>NC_090437.1:0-5000000 GCF_031143425.1 Pleurodeles waltl | reverse complement strand
TAAACCTGAACATATGTATCGCAATTTGACCAAAAACCTTTAAAAAAATAGATAGTTATTCACTGAAACAAATGTCAAACAGGTGAGGAGTTTTTGGTGCCAAAGAATATAAGAACATTTCCAGCAAACAAAAAAACACTTCACACATTCAGGAGGAATTTTCTTCTTCCTAAGACAATTCCGTCTTTAAAGACTTGGGGGGTGATTCTAATTCTGGCGGGCGGCGGAGGCCGCCCGCCAGAATTCCGCCCCCATAATACCGCTCCGCGGTCAGAAGACCGCGGAGGGTATTATGAGTTTTTCCCTGGGCTGGCGGGCGGTCTCCAAAAGACCGCCCGCCAGCCCAGGGAAAAACTCCCTTCCCACGAGGATGCCGGCTCGTAATCGAGCCGGCGGAGTGGGAAGGTGCGACGGGTGCAGTAGCACCCGTCGCGTATTTCAGTGTCTGCAAGGCAGACACTGAAATACCTTGCGGGGCCCTCTTACGGGGGCCCCTGCCGTGCCCATGCCATTGGCATGGGCACGGCAGGGGCCCCCAGGGGCCCCGCGACCCCCCCTTCTGCCATCCTGTTCATGGCGGCTTTCCCGCCATGAACAGGATGGCGGTAGGGGGGGTCAGAATCCCCCATGGAGGATTCTGAGGGCAGCGGTAAACCGGCGGGAGACCGCCGGTTTACCCTTTCTGACCGCGGCCAAAGCGCCGCGGTCAGAATGCCCTGCGGGGCACCGCCGGCCTGTCGGCGGTGCTCCCGCCGACCCTCGCCCCGGCGGTCGAAGACCGCCGGGGTTAGAATCAGCCCCTTGATGCCTATTCTATTGCAGCATTCATGTTATGATATACTTCTGAATAAAAAGGCACTAGGAACAATTATATTGCCAAAACACACACAGCGACACTGGTGTCCTTTACGTGTGCTCCATTACAATGCTGTAGTGTAGAATATGTACTGAAGATTTACCCAAGGACACAGAAAGAACTATACTTGTGTACATATTTTGCACAAAACTGTAAATTCTTGTTAGATAAAAAAAACAAGTGAGGTTCCTTTGTGGCAAATCACTGATACTTGTACTTACACACACACAGACACACACCAACTCACAGACTCACTTAGACACTCATTCAGACACTCATGCACCCACTCACAGACCCTTTCAGAGACTCACACATTCACACTCTTAGGCACCCAGGACAGATTCAGTCACACACTCATCCAACCACTGACAGGCGCATTCAGACAGTCACTTATCCACTAACAGACCCACAGACACATTCATGCACTCACTCAGAGACCCACTCAAGCTGGCACACCCACTCACAGACCCACTCTGACACTCACATGCCAATTCACAGACCCACTTAACCACTCAACTACTCACTCAGAGACCCAGTAAGAGGCTCACGCACCCACTCACAGACCTACTCAGACACTGATACACTCACTGACAGACCCACTTTGACACTCTTACACCCATTCAAACACCCACTCAGATCCTTATGGACTCACTCTCACACTCATTGACAAATGTTAATGATTGTAGTTAGCAAATATAATTTAAAACAATTCACTGCAAAACACAAAGGTTACAAGGATGGTATAGTTAGGATATTAAATTAAAAAAACAGTAGAAATGCACTGAAAAACAACAAAGGTTCAGTGATGTATTATGTGAGGTCATAAGCAGTGCATTATGGGGACACAAGTTATAGTTAGCTCAGGTAAATATAACTGCTCAATTGCTATGGTTTTGTACATGTGAAATGTGAGCCTAACTATAATGTCCCTGTAGCCTTTGTTTTTCCCCCTGACTATATACACATGCAGACACACACGCACACATTACCTAGTGGCACTCGCCACTAGGTAGTTATAGTTAGGACCAAGTTTCCATAGAAAAATTGTTTTTTTACTTTCCTAAATTTTTTGCAGTGTTTGATGAATCTTCACAAACATTTCTAAAAAGGTGTGCCGGTTATTCTTGTTCTGCAAGGAGGGTTTCAGGGTGATCCATCTAGTGGGGGCAGAGTAAAAGGGGGGGCAAAAAAATTGAGTTTCCCGTGGTAATTCCCATAGGACCTTTAGACATGACTACAGCCTGAACCACTGTATGGAATTACACTAAATTTGGCAGAAAGCTAGCTTTCGGTTTGCAGATTACACTTTCACTTATTTGGTGTAAATCTGTTCAGTATTTTTTGAGATATTAAAATGAAAACAAATTTGTATATTTCTAGCCGTGAAGACTTCACAAAGATTGAGAGCTCGTCCATGGCAAATGCAGAGCTCATTCTGTCTGCCAACACTTCAAATCAGATAGTGTTGGCAGTAATCTTGGGACTCGACTTCAGCTGAATCTCACTAAAAAATGTGAAAAAAGGAAAAGAGGCAGGGTAAGGACATCCTGACCCAATAGCTCCAGTGGAGGTGTCCCAGAGGCACCTCTCTTGTCTGGAAAGCATTCTTTAATGAAAATATTGCTGCAAAATTACAAAAATCGCAAATGTGGTGGGAAAATGTAAAAAAACAAAAAAACAAGCATGGGTTTAAGCTCTTGTTTCTGCAAATATATATATAGTCCAATTTATTAATTAATGGAAAATACAAAACATACAGTATATAGAAAATAAATGATATTGCATTGTATTGTATTCTAATAGTATTACTACTCCTGATAAGGCGTCAAAGTAATTTTCAGTGAGTAGCGTGCTACTCCGGAACCCAGAAGGAACAGTCGGGGATTGTTATAGGGAAATTTGATGATAGTACTGTATTAGTATTAGTGTACGGAGGTATGAGTTAATTTCAGCAGAGGACATGTGAGTCTGATTTGAATAGAATAATGGAGGGATAGAAGAGGGAAGAATACAGAGGTGTTAATTGGGAGATCACAGTCGTAAAATTAGGTTTGGGATGAGTAAAGGTAGTGTTAGAGGATGTAAGAATCTGCAGAAAGGTATGATGGAGATCATAGTAGTTAAATGAATTTTGGGATGAGTTAAAGGAAGGATAAATGAAGGAGAATTTATTAAGGTTGTTTGGGAGTTTATATTTGTAAACTGAGGTTTGGGGTGAGCCTTTAGGCGTAGAGGAGGGAAGAGTCTGGAAGGGTTATTTGGAGGTCATAGTAGTAGAATGGTTTTGGGATGAGTCAGAAAGTGGAGATAGAGGATAGATAGATAGTGGTATAGGGTGATGGTCAGACAGAGTAAAGCTTTCGAGAGAGTCATTTTTTTTTTCTCTTGTACAGTAGGGCTAGAATAGTAAATATATAGATACATGATTACTTAACCAAGGAAATAAATGTGTAAGGCATATAACATATTGAGATATAAAGTTGTATCGTATAAACAGAGGCTTTCAAGAGTTCCACTATTTGAAGTTAATGTATTTGTGTACTTTCATAGCAGTATTTTATCTTTCTTCAATATTTTAATAGTGAAATGCTTGTGGATAAATAGTTAAGATAATATTTACCTATTGTGATAGATAAATTAAAAACAAAAGCATCTTAATCAAGCAACTTATATAGAAGCTATGCAATGGCCTATGAACACATCAAGTGTGGAAAAATATACACATATATATCCATACATAGAAACATACACATATCCATAATATATATACGTACATACATCTACACATACAAATGCATACATTTGCACATTTAATTGAAATGAGATACATACATTTGTTAAAGAGGTCTAAAAAGTATTTATATATTTTAAGATAAAATAATTATTATACCTATTTGTACAAACAAATACACATATCTGGATATATACACATGATTAAATTATCACATATTACGCACGCAGGGATATGCAGTCCAATGCTGTTTGAGTATGATGGTTATGTAGGAAAGATACAGATATAACATAGATAACAGTAAATGGAAAGTTAATTGCAATACACAAGGAATCAAGTGAAATAAATGAAAACATTAAATGGGAGAAAGCAGAAGGACAGAAAGACAAGGGGGGAGGAGGGATGTCTAACAACTGAAACTGCATATAAGCTTATTAATAAAACAGTATTCAAGAAGTCATAAAACCACATAGCTAAGTGAAACACATATGAAAAGCTAAATATTTAAGAATAACATGTTAGTGAGTGTCGGCATAGCATTTATACTAGTGGATGATGACAAATATCTAGTAAAGGGTGATCATAATACATTTCATTAATAGGAGATAAGATTGCAAATTATATCTAACCAATCGATGGCTGTTACGTATTAGGTTCCACCGTTGTTGAATGGTTATGTTTGCTGTAGATTTCCAGTTGGAGGCAATCACCCATAACCCACTAGCAATTAATAAACCATCTAAATGTCCAAAAAAATTTCTTAGACCAGGGATTACCTAGATTACTCAAGTAAAAACATATAGTTTGAATGATGTAAAAGGTCTAGTGATAACACCAATTCTGGTCTAAACAAAAACCCCAAATCCAAATAACTTGGGACACAGACAAAACATATGGATTTAAACACCAGAATTAGTGTTGCACCATCAATAAATGTCTTGTTTAAGGAATGTGAGTCTAAACAGGAGACCAGGAGTGTGGAAGAGTCTATTGTAAAAATAGTGTTGGTTTTAGATGAGGTTGGCTGGACGAGAAGTGGAGTGAATTTGTTCCCATATTCTGTCCTTTACAGAGAGAGGCCAATTAAATTGCAGGCCAGATTCTAATTGGAATTCTTGTTTAGATTTAAAGGTGTCCTTCAGAGTCTTCCTCAAAGATTTTTATATCTCTGCATAGGTAGATATGGTTGTAATGGGGATTAGAATGTTCTCCAAACTGTGATTCTGATTGTGAGAAAGTGGCAGAGACGCAAGAGCAGTTGTAAGTTGTCATTCTAAAAACTAGGACTGTTTTATAAACGTATTAGACAAATTATACATAGAGGAACTTGATTGAAAGGAGTAATATCTGTATTCAGTTGCAAAAGCTGATAGACTGTAACTTTACCTTTGTCTAACCATGACTGCCAGAGCAATGTCTTTCCATTTTATATGAGCCTTTTATGATACCAGATGGAACTGTATATTAATTGCTCATGTGAGGATAAATGAGCAACTAAATATGCATTGAGTAAGGAACTTGAGTTGGGAAATAATAGAAGGAATCCAATATTTGCAAGGTTGACGCATAAAAAAAAGTGGTTAGGTATAAAGGGAGATATCATTGCTGATTCCAAATAAAACCACGCATTATCTGCAGAAACCGAGGGATGCAAAAACATCATGTGCTCTGTTTAATGTCAAAAACCTTACAGGAAGTAGAAAAAAGGCTGGAGGAAATAAGCACAGCACAGCTGTAATAAAGTTGACCCAACACCTACAACAGCAATCCTGTCAACGTGTGCACAAATTTAACATTGAACCCCTCAGGGCCGACCTGGCTGCCTACCACCGTGATTTGGCTGCTATTCTTAAGAATGAGCAGATCCTCCTTGCTGCATTACTGCCCTTAAGACCCCCACAGGTAGCAGCTACCGGGATGTCTGACTCCACGTCTTCACACACTGAGGTGTGTGTTGCCCCTTCACAGCCACCACCACCAAGGGCAGAGTAGGCAACACGCACACATCAGAAGATGAAGACCAGGAACAGATCACCTTTACACGTAAGAGTAGCCGTTAGCACTAGTCCCTGCCACATGGCCACCTATTACCAAAGTCCTGCGCTTTGTAACATGCCAGTCTTGCAACAACTGTACTCAAGCACTGTTCTGCAACCCACTGTTTATCTTGTCAGCTTGCCTTGTGATTGTCTCTCACTAACTCATTGGCATGTCCTGTCACTCTGCACTGTCTGACACTTCACCCCAGCATGCCCAATGGCATGTCCTTTTGCACTTGTGTAGGATCACAATGGAATATGTCACTCTAATGGACTCACAATCATGGACAATGTACATATAGCACTACATCACTTTTCAATAAATAGCACTTACACAAACACTTTGTCTCTGTGTAATGTGACACATCAACCGTGCAGTAGATCAGTGAAGATTGCCTCCTGTCAAATATTATAGATTGTCAATACAACTGTCCTGAAATAATGTTGGCTGATAACTATGCACAGTGGCCTGGATTGTAGCATACTCTGCCCTTCCTGATGGTTATTTCTAAGGAAAATAGAAACTATACACCATAATGCTGTGTTGGATAGAATAACGCTTCCTCAAGGGATGTCAAATTCAGAAAATAGTGCCTTCAAATTGTTGCTTCAATGCAAAACTTACCTATGTGACATTTCCAACAAATTTAAGCTAACACACACCAAACTGCATGAATGGAGGTGTATGAGTTTACATCCAAATAAGTAACCATGCTGAACAGTGTAACAAATGATCTATGTGAGTTATGTACACTATACTACAAGAGAGCTTACCACCACTCACCTTATAAGGATTTCCTTGGACATGAGAATGCAGTCAGACTTAACACAGTGTCCCCAATACTAAATCTGGAAGCACAGTATGTGAAATTGAAAACATACATCATGAAATAACCACACTTTGGGATCCATAGTAACCGTGATTGGTGGTTACAATGAATGACTGAATCTTAACTAAGTAGCTTTGGGGTAGCTGTCAATGTTACAGCTCAGTTGGTATAGGACACAAAATCTAATACAAAAGAGACAATGTTCACTCATGCCAAGGCACTGATCTACAAGCATTTGACACATACTGTAAATGGTTACCTAGATATTTATTATACAGTAAAAACAGAATTGAAAACTCTGGGAAATACCTTACCTAACCTAATCTACTCTAACTACTCATTACCCACAACTGTCCCTAACTAACCTAAACTAAACTTACTTATCACATTTAACGAAACAATCCAAACATCAACCCCCCACCCCCCTTATGAGACGGGACAACAGATGCTAACCTAAAAACATACTATCTTATACTAAACAAATATATATATATATTTTTTATATTTATTTTTTGTAAATATATATATATATATTGTTTAAAATACAAGAACCTCAACATTGCCCCCCACCCACCCAGCCACACACATAAAAATAAACAGTAGAAATATTCAGAAAACCCCACCCACTAACACTAACTAAACTAACAGCCTATACTAACCTAACACTCAGCCCCCAAAACCCACAAAGTATAAGAACCAGGAAAGAGGAGGGAGGGGAGGGAATCATGTCCATCTACATGTCTACAGGTTGGCCCTCCTCAGGGTCTTCTTGATGGAACGCATCCGCCGGTTGACCTGTGCCACCTCCTGCTGCAGTCTGGTCATCTTTCTTAGGACACGGTCCAATTTCCTTTGCATAGGAGAAAAAGCAGCAGGGTCAATGGCTGCAGCAGGGGTGGTCTGGGTGCCAGCTGAGGAAGTATGGGCCTGTGTTGTGGCAATGGCTGTAGGCTGCCCTTTAGGTGGTACTGTGCTTGGTCCTAGAGCAGTTGCCGTTCATGGTCCTGCAAAGGTCCCAGCTGCTGTAGGTGCCACCTGGGTGGTAGTGGTGGTGCTGCTGGTGGTGGCTGTGGTAGATACAGAAGGGCCGCCGTGTGGAAATGCCCTCCAAGCTCCGGAGGCTCATTCATGGCGATATCTTCAGGCCATGTTGTGTACCCAGACTCGTCATCTATTATGTGGGGTATCTCATTGCCCGCCGTTGAAACTCACTGACCTGGATGGGAGTCATATTTGCAGTTGTTAAGACAAATAGAAAATCTAACATTAGGTACTGCATTGTGTGTAATGGCACAAGAAGTAAATCAGACAATACATCTAATGTACTTGTAACAGCACATATCACCAAAAGATCATTGATTGTCCCTGAGGAAGTACATTGCAAGCCAGCCTACAAAGGTCCTATCACAGATAGCACATCCAAACCCTACCAGATGGATAACAACTAGCATGATTTTGGCATCATAGTTCTGCCAGTTGTCAGCTAAAAATCATGCTGCACATCCTCCACCACTGCCAGGGCAACAAATGTCATTGTACAGGATGGCAATCTAGGGCCACATGATCTGCAAGTTGTAAATGGACTTGCCAGTATAGAAAGCATGTGCTAATCATGAGTGGGTATACTAGGTTCAGACAAGTGCTTCACTGATTTACATGTCTATGTACCAAACTTGTATCATCAGTCCTAGGTACACTATTCACAACCCTACGCCTATGTCTAGGGGGGGGGGGACAATCAACTAATAATTTCTAACAACAAGGACACCCAGGAAGCTTAGGAAAGCTGGACATGGGTTTGGCCCAGCACCCACACCACAGGTAAGGAGGATCTCCAAATAGGAGACAGCTAACCCTTGGACAATCCCATCAACACTCATGTTTGGAAATGCAGACCTTTGTCCACATCGTTTACTACCAGTGAGCCATGACTTACAACAAACTGAGAGATGCAAGAACACCTCTGGCCATGAGTTGCATGCACACCTAGGCCATTGTAATCAAGTGCCACATACTGGTAGCACTACATGTGGAGCTACATGCTGTTAGGACGTTTAACATACAGTTCAACATGTTTATTAGTGAATAGGGAAGCAGACGTCTGTGGGTAAGACTTTGGCATCCCTATTCTGGGAGAATCCGGGTTTGCCTGGCTGACTAATTCACTAATATGGTCCACTGCAACTTTTTCTGAATCAAGTTTTATCCACAAGACTCATCCCTATTCACATTGCCGTGCCTTCAGGACTGACCTAGAATACCAAAATATGACAATACGATAAGGATTGGCCAACTCAAAGATGGTGATAAAATGATATTCCACTCATGGAACAAAACAAATGATTGGCCAACGCATCACACCATGCTATGTGTCCAACACACAGGAGTCCATCACACATCACCAGCAAACACAACACATAACAGAAATATCAACACTTACTGGAGGTGTCTGGGTCCGCAGATCGAGCCATCTCGCCAATAGTGTAGGGTGCCGGTCCACCTGTAAGGCACGGAAGGGAGAAATGTGCTCAATGTCTGTGCACTGTACAATTCAAAAGACAAATACTATGTGTAAGATTACATCAGAAAGTAAAGCCCCTCAGACATGATGATACTGCATCCTACATACCACGACAAACATGTACAGACCCAGGGACTCCAGTGAGTGATACACACATATCTGAAGATATGTATTGGCCCTAACTATCATGTGGTGGCAAACATGATCCTTCATTAGTGAGCAGAAAAAATCATGGAGTGTATTCGTCTCATCATGTGTATCCTTGATAGACAGCCAAAGCCACTTTCCGTGAGGACTGCATTAACAGTCAACCAGCCATTGTGACTATGACCAATTTATGACACACAGGTAAAATGTGCAGAGGGCCAGGGACAGTTGTTATCCCTAAATTTGTTACAGTTTCTTCATTTGATGTGGCACAGCTATGGTGAGTTGCACCAACCATAGAGATATGAACCCATGTGCACACCTTTTGCCAGCCATCCCTAATTTAAATGTGGCACTACAAACTCCAAATACCAGTCTAAGATGTTAGCTGAGCGCAGCTAGAACTTTTTACCTATGTGTCCAAATCCAGATCGGACATGTATCCGAAATGAAGCAGGGGTGCAATTAATCCTAATATTTTGGGGTTTTCCATGATCGGTTTCCTTACACACTCACCGAACACACATGAGATATATGTTTGAGCCACATTGCTATCATCAATTGACGTGAAGCCTGCACTAATTTTCAGGCTCCTGTTGTGTATATAAAGTTAGTCTAGCTGTTGCATCAACAAATGATGGTAATGTGTCGGGAACTTCCGTACCTCACAGGCAACTGTGGCCTATAGCTCTGCATATTTGGCACCTGATTTGTGTTGCTGTTTGACAGAAAGGCACCACTAACTTACATAATACAAATGTTGCTTCCAAACAGCTCGCAATTGAGGTCCTTAACAAAGTAGAAATATGGCCCTGCATGTTTCACTAGTATTCCACACGCTCAACAACATTGCCGGTAGAGCATTTAAATGTGCACATTTACATGATTTGTACTCACCAACAGGGCTACCAATCACTATCCCCAGGTGGTCCAGCAGATCTTGCTCCCTGGAGACAAGGTCTGCCCAGCGGTGCTTCAGCTGGTGGTCGTTTCTTGGTGTGTTGTATATCCTCTGCAAATGATGCAACACCTTTGCCCACCAGAGCCTCCGTGCCTCAGTGTGATACCCCTGGATCACACGCCCACCTGCCTCAATCATCAGGGGTATGAAATGGCACACCAGCCAAATGAACCCACCCAGCTCCTCCTCTCCCATCCTGCCAAGACGAGGCCTACCCAACATAATGGTACAAAAAAATAAAATAGGGGAAAAAGGGGAACAAAGGAGAATAGGGGGAAGTAGGACAGGAAAAATTTAAAAAATCTACTAACACAGCCCAACTACACCCAAACTAACACTACCCACAACAGACTCCCAACAAAACAAAGACAATTGTTTACAACACAAATGACCACAAAAACACTCAGACAGGATACCACAGACAGTTTTTAATCACAAAAAGACAAATAAAAGACCACACTGCAGACACATTCACTAAATGCACAGAGACAAATTGAGACACAGCCACACAGTCAGGAAATATCACAGACTGCAAAGTGAAAGTGAAAGTACACCCACTGTACCTATTCTGTAAACAGGATTTCCTATTACATCACTTCCTGCCTAAAATGTGGTGCGTTTTTATTGTCATTCGTCAAAATATTATGAAGCATACAGTCTGCGCATCATTTTTTATTGACGCACAGGAGTAGATTTCACCCCGCATCCACATGGTTCAAAATTGTTTCTAACTTAACCAATTTTCGGAGGTACAGTGGGGAAGATACCTCTCAGGGCCAATGGTTCTTTCAGGGCATTATGCGTAATTTTTCGGGAATAAGAGTCATTTTTAGACGCATGTGTGTCATTTTATAACACGTATGCGGCAAAATTTCAGGCATTAACTGGGTTTGGGTCATTTTACCATTTTAATGGTACATTACAGTTGTGACAATACTGAGATAGGCTGATTGCACCCACTTTGGGCATGACGGTGTATGGGCACATGTGACACATCATACTACTGCGGACCATGATCCGCTACTTCATGTACAGGATTTTCACTCTTGACTGATGCAATAGATAGCCAAACCTGTGGCCTACATATATGTATTACACAAATTGGGCATGTTTGGCATCAGGAGAGGATAGTAAGGTGACGCACATAAGTACAATAACTCAATGCCTATGGGTCAATATGTGTGCTTTGGCTACTGATATTGTTGTTGACCCACTGTGTGACCATCACAAGATGCATTATAGCACATATGCTTGTATGCATGTGGAGTCAATGTGTCCAAACCTCAGATGCAAGTCAGTGTGGAAATGAGAGAGGACATGTGTTGGTCATACATGTAGCAGCAACTGCTGTGTGCACTTTCTATTTTATGGGTAACATATACACCACATTTTACAAAGCATGCATTGGATAGATAACAGAGGGTTGTTCATGTCAATGGTCCAAAACCTGGCCATCACATGTCCTGGAATTTTGGATACAGCTTCCTAGGCACTTGTTGGTGAACCCACCATGAGTCAGGCACTTGTACATACTAAGTGGGTACCGTGTTAGTGACACAGAGAGCCAAAGATAAACCACATTTGTAATGTCACACCACAGTTGAGGTCATATAACTGAGCCACAACTCTCCTGTGGCAGTGGAGGACCAGCAGACCAAGCAGCACGTGGCCACATATTTCCAGTGATCAAATGCACAGAGGTTTCTGGTTCATGTGTGTGGGCCAATGTTCATCCTGTATATTTTTAGGGGTCTATGTTGTCACAGTTACGTCCAGGTCTAGTCATGAGTCTGTGGCGGCTATTCCTGTATCTACTAAGTATCCTTTGGAGATTAATGGAAGTAAAGCCAATGAGGATTTGAGAACCCACATGGGGATGGTCCTACCCTGTCATTACAGACGTGTTATGAGACTGTCAACAGGGCAACCTTGGTGTGCTGAGTTAGATAATATCTCAGAATTCTTGTACCGGCAGGTGTCATCACAACATTTTTACACAGGTTGGCCTCTAAAATTCGCACTGCATCTGGAAACATCATAGCCTCTGTGCTGATTATTCTCGCAGCTATTCAACACGCACGGCCCATCAATATATTGTGATCAATGTGAATCAGCGTGTGGACTGTCAGGGTCCTAACATGTGTGGACTTTTCATGCTCATTATCTGACATTGCTGGTTCTGCTGGAGGCACCATACCCAATCCCTGCATACGGCCGTGGTACACTGTCACAAATTGTCACTCATGCATACATGAGACCCAGAAAAGGATAGGCCATGATTTGGGTATTTGGAGACAAGTTCCCAACACTGGTACGATAAATAAACAGATTATGCTATGCAATGTATTTCAATATGCATTGTAGGCCCACCTGCCAAAATACCCCAGGAGGAATGTGAGGGTTGGGAAAGCAACTATGATACAAATGTAGCCACAAGGAACCTTTAGGGTAACGCACAGACAGGAGCCAGTCAGGCTAACAGGATGCAGGGTCAATCAGGATCCTGACATTTCACAAGGTAAATACTCAGTGGTCTGACTGAGACTGGTCAGAGGAGGAACAAGACAGTTGAAATGGAAAACTGTGTTAGTCCTGTGTTTTGGAAGGTGACACATTAACCCAAGGGCTGTGTTACACAGCTGATTTTTATGGCAATGCATAACAGTGTAATCGATAAAATGGCAGCTTCTATGCTGTTCCAAGCATGTGCAAGGGCAGTGCATGTTCAAATGGCTGGTCTGCATGGAGGTGCTGCATCAGTCTCTCACAAGTCCTGTAGGTGAGATTCGAGTTCAAATGGCCAAGGGTACCTTTCACATGGGAAGCAATCTGCAGGTGATAACAGGGCTTAGAGACTACAAGCCAGTGCATTATTTCACATGACGTCCATGCAGACAGAAGTACAATGACTATGGCATACCATACTAAAGGGTGAAGCACACTGGATTAACATTGTGAGTCTGGGTGTGTGTAGAGGAGGGATTATCTGGGTACACATATTACCATTTCAGGGACCTCTTAAGACAGGTGGGGTGAGACCGGGAACATGGGTGTGTCAGGACTTGAGACATGGGCTGACATGTACATGGAATGTCATGTGCGCAATGCTTGTCACAGCTGTGGCACTTGTGCTATCGATTTTATTCTTATATGGAAATCTAGTCACACATAGTCCTTGCAAAGATAGGTGATGTAACAGTTACTGCTGTCAAGGGTCTGGTCATACATTCCTGTTACTAATGCAATTGCACATACACTGCCTCATGTATGTTGCTTTTTGTTCCATTATTGACTGATGGTGTCTTAGTTGTGTGCCATATGCTACAATGAACCATGTTGCCAACATGCATGTGCGAAATAGGTGTGGTCCTCTGCTATTGCCCATCAAAGGTGAAATGTACAGGATATATGTCTTTTACAGTGTGTGTAAATGTGACTGTTGATTCATACGCATCAAAATTGCTTTGGAAATTTCTGTGTCCTGATCAGTATATCAGCAATGCTCCATGAGGCTACACTCTTATTCTGATAGTTAGAGATAAAGGTAAGCAAAAATGATTACCCAGACCATGATATGGTGATTATTATAGGTGTTTATTTACATATGTTAAAACAGTAGTGATGGTGAGTTGAGTCAAAAGAAATTGTTGACAATATGTTGGCACCTACGCAATCCTGCAGCCGTGTTTGGTTGGTCCCCCTCATGTTGATGGCCAGCATCCTCCTCTTCCCCCTCTTCAGGAATTTGTGACTCTGGTTCTAATAGGGGAATGTTCCTTCGTACACAAATATTCTGCAGGATGGCACAGGTTAAAATGATCTTGCAGACCATTTCTGGTGAGTATAGGAGGCTGCCTCCAGTGATGTCGAGGCACCTGAATCTTGACTTCAGGATGCCAAAGGTCCTCTCGACTATGGTGCGTGTCCTCCTATGTGCCTCATTATAGGCACGCTCTGCTGCAGTGCTTGGGTTGGCAAATGGAGTCATAATCCATGGCTGGATCCCATACCCCTGATCAGCTGAAAGAGAAAATGATTGAGATCATGTTGATGTAGCTTGCCCCATTAATATCACCTTGCATGGCAGTAGTTCTCTTGTGTTGTCTGTGACTCATTTGTGTTTGTGTGATTGTGTCGATTCCTAGGCTTCTATGATGTACCATAAACACTGGGATGTTTCCTTGGCTGAACGAGTGTTTGGCTGCTGACCGGATGTCAGGAGTATATTTTGAGAGTTGCAGTACAGTGTGTACTCCCTTGCATTGTGACTTGTGATACAGGTGTCCCTGTGTCTTCACTGGGGGTGAGATGATAGTTCCATACACAGAATAAAATCAACAGTGGTGGTAACACGTTTGAATCTATGTACCCTGGACATCCTATACATTTTGACATATGCAATAGTTTAATTTAACCATCAGCGAGACACTTACATTTTGCAAGGTGACAATTAGCCAAACTTCTCCATACGTTGTGATCACTGACGTGTTAACATTTGACTGTACAATAATTTCACATGTGTGACAAGTTCACTGCAGACCTATTTCTCTGCCCTTGGCAAGTTGACTCATGTTGTAACGTCTACCTAGACTACTGCACATGGTCTAGTTCAGCTGGCTAATTTGGTTGTGAGGTTGTCATTTTGAGTTTCAGAAGGTCCGTATGGCAGTACATCTGTTGTGTGTGTGTTAATTTGTCACAAAGCGTATGTGTAGGAATGTGCACTTTCCATATTGTCCCATTAGGATGTGTTCTTCGCACAGTCCACTTGCCTCTTGGTAGTGGGCAATGTGAGACCAGGAGTGATGTGAGATATTGGAACGGTCCTCAATGATTGCATGTGACCTTCATTGTAGTCATCATAATGCTATGTGTGTCATGGTGTTTGACCTGCAGCAAATAACATTCCAACCCCCTTACACAGTACGTATTGATTTGAATGGTGTTTGATTGGGTGTTATTGATGTGTTTTTTAAGTTTAATCTTCGCAGATGTACTGCCAGTTGGGGCCATGTGTTTGTCATTGTGTTGTTTTACATTTTCATCTTGTGTCTGTGGAGTGGCATCAGTTTTTATTTGGAACAGTAATTTGTCCCTAAGTGTGTCTCCCATTGGGTGAGGATATCAAACATGCCTAGCGGTGTCACAACCTCAGTGTGTTCCTGTCCACATGTCGATGTCGTGGTGTATGTGTTGTTTGTCCTAGAGGGTTGCTGTGCAGTGTGTATATAAGTAGGTTTCTGTACTTACCAACAAGTAGTCCATTTCCATATCTTCCATCCTGGAAGTGTTGATTGATGGTGCAGTGATCGAAGATGAATGAATCATGTACACTCCCAGGATACTTCGAAACGATGTTGGTGATCAGTCCCTGGTGATCGACAATGGCCTGCACATTGATGGAGTGTGAGTGCTTCCTGTAGCGGTATAGATGTTCAGTTGCAGCAGGTGGCAAAAGGCGTACATGTGTGCAGTCAATGGCACCAAGGACGTGTGTGAATCCATTAATGAGGTAAAATCCCTGTTTTGTCTCCTGCGGTTTCTGCTCTGTGTTGGGGAAGCAGATGTGGCGGGGTGTGAGTGTGATGATGGCATCCAGTACTTTGGGCAGGAAGGCGGAGAATGATGGCTGTGAGATCCCAGCAACCAGGGCACCAGTGGTTTGAAAGGAGCCACTTGCTAACATGTGTAGTACAGCTAGCAGATTGGTTTCTGGTGGGATGGTGCTGGGTGTCTGCAAGCTGGGTGCCAACTGTGGCTCAATGTTGCGCAGCAGCTGCTGAATGGCTTGCCAGTTCAACCTGTTCGTCTGGATGATATTGTGTTCCCTGAGGCCATGAAGGGTTGTCCTGGTGCGGAATATCCTCTCCTGCCTTCTGCGCTGCCTTTGGGGTCCCTGCTGGTGTTGTGGAAGCTGCTGTTGCTGGTCCTGTGCTCTGCGCCTGCGTGCACACTGGATGAGAAGCACCTCCATGTCTTCCTTTTGGAGCTCTGCTGTTGCTTCTGTGTGTTTTCATTATACACAGGTGTGTTTTCCCCATTTTAATGCCTGTCCTGACCCAGGCGTTAATTTGTGCCGCAAATCGGGCTATGCGTCATTTTCCGCCTCCGCCTCTCAGCCGTGCGCCATTTTTGCGCAGTAGCATAAATAAGGCGCACAGGTGTTTGAGTCATTTTTGGGACGGGAACGCCTACCTTGCATGTCATTAATGCAAGGCGGTTTCCCGCATCCAGAAAACGACGCACACGGCGGGATTTTGACATCTGCAGGCTTGGGCATCAAAGTTTAAATATGGTGCACGGTTTGCGCTGAATGTGCGTCAAAAGTTTTGACGCACATTCGGCGCAAATGGAGTATAAATACTGTATGCCCCTTAATGTTAGCTACTACCAACACATCTAAATCTGCTTTTTTTTAGATGTAAAGTATTTATGTTTCAGTTATTTGATTCAGCAAGAACAGGTGTTAATTCTTTCTCCTTAGCCTTCCTTTTTGCTGATACCTAGTTAATAATGAATCCTATACCAGTTGGCTTCAAGGCATCCCTAACAGAGTGAAAAGTGGGTTGTTCTGCTTCATTTTTCTTAAACTAATCATGTACAAATGTTTCATAAGATGCAGTGAAAGCCTTATCAGGGAGAAAGGTATTGTTGAATCTCCAACTTAATTTTTATGCAGTGTCATGAAGAATATTAAGATCATTGCATACAGGAGGATGATCTGAGATCAAAATTGAGTCAACCTCCAAATTGATCAAGGACTGAGTTAGAGTTTTACTTAATAATACCTAATCAATTCTGGTTTGAGAATTGTGAGGGGCCAAATAAAATATGAATTCTTTGAGAGCAGGATTAAATATCCTCCAAGAGTCTGATAAAGCATTGAGTGTGATGGCATGCTTGAAAGCTTTGTGTGCCTTATGAGAAACAAATCACGCTGTGGGGTGCCTGTCAAGAAGGGGATTAACAAGCTGGTTGCAGTCACTCCCAATATAAGGTTTTCAGTATGATATTTTGAGATTTTGTCTTAAACTAGTCTCCAAAAGCTGGGATTGGAGTGTGTGGGACAGTAAACATTCATTATCATGAAGGTGGTATCATCAATTTTAAATTGAACTAATACCCATCTACCTTCTTCATCATTTTCCTGAGTAATATGTGATGTGGATTGATTTCAGCTACAATGTAGTGTGTTTCAAGGAGTAATGCCACTTGACATTTCAGTCTTGATAAGTGAGATGAAACATGTTACCATTTTATAGGGTTCTTTAAACATTTAACATTCCAAGTTGTTATTCTGAGAGTCATATGTGCCTTAGTCATTAAAAAATAATAATATAAAACATAGTAAACATAAGTTTGAAGAAAGGAGTAGCCAAAAGGGAATCGGGGCAGTGGTATAAGTGAGGGAATAAAGAGAAAAGATTGAGAAAGAGTAGGGGAAGAAACCCCAGAAAGGTGAGTAAAGCAGAGAAGAAACAGGAAGAAAAGTCCTTAGCTGCAGTGGTATCCTTAAAAACAGCAAGCATCCTAAAATATGTAGGATGTAAGAAGTACCTAGAGAATATTACAGCCAATCCCAGCTATTAGACTAAGAAAAGAGAACATCATAGTTCAAAACATTAACTTGGAGATGTAAACATGAGGGAAAAGAATATGACACAAAATTACAATAAATAATGGGGGAAAGGATGTGATGGTAATGGCACACAACAACAATTGCTAAGGTGACAGAGACAAATGAGAACTCCACGGAGCAATTTGCTGCTGAATTTTCAAGGGAGAGAAAACAGAGGGTGGCCTAAAGAAAACAATCTTTCAGTGTATTTGCTGATGTTCTGAAAGGTAGCTGATGAGTTGTCCATTGAAGGTGAGACGGTAGTATGGGTAAATAAACTGGTGCCACCAGAATGTTTCAGCCAAAGGATAATTTCAACAGCTCATCTAGGTCATTATCAAAAGAAAAAAAGTAATGGCTTTTGATGGCTAAGAATAGATGGAGACATTGATTATTATGATTAATAATGTGTAAGTTGCAATACAAGTGAGAAACTGCTGGTCATAAAAGGGAAGGTTTAATCTTTTGTTCCTTCACCACATAGAGCATGGCAAATATTAAGAATTAATATTTTGGGACCTTTTCACAGTTTACCACATAACATGAAATCGTTCACTGTCATCATTGATCATCCGTCCAGAAGGGTAGAAATAGAATCAGTGGATCTCCTAAGTACTAGAAGTGGCAGCAATTGTTTTAAAAACATATTTATGAGAGAAAGGTTTCCAGAAGAAATCTTAACTGACAATGGTTTGCAGTTTCTATCTATTGAAATGCAACAGTTTCTGAATAAGTGTGCAGTCATGCACATCAGAACTCTTCTATATCATCTAGACAGTAATGGCAAAGTTGAACTCTTTAATAAAATTTTAGTGGACTGTTTTGAAGCAACACATAGAAATAACTCATGTTTTTGGTAAGGCAATCAAAGATTTGGTGTGATTTTATCACACCACACCACATGTAGCCACAAGCAAGAGTCCATTTGAACTAATGAGGGGAAGGAAAGCGTCAACAGGGCTATGTTCATTCTGGGTGGTAAAGTTGTTTCATGATGGATGTAACATGGAAGATGTATGGAAGACAGCTGAATTTTTTTTAATTAAACAAATATTAAAAGGATCAATAATCATTTCAATATTGAAGTATGCAAACTGAAAGTTGGTGATTGGGTACGAGTGAAAAATCTTGTTTTAATCAGGAAGAGGTTATCAAAGTTTAAGGATTCCCAGCAAATTTGTGAAATGTGCAGAAATGCAGTAGAATGTTGATGGAGTGCCTCCAATGTGGCTTTTGATCCTAGTAAGCAAGGAAGAGGTTTCACCAAACCTGAACCTGTTAAGTGTTTTGAGAAACATAATGTTGAAAATGGTAGTAATGATGTAATGTCAAAAAGAAAGAGTTTTCAAATGAGTATCAGACCAAAGAAGTTGCAAGATTATATTATTTCATGAAATGACTACAATGCTTTGGTTTCTGCCAATGGTTATGTAATTAGTTAGGAAACAAAGGAGGAAGCTCTGCATACTATATTCTTTATCTCTGTATTCGGTATTTTGGGTGATAATATTTATGAAAGTTTCTTTATAATCTTGTTCTCTGTATTCAATATTTCGAATGATAAAATTGAAAATGTATGTAGCTTTGGTTATATTTTTATAATGTACATTGAATGTTTATGTACTGTAGGGTTTTGGCTTTGTGTTTAAAAGATCAAAGGTAATGTCACTGGAGGAGCACAGAACATGATGACCTCTGTGGAATGTATGACATGGGTGTGGTGTGTTTTATGTTTCCAATTGGCAGTTGCTTTCTGTGCCCTTTTTATGTACCACACATATTCTTTCCCCCGGTAAGAAATACCAAGTAATATAACAAGAAGAGCGTGGACATCATCTTAACAGAGGGGTTAAACAAGTATATAAGAGTAATACCTGAAAGAAGGAAAACAGGAGGTTACCATGAAATCATTCAGACATGGCATAAAGAACAGTCATGTTTTAGCTGTGGTGCCATTCTTCAACTCCTCCTGATGGTGCTGACGAAGAAAATCCTGTAGCTGGGCTAGATTTTCAAAATTGTGTGTTTTTTCCTTGTAGGTAATATTGAAGAAGCATGGATGAACCAGTCCATATCTAATGGTCAAGGGTCTGATTTAAGAAAAGTGGCGCTGCACAAAGTGCACCACCACTTTTCTTGCGCCCCTTAGCACCCCATTAATGCCACCATGTGTGCACCGTAAATAAGGTATGGTGCACCATGGTGGTAGTTAGGGGAACTAGTGTCAAAATGTTTGATGCTAGTTCTGAGCTTTGCAGGATTAGCGTCAAAAATGTTGACGCTAATCCTGCAAAGCCTATTGAGGCCCATTATAAATAATGGTATGCCTCCTTTTAATGCCTATTCTGAGCAGGCATTAAAAGTGTCAAAAAAATGAATGAAAGAAATCTCTTCGATTTCTTTGAACCTTTTATTTTGGTACCCCCAATGGAGGAACACCCCCTTTGCATACATTATGCCTGGCACAGGCATAATGTGCCACAAAGGGTTACAAAGTGGCACAATGCTTGCACTGTGCCACTTTGTAAATATGGCACAGCATTTTCATCCATCTAACACCACATTAGTGTAAAAAAATGATGCTAATGTATAGTTAGGATGGTGTTGGGGCTCTTAAATCAGTCACCGAGGATTTAAGATAAGGGACGGACATCTAGAAAGTGTTTTCTCCAAGCAGCAGTAGCGTTCAAGATATCCTGAAAGAAGTAGACTCTGTGTCCTGACCAGTACAGGGACCTTGCTTGTTTGGCTTCTGAGAGAATTTGCATCAAGACAGTAAACTGTAAGAAGAAAATAATTATACCTCTTAGTCGAGTGGGGGAAGAGAGTATAGAAGGTTTAGGTCCTACATGGTGAGCTTTTTGAATACTAAGAGGACTGTGTTCTTGTAGATGAATGATGTAGGGGATAGTTTTTTGTTAAAGGTTATCATTGTGTAGCCTTCTAAATTTTCCAGGATGCCATACAGCAGCAAATGATTCCTCTGGTTTCTATTTTTCAAATCCTCAGTAATCATTTTGAGTTGCTCAGTCTTCTTTGTCAGCTGGGTCACATTTGTGATAGTATCCCAAACATCGCTAATTTGTTGTCCTATATCAGGGATCCATTGATCATGGGTACTGCATTTTTCTTCAATGCATTGAAGAGAAGTGTTGGTTTGAACTGTGAAAGGTTTTAAAGCTCTTATTTCTTTCATAACAACATACAGAGTGAAAGGAGAAGGTGATTTGGATGGAGAGTCTAGCTCTTTCTTGGGTCTTTTAACAGAACTGGTTGATTTATTTGAGACTGTTTTCGAGGCTGAATTTGCACCACTCATTATGTATGCACTAAAATTCTTCATAAGGACCTTGATATTCTCTGGTGCAAGATCATGTTGGCAAACTTTATTTCTTATGGAGAGCTTGTTGGAAGATAACACTGGTTGGTACTTTCCTTTCTGTTTCAAGGGCTTACCCATTAAAGAGGCTAGAACGCATAAACTGTTCATGAAACGTTACATAACTAGTGGGATAATGAGTGTAGGAAAAGGGTGGTAAGAGCAGTTAGTCAAAAAGCAACAGGAATGTAGATAGGAGCACCAAATGCCCAAATGAAGTCAACTGCCTTATAATATGAACGACTAGCCAAGTCTCACATGACAATGAAGGATTGTATCAGAGGCATGTTTTTAGTAAGGCTAGGCAAATTATTGATTTAAATCCCTTAATAACTATATGAAAGAGTCAATATTATATAAAAATGTAAGATTGCAAGAGGAAATCAGTAGTGTGATAAAAAATTATTTAAAGAGAACAGCTCACATAAATGCTATGTCGCAGTGTAGAGATTCCCTCAGAAAAGAAAGTAATTAAAAAAGAAAATGGGGGCTCCCTGTGGCATGCACAGTGTTGCTTGAGTAGGAAATAAGCTGAAACTGCGGGACTGAAGAAGAAAAAGCAGTGTAATGTGTGGCGCCCACCTTCCGCCTTCACATTTATTAAGAAAAGCAGGTTGTTGATGACTGTGACATGTGTCGCTCTCTGAAATCCGCCTGAGCTTCACAGATGATCACGGAACAGCTATGATCTTGTCCGTGCTTGCGACACACCCATCTGACCTTAGCGAGGTGTTTAAACCCCTCTGTTGGTGCCTCTAAATGTTTTGTGTATCTTTGTCATGGTCAGCCAGTGAGGGTGTTTTGTGAGTGTGTGGGGTGTATGTATGTCTGTGCATGAGCCTGTGATTAAAGCATTTGTATGGTCTATGGTGCTGCTACGTTGCCTTTTCATGAGACATCTGCTATTGGAGGGGTTTAGCATCAGCTAACAATTGTCCATGTTCATTTCAGAATCAGATGTGGTGAAGTTATATTTTCCTCCTGCTTTAAAGATATTTTGCATGAGAACTATGGAATTTTTGTTTCCACAAGGATAGGGACCATGTGACAATGTGGATTTTTAAAATGCTTTCTATCAAAAGATCCCCATTTAAATATATTTTCATAAGTATAAATGACATCATGTAGCTTTTCCTGTTGACCATGCACTGATCAGTAAGACACTAGGAAATGTATACAAGATATGTAGTCAAATACAGAAGGCTTGCAAGGAACCAGCACCAAGAAACAGCAATTTGGTTTCTGTCATTTGCAAAGGCCCTATATGTGGCTTCAGCACACATCTGAATTCAGAATATCTGGGTAAACCTTTGCGCTTGCATCAGGTCTCATGCAAGAAAAAATTAGGTCTTTGGGCATGCATAAAGAAAACAGTTAATTGTGATGGCTCCTGTGTCCCAAAATCAACCTATGCAGGATTCCACCCATATAAATAAAAATTATGCACAGTGCTGAAGGACAAAGGTTGCACTCTGTGTTGATTGAAAGAATATTTTTCTTAATTTAAAAAGACTATGACCATATATTTCTAGGTATACCATAAAAAGCTGCTAGTGGCCTGCAGTCTTATAAGTGTGTCCAGTATGGCAGTCTGTATGGATTCAATCTTTCCAAGGGAATAGCAGCCTAATAGAAGCAAACTTTAGGGCATATTTACAAGCCCCTAGCGCCTCCCTGCATCACATTTGCATAAGTTGTTTGTACACTAATGTGGCATTAGGAAGAATTTTTGCTGCGCCGTATTCACAAAGTGGAGCTATGCTCACATTGCGTCACTTTGCACCCCCTTGCACCACATTATGCCAGGCATAATGTATGCAAGGGGGTGTTCCAGGGCCAGGAGGTCTGCAAAAATGGTGCAGTGAAATCTACACGCACATTTTTGATGCTAGTGTAGCAAAGCACCGCAATAGCATAAATAATGTTGAAGCTGTTGTCCTTTTAACTACTTCTTGGTGCTGTATTGTAAATACCGCGCACCCATGGTGTTGTTAAGTGGGGCAACGGTGATGCAAGAAACCTGGCGCATCAGTGCTGATGTCCCAGATTCATGTAAATATGTCCCTTGGTTTCCTGATTGTAAACACGGTTTAAATTATTTTCAGGTGGTCTGAGAATGTGTGATAGAACAGACTTACTGTCATATGATGTGGAGCTATGTCAGCTTCAATTATGTTACATGTCTAATTTCACGTCTAACAAGAAACTATAGAGCTATACAGTTTGCTTCTTTGGCATGATAGATTCATCCAATCTTATTTCACAAAAGGCTGCTTTGCCTCCTTCTTGAAAGCATAATCCCAATTCTCATTAACCATAGGGTTCATGTTACAGCAAGTGGTTGGTGCTACACAGGTTTATTTAGACTTTGGAGGACAACCAGCCATCTGCCAGTGAAGTGGAGGTAACAGTCTCTGATTCTTGAGTCACTCCCATATTGTGAGCTTGTTGTTTTAAATCTGAAAAAGAGTACAATAACCCTGGCAACTTGGGAATTTTCTACCAGGGTATAGGGTCATTTTTTATTTTTTCTGTATGGGACTGCAGGGCTTTTCCTGGGGGTCCTGGACAGAAATAAAAGTATGTTGGACCATCCACTTTAAATCTGACACATGGTCTGAGGGGCATATTTACAAGAAACTGGTGCATCAGCACTGATGCACCAGTTTTCTTACATCGCCCCTGCCCCACCTATCAACACCATTGGTGCGCCGTATTTGCAATACTGTATACCATGGCAGTCAATCCACCAAGAGCATTAACACTGTTGGCGCTATTGTGGCGCTTTGCTGCACTAGCATCAAATATTTTGATGCTAGTGGAGCAAAGTGCAGGGAGGCCCATTGTTTTCAATGGGTGCGTCATTTCAGCGTCTGCTCTGAGCAGACATTAAAAATGACTGAAAAAATGGTGCAGTGAAATCTCGTAGATTTCACTGTACCATTGTTTTGAGCCTCCCAGTGCTGGAATGCACCTGTTGGATACATTATACCTAGTGCAGGCATATTGTGGTGCAAGGGGTTGCAAAGTTGCACCATGCATGCATTGTGCCACTTTGTAAATATGGTGCAGCAAAAATGGCTTCTTAACACTACATTAATGTAAAAACAAAAAATTATGCTAATGTGGTGCAAGGAGGCGCTAGGGGCTTGTAAATATGCCCCTTGGAATGATGGCCTGAAGGACATGTGTGTGCCATCTGCCTAAGGTTCCTGCCACCAGAAACAAGACTGTTCGTCTGACTCTAAATATGGTGTGTGGACTGTCAGTTTTGCAGACCGTCCGTCAAATTTTTATTGAGGCCCTAAATTGCGTTTTACCATCACACAGGTGCCTTTTTTACTACAATCAACCAGAAACCTTGATATTATACTGCCTCAAATATAAAAAAATATAAAACTAGGGGGAAGATTTAAGAGACCCTTGTGCCACTGTAGCGTCACCATCTCATAATTTTTGTTTCCACTAAGGCAGCGCTAAGCTGACCTTTTCCCCGCACTGTATTTACAAAGTGGTATAATGCAGGCATTGCGCCAGTTTGTAACTTCTTGCACCACATTGTGTCTGCACCAGGCATAATGTATGAAATAATAGGCGTTCACCCGTTAGAAGGCCCCAAAAAATGGCACAGTGAAGTTTAAAGATTTCACTGCACCATTTTTTCTGTCATTTTTAATGCCTGGTCAGAGCAGCTGTTAAAATGAAGCACCCATTTAAATCAATGGGCCTCCTTGCACTTCAAGACACTAGCGTCAACATTTTTATGTTAGTGTACAAAGCGCAATAATGGCGTCAGAAATGTTGATGCTATTGTTCTAAATACAACCATAGTGCGTCATATCTTGAACCAGCACACACAAGGTGGTGTTAGGGGGGTGCAGGGAGGCGCAAGAAAAGTGGCGCTGCATTGGATGCAGCACCACTTTTCTTAAGTTCAGGCCTGGAAGTGTTTGGAGCGACTGGCAAAGCGGGTTAGCAACTGTCTTACAAAATCTGTTTTAGTAGGGATGAGCTGAAATTGATTTATTGATGTTTCATCCATTCACATAGAAACTGCACAAATTACAGATCAAAGGTCGCAATTGAAAACGTTCTTCAACTTCCATAGTTGAATTTCATTACATTATAGAGCTCGGTTTTATTTCCCGTTTTATGCCTACGCCATAACTCATTGGTAAATTATAAATTGCATTTGATAAATCCAGCTAGACATATGCCCTTGTAACATCCTTTCCTGACGGCAGATATTTACAGGCCTGCCTCCATTTTTACCTGGCACTTATGTATCTTTCAATCATCTGAATTGTTCATGGTTAGTTTTATGACAAAAAATGCAGAAAATAATTTTATAGAATTGGGGAGGTTCCATTGTTTTCAGGCCTTGGACCTACTGTGTTCAAGAATTCAGAAGCGAGGGATTGATTCTGGCCTTCATATGCCTGTTCTTTACCCAAAGAAAGAGCATTACCTTGACACTAAACGTATTTATACTTTTTTTGCGCCGCATTTGTGTCGTTTTTTGACGCAAAAACGGCGCAAACTTGCAAAATACCATTGTATTTTGTAGGTTTGCGCCGTTTTGCGTCAAAAAGCGGCGCAAATGCGGCGCTAAAAAAAGTATAAATACGGCCCTAATTACTTTATTCAAACCTTATTTAAATTCAGGATACATTTTGCTAAATTAATGCTACAACTTTCAAATCATTTCCGTTTTGTTCTGCTCCATCCGCCTTTGAGATAAAAAAATGAATTTCTCTTTATGTATTTATACGAGATTGTCTGTTTTTAAGAACTGCATGTTTAGATTCGTCATCACTTTTTGAAACGGTTTAAACACCGAGACAGATTGTATTTTCTAACGCTGGGGAAAATTTGCACATTTTCCTTTGCGGAAATTGCACGAAAGGGCCACAAAATTATACAAAATGATAGTCCACCTATTTGGGTAAATTTTCAAGCGTGAAATTCGTCCTCGTGTTCTTTTTGAAAGCAAGGACGCCCATCTCACTAAAGAAATAGTGCAAAATCTGTCATGTGACATGGCGTAATGACGTCATCTTGGGCGTTTGTGCAGCAAGTGTAATGCAAAATTCAGGATATTATACAAGATTGCATTTTTATAAACAATATTTTTCCGGGATCTGTTATGTTTTTTATAATATCCCTCTGATACCTGATTATGGCCCTCATTACAACTCTGGTGGTCAGTGATAAAGTGGCAGTAATACTACCAACAGGCTGGCGGCAATTACCGCCAAATTATGACCATGGTGGTGAGAACTCAGATAGACAGCCACTTTATCACACCGACTGCCAGGGTGGAAACAACAGCCACCACGGAAGTAGCCGCCTACAGCCAGGCGGAAGCCAATGTCCCGCCCACCGTATTAAGACCCTGCAATCCGCCACCTTTTCCGGGGCAGTACCAATGACATCAATAGCCTGGCAGAAAGACTGCACAGAAGTGAAAGGACTCACCATTGGAGACACAGAGAACAACCACGCCACCATGGAGCCCGAGCTGCATGTCTTCCCATTGATTTTCTACATGCTGCTCCACCACGAACACCAACGACGGCGAAGACGAAGATGGTGAGTACAGCCACCTAGCACAAAAGGTAGGGGGGGAGGAAAAAGAGAGTGACACACACATGCAGTACCCCCAACCCCCTCCCCCAACAGCATACACGCAATCAGCTGCAATAATAAAACATATATGCCCTGTACCTCGGAAGAATAATGCAAGGGCAACAGGAATTTAATAAAGTGAGTGTAATAAGATCAACACAGTATAAATAAGAAATATGCAATGTAACTGGTATATACAAATGTACAGTTCAAGGGACACTGCCTAGTCCTCAGTGTGAGTGGGCCACAGGGCCACAAGCCAAAGTCCAAAGCCCCACTTTTGACCTGCATCAACATGGAGAGAACACTGCAGGGGCATCAGTTGGCAAATAGGCAGGCATCTCCAGGGGACAGGGAATGGGGGGCACCTCAGACAGCAGATGGAACAAGACCGCTGGTTTTGGAGGGGGCAACATGCCCTGTGCTTGGTCCTGGTGAGTTCAAGGCCACAGTCTCTCAAGTGGGTGACTTGCCCACATGCTCTGGAGGGGGCAATATGCCCTGTGCTTGGTCCTGGGGAGTGCAAGGCTACAGCCTCTAAAGTGGGTGACTTGACCACATGCTCTGGAGGGGGCAACATGCCCGGTGCTCTGTCCTGGGGAGTGCAAGGCCACATTCTCTCAAGTTGGTGACTTGCCCACATGCTCTGAAGGGGGCAACATGCCCTGTGCTTGGAACTGGGGAGTGCAAGGCCACATTCTCTCAAGTGGGTGACTTCCCACTGGTTCTGGAGGAGGCATCGTGCCCTGTACTCTTGATCTTGGGGAGGCTGGGGTTGGTGGATGTCTGGTTCTGGAGGGGGCATCGTGACCTGTGTTCTTGATCCTGAGGAGGCTGGGGTTGGTGGGTGTCTTACCCACTGGTTCTGAAGGGGGCATCGTGCCCTGTGCTCTTGATCCTGGGGAGGCTGGGGTTGGTGGGTGCCTTACCCACTTGTTCTGGAGGGGCATTGTGCCCTGTGCTCTTGACCTTGGGAGGCTGGGGTTGGTGGTTGTTTTACCCACTGGTTCTGGAGGGGGCATCATGCCCTATGCTCTTGATCCTAGGGAGGCTGGGGTTGGTGGGAGTCTTACCCACTGGTTCTGGATGGGGCATCGTGCCCTGTGCTCTTGATCCTGGGGAGTGCAAGATCACAGTCTCTCAGGTGGGTTTCATACCATTGGATTTGCAGGGGACAGGCTGCAAGGCAGCCCATGGACGGCGGATTACGTACCGTCTGCCGGTGGTGACGGCTGCCCAGTGGTGGTAGTGGTGCTGCTGCTGCTGGTAGGGGGAGGCTCCAGCCCATCCCCTGCAGCCTTGGATGGCTGCCCACAGGTGGTGGTGGTGCTGCTGCTGGTGGGGGGAGGCTACAGTCCATCTCCTGCAGCCTTTGACAGCTGTCCACTGATGGTGGTGTGCTGCTGCTGCTGAGGGGAGGCTCCAGCCCATCCCCTGCAGCCTCGGATGCCGGCACAACCATGGTTGGCGGTGCAGGCTCCTTGCCCTTCCTGGCTGCAGCTTGTGCTGGCTCCTTGCCCTTCCTGCCAGCAGCTGGGGCTGGCTCTTGCCCTTCCTGGCAGCAGCTGGGGCTGTCTCCCTGCCCTTCCTGGCAGCAGCTGGAGATGGCTCCTTGCCCTTCTGGGCAGCAGCTGGGGCAGGCACCCTTTCCTTGAAGCTGCCTGGTGCAGACTCCTTCACCCTTTGCACAAGTGCCCTGGATCCTTTCCCACCATGAGTGGGTGTGGAGACTACTGGGCCTGTGGACTGGTTTGCTGAGGTGCTTGCCTGGGTTTTTGCCACCCTGGCCAGACTTGAAGGAAGAGAGGGAGGGGTAGGGAAGAAGTCAATGGTGTAGAGGAAAGCTTCTTAGGGACATTGGGGCAAGAAGAGGGAGAAGGTTTGGGATTGGAGAAAGAGGGAGTGGTTGTAGGAGGTGTCTGTCTGCTGAGTTTGGGTGCAGGTGCATGGGCTGGATGCTGTTGTGAGGTGGATGGCTGCTGGGTGTCTGAGTGCTTGCGTTTGTGTACCTTGGGAGGGGGGACAGACACAGTGGGAGAGGACACAGGGGACATGTGCATGGCTGTAGTGGAGGTGTCTGCTAGAGAGGTGTTTGTTCTGCTAGGTGTGGTGGTGATGCTGGTAGTGGATGAGGATGTAGTGCATGTAGGTGTGAGTGTAGACAGAACTAAGAGGGAGGTGGAGGAGGAGGAGACAGTGGGAATTGTGGATGTTGGCGTTTCTGCATCTGGATGGTGTTTGTGTGAGTGCCTGTGGGATGAAGTGTGGTGCTTGTGTTTGCCTGAACCACTTTTGTGTGTTGTCTTTTGTGCATGGTCGTCTTCCTGTATGCTTGGGATAGGTTGGTGTTGAGGAATGGGATTGAGAAGAGGAAGTTGGAGGAGGGAGGGTAAAAACAGGGACAATGGCTGCCCTCAGAGAGGAGGCCAGAGGCTGGATCGATCTCTGTTGGGCCACCAACCCAGTGTGAATGCCCTCCAGAGATGAATTCATTTGTTGCATTTGGGCTGGATTGCATTAACAATGGTAGATTGCCCTACAGATATGGATCTCAGGAGGTCAATAACCTCCTCACTCAGGGCAGCAGGGCTCACTGGGGCAGGGTCTGAGGTGCCTGGGGCAGAGGAGATGCCCACCCTTCTGGGTGAGCGGGCATGGGCAACTTGATGAGAGGCTGCTGGGTGGGCAGTGCTGTTACGGGGTGGCGGATGTACCTGTAACTGGGGTGGTCACAGAGGTGTCTGCCACCACCAGGGAGCATCCATCGGAGGAGGTATCTGTATCTGAACTGTCCTCTCCAGTCTCCACCATTGTGCTCCCCTCGTCCTCTGTCCCGCTGGTGCCCTCAGTGCACATGGACTCTGCCTCCTGGGTCCTGTGGGATGCAGCTCCCTCCATTGCCGGTGCCTCTGCTCCTCCACCAGCTGATGCTAATGCACATCCGGACAGGATGACAAAACAAAAAAGGGGGGGGAAGAGACAAAGGATACACCTGGTCAATGGATGCA
Source organism: Pleurodeles waltl (assembly GCF_031143425.1). NCBI lineage: Eukaryota > Metazoa > Chordata > Amphibia > Caudata > Salamandridae > Pleurodeles > Pleurodeles waltl. The sequence continues at coordinate 4,970,282 of NC_090437.1, read as the reverse complement.
ACAACACCACCGTTGGTGTACACCCGACTCTCACACACAGGGAACAGTCCTATGCACTATGCATTGCACTACCAGTTATTTTGCTAGCCAACAAGCCATGGGGAGGGGCACACAATGCCAAATACAGCACATGTGGAACCCACGCAGTCCTGACCAGTTGTGGATGCCTACGAGCTAGGTAGCAGGATTATCCCTTCAGGACATTCGCCATCAGGGGACCTACTCTGCAATGTCAGGCCTGGGCTAGGGGCATCCACTGACACACATCCCCCACCCGGACACCACCCTACCATGTGTAACTTTTAATGATGGGCACTGTACTCACCCCCTTGTGGCTGCTGTGATGCCCTCATGCGCCCATCCAGCTCAGGATAGGCCACCACCAGTATGCGGGCCATCAGGAGGGTCAGGGTTCGACGGGCACCCCTTCCTCATTGGGAGGCCATCCCCAGCTGGGCCTCCGCCGTCTTCCGTGCCCAGCGTCTCAGGTCCTCCCACCGTTTCCGACAGTGGGTGCTCCGCCTGCCGTAGACCCCCAGGATCTGCATCTCCGTGGGGATGGCACACCATATACCCTTCTTTAGATGGACGCTGACCTGTAGAGGTAATACACATAGGAAAATAGTGTCAGTCAGACAGTCCTGCCTGTTACACTTATGGCCCACCATACCTCTTCACATCACCATTTGCACACACATGGCCCAGCGCAAAACCAATACATTGCCCAGAGGACATCCACCCACCCCCTTACACGAGGCCTTCACACACACCACTCCATGCATTCATGCCACATGCATCGTGCCCACAGTGTACTCACCTGTTGGTCTGGAGGCCCATACAGCAGTCCGTACTGTGGTAGGACCCCATCCACCTGTCACTCCAATTCTGCAGAGGTGAAGGCAGAGGCCCTTTCCCCAGTCAAACTGGTCATGGTAGGTTCCTGACACAGATCACAGCAGCACATGCAGTGTAGATCCTCTTCTGTTCAAGGTCAGGTAGCAAGTGAGTGATCACATAGAAAATGGGAGTCACGTCCGCGGCAGTGCATACCGTCATCGCCAGTGTAGACCACCATTGGTCACTGTGCCCCATAGGGCCCATTGTTAACCAATGAGGAGTTGCATGGCAGTTCCCGACCGCCTCCCGTAATGGCGCTCAACATCAGCGGAATTACCTCACTTCCACCTGTCCCTCCCACAGGACAGGCAGATGCCATTTCAGGGAGTGGGGGGCAGGTCCTGGATAATACCTGCGTCACAGTTAAAATTTGGACATACAGGACAAATCCCACTACCCCATTACAAATTGACATTATGCATTGTACTGTTGTGGCTCCAATGTTCAGTTTGTGACCGGCTCCTCACTCTTTTGTGCCCTACCGCTGCGGATGAATAAGAGATGGAGACATACCCCGTGTACAGACCCCTGGTGGATTGGCAACAATGGGGGACAATCAGATCATCCTTACCTATAGACTTGACAGGGACACAATCTCAGAGCTGTGTGCCCAATTGGAACCTGACCTGATATCTGCTATTAGTCACCCCAATGGGATCCCCCTCTTGTGCAAGTTCTATCAGTACTCCATTTCCTGGCAACTTGTTCTTTCCAAGTGACAGTGGGCTTGGCAGCAGGAATGTCACAGCCAATGTTCTCAATAGAGCTGAGAAGTGTGTTGTCTGCCCTGATTAAAAACATGTGCAGCTACATTGTTTTTCCCCAGGTGGAGGATTTGGCCACAGTGAGGGCTGACTTCTATGCAATGGGACATATCCCCAACATAATTGGGGCGACTGATGGAACTCATATTGCATTTGTTCTCCCTCACAATGAACAGGTGTTCAGAAATCGTAGGAGTTTGCACTCCATGAATGTACAGATGGTGTGCTTGACGGACCAGTACATCTCCCATGTCAATGCTAAGTATCCTGGGTTGGTGCATGATGCCTTTATCCTGAGGAATAGCAGCATCCCAAATGTGATACCTCAACTGCAGAGGCACCGGGTGTGGCTAACAGGTAAGCCCTGGTTTCCACCCAGTAGGTGTGGGTGTATGGGTATGGTGTTGGCCATATGGGATATTGCGTGGCTAAATGTTGTCCCTCAATATTTGCAGGTGACTCGGATTACCCCAATCTATCATGGCTACTGACCCCGGTGAGGAATGCCAGGACAAGGGCAGAAGAATGTTATAATGAGGTACATAGGTAAACAAGAAGGATAATCGAAAGAACTTTTGGTCTCCTGAAGCCCAGGTTCAGGTGCCTCCATTTAACAGGTGGATCCCTGTGCTTCTCACCCAAGAAGGTCTGCCAGATAATCATGGCATACTGCATGTTGCACAGCCTTGCCTCGAGATGGCATGTGCCTTTTCTGCAGGAGGAGGAGGCTGGAGATGCCCGTGTGGCAGCAGTAGACCCTGTGGACAGTGAGGATGAGGAGGCAGAGGATGAGGACAACAGAACAGCAGTGATACGACAATACTTCCAATGACACAAAGGTAAACCATTTTTACTTCACATTTCATTGTCATTATTTTGTATATCTTTGGCACTGGCATGCTGTTATTTTCTACTTCTATGCCCACTTTACTGTACCTTTTGGCAATTCATTTTACATATGTTGGTGCCCTACTATCGCACCTGGTATGATCACTGCAGCCAACTACAGGTTTTTCCTATCTGCACAATTACTGTACAGTTGAATTGCAATCTTTGAACCTGGTTAAGCAAAAACATACTTTAAAATTGTAACATACTACATACTTGTTTTTTTTCCAAGGGTGTTTATTGAAGTGCTAAGAAGAAGAGGGGCAAGTGCATTGGGATGGGGTGATGATGGAGGAAAGTCCAGGGTATGGTTCCAGGCTATTTGTATCACAGGTGCATTGCTCAAGGGGACATAGGAAGGGGAGTAATGGCAGTTCAAGGTGGACAGGGTGACAGAGTGGGACACAAGAGTGACAATCAGGAGAGTCTAATTTCCTGGCGGGGGTCTTGGCAATAGTCTCTGGCTTCTGCCTGTATCGCAGGGAATGTTTGTGGGGTGGTTATCCTTCTGCAGGGGGAGAGGTGCTGGTGGCCTGTGAGTTCTTTGGTGGGGCCTCCTGTCTACTAGCTGCAATGGAGGTGGAAGGCAGTTCAGATGTCTGGCTAGTGGCAGGGGTCCGCTGTTTTGAGACTACTGTTGGAGCGTAGCTCTTATAATCAAAATTAACAAGAAATGTTTATGGACTAATGCATAATAATGCAGCATAGAAAATGTATTAATGTGTTTTTACTAAACGTGAGTCTGAAATGTGCCCACGGGGAGTGGCCATCAATATATACAGGGACTAATAAAATTGACTAATAAAGAGTTATTGATGCACTAATGTATGATTTTTTATTAGTATTAAGAGCTATACATTAAGGTTTTGCTAATTAATTCACTAGGCCTTAGTTAGCATGAGTCGGGGCCTAGCTGCCCGGTTTCATATTAAATGTGTTTTTCGAACGTGCAGTGTGCTGACTTGCTGAAGGACATGTAATCGTATTTTTCCAGAAGCTAGAAGATGAGTGTAACTGTAGTAGATACGTTCTCATGAAATTCAACTTGGTCAAGGAAACATTCTTGCTGAATGCAACAGTGTAAACTCGTTACAGGTACAAGGTTGCCTAAACCGGTATAGACAATGGGACTACTGACTGGGGATGCGAAAGGACCACGAGAGTATGAAAATCACACCGGACATTCTACCAGTTGAAGACGTCAATCACCAGAACCAATAAACTACGTGAGAACTGTTATGAGGTGACAATTTTGATGGTAACACTGGAAACCCATTGGATGGAGATAGTGGGGTGCCAAACCTGCCCAATTAAAAAATTAGGGGATTGTACAACAGAAAAGGGATAAAAACCTTTGACAAGAGGCGCCATTAGGAGATGCCATTGCGAATTCTTGCTATGACCCAGACACTTTGTCACTCTGCCTAGAGACTTTGCTGTTTGACTCTTCAAGCCATCCTCACCCTTTCCTTGCCCATTCTATAGTTCTCCTCCTTATGAGGGAAGTGTCCCTACTTACCCCATCTTGCTGAACTTTGCTGTGTTTCCTGGCTGATGGTGAATCAACTGATGTCCTGAGGACAAAGACTGACTCTGTATGCTGACCCATTACGGAGGGTAACTATATGATGATGAAATTGTAATTGTCTGTTTGCCTTTCCTTTCTAGGTACCAACTGCTTCTTTTGACAGAGACCATAGATAGATGTTTTCTAAATTTGTGTTGCTAAATTGTTTTGCATGAAGCCCAACATGCCAATGCTAATTCGAGGTTAGTTAAGGGGTTCACTGAATGGACTCAAATAGACGAATGACTGAATCAATGCTTTTTTGAATAATGCTCTAATGATACTCTGCTAAGGTTAACCTATGTTGACATTGTGTTATATTCTAATGTTTGTGATCTTTGCTTTAATGAAATCTTATTCGAGTTGCCATATTATGACAATGCTAATGTGTTTCATGGTTTTGAGAATAATAAACTTACTCGTAGAATTGTAATCAATAGGGAATAAACATCATAAAATCTACTAAACTGGTGTGGTTATTCATGACTGAAAGGTCATGGTGGTTTCCGATTCTTATTAATGTTATTTATTAATCTTACTGATTGGTTGATAGTGACTATTGATGACGTTATTGACTTATTGATTGACATGTTGATTAGTGAGCTCGTCTTAAGGTGTCTTCAATCAGGGTCAAAAGATTCATCGGCCTAAAACGAGTCCCAGAGTGAATACATTATTTAGATTGGGAAGCGTTAACACTACCTCCCTCATAATGTTGGACATGTCTGCCAGCACCCCTGCAATGGAGACCAGGGTGGTGTTGATGGCTTGCAAGTCCTCCTTGATGTCCTGGTACTGTCCCTCCTGCAGCCACCTGTTCTTCTTCACATTGTCCAGAATCTGGCCCATTGTGTCCTGGCAATGTTGATATGCTCTCAGGATCTCGGTGAGTGCCTCCTGGAGAGTCACTTCCCTGGGCCTGTCCTCCCCCTGGTGCACAGAACTCCTCCCAGTTTCCCTGTTGTCCCTCTCCTCCGTCCCTTGAACCATGTGCCCACTGCAACTGACCCCCAGTCCCTGATTGTCTTTGGTATGATGTGTGCCCTGGGGTCCCTGTAGCGGTGAACACACTGCTGATTGACGTGTCCTGCGGACAGAGGTAGAGGTACGCTGGGTAGGTGTTGTGGTGATGTTTCCAGATATGGGAGGCTCTGTGGTGGTGTGTGACTGGGCCTGGGTAAACGACTGTCCAGAGGTCCCTGATGGGCCAGGTTGGTCATCCAGATCCAGGCAACCAGAGTTGCTGTCATCACTGTGGGCCTCTTCAGTTGGGGGACCGGATAGTGCTGGCACCTCTTCTCCAGTGACATTGGCTGGGATACCTGTGGGGATGTAAATGATGTGTTATTGTTCCTGTGTGTGACATATTGTGCGTCAGTGGGTTGCCCTATTTGGTTGTATTTGCCCTAGCAGCTTTCACTTGTGTACGCTGGTATGCGGCAGAATAGATGATTCTCTCTAGTGTGCATGCTTTGATGATAGGTGTCCAGGTAGGGTTGTGAGTGATGTCCATGCATTGGTAGTGCATGTAGGGCTTGGCATTGGAATGAGTGGGATGTGATGGTGGGGTGTGTGGGAGGTGGTAGAGTGATGGGAGTGAGGGTGAGGGTATGTGATGGCATGCAGGTAGGGGGGTAGTAGTAGTATAGAGTTGACTTTCCAGAGTCCAGTCCTCCTCCTGCTCTGGCCAGGCCCTCAGGATGCAGTATTGCCAAGACTTGCTCCTCTCATCATGTGAGTTGTGGGGGAGGAGGCGGGGTCCACTGCCAGTCCTATGTGCAGAGAGCTGGTGTCTTTCTCCAATGGAATGTACCTTCCCCCGTAGGTCGTTCCACCTCTTCCTGATGTCATCCCTAGTTCTTGGGTGCTGTCCCACGGCGTTGACTCTGTCCACGATTCTCCACCATAGATACATCTTCCTAGCTATAGATATCGGCTGCACCTGTGCTCCAAATAGCTGAGGCTCTACCCTGATGATTTCCTCCACCATGACCCTTAGCTCCTACTCTGAGAATCAGGGTGTCTTTGTGGTGCATGGTTGTTGTGTAAGGTGTGTTGGTGAGAGTGTGTAGGGTAATGTGTTGGGGTGTGTGATGTGGGGTGCATGAATGGTGTATTGGTGTGAGTGGTACGTGGCTCTGGTTGTGTCAGTGGTCTTGATGTCTCTCTCTGGTGGCAATTATTTGTAGTCATAAAGGGTTGTGGGTAATGTTGGTGGGTGTTTTATAGTGGTGTGAGTGGGTGTGTGTGGTTTGTGTATGGGTTTCAGGTGTGTGTTATTTAAATTGACCAATGTAATGTTGTTTTGTATGTGTGTGTGTATTTTGAACGCACCCGTATGTACTGCCAATGGTTTATCGCGGTTGAATGTCCACCGTGGTGATTCGTGGGTCATAATGTGATGGGCATAGTTCTGTTGGTGTAACGGTGTGGGTTTGGATACCGCCAGTTTATCAGTAACCTTTGGTGTGGCGGACTTGTGTCTGTGGCTGAATAGTGATGGATTGGTGTGTATGTGTCATAATATGGTGAAGGGATATCCACCACACCGGCGGCATGTTGGCGGCAGTCAGCATGGCGGTAAGTGTGATTTACAGCCAATGTTATAATAAGGGCCTATATGTCCTCTTTCAGTGTTGTGAAAAACAGTGGTGCACCCCACTTGAAGGTCCCTGATATATCTCACTGCACGATCAGTTTTGTCTCACTCTTCTGCAATCCTTCAAAATTTATCCTGCATATTGAGCATTTTATATTTACAACAAATGCCAATAATATGTGTATTTGAGCAGGCTGTTGCCAAGTATCAGACATTCAGATAAGGATTTTAGCAAGAAAATGTGACCACTCATTCGTACAACTGAGATATCTCAAAGTTAACAGATAACCTACAAGGGTGTTAATAAGCAACTAGTCTGTAGCACATAAGGATTCTGGTACATTCTTTCTGTTCTACACCTCGAAATATGTTTTGTGTACATGTGCAATATTATACCACGCTATAGTTGACATCAGGAATGCTATCCTCCTTGGCATGGGTGAAGACAAAAAAACAGTAATCTGTGGGGCAGATTTATGGAAAGTGGCGCTGCACCGAGTGCAGCAACACTTTCCCAGCGTCCCTTAGCATCCCCCTTCTGCGACCATTGGTGCGCTGTATTTAAAGTACGGTGCGTTGTATTTAAAGTGCGGCGCACCATGGCACAGGGAAGGGGGTAATAGCGTCATTATTCATGATGCTATTGATGTACTCTGCAGGAGTAGCGGCAGGCGCTACTCCTGCAGAATACTTAGGGCCCCATTCGAAAGAATGGAAGGCCCCTTTTAACAGATGCTCTTGAGCAGGCGTTAAAAGTGCTGTAAAAGATGACGTAAGGATATCTCATAGATTTACTTACGCCATTTTTTCAGCTCCCCTAACTGGGGAATGCCCCTTTTGCAGACATTATGCCTGGCGCAGGCATAATGTAGCGCAAAGGGTTATAGGGTGGTGTAATGCACGCATTGTGCCACCCTGTAAATAAGGCGCAGGGATTTTGGCCTTGTTGGGCCACATTAACGTCAAGAACAATGACGTTAATGTGGTACAAAGTGGTGCTAGATCACTATAAATATGCCTCTAAATACTCCTCAACCTCCTCCCAGCCTCCCACATGGGGCATCACATAGGCCCTCATTACAACCCTGGCGGTCGGTGTTAAAGAGGCGGTAATACCGCCAACAGGCCGGCAGAAATAAATGGGATCACGACCACTGCGGAAACCGCCAACACAGACAGCCGCTTTAACACTCCGACCGCCACGGCGGTAGCAACAAACACCGCAGTGGTAACCACCAACAGACAGGCGGAAGACAATGTAACTCCCACCCCATCACGACCCGCCAATCCACCAGCTTTTCTGGGGCAGTACCAACGCCATCAAAAGCACAGCGGAAACAGGACTTGGAAGGGAAACTACTCACCTCTCGACACTCAACGAAGAACCAGGATGCCATGGAGCCCGAGCTGCTGGTCCTGCTCATGAAAAATGGCGACGACGACCACAGTGAGTACTTCACCTAGTACACAGGGGAGGGGGGGAGAAAAAAGAGAGTGACACACACACGTGCAACACGCAACACCCCCACCCAAACCCACAACACCATGCACACAAACACATGCAGCAACATTACATTAACACCCCGTAACCCCCTGGAAGAACGCAAGGACAAAAGGAATTGAGTTAAACATTTATATTTTAGAAATAGGCAGATATACGTAATAAATAGAAAAACAGTATATACAAAAATATACAATATGTACATAAGACGGTACATTGTCCATTCAAAATGACTGTGGGACACTGGGCCAAAAATCATGGGCAAAGCCCACACTTGACGCCTGCCTTAATATGGAGAGAAGACTGCAGGGGCATCAGGTCGAAAACACACAGGCACCTCAGGGGGATGGGGAGGGGGGGGCACCTCAGCCGGAAGATGGAATAACGCCACTGCTCCTCAAGGGGGCTCCATGCCCACAGCGATGTCCTGGGGAGTGCAAAGCCACAGTCTCACAAGTCTTTCAAGTGGGTGGTTTGCCCACTGCTTGCTACTGGGGAGTGCAAGGCCACAGTTTTCCTAGTGGATGGCTTCTTCCACTGGTCCTGGAGGGGGCTGTGTGCCCAGTGTGCTTCATCCTGCCAAGGATAGGGTGAGTGGATGAATTTCTCCACTGGTTCTGGAGGGGGCTTTGTACCCAGTGTGCTTCATCCTGCCAAGGATAGGTTGAGTGGATGCATATCTCCACTGGTTCTGGAGGGGGCCATGTGCCTAGTGTGCTTCATCCTGCCAAGGATAGGGTGAGTGGATGCCTTCTTCCACTGGTTCTGGAGGGGGCTTTGTACCCAGTGTGCTTCATCCTGCCAAGTATAGGGTGAGTGGATGCATATCTCCACTGGTGCTGGAGGGGCCTTGGCCCCAGTGTGCTTTATCCTGCCAATAATAGGGTGAGTGGATTCCTTCTTCCACTGGTTCTGGAGGGAAGAGGGAGAGGGTATGGGAGTGGAGGAAGAGGGAGTGGTTGTAGAAGGTATCTGTCTGCTGTGTTTGGGTGCAGGTGCATGGGCTGGATGCTGTTGTGAGGTGGATGGCTGTAGGGTGGGTGGGTGCTTACATTTGTGTACTTTGGGAGGAGGGGTCAGAGACATAGTGGGAGAGGACACAGGGGACGTGTGCATGGACGTGGGGGTGGTGACTGCCCATGAGGGGTGTGTTGTGATGGGCGTGCTGGTGATGGAGGTAGTGGATGATGATGTAGTGCATGAAGGAGTAAGTGGAGACGCTACTGGGGGAGGTGTACGATGAGGAGGAGGGTGACACAGTGGAGGCAGTGGATGTTTGTGTGTCTGCATGGGGATGATGCTCGTGTGAGTGTCTGTGAGATGAAGTGTGGTGCTTGTGTTTTCCTAAGCCACTTTTGTGCATTTATTTGGGTGAATGTAGGTCTGAAGGTGTGCTTGGGATAGGTTGGGGTTGAGGGGATTGGGTCTGGGTAGAGGAAGTTGGAGGGGGGAGGCTAGAGACAGAAACAAGGACTGCCATCAGGGAGTTGGCCAGAGCCTGAAATGCTCTCTGTTGGGCCGCCACGCCAGAGTGAATTCCCCCCAGATATGCATTTGTTTGTTGCAAATGCCTCTCGACACCCTGGATGGCATTAAGTATGGTTGACTGCCCAACAGTGAGGGATCTCAGGAGGTCAATAGCCTCCTCACTGAGGGCAGCAGGGCTGACTGGGGCAGGACATGAGTTGCTTAGGGCGAAGGAGATGCCCACCCTCCTGGGTGAGCGGGCACGGAAATCACGCTGAGGGGCTGCTCGGAGGGCGGTGCTGGTAGGAGGGGTGGAAGCTGTGCCTGTTGTTACAGTGGGCACAGAGGTGTCCGCACCACCAGGGAGCTTCCATCGGAGGAGGATTCGCTGTCTGTGGTCTTCTTTCCTGTCCCTTCGTGGTGCTCCCCTCGCCCTCCGTCCCACTGGTGCCCTCACCCTTGGTGGATTCGGCCTCCAGGCCCATGTGGAATGCAGCGCCCTCCATTGCCGGTGCCACTGCTCCTCCGCCAGATGATGCTAATGGACACAAGGACAGGGTGACAAAACAAAAAGGGGGGGGAGAGAGACAGAGGATACACTTGGTCAATGCCAGCAACACCACTACTGTTGGAGTACACAACACACAGGGAGCAGCCCTATGCGGTAGGCCATGCACTACCAGTTACTAAGATAGTGACCAGCCCATGGGGTATGATGCCTACCGCCATTAGCTGCACACCTGAAACCCACAGGACCCCGCCCAGTAGTAGATGCCCACTAGCACTATTGGGGTAGGAGTGATTGTGAGCCTGCCCAACAAGGGATCTACCCTGCCATCTTCGCCCTGGCCGAGGGGCACCCAGAGCCCACATCACCCACCCAGCTAACTCTTAACGCACGCAAAGTCAGGATTCTGAATCTGTACTCACCCCCTTGTGGTTGTTGTGATGACTTCAAGTGCCCATCCAACTCCGGATAGGCCACCACCAGGATGCAGAACATCAGGGGGGTCATGGTGCGACAGGCACCCCTTCCTCGTTGGGAGGCCAGCCCCAGCTGAGCCTTCGCTGTCTTCTTTGGCCAACAGCACAGGTCCTCCCACCTTTTGCAGCAGTGGGTGCTCCGCCTGTCAAAGACCCCAGGGTCCACACCTCCTTGGCAATGGCACGCCAAATACCCTTATTCTGGTGGGTGCTGACCTCCAGGGAAAAGATAGCAGAAAAAAGATTAGTCATACCGTACGGACTGTCATACTCATGGCCCAACATGTCCCTCCCATCCCCTTACGCACATATATTGACCACCATACATGCAGCACTCTGCCCAGGACCCCTCTGCCCCTCCCTACATGTGGCTTACACACACAGCACTCCATACATTCATGGCCCACACATCATGCTCACAGTGTACTCTCCTGTTTGTCTGGAGGACCGTAGAGTAAAGTGTACTGGGGTAGGACCCCATCCACCAGTTTCTCCAACTCCTCCGCAGTGAAGGCAGGGGCCCTTTCCCCAAACACATGAGCCATTGTCACTTCCAGACACAGGTCACAGCAGCACTTGCAGTGTAGGTCCTCTCCTTTTAAAGGTCAGGTAGCAAGTGAGTGAACAGATAGAAAATGATGGTCACGTCCACGGCGGTGCGTACCGTCACCGCCGGCGTACATCACCATTGGCTCCTGGAACCCATAGGGCCCAATGATAACCAATGTGAAGTTGCGCAGCGATCTTCAACCGCCTACCGCAATGGCGCACAACGCCAGCGGAATTACTTCATTTCCACTTGTCCCTTCTCACAGGTCAGGCAGCTGCCATTTCAGGGGGAGACAAGGCATGGCACCTAACTGCGTCACAGCAGACACTGGCACAGCAACTGACTGTCGGATTCACACACTGGTTCTGTAAAGGAACAAAATCATCATTATTGCAATAGATGTGTGAATATGACCCTCTGCTCACCGTTTTCTTCCATAAGCTTTAACCGATGAGGCTGAAAAAGAGATGGCGACATCATCCGGTGTACAGACCCCTGCTGGACCTTGCAACAATGGAGGACAGATACATTATCATAACATACAGACTTGATCGGGCCACAATCCAAGAACTGTGTGCCCAATTGGAGCCAGACCTTATGTCAGCTATCCGCCAGTCCACAGGTATCCCCCCTCTAGTGCAGGTCCTGTCAGTGCTCCATTTCCTGGCAAGCGGTTCCTTCCAAACAACAGTGGCTATGGCATCAGGGATGTCTCAGCCTATGTTCTCCAACGTGTTGACCAGAGTGTTGTCTGCCTTGCTGAAACACATGCACAGTTACATTGTATTCCCTCAGGTGGAAGATCTGGCCACAGTGAAATCTGACTTTTATGCCCTGGGACATATCCCCAACATCATTGGTGTCATTGATGGTAATGTGGCATTTGTCCCCCCCAGGAAAAATAAACAAGTTTACAGGAATAGAAAAAGCTATCACACTATGATGCATTTGATGTGTTTGGTGGACCAGTACATCTCCCATGTGAATGCCAAATACCCTGGCTCTGTGCATGATGCCTTTATCTTAAAGAATAGCAGCATCCCATATGTGATGGGCCAACTCCAAAGGCACCGGGTGTGGCTAGTAGGTGAGCCCAAGGTCCCCACTCAGTATAAGTAGGTGTCTGTGTATGGGGTTGTCCCTAAGGGTTTGTGTGTGTCTAACAGTTGTCCCTCGATATTTGCAGGTAACTCTGGTTACCCCAACCTCTCATGGCTACTGACCACAGTGAGGAATGCCAGGACAAGGGCAGAGGAACATTACAATGAGGCACATGGGCGTACAAGGAGGAATATTGAAAGGACCATCGGCCTCCTGAAGGTTAGGTTCTGGTGCCTCATTTTGAAAGGTGGATCCCTGTACTACTCACCCAAGAAGGGGTGCCAGATCATTGTTGAATGTTGCATGTTGCACAACCTGGCCTTGAGATGCCAGGTGCCTTTTCTGCAGGAAGATGAGCCTGGAGATGCTCTTGTGGCAGCGGTGGAGCCTGTGGACAGTGAGGAAGAGGAGGCAGAGGAAAAAGATGTTGACAACAGAAGTGATATAATTCAGCAGTACTTCCAGTGACACACAGGTAAGACACTGTAACTTCACTTAACTTTCCAGTTTTCTGTTGGACATTGTACATGGCAGCCTGATTTCCCTATGTCTATGGCCACTTACTTTACCCTTTGGCATCTCTATTTTGAGATATCTGTGCCCCAGTCTGCCTCCTGCTATGTGTACTGCTGCCAAAGGTCAATGATAAACTGGCGATAGCAACACCCACATCGTTACGCCAACAGGAATATGCCCACAGTATCACGACCCACGAATCATTGTGACAGTCTTTCAATAGCGGTAAACCATTGGCGGTACACACCGCCGCGCTCAAAATACACACACACTGACAAGACACCACCACATTGGACAATTCAAACTACAAACACCTGACACACATACACACACCACACCTACACACCCACACAACTATAAAACACCCACCCACATTACCCACAACCCCTTACAGCAAAAAAAAGATAGCAAGCAGAGAGAGACAAGCCAGGAGCACCCACTTAGTCAGAGGCACAATGCAACATCAGCCATACACCATCCACGTACTTCACAACACAACACCCCACACATCACACCACAGATCCTCACACATACCACTCACACCACATCCAGGGCACCCCAAAGACACACAGGTTTTCAGAGGAGGAGCTAAGGGTCATGGTGGAGGAAACCATGAAGATGGAGCTATGGCGGAGAGACGTGGATAGGGTCAATGCCATGGGACAGCACCCCAGAACAAGGGATGATATCAGGAAGAGGTGGAACGACCTACGGGGGAAGGTGCATTCCCTGGTTGCAAGACACCAAGTAGCCGTACAGAGGACTGTCGGTGGACCCCCACCTCCTCCCCCACAACTAACAACATGGGAGGAGCAAGTTTTGGTGATCATGCATCCTGAGGGCATCGCAGGAGTAGCAGGTGGAATGGACTCTGGTAAGTCAAATCTTTACTACTATATCCCCAACCCTATCTGCATGCCATCACAAACTCCTACCCCTATCCTCACCCCCATCACTCCACCACCTCACATATACCCCACTTTCACAACCCACCCATCCCAAAGCCAAGAATTGCATGTCACCCCAGTCCATTGACCCCCATCACAGCCCTGCATGGACTCCCATCACCACTGCATGCCCATTAGAGAGAATCATCTAGCCCACAAAATCACCACGCACACACGGCAAAGCTAACAGGGCAATCACAACCATAAAGGGAAACACACCCATGCACGAGATGGCACACGCAGATACAATAACACTGCATTTTCATCCCCACAGGACCCCTACTCAACGTCACCGGAGAGTAGGTGCCAGCAACATCCAGTTCCCCCCCCCAGAGGAGGCACACAGCAAGGGGCCCCTGACACTAGCCTGGACGATGAACAGCCCTCCACCTCTGCCGGCGCTAGTGGACAGACCCCCCTGAATATCACCCTTCTGTCCCACTATGCCACCCTGTCTGTCCTTAAACTGCCATTGCTCCACTTCCTATGCCCCTTTGGACAATGCACCAGTGAAACAAATAGACCGGACTCTGCCATGGACATTCATCCACCATCACCCCAGTCCATTTTACAACCCCCACTACTTATTAGCACAGGAATTAACACACTTCAATCACAAAACAATCTGGATTCAGTCTGTGCTTTCACAAATGTGTAATTGCAATAACGATGGAATATAGCAATGTCAATTTACTTGTTCACATACCAATGTAACCAGCTGTAGGCCAGCAGTAAACATAGCAGATGGCACAAAGTGGACCCACATCTGTGAAATGGAAAGTCAAAGTGACAAGTCAGGGTCCATACACTAAATTGAAATGACACACTTATGCTAGTTCCAACAATAGAATGAGATGTGGGAAGCAGTGGCATCTTCTTACCTGTGTCTCACTGGAAGTATTGCATGATGATGTTGTTTCGGTTGTCGAGATCCTCTTCTTCTTCTTCATTCTGGCCAGGCTTCCCAACAGAGAGCATTTCAGGCTCTGGCCTCAGCACTGATTGCAGCCATTGTCCCTGTGTCCAGCCTCCCCCTCCCACTTCCTCCACCCAGACCCAATCCCCTGTACCGCAGCCTATCCCAAGCACACCATCAGACCAGCATGCACACACCTCAACACACAAAAGTGGCTCAGGCAAACATAAGCTCCACACACCCCACAGGCACTCACACAAGCACCATCCCCATGCAGACAAACCAACATCCACTGCCTACATTCATTCTGGCCAGGCTTCCCAACAGAGAGCATTTCAGGCTCTGGCCTCAGCACTGATGGCAGCCATTGTCCCTGTGTCCAGCCTCCCCCCTCCAACTTCCTCCACCCAGACTCAATCCCCTGTACCTCAGCCTATCCCAAGCACACCATCAGACCAGCATGCACACTCATCAACACACAAGAGTGGACATGGCAAACATAAGCACCACACATCCCACAGGCACTCACACAAGCACCATCCCTCCAACACCAGCATGCCCATCACCACACACCGCTCACGTGCAATCACCACCCCCCTACCATTCACGCACCCCCAGTGTTCTCTCCCAGGGTGTCAGTCAGCCCTCCTCCCAAAGTACACAAGGGCAGGCACATACCCACCCAACAGCCATCCACCTCACAACAGCCTCCGGCCCATCCACCTTCATCCAGATTCAGCAGGCGTACACCTCCTACAACCAGTACCTCTACCTCCACTCCCAAGCCCCCTCCATCTTCCCATCCAAGTGTATCTAAAAAACTCTTCCTAGCTAACGCTGACCTCTTCCCTACACCTCTTCCCCAGTCCTTCCCCTAGGGCCAGGCTTTCCAGCTCCCAGCCTTGCACCTCAGCCACCAAATCCTCAGCCACAGTGGTGCAAGCAATTGCAGGGTCATCGAGTGCACCACACATCAGGGCTGCCAGTGTGCCACGTATTGAGGGCAAGGCCATTCCGCCACCTGCCAAGGTGAAAAAGGTGCCCACATCCCAGAGGGAGAAGCCGAAAGTACCTGCCACCACGGGCTCAGCAACAATCAAAGGGGATAGTGGCAAGACAACTGTGGCACCATCAAAGATGGGGAAGGGCCAAAAGCTGAAGAGCATGTCAGGAGAGGGCATGGGGGCACCGAATGAGGGACCAGTGTCACACTTTCTGTCCACGACCACGCCAACCTGTACGGCGGCGAACACTGCTAGCTGCCCCGCCACCACAACTGCCACCTGCACCGCAACCTGCACTGCCCCTGGCACATCTACAGCCTCAGTGGCAGTCCCCAGCCTCTTCCCCAGTGGGCAGCCGTCCGAGGCTGCAGGAAACGTCCTGCTGTGTCCCTCTACAGGTGCTGACCCATGCACCTTCGTCAGCACCGGCAAAAGCACCGCCGCAACAGACACCTCCGCAAGCACTGCCACAACAGACACAGCCACAAGCACCGCCACCTACACCGCCCTCGGCACGTCTACAGCATCAGTGACAGTCCCCAGCCTCTTCCCCAGTGGGCAGCCATCCGAGGTTGCAGGAAACGTCCTGCTGTGTCCCTCTGCAGGTGCTGACCCATGCCCCACCGCCAGCACCGTTGCAAGCACCATTGCAACAGACACCGCCGCAAGCATCGCCACCGGCCCCACGGCGTCC
The DNA here is from genome assembly GCF_031143425.1 of Pleurodeles waltl. Lineage (NCBI taxonomy): Eukaryota > Metazoa > Chordata > Amphibia > Caudata > Salamandridae > Pleurodeles > Pleurodeles waltl. The sequence continues at coordinate 4,953,887 of NC_090437.1, read as the reverse complement.
TCAGATACTGGCACCACCGCTGACATGGCTACCATCCCAAGTGGTCAGTCGTCTGAGGCTGGAGGAGAGTTCCTGAACACTGGGCAGCTTCCATGAGGCATTTCTTCCATCACTGTTTACACCTGCAGGTGGAAGGCGCAGCCGCAGCAGTGTGGGGTATGTCGCTGCCTCCATGGCGTATCATGCTACCTGAACCTCGCAAATCTCGTGGTATGCACACCCAGGTGAGGGAATTGTACCGGCCACACTGCATGTGGAGCACTCTGGACACCATGCCCCCTCTAGAACCAGTGTAGAGATACATCCACTACCTCAGTCCTTGGCAGGATGAAGCACTCTGGGCACCAGGCCCCCTTCCGAACCAGTGGAGAGATACATCCACTACCTCAGTCCTTGGCAAGATGAAGCACTCTGGGCACTAGGCCCCCTCCAGAACCAGTGGAGACTGTTATCCACTTGAGAGACTGTGGCTTTGCACTCCCCAGGATAAAGCAGTGGGCAACCCACCCACTGGAGAGACTTGAGAGACTGTGGCTTTGCACTCCCCAGGATAAAGCAGTGGGCAAACCACCTACTGGAGAGACTTGAGAGACTGTGGCTTTGCACTCCCCAGGATAGAGCAGTGGGCAAACCACCCACTGGAGAGACTTGAGAGACTGTGGCTTTGCACTCCCCAGGATAGAACAGTGGGCAAACCACCCACTGGAGAGACTTGAGAGACTGTGGCTTTGCACTCCCCAGGATAAAGCAGTGGTCAAACCACCCACTGGAGAGACTTGAGAGATTGTGGCTTTGCACTTCCCAGGATACATCAATGGGCATGGAGCCCCCTCGTGCAGCAGTAGCGTTGTGCGTTCATCAGGCTGAGGTGCCCCCCCTCTCCCTGAGGTGCCTGTATATTTTTGATCTGATGCCCCTGCAGTGTTCTCTCTGTTTCCAGTCAGGTATCATGTGTGGGCCTCGCCCATGCATTTTGGGCCCAGTGGTCCACGGACAATGATTGGAACACTATCCAGACTTGTGTAGCTGGTGTACATATTTGTATATACTGAATTTGGAGTTTTGACTAATGGATTTTTAATGATTACAAAGGTTACAATCATTTACTTTTGTTCTTGCGTTCTTCCAGGGCGTGGGGGGTGTATATGTAATGTTGCTGCATGTATTTGTGTGTATGTTGTTGTGTGTGAGGGTGAGGATGGGGGTGTTGCATGTGTGTGTCACACTCTTTCCTCCCTCCTCCCCTGTGTTGTAGGTGCAGTACTCACCGTGGTCACCTCTGCAGCCGCCGTTCGTACTCCTGGTAGAAAAGGAGGTAAACCAACATGGGCAGTACATGTAGTTCGGGCTCCATGGCGTCCTAGTTCCTCGTTGGGTGTCGAGTGGTGAGTGTTTTCCCTACTGTGTACTGTTTTCGCTGTGCTTTGGATAGCATTGGTTCCGCCCCGGAAAGGGTATCGGATAAACCTCTTGTAATAGGATGGGTGGTATTTTGTCTCCCGCCTGTCTTTCGGCGGTGACTGCCGTTCTGTTTGTTTCTACCGCCGCGACTGTCGGAGTATTAAAGTGGCTGTCTATGTTGGCGGTTTCCGCCACAGTCGCAATCCCATTTTGTTTTCTGCCGGCCTGTTTGCGGTATTCCCGCCGCTTTAACACCGACTGACAGGGTTGTAATGAGGGCCTATGTTTGGAGTCCAGCAAATGTGCCTCCATGAAATCCAGCCTGCCCATAATGGCAGGAACGAAGTTTGCTAGTTTGTCCTCCAGGCAGGCAAAGGCAATCTTGCTGGCTATGTCCATGGTTGAATCCACAAACTCTATCATATACGGTGTGAGCCCTTTGACTATCAGATGCACACCCTCAGTGGCTTTTCACTTATTGTGCTGGGGGCACTTCTTTTTTTCTGAAGGTGTCTACCAAAATGAGTTTTGGGGACATGGCACAACAAGCAGATCAGTTGCTTTGACTGTGGGATCTGAAGTAGTTGATTCTTCTGAGATGTTTGCTGGACATTGGCTTCTCACTCTTGTACCAAGTTGCCACAAAGGAGAACTGGGTTAACAACTGGTCTTGATTTGTGTGCTAAACTCATACGGTTTCCCCTCCCAGTGGCAGACTTCATAACAGAACACAACTGCTCTTCAAAGGACCAAATTTCCTGTTCAAGTGCCCCCATTGCATTTATGAGGTAAGTTACTATGGTGCCTGCCCATGGGTTCTCCCTTGCTAAGGTAGGCATTCTGCTCCCCATGATAGCATGGCCCAACCTATGCTCTGAATTTAGTAAAGTCACTGAGCAAGAAAAAGGGAGAAGCAAGTACATTTGTAGATTTGTGTGACTCACTGTGTGTTACTCGTGGAGCTCAAAGCTTAAAGGGTGGCCCAGCTGAGCCTCTGTTGGTTGCTGACGGGCACAGGACAAGCATCCTACTTGGCAGGAGAGAGCACAGTGCCCACAAATGACTAGCACTCCTCTCTCCTGGGACCTGTGGTCCCCAGGAATGGGCAGCAAGGTGACAAAAACCACTGTGTCTGGCATAGTAAAAGAGAGTGTGGCACTTTGTTGCATCCACAGACGAAGAGTGCTCCTCCCCCTTCAGTCAGCTGGAGCATCCTGGTGCCTTGTCTTCTGGGACCTGGAGTCCCCAACAATCGGCAGCAAGAAGCATGGTGTCCCATGAGAGAACACAGTGTTTTGTACCTCCCACAGATGACAAGTGTTCCTCCCTCTGCAGTCACCTGGCACCTCCTGGTGCATGATCTCCTGGGACCAGAAGTCAACAGCAATGGGCTGCAAGGCAGCAAGAAGCATACTGTCACATGGCTGTTGAATTAAATTGGGTTACTGATTGAGGGGGTGAAGCCCTACTCAAACAGAACCCACAATCCTTGTGAGGGTGAAGTCACAAGCAAACCCCAAATTAACTTATGCTTAACCTTTTGGTGGCTTGGCACATCACAGTCAGGCTTAACTTAGAGGCAATGTATAAAGTGTGTATGCAGCACTTCAAACAGTAATAAAGTGAACACACAACACAAGAAAAATCGCACACTGATTTGGAAAAATTTCGTAAACTTCAATACATAATTTAAGGGAAAATTGACAAGAATCCAAAAAGTAGAACAGTAGATTTACATGAAAATAGTGCAGCAAAGCATAAAGTACCAATTGTGGATATCTGGTTGCACTAGACTTGGACAATGTCAGACGTTCAGGCCAATCGTGATGGAGAGGGGGCTGGCTACGGAAACCCAGTTAGATCTGCTTAACAAACGTACAAGTTGAGGAATCTTGCATTGAATATGCTACACGCAACTGAGAAGGTGCACAGTCCAGCTCAGAGATACATCCCGCAGCGTCAGTTACGAACAGGTGCAGAGCTGTGATGCAAAATCCTGCATAATTGTCGAGGAGGCTGTTGATGAGGGGGCTTGCAATGCAAAGTCCTGTGACAAGGATGCATCATGCATCGGGAGGTTCTGAGGAAGCTGGGGAAGAGTTTGTGTCTGATGTCCAAAATGTATACCCAGTGCCCCTTTTGAAGTGGGAGAAGCTTCAAAAGGTTTCCATCCCCCAGAGGTGCTTGGAATGTGCTGCCTCCCTGCTTGGCCCCCGATTGTTTGGGGTCACAATACACTAACACCAAACCCTTTGTGAGAGCACCCAGGTAGGAACTTTGTGATATGCTAGTGTAGCAGGTCAGCTCCTCCCCTTCATTAACTTATTGTGGCCCACCCTGCCAACACAAGGTTTTCCTATATCTCACTGCCTGAGTGCAGTACACAAAGACCAACTGCCAATTACACCTATTCATGTGACCCAGGATACAGGCAGCAGAAACCAAATTGTTTGTAGTAGAAAATATCATCTTTCTTAAACTGGCATTTTCAGAATTGTGATTAAAAATCTGACTTTACCATTAAAAATGGTTTTTAATTACAATTCTTTAAGCAACAAACTCAATCTGTCTAGTTGCTCCCATTCGGAAGTTACAGCTTATTGACTTTAATAAGCTAACCCCAATGTTATCCTATGGAAGAGGTAGGCCTTGCTGTAGTGAAAAATGAGTTTAGGAGTTTTTCGCTACCAGGATAATGAACCCTAAAGTGAATATTCTCCTTTTGGTATACATTGCACCCTGCCCTCTAGGCTGTGTACGGCCTAACTCAGGGGTGGCCTATATGTATGAAAAAGTAAGTTGGAGATTGGAAAGAGGTTTATCTTGCCAGTTTACAACTGCACACATGTTTATCTAGGTGGGTGGCACAATCAGTCTTACAGGCTCACTAGTAGTATTTAATTTACAGGCCCTGGGTCCATGTGGTACCACTCTACTAGGCACTTATAAATAAATTAGATGTGCCAGTGGGGTATAAACCAATTTGACCATGTTTTAAGGAGAGAGCAGAAGCATTTTAGCACTTGTTGGCATTGGTGAAGTGTGAAGTGTGCAGAGTTCTAAGGTCAGCAAAAACAAGATCACCAAAAATAGGAGTAGTGAAGTCAAAATGTTTGGGAACAAACCACCCTAAGGTTGACAGGTCTGGAAGCTTTCCCTCGCAAAGTCATTACAATGGAGAATAATTGGGTTTGTCACTGTGTCCGACATTACATTAATTATAACACATTGTAGAACCTCCATGTGTAGTTCTTACACATGTATAAATAGGTGTTGCTCTTGGAACCGTCAACCTATTTAGATTAGTCCTAACAGTAGACTCTGCTAGGTATGTTGAAGCTTCAGAATAGGAAACTTATTTTTATGGGACATTCAGATAATTTGGACAAATCAAATATACCAATCAAAGTCTGGGATGATTTTTGAAGACATACTCCAAAGTCTCTGGAATATGCACAACATGACTGCAGAGTAATTGTGTCATTACTGTGGCATCGCTGCCTACAAAATGGAGTATCATCATTACAAAAATTGTTTCTTTAATCAATTAGAAAAACTGCAGGATGATATACCTTGCAAGAGGGGGATACAATGCTTTTTTACATTGTCCTTTCGTTACTCTCTAAGAAGATCTGTTATTCAAAAAAGAAAGAAAAATGTGTTCAACCATAAAACCTCGGAAAATGTTTAGAGATCATTTAAAGAAAACATGAAACAATACATAGATACTGTGAAGGATGACATATCCTTCCTCTCTAGGGGCCAGATGTAGGAAACTCCCAAATTGCGACTTACAATGGGGTCGCAAAGACCCACCTCATTAATATTAATGAGGTGGGTCGCAATTTGCGACCCCATAGCGACTCAGGGCACTCACGGGGATGGAGGCCTGCTGGGAACAGCAGACCTCCATGTCAGTGACTGCTTTTAAATAAAGCAGTTTTTTTTTTTCAAAGTGCAACCCGTTTTCCTTAAAGGAAAACGAGCTGCACTTTGAAAAATAAACCGAAACCTTTTGTTTCGGTATTTCTCAGGGCAGGTAGTGGTCCATGGGACCACTGCCTGCTCTGAAAAATTATTTTTTGGTCCAGTCACAAAGGGGAAGGGGTCCCATGGGGACCCTTTCCCGTTTGCGAGTGGGTTACCATCCACTTCAAGTGGATGGTAACTTCGAGTCCATTTGCGACCGCTTTCGCGGTCGCAAATGGAATTGTATACCACTGCGACTCGCAAATAGGAAGGGAACACCCCGAAGGCAGAATCTCAGAACATTCATTCCATTCCTGAATATTTACCAGCTCCACCTGCTCATCAGCATCAGAACTTTAGAATATCTCCTGCCCAGAACCCAATCCAAAAACCCCTGAATGTAGAGGCCTCACAACATTCTACAAACCCACAATATCAGTGGGGCACAAATAAACGGGAAAGCCGCCGGGGCCAGGAAACTATAAGTACTCAGGCAGCCTGCCCAAGGATACCTTTGGTATGTACCCCCTATGTTTTAATCTTGGAAAATGCCCCTATATTGGAAAGCACCCACCCCAAATCCCATATGTCTCTACTGAATAAAGTGACTCATTGGGTAGGAAAACACACGGGAGAGCGGGTTGACTTCCATAGGGACATCTTAACTGTAAGAAGGGTACCTTGGGTTGGCTCATCCCCTAAAACATCACCTGGGGATTGTATTATAATAAATTTTAGGGCCCCCCGGACCGTTAATGCTCTGTATCACCATCTCTCACCTATGAGATCATCTGTAGGGCCTATAAGAGTCCAACGTTTGACTAAGTTTATCCATACGTTATCAAACCCATGCTATCCTGATTCAACCTACTCTCGGATTCAGAATCCCAGTACCCTTGGTCTCTCTAACCCATCTGACACTGCTTTGACATTATCTAATAGGTATGAGAGCCTGACCTCACTAGAGCAGTTAGATTGACAATCACTAATTGAGCCATCCTCGCAAGATCCTCTGGAGACAAATGTACTCTCACAGTCCCCCTTAGAATCTAAAGGAGTCCCTAATATACGTGATATACAGGGTATGACACCCCTAGGGATCATTTCATGGAATGTTGCAGGTCTAAAATCAAAAATTGGAAACTCTGATTGGACAGATTTAGTGATGGGAAATTTTATTATTTGTTGTCAGGAGACCTGGCTCACAGAATCACCACATATTAATGGCTATACCACATATTATGTCCCTGCAACCAAGGCCCATGTGGGTAGAGCTAAGGGCGGTCTGGCCATCTTTTTATCTGTGGAGGCTGGAGGGATGGAAGCACATGTTGTAGGTATATCGCCTTTTTTTCTGGCCCAATCTCTGAAACTAGATGAACCATTCGATATACTACTGATCAACTATTATAACAACACCTTTGATAACTCAGACACTAGTGTGGTCAGTAGTTTGGAGACCCTAATACATAAGGTAACAGTATCCAGTAAAAAGGACACAAGAAAAGTCTGGGTTGGTGATTTTAATGCCCATCTCTGCAAGCCAGAACTCCTTGACTGTTGTGGACTCCTTGACGAGAATGACATTCCCATTCAACACTTCAAACACTCCCCATATGGGAACGCCCTTAATTCTCTGATAACAGTAAACTCCCTTTCCTTTCCCACACCCGCTACCAGAGAGATACCAACATTTGTAAGGGGGGACACTCACAACACTATTGATTATATTATTTATTCTAGAGAATTGTCCCCTATTACAGGTCAATTCAGGGTTACCCCGACCTGTTTTAGTGATCATAATCCCTTATCCATTATGATTAATTTAGATCTGATAAATGATTCAAGAAGAGGGAAGCGACATCCTGCCATGAAGCACTCATCCCAAAAAGGGCTTACAATCAAATGGGGGAAGATAAACAATAAAAACAATTTTAGAGATGTTTTTTTTAATAAATGGCCAGACGTTATGACATCCCTGGATGAAAATAAGGCCCCACATGAAATTATTTGTGCATTCTCCTCTCTGACAAATTATATGGCGGAGAAATTACAGCCTCAACGAGCTAATAAAGTCCATGGCCCAAGATGGTTTAACCACGCATGTACCTCATCTTTAAGCAAGTTAAAAAAAACAATCAATGCATCTCCCAAAGATCTACAAGCAATTAAGATTGCCAGGAAAAACTATAAAGAAGTTCTTGCCAAAAGGAAAGATGATCTAAGTAAATCTGCGTGGGAGGAACTGATGGCTGCAAGCAAACTCAAAGATACAACTGCATTCTGGCGTGTGGTTAACTCTTCACTATTGAGCGATAACTTTGAGACGCCCATGGACACTGTCATTCCAGCCAAGACCTGGGTGGACTATTTTAAAAAAACTTTCGCCATATAGACAAATACCCAATCAGAAATGCTAAATTGTCTAAAACCTGCAGGAAATGATCAGCTAAGTTTGGCTTTTAGTAACATTATAAGTGTGGATGATGTTAAACAGGCAATCCAAGATAGTCCATCCGAGAAAGCCCCGGGTCCAGACAGAATTCCTGCTGACTTATATAAAGCACTTCCCGACTTCTGGGGCCCACTGCTAACCAATGTCATGAGATCGGCTGTGGTAGGCCCTTAGTAGATTCTTGGAAAGAAGCGATCATCGTCCCGATTTTCAAGAAGGGAGATAGGGCAGACCCTCTGTGCTATCGCCCAATCTCTTTGTGGACAGTTCAGTCAAAATTTTTGGCCGAGTAATTTTAAATAAGCTAGAAGAATGGGCGACTGATACTCACTCCCTCTCAGATGTACAATTTGGCTTTCGCCCAGAGGTGGGCACAGTCGAACAAACTCTTAATTTGACACTTATAGTCCAGAAATACACTAAAGCCAAAAGGGGCTGTATACACTAAGCATTTATGGGTCTCTCCTGCGCCTTTGATACAGTCAGCAGGGAGAAATTGTGGAAGGTAATGCTGGGTATGGGCGTGGATATACACATAGTTATATTACTCAGTAAACTTCATGCCTGCACAGAGGCTCGGGTCCGTTACTCTCGGGAGGGAGGCCTGACAGAGAAATTCCCCTCACAAAAAGGGGTCAGACAGGGTTGTGTTCTTGCCCCTTTCCTCTTTCTCTTATATATAAATGGGTTGGAGACATTTCTTTGCGATTTAGGGAAAGACTCCGCAGTTATTAATAACACTCCAATCACTGTACTTTTATATGCAGATGATGCAGTACTAATTTCAAGGACAGCGAACGGCCTCCAGATTTTATTGAATGCTTTTAATACCTTTATGAGGAACCTTGGTCTTAAAATTAACAGAACCAAGTCATTTGTTATGAAGTGCGGTCCTAAATTAGCAAAAACGAAAAAAATTACTTTAAATGGGCATGAGATACTTAAGGTCCCACATTTTACGTATCTGGGGGTCCCTATTGATGTAGATTTTAACTGGAAGTTTTTAGTTAATACAAGCTCAATACAATTCCAAAAAACCATTGAAGCTGTTTTTAGGTTTGCAAGAAGACTTCGACATAAACCTGTTAAGGCAATGATGACTGTCTTCACTTCTAAATGCGTTTCCGTCGCGACATTTGGAGCTGGGGTCTGGGGGCTTGCAGAATGTACAGGGCTCCAGATTATAGAAAATACATTTCTAAGAAGGCTACTATCAGTCCCCCAATCTACACCAATAAAGTTCTGTCACAAAGAAGTAGGTTTAAGATACATATCTATCTATATAAAACTTCAACCTCTTATACTGTGGATAAAAATCTGGACTAAGCCTGAAACGCTTCTATGCAGAAAGGTGATACAGGACTGTCTCCTTCTGTCACGATTTCTAGATATACCCTGGCTTAGATATGTTTATCTTTCTCTCCTATCATTAGGATTAGGAGCTTTTTCCTTCAACCAGATACTTTAACAAGACAGGACATTAAGAAGGTTAAAGACATATTCTGGCAGAAAAATCAGGATATGGACCCATCCTCTAGTTTAATGAGTCAACGGACAAGCTATGAGACACAACAACCTCAACCAAAGTTGTACTTGACCATCATTAATCATGAGCGACAAAGGTTTTTACTCACAAGACTACGTCTAAACACCTTACATTATCTGGTAGCATTCCCAGTTGCTGGAACCTGGTTTAAGATCCTCCCTGTTGCTGCGATGGAAAGACATCTCAAAGTACATTACACTTTATGCTTTTCTGCACTTTATATACTGTTCCAAGAAAAAGGTTTTTACGTCCGCTATTCCAGTCTAACAGTATTAGAACTAGCCAACTTGCTTACTCCCACTTACATGATTTGGAAAATATGGACATAATCCAGGCTGTGCTAAATTTTATACATGCTGCTTTTGGTGTTCGGAAAATGTATTAACAATGCTTTTAGAAATTTTTATGACTGAAATTCCGTATGTTATTTATTTATTTTACGTCTTTTATGGTCTTTTTGCACCGAATAAAGTAAACTAAAGAAAGAAAATGAAAACCCCTTCCTATTTGCGACTCGGAAATGCATTTTGCGAGTCAGGTCCGACTCGCAAAATGCATTTCTACATACCAGATGGGGTTTAACGACTCACAAACGGTGTTTTTCGCCGTTTGCGAGTCGCTAAATCTTTCCTACATCTGGCCCTAAGAGTCCTACTTTGTCCAAATATTTGGGGACATGGCACAACAAGCAGTTCAGGTGCCTTGACTACGGGATCTGAAGTAGTTAATTCTTCTACTCATAACCTCCACAGGCTGATGGTCCAGAACTACCACTAAACTGATTGAATCTGCACTATGGTTAATCTAGGGCTGTTGTGTCCTTGAACTTGTCATATAACCCTTATATAAAATCTGCAGCATTGTTTACTAAGGCCTTTCTGGCTCAATCACCAGTTGGATGAACAGTAAGAGACTGATCAAAGTGTTACACTCTGATGTATGTAAAAAAGCTTGATTTCTGACTGGATAAGAGAAACTGACCAAAAGATGGTATCTTCACAAAGAAAGGAAATGTAATATGTTTCTTTGGATACAGCATTGGGGAAGTAATTTGGAGCACCAATACATCAAGCTGTATTTCTGTTATAAAATATAATGCTTTTTGGGATCTCCTGATGAAAATCTGCTGGGTGCCAGGAATGTATAACATGACTTTGCTAAACTACCAATGGTCCAATCACAACTAGTCTGACCGGTATCTCTTTCCTGGAAAATCCAGGAAAGCCAAGGGTACTACCAGGGATGTTATGTGCTACTGCAGTATGTCTGCTTTGACAGCAAAGTAAACCACCGAGCACATCATACTGTCTCCAGCTTTTGAGCTATGACCTGATTTACCATTACAAGAGTACTAAGAAATCTCTTTCCAACAAAGCTTTGTCCTCAAAAGCCAAGACAGATTAGACATGGTACTCTCATACAGGGTTTGGAAGAAGTAGTTATAAATACAGTCCTTGGAAACATTGACAAGCGGTGTCAGGATCTGTTCTTCCAAATATTGTAATAATACATGTTCACCAGCACAGTCAGCACATAGAGGGAAAAAAAAAACATGTTTGCCCGAATCAGGTGGTGTATACCAACGTAAGGAGTAGTGAGATATGGAGACAAGTGTTTTAACATTCCAACCTCACCCTCAAATAATACTTTGCCAAAAAACATAAAGACTGCTTGGTACCAGCTCTCGCTTCTAAAGAAAGTTAAACCATTTCTTCCAGAAAGTGAATTCAGGACTGCTGTTCAAGGCCTCATGTTCTCACATCTTGATGATGGTAAAGCTCTGCTACATGGCCTCCCAGATGCCATGCTATCACCCCTTAGCAGCATCCTACATGCTGCAGCACATCTCACCCAGGGCCTGAAGAAATATGTTTACATCATCCACATCCTGGCAGAACTCCCCTTTGCTAGTCCACACCATCTTCATCCAGCTGCATCATTTCCAAAGCTATCATGACCTGCACCTCGCTTATCTTGCAGAGACACTCACCAACACTTTTGGATATTGGCACACTCCCAGAAAGCAAACCTTCAGACTGCAGACTAAGAAGTGTAAAAAAAACAAAAAAAAGTCATGACAGCAGGCCTTTTCCATCTATGCTTAAGTCTTGGAACAACAGTCTCGTATTTTCCAGGACCGTCCCAACACTGCTCTATTATAAGAAAGAGTTAGAGAGTTAGCTCTTTTGAGAACACAGCTTCTTACTGCATTACCCATCCTCAACCCAGTTCCATCTCCTCTTGTTGACTCACCGACTTTATACTTTTTGTTGGAAATGACCACCTTTTGCATATTCAAAATGTTCATGAACATAGCCAGGCGCTTTGATGCCTACTGCACCACTGCCCCACTGGTGAGTTACCAATTCATTGAGTCTTTCAGGAGGCAATACTGACAACAAAAAAGTCCCATTACGTAGGTTCCACTTCAACTGTTTTCTTTATTTTCAAATATCAAGTTCTTATGAGATCGTATAGTCTTATAAGAACGTCTCAACGATTCAATTAAAATACTGGTAACATGTGTTTTGAGGATTCAGACCTTCCTCAGGGCCGAACATTAAGCAAAGACAGACTAAAAGCTCACAAAAAGACTAAACGTTGGTTGCATTGGAAATGTTCGAATAATATACAAAAAAGAAGAACAGAACACTACAGAAAAAGTATAGGTTCTCTAAATCTCTTGGGCTATATTAAGTCTTCCAAATAACTGATTGTAAACTGGAACTCTACGTTTGATATTCATATTCTCAATATTTCATACTAATCACGAAGATCAATTGAATTAAAGACTTTTCTGAATCACATGATAACATCATGCCTAATGTGCCTTACTCTAATCATTTATTAGTCTACTTATTATAAGTTTTGCTTAGATAAGCTTCCCCTTGTTGCAGAGTGTCATATAACTTCAAACTCACGAATAAAGGATTACAGGGTAGAGGAGCTTTTCATCATGTTTCATCTCCTTAAATCGATATACCTACTCTCCCAGTTCGCAGAATGTATGAAATAATGAAGCTTAGTGTGTCCCAAAACTATTTACGGAAATATCATATAAAATCAAAGTCTTAGAGGCCATGATTCAGAAAACCTACTGCTCTGAGTGTTAACTTTCGGGGCATCAGTCAGCACAAACACTCTCAGACGTGCACATAATCTGATTTCTGCCAAACGCGGTGACATATTGGCCGTCTCTTTAATGATACCAGGACTTCCACACAAGTTCTGCCATGTGGCATAACCTGGAAGCTATAATACATCATATCCCATTATTAACGTTAATAATGGAACAAATACTTGAAGTACTAAACCGGGCTCTTTGTATAAAATTAATTTGCCTTCAGCCAATACAATGTATAGTCACTATTTTATTGGAACAACATATCAAATAGATAGCTGCAGAATACCTACGTAAGATAATTACCATTCATAAAAAATATAATACAAAAATTGATAAAAAAACATTTCTCAACCTCATAAAATTTAACTCACTCCACCCTTCGTTTGAGGCCTTCTGTAATTGCTGTTGTGCTAGCAGTTCGTGATTGAAATTACTATGACATTAGTTATATACAAGTGCAGAATTAACTGTGAACATATCAAGATTCACTAGGGTATCCACTGTAAATACCATAGCCTAATTGATACTTGCTTGTATTTCAATAAACAGCTCCCTGTCTATATTCAACCCTTTGATATTGTTTTTAGCTTATCAATCCAAAAGGTTTCCTTTATTCTCAACATGTGTTCCAAGTACCTCCTCTCAGTTTAGGTTTTAGTACAATTTCTAAAAATTGAAACAATAGCTCTGTGCCAAGGGTGTATTTCTGCTGCAAATGGGTCGCAATTGGGTATTGTGCACCCTCATTCTTAATGGCTCTCAAAGAGCCTCTCCATTGGTTTGTCAATTTTCCTTATTGTAGAGCTCATATATTTTGAACCACAGCTACATATAACTTTAAGCTTGAAAAACACTGTTAATGATGTTTGCAATAACTTTTCTTTTGCAGGGTATTGCTGCAGACTTGCTGAGTGTGTTAGGGTGTGGTCCCTTTCTAGGACCTTCCAGAAGCTTTCTCTGCAGGATGACTGGGTGTGGGTTTGGGCTGGGCCAGACTCTATATAAGGGAGCCAGCCCAGGTCCACGTGCTCACTATGCAGAGCAGCAGCATTTTCCTGAGCTCCTGTTCTGGAGGCCTACCTTGACGCTCCAGGCCTGCCCCGCATTCTTTTGGTGATCCTTGAGCAGGGTGATAAGACGGAGGTCCGGCTGGGCCCCTGATCCCGCTCTAAGAGACTCTTGAGTTTTGGGGACTACTTGTAAAACTTTCAGAGTACGCAAATCATTGCTCTGATTCAGATCTTGGTGTTTAGATCGCTTACAGTGTGCGCAATCATTTCATGGCATTTGTATATTTTTGTTGGAATCGGCAGTGTGCGCGATTCATTCCTGCATTTAACCCTTGGTGTTCAGATCACTTACAGTGTGCGCGATCATTTCATGGCATTTGCATATTCTTGTTGGAATCGGCAGAGTGCGCAATTCATTCCCGCATTTAAACCTTGGTGGTCAGATCGCTTACAGTGTGCGCGTTCATTTCATTTCATGGCATTGCATATTCTTGTAGGAATCGGCAGTGTGCACGATTCATTCCCGCATTTAAACCTTGGTGTTCAGATCGCTTACAGAGTGCGCGATCATTTCATGGCATTTGCATATTCTTGTTGAAATCGTCAGTGTGCGCGATTCATTCCCATATTTAAACCTTGATGTTCAGATTGCTTTCAGAGTGCGCAGTCATTTCATGGCATTTGCATATTCTTGTTGAAAACGGCAGTGTGCGCGATTCATTCCCGCATTTAAACCTTGATGTTCCGATCGCTTACAGAATGCGCGATCATTTCATGGCATTTGCATATACTTGTTGGGATCGGCAGTGTGTGCGATTCATTCCCGCATTTCAACCTTGGTGTTCAGATCGCTTACAGTGTGCGCAATCATTTCATGGCAATTAAAACCTTGATGTGTAGTGTTTCCTGAAGTGCACACAATTATCCAGGGCCTTTGAATTTTCTGCAAAGGTGCTAAATTCAAGATGTTACATTCTTTGTGCATATTAAGTCTTTAGTACAATTCCTATTGTTTTCCAGGGAATGTTTCAGATTACCTTTTGTTCTCATGTAAAGATGCAATGTTTGTTCTGAAAACATTATTCTAGAAGGTTCATATGAAACATTGCATTAACCATTCTTGGTTCCTTTCCAGGTACCCAGACTCTCTTGAGGTCTATTTATAGTCCTTTCTTAAGTTATCCCTGGTTCCCGTATGACAAGACTTAGAATAATAGTCTAGTGAAATTCAATATGATAATATCTCGATATTGTGTTGTTTAACCTTTTGTTTCCTACATATCTCCTTCCCAGCGGTTCCATTCCTAATCCCCTTTTCCCCCGCTTGGACCCTCTCAGGCTCTGTGATATTTCTATCAGAGTTTTGGAGCTGTCTAGGGGTGGACATGTTGGGAGCGTACGCAGGCCCCGAGGATCTGCTCTCCCTGATAGAATAGTGAGCCCACGAATTAACATCCTCCTGGTTTGCGTGTGTTTTCAGCATGGCTACACTGGGCAAGCTAGTCAAGGTTATCACGCAGCTCCAAGCAGAGGTAGTGTCATCAAAGGATATAGCAGCCAGCTTAGCTGAGAGTGAGTCAGTTGCAGGAAAGGGTAGAAAAGAAGGAACAAAGTCCTTTTGGTGTGTCTTGGCCTGGTCCTTATTCTCAAGCTTCTGGAGGTAATCCTCCTATGAACATTTCCCTCAACGTTCCTTCAGCCATTCCTCTAGGTCCTCCAGAACGTTTCTCAGGCGATCCCCTGAAAGCACAAGCTATCCTGGTTCAAGTGGAATTACATTTTACCTGCTGACCACACACTTTCCGTGATGCCCAATCCAGGGTGGCCTTCTTGTTATCATACCTGATTGGGGACGCAGACTCCTGGGCAATTCCTCTCGTGCATAAAGACAGTCCCCTGCTTTACAATTGGAGAAATTTTGTTCGTGAGTTTGAACGAGTGTTTGATCGTAGAACTGTAACATTGTCGGCAGATCGTGAACTATTAGACTTACGACAAGGTAACCAGGATCTAGTGTCTTACTTAGCTAACTTTAATTGGCTTGTAGCTGAGACATCCTGCCCTGAAGAAAAGCAAGCAGCCTTGTTTTACAAAGGACTCAAGGATGAGTTAAAGGACATCCTTGTTCAAATAGACCCGCAGCCTACAGATTGTTGAGACCTGATAAACCTTGTTTTGAGACTGGATCACCGTCTGGCAGAACGAAGGGGAACACGCAAAAAGACTGAGAAATACTCCTGGCGTGTTCACGAAAACAGAGAATCAAGAACCCAGAAAGAGAGAACTCCAGAACCAATGGAAATCAGAACAATCAGGAGGCCTTTGACCAAAGACGAAAAGGACCTACATAGAAAGAATGGACAATGTCTTTATTGCGGATGCAAGGGTCATTTCGCCAATGAGTGTCCAATCAAACCAAAGAGCAAACGAGGTCCTGTCCAAAACTTGCAGCCAATGCACAAGTCGAGCCAGAAAACTAAATCACCCAAGATGTAAAGAAGGGTTGATCTTGGGTGTCACAGTGGACCCTTCACAGTCTAGACATCTCAAGCTGGGCATAAAAGTTCAAGTAAAGAAAAAGAACTATTTCAAGAAGGCCCTCGTATATTCTGGGGCTACCTGGAACTTTGTTGATGCCCAATTGCACAGAGAAAAAGACTCCAGAAATAATACAAGCAGTAGATGAAAAACTCCTGACTGGAGGCCCAGTAACTCTTCAGACTGTCCCCTTGTTGGTGATCTGTGAGGGGGAAATCAAAAAACCAAACATAAAGAGAAACTCGTCTTTGACATAATCCATGCTCCTCAGTATGGAATTGTCCTTGGCTTACCCTGGTTACCCTGGTTAACTCATCACAATCCTGAGATTAACTGGGCAGAACGGAAAGTCCTGTTCTCTTCCACCCTATGTAATAATAAATGCTTCCAGACTTCTCAAGTCGCCAAAAATTGCAGCAGAGAAAGAAGTAAAGTTGCCCAGACAGTATTCGTCCTATGAAGATGTATTCGATGAAAAAGAAGCAGAAACCTTGCCTCCTCATAGACTTTAGGACTGCCAAATTGATCTAACTCCAGGTGCGATACTCCCCAGCACGTCGTGTATACACCTTGTCAGAACATGAAAATCAACACTTACGAAAGTATCTAGATCAATTCTTAGAGAAAGGCTTTATCTGCCCTTCCACGTCTCCTTCAGCCTCTCCTTTGTGTTTTGTCCCTAAGGCGAATGGGGGCCTTCGAATGCGTACTAACTATAGGGGTTTGAACAAGGTCACAATCAAGAACAAATATCCCTTGCCCCTGATTCCTGTCTTGTTGGATCAAGTAAAAAAAAAAAACATGTACACTAAGCTCGATCTACGAGGTGCTTACCATTTAGTCAGGATGAGAGAAGGCGATGAATGGAAAACTGCGTTCAAGACAAGATATGGGCCCTCATTACAACCCTGGCGGTAAATGCCGCTTACTGCCGTGCAGAAGACCGTCAACATAGCACTGCGCCAGCGGAATTCCACTACAGCTATTACGACCCACTGCTCGGAATCCGCCATAATCCAGACACCCACACAAGTCCGCCACACCAAAGGTCAGTGATAAACTGGGGATAACAAAACCTCCCCTGTCACGCCAAAAGGAATATGCCCACAGTATCACGTGGCGGTCTTTCAACCGCGGCATTCCATTGGCAGTACACACCGCCGCTATCGAAACACACACAAATATACAAAACACAACAACATTGGACAAATCGAAATACACACACCTAACACACATACACACACCACACCGACACACCCAATCCACTATAAAACACACACCAACATCACCCACAAACCATTATTACCAGAATTCTGATACCACGCCAGAGAGAGACACCACCATAAACAACACCAGCGTCCACAGACACACAACACCATCACTTTCACAACATCCACGTACCTCAAGCAACACATACCAACACATCCCCTCACACATCACAACACACACCACCTCACACATCACCCACACCACATCATGGCACCTCAACAACACCCCAGGTTCTCTGAAGAGGAGCTCAGGGTCATGGTGGAGGAAATCGTCCAGGTAGAGCCACAGCTATTCGGATCACAGGTGCAGCACACCTCCATTGCAAGGAAGATGGAGCTATGGCGCAGAATCGTCGACAGGGTCAACACAGTGGGACAGCACCCCAGAACACGGGATGACATCAGGAAGAGGTGGAATGACCTACGGGGGAAGGTGCGTTCAGTGGTCTCCAGACACCAGATTGCTGTAAAGAGGACTGGCGGTGGACCCCCACCTTCTTCCCCACAACTAACACAATGGGAGGAGCAGGTCTTGGCAATACTGCATCCTGAGGGCCTCGCAGGAGTAGCAGGAGGACTGGACTCTGGTAAGTCACAGCTTTACTATTATATCCCCCCCTAGCTGCATGCTAACACATACTCTCATCCTCACCCCCATCACTCCAACACCTCACATATGCCCCACTATCACAACCCACCCATCCCATCACCAAGCCCTGCATGCAACACCAAAGCATGGACACCCATCAACAAAGCATGTCTACTTCAGATACCCACACAGACCCCAAACCAAATATCACACAAGGACCAAGACAAGAATGCAAGCACTGGAGTATAGGGTCACTCACCTATTGCACACAATGGAACACACAAATGCAATAATCATGCCTTTACACCTCTGCAGGACCCCAACCCAACGTCACCCGACAGGAGGTACCTGACATGTCCAGCCCCCCCACAGAAGAGACCCACAGTGATGACAGCATCTCTGCACAACTGGATCAAGATGACCAGCCCGACTCATCAGGGACCTTGGCACAGTCGGTTCCCCTGACACTGGCACAAGCCACCACAAAGCCTCTGCCCGCAGGAAACACCATTACAGCACCCACCCAGCGGGCCCATCCCTCTGTCCCTAGGACACGTCAATCAGCAGTGTGTTCACCACTACAGGGAACCCAGGCAAACCCACAAACCCAAGAAAATCAGGGACCTGGGAGCAGTGGCAGTGGGCACACGGTTCAAGGGACAGACGCTCAGGAAAACAGAGAAACTGGGAGGACTGCTGTGAGGCGGGGGGACAGGCCCAGGGAACCCACACTCCACGAGGCCCTCTCCAACATCATGGGTGCTTACCATCATTCCCAGGAGATGATGGCAACGGTACTGGCCAAGTTTCAGGAGACCCAGCGGCTGCAGGAGGAACACTATCTGGGGATCAGGGAGGACCTGAAGTCCATTAACAACACCCTGGTCACCATTGTGCTGCAAGACCTTGTCAACACCAGGAGGGACACTGTGGCACAACAAGGGGCCCCTCACACTAGCCTGGATGATGAACAGCCCTCCACCTCCTCCGGCGCTAGTGGACAGGAGGCACCGCCACAAGAGCACGACATCAGCACCCCACCCCCTGCAGATGGAGACCCACCCCGCAAACGGTCGCTTAGATCCAGGAACAAGACAGAGAACATTGCCAAGACCCCCACCAGGAAATGAGACCCCCCTGAATGTCACCCTTCTGTCCCACTGTGTCGCCCTGTCCATCCTTAAACTGCCATTGCTCCACTTCCTATGCCCCTTTGGACAAAGCACCTGTGAAACAAATAGACTCGACTCTGCCATGGACATTCCTGCACCATCACCCCTGCGCATTTTACAACCCCCTCCACTTATTTGCACAGAAATAAATACACTTCAATCACAAAACAATCTGGAGTCAGTCTGTGCTTTCACAAACGTGTAATTGCAATAACCATGGAATATAGCAATGTCATTTTAATTGTTATAATGCAGATGTAATACAGCTGTAGGGCTGGAGAAAATATAGCAGGGGGTACAAAGTGTGACCCACATCTGTGAAATGGAAAGGCAAAGTGACAAGTCAGGGTCCATACACTGAGTGACAATGACAGACTTATGCTAGCTCCAACAATAGTATGAGATGTGGGAGGCAGTGACATCTTACCTGTGTCTCACTGGAAGTATTGCATGATTTTGTTGTTTCTGTTGTCGATATCCTCTTCTTCTGCCTCCTCTTCTTCACTGTCCACAGGCTCCACAGCTGCCACAAGACCACCATCCTTCTGCAGAAAAGGCACATGCTGTCACAAAGCCATGTTGTGCAGCATACAGCAGGCCACGATGATCTGGCACACCTTCTTTGGTGAGTAGTAGAGCGAAACACCTGTGATATGGAGGCACCGGAACCTGGCCTTCAGGAGGGCGAAGGTGCGTTCAATCATTCTCCTAGTTCGCCCATGTGCCTCACTGTAGCATTCCTCTGCCATTGTCCTGGGATTTCTCACTGGGGTCAGTAGCCATGACAGGTTGGGGTAACCAGAGTCACCTGCAAATGTTGAGGGACAATTGTTAGACACACACTAACCCATAGGGACAACCCCATATCCAGACAACTATTCACACTGTATAGGGTCCTTGTCCTCACCTATTAGCCACACACAGTGCCTCTGGAGTTGCCCCATCACATAAGGGATGCTGCTATTCCTCAGAATGTGAGCTTCATGCACTGAGCCAGGAAATTTTGCATTCACATGGGAGATGTACTGGTCGGCCAAACACACCATCTGCACATTCATAGAATGGTAACTCTTCTGGTTTCTGTACACCTGTTCACTCCTGCGGGGGGGGGTACCAAGGCCACATGTGTCCCATCAATGGCACCTATGATGTTGGGGATATGTCCGAGGGCATAGAAGTCACCTTTCACTGTCGGCAAATCCTCCACATGAGGGAAAACGATGTAGCTGCGCATGTGTTTCAGCACGGCAGACAACAACCTGCACAACACGTTAGAGAACATTGGCTGAGACATCCCTGATGCAATGGCCACTGTTGTTTGAAAGGAACCACTTGCCAGGAAATGGAGTACTGACATGACCTGCACGAGAGGAGGGATTCCTGTGGGCTGGCGGATAGCTGACATCAGGTCTGGCTCCAACTCGGCACACAGCTCATGGATTGTTGCACGATCAAGTCTGTAGGTGACTATTATCTGTCTCTCTTCCATTGTCGACAGGTCCACCAGCGATCTGTACACCGGAGGATACCGCCATCTCATCACCTGCCTCAGCAGACGTGCCCTATGGCCGAGAACAGCGAGCAGAGAGTCAGCCAACACAGAGGTATCACAACATGTCATTTGCACAAATGTATTAATCCTCAATGTGCCTGTTACTGTGTGTATTCAAGGCCTACGTTGGTGTGACGCAGTTATTATTAATGCCATGTGGCCCCCTGAAATGGCGTCTGCCTGACCTGTAAGGTGGGACAAGGGGATATGATGTAACTGCGCTGGCGTTTTACACCGTTGCGGTAGGCGGTAAAAGACCGTGGCGCAATCCTGCATTGGTTAACATTGGACCCTGTGGGTCCGAGGAGCCAATGACGATGTATGCCGGCAGTGACAGTCCGCACCGCCGTGGACCTGACCACCATTTTCTATCTGTTCACTGACCTTCAACAGGAGAGGACCTACGCTGCAAGTGCTGCTGTGACCTTAGTCTGGAAGCGACGATGGCTCATGTGTCTGGGGAAAGGGCCCCTGCCTTCACTTCGGAGGAGTTGGAGAAACTAGTGGATGGGGTCCTCCTCCAGTACACACAACTGTACGGTCCTCCAGACAAACAGGTAAGTACACTGTGAGCATGCTGCATGGGCAATGCCTGTTTGGAGTGGTGTGGATGGAAGATTAAAAGGGGGGGGACTGAGGCCTGCATGTGCAGACGGTGAGTGTATGTGCGTCAGGGCAAGGGAGGCAATGTGGGCCAATGAGTATGACGGTCCGGACGGGTAAAGATTTTCCTTTTCCCCTGTACTATTCCTCTAGGTCAGCACCCACCAGAAGAACGCTATTTGGCGTGCCATCGCCAAGGACGTCCGGACCCTGGGGGTCCACCACAGATGGAGCACCCACTGCTGGAAAAGATGGGAGGACCTTTGCTGCTGGAGCAAGAAGACGGCGGAGGCCCAGCTGGGGATGGCCTCCCAACATGGGAGGGGTGCCCTTCGCACCATGACCCCCCTGATGTTCCGGATCCTGGCGGTGGCGTATCCGGAGTTGAATGGCCGCTTGGGGGCATCACAGCAGCCACAAGGGGGTGAGTACACTCTCATTCATCTGACTCTGCGCGCATTACGAGGTGTCTGGGTGGGGGAGGTGGGCAGTGGGTTCCCCTAGGCCAGGGCGAGCTTGGTAGGCAAGGTCCCTTGTGAGGCAGACTCAGTGACACCCCACTAGTGGTTAGTGCCATCTACACCTAGTCAGGCTCCTGTGACTTCCATGTGTGCAGAAATCGGGCTTAGGCCTTGTACCACATTGGCATGTGATTAATCTAGGAACTATAAGTGCATGGCGTAGTTCAGAGGGCTGCTGTGTAGTGTCCGCCAACGGTAGTGGTGTTGCATGCACTGAACATGTCTTTCTTGTGTCTTCCCCCCCCCTTTTTGTGGTCTCCCTGTTCTTGTGTGCAATAGCATCATCCGGCAGAGGAGCATTGACACCGGAGGAGGAGAGAGCTGCATCCCACGTGGCCCTGGAGGGCAAAACAATGGAGTCTGAATCCACCAGTGGGACGGAGGGTGAGGGGAGCTCCACGGCGGGGACATGAGCAGACAGCAGTGTCAGCGACTCCTCCTCTGATGGGAGCTCCCTTGCGGTGGCGGGCCCCTCTTTGCCCCCAGTATCAACAGGTACATCCACCACTCCCGTACCAGCACCGCCCTCCCAGCAGCACCTCAGCTTGTGTCCTGTGCCCGCTGACCCAGGAAGGTGGGCATCTCCTTCGCCCCAGGCACCTCAGGCCCTGCCCCAGTCAGCCCTGCTTCCCTCAGTGAGGAGGCTATTGGCGTCCTGAGATCCCTCACTGTTGGGCAGTCTACCATTCTGAATGCCATCCAGGGTGTTGAGAGGCATTTGCAACAAACAAATGCATACCTCGAGGGCATTCATTCTGGCCAGGCTTCCCAACAGAGAGCATTTCAGGCTCTGGCCTCAGCACCGATTGCATCCATTGTCCCTGTGTCCGACCTCCCCCCTCCAACTTCCTCCACCCAGACCCAATCCCCTGTACCTCAGCCTATCCCAAGCACACCATCAGACCAGCATGCACACACCTCAACACACAAAAGTGGCTCAGGCAAACATAAGCTCCACACATCCCACAGGGACTCACTCAAGCATCATACCCATGCAGACATACCAACATCCACTGCCTCCACTGTGTCACCCTCCTCCACGTCTCCCTCCTCCCTCCCAGTCTCGTCTCCACTCACACCTGCATGCACTACATCCTCAGCCACTACCTCCATCACCAGCATGCCCATCACCACACACCGCTCACGTGCAATCACCACCCCCACTACCATTCACACATTCCCAGTGTCCTCTCCCAGTGTGTCTGTGAGCCCTCCTCCCAAATTACACAAATGCAGGAACACACCCACCTAACAGCCATCCACCTCACAACAGCCTCCAGCCCATGCACCTTCACCCAAATTCAGTAGATGAACACCTCCTACAACCACTACCTCTACCTCCACTCCCAAACCCCCTCCATCTACCCATCCCAGTGTGTCTAAAAAACTTTTCCTGGCTAATATTGACTTCTTCCCTACACCCCCCCATCCTTCCCCTAGGGCCAGGCTTTCCAGGTCCCAGCCGAGCACCTCAGCCACCACATCCCCAGGCACTGTGGTGCCAGCAACTGCGGGGTCATGGAGTGCGTCAACCATCAGGGCTGCCAGTGTGCCATGGAGCGAGGGCAAGGACATTCCACCACCTGCCAAGGTGTAAAAGGTGCCCACATCCCGGATGGAGAAGCCGAAAACACCTGCCACCAAGGGGTCTGGGAAAATGAAAGGGGATAGTGGCAAGACTCTGCGCCACCATCAAAGGTAAGGAAGGGCCAAAAACTGAAGGGCAGGTCCAGAGAGGGCATGGTGGCACCGACTGAGGGACCAGTGTCACACCTTCTGTCCACGTCGACACCAACCTGTACGGCAGAGAACACCGCCACAGACCCCGCCGCCAGCACCGCCACCACAGACCTCGCCTCCAGCACCACCACCACAGACCCCGCAGCCAGCACCACCACCACAGACCCCGCAGCCAGCACTGCCGCCACAGGCCCCACCGCCAGCACCACTGCCACAGACCCCGCCGCCAGCACCGCCGCCACGGACCCCACAGCCAGCACAGCCGCCACAGACCCCGCTGCCAGCACTACCACGACTGACACCGCCGCAAGCACCTCCAGCGGCCCTGCGACATCCTCAGCCAGTGGCACCACGCAGACATGGCTACCATCCCCATTGGTCAGTCGTCTGAGGCTGGTGGTGAGTTCCAGGACCCTGGGCAGCTTCCATGAAGCATCACTGTCATCACAGTTGTCACCTGCATATGGAATGGGAAGCCGCAGCAGTGTGGGGTATGTCGCTGCCTCCATGGCGTATCATGCTACCTGTACCTCGGCAATCTTGTGGCTCACACACCCAGGTGAGGGAACTGTACTGGCCACTCTGCACATGGAGCACTCTGGGCCCCAGCCCCCCTCCAGAGCCAGTGGAGAAAGGCATCCACTACCTCAGTCCTTGGCAGGATGAAGCACTCTGGGCACAAAGCACCCTCCAGAAGCCCCCTCCAGAACCAGTGGAGAAAGGCATCCACTACCTCAGTCCTTGATAGGATGAAGCACTCTGGGCACAAAGCCCCCTCCAGAAACAGTGGAGTATCTCATCCACTACCTCAGTCCTTGGCAGGATGAAGCACTCTGGGCCCAAAGCCCCCTCCAGAACCAGTGGAGACTGTTATCCACTTGAAAGACTGTGGCTTTGCACTCCCTAGGATAAAGCAGTGGGCAAACCACCCACTGAAAAGACTTGAGAGACTGTGGCTTTGCACTCCCCAGGTTACAGCAGTGGGCAAACCACCCACTGAAAAGACTTGAGAGACTGTGGCTTTGCACTCCCCAGGATACAGCAATGTGCACGGAGCCCCCTCGTGCAGCAGTGGCGTTGTGCGTTCATCTGGCTGAGGTGCCCCCCTCCCACTTCCCCTGAGGTGCCTGTATATTTTCGATCTGATGCCACAGCAGTGTTCTCTCTGTTTCCAGTCAGGTATCTGGTGTGGGCTTCACCCATGCATCTTGGGCCCAGTGGTCCACGGACAATGATTAGTGCACTATCCGGACTTGTGTAGTTGGTGTACACATTTGTATATACTGGATTTTGAATTTTGACTACTGGATTTTTATTGATTACAATTGTGACAATCATTTCCTTTTGGGGTGTGGGGTGTATATGTACTGTTGCAGCATGTATTTGTGTGTATGATGTTGTGGGTGGGGGGTGGGGGTGTTGCGTGTTGCATGTGTGTGTGACTCTCTTTTCCCTCCCCCCTCCCCTGTGTTGTAGGTGCAGTACTCAGCGTGGTCATCGCCGCAGTCGTTGGAGCTCCTGATAGAGGAGCAGGAAGACCATCGCCGGCAGGATCTGCCATTCGGGCTCCATGGCGTCCTGGTTCCTCGTGGGGTGTGGAGAGGTGAGTGTTTTCCCTTCTGTGTACTTTTTCCGCCATGTTTTTATTCGCGTTGTTTCCGCCCCGGAAAAGGTGTTGTGATAGGGTGGGTGGTACTTTGTCGCCTGCCTGTCTGTTGGCAGTGACCGCCGCTGTGTTTGTTTCTACCACTGTGGCAGTCAGTGTTAAACTGGCTGTCTATGTTGGCGGTTTCCGCGATGGTCGTGATTAATTTTTTTTTCTGCCGGCCTGTTGGCGGTATCACCGCCGCTTTAACACCGACCGCCAGGGTTGTAATGAGGGCCATGGTCTCTTTGAATACACTGTCATGCCTTTTGGCCTGTGCAATGCTCCAGCAGCATTTCGAATTTTCCTGAATGACGCTCTTAGAGAGTATCTTCACATGTTTGCAATAGTCTTTACCGAAGACATTTTGATCTACTCTGACAATGAAACCGAACATGTACAACATGTCAAGAAAATTCTCACAGTTCTCCGAAAGCATAATTTATATTGCAAACTAACCAAGTGTGAGTTTCATGTTATCACAGTTGAGTTTTAGGGGTTATCCTTACCCCTCAAGGTATGGTTATGGCAGAAAAGAAAGTGCAAGCTGTATCTGATTGGCCGACTCCAAAGACTGTTCGAGATGTACAATGTTTCCTGGGGTTTGCAAACTATTATCGCAGGGTTATAAACCATTTCTTTCAAACAGTGGCCCCAATCATCAAGTTATTGAGAAAGAAAGAAAAATTTGTATGGTCTCCAGAAGCTGACCAAGCCTTTTCAACTTTGAAAGAAGCTTTTTCCACTGCCCCAGCCTCGACTCACCCTGATGT
Source organism: Pleurodeles waltl (assembly GCF_031143425.1). NCBI lineage: Eukaryota > Metazoa > Chordata > Amphibia > Caudata > Salamandridae > Pleurodeles > Pleurodeles waltl. The sequence continues at coordinate 4,927,981 of NC_090437.1, read as the reverse complement.
AGATCATCCATTCATAGTGGAAGCTGATGCCTCAGATGTGGCAATTGGTGCAGTCTTGTCACAACGAAGTAAAGACATTGGCCAACTTCATCCTGTAGCCTACAAGTCTTGAAAGCTGAATGAAGCTGAACAGAACTATGGGTCAGATGTATCAAACGAAATAGCATTTGCAAACAGTGCAAATCGCTAAAATTGGCCTTTTGCGAATGCAAAAAGGTGGTCTGCGATGCATGAAAGGCATTCGCAGACCAAAAATAAGAAATCAGAAAAATAGCGTTTTTTTGCGTTGTGACCTGGTTTTGCGTCTCACATTTTGCGTCTCGCAATCTGCGACATGAAATACTGAATCGCAATTAGCGATTCGATATTTCAAGTCTGAAATTGCGTGACTCAAAATGTGACATGCAAAACCAAGTCGCAATTCGATGCACCAAAAAATTGCAAATTGCAATTTTTCACAGAATGGCCTTATGCACATGCAAAATACCACTAAGTGAAACCAGGTGGTAACCAGGTGCAACCTATATAAAGAGGCCCAGAATGCCTCAGACTCTTTTCCACAATGGCTGCACTCTACGTCGTGGCGAGGAGAAGGAGGATCTTGGCAGGTTTGAGGAGAAGGAGCAGGAGACAGGAGTGTATTTTCAGAGTGCGCATTACCCTTTTTGACCAGACTGAGGAGGATATTTGAGAAGTACAGGTTAAGCTCATCCATGATACTTGACCTGATAGCTGAGCTACAACCCATACTTCAGCGCACAACACACAGGACCAATAGCATACCCACTCATGTGCAGGTATTATGCTCCTGGCACCTACTAGCCTCAGGGAGCTTTCAAGGGGTCATAGCAGCAGCTGGAGGGGTATCATAGAGTGCCCTTTCTAGATTTTTCAATGCATTTATCAACGCCATGCTGAGCAAAATACAACTGTACATCAGATTCCACAACACCCTACAGGAAATACAGCAGACAAAAATAGATTTCTACCAGATAGCACAGTTCCCCCATGTCCTAAGTGCCAGAGATGGGACACATGTTGCAATCTGTCCACCATCTGCCACAGAGTATGTGTACCGCAATCGTAAATACCAACATTCCATGAATTTACAGGTGATATTCAATGCCTCCTATATCATAATTGATCTCGTGTCCAGGTACCCAGGGAGCACACATGATTCATTCATCTTTCGCCACAGCGGGATTCACACAAGACTGCTAGCTGGGGAGTTTGGTGAAGGATATCTACTAGGTATTGACCCTCTGTACACTGGTGCATTGATGGCGTTGTGATGTCAGATGGCTCACTTATTCATCATACCCTCTGTTCCTTCCAGGAGACAGTGTCTACGCAGTGCGCACCTACATGATTACGCCTTACCTCAATCCTACAACACCTGCCGAACGGAGGTACAATGCAGCACACAGGGCAACCCGCAATGTGGTGGAGCGCACCTTTGGGCTGCTGGAGTCGCTTCCGGTGCCTCCACAAAAGTGGAGGGGCACTACAGTACAGCCCGGAGACGACATGTAGAATAGTGGCTACTTGTGCGATCTTGCACAATAAAGCTACCACCAGGGGCATACCTGTGGAAATATCTGATTCTGACTCTGATGAGGATGATGATCCCATACCCCCCCACAGCCAGCAGACAGGACCAGTGAAGCAGAGGGCAGGCAAAGGCGTGCTGACATCACGCACAACCATTTCAGATGTGAGAAATAACAACACAACTCCACTGACATGTGTAGCTAGAAAATGTATTACCTTAACGTCAGGTAACATAAGTTTCACTAGCAGCACAAATAAGATTATGTAACTTAAAAAAAAAAGCAGATAACAGTATCTCACTATTCAATCATAGTTTACTGTATGACACAATGATAAAATAGTCCCCTGTGGCCATTACTGTCACTTTCTACGGCCACGCAAGCCACTCGAGTGCGCAGTGGCCTCACTGGCACCCCTGTTTTCGTCCTCAGTGGCAGTGCTGTGCCTGGCACTGCGACGCCTAGCATCAGTGGTGGGCATTGCTACGCTGCTGAGGCTAGATGTGTGCTCAGTGTCCCCCAGTCCCAGTTCACTTGGTGTGGTTGAGCGGTTACCCAGCATATTATCAATCACATTTGTGATCCGCACCAGTCCCTGTGCCACATCCCTACTGCTGTGTGCTGCCTCTACCTGTGCAGCCACAGCATGCCTCGATATGAGGGCTGTTGAATTTGCAAGGTGATTGACTGAGCGACAGAAACCACCAAACATCCCCATAAAACGCTCTGTTCACAGTTCCCTCACTGCACTTGTCAGCTCCCTGGTGTTCTCAGAAGCTTGTAGCTGTCCCTCATGCAGTTTAGTGAGGTTGGAATTGAGGCACTCCAACTGCTGATGCAGCCCCCCATGTTGGAATTGTGTGCCTGCATCTGCCTTTGTAAAACTGAGATTTTTCTATTTCGCAGGCGCTGCTGCTTTAACATAGCAGATTCGATGCCACTGAAGACTGATGGTCGCTCTCCTGCTTCAATATGCTGTGCGCCTGCATACGTAGGCCTCCTGCGGTGTGTTGTGCTAGTCTGGGGCTGGGACTCCTGCATAACAGTGCATCTGCCATCTGGGGAAGGTGTGTGGCCGTCATCCCGCATGTCGTCAGAGTTCTGGCTCAATTTGGGTAGCGGTACAGCCCTAGCCCTGCGTCTGATGCGCGCTATATTCTGTGACTGAATGGTGTTTGAGTCAGATGCAGGGTGGGTTTCAGTATCCCCCGCAACGGCACTTGCAGATGCTGCTGGGCCTGGGCCACCTGCTACGACATTGTGCAGCATGTCATTTATGTATGTATCACCAAAGGTCACACAATGATAATAAATAGTACAGTTACATCATATCACTATGTTGTGGGTGTTGTGTTCTTCTGGGTGTCGCTCAGCATAATTACATTCTATGTGCTACTTTCAGATCTGGGTTGTGGACTACCACTCCCATAAGGCATTGTTGTGCCGCTTCTACGATGTGGAATGGACTACTTCTCACAATGGTTTGCACTACTTGCTAATTCCTAAGGGACATTTGTACATACACATGTGGGGTTACATTTCAATATTGCACTTACCTTTACTGGTGCTTGGTGTGCCAGATGTGTCGATGTCAGTGACCCCACTGACGGCTTCTGGGAGGAGTGTCGACTCCACCAGGTCTTCCATCGGGGTGGAGGGTGTCTTGTTGGGTGGTCCGCCTCCTGTGCTCCTTGCCTCCTACAGTTGTCTTGCCACCCTCTCCTTGGCACGGGAATGCAGGTCGTACCATCTCTTCTTTATCTCCTCCACAGAGCGCTGCGCAACTCCCACATCGCAGATTTTTGTCTGAATGTCCAGTGTCTGTGCGTTTCACTCTCAGGGACCTGGAGTGAGCTTTTTCCAAACAAATGGTCAAGGCTCCTCACCACCTCCTCAGTGAGCACCTCCAGTTCCTGCTCACTAAACTTGAGTTTCCTTTTCCTTTCTCCCTTCTCCTTTCCCTATGCAGAGGTGTCCATGATGGTTGTGCAGTCCTGCCTTGTTCACAGACTTGCTCACTGTGGTTGGGCTGTGTCTCTCTCAGAGCTCCTTTGGGTGTGGCACCTGCAAACTGCTTGGGATGACTCACTTCCTGCTTGTGATGTCATCAGGCTCTGCCAGGTGTGCTTTCTCGCAATTTGCGATTTTCACTTACTGAATCGCAAATTTCGCTCTCGCAAATTGTGATGCAGTATTTGGGCCTCGCAAACCACAAATAGCGATTTTTAAGAAATAGCTAATTCCGAATCGCAAATATGTTACATCGCATATTGCGACTCGGAAATAGCGATTTCTTAAAAATCGCTATTTGCGATTCGCAAAGGCCTTTCTTGATACATCTGGCCCAAGTCATTGCTGAAAAAGAGCTTCTTGCAATCTGTGACGCCTTTAAAAAATGGAGACACCATTTGTTGGGTGCCAAGTACACTGTCACAGTATATACTGATCATCGCAATCTCCAGTTCATGAGTTCAGACAGACTTTTGACTCCTCTGCAATTACGCTGGATGTTTTTTTTTGCCGAATTCGATTTTTGTGGTAACTTTTCATCCTGGTAAAGACAATTGCAAAGCAGACGCCTTGTCCCTCCAAGAGTCTACCACGTTGCCTACAGTCCAACATTCCAGAGCTATTATTGCTCCAGACAAAGTCCTATGCATCATAAAAACCGAAGATTTCTTTGAAGACATCGTAATTCCTTCACCATTGAGAAGTGGCAGGCATGGCCTCAAGCATATCCCAAAAGATCAATCAAGCAAGGACTACCTTTCCATAACACTCATTTGTTCGTGCCCACTACCAAGCTTCACAAGTTAGTATTTCATTGGTTGCATGTTATACCTACGGCAGGTCATCCAGGTACTCCTAAAACTCTTGAATTAATTCAACACTACTTTTGGTGGCCTACTCTGACAAAAGACGTCAAAACAATGGTAAATAACTGCAAAGTAATTCAAAACTGAAAGGTTTGTTGCATCCGCTCCCAACTCCATGTTGACCTTGGGAACACATCTCTTTAGACTTCATTACAGGACTACCAGTGGTTCAACAACACTCATTAATTCTTGCGGTAGTAGATAGTCTCACGAAATATGGACATGTCATTGCCTGTAAGAAATTGCCCACTTCCAGTGAACTGGCAACCATCTTACTGAACAGAGTGGTCGTTATCATGGGCTGCCGAAAATTATTCTCTCTGATCGAGGGCTGCAATTTGCCTCGAATTTCTGGAAAACGTGTAGCAAAACTCTTTGAGTCACGTCCACACGTCCTCAAACAGATGTTCAAACTGAGAGACTGACATTGAAGCAATATCTGCGTGCTTACGCTGAGCAAGCACTTCATTCCTGGACATCAATGTTCTGGTTAGCTGAGTTAGCCTACAATAACTCATTTCACACCTCCACTGGTGTCCTACCCTTTTTTGGTTTGTTTGGCTATCATCCTGACACTTTGCCCATTACGATTCCTCAAGAAAGTTCGCTTCCACCAGCTGTGTCGGAAACGATTCAACACCTCCACCAAACCCAGAAACTGATTCAACAGCAGTTAGAAAAAGCTAAACAAAAATACAAAAAGCACTACGACAAGAAACATTGTGAAAGACCTCAGTACCAACCAGGTGATAAAGTGTGGCTTTCTACAAGACATATAGGGCCTGATTACAACTTTGGAGGAGGTTTTAATCCATCCCAAATGTGACGGATATACCACCAGCCGTATTACGAGTCCCATAGGATATAATGGACTCGTAATACGGCTGGTGGTATTTCCGTCACTTTTGGGACGGATTAACACCTTCCTCCAAAGTTGTAATCAGGCCCATAGACTTAAATATAAAGCACATGTTTAATCCCAAATTCATAGGTCCTTACACTGTCCTCCAGCAAATTAATCCAGTGGCCTATAAACTGCAGTTTCCCCGGTCACTGCGTATTCATCCAGTGTTCCATACTTCTCTCCTGAAAAAAGCAGTCCAGAAAGTACACTCACAATCAGCTCCAGTTCTAGTACAGGGGGAAGTCGAATACGAAGTCAGACAGGTGTTGGATTCCAAACTTTGAGGTCATAACCTGTGGTATCTGATCTCTTGGAAAGGTTACTGTCCTGAAAGTAACTCATGGGTTTCCGCATCTGATGTTCATGCTCCGCGACTAGTGAGACATTTTCATCGTCTTAACCCAGGCAAACCAGGCCCTAGAGCGCGCTTGGGAGAGAGGAGAACTGTCAACATCAGGGCAGTGCGAGCTCTACAGGTGACTAAAATGCAAAAACCCTGTCTTTATGCAAGAGCATAATTCATGCATTACGTTTATATGCAGTTTGTTAACCTTTTGCATTTCAGACTTTAACCTTGAAAAACACTATTAATGATGTTTGCAATAACTGTTCTTTTGCAGGGTATTGCTGCAGACTTGCTGAGTGTGTTAGGGTGTGGTCCCTTTCTAGGACCTTCCAGAAGCTTTCTCTGCAGCATGACTGGGTGTGGTTGTAGGCTGGGCCAGACTCTATACAAGGGAGCCAGCCCAGCTCCACGTGCTCACTATTCAGAGGTCCGGGTGCGGAGCAGCAGCAGTTTCCTGAGCTCCTGTTCCGGAGGCCTATCTTGATGTTTCAGGCCTGCCCCCCATTCTTTTGGTGATCCTTGAACAAGTACGCGAATCATTGCTCTGATTCAGATATTGATATTTAGATTGCTTACAGTTTGCGCGATCATTTCATGGCATTTGCATATTCTTGTTGGAATCAGCAGTGTGCGCGATTCATTCCCGCATTTACCCTTGGTGTTCAGATCGCTTACAGTGTGCATGATCATTTAATGGCATTTGCATATTCTTGTTGGAATCGGCAGTGTGCGCGATTCATTCCCGCATTTAAACCTTGATGTTCAGATCGATTACAGAGTGCGCGATCATTTCATGGCATTTGCATATTCTTGTTGAAATCGGCAGTGTGCACGATTCATTCCCGTATTTAAACCTTGATGTTCAGATCGCTTACAGAGTGCGCAATCATTTCATGGCATTAGCATATTCTTGTTGAAATTGGCAGTGTGCGCAATTGATTCCTGTATTTAAACCTTGAAGTTCAGATAGTTTACAGAGTGCGCGATCATTTCATGGCATTTGCATATTTTTGCTGAAATCAGCAGTGTGCGCGATTCATTCCCGCATTTAAACCTTGATGTTCAGATTACTTACAGAGTGCGCGATCATTTCATGGCATTAGCATATACTTGTTGGGATCGGCAGTGTGCGCGATTCATTCCCACATTTAAACATTGGTGTTCAGATCGCTTACAGTGTGCGCGATCATTTCATGGCAATTAAAACCTTGATGTGTAGTGTTTCCTGAATTGCACACAATCATCCAGGGCCATTTAATTTTCTGCAAAGGTGCTAAATTCAAGATGTTGCATTATATGTGCATATTTAGTCCTTAGTATAATTCCTATTGTTTTCCAGGGAATGTTTCAGATTACCTTTTGTTCCCATGTAAAGATGCAATGTTTGTTCTGAAAACATTATTCTAGAAGGTTCTTATATTCCTAGAAAGTATGTGACAATTCATGAAAAGTTCATATGAAATATTGTATTAACCATTCTTGATTCCTTTCCAGGTACCCAGACTTCTTGAGGTCCAGTTATAGTCCTTTCTTAAGTTATCCATGGTTCCAGTATGACAATGCTTAGAATCATAGTCTAGTGAAAATCAATATGATAATATCTCGATATTGTGTTGTTTAACCTTTTGTTTCCTACAGGTCTCCTTCCCAGCGGTTCCATTCCTAATCCCCTTTTCCCCCGCTTGGACCCTCTCAGGCTCTGTGATATTTCTATCAGAGTTTTGGAGCTGTCTAGTGGTGGACATGTTGGGAGCGTACGCAGGCCCCGAGGATCTGGTCTCCCTGACAGCTGATCAGTTCCAACTGGACATGTCCTGAAACCTGCTGCTGACTTCTGTTGCATTGAGTCCTTATCCCAAGTGATGCCTCCCAGGTCCTGGAACCATTGCTGGTGCTAGAGTTTACTTGTCCTGTCCCTAAACAGCAAGAAGTGGGACTGAGTTTCTCTTTACAGCCTTCTGCCATGAGAACCGACAGAGACCAGAGTTGCTGTATAAGCTCCAGTCATTGACGTTGAACTGCCGATCAGTGTCAACTTGTTGGTTTGCTCTGCTGAAGGAGATTTCACTTCCAGAAAATTTTCTAAATCCAAACATAGATGGCTTCACTGAGACCGATGCCATGCAGTCTCCAATTAACATTGAGATCTTCCCGGACACAGACTTCGGACTTCCCCTGCCTGAAGCTTTCCCACCTTCATCAAGGAGCGTACGGCCTGCCTTTATTGATCTCCACTTTGGATCCTGTTTGCCCTGCTGATGACTCGTGGGCAACACTTTTTCTCTATAAACTTTTCTAAGTCAGAAGGTAAAGTTTCCATCAACACCAACCTGGTCCCTGAATCCGGCTGATGATCCATTGCTGTTGGCCTTATCCATTCGACTTTGTCCTGGTCTATCGCATCCTGATACCCATGGTTGGCACTTTGAGCTTTTTGGAGCCAGTTAAATTCAAACTTTAAAAATTCATATCTCCGGTCTTATTTTTTGCATTTTCTCATTTTGGTTTCATTTTCTTTCATTAAATATTCTCTGTTTTTCTAAATTGGTTTCAAAATGCTGTTGTGTTGCGTTGTGTTTTCACTTTATTACTGTTTTAGTACTGCATAAATACTTTACACATTGCCTTTAAGTTAAGCCAGATTTCTTTCTGCCAATATACCAGAGGACTAAGTACAGGCTTATTTACTGACTCTTGTGGTTCACCTTTACAAGAATAGCGCTTATTATTTGAAGTGAATTTTCACACTCTTCAATTAATATTCCGGTTTCATACACTTGTCTTATCATTTACAACACTCTGTTGCCTTTTGGCTATGTTTAGGCTATAGAAATAGCATGTTCATACACACCATAGCACTCCAATTATTACTGTCATTGCTCTTTTCAATTGTTCCAACCACTCCACATTGTGTAGTTAGATTAGATTTGGATATTATAGCAATGTCAAAAAAGTCTAAAAAAGTTTCAACTATCTATAGCAGACTTCAGGGTAACCCCCACAATTCACATGTATTGTGGTCCAGGCAGGATTTGAGAGAGCTATGTTCCTCTGAAAAATTGATATGCAAAAATATTTAGACCAATATGATTTCACATGTGATTGGGGACTTTTCTTTAAATGGTCTCCTTATGGAAAGATTTAAAAAAGCATCAGAAGTTAGTACACATGCTATCTATGCTTTGGAAAATGTAAAAGTTGCATCTCCTCTGAAGCATTATTTTAATGATAAAGTATACCTAAATGTGGTCCTTAGATTAGAACTATCATTTGAATGATACACTCACAGCAACTAAATGTATTATATATCCCTAGAGATGTGTCATCCTCAAATCTTACATGACCCACCTTGATCTTATGTTGATACCATTTATCCGGGGTTGAACAAATCGAGAGCTTGACAATCTATTTAAAGAAGCTGGAAAAATACCTTTAGTGAAACCAATAAACGCTTCTGTAACATTTATAAATCACGATGAAATTGCCTAACTACTAGATATAAAGTGCGGAATACAGCACTTTTTTATGATTTGCCTACAGTGGTAGTTAACTTGCTGTTTAGGCTTTGTATGGTAGGTCCACTGCACGACCACTAATAATGTGAGGGTTTAAAATAACATACTTTTAATTCCTTTTTTTGGATTTATGTTTCTATCTTAAATGTTATGTCAATGTCATATTTTAATGGGTGATGCTTAGCATATTTGGGCCTTTAACAAAAAAATGGCGACTACAATTTAATTCATTGTTCAATTTATCAATTATTAATTGTTCAATTAATTAAATCATATTTTAATTTCGTCATTTATTGGGTGTGTTTGCTACTGAACAAGTGATTGGGGGCTTATTTACCTTGCTTGCATCAGGTCAAGGGCACTGTTGGTCCTCCAAATTCCCGGAAGCAAAACTCAAAATACCTACATTTGGTATTCCATCATCAGTTACATTGGATGAAGTGTTGAGCTGATCTAGTGGAAAATGCAAATATGTTAACCAGTGCTCGTCCTTTGTCCAGCTCTAATTTTTCCAAACTCTCAAGACCTCTTCCCTGCAAAGGGCCAGAAAAGTTATCCAATTAATTCTGACTATGTTTGACCTCAGCCTGTAAAAATAGACTCCAAAAGAGGTCCACGCCGGAGGGTTTGCAAAGTTCCTAAACCTGACAGCTTCCATTTCTGGGTTTCTGTTTCTAAAACCATGCACAATTATGTTATACGCATAGCTTTAAAATAAATGAGGGCGCATTAACGGCAAAGGGTGACAAATATAGCATGGCACTTTTCCACCCCGATCGCTTACTCTGAGTCCCGAGTTTGTTTATTTCAATCACGCAGCCCTGTGGCTCCCAGAGTGCTTCAGGGCTCGGTCTTACTGAGTAAAAGTCTACAGGTGCTGTCTGCCTCCATCTTTACAGGTCCACTCCCTAAGATGTTTTGGCTGCCCTGCCTGACATCTACCAATGAGTGGAAAGTACGTTTAATTGTAAGTACTTAACATTTCCGAAACATCCGATTCTGTCTTTGAAATTATGTCTTACCACAACTATATCATATTGTTTATGTTACATGATATAAACATTTATAACTTTTTCAATGAGTTCTATGCCTTTATCCGGAAACCAGGGGCGAACTGGCCTACAGATCAATCAGGCAGTGTCCGATGGACAAGTCTGAGTGTTGGGTGTTTGGGCTGTTTTTTGTCTTTTTGTGGGCCTGTTTCCTGGTCTGTTAGGCCTGATTTTACTATCCCTGATATAAAAACATACATTGCCAGCAAAACACGTATAAAAGTGTGGTTTTAGAAGCTATAAACTGCCACATAAGTCTCTTTTTAGCTATTTAATTCACTAAGGGCCATATGTACGAACACATTTTCCCATAGGCACAGAATGGGCAAAACTGATTGTTACATCTGGCCCTAATAGTGGCCACTTTTATTTTAGCGACAATTTTCTGTTCCAGTCCGACCCTGCTGAAAACTGGAAATGTTTTCAAACATAACTGACAGCATTTTAGTGCGTATCGTGCCGGCTTCCGCTGTACCAGTCACCACCTCCCATCTGTGGTACTACTGCTAGTAGTGACAGGAGAAAGCACTTTTTCCCCTCAGGTATATGCACCACCTCCCTCAGATCTAGACTCTGTCACAGTTTTGATTGTATCGGTTGTCTCTAAAAATAAATGAGTCTTTTGCATTTTTTTTTCTTTGAGACCAAACTAGGGGCATTGTCAGAGGACAGATGCATTACTGTACCACCAAACTACTACCATGTATCCCATCAGATTAGTGATGTTGGGGCTCTAGATTATTGGTAGATGTGGCCCTTTGAGTCCCAAAGTCAGCTTGATAATGATATCCAGTGGTTCTAGGCAAATCACTTAATTTCCTCGTGCCTTTGAAGACAAGCACGGGCATAGCCAATAGGTCTCGCCTGTGCCAGAACCACTGACTTTTCCACAGTGTTTTAGCCATGTTGTACAACAGTGTGGTTGCTGTTCAGCATGGGTGAAAGTTAGTGACATAGAGGAGAGTGGCATGGAGTGGAGTGGAATGGATTTGTCACACACTCACCTGGTTCCAAACATGGGACTTGTAGAGAAATAGGTACACTGTTCCACGATAAAAGGAAAAGAGATAGGGGCGTACCTGTGTTGTCAGGAGAGCCCTCAAGCACCTACTAGGATGCTGAGTATCATCATTGGGCAATCTCCTCGTCAGACCGGTACTGCAATGTCTGCCGGACCACCCCAATAAAGGTGGTGGTACTCAACCGAAGATCTTCCAGCAGATATCAGTGAGTCTGCGGAAAAGACTGGCAAAAAGACAAAAGTGTAGGAGAGACGGGTGAATAAAAATTGGCTCTGCGCCTCAGACATCCTATTTTAATAACTCAGAAAGAGAGGACAGGCCAAGATTAAAAACAAGAGAGAGGAGTAAACACAGGGAACAATGTCCCATTTTACTCCATGAAAGGAGAAAAGGTAGAGTACCCAATCCTAACAAAAAGTGGTCAACATGTTTCGCGCCTCTATGGTCCAAAAATTGATCCCTTGGCGCTTCATCAGGACCTAGACAACTACATGTGCATGTTTCAGGTGGAGGCTTCTAAAGGCACCTGGGAAGAGGGCATGTAATATCTGCTTGTGCAAACTAGTTAAAACTTGCATTGCAACTTGAAAAGGAAGGTCAGAGGTTCAGGCATAGTGGGAAGGGAGAGTCATGGAGTTTTCAAGACAGAAAGGTGCCACAGTGGAAGGAATGAAATGAGGCTGGTGAGTAAATCCCACCATGCATAGGTCATAAGATTAAGTAGTGACAGGAGTAGAGAGGAATGGACTGGTATAGAGGGTAGGACTGTAGAGGGGTACAGTGTGGGGAGGGCAAAGTTTGGAGGGACACAGGGTGGAAGGGCATATAGTGGAGTCAAGTGTTGTAGATTGGAGTGGAGTGTCATGTTGAAGAGTACAGGGATGTGAAGTGGAGCACAGTGTCATAGAGTGGAGGAACAGAGAGTTGAGTAAGGTTGAGTGGGACTGAGTAGAGTCAAGTGTGGTTCAGTGGAGTTGAATGTCATAGACTGGGGCGGTGTCCATTGTAGTAGAGTGGCACAGAGTGGAATGATTTGGAGTGACATAGAGTAGAGTAGAGTGTCATAGAATGGATTAATGCAGAGTAGCATAGAGTGGAGTAATGTCAATTATCCTAGAGTGGAGTGGAGTGTCATAGATTGTAGTTTCATAGAGTGTAAGTAGAAAGATGTAAAGAGCAGTAAAGTGGCATAGAGTGCAGTTGAGTGGTGTAGAGTGGAGTGGCATTGAGCGGAGTAGAGTATCATAAAGTGGAGTGACAGAGTGTGGTGGTATAGAGTGGAGTGATGTAGAGGAGTGAATAGTGGAAGGGAATAGAGTGGAGGGTCATAGAGTAGAGGGGCATTGGGTGGAGGGACAGAGAGTGGAGTAAAGTGTTGCAGAGTGGAGTATCATGTTTAAGAGTGGAGGAGCATAGATTGGAGCAGAGTGTCATAGAGTAGAGTGGTTTAGAGTGAAATAAGGATGAGAGGCACTGAGCGGAAAGGAATGTTGTGAGGTAGAGTGGAGTGTCAAAGAATGGAGTAGTGTAATGTGGGGCAGAGTCTCTTAGAGTGTTGTGGAGTGTCCTATAGTGTCATGGAGGGTTGTGCAGTGAATTCTCATAGATTCGAGAGTCCTAGAGTATCAGTGGAATGGTGTAGATTGCAGTAGAGTGGCATAGAGTGGGTTAGAGTGGTGTAGCATGGAGTGGCATAGAGTGGAGTGTACTACAGTGGCTTATTGTAAAGTGGCATAGAGTGGGCATGTGCATACTGGAGAGCCATAGAGTGTCATGTCATAAAGTGGAGTGGATGGTCATAGAACAGAGGGAAGTGGAGTAGAGTGTCAGGAAATGGAGTGTTGTAGAGTGGAACAGAGTCGTGTAGAGTGTCATGGAGTTGAATAGAGTGTCATAGACTTAGTAGGGTGTCATAGACTGAGGTGCACTAGAATATCATGGAGAGGAGTGGCATGTAGTGGAAGGGTGTAGAGTGGAGTGTCATAAAGTGGGGTGATTTAGAGTGGAGTAAAGTGTCATAGAATTGAGTAAAGCGTCATAGGGTGTAGTGGAGTGCCATTGAGTGGAGTAAAGTGACATAGAGTGGCATAGAGTGTCATAGGGTGGAGTCTCAAGAGTGGAGTGCTTTAGAGTGGAGTGGCCTAGAGTGTCATAGAGTGTCTTAGAGTGACCTAGAGTGTCATAGATTGGAGTGTTGTAGAGTGGAGTGTATGTAGAGTATCATGGAGTGTTGTAGAGTGGAGTGGCTTATAGTTGTGTAGAGTGTCATAGAGAAGAGCAGAGTATCATAGAATGGAGTGGGGTTGTGTGGGGTGGAGTGTCATAGAATGGAATGTAGTGGAGTGTTATATAGTGGATTGTTGTAGAGTGGAGTGGTGTAGAGTGGAGTAGAGTGGCTTAGAATAAAGCAGGTAAGAGTAGCAAAGAGTGGAGTGGCATAGAGTGGTGTAGGGTGGCTTGGAATGTCATAAAATGGAGTCTAGTGGAGCAGAGTGGCATAGAGCAAAGTGGTATGGAGTGGCATGGAGTGGAGTGATGTGGAGTGGACAGGAGCAGAATGGAGTGAACTGTAGAGTGGAATAGAGTGATGTAAAGAAAAGTTGAATAGAGTAGCATAGCGTGGAGTCAAGTAGAGTGGTATAGAGTGGAGTAGAGTGTCATAGAGTGTAGTGGAGCTGAGTATTGTGGAGTAGAGTTGAGTGGCAGAGCTTAGAGCGGAGTCAAGTGTTGTAGAGTGTTGTGGAGTATAGTGTTATGGAGTGGATCGGCAGAAATGGGGAGTAGAGAGTCATAGAGTTGGGTAGAGTGGAGAATGCATGGTGTAGTAGTGAATGTTCAATGTAATTGACCATTATATTTGCACAGCTATAAACTTTTACTGATAAAAAAAAACTTTACTGTGCACAAACAATAAAGTGTGGAATCAACATCACTTAATGTATTGATTTGTTTTAAAATACTTGTTTCCACCACACTTCAGACCTACAAAAAATGGTTTATATGTGCTTTCCTAATTTTGATATATTCTGAAATATTTTCACAGTCCATTTGCAGACATTTAAATTTAGTTGTGTGCTAGAAAAAATAACATCTTTTACCTTTTCCTCCAGCACACCACCAGTAACCAGCAAAATTGTCACATAAATCCTTTCAATTTGAAGTCAGAAAAAATGTAAACACCAAGCTCCCTCAGAAGACAGAGGCTTTTTTATCTCTGTCTTTGAATTCACAGCAAATGTGAGAAGATCAAAATTTAAAAGCATGTTTACAGAATGCAAGCACTTGTGGAAGAATAAAAAAGCAAGTCAGAGAGGGGCTAAACAGGTGAATCTCCATGAGAGGGACAAAGAAATGCTGGATAGCCTAAAACAAATAAAGCCATCAAATAGAAGGCAAAAAAATGCATTCATGTAATGCCACTTCTAGTCAGCACGTCACTCTGTTACATGAAGGATGGACCGTGTGACCGGAGACCGATAATGTCTTCATAGAAGAAATTATGATTACTGCCGGGTGTGAGGTTTGGTTGGAGTGGAGAGAGGGCCAGTTTGGCCGGTCTGAATTCAGACTCCATTCTCTGCATCTGTCTTTGGAGAGTCCTGAGGCGATGTCTGGCAGAAGAGGAAAGTTTCCTGAGATGAGCCTCAACTGGTGGGAGCTGTCACACATGAAGGTGAGGTGAATGACAGGCTCATGGTTCCTGAACCCAGCAGCTTACCTGGCATCTCTGACCTCAGTGGCTTCTCCGGCGTTCCTTACACCTGTGACTTGGCAACTCAATGGATTACAGATTTGCAGTGCCCTGCGTCTTCTGACATGACCTGCAAAGAAAGGAACAACAAAGAAGACAGACTTCACAAAATTAGGTATCATTCCCTATGGGGCTCTCAGAACTACAACAACACTGCTCTCGCAACATGTAATCACGATCCTGTTTCTTTTTAACAAGATTATCATTGAAAGAGACACTGATTTAGGATGCTTAACAGAAAACTTATGTCTTACGCCTAAGGGCAAAGTGGATAGACTTTTAACCTCTGTTTCTAGTGAGAAGCGAAAGAGTGAGCATTGATCTCATTCCTGGTAATTGCAATTTGCAGAGTAATATTATTTAACACGTTGTTCGTTGAAATTGTGTTTTGATCCTTGTTGATTTTATTCTTGATTAATGGTGATTTGTAGGGACTCTCACAGGACTCAGCTGGGGGCAGCACCACAAGCCCAAGGATTCTCACCAGGCGTGGGAGGTCCTCCTAACTAGTTTCATGCCCAAAGGTGCTTTTTTGGTCTACGCCACTTCCACTGTGTGGACACTCAAAGGTCTCAGCTGGTGGCACACCACAAGCCCCAGGATCCTCACCAGGTGAGAGAGGTCTGCCACGCTAGTTTTGCACCTGGAGGCACTTTTTTGATCCGCACGACTCTCACTTCACCTGCCAGAGCCTGGGCTGGGATCACTCCCTATCATCAAGCCTCTCTTGGTGAGCATTTCACTCTAATGTTGTGCAGGAAATGGGGAGGAGAAAGATACTGGGTGGCCCTTCAAAAGTTCTCCCATCACCTAAACCAACTAGCATAGACAAAATGTTACAGAGGGATATGGGGATTATCTCCACCAAAATAGAGCTTACTGAGAGGAGGTTGTTGCTAGGTAGCACAGCAACCAAGGTACTGGAGGATCCCAATTTAATGCCATACAGTCTGTCTCTAGCCCAGCACTGGACTGTTCAGGGTCTAGTACTGAAAAACCGTGGGCAGACATAGAAATGATAAAAGAACCAAAGAGGACACGCCCTAAGACTCCCTCCAGGGCCCTGTATTCCTGTGTTTCAAAATCTAAATCACGCAATTCTAAGCAAAACCCTGACCTGATAACAGATAATAGTCATGATATAGAACTGGGAAATGAAGTGGGTCCCCCGAGCCCTCTGCACTCTGATGTCACAGTCATGGGTTGGCTAGACCAACACCATACCGAAGGCGAGTACCCTATGGAATTTCTAATATGGAAATTCAAAGAGATCATGCTAAAGGAACTTTGCCCCATATTCAGCCTGCTTGAGGCCATTGAGGACATTGCAGACACCAACCAGATTTAAGGAGACATCCGTGCTCTCTTCAATGCACGCACCTTCGTTGTTATTGCAACGAAGCAACACAGGACGAGGTTTGCTATTATGCAGATGTTACGAGGACACAGGTTAGTTTTGAAGGCGGTACAGCTAGCTTGTCTTGGGGGTGCCCCATTGATTTTTATTACTCATTGGCCATAGAGTTATGTGGGACATTCCTGTTTATACTATCATGGACAAGACATATTTATTTGGATATGGTTTTTCGACTTTATTATACCTGTTTTATATTGATTCAGGTTTGAATATTCTCTCTCATTTCATGACTTTATTTAATATCGGTGATACATTTTCTTATGTGACTTTCTATTTGTGGCCTGACATTGGTATGGCCAAGCACTTTGAACAACATATAGAGGTTAGTTTAATTTGTGACGTGATGTATCTATATGGAGTTAAATTGCACTTTGTAGGGAACCAGGTTTCATGTTATCGTGACGGTTTAGATATTTTGCTTAGATTGGATTACAGTTCCTTTAATAAGAAGGATATGATAAATAAAGGCCATAATATGGCCTGTATCAGCTACTAATATGTGCATAAATGTTCTTTTTCATTTATTTGTAGGACCAACTACAGTTGATGAACTAAAATTACATTATCAAAAAAATGAAAACCAGTTGCGTTTTTTTTGTACAATGAACAAGAATAGTGCGGAAAATACCAAGGTTAGTGGGGTACCAGATTTTGAATATAGGTAACACATATGGTCTACATTTTGACAGTTGATGATTGGATCTCTTCCCCTGTTTCTCTGTTATTTAGAGATTTGAATATCATTTGGAGATACAAGTGGTAAATGGAGAGATTAAGGTACTTTCCCTTCAAAACTTTTTTTGGGGGTTACATAGGTCTCTATTTCATACTTAAAAATAGTGACTCACCTTCACATTCATATCAAATTTCATCCCTATCACTCATATTTAGTATATCATCTTTAATCTCAAAGACTAATTTGGGACGTAGGTTCTCTATGGCACATTTTCTATTTCCAACACACTCTTGGTGCAGGTTGACTAACTGTGATCCTTTCTTTAGTCTTTTGGAGTTGTTTTTTAGATTTTGTATTTTTTTAATTATTAATGTAATGTTTTTGGAATTATGATTTATCAGCCTTGAAGAAGTTCAATGTGTGGACAAAACACGTGTCGGCTGATGTTGCATGTGGATTCGACAAAATATCATCCGGTCCTTTGACTCACAGTTCATTTCTGTGTTAGATTATGGACTTTTATTGCATCTATTTACATTATGTCTTTTATGTTGGTTGGTTTTCTACTGTAGGGGTTAGTGTTGTATGTTATTTATCATTGTCACCAATTTTTGAAATAAATATTTTCATTATATAAAATTATGAGAACCTACATTGTTTGAGGTTAATAATATATGAATGTATATGGATTGTGGACAGTCTATCACAATTTACTAATTATATAGTCATATTTGACTTTTTGATTATCAATACTTTAGAAAAAAGAAAGAAAAGAAAAGAATTGTTGTGCTCCGCTAGTACATTTTGAAGGATGACCAGAAGGAGGGCCAAAGTGAATTGCGTAACACATGTGTTAACTAGCTTGCTACTCATAGGAATTTTCCTCCTTGTATGGCAAATAAAATTCTTCTTACATGCCGGGTGAGTTGGGTGGGCCCCAGTTGTAAGTACATAAGTGGTCACTCTGTTATTATTAACTTTTGATCTCCTCACATTGTACAGAGGCTGCTTTTTCTCCTCCTAGGATGACCTGCGACTAAATCCATTGTAGCTTTATTGCCATTAGGGTACTTTTACAAACCCAGAAAGGGAATGATTAATGGGCCGCTATTGCTGAGTCCAGAACTAATTGCACACAAGATCTAATGCTAAGGCCTTTTGCCACTGTAGTCCCTAGAAGGGTTGAGTGTGATCTTCCACTCACAAATCACTATGATATTATAGATGGTGTGGATTGACTTGCTCGTGGGAAGGGGGCCTCCAATCTGAGGTTGGAGGGGTGGAATTGTGAAGTTGTGTGGCCTTCTAACTTCGGCAGGGATCCTAGGTTGACCTCGCCAAAAAAGGGAGTTGATGTGGTGGGTGGTCCCGAAGAAGTGTTTCAAGTTGCAGGGGCTGGCAGCAAGCCATTAAGGTCATCCTTTGCTAAAGATCAAGTTACCCTTGGTGTTGGGCCCCCTGGTGTTGTGGCTTTGAGTCCAGGTAGGGCTGGACAAAGGCTTCTGGACACAGGTCCTTCAACTGAGATTGGTGGTCTTATGGACTCCATCTATAGCTCTGAAGAGATTAGATTCAGACTAAATCCCTCTGATGTAGGTTCCACAAGTATGGTATGCTAACTCCTAATTATAGTAATGGATCGAGAGTGGATTGGCAACAATTGACTGGCATGCAGGCTGCTGTTAGGCTGCTGTCATGGAATATTGCAGGTCTTGTTGTCAAACTTAATATCCCTGAATGGACTAGGCTTATAGATTTTTATGCAATATGTCTATTCCAGGAAACTTGGGCGGTTCAACCACAGCACTGCTTCAGGTTTGTTATTTTTTTAGTAAGGAGAGCTGGGTTTGTTAAACCTAATCTGACAATGCCATGGCCATGAGAGGGGCCTCCAACCCTTGTTACCTTGGCATGAGGTCTCTATCTCAGACTCCGCAGGGACACGAAGACTGGATCAGCATCAAGACGACTGCAGCATCGATATCAGCGATGGTAGTGATGCCCTCTGGTCGGAATCCCTCTAATTATCTGTCTAAAGTGCGATGTATTTATACAGATCTACCAGGACCCCTGACGTAGGTGTGTTCCCAAACAATAGATAACAGACATGCTTGGGATGGCAATTAATATTTACAATCCCTCAAAGTATGGAGAGGGAAAATCCCTAAGTGTGAGCACCTACTGTTTGTTTGTCTTTGGTGCTTGTTCTTGACGCGTTAGTGCGGTGACACTGATAATGTAACTCATAACAAGTGGACTAACTCTAAACAAGGCGGCCATTTTAGAAGAAATAAATAATTAAATGTGCTAAGACAGAGCAAGCTAATTATGTTAAAAGTCACTAGGTGATGGGAGCACGAGTCTGCAAGCCAAAGGCTGAGCTAACTCCAGTTATACAATTAAAATGAAGTAGGATTCACTACAGGTGGCCAGGTTTTTAGACTTTTAGACATATAGGGGCTCATTACAACATTGGCGGTAAAAGCCGCTTACCGCTATGCAGAAGACCGCCAACACACCGCCCCGGCCGCTGAATTCCGCCACAGCTATTATGACCCACATATCGGAATCCGCCAAAAGTCAGACACCCACACAAGTCCGCCACACCAAAGGTCAGTGATAAACTGGCGATAACAAATCCTTCACCGTCACGCCAACAGAAATACACCCACACTATCACGACACACGAATCCACGCGGCGGTCTTTCAACCGCGGTATTCCATTGGCGGTACATACCTCCGCGCTCAAAATACACACACTTCTACAAAACATCCCCACATTGGACAATTCAAAATACACACACCTAAGACACATACACACACCATTCCCACACACCCATTACAATATAAAACACACACCCACATTACCCACAACCCCCACGACAAACAATTCCAAAAGAAGGCCAGAGAGAGACAGCACCAGCAAGAACCACAGCATCCACAGGCACATAACACCATCACCCACACAACTTCCACACACCTCACACAACACACCACCCCATGGCTCGGCAAAGACAACCCAGGGTGTCGGAGGAGGAGCTTAGGGTCAAGGTGGAGAAAATCATCTGGGTAGAACCACAGCTATTCGGATCACAGGTGCAGCACACCTCAATTTCAAGGAAGATGGAGCTATGGCGAAGAATAGTGGACAGGGTCAATGCAGTGGAACAACACCCAAGAAATCGGGAGGACATCAAGAAAAGGTGGAACGACCTACGGAAGAAGGTGCGTTCCGTGGTCTCAAGATACCACCTGGCGGTTCAGCGGACTGGCGGCGGACCCCCACCTCCTCACCCACAACTAACAACATGGGAGGAGCAGGTCTTGGTGATTCTGCATCCTGAGGGCCTCGCAGGAGTAGGTGGAGGAATGGACTCTGGTAAGTCAAACCTTTACTATACCATCCCCCACCCTACCTGCATGCTATCACACCCCCACCCTCGCCCTCACCCCATCACTCCAACTCCTCACAAATGTCCCAATATCACAAACCACCCACCCCAACACCAAGCCCTGCATGCAACCCCAAAGCATGGACACCCATCACCAAAGCATGTCCACTGCACATAGCCATACACCCCCGTAAATCATTATCACAGAAGGTCCCACACAAGAATGGAAGCACTGTGGTACAGGGTGACCCACCCATTGCACACCATGGCACACACAGATGCAATAATCATGCCTTTCCATCCCTGCAGGACCCCTACACAACGTCACCAGACAGGAGGGTCCAGACATGTCCACTCCACCCACAGAAGAGGCCCACAGTGATGACAGCAGCTCTGTCCAACTGGATCTAGATGACCAGCCCGTACCATCAGGGACCTCTGGACAGTCGGTTCCCCTCACACAGGCACAAGCCACCACAGACCTTCCCCCCTCTGGAAACACCAGCACAGCACCCACCCAGCAGGCCCAGACCTCCGTCCCCAGGACACGTCAATTAGCTTTGTGTCCACCACTACAGGGAATCCAGGATAACCCACCACCCCAACAACAACAGGGACCTCGGGCAGTGGGCACACGGTCCAGGGGATGGAGGCCCAGGAACACAGGGGAACTGGGAGGGCTGCCGTGTGACAGGGGGCGGACAGGCCAAGGGAACCCACTCTTCACGAGGCCCTCTCCTCCATCATGGGAGCATACCACCACTCCCAAGAGACAATGGCAATGGTGCTGGCCAAGTTTCAGGAGACCCAGCGCATGCAGGAGGAACAGTATATGGGCTTCAGGGAGGAACTCAAAACCATCAGCTCCACCCTGGGCACCATCATAGGGGTGCTGAAGGAAGTACTCAACACCAGGAGGGACACTGTGGCACTACAAGGGGCCCCTGACACTAGCATGGACAATGAACTGCCCACCACCTCCGCCGGCGCTAGTGGACAGGACGCCCCGCCACAGGACCACCACACCAGCACCCCACCCCCTGCAGACGGAGAACCACCCCAGAAATAGTCCCTTAGATCCAGGAAAAAGACAGAGAACGATGCCAAGATCCCCGCCAAGAAACGAGACCACCCTGATTGTCATCCTACTGTCCCACTTTGTCACCCTGTCCATAATTAAACTGCCCCAGATCCACTTCCTATGCCCATATAGGCAATGCATCTGTGAGACTAATAGACTGGACTCTCCTCCGCCATCACGCCTCACCATTTAACTTCCCCCTCCAATATTTTGCATTTAAATAAATACACCTAAAGCACAAAATGATCTGTAGTCTGTCTGTGATTTCGAAATAGTGTATTTGCAATTACAGTGACAAAATGTTTTTGAAATAGTAATGTCAACATACCTATGTCACACAGCTCTAGTCCATGAAGAATTTAAGCAGATGTCACACAGTGGGACCCACATCTGTGAAACCGTAAGGGAAAGTGACAACTCAGTGACCATACACTGGGTGAAAACGACAGACAGGAGAGAGGTAGTAGTGTAAAAGTACATGTAGTAGGCAGGATTGTATTCTTACCTGTGTTTCACGGGAAATATTGCTGGATCACTGATTCCCTGTTCTGCATGTCTTCTTCCTCTGCTTCATCCTCATCACTGTCCACAGGCTCCACCGCTGCCACAACACTGCCATCTGGACCATCCTCCTGCAGAAAAGGCACCTGTCGTCGCAAAGCCAAGTTGTGAAGCATACAGCAGGCCACGATCATCTGGCACACCTTCCTTGGTGAGTAGAATAGGGATCCACCTGTCATGTGGAGGCACCTGAACCTGGCCTTCAGGAGGCCGAAGGTCCACTCGATCACCCTCCTAGTTCGCCCATGGGCCTCATTGTAGCGTTCCTCTGCCCTGGTCCTGGGATTCCTCACTGGGGTCAGTAGCCATGACAGGTTGGGGTAACCAGAGTCACCTGTAAATGGCGAGGGACAACTGTTAGACACATATTAACCTGGAGGGATATACCCAGACAACCATTCCCACTGTCTTGCTTCTAGATGCTCACCTAATAGCCACACGCGGTGCCTCTGGAGTTGACCCATCACATAAGGGATGCTGCTATTCCGCAGGATGTAGGCGTCATGCACTGAGCCAGGGAACATGGCATTCACATTGGGGATGTACTGGTCTACCAAACATACCATCTGTACATTCATAGAATGATAACTCTTCCCATTTCTGTACACCTGTTCACTCCTGTGGGGGGGGGACCAAAGCCACATGGGTCCCATCAATGGCACCTATTATTTTGGGGATATGTCCCAGGGCATATAAATCACCTTTCACTGTAGGCAAATCCTCCACCTGAGGGAACACGATCTAGCTCCGCATGTGTTTCAGAAGGGCAGACAACACTCTGGACAATACGTTGGAAAACATAGGCTGGGACATCCCTGATGCAATGGCCACAGTTGTTTGAAAAGACCTACTTGCAAGGAAATGGAGCACTGACAGCACCTGCACTTGAGGGGGGATCCCTGTGGGATGGCGGATTGCTGACATCAGATCTGGCTCCAACTGGGTACACAGTTCCTGGATTGTGGCACGGTCAAACCTGTAGGTGATTATCAAATGTCGCTCCTCAATTGTCGACAGGTCCACCAACGGTTGGTACACCGGAGGATGCCGCCATCTCCTCACATGTCCCAGCGGACGATGCCTATGAAGGACAACAGCGAGCACAGAGTCAAACAACTCAGAGGTACATACCCACAGTTTACACAGAACACCAATCATACACAAAAGGTAGGCCTAGGTATGTGTGAAGCAGTTGAAAATGAGGCCATGTGGGCCCCTGAAATGGCGGCTGCCTGACCTCTAAAGTGGGACAATGGGATGTGAGGTAACTGCGCTGGTGTTGTACACGTCGCGGTAGGCGGTCGGAGACCGCGGCGCAATGCTGCATTGGTTAACATTGGACCCTATGGGTCCCAGGAGCCAATGACGATGTACGCCGGCGGTGATGGTACGCACCGCCGTGAACGTGACCGCCATTTTCTATCTGTTCAATCACTCGATACCTGATCTTCGACAGGAGAGGACCTACACTGCACGTGCTGCTGTCACCTCGGTCTGGAAGAGACAATGGCTCGAGTGTCTGGGGAAAGGTCCCCTGCCTTCACAACGGAGGAGTTGGAGAAGCTTGTGGATGGGATTCTCCCCCAGTACACGCTACTCTACGGTCCTCCAGACAAACAGGTAAGTACACAGGGAGCATGTTGTATGGGCTATGTCTGTGTGGAGAGGGCTGGATGTAAGAAGGAAGGGGGCAGAGTGCTGCGTGCATGAAAGACGGTGAATGCATGTGCCACATGGCAAGGGTAGGGATGGGGGCCAATCACTTTGACGGTGCAGTTGGTAATGACTTCTCTTCTTCCCCTGTACATTTCATGTAGGTCAGCACCCACCAGAAGAAAGATATATGGCGTGCCATCGCCAAGAACGTCAGGACCCCGGGGGTCTACCACAGACGGACCACCCACTGCCGGAAAAGATGGGAGGACATTCGCCGCTGGAGCAAGAAGACGGCGGAGGCTCAGCTGGGGATGGCCGCCCAACGTGGGAGGGGTGCCCGTCGCACCATGACCCCCCTGATGTTCAGGATCCTGGCCGTGGCCTACCCGGAGTTCGATGGGCGCTTGAGGGCATCACAGCAGACACAAGGGGGTGAGTACACTCTCATTCTGCTGACTTTGCGCGCAGTGGAGGTGTCTGGGTGGGAGAGGTTGGATGTGGGTTTCCCTAGGCCAGGGTGAGTTCCGTAGGCAAGGCCCCTCAGTAAGGCAGGCCACGTGGCACCCCAGCCCACCTCTGTAGACTGCCAAGTACAGCTATTCATGCTCCTGTGTCATCTGTGTGTGCAGATGTCGTCCATAGGCTTGTAGGCCATTTCCCAGTAATTGAACAGTGGAGCCCAAGAGCGCGCCGTAGTGCAGGGGGCTTCTGTGTCTGTCTTGTCCGCCAATGGTAGCGGTAATCCGTGCACTCAACATGTCTTTCTACTGTCGTCCCCCCCCTTTTTGTGTTCACCGTGTTCTTCTGTGCATTAGCATCATCAGGCGGAGGAGCAGTGGCACCGCAGCACGAGGGAGCTGCATCCCACATGGCCCTGGAGGGCGAGACTAGGGACTCGGAATTCACCAGTGGGACGGGGGGCGAGGGGAGCTTCACGGCGGGGACAGGAGCTGACACCAACGACACGGACACGTCCTCTGATGGGAGCTCCCTTGTGGTGGCGGCAACATCTGTGCCCCCTGCATCTACAGGTACAGCCGCCACCCCCTCTACCAGCACCGCCCTCCCAGCAGCCCCTCTGCCTTCGCCACGTGCCCACTCACCCAGGAGGGTGGGCATCACCTTTGCCTCAGGCACCTCAGCCCCTGCCCCTGTCTCTCCTGTTGCCCTCGGTGAGTAGGCCATTGACCTCCTCAGGTCCCTCACTGTTGGGCAGTCTACCATTTTGAATGCCATCCAGGGTGTAGAAAGGAACTAATGCATTCCTGGTGGGCATTCATTCTGTTCAGGCGGCACTTCACCGAGCTTTTCAAACTCTGGCCTCAGCACTCATGGCAGCCATTGTCCCCGTCTCTAGCCTCCTCCCTCCAACTTCCTCCACCCAGACCCAATCCCCTGTACCTCTGCCTATCCCAAGCACACCATCAGACCAGCCTGCACACAACTCACCACACAAGGGAAGCTCAAGCCAACATAAGCACCACACATCCCACAGGCACTCACGCAAGCAATACACACATGCAGACACACCAACATCCACTGCCTTCACTGTGTCCCCCTCCTTGTCGTCTCCCTCCTCCCTCCCAGTCTCGTCTACACTCACACCTGCATGCACTACCTCTACAGCCACTACGTCCCTCACCAGCACACCCACCAGCACACCCCGCTCAAGTGCAGTCACCACCACCACTACTTTTCACACGTCCCCTGTGTCCTCTCCCAGTGTGTCTGTGACACCCCCTCCCAAGGTACACAAACCCAGCCACACACCCACCCAACAGCCATCCACCTCACGACAGCCTCCAGCGCATGCACCTGCACCCAAAGTCACCAAACGTACACCTCCTACTACCACCACCTCTTCCTCCACTCCCAAACCCCCTCCAGCTACCCATCCCAGTGAGGGCAAGAAACTTTTCCTGTCCACCGTTGACCTCTTTCCCACACTTCTCCCACCCCGTCCATCTCATAGGTCCCGAAGTAGCCCCTCAGCCACAACATCTCTGGGACCAGTGGTGCCTGTAGTCACCGGTATGTGGAGTGCACCGGCCACCAGGACAGCCATTGGGGCACGGAGCCACAGCACAGCCAGTCCCCCACCTGTGAAGCATCAGAAGTTGGCCAGTGTCCGGCGGGAGAGGGGGAAGACTCCAGCCACCAAAGCCGCTCCCAGGGGTCCCGGTGGGAGTGTGGAGTCAGCTGTGACACCTCCCAAGGTGGGGAAGGGCCACAAGAAACCCGGTAAATCTGGGAAGAGCTGCATGGCGGAGAAGACCGCCATCATCCCCGCTGCCCAGGAGGCCACCGCCGTCCCCAGCCCAGCTGCCCAGGAGGGCACCGCAAGCCCCAGCCCATTTTCCCAGGAGGCCACTGCCAGCCCCAGCCCAGCTGCCCAGGAGGCCTCCGCCAGCCCCAGTCCAGCTGCCCAGGAGGGCACCGCCAGCCCCAGCCCAGCTGCCCAGGAGGCCAGTGCCAGCACCAGCCCAGCTGATCCGTGAAGGACCGCCAGCACAAGCACCGCTGGGCCATGAAGGACCACCAGCACAAGCACCGATGAACAGGGCACCGCCAGCACAAGCACCGCTGGGCCATGAAGGGCCGCCAACTCAAGCCCCGCTGGGCCATGAAGGACCGCCAGCACAAGCCCCGCTGAACAGGGCACCGCCAGCACAAGCACCGCTGGGCCATGAAGGATCGCCAACTCAAGCCCCGCTGGGCTATGAAGGACTGCCAGCACATGCACCGCTGGGCCATGAAGGACTACCAACTCAAGCACTGCTAGCCCATGAGCAGCAGCGGCACTGACGCAACTGGGTCCGTCACGGGGTGAGTGATGCACTCTGGGCACCAGTCCCCCTCCAGAACCAGTGGAGAGATACATCCACTACCTCTGTCCTTCACAGGATGAAGCACTCTGGGCACCAGTCCCCCTCCAGAACCAGTGGAGAGATCCATCCACTACCTCTGTCCTTCACAGGATGAAGCACTCTGGGCACCATCCCCCTCCAGAACCAGTGGAGACTGTCATCCACTACCTCTGTCCTTCACAGGATGAAGCACTCTGGGCACCAGTCCCCCTCCAGAACCAGTGGAGAGATCCATCCACTACCTCTGTCCTTCACAGGATGAAGCACTCTGTGCAACATTCCCCCTTCAGAACAATTAGAGACTGTTATCCACTTGAGAGACTGTGGCTTTGCACTCCCCAGGATTGAACAGTGGACAACCCACCCACTGGAGAGACTCGGGAGACTGTGGCTTTGCACTCCCCAGGATTGAACAGTGGCCAAACTACCCCCTGTAGAGACTTGAGAGACTGTGGCTTTGCACTCCCCAGGATTGAACAGTGGGCAAACCACCCACTGTAGAGATTTGAGAGACTGTGGCTTTGCATTCCCCAGGATTGAACAGTGGGCAACCCACCCACTGTAGAGACTTGGGAGACTGTGGCTTTGCACTCCCCAGGATTGAACAGTGTGCAACCCACCCACTGTAGAGACTTGAGAGACTGTGGCTTAGCACTCCCCAGGATTGAACAGTGGGCAACCCACCCACTGTAGAAACTTGAGAGACTGTGGCCTTGCACTCCCAGGATTGAACAGTGGGCATGTGGCCCCCTCGTGGATCTGGCGTTGTACACTCATCCGTTTGTTTGTACCGCCGTGGCGGTCTGAGTGTTAAAGTGGCTGTCTTTGTTGGCGGTTTCTGCCACGGTCGTACTTGCAAATTTTTTACCGCCGGCCTGTTGGCGGTCTTACTGCCGCTTTAACACCGTCCGCCAGGGTTGTAATGAGGGACAATAGTTTGTCCTTTGCATTGGCTGACTATATGTGGTCTTTGTTGATTTATGCCCCGTATTTGACTTGGTCCCCTGCCCCAAGTTATGGCAGGTGCTTGGGGAAATGGGACTTTCACCAGTCTTGTTGGCTACTATTGCCAGACTGCCTAATAACAATTATGCCCAAGTGCAGCACAACTCGCCAGGAGAGCTGACTGACCCTTTCCTGGTGGACTGTGTAGTTATGCAGGGCTGTGTCTTGGCTCCGACTCTTTTTTCCCTGTATGTCAATGGGCTTGTTGATTATCTGAATATTTGCAATGGAGACACACCCAGGATGGCCAATCTTAAAATTCCTGCTTTGCTATTTGTGGATGACACCTTTCTAATATCTAAATCACCTATGGGACTGAAAAACATCTTAGTTTACTTTGAGAGTTTTTGTGCACAGAGGGGCTTAGAACTTAATGCTAAGAAGACCAAATATATGATAATAAGCCCGGACCGGACATCTAGATCGAGCCCCCAACTTACAAGTGTTCCCTAAGAAAAGGTCCATGTGTTTTATTACTTGCGCTTTGCCTTGACAGAGACCTTAGAATAGAAGGTTCATTGAGAAAAGAGAAGGTTGAAAATAGTGCAGTGTGTGGG
The DNA here is from genome assembly GCF_031143425.1 of Pleurodeles waltl. Taxonomy (NCBI): domain Eukaryota; kingdom Metazoa; phylum Chordata; class Amphibia; order Caudata; family Salamandridae; genus Pleurodeles; species Pleurodeles waltl. The sequence continues at coordinate 4,899,753 of NC_090437.1, read as the reverse complement.
TGGGCAATCCTTGGAGCTCACCGAGCCTCTTCTCTCCACCTTCTAGATACAAAGTCATAGATCACAAGGTTTGTGGACTGCCCTTTATTAGGCTGAATTATGGGGGCATCAGGATGTGAGCAAATTTGTCATTGTTGAGAATTGCTTTATTGCACCAGCTAGCAAATCTTAGTAGACCTCTATTACCCCTTAGGCTTGATCTGGGTATCAAGCCTATTAAAGAGGGAGTGGGGATTAGGCCCTTAATATTCTAGCAAAGTCTTTGGACAATACTTGAGCTATTCCCATATCAGGAAGCCGTTAGAAACATTTTAAGTCTTCCCGGCGCTAAGGCCCTCATTACAACCCTGGCGGTCGGTGATAAAGCGGCGGTAATACCGCCAACAGGCTGGCGGTAAAAAAAATGGGATCACGACCATGGTGGAAACTGCCAACACAGACAGCCACTTTAACACACCGACCGCCATGGTGGTAGCAACAAACACCGTGGCGGTAACCGCCAACAGAGAGGCAGAAGACAATGTACCTCCCACTCTATTACAAGCCACCAATCAGCCAGCTTTTCCGGGGCGGTACCAGTACCATCAAATGCACGGTGGAAACAGTACACCACCACCAGTTTCTCCAACTGCTCTGCAGTGAAGGCAGGGGCCCTTTCCCCAGACACTCTAGCCAATGCAGCTTCCAGACTCAGGTCACAGCAGCACATGCAGTGTAGGTCCTCTCCTGTTGATGGTCAGGTGGCAAGTGAGTGAATAGCTAGAAAATGGTGGTGACGTCTGCGGCAGTGCGTACCGTCTCCGCCGGTGTACATCAACATTGGCTCCCAGAACCCATAGGGCCCAATGATAACCAATGCGAAGTTGCGCAGCAGTCATCAACCGCCTACCGCGACGGAGCACAATGCCAGCGCACTTACATGATTTCCCCTTGTCCCTCCTCACAGGTCAGGCAGCCGCCATTTCAGGGGGGCACATAGCATGCCACCTAACTGTGTAACAGCAGACATTGGCACATCAACTGACTCTCGACTTCACACACTGCTTCTGTGACGTAAATTCAATGACAGTTGTGCCATCTATTAAGAAATATGACCTTCTGCTCACCGTTCTCCTCCATAGGCTACAACCGCTGAGGCAGATGATGAGATGGTGGCATCCTCCTGTGTACAGAAACCTGGTGTACCTCTCGACAATTTAGGACAGACACATTATCATCACATACAGACTTGATCGGGCCACAATCCAAGAACTGTGTGCCCAATTGGAGCCAGACCTGATGTCAGCTATCCGTCATCCCACAGGAATACCCCCTCTAGTGCAGGTTCTGTCAGTGCTTCATTTCCTGGCAAAAGGTTCCTTTCAAACTACAGTGGCCATGGCATCAGGAATGTCTCAAGTGTGTCCAGTGTGTTAACCTGAGTGTTGTCTGCCCTGCTGAAGCACATGCGCAGCTACATCGTTTTCCCCCAGGTGGATGATTTGGCCACAGTGAAATCTCACTTCTATGCCCTGGGACATATCCCCAGCATCATTGGTGCCATTGATGGTACACATGTGGCATTTGTCCCCCCCGAAGAAATTAACAGGTTTAAAGGAATAGAGAAAGCTATCACTCGATGAATGTGCAAATGGTGTGTTTGGCAGACCAGCACATCTCCCATGTGAATGCCAGATATCCGTGGTCTGTGCATGACGCCTATATCTTGAGGAATAGCAGCATCCCTTATGTGATGGGGCAACTCCAGAGGCACCGTGTGTGGCTAATAGGTGAGCCCAAGGTCCCCACACAGTATAAGTTGGGGTCTGAGTATGGGGTTGTCCCTAAGGGTTAGTGTGTGTCTAACAGTTGTCCCTCGATATTTGCAGGTGACTCTGGTTACCCCAACCTCTCATGGCTACTGACCCCAGTGAGGAATCGCAGGACAAGGGCAGAGGAACTTTAGAATGAGGCACTGGGCGTACAAGGAGGATTATTAAGAGAACATTCAGCCTCCTGAAGGCCAGGTTCTGATGCCTCCGTCTGACAGGTGGATCCCTATACTACTCACCCAAGAAGGTGTGCCAGATCATAGTGGCATGCTGTATGTTGCACAACCTGGCCCTAAGACGCCAGGTTCCTTTTCTGCAGGAGGATGAGAATGGAGATATTCTTGTGGCAGCGGTGGAGCCTGTGGATAGTGAGGAAGAGGAGGCAGATGAAGAAAATGTGGACAACAGAACAAACATTATACATCAGTACTTCCAGTGACACACAGGTAAGAGACTGTAAATCAACATTACATTACAGTAATCTTTTGGCCATTGTACATGGCAGGCTCTTGCCCTCTGTCTATGGACACTGACTGTTCCCTTTGGATTCTCCATTTTCAGATCTGTTTACCCCATTCTGGCTTCTGCTATATGTACTGCTGCCCACCAAAGGTCGTCCTGTAGTATATTTCACTGAACATAAACATTGCAATGCTTTGATAATGTTGTAATAATACATGTTTTCTAATCATTACACTGACTCCAGTATGGTATATGTTTCAAGGGTGTTTATTTTTGTGCAAATAAGTATGGGGGTAAGTGCAAGGGGCTGGAGTGATGGTGGAGGAATGACCAGTTAGAGTCCAGTCTATTGGTATCACAGATGCATTGTCCAAGGGGGCATTGGAAGTGGAGTAATGGCAGTTCAAGGTGGACAGGGTGACATAGTGGGACATAAGGGTGACAATCAGGAGTGTCTTATTTCCTGGCTGGGGTCTTGGCAATGTTCTCTGTCTTCTGCCTGCCTGGGCCCGTTTGCGGGGTGGTTCTCCTTCTGCAGGGGGTGGGGTGCTGGTGGCCTCTTGGTCCTGTGGCGGTGCCTCCTGTCCACTAGCGCAGGTGGAGGTGGAGGGCTGTTCCTCGGTTTGGCTAGTGTCAGGAGCCCTTTGTTGTGTCACTGCCTTCCTCATGGTCTTGCCCATGTCAGCCAGCACCCCTGCAATGATGACCAGATTGGTGTATATTTTTGTTAGGTACTCCCTGATCCCCAGGTACTGTCCCTCCTGCAGCCGCTGGGTCTCCTGTAATTTGGCCAATACCTGGCCCATGGTCTCCTGTGAATGGTGGTATGCTCCCATGATGTTTGAGTGCCTCCAGGAGGGTCAGTTCCCTGGGCCTGTCCTCCCCCTGTCGCACAGCAGTCCTCCTAGCTTCCCTGTTGTCCTGTGCCTATGTCCCCTGAACCGTGTGCCCACTGCCACTGACCCCAGGTCCCCGATCGTCCTGTGCTTGTGGGGTTGCCTGGCGTCCCAGTAGTGGTGGGCACACTTCTGATTGACGTGTCCTGGGAACAGAGGTATGGGCCCACTGGGTGGGTGCTGTGGTGGTGTTTCCTGAGGGGGGAGGCTCTGTGGTGGTTTTGGACTGTGGCAGGGGAACCGACTGTCCAGAGGTCCCTGATGGTCCAGGTTACTCATCGTGATCCAGGCGTGCAGAGCTGCTGTCATCACTGTGGGCCTCTTCTGGTGGGGGGCTGGATGTAGCTGCCACCTCCTCTCTTGTGACGTTAGGTAGGGGTCCTGTTGGGATGCAAATCTATTGTTAATGTATCTGCGTGTGCCGTCTTGTGCATGGGTATGTTTTCCTGTATGATTGTGCTTTCCCAGTTGGCTTGGCCTAGTGTAAGTGGTGATTTTGTGGGCTGGGTGAGTCTCTCTATTGGGCATGCTGGAGTGAAGGGTGCCCATGCAGGTCTGTGATGGGTGTCCATGCATTTTTGTTGCCTGCAGGGCTTGGTATTGGGATGGGTGGGTTGTAATAGTTGGATATATGTGAGTTGGTGGAGTGATGGGAGTGAGGGTAAGGGTGGGGGTATGTGATGGCATGCAGGTGGGGTGGGGGATATAGTAATAGAGATTTGAATTACCAGAGTCCAGTCCTCTTGCTACTCCTGTGTGGCCCTCAGGATGCATGATCACCAAGACTTGGTCCTCCCATGTTGTTAGTTGCGGGGGAAGGTGGGGGTCCACCGCCAGTCCTCTGTACAGCAATCTGGTGTCTTGAAACCATGGAACGAACCTGCCCCTGTAGGCCATTCCACCTCTTCCTGATGTCATCCCTTGTTCTTGGGTGCTGTCCCACGGCGTTGACCCTGTCCATGATTCTTCACCATAGCTCCATCTTCCTTGCAATGGACATCTGCTGCACCTGTGATCCGAATAGCTGTGGCTCTACCCAGATGATTTCCTCCACCATGACCCTTAGCTCCTCTTTAGAAAACCTGGTGTGTCTTTGGGGTGCCATGGATGTGGTGTGAGTGATATGTGTGAGGAGGTGTGAGGTGATGTGTGGGGTGATGTGTTGGGGTGTCTACTGTGATGTGCCTGGATGGTGTATGGGTGTTGGTGTCCTGTGCCTCTGATTGAGTGGGTGCTCCTTGCTTGTCTCTCTGTTTGTGGTCTCTTTTTTTGTTGTAAGGGATTGTGATTAATGTAGGTGTGTGTTTTATAGTGGTCTGAGTGTGAGGGTGTGGTGTGTGTATGTGTGTCAGGTGTGTGTATTTTGATTTGTCCAATGTGGGGTTGTTTTGTAAGTGTGTGTGCATTTTGAGCACGGTGGTGTGTACCACCAATGGTTTACCGCGCTGAAAGACTGCTGCGTTGATTCACGGGTTGTGATACTGTGGGCATATTCCTGTTGGCATAACGGTGTGGGTTTTGCTATCGCCAGTTTACCACTGACCTTTGGTGTGGCGGATTGTGTGGGTGTCTGTATTGTGGGGGAATTCTCTGTGTGGGTCGGATTACCAGCGCGGTCACGGCATGTTGACGGCTGTCGGCATGGCAGTAGGCGCATTTACCGCCAGGGTTGTAATGAGGGCCTAAATCTCTTCCCTTGCTCAAATATGTTAGGGACTTTTTATACAATATAGGCTGTAGTGATCTATGTTCGATTTCTGAGTCTCCTCTGTGTATTGGGAAGTCATTATTAAAAAAAGGTACTGGGAATTTATAATGGGCCAACTCTTTGCCAACTCTTCAAGAGGTGTGCTGTCACATTCCTTTCTTCAGATCAAGGACGTATCATTCCAGGAACAATTTTTGGATGAAATGGAACCCCACCTTGGCAAGAAAACTGTACTTGCAGTTCAGGTACAGTATGCTTCCAATTGCCATCTTTACTGGCAATTGGGCGCCTTAGAATGATCCCATTTCATCCTCCTGTGCCTTGTCTAGAGCAGCCTGAAGGACATCTCTTACCTTATGTTTTTTTTCCCGGCTTATGCCAGTCATAGGAAATCCTAGATTCTCCCTGTGTGCTGGTCACTGGGTGTAAGAATGTCAAATTGCTCTTCCCTGTTTTTTGTTTCTGATGTTAGTCGTCCTTTATCTTTTGCCGTTTCCCGGTTTCTCCTGGTGATGTGGAAAATAAGACAAAGTGTACATTTACAATAATTTAGTGCCAAGGACCCTTTAATTATAAAAATATTTTGGGCACTGGGCATTGGACCAATATTCGGAAGACACTCTCCATTGTGATCCAATTAGGATAGTATTGAATTGATGCACAATATAATGTCATTTATTGGAATTTGTTTATCGTATTTTAATTAATAAGCTTTTTTAAGGGTTTGTTTTGCCCAATCCTGAGGTAATTATGTCAAAATTTTATTTTAGCTGTATTTTTTTATTATGATGTGTTTGTTAATGTGCTTTTATGATTGGAATGATCAAAATAAGTATTTATGATGATGAAATGTGAGTTACAAAACACAAAGCCAATGGGCATAATGGGTGAAATGCATCTGAGGGAACTTGAAGAATGTCCCAAAGAAGTCTTTACAAACCAGACAGCTCTGCTGTCTGTTAGACTGTGACCTAATATTGTATCTGATGTTTTGCAGTTCAGTACTCATGTAAAATGATGTAATGGCCTTGGGCCAAGTTAATGTTATATAACACTGCAAAAAAATAATTCTAATTGTTAAAACTGCTAAAAATAACAGCTCATTTTTGTAGTGTACTTTATTCGATCACTGTCACTTCTAAGCTCTGTCAATAACAGATAATACTTTTTTGTGAATAACAGGTATTAAGCATTACACAATGTATCATACTCATTGCTCATACAATTGAATATAATCATTATAGATGGAATACGTAATCTGCCCCCATTGGCGACCAACAATAGGAAATCCTGCATTACACTTTGAGGCTCCCATAAAAACTTGCAGTGCCTTTGCCAACTATCACAGATGTCAGGGCATCAAAATGAACCATTATTTTCATTTCCAGCCAAGGCAGTCGTTTAAAACACTTGAAATGTCTATTTTGCTGGAATACAGATAGCTGCTGCTGTTGAGGAAAGGAAACATCGAGCGCACAGCGACTCCCCTGAGGTAGCAGCAGATGCGGATTTCTAACTTTAATGTGTTAGCAAATAGGAAATGCTGGTGTGCAACTGAAATAATTATGATTTCATATTCACACTTGCAAATGTTTGCAATTTTAAAAAGTAACCACATCGCACAAAATGAAAGACTGCAAATTCTTTTTATAATTGCAGATCAGTGATGTTTTTACTCAGATGTGGAAGTGAGAGAACTTAACGTGGTTTTACCATTATCCCTCTTAAAATGTGAAATGAAAGGGTGGTTGTTTTCCTAATCAAGAAAGATTTGTGTTTTAACATGGTGCATAGTAAGGAATAAGTGCACAGTGTTTTATGTATGCCCATATTTTATCATTGTTTGAAAGAATGTTTATGTTCTAGTGGTTTTGAAGTGTTTTTGAAATATTGAAATATTGATATTTATATATGACTACTATTTGATATGAGACATATAAAATTTATACAACCGGAGGGGGTATTCATGTTTAATTGATTGGCTGGTGTGATGCTCCATATTTGTTTGTTTTTTAACCTTCAATGTGCAGTCTGCTTTTGAATAGTTTACCTAAGCTGTAGGTGTCAGGATCCAGACAGAGTTAATAGGGAGCTCATTGTTTGAGATGATGAGAAAAGCCCAGAGGAATGCTTATCTGAGGCTGTGAGGAGTCTCCAGGGCTGGAAGCTGTAACGGGTGTTAAATTCCAGAGCGCAAGGGTGTATCAAGGTCCAGGCCAAACGCCCAGAAGGCTGAAATGTCCATTAAGCAAAAGATAATTTGTGGTCATGTTTTTGAACGAGTAAAGGTCATTTGTACTATGATTTTGGGACTCATATATGTAAGTTTGACTGAGTGCAAATAAAGCCCTTTGAACTATATTTTGGTCTCTGAGATTGAATGTGTGACTAGCAACTTACACTGAAATCAATTTTAATGTTCTGATGAATTCTCTCCTCACTCTTTGGAACGGAGAAACAAAATCATCTGACCACAGAATTTAGAAATAGAGCCCAGAGCTGTATCAGATGCTAGTGACAGGGATGGTTTTTATTCTGAACTGAGGAGAACCGGAATTAGGCTCTAGAATGGTTAGTCCCAGAGTCCACTTTAGATACTTGTTTCCAGACTTGGAAGGTCGGTGGAATCATGGTGATTCCGAGGAGAATGTACTAGCAGCAGATGAGTGAGTATTAACAGGGTTGCATATTGTGGTAGTTGTGGTTAGTTTGCAACAATTGTGTGAATAAGTGGTGCCTTGCAGAGATGTTTATGTTGCATGAGTGCAATGATTTCAAACGTATATAGAAGAGGTTATCGGTTCTGACGTGGCCTAAGATCCCGCAGCTTTAGTTAAAAGGTGTAGAAGACACCATACTATAGTGTCTGTTCAAAGGTTGTGTTGTCGTGAGATGTAGTCAATGGCATAATTAAGATAGAGACTTACTTTGTAAGAATGCAAGGTGATTGGTACGTTGGATCTTAATGCACAGAGTGAAACTATATTGATCTCGTTGACACCCCACAAGTTGAGGTTTCATTATAAATGAAAGTACACTCTCTTGTGTGTTTCACACTATCTGTTTTGGTAGAGCAGACACATTTTGTGTGTGTGCATGTTATTGTGGAGTGAGTGTGCATGCAGATTGTAAGAGAGAGGGCTGCTGTGAGGAGCGTAGTCTCCGTCACAGTGTACCTCACTGGTATATGCCAGTTAGTGTAATGTTGCGCTGTTATTGGTGGACAATGTCATACAGTTCCACACTGTGATTGGTGGTTGCATTGAAGCAAGGGACTGTGGAAACAATATTATTCTAATTGAATTGAGGTCTTGTGAAAACTGTTGAAAAATGAAATGATATGAAGTCTTGCAAGATTTGTGCAAAGGCGATGCTCTTATTCCTAGTAAAGACGGCAAAGTGCCTCCTCCTAAAGGTACCTCTTTTAATTATATGGTGCTAAATGTAGGGCTTCATGCATGTGCTTGGCTTTGTCAGTGGTACAAGATCACAGAAAAGGATTGCCCATTATGATTCCACAATATGGTACATTTAATTTGAGGATTATTGAAAATTTGAGAAGGGTACTGTATGAAATGAAACCACCTCTTAGACCAGCATAATGCAAGGCACTTAGGGGCATATTTATAATGCCCTAGGGCCACCTTGTGCCACATTAATGTCATTATTTTTTACGTAAATGTGGCCCAACAAGGCCGAAATCCCAGTGCCTTATTTACAGGGTGGCGCAATACATGCATTGGGCCACTGTAACCCTTGGTGCTACACTATGCCTGCGCCAGACATAATGTATGAAAAGGGGGGCGTTCCCCCGTTAAGGGAGCTGTAAAAATGGCGTAAGGAAATCCATGCGATTTTCTAGCACCATTTTTTATGGCACTTTTAACGTCTGCTCAAAAGCAGGTGTTAAAAGGGGGGTTGCATTCTTTAGAATGGAGCCCTATGTACTCTGCAGGAGTAGGGCCAATATTTTGGCGCTGCTCCTGCAGAGTACATCAATAGCATCATAAAAAATGACGCTATTGTCCCCTACCCTGCGCCATGGTGTACCTTATTTAAATACGCACACACATGGTGGTGGTTGGGGGGTGCAGCACCACTTCCCATAAATCTGCCTCTCAATGTATGGGAACATGCTACTCGTGAGAATGAAAAGGAGAGATACTAAGGTAGGGCAAAGAAAGCTGCATATTCTCATGCAGATGCTAGATGGGATGCTGAACAGAAAAGATGGAGAACAGACATGACAGTGGGGCCTAAGCTTTATCCGGCTTTGGCCACAGATGTAAGTGAGGGAGCAGGGGAAAAGAAGGCAAGTAGAAAGCAAAGGGAAAAGAAGCAAAGGGAGTCCGATGACATAAGTATAGATGATGATGATTCTGGAGATAGTCTTTTTGATGTGCTATCGTCTGAACGTCTACCTCCTGTATAATGAAGGTAGAGGTGAGAGTTGCAACAATGGTATTGGAGGCAGTGGCATCATTTTCTTTCCTACTGCTCCAGATAAGAGGGTTTTTAGTCCTGAAGGACCTATTCCTACTAGTGATCCGTGCAAACCAAGAAGTGAGGATCTGAGAGAATGTGTCTCAGTTGACACTACCACCCTTATTGTTAATGCTCTTAAGGTACCCTGTATTTCCTTTATATAAATCAGAAGATTCTTGGAGAAATACATACAATTTGGCACTACCTAACAATGCTGCAGGATCAATAAATGTCCGAAATAATTCAGCCACTGGAGAATTTGTCCCTTTGATTCCTACCTTTACAAGCAGTCCATGTGCAGCAAGTGCAGATATGACTCTAGATATGTTGTGATGCACTTCAATAGGTACATATCTAAATATCTCCACTCATACTACTCCTGCATGTAAACCAGCTTTGAATTTGGAGAATGGTGCTCAGGGAAATGATTCCATACCTAAAACTCCTGTAGTAACCCAGTCTATTACAGTATTAGGTACAATTCTTTAATAGAAACCCTCCATCTAAAGAGACTATGAGCACAGAAGTGAGCCATGGTACTGTACCATTGATACAGAGAAAAAGAGCTTTGGTTGTAGCAAAATTACCAATAGAATTGGATGCAATGATTGTTGGAAATGCTTGCTTAAAATGATTGGAAACTTTTCAACAGGATGAGCTTGCATTTATGTGCAGGGAAATCACTAAGCGAGCGGATCAAGTTCATGATAAATTAACAGAATTGGCGAAGAAATATGAAGTTGACCTAAATACGACTTAGGCCCTGCAAAGCTGCAAAGAGCTGCCAAGTATGCTTTAGTGAAAAACATATTGCTGATATGAAAACTCCAGGGCTGAAAACTCAGATCAAAGAATGAATTCAGGATATAAGAAGATGGAATGAATTAGATAAATGGGAGACTAAGGGTCTGATTATGACCCTGGTGGAGGGCATTAGTCCATCACAAATGTGATGGATATCCTGTCCAGCGTCGTATTACAAGAATCATAAGCCTGCCTTACGTGGACAAAAAAGCAGGAGGTAAAGAAACCTTCAGGTGGACTACCTCCTGATTGGAATAGAGGGAGGTGTTACAAACTTCCCTTTGAGAGAAGTACCTAGTGGAGGTTATGTACATGTGCCATGGAGCAGGAGTGAACTTGCATGATTGACCATTGATATTTCAAAATGCAAGAGAAACCAGTCGAAAGGTATTGACAAGTTGAAAGATTTGTGAAAATTTCACAGTTGTTATGGATTGATTTGAAAATGTTGTTTGACATTGTTGTTCCCAGTGATCTGTGGCCCGAATGCAAGATAGTTATTCAATGCTTATGGTGGACCTGACTAGAAATAAATTGACAAAGAATCCTTCACCACTGGTAATGAAGAAATATGTGGAGGTCATGACATTCCTGAAAGAGAAAGTGCACAGCATGTTTATTGGATCAAAACTGACATTTGAAAAGAATATGGGACATTTTGTGTCAAGGTTTGTGGCAGGGTTGAGGCCAGAAATAAGTATGATGATGGGGGAAAGCTGCTTTGAACTCACCTGAACCACGCCACCCCTGTCATCACTGCCACCGCTACCGCCAAGAGTCCAGGGCTGCCATTACCGCGCCAGCAAGTACCATCTCCCGCGTCGCCGCCCCGGGACTTCAACTCCCAGTAGCCTCAGCGGCGGCGCGCGGCTCTGACGCGGCGCCAGCGCCAGGAGGCGCCTACAAATCGCCCAGAGGCCGGCGGAGCGGGGGGGAAGCTGCTTTGAACTCACCTGAACCACGCCACCCCTGTCATCACTGCCACCGCTACCGCCAAGAGTCCAGGGCTGCCTTTACCGCGCCAGCAAGTACCATCTCCCGCGTCGCCGCCCCGGGACTTCAACTCCCGGTAGCCTCAGCGGCGGCGCGCGGCTCTGACGCGGCGCCAGCGCCAGGAGGCGCCTACAAATCGCCCAGAGGCCGGCGGAGCGGGGGGGAAGCTGCTTTGAACTCACCTGAACCACGCCACCCCTGTCATCACTGCCACCGCTACCGCCAAGAGTCCAGGGCTGCCATTACCGCACCAGCAAGTACCATCTCCTGCGTCGCCGCCCCGGGACTTCAACTCCCGGTAGCCTCAGCGGCGGCGCGCGGCTCTGACGCGGCGCCAGCGCCAGGAGGCGCCTACAAATCGCCCAGAGGCCCGCTTCGCGGGACGCGCCGGGCGAAGCCCGGGCAAAGGGCGGGCCGTCTGTGGCCGTCCGGGGCAGGAGGAGGCAGGGCAGGGCCATGGACTATTGTCGAGGTCTTTTGACATAGAGTACCCTGGTCCTTGGGCTGACAGTAACGTAAGCAGCTAATAACATTAATGTTTGTTTTATGTACGATATAACCGGCTGACGTGTATTGTTGTGGGGGCATTTTGATAAATAGGCAACCAGTCAATTCATTGAGGAATATTTCCACTAGATAATCGATGACTTCGCTGCTCCCATCATGTCCAAACTGAGGTCTTCTAAAATGGCTACAAATAATGACTCAAAGACCTTGGATAACTATCTTTTTAAAGTAGTTAGTAAAATTAACAAAGATAGGAGATCATCATTAAGTAGGGTTAGTCCAGAAACATCTCCCATAAGGCAGTGTTTACCCCCTACATCAATGTCTCAGAGGGTCTCGACTATTTCCAACAATGAGAACGATTTAAATATTGATGTTTCTGTGGTAGAGCAGGTTTGTTGTTCCGAACCTATTCAAGTACAGGATCGGACATTAACATTAAGGTCTCCTCTTACTCAATCTCCCACTAGGAGAGCGGTATGTGCCTGTAGGAAGGGGCCTGTCAAGAAAGCAGGGTGTCGGAAGCCAAAAAAAGCTGGCCCAACAGCTTCCAATAGGGGAAATGTCCCTGAGCCCACCAATATTATTGAGGGGACTAGTCTGCACTCAAGTCAAATTGATCTTCTGGTTACAATTTTTGAATCTAAATTGGAAGTACTGATCAGTCCCCTGGTGGCCAAGGTAGAATTAGTGCTTCTTAGGGTTACTAGATTGGAAGGCCTTGTAGAATCTTGTCTGACTCGGTCCACTGTTCCACTGAGTACTCACTTAGACTCAATAGGCTCTATGGATAACCACCCAGTGGGTTCAGTTACACACTCTATAGTCAGTAATAGGGTGGAGGGCTTGGGGGCTACTGTTCAGGCCCCACCGACTGTAAGTGTGCCGACTGCCTCATCCTCGTCTACATCGCCAGTAGGGTCGGCTAGTGCACAAAATACTTTTAGTCGACCACGATCAATACAAAGGAGTACTCAGGACACTATAGGAGGGACAGTCATTGATAGAAGAAGTATAACTAGGCGACATAATTCTATTAATCTCCCACCAGATTGTGCACCATATACTGTGGTTCTAACAAATGTCCCAGAGGTTGACTTGTGCTTGAATGGTTCTGGGATAGAAACGTATCCTGCTCTTAAAAACAAGACGCTTGCTTGGCTGAATAAGAACTGTGGATTTCCTTGTGCCCTTGCAAATGACATTTTATTTATCCGCAGAGTTAGCTGGATTGGCAATGGCCCTAAAAATAGAGGTGGAGACTGTATTATTATAAATTTTAAACACCCACAACACGTGGCAACAGTGCTTCTGAGAGCTGCAATTTTGCCAACTCTAGAAAATGCGGTTCTAGCTAGACCTCTTGGCTTTTTTTATAATCATGGGGCCAATACTCAATGTCGCTCGTTGTATGTGCAAGGGCAATGTTCAAATGAGAACGGAAGAGGTATGGATGCCTGTACCCCGAATGTATTTGTAAATATGTCCCGGTCTCAAATTAGGGGGGAGTCAAGTCGTCATCAGCTGACTTACAGGCAGACCGTTAACACTTTACCTCTTCACAATCGGTATGCTGCCTTATCTTCTATGGAGGAAAATGATTGACTGCCAAATGTCTTGGGAAATTCTTCCCAGTCTTCAGCATCGTCCATCAAGATTGCTACATGGAACATTGCTGGTTTAAAGAGTAAGTCTGGGATAGCCGAATGGGAAAGGATATTAAAATCTTTTGATGTCATTGCTTTACAGGAGACCTGGGATCAAACGAATAGCTTTTCTTTAGATGGCTTTTGTCATTTTTGCATTCCAGCTACAAACAGTGTGGCAGGAAGACCTAAGGGGGGACTATTAAGCCTTTTTAAACTGGATATGAAAGGCACCTTAACTCAATGCCCCTCGGGTTCAGTAAATTGTCTAATTGTTGAGCTTTCCACCCAGGATAAGGGTAAGATCCTTTTTATAAATTTTTATAACTCGCATGCTAATGATTGTACCAGTCAAAACCTGGATGACTTGGATAAATGTTTGTCAGTCTATAGTATAAATGTTAATACTTTTGAGTTAATATTACTAGGGGACTTTAACATACATCCATGTACCCTACCATGTATTAGGAGGGATGAGGAAGGCCCTCCCTTTTCCTCAACTGCTCATCCAGAACATACTAGGCAGGGGGATTATCTTGAGTTTTTCCTCGCTAAATGGAATTTATATGAGTCTGGCTGTGGAGACGGGAATAGTAGGTCCCCTACGTTTAAGGGCAAAGAAAATGGTACTATTATAGATTATATTTATTTGTCTTCTTTTTTGTTAAATAGTGTTGTAAATTATTGTACTGAGGTGTCAGTTTTTAGTGATCATAATCCTGTTGTACTTGTTTTTAAGAACACTGAACTGATTTCTCTCGAATTAGTCGCAGAGAGTGGGGGCTTGAACCTTAAAGTCAAAGACCAGAATCGTAGGTTGAAGTGGACAAAAATAGTCCCTGAAACCTTTTTTCAGGAGGTTTTATCTAAAGTGGAGGATGAAATCTCTATATGTCTAGCGGAAAATCCAGATCCTAAGGAGGTTATAGTAGCATTTGATCAGATTTGCTTGGAAATTAATTGTATTCTCCAGGCTAAATCTAGCCAGAAGGCGCTAGAGGGCAATAGATGGTTTGATAAGGAATGCTCTAAAGCACATGGTGTACTACTAAAGGCATTAAAAACTATTCCTAAAGATCGATCAAAAATAGTAAATGCTAGGAAAGTGTATAAAATAACTATTCTAGAGAGGAAAAGGACTCTGAAAGATAACGCCTTGGCTCAACTCTTGGATCCAGATACCCTAAAAAACAATGGTTTATTCTGGAAAATAATAAATCAGCCCTTTTTTTCTGATGAAACTAATACTCCTTTAGAGGCAAACATTCCAGATGAGGGCTGGATATAACACTTTAGTCAGATATACTCTAATATTGGTCCTCCTGGTGGAATTTTAGCAGATGAAGTTGGGGAAATCTTCCCTGACAACGATGCAGTTATTTTTGCAGTTGCAGAGGTTGAAAGGGCTATTGACCTAATCACAAAAAACAAAGCCCCGGGCCCAGATGGGGTACCTGGGGACGTTTTTAAAAGTTTTCCGAAATTTTGGTCTAAGGTATTATGCAAGGTTTTTAATAATCTTGCATTTGATAAAATCCCGTCTTCCTGAAAGAAATCTATAATTATACCAGTGTTTAAAAAGGGTAATAGGCAAGACCCATCTTGTTACAGGCCGATTTCACTGATTGATTCCTCAGTGAAAATTTTAGGTCGAGTTATTCTAAATAAACTGAACGATTGGTTAACAGAGAAAGGGGTCCTAGCAGATGTGCAGTATGGTTTTAGACCTAAAAGGAGTACTATAGATCAAGGCTTGAATTTGTATTTATTAATAGAGAAATACACGAAGGCGAAGGAGGGTTCCATGTATCTGGGGTTCATGGACCTCTCGTTAGCCTTTGATCTTGTAAATCGATCTAAATTATGGAAAATCTTACTTGACATGGGACTGGACAAGGCTCTTGTTAACCTCTTAGTAGATTTACATACTGACCTAACAGCTTCTGTTAGAGTTACTACTGCGGGACGATGCACTAGCCACTTTAACTCAGAAAGGGGAGTCAGGCAGGGGTGCATTCTGGCTCCCCTCCTTTTTACTATTTATATAAATGCCTTGGAATCCACACTAAAAGATGCTACCCAGGACACCCCACGGATAGGAGAACTCGGTATTCCGGTTCTCCTATACGCGGACGATGCTGTCCTGCTTTCTCGTACTGGTGTTGGTCTTCAACGATTATTGGATGCCTTTGAGGTTTTTATGACTTCCCTGGATTTAAAGATCAACGTTAAAAAGTCCCAGATTATGATCATGGGTAAGGGTAATAAAAATAAACTCCCCAAAATTTTTACTTGTGGGAGGCAAGAACTGTGTAGAGTAGCAATATGTCCATACTTAGGGATCACTTTCGATGAGAAAGGTTCCTGGGGCCCCCAGATAAAAAATAGAAATGTTGCCCTTGTAAAGTCGTCTTCTGCTCTTCGGGGTTTTATGAATAAACTCGGGACGAGGCCAATTGTTAGTTTGCTAAAAATTTATGAAGCAAAATGCCTTGCAATAGCAACGCATGGAAGTGCGATATGGGGCTATTGCTCTATGGAAAGTATACAGATCACGGAAAATAAATTTTTAAGATCGGTTCTCTCTCTTCCCCAGTCTACTTCCACACACATTGTCCATACTGAATTGGGTGTGGGCTACATTTCAGACTTGATCAAACTGGCCCCCGTTCTAGCCTGGCTAAAGATCTGGCTGAATCAAGAAATTCCGCTCAACCACTCTATTTTAAAAGATTGCCTGCAGCTGGATAAAGTAAATAAAATAGCGTGGCTAGTTTATATCAAAAATTGTTTTGTTAGATTAGGGAGATCGGATCTTTTTTACTCCCCGGAATCAATAACTGTTAAAGATATTGGACTGATTAAAAGCATGATGAAAGATCTGTTATGTTTAGAAAGAGAACAAGCTGAATATGAGAAACCATCGGTGCGGGCCAGCATCATTTTGAGTACTTATGTGGGACCTGAATTATATTTGTCTATTGTAAATCAACCCTTCCACCGGTTTCTACTTACACGTTTTCGGTTTAACCTGATCCATCTAACTCTTGGCCACTTTCAAACCTGGTCTCCTCCGGAAAAAGGAACGCTGTGTAATTGTGATAATTTTTTGATCCTGAATACAATGCATTTTTTGTTATTTTGTGACCATTACGCGGCCTTAAGAAAGAAATATTTGTTCCCAATTTTAAAGGAGGAGGGGTTTATACAGGCCAAACCTGCCCTCTTGTTCTTACAGTTATTGCAGACCCCTAGGATTATGTTCCATGTTGCTAGTTTTTTAGTGGGAGCTGTTAGGGTTAATAAAAAGAAGTTCGCCATCAATTCGATTATTTTATTGTAATGAATTGAGTGATTAATTAACTTTTTATAGGAAAGGTAATTTTTGCGAATCTGGGAGAATATTAATGTTTCACGTTAAATGATGTTTTTAGGATGTTTTATTTTACTGACCCCCCTTTTTAAACATTGTAGATAATATGAATTGTTGATTGCCTGTAATATTTGATTGTACTGTTTTTATGTCTTTTTATGATATTTATTTATCGAAATAAAGTACTTTGACTGACTGACTGAAGTATGATGATCCTGGAACGTTTGATCTGTTGGCAGAATAAATCTATTGGTGAAATTTTACATTACTAAAAATATTGCCATGAAGAAATATAGAAGCAAAAAAAAGCTGAAGGAAAAACTAATGGTTGCTCAGATGAAAGCTGCACAAGGTACTAGCCCAACGCCCCTAGTAGTAAATGATATGGGCACAATGCGATGTGTACACCAGCAACCACAAACTCTTTTGGAGAGTAGAGGTTGAGGAGTTCCCATAGATCTGGGTACAGGGATAGATATAAATAGTCTAACAAAATCAACACAATGTCATATCTGCCATAGGGTAGGCCAGTGTAAGCAGGAATCTTGTTTAAATCCAGCTAATGAGGTCCAAAATGCTGAATTTGTACCCTCTCAGAATAAAAATTCAAATCAGATGCAAGGTGTGCAAATACATAGAAATCAAAATTTCAGTGTGTCCAAGCCCCAATAATGCAAATTCCTCAACCCTGATGCCACAGCAAAATGCTGTTGGATTACACCAGAACATGAATCAGAGCTCAAGAATGAACATGATTTTTGCTTAAGATAATCATCCCTTTCATTAATTTCCCCTCTTCAGTTTGAATGATAGAAATGGCTCCGTGAGCCAACTTGGCAGTGTGCGAGGGGGGAGGAAGACTGCAGCCTTAGAGGTGGACCAGAGTAGGCCATTTATACACAGTGAAGTGGATGACCGTCCTGTGTCATTCTTAGTTGATACAAGTGCTCCCCATTCTACTTTGTGAACATAGAAGTCCCAAACCTACTCCTCTTGGAAAAACAATCCAAGTTGTTCGTGTGGAGAATAAATAAATGAGTGCCCAAGAAAATGCCACAGTTAAAGTGAAAATAGGATCTCTTTAAGATAAACACAAGTTTATTATATGTGATTGCAGTCCAGTGAAACTCTTGGGAAGTGACTTACTTACAAAACTCAATTGTGTTATCTTTTGCACTCCATCAGGAAAGGAAGTTCAAACCTACGATGAGGATTATGGCCCTCATTACAACCCTGGCTGTCAATCCCGCTTACCGCCATGCTGAAGGCCACCAACATACTGTGGCCGCGACAGAAATCCGGTACAGGTATTACGACCCACATCTCGTAATCCGCCACAATACAGACACCCACACAAGTCCGCCACATCAAAGGGCAGTGATAAACTGGAGATAGCAAAACCCACACCATCACGCCAACAAGAATATGCCCACACTATCACGACCCACAAATCAACGCAGTGGTTTTTCAACTGCGGTAAATCATTGGTGGTACACACCGCTGCGCTCAAAATACACATACACTTACAAAGCACAACCACATTGGACAAATTGAAATACACACACCTGATACACATACACACACCACATCCACACACCCACACCACTATAAAACACACACCCACATTACCCACAAACCCTTACATTGACATTTTTGTGAAGAAGCACAGAGAGAGAATAGCTAACACTACACCAGCATCCACAAGCACACCACACCATCACACATACAACATCCACACACCTCAAAGAATACACACCAACACAACATTTCACACAGCACAAGAAACATCACCTCACACATCACCCACACCACATCATGGCACCTCAAAGACACCCCAGGTTTTCTGAGGAGGAGCTCAGGATCATGGTGGAAGAAATCATCCGGGTAGAGCCACAGCTTTTCAGATCACAGGTGCAGCACACCTCCATTGCTAGAAAGATGGAGATATGGCAGAGAATCGCCGACAGGGTCAACGCAGTGGGACAGTGTAGGAGGCTGGACTGGCTTGTAGTGAGTACCAAGGGGTACTTGCACCTTGCACCAGGCCCAGTTATCCCTTATTAGTGTATAGGGTGTCTAGCAGCTTAGGCTGATAGATAATGGTAGCTTAGCAGAGCAGCTTAGGCTGAACTAGGAGACGTGTGAAGCTACTACAGTACCACTTAGTGTCATATGCACAATATCATAAGAAAACACAATACACAGTTATACTAAAAATAAAGGTACTTTATTTTTATGACAATGTGCCAAAGTATCTTAGAGTGTACCCTCAGTGAGAGGATAGGAAATATACACAAGATATATATACACAATAGCAAAAATATGCAGTATAGTCTTAGAAAACAGTGCAAACAATGTATAGTTACAATAGGATGCAATGGGGAAACATAGGGATAGGGGCAACACAAACCATATACTCCAAAAGTGGAATGCGAACCACGAATGGACCCCAAACCTATGTGACCTTGTAGAGGGTCGCTGGGACTATTAGAAAATAGTGAGAGTTAGAAAAATAACCCTCCCCAAGACCCTGAAAAGTGAGTGCAAAGTGCACTGAAGTTCCCCTAAGGACAAAATAGTTGTGTTAGAGGAATAATGCAGGAAAGACACAAACCAGCAATGCAACAACTGTGGATTTCCAATCTAGGGTACCTGTGGAACAAGAGGACCAAGTCCAAAAGTCACAAGCAAGTCGGAGATGGGCAGATGCCCAGGAAATGCCAGCTGCGGGTGCAAAGAAGCTTCGACTGGACAGAAGAAGCTGAGGTTTCTGCAGGAACGAAAAGGGCTAGAGACTTCCCCTTTGGTGGACGGATTCCACTCGCCTTGGAGAGTCGTACAGAAGTATTTTCCCGCCGGAAGGACGCCAACAAGCCTTGCTAGTTGCAAATCGTGCGTTTGGCGTTTTTGGACGCTGCTGGGGCCCAGGAGGGACCAGGAGGTCGCAAATTAGACCTGAAGAGAGAGGGGACATCGAGCAAGACAAAGAGCCCTCACTGAAGCAGGTAGCACCCGGAGAAGTGCCAGAAACAGGCACTACGAGGATGCGTGAAACGGTGCTCGCCGAAGTTGCACAAAGGAGTCCCACGTCGCCGGAGACCAACTTAGAAAGTCGTGCAATGCTTGTTAGAGTGCCGTGGACCCAGGCTCGGCTGTGCACAAAGGATTTCAACCGGAAGTGCACAGGGGCCGGAGTAGCTGCAAAGTCGCGGTTCCCAGCAATGCAGCCCAGCGAGGTGAGGCAAGGACTTACCTCCACCAAACTTGGGCTGAAGAGTCACTGGACTGTGGGGGTCACTTGGACAGAGTCGCTGGATTCGAGGGACCTCGCTCGTCGTGCTGAGAGGAGACCCAAGGGACCGGTAATGCAGCTTTTTGGTGCCTGCGGTTGCAGGGGGAAGATTCCGTCGACCCACAGGAGATTTCTTCGGAGCTTCTGGTGCAGAGAGGAGGCAGGCTACCCCCACAGCATGCACAAGCAGGAAAACAGTCGAGAAGGCGGCAGGATCAGCGTTACAGAGTTGCAGTAGTCGTCTTTGCTACTATGTTGCAGGTTTGCAGGCTTCCAGCGCGGTCAGCAGTCGATTCCTTATCAGAAGGTGAAGAGGGAGATGCAGAGGAACTCGGATGAGCTCTTGCATTCGTTATCTAAAGTTTCCCCAGAGACAGAGACCCTAAATAGCCAGAAAAGAGGGTTTGGCTACCTAGGAGAGAGGATAGGCTACTAACACCTGAAGGAGCCTATCAGCAGGAGTCTCTGACGTCACCTGGTGGCACTGGCCACTCAGAGCAGTCCAGTGTGCCAGCAGCACCTCTGTTTCCAAGATGGCAGAGGTCTGGAGCACACTGGAGGAGCTCTGGACACCTCCCAGGGGAGGTGCAGGTCAGGGGAGTGGTCACTCCCCTTTCCTTTGTCCAGTTTCGCGCCAGAGCAGGGGCTAAGGGGTCCATGAACCGGTGTAGACTGGCTTATGCAGAATTGGGCACATCTGTGCCCAACAAAGCATTTCCAGAGGCTGGGGGAGGCTACTCCTCCCCTGCCTTCACACCATTTTCCAAAGGGAGAGGGTGTCACACCCTCTCTCAGAGGAAGTTCTATGTTCTGCCATCCTGGGCCAGGCCTGGCTGGACCCCAGGAGGGCAGCTGCCTGTCTGAGGGGTTGGCAGCAGCAGCAGCTGCAGTGAAACCCCAGGAAGGGCAGTTTGGCAGTACCAGGGTCTGTGCTACAGACCACTGGGATCATGGGATTGTGCCAACTATGCCAGGATGGCATAGAGGGGGCAATTCCATGATCATAGACATGTTACATGGCCATATTCGGAGTTACCATTGTGAAGCTACATATAGGTAGTGACCTATATGTAGTGTACGCGTGTAATGGTGTCCCCGCACTCACAAAGTTCAGGGAATTGGATCTGAACAATGTGGGGGCACCTTGGCTAGTGCCAGGTTGCCCTCACACTAAGTAACGTGGACGTTATTTCACTCAGGCTGCAGTGACAGGCCTGTGTAAGAATTGTCAGAGCTCCCTATGGGTGGCAAAAGAAATGCTGCAGCCCATAGGGATCTCCTGGAACCCCAATACCCTGGGTACCTCAGTACCATATACTAGGGAATTATAAGGGTGTTCCAGTAAGCCAATGTAAATTGGTAAAAATGGTCACTAGCCTGTTAGTGACAATTTGGAAAGAAATGAGAGAGCATAACCACTGAGGTTCTGATTAGCAGAGCCTCAGTGAGACAGTTAGTCACTACACAGGTAACACATTCAGGCACACTTATGAGCACTGGGGCCCTGGGTTACCAGGGTCCCAGTGACACATACAACTAAAACAACATATATACAGTGAAAAATGGGGGTAACATGCCAGGCAAGATGGTACTTTCCTACAGACAGCATCCAAGAACAAGGGATGACATCAGGAAGAGGTGGAACGACCTACGGGGAAAGGTACGTTCAGTGGTATCCAGACACCAGATTGCTGTACAGAGGACTGGCGGTGGACCCCCACCTCCTCCTCCACAACAAACATCATGGGAGGAGCAAGTCTTGGCAATACTGCATCCTGAGGGCTTCGCAGAAGTAGCATGAGGACTGGACTCTGGTAAGGCAAAGCTTTACTACTATATCCCCCAACCTACCTGCATGCCATCACATACCCCCACCCTCCCCCTATCCCCATCACTCCAACACCTCACATCTGCCCCACTATCACAACCCACCATCCCAATACCAAGCCCTGCATACAGCACCAAAGCATGGACACCCATTGCCAAAGCATGTCCAGTACAGACACCCACACAGACGCCAAAACACTAATCACACAATGGCAAACACAATGAGGCAAGCATAGGAGTAGAGGGTAACTCACCCAATGCACAAGATGGCACACACAGATACTCAAAATATGCATTTACACCCCAAGAGGACCCATACCCAACGTCACCGGACAGGAGGTGCCAGACATCTCCAGGCCCCCCCAGAAGAGGCCCACAATGACAACAGCAGCTATGTATGCCTGGATCTAGATGACCAGCCTGGCCCATCAGGGACCTCTGGACAGTTGGTTCCCCTGATACAGTCACAAGCCACCACAGAGCCTCCCCCTCAGGAGACACCACCACAGCACCCACCCAGGTTGCCCATCCCTTTTGTCCCCAGGACACGTCATTCAGCAGTATGTCCACCACTACAGGGAACCCAGGCAAACCCACCAACCCAAGACAATCAGGGACCTGGGGTCAGTAGCAGTGGGCACACAGTTTAGGGGACAGAGGCACAGGATAACAGGGAATCTGGGAGGACTGCTGTGTGACAGGGGGAGGACAGGCCCAGGGAGCCCACTTTCCATGGTGCACTCTCCAACATCATGGGAGCATAACATCATTCCCAGGAGACCATGGGCATGGTACTGGCCAAGTTTCAGGAGACCCAGCGGCTGCAGAAGGAACACTACCTGGGGATCCTGGTGGTCTTGAAGTCTATCAACACCACCCTGGTCACCATTGCAAGGGTGCTGGCAGACCTGGCCAACACCATGAGGGACACAGTGACACAGTGAAACAGTGCCATCCTCTTACCTGTGTCTCACCGGAAGTATTGCATGATGATGTGGTTTCGGTTGTCTATATCTTCTTCTTCTGCCTTCTCTTCTTCACTGTCCACAGGCTCCACAGCTGCCACAAGACCAGCATCAGGCCCATCCTTCTGCAGAAAAGGCACCTGGCGTTGCAAAGCTAGGTTGTGGAACATACAGCATGCCATGATTATCTGGCACACCTTCTTCGGTGAGTAGTACAGGGAGCCACCTGTCAGATGGATGCACCGGAATCTGGCCTTCAGGAGACCGAAGGTGCGCTCTATTTTCCTCCTAGTTCGCCCATGTGCCTCATTGTAGCATTCCTCTGCCCTTGTCCTGGGATTCCTCACTGGGGTCAGTAGCCATGACAGGTTGGGGTAACCAGAGTCACCTGCAAATATCAGGGGACAACTGTTAGACATCCTCCAACCATTAGGGTCTCTCCCATACCCAGACACCTATTTAAACTGTGTGGGGACCTCGGGCTCACCTATTAGCCACACATGGTGCCTCTGGGGTTGCCCCATCACATAAGCGATGCTGCTATTCCTCAAAATGTAAGCTTCATGCACAGAGCCAGGATACTTGGCATTCACATAGGAGATTTACTTGTCTGCCAAACACGCCATTTGCACATTCATAGAATGGTAGCTTTTGCGGTTTCTGTACACCTGTTCATTCCAGCAGGGGTGGGGGGAACAAATGCACCATGTGTACCATCAATGGCAACAATAATGTTGGGGATATGTCCCAGGGCATAGAAGTCACCTTTCACTGTGGGCAAATCCTCCACCTGAGGGAACACGATGTAGCTGCACATGTGTTATAGCAGGGCAGATAACACTCTGGACAACACGTTAGAGAACATTGGCTGTGACATCCCTGATGCCATGGCCACTGTTGTTTGAAAGGAACCACTGGCCAGGAAATGGAGCCCTGCTAGGACCTGCACTAGAGGGGGTATTCCTGTGGGATGGCGGATAGCTGACATCCGGTCTGGCTCCAACTGGGCACACAGTTCCTGGATTATGGCACAATCAAGTCTGTAAGTGATAATGATGTGTCTGTCTTCCATTGTCAACAGGTCCACCAGGGGTCTGTACACCGGAGGAGGCCGCCATCTCATCACCTGCCGTCACAAGCGGTCCACGGAGAGGACGAAGTAGGCTCACGGCGAGCGTCCCCTTTGATGTATGTGTGACTATAAGGGGACACTCCCCCTCCTGGATACCAGAGGCTAGCTGCCTCTAAGAAAAGGGCCGCCTCAAGGTAATTCCTTGGGTAATGTAGATCATTCATTTTTCATTTTCTCACTCTTTGATTTCCCCATAGAGTATTTCCCTCCAACGTGAGACGTAGGGATCCTAGGCCCTGACGAATGCCCCGAGACCTTCATTGGCTCACTTTTGAGGGCAGAAACATGTTGGCTAGTAATTAGTTAGGTGACCCTGTGAGTCCTTGTCCTCACAGAGGTGTCCCAACCCCCCTTTTTAACTACACCAGCCAGACACCACCATTAAATTTGTTGCTCTTCACAGGTGTCTGCTTAGGTGTTTTTAGTTTTTCAGTAGATTAGCTGGATCCCGATCTTTCCAGAAACAAGTTTATTTACGCACTCCCTCCTGTTCCTTTAACAGTGAGGTTGAGTCCGCCCAGGTGGCACTGTCCTACCTGGGTGGGTCTAGGTGGTCAAATGATGAAGCATGACACTATATAGTGTGTGAGACCACCTAGTCCGTAAAAGGAAATCCCTTTCTTCCCACCCCTCGCTGTTCCACTCGGTAATTTCCAACTGACATTCCACTGACTTTACCCTTCCAAATAGGATTACATACAACCTAGGGCTACGCTAATATCCGCGACGTCCGCTTTTAGAGAACCCCGTACTTTCGTGTGTATTTTGGATGGCGGATAGCTGACATCCGGTCTGGCTCCAACTGGGCACACAGTTCCTGGATTATGGCACAATCAAGTCTGTAAGTGATAATGATGTGTCTGTCTTCCATTGTCAACAGGTCCACCAGGGGTCTGTACACCGGAGGAGGCCGCCATCTCATCACCTGCCCCAGCAGACGTGCCCTATGGAAGAGAAGGGTGAGCAGAGGTTCATACACCACATAGGTTTCACAAGGCTGTTTACCACAATCATGAAATAATCTTTTTGTGCCTTTGTCTGTCCGTATTCCTGGCCAAAAGTGCTGTGAAGCAGTTACTTGTCCTGCCATGTGGCCACCTGAAATGGCGGCTGACTGACCTGTAAGGAGGGACAACGGGGAAATGAGGTAACTGTGCTGGCATTGGGCAGCGTCGCGGTAGGTGGTCGAAGACCGCTGCGCAATTCAGCATTGGTTATCATTGGGCCCTATGGGTTCCAGGATCCAATAACGATGTACGCCGGTGCTGACAGTATGCACCGCCGCAGACGTGACTGCCATTTTCTAACTCTTCACTCACTTGATACCTAACCTTCAACAGGAGAGGACCTACACTGCAAGTGCTGCTGTGACCTGCGTCTGGAAGCAACAATGGCTACAGTGTCTGGGGAAAGGACCCTTGCCTTCACTGCAGAGGAGTTGGACAAACTGGTGGATGGGGTCCTCCCCCAGTACACGCTACTCTATGGTCCTCCAGACAAACAGGTCAGTAAACTGTGTGCATGGTGGATCGCACATGATTTATGAAGTGTCGTGGATGGAAGAGACAGGGGGGCACAGGCCAGCATGTGAGGATGGTGAGTGTATGTTTTTCTGGGCCAGGGTGGGAGGTTTGTGGGCAATGAGTGAGAAGAACTGGACGGGAGAGTAACATCCATTTTTACTTCACTATTCCTCTAGGTCAGCGTCCACTAGAAGAAGGGTATTTGGCATGCCATCGCCAAGGAAGTGGGACCCTGGCGGTCTACCAAAGACGGAGCACCCATTGCCGGAAAAGATGAGAGGACCTGCGCCGCTGGAGCAAGAAGATGGCAGAGGCCCAGCTGGGGATGGCCTCCCAATGTGGAAGGGGTGCCTGTCGCACCATGACCCCCCTGATGTGCCGGATCCTGGAGGTGGCATATCCTGAGTTGGATGGGCGCTTGAGGGCATCACAGCAGGCACAAGGGGGTGAGTACAGTCTCATTCAGCTGACTCTGCACGCTTGACTAGGTGTCTGGGTGGGGGCGGTGGGCTGTGGGTTCCCCTAGGCCAGGTCAGATGCCAAGGTATGTCCATTGTTTTGCAGGCTCAGTGCCACTCCAACCCCAAAGGTGGTAATTGCCCTCTACACCTAGTCAGGCTCCTATGGGTTCCAGCTGTACATGAAATGGGTCTAGGCAGAGTCCCCCATGTGCATGTGCTTTTACCCTGCATGTCAGTGTATGTGCTAGTGCATAGGGCTCCTCCCTGTGTGTTGTGTCCGCCAACGGTAGTGGTGTTGCAGGCATTGGCCATGTGTCTCTTTTGTCTTTCCCGCCTTTTTGTTCTGTCACCCTGCCCTTGTGTGCATTAGCATCATCTGGCAGAGGAGCATTGGCACCAGAGCAGGAGGGAGCTGCAACCCACATGGCCCTGGAGGGTGAATTTACAGAGTCTGAAGGCACCAGTGGGACGGAGGGCAAGGGGAGCTCCACGACGGGGACAGGAGCAGACACCAGCGACAGCGACTTCTCCTCTGATGGGAGCTCCCTTGCGGTGGCGGGCACCTCTGTGCCCACCGCAACAACAGGTACAGCCGCCACCCCCCATACCAGAACCGCCCTCCCGGCAGCCCCTCATCGAGTTTCCCCTGCCCGCTCACCCAGGAGGGTGGGCATCTCCTTCGCCCCTGGCACCTCAGGCCCTGCCCCAGTCAGTCCTGCTGCCCTCAGTGAGGAGGCTATTGACCTCCTAAGATCCCTCACTGTTGGGCAATCAACCATTCTGAATGCCATCCAGGGTGTCGAGAGGCATTTGCAACAAACAAATGCATACCTGGAGGGCATTCATTCTGGTGTGGCAGCCCAACAGAGAGCATTTCAGGCTCTGGCCTCAGCAGTGATGGGAGCCATTGTCCCTGTGTCCAGCCTTCCCCTCCAACATCCACTACCCAGACCCAATCCCCTCTACCTCAGCCTATCTCAAGCACACCTTCAGACCAGCATGCAGACTCACCAACAAATGAGTAGACATGGCAAACATAATCACCACACATTCCACAGGCACTCACACAAGCACCATCCCCATGCAGACACACCAACATCCATTGCCTCCACTGTGTCCCCCTCCACCACGTCCTCCTCCTCCCTCCCAGTCTTGTCTCCACTCACACCTGCATGCACTACATCCTCAGCCACTCCCTCCATCACCAGCACGCCCATCACCACACACTGCTCAGGTGCACTCACCACTACCACTACCATGCACACGCCCCCTGTGTCCTCTCCCAGTGTGTCTGTGAGCCCTCCTCCCAAACTACACAAATGCAGTCACACACCCCCCCAACAGCCATCCACCTCACAACAGCCTCCGGCCCATGCACCTTCACCCACGTTCAGCAGACGTACACCTCCTACAACCACTACCTCTTCCTCCACTCCCAAACCCCCGCCATCTTCCCATCCCAGTGTGTCTAAAAAACTTTTCCTGGCTAACATTGACCTCTTCCCTACACCACCACCCCATCCTTCCCCTAGGGCCGGGATGTCCAGGTCCCAGCCCAGCACCTCAGCCACCAAATCCTCCAGCACTGTGGTCTCAGGAAGTCCGGTCACATCACGGGCGGCACCCATCAGGGCTGCCAGTGTGCCACCTAGCGAGGCCAAGGATCATCCCATTACGCCACCTGCCAAGGTGAAGATGGTGCCCACATGCTGTAGGGAAAAGGCGCACCAACCACCCAGCAAGGCCTCCTCCAAGCAAAAAGGGGACAGTGCCAAGGGACCAGCAGCGACATCCAAGGTGGGGAAGGGACACAAGGCTAAGGGGAAGTCAGGACAGGAAACGGAGCCTCCGGCTGAGGGACTAGAGTCACCCCTTCTGGCAACCAGAACAGCAACCTGTACGGCGGTGGACATTGCCACCTGCACCGCCACCTGCACCGCCACCTGCACCGCCACCTGCTCTGCCACCTGCACCACCACCTGCACGTCTAATGCCTCAGCAACAGTCCCCAGCACCATCCCCAGTGGGCAGCTGTTCGAGCCTGCAGGAGAGGTCCAGCTGGTTCCCTCCACAGGTGCTGACACATTCACCACCGACAGCATCTCCGCCACAGACACCGCCGCAACCACCGCCGCCAGCCCTGCGATGTGCTCAGACAGTGCCACCACAGCCAACATGGCTAACATTCCCAGTGGACAGGCGTCCGAGACTGCAGGAGACGTCCTGGACCCTGCAAAGCGTACATGAGGCACAACACCCAGCACTGTTAGTACCAGCAGGTGGCAGGCAAAGTCGCAGCAGGGTGGTGTGTGTCTCTACCTCCATGGAGTATCATGCTACCTGTTCCCAGGCAATCTGGTGGCACACACATCCAGGTGAGGGAATGGAACCTGCCACACTGCATGTGAAGAACTCTGGGCACCATGCCCCCTTCAGAACCAGTGGAGAAAAACATTCACTACCCCAATCCTTGGCAGGGTGAAACACTCTGGGCACCAAGACCCCTCCAGAACCAGTGGAGAAAAGCACCCACTCACACAGTCCTGGGCAGGATGACGCACTCTGGGCACCAAGCCCCCTCCAGAACCAGAGGAGAAAAACATCCACTACCCCAATCCTTGGCAGGATGAAGCACTCTGGGCACCAAGCCCCCTCCATAACCAGTGGAGAAAAGCATCAACTCACACAGTCCTTGGCAGGATGACGCACTCTGGGCACCAAGCCCCCTCCAGAACCAGTGGAGAAAAGGATCCACTAGAGAGACTGTGGCTTTGCACTCCCCAGGACCAATCAGTGGGCAACCCACCTACTTGAGAGACTTGAGAGACTGTGGCTTTGCACTCCCCAGGACCAATCAGTGGGCAACCCACCCACTTGAGAGACTTGAGAGACTGTGGCTTTGCACTTCCCAGGATAAAGCAGTGGGCAACCCACCCACTTGAGAGACCTGAGAGACTGTGGCTTTGCACTCCCCAGGAGCAATCTGTGGGCAAACCACCCACTTGAGAGACTGTGGCTTGCACACCCCAGTACCAATCAGTTTGCAACCCACCCACTTGAGAGATCTGAGAGACTGTGCGTCAACATCAGGACAGTGCGTGTTCTACGGGCGACTAAAATACAAAAAAACAGTCTTTACGCAAAGGCAAAATTCATGCATTATGTTTATATGCAGTTTGTTAACCTTTTGCATTGCGGATTTTAACCTTGAAAACCACTATTAATGATGTTTGTAATAACTGTTCATTTGCAAGGTATTGCTGCAGGCTTACCGAGTGTGTCAGGGAGTGGTCCCTTTCTAGGACCTTCTAGAAGCTTTCCCTGCCCCATGACTGGGTGTGGTCTGTGGGCTGGGCTTGACTCTATATAAGGGAGTCAGCCCAGCTCCATGTGCTCACTATTCAGAGGTCCCGGTCCAGAGCAGCAGCAACTTCCTGAGCTCCGGTCCCGGAGGCCTACAATGATATTTCCAGGCCTGCCCTCATTATATTGACGATCCTTTAGCAGGGCGGTAAGGCGGAGGTTGGGCTGAGCCCGACCCCGTTTTCAAAGACATTAGAATTTTTGGGCCTTGTTGTGAAGCCCCTTGTGTTCGTGATTGTGTTTATATGACATTTACATATTCTTGTTTGAATCGGCAAGGTGCGCGATTCAATTCTGGGATATGATTCTTGACATTCAGATCGGCAACAGGGTGAGCAATCATTTCTTGATATTTGCATTCTGTATTTCAAATCGGCAAGGTGCGTGATTAATTTCCAGGCATTTAACATTGACATTCAGATCGGCAACAGTGTGCGCGATCATTTTATGATTTTTGCATTGTGTATTTCGAATCGGCAAGGTGCGCAATTCATTTCCTGGCATTTAACTTTGACATTCAGATCGGCAACAGTGTGCGTGATCATTTCATGATATTTGCATTGTGTATTTTGAATCGGCAATGTGTGCGATTAATTTCCTGGCAATAACTTTGACATTCAGATCAGCAACAGTGTGCACATAAATTCCATGATTTTTGCATTGTGTATTTCAAATCGGCAAGGTGCACGATTAATTTCCTGACATAAAACTCTTGACATTCAGATTGGCAGTGTGCGCGATCATGACATGACATTAGAATTGTGAAACTTTGATTCGGCAGCAAGGTTCGCGATTCTTTTCTGGCATTAAACTCTTGATTTTCAGATTGGCTGTGCCCGTGATCTTTTCATGGTATTGAATACTTTGGTGTGCAGTGTTTGTTGAGGTGCACACATTTATCCTGCGCTTTTGTTTTTCTCGAAACGCGTAATTCAAAGTGCCGCATTCTTTGTGCTAATTAAGGTCCTAGTACATTTCCTGTTGTTTACTCATGGAATGTTCAGATAGCCTTTGTCCTCCTGTAAAAATGCAATGTTTATCCAGAAACTATTTTGAAGAAGGTTCTTGTATTCTAGACAGTATATGATATTTCCTGAAAAGCTCAAATGAAACATTGAATTAACCCATTCTTGATTTTTCCAGGTACCTAGATTTCTTGAGACCTAGTTATAGTCATGTCCTAAGTTATCCATGATTACAGTATAAGAATTCTTAGAACCATAGTCTATTGAAAGTCAATGTGATTATATCTTGACATTGTGTTGTTTAACCTCTTGCTTCCTACAGGTCTCCTTCCCAGCTGTTCCCTACTTAATCCCCTTTTCCCCCACTTGCACTCTCTCAGGCTCTGTGGTATATCTATTGGAGTTTTGGAGCTGTCTAGTGGTGGATATGTTGGGAACATGAGCAGGCCCCGAGGATCTGGTCTCCCTGACACTGTGGCTTTGCACTTCCCAGGATAAAGCAGTGGGCAACCCACCCACTTGAGAGACTTGAGAGACTGTGGCTTTGCACTCCCCAGGATAAAGCAGTTGGCAACCCACCCACTTGAGAGACTTGAGAGACTGTGGCTTTGCACTCCCCAGGACCAAACTGTGGGCATGGAGCCCCCTCGTGGAGCAGTGGCGTCGTCCGTGTATTCGGCTGAGGTGCGCCCCCTCCCTCTGAGGTGCCTACTTATTTTTGATCTGATGACCCAGCAGTGTTCTCTCCGTTTCGAGTCAGGTATCATGTGTGGGCTTCGCCCATGCATTTTGCGACCACTGGTCCATGGACAATGATTGGAACACTATCTGGACTTGTGTAGTTGCTGTACATATTTGTACATACTGATGATTTAAAGTTATCTTGGCCTATCTGATTTTTCGATGATTGCACTCGTTACAATCATTTCATGTTGTCCTTGCGTTCTTCCAGGGGGTGACTGGGTGTAAATGTCATATTGCTGCATGTATTTGTGTGTATGTTGTTGTGGGTGAGGGAGGGGGTGGGGGTGTTGCGTGTTGCTTGTGTGTGTGTCACTCTCTCTTTCCTCCCCCCCTCCCCTGTGTGCTATGTGCAGTACTCACCGTGGTCGTCGCCAGCGTCTTTGCTGCTCCTGGTAGAAGAGGAGGTAAACCAACATGGGCAGGACCTGTAACTCGGACTCCATGGCGTCCTGGTTCCTCTTTGGGTGTCGAGAGGTGAGTGGTTTCCGTTCCAAGTCCTGTTTCCGCTGTGCTTTTGATGCCGTTGGTACCGCCCCGCAAAAGGTGGCGGATAGGCCTGTTGTAATACGGTGGGCGGTACATTGTGTCCACCTGTCTTTTGGTGGTTACCGCCAGAGTGTTTGTTTCTACCGCTGTGGCGGTCGGAGTGTTAAAGTGGCTGTCTATGTTGGCGGTTTCCGCCATGGCCGTAATTCCATTTTTTTAACCGCTGGCCTGTTGGCTTTAACACCGACCGGCAGGGTTGTAATGAGGGCCTATGTCTTAATGTTGATGAAAAATTAGCTGTGTTGCATGATGATGACATTGCTAAAACTTGATGATTTACCCCTAGATTTGAGAGAAACTGTCAAACATGAAGTGCGGGATTTTAAAGGTGAAGGGTATCGGACTGATCAAAGGTGCAGAACCTGTCCAGATTTCTTTTATGTCTAATGCTGAATTCCTGAGAACCCCGCCATACAATTTGACACCAGAAACGATTGCTGGGATAACTGCAGTGATTGAATCCATGATACAGCAGAGAATTCTGAAGGAGATAATGGGAAGTCCTTTGTAACTCT
This sequence comes from Pleurodeles waltl, assembly GCF_031143425.1. NCBI lineage: Eukaryota > Metazoa > Chordata > Amphibia > Caudata > Salamandridae > Pleurodeles > Pleurodeles waltl. Next base: position 4,867,735 of record NC_090437.1, on the reverse strand, counting down.
CCCATTATGGGTCTTCAGAAACCAAGGGGCATATTTATACTCTGTTTGCACCGACTTAGCCTCATTTTCTTTTACTCTAATTCAGTGCAAAAAGAACTCCATTTTTATACTTTGGCGCTAGACCCGTCTAGCGCCAAATTTATGGGGATAAAGTTATTTTTGGGAACGTGGAAACCTACCTTTCCTTAATGAGATGCAAGGTAGGCGTTCCCATGCAAAAAATAACTCTATGGCCTTACGCCATATTTATACTCCTGTGAAAAAATGGTGCATGGGCGGGAGGAGGGGTTAAAAAATGGTGCAAAGCTTGATTTGCCCCATTTTTTAAATCCTGGGTCAGGGCAGGCGTTATGGGACCAGTGGGCCCATTTCCATGGTGGAACACCATGGAATAAGTCCACAGGTGTCCTCCCCAGGCCCCAGGGACACCCTCAACCCACACCAGAGGGACGGCGGAGGATGGGGGACCCCATCCCAGGTACGTACAGGTAAGTATTTTATTTTATTTTTTAAAGAGCCATAGGGGCCCCTGAAATAGGCCCCCATACATGGCACTGGGTGCAATGACCATTGGGGTGGTAGGCATCAGTCATGTTGTATGGATGGTTTTGTGTCGGAAAAAAAAGTCTCTAGGCAGGTTAGAGTCATTTTTTTTACTCTAACCTGCCCAATGTCATTTTTTGGTGCAAAACCCCCTTCCTCCATGCCGCCAGACCTTCCTGACTAACGTAATTTTTTTTTTTACACTAGCCTACCCTTTGCACCGGCTTGCACCATTCCATAAATATGGTGCACAGAAATGGTGCAAGCCGGTGCTAAACCGAAAAGTATAAATCAGGGCCCAAGTGGCAAATACAGAATTGTAGAGGACCTGAAGAATATAAATAATGTTGTTGCTATTCTTGCCTGGGATACCGAATCCAGCTGTAATACTGTTCCAGATTCCATGCGAGGCTGAGCGGTTCACTGTCACTGATTTGTATCAGGCCTTCTTTTCGATACCAATGCATGAGGACAGTCAGTTCCTTTTTGCATTCTGACTAGGAAACAGGGGCCAGATGTAGCAACAAACCAAATTGCGAGTTGCAATTTGCGAGTCCATCCGACTCGCAAATTGCAACTCGCAATTTGGTATGCAGTACGGTGTCTCAGACACCGACTGCGACTCGCTATGGGGTCGCAATGACCCACCTCATGAATATTCATGAGGTGGGTCGCAAATTGCGGCCCCATAGCGAGTATAGGCACTCGCAAACATGGAGGCCTGCTGTCGTCAGCAGACCTCCATGTTCGTGACTGCTTTTAAATAATCAGTTTTTTTTTTTTAAATTTTAGCCCGTTTTCCTTACAGGAAAACGAGCTGCAGTTAAAAAAAAAACGAAACCTTTAGTTTCGGTATTTTTTCAGGGCAGGGAGTGGTCCCTTGGACCACTCCCTACCCTGAAAAAATATTTTTGGGTCCAGTCACAAACTGGAAGGGGTCCCATGGGGACCCCTTCCAATTTGCGAGTGGGTTACCATCCACTTGAAGTGGATGGTAACTGCGATGCCATTTGCGACCGCGTACGCGGTCGCAAATGGTATTGCATCCCACTGCGAGTCGCAAATAGGAAGGGAACACCCCTTCCTATTTGCGAGTCGTAAATGCATTTTGCGAGTCGGTTCCGACTCGCAAAATGCATTTCTGCATAGGAAACTGCGTTTTGCGACTCGCAAACGGCAAAATTTGCCGTTTGCGAGTCGCAAACAGTTTCCTACATCTGGCCCCAGGTTCTTAACATGGTGTCATGTCCCACAAGAGTATATTGAATCTCCATCTATTTTTAATCAAGTTTTAAAGACAAATTTAGAACCCTTGCAGCTCAGTTTTGATCCTGTATATTGAGGAAGCTTGTAAAAAGGACAATATTGCATTGCTGAACTGCCTGGCTGAGAATGGACACAAAGTGTCGCCAGGAAAGTTACAATATTATCAAAAAGCAGTTCAATATCTTGGATACCACATTGAAGAAATGAGTGAGGGGAGTGCTGCAAGACAGGATTTCAGCCATGCTGAATATTAGTCTGCCAACAACCCAGAGGGAAGTCATGATGCTTTTGGCAATTTTCAGTGACTGTAGGCAGTGGATACCCAACTTCTCCCTGATGGCCAAGCCTATGCAGAGGTTGGCACATAAGGATGTGTCTGATCTGGTACCATAGGATGACAACTTCCTGGTTGTGTTTCTGGAGCTAAGAGAATGTCTCTGTTGTGCGCCAGCTCTAGGGATGCCCTAATATAACAAATATTTTGCACTTTTCTGCAGTAAGAGGGAGAACTGCGCTCTCTTAGTGCTAACTCAAACGCATGGAAATTTTAAGAGTCTTGTGGCATATTTTTCTACCACATTAGATCTTGTTACTTCTGCATTGTCTGGCTGCCTTAAATCGAGAGCTGCAGTCACTACAAGTATAGAGAGGTGTGAAAATATTATTATGGCTCACCCATTAAGACTGCATATTCCCCATCCTGTAGAACTCTTGCTGGTTAGATCAAGGACCCAACACCTAACAAGCAGTTGATTTACCAAATAGGAGAAGGTAATATTGGCTGCAGAAAATGTAACTATCAAGTATCAAACGTTGAGGGAATCCTGTTGCCAATACCGAATGAAAAAATTGCTAAAGATTGTGAAGAAGATTACGATTTTCTTGATGTCACTGAACTGTGCACAAAGCCAAGACCAGACATCCGAGATGAACCATTATCTGAATCTGATTATGTCCTTTATGTGGATGGTTCATGTTTAACAGACAATGGAGGAAGTCTGAGAGTGGATTATGCTCTCTGCACCCTTTCAGGTGTTATTGAAGCCTCATGGCTTCAAAGAATATTTTCTGCTTAAGTAGCTGAATTGCTTTCTCTTTCAAGAGCATGTTGGGCTTCCAATCAATTGAAAGTGGCAATCTTTATCGATAGTACAGCTTTGGTGTCTTTCATGAAATTGGACTACTGTAGTCTTAATGAGGCTTGCTGACATCCTCTGGATCTCAGATCCAGAACGGTGAACAAGTGAGAAATCTCCTTGACACAGTACAATTGTGTGAGCAGATTGCAGTGGTCAAGTACCATGCACATCATTCTAGAGATGATTATACTGTATAACTTTGGGCAATAGGTATGCAGACGAGGTTGCCAAGTACTGCACACACAATATTTGCATATTCAATGGTGAATTCACAAATGGAGGAATGGATGAGACTAACTTTAACCTCTGATTAACAACGGTTGATACCTGGAATGGAGTGAAAAGGCTTCAGGAGGAAGTGTCTCGGGAAGGACAACAGAGTTGGGTCAGAGCAGGTTGTATTAAGAGAGATGAGGACCTTTGAGTTTCAATGGCTGGGCAACTGGTGTTACAAAACAGTCTGCTACCTCCTATCAGTAGACATTTCCATGGACGAGCTCATGTTGGGAGGGAGGCCATATTTAGACAGACTTGGTTTAATCCTAGAATTAGGTTGATGGCTGAAGCATTGTGTCACAGATGTGTTGTGTGTCAACAGAACAATGCTGGAAAAAGGACTGCAGTTACACTGAGTCATGTAGGAAGGTCAGGAGGACCTTTCAGCAGAATTCAAAAGGATTTTATTGAGATGCCTGTGTGCAATGGATTGGGGAATGTTCTCGTTGTAAGGTGTTTCTTTTCCCATTGTGTTGAGACTTACCCAACTAGGTGAAATGATAGTCTTACTGTAGCTAATCCATTACTGACAAAATTATTTCCTAGGTTTGGTATCCCAACCTCATTGGAATCAGATCGAGGAGCTCATTTCAACAATGAGGTCCTGAGATTGCTGTGTGCAGCATTGAAAATGGAACAGAAATTGCATTGCATTTACATACCTGAAGCCTCAGGTCTTGCGGAGCAGGTGAATGGCACGCTGAACGTCAGAGTGGCAAAAGCATGTGCTTCAACATCATTAAAATGGCCTGATACTCTGTCTCTTGTGCTAATGAGTTTGCAGAGTGTACCTGATTGAAAGACTGGACTGTCCCCCCGTTAGATCATAATGGGGAGGGTGATGAGACTGGTAGTAATTCCTGCAAATGCACTAGTGAATATTAGTGATGATATGGTCCTAGACTATTGCAAAGGACTAGCTGATGTGGTGCATTTTGTGTCTCGTCAGGTTGGAGCAGCCACAACACTTCCACATCAATAAAAATGCCATGACCTTATTTCTGGTGATTAGGTCCTGGCAAAGATTTCCTGAGCCCAAGTAAAATAGGAAAGTGGGTTGTCATTTAGGACAACACAAAGTAGGACTAGGTTATTTTCACCAAGATTTATATGTTGTTACATGAATTTTGAACTTTGAACTCTGTTGCTGTTTGCATTGGTGAAACTACTATAGATAACTTGCTGATGCAGTATTTGCTCTAGTAGTAGAATCTAAAGACAAAATAGAGCCAAACAAGAAAAATAAGAGTAAATACCTTATATATGCTTTACTGCTCATTTCTTTTGTAGGATTAGTAGTGTTACTAATAGGAGCATTTTGTTCTACACATTTGTGGGAAAGACCTCCTTTTTGTCCTGGACACCCCCAAATGTTTTGGACAGATATTGGGGGTTACTGACTCTTGACTGTGCCATGGATACTGGGTACTTACTATTCCCAGGGCCAGTGCTCTGTGTAAAATGAATTATGCAAATTAGGCCAATTATAATTGGCTGTGTCAACCTGTTAGAAATGGGGTCTCTGGTTGGCAGTCAGTTTGCTTTCTGTCCAAGCAGGTGCCATCACTCAGGTCAGGGCAATGGAGCTACATACTAAGATAACCTCTGCTCACCCTCTTGGTAGCTTGGCACAGGCAGTCAGGCTTATCTCAAAGGTAATGTGTAAAGTATTTGTACCAACACACATAGTAATACAGTGAAAACACAACAAAATGGACACCACATTAGTTTAGAAAAATAGGCAATATTTATCTAAATCAAACAAGACTAAAATGTAAAAAATTCAACACCCATAAGTCAAGATATGAATTTTCAATAGAATACGAGTTATACTCTCTAGAAAACAAGGGAAATGTTGTTTTATACAAAGTACCTGGTCTGCGCCAAAAATAAAACCACACGGGAGAGCGTTGATTCCTTACTTGCAAGTGAGGCCGTACGTCATTTTTTCTCCAGTCGAGAAAGCGATATGTCGTTTTTCCCCACCACAAGAGAGCGATGTGTCAATTTCCAGAGAGGGCACCTCGGATCCATGCATGTTCACGATGACTTTGACGGGCAGCAATGATGCGTGAGAAATACGGTTGCATGGTGTTGGAAAACCGGGCTGTATGGGGTTTGCATTGTTATCAGCAACTGCAAGCGGATGTTACATCATTTCTCCAGCCATGATGTGTCAATCTCTCAGCGACGATGGAAGTGGAGCATTGATTTTAGGCACAAAGCGGTTGGCACGTTGTTTTTTAGCCGCATTGCAGGTGGTGTGTCAAATGTTTCTCCGGGCAGTGTTCTATGCATGGATTTCAGTCCTTGTTCTGCCAACTTCACCTCTCAAGGGCCCAGGGACTAGATAGGGCACCACTTCGTAGGACAGGAGTCTCAGCAGAGTGTCCAGGTGCTGGCAGAGGAAGTCTTTGATGGCCCTGAGACTTCAAAACAGGAGGCAAGCTCAGTTCAAACCCTTGGGGATTCTTCACAAGCAGGAATATACCACAAAGTCCAGTCTTTGACCTTTTTCAGGCAGAAGCAGCAACTGCAGGCCAACCCAGCAAAGCACAGTCACAGGCAAAGGGGCAGTATTCCTCCTCCAGCTCTTCAGCTCTTCTCCTTGGCAGATGTTCCTCTTGGTTTCAGAAGTGATCTAAAATTCTGGGGTTTCAGGGACACTACTTATACCCCTTTCTGCCTGTAAAGTAGGCAAACTCCAAAGGATAGTTGCTGTTGTTTACAAGATCCGGCCTTGCCCAGGCCTGGCCCCAGACACACACCAGGGAGTTGGAGACTGCATTGTGTCAGGGCAGGCACAGCAAATTCAGGCGTATATGACCACTCCTCCCTCCACTCTAGCTCAAATGGCTCATCAGGATATGCAGGCAGGCTACACTCCAGATTCCTTTATGTCACTGTCTAGAGGGGATTCACAAACAGCCCAACTGTCAGTCTGACCCAGACAGGGAATACACAAGCAGGCAGAGTCACAGAATAGTTTAAGCAAGAAAAGGCCTACTTTCTAAAAGTGGCATTTTCAAACTCACAATATAAAAACCACCTTCACTGAAAGCTTTATTATTAAATTGTGAGTTCAGAGACCCTAAACTCCACATCTCTATCTGCCCTGAAAGGGAAACTGCACATTAAGGATATTTAAAGGCAGTCCTCATGTTTACCTATGAGAAAGATAGGCCTTGCAAAATTGAAAAACAAATTTGGCAGTATTTCACTGTTAGGACATGTACAACACATCACTACATACACTGCACCCTGTTCATGGGGCTGAGACTGGTGTACCGGACTAATAATGTGGATGGCACAATCAGTGCTGCAGGCCCACTAGTAGCATTTGATTTACAGGCACTGGGAACCTCTAGTGCATTTTACTAGGGGCTTGCTAGTAAATCAAATATGCCAATCATGGGAAAGCCAATTACACATATAATTTACACAGGAGCACTTGCACTTTAGCACTGGTCAGCGGTGGTAAAGTGCCTAGAGTATCAAAAACAGCAAAAACAGAGTCCAGCACAGAGTAAAAACATGGGAAGCAGAGGCAAAAATGGACAGGGTAGACCGCGCCAAGGATGCCGGGTCTAACATCTGTCCCCCCTAGCTGAAGTGGAGAGAACTTCCCAACCTCATGGGAGTTTTCATCACTAAGGTGGAAGAACCTGGACAGACCATCAGCATTGGCGTGTTCGGTTCCAGGGCGGTGTTCCACCGTAAAGTCCATTCCCTGTAGAGAGAAGGACCACCTCAACAGTCTTGGGTTCTCACCCCTCATCTGTATTACCCAACTGAGGGGCCTGTGGTCTATCTGAACCTGGAAGTGAGTCCCAAAGAAGTAGGGTCTCAGCTTCTTCAGCATCCAGACCACAACAAAAGCTTAACACTCAATTGCGCTCTACCTCGTTCCCGGGAAAGTAACCTCCTACTGATGAAGGCTACAGGCTGGTCTAGGCCCTCTTCATTTAGCTGTGACAACACTGATGCTACACCATGCTCTGTAGCATCAGTCTACACAACAAATTCTTAAGAGAAGTCAGGTGCCTTCAGCATGTGTGCCGTGCACATGACTGTCTTCAGGGCATTAAAAGCTGTCTGGAAAGCCTCAGCCCAGAGTATCAAAAACAACAAAAACGGAGTCCTGCACACAGGCAAAACATGGAAAGCAGAGGCAAAAAAAACAGGGGAGACCACATCCAGGATGCCAGGTCTCACACAACCTAACTATAAGTCCTTAGTTTACTGTAGGGCATGTAGGTTTGGGGACCACAGCATAAATAGTGCACCCATAGGTACACTGCTTAAGTGCCTAGTGTCATTTTAAAGGCACGCCTGCCTTGCTATGTGGTTTTAAATTAAAGTCAACCCCAAATTCAACTTTAGAATTAAAAGTATTCCCAAAGTCTTAAGCAACCTTATTTTTACATATAGGTCACCCTTAAGGTGTGCCCTAGGAGCCACCAGGTTTGGGTGTAGTGTAACTATAAGCAGGGGCGTTATAACAGATGTTTTATAAGCCCTGGTGATGGAAAAATAGCTACATTTGTTTTCCTCCATTGTAGTGAGTAGGCACCATAGCCTAAAATAGGTAGAATTTATTTTAAAATAATTAAGCCTTATTTTCCATAGGAAGGAGCAAAATATGGCATGTCTAGTACTAAATTAAAAGTTAGAATACATCCAACTACTTACCACTGTTGAATTTAATATAACTTGCACCTAGAACGAGTTTTAGAACGCTTTCAAAAAGTTACCAGTTTAAACTCTCTAGTGCCCTTTTCTGATTGGCTAGCCTCTGCCAGCCTGGCCAAGCTGCCCTGATGAGGTGTGAAGTGGCCTGGGCTGACACAAAGGAAGCCTCTGGTAGGAGGAGATCTGCCTCAGCAGATGGTGAAACAGGATGGGGGTAGAGCAGCCAAACTGGTCTTCGAAGGAGGAAAGGACATTTGGGACAGCAACTGTACCTTCCCCATTTCCGGCAAAACCAGACAGCCAGGTGCCCCTTGATTAGATTAAGAGAGGGTTGGAAAGGGGTGTGCCAAGGGAAACGTAGCCACACCAGTGGGTGAGCTCAGCCAGGCCTATCCTCTGAGATTGAATTTTTGCCATCTTGGATTTTTGGAGAATGGTGCTCCCTGGGATTGATTTTTGCCACATTTCCCAGAAAGTGGTCACTCAAGAGGGTGGTGGCCTGCACGTGATTGGACAGAGGCCTCCCCTGCTTCGAACACCAGGAGCAAGGATAAAAATGGCATATCTGCACCCCACCTCATATCCCTACAAGGACCAAGACAAGGAACAAGACAAGAAGAAAAAGAAGGACTGCCTTGCTGGACCCCTGACCTGCACCTGGACACTGCACACTGCAGGACTGCACCATCTGCACACTTGGGCTTTACCACTAAAATGACTTTGCCTGTCTTTAACTGCTTCAAGAAGGGATTCTCTGTTTCCTACAGGTAGACAATAGCTGACCAAAGTCTTCTGCATCAAGCCATGAAGAAACAAACTAGCTGACCAGTGACCAGTGGTCATTTTTTAATTTGAGCCAGGTGCATTCTGGGAGTTGGTGTACTAACCCTCAAGGAGCAACTCAGAGCTTCTAGGGCCCTGGAGTGAGTTGTGGACTCCTAAAAGACCTTCAAAGAACTTCTGGAAAAAGATCCGGAAGTTTTGAGAAGGTTGGAGCAACATTGGAAAAAAGCTCCATAAGTGGACCGACTTGAGGTCGCAAGTCAAACCAGCTTACGTCAACCAAAACTCAGCCTGACATGCAGGTTTGTCCTGCTCAGATCGGAGCCCAGACTTCCAGGATTTCACTAGTGGCTTGTGGAAAGGCAATCCGACGATATCAACTCGAAATCGGCTTGCTGTGGAGGGTCGTACAGCGAGAAAAAGCTCCAAAAAGGTTTCTAAGTCTGAACATAAAAAGTTGACTGAGGCTTAACATGCAGCGTATCTGAGGAGGGCTCCAGGGAGGTGGCTTCAATTTCAAGTTCATCCCGAACGAAGGTTTCCATCATGAAAAATCAATCTAAGTCTGAACATTGAATTCTTCACTGAGGTCTTTTGCAACGTGTATCTGAAAAGGGCTCCACGAAGGTTGGATTTGACTTGCGACTTCGTCCCGGTGAAGAAAATATTCAAGAAAAAGACTGAGGGCCTCATTACGAGTTTGGTGTCCTGTGACCATCATGTTGGCAGTGACGGTGAGACAGCCAATAGGCTGGCAGAGAAGACCACCAAATTATACCTTTTGCAGTGATGCAAACGAAACACAGCCAAAGCACCACTGGCAACGCCAGTGCGGTCAGACTGCCACAATCGAGTGGAGCCACCAACAGTCCCTCAGAGACCATGTTTCCGTTGGACTCATTACGAGGTTGCACACTGTCAACCTTTCCACCACCGGAGAAACCCAGGAGGAAACAAACTGTATAAAAGGAGACACTCACCTCCAGGAAACGATACTCGTCCGGAGCCGCCATGGAACCACAACTAGACGTCATCCCACTGTTCTTGCTCACTGAAAGACAATGGAATAATCACCGACGAGGACAACAACAACCGTAATTGCACACACTCACCGGTTACATTTGTATATTGTTACATTTTGTACCGGTACATAACAAATCATAGGGAAGGGTGTGTGAGTGCCATACTCACATTTAACAGTACAGTGACATGCACACTCACATCCAATAAAGACACCCACACATACACAGCAAGAACACTGCAGTAAGCCCACACACACACCACATATCATTAACACACAGTTACACATGGCAAGACAGCACAGATCCAGCCTCACACAATCCCATACAACATACCAACACGTCGTAACAACACCACAACTGCGCAAATATAAACACATGTCAAACACTCACAACCGACACTGGCCAGGGAATCCTCACACGTACAACAACATGTACAACCATCTGTGAATGAACACACACAATTACATAATTATGCATCTTAACATTTGACACACACATAACACACACACACAGTACATCATGCCTATTATACCATGCACAATACATGCAGACTCACACAGTCAAAGCACACAAAGACACACACCACAACACCAAACACGGCAGCACACAACACAATACCATGATAACAACATGTCTGCTACATACACATGCCCAACACACACCCTATCCCTGGGGATACAATCACAGCACATACCCTCACATATTGCTCAAACAATACTGGAAGCACAAGCACCACACACACAAAAATGCTGCCATACAACAAATGTCAGCCAGCAACAACTCAAACCTAGGAACTCAAATGCAGGACAAAGATGTAACCAGAAAACCAACAATTGGTTTGTCATATTATATTTTGGGGTTAACAAAGATAAAAGTCCAAGGCCATTGGGGACATGGTAGTGGTGGATGATATGTAAAGGTGAAAAAAAGGATAATGAGTTGTGGGTGCTGTGGTGTGAGTGGGTGACAGTTGGTGTCTAATATGTGAGATGCAAATTTTTTTGTTGGGTGTGCTGTGCAGGTGTATGATGTGTGTTATGTGAAGTGTGAAAGGGTGACTGATCTATGGTGCCTCATTTATGTGTGCAGCCTCTTTCTTGCTGTGTGTGGCATTTGAGTCGCAGAGGATTGGGGCATGTGAAGGGGTTTGTTTTACAGTGCAGTTTGTAGGTATGTGGATGTGTGTCAATGTGGAGTGGTATATTATTGTGGTGGCCACCAACCACTGCGGTTCGCACCGCCATTGGTCTTTCACCACAGAAAATCCTCTATTGTAATTTGTGGGTCGTAACAGGTTTGGAGATTGTTTGGCGGGCTGGTGGTGGACCACCTACTTCCTGCCCTCCAGTGCCCTGGTGGTTTCCAAATTTTGAGTGGGTTTTGGTGGGCTTGGCTGTGTAACTTGTAATATGGTATGTGTATGACCTACAACATGGCAGTCTTTTGGCAGCCGCCAGTACCACTGGCCCAGCGGGAAACTCACCACAACATTCATGACAGCTTGTAATCGAGTCAGCGGTTATGTTGCGGTGGGTCGTGTGCGACAGCACCCATCGCGATTTCACTGCCTGTAAATCAGGCAGTGAAAAGTGCGATGGGCTGTCCATGGGGGACCCTGCACTGCCCATGCTAAGTGCATGGGCAGTGCAGGGGCCCCCATGAGGCCTCGGGCACCCCATCTCCGCCAGCCTTTCCACGGCGATGGGACTGCCATGCATAAGCTGGAGGACACAGGATTTGTAATCCCCAGGGCATCGCTACTCTCAGCATTGCCCTGGTGAATTACGACCGCCGGCACTTTCAGGTCGTCGGCTGGTCTAAAAGTGGTAGTGCTGGTGGTCCAATCGTGGCACTTTCACCACAGTCATAATGTGGAGGACAGACCGCCACCTGGTGACGGTCCAACTGCCACCGCGGGTGTGGCGGCCTTAAGACTGCCACTCTGATAAAGAGGGCCTTAATCTTTAAAAATTTATATCACTGGTTCCCTTTATTGGATATTTTCTGTTTTAGTGTCATTTTGAGGATACCAATGTTATCTATTTTTATAAATTGTTGTGGGATTTTTATTGTGTTTTACTTATTCACTGTTTTGTGATTTTTAAATGCTTTACACACCTGTCTCCTAAGTGAAGCTTAACTGCCCATTGCCAAGCTAGCAAGGGTTGAGCTGGGATTTATTTACTGAGACCCTAATTGGACCTAGTGTGTGTTTGAGGCCTATTGCTAAGTGTAGGTACTTACCTGCCCTTCCCAATAATCCACTTTCCAACAACATTCTGAAGAAAAGTTACTTCCTAGTGTTCCCGCATAAACCCTTTGTTCTAAGGACAATCACGTTTATATATTAGATGATAAAGCAGTACACTTAGATGTGTCTAGAATAGATTATTCATATAATGTACATTTTAAGCTGTTGTATGAGTATGTATATACAATGAATGCCAGAGATGTCTGTGTCTGTCTGCAGTTAACTGCTTCTGTGTCAGAGGGCATTACATATCATCATATCCCACTGACATGTGGAATTTCTTCTAGTTTGCTACTAAGTGTATTTTACAATGAGGGAAATGTTCAATATTATTTTTCAAATTATGATTTGGTGTTGCCAGAAGTTCCTTTGTTTAAATACCTGGATAAAAACCCATATTTTAAAGGTGCAGAAATTGCAGGAAAATATTTTGTGCCATTAAAACCCTTAGACATTGCATATGGACAAAGACACAATTTGACCTGTTCTGTGCCTGAGACAGAAAAGAAGGTTTTAAAGTTTAGTGGAGTATCGAAGGAGGAAATTAGAAACATTCTAAAATGGGTAAAGATCTTGCAACACAACACAGATGAAAGAAAGAAGAAATAGAATACCAAGGGCAAGGGAATTTACCAGTTTTACCTTAGACTGGCAACATAAAGGAAAATTGTGCATACACATTGATCAGAGCAATATCGATTCTTTGTTCATAGGGAAGAGTGATTGTGAGCATGTTTTTGATGTCAGAGGAACAAGTGAATTATTTTTGGATGGTAAGGATTCTGTGATTCCCGGAGTGTATTTTATTTGTAGACAGTATGCATAAATGAAGTTCTCAAAAGGACTGCATGGTATGTGTTTACTGGAGATAGTATTTCACAAGATCTATCAAGTGGAGCATCTTGATGATCCTGTGTTGAAGGTGAAACCCAGAGACAGAAGAGGGGCTAGTGCTGCAGAACCAGTGTGAGATATTTTTGGTGCATTGATTCCATCTGTGGGCGTAACTTTGAATGATCTGAAGATTAGTAGGCTGTCTACAACAGTGGCCAGCTGGCTACTAACATAGTGAACTTATCATTGTTGTTGGTAAATACTGAGATGGTTGCAATAAGATCAATGCTTTTACAAAATCGACCTGCGTTAGATTTGTTGGGTACAAAAGAGGGCACAGTCTGCTGGATGCTGAAGGTTCAACAATGTTGTACCTTTATTCTGGATAAACTGGATAAACTAAAAACTGGTTGGGGTTTTTCCATTCGCTAAGCCTCTGGTTCATCCCAATTACACCCCTGAAAAAGAAATTTTAGTGAATGCACATTATCTTCCACTGATGTAGTGCTAGGTTTTCCATTTATTACCCTAGAGGAAGGGTCCCCAAGCCTGCAGGGCTTACCTACCTGGATTCTAATATCTTTTAACCCACTATTAGCAATATTATTAACTGTGTCGGCCTGTGATTTCAACTCTTTTACCTTTTGTCCCTGTACATGTCATAAAGGAGGTAAGGTGCTGAACCCCTTAAAGATTTAGAGACTAGAGACCTACACATCAAACATATGATTAGAGTTAGAAAACAATCTTTATAATAGAGATACAATAGAAGATCAAACTTTCTCAATACAGATCATTATTTCAGATGAGGGATTTCCCCTACCTTCCCTTCCATTTCCCCTTCCCTTTCCAGATTAAGGGGGTCATTCTGACCTCGGCGGTAAAAGGCCCTTACCGCCGGTCAGAAGTCCGCCATACTACCGCCGCGGTAAACCGTCACGGTCATTCTGACCTCCAACTGTGAAACCGCCAAAAACCCGACATCCACGGAAGCCCGCCTCATCAGCGGGCAGCGATAAACTGGAGATGACCAAACCTCCACCGCCACGCCAACACAAACACGCCCATGCCATTCTGACCCACGAATCCACGCGGCGGTCTTTTAACCGCGGTATTCTATTGGCGGTATACACCGCCGCAGTCAAAATACACACACCCATACAAAACACAGCCACATTGGACAATTTGAAATACACACACCTGATACACATACAAACAACACTCCCACACACCCAATTAAATATAAAACACACACCCACATCACCCACAAACCCCTACGACCACAAATATCAGAGAGAAGGCGCAATACACTGAGAGAGAGCACAGGGAACGCAAAGCACAACACACACAGGAACCCAACATCATCACCCACACCACATCTACGCACACATCACCACGCACATAACCACAAACACCACCCCACACCTCATCCACACCACCCCATGGCACCCCGAAGACACCCCAGGTTCTCGGACCAAGAACTCAGGGTCATGGTGGAGGAAATAATTAGGGTAGAGCCCCAGCTCTTCGGCACACAGGTGCAACACACCACAATAGCCAGGAAGGCAGAGCTATGGCAAAGGATCGTAGACATAGTCAACGCTGTGGGACAGCATCCCAGAAATCGGGAAGACATCCGAAAGCGATGGAACGACCTACGGGGGAAGGTGCACTCGATGGTGTCAAGGCACAACATCGCTGTGCAGAAGACTGGCGGCGGACCCCCACCCACTCCACCCCAATTCACAGCATGGGAGCAAGAGGTAGTAAACATCCTGCATCCTGACGGCCTCGCTGGAGTACACGGAGGAATGGACTCTGGTAAGTCGAATCTCAACTACTTCACCCCCCCCCCAGCATGCCAACCCACACTCCCACCCTCACACCCAATCTCAACCCCCCAGCACACATCCTCCCTGCCAATGTCTCACCAGCACAACCCACCCTAAACAACACCAACCCCTGAATGCCAACACAAACAATAGACATCCATCACCTATGCATGACCACTGCACATACCCATCCACCCCCCACCAACCACCCTCACAACACCTCCCACAAGGGAATGCCATCACTGCTGGACAAGGGCACTCACAAAATGCACGCCATGGCACACACAAAAGCAATAACCATACTCTTTTACCCCTGCAGGGCCCGAACGCCAACACACCGCCACGGAGGGTCCAGATTTGTCCATCCCACCCCCAGAACAGGCCCCCAGTGAGGACAGCAGCTCTGTCGACCTAGAACCTGATGACCAACCCGGACCATCGGGGACCTCTGGACAGTCGGTTCCCCTCACACAGACACAGGGCACAGCAGACCCAACCCCCTCTGGGAATATCAGCACAGCACCCACCCAGCGGGCCCATGCCTCTGTCTCCAGGACGCGTCATCAGCGGTGTGTCCGCCACTACAGGGCACCCAGGCTGACCCAACACCCCAACAACAACAGGGATCTGGGGGCAGTGGTAGTGGGCACACCGTCCAGGGGATAGAGGCCCGGGGAAACAGGGCAACTGGGAGGGCTGCTGTGCGACAGGCGGGGGAGGACAGGCCCAGGGAACCCACTCTCCAAGAGGCCCTCACCACCATCATGGGAGCATACCACCACTCCCAGGAGACGATGGCGACGGTACTGGCCAGGTTCACGGAGATCCAGGCACAGCAGGATGAACGGTACATGGGGTTCAGCAATGAACTCAGGAACATCGGTACCGCTATGGGGACCATAGTCCAGGCCCTCAATCGGATAGAAAACACATTGAGAAACCATGTGGCACCACAAAGAGCCCCTGTCACTACCCAGGACCAGGAACAGCCTACCACCTCCGCCGGCGCTAGTGGACAGGAGGCCCCACCACAACGACAGGCCACCAGAACCCCACCTCCGCCTGAGGAACAACCACCCCGCAAGCGGAACCTAAGATCTCACAGGAAGACAGAGTAGGATGCCAAGACCCCCGCCAGCATGAGATACCCCCTGATGTCATCCCACTGTCCCACATTGTCACCCTGTCCAACCTTAAACTGCCCCTGCTCCATCCTTCCACAGGCATATGGACAATGCACCTGTGAAACTGAGAACTGGACTCTGTCATGGACATCACTCCACCCCCTCCCATCACCGTTTTAATATCATGTACCAATATCTAGCACAAAAAATAAATCACTCATTGCACTGAAATTATTCAGGAGTCAGCCTGTATTATTTACAAATGTATTACACATTACTGGTCAATAATGTACAGTCAATTTGTGATGACAACATACCGATGTCAATAAGATTTAGTCCATGGGCTAACCAAGCAGAAGTCACGCAGTGGGTCATACAGCACTGAAAAGGGAAGGGAAAATCAAAAATCAGTTAAAAAGAACTGTGGGGAAATACACAAAGTAGAGATGCAGGAGGCTTTAAGTAAATGTTAAATGGCGTGGGTGATTCTTACCTGTGTGCTACTGAAAATACTGTTGGATAACTGTGTCCCTGTTGTCTGTGTCGTCCCTGTCGTCTTCCTCCTCTTCACTCTCCACAGGCTCCACAGCTGCTACAACACCACCATCTGGACCATCCTCCTGCAGGAAAGGCACCTGCCGTCGCAATGCCAGATTGTGCAGCATACAGCAGACCACGATGATCTGGCACACCTTCTTCGGTGAGTACATCAGGGATCCACCTGTCATATGCAGGCACCTAAACCTGGCCTTCAGAAGGCCGAAGGTTCTTTCTATGATCCTCCTAGTTCGACCATGGGCCTCATTGTACCGTTCCTCTGCCCTGGTCCGGGGATTCCTCACTGGGGTCAATAGCCAAGGCAGGTTGGGGTAACCAGAGTCACCAATTAGCCACACACGGTGTCTCTGTAGCTGTTCCATCACATAAGGGATGCTGCTATTACGCATAACATACGCGTCATGCACTGACCCAGGGAACTTGGCATTTACATGGGAGATGTACTGGTCAGCCAAACAGACCACCTGGACATTCATAGAATGGTAATTTTTCCTGTTTCTGTACACCTGCTCATCGTCTTTTGGGGGTACTAAAGCCACATGGGTCCCATCAATGGCACCAATTATGTTGGGGATATGTCCAAGGGCATAGAAATCACCCTTCACTGTAGCCAAATCATCCTCCTCAGGGAAAACAATGTAGCTCCGCATGTGTTTCATCAGGGCAGACAACACTCTGGATAAAATCTTTGAAAACATAGGCTGAGACATTCCAGATGACATGGCCACTGTTGTCTGGAATGAGCCACTTGCCAAAAAATGGAGGACTGACAGAACCTGCACTAGAGGGGGAATTCCTGTGGGTTGGCGGATGGGGGACATCAGGGCTGGCTCCAGCTGGGCACACAGTTCATGTATAGTGGCACGGTCAAGTCGGTAACGTAGTATGATATGGCGTTCTTCCATTGTCGACAGGTCCACCAGCGGTCGGTACACGCGAGGATTCATCCTTCTCCTCGCAAGTCCCAGCGGACGGTGCCTAGGAAGGACAACATGGAGTATGGAGTCAAGCAAATCACAGGTACGTTCACCACAGCTTGCATAGCACACGGTTATCTTTGTATTGAAAGGCGTGTATGTGTGGCAATGCAAGGCCTAGGCCTGTGTGACGCAGTTGAAATTATGCCATGTGGGCCCTTGAAATGGCGGCTGCCTGACCTGTGAAGTGGGACAATGGGATGTGAGGTCAATGCGCTGGCGTGGCACACCGTGGCGGTAGGCAGTCGAATACCGCTGTACGAAGCCGCATTGGTTAACATTGAAGCCTATGGGTTTCAGGAGCCAATGAGGATGTGCGCCGGCGGTCGCGGTACGCACCACCGCGGTACGCACCGCCGCGGGCGTGACCGCCATTTTCTATCCGATTAATCACTCGAGACCTGATCATCCACAGGAGAGGACCTATACTGCAAGTGCTGCTGTGACCTCGGTCTGGAAGATACAATGGCTGCTGCGACTGGGGAAAGGGCCCCTGCCTTCACGTCTGAAGAGTTGGAGAAACTTGTGGATGGGGTCCTCCCCCAGTATGCATTACTCTACGGTCCTCCAGACCAACAGGTAAGTACAATGGGTGCACATTGAATGGGCTATGCCTGTGTTGAGTGGGGTTGATGTAAGATGGTGGGGTGGGGAGCGAATGAGGAGTGCAACGCACGACAGATGAGAGCATGTGCCACAAGGCAAAGTTGGGGAGGCGGGTGCAATCACATCTAACATGCAGATAAATGATGATATTTCCTTTCCCACGCTGTACATGTCAAATAGGTCAGCGCCCATCAGAAAGTCGACATTTGGCGTGCCATCGCCAAGGAAGTCCGGGCCCTGGGGGTCCACATCAGACGGGGCACCCACTGCCGCAAGAGGTGGGAGGACATCCGCCGCGGGACCAGGAAGACCGCCGAGTCACTGCTGGGGATGGCCTCCCAACCTAGGAGGGGTGCCAGTCGTACCTTGACCCCCCTGATGTCCCGGATCCTGGCGGTGGCCTACCCTGATTTGGATGGGCGCTTGAGGACATCACAGCAGACACAAGGGGGTGAGTATCAGCACATTCTGCTATCTTTATGCGCAGTGGAGGCGTCTGGGTGGGGGAGGAGGGTTGTGGGTGA
This sequence comes from Pleurodeles waltl, assembly GCF_031143425.1. NCBI lineage: Eukaryota > Metazoa > Chordata > Amphibia > Caudata > Salamandridae > Pleurodeles > Pleurodeles waltl. Next base: position 4,849,308 of record NC_090437.1, on the reverse strand, counting down.
CATTAGGCCAGGGCGCTTTCTGTAGTGTAGTCCTCTCCTTTAGGTATGGCCCAGTGCCCCCGCCCCCCACCTCTGTAGGGTGCCAAGTACAGCTATCCATGGTCCTGCATCATCCATGTGTGTATTTGTTGTGCGTAGACCTGTAGGCCTGGTCACAAGTACTGAGTAGTATACCACGATTGCGCAGCGTAGTGCATGAGGCTCCTGTGTCTGTCCTCTCCGCCAACGGTGTTGACATAGCATGCACTCAACCTGTGTTATTCTTTCTCCCCCCCCCCCTTTTTTGTGGTCTTCCTGTTCATGTGTGCATTAGCATCATCAGGCGGAGGAGAATTGGCATCGGAGCACGAGGGAGCTGCAAGTCACAAGGCCTCGGTGGGCCATGGTACAGACACCGAGGGCACCAGTGATCCGGAGGGCGAGGGGAGCACCACAACGGGGACCGGTGGTGACACCAGGAACACCGACACGTCCTCGGATGGGAGCTCCCTAGCGGTGGCGGCAACATCCGGGCCCCCCGCCTCTACAGGTACAGCCGCCACCCAGCGCACCAGCCCCGCCCTCCCAGCAGCCCCTCAGCCTACGCTCCGTGCCCGCTCGCCCAAGAAGGCGGGCATCTCCTTCGCCCCAGGCACCTCAGGCCCTGCCCCTGTTACCCCTGCTGCCCTCAGTGAGGAGGTCATTGACCTCATTCAGACCATCATTGTTGGGCAGACTACCCTTTTGAATGCCATCCAGGGGGTAGAAAGGGAGGTGCATCGGAGCAATGCCTACCTGGAGGGCATTCATTCGGGTCAGGCTGCCCATCAACGATCGTTCAATGCTCTGGCCTCAGCACTGACGGCAGCCATTGTCCCTGTTTCCAGCCTCCCTCTTCTAACTGCCTCCACCCTGTCTCTGTCTCCTGTTCCTCAGCCTATCCCATCCACACCATCAGACCAGCCTGCACACACCTCAACACCCAAGGGCAGCTCATCCAGACACAAGCACCACAGATCCCACAAACAGTCACCCAAGCAACACCCAGATGCAGACATGCCAACAGTCACTACCACCTCTGTGTCCCCCTCCTCCTCGTCTCCCTCCTCCCTCCCTGTGACGTCTACACTCACACCTGCATGCACACCACCATCAGCCAGTGCTTCCATCACCACCACACCCTCCACTACAGTCCGCACACGTGCAGTCACTACCCCCACTGCCATTTACACGTCCCCTGTGTCCTCTCCCACTGTGTCTGTCACCCCCTCTTCCAAGACACACAAACGCAGGCAGCCACCCACCCAACAGCCATCCACCTCACGACAGCCTACGTCACAATCACCTGCACCCAAACACAGCACACCTGACTCTCCTACAACCACATCCTCTTCCTCCACTCCCATCACCACTACTCCCGCCCTTTACCTTGGTCCTAAAAAACTTTACCTCTCAAATCTTAACCTCTTTCCCTCCCCTGACCCACCCCCTCCATCTGCTAAGAGTCCCAAGAGCACCTCAGCCACCACCAGCCCAGCTACAAGTGTGACTGTAGTGCATGGGTTCTGGAGTCCACCCTTTGGCAGCAGTGACACATCTGTCAGCAGCAAGGGGACAGCCAGCCCCCCCCCTGGCAAGAGGACCCGGAAACTCAAGGGCCGCCGTGAGAAGACTGACACGGCTGCCCCCAAGGACCAAAGTTCGGCCACTTCACCTGCCACAACATCCAGGGGAGGCAAGGCCCAGAGAGCCTCATCTAAGGAGCGAAAGGGCAGCAGGGCGGAGAAGTCAGCCAGCAGGAGCGCGGAGCAGGAGGGCCCCACAAGCCCTATCCCGGGCGTTAGGGACGACACCCAAGGGCCCAAGACTCCATCACCGAAGGGTCCAGCAACTGCACGGTCGGAGGGCGACTGAGCAGGGAGTCCAGGCCAGGTCTGGCTCCCTTGAATTACTGGACAAGCACCGCTAAACAGGGCCCCGCCGTGCAGAAGAGCACCGCTGAACAGGGCCCCGCCGTGCAGAAGAGCACCGCTGAACAGGGCCCCGCCGTGCAGAAGAGCATCGCTGAACAGGGCCCCGCCGTGCAGAAGAGCACCGCTGAACAGGGCCCCGCCGTGAAGAAGAGCACCGCTGAACAGGGCCCCGCCGTGAAGAAGAGCACCGCTGAACAGGGCCCCGCCGTGCAGAAGAGCACTGCTGAACAGGGCCCCGCCGTGCAGAAGAGCACCGCTGAACAGGGCCCCGCCGTGCAGAAGAGCACCGCTGAAGAGGGCCCCGCCGTGAAGAAGAGCACCGCTGAACAGGGCCCCGCCGTGAAGAAGAGCACCGCTGAACAGGGCCCCGCCGTGCAGAAGAGCACCGCTGAACAGGGCCCCGCCGTGCAGAAGAGCACCGCTGAACAGGGCCCCGCCGTGCAGAAGAGCACCGCTGAACAGGGCCCCGCCGTGCAGAAGAGCACTGCTGAACAGGGCCCCGCCGTGCAGAAGAGCACCGCTGAAGAGGGCCCAGCCGTGAAGAAGAGCACCGCTGAACAGGGCCCCGCCGTGAAGAAGAGCACCGCTGAACAGGGCCCCGCTGTGCAGAAGAGCACCGCTGAACAGGGCCCCGCCGTGCAGAAGAGCATCGCTGAACAGGGCCCCGCCGTGCAGAAGAGCACCGCTGAACAGGGCCCCGCCGTGCAGAAGAGCACCGCTGAACAGGGCCCCGCCGTGCAGAAGAGCACCGCTGAACAGGGCCCGCCGTCTCAAGCACCGCTCCGCTGGGCCCCGCCGTCTCAAGCACCGCTCCGATGGGCCCTTCCTCTCAAGCACCGCTCCGCTGGGCCCCGCCGTCTCAAGCACCGCTCCGCTGGGCCCCGCCGTCTCAAGCACCACTCCGCTGGGCCCTTCCTCTCAAGCACCGCTCCGCTGGGCCCCGCCGTCTCAAGCACCGCTCCGCTGGGCCCTTCCTCTCAAGCACCGCTCCGCTGGGCCCCGCCGTCTCAAGCACCACTCCGCTGGGCCCCGCCGTCTCAAGCACCGCTCCGCTGGGCCCTTCCTCTCAAGTACCGCTCCGCTGGGCCCCGCCGTCTCAAGCACCGCTCCGCTGGGCCCCGCCGTCTCAAGCACCGCTCTGCTGGGCCCTTCCTCTCAAGCACCGCTCCGCTGGGCCCCGCCGTCTCAAGCACCGCTCCGCTGGGCCCTTCCTCTCAAGCACCGCTCCGCTGGGCCCCGCCGTCTCAAGCACCGCTCCGCTGGGCCCTTCCTCTCAAGCACCGCTCCGCTGGGCCCCGCCGTCTCAAGCACCGCTCCGCTGGGCCCCGCCGTCTCAAGCACCGCTCCGCTGGGCCCTTCCTCTCAAGCACCGCTCCGCTGGGCCCTGCCGTCTCAAGCACCGCTGGCACAATGACAGTGCCGGTTCTGTGTCGAGCTACTGTTCACGGTTCACTGTGGCCACCATGCCTCCTCCATGACCAGTGGTCTCTGTAATCCACCTGATGGACTGTGGCTTTGCACTCCCCAGGATGGCACAGTGGGCAAACCACCCACTGTAGAGACATTGAGAGACTGTGGCTTTGCACTCCCCAGGATGGCACAGTGGCCATGGTGGCCCCTTCGTGGATCTGGCGTCGTGGACTCATGTGGCTGTGGTGACCCCCCTTCCCTTCCCCCTGAGGTGCCTGTAGTTTTATCATCAGATGCCCCAGCAGTGTTCTCTCCAACGAACTCAGGTCTCCTGTGTGGGCTTTGCCCTTGTGTTGATACACTTTGGCCCACGGACACTTGGAATTTCGTTAAGTGTGCAGGACTAATTGCCTCGGTTTCTCGTTTGAAGAAAATATTTATTTTCTTTTGTAATATTTTTATTGCTATTTGACCATGACTTAACAGAGGCTATTTTTATCATAAATTTTGTTTCTCAATTTAATTATGTCTTTGCATTTTTCCGGGGGGTTTGGGTGGTGTCACTGTGACTTGTTGCTCTGCATTGGTGTATACATAGTTTGGGGGGGTGGGGGTCGCATATGTGTGTGCCGTAACCTTTCCTCCTCCCCCCTCCCCTGTGTCGTAGGTGCAGTACTCACCGTTGTCGCATGCGCCGGCGTTCGTACTCGTGGTAGATGAGCAGGTAGACGAGAGCCGGTAGGATGTTTAATTCGGGTTCCATGCTGTCCTCCTTCCTCGTGGAGTGCGTAGGGGTGAGCGTTTTCCCGTTCGTAGTCTGTTTCCGCCGTGTTTTTATCGGCGGTGCTCCCGCCCCGGAAAAGGTGGCGGATTGGTGAGTTGTTATAGGGTGGGCGGTACATTGTCTCCCGCCTGTCTGTTGGCGGTGACCGCCAACCTGTTTGTCTCTACCGCCGTGGCGGTCGGAGTGTTAAAGTGGCGGGTTGTGTTGGCGGTTCCCGCCAGGGTCAGAATTCCATTTTTTGGACCGCCGGCCTGTTGGCGGGTTGGCCGCGCTTTATCACCGACCGCCAGGGTTAGAATCACCCCCTAAATGGGTAAAAAAAAACCTTGAGAACACAACATTGAATTCATTAGAGATAGTGAAAAGGCCCTCACAGTAGGTCTACTACTGTAAGGAGCAGGTAGAGATGGGTTGCTATGCAAAGATTGCGAGATGTGGCCCAAGTCGTCCTCCCCCGAAACAGCAGAAACCTTCCTCCCTCAGATGATTCTTGGCATTAAAGATGCTAACGTGTGACAAGGTAAAATACTACAACACAACAGGGTCCTCAAGGGGGTCCACAATGGGGTCCTCCATTTCCACAACACCTATAGCTCTCCTCCTCACGTCTCTACCTATAGAGATAGTGATGTATTTCAAATTGGCAGCCCCCCTCCTCCTTTCCATGTCCTGTATGTAACTGTGAGAATCCAAAGTTAACCTGTCATGAATGGGCTCTGTCATAGCTTAACCCAAAGAACATCAATTCCTTGTTTCCAAAAATAACCTGCATTCTCTTAGATCAGCATAACGACAACCTTAGAACTGAATGTTACCCTTGAACTCGAAGAAGAAGCAGATCAGTTTATGTAAACATTATCGATTTCTTTACTTCTTACCAATCTCAGGGCCCTGATTTCCAATAATAGACGTAAAATGATTTGTCTTTTGAAAGGGTCCAATTCGCAAACAAAGAGACAAAATCCAATGTATTTGGAATAAAACAAGTTTCCAGACCCTTCGGCCCCAGTATGATTATCTGATTTTGACTCAAGCCCCTCATGAGGGTTCTGAAACAACGTAAAAAATGGTTGAGCCTCCTAATCTTTCAGGCCTTATTTCATGCCGAACGGGGATTTTCCCAGAGGGCTGGGGCAAGCTAACAAGGGTATCTCTAAATTCTGCACCACTGCTTGGGGACCCATATGCCCTCCTTCAATCCCTAAATTATCATGGTTTCTCTTCCCCCCTACCCCACCGACCCTTCTGACCAGCCTCATCTGTGCTGTCATAAACCTCACAAGTAGATACTCATTAAGTGGGAACGGGCCCCTTTTCCTGGCAGGAAATATTGGGACCTAGGTCCTCAAGTATATTAGAAAGAAGTCAGATAGAAGGTTCTGGACAATCAGGCACCAAACCTGGGTGTAGAAGAACATTACTCAACATCTCAATATTTGTTAAATGATCGGGGGATACAGACTCAACAGGGATGCTTGCAGACCTCAATTTTATAGACCTGGATTTCATACTGCAACGTTTCTTTTTCTTTTCCCCCCTTAAGAGGTTTTACTCTGAAACTCTCTAAGGTGGCTCCCCCCCCTTGGAGGCCCCTTTAGAGGTCACTATAGGTAGAACAGCAGAAGATCAAACATGAGGGTAAGGAGCACCACCAGGAACAGTTACACCTTTGTTAAAAATCGGAAAAACTGGTAGGGGTTTTTCCATTAGCTGAGCCTCTAGTTCATCCCAATTACACCCCTGAAAAAGAAATGTTAGTGAATAAACATTATCTTCCACTGATGTAGTGCTAGATTTTCCATTTATTACCCTAGAGGAAGGGTCCCCAAGCCTGCAGGGCTTACCTACCTGGATTCTAATATCTTTTAACCCGGACACTGCATAGGTTAACATTGCTGGCTGTAGCCACAGCTGGACAAGGAGATCCACAAAGTAGACTTAACTATGGTGACAAGAGGGAACTTTGGTCAGCTTGAGCTCCCTGATATAAAAAAAAGCACAATGCAAAAATGAAGAATCTAAGAGCACTTCAACTACTTGATCCATACGAGTGGCCATCTCATGTTTTTCCTCATAACCATTCATTGATATAAAGATCAAAAGTAAAGAATAGAACTTCAGATGGAACAACAGAGACTTCTTTTGACAAATGGATTTTTTTAAATTTCAGAAGACTATTAGATGAGTTGAATATAGCAGACAAACAACCAGAACGTAGCCTCCTTAATAAAAAAAAAAGTGAAGTGACCCAAACTCTGGAATTACGCTGCTGCAGGATATTAGAAAGTAGGTTGGTAAGTACTATTCAAAGTACTATGCAAAAGTTAATGCAGATATTAATGTTAAAAAATATTAGTACAGAAGCAGATGTTGGTAATGCAGATGTGGATGCTGATATTGGAGCCTGTGCCAATGCCAGTTACTGGCACTGTTATAAGATGTCGGACTTGCTGTACCCAGGCTGTCGGCTTTGCCCAACTTTCTTCAGACCCCAGACTATCATTCACAAGCCTCACCCGGGTCACCAGAGGACCCCTTCCCAGCAAACTCAGCCTTGACCACTTCTCAAATCTCTGTCCACCTATAGCCATACAGTGTCTGCCACTAACTAACGCTCACCCGGCCCAACCTCTCACAGTGAAACCCCAACCCAACTCACCTCGCCGCCACAATGTGAGGGGAGGCCACTGCCATGGAAGGGTCTTAGGCTGGGTGGGTGCAACAAGACAGTGACAAGAGGGAAGGCAAGGAATGCACCCAGGTGGTTTGTAGCACACACATTGACCACTTCTGTGGGCCTCTGTGGGCCATGGGCCATGAGCTAAGGGCCTCTAGAGACTCTCTGCAAACTCATTGAACACCTTCACACCTGTTCCCCCAATGGCAGATGGCAGGTAAACTTCTCAGGTAGCCGGTAATATACAACAGATGGCAGGTGGCTGGCAATACAACTAATGTGCCACAGGGCTGATTGAAATAGCAGTGGATGGAGGGTGATTCAGCTGCCTTGCACCTTTGAATTTCCACATCTCTCCAAGCATCTTCTTGAGGCAGGCTCTCTTTGTGGCCTCTCCATGCAGTGCTGCTGCTGCAGCACAAAGCATGGCTCCACCTTGCCTCACTGGTTCAGAACACCGTGACTGAACTCTATGTGCTCTAATCATTCATGTAAATGAAATCAGTTACGTAAAATATAGGGGCTTGTATTTCTCTAAACGGCAAAGGAAACCTTAACCCCAAGGGCCAAACATGCATTCAGTGTTCCATTATCCACTGGTTGTTGTATGGTAGTAATCCTAAAAGGAAACATGTTCTATTCTTGCGTCTTTCCTAGTCATTCCTAGTCTTTCCCTCACCCTTATTTTGTAGTGATCACATGTATCCTCTCTTCATCCTCTCTTCCTCATCCTTATAGAGTGTTGGTTCTTCAGCCATGACTCTCTATATTATGTTGTGCACCCTTTTATCCTTGAAATGTTTATAGTCTGGTGTTTTAATTGGATCTGAAATTTTAGAGCAGTCTATATAAAGGATGTTGATGACGAGGGTGACTATTACTGCTGTGTTAATAATTTTACCTTTCATGCTCAAGTTTCACTTTACCGTAAAACAGCATACAGGAATACACTATAACAACCATCTTACACAGCCTGTTGTGAAGACAGAAAGTCAGCTGACTTGTGTATGCTACATTGGGTGAATCTGGCTACAGCTCATATGTGGGAGTTGCCCAGGTACCTGCGCCTGTATTTTAGACTGGCCCAAGCAATTAAGGGGTAGATTTACTAACATTTTTCTTCGGGTTTGCTTAAAAAAAGTGACGCAAACCAGAGTAAAATGTTTTTTTTCTATTGTTTACTTTCCAGCGTCAGATCCTAAAGACACATGCTGCAGAGTAACCCAAGGATCATCACTCAGCCGAATGCTTTTCGACATCTACAGGGCCCCACTAGCCAAGATCATCAAACAACACAAGCTAAATATAGTCCTGTACACCGCCAATACCCAACTGATCCTCTCCCTGCCCGATGACTCTGCAAAGGCCAAGAGTAATTTCCACAATGGGATCGGAGCAGTCGCCATCTGGATGGAAGCCAGCTGACTCAAACTCAACTTGGACAAGACAGGTCCTCGTAATCGGTTCTATATCTTCAGCCTGGAATGACTCCTGGTGGCCTACTGCACTGGGAAACGCCCGTGCTCCCACAGACCACACATGCAATCTGGGCATCATCCTAGACTCCTCTCTATCCATGGCCCACCACGTCAAGTCTCAACACCCTCTGACTCCTGAAAAGATTTTCAAGTGGATCCCCTCCTACACGAGGAAGACAGTCACCCACACACTCATCACTAGTAAACTGGACTACGGCAACACACTCTATGCCGGCGTCACCAAGAAACTAAAATCAAGACTACAAAGAATTCAGAATGCGGCAGCCAGACTCATCTTGGACATCCCCGACACAGCCCCATTTACTCCCACCTCAGACATCTAAATTGGCTCCCAGTCAACAAGTGCATCACATACAAACTCCTGATCCATACCTACAAGGCACTACACCACATAGGACTGGCAAAGCTCAACCATGGCCTCTTGGACTTCTACGTACTCAACAGACAGCTTTGTTCTTCCCAGTTCACCCTTGCAGCCGTTCCCAAGATCCGGAAAAGCAGAGCAGGAGGAAGACCCTTCTCCTAACTCACAGCAGTTCAGGAAGGACTTCAAGACCTGGCTTTTCGATTGAGCAGCACAGACAGTGCCTTGAGATCCTACGGGTGATTAGCCGCACTTTAAAAATCACTGATTGATTGAATTGCGCAAAAATTGTTTTGTGCTGGAAAGTTGCCAAAAATTAATTTAATAGCAGTGCAAAGTGCTGGTTGGCATTACTTAGAGCCATGGGGGCATTCCACGGGTAATATGTGGACATTCCCACGAAACCATCTATAATTTTCGAAACAAAACCTTATCTAACAAAAATGTGAGACATGGTTTTGCATAAAAAATTACGTCTTTTGAAACCAGGCTTTAAAAGGAGAAATGTTTTAATTTCTCCTTCCTTTTCGGACTTTGCATGTGTGCTGCACTGTGTTATCACACATACAAAGTAGGAAAAGTGTTACAAGTTGTCTAGGCAAAGTATATTGTACTAGAATCGTATCCTTTCAGTACAAAACCAATTTTAGACTTAATCACACAGCCTTGCACAATCGGACAAAGGTATGTGCGTGGCGCACAGCAGCAAAAATCTGCATCAGCGCTAGGGAGAGGGGAGGAGAGAGCCTATGTAGACATGGCACTCTGCTACTCCCGCCCTATCATGCAATGCAGCACAACGTTTTTGGCTGCTGCACTGCATTGGCAGTTTGTTAAATCTGGCCATGACTCTATGCTACTTACAGAAACCTGGCTTCCTATCCATTGATTAGTGGGATATGGCAGATAAGACTGAACTCTTCACAATGCTCTCTCTCATACACATAGCTCCTCGTCCATCCTACAGGCCATGCAGAAACTAATGTTTTGAGGTGGGTATTAAATTCCATGCACACAACAGGCTGAATAAACTGCAGAGACTAGTCTCACTCTTCCAGAAACCTCTTTTCTTCCACCTCGTTTAGCATTCGATCTTTCTCTGTGGTCTTTTTGTAATCATATGCCTATACACAGAACTGTTTCTTTTTGTGTTTGGGCTAAAGCGTAATACTCTTCCTCAGAGCTGTGTTTATTTCGCAGACTATGGCAATGTGCACCTCAATTCACCAAACAGGCGTTGAAAAATGTGTAGCTCCCCTCTCCCATTATGCTCTCCAGCAAGTGGTGCCAATCCCTCTTTGAAGGCCACTTTCGCTTTGAAATATTTTAAATAGTTGCTTTTGTAATTGAAATGTTTCTGATTGTCATTCGTCATGTTGCCCAGGTGCCCCTTGTTGGTAACATGTCATTGTCGATCATGGTATACTCATCAGATCATGTCACATAAAGTGAAGATTATGCTTTTAATCAGCGTATCTCAAAAATGTGTTGTACAATACACTGTACTGCAACTTTTTAAAGGGCTGCCACCCATTTCTTTCTTTTGAATGCCGGATTACCGTGTTCAAGGAGTTTGAAGAACAGACCAGAGTGATAGAAAGCTCTGTGCGTTTGAACCTTTATCATTCATTGATAGGTAGCCAGTGCAACTCCTACAGGTGAGGGTGGATGTGGTCTCTTCTTGGGAGTTTCAACAGAAGTTGTGGCACGCGTTCTGAACTAGCTGGAGCCTCTTGGGAAGATGAGCAGGGAGGCCCCAATGTAAAGAATTGGGCCAGCTGTGAAGGGATAAGGGCCTGTTTCACTGTTTTCTGCTGTGATGGTGAAAGCAGATAGAGACATTTCTTTTGAACTGTCAAAAGTCCAAAGCAGGACCCTACGACACCAGTAGAGGAATCAGTTTAGCCTGTTTCCAGCATTTAGATACCGTCACTGTCTGGACGGGGCTGTTTCTGGCCCGGTTTAGAATGGGACTGATAGCTGCGCAATTGGAGACAAGGATTTGGAGAGGACACTGATCGTCAGGAGACCTGATTTAAAGGCTCCAAGGGCTTGTGCAGACGGCTCCAAGGAAATGGGTGCAAACACCTGCAGGCAGTATACAAGGTTGTTAATGGGGTCACTTGGGGACATTCGACACACTACCTGCTGGAGGGCCCGAGTTGCCATAGTACAGTGATTCAACAATGCCTTTGATTTTTGCATTAAGAAAGTCCAACAGTTGTGTACACACATTAAGGGAGGGAGCTAAAGGCTGACACATATTATCGGGGGGGGGGTGGTTCATTTCTCAACAATTTGAAATACCTCGCCTGGTTTATTATGAGAGTCCACAATTTGGGCCGTAAACAAGTTTGCTAGAAGGAGAAAGAAACACAAGCGGTAGAAGATTAAGCAAAATGTTATATAAAAGCAAGTTAGAAAGAAAATCATAAGGGATGAAAATATTAAGAGGGAGAACACGACGAAAGGGAAAGGCCTGAACAAATAGGAGCAAAGAGGGAATGAAGAAATTCAATAGAGAAAGGAAAGAGAGGAAGCACAGAATGGAAAGAGAAGAGCAGTGATCTAGCAGTAAGCGAAAAACAGGAAGAAGAATATGTGGAAGAACCTGAGGCAAGAACAAGAGAGAGCAGTCAGAGAAGGAGGGAGAGGTATGCAGTAATCCAGAGTTAAATTTATAAAGGAGAGAGTTATGGGAGGAAGATAGTTTACAGGATGAATTTTTGAGACAGGATGGGAAATTAAGTGACAAAGGGAGAGGCAGCGAAGTAAGTGAATAAAAAGAAAATTAGTAATGGAAGAAACATAAACCTAAGAACGTCGAAGGAAAATGTGAAATACAGACATAAGAGTCAAACGAAGATTCAGAGAAGGAGAAGAAAGAAGGAAGCTGGATGTGATAGTATATTACTATATTTGAGAAAGAGGCATTGCATCTTTGGCTCAGTACTTAACCATTGCGCGACTATTTGAACCATGCACTCTTGTCCCAATACTTAAAGATTTGACTTGCAATGACTCAATAGCAAGAACATAAAATATGTTGGTAATGGCAAAGTGATTTTTTGTCAAGAACTGTTTTCCTGCAGTTTATAAGTTAAATATGAATACAATAGTGGAAAATGTTTATGTGTCTACTGCCTAGATGTGTGTGTAGCCACATTGGAGAAACACACACACTAAAGGGCAGATTTACTAACATCTGACACAGCGTAAGGCAGCAAGACAACTTACTGTGCTAGGTCAAATGGAGAGGGCAGGAATGCACCACAGCTATAAAGATAAAGCACATTCCTGCTGCCTCTCTGTGCGATAAACATCTTGAACAACGAAGCCGGAACCACAACGTCTTTGTTAATGCAAGCGGAACCTACACTTGCGTTAACAACAACTTCCTTTTTCTCTGCCTCAGCCACGTTTGTGCTGAACAACGCACACGCGTGGTTAAGGCAGAGAAAAAGGAGTCAGCATTGGGAGATGACACAGTCAGGTAAGTGGGACTGGGGGTAGTTTTGCTTTTGGGGAGGGGGTGGGTTGTCAGAGTAATTTTGTTTTTAGGGGCAGGGGTGGTGGGTCGGGGTAATTTTGTTTTTAGGGTGGGTGGGTTTTAGGGGGGTTGTGGGTCAGGGAAATTTTGTATTTAGGGTGGGTGGTGGGGTCAGATTTTAAGTGGCAGGGGTGGGGGTAATTTTGTATTTAGGGCGGGAGCAGTCGGGGTAGGATGTGGTCAGGTAAGCGGGGCTGGGAGAGGGTTGGGGTAGTTTTTAGGTGTGGTGGGTGGTTGGGTTATTTTTTTTTAAGGGACAAGGTGGGGTGGTTTGGGGTACTATAGTTTTTAGGGGCGGGGTGGGGACACATTTGTATTTAGGGTGGCTTTTTAGGGGTGGGGGCTGGATAATTTAGTTTTTTAGGGGTGGGGTAGTTTTATTTTTGGGGTGGGGGTCGGTCGTTTTTGGGGCGGGTGGGGAGTTGGGGTAGGTTTTAGGGCTGAGGGTGGTTGGGGGTATAAGGGTGCTTTTTAGTGGTGGGTTAGGGTACTTTTTAGTGGCGGGTTGGGGTAGTTTATTTTTTGCGGTGGGGTGGGGGGTCTGGGTAATTTTGTTAATAGGGGCAGGGTAGTTTTATATTAATTCAGTTGTTTTTAGGGCGGGTGGGGGGTCGGGGTAGGTTTTTGGGCTCAGAGTGTGTGTGGGTATCGGGGTAGTTATTAGGGTCGGGGTAGTTTTATTTTTAGGGCGTGTGGGGGGTCCGGGTAGTTCCACTTTTAGGGAGGGTGGGTGCAATGGCATGCGAAAACCACATATGCCGTTCCACACATGCTTTTACTAGGCATGCCTTTACAATCAAAAATCGCTGTAAAGGCATGCGGTGTAAAGGCATTCGTGGAAACAACGCGGTCATTGTTCCGACTGTGTTGTTCAGGCATGCGTGGTTGGCACATGCCTTATTCCATCATACATCCCTCTGTGCTGGCGCACTAGTGGCTGCCATGGCAGTATGGTGAAAGGGTGCCTGCATTGCAGGCAGGATTGTTTGTGTGCAGTAAGGGACATCTTACTGCATGAAAACAATCCTCTGAGCCTTTTCCCTCTTTCCAAGTGTGCTGCAGAATGATGATAAATAAACATATTTCTCCTTCTTATGCCTCCCCTGGGAAAGTGTAGCATTTTACACGTTCCCTGGTTCACCATTATTAGCAAATCTGGGAATGCACCAAAACCCATGAGTGAATGTGTGGGGAACACCGACACTCCAACCATGAGACACCTTCCCAAGGCAGAGTAATGCAAACCAGCAACTTGCATTGTCTTGTGTTACTCAAGATCTACAACGCCACTCAGAGCCACACAAGGTGACTCTGGCTGGCACAGTAAATCTCACTTAAGGACTTTGTGTTGCCTTTGCCACACCTTGTGTGACGCAAGGGCAAAGCAAGTCCTTAGTAAATCTGGGCCAAAGAATTTTATGCAACAAATGTGGTTATCTTTCACATCAGTCTTATTGCTCTTAATTACCCCTGTGCTGCAGATTACACTATAAAACAATGTCTATCAGGAGAGCACTATGAATGTATCAGTAATGCCATATTTGGCAGTCTATAAGTTGAGTTTGAAATTCTTATAAAAGTTCAGGTCAGATATGTGCTGAAAGAATCCTGGATCTTTCTGTACTGCTGTAAGACATGGAACAAATCATGATTATTTGCTATTTTTTTTGGTACTGTGATTCCACAGTCCACTGTAAACCAGATTACAGGTGCAGTGTGAGAACTCTAATAAAGTCCAATTATTTTACAAAAAAACGTATACAGAAAGAAACCAGGAGGTTAAGTATTTAAAGTCCAGGAGACAATGCAAACCTGGAAATTGCAATAAGTCTGTTGATCTCTTCACACTGGTGATCCATTGCATCAAATATATCACAATTGAGGTGTATTGTGAAAACATTCTTGATATCCAGTGGTAGGATAGGTTAATACAGACATGAATTATAACAGTATTAAGAAGGCCTCAGTACTGTAAAAGCAATGCATGATGTAAGCCCCAGACTGATGACTGTACCTGGGCATATGATAGATTTGCCTGAGCTTTTGACACTTTTTTGACCATTTTGTTTATTGTCTGCACTTGAGATAATAATAATGAATGTTGTATATCTGAAGATGTAACTGGGCATATGATAGTTAATCCTGGACATTTGATATTTCACTGGTGCATTCCAAATTCTAATCGGGCATTTAAGTGTCTACTGGGGAATATGATAAATTTGTAGAATTTTACATCAGGACTTGGCTAGATTATTGATGTATCCTAGTATTATCTTTGCAGCTTCTGTTGTAATGTTCGAGTGGTAACTATCTGTATGTCTAATGTTTTTTGTAATTTAATATTTAATTGATATTGCATTTAGTGTAGGTTTTTGTCAGAGATATCACTTTTGTGATATGGTCAAAGACAAAGGTCACTTCTCTGATTGCATCACAGGTGTGATAATATCATTTGGGCTATCAAGACTGACATCATCAAGTATGCCACTTAACCTGTCATGAGTGCTGTAATATGTGAGGTGACAACAGCGCGTGACAAGGGTCAAAGTTATAGTTATCTCACTTAACTATGATGGTGTTACTTCAGTTTCTAAGTATAATGCCAGTTCAAACTTTGTTTTTTCGTGAACTTCTGTTTTCTTTTAAACATATATCAAGATCTTTGCACCATGTGTATAATTGTAGCATTACTTTATCCATTGTCTGTTTCAGTTTCTGGCAATTTTTTATCATATTCTAAATGAAGTTAGTGAAACACCTTTTTCAGATTTTCAGATGGCCAAGCACAGGCCATGCACAGTGGGTGCTAGGTGCATGGCCAGGCCTCCAGATATGGCTCTGCGCCCAAACGTTTATAAGCATCCAACCTGACCTCCTGTGCACACAGCTTCTAGTTGTGTGCTGAAGAGAACAGTTAACAAGTTTTGATTCTAGCCAGTTTGAAATATGTTTGTGTTGTGTTGGAAAGTGTGTTATTGGTAAGGGCAGGTAGTTACGTACATTTAGCAATGGGCCACCAACCCTCACGAGGTCCAGTCAAGGTCTCAGTTTATTAATCCTTGCTCAACCATGGGTAGCTTGGCCCACAAGCAGTTAGGCTTAACTTAGGAGACATATGTGTAAAGAATCTAATATCAACAAAACAGTAAACAAGTAAAACACAACATACAACAACAAATCCAATATCAGTGTATAAAAATAGGAAATATGTTTATCTTTAAAATGACATCACAATGACATAAAACAATGTAGTAAACCAGAGAGATGAATTTATAAAGATTAAAAGTAAAACTATAACTAAAAACCAAATAGCTCAGAAAGGGTTACAGAAGGTTGCACTGAATAGACACAAAGTTCAAAGTTTCAGAAGTATTTTTGGTTCAGGAAAGTGGTCCACAGCACCAGCCAAGGGTTCAGAGACTCTGGTTTTCCCAGCTGGGTCTGGGACTATAACTCACATGCTGAACCTTTTCAACTTATGGATCTTTTTATAACAGTTGCTCCAAACTTCTCCAAATGTCTGGATCTTCTTCCAGAGGTCCTTTAGGGTCATTGAAGTGTCCACAAACTTGATTCAAGGTTCCAGAAGCTTTGTGTTGTTCCTTGTGAGTTGGGACTACAGTCCACAGATGCACCTGGTCAGAATCCTCAAATGCCACTGGACGCTGGCCAGATGGGCTCTTCTTGGAGGACTTGATGCAAGGGACTTTGGGCAGCTCCTTTGTACCTGTAGTTTACAGGGAGTCCACTCCTCGGGTTGCAGAAGTAAGGTAAAGTCCTTGCTCTTGGGTTGGGGATCGGGGGTGCTCCTGTCCAATGGAGTGCAGGGCAATGCCCTCGGGGGTGACCACTTCCTTTGACGTACGTTAAAAAGCAATCCCAGAAAGCAACATTCTCCAAAAATCCAACTTAGAGAAAATTCATCTTTGGCGGTTAGATCTGCCTGAGTCCATTCACTGGTGTGGCTAGGTCTTTATTGACACACCTCTTCCAGCCCCTCTCCCAATCTAATCATTGGGGCTCCCATCTGTCTGGGGAGCAGGAAATGGTAAAGATCCAGTTTCTATACCAAGTGTCTTTCCCTCCTTTGAACACCAGTTTGACTACTCTCACCCAATCATTCTCTGCCATCTGCTGCTGCAGTTCTTATCCCACCATATACTTCCTTTGTCTCAGCCCAGGCCACTTCACACCACATTAAGGTTACCTGGCTCAGGATGCCAGAGACAGACCAATCACTAAAGGACACTACTGGGCTGAATTTGAGCACTTTCAGAAAGAGTTCTAAACTTGTTCCTTGTGCTTGTTATATTAAATTCAACATCGATGGTTGGGATTTATTACAACATTTCATTTGATAAGGAATGTGATATATTTAGCTCCTCTCTGTCAGAAATAAGACCTCATCATTTTAAAGAAAAGTCTCCCAATTTTGTTCTATGGAGCCCATTGGCTACAATTGTGAAAACAAATGTGGCTGTTTTTCCCTTACCAGGCTTATAAAACATATTTTATAAAGTCTCTGGTCATAGCCGCACTGCACCCAACCATTGAGGCACCTAAGGATAAACTTAGGGGTGACTTTTATGCAAAAAAAGGTAGTTGGAGTCTTTGGAAGTACTTTTATTTCCAGAGTTGAATTTGGGATTCATTTTAACTTAGAAGCAGCCAGCAAGGTAGGCATGCCTTTATAATGACTCCAGGGACCACAGCAGTGCACCCAGGGCTGTCCTATCTACTCTGGGGTCCATAAGCCTACATGCTCTACCAAATAGTAGGGGACTTATAGGTAGTTTGTCAGAGACTATTATAATTATGTCTAATTTGAATATACCATTTTACACTGAGCACTGGCTCTGGTACTTGTTAGAAGTGTCCAGGGCCCAGTCAGAGTCAGAAAACACCAATATCAGCTAAAAATGGGGCCAAAATGTGAGGGGGCTTCTGCAGTCAGCCCAGTTTTCCCAAGTTGTTTCTCTTTTTTGGTTTAAAACTCTTTTTATTTATTGTAAATTTTTTACATCTTTTGTTATTGTTTAACAGTAAAGAACTATTTATGCTCTTTATATTTTCATTATTTTTATTACTTTTTAATTAATTAATATATTGTTTTTTGTTCTTCCACTTCTCTACATGGGCCTGGAAGTATAGGTGTCTTCAAGCTCCACCGTTTTGTATTTTATCAGGACTCAGGTACTAAGAAATGAATGCTTTAATGGCAGTTGAAACATGGCAGCCGTTCAGATCATTTCACTATCTTGGTACTGGTACAAGTACTGTAGTACCAAATTGCCTAATGAAGGAAAAAGCTCCCTCGACCAATCAGGTCTGATGAAGTCTAGTGCTGCAAGAATAGTATGGTGCCATGCTGCGATGCTCCCAAGGTACCAACAGTTGTCTAACTCTTTCCATGGGTTAACCCTTTATGTTGAGCCCTAGCACTTCTTTTAATACTTATTTCTCAAAACTGGAATTACACCAAGTCGCAATAAGCATGCTTTCTAAGTAAAGTTCTAAATGGATCCTAAATGTGGCATAATTCTACTCATCTATTTTTTTCTGTATCAAACAGAAACCTTTCTTATAGGCCACCTTTTTTTGGCCCACACTTGATGGATCAGTGTAAACCTTTTCACAAAGGAACCATAGTGATTAAACTGTTTTTTAAAGTTTCTCATCAATGGATTCAACTTTATGATAGAAACAAAAAATGACTTCTCTTGTGAACAATCAAACTTAACTATAAAATCACTGGTGCTAGCTCCACATTGTAATACATACATACATGTACATATTCACTAAACAATCATGTTGTAGCTAGATGAAAGAATGAGACATAAATTAACATTTAAAAAGCCCCAAAAACAAACATTTGGCATTTATAGTTTATTGAACTAAGAATAACTTGTGCTTGGTCATGCAGTGCTTATAACCTCACATACAGCTTCACTGATGACATCTCAAATGGCATCATTGATGACATCACTGATGACATCTCAAACTAGATCATTGATGACATCACTTACATCGCAGATGACATCATACATGATACTGATATTCAGAAATATAACATCACTCTTGACATCTCACGTGGCATCATTGATTAAATTGCTGATTACATCATCCACCATACCATTATTCACAGTAAATGTTTCCAGAAAACTGTGTCTTACTTAGGGAGAAATGGCGCACCAAGTACTTTGAATTATGTTGGTTCAACACATAAATCTACAACGGTGCACTACAGTGAGGATTACACCCTCAAAACCCCTGCATTGATTGGACAAGTCAATCAATTAAACCTACGACAATACTGAGGCACTCATTGGTCTAATATCCGTTATCAACAATACTTACAACAGTTTCTTCAATGTCACATTCTGTACAATAATACATCGTTAATATAACTAAAGAAAGGCGTTGACAATAATATTTCTAACTTCGAAATCCTAACATAACATCTTAGGGCCAGATGTAGCAAAAATAAAAATTGAGACTCGCATTTTGCGAGTTGATGCGACTCGCAAAATGTGAGTCGCAAATTGGAATGTCAGAAAAAAAAGCGATCCGATTTTGCGACTCGCAGCCGGACTCGCAACGCTGTGTGCGAGTCCGCAGTTTGCGAGGTCGCTGTTTGCGAGTGTGCAAAAAACGAACTCGCAATTAGCGAGTGGGTGTCGCAAATTGCGATTACCTTCAAAATTGCTTGCAGGTGCACCAGAACACTCTGGAAACACTTCCTGGCACATGATGATGACATCACAGCCAGGAAGTTAACAAATACACCTGGGAAGGAGGGCTCAACAGTGCCACTGACAGTAGGGTGCTGAGGAGTGGTAGGCACAGCACCATGGACGCAGCAGGGACCAGCCAGGCTGGCAGGAGGGGCAGGAGATCATAGATAACAGCCAGGACAGGTTAATGTGGCACATGGCGTTAATGTGCCACATGACTGGTTGGCATTTTCCTGCCCATGGACAATTTCAACTTGTATATAGTTTCTTCATGACATTAATAAAACAGTTATTTTTGTTCCACTTAACAAATGGTTAATAGGTGAGTATGGTGGGAGTTGACACGTACCGTCCAAAATATTGCGTTGCAATGTGGTCCCGTCTCAGTCTGCCTTGATTAGCTAGACTCCTATGACCCATGATGGCGATGTGGTTGTTCTTGCTCTTCATCATCAGGATCTGGGTCTGCAGGGGTGAGAGGTAGCCCACGTCGGGTGGCTATGTTGTGGAGGATGGCGCATGCGACCACAATTTTGAAAGCGGTAATGGGGGTGTATTGGAGGGCGCCTCCACTGCGGCGGAGGCATCTGAATCTTGCCTTCAGCAGTCCGAAGGTGCGCTCGATCATGTTCCTGGTCCTCTTATGCGCACTGTTGTATTGCCTCTCTGATTCAGTTCTGGGTGTTAAAAACGGAGTCATGATCCAAGGCCTGAGAGCATATGCACTGTCACCTGTTGGGCACAAAAGTACACGGTTAGGAAGTCCAGATTGTCGTGCACAGTGACCTGTGTGTATATCTGCAAGTGTCTGTGGCTCTACCTAGGAGGTAACCGTCTCCAAATTCCCCACGTTCCAGGCGTTGATGTATCCCACTATGCCTAAAAATGTATGAGTCATGGGTACTGCCAGGAAACTTAGCTACGATGTCCGTGATGACATAATGGGCATCACAAACAACCTGTATGTTGAGTGAGTGGGTACACTTCCTGTTGTGGAAAATGTGTTCCAGATTAGCAGGGGGGCATATTTAAATGTGTGTCCCATCTACACACCCTATGACATGAGGAAAGTGGGCAATGCGGTAAAAGTCCAGCTTGGTGCTGTTAATTTCTGCCTCATTCCTTGGTAAGTATATGAAGTGAGACATGTGCGTGACTAAGGCATCTAGGAATGCCCTGAGGAACCTTGACACTGCACTTTGGGATACCCCACCTGCCACGGCAATGACCCCCTGATAGCTCCCTGAGGCCAAGAGGTGCAGTGCGCATAGTACTTGCACATGCGTAGGGATGGCGCAGCCACGTAGAGTCTTGTGTTCTAGCTGTGGTTTCAGTAAATCTATTAATTCTAGAATGGCTGCGCTGCTAAGGCGGTATTTGTCATGGTTCTCCTCTTCAGTTTGCTGAAAAAGAGTCTGCCTGGTTCTATATATCTTCTCCTGTCTGTGGCCCCTCCTCCTCCTCTGCTGGGCTGCGTAGACTCTCCTCCTCACTGCTATCAGGTATATCTCCGCCATCTTGAGTAACCCAGATGCCTTCTGGGTCCCCTTTTATACTTTGGTAATGGTTACCACCTGCTCTGAGTTAGTGGTAAATGGGACATGCAAACTGGGCTTTTTGCGACTAGTCGCAATTTGCGAGTTGCAATTGCATATGGGTTGCGACTCGCAAATTGCGACTTGCAATTTGCGGGTCGCAAAATGGGGTCGCACCGGATGCGACTCGCAAACGGGTCCCATCGCTTTTTGCGAGTCGGAAATGGGCTTTTTGCATCCCATTTCCGATTTTGCACTGTCGCAAATTGCGATTCGGCCCGTTTGCGAGTCGCAATCGTTTGCTACATCTGGCCCTTATTTCTGTCTTTAATTCCTTATTACGGACTACCCACACAGCAAAATAAAATCTTTGGAAACTAAATCAAATACATTATTCCACAATTTTTATTACAACTAAATCATATCATATCTCCTCTCATAAATTCCGTGTCTTTCCACACTTCACAGCAATCAAATTGTAAGTCCATTTCTTATATATAATAAACCCGAGAATAGTTCCGTATTGGCTTCCTAGTCCGTTGTTATTGATCATTAATTAATTGTCCATCATTCTCAGGTGGCTTCCGTAAGGTTTAATTCCTTTATTTCACCCTCCAAAGTGGCAATTTCTTTCTGAAGTGAGGCAACCTTCCTTTCTTAATTAGTAATCAACATTTCCATTAGTCTCAGAGAGCTAGAAGTCAGTTCCTTTTCCCATAAATTTAGTAAATCAGTGTCACGATCATCGTAGGTAGGAAAAATCCGAGACCTCAATCCTCTGGGAATTCGATTCAATTTAATATATTGTTTCAGTGTGGCGCCATCCCACCACTTTGATAATTCATTCTTTTTCAGCCTTTCTACCCTCATAAATTTAATCTTTAAACCCTCATTCCGTGGACGGTTTGTGCTAGTCAATGTGATAGTACAGCCTTTCTCAAGATTACCAAAAAGTTCCTCAGCCAACCTGGTCCTATCCATAACTGTTTTACCCTGCTTGTGCAGCCCTCCTTTTGTAATGAACTAATAAATGTTGCCAGAAAAGGGTGTCTTCATAAGGGAGAAGTGGCGCACCAAGTACTTTGAATTATATTGGTCAAATTAGCCGGTCAAACTCAGAATCAGGGCCATAGTGTCTAAAAGCACAAAGCACCACTTGCGGTCATCTGGCCATGCTAGACCCAGGGAAAATCACAAGCACAGGTGACCGCAATAGAGCACAGGCCAGATACAGGGACCAGGTTAGCCCCTTTGATAAACTTACCACTGAAAGTTTGACATGTGGAATTATGTTCGGAGTGGAGGAATCTGCGAGGAGAAGGATGGTCAGTGCTGTAGCGTGAAGAGCAGGCGGAGCAACACAGACAATTGTCACTGTAGTGGAAAGCGCCAGTTGGACACAGACAGTATAGGAAAGTAGCCTCTTTCTAGCTTGGTTACCACCACTTTTGGCCTTTTTGTGAGTGTGTTTTTACGGCGTCACTGGGATCCTGCTAGCCAGGACCCCAGTGCTCATAGATAAAAACCTATATGTCAGTGTGTTTATCCTGTCTCACTGGGATCCTGCTAGCCAGGACCCCAGAGCTCATAGTTTGTGGCCTGATGTGTATGCCTGTGTGGTGCCTAACTGTGTCACTGAGGCTCTGCTAATCAGAACCTTAGTGCTTATGCTCTCTCTGCTTTTATATTTGTCACTGTAGGCCAGTGACTACATTTACCAATTTCAATTGGCACACTGGACCCCCCTTATAAGTCCCTAGTATATGGTACCTAGATACCCAGGGCACTGGGGTTCCAGGAGATCCATATGGGATGCAGCATTTCTTTTGCCACCCATAGGGAGCTCAGACAAACCCTTGCAAAGTCCTGCCATTGCAGCCTGCGTGAAATAACGCACATGTTATTTCACAGCCATTTTCACTGCACTTAGGTAAATATAAGTCACCTATATGTCTATCCTTCACTTGCTGAAGGTTATGTGCAAAGTTGCTAAGTGTGAGGGCACCCTTGCACTAGAAAAGGTGCCCCACATAGTTCAGGGCCATTTCCCCGGACGTTGTGAGTGCCAGGATACCATTATGCGCATGCACTACATAGAGGTCAATACCTATATGTATCTTCACAATGGTAACTCCGAATATGGCCAGGTAACATGTCTAAAATCATGGAATTGTCCCCACATTCAAAATCTGGTATTGGGGAGCCAGTTCCATGCATCCTAGGGGCTCCCCCATGGACCCCCAGTACTGCCAAACCAGCTCTCTGAGGCTTGCACTGCAGCTACAGCTGCTGCCAACTCACAGACAGGGTTCTGCCCTCCTGGGGTCTGGGC
The DNA here is from genome assembly GCF_031143425.1 of Pleurodeles waltl. Taxonomy (NCBI): domain Eukaryota; kingdom Metazoa; phylum Chordata; class Amphibia; order Caudata; family Salamandridae; genus Pleurodeles; species Pleurodeles waltl. Next base: position 4,826,471 of record NC_090437.1, on the reverse strand, counting down.
AGCCTAGTCCCAGGAAGGCAGAACAAACCATTTCCTCTGAGAGCAGGGTGTTACACCCTCTCCCTTTGGAAATAGGTGCTACAGGCTGGGGAGGGGTAGCCTCCCCCAGCCCCTGGAAATGCTTTGAAGGGCACAGATGGTGCCCTCCTTGCATAAACCATTCAACACCAGTTTGGGGACCCCTCCTGCCCCGCTCTGGGGGGAAATCGGACAAAGGAAAGGGGAGTGACCACTCCCCTGTCCATCACCACCCCAGGGTTGGTGCCCAGAGCTCCTCCAGAGTGTCTCAGACTTCAGCCATCTTGCTTTGCAAGGTGTGTGGGCACTCTTTAGGGCTCTGAGTGATGTAAGAGTCCCCTCCTGGTAGGTCCATAGCTGATAAGGTGGCCAATCCCCCTCTCAGGGCTATTTAGGGTCTCTCCTGTGGGTTTTCTTCAGATTCTGCTTGCAAGTTTCCTTCAGCAATTCTCTGCAACAACTTCAGACTCTTCTGAAATCAGATCAACCGCAGCCTGCTCCAAGAAACACTGTAACTGAAAAAAGTGTCTACAAGAGACACTTTTCTTCAGCACCCTCAGCTCCAAGTCAGCAACTGCAACAGTTTCCATGGTGTGTATGCTCTGGGGACTCCCTATCTTCATCCTGCACCAGAAGAACCGAAGAAATCTCCTATGGAGTGACCGAGTCACTCCCCTGCTCCAAGCGAGCACCTTCCAAGGCAACAACTGGTTCTCTGGGACTCCTCTCATGGCAACGAGCGTGCTCCTAAGGAAACAGAGGGTGGACATCTTCAACATAGACTGTCCTGAGGTCCTGATGATGCAATTTGGAGGAGGTTGGACCTTGCCTTCCCCGAGAACGACAGTACCCCTGTGTATTGTGTCTTCTTCATCTCCTGAGGCCTCTGTGCAATCTTGGTAAAATTCCTTCCTGCACAGCCTGGCCCAGGTCCCCAGCACTCCACCCTGCGATGCTCAACTCGCTGAGTTGTTCTCCGGCGGCGTGGGACCTTCTTTTGTTGTGCTGCATCAACTGCATTTTGCACCTTTTTGAACCTGGATCCTGCAGCTTCTGGGGGTGCTGGCTGGCATCTTGAGGGCTCCCTACAGTACTGAGAGCCTCCTCTTCCTCCTCACAGAGATTTGAGGCCCCCAGGTCCCTCCTGGGTCCATCCTGTGCCATTTTGATGAAAAACGCACTTTTGTGGTAGCCAAGGCTTGTTGGCACTTTCCAACATCAAATCTCATCTGCAACAATCTTCACGGTGTGGGACATCTTTTGCATTATGCAGGAGCCTGCTGGCATCTTCCTAGGGTGCATTTCATCAATATCCTACTAACCAGGGACTCTTCGTTGGCACCCTCCTCTGGGTTGGCAGGGGCTCCCGTCCTTTGCAGGTCTTCAGGTCCAATAATCCAGCAGTTGTTCTTTGCAGACTTGGTTGGCTGCTGCAAAATCCCCAAAATGAGGAGTAGTGTGTCCTAAGGAAACTTGCAGTACTTTACTCCAGCTTTTCTGGGCTCTGGGGTAATTTACTTACCTTTACTGTATTCTTACTCTCCTAGTGATTCTGCACACACTACACCTGTCTAGGGGGGAATTTGTGATTCACATTCCACTTTTTTAGAATATTGTTTGTGTTGGCACTAGACTTATTTTCTCCCATTGCATTCTTTAGGATTTCCTACTGTTTGCAATGCACTGTGACTATTTACTTGTCTAATTTTGGTGTCTAGTGTATATATTGTGCATAATACTTACCTCCAGAAGGAGTATTGCCTTTAAGATATTTTGGTACTGTATCACCCCAAATAAATACCTTTATTTTTGGTAACACTGAGTATTGTCTTTACTGTGTATAAGTACAATGTAACTATAAGTGGTATTGCATGAGCTTTGCATGTCTCGTAGTTCAACCTAGGTTGCTCTGCTATAGCTACCTTTATCGGCCTAAGCGGCTAGAACACTACTACATTCACTAACAAAGGATAACTGGACCTGTTGTAAGGTGTAAGTACCCAAGGTAACCACTACAAATCAGGCCAGCCTCCTACAGACAGTTGTTGCTGGAGCTTTGCATTGGAAGTCACCTCCAGCTATCATTGCTGTTACACAAGGTACAGCTCCCAGGTTCCTGCCCATTGTTGCTGGTTGCTGCATCATGATGAGCTGGGTCCACCCAAGCTTCACGCTTGCGTTCATCACAGGCGGGAGAGTGTTGGTATGAATAGGCCTGTTTGTGGTCAGGAAGAGCCCAAAACTTGAGAATTTCATCTTTCGTTTGAGGACGAGCTCAACTAATACTAGTTAAGGATCTAGGACCTGGGGAAGTACATCTTGGGGATCAGGAACACACTCAAGCAGAAGCCAGCAGGATTCAGATAGGCGGAGTTGCAGTTATAAGCAGGTCCAGCACAGCAGGTCAGCAGGTCAGCTGGGTGTTTGCAGGGAGCCTTCTGAGGCTTGTCATGTCCCTGTAGTTCTAACAGGAAGTGAATCAACTGACCCTTGGATTCACCCAGGTTAGCCTGGGATGAAAGGAGCAGATACAGGCTTACTTCTCAGAAAAGAAGGCAATCCTCAAGCAGGAGGACAGACCTCTGGTAGCAGTAGTGCAGTCCTCTAGGAGGCAAGGCACCCCCTCTTTGGTATTGTCCACAAGTTCAAGAGTGTACTGAGTGGTTTGAGAGATCTGTGAGAAAGTACCCTCTTTCTAGCATGGTTACCTCCACTTTTGGTCTGTTTGTGAGCGTGTGTCAGTGTGTTTTTACTGTGTCACTGGGATCCTGCTAGCCAGGACCCCAGTGCTCATAGTTTGTGGCCTAATGTGTGTGTTGCCAGTAGTGCTTAACTCCGTCACTGCGGCTCTGCTAACCACAACCTCAGTGCTTATGCTCTCCCTGCTTTTAAATGTGTCACTATATGCTAGTGACTTTATTTACCAATTACAATTGGCACACCGGACCCCCCGTATAAGTCCCTAGTATATGGTACCTAGGTACCCAGGGCATTGGGGTTCCAGGAGATCTTTATGGGCTGCAGCATTTCGTTGCCCACCCATAGTGAGCTCAGACAATTCTTACATAGAACTGCCACTGCAGCCTGAGTGAAATAACGTCCACGTTATTTCACAGCCATTTTTCACTGCACATAAGTAACTTATAAGCCACTTATATGTCTAACCCTCACTTGGTGAAGGTTAGGTGCAAAGTTACTCAGTGTGTGGGCACCCTGGCACTAGACAAGGTGCCCCCACATTATTCAGGGCAAATTCCCCGGACTTTGTAAGTGCGGGGACATCATTACACGTGTGCAGTACATATAGGTCAATACCTATATGTGGCATCACAATGGTAACCCCGAACATGGCCATGTAACATGTCTAGGATCATGGAATTGTCACCCCAATACCTTTGTGGTATTGGGGGGACAATTCCATGCATCCCTGGGTCTCTAGCACAGAGCCCGGGTACTTCCAAACTTGCTTTCCGGGGTCTCCACTGCAGCTACAGCTGCTGCCAACCCCTCAGATAGGTTTCTTCCCCCCTGGGGCCTAGGCAGCCTGTCCCAGGAAAGCAGAACAAAGGATTTCCTCTGAGAGAGGGTGTTACACCGTCTCACTTTGGAAATAGGTGTGAAGGGCTGGGGAGGAGTAGCCTCCCCCAGCCTCTGGAAATGCTTTGATGGGCACAGATGGTGCCCATCTCTGCATGAGCCAATCTACACCAGTTCAGGGATTCCCCAGCCCTGCTCTGGAGTGAAACTGGACAAAGGAAAGGGGAGTGACCACTTCCCTGACCAGCACCTCCCAGGGTAGGTGCCCAGAGCTCCTCCAGTGTGTCCCAGACCTCTACCATCTTGGATGCAGAGGTGTGAGGGCACAATGGACAGCTCTGAGTGGCCAGTGCCAGCAGGTGACGTCAGAGACCCCTCCTGATAGGTGCTTACCTTTCTCAGTAGCCAATCCTCCTCTGTGGGCTATTTAAGGTTTCTCCTCTGGGCTATCCTCAGATAACGAATGCAAGACCTCACCAGAGTTACTCAGCACTTCCCTCTTCGCCAAGGATCGACTGCTGACTGCTCCAGGACGGCTGCATAACCGCAACAAAGTAGCAAGAAGACTACCAGCAACAATGCAGCAAATCATCCTGCCGGCTTTATCGACTGTTTCCTGGTGGTGTATGCTCTGAGGGCTGTCTGCCTTCACCCTGCACTGAAAGCCAAGAAGAAATCTCCCATGGGTTGACAGAATCTTCCCCCTGCTAATGCAGGCACCAAACTTCTGCATCACCAGTCCTCTGGGTCCCTTCTCATCCTGATCAGCGTGGTCCCTGGAACACAAGAGCTGAGTCCAAGTGTCTTTGACAGTCAAGTGGCCGTTCTGTCCAAATCTGGTGGAGGTAAGTCCTTGCCTCCCAACACCAGACAGTAATCCTGTGTACTGAGTGAACTGCAGCTGCTCGGGCTTCGGTGCACTTTTGCAAGACTTCCTTTATGCACAGCCTAGCCCAGGTCTCCAGCACTCCGACCTGCATTGCCCAGCTCTCTGAGTTGGACTCCAAAGTTGTGTGACCCTCCTTTGTGACTCTGAGTCAACCGCTGTCCTCAGATCTTCTAAGTGCCTGTTCAGGTGCTTCTATGGGTGCTGCCTGCTTCTGCAGGGGCTCTCTGAGTTGCTGAGCACACCCTTTGTCTCTTCCTCCAAGGGGCGACCTCCTGGTCCTTCCTGGGCCCCAGCAGCACCCAAAATCCTCAACCACATCTCTTGCAACTAGCAAGGCTTGTTTGCGGTCTTTCTGCGAGGAATCAACTCTGCATCCTCCAGCACGCCGTGGGACATCATCTGACCAAAGGAGAAGTTCCTGGCACCTTCCGTTGTTGCAGAATCTTTGGCTTCTTCCACCTGGAGGCAGCCCTTTTGCACCTTCATCCGGGGTTTAGTGGGCTCCTGCCCCCCCTGGACACTTGTGTGACTCAAAAACTTGGTCCCCTTCCTTTACAGGTCCTCATGTCCAGTAATCCATCTTCAGTGTTTTGCTGGCAGTTGTTGTCCTTGCAGAATCCCCTATCTCGACTCTACTGTCTTTCTGGGGTAGTAGGGTAACTTTACTCCTACTTTTCAGGGTCTTGGGGTTGGGTATCTTGGACACCCTTAGTGTATTCTAACAGTCCCAGTGACCCTCTACAACCTACACTAAGCCTGGGGTCCATTCGTGGCTCACATTCCACTTTTGGTTTGTGTTGCCCCAGGCCTATTTCTACCTATTGCATTCTATTGTGATTCTACATTTTTTGCCCTACTTTTCTAACTGTTACTTTCCTGCTTTTGGTTTGTGTACATATAATTTGTGTATATTACTTACCTCCTAAGGGAGGGTCTCCTCTGAGATACTTTTGGCATATTGTCACTAAAACAAAGTACCTTTATTTTTAGTAACTCTGAGTATTGTGTTTTCTTATGATATAGTGCTATATGATATAAGTGGTATAGTAGGAGCTTTGCATGTCTCTTAGTTCAGCCTAAGCTGTTCTGTTATAGCTACCTCTATCTGCCTAATCTGCTAGAACACCTCTAATCTACTAATAAAGTATACCTGGACCTGGCACAAGGTGTAAGTACCACAAGGTACCCACTTTAAGCCAGGCCAGAAGGAGTACTGTCTCTAAGAAATGTTTCGCCTTGTGTCACCCAAATAAACTACCTTTATTTTTGGTAACACTGAGTATTATTTTTACTTGTGTATAAGTACTGTGTAACTATAAATGGTAAGCAGGAGCTTTGCATGTCTCCTAGTTCAGCCTAAGCTGCTCTGCTATAGCTACCTCTATCAGCCTAAACTGCTAGAACACTACTACTTCACTAATAAGGGATAACTGGACCTGGTGTAAGGTGTAAGTACCCAAGGTCCCCACTACAAACCAGGTCAGCCTGTTACAAGGTCCAATACTCACACATTGTGCCAGCCTTTGTCTGTGGGGAGCTCCCTGTCCTACTCGCACATCTGGTTCTGGAATGGTCTTCCTTTCCATTGTCAAGGCTCCAAGACAAACCCTGTGAAGTGCAAGTGGGGCAGGGTACAGCGCCACCTCCAGTTAGCCTAGCAGGATGGCCAACTCTGCTCATCCTTAGTCCTCTTTGTGTTACTGTCTGGAAGGAATAAATAAACACCAACAGTGGAACCATTCACAGTCATGTGACCCAGGATACTTGAAGAAGGCACCAATGTTTAGGACAAGAAAATGCCAACTTTCCAAAAGTGTCATTTTCGAAATTGTGACTTAAAATCTGACTTTACCACTAAAGAGGGGTTTAAACTTACAATTACTATCAGTGTAAACACCACATTTCGATCTGCTCCCAATCTGCTCCCAATCCAGTGGTATCACTTATTACATGTAATAAGGCAACTCAGTGTTAGTCAACGGGAGAGATAGGCCTTATCACAGTACAAAACAAACTTAGGAGTGTTTTGTATTGCTAGTACATGCAAAACTTAATTACACATTTTGTACTTTTCAAATACAGTGTACCCTGCTCTATGAGCCTTTAGGGCCAACCTTAAGGGTGATTTGTATACAATAAAAAGGATGATTTAGGCCTGGCAAATGGCTTATTTTGCAAATCGAAATGGCAGTTTATAACTGAACTACAGGTTATGGTGGCAGGCCTAAGGCATGTTTTAAAAGGCTACTTTAAGTGGATGGCACAATAAGTGCAACAGGCCCACCAGTAGCATTTAATGTATAGGCCCAGGGTGCAAGTACTACCATTTACAAGGGAATTACAAATAAATGAAATGTGACAATCATGAGCAAGGAATGTTACCATCTTTTAGGGAGAGAGCACATACACTTAAGCACTGGTTTGCAGTGGTAAAGTTCAGAGAGTCCAAATGCCCAAAAAAAATAACTCAGAAAACAGGAGGGGTGAAGGAAAAAAGTTTGCATTGATCCTGTAGAGAAGGCCAGGTCCAACAGAAGCATTTTGGTTGTTGGGCAGGTGAACAGCAATTAAAATAATGTGACATTCATAAAATGAGAGCGAATTGACACATATAGTGTGTCTTGCATGCTGTCAAAGGCTATGTTGATGCTCACTTGATTGGTGATAAATATTTGGACAAAGGTGTGACTTGTTGATTTACTTAAAGTCCACAAAGCCCATAGGATGCTGTTGCAATTCATTAGATTATATCATCAGTTATGTCATCAATGCTGACATTTAGCATGTTATGAGTGATGTTGTACATGAGATCACAGGCAGTGCATGACACGGGTGTATTTTATAGATAGTGCACTACATTGTAACTGATGAATTTCTGTTTTTCTTTTTAAATGTTAATTATTGTCTGATTACTAACTATAAAGTTACTTTCACCTTTGTTTTTTTCATTACGATTCTGGGGGGTTAACACACATCAATATCTTTTTATCATACCTAATATAACCTCACTTTAACCTTTGTGTTTCGTTAATGAATTTCTGAGTTATTGTGAGTATATTATAACTTTACTACGTTTAAAACCTACTTCAGGTAGTCAATCCTACAGCCATAATCAGTATGGGTTGGCTGTAGGCTTAGCTGTGCACCCACCCATCTGCAAATAGAGAATGGATGCTGGTCAATGGCTCTCACCAATTTGATATCTTTGCTGTGTTTTTTTATTGTTGTCAAAACTATATATATATTCATATCTTTTTATTTAACCCCTTCGCTGCCAGGCCTTTTCCCCCTCCTGTGCCGAGCCTTTTTTTGGCTATTTGGGGCAGTTCGCGCTTAGGCCCTCATAACTTTTTGTCCACATAAGCTAGCCAAGCCAAATTTGCGTCCTTTTTTTCCAACATCATAGGGATTCTAGAGGTACCCAGACTTTGTAGGTTCCCCTGAAGGAGGCCAAGAAATTAGCCAAAATACAGTGAAAATTTCGTTTTTTTCAAAAAAAAGGGAAAAAGTGGCTGCAGAAGAAGGCTTGTGGTTTTTCCCCTGAACATGGCATCAACAAAGGGTTTGTGGTGCTAAACTCAGCAGCTTCCCAGCTTTCAGGAACAGGCAGACTTGAATCAGAAAACCCAATCTTTCAACACAATTTTGGCATTTTACTGGGACATACCCCATTTTTGCAATTTTTTGTGCTTTCAGCCTCCTTCCAGTCAGTGACAGGAATGGGCATGAAACCAATGCTGGATCCCAGAAAACTAAACATTTCTGAAAAGTAGACAAAATTCTGAATTCAGCAAGGGGTCATTTGTGTAGATCCTACAAGGGTTTCCTACAGAAAATAACAACTGAAATAAAAGAATATTGAAATTGAGGTGAAAAAAACATAAATTTTTCTCTACGTTTTACTCTGTAACTTTTTCCTGCAATGTCAGATTATCGAAAGCAATATACCGTTACGTCTGCTGGACTCTTCTGGTTGCGGGGATATATAGGGCTTGTAGGTTCATCAAGAACCCTAGGTACCCAGAGCCAATAAATGAGCTGCACCCTGCAGAGCGTTTTCATTCTATACCGGGTATACAGCAATTCATTTGCTGAAATATAAAGAGTAAAAAATAGCTATCAAGAAAACCTTTGTATTTCCAAAAAGGGCACAAGATAAGGTGTTGAGGAGCAGTGGTTATTTGCACATCTCTGAATTCCGAGGTGACCATACTAGCATGTGAATTACAGGGCATTTCTCAAATAGATGTCTTTTTTACACATTCTCCTATATTTGGAAGGGAAAAATGTAGAGAAAGACAAGGGGCAATAACACTTGTTTTGCTAATCTATGTTCCTCCAAGTCTCCCGATAAAAATGATACCTCACTTGTGTGGGTAGGCCTAGCGCCCGCGACAGGAAACGCCCCAAAACGCAACGTGGACACATCCCATTTTTTTTAAAGAAAACAGAGGTGTTTTTTGCAAAGTGCCTACCTGTAGATTTTGGCCTCTAGCTCAGCCGGCACCTAGGGAAACCTACCAAACCTGTGCATTTCTGAAAACTAGAGACCTAGGGGAATCCAAGATGGGGTGACTTGTGGGGCTCTGACCAGGTTCTGTTACCCAGAATCCTTTGCAAACCTCAAAATCTGGCTAAAAAAACACATGTTCCTCACCTTTCTGTGGCCGAAAGTTCTGGAATCTGAGAGGAGCCACAAATTTCCTTCCACCCACGTTCCCCCAAGTCTGCCGATAAAAATTATACCTCACTTGTGTGGGTAGGCCTAGCGCCCGCGACAGGAAATGCCCCAAAGCACAACATGGACACATCCAATTTTTTTAAAGAAACAGAGGTGTTTTTTGCAAAGTGCCTACCTGTAGATTTTGGCCTCTAGCTCAGCCGGCACTTAGGGAAACCTACCAAACCTGTGCATTTCTGAAAACTAGAGACCTAGGGGAATCCAAGATGGGGTGACTTGTGGGCTCTGACCAGGTTCTGTTACCCAGAATCCTTTGCAAACCTCAAAATTTGGCTAAAAAAACACATGTTCCTCACATTTCTGTGGCAGAAAGTTCTGGAATCTGAGAGGAGCCACAAATTTCCTTCCACCCAACGTTCCCCCAAGTCTCCCGATAAAAATGATACCTCACTTGTGTGGGTAGGCCTAGCGCCCGCAACAGGAAATGCCCCAAAGCGCAACGTGGACACATCCAATTTTTTTTAAAGAAAACAGAGGTGTTTTTTGCAAAGTGCCTACCTCTAGATTTTGGCCTCTAGCTCAGCCGGCACCTAGGGAAACCTACTGAACCTGTGCATTTCTGAAAACTAGAGACCTTGGGGAATCCAAGATGGGGTGACTTGTGGGGCTCTGACCAGGTTCTGTTACCCAGAATTCTTTGCAAACCTCAAAATTTGGCTAAAAAACACATGTTCCTCACATTTCTGTGGCACAAAGTTCTGGAATCTGAGAGGAGCCACAAATTTCCTTCCACCCAGCGTTCCCCCAAGTCTCCCGATAAAAATGATACCTCACTTGTGTGGGTAGGCCTAGCGCCCGCGACAGGAAATACCCCAAAGCGCAACGTGGACACATCCAATTTTTTGAAAGAAAACAGAGGTGTTTTTTGCAAAGTGCCTACCTGTAGATTTTGGCCTCTAGCTCAGCCGGCACCTAGGGAAACCTACCAAACCTGTGCATTTCTGAAAACTAGAGACCTAGGGGAATCCAAGATGGGGTGACTTGTGGGGCTCTGATCAGGTTCTGTTACCCAGAATCCTTTGCAAACCTCCAAATTTGGCTAAAAAAACACATGTTCCTCACATTTCTGTGGTAGAAAGTTCTGGAATCTGAGAGGAGCCACAAATTTCCTTCCACCCAGCGTTCCCCCAAATCTCCCGATAAAAATGATACCTCACTTGTGTGGGTAGGACTAGCGCCCACAAAAGGAAATGGCCCAAAACACAACGTGGACACATCACATTTTTTCATAGAAAACAGTGCCTACCTGTGGATTTTGGCCTGTAGCTCAGCCGGCACCTGGGGAAACCTAGCAAACCAGCAAATTTTTGAAAACTAGAAACCCAGGGGAATCCATGATGGGGTGACTTGAGGGGCTCTGACCAGGTTATGTTACCCAGAATCCTTTGCAAACATCAAAATGTGGCCAAAAAAAAACCTTTTTCCTCTCATTTTGGTGACAGAAAGTTCTGGAATCTGTGAAGAGCCACAAATTTCCTTCCACCCAGCGTTCCCCTAAGTCTCTCGATAAAAATGGTACTTCACTTCTGTGGGTAGGCCTAGCGCCCACGAAAGGAAATGGCCCAAAACACAACGTGGACACAGCATATTTTTTCACAGAAAACAGAGGTGTTTTTTGCAAAGTGCCTACCTGTGCATTTTGGCCTCTAGCTCAGCCGGCCCCGGGGGGGGCAGAAATGCCCTAAAATAAATTTGACCCCCCACCCCCCCAAACCCCCCTGCCCGGGAGCGACCCTTGCCTACAGGGTCGCTCCCCCTGCGTGACATTGGTGCCAAAAAACAAATCCCCCTAGTGATTTCTGACCTAAAATCGCCCAATCTGCCCCCAAGGGGGGCAGAAATGGTCTAAATACAATTTGCCCCCCAGGGCAGCGACCCTTGCCTGATGGGTCGCTACCCATCTCTAAAAAACCAAACAAACAAAAAACACAAAAAAAAATTGGCCCTGGCGCCTAAAATAAATTTGCCCCCCCCAACCCCCACCCCGAGCGACCCTTGCCTACTGGGTCGCTCCCCCTGCATGACATTGGCGCCAAAAAACAAATCCCCGGTGCCTAGTGGTTTCTGCCCCCCCCCCGGGGGCAGATCGGCCTAATAATAGGCCGATCTGCTCCCAGGGGGGACAGAAATGGCCTAAAATAAATTTGCCCCCCCAACACCCCCCCCCCCCCCGGGAGCGACCCTTGCCTACGAGGTCGCTCCCCCTGCGTGACATTGGCGCCAAAAAACAAATCCCCTGTGCCTAGTGGTTTCTGCCCCCTTGGGGGCAGATTGACCTAAAATCGGCCAATCTGCCCCCAAGGGGGGCAGAAATGGTCTAAACACATTTTGTCCCCCAGGGGAGCGACCCTTGCCTGATGGGTCGCTCCCCATCTCTAAAAAAACAAACAAACAACAAAAAAAAAAAAAAAAAAAAAATTTGCCCTGGCGCCTAGATGTTTCTGCCCCACCCTGGGGGCAAATCGGCCTAATAATATGCCGATCTGCCCCCAGGGGGGGCAGTAATGGCCTAAAATAAATTTGCCCCCAACCCCCCCCCCCCCGGAGCCACCCTTGCCTACGGGGTCGCTCCCCCTGCGTGACATTGGCGCCAAAAAACAAATTCCCGGTGCCTAGTGGTTTCTGCCCACCTCGGCCTAATAATAGGCCGATCTGCCCCTAGGGGGGGCAGAAAAGGCCTTCCCCAAAAAATGCCCCCCCTGGGAGCGACCCTTGCCCAAGGGGTCGCTCCCTTTTGTCAGTTTCAGAGGAAAAAAATAAATTATTGGTGTCTAGTGGGGTTTCAAAAGCCGGATTGCAAGCAATCCGGCTTTTGAAACACTGGGAGAGACTTCAAAGGGAAGGAAATACATTTCCTTCCCTTTGAAGCCCCTCCGGGCCTCCCCCATGGGATTGACTCTGGGGGGGACCCTGTGACTAATCAGCGTGCGCTCGCACGCTGACGTCACAGGGGGAGTTGGGGGGGTCGGGGGTGGAAGGGGAAGGGCTTCCCCTTCCATCCCTGACTTGGGGGGGTGGGGGGGAACCCCACAGAGGGAGCGCTAGCGCTCCCTCTGGGCTCTGTGCACAGGACGTAATGGTTACGTCCTGGGCACAGCAGCACTGTGCCTCAGGACGTAACCATTACGTCCTGGGCACAGAACAGGTTAATTTCCAACAGCAATAGTGTATTGTGTTTTAAGCTCTTTAATTACTTTTATTTTTTATATTGGCTTTTTTAAATTTCAAATTTTTGTTTTCTTTTTTTCAGATGGTCCTGCATTGCTATAGCAAATTATTTTATTATACTCACCAAAAGCAATGACCTTAACACATGATTTGCAAGGTGCAGCAAAATACTGCATATTTTCATTGTCTTCTTATTGTTGACGTTGTACTGCAGTTGGTGTGGTTTCATCCTGTTCTGTTTTGTGATGTGCACGTTTCACCTCTGCACCAGATATGTGACTGGAGTGCATAACTAATAGGTGCTTCCACATCCTGCTTCTACCCACGGAGTACTACCCAGGCTGCCCCCTGCATAGCACCTAATTTCACAGGGTGCATTTTACATATTGGCCTCTTTTTGCCCCGCTGGCAATGTAAAGAATTTCAAGACCAATGGTTGCCTTTATGGCCCAGTAGTCATTTGTGCTGTGGCTGATGTTGCTAGCAGCACTATTGCGTCCTTATCCTATGATGTTGCAAGTGGGAAAAGGCCTGTGGATGGTGTGGTAGGGAGCTGCTGCTCTGGACTTTGTCCTGAGGTCATGATGGGCTTGCAATCTCTGTCTGCAAAATACCAATCAGCAAATGGTATTAGATTTTATTTTAATCATGTTGGCTTATTCTTTGCGTAGTGTATTTGAACAGCAATCACATGGTGGCTTTTATTTATTTTTTGTGTCACAGTATTTCAGTGTTATCTTTGAAGACAATGATAGAGCCCCACAGGACTCTTGAGTGGGCTTTAGTTCATTTTAGGGTCCCTCGGAACAATAAAAAAAACATTTTTTCCAAAAGGGAAGTTTACTATAAAAAAGTCATTTTTTACAAGTTTGAGGCCAAGGGTTTCCTTACTAGCCCAGATAATTAAAAGGTTTTGTAGTGTTTGTTAAAATGTCTGTATTTTTAGGTGTTGCGGTATCAAAGTACCAACAAATTGTACTATGGTACCAATGAATCTCAGTAAACCCACATCTGATTGTTTGTTGTCTCTAACTTTCTTCATTAAATAGTAGTGTCTCCCATTTTTCTCATTAGAAATTTGCTATTGATTTGTATTCATCTTGTGCACTCTCCTGTTTTTTTCCGAGATTTTTCAATTTTTTGGTGGGATTATTTGACAATAACCTTTCCATGGTCTCTGTAGGAATCCAGGAACATCCTCAAAAGCCTTAGGATGGGGACCCGCAGCCAAGAACCACTCCTCTCTAAATTGTATGGGAGTTCTTCTCCATACCACTAGGAGAGAAGAAGGTATCCATAAAACTGGTCAACTGCAAATAGTGATAAAAAGAATTCAGCTGAGGCACAGGAGAGAAGTACTTCACAATTGCTAGTACGCACAAGCACCTCAATGCATGGCATATCCAGGAGTTAAATGCTGCGAAGAGCAGACAACACAAAGATGTGGGAGCATCTACAATGTCTGTAGTTGTCCAGAGTATACAGCCTGGAGATTCCGTTCCTTGATGTGTCCTTGCTTCCAACAACACAACCACCTCTCCAACCCTCTTCCCTGAAGTTGACCATCTGTAATGAATGTCTATAAGATTTTCTGACACTGAGTACGCCACACCACAAGACACCCAGTATTCATTGCACAAGGAAATCCAGTGTGCAGACTCATGCAGTAGGTTTCAAGTATACATAAACAAAGTCATACTAAAACTGCCACATATCTGAAGTAGAGATCACATTATTCTAGCACTGCAAACATTTCCCTGGCTCCCTATTGCGCGACATAAGTATCTCTTTGAAAGCCACCTTAGTTGTGCATTAAGGTTTTTGTGGTGCAAGGTTGACTTTTTTACAATACAACTTTCAGGCATACTCATCTAGGAGGTTACTCAGGTCAAAAACTAATGGCCTGATTACGACCTTGGCAGACAAGATACTCCGTCACAAACTTGAGGGATATCCTGCCTGCCGTTTTGCAAGTTCCATAGGATATAATGGAACTTGTAATATGATGGATGGGATATCCGTCTTGTTTGTGACGGAGTATCCTATCTGCCAAGGTCATAATTAGGCCTCAAATCTCTTTAGACCATTACCAGGCTCAGCATTTCTATTGGAAACAAACCATCAGCTCTGTGACTCATTAGAAAACTTTACAATCAAGTGGAATTGCAAATAGAAATAAAGACCTTCCCACTATTGGCAAACAAGGAACCTAGGATTGAGAAGGAACTTAAAAACCAACAATACATTAACTATATGCTTTGGTTTCTCCTGATAAGGTATGTAACAATAAAAGCTACACCAATCTTGCACTCTTCTATGCTACAAAAATGACACCCCACAGTGCCATTTCCATGGCGATAAGACCAGCACATCCCTCAATTACACCTACAACATGCAATGAATCACTTGAAGAAGTACTGACCGTGCATATAATCCATGCTAGTGACAGACTAGACAGACTGCACAGTGCGTCTTGACAACAACACCAGTGACAACAGCATGCTATATAAATGCTAAACACAATTCATTGAAATGTAATGTTTGCACTTCTTCATCACTTTAGTGGAAGAATGATTGTTACCTATGCAGATAACTAACAACTTGATTGTGAGGGGGTAGTAACAGAAAATCCACCAGAAAATGACACCAGAAGTTCCTCCAGCAGTATGACCACGCTATGTAGTGCACCTGAGGGGGGACAATACAAGCAAATCCACATATGCTGGTAGCTATGCTAAAGTCCAAGTTAAACTCTACCAGTAAAAGTGGTGCAAAAATGCTTCAATTGTAAACCCATGCTTCGCTAGTATACAAAGCTAAAAAGCAGATTGTAAACTTACACCTTAGTGGAGGTTTATAGTTCACAAACATGGCAAAAAGAGTACCGGGTGGCCAAACTCAAAAAGTAGTATTAAATGACTAATCACTAATGATAAAGCAACTGGCATGAACGTAGGTATATAGAAGACAACCATATGGAAGCCCCATACCTGAAGGGCAGGTCTGGCTCTCTTTTGTAAAGCTTGGGAGCAGAGAATTAACAAGAATCAAAAAATCTTTGGAAATCAGCAGAATCCAATACTTCCCCTACATATGTACACTACATTAGAAGCATATTTCAGATGAATTTAATATTATAGTTGTCAGACAACCAGGTTGGAAAATGTCAACACCTGGTGATAATTTTATTTTACTTATGTGGCAGGTGCTGCAGCCCTTCAAAGAGTTCTAGTGCCATATCTTTGTGATATCCATATGTCTTTATACCATTACTATAATAGAATTAATTTGATAATCTGTTATCCATAATTATGACACTTTGATGCTCATTAGAACAAATCTAGACCCCAGTACTCTAATATTCCTCTTCCCCCACTTATTTTATTGTGCTCAAACAAGTGAATGACAAAAAAATAATTTGAAAAATATTGAGTTGCATGTATGTTACAGCAAACATATCGTCAATACAAAAATATCGAGGAAAATAATATGGAAGTTAGGAATATTGTTTTATTATGTATAAAATATCATTTTAAAACAAATGTAATATACAATATTGTGTGCTTTATTATAGTTGTACTAAATACCAATTAATGTAACATATATTAGTCACGTTTTAGTTATTATATGAACTGTAGGTGTTATTGTTATTAATCTTGATTGATTTTATTTTAGAAAAGTGTGCAATTTGTAATGCAAAATTAACCTTTTTCTACTACAAAATTGCATCATACTACAAAAGTGCAATTTATGAACACCAAAAAGTAGTTGACTTGATCAAAAGGGCAAACCTACTCAAAAGTGTTAGTTACCTTTGTTAATCAGGCCTTCAATGCTGAAACAATTCAAATGAAGCTCAGTCATCCAAAAGGGAAAGTCATCCATTCTCATTTGTTGGAGTGTAGCAGTCACCCTAGTTCGTATTTATCCAATGTTCTGTCCCATGTTTGGAAGCCAATTAGAATAGAGGTGAGGTGTTCCTACTCCTCAATAGAGTTATTGAATAACCTGTATTACAAATCATTATGCAGCTCTAATATATGTTCTGAAGGCTGATTTCAATCATATATGACATGCTTTTCCATAAAGATATTTTTAATACGTTGCCAGCAGTATAGCATGCATTGTTGCAATCAGTCTTCAGAATAGAACTTACAAGGGTTTCTAAGAAATTATCGATTAAAAAATCTGAAATTATTATGATTGCAATTATTATTTCGGGCATTAACTGTTAGCATGACGTTTTTATTCTCAATGTAAATGAAATAATGGAATAAAAAAGATGTGAGCAATTGACAACCTTAACTGCAAAGTACACAAATTGAAGATTAATAATCCTAGGTCACTTTTGAGAAAGGACAACTAGTTCTGTGGAATGATGAATGATCAGTAGTAGACATAACATACATTCTGGTGATCACTTCAGCAACTTAAAGTGAAACTGCAATTGAAAACAATTAGTATGTTGTAGATTATTCAGCTAACTGCTTTATAGAAGGATTTAAATGAGAGCCGAAAAAAACAAAGTATTTGTCAGTTGAAATGTGGTTCAGTAATTCACACGTCGAAACTTTGACAGCATTTCAGAGCAGTGGCAATGCCAGCAAGCAAGGGCGTAGTCACCAAATAGTTGAAAGAATACAGTAAATTAGTAGTGGGTGCTGAAAGTCAAACTAGGACCCAAGATAATTCACAATGGTAGTGAGCAATGGTCAAGTGCCCATTCAATTCTGTGAAACGTAGAGGACCAATTGTCTAGAGATATCAAAAACATCTGATTTTAGATGAGCTGCTGACCCCTTGGTCAATCACATCCATTAGTTGACTACAATGGCTAATCTTCAAATTCTGGTCCATAGGATTCATAAACAGAATACGGAATTTTTGCAATTGAAATATCACTGGCAAAGTTTTGCTAATTTAACAAAGTTTGCACTTTGTCAAAATTCAAACTTTATGAACTTTAAGGTTCACCTGTGGGAGACGTTTCCACAAATACTTTGTATGGGGTTTTTTCTCTCAAGAACACAATCACCCTCCAGTTAATTTAATACAGGTTTAACAAGAAGTAAAACATTAATTTGGCTTAAATCCTTAAACATTGTATACAATCAATATCCGAAACAGTCAATGAATTAAAATGCCTTCATTGTGTTATTCATTTATAAACTGCAAAGCATAAATTTTCTCTAGAAAAGTCTACTTTCATCAGATATCAGGTTCATTTTGCAGGTTTGGTTTAACTTTGATGCATTTCAACATCAGGTAAAGTTACCACGTCTTTGCTAACTTTCACCTATGTTACTGAAAGACAAGAATCAGGAAATGTGAACATAATGGCAGCTGTCACTTTTGCCTGGAGAAGTGCACTTTTGTGCATGTTGGTGTAAAGCCCTGTTGTTGCGGGATAGTGTGGAAATAGTTTGGAAAGTATATTTTAAAAGATTTTTAAGGAGAACCTATTGTGATAAGTGTATGATTTTTGGAACAGATGAATTGTAAGGATAAGGGGCTTACCTTTATAGGCAGCAACAGTGATTTGAAATTATAAAGAAATTGGAACCGGGAGCTAGGAAAATGACAAAAACTCTCTGAGAAATGTTCAAAGTAGCTGAGGATCAGATCATCATATTAAAAAAGGAGTATGATGATTCATGCATTTCAATGCATGAGCCATTAAATAAAATTCATAAGCTGGATTGCCCTTTAAAGGCGAAGTTTTATTCAGCTGACTAACATTGTAGCTTCTGGAGCTCTAGCAAAATGTCTGACAAAAATCTCTTAGCATCCTCATCCAGCAATGGAAATTTACTCATCAGTTCAGTTCTCAGCCAGGACAAACAGACATGCATTCATTATACGTCTAATAACTCATTCCTGGTACATTGATGCAACCTTGAGAAACGCCTGCAAAAACCAGAAGAATAACATCTAGCCTCACCAGTCTTTCCATGACATCTGGAGCTAAACTCTGTTAAGTACATCCATTGAAGTTCAAGCATGTATTAGTGCTGCAGCAATACGTTTATGTGATACAAGCAAGATGGACTAAGTTTAGCTTTTGCATTTGAGGGCCAGGCACTCACATCCAGGAAACGTTTGGTAAGGAGATCAACAAAGGAACTGAATTCTGAGAGAGGTATTAAGCCTCAGGCTGATTTAGTGTAGCAGTAGAAAGTTTACCCACTCACAACTATTTTACTATTTGTTTTTATAGCTATAAAAACAAGTCATTTTCAGCAGTTGTTATTCTGAAGGAGATCTTCATTATTCACTATTGTGTATTTTTGTCAATTTCAATGGAATTCTTTAAAATAAATTACTGACTGGAACTATCTCTAGCCACAGTTCCCTGCTTTACCATGCCACTCTGGATAGCGGAATATCTGCTAGACAGATTTACAAGCAAGTCTTAGCTGTGAGGAATGTTCTGTGTATTACACTTCAAAGGAGAGCAAATGCATTGTAGCTCAAGCCCTTGGTCCTTAAACAGTGGGGTTTTATAGGAGAGTCCATTTAGTGTTAAACGTTTAAATGTAATGTATATACAAGTAGTTGAAGGAGGCTTATTAGTATCCATTGGATTGATCAGCAATCTCATGAAAAGAACACACAATTATATATTTTATTGGTAGGGCCAACCACTAAGAAAGATTTCACGGGTGTCTGCAAGTATTTGCTCCAGAGAAAATACTAATGCCTTCATTATGAGTCTAGCGGTCTTCTGACCACCAGACTCATGGTTTGAAGACCACACTCCAGGTGGTCTGACCACCAAATTACGACCATGGCAGATGGACCACCAGGGAACTGTCCCCACCGCCAGGAACATGGTTTCCGACGGGGTTGAGCAGCCGGAGTTGTGGTCAGCCATAGTGGCGCTGAGTTCAGCGTGGCCGTGCTGATCAGCAGTCCAGTTTCCACCAGCCTTTTCCTGACGGGGACCCAGCCAGGAAAAGGTGGCGGAAACCCAGTGCAGGGGCCCCCCCTGCCCAGCACCCTTGGAATGCACACAGTCTACTATGGCAGATTGTATGTATTCTGAGGGTGATGGGGGCACCCTCTGTGCAACAACACTGGCCTCAGCTCCATGAAGAGCTGAGGCCAATGACGCCTCACAGTTTCTTCTGGGCTAACCAGCAGTAACCTCAGATTTCTGAGGTTTGGGCCTGTCAGCCCAATGGAAGCCTTGTCATAGGGCCGGGGAGGGGGAGACTGCCATCTCCGCAGTGGTCTCCTCTTCATGGGGCAGGTGGACCAAATGTCGGCCTGCCAACCTAGTAACAAGGTACTAAATTTTTATCTCAAACCCACATGCACTGCTTCAAAATACCATTCATTAGCATTCACAAACTACCATAGATTTTCTGTGCCATTAGTTAAAATCAAGGGCACTTGGTCACTTTTGATGATTATTCGCCATGATTTGCACACATACCACGTGGTAAAAGCTTGCCTTTATGCACGTAAATGCTCAAGAGTAATAACGCCTGTTAAAATAACTACTGTCTGTCAACACTTACATTAATGTTCACCTCACTGCAATGCTATATATTTGAAACTGTGAAGGAGATATATTGGCAGACTGGAAAAACCTTAAAAGGTTTGCAGTGGGGTTGGCACATGAACTAAGAAGACCTGGCCATATTTTTAGAAGGAAGGGAACAATTCTGTTGCTAGCCCCTTGTAAGACAATTTGTCTGATGCCTGTAAGTATCAATGGAATAACCCTATAAATGTAGCCAGGAGCATTCATCAAAATATTCTGTGCCACTTGAAAATGACTGCTATAAAGCTGTACACTTTATGGCAGGTATGGCTGGACTATGGCCATTAAGAACCTACTGAAGCTGCATAGTATGTCGGAGAAGACACATTCTGCACAGCATTCTGTAGCAATTGTATTTGCTTAGTATCAAAATGTAACAAATTTAACAGTTGATTCAAAACGGATACCAAAGGCGCGATGTATACAGATACCTAATTTAGTCAAAGAAACAGCTTGTATTGAGCTGGTGCAACTCAAAGTATTATTCACTAACAATCAAGAGTTGTGTCTTGTATTACAGTACCAGAACACCATTCCTTTGGCAATGTCCTTGGCAAACCTGATCAACCCCAGAGAGTAAATTAGTTTGTGCAAGACATAAATGTTAGCTGAAGCAAAATCTAGAAATAATCATGCAATAAAAGCTGTGCTTCTTTTACTTTGCACTTGCTACCTATGTGTCAAACGTGCTATGATCAATAGGAGGTTTATTTTCTGCGCACAATATCAGGTTACTGGATTCACAATGTTACAACTTCTTAAGAAAAAAGGCCCATCAACACAGTTTTATTAGGGGAATAATTCTTAACGGTCTCACTTGGAGGAACTTTAGGATTCATCAAAAGTCCAATCTGCTTCCAGATAATTAAATAAACATTTAAATGTTCAAGAAAATTACCCAGACCTAATGTTTCTTACTTTCACCTCTGTGTTACTTTGCATATACATCTGGGTTCTAGCCGTGTCTTGTTGCTAATTTGCCTACTACTTTTGTTTCTTACTGATAATTTATCCAAGATAAAGCACAAATGTGCCTTAATGCCATATGACTTTGGGATTATTAGTACAATGATATGCCTGACTTCCTTAGGAAGCCTCTGTCATTTACACGAGATAACAAATCTGATAATTCACTGGTATGATATAGGAACAGTTGATAGCACAACTAGTTGCCACTGTTGCTATATCATAAAGGCCTTCCAGGCCAGGCTGACTTTATCTCAGAGAGCCTATCAGTGCAGTGCTGTGTGTCTGCTTTGACTGAAAGCAGAAAGGAAAGCTGGAGGAGACGCAACAAAGACAGGGAGGATGGGATTGGTTAAAGAAGGTAGGTAAGGTATTTTTTCACGGTTAGGTCAGAGACCGGAGGCCATGTTAATATATGGCTTTTACTTAGCCAGTGCATGGCAGACGATTTTGGGGGCCATACACATTATAGATGGTTAACAAATTGAATTATAGGAATGTTGTTCACTTCAGAGTTCTGGGGGACATCCCAACCAACTTCGCTATCATTGTCTATTTGATGTCACTCAAAAGAACCCCTCTGTCAAAAACGTGCTTGTAATTCATTGTTACCTATCATTTTATATTTTATGTATGGCTCTGATTGAGGTCCACTAACGCAAATGCCAACTTCTAAGGGGCGGGTGCATTGAGTTAGCGCCCCCTTACCACCACCATGTGTGCACCGTATTTAGATGCTATTGATGTACTGTTCAAGGTTAGCGTAAAAATTTTGGGGCTAACTCTAAACAGTACATAGGGGCTCATTGTAACCAATGGTGTGTCACCTTTTAACGCCTGCTCTGAGCAGGCATTAACAATGCAGAAAAAAATCACGCAAAGAAATCTTTTTAGATTTCTTTGTGCCATTTTTTTGCCCTTCCTAATGGGGGACCCCCCCCCTTGCATACATTATGCCTGGCGCAGGCATAATATGGTGCAAGGGGTTACACAGTGGCACAATGCATTGTAAATCTGGTGCAGCAATTTTGCCATAATATCACCACATTAGCATCAATAAAATGACACTAATGTGGAGATATTATGGCGCCAAGGGCTCTTAAATCTGCCCCTATATATGGTAAATCACTGCTACGACATGGCAACAGTTGTTAAAAAAAGCTGTTGACCCCGGTTGCTATGACATGAAAGAATTCCTGCCTTCTCTGCAGGGCTTTCCCAGAGCCTCTCAGAGCAACGCTGGATAGAAGGTGCACAGTTTCTGTAGGAGAGAGAAGGAAAGACACAGAGTGGTAGCAGTATGTGGCAGGAGGCCATGTATTTGTTTTTTTAAACTTAGAAGAGTGAGGAGAAGTCATTGTATGTATGGCTCCCACATTACTCTTTTCCCCGAGTATCAGGTGGAAGCAGAGGCAGATGCTTTTGGAGGGCAAGTATATCATAAAAATATAGATGAGTAAAAAGTGAATTACACCTTGGGGTACTGAGTGACATCATAGGCAACTCGAGCTTTGTTCTTGTTGTCTATTTGATGTCACTCAGGACTGCTCGGTAAGAAACATCCCTGTAATTCTATAATTCTGTAAATTGTGTCATCCAGAAGCTGACACTCATCACTGATGTGTATTGTTTGGACTGGGTTAGTGATTAACAACACCCCTTTGGGATCTGGACCTGAATGGGGGAACTGGCTTGTGGGAGACACCAATTATTTTTTTAGTGCATTCAACTGAATGTCCACCCTTCTGTGCAGTGTTGTTTTTTTTTTTTCATCAGTTTGAGCTCAAACTATTTTTTGGGCTAGGGATATGCGAATGGTGCAGCAATTATTAATTAATGAGCAAGTGCAAGCTCTTCAAAATTATGGTAATCCTTCTGGAGCTTTGATATCAAATGATCCCACTAATTCTGGATATATTCAGCCAAAGGTCTAAGATATTATGAACCAAAACTCAGACTTTTTATGATTTTAATTAGTACCACAGGAAACTCTTGATCTTTTGTTTAATGACTACGACTGATTTAGAGTTTGACAGAGAGGGTATTAGTTCGCAGTGAGACAGCGGTTCCTAACAATGACTACAGGTTATCCAGTGGGCTGAAAGAAATCTCTAAATTCAAAGTACAGACAGTCTGTCACAAAGATGGAGTATTCAACTCCATCACTGTGATGGAGCACAATTCATCCTCAAAACTCTGAAGCAGGCACTAAAAGACTTTCCCACAAGCCATCATGTTACAAACTCTGAAGATGTGTTTCACATTAACTCTATCCTGACTGAAATAGAAAGGATGAGCAGCACTAAGAAGCAAAGCAAGCTATTTAAGATGAGGCACAAACTAGTTTATGATACTTCTAAAGTTGTCATGTCTTGTTCCAAATAAAAAAAAACATTTTTGATGTATCATCAATCTGTGTTACACTGTGGTGCCTGTTCATATTTAACCAAAGAGAGTTGTAGCCTTCTTGTTTAATCTGTAACAGTAGCTTTAGAACAGCAGTGTTACTGCCAGTTCTAATGTAAGTCTCGCATTTGGCGACAAAAGCTTGTGTGGCTAGTGGCTTAATTGTGCTGGTCACTGACAAGGAGGGTGGTTGAATTCTGAGATACAGTTGACATGTGTTCCCTGTGGTTTTCTCAGTAGCCTAAACTCATATTTGAATCTGGTGCCCTCACTCCCTGCAACCACACCCTCCCCACAGATTTATAAAAGAATCAGGGATGCCAATACCAACGCAGTTTTTTTTTTTTTTTTTAATATTTTTTTTTGAAAATGCACAATGTACAGACACCAAAACAAAGAGAAGGCTGAATAAATACAATAAATACATTGTATAAATACACATCATTACATAAATTCATTTCATCAATCTACAGCAGACAACAGGTCCACTAAAAGGGGACGCATGAATAACCTATTCAAGACCTTAGAATACAAATAAAATGCAGAAGTTGAACATGATTAAATAAATAAATCCCCTACAAACATGATTCAATTGTTATCTAACCACTGTGCAAACGGGGCCCAGATAGCTTCACCCATCCGTCTACGCGCGTGGCCCTTGCACGCATAAGAACCCATTTCTAGATAAAACATTGAGCACATCCGAGCCAGCCAATGGTTAAAAGTTGGTTGGGTCGACTCCAGCCAATCAGATGCAATACAGCAGTGGGCCACAGACATAGCTAAAAATAAAAACCTCTGCGAGTATTCTAGGTACAGCACTCCATCAATTCCCAATAATACTAGTTGCGGCGTAATTTCCACCTTCTGATGAATTAGCCTAGTTAAAAAGTTAGCCATATCAATAAAAAATTCATGTAGCCTATTGCAGCTAAAAAAAATATGTACCAGGTCGGCCGATACGCTCTTACATCTAGGACACACCACCCCCCTTGAACTGCCCCAATTGAATAGCTTAGCGGGGGTATAATATAGGTGAAAAATAGTTTTATAATGTTGGGTTTGTGGCCCAGCGGCTAATATAAAACGCTGTGCCTTATCTAAAGAGGTTCTTACAGACACTTCAGAAGCTCCAGTAATCCGAGCCCACCTCTCCGCCTGTTTGCTCAAGTCATCTGGCATTAAATTCAAAAGGAGCGGATAAAGCGAACACACCCGCCATCTAGTGGAATTATGAAGAACCTCCATAACTGGGATTCTATCCCCCACCTGCCCAGCTGCTGATCTAAAGTTTACCCCCAAAAAGTGTCTGATTTGCAAATATTTAAAAAAATCCTTAGTGTCCAATGAAAATTCACTTGTCAATTCTTCAAAAGATTTAAGGTGGGTGTTCCCATAAAAATCCCCAATACACCGAACACCAAGCTGAGCCCACCTGGCACAGTATTCATCCTTAAAAATGTCAGGAAGTACCGAAGAATTCAAAATTGGGGTGTAAAAATTAATCCGGCCAATTCCAATTTTTTTTTTAACATTGGTCCACACCTTAAATGCAGCCCAGACAGTCTTGAACTTAACTTTTTTTTAAATAACTAGGCTCCACTGTTCTCAAAAAAGCTGCATTGGCATGTCTCCCCCAAATCATGTTATATATAGTAGGACAGATTTCGCCAAAATCTCTGTTATCAGCCTGTTGACTAATTAATGGTTGGATATATTGCAGTGCAGATACCCAGTAATAAAACAGAAAATGAGGGGCCGCCCACCCCCCCTCTCTCTGGGTAACACTAAATACTTATATGCCCGCCGTACTTTTTGAAAAGACCAAATAAAACTACTCGCTAAACTCTCCATGTGTTTAAACCAATCTTTGTTAATTTCCAGCGGGATAGTACGAAAAAAATATAAGACCCTAGGTAAAAAGATCATTTTAGTAAGATTGCATCTACCAATAATCGTTAAATGCAAATTGTTCATATGATGCAACTCTTTCCTGGTTTTAGCTAAGACAGGGGCAAGATTACTCTCCACTATTTGGTCCAAATTGGCCGACAATCTGACACCTAGATAAGTCACTTGATTAGCCCTCCTGTTGTCTTCAATAATGGCCCACTCATTGCCCAGTATTTGGCATTTACTCCTATTTAATGCATAGCCTGAGATCTCGCCAAACTCCGCGGCTAGTTTCTCTATTTGTTCAACCGCCCTCCCTGGTTCAGGAGTAGTGACGGCTATGTCATCAGCATATGCCAAAATTTTAAACCTGCCCTCCGCCATTACCATAGGCGAGATCAAAGTACTTTGCAATAACTTCCTAATCAAGGGGTCTATATAAAGTGCAAACAATAAAGGGGAGCAGGGACAGCCCTGTCTGGTTCCTCTTGTAATATAAAAGGGCTCTGAGGTTGCCCCGGCTAGTTGAATTCCAGCAAGGGGCTTCTGATATAAACCTTGTATAGCCTTGATAAAACCAGCCCCTATATTAACTTTACTGAGCACTGTCCATAAATATTTCCAGCTCACCCGATCGAAAGCCTTTTCGGCATCTAATAATATTAATGACATAGGGGCCGCCATAACCTGAGATGCATCTAACATGATGATAACACGCCTGACATGATCGGCGGTCCCCCGCCCAGGAATAAACCCATGTTGCCAAGGGAAAACAAGCCCACTGATAACTCGACTAAGCCTAACCGCAAGGATTTTGGCATACCATTTAGCATCCGCGTTCATCAATGAGATAGGTCGGTAGGAGCCTGGTAAAAGTGGGTTCTTCTCTTTTTTTAAAAATATAACAATATTGGCCTCCAGCCATGAGCCCGGCACCCGCTCTCCAGCCTGTACAGACGTAAAGAGTGCCATAATATCATCCTTCAATTCCTCAAAAAAATGTTTTCAAGAATTCTATTGGGATCATATCAGGGCCAGTAGCTTTCCCATTAGATAGAGCAGTTAAAGCCGAGATAATCTCATCCAACTCAATGGGGGCAGTCAACTGACAGCCCTCATCTTGCGTTAACTTTGGACATGAAGGGGCATATTTATACTCCGTTTGCGCCGAATTTGCGTCGTTTTTTTCGACGCAAATTCGACGCAAAACTAACTCCATATTTATACTTTGGCGTTAGATGCGTCTAGCGCCAAAGTTCATGGAGTTAGCGTCATTTTTTGGCGTGAACACCTTCCTTGCGTTAATGAGATGCAAGGTAGGCGTTCCCGTCTTAAAAAATGACTCCCAGGCATGTGCGTGGTATTTATACTCCCGGGCAAAAATGACGCCCGGGAGTGGGCGGGGCGAAAACCCCCGCATTTGTGCCTCTTTTTAACGCCTGGGTCAGGGCAGGCGTTAAGGGACCTGTGGGCTCAGAATGAGCCCAGAGGTGCCCTCCCCTGCCCCCAGGGACACCCCCTGCCACCCTAGCCCACCCCAGGAGGACACCCAAGGATGGAGGGACCCATCCCAGGGAAGAAAAGGTAAGTTGTGGTAAGTATTTTTTTTTTAAAGAATTGTGGCATAGGGGGGCCTGATTTGTGCCCCCCTACATGCCACTATGCCCAATGACCATGCCCAGGGGACATAAGTCACCTGGGCATGGCCATTGGGCAAGGGCGCATGACTCCTGTCTTTGCTAAGACAGGAGTCATGTTAATGGCGTCTGGGTGCCCAAAAAAAATGGCGCAAATCGGGTTAAGACGATTTTTTTGCCTCAGCCTGACTTGCCCCATTTTGGGATGCCCAAACGCCATTTTTCCCTACGCCGGCGCTGCCTGGTGTACGTCGTTTTTTTTCACGCACACCTGGCAGCGCCGGTCGGCTAACGCCGGCTAACGCCATTCAATAAATACGGCGCCCGCATGGCGCTTCAGAATGGCGTTAGCCGGCGCTAATTTTTTTGGCGCAAAACTGAGTTAGCGCAGTTTTGCGTCAAAAAGTATAAATATGGCCCGAAAGATCACTCAAATACTGAGCAATCCTTTCGTCTCAGTCATCCGAGAAGAGATTTTCCTGCTGGTACAATACAGAATATTTTTCTTTAAACACCTGTAATACTGACGTATCTCCATACACAATCTGCCCCAGCCTATCTTTAATTGCCAAAATGGCACTCCGAGCCGCCTTTTGTCTAGTCTTATATGCAAGCACCTTACCCACCCTCTCACTAAACTCGTAACATTCCTGCCTGCGAATCTGGGCTTTAATAATGTCTTGATCTAGATACAACTGAATGATCTTGGCCTTCATGACCGCATTCTTATCCAAAGTATCTTGTATTGGAGCATTATTCCTTGCGAGCCCCACTATCTGACTCTCCAGAGAAGCCAATTCAATCTGGGCCGCAGATATAACTAGGTGCCTTTGTTTCTCCCGCCTAAGGGCGTAGCTCAGGGTTTCCCCTCGAATAGCAGCCTTTAAAGCATCCCATAGCATCCCCGGTGGAACCGTATCCCTGTTAAAACCCAAAAACTCAGTTAACCATACTTTCATCCGTGACACATAAGCTGAGTCAAGCAACAAGCCCCGGTCAAAAGACCAGGGTTTTAAATGTCACTCTTTACGCAAGTCCGGAAATTGTACTACCAAAGGATTATGATCAGATATGACCCTAGAGAATTTTTCCACCAAAAGTCCTTCGCATAGCGATGGTGACAAAAAAAAATAGTCTAACCGGACAGACTTTCGGTGGGGATAAGAAAAGAAAGTGTACCCAGGATCCATAGGCATACAATGCTGCCATGCATCCACAAGGCCATGAGTCTGCACCAACATTTGTAAGGCGCGAAACACCTTCGGTTTCCGTCCCAAATATGAGCCCTGATTCTGTAGGGGGATATTAGTCTCAGTATGTATATTAAAGTCCCCACATATAATAAGTGGTAAGGCCCAAAGCACAAGTTCAGTATTCAACATATTAATACCAGCAGGATCATCAAAATTAGAGCCATAAATAGAACACACAGTAAAATTCGATTGTCCCATAACACACTCTATTATAACCCATCGGCCCATGTTATCAACCCTCTTCTTGACCACCTTAAGAAGATCTCGCCGTGTAAGTACTGCAACCCCTCTAGTGTTAGTTTCTTGAGTGGTGTACGCGACTAATTGGAAACCAGGAAAATCCAACAAATGCTTTTTAGCCGGGGTAACATCTGTCTCTTGTAAACAAATTATATCCGCCCTTAATGTTTTGAGTTCATGAATGGCAAGACGTCTTTTCTTAGAATCGTTTAGCCCACATATATTTAAGGTGGCCACCCGCAAAACATTACGGTCCCCCATTGAAAGCTCTAACAAATACACCCAAACTTACATCTTGTTTCATCATACACCTAATAATCTCCTGTGCCTTCAAATACATATTTCTGTGCATCTCCCATGCAAAACCTACCCAACCCCAAACCACCCCACCTATCCCCACCCCATCCATAAAAGGAGACCCTACCTCCCACCCACCCCCCACCCTACCAAATGAGGCTTCCAGACTGTAGTCTGTAAGATGGACAAGCAGCCCCCCCCTTGAAGGGCTCCTGCGGCGACTCCTAAATTAAACAAGTTTACTAACAGAAAGCTGTTTCCCCTAAAGACTAAACCCCCATAAACCAACCATTTCAATAAGAGCATCCCTTCTCCTTTTCTTCTCTTCCCAAGCTACCCACCTCTATCACCCGCCCCTTTTCATTTCATTTTCTTTTGTTTTTTTCTTTTTGACCCTACTCCTTTTTTTTTTTTTTTTAAACGTTTCTTTTTTTATAAACCATATATAAATAGTTAAGTCAAAGACTGCAGGTACTCCTTGGCTTTGATCTCAGATGAGAACACTTGTATCGTCCCTTTATATATAGTCTTAAGTCGGGCCGGGGACAGTAGATAAGCTTCCGCTCCCTTCTCCTGGAAGGGGCTAATCAGTTGTCTCAAGCGCCAGCATCTCTCTACCGTAGCATGACAAAAGTCGGGCGGGAGAAGAATGTACAGCCCTCACAGCTAATCCTTGCATCAGGGCGGGCTTTCTCAAAAACTATTTGACGCAACAAATAGTTGCCAAAATAAGCTATAAAGGCCCTAGGCTGTTGCTGGGCTGATCCACTTGCTCCTGTTAATTGTTGATTCCTCAGATGTAATGGAAACCGATGGGCGCTCTGTATCTCCTTCTCCCACTCCCATCCAGTCTGCTCCGGAAATGCTGCTTTAAACAATCTAATTATAAAGGCTCTTGAATCCTGCCCTTCTACACCTTCTTGTATCCCAATTAAGCGCAAGTTGTTACGACGTTGTCGATTTTCAAAGTCCTCTACTTTCCACTGAATATCAGAGAGCTGAGTCTCATGCATAGCAGCTTGTTTTGTCACTGCCCCCAGGTCTGACTCCAGCACGTCCGCCCGGCACTCAATAGCAGCAATCCGCTCCCCAATTTCAGAGCATGTCTTCGCAACCTTGCTGACTGCCACTTGTAGCTGCTTCGTGGCCACCCTGGCTTTCTTGCTGTCCCTCTGCGTTTGATTATGCTGTGCCGTGATGGTCTGATAAATAAGATGCAGAGAAGGGGAAGGGGGCACAGTCTCTGCATTCAAAACATTAACCTCTGCCCGAGCTGGAGCCACTGAGAGATCACCCATGCTATGCAGTAGCTGTTGTGTTTCTGTGTAATCCCAGGACATAGCTCTTGTCCTAGACGCCTTCTTTTTTTTACTCTTCCCACTAGACTCACCAGCTTTGTCTAGTCTAGATACCTCACTCTGTTTTGGTTGACATTTAATTGCGGTGCCCCTCAGCACAGAAATAGGAGTTAAAGGGGCTGTAGAGCTATCACATGTCTCTGAGTCTATGGAGGGGCTGGTGCTGGCCTCGTCCGAGTCTTGAGATTGATCCGACAGAGAAAAAAAATTCTCCCCAACTTCACCCTGAACTAATGAATCCTCTCTACCCTGCCGGAAATCACGGATCGCCTCCAGAGTACAAGCCAGAGTTGGCGGGTCGGTACTTGGCAATAGGTGTGCTGCTTCTGCTTGCTCGCAATACCCTGCCCCTGTCACCAATTCCTGCGCCAGCCCTACATTGCCCTGAAACCCAGGGGCATATAACGGCTGGTCAGTCTCCCCTTCAGATGCTGCTACAAGACCATTACCCCCAACACAAGGAACAGAAGCCTGTGAAGATCCCCCAGCAATACAACTTACAGTTTTGTGTGTATCCAGTGATCGGCTGCCACCAACATCGGTTTTCACCTGAGGCAACCCCCCACTATCTAAAGAAGCCAGATGTCCTGGGCCGGTGCTGTCACCATCCACAATCAGCTCCGCTGCATCTCGTATAGATCCAAAATCGGAGTCCTTTATTGTAATGCTGCCCCCATTAGAGGCTGAATTATGAAGAATTTTAAACATCCGGGGTATAGTCACCACTTCCTCCTTTTCTCCAATCTGTTTTGCGCCATTTTTCACCCTGTGCATCTGCCCCAGGACCACGGAGCCCCCTGGAGCTGGCTGCCTGCCCTCAGACGCATTCTCACCGCTGCAGGCATTTCCAAAGCCGCTATTCCTGGAAATCCCCCCCCCGAGCGGGGGGTCCAAAGGTCGCTGTTCCTGCGACCCTGGTTTTAGCCGGCTGCCGCGTGCGACTTTCGGGGCCATCCACCGCTGTTTGCCGCAAGGGGCTAAAAGAATAACAAATGTCAAGACCAGGAAACCGCGGCCGTTATGGCCAGAATTACAGAGGTCGCCCAGGGAGCTCCTGCTGATTCCGCGCGTAATACCGCTTGGAGGATAATTACCGCAAATGTAGGTGGGTGTGCCCCAATCTGAAGCCGCCCGCATAATCCTCCACGCGGGGAAAAGAGAAACGCCACACAGGAGCCGGAGAGGAAGAAAACTTCCGACCGCTAGAAACTCGCAGCCGCCATCTTGCCTCGCCAGATGAGCCAAGGTGTGGTTCTAAAAATTCTGGACCCATGTAATTTACTTTGCCACAGCAGTACGATTTTAGTATCAAAAGACTGATAATGACTAGTACACTAAGCATGAGCATTTTCGCTCAATTCCAGCAGCGTTTTCACCTCGAAATCGCCATTTTCGTCCTGCACTCGTGGCTCCCATTTTATACACGGCAGCCATTTTTAAAAGTTGCCCTCACATAGGCTTATAATACAGTCAGATTTGATTCCAAGGACACGTACACCTTGATTGACTTTTCTCTGACCTGGGCAAGCTGGAACCATTGCCTCAGTCCAAACCTGTTTGGTCAGTCCCTCTCCCAGTGGCCGAATCAGATAGCATCAAGGCACACCATGCCATAAAACCCTTATTATCGCTCACACACCCTGCTTAATCTTGCTCACACCTGCACCTGCTCTTTTCTTCTTCTTACTTTACGAGGGGGAGGTGCCCGTTTTTATTGGGGGTCCTTACTTATCTGATGTAAAATACTAGGCCTTGCCGGGTAATTTATTATGGGTTGGATGACATGAAATATGAGGTTTCATCATGACACTGTTTTTTCCTTTGTAGTGAAAACATGTGAATGACCAACCAAAATGTCAAGAATGTTTGCCTGAAGCTTAAAAAACTGTATATAAGGAAACCTGACTTTGCACTGACACACAGTCTCCTGAGAACATACAAACTGTGCTGTTGTACTTCTAGGACGCTTGTTACTTGGTTGCAGCTAATACATTCGATCTTTGACTTCACCTAGAAGACTCTGAGTTTCTGTGGTCTGAATCAGGAAAGTACCCGAGGTCTTTGGGTGTACCCTGGCACCACTGGGTTCCCGGATCAGTACCGGTTCTGAAAAACCCAGTACCTCAGTTGGCGCCCAACGTAGGGCGATACCAGCGGTACCGGTCCAAGCCTGAGGTCCGTGAGGAGCTTCGTGTGAAAATTCTGGAGGAAGGCCGCCACTTCATCGACCCCTGCATGTCGACGTGGTCCGAAAGTCTTTGCTGCGAGGTTCCCCGCTTCCCAACGGCTACGAAGGACTGCTGCCCTGGCTATCGCCATGATTTGGACCCTTGATGTTTGGTAGAGCGAAACGATAAGACGAGTCTTCTGGTGATGTCACCGATATTTTCAGTTAAGTATAAGTGGAGCGTCTCCCAGTCCTTAGTTGGACACTTGGTTTGGTCCTTAGTTGGACATTTGGTTTGGTATCCCTTCGGGATCACTTTGATTTGAACTTGCAAGTACCAAAGCCGAAGGACTCGTGTATTCACAAGACTATCGTAAACGATAATCCTTTGAAGTTTGAAGCTAGACTAGTGAGCGAAGATGCCTGGTCTTAGCAGACTTGGAAATTTGTTTTGTCTTGGTTGTAAAAGGGACTCCCGGTTGGAGGACTCATGTCCGGTTCCTCCGATTGGAACTCCAACCTATGAACTATATGTGAAGCACGGAGTAGGCCCCATCACATATAATGAAGTATGGATCCGTTACACCAGAAAAGATGGTGTTTTAAAATGGCCCCAAAATGGTAGCTTTGACACAGAAATCTTAGATAACCTCGAAGTTAGACTTTTTAAGAAGAAAGCCCGGCCGGCAATGTTTGATTCTTTCCGCTTATGGCGTAAGGAAGCCAAGCAAAAGGAAATTAAATTAGCTAAGAAAAATAAGAGAGAAAAAGGTATTTCGATTATGCAAGCTGCTATACAGTTTAAAGATAACGAAGTAGAACAGTTGAATGAGCAGTTGCATAGGCGACATAAAATGACAGTAGATAAATGCTATCCAGTTTTGCCGCCTCTTCAGCAAGATGCAGCAAAAGACTCTGAAAAAGATCCCCTAATGTCGCATTTGCTAAGTTCGCCACCACCCTATGCGCAGAATGCAACGGCACCTCCGCAACCTCTAGTTGCACAACCAGTGGTTGCATTGCCTCCTGCTCCTCCCCAGCACCCACCAGCTATTCTTCAGTTGGTTCCCATTCCTCCGGTGCAGCCTCCTCAAGGGCCACCGGCTTTGACATCTGCTCTGCCTTTACTTCCTACAACTTTGACTACTATGGCGACTACCACTCCTGGTATTGTTTCTGACACTGCTTCTGTCTCTGCCTTGTCTCATTCTGTTTTTCCTCCTGTTCATTTGTCAACCTCTCCCTCTATCCGTCAGAGAATGACAAACACTGTGACTAGTCTTTTACCCCCTCTCTTTGGGTCATTAGCTACGACCCCAGTTTCAGAGCGTAAACAATTGCGTAGCCAATTGCCTGATGGTATGGAGAAAGAGACACTGAATTATTTGGCGCATAAATGGGTTACTGAACCAGCGAGATATGAACTAGAGTCTGTTATGGATGTCTTCCATCAGTGGGAAGAACCGAAACAGAGATACGTTTTTGAAAAAATGTGTACTTTTCTTTCTGAGGATTTAGAGGAAAATGGTTTGGAGCCCAATCCGCCTAAGTTGTGTCGTGTACGGTTCGATTTTGCGACAGGTTTGATTGTGGGTTCAGATGTCGAGAAAGCAGTTGCGATGTTATTGTCGTTTAGGACTGAAGGTGTTTCCAGGTTATTGTTTAAATATGATTCTTCTGCTAAAAAGAAAGGGAAACAGTACCCCATGAGAGAAGTTCCCCCACAGTGGAGGGAAGGGGACCCAAATGCTAATCCACCTGTCCTGCCTCATTTCCAGCATGTATGGGTACACGTTCCATGGAAGCGAGCTGAAGTTTTAGCCCTTAAGCAGACATTGCCTGATCCCCGTAAGAATCCTACAGGGTATTACAAGGAATTGTCACAGACTGCGGGGTCTTGCATTATGAATTTAGCTGACATAGACATGTTGTTTGGGAATGTTGTTCCACAGCCTTTATGGGGAAAGATTCGCCATACAGACCATGCTCAAGAGTTAGGTGACACATGGGCTAATATTGCTGCTGCAGATGCCCGACAAATTGGTGGTGCTAAACCTGAGCCTTTAGTGACAGAGCTTCCTGGTAGGATTATTGATTACATGAAAACTATAATGCCTGCGATGCGTGTAAACTGGGATAAATTGTCTGCATATAAGCAAAAGAAAGAAGAAACTGTATCAGATTTCTTCACCAGGTTTGAAGAAACGTTTGTGGACCACAGTGGTCAAGATATGAGCACGGAAGGTGGTCAACGTTTGTTCGTCGATAAATTTGTGCATAATCTGCTTCCTGAGTTGTGTAAAAAGTTAAAAGACTCAGAAAGTTCTTGGGCAGTTTCCTCTTCAGCACAGATATTGGCTACTGCACAGTACTACGAAAATAGAGATAAAGATGAGAGAGATAGAGTAGAAAAGAAAACAAAAGAATTGAAAACGAAGGTTCTGTTACAACAAGCGTACCCGCCACGTGGTGGTCAGAATAGTGGTGCACAGAACAACTATCAGAATAACTATCAGCCCCAACCGTTTCAGAGAAACTCGCAAAGAGCCGAGTATGCTCAACCACGTATCCCAGTAGGTCCCAATCAGTGTTCATATTGCAAGGAAGAGGGTAATTTCAAGTATAGTTGCCCTGCTTTGCTACAGCGCGCAAATGGTACTTCTGGTTTAAGAGGTCGAGGTGTTCCACAAGCACCTAGAGGAAGAGGACGTGGATATGTTCCCCAGAGCGCGCGCCCATTCCTCCCTCAAAACTCAATGAAGAGATTTGATCAACAGGTTAATGCATCTGGTAGGACGGCTCAGTACTATACTGATGATTACTATACAGGGGATGAGCATTTGGACAGTAATGATTGCTAGGATAGCCATAGACAAAGAGAGGGAGTTGTTTCAGTTCCAGTAGATCAGAGTGGGCCTTATGTTAGGGTGATTGCATCAGGTGTGTCAGAACCTTTTCTGTTGGATACTGGTGCTACCAAGAGTTCTATTATGCACTCAAAACTCCCTGGCGCACCTTTGTCTGGCGAAACAAATGTATCAATAGGGTTTTCCGGTGCCCCGGTTAGAAATCCGATTTCTAACCCTATATCTCTTTCTGTTGGACCTTGTAAATTTGAAACACCCCTTATTTTGACGACAGGTTGTGGCGAGAACTTGTTAGGATTAGATCTGTTAAAGAGATTGTATGCAACATTGTATTGCTCTCCTTCTGGAGTGCAACTCACATTGGGTAAGAAAGTGGTTTCACCAATGTATTTGTCAAAGGACAGATTTCCACCAGAATTTTCGTCTCTTCCTAATACTCTTTGGGCTACTGGACCTAATGATGTAGGTCTTTTGGAAATTCAGCCATATGTGATAACATTAAAAGCCAATGTTAAAATGCCACGTATTCCCCAATACAAGATCTCTAGTGAAGGGGAAAAAGCGTTGTTAGCAATTATTTGTGATCTGATTGAGAAGGATGTAATTGAAGAGACAAGAGGCAACGTTTGCAATAGTCTTGTTTTGCCTGTCTTGAAGCATACTGACCCTACTCAGCCACATGTTTATAGGTTTGTAATTGATCTTAGAGAGGTGAACAAAATAGTTGTGCCACAGTTTCCAGTCGTCCCCGATATCACTGCATTGTTGACAATGATTCCAGCTTCAGCCACTTGGTTTTCAGTGATAGACCTGAAAAATGCTTTCTTCAGCATCCCTATTGCAGAAGAGAGCAGGGACATTTTTGGCTTCAATTTGGGAGGACGAAGCTTCAGATTTAAGAGAGCTCCTCAAGGCTATTGTGAAAGTCCATCTATCTATAGTCAGGCTTTGAAAGCACAACTTGACACTCTTATGTTACCTGATGGCGCCACTCTCATTCAATATGTCGATGATTTGCTAGTTGCTGCAGATACTAAGGAGATCTGCAAAGAAGCAACATTGTCATTATTGCGTCATTTGTCTGATTTACACCACAAAGTGTCCCTTTCAAAGTTACAGTATTGTCAAAAAGAAGTGACCTATTTAGGTCATCTCTTTTCGAAGGAGGGAAGGCAACTGACCCCAGAGAGAATCAGGGCTGTTCCAGCAATGAGTGTGCCAAGAACACAGAGAGAAGTGCGTGCTTTCTTGGGTATTACATCATATTGCAGACAATGGATAGCTAATTTTTCGTTAATAGCCAAACCCTTGGTGGCATTAACTTGTAAAGATACACCAAATCCCGTCCCATGGTCTGAAGATTGTCAGAAAAGTTTTGTCGAATTACGTGATGCATTATGTTCAGCTCCTGTGTTGGGTACCCCCAACTACAGCAAGACTTTTACATTGTATGTCCATGAGAAAGAAGGTTGTGTGTTAGCAGTTTTGACACAACAGTTTGGAGACAGGGAGCGTCCATGCACCTATTTCTCTTCAACCTTAGACCCAGTAGCTAAGGCACTACCAAGCTGCTTAAGAGAGGCAGCGGCAACTGCTGTTTCTATCCAACAGTCTGCTGCTTTAGTGATGAATAACACATTAATCGTAATGGTTCCACATGCAGTGGACACGTTGTTAAACAGAACCAAGACACAGCATTTAACTAGTGCTCGATTGTCAGGTTACGAGTTGACATTGTTAGCAAGCCATGTACATATAAAAAGATGCACTACACTTAACCCAGCTACGTTATTGCCAATTGTGACGGAGTTAGACACTTCTGAACAACATGATTGTCTCCATAGAACAGAAGAAGAAACGAAAGGGAGAATAGACCTTCTGGACACTCCCCTTGCAAAGAGTGATGGTACTTTGTGGGTGGATGGTTCATGCTTTAAGCTCACGAATGGTGACACGACTGCGGCGTATGCTGTGACAACTTTGTGTACGATTGTTGAAGCTGCACGTATCCCACACAATTCATCCCAAGCAGCTGAGTTAATAGCCTTAACAAGAGCATGTACAGTATCAAAAGGAATGAAAGTGACTATCTATACCGATAGCCAATATGCGTTTGGTGTGGCCCATAGTTTTGGGCGTTTGTGGAAGGAACGTGGGTTCCTGACCTCGCATGGAACTAAAATACAGCATGGTCAGTTGGTAAATGAGCTCCTTGATTCACTTACTTTACCGTTGCAAGTTGCGATTCTGAAGTGTAGTGCACATAAAAAGGTGACTGATGATGTTAGTCGTGGGAATGCATTTGCTGACGAGGTCGCAAAAGAAACGGCAAGGAATGTGATGAGCCGAATGTATGTCGCGGGCCCTGCAAGATTGATTGGTGATGTTGGAATGTGTGAAGACACGATAGAAAGCGTGAAATCGATTCAAGCTGAAGCCACAGAGAGAGAATTGAGTGTGTGGAGAGAAAGTACGGGTAAATTGGATGCGAATGGTTGTTGGGTCGAGTTGTCAGAACATCAAAGATGGTTGCTACCCGATGCGTATGTGCTTGCAGTAGTTACAATGGCTCATGGAATGGCTCACATCAGTGTGAAAGGGATTTGTAAGTTGTTGGCCCCAGTATGGCAAAATGCAGGAATTCCCAAGTGCGCAGAAAATGTGGTTAAAAATTGCATGGTATGCCTGAAACACAACCCTGGTAGAGGAACCCCAACTCCAGCTGGTCATTTTGCACCTCCTACGTATCCGTTTGAGGTTTTGCAGCTAGATTTCATCCACATGGAGAGGTGCAACAACTTAAAATACGTACTCGTTGTTGTTTGTGCCTTTTCAAGATGGGTGGAAGCCTATCCCCTAAAAGACAATACTGCGCTATCCACAGCCAAAGCCCTTGTGAAAGAGTTCTTCCCTAGATTCGGAATGCCGAGAATGATCTGGAGTGACAATGGAAGCAAATTTGTGGGTCAAGTGATGAAGAAAGTATGCGAAGGGCTAGGCATAAACAAAAAGTTTCACGCTGCAAATCACCCCGAATCAGCTGGATTAGTGGAGTGCTATAATGGCACTCTAAAGCTAATATTGGCCAAGATACAAGCGAGCTCTGGTCTTAAATGGCCTGA
This sequence comes from Pleurodeles waltl, assembly GCF_031143425.1. Classification (NCBI taxonomy): domain Eukaryota; kingdom Metazoa; phylum Chordata; class Amphibia; order Caudata; family Salamandridae; genus Pleurodeles; species Pleurodeles waltl. Next base: position 4,788,363 of record NC_090437.1, on the reverse strand, counting down.
CGCTCTACCCTTAGCACTCCTATCAACCAGAATGACTGTGCATTCACGAGTGAAACTTAGTCCTTATGAAATAGTCTTTGGCCGCCCGGCCAATATATAGGGAGTGCCCAGGCCCAAGAAGTTTAGCGAGATAGAGCATCCTGTTTTGCTTGACTATCTGTATGAATTGACGGCTAAATTGCGTGTTTTACATCAACAGGTCCACGACACTCTGCCTCTGGTCTCTGAATCTCCAGGTCATCCCATTGAGCCTGGATCCTGGGTTTTAATAAAGAACTTTCAGCGAACCAAAAACGAGCAGCCCAGGTGGACCGGACCGCACCTCGTTCTTCTCTCCACAAGATCAGCTGTTCGAATAGAAGGGAAGAAATTGCAAAAGGGTACCCCTACCTCTGCCATATGACCGGTGGGTCCAGGAAGGTGTCGCTGACTCAGAGACTGAAACCGTGCCACGTTTTCTGCCTTTCAGCGATGCACGAATAAAAGGAACACTCACTGAGAAAGAAAGTGATGACATTTTACAATCAGCTGTATCACCGTCAGTTCGATTGGACACTACAGAACCTGAACTCCTTTTTCAGGACCACACGATACCTGGGACTAACCGTTATAATCTACGACCAAGAATAAAGGACAAATAAAGCAGTTTACTTTTCTTCCCTTTAGCAAAGTTCTCCAATATGGAAAATTATTTTTGAATGACTTTTTGCTTTTTTGTGTTTTTTGAACCTCCATCCGGGTTCAGCTGTAGGATCGTGGCTGAAAAGACTTAGGGGGGTAGCCTGTGGACACAAGGTCTACAGGTCTGGTTTGTTCTAGGGCGGCCTGGAACATTCAGAACACTCCTAAGTGAAGTAAACCAACCGCCACGAACGGCAACGTTTAGAGGATGGAATCTTTCCAAAATGGAGAACATGTTGAAAGACTGAGTTTCAAGAAGAGAATATGTGAAACGATAACCAGGAAACGGTTTTTGCTGCTGTGCATTTTTATGTTATTTAGTATACTTATGTTTTTTATAGGATATGTTTTATTCTGTTTTAACGTGATATTGGCACCCACTACCTCGTCTGCACCTCCTCCTTCCACTGTTTCCCCACATTCTTTTCAACTCCTCCCTAAACATGAATCTGCTAGGAGACTAGAGTTCATTAATAACTCCTTCATCCAGCTTTTGCACCAACACCAACTAGTGATAAATACAACTAACTGTTGGGTGTGTGGCCTTATGCCTCACACAGCAGATAAAGGTATCCCTTATCTGATCCTGCCTTTCAGCCACAATGGTTCCGTGTGTGCATTCAGAACGATATTCATCTATGCACACTACCCCCTACGTTTTGCGGAAGACAACCCTAAGAAAAATGCTTTAGTTAAAGGTATCATAGACATGATGAAGGACAATATCTTCTACGAGACTATCCCCAGAGATGAGACAATGGCATATATAGGATGGAACATGACCGGATATGAAGCCACAATGAGTGAGAAACAGCAAGCTAAGATATCTTCCCTGATTTGGGTTGTACCCCATCAGGGTCACCTGTGTCTGCAAGGTACTGGCAAGAATCCCAGAGCTCAGCTAGGGGAAAGCGTCTGCACTGAGACATATGTCTTCGCATCTCAGACCTCCCCTCCGCTCTTGGCAGCTAAGGGTACCTATTTCATCTGCCATGATAGAGCCTTTACATGGTTGCCCCCTGACTTTTCGGGCACATGCTTCGTTTTGTTCCTGTTGCCCCCTACCTACACAGCAGCGGCAGATTACCACAAGACAAGGATAGTTAGAGGCGTCTTCAGTGAAGAAGACACTGCAGGACAAGAATTTGGGGACTTCGTAAAGGGTTTTCTGCCGTTCTGGGGACAAATAGGTAACAGCAGGAGCATAAGGCAATTGATAAGAGTGGTTGAATCCACCGTGGCTGAAACCGCTGGTGCCCTTGGTAACTTGACTGCTGAGCTCCAGTCGGATCGTCTTATGACCCTTCAGAACAGGGTCGCATTAGATGTCATACTTGCAGACCGGGGTGGAGTATGTACATTAATCCAATCGAGTTGCTGTGTTTTTGTCCCAGATAACGCTCCAACAGTATACCAGGCCATCTCCAAACTGCATAGAATTTCCGAATCTATTCATTTAGATAGAGGAGATTGGTCATTAATGGGATAGTTCTGGGAACTGATATCAGCATGGGGATGGAAGATACTGATGGTCATTGGGATGATCTTGGCCATTCTTTTCGTGTTCTGTCTATGCGTGCAGTATGCTCCTGTGATATGTGGCCTCTGTGTTACATCATGCATAAGGAAACCTGCATCAAGAGACAAGCTAAATACTAGGATGATGTTACAGCAACATCTCAACGACTTTAGAAACATAGACCTGGACTCAGATTAGCATGAGAATAGGTTTATTGCCTATGTAAGGGCAAAAGGAGGGTTTGTGGTTCTAAAAATTCTGGACCCATGTAATTTACTTTGCCACAGCAGTACGATTTTAGTATCAAAAGACCGATAATGACTAGTACACTAAGCATGAGCATTTTCGCTCAATTCCAGCAGCGTTTTCACCTCGAAATCGCCATTTTCGTCCTGCACTTGTGGCTCCCATTTTATACACGCCAGCCATTTTTAAAAGTTGCCCTCACATAGGCTTATAATACAGTCAGATTTGATTCCAAGGACACGTACACCTTGATTGACTTTTCTCTGACTTGGCCAAGCTGGAACCATTGCCTCAGGCCAAACCTGTTTGGTCAGTCCCTCTCCCAGTGGCCGAATCAGATAGCATCAAGGCACACCATGCCATAAAACCCTTATTATCGCTCACACACCCTGCTTAATCTTGCTCACACCTGCACCTGCTCTTTTCTTCTTCTTACTTTACGAGGGGAGGTGCCTGTTTTTATTGGGGGTCCACACTTATCTGATGTAAAATACTAGGCCTTGCCGGGTAATTTATTATGGGTTGGATGACATGAAATATGAGGTTTCATCATGACATTGTTTTTTCCTTTGTAGTGAAAACATGTGAATGACCAACCAAAATGTCAAGAATGTTTGCCTGAAGCTTAAAAAACTGTATATAAGGAAACCTGACTTTGCATTGACACACAGTCTCCTGAGAACATACAAACCGTGCTGTTGTACTTCTAGGACGCTTGTTACTTGGTTGCAGCCAATAAATTCGATCTTTGACTTCACCTAGAAGACTCTGAGTTTCTGTGGTCTGAATCAGGAAAGTACCCGAGGTCTTTGGGTGTACCCTGGCACCACTGGGTTACCGGATCAGTACCGGTTCTGAAAAACCCAGTACCTCAAAGGCAGTGTTAAAGAGATGCTGGAGGTGCAGAGGCGGGCTGAGAGGTGGGAAATGGATACGTTGATCTCACAGCTTGTGCCATGTGCACGTTTCAGAGCTTTGTCGTAAACAATCTTTTACGGTGCACAGAAGCATTTACAAAGAAGCACATCAGGTGTAGAATAAGTGATTTTCTAGAATTGTTCCAGGTGTAGTTTCCCTTTTTAATAATACTCTGTGGGCCCTCCCAGAGCCACTACTGGTACACTGTTGCATGTCAGAATATCATCCAGAGATGTAAATATGGTTTGCTCCTCCAAGGGGTGACATTTTTTAACAATAATTAGACACGTGTTTTATGTCAGGCAATATTCTTCTATCGATCGTCTGATGCCCTAACCTGCAAGACTGGTCATCTCTCAAATATCTCTTACAAAGCACTCAGCTTTTCCTTATTTTTTAAATCACTCACTGAGACAACGTCTCCTAGCTGTAGGTCCTTTGGGAAAAGAACCCAGGCCAGCATCAAGAACTGTTCTTTCAGTTAAAATAATCTCAACCGCTGTTGATGTCCATTTTGGCCCCACCCCCATCAGGTCAAAGCACAGGAGTCTCAATAGCAGCAGCAAGCTATGAAAGTATGGATGAGGTTTAGGCCCGTATTTATACTTTTTTAGCGCCACATTTGTGCCCCTTTTTGACGCAAAACCGGCGCAAACTTACAAAAATACAACTGTATTTTGTAAGTTTGCGCCGCTTTTGCATCAAAAAATGACACAAATGCGACGCTAAAAAAGTATAAATATGGGCCAATTGTATTTTGTAAGTTTGCGCCAGTTTTGCGTAAAAAAATGACGCAAATGCGGCACTAAAAAAGTATAAATATGGGCCTTAGAGCATTAAAAACCTAGGGGCTTATTTACAAGCCCCTTGCGCTGCCGGTGCGTCACTTTTTATATGGAAAAAGTGACACACTGGGTGCACAAGGTGCTTGTAAATAAGCCTCCAGTTCAGGCAACAGCAACATTGGTGAGTGCTGGGTAGAGCCTTCAGCACACACTGCAGTGACCTGCCTTTTTACTTGATTGACCTATGTATTACCGTAGGGTCTTGCACTTCCAGAAGCCAAAGTGCCATGCAAGCACACTGAATCCACTGTCTCCCTAATCTACAATTCAGACATTTAAGATTAACTGTCAGTAATATGCTATCAGTCTGTTTGGTGAAACACTAGCAGTTTGTGGAAGAGTGATCTATTTACATGTCTCCTTCCTCACACCACCTATTTTATCCTTTTCCTCTTTTCTCTCTTTCTTCCTCCTATCCATCTCTCTTATAATTGCCCCCTTACTTCCCCTGTCTCCCGTTTCCATGCTTCCATGTCTCATGTAACCCCATTGCCTAAGGAGACCTAACTGAGATATCACATGCTATACAAATAATGCTATAGAGAATGTAGGCAAAGGAAAACATGCCCTCCAATGAGAGTCAGTTGGAAAAAATGCAAAAATTAAGTAGGTGAAACTGAAAAAATAGTAACAATGTTGCTACTCAACCTCTCAAGACCTTACCAGAACCTAGCAGTATTTCTGTCCAACTGGAGAACATACACATTCAGCTAAAGGTGGAATTTGTCCAGTGAATGTAGGAGGCTGGCCTGGCTTATAGTGGGTACCCTGTGGTACTTACACCCTGTGCCATGTCCAGTTACCCCTTATTAGTAGAATAGAGGTGTTTCTAGCAGCTTAGGCTGATAGAAGGTAGCTAAAGCAAAGCTTAGGCTGAACTAGGAGACATGCAAAGCTCCTACTATACCACTTACATCATATGCCCAATATCATAAGAAAACACAATACTCAGAGTTATTTAAAAAAAAGGTACTTTATTTTTATGACAATATGCCACAAGTATCACAGTGAGTACCCTCAGTAAGAAGGTAAGTAATATACACAAGTTATATGTACACAAACCCAAAACAGTTAAGTAAGAGTCAGAAAAGTAATGCAAACAGTGTAGAATTACAATAGGATGCAATAGGCAAACATAGGTCTAGGGGCAACACAAACCATATACTCCAAAAGTGGAATGCGAATCACGAATGGACCCCAGACCTATGGGAGCTTGTAGAGGGTCGCTGGGACTCTAAGAAAACAGTCAGGGTGTCCAAGATACCCCACCCCAAGACCCTGAAAAGTAGGAGTAAAGCACACCTACTGCCCCTAAAGAGCACAATAGTCGTGATAGGGGGATTCTGCAAGAACCACAAACACCAGCAAAGCACTGACGATGAATTCCTGGACCTTAGGACCTGCATGGCAAGGGGACCAAGTCCAAGAGTCGCGATAGTGTCCAGGAGGGGCAGGAGCCCAGGAAACCCCGGATGAAGGTGCAAGGAAATGCCTCCGGATGGAAGAAGCTTGGAAGTCTGCAAAAAGAAAGAGGAATAGTGTCAAAGCCCAGCTCACCTGAGTTCTTGTTCAGTTCTGATGGAGGTTGAAGACAATCCGACCCCACCCTAAAACTGCTTGTTCCAGCACACTAGTTTTTAAAACAGTGCACTAAGAACAGAAGCTCAAGGGAAGGGGGGAAGTGGATAAAATAAAAAAGAGAGACAACACCGTTCTTGCGTTTCCACTGTTGAAGTGCTGCACAAATCTGCGGCCCTTTCTGACTTCTGTAGAAACTGGTGCCTAATGAAACATAAACAAAGAACAGATAAGTGCAACCTATTCCTAAATGGGTTCCTGACTATCCCTTTATTTACTAGAAATTCTCTTCTAAAAGTACCTCTTGGATCCTGGTCTCTAGTTTCCAGGTTTGGAATGTGTTACTGCTCTGGGATGTGTTTTCTATTACTGTAAAGCTTCTAAAACATTAAACAAATACCGTTATCAGAATTACCAATATCAAACATTCATCATAATATAACTAAAGCCTAAATTCCCAATAGCAGACTCACTTTTCCCATATTTCCAGAATCTTTTATAAAACAAATACTGTACTTTTACATCAAAATACAGCATGTAATTTGTGCAAGTCCTTGATTTACTGTTTGCCTTGCTGTTAATGGTTTTCACTGTTCGATTCTTAAAAGTTCCATGAGAAAAAACAATGTTTGCTTCACAAAGTTCTGTACACGAATCCAGAAATTGTTGTCAAAGTTCTTTCAGGTAATAAAAGGTTTTACACTTACTTGTTGCTGGCAAGAGATACTGATCAGTCTAACCTTGTCTTCTTTCTCTTTTGCAGGTTACTCATAGGAGAGAGGCTGAAGCAAGGAGGAACCGGAAACCGGAAGAAGGAAGAGCCAGAAGCTGCGCCCATTGAAGTCAATGAAAGTCTGTAAAGAGCAGGAGTGCCAGCGCCGAGGGATCTGTTCTCAGGTAAGCGGGAGGTAGACGAGCACAAGCACTGGGTGAGGCTCGGGGGATGCCTTTTATAGACAGGGCTGGGTGTGGTTTGAAGGGCTGGGTGTGGTCCTCACATGCTGCACATGTTCTTGGAAGGTGTGCAGAGCTGGGTGTGGTTTGAAGAGCTGGGTGTGGTCCTCACATGCTGCACATGTTCTTGAAAGGTGTGCAGAGTTTCAGTTATTATACAAATGAGTTGGATTAACACATGGCCTAGGGAGGAGTATTTTAAAGAAGCCTTGGTAAAAGCAAGGCCCAATGTGTAAACAAAACAGCACATTAAACAACATACACAGAAGCCTAGGGGGGGGAAGGTGAGATAACAAGAAAGGCTTTCAATAGTAAGTTTAAAAGGGAGCTATTACAGAACCCACTAGTGCAGTGAGAGGGGACATGCTCTTTGCTGTGTACAAACCCTAACAGTTGCCCCCCTCAAAGGCCCTCCTACAGGACGGGGTTTTCCTGGATTTTTTTAATAAAACCGTCTAATCAGCTGTGGGGCATGTACATATGATGCTGGTTCCCATGAATTCTCAGATTCATCATATCCTTTCCATTCTACTAAATAAAACAGACGTCCACTAATTCTTTTTGAGTCTTTTATGCTTTTCACTTCATATTCCAGATTTCCCTTAATTGGTATGGGTGGAGGTGGTGGTTCAGGTCGGGTTTTTGAGTTGTACGGCTTAAGCAAGGACACATGGAATGTAGTATGTACTGGATATTCTTTTGGTAAATCTAATTTTACCGTTACCGGGTTTACTATGGCAGTTATACTAAAGGGTCCAATGAAACGTGGTTGCAGCTTTCGGGATCCCTCTATGTTTAGGTTCTTTGTGGAGAGCCATATCTTGTCACCAATTTTATACATTGGGGCCTCAGACCTGTGTTTGTCTGCTTGTCTTTTCATGCTTTCCTTGTACTTTAATAAATGTTTCCTGGCTTTGTCTTGTATGTCACCTAACCTCGTTAGTCTATCCGTTACTGTAGGCAACAGGGAATCTTCTAACAAAATGGGTATAGCTCTTGGATGATACCCCTGCAAGAAATAGAATGGTGAGCAAAGTAGAGCTGAATGCTCAGTATTATTATAAACAAACTCTGCTACAGGGAGAGCTTCCAACCATTCACTAGAATAATCAGCCAATAAACAACGTAGCGTTTGAAGTAAGGTTTGGTTCAGTCGTTCAGTCTGTCCATCTGTCTCTGGGTGGAAAGCAGTGGATAAGGCCACATCTATTTTCAGTTTTTCACATAATTTTTTCCAAAATCTGGAGTTGAACTGGCTCCCTCGGACTGACACCACTTTGCTTGGCAAACCATGTAAACGCACAATTTCCCTTATAAAAATATCGGCAAATTCTGCCGCCGTGGGTAATTTCCGTAATGGTACAAAATGTGCCATTTTAGATAAAAAATCCACTATAACCAACACTGTTGTGAAGGATTTTACAGGTGGTAAACCTACAATAAAGTCTACGCTCACAGTGTGCCAAGGTTGTTTGGGTGTTGGCATTGGTATTAACAAGCCGTCAGGAGCCTTATGAGAAGATTTATGTCTTGCACAAATTGGACAGGTAGTGACAAATTGCTTAATGTCCTTTCTTATAGTGTCCCACCAAAAGTGTTTTTGCACATTTTCCAGGGTTTTTACCCAACCAGGATGACCTGCCAACGGTGAGGCGTGATGCCAAATTATCACCTGTGTTTGTAATTCAGAGGTGGGCACTAACAGCATGTTGTCGTGATACAATAAACCTCGTTGTATTGTGTTATGGGAATCCTTTAACCAATCCTGAGGTGCTATTTGCATGTGTGCATTATATAGATCTGTGATGAAATCCTTCTGTTGTACTGGTGCCAACAACTTTTGGGGAGGAATAATGGGTTCTCCTATTTTATCTTGTTTCATGTCTGAGGTATGTCCGTATCTAGATAACACATCAGATTGAATTTGTTGTGCACCTGGTCTATAGGTTATAACAAAGTCAAATGTGCTAAAAAAAATTAACCAGCGCATCTGACGTGGTGTTAATGCTTTAAGTGATCAAAAAAACTGTAGGTTCTTATGGTCAGAAAAGATTGTAACTGGGTACTTGGCTCCCATTAAATGGTGCCTCCATTCTGAAAAGGCTACTTTGATAGCTAGTAGTTCCCTTTCAGCCACAGTGTAATTTTGTTCAGCTGGCAATAACTTTTTAGAATAGAAGGCTATAGGATGTAACTGGCCATCTACTGCATCTCGTTGAGAGAGAACTCCTCCTAAAGCTACTTGTGAAGCATCCGCTTCAACAAAAAAGGGCAAGTCAGGATCAGGATGTTTCAGAATTAGGGCTGAAGTGAACTTTTGTTTTAGGAGTTGAAAGGCGTGTGCCGCCTCATCAGTCCAAAGAAATCGTTGCGCTTTCCGCAACAAGGTAGTTATTGGGGCCGCAATGTCTGCAAAATGTGCAATAAACCTCCTATAAAAATTGGCGAAACCCAGAAATTTCTGAATATCTTTTACAGAGGATGGTTCTGGCCAATCAGCAATAGCACTGATTTTCTTTACATCCATAGTTATTCCTTGAGGTGATAGGCAGTATCCTAAAAAGTCCACCTTGTTGACATTAAAAGTACACTTTTCTAACTTAGCAAAAAGATGATTTTCTTTTAACTTTGATAATACTGCACGAACATGTTGGGTATGTTCTTCTGAGTTCTTAGAGTAAATGAGGATGTCGTCTATGTATACTATGACACAAACGTCCAGGAATTCGTGTAGGACCTCATTTATAAAGAACTGAAAGGCCGCAGGGGCATTACATAACCCAAAGGGCATTACTGTGTACTCAAATAAACCAAACTTTGTCTTGAAAGCTGTCTTCCACTCATCCCCCTCTTTTACTCGGACCAGGTGGTAAGCTCCCCGCAGATCTAGTTTAGTGTATACAGTAGAATGTCTTAATTGATCCAACAACACAGGTATTAGAGGAAGAGGATATTTATTCTTTATTGTAGCCTTATTTAGTCCTCTTTAATCGATACACGGGCGCAGGGATTTATCCGGCTTCGGGATAAAAAAGAGTGGAGATGACACCGGAGATGTGGAATGACGGATGAACCCAGCCTGTAGTAGGTCATCTAGGTAGGTTCTTAAGTATTTGGTTTCTTCGTCAGTCAAAGCATATACTCTGTTATTAGGTAAAGGGGCCCCTGGGATAAGATCTATACGGCAGTCATAAGACCGATGTGGGGGCAGCACACTAGCCTTTACTGGATCAAAGACATCTTTAAAGTCAGAATATTCAGGAGGGAGACTTGGTTCATCTTGTGTAACACTAGCACAGTGTAATACTGTGCTCTGTTCTGTACCTGCTTCTTTATAGCAATTGGTTCTACAGAAAGAGGAATCCAAAGTAACAGTTCTATTCACCCAATCAATTTTTGGGTTATGAGTTGTTAACCAGGGTACCCCGAGAATCAAACCAAAATTAGGAGTATCTATCAGATCAAAGCTAATCACCTCTGTGTGCCCGTTCTGACAGACCATAACAAGTGGACTTGTTTGTTTTGTGATTAATCCAGAGGTCAATTCTGACCCATCCACTGCACATACTGCTTCTGGACAAGGCTTTAGGCACATAGGAAGTCCTAAGATTTCAGCTAACTTATTATCCACAAAATTTCCTGTCGCGCCTGAGTCCAGTAGGACAGGGAGAGAATGCCTCACTTGGGTAGTAACAATTAAAACGACCTGAATTATGAAATGTCTAGGTATGTGCGGTACCCTGAAGGCTGCAGCATTAGAGGTTTGATTAAGATGTTTTCTCGAACAAGTAACCTCTCCCCTTGTCGAGCTTAATCGTTTCCCGATTCATTTGAGGAGGTGGAGGAAACAGCACCCTTTCGTGGAGTTTTAGGCTTTACTGGACATTCTCTGGCAAAGTGACCTGCCCTGCCACAATATAAACATAATTGAAATTTTCTCCTTCTTTCTTTTTCCTCTGATGTGAGTGGACCTCTGAGTGTCCCTATTTGCATAGGCTCTGGTTCAGGGAGTTTATTATCTGTGTCTTTCTTCTCGTGTCTAATAAAAGTTAACCGTGATTCCAGTTTGTATTTATCTCCCTTTCTTTCTCCTAGTCTATGTTCTAATTTCACAACTAAATCTACAAAGTCCGAATAGTCTTTTGGCAAATCAACGATATGAGCCAGCGCGTCTTTTAACTCGTCTCTCAAACCTTTATAAAAAAGGGAGACACGCTTTTCTTCTGCCACTGTGTCTCGGTGAGTAAACGATTAAAACTAGTGAGATAGGTCAATAAATCCTTGTTGCCTTGTTTAAGATTTAAAAGCTCATTATCACTTGCCTGCATGAAAGTGTGTTTTGCAAAAAGGCTGGTCATGGTACGTTTAAATTGATTCCAATTATGGAGGATGGGATCATCTCTATCCACGAAAGGAATTGACCAATTGGCTGCTGTGCCACCCAAATAAGACAAGACGAATGCCACTTTCGTATCATCAGTAGGGAACTGTTGTGGCTTACAAATGAAGTGTAATTGACATTGATTGATAAAAACATGGAATTTGTTGCTATCTCCATGAAAACGTTCAGGTGCTGCTAAGGGCACAACATTAGGAACATTAACAGTAACCTCAAATGGGGAAGGCAAAGTTGTATGTTTTGATGGCGCCCCTGTCTCTGAGGAGGTTTTAAACAAAGGCGTAGAAGCTGTGTTCCACTGAGATCCCCTAAATTTATACCTGCTTAAATCCTGTTTTAAAGAGGTATTCTCCATCTTTAATCTCTCTATTTCCTCTTGCATATGTTGCAAGATGCCAGACACTGATTCATTATGAGCCAAGTCCTCATTTAGGGCCTGCGCCATATCCGTGACGTCAATGCCCTCTATTTCTTCCCCGGTATTCATCGTCCACCAGAACTGAAATTTTTTACGGCTTGTGCTTCTGTCAAAGCCCAGCTCACCTGAGTTCTTGTTCAGTTCTGATGGAGGTTGAAGACAATCCGACCCCACCCTAAAACTGCTTGTTCCAGCACACTCGTTTTTAAAACAGTGCACTAAGAACAGAAGCTCAAGGGAAGGGGGGAAGTGGATAAAATAAAAAAGAGAGACAACACCGTTCTTGCGTTTCCACTGTTGAAGTGCTGCACAAATCTGCGGCCCTTTCTGACTTCTGTAGAAACTGGTGCCTAATGAAACATAAACAAAGAACAGATAAGTGCAACCTATTCCTAAATGGGTTCCTGACTATCCCTTTATTTACTAGAAATTCTCTTCTAAAAGTACCTCTTGGATCCTGGTCTCTAGTTTCCAGGTTTGGAATGTGTTACTGCTCTGGGATGTGTTTTCTATTACTGTAAAGCTTCTAAAACATTAAACAAATACCGTTATCAGAATTACCAATATCAAACATTCATCATAATATAACTAAAGCCTAAATTCCCAATAGCAGACTCACTTTTCCCATATTTCCAGAATCTTTTATAAAACAAATACTGTACTTTTACATCAAAATACAGCATGTAATTTGTGCAAGTCCTTGATTTACTGTTTGCCTTGCTGTTAATGGTTTCCACTGTTCGATTCTTAAAAGTTCCATGAGAAAAAACAATGTTTGCTTCACAAAGTTCTGTACACGAATCCAGAAATTGTTGTTAAAGTTCTTTCAGGTAATAAAAGGTTTTGCACTTACTTGTTGCTGGCAAGAGATACTGATCAGTCTAACCTTGTCTTCTTTCTCTTTTGCAGGTTACTCATAGGAGAGAGGCTGAAGCAAGGAGGAACCGGAAGCCGGAAGAAGGAAGAGCCAGAAGCTGCGCCCATTGAAGTCAATGAAAGTCTGTAAAGAGCAGGAGTGCCAGCGCCGAGGGATCTGTTCTCAGGTAAGCGGGAGGTAGTCGAGCACAAGCACTGGGTGAGGCTCGGCGGATGCCTTTTATAGACAGGGCTGGGTGTGGTTTGAAGGGCTGGGTGTGGTCCTCACATGCTGCACATGTTCTTGGAAGGTGTGCAGAGCTGGGTGTGGTTTGAAGAGCTGGGTGTGGTCCTCACATGCTGCACATGTTCTTGAAAGGTGTGCAGAGTTTCAGTTATTATACAAATGAGTTGGATTAACACATGGCCTAGGGAGGAGTATTTTAAAGAAGCCTTGGTAAAAGCAAGGCCCAATGTGTAAACAAAACAGCACATTAAACAACATACACAGAAGCCTAGGGGGGGGAAGGTGAGATAACAAGAAAGGCTTTCAATAGTAAGTTTAAAAGGGAGCTATTACAGAACCCACTAGTGCAGTGAGAGGGGACATGCTCTTTGCTGTGTACAAACCCTAACAAATAGGAACTTCTCCTTTAGATGGAAGATGTCCCACATCGTGCTGAAGGTTGCAGAAGTGTTACCACGCAAATAAGCCTTGCTAGCTGCAAGGATCTCAGTAGAGGTTTTTGGGTGCTGCTGGAGACCAGGAAGGACCAGGATGTCGCCCCTTGGAGGATAAGACAGAGGGGGCGCTCAGCAACTCAGAGAGCCCCCACAGAAGCAGGCAGCACCCCCAGAAGTACCAGAGCAGGCAATTAGAAGATTTGTGAACTGGAGTCCATGCAGCGTCACAAAGGAGGGTTCCACGGCGTCAGAGGCCAACCCAGAGAGTTGAGCACTGCAGGAGGGAGTGTTGGGGACCCAGGCTAGGCTGTGCATGAAGGAAATCCTGGAAGAGTGCACAGGAGCCGGAGCAGCTGCAAATCACGCAGTACACAGGTTTGCAGTCTAGCGTGGGGAGGCAAGGACTTACCTCCACCAAACTTGGAATGAAGGATCACTGGACTGTGGGAGTCACTTGGATAGAGTTCCTGTGTTCCAGGGACCATGCTCGTCAGGATGAGAGGTGCCCCAGAGGACAAGTGATGCAGTCTTTTGGTGCCTGCATTAGCAGGGGGAAGATTCCGTCGACCCACTGGAGATTTCCTCTTGGCTTCCAGTGCAGAGTGAAGGCAGGTGACCCCCAGAGCATTCACCACCAGGAAACAGTCGAGAAAGCCAGCAGGATGAGGTGCTACAATGTTGCTGGTAGTCGTCTTGCTACTTTGTTGTGGTTTTGCAGGTGTCCTGGAGCAGTCAGCGGTCGATCCTTGGTAGAAGTCGAAGAGGGAAGTGCAGAGGAACTCTGGTGAGCTCTTGCATTCGTTATCTGAAGAATTTCCCAGAGGAGAGACCCTTAATAGCCAGAAAAGGAGATTTGGCTACCAAGAAAGGTGGATTGGCTACCAAGAAAGGTAAGATCCTATCAGAGGGGGTCTCTGACGTCACCTGCTGGCACTGGCCACTCAGAGTAGTCCAGTGTGCCCCCAACTCCTGTGTTTCCAAGATGGCAGAGGTCTGGGACACATTGGAGGAGCTCTGGGCACCTCCCCTGGGAGGTACTGGTCAGGGGAGTGGTCACTCCCCTTTCCTTTGTCCAGTTTCACACCAGAGCAGGGCTGGGGGATCTCTGAACCGGTGTAGACTGGCTTATGCAGAGATGGGCACCATCTGTGCCCATCAAAGCATTTCCAGAGGCTGGGGGAGGCTACTCCTCCCCAGCCCTTCACACCTATTTCCAATGGCAGAGGGTGTAACACCCTCTCTCAGAGGAAATCCTTTGTTCTGCCTTCCTGGGCCAGGGCTGCCTGGACCCCAGGAGGGCAGAATCCTGTCTGAGGGGTTGGCAGCAGCAGCAGCTGCACTGGAAACCTCGGAAAAGCAGTTTGGTTGTACCCGGGTTCTGTGCTAGAGACCCAGGGGATCATGGAATTGTCCCCCCTTGGGGTGACAATCCCATGATCTTAGACATGTTACATGGCCATGTTCGGAGTTACCATTGTGATGCTATACATAGGTATTGGCCTATGTATAGTGCACGCGTGTAATGGTGTCCCCGCACTCACAAAGTCTGGGGAATTTGCACTGAACGATGTGGGGGCACCTTGGCTAGTGCCAGGGTGCCCACACACTAAGTAACTTGGCACCCAACCTTCATCAGGTGAAGGTTAGACATATAGGCGACTTATAGGTTTCTTATGTGCAGTGAAAAATGGCTGTGGAATAACGTGGACGTTATTTCACTCAGGCTGCAGTGGCAGGCCTGTGTAAGAATTGTCTGAGCTCCCTATGGGTGGCAAAAGAAATGCTGCAGCCCATAGGGATCTCCTGGAACCCCAATACCCTGGGTACCTAAGTACCATATACAAGGGAATTATATGGGTGTACTGGTGTGCCAATGAGAATTGGTAAATTTAGTCACTAGCCTTCAGTGACCAATTTAGAAAGCAGAGAGAGCATAAACACTGAGGTTCTCGTTAGCAGAGCCTCAGTGATACAGTTAGGCACCACACAGGGAACACATACAGGACACATACTATGAGCACTGGGGTCCTGCCTAGCAGGATCCCAGTGACACAGGGGCTAAAACAACATACATACAGTGAAAAATGGGAGTGACATGCCAGGCAAGATGGTACTTTTTCTTCACAACCCCCCCAAACGAAGGACAATAAGACTAGCCTTGTCCTGATGAGTCTTCATTGTCTAAGTGGAAATATCTGGAGAGTCCATCTGCATTGGAAGGGGTAATCCCAGGTCTATGTTCCACTGTATAGTCCATTCCCTGTAGAGATATGGACCACCTCAACAATTTAGGGTTTTCACCTTTCATTTGTTTTAGCCAAAGTAGAGGTTTGTGGTCTGTCTGAACAATAAAGTGAGTGCCAAACAGGTATGGCCTCAACTTTTTCAGTGTCCAGACCACAGCAAAGGTCTCCCTCTCTATGGCAGACCAACGCTTTTCTCTAGGGGTCAACCTTCTGCTGATAAAAGCAACTGGTTAATCCTGGCCCTCAGAATTCAGTTGTGATAAGACTGCCCCTACCCCTAATTCAGATGCATCAGTTTGAACAATGAATTTCTTGGAGTAACATGGGCTTTTTAGGACAGGTGCAGAGCACATGGCCTGTTTGAGCTCCTCAAAAGCTTTCTGACAGCTAGCTGTCCATAACACCTTCTTAGGCCTTTTCTTGCTTGTGAGATCATAAGAGGGGCTGCTATGGAGCCATCATTCTTGATGAATCTCCTGTAGTACCCTGTGAGGCCTAAAAAGGCTCTCACCTGGGTCTGAGTTGTGGGGGGAACCCAATCCATGATAGTTTGGATTTTCCCCTGTAGTGGTGCAATCTGTTCTCCACCTACCAAGTGGCCCAGATAAACCACTTTCCTCTGCCTTAGCTGGCACTTTGAGGCCTCGATAGTGAGGCCTGCCTTTTGCAGGGCCTCCAAAACTTTCCAAAGGCGGACCAGGTGCTCATCCCAGGTTGAGCTAAAGACAGCAATATCATCAGGATATGCTGCACTGAAAGCCTCCAACCCTTGCAGGAGTGTGTTCGCCAACCTCTGAAAAGTGGCAGGTGCATTTGTCAAACCAAAGGGCATCACTGTGAATTGGTAGTGCCCTCCTATGGTAGAAAATGCAGTCTTTAGTTTAGCATCTTCAGCTAATCTAATCTGCCAATACCCTGCAGTTAGATCAAAGGTGCAAAGATACTTGGCAGAAGCCAGTGTATCAATGAGCTCATCTGCCCTGGGTATAGGGTGAGCATCAGTTTTAGTTACCTGATTGAGCCCTCTGTAATCTACACAAAACCTCATCTCCCTCTTTCCATCTTTGGTGTGAGGTTTTGGTACAAGCACCACTGGGCTAGCCCATGGGCTTTCAGAAGGTTCAATCACCTCTAAATCCAACATTTTCTGCACCTCTTGTTTGATGCAATCTCTGACATGGTCAGGCTGCCTATAAATTTTACTTTTGACAGGCAGGCTGTCTCCATTGTCAATTGTGTGTTCACACCAGGATGTTGTACCTGGTACAAGTGAAAAGAGGTCTGAAAATTGGCTTAGGAGATTGATGCAGTTGTCTTTCTGTTCTGCAGTCAGACACTCTGCTAAAACTACTCCCTCCTCTAAGGCATCTGCTTCAGTGGTGGAGAAGAGATCAGGGAGAGGGTCACTCTCTTCTTCCTGTCTCTCATCTGTTGCCATTAGCAGGGTGAGATCAGCCCTGTCATAGTAGGGTTTTAGGCAGTTGACATGAATCACCCTAAGGGGACTCCTGGCAGTGCCCAGGTCTACTAAATAGGTAACCTCACCCTTCTTCTCAACAATTAGATGGGGTCCACTCCATTTGTCTTGGAGTGCTCTTGGGGCCACAGACTCCAATACCCACACCTTCTGTCCTGGTTGGTACTGGATCAGAACAGCCTTCTGGTCATGCCATTGCTTTTTCAGCTCCTGGCTGGCCTGGAGGTTTTTACTGGCCTTTTTCATATACTCAGCCATTCTCGATCTTAGGCCAAGTACATAGGCCCTCATTCTGACCTTGGCGGGCGGCGGAGGCCGCCCGCCAAAGTCCCGCTGTCAGGTTACCGTTCCGCGGTCGAAAGACCGCGGCGGTAATTCTGACTTTCCCGCTGGGCTGGCGGGCGGTCGCCTTCAGGCCGCCCGCCAGCCCAGCGGGAAAGAGGCTTCCACGATGAAGCCGGCTCGGAATCGAGCCGGCGGAGTGGAAGCTGTGCGACGGGTGCAGTTGCACCCGTCGCGTATTTCACTGTCTGCGCAGCAGACAGTGAAATACATTTAGGGGCCCACTTATGGGGGCCCCTGCAATGCCCATGCCAGTGGCATGGGCACTGCAGGGGCCCCCAGGGGCCCCGCGACCCCCCCTACCGCCATCCGGTTCCCGGCGGTCGGACCGCCGGGATCTGGATGGCGGTAGGGGGGGTCGGAATCCCCTCGGCGGCGCAGCAAGCTGCGCCGCCTTGGAGGATTCAATGGGGCGGCGGTACACTGGCGGGAGACCGCCAGTGGTGCCGGTCCGACCGCGGCTTTACCGCCGCGGTCGGAATCCCCATTGGAGCACCGCCGGCCTGTCGGCGGTGCTCCCGCGGTCCTCCGCCCTGGCGGTCTTTGACCGCCAGGGTCAGAATGACCGCCATAGTCTACTATGTCCTGTTTAGGAGCTTTTAAAGGTTGTTCCCAGCCCTCCTTCACAAGAGTAAGTTGACCTCTTACAGGTGCCCAAAGGGGAGTTCAAAGGGGCTGAAGCCCACTCCTTTTAGGGATACCTCCCTGTAAGCAAAAAGGAGGCAAGGTAACAGGACATCCCATCTCCTCCTGAGTATTTCAAGGAGTCCCATTATCATTCCTTTGAGAGTTTTATTAAACCTCTCAACCAGACCATTTGTTTGTGGATGGTAAGGGGTGGTGAACTTGTAGGTAACACCACACTCCTTCCACATTGCTTTTAGGTATGAAGACATGAAGTTGCTACCTCTGTCTGATACCACCTCTTTTGGAAAACACACCCTGGAAAAGATTCCCAGGAAGGCTTTTGCCACTGCAGGAGCTGTAGTGGTCCTTAGAAGTATGGCTGCAGGATATCTTGTGGCACGGTCCACTACCACTAAGATAAATCTATTGCCTGAAGCAGTAGGAGGGTCAAGGGGACCAACTATGTCAACCCCTACCCTTTCAAAGGGCACCCCAACCACTGGAAGTGGAATTAGAGGGGCCTTTGGAGTGCCACCAGTCTTGCCACTGGCTTGGTAGGTCACACATTATTTACAAAAGTCTTTGGTGTCCTCTGACATATGAGGCCAGTGAAACAAGGGGACAAGTCTTTCCCAAGTTTTTGTCTGGCCCAAATTCCCAGCCAAAGGAATGTCATTTGCTAGAGTTAGAAGAAACTCTCGGTACTGCAGGGGAATGACCAATCTCCTGGCTGCTCCAGGTTTTGGGTCCCTTGACTCTGTGTACAAGAGGTTATCTTCCCAGTATACTCTATGACTGTCACTGACATCCCCATTTTGCTGTTTGACAGCTTGCTGTCTGAGACCCTCTAATTTGGGACAGGTTTGCTGTGCCACACTCAGATCTTCCCTGGCAGGCCCCCCTCCACCCAAAACCTCAGCAGTGTCTGCTGCCAGCTCCTCTGGTGTAGGTTCTGCACAAGGAGGAAATCCCTCTTCCTCAGAAGGGGATTCATCTGAAGAGGGAGGGATAGTGGGTAGGGATTTACCCTTGCTACCCCTAGCTTTAGGGAGCACTAGGTCCATTGTTCCAGGATCCAAGTTACCCTGTCCTTTTTGCTTTTTGGCCTGAGCCCTGGTTAAAGCAAAAATATACCCAGGAATGCCCGGCATTGCTGCATGGGCCTCCAACTCCACTTCTGCCCAAGCTGATGTCTCCAAATCCTTCCCTAGTAGATAGTCTACAGGCAAATCTGAGGCAACCACAACTTTCTTTGGACCAGTAACCCCCCCCCCCAGTTGAGATTCACAACAGCCATGGGGTGGCTAAGAGTGTTGTTATGAGCGTCTGTCACTTGGTACTGCTGACCAAGTAGGTGTTGTTCAGGGTGGACCAGTTTTTCTATCACCATAGTTACACTGGCTCCTGTGTCCCTGTAGGCCTGAACCTCAACACCATTTATTAGGGGAAGTTGCTTGTACTTATCCATATTAAGGGGACAAGCAACCAAGGTGTCAAAATCAATGCCACCATCAGAGACTAAAACAGCCTCTGTGGTCTCCCTAACAAGACCAACCCCAACTACATTGCCAATAGTAAGCCCAGCTACACCCTTGGATTGGCTATTAGTAATAGATTTCCCACCACCACTGCTATTACTAGGGGCACTAGAATTTGCAGCAGGGGTTGTGGTGGTGGGAGGTTTGGTGTTTTTCTTTGGACAACTGGAATCAGTTGCCCAATGGCCTTTGACTTTACAAAAATAACACCAAGGCTTTTTAGGTTGAAAGGATTTTTGTAGGCCTGATGAAGACTCAGAATGCTTACTTTTGTCCCCACCCTTCTCGGAAGACTTACCATCCTTCTTCTTGCCATCCTTGTCACCCCCTGTATGAATTTTTCTGTTCACTCTTGTTCTGACCCACTTGTCTGCCTTCTTTCCCAATTCTTGGGGATAGGTCAGATCCGAGTCCACTAGGTATTGGTGCAACAAGTCAGACACACAGTTCAGAATATGCTCTCTCAGAATAAGATTGTACAGGCTTTCATAGTCAGATACCTTACTGCCATGTAACCACCCTTCCAAGGCCTTCACTGAACAGTCCACAAAATCTGTCCAGTCTTGAGAAGCCTCTTTTCTGGTGTCTCTGAACTTAATCCTGTATTGTTCAGTGGTTAGGCCAAATCCATCCAAGAGTGCATCTTTCAAAACTGTGTAGTTATTGGCTTCACTTTCTCTAACAGTAAGGAGCCTATCCCTAACCTTTCCAGTGAAAGAAAGCCACAAAATAGCAGCCCACTGCCTTTGAGGGACCAACTGTACCATACAGGCTCTCTCAAGTGCAGCAAACCACTTATTAATGTCATCCCCCTCCTTGCAAGGGGGGACTATCTTGTGCAGATTCCTGGAATCTTGCTCTCTAACAGGATTGCTATCAGGAATACTGCTGCTGCCACCATGGGAACTAACCCCAACCTCTGTCTTTCCTTCTCTATGTCTAGGGATTCCCTATCTAAGGCCAGTTGTTGCTGTTTAAGCTTCAGTCTGGTCTCTTCAACCCTCAACTTTTTGAGTTCCCTTTCTAACAAGTTATCCTCAGGGTGGGTGGGTTGGGAATGCTTTGACACAGAGGAAATGTGGGAAATTTCAGAGGGGAACCTGTCCCTAACTGTCTGGACCCTGGTAACCTGGCCTCTAGGGACAAAGGATGCCCTACTATTATGGGAACCTCTATTACTACCAGCATCACTAGGTGCCCTGCTGGGGGGCAGACCCTTGTAAGAACCCTCACAACTTCTCCAGGGAACTCCTCTGAATCAGACTGGGAAGCTTCTCCCTTCTCTAACCTCTCATTTGATGGTCCAGACTGGTTCTGGTCATCTACAACAAGCATGTTAAAGAGAAACTCTTTTGTAGGGTTCTTTCCTATACGTAAACCTCTATCCAGGCAGAGACCCCTCAAACTTTTGTAGTTCAAACTCTCATATGTTGCATTAACAGTTTTGAGAGTGGAATCTACAACAGACATGATAGTAAAGGTTTAAGGACAGTGAGAAAGAAAACGTTTTTAGAACTTTAAGAAAGTACAGATAAAAAAAACCTTTTTCAAACTTTATAAAACTTTTAGAAGTTTTAAGAAACTTTTCAGAACTTTGTCAAAAAAAGTTTTAGGATAGAAAAGTAAACTTTTTTGGTTAAGTGTACATATACTGAACTGTATATGATTCTCTTATGAAAAGTACAAAATGACAAAGTGGTAAAGCAGCTGCAAGTACTTATCCCACCGCTGCACCACCAATGTAGGAGGCTGGCCTGGCTTATAGTGGGTACCCTGTGGTACTTACACCCTGTGCCAGGTCCAGTTGCCCCTTATTAGTAGAATAGAGGTGTTTCTAGCAGCTTAGGCTGATAGAAGGTAGCTATGGCAAAGCTTAGGCTGAACTAGGAGACATGCAAAGCTCCTACTATACCACTTAAATCATATGCACAATATAATAAGAAAACACAATACTCAGAGTTACTAAAAATAAAGGTACTTTATTTTTATGACAATATGCCACAAGTATCTCAGTGAGTACCCTCAGTAAGAAGGTAAGTAATATACACAAGTTATATGTACACAAACCCAAAACAGGTAAGTAAGAGTCAGAAAAGTAATGCAAACAGTGTAGAATTACAATAGGATGCAATAGGCAAACATAGGTCTAGGGGCAACACAAACCATATACTCCAAAAGTGGAATGCGAATCACGAATGGACCCCAGACCTATGGGAGCTTGTATAGGGTCACTGGGACTGTAAGAAAACAGTCAGGGTGTCCAAGATACCCCACACCAAGACCCTGAAAAGTAGGAGTAAAGTACACCTACTACCCCAAAAGAGCACAATAGTCGTGATAGGGGGATTCTGCAAGAACCACAAACACCAGCAAAGCACTGAAGACGGATTCCTGGACCTGAGTACCTGCAAGACAAGGGGACCAAGCCCAAGAATCGTGATAGTGTCCAGGGGGGGCAGGAGCCCAGGAAACCCCGGATGAAGGTGCAAGGAAGCTGCCTCTGGATGGAAGAAGCTTGGAAGTCTGCAACAACGAAAAGGACTAGGAACTTCTCCTTTGGATGGAATATGTCCCACGTCGTGCTGAAGGTTGCAGAATTGTTCCTATGCCGAAATACCACAAACAAGCCTTGCTAGCTGCAAGGGTCAAGGTAGAGGTTTTTGGGTGCTGCTGGGGACCAGGAAGGACCAGGATGTTGCCCCTTAGAAGAAGAGACAGAGGGGGCACTCAGCAACTCAGAGAGCTCCCACAGAAGCATACAGTACTGCAGAACTACCGGAGCAGGCACTTAAAAGATTTGTGAACTGGAGTCCATGCAGACTCACAAAGTAGGGTCCCACGACGTCGGAGGCCAACTCAGAGGGTTGAGCACTTCAGGAGGGAGTGCTGGGTACCCATGCTAGGCTGTGCACAAAGGAAATCATGGAAAAGTGCACAGGAGCCGGAGCAGCTGCAAATCATGCAGTACACAGGTTTGCAGTCTAGTGTGGGGAGGCAAGGACTTACCTCCACCAAACTTGGACTGAAGGATCACTGGACTGTGGGAGTCACTTGGATAGAGTTCCTGTGTTTCAGGGACCACGCTTGTCAGGATGAGAGGGGCCCCAGAGGACCAGTCATGCAGTCTTTTGGTGCCTGCATTAGCAGGAGGAAGATTCCGTCGACCCACGGGAGATTTCTTCTTGGCTTCCAGTGCAGGGTGAAGGCAGGTGACCCCCAGAGCATGCACCACCAGAAAACAGTTGAGAAAGCAAGCAGGATGAGGCGCTACAATGTTGCTGGTAGTCGTCTTGCTACTTTGATGTGGTTTTGCAGGCGTCCTGGAGCAGTCAGCGGTTGATCCTTGGTAGAAGTCAAAGAGGGAAGTGCAGAGGAACTCTGGTGAGCTCTTGCATTCACTATCAGAAGAATTCCCCAGAGGAGAGACCCTAAATAGCGAGAAAAGGAGGTTTGGCTGCCAAGAAAGGAGGATTGGCTACCAAGAAAGGTAAGAGCCTATCAGAGGGGGTCTCTGACGTCACCTGCTGGCACTGGCCTCTCAGAGCAGTCCAGTGTGCCCCCAACACCTCTATTTCCAAGATGGCAGAGGTCTGGGCCACATTGAAGGAGCTCTGAGCACCTTCCCTGGGAGGTACTGGTCAGGGGAGTGGTCACTCCCCTTTCCTTTGTCCAGTTTCGCACCAGAGCAGGGCTGGGGGATCCCTGAACTGGTGTAGTCTGGCTTATGCCGAGATGGGCACCATCTGTGCCCATCAAAGCATATCCAGAGGCTGGGGGAGGCTACTCCTCCCCAGCCTTTCACACCTATTTCCAAAGGGAGAGGGTGTAACACCCTCTCTCAGAGGAAATCCTTTGTTCTGCCTTTCTGGTCCAGGGCTGACTGGACCCCAGGAGGGAAGAATCCTGTCTGAGGGGTTGGCAGCAGCAGCAGCTGCAGTGGAAACCCCGGAAAGGCAGTTTGGCAGTACCCGGGTTCTGTGCTAGAGACCCGGGGATCATTGAATTGTCACCCCAATACCAGAATGGTATTGGGGTGACAATTCCATGATCTTAGACATGTTACATGGCCATGTTCAGAGTTACCATTGTGACGCTATACATAGGTAGTGACCTATGTATAGTGCACACGTGTAATGGTGTCTCTGCACTCACAAAGTCCGGGGAATTTGCCCTGAACGATGTGGGGGCACCTTGGCTAGTGCCAGGGTGCCCACACACTAAGTAACTTGGCACCCAACCTTCACCAGGTGAAGGTTAGACATATAGGTGACTTATAAGTTACTCATGTGCAGTGAAAAATGGCTGTGAAATAACGTGAACGTTATTTCACTCATGCTGCAGTGGCAGGCCTGTGTAAGAATTGTCCGAGCTCCCTATGGGTGGCAAAAGAAATGCTGCAGCTCATAGGGATCTCCTGAAACCCCAATACCCTGGGTACCTAAGTGCCATATACTAGGGAATTATATGGGTGTGCAAGTGTGCCAATGAGAATTGGTAAATTTAGTCACTAGCCTGCAGTGACAAATTTAGAAAGCAGAGAGAGCATAAACACTGAGGTTCTGGTTAGCAGAGCCTCAGTGATACAGTTAGGCACCACACAGGGAACACACACAGGGCACATACTATGAGCACTGGGGTCCTGCCTAGCAGGATACCAGTGACACAGGGGCTAAAACAACATACATACAGTGCAAAATGGGGGTAACATGCCAGGCAAGATGGTACTTTCCTACAGTGAATGATTCTACCTTCTCACTTACAAAACAATGTGGAGCAAAACATGTGAATTAGTACCAGATAGAATTTGTAGCTGAACAGAGCTCCATATCGTTGGTTATTAGATTCCCTGGTGATGTTCACACATCTAATTGAATCTAAAAATGTCTCCCCATCATTGGAAGCATACCGTTAGAGCCCTTGATCAGATGTTGACATCTGGTAGGCTTGATTCATGAGTGCAGGAAATCTGCCTGTAAAATGCCTGTTCTCATTGTTTTAGATCAAGACCAGCGGTGTAACAAAGGCTGATCGGGACATTTATGAGACTCAAAATGCAAAATGCCACTGCCATAAACATGCAAGGCAGTATCTGGAGATGGCTTCATGTGTTTGGACTGCTTTTGCCAGTGGTCTGAACCAGCACTTTTGTGGACTACAAAAAAAGCATCAAGGCAAGCTTTTTGTATATGTTACAGGAGGTTATCAGATTGGTTGCTTTGGGGTCTTTCCAGGCCTCTTGAACCCAGCAGCGGCCACTGCAAATCTGAAGTGGGGGGGGGGCAAAAAAAATACTAATTAGAAAAAAAAGTACCTCTTCCTGCCACCACTGGCTATCTCGCTTCTCTTCCGATGGTGTTGGTGTCCCAGCTGCCATTGGGACACCAGCACAGGCTCCCTAGGCAATCCTGATGCTGCTCTCAAGCTATAACTAGCATGAGAGCAGCAATAAGATTGGGCTGAGCCACTTGGTCTGCCACCCAGACAGTGCACAGGAGTCTGCGCAGTTTCTCCAACCCTGCTGTGCAAGACAGTTGGGTTGGAGAAACCTAAGTGCGAATGTCAGTTTGGCCGGCCTAAGACGGCAGAGCCAGCAGATAAAAAATGAAAGAATAGTAAAATAAAATTTTATTTTTCGGCTGTTAGCTCAGCCAGTGGGGCGACGTTCCTTCATCATTACAAAGGAGCCACCCCAAAACTAGATCTTGAGGTGAAACATCTAACATAAGAAGTTTGTTAAGAGTAAAAACGTAAGTATTTTTGGATGGTTTACACACATATTTCCATGGCATAAAACACTTACCTCATCTCCCTCAAAGAATTTGGTTAGAGTTCCCCTACTGGAATCAATAGCACAATGGTTTTTGCACATCAGCTAACAAGGAATTTGTTGAAAGGTCACATGCCAAGGTTTTGTATCTGTCACGCAGACATTGGCACGATGGAATGTAGCTGATTGCCCGCTTGCATCTTTAGTGAGCGTGCCACAGCAACAGGAACACGGAGTTCGGTTTACTCACCCTCTCAAGCTTCCAGTGAGTGTGCCTTGGGTGAAAAACCAGCGCAAGGAGCTCTGTTTGCTTGAGCCCTCTGAGATTTAGGTAAAGATATGTTAATTTCACAGTCAATGACTCAGTTCCCTTCCTCACACCAGACTTGCTAGAAGGGTATACTCGCTCAGCTGTCAGGACTCCATACCACTATAAAGTCTCCTAAATTGTAGACTTCACACATGGGTCCTTAGGGGAATTGGTGATGAGAGGCACTTGTCCACAATCAACCTTCACTCGTCACCAGTGTTATAAGGCAGAGTCCAATAGAGTTTTCACAGTATGTTTATTTGCAGAGAATACTGTGAACATTTTTGGCTAGCGCTGACTAAATGTACTTAAAGGTAATTACACATATATTATTCGCTACAACAAAATTGTAGGTGCTGTCTATTGGATTCAGTGGTCCTAGATCTTCTCAGTTCATTGGAAATTACATACGCTATGAAATTAGTTACACAGCAGACCTGTGTGACCAACCATTCCCACAAATTTTGCACAATCCCATTACACATTAGGTATGCATGCTCCACAGGTCAGCAATTTTCTCTGGATACACAGGACCCTCCTCAAGCATACAGCTTCCAAGTACTAAGATCCAACACCAGTTAAACTATAGCTGAAGCAAGTATTTTTGTTGCTGGAAGTTTAACCAGTAAGTTGTTTTTCACAACTCTGGCTAATTCATTGGAGCAGGAATTCAAGTGAGAGGCAGGATGCTTTCCCGCAGGTTCAAAAGGATTTTCACACCTGCAACCAGAGGAATCTTCTGGACTGGTCCAGTTCTAAATTACTATGTCAGTAAATGTGCCTGAGTAGGAGATCCATAAGACAAAATCTTGACATTACAGTGTTAGAAACTGTCTCGTCTATTATGTACCACTTTCACACACTACCTTCCTACCTTTGTTACAGTAATATACAGTCCAAGCCCAGAGACTGTGTCTAGTAAAAGAATAACTCAGAGTCCCTTACAGGTGAAAAATCGAATACAGTGGAATTTACAAAATGTGAGGCAAAGCTGTCCTCAAAGCATGAACCATCTCCGATCTCTCTAGAAGAATGGTGACACACTCTCCAAGAAAACAAAGTATTTTTACATTTACTCTAAAACCAGTAGGACAAAAACTCCCACAAACTACTGGAGAACTGGAGAAAGCGTGGAGAATGTATGCCTGGAAATGCTGCCCTCGGGAAGAGAAAAGGAAGTCCAATACAAAGATACCTAGAAGATTCAGGCTAATCCTTCACAACTCCCATGCCTCTCCCTACTCTTTGTCAAAGGGAGCCTTTGGACCCTACATAGACACACACACATATACACACACATGTATATATGTGTTAGAAATGGGGTCTCTGGTTTGCAGGCAGTCCAAGCAGGGACCCTCACTCTAGTCAGGGTGATGGAGATACACACTTAAGATACCCCTGCACACCCCCTTGGTAGCTTAGCCCAAGCAGTCAGGCTTTTCTCAAATGCATTGTGTAAAGTATTTGTGCCAACACTCAGTAATACAGTGAAAACACTACCAAATAGAACCCACACCAGTTTAGAAAAATAGCAAATATTTATCTAAATGAAACAAGACAAAACAACAAAAATCCAACATACACAAATAAAAGTTATACATTTTTAAAGTAAAAAGAGTCTTACTCCATAAAAAACAATGGAAATATTGTTCTTACACAAAGCACCTGGTTTGCATAAAAAATAAAGATGCACAGGCAAGCGTGCATCGTAAAAGTCAGCAATGCATTGATTCCTTACTCGCAAGTGAGGCCATGAATCATTTCTTATCCGGTCGGGTAGGCGATGAGTCGTTTTTCTCTCCCTCAAGAGAGCAATGTGTCGATTTCTGGATGGGGCACCTCGGATCCATGCAGGTTCACAATGATTTTAACACCCCGCGATGATGTGTGTGAAATACGGCCCCACGGCGATGGGAAAACCGTGCTGGAAGGGTTTGCATAATTTTTATCGCCAAGTTGCAGGTGGTGCATCAAAATGTTCCTCACTCTGCTTCCTGTGCGTGGATTTCAGTCTTTTTCTTCCAGCTTCAATTTTCAAGGGCCTAGGGACTGGAAAGGGCATCACTTGTCAGGGCAGGAGTCTCAGCAGAGTCCAAGTGCTGGCAGAGGAAGTCTTTGATGGCCCATGTTAACCTATGAGAGGGATAGGCTTTGCAAAATTGAACTCCGAATTTGGCAGTATGTCACTGTTAGGACAGTTAAAAAACATCTGTACATGTCCCACCTTTAACATACACAGCACCCTGCCCCTGGGGCTACTTAGGCCTACTTTAGGGGTGCTTTACATCTTACATGTATAGAAAAAGGACAGTTTGGGCCTTGCAAGTGGGTACACTTGCCAGGTCGAATGGGCAGGTTAAAACTGCACACATAGACACTGCAGTGGCAGGTCTGAACCGTGTTTACAGGGTTACTCATGTGGGTGGCACAACCGGTGCTGCAGGCCCCCTAGTAGCATTTTATTTACAGACCCTGGGCACCTCTAGTGAACTTTACTAGGGACTTACTAGTTAATCAAATATGCCAATCATGGAAAAGCCGTTTATACACACAATTGACACAGGGAGCACTTGCACTTTATCACTGGTCAGCAGTGGTAACCTGCCCAGAGTACCAAAAACAGCAAAAACAGAGTCCAGCACCTAGTCAAATCATGGGAGGCAGAGGCAAAAAAGGCAGGTGAGACCACGCCAAGTATGGCAGGTCTGATATATAGATAGATAGATAGATAGATAGTTAGATAGATAGATAGATAGATAGATAGATAGATAGATAGATAGATAGATAGATAGATAGATAGATAGATAGATAGATAGATAGAAGGCACCGTTTGACGAATCTTCATTACATTTTCTAAAACAAGTGATGCAATATTCTGGTTGCTCATGGAAAGTTTCAGGGTGAACCCCCAAGCAGAAAAAAGGGGGCTGAAAAAGTTGTGTTTCCCATGTTCATTTCCATAGGACCTTTAGACACGTCTACAGCCTGATCAGCTGGTCAGAATTACACCAAATTTGGCAGAAAGCTAGCTTTTGGTAGACAGATCATGCTTTTGCTTATTTGGTGTAAATTAGTTTTTGAGATATTAAAAGGAAAATAAATTTGTATATCTCTGAGTGCAATGACTTAGTGAATATTTAGCAAATTATTTGCAAAATTTGCTAATTTTCACAAATGCACGTGCAAAAAGAAGTGTTTTAATTAGCTGAGCACAACCTGACTAGAAAGGTGCAGCCGCCATTTTATTTCACAGGACATGGTCCTGGGGTGAAAATCCAAATTAAAACTAGCATAAGGAGTCAGGGTGAAGATATAGGTGTGTTTTATGGGCAAATTATGGTTTTAAAATAATTTTGTGTCACCATGCATGATATGTGTGAAAATTCATGAGTTTTCATGAATTGTTGGCGAATATGGAAAAATTTGAAAGAAAAACCACAGACTCATTCATACACTAATTCATTCACTCATTCATGCACTCCGACACTCATGCACCCACTCAGACTCACACACCCACTTTCAGACACACACAAACACTCATGCATGCACTCACAGATCCACTGACAGAGACAGGCCTTGTTGCCAACCTGCGCTGCTCATGGCCAAAGGACATGTTCAGCACGGGGATGGGTGATTATAAGGGCTTGGCTGCAAGGCCTGACTGCAGGCTAGGCCTTGTGACCAACCCTCGCTGTGCACAGCTAAAGGCCTTGCTCGGCAGGGGTTGTAATAATGTGTAGTAATTAAAATTGTTTTATGTTAAAAAACCATAGAAAGTAACTGAAAAAAACATACTATAGCCCGCGCCTTTGCCATGCACAGCTAATTACTCTACATATTATATCATTGATGAGCTCTTGTATGGCATCTTTGATACTATCACTGTAACATTAGCAATACAATTATTGATAAGAAGACTCTGCATGGAATGGGCGCAAGTTATAGTCACATAAGGGCATGAGTTATAGTTATTTAAAAGAACTCTAACTATAACTCTTGAATTTCTATTGTTTTGTACGAGTAAATGCAGAACCTAACTATAATGTCCCTGAAACTTTTGTTTTTTTCAGTGAATGTATATATTACCTATTGGAAGTTGCTAGTAGGTAGGTATAGTTTGGACCATGTTTCTATAGGAAAGTGATTTTTGACTTGCCTGTATCTTTAGCACCGTATGACGAATCTTCATAAAATTTTCCAAAAAAAGTGTTGCAGTGATTTGTGTTGCACATGAAAAGTTTCGAGGTGATCCGTCAAGGGGGGGGGGCGAGAAAAAGGGGCTTAAAATACATTGTGTGTCCCATGTTAATTTCCATAAGATTCTTTAGACATGACTACAGGGCGAACCACAGGTGGAATTACACCATATTTGGCAGAAAGCTAGCTGGTGGTGCGCAGATCATGCTTTTGCTTATTTGGAGGAAATCCGTTCAGTAGTTTTTGAGAAATTTAAGGGAAATTCCCATTTGTATATCACTGGCCGTGAAGTATTCGTGAACAAAGACAAGCTTGTGTAGGCAAATGCACAGCTCTGATAGGCTGCCAGGACTTCAAACCACGAAGTGTTTGCAGCAATCTTAGGACTCGGCTTGAGCTGAGACACAGAAAAAAAGTGAAAAAAGGGGCCAGGGTAGGGACACCCTGACCCCTCAGCACTAATAGGGGGGTCCCAACAAGACCTTCTCAGAGCAAAACACTTTTTTTTTTATTTCTTTTTTTGCCCAAGTTCGCAAGATTCACATATTTGCGGCAAAAAAATGAGAAAAAAAAACAAGTGTGGGCTCCTGCGCTTGTTCTTTTTATAGGCCCTGGGTGGGCCAGCTCTTTGGCATTAAAAATTTAGGCCCATATTTATACTTTTTTAGCGCCGCATTTGCGCCACTTTTTGACACAAAAGCGGCACAAACCTACAAAATACAATTATATTTTGTAAGTTTGCACCGCTTTTACGTCAAAAAGCGACACAAATGCGGCACAAAAAAGTAAAAATATGGGCCTCAGTGTGTGGTGGCCTCTCAGCCCCACCACAGCTCTGGAGACCACCACCTCCCCAGAGCTTTTATTTTTTTATATGCAGGAGGCCCGCGCCCCCGCTGCACTGGGGATCGCCACCTCTTCAGGACTTTCAATTTAATATATACGGGGGAATGGCCCCTCTCATCCCAGGGACCACCACCTCCATTGGGCATCCATTAAAAAATATGCAGGGGGGCCCATGGACCCCCACACCTCGGGGACCACCACTCCCTGGGGCTTTAGTTTAAATATATGTGGGGGGCCCAGGGTCCCCCATACCCTGGGGACCACCCACCCCGGGCATTAATGAAACTATATTGGGGAGGCTCCCTGGGGACCACCACCCTGTGGAGCTTCCAATGAAATACATACAGGGGGCCCACGGCCCTCATGCCCCGGGGACCATCATCTCCCAGGGCAAAGTGTAAAAAAAAAAACGCACACCAGGGACCACCAACCCCCAGGTGTTATGTCCTGTTGGAGGGGGGCCACATGGCCCCCCATCCTGGAGCCACTGATAGCCCTGGGGACCGCCACCCACCAGGGCCGGCTCGTGCTATGTCCAAGGGGTGCCTAACCCCGGGACAAAGCTGTTTGCTGTGGCTTGGTTGCAGTGCTGCAGCTGCAGCCAAGCCACAGCAAACACTTCGGGTTTTGACAGTGGGACCTTTAAGACAGGTCCAGCTGTCAAAATCCAATGCTTTAATCTCTGTCCCCTGAGCAGCTCCCTGCCTGTTGAAGCAATGGCACAGCAAGGCCAGGTAGTCCGTAAAGGCGCCCTTTATTTTCTTTAGAAAATATATATTTTTTTTAAGTAATTTAATTAAAAATATATATAGGGACTGTGGGGGAGTCCTAAAGGGCTTTTGATTATTTTTATTTTTTAATTGAAATAAATTATATGAAAGCCCATAAAGGGGTAGAGAAAAAAAACCAAAATAAATAAACCCCGATAGCTCAGTGTAAACGTCACAGACTTTCACACTAAGCTGTCGGTGTTTGAGTCTAGTTGAAATCATTTCCATTTGATTTAATTTTTAATAAAAAAAATATATATATATCTGAAAAAACAAATACATTTTTTAATTTTAAATTGGAGACAACTTACTCATTCTAAGTATATCAGACATCAAGGCCTAAAATATTCTTTCTCCCTCTCAATTTCTTTCTCTCTCTCTGTCTCTCTTTCAATCAATTCTCCCCCTCCTGCACCCACTCAGACACTTAAGCACCAACTCACAGACCCACTCAGAAACTTGTGCACCAACTCACAGACCCACTCAGACCCTCACATAGCCACACACAGACTAACGCAAAACCTTCATGCGCTCACTCAGAACAATTCAGACAGTTACACACTCACTCACACACCCACTGACACCCTGATGCACCCACTCACAGACCCGCACACATACTGACGCACCCACTAAAACACTAATTAATGCCGAAACAGACACCCTGACTGCCACTCTTACCCCAAGATACAGCCTCTCACACCTATTTTCACACCCACAGAGTAAGTAGCTAACTTCTGCTGTGCATGCGCAAAGGGCCGTTCACAATATCAGTGGTTAGGGGGTTGCCTGCAGGGACTGGCTGCAGGCCAGCCCTTGTGGATAACTCCTACTCCGCATAGGAGAATGCAGTGCACGGTGCAAGGTTGGGTGCTTATAGAGGGTTGGCCTCAGGGTCGTACTGCAGGTCAGGCCCTGTGGCCAACTGCTGCGGTGAAGATCATGAGCACCAGTGATTGGATTCACATACAGCAATTAAAATTGCTATAAAAAATATAGAAATTCACTGAAAAAAACAACGGTCACAGGGACGTTATAGTTAGGTTCTGAATTTACTCGTACAAAACCAGCAGTTTTAGAGTTTTTTCAAGTAACTAAAACTCATGCTCTAAGGTAACTATAACTTGCACAAAAAAGGTCAGCCTCACGCCATTTAATTTATTGTGCCCGTGGGTGGGCCAGGTACCAGGGATATTGAGCACTTTATAAAGGAGGGAGGTGCTTAGGCCCCCCCCCCGGGCTTTGCTTGGCCCCGGGGACCACCACCTCCCTGGGGCTAAAGATTAAGTTAACATGGGGGTCCACGCGGCCTCCCCCTTCAGCTTTGGGGAATGCGACCTCCCAGCGGCAAATGATGAAATAAGTGTGGGGTCCTCGAAGCCTGTCACAGCCCTGGGAGCCATCACCTTCCAAATCTGAAATGTATATGGGGGGCCCGTGCGTGCCCCCTGTAGCCCTGGGACAGCCACCTCCCCAGGTCAAATGATGAAATAAATGTGGGGGGGCTTGCAGGGTCCCCCACAACCCAGGGGACTGCCACCTTCCAGTAGCAGTTCATTTCACAGTAAAGGAGGCTGAGTTGTTCTCTCACAGCCCCCAGAAATGCCACCTCCCAAGGGCTGGAAAAAGATAATCAAGGGGGTCTGTTGTGGCCCTCCGGACAAGGGGACCACAACCTCCACTGGGTTATATGCAAACATTGGAGGGGGCTGCGCTGCCCTTCTTGTGGAGCCAATAATGGCCCTGGGGACCGCCACCAGAGGGCTGGCTCCTGCTATATCCAGGGGTGCCCGGGACAAAGCTGTTTACTGTGACTTGGCAGGAGTTTTGACAGCTCTGGCCAAGTCAGAGCAAACACTCCAGTTCCAGCAAGTGAGAGCTGTCAAACAGCTCTTGCTTGCTGGGAGTGAAGGTTTCCTCAGTTTTCCTGCCTGCAGAGGTGTGGGCAGGGAAACAGATGAAACAATTGCTCTCACAGACAGAGAGCTGCATGTTTAGGAACTCCCTGTCTGTTACAGCAATGCTGACTCCTGGGACCACAGGGCCTTCAGGCTCCCCCAGTGGTCCCAATCAATGGTGATTGGGTGCCCTTAGGGGCACCCAGACGTAGATGGATGGGAGTGAGATTGGCCGGGAAGGGGCTGAGTTCAACCCAGGAAGGGGGTCCATGTGGTCCCCTCCCCCAAAAATTATTATATTAAGGACCGGCCCCAGAGAATAGAGTCCCCAGGGCCATAATCGGTTCCAAGGGGGCCGCACTGCCCCTCTACTAAAAAAGTATTATAGAAAGCTGGGGGATGGGGTCTCTGGGGCTGAGATAGGCCCAGGGAGGGGGATGCGTGTTACCCTTCATAAAAACAATATATCAAGCCCAGGGCCCAAGGCCCAGGGCATGGGGTCCCCAGAACCAAAATCGTCCAGGGGAGTGGGCCCCCTCCTCCATTTATTGAATGCTAGGCCCTGGGTGATGGGGTCCCCAGGGCCGGGATTGGCCTAGGTAGAGGGGCCATGTGGCTACCCCCATGGAATTGTATTAGGGTCTGAGAGATGGGGTCGCCAGGGCTGAAATCAACCGCAGGAGGAGGGCTGCGGTGCCCATCTCCCCCACAATGGCCATAAACCCAATGAAAAATCACTTACTAGCTAGCCATTAGAAAGTGTTCCAGTTGGATAGACATTTTGTGCAAACTGTGGACTCTTGGACAACGAGCAGGTGAGCTTCCATTTTAGCCATGTTGCTCATTTCACAGAAATTAAACCTCAACAGGAAGCACTTACAAATATAAAATGTAGCAGATGCCGCAGTTGAAGCTCCACTTCTAGAAAGGATAAATTATCCTAACTCCTGGGCCTCGCAAAAGGCAAAGCAAGTGTGTTTAATCTTCAATTCCATATTGAAAAATGATCTGAAATCCTTCGTGGAGGTGAATGCATCTTTCATCTATTAGAGCACAATCAAACACTCTCACAGCCACTCAGACACTCACATAGACCTTCTCACACCCACTCTCACACCCAGAGGCACCCTCTCACACCTATTCTCACACCCACAGAGACAGGCCCTGTGGCGAACTCCCACTGTGCATGGCCAAATGTCAAGGGCAGCATGGGGTTGTGTGGTTAGGGGGGAACACAGGGACTATCCACAGGCCAGGCCCTGCGGCAAACTCTGCCATGCATGGCCGTAGGCGCCCCCGCCGTGCACAGTTTTCTTGTCAATAAGTGTTTTTACAAATGTTGCAGTGATATTATCCATGATGTCATGAAAGATGTCATGACTGATGTAATATGTGGGGTAATTAGCAGTGCTTGGCGATGACGTGAGTTATAGTTACCTTAGGACAGGAGTTATTGTTACTGAAGCTATCCATAACTATAACTGCTCAATTGCTAGGTTTTGTGCAAATAAATTCAGATCCTAACTATAAAGTCACATTCAGATGTAACCTTTGTTTTTTTAAGTCAATTTATATGTTTTCTTTAATTCTATTTCCTAACTATAATGTCCATGTAACCTTTGCTTTTTTCAGGTAATATCTATGTTTTTTTTTTAACGTAAAGTAATTTTAATAACTACTGCAGTGCATAGCCTTTGCCCATGTGTGAAGGGGGTTGGCCAAAGGGCATGGCCTGTGGCAAGGCCTTGCGGCAAATACACTATAACTACAATAACCTTGCACCATGCATGGCCTTAGACCGTGTGTCACAGGGGATTGCCGCAAAGCCTGTCCTGCGGTCAGGCCCTGCAGTCACCTCTCTATAACTACTCAACCCGTGCCATTCATGGCCTTTGCTTGTGGACAGCGGGGATTGGGGACAGGTCCTGACCTGCAGCCACGCCATGTGACTATCCCCGTATAACCACCCAAACCCACATGCATAAGTCTCTGAGTGGGTCTATGATTCTGTGTATGAGTGTCTGAGTGGGTTTGTGATTGGGTGTGTTAAGGTCTGAGTGGGTATTTGAGTGGGTGCGTGAGTGTCTGTGAGTGGGTGCATGAGTGTCTGAGTATGTCTGAGTATGTCTGTGAGTGGGTATATGATTCTCTGAGTGTGTCTGTGAGTGCATGAGTTTCTTAGTGGGTCAGTGAGTGAGTTCATGAGTCTCTGAGTGGGTTTGTGAGTGGGTGCATGAATGTCTGAGTGAGTATGTGAGTGGATGTGTAAATGTCTAAGTGGGTCTGTGAGTGGGTGCATGAGTGTCAGAGTGGGTCTGAGTGGGTCAGTGAGTGAGTACATGAGTTTGTGAGTGGGTCTGTGACTGGGTGCATGAGTGTCCGAGTGCATCGTGTATGGGTGTATACGTGTCTGTGTCAGTATCTGTGTGAGTGACTTGGCCCTAAAGGAATCTTACCTGCCCTTTTATCTATCAAGAGTCCACAGCTTTGCACAAATTATCTACTGAAGAAGAGTTCTTTTTGCCACCTTGGGTAAATTTCAAGTATGGATTCTACATTACAGCTGTGTAATGGAGTACAAGGAAATGTCACTGGTGACCTTGTGTGCGTTTTGGCAACATGATTCTTCCTAGTGCATCTTTCTGTAGAATTCTGTGATAACATGAATTCTTCTGTAGAGAGGCCAACAAGACTACAAAGACGTAAATCTCTACCAAACCAGGGTCCTTCCTTTTATCTATATGATAATTGCTTTTTTGTGGAGATGTCCTCAGATTCCTCTGCATCAAGAACACACAACCAAAATTAGCGGAAAATGCACCAGGGTGTCCTTTGGTAGACTGTCTATAATCCTGGCAAAATGAAGGAAGACCTTTGCGTACAAAGGTGGACGGTGCAGGGCCAGTCGGGCGCAGCTTCCAGGTGGTGTGCACATTTGCATACGCGCAACAATTTAAAGGGGGAACCATGGACTCTGCTTTCACCAGGAGAGGACAAGAAAGAACCCACTTATCACAGTCACATACAGATTGTGCTTCAATAGATCAACCATGCATTCACTTCCGGGAAGGATTTCAGATTTTAATAGGGGAAGGGGGGTCTCTCTCCCCCTGCCAATCTCGGCCCTGGGGACCCCATTCCCTGGAGCATTGCCCTACTCCCTGGCCTGATTTAAGCCCCAGGGACCCCATCCCCTGGGGCCAGGCCTTCATTCAATAGAGGAGGGGGGACATACAGACCCCCTCCTCAGGCCGATTTTAGCCTGGTGAACCATCCCCCTGGGCCCAGCATACATTCAATAGGGGAGGGGGCTGTGTGCTCCCTCTTCCTGGGCCAATTTTGGCCTTGGGGTCCCCTTTCCCTAGGTCCTGGCCATGTCTCCTGGGTGCAGCAGTGCTGAGGATCGTGGGGGGGAGCCTGAATGTCCCCGTGGGCCCAGCCGGCTTACTGCCTCCTGCGAGAGCCAACTTTGCTCTCACACACAGGGAGCTACTAAACATGCAGCTCTCTGTGTGTGGGAGAAAACATTTTGTCTGTTTCCCTAAGCGCATATCTGTGGGCAGGGTAATAGACAGAAACTCTGCTCCCAGCAAGTAAGAGCAGTTTGACAGCTCTCGCTTCCTGGGAGCAGAGTTTGTGTTTGCTCTGACTTGTCAGGAGCTATCAAAACTCCTGCCAAGTCAGGGGATACAGGTATGTCCTGGGGGTGGGCACCCTAAAGCATTGCAGGATCCGGCACTCTGGAGTGGTGGACCCCAGGGCCATATATGGCTCCTGGGGGGGGGGGGCAGAGCCCCTTCTTTCAACTCTAAAGGCCTGCTCCAGGGAAGTTGTAGTCCTGGGACTGAGAAGGGCCCAAGGGGTGGGGGCACACAGACCCCTTTCTTGTAAAAAATAAATAAAGCCCCTGGGAGGCGTTGGTCCCCCAGCCTCCAGCAGCCCATAGCGGGCAGTCTGTGCAGCCCGCTCCTCTTTTTTGCATAAAACCCCCAGGGAGGTGGTGGGCCCCAGCTGCAGGAGTGGGGTCAGTGTGGGACTCCTTCATATATAAATTAAAGCCAGGGGAGATGGTGATCCCCGAGGTTCATTTGAGCACATGGAAGGGGGTCCACATTTCCCCCTTCGATATTTAAATAAAACCCCAGGAGGGTGGTGGTCCCCTGGGCTCAAAGGGCCCTAGGGGGTAGGCACTGTGTGGCTCCCTTCTAAGGCTGTGAGTGGCTTGGTTGAAGTGTTGGCAACCACTCAGATCTCAGCACAAGATGGAGAGTTCACTGTGCCTTTGTGTCCCTATATATGCAAATTTATTTTTTCTTTAAAATCTCCCAAACTACTGAACAAAATTGTTAGACCTGGCATCCTTGGTGTGGTCTCACCTATCTTTTTTGCCTCTGCTTCCCATGTTTTGACTGTGTGCTGGGCTCTGTTTTGCTGTTTTTGGTACTCAGGGCACTTTACCATTGCTGACCAGTGCTAAAGTGCAAGTGCTCCTGTGTAAAATGTATGTGTAATTGGCTTTTGCATGATTGGCATATTTGATTCACTATTAAGTCCATAGTAAAGTGCACTAGAGGTGCCCAGGGCCTATAAATCAAATGCTACTAGTGGGCCTGAAGCACTGATTGCGCCACCCATATTAGTAGCCCTATTAATATGGCTCAGACCTGCCACTGCACTGTGTGCAGTTTTAAACTGCTAATTCGACCTGGCAAGTGTACCCAGTTGCAAGGCCTAAACCTTCCTTTTTTATACATGTAAGGCACCCCTAAGGTAGGCCCTAGGAAGCCCCATGGGCAAGGTGCAGCGTATATTAAAGGTGGGACATGTACTGATGTGTTTTACATGTCCTAAATATGAAATACCGCCAAATTCGGTTTTCACTGTTGCAAGGCCTATCTCTTTCATAGGTTAACATGGGGACTGCCTTTAAATATAATTAAAGTGTAGTTTCCCTTTGAGAGCAGATTGAAATGTGGAGTTTGGGGTCTCTGAACTCACAATTTAAAAATACATCTGTTAGTGAAGTTGGTTTTCAGATTGTTAGTTTGAAAATGCCACTTTTAGAAAGTAGGCATTTTCTTTTTCTTTTCTTTTTCTTTCTTTTGAGTCCTCATTTATAACAAAAGACAGGAGAAGCCATACCGTGTCCCAGCTCTGGTCAAGTCCCAGACCCAGGAGTGGGCACCAGAGGCACGGCCTCCAGCCAACATGAAGAGAGGAGGTACGGAGGTGGAACAAAAAGTACAGACCGATCCACCTCACCTCCTCCTCTCTGTTGCGTCTAATATAATTAATCATTGGACTCTTACCATAGTCAAATGCAAAAAGATTGTCCCAGGTATATCTTCTTGGCCTACAAACAAGAGGAGTTAATTCTATAGAAAGTCAAAAAAAGTTCCCACATTCTCTGGCGTGTGACCTGGCCATAACTACAATCAAAGTCAGAACTTTTCTTCACTGACAACAGCCAATAAAATGGGTAGGAGGGAAACTCGATAGCCACTTATTACATATTTCCCGCTGTGCTATCAATATTAAATAAAAGAAAAGATGTGCCACGGGATTTGCCAATTTATCATGTATGTTTCCCCTGGGATCCTCGCATAGCCCAAATACAATCATTGGTAGACTAATTTCTACTTGTCTATTTATAATGGATAAAATCATCTTACCCACTTTTTCCCCAAAATTTTGGATTCCCGGACATCGCCACCAAGAATGTACGTCATCTACACCCTCTAGGCCGCACTTTGGACCTATTTTAACTAACCTTCTGGGAGTCCAGTAAACCCTGTACAGAGTGAACAAGTGATTCCTCCTCAAGGAAGCGGCTTTCACCACAGACCAAATCATCCTCATAGAAGACTGCCAAAAATGAAGAAGGTCACATGCTGGAAAATCAGGTTTCCACCCCTTTTCGTGTGATGGAAGAGAGGCATCCTCGGTCTGTATTAGTACACAATACCATCTTGAAACTTCTTTCTTTAAAAGCTGGACACCTATAATTCCACTTTCGCAATCTGTAACAAGCCCAGCCTCGGGCTCTCCTCGTACCCAGGATTTAATTTGAATATATTTAAATCTAGATAACTTAGCATTTGTCACATCATATAGGGACTCCCATGAGATCACAGAACCTCTGGTAACTATTTGTCCCCATTGTCCAATTCCTCCCTCTATCAGTGGGATAGCTAGGGCATCTTGTAAGCATATCGGTGTACCGGGAGAATCCCAAATTGGAGCCAACTCACTATAATATGGGATTCCCAACCTTGTTCTCGATGCAAACCATATCCTGCAAGCGGCATTAAGAACTTTTAATCTTACTTTTTTGTAGTATCTGGGCTGGCCAAATTTATTAAAAAAATGTACCCTGCTCCTGAAAGCTGCCTGTTAGTGCCCGTAACCTCGAGGGGCCGTATTCTTTGGAAAATAGTGGTCTAATGTTTTTCAATTGGAATGCCCAGTTATAAATCTGAAAGTCTGGAAGTGTGATTCATCCATCTAGCTTCTTTTTCCTCAATTGTTTTCAGGCTATTCTGGGATTTTTATATGACCATATGAACCTGACTACTTCATCCTGCAATTTCCGTAACCAGTCAGCTTTGAAAAATAAGGGGAGAGTATACAAATTAAACGTAAATTTTGGGAGTATCACCATTTTTCTTAAATTCATTCTACCTAAAATAGAGAGTTGGAGGTGTGACCTTCAAGTGAGGAGCCTTTTTCTTTCCCTAAAAAGATTTTAAAAATTCACATGAGCCATCTCTGCCAGGTTTTTGACCACTTTTACCCCAAGGTAACGAATTTAATCTTTCTCTAGTGTACTGTCTTGTGGACCATTCCAAGTCATCACCTCGGATTTATCGGTCTTGACTGAGTAGCCAGAGATTTCTCTGAACCCTGCTATGATTTCAAACAGTACCGGGGAAGAACTCTGAGGATCTTGTGTATAAACCAGGAGGTCATCTGCATATAAGGCTTCCTTCAGGACCCATCCTTGCTATTGAAAGGGAGTTATCCTCTGATCTTATGTGATTCTCCTAGCCAAAGGATCAATATATAAATTGAAGAGAAGGGGGCAGAGGGGACATCCCTGTAGTGTTCCTTGTTCAATTTTAAGCTGTAGAGATAAGGAGCCATTAACCAGAACCCTGGCAGTGGGTGCTTTATAAATAGCTTTGATTGCCTTAAGAAAATTGTCTCCTAAATTATTATTTTCTATCACTACCTGCAGGAAAAGCCAGTTCACCCTGTCAAACACTTTTGCCGCATTAATTGTTAAAATGGAGAGAGGAATATCAGTAACAGAAGCAATATCAATTGCAGAAATTAAATCATGGACCAGATCACCTAAGTCTCCTAGAAAGTACTTTTGTAAACATTTTATGATCATTATTAAGCAGTGAGATGGGCATATATGACTCACTTCTCCTAGCATCTTTCTGCAGCTTTAATATTAAAGTTCTAATGGCTTCATTCCATGAAAGCGGAACTGAGGTAGACTCTATGAATATCGAGTTCATCAACTGGCACGAGCTCTTTTTGTAGAAGTTGGTATAATTCGGCCGGGATTCCATCTGGGCCCGGGGCCTTCCAGTTTTTCAAGCTGGCAAAACATTTTCTACCTCACAGCATTCCAAACGTTGATTAAGGGTCTGATTCTTATTTGGTTCTAGCCTAGGGAGGGTATCTCCCCTCAACCAGTTCTCAATCACCCCCGTCGGAGCCACAGTTTCTTTCTTATATAATTCTGAGAAGAATTTAACAAATGCTCCTTCAATATCATGATCTTCTGAAGATACCCTGCCCGACTCATCCATCAATATACTTTTAATGATATTTCTAGTATTGTCAGACCTGGTTTTCCAAGCTAGTAGCCTCCCACATCCTTCACCATACTCAAAAT
Source organism: Pleurodeles waltl (assembly GCF_031143425.1). Lineage (NCBI taxonomy): Eukaryota > Metazoa > Chordata > Amphibia > Caudata > Salamandridae > Pleurodeles > Pleurodeles waltl. The sequence continues at coordinate 4,747,342 of NC_090437.1, read as the reverse complement.
GCGCAAGTTTACTAGCTTCACATTTGCTTTCACAATTGATTCTAAGAAAGCCTTGAGTGATTTTTTAGCTTCCTGAATTTTATTCTGTAAGTCAACCTGCGTTGTTGCATCCTTAGAGGTGTCCATCCGAGCTTGAAGTTTGCGGAGGTTACCCTCCAAGGTCTCTATTATGGGTTTGGTTCTCTTAGACCTGTAAGCTGTATAGCTAATCAATTTCCCACGACTAAAAGCCTTATACGCTTCCCAACCTGTGGGTATTGATGCTGAACCCAGGTTTATCTAAAAAAAAGTCCTTGGGATCTCTTCTCAACATTTGTATAATCTCTTCCTCCCCCAGAAGATATCTATTGAGTGTCCATCTGGAATATGCAGGTGGGCCAGTGAGAACTATGTCTAGCTGTACAGCCATGGCTGGTGAGAAACTCCTGCTAGTTTGTTTTGAAGTCTTGCATCTATCAATTCTAGAGGCGTGTCCATATTTTTTGTTCCGAAAGGTAAACTCCTTAGTCTGCCCCATTTTAATTCGCCAGGGGTCCAACATGCCCACATTCTTTATTATGTTATAGGGATAGTTCCTCATTTTATTTGTGCTAACGGTATGGTCTGGGGGAGGCTCTATCTATAAAGGGATTGAGCAAAATATTGAAATCCCCTCAAACTATTATCTGGTTCTTAGCTTTGACTGTGAATTGCTCATACAGATCCATAAGTGGACCAGGGTCATCCACATTGGGTCCATAATAAGAGACCAGAGTGTACTCAACCCCATATAGCTTGATGCTCGGCAATACCCATCTCCCCCTAGGGTCAGCGCTTACATCCGTCAAACAACCTTGAATCCTGTTTTTCATAATAATTGCCACCCCTTTCAAATTGCAAGATTTTTCAGTGCAGGCAACCTGAGAGATCCATTTTTGTGTCTTAAGAATATTTATCCACTCCTCATATCTTAAATGTGTCTCCTGCAGGGGAAAAATATGGCTGTCAGATAGTCTTAAAAATTCAAGGATTCTTCTTCTCCTGCTGCTTACTCTGAGACCATTACATTCCAGGTAAGAATTTTCAAGATTAGAAATAACTTCGGGCCCCATCATCCTTTTATGATTTAGGTTATATTAAGATGTGCAGACTTTATTTTTTCTTTTTTCTCCCATCTGCTCCCCACCCAGTGAGAATTTAGCCAAATCATTTTGCTGTGTGACACCCCAAAACTACCCATCCCTAGACCTCCCCTGGGGAACCCTCCTATTGACCATAATGGATGGGTCATTCTACCCAAGAGCCCCGGCGTCAAATCCCGTTAACTCTCCTTTTTTATCTGTTCAATTAGTGCCATAACTTCTTGGGTATCTCTTATATTGTAATTTTATTCCTCCACATTACCCAGCAGGGTAGCCTGGAACCTCAATTGTGTGGTGGCACCTAAGGTTTTAAGCTCTTGCATATACTTCCCCAGCTCCCATCATCAATCTTGCGTCGCCCTAGACATGTCGAACCTTACTGAAAAAGACCAACCATCATGCTTAAAGCTCTGTACTTAGAGAGCTTCTGTAAGAATCTGCTCCTTAACTCGGTATGAGGCAAAGTTAACCAAGACCTTCCAGGGTTTATCCCTTTTGGGATTCCTCCTGAAAGGATCCCAATTAACTCTCTGTATTTCCAGGTCCAGGTCAGTGGCGGCTACCATGGGAATATGTTCTTTAATTAGGGCTATAATAAGGCCTTTAATATTGTCTCCTTCTATTCCCTCTGAAATGTTCAAAAATCTAGGGTTATTCCGTATACAATGGTTCTCCAATGACTCTACTTTATCTCTCTGATCTTTCTCATTTTATTTTAAGGCTTGACGTTAGCATCTACCTCAATCTGCAGCACACCAATAGTAGATTCCATAGCCCCTAATCTCTCTGTCAGATTAGTTATTTTTGCATCAAGACTATCACAGACTCCTTGAATTTTAGCCTGATTAGACTCACATAAAGCGAACTTGTCTCTCATCTCTCACAATATGGATTGAGGCAAGGAGTCTTTGCAGGTTGGGCTGCTCAGTGCAACCTCTACCTCCTGTGATCATTTAAAATCCCCCATAGCACAGTTCGCCCTGTTTCTTGAGCGCCTTTACTCTGTGATAGGTCCAACAGGGTAGATGTTCCTTCTGCTGTGATAGCTTTCAGTGAAGGTGGTTTTTTTATTGTTAGTTTGAAAATGCCACTTTTAGAAAGTAGGCATTTTGGGCCAGATGTAGGAAAGGAATTGCAACTCGCAAACGGCAAAAACTGCCGTTTGCGAGTTGCAAATCACATTTTCCTATGCAGAAATGCATTCTGCGAGTCGGACCGACTCGCAAAATGCATTTCAGAATCGCAAATAGGAAGGGGTGTTCCCTTCCTATTTGCGATTCCTAGTGGTATGCAATACCATTTGCGACCGTATATGCGGTCGCAAATGGTGTTGCAGTTACCATCCACTTCAAGTGGATGGTAACCCACTCGCAAATTGGAAGGGGTCCCTATGGGACCCCTTCCAGTTTGTGACTGGACCCAAAAACATTTTTTCAGGGCAGGGAGTGGTCCAAGGGACCACTCCCTGCCCTGAAAAAATACCGAAACTAAAGGTTTCGTTTTTTTTTTTAAGTGCAGCTCGTTTTCCTTTAAGGAAAACGGGCTACACTTAAAAAAAAAAAAACTGCTTTATTTAAAGCAGTCACGAACACGGAGGTCTGCTGACTACAGCAGGCCTCCATGTTTGCGAGTGCCCATAGTCGGTATGGGGCCGCAATTTGCGACCCACCTCATGAATATTCATGAGGTGGGTCATTGCGACCCCATACCGACTTGCAGACGGTGTCTGAGACACCGTTCTGCATAACATTTTGCGACTTGCAAACAGCGAGTCGCAATGACTCGCTATTTGCAAGTCGCTAAATGTTATTTTGCTACATCTGGCCCTTTCTTGCTTAAACCATTCTGTGACACTGCCTGTTTGTGGATTCCCTGTCTGGGTCAGACTGACAGTTGGTCTGTTTGTGAATCTCCTCTAGACAGTGACACAAAGGGAGACAGGGTGTAACCTGCATATCCTGATGAGCCATCTGAGCTAGAGTGGAGGGAGGAGTGGTCACTTACACCTGAATGGGCTGTGCCTGCCCTCTCACAATGCAGTCTCCAACCCTCTGGTGTGTGTCTGGGGCCTGGTCTGGGCAAGGCAGGATCTTGTGAACAACAGAGACTTTTCTTTGAAGTTTGCCTACTTCAAAGGAAGAAAGGGGTATAAGTAGTAGACCCAAAACCCCAGACTTTAGATCACTTCTGGAACCAAGAGGAGCCTCTGCCATGGAGAAGAGCTGAAGAGCTGAGCAGAAGTGCTGCCCCTGCCTGTGACTGTGCTTTGTTGAGCTATCCTGCAGTTGCTGCTTCTCCCTTTGAAAGGGGAGAAAGACTGGACTTTGTTGTGCATTCATGCTTGAAGAGGAATCTCTAAGGGCTTGAACTGAGCTTGCCTCCTGTTTTGCAGTCTCAGGGCCATCAAAGACTTCTTCTGCCAGCACCTGGACTCTCTGCTGAGACTTCTGCCCTTCCAGGTGGTGCCCTATCTTGTCATTGGGCCCTTGATATGTGAAGTTGTCAGAATAAGAGCTGAAATCCACAAGCAGAGCGCTGTGTGGGGAATTTTCAACACACCATCTGAAATGCAGCTGATAAACGATGCGCCATCCGCTTCACAGCTAAAATCAATGCACCACCTGCATCGCGGCTGGAAGATCGAAGCATCATGGCTGGAGAAACAACACAACACCCACTTTCAGCTGCTGATAACAACGCAAAACCCTTGCAGCGTGGTTTTCTCACACCGTGCAACCGGATTTCTCACGCATTGTCCCTGGGCATCAAAGTCATTGTGAACTGGCACGGAACCGAGGTGACCTGTCCGGTAATCGACGCATCACTTATTTGTGAGGGAAAAGAAATGACACAGGGCCTCACTTGCTAGTAAGGAATCGACTCAACGCTGACTTTTCCGACACCCCCTCCCCTGTGCAGCTTTATTTTTGATGCAAACCAGGTACTTTGTATAAAGTCAATGTTTCCATTGTTTTCTATGGAGTAAGACTCTTAGCGGCATATTTATACTTTTTAATGCAAAACTGCAGTAAAGCAGTTTTGCATCAAAATATTTAGCACTGTCTTGCGCCATTCCTGAGTGCCAGCCGGGTGCCATATTTATAGAATGGCGCAAGCCGCCGCAAAGGTGGGCTAGCGTAAAAAAAAAGATATTAGCCATGTGGGGGTGACGGTATGGGAGAAGGGGGTTTTGCACCAAAAAATTAGGTTAGACTGGTTAGAGGCAAAAACAAATGCCTCTAACGAGCCTACCGTCATTTTCTGATGCAAAAACATCCATACCACATGATTCCTCTCTTAGAAAAGAGAGGAGCCATGCCCACCACCCCAATGGCCAGCACAGGGGACCAGGGTCCCCTGAGCATGCCAATTGCATCCTGTGCCATGCAGGGGCCCCCAAATTGGGCCACCAATGGCACTTCAATTTAAAAAAACAAAAAAACTATATATATTTACCCTACTTACCTGGGATGGTATCCCCCATCCTTCAATGTCCCTCTGGTGTGGGTGGGGGTGTTCCTAAAGCTTGAGGAGGGCACCTATGGACCCATTCCCTGGTGTTTAACCATGGAAATGGGTCCACAGGTCCCCTTATGCCTGGTCTGACTCAGGTGTTAAATAATGGTGCAAAGCAAGCTTTGCCCAATTATTTAGCCCCTCCTCCCACCCGTGCATCATTTTAGCACAGGATAAATACGGGGCCAAAGTTATGGGCAAGTCATAAATGTTTTTCTATAGAAACTAGTTCCTAACTATAATTACCTAGATTTTCACTGAAAAACCGAAAGGTTACAGGGACGTTACAGTTAGGTTTTGAACGTACTTGTACAAAAGCAGAGAAATTCAGCAGTTATAGTTACTTCAGTTAACTATAACTCGCAACCCCGTAATGCAGTGCTTATGACTTCACATATTACATCACTCATGATATGGTTAGTGACATCACTGATGACATCTCAAATGACATCACTGAGGGCATCGTTCCATGATTGTTAGTGTTTTCAAAAGTTACTGAGTGTTAAACATGTATGCTAACTTAAGTGGCTGTGACAGGTGCTCTATAGGTGTGTAAGTGGGTGTGTATGTGATATGTAGAAGAGTGAGTCAGTATGTCAGAGACTATATACATTAGTGAGTGGGTGTGTGAGTTTTTGTATTGATGAGTGTGTGCATATGAGCAAGTGAGTGCATGTGCTAGTATTTGTATGTGTGTGCGTTGGTGTGTAACTGTCTGTAACTGTGAAAGAAAGAGTGGATTTGTAGTTGTCCAGGTGAGTGTGTGGGTGGGTCTGAGGCTGTAAATGGTGAATGAGAGGGTGTGTGAGTGGCTAAATAGGTGATTGAGGAGTTACATAAGTGACTGTGTGGATGAGTGATATGGTAGATGAGAGCCTGTATGGGTTTATGTATGAGTGTGTGAGTCGCTGTACAGATGAGTAAGTGATTGTGTAAGTAGTTGTATAGGTGAGTGAATGGGTGTGTGAGTGAACTCTATGAGCATGTAAGTTAGTGTGAGAGAGTTTGCCTCTGTCTGCAAGATCCTACTGCCTGGACCACTGAGGACTCTATCTTCTCTAAAAACATTGTTAGATTTTCTTCTAAGTCCAGAGGTAGCTCTTGACGAGGGCAAACCTTGTTCCTGTATGTGACCCACACTCCATCACGGTCAGAATTAACTTGTGACTTGGTCCCTGTCTCTCCTGACTGGTTAACCGCTGTCAGCACTTTTTTCTTTTTGGGGCTATTTTTCACTAAAACCATTAAAACGTCATAACTCTGGTTCTACTGATTGGATTTCATTTGTTTTGATGCCATTTTATTTATTAAAATTTACTGTATTATTCTAAATTAGTGAGGGATTTGTCTTGTGTTGTGTTTTCACTTTAGTACTATTTGAGTGCTGCATAAGTACTTCCCGCATTGCCTCTAAGTTAAGTCTGACTGCTTTTGTACCAGGCTACCAGAGGGTATTGTGAGTGTTGCCTGAGAGAGGCTTTACCCCCTCAACCCAAAACCCAAATTCTTACAGTCTGCGATCACCATAGGGGGCAAACTGGCAATTGTTGCATTCTATTGGAAGATGTGATGGGCTATAACCCATGTGGATGAGAACTGGGTTGGAGACTGTCAGATGACTGTTCCTGATTGCATGGCAAAGTGTCCAGTGTAAGGCATCCCATTTCGATCAGGGTCCTGAGGGCAATAGCAGAGCAGATGAGAGTAACATGCGCTTCTGCCTGGGAGGTGCAACTCCTCAGTGCACTATTCAATTGATATTCTTTGGTGCCTTTAGGGTTTCAGAGTTGGTTGTTGGGAAAGGAAGTTTAGGGATGGTATTGGCCTACCTGGTGTGACATACAAAGGGTTTATGAGTGTGTTTAAGGAGGTCTAAGGCTGACCAGAAGGGTAAGGGGCAGTGGTGTGCTTACACTATTGGGAAGAGGCACAGGTTTGCCCTTTACTGCAGTTGCAGGACTTTCTGAAGTTAAAGGGCTGCAGTGAGGGTCATTTTCTTGCACAAGAACAGCTCTGTAGTAAGCTTGGGGCAAGGGCTGGGAGTGTTGAGAAGATGCTTAAGGGCTTCAGGCTTGCCGACACTGGACTTTGGCATTCATTTGTTTCAGATAGGAGCAGCGAATGAGGGTTTCCAGCTGGGGATGGGAATAGAGAGACTGAAGGTCAGTTGTGTGTGGAGATATGTTCAGCAAGAAATGAGCTAATCGGTTGTATGCTTTATTGGTAGGCAGTCCTTGTGCAGAGTCTCACCTGTGGGATATATGGATATGTGGGTATTCCTTGGCGAAGTGTGTCGGGTGCAGGCTGAGAGGCAATTTTGTAGGCAACCAGCCGAGGCTGGGCAAAGATGGTGCCAAGGTGCATTGGTTTGGCCTTGGTGGGATGTATTGGGAGCAGCTGGTGTTGGCCCTCTAGAAATACAAGGCAAAGTGGGCAAGCAGGATGTTTTAGTCAGTTATAAAGGGGGGGATGACATCAACTGGACCAGATTTGCAGAATTTCATTAAATGGACTCGGAAATACAGGTGGTCAGCTGGGTTTCTACAGATTGTTTTCAAGGTTGTTGTCTGGGAGGGTGTGGAAGGGTGTGCAGCACCCAGCTGTGATAAAGAGAACCAAGAAAGTGTCTGGATTTTGCAAGTTCAGACATGATGGGGTGCACATATCTGAGCAGAGAAATAACTTGTATGTGTAAGGGTTAATAAGGTTACTTTAAGGGTAGAGGAAAGAGCATGAGGAGCTCTGAGTTGAGGGGACAGAACTGGCACTTTTTGAGAGGGTCTTTCTGGTGGTAGCAAACTGTTAGGCTGATTGAGTAAAGAAAGAAGGTATCCATATGATAAGTAATCAAAGTATATATTAAGATTTTTCTTGCATATTCAGAAATTATGCTAAGGATCTTTTTTACACTTAAAAGAGTGAAACATGATCATGAAACTACCTTCACTTGAGGGATAAAAGAAAGATCCTTATTGAATTTAACATCAAAGTGTCTCGCCACATATACTAGAGTGGGAGGCGACCCAAACTCAGAAGGTCACCAGGCACTAGACCACATGTAAAATGAACACTTTAAAAGAAGTATTTTGGTTTTATCTGAATTAGGTTTTAGACAACTGCTCTTCATCTATTCAGCAACTTTCAGCAAACATGCTTTAAAGGATTGACGTGTCATCAGCCTAGGACACCACCTTTAAACCGACTGAATAATGATTGCCAAAGGGGCTATTTAAACATTGAATAAAGAAGGGCTTAAGGCAGATCCTATGGGACACCATGGTTCAAATACTTGGTGAAGGATGCATAACATGGCCTCAAGAGAACAACTGATCTGAACATTTGAGTTCACCTGGTAATTTTGCAGCAACACTGCTCCAGCTCCTATGCAATCCATGTAATCTGATCTATGAACCTGGTTATCTACTGCATATCCTATACATTTGTGAATAAAATGTTATGGCCCAAAGTCTTCAAATATTATTGCACTTCTAAATCCATGGACAAGTTCTATGTCCACTGATAACAAGAAGTGAAAACCCTTAAGCCATGATCACGAGTAGAGGAGGGCAGGTAGATTTGCAGGCCCAGATTTACTAAAGGCTTTCATAGAGCTTGCGTCACACAAGGTGACTCAAGGGCAATGCAAGCCCTTAAGTGAGATTTACTGTATCATGCAGAGTCAACTTGCTTAGTAAATCTAGAGTAGGGCGAGGCAGTGGAAGTTGCCGCCTTGCCATACTCTTCCCTGGGAAGGCTTTGCATGGATGGAGAATAGGTGTTTAAAACATATAGCCATGTTTTTTGGTGCATTCCCAGATTTACTAACAACCTGGGAATGCGTCAAAATCCTATGCCTTTCCAAGTGGGGGCATAACAAATGGACTCCAATAAAGAGTGGAATATTCTTTCCTGGAATATTTCTGGGCTTAACTCAAAACTGGCAGACAGAGCTTGGTGGTCTTTTGTTGACTCCTTTGATATTTGCATATTCCAAGACTCCTTTATTATTTGCATATTCCAAAAGACATGGTGTGTGAGCTCAGTCTACAGATCGGGGTTCTCTTCTAACTTCTGCTTTAAGGCAATATATCAGGGGAAAAAGCGACTTGCCTGTTGTCTTGTAGTATGGGTAAACACTACCCTCAAGTGTAGTACTAAAAGGTTAACTTTAGTCTCTCCTGATATTATTGGTCTGTTGATCTCTTTAATTGATGAGAAGCATCTCCATATCTTTAACGTTTACAATGGGCCAGGTGGTCAGAACCAGGAGTCTTATGTTCTAACCAGTCTGGAGCAATTTACTGGTTGTTTATTCCTAGATGGCCTAGTTGCTGGTGACTTTAATGTGACCTTTGAGCAACTTGACAACTCTGACTTGCGCATTACTGAGGAGTAAGATGCTCCTTGGGGAATTCTGCAATTAGATTTTACGCCTGTGAAAAGATAGTCTGCTCTGCCCACTCACATCTTGGAGCTTACATTAAATCTTGGTCTTAGACCATGCAATGGCAGATATCCCTCAAATTTACAAGGTGTCCACACTTCTAAAATGTTTAATCAATCCAATAGAATCAATTGTATAATGTTATCCCTTCAATTGAGGCCATTCATGATGGACACTAAGGGCCTTATTACTAGTTTGGTGGAGGGAAGTACTCCATCACAAACATCACGGATATCCCATCCTATGGAACTTGAAATACAGCGGAATGGATATCAGTCACGTTTGTGATGAAGTAATCCTCTCCGCCAAACTCGTAATGAGGCCCTAAGATTCTACAAAGAAGCGATTGAGACCACAGTGCACTGCATTTAATAAAGAAAGGCTTTCTGTCACCCAATATCTATGTACCCCATTTTGGGTATTGGCGGGAATTATGGTGGTCATTCTGACCCTGGTGGTCTTTGACCGCCAGGGCGGAGGACCGCGGGAGCACCGCCGACAGGCCGGCGGTGCTCCAATGGGGATTCCGACCGCGGCGGTAAAGCCGCGGTCGGACCGGCACCACTGGCGGGGTCCCGCCAGTGTACCGCCACCCCATTGAATCCTCCGCGGCGGCGCAGCTTGCTGCACCGCCGCGGGGATTCCGACCCCCCCTACCGCCATCCAGATCCCGGCGGTCGGACCGCCGGGATCCGGATGACGGTAGGGGGGGTCGCGGGGCCCCTGGGGGCCCCTGCAGTGCCCATGCCACTGGCATGGGCATTGCAGGGGCCCCCGCAAGAGGGCCCCTACATGTATTTCACTGTCTGCTGCGCAGACAGTGAAATACGCGACGGGTGCAACTGCACCCGTCGCCCAGCTTCCACTCCGCCGGCTCGATTCCGAGCCGGCTTCATCGTGGAAGCCTCTTTCCCGCTGGGCTGGCGGGCGGTCTGAAGGCGACCGCCCGCCAGCCCAGCGGGAAAGTCAGAATTACCGCCGCGGTCTTTCGACCGTGGAACGGTAATCTGACGGCGGGACTTTGGCGGGCGGCCTCCGCCGCCCGCCAAGGTCAGAATGAGGGCCTATGTCTTTCAAACAAGAAACAGGCCATGAAATGGACCTTTGTTTGAGGTCAGCCTAGTCATATGGCCCAAATGTATTTATAATAGAGAAGCAGGAGCTCTTGAGTGGATGACCAAAGTACAGCCCTCAGTGAAAGGTGCAAATCTTCTTCCGAAACAATATGGTGATTTATTTGTTTAATTAGGCGAACACTTCGGTGGGGCATATAAAGGCCTAGTTAAAAAAACACATTGAAGCACCCATCGTATAATAGAGAGTGCGGACTTGCCAAGGTGGCTTTAATCTAGTCTGTTAAAATCAGTGATCATGAGAAAATTACACTGGAGAGACGGAATTGTAAGGCTAAGTTGAAACAAGCAAGACGTGAGTGGGGGGAAGAAATGTGGGGTGACCTGGTATCTGCAGCAAGAGCAGGTAACAATAAATCCTTCGGGAATATACCTGCCCATGGAGGTCCATTGGTAACAATTCAAGTATATTTTAATCTCCAGCATCAGACACAGGTTGAGCATTTTGAAGGGTTATACTCCAATACTGGAATCACCCGAGGAGACTCAACAGATCTAAGTGTATCTAGTTCTAATGAACTCTACCTCATTGGAAATGACACTCAATGAAACTATCAACACTCTGGACCTCATTATGAACTTGGCGGTAATCACCGCCGACCGCCGTGGCGACGGAGACCAGAAGACTGCCAGTGGCAGTAGACTGCACACCGCCGAATAAAGAGGCCAAGAAGTTAAACCTCCAAAAATCCTGCAACCGCTACCCACCCCCAGGGCCTACGATGGCAGAAAGGCAGCACACCCCACCCCACCATCGCCATGCAGACAAATCCTCTGCCCACCAAATAATGATGCACAAATCAGCATGGCGGATAGTGAATGCCGAACGACCATTGGTGGAACGGACCGCCACGGCCAGCAATGGAACCCACCTACAACAAATGCATACATTGGCAACTTTGAAACCCACACACCTGACACACATCCACAAGACTATAAAACACACATATACACACCCCACAGTCCATTGCATTGCCAATAGCACGACAGATATTGACAACACACATACACTGAACCCAACATCACACAAGTCACACACACAAATACACCACCAAAACACATACATACCCCAAACACCATCACAAGCCACACACACAACCACACGACAGCACCCTCACCAATACACCCACAACAAACCACCCACAACACACACCATGGCACCCCCTAAGCACCCCTGCTTCGCATACAGGGAGCTAAGGACCATGGTGGACGAAATTCTCAGGGTCGAACCACAACTATTCGGTGTACAGGTGCAGCAGACACCCGTGGCCAGGAAGATGGAGCTATGGCAGCTGATAGTCAACAAGGTCAATGTAGTGGGAAACCATCCACGCACAAGGGACGACATTCGGAAGAAATGGAATTACCTGTGCTGGAAGATTTGGTCAATGGCATCCAGGCACAATATCGCAGTTCAGAAGACTGGTGCTGGTCCCCCATCTACTCCCCCCCGAATACACTGACTGGGAGGAGAAGGTACTGGCTATCCTGCACCCAGAGGGCCTCACCGGACTCACTGGAGGACTGAACTCGGGTAAGTCAACTACAATATCTTAACAGTCACCCCATCTGTAATACATGTATCACCCCACCCCTCTCACTACCACCAGGACCCCATCCCCTACCCAGTCCACAACACCCACATCCAACTTCCCTGCATGCCCACAATCCCACAAACAGACCTACATCCAGTCCTCTGTGAACAGTCACCTACCCCTGCATGGATTCCTAGTGGCACTACAGCACCCACAATGCACCTCCACCCCCCACATAAAATGCAACTAAATGTACACGAGGGGACATTGCATGCCACGACAGGGAAATATAACCATCAAATAGTGCAGAACAGTGCAGCAATTGCCAATAAAGTACCTGACACCCACCTGTCTATTCCCCCCACACATAGGCACCACCACCCATGCCACCCGGATGGAGACGTCAAGGAGTGCCAGTGCCCCACCTGAAGACAGAGGTCCCACTCAGGAGAGTGCAGAGGGATGTCTGGAAATAGAGGAACTCCCTGGTCCATCACACAGTCCTGGCTGTCACCCTCCAGCAGCACCACCCAGGATACCTCTGACAGCCCTACCACCCAGCCACCATCATCAGCTCTGGCCAAACAACCTCACACTAGTTTCTCCTGGCCACATACGGCAGCCCACATGTACACACGCCAGAGTCTCCACTCACCAACAGGCAGCATGATGAAGGACCAACTGCAAGTGGGACTACCAGACCTGTGCAGGGGACGCAGGCACAGGGGGGCAGGGCCAGTAGGAGGGCATCAATGGCCCAGGGGGTGGCCAAAGGATATATGCAGCAGCCCAGGAGGTGATATCTGTGGTCCTGGAGCGTACCACCATACACAGGACAGGATGGGCCAGATCCTGGCCACCTTGGAGCAGAATCAGAGACTGCAAATAGCACACTACCAGGAAGCCATGGAGCAATGGAAACAGCTCAATTCCACCATGGTCTCCATTGCAGGGGTGCTGCAGCACCACTATCACAGCCAGTCTGAGACTTCCACCCACCTGAAACCCCGACCACTAGCCAGGACACTGCCCGGCCATTTATATCTGCAGCAGCTACTGGACTGGTGGCACTGCCAGATGACACACAGGAAACCAGCACCCGTACACCTGCAGCCCAGCTTCACCTTCGCAAACATGCCCTCAGACCCAGATATGCCACTGAAACACCAGCCAAGATCAAGCCCAGTGCAAGGAAGTGACTCTACCCTGAACTGTCTCTCTTGTATGCCACTGAGCTACCTTGTTGAAATGCCACTGCCATCACTCCAACTTCCAATGGTCACATGGACCAACACACAGTGCTACCAACAGCTGAGCATATGTACCTGAGTATGAATGTGCACCATGTGGCCCCTCCCTTTCACTATCCCAACACTGATGTATATTTAGCCATTCAATAAATACACCTATGCACTCAACTTGCATGTCACTCATCAATATGAATTATGAATTGTGAGTGTGTATGCATAAGCCAGTTAATATCATAATCACACCTTTATTGCAGAGGAGATCCAACGACCGTAGTGTCTGAAGTATGTCACACTGTACATAATATTGGGTTTCCTGGCACATGCCACTTCATGCCACTGACAATAGACACCACATTACTTATTACATGAGTTAGACTGTAACTATGCAGTGAATACATCAGCATCATTGAACAGTACCTTAGAGTCACTGGAAGTATAGGCGGATTAGCTGGGTCCTAGAGTTGAGATCTTTCCCCTCTTCTTCCTCATCATCACTCTCATCTCCTCTCTGAGGTTGCAGAGCTGGTTGGACAGCACCCTTCTCTTCCAGAAGGGGGATAGCTTTCCTCACATCAAAGTTGTATAGCATGCAGCAGGCCACTGCTATCTTACACACCTTGTCAGGGACAGAGCACAGGGATCCCCCAGAGAGCTGGAGGCAATGAAATCTAGCCTTCAGGAGACCGATAGTGCGTTCAATCACCCTCCTAGTACATCCTTTGGCCTCATTATAATTCCTCTTTGCATCTGTCCTGGGATTCCTCACAGGTGTCAGTAGCCATTGCAAGTTGGGGTAGCCAGAATCACCTGCAAGAGTGGGCAAAAGAGGACTTTAACAAACTACCTTTACTGACATACAGCCTGGCAGTCAGCTATGTAGTGATCCTGTGTCATACACACTCACCTATGAGACAGTCTCTGTCCCCTTGCAGTTGTTCCATCATGTGTGGCACACTGTTGTTTCTCAGGACAAATGATTCATGGGCTGAGCCTGGGAACCCGGCATTGACATGTGATGTGTACTGATTAGCAGTACACACCAATTGTACATTCATGGAGTGATAGTTCTTACGATTCCTATACACCTGTTCATTCACTCTTGGGGTATGAGAGCTATGTCGGTTCCATCAATGGCACCTATCACATGGGGAATATTAGTGAAGGCATAAAATCCAGATTTGATGGCCGGAAGTTCAGCCCTTTGGGAAAACTGGACATATGTTTGTAAGTGTTGAACGCAGGCATCCAGGAATTTGGACAGGATGAGGCTGAACATTGGCTGTGAGATCCCAGCACCCATGCCCACTGTCACCTGAAATGAACCCATAGCTAAAAAATGGAGCACAGATAGCACTTGCACAGTTGTAGGGATGGCATGCTGATTTTGATTTGCTGGTTTCAGAACAGGATCCAGTAATGCATAGAGGTCATGATTGTAGCTCTATTGAGTCTGTAGGTGAAAAGGATGTGACATTCCTCTATAGTTTCCTGATCTACCAGGGGTCTGTATACAGATGGGGCCCTCCCTCGCCACATGGGTCTGTACCTATGGGGAGGAAAGAACACATTCTGAGTGTCATCTTACACTAGCATCCCACGATGTCACTGTATTTTTCAAAGTGCGCCACGTAGGTAACACACACAAAAGGAAAGTATGAGGTACACCTTCAGGCACATTCTGGCGGTGGCCTATCCGGATTTGGAGCCAGACACTAGGGGGTGAGTAGCAACACTTGTGATACCGCTTTGATGGATGTTTGTTGGTGCTGTGGTATGTATGCATTGTAGTGCCAGGCACTTGGACAAGTGTGTTCCTGCAGTCCTGCCCTCTCCAAGTCCTTGGGATGGTGTAAGGGCTAGTTTGGGCAGTCTCTATAGGCTTATGAGGGGTCCCCTTTCTGTCATGGTGGGACACCCTACTGGGCTGACCCATTCTTTGTCATCTTCTGCCACCCCCCATACCATCACCGTCCTCCCAGTTGCTCCCCACTGAGTTGCCCATGCCCACTCACCCAGGAGGGTGGGGGTCTCCTTCGTCCGAGGCACCATATCCCCTGCCCCAGTCAGCCCTGTTGCCCTCACGGAGGAGGCTATTGACCTCCTGAGAACCATCTCTGTAGGGCAGACCACCATCATGAATGCCATCTAGGGGCTAGCATCCCAGATGCAGCAATGCAATGCATACCTGGAAGGCATTCGTGGTACCATGTCTGGCCTACAGAGATCTTTTCAGTCTCTTGCCTCCTTTTTGACAGCAGCCAGTGTCCCTGGTCTTTCCGTCCCCACTCCCACCACCTCTACCTCTTCCAGCACTCCACTCCCTTCACCCATCCCAAGCACACATAAAGACAGCCATGCGCACAGATCAACACACAAGAAGCACACTGAAAAACACAAGCACCACACTCCCCTTCACAGACAGGCACACACCCAACATACAAAAGCACACACAACATCCACTTCCCCCAGTGTGTCGACCACCCCGCCACCCTTCCTGTCACCTCACCATGCACACCCACACGGACTGCACCCTCAGTCACTTCTGCTGCCCCATTCATGCAGTCACTGCAACATCTGACGTCCAGACATGCACCCCAGACACCACACCTGCACTCACCATGACTACATTGACAGACACCTGCAGCACACTCACCAGACCTGCAGACACCCAGACAACATCTATGTACACTGGCAGCCTGTCTTGTACCACTGTGTCCACCCTCCCTCCCCCCAAAATACTCAAACATTTGCAGACTTCCACACCACACACATCCACCACAAATTAGCATATTTTACAGGCACCTGCATCCACGTCCGGCACCCTACACCTGATACGAGAACCCCCTCAACCTCCACTCCCAGACCTTCCTCCAAATCCCCTCCAACTGCACCTAAGAAGCGTTTCCTAACCCGTGTTGACCTGTTTGAACCCACTGGCCTATCACGTCTTTTCCCTAAACGTGCCCATGTCCTTGCCCAGTCCACTCCTGCTTACATCTTATCCCATGGCAAGCAAGAGGACATTTGATTATTTTGGGTTTTTGGTTTTACATTTGGGCCATGAGAGCTTGGCTAACTCTCAAAATCGTCCCACTTGGAATGGTGAGGGCTGCACTTTTTGGACTTTGGGACGCTGCCATGGAGAAAAATCCACAAGACCTAGACACGTCTGAAAACTAAACATCTCTTTGATTCCAAGGTGGTGTGCTTCACATACACCCGCACCATTTTCTTACCCACAATGCCCTGCAAGCCTCCAACTTTGCTGTAAACCACACATTCTTCCTACATTTTTTTGATGGAACCTACCAGGATCTGCAGGAATCCACAAAATTCCTACCACCCAGAATTGTCTCATCTATACCGATAAAAATTCTGCTGTACTTGCCAGCCTAAAAATGTTTTTTTTCAAACTGCCCTTTTGGACCCACTTTGGTTCCCCCACAATTTTGACCAGTTTTTGGCTCTTCCCTGTCACAGGCACTTGGACCACAAGTGAGGTATCATTTTTACCGGAAGACTCAGGGGAACGTTGGGTGGTAGGAAATGTGTCCCGGTGCGGTGATCCCACAAAGAAATGTGGGAAAGATTTGATTTTGTTCGCTAAATTTGAGGTTTGCTGTGGATTCTGGGTAAGAAAACATTGGGGGATCAACGCAAGTTACACCTCCCTGGACTCCCTCGGGTGTCTAGTCTTCAGAAATGTCTGAGTTTGGTATGTTTCCCTAGATGGCTGCTGAGCATAGGACCAAAAACGCAGGTGCCTCCCTTTGATGTGTCCAGATAGAGTTTTGGGGCATTTCCTTTCGCGGGCACTAGGCCCACCCACACAAGTGAGGTACCATTTTTATCGGGAGACTTGGGGGTAAGCTGGGTGGGAGGAAATTTGTGGCTCCTCTCAGATTCCAGAACTTTCTGTCACCGAAATGTGAGGAGAAATTGTTTTTTGGTCAAATTTTGAGGTTTGCAAAAGATTCAGGGTAACAGAACCTTGTGAGAGCTCCACAAGGCAACCCATCTTGGATATCCCTAGGTGTATAGTTTTCAAAAATGTGCAGGTTTGGTAGGTTTCTCTAGGTGCCGGCTGAGTTAGAGGCCAAAATCCACTGCTAGGCACTTTGCAAAAAACAGCTCTGTTTTCTTTGGGAAAATGTGATGTGTCCAGGTTGTGTTTTGGGGCATTTCCTGTCACGGGCGCTAGTCCTACCTATACAAGTGAGGTACCATTTTTATCGGGAGACTTGGGGGAATACTAGGTGGAAGGAAATTTGTGGCTCCTCTCCGATTCCAGAACTTTCTGTCACTGCAATGAGAGGAAGACGTTTTTCTGGGTAACAGAACCTGGTGAGAGCCCCAGAAGTCACTGCATCTTGGATTCCCCTATGTGTCTAGTTTTAAAAAATTTGCAGGTTTGGTAGTTTTCCCTAGGTGCCGGCTGAGCTAGAGGCCAAAATCTACAGCTAGGCACTTTGCAAAAAACACATCAGATCTCAATGTAAAAATGTGGTGTGTTCATGTTGTGTTTCCTGTTGCGGGCATTAGTCCTACCCACGCAAGTGAGGTACCATTTTTATCAGAAGACTTGGGGGAACATAGAATAGTAAAACAAGTGTTATTGCCAATTGTCCTTCTCTACCTTTGTTTCTTCCAAATGTAAAACAATGTCAAAAAAAGGCTTGGAACCTGAGGAGGCAAAGGCCTGGCAGCGAAGTGGTTAAGGAATTGTTATTTAGGCTTGACCACCAGTTATGTGGGAATCTCCTGATGATGCTGCCCTTGTTTCGAGGTCAGTGATGAAAGGAGGATTAAAGACTATCCTATGGGATGAGAAATTACATAATTGTACATTTGGCAGCTTGACAACCATTTTTTTAAATCATAAGGATGTTCCATCATTTGAGCTCTTTCTTGATCAGATTCTATGTCCCTTAGCTAAACAACTGTATACCAAGTTTCGATATAGAATTTCCCAATTAATAGTTTTTGTATTTACTAGAGAGATAATTACTGTACTAGCACATTATGTCTGTGAAATCATCAGGAGTCTGAGTTCTTGCACCATTATTGTTCTTCTGCAATGCTAATACAATACCTCGCAAGAAGTGGATTGAGCTGGGTTGCCTTTTTTTAGTAATCAGGGAATAAGAAATTGCATTGAGGATCCCGAGGACTGATACAAATGAAATGTTTTTTTTCGGTGCTGCTAAACATTTATTTGCTGTTTGGATTCTACACAAGAAAATTTTCAAGTCTAATGCTGGTTTTCTATCTAATGTCTTTGACATCTAGCAGTAGTTCTTCATTGATCTTTGCACTTTACTGTTATTATCCTACAGCACTTCATAATTCATGTGCAATATTATTGGTGTCTTATGATGCTTTTGTAAGGATTGTTATCTTTTTTCTTTTTTATGTGAGATCAATATTGGCACTTACAATGTATTAGCAATGTCACTGGTTGCTTCGTTGTTGTGTACTTTTTCTATTTACTGCCATTTTATGAACTACTGAGCTGCCTTTATTGATTGAATTTGGATATTGGATATGTGTTTTATTTTATTTTAGTTTATTGTACGGTGCTGGATTTAACTGGTTTGTCATTATTTTTGTGTATTTTATGGATCTATAATTTCTCTTTCTTCATTTTTCATGTTGAAATTGCAACAATCACTACAATACTTTGTGTAGGCCAATATTTCACCCAATGATTTGGCCTCCTAACACATCACAGTTTGATGAATATCAAGCCAATTTCCAGAGGCAATTCCAACATACAAAAAGCCAAAGGAAATCCAGAAACGCCTTCTTTCATGGCGTCTTCAACACCACTTTATTGCCTGTAAATGTGCATCAATATCTCATAATATTATGTATGGGCTTATTTGCCTGAATCCTGTGTTGCTCTTATACCTTTTGCCCTAATTGCTGGTTTCTGAGGAACTTGACAGCACCGTCAGGCCAAAAGGACTCCATCCGCCATATTACGAGAAGTAATTTTGCACAGCTGTCATTGCACGGCGGTGCAGCATTGGTGGTGGAACTGCCAACATCCACCACTCTCGGATGACCACCTTGACGTGGGTTGCTCTGTGGCCCAGACAGGTAGGTGGACTGACAGAAAGGGGGGGGCATGTCTGGTAGGTGCCTGTGTGTGGTGTGTGCATGTATGTGTGCAAGCATGTGTGTGAGTTGGAATGGGTGTGCATGCATCTGTTTGTGTATGCGGAGGGGGGCATGTGTGTGTATGTATGCAAAGGGTGTGTGTGCATGTATGCAAATTGGGGGCTGTGTGTGTGCACGTATGCGAAGGGAGTGTGTGCATGTATCCAAAGGGCTGTGTCTGAATGCAGAGAGTTTGTGTGTGTGTCTGAATGTGGAGGGGATGTTTGTATGTTTGCATGTGGCAGGTGGTGGTGTTTTTATGTAAACATGAGGTCAGGTGGGTGTATTTGTATGTATGCGTTTGGTCAGGTGGGGGTACGTGTCAGGAAGTTTTTGGGCAAGTGGTGGTGTGTGTCAGAAAGTACGGGGCGAGTGGGGGAAGTGCCTGCAAGTGTGTGGCGTGTGAGGGTGCATGTGCCAGTGACAGGAATGGGGATTCCTGTCGCCGGGTGCGTTACCGCCAGGGCATTGGTGGCATGGTGACCAAAAAGCCTGGCGGTTTGCTGCCTCGTAATACGTCCGGCAGTCTTTGGTATGACATAGACCCGGAAGTGCTCACCGCAGGCAGCGGCAGTCCGACCACATCGGCGGGACTGGCGGTATTGTGGCAGTTTGGCTTCAGCCAAACCACCAAACTCATAATGCAGCGTTTTTTATCACTGGGACTGTGATAAAAGACTGTGTCTTAAGACCGCCACACTCATAATGAGGGCATCAGTCCACAAATCTTGAGGAAAAAACAATTGGAAATAAATGCCCAGAGTTACGAACAATGGCGCTTCATGTCATGAAGCGCCACTTTTCTTAACGCCCTCTGTGCCCCCCTCATGCCACCATGTGTGCGTCATATTTAACATACGTTGCACTATGGCGTAGGTTAGGGACAATAGCGTCATAATTTTTTACGCTATTGTTGTACTTTGCAGGATTACCAACAAAAATGTTGATGCTAATCCTGCAAAGTACATAGAGGCCTATTAAGAACAATGATGTGCCTCCTTTTTACACCTGGCCTGTACAGGCATAAAAAATGCCACAAAAAAGGGTGCAGTGGAATCTCATAGATTCCACTACACCATTTTTGCGGGCCCCCTAACAGGGGAACACCCCCCACGTACATTATGGCTGGCGCAGGCATAATGTGGTGCAACGGTTTAAAAAGGGGAGCAATGCGTGTATTGTACCACTTTGTAAATATGGTGCTGCGTTTTTGCCACACTATAGCCACATTAGTTTAAAAAACATTATGCTAATGTGGTGATAGTTGGCACAAAGCCCTTCTTTAATTTGCGTCAAAGTATACAGATCTGTCCAAAGTACTTTTGAAATGGTCACAATCCTTTCAACCTTTGTATCCCACTTCTCGGCCTCCTCTCTGCGCTTTGGCAAATTCTTTGTAAATGTTTATAGATTGCTCCTTGTTTAAGGTATATTGTAATATTCTCCTCCCTTCAGTACTCTCATCATAAAATCTTTTTCAACAGCCACTTCACATTCAGACTGACACACACTCACATTTTTGTGCCTTATACTCTTTTTCAACATCTCAAACTAATCAGGTGGGTCCATCCAATCTTCTCGTACCTCAACATGCCCTTGCATTTTCTAACGACATCTAAGAGTATCTTACAGTGTTCTGAGATTCTGATTCATTCATTTTAGTCAAACCTATCTCATATAGCAGAAATTATATATTGCTTTCAATTCACTTTCAAATCTTTAGCCATTTCTCAAGTTTTTTAAATGCACAATGAGCATGTCTTTCTGCTTCAGCACCCAAAAATGCAATTAATTTTTACATAATTTACAATTTTGCCTTCACGAGTTGCCATGCCTCAATTTCTGATTCTCATTTGAGTTTGAAAATATTAATCTTCACCACTCTTGTTTAAAGTCACGAAGACAAACTAGACACCATCTCATCTATCCTTTCACATGACTTTCCTGGTTCTATCTCTTCCACCTGCCTTGCAAATGAGCCTTGTTACATGGAGGCGGTCTTACTTCAGTCAATAGTCTTCCCATAAACACACGCTTCATCAGTATAACTCTCATTCTTTTCGAACTCATCTTGTTCACATCTTATGTTTTCTTTTTGTTGGACTCATCAGTAATCAAAAGGAAAGTGCCTATAGTTTATGACACTTCCAGCCTTCATGCCTTCTTCTTTAACAGCAATCTTGCATCCACCCAATGGTTGACAGCTTTACCAACCGTTCAGCATTTTCGCAGGTCAGATACAAGAAGAGTATTGGGCCTAGCTGGAGCTTACCTTCAGGCCTAGAAGAAGTTTCAAGAAAAATGTTCTGAGAAGGTAAAGTTCATCAGGAAAAGGCTGCAGGCAGTGTCTGAGGAACGTGCCATGATGTCAGGGAGCTGTCGGAGGAACTAGCAGTGAACATTTCTTCATTTGGACTTATGGCATGATTTAGATCTTGGCGACAGGTAACTCTGTCACTAATGTGATAGTTATTCTGCCCAGCGAATTACAATTTCAATAGGATATAATGGAATTGTAATACTGCGGACAGGATGTCCATCACATTTGTGACAAAGCAACCCCATCCACCATCATCTACATCAGGCCCTTAGTCACTTTTTTGGAAGTCAAACATCAGGGATGAGGCAGGAGGTTGTAGCCAAAGACAGTTCCAGGAGATCGGCCACCCCTTTGGCGAAAGACCACTGCACAGGATTTGCTGCTATGTAGAAGAACATAGCTGGTGCAGCCGTGAAGTCAGACCAACCTGCGATGCACCTTGGGTGGGCTGAGAAGCCATTTGGTTCTGGTCATCCCTTGATTTAGAGCAGAGCCTAAGATCTTTTAAGCTGCAAGTTTTGGATTTTGGTTAGCTGGGCGTCCTTAGCACCACAATCAAAGGTCCACGACTGGGTGGAAAGGCTGGACTGGCCGTACTGGGCATCAGACGTTTACCCGGAAGCCTGGAACGGTGGGGGCATGCTTTTGTTACTGGGAAGCCAGTTTTGTAGTGGTGTAACAGTTCTACAAGCATTGCACAGTTCCTTGCATAACTAGCAGTTTTTTGGCAATAATAATAGTGCCAAGATAACTCTGGTGATTAATGTGCCTGCAGGAGAGACAGTGGAGTTTTGTCTAGTGGCAGTTTTGGTTCATGTAAGGTAGCACTGTGGTTTACTATGCCTGCTATAAAGACAGTGTACTATGCAGATCACATAACATTATTTTGTGTGCAATGCTCATTGATATACTGCTTTTGTCACAGAGATCCTTTTGTTACTGTACAGTTTATAAGTCACAATCATAATCTAGCACAGTGAGCTATGAACTGCCATCAAAGAGCTGCATGCAAACTGCATGTTACAGGTTAGAAAGTTATGTTTTTTCCCAGTATTTGATTATTCTAATTTTGCTAACAAGGGTTTGTTTGGGTAGAAATAAATTGCTATTAGTAAAGAGACGACCCTAACCACTGTGTTCAGTTCTCAATTCTGAGTTTAGGTTCCCAGGACCAAGCACTCCTAAAACATGCCTGCCAGCATGAATGACATGTGAATCCTACATCTTGTAGTCCACTTTGTCTTATGCAGCATTGTCTATACATCGCTTTATGCACATATGATTTATTGCCTCTATATGTGTATGTATGGGATGTAAGGTGCTCCGACACCTTTTGCTGGTAAGACAGGTGTTATAGAACAAATCAAATACATGTGAGAGAGGGGCTATGGAAAGAAGAGGGGCACTGTTAGAGGGTGATGGTAAATGAATCATTGCTGTATTCTGGTGCAATGTAAGGCCATCATTTACTATGCTTTAAAAATTATTACAATTGATTGTATATATTGAACATTTTTTGTAGAATGCACAGTTTTTGCAATTTTTCTCAAAATTATTTGGGGGGAGAACTCACCTTAAGTCCCATTGTAGTGATCAGGCTATGCACCCTGTGGGCGCTGGTCTGACAACATTTGCCAGGACTGCTTTGGATTCCCAGTCTGGCCCTTGCTGGAGAGACAGAACTTGGAGGTTCAGGACTCACTCATGCTGGGTACAGGTGTGTATTCAAGATGGTGGGCATCTCTGTGTTCCTGAGGTTTTGAATAGGAAGCCAGTAAATTGGCCCTCAAAGTCACTCTGGTAATCCTAAATTCAGGTGAAGATGCAACGATCAGACAGCTGGACTGGCTTCTAAGGTTTCAAGGCAGGTTCTAGGAAGCAAAGCAGTCCTTTCAGGTGCAGCAAAGCAGTCTTGTGGAGTACCCAGCAGGCCACAGCAGCAGGCAGTCCTCTGATACTCCTTACACAGGTCCATAAAGTGAACGGAAGAGTGGGTCTGAGGACCCTATTTCTATATAGGTGCCTTCATTTTTTTTAGTTGAGCAGTATATAACCAATACATGATAAATGAAGAAGAGGTTCTATTGTGTACACAACAGGTGGACAAGTACACATCAAATCATGTGACAGATCAATTCATGAAGTCAATATAAAGGGCAGCTCAAAAAGAAGGAAAATGTCAAATGCAAACAATATGGACAACTCATGTTTTACAGGATGAAAATGTTTTTGTGTTTAAGGCTGGCAGAAAAAGTGCCTTATATAGGTAATAACGTTGATTCTCAGATTACGAAGGGTAATCTAACAAGTCTTGGCATTTCCCGACTTGACAAATGAATTAGAGCTGTGCAATTAATGGAGGATCCCAACTGCCTAGCAGAATATTGCCAAAAAAAGAAACATGTTGCTGAACACCCAGAGTGATTGTCAGCTGTTAAAGCAAACAGCAGAACATAACTAATGAGTGCTCTACTGAGAATACAGACATTTTTGCCCCTTCCCACCTATATTCGGTGTCCAGCTTGCTCAGACTGTAAATTATGCGCCCCAACATTTGCCCACATTGCGGAGAACCTCTAGGAGCACCCCACCCGTCTGGCATATGCTTCCTCAACTATTTTGGTTTGGCTACGGACCACTGCAATGCCAATCGACACCAGGTGCTGGACATTTTTATTAGCTTTTCGGACAGCGTTAGAGGAGCCAAATAATGCAATTGTTGTATCAAGGGATGTAAGAATATGCATTGTATCTATAAGCACCTGAAGCGCTATCTTCCAGAAATCATGAAGAGCAGGACATATAAAGAAGGTATGGGACCAGTCTCCTGCCCCATCTAACTGACAGCAAAGAAATATGGATCAGGGACTGCACAGACCATCTTGGGAAGTCAGTGAGGGCTATAGTGTGCCAACCACCTAGACAAGAAGGTCATTCTTTTTAAATGTGCAGCCCACAATGATTTATGAACTAGTTCTGTGATATAAGTCCATGCTTACTTGGTGATTGTACAACCACTGGTATGGAGAATTTTGGCCAGGATATAATCCATCAAGAGGGACTTGGTATTTTTTTAAAGAGCCCGAAATCAATTCTCCACTCCTGCTAATTGACTTTTATATAGAAAGTGCATCATCACATGTATCTCTGGGCACATACATGGAAAGTAAGCTAAATATCTGCCAGCCACTGAACATTGAGCCTCTAGTCTCATCCCCAAGACACTGGGTCATTTTGTCCCCAGTGCCTTTAGCCAGCATAGAAATCACCTAGCCTAGTGAATCCCTTCATCTTCCAGTGTTCCAGAGTGTCTTTAGGAGGAGCCAAGCCTAAGAATCAGCAGTTCTTTAGCAATGTAAAAGCGTGGCAATTCGGAACCCGACAAGCTTCGCAAAATGTCCTTGTACAATTTTATGATTAAAAAGCGATGTATATCTTTTTTGTTTGTCAGTTAGCTATTTTTAAAAAAGACAGCAGATTCATTGCCTGCTCATTGGTCATGCGAGCCAGGATGAAATTGACAAACGTATCTGCATCTACTATTATTCGGGCAATATTATCTAAAAGAGCAGCTTGCTAGTATGTTTGACAATGAGGTAGAGCAAGACCCCCTGTGAATTATCTAGTTGCAGTACTGTTATTTTAGTCCTGGGTTGCTTATATTCCTTTACATTTTTTAAATAGTTGGTTGAGTACTTTAAAATACAACCAATTCATTGTAATAGAAAGCATAATCAATACAAATAGCACCAGCATAAAAAATCACCTAGCCTAGTAAATCCCTTCATCTTCCAATGTTCCACGGTGTCATTAGGAGGAGCCAAACCTAAGAATCAACCGGTCCTCTAGCAATGTAAAAGCGTGGCAATTTGGAACCCCAGAAGCTTCACAAAATGTCCTTGTACGATTTTATGATTGTAAAGCGATTTATATCTCTTTTCTTTGTCAGTTAGCTACTTTGAAAAAAGACAGCAGATTGATTGCTAACTCATTGTCAGACGTATCTGCAGCTACTATTATTCGGGCAATATTAGCTAAACGAGCTGCTTGCCAGTATGTTTGACAATGAGATAGAACAAGACCCTCTGCGACTTATCTATTTGGAGTACCGTTGTTTTAGTCATGGGTTGCTTATTATTCCTTATACATTTTTTAAATTGAAATAGTTGGTTGAGTACTTTAAAATACAACTCATTGATTGTAATAGGGCGCTTAATCAATAAAAACAGCACCAGCGGAAGAATCAACCTTTTTTGTCAAATCCACTATGCCCGTCAAGAATAGAGGAAGAGAGCTCCATCTGTCTAAAAGCGTTTTGTTGTTGAGGAAGGTTGCTTTGTAGTTTAAATCAAGCAATTGAGAATAATTATTTCTTACATGAATGCCAAAATACCTAATGGAGCGTTGAGGTGTATATTGACACTGAAGATCTTGAGGGAAATCAACAGGGGATGAATTAAACAGTAAGATCCATGTTTTATCTTGGTTGACAATATACCCCTGTGAATGCCACAAGTATGTTTAACATGTTCTAAATATTTGCCAGGTCAGGTTTTAAGAAAAATATAGGGGGTTATTCTAACTTTGGAGGAGGTGTTAATCCGTCCCAAAAGTGACGGAAAAGTGACGGATTTACCACCAGCCGTGTTACGAGTCCATTATATCCTATGGAACTCGTAATACGGCTGGTGGTATATCCGTCACTTTACCGTCACTTTTGGGACGGATTAACACTCCTCCAAAGTTAGAATAACCCCCATAGTGTCATTGGAAAAGAGCTTGATGTTAGACATCCTAATTAATAGTGGGATTTTTGTGGCATCATTGTGAATTCCTATTGCTAGTGGTTCAATAGAGATAGTGAACAATACTGGGGATAGTGAGCAGCCCTCAAACAGTGAGTACCACAAACGATTTTGACCACCCTTGCATCTTTAGTGTTGACCACCACTTTAACCACTGCACCTTGATAGAGATTTCATTTCACTGTTAAACAATTGGTTGGGAAAGTCAAATTTCCTGAGAATAAATAGCAGTGCACCCCAGTTGACCAAGTCAAATGCTGTTTCAGCATCAATCATTTGGATGGCAGCTTTGTCCGTGTTACAAGAAAAGTAGTCAATTGCTAAAATTTAAAAAACTGATGTTTGCAGATATGTCCCTGCCTGGTAAAAGATATGCATTGGTCCTTTGCGTATTAAACTATTGGCTAGTTGAATAATGTGTGAAGTCCAAATTTTAGTAAATGATTTATAATCAGAATTCAAGAGACTGATTGATCTGTAACAATTAACATTAGTGGGGCTCTTATCTTTTTTTAGGAAGCTAACAATTATTGATTCCTTAAAGGTTTGGGGAATAGTCTTACCAATCCTAAACTGATTAAACAAGCTGACTAAGAAGGGTAGCAATTCCTTGGCAAAAGTCTTAAGCAGTTCCATGGCGATACTGTCACTGTCACAGGGCTTACCATTTGGCCTGCTTTTAAGAGCACACATTGCCTCAACGACATGTTTTTCCTCTAAAACTGCCTCCTTTTCTTCACTCCCCACTTGTGGCAGTGAAATATGCCTTCCTAGAAGTGGTAGAAGATTCTAGAGGTTTCTATTTAAATGTTTGGACTTCTCTGCGGTGGCTCCAAGCTGGCTGCAGAGACAATGTAGATGTAACAAGCCTTATGCGTGAAGACAGAGCACAGACTACTTAGTTGCAGGTGGGGCAGTGCCAAACTCTATCCCCCATCCTGCCCACAGACGGCTCATTCAGGCACACCTAATCCCCCTATTGTGTGACTCTGTATGAGGAATTGACAAAGTCCTAACTGACAACTACACCCAGTCCTGTGGCCCGGGGTATCTATAGGCACCAAATGGCAGAGGGCAGGAAAAGCCAACTTTCTAAAAGTGCCATTTTCAAAACTGCACTTAAAAATCCCACTTTTCCATTTGAGAGGATTTTCAATTACAATGTCATAGATACCAAACATAAACTGCTTTTCTGTCCCCAATCAAAGGTTGAAATTATTAAATATAATAAGGCAACCCTTTTCTATCCTATGGGACAGGTATGCCTCAAAGTAGTGTAAAATGAATTCTGTAGCTTTCAATACATTAAAAGTACATGTCCAACCTTTTAATTATGATGCACCATGCCCTTTGGCTATCTAGGGCCTACCTTAGGGGTGACATATGTAAAGAAAGGGGAGTTTAAGGTTTTATTTCTAAGTTCAATTGGCAGTTTAAAATGGCATATAGGCTTCAATGCCACACATGGAACATGTTTTAGGGGGCTACTTCAGTGGATGGCACAATATGAGCTTCACCAATAACATTTAATTTACAGGCCCAGGCATGCCAATAGTCAGGGTAAAGACTAAAAGTGCATGATGTTTCACACAGCAACAAAAACACAAAACCTATAACAGTCCCAACACAGGTGTTGTGACATCTGCACCTCTCAGCCAAGGGTGGTGCAGTGGCATATCCATCTGTAGTTTTCTCTATACGTTGGTACATCTAAATATTATCATCATTACTCGGGGTCACTACACACAGCATAGTATCCCCATAACCATACATTCAGGGCCTGATTACAACTTTGGAGGAGGTGTTAATCCGTCCCAAAAGTGACGGTAAAGTGACGGATATACCACCGGCCGTATTACGAGTCCATTATATCCTATGGAACTCGTAATACGGTTGGTGGTATATGCGTCACTTTACCGTCACTTTTGGGATGGATTAACACCTCCTCCAAAGTTGTAATCAGGCCCTCAGTGAGCTTCTGCTGTTAACCCTTTGTCATTATCTAGGACCCCACTTCACCTTCTTCCACACCGCGGCTCCATCCTCACTCAGCCTGACAAGAAATACTGGTAAGGCCCCAGATATCTATCAGGTGGCAGAAAATTGTCAGGAGGTCATGATAAGCATCAGATTGAGTATTACAATATGCCATATCCGCATTTTATTTTTGCAGTTTTGGAAGCGGGGCCTTCTCCTAATGCATTGCTATTCTCAGCTTTGCCAGAAACATTCCTAGGGTGACAAGATGCCCATAGGTCTCCCAGATCTCTCGCTCATAACCTAGCAGTGCTAACAAGGGGGTTGAGGCAATGTTTTTTTCCAGAGTGCCCCAAAGACTGCGGTCCAAAAGTGCTGCATACCGGAGCAGAACCAGGCCACATGTCTAAATCCTACACCATCTACCTCACAGCAAGGGCAGCAGGGACTGTCACATAAACTGTAACAAAACAATTGAGCTGTAGTATAATATACACAATTAAAATATTTGAAATGGATCAGCCAGTGTCGGCTGTTCAGAGAAATAGACTGGACAACTAAGCAGCAATAAGTTCATTTTTTTCACTAATTATTAAGTCCAAGTCCTCCTGCAAGTCGAGACGGGTCCTGAGAACTCCCCGCTGCAACACTTCCTGTGAGCATGTATACAGTCTGGCTATCATGCGTTGTGGTGTCAACAGTGAGCAGGTAAGTCAAAGCAGGCAACTCCGGAGTGTCTGCCATGTTCTCCGTAAGTAGATCTCATATCATATGCCATGCCTTATAGTAATAAAACTGAGCAAGAATGGTAAGTGTGTCACGCTGTGCACTCACCTGATCCCAACTGCGGAGAATCCTGTCTGCAAAAAAATCAGCCATACGTTGTAGTCAAGCCCCTGTGGTTTACTCACTGCAGCCATTTCCTGCCCTAAGGAAAGCATATGCACCACTTCAGGGGTATCTGTGGTGAATAAGGTAGTGGCCCAACTTGTAGTTCTGCTAGTTTTTTCCAGGAACACAGAGGCTGGGACTACAACCTGGCAGGAAGTCTGCAGTGTGATAGTGTCACACTGACGTTTGAAACAGTGTCCTGGGCAAAGTTAGCACAAGAGAGGCATCACGTTCCATCCAGACGTGAGGCAGATCAATGCAGACAATAATGGGTAAACATGCAGTTTTATAAAAAGCCTTCAGGTCTGGGACGTTCAGACCACCCAAGGCATAGGGGAGAGTAGGCGTGCTCCAACTCACTCATGGCTGCTTTCTGGGCCAAGCCAATTGCACCACCAGGGCTCACAAGACCCAAAACACTGTAGTGTGATGAAAAATTTGACTTTTGACATATAAAAACAAAAACTACCAATACTACCATCTTCATGAAGGCCATATAGCCTCAGAAGGACAGGAGTAAACAGATCCAACACTCGACCACCTCTGTGAGGTGCTGCACCACTCTACCATAATTCTTGGTGTCCATATGTACCTCTACACCCAGAAACTGCACCAAATCTGTTGTCGACTGTACTGAATATTCTGACCATACTTGTGGCATGGCCGCATTGAGAGGAAATATAAGAGATTTATCCCAGTTAATTTGCAACTAAGAGTGCTCACCAAATAGCAAGACCTCCTTGAGAACTATTGATAGATTGTGCCCTGGGCTCTGTATATAAAAAAGCGTATCATATGCGTAGGTTGACACAATTAAGCTGTAGTGTGGGAAGCGTATGCCCAAGTGTGCATGATATTTGTGCAGTGCACAAGCAAAGCTCTGCAACCAGAGGATACAATAGTGGTGACAGGAGGCACTCCTGCTGAGTGCCCCTCATGATGTGTATAGGCTCCTACACCATCCCAATAATGTGGACACGGGCAGTCAGCTCAGCATAGAGCACCTGGACCAGTTGCAGAAATACATCACCTCCCCTGTGCGTTGTAATACTGAGAACTTAAATCCCCACTCAACTGAATCAAACACGTTTTCAGCATCCAGAAATACAGCAGTAGCATGCACATTGGGATCAATGAAGAAGATCGCTTTGAAGAGGGTCCTCAGATTAGATGTCAAAGATCAAACCGGTATGAATCCAGACAGCTTCACACCTAAAAATACCTAGGAGTAGCGGTGCCAAGCAATTTGCCAATATTTTGGTGTTGGTGTTTAGTAACGACAATGGATGAGAGGATGAACAACAGGTGGCTGGCTTATCCGGCTTTAGCAGAGTGACCAATAATGCCTCGGCCATTTTAGAGGGCAAAAGTGAAGGATGAGTTTATGCTGTTAAGCCTCATGAAAGGCCACTGTCAATCCACCCGCACCCGGTGCCTTTCCACCCGGCACGTCCTTCAGCCATGCCACAATCTCTCAGAGGTGGAGCGGTGCCATAAGGTGCTCCCTAAGCACCATTGTAAGCCACTTCATAGTGATATGATTGAGGTAGCCTGCTGTGACCTGCTCATGATACAGATGGCTTGAGGAATGAAGGTCTAATAACAGTGAAAGCTGTCCGTCACCGCATGGTACAGTAGGCTTGAGGAAGAAAGGTCTAGTAACAGTGAAAGCTGTCCGTCACCACTTACGCGGTACTAATTGTCTGCTAGTCATTAATAGTCAACACCACGCTATCTTCACAGCACAGTTGAACAAGCACTGCAAACTTTGCAATGGGTAACTCACCCTCGCCATATACCCTGGATGTTGCATAGTTTTCCAGATGAGTGATCTCTCTAAGCCATTTCATGGCCCTCCTCCAAACTGGCTCTGTCATCCCCCATTTTTCTATGTGCTCATTCTGGGCCCGTCAGTTCCACCTCCAACCAGGACAGATGTCCATGGATCAAGATTTATATGCCAGAGTGTTTGGATATGGTAACCCCTTGAATATAGGCTTTGAAGACCTCCCAGATAGCAGCAAATTTGCAACTGATTTTATATTGACATTAAAATATTCATTGACTGCTTGGAGAAGCTCCTCATGGATCACGGCGCCTAGAAGGAAGTACTGCGGATACCTCCAGGTGAATGCAGGGGGCAGCAAGTTGTCCAGTTTGAGTACCAATAGCACTGGGGAGTGATCTGAATATATACTTGGTAGATGCTCACACAGCTGGAAATTTGTCACTAGAGTCCGTGAGTAATCTATGTGTGTGATTGTTGTGTATAGTGGAATAATGGGATAACCCTTGCCTCTGGAGAACTTATGCTGCCAGACATGGAGCAGCCCACATTGGTCAGTGGTGTCATTAAGAGCATGGGTCGCAGCCGAGGGCCACTGTGGCCAGCCTCAGGAGCAATCCCTATTGGGGCAGAAAATGCAATTGAAATCACCACCCCATATCTGGGGTAGGTCTCCACACTGGGCAAGCCTAGCGTGCAAAGCATGATAAAAATGTGGGTTTTCATAGGTTGAGCCATACACCCCAACCACTAAAGCAGCAAATTGATCTTTGTAACAGCACACTACCACAAATCAACATCTGGGATCCATGTAAACCTCCTGAATTTTAATACCAGAGTTGTGCCGAACTCAAATCAGCACACCACGGGCATGCGTAGTGAAGTCCGCCACATAGCATGCACCCCTCATGTGCCTCTGTGTAAGTATCCCATTCCCATGGATGACACACATTCCCTGAAGTATGACAACATCAATGCTATGTCACTTTAAGTACATCACCACCTTACGCACTTTCCTGCAGACATTCAGCCCTCTGATGTTCCATGTAAGAAATTTCAAGAGTAATGGGTCCTTAGAATCCATGCCCTCCTCAGTTACACTGTCAGCCATTGACACGCTGCACAAACTTCACATACCAAGCACATTGCATACCACACGGTGTGGTCTGCACGTGCCAGTGCACAATTAGCAGTTGTGTAAAACCCATCCCACCCCCACCCATGCTGTGCTCCCAGCAAACATCATAATGATGTATTTCCCACCCCAGTCCCACCCCGAACCCAAAAAACAAACCACCAAGGGAAATCATATGGTGCACACATGGAGACAGATGGTGCTCTGCTAAACCCTCCTGCAGCACAAAGGTGCAGAGGTCTGCAGCTTAGGGACAGTGTGTGATGTATTGACCATGTTGGAAGTACAAATCACCACCACTCTTTCTCCTGCACAAGACATATCAGGTAACCTGGATCCTTAACTGTGCCATACATGCAGTGGGATCTGCTTCCAGGCCACAATAATTAATATCCAGAACAACACAGGTGAGACTAGTTCAACATATCGGCAGCTGTTCTCCTGGATCACCACCACCACCAGCCATCTGGGCAACAAGAAAAGTCACCCTCACTGGGCCGTTACACAGAATGAACCAACAGCACATACAAGGGTCACTGTGACAGTGAAAAAAACAATGGGATCAAAATATGAGATAATAAAAGTACTAGTTCTGCTCCTCTAAGTCCTGTGGAGCCTATGGTCTGCCTTCCTCCATTCTCAGTGAATGCTGTTGAGACAAGCCTCTGCTTCAGGAACTGCTGCAAAAGATTAGGGTCACTGAAGAGCTTGGCCTTCCCATCCACCGACACCCACAGATGTGCAGGGTGGAGCATATCATACCCCAAGTTCAGTTCCTGTAGCTTATGCTTAGGTAGAATAAACTGCTTCTGTGCCCCATGGACTTACTGCATAAAATCCAGGAAAGTGGAAAGTTCAGTGCCCGCGTAGTGGGGTAATTGCAGCTCCTAGGACCATCAGAGCGCCACGTCCCGGACTCTATAGATCAACAGTCTTGTGATGAATGAGCGGGGTTTTTCTCCTGGCACCTGACGAGGTGCAAGGGAATGGTGGGCAAGCTCTGCCAAAAAGATGTCTGAGAATGTCTCTCACTCATTAGATCATTGAGTAGTTGTTCTAGCTACACCTCCATGTTCCCTTTGTTCATGGATTCAGCAAGGTCTACAATATGGAGATTGTTTTGTCGTGATCAGACTTCCAAGTTTTCCATCCTGGCATGCAGGGAGGAGAGGACCTTCTCCAGTTGCTTCTAGGATGCTGAGGCAGCAACTTGTTCGTCTTCCACCGCCGACACACACTGCTCAACCATGTCTAGGCATTCTGCATGTTTGTCCAGGCGCTCTTACATCCTATCCATCCAGAAGGTGAGGGCATCAATCTTGCTGTCAATTTTAGTGAGGCTGTGCTGCATGGCAGTCAGTATTTGGCATCAATCGCCACCCATCTCTGTCCTTTGCAAATCTTTACCAGCCTTAAGTGCTGTCCCCTTATCGCAAGGCCTGAGGGTCTTCTGTAGTTCAAGTTGCTGTTTGGGCTGTGTTCTATCCATTTTGTACATTAAAGTCAACTACACCTTGGGCCACCCCAAGAGGCATCACCAGCAGGGCAGTTATGCAGAAGACTGACCCAGGGTGAGACAAGCAGTGTCACAGGGAACCCGTGACATTTTCCAGGCTTTAGGAGAGTCACAGGCCAAGCATAGGATGAAACATCCAGTGTCATCAAAGCCAATCACTGCAGTACCTTATGGGCCCCAGCACCGCCACTGCTGTATCAAACACTCAATGCTCTGACCTGGCTGACGCCCAGGCCCTCGCACTCACACAGAAGTAATGTAGGCAGGCTGGGAGTTTCTGATATCACCAGGTGGGTCAGCAGCCAATAGTATCAGGATCTGCCTTAATAGTCCACCTCACCTCACTTCCAATGAGACAATTCTCTCTGAGGCCTAATCTCACAGGGGCCAACAGGTGCACTCTTGGTGGGGCAAATATATTCCTGTGAGTGCTAGGTCTCTGTGCCAGCCCCGTACACCAGCAAGGATGTCACAATGCCTGGACAAGCTCTTGTCCCTCTCAGGTGCAGTCACTGCATGATGGCCTCCGTAGCGTCTCCCAGCATTAGTGTGCATCCGCAGGTGGCCTCAATGCCTGCCCAGCGGGTCACTGATATGCGAGACCTGTTCCTCATGAAAATGTACCCAGTCCATGTAGTGGGGCCCCTGGATAGATGAAGGCAGGACCCCAACATGTACCTGTAGAACTGCTGACAGGATCTACAGCCCACTCCTGGCCAGAGCTAAATGGCAGGCTGAAAAGTGTGGTAATAGACTTCCAGCCAGTGTTTTTAATAGGAAATGTTGGCTACGATGTTAGAGCAGCTCATGGTGGGAGTCAGGGAGGTGAACTAGGTGGCAAAAAATGGCAATTAAGCACAGGATTTTGAAGGATAATCATGCGGCTGAAGGAGCTTGTCTAAATGGTGGCCATCTTCAGGCTGTGCAAGCTCTGCCCCACCCCCACTCTACAAGGGACTTAAAAGTAAATTAAACATGCCAATCATGTGTAAACCAATGTAGCCATGTTTAGGGGATTGAGCACAAGTACTTTAGTAGTGATTAGCAGTGGTAAAGTGCACATAATCCTAAAGCCAACAAAATCGAGTTTTGGAATTAAAATGGAGGAAAACAGGCAAAAGGTTTGGGGGAGGATGCCCCTAAGGCTGACAGATTTAATATGCACTCATTGTAATCTCAGCCTTTCCTAACTGAGGTTTCAAATAAAATACATAAAACCTTTGTCTACCTATGGGAGATAGGCATAAAAATGAAATTCATCACAGATTACAGAAATAATACTTGGGGGCATATTTAAAGCCCCTTGTGCCTCCTTGTGCTGCCCTAGCGTCATTTATTTTTACGCTAAGGAGGCGATAAGGAGGCCCCAGCCAAGCGCCATATTTACAAAGTGGTGCAATGCATGCATTGTGCCACTCTGTAACCCCTTGAGCCACATTATACCTGTGTCAGGTATAATGTATGCAAGGGGGCGTTCCCCCACAGGGAGGCCCAAAAAAAATGAAGCAGTGAATTTTACAAGATTTCACTGCTGAATTTTTTCCATCATTTTTAACACCTGCTCAGGGCAGGGGTTAAAGTGATGCTGCCATTATACCGTATGGGTCTTCCTGACCTTTGCTGGACCAACATCAATATTTTTGATGCTGGTCTAGCAAAGCACCACAATAGAGTCAAAAATGTTGACGCTATTGTCCTAACGTGCTCCATGGTGTGCTGTATAGTAAATATAGTGCAACCATGGTGAGGTTAGGGGGCGCAGGTCGATGCAAGAAAAGTGGTGCATCAGAGCTGATGTTCCACTTTCTTGCAAATATACCCCTAAGTCCCTCCAATCACACCAAGTTCTTGACTAGTGGTAACCTACCCTTGGAATCAGCATATCTATCTGTATGCACAAAAGAATAAACAACACTACCCAGATTAGTTCATACACAGGCCCAGATGTAAGAGGGTTTAGCGCCTCCTTGTGCCACATTAGCGTCATTTGTTACACTAATGTGGCGCAACAAGGCCGAAATCGCCATGTCAGATTGACAAAGTTCTGCAATGCATGCATTGCGTCCCTTTGTAACCCCTTGACCCACATTATGCCTGCATCAGGCATAATGTATGCAAGGGGGTTGTTCTCCTGTTAGGGGGGGCTGAAAAAGTGATGCAAAAAATCTCAAAGATTTCTTTACGCCATTTTTTGCAACG
The DNA here is from genome assembly GCF_031143425.1 of Pleurodeles waltl. Classification (NCBI taxonomy): domain Eukaryota; kingdom Metazoa; phylum Chordata; class Amphibia; order Caudata; family Salamandridae; genus Pleurodeles; species Pleurodeles waltl. Next base: position 4,711,552 of record NC_090437.1, on the reverse strand, counting down.
TTTGTAACACCTGTTAGGAGCAGGTATTGAAAGGGGGCACACCATTGGTTACAATGGGCCCCTATGTACTGTTCAGGGTAAGCATCAAAATGTTGGAACTAACCCTGAACAGTACATCAATAGCGTAAAAATTTTTGACACTATTACCCCCTATCCTGCACCATGGTGCGCCATATTTTAAATACGGTGCACGCATTGTGGGGGGACGCTAAGGAGCGCAAGAAAAGTGGTGCTGCACTAAGTGCCGCACCACTCTTTTAAAATCTTCCCCACAGTTTCATAACACTTTAACCTGTAAGACTTAAAGCTATAATATAACATGTATTTTTAATAGACAACCTCATAATATTATCTTTAGAACTTGCTTTCCATAAATCCAGAAACCTTTTACATTTAAACATATACATTTAGTCAAAATTTAAGAATTATGACTGAAGGCAAAATGTAGTCAGTTAGTCAGGTTTACATTTTCACTACTAATGCAGCCAAATAAAGTCAATCGTGAGAGGTTCTAACATAGGGGAAATATCAGTAACCAAATATAGAAGAGTAATGAACTAGCCTAACCTACTGAGTTCATAGGTCAGGGAGAGTAATCAACAAGAGGAGACATGTCTGCCTCTGAGAAAATAGATAAATCAGCAGACTGTCTAACGTGGAGACTGCTTAGTTGAAAAGCAAGAAAAAGTCTAATTATGAAGTCAGGTAAAAGTCTGACATGGGGCCTGCGAAAGATGAAAGGAAGGAAACATATATAAGCATAAATCAAATAAGCAAACAAAACATCTCAAGAAAGACTCTAGCAAGGCTGGTGGACCTCGGAGAAAGGGCACATTTTATAGTTTCAGGCAAATGGAAAACATCACACGACAGTGTGAAGTGGTTCATAGGGCTGTGTTAACGAAGATATATGACATTAACCAATTAACATTTGAAAAATTGTGCTACATAAAATAAGATGTTCTAGTAAACACCTACGTCATTAATAATTAGTGAAGACTGTTTACCCTATAAGCAAGGGAAATTACATTGCCAACAATTAGCCATTTTAAAATGGATGAAAATACAGCTGTGGCTTGGGCAGCAGCAAGCATTGAACAATATGCAAGAACATTTCAATTTCGCTTCATCTTAATGCACACGTATAAATGAATTTTATTGAGCACAAGAAAAAAAAAAAACAGCATGAACCCCAAGGTAAACACTGAAGAGAAACATGCATGCACAAAACTTGCAATTTCAAAAGCCACATTTTCTTCAACAACTTTAAAATGGATGTTAGTGTAAACAGACAGAAGGCCAGTAACTAAGGGCCAGATGTAGGAAACTAAAGTTTTGCGACTTGCAAATTGCGAGTCTGACTGACTCGCAATTTTCAACTTGCAAAATTGGATGCAGAAAGGTGTCTCAGACACCTTCTGCGACTCGCTATGGGGTCGCAAAGACCCACCTCATCAATATTCATGAGGTGGGTCGCAGTTTGCGACCCCATAGCGAGTCCCTGCACTCACAGGGATGGTGGCCTGCTGTAGTCAGCAGACCTCCATGTCTGTGACTGCTTTTGCAATAAAGCAGTTTTTGTTTTTTCATTTTGCAGCCCGTTTTCCTTAAAGGAAAACGAGCTGCAAAATGAAAACTAAACCGAAACCATTTGGTTTCGTTTTTTTCAGAGTAGGCAGTGGTCCATAGGACCACTGCCTGCTCTGAAAAAATATTTTTTTCGGCATTCACAAAGGGGAAGGGGTCCCATGGTGACCCCTTCCCTTTTGCGAATGTGTTACCACCAGTGTGACACTGGTGGTAACTGCGAGTTGGTTTGCGACCGCATTCGCAGTCCCAAAGCAACTCTGAATGGCGATGCGGTTGCAAATAGGAAGGGAACACCCCTTCCTATTTGCGAGTCGCATCCCCAAATTGCGAGTCGGTACCGACTCGCAATTTGGGGATGAGCATCGCGTTCGGCCTTTTGCATGCCGCAAACTGCGTTTTTCGCAGTTTGCGACATTCAAAAGGCTTCGAACATCCGGCCCTAAAATTTGTGGCCTAATAATGCAAACATAAACACACTTAAATATATATTTCTAAATGATTAAAACACTTTAATTTAAAAAACAGTCTTTGGAACGTCCGGATTAAATTCTGAGGTCCTGGTATGGTCCACCGTTGTGGCAGCATTACAGTTGAGTAAAAGAACAAGTCAGAATGTATTAGTCTGTAAATGAACAAAACATGGTTTCCCGAATGTAATAGAAAGAAAAGTCTTTGAATATACAGTCACTCAGACACAAGAGCATAGGCTTTGTTAGACTTGACATCCTGGACATGGTTTCTTCCCAAACATTTTGCCTTCACTCCTCCCGTTTTGCTGAATTCGTTTTTGGTGGCATTAGGACTCTGTGCACCCTCCCCATTGCTAACCCGTGCAAAGGTGCTTGTGCTCTCATTTAAATATGGTAAAATTGGTTTAAACTCAATTTGAACAATTCATTTACGTATATGACCAGATGGGAGGGGCATAGCTGTCATCACAGGGAGGAAGGACTTTCCAGAAACATATGTTTGGAAAGTCTAGAGGTTTCTCTCACTTTATGGCACCAGCTATAAGTATTGGACTCCCAGGCCATCTTCTTAGTACACTCCTGGACCTGTGGATAGTACAGAAAAAAGGACAGCTCTGCTGCCAGAAGACTGCCCAGCTTCTTGAGGCCTACCTGCTGCCTGGGAAAGAAGTCTAGACCTGCTCCCTTTATCCCAAGCTACCTGAAATGGTTCCTCGGTCAGCTGAATGACCCTCAAAGAGCTACAGGGACATAGCAAACTCCACAGGCCTCCCTGCAACTGCCCAGCTGACCTGCTGCCTTGGACCTGCCTAGACCTATCTAAGTCCTGCTGGCCTGTGCTGGAGAACCCTCCCAGCTTCTGGACCCCTTGTTTGGCATCAACTAAGCTTCTCCTAGAAAAAAGGAGAAATCTTAAAAAGTTGGGTTTGTTGTGTCCATGAAGGAGTCAGTTCGCCCAAGGTCTTGCCAGCAACAATTACCACCAATTCAGAGCTACAGTGAACGACTGTTTGTACTACAACAACTGCCAGTGACAACTGGCAATGTTAGATCTGCACTTTGGCACAGTATCTGCAGCCCCTGGTGACCGTCAATGAGAACCTCCAGCAACGACCATCTGTTATGCTCAACTGGATCTTTGCACTTCAGTGACAACAATCCATGATATGCAGCCTGCTATTCAGGCTACAGTGACTACCATCCTCAACGCTCCTCCACCATGAACTTGACTCTTCGTGCTGACTATGACAAAGGATATTTTTCAACTGTACTAACCTGGTCCTTGTACCTGTCCTGCACTCCATCTTGGTCAGCCTGAACTTGTGACTTCCCCCAGTATAGCACGACCATATGAGTGCTTTGTGTTTTAGGTGTTATACCTACTTAAATCTTTGAAATTGGATATCTCCTGTTTAACTGGTTGGATTTTTGTTGTTTTTGTGTCATATAGTTTATTATATTTCATTCTATTTTTCTAAATTAGGTGTGGGATTTTCCTCTTGCTTTCACTTTGTTACTGTTTGTGTGCTGCATAAATAATTTACATCTTGCTTCTAATTTACGCTTGACTGTTTTTGTGCCAAGATACCAGAGGGTTAAGCACAGGTTGGTTTAGGAACTTTTGTGGTTCACCCTGACAATAGTGCTGCTTGAGAAGGGTTCACACCCCTCTCAAAAAATAACCCAATTTCTCACAGGCACAAATGCAATCTGAAAGTTAGGCACTCTCTATGGGTCTAACTGTCCCAGAAATAAATTACATTGGAGTGACTTGTCCCAATCCTTCTGTTACTTCACTCCAGAACAACATAATTGTTGGTTCAGTATTAAACTAACCCTCTACTGCTATAGTACTTCAAGGCAAAGCTAATTTCTCTACTGCATAGTCAGTATCTAAGTTACTATCTTATCAACAGTGCACTAACCTGAGTGTAGATATCTCGTGGCCAAGCAACAAGACCAAGACCCATCTGCTTGGCTCTGCACTGTTGCTGGTGAACAGGAAGGGTGCCAGAATTTTCAAGAAGATGTTTTATGACTCTCTAAGGTGGATCAGCGAGTCCCACAACAAGTCCAAACAATTTTCTGTTTTGGACCCATGAATTTTACAGTTGGAGGTCCATGCTGGAGCATGAGTATGCTATCCATTGGAATTATCTGTGGACGGGGGTCATAGTCCTGCTTTGTGGTGTACAAGGAGAGAACAGTGTGTGGGGTTGACCTTCGATCAGGACGCTTGACAGATTCCATTTTATTTTTGTTTGCCATGTTGTCCAAGCTTGCCTTTGAATGTGGGCCTAGCTCTAAAAACAAGAGAAGCAGTGGGGCATCTAACCCATATGGCCTTGGTGATAATCACTTTTTGGAGTTCACAAACATCCTCAACGAATGGCTCCATGGATAGAGATGTAGGGTTCACCATTGTTAGGTTTAGTGTTGGGAGTACAGCCTGAAACAAGGGAGCTGGTAAGCCCAGGCCTCATTCTTCACCTAGAAGATGTTGGAACATTTGTTACCTTTTACAATTAAATCCTACAAGTTGCTCTTATGTTTAGTTGCATTAATTTCTAATAGGATCAAAAAATGGCAGCATAAATATTCATTAAAGAAAACATCTTATTGATATACTGTACAAAGCAATTTTTAGAGATCTAACTCTGTTACATATTTTATAGTGTATTGCCAGCAGAATTTAATCTCAGGGTTGTAAGCCATGCGCCATTGTCACTCTAAAGTTTTAAGTTGTTTTTGACAGTTATGAGGCATGTGATAACCCACTTATTGGGCTTAAATGCATTTATACCAGTATTAACTTTGGGATTAAATTCCATCAGCAGGAGTAGTGGGTCAGGGTCCATTAAAGTGAGGTATCTTAAAGGATAGGGCTAAAACATCACAGGTGATTCTAAACTAGCATCTGTTATTCCTAATAATCATGTCACCCAAAGGTCCAGCACAAGTTCAAGGACATAACAAGATGAAAGGGAGGCTGAGCAGTCTGTGAATGGAAATGGGACAGACGTGACTATGGAACACAGGGCCTTATTTAGAGTTTAGTGGGAAGAATCCTCTATTAAAGTGTGAACTTTCCCCTGTATTCAAGTGCCACAGGCCATTAAGCAAGCTCTAAATAAAGCTCTCAGTATTGAAATAGAGCAGATGATTTCCAGTACATCAAACTGGATAGAAGTGGACCGAGTGTGAAATAACTGTAGGGAACTGGTGTGGGGTTAGTCCTCACAATGTAATACTCTCACAATACCCCAAAGATGGGGCCAGATGTAGGTAGGTGGCAAATTGCGAGTTGCAATTTGCTATGCAGAACGGTGTCTCAGACACCGTCTGCGAGTCGCTATGGGGTCACAAAGACCCACCTCATTAATATTAATGAGGTGGGTCGCAATTTGCGACCCCATAGCGATTCAGGGCACTCACGGGGATGGAGGCCTGCTGTAGTCAGCAGACCTCCATGTCCATGACTGCTTTTAAATAAAGCCGTTTTTTTTTTTCAAAGTGCAACCCGTTTTCCTTAAAGGAAAACGAGCTGCACTTTGAAAAATAAACCGAAACCTTTAGTTTCGGTATTTTTCAGGGCAGGTAGTGGTCCATTGGACCACTGCCTGCTCTGAAAAATAATTTTTAATGCCAGACACAAAGGGGAAGGGGTCCCATGGGGACCCCTTCCCGTTTGCGACTGGGTTACCATCCACTTCAAGTGGATGGTAACTGCGAGTCCATTTGCAACCGCATTCGCAGTCTCAAATGGAATTACATCACATTGCGAGTCGCAAATAGGAAGGGAACACCCCTTCCTACTTGCGAGTCGGAAATGCATTTTGCGAGTCGGTTCCGACACGCAAAATGCATTTCTACATAGCAAAGTGGCTTTAGCGACTCGCAAACGGCGTTTTTCGCTGTTTGCGAGTCGCTAAACCTTTGCTACATCTGGCCCATGGTCCTTATATTCACATGAGCAAAGGGGACTCAGGCTTTACTTAGAGGGGCGTGTTAAGCATTTCAGAGTACCAACATGGACGATAAGTGATTGAAATGACTTGAAAGAAATCGGACACCAATTTATAAAAATAGAGCTTATTTTTAATTTAGACACCAAAACGAACAGAATTGCATAAGTTTAACTGGTGATTTGAATTTTAGAAGTAAAATTAAATCACAACAAAAATGGCCTTGAAATGTTGCATTGAAGTCAGTTGAGAAATACCACTTGTAGCAAAACAATACTTACAGAATGAGTTACGTGGAACCCTTGCAGGGTTAAAGTTGTGCAGTTCCTAGGACCAGTTCACAACAATCAGTTCAGTTTTACCTGGCCTGTGGCGTCCGGGTGCACAGTTGTCCTTGCTGTCCATGGTGCTGAATGGGACTTGTGCTGATGCTGATTTTACTGCTTGCACAATGGTGCTGACAAAGGGATGCAAAAGCTAAGCAGTGACTGGGTAGCCAATGTCAGCTGCAGGCTGCACAGTCTGCCCGGCTGTTGCAGTGTTGACTGTGGGGGTCACTTGCCAAGCTGGCAACCAACAAGCCTTGACAGCGGTAAAGGTGCAGAAATACTTTGGGAACTTCACAGAGTGAGGGGGAATGATGTAGCGGCCTGACAAACGTTTTTATCTGCAGTTTGCAGGGTACTAGGGCCACTAGTCCAAGGGAGCCTGAGGGTGCTTAAGGTGTCCACAGGGGTCCCTCTGGCCAAGACTGCTGAGTTTGAGCCAAGGACGAGGGTAGTCCATGTAGTTCAAACTCAGAGACAGAGATCCCTCTTTTGCTTTTGTGCAATGGACAAAGTCTGGTTGTCGGTGGCCCAAAGCTCCTTTTTGGTCCTTCTTTGAAGTCAGTAAATCAGATGTGAGGTTCCGGTGGCAGTGGTGTCTCTTACATCCTGGATTTAGGGGAGTTAGAGATGTGGAGGCTAGTTGCCAATGGGCAGCTAGCTCCTACATCATATTCACCCTTGAGGTGACCACATCCGGTGGGATGGGTCACTTTTTGCTACCCAGAACCCTCTATTCTGCCACTTCTAAGTTGGCAGAAATCAAAATGTAGTGCACAGACCGGGCTGTTCACCTCAGAGGTATGGTCAGCCTGCTGAGGGTGTGCACTGTCCTGCATATCTAATTTACTACCTGACCAGAAGCAAATGTGCTTGGGGGCAGGGAGAAGGCTGTTTATTCCACTGGGTTAGAACAAAGATTGTGGTCAGGGGCAGTGAAGCATTTGAAGCTCACTGCCCTGAAGTGTCTACTCACTAGTCCAGCTGAGGGGTGGGAGGTGTGGCCTCCTTCCTGCCTCAGGCTTTGTCTCTGACTTTTGGAAGAGCCCACACTGCCTGGCAGGAAGTCAGAACCCCGTCTTGGCAGCAGCAGGCACAGGAAAAGCATGGGATGACCAGTCAGAGCACAAAGACTTTGGGATGAACAGGTAGGTACCCTCTAGAGTGCCACCTGGTTACATGCCAGCTGTCCCTCAAAACCAGATTTGTGTCAGGGGAGAGAAGGCACATTGTTAGACACCAAACTCAACATATATGGGCGGTACCATAATAAAGCTAGGAGCTCTGAATCTGCCCGGTGTAAATCCCATGGTATCCTATGGACCTGCCACACTTACAGTGTACTTTAATGGAAAGGACACTATAGAGACATCTTAGCTCGTGCTCACATGTCTGTACCTTAAATATAATGCGCCCTGCCTCCTGCACTGCAAAGCCAATCCTTAGGGTGTCTGACATATATGTAAGGCAGTCCCTTGGACTGTGCCAGTCATGGTGAGGGCACAGTTGAACTCGAGCACTTTGCGCTGCCCCCGCGGTCTGCAATGGGAGGCCTGCTTTCAGTAGTTTGCATTGGTCCCTCAGGGTGGCACAAACTCATGTTGCAGCCCTGGGCACCCCTTTACCACCTATCCCTTGGTGACCCCTGGTGCCATATACTAGGGACTTATAAGGAAGTTAAAGTACATGCCCACTGGAGATACTAATTCATATTTACCAATTTAGGGAAAGAACACTGGCACTTGGACCTGGTTAGAAGGTTAAAGTGCACTGTAGGAGGCAAAACCAGCGCCCAGTAGTTCAAATGGGGGCAACAAGTGGAGGGCATTTGCAAAGAGACCAGTTTTCTTACAATTGCATAATATCAAACTTTGAGAATATTAAAGACATTGGCACGAAAAGGGCAATGCAGAATTCCCAAAATAAATAATCATATTCACCATCACAAACTTGTTGAGGCTATAAGATATAGTTCAGAAACGCAGACTGGAGAAAATATCTGGTACTGCTAAAATGGCAGGTGGGATTTCAATAAGTAGTGGATTCTGGAGAAATGTTAATAGATGATACTCATTTATTTGCGAGCATTGTGGAAAACCGCTCAGTAATATAGGGCCTTATTTATACTTTTTGGTGCAAAACTGCACTAAGGCAGTTTTGCCCCAAAACGTTTTGCACCGGCTTGCACCATTTTTTAGCACCAGCTGGGCACCATATTTATGGAATGGTGCAAGCCGGTGCAAAGGGTACGCTAGCTTTAAAGAAAATGACGTTAGGCAGTTTTGAGTCAAAATAAATGATTCTGACCAGATTAGCATCATTTTTTGACGCTAAGGGGCATATTTATACTCTGTTTGCACTGATTTAGCGTCATTTTTTTAAACTCTAATTCAGTGCAAAACTAACTCCATATTTATACTTTGGTGCTAGACCCGTCTAGCGCCAAATTTATGGAGTTAAAGTCATTTTTTGGAAGTGCAAACCTACCTTGCCTTAATGAGATGCAAGGTAGGCGTTCCTGTGCAAAAAAATGACTCTATGGCCTTAACACCATATTTGTACTCCCATGTAAAAATGGTGCAAGGGAGGGAGGAGGGGTGAAAAAATGGGGCAAAGCTTGCTTTGCCCCATTTTTTAAGACCTGGGTCAGGGCAGGTCTTAGGGGACCTGTGGCCCTATTTCCATGGTGGAACACCATGGAATAAGCCCAGAGATGCCCTCCCTAGGCCCTAGGGGCACCCCCACCCACACTAGAGGGACTGCAAGGATGGGGTTCCCATCCCAGGTAAGTACAGGTAAGTGCATTTTATTTTTGAAAGTGCCATAGGGGGCCCTGAAATGGGCCCCCATACATGGCACAGGGTGCAATGGCCATGCCCAGGGGACCCCTGTCCTCTGTGCTGGCCATTGGGGTGGTGGGCATGACTCCTGCCTTTTCTAAGGCAGGAGTCATGTGGCATGGTAGGTTTAGCACCATAAAATGACGCTAATCTGGTTAGAGTCATTTTTTTTTACTCTAACCTGCCTAAAGCCATTTTTTGGTGCTAAACCCTCTTCTTCTATACTACCAGCCCCACCCGACTAAAGTCATTTTTTTAAACACTAGCCTACCCTTTGCACCGGCTTGCACCATTCCATAAATATGGTGCCCGGCTGGTGCACAGAAATGGTGCAAGCCGGTGCTAAACTTTTTGGTGCAAAACTGAGTTAGTGCAGTTTTGCAGCAAAAAGTATAAATAAGGGCCAATATTTTGTAAGTTCGCGCCACTTTTGCTTCATAAAATGACGTTAATGCGGTGCAAAAAAAGTTTCAATCAGGGCCTTGGTGCTAGCTGGGTCTAGCACCAAAGTATAAATATGGAGTTAGATTTGCACCGAATTAGAGCAAAAAAAAAATGACGCTAATTCGGTGCAAACATAGTATAAATATGCCTCAGAGTATAAATATGCCCCTAAATATGGCGTTAAGGCCATAGAGGCATTTTTTGCACGGGAACGCCTACCTTGCATCTCATTAAGGCAAAGTAGGTCTCCACTTTCGAAAAATGACTTTAACTCCATAAATGTGGTGCTAGAGGGGTCTAGCACCAAAGTATAAATATGGAGTTAGTTTTGCACTGAATTAGAGTAAAAAAAAATGACACTAATTCGGTGCAAACAGAGTATAAATATGCCCCATAGTGCTTTCGAAATATTTTAGATTGAGATGATTTCCTGGGCTTGGAGTGGAAGGAAGATGATTGCTTTGAGGATATGCACTGCCCGAACTGATAAAAGCTGTAGCAGAGCGGACTTGTCCCTGAGAAGCACGATGAACAACTTTATAAAGCTTTGATTTTTACAAAGCCTTTTGATAATACAAACAGGCTTGGAGAAAGAGTAAATAAATATTTTATGGAGAATTTAAACAGCATGGTTTTCCTGATCGCAATTTATCAGATTTAGCTACATTGTGGAAAAGCCCTCAAATTATTATTGTTATGAAAGGAAGACCCTTGTTGTATAAGCAGCAGTTATACAAGTTTTTATTTTAACACATTTTAGCACGCTTTGTTTCAGCACATTTAAATCCTACAAATTAGTGAGGTTATGAAATGTATAAACACAGATATTTAAGCAGTCATAGATATTATTATCAGTAGTATTTAACAAATTACTTAACTAAATATGAGAGTCGGTGATTAATTTGTAAAAAACGTAAGTGGCAGGGCCCGTCTCAAGAGGAAACTACATCAAGCAACACCCATTGCCCCTGCCAGCGGTGCCAATGACACTACCAACACAACTCAGTGATGGCTCTTCCTCATTAACTTCTGAATATTGTGTGAATGATAAGGTCAGATCAATTCAGTTCATTGTTTTGTATCAGTTAATTAAAACCATAGCAAAAGAACAATAAATAATACATATGGGATTCAGATTGTAAGAGGTTAGTTACACTGTACTCAAAGCAGTCTGTGTTTATGTCTATAAACTTGACAATTTAAATGTGAGGCTGCTTAGAAGTTTGGATCTTTCGAAGAGTAAAAACTATTACCACTAACATTTTAAACTTGTAAAATTATCTGGAGCGAGACCGCCTACATGTTTGGAAATAACCTTTGGTTAAAGCACTCAGCTCCTTGCAGCCACAACTTGTTAGAAACCTACAAGGAATTGGATGAATCTGCAATTCAAAATGGAGTCATCAGGACTTAGCCTGTCTGAAAGTTCTAAAAATCCCTCTTGTGATAAATGCTCTTCTCAGTAGAATTCTTCTTAAGTACATTAGGACTGGACAGATGTCGACAAGGTGGGGCAGATCCTCTTTCAGTGTCCCACATGGGCCGCATACAGTGTTCTCTTTTGCTCGCCAAGGCGGTTTCTCCATCAACACACCGAGGTGAAGGGTAAGGAATTTCTGCTTCATGTAAACTGAATATGTTTGAATAAAATGTAGGGCTGGTTGTGCTGCTTACAGCTATTAACTAGAATTCACACATGGGATCTCTTTCCTAGGTCTGATTTATCTCCGAACAGAGATTTTTCCTTTTCACATGTATTTAGAGCCCTTTTAAAGATCGGGTATGGCACAGACTGGCCACATAAGGCATTCGCTTGGAGTGCTACTTAGGAGCTATCACGGGAAGAATTTAATGATAATGTTAGGAGGCTACGGACCAAAGTATTTTGTTGAGTGTTTTATCACAAGAGCACCTCAGACTGTAGCAGCACTTAACAAAGGCACTCTGCTTCACTATTGCTTGTCGAGTGAGGCCAGATTCCAAGCGAATCTGTGTCAGGGAAGCATATTTCAGAATCTTGAAAACTCTTCTGTAAGCCTTAGTAAGTAATTCATTCAGGGAGCCCGTGCCACAACCTAGAAGCACCTCACTCCCATAGGTGAGTAAAAAAATGAGTTTCGCCATGGCAGTGGAAAAGAGCTTGGGCCATTTAGATGGTTTGAGAGGGTCCAGAAGGCTGCAATGAACATGTTACCTGTTCTTATTATAACTGTCTATAGGGTAGGAAGGTGCCTTTGTCATGTATCATAACTCCGAAATATTTGTATGTGTTAAGACGAGATTACTAATCAGCATGTCAATCAATAGATCAATAACCTCATCAATATTCACAATATCAAATCACCCATTTTAGCTAGTAACGTTAATAAGAATTGAAACACACCATGGCCCTTCGGCCATGAATAACCACACAAAATTTAGTAAGATTTGTGACATTTATTCCCTATTTGTTACACTCTACCAGTAAGTTTATTAGTCTCAATACCAGAAAACACATAAACAATGTCACAATATGGCAACTCAAATAAGATTTCATCAAAGCAAAGATCATGAACATTAGAACAAAGCACGACGTCAACATGGATTAACTTTAGCAGAGTATCATTAGCGCATTATTCAACAAAGCATAGATTCAGTCATTTGTTCCATTTGCATCCGTTTACTGAACCCCTTGACTAACCTCGAATTTGCATTAGCATGTTGGGCTTCATGCAAAACAATTTCGCAACGCAAATTTAGAAAACATCTAACTATGGCCTCTATCAAAGAGCAGTTGGTACCTAGAAAGAAAAGGCAAAAAGACAATTACAATTTCATTATCATATAGTTACCTTCCGTGATGGATCAGCATACAGAGTCAGTCTTTGTCCTCAGGACATCAGTTGATTCGCCATCAGCCTGGAAATGCAGCAAAGTTCAGCAGGACAGGGTAATAAGGGACACTTCCCTCATAAGGAGGAAAAGTATGAATCGGGCAAGGCGAGGGTAAGGATGGTTTGAAGAGTTAAACAGCAAAGTCTTTAAGACAGAGTGACGAAGTGGCTAGGTAATAGAAAAGAATGGCACGTAATGGCTGATTTCTCATGTGACACAGGGTTATATTACTCTTGCTGTACAGTCTCTTAATTTCCAATTGGGTAAATTTTGGTGCATCATTATCCCCAACCAATAATTGACTTGTCACCTCACTAGGATTTTCACTTAAAACAGTTCTCACGTAGTTTATTGGCTCCTGTAATTGATGTCTCCAATGGGTAGAATGTCAAGTACAAACTTTTATTCTCACGTTTCAGTCAGTAGTCCCATTGTCTTTACCAGTTCAGGCAACCTTGTACCTGTTGCAAGTTTACACTGTTGCATTCAGCAAGAATGTCTCCTTGAGCAAGTCGAGTCTCATGAGAAAGAATTTACTACGGTTACACACATCTTCTGGAAAAGTACGGCTACATGTCCTTCAGCAAGTCAGCACACTGCATGTTAGAAAAACACTTTTAATATGAGACCGGCAGCTAGGCCCCGACTCATGCCAACTAAGGCCTAGTAATCAATTTAGCAAAATCTTAACATATAACTCTTAATGCTAATACAGAACCACACATTAGTACATTAATAATCCATTATTAGTCAATTTCATTTATCATTGTATACATTGCTGGCCAATCCCCGTGGGCACATTTCACACACATATATTAAAAGCACAGCAATACATGTTCTATGCTACATCATTATACATTAATTCGCGAGCTTTCCATGTTAATTTTGATCATAAACCTACACTCCAACAATCCCTCCTCTGATGACACTTGTCATCACACAAATCCATTCTTTAACAACCTTTTTCACTTCTTGATCTCTTTCAACTCAATTTCCTCCTTTTGTTTCGCCTTTTTACATTTTGCTCTGAACATTTTCTCCCGATTCTTTTCTTCCCTCCTCGCTTTATGTTTTGCCAGTTTTACCTTAACCCTTTTACTAATTTTGCTCAATAACCATACTCCAAATAAACAAGCCAAAACAATTACTATTCCCTGAATTAATTTTCCCAAAAACCCATGCCAAAGGCTACTAAACCAACTTCCCACACGCGCAAATCCCTGTCCAACCTTTTCCCAGACTCCTGGTTCTTCCAGTTCCTTCAAATCTGCACTATCTCTTGTTAGGTTAGTAAGCATACTTCTAATCTCATTACTATTGTCAGGTATGTAGGCACAGCAGTGACGCTCATTAAGCATCTTACAGACTCCTCCACTTTTCGCTAAAGTAATGTCTAAAGCAAGCCGGTTTTGAAGAGTCATAGCCCTCTCCGCAGCAAGTTCAGTATCCATCAGGAGTATAGCTCCTGTGAAGTTTGTCAGCATGTTATCCACAATAGTAGACAACTTTCAAATCTTTATGGAGTTTAAGACAACTCCCACTGAAGGAATTATTGCTCCAAATATGTCTCCTACTACACCAGCAGCAGTTTCTCTCTTTTGTCTAGCACAAAGTAATTCTGTCACTTTCGGAAATTTCTTTAAATCATCTAGCTGATAGATCTTTAGGAAAACTATTCCCAAATAACATGTCCCATACTATCCCTTTGGAAGACGGTAATAAGCACTAAGTCCACACATATAATAAACCCCTAGGATCACTTGATCCATTCCATTTAGCATGAAAGTTCATTTATTCTGAAACAAAAACACATGCTTACATTCACATGTTCCCACAAACACATTGTCATAATACGATTTTGGCCGCATTATACAAAGCCTGCCTACATGTTTTGCATCTAAAGCTAGCTTCCCTTGTTCCCTAATCCCAGTATTGCTATTACTAAGAAATGATTGTTGCTGCAAGCCCTTTTCTAATTTCCCCTTTAAAAACCTCTTTCTGTCTTCAGTGTGATCTAAAAAGCTCTTTTCTATGGGTGTAACCAAGCATGTCAAATTATTGCGGTGTGCATATGATGTACTAATTGTCATTCTAGGCTCAAAGAATCCCCTAATCAGCTTCATGGCATAATATTTAGCTACAATATTCAGATCTTCTATGATAAGCACATGAGAGAATGCAAGATCGTAGTTTGAGTAAAAATATTGCACTTCATCTTGATTATAAAAGCGCGTTAGTAGCAGACTACAACTAATCCCATAGGTTAGTGGCAAACTGTGATATGGAACTCCCTCTTGGACTGAATGAGGAATTTGTGTACACACATAACAAGCCTTCGCATCCATAGTGTCAACATACTCACTCAGCAAGTGATAGAAAACATTAGTAGACAGCTCTCCTTTTGTATTAGTTTTGTCATGCAGATACTTTGTATCTTGCTCAAACCTCTCCCAAGGTGTTACTGTAGCGGTCTCAGAAATTGTAGCATTGTTAGCTTCACTCTCATCCACCAAACACATCTCCACAAACAAAGCTATAATGAATATCACGCACACAACACCCAAAGCAACACCCAAGTATTTACAGCGCCTATTCCCCTCAATGTCATCTCCCGACCTAGGCATGATCTGTAAAGAATCAGAAAGTAAAGTACTATAAGTGTAAACAACTAATTTGAGGATGGTTAGAAACTCTTTTTTTTTTTCTTTCAGCAAAGCTAGGCAAAAGTCTTTCTTCAGCAAGTATTTACAGCGTTTTCGTTCACACCCAGGGTACTTTGTCATTCAAGTTAGCAGCTTGTCACAATAGGTTTTCAAAAGTCAGTTCAGGTTAACAGTGTCACATCCGGTAATTTGTCAGTCTCTTTTCTCAGATTTTCCTTTAACTCAATTTCAACTTAACACAGTCTCTTTTATTTGTAGCCAACCTCAAGTACCATAATATTGACCTGGATCTTCTTGATCAAAACAGAATGCCAAGAACTCTGGTTGCCATTCAGCTGGCGTTGCATAAACCCATTCAGGACCTGCGTATCTTCTGTTGGCTATTCTCTTTCTTTTCAACTTTCGGTCACCCTGCAATTCTCCTTCACTCAGATCTTCTTTCCTTGTGGTATCGACCTCTTCCTCTACTGTTTCATTAATGACCACTTTTCCTTTTGCAGTTTGTAATTCTGACCACTTATCTCCTCTCAGTGCCCTTTTACTGTTCGGCTCTTCAGGTTGCCGTCCAATGCCCTCCTCTTGTGCTATGGGGTTTTCTCTTGCTGGACCTGCAAGCGGCTCAGGAGGAGTCTGAACACTCTGACTGTCTTCTGCCTAAACTCCTTCGCCTTCTGGGTCTGTCAGGGGTTCAACTTCAAACCCGTATTCGTCTTCTTCTGGGAGAACCTCTCTTTGGGTTGGTACCCCTTGTGCCTCAGTTGAGATAGGCTTACCGTCACCCTTCTGGATCTCGTTTGCTGTTTGAGTGACCAAGCCGTCCTCAACGGGCTCTCCTCCAGTCTCAGTTCCCCTTTGATTACTCTCCTGCCCTGAGACTTCCTTTTCTGTAGCTGTTATTTTCGACAACTCAATTTCCTCATCAGTTGGACACGTCACCTTCTTTGTGTGACTGGCATGGATCCAGTTTGGAATTCCCGCACATTTCACAACAGTGGTAGTTGTCAGTATCACTTGATACGGCCCCTTACAACGTGGTTCCAAACACGACTTCCTCACGTGTTTCTTGACAACAACCCAGTCACCAGCTTTCAGGTTGTGACCTGGATCATTAATCAGTGGCAATGTGTTTGCTTCCACCTGGTGAGAGAAAGAGCGGACCACATCAGCCAGACCCTTGCAGTAGTCCAACACCATATCATCCGTGATATTCACAAGAGCATTTGCAGGCACTCCGGGCAATCTCATAGCTCGGCCCATGAGAATTTCATGAGGAGACAGTCCTGTTTTCTTGTTGGGTGTATTTATCATTGACATTAGAACTAAGGGCAATGCATCTGGCCATTTCAAATTTGTAGCTGCGCACATTTTTGCCATTCTCGACTTCAAGGTACCATTCATCTGCTCCACTAGTCCTGAGGCTTCAGGACGGTAGCTACAATGCAACTTCTGTTCAATGTTCAATGCTGCACACAAGAGCTTAACCACCTCATTGTCGAAGTGACTTCCTCTATCTGATTCTAAAGAGATCGGGAACCCGAAACGTGGTATCAACTCCCTAAGCAGCAACTTCGCTACTGTGAGACTGTCATTCCTACGTGTAGGGTAAGCTTCAATCCAATGACTAAAGATGCACACAATCACAAACATGTATCTTATATCTCCACACACAGGCATCTCAATAAAATCCAATTATATTCTGGTAAATGGACCTCCTGCCCCAAATGTGGCTCAGATTCACTACGGTCCCTTTTCCCGTATTCATCTGCTGACAGATGATGCACCTGTGACAGATTACTTCTGCAGCTTGTCTGAATTTTGGATTGAACCAATCAATTTTGAACAACCTTATGGCGCCTCTGCCAATATGAGCTTGACCATGGTAAAACCTTGCAAACTGTGACAGGAGACTGTTTGGAAAAACCATTTTCCCCTCATCTGAAACCCACAAATCATCAGGTCTTTGTACACATTGCATTTTAAGCCAAGGGCTTTTCTCTTCTCTGCTGTCAAGTCCCTGCAACAATTTTAATTCTTCCATCGTGTCAACCACCCTCAATGTGTAACCTGTGCATGTCTAATTTTCTGTTTCAGGTAACAATTCCCACTGATCTTTGAACGATATACAGTTTAATGCACAAAACCTTGCGACTTGATGTGCATATCCGTTTCCCATTGACACAAAGTCTTGTGATTTCACATGAGCGCTGCATTTCACCACAACGATTTCAAGAGGTAACTGAATTGCGTGCAACAACTCCTTAATTCTTTCACCATTTTTCACTGGGGAACCAGAAGAGGTCATGAAACCCCTCTGTGACCATAGCTGGCCAAAATCATGGACAATTCCAAATCCGTATCTGCTGTCAGTATAGATAGCGACTTTCAATTTGTCAGCGGCATGGCATGCCCTAGTAAGAGCAACCAATTCAGCCACTTGAGCAGAGTACACTCTTTCGAGCCAAGATGCTTCCAAGATACCAGTGATTATACATACAGCAAATCCGTCTCTCAGCACTCCTACTGAGTCTCTCAGGCATGAACCATCAACAAAGATAATGTAATCATTTTCTTCCAATTGGGTATCTTTAATGTCAGGTCTCGGTTTGGTGCACAGTTGTGTTACCTCAAGACAATCATATTTTACTTCCTCAGCATCATCAACATCTGCATTTTCATTAGGAAGCAAAGTTGCCGGGTTTAACACAATACAGTGTTTTAATGACACATTAGGTGACCCCAATATAATCATTTCATATTTTGTCAGACGGACATTTGTCATGTGCTGCGTCTTTGTTCAGGTGAGTAGTATTTCGACTGAGTGTGGGACCGTTACTGTTAAGGGATGTCCCATCACTATGCCTTTACACTGAGTAAGGCTTTAACCAACTGCTGCAACTGCATGCAGACAACCCAGTAAGGCTGCTGCAACTGGGTCCAAAGTAGCTGAAAAATATGCTACTGGGACGTTTGCACCTCCATGGACCTGTGTCAGGACAGACATAGAACAAGCATCACGTTCATGACAAAACAGGACAAAAGGCTTTGTGTAGTCAGGCATACCTAAAGCTGGAGCCCTGCACATACACTCCCTCAACTCAATGAACGCCCTCATCTCTTTCTCGGACATAGTTAAGGTATCCGGGCCATCCTTAACCTCCTTGATGGTCAGCCTCACCAATGGCTTAGAGATAATTGAGAAGTTTGGAATCCACTGGCGGCAGTAGCCCGCCATTCCCAAAAACATCCTAACGTCTCTCTTGGATATCAGGGGATTCATCTGCAATATGGCTGTCACTCTTTCTTTACATATTCTCCTTGACCCTTTCTCAATCAGATGGCCTAAGTACTTCACCTCTTTCTGACAGTACTGCAGCTTCTTTGGGGACACTTTATGTCCATTCTTTCCCAAGTGATACAGTAAGGCAATAGTATCATACCTGCAGTCATCTTTCGTTTTGAATGCAATCAACAAATCATCAATGTACTGCACTAGAGTCAAATTAAAAGGCAATTCCAGTGATTCCAAATCCTTCTTCAATATCTGATTGAAGATGGAAGGCAATTCTGAAAACCCTTGTGGAATTCGACACCAACTGTAAACCTTGTCCAAGAATTTGAAACTGAAGAGAAATTGGCAATCCTCATGAAGAGGCACAGAAAAGAACGCTTGAGACAAGTCCACGACTGTGAACCACTCTGCATAACATGGAACCTGGAACATGATCACGGCTGGGTTTGGCACTATTGGGCAACATTTTACCACTATCTCATTAATTTTCCTCAGATCTTGGACAATTTGAACATTCCCACAAGGCTTTCTCAGACCCATTATTGGTGAATTACATGGGCTGCTCATCACTTCTTTTAGGACCCCTTGCTTCACAAAATCTGCAATTATCTGCGTCACCTGTTTAAGGACATCTTGTGCCATGTGGTACTGCGGGACCTGGTTCTAATCCTTTTATCAGTCCTATTTCCTTTCCTGTCAAGTCCGACATCTTCTCGGTGACTGTTCCCTGTAATTCCGATGGCAAATCGGTCACTGTGATCATCGGAAAAAAGCTTATCAAAGGGTTCTCCTCATCCGTTGTTTCCGTCTCTGAGATCTGACCATCATCCCCTTCATCATTACTGTTTGTCTGCACCTCACTTCCTTCATTGGAACAGGTGATTGAACACCTCGTCTTACACAGCAAGTCTCTCCCTAGTAAGGACACGGGACTTGAATCACAGACTACAAACCTGTGCAATCTCTGAAAGGTACCAATCTCAACCAGGACCGGATCTGTAATTGGATTAGTCAGGAGCTGATTTGCTACTCCTACCACTTTTATAGTGCTTCCTGAAAGTGGCAATTTTGGAACCTCTGCACTTCTGACTGTCGAGCGTGTAGCTCCTGTATCAACCAGGAATAAAACCTTGTGACCCATGACCTTCCCCTGCACATAAGGTCCCCTCTGGTCTACTTCTAGGGACGCTGCAAGCCTGCACTCCTCACTGTCTGAGCAGTCATCCAACCATTTATTGGTTATTCCATTATCACCACGCAGTGGGAACTGTTGTACTGCATTCTTTTGACTCATTGTTTGGCCTGTGACCTGTTGAGGAAGCATCACCTGTTGCTGTCCCATCGGAGCTAAAGGCAACTGCATTTGCTGTCTAGGAACCACAGGAATCTGCTGTTGTACTTGCTGCACCTGCACTGGTTGTACACGCAGCATTTGCATTTGTTGCATGGGCTGGAGACCCTGCATCTGAACCATGTTATTCTGAAAGTTGGGATTTGGACCCCTCATTCTTGGACCCCTCACATTTTGAAATGCACCGACATCATTACTTTGTTGAACAACACCATCCTGCACCATTGTCAAACATTCCCACTTCCAGTGTCCCACGCCCCCGCACGCATGGCATGGTGACATCTTTTTCATCTCTTGAACATCATTTTGAACCACAACAGTATTCAAATCTGGACCACGGTTCACAAAACCTCCTCGACCTCTGCCTCTCGCTTGCGTTTGAAACATTCCATTCCCTTGCGGCTGCTGCTCCATCTGCTGTACTCCATTTCCCTGCATTCCTGCTTGAGCTGCCTTAACTTGCATCACCATCACCTTCTCTTTCAGCTTTCTCTGCTTCAATTCAATCTCATCACTACAGTATTTCACATACTGCAACACCTCATCAATCGGCTTCGCTTGCCAACAGATCAAATGATTCTTAATCATCTGACTAATCTCTGGTCTCAACCCTTCAACAAACCTGAACACAAGGTGATTCATGTCTTTCGTTTCTATGACCTCTGTGCCTCTGTAGTGCTTGAACGCCTTTACCAATCTCTCATAGTAAGCATGTATCGACTCTTTGCACTCTTGTGCCGTTCGATCAATCTTCTGCCAATCAATATTTTGCGGTGACACCTTCTGCTTCAAAAACTCAATCACCTTAAAGTAGTACCTCATCACTTCAGGAGACGGTGCTCCCATAACCTTGTCCCTTGCCGGTTCTTCCGTCGGCCAATCCACACTCCTCTTGCACTCAAGCCACACATCAGCTGGAACTATAATCTCAAACATTGTATTCAAGTCTTCCCAAAGACATTTCGCAAGCTTCACAAACCTGTCTGTCTGCTGATACCATTCTATCGGCTTTTCCCTCAACCTGGGATAGTCATTTGTAATGACAAAATATCACCTCTGGACCACGGTACATGAACTAGAACCTCTCCAGCTGTTTCCCTCGTCAGTAACATCTTTATTGTTCCCGTATCTAGCACAGCTTTCGCCTGCTGCTGTTCCAGGCAGTCACTTTTCCTCTTATCTCTCTTCTTTTCCCATCTGCCTTCCCACTTCTCTAATGCCCCCCAGACTTGAGCACTTTGTAGTATCTCTTTTAGGTGTGCCTTCATTCCAGTAGATCTCATGTGATCAAAATCTTTAGGCTCGAAGTCTAACCTGTAACTCCTCTTCAGATGCTTAGTATTGTCTAAGTCTATGCCATATTAGTCTGCCAGATTTGCTAACCTCTGGTGCACCTTACTCACTTCTTTGGTTATCTTAGGGCACAGATACCTCAATTCTGCTTCAGTGTATGATTCTAACCTGTTCACTCCCATACTTCCTTCAACTAACTCGGCTGCTTCCACACCCAACCTCACAAAGTTAAGGTATTCCTCTCTCTCTGACCGCTCTGCCTTCGCAGGAGTAGTCTGTGGAGTGTTAAGCTTGTCTATCCATTCATTCAGTTGTTGCGCAGTCAACCCTTGCAACAAGACATTTCCAGCTTGCACCATCGGTGTTTGTGACATATTTGCACTCAGTACCTGTGGAGTCAGTAGATCCAAACCTGCTTATCTCATTGTCTCTAAACGAACCCCAATCGGACTGAAGTCCAACAAGGATCTAGACCTCTCCGCTGTCTGTTCTCCCGATGCCATCCCTTGGGAGCCTCCTACGAACCCTCCTCTTATCCCCTCTTGAGTCTTTACTCCTTGGTCACATACACTAGGTTTCGCTTGCACATACAGCGGTACTGGCGGACCAATGGAAATTGGTAAAGATATAGCAGCTGGTGCCTGTCTGTTTCCCAATCCCTGTGGAGCATTAACTCCCATAGCTTGATTCATTACAGGTGCTGTGACCAATGTTCCCTCTAATTTTTTTCCACTGTGTGCGGCAGTGTGCGGTCTCTGTGCGCTGCAGCCAAGAATACGTGCGCCAAGAAATTGACCATTCACGCGCGCGCAGCGCATAACTAGCCAAGATCTTTGGCATTAGCCTCTCCATACCACTAAAGCAAAAAAGGGATATCATTGCTCCATGCAATAGGGCATCAAGGCAGTTTTGTGACCTGGTTGCACACCCCAAGGACATGACCTGTTAGGGGAGCACGTATATTGCTCTAAAAGGCTTATTTAGGCTTAGAAAGTGATAATGCATATAAACTACCACAAAGTATAGGAATGGTGGAACATTTGATAACAGCACATTTTCTACTGTTCTGAAGCATTTCCTAGCTCATTAACCATTAATTTCCAAGACAAATATCACTTGCTCGCTTGTATGCTAAAGTACGCCAAATTATGTTTAAAACACTCCCCGCAGAATTTAAACGCTGTTTTCATTGACTTCAATCCAGATTCAAATATGAGCATTATCTGGCTTAGGGGAGCACGTATATCGCTCTAAAAGGCTTATTTAAACTCAGAAAGTAATAAAGCATATAAACTACCACAACGTATAGGAATGGTGGAACATTCGATAACAGCACATTTTCTACTGTTCTGAAGCATTTCCTAGCTCATTAACCATTAATTTCCAAGACAAATATCACTTGCTCGCTTGTATGCTAAAGTACGCCAAATGATGTTTAAAACACTCCCCACGGCATTTAAACGATGTTTTCATTGTCTTCAGTCCAGATTCAAATATGAGCATTATCTGCCTTGGGGGAGCACGTATATCGCTCTAAAAGGCTTATTTAAACTCAGAAAGTGATAAAGCATATAAACTACCACAACGTATAGGAATGGTGGAACATTTGATAACAGCACAACGTGCGCGCTTGCCAAAGGGGCCTGCGCGATGGGGGAAGGAAAGGTGCGCGCACCTTACAGGGAACATTGGCTGTGACTGACTGCGGTCCTGTGACCAAAGTAGAATTCGGAACCACCTGTTGCTGCAGTTGGGGCAGCAAATGTGGTGTTGGCTCAATCTGCACTAACTTTGATCTTGTGTATGCTGGATCAGGCGGCACCATCAAATTCATACTGTCGTCTCTAATACTGGGACATAAGGGTAGAGCCTCTGAACTGGTGGTGGCTGCAACTGTATCCGCATCTTGGGTGCAGTGGATACACTGGCACCATTCTGTATCGGAGCTGATGTGATAACATTATCCACCTGTGCTGTATTTGTGGTCCCCTGATTCTGTGTCGAATTTACAGGACCTGCACAAGTACTCGGTCTATTGTCATTTATGGCATATGGTGGCAGTCGATCATGTAACAACTGATTAAGAAACTCATCATCTTCTGAATCATCTACATCTACCCAAGACTTCTGAGTCTCTTTTTGCTTACCAGAGCCCTTGTCTGTTTTACAAGTGGCCTTTCTTCCCTGTGTTTCGGCCTCTTGAGTTATTGCCGGAAACATCCTGTCTCCATCTATTATTTCTCTTCTCCACACCCTGGTCTCACTATCCCATGGAGCCTCCGCTAGAGTCTTTTCTGCTTTCCTCATTCTTCTCTGGAATTTCTGTTGTCTCTGTCGTATGGCCATTAATTCCCAAATCGCTAACGCCTCAAACTGAGCTGGTCTTGGAGGCGGCTTTTGTTCATTTAGCGCTTTCTGCAAGTTTTCCAGAACCCCTATGTTAAATGTTCCATTCTCTGGAAATGCCAAACACCCATCTTTCTCTGTTATATTGTACCATTGCTTTAGCCAAAGACATGACGCGACTCCCTTCTCCTCCATTACGGCATAAGCCGGAGTATCCTCTGGCAGTGTAGGCTCCCCCACACTTGCTGTAATGTACACATCTCCTCTCAAAGCACTCTTTAGAGCCTTGAAAAACTTAATTTTTGCGTCTTTTATTTTGTTTAGAACTGAATCAGGAAGTTACTTTAATTCCCAGAACACTCTTCGCCTACCTTCTCAATCAATTGCCTCTCACGGACGGCTGTTGATCCGTACGCGAACCTTCTCACTAACCGACCTATCCCAGCGTGGCTCCAATGACATCACACTCACACACACTGCGGCTGACAAAGTCTTGCGGCTTGTCTTCCTCACTCTCTATTCACACAGAACTAATGCAATATATTGCGAGCACTTCAACAACAAAACTCAAATTTGCTGGTTTACTACAGGAAGGGTAACACAATTGCTTCAGAACTTTACAGAGATTTCACTTGAAGCCTCTGCCGCCACTCTCTCTTTCTCAGATCCCTCACTCGCAAGCAAAATTTGACCCGCAAATTCTACTCTGGACTTGTCAATGGTTTGTCCTAGTGCACTTTAGAACTTACGAAATCTCCATCGAAGGTTTTCACTCACACACTTTGACCCAAACTCGACTCTTCAACCACGCCCGATTGACCAATTAAATCACGCAAATTACAACATAAACCAAGTGTCTCATACACTTAACAATATACTCCGGAGTCTTGGACCACGCCGGGTCCGTACATCACCAACAACAACGTGGACATTTTTTTTAGCACAAAGCGCCACACTCCATGAAGTTCGCCGACTTCCCTACTCCCATACTGCGGAGTACGGCCACTCCTACTAAAACATTATCTGGGCTAAATTCTCACAAACCTTCACAATTCACTTGCGATATGCATAAGCTGAGCAAGCGCAAATTCTGCGTCATGCATACCTATTACTAGAACGCAGAGAACATACCCAACTCACTTCGGCAAGCTCTGAGATTCCGGGAAAGTCATTTGGGACTTAGGGGCACATCATACCTCCAATCTGCATTATTTAAAAAACAATTCTAAAACAATGGTCCCTAGTCCCAGGGCCCCAAAGGGCCTAAACCGTCATCTGCTACCAGAACTGATAACGCGTCCCGCTTTAGGTAATTTACTTAATCTGGGACTCGTTTTAGGTCAATGAATCTTTTGACCCTGATTGGAGACACCTTAAGACGAGATTACTAATCAGCATGTCAACCAATAGATCGACAACCTCATCAATATTCACAATAGCAAATCACCCATTTTAGCTAGTAACGTTAATAAGAATCGAAACACACCATGGCGCTTCGGCCATGAATAACCACACAAAATTTAGTAAGATCTGTGATATTTATTCCCTATTTGTTACACTCTACCAGTAAGTTTATTAGTCTCAATACCAGAAAACACATCAACAATGTCACAATATGGCAACTCAAATAAGATTTCATCAAAGCAAAGATCATGAACATTAGAACAAAGCACAACGTCAACATGGATTAACTTTAGCAGAATATCATTAGCGCATTATTCAACAAAGCATAGATTCAGTCATTTGTCTATTTGCGTCCGTTTACTGAACCCCTTGACTAACCTCGAATTAGCATTAGCATGTTGAGCTTCATGCAAAACAATTTTGCAGCACAAATTTAGAAAACATCTAACTATGGCCTCTATCAAAGAGCAGTTGGTACCTAGAAAGAAAAGGCAAACAGACAATTACAATTTCATTATCATATAGTTACTTTCCGTAATGGTTCAGCATACAGAGTCAGTCTCCATCCTCAGGACATCAGTTGATTAGCCATCAGCCAGGAATCGCAGCAAAGTTCAGCAGGAAAGGGTAATAAGGGACACTTCCCTCATAAGGAGGAAAAGTATGAATCGGGCAAGGCAAAGGTAAGGATGGTTTGAAGAGTCAAACAGCAAAGTCTTTAAGATAGAGTGACATAGTGGCTAGGTAATAGCAAAGAATGGCACGTAATGGCTGATTTCTCCTTGTGACACGGGGTTATATTACGCTTGCTGTACAGTCTCTTAATTTCCAGTTGGGTAAATTTTAGTGCATCATTATCTCCAACCGATAATTGACTTGTCACCTCACTAGGATTTTCACTTAAGACAGTTCTCACGTAGTTTATTTGCTCCTGTAATTGACATCTCCAATTGGTAGAATGTCAGGTACAAACTTTTATTCTTGCGGTTTCAGTCAGTAGTCCCATTGTCTTTACCAGTTCAGGAGACCTTGTACCTGTTGCAAGTTTACACTGTTGCATTCAGCAAGAATGTCTCCTTGAGCAAGTCGAGTCTCATGAGAAATAATTTACTATGGTTACACACATCTTCTAGCTTCTGGAAAAGTACAGCTACATGTCCTTCAGCAAGTCAGCACATTGCACGTTAGAAAAACACATTTAATATGAGACCGGCAGCTAGGCCCGACTCATGCTAACTAAGGCCTAGTAATCAATTTAGCAAAATCTTAACATATAACTCTTAATGCTAATACAGAACCACACATTAGTATATACATTATTAGTCAATTTCATTTATCATCGTATACATTGGTGGCCACTCCCCGTGGGCACATTTCACACACATATATTAAAGGCACAGCAATACATTTTCTATGCGACATCATTATACATTAATTTGCAAGCTTTCCATGTTAATTTTGAGTATAAAGCTACACTCCAACAATTGAAATAACTTTTGACTTGCTTCTGTTAATTTCAAAGGCTGTTTCACTTGTGTACTCATATGATATGTTTATCAGTTACTGTAGGCCGATTTTTGTGGTGGTACAGAGGAACATGTCATCAAAATACAGAAGATGGTTTAAGGTGAAGGGTATCAACTGTAGGGAGTGTATGTTAGTCCAATGGAGTTCGTTTGTCAAATCTGGTAAAAAGGATATTGAAAAGAGCCAGTGCCAGCCAACACCCTTGTCCAACAGAGCTATTAAGTTGTAATTCTGTGGCTTCGATCTGTCACCACTTTCAAAAATCAGATTCTTTATTGATCCACGCCACACATCCTGTAATGATCCTGTAGAAAGTGTATTGTTAAATAGCAAGGTCAATTTGCCAGCCTAAAACGGGGGTTTGATTTGAATATTGCAGAGGGAATTCCATTTGGGTCAATTCATAGCTGGGCTGAAGGCAAAGTTGTTGAGTGAGCCAAACGCTCATCTGTCTCTCAGTACCTGTTTGATGTTTGGATTTTCCTTTCAGGATTACCTGCCAAGCAACAGTGGCAATACATTTCAGCAATTCTTGGCTCTGCTCCCTCCTAAATTTTCAGTTAATCATTATTTGCTGTTGGGAGGATGGATATATTCACAGTTAGAAGTATTGCTGAAGTTTTGATGAAGTAGTACCCTGTCACTAAGTTTGGGTTGGATCTCTTTCATTCTCTATTTTTGGAAGTTATGCTAAATACATTTGTCACTTATCCATCTGTTGTTGCTTAGAAGGCCAACAAACAATTTAAATCTTAAACCTTACATAAAAAAACAATAAAGATTCAATAAGCGCAAGTTGAGATATCACTTTTGCAAGTTTAAAAAGAGTCATGAATCTTAGAAATCAACAATTGTCTCTTGTTCACACAATGTACCAGTTTGCATAAAAAATTAACACGCACGGAGACCGCAGAGGAGGAGATACGTGGAAAAATAGAGTGTGTGTGTTAGATTTTCCAACGAGTCACAGACGATGTGTCATTTCTTTCTGTGCTGCAAGGAGCTTTGCAGCGATTTCCAGTTTGTAGTCTTGGTTCCTCACTGCGATCCGGCGGTCTTTTTGATGCCTAGGGATGATGAAGGGAAATCCAGGGTGTGCGGGAAGAAGTCACAGGCATTGCATCAATCTGATAGGCGATGCGTAAAATTTTCTGTTGAACGTCAGGCGCTGCGTTGATTCTTCACTGTGGAAGTCAGGCTGGTCATTCCGGTTCAGCTGTGTGTCGATCTGGTAGGCTGTGTGTCGAATTTCCAGCAGCAAGGCAGGCGCTGCATCATTTCTTCACTTCAGAAGTCAGGCTGCATCGGTCCGGCTTGGCTGTGCAACGATTTCTCGGTCGCAAAACTGCTGTGCATCGTTTCCGGCAGGCTGTGCGTCGATTTTCAGCGCACAAGGAGTTTCCTGAAGAGATGAAGTCTTTTTGGCCCTGAGACTTCAGAAAAGAGGAAGCAAGCTAAATCCAAGCCCTTGTAGTGCACTTCTCTGCAAAGTCAGAGGGCAGCAGGGCAACAGTCCTTCTCAGCAAAGCCGTCCAGATGAGTCCCTAGGGCAGCCAGGCAGTTCCTCTTGACAGGTTGCAAGTTCAGGTTCAGACCCAGACTATATACCAAAAGATGCCTTTGAAGTGGATGGAGGCTTTAAAGAGTGGTTTTGAAGAGCACAAGTTCCCCTTTCAGTACAGGTCTGTCTGCCAGGGTCCCAGTAGGGGATTTAGCAGTCCATTGTTTGAGGGCAGCCCACCAGCCTTTGAAATGTAAGTGTCAGGCCATCCACCCTTCCAGCCCAGAAAGACCCATTTAGTATGCAGATGAGTGCAGGTGTGATTGAGTATCCTGTGTTTGTGGTTGTCTGGGTGAAATACACAGTGAAGGTGTCAACCAGCCCAGCCCAGACACTGATTGAAGACAGGCTGTAAGGCACAGATATATTTTAAGTGCAGAGAAATGCTCACTTTCTAAAAGTGGCATTTCTAAAATAGTAATAGAAAATCCAACCGCACCAATAAGCAGGTTTTCTATTACCATTCCGGCCACACTAAATATGACCTGATTACCCCTTTCTGATCAGAATCTACCACTCAAACAGTATATGAGGGTAGCCATAATGATATCATATGAAAGGAGCAGGCCTCACAGTAGTGGAAAACGATTGTAGGAGTTAAACACACATGTACATGTCCTACCTTTTACCTACATAGCACTCTGTACTTTGGGTTACCTCGGGCCTACCCTGAGTGGATGACTTATATGTAGAAAATGGGGAGTTTTAAGGCCTGGCAAGTAATTTTAAATGCCAAGTTGAAGTGGCAGTGAAACCGCACACACAAGTCTTGAAATGCCGGGCCTGAGACATGGTTAGGGGGCTACGTATGTGGGTGACACAACCAGTGCTGCAGTACCACTAGTGGCATTCAATTTACAAGCCCTGTGCACCTGTACTGCACTTTACTATGGACTTTACAAGTAAAGGAAATATGCCAATTGGGGAGGAACCAATGTTACCATGTTTAAGGGAGAGAGCATAGGCACTTTAGCACTGGTTAGCAGTGGTAAAGTGCGCAGAGTCCTAAAATCAGAAAAAACAGTGTCAGAAAAGTGGAGGGAGGGAGGCAAAAAGGCGGGGGATGACCACCCTAAGGCTGTCAGGTCTAACATGCCCACCCCAGCTGAAAGAGGGGAGAGCTTACCCAATCCCTTGGGAGCTCTCATCGCTAAGGCAGAAGTATCTGGAGAAACCATCAGCATTGGTGTGGTCCGTCCTCAGGCGATGCTCCACCATAAAGTCCATCCCCTGTAGGGAAATGGACCACCTCAAGAGTTTAGGATTTTCACCCCTCATTTGCATGAGCCATCTGAGGGGCCTGTGGTCTGTTTGAACCCAGAAGTGAGTCTCAAACAGGTAGGGTCTCAGCTTATTCAGTGCCCAGACCACAGCAAATGTTTCTCTTTCAATGGCACTCTACCTCTGTTCCCGTGGTAAAAGTCTTCTGCTAATAAATGCTACTGGTTGGTATAGGCCCTCTTCATTCATCTGTGCTAGAACTACCCCTATGCCATGCTCTGAAGCCTCTGTCTGCACAATGAACTCCTTGAAGTACTCAGGGGCCCTGAGCACGGGTGTCGTGCACATGGCTTCCTTTAGAGGGTCAAAGGCTTTCTGACAAGCTTTTGTCCAATTCACCAACCTAGGTTGCTTTTTGGATGTTAGTTCTGTCAAGGTAGTCACTATGGAGCCATAACCCTTGACAAACCTACGGTAGTATCCAGTGAGGCCTAAAGAGGAGCTCACTTCTGTATGGGTTCTATGTGGTTGCCAGGCTGTGATTGTCTCAATCTGGGCCTGGAGGGGCTGCACCTTGCCACCACCTACTAGGTGTCCCAAGTGCACCACAGAACCCTGCCCAATCTGGCACTTACTGGTCTTGATTGTCAGGCCTGCCTGTTGCAGGACCTGGAGCACCTCTTGGAAGTGGAGCAGGTGTTCCTCCCAGCTAGAACTGTAGACAGCAATGTCATCTAGGTAAGCAGCACAGACACATCCTTACCAGCTAGGACCCCGTTTACCAACCGTTGGAAGGTAGCAGGGGTATTTTTCAACCCAAACAGCATTAGTCTGAACTGGTAGTGGCCCTCAGGAGTGGAAAAAGTGCATCTCTCTTTGTCCCGCTCAGTCAAAGTGATCTGTCAGTACCCTGATGTTAGATCAAAAGTACTGAGGAATTTGGCAGCGCCTAGCCTGGCTACGAGCTCATCAGCTCAGGGTATAGAGTGAGTGTCTGTCTTTCTGACAGAATTGAGACCCCGGTAGTCCATACAGAACCTAAGTTCTGACTTAACACCGGGTGCAGCAGCCTTGGGTACAGCACCAAAAGGGCTGGACCAGGGACTGCTGGACTTCTAAATCACCCCAAGAGCCAGCATCTTGGCAACCTCCTCTTTGATGCTGGCCTTCACCCTGTCTGACAACCTGTACATTTTGTTCCTTACAGGGGGAGTCTCTCCCGCGTCTATGTCATGGGCACACAAATGTGTGAATCCAGGGGTGACGAAAAACAAGAAGGAGTACTGCTCCAGTAATGCCTTCCCCTCGCTGGTCCAGATTCAGAGAGTCAGAGAGATTGACACCCTCCACTGACCCATCACCTTCCTTGGGAGATAGGAGTTCGGGGAGAGGTTCACTCTCCTTCTCCACACCCTCATCTTTCAATAGGAGCTTATTGACCTCAGTCCTCTCAAAATGAGGCTTCAGTCGGCTTAAATGGAGCACCCTTAGGGATTAGAGGTTATATTACTCTTGCTGTACAGTCTCTTAATTTCCAATTGGGTAAATTTTAGTGCATCATTATCTCCAACCAATAATTGACTTGTCACCTCACTAGGATTTTCACTTAAGACAGTTCTCACGTAGTTTATTTGCTCCTGTAATTGACATCTCCAATTGGTAGAATGTCAGGTACAAACTTTTATTCTTGCGGTTTCAGTCAGTAGTCCCATTGTCTTTACCAGTTCAGGAGACCTTGTACCTGTTGCAAGTTTACACTGTTGCATTCAGCAAGAATGTCTCCTTGAGCAAGTCGAGTCTCATGAGAAATAATTTACTATGGTTACACACATCTTCTAGCTTCTGGAAAAGTACAGCTACATGTCCTTCAGCAAGTCAGCACATTGCACGTTAGAAAAACACATTTAATATGAGACCGGCAGCTAGGCCCGACTCATGCTAACTAAGGCCTAGTAATCAATTTAGCAAAATCTTAACATATAACTCTTAATGCTAATACAGAACCACACATTAGTATATACATTATTAGTCAATTTCATTTATCATCGTATACATTGGTGGCCACTCCCCGTGGGCACATTTCACACACATATATTAAAGGCACAGCAATACATTTTCTATGCGACATCATTATACATTAATTTGCAAGCTTTCCATGTTAATTTTGAGTATAAAGCTACACTCCAACAATTGAAATAACTTTTGACTTGCTTCTGTTAATTTCAAAGGCTGTTTCACTTGTGTACTCATATGATATGTTTATCAGTTACTGTAGGCCGATTTTTGTGGTGGTACAGAGGAACATGTCATCAAAATACAGAAGATGGTTTAAGGTGAAGGGTATCAACTGTAGGGAGTGTATGTTAGTCCAATGGAGTTCGTTTGTCAAATCTGGTAAAAAGGATATTGAAAAGAGCCAGTGCCAGCCAACACCCTTGTCCAACAGAGCTATTAAGTTGTAATTCTGTGGCTTCGATCTGTCACCACTTTCAAAAATCAGATTCTTTATTGATCCACGCCACACATCCTGTAATGATCCTGTAGAAAGTGTATTGTTAAATAGCAAGGTCAATTTGCCAGTCTAAAACGGGGGTTTGATTTGAATATTGCAGAGGGAATTCCATTTGGGTCAATTCATAGCTGGGCTGAAGGCAAAGTTGTTGAGTGAGCCAAACGCTCATCTGTCTCTCAGTACCTGTTTGATGTTTGGATTTTCCTTTCAGGATTACCTGCCAAGCAACAGTGGCAATACATTTCAGCAATTCTTGGCTCTGCTCCCTCCTAAATTTTCAGTTAATCATTATTTGCTGTTGGGAGGATGGATATATTCACAGTTAGAAGTATTGCTGAAGTGTTGATGAAGTAGTACCCTGTCACTAAGTTTGGGTTGGATCTCTTTCATTCTCTATTTTTGGAAGTTATGCTAAATACATTTGTCACTTATCCATCTGTTGTTGCTTAGAAGGCCAACAAACAATTTAAATCTTAAACCTTACATAAAAAAACAATAAAGATTCAATAAGCGCAAGTTGAGATATCACTTTTGCAAGTTTAAAAAGAGTCATGAATCTTAGAAATCAACAATTGTCTCTTGTTCACACAATGTACCAGTTTGCATAAAAAATTAACACGCACGGAGACCGCAGAGGAGGAGATACGTGGAAAAATAGAGTGTGTGTGTTAGATTTTCCAACGAGTCACAGACGATGTGTCATTTCTTTCTGTGCTGCAAGGAGCTTTGCAGCGATTTCCAGTTTGTAGTCTTGGTTCCTCACTGCGATCCGGCGGTCTTTTTGATGCCTAGGGATGATGAAGGGAAATCCAGGGTGTGCGGGAAGAAGTCACAGGCATTGCATCAATCTGATAGGCGATGCGTAAAATTTTCTGTTGAACGTCAGGCGCTGCGTTGATTCTTCACTGTGGAAGTCAGGCTGGTCATTCCGGTTCAGCTGTGTGTCGATCTGGTAGGCTGTGTGTCGAATTTCCAGCAGCAAGGCAGGCGCTGCATCATTTCTTCACTTCAGAAGTCAGGCTGCATCGGTCCGGCTTGGCTGTGCAACGATTTCTCGGTCGCAAAACTGCTGTGCATCGTTTCCGGCAGGCTGTGCGTCGATTTTCAGCGCACAAGGAGTTTCCTGAAGAGATGAAGTCTTTTTGGCCCTGAGACTTCAGAAAAGAGGAAGCAAGCTAAATCCAAGCCCTTGTAGTGCACTTCTCTGCAAAGTCAGAGGGCAGCAGGGCAACAGTCCTTCTCAGCAAAGCCGTCCAGATGAGTCCCTAGGGCAGCCAGGCAGTTCCTCTTGACAGGTTGCAAGTTCAGGTTCAGACCCAGACTATATACCAAAAGATGCCTTTGAAGTGGATGGAGGCTTTAAAGAGTGGTTTTGAAGAGCACAAGTTCCCCTTTCAGTACAGGTCTGTCTGCCAGGGTCCCAGTAGGGGATTTAGCAGTCCATTGTTTGAGGGCAGCCCACCAGCCTTTGAAATGTAAGTGTCAGGCCATCCACCCTTCCAGCCCAGAAAGACCCATTTAGTATGCAGATGAGTGCAGGTGTGATTGAGTATCCTGTGTTTGTGGTTGTCTGGGTGAAATACACAGTGAAGGTGTCAACCAGCCCAGCCCAGACACTGATTGAAGACAGGCTGTAAGGCACAGATATATTTTAAGTGCAGAGAAATGCTCACTTTCTAAAAGTGGCATTTCTAAAATAGTAATAGAAAATCCAACCGCACCAATAAGCAGGTTTTTTA
Organism: Pleurodeles waltl; assembly: GCF_031143425.1. Lineage (NCBI taxonomy): Eukaryota > Metazoa > Chordata > Amphibia > Caudata > Salamandridae > Pleurodeles > Pleurodeles waltl. The sequence goes on along the minus strand of NC_090437.1, from coordinate 4,678,137 downwards.
TTACCATTCCGGCCACACTAAATATGACCTGATTACCCCTTTCTGATCAGAATCTACCACTCAAACAGTATATGAGGGTAGCCATAATGATATCATATGAAAGGAGCAGGCCTCACAGTAGTGGAAAACGATTGTAGGAGTTAAACACACATGTACATGTCCTACCTTTTACCTACATAGCACTCTGTACTTTGGGTTACCTCGGGCCTACCCTGAGTGGATGACTTATATGTAGAAAATGGGGAGTTTTAAGGCCTGGCAAGTAATTTTAAATGCCAAGTTGAAGTGGCAGTGAAACCGCACACACAAGTCTTGAAATGCCGGGCCTGAGACATGGTTAGGGGGCTACGTATGTGGGTGACACAACCAGTGCTGCAGTACCACTAGTGGCATTCAATTTACAAGCCCTGTGCACCTGTACTGCACTTTACTATGGACTTTACAAGTAAAGGAAATATGCCAATTGTGGAGGAACCAATGTTACCATGTTTAAGGGAGAGAGCATAGGCACTTTAGCACTGGTTAGCAGTGGTAAAGTGCGCAGAGTCCTAAAATCAGAAAAAACAGTGTCAGAAAAGTGGAGGGAGGGAGGCAAAAAGGCGGGGGATGACCACCCTAAGGCTGTCAGGTCTAACATGCCCACCCCAGCTGAAAGAGGGGAGAGCTTACCCAATCCCTTGGGAGCTCTCATCGCTAAGGCGGAAGTATCTGGAGAAACCATCAGCATTGGTGTGGTCCGTCCTCAGGCGATGCTCCACCATAAAGTCCATCCCCTGTAGGGAAATGGACCACCTCAAGAGTTTAGGATTTTCACCCCTCATTTGCATGAGCCATCTGAGGGGCCTGTGGTCTGTTTGAACCCAGAAGTGAGTCTCAAACAGGTAGGGTCTCAGCTTATTCAGTGCCCAGACCACAGCAAATGTTTCTCTTTCAATGGCACTCTACCTCTGTTCCCGTGGTAAAAGTCTTCTGCTAATAAATGCTACTGGTTGGTATAGGCCCTCTTCATTCATCTGTGCTAGAACTACCCCTATGCCATGCTCTGAAGCCTCTGTCTGCACAATGAACTCCTTGAAGTACTCAGGGGCCCTGAGCACGGGTGTCGTGCACATGGCTTCCTTTAGAGGGTCAAAGGCTTTCTGACAAGCTTTTGTCCAATTCACCAACCTAGGTTGCTTTTTGGATGTTAGTTCTGTCAAGGTAGTCACTATGGAGCCATAACCCTTGACAAACCTACGGTAGTATCCAGTGAGGCCTAAAGAGGAGCTCACTTCTGTATGGGTTCTATGTGGTTGCCAGGCTGTGATTGTCTCAATCTGGGCCTGGAGGGGCTGCACCTTGCCACCACCTACTAGGTGTCCCAAGTGCACCACAGAACCCTGCCCAATCTGGCACTTACTGGTCTTGATTGTCAGGCCTGCCTGTTGCAGGACCTGGAGCACCTCTTGGAAGTGGAGCAGGTGTTCCTCCCAGCTAGAACTGTAGACAGCAATGTCATCTAGGTAAGCAGCACAGACACATCCTTACCAGCTAGGACCCCGTTTACCAACCGTTGGAAGGTAGCAGGGGTATTTTTCAACCCAAACAGCATTAGTCTGAACTGGTAGTGGCCCTCAGGAGTGGAAAAAGTGCATCTCTCTTTGTCCCGCTCAGTCAAAGTGATCTGTCAGTACCCTGATGTTAGATCAAAAGTACTGAGGAATTTGGCAGCGCCAAGCCTGGCTACGAGCTCATCAGCTCAGGGTATAGAGTGAGTGTCTGTCTTTCTGACAGAATTGAGACCCCGGTAGTCCATACAGAACCTAAGTTCTGACTTAACACCGGGTGCAGCAGCCTTGGGTACAGCACCAAAAGGGCTGGACCAGGGACTGCTGGACTTCTAAATCACCCCAAGAGCCAGCATCTTGGCAACCTCCTCTTTGATGCTGGCCTTCACCCTGTCTGACAACCTGTACATTTTGTTCCTTACAGGGGGAGTCTCTCCCGCGTCTATGTCATGGGCACACAAATGTGTGAATCCAGGGGTGACGAAAAACAAGAAGGAGTACTGCTCCAGTAATGCCTTCCCCTCGCTGGTCCAGATTCAGAGAGTCAGAGAGATTGACACCCTCCACTGACCCATCACCTTCCTTGGGAGATAGGAGTTCGGGGAGAGGTTCACTCTCCTTCTCCACACCCTCATCTTTCAATAGGAGCTTATTGACCTCAGTCCTCTCAAAATGAGGCTTCAGTCGGCTTAAATGGAGCACCCTTAGGGATTAGAGGTTATATTACTCTTGCTGTACAGTCTCTTAATTTCCAATTGGGTAAATTTTAGTGCATCATTATCTCCAACCAATAATTGACTTGTCACCTCACTAGGATTTTCACTTAAGACAGTTCTCACGTAGTTTATTGGCTCCTGTAATTGACGTCTCCAACGGGTAGAATGTCAGGTACAAACTTTTATTCTCGCGGTTTCAGTCAGTAGTCCCATTGTCTTTACCAGTTCAGGCGACCTTGTACCTGCTGCAAGTTTACACTGTTGCTTTCAGCAAGAATGTCTCCTTGAGCAAGTCGAGTCTCATGAGAAATAATTTACTACGTTTACACATATCTTCTAGCTTCTGGAAAAGTACGGCTACATGTACTTCAGCAAGTCAGCACATTGCACGTTATAAAAACACCTCAAGAGTTTAGGATTTTCACCCCTCATTTGCATGAGCCATCTGAGGGACCTGTGGTCAGTTTGAACCCAGAAGTGAGTCTCAAACAGGTAGGGTCTCAGCTTATTCAGTGCCCAGACCACAGCAAATGTTTCTCTTTCTATGGCACTCTACCTCTGTTCCCGTGGTAAAAGCCTTCTGCTAATAAATGCTACTGGTTGGTATAGGCCCTCTTCATTCATCTGTGCTAGAACTACCCCTATGCCATGCTCTGAAGCCTCTGTCTGCACGATGAACTCCTTGAAGTAGTCAGGGGCCCTGAGCACGGGTGTCGTGCACATGGCTTCCTTTAGAGGGTCAAAGGCTTTCTGACAAGCTTTTGTCCAATTCACCAACCTAGGTTGCATTTTGGATGTTAGTTCTGTCAAGGTGGTCACTGTGGAGCCATAACCCTTGACAAATATAGGTAGTATCCAGTGAGGCCTAAAAAGGAGCTCACTTCTGTATGGGTTCTATGTAGTTGCCAGGCTGTGATTGTCTCAATCTGGGCCTGGAGGGGCTGCACCTTGCCACCACCTACTAGGTGTCCCAAGTACACCACAGAACCCTGCCCAATCTGGCACTTACTGGTCTTGATTGTCAGGCCTGCCTGTTGCAGGACTTGGAGCACCTCTTGGAAGTGGAGCAGGTGTTCCTCCCAGCTAGAACGGTAGACAGCAATGTCATCTAGGTAAGCAGCACAGACACATCCTTACCAGCTAGGACCCTGTTTACCAACCGTTGGAAGGTAGCAGGGGTATTTTTCAACCCAAACGGCATTAGTCTGAACTGGTAGTGGCCCTCAGGAGTGGAAAAAGTGCATCTCTCTTTGTCCCGCTCAGTCAAAGTGATCTGTCAGTACCCTGATGTGAGATCAAAAGTACTGAGGAATTTGGCAGCGCCTAGCCTGGCTACGAGCTCATCAGCTCAGGGTATAGGGTGAGTGTCTGTCTTTCTGACAGAATTGAGACCCTGGTTGTCCATACAGAACCTAAGTTCTGACAACACCGGGTGCAGCAGCCTTGGGTACAGCACCAAAAGGGCTGGACCAGGGACTGCTGGACTTCTCAATCACCCCAAGAGCCAGCATCTTAGCAACCTCCTCTTTGATGCTGGCCTTCACCCTGTCTGACAACCTGTACATTTTGTTCCTTACAGGGGGAGTCCCTCCCGCGTCTATGTCATGGGCACACAAATGTGTGAGTCCAGGGGTGAGGAAAAATAGGAAGGAGTACTGCTCCAGTAATGCCTTCCCCTCGCTGGTCCAGATTCAGGGAGTCAGAGAGATTGACACCCTCCACTGACCCATCACCTTCCTCGGAAGATAGGAGTTCAGGGAGAGGTTCACTCTCCTTCTCCACACCCTCATCTTTCAATAGAAGCTTATTGACCTCAGTCCTCTCAAAATGAGGCTGCAGTTGGTTTAAATGGAGCACCCTTAGGGAGTTCCTAGGGGACTGGAGGTCCACTAAGTAAGTGGCCTCCCCTTTACTCTCCTTGATCTCAAATGGGCCAGTTCAGCGGTCCTGGAGAGCTCTAGGATCTACTGGCTTCATTACTCAAACTTTGTATCCAGGCTGAAACTCCACCAGGGTGGCCTTCTGGTCGTGCTAGCATTTCATCACCACTTGACTCACCTCAAGGTTGCTTTTGGCCTTTTTCCAGAAGCGCTGCATCTGGTTGTGGAGGGCCAGCATGTAGCTGACTACATCCTGAGGGGGTGCCTTGGGAGCTTTCTCCAACCCCTCTTTCACCGTGCTTAAGGGTCTCCTGACAGGATACCCATAGAGAAATTCAAGGGGACTGAACCTTACCCCCTTCTGGGGCACCTCTCTGTAAGCAAGAAAAGGCATGGCAAGAGGGTGACCCACTTATGCTTCATTGCCCCAGAAGGACTGGTAAGTGTGCAGAGTCCTAAAAGCATCAAAAACAGTGTCAGAAAAGTGGAGGAAGGCAGGCAAAAAGTTGGGGAATGACCACCCTAAGGCTGTCAGGTCTAACACAAATTATTCTGCATTCCAGTATCCCTCTTAAAAGTTTTCCAAATATCAAAACGTCTCTGTGAATCAAGGGACTGCGTTACCCAGTTTCCAACATGTTGAATTCATAACATTTAAGCAACAGGATCCCTCTGTACCTTTGGTTGAATGTCAAAGAACAGAGAGTAATTAAATGAGGCAGACAAAAGTGTAGTGAGAGATGTCTTTCCAATTTACTGTATACAGGGTATGGCTTAAACACCTGCCCACAAGCAAGTATACAATCAATCTCAAAGCAACTTCCTCATTCCTGCTTTCCTGAACCATACACCTCCCTGCTCCTATCCACTATACAAGTAGGATCCTGCAAATCTGATTTAAGAGCCCATTAAACTCCCAACATATGTTTCTCCAACTTTAGTCGCTCCTCCCTGCAATGTCTACTACGTAACTGCTGTTCTGAAGTTCTGCCTAGAGACAATTTTGTACTATAACCTGGAAATTCTGATTTTTTGAGAAACTGGTAGGGCTTTCCTGATAATACACATATGTCTGACATATAGAACAGGCCTAATTGTATGTCAAACATGAGAGGCACAAAGGCCCTTATTTAAGAAAAAGTGGTGCATCAGAGCTGATGTTCCTCTTTTTCTGCTACCCCCTCCCGGCGCAGTATTTATAATATGGTGCACCATGGCAATCGTTTTTTTTTAATTTATTTATTTATTTATTTATACAAATTTATCATGCAACAACAAGAACAGCCCAGGAGCTGGATAATAAACAAAGGAAGTACAGTAGTGTACACATAATATCATAAGGGACCGCCAAAGGTAAAGTACAATAAATCAAGGATCCCAGCATGACTAGATCAACAGATTCCGGCAGCCTCCCAGCCACCCAGGAACGCAACTTCAAACAGCACACCACTAGTGGTAAACCGAGCGCAGCGCCCACCAGGGCACAAACACAACAAACATCAACCAACATAGAAGTAGAGGCGGCAGAGCAGACACATACAGCAGGGTCCACCATCGAACAGCACATACAACACTTGCAGGAAACAACATCTAATCCAATCAATGCAAGTGTGCGACCTGTCACATAGAGCCAAAGCCCTCACAATTCAATCATGAGAGTCCAAGAAAGAGCGAAAAGGTGCCCAGATATCTCTAGGGCGAGAGCCCGCGGGGGCCTGCTCCCAAAAGATTGACAACTGCTCCTGACAAAACGCAGCATAACGCAGCCAGTCAGACCTTTGCAGCACCCTGCCCCGCCCCCAACACATCGCCACTCTTCTCTTTGCCAGTAAAAGCAGCATACCCACCAGACGCCTCCACACCGGTGGCACCCCATCCAGCAGCCCAAGCAACGCCAGCACAGGAGAAAAAGGCAAAACCAAGCCAGTCATTCCAGCAATTGCATGCATCGCCTTTTCCCAAAAGGCGCGCACCTCAGCACAGTTCCATGCCAGATGCAGAAAATCAGTGTCCGGCGCATGGCAACGTTCACAGCGTGCAACAGAACGCAGGCCCTTATCACACAAGCCATGAGGGGTATAATAAAACCGGTGTAGGAATTTAAAGTGTATGAGCCGCAGTCTGTAATTAGGTGACAGCATTCTCAGGTGCGCACAGCAATTTCTCCACATTGCCTCAGTTAGCACCTCCCCAACATCCATTTCCCTTTTAGACTTAGCAGCCACAACCACTGCCTTCTGCTGCTCCTGCATGCACCCATACAATCTGGTGATGAGCCTTCGAGGTGACCGCGCCCGCCACAGCAACTCAAGCGCCTGACAGGTCTTAGGCATGGCCGGGAGACTAGGAAACCGCACACGAAGCGTCGCGTATACATGCAGCAAATATAACCTGTGCAGCCCATTATCAGCTCCAGGCCGCAACGCTTCCTCCGGCGAAAGCAAGCACTCGTTCACAAACCAGTCCCCCAGCAATGACAACTCAAAGGCAGCAAGAAACTCTCGCAATCGAGCGTCACAAGTCATCCACTTATCTGCAACATCCAACACAGGCATCGCAGGGGCAAAGGGCGCACCTGTCCCCGACCGGCGCACCAAAGCAGCCCAAGCCCCAGAAGTGCACGCCACGGAATCCACCCCCCTAGTGCGAGTCCGACACATACGTCCAAGAACTCTTGTCAGTCGATCCGGTCCGGCCACACCAAATCGCTCTCAGGCACAAGATGAGGCAAATACCTTATAGGACGAATCCAAAAATACGCGAAATGGGCATGTGCACAATAATAATAGAGGTCTGGGGCAGCGAGGCCCCCCATTTCAAACGGCAGTGTTAGCTTCTCCCAGGCAATCCTAGGCTGCCCACCCGCCCACACTAATCGCACCAAAGCAGATCTGAGCCTCCTAAGGATACTCACGGTGAGCACCAACGGAAGATTAACAAAAAGATACAGGAACTTTGGCAGCACAACCATCTTAGCAATGCTGATGCGCCCAATAAGCGAAAGCAGCAACGAACGCCACACCTCGAGCCTATCTTCCAGCCAAGCCACTAACCTGCCATAATTGGCAAGCCACAGAGTCTCTACATCGCAGCTGAGCCATACTCCCAGATAACGGACCGGGCCATCCGCCCATTCAACGGGGTAATGCGACAAGCAACGCGCAGTACCACTAGTAAGGGGAAGCACCACCGATTTAGACCAGTTCATCGTGATGCCAGAGAAGCCACCCAAAAGGAACGACCTCAGTCAGCAGGACATCTAGGTTCGCGCCCGGCTCCCGCATGTACAACGCAATATCATCTGCGTACATCGAAATTAGAATCGGTCGTTGCCTAAACTGCAGCCCTCTGTGGTTGTGATGCTGCCGTAAATAGGCTGCCAACGGTTCCATGGTGATAGCAAAAAGCAGCGGGACAAAGGGCAACCCTGACGAGTCCCTCGGGCCACAGGAAAGGGGCCTGAAATGCAGCCATTCAGCCTCAACCTCGCAACCTGATCCGTCTACAACAAACGGATCAATTTTATAAATCGGACACTCATGCCCACTCTGCCCAACAGCACAAATAAATATGGCCAGGCCAAGGAATCAAACGCCTTCGTCGCGTCCAAAAACACAGCAGCAGCCTCATCATCTGCCGAAAGGCCACCCAGTACAGCGAAAAATGTACGCAAATTATGCATCGTCGACTGCTCCAGCACTAAACCAGACTGGTCCGGAAGCACCAGGCGCGACATCAGGGGCTGCAAGCGTAACGCCAACAACTTGGCCAGAATTGTATTGTCCACATTAATCATAGATAGTGGGTGATACGAATCACAACTGTAAGGATCCTTTCCCGGCTGAAGGATCGTAACTATCAACGCCTCCAGCAGGGATGCAGGAAGAGACCCAGTCTCTAACGCCTCGGCGTATACCTCCAGCAGGTAAGGAGCCAGAATATCGGCGTACTCTTTATAAAAGGCAGGGGTTAAGCCGTCCAATCCCAGGGCCTTATCACCAGGCAGCCCACCAATAACTGCCTTAATCTCTTCCACTGAGAAGGGCTCATCAAAGTAAGCTCTATGAGCATCATCGAACCAAAGCAGACTAATCTCTGAAAAATAAGCCTGCGCCGCATCAAGATTTTGCACAGCGGGGGCCGAGTATAAATCCGCAAAATATTTCGTAAAGACCTTCATGACACCCTCTGTGCCTAGAACCCGCCCATCCCCCTGCCCATCTATTCTAGTAACGTAACCGCTCACCCAAGGCTTACGCAGCATATTCGCCAGTGTCCGATCCGCTCTGTCCCCCTCACCATAGCACCAGGCCCTGGCATATTTACCTAAAAAACAAACTTCCCAGTGGGCGGCCTCCTCATATCGAGAGATCGCCACACGTAGAGCCGCCACCGTCTCGCCAGCCCAGTCCGCCACCAATTTCACCTCCAGCTCCGATATCTGCGACTCCAGCTCAGCCAACTCTCGACGCAATGCACAAAGTACTCCATGCTGCCTGGAAAGACACACTCCCCGAATGACCACCTTGAAGGCCTCCCAAAGCGCTACCGTTGAATCAACTGACCCGCGATTCTCAGCAAAGAAATGCAAGATGGCCCCAAGAATCTCTTCGCGAAACACTTCATCTCGAAGAGCCCCCTGCGGCAAATGCCAGGCAAACGCAGTACTCGGGACCCCAGGTATGGAAAGCTACAACTTAACAGGGGAGTGATCCGAGAGGGTCCGAGCCAAATGCTCCACCGATTGCGTCCACATCTCCACATCTCGAGTGCCCAGCCATCGGACTAAACAAGACCAACTATTATGTACATAGTTGACACACGTACCCTCTCTCTGATCCCCATGCTTCACCCTCCATAAGTCAACTAGGGCTCCATTGCTCATGACAGTCTTTAATGCCGCCGCAGCAGCAGAGTGTCGAGGCCTAGTTGCACTCTCCCAGTCTCGCTCCGGATCCAAAACCACGTTGAAGTCTCCCCCCAAATCACAGTCCCACTCCCCATTAAGTCCACCAGGTGCCACACCTCACAGAAAAAGCCAGGGTCATCGACATTCGGACCATACACCGACAACAGCCGACAGGGCCAATCTAATAGGGTGCCACTCAACAAAACACAGAGTCCATCCGGATCTACTTTCGCTCAGTGAGTTCGCCACTGCAGCCCCTTACGCAACAAAATCACCACTCCTCTGGCGTATCGCGAGAACCCCGCACTATGACACTCACCAATCCACCCAGCCTTCAGCCCATGCACCGTGGAAGCATCCAGATGCGTCTCCTGGAGCATACATACACCTATACGATGACGCTGAAGATAAGCAGACATGAGCCGCACCTTACGCTGGTCATTCAAGCCACGCACATTCCACGTAAGGCAACAAACCGCCGCCATCATCTCCAGCCACGACCCAGCAACGCTTCCATACGTCCCGCATCGGGCCACTCGTCACCGCATGCCAGATCCATTCAGCACAAATTGACAATAGCAATATCTCCAAACAACACATAAACAACCAACCAGGAAACACACCCACCCACGCAGACCCCCGAAACAGGTCAAAGCAGATACCCCCCTCATCCCCCAAAGAAGACATTCAGGGGCCCACAACATAGTTAAGGGACTCATCCAAGGGTCATGAGCAAGACAGGCCGGAGAGGACGACGGGCAAAAAATGCAAAGATACTGACATAGCAGCTCCTAAATAGGAAATCAAGAACAGTGCAACAACAGCTCCCAGCAGGAGTCAAGGTCCAGCAGCGACTCGGCGCCAGAGGCAGTCAATCAGTGTCACTAAGGTTCGCCCGCTCCGAGCCAGGATCTCCAGCCCCCTCAGTCGCAGAGCGCCGCAGAAGCGTCTTAACAAACTTGCCCGCCAGCTTCGGGTCCATAAAGAAATGCAGAGTTCCTCCATGCTGTATCCTAAGTTTTGCCCAATATATGAGCGATAAACGACCCGCAGACAGGCTCAAAGAGCGCTTGATTGGCAAAAATGTCTTGCGTGCCGCCTACACATTCGGAGTATAGTCAGGAAAAAAATGCAACTCTGTGTTCCCATAGAGCAGCGGGCGTCGCTCCCGGGCCAGTCGCAGCACACTGTCACGGTCACGATAGTTTAAGAGGCAGAAAATGTCAGGACGCGGCGGGGTCCCGGGGGGCCGAGGTCCCAACAATCAATGAGCCCTTTCCACCACCAGCATTCGAGAAAGCTCGCCCGGGAAAAAGTCAACAAGCAATTTCTCTATGAAGTCTTCCATTCTGCCCATGTCCGTGGACTCAGGAAGGCCAAGCATCCTGACATTATTGCGCTGGGACCGCGCCTCCAAATCTTCATTTTTATTCCTGATTACCTCCAGCACCCGCTCCATCTGCAGCAAGCGTTCTCTCTCACCATGTCCCTGGTCCTCCATCTCCAAGGTGCGCAACTCAAGTTGCTCAAAGCGGGCATCATGTTCATCCACCCGGGCCCGGATGCGATCCATCTGCTCCGTCAAATGGTCCAGCTTGGCATCAATTCCCGCCAAACTGCTCTTGAGGTCCAAGAACACGGACTGAACGGAAGCATCTGAGGCCCCTTTATCCATCTGCACCTCTCCAGACGATGGCACGGGGGTGCCCCCCTCCACCTGCTGCCATCGAAGGAAAGCTTGGCCTGCCACTGCTCTGCCTTGCCCATAGCGCGCTTCACCGGGAACCCAGTCCCAGATGCACCACCCAACTCCAATGAACAGGCAATTCATCCAGATAGTGCAGAGCTCAGACAGGGACCCCCCAGCAGAGTTCCCAGTAGACAGGCGGCACCCACCAACCGGGTACAGCGCTCTTCCAAAAGCAGGTAAGTACCAGAGGTCTCCAGGCCAATCAATGATCTCCCCAGAGGCGTCGAGTGCAAGCCAGGAATCTCTCTCACACCACCATCTCCACTAACGTGTCCTCAGCCACCTCCGGCAGCCCAACCAGCAATGACAGCAGTCCAATATGAAAGCCAAAGTCCTCAAAAGGCCCAATGCGGCCCAAAACGACTCCAATCAATGCAGCCCGTGCCCCCGACCCGACCGGCGACTAATATTATCAGGCCCTCCAACAAGGCCCGACGCCAGGAGGCCCAGAGCAGGCCCGCCCAACCACGTGGCCCGGTCTCCCGCCACACAGGATGGAGCCTCAGCATCAAATCACAGGGGCCCTCGCACCCCGATAAGAGTGCTGAACCAGGGGGCTCCTGCCAGCCTCCACCAAGTCGGCACAGCGCCGCCGTCAATTGCACCTCTCCCAAGGCGGGGCATGCCCAGCTTCCCAGGCCGCGTAACCACGCAACCTCGCGCCGTCAAGCCGCACACCCCAAGATCGGGCTGCGAAGATCTCTCTCGGGGGGGCCGCGGCCCGGCGAGACCGCCGAAAGTCCCCCCCGGGCAGCACTCACCTTGTGCCCCGCTCCGGCGGGAAATCAAGGCCCTCTCCCTGGCACCCACAAAAGCGCACGGCAGCCCGCACAGCCGAACGCATCTCACAGGCAGGCCCGGCCAAGCCCACCCCCACGCAACTCGCACACAGGCTCGCCAACATCCAAAAACCGGCGACGGGCAACGGCACCCCCGTAATCTGGAGGGCTCCCGGAACCAGCGCCACCACGACAGGAGAAATGCTGACTTAGAGCCCTAAGTCCGGCAGAGCCTCACTCATTGATGGCCATCTTGCCGGCAGGCTAGCTCCGCCCCCCATCATGGCAATCATTAGCACAATAGCATCAAATGTTTTGACGCTATTGTGGCGCTTTGCTGCACTGGCATCAACAATTTTGACGCAATTGTGGCAAAGTGCAAGGAAGCCCATAGGTTTCTATGGGAGTGTCATTTTAAAGCCTGCACTGAGCAGGTGTTGAAAATTATGCCAAAAATGGTGCAGTGAAATCTATTACATTTTACTGCACAATTTTTGCAGTCCTCCTAGCACCGGAATGTCCCCCTTCCATATATCATGCCTGGCACAGGCATAATGTGGCGCAACGGTTTACAAAGTGGTACAATGCATGCATTGCACCACCTTGTAAATATGGTGCACGGAAAAAGCCACTTTAGTGCCACCTTAAAGTAAAAAAGTGACACTATGGCTGCACTAAGGTGGTGCTAGGAACTCTTAAATATGACCCAAGGTTTTTAGAGTATGTATGCATGATGGTTTAGGCTGAGACAAGTAACCGATTCTAGTGGCAGATTGACATTAGCTGCACTATTCAAAATAACAGAAACACAATAGAGAGGTATTGTCAATACTTCTGACTGGAGAGTGATTAGTGCTGCAAGGCAATCCCACCTCATAAAGAACAACTTAGAAGGATGCAACATTGGTTACAGTTGCATGCCTTCGAACCTGTCTCTGACAGGAACATTGTTCATTCTTTAGAATGCAGATATGAAATGCTGTGCAACAATTTCCTAATCCTTTTAGAGAATCATTATGGAGAAGAACGTAAAGAGGCTTGAGAGTTTGGGAGTGAGAGAAATGAAGGCTGAGTGCGTGAGTGGATATGCCACAGTGCCATTATCCGGTCGCAGCCCCAACAGCTTTCTGAGGTATGCAGGTATAGTTACATGGATTGGCATTAAATATTTAGGAAGATTACTAATCACTCAGTCAATACTATAACAAGGAGGGTGATAACATATGTATAGGTGCTTGGTAAGGATTAGATTAAATTAATACAAGTAAGAAGGATGTGTTAACTTTGTTGTCATGATCTGATTGCTAAGATTACCATAAAAATGACCATCATTCTGGTACATAAGGTGTATGTGCTAATGATACATAACAAATAATTGAAGATTGTAAAATACCAACAGCTTTGTGAGTCTAATGTTTCCAGGGGACAGTGTGATGGTTCACCTATGTTCAAAAAGACTTCTGTAGATAAGAGTTTCTCCATCAGAACTGTCTAACTTATAACACTCTGAATCTGGGTGAGCCTAACTCATCATTGAGAAGAGTGAGAAAACTTGTCTTTCCTCTGTGGAGGTGTGACAAGCTTTATTCTACACAGATTAAGAAGTTCTAACCTGGTGTGCCCCCTCTTTAATAACGAAATAAGCTGCAACAATTCATCAATCAATATTTTTGACCTACTTTCACTGCACTACTCCGTTCTCTGATGTTACTGTGAAGAGACATGATCATTCACAAAATCACACTAAGGACATGATTTAGATTTTGGAGGTGTTATTGCTTAGCCAAGTTGGTGGCGGACCGTGTTCCACCTGCCGTATTTAGAAGCAGTGAACTGGCGACAGATTTCTGACCGAGGGAGATGGCAGGGGGACTCAATGGACATTGTACAATGGCAGTGGCTATGGAATAGAGATGAGTGACACAAGTACACACCGTCCCTTAGCCGTATGTACCCTCCTGCACTGTGCACTACAAATCACACCATGTACACACCATTATCCATCACAATTCCAGCACAGCCCATACATGCCAAAAACACACATTATCCACATCCATGACACCACATGCACACACCATTGACACTGCACACACACAAACACCACAACCTCAACAACCAACACAACTACACACTCAGCTACACAGAAATACTCACACACAAGCACAGCTACACACATCACAACAATGTCCACCACACAGCAAAAATAACATTCACCTGAATGTGTCACACGGCAACACAACATAGATAACAACATCCATCTCACATGCAAGTGACACACATACAGACACAACCACATTATGCACTCCAGCTCCCTCCATCTCAAACAGCCAATCGACACACATACACACACATACAGACATACACCTACTGACTCACATACACAGCAGGTAGCACAAACCTCATGTACAGGTTCTCTTGCACTGTGCACACATGGACACCATTGTGCAGTGAGAGTGTATCATCATTGTGGTTCCAGCATTCATTTTTCAATGAATGATGAGACCACAATGACAGTTGTGTATGCATGTGATGTGTGCGTCGTGTCAGTGTGACCCCCGCCATGTGTGGCACAATTACCCCCAACATGTGCATGTCACAGTGGCTTAAACAATTACTTTTATATGTATATGCCTGCAGTGGTCAACACCTCCCATGCAGTACTCATCCAATGTACACTGGCAAAGAAAGTTCCCTACCTTTGAGTCTTACAATGGGGGGTATAGTGTCGTCTCTGTGGGTCAGTGACAGCAGTGACAGCAGGCATTGCCCTGTCATGTCCAGTCAAAGACACAGGAGGAATAAGGGAAAAAGGTGAATTTTTCCCCCTTTTCCCTGCATTCCGCCAACTCAGATGTCGAGGATGGGCTGCCACTTTGTTCTTGGTGGAAAGGCACATCCAAATTCACTTGGCGGGAAGGGTGGCTGGGGTTCCATCAGCATCCACTTTATCCTCCCCACCGCTGATAGGGACGGTATTTCTTGGCAGATACTGCAGTTCGAATATCGACTAAGAGACCTCCAACATCTAAATACGACTGCCAGACCATCACATTGGTGGATGGGTTTTCCGTTGAAAAGTCGATGGTGGGACCACTACCGCCAACCTCTAAATCAGGCCCTCAGATGCGAAGCTCTTCCCAGTATTCACTACCATTCGTTTCAATGTCCATTTCATAGCATCTTCACCAACAAAGCCTCCATTCTCAGACTAAAATTATCTACCACCGTCACTCATGACTGCAGCACATTAATCGAAGAATCTATGGAATTTATCAAGTCTCAGTAAAAAATACCTTAGTCCACCTTTTTTGGGGAGATTTCATTCTTCATTGGGGCAATGAGAACAACAAACCTGTTAATGTATTTTCTTCTTTTCTCTGTGACAGTGCTCTCTTTCAACACTGTGAGAAACCCACCTACTGAAAATAATCCATTCTAGATCGGGAAATTTCAAAGGATACTCTTCTTACAGTCAAGGACTCTTTCGTAGTTGAATGGTGTGATTACCTTTTTGAATTCCTTTCTTTATACACAAACTATTGACAATAGTGATCTTGCTAACAAGACTTGTTGCAATCTTCTCATTCCGGATAGTCAGCAAGACATTAATGCCACAACAGATATGCATGTAGGTTCTGTTTGAAGAATCTGCTCCAAAAAAAGGCACAATGGTTGTTCAAAAATCTTCTTTCCCTGGTTCTCAAATGATCTATATTCTGAAAGAAAATGACTGCACAAACTCAAGAAGTATTGGAGACACCACCCTTCTCCATTCAATCTGACAAGATTGAGAGCTTCCTGAATAAACTACAAATGCCACATTTGATTATGAGTATAGTCAGCGTGATGAGTATTTCTGGAGTTAGTGACCTGAAGGTGGCTTGTGCTATGTCACTACTACAGTTTTCATAGAAGATTCTTGGGCCCATATTTATACTCGGTTTGCGCTGAATTAGTGTCAATTTCTTTTACGCTAATTCAGTGGAAACCTAACCCCATATTAATGCTTTGGCACTAGACACATCTAACGCCAAATTACTGTTGTTTTCTGGATGGTAAAACCCACATTGTGTCAATGAGATGCAAGGTAGGCGTTCCCATCCATTAAAGGACAATATGGCCTTTGTGTCATATTTGTCCCCCAGTGCTAAAATCCAGCACTGGGGGATGAGGGCCTTTAATAATGGTGCTAAGCTTGCTTAGCACCATTATTTAATGCCTGGGTATGGGCAGGTGTAAGGGGACCTGTAGACATATTTCCATGGTCAGAGACCATGGAAATTGCTCACAGGTGCCCCTCCCTGGCCCCAAGGACAGCCCACCCTCCCCCACCCACACCAGGAGGAAACCTAAGGATGGGGGACACATCCCAAGTAGGTCCGGGTAAGTATATATTTTTTTTCCCCAACACTGCTCGGGGACCCTGACCACCCCCTGGGCATGGCCATTGGGGTGGTGGGCATGGCCCCTGTCTTTACTAAGACAGGAGCCATGTCCATGGGGGTGGTGCACCAGAAAATGGAGCTAAACTGCTTAGAGGAAATTTTTCGGCCTCTAAAAAGTGTAGCGCCATAATTTGGCGCACAAGCCTTGGTTCCACCTACACCTCCCCAGCCCTTTTAGCATCCTTTCCAAGGACGCTAACAGGGCATTAGCGCCGGCTAGCGTCATTCAATAAATTTACGCCAGACCGGCATCTTGGAATGACGCTATACTTTTTCACTCAAAACTGAAGCGCAGTGTTGCGTTAAAAAGTAAAAATCTGCCCCTTAGTTGATATGTTTTGTGTTAGGCCTTCTTTGTGTTGGTGGTGCTGAGGGGTTAGCTCACAAGTGATCCTCTTTTTGCCATATTTGGTGATATTTCAATATGCCAACCAGCAACTTTGAGTCCCACATGCTCAGTGGAGTCTCTCACTATAATTAGATTTAGTGGTGACTTCCTCCCAAAGTCTTGCAATCTTTGTAAGAGCTGTTCCTCTCTATATTCCATTCCTATCACTCTGGGTGCAAGCACATAATTGTGGGGTGCTAGACTGGGAACTAATGTTAAAGGGTTATTGACTACAACTGCTTATCCAGTTGGAGGGAGTTGTGGCTTGCATTCAGGGGAAGTTGCTAGTCGAGTTTACAGACAATATAGTCACAAGATTCTTCCTCATAAAGCAGTTGAACATAGGTATATTAGTTCTGAATAGCTTCACATTTTAAAATAAATGAGAATTGGACAAACTCAGATATTTTTTTTTCCCTTCCACTCAAATGTGGGAGTTGTTAATGTGCAGATGACTTCTTATTAGCAAAATCTTTCATCCTTGCTACTTCCACTTATCTTGGATGGTCTTTGAAGAGATGTTTGAAGCTTTTGGATGGAACACGTTGATCACTTCAACAGGTCATTCCACATCCATCTTCCCTACTTTATGTCTCAGTTCCTTTTCTCAGTGAGAGTTCAAAAATGATCATACAACTCAGAATTCTAATTCCTATACATACATCAGCTTGCATAGGGTTCAGATTTGAAAACCCCTTTGCTTGTAATTAGAACCTTTGGCTTCTAAAGTGATGTGCAGTGCACAATATTCTCATTGGGTTGATTTTAACCCTAAGATTGACCTTTTAAAATATATAGATGTCAGTCAGGGGAAGTACAGGTTTTTCCTATATGAAGGATTTGATATCAAAGGAATGAAAATTTATAGAGTTCAATTTTCTAATTTAAGGGAGTTTAGGGTCTTGACAGCTACTACCATTCAAACCTACAAAATATCAAAGAAGTGATGTAACATGGGAACAAAATCTAAATTGTTTCCTCACATTGCAGGGCAATCTCTTAGGTTACACCAATCATAAAGACGGTAGATTTTGGACAACATAGCTAAATTGCTTGTTTGACAAAACCTAGATTGTCAGGTCTCAAACTATTGAGTGTCTTCTCAGGAAAGGTAAATGAGAATGAAGTTCAACTACCTACTTAGACAAATAGACAAATCCAATGGAGAAGGACTCTCCTTTTGTAATTAGGAGGTCAAGAATTGCGACTTTTGTAAGAGTTCTGTTTAGTAAGATCATTGCTATTCAGAAAAAAACTCAGTTGTGATACTTGAGAGTCTCTAGTGTCATTCCTGTGATGTCTCATGTTAAGATGATGGTTGGCAAGGAGGATTACTCATTGAAGAGATACATTAATTGTTAAATACCAACTTGATTGCTCCATTTTGATTGTTTGATTGTAGTACCATCACCGCAAGATAGTTCAACCCTCATACATTCATTTGTAGAGTGACCTTCGACACTGAAAAATTTGATTTCAATTGAATCGCTGTGATTGTCTTCTATTCCACTATCATAACATAATTTATGGTCCAAAAATTTGATTATGAACTTGTGGGAAATCAGTGTATTTTTCCAAAGGGCAGAGCAGGCATGTATCCAGGTTTCTATGAGGAATAGGTTGTCAATACCACGGGCAGCAGTAAACTCAGCAGCCCTTGCCCAGTGTTTAGTAGCAGATCTGAAGTTATGCAACATCAATTTTGTGGAGTATGTTAAAAAATTGCCCTCTTTGAAGGGTCACCCCAGGCTTTTTGTTTCCTCTTTACCTTACCTCATTTTTGTTGTCTTTAGGATTCTGTGTACCTTACCACTGCTAACTAGTGCTGAAGTACTTGTGCTCTCTCCTTAAAAAGTGTTAACATTGGTTTATACACAATTGCCATATTTAAATTGCTTGTAAGTTACACATCAAAATTTATATCATATACCCTGCTCCTCTAAATTAAATACTGCTAGTGGGCCTGTACTACTGAATGTGCTACCCACTTAATTAGCCATTTAAACATGTCTCATCTTGCCACTCCAGAGCCTGTGCATGCATTTTCACTACCACTTTGATTTGGAATTAAAACCATTTGTCTAGCCTAAAACACCTCTTTTATTGCATATAGGTCACCCCTAAGGCAGGCCCTAGGTAGCCCATAGGCAGGGTGTTGTATAAGTAAAAGGTAGGGTGCGTACATCAAAGTTTTTCATGTTCTGGTAGTGAAAAGTGTAATTTCTTTTTGAACCAATGTGAGGCATACTCCTCTCATAGTTTAACATTTGGAATTCTTTAATTTACTTTTAAGCTGTAATTCCTGATTAGAAAGAAGTAGCTGTTGTATGTTTCATACCTTTGGAATGGTAATGGTAATCCTCTTTACTGGTATGGTCAGATTATCCATTACTATTTTAAAAATGCCACTTTTAGAAAGTAGACATGTCTCTGGTCGTAGAGCTGTGGGTTCCTATAGTCTTTCTCCAATAAACATCTCAAGTAGTTCACAGCTACACTTTGTACATTCCCTCTAGACAGCCACAAACACCGGTAGATTAGCTGTCTGATCACTCATCTTCATTCTGATGGCTTTTACTGGGCAGGAAGAGCTGAATAGTCCGTGCCTATCCCCACACAAAGGGCTAATTACCCCCTACTGATAGTCTGAAGCTCAAGCTGAGAAAGAAAGGATAATTGTGCACTTCAAAGACCCTTCTTTGAAGTCACATACACTTCAAATGCACATTGGTGTATAAGTACTGGGTCTCTCACCCCACCAAATCAGATGCTTATGGACCTCCAACTTGACTCTGTCAGAAGACCAGCTGTGCTGCACCAAAGACGGTCACTCTGCCGGATGATGACCTGGAAGGACTGCTTTTCTGCTGTGCTGCCCTGCTGCTCTCTGTCCTTGCTGAGGGAGAGCTGGAATCTGCCTTGGATACCAAGTGATCTCCCAGGGCTCGTTAGCGTGTCTCCTGTTGCCAGAAACTCAGGGATATCAAAGTCTCTATCCCTGTCCCTGCGCCTAGTTCACTGGAAGTGCACCCATATACTTGCACCAGCGAAATCAATGCATCTCCTGATTGTTGAAAGCGGCAATGGATGCATTGATCCTGTTGTGATACTAGAGCCACAGCATCTCACTTGGAACCATTGATTCACCATTGCATCATCGCCACATCCGAACATCTGCATTACCGACACTGCTGAAGAAAGATCGGTGCATCCTTTGACTGTGTGGAGAAACCTGGCATATTGGCTTCAGAACCAATGCATCGATATTGCATCCAAACTATTGCATCGTCAGTGAAGATCAACATATCCCTTCACTGCACAGAGAAACCTGGCACATCGGCTTCAGAACTGACACATCACAGCACTAGCGCTTTGCTTTCTGAACAAATGCATTGCCAGCACTGCATGAGGAAATTCAACGCATTTTGTGGCTGCAACCAGAATTAAGATACTTTGCTCAGCAGGCCCTGCTTGGGTCCTGTAGCCAGCCTAAACTCCATCACTTTGTCCCGGTCCAGCATGACCTCTAATACCCCTAAAGGGCTATTTGCTTCTAAGTGTTAGAACTCTTTTTTCTTTAACAATTGATGACTTGATCTCTATGTATTTGATTTTTGAACCTTCGGTCTTGATTTATTTTTTACAATTATTGTCTATTTTTCTAAACCTGTGTGGAGTTGTTTTGTGACATTTTCATTGTGTTACTGTGTGTGTGTATGTGTTGCACAAATACTTTACACATTGCATCTTTGGACACGCCTGACTGCTCTGTGCAATGCTACCAGAGGGTGAGCACAGGTTATCTTTTAGTGTGTATCTGACTTACCCTGACTAGAGTGGTGGTCCCTGCTGGGACTGGGTGCATACCACTGGCAACTTGATACCCCCATTTATAACAGAGGACATGGAGGGTCAATAGTGTTGGCTGTCTTTAAGATGAAAGCCATCTTCTCCAGAGAAAGAGTTGGTATCTCTCTTAGGTCAGTATTCTTTGTTGTTTTATAGTCAATGAATGCCATGACCATCATGATCTTCTGTTCTCTTGATCAGGTGACAAGAGAGATTTGAGGAGCTTGACAATTTTCAAGATGTGAGGTTTGTGAATGTCAGTTTGGTCAATAAGGATTTCATTTCTTTAACTATGTTATTTTCTTTAACTATGACAGCCATGGTTGCAAGGGACTGACCAGTTAGGTCAGAGTGACCTCAAAGGCCTAGAATGGTTCAGGAAGCAGGCAACTCTATATTTGCGGGCCAGAGGATGAGTGTGAGAGGATCAGTCAATTAGGGGGCCATAGGCCTTGTAGAGAGGCCACCTGTAGTGAAGCCGCTGACAAGAAGTTGAATAGAATAACATGTATTTATTATAAGTCTTCTCCAATACGCCAACACCTGTGCCTTCCATCCAGGTCTCCGCCAACTGGCAGCCCTCACTTTCTATTCCCCACATTCTTTCTACCTAAGAGCATTCTACTACAAACAGTACGAACATTCTTAAATAACACAACACTTCTCCCCCCTTTATATGACAAACCTGGAATAATAATGAAAGAACAAACTAAAAAAAATAGAGATTCACAAGGAGATAACATTCTAAATTACAACATAATCTCTTAAATAAACTGGTTTCTTGACAATTCTACCCTATTTACTTTTATTAGTCTCGTTCCTCACAACTTGTCCTGAAGGGTCATTGTTAACACTGGGATCTTCAACTGCAGATTTTCCTTCTCCTATTTCTTTGCCATCTTCATTCCCAGTAGAGATGTAATCACGCACAGTGTCCAGCCAAAAATATTTTCTTGTAGATTCTGTTGAAACATCTCTATCCATAACAGTAGATTCTCTTCTATACTTTGCAAAATGACTCATATGCCAAACCCGAATTTGGTCGAATTTGGCTGAATTTTTATAAACCTCCAGAATTGTTTTGGGTTCAGAATACTTGCTGTCTCCTCTTTTTTACTTGCCTGGTAATTTAACACAAACTAAATCACCCTTCGTTAAGTTTATTTCTTTGGCACGCCTCGTCAGGTCCACATAGCTTTTATGATGTCCTTGAGCTTTTTGAATGTTCTTTTAAATCTTAGAAGGACACCATTCTTTCATCCTAGAATTGCCTAACCAACCCTGATTATCCTTCAAGAAAGGAATTCTTCCTCTGATGACAGTAAATGGGCTGTAGCCCGTCAAAGTCAGGGTGGTTCTATACATCCAAATCATTTTTTAATACAGATTTTCCAATCAACATTTGCATATCTAGCTAACTGCAATGAGTCTTTTACGACCCGATTCAACCTCTCCACTTCACCATTCCCACTTCGATGATAAACTGACACTAATTTGTGTTCAATTCCATTCCTATTCAGGAATTCTTTAATTTCCTCACTTTTAAATTGAACTCCATTGTCAGTAATGATTTTCTTTGGTAAACATTCCCTCTGGAAAAGTTCATCCAAAAACATCAAAATGTTCACTGAATTGGCTGGCTGAATTGGCTGAACTGGCCTAGTTACAAATTTAATTTCTGGCCATTTTGATAAGTAATCAAAGACCACTATAATATGCCATTCTATGCTCTCCTCAAGGATTGGCCCCATCATATCAATTCCAATAACCTCCCAAGCCATTTCAGTACACGGAACAGGATGCAAAGTTGGCTTTAAAGTCACTAGGGATTTGTTTGCATTCACACATAGATCACAGTTTCTAACGATTCTCTCAATATTAATATCCAAACCTGGCCACCAGTAGTTCTGTTTAATTTTCAGCTTAGTTATAACAATGCCCAAATGCCCCTCATGATTTATCTTGATAATAGAATTCCTCAGTTTTTCAGGTGGTACAATCCTATCACCCCTCATAACCTTGTAATGGACCACTGATAACTCATCACGCAGCTCAAAAAAAACCTTAAGCTCTGCTTCAATATCTTTTTTTCCTGGCCAACCACATTGAATGTACTTCTTTAATGTGGATAATTTTAGATTCTTTGCACTTGTTTTATCCCAAACCTTACAACTAATAGCACTCTATTCAGTAGTGCCAGGCCATTCAACATTAATCCTTTCTACATCATCCACAGTTTCTTGGAGGGGTAGGGGCAATCTACTCAAACAGTCCGCTACTTTGTTCTTAACACCTGGAACATATACCAACTTATATTTGAAGTCCAAAAGTCTTATAGACATCCTAGCTATTCTTGCCGTAGCTTTGAGAAGTCCCTCAGTGGTTAACACCTTAATTAAGGGTTTATGATCACATCTAACCTCAACGTCAAAACCCCACAAAAAAATCCTAAAGTGCTCTAAGCCCCATACAACAGCTAGAGCTTCCCTTTCTATAACTGAGTACCTTTCTTCTGTGGGGGACAGTGCTCTAGAGGCAAACACTATATTCACCTCTTCACCATTGACACCTTTCTGACTTAGCACAGCACCAATACCTTTATTCCTCGCACCAGTGGTAAGAATGGAAGCGAGTTTAGGATCAAATCCAGCCAATTTTTTTCCCAAACAGATTTCCCGTTTTATGCTGTCAAAATCTTCCTGCAAAGTGTCTGTCCATGCAAATTTACATTTTTTCTTTAATAGTTGTCTTAAACTAAAAGTTTTTTTCTGAAAAACTCTTAACAAACCTAGCATAAAATTCCACTAGGCCAAGGAATGATCTTAATTCATCCTTATTACTAGGTGCTGGTGCATCTTTAATAGCAGACAACAATTCTTTCTTTGGTTTAATTCCACCTGCTGCGATTTCATGTCCCAAATAGTTCAATTGTTGTACACCAAATTTACACTTAGAGAATTCAGCTGTTAAGCCCTTATCCCTCAAAATACCTAGGCCCATATTTATACTTTTTGACGCACAACTGCGCCAACGCAGTTGTGTGTCAAAAATTTTACCGCCGGCTAACGCCATTCCAAAGCGCCATGCGGCCGCCTTATTTATTGAATGATGTTAGCCGGCGCTGCGGACTGGTGTGCGTCAAAAAAAATTACTCACACCAGGCAGCGCCGGCGTAGGGGAAAATGGAGGTTGGGCGTCAAAAAATGGGGCAAGTCAGGTCTGAGGCAAAATTCAGCCCTCAACCCGATGTGCGCCATTTTTTTTGATGCCCAACCCCCATTGAAATGACTCCTGTCTTAGCAAAGACAGGAGTCATGCCCCCTTGCCCAATGGCCATGCCCAGGGGACTTCTGTCCCCTGGGCATGGTCATTGGGCATAGTGGCATGTAGGGGGGCCCAAATCAGGCCCCCCTATGCCACAAAAAAAATACGAAAAAAATACTTACCCCAACTTACCTCTACTTCCCTGGGATGGGTCCCTCCATCCTTGGGTGTCCTCCTGGGGTGGGCAAGGGTGGCAGGGGGTGTCCCTGGGGGCATCGGAGGGCACCTCTGGGCTCCTTCTGAGCCCACAGGTCCCTTAACGCCTGCCCTGACCCAGGCGTTTAAAAACGGCGCCCATCAGGCTGGGCGCCGTTTTTTAAGGCCTGCCCCCTCCTGTGCGTCAAAATGACGTCACAGTATAAATATGGGGCACAGGCCTTAAAGTCATTTTTTGGAAGGGAACGCCTACCTTGCATATCATTAACGCAAGGCTGGTTCCTTCTTCCAAAAAATGACGCACATGGTGGAACTTTGACGCCCGCGGGGTCGGACGTCAAAGTATAAATATGGGGCAGGGTTTGCACAGATTGTGCGTCAAAAATTTTGACGCACATTCGGCGCAAACAGAGTATAAATATGCCCCCAAGTACACTATCTACTCTAGCATCATGTTGCTTCCTATTCTTTCCCAGAATTAAAAAGTCGTCCTGAAAAAAGACCACACCCTCTACGTCTTTGAAAAGTTTGTGCATTAGTTTCTGAAAAACTGCTGCAGCAGAGGCCAGTGCGAACGGCCTGCGGGCATAGCGATAACACCCCTGAGGAGTCATGAAAGCAGTTAGGTTTTTACTATCCTCATGTAATTTAACTTGGTGATAAGCCGAGGACAAGTCAATGGAGGTGAACCATTCCATGTCCTTTGTCAAGGCAAGCATTTCGCTTATCCTTGGCAACGGAAATCTCTCCACCACAATGTTGTTATTCAACTCCCTCAAGTCGATGCACAAACAAATCCTCCCATTAGCCTTATGTACTGCCACCAATGGAGAGATCCATTCAGATGCATGATCTTCCTCGATTATACCTTTCTTTAAGAGAGACTCCACTTCCTTATCAACCTCCTCTCTTATCACCTAAGAAATGTTGCGAGATTTGTGAATCTTCAGGACAGAATTTTACTTTAGTAGAATTTTATGTGTAAAATCCCTACGTGCACCAATTGTTTCTGAAAACACCTCAGGAAATGTGTTTTTTAATGTGACCCCATAATCTCTATTGTCACTTACTACCTTTACTTGATCTGTACTATTGGGGTCCAACACAATGTTCAAAACTCTCTGATCCAACCAACCCAAAACCGCTGGACCCTCTTCAGCAATATACAATTTGCCCACCGTTTTCCTGCCTTTAAACTCAAAAACAACTTCCCTAAACCCAATCATTGGTAGAGATTCTCCTGTGAAACTCTCAGGGGAAATATCCAGAGGGAACAAGGTAGAACCAAGAACATTTCTTATTTGTTTCTCCCACAAATTCCTATGAATTATTGTCAATGGGGACCCAGAGTCAGCTACAATTAATACCTGCACACCACCCAAGAGAATCTCACACACAGCTTTATTCCTGGATTGTACACTCAAGTGTGTAACACAAGAACTTTCCTTAGGATTTATTTCCTCAATTTCTCCTATGTCAGTGGAATTAAAGGCGCTTTTGATACCTAAAACACATTCATGTTCCTTTGTGTCATGACTAGAATCAGAACTACATTTTGAATCAGATTTGTTGATAACTGCAGCAATTTTTTTACATCTTCTACACACTTTGGCAAAATGCCCCCTAATACCACAATTAGCACACAATTGGTCATGTGCAGGGCATTTTTTGTAGAACGCTAAATGCTCCTTACTCCCACACCGATAACACTTTTTATCAGTTTTCCTTTTCTCAATTTGTTGCTTTTCTTGTTTTTCCTCTCTATTTTTCTTATATTTAACTTTACTGACTACATCACTCTGTGGTTCTTTTTTGTCAAGTGAAATAGCCCTGGCACATCTATTAGAAATTTCTGTTTTTTTAACTAGAGCAACAACCTCTTCCAATGGCGACTCACCATGCACCCACAATCTCTCTTGGATATGAGAATTGTTTACATGCATAATAATCTGATCCCTAATCAGCTCATTATGTAACACACCAAACCTACAAGTAATCGCAAGTTTTTTTAGCTAAGAGACATATTCATCTATAGATTCATTTTTTTCTTGTTTTCTACTGAAAAAAAATAAATCTATCAATAGCAATACAAACTGAAGTGGAATAATATCTGCCTAAGTCTTCCAACGCATGTGCAAAAACATTAGAGTCACCATCTTGTTGAATCTTTTTTTCCACTGAGTTATGCACTTTAAGACCTTTAGGTCCTAGACAATGTAGCAAAATCTTTTTTTTCTTAGCCGGATTTAAATCTTCCTCATCCAAGTAATTCAAAAAATATTCTTTCCACTCTTGCCATTTTACTTGCTGATCACCTGTAGAGCTAAAAAATGGTTGCGGAGGGGTGAGAGTAAAAGTTTGGGCAGCACACATTTTACCATGAAAAGTTAACACTCCAAAAAAAAAAAAAAACTTTGTTCTGAAATCTGAAGTGCTAAAAATGTAATGCTCCCAAGATGGCTGCCAATTAGTATTCCACAATGGGAAAGGGTTACCTCACCAGTGTCTTAACAGTACTTCTAAGATGGCCACCAATAGAGAGTCCCCATTGTTGACAGTTTCCACACCAGTGTTCCAACGGGAAGTTATACAATTGTTGAAGGTTAGTGCCTCTAACACAAGCGCAGACGATGATTCTGGGGTACCCCAAGGGTAGACACCGTGAGTGTATAGCTCACCATGTTTGCGCTAATACCGGCATATATTCCAAGGATGGCGCGTTCCAAATTCCTCGCGCACAATGCGGCACAAGCGCATGTGGAGAGTTGCGTTATGGTGGCTCGCTCACAGTGCGGCACAAGCGCGTGTGGAATGTTGCGTTATGGTGGCTCGCGCCACCGTTTCAGTTACAACAAACTGTTTCGTGGCCGCTCATAAATCCACCAAAATCCGTATAAAAAGGTGGTAGGGTGTGAAAATCCCTCTGTAAAATTGTCGTGAGAGACAATTAAGGCTTTAGGGGTGGGGGAGGTAGTGGCACTTCGCGTACTCACTCCGTACCGGAGGTCCTGGTTAGTGAGTAGTCCAGAGGTTCCAACGTGGTTCATAGATAAACTCTTGTCGCCAATATTCTTGTAGTGAAGCCGCTGACAAGAAGTTGAGTAGAATAACACGTATTTATTATAATTCTTCTCCAATACGCCAACACCTGTGCCTTCCACCCAGGTCTCCGCCAACTGCCAGCCCTCACATTCGATTCCCCACATTCTTTCTACCTAAGGGCATTCTACTACGAACAGTAGGAACATTCTTAAATAACACAACACCACCTTTTTACAGGAGCACAAGATTGCAAAAGGTCCCAGGCTTTGAGCAGTGTGATTGGTGCCATCGGGACCCTTGCCCTATTAGGAAGGAGTAGTGGCTATGTGAAGTGCTCATGGAATTTTAGCTATGTAAGTGTTTGGAACCATGCCATTCTTATGTAATGTTCTATGTGGAACTGGTCTGAAATGTGAGTCAGTTGGGCTCTATCTGTGTACCACCAGCAGCTCCCAATGTTGTGTGCTCTAATAAACCTCCCTAAGGTACCATTTCTGGACTGCTGGGTCCTTTAGTCAGCACATCTGTCTTGGTGACGAGCGAGCTGCTGGCACGGACCAATCTCTTCAAGGCTTTCCATTTTGGCAGCCCATCAGTCTAATGGGTTTCAACGTCATCGCCACCAGAGGTCCTGTAAAGCTTTTATAACAGGACCATCACGTCACACAGGTCATCTTCAGGTGTTCATTGGGGGTGAGGTACTTGGGAGTAGCATATTGGTGAGTTTGGCACTCAAGCCTAAGTGACATTAAATTCACTGCCCAGACGTTATTTGCAGTGGAATGCACAGAGTTTTCAGTGAAACACATGCTGGAACACATGCATGTTCACTGAGACGCACAGTAGTAGCCTCTATCTATGCTGTGTTTCACACTAGTGTTGCCATCTTAGGTGATGAAGGTAGTGCGGATCCCATACACACTGATTCACTCAGCAACTGCAGTATTGCATATAGTGTAGCCATGTTGAGTGTAGAAAGAAGTATGGATCGCACAAGTATGCTGATCAGTATGGTTACTTAGCACCATTTGATCTGTTTAGTGCAAGAGCAAGTATACACGCTGATCCACACAGTAATTGCTGATTGTTTGGTTATCAATACTTTAAGAAAAAAAAGAAACTTGCATTCTCACAATTCGCACACACGCTGATTCGCACAACAACAGTGCTGATTATTTTTAATCAGTACCTCAAGAAAAAAAAAAGAATTTGGAATCTGTCCATTTTACTGTACGTCAGTTATTTCTTTATGAATGAGAGTATGAAGTGTGTGTACACACTCATATACAGGGCATAGTGTACAATTGCAGACACTGCATGTTTGGGGAACAAGAAGGTGTATCCCATGTTTCACACTGATACACATATTTGGTGGACCACGTATCATAGGGTGGTATTTGGAGATTTGGAATATTTTGTAAGGACAAACAACAGTAAGTGTCAATGTACAGTGTATAAGTCAATTAGTTTTCTCTCTCTGACATCCTGTAGTGAGTGTACAATATAAAGCAATATTGATGTTTTGGTAATTTAGCTGTTGGAAATTGCAATTGTTCCTATTTTCTGCCAATTTTGTTGCATTGAATTTTACTCATTGCTACAGCATAGTTCAGCTGAATAATAGTGTATTTCATCATACACTGAATGTTATATAGTAGGTTGGAAATTGCCCATTTTGCAGGGTCATCCCTAAACTTTTTGCCTCCTTCCTCTACTTTTTCTTACCAGTTTTTGTTGGCTTTGTCAACTGTGTTTGTCGATTTGGTAGACTGTGCGTCGAATTTCTAGCAGCAAGACAGGTGCTGCATCGATTCTTCACTCCGGAAGTCAGGCTGCATTGTTCCGACTTGCTGTGCGGCGATTTCTCGGTCGCAAAATGGCTGTGTGTTGTTTCGGGCAGGCTGTGTGTCGATTTTCTATGCACAAGGAGTTTCCTGAATAGATGAAGTCTTTTTGGCCCTCAGACTTCAGAGAAGAGGAGGCAAGCTCAATCCAATCCCTTGTAGTGCACTTCTCAGCAAAGTCAGAGGGCAACAGGGCAACATCAGGGCAGTAGTCCTTCTCAGCAAAGCATTCTAGGTGAGTCCTTTGGGCAGCCAGGCATTCCACTTAACAGGTTGCAAGTTCAGGTCCAAAAGAGTTGGTGGGGTCAGAGACCCAGTTTATATACCCAAAGATGCCTTTGAAGTAGGGGGAGGCTTCAAAGAGTGGTTTTGAAGTGCACAAGTTCCCCTTTCAGTACTTGTCTGTCTGCTAGAGTCCAAATAGGGGGTTTGGCAGTCCATTGTTTGAAGGCAGGCCACCAGCCTTTGAAATGTAAGTGTCAGGCCCTCCACCATTCCAGCCCAGGAAGACGCATTCAGGATGCAGATGAGTGCAGGTATGACTGAGTATCCTGTGTTTGTGGTTATCTGGTCAGATGCACAAGGACATTGTCAACCAGCCCAGCCCAGACATTGATTGGAGACAGGCTGTAAGGCACAAATGGATTTTAAGTGCAGAGAAATGCTCACTTTTTAAAAGTGGCATTTCTAAAACAGTAATATAAAATCCAACCCCACTAATAATCAAGATTTTCTATTACCATTCTGGCCACACTAAATATGACCTGGTTATGCCTTTCTGATCAGGATCTACCACTCAAACAGTATATGAGGGTAGCCATAATGCTATCCTATAACAGGAGCAGGCCTCACAGTAGTGGAAAACGAATTTAGGAGTTAAACAAACATGTACATGTCCTGCTTTTTACCTACATAGCACTCTGTCCTATAGGTTACCAGGCGCCTACCCTAGGGGTGATTTATATGTAGAAAAAGAGAAGCTTTAAGGCTTGGCAAGTACTTTTATATGCCAAATTGACGTTGCAGTGAAACTGCCCACAAAGGTCTTGCAATGGCAGGC
Source organism: Pleurodeles waltl (assembly GCF_031143425.1). Taxonomy (NCBI): domain Eukaryota; kingdom Metazoa; phylum Chordata; class Amphibia; order Caudata; family Salamandridae; genus Pleurodeles; species Pleurodeles waltl. Next base: position 4,648,448 of record NC_090437.1, on the reverse strand, counting down.
CTGAGACATGGTTAAGGGGCTACTTATGTGGGTGGCACAACCAGTGCTGCAGTATCACTAGTGGCATTCAATTGACAGGTCCTGGGCACCTGTAGTGCACTTTACTAGGGACTTTACAAGTAAAACAAATATGCCAATTGGGGACAAACCAATATTACCATGTTTAAGGGACAGAGCATAAGCACTTTAGCACTGGTTACCAGTGGTAAAGTGCACAGAGCCCTAAAACCAGCAAAAACAGTGTCAGAAAAGTAGAGGGAGGGAGGCAAAAAGTTGGGGGATGACTGTCCTAAGGCTGTCATGTCTAGCATGTCACCCCAAGCTGAAAGTGGGGAGAGCTTGCCCAACCCCTTGGAAGTTCTCATCGCTAAGGTGGAAGTATCTGAAGAGAACATCAGCATTGGTGTGGTCAGTCCCCGGGCGATACTCCACCATAAAGTCCATCCCCTGTAAGAAAATGGACCACCTCAAGAGTTTAGGATTTTCACCCTCATCTCCATGAAGCCATCTGAGGGATTTTGGTCCTTCTGAACCCGGAACTGAGTTCCAAACAGGAAGGGTCTCAGCTTATTCAGTGCCCAGACCAAAGTAAATGTTTCTCTTACCATGGCCCTCTGTTCCTGTGGTAATAACCGTCTGCTAATAAAGGCTACTGGTTGGTCTAGGTTCCCATTCATCTGTGCTAGAATTGCCCCAGGCCATGCTCTGAAGCGTCTGCTTGCACGATGAACTCCTTGGAGTAGTCAGTGGCCCTGAGCATAGGTGCTGTGCACATGGCCTCCATTAGAGAGTCAAAGGCTTTCTGACAAGCCTTGTCAATTCACCAACCTAGGTTGCTTTTTGGATGTTAGTTCTGTCAATGGGGTCACTATGGAGCCATAACCCTTGACAAACCTAGAGTAGTATCTAGTGAGGCCTAAAAAGGCACTCACTTCTGTTTGGGTTCTAGGTGGTTGCCAGGCCGTGATAGTCTCAATCTTGGCCTGGAGATGCTGCACCTTGCCACCGCCTGTTAGTTGTCCAAGTACACCACGAAACCCTGCCCAATCTGGCACTTACTAGTCTTGATTGTCAGGCCTGCCTGTTGCAGGGCTTGAGCACCTCTTGGAGGTTGAGCAGGCATTCCTCCCATCTGGAACTGTAGACGGCAATGTCGTCTAGGTAAGCAACATAGAACACATCCTTACCAGCTAGTATCCTGTTAACCAACCTTTGGAAGGTAGAGGGAGCCTTTTTTAACCCAAACAGCATTAGTATGAACTGGTAGTGCCTCTCAGAAGTGGAAAAAGTAGATCTCTCTTTGGCCCCCTTAATCAAGGCTATCTGCCAGTACCCTGGTGTGAGATCAAAAGTACTGAGGAATTTGGCAGCGCCTGGCCTGTCTATGAGCACATCAGCTCAGGATACGGTGAGCGTTTGTCTTTGTGACAGTATTGAGACCCCAGTAATCCATGCAGAACCTAAGTTGTGGCTTAGCACCAGGTATGGCAGCCTTGGGTACCAGCACCAGAAGGGCTGGTCCAGGGTCTGCTGGAGTTCTCAATTACCCCAAGACAAGCATCTTGGCAACCTCCTCCTTGATGCTGGCCTTCACCCTGTCTGACAACCTATAAATTTTGTTCCTTACAGGGGGACTGTCTCCCATGTCTATGTCATGGACACGCAAGTGTGTGAGTTCAGGGTAAGGGAAAATAGGGAGGAGTACTGCTCCAGTAACTGGTAGCCTTCCCATCGTTGGTTCAGGGTCAGGGAGTCAGAGAGATTGACACCCTCCACTGATCCATCACCTTCCTTGGCAGAGAAGAGTTCAGGGAGAGGTTCACTCTCCTCCTCCACTCCCTAATCTTAAAACAGAAGCATGTTGACCTCAGTCCTCTCAAAATGAGGCTTAAGTATGTTTACATGGAGCACTCTTAGGGAGTTCCTAATTGACTAGAGGTCCACTAAGTAAGTGGCCTCCCCTTTACGCTCCTTGATCTCAAATGGGCCAGTCCAGTCGTCCTGGAGAGCTCGAGGCTCTAGCGGCTTTATTCCCCAAACTTTGTCTCCAGGCTGAAACGTCACCAGGGTGGCCTTCTGGTTGTGCTAGCATTTCATCACCTCTTGACTGGCCTCAAGGTTGCTCTTGGCCTTTTTCCAGAAGCGTTGCATCTGGTTGAGGAGGGCCAGCATGTAGCTGACCACATCCTGAGGGGGTGCCTTGGGAGCTTTCTCTCACCCCTCTTTCACAATGCTTAAGGGCCCGCTAACAGGGTACCCATAGAGAAGTGCAAAGGAACTGAACACTACCCCCTTCTGGGGCACCTCTCCATAAGCAAAGAGAAGGCATGGCAGGAGGATGTCCCACTTACGCTTCATTGTCTCAGGGACGCCTGGTAACTGCGCAGAGTCCTAAAACAAGCAAAAAAAGTGTCAGAAAAGTGGAGGAAGGCAGGCAAAAAGTTGGGGATGACCACCCTAAGGCTTTCAGGTCTAACACAAATTCTTCTGCATTCCAGTAGCCTTCTTAAAAGAGTTCCAAATATCAAAACGTCTCAAGGGACTAACTAAGCCTTTTCCTTTAAACTATTCTTACCAAGTTTCCAACTCATTGAATTCGTAACATTTAAGCAACAGGATCCCTCTATACCTTTGGTTGAATGTCAAAGAACAGAGAGTAATGTAATGAGGCTGACAAATGTGTAGTGAGAGACATCTTACTAATTTACTGTATACATGGGTATGGCTGAAACACCTGCTTACTATCAAGTATACAATGAAACTCAAAGCAAATTCCTCATTCCCGCCTTCCTTAACCATACACCTCCCTGCTCCTATCCACCACCCAAGATGGACCCTGCAAATCTGATTCAAGAGCCCATTAAACTTCCAAAATATGCTGACTCCAACTTCAGTTGCTCCTCACTGCAATGTCTACTACGTAATTGCTGTTCTGAAGTTCTGCGAAGAGACAATTTTGTACTATAACCTGAATATCCTGACTTTGAGAGAAAATTACTTTTGTGGTTCGGCTTTCCTCATAATACACATAAACTCACATATAGAACAGGCCTAATTGTATGTCAAACATGAGAGGCACAAAGGCCCTTATTTAAGTAAAAGTGGTGGATCAGAGCTGATGTTCCTCTTTTTCTGCTCCCCCCACCAGCACCTAACAACATTATGGTTGGGCCATATCTATAATATGGTACACCATGGCAATCATTAGCACAATAGCATCAAATGTTTTGACGCTATTGTGGAGCTTTGCTACACTAGTGTCGACAATTTTGACGCAAGTGTGGCAAAGTACAAGGAGGCCCATAGGTTTCTATGGGAGCGTCATTTTAATGCCTGCTCTGAGCAGGTGTTTAAAATTATGCCAAAGATGGTGCAGTGAAATCTGTTAAATTTCACGGCGCCATTTTTGCGCATCTTCTAGCACTGGAATGTCCCCCTTGCATATATCATGCCTGGCACAGGCATAATGTGGCGCAAGGGTTTACAAAGTGGGACAATGCATGCATTGCATCAGTTTGTAAATATGGCGCAGGGAAAAAGCCACTCTAGTGCCACTTTAGAGTAGAGAAATGTCACAATAGCTGCAATAAGGTGGTGCTAGGGACTCTTAAATATGCCCCAAAGTTTTTAGAGTATGTATGCACGATGGTTTAGGCTGAGACAAGTAACCGATTCTAATGGCAGGTTCACATTAGCTGCACTAATAACAATAACAGAAACACAATAGAGATGAATCTTCCATACTTCTGACTGGAGAGTGATTAGTGTTGCAAGGCAATCCAGCCTCACAAAGAACAACCTAGAAGGAAGCAAAATTGGTTACAGTTGCTTGCCGTTCAAATGTGTCTTCGACAGGAGCATTGTTTATTCTTTAGAATGCAGATATGAAATGCTGTGCAACAATTTCCTAATCTCCTTAGAGAATCATTATGGAGAAGATTGTAAAGAGACTTAAGAGTTTGGGAGTGACAGAAATGAAGGCTGAGCACTCAAGTGGACATGCCACAGTGCCATTATCCGGTCGCAGCCCCAACAGCTTTCTGAGGTATGCAGGGATAGTTACATGGATTGGCATGAAATATTTAGGAAGATTACTAATCACTCAGCCAATACTATAACAATGAGGGTGTTAACATATGTATAGGTGCTAGGTAAGGATTAGACTAAGTTAATACAAGTAGGAAGGATGCGTTGACTTTGTTGTCATGGTCTGATTGCTGAGGTTGCCATAAAAATTACCATCATTCTGATACATAAGGTGTATGTGCTAATGATACATAACAAATAATTTAAGATTGTATAATCCCAACAGCTTTGTGAGTCTAATGTTTCCAGGGGACAGTGTGATGGTTCAACTATGTTCAAAAAGTCTTCTGTAGATATGAGTTTCTCTAGCAGAACTGTCTGACTTATAACACTCTGAATTTGGATGAGCCTAACTCATCATTTAGAAGAGTGAGAAAAACCTGTCTTTCCTCTGAGTAGGGTGTGACAAGCTTTATTCCGCAGGGATTAACAAGTTCTAACCTGGTGGGCCCCCACTTTAACAACGAAATGAGGTGCAACGAATCATCAATCAATATTTTTGACCTACTTCCACTGCACTACTCCATTCTCTGATGTTACTGTGAAGAGACATGATCATTCACAAAATCACACTAAGGGCCTGATTTCGATTTTGGCGGTGTTATTGCTTAGCCACGTTGGTGGTAGACCGTGTTCCATCTGACGTATTTAGGAGCAGTGAACTGGCGACAGATTTCTGACTGAGGGAGACGGCGGGGGGACTCAATGGACAATGTACAATGGCAGTGGCTATGAGATAGAGGTAAGTGACACCTACACACTGTCTCTTAACCATATGTATTCTCCTGCACTGCCAATACACAACACACCATGTACACACCATCATCCATCACAATTCCAACACAGCCCGTACATGCCAAAAACACACTGTATCATGCATCCATGATACCACATGCACACACCATTGACACTGCACATACACGCGCACGCCACAAGCACAACAACCAACACAACTACACACACAGCTACACAGAAATCCTCACACACAAACACAGCTACACACATCACAACAATGTCCGCCACACAGCAAAAATAACATTCACATGAATGTGTCACATGGCAACACTACATAGACAACAACATCCATCTCACTTGCAAGTGACACACATACAGACTGTAGGAAGCTGGCCTAGCTTGTAGTGGGTACCAATGGTACTTACACCTTATGCCAGGTCCAGTTATCCCTTATTAGTAGAGTGTAGTAGTGTTCTAGTAGCTTAGGCTGAAAGAGGCAGCTATAGCAGAGCCGCCAAGGCTGAACTAGGAGACATGCAAAGCTCATGCAATACCACGTATATCATATAGGTACTATATCATAAGAAAGACAATACTCATAGTTACTAAAAATAAAGGTACTTTTTTTTTAGTGACAATGTGCCACTCCCTTAGGAGTATACTTCCTTAGAAGGTAAGTAACATATACAACTTATACACAACTAGCCAAATCATGTAAGTAAAACAGTCAGAAAGTAGTGCAAACACTGTAGAACACAATAGTATGCAATAAACCTAGGGGCAACACAAACCATATACTAAGAAAGTGGCATGCGAACCACAAATGGACCCCTAGGCTAGTGTAGTGTGTAGAGGATCACTGGGAGTGTAATAAAACACTAAGGCCCATATTTATACTTTTTGACGCTAAACTGCGCTAACGCAGTTTAGCGTCAAAAAATTTAGCGCCGTCTAACGCCATTCTGAAGCGCCATGCGGGCGCCGTATTTATGGAATGGCGTTAGCCGGCGCTAGCAGACCGGCGCTGCCTGGTGTGCGTGGAAAAAAACCACGTAGACCAGGCAGCGCCGGCGTAGGGGGAAAATGGCGTTAGGGCGTCTTAAAATGGGGCAAGTCAGGTTAAGGCAAAAAAATCGCCTCAACCCGATTTGCGCCATTTTTTCGACGCCCAGACGCCATTTAAATGACTCCTGTCTTAGTAAAGACAGGAGTCATGTCCCCTTGCCCAATGGCCATGCCCAGGGGACTTATGTCCCCTGGGCATGGTCATTGGGCATAGTGGCATGTAGGGGGGCACAAATAAGGCCCCCCTATGCCACCAAAAGAAATTTAAAAAAATAAAAAATTATACTTACCTGAACTTACCTGAATGTCCCTGGGATGGGTCCCTCCATCCTTGGGTGTCCTCCTGGGGTGGGCAAGGGTGGCAGGGGGGGTCCCTGGGGGCATGGGAGGGCACCTGTGGGCTCATTTTGAGCCCACAGCCCCCTTAAAGCCTACCCTGACCCAGGCGTTAAAAAGTGGCGCAAATGCGGGTTTTTTTGCCCCGCCCACTCCCGGGCGTGATTTTTGCCCGGGAGTATAAATACGACGCATTTGCGTCGCCGTCATTTTTTTAGACGGGAACGCCTTCCTTGCATCTCATTAACGCAAGGAAGGGGTTCACGCAAAAAAATGACGCTATTTGCCCATACTTTGGCGATAGACGCGTCTAACGCCAAAGTATAAATATGGCGTTAGTTTTGCGCCAAATTTGCGTCGAAAAAAACGACGCTAATTCGGCGCAAACGGAGTATAAATACGGGCCGAAGGGTTTAAAGGAGACCCCACCCCAAGACCCTGGAAAGTAGGAGTAAAGTACTACTATATCCCCAGAAACACTCTAAAGTCGTGATAAAGGATTTTTGCAAGGACCACAATAGACTGAAAAGCACTGAAGATAGATTCCTGGACCTGAAAACCTGCAAAGGAAGGGGACCAAGTCCAAGAGTCGCTAAAGTGTCCCGGGGGGCAGGAGCCCACTAAACCCTGGATGAAGGTGCAAAATGGTTTCCTCTGGTTGGAAGAAGCTGCAGGTTTTGCAACAACGAAAAAAGGTAGGAAGTTCTTCTTCTTGTAGAAGATGTCCCACGGCGTGCTAGAGGACGCAGAGTTGTTTCCTTGGCAAAATTCCACAAACAAGTCTTGCTAGATGCAAGAGTCATGGTTGGAGAAAAAGGGTGCTGCACAGGCCCAGGAAGGACCAGGATGTTGCCACTTGGGAGAGAAGACAGAGGGGGCCCTCAGCAACATAGAGAACCCTCGGACAGGAAGGAAGCACCCGCACAACTCCTTGAACATGGGTTCAAGAAGTCTGAACATGGTGGTCATCTCAACACTGCAAAGGGAGGTCCCACGACACTGGAGATCAACTCTGGGAGCTGAGCATTGCAGGATGGAGTGCTGGGGACCTAGGCTCAGATGTGCATGCAGTATTTCTTGGATATGTACACAGAAGCCCTTGTAGCTGCAGATCACAAGGTGCACAGGATTACTGTCTGGGGAGGGGAGACAAGGACTTACCTCCTCCAAATTTGGACAGGTGGACCACTGGACAGTCTGGGTCACTTGGGTCCACCACCTGTGTTCCAGGGGCCACGCTCGTCAGGATGACAGGGGACCCAGAGTACCGGTAAAGCTGAGTTTGGTGCCTGCTGGAGCAGGGGGAAGATTCCCTCGACCCACAGGAGATTTCTTTATGGCTTCCAGTGCAGGGTGAAGGCAGGTAGCCCCCAGAGCATGCACCACCAGGAAACAGTCAAGAAAGCCAGTGGGATTAGGCGCTACAATGTCACTGGTAGTCTTCTGGCTACACTGTTGCAGGTTTGCAGGTGTTCTGGAGCAGCCATAGGCCAGTCCTTGGCAGAAGTCGAAGAGAGAAGTGCAGAGGAACCCTGATGAATTCTTGCAAAGTCGTAATCGGAGGAAAGGCCCACTAGAGAGACCCTAAATAGCCCTAAGAGGAAGATTGGCCACTTAGTCAGGTATGCATCTATTAGGAGGGGTCTCTGACATCACCTGCTGGCACTGGCCACTCAGAGGACTCCAGAGTAACCCCACACCTCTGGAAACAAGATGGCAGAGGTCTGAGACACAATGGAGGAGATCTGGGCACCACCCCTGGGGTGTGATGGACACAGGAGTGGTCATTCACCTTTCCTTTGTCCAGTTTCGCACCAGAGCAGGGACTTGGGGTTCCAAACCGGTGTAGACTGGCTTATACAAGGAGGGTACCATCTGTGCCCTTCAAAGCATTTCCAGAGGCTGGGAGAGGCTACCCCTCCCCAGCCTTTAACACCTATTTCCAAAGAGAGAGGGTGTAACACCCTTCTCTCAGAGGAAATGCTTTGTTCTGCCTTCCTGGGACTAGGCTGCCCAGACCCCAGGAGGGCAGAACCCTGTCTGTTTGGTGGCAGCAGCTGTAGCTGCAGAGAAACCCCCATAGAGCTGGTTTGGCTCTCTCTGGGGGTCCATAGTAGAGCCCCCAGGATGCATAGAATTGGCTCCCCAATACCAGGTTTGGAATGAGGGGACAATTCCATGATCTTAGACATGTCACATGGCCATATTCTGAGTTACCATTGTGAAGCTACATGTAGGTATTGACCTATATGTAGTGCACGCGTGTAATGGTGACCCCACACTCACAAAGTCCAGGGAAAAGGCCCTAACACTTAGTAACTTTGCACCTAACCTTCAGCAACTGAAGGTTAGACATATAGGTGACTTATAAGTGACTTAAGTGCAGTGAACATGGGTGTGAAATAATGTGTGAGTTATTTCACTCAGGCTGCAGTGGCAGTCCTGTGTAAAGGTTTGTCTGAGCTCCCTATGGGTGGCAAAAGAAATGCTGCAGCCCATATGGATCTCCTGGAACGCCAATACTCTGGGTACCTAGGTACCATGTACTAGGGAATTATAAGGGTGTCACAATATGGCAATTGGAATTGGTAAATGTAGTCACTAGCCTATAGTGACAAATTTAAAGGAAGAGAGAGCATGGGCACTGAGGTTCTGATTAGCAGAGCCTCAGTGACACAGTTAGGCCACAAACTATGAACACTGGGGTCCTGGCTAGCAGGATCTCATTGAGACAGGCAAAAACATACTGACATACATGTAAAATTGGGAGTAACATGCCAAGAAAGATGGTACTTTCCTACACAGACACAACCACATTATGCACTCCAGGTCCCTCCATCTCAAACAGCCAATCCACACACTTACACACAGATACAGACATACACATACTGAGTCACATAAACAACAGGTAGCACAAGCCTACTCTTGCAATGTGCACACATGGACACCATTATTCAGTGAGCGTGTATCATCATTGTGGTTTCAGCATTCATTTTTCAATGAATGATGACACCAGAATGATAGTTGTGTATGTGTGTGACATGTGTGTTGTGCCAGTGTGACCCCAGCCATGTGTGGCACAATTGTCCTCCCAACATGTGCATGTCACAGTGGCTTAAACAATTACTGTTATATGTATATGCCTATGGTTGTCCACACCTCCCATGCATTACCCATCCAATGTACCCTGGCAAAGAAGGTTCCCTACCTTTGAGTCCCACAATGTGGGGGGGAATAGTGTCATCTCTCTGGATCAGTGACAGAAGTGATGGTAGGCATTGTCCTGTCATGTCCAATCAAAGACAGAGGTGGAATGGGGAAAAACGTGAATTATTCCCCCTTTTCCCCGCATTCCGCCAACTCAGATGTGGAGGATGGACTGCCACTTTGTTCTTGGTGGAAAGGCACATCCCATGCTACTCTGCGGGAAGGGTGGCTGGGGTCCAATCAGCATCCACGTTATCCTCCCCACCACTGACAGGGGCTGTGTTTCTTGGCAGAGACGGCAGTTCGAATATCGACTAAGAGACCGCCAACATCTAAATACGACTGCCAGACCATCACATCGGCGGATGGTTTTCATTTGAAAAGTAGATGGTGGGATCACTACTGCCAACCTCTAAATCAGGCCCTAAGATGCGAAGCTCTTCCCACTACTCATTACCATTCCTTCCAATGTCCCTTTCATAGCATCTTCACCATTCTCAGACTAAGGGGGTCATTCCAACCCTGGCGGTCGGTGATAAAGCGGCGGCCAACCCGCCAACAGGCAGGCGGTCCAAAAAATTGAATTCTGACCCTGGCGGGAACCGCCAACACAGCCCGCCACATTAACACTCCGACCGCCACGGCGGGACCGACAAACAGCGCGGCGGTCACTGCCAACAGGCAGGCGGCAGACAATGTACCGCCCACCCTATCACAACTCACCAATCCGCCACCTTTTCCGGGGCGGGAGCCCCGCCGATAAAAACACGGCGGAAACAGACTACGAATGGGAAAACGCTCACCTCTACACACTCCACGAGGAAGGAGGACAGCATGGAGCCCGAATTACACATCCTACCGGCTATTATCTACCTGCTCATCTACCAGGAGTACGAACGCCGGCGCAGACGACAACGGTGAGTACTGCACCTACGACACAGGGGAGGGGGGAGGAGGAAAGCTTACGGGCACACACATACGCGATACACCCACCCCCCCAACCCACCCCCCCAATACCTACACACCAATGCAGAGCAACAAGTCAGAGTGACACCCCCTAAACCCCCCGGAAGAATGCAAAGACATAATTCAAATGAAGTTTAAAATTTATGTATAAAATAGGTTCATTTAAGTCATGGTAAATATGCCATATTAAATATACAAAATAAATAATGAACATAGTGCAAAGTATAAACATAGTCAATAAGTCCTGCACAGTCCGTTCAATATCCATAGTCCGTGGGCCAATGTGTACAAACACATGGGCAAAGCCCACACAGGAGACCGGAAACCATTGGAGAGAACACTGCTGGGGCATCAGATGAGAAAACAACAGGCACCTCAGGGGGAAGGGAAAGGGGGGCACCTCAGCCACATGAGTCCACGACGCCAGATCCACGAGGGGCCTCCATGCCCACTGTACCATCCTGGGGAGTGCAAAGCCACAGTCCATCAGATGGATAACCGACTCCACTGGTATTGGAGGAGGCATGGTGCCCTGAGTGCTTCGTGAACACCTGATCGACACAGAACCGGCACTGTCAATGGACCAGCGGTGCTTGAGACGGCGGTGCCCAGCGGAGCGGTGCTTGAGACGGCGGTGCCCAGCGGAGCGGTGCTTGAGATGAAGGGCCCAGCGGAGCGGTGCTTGAGATGAAGGGCCCAGCGGAGCGGTGCTTGACAGGAAGGGCCCAGCAGAGCGGTGCTTGACAGGAAGGGCCCAGCAAAGCGGTGCTTGAGATGAAGGGCCCAGCGGAGCAGTGCTTGAGATGAAGGGCCCAGCGGAGCGGTGCTTGAGATGAAGGGCCCAGCGGAGCGGTGCTTGAGATGAAGGGCCCAGCGGAGCGGTTGCTGAGATGAAGGGCCCAGCGGAGCGGTGCTTGAGATGAAGGGCCCAGCGGAGCGGTGCTTGAGATGAAGGGCCCAGCGGAGCGGTGCTTGACAGGAAGGGCCCAGCGGAGTGGTGCTTGAGATGAAGGGCCCAGCGGAGCGGTGCTTGAGACGGCGGGGCCCTGTTCAGCGGTGCTCTTCACGGCGGGGCCCTGTTCAGCGGTGCCTGTCTTTGCGGGGCCCTCTTCAGCGGTGCTCCTCACGGCGGGGCCCTGTTCAGCGGTGCCTGTCTTGGCAGGGCCCTCTTCAGCGGTGCTTGTCCTGTCTTTCAAGGGAGCCAGACCTGGCCAAGACTCCCCGCTTAGTCTCCCTCCGACCTTGCGGTAGCGGGGCCCTCCTGTGATGGAGTCTTGTGCCCGTGGGTGTCGTCCGTCACACCCGGTATGTGGCTGGTGGGGCCCTCCTGGTGCGCTCGGCTGCTGCATGTCTTCTCCGCCCTGCTGCCCTTGCCCTCCTTCGCTGCAGCTCTCGGGCCCTTGCCTCCCTTAGATGATGTGGCAGGTGACGTGGCAAGGCCACTCTCCGTGGTGGCAGCCGTCTCAGGCTTTTCACGCCGGCCCTTAAGTTTTCTTGTCCTCTTCCCAGGGGGTGGGCTGGCTGTCCCCTTGCTGCTGGCCGATGTTCCTTCCCTAGGAGCTGGTGGACTCCAGTAGCCCGGCACTATGGTGATACTAGATGCAGGGCTGGTGGTGGCTGAGGTGCTCTTTGGACTCTTACCAGATGGAGGGGGCGGTCAGGTGATGCAAAGAGGTCAATTTTGGAGAGGAAACGTTTTTTAGGAGCGATGGGACGGGTAGGTGCAGTGGGTATGGGAGTGGAGGAAGAGGATGTGGTTGTAGGAGAGTCAAGTGTGCTGTCTTTGGGTGCAGGTGCTTGGGCTGGAGGCTGTCGTGAGGTGGATGGCTGTTGGGTGGGTGGCTGCCTGCGTTTGTGTGCTTTGGAAGAGGGGGTGACAGACACAGTGGGAGAGGACACAGGGGACGTGTAAATGGCAGTGGGGGTGGTGACTGCACGTGTGCTGACTGTAATTGAGGGTGTGCTGGTGATGTAAGTACTGGCTGATGGTGGTGTGCATGCAGGTGTGAGTGGAGACGTCACAGGGAGGGAGGAGGGAGACGAGGAGGAGGGGGACACAGAGGTGGTAGTGACTGTTGGCATGTCTGCATCTGGATGTTGTTTGTGTGAATGCTTGTGGGATCTGTGGTGTTTATGTCTGGATGAGCTGCCCTTGGGTGTTGAGGTGTGTGCAGGCTGGTCTGATGGTGTGGATGGGATAGGCTGAGGAACAGGAGACTGGGACTGGGTGGAGGGAGTTAGAAGAGGGAGGCTGGAGACAGGGACAATGGCTGCCGTCAGTGCTGAGGCAAGAGCGTTGAACGATCGCTGATGGGCAGCCTGACCCGAATGAATGCCCTCCAGGTATGCATTGCTCAGATGCACCTCCCTTTCCACCCCCTGGATGGCATTCAAAAGGGTAGACTGCCCAACAATGAGCGTCCGGAGGAGGTCAATGACCTCCTCACTGAGGGCAGCAGGGGTAACTGGGGCAGGGCCTGAGGTGCCTGGGGCGAAGGAGATGCCCACCTTGGTGTGCGAGCGGGCACGGGGTGAACGCTGAGGGGCTGCTTGGAGGCGGAGCTGGTGCGCTGGGTGGCGGCTGTACCTGTAGTTGCGGTGGGCACAGATGTTGCCGCCACCGCAAGGGAGTTCCCTTCCGAGGACGTGTTGGTGTCGCTGACGTCTCCACGGGTCCCCGTTGTGGAGCTCCCCTCGCCCTCCGTCTCACTGCTGAACTCGGAGTCCGTTGCATGGCCCTCCGGGGCCATGTGAGATGCAGCTCCCTCGTGCGCCGATGCCACTTCTCCTCCGCCTGATGATGCTAATGCACACATGCACAGGAAGACAAAGAAAATGGGTTGGGGGAAAAATGAAGACAGGTTGAGTGCATGCATTGGCAACACCGTTGGTGGAGAGGACAGACACAGAAGCCCCCTGAACTACGCTGCGCAATCGGGGTACACTACTCAGTTCTTGTGACTAGGCCTACAGGTCTATGAACGACAAATGCACACATGGGTGATGCAGGAACATGGATAGCTGTACTTGGCACCCTACAGAGGTGGGGGGCGGGGGCACAGGGCCATGGCTAACAGAGGGGACTAGCCTACAGAAAGCGCCCTGGCCTTGAGTTACCCACAGCCCTCCTCCCCCACCCAGACACCTCCACTGCGCGCAAAGATAGCAGAATGTGCTGATACTCACCCCCTTGTGTCTGCTGTGATGTCCTCACGCGCCCATCCAAATCGGGGTAGGCCACCGCCAGGATCCGGGACATCAGGGGGGTCAATTGGCGGCTGGCACCCCTCCTACGTTGGGAGGCCATCCCCAGCAGAGACTCGGCGGTCTTTCTGGTCCCGCGGCAGATGTCCTCCCACCTCTTTCGGCAGTGGGTGCCCCGTCTGTGGTGGACCCCCAGGGCCCGGACGTCCTTGGCGATGGCATGCCAAATGTCGACCTTCTGATGGGCGCTGACCTATTTGACATGTACAGGGTGGGAAAGGAAATATCATCACTTTTCAGCATGGTAGATGTGAGTGGCCCCCCTCCCCAACCTTGCCATGTGGCACATGTTCCCATCTGTCGTGCGTTGCATCCTCATTCGCTCCCCTCCCCACCATCTTACATACACCCCACTCAACACAGGCATAGACCATTCAGCGTGCACCCTGTGTACTAACCTGTTGGTCTGGAAGACCGTAGAGTAGCGCATACTGGGGGAGGACCCCATCAACAAGTTTCTCCAATTCTTCGGAAGTGAAGGCAGGGGCCCTTTCCCCAGTCGCAGCAGCCATTGTATCTCCCAGACCGAGGTCACAGCAGCACTTGCAGTATAGGTCCTCTCCTGTGGATGATCAGGTCTCGAGTGATTAATCAGATAGAAAATGGCGGTCACGCCCGCGGCGGTGCGTACCGCGGCGGTGCGTACCGTGACCGCCGGCGCACATCGTCATTGGCTCCTGAGACCCATAGGGTTCAATGTTAACCAATGCTGCTTTGCGCCGCGGTCTTCGACCGCCTACCGCCACGGTGTGCCACGCCAGCGCAGTGACCTCACATCCCACTGTCACACTTCACAGGTCAGGCAGCCGCCATTTCAAGGGCCCACATGGCATGATTTCTACTGCGTCACACAGGCCTAGGCCTTGCATTGCCACTCATACAAGCCGTTCCATGCATAGCGATTCGTGTACTGTGCAAGCTGTGTGAACGAACCTGTGGGTTGCTTGACTCTGTGCTCCATGTTGTCCTTCCTAGGCACCGTCCGCTGGGACTTGCGAGGAGAAGGATGAATCCTCCTGTGTACCGACCGCTGGTGGACCTGTCGACAATGGAAGAACGACATATCATACTTACATACCGGCTTGACAGAGCAACTATACATGAACTATGTGCCCAGCTGGAGCCAGACCTGATGTCCCCCATCCGCCAACCCACAGGGATTCCCCCTCTGGTGCAGGTTCTGTCAGTACTCCATTTTTTGGCAAGTGGGTCGTTTCAGACAACAGTGGCCATATCATCTGGGATGTCTCAGCCTATGTTTTCAAAGTTTTTGTCCAGAGTGTTGTCTGCCCTGATGAAATACATGCGGAGATACATTATTTTCCCTGAGGTGGGCAAATTGGCTACAGTGAAGGGTGATTTCTATGCCCTTGGACATATCCCCAACATCATTGGTGCCATTGATGGGACCCATGTGGCTTTGGTTCCCCCCAAAGACAGTGAGCAGGTGTACAGGAACAGAAAGAGTTTTCATTCGATGAATGTCCAGGTGGTCTGCTTGGCTGACCAGTACATCTCCCATGTAAATGCCAAGTTCCCTGGGTCAGTGCATGACGCGTATGTCATGCGAAATAGCAGCCTCCCTTATGTGATGGAACAGCTACAGAGACACCGTGTGTGGCTAATTGGTGACTCTGGTTACCCCAACCTGTCGTGGCTACTGACCCCAGTGAGGAATCCCAGGACAAGGGCAGAGGAACGGTACAATGAGGCCCATGGGCGAACTAGGAGGATCATAGAAAGGACCTTCGGGGTCCTGAAGGCCAGGTTTAGGTGCCTGCATATGACAGGAGGATCCCTCATGTACTCACCAAAGAAGGTGTGCCAGATCATCGTGGCCTGCTGTATGCTTCACAATCTTGCATTGCGACGCCAGGTGCCTTTTCTGCAGGAGGATGGTCCAGATGGTGGTGTTGTTGCAGCTGTGGAGCCTGTGGAGAGTGAAGAAGAGGAAGACGACGGGGATGACACGGACAACAGGGATACAGTCATACAACAATACTTTCAGTAGCACACAGGTAAGAAACAGCCACCCAATTTACATTTACTTGAGGCCTCATGCGTCTCCACTGTCTGTGTTTCCCCCCCAGTTCCTGTTAACTGATTTGTGACTTTCCCTTCCCTTTTCAGAGCTGTATGACCCACTGCCTGACTTCAGCTTTGTTTGCCCATGGACTAAAGCTTATTGAAATTGGTATGTTGTCATCACAAAGTAACTGGACATTATTGAACCGTTATGTGTAATACATTTGTTAAGAATACAAGCAGACTCCTGTTTATTTAAGTGGCATAAGTGATTTATTTAAAGTGCTAGATATAGGTAAATGATTGGGAATCGGGGATGGGTGTGGGTGGAGTAATGTCCATGGCAGAGTCCAGTTCTCAGTCGCACAGGTGCATTGTCCATATGCCTGTGGAAGGATGGAGCAGGGGCAGTTCAAGGTTGGACAGGGTGACAATGTGGGACAGTGGGATGACATCAGGGGGTATCTTAGGCTGGCGGGGGTCTTGCAATCCTACTCTGTCTTCTTGTGAGATCTCAGGTTCCGCTTGTGGGGTGGTTCTTCTTCTGCAGGAGGTGGGGTTCTGGTGGCCTGTCGTTGTGTGGGGGCCTCCTGTCCACTGGCGCCGGCGGAGGTGGTAGGCTGTTCCTGGCCTGGGCTAGTGACAGGGGCCCTTTGGGGTGCCACATGGTCCCGCAATGTGGTGACGATCTGGGTAAGGGCCAGGACGATGGTCCCCATTGCGGAACCGATGTTCCTCAGTTCCTCCCTGAACCC
Source organism: Pleurodeles waltl (assembly GCF_031143425.1). Taxonomy (NCBI): domain Eukaryota; kingdom Metazoa; phylum Chordata; class Amphibia; order Caudata; family Salamandridae; genus Pleurodeles; species Pleurodeles waltl. The sequence goes on along the minus strand of NC_090437.1, from coordinate 4,632,009 downwards.
CATGTACCATTCCTCCTGCAGTTCCTGGATCTCCTGGAACCGGGCCAGTACCGTCGCCATCGTCTCCTGGGAGCGGTGGTATGCTCCCATGATGGTGGAGAGGGCCTCTTGGAGAGTCGGTTCCCGGGCCTGTCCCCCCCTGTCGCACAGCAGCCCTCCCAGTTCCCCTGTGTCCCTGGGCCTCTGTCCCCTGGCCGGTGTGCCCACTACCACTGCCCCCAGGTCCCTGTTGTTGTTGGGGTGGTGGGTCAACCTGGGTGCCCTGTAGTGGTGGACACACCGCTGATTGACGAGCCCTGGAGACAGAGGCATGGGCCCGCTGGGTGGGAGCTGTGCTGGTGTTCCCAGAGGGAGTTGGGTCTGGTGTAGCCTGTGGCTGTCTGTGGGGAACCGACTGTCCAGAGGTCCCCGATGGGCCGGGCTGGTCGTCTGGCTCCAGGGAGACAGAGCTGCTGTCATCGCTGGGGGCCTCTTCTGGGGGTGGGATGGACATCTCTGGACCCTCCGTGGCGGTGTGGTGGCGTTCGGGTCCTGCAGGGGTATAAAGGTATGGTTATTGCTTCTGAGTGTGGGATTTCGTGTGATGGGTGGGTGTCCGTGTACCCATGTGCAGGCATTACCTTGTGGGGGCTTTTGTGAGGGTGGCTTGTGGGGGTGATGTGTGTGTGCAGTGGGCATGCTTTGGTGATGGGTGTCCATGCTTTGGGGTCGCATGCAGGGCTTGGTGTTGGGATGGGTGGGTTGTGATGGTGAGGCTTTTGCTAGGGGTTGGTGTGATGGGGGAGGGGGTGAGGGTGGGGGTATGATTTGGCATTCAGGTGGGGTGGGGGTGGGAAGCAGTAGTGAAGATTTGCCTTACCAGAGTCCATTCCTCCGCCTACTCCAGCGAGGCCCTCAGGATGCAGGATGTGCAAGACTTCCTCCTCCCACGCGGTAAATTCTGGGGGAGTAGGTGGGGGTCCGCCGCCAGTCTTCTGCACCGCTATGTTGTGCCTTGATACCATGGAACGCACCTTCCCCCATAGGTCGTTCCATCTCTTCCTGATGTCGTCCCGATTGCGTGGATGCTGTCCCACCGCGTTGACCCTGTCCACTATCCTTTGCCATAGCTCCATCTTCCTGGCAATTGTGGTGTGCTGCACCTGTGCCCGAAGAGCTGGGGCTTTATACGGACACGGACTATTTCCTCCACCATGACCCTGAGTTCTGCGTCACTGAACCTGGGGTGTCTTTGGGGTGCCATGGGGTGGTGTGGTTGAGGTGTGGGGTGACGTTTGTGGTGATGAGTGTGGTGCGTGTGGTGGTGTGTGGTGTTTGGTGCGTGGATTCTGTGTGGGTGATGGTGTTGTGTGCCTCTGTGTTGTGGGATTCTCTATTCTGTGCTCTGTCTCTAGCCTTCGTCAATGATTTCGGGTGGTAGGGGCTTGTGGGTGATGTGGGTGTGTGTTTTATATTGTGTTGGGTGTGGGGGAGTGGTGTTAGTATGTGTATCAGGTGTGTGTATTTCGAAGTGACCAATGTTGCTGAGTTTTCTATGTGTGTGTGTATTTTTACCGCGGCGGTGTGTACCGCCAATGGAATACCGCGTTTGAAAGACCGCCACGTGGATTTGTGGGTCGGAATGGTATGGGCGTATTTCTGTTGGCGTGACGGTGGAGGTTTGGTCAGCGCCATTTTTTCGCTGACCTTTGGTGTGGCGGATTATTGAGGATGTCGGGTTTTCGGCGGTTTGGCTGTTGCGGGTCAGAATGACCGTGGCGGTTTACCGCGGCCGCAGCGGTGTTATGGCGGTCTTCTGACCGGCGGTAAGCGCCTTTTACCGCTGAGGTCAGAATGACCCCCTAAATATTATCTACCACCGGGACCCGTGACTGCAGCACATTAATCGAAGAATTTATGGAATTTATCAGTAAATTATGTCTCAGTAAAAAATCCCTTAGTCCACCTTTTTTTTGGGACATTTCATTCTGCACTGGGGCAGTGAGAACAACAGACCTGTTAATGTATTTTCTTCTTTTTTCTGTGACAGTGCTCTCTTTCAACACAGTGAGAAACCCACCTACTGAAAATAATCCATTCTAGATCTGGACATTTAAAAGGATACTCTTCTGACAACCAAGGACTCTATCATAGTTGAATGGTGTGATTACCTTTTTGAATTCCTTTCATAGTAAACTTTATACACAAACTATTGACAGTAGTGATCTTGCTAACAAGACTTGCTGCAATCTTCTCATACCAGATAGTCAGCAAGACATTAATGCCACAACAGATATGCATGTAAAGCATAATGGTTGTTCAAAAATCTCCTTTCCCTGGTTCTCAACTGATCTATGCTCTGAAAGCAAATGTCTGCACAATCTCAAAAAGTATTGGAGACACCACCCTTCTCCATTCAATCTGACAAGATTGAGAGCTTCCTTAATAAACTACAAATGCCACATTTGATTATGAATATGGACAGCGTGATGAGTAATTCTGGGGTTAGTGACCTGAAGGTGGCTTGTGCTATATCACTCCCACAGTTTTCATAGAAAATTCTTGGGACCATATTTATACTCGGTTTGCGCTGAATTTGTGTCATTTTTTGTACGCTAATTCAGCGCAAACCTAACTCCATATTTATACTTTGGTGCTAGACACATCTAATGCCAAATTAACGTTGTTTCCTGGATGACAAAACCTACATTGCGTCAATGAGATGCAAGGTAGGCGTTCCCATCCATAAAAGGACGATATGGCCTTTGTGCCATATTTATCCCCCATATTAAAATCCAGCATGGGGGGATGAGGGCATTAAATAATGGCACTAAGCTTGCTTAGTGCCATTATTCAACACCTGGGTATGGGCAGGCGTAAGGGGACCTGTAGGCATATTTCCATGGTCAGAGACCATGGAAATTGCCCACAGGTGCCCTTCCCTGGCCCCAGGGATACCCCCACCCTCCCCACCCACACCAGGAGGACACCTAAGGATGGGGAACACATCCCAGGTAAGTCCGGGTAAGTATATTTATTTTTTCCCCAACACTGCTCTGGGACCCTGACTTGGGGACACCTGCATGGCGCTGGCACCAATGGCAATGCCCAGGGGACATTCATCCCCTGGCCAGGGCCATTGGGGTGGTGGGAATTGCTCCTGTCTTTACTAAGACAGGAGCCATGTCTATGGGGGTTGTGCGCCAGAAAATGACACTACACTGCTTAGAGGAAATGTTTTTGCCTCTCAGCAGTGTGGTGCCATAATTCGGCGCACAAGCCCAGGTTCCCCATACACCTCCCCAGGACTGTTGGCGTCATATCCGAAGAATGCTAACAGGGCATTACTGCTGGCAAGCGCCATTCCCTAAATATGGCACCTGGCCAACATCTTGGAATGGTGCTATACTTTTTCACACAAAACTGAAACACAGTTTTGAGTAAAAAAGTATAAATCTGCCCCTTGCTTGCTATGTTTTGTGTTAGGCCTTCTTTGTGTTGGTGGTGCTGAGGGCTAGCCCACATGCGGTCCTCTTTTTGCCATATTTGGTGATATCCCAATATGCCAACCAGCAACTTTGAGTCCCACATGCTCAGTGGAATCTCTGCCTATAATTAGATTTAGGGGTGGTTTCCACCCACAGTCCTGCAATCTTTGTAAGAGCTGTTCCTCTCTATCTTCCATTCCTATCACTCTGGGTGCAAGCACATTATTTTGGGGTGCTAGACTGGGAACTAATTTTAAAGGGTTATTGACTACAACTGCTTATCCAATTGGAGGGAGCTGTGGCTTGCATTCAGGGGAAGCTGCTAGTTGAGTTGACAGACAATATAGTCACAAGATCCTTCCTCATAAAGCAGTAGAACATAGGTATATTATTTCTGAATAGATTCACATTTTAAAATGAGAATTGGACAAAATCAGATGTTTTGTTTTTCCCTTCCACTCAAAAGTGCGAGTGGGTAATGTTGCAGATGACTTGTCTTAGCAAAATCTTTCATCCTTGCTACTTCCACTTGTCTTGGATGGTCTTTGCAGAGATCTTGAAGCTTTTGGATAGATCAAGTTGATCACTTCACCATGACATTCCACATCCATCTTCCCTACTTTATTTCTCAGTTCATTTTCTCAGTGAGAGTTCAAAAATGATCATACAACTCAGAATTCTAATTCCTATACATACATCTGCTTGCATAGGGATCAGAACTGAAAACCCATTGCTTGTAATTAGAGCCTTTGGCTGCTTAAGTAATATGCAGTGCATAATATTCTAATGGGGTTGATTTTAACACTAAGATTGACCCTATAAAATATATAGATGTCAGTCAGGGGAAGTACAGGTTTTTCCTATATGGAGGTTTTGATATCAAAGGAATGAAAATTTTAACATTTCAAATTTCTAACTTTATGGAGTTTAGGGTCTTGACAACTACTACCATTCAAACCTACAAAATATCAAAAAAGTGATGTAACATGGGAACAAAATCTAAATTTGTTGCCTCACATTGCAAGGCAATCTCCTACGTTACACTGATCATATAGAGAGTAGATTTTGGACAACATAGCTAAATTGCTTGTTCCACAAAACCTACATTGTCAGGACTCAAACAATTGAGTGTCTTCTCAGATAAGTCGAAAGAGAATGATGTTCAATTACCTACTAAGACAAATCCAATGGAGAAGGACTCTCCTTTTGTAATTAGGAGGTCAAGAATTGAGACTTTTGTACTAGTTTTGTCTGTACATCCTTTAGGAAGATCATTGTTATTCAGAAAGAAACTCGACTGTGATACTTGACAGTCTCTAGTATCATTCCTGTGATGTCACACGCTAAGATGGTGGTTGGCAAAGAGGATTACTCAGTGAAGAGATACATTAATTGTTAAATGCCAACTTGATTTCTCCCTTTTGATTGTTAAATTGTGTAGATCTTGGTTGTAGTACCATCACCGGAAGATAGTTCAACCCTCATACATAGAGTGACCTTTGACATTGAAGAATTTGATTTCAATTGAATCTCTGTGATTGACTGAGTCCGCTACCAGAACATAATTTGTCGTCCAAAAGTTTGATTATGAACTTGTGGAAAATCAGTGTATTTTTCCAGAGGGCAGAACAGGCATGTATCCAGGTTTCTATGAGGAATAGGTTGTCAGTAACATGGGCTACAGTAAACTCAGCAACCTTTGCTCTGTGTTTAGTAGCAGATCTGAAGTTATGCAACACCAATTTTGTGCAGGATGTTCACAAATGTCCCTCTCTGAAGGGTCACCCCAGGAGTTTTGCCTTCATCTTTTTCTGACCTCATTTTTGTTGTCTTTAGGACTCTGTGTACCTTACCACTGCTAACTAACTAGTGCTAAGGTGCTTGTGCCCTCTCCTTAAAAAGTGGTAACATTGGTTTATACAAAATTGGCATATTTAATTTGCTTGTAAGTTACATATACAATTTGATATCATGTACCCTGCTCCTGTATATTAAATACTGCAAGTGGGCCTGTAGTACTGATTGTGCTACCCACTTAATTAGCCATTTAAACATGTCTCAGACTTGCCACTCCAGAGCCTGTGGGTGCATTTTTACTACCACTTTGATTTGGCATTTAAACCCTTTGTCTCGCCTAAAACGCCTCTTCTATTGCATTTAGTTCACCTCTAAGGTAGGCTCTAGGTAGCCCATACGGCTAGGGTGTGTCATAAGTAAAAGGTAGGGTATGTACTTCTAAGTTTTACATGTCCTGGTAATTATGTTTTTCATCACTGTGAGGCATACTCCTCTCATAGGTTAACATATGGAATTTTTTAATTTACTTTTAAGATGTAATTCCTGATTAGAAAGGAGTAGCTGTTGCATGTTTCATACATTTGGAATGGTAATGATAATCCTCTTTACTGGTATGGCCAGATTAACCATTACTATTTTAAAAATGCCACTTTTAGAAAGTAGACATGTCTCTGGTCGTGCAGCTGTGTGTTCCTATAGCCTTTCTCCAATAAACATCTCGGGTAGGTGACAGCTAAACTTTTTACATTCCCTCTAGACAGCCACAAACACAGGAAAATTAGCTGTCTGATCACTCATCTGCATTCTGATGGCTCTTACTGGGCAGGAAGGCCAGGAGGGGCTGACACACCTGAATAGGCAGTGCCTATCCCCACACAAAGGGCTAATTACCCCCTACTGATAGTCTGGAGCTAGAGCTGAGAAAGAAAGGATACATGTGCGCTTCAAAGACCCTTCTTTGACGTCACATGCACTTAAAAGGCACATTAGGGTATAAGTACAGGGTCTCTAACCCCACCAAATCAGACGCTTCTGGACCTCCAACTTGACTCTGTCAGAAGACCAGCAGTGCTGCACCAAGGACAGTCACTCTGCTGGACTGCTGACCTGGAAGGACTGCTTTTCTGCTGTGCTGCCCTGCTGCTTTCTGACCTTGCTGAGGGAGAGCTAGACTCTGCCTTGCACACCAAGTGATCTTCCAGGGCTTTTTGGCTTGTCTCCTGTTGACAGAGACTCAGGGATATCAAAGTCTCTATCCCTGCTCCTGTGCCTAATTCACTGGAAGTGCACCCAGATACTTGCACCAGTGAAATCAATGCATCTCCTGATTGTTGGAAGCGGCAATCAATGCATTGATCAAGTTGTGGTAGTAGAGCCAGAGCATCCCATTTGAAACAATCGATTCATCATTGCATTGTCACCTCATCGGAAAATCTGCATTACCGCCACTGCTGAAGAAGGATCAGCGCATCCTTTCACTGTGTGGAGAAACCTGGCATATCGGCTTCGGAACCAATGCATCGATATTGCATCGAAACCACTGCATCACCAGTGAAGATGGATGCATCCCTTCACTGCACAGAGAAACTTGGCACATCAGCTTCAAAACTGACAAGTCACAGCACTGGTGGTTTGCTTTTTGAACAAATGCATTGCCAGCACTGCATGAGGAAATTCAATGCATTTTGTGACTGCAACCAGAATTAAGAAACTTTGCTCAGCAGGCCCTGCTTGGGGACTGTAGCCAGCCTGCACTCCATCGCTCTTTCCCGGTCCAGCATGACCTCTAATACCACTAAAGGGCTATTTGCTTCTAAGTGTTAGAACTCTTTTATACTTTAACATTTGATAACTTGAACTCTACGTATTGGATTGTTGTCTCTTTGTTCTTGATATATTTATACAATTATTGTCTATTTCTCTAAACCTGTGTGGCATTTTTGTTGTGTTACTGTCCGTGTGTGTTGCACAAATACTTTACACATTGCATCCTTGGATACGCCTGGCTGCTCTGTGCCATGCTACCAGAGAGTGAGCACAGGTTACCTTTTAGTGTGTATCTAACTTACACTGACTAGATTGGCGGTCCCTCTTGGGACTGGGTGCATACCACTGCCAACTTGGGACCCCCATTTCTAACAGAGGACATGGAGGGTCACTATTGGGGGCTATCTTTAAGATGGGAGTCATCTTCCACAGAGAAAGAGTTGGTAGTTCTCCTAGGTCAGTATACTTTGTTGTTTTTTAAGTTATTGAATGCCATGGCCATCATTATCTTCTGATCTCTTGATCAGGTGACTAAAAAGATTTGAGGAGCTTGACAATTTTCAAAATGTGAGGCTTGTGAATGTTGGTTTGGTAAAAAACGATTTCATTTCTTTAACTATGTCACTTTCTTTAACTATGGCAGCCATGGTTGAAAGGAACTGACCAGTTTGGTCAGAGTGACCTCAAAGTCCTAGAATGGTTCAGGAAGCAGGCAACTCTAGAGCTGGGGGCCAGAGGCAAAGTGCGAGTGGATCAGTCAGTTAGGGGCCCATAGGCCTTGTAGAGAGGCCACCTTTTACAGGATCCCAAGATTGCAAAAGGTCCCAGGCTGTGAGCAGTGTGAGTGATGCCATTAGGACCCTTGACCTAATAGGAAGGTGTAGTGGCTATGTGAAGTGCTCATGGAATTTTAGATATGTAAGTGTTTGCAATCTTGCCATCCTTATGTTATGTTCTATGTGGAACTGGTCTGAAATGTGGGTCCGTTGGTCTCTACCTGTGTACCACCAGGAGCTTGCAATCTTGTGTGCTCTAATAAACCTACATGAGGCACCATTTCTGGGCTGCTGGGTCCTTTAGTCAGCACATCTTTCTTGGTGACGAGCGAGCTGCTGGCATGGACCCATCACTTCAAGGTTTTTCATTTTGGCAGCCCATCGGTCTAATGGGTTTCAACAGAGGTCTTGTAAAAATTTGAAACAGGACCATCAAGTCACACAGGTCATCCTCAGGTGTTCATTGAGGGTGAGGTACTTGGGAGTAGCATATTGGTAAGTTTGGCATTCAAGCCTCAGTGACATCAAATTCACGCCCAGAATTCATTTGCAGTAGAATGCACAGAGTTTTCAGTGAAACGCATGCTGGAACACATGCATGTTCACTGAGGCGCACAGTAGTAGCCATCTTAGGTGATGAAGGTAGTGTGGATTGCATACACACACTGATCCACTCAGCAACAGCTGTATTGCATATAGGCCCTCATTCTGACCCTGGCGGTCGGTGATAAAGCGGCGGCCAACCCGCCAACAGGCCGGCGGTCCAAAATATGCAATTCTGACCCTGGCGGGAACCGCCAACACAGCCCGCCGCATTAACACTCCGCCCGCCACGGCGGAACAAACAAACAGCACGGCGGTCACCGCCAACAGCCAGGCGGCAGACAATGTACCGCCCACCCTATCACGACCCACCAATCCGCCACCTTTTCCGGGGCGGGAGCACCGCCGATAAAAACACGGCAGAAACAGACTACGAACGGGAAAACGCTCACCTCCACATACTCCACGCGAGATTCCGGCAGTATGGAACCCGAGTTACAGGTCATCCCCGCACTCCTATACCTGCTCCTGTACCAGGAGCACGCCCGGCGGCGCGGAAGACATCGGTGAGTACTGCACCTACGACACAGGGGAGGGAAAAGATTACCGGCACACACCCACCCACCCACACCCACTACAACACACACATCAATGCATTCCCACAGATCACTGTCACAACCCACAAACCCCCCCCTCCGAAATAATGCAAAGACCAAAAGAAGAGATCTTAAACGGGCAGATATATTGAAAAATGGACAGCAGTAATCCAAATAAATAAATAAACTATGTACAAAATATATACATTTACTATATGTAGTCCAACCACTGTCCGTGGACCACAGGGGTCCTGAGCAAAGGGGCAAGGCCCAGTCCCACGACAAGAACTCCACGGAGAGAACACTGCTGGGGCATCAGAAAGAAAAAAGGACAGGCACCTCAGGGGGAAGGGAAGGGGGGGCACCTCAGCCACTTGAGTACACGACGCCAGATCCACGAGGGGACTCCATGACCACTGGCCCATCCTGGGGAGAGCAAAGCCACAGTCCATACAGTCCATACAGTGGGTGGCCTGCCCACTGGGCCATCCTGGGGAGTGCAAAGCCACAGTCCATACAGTCCATACAGTGGGTGGCCTGCCCACTGGGCCATCCTGGGGAGAGCAAAGCCACAGTCCATACAGTCCATACAGTGGGTGGCCTGCCCACTCGGCCATCCTGGGGAGTGCAAAGCCACAGTCCATACAGTCCATACAGTGGGTGGCCTGCCCACTGGGCCATCCTGGGGAGAGCAAAGCCACAGTCCATACAGTCCATACAGTGGGTGGCCTGCCCACTGGGCCATCCTGGGGAGTGCAAAGCCACAGTCCATACAGTCCATACAGTGGGTGGCCTGCCCACTGGGCCATCCTGGGGAGAGCAAAGCCACAGTCCATACAGTCCATACAGTGGGTGGCCTGCCCACTGGGCCATCCTGGGGAGTGCAAAGCCACAGTCCAAACAGTCCATAACAGACTCCACTGCCACTGGAGGAGGCATGTTGGCCAGAGGACATCCTGCAGCCCTGCCCGAGACAGATCCTGCCCTGCCACATCTGCCAAAGGGCCAGCGGTTCTTGCCTGGAAGGGCCCAGTTCAGCTGTTCTTGAGACGGCGGTCCCCAGCGGAGCGGTGCTGGAGACGGCGGGGCCCAGTTCAGCGGTTCTTGCCTTGAAGGGCCCAGTTCAGCGGTTCTTGCCTGAAGGGCCCAGTTCAGCGGTTCTTGCCTTGAAGGGCCCAGTTCAGCGGTTCTTGCCTTGAAGGGCCCAGTTCAGCGGTTCTTGAGACGGCGGTCCCCAGCGGAGCGGTGCTGGAGACGGCGGGGCCCAGTTCAGCGGTTCTTGCCTTGAAGGGCCCAGTTCAGCGGTTCTTGCCTTGAAGGGCCCAGTTCAGCGGTTCTTGGCTTGAAGAGCCCAGTTCAGCGGTTCTTGAGACGGCGGGCCCCAGCGGAGCGGTGCTGGAGACGGCGGGGCCCAGTTCAGCGGATCTTGCCTTGAAGGGCCCAGTTCAGCGGTTCTTGCCTTGAAGGGCCCAGTTCAGCGGTTCTTGCCTGGAAGGGCCCAGTTCAGCGGTTCTTGAGACGGCGGTCCCCAGCGGAGCGGTGCTGGAGAGGGCGGGCCCAGTTCAGCGGTTCTTGCCTGGAAGGGCCCAGTTCAGCGGTTCTTGCCTTGAAGGGCCCAGTTCAGCGGTTCTTGAGACGGCGGTCCCCAGCGGAGCGGTGCTGGAGACGGCGGCCATTCTATGGCCAACTGCTCATTGCCTGGTGGTGCCCTCCTGGGCAGCGGGGATGGTGCTCCTTCAATGCCCACCTGGGCTGTGGGTGGTGGGGCCCTCCTGGCCAGCTGGGCTGGGTCCTCCCTGGGCAGCGGCTATGGGGGTGGTGGGCTCTCCCTGGGCAGCTGTGACGGTTCCTCCCTGGGCAGCGGCTATGGGGGTTGCGGGCTCCTCCTGGGCAGCTGTGACGGGTCCTCCATGGGCAGCAGGCCTGCTGCCTGACTTCTCCGCCTTGCTGCCCTTGCCCTCCTTAGTCGGGAGTCTGTGGCCCTTTCCTCCCTTTGGAGCTGTGGCTGTTGACGGTGGCTGGCTAGTGTCCTGGGGGGATATAGAACCCGGGCTCCTGCGGCGGCCCTTCCGCCTTCTGCTCCTCTTCCCAGGGGGTGGGCTGGCTGTCCCCTTGCTGCTGGGTGAAGATCCAGACCTGCGGGCTGGTGGGCTCCAATACCCCTGCACCCTTGTCAAGGGGGCTGCAGGGCTGGTGGTGGCTGAGGTGCTCTTCTTACCCCGACGAGAAGGAGGGGAGGGCTCAGGGTCAGGAAAGAAGGTAGCAGTAGAGAGATAGATTTTCCTGGGACAATGGATAGTGGTAGGTACAGTGGGTATGGGAGTGGAGGGAGAGGATGTGGTTGTAGGCGAGACAAGTTTGCTGTCTTTGGGTGCAGGTGCAGGAGCGGGAGGCTGTCGTGAGGTGGATGGCTGTTGGGTGGGTGGGTGGCTGCGTTTGTGTGGTGTGGAAGAGGGGGTGACAGACACAGTGGGAGAGGACACAGGGGACGTGTAAATGGCAGTGGGGGTGGTGACTGCACATGTGCGGACTGTACTGGAGGGTGTGCTGGTGATGGAAACACTGGCTGATGGTGAGGTGAATGAAGGTGTGAGTGTAGACGTCACAGGGAGGGAGGAGGGAGACGAGGAGGTGGGGGTCACAGAGGTGGTAGTGACTGTTGGCATGTCTGCATCGGAATGTTGCTTGTGTGAATGTCTGCGTGATCTGTGGTGCTTATGTTTGGATGAGCTGCTCTTGGGTGTTGAGGTGTGTGCAGGCTGGTCTGATGGTGTGGGTGGGACAGGCAGAGGAACAGGAGACTGGGAGGAGGGAGTTAGTAGAGGGAGGCAGGAGACAGGGACAATGGCTGCCGTCAGTGCTGAGGCCAGAGCCTGGAACGATCGCTGATGGGCAGCCTGACCCGAATGAATGCCCTCCAGGTACGCATTGCTGCGATGAACCTCCCTCTCCACCCCCTGGATGGCATTCAAAAGGGTAGTCTGCCCAACAATGAGCATTCGGAGGAGGTCAATGACCTCCTCACTGAGGGCAGCGGGGGTAACAGGGGCAGGGCCTGAGGTGCCTGGGGCGAAGGAGATGCCCGGCTTCCTGGCAGAGCGGGCACGGGGCGAACGCTGAGGGGCTGCTGGGAGGGCGGAGATGGTGCGCTGGGTGGCGGCTGTACCTGTAATGGCGGGGGGCACGGATGGTGCCACCCCCGCAAGGGAGCTCCCTTCCGAGGACGTGTCCGTGTCGCTGCAGGGTCCAGTCGTCCCCGTTGTGGAGCTCCCCTCGCCCTCCGTCTCACTGGTCCAGTCAGACTCTGTGGCATGGCCCTCCTGGACCATGTGAGATGCAGCTCCCTCCTGCCCCGATGCCACTTCTCCTCCGCCTGATGATGCTGATGCACACAAGCACAGAAAGACAAACAAAAAGGGGGGGGGGAGAGAGAAATAAAGAGATTTTGAGTACATGGATCACCGGTACAGTTAGCGGACATGACAGACACAGATGCCCCCTGCACTAAGTTGCGCACTTGGGGTCCCCTACGCATTCCGTGGAACATGCCCTACATGCCTAGAGTTGACAACTGCACCCATGGATGACACGGCCCAGGGATGGCTGTACTGGCACACTACTGAGGGTGGTGGCTGGGGACACAGGGGCTTACGGGGTGCCCAGCCTACAGATATCGCCCTGGCCTAGGGGGACCCACAGCCCTCTTCACCCACCCAGACACCTCCACTGCGCGACAACAGAGTAGATTATGCTTGTACTCACCCCCTTGTGTCTGCTGTGCTGCCCTCACGCGCCCATCCAAATCAGGGTAGGCCACCGCCAGGATCCGGAACATCAGGGGGGTCAGTTGACGGCAGGCACCCCGCCTACGTTGGGAGGCCATCCCCAGCAGAGACTCGGCGGTCTTCTTGGTCCCGCGGCGGATGTCCTCCCACCTCTTGCGGCAGTGGGTGCCCCGTCGATGGTGGACCCCCAGGGTCCGGACTTCCTTGGCGATGGCACGCCAAATCCCGATCTTCTCATGGGCGCGGACCTATGTGACACGTACAGGGAGGGAGAAATACCACGTTCAAGTTTGTCTGCATTTTCGTTGCCAGTGGCCCAACGCCCCCCATCCCCGCCAGGCCCCCCGCCATGCCCCCCGCCAGGCCCAACATGCCCCCCATCCCCGCCAGGCCCCCCGCCAGGCCCCCCGCCAGGCCCAACATGCCCCCCATCCCCGCCAGGCCCCCCGCCAGGCCCCCTGCCAGGCCCAACATGCCCCCCATCTCCGCCAGGCCCCACGCCAGGCCCCCCGCCAGGCCCAACATGCCCCCCATCCCCGCCAGGACCCCCGCCAGGCCCAACATGCCCCCCATCCCCGCCAGGCCCCCCGCCAGGCCCCCCGCCAGGCCCCCCCGCCAGGCCCAACATGCCCCCCATCCCCGCCAGGCCCCCCGCCAGGCCCCCCGCCAGGCCCAACATGCCCCCCATCCCCGCCAGGCCCCCCGCCAGGCCCAACATGCCCCCCATCCCCGCCAGGCCCCCCGCCAGGCCCAACATGCCCCCCATCCCCGCCAGGCCCCCAAGCCAGCCAGTGGCCCCAAATCCATATTGAATTAAACTCACTTGTTGGTCTGGAGGACCGTAGAGTAGCGCATACTGGGGGAGGACCCCATCCACAAGTTTCTCCAACTCTTCTCCAGTGAAGGCAGGGGCCCTTTCCCCAGGCGCAGCAGCCATTGTCCCTTCCAGACCGAGGTCACAGCAACACTTGCAGTATAGGTCCTCTCCTGTGAAAGTTCAAGTCGCGAGTGAATAAGTAGATAGAAAATGGCGGTCACGCCCGCGGCGGTGCGTACCGCGGCGGTGCGTACCGCCACCGCCGGCGCCCTTCGCCATTGGCTCCTGAAACCCATAGGCTTCAATGTTAACCAATGCGGCTTCGCGCCGCGGTCTTCGACCGCCGACCGCCGCGGTGTGCCACGCCAGCGCATTGACCTCACATCCCATTGTCACACTTCACAGGTCAGGCAGCCGCCATTTCGAGGGTCCACATGGCTCAATTTCAACTGCGTCACACAGGCCTAGGCCTTGCATAGCCACTCAGACATGCCATTCACTGCATAGAGAATCGTTTACTGTGCAAGCTGTGAGTACGTACCTGTGGGTTGCTTGACTGTGTGCTCCATGTTGTCCTTCCTAGGCACCGTCCGCTGGGTTTGGCGAGGAGATGGATGAATCCTCCCGTGTACAGGCCGCTGGTGGACCTGTCGACAATGGAAGCACGCCACATTATCCTGACCTACCGGCTTGACCGTGCCACTATACATGAACTGTGTGCCCAGCTGGAGCCCGACCTGATGTCCCCCATCCGCCAACCCACAGGGATTCCCCCACTGGTGCAGGTCCTGTCAGTACTCCATTTCTTGGCAAGTGGGTCATTTCAGACAACAGTGGGAATTGCTTCTGGGATGTCTCAGCCCATGTTTTCGAAGGTGTTATCCAGAGTGTTGTCGGCCCTGATGAAATACATGAGGAGCTACATCCTTTTCCCTGAGGTGGGCGAATTGGCTGCGGTGAAGGGTGATTTCTATGCCCTTGGACATATTCCCAACGTCATTGGTGCCATTGATGGGACCCATGTGGCTTTGGTTCCCCCAAGAGACAGGGAGCAGGTGTACAGGAACAGAAAAAGTTACCATTCCATGAACATCCAGGTGGTGTGTTTGGCTGACCAGTACATCTCGCATCTAAATGCCAAATTCCCTGGGTCAGTGCATGACGCCTTCATCCTAAGGAATAGCAGCATCCCTTACGTGATGGAACAGCTAGAGAGACACCGTGTATGGCTATTGGGGGACTCTGGGTACCCCAACCTGTCGTGGCTACTGACCCCAGTAAGGAATCCCCGGACCAGGGCAGAGGAACGGTACAATGAGGCCCATGGGCGTACTAGGAGGGTGATCGAGCGCACCTTCGGCCTCCTAAAGGCCAGGTTTCGGTGCCTGCATATGACAGGTGGATCCCTAATGTACTCACCTAAGAAGGTGTGTCACATCATCGTGGCCTGCTGCATGCTTCACAACCTGGCTTTGCGCCGCCAGGTGCCTTTCCTGCAGGAGGATGGTCCAGATGGTGGTGTTGTGGCAGCTGTGGAACCTGTGGAGAGTGAAGAGGAGGAAGACGACGGGGATGAAACAGACAACAGGGACAGAATCATTGCACAGTACTTCCAATAGGACACAGGTAACAATTCAAACATAATTTTGTAAATGTAAAATACTCTCCTGCATCTCTGCTGCCTGTCTATTTGCCCCAGTGTATGATGACTGAGTTGTGGCTTTTCCCTCCCTATTTCAGATCTGGGGTCCCCACTACGAGTCCTGTGCTTCATTTCCCCATGGACTACAGCTTTGTGGCAGCTGTTTGTTGACTTCACTATGTACAAGGACATATTTGCACTGTCATGTCAATTACAATATTTTGAATTCACAGCCAGACTCCAGATAGTTTTGTGCAAAATAGGTGTTTATTTCAGTGCTCAAAATGGGATGGGTGGTTTCAAGTGGGTGGGGGCTATGGTGAAGGAATGTCCATGGCAGAGTCCAGAGTAACAGTCACACAGGTGCATTGTCCATAGGCCTGTGGAGAGATGGAGCATGGGCAGTTCAAGGATGGACAGGGTGACAATGTGGGACAGTGGGATGACATCAGGTGGTATCCTTTGCTGGCGGGGGTCTTGACATCCTACTCTGTCTTCTTGCGAGATCTCAGGGCCCTCTTGCGGGGTGGTTCTTCTCCTGCAGGAGGTGGGGGTCTGGTGGGCTGCTGTTGTGCGGGGGCCTCCTGTCCACTAGCGCCGGCGGAGGTGGTTGGCTGTTCTTGGTCCAGGCTAGTGGCAGGGGCCCTTTGTTGTTGTTGAGTGTCCGTCCTGGTGTTGATGAGTTCCTGCAGCAGCCCTACCATGGTAACCAGGGTGGAGGTGAGGGCTCTGATGTCCTCCCTGTACCCCCGATAGTGTTCCTCCTGCAGTACCTGGATCTCCTGGAACCTGGCCAGTACCGTCGCCATCGTCTCCTGGGAGCGGTTGTATGCTCCCATGATGGTGGTGAGGGCCTCGTGGAGAGTGAGTTCCCTGGGCCCGTCCCCCCCCTGTCGCACAGCTGCCCTCCGAGTTTCCCTGTTTCCCTGGGCCTCTGCCCCCTGGCCGGTGTGCCCACTACCACTGCCCCCAGGTCCCTGTTGTTGTTGGGGTGGTGGGTTATCCTGGGTGCCCTGTAGTGGTAGACACACCGCAGATTGACGCGCCCTGGAGACAGAGGCATGGGCCCGCTGGGTGGGAGCTGTGCTGGTGTTCCCAGAGGGGTTTGGGTCTGTAGTGGCCTGTGCCTGTGTGAGGGGAACCAACTGTCCAGAGGTCCCCGATGGTCCGGGCTGGTCATCAGTGTCCAGGTCGACAGAGCTGCTGTCATCGCTGACGGCCTCTTGGGTGGGGGGTATGGAGAATTCTGGGCCCTCCGTGGCGGTGTGTTGGCGGTCGGGTCCTGCAGGGGTATAGAGGTATGGTTATAGTTTCAATGTGTGCCATATGGGTGTATCTGTGGGTTCCCGTGTCCCCAAGTGCTGGCATTCGTGTGTGGGGGCTTTGGTGAGGGTGACTTGTGGGGGGGATGTGTATATGCATTGGGCATGCTTTGGTGATGGGTGTCCATGCTTAGTGGACGCATGCAGGCCTAGGTTTTGGGATGTGTGGGTTGTGATGGTGAGACATTGGCAGGGAATAGGTGTGCTGGGGGTGGGGGTGAGGATGGTGGTGGGGGTGAGGATGGTGGTGGGGGTGAGGGTGGGGGTGAGGATGGGGGTGGGGGTGAGGGTGGGGTTCGAGGATGGGGGTGAGGGTTGGGGTATGATTTGGCATGCAGGTGGGGGGGAAGCAGTAGTGAAGCTTCAACTTACCAGAATCCATTCCTCCGCCGACTCCTGCGAGGCCGTCAGGATGCAGGATGTTCAAGACTTCCTCCTCCCATGTTGTAAATTGTGGGGGTTGAGGTGGGGGTCCTCCGCCAGTCTTCTGCACGGCGATGTTGTGCCTGGATACCATGGAACGCACCTTCCCCCGTAGGTCGTTCCATCGCTTCCTGATGTCTTCCCGATTTCTGGGGTGCTGTCCCACAGCGTTGACCCTGTCGACAATCCTCTGCCATAGCTCCGTCCTCCGGGCAATGCTGGTGTATTGGATCTGTGTGCCGAAGAGCTGGGGCTCTACCCGAACGATTTCCTCCACCATGACCCTGAGTTCTTCGTCTGAGAAGCGGGGGTGTCTTTGGGGTGCCATGGAGTGGTGTGTATGATGTGTGGGGTGGAGTATGTGTAGTTAAGTGTGTTGAGTGTGGTGGTGTGTGTTGTTTTGTGTGTGGATATTGTGTGGGTGATGGTGTAGTGTGCCTCTGTGTGATGGTGTTCTGTGATCGCTGCTGTGTCTCTCAGTGCTTCTTTTTGGATTTTGGTCGAAGGGGTTTGTGGGTGATGTGGGTGTGTGTTTTATATTGTATTGTGTGTGTGGGAGTGGTGTGTGTATGTGTATCAGGTGTGTGGAATTCAAATCGGCCAATGTGGCTGAGTTTTGTTCGTTTGTGTGTATTCTGACCGCGGCGGTGTGTACCGCCAATGGAAAACCGCGTTTGAAAGACCGCCGCGTGGATTCGTGGGTCGTAATGGCATGGGCGTATTTCTGTTGGCGTGACAGTGGAGGTTTGGTCACCTCCACTTTTCCGCCGACCGCTGGTCTGGCAGTCTGTTGTGGCTGTCGGATTTTCGGAGGTTTGGCTGCTGCGGGTCAGAATGACCGTGGCGGGTTACCGCGACCGCGGCGGAATTATGGAGGATTTCTGACCGGCGGTAGGTGCCTTTTACCGCCGAGGTCAGAATGACCACCATAGTGTAGCCATGTTGAGTGTAGAATGAAGTATGGATCGCATAAGTTTGCTGATCAGTATGGTTACTTGGCACCATTTGATCTGTTTAGTGCAAGAGCAAGCATACACGCTGATCCGCACATTGCTGATTGTTTGGTTATCAATACTTTAAGAAAAAAAAAGAAACTTGCATTCTCGCCCTTCGCACACACGCTGATTCACACAACAACAGAACTTGCAATCTGACCATTTTACTGCAAGTCAGTTATTTCTTTATGAATGAGAGTATGAATTGTGCCTACACAAGCTGATACACAAGGCATAGTGTACAACTGCAGACATTGCATGTTTGGGGAAGAAGAAGGTGTGTACCATGTATCACACTGATACATTCAGCAAAAATATTTCATTTTTGGTGGACCACTTATCACAGGGTGGTATTTGGATATTTGGACTATTTTATAAGGACAAAAAAAAGTAAGTCTCAAAGTACATGGTAGAAGTCAATTTGTTTTCTCTCTCTCGCATCCTCTAGTGTGTTTACAATATAAAGCAATATTGGCATTTTGCCATTTAGCTATTGGACATTGCAATTGTTACTATCTTCTGCCAATGTTGTTGCAACTTTACTCATTGCTACAGCATGGGTCAGCTGAATAATAGTGTATTTTATCATACACTGAGTGTTATATAGTGTGTTGGTAATTGCCCTTTTTGCTGGGTCATCTGTACTTTTTCTTACCAGTTTTTGTTGGCTTTAGGACTCTGGGCACTTTACTATCGCTAACCAGTGCTAAAGTGCATATGCTCTCTTTGTAAATTATATTAGTAAGTCCCTAGTAAAGTGCACTAGAGGTGTTTCCTCTCAGGCTGACCTGCCAAGCAACCGTGGCAATATATTTCAGCAATTCACCAATTTGTGGCACTGCCCCCTCCCAAGTTATCAGTTAATCATTCTTTGCTGTTGTGAGAATGGATATATTCAGAGTTAGAAGTGTTGCTGAAGTTTTGATGAAGTAGTATCCCTTCACTAGTTTGAGTTGGAGCTCTTTCACTCTCTGTTGTTGGAAGTTATGCTAAATGAATTTGTTACTTATCCATCTGTTGTTACGTAGAAAGTCAACAAACAACTTGAAGCTTAAACCTTACATACAGAACGATAAAGATTCAATAAGCACAAGTTGAGATATCACTTTTGCAAGTTTAAAAAGAGTCTTAAATCTTAGAAATCAACAGTTGTGTCTTGTTTACACAAAGTACCTGGTGTGCATCAAAAATGAACAAGCATGGAAACCGCAGAGGAGGAGATGCGTCGAAAAATAGGGTGTGAGGCAGATTTTCCAATGTGGTACAGATGATGCGTTGTTTCTTTCCACCCTGCAAACGGCTTCCAGCACGCAGTAGTGGTTCCTCACTGCGATGCGGGGATCTTTTTGATGCCCAGGGACAATGTGGGGAAATCCTGGGTGTGCAGGAAGAAGCCACAGGCATTGCATAGATCTGTTAGGCGATGCGTTAACTTTTTTGTTGAATGGCAGACGGTGCGTCGATTCTTCACTCGGGAATCCAGGCTGCGTTGTTCCGGTTCGGCTGTGCATCGATGAGGTAGGCTGTGTGTTGAATTTCCAGCCGCAAGACAAGCGCTGCATCAATTCTTCACTCGGGAAGTCAGGCTGCGTTGTTCAGGCTTGGCTGTGCAAAATTTATCTGTCGCAAAACAGCTGTGTGTCTTTTCTGGCAGACTGTAAATTGATTTTCCACGCAGAAATAGTGTCCTGAGGAGATGAAGTATTTTTGGCCCTGTGACTTCAGAAAAGAGGAGGCAAGCTCAATCCAAGCCAAGGCATCCTGGTCTGTGTCTGCTGCCCTCCCCAGCTCCTCTGGCTGTTGCTGCTGCCTCTGCCTCTCGCCTGAGATGAACTGAGAGTCTCCTGACTCTCAGTTCAAGGCCCTCCTCCACCCACAGGCTCGTCCCTGCGCCTTATCCCTGGTGGTCTAGTGAACATCACAAGTAAGTATTTTGCTTTTCTTTTCCTCTCTCTGTCGCTCTTTCGCTCTTGCATTTTCTGCTTTTCTCTTCTATCATTTGCCTTTTCCTTTCTTCTCTCTGTCGCTCTTTCACTTTTGCATTTTCTGCCTGTTTCTTCTATCGCCCCTCGTTTTTCCCTACTGCTTTTTCCTTTCTTCCCTCTTCCTCTGCCCCCTCCTACCACGATGCACCTTTCCCAGCTGACTGCTCCACGTTCCCCCCTCCCCCTCTTAATGGCAGCTGCAGCGTGGCCGTGTGCAGCGGACATGCCACAGGCATGCTGCAGGCAAGTCCATCTGTGCCCGTCCGCAGCTGGACCGCACCCAGTGCCAGGAACCTTGGATCTCTGTTAAACCGCCCTCTGAACTGCCTCCATTACGACTTTGAGACCCTCCTCTGCCTCAACACCAGATGCCTCCACAACTGCTGCACCATCTCCCCCAAAGACACCCACAGACCTTTCACCTACAGGAACTGCAGCTTCAGCACCAACCTCAATAAACTGAAGGTACACTTCGCCACAAAGATACCAAAAACCTCCACAACTCCATCAACTGCCTGCTCCTGAACATCCGCTCCCTCCACAAACACGCCACAGAACTCTGGGACCTGATCAACACCACTGTGCATCGCCTTCCTCACCGAGACCTGGGCCAACCCCAAGGAGTCCAGACATAGCCATCGCCATTCCCGACGGTTCCAGGATTCTAAGGAGGGGCCAGCCCTCCCGTCCAGGTGTAGGACTCGCCATTGTACACAAGGCCTCACTGCGTGTCCAGGCCGTCCAAGAAGATCACTGCACCACCATGGAACACCTTCACTTTCTGGTCCACTCCAACGATAACTCCTCCATCTGCTGCACCTTGGTATACAGGCCCCTGGCCTCACCCAGCTTTCATAGATGACTTTGTGGACATTGCTACCCCCCAGGCCCTGGTGTCAGTTGACTACCATCTCCTCCGCGACCTGAAGTTCCACCTCGAGGACCGCACCGACCCAAACACCACCGCTGTACTCAACAACCTTGCCACCTTCGGCCTCAAACAGCTGGTCTCCACACCCACACACAGTAGAGGACCCGACCTTCACCTCAAGTGACCAGCTCACCGTTGAGACCATCTCCGCCCCAGACTGGACCGACCACCGCTGCATACACTTCACAATCACCGCACCCAGAAGCCGCACCCGAACCTCCAGGACCCCCCACAGGAAATGGAATGAAATCACCAATAAGCAACTCACCTCATCGCTCACCAAATCCCTCCCTCCCCTCTCTGACAATGCCAACACAGCATCAGCAACCTCAAAGCATTGACCACCGAATGCGCCGACACTCCATCCTCTCTCCGGCTGACATCGGCCAAACGCGTACCTAAGAAGGCCAGCTGGTTCACCACTGAACTCCAAGAATCAAAGCGTACCCCCAGACGTGAACTTCCATCTCAAGGACCACACTGACCCATACACCACTGCTCTACTCGACAACCTCGCCACCTTCGGCCTCAGACAGCTGGTCTTCATACCCACACACATTACAGAATACACACTGAACCCCAACTTCACCTCAAGTGACTGTCTCACCATTGAGACCATCTCCACCCCAGACTAGACCGACCACCGCTGTATACAGTTCATAATCACAGTACCCAGCAGCCAGCCCCGCACCTCAAGGACCCCACACAGGAAATTGAGTGAAATCACCAACGAGCAACTCACCTCAACAGTGACAACCTCAATGCATGGACCACCGAATGCGCTGATACTCTGGCCCCTCTTTGGCTGACATCGGCCAAATGCGTACCTAAGAAGGCCAGCTCGTTCACCACTGAACTCCAAGAATCAAAATGTTCCTGCAGACGTTTAGAGAAGAAATCAAGGAACAGCCAATCCAGTGAAGACCTCGCCTCATTCAGAGCCGAAACTGCCATCCCACTACGAAAAATGTAAAACACAAGTAAGGACACACTCCGAGAGCACATCAACATCTCCACACACAACTCGAAGGAACTCTTCTCAGTCTTCAATGAGTTCACAGATCCCCACTCCGAAGCCACCAGCATCCCCCCATCACAGGACTTCTGCGACAAACTCACCTCCTTTTTTGCACCACAAGATCCAGGCCATCTGCATCAGCTTTCTGTCACATGGCACGGAACCAGCAACCGACCCACCCCCTTGAACACACCCAGCCCATCCATGACTGGTCCACGCTCACCACTGAGGAAACAGTCAGCATCATGAACAGCACCCACTCTGGAGCCCCCTCGGACCCCTGCCCACACCACATATACATCAGAGCTAGTGCATTCATTGCCCCCGGGCTTCGTAACACAATTTACTGCTCCATCAGCACAGGCACCTTCCCTGAAGACTGGAAACATGCCGAAATATGCCCTCTCTTGAAGAAACCTTCGGCCGACCCATTAGAACAAAGACATTTCAGGCCCATCTCGCTGCTACCCTACCAAAGTGCTAGAGAAAGGAATCAACGCACAACTAAGGAATTTCATCGAGGCCAACAACTCACTGGACAGCTTCTAGTGCGGCTTCCGCAGCAATCACAACACGGAGACAGTATTCCTGGCAGCCACCGAAGACATCTGATTACTCCTAGATTATGGCCACACTGCATCACTCATACTCCTCAACTTCTCAGCAGCTTTCAACACTGTCTCCCACAGCACTCTGCGCACCAGACTCCACACATAGGCATCAGCGGAAGAGCCCTGGAATGGATCCATTCCTTTCTCTCCGTGAGGACGCAGAGGATCAGACCCCCACCCTACACCTCCGGACCCACAGGAGTCAACTGTGGAGTCCCCCAAGGATCCTCACTGAGTCCCACACTGTTCAATGTATACATGGCCCCTCTTGCTGCCATCATCAGAAGCCACAGTATGAACATCGTGTTATATGCCAATGACACATAACTCATCATTTTCCTCACCGAAGACCCAGACGCGTACAAAAGGAACTTTCATTCTGGAATGGAAGCCGTCGCCACCTGGAAGCAGTCGCCACCTGGATGATACAAAGATGCCTCAAACGTCACCTTCCACACCCCCACCAGATCCCTCCACTCCACCCAGATGGCCCAGGCCACCGTGCCTTTCATCGGCAAAACCACAGCCAAAGGACGATCTTTTACCTACACTGATGCGAAGAGCTGGACCAACCTTCCCCTGCACCTCAGACAAAGCCCTTCGCTCACCACCTTCAGGAGGAAACTCAAGATGTGGCTCTTTGGATGAGACCCTACCCCTCCTCCTCCAGTGCCTTCAGACCCTCGAGGGTGAGTAGCTGTGATTTACACATACTAATTGATTGATGGAGCACTTCTCAGCAAAGTCAGAAGGCAGCAGAGCAACAGCAGGACAGCAGTCCTTCTCAGCAAGGAAGTCCAGAAGAGTCCTTTGGGTAGCCAGGCAGTTCCTCTTCACAGGTTTCAAGTTCAGGTCCAGAACTGTCAGAGGTGGTGGGGTCAGAGACCCGGTTTATATACCCAAAGATGCCTTTGAAGTGGGGGAGGACTTCAAAGAGTGGTTTTGAAGTGCACAAGTTCCCCTTTCAGTACAGGTCTTTCTGCCAGGGTCACAGTAGGGGGTTTGCAAGTCAATTGTGTGAGGGCAGGCCACTAGCCTTTGATATGTAAGTGTCAGGCTCTCCACCCTTCCAGCCCAGGAAGACCCATTCAGTATGCAGATGAGTGCAGGTGTGACTGACTATTCTGTGTTTGTGGTTGTCTGGGTGAAATGCACAAGGAAGGTGTCAACCAGCACAGCCCAGATGTTGATTGGAGACAGGCTGTAAGGCAGAGATGGATTTTAAGTGCAGTAAAATGCTCATTTTCTAAAAGTGGCATTTCTAAAATAGTAACATAAAATCCAACCTCACCAATAAGCAGGATTTTCTATTACCATTCTGTCCACACTAAATATGACCTGTTTACCCCTTTCTGATCAGAATCAGTCAAACAGTATATGATGGTAGCCATAATACTATCCTATGAAATGAGCTGGTCTCAGAGTAGGGGAAAATGAATTTAGGAGTTTCCACTACCAGGAAATATAAAACACACATGTACATGTCCTGCCATTTACCTACTGTAGGAGGCTGGCCTGGCTTATAGTGGGTACCTAGTGGTACTCACACATTGTGCCAGGTCCAGTTATCCCTTATTAGTAGGTTAGGAGTGTTCTAGCAGCTTAGGCTGATAGAGGTAGCTATAGCAGAGCAGCGTAGGCTGAACTAGGAGACATGCAAAGCTCCTACTATACCACTCATTTCATTTAGCACTATATCATAAGAAAACACAGTACTCAGAGTTACTAAAAGTAAAGGTACTTTATTTTAGTGACAATATGCCAAAAGTATCTCAGAGGATATACTCCCTCAGGAGGTAAGTAAAATACACAATATATACACACAAACCAAAATCAGGTAAGTAAAACACTTAGAAAAGTAGTGCAAACACTGTAGAACACAATAGAATGCAATAGGAGACAATAGGCCTAGGGGCAACACAAACCATATACTCCAAAAGTGGAATGCGAACCACGAATGGACCCCCGGCCTATTGTAGTGTGTAGAGGGTCACTGGGAGTGTAAGAAAACACTAAGGGTGTCCAAGATACCTCACCCCAAGACCCTGAAAATTAGGAGTAAAGTTACCCTGCTGCCCCAGAAAGACAGTAAAGTCGAGATAGGGGATTCTGCAAAGCCAACAACTGACTGCAAAGCACTGAAGATGGATTCCTGGACCTGAGGACCTGCAAAGGAAGGGGACCAAGTCCAAGAGTCACACAAGTGTCCAGGGGGGCAGGAGCCCACTAAACCCCGGATGAAGGTGCAAAAGGGCTGCCTCCGGGTGGAAGAAGCCAAAGATTCTGCAACAACGCAGGTACCAGGAACTTCTCCTTTGGTCAGAAAATGTCCCATGGCGTGCTGGAGGATGCATAGTTGTTTTCACACAGAAAGACTGCAAACAAGCCTTGATAGGTGCAAGAGACGTGGTTGAAGGTTTTGGGTGCTGCCAGGGCCCAGGAAAGACCAAGGGGTTGCCCCTTGGAGGAGGAGACAGAGGGGGCCCTCAGCAACACAGACAGCCCACGCAGAAGCAGGCAGCACCCGCAGAAGCACCTGAACAGGCGCTCAGAAATCTGAGCTGGGCAGTCGTCTCAGCAAAACAAACGAGGGTCCCACGAAGTCGGAGTCCAACTCAGCGAGTTGGGCAATGCAGGACAGAGTGCTGGGGACCTGGGCTTGGCTGTGCACAAAGGAAGTCTTGCAAAAGTGCACAGAAGCCCTAGCAGCTGCAGTTCACGCAGTACACAGGATTACTGTCTGGCATGGGGATGCAAGGACTTACCTCCACCAAATTTGGACAGAAGGGCCACTGGACTGTCAGGGACACTTGGATCTAGCTCCTGTGTTCCAGGGACCACGCTCATCAAGATGAGAGGGGACCCAGAGGACCAGTGATGTAGAAGTTTGGTGCCTGCGTTGGCAGGGGGAAGATTCCATAGACCCACAGGAGATTTCTTCTTGGCTTTCAGTGCAGGGTGAAGGCAGACAGCCCTCAGAGCATGCACCACCAGGAGAAAGCCGGCAGGATAAGGTGCTACAATCTTGCTACTTTGTTGCTGTTTTGCAGGCATCCTGGAGCAGTCAGCAGTCGATCCTTGGCAGAAGTCAAAGAGTGGAGTGCAGAGGAACTCTGGTGAGCTATTGCATTCGTTGTCTGACGAGAAACCCACAGGAGAGACCCAAATAGCCGTCAGCGGAGGACTGGCTACAGGGAAAGGTAAGCACCTATCAGGAGGGGGTCTCTGACATCACCTGCTGGCACTGGCCACTCAGAGATGTCCATTGTGCCCTCACACCTCTGCATCCAAGATGGCAGAGGTCTGGGGCACACTGGAGGAGCTCTGGACACCTCCCCTTGGGAGGTGCTGGTCAAGTTTTCCTTTGTCCAGTTTCGCGCCAGAGCAGGGCTGGGGGGATCCCTGAACCGGTGTAGACTGGCTTATGCAAGGAGGGCACCATCTGTGCCCTTCAAAGCATTTCCAGAGGCCAGGAGAGGCTACTCCTCTCAGGCCCTTACCACCAATTTCCAAAGGGAGAGGGTGTAACACCCTCTCTCGGAGGAAATCCTTTGTTCTGCCTTCCTGGGATTGGGCTGCCCAGGCCCCATGGAGGCAGAAACCTGTCTGAGGGTTGGCAGCAGCAGTAGTTGCAGAGAAAACCCCAGAGAGTTAGTTTGGAAGTACCCAGGCTCTATGCTGGAGCCCCGGGGATGCATGGAATTGTCCCCCCAATACCAGTTTGGTGTTTTCCTACACGCCCAGCGTGACTCTACACACTATACTTGCCTAGGGGGGAATTCGACATTCTCACTCCACTATTTTAGTATATGGTTTGTGTTGGCCCTAGGCCCATTGCAATCTGTTGTATTTTCTACTGTTTACACTATTCTATGACTTCTATGTTTATTTACCTGATTTTGGTTACTGGTGTATATAGTGTGTGTAATACCTACCTCCAGTAAGTGTATTGCAAGTTATTGTTGGCCTTTTGTCACTAAAATAAAGTACCTTTTTTTTTTTGGTAACACTGAGTATTGTCTTTTATTGTGTATCAGTACTGTGTAACTATAGTGGTATTGCAGGAGCTTGCATGTCTCCTAGTTCAGCCTTGGCTGCTCTTCTACAGCTACACCTAGACAGCTTAAGCTGCTAGAACACTGCCTACATTTCACTAATAAGGGATAACTGGAATTGGTACCTTAGGTACCCACTACAAACCAGGCCAGCCTCCTGCATTGGTGGCACCTGTGGGATAAGTACTTGCAATTGCTTTACAACTTTGTTACTAGTGCTTTTCACAAGAAAAGTATACTCCAATACTTAAAGCTATATACAATTATACTTAGCAGTCAATTATTCACTTTCAAAAAGTTATTTCAAACTTTCTAAAAGTTTTACAAAGTTCTGAACATTTTATTCTTTTCCTCTAAAAAGTTAGGTGAAATAGTTTGCTAACTTCTTACTCTTATCTCTAACTTTTCTATCACTATGGCCCTCATTACGACCCTGGCGGTCAGTGATAAAGTGGCGGTAATACCACCTACAGGCTGGCAGTAACTACTGCCAAATTATGACCATGGCGGAAAGATCTCCGAAAGACAGCCAATGTACCACACTGGCCGCCAGGGTGGAAACAACAGCCACCACGGTGGTGGCTGCCTACAGTCAGGAGGAAGTCAATGTTCTGCCCACCATATTAAGACCCTGCAAACCGCCACCTTTAACTGAGTGGTACCAACAACATCAAAAGCCTGGCAGAAACAGAGCTCAGAAGTGAAAGGACTCTCCATTGGAGACACAGGGAAGAACCACGCTGCCCTGGAACCAGAACTGCATGTTTTTCCAATGATATTCTACTTCATGCTCCACCACGAACACCAACGCCGGTGAAGACAACGATGGTGAATATAGCCGCCTAGCACACAAGGGAGGGGGGGAGGAAAATGAGAATGACACACACATGCACAACACCCCCCCCCACACACACACACCATACATACAACCAGATGCACTACAAAAACAATTTGACCCCGTAACTCGGCTGAATAATACAAGCACAAAACGATTTTGCCAAAGTGTTTGTAATAAGATCAACACAATAGAAATAATAAGTTAGGCAAGATAATAGATATATACATATTTACAGAAAAAGGGACACAGCACAGTCCTCAATTTGCGTGGGCCACATGGCCACAGGCCAAAGTCCAAGGCCCCACTTGTCACCTGCATCAACACAGAGAGAACATTGCAGGGGATTAGTTTATAAATAGGCAGCCACCTCAGGGGGACGGGGAGGTACCTCAACCAGGAGATGAAACAAGACCTCTGGTTCTGGAGGGGGCAACCTGCCCTGTGCTTGATCCTGGGGAGTGATGGGCCACAGTCTCTCATGTGGGTGTCTTGCCCACTGATTCTGGATGGGGCAACATGCCCTGTGCTTGATCCTGGGGAGTGATGGGCCACAGTCTCTCAGGTGGGTGTCTTGCCAACTGGTTCTGAATGGGGCAACATGCCCTGTGCTTGATCCTGGGAGTGATGGGCCACAGTCTCTCAGGTTGGTGTCTTGCCCACTGGTTCTGGATGGGGCAACATGCCCTGTGCTTGATCCTGGGGAGTGATGGGCCACAGTCTCTCAGGCAAGTGTCTTACCCACTGGTTCTGGAGGGGTCAGGCGGCACGGGAGCCCATGGAGGCAGGATTACATAGCGTCCGCCGGCGGTGACGGCCGCACAGTGGTGGTGCTGCTGGTGGGGGGAGGCACCTGCACATCCCCTGCAATATCAGAAGGATGCACAGTGGTGGTGCTGCTGGTGGGAGGAGATTCCTGTACATCCCCTGCACCCTTGGACGGATGCACAACCATGGTTGGTGGTGGGGGCTCCATCACAGTTGTTGGTCCAGGCTCCTTGCCCTTCATGCCTCTTGGTGCAGGCTCCTTGCCCTTCCTGCCTTATGGTGCAGGATCCATGGCCTTTCGGGTGGCAGGTGCAGGCTCCTTGGCATTTTAGGTGGCAAGTGCAGGCTCCTTGCCCTTCTTACTTGCTGGGGAAGGCTCCTTACCCTTTAGGCTGGCTGGTGCAGGCTGCTTCCCCTGCAGTACATGTGGCCTGGATCTCTTTCCACCACGAGTGGGTGCAGTTAGGACTGGGCTCGTGGACTGTGTGGCTGAGTTTCTTTGCTAGGTAGGTTCTTCCTACCCTGGCCATATGTGTAGGATGGGGGATGGGTAGGGAAGAGGTCAATGGTGGATATGAAGAGTTTTTTAGGGACATTGGGGGAAGAGGGAGAAGGAATGGGAGTGGAGAATGAGGGAGTGGTTGTTGAAGGTGTCTGTCTGCTGGATTTGGGTGCAGGTGCGTGGGCTGTATGCAATTGTGAGGTGGATGGCTGTTGGGTGTCTGAGTGCTTGCATGTGTGTACTTTAGGAAGGGGGACAGACACAGTGGGAGAGGACACAGGGGATGTGTGCATGGATGTTGTTGAGGTGTCTGCCAGTGAGGTGTGTGTGTTCTTCTTGGTGTGGTGATGATGCTGGTAGTGGATGATGATGTAGTGCCTGCAGGTGTGTGTTGACGTAACTAGGTGGGGGTGGAGGAGGGGGATACAGTGGAAATAGTGGATGTTGTTGTGTCTGCAACTGGATGGTGTTTGTGTGAATACCTGTGGGATAAAGTGTGGTGCTTATGTTTGCCTGTGACACTTTTGGGTGTTGTCTTGTGTGCATGCACCTCTGAATGTGTGCCTGGGATAGGTTGGGGTTCAGGAGAATGGGACTGGGCAGTGGAAGTTGGAGGGGGGTAGAAACAGGCACAATGGCTGCCATCAGAGAGGAGGCCAGAGCCTGAATCGATCTCTGAGGTCAATAGCCTCCTCACTCAGGGCAGCAGGGCTCACTCGGGCAGGACCTGAGGTGCCTGGGGCAAAGGATATGCCCACCCTCCTGGGTGAGCGGGCACGGGCAACTCGATGAGGGGCTGCTGGCAGGGCGGTGCTGGTACAGGGGGTGGCGGCAGTACCCAAAGATGGGGCGGTCACTGAAGTGTCCGCCAACACCAGGGAGCTTCCATCGGAGGAGGTATCTGTGTCTGAACTGTCCCTTCCGCAGAGGTGCTCCCCTCACCCTCTGTCCCACTGGTGCCCTCACCGTCGGTGGACTCTGCCTCCTGGGTCCTGTGGGATGCAGCTCCGTCCGTTACCAGTACATCTGCTCCTCCGCCAGATCATGCTAATGCACATAAAGACGGGATGACAAAACAAGAAAGGGGGGGGAGAGGCAAATCAAAAACTGGATCAGTGGCTGCACCAACACCACTGTTGGCGTATACAGCACCCTCACACACAGGGAACAGGCCTACGCCATATGCATTGCACTACCAGAGATATAGCTTGCCACCAAGGCATGAGGAGGGTCACACACCACCAAATGCAGCACACCTGGTACCCACACAGGCCTGACGAGTAGTGGATGCCTACAAGCTAGGTAACAGGATTATCCCTTCCAAACCCTAGCCACCAGGGACCTATGCTGCAATGTTAGGCCTGGCCTAGGGGCACCCACTGACACACATCCCATACCCGGATACCACCCGACCATGCGAAACTTGTTATGATGGGCACTGTACTCACCCCCTTGTGGCTCCTGTGATGCCTTCAAGTTCTCCTCTAGCTCTGGATAGGCCACCACCAGTATGGGGGCCATCAGAGGAGTCAGGGTTCGACAGGCACCCCTTCCTCGTTGGGAGGCCATCCACATCTGGCCCTCCACAGTCTTCAGTTCCCAGCGTCTCAGGTCCTCCCACCATTTGCGATAGTGGGTGCTCCGCCTGACATAGACCCCCATGGTCCACACCTCCTTGGCGATGGCATGCCATACACCCTTCTTTTGATGGGTGCTCACCTGCAAAGGCAATACACACAGGAAAATGGAAATAGACAAACAGACATGCCTGTTACACATATGGCCCACCATACCCATTCCCATCACCATTTCCACACACATGCCACAGCACACAACCTGTATGCCACCAAGAGGACATCCACCCACCCCCTTACACAAGGCCTTCACACACACAACTCTATGCATTCATGCCACATGCATTGTGCTCACAGTGTACTCACCTGTTGGTCTGGAGGCCCATACAGCAGTCCGTACTGGGGTAGGACCGCATCCACCATTCTCTCCAACTCCTCCGAAGTGAAGGCTGGGGCCCTTTCCCTAGTCACACGGGCCATTGTAGGTTCTAGACACAGATCACAGCAGCACATGCAGTGTAGGTCGTGTCCTATGGAAGGACAGGTTGCAAGTGAGGAATATGATAGAAAATGGCAGTCATGTCCGGGGCGGTGCATACCGTCACCGCCAGCATAGATCACCATTGGCCACTGTACCCCATAGGGGCCAATGTTAGACAATGAAGAGTGGCATGGCGGTTCTTGACCCGGGACAGGTGGACGCCATTTTGGGGGGGAGTAGGTCCTGGAATAATTCTGCATTTCAGGAGATATTAGCACATATTGGACAAATCACAATGACCCATTACATGTTTACAGGATGCAAAGTACTGTTGTAGCTCCATTGTTCAGTTTGTGCCCGGCTCCTCGCTCTTGTGTCTCTTAGATTCCTACCGCTGCAGATGAATAGGAGATTGAGACATACACCAGTGTACAGACCCCAGGTGGACTTGGCAACACTGGAGGATAGGCACATTATCCTCACCTACAGACTGGACAGGGCCACAATCACAGAGCTGTGTGCCCAGTTGGAACCTGACCTGCTATCCATCACCCCACTGGGATCCCCCTCTTGTGCAAGTGCTATCAGTACTCCATTACCTGGCAACTAGTTCTTTCCAAGCGAAAGTGGGCTTGGCATCAGGAATGTCACTGCCAATGTTCTCAATAGTGCTGACAAGAGTGTTGTCTGCCTTGATAAAACACATGTGCAGCTACATTGTTTTCCCCCAGGTTGAAGTTTGGCCACAGTGAAGGCTGAGTTTTATGCAATGGGACATATACCCAATATAATTGGGGTGATTGATGAAGACATATTGCATTTGTCCCCCACTGGCAGAATGAACAGGTGTTCAGGAATCGTAAGACTTTTCACTCCATGAATGTTCAGATGGTGTGCTTGGCTAGACCAGTACTTCTCCCACGTCAATGCTAAGTATCCAGGGTCGGTGCATGATGCCTTTGTCCTAAGGAATAGCAGCATCCCAAATGTGATGGCCCAACTTGAGAGGCACAAGGTGTGGCTAATAGGTGAGCTCTGGTTCCCACCCAGTATATGTTGGTGTATGGGTATGGTGTGGGACATATAGGATAGTGTGCGGCTAAATGTGTCCATCAATATTTGCAGGTGACTCTGGTTACCCAAACCTATCATGGCCGCTGATCTCTGTGAGGAATGCCAGGATAAGGGCAGAAGAAGGTTATAATGAGGCACATGGACGAACCGGAAGGATAATTGAAAGGACATTTGGCCTCCTGAAGGCTAGGTTCCGGTGCCTCCATCTAACAGGTGTATCCCTATGCTACTCACCAAAGAAGGTCTTCCAGATACTGGTGGTATGCTGCATGTTGCATAACTTGGCCCTCAGATGCCATGTCCCATTCCTGCAGGAGGAGGAGGCTAGAGATGCCCATGTGGCAGCAGTAGACCCTGTGGACAGTGAGGATGAGAAGGTAGAGGATGAGGACAACAGAGCATATGTGATCCGACTAGTTAGGACAGTGTTAATTCACATTTCAATTACTTTTCTTTTAATTTGTGTGCAATGGCACGCTGATATTTTCAGCTTCTATGCCCACTTACTGTTCCCTCTGGCAATTCATTTTGCAGATGTGGGTGACCTGACATATACTCCTGGTGTGAACATTACAGCCAGCTACATGTCATTAATCTATGCTAATTCTCTGTACAGTTAATTTGCAATGTTTGTACCTGTTAAAATGAATACATATTTGATATACATGACATACTCCAAAATGTTTTTTTTTCAAAGGGTGTTTATTGAAGTGCTAATATATAGAGGGGCAAGTGCAATGGGATGGGGTGATGATGGAGGAAAGTCCAGGGTATTGTTGCAGTATGTTTCAAGCACAGGTGCATTGTCCAAGGGGACCTAGGAAGAGGAGCAATGGCAGTTCAAGACTGACAGGGTGACAGAGTGGGATGGGTGACAATCTGTAGAGTCTCATTTCATGGCGGAGGGCTTGCCAAGTGTCTCTGGCTTTTGTCTGGATTGCAGGGAACGTTTGCAGAGTGGTCAACCTTCTGCAGGGGGAGGGGTGCTGGTGGCCTTTGAGTCCTGTGGCGGGGCCTCGTGGCCACTAGCGGCAGCAGAGGTGGAAGGCTGTTCAGATGTCTGACTAGTGGCTGATGTGAGACTGCCTCCCTCATAATGTTGGGCATGTCTGCCAGCACCCCTGCAATGGAGATCAGGGTGTTGTTAATGGCCTGAAGGTCCTCCCTGATCCCCTGGTACTGTCCCTCCTGCAGCCGTCTGTTCTCCTGCACATTGTCCAGGATCTGACCCATCGTGTCCTGGGAATATTTATAGGCTCCCAGGATCTCTGCGAGTGCCTCCTGGAGAGTCGGTTTCCTGGGCCTGTCCTCCCCCTGGCGCACAGCAGTCCTCCCAGTGTTCCTGTTGGCCTGTGCCTCTGTCCCCTGAACCGTCTGTTCACTGCCACTGTCCACGATTCTCCGCCATAGCTCCATCTTCCTAGTTATAGATATCTGCTGCACCTGTGCTCCAAATAGCTGTGGCTCTACCCTGACAATTTCCTTCACCATGACCCTCAGCTCCTCCTCTGTAAAAAAGGGGGTGTCTTTGTTGTGCTATGGGTGTTGAGTGATGTGTGTTGGTGAGGGTGTGTGATGTGGAGTGTGTGAGTGTTGTAAAGGTGTGAGTAGTGGATGGCTTGAGTTGTGTCAGTGTTCTTGGTGTCTCTCTGCTGGCAATGGTTTGTATTTGTATAGGGTTGTGGGTAATGTGGGTGGGTGTTTTATAGTGGTGTGGGTGTGTAGGTGTGGTGTGTATATGGGTGTCAGGTGTATGTTCTAGGAGGCTGGCCTGGTTTGTAGTGGGTACCTTGAGCACTCACACCTTATACCAGGTCCAGTTATCCCTTATTAGTGAAATGTACTAGTGTTCTAGCAGCTTAGGCTGACAGAGGTAGCTAAAGCAGAGCAGCTGAGGCTGAACTAGGAGACATGCAAAGCTCATGCAATACCACTTATAGTTACACAGTATTCATACACAAGTAAAGACAATACTCAGTGTTACAAAAATAAAGGTATTTATTTGGGTGACACAGTACCAAACATTTCTTAGAGACAATACTCCTTCTGGAGGTAGGTATTATACACAATATATACACTAGACACCAAAAATATACAAGTAAATAGTCATAAAACAATGCAAACAATAGGAAATGCTATAGATTGCAATAGGAGAGAATGTGTCTAGGGGCAACACAAACCATATACAGTACTAAGAAAGTGGAATGCAAATCACAAATTCCCCCCTAGACAAGTGTAGTGTTTGCAGAATTACTGGGAGAGTAAGAATACAGTAAAGGTAAGTAACTTACCCCACCCCAGAGCCCAGAAAAAGTAGGAGTAAAGTACTGCAAGTTTTCTTAGGACACACTACACCTCGTGATAGGGATTATGCAGTAACCAACCAAGTCTGCAAATGACAACTGCTGGATTCCTGGAAATGAAGATCTGCAAAAGGAGTGTACCAAGTCCATAAGTCGAAAGACGTTCCAGAAAGGACAGGAGCCCCTGCCAACTCAGAAGAGAGTGCAAAAGAAGAGTCCCCTGTTAGTCGAAGACTGCAGGAATTCACCCTAGGAAGATGCCAGTGGGTTCCTGCCTGAAGCATAGGATGTCCCACGATGTGAAGATCATTGCAGAAGTGGTTTTGTGTTTGAAGTAACCAACAAGCCTTGGCTACGACAAAAGAGTGTGTTGCACCAAAATGGCGCAGGATGGACCTAGGAGGGGCCTGGTACCCTCAACTCTGTGTGAGGTGGAAGAGGGCTCTCACGGCACTTAAGAAAGCCCACAGGATGCCAGCCAGCACCCCGGGGGGTTCCCGGACAGGGGTACAAAGGAGGTGCAAACTCGGTTGATGCAGCACAGCAAAGGAAGGTCCCACGTCACCAAGGAACAACTCAGCGAGTTGGGCATCGCAGGATGGAATGCTGGGGACCTGGGCCAGCCTGTGCATGAAGGAATTTCGAAATAGTGCACAGAGCCTGCAGGAGGTGGAGAAGACGCAGTACACAGGGGTACCATTGCTCTCAGGGAAGGGAAGGTCTTACCTCCTCCAAATTGCGCCAGCAGGACCTCAGGACAGTCTACGTCTAGGATGTCTACCCTCTGTGTCCTTAGGAGCATGCTCGTCCCTGTGAGAGGAGTCCAAGGGTACCAGTTGTCATCTTGGAAGGTTCTTGCTTGAGCAGGTGAGTGACTCCGTCACCCCACAGGAGATTTCTTCAGTCCTTCTGGTGCAGGATGAAGACAGGGAGTCCCCAGAGCATGCACACTGTGGAAACTGTTGCAGTTGCTGACTTGGAGCTGAGGTTGCAGAAGAAAAGTATCCCTTGTGGATACTTTGTTGCTGTTACAGAGGTTCCTGGAGGATGCTTTGGTTGATCCGAGGTCAGAGGATGATGAAGTAGTTGCAGAGGATTCCTGAAGGAAACTTGCAAGCAGAATCTGAAGAGAACCCACATGAGAGACCCTAAATAGCTCTGAGAGGGGATTGGCTACCTTATCAGGTATGGATCTATCAAGAGGGTCTCTGATGTCACCTGCTGTCACTGGCCACTCAGAGCCCTCCAGAGTGCCCCCACACCTTTGCAAAGCAAGATGGCTGGAGTCTGGGACACACTGGAGGAGCTCTGGGCACCAACCTAGGGTGGGGATGGACAGGGGAGGGGTCACTCTCCTTTCCTTTGTCCAGTTTCGCGCAAGAGCAGGGGAGAAGGGGTCCCTGAACCAGTGTAGACTGGCTTCTGCATGAGGGCACCATATGTGCCCTTCAATGTATTTCCAGCAGCTGGGGAGGCTACCCCTCCCCAACCTGTAACACCTATTTCCAAAGGGAGAGGGTGCAACACCCTGCTCTCAGAGGAAATGGTGGGCTGCCCATACCCCCGCAGGGCAGAACCTTGTCTTTGAGGTGGCAGCAGCTGTAGCTGCAGTGCAAGCCTCAGAGAGATGGTTTGGCAGTACTGGGGGTATATGGTGGAGCCCCCAGGATGCATGGAATGTGCTCCCCCATACCAGATTTGGAATGGGGGACAATTCCATGATCTTAGACATTTTACATGGCCATATTCCGGGTTACCATTGTGAAGCTACATATAGGTATTGACCTATATGTAGTGCACACATGTAATGGTGTCCCCGTACTCACAAAGTCCAGGGAAATGGCCCAGAACTATGTGGGGGCACCTTTGCTAGTGCAAGGGTGCCCTCACACTTAGTAACTTTGCACCTAACCTTCAGCACGTGACTGTTAGACATATAGGTGACTTATAAGTTACTTAAGTGCAGTGAATATGGCTGTGAAATAATGTGTGCGTTATTTCACGCAGGCTGCAATGACAGGCCTCTGCAAGGGTTAGTCTGGGATCCCTATGGGTGGCAAAAGAAATGCTGCAGCCCATATGGATCTCCTGGAACCCCAATGCCTTGCATAAGCACTGAGGTTCTGGTTAGCGGAGCCTCAGTGACACAGTTAAGCACTACACAGATACAAACATTAGGCCTTAAACTATAAGCACTGGGGTCCTGACCAGCAGGATCCCAGTGAGATAGGCAAAAACACACTGACATACATGTAAAAATGGGGGTAACATGCCAAGGAATATGGTACTTTCCTACACACACCCCCAAAAGTGGGACAATAAGGCTAACCTTGCCCAGATGAGTCTTCATTGTCTAAGTGGAAATATCTGGAGAGTTCACCTGCACTGGAGTGGGTACTCCCAGGTCTTTGTGACACTGTATAGTCCATTCTCTGTAGGGAAATATACCACATCAACAATTTAGGGTTTTCACCTTTCATTTCTTCAGTGCCCAGACCACAGCAAAGGCCTCCCACTCAATGGCCTACCAATGCTTTTCTCGAGGGGTCAACTTCCTGCTAATGAAAGCAACAGGTTGATCCTGGCCCTCTGAGTTCAGTTGTGATAGTACTGCCCCTACCCCTAATTCAGAAGCATCTATTTGAACAATTATTTTTTTGGAGTAGTTTGGGCTCTTTAAGACAGGTGCAGAGCACATTGCCTGCTTAAGCTCCTCAAAAGCTTTCTGACAGCTAGCTGTCCACAATTCCTTTTTAGGCATTTTCTTACTGGTGAGGTCATTAAGAGGTGCTGCAATGGAGCCATAGTTCTTAATGAACCTCCTGTAATACCCAGTGAGACCTAAGAAGGCTCTGGCCTGGGTATGAGTTATAGGGGGAGCCCAGTCCATATTGGTTTGAATCTTCCCCTGAAGTGGTGCAATCTGTTTCCCACCTACCAGGTAGCCCAGATAAACCACTTTCCCCTGCCCTATCTGGCACTTTGAAGCCTTGATAGTTAGGCCTGCCTTTTGCAGAACCTCCAAAACTTTCCAGAGGTGGACAAGGTGATCATCCCAGGTGGAGCTAAAGACAGCAATATCGTCCAAATATGCAGCAGCAAAGGATTCCAAACATTGGAGGACTGTATTCACCAGCCTCTGAAAAGTGGCAGGTGTATTTTTCAAACCAAAGGGCATCACTGTGAAGTGATAATGCCCTCCTAACGTAGAAAATGCATTTTTTGCTTTAGCATCTTCTGACATCTTGATCTGCATATACCCTGCAGTCAAGTCAAAAGTGCTTGGATACTTGGCAGATGCCAGTATATCTATTAGCTCATCTGCCCTTGGTATAGGGTGAGCATCTGTTTTTGTTACTCTATTGAGTTCCCTATAATCCACACAAAACCGCATTTTTCTGTTTTCTTCTATGTTATGTGGTTTGGGGACAAGCACCACTGGGCTGGCCCAGGGGCTATCAGAAGGCTCAATAACTCCAAGGTCTAGCATTTGCTGAACCTCTGCTTTTATGCAATCTCTGACATGGTCAGGTTGCCTGTAAATTTTACTTGTGACAGGTAAACTGTCTCCAGTGTCAATTATATGTTCACATAAAGTAGTTGTACCACATGTGAGTGAGAAGAGTTCAGAAAACTGATCAAGGAGATTTTTACAGTCTTCCTTCTGCTCAGCAGTAAGGCAGTCTACCAGAGCCACTCCCTCCACTAAACCATCAGTTTCAGTGGTGGAGAAGAGATCAGGGAGAGGGTCACTCTCTTCTCCCTGTCCCTCATCTGTAGTCATGGGCAGGGTTAAGTCAGCCCTGTCATATTATGGCTTTAGGCGATTGACATGAAGCACCCCCTAAGGGGGCTTCTGGCAGTGCCCAGGTCCACCAGGTAGGTGACCTCACCATTTTGTTCTACAATTAGATGGGGTCCACTCCATTTGTCCTAGAGTGCTATTGGGGCCACAGGCTCTAATACCCACACCTTCTGTCCTGGGTAGTACTCTGTCAGGACAGCTTTCTGGTCAAACCATTGCTTTTGGAGCTCTTGGCTGGCCTGATGGTTTTTCCTCGCCTTTTTAATGTACACAGCCATTCTACTTCTCAAGCCAAGTACATAGTCCACTATGTCTTGTTTCAGAGCTTTTAAAGGTTGTTCCCAACCCTTCTTAACAAGAGCGAGGGGACCCATAACAGGGTGACCAAATAGGAGTTCAAACGGGCTGTAGCCACTCATTTTTGGGGTACCTCCCTGTAGGTGAAAAGGAGGCATGGTAATAGGACATCCCATCTCCTTCTGAGTTTTTCAGAGAGTCCCATAATCATACCTTTCAGAGTTTTATTAAACCTCTCAACCAGTCCATTCGTCTGTGGATGATATGGGGTGGTGAACTTGTAGGTAACACACCACTCCTTCCACATTGCTTTGAGGTATGCAGACATGAAGTTACTACCTCTGTCTGACACCACTTCCTTAGGGAATCCCACCCTAGAAAAGATTCCCAGGAGGGCTTTTGCCACTGCAGGAGCTGTAGTGGTCCTTAAGGGGATAGCTTTTCGGTACCTTGTGACATGGTCCACCACCACAAGGATAAATGTATTGCCAGAAGCTGTTGGAGGGTCAAGGGGGTCAACAATATCAAACCCTACCATTTCAAAGGGCACACCAACCACTGGTAGTGGCATTAAGGGGGCCTTTAGGGTGCCACCAGTCTTGTCACTAGCTTGGCAGGTGACACAGGAGTGACAAAACTCCTTTGTGTCTTCTGACATATGGGGCCAGTGAAAATGTGGAACAAGTCTGTCCCATGTTTTACTCTGGCCTAAATCCCCAGCTAAAGGGATGTCATGAGCCAGAGTTAGGAGGAATTCCCTGTACTGAAGGGGGATGACCGGTCTCCTGGTGGCACCAGGTTTAGGGTCCCTTGCTCAGTATAAAGGAGATTATTCTCCCAATAAACTCTGTGTGTGTCAGTAACATCACCATTGTGTCTGAGGCCCTCCACTGTGGGACAGGTTTTCTGTGCCACACTCAGCTCTTCCCTGGCAGGCCCCCCTGCACCCAAAAGCTCAGCTGTATCAGCTTCCTGCTCCTCTGGTGTAGGTTCTGCACAGGGAGAGAATTCCTCTTCCTCAAAAGGGGAATCATCTGTGAAGGGAGGGATATTGGACAAGGGTTTGCCCTTTTTACCGCTGGATTTTAGGAGCACTTGGTCCATTCTCCAGGTTCCAAGTTTCCCTGCCCTCTTTGCTTCTTGGCCTGAGCCCTGGTAAGAGCAAAGATGTGCCCTGGAAATGCCCAGCATTGCTCAATGGGCCTCCAACTCCACTTCAGCCCAAGCTGAAGTCTCCAAATCATTGCCTAGCAGACACTCTATAGGTAAATCATCAGTGGCTACCACAACTTTCTTTGGACCAGTAATCACCCCCAGTTGATATTTACAACAGCCATGGGGTGGCTTACAGTTTTGCTATAGGCATCTGTCACTTGGTACTGGTGACCAGGTAGGTGTTGCTCAGGGGCAACCAGTTTGTCCATCACCATTGTGAAACTGGCACCTGTGTCCCTGTAGGCCTCAACCTGAACACCATTAATCAGGGGTGGTTGCTTGTACTTATCAATATTAAGGGGACAAGCAACTAAAGTGGGTAGGTCAATGCCACCATCAGAGACTCAAACAGCCTCAGTGATCTCCCTAACTAGACCAATCCCAACTACATTACCAATGGTGAGCCCAGCTACACCCTTTGACTGGCTATTAGTAGTGTTCTTCCCACCTTCAATGCTATAACTAGGGGCACTAGTGGTTGCAGTTGGGGTTGTGGTGGTTGGAGGTTCAGTGTTTTTCTTTGGAGAATGACTGTCAGTTGCCCAATGGCCTTTGGCTTTACACATATAACAACATGGTTTCTTATCTTTGTGAGAAGAAGTTTTGGGCCCACCACCCCTAGAGGATTTTTGTGGGCCTGATGAAGATTCTGATGATTGTTTATCTTTGTATCCACCCTTGTCATGTGACTTACTATCATTCTTCTTGCCATCCTTGTCACCCCCTATATGAGCTTACTCACCCTTGATCTGACCTATTTGTCTGCCTTCTTTCCCAATTCTTGGGGAGAGATCAGATCTGAGTCCAAAAGATATTGATGCAACAAGTCAGACACACAATTATTCAAGATATGTCCTCTCAGAATCAAGTTATATAGGCTTTCATAGTCAGTCACCTTACTGCCATTTAACCAACCTTCTAGGGCCTTCACAGAACAGTCTACAAAGTCTGTCCAGTCCAGTGATGACTCCTTTCTGGTCTCTCTAAACTTAACTTTGTACTGTTCAATGGTTAAGCCCAGACCATCTAAGAGTGCACCTTTAAGAATTTGGTAATTGTCTGCATCATCCTCTCTGACAATAAGAAGTCTGTCTCTACCTTTGTCAGAGAAGGATAACCAAAGGACAGCAGCCCACTGTACATGAGGGATCCTCTGAACTTTACAGGCCCTCTCAAGTGTAGAAAACCACTTGTAGATGTCATCACCGTCCTTGTAAGGAGGGACAACTTTGTATAGAATTCTAGAATCAAATGAAGGTTCCCTAACATTTGTATTTCAAAAACTGCTGCTGCCACCATGGGGAATTAACCCCAAACCCTGCCTCTCTTTTCCACAGCCAGGGATTCCCTGTCTAAGGCCAACTGTTGCTGCATTAGCCGCAGGATGGCCTCCTCTAACCTCAGCTTTCTGAGTTCCCTATCTAGGGACTGCTCCTCAGGGTTAGAATTATGTGAAGCCTCTGAAACAGAGGTAACATGAGAGTGTGCAGAGGCAGACCTATCTCTAACAGGGGTCACTCTAGTGAACTGGCCTCTAGGGGTGAAGGGAGCCCTACTTGTGTGTGAACCCTTCCCACTACCAGTTATACTACCAGGCTTATTGATAAATAGGTCTGTAGAAGGGCCCTCCCCAGGACTGTCATTCTGCTCCTCTGAGACTTCCTGGTTGAAGTCATCATCTACCTCTTCCCCTGTCTGATCTGGACCAGTGCTGAGTCCC
This sequence comes from Pleurodeles waltl, assembly GCF_031143425.1. Taxonomy (NCBI): domain Eukaryota; kingdom Metazoa; phylum Chordata; class Amphibia; order Caudata; family Salamandridae; genus Pleurodeles; species Pleurodeles waltl. The sequence goes on along the minus strand of NC_090437.1, from coordinate 4,590,905 downwards.
TGGTCATCTTGGAGGAGAATAATTTAGAGGAACTCCTTATTGGGGATCTTCCCAATCCCTAAACTTTTTTCAGTGAAGAGACACCTCAAACTTTTAAAGTTTAGATTCTCATAGGTAGTCTTGACAACTCTGGGGGTAGCTTCTACAGAAGACATATTGAAAGAAAAAAATGTTTAGGAAACTGAGTAAAAAGTTAGGAGAATAACAGAGCTACCTTTTTAGAGAAAAGAAGAAAACTTTTCAAGACTTTGTAAAAACCTTTGCAAAGCTTAAAGAATTTTTTAGAAAGTTAGAAATTTGTTTCCAGGTATATATTATATATGTTCTAAGTATTGGAGCAAACTTTTCTTGTGAAAAGCACAGGTAACAAAGTGATAAAACAACTGCAAGTACTTATCCCATCGCTGCAGCCAATGTAGGAGGCTGGCCTAGTTTGTAGTGGGCGCCTTGGATACTTACACCTCATACCATGTCCAGTTATCCCTTATTAGTGAAATGTAGTAGTGTTCTAGCAGCTTAGGCTGATAGAGGTAGCTATAGCAGAGCAGCTTAGGCTGAACTTGGAGACATGCAAAGCTCATGCAATACCACTTATAGTTACACTGTACTTATACGCAGGTAAAGACAATACTCAGTGTTACCAAAAATAAAGGTATTTATTTGGGTGACACAGTACCAAAAATATCATAGAGACAATACTCCTTCTGGAGGTAAGTATTATACACAACATATACACTAGACACCAAAAATATACAAGTAAATAGTCATAGAACAATGCAAACAATAGGAAATGCTATAGATTGCAATAGGAGAAAATAGGTCGTAAGTAAAGTACCCCACCCCAGAGCCCAGAAAAGCAGGAGTAAAGTACTGCACGTTTCTTTAGGACACACTACACCTCGTGATAGGGATTATGCAGTAACCAACCAAGCCTGCAAATGAAAACTGCTGGATTCCTGGACCTGAAGATCTGCAAAAGGGTACCAAGTCGAGAAGCTGAAAGAAGTTCCAGGAAGGACAGGAGCCCCTGCCAACCCAGAAGAGGGTGCAAAAGAAGAGTCCCTGGGTAGTCGAAAACCGCAGGAATGCATCCTAGGAAGATGCCAGCGGGTTCCTGCATGATGCAAAGGATGTCCCAAAACGTGAAGATTGTTGCAGATGTGATTTCGTGTTGGAAGTCGCCAACAAGCCTTGGCTACGACAAAAGTGCGTTTTGCATCGAAATGGGACAGGATGGACCCTGGAGGTACCTGGAGGCCTCAACTCTATGTGAGGAGGAAGAGGAGGCTCTCAGCTCTTTAGCGAGCCCTCAAGATGCCAGCCAGCATCCCTGGGAGTCCCAGGACATGGGGACAAAGGAGGTGCAAAATGCTGTTGATGCAGCACAACAAAGGAAGGTCCCACGCCGCTGGAGACCAACTCAGCAAGTTGAGCGTCACAGGATGGAGTGCTGGGGACCTGGGCAAGGCTGTGCATGAAGGAATTTAGCAAATAGTGCACAGAGGCCTCAGGAGGTGAACAAGATGCAGTATACAGGGGTATCATCGCTCTCAGTAAAGGCAAGGTCTTACGTCCTCCAAATTGCGTCAGCAGGACCTCAGGTCAGTCTATGTCGATGATATCCACCCTCTGTGTCCTTAGGAGCACGCTCGTTGCTGTGAGAGGAGTCCAAGGGTACCGGTCGTCGTCTTGGAAGGTGCCTGCTTGAGCAGGGGAGTGACTCTGTCAACCCACGGAAGATTTCTTCAGTCCTTCTGGTGCAGGATGAAGACAGGGAGTCCCTAGAGCATGCACACTGTGGAAACTGTTGCAGTTGCTGACTTGGAGCTGAGGTTGCAGAAGGAAAGTATCCCTTGTGGATACTTTGTTGCTGTCACCGCGGTTCCTGGAGCAGGCTGCGGTTAATCCGAGGTCAGAGGATGATGAAGTAGTTGCAGAGGATTCCTGAAGGAAACTTGCAAGCAGAATCTGAAGAGAACCCACACAAGAGACCCTAAATAGCCCTGAGAGGGGGATTGGCTACCTTATCAGGTATGGACCTATCAGGACGGGTCTCTGACGTCACCTGCTGGCACTGGCCACTCACAGCCCTCCAGAGTGCCCCCACACCTTGCAAAGCAAGATGGCTGAAGTGTGGGACACACTGGAGAAGCTCTGGGCACCACACCTTGAGCATGAAGGATAAGTTCCTAGTTCCTTCCGTTTTTGCAGAATCTTCATCTTCTTCCATCCAGAGGCAGCCATTTTGCACATTCATCTGGGGTTTAGTGGGCTCCTGCCCCCCCTGGACACTTTCACGACTCTTGGACTTGGTCCCCTTCCTTTGCAGTTCCTCAGGTCCAGGATCCATTTTCAGTGCTTAGTTGTCTGTTGTGGTCTTTGCAAAATCCACTATCATGAGTTTAGTGTGTTTATGGGAAAATAGTAGTACTTTACTCCTACTTTCCAGGGTCTTGGGGTGGGGTATCTTGGATACCCTTAGTGTTTTCTTACACCCCCAGTGACCCTCTACACACTACACTAGCCCAGGGATCCATTCGTGGTTCACATTCCACTTTCTTAGTATATGGTTTGTGCCCGTAGGCCTATTGCATCCCTTTGTATTCTACAGTCTTTGCACTATTTTCTGATGTTTTACTTACCTGATTTTGGTTTGTGTGTATATTTTGTGTATTTTACTTACCTCCTAAGGCAGCATATCCTCTGAGATATTTTTGGCACATTGTCACTAAAATAAAGTACCTTTATTTTTAGTAACCCTGAGTATTGTGTTTCTTATGATATAGTACCTATATGATAAAAGTGTATAGTAGGAGCTTTGCATGTCTCCTAGTTCAGCCTAAACTGCTCTGCTATAGCTACCTCTATCAGCCTAAGCTTCTAGAAAACTTCTAATCTACTAATAAGGGATAACTGGACCTGGCACAAGGTGTAAGTACCATCAGGTACCCACTATAAGCCAGGCCAGCCTCCTACACAGCAGGCCAGTTGAAATTGGTAAATGAAGTCACTAGCCTACAGTGACAAATTTAAAACAGAGAGAGCATAAACACTGAGGTTCTGGTTAGCAGAGCCTCAGTGACAGAGGCAAGCACTATACAGTCACACACATTAGGCCATAAACTATGAACACTGGGATCCTGACCAGCAGGATCCCAGTGAGACAGGCACAAACATACTGAAATACAGGTATAAATGGGGGTAACATGCCAAGGAAGATGGTACTTTCCTACATATGTTGATTGAATTGTCCAATGTGGTGTTGTTTTGTATGTGAGTGTCCATTGTGAGTGCGGCGGTAATTACTGCCAATAGTTTACCGCCGTTGAATGTCCGCTGTGGTGATTCGTGGGTCATAATGTGGTGGGTGTAGTTCTGTTGGCGTAACGTTGTGGGATTTGGGACCGTAGTTTATCACTGACCTTTGGTCCGGCGGATTTGTGTATGTGGCTGAATGCTGACGGATTGGTGTGTGTGTGTCATAATATGGTGAACGAATATCCGCAGCAGTGGCAGTAAGTTGGCGGCCGTCAGCATGGTGGTAAGTGGGATTTACCGCTAATGTCATAATGAGGGCCTATGTCTTCTGTAGAGGCTACCCCCAGGGTTGTTAAGACCACTTATGAAAGTATTCATTTCTAAAGTCTAAGGGGTCTCTGCTTGGAAAGAAGCTTAGGGTTTGGGAACAACCTTAACAAGGAATTTCTCTTGAATTTCCTCTTACAAGATGACCAGGAGCATCCGAATGGTTAGGTACAATCAGAAGGGGAGGTAAAGGGAGATTCTACCCAGGTAGATTCAGGAGAGGGTCCTGAAGATCCAGGGGAGGGTCCTTCCACAGATCTTTCCTTTAACAAACCTCTTAGTGTAGCTGGTAGTGGGAAGGGGTCACATACATGTAGGGCACCCTTCACACCTAGAGGCCAGGTCACTAGAGTAACTCAATATAGGGCAAGGTCAGCCTCTGCTCATTCCCATGTCACTTCTGTGTCAGAAGTGTCCCACACATCCAATCCTGAGGATAACTTCCTAGATAGGGAACTCGGAAAGCTGAGATTGTAGGAAGCCAGACTGAGGCTGAAACAGCAACAACTGGCCCTAGATAGGGAAGCCTTAGCTAGAGAAAGAGAAAGGCAGGGGTTGGGGTTAGTTCCCCATGGTGGCAGCAGCATTGAAAGTTTCAGGACTCATGAGGTCAGGGAGCACAACATTAGCTCCAGAAACCTACACAAAATTGTTCCCCCTTACAAGGTGGGGGATTATATTCAAAAGTGGTTTGCTGCACTTGAGAGGGCCTGTAAAGTTCAAAGGGTCCCTAAAAAGCAGTGGACTGCTATACTTTGTTTGTCCTTCTCTGACAAGGGAAGGGGCAGACTCCTAACTGTTAGGGAGGAGGATGCAGACAACTACAAGAGCTTAAAGAATGCACTCTTTGATGGTTTTGGCCTTATCACAGAACAATACAGAATTACGTTTAGGGAAACCAAGAAAGAATCTTCACAAGATTGGGTTGACTTTGTGGATTGTTCTGTGAAAGCTTTAGAGGGTTGGTTACATGGCAGTGAAGTGTCTGATTACCAGGGCCTGTATAATCTGATTTTGAGAGAGCATATAGTGAATAGTTGAGTGTCTGACTTGTTACACCAGTATCTTGTGGACTCAGATCTGACCTCTCCCCAAGAACTGGGAAAGAAGGCAGACAAATGGGTCAGAACAAGGATGAGCAGAAAAGCTCATACATGGGGTGACAAAGAAAATAATAAAAGTGGTGAAAAGACTCAGGATAAGCATGGGGATAAAAGTAAGCACAAAGATCCTTCTTCAGGTCTACAACATTAATCTGTGGGTGGGGATAAATCTTCCTCTTCTCACTCTGCACACAATAAAAACCCCTGGTGCTATGTGTGAAGAGGCAAAGGCCATAGGCCAGGGCATAAGACCTGCCCAGGTAAAGCCGCTGAGCTTCCCACCACTTATACATCAAGCTCTAGTGCACCTAGCAGTAGTGGTAATGATGGTGGGACTACTGGCAATAGTCAAACAAAGGGTGTAGTTGGGTTCAGTTTTGGGTCCTTCATAGAAACTGGGGTAGACACTCCAAAGACAGTTTCTGTCACACCTGGTGGTACTGGCCCTGCCACCTGGCTGCTGGTTCCCTTAACATGGACAAATACAAGCAGTTATTTTTAATAAATGGTTTTGAGTTCCAAGCCTACAGGGACACAGGCGCCACTATCACTTTGGTGACTGAAAACTTAGTGTCACCTGAACAACACCTGCTTGGACAGAAGTACCAGATCCCTGATGTCAATTACTCCACTCAGTCTATCCCCTTTGCTGTAGTGCAACTCAGTTGGGGTGGAGTTACTGGCCCAAAACAGGTGGTGTTATCACCTAGCTTACATGTTGACTGTCTCTTAGGTAATGACCTAGAGGCCTCAGGTTGAGCTGAAGTAGAGTTTAGGACCCATGCATCCACGCTGGGTATCCCTGAGGAATTGCTTCCTCTCATTTAAGGTGACTTGAAAAAGCAAAGGAGAGAAAAAGGCCTGAAATCTCAGGATCCCTCTTAGCCAACAGGTAAAAAGGGTATCCAAGTATCCCTTCCCCACCCTATCACTAATGATACCATTCCTGTGGTGGGAGAAACCTCTCCTGGGGTGGAACCTGTTCCAGAAGAGCCCACAGCTACCGCAACTGAGCTCCCAGGGATAAAAGTACCTTTCTGTGGAACCACTAAACCAAATGTGCAAATTTGCACTGTTTAAGTAAATTTGGAGCAGCACTCCCCAGAGAAACTTTAGTGCAGCAGCCCTGCACTACCTCTGAACACTTAAGACATTATCCCTGTCCTAATGTGGAGCTTATAGGACAGCAGCCCTCCCCTGCTCCAACCCAAGAGAAACAGCAACCCTGTTCTCTCTTTCAGCCATATGGACAAACCTTTTGCCCAGCTATGGCCTTATTGAGACAGCATCCCTGTCTGGCATTCTCTTCCTTAGAACAGCAACCATGTCTTGACATAGGCTCAGTGGAATAGTGCCACTGCCCAACTTTAAAACTTACAAATAGAGAATCTGGGAATATACACTTGCTCTGTTATCTAGGTAAAAATCTCCAAACAGAGTGGTTTACATCCCCACAGGGAAGTAACCATACAGTGGATGATAAAGGGAGTAACCACTCTATTACATATCTACTCTCCACTTATCACCACTTAGACAATAAAGGCCATCATTACAACCCTGGCAGTTGGTGTAAAGTGGCGGTAATACCGCCAACAGGCTGGAGGTAATTACCGCCCAATTATGACCATGGCGGATAGATCTCAGATAGACAGCCACTTTACCACACCGACCGCCAGGGCGGAAACAACAGCCACCACGGCGGTAGCCGCCTACAGCCAGGCAAAAGTCAATATTCCGCCCACCGTATTAAGACATGCCAATCTGCCACTTTTCCGGACATACACACACCATACACACAACCAGACGCACAAGAAAACAAGTTATTCCTCCTAAATCGGCTGAATAATGCAAGGACAAAATGAATATACTAAAGTGAGTGTAATAATATCAACACAGTATAAAAATAACTTAGCCAATGTTACAGATATTTACAATTGTACAGTTCAAGAGACACTGCCCAGTCCTCAGTTTGTGTGGACCACATGGCCACAGGCCAAAGTCCAAGGCCCCACCTGTCACCTGCATCAACACAGAGAGAACACTGCACGGGCATCAGCTGGTAAATGGGCAGGCACCTCAATGGGACTGGGGATGGGGGGCGCCTCAGCTGGGAGATGGAACAAGACCCTTGGTCATGGAGGGGGCTACATGCCCTGTGCTTGGTCCTGGGGAGTGCAAGGCCACAGTCTCTTGAGTGGGTGACTTGCCCACATGCTCTGGAGGGGGAAACACGCCCTGTGCTCGGTCCTGGGGAGTGCAAGGCCACATTCTCGCAAGTGGGTGACTTGCCCACATGTTCTGGAGGGGGCAACATGCCCTGTGCTTGGTCCTGGGAAGTGCAAGGCCACAGTCTCTCAAGTGGGTGACTTGACAACATGTTCTGGAGGGGGCAACATGCCCTGTGCTTGGTCCTGTGGAGAGCAAAGCCACAGTCTCTCAAGTGGGTGACATTCCCACATGCTCTGGAGGGGGCAACATTCCCTGTGCTTGGTCCTGGGGAGGCTGGGGTTGGTGGGTGTCTTACCCACTGGTTCTGGAGGGGGCATCGTGCCCTGTACTCTTGATCCTGGGGAGGCAGGGGTTAGAGGGGGTCTTACCCACTGTTTCTGGAGGGGGCAAAATGCCTGTGCTCTTGATCCTGGGGAGGATGGGGTTGGTGGGTGTCTTACCCAATGGTTCTGGAGGGGGTATCGTGCCCTGTGCTCTTGATCCTGGGGAGTGCAAGGTCACAGTCTCTCAGGTGAGTCTCATACCCACTGGATTAGCAGGGGGCAGGCCGCACAACAGCCCATGGAGGCAGGACTACATACCGTCTGCCGGTGGTGACGGCTGCTCAGTGGTGGTAATGGTGGTGCTGCAGCCACTGGTTGGGGGAAGCTCCAGCCCATCCCCTTCAGCCTCATGTGACTGCCCACTGGTGGTGGTGGTTCTGCTGCTGGTGGGAGGAGGCTCCAGCCCATCCATTGCACCCTCAGATGGCTGCCCACAGGTGGTGGTGGGCATGCTGCTGCTGGTGGGGGAAGGCTTCAGCCCATCCTCTGCAGCCTCAAATTGCTACAAAACCATGGTTGGTGGTGTGGACTCTGTCAGAGTTCCTGCCCCAGGCCCCTTGCCCTTCCTGCCTGCTGGTGCTGGCTCCTTGGTCTTCCTAGCAGCAGCTGGGGCAGGCTGGTCTTCCTGGCAGCAGCTGGGGCAGGCTCCTTGGTCTTCCTGGCAGCAGCTGGGGTAGGCTCCTTACCCTTGAGGCTGCCTGGTGCAGGCTCCTTCATCCTCAGGACATGTGCCCTGGATCCTTTCCCACCTCGAGTGGGTGTGGTGACTACTGGGCCCGTGGACTGGGTGGCTGAGGTGCTTGGCTGGGTTTTTGCCACCGTGGCCAGATGTGCAGGACAGAGAGGGGGGAGGGGTAGGGAAGGGGTCAATGGTGGATAGGAAAAGCATTTTAAGGACATTGGGGCAGGAGAATGGAGAAGGGAGTGTTTGTAGGAGGTGTCTGTCTGCTGATTTTGGGTGCAGGTGCATGGGCTGGATGCTGTTGTGAGGGGTATGACTGTTGGGTGCCTGGGTGCTTGTGTTTGTATACTTCGGGGGGGGCAGAAACAGTGGGAGAGGACACAGGGGACGTGTGCATGGCTGTTGTGGAGGTGTCTGCCAGTGAGGTGTGTGCTCTGCAAGGTGTGGTGGTGATGCTGGTAGTGGATGAGGATGTAGTGCATGCAGGTGTGAGTGAAGACAGAACTGGGAGGGAGATGGAGGAGGAGGAGGGGGAGACAGTGGAAATTGTGGATGTTGGAATGTCAGCATCTGGATGATGTTTGTGTGAGTGCCTGTGGTATGATGTGTGTTGCTTGTGTTTGCCTGTGCCACTGTTGTGTGTTGTCTTGTGTGCATGCTTGTCTGCCTGTGTGCTTGCGATAGGTTGGGGTTGAGGGGAATGGCATTGGGAAAAGAAAGTTAGAGGGTGAAAACAGGGACAATGGTTGCCATCAGAGAGGAGGCCAGAGCCTGGATTGATCTCTGTTGGACCGCCAAGCCAGTGTGAATGCCCTCCAAGAATGCAGTAGTCTGTTGCATGTGGCTGCCAGCCCCTGGATGGCATTCACAATGGTTGGCTGCCCTGCAGAGATGGATCTCAGGAGGTCAATAGCCTCCTCACTCAGGGCAGCAGGGCTAACTGAGGCAGGGCCTGAGGTGCCTCAGACGAAGGAGATGCCCACCCTCCTGGGTGAGCAGGCATGGGCAACTCAATGGGGGGCTGCTGGGAGGGCGGTGCTGGTAAGGGGTGGCGGCCGTATCTGTAGCTGGGGTGGACACAGAGGTGTCCGCCACCACCAGGGAGCTTCTATCGGAGGACGTATCTGTGTCTGAACTGTCCCCTCCAGTCTCCGCCGTGGTGCTCCCCTCACCCTCCATCCCACTGGTGCCCTCAGCGTCGGTGGACTCTGTCTCCTGGTTCCTGTGGGATGCAGCTCCCTCTGTCGCCGGTGCCCCTGCTCCTCCGCCAAATGATGCTAATGCATCTAAGGACAGGATGACAAAACAAAAAGGGGGGAAGAGACAAAGGATACAATTCGTCAATGGCTGCACCAACACCACTGTTGGTGTACACAGCACCCTCACACACAGGGTACAGGCCTATGCACTATGCATTGCACTACCAGTGACATTGCTGGCCAAAAAAGGCATAGGGAGGGGCACACACCGGCTAATCCAGCACACCTGGGACCCAAGCAGACTTGTCCAGTAGTGGATGCCTACAAGCTAGGTAGCAGGATTATCCCTTCTGGACCCTTGCCATCCTGGGACCTATGCTGCAATGTCAGGCCTGGCCTATGGGCACCCACTGACACACATCCCCCACCTGGATACCACCCTAACATGTTGTAATGAGGGGCAGTATGCTCACCCCCTTGTGGCTGCTGTGATGCCCTGAAGCGCCCATCCAGCTCAGGATAGGCCACTACCAGTATGCAAGCCATCGGGGGGGTCAGGGTTCGACGGGCACCCCTTCCTCGTTGGGAGGCCATCCCTAGCTGGGCCTCCGCCGTCTTCCATGCCCAGCGTCTCAGGTCCTCCCACCTTTTCCGACAGTGGGTCCTCCGCCTGCCATAGACCCCCAGGGTCTGTACGTCTTTGGCAATGGTACACCATATACCCTTCTTTTGTTGGGCGCTGACCTGCAGAGGGAGTACACACAGGAAAATAGTATTAGTCAGACAATCCTGCCTGTTATACTTATGGCCCATCATACCCCTTCACATCACCATTTCCACCCACATGGCCCAGCACACAACCTGTATGCCATCCAGGGGACATCCACCCACCCCCCTTACATGATGCCTTCACACACCACTCCATGCATTCATGCTACACGCATCGTGCCAACAGTGTGCTCACCTGTTGGTCTGGAGGCCCATACAGCAGTCCGTACTGGGGTAGGACCCCATCCACCAGTCTCTCCAACTCTGCCGAATTGAAGGCAGCGGCCCTTTCCCCAGTCACAGGGGCCATGGTAGATTCCAGACGCAGGTCACAGCAGCACATGCAATGTAGGTCCTCTCCAGTTGAAGGTCAGGTAGCAAGTGAGGAATATGATAGAAAACTTCGGTCATGTCCGTGGCGGTGCATACCGTCACCGCCGGCGTACATCACCATTGGCCACTGTACCCCATAGGGCCCAATGTTAACCAATGAGGAGTTGCACAGCAGTTCCCGACCACCTTCCTCAATGGCGCACAATGTCAGCGGAATTACCTTACTTCCACCTGTCCCTCCACACAGGACAGGCGGACGCCATTACAGGGAAGTGGCAGGCCCTGCATAATTACTGCGTCACTGTTTAAATTTGAACATGAAGGTCAATTCTCACTAACCCATTACAATTTGACAGCATGCATCGTACTGTTGTTGCCCATTTGTTCAGTTTGAGACCGTCTCCTCACACTTTTGTCCCTTAGATTGCTACCGCTGGGGATAATTAGGAGATGGAGACATACCCCCGTGTACAGACCCCTGGTGGACTTGGCAGCAATGGAGGACAGGCACATCATCCACACCTATAGACATGACAGGGCCACAATCTCAGAACTGTGTGCTCAATTGGAGTCTGACCTGATATCTGCTATCCGTCACCCCATTGGGATCCCCCCTCTTGTGCAAGTTCTATCAGTGCTCCATTTCCTGGCAACTGGTTCTTTCCAAGTGATAGTGGGCTTGACAGCAGGAATGTCATAGCCAATGTTCTCAATTGTGCTGACCAGAGTGTTGTCTGCCCTAATTAAACACATGTGCAGCTACGTTGTATTTCCCGAAGTAGAAGATTTGGCCACAGTGAAGGCTGAGTTCTATACAATGGGACATATCCCCTACATAATTGGTGCAACTGATAGAACACATATTGCATTTGTCCCCTGTCAAAATGAACAGTTGTACAGAAATCGTAAGAGTTTTCACTCAATGAATGTACAGATGGTTTGCTTGGTGGACCGGTACATCTCCCATGTCAATGCTAAGTATCCTAGGTCAGTGCATGATGCTTTTGTCCTGGGGAATAGCAGCACCCAAAATGTGATGGCCCAACTACAGAGGCACAGGGTGTGGCTAATAGGTGAGCCCTGGTTCCCACCCAGTAGATGTTGGTGTGTGGGTATGATGTGGGACATATGGGATAGTGTGTGGCTAAATGTTGTCCCTCAGTATTTGCAGGTGACTCTGGTTACCCCAACCTGTCATCGCTACTGACCCCTGTGAGGAATGCCAGGACAGGGGCAAAAGAATGTTATAATGAGGCACATGGGTGAATCAGAAGGATCATAGAAAGAACCTTTGGCCTCCTGAAGACCAGGTTTCGGTGCCTCCATCTAACAGGTGGATCTCTGTGCTACTCATCCAAGAAGGTCTTCCAGATAATAGTGGCATGCTGCATGTTGCACAATCTTGCCCTGAGACCCCATGTACCTTATCTGCAGGAGGCTGGAGATGCCCGTGTGGCAACAGTGGACCCTGTGGACAGTGAGGATAAGGATGAGGACAACAGAACAGCAGTGATCAGACAATAGTTCTAATGACACACAGGTAAGACAGTGTTACTTCACATTTCATTGTCATTATTTTGAAATTCTTTGGCACAGGCATGCTGTTATTACCCACTTCTATGCCCACTTACTGTACCCTTTGGCAATTCATTTTACAGATGTTGGTGCCTCACAATAGCTCCTGGTGTCATCACTGCTGCCAACTACAAGTCTTTCATATGTGCTCATATACTGTACAGTTGAATTGCAATGTGTGTACATGGTTAAACGTATACATACTTAAAAAATGTGACATACTCCATACTTCTATTTTGTTCAAGGGTGTGTATTGAAGTGCTAAGATATTGAGGGGCAAATGCAATGGGATGGGGTGATGATGGAGGACATTTCAGGGTATAGTTCCAGTCTATAGTACAGGTGCATTGTCCATCGGGACATAGGAAGGGGAACAATGGCAGTTCAAAGTGGACAGGGTGACAGAGTGGGACACAAGGGTGACAATCAGGAGTCTCATTTGCTGGTGGGGGTCGTGACAATAGTCTCTGGCTTCTACCTGGATCACAGGGAACGTTTGCAGGGTTCTCCTTCTGCAGGGGGAGGGGTGCTGGTGGCCTGTGAGTCCTATGGCGGGGCCTCCGGTTGCAGTAGCGGCAGCGGAGGTGGAAGGCAGTTCAGATGTCTGGCTAGTGACACGGGCCCACTGTTGTGAGAATGCATCCCTCATAATATTGGCCATGTCTGCCAGCACTCCTGCTATGGAGACCAGGGTGGTGTTGATGGCCTGCAAGTCCTCCCTGATCCTCTAGTACTGTCCCTCCTGCAGCTGCCTGTTCTCCTGCACATTGTCCAGGATCTGGCCCATCGTGTCCTGAGAATGTTGCTATGCTCCTGGAGAGTCGATTCCCTGGGCCTGTCCTCCCCCTGGCACACAACACTCCTCCCAGTTTCCCTGTTGCCCTGTGCCTCTGTCCCCTGAACCGTGTGCCCACTGCCACTGACCCCAGGTCCCTGATTGTCATGGGTTTGAAGTGTGCCCTGGAGTCCCTGTAGAGGTGGACACACTGCATGACGTGTCCTGGGGACAGAGGTGTGGGTACGCTGGGTGGGTGCTGTGGTGGTGTTTCCAAGTGAGAGATGCTCTGTGGTTGTCTGTGACTGGGCTTGGGTAACTGACTGTCCAGAGGTCCCTGATGGGCCAGGTTGGTCATCCAGATCCAGGCAACCACAGTTGCTATCATCACTGTGGGCCTCTTCGGTTGGGGTACTGGGATACCTGGATATTGCTGGCACCTCCTCTCCGGTGACATTGGCTGGGATACCTGTGGGGATGTAAATGATGTGTTATTGTTTCTGTGTCTGACATATTGTGCATCAGTGGCTTGCCCTCTTCGGTTGGATTTGCCCTGCCAGCTTTCACTTGTGTATGTTAGTGTATGGTGGGATAGTTAATTATCAATAGTGTGCATGCTTTAGTGATAAGTGCCAATGTAAGGCTGTGAGGGGTTTCCATCCATTGGTACATCATGCAGGGGCTAGCTGATTCTCTCTAGTGTGCATGCTTTAGTGATAGGTGTCCATGCAGGTCTGTGAGTGGTGTCCATGCATTGGTATAGCATGCAGGGCTTGGCATTGGGCTGAGTGAGATGTGTTGGTGAGGTGTGTGGGAAGTGGTGGAGTGATGGGGGTGAGGGTGGGGGGGTGTGATGGCATACAGGTAGAGGGGTAGTAGTTGTATAGAGTTGACTTACCTGAGTCCAGTCCTCCTCCTACCCCAGCCAGGCCCTCAGGATGCATGATTGCCAAGACTTGATCCTCCCATGTTGTTAGTTGTGAGGGACGAGGTGGGGGTCCACCGACAGTCCTCAATGCAGCGAGTTGGTGTCTTGCTGCGATGGAACGTACCTTCCCCTGTAGGTCATTCCACCTCTTCCTGATGTCATCCCTGGTTCTTGGGTGCTGTCCCACGGCATGGACTCTGTCCACGATTCTCCACCATAGCTCCATCTCCCTAGCTATAGATATCTGCGGCACCTGTGCTCCAAATTGCTGCGGCTCCACCCTGATGATTCCTCCACCATGACCCTTAGCTCTTCCTCTGAGAATCTGGCGTGTCTTTGTGGTGCCATTGGTGTTGAGTGGTGTGTGTTGGTGAGGGTGTGGTGGGAAATATATTGGGGTGTGTGATGTGGAGTGTGTGAGTGGTGTATAGGTGTGAGTGGTGTGTGGCTCTAGTTGTGTCAGTGTTCTTGGTGTCTCTCTGCTGGCAATGGTTTGTATTCGTAATGGGTTGTGGGTAATGTGGGTGTGTGATTTATAGTGGTGTGAGTGTGGTGTGAGTATGGGTGTCAGGTGTGTGTTGTTTGAATTGTCCAATGTGGTGGTGTTTTGTTTGAGTGTGTGTATTTTGAGAGCAGCGGTTTGTGCCCCCAATGGTTTACCGCCATTGAATGTCCTCCGTGGTAATTTGTGGGTCATAATGTGATGGGTGTTGTTCTGTTGGTGTAACGGTGCGGGTTTGGATATCACCAGTTTATCACTGACCTTTGGTGTGGCAGATTTCTGTCTGTGGCTAAATACTGTACTGACGGATTGGTGTTTGTGTGTCATAATATGGTGAACGGATATCCGCTGCAGAGGCAGTATGTTGGCGGCAGTCATTGTGGCGGTAAGTGGGATTTACTGCCAATGTCATAATGACTGCCAAAGTCTCACCTGGCCAAGGTTAGCCTCATTGTCCTTTGTTTGGGGGGTTATGTGAGAAAGTAGCCTCTTTCTAGCATGGTTACCCCATTTTTGGCCTGTTTGTGAATGTTTGTCAGTGTGTTTTTACTGTCTCACTGGGATCCTGCTAGCGAGGACCCCAGTGTGCATAGTTTAAAACCTATTTGTCAGTGTGTTTTGCCTGTCTCACTGGAACCTGATAGTCAGTACCCCAGTGCTCATAGTTTGTGGCCTATGTGTGTTGTCAGTATACTGGACTGTGTCACTGAAGTTCTGCTAACCAGAACTCCAGTGCTTCTGCTCTCACTACTTACCAAATGTGTCACTATAGTTTAGTGACTCCATATTCTAATTCTAATTGGCACACTGACCCCCCACCCCTTAGAAGTCCCTAGTATATGGTACCTAGGTACCCAGGGCATTGGGGTTCCAGGAGATCCTTATTGGCTGCAGCATTTTATTTGCCACCCATTAGGAGCTCATGCAAACCTTTCTTCAGGACTGCCACTGCAGCCTGAGTGAAAGAGTGCATACCATATTTCACAGCCATTTTCCACTGCACTACCTAACTTATAAGTCACCTATATGTCTAACCTTCATTTACTGAAGGCTAGGTGCAAAGTTACTGTGTGTGAGGGCACCCTTGCACTAGCAAAGGTGCCCCCACATTGTCCAGGGCCAATTCCCCGGACTTTGTGAGTGTGAGGATACCATTATAAGTGTGCAGTACATATATCTCAATATATATATGTAGCTTTACAATGATAACTCCGAATATGGCCCTGTAAGGTGTCTAAGATCATAGAATTGACCCCCCAGTCCAAATTTGGTATTGAGGGCCCAGCCCCATGCACCCTGGGGGCTCCACCAGGGACCCCCAGTACTGCCAAACCAACTCGCTGAGGTTTCCACTGCAGCCCCATCTGCTGTCACCTCACAGACAGGTTTCTGCCCTCCTGGGGATTAAGCAGCTCAATCCCGGGAAGGCAGAACAATGCAGTTCCTTTAGGAGAGGGGTGTTACACCCTCTCCCATTGGCAATAGGTGTTACAGGTATGTGATGGGTGTCCTCTCAGAGCCTCTGAACATGCTTTGAAGGGCACAAACGGTGCCCTCCTTGCATAATCCAGTCTACACCGGTTCAGGGACCCCCAGTACCTGCTCTGGTGTGAAACTAGACAAAGGAAAGTGGAGTGACCACTCCCATGTCCATCACCACCACAGGGGTGGTGCCCAGAGCTCCTCCAGAGTGTCCCTGGAGTTAGACATCTTGGATTCCAAGGTGTGGGGACCCTCTGGCAACCTCTTAGTGGCCAGTGCCAGCAGGTGATGTCATAGAACCCTCCTGATAGGTGCTACCTGGGTAGGTAGCCAATCTCCCTCTCATTGTTATTTACGGTCTCTCCTCTGGGTGTTTCCTCAGATTCGGTTTGCAAGATTCCTCCAGGACTCCTCTGCATCCTCTGCTTCAGCTTCTGACCGTCAGATCAACTACCCGCAGACTGCTCCAGGAACCGCTGTAACTGCAACAAAGTATCCAGGATGACTCCTGTGACCTGCAACCTCAGCTCCAGCCAGCATTTGCAACAGTTTCCAAGGTGTGCACAATCTGAGGACTGCCTGTCTTCACCCTGCACCAGAAGAACCTAAGAAATCTCCAGTGTAGTGACAGAGTCACTTTCCTGCTTCAGCAGGCACCCTTCTGCAATGACAATCTGTACTCTGGGACTCCTCTCCTGGCAACAAGTGTGCTCCCTGGAACATAGGTGGTGGACAGAAGTGACCCAGACTGTCCAAAGATCCATCTGTCCAAATTTGGTGGAGATAAGAGCTTGCCTCCCTGTACCGAGACAGTAATCCTCTGCACTGCGTCTTCTGCAGCTTTTTGGGCTTCTGTGCACTTCTTCCAAAAGTTCTTCTTGCACAGCGTAGCCCAGGTCCCCACCACTCCATCCTGTGATGCACAGCTCTCTGAATTGGTCTCCAGTGACATGGGACCCTCCAGTGTAGTGCTGGGATGACCACACTTTGCATCTTCTTTGTACTTGTGTTCTGAGACTCCCGTGGGTGCTGCCTGGTCTTCTTTGGGCTCCCTGAGGTGCTGAGAGCCTCCTCTTTCTCCTCAGTCCAAGTTGAGACCCCCAGGACCCTCCTGGGTCCAGGCAACTCCTCTTTGACGCAAACCGCGTACTTGATTGAACCAAGGCTTGTTGGCGGAATCCAGTGACGCAAACAGCCTGCATCCAACATCTCGACGTGGTACATCTCTTGCACTAAGCAGGAACACGCAGCCATCTTCTTTGGTGCACTTCTTACTTTTCTTCTAACCAGAGAATCCACTTTTTCACCTTCTTCTAGGTTGGAAGGGGCTCCTGTCCTTCCTGGACTCTTCCTGGACTTCTGGACTTGGTCTCCTTTCTCCACAGATCTCCAGAAACCCATCATTTGTTGATTGCAGTCTTGCTCGGTTCTTGCATAATCCTTTCTTACGAGGAAACAGACGGGAGCACCCTGCCTCACCCTCCAGTATGCAGTCAGCCCCATTGCATCATGGTAAATGCAGTACAAGTTTGTTTTTACTCCATAAAGTTGTCTGTAGTTTTTCACCTTAGTAGGTGCAGTTAGTGCTGTATGTCTTTGGACATGTGTTTCTGGGTTTAGACCTTCATCAGCAGAGAGAAGCTTTGTCTCTGGGGTTGCTGGAAAAGCTGCTAAAAGTCCTCTAAGGTTTCTGTACCACTCACTGGTACATAGGTGCTAGAGCTCGTCAACTTCCTGGCTCAAGGGAGCCTATTTAAAGAGGAAACAGATGGGAGCACCCTGCCTCACACTTAAGCATGCAGTCAGCCCCAGTGCATCATGGTAAATGCAGTACAAGTTAGTTTTTACTCCATAAAGTAGTCTGTAGTTTTTCACCTTAGTAGGTGTGCTAGTGCTGTATATCTCTGGACACGTGTTTCTGGGTTTAGCCCTTCATCAGTAGGGAGCAGATTTGTCCCTGGGGTTGCTGGAAATGCTGCCAAACGTCCTCTCAGGTTTCTGTACCACTCACTGTCACACAGGTGCTAGAGCTCGTCAACTCGCTGGCTCAAGGGAGCCTTCTTAAAGAGGAAACTGACGGGACCCCCCTGCCTCACACTCCAGCATGCAGTCAGTCTCATTGCATCATGGTAAATGCAGTACAAATGTGTTTTAACTCCATCAAGTAGTATATAGTTTTTCACCTTAGTAGGTGCAGTTAGTGCTCTATATCTCTGGACACGTGTTTCTGGGTTTAGCCCTTCATCAGCAGAGATTTATCCTTTATCACGAATTGTAGTGTGTCCTGAGGAAACTTGCTATACTTTGCTCCTGCTTTCCTGGGCTCTGGGATGGGGTACTTTACTTACCTTTGGTGTTTTCCTAGACTCCCAGCGCCCTTCTCTGAACTACACTTGCCTAGGGGGGAATTTGACATTCGCATTGCACCATTTTAGGATATGGTTTGTGTTGCCCCTAGGCCTATTACAATCTATTATATTTTCTACTGTTTGCACTATTCTATGATTGTTTACTTACCTGTTTTTCGTCACCAGTGTATATATTGTGTATAATACTTACCTCCAGAAGGAGTATTGCCTTTATTTTTGGTAACACTGAGCATTGTCTTTTATTGTGTAAAAGTACTGTGTAACTATAGTGGTATTGTACAAGCTTTACATGTCTCCTAGTTCAGCCTTGGCTGCTCTGATACAGCTACCCCTAGACAGCCTAAGCTGCTAGAACACTGCCTACATTTCACTAATAAGTGATAACTGGACCTGGTATCAGGTGTAAGTACCTTAGGTACCCACTACAAACCATGCCAGCCTCCTACAAGGTGCAAACAGCCCAACTGTCAAAATGACCCAGACATGAAATCTACAAACAAGCAGAGTAACAGAATAGTTTAAGCAAGAATATGCCTACTTTCTAAAAGTGGCATTTTCAAACACACAACCTAAAAACCAACTTCACTAAAAAGAATTCAGGGACACGAAATTCTACATGTCTATCTGCTGCAAAAGGGAATCTGTGCTTTAAGGATATTTAAAGGCAGCCCTCATGTTAACCTATGAGAGAGATAGGCCTTGCAACAGTAAAAAAAGGAATTTAGCATTATTTCCCTGTCAGGACTTGTAAAACACATAAGTACATATCCCACCTTTAACATACACTGCACACTGCCCATGGGGCTACCTAGGGCCTACCTTAGAGGTGCCTTACATGTATAAAAAGGGAAGGTTTAGGCCTGGCAAGTGGGTACACTGGCCAAGTCGAATTGGCAGTTTAAAACTGCACACACAGTCACTGCAGTGGCAGGTC
The DNA here is from genome assembly GCF_031143425.1 of Pleurodeles waltl. Classification (NCBI taxonomy): domain Eukaryota; kingdom Metazoa; phylum Chordata; class Amphibia; order Caudata; family Salamandridae; genus Pleurodeles; species Pleurodeles waltl. The sequence continues at coordinate 4,572,118 of NC_090437.1, read as the reverse complement.
TGGGCCATGTTTACAAGGATACTAATGTGGGTGACACACCCAGTGCTGCAGGCCCACTAGAAGCATTTGATTAACAGGCCCTGGGCACTTCTGGTGCATTTTACTAGGCACTTACAATCAATCAATCAATCAAAAATTTGTAAAGCGTACTACTCACCTATGAGGGTCTCATGGCGCTGAGGAGGAGGGGGAGGGGAAAGGTGCTGCCACTGCTAAAACAGCCAAGTCTTGAGAAGTTTCCTGTAGGTAAGGAGGTCTTTTTTCTGATGCAGGTGGGTGGGAAGAGTGTTCCACGTCTTGGCGGTGAGGTGCGAGAATGATCTGCCGCCAGTTGTAGTTCTATGGACACATGGGATGGTTCCGAGGACGAGGTTGGCAAAGCGGAGAAGCCGGGTAGGGTGTAGAAGAAGAGCCGTCTGTTCAGGTATTCTGGTCCGGTGTTGTGCAGTCTTTTGTGAGCGTGGGTGAGGAGTTTGAAGGTGATTCTCTTGTTGACTGGAAGCCAGTGCTGGTGTCTCAGATGGCCTGTGATGTGGCAGTGGCGGGGATGTCAAGGATGAGGCGTACAGAGGCAATCTGGATGCGTTACAGCCTCTTCTGGAGTTTGGCTGTGGTTCCTGCATAGAGGGCCAGTTTACTGCTTACGAGGGCTTGGGTGACTGTTCTTCTGGTTTCAGTGGAGGTGTTACTGATGCAGCTTGCAAGACAATGCCGAGCACAGGACCAACAGGACCAACAGCAGCTACCACCACCATCCCAACGTGGCCCACAAAGTAAACGCAGAAGGTAGCAGAGACTTTTCAGAACAGGACATAATTTGGAGCTATCGACTCAACTGCAAGCCATACTGCAGCTGCTGCACCATATTGAGCCACAACTAACAGCTAGCCTGCAGACACCACACAACATACCACCTGTGACCAAGCTGCTAGCTGTCCTGCATATGTTGGCAAGTGGCTCCTTCCAGACAACAGGTGCTCTGGTCGCTGGGGTTTCCCTGCCCACATTCTCGGCTTTCCTGCCCAAGGAGTTAGATGCCATAATCTTCCTCACACCCTGCTACATCAGCTTCCCCAACACCCAGCAGAAGCAGCTGGAGATAAAACAGGGGTTTTATCAAATCCATGGCTTCCCGCATGTGCTCGGTGCAATTGACTGCACCCATGTCCGGCTCGTCCCACCTGCAGCAACAGAGCACCTATTCAGGAACAGAAAGCACACATTCTATCAATGTGCAGGTCATAGTTGACCTCCAGGGACTGTTCACAAACATCTTGGCCAAGTATCCTGGGAGTGCCCATGACTCCTTCATATTCCGGCACAGCAGGATGAATGACCACTTCCAAGATGGACAATATGGTAATGGCCTACTTGTCGGTAAGTCAATAAACCTAGCAATATACAAACAACACTGTAGGATACACGTGACATATACACTACTACATTAACACATGGGCAGGGTGACACTGAGGTGTGACACTGGTAGTTATGTTGTGCACCCTGACACAATGGGATACATACCTCTGGACAACTGACTCCTGCCACAAACATTAACTGCTGTTCGAGAGCACCAAGGGACCAATATTAAAGCCCACAGTGACAATGACATGGCCTGCACTGTAAGTACAACTTGGAAGATGAACTATTTACAATTAGATTAGGCCACATAGTCAATCGGCCACCCTCCTAAGCAGTATGTAGCATGGAAGGGGTGTGCAATGTGTGTTGCAGCAGGTCTCACACCATAAGACACATAGCATGATGATGCTGACTCAGATGTAGGTGACACAGAAATACTGAGGCAGTGCCAACATCAAACACCACTCCTGGGGTGCCGTTTGCAGGTTGCAATAAGGAAGTAGACTGTGCTATAAACACATCATACTGTGCCACCAACGCAAACTGCACACTGCTGCACACACTGAAAGAGACAATTGTCCATCAAAACAGCACATGTACAGAGCAATGACCCTTCCTGCACAGATACATCCACCTCCACAAGGCAGTTAGCCAGGATCCCTGGAACAAGGGCGGTAGTCTCTGTGCACGGTTGCACATGAGCAACTGGCAGAGTGTAGGAAAATACCATCTTCCTTGGCATGTTACCCCCATTTTTACCTGTATGTCAGTATGTTTTTGCCTGTTTCACTGGGGCCCTGTTGGTCAAGACCACAGTGCTCATAGTTTATGGCCTAATGTGTGTGTCTGTGCAGTGATAAACTGTGTCTCTGCTAATCAGAACCTCAGTGCTTATGCTTTGTCTGCTTTTAAATTTGTCACTGTAGGATAGTGACTTCATTTACCAATTTTAATTGGCTCACTGGACCACCCCCTTATAAGTCCCTAGTACATGGTACCTAGGTACCCAGGGCATTGGGGTTCCAGGAGATCCATATGGGCTGCAGCATTTCTTTTGCCACCCATAGGAAGTTCAGACAAACGCTTGCACAGGCCTGCCATTGTAAGCTGCATGAAATAACGTACACGTTATTTCACAGCCATTTTCACTGCACTTAAGTAACTTATAAGTCCCTTTTATGTCTAACCCTCACTTGCTGATGGTTAGGTGCAAAGTTACTAAGTGTGAGGGAACCCTTGCAATAGCAAAGGTGCCCCCACATAGTTCAGGGCCACTTCCCTGGACTTTGTGAGTGCGGTGACACCATTACACACCTGCACTACATATAGATTAATACCTATATGTAGCTTCACAATGGTAACTCCGAATATGGCCATGTAACATGCCTAAGATCATGGAATTGTCCCCCCATTCCAAATCTGGTATTACGGAGCATATTCCATGCATCCCCGGGGTTCCACCATGGACCCCCAGTACTACTAAACCATCTCTCTGAGGCTTGCACTGCAGCTACAGCTGCTGCCACCTCACAGACAGGGTTCTGCCCTCCTGGGGCCTGGGCAGCCCAGTCCCAGGAAGGCAGAACAAAGGATTTCCTCTGAGAGCAGTGTGTTACACCCTCTCCCTTATGAAATAGGTGTTAAAAGCTGTGGAGGAGTAGCCTTCCCCAACCTCTGGAAATGCTTTGAAGGGCACAGAGGGTGTCCTGCTTGCATAAACCAGTCTACAACGGTCCAGGGACCCCTTCTGACCTGCTCTGGTGTGAAACTGGACAAATGTGGGTTCCCTTCAGATTCTGCTTGCAAGTTTCATTCAGGAATCCTCTGCAACAACTTCAGCATCCTCTGACCTCGGATCAACCACAGCCTGCTCCAAGAAATGCTGTAACTGCAACAAAGTATCTACAACAGATACCTTTCTTCAGCAACCTCAGTTCCAAGTCAGCAACTGCAACAGTTTCCATGGTTTACATGCTCTGAGGACTCCCTGTCTTCATCCTGCACCAGAAGGACTGAAGAAATCTCCATAGGGTGACAAAGTCACTCCCCTGCTCCAGCAGGCACCTTCCAAGATGACGACCGATATCGTTGGACTCCTCTCACAGCGACAAGCATGCTCCATAGGACACAGAGGGTAGACATCATCGACGTAAAATGTCCTGGGGTCCTGCTTACGCAATTTGGAGGAGGTAAGACCTTGCATTCCCAGAGAGCGATGGTTCCTCTGTGGACTGCATCTTCTTCACCTCCTGAGGCCTCTGTGCACTAATTGAAAAATTCCTTCATGAACAGCCTGTCCCAGGTCCCCAGCGCTCCATCCTGTGATGCTGAACTCAATGAGTTGTTCTCCGGCAGTGTGAGACCTTCCTTTGGTGTGCTGCATCAACCGTGTTTTGCACCTCCTTTGTCCCCATGTCCTGGGATCTCCGGGGGTGCTGGCTGGCATCCTTAGGGCTCTCTCAAGTGCTGAGAGCCCCCTCTTCCTCCTCACACAGAGTTGAGGCCCCCAGGTCCTTCCTGGGTCCACCCAGTGCCCTTTTGATGCAAAAAGCACTTTTGTAATAGCCAAGGCTTGTTGGCGACTTCCAACATGAAATCTCATCTGAACGATCTTCACATCGTGGGACATCCTTTGCATCATGCAGGAACCCCCTGGCATCTTCCTAAGGTGCATTTCTGCAGTCTTCGACTACCCATGGACTCTTCTTTTGCACCCTCTTCTGGGTTGGCAGGGGCTCCTGTCCTTCCTGGAACTTCTTTCGACTTCTGGAATTGGTCCCCTTCTCTTGGAGGTTTTCAGGTCTAGGAATCCAGGAGTTGTCCTTTGCAGACTTGGTTCGTTGCTGCAAAACCTAATCATGAGGTGTAGTGTGTCCTAAGGAAACTTGCAGTACTTTGCTCCTGCTTTTTTGGGGCTCCGGGGTGGGGTACGTTACTTACCTTTAGTGTATTCTTACTCTCCCAGCGATTCTGCACACACTACACTTATCTAGGGGAGAATTTGTGATTCACATTCCACTTTCTTTGTACATGGTTTGTGTTGCCCCAGACCTATTTTCTCCTATTGTATTCTATAGCATTTCCTATTGTTTGCATTGTTCTATGACTATTTACTTGTCTAATTTTGGTGTCTAATGTATATATTGTGTATAATACTTACCTCCAGAAGGAGTATTGGCTCTAAGATATTTTTGGTACTGTATCACCCAAATAAATACCCTTATTTTTGGTAACACTGAGTATTGTCTTTACTGGTGTATAAGTACTGTGTAACTATAAGTGGTATTGCATGAGCTTTGCATGTCTCCTAGTTCAGCCTAAGCTGCTCTGCTATAGCTACCTCTATCAGCCTAGCTGCTAGAACACTACTACATTTCACCAATATGGGATAACTGGACCTGGTATAGGGTGTAAGTACCCAAGTTACCCACTACAAACCAGGCCAGCCACAGAGGGAACAACAAAGGGTTGCCAAGAAACAAGTCACACATGGGACAATTGTGCGTTGTCAATACTGAACAGCTCAGTGCTGCCAACTTATGGAGATGTGTTGCACATTGTCACCTAACCAATTCAAAGGGCCTCTGTGTTGCATTTCATCGGCAATGACACCTGTCTAAATGGATGGGATGTCCAGGCCATGTAGTGCAACTATGTTAATACCACATCTCAACCCATTGTGCGTATGGATGTATCATGTCCCCTCCAGTGAAAGCACACTGACACATATGGGATACCACACAATGCATGGTACATGCATACTGACCAACAGTTAGGAAACCAAATCATATATCCCAGGTCCATGAGCCAAACACAAGTTGTCATGTCCAACAACCCAGTGCTGGAAGACCTCACAGAAGCCCAGGATCTCACACCATACCACAAATACATTTGAGTCACAGACAACACAAGATATCAACTGCCATGCTACATGACAATCCTGTTGCAAGCACTAACAAAATACTCACTCCTATTATCTTTTGCAGCGGATCAGGGTTATGGGATCCAGCCATGGATCAGATCCCCATTCCCTAACCTAACCACAGCAACAGAGCATGCCTATAATGAGGCAAATCGGAGGACATGCACCATTGTGGAAAGGACTTTTGGCATCCTGATTCAGGTGCCTGGACATTACAGAAGGCAGCCTCCTATATGCCCCACACATTTTGTGAAAAATTATACTGACCTGTGCTATCCTGCACAACATTTGTGTGAGGATGAACATCCCATTATAGGAGCCGGACCAAGAACTGCTTGAGGAGGAGGACGGTGGGAGGGAAAATGAGGGGGAACAGCAGAAAACAGCGGCATGAATGAGCCAGACAGCAAATCGTTGACATTTCTTTTACTTTACAGTCACTCTACACACCTTGTTAAGATTTGTAAATAAACACCTTACTTGATCACACAATCCTGCTCTGGTGTCTTCATTCTCTATCACATGTACCTTAGGAATATGAGTATTACCTCAGGGAGCATGTCACAAATAGAAATCTGACAACTTCTGATGCAACATCACATATGATGTGTATGATTGTACAGCAAATATCACACACATAACAAATAGACTCATCACTTGAACATCACAAATGAAGGACACAATCAATAGACCACAACATATGAGTCACATCCACGTTGCCAACATGTTCAACATGTTCAACTGTAGCACATGACACACAACCATGATATCTCAAATTATAAGGTAAACATGGGCCCCATACATGAGGCAGTGGATGTGATATATCAGATGGACAGGAATGTATGAACAGACCACTGATATTACTAAGTGTGACACTTGCAATATATGCAAGGAGCTTCTATGATGAGGGGGGGCATCATTTGTGACAATGGATAGCATGATTGTCGCCAGGTATGACAAGCAATGTTCGCAACACTTGCCCTGCACAGTTCATCCCTGGAAATCAGCCATGGAGCCCACACCTGACACAGGGTACACATGCCCACACACTTAGACTGGACACTTCTGTGGAATGCACATCTGAAATTATGTGAGCAAATGCAGCTAGGGCAGTAGGTCACAACAGCAACACAAGTAACATAGCTAATTGTAATGAGTTAAACCAACGTGTATAAAACATTATATGGGTGGAATTTAGGCACAGTGTGTCAAACAGTATGTACCAAAAATGTACACATGTCAGACATTTGTGCAGTCCAAACCAAGTTACCATGAACTCATAACCAATAAGCAGAGACATATGAGGGGTAACATATTCTACATAGCACTCATCAACCATCATCAATAATGCCTGAGTTGTGTTTGTCGTCTGAAATGTAATGTCCTCTAAGTCAAACAACTACACACATTACTTGAGTCAACACATTTCACAAACACATACCATGACTGTTGTAGATCACTGACTGCCATCAAATGTGGATACACAGTTGGCACATATTCATATATTTGCATGACATCCAAAGTATTGCATGCCGTTTGTTCAGAAATACACACATCGTTGTAACAAACCACACATACCCAACTCACTAAGTTGCATGCTCTACCACATGTGGCCATACACAATATTATACACTGCAGCCCACACCATCCCACTTGCATGTTGATACAGGGTGTGTTGTGTAGCCATTTTAGTTATAGCTCCATGCACATTATTTTAGCACACTAGGCCTGCTGCCTTGCAGTTTAACCTAGATACTGTTTATTCAGCTTTGTTTATTATTTTAACAATAACCATTTTTGAGGTCTTGTTTTATTTCTCTCTTTCCAGCTGTTCTTGCTTTGGCCAGCACTACGTTCTCAAACAAGACATTATTGTTCACTCTGTGCTTCTTTTAAGGCTGCAGTAAAATAGTGTGCCGGGGAACGTGGTAAAGGTTTTGTCTCTGGTATTCATAGAAAAACACACATTCTTACGTAGGGATATTTTGTCAGAACATTAGCTGTTTTATTAACTAAACAAAACCCTGTAGCTTACACGTTAGAGGGAGATTTCATCCAGAGGACCACGACTGTATGCTGATTGCTGAATGCCTCGCTACAGCTGCTTATACAGACTTCAGGCCTTTTCTCAGGTATGGGGGATGATGTCTTCCCAGGGGTACCTGAAGGGCAGAACTAGAGCTTAACATGGTGTGCTCTGTTATAGCCTAGGTAAGGATTAGTCTATTGACTCTAGTTACAATATGGTAGCGTTATTTCTATGCTTCACTCTCCTTGTTTTAAATTCTAATTCTGTCACGCAGTATCGTCCTCGTTATTGTAGTACATGCTTTGTTATCTAAGATGCAGTTGCTTCATTACAACCTTATTGAAACATACACTGCCTCTGTTTGTCATTGTGTATGTGAGACTAATGTAACTGAGAGAAACGGGTGAGACCTGAGTAACCACAAATTCCTTTAGAAGTCAATTGTGTCATGCGCTCAGCTGCTCGATCATCCCTGCTCTCAGATAGAGATGAGGCACTGCTAATTAGCCGGAGAAAAACCTGGATTAGGGCGACAGGTGTCTCCTGTAGCGGGTTAGAATCAGTCTCCCACACCACAGATGATTCTGCTGCTCAAATCCAGTAGTCTCATTGGAATAATGAGAGCCTACGCGACAGGTGCATCCATGGTAAATAGAACAAAATCACGCAATCACAGATAGAGTCAACAATTTTGAAGCTAATGCATCAAAAAGACACGCAGATGCAAACTACCGATACATGGGCTCTTAGCGTGAATTCCACCCACGTACTACACTCATGCGGATATTCTGTGAACTCGAAGTCTACAGGTAATGCGTTGTATATTGCTGCACGCGTAGGTAATGTGTCAAAAGTAGCCACGCAAACATCTTATGCGTCAAAAAAATACACGCATGACGTAAAACATGTCGCAAGGGGACACAGGCATGGTACTGTGGGGGTACTTTCACTTTCACTTTCACTTTCACTTTCACTTTACAGTCTGTGCATTTGTTGATTGTGTGGCCATGGCAAGACCTGTGCCCCTGCATTCTGTCAATGATGATAAGGCAAGACCCCGGCAGTATACCATATTTCAGTGGATCCTGACAGCAAAGTGGGCAATCCATGTTTAGCGCTACATTGTCATCACTACGCACACATGATCCCTGTCATTATGTTGGCAAAGGGGGCATACCCACCTTAGGGGGCAATGGGGCATTTGTTACCAACATACAACTGTGTCACATCAGTCATGGAACACTGAACGCATGATAATTGCAGACTAAAAATTGAGCTCTATGTCCATCAAATAGTTACTCAGTGTGCCTTGATGCACAAGCCACAATACCTGAGTCACTTGTATTGCAGTGCACTAGGGAAGTGCCATGGATTTTTCACCCACATACAAATCATTCCATGGAGTACCATCTTAAATGGATTGACCATATATGGTTGTTGGAGGGTATAGCATCACATGAGTCTTAGGCCCAGTGCAAGTGTGCAGATGTCTGGCTCTCAATCACCGGAGTGTCAGTGTCAATGTGAGTTTGCAGTGGTATGTCTGATGTACTGTCTTCAAGCAGGATTACTAGCTCACTCATCTAAAATGTTACACACTGTGATCTGTTGTCCACCCGTAGTGACAGTGATAAGACACTGAGCATGTTTTTCCATCCATGTCCTACAGGTGGACCCGCCCCCTACATCATTGGAGAAGTAGCAAGATTTCAGGACCCAGATGTATCCAGTAAGTGTGATAATGTCTGTCCCGTGTAGTGATTGTGGCTGTTGTGTGAGTGACTCTTGTGTGTTGCACTCAATGCTAGATATTATGAGCTGGCACATGATCAGATTTCAAAGTAGGCTGGATGGTGACATTGTGTCCCATGCGAGGGTTACCCATTCACAAGTAGAGAGTCATATCTTGGGAATCGCGTGCTGCGCAATAGGCAGCAGCGTGTGAACAAGGTGACTAGTAGCCACATGTAGGCCCACATGTGACTTGGAAGTGCACCATTGTCAGTATATTGGCACTAGGTCATACCATCATTCTCACAACACAGTGATGCACCAGTTTTCCACACAAATTGGTGCATCCCTGTATTGTAATATACATGTAGGACTGGGTGGGTAACTGTCCCCCAGCATAATGCCCCATAAGTTGTACTCCATTTACGTGACACTTATGTGGTATGTCATAGTCGTGCATGCAGGTCAACGCCAGACGTGTGCTGGCATCAATGTGGGTGTTTAGGGAATTGTGTTGCAGATCAGGTGTTGATGGGTGTCCACACCTGGACACATGAATGTAGATGTGAATGTCCTATGGATGCCTGCTTAATAAGTGGCAGCCCTCCACACATGTGGTCCACTCCCTAACTCCATGTATATGTGGACATGCCTTCGTGGTTGACCTCAACAGTTGTGATGATGGATTGCATGCCCATCCTCCCTGAGGCACAGGGGTAGGGGAACAACATATATGTAGGTAGATGTGATGGTCACAGTGTCAATCAGGCTTGCATGTGTCCCAATCAACACTGACCCCTTATGATTAGAAACTTTATACCATACTCCCAATGACATCTACTAGTTACTGGGGTTGTGTGGTTTAAAGTTGACTCATATGATGAATATTAGTGGGCCTGGCCCATGTGAAGTTGTTGCTGCCTTCACATTGTGACACATTGTACTAAATCAATGCACAGATTCGTTTTTTTGGTTCCAACTCTTGTTGTGCATCGCTTTGGTGTCAATGACATGATGGGTAGGCAGCGTTGCCGTTACATTCATCAGGGACATTGTATTATCTGGAATGTGAATCAGAGTGCATGTGCAAATCGAGGCAGAGTATTAGGTTATCATCTGTACATACATCATGCAATGCTGACACTGATGGTTGCCTGCCTCAATTTAACAGCTGCCAACATGGACAGTGAGGAACTCAGGGCGTTCCAGAAGAGGGCAGTGCGCTATCGCCACATATTGGATGTGGAGTCTGGGTACCGCAGAATGGCATGATGCTATCGAAAAGAGCGAGCCACTGGGGAATGGTGGGCATTCAGCCAAGGGGGACTTGCAATGCCCACAAAGAGTGGACGGAGCACCACAGCTACGCAGGGGGCCACAGGTGCGACCGTCACTTCTGCCCCACCTGCAACACCCTCTACATTGGCACCACAGCTCACCATGCCTGCTGCAATGGACATGTCAGCAATAAAGGACCTACAGAGGGACATGAAACTGGTCCTCAAGAAGCTGGACAGCCTAAAGAAGGAGGTGGACCAGAACTCAAAGAGACTGAAGGCCATCCAGGGGACACTCAAGAGGGCCAACCTCTGAACTGATGCCTCCCGTTCACCCCCAGTTCAGTCCCCTCCCTCCTCATTCCTTATCATATTTTATAGTGGGTTTTAGTGGGTTAGTGATAGGTTAGATTAGGTTAGTTGTTTAGATAGGATAAGTAGGTTTGGAGGTGGGTTTTCAAATTATTACATCCTAGTTTGTGGGTGGGTGGGTGGGGGTAATGGTGGGGCAATTGTGTTTACAACAAAATTAGAAATATGTTAAAATATATAAAAAATATATATTTGTTTAAGATTAGATAGTATATGTTGAGGTTAGTATATGTTGTCCTGCATGTGACTTGTGATATAAGGGGGGTGGGGGGGATGTTTAGAGTGTGTTGGTAAATGTGGTAAGTAAGTTTAGCATAGGGTAGTTAGGGTCAATTGTGGATAATTTATAGGTAGGATAGATTAGGTTAGGACAGGTGTTTAACATAGTTTTCAGTTCAGTTTTCTACATATATCATAACACTTTGGGTACTCTCTTACTGCATGTGTCATATGCTTGGGTCTCAGGGTCTCAGGGTCTTCGCATGAGTGTACAGTGCCAATTGTCTGTTGGTCTGGGGATTCCGTCCTGCATCCAGATCCCTCTCTTGACATGTTAATTCCCACTTCCAACTGAGCTGTCACATTGGCAAATACAACACATCTACTTGTCAATGCATCTGCCATCCAATGTACCCACCACTCAAGGTGACTATGATTCCCATGTATTGGACAGGTAGGTGTGTGTTTTAATCTGTCATTGTTTGGACCCTGTGTCTGAATGTTGGCCACTGTGGGATGTCTGCCTGCAGCCTGAAGTTCATGTCAACACTGCTAAACTGAGCAGTGGCAATCTCAGAAGAGGTTAAGTATATCTATTTCACACCAATTTGTTTCACTGGTACTCCCAGCTGACGTTATTGCCCGAGCACTCTTACACAGCCACTCCTGCTGTATGTAGTGGATGAGGCATACATGTGTTAAACAAATTTCACATACACAGTGACTTTCTCATACAGGATGTGGCCAGCATTGATGTTCATCATGTAGGTTCCTTGTGCGTAGATATGTGTCCCCAATATTTCTGCACTGTTGTACTGACACTCTGTGACTATAGACACGTTACACAAATCAAAAATCAACAGCAAGGTAGATGCATCACATTACACAGAGACAATGTGGTTGTGTAGGTGCTGTTTATTTTAAAGAGCTGCAGTGCAATATTTACATTGCCCAGGTCTGTGACCCCATTAGTGAAAACCATTCTATTGTGACACCACACAAGTCCAGGGTTGAGGGACATGTCATTGGACATGCTGGGGTGAAGTGCTGTTTAGTGTAGGGGAACATGAATTGCCAATTGAGTAGTGAGAGAAAATTGCAGTCCATAGTGGAAAGGTTAACAGTGTGTCAGTGAAGAATGCATGTCACCAACTGTAGAAACACTTGCATGATGTCAAGCACACGACAAAAGGAAATCACTACCCATGTGGCATGGGCTGGTGCTACCGGGTACCCCTATGGGTGAAGATGATCTGTTCTACATCTTTCTCTGCTGCTGTGTTGCCTCCTGTGCCCTTGATGGTGGTGAGGTAGAGGGGGCCACACACACTTCAGTGGCTGGAGAAGTGGACACCAAATTCCCGGAAGCTGCCATCTGTGGAACTACATATGGCGTCACTGCAGCAAGGAGGAGCTGCTGATTACTGAGTATGTCAGCAACATCCCTGTGGTAGACAGCCATGTCTGCCCTGAAGGAGGCCAGTTCCTGGTGCATGGAGTCCTGCTTATTGTCATGCATGCAGCAGCAAGATTGGGAGGGCAGGTGTTGTGTCAACTGTCTCACGGCATTAGTTAGGTCTCTCACACACTGTTGGACTCAATGCAGTGGGGATTGTGTGCCTTGTTTGGTTGCTGTCTCTTTAGTGGCCATTATGATGCACGTGCGCGTACCGTCAAGACTGGCTGCGATACTTTGCATCCCCACCCGCACCTCCTTGGCCAGGTCCTGCTGGATTCCCACTACTGTCCTCTCAAAGGTGGTCCCTGCGTCCTCGGAGTCCTCAGCTGTGTTTGAGCTGGCAGGTCGTACTATTGGGGTGGTGGGTGGGGCCTCTGGGATGGCTGCTACTTGAATGCTCCTCCTTCCGACTGGAAGTGATGTCTGGAGGGTTCCCAGGACATCTTGGAGGGCTTTCTGGATGATGGCTGTCAACTGGTCATCCAGGTCATCAGGGTAGTCCAGGACAGGCAGATCCACAGGAGTGCCATCGTCCTCTGCAATGAGATATTATACAATTAGGGCCTTATTTATACTTTTTTGGTGCAAAACTGCACTAACGCAGTTTTGCACCAAAAAGTTTTGCACCAGCTTGCACCATTTTTTATCACCAGCTGGGCACCATATTTATGGAATGGTGCAAGCCGGTGTAAAGGGTAGGCTAGCTTAAAAAAACAATTACGCTAGGCAGGTTTGAGTCAAAATAAATGACTCTAACCAGATTAGCATCATGTTTGCACTGAATTAGTGTCATTATTTTTTTACTCTGATTCAGTGCAAAACTAACTCCATAATTACCCTTTGGTGCTAGACCCGTCTAGCACCAAATTTATGGAGTTAAAGTCATTTTTTGGAAGTGGAAACCTACCCTGCCTTAATGAGATGCAAAGTAGGCGTCGTTCCCGTGCAAAAAATGACTCTATAACCTTAACGCCATATTTATACTCGCATGCAAAAATGGTGCAAGGGAAGGAGGAGGGGTCAAAAAATGGGACAAAGCTTGCTTTGCCCCATTTTTTTAAGCCTGGGTCAGGACAGGCGTTAGTGGACCTGTGGGCCTATTTCCATGGTGGAACACCATGGAAGAAGCCCACAGGTGCCCTCCCCAGGCCCCAGGGGCACCCCCACCCACACCAGAGGGACTGCGGAGGATGGGGGACCCCATCCCAGGTAAGTACAGGTAAGATTGCATTTTATTTTTTAAAGTGCCCTAGGGGGCCCTGAAGGGGGCCCCATACATGGCACAGGGTGCAATGGCCATGCACAGGGGACCCCTGTCCTCTGTGCTGGCCATTGGGGTGGTGGGCATGACTCTTGCCTTTTCTAAGGCAGGAGTCTTGTGGCATGGTAGGTTTAGCACCATAAAATGACGCTATTCTGGTTAGGGTAATTTCTTTTTACTCTAACCTACCTAAAGTCATTTTTTGGTGCTAAACCCGCTTCTTCTATACTGCCAGCCCCACCCGACTAAAGTCTTTTTTTTTTTACTCTAGGCTATCCTTTGCACCGGCTTGCACCATTACATAAATATGGTGCCCGGCTGGTGCACAGAAATGGTGCAAGCCGTGCTAAACTTTTTGGTGCAGAACTGAGTTAGTGCAGTTTTGCAACAAAAAGTATAAATAAGGTCCAATATTTTGTACATTTGCGCCACTTTTGTGTCAAGAAATGACGTTAATGCGGCGCAAATAAAGTATAAATCAGGGCCTTGGTGCTAGACGGGTCTAGCACCAAAGTATAAATATGGAGTTAGATTTGCACCGAATTAGAGTAAAAACAATTACGCTAATTCGGTGCAAACAGAGTATAAATATGCCACAGAGAGTGTAAATATGCCCCTAAATATGGCGTTAAGGCAATAGAGTCATTTTTTGCACGGGAACACCTACCTTGCATCTCATTAAGGCAAGGTAGGTCTCCACTTTCAAAAAATGACTTTAACTCCATAAATTTCACGCTAGAGGTGTCTAGCACCAAAGTTTAAATATGGAGTGAGTTCTGCACCGAATTAGAGGAAAAAAAATGACACTAATTCAGTGCAAACAGAGTATAAATATGCCCCTTAGAGTCTCTGTGTTGTAGCAGTTGATATGTGACATCACTGACATCCTATTGGTAGCACATTGTCATCTTGGTTCCCATACATTGTTCCTGTACTTAATGTTTGAGGTCTCTCAGCCCTATGCCCCACCTGCATGTCACATACAGGGAAGGGCAGCTTGCGCAATTGCATGCGTCACATCTTCTAGGTTGGGTTCTGCCCTATTTGTGACTTGCCACCTTCTTGTCCTCATCAACCCTCCCTATGCTTCCATTTGCATGGTGAGGCCTTGCAATGGGTGTTGCTGTGCTGATACCACAGCACCACACATGACAAAATGGCCCTGCCCCAGTCTTTAATGTTTCATACATACCTATGCGGTGCTGAGACCCAGCACCACCCCATGTCTGACATTGCCAAGACACAATGAACTTGTTACCATTGCTAGTTCCTCATGTTGATGTTTGCGTATGTGTGCTACATTGCATTGCTCTCATGGACCTCACAGAGTTCCATTTTCTCTTGTGACTGTGTGGGTGTGTTCACCTTCCTACACACATATGTTCTCCCCTTCCCATTTAGAGGTGATGAAGAGTTGATGTTGGTGCTCCGTCACCTCTCTCGCCAGTATTTCATGGTCTTCTTCACTGAAACAACACTTCCTCCTTTTCTTGTCTCTCCCCTGGGTCTTGTCAATGTCCTCCTGGCTGGTTCCTGGTTGTCTGGAGTCTCTCCTGGCTTTGTGGGTCCATCTTGCCTCTCCTTTGCACTGTTTGCTCCGTTAGCGTCTCTTTTTGATGTTATTGTAGGCAAAAATGGTGCATTTCCATTTTGTGACGTGTTTACATGTCATAAAACTGATAAGAGTAATTTTTCCTGCGTTAATGTCATTTTGCCTTATGACAAGGCGCAATGGTTAGCATCAGGAAAAATGACTCTAACCTATTCTTAGCACCACTCAGCATCATAGTATAAATATGACGCCCGGGTGGCGGTGAGAAATGACGCTAGTCAGTGCTAAATTTTTTGACGGAACACTGCGCTAGTGGAGTTTTGCGTCAAAAAGTATAAATGTGGCCTTTTTTGTTTAACAGGGGGACTGTCCCCAGTGTCCACATCGTGTGTACACAAGTGTGTGCCCACGAGGATCAAGGAGAACAGGGAGGCGAACTGACCCAACAACTGGCGACAGTCCCTCTGCTGCTCTGGGGTCAGGGAGGGGGAGAGGATCACTTTCTCCACGGACCCATCTTTTTCTCCAGCAGACAGGAGGTCAGGTAGAGGCTCACTCTTTTTCTCCGCCCCATCATCTGTTGCTAGGAACATTCACAATTCAGTCTGCTCAAAGTGTGGCTTGTGCCAGTTCATGTGCAGGACCCTCAAAGGGTTCCTGGGAGTCCGCAGGTTCACCAGGTAGGTGACTTCACTCTTGCGCTCCACCACCTCAAATGGCCCACTTGTCCTGGAGAGTCCACTTGTCCTGGAGCGTCCTAGGCTCCACTGGCACCATCACCCACACTTTCTGATCAGGTTGATACTCGACCAGAGTGGCATTCTGGTCATACCAGTGTTTCATGTCTTCCTGGCTTGCTTCCAGGTTCTCCTGTGCAAGACTCCTGAAGCGGGCCGTCTGGTTTCTCAGAGCCAGCATGTAACTGGGGGGGGGGGGGGAGGTTTACTAGGGGCTTTCTCTAAAGCCTCCTTTACCAGACTCAAAGGTTCCCTTCCAGTGTGGCTAAATAACAGCTCAAAATGACTAAAGCCAAGCCGTTTTTGAGGCACCTCCCTGTAAGTGAACAGAAGGCATGGCAAGAGGACGTCCCACTTCCACCTCAAGGGCTCTTACAGGCCCATTATCATGCCCTTCAAGGTGAGGTTGAATCTTTCAACCAGACCATTGCTTTGGGAGTGGTAAGGTGTGGTGAACTTGTACATTACAACACACACCTTCCACAGAGACTTCATATATGTTGAAATGAAGTTGGTACCTGTGTAGGACACCACCTCTTGGGGGAACCCCATGTGGGTAAAAAGCCCTATCAATGCACGGCCCACCACAGAGGCAGTGATCGATCTCAAAGGAATGGCTTCCGGGTACCAGGTGGCATGGTCCACCAAGACCAGGAGAAACCTGTTGTCCATGGATGTCTCAAAGGGGGTACTATCCACAGGGAAAGGTTATAGGGGGGCCTTGCAATTCCCCCCACTCTTGCCACTCGCCTGACAAGTTGGGCAAGACTTACAATGAGCATCAGAGTGCCTGTAAAAGTGGGTGAGAAGCCGTTCAAAGGTCTTGTCCTGCCCCAAATGTCCAGCGATAGGCATATCATGAGCCAGACCCGGTAAGAAGGCTCTGAAATGCTGGGGTATCACCAGCACATGGGCTAATCTAGGCTCAGGAACCTAAGGCTCGATATATAGGAGGCCATCTTCCCAGTAAATCAAATGTTATCCAGGCTCCTTGTCAGAAAAGTGGTCTGCAGCCTGCCACAACAAACCCTCCAGAGTAGGGCATATTTTCTGGGCCTCACAGAAGACTTCCCTGGAGGGTCCCCTTCTTGCTGCCCATGTGACAGCTTAGGGACCTCGCCCATTTTAGCCACCTTTTCTCCTGTAGGCACCAGGGCCTCCCCCTCAGGTTCAGCCTCCTACTGGACCGTGGCAACTTCTGGGGCCAGTTTCCCACACCCCTTGCCCTTCCTCCTTCTGGCAGACAACTGGGCCACACTTTCAGGCTCCAGGGTCTCCTGATCACCCTGACGGGCTGCCATAGACTGGGTAGACACACACACACCCACTCAGGCAGACTGAACATTTCCAAGTGTGACTTGCGTTCCACTTCCTGCCAAGGGGAATCCTCCAGGTCATTGACAGCTAAACAATCTACAGGCATGGTTGGACTGATAGCTACCTTCAAGAAAACTGAGACCCTCCCTTTTCAAAGGGAACCTGCGCCACACTGCACAGGCACTCTGAGTTGTCCACTGCAACTACTTGGTGAAGCACACGGGGATCTATCTGCTCTTCAGACACCAGGTGTCTCCTCACTGTAGTCACACTTGCTCCTGTGTCTCTGAAAGCCTCCACCCTCTATCCATTGTTGGTCAACCACCACCTGTACTTCTTAGGGTTATCAGGTACGAGGGTCCTCTGGACCATCTCATTGTCCCCTAGTGAGACAAGGGTCATCTAAGCTGGCTCCCACCCACCTGGAACCAACTCTTCCCCAAGCGCTACACTGGCCAAACCCTGTGACTGAGCACAAGTGGGTGCTGGTATCCGCTTGGGACATTTAGGGTCCTCTCTCATGTTACCCTCCTGATCACAAGCAAAGCACTTGCGGGACACCTTCTCTGCAGGTTTCCCTGTAGAGATCATTGGTTTCTTTTCTACTGGGGCTGGAATTCTTTACCTTGGGACCTAGGTTGAGGCCCTTTAGAGAACTCCCCCGTTTACCCCAACTTCTTCTTGGCATGGTCTCCCCCATACCTCTTTTGGACCCTGGTGTGCTCCCAACGGTCCGTTTCCTGCACAAGCTTCCTAGGGGCAGTCAGCTCGCTGTCAATTAGGTGCTGGGGCAGCTCTGGAATGTATAAACTGTACAGGTGCACCCAAGCAATCAAATTGTAAAGACCCTCATACGTTGTTACCTTACTTCCCTTCTCCCAAACATCCAGTGACTTGCAAAAAGAATCAACACATTCCAACCATTGTTTGGGATTCCTTCTTCTTATAGGACCTAAACTTGCCCTTATATTGATCAGTGGTGAGACCATACCTTGTGATCAGGGTTTCCTTCATGATAGGGTGAGTGAGCCCCTGGGGATCTACTAAGGATGTCAGAGTATCCCTTCCCTCTTCCTCAAAGTGCTTCCACAGACCCACCATCAAATGAGCTTCAGGGACCAGATTAATATCGAAAGCAGATTCGTACCTCTTAAACCACAATAGTATGTCATCCTCCCTCTTGTAATCCTTCACAAGGTCCTTAGGAATGTGCACCCTCCTCTCAGGCTGCACTGTTTTATTGCTGCCACCATCCCTACTAGACTGGCTCCTCTGATCCAGCTCCCTCAAGCTGAGCTCATGAGCCAACAATAACTTTTTCTCTTCTACGGCCATCCACATTTTATCAAACTCCAACTGGTGAGCCCTCTCTGCCTGTCTGTTCTGCAACTCTTCAGGAGACAGACCCTTGGAGGACACACTGCTACCTGCCCTTGAGACCCTCTCCCTGGGCATAACAGGCCCACCCACCACACCACTGTGTATGAATTGCTATTCCTCCTCCTCATCCTTCTCCTCTGTGTGCCCCTCAGCTTCCTTGGCTGTTACTCGGGCTCTCAGTCCATTCTGCAGCTCCTCCTTCCTGGTGGAGCCCTTAATGGGACAAGCAAGGTTTTTGCGGAACTACGTCAACTGGGCAACTGTATAGCTCTCCACTTTCCCTAAATCAAAAACAGCTCTATCTGATGCATCTCCAGATTGAGATATGATGAAGAGTTAAAAGGGCAAAGTTCCAAATGCAAAAAAAAAGTTCCTAAATGGAATTCAAAAGTCAATGAAGGATTACCACAAAATGGAAGTAGGGAAAAATCCAAAAAAGAGAAAAAAACTAAAATCAAAAAGACAAGTAGTATGTGGTGATGTAATAGTCTGCACTGAAAATAGTAGTGTACACTTAATCTCTGTATGTCAAATACAAATACAAGTCCAATCCCAACCGCTGATCACCAGTGTTAGAAAGAGGTCTTTGGTTGGCAGTCAGATTAGCCCATGTCCAAGCAGGGACCCTCACTCTAGTCAGGGTAAAGGAGAATCGCCCTCCGTTAACCCCCGCTCACCCCCTTTGTAGCTTGCCATGAGCATGCAGGCTAAACTTCAGAAGCAAAGTGCAAAGTATGTGTACGAACACACACAGTAACTCAGTGAAAACCCTACAAAATGACACAACAAAGGATTAGAAACATAGGTAATATTTATCTAAACAAAACAAGACCAAAACAATAACAATCTGACATACACAAGTCAAGTTATGAATTTAAAAAGAAAAATAATTTTAATCCTTAGAAAACAGTGAGAAGGCTGTTAGAGTACAAAAGTACCTGGGTAGCATCAAAATAAAGCTGTGCGAGCGAGAGTGCATAGGAAAAGGCCAGAGCTGCAAAGATTTATCACTTGCAAGTAAGAGCATTTGTCGTTCCTCCTCTGGTCACATTGGCGTGCATTGTTTTCCCTCTCCTGCAAGAGAGTGATGCGTCGATTCGGACGGGCACCTCCAGTCCAGACAGGCTTTGCGTTGATTTTCCATGCCCAACGATGTTGCGTCAAAATCCGGTCGCACTGTGTCAAGAAAGTGCGCTGCGTGCTGGCTTGCGTCATTACCAGCAGCCACTGTGGGTGTTGCCTGTCATTTCTCCAACCGCGTCGTACCTATCTGTCAGTCGCGATGCAGGTGGAGCATAGATTTTAGCTGCAAGGCCGGCGGCGCATCGGTTATCAGCCACAAGGCGGGTGGTGCGTTGAAAGTTTCCCCACACAGCAGTCTTTGTATGGATTTCCATCCTTTTCCACCAACTGCACCTTTCAGGGGCCTAGAGACAGTTTAGGGCACTTCTTGGCAGGCAGGACTCTCAGCAGAAACCCCAAGTGCTGGCAAAGAAAAGTCTTTGTTGTCTCAGGGACTTCAACAACAGGAGGCAAGCTCTGTTCAAGCCCTTGGAGATTCTTCACCAGTGGGAAGTCACACAAAAGTCAGTCTTTGTCCTCTCTCAGGCAGAAGCAGCTACTTCAGGCCATCCCAGCAAAGCACAACCACAGTTAAAAGGACATAACTCCTCCTCCAGCTTTTCCACCTCTTCTCCTTGGCAGAGGTTCCTCTTGGTTCCAGAAGTAATTTGATTCTCAGGGGTTTTGGGTGCTCTTCATGTACCCCTTTCTGCCTTTGAAGTAGGCCTACTTCAAAGAGAAGTCTGTGTTGCTTTCAAGATCCTGCCTTGCCCAGGCCAGGTCCCAGACACACACCAGGTGTGATTGCAGGTACAGCCCTTTCAGGTATAAGTGACCACTCCTCCCCTCAGTCCAGATGGCCCATCAGGATATGTAAGATACGTAGGAAAGTATCATCTTTCTTGGCATGTTACCCCCATTTTTACCTGTATGTCAGTATGTTTTTGCCTGTCTCACTGGGATCCTGCTGGTCAGGACCCTTGTGCTCATAGTTTGTGGCCTAATGTGTGTGTTGTCAGTAGTGTTTAACTTTGTCATTGAGGCTCTGCTAACCAGAACCTCAATACTCTCTCTGCTTTTAAATGTCTCACTATAGGCTAGAGACTTCATTTACCAATTTCAATTGGCACACTGGATCCCCCTGCTTATAAGTCCCTAGTATATGGTACCTAGGTAACCAGGCCATTGGGGCTCCAGGAGATCCTTATGGGCTGCAGCATTTATTTTGCCACCCATTAGGAGCTCAGACAAACCCTTTCACAGGACTGCCACTGTAGCCTGCGTGAAATAGTACATACACTATTTCACAGCCATTTTCACTGCACTTAAGTAACTTTTAAGTCACCTTTATGTCTAACCTTAATTTACTGAAAGCTAGGTGCAAAGTTACTAAGTGTGAAAGCACCCTTGCACTAACAAAGGTGTCCCCACATAGTTCAGGGCCATTTCCCAGGACTTTGGGAATGCGGGGATGCCATTACATGCGTGCACTACATATAGGTCAATATCTGTATGTAGCTCCACAATGGTAACCCTGAATATGGCCATGTAAGGTGTCTACTATCATGGAATTGTCCCCCCATTCCAAATCTGGTATTGGGGAGCCAATTCCATGCATCCTGGGGGCTCCACCATGGCCTCCTGTACTGCCAAACCAGCTCTCTGAGGCTTGCAATGCAGGTACAGCTGCTGCCACCTCACAGACAGGGTTCCGCCCTCCTGGGGGCTGGGCAGCTCAGTCCCAGGAAGGCAGAACAAAGCATTTACTTTGGCAGTAGGGTGTTACACCCTCTCCCATTGGAAATAGGTGTTACGGGCTTGGGAGGGGTAGCCTCCGAGAGCCTCTGGAAATGCTTTGAAGGGCACAGATGGTGCCCTCCTTGCATAAGCCAGTCTACACCGGTTCAGAGACCCCCAGTCCCTGCTCTGGCATGAAACTGGACTAAAGAAATGGGAATGACCACTCCACTGTCCATCGCCACCCCAGGGTTGGTGCCCAGAGATCCTTAAGTGTGTCCCAGACTTCAGCCATCTTGATTGTCAACGTCTGGGGACACTCTGGAGGCCTCTGAGTGGCCAGTGCCAGCAGGTGACATGAGAGATTCCTCCTGATAGGTCCATACCTGAAAAGGTAGCCAATCCCCCTCTCAGGGCTATTTAGGGTCTCTCCTGTGGGTTTCTATTCAGATTCTGCTTGTAAGTTTCCATCAGGAATCCTCTGCAACTACTACTTCATCCTCTGACCTCAGATCAACCACAGACTGCTCCAGGAACTGCTGTAACTGCAACAAAGTATCGAGAAGGGCTACTTCGACTCTGCAACTTCAGCTCCAGCCAGCAACTGCTTCCACAGTGTATGCACTCTGGGGTCTCCCCATCTTCATCCTGCACCAGAAGGACCAAAGAAATCTCCTGTGGAGTGACGGAGTCACTTTCCTGCTCCATCAGGGACCTTGTAAGACAACAGACGGTTCTCTTGGACTCCTCTCCTGGTGATGAGCTTGCTCCATGGAACACAGGTGGTGGACCCCTTCAACACAGACTGTCCCAAGGTCCTGCTGTCCAAATTTGGGGGAGGTAAGAGCTTGCTTTCCTTGTTTGCGACAGTACCCCTGTGCACCATGTAATCTTCACCTCCTGAGGCCTCGGTGCATTATATGCAAGAACCCTTCATGCACAGCCTGGCCCAGGTCCACAGCACTCTATCCTGCAGTGCTCAATTTGCTGAGTTGTTCTCCAGTGGCATGGGACCTTCTTTTGTAGTGCTGCAGCAACCACAATTTGCACCTTCTTTGTCCTGGTGTTCTGGGACATCCGTGGGTGCTGCCTGGTCAGCTGTGGATCCCTCCAGTTTTGGGAGCCCTCTCTGGCTCCTCAGTCTGAGTTGAGGCCCCCAGGTCCCTCCTGTGTCCAGGCAGCGCCATTTTGACGCAATCCGCGACATTGCTTGAACCAAGGCTTTTTGGACGAATTCAGCGCTGCAACTCGCCTTCATCCAATATCTCCACGTGGGACATCCTTTGCAACATGCAGGAATCTGCAGCCATCTTCTTTGGTGCTCTTCTGCAGACTTCTTCCAACCGGAGAATCCTCTTTTGCACCATCTTCTAGGTTGGCAGGGGCTCCTTTCCTTCCTGGAATCTTCTGCGACTTCTGGACTTAGTCTCCTCTCTTCACCGGTCTTCAGGTCCAGGAATCCACCATTTGTTGCTTGCAGTCTTGATTGGGTCTTGAAATAACGCTAATCATGGCTTGTAGTGTGTCCTAAGGAAACTTGCAGTACTTTACTCCTACTTTCCTGGGCTCTGGGGTGGGGTATTTTACTCACCTTTGTGGGTTTCTTACTCTCCCATTGATTCTCCACACACTACATTTGTCTAGGGGGGAATTGTAACTATAGTGGTTTTGCAGGAGCTTTGCATGTCTCCTAGTTCAGCCCAAGCTGTTCGGCTACAGCTACCTCTATCAACCTAAGCTGCTAGAACACTACTACATTTCACTAATAAGGGATAACTGGACCTGGTATAAGGTGTAAGTACCCAAGGTATCCACTACAAACCAGCCAAGCCTCCTACATTTGTGGTACAGCAGTGGGATAAGTACTTGCAAATGCTTTACCACTTTATTACTAGTGCTTTTCACAAGAAAAGCTTGCTCCAATACTTAGAGCTGTACATAATTGTACCTAGAAGTAATTTCTAACTTTCTAAAACGTTCTTTAAACTTTGCAAAAGGTTTTCAAAGTTTCTGAAAAGTTTTTTTCTTTTCTCTAAAATGTTAGGCCTACTAGTCTGCTAACTTTTTACTCTCTGCCCTAAACTCTTTCTTTCAACATGTACACTGGACATGTTGAAAGAGTTGTGAATACAACATATGAGAATCTACCCTTTAAAAGTTTGAGGGGTCTCTGCATTTAAAGGAGTTTAGGGATTGGGAAGAACCCCAGTAAGGAATTCCTTTTAAATCTTCTCCTAAAGGATGGATGACCAGTGACTAAGCACTGGTCAGGAAACAGACAGATGGGGAAGGTGAGCAAGATGCCAATCAGGCAGGCTCAGAGAAGCAAACTGATAATCCTGGGAGGGTCCTTCCACTGATCTTTCGGTCAACAAATCCTCTAGTATAACTGGGAGTGAAAAGGGTTCACACACTAGTTGGGGTACCTTGATATCTAGAGGCCAGGTCACTAGGGTGGCTTCAGTTAGGGAAAGTTCGGCCTCTGCCAATTCCAATGATACTTCTGTTTCAGAAGCATCCCACACTTCTAACCCTGAGGACCAGTCCCCATATAGGAAACTCAGAAAGCTGAGGCTAGAGGAGGCCAGATGGGGGCTACAGCAGCAGCAGTTGGCCTTAGACAGGGAATCCCTGGCTGTGGAAATGTAAAGGCAGGGGTTGGGGTTAGTTTCCCATGGTGGCAGCAGCAGTTTCAGGAATTCCAGCATTAAGGAACCTACATTTGACTTCAGAAATCTGCACAAAGTTGTTCCCCCTTACAAGGATGGGGGTGACATTCTTAAGTGGTTTGCTGCACTTGAGAGGGCCTGTAAAGTTCAGAGGGTCCCTCAAGTTCAGTGGGCTGCTATCCTGTGGCTATCTTTCACTGGCAAGGGGCGAGACAGACTTCTTATTGTCAGGAAGGATGATGCGGATAAGTACCATATACTCAAAAGTGCACTCTTAGATGACCTGGGCTTAACCACTGAACAATACAAGATAACGTTCTTGGTCATCAGTACCAAGTGACAGACGCCCACAACAACACTGTTAGCCACCCCGTGGCTGTTATGAATTCCAAATGGGGGTACTGGCCAAAGAAAGTTGTAGTATGAACTGACTTACCTGTAGAGTATCTCTTAGGAAATGATTTGGAAACTTCAGCTTGGGCTGAAGTGGAGTTGGAGGCCCATGCAGCAATGCTGGACATTCCTGGGCATATCTTTGCTCTTACTAGTGTTCAGGACAAGACGCAAAGAGGGCAGGGAAACTTGGATCAGGGTAACAACAGACCAAGTGCTCCTAACAACTATGGGTAGGAAGGGGAAACCCTTGTCCACTATCCCTCCCTCTCCAGATGATTCCCCTTTTGATGAGGAGGAGTCTTCTCCCTGTGCAGAGCCTACACCAGAGGAGCTTGAGGCTGACAGAGCTGAGCTTTTGGGGGCAGGGGGGCTTGCCAGACAGGAACTGAGTGTGGCACAGCAGACCTGTCCAACACTTGAGGGTCTCAGACAGCAAGCTGTCAAACAGAAGCATGGGGATGTCAATGACAGCCACAGAGTTTACTGGGAGAATAATTTCCTCTATACTGAAGCAAGGGACCCTAAACCTGGTACTACCAGGGGACTGGTCACTCCCCTCCCCTTAGGAATTTTTCCTAACTCTTGCTCATGACATTCCCTTGGCTGGACATTTGGGCCAAAGGAAAACATGGGACAGACTTGTTCCCCATTTTCACTGGTGTCATATGTCAGAAGACACAAAGGAGTTTTGTAGCTTTGGGGGCCTCAACTCTGTGTGAGGAGTAATAGGCGACTCTCAGCCCTTCAGAGAGCCATCAGGATGCCAGCCAGCACCCCCAGAAGCTGCTGGATCCAGGTTCAAAGGAGGTGCAAAACGCGGTTGATGCAGCACAACAAAAGAAGGTCCCACGCCACCGGAGAACAACTCAGCAAGTTGAGCATCGCAGGGTGGAGTGCTGGGGACCTGGGCCAGGCTGTGCATGAAGGAGGAGTTTTGCAAAGAGTGCACAGAGGCCTCAGGAGACGAAGAAGACAAAATACACAGGGGTACCGTCATTCTCAGGGAAGGCAAGTTCTTACCTCTCCACATTTCATCAGCAGGACCTCAGGACAGTCTATGTCGATGATGTCCACTTTCTGTGTCCTTAGGAGCGCGCTCGTTGCCGTGAGAGGAGTCCCAGGAGATTTCTTTGGTCCTTCTGGTGCAGGATGAAGATGGGGAGACCACAGAGTGCATACACTGTGGAAGCAGTTGCTGGCTGGAGCTGAAGTTGCAGAGTCGAAGTAGCCCTTCTCGATACTTTGTTGCAGTTACAGCAGTTCCTGGAGCAGTCTGTGGTTAATCTGAGGTCAGAGGATGAAGTAGTAGTTGCAGAGGATTCCTGATGGAAACTTGCAAGCAGAATCTGAATAGAAACCCACAGGAGAGACCCTAAATAGCCCTGAGAGGGGGATTAGCTACCTTGTCAGGTATGGACCTATCAGGAGGGGTCTCTGACGTCACCTGCTGGCACTGGCCACTCAGAGCCCTCCAGAGTGCCCCCACACCTTGCAAAGCAAGATGGCCGAAGTCTGGGACACACTGGAGGATCTCTGTGTATCACTCCTGAGGTGGTGATGGACAGGAGAGTGGTCACTCCCCTTTCCTTTGTCCAGTTTCTCGCCAGAGCAGGGGAGAAGGGGTCCCTGAACCGGTGTAGACTGGTTTATGCAAGGAGGGCACCATCTGTGCCCTTTAAAGCATTTCCAGTGGCTGGGGGAGACTGCCGCTCCCCAGCCTGTAACACCTATGTCCAAAGGGAGAGGGTGTAACACCCTGCTCTCAGAGGAAATGCTTTGTTCTGCCTTCATGGGATTGGGATGCCCAGACCCCAGGAGGGCAGAACCCTGTCTGTGAGGTGGCAGCAGCTTTAGCTGCAGTGTAAGCCTCAGAGAGCTGGTTTGGCAGTACTGGGGGTCCATGGTGGAGCCCCCAGGATGCATGGAATTGTCTCCCCAATACCGGATTTCGAATGGGGGGGCAATTCCATTATCTTAGACATGTTACATGGCCATATTCAGAGTTACCATTGTGAAGCTACATATATATTGAACTATATGTAGTGCACATGTGTAATAGCGTCCCCATACTCACAAAGTCTGGGGAAATGGCCCTGAACTATGTTGGGGCACCTTTGCTAGCCAAGGGTGCACTCACACTCACTAACTTTGCACCTAACCTTCAGCACGTGAAGGTTAGGCATATAGGTGACTTATAAGTTACTTAAGTGCAGTGAAAATGGCTGTGGAATAGTGTGTGCTCTATTTCACGCAGGCTGCAATGGCAGTCCTGTGTAAGGGTTTGTCTGAGCTCCCTATGGGTGGCAAAAGAAATGCTGCAGCACATCAGGATCTCCTGGAACCTCAATGCCCTGGGTACCAAGGTACCATATACAAGGGACTTATAAGGGGGGGCCAGAATGCCAATTGAAATTGGTAAATTAAGTCACTGGCCTACAGTGACACATTTAAAAGCAGAGAGAGCAATGAGGTTCTGGTTAGCAGAGCCTCACTGACACAGTTAGGCACTACACAGGCATACACATTAGGCCACAAACTATGAGCACTGGGGTCCTAGCTAGCAGGATCCCAGTGAGACAGGCAAAACACACTGACATATAGGTTTTTATCTATGAGCACTGGGGTCCTGGCTAGCAGGATCCCAGTGACACAGTGAAAACACACTGACACACACTCACAAACAGGCCAAAAGTGGGGGTAACCATGCTAGAAAGAGGCTACGTTCCTACATCCAGTGTGCCAATTGAAATTGGTAAATGAAGTCACTAGACTATAGTGACAAATTTAAAAGCAGAGAGAGCATAAGCACTGAGGTTCTGGTTAGCAGAGCCTCAGTGACACAGTCAAGCACTACTGAGGTACCATATACAAGGGACTTATAAGTGGGGGCCAGAATGCCAATTGAAATTGGTAAATTAAGTGACTGGCCTTCAGTGACAAATTTAAAAGCAGAGAGAGCAATGAGGTTCTGGTTAGCAGAGCCTCAGTGACACAGTTAGGCACTACACAGGCATACACATTAGGCCACAACTATGAGCACTGGGGTCCTGGCTAGCAGGATCCCAGTGAGACAGGCAAAACACACTGACATATAGGTTTTCATCTATGAGCACTGGGGTCCTGGCTAGCAGGATCCCAGTAACACAGCAAAAACACACTGACAAAAACTCAAAAACAGGCCAAAAGTGGGGGCAACCATGCTAGAAAGATACTACTTTCTCACACAGGGACATTTTGCAAGAGTGTCAATCTTCTAAAGCAAAACATCAATCATCTGTTAGATGTGTTACTGATGATAGAGTTCAAGATCAAGAAGAAGTAAACATAATAAAAGAATTGAGGGACATGGTCCTTGTGGTTAAAAGTGACAACATCCAGAACAGGTGATTCAAAATTATGTGTTGATCCTTATGTGGACGTTATGGTTAGTGACAAAACGTTGAAATTGTTAGTGGACTTTGGAGCATGAATTGCAATGGTAACTGAAGAGTTTTATAGCACAGTATGGTCAACCAGACCATTGTTACCACCTGATCTCATGGCTATCTCACACTAATGATGAAACATTGATTTGGGGGGTTCATTTAAGATATTTGAGAGTTGAAAGGGCGGAGGATAGCCTGGGAAAACCTATGTAGCATACAAAAGATTGAAAATTTTAGGTTGGCACCACTAAAAGCCCTTTGGTATGATTCTCAAAACCACGGGTAAAGGAGCAGGTATGGCAATTAGAGATAATGAAGGTTTGGAGAGGATCATGAACAATTTGCCACATTTTTTTCTGGAGAACTGGGGACAGTTAAACACTTTAAGCACATAAAATAATAGTGAAAGAAGACGCAAAACCTGTGAAACATAAAATGAGAAATGTACACTTCAGTGATCATCAGAAACCTGAGAAAGAGGAAGACTCATTGTGTAAAAGCAGTATAATCTATCCCATAGATTCTTTATTGTGGTTAACACTATTAGTCGTGGCTCCTAAACACAGTGAAGAATTAAGGGTTTGTGTTGACCTCGGTTGCCTCAGTAAGGGATTCTGGATAGATTCTCACCCTTTATCTAACATCAATGAGCTTTTGGCTGGGTAGAAAGAAGATAAATAGTTTTTCAAATTAGATCTGCCTTCTGTTTATCATCAACTTGAGATAGAAGCAGATCAAAGACTCTTGAAAGCATTTGTGTTCTCATTTGGAATATATCAGTACTGCTGAACGCCTTTTCAATTGGTATTGGCAGCCTCATTTTTTCAAAGAGTAATGACCAACATGCTCAAAGAGATCCCAGGGACATCTATCTTTCAGGATGATATCCTAGTTTATACATCTGACAGACAAACCCATGGTAGTATTATGAGAAGATTTCAGATGTCTTAAGGAAAGACAACTGTGTTTTCTCAATGATAATGTTGAGCATTTTATAACTATCCAGGGAATTGTACCAAAGCCTCGTTTAGCTAAAAGCATCCCCCAAGCTAGACTGCCTATAGATAAAGTGGGGTTAAAGTTGTCTCTTGGCATATGTGAATTTTATTCATGACTTATACAAAATTATGCAACCAAGTTGAGATTGTTATCCAATATGTTAGTGAAAGGGGTCTCATTTGAGTGGAATTTGGAATGCCAAGATGTGCTTGAATAGATAAAATATCAGTTAACGTCTTCTAAAGTGTTAATGCATTATGATCCTGATTTGCAGTGTGTTATAACTGTTGATGATAGCAATGTGGGGTTAGGTGCAATCCTTAGTCAAGTGAAAGGTGCAAATGTTCAAACAGTTGGCTATGCATCACAGGTTTTGACTGGTGCTGAAAAACAATATTCAGTGATTAAAAAGGAGCTCCTTGCTTTCTGGTGGGTGGTCACAAAAAGGCATGTGAGATTGTCTTTTTGGTGGCTTTCCATGGACAGAGAGGTAGACCAAGTAGTGAAAGAATGTTTCATGTGTTCCACTTGTGACAAAGCCATGAATTTGCAGACTCCTTCATTGTGTTCCATTGAATTAACTACAGCTCCATGGGAAACAGTGGGCATAGATATTGTAGGACCATATAATTCTCTGGCTAGTGCATGAGCGTTTGATAATGATGAACTAATCCAGAAAGTGGCCATGCTGGTCTATTACAGTAAGTGGTCTGAAGTCAAATTTGTGTTAAAGCACTGCAAACCTTACCTTAAGCCGGCAGTCTAGGCCTTGCAGAGACAATGTGAACCAACTCCACAATTGCTTACCTCTCTCTTGCTTATGTGTATTAACAAGACACGGCAGAAGGCTGGGCCTGGTAAATTTAGAAGTGGTGTTCTTCTACGTGTGATTCACTTGCACCTTAAAAATAAGGAAGAACCAGTCACAACAAGGATGTATAGATATCCCTTGTGAAACCCCATCCAGCCCAATTTACTGCGGTTGTAGGCTGCAGAGCTGAAGGAAGCTGGTTTGTGGAATCATTCAGGATGAAGAATCCTTGATGAGATAGAACTCCTCACTAGCACAGGAACACAGGATATGACTCCGTTAAAACATCACTGAGTTGGTCTCTCCAGTGCTGTGCAAGAACACATATATATGCAGGTGTGTCCAAGAACAAGAACTTAAAGGTAGGTTACCAGTTTATGAATACTTTGAGCAACAGAGCAGCGCCTCAACCAAAAAGCACCAGTTGACAGTCACTGATGTGGTCTAGCTATCCTAGGCACACTCTCTCTGCATGTAGTATACAGTGAACAAAAACAAGTGCAAGCACTCCATGCACGGACTCAGATAGGTAGTAGAAACAACATTTAGGTGCTCCATGTGTATACATCGTACCATGAACAACAAAAAGTGCTCCTTGCGCGTGTCTTATGCCATGAGCAGACTGAAAGGGCTCTGTGCACATGCAGAAAACAGGAATATAAGCTTGTAGGAAAAGCACTCTATGCTCATGTCTTATGCCATGAGCAATCTGGAAGCATTCCTTGCACATGCAGAATACAGGAGGAATATAAGCTTGTAGGAAAAGTGCTTCTTGCACATCTTATGCCATGAGCAAGCTGGAAGTGCTCCTTGCACATGAAGTAAACAGAAATATAGAGTTGTAGTAAAAGCACTCCATGAGCGTGTCCTATGCCATGAGCAAGTCGAAAGCGCTCCTTGGGCAGAGAAGAAACATGACTATAAGTCTTTAGGAAAAGCGCTCGGTGCAAGTTAACTCAACAATACAAGTGAAAGCAGTCAAAGTGCTCCGTCCACTTTTATTACAACAATACAAGTGAAAACAGTCAAAGCACTTCATGCACAGGTACTCACGGAGACCAGTGACTGAGGAGATGACATGCTCCAGCGTGTCTCTGCAAGCAATTAAATATTGCTGAACAAAGTTTCGGCAGGTCAGGTCAGAGGTGAAGAGTCCTCAGGCTTGTGAATGTTGGCCTTAAGCACATCACAAACGAGAAGCACATTCACGCGCGTAAACTTTCAGGATGTCCATTTGGCCCAGTGCATTCACTGCTAAAGTTTTTTTTAGTAAATCAGAAGGGGATGTGCACATGTGGCCACTGAACACAGCAACCCCAGGTTTTCTCTACTTATATAACACCCAGCACATCCCTACCTTAGGACCATGACAGTATCCCCTTAAGACAAAAAGCCCAACACTAGGGTTGCCACATGGGGTTTAATGGATGACGGGCATGAAAGTACGGACTAACTGAGAGGCATGGCGGACATGGGAGAGAGGTTCCCAGGAGAGCTCTTTGGGCCCATATCCCCTCTAGTCCATGAGATAATACAACTTGCTTCTCGTTCTTTGTGAATCAAGGATGGCCATACCTTGAAATCCCATGTGTCATTTGATTAGAACAGGGTGAGACAGGGAGTCGATCTATCAGATTGCGCTCTTTGGAGGAGTGAGATGGGACACAGGATGTATTTTCATTGATTCAGGTAAGACTAACTTAATGGAAATCTTGTTATTAACTTTGGCTATGGTGTAGGGACCAAGGTCCCATGGCAGCAATTTCTTTGACCCATACAGTTTCAAGCTCTTTATGGAAAGACATATTCTATCCCCCACGGCGTACATGGGTCCAGGCCGACGATGTGTATCCGCAGCTTGTCTGTTTGTCTTTTGGCCCTGACCAGTTAAAAACAAGGCTGCTGCCACAGGGAACGTAAGGAGGTATGGAATTCCTGTACAGTGGGCATTGAGCTGCTGCTGGGAGCTTCCCATGGGATTACTTGAGGGTGATGTCCCTGTGGAGAAAAAAATGGGGCATAGGCCTATGGATGCTTGTGTCTGTTTTGCCTAGCCATCATTTTGTAGATGACAGCAGCAGAGAGATGTACCTCCATGTCAAAAGATGCTCATACCTCATCCCAGATGAGGGATATCAACTGAGATCTTCAGTCTGTGATTAGGACAGAGGGCATGGAATGTAATCTTACTACATGTTCCATGAAGACAGATGTGAGTTCTGTAACAGGAGGTAGCTTTTTCAAAGGCACAAAATGTGGCATTTTAGACAAATGATCTTCGTTAATGTGGATGGGTGTGTAACCTGTCTGGTTTTGAGTAATTTGACCACAAAGTCCATGGACACCATGTGCTCGGGACGCAGGGCAAGAGTATGTAGCAATCACACAGTCGGTGAGTGTGGGGTTTTCCCCTGTGCACAAACAGTACACTTAGCAATGTGATCTTTGGTGTCCTTAGTCATGGAAGGACACCAACAGTGCCTTTAGAGGTGTTCCAAAGTTTAATGGTACCCAGGAAGATTGATCAGGAGATGATCATGAGTAACAAATAACTCCTGTTTTTGGTGGTCCACAGAAGGAAAGCAGCAATTTAGTTTCTTTATGCATAAGCCTGTCTTGATATATGAGACCCTTGCCTCAAGGAGGCCATTCCTCAGGTGTCAAAAAAAGAGGAAGTGGGACTAGGCCCTGAAAGCAATGTGTATGAATGATTGGAGAAGGTTTGGGTTCCTATGGATCTTCGTCCTCCTCTCCTATCCTGATAAAAGCAATGGCTTTGACATTTTCTCTCCCTGGGTGTTAGGTAATGACAAAGTCATAGTCATTAAAAACAGTATCCATCTTAACTGCCTGGCAATTAGGCCCCTAGTGGACTTCAAGAACTGCAGATTTCTATGATCAGTATAAACGGTTACTGTATGCCTGGCATCCTTTCGGTGGTACCGTCACTTCTCAAATGCGGGTTTGATTGTCAGATGATCACAGTCAGCAAAGGTATAATTTCACCCCACAGGAATTTGTTTCCTTGAATAGTGCGCTATGGGATTTAGCTGTTCTGTTTTGATGTCTCTCTGTGAAAATACCCCTTCCCAGAGTGGTTTGAGATGCATCCACTTCCACAACAAATGGTTGTTCAGGATAAGGGTGGGCTAACACCGGGGCTGTGGTAAACTTATTTTTCAGGGCTATGAAAGCCTTTTCAGCATCAGAATTCAAGTCATATTGGACTCCTTTGTGTAGCAGATGAGTGATGGGGACTGTGGGCGTGCCAGACCTTATTTATTTTTATATTATTATGATAAGGTGACATTTATAGGGTAAAACATCTATTACACTCAGGGGTCAACTCAGATCTTTTGACTCAGACAGGAGTGTGAAATCATCCAATCAGACAATGTAAACTGATAATCATCAAATATGACATCAAATAACCAACATAATCAATTGGAGTCAGTAATTTCAACACACTATGACTTATGTGGCCATGAATCATCTCACCAATTTAGTGAAGTGTAAACATTTATTGCCCTTTAGATTAATAATTCTAAAATAATGTAAATCATGCGCAACACCAAATGATAAAAACACAGAAACATCATATGCTGTCCAAAACGCTTCAAGAATCTTAATCTAGTCAAAGCATTTATCGTTAAACACTCCAAAAGAATAATGCAGAATAGCAACAGAATCAAGTGAAAAATAGAAACACCATACGTTTATTTTGTGCAGTTGAATAAATTGAAAACCATTAATAAAAAGTCAATTTTAGACAGTGGATCAGACATCCCTATCTATTGCTATAATTAAAAATCATGTGAGAACTTCATGCAAAAAGAATACAAGACAAAAAATGTATATGGTGCTTACCAAAATAAGTGGTTGGACTTTCTAAGGGAGAGAAAATCCTGCAGGAAAGACAAATGCACACTGGTTATACCTCTCCTAAATTGATCAGCAATCAGTGGTATCTTCATCAGCAGAGAACAGGAACATCAGGTCTTCATTAGTTACCACCAGGACATGAAAGGTAGAGAGTTCAGTAAAGTTGGGCCTAATATATCTGAACTGTTAGAATCCTAAGCAAGAACTGAAACTCATCTAATTCAGAATAAAACTGGAACAGAACTAACTTACATCGCCCAAAACACTGCTATATTAAAGTCCCAAAAGTTACTAACTAAGCTTCTATTGGACATGATTTAGTTTGCCACCAATAAAACATCATCTGCACTTCAGATGCATCTCTTCACTTTTTCTTCACCCAGGATTGGATCATGCTGTCACTCCTCTCTTGTCTCCCGACATTAGCTTCCATATAAAAATTACATTTAAAACTACATAGAAACATTACATGTGCTTACTGCCAAAAATTAAACCTGAGCAAGAACAAAATATGCAACATGAAAACAAGAGATTGAGCACTGAGGCTCTTTGTTAAAATACCACTTTTTATCTTAAGCAAATGTACAACACCAGCAGTAAGAGTAGGACAGAAATTTCCATTGTGCATGTCAAACAGGATGTTTGAAGAAACATTATTTTGCAGAGTTAGCAAACTGTTTTACACATCATGTTTGCGGAAAATTACTAAAATGTGAGGCCTTTAAAATAGTGCCAAGCCTGAAGAATAAAACATTTCGTAATACATTTCAACCATTCATTTTTCA
The DNA here is from genome assembly GCF_031143425.1 of Pleurodeles waltl. Classification (NCBI taxonomy): domain Eukaryota; kingdom Metazoa; phylum Chordata; class Amphibia; order Caudata; family Salamandridae; genus Pleurodeles; species Pleurodeles waltl. Next base: position 4,537,737 of record NC_090437.1, on the reverse strand, counting down.
GTACATACTAATAATCATCCTTTTCAGTACATTTAGCTATGATTATGCAAAATATATTTTCATTAGAAATTATTATTTTTCATTAATACACATTGTTTATAGTGTTCACGTTATTAGCTACATTTTATTTTCCAACATATATTTTCAGTTTGGCCTTTTAATACACATTATTTCACATTATGTTTTAGTAACACAAATTTTAATAATAATATTTGCTCTCTAACAATCCCTCCTCTGACGACTATATGTGTTGTCACAAAAGAAATACTTATTAACTTTGTATTAACACTAATGAAACATTTCAAAACTGAGTTTGTTCAGTATTCTACTATTTCTTGGTTTTCTCCAGGTTTTCCATTTTAATTTCTTCCCTCCTCTGGATACGTTTCACCTTTTGTCTTTGTATGAATCTATACAATTTGTAAAATCTGATTATGCAAATGAAACATACAACCACTATTAATAATGGTTTCAATATCATTCCCATAACACCCTGACCAAGGTTTCCCAACACATTTTTTAACTTTAGCAAAACCTTTGCCCATATTTTCCCATACACCTGGCTCTTTCATGTCTTTTAGGTCTGAATTTAAATCTGTCAAATTCTTAATGAAAAGTCTAACTCCTTTCCTGTTATCAGGGATAAATGCGCAACAGTTTCTCATTTTCAGCATACAACAGGCTCTGCATTCCTTTGCTAAAAGGATGTTTAACGCAAAACGGTTCTGAGGAACCATCGAACATACCACAACCATTTCAATATCCATCAATATGATTGCTCCAGAAAAATCTGCTTGCATTCTATCTACAATTGTAGACAGCTTTCTCATTTTCATGTCATTCAGAACAACTCCTACAGAAGGAATAATTGCTCCAAATATATCTCCAACTATTTCTGAATAACGTGGCCTTTTTGATCTTGATCTCAGGTTCTCATGTGCTTCGTCTATGTTGTCAACATGATACGTTTTAGGAAAAACCACCCCCAGGTAGCAAGTACCGTACCATCCCTTAGGGAGACGATAATAAGCAATTTTTGTACAGATGTAATGAGCCCCAGGCATTACAGGATCTTGTCCTTTCAGCATAAAGCCCAATGTATTCTTTAAAATAAATATATGCCTGCATTCATTCATTCCCACAAACTTGGGGCCATATTTATACTTTTTGACGCAAACTGCGCTATCGCAGTTTTGCGCCAAAAAGATTAGCGCCGGCTAACGCCATTCTGAAGCTCCATGCGGGCGCCGTATTTATTGAATGGCGTTAGCCGGCGCCAGCAGACCGGCGCTGCCTGGTGTGCGTGGAAAAAAACCACGTACACCAGGCAGCGCCGGCATTGGGGAAAATGGCGTTAGGGCGTCTTAAAATGGGGCAAGTCAGGTTGAGGCAAAAAAATCGCCTCCACCCGATTTGCGCCATTTTTAACGACGCCCAGACGCCATTTACATGACTCCTGTCTTAGTAAAGACAGGAGTCATGCCCCCTTGCCCAATGGCCATGCCCAGGGGACTTATGTCCCCTGGGCATGGTCATTGGGCATTGTGGCATGTAGGGGGGCACAAATCAGGCCCCCCTATGCCAAAAAAAAATGTTAAAAATAAATAAATTATACTTACCTGAACTTACCTGAATGTCCCTGGGATGGGGCCCTCCATCCTTGGGTGTCCTCCTGGGGTGGGCAAGGGTGGCAGGGGGGGTCCCTGGGGGTATGGGAGGGCAGCTGTGGGCTCATTTTGAGCCCACAGGTCCCTTAACGCCTGCCCTGACCCAGGCGTTAAAAAGATGCGCAAATGCGGGGTTTTTTGCCCCGCCCACTCCCAGGCGTGATTTTTGCCCGGGAGTATAAATACGACGCATTTGCGTCGCAGTCATTTTTTTAGACGGGAACGCCTACCTTACATCTCATTAACGCAAGGAAGGCGTTCACGCAAAAAAATGACGCTCATTCCTCATACTTTGGCGCTAGACGCGTCTAACGCCAAAGTATAAATATGGCGTTAGTTTTGTGCCGAATTTGCGTCGAAAAAACCGACGCAAATTCGTCGCAAACGGAGTATAAATATGCCCCTTGGTATCAGTTCTGGACTGATGTCTATATGTGCAAAGCTTTCCTACATGTTGATAGTCTAAAGCAAGCTTCCCTTGTGTGTTACATAAACTATATGCATAGACATTCTTGTAAGTGCATTTCACTAAACCCTTCTCTATCTTCTCTTCCAATTCCTTTCTTCTATCATCTGTCTGATTTATGTAAGTTTTCTCAACCTCTAAAAGTGCACATGTAAGATTATTACAAAGGGCATAGGCAGTCCCAAATGTTTATGCAGGCTCAAAGAAACCTCCTACAATGTCTATATGCTTAGCTCTGGCAATACTACTCAAATGTTGGTTAACTGGAAAAACTGAAAAAACAACATTCATATTCAAAATAAAAATATTGGATTATAGAATCATGTTCATAGAAGACTGCAACTAATTCCATATGCTAGTAGTAAGTTATGATATGTAATTCCTTCTAGCACTGGTAAAGGAATTTGTGTACACACCTAACATTCTCTCACACAAATTGTCTCAATAAATTCATACAATCAGCGATAGAAAACATTAGAAGAAAGATCTCACCGTGAGTTGTCTAAGTGTAAGTATTTCTTATCCCTATTAAACCTCTCTAATTTAGAAAGTGTAGTAGTCTCTGTAGGAGGTGTATAATTAGTTTCACATTTTTCAGCTACACTCATACAATCAACAACAAATTTATCAACACACATACAATTGCTAATCCAAAACACATACACTTGCAACACCCATTGTTTATATTGCAACTGCTATCCATGACCTGTTAAGAATCAGAAAGCAAAAGAAAAAGAAAAATAGATTTAACTATGCAGCCAAACAAAAATCAAAAAATAATCTTCAGTCTTCTTTGGAATTATTTACAGCAGCTTTTAGACTTTTCTTCAGAACATGTCAAAAATCAGTTTGGCAGCTTTGTCAAAATCAGTTTCAAATGTCTCTTGCTGGATCAAAATCTGCTGATCATTCTCTGTTACTTGCAGTGTATAATGTGTCTCCTGTTCAACTGGAAATGTGATTTCAAAATTCAGTTCAAATTCAATTTCAAATTCAAAAATTTAGAACTGGATTCTCATGGTTAAAATGAAAGGACATAAACTTGTGTTACTATTCATCAGCTGCAAGATATGCCCATTCAAGTCCTGAGTATCTTCGACTTGCAACTCTCTTTCTCCTTGATCTTTGATTTGCACTTGTTTTTCCTGTATTTAGATCTGCTTCCTCAGTTATTCTATACACTGATGGTAAAACTGGACTTACGATTCTTCTTGGTTCAGCAGGATTCTGACAAGGACTTTTTTGACTTTAACTTCCTTCCCCTGCACCAATAGCCACTTCAGGAGGAGTCAAATCCGCATGACTTTGACTCAACTCCACTTTCAGCTTCTTCAGGTAACAAGATCTACTTTATCACTTTTTCCCAATTGTCTACTTCTAGGAGAGTCCTCCTTGGACTTCACTCTCCTACTACATCCTTTTCTGATTTTGCTGATAGAGAAGTATCAGGAGTGTCCTTTATTTCATCTCTCAGATGTGTGCCTGGATCTTCACCAGTTTGTACTGTCTATGCTATTGTAGTCTCTTGCTCTGTCTTTGTCACTTGCTCTTCTTGAGACTGTACTACTTCATCTTGTGCTTTAAACAACACTAGATCTTCTTCCAGAGGATACATCACTTTGCACTGAACTTCAGGACACTTCACAGCAGTCGTCGTCACCAGAATGATCTGGTAGGGTCCCTTCCACCTAGGCTCAAAGCAAGTCTTCCGCACGTGCTTCTTGATCACCAACCAATCTCCAGCTCCGAGACTATGACACTGGTCTTGGGATGGTGGCTCAGCTGTTGCTTCCACCTGGTGAGTCAAAGAGCAAACCACATCAGCTAGACCCTTGCAGTAATCCAGCACCAAGTCATCTGTTATGTTTACATGTACATTTGCAGGAACAGCTGGCAATCTCATTGCTCTGCCCATCAGGATCTCATGGGAAGAGAGCCCAGTCTTTCTGTCAGGTGTACTTCTCATGCCCAGTAGAACCAATGGTGAAACATCTGGCCATTTCAGATTTGTGGATGCACACTTTTTTGCCAATCGAGCTTTCAGGTTTCCATTAAGTTGTTCTACTAACCTAGAAGCTTCAGGTCGATAGCTACAATGTAGCTTCTGCTCAATGTTTAAGGTTGAACATAGTAATTTTATCACCTCATTGTTGAAGTGACTTCCACTGTCTGATTCTAAAGAGGCTGGAAATCTAAAATGTGGGATTAACTCTCTACGTAACAGCTTTGCTACTGTAAGGCTATCATTTCTACGTATGGGATAGGCTTCAATTCAGTGACTAAATATACAGGCAATCACTAACACATATCTCAAAACACCACACACAGGTATCTCAATGAAATCCATTTGCATTCTGTTAAATAGAGCCACCTGCTCTTCCAATGTGACTCAAATTAACAACCGTTATCTTTCCCAAGTTCATTTGTTGACATGGACTGCATCTGTGACAAATTGCTTCAGCAACCTGTCTAAATTTAGGAATGACCCAGGATTGCTTAAATGGTGTAATCATTGCATCTCTGCCAAAGTGTGTTTGATCGTGATAGTATCTTGTCATTTGAGTCAGTAGACAGTTTGGCAAAACCACCTGCCCTTCATTTGAAATCCATATTTCATCACCATCTCTTTGAATGCAACCCAATTTTCTAAAGCTTTTCTTTTCGCCATGTCAAACTTCATCTTGGAGTCCCTTCATCTCCTCACAAGTGCCAATTACTGTCAACATGTAACTTCGACTTGTTTCATTAGTATTCATTGCACCAGCATTTTTCCATTCTTCATTTAATGTCACTCAATTCAATGCAGTAAAGCAAGCAACCTGATCCACATAGGAATTTCCCTTGGAGATGGAATCGTTCGATCTCTGTTGTGCACTACACTTGACCACCGCAATTCGTTCAGGCAATTGTAGGGTTTGTAACTGGTGAGCCAGAAGAGGTCATGAAATCTGTCTGGGACCATACCTGCTCAATGTCATGCACACCACCAAATCCATATTGGCTGTCTGTAAAAATCATAATTTAAAGCTGTGCAGAAATACAGCATGCTTTGGTAAGAGCCACCAATTCAGCCATGTGTGTAAAAAATACTCCTTGAAGCCATGAAGCTTCTAGAATAAAAGAAATTGTGCACACAATATAACCAGATCTCAAAGTTCCCGCACTGGCTCCTAAACAGGAACCATCAACAAAAGTTATTTGATCATTTTCCTCTAATGGAGTATCCTGAATATCAGGTCTGAGTTTGATGCATAGTTCAGTAATCTCTAGACAGTCATGTTAAACTAAATTTACATTTTCATTTCAGCATTGTCTACTGAGAGCAAGGTTGCTGGATTAAGCACAGTGCAACGCTTAAGGGACACATTTGGTGAACCTAAAATTAGCAATTCATATCTCATCAGTCTAGCGTTTGTTAAATACTGAGGCGCATATTTATACTCTGTCTGCGCCGAATGTGCGTCAAAATATTTTGACTCACATTCAGCGCAAAACTTGCCCCATATTTAAACTTTGAACGTCAAAATCCTGCCGTGTGCATCATTTTTTGGATGCGGCAACCCGCCTTGCATTAATCGTATGGAAGGTAGGCGTTCCCGTCCAAAAAATTACTTAAATGGCTGTGCGTCGTATTTATGCTTTCGGGCAAAAATGCCGCAGGGAGGCGGAGCCCGAAAATTATGCACAGCACAATTTGCGTTAAAAATTAACGCCTGGGTCAGGGCAGGTGTTAAAATGGGGCAAACACACCTGTATTTAATCAGAACACACAGAAGCAACAGCAGAGCAGCAGAGCAGCAAAAGGGAGACAAGGAGGTGCTTCTCATCCAGCGTGCACGCAGACACAGAGCCCAGCAACAACAACAGTAGCTACCACAACACCAGCAGGGACCCCAAAGGCAGCGCAGAAGGCAGGAGAGGATATTTTGCACCAGAACAACCCTTCATGGCCTCAGGGAACATGACATCATCCAGAGGTACAGGTTGAACTGGCAGGCCATTCAGCAGCTGCTGTGAAACATTGAGCCACAGTTGGCACCCACCTTGCTGACACCCCGCACCATCCCAACAGAAACCAAGCTGTTAGCTGTGCTTCACATGCTGGCAAGAGGCTCTTTTCAAACAACTGGTGCCCTGGTTGCCGGAATATCACAGCCATCATTTTCTGCCTTTTTGCCCATAGTACTGGATGCCATCATTGGACTCACACCCCGCCACATCTGCTTCCCTAACACACTGCAGAAGCAGCAGGAAACAAAACAGGGGTTTTACCTCATTAGTGGCTTCCCACACGTCCTTGTTGCAATTGACTGCACACATGTACGCCTTGTGCCACCTACTGCAACTGAACACCTCTACCGCAACAGGAAGCACACACATTCCATCAATGTGCAGGCCATTGTCGATCACTAAGGATTGATCACCAACATCGTGGCAAAATATAATTCATCTTCAGTCACTCTACCATCAATCAACACTTCCAGGATGGACGGTATGGCAATGGACTACTTGTTGGTAAGTACAGAAACCTACTTATATACAAACTGCACAGAAACCCTCTAGGACACACAACACAAACACCACAACAGCAACATGTCGACAGGAACACACTGAGGTCGTGACATCGCTAGTCATGTTTCATAGGTCAGCATTGAACCTGTCACACATCTGAAATTAGTGTACAGTACAATGTTAAGATGTCAATGATCACAACGTTTGGAGTGGTTTGCCTAATTGTCACTTTGCAAAATGTAAGCGTCTCAATTATGTTTAAATTAATCCATTGCATAAGTCTAAAGGTGTGTTAACAACATGTCAAAATGAATCTGTGTATGGAACTATCACCTCACCCCCAGTGAAGACACAGGGACACCTGTATCACAAGTCACAATGCTAGGGAGTGCACACTGTACTGCAAATCCCAAAACATACTGCTGACAACCGGTCAGCAGCCAAACACTTGTTCAGCCAAGGAAACAACGCACTGCAGATTGTACATCCTAGATGCCTATGAAGCAACACAATAACACAAAAGAGTCACAGACAACACAAGACAACTACTGCCATGCAAGGTGATATTAATGGGGCAAGCTACATCAACATGACCCCAGTAATTTTCATTTTCAGCTGATCAGGGGTATGGGATCCAGCCATGGATAATGACACCATTTGGCAACCCAAGCACTGCAGCAGAGCATGTCTACAATGATGCACATAGGAGGACACGCAGCATAGTCGAGAGGACCTTCGGCATCCTTAAGTCGAGATTCAGGTGCCTCAACATCACTGGTGGTAGCCTCCTATATTCCCCTGAAATGGTCTGTAAGATCATTCTAACATGTGCCATCCTGCACAACATTTGCATAAGAAGGAACATTCCCCTCTTGGAACCAGAGCCACACATGCCTGAAGAGGAGGAAGAGAAGGATGGTGGCCTGTAACATGAGGGGGAAAAACAAAACACGGCTGCTGGATTGCGTAGGCGCCAACATATTGTGAACAATTTCTTTTAAAAATAATCACCATCACCACTTGTATTAACTAATGTAAATAAACACCGATAATATTCACCATAGCATGGTCTGGCTAATCATTTTTGCTCACCTTTATCTCTAACTATGAGAATAAGAGTGTAGCCTCATGGAGCATGGCTGATATACCGATCAGGACACAGAAAATCCCAGAGCAATTGTGATGCGTATCATAGAACAGTCACATACTCAAACACTGTAAATGATATATATCCTGTACATTTCACCTTTGAAGGGCAATAGCAGAGGACCACACCTATTTCACGCATACATGTTCGAAACATGGTTCATCGCAGCATATGGCACACAACTAATACACCATCACTCAATAAGGGGAAAACAAGCCTCATACATGAGGCAGTTGATGTGCTATTGCATTGGTGACAGGAATGTATGACCAGACCCTTGACAGCAGTAAGTCCAGCTGCATCCAATCTTTGCAAGGACTATCTGTGACTAGAGTTCCATATAAGCAGAACATAGACAGCACAAGTGCCACACATATGACAAGCATTGCGCACATGACATTCCGTGGACATATCAGCCCATTTCCTAACTCCTGACACACCCATGCTCCTGTCTGAAGAGGTCCCTGGAATAGTAATATGTGTACCATGATATTCCCTTCTCTACACACACACACAGACAAACAATAGTAATCCTGTGTGCTACACCCTTTCCTATGTTATGCCATTGTCATAGTATATCTGTTTGCATGGACGTCAGGTCAATTAATACACTGGCTTGCAGTTTCTAATCCCTGTTAGCCCCTGTAGATTGTTTCCCATGTGAAAGGTACTGTTGGCCATTTGAATTCAATACTCACATACAGGACTTGTGAGAAACAGATGCAGCACACACCTGTGATCACCTTCATGCACACCACCCATCTGAACATGCACTGCCCCTGCTGACGCCTGGAACAGCATAGAAGTTGCCATTTTGTCAAATACACCCTTATGCATTGCTAGTAATTAAGCTGTGTAACACAGCCCTTGAGTTCATGTGTCACCTTCAAAAACACAGGACATACACAGTTTTCCATGTCAACTGTCTTGTTCTTCTTCCGACCAGTCTTAGTCAGACCACTGATTATGTAACTTGTGAAATTGCTGGATCCAGATATACCCTGCATCCTGTCAGCCTGACTGGCACCTGTCTGTGTGTTACCCTAAAGATTCCTTGTGGCTACATATGTACCACACTTGCTTTACCAAACCTCACATTTCTCAGAGGGTATTTTGTCATGTGCTTCATCAATGCATACCCAAATACATTGTATAGCATAATCTGCCTTTTAATTGTCCCATATTTGTTAAATTGTCTTTGAATACAAAAATCATGGCCCATCCCTTGTCTGGGTCTCATGTATGCATGAACGATAAAGTGTGACAGTGTACCAGGGCCGTATGCAGGGATTGGGTTCGGTGCCTCCAGCAGAACCAGCTACCTCTGATAATGTCCATGAAAAGTCCACACATGTTAGGACCCTGACAGTTCACACGCTGAATCACATTGCTCACAACATATTGATGGGCCGTGCATGGTGAATAGCTGCGAGAATAATCAGCACAGAGGCTATGATGTTCCCAGATGCAGTGGGAATTTTAGAGGCCAACCTGTGTACAAATGTTGTAATGACACCTGCCGGAACATGACACCTGAGACATTATCTCACTCAGCACACCAAGGTTGTCCTGTTGACAGTCTCATAACACGTCTTCAGTGACAGGGTGGGACCATCCCCATGTAGGTTCTCATGAACTCATCGACTTTACTCACATTGATCTCCAAAGGATACTCAGTAGATACAGGAATTGCTGCCACTAACTCATGATGAGACCTGGATGGAACTGTGACAACATGCACCCCTAAAAATATACAGCATCTACATTGGACCACACACATGAACAAGACACCTCTGTGCAATTGATCTCTGGAAAAATGTGGACACATGCTGCCTCGTCTGCTGGTCCACCACTGCCACTGGAGAGTTGTGGCTCCGTCATATGACCACAACTGTGGCATCATATTACATTTGTGGTTCACCTTTGGCTGTCTGGGCCAATGACATGGTACCCACTTCGTCTATGCATGTGCCTGACTCACTGTGGGTTCACCAACAAGTGCCTAGGAAGCAGTTACCAAAAATCTAGGACATGGGATGGGCAACTTGTGGACCATTGACATGAAGAAGCATCTGCCATCTATCTGGTGCATGCTTTGTCATTTGTGGTGTCTACGTTACCCAAAATCTTGGAAGTGCACACAACAGATGTTGCTACATGTATGATTAGCACATGTCCTCTCTCATTTCCACAATGACTTGCATCTAAGGTTTGGACACACTGACTTCACATTCATACAAGCACATTTGCAATAATGCATCTTGTGATGCACACACACTGGGTCAACTAATACATTAGTAGCCACTGCACACACATTGAGCCATAGGCATTGAGTATTGTACTCATGTGTGTCACCTTGCTATCCTCTCCTGATGCCAAACATGCCCAAATTGTGCAATACATATGTGTAGGACACACATATGGCCATCTAGTGTGTCAGCCAAGCGTCAAAATCCTGTTAAGGAAGTAGCGGGTCATGGTCCGCTGCAGTATGATGTCTCACATGTGAACATACACCATCAACACCAAAGTGGGTGCAATCAGCCAATCTCAGTTGTGTCCCAAATGTAACATTACATTAAAATGGAAAACATACCCAAAACCAGTTCATGCCCTGAAATTGTGACGTTTTTATCGTTATGCGTCATATTTTTTCACGCATACAGTATGTGCGTCATATTTTTCGACACACAGGAGTGAAAATTAGGCCGCATCCAAATAATTGTAAAGACTCACTAGGTGAGTGGTCGTAAGCACTCTTGTAGTATCGTCTTCATGACTCACAGACATCATTTGTGACACTATTCAGCATGATTACTTATTTGGATGGAAACATAGACACCTTCATTCATACATTTTATGGAGTGTTTGCTTAGATTTGTGGGCACTGTTACATGTGTTAGTATTGCATGGTGACAACATTTTGCTGCCACTATTTGATGACTTAGATATCCCTTGAGGAAGCATAATTCTGTCCAACACAGCATGATGGTGTATGTTTTCTCTCTTCATCAGATATTACCCTCAGGAAGGGCAGAGTATGATGCAATCCTGGCCACTGTGCAAAGTTATCTGACTACATAATTTCAGGACAGTTGTATTGACAAGCTACGTAATTTGACAGGAGTCACATGTCAGTTATCTACTGCACAGTTGATGTGTCACATTACAAATTTGTTGTGTAAGTGCTATTTATTGAAAAGTGCTGTAGTGCTATATGTACATTGTCCATGATTGTGAGTCCATTATAGTGACATCTTGCATTGTGATCCTACACAAGTGGTAAACGAAAATGTTTTTGCCATGCTGGGGTGATGTGTCAGACAGTGGAGAGGGACATGATTTGCCAATGAGTAAGTGAGAGACAATCACTGGGCAGGATGACACGATTAACAGTGGTTTGCAGAACAGTCATTGAGTACAGTTGTTGTAAGACTGGCATGTTACAAAGCGCTGGACCTTGGTAATAGTTGGCCATGTGGCAGGGACTAGTGCTTCCGGGTACTTTTCTGTTTGAAGGTGATCTGTTCCATGTCTTCTTCTTCTGATGTGTGTGCTGCCTCCTCTGTTCTTGGTGGTGGTGGTTGTGAAGGGGAAACACACACCTCAGTGTTAGAAGACGTAGAGTCAGACATCCTGGTCGCTGCTACCTGTGAAGGTCTTAAGGGCAGTACTGCTGCAAGGAGGATCTGCTGATTCTTAGGAATAGCAGCCACATCATGATGGTAGGCAGCCAGGTCGGCCCTGATGGGTTCAATGTTGCATTCGTGCACGCATTGACAGGATTGCTGTTGTAGGTGTTGAGTCAACTATATTACAGCTGTTCTGATTTCCTTCAGCCTTTTTTCTACTTCCTGCAAGATAGTTGTTTGCCCTTGCATTGCTGCTGCCTGTTCTTCAGTTGACATCATGCACTAACATACACCCTCTAGGCTGGCTGCCATAGTTTGCATCCCCACCCGCACCTCATTGGCCAGCTCCCGCTGTACTCCAACTACAGTTCTATCATAGCTGGTGCCTGTGTCGTCTGAGTCCTCAGCTGTATTGGAGCTGGCAGGTCTTACAATTGGGGTGGTGGGTGGGTCCTCAGTGATGGCTGCTTGTTCTGTGCTCCTCCTTGTGACGGAAGGTGGGGTCTGGAGGGTTCCAAGGACATCTTGGACGGTCTGCTGGGGGATGTTTGTCAGCTCGTCATCCATGTAATCAGGGTATTCCTGGACAGGCATATCAGCAGGAGATCCATCGTCCTCTGCAATGAAATAGGGTACAATTAGTGTGTCCGTGCTGTGGCATTTGTGACGTGACATGCCTGCCTTGTGATTAATTCACATTGTGATCTTGTTTCCTGTTCATTGCTCCAGTCTTTCAGATGGGCATTCTCCCAGGCCTATGGCCCACCTGCATGTCACACGTATTGTATTTAGTTATTGTCAGCTTGTTACTTGTCAGCGTCATCTCCTCTAGTGTTGTTTTAGGCCAAATAATGAATTGCCTCCTTCTTGTCCTACTCAAGCCTCCGTCTACATCCATTCTCATGGTGAGACCACTCACTGGCTGTCGGTGTTCTGATGCCACTAATAGCACACTTAACAATCTGGATCTGCCCCAGTCTCTGATCTTCCACATCCACTTATATGTAGTTGACATGTCGCGTATCCTAGGCATAGCATTGTTATGGCACCATATGGATGTTACAATTGGTAATGTGTACAGCTGATGTTGGGGAATGTTCCTGGCCATCTTTTCCTTGGCCATGCACTTGCAGTCATGCCAGCGTTTCTTGCACTTGATGACTGTTCTGCGTACTTCTGCCACACTGTTAATCTTGTCAACAATTTGTTGCCATATTGCCTCTCTCCTCTTGATTGGCAACTTTGAGGTGACAAACAGTTGGTGCTCGTGTTCCGTCACCTCTTTTACCAGAATTTCCTGTTCCTCTGCACTGAAGCAACACTTTCTTTTCTTCTTCAAACTGGCCTGGTTCTTGTGTGGGTCCTCCTGACTGGTTCCTGGTCTGTTGTCATCTTCCTGGGGTCTGTACAGGCATCTGGGATCCATTTTGGCTCTCCTCTGCTGAAATGGCTGTGTTCGCTGAGAATTTTGATGCTATTGCTTCCAAAAATGCTGCATATCCGGTGTGCGGTGTCGTAAATCGACCCACAGTAATTTCCGCTGGGTTAACGTCATTTTGCTTTACGACTTGACCCTGCGGTGCACGTGAAAAAAATGACTTACACGTGTGGTTTGTACCGCCGTGCGTCAAAGTATAAATTGGACGGCCGCATGGCACACAAAAATGGCGTTAGCCAGCGGTAATATTTTTGACGCAAAACTGCACCGGCGCAGTTTTGCCTCAAAAAGTATAAATATTGCCCTGAGTTTGGGTCCTGGTAAGCAAGACCTCAACCGAGTGAGGGACCAGAACAGTCAAAGAATGTCCCATCACAATGCTCTCACATTAAGTGAGAGACAAACCAACCACAGCCACGGCTTTTAAGCAGCCGGGCAAAGTTGCAGCAACAGGATCCAATGAAGCTGAAAAATTTGCTACAGGATGACTTTCACCACCTTGTACCTGTGTCAAAACAGAAAGTGCACCACAATCATGGTCATGGCAAAACAGTAAAAATGGCTTTGTGTAGTCAGGCATTCCCAGAGCTGGTGATCTGCACAGACTCTCTCTCAGCTTAGTAAAAGCTTTCATACAAGCTTCGTCAAAGGGAACAAGGTCAGCAATGTCGTTGTAGGTCAATCTCTGTAATGGTTTGTTAATAACAGAAGCATTGGGAATCCATTGGCAGCAGTAACTTACCATTCCCAAAACCATCCTGACATCTCTTTGAGTAACAAGAGGGTTCATTTGTAAAATAGCCATAACCCTTTCTCTGGACACCTTCCTTGCACCTTTCTCTGTCAAGAAGGAAATAGTATCCTGTCTGCACATTTCCTGTGTCTTTGAAGCAGCCAATAAGTCATCAATGTTCTGAACCAATGTTGATTGGAAAGGCATTTCCAATGATTCCAAATTCTTTTTTAACACCTAATTAAATATGGATGGGGATTCTGAAAAGACTTGTGGGATCCTGCACCAACAATACACATGATTGCAAAATTTAAAACAAAAGAGAACCTAGTTATCCTCATGTAGAGGTACTGAGAAAAATGTTTGTGACAAGTCCACTACTGTGAATCACCCTGCATCACATGGAATTTGGAATAGAATCACTGCTGGAATTAGTACCACTGGACAACATTTGAACACAATTACATTAATGTTTCTCAAATCCTGAACTATGTAAAATTTCCCACTTGGTTTTCTCAAACCACTAACAGGTGAATTACATGGGCTGCTCAGCACTTCTTTCAAAACTCATTGCTTAACAAAATCTGTAATTACAGGAGTAACTCCTTCAATTGCTTCTGGTGCCATGTGATATTAAAGAATTTTTGGAAAATTTGCATTAGGTTTCACTGTGACTTTGACTGGTTCAACTCCTTTAAGTAAACCAATATCTTTTCCAGAAAGATCCCGAACTTTTGAAATAACTATCTCGTAAGTCAATTGGCATGTCCAATACCGTCAATGCAGGATTAAGAGTAATCAATGGAAACTCTTGATTAATCAAATTGCAATTTCCAATTAATTGCAAGATTCCTTATCAACACTATTTTGTGCAAGTAATCAAATATCTTGTTTTGCACAGCAAATCCGATACCAAAAGGCTTATTGGGCTTGAGTCACAGACTACGAAGCTGTGCATGCCTTTACAATTGCCAGTGTTAACATGTATCGGCTCAGTAATTGGATTTTGAGGTGTTGATTCACTACTCCTACAACCTTTACTGTTTTCCCAGACTTTAGTGACTTCTGCAGTTCTGACTGAGAGTCTGCGGCTCCTGTGTCAACCAGGAAAGAAACATCATGACCCATTACTGCTCCAGGTACATAAGGCCCACTCTGATCCACCTCTAATGGTGCCGGTAGCACACATTCTTCATCCGAACTCTCCTTCACAATTTCATCACTCGATTCATCCTCACTGTGTAGTGGATACTGTGTAATGTGTGGTTGACTATTTTGACTTAATGTTTGACCCATGTCTTGCTGAGGAATCACTATCTGTTGCTATGCCATTGGAGCCTGAGGTATTTGCATTTGCTGCTGTGGCATCATTTGCATCTGCTGTTGCATTTGCTTTTGTGTGGTACCTGAAAACATGGCACCTGCATCATCTGTTGGGGAATTTGCATTTGCTGGGGAATCTCCATCTGATTGTCTAGACATTTAAATATAGGATTAATAATTCTCGGTCCTCTCAACTTTGAAAATCGATTTTGTTCATTCATCTGCACAACACATTCTTGTACCATCATTGGACACCCCCATTTCCAATGGCCTTGACTCCCGAAAGCGGACAAGGTAGCATCATCTTCATTGTCTGCATACCACCCGAATTAGCATTAGTACTCAGATCAACAAATGCACAATTTCCATTACTATTTCCCAAACCACCACATCTTCTGCCTCTTGACTTTGAATCCTGTGCATGTTTCCCTGCATCCCTAATTGTGCTGCTCTTAAGCATGTTACCAACTTCAGGTCTCAACCCTTCAACAAATCTGAACACGAAATGAATCATTTCTCTGGGCTCAATTGTTTCTGTACCACCATAATGTTTGAATGCCTGCAACAACTT
Organism: Pleurodeles waltl; assembly: GCF_031143425.1. Taxonomy (NCBI): domain Eukaryota; kingdom Metazoa; phylum Chordata; class Amphibia; order Caudata; family Salamandridae; genus Pleurodeles; species Pleurodeles waltl. The sequence continues at coordinate 4,522,248 of NC_090437.1, read as the reverse complement.
TTCATATTATGCATGTATTGACTCTTTTGCTTCCTGAGCTGCCAATCCATATTTTTGGGTGAAATTCTCGTTTTCAGAAATCCAATCACTTTGTAATAGCTTTTCATTACTTCAGGAGATAGTGAACCTATAGCTGGATCTCATGGAGATTCTCCTGTCGGCCAATCAATACTCCTTTTGAACTAAATCCATAAATCAGCCTGGGACACTATTTCTAACAGAGTATTTATATCCTCCCACTAGCATTTTGTGAGTTTCACAAACCTATCTGTTTGCTGGTACCATTCCACTGGTTTCTCTCTCAATATCAGGCAATCATTTGTGAATGATGAAATATCACTCCTGCTCCAAGAGACATGAACATCATTCCCTCCACGAATTTCTCTCATCGGCAATATATTTACTGGACTTTAGCTGCTATGTATCAGTAGAGTTTACATTTACAGACTCTCCTTTCTTCTAATCTCCTTTCTTTATCCTTCTGACTTCCCATTTATCTAATGCTTGAATACTTTGAATTATTTCTCTAATGTGAATTTTCATTCCAGATGATCTCATGTTCACATGTTTTTAGAATCAAATTCTAATCTGTAATTCCTCTTCAATGGTTAGATTTCATCAATATCCACTTCACATTTTTCTGCACGTTCTGATAATTTCTGATGTGCCAGTCCTTCTCTGTTTGTGACATATTTCCATGAAGTGTAACTCATCTTCATTTTACAAGTCAATTCTAGTTAATTCAAGCGTTCCCTCAATCATTTCTTTTAATTCTAATTTTAATCTTGATAGATTCAATGTTCTTTCTCCTTCAGCAATTGTTTTCATTGCTGATGCTCCATTACATTTTCCAACCAATCTGTCAACTGCTGAGCTGTCAAGCCTTATAAAGAAACATTATTTACATTGGGCACAAATTGTGGAGTACATGGCGGACCCATTACACTCTCAGGTGTCATCAGAATTGAATTTGCATTTGGGTATAATTGAACAACTGGACCAATTGTAAGAGGAACTGTTAATGCTCCTGGCCTTGATAGAACATTCTGATTTCTCGAGTAAATTACTCCAGAGTTCTGACCTGTAAGTACTGAGGAACTTGTTTGCGTTAGTGTTACTGGAGTCTGCCTTGACATTGTCTGAGCTTGACAAATAACTTGCACAGGAGCCATTGAATTAGGTGTAGACTCCACCTGAACCATCATTGGTTTCTGGTTAATCTGAAGTGCCACTGATACTGTAACACTTGGTGCGGAACTGACAATAGGAACTGTAGAATTAACTATAGGCTGTGCTACAGACTGAATCACAGGAGTCTGAGTTATTGTAATAGCAGGAACATTAGTTGTGACTTGTACGCCCCAGGCACCTCAGGCCCTGCCCCAGTCAGCCCTGCTGCCCACAGTGAGGAGGCTATTGACCTCCTGAGCTCCCTCACTGTTGGGCAGTCAACCATACTGAATGCCATCCAGGGTGTCAAGACGCATTTGCAACAGACAAATGCTTTCCTGGAGGGCATTCACTCTGGCGTGGCGGCCCAACAGAGAGCATTTCAGGCTCTGGCCAACTCCCTGATGGCAGCCCTTGTACCTGTCTTTAATCTCCCACCTCCAACTTCCTCTACCCAGACCCAACCCCCTCAACCCCAGCCTATCCCAAGCACACCTTCAGACCAGCATTCACCCAAATCACAACACAAAAGTGGCTCAGACAAACACAAGCACCACACTTCATCTCACAGGCACTTACACAAGCACCATCCTCATGCAGACACACCAACATCCACTGCCTCTACTTTGTCCACCTCCTCCTCGTTGCCCATCTCCCTCCCAGTATCGTCTCCACTCACACCTGCATGCACTACATCTTCATCCATTTCCTCCATCACCAGCATGCCCATCACAAGACACCCCTCATGGCAGTCACCACCCCCACATCCATGCACACGTCCCCTGTATCCTCTCCCAGTGTGTCTGTAACACCTCCTTCAAAGTACACAAACGCAAGCACCCACCCACCCAACAGCCATCCACCTCCCAACAGCATCCAGCCCATGCACCTGCATCCAAAGACAGCAGACACCTCCTACAACCACTCCCTCTTCCTCCACTCCCAAAACCTCTCCCTCTTCGCACCCCAGTGTGTCTAAGAAGCTTTTCCTGGCAGACAATGACCTCTTCACTACCCCTCCTTCACCTCAGGCAAGGTGTCCAGAACACAGGCCAGCACCTCAGCCACAACGTCGACATCCGCTGCAATTCACAGAGGCTCAAAAGGGGCACCCATCAGCCCAGCCAGTGTGCCATCAACCCCTGCAAAGGACAAAACCATTCCGCGACCTGCCAAGATGAAGAGGGGGACAGCATGCAGAAAGGCCATGGAGCTTGAACCACCCAGAAAGGCCTCCTCAAAAACTCCAGCTGCCAGAGCCAAGGTCACACCACCATCTGCCAAGGTGAGGAAGGGGCAGAAAACACCAGGCAAGGCACTTCAGCCATCAGAGGCTGCATGTGAAGGCCTGGTGGCTACCAGCACAACCGCCAGCCCGCCACCTGCACCGCGGCCAGCACCGCCAAAAGCCCTGCCGCTAGAACCGCCACCTGTACCTCCACCTGCTCTGTCGCTAGCACCACTACTGTCAGCAGCAGCAGCCCCAGTGGGCAGCCATCCGAGGCTGCAGGATAAGGGCTGGAGGCTCCTATCACCACTGGCAGCACCTCCACCTGCACCACCTCTAGCAGTGCCGCAGGCCCCGCCGCAAGCACCGCCACCTGCACCGCTGACAGTAGGATAACTACCAGCAGCAGCAGCGCCAGTGGGCAGCCCCGAGGCTGCAGGAGAAGGGCTGGAACGTCCTACCACCACTGGCAGCACCCCCACCAGCACCAGCACTACCACCAGTTTGCAGCCTTAGCCACCACAGAATGGAGTCTAGCCCTGCCTCCATGGACTATCATGCAACCTGTTCCCTGCAAATCTCGTGCTTCCGACACCCAGGTGAGGGACTGTGAACTGCCACAACACTGGGCACAAGCCCCCCTCCAGAACCAGTGGAGAAGGGCATCCACTCACCGCTATCCTTGGCAGGATGAAGCACACTGGGCACAAGACCCCCTCCAGAACCAGTGGAGAAATGCATCCACTCACCCTATCCTTGGCAGGATGAAGCACACTGGGCACAAGGCCCCCTCCAGAACCAGTAAAGAAATACATCCACTCACCCTATCCTTGGCAGGATGAAGCTCACTGGGCACAAGGCCCCCTCCAGAACCAGTGGAGATATGCATCCACTCACCCTATCCTTGGCAGGATAAAGCACACTGGGCACAGGGCCCCCTCCAGAACCAGTGGAGAAATTCACTTGGAAAACTGTGGCCTTGCACTCCCCAGGACCAAGCAGTGGACAAACCACCCACTTGAGAGCCTTGTGATACTGTGGCTTTGCACTCCCCAGGACCAAGCAGTGGGCAAATCACCCACTTGAGATACTGGTGAGACTGTGGCTTTGCACTCCCCAGGACCAAGCAGTGGGCAAGGAGCCCCCTCGAGGAGCAGAGGCGTTATTCCATCATCCGGCTGAGGTGCCCCCTCTTCCCCATCCCCCTGAGGTGCCTGTTTGTTTTCGACTTGATGCCCCTGCAGTGTTCTCTCCATATTGAGGCAGGAGTCAAGTATGGGCTTGGCCCATGCTTTTTGACCCAGTGGCCCACGGACATTTTGAATGGATAATGTACAGTCTTATGTACATATTGTATATTTTTGTATATACTGTTTTTCTATTTATTACGTATATCTGCCTATTTCTAAAATATCACTCTTTAACTCAATTCCTTTTGTCCTTGCGTGCTTCCAGGGGGCTACGGGGTGTTAATGTAATGTTGCTGTATGTGTTTGTGTGTATGGTGTTGGGGGTGGGGGTGTTGCATGTTGTGTGTGTGTGTCACTCTCTTTTTCCTCCCCCCTCTCCTATGTACTAGGTGCAGTACTCACCGTGGTTGTCGCCGCCGCCTTTAGTATTCCTGGTAGATGAGGAGGTAGACCAGTATGGGAAGGATGTGCAGCTCGGGCTCCATGGCGTCCTGGTTCTTTGTTGAGTGTCAAAACGTGAGTGGTTTCCCTTCTGTGTCCTGTTTCCACCGTGCTTTTGATGGTGTTGGTACTGCCCCGAAAAAGCTGGCGGATTGGCGTGTTGTGATGGGGTGGGCGGTGCATTGTCTTCCACCTGTCTGTGTTGGTAGTTACAGGTGCAGTGTTTGTTGATACTACTGTGGCGGTTGGAGTGTTAAAGTGGCTGTCTGTGTTGGAGGTTTCCGCCGTGGTCATGAGGGCCATAGTGTTAGAAATGGGGTCTTTGGTTGGCAGTCAGGTTACCCCCTGTCCAAGCAAGGACCCTCACTCTAGTCAGGGTAAGACACACACAATCTAAATTATCCTGTGCCCACCCTCTGGTAGCTTGGCACTGAGCAGTCAGGCTTAACTTAGAAGGCAATGTGTAAAGTATTTGTGCAATAAATCATACAATAACACAATATAGCGCCACAAAAATACACCACAGAGTGTTTAGAAAAATATATAATATCTACCTGATAAGATGCAGGTCAAAATGATTAAAATGCAATAAATATATGTTGAGATATCACTGAAAAGTGATATAAAGTGTCTTGAGTCTTTTAAAAGCAAACAAACAAAGTCTCTTTCAAGCACAAAGTACCTGGTTTGCATGAAAAATCTCCGCAAAGAACCGCAGAGGAGGAGAATCGTGGAAACAAAGGGCTGTGCGTTGATTTCTCGGACCGCACACAGCAATGCGTCATTTAGTTTTCACGCAGGGACGGCTGTGCGTCGATTTCTGGTACTCAGTCGTGGATCATCTTCGGTTGTGGGGTTTTTAGACGACCTGGGAACGATGCATCGATTTCCGGCTTTGACAGGATGAAGTCACAAGAACTGTGTCGATCCGGTGGGCGTTGCATCAAATTTTCTACTGCACGGCCGGCACTGCATCGATTCCTCTCTGGAAGTCAGGCTGCATCGTTCCGGCTCGGCTCGGCTCTGCGTCGATCCGGTAGGGCCATGCGTCAAATTTTCGGTCGCTACGCTGGAGCTATGTCGATTTTCTCGTTGCAAAGTCGGGCTGCATTGTTCCGGTTCGGTATGCAGTGAAAATTTCACTGCAGTGCAGGCTGTGTGTCGTTTCTGGCAGGCTGTGAGTTGAATTTTGGAGCACAAGGAGCCCTTCTTATAGAGATGAAGTCTTTTTGGTCCTAAGACTTCAGGGACCAGGAGGCAAGCACTATCCAAGCCCTTGGAGAGCACTTCTTCACCACAGACAGAGAGCAGCAAGGTAGCAGGGCAGCAGCAAGGCAGTAGTCCTTCACAGAAAGCAGACAGGTGAGTCCTTTGAGCAGCCAGGCAGGTCTTCTTGGCAGGAAGCAGGTTCTGGTTCAGGTTCTCTAATCCAGGAAGTGTCTGAGTTGGTAGGGGCAGAGGCCATGTTTAAATATCCAAATGTGCCTTTGAAGTAGGGAAGACTTCAAAGAGTAGCTTAGAAGTGCACAAGGTCCCCTTTCCGTTCAACCCTGTCTGCCAGGGTCCCAGTAGGGGGTGTGGCAGTCCTTTGTGTGAGGGCAGGCTACTGTCCTTTGACATGCAAGTGTTAGGCCCTCCACCCTCCCAGCCCAGGAAGAACCATTCAAAATGCAGATGTATGCAGGTGAGGCTGAGTATCCTGTGTTTGGAGTGTGTCTGAGTGAATGCACAAGGGTGCTGTCAACTAAACCCAGCCAGACGCTGATTGAAAGGCACAGAAGGATTTAAGTGCAGATAAATGCTCACTTACTAAAAGTGGCATTTTAAAAACAGTAATTTTAAATCCAACTTCACCAGTCAGCAGGACTTTGTATTTTCATTCTGGCCATACTAAATATGACCTTCCTACTCCTTTTAGATCAGAAATTACCACTCAAACAATATATGAGGGTAGCCCTAATGTTAGCCTATGAAAGGAGCAGGCCTCACAGTAGTGCACAAACAAAGTTATGAGTTTTACACTACCAGAACATGTAAACTACACAGGTACATGTCCTGCCCGTTGTCTACACAGCACCCTGCCCTATTGGTTACCTAGGGCACACCTTAGGGGTGTCTTAGATGTAGAAAAAGGGGATTTTAAGGCTTAGAAAATACTTTTAAATGCCAAGTCAATGTGGCTGTGTAACTGCACACACAGGCCTTGCAATGGCAGGCCTGAGGCATGGTTAAGGGACTACTTGTGTGGGTGGCACAATCAGTGCTGCGGGCCCACTAGTAGCATTTAATCTACAGGCCCTGGCACACGTAGTGCACTTTACTGGGGACTTATAAGTAGATTAAATAAGCCAATTGGGTGAAAACCAATCTTACCATGTTTGAAGGGAGAGAGCATATGCACTTTAGCACTGGGTAGCAGTAGTAAAGTGTGCAGAGTCCTAAAACCACCAAAAAAAGTGTCCAAAAAGTGGAGGGAGGCAGGCAAAAAGTTAGGGGTGACCACCCTAAGGATGTCTGGTCTAACACATAGGTTTCCTTCATGCCTATTTTCCACTTTTTATATTTTACAAAATGAATTACAGAATAGCTGGTACACAATGAAAAACCATTGCAAGGTGTAGCTCATGTTATTGGCTCTGGGTACCTAGGGTTCTTGGTAAACCTACAAACCCTATATATCCCTGCAACAAGAATGGTCTAGTTGACATAACAGTACTTTGCTTTTGACGATATGCCATAGTTATATGAAGTTACAGATGAAAACATAGACACAAATGGCAGTTTTTTTCAACTCAATTTCAGTATTCTTTTTAATTCAACTGTTATATAGAAAAACCTTGAAGGACCCACACAAAGGAGCCCTTCTGAAATTCAGAATTTTGTCTACTTTTCAGAGATGTATAGCTTTCTGGGATCCACCATTGGTTTCTACCACTAACTGGAAGGAGATTGAAAGTACAAAAATAGTAAAAATGGGCTATGTCCCAGTATAATTCCAAAATTGTGTTGAAAAAATTGTTTTTCTGATTCAAGTCTGCCTGTGCCTGAAAGCTTGGATGATGGTGATTTTAGTACTGCAAACCCTTCATTGATGCTATTTGCATGGAAAAAAAATAGACAGACACTTTTTTCTGCACTGCTTTTTTTCCCATTTTCCCCCAAAAAACAAGATTTAGCTGTATTTTGACTAACTTCTGGATTCCCTATAGGGGAATCCACAAACCCTGGGTGCATCTAGAATCCCCAGGATGGTGGAAAAAAAAGATGCAAATTTGGAGTGCATAGCTTATGTGGACAAAAATGTTGTAGGGGCCTAAACGTGAACTGCCCCAAATAGCCAACAAAAGGGGTATTGGGGAGGGTTAAATGAAGTCGTTAGATGTTGTTTATCAGTTTTGTTGTGCCTTTTTAGTTGCCCATTTTCTTTTTTATACTGCACATTATTTAATATGTTTTAGGTCATACAGTATATGCTTAAGTTATTTTTCTCTGTAAAAGGGAAAAGCCATGAACCGGCTAAATGAAGTGTTAGTGGAACTGGCATTCTGTTTCGTTCTGTGTGGAATTGGTATGAAATGTGGGTCAGTTGGTCTCTACCTGTATGTCACCAGTGTTACCGCGTCGGAGCCTTGATAAGTAAACTTACAAGGAGACACGCCTAGGTCGATGAACCTTTGGACCACGTTCAGAGACTTCCCAGTACGAGGTGTCCCTTTGACATCACAAATCAATAGGTCAATGACTTAATCAGTAATCACAATAACCAGTCATTAAGCTAATCAATACCCTATAATGTGAAGCAATAAGTTGAGCATACCACGACCTTTCAATCATGAATTACCACACCAATTTAGTTGAATGTTTAGGATATTTATTTCCCTATTCATTACAAGCTAAAGTCATTCCTGTTAGTCTCATTAGCAATTCACCTCAATAGTAACTCTTCAGATTTGTAATTAGAACACAATTAATCAATGCATAGAGAATATTGATTCAGCATGAACACATTATTAATAAGAAGCGGCTTAGCGAAGTCTCAGTAGTACATGATTCAACAAAGCAAGAACTCAGTCATTTGTCCATTTGGATAGGATATTTGTGAACACCTTAAATAACCTCCGATTAGCATTAGCATGTTGGGCTTCATGCAAAACAATTTATCAAACACAAATTTTGAAAACATCTAACTATGGCCTCTATCAAAAGCGCAGTTGGTACCTGGAGAGAAAGGCAAACAGACAATTACAATTTTCATCAGATAGTTACCCATCCAACGAATCAGCAAACAACATCAGCCTTAGTCCTCAGGACAACAGTGGATTCACCATTAGCAAAGATAGGACAGGGCAAAGTCTCTTTATGGCATAGCTAAGGAATAAGATCTTCCCTCATATGGAGGAGAAGTAAGTATCAGGTAAGAATGAATAGAGGATGGTTAAATTATCAGGACGAATAACTGCAAAGTCTCAAAAGAATGGCTTAAATGCCTCAGTAGATGCGGTTGAATCAATACTGCCTAATTTGCTCCTAACTCCTCATTGGATAATAATTTGTGCATCATTATCTCTGTCCAATAATTCTCCACGCATTTCACTAGAATTTTCCATAAACCACAGTTCTTATATCGTTGATTGGCCGATGTTATTGACCTCTTCATCAGTTGGAATGTCAGGTAAGAAAAGTTACACTTTACGCTCCAGTCAGTAGCTCTATTGTTTTCTTCTACTCCAGGCAGTCTTGCACCTGTTACGAATTACACTGTTGCATTCAGCAAGAATGTCTCCTTGAGCAAGTCGGTCCCAGGAGAAAGAATTTACAACAGCTACACACACATCTAGCTTCTGGAAAAGTACAGTTTTGTGTCCTTCAAGAAAACAGCACATAGCACGTTAGGAAAAACACAGTTTAATATGAGACCAGGCAGCTAGGCCCAGACCCTCGCTAAACTAAGGCTTAGTGATTAATTTAACAAACTCCTAATACATGACTCTAATTATGATATGCTAATACAAATTCAAACATTAACCCCTTCTGTGCTGAGGACGTAGTGGTTACGTCCTTCGGCACAGTGCTGCTGTGCCGAGGATGTAACCACTACGTCCTCGGCACACAGCCCAGAGGGAGCGCTCTCGCTCCCTCTGTGTGCTTCCCCCAATCCCCCCAAAGGCAGGGATGGAAGGGGAAGCCCTTCCCCTTCCACCCCGACCCCCCCATAATGACGTCAGCGCGCGATTGCACGCTGACTTCATTATCGGGTTCTCGCCGCACAGGAAGCCATTTGCTTCCTGTGCGGCGACCTTGGAAGAGGTAAGATTCTCTTCCCGGTGGGTGGGGTCTTTGAAGAAAGAGGCACTGGGGGAAAGGAAAGGGTTTTCCTTTCCCCGGTGTCTCTTTGAGCATTCCTGCTGCCCGATCGCATTGCGATCGGGAAGCAGGAATGCCCATTAGACACCAGGGATTTTTTTTTGTTTTAGTTCTTTCGTGTTTGTGAGTTGCAGGGAGTGGCCCCTTGGGCAAGGGTCGCTCCCCTTTTGGGGGCAACTAATTACCGCCATTTCTGCCCCCCTTGGGGGCAGATTGGCCTACTATTTTAGGCGGATCTGCCCCCAAGGGGGTCAGAAACCACTGGATCACCAGGGATTTCGTTTTATTTGTGTATTTATGTGGGGGTGCCCCCTTGGGCAAGGGCCCCCCCCCCCAAGGGGGCATAGAACTGTTGGCCTTTTCTGCCCCCTTGGGGGCAGATCGGACTATTTTTTTTAGGTCCATCTGCCCCCAAGAAGCCACTTAGGCACCAGGGATTGTGTGTGTAGTGGATGGGGGGGCAGCCCCTTGGGCAAGGGTCGCTCCCCTTTGGGGGGCATGTCTTTTAGGGCCATTTCTGCCCCCCTTGGGGGCAGATCAGCCTATTATTTTTACCACTAGACCACTAGAACGCCAGGGATTTTTTTTAATGTGTTTATTTTTGTGGGGGGGCGTCCCCTTGGTCACGGGGCGCCCCCCCCCAAGGGAGGCATTGACTTGTTGGCCATTTCTGCTCCCCCCAAGGGGGGCGGAAGCCACTTAGACACCAGGGATAGTGTGTGTGTGTTAGTGGATGGGGGGGGCCTTGGGCAAGGGTCGCCCGCCACTTTGGGGGCACATGTACTGAGGCCATTTCTGCACCCCTTAGAAACAGATCGGCCTATTATTTTTAGGCTGATCTGCCCCCAAGGGGGGGCAGAAACCACTAGAACGCCAGGGATTTTTTGTTATTAGTTTATTTTTGTGGGGGGGGCATTGACCTGTTGGCCATTTCTGCCCCCGTGGGGGCAGATGGGCCTATTTTTTTAGGCCCATCTGCCCCCAAGGGGGGCAGAAGCCACTTAGGCACCAGGGATAGTGTTGTGTGTGTTTTTTTGTTTTTTTTTGTTTGGGGGCTGTCCCCTTTGGCAAGGGTCGATCCCCATGGGGACACACTACTAAAGGTATTTTCTGGCGTCCTTGGGGCAGATAGGCCTATTTTGTTAGTAGTCCCATCTGCCCCTATGGCAGAATCCACTTAGGCACCAATTTCTAAATGTTTGATGGTGGGGTGTTTGTCAACTGATGAAGTATTTGCATTTGTGATAAAAAATGTTTTCCTCCTTTTTGTTCTAGTTCAAAGCTTTTGCTTAATTTGCTGTGGCTCCTTGCGGTTTTGGCGGTGGTTGACCTGCAGTTTGCACAGTTGCATGTTTTAGGTAAGCAAAAACAATTTACTCCAAAGGAGTATTGTTGCCATGCATGAATGACATGTTTGTAGGGGGTGTACTAAATGCAGGATTGTGTGTGACATTGTCCTTAGATTTGTGCACAATGATATTTGTTTTGTCTTATTTCTAATTTGCCTTTCTTTCTTTCTTTTTAGTGGGATATCATTGGTGATTGCTGTGTCTGTGCAGAGTAGTTGCTGGTGAATTAAGCTTTTTCAGGCAAGTGAGCGGTATAGTTTTTGAGTTTATAACTCTTACTAACAAAGCTACACTTTGTTACTTGTCTTACACAGTGCTGGTTGTTGGTGGTGAATTTGTCCAGTTAATTTTAGTAGGAAAGATCATGGCTAGCCGCAGGATGGCCGCTCAGCAGGTGGTTGGTATGCTTTTTGAGTCATTGTCTGATCATGATTATGAGACGGACTCTGCATCTGAGGTGGAGGAGGAAGTGAGAGATTCTGGCAGTGATTTTTCTGTTGGAGGGGAATCTTCTGATGATGAAGCCACACTCAGTGCAGATGAAGGGCCTGTTTTAGAGGAGGACACTGATGTGCCATTAGTGCAGCAACCTGGGGCTGAAAGGTTTCCCGTTTAAAGACCTGATGTCTGGGTTGCCCCAAACATGGAGCAGCAGGCGTTGCCTGCCTTTACTGGTCTCCCGGGGTGTAACACCAATACAGAGAACTTTTTGCCTATCAATTTCTTTGAGTTATTCATGGATGATGTGTTTTTGGAAGAGATTGTTGAGCAGACTAATTTGTATGTGGAGCAGCATTTGCGGGACAACACTGCTAGACTTAGGCCAGACTCTAGAGCTGCCCAGTGGAGTCCCACAAATTTGGAGGAGATAAAAAAGTTTTTGGGTTTGACTTTTTTGATGGGGTTGATAAGGAAGCGGTCACTGGCTTCTTATTGTTCTACTAGTCCCTTGATGGCAACAGCTATACTTCCTGCGACCATGAGCCGTAATCGGTATTTGCTTCTTCTTAGGATGCTGCATTTTGATGACAATGCATTAGCCTTGCCATGAGATCACCCAGATTCTGACCGTCTTTTTAAGATTAGGCCTGTCCTTGATCATTTTGTAGATCGGTTTTCGGAGGTCTATGTTCCAGGCAAAGAGATAAGTGTGGCCGAGTCTTTGGTCCTCTTCAAGGGTCGTTTGGTTTTTAGGCAGTACATTCCTAGCAAAAGGGCACGATATGGAATTAAATTGTTTATGCTGTCTGAAAGTAGTACAGGATATGTGTATAGTTTCCGTGTCTACACTGGTAGGGATTCCAATATTGACCCCCCTGGTTGTCCTCACACTTTTGGAGTTACTGAGAAAATTGTGTGGGATCTTGGTAGACGACTGTTCAACAAAGGTCACCATTTGTATGTAGATAACTTCTACACTGGAGTGCAGTTGTTCAAGGAATTGTTTAAAGTGGACACTGTTGCTTGTGACACAATTTCTTGTAACCGGAAAGGCTATCCAAGGGAGCTTGTTTGTAAAAAACTTGAGAGGGGACAGTGCTGTGCCTTGCAGAATGATGAGCTGCTAGCTTTGAAATTTTCAGACAAGAGGGATGTCTACATGCTAAGTACCATCCATGATGAGAGTACTTCCCCCGTGACTGTTTGGGGCCAGGTTGCTGAAGTGCGCAAACCAGTGTGCATTTTAGATTATAATAAGCACATGGGAGGTGTAGATAGAGTTGATCAGAGGTTAGAACCTTATACTGCTATTCATAAGTCTTACGTTTGGTATAAGAAGTTAGCAATTCACCTCTTCCACTTAGCAACCTCCAATGCTTTTATTGTGTTTAGGGATAGGTCTACAGAGTCAAAGATGACATTTGTGAAATTTCAGGAGTCAGTGATAGGGAGCCTTATTGTGGTGGAACAGGCCAGAGTTCCTAGAGAAGCAGTGGTGGAGGATGTGGCTAGATTGAAAGATCGCCACTTTGCTGAGCACATTCCTCCCACACCCAAAAAAGACTTTCCAGCTAAGAAATGTAGAGTGTGTTTTCGAAGAGGTATCCGGAGGGAGACTCGAATGTACTGCCCAGATTGTCCTTCAAAGCCTGGGCTGTGTGTGGGTGGTTGTTTTCAGAATTACCAAACCCAGAAGAATTTCTGGGAACAACCATGAGTGTAAACTCATGTCTGTTTTGTATTTTCATGTGTTCAGTTTCATGGTTAGCATTTCTGTCATGTACTTAGTTAGAGCTTTTGTGTTTGTAGTTTTGTAATTCTTTCTACTTAATTAGGGGTTCCTCTGTTTAAAAAAAAAAAAAATGATGCCATTGTGTGTGGAGTGGGGCTTGGCTGAGAGTGTACATATTGACTTGCTGTTGGCTACTGCAACACACTGCCAGCCAAACACCAGTCCACACACTCCCATCAGCTGGTGTGATTGTTGTATCAGGCATGTGGGCGTATGTAAGTGATGGGCCCTCGAGTGGCGCTGTCTGCCGATGCGAGTGTTGTAATGTGCTGGGCCCGTGGCTGGCGGTGTGAATGGTCTTGTGCGTGTCATGTATGAAAGTTGTGTGAATGGACTGTAAAGCGGTTGGTGCCTTGTCGCAGCTTTACAGCTCACGAGCTGTGAGTCATTGGTTCAGTTTTTTGCCTTTCAGTTATTAACAGTGCATTTCATTTTTGTGAAAGCTCTTGTTAATAAAATTTGATCCACTGAACCATCACTGACCCTCGTGCAAAATCCAACCAGTATGTGTGGTAAAAATGACAAAACCTGCTCCGCTGTAATCAGGCGTCGCAGCATACCTGTGACACGCTAGGTGCCTCAGGTGGGACCCCGATGATGAAGCATGCCACCAACTTGGTTGGTGGGTGAGGGGTCTTTTTCACATAACCTAAGTGCGTTTCTTTTCACAATTTTACTGTTTGGCACATCACGGACGTATGTGGACACATCAAAATGATATATTACAAAACTACCTGTGTTTGGGGGGGAGGGGGCACCTATGTTTTTGGTCCTGGGTGCGGCCTTCATCTAGGGAAACCTACCAAACCCAGACATTTTTTAAAACTAGACACCCGAAGGAGTCCAGGGAGGTGTGGCTTGCGTGGATCCCCCAACATTTTCTTACCCAGACTCCTCTGTAAACCTCAAAATATGCTTAAAAAAGCATATTTTCCTGACTTTTCTTCATAGGATCACCGCTCCAGCACAAAATTCCTACTCCCCAGTGTTCTCCTCAGTCTCCCAAGTAAAATGCCACCTCACTTACGTGGGTCCCCAAAGCAGAGTCAGTCTAAAGATGTATAAAATAATATGTCCTTATAAACTCGCTGTGCTATCACCTCTATCTCTACAAGTTTTGGGCCTTATTCTGTTGCAGGCACCTGGCCCACCCACACAAGTGAGGTATAATTTTTATCGGGAGACTTGGGGGAACGCTGGGTGGAAGGAAATTTGTGGCTCCTCTCACATTCCAGAACTTTCTGTCACCGAAATGTGAGGAAAATGTTTTTTTTTTGCTAAATTTTGAGGTTTGCAAAGGAGTCTGGGTAACAGAACCTGGTCAGAGCCCCACAAGTCACCACATTTTGGATTCCCTTAGGTCTCTAGTTTTAAAAAATGCACAGGTTTGGTAGGTTTCCCTAGGTGCCAGCTGAGCTAGAGGCCAAATTCTACAGGTAGGCACTTTGCAAAAAACACCTCTGTTTTCTTTCAAAAAATGGGATGTGTCCACGTTGTGTTTTGGGGCGTTTCCTGTCGGGGCGCTAGGCCTACCCACACAAGTGAGGTATCATTTTTATCGGGAGACTTGGGGGAACGCAGGATGGAAGGAAATTTGTGGCTCCTCTCAGATTGCAGAACTTTCTGTCACCGAAATGTGAGGAAAATGTGTTTTTTTAGCCAAATTTTGAGGTTTGCAAAGGATTCTGGGTAACAGAACCTGGTCAGAGCCCCACAAGTCACCCGATCTTGGATTCCCCTAGGTCTCTAGTTTGAAAAAATGCACCGGTTTGGTTGGTTTCCCTAGGTGCCGGCTGAGCTAGAGGCCAAAATCTACAGGTAGGCTCTTTGCAAAAAACACCTGTTTTCTTTAAAAAAATGGGATGTGTCCACCTTGTGTTTTGGGGTGTTTCCTGTCGCGGGCGCTAGGCCTACCCACACAAGTGAGGTATCATTTTTATCAGGAGACTTGTGGGAACGCAGGGTGGAAGGAAATTTGTGGCTCCTCTCAGATCCCAGAACTTTCTGTCACCGAAATGTGAGGAAAATATGTTTTTTTCTTTAGCCAAATTTTGAGGTTTGCAAAGGATTCTGGGTAACAGAACCTGGTCAGAGCCCCACAAGTCACCCCGTCTTGGATTCCCCTAGGTGTCTAGTTTTAAAAAATGCACAGGTTTGGTAGGTTTCTCTAGGTGCCGGCTGAGCTAGAGGCCAAAATCTACAGGTAGGTACTTTGCAGAAAACACCTCTGTTTTCTTTAAAAAAATGTGATGTGTCCACGTTGTGTTTTGGAGCGTTTCCTGTCGCGGGCGCTAGGCCTACCCACACAAGTGAGGTATCATTTTTATCAGGAGACTTGGGGGAACGCTGGGTGGAAGGAAATTTGTGGCTCCTCTCAGATTCCAGAACTTTCTGTCACCGAAATGTGAGGAAAATTTGTTTTTTTAGGCAAATTTTGAGGTTTGCAAAGGATTCCGGGTAACAGAACCTGTTCAGAGCCTCACAAGTCACCCCATCTTGGATTCCCCTAGGTCTCTATTTTTGGGGCGTTTCCTGTCGCGGGCGCTAGCCCTACCCACACAAGTGAGGTATCATTTTTATCGGGAGACTTGGGGGAACATAGATTAGCAAAACAAGTGTTATTGCCCCATGTCTTTCTCTACATTTTTTCCTTCCAAATATAAGAGAGTGTGTAAAAAAGACATCTATTTGAGAAATGCCCTATAATTCACATGCTAGTATGGTCACCCCGGAATTTAGAGATGTGCAAATAAATACTGCTCCTCAACACCTTATCTTGTGCCCATTTTGGAAATACAAAGGTTTTCTTGATAGCTCTTTTTCACTCTTTATATTTCAGCAAATGAATTGCTGTATACCCGGTATAGAATGAAAACGCACTGCAGGGTGCAGCTCATTTATTGGCTCTGGGTACCTAGGGTTCTTGATGAACCTACACGTCCTATATATCCCCGCAACCAGAGGAGTCCAGCAGACGTAACAGTATATTGCTTTCGAAAATCTGACATTGCAGGAAAAAGTTACAGAGTAAAACGTAGAGATAATTTGCTGTTTTTTTCACCTCAATTTCAATATTTTTCTTTTTCAGTTGTTGTTTTCTGTAGGAAACCCTTGTAGGATCTACACAAATTACCCCTTGCTGAATTCAGAATTCTGTCTACTTTTAACAAATGTTGCGGTTTCTGGTTTCATGCCTATTTCTGTCACTGACTGGAAGGAGGCTGAAAGCACAAAAAATCGTAAAAATGGGGTATGTCCCAGTAAAATGTGAAAATTGCGTTGAAAAATTGGGTTTTCTGAGTCAAGTCTGCTTGTTCCTGAAAGCTGGGAAGCTGGTGATTTTAGCACCGCAAACCTTTTGTTGATGCCCTTTTCAGGGGAAAAAACACAAGCCTTCTTCTGCATCCCCTTTTTCCGATTATTTTGAAAAAAACGAAATTTTCACTGTATTTTGGCTAATTTCTTGGCCTCCTTCTGGGGAACCCACAAGGTCTGGGTACCTCTAGAATCCCTAGGATGTTGAAAAAAAAGGACGCAAATTTGGTGTGGGTAGCTTATGTGAAGAAAAAGTTATGAGGGCCTAAGCGCGAACTGCTCCAAATAGCCAAAAAAAGGCTAGGCACAGGAGGGGGAAAAGGCCTGGCAGCGAAGGGGTTAATACATAATTTATTAATTAATGATGAGTTTCATTAGTCTTCATATACATTGGTAGCCACTGCCCGTGGGCACATTTCAAACGCGTGAATTATTTTCTACGTTAACACATTTTCTATACAGCTTCATTACAGAATATATTGCAAACTTTTCATGTTAATATTTCTTTTAAGAGACACACTCCAACAATCCCTCCTCTGATGACTCTTGTCATCACACAAAACCTTCCCCACAAATTTTACATCCTAAAATTCCCTCATTTCCATCTCTTCTCTTATTGGTTTCCCCTTTGATTTTGCCCTGAATATTTTTTCCCTTTGTTTTTCTTCCCTCCTCGTATTATTTTTTGCCATCTTCAATTTATTTCTTTTACTAATTTTACATTACACTAGTGTTGGACCTGGCTTTTTGACGGGGACACCCCCAAACTTTTTGCCTCCTTCCTCCTATTTTTTCTGACCTGTTGTTGTTGGCTTTTGACCTCTGGGCACTTTACCACTGCTAACCAGTGCTAAAGTGCATATGCCCTCTGTGTAAATTGTACTATTGATTGGTTGATCCATGTTTGGCTATTTAATTTACTTATAAGTCCCTAGTAGAGTGCACCATATGTGCCTAGGGCCTGTAGATTAAATGCTACTAGTGGGCCTGCAGCACTGGTTGTGCCACCCACTTCAGTAGCCCCTTAACCTTGTCTCAGGTCTGCCATTGCAAGGCCTGTGTGTGCAGTTTCACTGCCACTTCGACTTGGCATTTAAAAGTACTTGCCAAGCCTAGAACTCCCCTTTTTCTACATATAAGTCACCCGTAATGTGTGCCCTAGGTAACCCCTAGGGCAGGGTGCTGTGTGGGTAAAAGGCAGGACATGTACCTATGTAGTTATATGTCCTGGTAGTGTAAAACCCCTAAATTCGTTTTTACACTACTGTGAGGCCTGCTCCCTTCATAGGCTAACATTGGGGCTGCCCTCATACATGTTGAAGTGGCAGCTGCTGATCTGAAAGGAGCAGGAGGGTCATATTTAGTATTGCCAGATTGGTAATATAAAATCCTGCTGACTGGTGAAGTCGGATTTAATATTACTATTCTAGAAATGCCACTTTTAGAAAGTGAGCATTTCTTTGCACTTAAATCTTTCTGTGCCCTTCATCCACGTCTGACTAGGTTTAGTTGACAGCTCCTTGTGCATTCACTCAGACACACCCCAAACACAGGGTACTCAGCCTCACTTGCATACATCTGCATTTTGAATGGGTCTTCCTGGGCTGGGAGGGTGGAGGGCCTGCCCTCACACAAAGGACTGCCACACCCCCTAATGGGACTCTGGCAGACAGGATTGAACTGAAAGGAGGCTTGGTGCATTTCTTAGACACTCTTTGTAGTCACCCCCACTTCAAAGGCAAAACTTAGTATAAAACAAGGCCACTGCCCTACCTCATCAGACACTTGCTAGAGAAGAAACCTGAACCAGAAACTACATCCTGACAAGAAGAACTGCCTGGCTGCTCAAAGGACTCACCTGTCTGCTTTCTACAAAGGACTGCTGCCTTGCTGTTGGCCTGCTGCCTTGCTGAACTCTTGCCTGGCTGTG
This sequence comes from Pleurodeles waltl, assembly GCF_031143425.1. NCBI lineage: Eukaryota > Metazoa > Chordata > Amphibia > Caudata > Salamandridae > Pleurodeles > Pleurodeles waltl. Next base: position 4,504,028 of record NC_090437.1, on the reverse strand, counting down.
AAAGTGCTCTCCAAGGGCTTGGATAGAGCTTGCCTCCTGTTCCCTGAAGTCTCAGGACCAAAAAGACTTCTCTCTTTCACTTGGACGCTTCGTGCACCGAAATTTTCGATGCACAGCTTGTTCCGCGGCGAGAAAAACGCTGCACACCGACGCTGAACGAAGCATGCCTTCGGGACGACCGGAACGTCGACGCAAGGCCTCGCAAGGACAACGCCACCTGATTTCCAGAGGACAAATCGACGTGACGCCTGCCGTGAGATCGAAACTTTGACGGACAGCCCTGCGGAACGACGCGCAGCTGGAAAACAAGCAGGAGAATCCACGCACAGACCCGGGACATCTGGTAATCCCCGCGAACCATAGAAAAAGACTGTCCGCGCGCCGGAAAAACGACTCACGACTTCCCCGCGTGAAAAATAACAACGCAAGTCCATGTGTGCTGGGGAGAAATCGACGCACACACTATTTTTCAACGTATCTCTTCTTCTGCGGCCCTTTGCGTAGATTTTCCACCAGAAACCAGGTACTTTGAGATTGAAAGAGACTCTGTTTGCTTTTTAAAGACTTAAGACACTTTGGCCCTCATTCTGACCCTGGCGGTCTTTGACCGCCAGGGCGGAGGACCGCGGGAGCACCGCCGACAAGCCGGCGGTGCTTCAATGGGGATTCCGACCGCGGCGGTAAAGCCGCGGTCGGACCGGCACCACTGGCGGGGTCCCGCCAGTGTACCGCGGCCCCATTGAATCCTCCGCGGCGGCGCAGCTTGCTGCACCGCCGCGGGGATTCTGACCCCCCCTACCGCCATCCAGATCCCGGCGGTCGGACCGCCGAGATCCGGATGGCGGTAGGGGGGGTCGCGGGGCCCCTGGGGGCCCCTGCAGTGCCCATGCCACTGGCATGGGCATTGCAGGGGCCCCCGTAAGAGGGCCCCTACATGTATTTCACTGTCTGCTGCGCAGACAGTGAAATACGCGACGGGTGCAACTGCACCCGTCGCACAGCTTCCACTCCGCCGGCTCGATTCCGAGCCGGCTTCATCGTGGAGGCCTCTTTCCCGCTGGGCTGGCTGGCGGTCTGAACGAGACCGCCCGCCAGCCCAGCGGGAAAGTCAGAATTACCGCCGCGGTCTTTCGACCGCGGAACGGTAACCTGACGGCGGGACTTTGGCGGGCGGCCTCCGCCGCCCGCCAAGGTCAGAATGAGGGCCTTTATATCACTTTTCAGTGATATCTTTCCAAATTCATATTGCATCTTTGATCGTTTTGACGTGCATATACCCAGATAAATATTATATTTTTCTAAACACTGTGTGGTGTATTTTTGTGGTGCTATATTATGGTATTGTATGATTTATTGCACAAATGCTTTACACATTGCCTTCTAAGTTAAGCCTGACTGCTCGTGCCAAGCTACCAGAGGGTGGGCACAGGCTGATTTTGGATTGTGTGTGACTTACCCTGACTAGAGTGAGGGTTCTTGCTTGGACAGAGGGCAACCTGACTGCCAACCAAAAAAACAATTTCTAACAACTAGTAAAATTAGTTGCCCCCCACAATCCAAATAAGCAAGCAGTAACAATCAATATCCCCTGTATTATTTTAGACAATATCCCATGCCAAATATTACTAAACCAATTCCCCACTGAAGCAAATCCTTTCCCAACCTTTTCCCAAACACCTGGTTCTTTCAAATCCTTCAAGTCTGTACTATTCCTAGTCAAGTTAGTAAGCATAATTCTAATCTCATTACTATTATCTTGTATGTAAGCACAGCAATTACGCTCATTAAGCATCCTACAAACTCCACCATTTTTCGCTAAAAGAATGTCTAAAGCAAGCCTGTTTTGAAGAGTCATAGCCCTTTCCGCAGCAAGTTCAGTATCCATCAGGAGTATAGCCACTGAAAAATTTGTCAGGGTGTTATCCACAATAGTACACAACTTTCGAATCTTTACGGAGTTTAAGATAACTCCCACTGAAGGAATTATCGCCCCAAATATGTCTCCTACTACACCAGCAGCAGTCTCCCTCTTCTGTCTGGTACGATGTAATTCAGACAATTTCGGAAACCTTTTCAAATTGTCAAGTTGATATATCTTTGTGAAAACTATTCCCGAATAGCATGTCTCATACCATCCCTTTGGAAGACTGTAATAAGCATTAAAGCCCATATTTCTACTTTTTTAGCACCGCATTTGTGTAATTTTTTTACACAAAAGCAGCGCAAACTTGCAAAATACAATTGTATTTTGTAAGTTTGTGCCATTTTTGCGTCAAAATGCGGCGCAAAAAAAGTATAAATATGGGCCTAAGTCCACATATACAATAAATCCCTGGGATCGCAGGATCCTGTCCATTTAACATGAATGTCCATTTATTCTGAAACAAAAACACATGCTTACATTCACTCATTCCCACAAACACATTGTCGTAATATGACTTCGGCCTAGATATGCAAACCTTACCTACGTGTAGTGCATCTAGAGCTATCTTCCCCTGTTCTCTAATTGCACTATAACCCTCACTACTAGCGAAAGTCAGTTGCTGTAATCCTTTCTCTAGTTTACCCTTCAATCCCCTTCTTCTAACTTCCGTTTGATCTGAAAAGCTTTTCTCTACAGGTGTAAGCAAACATGTCAAGTTATTGCGGTGTGCATAAGATGTACTAATTGTTGATGTCGCCTAAAAAAATCCTTTAACTAACTTTATACTATAGTACTTAGCTACCCCAATTAAATCCTCTATGATAGGCACATAAGAAAACACAAGATCATAATTTGAGTAAAAATATTGAATCTCTTCCTGGTTATAGAATCTTGTTAGTAACAGACTACATCTTATCCCATATGTTATGGGCAGACTATGATAGTTAACCCCCTCTTGTACCAAAACAGGAATCTGTGTGCACACAAAACAATCTTTTGCATCCATTGTGTCAACATATGCTCCAGTCAGTAGCTCTATTGTTTTCTTCTACTCTAGATAGCTTTGCACCTGTTACGAATTACACTGTTGCATTCAGCAAGAATGTCTCCTTGAGCAAGTCGGGTCCCATGAGAAACAATTTACAACGGCTACATACACATCTAGCTTCTGGTAAAGTACAGTTTCGTGTCCTTCAAGAAAACAGCACATTGCACGTTAGGAAAAACACAGGCATGAGACCAGGCAGCTAGGCCCAGACCCTCGCTAAACTAAGGCTTAGTGATTAATTTAACAAACTCCTAATACATGACACTAACTATGATATGCTAATACAAATTCAAAACATTAGTACATAATTAATTAATTACTAATAAGTTTCATTAGTCTTCATATACATTGGTAGCCACTCCCCATGGGCACATTTCAAACGCGTGCATTATTTTCTATGTTAACACATTTTCTATACAGCTTTATTACAGAATATATTGCAAGCTTTTCATGTGAATATTGCTTTTAAAAGACACACTCCAACACCAGCAGCTCACAATGTTGTGTGCTCTAATAAACCTACCAGAGGCACCGTTTCGGGACTCCCATGTCCTTTAGTCACCACAGAAGGCGAGGGTCCAGTCATTTTCATTGGCTTGGAACTTCAGCTTGATAATTAGCAAGATTTGTTCTAACTGCATGCACAATATGTAGCATGAAAACGAAGAAACAAAAAAGCATATGTTGAAAAAAGCATAATACAATAGTTTTCTATGCCAGTAATGTTGCACTATGTAAAAATGCTTAGCAGTTTAGGAAATTAAAACTCCTGTATGATTGGCCAGTTATAGTGATACAGAATTCAGTTTCAGAGCAAAAAAGTAAACCGACTGGAGTATTTCGAGACTGTACATTTAAAAATCCACCTCATACAAAAACACGTTATTTATGATATACTAGTTAAATGGACGACTTCAAACAACCAACAAAATAAAGCATATATGTTTACAAAACGTGAACATTGACATCAAAAGTCAAAGGTTATAACCTATTTGCATGCATTTTCACAACGTTTTTAACTCTGTAAAGAATAGTTTGCATCTGTAATCACGTGGAAGGCGCATGCACTCTTCCCTTGTTTTCTGCTTTCGTCCTCTGCTTCATCCCCAGTTACAGATCTCTTCTCCCCTTATTATCATTTACACGGTGTACTCAAGAATGGTCTTTTGTCTGACTATTTTGTATTCTGTGCGCCTAAAAAGTTTACTTCAATGAGCTTTTTGGGGGTTTTACTCTTTTTGAGATTTGCCTTGATTCCCAAGTACTCTGCGAGCAGGCTATAATTGCCTCAGACTAAAGGTCAATTGAATTTTAACTCTGAACACAAGTGTTTGTCTTGTTGTATTAGATTTTTTTGTTTCTAGTGAAACCCTCAGAAGAATAAATTAATCAAAACTCAGGCCTCTAATTAGAAATTAAACTCCAGTGAAATCAGTCTGACAATTATTATCGTTTTAATTTAGTCTTAATTAAAAGAGCTCTCTTGGCGATTCAAACAAGATTACCCACCAGCTGTGCAATTTATTATGGTCTGTCAATAACTGTCTGCTTTACGGATTCCACAAACAGATCACCCACAAAATCTGAAGTATATTTATCTTTTAACTCATTGCTTCAACTTTCTCTTTGAGAAGAGAAGCTTCAACATGTTTTGTGCTCAAACCACAATTTGTGTAACTGTTCTCTGTAAATAATTATAGATTTAAAGAGCCTCTACTTTTGCCGAGCTTTGCAAAATCTTCACAAGTCTTGCAAACCTTAAGCTTGCTTTCTGCATGTCGTCAAAACTAACTATATCAGCAACTGTGCAATATTATGTAGTACAAAGTAGTTTTATTACTTCATTGAGAACACCACATGCCACGGTCTTTGTCATGGAACTCGAATCCCTGATTTAAACCGTTATGAAAATGTGCCTTTTACAATTACTTTTCTGTTCCTGTAACTTAAAGCGCAGTTACTCCTGAATTACCAGTGGCAATTCTCTCATTCATGAGAGGTTTTATAGATCTTGGCCCACGGTATGTTCCCTATGCGAAACCAAACGCTACGTGCGACCTCTCTCTCATACACACAGGGCCGTATTTATACTTTTTGGCGCACAACTGCGCCAACGCAGTTGTGCGTCAAAAAATGTAACGCCGGCTAACGCCATTCCAAAGCGCCATGCGGGCGCCTTATTTATGGAATGACGTTAGACGGCGGAGCTGACTGGTGTGCGTCAAAAAAAATTACCCACACCAGGCAGCGCCGGCGTAGGGGAAAATGGAGCTTGGGCGTCAAAGAATGGGGCAAGTCGGCCTGAGGCAAAAAATCTGCCTCAACCCGATTAGCGCCATTTTTTTTGACTCCCACCCTCCAGTGACATGACTCCTGTCCTAGCAAAGACAGGAGTCATGCCCCCTTGCCCAATGGACATGCCCAGGGGACTTCTGTCCTCTGGGCATGGTCATTGGGCATAGTGGCATGTAGGGGGGCACAAATCAGGCCCCCCTATGCCACAAAAAAAACAAAAAAACAATACTTACCTGAACTTACCTTAAGTTCCCTGGGATGGGTCCCTCCATCCTTCGGCGTCCTCCTGGGGTGGGCAAGGGTGGCAGGGGGTGTCCCTGGGGGCATGGGAGGGCACCTCTGGGCTCCTTCCGAGCCCACAGGTCCCTTAACGCCTGCCCTGACCAGGCGTTAAGAAATGACGCAAAAGCGGCTGGACGTCATTTTTTTGGACCCGCCCACTCCCGGGCGTCATTTTTGCTCGGGAGTATATATACGGCGCACATGCCTCGGAGTCATTTTTTAGAAGGGAACGCCTACCTTGCATATCATTAACGCAAGGTAGGTGTCCACGCAAAAAAATGACGCAAACTCCAAGATCTTTGGCGCTAGACGGGTCTAACGCCAAAGTATAAATATGGAGTTAGTTTTGCGTCGGATTTGCGTTAAAAAAAAACGAGGCAAATCCGGCGCAAACAGAGTATAAATATGCCCCACAGTGTTGGTTTTCACTCTAAAGAACTATCAATTCCATAGGTCAAAAATGACACACACCTCAAAGGTACACTTTGATCACAGCGGATGTTCATTATGAGTACAAATTGCACATGGTCACTTTTCACATCGGAAGGGTGCATTTTGGATGGGCCTCCCTGGGTATTGCAGTGCTTTCCTGCTCAGTCCAATCTGCACAGCGAAAACGTGTTTTTCTATTATTTCGTTTATAAACACAAATACTCTGCCTACATTATTTTTAAATGTACGTGTAAATGAAACATACACATGCGAATTTCCTGATTTATCACTTCAAAACCACGTTTACAATTCATGAAAGGTGCCTTTGCATTCAGGTTTACGTATGATATTAACTCCTGTAGGTAGAGAGTCGGCTTTTCAGCAACACCAGTAAAAAGCGTGTACACTCATCAATTTACAGATTTGAGGATATTCACAAACAATTTTGCAACCTCTTTCAAACCTAAAAAAGGGCCAGGATATAATAACGCAGTCTAGTGCAAGAGTAGATGGATGAAAGAAGACAGCAAACTCCAGTTTGGAGGGAGTGTAATACAATGAAACATTTTCCATGAGAGTTTGAAAAAATAGCTAATGAATTCCTTGCCCCAAATCATTTCAAGACCATGGGTTTGGTCATACTCTCTTTGCATCCGTACTTTAATCTGACAAAGGTAGTAGGGACAAACTCGATAAACAACATGATTCCTGCTGCAGAACTCTCATTTTGACAACCTTAAGGCCTACCGGTATCTTCAGTGGCAGATGCTACCAGTCCCTTTGTGTTCCCAAGCCGAATTTCCTCGCTGAGTGGTTAAAATTTCATCAGTTGGCGGCGGGAGAGTGGTGTCAGAGCCAGAACTGCTTTCAGGGATCACTGTGGCCAGCACCATGGGTTAAGGCAGAGAATCAGGGTGTGACTCAAGGTGGGGGCCGAGAACCAGAGAAGACCAGTGGAGCGGAGTGGACAAGAGGCTGAAACTGGTGAGCTGCGCCTGGCAGGTTTGAGCGATCTGGTGCTGACAGTGTTTCCTGAGCCTTCGGTAGGCCTCCCTCAGCGTCTTGTCACCTGCACCCTTGCTCACAACCTCGTCCTCCGCTGATCTTACCTGACCTCACTGGAGAGGGCTACGAGTGGTGACTCCTTCACTTTTCTTTTACTTCTTTACATGTGCAGGCCATGCAGCTGACTGCTAAAGCTGCTGAGCTGCTAAGTATGGTCAGTCTGAAGGTCAAAGCAGTCCTAAGCCATGCAGAGGCAGTGCATGGGACAAGAGCCAAACTTCACGACTGGTGTGCTTATGCGTGGGGAGCCGTCTGTGATCTCCCTCGGAGGTTTGCTTCCTCATCACCTGGGGAGCAATCGACAGCAACAGCGCCCACGGTGGGCACTCCTAGGGACTCCCAGAAGGGATAGGCAGCACCAGTGCGGCTTGTGGCCTATCACCTTGGATGCTTTCCCCTCTCTGCCCTCCTCTTCATTAAGCCACTCAAGCCCCAGACGCCAGGAGCCTGAAAGGAAAATAAAACAAAATAAAAAGAACGGCTTCACCCAAAAAGGGCTCCTCCTCACTCCTTGACCCTTATAGACTGTAGAGATACAGTTTAAGTGATACAGTGAACACTAACTACAACACGCCTGTGCCTCACGTGGCCCCCTTCTATCAGCAGTCCTTCTACTATTGCCCCCTATCGCCTACCATCTTCTTGAGTGCAGAGTGGAGAGTGGAGACTGGACTTCTGCCAGACCCAATCGTAAAATCTGAGGCCATAGCCACTTTGACTTCTAATATCCCTGTTCTCACTTGCCATTGTTTCTTCTAGGTGGACTTTGAGCTGATTTTGAACCAGTGATTAAAAGAAAAAATAAACTTCAGTCTCTCCCCACTTTTAAAAAACACCAAATTGAAAGGAATGGCAAATCTAAAGGAGCACAGGGTGGGCAGAGCCTGATTTCTTCTATAGCCAAGATGTTTGAAAAAAGCAGAGGGTTGTACTAAATTCAACTTTCAAAGGTCCCTGGTGAAGTCATATTTTCCTCAATGAAAGAGCTCGACAGGCTCCCCGCCTGATCATTCCAACAGCAGCATTAAGAAACCTGAGTGCCAAGAGAGAATATGGCACACGCGAAGCCGAGCTCAGATGCAGTATGGGCCTGTGTCCTACTTTGAATTGATTAGACTCACATCTCCTTCCTTCTTTATCTCCCAGTATGCCTCATCTCCTTTTCACTCTATCCCCAGATCTTTCCTCAGTTGAAGTTATAGTGGTGCCCTTGAGTAGTTCTAAGCACCAGTCGCACTAGCAACCCACTCACAGTCATTGTCACAAGTTTAATTCACTCCTGACAATACTGTCAAGCTTAAGAAGGGAAGCCTACCTTTCAGCCACAATAGCCAACATATAGAAGAAAAGCAACCCAGGAGGTTGGAACCTAACACAATTATGGTGATCCAAGAAAGTAACAGCTACCCAAATTGCCGAGCACAAAAGACTTGGCATTGCTAGGAATCTTAGGAATCTTTGAGAGTTCCTCTAAAGAGCTTCTCAACTAACAGTTGATGCCCTGAGCTATCAGTCCAACAAAATGGACCCACAGGTACACCTAATGAATGCATTAGCTGTGTGCATGTCAGGAAGTGATCGAAAACTAGTGGACCTAAATAAATTAATACACAGAGCATAAACGTGCTGCACTTCAAAAACCAGAAGGATTTTGTGCACTAATTATTAACAAATTAAGCACGCTTCCACTGGATTTTGAAAATCTTATTTCATGAGATTAAAGGAAATTTATATTTTTCTAGTGCCAGTCATGCGGCGAACAACCTTGGAACCACAGTGTTCTGCCCCACTAAAGCTAAATGATACAACAACAGCCTCCAAAGTGACAAAGTTCACTAAACCTGTTCAGACAAGGAGTCAAAATGGATGGCATAACCCAGGTCAGCCATCAAGACCATGCACAATCAGTCAGCTCCCCAACTATTGCCAAAACCAATTCATTAACAAGCAATCCTGTGAGAACGTTAAACTCAATGCCAAACACAAACAATAAACAAATCTAGGAAGAGAGGAAAGGTGCACTGGAAGACAGCAAAGTCAAATAGGAAATATAATGACATAAAGGCAAAGGAAAAAACTGTGGTAAGCCTGAAACAAAAAGAAAAACTTTACAGCTACTCACCTCCAGGAAAAACCTACAAAGCACAGAACGAGAAAATGTATCCCAGAAGTGGTTGACGACGGGGAGGCTCCCGACCAATCAGGTGAGTTTGCCGATCAAACTACAATAAAACTATTTCCAGTATTCAACACCAAGACACAGGAAAAAGTGTAACTAAGCGATCCATGCACCAAGCAGAATAAACACAGCAAATTGATTCTGAAGTCTCGGATGACACGGTAGAACCCGTGCCTTTAATCTTTTCATCCGTTCCTTCTCTGGGTTCTCCCTCCTCAATCCTTCAGACAGCTAAAATAAAAGAGGAATCAATGCCAGGAATTGGCTCGTCAGAAGTTCCTCAACATCAATTCATGTCTATACCACAACTCGGGAAGTAGAACCTCACTCCTCAAGAAAAAAACACACACAAAAGAAAAGACAGGGATAAGCATTATCATTACTGACTTCACTCGTGAACAACATCCTACACAGCTAAAGAAATTAGGAAACTCTGGGTCATATTTATGGAAAAGTGACGCATCATTCATGATGTGCCACTTTTCTAGTGCCCCATTGCATCCGCATTAGGCAGGCGTTAATAATGATGTTAAAAATGGTGCAGTGAAATCTAGTAAATTCACTGCTCCACTTTTCTCGGCCTCCTTACGTGGGAACGCACCCCTTGCATACATTATGCCTACCGCAGGCATAATGTGTTGCAAGGGTTCACAAAGTGGTGCAATGCTTGCATTGCGCCACTTTGTAAACATGGCGCCCAGGAAATGCCACCTTAACTCTGCATTTGCTTAAAAAAATAAAGCACATGTGGTGCAAGGTGGCATTAGGGGCCATAAATATGCCCCTCTGTATGCAGAGAAAAGAGTGTTAGCCGAGCGGTCAAGCTGGAACTCAGCACAGGCTATAGGTGTACAATTCTCTGTCCTAAATACTCTTCGAGAGGGAGGTGCAATATACTAATTCATGATAACATAATAAAACTTCTGTACGCACTACCAAAGATGTAAATATTTTAATTTACTTCTCAAAGTAAAAAGATTATAATAAAGTGCATGAATACACACTAATACAGGCTGCCTGTGAAAATAGAATTCACAAGCATTTTCCAGGATCATGCCTGGAAAGGTGAGACTGGTGCACACTTTCAACAATGATCTGGAATATTTTGCTCATTCTTTAATTTAGCAAATCTACACCTTTATGAGGCTGAAAACCTCTGGGTGCAGATTTAGCAATTTCTTTAAGAGACAATCCTTGCATCCACAATTCCTAAATAATGGCCAGAGATGTACTCCCATAGATTTCCCCCTGTTTTTCAAATCAATTCCTGACTCCTTGACATTTATAATGGGTTCTGCCCTGCCTCCTCAGTTTTGACAGTCTTCTTCCACCTTCTCACTCAAATAGGCATTTGCTCCTGACACTGTCAAAAGTACATTTAAGAGGCTATTCAGGGCAGAGGATTGCCTATACATGTGTATTTATATTAGAAGCTTGCATTTTTGTGTGTTTAAGTACATTTACACCAAACTAGTGTAATTGCACATGTGAGTAAATCAATTGTCAAATTCATATTCATGTCATGCAAAAGTCTCAATTAAACTTGAATTCATAAATGCAGCTATTTGTACATCAAGGTTAGACTTGAGCCTTGTTCCTAAACCAAGCTCAGAGGACAGTCAATACTCTGTTAACACACTCCTTCCGGCACAGGGACAAGATCAGCACCTCCCAGTGTTTGTGTCATGGAAGAGGGAATATTGGAAGGAATATGAGTGGTTCTGCCCTTGTCTCTGGAAAGAAATTACACTATCAGTTAGTGGTGACTAGTATGATTGTTCTATGCGCATTGACACACTCTTTATTTGTTTATTATCAGAAGGATTTCAATTCCCCATAGTTTGAGCAACTGAAAACAGAGAAGTGATACAGCCAGAGAAACACACTAGACAAAAAAATTGTATGAAGATTGAATAAACCAAAGATTGAAGAAAGACTAGGTAGAGGTCTTGATACTCTACAGTGCTTAGGCACAATTAAAGAAATATGCAAGTTAATATTCTTGATCCAAGAGATACATCAGAGAGAGAGGTCACAAAAAGAAATCAAAGTATTACAAAAGAGGGAGCCAGAGATCAAGGAAAGACAAAAGTGTAAGGTAGAAATCATAGATTATCTTTGCTTAGAGTTTGAGTCACAGAAAGTGTGGCTAGTAAGAAACAGAAAAACAGAGAGACAGAGCAATATGCAAGTACACACAGTCAGATGTGAGCTCGTTTTACAAAATAAAGTAAATGCCAATTAACATCTAGAAATAAAAACGTATATGCTGTATTTTAAATGCAGACATGCACAGTAGGCCTTCATCGTGACATGTATTTAGCTTGAATCGCTGACAAATTATTTTTTTATCTTTTCTTTACCCTGGCCTGCATCAGGAAAGTAAATGTTAAAACATATTTGACGCAAATGTATGAAGACTATAGACTTCACAGATGAAGTATTATATTTCAACTTTCTCATCCATAAAGCTTTCATATAATGAAATAACGTATTAAAATATTTAGTTTAATTTCAGAAGTATTTTTCTTTATGAATACGTTTTATTACTGTTTTTGTTGAATAGGCGATGGGAACCAAAACTGGTTTGATAGTCACATTAGAGTCTGTAGCACATTTTGCTTCTTATGTTTAGAAGCTCTTTGTTTTAATTTACTTAGATGATGGAAGCTGTCCTGTTTCTATGATGAGATTGTGTGCTGATTGGATGAGACAGCTATGTTCTGTTACAATTTTTTGCATTTGCTGATATGAAAAAATTTCATATAATTGTATGTTTCTAGAATAGGGAGGATCTTCTAAAACTTCTACCCTTATTCTTATTCTGTTGAGAGACTTCACTTGGGGCCCTTTACTTCAGATCTATTCTGATCTAGATTCCTTGCTGATGCTCCTCAGATTTATTCTGAGAGATGTTTTTTTCCTTGCTTGAATCTATGCTGCTCTGAGACTCTACTGGGTTTCCTGAACCTCTCATTCTGGGAAGTTCTGACTGACTTTGAATTACTAAAACTTTATGCTTTCATACCTCGAATTTAGTGCTCTTTATGTGTTCTGACTGATGCCTTTCTCTCATAGGTGAGACTAGTGATCAACGTACATGGAACACGCTTCATGCTTTGTTCTGTATTGTATTTTTCATTTCATTGCCCAATATTGATGTCTTTTAAATAAAAAATGGATTAAAATTATTTAATAAAGCTTTGAAACGTATACAAAATCTCATCCTTTACTCCAATGAAAACAAAATTGATTCATGATAAAAATTGACTGTTGATTTGTAGCTTCTGATTAATTCCCTACTTGTGTCAAAGGTCCACTCTCTTGAACCCAGTACATCAGGGGCTTCATGTTTCTGACTGGGTTGTTAAGACATATGCTTTAAAATGCTTATTATTTATTTGAGGTCCCTTTGCTCTGACACAGATCACAATAAGAAACTAGTCCGAGATCCATGCCACACGGCATGTCTGCACATTGGACAGCATGCAGTAGAGATAGAGCAACTGGTTACATCCTATATAGTGCAAGAAGTCAAGAAAAAGCCTTCAAATCTGATCAAGTACAGGATTCACACAGAAAGATCACTGAGAAAAGAGACTTTCGGAGGAATGTACTTAAGACTGTAGACTAAAAGAAAAATCTTAAGTCAGGCTAAAAACAGACGTTTCACAATGAAAACATCAGAAAGAAAGACTAAAAAGTGGCATTGCGAACGTGAAAGTCAATTTGATGTAACCACTGCTTGTCTTTGTTCATCCTGGAGTTTTCTGTACCCCTGACATGAAGGATTATTCATGCAGCAGAAGTGAGAGAAATGAAACAGACACCTTTACTTGCTCTATTTGCCAATCCACGCTCCTACGTCAGCAGCAAATAAAAAACTGTTGATTGGCAAATTGTAGAAAAGGAGGTGAATACTTTGATCTCATTGTGGGTCGAAGTGTGTGTTATCTGTCATTTGATACCACTCACTTTTTCTTGAATCGCTGTCAATGATGGAACAGGGAGAGACTTAAGTGTCTTGAAATCGAACCTTGATATACAGGGAAATGTTTGAGAATAAGAACACAGTGACAGGAAACACAAAAATAAAGCAAGAAACAGAGTAGTTCAAGAGTCAGATCAATTAGACAGCCTATAAAAAAGAGACATCAGAGCTGCTTTAAAGATAGACGTTGAAATGATTGTGAATATACAAAAACAAATAAGCATCACAGTGAGACAACACTGTTCAACACCTCAAGGGATCATTCCCTATACACTTAGGGCCAGATGTAGGAAGCAGTTTGCACATTGCAAACAGCGAATTTCGGGGTTTGCGACGTGCAAACTGCACTTTGCAATGCACAAAACCCGTTTTGCGAGTCGCAATTAGTGAGTCGCAGTGCAATGCAGGAATGCTTTGTGACCGCGAGCGCGGTCGCAAACCAATTGCAGTTAGCACCCATTTGAAATGGGTGCTAAACCATTCGCAAAATGTGAATGGCATTAAAAACATTTTTGAGGAGCAGGAAGTGGTCATATGGACCACTGCCTGCTCTGAAAAAATGAAACGAAACCGTTTCATTTTTTAGTTTTGTAATGCATCTCGTTTTCCTTTCAGGAAAACGGGCTGCATTACAAAAAAAAAATGCTTTATTTAACAGCAGTCACAGACATGGTGGTCTGCTGTCTCCAGCAAGCCACCATCCCTGTGAGTGCCGCGAATCTCAAGGGGGTTGCAAATTGCGACCCACCTCATGAATATTCATGAGGTGGGCATTTGCGACCCCCTTGCGAGTCGCAAACAGTGTCATGGAGACTGTTGTGCATAGGGTTTTGTGAGTCGCAAACACACAACTTACCTACATCTGGCCCTTAGTACTACATAGTGTGTGGTTTAACCTTGATTTTGAAAGACCAGGGGCCAGGTCATGTAAAGTAAGTATGAAAGGTGCTGTTAAGGTTTTTTGTGCATTTGTATTTTCGTGCAATATGTGCAACATGCAAAATATAATTTTATACTTGAATAAACATATATACACTGATGTAATGCTATTGTCTTTTAAATTAGTTTCCTAGGATGAATAGAGGTGTTTCCTAGACTATTGTTAACTTGTCATCAATTAAGGTCTAGAAGTTATCATGTCCAAACTGGATGTCACTCTTGTTCTTCCCCCCTGCATATTACTGTGCTAGATATTTCTGCAGCACAATCCAGCAGATCCAATATTGTTTATTTCCATTGTTCTTGTTCATGCTGTTCTCTGTGAGTCTTTCCCAGCTGTCATGAAACTGTAACTCTTTAAAGGAACTTCCTTGTTCACTACACCCTAGTCATTGATAATAATTTGTAGTTGTTCTACCATCTCCAGATAAAATTAGCATAAAGTGGGCAGAATAATTATTCAGGTAGTGGGATAGTGCTTAGGTGCAAAGGCAATATGACATTGAATTGATTTGTGCTCTGATTTGCTGAAGACGTGATATGTTTGCTCACACCACAGTGATTCTGCAGATGCAAATTTAATATGTGAAAATCATGTATGACACCCATGATTTTGGGGTGAGCCACAAGACTTTCCCTAAAATGTAGAGGCTGTCCATCTTGTGATTTTACTAATGTTCAGATTTTGCACTTCTCTGTATTGCCCTGTTCATTGATAACTTTCATGGCATTGATTCTGCATCAACTTAATTTAGAATTTTGTGATAAACCTCTTTACCTATTCTGCTTATCTAGAACTCATTTGTTGAGTGGATCCTCTTACTTAATTAAATGCATTTCGGTTTTCTAGAGTGTGGCGAGGTGTCTTAACTCGGGGGCAGATTGTCTCATGGAATTAAGGTTTAACACTGCCTCCAATTCATTAAATTGTGGGTGTTCGAACTGAGGTGAATTTTGGGGTGTAAAAGGTGCGGACTGATTAGTGTCCTAAATAGTGCATTAGCTACAGTGGTGGTATTTCACCACCTTTAACAGTGGTAAAATGTTGCTTTGCTTTTGAACCTTAACGCAATGAGCTGCAATGAGCTGCTTTTAAGTGGAAACGCATCAGCATTAGTTTAAATCAACAAAGAGGATTACAGCAAAAGAAAACACAGCAGCAACCGGACAAAAATCAACATAATACAATTCAAACCCAGCACAAATGCATACTAAGAGCCAATTGACGACACAGCCACGCTACAATGCAATAACATCCCAGAATAACACAATTAGCATAGTAATTCAACCCAAAAGTAACTTAACACATTTACACCAACTCAATACACGATAAACAAAACAAAATATAACACAATCATAGCATAAAGACAGAAAACAACACAATCAAAGCATAAAGACACAAAACAACACAACACTGCAAAACAGAAACACAATATAAAAACATAACAATGCACCACAATTTACTTATTGTCTTTTGAGTTATGTTGCGTTGTTTTAGGTGGATTTTGTGTTGTATTATATTACTGTGCTAATGTTGTGCTTTTGTGTGTGGTATTCACAGCAGTGTTGTGTGGCTGTGTTTTAGGTTGATGTGCTTCTTGGTTGTGTTGAAGTGCTATGTTGTGTAATTGTTTTCTTGTTTTGTGTGCGTGCTGCATTCAACTGCATCGTTGATTGGAACAGCTTTTGTATTTTGTGGTCTTGTGTTATTGTAATGTTGTGGACTGTTCTGGTGCTGTTGTCGGACTGTGGTGTCATTGTAAATCAGCTGTAGTTTTCCTGCTTAGTTACGTAAAAACATTCTTGTCACATATTACCACATATACAGATCTGCTGTCACGCTATAGTGGCAAAACAAGTTTGCACCAAGAACTGCTCTATTTACCACCAAGGACATGTACTAACATCAAACAAAAATATTTTGTGATCTGGCTCTTATTTGTCTGTGCAGAAAATGGCAAGGAAGTTCACAGTAAAGAGTATCCATAGCATGTTGCAACTCCTGAATACGTTATTAGTAGAGGGATTAGATAATGAAACAAGACATACCCGTCTGATAAGTTCATCGCCAGTGGTGGTGATGTACAAGTGCAAGATGATCCGAAAGGTGATAAGCCAAGATTAAGGACCCCTATTACAAGTTTGGAGGTCCGAGGACTGCCAAACCTGTGGTGGCAGTTGGACCACCGCACTCCTGGCGGTCCAAATGCCAGATTACAATCCTGGCAGTCGGACTGCCATGGGACCACCAAAACCACCGGGATCAGTGATGCCTGGCTGATTACCACCCAATTTCTGCCAGTCTTTTAATGGCAGGGACCCTGGTGGAAAGTGAGTGCCAGGGGCCATAAGAGGGCCCCTGCCCAGCACAGTCAGGATGTGCCCTGTCTGATTTCCTAGGGTGCTGGTTAGCCCCGTCTGTGCTATAGTATAGGCTCACCTCGCTTATGGTAGCCGAGTCCTATACTGTAGCACTGTTCCCGCCAGACTGGCTGGCGGGAACGCTCTAGTACAATATTTCCACCAGTCAGCGCAGTGGGAACATTTAATGGAGGGGGTGTGGGTATTGCCACCAGTATGAGGATGGCACCCACCCCATGGCTTTGGCAGTCCTGTGGTGGGATCGCCAAAGTCGTACTGAGGCCCTCAGTTGTGATGCTCCTGTCATTATGTCGTTGGAGCCTCCTATGCTGCCTGGACTTAGATGTGTGGAGTCAGAGCAGCAATGGGACAGTCAGGTGGAGAAAAGTAGCCTATTCTTGCAAGTCCCAGACAAGTGTCTATAGTGATTGAACTATTCTTGGAATAGTTATCTAAATTCAGTATGCAACATTCAGCCATGTTCACGAAAATGATGTTGCAGAATGAATGTTACTGGCCTTATAAAGTCACATTTCTTCATATTTTGTCTGGTGGGCATAGTACAACCTACAGGTTTGTTGAGAGGTGCTAGTTGATGCTGGAATAGAAGCACACAAATAGCAATTCCAATAAGAAAAAAACTTGGGCAGAAACTCTTTATTTTCTTCACGGAAATTCTAAATGGTAAGGTTGATGTTGCACTTGCAACGTCACGGATCATCACACACTATTCTACCTGTGGCTGTCAAATTATTATCTTAGTGATTGACAGGCGAGCCCTATTTCACTGAAAGAGGTTGTGATGTGTTGTCTTTTCTCTGCAGGACATTTTTCCGAGAGACCATACCTCGCAATTTGTGGATTTCCCATTGATAGAAAAAAATACACAAAATGGCTTGAAATGGAAAGGCAAAAAGATACTGAGAGGCAAGTATCCTACATACTTTGAAATTATGTATTTGTCAAAGTAGCTGAGCATAATATATTTAAGTGTATAAAATACTCCGTTCTTGGGAACAAATTTAGTAACTAGCACACACCTATTTTGGCAGCGCACAACCACGCTTGCAGTCAGGGAACACAATGTCATCAGAACATACCGTCCAAAGCAGTAATCCATTGCATGCTTGCTGCACCACTTTACCCCATATATCACTGCAAGGGTGGAAACTCCCACAACAATTCCACCCTTGACTAAACTCCTGGCTATCCTCCATATGCTGGCATCAGGATCATTGCAGACAACGGGCACACAAGCGTCTGGTATCTCCCAGCCATCTTTCTCGGCCCACCTACCAAATATTCTGGACGCAATAATTCGGCTCACACCCCACCACATCTTCTACCCCAACACCCAGTAACTGCAGCAGGCAAACAAGCAAGGTTTCTACCAAATTGCTGGGTTACCGCATGTACTGGGTGCAATGGACTACACCCTTGTCCAACTTATGCCACCTGCTGCAATGAAACACCTC
Organism: Pleurodeles waltl; assembly: GCF_031143425.1. NCBI lineage: Eukaryota > Metazoa > Chordata > Amphibia > Caudata > Salamandridae > Pleurodeles > Pleurodeles waltl. The sequence goes on along the minus strand of NC_090437.1, from coordinate 4,486,037 downwards.
TACAGGAACCGCAAACACACCCATTCGATAAATGTGTAGGCCATTGTGGACCAACGTGGGTTCTCCTGAAACATCCTACTCAAATATCCTGACAGCATCCATGATGGCTACATGTTCCGGCATTCCACTATCAATGAGCGGTTCCAGGATGGACAATATGGCAATGGGCTTCTCATAGGTAAGCCACCATACCAATCAGTACACAGACAACACACCAACCTACTAGGACAAACAATACATACAACACTTTAAACAAACATGTGCAGAGGAAAACAGATATACAAACAACAACACATATGCAACATGGCACACTACACCGCATTCATTGCACATCACAAACACATACACCCATATGTACATAATACATTCACAACCTGACTGGCATACCATGTGAAAGACAGGCGGAGCATAGAGAAGCTAGGCCCAAACCACTTCAAGTGACCCCACACACACAACACCTAACAATGAATAGCTCAGCTATATGAATGGGATTGGCCATGTCAATGCAAAGAAACTCACGTATAGGCACAGCCTCACATTTGTCATGGTGTTGAAGCCTCTGGAGGAACCAATATCAAATGGCATCCAAGTGTTGCCATTACCAACTACATATCACCTAAACATACCAGCCGTACCCGTTGTGTGCACCTTCACCTATCTGGTGACCATGGGGCAGAATAATGAAAAGTGGCGCAGCACCTAGTCCAGTGCCACTTCACTTGTGCTCCTTAGCGCCCCTGACACCAGGTGTACGCTGGACACAAGAAATTGCACAGCATGGTGCAGAGTAGGTGCAATACTGTCAAGATAATGGGTGCCATAGTAGGACTCTGTAGGAGTGTTGAGAACATACCTGACCTTTCATGTACCGTACATAAGGACCCATTCAAAACTATGATGTGCCCCCTACTAATGCCTGCTCTGTGCAGGTGTTGAAAGTGTCAGTAATAAATCATGTCTAGGAGCCTTGGAGATTCTTCTGCACCAATTTTGCTACTCCTCCAATTGTGTGAATCTAACCTATGTGCACATGATGGCTGGCATAGGCATAATCTGCCACAAAGGGTCACTAAGTGTCGCACTGCATGTGTAGATGCCACATGGTAAGTTTGGCCTTGTAGGGGTACCATGGTGTCAATATAAATGATGCCATTGTGGTACAAGGAGGTTGGTGGTACCACCAACACTAGGACACACCCACAACTATGGACAACACAATACATATTTAGCATGGTTGAACAGTCAGACCAGATTTAATTTGGCAATCACCAGGTCCCTGAGCCACAACCCATGGTAGTAATGTCCATCACCACGCACCAATGTGACCATTCCACAAAACAGGAACATATACAATACCTGAAGCAAGTCTCAGACACCACTTCACCTAAAACTAACATCTGCCATGGCACATACGAAACCACAAATATGCATGACCGACACATGTTCTCTCATTTCTTTGCAGCTGGGTTACGGTATCCAGCCATGGGTGCTGACTCCTTTTGGCAACCTGACAACGGTGGAAGAAAGGGCATACAATGAAGGGCACATAAGGACATGAAATGTGGTGGGAAAGGACATTTGGGCTCCTGAAGGCAAGGTTCAGGTGCCTGGCCCTGACAGGGGGAAGCCTGTTGTGTGCACCACCTCTGATATGCAAGATGATCCTTGTAGGTGCAATCTTGCACAACATATATATTTGGACTAATGTCCCCTGGGAGGAACTGGTAGATGTCACCAATGAGGATGACAATGGTGCAGCGCAGGTGGTGGGGGGAACAACAAAACACTGCAGCTGGAGTTTGCATGACACAACAAATTGTACTGAACCTTTACACCGAAACACTGTACAACTAATATCACCTTGTAAATATCACCAATAAATCACTTTGCACCAGAATGTCCATGTTGTACACATTCTCAATTGCGTATGCCATTGGAATGTTGCTCATACCTTTGAGAGCAGGAAAGAAACACAACAGTTGCAAAGATGGTTGGTAAATAGATTGTCATGTAAGAGGATCTGGTGCTTCAATACCACACATCAGCATCACATAACTCATGCTCATGTTGCCCTCGAAGGCCTAGATCCACATACCGGAAAAACTAAGTGGAGTTAAGTAGGCACAGTGCAAATACCTACCTTTTTCCCCACATCATGCCATTGCCAAGCAAGATATATGCAAGGGGGTATACATACGGTAGGGCCTGTTTCCAAATGGTGTAAATGAAAATAAGGGATGAAACTGTGTCACAACTCAGGCGGGTAGCTGTAACGCCAGCACTGAGCACGTGTGACAAGGCTGAACACCATTGGTATCAATGGTCCTTCATGGACTGTTCAGAGTTGGGAACAAAAGTTTGAGCCTAACCCTGCACAGTATATCAATGGCATTATGTACCGTCACCACTATTGGCCCCAGCCCTGCCACATGGTGTGCTGTACCTCAAATATAGCACACACATGTTGGGTGTGGAGTGCGCTAATGGTTGCAAGATAAGTGAAGCAGCAATGGGTGCTGATCCACTCTCCACACAGATGCCTTATTGCGATGTATTAACAATAAAATGGGAGAAAACACCACCACATTAATGTGTGAGTGGAATGTAGGCAGTCTGGAGCACTTCCTATGTACATTCTAACACACATGTCCCACAACTCTGCTGTCTTGACACATGCCTGCAGCTAATTCGGATATACATTTGAAGACTGATGTACCTGTATGTGGCCTAGGTTGGAAAGGGTTTGCAATTACCTACAATGGTAGATGTGCGTCGGCAAGGTAACCCAGTATAGTCTGTATGATACCATAACACACCACATATGAAAACACACCTCCCATTGACACTCACATGCCTGACCAAGAGAAAGGCTCCTATTGGGAATAAAACCCTAAAATGTCTAGGTCTCCAACATGCCAATCCGGTTTGGGATGTACATTTAAGTCTAGCAATATCCAAACATGTCACAGACCCATCATAAACTGTATGGGTGAAGAAGGAGACAGATATGCTGCATGCAGCAAATTAAAAATCCAGAGCTAGGATGATTTTACCCACTGACAAGACATTTCACCTTTAGACTGTCATTAAATTTGATACAAAGGTATTTTATAAACGTCTTTAGCTAGTATAGACTGAAATTACCTAAACCCTCTCTGCTCTCACTTCTGATTTATCCCTATTTTAAAGTGTAGCCAGAAGCTCAAGTAACGGCTTCAATAGTTTTTGATAATGTTTGAATATACGACTCTGCATTTTCAGACAAAATTAAAATGCTATTTACATTAGTCACAGCTTTTACCAAGTTTTCCAAAGATGATGCTTGCAATAGCATTATTGTTTGTACTAGACAGACAATGACTAGGAGAAAGAAAAGAGGAGACCAAGGACATCCTTCTCTTGTTCCCTGTTTTAGTTCACAGTAGTCCGACAAGGTACCGTTTATCCGGACTCTAGCCTTAGGCTGTGCGTATAAAGGCATTACTATAAAGTCAACACCCAAGTTGATTTTGTGCAATACTGCTTTCAGGATCACTGGGCTACTTTTCCAAGGTCCTTTTCAGTGCCTAAAGCTTTTGACACTGTATGGCAAATGACATGACAAAAGAATCCAGGCCCATATTTATACTTTTTGACGCACAACTGCGCCAACGCAGTTGTGCGTCAAAAATTTTAACGCCGGCTAACGCCATTCCAAAGCGCCATGCGGGCGCCTCATTTATTGAATGACGTTAGCCGGCGCAGCTGACTGGTGTGCGTAAAAAAAAATGACTCACACCAGGCAGCGCCGGCGTAGGGGAAAATGGAGCTTGGGCGTAAAAAAAATGGGGCAAGTCAGGTCTGAGGCAAAATTTTGGCCTCAACCCGAATTGCGCCATTTGTTTTGACGCCCAACCCCCATTGAAATGACTCCTGTCTTAGCAAAGACAGGAGTCATGCCCCCTTGCCCAATGGCCATGCCCAGGGGACTTATGTCCCCTGGGCATGGTCATTGGGCATAGTGGCATGTAGGGGGGCACAAATCAGGCCCCCCTATGCCACAAAAAAAAGAACGAAAAAAATATTTACCAGAACTTACCTTAACTTCCCTGGGATGGGTCCCTCCATCCTTGTGTGTCCTCCTGGGGTGGGCAAGGGTGGCAGGGGGTGTCCCTGGGGGCATGGGAGGGCACTTCTGGGCTCCTTCTGAGCCCACAGGTCCCTTAACGCCTGCCCTGACCCAGGCGTTAAAAAACGGCGCCCATCAGGCTGGGCGCTGTTTTTTAAGGCCTGCCCCCTCCTGTGCGTCAAAATGATGTCACAGTATAAATAAGGCGCACAGGCCTTAAAGTCATTTTTTAGAAGGGAACGCCTACCTTGCATATAATTAACGCAAGGCTGGTTCCCCCTTCCGAAAAATGGCGCACATGGTGGAACTTTGACGCCCGCTGCGTCGGACGTCAAAGTATAAATATGGGGCAGGGTTTGCGCCGAATGTGCGTCAAAAATTTTGACGCACATTCGGCGCAAACAGAGTATAAATATGCCCCCTAGTATTTTCACTTGATAGTCTGTTTTTGACAAATACTACTTGAGTGGGGTGGATCTGTTTGTGGATTGTATTATCCTGGCATGTGAAGTATCCCTTAGCATACATTTTGCAATCAAAGTTTATTAGTGTGATTGGTATATAATTTTTGGTATCTGCAGGAGGACTAACTACTACACCTGAATATGAGAAGGTCTGATTTATAAAAAGAGGCTGTCTAACCATTTGGCCCAGGGGCTTTATCAGTTTTTAAGTGTCTTATAACTGCCCAGACTGTTTCTGTCGTTAAAGGTGAAGCTAGTGATAACCATTCTTCATCATTTATATTGGGATGATTGATAGTACTGAGAAAATTGTGACAACTTTTCTGGTCAATTTGTTGATTACTATCATATAGTTCAGTATAAAATTGTTTACAAATGTCAACAATTTCATCACAGTTCATATTTGTCTTTCGTGTTAATAAATGTGGATTTGTTTTGTTTAAATTTCAGATATGAGGCTTGTATTTTTCCAGCTTTGTTGGCTTCACACTTAATTAAACTCTTCTGTTTTTATATACCGACACATACCCTTATGCTTAATGATCTATTATATTCATATTTTTTTAAATCATTTAGGGAAGATAACAACAGGTTATCTGAAGTGTGTTGTGCATATTTAGGACCAGATTTACAAGGCATTTGTGTCCCTTATTACCACATTCGCAGCAAAATGTTTGCTGCAAATGTGACGCTAACAGACTACTACCATAGCACCATATTAACAAGGTGGCGCAAACTAGGTTTGTGCCACCTTGTAAGTCACTTGTGCCACATTATGCATAATATATGCATGATATATGCAAATGGGGAGTTCCCTCATTAGAGGGTCGCTAAAAATGGGGCAATGGAATCTGCCAGATTCCATTTCACCATTTCTAGCATAATTTTAATGCCTCCTAAAGCAGGTGTTAAAATGAGGCTCCCATTTGATTTCAATGGACCTCTTAACACTATACTGGAATAGCGTCATTATTTTAACACTAATCCAGTGCAGCATTACAATAACATGATGCTATTGCCCCTAACAGGCGCCATGGTGCATCATATTGTAAATATGGTGCTACGATGGTGGCGTTAGGGGACGCAACGGGGCCACAAGAAAAGTGTCACATCAATAGTGATGTGCCACTTTCTTATAAATATGCCCCTTAGATTATAAGTGATTAATTTATTTTTCTAATTTGTCCAAGGCTTCATTAGACTTGTTGTTCATAAAGAATCTAGTAGTAATAAGGATCCCCCTTATAGTGGCTTTTAAAGCTTCCCATCTTGTAAAGGGAGTGATGTCAGAGATAGAGTTAGCTTCAAAAAATGTGACAGAGTTAATTTCATAGTTTTATATTCACTGTTATTTACATGTTAATCATTTAATTTCCACAGATTATTTGGTATGTGAAGTATCCTGTGTAAGTGACAGAGTGATAGATGAATGGCCAGAAATGAGTCTAGATTCTACATTAATTGTGTCAATCAATTGTAAATGGGTAACTGAGATTATTAAAAAGTAAGTTCTTGAGTATGAGAAATGATGTGGGGAGAAAAAGGTGAAGTCTAATATGTCATGGTGTTGTAATCTCCATGCATTTTGCAAGTTAAATTTTGAAAATAGGTTCTTCATAGCTTTATGAGCTGTAGGAGGGCAATAGTTGCATGTAGAAGACTTATCATTGGTACAGTCCATTGGTAGATTGAATCTCCTCCAAATAAAATAAATTTGTCTTCAGGAATAGAAGACATATCCACAGTAGGGTTTTTCCAAAAGTCTTGCTTGTCTCCAATTAGTGCATAGATGTTAGTTCCAAAGAAAGGCTTTCCTTCTTTATTAATTCCTGTAATCAACCATATATCTTCATTGTCAGTTTTGTTGCATATTAAGGACATGTTGAATTGCTTGGCTATTAAGGTGAGAACCCAATTTTTGTACCTTTTACTGAGGAGCAGACTACATTACTTACCCAATTACTAATGAAAAAGGTTGCCTCTTTTTTACAAAGTTCAGTTTATTGAAGTAATATATAATCCCTTTTTAATTTGTAGAGGTAATCAGCAATGTTGTGTCTTTTAACAGGGTGTTAAAGACTTCTTGTGTTTAATGAGAGTATATTAAGATTAATTTTAGATTGAGACATTTTGAGGCTTTATAATTATGGTACAACAATTATGCATAACAAAGATTTGGAATGAACAATATAGCTGTCCAATCAAGAGGTGTTTCACTGTGAACATCTCAAGGAAATAAAACAGTAATACCATTATATGAACATCACATTAGTGTGCACTAAATCATAGTCAACTCACGATTAAAAATAGCTTTCCGAACAGCCTTCAGTGACTATCACGGCATTTGTGATTAGGAATAATTACATATTAAACTTAGGTAAGTTCACAACAGTACTTGTACTCATATAGTAATGGAATGGGCATATCAAGTAAGTACTCCATCAGAGATATATGAAACAGAAGACAGAGTGCTATGTCTCAGCAAACATCATGAGCAGCAAATTGGTAAGTCTGGTAAAAAGATGAGCTTTGTACTGAGTAGTGCTTTAGCATAAATGTACCAGCCTTAGTCCAAGAACAACAAGCTTTTAGGATCCTTTTTGACCATGTTCCAAGAGTAACAGATTTGGAAAAGGAACTGTCATATTGGAGTTGTACAGTTCATCCAGGAATTTCCTCAGATCCATATCAGAGAAAAAGACACATGTTGATCTATTCAGAGCAACTCTAAAATTTGAAGGACCTGCAAAGGGAAATTCTATGTTCCTAGCTCTCAATCTTGGTTGAAGAGCTAAAAGGCCTTCGTAGTGTTCATCGTAGCTTTTGAGTAGTTAGGGAAATGCATAATATCTTGCCTTTCCAGGTTAGTTGCTTATTTGTTTGCATGTAAGTCAGGTTTAAATCCACATGTGAAACCTGAGATGCCTAAAGACAATTGGTCTTGGGTACTTTTTGTTTGGAATGGGTCCAAGATGGAACTGCATGTCCTCTCTCCCATTTGAAATCTTTCTTGAAAGGTATAGCAGTAATTTGAAGGATCTAAGATCCAAGGATGTGATGCAGGCATTAGGGTCTTAACCCTGTAAACCCTCCAAAAGACCAAAGATATCCAAATAGCCTCTCCTAGTCCGATCTTCCGAATCTGAAATCTCTTTTTAAAGTGACAGTGAGTCATGAATATTCTGTGTCCTCCGCTGATTTGATTCTGTAACTAACCTGCTGGTGGAGGGAGCCTGGCGGTGGTGGTGTTTCATCCGTGGCGGTTCTGCCACGTTCATTATATGGCGATCTGGACCGCCATGCCGTTGGTGAAAGTTACCACCACAGCTAGCATGGCGGTCCAGACTGCCATTTTAGTAATGAACCCTATAGTCTCCTACGTCGATGATACCCAACTGATCTTATCCGTGTCCGACGACCCTGCATAGGCCAAGAGAAATTTCCACAATGGAAACAGTTGCCACCAGGATGGAAGCCAGCTGCCTCAAATTCAGCTCAGACAAGATGGAGAATCTCATAATCGGCTCCACCCTTTCTGCCTGGAACACCTTCTGATTGCCCACTGCACGTGGAAACGCTCCAGCTCCCACAGACCATGCACTCAATCGGGGCATCATCCTGGACTCCTCTCTATTCATGACCCGCCAAGTCAACACCATCTCTTTGTGATGCTTCCACACCCTCAGACTCCTCAGAAGGATCAAGTGGATACCCTCCGACTCAAGGAAGGCAGTCACCCACGCACTCGTCACTAGAAAACTGGACTACGGCAACACACTCTATACTGGCATCACCAAAAAACTACAATCAAGACTATAAAGAATCCAGAATGCAGCAGCCAGACTCATTCTGGACATCCCCCGGCACAGCCACATATCCTCCCACCTCAGAGATCTACACTAGCTCCCAGTCAACCAGTGCATCACATACAAACTCCTGAACCACACCTATAAGACACTACACAACATAGGACCGGCACACCTCAACCACACCTCACCTTCTACGTACCCAACAGACAACTCCATTCTTCCCAGCTCACCCTCACAGCCGTTCACAAGATCTGGAAAAGTACAGCAGGAGGAAGATCCTTCTGCAACTTCACAGCCTGGACATGGAACATGCTACTTCTCAAACTCAGGCAGACGGCATCACTGAAGCAGTTCAGGAAGGACCTCAAGACGTGGCGCTTCCACTGAGCAGCAAGCCCGCAAACAGCACTATGAGACTCTACAGGTGATTAGCTGCACTTTAGAAATCACTGATTAATTGATGGATTGAAATCAAGAGTGTTTGAGATGGCAAATTAGTACAAGTAATACTGGAGAATTAGTCATAATGAGATCCAGTTCAGGCATCAGCAGATGCAGATCAATAACTGTAAGAAACTGGGTTACTGATTGACTGGGATGTGAACCCTGATCAAGCATCAGCCACAATCCTTGATTTGATAAGGCACAAGCAAACCCCAAATTAACCTGTGCTCAACCCCCTGCTAGCTTGGCACCGAGCAGTGATCTGACTGCTTGCCGTGTGCTGCTGTGTGCCTGTACCTGGGGTGGACTTCATCCCGCAGGATTCACTTTGTACAAGGAGGCGGAGCCAGGGAAACCAATGCACTCTAAAGCACTGCAAGGCCACTGCAGCGATGGAGTGATCTGACTGTTTGCTGCGTCCTGCTGTGTTTGCCCGTACCTGGGGAGGGTCTTTGTCCACCAGGATTCACTTTGTGCAGGGAGGCAGGGCTAGAAGCACTGCAAGGCCCCTGGTACTGGACACAGGTGGGACATGCCTGGGTGTGTGCCTGGGTGAAGATTGGGCCAAGATTGTCCCCTGTCTTCACCCATCATTGGACGGAAGAGGCTAGACGGGGCCAGGTCCTTTGTTTGCCGTCTTCAGAAGGTGCATGTTTAACCTGAGGCAATCTTTCAGTCTACATCTCTTTGACCAAATTCAGATGGAAACCTATGAGGAGCTTTTTAATAAATGTTTGGATTGGCTAATAAGGCATGAAGGTTTTCCAAGATACCATACTAGAGATATCCTTATGTGCATAGACATGCCTAGATAGGGCCCGAATTAGCAGACCCTACAATTGACTGTATAACTATTAATGTGAGATTTCCTTTTTTAGTTCACAGTTTATTGTTTGGGCCTTTTGCACCATTCGCCTCGAGAAGTGCCATGTCCTTTGGTTCCTTTGCGTTTCTTTTACAAACCACCGAAACACCTTTCCCGGAGTGTGGCTGGTCATTCAGGAATACCAGCCAACCCCAGTTATGCAAGTTGTGACTGTTATAATCTGCCCTCGCATAGCACTACTGAATTTTCTCTAGCTGAATTGTTGTCTGAGTGCCCTTCTCAAGGACTCCCTGTGTTTTCACTAAGGTCTTCTACTTCTTTCACTATTACAACAGATTTGAGGTTCTCACAAAGGTTGATTGACTTTCTGATGTAGCCACTGCTGATACTGAAGAAACTCCTTTTCTCTCTTTGGGTGAACCTGTTGGTTTTCATGTTGCTTGTACATACACTTTAATAAGTTGGAACGTTGGATGCCTTAATCGGAAACTAGATAAACCAGTTTGCAGTTTATTAAGAAGTACAATATTGTTTTGGTTGGGACCTGGGCAACTGCCCAAGCCTGTTTGATGGTTCCGTATGCTGTTCCATCCAAGCAACTCCTCCTTCCTCATGGGGAAGGGCTATGCGCGTTTTCCAATCTGGATGAATGTAAATCTCTGTGTGAAAGCTATACCCATTTATTTGGGGTCTGCTGCCTTTCAAGTGCTATTGATTCAGGACAGTCTTTCCCGATTTGATTTTTATTGCTATAATAATGACTTTGTTAATTCATCATGTGTATATTTTGAGCAACTGTTTAATTGTATTTTTTGACTTGCAGGCTCCTAAAGGGTGAGCCGAGGTGCAGCCTCCATATATCCTCTTAGCACAGCGAGAGGTATTGAGTTGACAAGATAGTTGGCCATGTCTGATCTGATTGTTTTAATTGACACCCTGAGCGTGGATGGGCACTACCCACAAACCTTTAAAGGTCATGGCTTTCATATAAATATTAATTATTTTTAACTAGGAATCTGGTGCAACAATTTATTAGGGGTGAGGTAGTGATGACAGAATGAGGTGATCCTAAACGCCCGTTCCGTCCGTTCTGGGGCAGTTACCCATTATTAGGTCAATGCCATTACCAATGTTATACCTACACAGCACACGTCCGACAGGTTAAGGGCTGTTTTGCACCTCAAAGACCCTTTAGTCGCTGTGTACGCACTTTAGAAACAACATCAAAGCTCAAGTTCAAGCCTAATGCTCAGTAGGTCAGCCGGTGCTATTTTTAACATTTCTAGAGCAAGAGAAAAAGGAACAATTACCCGTTTGCTAAAGGTGTATAACGCACAATGTGTCTCTGCTGCAGTGTATAGGTCTAGGATTATCATAATAGCTCCGTACTCCAGCTTGAGGAAAACCGTATTTGTTGGTGGCTTTCTCGGCTTCTGCTGACTGGACCTAGTTACATCAACCATGCAGAACTTAATCAGTGGTACATTGAGGACAGAGTTTAGTTGGTCCCCCTATTACTGTCGATTATCGTATAGGTTAATCAGAGAGTTCGATTATGCAGAGACTTTATTCAGGACTGTCTCAATCGGGACAGAGGGTATGCCATTTCTTGGTTGAGCTATATCGCTAAAATGTTTAAGGCGTTGGAGTTGTACTCTCTATATAGGTCACCCCTGAGCATAAAGAAGGAGGACAAACTCAGGGTGAAGAATCATTTCTGGATTTTTTGTGAGGAAAGACGGGTGTAAACCGAGCTGGCGAAGAACACTGTGCAGGTCTATTATAGGTTTGTGCCACTGTGGATACTGCATTTTTTACCTCTGTTTAGAACTGACAAGATGGAAGAGGTCCTTTCCTTTTTCTTTTAGAACTAGCTCAGTTTGGCAGCTCATGTGACCTGGGAGTCAATTTTGAGCCTTTGGAGGAGTGGCTTCACCCTGTACCTCTGATGAGTTGTCGGCCCAGTAGCTCTTGCATTACATGTTCGTTTGCACTAACTTTAGTTATTCTCACAGTTTATTCCCTAAACCTCTTTTAAAATCACTGAGTTTTCGCAGATGTAAAGAGGCCCTGTTTTGTCTACAATTACTAAATACAGCCAGATATCTATTTTACAGTGTCGTCATTCCATAAAGCAGCAGTCTGAACCAGGAAAAGTATTTTTTCTTTTGTGTGTCTGCATCTTAATCTTTTTTGTTTTCAGATAAGTTTTATTAAATGTGTTATCTTGTGGCTGTTTCATATACCGCTGGGCAGTTTGATTGTTAGAGGGGGGCAGTTGCACCAATCAATTCGAGAAGTATTATGTCTTTGATGAATTTAGTTCCTTTAATTTGTGCAATTTTACCTATGACTGTATTTATTGTGTTTTTTATGGCCATGGATGGCCGAATAAAGCTTTTGATTGATTGGCATGGAGCAGCCAGGCTGAACTTAGAGGCAATGTGTAAAGTATTTGTGCAAAATGCCAAACAGAAACACAGTGAAAACACACCACAAAAGGGACCCACAACAGAATTAGAAATATAAAGCTTAATTTAATAAATAAAACAAGACTCAAATGACAAAAATCAAATTAGTAGAACCAGACATATTGAATTCTAAAGTTTTTAGGGAAAATAGTGCCAAAAGGTATAAAGCGGCCACAATGGGTATCTGGTTGCAAGTCACAAGTTCAAGCTCATGACAATGGAGCATGGGCTGGTTACAGGGACCCACTTATGCCCACTGAAGTGAGTACCTTAAATCCTGGGTTGCGGAGCGTGGAGTGGATCTGTGTCAAAAATGCATTGGACAGCCGAGGTGATGCATCAGTTCCAAAATGCAGTGAGGCTTGAGTGCGAGGTCCTGTTGCACTGATGCCAAGGATCCCACCAACGGGGCAAAGTTTGGTGGCGGGGACGCAGCACACAGTCAGGGCAATGCATCAGTCCTGAAGAAATGTGAGGCTGCAATGTGGAGGCCGGCATTGTCATTGAGGATGGCATCAACGAGCAATGGAAGGGTCTGCCCTGAGGATATCTATTAATTTTGTGATATCTCATGCTGTGGCAGTTCGAAAGGCGATGTGGACTGTAGCGTTGATGAAAGTCTTTGCAACAGGTCCAGAGCATGCAGCAGCAGGGAAGTGTCCATTCTGCTTGGGTTGCACTGTGCAGCAGAGGTAATACTTTGGTTCCATTGGATACGAGAGGCTCACAAAGCACTTTAAGACAACATTCAAGGGTCCAGACTTGGGTGGCACAGGGTAGACTCACAGATGGCAGAGTCCAAGTGCAGATGCAAGGTTGTTGGAAACCTTTTATGGCCATGAGGCTTCAGATCAAGAGGTCGGCCAGCTAGCCCTTGGAGTCGCTCTGGGTTCTGGGTTCAAGAGATTCAGGTCCAGTCCTTCTCACCAGGGAAAGAGAGCAACAGGTGAGCAAAGGAAGAGTCTAGCAGAGTGCAGTCCAACAGCAGCACAACACTCCTTCTTTGTGGCACAGTATCCACAGGTCCAGACATATACTAAAGTGGTGGTGTCTGAGGTCCAGTATTTGTACCCAGTTGTGCCTTTGAAGTGGGGGAGAGGCTTCTAGAGGTTTTCCTTTGAATTCCCCAGGCATCCTGCCTTCCCTATCCTGCCCCCAGACCAAGTACAAGGGATATGCAACCCTTTGTGTGGAGGTAAGACACAGCTTATTTAGGTGTAAGTTGGGCTGCACCCGGCTCCTCTGCCCCATCCTTCCAGTGACAGCCCATCCAGGCACACCTAAGCTTCCTATTGTGTGTAGCTGTCTAAGAGGAATACACAAAGCCCAACTATCAGCTACACGCAGTCATGTGACCAGAGACAGACTGCAGGCACAAAATGGATGAGGCAAGAAAATTTAAACTTTCTAAAAGTGGGATTTTCAGAATTGCTATTACAAATACGACTTCACCATAAGTTAGGATTTTTTATTGTGATCCCAGAAACACCAAACATGGGATGGTTATCTCTTCCTATTTGAACATTACACTTATAAAATGTAATAATGCAATTCCAAAGCTATCCTTTAGGAGAGATAGGCTTTGCAGTAGTGAAAAACGAGGTTTTCACTACCAGGACACATAAAACTTAAAAGTACATCTCCCACCTTTTAACTACATTGCACCCTGCCATCTAAGCTGTGCAGGGCCTACCTTATGGGTGACTTATATGTATTTAAAATCAAGGTTTGGGTCTGTCAAAAGGTTTATTTTGCCAGGTCAAAGTGGCAGTTTAAAACTGTACAAGCAGGATCTGGAATGGCAGCCCCAATACATGTTTAAAAGGCTACTTAAGTGGGTGGCGCAATCAGTGCTGCAGGCCCACTAGTAGCATTTAATTTACAGGCCCAGTGGTGCAAGTAGTACCAATTACTATGGACTTATAAGTAAGTTAAGTATGCCAATTTGGGATGAACAAGCCATTGTTACCATGTTTAGAGAAGAGAGCACAAGCACTGATTAGTAGTGGTAAAGCATGCAGAGTGCTAATGCTAGCAAAAACAAGATCAGAAAAAATGAATGAGCAAGGCAACAAGTTGGGCAGAAGACCAGCCTAAGGCTGACAGATCTAACAATAACCATCAATTGTGCAAAACTGAGTCAAAGAAGAAAAATAGAGAAATATACTCCTCAGTGAAGAAATTCTGGTAGGATTTGGTAGACCAATTACAGCACAAAAATAGCATTCAGTTGACTGAGCTATTGCAAAAAAGATGACAGGGGTGATGTTTAAGGGAGGCACTATCCAGGAAAGAGGCAAAGAATGTAGATATGACTAAAAAAAGGAAAAAAACACATTTCTTAAGAATTGTGCAGTCCAACGAACTGAGGGGGATATTTATACTCTGTGCTGCATTTGTGTCATTTGTTTTATGCAAATGTGGCGCACACTTAACTCCATATTTATATTTTGCCCTAGAACTGTCTAGCATCAAAATATTGGAGTTTGCACAATTATTTTGATGCTTGAACCCACCTTGCGTCAATGGTATGCAAGGTAGACGTTCCCATCCAACGAATGACACTATCCCCATAATGTCATATTTATTCCCCCATGCTAAAATGACGCACGGGTGGGAGGCAAACCCAAATAATGCCACTAAGCTTGCTCAAGGCCATTATTTAACGCATGGGTCAGACCAGGCGTCAGGGGACCTGTGGCCCCCTTTCCATGGTCAAAGACCATGGATTGGGTCCACAGGTGCCCACCCCAAGCCCCAGGAACACCCCCACCCACACCGGAGGGACATGACTGAAAGGGGGAACCCATCACAGGTAGGTAGGGTATGAATAGGTAGGTATTGCTTAAAACCTTTTCTAAGTGCCATTGGGGGCCCTGACATGGGGCTCCCTGCATGGCACTGGGTACAATGGCCATGTCCAGGGACACTAGTCCCCTGTGCTGGCCACTGGGGTGGTGGGCATGACTCCTGTCTTTTCGAAGGCAGGAGTCATGTTTTTGGATGGTTGTGCCTCTGGAAATAACACAAGGCTGGTTAGCAGCATTGTTTTGCCACTAACCAGCCTAGCGTCATTTTCTGTCACACAACCTCCTTTTCCCATACCACAACCCTCACCCAGCTAGCATCTTTTTTTCCTACGCTAGCCCAATCTTAGTGCTGGCTTGCGTGATTCCTTAAATATGGCGCCTAGCTGGCACTGTAGAATGGCGCAAGCCGGTGCTAAACGTTTTGATGCAAAACTAAGTTAGTGCAGTTTTGCACCATAAAGTATAAATATTCACCCAAGTCTGCAAACATCTAGAGAAACAAATAATCCCCTTGGAAATCAGATAAAAAGAAAATCAAATTCTCCTCAAACTGTGTAAAGGCACCATGCAGGTGCTCCCCATAGCTTAGCTCTGAGCTGCTCAATTGTTCAATACTGGTCCATCGCATGGGAAGCACTTCCGCTGTTGACAGCTTTATGGGGAATGCTCACGTTGGAGTAACTGTCTTCTCCCAAAGCACGGTAATGGTGTATGGCTGTACATCGAGTCGCTGATTCTTCCACCCACATAGCTCTCAGTTTGGTGGTATAAGGAGCTGCTAGGACAGCATGAGACACAATTTATGCTCCAGTTGAAGCACAGTTGGTGACTCAAGCGTTGATCTTGTGCTGTTACTTGCCCACACAGCATGAAATTCTGTTGAAGTGATTTATAATCACAATTCTTAAATTGATTTTTCTTGTACCTTGATAATTTTGTTGTAGTTTTGCCGAATTTTTTAAGATAATGTGTTCCAGTTGTTAGCGCATCACGCCTTAATAAGTAAACTTACAAGAGGACGCAAACAGGTTGATGAACCTTTTGACTTGTTTAAGATGTTCTTGCCATAGCTCCAGTACATAAACAATAATCAATAATCAGTACACAATAATCAATAATCATTAGTCAAAATCAATCATCAATGGAGTCAGTAATTGTCACGCACCATGACTTTTCAGCCATGAATAACCTCACTGTTAGTAAAAGTTTAGTAAGTTTATTTCCCTTATATTAACAATGCTAAAGTCATGTAAATTAATCTCCATATCAAATGGAACATATAAAAAGAACAATACTGGTTGACCAAAGTGACAGAAGAAATGCACTCTAATCAAAGCCTGAATCACAACACATTCTAAGGCAACGGTGCAAATCAAAAGCATAGTCAGCTGCAATAAAGATATGTAATACATAGAATTCATCAAGATAACTCGTCAAACATTTGTCCCTGTAATTCATCAGCCGTCATATGAATAACCTCTGCTAACCCAGAGTAGCATCAGCATGTTGGACTTCATGCAAAACAATTTAGAACACACATTTTGAAAAACATCTAGCTAGGGAAACTATCAAGACAGCACAGTTGGTACCTAGAAAGGAAAGGCATAAAAAGCAATTCAGTCACATTGTCATATCAACCTATCCACGTTATGGGTCAGCAAGCGGAATCAGTCTTTGTCCTCAGCTCCTCAATCAGCAAAGCATCATGCTCTCAGTCAGAGAGTATGAGCCCAATGACAGAATCTCAAATCTCTTCTAAAGTATCTTCTTTTCTCAATATCGCAGTAATTTCCTAAAATCTAAAATCTGAATAATTCTCCTCTGTCGCGTTTGTTATATCAAAGTCACCCAAACTATCCCCTAATTCCCTATTGGTCAATTAATCATATGTTTATACACTACCCAATAATATTTCCACACCAAATCTATGAATTCTAATATTTCGCTCTTCGCATGAAGTTGATTGGTCCGCTTTACGATGTCCTCATCATCCGGCTCGTCAGGTACTAAATTTGTTCCATCTTCATCGCCAGTCAGTGTCTTCATTGTTTGCGTCCTGGGAAAGTACATCTCACACACATTACACACATTTTGCTACATTACTAGGAAACTCGTCTCCTGTCCGTTGGTTCTCACAGAATGCTCCGGTTAAGCACTTTTAACAAGACAATGGGCATTTCGCAGTTTAGTTTACTCTGTCAGCATTTTCATTAACCGCTAAGAAATACAGCTTCTGCATGAGGCCTGGCAAAACTAGGCCAAGACACTCGCTAAGTTAAGGTCTATAATTAATAAGCTTAAGCATTCTTCATAACCCTTAATGTGACATATTACTACATTATTCTAATACATTTGAAATATTTCATAAGTATTAATCATTAATTTGTACATTTCGTGAACACTGGTGGCCATTCTTCGAGGTCACATTTTCAAACGCGTGCATTATTTTCTCTACAATATTCATTTTCTATTTTATTCATTATTCAAAAACACATAAACACTCATGAATAATTTCTAGTCAAGACAGCTGCTTCAGCACAGTATCCTGGGTCTGTTCCTCTATTTGTGAGTCCAAGAGTCGGATACAAATAGAGAGAGGTTTACTGCAAGGTGAATGTAATAATTAATTCATCAAACACCTCCAGAAACCAGAGCAGATAAGGATTTTTTTCAGTCTTCTTTTCAGTTGCATATATATTTTACCCCTATTTTCCTTGTTTTCTCTTTTCCTATTCTTTTGTTTATGGCTTGTTGTTTTAGTTGTCTGTTTTTGGTCTTGACTACTTATTCCCTTTTACTTTTTCAGTTATCTGTCGATCACCACCATTGAAAAGCATTCCATTATTAATACATAATCAAGAAAAGTTTAATCAAGTATTTGTAAAATATTTGTGGGTGTCCTGAAATCCTGGCATGGGTCTGTCGCACAAGGTCGTTTGTTGTTCTTAGAATGTACAGACCTCTAAAAAATTAGATCACTGCAAATGTAAGGTACTGAATAAGATTGTAAAATGTAAGGGGAGTGTCCATACATGCAGGCACAGTTGTAAACCAGGAGCTACAATGCAGGTATTTGAAGATAAATGAAGATACTGAAGGAATGATCATGATTTTATGTGGTAGGTTCGACAGAGTAATTCAGAAAGTTGTATTTTATTATAGAGTGAGCTTTATCGCTGGTGGACTCTCCATACATAATATGTGGAGATTATTTTCCCTTATCGCTATTTGCATTAAGACTGAGCCAGTAACCTACGCATACACTATTCATACAGTGCACATTTGTTGTACTGATGGAGCTTTGATATATTCCAATGAAGCATGAGCTAGGTATTACACAAATGGAGTAATCAGTAGAGAGTTATTATTGCCATGGTTTTCCAGAGTTTTTAGTAATGTTGTTTCCAAGTGTAGTGGACACTTTTCTGTGTCAGCTGTCAAAGTGTTTTTGTAGACACAGAAATTCGGGTAGCTTGCACTGACCATGTGCTGCTCTTGACCAGAAACACAATTCTTTTACATGTCAAGTGCCCATTAGAGTTACCTTTGCATCTGTTGTAAAAAAAAGAACAATGGGATTGTTCTTAGGATTATCCCTGGGAGTTCCAAGGCTAGGACTTAAGATAGGTGGTAGTCCACATCATGAAGTGCCATTTTTCTTGCACTCCCCTGCGCCCCCTAAGGCAACCATGTATGCACCATATTTAGGATACGGTGAACCATGGCGCTAAGAGGAACAATAGAGTTAACATTTATGACACTATTGTGGCACTTTGCTCCAATAGCATCAAAAAGTCTGACGTTAGTGGAGCAAAGTTTCAGGAGAACCATTGATTCCAAAAGGTGCATCCTTTTAACGCCTACTTTCAGCAGGCATTAAAAATGATGTAAAAAATGGCGCAATGGAATCTTGTAGATTTAATTGCACAATTTGTGCTGGGCTCCTTGTGCCGGAATGCCCCCTTTGCACATGTTATGCATGTAGCATGCATAATGTGGTGAAAAGGTTTACAATGTGGCGCAATGCATGCATTGCGCCACTTTATAGATATGGTGTGGCGTTTTTGGGAATCTAACGCCACAGTAGCGTCAGATAAATGACGCTAATGGAGCATTTTTTATTTTACATTGTGTTTGCTAGGTAACAGAACATTTCCAATAATGGCTAGATACACCCAGACACGTGATTATACGTGACTCTGAAGAAGTAATCATGAACATGTGTTCACCAATTGTTTTGGATACATGAAAAGTACCCAGATACTATAAATTGTTTGACAATAAGGATAAAAATCATAACCAGGTTGTTATTATTTGATGAAAGAAAGTACCAATTGAGCAGTGAAACATTTTTGTGTGAACTTCAAAAGTAGAGAAAATGTGTAAAAGACACCATAAGGTCATTGGTAATAGGGAAAGGATATCACACCCAGAAAGGGATTCTGACTTTCTAAATGTGAGTAGTCACCTTCATATTTGTCTATGGTCTACAACAGTGGCGTAACATTAGCTCCTGCTGTGCCGGGGCCCTAGCTCCAGGGGTCCCTCTCAGCACAGCCGGCACTGTGCATAGACTGTGGGTCCCTGAATAAAGAGCGCCTGAAAGGGTCTGAGGAGGGGATCCCCTATTGTACTTTGCAGGCGGCCACCTCTCAAGTTTAGTTACACCCCTGGTCTACATGGATTTGCAATAACCCAGACATTGCTGTTTTCAGTTTTAACCCCTCGGGTGCCCTGGACGAGCTGGTCTCGTCCTTGGCCACACTTGCCATGTGCTGAGGATGACACCAGCTCGTCCTGCACCCCGCTGACGAGGGGAGTGCTAGCACTCCCACGAAGGCCTCTCCAACCTCCCCCGCCCCCAGGCAGAGGCCGACCCCATCGCGCTGGAAGCCCAGCTTTCAGCACAATTGGAAATGAAATGAAAGCATTTCTCCTCTGATAGGGGGGGTGGAGGCGGGCAGAAAGACATGAAAGGGAAAGGAAAGGCTTTTTCTTTCCTTTCATGTCTTTCTGAGCATTTCTGCAGCCTGATCGTAAAGCGATCGGGCTGCAGAAATGCACACTAGACACCAGAGATTCTTTGGGGGTTTTATTCGAAATAATGAAGGGGTGCAACTCCTTGGGCAAGGGTTGCTCCCCTGGGAGTCATTTTTTTATTAGGTCTTTTCATTAGACCAATCTTCCCCTAGAGGGGGCAGAAGCCACTAGGCACCAGGGATCATTTCTTTTTCCTTTTTACACGTGGGGAGCAAACCCTTAGGTAAGGGTCGCTCCCCTGGAGGGCAAATGTATTTTAGCCCATTTATGCCCCCCTTGGGGGAAGATCAGCCTATTTTAATTAAGCCGATCTGCCCTCAAGGGGGGGAAGAAACCACTAGGCACCAGAGATTTTTTATTTTTTATTTTTAACAGATGGGGACTGACCCCTTAGGCAAAGGTCGCTACCCTGGAGGGAAAATTTATTTTAGGCAATTTTAAGGGGGGCAGATTGGCCTATTTTAATTTGGCCGGTCTGCCCCCTGGGGGGAAGAAACCAGTTAGGCACCTGGAATTGGTGTGTATGCGTTGTGTTTGGGGGGTAGCCCCTTGGGCAAGGGTCGCTCCCCATAGGGGTATATTAATGTTGGCCATTTCTGTCCTCCTTGGGGGCACCAGGCCCTATTTTTGTAAGGCCCATCTGCCCCCAAGGGGGGCAAAAAACCCACTAGACACCAGGGAAGAACTCTTGTCAAAAAAAGAGGGTGGGGAATAGCCATACCCCCACCCCAAATAAAGGGGGCCAAAGTTGTTCTGCCCACTGGTGGGAAGATGGGGCAATTACTCCCGATCCACTCCCTGGGGGGCACAAAGCCTACTAGATGTCAGGGAATTAAAAAATAAAATAGTGGAGTGGTGGCTACCAACCAGTATGGGCATGGTTATGCCCCATCCCAACTGAAGAGGGTACCAGTCTTTCAGCTCCCCCCCGCACACTAAAAGATCTTATCCCAACGGTAAGCAAGAGGACATTTGATTATGTTGGGTTTTGGTTTTACATTTGGGCCATGAGAGCTTGTCTAACTCTCAAAATCGTCCCACTTGGAATGGTGAAGGTTGCACTTTTTGGACTTTGGGATGCTGCCATGTAGAAACATCTACGAGACCTAGACACATCTGAAAACTAAACATTTGGGTGAGTCCAGGGTGGTGTGCGACACACACGCCCGCACCATTTTCTTACCCACAATCCCTTCCAAACTTCCATTTTTGCTTGAAATCACACATTTTTCCCACATTTTTGTGATGGAACCTTCCGTAATCTGCAGGAATCCACAAAAATCCTACCACCCAGCATTGCCACATCTATACTGCTAACAATTCTGCCCCACCTGTCAGCCTAAAACCTTTTTTTTTTCAAAATGCCCTTTTGGACCCGCTATGGTTCCCCCTCAATTCCAACATGTTTTTGGCTCTTCCCTGTCACAGTCACTTGGACCACATACACAAGTGAGGTCTCATTTTTATCAGAAGACTGAGGGGGACTCTGGGTGGTAGGAAATGTGTGCTGGTGTGGTGATCCCACACAGAAATGTGGAGAAAATGTGATTTTTAGCTAAATTTGAGGTTTGCTGAGGATTCTGGGTAAGAAAACACCGGGAGACCCATGCAAATCACACCTCCCTGGACTACCTCGGGTGTCTAGTTTTCAGAAATGTCTGGGTTTGGTGGGCTTCCCTAGATCGCTTTTAAGCTCAGGACCGAAAATGCAGGTGCCCCCCCCTCTGCAAAAACAGGTAGTTTTGTATTTGATAATTTTGATGTTTACACATAGTGTTTTGGGGCATTTCATGTTGCGGGCACTAGGCCCACCCACACAAGTGAGGAACCATTTTTATTGGGAGATGAGGGGGAATGCTGGGTAGAAGGAAGTTTGGAGCTTCCCTCAGATTGCAGAACTTTGCAACACCGAAATGTGAGGTAAAAGTGTTTTTTTTTGCCAAAGTTTGAGGCTTGCTAAGGATTCTGGGTAACAGAACCTGGTGAGTTACCCCATCCCGTGTTCCCCTAGGTGTCTAGTTTTCAGAAATGTCCAGGTTTGTTAGATTTTCCTAGGTGCCGATTGAGCTAGAGGCCAAAACCCACAGCTAGGAACTTTTCAAATAACACGCCAAATTTCAATGTAAAAATGTGATGTGTCCATGTTGCGTCTCTTGTCAAGGGCATTAGGCCCTCCCCCACACAAGTAAGGTACCATTTTTATCGGGAGACTTGGGGGAATACAGAATCGAAGAACAAACGTTAATGCCCGTGTCTTTTTTTACATTTTTTCCTTCCAATTATAAGGCTTTGTGTAAAAAGATGTGTATTTGAGAAATGCCCTGTAATTCACATGCTTGTGTGGGGACCCCAGAATTCGGAGATGTGCAGATAACCACTGCTTCCCAACACCTTATCTTGTGCCCATTTTAGAAATACAAAGGTTCCCTTGATACCTATTTTTCATTCTTTATATTTACCAAATGAATTGCTGCATACCCAGTATACAATAAAAACCCATTGCAAGGTGAGGCTCCTTTATTGCCTCTGGGTACCTAGGGTTCTTGATGAACCTACAAGCCCTATATATCCCCACAACCAGAAGAGTTAAGCAGACATAACGGCATATTGCTTCAAGAATCTGTCACAGCTGGAAAAAATTATAGAAAAAAATGTGGACAGAAATGGCTCTTTTTTTCACCTCAATTTAAATATTTTTTATTATAGCTGTTACTTTTTGTAGGAAAACCTTGAAGGACCTACACAAATGACTCCTTGCTGAATTTAGAATTTAGTCTCCTTTTCAGAAATGTTTAGCTGTCCGGCATCCAGCATTGGTTTCACACCTATTTCTGTCACTAACTGGAAGGAGGCTGAATGCACAAAAATAGTAAAAATAGGGTATGTCCAAGTAAAAAAACAAAATTGTCTTGAAAAATGTGGTTTTCTGATTCAAGTCTGCCTGTTCCTGAAAGCTGGGAATATGGTAATTGTAGCACCACAAACCCTTTGTTGATGCCGTTTTCAGGGGAAAAACCACAAGCTTTCTTCTGCAGCCCTTTTTTCACATTTTTTCTTCAAAAAAACAAAATTTTAGCAGTATTTTGGCTAATTTCTTGGTCTCCTCTAGGGGAACCCACAAACTTTATGTACGGACGTAGATTTGGCTTGTGTACCTTATGTGGACAAAAAGTTATGAGGGCCTAAGCATAAATTCCCCCCAAAGGCCGAAAAAAGGCTTGCCACCTGAAGGGAAAAGACCTGGCAGCGACAGGGTTAAGAAGTGTTGAGCCATTTGATTACATTAGGGCAGTGTTTGAGGTGCTTGATGCCTTGGAATGATGATGCTTTTAGATATGGTGGCATGCCAATAGCAAACTAACCAATAGCGATACTGATCTCCTAAGGAAGCACATATGCATACCCACATTAAATACCATGGAGGCTTAGATGCACCTATTTAGCCATTTACAGAATCTCTGGACAAGGTCTCCTTCAAAGCTTCCCACCCTCATAGCTTGCATGGATACCCAAGAATGAGAAGAACCAACTCCTGTCTTTGCCAACAAAATGAATGTAGTCCCTCATAAAGTTAAAGATGGTTTTAGTGCTGGTTGTTCCAAAGCAGGCCTAGTAATCAGGGAGGCCTAAAAAGAATCATTAAAAGTGCAACATGCAACTGCCTTCATCAACTGAACAGCCACATTTCGGCCCATTTTTATACTTTTTGACGCAATCCAGCGCCGGCGCTGGTTTGCGTCAAAAAAGTTACCGCCGGCTAACGCCATTCCAACGCACCAGGTGGGTGCCTTATTTATGGATTGATGTTAACCGGCACTGCGGGCTGGTCAGAGTCAAAATAAATGACTCTAACCAGGCAGCACCGGCGTAGGGGAAAATGGGGGTTGTGCATCAGGTTAGAGTCACAAATCATGGCTCTAACCGGACTTGCGCCATTTTTTGATGCACAACCCCCAAGGAAATGACTCCTGTTTTAACAAAGACAGGAGTCATGCCCCCCCGCCTAATGGCCATGCCCAGGGGACTTCTGGGCACAGTGGCATGTAGGAGGGCCCAAGTTAGCTCCCCCATGCCACTACATTAAAAAAAATATATACTTACCTCAACTTACCTGTACTTGCCTGGGATGAATCCCCCCATCCATGGGTGTCCTCCAGGGGTGGGTGGGGGTGGCAAGGGGTATGCCTGGGGGCAGGGAAGGGCACCTATGCACTGCTTCGATGGTCAGAGACCATGGACGTGAGCCCACAGGGCGCTTAACACCTGCACTCACCCAGGCGTTAAAAAACAGTACACATCTGTCTGGGCGCTTTTTTTATGGCCCATCCACTCCTGTGCATTAAAATAAGGCGCACAAGCCTTAAAGTCATTTTTTGGATGGGAACGCCTATCTTGCATGTCATGAACGCACGGCGGTTTCCCGCATCCAGAAAATGACACACACAGAGGAATTTTGACGTTCGCGGGGTCAGGCGTCATAGTATAAATATGGTGCAAGGTTTGCGCCAAATGTGCGTCAAAATATTTGACGCACATTAGGCGCGAACAGAGTATAAATATGCCCCTTCGTTCCTAATTTACTCAAATATTGCAGGTCAATTATTGAGCACTAATTTCTTGCCACTGTGGGGAAATTGCAAAATATCGTCAGTAGAAACGTGACAATGGTCATTTAAAAAAAAATCGAGGACCAGTATGTTAGTGAAAAAGTGTTAATTCACTGTACCCACCTTGTTAATATGAATGCTTTCACTGATCAAGAGGGAAGCAGCCGAATGCTCTCTCTCTGTATATTCTTTACCTGAACTACGAGAGAAATCTGTTTAGGTTCTGTCAAAAGTGGAATATTTATTTCTCAACTCGTGCTAACGCTTGTTTGGTGCATCATTCTGCCTCATAGTAAGTATGCCCATTGCAATATATGAGTTCGTCTGGTTTCGCTGTATGGCAGGGACATTTCCGTAACTGCCGCAGCCCTCTTTGAAATAATGCTTTTCCATCTAAAGGTAACATGTTCTGCATTAAAGATAAATAATTACTGAAATTGTGATTAAGTATGTAAATGTTCAATATAGATCGTCCTGTGTTACTATTCAAGAAAATGGATTCCTTTGTTTGGTGTGTGAAAAGCTACTTAGGATAAAATAAATATTTTCAGTCAAAGGAACAATTGCTTCTATTTTCCAGAATTACAGTTTCCTCATTCATTTGAGTCATTACTCAGGTTCCCAATTAAGTTCTGAGTTGGATCGGCTTGTTTCTTTTAAATTTGAGCTTTCTTAGTTTTTCTGTGTGTTATATGTGCCACTGTCGTCCTTTTATGTCACTGGCTGTGTGTGCTGTTGTGGTCCTTGTTCAATGTCTCTAGTTGTACGTATCACTATATGCCTGCATATATCTAGTAAAGATTGCCCACATCTATAATTCTTAACTGTTTATCAGTTTTCTACGTATGGAAAAAGCCTTCTTCTGTACTGAAGATAGCAAGATTGTACTAGGGAATAAAGAAGCCACAATATCGAAGAGCTACAGTATCATGACTAGAACATTGAGGTCCAAAATCTTGAAGAAGTGCACAGAGGAACGTATAGATTTACTGTTCTTAACATATTTAATAAAATACAGGGATGTTATAGTTAGGTTCAGGTTTTACATGCACAAAACCATAGAGATTCAGCTGTAATAGAGTTATTTTAAGTAACTATAATTTGTGCTCTGAAGTTACTATACCTTGTGCCCCCCATGCACAGTATTCTCATCAATAATTTTACTGTAAATGTTACAATTATATTTTCATTGATGTCATAGAAGATGGTGAGTGATGTAATATCTGTGGTAATTAGCAATATATATATATATATATATATATATATATATGTATTTTGCAAATGTCCTGCAGCAACTGACTTCTACCACCAATAAGGCCGGTGCACGGCCCTGGATGCAGGCTCCGTCAACATCCAAAATTCCCTTCCAATCCACATTCATGAAAAAGATGCCGGCACTCCAGGCTTACTGCACAAAGTTAAGTTTATTCCGTACCAGTCATACGAACTGAAAAAAACACTAGACCGATCTGGTTGAAACGCGTTGCCCAAAGCTTTAGTGTTTTTTTCAGTTCGCATGACTGGTACGGAATAAAATAAACTTTGTGCAGTAAGCCTGGAGTACCGGCATTTTGTTTATGAATGTGGATTGGAAGGGAATTTTGGATATATATATATATATATATATATATATATATATATATATATATATATATGTATATATATGACAAAAGTAAATTCAGTTCTGAACCGGCACTCCAAACAACCACAATGTTTATTCAAGGCTTAAATCAACTTTCACTAGGATGACTTGTACTGGGGAGGCGTTTCAACCATGAGGGTCTTCTTCTTTGGCCCAAGTCATTACAGAGGCCTCACCTCCCATGTATTGAATACCATTCGTCATCATAGACATAAAAGAAATCTTCAGTAAATCCTGAAGGTAAAGTTGAACTAGCCCAATTTAACATATTTCAGCAAACACATTCTAAACACATGCATACAAAATTCCATCTTCAATCTTTCAAAAAATGGGGACAATTATTCCCAACTAAAAAACTATTAATATTATCAAATAATAGTCAGTTGTTGCTGTCAAACTTCCAAGCAACATACTCAATGACAGTCCTGTTCAAACCTAATAAATGAATAATACACATCCAGATTGTATATAGTTTCTGGGGAATGGCCAATATTAAAACACCAATTGAGTTAACAGATTCTAAATGGCTCAATCATAATTTACACTGTTATCCATGCAAGGTCAAAATTACCCAATGTGCACAAAAAGTTCCTCATCCTAGTTTAAACCCCATAGGTGCTTACTGTTAAGTCGGATTATGTACTCCGATTCCATCCTTCTTAGTCTAAGCTCCCTATCATCTACCCTTGTGGTTGGAGGTACCCTGTCAATTCCAAAGAATTACATTGCCTCGATTTTACCTCCATGTACCAAATCACAATGGCGGGGTTATATCATTGCTTTTGATGCCGCGCCAATGTTCCAAAATCCGTTTTTTCATGGGGAAAATCGTACTACCCACATATCTCAATCCACAAGGACAAATAATTACATAGATGGCAAAGTTTGAATTGCAGTTTAGGAATTTTTTGATCTTTGCTTCCTTCCCTGTCGGTAGGAGATATCCTTTACAGTTAACACTGTTTCTGCAAGCCTTACATCTGGCACGTTTGTAAAAGCTGTAGTGTTTGCCTAGGAAAGTCTCCCTGCTTTTAGGTTGATAACTATGTACTAGCAGATCCTGTAAAGAGCTACTCTTTCTATAAGTGAATCTTGGCTGGGAACTGACCTTTTGATAAATTACCTTATCTGCCTTTATTTATTTCTAGTGAACGGCAAACAACCTTGGGCTGTGTCTTTGCAACATCAACTTGAATTTAATCAGTTTCTGAGTGGCTCAGGAGTCAAAGATATTGCGATTTGAAAGACGCGATTTATCAAAGAAAATTATTGTGCGGGGAGCATTTCTTAGAGACGTAGTTATTGAATCATTTACATCACGCTTGGAGCAGACGCGATTCCCAAGTGTCAATCACTGTGCGAAGAGTGTGTATTTTTGTTACATTGTTGCCACGGAGGAGCTTCCGGTTGATGATTCATGGGAGACTCAGTTAGCGGCAATTGAGTACATCGAATGCCAAAGCAAACACAGACTCTGATGTGAATTTCCTGCTGGGTGATAAATCACTGTGAGAATTGTGCAGAAGTTTTTCGCTCTGGAGGTAAGCGCCATCAAGACAGTTTTAAATACATTGAGGAAGATTTGTGACACATGTTTTTAACATTTTTAGACCACTCAGAGAAGGAATAATTCAGTTTTTAGATCTCAGAAAGCGGGATTCTAAACTGATGCCAGCTGGAGATTGTAATCAGCATGGAGTATTTCATTTCCACACAGTAAAATGTCTCACAGTTTCTCAGCTTTTGAGGGTGTAGGAATTGCCCATTTTTCGCGTCCAAGTGCCTTGGTATAGTATAATAACATTCCAGTGACAAATCTTTTCAGCATTATCTATTTTATGATGAATGCGCCAAATTGCTCCAGAATGCATGTGGCGCGGGGGACCTGTTTGATGAAAATTCAACAAATTTGACACATTCCAGCCATGTTATGGGAGAAATCGAATCGCAGGGTGTTGTGTCCTTAAAACAACAGTTATGGCAATTGGAGGAATTGTGCAGGAAAGAAATCAACAGAAGCTGGGAGGCAATCTCACTAAACAATTATATAGAGGTCAATAGAGTACCACGCAGCCTCAGAATTCTAGGGCCATATTTATACTTTTTGACGCAAAACTGCACCGATGCAGTTTTGCGTAAAAAATATTACCACCGGCTAACGCTATTTCTGTGCGCTGTGCGGGCGTCAAATTTATACTTTGACGCACGGTGGCGCATACCACAGGTGTAAGCAAAAAAAAATTACGCACACCGCAGCGTCCCGTCGTAAAGGAAAATGACGCTAAAGCGCCGGAATGACTGTGAGACGATTAACGAGACAGCAAACCAGATATGCGGCATTTTTTGACGCAATAGCATCAAAAATTCCCTGCAAACACAGCCATTTCAGCAGAGGGGATCCAAAATGGATTCCAGATGCCTGTACAGACCCCAGGAAGATGACAACAGACCAGGAACCAGCCAGGAGGACCCACACAAGAACCAGGACTTGGAGAAGAAGAAAAGAAAGTGTCGATTCAGTGCAGAGGAGCAGGAAATTCTTGTAAAAGAGGTGACGGAACACCAGCACCAACTGTTTGTCACCTCAAGTTGCCAATCAGTAGGAGAGAGGCAAGAAACGCTGGCATGACTGCAAGCGCAGGACCAAGGAAAAGATGGCCAGGAACAGGAAGGCAGCACTGCAGACTGGAGGTGGGAGTCCAGCACCGCAGGAGTCCCTGGACCACATGGAGGAGATGGTCGCAGCCATCATCCCTGAGGAGATCGTCACAGGTATTCAAGGACAGGACAGCCCAGACTACCAGGAGACCACACAGATGCAGGGTAAGTCACAAGGGAAACTAAAATGCACTAATGTTAACTGCAACCGGGGGCAGGGGGGAATACCTACTATACAATGCATATAAGTCATCATATACATGGAGTGGCATGGGTAAAGGGATACGGCAGGGGGGCATGGCCCGTACAGAGAAAAGCTGGGGCACAACATAACACAACACCAACAACATTTCCATGGGGGTATGCTGCCACGCCAATGATATTGCAAAGGTAAAGCCACGCCAGGAGGGAAGGGCACAACGTCAAACTAACATCCCGTCACACGTCAACCACTATACCCTCTACATTAACTAGGGCCCAATTAACAACCTCTAGCCATACCGACAACTGGAATGTAACAGTGACAACAGTTGCCACTACTACCTCCGCTGTGTGTGCTGGTCAAGTAGCCAAAGGCAGTAACGTCCCCATGGATCATACACACCTAAATTAGAGGGTTTAGGATGACAACGTTAACAATCCCCTGAAACAAGACAAATGTTCCAGTCCTGTCAAATGTGAATGCCCATAGTTGCCGCAAACATCAGCCAATGTCATCAACATTAGGAGGTACACAGCACTAATGTCACACCCATGCTCCATATGTCAGGGTCCATCCTGTGCCTTGGCCACAATGCAACATCCCAAATGTTATTTTGCTCAGACAACAGCATTGAGGGGGAGGGCACATGTAACTGGTCACTGAAATACACTTGCACAGTCAGAGGAGGAAATAGGACACTGCTACGACAATCAGGGCAATCCAATGTACCACACATTCCCCAATATCAGCTGTGCACATTACCAATGCTGACATCCATATTGTGCCATAACAATGCTATGCATAGTATACGCTACATTTCAACTACATATAAGTGAATGTGAAAGATCAGAGACTGGGGCAGGTCCAGATTGTTAAGTGTGCTTCTAGGGCCATCAGAGCACCCACAGCCAGTGAAAGGTCTTACCATGAGAATGTAAGTAGAGGGAGGGTTGAGCAGGACAAGAAGGTGGCAATTCACTCTTTGGCCAAAACCAACACCTAGAGGATGTGATGCTGACAAGTCTACTAACTGACCACAATACATGTGACATGCAGGTGGGCATAGGCCTGGGAGAATTCCCATATGAATGTCTGGATCAATGAACAGGAACCAATATCACAATTGGCAGGCATGTCACATCACAAATGCCACAACACAGACACACTAATTGTACCCTATTTCATTGCAGAGGACGATGGATCTCCTGTGGATATGCCTGTCCAGGACTACCCTGATGACATGGATGACAAGCTGACAAACATTAGTCAGCAGACCCTCCAAGATGTCCTTGGAACCCTCCAGACCCCACCTTCAGTCACATGGAGGAGCACAGAACAAGCAGCCATCACAAAGGACCCACCCACAACCCCGATTGTACAACCTGCCAGCTCCAATACAGCAGAGGATTCAGAACAACACTGGCACCAGCTTTGAGAGAACTGTAGTAGGAGTACAGCAGGAGCTGGCCAAGGAGATGCGGGTGGGGATGCAAAAAATGGCAGCCAGCCTTGAGGGGATGCATTTGTGCATGATGTCATCTGCAGATCAGGCAGCAGCCATGCAAGCGCTAACATCCATCCTGCAAGGACTACAACAAACTGTAAAGGAATTCACCACTGCAGTAAGGGAGTTGCCACAACACCTCGCACCCCAAACCTTCCACTACATGCACGAATGCAATCATGACCCCCTCAGGGCTGACCTGGCTGCCTACCATCTTGATGTGGCAGCAGATCCTCCTTGCAGCAGTACTGCCCTTAAGACCCCCACAGGTAGCAGCTAGCGGGATGTCTGACTCCATCTCTACACACACTGAGGTGTGTGTTGCCCCTTCACAACCACCACCACCACGGGCAGAGGAGGCAACACACACATCAGAAGATGAAGACCAGGAACAGATCACCTTCACACGTAAAAGTACCCGGAAGCACTAGTCCCTGCCACATGGTCACCTATTACCAAGGTCCTGCGCTTCGTAACATGCCAGTCTTGCAACAACAGTACTCAAGCACTGTTTTGCAATCCACTGTCTATCTTGTCAGCCTGCCCTGTGATTGTCTCTCACTAACTCATTGGCAAATCCTGTCCCTCTGCACTGTCTGACACTTCACCCCAGCATGTCCAATGAAATGTCCTTTTGCACTTGTGTAGGATCACAATGGAAGATGTCACTATAATGGACTCACAATTGGACAATGTACATATAGCACTGCAGCACTTTTCAATAAATACCACTTACACAACCACTTTGTCTCTGTGTAATGTGATACATCAACCGTGCAGTAGACCACTGAATTTTGCCTCCTGTCAAATAGCTTGTCAATACAACTGTCCTGAAATAATGTAGGCTGATAACTATGCACAGTGGCCTGTATTCCACCATACTCTGCCCTTTCTGAGGGTAATATCTGAGGAAAAGAGAAACTATACACCATAATGCTGTGTTGGACAGAATAATGCTTCCTCAAGGGATATCTAAACCATAAAATAGTGCCTTCAAAATGTTGCTTCAATGCAAAACTAACACATGTAACATTGCCCACAAATATAAGCGAACAGTCGCCAAACTGCATGAATGGAGGTGTATGAGTTCACATCCAAATAAGTAATCATGCTGAACAGTGTAACAAATGATCTATGTGAGTTATGTACACTATACTACAAGAGAGCTTACTACCACTCACGTTATAAGGGTTTCCTTGGACATGAGACTGCAGTCAGACATAACACAGTGTCCCCAATCATAAATCTGAAAGCACTGTCTGTGACATTGAAAACATACATTGTGAAAAAACACGTTGGTATCCATAGTAACTGTGATTGGTGGTTGCAATGAATGGTCTAATCTTTGCAAGGTAGCTTTGGGGTAGCTGCCAATGTTACGGCTCAGTTGGGATTTGTTAACAGCTTAGGACACAAAATTTAATACAAAAGAAAATCTGTACACTCATGCCAAGGCCCTGATCTACAAGCATGTCACACATACTGTAAAGGGTTTACTGCATATTTATGGAACAGTAAAAACAGAAGTGAAAACTCGGGGAAAAGCCTTACCTACCCTAATCTACTCTAACTACTCATTACCCACAACTGTCCCTAACTAACCTAAGCTAACCTTACTTATCACATTTAACGAAACGTTCTAAACATCAACCCACCACCCCCTTATGAGGCGGGACAAATGGAGGACAACAGATACTAACCTAAACACATACTATCCTATACTAACAAATATATATATATATATATATATATATATATATATATATATATACATATATATATATATATATATATATGTATATATATATATATATATGTATATATATATTTTTTTTTTAACACACAAGAACCCCAACATTGCCCCCCATCCACCCACCCACACACTCAAAAAGAAACAGTAGAAATATTCAGGACTCCCCACCCACTAACACGAACTAAACTAACATCCTATACTAACCTAACACTAAGCCCTCTAAACCCACAAAGTATAAGAATCAGGAAAGAGAAGGGAGGGGAGGGAATCATGTCTGTCAAAACTGCTACAGGTTGGCCCTCCGGAGGGTCCTTTGGTTGACCGCACCCGCCGGTTGTCATGTCGCACCTCCTGCCGCAGTCGACTCATCTTCCGCAGGACACTATCAAATTTAGGCTGCATATGTCCAAAAGCAGCAGGGTCAATGGCTGCAGCTGGGGTGGTCTGGGTGCCAGCCGAGGAAGTGGGGGGCCGTGTAGTGTCCATTGCTCTGGGCTGCCCTGCAGGTGGTGCTGTGCTTGGGCCTGGAGCACTTGCTGAGGATGTTGCCGCAACGGTCACAGCTGCTGGTGGTGCCACCTGGGTGGTAGTGGTGCTGGTGGTGGCTGTGGTGAGCAAAGAAGGGCCGCCTTGTGAAAATGCCCTCCAGGCTCCGGAGGCCCGTTCGTGCCGGTATCTGCGGGCCATTTTTCAGTACTCAGACTCTACTTGAAGTATGTTCTGATACTTCATTGCCACCATTGAAACTCCCTGACCTGGATGGGTGCCATATTTGCAGCTGTGAAGACAAATAGAAAATCTAACATTAGGAACTGCATTGTGTGAAATGGCACAAGCAGTAAATCAGACAATACATCAATTGTACTTGTAACAGCTCATATCATCATACAGATCATTGATTGTCCCTGAGGAAGTACATGGCAAGCCAGCCTACAAAGGTTCTATCACACATCTAAACCCTACAAGATGGGTAACAACTGGCATGATTTTGGCATCTATGTTCTGCCAGTTGTCAGCTAACAATCATGCTGCACATCTTACGCCAATGCCAGGGCTACAAATGTCATTGTACGGTATGGAAATCTAGGGCCACATGATCTGCAAGTTGAATATGGACATGCTAGTATAGTACTCATGTGCAAAACATGAGTGTGTATACTCGGTTCAGACAAAAGATTCACTGATTTACATGTCTGTGTACCAAACGTGTACCATCAGTCGTAGGTACACTATTCACAAACCCATGCCTGTGTTTGAGGGTGGGGGGTGGACTAACAACTAATAATTTCAAACAACAAGGACATCCAGGAAGCTTAGGAAAGCTGGACATGTGTTTGGCTCAACACACACACCACAGGTAAGGAGTATCTTCAAATAGGAGACAGCAAACCCTTGACCAATCCCAGGGCCACACATGTTTGGAAATGCAGACCTTTGTCCACATCAGTTACTACCAGTAAGCTTTGACTCACAACAAACACAGAGATGCAGGAACACCCCTGGCCATGAGTTGCATGCACACCTAGACCATTGCACTCAAGTGCCACATACTTGTTGCACTACATGTGGAGCTACATGCTGCTAGGAAGTTCAACCTACAGTTTAATCAGTACATTAGTGAATTGGGAAGCAGAAGTCTGTGGGTAAGCATTTTGCAGCCCCATTCTGGGAGAATTTGGGTCTGACTGGCTGACTAAATCGCAAATTGGGTCCAGTGCGACTCTTTCTGATTCAAGTGTTATCCACATGACTCATCCCTATTCACATTGCGGGGCCTACAGGACTGACCTAGAATCCCTAAATAAGACAATAGGATAAGGATTGGCCAACTCAAAGATGGTGATAAAATGAAATTCCACTCATGGAACAAAACACAAGATTGGCCAGCACATCACATCTTGCTATGTGTCCAACACACTGGACTCCATCACACATCACCAGCAAACACAACACATAACAGACATATCAACACTTACTGGAGATGTCTGGGTCCTCGAATCTAGCAACCTCGCCAACAGTGTAGGGTGCTGGTCCACCTGTAAGGCATGGAAGGGAGAAATGTGCTCAATTTCTCTGCACTATACAACAATTCAAAAGACAAATACTATGTGTAAGATTACATAAGTAAGTAAAGCCACTCAGACATGATGATACTGCACCCGATATAGCACGGCTAACATGTACATATCATGGGTCTCCAGTGAGTGTTACACACATGCAGTGGCCCTAACTATCATGTGGTGGCAAACATGCTCCTTCATTAGTGAGCAGACATAATAATGGAGTGTATTTGTCTCATCGTGTGTATCCAAGAGAGACATCCAAAGCCACTTTCTGTGAGGACTGTATTACCAGTCAACCAGCCATTGTGACCATGACAAATTTATGACACACAGGTACAATGTACAGAGGGGCAGGGACAGTTGTTAGCCCTCATGCTGTTACAGTTACTTCATTTGATGTGGCCCAGCTATGATGAGTTGCACCAACCATAGAGATATGAACCCATGTGCATACCTTTGGCCAGCCATCCCTAAACGAAAGATGGAACAACAAACTCCAAATAAAAGTCTAAGATGTTAGCTGAGCGCAGCTAGAACTTGTTCCCTATGTGTCCAAATCCAGATCTGACATGTATCCGAAATGAAGGAGGGGCACAATAATCCCTAAGATTTTTTGAATTTCCGTGATCGGTTTCCTTACACACTCACCAGACACACATGAGACATATGTTTGGGCCACATTGATTGACGTGAAGCCTGCACTCATTTTCAGCCTCACGTAGTGTTTTAAAATTCAGTCTAGCTGTTGCGTCAACCAATGTTGGTAATGAATTGGAAATTTCTATACCTCACAGGCAAATGTGACCTATATCTCTACATAATTGGCTCCTGATTTGTGTTGCTGTTTGACACAAAGGCGGCACTAACTTACATAATGCAAAAGTCTTCAGTAGGTCTGCAGAGCTCTTGCTTCCTAACAGCTAGCAATTGTGGTCCTTAACAAAGTAGTTATATGACCCCGTATGTTTCAGAAGCATTCCACACACTCAACAACATTGCTGGCAGATATTGTAAAAATCACCTCATGTCACTACAGAGCATTTAATCATGCACATTTACATGATTTGTACTCACCAACAGGGCCACCAATCACAATACCCAGGTGGTCCAGCAGATCTTGCTCCCTGGAGATAAGGTCAGCCCAGCAGTGCTTCAGCTGGTGGTCATTCCTTGGTGTCCGATAAATCCGTTGCAGGTGATGCAAGACCTTTGCCCACCGGAGCCTCTGTGCCTCAGTGTGATACCCCTGTATCACCCGCCCACCTGCCTCAATCATAAGGGGTAGGAAATGGCACACCAGCCATATAAAACCACCCAGCTCCTCCTCACCCATCTTGCCAAGACGAGGCCTACCCAACATCTTAGCAGCAAAAGATAAATAGGGGATAAAATGGAACAAAGGAGAATAGGGGGAAAGTAGAATAGGAAAAACTTAAACTAAACAACTAACACAGCCCACCTATACCCAAACTAACACTACCCACAACAGACTCCCAACAAAACAAAGACAATACTTTACAACACAATTGTACACAATAAACACTCAGACAGGATACAACAACAAGTTTTTATTCACAAAAAGACTATACATAGACCACACAGGAGACAAAAGCACAATTTGACCAGACAACACTCTTAACACAGCCACACAGTCAGGAAGTATCACAGACTGCAAAGTGAAAGTTAAAGTACACCCACTGTACATAATCTGTAAACAGGATATCCTATTACATCACTTCCTGCCTAAAATGGCGGGTGTTTTTATCGTTATGCGGCAAAAAAAAATTACGCATACAGTCTGCGAGTAATTTTTTTCGACGCACAGGAGTAGAAATGATCCCGCAGCCATATGTTTGGAAATAGTTTTACACTTAGCCAATTTTCTGAGGTACAGTGTGGAAGATACAGCTCAGGGGCAATGGTTTTTTCAGGACATTATGGGTCGTTTTTCGGGCATAAGCGACATTTTTTACTGGGTTTGGTTCATTTTACCATTTTCATGTTATATTACATTTGTGACAAAACTGAGATAGGTTGATTGCACCCACTTTGGTCATGACGGTGTATGGACACATGTGAGACATCATGCTACTGCGGACCATGATCCACTATTTACATTCATTTACAGGATTTTCACTCTTGACTGACGCACTAGGTGGCCAAACGTGTGGCCTACATATCTGTATTGCACAAATTGGGCATGTTTGGCGTCAGGAGAGGATAGCAAGGTGACGCACATAAGTACAATACCTCAATGCCTATGGCTCAATGTGTGTGCACTGGCTACTAATGTAGTTGTTGACCCACTGTGTGTGCATCACAATATGCATCATTGCAAATATGCTTGTATGAATGTGAATTCAATGTGTCCAACCCTCAGATGCAAGTCAGTGTGGAAATGAGAGAGGACATGTGTTAGTCATACATGTAGCAACATCTGTTGTGTGCACTTCCTAGTTTCTGGGTAACGTAAACACCACAAATGACAAAGCATGCACCGGATAGATGGCAGACGCTTGTTCATGTCAATGGTCCAAAACTTGCCCATCACATGTCCTGGAAATTTGGATACTGTTTCCTAGGCTCTTGTTGGTGAACCCACCGTGAGTCAAGCACATGTACAGACTAAGTGGGTACCATGTTATTGACACGGAAAGCCAAAGGTGAACCACAAATTTAATATCATGCCCCAGTTTCAGTCATATGACTGAGCCACAACTCTCCTGTGGCAGAAGTGGACCAGCAGATGAAGCAGCAGGTGGCCACATATTTCCAGTGATCAATTGCACAGAGGTGTCTGGTTCATGTGTGTGGTCCAATGTTGATCCTGTATATTTTTAGGGGTCTATGTTGTCACAGTTACGTCCAGGTCTCATCATGAGTCAGTGGCTGCTATTCCTGTATCTACTGAGTATCCTTCGGAGATCAATGGAAGTAAAGCCAATGAGGACATAAGAACCTACATGGGGATGGTCCCACCCTGTCACTGCAGATGTGTTATCAGACTGTCAACAGGGCAACCTTGGTGTGCTGAGTGAGATCATATCTCAGGAGTAATGTTCGGCAGGTGTTATTACAACATTTGTACAAAGGTTGGCCTGTAAAGTTCCCACTGCATCTGGGAACATCATAGCCTCTGTGTTAATTAATCTTGCAGCTATTCAGCATGCATAGCCCATCAATATGTTGTGAGCAATGTGATTCAGCGTGTGAACTGTCAGGGTCCTAACATGTGTGGACTTTTCATGCACATTATCTGAAGTTGCTGGTTCTGCTGGAGGCACCATACCCAATCCCTGCATACGGCCATGGTACACTGTCACACTTTGTCGCTCATGCATACATGAGACCCAGACAAGGGATAGGCCATAATTTGGGTATTTGGAGACAAGTTCCCAATTATGGTACGATAAGTAAGCAGATTATGCTAATTAACTTATTTGAGTATGCATTGATGAACCACCTGACAAAATACCCCCGGAGGAATGTGAGGGTTGGGAAAGCAAGTATGATACATATGTAGCCACAAGGAACCTTTAGGGTAACGCACAGACAGATGCCAGTCAGGCTAACAGGATGCAGGGTCAATCAGGATCCAGCACTTCCACAAGGTACATACTCAGTGGTCTGTCTAAGACTGGTCAGAGGAAGAAGAAGACAGTTGACATGGAAAACTGTGTTTGTCCTGTGTTTTGGAAGGTGACACTTAAACCCAAGGGCTGTGTTACACAGCTTATTTTTCTAGCAATGCATAGTGTAATCGACAAAATGGCAGCTTCTATGCTGTTCCAAGCATCTGCAAGGGCAGTGCATGTTCAAATGGGTGGTCTGCATGGAGGTGCTCACAGGGGAGTGCTGCATCAGTTCCTCATAAGTCCTGTAGGTGAGATTTGAGTTCAAATGGCCAACAGTACCTTTCACGTGGGAAGCAAACTACAGATGAGAACAGGGCTTAGAGACTACAAGCCAGTGCATTATTTAACCTGACGTCCATGCAGAACGATGCACTATGACTATGGCATACCATACGAAAGGGTGAAGCACACTGGGTTACTATTGTTAGTCTGTGTGTGTGTAGAGGAGGGAATGTCTGGGTACACATATTACCATTCCAGGGACCTCTTAAGACAGGTGGGGTGAGACCAGGAGCATGGGTGTGTCAGGACTTAGGACATGGGCTGACATGTACATGGAATGTCATGTGCCCAATGCTTGTCATAGGTGTGGCACTTGTGCTGTCTATGTTCTGCTTATATCGAATTCTAGTCACAGATAGTCCTTGCAAAGATAGGTGCTGTACGACTTACTGCTGTCAAGGGTCTGGTCATACATTCCTGTTACCAATGTAATAGCACATCCACTGCCTCATGTATGAGGCTTTTTTCCCCTTATTGACTGATGGTGTCTCACTTGTGTGCCATATACTGCGATGAACCATGTTGCCAACATGTATGTGTGAAATAGGTGTGGTCCTCTGCAATTGAAGTAATGGACACTCCCAGGATACTTTGCCACAATGTTGGTGATCAATCCTTGGTGATCCACAATGGCCTGCACACTGATGGAATGTGTGTGATTCCTGTTGCGGTATAGGTGTTCAGTTGCAGCAGGTGGCACAAGGCGTACATGTGTGCAGTCAATGGCGCCAAGGATGTGTGGGATTCCATTCATGAGGTAAAACCCCTCTGTTGCCTCCTGCTGCTTCTGCTGTGTGTTTGGGAAGAAGATGCAGCGGGGTGTGAGTCTGATGCTGGCATCCAGTACCTTGGGCAGGAAGGAGGAGAACGATGGCTGTGATATCCCAGCAACCAGGGCGCCAGTGGTTTGAAAGGAGCCACTTGCCAACATCTGTAGTACAGCTAGCAGCTTGGTTTCTGTTGGGATGGTGCGGGTGTCAGCAAGCTGGGTTCCAACTGTGGCTCAATGTTGCGCAGCAGCTGCTGAATAGCTTGCCAGTTCAACCTGTACCTCTGGATGATGTCATGTTCCTTGAGGCCATGAAAGGTTGTCCTGGTGTGGAATATCCTCTCCTGCCTTCTGCATTGCCTTTGGGGTCCCTGCTGATGTTCTGGTAGCTGCTGTTGTTGTTGCTGTGCTCTGCGTCTGCGTGCATGCTGGATGAGAAGCACCTCCATGTCTCCCTTTTGCTGCTATACAGGTGTGTTTGCCCCATTTTAACGCCTGCCCTGACCCAGGTGTTACTTTTTTACGCAAATCGCCCTGTGTGTCATTTTCCGACTCCGCCTCCCGACGTACGGGAATTTTTGCCCTGTAGCATAAATACGACGCATGGGCGTTTAAGTCATTTTTTGGATGGGCAAGGCGGTTTCCCGCATCCAGAAAATGAGGCACACAGCGGGATTTTGGCGTTCGCGGGGTTTTTGACGCACATTCGGCACAGACGGTGTATAAATATGCCCCCTAATAACTCCATCGTATGCAAACCCGCACCCTAAACTCTTGGAGGAATGGTCCGCACTAATGGCAGCTACCTGTAAGAAAATGTTGGAGCTTTTATCCAAATATGCGGCGATGGAACTGACGCAGATTAGCAAGGAAATTGGGAACCTCAGGACAGCTCTTGAAAAGAATGTGGCGCAAGATGAAGTCAAGAACTTCTATAAGGAGATGGAGGTACGACTTACCAAGTATGAAGAAGAAATTAAGTTGAAAAAGAGGAGAAAATTCTTACGAGATAAGACTGACTATGCCATTGGACACATCCTTACCTTTGGTAGGAAGTTTGACCAGGCAAGAAAGAACTTCAGACAAAATGAGGCCTTAACAGGAAATGTCATCCTCGAAGTCAAGTCTGGAAAATGCCTCCGATCTTGAAGAACAACCTGGCCCCAGTGCCATCTCAGGGCAACCATTTACAACGTTGGAGGAGTACCGTTTTTTACAATTAAATCAACAACCACAAAGGAAGCCCCCAAAAGGAAGAGGAGAAAATGGAAAAACATAAAGATCAGGAGAGGTGGAACGGCAACAAGAAATCGAGAAACAAGCTGGGAAAAATGTGCGTTTGGGCAAGAAAAATAAATAATTTATGAGAAAAAACCTACTATATTAAACATTTCTTCTCATGTTCCGTCCCAAGATGAACGGACAGTTTTGGAATTGGGTTTGTCGTTTTACCCTGTGGCTACTTTTGACTACACTAAGACGCGTATTGGTGTCTTTCAATTTGTCAGGAGATTGAAACTACTGAAGATTTTTACCCAACAAAAAGACAACTGTCTCTTATAAGATTCAAAGGGGGGCATGGATGTAATGGATAGGCCTGTAGAACAGACTATTGGTTATATTGAGGGCCTCGCCACCTTAAGGGAGTTGGAGGTAGTGGAAAGATTATGAGATACTGAAAAATACTTATTGATGGAATTGGGATTGGATATTGGAGATATGAGTAATAGCAGTTTTAAGCCCAAATCCAGGTGCAATCCCACAACCCCACATGATAATATTGATGCTTTCCATGATCCGGTGGTTTATGATCTTGCCAGATTGTGTAATGATAGTAAAAATATGTTTACAAGTAATCTAACATCAGGCCAACGAAAAGTGTTATTTTCATTCAGTAAAGCAACTGCCATTGTGATCAAACCAGCAGACAAAGGTGGGAATGTTGTTCTATGGGATCTGCAGAAATATCAAAGTGAAGCAAGGAGACAGCTGCTGTTTTCTAAATGTTATGAGAAGTTGACAATGACAGCATATGGAACATCTATTACAATGTTTTATGATTTACTTATTGATAACTATAACTATGGTCTCCTTACTGATGATGAATTAAAATTCCTGACAGTTAGAAAACCCACAGCACCTTGTTTCTACATGTTGCCAAAGATTCATAAGGATAGTCAAAATCCTCCGGGCAGACCTATAGTGTCAGCGAAAGGAAGCCTTTTGGAGAATGCTTCAATTTATTTAGACTATTTTTTATATCCATATGTATTTAGTTTGGCATATTACTGTACAGACACTATGGACTTTATTATAAAGATAGAAGGTATTCCGTGGACACCCCACAATATTATGGTGACCATAGATGTAGTATGGCTATATACGTGCATCCCACATGACCTAGGAATTTGGGCATGTAAGCATTTTTTTAGGGACAAACCTATCAGGTTATATGAACATTCTGAATTGCTCCTAAAAATGCTAAGATTTTGCCTGGAGAATAATTTTTTCCTTTTCGAGGATCAATGGTTCCGACAGGTTACTGGGACTGCGATGGGGAGTTCCTTTGGTTCGAGTTATGCCTGCCTCTATATGGGTTGGTGGGAGACACAGCAAGTAATGTCAGATGAGAATGAGCAATGGTGTAGCAATATAGATTTTTGGACAAGATACATTGATGACATTTTTGCAATTTGGGACAGTCCAGAGACATTACTATATGATTCCTTGAACTGGTTACCTACCAATGATTTGAACCTCAAATTTACATATAAAATACACACACCAGTTATTGAATTCTTAGATGTTGAGGTTACAGTTGATGGAGACACACTTCAGACCAATCTCTTTAGGAAGAGTGCAGCGGGAAATAGTATTTTGCATGCTCGTAGCCATCACCCACCCAAACTCAAGTGGAGCATACCGTATGGGGAATTGCTTAGGGCAAAAAGAAATTGCAGTACATCTCACAGTTTCCTAAATGAAGGAGCAAATATGATTAGAAGGTACAGATCTAGGGGATATCCGACTAGAATAATCAAAAATGCTTGTCAAAAGGTGGAGGAAGTTCAGAGGGATGGCCTTTTAAGTCCAAAGAAAAATAATAAAGACAGTGATAATACTTTGAGATTAATAACTACCTTTAATGCCTATTCGTCTGAGGTAAAGAAAATGATATCTCAATATTGGCATCTGATAAAGGCAGATAAAGTAATTAGTCAAAAGGTCAGCTCCCAGCCAAGAATCACTTCTAGAAAGAGTAGCTCTTTACAGGATCTGCTAGCACATAGTTATCAACCTAAAAGCATGGTGACTTTCCTAGGCAAACAATAAGGCTTTTACAAATGTGCCAGATGTAAGGCTTGCAGAAACAGTGTTAACTGTAAAGGATATCTCCTACCGACAGGGAAGGAAGAAAAGATCAAAAAATTCCTAAACTGCAATTCAGACTTTGCCATCTATGTAATTATTTGTCCTTGTGAATTGTGATATGTGGGTAATACGATTTTGCCCATAAAAAACGGATTTTGGAACATTGGCATACCATCAAAAACAATGATATAACCTATCCGGTGGCCCGCCTTAGTAATTTGGTACATGGAGGTAAAATCAAGGCAATGTCTTTCTTTGGAACTGACAGGGTACCTCCAACCCCGAGGGGAGGCGATAGGGAGGTTAGACTAAGAAGGATGGAATCAGAGTACATAATCCGACTTAACAGTAAGCACCCGTGGGGTTTAAACCAGGATGAGGAACTTTTTGTGCACAGTGGGTAATTTTGACCTTGTATGGATAACAGTGTAAATTATGATTGAGGTGTTTAGAACCTGTTAACTCAATTGGTGTTTTAATACTGGCCATTCCCCAGGAATTATATACCATCTGAATGTGTATTATTCATTTATTAGGTTTGAACAGGTCTGTCATTGAGTATGTTGCTTGAAAGTTTGACAGCAACAACTGACTATTGTTAATATTAATTGTTTCTTAGTTGGGCATAATTGTCCCCAGTTTTTAAAATATTGAAGATGGAATTTTGTATGCAAGTGTTTAGAATGTGTTTGCTGAATTATGTAAAATTGGGGTGGTTCAAATTTACCTTCAGGATTTACTGAAGATGTCTTTTACGTCTATGATGACAAATGGTATTTAATACATGGCCTCTGTAATGACTTGGGCCAAAGAAGAAGACCGTCATGGTTGAAACGCATCGCCAGTACAAGTCATCCTAGTGAAAGTTGATTTAAGCCTTGAGTAAACATCGTGGTTGTT
The DNA here is from genome assembly GCF_031143425.1 of Pleurodeles waltl. Taxonomy (NCBI): domain Eukaryota; kingdom Metazoa; phylum Chordata; class Amphibia; order Caudata; family Salamandridae; genus Pleurodeles; species Pleurodeles waltl. The sequence goes on along the minus strand of NC_090437.1, from coordinate 4,442,678 downwards.
TGGAGTTCCGGCTCAGAACTGCATTTATTTTTGTCATATTTTTATGGGTCCTGTGCCCATATCGGTGCACCAGCTTCGAAAGGCAGCAGCAGGAAGAACAGCAGGACTTAGTTAATATATATATATATATTGCTAATTACCCTATCATTAAGTTACGTGTATGTGGATTTAGGCCTAGAAAATCCATAGAAACGTAGAGCCAGATACTTTGTCCCAAAATATTCTGGTCACAATATGATGGCCCTTCCATATTCTGCCTTCAGTATTCCCAACCCACACCGTTAGTATATTTGGGGGACTCTGGGAAGCTTTGACTTTCTGGCTGCATTCAGTTGAGCAATGCAAACTTTGTATTAACAGGCAACAATTGCATTAATTACCAATCAGAAAATGTCAGAGACATTGAACCAGGCAGATGTAGCAACCTTTTGTTTGTTTAGCATGTAATAAAAAAAACTAATTTGTGCCCTATGAGATGGTTGAGCAATAACTTTGTATGGCATTCCAGATGTTAAATGTCATTTTGCAATATTTTCTGTTGATATAATTTGTGGTCAGATAATGCAAGCAGCTCTCGGTGGTCAATTGTTAAAATTGCTATTCAGTTTGGTGTTGCCTCTGAGAATAAGCTTAATGATGGTAAGATAATTATCTTGGCTAAGTATACCCATAATAAACGGTTTAGTGCTTTCTCACAATCAACTGTGTTCTAATGTGGGGTCAGTGTTAGAAATCAGGCCTCTAGTTGGCAGAGATTTGCACTTGTCCAAGTAGGGACCACAATCCTAGCCAGGGCAAGTAAGATTCACACTAAAGTTTTACCTGAGCTCATCCTCTGGTAGCCTGACACAGAGCAGTCAGGCTAAACTAATGAGGCAATTTGTAAAGTATTAGCGCACACACACAGTAACACGATGAAAACACCACAAAAGGACTCCACACCAATTTATAAAAACATCCAAAATTTACCTGAGTCAAACAGGACCAAAAGGTAAAAAATTCAACAAACACGTCAAGTTATGAATTTTCAAAGATTACATCAAAATGCAGTGTTTGGAAGACAATAGCTCCAACCGGAACTATCTGTACCTGCTGGACCAGGGCAAATTCAAAAGTGCAGTCCGACTGCAATGGAGCGCTGGGTGGATGCAGGAGTCACGCAGACCTGCTGACAGGACCCTATGTTGTGTTGTTGGAGGGCATGCATCGCGCATGCAGGCGATGTGTCCTTTCCTGATTGGGCAACGCTGTTGATGGATCAATGTCCAGAAGCAATGACTACTGTTTCCAATGCATCGGTGCTACATCAGCCAAGTTGGGCTGTGTTGTAATTCAGGGGTCGTTTCGTCACCAAGTCAGCGAGCAGTGCCCGAGGCTTCGGTGCATGCAGCATCAAAGCAGCATTTCTGCGGTGGGATGCATTGGTTCCAAGTGACGCACCACTGTTATTGAGTTAGTTAATGTGTTGTAGCACTACACTCAGCTCCAAGGGTTCAGGACTGGAGTTGGCCCTCTTGGCAGAACAGGACTCCCAGTAGAGGAGCCCAAGTGCTGGTAGCAAGATTCAGGTGAAGTCTGTGTTATCCCTGAGACTTAGGAAACAGAAGACAAGCTCAGTCAGTCCCTTGGAGAAACTTTAGATTGCAGGATGTAGAGCGTTGGATCCAGTTCTCTCACTCCCAGGCAAGACATAGCAGGCAGCATTTCAACACAACATAGCCAACACCAAAGTGACAGCCCCTCCTATCAGCACAGCGGTCCTTCTTCCTGGTAGGATGCCCTCAGTCCAAAAGTGTTCTGAGCATATGGTGTCACAAGCCCAGTACTTATAGCCAAAGTGGCCTTTGATGTAGGGTTAACTTCAAAACAATTCCCTGAAGTGCACAAAGTCCCCTTTCAACCCAGCCCTGGCTCAAGAATAACATGTAGGGGGTGATCAGCCCTTTGTGTGAGGGCAGGACAGAGCCTATTCTGATGTAAGTGTGAACTGCCTCTCCCTCTTCTTGCCCAGGACGACTATCAGTATGTATCTCTTGTCACACCTAGCCCTTCCTGTTTGTGGCTGTCTGGAGAGATTGCAAAAATTGAACTGTCACCTAAACCCAGATGTGTATTCAGAGACAGGCTAAGGCACAGAATGGTTAAAATAAGAAAATGCCATGTTTCTAAAAGTTCCATTTTCAGACCTTCAATTAAAAAAAAAAAAAAAACTTTACCAAAAGATGTATTTTTAAATTGTGAGTCCTGAGACACCAAACTCCACTTTAATATCCTTTTCCCAATCTGAAATTATACTCAGAAGATATTCCAAGTTAACCCCAATATTAGTCTATGGCAGAGATAAATAGATAATCTTTATTGCTTGATTAATGAAAACCATTGCAATGTAATACAAAAACCAAACGTTCATTCAGAGCTAATAAAATAAAACCATGGACCCATGTGAGTGAATACAAGGACAATAACTTCTTTAGCTTCTGACGGTGCAAAGCTATTACTTATGATGCTTGGAGTTTTTTGTTGTTGTTGTTTTTTTTAAATTGATTTCACGATGGCTAACTTTCCAAAACTAATTTTATGAAGGGGTGTTAAATACTTAAAACTTTTACTGGGTCGAACCTGAAAAGCGTTGAGGTCTAGATGATCTTAAGATGCAGAAAGAAAGAGTCACAGCTCTATATGTCATAACTATTGTCCCAGATTGACCTTGGTCAGTTTCTTTTGAAATAGTTTTTAAAACTTTACCCCCCTGCAGCAAAATGGGTTTTAGTCACCCTTAAGACAAGTAATAACCTCTGATCTGCAGGAGCAAATGTGGTGTGTTAAAAAGGCAGGTTTTAGCAGCTTTCATCTTTCATGGCTTAGTGCCAGGCAAATACAAAAGGCGTGCAGCAGTGATTCCTGATGGTGTTCACAAAAGCGGCAGTTCTGGTCGAGGTACTGCTCTTTCCAGGATGGGCGGGCATCTTTGATAGAAAAAAATCCCATACGATACAGCAAGAATTGTTGTTTTATTTGAATGGAAAAATGTTCAGTTAGATAGCCTCGAGGAGATAAGAGGGAATAGGACCCTAGGACTGTCCAGGCATGCCGTCTTTTGGCAATGGAAGCTTTGTCAGTAATGAGAGAAAGCGAGCAGACTGAGAAATTTACTAATCTCTTAAACTCGGATTTCCCTGTGCCACTTCTCCAAACGTCTTCCATGCCCAGGCTGTTAGTAACTTGGTTTAAATAGATTCCCGAAGAGCCTTTTCTGTTACTGTTTTGTTGAGCTTGGACTTCTTGTCAGCATCAATGTAGTATGGAAGTGTTCTCTGGCAGCCATAACCTCCGTGGTGCTTTGAGGAACGCTCCCTGACACTTAAAAACCTGATTTGTTAGGCCAACCTCCAGCCTTACCTGGGCAGGGGAGGCATTTTTTTGGTATGTTGAATACGGCCTTGTAGGTTCTGACTTAGCTACTGTTTAATGATGAGATCTCCCGGCCCTGCAGCACTTCGGTCCCGTACAAAATGGTTTTGTAGATGTTCCCAGGCCTGTCCTAATGCCCGTCTGAAATCTTGGGAGGAGCATGTTCTCACCGGCCCAGGCTTGCAGATGATGTAACAGGCAAGAGCTGTATAACTTAGTTTCCACATCAATAGCCTATAGTTTGTGGGTATGGCAGAGATAGTCTTTGCAATAGTAAAATACAAATGTAAGAGTTTTTCACTACCTGGACATGTTAAACTTAAACATACATGTCCAACTTTTTGCATACACTACTCCCTGCCCTTGGGGGCTAACCAGGGCCTAACTTAGGGTGCTATAAAAAGGAAAGTTTGGGACTGGCAAATGGGTACACTTGCCAGGTCGAAGGGACAGTTTACACTGCACACACAGGCTCTGCAATGGCAGGCCTCAGATGTTTGTAAGGCTACCGCAGTGGGTTGTAGAACCAATGTTGCAGGCCCACTACTAGCATTTGACTTACAGGCCCTGGGCACACATACTGCAATTTACTAGGGACCTACTAGTAAATCAAATATGCCAATCACAGAGAAGCCAATGTTATCATGTTTTAGACACAAAGCATGTTCACTTTAGCATTGGTCAGCAGTGAAAAAGTGCACAGAGTCCTAAAGCTAACAAAAGCAGGGTCAGAAAAAGAGGAGGAGGAAGGAAAAAAGTCTGGTTAAGAGCCTGCAGAAAAGGGCCATTGCCAAGAGTCAGACTCACTTTGACGCTCTATAAGATGCAAATGCCTTCTTAGCATATGTCTACTGTTTGTGATTGGAAGGATTAGTTTCAATAAAATGTCATCCTCATGTACTATTTATATCTGTTTTGTCCCCTATGGTTCATTCCTGTGCCTTTAAAAATTAAACAAATGCTCGAAACAGTTAATGTGGGGAAGCAAGGGTAATCTGCCTGCTGATAGTGAGTGTAGCTGCAACGCTAAAAGTACAGACTGAGGGCCTGATTATGACTTCGGCAGAGGGGATTACTCTGTCCCAAATGTGACGGATATCCCGCCCGCCGTATTACGAGTTCCATAGGATATAATGGACTCGAAATTCGGCTGGGGGATATCCGTCACACCTGGGAGGTAGTAATCCCCTCCGCCGAAGTTGAAATCAGGGCCTAAATGCATTGAACTTTAAGCTAAATTCAGGGTAGCTCTGGCAGATAGAATTGGTCACAGCATGAAATTATCAATCCCTTTTCCCCAGCTGGTGCTATCCTATTCTTCTGCCAAGGCAATAATCAAGCTCAATGGCCTTTCATACAACCAATGAGTCGGACGGAAAACTAAAAGTGTTCTCGTTTTCTCTGATGTTCCTGAATTCTTGTCAGAGCATCTGAGAAAGTTGAGGCCCAGATCAATTTACACAGGACTAATTTCTAGGTTCAATCTGTGTTGATATCCGTGCTGTACTCCAACTGAACTCCAACATTTACTTTGAGACGCTCACTAAAGAAGAATCATTCTTAAATCTGTGTCATAGGGTGCAGCTGGGATCTCAAGTTAGGCTTGGAACTAACACCAAGCAGATGGCATAACCACCGGATCAGGCCAGGTGCTTTTTGTTGGCTAACCTATAGGTACATCACTTCATGACTACTGCCCACCTATACTACACTCGGAAATGATTGAGTCAGTTCAATATTGGTGTAGCCTGAAGATGCCAACAAGACCAGGAGGCGTGTTCCATATTTGATATGTCAGTTTTGTAACAACCCCAGAGCCTGAACTTGAACATCTGGCAATTACTACTAGTACTCCATAAAGGTAGGACCAATCAGTGCTTACCTCATTGACACTTGCAAAATTCACAATTGCAAAACATTGTCAGAAATCAACTCCCTCTTTGAGCTCTCTCTGTGCTCTTATAGTTGTCTAAGGAAGGTAGATCCATTTTGTATAAAGTGGGTGATTTCCAGCACAAGTTTGCTAGAGACTTCATTAGAAAATGGGTTTACATCGCTCACTTGTTTTCTTCAAACAGTCAAGGATAAGCTATTGGTCTTTGGAGCTCTCTATAAGTACCCTTTAACTCCATAAAAGTGTTTTTATGTGGGATACCTTTCCTCTGTCATGCATTATATTGATATTGCAAGCCCCTGACAAGTTCAGTGACCACATAGGATTTTTTAAGTTTCTTATATTTTTTTATTTCTTATAAATAAAACACGGTCACACATTACCCTTCCCTCAAACCAGTTAATTTTGTGGTGACTTGCTTTTTCTATGAGAGGGATAGTATGAATGCAGACATGACGAATAAAGGAGGAATCTAGTGCAAAATTAAACATTTGTAAAACAAGTTTGTAATTTGTTGCCAAATGGTTTCAGTTTCGCGCAAGTCAGGTTAAAAACATGCTGAGGTTCAGAATTTGTAGAAAAAGCTGGAGATGTTTTTGTAACTTGGCACAAAATTTGTCAGCCATAACTTAGTCAATGTGTAAAACATTTATGTAGCATATGTAGCAGATAAAGTGAAAACACAACGCAAGAACCATATACGATATTTCAATAAACATAATGATACCTACATGAATTAAATCTAATCATTAGAACCCGATTTAATTAGTTTTTAGTGAAGAGTAATGCCAAGAAGATCAAAGCATCAACAGCCGGCTACAAAAGATCAGGCAAAAGTCACAAGTTAAGGCCAACTGCTATGGAGTGCAGGTCAGCTACAGGTACCATGTTCACTCCAGTCTAACAGTTACCTTCAGACTTAGAAACATTCTTGGAAATTGGGAAAGCGAGAGTCTTCAGGGGGCAAGACAGCAAGCTGTATTCCAGAAAAGGTCGTCATCATCATGGAGGCACTGGCCGAGGTTGCGGTGAGGATTTCTACGGGCAGGCTTAAATACATTTTCAGAAAACAGAATCCTTCATTTGCATAAGACTGCAGGCCTTCACAAAGCTAGGTTACTTCTTCGGAGAAGAATGTAGTGGGACCTGCGGCAAAGTCAAACCCATCAGAGATGCACTTCTGCGGATTAGCTTGGAGGTAGGTCTTGTTCTCCTGTTGGTTCTTAGAGCAACATTTTCTGAAAAAGTTTTTAAGACCAGGTTTTAGAGTTAGGCAGGAACAGTACTACCAACACCACTACCAAGGGTTAAGGATGTGCGAGGCACCACTTACAAACTTAGAACTCATTGTAGCAGAAACCAGCATCTGAGTATAAAGAATCTGGTTCCTTGTTGTGTTCCTCTAGCTCAAACAGGAGGTTTGTCAGCAAGCCCTTGGAGGCAGTCCGTTTGTCCTTAGTTCAAGGGAGCAGGTCCAGTCTTCCTTTCTCAGCCAGCAGGACAGTAGCATAGTCCTTATAGCAGCAGAGCAGTCCATCTTGCAAGAGGGCAGTCCTTCTTCTGAGTCTTCCACAGGTCTAGAAGTGATCTGATTTGGGGGCTGAGAGTGCCACTTTTTATCTCCAGTGCCAGCATGTGTGTGAGAGGACTCCCTGTCCAACCACACAACTGGTCACATAAAGTTACTCCCCTGGTCAAGGCTCCAAGTGGTCTGGAATGAAAAAAGGCAGGCTTGGTGTCAGGTTCTTTTGTGTGTGCTCTATGCAAGGAGGCAAAGTATAAGTGGGGTCAGCTACAGCTCCAACCCCAGCCATCCTGACAGGAATGCCCACAATCTCCATACCTAGCCCCCTTTGCCTCACTGTCTGACAGATATACATAACACACAACAGCAAAGTCAGGTAGTCCAGGCTACATGCAGTAAAGCACAGAGGGGTTAGCCACTCTCTGAAAGTGGTACTTTAAAATACAACTTTACTATTAAGGGGACTTTAAATTACTATACAAAAGAAGCTAGGAAGTATTTTTCCACCTGCTCCCAATTCAAAGTTAACACTTAATAAATGTAATACAGCAACCCAATGTACGCTTATGGGAGAGGTAGGCCTTACAATAGTGAAAAACACCTTTAGGAGTTTTTCACTACCAGGACATGTAAAACTGAAACCCACATGTCCTACTTTTTAAGCCTAAGAGCTTTTAGGATTTACCTTTGGAGTGACTTATAAATATTAAAAAGGAAGGTTTAGGCCTGGCAAAAGATTCATTTCGCTAGGACGAAATGGCAGTATAAACTACTACAGGCTGCAGTGGCAAGTCTGTGACTTGTTTAAAGGGCTTCTTTAGTGATCGCCACAACAAGTGGTGCAGGTGCACTAGGAGCATTCATTATACAGGCTCTGGGTGACTGTACTACCAGTTACTTGGGATTTATAAGTAAACCAAGGGGCAGATTTATGGAAAGTGAGGCTGCACCGAGTGCAGCACCACTTTCCCTGCACCCCTCAGCGCCCCCCTACCGCCACCATTTGTGCACAGTATTTAAAATACGGTGCCTCGTGGCACAGGGTAGGGGGCAATAGCGTCATTTTTCATGATGCTGTTGATGTACTCTGCAGGAGTAGTGCCAAAATATTGGCCCTACTCCTGCAGAGTACTTAGGGGCCCATTTTGAATAATGAAAACCCCCTAATGCCTGCTCTAAGCAGGCATTAAAAATGCAGTACAAAATGATGCAAGGAAGTCTCTTAAATTTCCTTGCTCTATTTTTTCACTCCCATAAAGGAGGAATGCCCCTTGTGCATACATTATGCCTGGTAAATATGGCGCTAGGATTTTGGCCTCGTTGGACTACATTAGCGTAAAACAAATTACGCTAATGTGGCGCAAGGTGGCACTAGGGGGCTTATAAATATACCCCCAAATGTGCAAATAGGTGTAGGCCAATCTTAGCACGTTTTAGGCGAGAGCACAAACACTTTAGCAGTGGTAAAGCGCACAGAATCCTAAGTCCAACATAAAACTAGTTCAGCAAAACAGGGAGAGTGAAGGCAACATTTTTGTAGTTCACCCTGGAAAAAGGGGCGATTCCAACACATACATATCTCCATTGTGCTTATCCCTGTTATTTCACAAAACAAGTTTCTTTAAAAATATATATCTTTATTAACTTTTCACTGCGTTACATTTGCAATACCATTGGTAACATCAACAGGTTTCCATTTAATGCACATTATTGATCTTTGAGAATACAACGGGTTCCTGCATTCTCTAGAGCTCCCACGACATTACTTTTTATCCTAGGAGTGTTTAGTGTCTTTAAGGTTGCAGTGTGCCTAGCTTGTTTCAGTGACTTGGGTATTCATCCCTGTCCTGTGGTCGTCTGTAACCTGGATTACCCTGTGTGTCTGCATAACAGTCTTCACTAATACTACCTATTATTTTAACTTGATAGCGCTATTGCAAACTGGCAACCTTTACTGCCATGGTAGGTGTTATTCTTTGTTTCTTTTTCTTTCTTTTCCCCCTCTCACTCCACTGAGGCCGAGCCAGTACCTTCCTCTGATCATTATCCCTGTCTCCACCGTCTGAGATAGATGTGCTTGGGGGGTGAGATTATCTATGTCCTATCACATGGGGTTCAGCCTTCCTGTCACCTCCACTGCCCGCCCCAGGTGATCCCCGTGTCCCCCTCCCTGCCCCTTCTCTCTTTTGTATTCTCCAGCCCGACCCGCTGCCCGTGCCCTACACTACTATTCACTCTGGCCCTTCCTCAACCACTTCCCCTTCCCTGGTCAAATTGTCCCATCTCAGAAGTATTTCTTCCCATACCAGGGCGATGGGGGTTTGGCGCATGCCCCTTGCATCCTCGCTTTTCAACACTTGCAGTTCTGCTCGAGCCCACCTTGACACGTCCCGTCTCCATTCACTCGCTGTTGGGCACCTGGGGGATTTCCAGCCCATTGTAATCCGCCTCCTATAGAGAACAAGTGCTAGATCTAGAAAGCGCCCCCTCACTCTCCCTGGAGGGATACCCGCTCTCAAACCCAGTAAGCATGTAGCTGGGGACAGGCCAAGCTCCACCTCCATCACTCGCGCCAAGTCAGCCAGTGCCGCAACCCAGCCCCTCTGGAGCTCTGGGCAGTTCCACACCATATGATCGAAGTCTGCGCTTACATTCCCACCCCCAGGGCATGTCTTTGGGGTTCACCCGTAGATTTGTGTCAATCTATGTGGGGTGAGGTATGTTCTATGCATATAGTTGTACTGTGTATACCTCAACCAAGTGTTTCTGGATACCGTCCGGGGATATGCTAGCGCCCTGCCCCACTCCGCATCTGTTAATTCCCTGCTCACTGTCTTTTCCCACTGTTCTCTCTGGGGCTGCAGTGCATCCAGTGATTCCTCGTTTTAGGACCTGTAGATTTTAGCAATTAAGTGAGAGTCCCCACCAGACGTTAGTAGTAAGTGTAGTAGTCTATGGGTGGGAGGTTCTGCATTAATCGTTCCCCAGTGTTCTCTAAGGGTGTGTGTTAGTTTCATATACTGGAGAAACTGTCCCCTTGGGACTCCCATTTCTGTTAGATCTGAAAAAGGCCTCAGCACCCCCTCTTGGAACAGCATCCCAACTGTCCCCATGCCTGCTTTCTTCCAGGGTCCCAGGCCCAAGCCCACCAGGCTCCTCTCATCTGTTCCTTCCCTTAGTACCGAGAGCGGTAGCTCCGGGGAGTATGGCTGTCCTACCCCTACTCTTCTCATGCTTTTCTTCCAGCATGCTGCTGCTACACTCGTCATCATACTGTCCGCCTGCTTGGTCCTTTTCATATTTATCATCTGTGCAATGATTCGTTCCATTCCAATCTCTCCCTGAGCAGTGCATCTATCCAATTGTCCCCTTCCTCCCATCCACGCAGCAATCCACTGCAATTGTGATGCTAAATAATAAAACTCAAAGTCAGGGACTCCCAGGCCCCCCAAGTGTGTCGGCCTACAAAGAGTCGAAAGTGCTGTGCGTCTACGGCCTTCGTCCCATATAAGCTCCCTAATCAGTGTATTAAGTTCGCTGAACCACGCCGAAGTGACCAGCAGCGGCAGATTCGCAAAGTAATAAAGTAACCGGGGCAGAACTACCATTTTAGACAATGCAACTCTGGCCATTATGATTAACCTCAAGGAGCGCCAGAACTTCACTGAGGCACGTAGGGAGCGGAGTGCCCTCCCAAGATTGCCGTCACGGAGGTCCCCCACCTCATGGAACACCTGTATTCCCAGGTACTTAAATGTCCTCGGCGCCCAACCTACGTCCTCGGGGCACGAAGCGGGCCGATTGCAACCCATCAGCATGGGGAAAACATATTTTTTCCCTCTATTGAGACGCAGTCCCGACAAGGTCCCAAAGTGCTCCAGAGCATCCAGAGCCCAGGAGAGTCCCGTCTCTCCGTCCCTGAGGTAGATAAGTATATCATCCGCGTAAAGGGAAACGATATGCTCTGATTGTCCCCAGTGTATCCCTTTACCCATGCCATCCCTTCACATTTGGGCTGCCAACGGCTCGATGGCCAGTGCAAATAATAGTGGCGATAAGGGGCATCCTTGCCTAGTGCCCCTGTGAATTGGGTAGGTGTCGGATGTCGTCCTGCCTGTCCTTACCCTAGCCAGGGGGGGCGCATATAGCAAGTCCACCCATTTTACCCAACCCCATCTTTCTCATCACTGCCCTCAGGTAGTCCCACCTAACCGAGTCAAAGGCTTTTTCGAAGTCTACGGCGAGTAGTACCCCCGCCGAAGGTTTCGCTTCCCTGGGCATATGTAGGATGGCAAATAGCCATCTCAGGTTAAGGGATGTGCTTCGGTTCGGGACAAACCTGTTCTGATCCTCGTGTATCAGCTTGGGCATGTGGCCGAGCAGCCGGTTGGCCATGATTTTGCTGAGTATTTTAAAATCATTGTTCAACATTGACAAGGGGCGAAAGTTAGCAAGTGATGTCTCTCCAGCTTTGGATTTGGGTAGTGGGACCACCAATGCTTCCACCAATGCTTCCCCCAATGTGGCCAGTAGCTCACCCCGGCTCAGCGCCTCAGAGTACACCTCCGCCAGTCTGGGAGCCAGTAAGGTTTCGTATTTCTTATTGAAATCCATAGGCAGGCCGTCCGTCCCTGGTGTCTTCCCGGGTGCTAGTTGCGATATGTAATCAAAACAGTGACAACGAGGAAGATACTCATAGGATATGGGCGCTCACAGAAAGTCCATAGAATAAATCACACATTTAGTTCATGGCACGGTGCTTCTGACAAGAGGATCTCCCTCAATCCTCCAATGTTTCCAGAGAAACACAAAAGCATACAAACAAAAGTCGTAGCACTCGTGGTATAAAAACAGAGTTAGACGTTGTACGTATGTCCAGTCTTCTTCGTAAATTATCAACCAAACTTGTGTTTGTATCACAGTCCAAGTTTTATTAGTACTGTTCAGAAATCCTCCAAAAGAACAGCCTATTTAAAATGTTCAGATATCCTCCATAAGAACAGCCAGGCTGTTTTTATACCACGAGTGCTACGACTTTTGTTTGTATGCTAGTTGCGATATGGCATTCCTTATCTCATCTACTGTCACTACTGCTCCCAGCCCCTCCTGCTCCTCATTCGTCAGCGTTGACAAGGGGAGTTGTTGCAGATACGCCCCAAGGGCAGGAACATCAAGTTCCCTGAGTTTCCTAAATAAATGAGCATAGTTTTCCTTGAAGGCGTCATTTATAGCATTCTGACTATGTCTTCCCTCTCCATCCATGGTTATCACCTTGGTGATAGGCTCTCCTTCCCCTCCTGGTCTCAACAGCCACGCCAGCATTCTACCTGATCTCCCCTCCTCAGAGTGTAGTGAGGCCATGTAGTTTTGCACATTATGGCTAAGTTGTTCTTCAGCCTGAGAGTGGGCTCTCCGTGCCTGGGCATACCTTTCCCTCTCCTGCTCGCCTGTTCCCTGTCTCTGTTCCCCCTCATGTATTTCCTTCTCTAGCCTGGTCAGCTCCCATTCTAGTGTCCGTCTCACACCCGCCGTCTGTCCCATACACTATCCCCTGGTTGTCACTTTAAGGGTCTCCCACTCTATGGATCTGGAGTCAGTGGATCCCTCATTAGTTTTAATATGGTCAGCCAGGAAGAGACGAAGGTCATCCCTGAATGTCTGGTCCTCTAGAGCTCCAGGTGGCAATCGCCACATCAGGATGGGGGCCTATCCTCCTTCACTCTCCAAGTCAGTAGTAGAGGATTGTGGTCAGAGAGCGTACGTCCCAGGTATTCAGAGTGGACCATCCCCTGCATCAGCGTTGCTGTACAAACCACTCTGTCAATGCTGGTGTGCACTCTGTGGAGTCCTGAATAGTATGAATAATCTTTTTCAGCAGGGTGTTGCTCACGCCATGTGTCTAATAATTCCCATGCATCTAGCCATTCTCTAAGCTTTTGGGCTACCCTACGTGTCATTGCCCCAGAAAGTGGTGGGGTAGAACGGTCCAGTTCTATATCCAGCACGCTGTTAAAGTCCCCACCAATCAGGAGGCCTCCCCCCTGCTGATGCGTGAGTTGACCTGACATCCGTGTCATAAAGGGGATCTGGTCCTGGTTGGGGGCATAAATGCAACTCAGGGTGATCGGCACACCGTGTAATCTTCCTTTTAATACCACATATCTGCCTTCATGGTCAATATTGGTGGATTCTACTGCAAAGGGAACCCCAGCACGTACCCATATCAGCGCCCCCCTGGCGTATGCTGAATACTCTGTAGCGTGCACCTGTCCCCTCCATCTTCGCCTTGTCTTTTCTGCTTCCCCTTTTGCTAAGTGGGTCTCTTGTAGGAACGCTACTTGAATACCCCTTCTTTTTAAGTAGGACAGAATTTTGTGTCTTTTGTTTGGCGTTCCCATCCCCCGCACATTCCATGTTAGCAGGTTGTACTCTGCCGTATCGGAGAGACCATTGCGCCATTGCCTTCTTGGCCCGCCCCAGTGGCCTGAATTCTTCTGCGTCTAACTGTATGTCTAACTTCAACAACCTACCTCCTGCGAAGCGCCATCAGAACTAACAATTGTAAACCCCAACTCCCCTTCCCCAGGGCGCCCTCCAAACTGAAGGCTGCCCAAAATATTGTGCAACCGTGCAACTCAGTCAAACATTCAACTCTAGTTCTCGCCAGACTGTCGGAATGGATGAGACTCTGGTGGGAGGGCCATGCCCGGAGGGGCCACAAGGTCGCTTTCCACCCCGCCTTAGGGCTGCGCTGCGTTCTCAGCTACCCAAATTAATCTGCTGTTTGAGGGGTCACCCTCGTTGTCTGCGCCGAGCAGCTCGATCCGTCCACCGAAGACATCACCGTGCCGTCCGACTCTCTGCCCGAGTCCCTGGGGGGCGACTCCTCTCTGCTCATGGAGGCAGCAGCCTCTAGTGCCGCCTTTTTCCCCATTTCTTTTGCGACTGGGTTGGTGCCAAGCAGGGTCGGTTCCTGTTTCGCTGTCTTCCCGAACCCCGGCGTGCTCCACCGCCCCCAGTCCCCCGTTTACATGTCATCCTCGGGCCTCCAGCCAGTCCCACGCCTCCTCTGGGGTCTTGAAAAATGTAGTCTTTCTTACCATCCATGGACACCTTTAGTTTTGCCGGAAAAAGGAGCAAGTTTTTGATTCCTTCATCTCTCAAGTCCCTCTTAACTGTCAGGAATGAGGCTCGCTTGGTTTGAACGTCCAGTGTGAAGTTGGGGAATAGTTTCACCTCCCCGTTCCCAACTTTAAAGGGGCCCGCTTCTCTGGCTGTTTGTAGGAGAATATCCCTGTCTCTATAGTGCAGCAGTCTGGCGATCACCACACGCGGAGGACGACCCGGCGCCAAATGTCTCGAGGGCACCCGGTGCGCCCGTTCCAGGGTGTAGAAAGGGGTGAGGCATTCCGGTACAACGGTTGTGCGCAACCACTCCTCTAGGAACTTCATCATGTTCGCCCCCTCGGCCCCCTCCGGCAGCTCTACCACTCGCATGTTGTTTCTACGACTTCTGCCTTCTGCATCCTCTGCTCTTTGCTCTAGGCGCACAACCCTATCTGTTAGGTACGTCACCTCGGCTTTTAGGTCTTTTTGTTGCGGTGCAATTTCAGCCAGGGCATTCTCCGTTTCTTTTACTCTGTCCACTAACTTGTGGTGGTCCGCCCTTAGCAGGCCAGTTTCAACTGCGACCTGATTGATGTTGCGTTGTAGAGTGGTTTTGGTGTCCTCTATTGAACCCAGGATCTTATCTAAGGTGTCCTGTACTCTGAGTTGGGGAGGGTCCAGCGGCTCTCCCTCCTTGCGTTCCGCAGGTGTCATAGTGTCCATTATTTTACCTTTATGGCGATTCTTGGGGGACATTGGGCACTCGGGGAGGCTCATCACCCAGATCTGGGCGATAGGCCGACTGTTACTTCTGTCACTCTTCTACCCGATTCCTCCCTTCCTGGCTCCACTCAGGTTGGACCGAGCCCTTCGTTCTGCATTCTCGTCGGTCTCCAATTGGTCTCCCCCCTCGTCCTCTGCTTCCGGGCGACCACCCACGCCAGCCTGCCGTTCCAATCCTGCCAGGGTCCCACGGAAGTCCGGCGCCCCTTTGCTCACCTCCGTTCGAGGCCGGTAGGCACCCCGGCCCATGTTCCGCCGCCGCTCATCAGGATTCTTCTCCTTCTGTTTCTATTTATTTAAGGGCCCCCCTCAGGGTGCCGATCTTTGGGGGCGCAGGTGTGTTCCAGCGGGCCCCACCGGTGTCCAAAGGTCCTCCAGTGCCAGGGGAGCCACATGCAGCACTCACCCTGCTCCGGGGCGCCGATCTCGGGCCTCCGCCATCTCCTCCTGTTCCCTGGTGCAGCCCCGGGGGGTTCCTTTGTGCCCAGGGCGTAGATGCCACCCACCCCCGTAATCGGGGCCCACCGGCTCCACCCGCTTCCTTGCTGCTTTATTTATTTGGGGCCCGCTCTTCGGCTTCAAGTCGGGCCCCATGTCGCGTCGCTGCGGTACGCCCATGGCACACCTTCAACCCGGTGAGCGTCGCGCTCCACCCGATCCGCCCAGGAAAGCCCTCCAGCTCCCAGCGCCGTCACCTGCCAGGCCGCTTCGCCCCCGGTCCCTCCAATTCCTCGCGGGCCGCCGGGCCGCTCCCCGCAGGCCGCGCGCCCGCACTCGAGTCCCCGGCTGCACGGGGCCCACCAAGCAGACAGCTCCGAGGCTCCCTGACTTCCACCGGAGCCACTCAGCCACGCCCCGATCGGGCTCCACAGTTCCGCAGTGACCTCCTCAGCTATCCCACTCTGCAGTTGCGGGATGCCCCAGGACTGGGCGCAGATTTTGCAGGATTATTTGTAGGCTCCTCCGGAGCGCCTAACTTATGTGTGCGCCATTTTTGATCGCGCGGCCACGCCCCCCTTCACAAAACACTTTAGGAGAAGGAAAAGCTAGTTCCCATTTTCCTTGTTTGAACCACAGCTGTATTTATGCTCTATTACCTACCATTAACCATGGCAGCTTGCTCTGGCAGCAGGCGTTTTTGGCATCAGAATTCCACTGTAATAACTTATTACAATTGAGCATCTTCATTACTACATGTGACTACAGAGTCACAAGCTTCCTGTAGTAAGAAAATTTGAAGTAGGCTTTAGTACAGTGGTTGTAGGATCCAGAGTATTTTACTATAGCTCTATAACACTCTATCAATATTTTTCTCCCAACTATTTCTATTTCTTCTTGCTTAGTTCATTTTTTCTGTCTCACTTATTTCTTGGGATACTAACTTGTATAACGTGTTTCGCGGATGAAGTTATCTGCTTCATCTTTTCCTTTTGGTTCCCAATTATCATGTATAATGTTCATATGCATTATTTGTTATAGAGTGTATGACCAAGATTAGGAATAATAAATAAAAATAAAAACTTCCACTCTTGATTCTTTGCTCTTTCTTGTTCCCGCACTGTCTTTGAGGACATCCCAGCCATAGTACTTTGTCAAGCTTTGCCATGAAGAGACATTTAAGTCTCTAATGTGAGGGGATAAACTTAAGGCACACCAGGTCTGAAGGTGTTAAAGTGCTGCATACTGTCTATTTGCCAAAGTGGATATAGATCTTTTTAGTCTCCCAACATATATAGATAAATTATATTATGTACATAGAAATAGATATAAAGAAAACAGAAGCTGTAGACTTATAAACTACAAATTATTCAAAAGTGTTTTTTTGGGGGGGGTTGCATTTGTATCCATTCTACTACAGAGATCACAGCATGATAATTGCAAAAATGTTTCACGAAAGCGAACAAAGAATAGGGAAAGGGTAGAAAATTTAATCTGGCCCCCAATTAGCACCACAGGAGGACTTGGATGAGCTGGAGGACATGGTTGCAGCGGTGATCCCGGAGGAGCTGGTCACTGGAATTGTAGGACAGCACAGCGCAGACTACAAAGAACTACCACAAATGCAGGGTTAGTTGCAGGTGGGGACTATCTTGAATCTCACAAATGACTGAAGGGGGAGGCACAGAGGGCACATTCAAAGCATGCTAAATGGTTGCATAGTGAAACATAGGCCCTGAATCAAAATACCCCATCACCACGTAAGCCACTGGTTATGCAATGCATCCGACATATACACAACGTGGACATAAGCCACTTACTATGGCTTTATACCACCATGTAAAGATGCAGCACATTGCCTGGGAGGGACATGCAATTAATGTGGCTGTGGCTGTGCCACAACAACACTCATTGCAGATTGTCATTCCCCCAGATCCAACACAACATGTACATCAGAGATTGGGACTGAAGTCAATACCACCCAGGGGTGGTGTCAGGATGGCGCAACAAAGCAAAATGCTTTCCTTCCTCCTTGTGTCCTTGCCCTTTTCATGTGTGCTGCATCCTGCAGCACACATTGAAATTCCATCTTGCCATAATTGCTTGTACATGTGCAGGAAGGGACACCTCCTTGCATATAAACAACCTATCCCCTCAAGACAGACACCCCTTCATCATGGTGCAATGATGCCTGCATTGGTGCAGGGAGAACAAATCTACGCAGGTGCAGGGGAAGTTGCAGGGGGTTTGTCATATTCCAGTAAACATGGCGCATCACTGCCTTACAACACTGGAGCAATGGGTGCAACATATATTGCAGCTGTACTGAGCTGTATCACTTGAGAAAAAATCAGGCCCTAAGTGGGTGACCTGTGGAACACAAACCGCACAGGGTGGATCAATGACAACTCTCACACATCTCTATGCACTATTTGGGAATGGCCACAAATGTGAACTCATGCAACACATGGGACAAGTCTGTCACCATCATTTGTGCAGCTTTACAAGTAGCTGCAATCTCACCATCTAACAAGATTGAGTGTGCTGTGTGAAAGTTTTGTGTACTGCTTAATGGGACATTCAACATGTGTGAGAACTGGCACAAGTGGCATCAAAGTTGCACTACTGGCACAATGTCACTAGCCCGTAAGGCAACTGTACCTTCATACAAATAGTTGGCCATGTGGATCCAAGCTGCACATTCCCCTTGTGCCACACCAACAAAGTCTCAAAATGCATGACTTAATCCAAATTCTGCATCCTTACACCAACATATACCTGTGGCAGAAATGCTGTATGCAAAGAAATGTCCCAAATGTACGGAGGGCCAAACTAATGGGGCAGACAATCCATAATGGTTGGACTGTCCCTTCTAATTAGCACATGTGTAGGGCCTGCTAGAGGCAGATGAGAAGGTAAACCAAGCATTGTATGCAATGGACCTACCTGTGCTGTGCTGCACTAGTGCCACCATTCATGGTACCAATGAATTATTGCACCAAAAGAGTGACAGCAAGCATTACACTACTGTGGGAATGTCCACCATGGTGAACAGGAAGGCAAATTACTGCCACCATGGTGTCAGTGGCAGGGGCAAGGAGCCTGCAAGGAAGTAGGTGGTGTGGGATCAAAGCACAAAATAACATATAAGGTTGCCCCATGTGTGATGCACAATGCTACACATAATATGCAACTACAACCTGGGGTCTGTAACATGTCACTAAGACTCTATTAGCAAGTAAATGATGTGCCATGTCAACAGCCAATACAGTCAAAGATTGACATATCACTATCTTATTGCAGAGGATGATGCCTTACGTCCTGCTGACTTGCCTGGATTTCACAGATGACATGGATGACCAGCTGCTGACCATCAATGAAGAGACTCTCCGGGATGTCCTATGTTCACTCCAGACACCACCTCCAGTCGCAGGGAGGACACACAGCTTTTTGGGGTGTCCACATGAACCTCCCAACTACCTACACACAGCACCAGCCAGTCCTGACACAGCCTGGGCCTCTGAGGACCCAGACATCACCTTCCAGAGGGCAGGGGTAGGAGTCCAGCGGGAGTTGGCCAACCAGGTGAGGGTGGGGATGGAGACCATGACAGGCACCTAGCGGGAGTGCAGAGGTGCCTCTGTCCAATTAAGGACAACTTAGCTGCCATCAGAGGAACCCACTCCCCACTACGTGGACTCCAGCAGTCCCTGGCCAACATAGCTGCTGTCATGAGGCAGAGGCTTTAACAATTGCCCTCCCAAAGAGGCAGCAGCATGATAGACAACAGGCTGGGAGCTATACAGAATACCCTGGAGTCCATACAGCGAGAAGTGGCCTCCCTCAGGGATAACAAGGCTGCCTACCACTGTGATGTTGCTGCTGTGTTGAGAAATCAGCCGTTCCTCCTTAATGCAGTGATGCCTTATGTGTTCCTACAAATGGCAGCTGCCGGGACCTTTGACTCCACATCTCTATCCCTTGATGAGTGTGTGGCCCCCTCAACCTCAACAACAGCACCACCCATGGCACGAGAGGCACCGCACACATCAGAGGTTGAATATGTGGAAGGAACAACATCCACAAAGAAAACCACCCGGTAGCACCAACGTGTGCCACATGGACAGTATCTCCTTAGTTCTGGGCTTAAGAACATGCCAGTGTTGTGACGCAATGTGACCTCTTTACTCAGCCACTGTTGACTTGCCTTCTATGTACTGTCATTGTCTCATATCTTACCTATTGGTAATTTGGACACCTCACTAATGCACACTCCTCCTAACCATGTCTCATTACGTGTCCCTCACCCCGGACTCTGATTGGACAACAAATGTCTCAGTGTCTCTCATGGTGTCTGTGAACTGGACATTGTATAGCACTTGAAAATATGCTTGCACCTGTAAATAAATCACCTTGTTCACATGTAACATTTCAATGTTCACTGTGATCCATCAACTCAGTTAAATGTTTGCATTGTGTGAAGCTATGTCAATGAGAACAGAACTTAATTACATGTGTGCATTACTGTCAGACACAAAGCCACACACTAGAATTCTAACATGAAAAAGGCAAATGATGGTGTTGTGGGCTAAAACCAACTTACAGAGTCTTAAACACATGTCTTGAACAGATATCCATGGAGCTGACATATGGCATCTAAGGGTCTGAACCAAGCGTATAGTAATTTACCCAGATGAGAGCACCAGTACAACTAGTGTGTGTGGTTCAGAAGAGGCAAATCTCATCAGTGATAGGCAGCTGTAAGTGTGGCAGGATAAAGACCCTAAAATGAGTGATGTCATATGTGCCACACTTTCCACCAATAATACTGCCAGACACAGTCAATGACAGTTGAAGTTCCATACTTAACTGTCCAAGATTGCATATACATATACAATGTGAATGGCTGGAACTGTGGATGACAGGGCATTTGCAGCCTCTGTTATAGAACGCTACGGCAGAGACTCACCGACTGGGCGAGAAGGGTCCCGCGCACTGGGGTGCATTGGAGGTCGATCAGTGTGGTCTGGCCTCCTGTAGTGGCCAGCAACTAGAGCAGAAGTCAAAGCATACTCCACACTGCACATGGCTAGCGGCTTTCATTTCCTGCCTGGGGAGGGCTCAAAACATGCTGCAGAACCTCAGGAGTCACAGAGATTGACAAAAGAACAAAAGGAAAGGAAAGGAGGAAAATGATAAGTACCTGTTTCAGCGTGTGCAATTCAAAACCGGGGTGGTTGTCTGGAAGCTTCTTTTCATGTTATGGGCGTTTGGTAGACAGCAGGCAACGCAAAATTAGCACAAGGGGAGGAAGAGGAAAGGGCCATTTACAATCACATGCAAATTACAGTCAGTTGCTGGTTGAAAGACTGCTGAATCAAGCAAAGCCAGCTGCGCATTTAACCCTGCAAAAAGCTGGGGCACCTCAGTGTGTGAGACTTTCTGGAGACTTTGTGGGTCAAAACTCCAATCACGATGGGGCCAATAGACAAAAGGTGAGTGATAAGCCTGTTACAGAAGCACTAGGCAGCATATTAGGCATGGTTGTGGGCATAGGGGTGTGACAGAAGTGGTTTGCGCAAACGCGAATGCACCTTGGAGCCCCCCTATTTCCTCTCCAGGACTCTCTTGCTAGTAGTACCACCTGCAGTCTCTTCTTGCCGCCTCTTGCCTTACCCTACCCCATTCAACTCTACCATACAGCTTCTGGATCTATTGTAAAATGAAACGCATGGCAAGCAATCCGGGGTATAACCCACGAACAACAGGGAAAATCCCAAAAGGAACCAAATCTAAGACTTTGACTCTGACTCCTGCCACAAGAAGGCAAAGACATAGCTCTAAACAGCAAGACCTTGGGGGATAGAGGAGAGAATCCATATCACCTGCCTCTCCAGTTCTGTCTGCATCGCTGGGGCCCAGTCCATCTGAGTGTCAAGAGCAAGTAACATCATGGCCAATGCAATTCGTGAAACTATTTTCTCAACCCTCCACCTCTTTATTGAATAATCTGACCAGTGAATCTCATACTTTTTTGCCTTTTCCTGCTTCACCTGGTATCCTCCTCCTCGCTCTACCTACAGTAACCCTTCAGCTTAAGGAGAAACCTGCCTACCTGTTGTTTTCTACTATTAACAGCAACCTTAAAGGGACACCAAAGGCAACTGAAGAGAGAGGGCAAACAAGAGCAATCCCTCCGAACAAAGAAAGTGTAATGGGCTGCAGATTACTCCCAGCTACGGCTTCAAATTCTGTTTTATGAGGCCCCTGCCTGGCTGTATTTGACTCGATATCTTCAAATGCTAGCACTCTTTCACAGACGCTCTGCACTTCCCCTAGTACTCTTGCGCCAGCCAGCTCGGTATGTAGGGTAACAGACATCCCCTCGATGGAGGAACTGATGGGTCAGATTCTTAAGAAGCGTCATGCAATGAAACTATCCCAAGAGGAGGCTCATATGGAGACCAAGGACCAGCTTAGCCAACTAAGTACCCACCTAACCCATCTCTCTACACAAGTTTCCCAAGTGGAGCAGAGGGTCTCAGATATAGAGGATGCGGAAAAAGCAATTGGAGTCTGCATCTTCTCAGATCCAATCAGAACTCAAGGAACTTCAATTAAAGTTGGATGAGATAGAGAACAGGTCTCGGCGCTCGAATCTTAGGTTCATAGGGCTCCCCAAAGAGATGGAATCATCTTCTTCTGTGACCAAGGTAATATATAAGTGTATCCTTCCCTCTACAAGGTGAGAACTGAAGAGGATCTCTCAATAATGCGGGCACATAGGGTACCATTCACGCGTCCTGCAACTCAAAGTATCCCTGTACTACACTGATCAATTTTGGAGATTATAGGACAAAGGAACAAATCCGTTCTCAATCCTTAAAAAATAAGGGCTTTAACTCTGGTGACAGCTTCAGCTTCCGCGTGTTCTCTGATATGTGTATTGTAGCTGTCCGCCGGAGTCACGAATTTGTTGGAATGATAGACAATTTTAAGTGACTGGGGGCCTCAGCTGGCACTGTTCAACTAGCTAAACTCAAAGTGTTCCATAAAGGACAAGTGCATATCTTTCAGGGTGTACATGAAGCAAAGAACTTTTTAGAACTGCTAAAAAAAATAAATGATTGGGAATGGTGGGAGGATAAAGAAAGGAAGGGAAAAAATGTGTGTTATGGTATTCTGCTATTAGGGTGCATTTTGAACTGGCACGCTATGTGTTTTTTGTTTGTTTTCTGTTTCCTCTGCCTGCTGCCTTGCTGCTCTTCCTGAGATCAAGGCTCTAGGAGTGCCATGACAGAGCACTCTATTTTTGGGTATTTGGGGGGGGGGGTATATGGGTGGGGGGTGGTTCACAGTTTGGCGGGCCATGATGGATGGGACCCGCTGGGGAAGGGGGATGGGAGGTTATCCTCCGTCTGCTGGGGGGAGGTTTTGCACTAGGGTGGGGGTGGGTAAAAGAGCAGATTACAAAGCAGACAACAAATTAAAAAAAACATTTATACGGAGTTATCATGGGGGTTGTCAATGATTTTGGTATAGGATAACTGTGCTTGGTAAAGGATGGTCAGGGAGAGAACTCTTGTAATATTAATGGCACCAACAACCATGTTAAGCTTGCTGTTATTCTCAATTGGCTTAGGGCCTCGCAATCACAGATCTTTCTCCTGGAGGAAACACATTTAAAATATCAGAATAAGCTCCCAAAGCTCCCTAATTTATCGCTCAGGCATGCTATGCATCAGCTAATGCCGCTGTACGATGGGTTGCTATATTGGTGTCTCAGGAATTTCCTAGGATGGTGTACGAGATCCATAGAGACCCACAGGCACAGTGGGTAGTAATTAGTACTCTTATCTCCAATGACCATATTCATTTTGCGAGTTTTTATAGCCCTTTAGAAGACGGTCCAAGTCCCTTTCAGGGCCTTTATAAAGTGTTGAGCTCACTCCCCGGACTCCTCATCATTGGTGGAGATTTTAATGTTATTCTGGATACCCAGATGGATTCATCTCGTAAAAACAAAAAGCTGAATAAAGCCAGAGTTTCCCAGTGGTTGGGCAAGATCATTTCTGACTTGGCACTAGTGGATGCTTGGAGGTCTGATCACCTGCTGGATCATCACTATACGTACTTCTCAAAAAATTATAATACAGCTTCCAAAATCGACTTCATTTTAACTTTGTTTCTTCTTCCATGAAGTAATTCTTCTATTCGTGCCAATCCTTTCTCGGACCATTCATCACCTCAGGCCAACCTTCATCTGCATTGTGAGATGGGTGTTCGTCCTTGCTGGAGCTTCGATAAATCTCTTTTTACAGATGAAGGATGGGTACAGATTCTTAAAACCTCTGTTACCGATTTCCTTGAAATTAATAAAGACTCAGCCTCCCCATTTTCCATTTGAGAAGCACTCAAAGCTTATATAAGGGGATAAATTATATCTTACAAGGCCTTTATGGACAACTAAATAAGCAAAAGCTAAAGGAGCTCCAATGGGGGGGGCTCAATCAAGCACAAAGAGCCCTTCTGACCTCCCAAGACCCAGAGGCATTCACAAGGTGGAATGTGGCCCAGGCCAAGTTAAGGGATTGTTTTTATCTCACAAGATACAATGTAATAATAAGATAGAAACAAATACAAGTCTGCAGAGCTGGTATGAAGAAAGTGAACACGTATGCAAATGTCTGGCCGGGGCTGTGTGAAAAAAATAAAATCCCATCAAGACACTATCATATCTATCTTTGATGAGGAGCTAGAAGTGCTTGTAAACCATCTAGAAGAGATTGAAAGAGTCTTTTTGTCTCACTATGCAAAAATCTATTAGCACTCTCTTCCAATCAATGCTCAGCAGATCAATCAATATCTTGACCCAGTGAATCTGCCAAGTTTAGATGAGTTTTCAAGGACAAAACTTATATCACCTATCTCACTTCTTAAAGTAAAGGCCTAATCAAACGGGAAGGCCTGTGGGGAAAATGGTCTTCCGGCGGAAGTATATAAAACCCTCGTAGACCAAATAGCCGGATGTTTAGTAATCCTTTTTAATGATATCCTACGGGGGCAGACATACCTGCATCCTTCACAATGGCCACAGTGATTAGCTTCAGAAAAACAATTCTTATTGTCCGCTAAGTCTACTAAATTTTGACTACAAGCTTCTACAAAGATATTAGCACAAAGACTGGCCTTAGTTGCCCAAGATTTAATCCATGAACATCAGTGTGCATTTCTCCCGGGTAGGCTGTGAGCGACTAATACTAATTTTCTAATTCAGGCGATAGATTATTATTCTCACAATAACAAACCTGCGGCTAATGTAATGTTGGATGCGGGAAAAGCCTTTAATTTAGTCCAATGGGAGGTGTTATTCTGTATTTTAGCAAAGTTTAAATTTCCTAGACAATTTATTCAGATATTGTGAAATCTTTAATCTAAGACCCAAGCTAAAATTCTCATTAGTTCACATATAGCAGGAACCCTTCAAGTTCATTGAGGCACGCACCAAGAATGTCCCCTTTCCCCAGTGCTCTTCGTGCTCTTTATTGAACCTTTTGCCACAGCGGTACGCCAAGATACTTCTATTCTCCCTCCCGTGCCTCTGGTACCTGAACTAAAACTGTTTGATGATGATATGAGTTTCTATCTTGCAGCAGAGACCACAAATATTGGTAGGGCTTTTGTTCAAATAATGGTCTTTTCAGATCTGGGGGATACAGGATCGATCATTCTAAATCGGAAGCTCTCCTGTTTAATTCCACCGATAATATTCTTCCTTTGGAAATGCGAGCTCAGTACTGTCTTCTCTATCCCATTAAATATTTAGGTATTTATGTTTCACGCAATTTTTCGTATCCCTTTGCCCTAAACTATAGTTCTCCTTTTTAAAAAGTGCAACGTCTATTACAGAAATGGCAAGGCTCCCGTTTGTCTTTTATTGGACGTGTCGCACTTGTCAAAATGACGATCCTCCCTCTTTTTTTTTTAATCCTCGCTAGTGTGATTATTAAAATACATATTTGTTTTTTAAAGAACTTGAAGCACTACTTTGGCAGTGTATATAGGCCAATAAAAAACCAAGAGCACATATGGATATTGTATCCCTCTCAGTCGAGGATGAAGGACTATCTCTAACAAATTTTTGGAGGTACTATGAATCTGTTTTTATGGAATGGTGTTTCAGAGTAGCCCTATCCCCTGATCTCAATTTCTATCTAAACTCTATGCTAACAGAGCTCAGATGTCAGCTAGTACCATTTCTCAAGTTCCCGCATCAACCCAAGTGTACTAGGTACAAAGTCCCTACATTAATCTTTGCCAGGCCTTTTCAATTTTGAAAGAAATTTCAAATTTCCAGTTTCCAACCTGCAATGTTATTGGCCCATTCAGGGATGATTGAATTCCATCGCATTTAAATCAATGGCTAAATCTGGGTTTTACTCGATTTTCTGATTTTCTAGCAGGAAACCAAGTCAAGACCTGGGCTCAGGGTCAGGCTGGTATTTCTATTCCTGACTCTTTAAGATATTCTTATCTTCAGATTTTGCATTTGTTTGCTTCCACACATCCCTTCAGTCGATCTATCTTCCCCTCTTATCTTTCAGGCATTTTATGGGAACCAGAGGGGGATTGGCAATTGGTACACTCTCCGGTAGTATTGCAAATACTTAGTTGCTTTTTGACAAAGATCGAAAACACTACTGGGTGTAAAATTGAGCTGAAAATGTGGAGGAACCTCAATCGCATGTTCCACAAGGCAATAAGGGTGGCAAACTTTAGGAGAATGGCCTTCGTTTCAAAATGGATGCTATATCTCACTCCAGCCCAACTCAAAAAGGCATTTCTGACCTCTCCAGGCTCTTGTCCACAAAGCAATGGTACTGCAGGTTACCAGCTTCATATGTGCTTTACCTGCCCTAAGCTCATGGAATTTTGGGACAGAATTTTTCAATGGATCAGCGTGAAGTTATGGTGTATACTTATCCCAGATGCTTTGGGTGCTCTGTCTGGTATTTCGGGTCAATCTGAATTAACAATTCAGATGAAACAGTTGCTATTTATAGCCTCATTGATAGCAAAATCTCTAATCCTACAGGCCTGAAAATCACCTATTTCTCCTGCAATCAAAGCTTGGGAGGCGAAAATGGACACGGTGCGCTTTAAAGAAAAGTTGTATGTGCAAAGAATAGGGGCAGTCCGCAAGTTTAAGGGTATCTGACACTAAGACAGTATAAGACGCAAAAATGTGTTTTTACATTTACACTTGCCATCCGTGGTAGAATACGTTTTTTTTTAATGATGAACTGTAATATTATGTTTTTCTCCGTGTAAATCTCTCATGGTCTGTATCTGCTCAATAAAAAATGTATTAAAAAAAGTGTGGATGACAAATGTTTTGAGAAGCTGATGTCATTTAGCAGCCAGTCTGACAGCTCCTTGGTCATAGGGGAGGCACATGGTCTTCCATGGAACTAAAGACAGAAAGCATACCCTAAGCCATTCCTCCTGCTTGGCCACTGCACACATGAGAACACCCACACACTCAATCAACATGGAAAGATAATTGTCTAATACTATCAGGATGTACTAAAACATATTATTAACATCATACAAAATCCTAACCTATACACTACCCTACACTAAACTAACCTAAACTAACTTATCTTAACTTACACCTACACCTATCTATCCTATTCTATAATTATCCTACACATGTAACGCCACACTCTAAACATTGTCCCCCCATCCCCTTTAAGGGACAAGACACGAGTAGGACAGCATAAACTAAGGCTATACATGTACTAACTTAATCTACTTCCTGTACAAATATATATATACATATATATATATTTTTTTATTAACATAGAAACCCCAACCCCCCACACCCCAAAATAAAAAGAGGATTGGATGTGCGGTTATGTACTAAAAGCCACCCGACCTCTACTTACACTAATCTTCAACTTAAACTACACTATTTTACTATGCTAAGACTACCCACCTAAAACCCACTAAAAAAAACTTAACATTAGTAAAAGGGAGAGGGAAGGAAATGTGAGGCTGTGGCATGTATAGTTTACAATTTCTTCAGTTTTTTCTTGCACTACTTTAGTAATTTGTAATTTTGGGCATTGTCTCTTTCCAACTTATCCAGCCTTGCCATTGTGGCTGCCATGTCCCTACTCATGTTGGATTCGAATGTTGTGCTTGTGGCTGGACCAGGTGGCTTTTGGGGTGCCGGGATGTGGATTGGTGCAGTAGATGTGGAGGGGGTACTACCAGCAGAGGCCCCCCTGATCCAAAGTTTCTTTCCCACGTGGCCTTCACAGTTGTGGGCTGTAGTGGAGGTCTCCCATCAGAAAATGCACTCCAAGCCCATTGGGTTTGTCCCTCCTATACTTCTTCTCCATCCTTGGGTACCCAGCCCCTACTGTCATTATGTTCCTGTACTAGTCAGCCCTCTTCTCAAAGGTGTGTTTCTCAGCTGGGTTCATATTGGCAGCTGAAACATAAGGAGAACATGGCATTAAATACAGCATTGGCTGGAGGTAGAACAGACATGCAATGCACACAGCATCCTCAAATCAGACATGATGTCCACCACACATTCCACAACACTGACAAACTCCAAATCTATACTAACTTCCTACCAGCCATCTATGGTATCATTTACCTGTCACTGGGGTAATGGCTATCCATTGTTGACCATCAGGGCCCAGCGGTAAGTGGATTACTGCGTCCTTGTTCAACATTTGTGTCATCAGACTAGTAAGGATCAAGTGACCCTACAAGTCCTGAATGCCTGTACAATTGTCAATACACAGCGAAATGTGTGCAGTCCACCACTTTGACACCCCTGGTGCTATATCAAGCCCTGGCCAGCATCATGGATGCAAGGTGGGGGTCATCTGATAGGGGGTCAGAAAACGTCTCACTGGCAATTGTATGGTTCTGCCATTCATGTGTTCTTGGGATAACACCTGCTCAGAGCATGCATTACAAGGGGGCTCACCAATGCTCACGATGGACCCACATGTACAGTTCAGGCTAAGTGATTATATAGTGTGGCCAAAGCATGAACAGCACATCTATGTTGTCTACAGATTTGGTACCTATTGCCCTCTACCCTGTGCTATGCTGTGCAAATTGGGTAATGTGGCCCACACATGGTGGCTGTTTGGGTGCCCTAAGAGGCACAGTAACATTGGCACTGCACTGGTTGCAGCTACAGTATTCCTATTTATTATACAACATGTGCACATGTATGCAATCTCTCAAGAACCAGGTACACACTCGGCACACATGATGTGACCATGATCACTCACAAATATCATGATGGGTTGATCATTTTGGCAAATCTGCACACATCTAGCAGAGTTGTATTCTCAGTGTTGGCCTGCACAATAAGGCTCCTTGCATGACCGCTGCCTCACTTGAAATCTGAAGAGTAGTGAGGCACCGGTGCTGCAAGTGTTTTCTACATAAGCCCCCTAGAGTCCTAAAAACATGTACATCATCTGTACCATTTCCTAAGTAACTGAAAGCTATGTCTGGCACACAGTGCTATCACAGTGCTGTCAAAATTGCTGTGACATATGTTGGCAACAGGCATGCTAATCAGGCATGCTAATCAGATGAACAGCAGCTCGGGCAAATATTATGATTGACATCAATCCTTTTCCTAACACCCACTATTGCATAGCAGCACACGTTGGCACTTGTGCAAAAATCAACTCATACTCCATTCTCAACATAGCATCAGACATGATGTCCATATCTTAACACAGATGACATCATCTCACTGGTCACACATTACATTCCATCATTGCTTTGCACATATCAGACCTTCTCACACAAAACCCTGGAATGACACACGTGACACACAAGGTGACACTTACTGGGTGCATTGGGGGTCTTGAAATCGGGACACTTCTCCAGTGGTGTATGGTGGAGGCCCACCTGAAATACATGACAGAAAAACATAGCTTAGTGATTTTTGGACATTTCTGTGCCTGGACAACAGTTTCACATTAAACTTGTTAAGCTGAGTAAGCAAGTCAACTTAGTGGTAGGTCAGAACAACTGCCAAACATTTATAATCTGCCTGTGAGATGAAAGACCAGATATTGGAAACCCTGGCACCACCAAAGTATCACTTTCCCTGACGCTCCTGTGATGCATTTCACTGCACCATATGCACATGGATTTGTCATGCAGCTGTTTTTTTGTGTCACACCTCCATGTCCATATGGGGCAGCATGACACAGTATTCTACATCGAGGGCATGCAATGGTTGTTGCAGTGGCCGTCCCATTGTAACACCCATTGCTTTTGGCCCTGCCCCAGATGTTGAAGACATCTTACTCATTATCAGTGCAAAAAGACAAACAACTGTCCAGGGGTGGTGTGAGCAAACCAAGTGTTGAGGAACGCATTGAATACATCCTTGTTTCTTGTCACTAATATGTGTGTGCCATTTCAAGGCACACACTAGAGCTAAAACGCCACAGCAGTTTCCTCATGTTCACGTAGTTGTCCATTCCTGCACATTTACTAAATTACATTACGGATGTCTTGCCAATACTGTGTGGGCAGCCATTGTCACCATAAAAGAACATTTAGGTCCAGGAAGGGATACCAACATGCACATAAACCCTCCCCTCAACACAGACATACTTGCACTGTGGTCGATGTATGCCCGGGTTGGTGCAGGTTTCTGAGTAATGTGCTAGTGCTGCCACAGATTCCTCTATGCTTGTGGTACAAATTCTGCACAAGTGTGTCAGATAATAGAAACATTATTGGGTGTTGGGGTTTATTTGATACACAATGTACACAAAGAGAAATGTGCAAGTAGTCTGGGTATGGTGCCTAGCTAAGCTCCCTTAAATGCCATTGTCCAAAGACACAACAGGGCAGATTTAAGGAAAGTGGTGCTGCACCTAGTGCCTCGCAAATGTCCTTCCGCCCCTTAGCGTCACCCTTTCCCCTACCATGTGTGCACCATATGATATACATACTGCGCACCATGCCACAAGGTAGGGGGCAATTGAGTCATTTCATATAGATGCAAATAATGTACTCAGCAGGGGTGGCACCAACAATTATGCACTACTCTTGCAGAGTACTTAGAGACCATCATATATAAAGTTGTGCCTCCTTTTAACGCCTGCTCCATATGTGGCATGGAGGCGCTAGAACCTCTTACATCACCATCTACGTTCCAAACACCTTTGTTACTGTCGTGTTTCTTTCCTGCTCTCTGAGGTATGAGCAACATTCCAATGGTATATGTAGTGGAAAATGAGTAGACCATAGATATTCTGGTGCAAGTTGATTTATTGGTGATATTTACAAAGTGATAGTATTTGTACAGTGTCGAGGTGTAGAAGTTCTGTACAATTTCTTGTCTCCTGCGAACTCCAGCAGCAGTGTTTTGTTGTTCCCTCTCCACCTGTGCTACACCATTGTCATTCTCCTCCTCATTGAGGATATCTACCAGTTCATCCCAGTATACATATGTTACGCAAGATTGCACATACAGGTATCATCTTGCATACCACGGGTGGTACATACAAGAGGCTTCCTCCTGCCAGGGCCAGGTATCTGAACCTTGACTTCAGGAGCCCAAATGTCCTCTCCACCACATTTTGGGTCCTTCTGTGCCCTTCATTGTATGCACGCTCTTTCACCTTTGTCGGGTCGGCTCCAAAGGAATGAGAGAAGATGTGTTGAGTATGCATATTTGTGGTTTTGTATGTTGGATGGCAGATATTCATTTTAGGTGGAGTGGTGACTCCGGCATGCTTCTGATATCGTGTGTGTTCCTTGTAATATGGTTCCATTGGTTTGTGTTGATGGAAATTACTATCATGGGTTGTGGGTCAGGACAAGGTGATTGTCAAATTAATCTAAACTGACAGTTCAACTATGCCAAACATGTGTTGTCTATATTTGAGGGCGTATCCTTTTGTTGGTAGAACCTGCCACCTCCTTCCACCACAATGGTGTCATTTGTATTGAGACCACAGTAGCCCACCAAAGCCAAACTCAGGCCTCCATGTTAACATGTGCCACTACGCATGCAGTGTGACACATTGTGACACTTTCTGGCAGATGATGGCTGTGCCAGCCATCATGTATACATGGGTGTGATTCACACAATAGGAGGAGTAGTAAAATAGCTATAGTGGAATCTCAAAGGCTCCTATACATCACAGACACTTTCAACACTTGCACAGTGCAGGCATTGAGAGGGGGTACACCATAATTTTGCATGGGTCCCTATGTACGGTGCATTAAAGGTCAGGTATTTTCTCAGTACTCCTACAGAGTCCTACTATGGCATCCATTATCTTTACAGTATTACCCCTAGTCTGTACCATGGTGGCCTGTTTCTTGTATACGGTGCACACATGGTGGCATTAGGAGGCGCTAAGGGGTGCATGTGAAGAGGCACTGTACTGGTTGCAGCACCACTTCTCATTTATCTGCCCCATGGTCTTTCATGGCTGAAGATGTTGTATTTCTATGTGTGTGGCACAGTGCAGCAGACAATTGATGGTGCACACTACAGGTATGTCAGGTATGTGTAGGTGATATGTAGTTGGGAATGGCAAAACTTGGGTGGCATTTGATATCGGTGCCGCCAGAGGCTTGAACACCATGACAAATGTGGGGCTGTGCCTATGTGTGACTTTCTTTACATTGACATTGCCTATGCCATTCACATAGCTGAGCTATTAATTGTTTGCTGTAGTGTGTGTGGCATCTGATATAATTGTCAACCAGTGGACACTTGCAGTAGTTTGTGCCCAGCTCCTGTATGCAAAGGGGACATAGCTCCACCTGTCCTTCATGTGTTGTGCCAGTCAGGTTGTGGCCGTATTCTGTACATATAGGTGTATGTGTGTGTGAAGTTCAATGAATGTAGTGTAGTGTGGCATGTGGCATATGTGTTGTTGTCTGTGCATCTGTATTCCCCTGCCCATGTGTGTTTAGTGTGGTGTATGTCTTGTCTGTCCTGCAAGGCTGTTGTGTTGTCTGTGTACTGGTTATACGAGTAGGCCATTGCCATACTGCCCATTCTGGAACCGCTCACTGATGGTAGAATGCCGGAATATGTAGGCATCATGGACACTGCCTGGATATTTGGCTAAGATGTTTGTGAAGAGCCCATGGCAGTCCACAATGACCTGCACATTTAGGGAAAGGATGTGTTTGCAGTTCCTGTAGAGGTGTTCCATTGCTGCATGTGACACAAGTTGGACATGGGTGCAGTCCATTGCACCCAGCACATACAGGAACCCAGAAATTAAGTAGAAACCTTGATTGGTCTCCGGCTGCAGTTCCTGGGTGTTGGGAATGCAGATGTGCTGGGGTATGAGGCGGATGATTGCATCCAGAACTTTTGGTAGGAAGGCTGAGAAGGATGGCTGGGAGATACCAGCCATTAGTCCACCCGTTGTCTGGAATGTTCCTGATGCCAGCATATGGAGGACAGCAAGAAGTTTGGTCATGGGTGGAATATTTGTTGGATTTTCCACCCTTGCAGTGATGTCTGGCGCTATGTGGTGCAGCAGGCGTACAATGGACTCCCGCTTCAGATGGTAGGTTCTGATGACATCTTGTTCCTTGAGCCCAAGGATGGTAGTGCGCTGTCAGAATGTCCTCTCCCACCTTCTGCGCTGCCTTTGTGGCTGCTGTGGTGGTATTTGGGGTTGCTGTGGTGGTGCTGGAGGGACCTGTTGTCATCACTGTCATCTTCAGCGTGTGCAAAGCTAGAGTATTAACAGTTCCATGTTGTCCAGGAGGTTGCCAATACTCGTTTTGTGTGTTTCCCTAAGTAGTGGGGTGTGGGCCTCACCAGGCGTTAAAATTTGACGGCAATTGGGCTTTGCGTAATTTTTTGAGACAGATTCCTTTCTGTACACCGGTATAGCGTCAGGCATTAAGGGCCTTATTTATACTTTTTGGTGCAAAACTGCACTAAGGCAGTTTTGCCCCAAAAAGTTTTGCACCGGCTTGCACCATTTTTTAGCACCAGCTGGGCACCATATTTATGGAATGGTGCAAGCCGGTGCAAAGGGTAGGCTAGCTTAAAAAAAAATGACGTTAGGCAGTTTTGAGTCAAAATAAATGATTCTGACCAGATTAGCATCATTTTTTGACGCTAAGGGGCATATTTATACTCTGTTTGCACTGAATTAGCGTCATTTTTTTTAAACTCTAATTCAGTGCAAAACTAACTCCATATTTATACTTTGGTGCTAGACCCGTCTAGCACCAAATTTATGGAGTTAAAGTCATTTTTTGGAAGTGGAAACCTACCTTGCCTTAATGAGATGCAAGGTAGGCGTTCCTGTGCAAAATAATGACTCTATGGCCTTAACACCATATTTATACTCCCATGTAAAAATGGTGCAAGGGAGGGAGGAGGGGTCAAAAAATGGGGCAAAGCTTGCTTTGCCCCATTTTTTAAGACCTGGGTCAGGGAAGGTGTTAGGGGACCTGTGGCCCTATTTCCATGGTGGAACACCATGGAATAAGCCCAGAGGTGCCCTCCCTAGGCCCTAGGGGCACCCCCACCCACACTAGAGGGACTGCGAGGATGGGGGACCCCATCCCAGGTAAGTACAGGTAAGTGCATTTTATTTTTGAAAGTGCCATTGGGGGCCCTGAAATGGTCCTCCATACATGGCACCGGGTGCAATGGCCATGCCCAGGGGACCCCTGTCCTCTGTGCCGGCCACTGGGGTGGTGGGCATGACTCCTGCCTTTTCTAAGGCAGGAGTCATGTGGCATGGTAGGTTTAGCACCATAAAATGACGCTAATCTGGTTAGCGTCATTTTTTTTTACTCTAACCTGCCTAAAGCCATTTTTGGTGCTAAACCCTCTTCTTCTATACTGCCAGCCCCACCCGACTAAAGTCATTTTTTAAAACTCTAGCCTACCCTTTGCACCGGCTTGCACCATTCCATAAATATGGTGCCCAGCTGGTGCACAGAAATGGTGCAAGCCGGTGCTAAACGTTTTGGTGCAAAACTGAGTTAGTGCAGTTTTTCAGCAAAAAGTATAAATAAGGGCCAATATTTTGTAAGTTTGCGCCACTTTTGTGTCATAAAATGACGTTAATGCAGTGCAAAAAAAGGTTAAATCGGGGCCTTGGTGCTAGATGGGTCTAGCACCAAAGTATAAATATGGAGTTAGTTTTGCACTGAATTAGAGTAAAAAAAAATGACACTAATTTGGTGCAAACAGAGTATAAATATGCCGCAGAGTATAAATATGCCCCTAAATATGGCGCTAGAGGACTAGTGTAATTTTTTGGAAGGAAATACCTACCTTGCATTTCTTTGTCGCAAAATGACGCAAGGTGGGTTGGCGCTCCTAAAAAATGACACTAACTCAGTTATTTTGGTGCTAGATGGGTCTGGCGTCAAAATATAAAAGTGATGGTGGGTTTTCATCGATATTGCATAAAAAAATGACACAAAGACGTCTCAACTTTTCATAAATATGGACCATAGTATTATAAGCAAACAAAGCATCATACTTAGATGGAAGTATTTGCCTGTAGATATTAGACTTTCATCTTCCCTTGTGAGCTCCATTAAAAGATGAAGGATTACTTGTTGAGCTAAAGAGATTTCAAGACCAGTGCTAAGAGACCATTGATGGTAGTAGCATTTTAAAAATGATGTCAGTCAGCCAGTAAGAATATGATGCCCAGCATACATCGAACAAACTAGCTAAAACTCTACTTTTTTTCTCAGTTTACCTTTCATGTTAAATGCGTGTTGGCATTTTGCTAAATAAAAAGAATACAAGAAAATGCAAAATAATTGTTTAATTTCTTTTCTAGGTTAAAATACATTTTGTGTTCATGATGTATCCTACTTTCAAAGGAGGTAAATGTTTTTTGCTGTTTGCAAATGATACATGACTATTTTTTAGATTTTGTATAATGCCCAGTGGTTTGTGCTTGTCTAAAATATTTTCTGACAGCTGCTTCCAATCATGCTATTCCCTCTATTCTGGGATTTGTGTTCTGGAGGGATGTTACCATCACCTAGTCTAACCCTGCTAGTAGGTCAAAATGCTGTCAAAAACACTCGACTTTAGATTACCCTTTGTACAAATGCACTTTGTTTCTAAAAGCACCAGTTGATCATCATTGAAAGTAACAGATAATATATTATTATAATATATATATTCTATACAAAAGATAATCATTTTGCTGAGCCTGGAAGCTATCTCCTAATTCATCAAGGCTGCTATACAAACCAACCATATAATTCCTTTTTTGTACTGTATTCTGTATTCAATAATTTGTTATTTGTGACACGGATCCATTAAGACAAATCTAAAAATACGTCTAAGTGCACCAGCTAACAGCCCCTAGGGGTTTGTTTGTAGCTTTTTTACACACTCAGAGGGACCCATTTTAGTATAGTAATAGGTAAATTAAAACAGTAAAATTTGCAATTTTGTACCAGTCACAACATCGGAACAATTTGGAGAGCTAGGTACCATCACAGAGACCACTTCAGAATTAACAGGAAAGTGAAATATTGTTCATACTAAGGAAGAGACGATAGATCTGTGAAGTATTCAGATCTCCTTTACTCCCCTATAATTTTTCAATAGAGCTTTACCTAGATCTTCTGAAGCCCTGAAGCAGAAACGGGGAAAAGTGCTGGGGCTTCATGAAGGTCTCTGAACCTGCCCCACTTAATTCAGTAGTGAAGCACGTGGCAATGGCTGCAGTGGTATACGATTCCTACGAATCAAGCAGGGCTGTGTATCTGGTCAACATAAACATCAGTGTAGAGGGACTCAGTTCACCTATACAATCAGGAAATGTTGACACGGCTTCAAGCTAGCTCACAGTACCCCATCTGAACCCTTTAACACACCCGTCACCAGATGGTATTTGCAAAATCAAACATGATTACTCAGATTCCAAAGGAAATCATAGAAACAGGTCTAGCCTTTTGTTATTACACTGCGTACCCAGAATGAGACACAAGAAAGGTGCGGAAATCATTTCATACATTTATAGCAACAATCTTATTCTTGTGTAAAAATCATGAGCTGCAATTGTTAGGCAAACATGACAAAGCATGATAACCAGCATTACACAAATGGTGAAAAAGACAAGCAGTTCAACCTTGATAATGGTATTTTGTTCGTACACTCCTATCAGTTACTACTTACACTATTGAGAGCAATGTGGGAGTGCGGTCTGCCAGAGCAATTGGAATAGCCTAACCCCCACACCTGGGTAAAATGAATCGGGAAGCTAGGAAGTCAGTCAGGTGTAGTGCAGGGTATGGTTCTGTGCACTGTGTGCTGTGTTCCAGGATAATCCAAGCAGAAGTGCTCCTCTAGTGGATGGGGCATGGAGGCAGTTTTGAAAATGCAAGCACCGTTTGAGTCACACTGCGTCAGAGGTGCAGGGCCAGTACAATGATATGTCAGCAAGTAAGGAGTTGTCTTCACAGACAAACGCAATACTAGAGCATTGCGTTCTGTGTGGTGGCCTTGGATGAAGTGTACAGACTGGGAGAGACTACAAGAAACAAGCTGCATGAACAGTGAATTCTCAGTACAATATCATCAGTGAAAAGTCATGTAAAAGGTCACCATCAGAAAAGAAATGCTAAGTTAAAATGCGCATTCTAATTTGGATGTACTGAGTGGGCCATCTTGTGCTTTATAACACCCCCTTTTTGACCGTGAGAAACTATGCTTAAACTAAAATAAAAACATGAAAAGTATCCATAAATGTGTATATGTGTAAAACAGAAAACAATTTAGTAATGAAAGCAATTGGAAACCATGTACCAACACATGGCAATGAAAAGGCTGCCAATTAAAAAACTGATAAAACTAATAAAAACCATTTGCCTTAAACAAGTACTGGATCAAAGGTCTAGTAGGCTTCTGATATACTCCGTTGTCCAAAGTCAATGGCATCCAGAAAGGAACCCACTACAACAGACAACAGATCTACCGTGGCCTGAGAAGCAAGTTCCAAAGAACGGATATGGTCAAATCCAGCCAACAGCAAGATGGCAAGACAGCCGATCGTGTAACCTCAATGGTAGAGCAAGATTCCAGGCATCCAGGAGCAGAAGCATCCATATAAACCAGAATTAATGGCTCATAGTACTCATTCAGCAGTAATAGCAAT
This sequence comes from Pleurodeles waltl, assembly GCF_031143425.1. Lineage (NCBI taxonomy): Eukaryota > Metazoa > Chordata > Amphibia > Caudata > Salamandridae > Pleurodeles > Pleurodeles waltl. The sequence goes on along the minus strand of NC_090437.1, from coordinate 4,405,324 downwards.
CTCATAAAACAACATTGAAGATGGACTCTCAACAAACTCATGTGCAGATTTATATCCACAGATATCCATATGGTGAGCCAATTGCATAGTCAGACACAAGTCCAGTGCATATTCAAAAGGCACAGGAGACAGCAGAACATGAGCTGTTCACATTGTAACCACACAGGGCTAGACAACAAAGATCAGTTCATCTTCAGCTCCTGGAGCAAAGACAACCCAAAATACTTTTTCATGCATTCACAACACAACAGGACATGTGGCAAATTCATCACTATTTGGCCTCAGGGTGAAACATCCACTGTGGAGCAACACAAATAGAACCAAAACAGTGATGACCAGGAATAGTACAATTGGTTTGCCTCCAATAACGCTTGAATCCATAGAGTGCAGAAAGGATGGTATCACTCCAAATACAGTCTGGAATGTGCTCACAAGGCCAGACCGAATCATTTTGAAAATGTGTACACCTCTGTCAGTATTTGATGCATACAAAATTTGGTGAAGAAGTTCCAAAATGCTGCAGCAAGTTAGTGTGCAATAGCTACTGGACTTCAGCAGAAGACCTTGCAACATGGAGATCAATCGTCTCTCGGTATAGATTAAAGATATGTCCTTCTGAAACAATAAGGCTTTCAGTTGGCTCATCTTGGCAAAGTTCACACTAAAAATGAGGATGGAAAGCCATATGGTAATTTCCCTAACCATGTGTGTGGGTAGAAATACCACATTGCTATAACAGGTCACAACCCTGGGGGACCTTGCCACATATGGGTCACCTGACTTCATCCCACAACAACCTTGGTTGTTCAAGATCCAGAACAATCAGAACACTAGGCTATTCAAAAGGATTGGGAGGCCTTTCAGATAACAGAGAAGGTTAGCCATAGATGTATTACACGCACCATGCAGCGTTACCTCTTTACAAAGTAATGGATGGCTGCACGGAGTTTCACATTAATTTCCACTAGGGAAAACTTCAGTTTCCCCACTCACACACTTGTAATTGGAAGGCAAAACCCAGGACTCATGAACAAAACTATCTCCCTTACTTCATATTAGCCCACTTGATTATGTTTCAAACAAGATGTAAATGTGAAATGTAGAGATTGGCAATGAGATAAAGCCTTGAATTAACCACAAAGCAGAAGGTCTTTCAGCTACTGAAAAGGGTAATTTTCCTAAATGCTCAATATTCAACATGTTATAAATAGCATTTTATTTCACCATCAGTCTCTGGATGTGTGTTAAATTATATGGCAAAACAACTCTGGTGTATTCGGATACTTTCAAGGTACATGGTTTGATTTTAAAACTTACAATGTCCAACTCAACTGCAAAATCGAACTCAACTGGATCTGCTCATGTTGTAATAAGGACATATAAATCTGTATATGATGTCAATTATGAATGACACAATATTATTCAAAGAATAAAGTCAAGTTGACAGCGTAATCATGCCATTGTCCAAAACAGCCAATGCTTTTTCTAACTTTTCCCTGTCAATTTGTCTTAATAGTTCAGCAGCAACTTGCTGGGAAATTGTCCAGATCTTCTTATGTATGACATGTGAAAAGCATTTTTGAAGTGGTAATCTAGGACCTAACAAGAAATCTTGTAAATTCAGATTGTTAGAAAGGAGAGATAGGTGATCCTTAACTGCAGCTAACATAGAATGCTGTAAACACTGGTGGCATGATTTCTCTATGCTATATGTTGTGACTAGTCCTGAATGATGTGACTGGCAATACCCAGGTCTGGTCTGCTAGCTTGAAAACCCAAAGTGTAGTTATAAAATATGCATGACAGCCATTAGTGTCGACTGGCCACACTAACCACCCGCCTGGACCTGAACTTGAAAAATTATGTTTACCAATCTCTATCATGTAATTTAATTTTTCTTCTGTGAAGTTTGCTAACTGTTGCCACTTGTCAAAACATGCAATGGATGGAATGCTAGGTGTATTTGTTTCTTTAATTTTAGCCAGACAAATGCAAGTTGTTTGTTGCACTGTTTTGTTCCAGAAAATCATTTATGGAGGTATTGGGTGGGGTCCATACAAAGTGTCTATTCCCTGAACTTGCCAATGGCATGTCCCCAAAACCAATTTTAAATCAATATTATTTTTTCAATATCCATAACCTTGCATTGTCAGTTGGGATATGAATGCATCTTAATAAATCAATTTAGTTTGGGTCATCATGTCTTTCTTAACTGGGAGGGGTTATGCTTATAATAGTAAGAACCCTGGTCTATGGGGTTGTCTCCTGAAATATATGCAACCAGTCTCATATTTGTTTGTGAACTATCTACTGGTGGTACAGGGCAATGTTCCCATTGTGTGTAATTAAAACCTGCATGTGGAGAACTATGTCTGTGTAAATAGTGCTGAGCATAATGATAACAAAAGATTTCATTATAATTAGCAGGATTCAAATAAAATTTTTCAGTTTCAAATCTAGTGTCCGTAGATATCTTGAAAGCATAATATATAAGGATTATGAAAAATATCAAATGGGACCTTATCCCACAAAATTCCATCAAAGACAGGCAAAGCAGAAATGTTCTCAAGGGACAGGATTTTTTATACTTTATTCAAAGAAGAATGAGGCTTCAGCACCTCAGCTACCAGTTCAGGAGCAGTGTGTTCAGGGAGATAATGGCCATTCAAAAACAAGAAGAAAACTGTAAGAAATCCAGTCCAAATGAAAAGGAAAAATTGTGAAAGGGTAATCCAAATGTAGGAACATGGAGGAATCAGGTGAGGCTCTGTTAGCCAAAGAAGAAAATTGCGCACTCCATGTAAAAAAAGTGTTTGGAGAATTTGAAGAAAAATTATCACTGTCGATAAAGTAATCAGAAGAAGTCTGTGCCAAAACAGGGACCTCACGTGGTAAAGAGTAGTCTCTTCCAAAGGTAGTTGGTAATACACATTTAATTATTTGAAACAGCATTTGAAGACTGTAAACTCACATTTGGAGCATGTCATGCATTGGCATTAGCAACAGGAAATAGTGGAAGTTCAGCATCTGAAGTCCCCAGTCAGGGAGAGGCAATGTTTGTATTACTTATTTCTTGTAGAAGGATCTCATACAGAGTAGTGCAAGGAGACAGGTAACTACTCAGGCCCCCTTTTGGCCTACTTTGTAAAACTGGTCACAGCTTTATTCGATCAACCGAAAAAAAGAATTCATGTTTTATATTTCGCAAGCGGAGGCAAAATCACAGTTCTTATACCTTGAATGGTTCTCTTTATAATGGGCCAAATTTCTTCTTGTTGATATTCTTCTCTTGGACTAGATCCCCAACCTATGGAAACCTTGCAGAAGATTCTGGTTGCTCCTTCACTTTATCAGAGGCAGAATGGAACACTCATTACAGAAATCTTGTAATTCCTCTAATACAGCAAAATGTTAATTGATATCAAAAGGTATGCCTGCCACCATCATGCCAGGAGTATAGGGATCTTGAAAATACATCTGGATGCCAAAGAAGACCTTGTTGGGGGTCAGGCATCCCAAAGATCTTCTAGGCAGGTTATTTAAAGCTCTCTCGACTCCATTCAAGTGATGGATCCAGCTACAACCTGAAATTAATACTGTAGCTGGTGAGGACTGCTTGAATCACGTTTTTCTACTTTCCACTATTGAATATCCATCAGGATGATAGAGAGAGGAATAATGCAAGGAAACACCCAGGAATCCCATGGTATCCGTATAAGTCTTAGAGGCAAACGCAGGTCCCTGGTCCAAGTGGAATTCTGCTGCACCATATGGGACTGATTACAACTTTGGCGGAGGGGGTTAATCCATCCCAAATGTGACGGATATCCCGCCAGCTGTATTATGAGTCCATTATATTGTGTCCCCACAAAGACTTACAAATCTTTAATAACAGTTTGAATATCAGCTGATTGATGTGGCCATACCCATAGGACTCTAGAACATGAATCTACAGCTAGTAGAATGAATTTGAATGCACAGTCAGAAATTAGAGGCCCACAATGATCTAAATAGGGGGGTTTATTTTGAAGGGGGTTTATTTGAAATTAAGAGGGGTGTCTGTGGTGGAAGTGCAGTGGTGGAGCTTTTAGTTTGCTGACAAATATCACAGCTGAGGACAGATTGTTTTATCTGCTTGTACAGGCCATGCCACCCATAGAGTTTCTGAAGTAGAGAAACTGTTGCCACCACACCAGCATGTGCAGACGCCAACCCCTCATGCACAGCTACATGTAGTTCTGGCCTGAAGTCCTGGTTGAGTATCACTCAACCACCAACACTGGGATTGTGGGCAAAATAATATCTTGGACACTAAACAGATAGAAATATTTTGCTGCATATTTTTTAGGTAGAATGCAGCCATGACGTCATCATCCACCCTCATGTGAGAACAAATAATCACAGCTGTTTTCACTGCTTTTGGGCCTCATCAGCCAGTGAATTCCCTACAATGTGCATCGTAACACATTGGTGAATCAATGTAAGAATTGCATGAGTCTGTGGTAAGCGAACTAAGAGGAACTATAAACTTTTCTGGCAGGCAGTTTATGCTTGATAGTATTCCCCTTGGAGTCTCAAAATTCATTCAGGCACCAATAATGCATGTGTTTTATGGGAAGACTGTACACAGTAATATGAATCACACACTGTCAGTGTGGGAAATTCAGGATCCATATTCTTTAGTACCAGAATCAGTGCTTTAATTCAGCCAGCTGGGCAGTACAATCCCTTAGGGGCAGTGTAATTTTTTTTATTGGTTACAATTTGCCCTTTTTCGTGACACTGTATGCTGCTGCATAAGCAGCATAATATTACAGTTTGGTGCCAATTGCAGGCTGAACTGAACCATCTATATAGATTATAAAATAATACTGCTCAAGAAGCAAAGCTCACTAGGCACAGGGTATTCCTGTTCATATTGAAGGAATTCTTGAGTCTACAAAGCTGGGTCAAAGACATAGGTGCAGATGTAAGAGCCCCTAGCACCTCCTTGCACCACATTAGTGCCATTTTCTTTTTACGCTAATGTAGCCAAACAACGCCAAAATCACGGTGCCCAATTTATAGAGTGGTGCAATGCACACATTGGGGCATTTTGTAATCCTTGGAGCTACATTATGCCTGCACAAGGCGTAATGCATGCAAGGGGGGCCTTCCCCCATTAGGGGGACTGAGAAAATGCCTCAAAGAAATCTAAGAGAGCATCTAAGACAGCACTTTTAACGCCTGCTCATATTCAGGCCCATAGTCTAAATCAGTAGCAGTCAAGGAAGTGGTCGACTGTATGGACATAAGGTTTTCACATTAGGAATGCTCACCTTGGTGAAAGCCTCTAAGGCAGGAGCGAGGGTTGCTACAGTGATGCTCTTACCCAGATTCAATGGTCTTTCCTTAATGGCAGAGGTTTGAACTGCCGTCAATATTTTTTCAGGGGATGCAAAATGCCTTTCAGCATTGGAATATTAATAAGAAGTATATGCAATAAGCCATGTGCCCCATTCATTGAAGGTGACACTTGTATAGCCAGTGGATCCTGCAATGATGCCTACCATCAGATTTGATGAGGTGCTTGCAAGTGTCTGATTGCAAGCATGTGAGTTTGCAATGATCCAAGTATTTGTGTATGTTCTGATGCCCAACATGTACTGAAAAAAACTGAATTAATTAAATCATACAATTGTTTAACTCACTGGGCATAATCTGGTGCATGTGTGCTACTAACGTTTAGAAAGCCGTACAATAATTGTAACTTTTTAATAGGGGTTGGTGGTTGTAAAAGGGCTAATTTCTTCAAGAAATGCAGGGCATGGCTTTAGCCTTTATTGGACAGTTTGTATCCTAAAAACAGGACATGAAAAAAAAACAGTTTTTGATTTCTGGGATTTAAATTTGTAGCTGTATTTGGCAAATCCTAATAGAATGCATTCTACTCATGCAAAGTGTGTGTTCAAGTCATCGTCCATCAGATAGTTGTCATCAACATAGGACAATGCTTCTGAGTCAATTTCTTGCTAAATTTACATTACTCAGACAGCGATTAATCCAGGACTGTTCTTTTACTCTTGAGTAAGTCAACAAAAACATTTCTGTGACTCAAGGGCAGAAAACCCCAGCAAATCTCTGCTTTCAGGTGCTATATTTTGACATAAAAAACATTGGGAATGTCCAATTTTGTTTGGCATTTTTGACGGGCTATGTTGTTCATTAAGCCGTGCTGTGCTTATACTGAATTGCAAAAGTGCGTGTGTCACTATTTAAATGTCTGTATTCTCAGTCTACGCGATAGGAATGATTTGGTTTTATGACAGAAAAAAAGGCTGATTCATCTGAGACACAGAGGGTTCAATTACTCCCTGGTATTCAAGTTGTGAGAGAATTTCCCTCACTGGAGTTTAAGCTTCATGTTTGATAGGGTGGTGTGGTTGCACTTGTGGACTAGAGCATAGGGGTATAATGTGTTTGTGGGAACCCTTATCCAAACCTACATGATTGCGGGTTTGTGCAAGACCCCAATCTTTGACATATGGCTGCTTAACTGCTTCAGGAACAATACATATAATGCCAAAGCAGTGTAGGCCAATCTTGCTTTCACCAGAGTAAGATATATCCAAATCACGTCCTCCGTGCTCCTCCCCCCAGGGATCCACTGCTTAAGAATCACCAATTCAAAACATAAAATCAAACATTGAAGAGAAGCGCTTGATCATAGAGAAAAGTTCTTCCATAGTGGGTAATAGTAGTTCAGACCAAGAGATAAGATCCACTTACAAAGGAAAAACTCTATATATCCAGTTCATTAAGTTCATCAGCCATACATCCATTAGCAACAAAGTTTGTACTTTCTTCCGTAATCCTTCAACCTAATTTATATCAAAAATTTAAAAGCCACCATCACAATCAACTCACTCAATATCCCACTCAACAGTAACAAAATTGGTCTAATCAGATATTCTCTTCATCATTTACCACATAACTGCAGTCATACGATATTCCACATCATTTGCTATTGTTCTCATTTGCAGTCTTAGCATGTGCTGTTTCCAATCTGATCTGATAAGTACCCATGGCCATTAGTGAGGCACAATGCTCTCTCCCAAGTATGGTTTACAATCATCCAATAAAACTCTCTATGTGTTCTAATAAGGGAGTGCCCTTACTCAACACCATTCGTGCCTTCACTCGTAGTTTTCCTGATCAATTTTATGTGAACTTTCAGTCTCGCTCATCACATTAAAAGCAATCACATTCCCCAAAATTCAATCAACATATTCACCAAACCATACATTACCATATTCAATCATAAACTGTTGCACATTGTAAGATGCAATGCTGTCTCGCAAGCATGGTATACAATCATCCCATGGGTGGGTTTTGAAATTGCGATATACATATAGTTGGAGTATTACGGATGAAGGTAACAACTTTGTTGTTAATGGATTTTTTGCTGAATAATTTGATGAACTGGATCAAAATTAAATTTCCTTTGTAAGTGGATCTTCTCTTTTTGGCTTGACTACCATTACCCACTGGGGAAGAACTTTTCTCTGTGATCAAGCGCCCCTCTTTAATGTTTTGTTTTATGCTTCAGGGTCAAGATCAGAGAAAAAAGGTAGTAGTACATCTTCTCCTTGTGGGACTTTCATAACAAAATCAGCAGCCAATCTACCTCAGCCAAGAGAATGTTATAAGTAAATGTTAATTTATTCCAGAAAATTACTTGGATAGTGTGTGGTTCATTGCCCTCATGTTGAATGTCCAATTCATAAAATCTATCTGGAGGGCTCACCCACTGATCTGGTGTTTCAAGGTGTTCAAATTCAATAGTTGCTCTTGAAAATAGAAACTCTTGAGGTTTCAGGTGAACTATTGTGGCCTCTGCTGTGCTGTCTAGCATTGTGAATGGCCACGTCTTGTTCTGAAGGAGTGTTCTCAGTATGTGTGGCATATTTAACAGAAATATCTGCCACTTTCTTTTTTTTAACTGGGGTTTTTGTTGTAGAAGTGTCTCTTCCTTTTTTGTGATGATGTCAGATGAGAGTCATGAGCCCATTTTCAGTTTCACATACTCTTCATGCCTGTGCTGTTCAATTGTATATTGTTTTTGGAAATTATGACACTTTTCTGTGGTGTCTAGTTGCAGAGATCCACCCAAGTCGCATTTTGCGCTTCAGTATTTCCAGTAGGAAATTGCGAGGCGCAAAATGCGATTCACAAATTCCAAATCGCAAATAGATGCATCAAAAAATCGCAATTTGCGATTTTTCACAGAATGGCATTTTGCACATGCAAAATACCACTAAGTGAAACCAGGTGGTGCAACCTATATAAAGAGGCCCAGAATGCCTCAGACTCTTTTCCACAATGGCTGCACTCTACATCATGGCGAGGAGGATGAGGATCTTGGCAGGTTTGAGGAGAGGGAGGAGGAGACAGGAGCGCATTTTCAGAGTGCGCATTACACTTTTTGACCTGACAGAGGAGGAAATATTTGAGAGGTATAGGTTGAACTCAGCCATGATACTTGGGCCCGTATTTATACTCCGTTTGCGCCGAATTTGCGTTGTTTTTTTCGACGCAAATTCGGCGCAAAACTAACGCCATATTTATACTTTGGCGTTAGACGCGTCTAGCGCCAAAGTATGGGCAAATAGCGTCATTTTTTTGCGTGAACGCCTTCCTTGCGTTAATGAGATGCAAGGAACACGTCTAAAAAAATGACGGCGACGCAAATGCATCGTATTTATACTCCCGGGCAAAAGTCACGCCCGGGAGGTGGCGGGTAAAAAAAACCCGCATTTGCGCCACTATTTAACGCCTGGGTCAGGGTAGGCGTTAAGGGGCCTGTGGGCTCAAAATGAGCCCACAGGTGCCCTCCCCTGCCCCCAGGGACCCCCCCTGCCACCCCTGCCCACCCCAGGAGGACACCCAAGGATGGAGGGACCCACCCCAGGGACATTCAGGTAAGTTCAGGTAAGTATAATTTTTTATATTTTTTAATTTTTTTTGGGTGGCATAGGGGGGCCTTATTTGTGCCCCCCTACATGCCACTATGCCCAATGACCATGCCCAGGGGACATAAGTCCCCTGGGCATGGCCATTGGGCAAGGGGGCATGACTCCTGTCTTTACTAAGACAGGAGTCATTTAAATGGCGTCTGGGCGTCGAAAATAATGGCGCAAATCGGGTTGAGGCGATTTTTTTGCCTCAACCTGACTTGCCCCATTTTAAGACGCCCTAACGCCATTCCATAAATACGGCGCCCGCATGGCGCTTCAGAATGGCGTTAGACGGCGCTAAATTTTTTGACGCTAAACTGCGTTAGCGCAGTTTAGCGTCAAAAAGTATAAATATGGGCCTTGATCTGATAGCTGAGCTACAACCCATACTGCAGCACAGAATACTAAGGACTCACAGCATACCCACCCATGTGCAGGTCTTATGCTCCCTACACCTACTTGCCTCAGGGAGCTATCAAGGGGTCATAGCAGCAGCTGGAGGGGTTTCACAGAGTACCCTCTCCAGATTTTTCAATGCATTTATCAACGCCATGCTAAGCAAACTCCAACAGTCGATCAGATTCCCCCACACCCCACAGGAAATACAGCAGAAAAAAATAGAGTTTTACCAGACAGCACAGTTCCCCCACGTCCTAGGCGCCATAAATGGCACACATGTGGCAATCTGTCCACCATCAGCCACAGAGTATTTGTACCGAAACCGTAAATACCAACATTCCCTGAATATTCAGGTGATATGCAATGCCTCCTATATCATAACTGATCTCGTGGCCAGGTACCCAGGGAGCACACATGATTTGTACATCTTTTGCCACAGCGGCATTCACACAAGACTGCTAGCTGGGGAGTTTGGTGAAGGATATCTACTATGTCATGTCACGCAAACCCATGTCAGATGGCTCAGTTACTCATCACACATTCTGTCCCTTCCAGGAGACAGTACCTATGCAGTGCGCACCTACATGATGACGCCCTACCTCAATCCCACAACACCAGCAGAACGGAGATACAATGCAGCACACAGGGCAACCCACAACGTGGTGGAGCGCACATTTGGACTGCTGAAGAGTCGCTTCCTTTGCCTCCACAAAAGTGGAGGGGCACTACAGTACAGTCCAGAGATCACATGTAGAATAGTGGCTACTTGTGCAATCTTGCACAATATAGCTGCAACCAGGGGCATACCTATAGAAATCAGTGACACTGAATCAGATGAGGATGACGATCCCATACCACTTCTACAGCCAGCAGACAGGACCAGTGCAGCAGAGGGAAGGCAAAGGCGTGCCAACATCACACACAACCATTTCAGACGTGAGTATGAATGACAAAAATCCACTGACAACTGTACCTGTAGTGATATAAATTTATTACCGTATGTCAGGTAATGAATGATTGATAAATAAAAGAAACAGGTGATGTTAAAAACGCAAATTAACTAATGAATAGAGTCACGCACTATTCCCTCATAGTGGCAACAGCAGTGTGATGGCGGCAAGAGTCACTTTCTCCTCCCACGCACACCACTCGGATACCCAGTTAAGTCACTGGCACCTTGATTGTCACCTTCAGTGGCAGTGCTGTGCCTGGCACTTGCCGTCTGGTGTCTGCTGCTGGTGCAGCAACACTACTGAGGCTTGAACTGTCCTCAGTGTCCCCCAAGGCTACCTCACTGGGAGTGGCAGATCTCTGTCCAATTACATGTTCAATCACATTTGTGATGTGCACAAGTCCCTGGACAACGTCCCTGCTGCTATGTGCAGCCTCCACTGCGCAACGGGCGATTAGTGCAGTTGAATTCGCCATCCTGTTGGAGGACCTGCAGTAGCTGCCAAACATTGTCCGTAATCTGTGTTCCTGTCTGCACCGGCTAACCCTTTTATGGCGCAGCTCCAGGCAGAGGTCACGGACAGCACTAGTTAGGCTCCCTGGTGTCCTCAGAAGCCTGCAGCTGCTCCTCCTGCAGCTGTGAAATATTGCTATTTAGTGCATCCAGTTGCCCATGCAGGCCCATCATGTGTCGGTTGTGCACTCGCAGGTTCCGGTCCAAACTGAGGATCCGCTTGTTTTGCAGGCGCTGCTGCTGCAACGTAGCAGCCTCAAGGCCCCCGAATAAGGACAGACCCTCACCTGCCTCATGATGCTGCTGCTGGGACTCTGTTGCAATCCTGCGTGGTGCTGGCTGACCCCTGCCCTCCAGAATCTGGCTGCGCCTGTCTGGTGCAGACGGTGTGCTTGGCCCTTCCAAGTGCTCATCCGAGTCGCACTGAACTCTGGCAGTGGTAGTGCCCTGGGCCTGCGGCGGACAGTGGATATGTGGAGGGACCCACTGGTGTTGGTGTCCGAGGGCTGATGGGTGTCCGTCTCTCCTACACATGGACTGTGTGTGGCTGCTGGGCCTGGCCCACCTGCAACAATAATATGCAGCATGTCAGTTCTGTATGTTACATTATCTGTCAGAAAATGGCAATAAAGGTACAGGTACTGCTCTACAAGGTGTTGTGTGTGTTGTGTTACCTTGGGTGTCACTATACTTCATTACATTGTTATGCTACTGTCTGTACTAGTTTGTGGACTGCCACTTCCATAATGCATTGTTATGCTGCTTCTAAAATGTGGACTGGACTACTTCACACACTGCTTCACATTACATGCTAATTCCTAAGGGGCTTTTGTGCATACACATATCAGGTTCACAAACAACATTGCACTTACCTTGGCTGGTACTCGGTGTGCCGGAGGTGTCGATGTCTGTGACCCCAGTCACAGCTTCAGGGAGGAGTGTGGATTCCACCAGGTCCTCCAATGGTGTGGATGGTGCTTCGGTTGGTGGTCCGCCACCTGTACCCCTGGCCTCCGCAAGTCTCCTTGCCACCCTCTCTTTTGCATGGGAGCGCAGGTCGTACCACCTTTTTTTTATTTCGTCTATGGAGCGCTTTGCCACTCCAATGGCGCAGATTTTTTATTGAATCTCCAGCCATAATCTTCTTTTTTCGCTCTCAGGAACCTGGAGTGAAGATTTCCCGAACAGGCGGTCATCGCTCCTCACCACCTCTTCAGTCAGGACCTCAAGCTCCTGTTCACTAAATTTAAGCTGGCGCTTCCTTTCTGCCTTCTCCTGTGATGGTCCTGGGGTCTCCATCCTGGCTCAGGTGTTTCTGCTCCTGCTGAGTGTTGCTCTGTGTGGCTGGGCTGCTCTCTCTCAGGATGCTGGTTTGGGTGTGGCACCTGAAACTGCCTGGGATGACTCATTTCCTGCTGGTGATGTCATCAGGCTCCTCCAGGTGTGCATTCTCAAACTTTCTCGCAATTTGCGATTTTTTACCGAATTGCAAAAAAATCGCAAATTGCGAGAATGCAAATTGCGATTCAGTAAATGGGCCTCGCAAACCACAAATAGCGATTTTTAAGAAATCGCTAATTCCGAATCGCAATTTTGTTACATGGCCAATTGCGACTCGGAAATAGCGATTTCTTAAAAATCGCTATTTGCGATTTGCAAGCTCATGTTTTCATACATATGGCCCTTAGAGGCATATTTAGGAAATGTGGGGCTGCACACCCCTTGTCACCCCACTAATGCAACCATGTAGGTGCTGTATTTAAAATACGGTGCACCATGGCTGTAGTTAGTGGACTAGTGTCATAATTTTGTTGCACTAGTCCAAAGCTTTGCAGGATTAGCGTCAATTTGTTTTACACTAATCATGCAAAGCCCTTTGAGGGCCATTGTAATCATTGGTGTACCTCTTTTTAACACCTTCTCTGAGCAGGTGTTAAAAGTGCCATGAAAAATTATGCATAGAAATCTCTTAGATTTCTTTGTGTCATTTTTTCAGCCCCCCTTAAAGGGGGAAAGCTTCCTTCGCATACATTATGCCTGGCGCTGGCATAATGTAGCGCAAAGGGTTTCAAAGTGGTGCAATACATGCATTGTGACACTTTGTAAAGATGGTGCAGGGATTTTGACCTCGTTGGGCCACAGTAGCATACAAAAATGACGCCTAATGTAGCACAAGGAGGCGCTAGGGGCTCTCAAATATGCCTCTCTGTTGCCTGTTTGTAATTACCTTGGTCAGATATGCCCTTAAGCTGTGGCTCAATAGGCGTGGCTCCCAAATTAATTCAACCTATAGATGTATGGGTGTCAGCAATAGGTTTTGGTAGTTTGCGCTCCTGGTCCACTGGAGGAACTTAAGCAAGGCATTGGTGTACCACCAGTGCTGCTGCTTCCCCTTTAATATTACCTAATGTAATTGATAAAACTGTGGCACAGTTGCCATTTTGTTTTATCCCAAAATCAAGGGGAGGAGCATTTTGATCTATTTTAGCACCTCAGGCAAAAAAGCTATTGGTGGTGTACTATGTGTTATGGTACATACAGCAGCAAAGACAGTGCCCCAAGTGGCACAATTTTCAATGAGGGAGAACCATACCATGTGGTAGATACAAAGCGCGAATCCTATGTTTATCTTGGATCCTGTATGGGTAAACACAGCTTCAAGCTGATTTGTTTTTTTAGCAATCCAGACTAGGGTCTCTTCTTGTGAGGTGGAAACCTTGCACAAATGTATGTTAAAAGTGACAGGACTAATAGCAGACACAGCTAACTGTAGCTGGACAGCTTGAACAGCCCTGGCTGGAACAGTTGTTATCGTTAGCATAACAAATAACAAACTGTGTCAAATGTCTCTATCGTCTAACTAAACCTGTAGATAGGCTACAAAGTTTCCCAGCATTTAATTGTGCCAGATTAGGGTATGGTGTGTAGCATGCTAGGACAGTCCAGGTCATTACTGGGGGGATCCCTCTTGAATTTTGCAGTGCATTGGGAAGGGTGCCTTGGAACCAACTGTGATGTTCCTGGTACGTTAATGCTATTTCTAATTGCTGACAAGGTCTGTTTTGGTTAGGTGCTGCCACCTCAGTGTTTGTGTGAAATGTTTGCATATCTGCATTTACTGCAGGAAAGTCGATCCACATATACAAATATTTGCATTTATATGCTTTGTGGGTCTCTACCATGAAGGTAACTTCTCCACCAGTGAGAGAGAGTTCCTATTGGGACAAATATGTTGTAACAGCATGCCTACAATTAACTAGACTGTTAATTGCATTCACAATTTTAAAGAATAGAATTCAGAGAGGGAACACTATAGTGGGGTCATCCATTTAAAGGTTCATACTTGAACAACCTGGAGAGTAAGCTAGGGGTTTTCTAGTAGGGTGAGGAGGATTCATCGCTGACACCACAAATGCCTCCACATAAAGGTGGAAAAGGGGTCCTTGAGCACATGTAACAACTACTCAGGAGACTCATTAACCCCCTTGGGTGCCGAGGACAAGGTGGTTACGTCCGGTGGCGCGGCACTCAGGTGCCATGGACGTAATCACCTCGTCCTCGACCCGGCCCGCCCCCTCCCATGGGCTGGGATGGAAGGGGAATCACTCTGACCGTCCCTTACCCCCCCCCAATGACATCGGATGGCGTCAGCACATGATTTTGGGCTGACCTCATCAGAGGTCACCTCCTATCACGCTGGCAGCATGCTTCCAGCACAATGCAGAAGAGAAATGCTAAGCATATCTTTTTTACTCGGGAGGAGGGGGCAAGCAGAGACACCAAAAGAAAGGAAAGGCTTTTCCTTTCTTTTGAAGTCATTGCTTCCAGGGGAGGCAAAAGCCACTAGACACCAAGGATATTTTTTTTTATTTGTTTACATTGATAAGGGAAGAGCCCCCTTAGGCAAGGGTCGCTCCTCTGGGGGAGCAATTGCTCTTAGTCCATTTCTGCCCTCCCTGGGGGCCAATTGGCCTATTTTCATTAGGCCAATCGGCCCCCTAGGGGGCAGAAGCCACTAGACACCAGGGATTTCTTTAGGTCAGTTTCACACAAGAGGAGTGACTCCTTAGGCAAGGGTTGCTCTCCTGAGGGAAGCAAATTTATTTTAGGCCATTTCTGCTCACCTTGGGGGCAGATTGGCCTATTTTTCTTAGGCCAGTCAACCACTAGACACCACTTTTTGCACCAATTTCACACAAGGGGGGTGACCCCTTAAGCAAGGGTCGCTTCTTTGGGGGGCAGATTTATTTAAGGCCATTTCTGCCCCCCTTTGGGGCTGATTAGCTTATTTTTGTAAAACTCAGGCAGAAACCCTACCAGACACCAGGGAAGATTTTTTTTCATAAAAAGAGGGTGGGGGCATGACCAAATAAACGGGGACAAAGTTGTTCTGTCCACCAGTGGGCAGAAGGGGCAATTACCCCCGATCCACTCCCGGGGGAGCAGAAAGCTTTCTAGATGTCAGGGAATTTTTAAAAAATAGTGGGATGGTGGCTACCAACCAGTATGGGCATGGATATGCCCCCACCCCAACTGAAGGGGGTAACAGTCTTTCAGGTCTCCCCTGCACACTAAAACATGTTATCCCACAGCAAGCAAGAGGACATTTGATTATTTTGGGTATTGGTTTTACATTTAGGCCATGAGAGCTTGGCTGTCTCTCAAAATAGTCCCACTTGGAATGGTGAGGGTTGCACTTTTTGGACTTTTGGGATGCTGCCATGAGGAAAAATCCACAAGACCTAGACCCATCTGAAATAGAAACATCTGGGTGAGTCCAGGGTGGCTTGCTTCACATGCACCCTGCACCATTTTCTTACCCACAATGTCCTACAAACCTCCAATTTTTCTGGAAATTGCACATTTTTCTCACATTTTTTCTGATGGAACCTTCCGGAATCTGCAGAAATACACAAAATTGCTACGATCGACAATTGTCACAACTATACCGATAAAAATTCTGCCCCTCTTGTCAGCCTAAAAATATTTTTTTTTCAAAATGCCCTTTCGGATCCGCTTTGATTCCGCCTCAATTTCAACATGTTTTTGGCTCTTCCATGTCACAGGCACTTGGCCCTCCTACAAGTGAGGTATCATTTTTACCAGGAGACTGAGGGGAACGTTGGGTGGTAGAAAATTTCTCCCAGTGCTGTGATCCCACACAGAAATGTGAAAAAAATATGATTTTTTTTGCTAAATTGAAGTTTTGCTGAGGTTCTGGGTAAGAAAACACTGGGGGCTACACGCCAGTCACACCTCCCTGGACTCCCTGGGGTGTCTAGTTTTCAGAAATGGGTTTGGTAAGTTTCCCTATATGGCTGCTGAGCCCAGGACCAAAAACGCAGGCACCTCCCCCACCACAAAAACAGGTAGTTTTGTATTTGATAATTTTGATGTGTCTAGATAGTGTTTTGGGGCATTTCCTTTTGTGGGCACTAGCCTTACAGACACAAGTGAGGTACCATTTTTATCGGGAGACTTGGGGGAACACTGGGTGGAAGGAAATTTGTGGATCCTCTCAGATTCCAGAACTTTCTGTCACCAAAATGTGCGGAAAAAACATTTTTTGGGCCACATTTTGAGGTTTGCAAAGGATCCTGGGTAACAGAACCTAGTGAGAGCCCCACAGGCACCTCATCCTGGATTCCCTTAGGTGTCTAGTTTTCAAACATGCACCGGGGTGGCAGGTTTTCCTAGGTGCCGGCTGAGCTAGAGATCAAAATCCACAGCTAGGCATTTTCCAAAAAACATGTCAGTTTTCAATGTAAAGATGTGATGTGTCCATGTTGCGTTTCCTGTCGTGGGCATTAGGAATACCCACGCAAGTAAGGTATCATTTTTATCGGGAGACTTGGGGGAACACAGAATGGCAAAACAAGTGTTATTGCCCCCTTATCTTTCTCTACATTTTGTCCTTCCAAATGTATGACTTTGTGTAAAAAAAACATGTATTTGAGAAATGCCCTGTAATTCACATGCTAGTATGGGCACCGCAGAATTCAGAGATGTGCAAATAACCACTGCTTCTCAACACCTTATCTTGTGCCCATTTTGGAATTACAAAGGTTTCCTTGAAACCTATGTTTCACTCTTTATATTTCAGCAAATAAATTGCTGTATACCCGGTATACAATGAAAACCTACAAGCCCTATATATCCCCACAACCAGAAGAGTCCATCAGACGTAACAGTATATTGCTTTAAAAAATCTGACATCGCAGGAAAAAGTTACAGAGTAAAACATGGAGAAAAATGGCTGGTTTTTTTCACCTCAATTTCAGTATATTTTTATTTCAGCTGTTATTTTCTGTAGGAAAACCTTTTAGGATCTACACAAATGACCCCTTGCTGAGATTAGAATTTCGTCTACTTTTCAGAAATGTTTAGCTGTCTGGGATTCAGCATTGGTTTTACACCTATTTCTGTCACTAACTGGAAGGAGGCTGAAAGCACAAAAAATAATAAATATGGGGTATGTCCCAGTAAAATGGCAAAATTGTGTTGGAAAATGTGGTTTTCTGATTCAAGTCTGCTTGTTCCTGAAAGCTGGGAAGATGGTTATTTTAGCACTGCAAACCCTTTGTTGATGCCATTTTCAGGGAAAAAAACACAAGCCTTCTTCTGCAGCCCTTTTTTCCCCATTTTTGATTTCAAAATGTTTGCTGTATTTTGGCTAATTTCTTGGTCTCCTTCAGGGGAACCCACAAACTCTGGGTACCTCTGGAAACCCTATGATGTTGGAAAAAAAGGACGCAAATTTGGTGTGGGTAGCTTACGTGGACAAAATGTTATGCAGGCTTAAGCGCAAACTGCCCCAAATAGACAAAAACAAGGCCTGGCTCCTGAGGGGGAAAAGGCCTGGCAGTAAAGGGGTTAAAAAAGTATCTGACTTTGAACTTTGGTGGTGCCATGTTATACAGTTACTACAAATCAAATAGGGCTGTGCAAATGGCCTATATAAATATCAGTGCATAGGGAGGGACTCAGTCCACCTATACCATCAGGAAATATTGACAGGGTTCCTAGCTAGCTCACAATACCTCATCTGAACTCCTAAACACACCAGTTACCAGATGGTATTGCAAACTACTCAGATTCTCAAGGAAATCATAGAAACAAATCTACCCTTTTTTGTTACACTGCGTACCCAGGATGAGATGCAAGAAATGTGAGGAAATAATTTCAAACGTTTATGTCAGCAATTTTATTCTTGCGTAGAAAAACATGAGTTGTGATGGTTAGGCAAACAGGGCAAAGCATGGTAACAAGCATACAAAAATGGTGAAAAAGGCAAACAGTTCAACCATGATAATGTTATTATGTTGGTACACTCCTATCTGTTACTACCTACACTATTGAGAGCATAGTGGGAGTACCTTATGCCAGATCAATTGGGATATCCTAACTCCCATACCTGGGTAAAGTATACAGGGAATCCACAAAGCTAGTCTGGTGTAGTGCAGGCTATTGTCCTATCCAGGGTGGAGGTCAGAATCAGAGTCAGCAAGACTGCATCACAATCACTATACACTGTGTTCCAGGATAATTCTAGCCAAAGTCCTCCTCTGCTGAATGTGGCACAGAGGCAGTTTTTATAATACATTCACTATTCATGTTGCACTGTGTCAGAGGTGCAGGGCCGGTGCAATGATGTGTCTGCAAGTAAGGAGCTGTCTTCAAGGGTAATCACAATACTAGGGCATTGCGTTCTGTGTGGCAAGCTTTGGTCAAAGTGTATGGACTAGATAGCAGCAATGTATACAAGAAAAAACTGCATGTTCCACGAATTCTCAGTACATTAACACATGAGTGAAACGTCATGTAAAAGGTCATCATCAGAAAAGAATTGCTAAGTTAAAATCTGCATTCTAAAATGGAGGTCCTGAGTGGGCATTGCTTCACCACAGTAGGGAAGAAATTATACCAAGGACCGAGCAAGAATTATTTATATCCACCAGTATGTTCTTTGCTGTGTAACTAATCTAAGAATGCACAGAGATCATGTGGACCTTGTCAGGAGTCCCGCTACCTACCAGGTTAATGGAGGCCATGGTTAGATATGTATTAGGGATTTACCCAAGCAGTCAGCGATATCTGTGCCTTCAGCAGAGTGCTAAACTCCAAAAACAGGAGTGTTATTCTTGAAAATTAGAAATAAGCAATGGCCTTGACACTCACATACCTTACTCGCGGTATCTGGGCGCACAATTTTCTCATCTGAGGGTATTCATGCCTCAAAAGGCAATCATCGACAGTGATGGTTGCCCTGCTCAAAATAAGGTGGGGCGACTGTCACTTTGATCTGGCATCCCTTCAATGAACAAGCCATCAGTGCAAATGTTTGTGCTGACATTATGAAAGAAAATGCTGACACTCCACTACCAAAAACACAGAACTCCCCTTAACCATATTTAGAACAGGGGACTGCACGTTTAGCTTAGAGGTAGCTTTGCTATTTTATTTCAATGCTCCCAGTACAATATAGTCTGAATGACACTCATGGTTTTCATATTTCCCTGTGTTTCTGTAGTGTGATGGTGTCACCATATAAGGGCTTTACTAAAATTTTGGGTTTGGAGCAGCCCCAGCGCTAAATCTATTATGGGATTTACAAAGCCAAGCAAAGATCAATTTGTGTGGATAAAAAAAAAAAAAAAAGAACACAACACAATGCATAGTGCTGCCTTGCATTACCTTACATCGGGTATACGTTGCATGGGTAGAGCATGGGCGTTTCTGTGCATCCACCCAGGTATTTTGATGCAAATCTAAATTTACAAAGACTTGTAAACATGGGTTTGTGCCAAAACGTTATGCCTAACAGAGAGTGTAACAATGAGAAATATCTTGATTTCTCCATGTTACTTCCTCTTTGCATGTGTGCTGTCTTCTGCAGTACACAAACAAAGAAGAATATGCCTCAAAGGATATTTTGTGGGTGGGAAGGTACGCCTCTCCACACAAAAACTAGCCTGATATTAATGCAAGCCCACTCGTGCAAGGGTGCCAGGATGCCTGCATTTGCCCTAGACACCCCAAAGTGAGCCAGCAGAAGGAGAGTGCGGCACTACATTATAGCTTTAGATATGGATGATGTAATAATCTGCACGGAACATCACGGGTCCCCAACCAATGATATAGGACACAGTTCTGCTGTCTTCCTTCCCTGAACACAAGGCACCATTTCCCTTCCTGCACTCCATTAAATCCAACTAAATCTGGCCCACACTTTGTTATCAGATATCTATGTTGCTTCTGCTGTAGAGCCTGAGGTAACAACAAAGCTGTTGAGAAATGTTACAGGGAGCAATCATCATCCTCCGGGTTCTGTGGCGTTCTTATGAAAAATGCTTAAAGTTTCATGACGTGGAAAAAGTATTTGTTTTTTTAATTAAATGGCAATGTTATGTTCTATCCCATATACTAAGTTCCAGGTAGCAGGTAGAAGTGACCTTTACCCACTCAAAACGAGCAATGTAGATCAGTGAATAAAACTACAGCAGACAAATACCGTCACCAAGTAGCACTGTCACTCAGAGGGGCAAGTCCCTTCCAGTCAAAAATGGGTAGATCTCGGATTTCTTGAAGACCTTAGGTTTGTTTAATATTTTCCACCTGATGTAGTTTTAAACAATTTGAATGAACAAGCCAATGTAGCAAGGCTTATCGAAACAGCTGTGGCAACCCAGCTGTTCTCTGATGATGCAGGCTTTACACCAAGGACTGAAAAAAGACCTCCAAACGTTGCTAAATGCAATATGAAGTTGTGAAAGTGCAACCTATAATGATTAATGGTTTAATGGATATGGCGCACGTTCTTACTAGAAGAGTTTCCCCTTCCTACGCTTTGCCTAGATGGTGATGCCTAACTGCATTTTGAGGTTAACGAATTATGCTTGTTTTTCAAAAGGAAGTATTCTTGGAGTGTGTCTTTTAAAGCAATATTAACATGAAAAGAGTGCAATATATTGTGTGAAGAAGCTGCCTAGAAAATGTGTTAACATAGAAAATAATGCAGGCGTTTGAAATGTGCCCACGGGGAGTGGCTATCAATGTATACGAAGACTAATGAAAGTTGTTAATTCTGAATTAATTATGTACTTATGTTTTGAATTTGTAATAGTATATCACAATTAGAGTTATGTATTAAGAGTTTGCTTATTAATTAGAAGGCCTTAGCTTAGCGAGGGTCTGGGCCTAGCTGCCTGGCCTCATATTAAACTGTATTTTTCTATTGTGTAATATGCTGTTTTCCTGAAGGACACAAAGCTGTACTTTTCCAGATGTTATGTGTGTGTGTAGCCGTAGTAAACTCTTTCTCATGAGAACCGATTTGCTCAAGGAGACTTCTTGCTGAATGCAACAGTGTAATTCGTAACAGGTGCAAGGTTAACTGGAGTAGGAGAAAACAATGGAGACACTGGGGGTCATTACAACATTGGCGGTAAAAGCCGCTTACCGCCGTGCAGAAGACCGCCAATACACCCCCGCGGCCGCGGAAATCCGCCACAGCTATTATGACCCACATCTCGGAATCCGCCAAAATTCAGACACCCATACAAGTCCGCCACACCAAAGGTCAGTGATAAACTGGCGAAAACAAAACCTCCACCGTCACGCCAACAGAAACATGCCCATGCTATCACGACCCATGAATCCACGCGGCCGTCTTTTAACCGCGGTATTCCATCGGCGGTACACACTGCTGCACTCAAAATACACACACTTCTCCAAAACACCGCCACATTGGACAATTCGAAATACACACACCTGATACACATACACACACCACTCCCACACAATCAATACTATATAAAACACACACCCACATCACCCACAAACCCCTATGACCAAAAATTTAGACGAAGACCAGAGAGACAGCACAGCATAGACAACCCCACCACACAGAGGCAGACAACACCATCACCCACACTACATCCACGCACAAAACACCACACACCACTACATATCACCACACTCATCACCACAAACACTACCTCACACATCACCTACACCACCCCATGGCACAGCAAAGACACCTCAGGTTCTCGGAGGAGGAGCTCAGGGTCATGGTGGAGGAAATCGTACGGGTAGAGCCACAGCTATTTGGATCACATGTGCAGCACACCTCCATAGCTAGGAGGATGGAGCTATGGCGAAGAATAGTCAACAGGGTCAACGCAGTAGGACAGCACCCAAGAAATCGGGACGACATCAGGAAGAGGTGGAACGATCTACGGGGGAAGGTGCGATCCGTGGTGTCCAGGCACAACATTGCGGTACAGCGGACTGGTGGCGGACCCCCACCTCCTCCCCCACAACTAACAACATGGGAGGAGCAGGTCTTGGCCATTATGCATCCTGAGGGCCTCGGAGGAGTCGGTGGAGGAATGGACTCTGGTAAGTCAATTCTTAACTATCATATCCCCCCACCCTACCTGCATGCTATCACAGACCCCCACCCTCACCCCCTCCCCTATCACTCCAACTCCTCACTTATATACTACTAACACAAACCACCCATCCCAACACCAAGCCCTGCATGACACAACAAAGCATGGACACCCCTCACTAAAGCATGCCCACTGCACATACCCATAACACCCCCCCAACCATCATCACACAAGCCCCCACAAAGGAATGCTAGCACTGGGGTACATGCTCACCCACCCATTGCACACCATGACACACACAGATGCAATAATCATGCCTTTACACCCCTGCAGGACCACTACCCAACGTCACCAGAGAGGAGGGTCCAGACATCTCTACCCCACCCACAGAAGAGGCCTATAGTGATGACAGCAGCTCTGTCCAACTGGATCCAGATGACCAGCCCGGACCATCGTGGGCCTCGGGACAGTCAGTTCCCCACACCCAGTCACAGGCCACCACAGACCTTCCACCCTCTGGTAACACCAGCACAGCACCCACCCAGCTGGCCCATACCTCCGTACCCAGGACACGTCAATCAGCTGTGTGTCCACCACTACAGGGAACCCAGGATAACCCACCACCCCAACAACAACAGGGACCTGGGGGCAGTGGTAGTGGGCACACGGTCCAGGGGACGGAGGCACAGGAACTCAGGGGAACTGGGACAACTGCTGCGGTGCGACAGGGGGCGGACAGGCCTAGGGAACGCACTCTCCACGAGGCCCTCTCCTCCATCATGGGAGCCTACCACCACTCCCAGGAGACAATGGCAACAGTCCTGGCCTAGTTTCAGGAGACCCAGCTCCTGCAGGAGGAACAGTATTTGGGCTTCAGGGAGGAACTCCGAACCATCAGCACCGCCCTGGGCATCATCGTAGGGGTGCTGAAGGAGATACATAACACCAGGAGGGACACAGTGGCACTCCAAGGGGCCCCTGACACTAGCATGGACGAAGAACTGCCCACCACCTCCGCTGGCGCTAGTGGACAGGTGGCACCGCCACAGGACCACCAGCACCCCACCCCCTGCAGACAGAGAACCACCCCGCAAGCGGTCCCTGAGATCCAGGAACAGGACAGAGCACGATGCCAAGACCCCGCCAAGAAATGAGACCACGCTGATTGTCATCCCACTGTCCCACTTTGTAACCCTGTCCATATTGGAACTGCCCCAGCTCCACTTCCTATGCCCATATGGGCAGTGCACCTGTGAGACTAATAGACTGGACTCTACCATGGACATTCCTCCACCATCACCCCTCTCCATTTTACCACCCCCCTCCAATATTTAGCACTTCAATAAACACCCTTGAAGCAAAAAACAATCTGGAGTCAGTCTGTGATTTTGAAAATGTGTATTAGCAATGACAGTGACAAAATCCGTTCTCAAATGTAATGTCAACATACCTATGTCACACATCTCAAGTCCATGAGGAATCTAAGCAGATGACACACGTTGGTAACCACACCTGTGAAACCGTAATGGAAATGTACAACTCAGTTACCATATACTGGTTGAAATCGACAGACAGGATAGAGGTAGAAGTGCATGTACATGTAGTAGGCAGGAATGTGTTCTCACCTGTGTGTCGCTGGAAATATTGCTGGATAACTGAGTCCCTGTTGTCAATGTCTTCTTCCTCTGCTTCCTCCTCATCACTGTCCACAGGCTCCACAGCTGCCACAACACCGTCATCTGGACCATCCTCCTTCAGAAAAGGCACCTGTTGTCGCAAAGGCAGATTGTGAAGCATACAGCAGGCCACGATGATCTGGCACACCTTCCTTGGTGAGTAGAATAGGGAACCACCTGTCATATGGAGGCACCTGAACCTGGCCTTCAGGAGGCCGGAGGTGCGTTCGATCACCCTCCTAGTCCGCCGATGGGCCTCATTGTAGCGTTCCTTTGCCCTGGTCCTGGGATTCCTCACTGGGGTCAGTAGCCATGACAGGTTGGGGTAACCAGAGTCCCCTAATAGCCACACCCGGTGCCTCTGGAGTTGACCCATCATATAAGGGATGCAGCTATTCCGCAGGATGTAGGCGTAATGCACTGAGCCCGGGAACATAGCAATTACCTGGGAGATGTATTGGTCTGCCAAACATACCATCTGTACATTCATAGAATGATAACTCTTCCGGTTCCTGTACACCTGTTCACTCCTGTGGGAGGGGGACCAGAGCTACATGGGTCCCATCAATGGCACCTATGATGTTAGGGATATGTCCAAGGGCATAGAAGTCACCTTTAACTGTAGCCAAATCCTCCACCTGAGGGAAAACGATGTAGCTCCGCATGTGTTTCAGAAGGGCAGACAACACTCTGGACAACACGTTGGAAAATGTAGGCTGGGACATCCCTGATGCCATGGCCACTGTTGTTTGAAATGACCCACTTGCAAGGAAATGGAGCACTGATAGCACCTGCACTTGAGGGGGGATCCCTGTGGGATGGCGGATTGCTGACATCAGGTCAGGCTCCAACTGGGTACACAGTTCCTGGATTGTGGCACGGTCAATAGGTGATGATTAAATGTCGCTCCTCCATTGTCAACAGGTCCACCAGCAGTCGGTACACCGGAGGATTCCGCTATCTCCTCACATGTCCCAGAGGACGGTGCCTAGGAAGGACAACAGCGACCACAGAGTCAAACAATTCAGAGGTATGTACCCACAGTCTACACAGAACATGAAACATAATCCAAAAAGTTGCCTGTATGTGTGTTGAGTCTAGGCCTAGGTATGGGTGACACAGTTGAAAATGAAGCCACGTGGGCCCCTGAAATGGCAGCTGCCTGACCTCTAAAGTGGGACAATGGGATGTGAGGTAACTGCGGTGGCGTTGTACACCGTCGCAGTAGGCGGTCGAAGACCGCAGCGCAATGCTGCATTGGTTAACATTGGACCCTATGGGTCCCAGGAGCCAATGACGAAGTGCGCCGGCGGTGATGATACGCACCGCCGCGGACGTCACCGCCGCGGACGTGACCGCCATTTTCTATCTGTTCAATCACTCGATACCTGATCTTTGACAGGAGAGGACCTACACTGCTAGTGCTGCTGTGACCTCGATCTGGAAGAGACAATGGCTTGTGCGTCTGGGGAAAGGGCCTCTGCCTTCACTGCACAGGAGTTGGAGAAGCTCGTGGACGGGGTCCTCCCCAGTACACGCTACTCTACGGTCCTCCAGACCAACAGGTAAGTACACAGGGAGCACGTTGTATGGGCTATGCCTGTGGGGAGAGGGCTGGTTGTAAGAAGGAAGAGGCCACAGTTCTGCGTGCATGAAGGACGGTGAATGCATGTGCCACATGGCAAGGGTAGGGATGTGGGCCACTCACTTTGACGGTGCAGTTGGTAATGACTTCTCTTTTTCCCCTGTACATGTCACGTAGGTCAGCGCCCACCAGAAGAAGGATATTTGGCGTGCCATCGCCAAGGACGTCCGGACCCTGGGGGTCCACCACAGTCGGAGCACCCACTGCCGGAAGAGATGGGAGGACATTCGCCGCTGGAGCAAAATGACGGCGGAGTCTCAGCTGGGGATGGCCTCCCAACGTGGGAGGCGTGCCCATCACACCATGACCCCCCTGATGTTCCGGATCCTGGCGGTGGCCTACCCTGAGTTGGATGGGCGCTTGAGGGCATCACAGCAGAAACAAGGGGGTGAGTACAACATCATTCTGCGGACTTTGCGCGCAGTGAAGGTGACTGGGTGGGAGAGGAGGGCTGTGGCCAGGGCGAGTTCTGTAGGCTAGGCCCCTCCGTAATGCAGGCCATGTGGCACTCCATCCCACCTCTGTAGAGTGCCAAGTAGAGGTATACATGCCCCTGTGTCATCTATGTGTGCAGATGTCCACCATAGCCATGTAGGCCATATCCCAGAAACTGCATCTGTAGAGCCCAACAGCGCGGCGTAGTGCAGGGGGCTGCTGTGTCTGTATTGTCTGCCAACAGTAGCGGTAAGCCATGCACTCAACCTGTCTTTCTCCTGTCGTCCCCCCCCTTTTTGTGGTCTCCCTGTTCTTGTGTGCATCAGCATCATCAGGCGGAGATACAGTGGCACCGGAGCACGAGGTAGCTGCATCCCACATGGCCATGAAGGGCCACACCATGGACTCTGAATACACCAGTGGGACGGAGGGCGAGGGGAGCTTCACGGCGGTCACAGGATCAGCAACCAGTGACACGGACTCGTCCTCCGAGGGGAGCTCCCTTGTGGTGGTGGCAAAATCTGTGCCCCCCACTTCTACAGGTACAGCCGCCACCTCCCCTACCAGCACCGCCATCCCAGCAGCCCCTCAGCCTTCGTCCTGTGCCCGCTCACCCAGGAGGGTGGGCATCACCTTCGGCCCAGGCACCTCAGCCCCTGCCCCTGTCACCTCTGCTGCCCTCAGTGAGGAGGCCATTGACTTCCTCAGGTCACTCACTGTTGGGCAGTCTACCATTTTGAATGCCATCCAGGGTGTAGAAAGGGGATTGCAACACACAAATGCATTCCTGGAGGGCATTCGTTCTGGTCAGGCTGCCCTTCATCGAACCCTGCAAACTCTGGCCTCAGCACTGATGGCAGCCATTGTCCCTGTCTCTAGCCTCCCCCCTCCAACTTCCTCAACCCAGACCCAATCCCCTGTACCCCAGCCTATCCCAAGCGCACCATCAGACCAGCCTGCACACACCTCAACACACAAGGGAAGTTCAGGCAAACATAAGCACCACACATCCCACAGGCACTCACACAAGCATCACACACATACAGACACAGCAGCATCCACTGCCTCCACTGTGTCCCCCTCCTCGTCGTCTCCATCCTCCCTCCCAGTCTCGTCTACACTCTCACCTGCATGCACTACCACTACAGCCACTAGGTCCCGCACCAGCACACCCACCACCACACCCCGCTCACCTGCACTCACCACTCACACTACCATTTACACGTCCCCTGTGTCCTCTCCCAGTGTCTCTGTGATGCCCCCTCCCAAAGTACACAAACGCAGGCACACACCCACCCAACATACATCCACCTCACAACAGCCTCCAGCGCATGCACCTGCACCCAAAGCCACAAAAGTTACACCTCCTACAATCACCTCCTCTTCCTCCACTCCCAGACCCCCTCCAGCTACCCGTCCCAGTGTTCCTAAGAAACTTTTCCTGACCAAGCTTGACCTCTTTCCCACCCCCCCTTCAATTCATAGCTCCCGTACTAGCACCTCAGCCAAAGAATCTCCGGTACCAGTGGTGCCTGTTAGAGGTATGTGGAGTCTACCGGGCACCAGGGCAGCCAGTGTGACACGGAGCCACAGCACAGCCAGTCGTCCCCCCCCCTGTGAAGCACCAGAAGTTGGACAGTGCCCGGCGGGAGTGGGGGAAGACTCCAGCCAGCAAAGCCGCTCACAAGGGTCCCGGGGGGAATGTCCACTCAGCTGTGACTCCTCCCAAGGTGGGGAAGGGGCAGAAGAAATCGCCAAAGTCTGGGAAGAGCAGCAAGGCGGAGAAGACCGCAATCATCACCGCTGCCCAGGAGGCCACCGCCAGCCCCATCGTCACTGGCCAGGAGGCCACTGCCAGAGTCAGTGCCCAGGAGGGCAGCCCCATCGTCACTGGCAGGAGGCCACTGCCAGAGTCACTGCCCAGGAGGGCAGCCCCATCGTCACTGGCCAGGAGGCCACCGCCAGAGTCAGTGCCCAAGAGGGCAGCCCCATCGTCACTGGCCAGGAGGCCACCACCAGAGTCAGTGGCCAGGAGGCCACCGCCAGCCACAGCCCAGCTGCCCAATGAAGGACCGCCAGCCCCAGCCCAGCTGGGCAATGAAGGACCACCATGGCAAGCACAGCTGAACAGGGCAAAGATCGCTGAACAGGGCAAAGACTGTCATGGCAAGCACCGCTGAACAGGGCAGAAACTGCAAACTCAAGCACTGCTGAACAGAGCAAAGACCGCTGAACAGGGCAAAGACCGCCATGGCAAGCACCGCTGAACAGGTCAGAAACTGCAAACTCAAGCACCGCTTAATAGGGCAAAGACCGCCATGGCAAGCACCGCTGAACAGGGCAAAGACCGCCATGGCAAGCACCGCTGAACAGGGCAAGCACCGTTGAACAGGTCAGCAACTGCAAACTCAAGCACCGCTGAGCAGGGCAAAGACTGCCATGGCAAGCACTGCTGAACAGGGCAAGCGCTGCTGAACAGGGCAAAGACCGCCATGGCAAGCACCGCTGAACAGGGCAACCACCGCTGAACAGGTCAGAAATGGCAAACTCAAGCACCGCTGAACAGGGCAAAGACAGCTGAACAGGGCAAGGACCGCCAACTCAAGCACAGCTAGCCCATGAGCAGCAGGGGCAGTGACGGAACTGGGACCATCACGGGAAGAGTGATGCACTCTGGACACCAGTCCCCCTCCAAAACCAGTGTAGACATGCATCCACTCGTCTGTCCTTAACAGGATGAAGCACTCTGGGCACCAGCCCCCCTCCAGAACCAGTGCTGACTGTTATCCATTTGAGAGACTGTGGCTTTGCACTCCCCAGGATGGTACAGTGGGCAACCCACCCACTTGTGAGACTTGAGAGACTGTGGCTTTGCACTCCCCAGGATGGTACAGTGGGCAACCCACCCACTGTAGAGACTTGAGAGACTGTGGCTTTGCACTCCCCAGGATGGTACAGTGAGCAACCCACCCACTGTAGAGATTTGAGAGACTGTGGCTTTGCACCCCCCAAGATACATCAAAGGGCATGGAGCCCCCTCATGGATCTGGCGTGGTGCACTCATACGGCTAAGGGGCCCCACCTTCCCTTCCCCCTGAGGTGCCTCTTGTATTTCTATCTGATGCCCCAGCAGTGTTCTCTCCGTTTTGATCAGGTATCTGATGTGGGCCGTGCCCATGCATTTTGGGCCAAGTGGTCCACGGACAATGAATGGTGCATTACCTGCACTACTAATCGTGATGTATATTTTGTTGAATGTGTATATATCTGTATACATTTGGTTGCTGTATTTTGATATATTACAATGGTTGAACTAATTTCCTTTTGTCTTTGCATTCTTCCGGGGGGGGTTGAGGGTTGTTACTGTAATGTTTGGATATGCATTGGTGTGTGTGTTGTAGTGGGTGAGGGTGGGTGTGGGTGTGGGGGTGTTGCGTGTGTGTGCCCCTGACTTTTGCCTCCACCTCCCCTGTGTCGTAGGTGCAGTACTCACCGTTGTCTTCGGCGCCGCCGTTGATGATGGTCATAGAGGAGCAGGAACACTATCGCAGGGAGGATTTGGAGTTCCAGTTCCATGGTGCCCTCCTTCCTCGTGGAGTGTGTAGAGGTGAGCGTTTTCCCTTTGAAATGGCTGTTTCCGCCGTGTTTTTATCCACGGTGAATCCGCCCCGGAAAAGGTGGCGGATTGGTAGGTTGTGATACTGTGGGCGGTACATTGTCTAAACCTGTCTGTTGGCGGTGACCGCCAAGCTGTTTGGCTGTACCGCCGTGGCGGTCGGAGTGTTAAAGTGGCTGTCTTTGTTGGCGGTTTCCGCCACGGTCATAATTCACATTTTTTACCGCCGGCCTGGTTGCGGTTTGACCGCCTTTACACCGTCCGCCAGGGTTGTAATGACCCCCACTGACTGGAGTGCAAAGTGTAACTTTTCTTACCTGACATTCCAACTGATGAAGACGTCAATAACTTGGACCAATCCGCGACATGAGAATTGTAGTTTGTTGAAAATTCTGGCAAGATGCGTGAAGGATTATTGGACAGAGATAACGATGCACCAATTATCATCCAATGAGGAGTTAATAGCTAATTAGACAGTTTTGATTTAATGGAATGACCCAAGGAGCTTGGCTCGCAGAAACCTTTAGACTCCCCTTACTTCACAGAGACTTTAACTCTTTTGCTTTGTCCTGATCCCTTAAACCATCCTTTACCTATTCTTACCTGATACTTACTTCTCCTCCATAAGAGGGAAGATCCTGTTCCTTAGTTATGCTATATCAAGACTTTGACCCATTCTATCTCTGCTGAGGGTGAATCGACTGATGTCCTGAGGACGAAGACTGACGCTGTTTGCTGATCCGCTGGATTGGTAACTATCTGATGCAAAATTGTAATTGGCTGTTTGCCTTTCTATCTAGGTACCAACTCCTATTTTTCTAGAGGCCACAATTTAGATGTTTTCTAAATTTGTGTTTGCTAAAACGTTTTGCATGAAGCCCAGCATGCTAATGCTAATTTGAGGTTAGTTAAGGTGTTCACAAATATCCTACGCAAATAGACAAATGACTGAGTTCTTGCTTTGTTGAATCATGTATTACTGAGACTTTGCTAAGTTGCTTCATCTTAATGTTCAGCCTAAATACCAATTGAATATTCTCTATGCATTGATTGATCATAATCTAATTGCTAATTAGTTGAGTTCTTAATGAGATTAATTGCTAATGAGAAATAAATATCCTAACACTTAACTAAATTTGTGTGGTTATTCATGGCTAAAAGGTCATGCTGTGTTCAACTTATTGATTCTTACTAAATGTTATTGATTAGCTTGTTGTTTAGTTATTGTGATTATTTGATTGGTTTATCGATCTATTGTTTGTAAAGACAAAAAGGCATCTCGTACTGGGAAGTCCCTGAGCGTGGGCCAAAGGTTCATCGACCTAAGCACGTCTCCTTGTAAGTTTACTTATTAAGGCTCTGACGCGCTAACAGTTTTTGGTTGCAGTGCGGATGGTTTGGCCCTTTGGGGGCCCTGTACGTGGGACTACGGTTTGATAGAGTTGATGGTTCAAAAGGTCTGGTAGAAATTGATGGGCGTGGTTTGGAAGTAAGCAAGTTGTATCGCAAAAATTGGGTTTGGGAAAATTATTATTTTTCAATTATGCAGATTGGAGAGATGATGTGCCCCTAAGTCCCAAATGACTTTCCCGGAAATTCAGAGCTTGCTGAAGGAAGTTTGAGTATGTTCTCGGCGTTCTAGTGATAATGTGAATGAAGCAGGTTTTGCGCTTGCACAGTTTATGCATATCGCAGGTGAATTGTGAAGTTTGTGAGGATTTTAGGCCAAATGATGATGTTTTAGTAGGAGTGTGCATACTCCGTAGTATGAGAGTAGGGAAGTCGGCGAACTTCATGTGAGTGTGGCGCTTTGTGCTCAAAAATTGTCCATGTGGTTGTTGATGATGTATGGACCCTGCGTGGTTTAAGACTCTGGAGTGTATTGAAAAGTGTATGAGACACTTTGTAGTGTGGTTAGTTTTACGTATCCTTTGCGCATTAGCTTCAGGCTTTAGGCCTTTGTGCACTTTGCCCTGGATGTATTCTATTCATTTGCTCGCAGCTTAGAGCCTCTGTGCACTTTGCTCTAAATGCTTTTTATTCAGCTTCGTACTAGTATTTTTCAAATAGCCAGTTCTACGGTCTTGTTTTATATTCATATCACACTGTTTAGCCTACTTCAGCACTGGAGTTCTCCATAACACATTCTTGTTCACTCTGTGCTTCAGTCAAGGATACAGTCTGGTACATTTCCGATAGATGTGGTAGGAGTTTAGTCTTTGGCATTCCTGCGTAGGGACATTTTGTGATCACGCTGACATGTTAGTTATAAAAACACTTCCTTATCCCAATACACGCAAGAGGGAGATTCCGACCAGGGAACCACAACTAGACGCTGACTGCCTCGTTGCAGATACAGAACCAGATCACAGGCCTTTGCTCAGGTATGAGGGCTGATGTCTCCCGAGGGATTCAGAAAGGCAAGTTAGAAGCTTAACATGCTGTGCTCGAAATAGAACTAGCAGAGGGAGAGTCAAAACTATTAAACACCATGATAGCGTTGTTCTTATGTTTTACTCTCCTGGTGACTATTTCAATCCTACTGTGTTGTATGGTACTGGTTATTGCGGCTCACGCCTTATTATCTAAAATGCAGTCGTTTTATTAAAACATTATATAAAACTTATACTGCCTTTGTCATTTGTATATGAGATCATACTGTAAATGAGAGAGTTGGTTTGGATCTGAGTGACCACGACTTCCCTGAGAAGTTCCAAAGATGTCATGCGCTCGGCTGCCCAATCATCTCTTCCCTAAGGGAGAAATGAGGCACTGCTAGTTAGCCGGAGGAACCCGGATTTAGGGTGACAGAGGTCCTTCCAAGTGGGTCAGACTCAGTCCCCCACACCGTGAATGATCCTGCTGCCTAGAAATCCAGTAGTCTCATTTAGGATAATGAGAGCCCACGCGACATGGCGCCACCAACGATGGGTCTGGCTCTAATTTTTGGATCCGGGTGACTCTCTCGATCTCATATATATTTTGACTCCTCGGTTCCGTATGCGGAGACGTCCGTGGGGCTGAGGATTTCCGCCGCCACGGAATAGGTGCATCCTATTGGTTAGTGGTTGGTTGTTCAAGCTTGAACTTTCAAAGGAAAACCCCGATATTGGTGTGCCTTCTCTGAACTGGTGCTGTTTTTACAAATGGCGAATCCTAATGTAGTGAATATAGCGCTTAATATGCGACAATCGCTCACAGGACATCTGATAGCACATGGACTGATGGTCCAGGGGGGTCCGGTCACTTTTGTGGTGGACGCCCATGCAGCCTATGGAACAGAACTTGTTTATTCTTGGGTCGTATTTCCAGCAGTTGATGGGGGTACAAACACTTTTCATGAATACACTGTTGCGAATGTCCCTGGACAGTACAGGGCTTATGCATACTTAGAGATGCCTTTATCTTATCAAGAACACCATAATTGGCTTGATGGCGCCCTCCCACACACAGCAGCACCGGTTAAGTTAGGTCCCTTAAGTAATGAAGGTCCTACCTGGCCTTTATTGGCTACTTACACACCATATCCTGCGGTTGCTAATTTAGTAGTGGCTGACGTGCGTCATTTATATATGGATTTGGCAGCTACATACAGAAGACTGGTTCAGTTTGTCATGCAGGCATTAAATACTAATGCAGCGCGTGCTGCTCCAGCGCACCCACAAGCAGTGGTTCCGGGTATTAATCCGGCCACTGTACATTCAGTTATGGGTAAGGTACCTGCTAAACGTGAGGAAACTCCATTTTGGCTGGCGCACAAAATTAATACGCTGGAAGCAGTATTTCCCCATACGGGACCTCAGGATAAACATAGAATATTGACGATGTGTTTGCCGTATGGGATGGTTCCTCCGGTGGACCTTTGTAAAACCTGGGGCACGGTGTTTGCCGCGCTCTACACTACGGCACACGGTACACCGACATTGGCTAATTTACCGGAAGTGCTTAAGCAAATTCAAGATGAATATGGGGCTGCCCCTGCCTTAGATTTGGGCATGCAGTTGATGGGTAATTTTGCCGCAGTTTCTTCTATTATTTTGAGTAATCTCAAGGGAGAGGCAGTAGCACTAGCAGTGCGAATACGTCTTCGGGACGTTCACAGATTAATCAAGAGCGGGAACTCCCGAGAATAATAGCAGAAACATATTCCAGTATTGGTCGCGATAGCCTAGGGGCTAGACCACAAAAGCCCCAATTACAGGGAAAAAATAATAAAGAAAATGCTAAACAACAGCAACCTGAGGGCAATAGAAAGCGCTGGGAAAAGAAACAGCAAACACCTAAGAAAGATGGGGGACAGTCTCCGCAACCGGAGACCCCACAGAACAGGTATAATCTCAGGAATAGGGATAATTTGAAGACGCCTGATAGATATCAATATACTGATACACGCCAATCTCGTTCCTTTCAGGACTCCTCGGACAAGAGAAGTGAGAGAGGTGGGCGGTCAGAGCGGAGACCTGAGTACGTGAAACCGAGACAGGAATCACCACGCTCAACGGAGGTTTCTATTAAACAGGAAGAGAAACCGCTCCAACAAAAACAACAATTTAAAAAGCAGAAAGTGGCAGCAGTCTCAGTTAGACATGCTGCTCAAGAAGAGAGTTCTCTTGATGAACAAGACATGGGCGTTAGCACTGTTAGACAGCGCGGCAGAGGTCACAATAGTTCGCCGGAGTCTTCTAGAGCATCTGGAGGTGAAAGCAACTGATGACTTCATACAAGTCGAAATGGCAGATATGCGAGTCTCTGATCCTGATAGAGTATGTAAAGTAACTCTGAAATTAGAAGGGGACATTGACCGCATTTTACAAGCCATTTTTTGGGACCATGTGGTAAAATCATATGACGTTCTGCTGGCCGAACAAGATTGGCCACCTGACTTTGTTCGCGACTGTTCGGTTGGGGAGGAGGTTATTACACCTTCATTTTCACCACTTGTTCAGAGAGAACTAGCGGAGTCCTATAGTAAATCATGGCCTCTGGCACAGGCCCCCGCCCTGTATAGAAATAACGTGGGGTGGGATAGTCAATCACCTTATCATGTAATTCCAATAAAGGGCGAACCTCAGCCGCAGCCGCAGTATCCTATCAAATTTGAGGCAAGGGCATCGGTTAGAAAAATTCTTACACAATTGGAGTACCAGGGTGTAATTGAACCCTTTGTCTCGCCGGAAGAATAATCCCTTATTTCCAGTTGCTAAACCGGACAATTCATATAGGATAGTGGTGGATTACAGACACTTAAATGGACATACACGCACATATGCAATACAGAATTCACACAGCGCAGCGCTTGTGAATAATATTGTGCGTAAAAAATACAAAACAACATTAGATATCTTGAATGGATTTTTCTGCCAAAATATAGCGCCCGAAAGTCAGGACTATACCAGTTTCAGTGCGTTTGGCTCTCAGAAAAAGTTTTATCGTTTGCCTCAGGGGTATAAGAATAGCCCAGGACTATTTTCGTCTTGTGTAACTGAACTTTAGCACGAGTTGGACCCTGAAGCGTTATCATATGTGGATGACATATATTTGACGGACGATGAGATTCTGCAACATCTAAGGCGTGTAGCGCGCATTGTTGTGGGGTTTGCTGAAATTGGCTATAAGTTTAATTTTAAGAAATCGAAGATTGCCTTCCTCAGCGTCATTTTCCTGGGATATGAGTTGTCGAGTGAGGGCAAGAGCTTAGCGCCACATTTTTGGGAGAAATGTGCTCTATTGCAGCCTCCTAATACGGTTCGGAAGCTCCAGTCATTGTTGGGGTTTCTGAATTTTGCCAGAACTTACATTCCTGATTATGCTACGCATATAAAACCCTTATACGAGTTGATTCACCCAAATTTTTGTAGATTTTGGACGATTGAGCATACACATATTCTTCGAGATCTACAAACTGATATCTTGGCAGTTAAACATTTACACACTAGGGACAATAAAACACATCTGGTCAACAGGGTAATACCTGGTGCCGTTGGGTTTACATATATGACCTTTAATGAGGGTGAGACAGTCCCTATTGCATACAAGTCCCACTTGTATTCTGCTGCAGAACAACGATTTGCACAGACTGAGAAAATACTCACTGCAGTACAGATGGCTGTGATTAAAGAAAGACCTCTTGCCCAGGGCCAACGCATTATTGTCGTTTCCCCGATTCCAGCCTTTGAGGCTGTTACAAAAGCGAGTGTTCCTAATTCGAAAGATTTACACCCGCGATGGATACAATGGGCTACGTCTTTGACGGCCACTGATGTAGATTACATATTTGACCCTAAACTACAGACTCAAGAATTTCTTCAATATGAAATGGAGTACCCAGCTCCCGCTGGCACATTGCCTATTGACCAATATCAGGTGGTCATGTACACCGATGGCTCTGCGCAACCAGCAGTTGGGACTAAACAACAGTATTCTGCTGAATGTGCGGTGGTGAGCGGCACTATGGAGGGGGAAGTGTTCTGTCCCCGAAATACTTATACGCAGACCTTGGGAGATTGTACAGCACAGCTGGCTGAGCTCAAAGCTCTATTAATAGCATTGGAACACGCGGATCCGGCAACTTTAACCTTGATGGTCTGTGACTCCTACTACTGTGTTCAGTCTTTCAATTAATATCTACACTACTGGAGGTTGAATGGGTACAGAGATTCTAAAGGCAACACCATTAAACACAAATTGCTGTGGGGTAAGGTTGCGGATCTGAAGGAAACGCTTCCTAAAGTCCATGTTGTACATACAATTGGGCACCAGCGCGTTGGAATACACATTGCTGGGAACAGTTTGGCTGATGAAGCCGCAAAGTCGGCAGTGGCTGTCGCCACTGTGGCCGCAGTGACTCGTTCGAGTTTCAAACCAGACACAGAGATTTCGGCTGCCATTAAGGCTACGGCTGATGGCACGCCATTTCCAAAAGGATTCCCTTCTAAATATAGTTACTGCTTAGGTAGTACGCTAAATGCTGTGGTTAAAATTCCAGGCGTTGGTGTACGTGAAATGCCAAATAAAATTTAGAGACCTAGATTAATTTCTGCAGCACATGAGGGGGCGGCATCTGCACATGCTGGTGTGGCTGCCACGATTTCGCTTTTACAGGCTCGTTACTGGTGGCCTGGTCTCTATAAGGAGACAAAGCAGTATGTCCTTTGTTGTGACATCTGTCAACAAATTAAAGCTTCAACGGCTGGACGCCCGCAGCAGACGCCCCTTCTGATTTCAAATAAACCTTTACAGTGTGTGTACTTGGATCATTGTGGTCCGCTAACGCCAGATAGTGCATACAAATATATTTTGGTTGCTGTAGATTCGTGCTCCAGATTTGTGTGGGTCTGGCAACAACGCTCGGCTGACGCTCGGACTGTTATTAAAGATTTGCGCATCTTTGTCGATACATTTGCAGTTGCGGCTTTTCATTCGGACCAGGGCCCTGCTTTTGCCTCTAAGGCATTCAGGGACACCATGGCTTCGTTGGGGGTCCAACTCCAATTCTCGTCTCCATTTCATCCTGAGGGAAATTCTGTCATGGAGCGTTTAAATCGTGATTTAAAGCAATCCTTAACGGCCAGAGTTATAGGTACGGGTCGTAGTTGGCTAGCCCACCTGTATGGAGTACAGAGAGCACTTAATAACTTGCCTAGAAGGTCCCTGGGGGGGGGTCGTACTTCATATGAGTGCCTGTTTGGAACACAAATGTATGTTCCTGATCTAGATGGTCCTGGTGTGGAGACGGCAGATACGCCCTTTGACATGAAATGATCGTGTCACTGTTTTACAGGATTTACAACAATTCCGTGAAGATAACACTTCTGCGAGTGCTGCCTCCACAGGAATTAAGGATGAGCCAGTAACGCCTACTGGTTGGATACCCAGGATTGGGGATCTTGTGTGTGAAAAGGTCACAGTAAAGAAAGAATTTGGTCCTTCTTATCGGGCACCAGTCCCTGTATTAGGGGTTAGCGGCACGAGAACTGTAATTTTACTGCTGCTGCATAGGGCCAAAGGAAATCGCTTTGCTTCTATTGATAATGTCAAGTTGCAACATGTGGCCGATTCTGCACAGCAGACCAAGAGGGACACCCAGTAGTTCCAGAATCCCTCTCACTACTGGGGAAGAAGTCCCGCTGCAGGTAAATTTGCACCAGTGCTGTTTCCTCTCCGAGCTTGGGGAGGGTGGATGCTGATCTTGCGATTGTTCCACAGACGACGAATAATTTGGAATCTTTTGATCAAGTCGCTGTATGTTCTACTGATCTTTCTGAACATGTGGTTTACAGTGTGCCAAGGCGAGAGCCTCCATCTGCGTCTTTGTTCACAGTTGCACCTTTTGCAAGGATTGCCTCTGGCTGCTTCAACGACACTGATGATGCCGTGTCAGACTCCTCGTCCTCACTATCTTCAATCCGAGGTCCACGTAAGCTGCTGTGTTGGCTTAAACGCACATATTTTGTTTTTCCTTGGAACTATTTGTGGCCTTTTATGGCTGTAATGACTATTTTTTTGTGGTTGGGATTTGTGGTTACTTTTTTTCTAGTAATACATGGTCATTTTCTTCCTGAACGATCTGACATTGAGCACGTGGAGACGGTGTTAAAACCACATTATTCATCTCATATGGTTCGAAGAGACTTGTCCAATGTAAACATTTCTGCAATACCGATTCCGGATGGGATTGTGTGGGATAAAGTAATGTTTGATATATATGGCCCCACTGAATTGATTCAAATACCGTATGTTCTCAAATTATCAATGAATGATATTGTTATACCAGGCATTGTTTCTGATGATTGGGATGTGAAGACAGTAGATTCTATGCTGCCAGAATTGCAATATTATACTGTCTATGACGATGAAGATGCTTACCTATTTAGAGATAATCATGGTGACATGTTTTGCTACAACTATTATGGACACCACTTTATTCATAAAGCAAGTAGCCCTAAGTCCATATTTGATTATGTGCAATGGGAACATTGCCCAACTCCTCCACAGGGGAGTTCTAAAACGTATTATGATAAATTTGCATATTTTTCTTGGCATACTCAACAAAATGCTAAGTCTTATTATTTTAAAGTTACTCCGTATGCCAATAAGCAAATGTTATTGACCGATACTAAATTACTGTATTCGAATTTGTTTGTATCTAAACTTTCGGTTGAGGGGTATGAATATTGGCTTAAGACTGTTGACTTAAAAAGTGTCTGGGGAACGAAAAATTGGCAAATGCAAGGCAGGGACACATTCTTTAGGGCATGTATTATCCCTGTGCAGATGATTTTCCTCAATGACACAGTACAACAGACTAGCTGTTTGGGCTTAGCAACAATTAGAGAGTTAAATTTGCCTGTTATACCTGTCCCTTCCAAATTTAACAATTGGCAGCGATACGTAAATGCCACGTTTAGTGAGTTTACACACTGGGTCCAGAATGGTACGCTTAACACTTCATTGATACATCCGGGCGGGTGGTTATTATGGCCCATAGACACTAATGAGTGTCATCAACGTTTTGTCACCTCTTCAGGGGGGTTCAGGACTAGTAGGGCAGAGCCTCGCTACATATCACCTGAACATGCTGATATCATAACTACATACAGCGTGGGAAAGCTTTGTCAGCAATGGTTAAAATCATCCACGCTGGATGCAGTTAAATCACATCTCACGTTGCTGTCTAATAATACTGACTTGCAAGATTTTTTGTCAGGACCAAAGACGCCACGGAAGAAACATTTTTTATATGAAGTATATAATGAGATTTGGAAGCTTTCACAACCGGAGGCAGCGGCCCGGTTGAGACAAATTGATCAGGAAAATCTGATACAGGCTTTGTCTGTTGTGGATAATGGGATACATACCCTTTCAGACCGTGTTTACACACTTGACAACATCGTTTCCTCTGCTATAGACATTATTAAATCAGATATGTCTTCTTTATATCATGGGCAGAGTCAGACGCGGTCCATCATGCAGCTGGGTTGGACTCTACAGACCTTGAAGGCAGGTCGCGTCCCGTGGCAGCACATTCGTGCCAGGGAGATCTTTGTTTCCTTTAATTTGACTTGTCAACAACAGCTGATGGCTAAAAAGGAAGCAACGTATGTCATGTTAAATATTGAGAAATTGGAGAAACTGCCTTTTACGGTTGCTGAGGTTCCGTCAGCTGAGTGGTTGATTCATGGGGTTATTAATTTGCCTATCTCCACTCTGCAATTTACTTCTTGTTTGAAGCACATTCCGGTGGGTAGATACGAACGGATGGGAGACAGTTACATACACAAGGTGTGGGAGCTTCCCTTTTTATACAGATGTATTCATGGTTTGAGGGAGGTTTTTCTTAGCGGTAGTGAATGCGAAACTTCTGTCAGCCATTCCATGGTTTGTAAAGAGCTGTCCTTGCACGGGGCGTGTAACGCTTCGATTGCTAACTTAGCTTGTTATCTGAAGGGAGTTCCAGTCCCGGTTATTAAAAACCCTTTCCAGGTGCTTTCTAACGGCAGTTACATTGTTCTTAACAGCGAACGCTGCTGTGGCATGCGTGCCGGAATAGTTTACGTAGTCGTTGTCACCAAGGCCGTTACGTGCTGCGGGAATGTGTTGTTTCCCCCCACTCAAATTAGGGAGGTAGCAGACATCTGGCCTCATATTGCTACTTCCAAGGTAAATTTCGACAAGTTGAGTCGACTAAAGGCTTTATTGTTTCAAAAGCATGTGGCCCTTACATCTGCTAGCGAGACCTACGCACTTCAGGTGGCAAGGTCATCGGCGGAAATACAGTCACTTTTGAATACTAACTTTCCGAGTCACTTTGGTGAACTTGTGAGACGTATATTTAATGCATCCAGCACTGCTGGAATTACAAATTTTTTCAAAGCCGTTGGTGTTGGTTTTGCTCACACCTTCTCTTCTTTATTCGGTTTGATACCTTCGGCTATACACTCTATTTTCGGAAGCATTTTTGGGGGTTTCCCAATTACTTTGGCTTTATTGGCTGGAGTCTTGCTATTGCTGCTGTTCTTCCGTAATGGCTGTCCCGCCATGACGAGATCCTATATTGATGCTCCCGTCAGAGCAACTGTGTTGTGAACGCATGTTGCAGCATTTTGGAGCGACACTCCTGGGACATTTGGAGTGTGACTGGTCTCTGACATTCTGGCCGGTTTTGGATTGTGTGCAACCCGTGTTTCGGTGCCTCTGGTGCTCGTTTGAACATGCACTGGCTCTCTGTCTCTCGCTGCAACGCCCTCCAGTGGTCGATCCTGATCTGTTAATGTTCCCGATTAGGGCTCATTCCCAGACTTGTGTACTACGGTTGCGTTTGCTTCGTGAGGCAGTTTATGAGATTCCCTTCCTGGAGGAAGATGGTATTGTCTCATTTATAGGCCCTGCACGGGGTGCCGCCCTGGATGGTTTTGGGGCTTTGGAACACACCTGCTCCATGGTACTTTTTGGCGTGGATCTTCCAATATTGACATATACCGAAGTGGAGGAGCTTCTGCTTTCTATTGCGTCTGTCTGACAATTGGATTATTTTTTTTTTCCTCAAAAA
This sequence comes from Pleurodeles waltl, assembly GCF_031143425.1. NCBI lineage: Eukaryota > Metazoa > Chordata > Amphibia > Caudata > Salamandridae > Pleurodeles > Pleurodeles waltl. Next base: position 4,364,151 of record NC_090437.1, on the reverse strand, counting down.
TTGACATTATATTGAATTTGGCTTTCTCGTCACATGCTTCCCAAATTTATGACTTTGTTGTCCTCTGACCTTGTCGAAATATATATTTTTATGTATTGTTTATATCTGGGGCATACTTTTATATTATTGGAACCACTTGCTACCGACAAGGGGAGGGTGTAGTGTGGTTAGTTTTACGTATCCTTTGCGCATTAGCTTCAGGCTTTAGGCCTTTCTGCACTTTGCCCTGGATGTATTTTATTCATTTGCTCGCAGCTTAGAGCCTCTGTGCACTTTGCTCTAAATGCTTTTTATTCAGCTTCGTACTGTTATTTTTCAAATAGCCAGTTCTACGGTCTTGTTTTATATTCATATCACACTGTTTAGCCTACTTCAGCACTGGAGTTCTCCATAACACATTCTTGTTCACTCTGTGCTTCAGTCAAGGATACAGTCTGGTACATTGCCGATAGACGTGGTAGGAGTTTAGTCTTTGGCATTCCTGCGTAGGGACATTTTGTGATCACGCTGACATGTTAGTTATAAAAACACTTCCTTGTCCCAATACACGCAAGAGGGAGATTCCGACCAGGGAACCACAACTAGACGCTGACTGCCTCGTTGCAGATGCTGAACCAGATCACAGGCCTTTGCTCAGGTATGAGGGCTGATGTCTCCCGAGGGATTCAGAAAGGCAAGTTAGAAGCTTAACATGCTGTGCTCGAAATAGAACTAGCAGAGGGAGAGTCGAAACTATTAAACACCATGATAGCGTTGTTCTTATGTTTTACTCTCCTGGTGACTATTTCAATCCTACTGTGTTGTATGGTTCTGGTTATTGCGGCTCACGCCTTATTATCTAAAATGCAGTCGTTTTATTAAAACATTATATAAAACTTATACTGCCTTTGTCATTTGTATATGAGATCATACTGTAAATGAGAGAGTTGGTTTGGATCTGAGTGACCACGACTTCCCTGAGAAGTTCCAAAGATGTCATGCGCTCGGCTGCCCAATCATCTCTTCCCTAAGGGAGAAATGAGGCACTGCTAGTTAGCCGGAGCAAACCCGGATTTAGGGTGACAGAGGTCCTTCCAAGTGGGTCAGACTCAGTCCCCCACACCGTGAATGATCCTGCTGCCTAGAAATCCAGTAGTCTCATTTAGGATAATGAGAGCCCACGCGACAACTTGGTTTATGTTGTAATTTGCGCGGTTTAATAGGTCGATGGTGAAATCGACGAGTCGAGTTTGAGTCAAGGTGAGTGAATGAAAACTTCAATGGAGATTTGGTGAGTTCTAAAGTGCACCAGAACAATAATCTATTCACAAGTCAAGAGTAAAATTTGTGGGTCAAATTTTTCTTGCGAGTGCAGCATCTGAGAAGGAGAGAGTAGCGGTCGAGGCTAAGCAAAATCTCTGTAAAGTTCTGAAGCAATTGTGTTACCCTTTCCTGTAGTAAACCAGCAAATTTGAGTTTGTTTTCGTTGGTGCTCGCAATATATTGCATTATTTATGTGTGAATAGAGAGTGTGAAGACAAGCCGCAAGACTTTGCCAGCCGCAGTGTGTGTGAGTGTGACGTCATTGGAGCCGCGCTGGGATAGGTTGGTTAATGAGAAGGATCGCGTACGGATTGGCACCTGTCCATGAGAGGCAATTGGTTGAGAAGGTAGGCAAAGAGAGTTCTGGGAATTAAAGTCACTTCCTGATTTGATTGTGAACAAAATAAAAGATGCAAAAATTACATTTTTCAAGGCCTTAAAGAGCGCTTTGAGGGGAGACGTATATATTACCGCAAGTGTAGGGGAGGTTACACCGCCGGAGGATACACCGGCTTATGCTGTAATGGAAGAAAAGGGTGTCGCGCCATGTCTTTGGCTAAAGCAATGGGGCAAAGCTACAGAGAAAGAAGGGTGTTTGGCATTTTCGGAGCACAGAACGTTCTAAATGAGCTAAAGCCACCTCTGAGGCCAGCACAGTTCGAGGCATTAGCAATTTGGGAACTGATGGCCATACGACAACAGCAACAGAAATTTGAGAGGAGAATGAGGAAAGTAGAAAAGAAACTAGCGGAGGCTAGATGGGATAGTGCACAGAGAGTCTGAAGGAGAGAAACAATAAATGGAGTCAGGTTGTTTCCAGCAATAGCTCAAGAAGGTGAAGACAAAGGGGGGAAAGCCACCTGTAAGTTTGGCAAAAGGCCTTCCAAAGACAAAGAAGCAGGGAAGCGGTAGATGACTCAAATGATGATGAGTTCCTTAATCAGTTGCTGAATGACCGAACACCCCCATATGCGATAGATGACAATAGTCCGAGTACTAGCACATGCCCTGCAGGTTCGACCCAAGAGAAGGTGGCAACGAGTCCGATACAGGCTAGCCCTGTTTTGACACCAGTTCGGGTGCAGAGTAGTTTTAGCGTGTCCACTGCCCATGGTATGCAATCTCAGCTGCAAGCACCTCAGGTTCAGAGACTTTACCCTGATGTCCCAATCTTAGAGACAACAACGAATCTGTTGGTGCTGACAGAGCAAGAATATGCAGGATCAAAGTTGATTCAGAATGATCCCACTCCACCTTTACTGCCCCAGGTACAGCAGCAAATTATTCCAAATTACACTTCTGTCATGGGGCCGCAATCAAAAACGGCGCCAGTGATGAACCAGAATATGGGAGTTAATCCCCCACAGGGTTTGGGGAACAGACAGATGCCAGCCACCATATCTTTGCCTATTACAGTTGGTCCACCAGTACCATTGTATGCGCAGGCGAAGCTTAGTGTATGCGATCAAGGGCTAATGACACGAGATATGACAAGGGGAGGGTTCGTAGGAAGCTCCAAAGGAATGTCTCCAGTGGAACCGACATTTGAAGGATCTAGATCCCTGTTAGACTTCAGTCCGATTGAGGCTCCGCCAGGGGCCATGAGACAGACAGGTTTGAGACTGTTAACTCCGCAGATCTCCAGTATGAATATACCACAGACGCCTTTAGCGCAGACTGGGAATATCTCATTACAAGGTCTAACAGCACAACAACTGACCGACTAGTTAGACAAGCTTAATACTCCACAGACTGCTCCAATAGCTGCAGGGAGAGCGGAAGCAGAAGAACACCTGAATTTTGTGAGGTTGAGCATGGAAACAAATTAACTTGTTGAAGGAAGCATGGGGGTGAGCAGGTTAGAGTCATACACGGAAGCAGAATTGAGATACTTGTGTCCAAAAATAACTAGAGAAGTGAGAAGGGTGCACCAGAGGTTGGCAAATTTGGCAGATAAATATGGCATAGATTTAAAAAATAACAAACATCTGAAGAGGAGTTGCAGGTTAGATTTTGAGCCTAAGGATTTCGAACACATGAGGTCTACTGGGATGAAGGCACACCTCAAAGAGATACTGCAGAGTGCACAAGTTTGGGGAGCCTTAGAAAAGTGGGAAGGCAGTTGGGCGAAGAAAAGAGACAAGAGGAAGAGTGACTGCTTGGAGCCGCCAGCAAAAACCTTACCGGATAACGGTACGGTGAAGATGTTACCAATGAGAGAGACTGTTGGGAGGGTTCTTGTCCATGTGCCGTGGACTAGAGGTGATATTCTGTCGTTTATGAATGACTTTCCTAGGCTGAGGGAGAAGCCAATAGAGTGGTATCAGCAGACGGACAGGTTTGTGAAACTTGCAAAATGTCTTTGGGAAGACCTGAATACTCTCTTTGAGATCATAGTCCCAGCTGATTTGTGGCTTCAGTGCAAGAGGGGTGTGGATTGGCCGACCGAGGAACCGGCAAGGCACAGAATCACAGGAGCAACGTCCCGTTAGGTGATGAAGTATTACTATAAGGTGATTGAGTTTCTGAAATTGAGAGTTTCGCCGAAGAACATTGATTGGCAAAAGATCGATCGGACGGCTCAGGAAGTCAAGGAGTCGATACATGCCTGTTATGAAAGGTTGTTGAAGGCGTTCAAACACTACAGTGGTACAGAGGTTGTTGAGGCAAAGGTCATGAATCACCTTGTGTTTAGATTTGTTGAAGGGTTGAGACCTGAGATTAGCCAGATGATTAAGAGTTTGACGAGGTGTTGCAGAATGCGAAGTACTGTAGTGACGAGATTGAGTTAAAGCACAGAAGGTTGAAAGAGAAAGCGATGGTGATGCAAATTAAGGCAGCACAGTCAGGGATGCAGGGAGGTTGTCTACAACAGATGGTGCATCAGTTGCAAGGAAACAGGATGTTTCAGGCGCAAATGAGAGGTTGAGGAGGTTTTGGGAACCGAAGTCCAGATTTGATCACTGTAGTGAATGAAGAAGATGTTACCTTGTCATGCATGCAGGCCGTTGAACATTGAAAGAGGGAGTGCCCGATGATGGTGCAGGAGGAGGTTGTTCAACAAAGAAATGATGTCAGTTCATTTCAAAATGTAAAGGGACCGAGGCTGAGCGGTCCAAATCCGAATTTTCAGAATAATGCGAATCAAATGCAGGGTTTTCAATCCATGCAGCAGGTGCAGATGCTGTATATACAGCCGATGCAGTTAAAACAAATGCAAAAGCAGGTTCCCATGGTACCTAGACAGCAAATGCAAGTGCCTTTAGCACCAATGGAACAGCAACAGGTGATGCTTCCTCAACAGGTCACAGGTCAAAGGGTGATTCAAAATAACACAGTGCAACAGTACCCATTGCGCGGTGAGAATGGAATAAACGATGAATGGTGGGATGAGAGTTCAGATAGTGAGGAGTGTAGGCTTTCAGCGTCCTTAGAGGTAGACCAGAAAGGGCCCTATGTTCAGGGGAAGGTAATGTGTCACAAGGTTTAATTTTTGGTTGACACAGGATCTACACGCTCTACAGTCAGAAGTGCAGAGGTTCCGAAACTGCCCCTTTCGGGACGTACAGTTAAGGTAGTGGGAGTAAAAAACCAACTCCTGACTAACCCGTTCACAGATCCGGTTCAGGTTGAGTTTGGCACTTTCCAAGGATTGCACAGATTAGTGGTCTGCGATTCAAGTCCTGTGTCCTTACTGGGAAGAGACTTAGGTCGTCATTACAACCCTAGCGGACGGTGTTAAAGCTGCGGTAAGACCGCCGACAGGCCGGAGGTAAAAAATTAGCAATTACAACCGTGGCAGAAACCGCCAACAAAGACAGCCACTTTAACACTCCGACCGCCACAGCGGTACAAACAAACAGCGCGGTGGTCACGCCAACAGACAGGCGGAGGACAATGTACCGCCCACACTATTACAACCTACCAATCCGCCACCTTTTCCGGGGCGGATTCACCGCAGATAAAAACACGGCGGAAACAGGAATTCTGAAGGGAAAACGCTCACCTCCACACACCCAACGAGGAACGAGGACACCATGGACCCGGAACTCCAAATTCTCCCTGCGATAGTCTTCCTGCTCCTCTTCCAGGAGCACGAACGCTGGCGGCAAAGACCACGGTGAGTACTGCACCTACGACACAGGGGAGGGGGGAGGCAAAAAACAGGGACACACACACGCAACACCCCCACCCTCACCCACTACAACACACACTCTAATGCATATTGATACATCACAGTTACACCCCCCAACCTCCCCTGGAATAATGCAAAGACAATTGAAAATGAGTGTAACCACTGTAATATATTAAAATCAAGTATGCAAAAATATATATATATATACACCATTTACAAAATATATACCAAGCATAGTAGTCCAGGTAGTGCTCCAATTAAGTCCGTGGAACACTGGGCCCACACGGTATGGGCGAGGCCCACAAAAGATCCCCGACCATGACGGAAAGAACACTGCAGGGGCATCAGAGAGCAACAAATCAGGCACCTCAGGGGGAGGGAAAGGGGGGGCACCTCAGCCGCTTGAGTGCACAATGCCAAATCCACGAGGGGGCCACATGCCCACTGTGCAATCCTGGTGAGTGCAAAGCCACAGTCTCTCAAGTCTCTACAGTGGGTGGGTTGCCCACTGTTCCATCCTGGGGAGTGCAAAGCCACAGTCTCTCAAGTCTCTACAGTGGGTGGGTTGCCCACTGCTCCATCCTGGGGAGTGCAAAGCCACAGTCTCTCAAGTCTCAAAAGTGGGTGGGTTGCCCACTGCTCCATCCTGGGGAGTGCAAAACCACAGTCTCTCAAGTCTCACAAGTGGGTGGGTTGCCCACTGTTCAATCTTGAGGAGTGCAAAGCCACAGTCTCTCAAGTTTCACAAGTGGGTGGATTGCACTGTTCCATCCTGGGGAGTGCAAAGCCACAGTCTCTCAAGTGGATAACAGTCTCCACTGGTTCTGGAGGGGGCATGGTGCCCAGAGTGCTTCATCCTGCTAAGGACAGAGGTAGTGGATGGATCTCTCCACTGGTTCTGGACGGGGCATGGTGCCCAGAGTACTTCATTCTGCCTGTGACGGACTCAGTAGCGTCAGTGCCCTTGGTGCTCATGGCCCAGCGGTGCATGAGACGGCGGTGCCCTGATCAGAGGTGCTTTAGACGGCGGTGCCCTGTTCAGCAGTGCTTGAGGCGGCGGTGCCCTCTTCAGCGGTGCTTGAGGCGGTGGTGCCCTGTTCACCGGTGCTTGAGACAGCGGTCTCCATTGCAGTGACTCAGCTGTTGGCGGACCTTCATGGCCCAGCGGGGCTTTTGCTGGCGGTCCTTCATGGCCCAGCTGGGCTTTTGCTGGTGGTCCTTCATGGCCGAGCAGGGCTTGTGCTCGCGGTCCTTCATGGCCCAGCGGGGCTTGTGCTGGCGGTGGCCTCCTGGGCAGCTGGGCTGATGCTGTCGGGGGCCTCCTGGGCAGCTGGGCTGGTGCTGGCGGGGGCCTCCTGGGCAGCTGGGCTGGCAGGGGCCTCCTGGGCAGCTGGGCTGGCAGGGGCCTCCTGGGCAGCTGGGCTGGTGCTGGCGGGGGCCTCTTGGGCAGCTGGGCTGGTGCTGGCCGGGGCCTCCTGGGCAGCTGGGCTGGTGCTGGCGGTGGCCTCCTGGGCAGCTGGGATGATGGCGGTCTTCTCCGCTGTGCTGCTCTTCCCAGACTTGCTGACCTTCTTGTGCCTCTTCCCCTCCTTGGAAGGTGTCGCAGCTGACTCCACACTCCCACCTGTACCCCTGGGAGCAGCTTTGGTGGCTGGAGTCTTCCCCATCTCCCTCCTGGCACTGGCCAACTTCTAATACTTCACAGGTGGGGGACTGTCTGTGCTGTGGCTCCGTACCACACTGGCTGCCCTGGTGGCCGGTGCACTCCAGATTTCGGTGACTACAGGCACCACTGGTCCCGGAGATGTTGTGGCTGAGGTGCTAGTTCGGGACCTAGGAGACGGACGGGGTGGGGGATGTGTGGGAAAGAGGTCAAGGTTGAACAGGAAAAGTTTTTTGGACACACTGGGATGGGTAGCTGGAGGGGGTTTGGGAGTGGAGGAAGAGGTGGTGGTTGTAGGAGGTGTTCGTTTGCTGACTTTGGGTGAAGGTGCATGTGCTGGAGGCTGTCGTGAGGTGGATGGCTGTTGGGTGGGTGTGTACCTGCATTTGTGCATCTTCGGAGGGGGCGTCACAGACACACTAGGAGAGGACACAGGGGACGTGTGAATGGTGGTGGGGTGGTGACTGCACGTGAGTGGGGTGTGGTGGTGGGTGTGCTGGAGAGGTACGTAGTGGCTGTAGAGGTAGTGCATGCAGCTGTGAGTGTAGACGAGACAGGGAGGGAGGAGGGAGACGAGGAGGAGGGGGACACAGTGGAGGCAGTGGATGTTGCTATGTCTGCATGTGTGTGATGCTTGCGTGAGTGCCTGTGGGATGTGTGGTGCTTATGTTTGCCTGAGGTTCCCTTGTGTGTTGACGTGTGTGCATGCTGGTCTGTAGGTGTGCTTGGGATAGGCTGAGGTACAGGGGATTGGGTCGGGTGGAGGAAGTTGGAGGGGGGAGGCTAGACACAGGGACAATGGCTGCCATCAGTGCTGAGGCCAGAGTCTGAAAAGCTCGCTGAAGGGCCACCTGACCAGAATGAATGCCTTCCAGGAATTCATTTGTTTGTTGCAACTGCCTTTCTACACCCTGGATGGCATTCAAAATGGTAGACTGCCCAGCAGTGAGGGACCTGAGGAGGTCAGTGGCCTCCTCACTGAGGGCAGCAGGGGTGACTGGGGCAGGGGCTGAGGTGCCTGGGGTGAAGGTGAAGCCCACCCTCCCGGGTGAGCGGGCACGGGGCGATAGCTGAGGGGCTGCTGGGAGGGCGGTGCTGGAAGGGGGGGTGGTGGCTGTACCTGTGGATGGGGGGCACAAATGTTGCCGCCACCACAAGGGAGCTCCCATCAGAGGACGAGTCCGTGTCACTGGTCTCAGCTCCTGTCCCCGCCGTGGAGCTCCCCTCGCACTCTGTCCCACTGGTGAAGTCCGATTCCATAGTGTGGCCCTCCATGGCCATGTGGGATGCAGCCCCCTGGTGCTCCTGAGCCACTGCTCCTCCGCCTGATGATGCTAATGCACACAAGAACAGGCAGACCACAAAAAGGGGGGGGCGACAGAAGAAAGACATGTTGAGTGCATGCATTACTGCTACCATGGTGGACACGACAGACACAGAAGCACCATGCACTACGCAATGCTCTTGGGCTCCACTGTTCAATTCCTGGGAAATAGCCTACAAGGCTATGGACGACATCTGCACACATAGATGACACAGGGGCATGACTAGGTGTACTTGGCACTCTACAGAGGTGGGCTGGGGTGCCACATGGCCTGCCTTACGAAGGGACCTTGCCTACGGAACTCGCCCTGGCCTAGGGAAACCCACAGCCCACCTCCCCTACTCAGACCCCTCCACTGCGCGCAAAGTCAGCAGAATGTGAGTGTACTCACCCCCTTGTGGCTGCTGTGATGCCCTCAAGCGCCCATCCAACTCCGGGTACGCCACCACCAGGATCCTGAACATCAGGGGGGTCATGGTGCGAAGGGCACCCCTCCCACGTTGGGAGGCCATCCCCAGCTGAGCCTCCGCCGTCATCTTGCTCCAGCGGCGAATGTGCTCCCATCTCTTCCGGCAGTGGGTGCTCCGTCTGTGGTAGACCACCAGGGTCCGGACGTCCTTGGCGATGGCACGCTAAATATATTTTTTCTGATGGGTGCTGACCTACATGATTTGTACAGGGGGAAGAGAAAGTTATTACCAACTGCACCATCAAAGTGATTGGCCCCCATCCCTACCCTTGCCAAGTGGCACATGCACTCCCTGTCGTTTCATGCATGCCGCACTCTCCCCCCTTCCTTCTTACATCCACCCCTCTCCACACAGGCATAGCCCTTACATTATGCTCCCAGTGTACTTACCTGTTGGTCTGGAGGACCGTATAGTAGCGTTTACTGGGGGAGAACCCCGTCCATGAGTTTCTCCAACTCCTATGATGTGAAGGAAGGGGCCCTTTCCCCGGACACTCGAGCCATTGTCTCTTCCAGACCGAGGTCAAAGCAGCACTTGCAGTGTAGGTCCTCTCCTGTTGAAGATCAGGTATCAAGTGATTGAACAGATAGAAAATGGCGGTCACGTCCGCGGCAGTGCGTACCGTCACTGCCGGTGTACATCGTCATTGGCTCCTGGGACCCATAGGGTCCAATGTTAACCAATGCAGCATTGCGCCGTGGTCTTCGACTGCCTACCGCGATGGTGTACAACGCCAGCGCAGTTACCTCATATCCCATTGTCCTGTTGACTTTAGAGGTCAGGCAGCCGCCATTTCAGGGGCCCACATGGCTTCATTTTCAACTGCGTCACACATACCTAGGCCTAGATTCAACACACATACAGGCCACTTTTTGATTATGAATGGTGTTCTGTGTAATCTGTGGGTATGTACCTCTGAGTTTTTTGGCTCTGTGTTCGCTGTTGTCCTTCATAGGCACCGTCTGCTGGGACGTGTGAGGAGATGACGGCATCCTCCGGTGTACCGACCGTTGGTGGACCTGTCGACAATGGAGGAAAGACATGTGATAATCACATACAGGCTTGACCGTGCCACAATCCAGGAACTGTGTACCCAGTTGGAGCCAGACCTGATGTCAGCTATCCGCCATCCCACAGGAATCCCCCCTCATGTGCAGGTGCTGTCAGTGCTCCATTTCCTTGCAAGTGGGTAATTTCAAACAACAGTGGCCATAGCATCAGGAATGTCCCAGCCTATGTTTTCCAACGTGTTGTCCAGAGTGTTGTCTGCCCGGCTGAAACACATGCAGAGCTACATCGTTTTCCCCTCAGGTGGAGGATTTGCCTACAGTGAAAGGTGACGTCTATGCCCTGGGACATATCCCCAACATCGTAGGTGCCATTGTTGGGACACATTTGGCTTTGGTACCCCCCCACAGGAGTGAACAGGTGTACAGAAACCGGAAGAGTTATCATTCGATGAATGTACAGATGGTATGTTTGTCAGACCAGTACATCTCCCATGTGAATGCCATGTTCACTACCTCTCTACTGTCTGTCGTTTTCACCCAGTGTATGGTCACTGAGTTGTCACTTTCCATTATGATTTCACGGTGTGGGTCCCACTGTGTGACATCTGCTTTGATTCCTCATGGACTAGAGCTGTGTGACATAGGTATGTTGCCATTACCAATGAAAAAGCTTTTTTCCACAGTTATTGCTAATACAGTATTCCAAAATCACAGATAGACTCCAGATTGTTTTGTGCTTTAAGGGTGTTTATTTAAGTGCTCAATATTGGAGGGGGTTGTAAATTGGTGAGGGGTGATGGCAGAGGAATGTCCATGGCAGAGTCCAGTCTATTAGTTTCACAGGTGCTTTGCCCAAATGGGCATAGGAAGTGGAGCTGGGGCAGTTAAAGGATGGACAGGGTGACAAAGTGGGACAGTAGGATGACAATCAGGGTGGTCTCATTTCTTGGCAGGGGTCTTGGCATCGTTCTCTGTCTTTGTCCTGGATCTCAGGGACCGTTTGCGAGGTGGTTCTCCCTCTGCAGGGGGTGGGGTGCTGGTGTGGTGGTCCTGTGGCGGTGCCTCCTGTCCACAGTGGTGGGCAGTTCATTGTCCAGGCTAGTGTCAGGGGCCCCTTGTATTGCCACAGTGTCCCTCCTGGTGTTGAGTACTTCCTTCAGCACCCCTACGATGGCGCCCAGGGTGGAATTGATGGATCCGAGTTCCTCCCTGAAGCCCAAATACTGTTCCTCCTGCAGGCGTTGGGTCTCCTGAAACTTGGCCAGTACTGTTGCCATTGTCTTCTGGGAGTGGTGGTAGGCTCCCGTGATGGAGGAGAGGGCTGCGTGGAGAGTGGGTTCCCTGGGCCTGTCCACCCCTGTCGCACAGCAGCCTTCCCATTTCCCCTGTGTTCCTGGGCCTCCGTCCCCTGGACCGTGTGCCCACTACCACTGCCCCCAGGTCCCTGTTGTTGTTTGGGTGGTGGGTTAGCCTGGGTTCCCTGTAGTGGTGGAAACACTGCTGGTTGACGTGTCCTGGTGACGGAGGTATGGGCCCGCTGGGTGGGTGCTGTGCTGGTGTTTCCAGAGGGAGGAAGCTCTGTAGTGGCCTGTGACTGGGAGTGGGGAACCGACTGTCCTGAGGTCCCCGATGGGCTGGGCTGGTCATCTAGATCCAGTTGGACAGAGCTGCTGTCATCACTGTGGGCCTCTTCTGTTGGTGGTGTGGACATGTGTGGACCCTCCTGTCTGGTGACGTTGGGTAGGGGTCCTGCAGGGATATAAAAGCATGATTATTGCATCTGTGTGTGTCAAGGTGTGCAATGGGTGGTGACCATGTACCCCAGTACTAGCATTCCTGTGTGGGACCTTGTGTGATGATGGTTTAGGAGGGGGATGTGGGTATGTGCAGTGGGCATGCTTTAGTGATGGGTGTCCATGCTTTGTTGTTGCATGCAGGGCTTGGTGTTAGGATGTGTGGTTTGTGACGTTGGGACATTAGTGAGGAGTTAGCGTGATGGGGGTGAGGGTGAGGGTGTGGGTATGTGTTGGCATGCAGGTAGGGTGGAGGATGTAATAGTTAAGATTTGACTTACCAGAGCCCATTCCTCCAGCTACTCCTGCGAGGGCCTTAGGATGCAGAATCGCCAAGACCTGTTCCTCCCATGTTTCTAGTTGTGGGGGATGAGGTGGGGGTCTGCCGCCAGTCTGCTGAACCGCCAGGTTGTGTCTGGAGACCACGGAACACACCTTCCCCCGTAGGTCGTTCCACGTCTTCCTGATGTCCTCCCGATTTCTTGGGTGCTGTCCCACTGCCTTGACCCTGTCCACTATTCTTCTCCATAGCTCCAACTTCCTTGCAATTAAGGTGTGCTGCACCTGTGATCCGAATAGCTGTGGCTCTACCCGGACGATGACCCTGATCTCCTCCTCTGAGAACCTGGGGTGTCTTTGCCGTGCCATGGGATAGTGTAGGTGATGCGTGGGGTGGTGTGTGAGGTGATAAGTGCGCTGATATGTAGTAGTGTGTTGTGTGAGGTGCGTGGAAGTTATGTGGGTGATGGTTTTGTGTGCCTGTGGATGCTAGTGTTGTTGATGGTGGTGTCTCTCTCTGGCTTTCGTTCGTGATTTGTGGTCGTAAGGGTTTGTGGGTGATGTGGGTGTGTGTTTTATATTGTATTGAGTGTGTGGGAGTGGTGTGTGTATGTGTATCAGATGTGTTTATTTTGAATTGTCCAAAATGGCTGTGTTTTGTAGATGTGTGTGTATTTTGAGCGGGGCGGTGTGTACCGCCAATGGAATACCACTGTTGAAAGACCGCCACGTGGATTCGTGTGTCGTGATAGTGTGGGCGTATTTCTGTTGGTGTGACGATGTCGGTTTTGTTATCGCCAGTTTATCACTGACCTTTGGTGTGGCTGACTTGTGTGGGTGTCTGAATTTTGGCAGATTCTGAGCTGTGGGTCATAATAGCTGTGGCGGAATTCCACAGCGGTGTGTTGGCGGTCTTCTGCATGGCGGTAAGCAGTTTTTACCGCCAATGTTGTAATGAGGGCCTTGCTGTGCAAGACAAGGTGTTCAATCACCTGTTCCAGTGAGGGGTTTGAGGTCCGGACAAACAGTGATGATGAAGGAGAAGAGCAGGTTTCAGAGCCTGAAACTTAGACCACAGACGAGGAATATCCTCTGATTAACTTCGTCCCGATGTTCACAGTGGCTGATCTCCCGGCAGACTTGCAGGGAACAGTCCAAGAAAAAGTGTGGGACTTGACAGGGAAAGAAGTAGGGCTGATAAAACGAGTAGAACCAGTTAAAGTCAGTGTGAAGCCAAATGCTGCGTTCCCCCAGACACCACAGTATCATATGGCGCAAGATGTCCTTATAAAGGTTGAGCAATTAATGACAGACTTTGTGAAACAGGGAGTCTTGAAAGAAGTGATGAGCAGTCCATGTAATTCACTGATAATGGGACTCAGAAAGCCTTGTGGGAAGGTTCGCATTGTCCAAGATTTGAGAAAGGTCAATGACATAGTGGTGAAATGTTGCCTAGTGGTGACAAATCAAGCTGTGATTATGTTCCAGATTCCATGCGATGCAGAATGGTTCACAGTAATTGACCTGTCCCAAGCGTTCTTTTCTGTGCCTCTTCATGAGGACAGCCAATTTCTCTTCAGTTTTAAGTTCCTGGACAAGGTTTACAGTTAGTGTAGAATTCCTCAAGGGTTTTCGGAATCACCTTCCATATTTAATCAAATACTGAAGAAGGATTTTGAGTCATTGGTGTTGCCTTTTCAATCGACTCTAGTGCAGTATATTGATGATTTATTGATCGCTTCTAAAACGAGGGACACGTGCAGGTATGATTCGATTGCCTTACTGAACCACTTGGGAAAAAACGGACACAAGATGTCCCCAAAGAAATTGCAGTATTGTCCTCAAATTGAGAAAGGGTCGAGGAAGTTAACTAGGGAAAGAGTAACTGCACTATTACAGATGAATCCCCCAACAACACGGAGAGATGTTAGGATGTTTCTAGGAATGGTGGGTTACTGTTGTCAGTGGATCCCAAATTTCTCAGTCATCTCCAAGCCATTGGTGAGACTGACGGTCAAAGTGGGGCTGGATGTGATAGTGTTGGGAGAGAAGGAAATGAGAGCGTTTACTGAGTTAAGAGAGAGCATGTGCAGGGCTCCAGCTTTGGGTGTGCCTGATTATGCAAAGCCTTTTGTTCTGTTCTGTCATGAACGTGATGCATGTTCTTTGTCTGTCCTGACACAGGTCCATGGAGGTGTAAACCGACCAGTAGCATATTTTTCAGCTACGTTGGACCCAGTCGCAGCAGCCTTACCGGGTTGTCTGCGTGCAGTAGCAGCAGTTAGACAAAGCCTCACACAGTGTGAAGGCACAGTGATCGGACATCCTATAACAGTCACGGTCCCTCACTCAGTTGAGATCCTGTTGACCCGTACTAAAACGCAGCACATGACAAATGCAAGACTGACTAAATATGAAACAATTATATTGGGGTCACCAAATGTAACACTAAACATATGTACAGTTTTGAACCCGGCAACTTTGCTTCCAAGTGAAAATACGGAGGTTGAAAATGTAGAAGATGTAGAACATGATTGTCTTGAGGTAACAGAAACCAAGGCCTGATATTAAAGATACCTAATTGGAAGAAAATGACCAAATTATCTTTGTTGATGGCTCATGTTTGAGAGACTCAGTAGGAGTGCTGAGAGCCGGATATGCTGTATGCATGATTTCTGGTATCCTGGAAGCATCTTGGCTTCAAGGAGTATATTCTGCTCAAGTAGCTGAACTGGTCGCTCTTACTAGAGCTTGCCATGCTTCTGCCCAGTTGAGAGTGACTATCTATACTGATAGCCGGTACGGATTTGGAATTGTCCATGATTTTGGCCAACTGTGGTCACAGAGGGGTTTCTTGACCTCTTCTGGTTCACCAGTGAATAATGGTGAGAGAATTAAGGAGTTGTTGCACGCGATTCAGTTACCTCATGAAATTGCAGTGGTGCAATGCAGCGCACACCTGAAGTCACGAGACTTTGCTTCAATGGGAAACTGATATGAGGATCAAGTCCCAAGGTTCTGCGCATTGAACTGTATATCATTTAAGGATCAGTGGGAATTGTTGCCTGATAAAGAAAATGAGACATGCACAGGTTAGCCTTTTAAGGGTGATTGATATGTTAGAAGAGTTGAGATTGTTGCAGGGACATGCCAGCAAAGATGAGAAGCGTTCTTGGGTTAGGATGCAATGCATACAAAAGCCAGATGATTTGTGGGTCTCAGACGAAGGGAAGATGGTCTTGCCGAACAGTCTTTTGTCACAATTTGCAAGGTTTTACCATGGTCAAGCACATATTGGGAGGGATGCCATGATCAGGTTGTTCAAAATTGACTGGTTTAACCCGGAGTTCAGACAAGCTGCAGAAGTGATTTGCCATAGGTGTCATCTGCCAACAGATGAATGCGGGAAAAGGAACAGTGGTGATTTTGAGCCACATTGGGAGAGCTGGAGGTCCATTTAGCAGAATGCAATTGGATTTTATTGAGATGCCCCTGTGGGGAGGTTTGAGATATGTGATGGTGATTGTGTGTATCTTTAGTCATTGGATTGAAGCGTATCCTACACGCAGGAATGACAGTCTCACAGTAGCGAAGCTGCTGCTTAGGGAGTTGATACCACATTTTGGGCTTCCGATCTCTTTAGAATCAGGTAGAGGAAGTCACTTCAACAACGAGGTGGTTAAGTTATTGTGTGCAGCATTCAACATTGAGCAGAAGTTGCATTGTAGTTACCACCCTAAAGCATCAGGACTAGTGGAACAGATGACTGGTACCCTGAAGTCGGGGATGGGAAAATTGTGTGCAGCCACAAATTTGAAATGGCCCGATGCATTACCTTTGGTGTTTATGTCAATGAGGAATACACCTAACAAGAAAACAGGACTGTCCCCTCATGAGATTCTCATGGGCTGAGCTATGAGACTACCTGCAGTGCCTGCGAATGCTCTTGTGAATACCACAGATGATATGGTGTTGGACTACTGCAAGGGTGTGGCTGATGTGGTCCGCTCTTTTTCTCACCAGGTGGAACCTACCACCCTGCCACTGATAAATGATCCAGGACACAACCTGAGAGCTGGTGACTGGGTTGTTATCAAGAAACACGTAAGCAAGACCTGTTTGGATCCACGTTGGAAGGGGCCATGTCAAGTGATACTAACAACTACTACTGCTGTGAAGTGTGCGGGAATTCCAAACTGGATCCATGCCATTCACACGAAGAAGGTGACGTGTCCAACTGATGAGGACGTTGAGTTGTTGAAAGTACCAACAACAGAAAAGGAAGTCTCAGGGCTGGAGAGTGATCGAAGGGGAACTGAGACAGAAGGAGAGCCCGTTGAGGACGGCCTGGTCACTTCAGTAAGAGACGAGGGAGAAGAGATCCAGAGGGGTGACGGTGAGCCTATCTCAACTGAGGCAGCAGGAGAGCCTAATCAGAGGGAGGTTCTCCCACAAGGAGACGAGTATGAAAATGAGCTAGAGCATTTGACAGACCCAGGAGGCGAAGGAGTTGAGGTGGAAGAGAGTCAGAGTGTCCAGACTCCTCCTGAGCAAGTTGCGGGTCCATCAAGGGCAAACACCAAAGAGCCAAGAGAGGGCGAAGGGTTGCCACAGGAAAGATCAAAGACCGGAGAGATACTGAAAGGAGACAAGTGGCCAGATTTGCAAGTGGAAAAGGGAGAAGTGGTTGTCAAAGATGCGATAGAGGAAGAAGTTGATACAACAATGAGAGAAGACCTAAGTGAAGGAGAGTTGCAAAGTGATCGCAAGTTGAAAAGAAAAAGAGTAGCAAACAGAAGGTACGCAGGTCCTAAATGGGTGTATGCAACGACAACTGAATGGCATCAAGAGTTCTTGGCATTTTGCTTTGATCAAGAGATTCCAGGTCAGCACTTTGGCATCTGAGTCTGACTGGAGAGACTGATTTGGTATAAAGATCAAATTGAAGTACAAAAACTGAGAAAAGAGACTGAAAGTTTACCGGAAGAGACTTTGAAAACCTGATTTGACTTTTGAAACTCGATTTTGACAAGCTGCTCACATGAATTGACAAGGATCCTGGTAGTCAAACTGGAAGCTGTAAATAATTGCTGAAGGAAGACTTTTGCTTGTTTTGACTTTGCTGCGAAGAAAGAAAAAAAAAGAAAGAAAAAGGGAAAAGGCAGAAAAATTCATTCTAACCATCCTCTGTTGCTGTTTGAATTAACCATCCTTCACTTTCTGATTCTTTACAGATCATGGCTAACATTAGACAGGATAATAGAGGGGAAAGGCGTGAAGATTTGGGTGTGGGTTTAGGTGATGTGTGTGTGATATTCATTGTGGTCGTGGGTATGACACTAATGGATAAGAGTGGGACTAACACTGCTACAATTCCTGAGACTACCACTGCACTAACAACTTGGGAAAGGTTTGAGCTGGATACGAGATACTTGCATGAGGGAACTAATGCAAAAGGGGAACTTTCCACTAACGTTTTCTATCGCTTGCTGAGTGAATATGTTGACACAATGGATGCGAAGAATTGCTTTGTGTGCACACAGATTCCTGTTTCGGTACAAGTGGGGGTTAGCTATCATAGTCTGCCACTAACGTATGGGATAAGTTGTAGTCTGTTACTAACAAGATTCTATAACCAGGAAGAGATTCAATACTTTTACTCAAACTATGACCTTGTGTTTTCTTATGTGCCTATAATAGAGGATTTGAGTGGGGTAGCTAGGTACTATAGTCTAAAGCTAGTTAAAGGATTCTTTGAGTCGACATTAACGATTAGTACATCTTATGCACACTGTAATAATTTGACATGCTTGCTTTCACCTGTAGAGAAAAGCTTTTTAGATCATAGGGAAGATAGGAGAAGGGCATTAAAGGGTAAATTAGAGAAAGGATTGCAGCAGCTGGCTTTTGCTAGTAGTGAAGGTTATGGTGCAATGAGAGAACAAGGAAAGCTAGCTTTAGATGCATTACATGTAGGGAAGCGTTGCATATCTAGGCCAAAGTCATATTATGACAATGTGTTTGTGGGTATGAATGAATGTAAGCATGTGTTTTTGTTTCAGACTAAATGGACGCTCATGTTAAATTGACAGGATCCAGCGATCCCAGGGATCTATTACATATGTGGACTTAATGCTTATTACTGTCTTTCAAAAGGATGGTATGGGACATGTTATTTGGGGATAGTTTTCCCAAAGATATATCAACTTGACGATTTGAAAAGGTTTCTGAAATTTTCTGAAGTACATCGTACTAGACAGAAGAGAGAGACTGCTGCTGGTGTAGTAGGTGACATATTTGGGGCGATAATTCATTCGGTGGGAGTTATCTTAAACTCCATAAAAATTTGAACGTTTTCTACTATTGTAGATAACATCTTGACAAATTTTTCAGGGGCTATATTCCTGATGGATACTGAACTTGCTGTGGAGAGGGGTATGATTCTTCAAAACAGGCTTGCTTTAGTCATTCTTTTAGAGAAAAATGGCAGAGTTTGTAAGATGCTTACTGAGCGTCATTGTTGTGCATATACACCAGATAATAGTAACAAGATTAGAAGTATGCTTGCTAACTTGACTAGGGATAGTACAGATTTGAAGGAATTGAAAGAACCAGGTGTTTGGTAAAAAGTTGGGAAAGGATTTGCTTCAGTGGGAAATTGTCTTAGTAACATTTGGCCAGGAATGGTGTCTAAAATAATACAAGGGATATTGATTGTTATAGCTTGTCTATTTGGATTGTGGGTGCCATGTAAAATCGCAAAAGAATACAATTGAAGATGACGAAAAATAATAAGAGGATGGAAGAAAAACAAAGGAAAAAATTATTTAGGGAAAAATCAAAGGGGAAGCAAATAAGGGAAGAGATTGAGTTGAGTGAATTTTAGGATATAAAATTTGTGGGGAAGGTTTTGTGTGATGACAAGAGTCATCAGAGGAGGGATTGTTGGAGTGTGTCTTTTAAAGCAATATTAACATGAAAAGCTTGCAATTTATTGTGTGATGAAGCTGCATAGAAAATGTGTTAACATAGAAAATAATGCACACGTTTGAAATGTGCCCATGGGGGGTGGCTACCAATGTATACCAAGGCTATTGAAAGTTGTTAATTCTGAATTAATTATGTACTAATGTTTTGAGTTTGCTTATTTATTAGAAGGCCTTAGCTTAGCGAGGGTCTGGGCCTAGCTGCCTGGCCTCATATTAAACTGTATTTTTCTAATGTGTAATGTGCTGTTTACCTGAAGGACACGAAGCTGTACTTTTCCAGAAGTTATGTGTGTGTGTAGCCGTAGTAAATTCTTTCTCATGAGAACCGACTTGTTCAAGGAGACGTTCTTGCTGAATGCAACAGTGTAATTCGTAACAGGTGCAAGGTTAACTGGAGTAGGAGAAAACAATGGAGACACTGACTGGAGTGCCAAGTGTAACTTTTCTTACCTGACATTCCAACCGATGAAGACGTCAATAACTTGAACCAATCCGCGACATGAGAACTGTGGTTTGTGGAAAATCCTGACAAGATGCTTGAAGGATTATTGGACAGAGATAACGATGCACCAATTATCATCCAATGAGGAGTTAAGGGCTAATTAGACAGTTTTGATTTAACGGAATGACCCAAGGATCTTGGCGGGCAGAAACATTTAGACTCCACTTACGTCAAGAGACTTTAACTCTTTTGCTTTGTCCTGATACCTTAAACCATAATTTACCTATTCTTACCTCATACTTACTTCTCCTCCATGAGAGGGAAGATCCTATTCCTTAGTTATGCTATATCAAGACTTTGCACCTGTCTCTGCTGAGGGTGAATCGACTGATGTCCTGAGGACGAAGACTGATGCTGTTTGCTGGTCTGCTGGAATGGTAACTATCTGATGCAAAATTGTAGTTGTCTGTTTGCCTTTATTTTCTAGGTACC
This sequence comes from Pleurodeles waltl, assembly GCF_031143425.1. Taxonomy (NCBI): domain Eukaryota; kingdom Metazoa; phylum Chordata; class Amphibia; order Caudata; family Salamandridae; genus Pleurodeles; species Pleurodeles waltl. Next base: position 4,344,252 of record NC_090437.1, on the reverse strand, counting down.
AACTGCTATTTTGATATTGGCCACAGTTTAGATGTTTTGTAAGTTTGTGTTTGCTAAAACATTTTGCATGAAGCCCAACATGCTAATGCAAATTTGAGGTTAGTTAAGGTATTCACAAATATCCTACACAAATAGACAAATGACTGAGTTCTTGCTTTGTTGAATTATTACTGAGAATTTGCTAAGTTGCTTCATCTTAATGTTGAGCCTAAATACCGATTGAATATTCTCTATGCAATAATTGATCGTAATCTAATTGCTAATTAGTTGAGTTCTTAAAGAGATTTATTTCTAATGATATTAACAGAAATAACATTAGATTGTAATCAATAGGGAAATAAATATTGTAACACTAAATTGGTGTGGTTATTCATGGCTAAAAGGTCATGGTGTGTTCAACTTATTGATTCTTATTAAATGTTATTGATTAGCTTGTTGTTTAGTTATTGTGATTATTTGATTAGGTTATCGATCTATTGTTTGTAAAGACAAAAAGGCATCTCGTACTGGGAAGTCCCCGAACGTGGGCCAAAGGTTCATCGACCTAAACGCGTCTCCTTGTAAGTTTACTTATTAAGGCTCTGATGCGCTAACAAATTGCACCCGTTCAAAGGAAAATCCACTTATCTGTTGCTATGCAACTGAAAGAACAATTCCGTCAGCGTAGCAAATGAAAAATGAAAATATTTTTCTCTGCTAGCCATTCTAGCATTTAGGGAATTGCTCCCCCCACAAAAAAGAATCCCTCTGCCAATGGCAGAAGTCACACCTGATCTTCTCCAAACAGGGAGAAGCATGACCGCTCCAATTTCTGAGCTGATCAAGGACACTTGATGATCCCTCCAAATGTTTCTTTCACGCTTGCCCATCACCAGCACTCATGCTCAATGGCGTATCCACCCAGCACTCCAGGTTCTCCCCCTTACTTTGGAACTCCCACTTGCCCTCTTCCCTCAGGTGCTACCATTTGTTCCCACTGAAACACTCATCTGCCACCCACCCTCAGGTCACATAATGCATTTCAGTTCATCCCTCAAGTGTCCTAGGTTTAACGTTAAGTAGCAGAAGCCTGTTGCCTGAGAAAAGGTGTGCCACCGCAGAGCAGCTGTTTGAGTTGAGAACGCAGTGCTGAAATGAAGACAAATCTTCAAGAAAATATGCTGATGCCCTATGCTTGTGTATGTTCATATGAGTTTACGTTAGGGTGTGCACCTGTGTTTGCATGCATGTGTGACAGCATGTATACAAGTGTGTTTGTCTGTGTATGTATGCACATGAAAGAGTGTTGTGGTCACTGCCTAAAATTCTGAACTTGACACAAATGTGGGAATTAAAAAAAAGTACGTGGCTCCAGTTGATGAGGCTCACTCCACACACATGATAAAATTCAGGCTGTTTCATAATGGGGGCATTCTTGACAATCCAAGAAATGATGCCACATTGCCTATAACTAGTAAAATGTTAGCTCTCAGATTATGGTGGTAACTTGTCATCAAACATGCTCCTGCAGGGTTCGCAGTCTAGAGCATTAGCACAAAGGGTGCCACAACAAGGATACCTTGCTGTCCTGGAAGATTAATTCAGCCCCCACCCTACCAACACATGGACACCCAGAGCCAACTCAGACCGGCGCCACTAGAGGTACGACAATCAGAGGGAATTGAGGGGTAGGCCCATGATATATGGCCACTGGGGATGTAGCATCACGGCAGTTCTGCTGCTGGGACTCACAGCGCTGTAAGAGGCCAGGTGGCACAGGACTGAGCGCTGCTTATCAGGGAGAGCCAGATACCAGGACAGGGCTGAGACACAGCTTGCAGCAACATAGTCCCTGACAGGATCGTGGACAGCAACAACCTGACAATCTCCTAGAACAGAATAGGCTTGAGAGGTGAAACTGGCAGAGATGAAGATGGGACATAGCGTCCATTATCTGAACTACTACAAGCAAAGCATGTGACCACCTGAGAGACAGAGTTGGTGCTTTCCAGCATGAAATCACAGTACTGTGGAGCCAGTGTTCACGGTCCTGTCCTTCTTCATTGGAATTTCCCATGCCTGCACTGGGGCCGCTCCACCTTGTGAAGCGTGTCTGTTGAGGTGACCTGTAGGGGTCACAACACATTCCTTCCGGCCTCCGCTCAATCACCCTTACTTTGCGATGAGCCATCAGAGGCAGGCAGCAGGATCCTCCAGACTGCCATCACTATCTACAGAACCTATGGAGCAAGCTGTGTCCAGTCATATGCGAACACTATGGGGACATACAGATCCTCAGAGGAAACAAGGAGCGGGGAGCTACACGCAAATCTTGGCCAATTCTGTGGCGGTCAGTAAAAACTGGCCTCCAGGAAACAGAAACAGATCTCTCCCTGAAAGATATTTCATCTGAATTGGTAACTCAGGGGAAATGCACCCGAGACCTCACTGAGGGAGTTAAATGGATTGAAGACTGAGCGGAAGACGCATAGCAACAATCATGACAGAACAATATCAGAGTGGTGGGGCTCGTAGAAGGATCTAAAGATTTCAACTCGATGATCATTTAACTTGGAAGACTGGATCACCCTGGAATTGGACGTGTCACCATAGTTCTCCTTTGAGCAAGCACACCAAGTCCCTGCTTTTCACCCACCTCTGGGTTCCTTGACATGCCCTGTTGTAGCTAGACTTCTCCACTATAAGGATAGGGACATCATCCTATGAATGGCCCTGCTGGTGGGCCCACTGGAAATTGTACGATGATGATACATTGGCAGTACTCCTCCTTTCTTGAAGTGAAGCACTGTTTTCAGGACCTCAATTTACAATACTGGCTATTATACCCTGCAAAGTTAAAGATCATCCAAGAACATCAAATTTACTTCTTTAAGGAACCCTCCTCGGACTGAGACTGGATCGAACAACACATAGAAGCTGACACCATTTCCTGATCAGGCACAGGAATTGCGCTGAGGAACAAGCCAAGATGAGGTCACAGAGGTGGCAGAGCCAACAACTCATCCAATGGTCGTCCTAGGGCACCCTCTAAGCAAGAACTACAAATGGAACAGCAATCAGCCATAGCTATGACCGTGACTTTCCCTCAACCTGTGCCCCTACCAGATTCTGACAATAATTTGACCTCCAGCAAGAACCACCTTGATATGAGTCCGCTCCCTCTCCAGAACTAGCAACAGGCCTGTAAGTTACCCCACAGAAGTCAATGACTTACTCTGAAGCACTCCTCATTCATGCTGACAAATGTCTATAGCAGTTGTCCACACAATGTGGTGCCACTGGGAACATGCTCTTGGCTGGAGGACCCAACAGACCCGTGAGGAAGATCCCCCTTCGACCCAGGGGGTGCCGGTATCAAAGTCCACAACTATACACTCCTAACACATGACGCACCAACAGCAGACAAGATTATCCACCCTTAACATCAGCGGCATGCAAATACGCGCCCTCTGAAATCAGTGAACTCCTATCCTAAGCGACAAAATGTGCACATATCTTTCCTACAGGAAACCCAGCACTCCAGTGGGGAACTTCAATGATTGGATAACGGCTAAAGAAGCGCTTTCTATGGCACCACATACTCTGCATACTCATGACGAGGGTTGATTTGATCTGACTGTGCCTTGTCATGCCATTCAGCCACTCACTTCTGTCAGTGACAGTGAACGTAGGTACATTTTTGCAGAGGTCTAACCTTGATGGCACCCAAGCGCTTCTGAGATGCATATACAAATCTAATTGAGACCACTCTGGCTTCTGGGCCTCTCTGCCAGGGTTCCTGACATAATTGTCAAGCAATCCATTGATAATAGATAGAGATTATAACAGTGACCTAGACACCTACTTCGACAGGTCACTCCCACCTTTCCCCCAAGCACCTGTGCCTCTTCCTACAAGCAATTCACTCACTGAGTGTTGTTGGATGCCTGGAGAGCAAACAATCACACCCTTCAACAATACTCACAATACTCAGCTCCTCAGGATTTATACCTCTCCATTGATCTATTCCTCTGCTCTTCCTGCATCCTCACGAAACACAACATTCAGACTACCTTAGACATATTGTCCCCGATCATGTAGCACACATCATTGTCATGATTAGAGCACACCACCCGCACTAGTCCCCACTTGGAGGCTCCCACAAAACGTCTTAGACGACCGAACATTCTATGACTCCCAATTTACACACATTGGCGGTCATTCTGACCCTGGCGGTCAAAGACCGCCAGGGCGGAGGACCGCGGGAGCACCGCGACAGGCCGGCGGTGCTCCAATGGGGATTCCGACCGCGGCGGTAAAGCCGCGGTCGGACCGGCACCACTGGCGGGCTCCCGCCAGTGTACCGCCGCCCCATTGAATCCTCCACAGCGGCGCAGCTTGCTGCACCGCCGCGGGGATTCCGACCCCCCTACCGCCATCTAGATCCCGGCGGTCCGACCGCCGGGATCCGGATGGCGGTAGGGGGGGTCGCGGGGCCCCTGGGGGCCCCTGCAGTGCCCATGCCACTGGCATGGGCATTGCAGGGGCCCCCGTAAGAGGGCCCCTACATGTATTTCACTGTCTGCTGCGCAGACAGTGAAATACGCGACGGGTGCAACTGCACCCGTCGCACAGCTTCCACTCCGCCGGCTCGATTCCGAGCCGGCTTCATCGTGGAAGCCTCTTTCCCGCTGGGCTGGCGGGCGGTCTGAAGGCGACCGCCCGCCAGCCCAGCGGGAAAGTCAGAATTACCGCCGCGGTCTTTCGACCGCGGAACGGTAACCTGACGGCGGGACTTTGGCGGGCGGCCTCCGCCGCCCGCCAAGGTCAGAATGAGGGCCATTATCTGCTACTTCACTGAGAATCATGCAACAAACACCGCATGCAGTATGGATTGAGACTCTTTTTGAGTTGTCACCAGAGGGACCTTCATTCAAAACATATTGGGGGTCCGCCAAGAGCTGGACAGAGACCTAACTCAGACATAGATGGCATTGATGGATCTTAAACGGTGGGTCCTGCATGATGTTGACACCCGTACAGTGCTCCTGAAAGCCAAAGACTGCCAAGCTACCTTCTTGAACCCCTCCGTTGCTATATGTTTACAGCTTTTGCAGCCTGTGTACACTCTATGGGAGATAAAAAGGACCCCCTTCTGGTGTGGTTGAGGCAACAAGAAGTCAGTGCACCTCCAATCACAGAAATAGACCAAGGCCACACCCCCTTGCGTAAAAGACAAGGCTTACTCTAAGCATTTTATGATTACTACTCTGACCTCTATTGGGCACCCCCTATCATACACCCAACAGCGGCATGATGAACTTGATACGCATATCACAGTGGAAGAGTTGAAAGAGTCCATTTACAACATGGCCCAGAATATAAAGTTGGCCATGAATTGGCTCCTACTGGAACATTATGACTGCTTCTCAGTCCATTGGCCACCAAACTGGCTAACAACTATAAGGAAGCCCTTCACACAGGGACGCTGCCTTCAACTCTTGAGGAATCTCTCATCTCTTCCCTGCTAAAGACCGGCAGAAACACCACCTACCTGTCCTCCTTTTGGCCCGTTTTCATTCTGGGAGCCGATAAGTTAATATTGGGCAAGGTACTAGCAGATCACTACAGCCAGACACTGCCCAATGTCATACACCATGATCAAAATAGGTTAATCCCTGGTCACAGTACGTCAAATAATCTATAATTCTTCCATGTAATCGTCCAGGTGTTGTTAAATTTCCCACCATGCTGTGTTTAATACTAGAAATAGAGAAGGCATTTGACATGCTACCTTGAGATTAACCTTTCTAGGTCTTGGCCAAGTTGGGTATTGGTAAGCATCTCCGAGCACACACAAAGTTGCTGCATACTAACGCGATATTCAGGGTGTGAGTCAGCCACCTAATCTCTGCTTCTTTCCTGATAGGTTGTGCACCTGTCAAGGTTACCCTCTCTTCCCCATCCTGTTCTCCTTTACCAAGGAACCTCTACCTATCTGCCTCAGAGCAGAGGGAGACAATGGGGGATCCAGTTGGTTGGAAAACAATAGTGTCGATGCTGACTATTAACTGTTGTACCTATGTAATAGCAATTCTGGCACTGAAATTACACATGCAACCCTCCAAGTGTTCAAGGCAGCAGCCACTCTATGTGTGAACTGAACAAAGTCACATGTCTGCTCCATTCACCATGATGAGCCACCACAAGAACTCCAACTAGGCAGCACCCAGCTGACCTTGGCAGGAGAAATGGTGCGCTATCTCAGAATCCAATTATAACATGCACAGAATGACCTCTTCGAGGACAATCTCAAATGGACCCTCATGGCCCTAAAATCCCAGACTAAGGTGGTCACTATGAACACGGCAGTAAACACCACTTCGCAGGCGGTGGCGGCAACTACTGACAACAGATTGGGGGTCCAGACCGTCAAATAATGAAGCACATGAAAAACAAGTAGCGGTCCATCCACCCACCACCATCCTTGTAGTCCCGCCGAGGATAGAGCAGGCTGCCCACAGGCCAGCGGAAAGGCCCTACCCATCCACCAAATAATGAAACACCAGACTGTCAGCAGTTCCGGGGCAGGAACCACCATCAGGCAAAGCGTGGCAGAAATGAACAGTATAAAAGGAAACACTCACAGGAGGTACACAGAACACCCCAGCGCAGACATTGGTCGAGAGTTGGAAATAATGCCACTGTTACTCCTTGCCATATTCCTTCAGGACTGTGACCGACGCTGAAGACGACGACGGTAAGTACCGCAGCCTAGTACACATGGGAAGAAAGGGCACAGTCACACAACCACCCCACAACGCACTCCCAACCCCTCGCAAGTCCCAAGCCATACACACTATAACAAGATGTACTTACCAAACACAAGCCAACAAAGACCTGCACCAATGTACATATATCTGCACACCACACCCCCACAGTGAAACGCTGAACAACGTCACAATATTGTGCCAACAGTACTACTGGACACTTAAATGTTATTTTAAACAAACAAAGTAAGGTCCAAATAAAGCCATTCGTCAGTTCATGTTAAAGTCCCTGAAGGGCCAATATAGATCGAAATTGACTCCCACGTGTGCAAAGGGTACTCCACTGGAAAGAGGTATCAATAGGGCAGCCAGGCACCTCAGGGATCAGGGGCAGGGGTGGCGGGTGTGGGGACTTAGGTCTGGAAGTGGGGGGGGGGGTCTTGGGCTTAGTTTTGGGAGGTGGAGGGAGTTTGGGCTTGCCCTTGGAAGGAGGGAGAATGGACCTGGACCCTAAGGTGGCAGACTGACCTGGGGAAACACAGGGCCTCTTCCTCCCTGGGCAGACTTGGACGAAGTAGGAGTGGACTGGGCAAGGACATGGGCACGTTTAGGGACAAGATGGGGTGGGCCAGTAGGTTCAAACAAGTCAACACGGGATAGGAAAAGCATCTTAGGTGCAGTTGGAGGGGATTTGGAGGCAGGCCTGGGTGTAGAGTTTGAGGGAGAGCTTGTATCAGGTGGAGGTGTGCCGGATGTGGATGCAGGTGCCTGTATAGTATGCCTAGGTGCGTTGGATGTGTGTGGTGTGGATGTGTGCGAATGTTTGAGTGTTTTGGGAGGGGGGTGGACACAGTGGGAGAACACAGGCTGCCAGTGTAGATGGATGTTGTCTGGGTGCCTGCAGGTCTGGTGAGTGTGCTGCAACTGTCTGTAAATGTAGTCGTGGTGAGTACAGGTGTGGCGTCAGGGGTGCATGTCTGGATGTCAGATGTCGTGGTGACTGCATGAATGGGGGCAGCAGCAGTAACTGAGGGGCATATTTATACTCTGATTGCGCCGGATTTGCGTCGTTTTTTTTTACCCACATTCGGCGCAAACACTGCCTCATATTTATACTTTGACATCCGACGCAGCGGGTGTCAAAGTTCCACCATGTGCGCCATTTTTTAGAAGGGGGAACCAGCCTTGCGTTAATGATATGCAAGGTAGGCGTTCCCTTCTAAAAAATGACTTCCAGGCCTGTGCGCCATATTTAAACTCCCGTGCAAAAATGACGCACAGGAGTGGGCGGGCCTTAAAAAATGACATCCAGCCGCGTTTGCGTAATTTTTTAATGCCTGCTCAGGGCAGGCGTTAAGGGACCTGTGGGCTCAGAAGGAGCCCAGAGGTGCCCTCCCATGCCCCCAGGGACACCCCCTGTCATCCTTTCCCACCCCAGGAGGACGCCCAAGGATGGAGGGACCCACCCCAGGGACATTAAAGTAAGTGCAGGTAAGTATATTTTTCCGTAATTTTTTTGTGGCATAGGCGGGCCTGATTTGTGCCCCCCTACATGCCACTATGCCCAATGACCATGCCCACGGGACATAAGCCCCCTGGGCATGGCCATTGGGCAAGGGGGCATGACTCCTGTCTTTGCTAAGACAGGAGTCATGTCAATGGCGTCTGGGCATCAAAAAAAAATGAGGCAAATCGGGTTGAGGCAATCATTTTGCCTCAGCCTGACTTGCCCCATTTTTTGACGCCCAAGCTCCATTTTCCCCTACGCCGGCGCTGCCTGGTGTGAGTCATTGTTTTTTTACGCACACCACTCGCATGGCGCTTTGGAATGGCGTTAGCCGGCGTTAACATTTTTTACGCACAACTGCGTTGGCGCAGTTGTGCGTCAAAAAGTATAAATATGGCCCTGAGTGTGCAGTGCATGTGGGTGTGCATGGTGAGGTGACAGACAGGGTGGCGGGGGAGGTTGAAACACTGGGGGAAGTGGATGTTGTTGTGTGTGGTTTGGCATTTTGGGTGTGTGCCTGCCTGTGGTGGGAAGTGTGGTGCTTGTGTTTGTCTGTGTGCATCTTGTGTGTTGATCTGTGTGCATGACTGTCTGTATGTGTGCTTGGGATGGATGAAGGGAGTGGGGTGCTTGAAGGGGTAGAGGCGGTGGGTGGGGGGACGGAAAGACCAGGGACACTGGCTGCCATCAAAGAGGAGGCCAGAGCCTGAAAAGAACTCTGTACGCCAGACATGGCACGGTGAATGCCTTCCAGGTATGCATTGCATTGCTGCATCGAGAATGTTAGCCCCTGGATGGCATTCACAATGGTTGTCTGCCCTACAGAAATGGTTCTCAGGAGGTCAATAGTCTCCTCCGTAAGGGCAGCAGGGCTGACTGGGGCAGGGGATGAGGTGCCTGGGGTGATGGTGACGCACACCCTCCTGGATGAACCGGCATGGGCAACTTGCTGTGGAGCAACTGGGGAGGGGGGTGATGGTATGGGGGTGGCAGAAGATTACAAAGAATGTGTGTGCCCAGTAGGGTCCACCACCACCAGGAAGCTGCCATCTGAGGAGGTATCAGAGTCACTACCTCAGTGGTAGTTGCCTCCCTGTGGTACTCCCCTTGCCCTCCAACCCACTGGTCCGCTTGATGTCAGTCAACTCTGCCTCCTTGGAACCGCGAGCTGCTGCATCCCCACTTGCTGGTGCCTCAGCTCTCTCGCCAGATGATACTAATGTACACAAAGGACACAAGAGCACAGGGGTGGAGAATCAAAACAAGAAAAAAGTATGTCAAATCCTGAATATATTTACATTTTGGTTCACGCACACTCCAACCCAGGTCACCCATGTACCCTCAGCAGAAACAACATACGCAATGAATGTGCCCCTGACTAGTGGGCAGGACCCCAGAATACACCAAATAACCCTCATGAAACACAACCCTGATACACTGTGTAAAGTACACCCATGAGAGACCATGCCCAGCCAATTCACTTACAAGCCCATAAGGGCACAATCAATACCAGATGACAGAAAGAGGATCCCTCATAGGCCTATAGACCCTGCCAAAACTAGCAACTCTTACTTCATCCCAAGGACGTGGAGTGGTCAGGACTGCAGGGGCACACCTGTCTAACTGCCTGGCACTACAACGCATACATCCCACAGCACCCAAATTCAACCATCAAAGTAGTATCACAACAGCATTGCTACTCACCCTCTTGTGGCTGCTGTGCTGCCTTCAAGCACCCATACAAATCCGGATAGGCCACTGCCAGTATGAGGACCATTAGGGAGATCAGGGTCCGACGGGCACCTCTTACTCATTGGGATGCCTCCCCAGCTAGGCCTTTCTGGTCTTCCTGTCCCAGCGCCTCAGGTCCACCAACCGCTTTCTGCAGTGGGTGCTCTGCCGGTTGCAGATCCCCACGGTCCGCACTTCCTTGGCAATGCCTTGCCACAGACAGGTCTTTTGATGGGCGTTGACCTGCATGGGACACACTGAGCAAAGAAACAGTCATCTGTATGGATGCACCTTATACATATACCATGCTGTTCCATATGGAACGGACATTGTTGACATGCATTTGAACAATTTACAGGCAGAACATGCCAGACAAACTACGGCTGGGCAGTCACACATCGCACCCACATGCATACAGGAATCCGCCACAACACATATATCCACGGATGACAGATGGCAACTCACCTGCTCCTCTGGTCGCCCATACAACTTTGCATATACGGGTAGGACCCCGTTGACCAGCTTCTTCAGCTCCTCCGAGGTGAAGGTCGGGGCCTGTTCTACTGTAACGTGGGCCATCCCAGGGACCGGAGTGAAGACACAGCAGCACACGCAGTGTTGTACTATCCTTCATGAGAATCCGGAGTCAAGGGTCTGACAAAATGGCGTAGGTACTTCGGTGGTGTGCTCCGTCGTCGCCGCCGGCGATCATGATTGGCCAAGGTTTCCCCTTGACAACCATGTAATCCAATGATCAGGTGCACAGCGGTAAACACCGCCTTCGGCCATCCCGACTAACGCCAGCCTCTCATACCTGGATGGCAGGAGGCTGCCATTCTGCTACCATCACGTCTCCATAGCCTGGCTGGGGGCCTTATCCAGGGCCCCACTCTCTCTCCTCTTTGTCGCTTGCTGACATGATTCTATGACCCCCACATGTGCCCATCTTTGGAAGTGTGTCCACACTGTGATGCCATTATGACAGAGAAACCTCAGCACACATTTGCCTGACAGTGTACCTCATTATTTTCATTTGTGTGCGTTAACTATATGAGGCATTTTGAAAAGTACAGTGACATCATGTGATGCAAGTGTATATTAACACTCAGAATGTGTTCTTTCCTTCCCCATAGGTACAGATCCATGTGGCGACAGAGGGTCCCATCTGTATATAGACCCCTGGTAGATCTGAACACTACGGTGGCATGTCACATAATTATCACCTATCGACTCAATAGGGCTACAATCCATGACCAATCAAAATCAGCATGCCATACCTAAACTGTGCAAGTGCTATCGCTGCTACATTTCCTGGCTATGGGCTAATTTAAGATGACAGTGAGGATGGCTGCAGGGGTCTCACAGCCAATGTTCAGCCACATCCTGTCCAAATTCTTGGATGCCTTCGTTCAACACTTGCAAACTTATGTCCAGTTTCTCCAAAGGGCTGAACTCCCTGCCATCAAATCTGGATTCTATGCCGTCGCTAATATCCCCCATGTGATAGGTGCCATTGATGGAACCCACATAGCTCTCATACCCCCCAGAGTGAATGAACAGGTGTATAGGAATCGTAAGAACTATTACTCCATGAATGAACAATTGGTCTGTACTGCTGATCAGAACATTTCACATGTGAATGCAAGGTTCCCAGGATCAGTCTATGATTCACTTGTCCTGAGAGACAGCAGTGTGCCACACATGATGGGACAACTACAAGAGGACAGAGGTTGGTGAGTGTGTATGACACTGGATCAGTTATATAGCTGACAACCAGGGTGCATGCAAGTAAAGACAATTTGTTCAAGTCCTCTTTAGCCCACTTTTCTAGGTGATTCCGGCTACCCCAACTTGTAATGGCTCCTGACACCTGTGAGGAATCCCAGGACAGATGTAGAGAGGAATTTTAATGAGGCTATACTTCCAGTGACTCTAAGGTACTGTTCAATGATGCTGCTGTCTTCACTGCATAGTTACAGTCTGTCTCATGTAATAAGTACTGTGGTGTCTTTTGTCAGTAACAATGCTAACTGATGACTGAAGTGGCATGTGCCAGGGAACCCAAAATTAGGTACCGTGTGACATACTTCAGACACTACAGTGTGTTAGATCCTCTCCTGTAATAAAAGTGTGATTATGATAGTAACTGGCTAATGCAGATACAATCACAATGGATATCTCATATTGATGAGGGACATACGATTTGAGTGCATTAGTGTATTTTTTCAATGGCAACATATATATAAGTGTTGGGACAGTAAAACGGAGTGGGCACATGGTTAAAAAACATTCTCAGGTACATATGCTCAATATGCTCAGCTGTTGGTAGCACTGGGTTTTGGTCCATATGGCCACTGGAAGATGGTGTGATGGCAGTGGCATGTCAACAAGGTAGCTAAGTGGCACACAAGGGAGACAGTTCAGGGCAGAGTCACTTCTTGGTGCTGGGCTTGGTCCTGGCTGGTGTTTCAGTGGCATATTTGGGTCGGAGGGCACGTTTGCGAAGGTGCAGTTGGGTTGCAGGGGTAGGGGTGCTCGTTTCCTGTGTGTACTCTGACAGTGCCAACAGTCCAGTACTTGCTGCTGATGTAGAAGGCAGGGCAGTGTCCTGGCCAGTGGTAGGGGCTTACAGGTGAGTGGAGGACTCAGGCTGCCTGTGGTACTGGTGCTACAACACCGCTGCAATGAAGGCTGTGGTGGCATTGAGCTGTTTCCATTGCTCCATGGCCTCTTGGTGGTGTGCTATCTGCAGCCTCTGATTCTGCTCTAGGGTGGCCAGGATCTGGCACATCCTGTCCTGGGTATGGTGATATGCTCCCATGACCTCAGATATCACCTCCTGGGCTGGTGCATCTCTCCTTGGACCACCCCCTGGGCCACTGATACCCTCCCACTGGCCCTAGCCACCTGTTCCTTATTCCCATGCACAGGTCTGGCAGTCCCACTTCATCATCCTGCCTGTTGGAGGGTGCAGACTCAGGCCTCTGTACATGTAGGCAGACAGTCCATGGCCGGGAGACACTGGTGTGGGGTCGTTTGGCCAAAGCTGATGGTGGTGAGGGTGTCAGTGGTATCTTGGGTGGGGCTTCTGGAGGGTGACAGTCCAGGATCTGTGTGATGGGCCAGGGAGTTCCTCTGTGCCCAGACATCCCTCTGCACTCTCCTGAGTTAGGTATCCATCTTCAGGTGGAAGAGGGTGTTGTGGACTGGGTAGGGGATGGGGTCCGTGTGGTAGTGAGGGGATGGGGTGGTACATGCATTACAGGTGTGATGGATATGAAGAAATTGTAGTTGACTTACCCGAGTCTAGTCCTCCAGTGAGTCCAGTGGAGCCCTCTGGGTGCAAGATAGCCAGGACCTTGTCCCAGTCGGTGTATTCGGTGGGAGTATGTGGGGGACCTCCACCAGTATTTTGTACGCCAATGTTGTGCCTTGATGCCATGGACCGAACCTTCCTGTGCAGGTCGTTCCACCTCTTCCAGATGTCGTCCCTTGTGTGTGGATGGTTTCCCACTGCATTGACCTTGTTGACTATCGTCTGCCATAGCTCCATCTTCCTGGCCATGGGTGTCTGCTTCACCTGTGCCCCGAATAGTTGTGGCTCGACCCTGAGTATTTCATCCACCATGGTCCTTAGCTCCCTGTCTGTGAAGCGGGGGTGCTTAGGGGATGCCATGGTGTGTGTTTTGGGTGGTGTGTTGTAGGTGTATTGGTGAGGGTGGTGTTGTGTGGTTGGGTGTGTGGCTTGTGATGGTGTTTGGGGTTGTATTGGTTTTCGTGGTGTATTTGTGTGTGTAACTGGTGTGATGTTGAGTTCAGTGTATGTGTGCTGTGTTGTCAATATCAGTCGTGCTATTGGCCCTGCAAAGGATTTTTGGGTATGTATGTGAGTGATTTACAGTGTTGTGGATGTGTGTCAGGTGGGTGTGTTTCAAACTTGCCAATGTGTTGATTTGTTGTTGGTGGGTCCCATTGCTGGCTGTGGCGGTCCGTACTGCCAGTGGTCGCTCGGCATTCACTGTCCTCCAAGCTGATTTGTGCATCATTATTTGGTGGGCGGAGGATTTGTCTGCATGGCGGTGTTGGAGTGGGGTGTACTGCCTTTCTGCCAAAGTAGGTCCAGGCGGTGGGTGGGGGTTGCAGGATTTTTGGGAGATTGTCTTTTTGGCATCATTATTCAGCAGTGTGCAGTCCACCGCCACTGGCGGTCTGTTCACCATGGGCACAGCGGTTATTATCGCCAAGTTGATAATGAGGGCCTGAGTTCTGGAAGCGGCTACCTCTGGCGATCACAAGTAAAATCTCCCTCTCCAAAATGGCAATCCTCCCCCACTTTCTATACTGTTTCATCAATGTAACCCGCCCAGATTGTTCTTCAGTAAGTTGCATTCCAAGCTAGGGTAGCTGATATGAGCTAATGAAAGACATCAAATACCTCTACTCTACTCTACTCCAGCAACCAGTGATACAGGGAGGGTTGGGAGATCAGTCCCTTGAATCATATTACTCAACAGCCCAACTCCAGTGAGTGTGCACAGGCTGGCAGGTAGTAACTTATACGAAACCAGTACCAGCAATAGGCCTTTACCATTAGATATCCTCTGCCTACTCCTGCTGCCCTCATTCAAAATGCATCGCTCATGGTCATTACACATCTGAGTAGCTCACAGATGCCTTGCTCAGATCTTCCAGTTGATACACCATTTCCTGACATATGCTCCCACAATTCCTCTACAAGGTCTGCCATAATTTTCCCGGTCCTTCACCATGGAGGCCTTGGAGGACGGGTTACTCTGTTACAAACATAACAGATATCCCAACCACCATACTACGATTCCCCTATGATATAATTGGATCATAATATGGCAGACAGGATATCCATTATGTTTGTAACTGAGTAGCCCCATTCACCAAGCCCAAAATTAGGCCCTCAGCCACCTGGCACAACATTCCAAGGCCATCACCTACTGACATTCGACTAGCTGCAAGATCCCTACTGGTCAATTACTCCTCCAAAGCTAATTATGGACAGCGTGTCGCTTCCTATGGTACACGGTTGATGAGGATCCCCCACCCCATGCAGTCATACATGCTCAGTAAACTATGGGTTCCAGACGTCTCCTGATTACATGGC
Source organism: Pleurodeles waltl (assembly GCF_031143425.1). Classification (NCBI taxonomy): domain Eukaryota; kingdom Metazoa; phylum Chordata; class Amphibia; order Caudata; family Salamandridae; genus Pleurodeles; species Pleurodeles waltl. The sequence continues at coordinate 4,329,131 of NC_090437.1, read as the reverse complement.
TTAACAAAGCCATCCAGGAATACATAGGGGCTTTTTTAGAGCCTCTCTGGAAGATGTGGGAGGACGATATTGGACACCCCCTCCATGGCTCAGAATGAACATTGGTGCTTGAGTCACAACAGCACATCTTCCGTAATACAAGAACTAAGGGGCAGATGTAGCAAGCGTTTTGCATGGTGCAAACAGCGAATTTCGCTGTTTGCGCCATGCAAATGCACATCGCGATGCTCATTCCCATTTTGCGAGTCGGTACCTGGTTACCAACTCACAAAATGGGAATGCGACTCACAAATAGGAAGGGGTGTTTCTCCTTCCTATTTGCGATTCGCATCGCGATGTAGAATTGCTTTGTGACCGCGAACGCGGTCGCAAAGCAATTCGCAGTTAGCACCCATTTCAAATGGGTGCTAACCCATTCGCAAAAAGGAAGGAGTCCCCATGTGACCCCGTCCCCTTTGTGAATGGCTATGAAAAAATGAAACAAAAACGTTTCACTTTTTCATGTGTATTGTAACTCGTTTTCCTTTAAGAAAAGGGGCTGCAATACAAAAAAAAACTGCTTTATTAAAAAGCAGTCACAGATATGGTGGTCTGCTGTCTCCAGCAAGCCACCATCCCTGTGAGTGCGGCGAATCGCAAGTGGGTCGCAAATTGCGACCCACCTCATTAATATTAATGAGGTGGGTCCTTGCGACCCCCTTGCAATTTGCAGATGGTGTCAGGGACACCATCCTGCATCCGGGTTTGCGAATTGCAAATTGCGAGTCGCTCAGACTCGCAATTTGCAAGTGCCAAACTCGGACTTACCTACATCTGACCCTAAGAGTGTTCAATATACAGTGCTACACAGGGACTACCTAATACCATCTAAGTTGAACCTCATATTCCAAACAGCCAATCTCACATGCCGCAGATGTCATTCCCACACCACTGACTACCAAAACAAGCTGTGGGTGTGCCCCGCCCTAACACAGTACTATTGTCTTATCCACAATACCTATGACACCTTCACTGAACTCACTCACCTGAACATGTGGTCGGCGACTGCCTTGGGGATCTATAAATGAGATAAAAGCACATAATCCGGGCCTGCTTTGCAAACCTAGCCCTGCTGCTAGCCAAATGCACCATTGCACTACATTGGAGAGCTTCACACCTGGCGCCATCTATACAGTGGCACAGGGCTTTTCTCCACTGAGGAGAAGCCAAATGTACCAATCTACATTACGAGGAGGCACACTGCCTTAGCAAAAGGCCCTTTGCAGCGGCATAAGACACCATGCTCATGCAGTTCTGAAAATGAACACACAAAGACAATCCTCTCTCATGACGAACCAATACTGTTCCACCTAATGCATTCAGCCCACCTTGCCAGCCCTGGACCTCACCCCGTGAACGCGCATGCCCCAGGCCCACTCACACTGCCTCCTCCCCAGGAAGATAAGAGATGGCATGACCACTGGTCACTGCCTCGCCACAGACCCTGAAACCACTGACACCATTTCACCATGTTGCATGTGCTGCTGCCCAATCCCACCACACCCCACAGTTACTGTCTCAAAAGGCACACATATTTCACAAGCCCATCTCTAGAGTTTCACATTCTGAAGGTTTTAGGCATCACCCACATGATCAGCAGACTCACTCCTAGCCCTCAGGAGAGTGCATTTTATTCTTGTCCTACCTAGATCACTGCCTCGTATTACACAATGGGCTGGATCATTATTAAGTACCACAATGTAATAGTTGTAATTTGTATGATACTGTATCACTGACAAGTTGTGTAAAAGTAAATACCTCATTAAAAAGAGTTTCAAAAAAATGGGATGATGGCCCATGCCCACTCTGGTAAAATGGGGGCCTTAGCACATTTGTGGTAATTCTTGCCTGCCTGTAGGCATCCATTGGATGAGCCCCACTCCCAAAGAGGAAAAATGTTGACCCTGGCATAATTGTGGCATTTCTTGTAACCTGAGGGCATCCATGGTTGAATCTTAGTGTCCCTCTAGGGGAAAAACTGGCTCTTAACTAACTGCAATTCTTGGCACCTTGTGGGCATCCATCCCATGATGGCAATCAATAGTACAATGCTGGCCTTAGTACATAATGGTAATACTTCAAATATTGTGGGCATCCATGACATGTAGCCCATTCCTGCACATAATGGTAATCTTGACAATGTAAGATGTTGATAATTATTGACATAGTGTTTGCATCCATGGTGTAGTGGATCTGGTCATGGAATAATGCAGTCTTTGCAGTATGGTATTAATTATTTGCATTTTTTGTCACTCATTGCACAATGTTGCCTATGTGTGGCATATTGAGAATTTGCAAGTTTTAGCTTCACAAAATGGCACCAAGCTCACAACAATTATAAATGAAACTTTTATCTGAGGGCACACCTCATAGTAAAAGTCAAGTGAGGTACAAGCAAGGGAGTTGTTTCAAGGGATCTAAGTGACCCCAAAATATTCTTCTACAAGACAATTCCTGCTCAGATAAGTACCCACTATTAACCTGCTGCTACTCCATGGTTCTTACACCAAACTCGTCCTGCCATTTGACCGCCTGTGCGGCCCGTCACCCGCCAGCGCTAATGCAAGCTTCCCGCTAGGCTGGCAGGCGGAAACAGTGTTTCCGCCCACCAGCCCAGTGGGAAACAGGGCTTAAAATTGACGCCGGCTCGTAATTGAACTATCGGCAATGTGGCGGTGTGGGTTCCACTGCCCATAATTCAGGCAGTGGAAAGCGCGACAGGGCTGTCCACAGGTGCCCCTTCACTACCCATGTCAAGTACATGGGCAGTGCAGGGGCCCCATTCCGCCAGCCTTTCCATGGCGGTCCGACACCATGAAAAGGCTGGCAGATTGGGTAGTCATATGCAGTGCCACCCTGGCAGATTACAAACCGCTGAGACCGCCAGGCTGTCAGCTGGTGACAACCTGGCGGTGTTAGCGGTCTGACCGTGGCGGCTCCGCCACAGTTGCAATGTGGAGGGGGTCTCATGACCGCCAGGGTCGTATTGAGGCCCATAGTGTTGCAATATCAGGCCTAAATACATTAAGCTTCCTCCCGGAATGGAGCTGCAGATGTAACACGATGCTGGCCAAGTGATGATATATCTAATCTGCTCAGATAGCCACACTGGTGAATGTAATAGTCATGGTGGTCCTCACAATGATTTGATTGAACACTGTACTTTTAAATAGTTGAGAATAGAACTTTCATACTCTCCTCTGCTGGCCTTGGGTTTGAGGTTCTACTCCTGATTATGTATGGGCTCTCACAAAGGGAGTGTCATTGCTGACTCTCTACTGGCCATTTGGCAGACTTCAATGACATCCTCTGACCTTACGGTCCCACAACCATAAGGCTCACAAGAGAGCCTTACAGTAAACTAAGGCCCTGATTTATACTTTTTGGTGCAAAACTGCACTAACGCAGTTTTGCACCAAAACGTTTAGCACCAGTTTGCACCATTTCTGTGCACCAGCTGGGCACCATATTTATGGAATGGTGCAAGCCGGTGCAAAGGGTAGGCTAGCATAAAAAAAAAATTATGTTAGTCGGTGGGGCTGGCAGTATGGAAGAAGGGGGTTTTGCACCAAGAAATTATGTTAGGCAGGTTAGAGTCCAAAGAAAGACTCTAATCGTCCTAGAGTCATTTTCTGATGCAAAACAATCCATACCACAAGACTCCTGTTTTAGGAAAGACAGGAGTCATGCCCACCACCCCAATGGCCAGCAGAGGGGACCAGAGTCCCCTCAGAATGGCCATTGCACCCAGTGCCAAGTAGGGGGCCCATTTCAGGGCCCTCAGTGGCACTTTAATAAAAACAAAATACTTACCTGCACTTACCTGGGATTGTGTCCCCCATCCTATGCTGTCCCTCTGGTGTGGGTGTCCCTGGGGCCTGGAGAGGGCACCTGTGGACTTATTCCATGGTGGATCACCATGGAAATTAGCCCACAGGTCTCCTAACCCAGGTGTTAAAAAAAATGTGACCCCTCCTCCCTCCCGTGCACCATTTTTGCACAGGAGTATAAATATTGGGTTAAGGCCACAGAGTAATTTTTTGCACGGGAACACCTAGCTTGCATCTCATTAAGGCAAGGTAGGTTTCCACGTCCAAAAATTGACTTAAACTCCATGAATTTGGCGCTAGACAGGTCTAGCGCCAATGTATAAATATGGAGTTAGTTTTGCACCGAATATTAGTAAAAAAAAAATGACGCTAATTCTGTGAAAACAGAGTATAAATATGCCCCTAAGGATTTCACAGAATATATAGCTCACTTTGACCGAGAGATCACAAACCCTTCTTGAAATATTTCTGTGGAAGAATTCTTCCCAGGGCTGTCATAGCCATCGCTTTCTATAGTTTGGGATCCTTAATCATATTACCTTAATTTCCAGCCAACATTACCACTGAACATTGCATTATAACTCAACCTGGACCACACTGGTGACAAAAGTCTTTTAATCGTTTTTGGATCACCAACATGTAAGACATTCCGATTCTGTGGCAAGGAGGACCCAGGTGGAAGTTCTCATGCTGATCTAATGGAGGCGCCAATAATGTACTAGGAAGGAGTCATTTCCCAGAGACTAAATTAACTTTTGTTTGTGAGCCAATGAAATTTGAAGGAATATTCAGACCCAGTAATTTTGGTCACTCGCATGAGGACAAAGAAAGGGATAACTCAGAATTCAGTATTCCAAACAGCTTCTTACAAAATCAACAAGTTAAAAACATAACCACAAACATAGTGAATCAAGAACTAGGAATTTGTTTTAGTGTTTATCATGTTTTTTATGAGTGAAGTGACAATAGCCTTCAGACCTTGACACTGTTCAGTATTATTGTAGAATGTATTTATAGATTTTTATTACTAGCACTTTAAATGCACAGCATGGTAGCATCGAGCCACAAAATTCGCATCACGGTGTCAGCAATCCTGACTATAAGCCTTGGGAACGTAGAATCATCATGACATATGGCAGGAAGATTCTATAGTTGTGCATGCTAGCAATGGCAGAAAGAAAAGGAAAAGAAAAAGATTACTAAAGAACAATAAACAAAGGCAGGCTATTCTGAACAGCTGTATTGAGGAAGAGAGGCAAAAAATTGTGTGTCATCACAGCATTTATCACATTTAGAAAGTGAATACTACACAGTGGCCACACAGAGAACATCGCACAGAACTCCATGGGTGGAAGTTCATCAGCAGGAGCTAATACAAGTTTTGGTACTGGGTATCATACAGACGATATTTTCGGATGGGCTGGGCAGGCAGTGCAGCAGGAGATAGCAATCCTAGAACACAGAACATGGGGAAGCACTCCATTTAAAGAGGGAAGGAGTCATCCTTGGTTGCTGACTGAAGACTTAATAGCAGTTCATCCAATTCCAATGAAATGGGGTGTGTTCGGGGGACTCTGGCTTCCTCTGCTCGCATGGTGGCACTCTCTACTAAAGACAAAGCCTACAGTGACAGTTAACATGTCCTAGGTATGTCCTATGCAGCAAGAAGAATCGGATGAGCCAACGGATAAGCCTCCGAACATTCCCCATGGTGTGAAGTTGCTCTCAAATGCATTAGTTGGTGGTACCAACACCACAATGCACCAGCTGGTGCGCAATATACAAGCCAGCACGTAGTAGTATTTTGCCCCCATGAATGTTCTAATGGTCTATTAGTTTGTCAGTGGGGAACAGACTCCCATCCTGGTCGCCTGCGGTTGTGATGCCTTTAAAAGGCCAGTGATGTAGCTCAGTGGATGTCAGAGGGCCAGAGGTTTGGGGAGATTCTAGCAGGGGAATGGTAGGAGCCTGGAAAAGAGGAAAAAATTGGATCTTTAATACACAGGTTCCTACGGAAGCAATTGTGTGACACCTGGAGCAGACATGAGGAAGACTGAATTTTGATCTGGGAAGGATAGAACAGCTACAGAATCTCTTCTCCGCACCAGGGGGTTTGGGTTGAGGTAGTGTCAGCTAGGTGTCTCTCAGCAAGCCATCAACTTGCCAACTGGGCTTCTATGTAATAATGTTTGGATAAGATAGACCTCCTTTATCAGTGGGCAGTCTCTGATGACTGGTGCCACTCTGTGCCGACCATTCTGCCATATAAGGCCATAAAAGTTCTTCGAACAGGGAGTCCGGGGAGTCATAGAGGGTAGAGGGAGACTGAAAAAAAGATTAAGTAGTCCAGACGGCACAACATTTTTAGAGACAGCAATTCTACCTGTTGCCAACAGAGGGGATGTTTTCCAGAATGCGACCTGGCTTCGAATCACCACCTCCATTCTTGTGCACTTGCCACCAAAGGAGGTCCAGTTTGTCATGGCAAATACGAACCGTTAGGTATCTGAATGTTTAGCTAGAAAGGACAGCATCCCCCGCCGAAGTCTATTCTGGACTCTTCAGCCTCCAGCTGCAGGGGAAATAAGCATGATTTCCTGACACCTTTCAGCAATAATACGTTTCGGGGGGTCATTACAACATTGGTGGTAAAAGCCGCTTAATGCCATGCAGAACACCGCCAATACACCGCCGCGCCGCGGAAATCCGCCACAGCTATTATGACCCACATCTCGGAATCCGCCGAAAGTCAGACACCCACACAAGTCCGCCACACCAAAGGTCAGTGTTAAACTGGCGAAAACAAAACCTCCACCGTCACGCCAACAGAAACACGCCCATGCTATCACGACCCACAAATCCACACGGCGGTCTTTCAACCGCGGTATTCCATTGGCGGTACACACCGCTGCGCTCAAATTAGACACACATCTCCAAAACACCGCCACATTAGACAATTCCAAATACACACACCTGATACACATACAAACACCACTCCCACACACCCAACACAATATAAAACACACACCCAAATCACCCACAAACCCCTACAACAAAAAATTATTGACGAAGGCCAGAGAGACTGCACTGCATAGACAGCCCCACCACACAGAGGCACATAACACCATCACCCACACAACATCCACGCACAAAACACCACACACCACTACACATCACCACACTCATCACCACATACACCACCACACACATCACCTACACCACCCCATGGCATGGCAAAGACACCCCATATTCTCAGAGGAGGAGCTCAGGGTCATGGTGGAGGAAATCGTACGGGTATAGCCACAGCTATTTGGATCACAGGTGCAGCACACCTCCATAGCTAGGAAGATGAAGCTATGGTGAAGAATAGTCGACAGGGTCAACGCAGTGGGACAGCACTCAAGAAATCGGGAGGACATCAGGAAGAGGTGAAACGACCTACGGGGGAAGGTGCGTTCCGTGGTCTCCAGGCACAACATTGCGGTACAGCGGACTGTCAGCGGACCCCCACCTCCTCCCCCACAACTATCAACATGGAAGGAGCAGGTCTTGACCATTATGCATCCTGAGGGCCTCAGAGGAGTCGGTGGAGGAATGGACTCTGGTAAGTCAAATCTTAACTATCATATCCCCCACCCTACCTGCATGCTATCACAGACCCCCACCTTCACCCCCTCCCCTCCCCTATCACTCCAACTCCTCACTAATGTACTAATAACACAAACCACCCATCCCAACACCAAGCCCTGCATGACACAACAAAGCATGGATACCCATCACTAAAGCATGCCCACTGCACATACCCATGACACCCCCCCCCCAACCCTCATCACACAAGCCCCCACACAGGAATGCTAGCACTGGGGTACACGGTGACCCACCCATTGCACACCAGATGCAATAATCATGCTTTTACACCCCTGCAGGACCACTACCCAACGTCACCAGACAGGAGGGTCCAGACATCTCCACCCCACCAACAGAAGAGGCCCACAGTGATGACAGCAGCTCTGGCCAACTGGATCTAGATGACCAGCCCGGACCATCGTGAGCCTCGGGACAGTCGGTTCCCCACACCCAGTCACAGGCCACCACAGACCTTCCACCCTCTGGTTACACCAGCACAGCACCCACCCAGCTAGTCCATACCTCCGTACCCAGGACATGTCAATCAGCTGTGTGTCCACCACTACAGGGAACCCAGGAGAACCCACCACCCCAACAACAACAGGGACCTGGGGGCAGTGGTAGTGGGCACACGGTCCAGGGGACGGAGGACCGGGAACACAGGGGAACTGGGAGGGCTGTTGTGCGACAGGGGGCGGACAGGCCAAGGGAACCCACTCTCCACAAGGCCCTCTCCTCCATCATGGGAGCATTCCACCACTCCCAGGAGACAATGGCTCCTACGGTCCTGGCCAAGTTTCAGAAGACCCAGCGCCTGCAGGAGGAACAGTATTTGGGGTTCAGGGAGGAACTCAGAACCATCAGCTCCGCCCTGGGCACCACCGTAGGGGTGCTGAAGGACATACAGAACACCATGAGGGACACCGTGGCACTCCAAGGGGCACCTGACACTAGCATGGACGATGAACTGCCCACCACCTCCGCCGGCACTAGTGGACAGGACGCCCCGCCACAGGACCACCACACCAGCACCCCACCCCCTGCAGACGGAGAACCACCCAGCAAGCGGTCCCTGAGATCCAGGAACAGGACAGAGCACGATGGCAAGACCCCCGCCAAGAAATGAGACCACCCTGATTGTCATCCCACTCTCCCACTTTGTAACCCTGTCCATATTGGAACTGCCCCAGCTCCACTTCCTATGCCCATATGGGCAGTGCACCTGTGAGACTAATAGACTGGACTCTGCCATGGACATTCCTCCACCATCACCCATCACCATTTTACCACCCCCTCCAATAATTAGCACTTCAGTAAACACCCTTGAAGCACAAAACAATCTGGAGTCAGTCTGTGATTTTGAAAATGTGTATTAGCTATGACAGTTTAGTTTAGTTTATAGATTTGCAGAGCGCATGGCTACCCGGGGGCATCCCAGCGCTAAAGTACACCACGAATGTCGGAAGAGCCAGGGGAAGCAGATTAACTGGGAAAGAGAATGGTTTTCAACTTCCTCCTAAAGAGAAGTTCAGAGGATTCCTGACGGCATTCAAAGAGCCGAGCAGCCCTGATGGAGAACGAATTACCTCAGTCAATCAAAAAAAAGATTACACACGGTTCCATATAGAGAGATGGGTTTCTTTCTGATAGAACACTTAGTCCATAGATGGGAACCAGAGCTGTTCGAAGCAAGAGCCCTCACTCACCGTCCGGTGACATGCTTCATCATAGGGCCAGCTCCTCGTCAGGCCGGCGCTGCAATGCCTGACGGGCCCCACAGGGGGGCTCTTTGCCGGAGATCTTTTGTAAAACAAATAAAGCCGGTCAAAAACAGATAAATGAAGGATTGGCAAAAAAAGAGATTAAAAATGCCTAGAGGTAACTGCTAGTAATTTTAATATTTATGTTTTTACCTCTGACAAGATTAAAAACCCGAAAAAGGGGAATTAATGGGATAATGACCACAGATCCCATTAAAAATACTCATCGGTATAATGCAGATAATGTCTCTTTGAAAGCAATGGCATATAAGAGACGGAGCACACAGGGTCCCCTGTGTTACTCTATGTAATGGGTCAACATGTTTCTCGCTAATGTCTGGAAAATTAACTTATGCGATTCATCAGGACCTAGTAACGTACCTAATCCTATAGATGGTGGGAATTTCCACAGATATAGATCGAAACCTAGAAAAAAAAATTTAAAGAGGAAAGAAAGGAACCATCATTACTGAAACGTAGTTCATATACAAAAAAGAGAATATTACACTGGACTACATTGTGCAAACCCAGAATAAAGTGCAAAATCACTCAAGTGCCAAGTGGTAAAAAATATATTACCCAAGTAACAAAGAGTGCGAGGCCAATTAAGCAAACCACATTGCTTACCCTCCAAAAATTAATGGTAGGGCCACATCGGGGGAGTCCGGGCTAAAAAATCAACTCTGATCTAAATATATACACAAACGGAAGGAACACAGAAAGAATTGTCATTATGAAAAAATAGAAACTCAACAGGATAAGGAACGTATTAAAATAGTAGTAATGAAATCTTAGGGCACATTAATACATTCCTGTACCTAACACTAGGTTAATATTATAAGCACTAGGCAGTAGTAACATGCAGAAAATGGATTATCATTTATAAAGTGCGGAAACAGGCTCTAGGCAGTACGGCAGATAGTTACAGCCGCATGGTAATGTAAAAAATGAACATCAAAAAATGCGGGAGATAAGTGTAATAGCTAAAACGTGTCCCGTTATTGAAAAGCAAAAAGGGAAGAGCGCGGGGTTGGATATAAGCGCGTGACTTTCAAAAGCAGGGCAACGCTATGAAAACATAGCGTGCTCACTGCAGAGATGTGTAATTTGACAAAAAAGCCGGCGTGCCGGTGAAAACGCCGTGTCTCCGAACAAATACGGAGGGAGACAGCGGTGTGACCGAGGTGCCGATAAATAAAGGCACATGTGAAAAGAACCACTTACTTAGAATCAAGCCGGTCGTTGCCGATGAACCTTGCGCCAAGACGCTCACCCGGTATTGGGATACACAATGATCCCAAGGGGGTTTTAAGAAAATAGAGAAATAGAGGAAGGACTTGGTGACATGAAAAAGGTGTCGGCCATTTTTGGAGATTGTATCTAGAGGGAAATGCAAAAGTCTCGGCCATCTTGGACAGTCAAGTAGTGTAGAGTACTGTCCCAAATCAATACATGCTGATCAAACACTATATTAATATGTGAAATTATAAATCGGTATGGAAAAAGAGATACAAAAAATGTATATAAAAAATAGAAATAATAATAATAATACCCAGAGAGGGCCATAATAGACTCTCAAAAGAGGGCTGGATATCCATGTTAGTGCATAAAGCTAGTCCATTGAATATCATCATTCAGGCCAAGTACATGAGTCTGTAGTCTAAAGACCCACCGTTGTTCCTTTTCGAAAAGCTTTTTGGTATTGTCAATGTTATCTCTCATGGATTCTAAGACCAACCATTTCATATCATTCGGTCCATGCTGCTTCTCGACAAAGTGATTAGTCAGTTTCGTGGAGGATCTTTTACATCTAATGGTGCTTCGATGTTCATTAATGCGAATTTTTACCATCCTGGTTGTCATGCCAATATACCTCAAGTTGCACGGGCAGGTAATCATGTAAATACAATTCTTGGTCCGACAGTTGGTATGGGATCTGAGTTGCCAGGTCCTTTGTTCACCTATATCTACCTCTCGAATATTATCAGTGAAGGGGCAGATATTGCAGGAACCACAAGGGTAATGACCCTTTACTTTAAGCCATTGACCAGTGTCCAAATTATTAGTAGGCTGTTTCATTGACGGTCTTGTGTGGACTACAAGGTCTTTAATGTTGGGCGTTCTTTTGAATGCAAAAAGAGGACGTTCTAGAGTTGCGCCCGCACTCGTGAGGATGGGCCAAAGTCTACGTATCGTACCTTTTATTTGGTTACTAAGAGGGGTGAAAGTAGTGACACACGTCAATCTCGTCTGTTTTGGACGAGTATTATTAGTCAGTAATATATCACGGGGGATATTGCCCGCCCTCTTTTTTGCTTGCCGAATCTGAGGTAAAGGATAGTTGCGCTCACGAAGTTTGCAGCATAAGGCATTGGCTTGTGTATGGTAATCATTTTTGTCAGAGCAATTGCGTCGTATCCTGAGGAATTGACCGAAAGGTAGGTTGTCTCGTAGGGCTTTTGGATGATGGCTGTTGTAAAGTAAAAGACTATTGCGATCCGTCGGTTTGTGGTAAAAAGATGAATTGAGGACACCATCCTTCAATGAGATTCGTAAATCCAAGAAGGAGACTTCTTTGTCGGAGATGGTAGAACTGAAACGGAGATGGGTGTCCAAAGTGTTAACCCATTGAGTGAAGGCTATCGCACGGTCCATCTCCCCTCTCCAAATTACCAAAATATCATCTATGTAGCGGCGCCACATTATGATATTGGAAAAAAATGGTTGATCAGGGATCAAAATATGGCGTTGTTCAAATGTAAACATGTAGAGGCATGCCAGACTTGGCGCGAAAGTGCTACCCATAGAGGTGCCCTGTATCTGGTGGAATAGGCTTCTCTCAAATTGAAAAAAGTTATCTTGAAGGGCCACACTAGAGCATTGCATAATGAAACTCACTGGAGTGTTGTAGGTCCATGTATCAGCCAAGAGTATTTCCTCTACAGCACTGAGCGTGGCTTCTTGTGGGATATTGGTATAGAGCGCATCTACGTCTAGACAAATCAGAATGTCAGTAGTGCCAGACTCATTTATGTCATTCAATAGAACTAGAGTGTCTTTTGTGTCCTTCAAAAAGGTGGATGTTTTCTGTACAATGGGTTGCAGAAAGAAGTCACAAAATTTAGAAAGGGGTTCTAATAGCGAGCCAATACCAGACACAATAGGGCGATCTGGAGGAGGGAGGCCCTTGTGGATTTTCGGAAGGCAGTAGAAATATGGAATTTTAGGATGTTTCGTATCAAGAAATTCAGCTTCTTGTCGAGTGATCCAACCTTCTGCCTCTGCTTCAGAGATCATGCCACGAATTTTGCGTTGTAGACGTGGAGTCGGATCAGAGGAGATAGGGCAGTAGTATGAAGTGTCACTAAGTAGTCTTCTACATTCCTGTTGGTAATAAGTGGTATCCATAACCACAATGGCACCGCCTTTATCTGCTGGTTTAAGCGTGATATCAGGGTTGGAGGATAAAGAGTTAATAGCCCTCCGTTCTAATTTAGAGATGTTCTGGAAGGTTGTAGGAGGGTTAAGTTGTTGAATTTCATGTCGTACCGCTTTTTCAAAAGTGAGAACTTCCAGTGGGACTGCATGACTTGGGGGCATAAAGGTAGAAGGGTTTCTCAAGTTGGTATATCCCCTTGTTTCCACACTTATATGGTCTTGAAAGAAGAAATGCAGCCTCACTTTACGGAACAGAGCGGCCATCTCACAATGCAATCTAAATTTGTCATCCCTTGGTGTAGGGACAAAGCCTAAACCTTTCTCCAGAACAGTTAGCTCTAGTTGAGTCAAGGTAGTGCTTGAAAGGTTCACCACTAGGGTCTCCTTTGGCTCGTTATGCTGCGACTTCTGGTGATCATCTGAGGCTCTTCCTGTGCCCAATGAACGTTCCTTCCCCTTCTTCTGTTTCTGCCTCTGCCTCTGCCCCGGCCTCTTCCTAAAAAAGGATTGAAGTTAAATTGGGGCTGTGGTTGGAAATACGGCAGAGGCATTGGTTGCCAATGTGGTATCGATTGGTAAGGAAAAGGTGGGTTGAAATGGGTTGGTGGGATGTAGCGGTTCCGATTCGGTCTCTGTCCCTCGTCTCCACTCCAGTCATCCGAACTAGAGCTGTTCTGTGGAAAGCGGGGTCTCCGTTGCGAGGTATCAGAGTCATCTGAAGTCTCAGAAGAGCCCTCGTATCTGCAGTGAGCACGCTATGTTTTCATAGCGTTGCCCTGCTTTTGAAAGTCACGCGCTTATATCCAACCCCGCGCTCTTCCCTTTTTGCTTTTCAATAACGGGCCACGTTTTAGCTATTACACTTATCTCCCGCATTTTTTGATGTTCATTTTTTACATTACCATGCGGCTGTAACTATCTGCCGTACTGCCTAGAGCCTGTTTCCGCACTTTATAAATGATAATCCATTTTCTGCATGTTACTACTGCCTAGTGCTTATAATATTAACCTAGTGTTAGGTACAGGAATGTATTAATGTGCCCTAAGATTTCATTACTACTATTTTAATACGTTCCTTATCCTGTTGAGTTTCTATTTTTTCATAATGACAATTCTTTCTGTGTTCCTTCCGTTTGTGTATATATTTAGATCAGAGTTGATTTTTTAGCCCGGACTCCCCCGATGTGGCCCTACCATTAATTTTTGGAGGGTAAGCAATGTGGTTTGCCTAATTGGCCTCGCACTCTTTGTTACTTGGGTAATATATTTTTTACCACTTGGCACTTGAGTGATTTTGCACTTTATTCTGGGTTTGCACAATGTAGTCCAGTGTAATATTCTCTTTTTTGTATATGAACTACGTTTCAGTAATGATGGTTCCTTTCTTTCCTCTTTAAAAAATGTTTTCTAGGTTTCGATCTATATCTGTGGAAATTCCCACCATCTATAGGATTAGGTACGTTACTAGGTCCTGATGAATCGCATAAGTTAATTTTCCAGACATTAGCGAGAAACATGTTGACCCATTACATAGAGTAACACAGGGGACCCTGTGTGCTCCGTCTCTTATATGCCATTGCTTTCAAAGAGACATTATCTGCATTATACCGATGCGTATTTTTTATGGGATCTGTGGTCATTATCCCACTAATTCCCCTTTTTCTGGTTTTTAATCTTGTCAGAGATAAAAACATAAATATTAAAATTACTAGCAGTTACCTCTAGGCATTTTTAATCTCTTTTTTTGCCAATCCTTCATTTATCTGTTTTTGACCGGCTTTATTTGTTTTACAAAAGATCTCCGGCAAAGAGCCCCCCTGTGGGGCCCGTCAGGCATTGCAGCGCCGGCCTGACGAGGAGCTGGCCCTATGATGAAGCATGTCACCGGACGGTGAGTGAGGGCTCTTGCTTCGAACAGCTCTGGTTCCCATCTATGGACTAAGTGTTCTATCAGAAAGAAACCCATCTCTCTATATGGAACCGTGTGTAATCTTTTTTTTTGATTGACTGTCTAGTGGGATCTCTACACACGGGACCAGGAGTTAGTCTCCGAACATCCCTTTTTCCTGCCCCTCCACTGTTGTTTTTTCGAACGAATTACCTCCCCATGATCTCTTGACCGAAGGGATGTAAACCTGTCGAGAAGAACGAGATCTAAGAGGTCTAAGGGGCAAGTAAAGAAAGATCCGTTTTCTAAGGGAAAGGGGACCCTTATTGTGTAAGGCTCTGTGAACAAGACACAGAGCTTTAAACTGAATGCGCTGCTTAACCGGGAGCCAATGAAGAGCTGCAAGTGCTGGTTTAGCGGAAAGAAGCCTTGGGGTATTCATGAGAAGTCTAGCTGCCGCGTTCTGCGTAACCTGCAGCCTCTTTATTACATAATCTGGAGAACTAAGATATAGAGAGTTCCCGTAGTCCAGGCGGGAAAGAACTAGGGCTTGTACAAGAATTCTTCTGGCAGCGAATGGCAGAAGTCCAAGAATCTTCCTGACACTTCTAAATAAGCCGAAGCAGATCGAGGAGATTCTTTTAGCTTTTGGCTCCATAGTTAAGGGTGGGTTAAGCAGAAAGCCGAGGCTTTTTACGTGTGTTATTGGAGGAGGCAGGCTGTTAAAAGCCTCAGAGTACATAGCCAGAGGGGCATTAGGGGCGCCATTACCTATAATCATTACCTCTGATTTGCTGTCATTAAATTTCAGTTTTGACAGGGTCATCCAGTCCCCAATATCTTTCATGCAGTCGGCCAGGTTGGCAGAGGGGGAGTCCCTACTACTAGAGAGGGAAACCACCAATTGCGTGTCATCAGCATAAGTGACCATAGAGAGGTTATAAGGAGCGACTACTGTGGCCAAGGATGACAGATAGATGTTAAACAAGGTGTGGCTTAAAGATGATCCCTGCGGGACTCCACAAGATAGAGACCTGACGTCAGACAAAAAAGAGCGATCCAAAACTTGAAAGGATCTTCCCGTGAGGACGGAGGAGAGCCAGGCAAGGGCTGGACCTCCTAACCCTATCTTGGAAAGTCTATCAAGGAGAAGAGTATGATCGACAGTGTCAAATGCTGCACTAAGATCAAGGAGGATAATCGCAGCATGACCACCTTGATCTAGAAGCTGCCGAGCAGATTCAGTTACAGTAAGGAGTGCCGATTCTGTACTGTGATGGGTTCTGAAACCCATTTGAGAAGGATGTAAATGATTGTGGCTCTCAAGATGCCTGGTCAATTGCAGGTTCACGTGCTTCTCCAGAATTTTTGCCAATATAGGAAGAAGGGCAATGGGTCGATAATTATCCAAGACAGAGGGATCCAGCTTAGGTTTTTTTAAGAGAGGCTTCATGATTGCATGTTTGAGGGAACTGGGAAGAATACCAACGGACAAGGAATTATTAAGTATTTCAGTCAAAGGACCAACAACAATATCTGCTGCCTTCAAAAGAATAGAAGGAGGTGCCGGGTCCAAGGGAGAACCCGATTTGATATTAGCAAGAAAATTCCCAATCAGAGTACCCGTGAGGGGGGAAAAATTGGTTAACTGGGTCATACCCGTAGGAGAATTCATCACCTGCCCCATGAGATTATTCTGAGAGGGAGATGGAGGAAAACCGGAGTATATCTTGTTAATCTTGTCTTGAAAGTGTGCCGCTAATACATTACTATGCATAATAGAAGCTTCCACCGGGGAGGGCGGCATAGGGGGTATAGTGAGCTCCTTAAAGATCTGAAAGATTTCTTTCTGAGAAGTGGCCGAGTTCTCTATTCTACCGCTGTAATATAGAGCTTGTGTTGTCTTAATATTATGATGGTAAGATCTAATAGCTGATCTATAGTCTTCTTTAGCAGAAGGATTATAATCTTTTCTCCAAATTCTCTCCAATTTTTTACAGTTCTTTCTAAGGTCCAATAGAGAAGACGAAAACCAGGAACTAGACTTATGAGCAGGTTTTTTCACCCTCAGTTTGCAAGGCAAAACTGAGTTTAAAGAGGTAGAAATCCATTTGTTAAACAGGTCCACCGTATTAATGGAGGCATGGTCACTGGGCTGTGTCTCTCTAGGAGCATCATAGGGAAACGTAAGTGACACTAAATAGTGATCGGTCCAGGGTAGAGGTAGAGAGGAGGAGAAGGTAAGATTAGGGATATTACTAAAAAAAAGGTCTAAAGTATGGCCTTTCGTGTGAGTTCGACCAGTAACATGCTGGTCCATACCCATAGAGGTAAAAGAGGCTAATAATGATTTAGCCGATGGACAGTTAGGATTGTCTAGGTGGATATTAAAATCGCCGAGGACGGTTAAGTTAGAGGCCTTCCCAATAGAACTGGCCACTGCCTCCGGGATAACTTCTAAAAAGACTCCACATGGGCCGGGGGAGCGAAAGAGAAGGATTCCTGAGAAAGTATAAGTAGACGACAAGCTCAGAGAGAAGAACATACTTTCACATCCTGGATTTTCCAGTGGGAATGTTTAGCATTTAATGGAGATTTTGTGAATAATAGCTATACCGCCACCTCTCATATGAAGTCTGTCTAAATGAACTATAGAATAGTTAGGGGGTACGGTACTGCATAAATCTGCTGAAGAATCTCCATTCAGTCAGGTTTCAGTGAGAAACAAGGCATCTGGTGATAGCTCTTCAAGGAGCATGTGAATATGTAAGGAGTGTGCCGCTAGGGAGCGGCAGTTCAGCAGTAATAGCTTACCTAATTGATGGGAGGAGGTATTAGAAAGCGAGATTAAATTGGGAGCCCAAGAGCAACTAGAACAGGGGGGACACACAGACGACTGGTTAGGCCCTACAGGAGTGGAACATATCTGGGTGTTTCTAAAAGTATAAAGATGTGAAGCTGAATACCTAAAATGAGCAGCATCTCTGGGCCCTGGGCTCGTCAGGGTGCGGACGGGCGCAGACGGGCTAGCCTTAGGCACGCCTTTGGCGCGCCAACGGCACGCCCGCTGCGCGCGTCCGCTGCGCGGCGGGTGGCTGCCCACGTTTAAAAAGAGCATGGGGGAGGCCTGACCTGGCTCCAGCACCAACAACTAGACAGGCAACCAAGATGGCTGCTGGAAAATGGCACCTTAATGGCTGCCGAATAAAAAGTAAAAGGAGATGCACCAGGAGCCCCCAATGTGACAGTGACAAAATCCGTTCTCAAATGTAATGTCAACATACCTATGTCACACATCACAAGTCCATGAAGAATGCAAGCAGATGACACACGTTGGTAACAACACCTGTGAAACTGTAAAGGAAATGTACAACTCAGTTACCAAATACTGGTTGAAATTGACAGACAGGATAGAGGTAGAAGTGTGGAAGTACTTGTAGTAGGCAAGAAAGTGTTCTCACCTGTGTGTGACTGGAAATATTGCTGGATGACTGATTCCCTGTTGTCAATGTCTTCTTCCTCTGCTTCCTCCTCATCACTGTCCACAGACTCCACAACTGCCACAACACCATTATCTGGACCATCCTCCTGCAGAAAAGGCACCTGCCGTTGCAAAGCAAGATTGTGAAGCATACAGCAGGCGATGATGATCTGGCAAACCTTCCTTGGTGAGTAGAATACGGAACCACCTGTCATATGGAGGCACCTGAACCTGGCCTTCAGGAGGCCGAAGGTACGTTCTATCACCCTCCTAGTCCGCCCATGGGCCTCATTGTAGCGTTCCTCTGCCCTGGTCCTGGGATTCCTCACTGGGGTCAGTAGCCATGACGGGTTGGGGTAACCAGAGTCACCTGCAAATGGCGAGGGACAACTGTTAGACACACACTAACTTGGAGAGATATGCCACATGGGTCCCATCAATGGCACCTATGATGTTGGGGATATGTCCAAGGGCTTAGAAGTCACCTTTAACAGTAGCCAAATCCTCCACCTGAGGGAAAACGATGTAGCTCCTCATGTGTTTCAGCAGGGCAGACAACACTCTGGACAACACGTTGGAAAACATAGGCTGGGACATCCCTGATGCCATGGCCACTGTTGTTTGAAAATACCCACTTGCAGGGAAATGGAATACTGATAGCACCTGCACTTGAGGGGGGATCCCTGTGGGATGGTGGATAGCTGACATCAGGTCAGGCTCCAACTGGGTACACAGTTCCTGGATTGTGGCACGGTCAAACCTGTAGGTGATGATTAAATGTCGCTCCTCCATTGTCAACAGGTCCACCAGCGGTCGGTACACTGGTTGATTCTGCCATCTCCTCACATGTCCCAGCTGACGGTGCCTAGGAAGGACAACAGCGACCACAGAGTCAAACAACTCAGAGGTATGTACCCACAGCTACACAGAACACGAAACATAATCCAAAAAGTTGTCTGTATGTGTGTTGAGTCCAGGCCTAGGTATGTGTGACGCAGTTGAAAATGAAGCCATGTAGGCCCCTGAAATGGCGGCTGCCTGACCTCTAAACTTGGTCAATGGGATGTGAGGTAACTGCGCTGGCATAGTACACTGTCGGGGTAGGCGGTCGAAGACCGCTGCGAAATGCTGCATTGGTTAACATTGGACCCTATGGATCCCAGGAGCCAATGACGAAGTGCGCCGGCGGTGATGATACACACCACTGCGGTTGTCACCGCCGCGGACGTCACCGCCATTTTCTATCTGTTCAATCACTCGATACCTGATCTTCGACAGGAGAGGACCTATACTGCAAGTGCTGCTGTGAGCGGTCTGGAAGAGACAATGGCTTGTGCGTCTGGGGAAAAGGCCCTTGCCTTCACTGCACAGGAGTTGGAGAAGCTCGTGGACGGGGTCCTCCCCCAGTACACGCTACTCTACGGTCCTCCAGACCAACAGGTGAGTACACAAGGAGCAAGTTGTATGGGCTATGTCTGTGGGGAGAGGGCTGGTTGTAAGAAGGAAGGGGCCACAGTTCTGCGTGCATGAAGGACTGTGAATGCATGTGCCACATGGCATTGGTAGGGATGTGGGCCACTCACTTTGACGGTGTAGTTGATAATGACTTCTCTTCTTCCCCTGTCCATGTCATGTAGGTCAGCGCCCACCAGAAGAAGGATATTTGGCGTGCCATCGCCAAGGACGTCCGGACCCTGGGGGTCCACCAGAGACGGAGCACCCACTGCCGTAAAAGATGGGAGGACATTCGCCGCTGGAGCAAGAAGACGGCGGATGCTCAGCTGGGGATGGCCTCCCAACGTGGGAGGGGTGCCCGTCGCACCATGACCCCCTGATGTTCCGGATCCTGGCGGTGGCCTACCCTGAGTTGGATGGGCGCTTGAGGGCATCACAGCAGATACAAGGGGGTGAGTCAAACATCATTCTGCGGACTTTGCGCGCAGTGAAGGGGTCTGGGTGGGGGAGGAGGGCTGTGGGTTCCCCTAGGTCAGGGCGAGTTCCGTAGCCTAGGCCCCTCCGTAATGCAGGCCATGTGGCACTCCACCACACCTCTGTAGAGTGCCAAGTACAGTATACATGCCCCTGTGTCATCTATGTGTGCTGATGTCCACCATAGCCATGTAGGCCATATGCCAGGAACTGCATCAGTAGAGCCCAACAGCGCGGCGTATTGCAGGGGGCTGCTGTGTCTGTATTGTCCGCCAACGGTAGCGGTAAGCCATGCACTCAACCTGTCTTTCTTCTGTCGTCCGTCCCCCCTTTTTGTGCTCTCCCTGTTCTTTTGTGCATCAGCATCATCAGGCAGAGGTACAGTGGCACCGGAGCACGAGGGACCTGCATCCCACATGGCCATGGAGGGCCACACCATGGACTCGGAATACACCAGTGGGTCAAAGGGCGAGGGGAGCTTCACGGCGGTCACTGGATCAGCAACCAGCGACACAGACTCGTCCTCCAATGGGAGCTCCCTTGTGGTGGCGGTAAAAATCTGTGCCCCCCACTTCTACAGGTACAGCCGCCACCCCCCCCTACCAGCACTGCCCTCCCAGCAGCCCCTCAGCCTTTGCCCCACGCCCGCTCACCCAGGAGGGTGGGCATCACCTTCGCCCCAGGCACCTTAGCCCCTGCCCCTGTCACCTCTGATGCCCTCAGTGAGGAGGCCATTGACCTCCTCAGGTCACTCACTGTTGGGCAGTCTACCATTGTGAATGCCATCCAGGGTGTAGAAAGGGAGTTGCAACACACTAATGCATTCCTGGAGGGCATGCATTCTGGTCAGGCTGCCCATCATCGAACCCTGCAATCTCTGGCCTCAGCACTGATGACAGCCATTGTCCCTGTCTCTAGCCTCCCCCTCCAACTTCCTCCACCCAGACCCAATCCCCTGTACCCCAGCCTATCCCAAGCACACCATCAGACCAGCCTGCACACATGTCAACACACAAGGGAAGCTCAGGCAAACATAAGCACCACACATCCCACAGGCACTCACACAAGCATCACCCACATACAGACACAGCAACATCCCTGCCTCCACTGTGTCCCCCTCCTCATCGTCTACCTCCTCCCTCCCAGTGTCATCTACACTCTCACCTGCATGCACTACCACTACAGCCACTACGTCCCGCACCAGCACACCCACCACCACACCCCGCTCACCTGCACTCACCACACCCACTACCATTTACATGTCCCCTGTGTCCTCTCTCAGTGTGTCTGTGATGCCCCCTCCCAAAGTACACAAACGCAGGCACACACCCACCCAACAGCCATCCACCTCACGACAGCCTCCAGTGCATGCACCTGCACCCAAATCAATAAAAGTTACACCTCCTACAACCACCTCCTCTTCCTCCACTCCCAGACCCCCTTCAGCTACCCGTCCCAGTGTTTGTAAGAAACTTTTCCTGAGCAACCTTGACCTCTTTTCCACCCCCCCTCCAATTCATAGGTCCCGTACTAGCACCTCAGCCAAAAAATCTCCGGTACCAGGTATGTGGAGTGCACCAGGCACCAGGGCAGGCAGTGTGACACGGAGCCACAGCACAGCCAGTCCCCCCCTGTGAAGCACCAGAAGTTGGACAGTGCCCAACGGGATAGGGTGAAGACTCCTGCCGGCAAAGCCGCTCACGAAGGTCCCGGGGGGGCTGTCCACTCAGCTGTCCTCCCAAGGTGGGGAAGGGGCAGAAGACAGCGCCAAAGTCTGGGAAGAGCAGTACGGCGGAGAAGGCCGCCATCATCCCCGCTGCCCAGGAGGCCACCGCCAGCCCCATCATCACTGGCCAGGAGTCCACCGCCAGAGTTAGTGCCCAGGAGGGCAGCCCGATCGTCATTGGCCAGGAGTCCACCGCCAGAGTCAGTGCCCAGGAGGGCAGTACCATCGTCACTGGCCAGGAGGCCACCGCCAGAGTCAGTGCCCAGGAGGACAGCCCCATTGTCACTGGCCAGGAGGCCACCGCCAGAGTCTGTGCCCAGGAGGGCAGCCCAATCTTCACTGGCCAGGAGGCCACCGCCAGAGTCAGTGCCCAGGAGGGCCCCAGCAGCCACAGCCCCGCTGGGCAATGAGGGACCGCCATGGCAAACACCGCTGCACAGGTCAGAGACAGCAAGTCAAGCACCGCTGAACAAGGCAAGCACCGCTGAACAGGGCAAAGACCGCCATGGCAAGCACCGCTGAACAGGTCAGAGACAGCAAAGTCAAGCACCGCTGAACAGGGCAAAGACCGCTGAACAGGGCAAAGACCGCCATGGCAAGCACCGCTGAACAGGTCAGAGACAGCAAAGTCAAGCACCGTTGAACAGGGCAAGCACCGCTGAACAGGGCAAAGACCGCCATGGCAAGCACCGCTGAACAGGTCAGAGACAGCAAAGTCAAGCACCGCTGAACAGGGCAAAGACCGCTGAACAGGGCAAAGACCGCCATGGCAAGCACCACTGAACAGGTCAGAGACAGCAAAGTCAAGCACCGTTGAACAGGGCAAAGACCGCCATGGCAGGCAACGCTGAACAGGGCAAACACCGCTGAACAGGGCAAGCACCGCTGAACAGGACAAAGATCGCCATGGCAAGCACCGCTGAACAGGTCAGAGACAGCAAAGTCAAGCACTGCTGAACAAGGCAAAGACCGCCATGGCAAGCACCGCTGAACAGGACAAGCACCGCTGAACAGGGCAAGCACCGTTGAACAGGGCAAAGACCGCCATGGCAAGCACCGCTGAACAGGTCAGAGACAGCAAAATCAAGCACCGCTGAACAGCGCAAGCACTGCCAACTCAAGCACCGCTAGCCCATGTGTGGCAGGGGCAGTGACGGAACTGGGACCGTCACAGGGACAGTCCCCCTCCAGAACCAGTGGAGAACAGCATCCACTACCTCAGTCCTTAACAGGATGAAGCACTCTGGGCACCAGTCCCCCTCCAGAACCAGTGGAGAACAGCATCCACTACCTCAGTCCTTAACAGGATGAAGCACTCTGGGCACCAGTCCCCCTCCGTAGCTTTGCACTCCCCAGGATGGTACAGTGGGCAAACCACCCACTGTAGAGACTTGAGGGACTGTGGCTTTGCACTCCCCAGGATGGTACAGTGGGCCACCCACCCACTGTAGAGACTTGAGAGACTGTGGCTTTGCACTCCCCAGGATTGTACAGTGGGCCACCCACCCACTGTATAGACTTGTGAGACTGTGGCTTTGCACTCCCCAGGATGGTACAGTGGGCAACCCACCCACTGTGTAGACTTGAGAGACTGTGGCTTTGCACTCCCCAGGATGGTACAGTGGGAAACCCACCCACTGTGGAGACTTGAGAGACTGTGGCTTTGCACTCCCCAGGATGGTACAGTGGGCAACCCACCCACTGTATAGACTTGTGAGACTGTGGCTTTGCACTCCCCAGGATGGTACAGTGGGCAACCCACCCACTGTGGAGACTTGAGAGACTGTGGCTTTGCACTCCCCAGGATGGTACAGTGGGCAACCCACCCACTGTAGAGACTTGAGAGACTGTGGCTTTGCACTCCCCAGGGTGGTACAGTGGGCAACCCACCCACTGTAAAGACTTGAGAGACTGTGGCTTTGCACTGCCCAGGATACATCAATGGGCATGGAGCCCCCTCGTGGATCTGGCGTGGTGCTGTCATCCGGCTGAGGTGCCCCTCCTTCCCTTCCCCCTGAGGTGCCTGTTGTATTTCGATCTGATGCCCCTGCAGTGTTCTCTCCGTTTTGCTCAGGTATCGTGTGTGGGCCTCGCCCATGCATTTTGGGCCCAGTGGTCCACGGACTTTGAATGGTGCATACCTGCACTACTAATCGTGATGTATATTTTGTTGAATGTGAAATTATATCTGTATATATTTGCTTACTGTATTTTGATACATTACAATGGTTGCACTCATTTCCTTTTGTCTTTGCATTCTTCTGGGGGGTATTGGGGTTGTTACTGTTATGTTTGGATATGCATTGGTGTGTATGTTGTAGTGGGTGAGGGTCGGGTGGGGGTGGGGGTGTTGCATGTGTGTGTCCCTGACTTTTGCCTCCCCCCTCCCCTATGTCGTAGGTGCAGTACTCACCGTTGTCTTCGGCGCCGGCGTTGATGATGATCGTACAGGAGCAGGAAAACTATTGCAGGGAGTATTTGGAGTTTCGGCTCCATGGTGTCCTCCTTCCTCGTGGAGTGTGTAGAGGTGAGCGTTTTTCCTTTGAAATGGCTGTTTCCGCTGTGTTTTTATCCACGGTGAATCCGCCCTGGAAAAGGTGGTGGATTGGTAGGTTGTGATACTGTGGGCGGTACTTTGTCTCCCGCCTGTCTGTTGGCGGTGACCGCCGCGCTGTTTGTTTGTACCGCCGTGGCGGTCGGAGTGTTAAAGTGGCTGTTTTTGTTGGCGGTTTCCGCCACGGTCATAATTCCCTTTTTTTCCGCCGCTTTAACACCGTCTGCCAGGGTTGTAATGACCCCCCCAGTCTGCTTTTCTTCAGTGGAGAACCAAACTTGTAATACCACAGCGAGTGCAAACTGATCTCATCGTCCTTGACATTGGTCCAATTAAGACCTATTTCTCCATACAACTTTTCATTAGAATAAGTTTTAGGTAGGTTAGAATAAGGGGTGCAACATACTGCACACATTAAATATCATTACCCAATAGTGAGCTATACTATAGGCCTAATCATGAGTTTGACGGATGGGATAACCCATCCGCCAAACTCCTGACAGGGTGGATGCCGCAATAGTGGCAACCACACCACCGGACCTATTAGGAATTTCCCGCTAGGCTGATGGGTGGAAACCGATGTTTCCACCCATCAACCTAGTGAGCAACAGGCAGTAGCATTGTCTCTGGCTCGAAATCGAGCCGGTGGCAATGCTGTAGTCTGCAGAATGCACCAACGCTGGGTACGGGGGGCCCTGCAATGCCCATGCCTGTTCTCTGCCAGCCATTTCATGGCAGTGAAATCCCAGTGAAAAGACTGGTGGAGAAAAAGCTCATAATCCGCAGGGCAGTGCTGCCCTGGCGGATTGCGACCTCCACCTACCATCAACCAGTCGGGATCACGGATCCCAGCGGATACAGCCGAACCCTGGCAGTGTAAATGTGGAGGTTGAACTGCCACAGCAGCGACTCTCCTGCCCCCCACCACGAGGCTGGCATTCTGAAGACTGCCAGCCTCGTAATAAGGTCCTATGTGTTAAGATACCTAGGGCCTTATTTATACTTTTTGGTGCAAAACTGCACTAAGACAGTTTTGCCCCAAAAAGTTTTGCACCGGCTTGCACCATTTTTTAGCACCAGCTGGGCACCATATTTATGGAATGGTGCAAGCTGGTGCAAAGGGTAGGCTAGCTTAAAAAAAATGACGTTAGGCAGTTTTGAGTCGAAATAAATGATTCTGACCAGATTAGCATCATTTTTTGACGCTAAGGGGCATATTTATACTCTGTTTGCACTGAATTAGCGTCATTTTTTTTTACTCTAAATCAGTGCAAAACTAACTCCATATTTATACTTTGGTGCTAGACCCGTCTAGCACCAAATTTATGGAGTTAAAGTCATTTTTTGGAAGTGGAAACCTACTTTGCGTCAATGAGATGCAAGGTAGGCGTTCCCGTGCAAAAAAATTACTCTATGGCCTTAACACCATAATTATACTCCCATGTAAAAACGGTGCAAGGGAGGGAGGAGGGGTCAAAAAATGGGGCAAAGCTTGCTTTGCCCCATTTTTTAAGACCTGGGTCAGGGCAGGTGTTAGGGGACCTGTGGCCCTATTTCCATGGTGGAACACCATGGAATAAGCCCAGAGGTGCCCTCCCTAGGCCCTAGGGGCACCCCCACCCACACTAGAGGGACTGCGAGGATGGGGGACCCCATCCCAGGTAAGTACAGGTAAGTGCATTTTATTTTTGAAAGTGCCATAGGGGGCCCTGAAATGGGCCCCCAGACATGGCACTGGGTGCAATGGCCATGCCCAGGGGACCCCTGTCCTCTGTGCTGGCCACTGGGGTGGTGGGCATGACTCCTGCCTTTTCTAAGGCAGGAGTCATGTGGCATGGTAGGTTTAGCACCATAAAACGACGCTAGTCTGGTTAGAGTCATTTTATTTTACTCTAACCTGCCTAAAGCCATTTTTTGGTGCTAAACCCTCTTCTTCTATACTGCCAGCCCCACCCGACTAAAGTCATTTTTTAAAACTCCAGCCTACCCTTTGCACCGGTTTGCACCATTCCATAAATATGGTGCCAGGCTGGTGCACAGAAATGGTGCAAGCCGGTGCTAAACTTTTTGGTGCAAAACTGAGTTAGTGCAGTTTTGCAGCAAAAAGTATAAATAAGGGCCAATATTTTGTAAGTTTGCGCCACTTTTGTGTCATAAAATGACGTTAATGCGGTGCAAAAAAAGTTTAAATCGGGGCCTTGGTGCTAGATGGGTCTAGCACCAAAGTATAAATATGGAGTTAGTTTTGCACTCAATTAGAGTTAAAAAAAATGACACTAATTCGGTGCAAACAGAGTATAAATATGCCGCAGAGTATAAATATGCCCCTAAATATGGCATTAAGGCCATAGAGTCATTTCTTGCACGGGAACGCCTACCTTGCATCTCATTAAGGCAAAGTAGTTCTCCACTTTCAAAAAATGACTTTAACTCCATAAATTTGGTGCCAGAGGGGTCTAGCACAAAAGTAT
Organism: Pleurodeles waltl; assembly: GCF_031143425.1. NCBI lineage: Eukaryota > Metazoa > Chordata > Amphibia > Caudata > Salamandridae > Pleurodeles > Pleurodeles waltl. The sequence continues at coordinate 4,302,388 of NC_090437.1, read as the reverse complement.
AAATATGGAGTTAGTTTTGCACCGAATTAGAGTTTAAAAAAATGACACTAATTCGGTGCAAACAGAGTATAAATATGCCCCCTAATTTCAAAGTTTAGTGAAGGATAAAATCAGTCAGAAAAGGTGCAAACCGCTCACGCCAAACAAAATGTCCCAGCAGCAAGTAAAGTCCGATCCCTGGTTATAGAAAAGCTTGCACTGTCTCTAAACAGTCTACCATGATTGGTTCAGAAAAAGAAAACACTATTCTATGCACCACTCCACTGTAGGTCCCTCAAAAAGTTTATAGCCCACCAAAGGACTACTTATCTGTCATTCAGAGATGGGTTTACTGATGACAATCTACAGTAGCCTGACATGATGTTGAAAAGGGTTTTCGCTGGTAGTCATGTGGAGCAAAGCAAACCATTGCATACATTTACTTGCTTTTATAATAGCCCTGATCACCTGATCTTCAATCCAGTCAGCATAGCCCTAATAACCAGATTGTTCAGAGTGGACATCAGTGATTTAAGCTAAATACACAGGGTATAACTGTATGGAGTGATGCAACACACCTCTTTGTAGTGTATTCCACGTGAATGGTTGGCAGGATATGGGAAGAAGTAAATCAGCAATGGCAGAGGTGTGCCCAGTATAGGCCTCTATACATGTTGGTCTCAATCACCATGCTCCTGCATGGTCATGAATTATGGGTGCTTTGATCTTAGGTCTTTCCCCACCCCAGATTTAGGATTTGACATCAGAATTGATCTGCGTTAGCAAAAGCTAGGGATCATTAATGGTAGATGAAGACTTTATATTTATAATGGGGTGCTACATTGACCTTCACTAGTTGAAACCAGCTGTGCATCTCTAGGTTGAGGTAAAATCCCCTAAAAACAATTTTAAGTTTAAGTAATTAAGGGATTGTAATTAACCATTCTTCTAAACCACTTTTAACATCGACCCCAAATACTGAAGTATTTATAGGCCAAATTGTACCTTTAAGGACTAGCATTAGTGATGGTGCCAGACGGAGCTTTGCATTTCCCCAAATGTATTGTGTACCCAGAGAAGTGCAAGAAGAACCTTGTTAGGGTCATTTTGTCGGGGAGGGACACCTCTGGCTTGGTCAGCAGGAAATCATTATAATCATAAGTGGGATATGATAGAAGCAGGATATCATTATATTCAAATTGCCTGCCCAGCTCACATGGATATGTTTTAATTTGTTCAAGGTCTTCCATCGTAGTAGGGCAAAATGAACACCGTGGTTCTCTTCTAATTGCAGCTTCCGTATGCATTTTAGGAGGAGTCAATTGTTGAATATACTGCACCTCAGATCCACATTAACTAAGGTTCTCGTGAGTTCAATAAGATGGTTAGTTTGTGTGAGTTATAAATTCTTTTGGGGTATGGGCAGATGGAACATGATGCCCTTGCCCACAGTATTTATTTTGGAAGCCAGGATTAGATATGTGCTCCAGAATATGCCCATAATGGAAGATGGTGTTTCCAATGTTGCAGAATTTCTTCATATTACAAATAACAAACAAAAAAGAGCTTACTTTTCGTAACACCTACCCACACCTGGAACATAAAAACCCATTGCCTCACTTTAACTTTACCCATCACTGAACTCTAAAACCATAACCATCTCCTTACCTCTACCCATTCAACCCCAAAAACCTAATACCTCTCTTTTCTACACACCCCAAACCCTAAAACCCATACATACCCTTACTTCCAACCATCCTTAAACCTTAAAAAAAAAAAAAAGCCCTTCCCTTCCTTTTCCTCTACTAGCCACTGACTCCTTAATACCCTTACCAAAGCCTTTAAACCCTCCCTTTTTTAATAATATAAAAATTATGGGGCATATTTAAGAGCCCCTAGTGCTATTCCAACACCGCAGTAGCGTAATTTAACACTAATGTGGTGTTAGAAGGCCAAAAATGCTGCGCCGTATTTGCAAAGTGGCACAATGCATGCATTGCGCCACTTTGTAACCCTTTGAGCTACATTATGATTGCACCAGGCATAATGTATGCAAAGCGGGCGTTCCCCTGTTGAGGGGAGGGAGGGGAATGGGACAAGCAAGTCTAAGAAATTTCCTTGCGCCATTTTTTTCGGCACTTTTAACTCACGCTCAATGCAGGCATTGAAAGGAGGCATCTATTGGTTACAATGGGACTCTGGTTGCTTTGCAGGGTTAGCGTCAGAATTTTTGATGCTAATCCTGCAAAGCGCAGGACTAGCATAAAATATTCTTATGCTAGTCCCCTCACTACCACCATAGTGTGCTGTATTTTGAATATGGCGTACACATGGTGGCGTTAGGGCGGTGCAAGAAAAGTGGTGCTGCACTGTGTGCAGCGCCATTTTTCTTAAATCTGCCCCTATGTCTTTTAAAAAATACTTACTTGCGCTGTACTTACTTGTGCTGTGAAACCCTTAAAAATGGCCTCTTGTACTTGCCTGCAATGTAAAGGCTTGCATTGTACAGTTCATCCAGATAAACATGTGACCAGATTTGCCAAGTGCTTGCATTGCCCTTGATTCACACAAAGGAGAAGCAAGGGCAATGCAAGCCCTTATGTGAAATTCACTATTCCATGCAAAGGGCTTTGCAAGGCATGGTAAATCTAGTGTAACACAAGCCTTACGTTTCTCCACACTAGGAAGACATTCCATAGATGGAGCATGGGTGTTTCAACACACTCACCCATGGTTTTTGGCTCATTTGCTGGCTTATTAACACTAGTAAACCTAGGAATGTGTCAAAATTGTAATCCTTCTCAGGGGAGGTGTAACAAGTAGAAATATGTTTTTTTCTTTTCTTGTTACATAGAAAGAGGAAAACGCCTCAGATTATTATGTTTTTTTGCAGGGCGGTGTCCATTTCTGCACAAAAACAATCCTGGCTGTAATACATGCACCATGATGCAAGTGTGCCTGCATTTGTGCTTGACAGCCAGAAGTGCGTCAGGGTAGAGGGAGGGCAGGAAGGCACCATGGCCCTGATGGATACTTTATGACGCAAACCGGCGTTAGCGCAGGTTTGCGTCAAAAAGTTTACTGCCGGCTAGCGCCATTCCTGGACTCCAGCCGGGCGTTATATTTAAGGAATGACACTAGCCGGCGGTAAAGGCTGATTATCATCAAAATAAATGATGCTAACAGGGTGGGGGAGGTGTAGGGAAACTGGAGGTTGTACGTCAAAGAATGGCGCTAGTCAGGTTAAAGTCAGAAAAATGAATCTAACCTGACACAACCCGCATGGACATGACTCCTGTCTGAGTAAAGACAGAAGTCATGCCCCCCTGCCCAATGGCCATGACCAAGGAGACATATGTCTCCTGGGCATGGCCATTGGGCCCAGTGCCATGTAGGAGGGCCCAAGTTAGGCCGCCCCATGAAACTTTAAAAAAAAAAAGGGTATCTGGACCTAACTGAGATGGGTCCCCCCATCCTTAGGTGTCCTCCAGGTGTGGGTGGGGGTGTCCCTGGGGGCAGGTAAGGGCACTTGTGGTCTTTTTCCATGGTCTCTGACCATGGAAATAAGCCCACAGATCCCTAACGCCTGCCCTGACACAGGCGTTAAATAACGGTGTTAAGTAAGCTTAGAGCCATTATTTAAGGTCCTCCTCCTCCCATGCGTGATTTTTGCACTGGAGGATAAATAAGGCGCTTGGGCCTCTGAGTCATTTTTTCCACGGGAACGCCTACCTTGCATCTCATTGATGCAAGGTAGGTTTTCACGGTTAAAAAAATTTACGTTAACTCCAATATTTTGAAGCTAGACCGGTCTGGGGTCAAAATATAAATATGGAGTTAAGTTTGCGCCGGATTTTCATAAAAATAAATGACGCAAATCCAGTGCAAACAGAGTATAAGTATGCCCCCATATGTGAGTAGAGAAAGCGCATTTCTGCCCTCTCCCTTTGACGCAGTGCAGCAAATTGTCTTGCTGCTTTAAGGTGCTCCAAATATTGGTTAATCTGCCACCATGTTGTAACCGTTACATACATTACATGGTACCAACCGATTGTGTGCAATCACCCACTGAGAAATGACTGAAGGCTATGTAGCACTGTACGTACTTCTGGCAACCAGTAACTAGAGATGGGTGAAAAAAATGGGAGATAGTGAAACTAACGACATGCACTAATGTTTTGAAAGCAACTTTGGAGTAGCAGTGGGCTACGAAAACAGACCAAATAATCTTCATGGGAGAACCAGAGAACCAGGGCGATTTTGAATATTTTGTGTCGTGTGTGATTCTCCCTGACAAGCAAAAAAGGTCCAAGGACAACCAGACAATCTGCGCACCCTGCATGCACAGTGTGCTGGAGGCAGTTATTTCGCTGTTTCCCGCTCTGTTTTCCACTTTCGTACAGGTGCAGTGGATCAACCAATTTTGTGGATTTGTTTCTGCTTACTGTTGCATATAAAAATAATTCAACAATTCCCACTAAAACATGTCGAGTCTTCTCGTTTTGCAGGATTGATATTTTCATTTCGAGTTTCTGATTAGAGAAGTTGGCATGAAGGTTGAACTAATTTTCAAAAGGGTAGACAATATTTGAGTGTGCTGCGAAACAAATCACATATTTCTACAGTTGACTGTATACCTTCTATTTAATGTCTTGTTTTTATGGAAATATTCGTTGTCGAGCTTTGCAACGCGGAAGGCAAAAGACTGGATTCCAGTGTAATGAAAGCAAAAATGATAGGACTGTCACCCTCCTTGAACAAACGAGCCAAACGCTTTATTTGAAAAGATCAGTAAGGGTATTTCCTTATTCAGATTTCAGGAACATGGAGAGAAATAACAACTGATGGAAATTATCAACTTTGAGTGCGTTTTGAATGTAATAATGTTTTATAAGGGCTGCAAATAAATCTTCTCCTTCGGTGAAATGAGCCCAGACCACTTACCATTTAGGCCCATATTTATACTTTTTTTTGCGCTGCAATTGCGCCGCTTTTTAACACAAAATGGGGGCAAACACAAAATACAATTGCATTTTGCAAGTTTGCGCCACTTTTGCGTCCAAAAATGACGCAAATGTGGCGATATAAAAAGTATAAAAATGGGCCTTAATGTGTGCAAAAGGCCGCTTTATTGAAACAGATGTATATAACAATTTAGCCCTTGGCATCCTGCCTTACAAAACTATGCACCTCACTATACGAAACAGCATCTGCTTAACCACTTCGCTGCCAGGCCTTTTCCCCCTCAGGTGCCAAGCTTTTTTTGACTGTTTGGGGGAGTTCGTGCTTAGACCCTCATAACTTTTTGTCCACATAAGCTACCCACACCAAATTTGCGTCCTTTCTTTCCAACATCCCAGGGATTCTAGAGGTACCCAGACTTTGTGGATTCCCCAGAAGGAGACCAAGAAATTAGCCAAAATACATTGAAAATGTTTTATTTTTTTATTTTATTTTTTTAAAGGCCTGCAGAAGAAGGCTTGTGTTTTTTTCTCTAAAAATAGCATCACCAAAGGGTTTCCCCAAGTCTCCCAATAAAAACTCTACTTCAATTGTGTGGGTAGGCCTAGCGCTCACAACAGGAAATGCCCCAAAACACGACATGGACACATCACATTTTCCCAAATTTGGCCTCTAGCTCAGCCAGAACCTAGGGAAACCTACCAAACCTGTGCATTTTAGTAACCTAGACACCAAGGGGAATCCAAGATGGGGTGACTTGTGGGGTTCTCACCAGGTTATGTCACCCAGAATCTTTGCAAACCTCAAAACCTGGCCAAAAAAACACTTTTTCCTCACATTTCGGTGACAGAAAGTTCTGGATTCTGAGAGGAGCCACAAATTTCCTTCCACCCAGGGTTCTTCCAAGTCTCCTGATAAAAACTGTACCTCACTTGTACCCAAAACACTATCTGGACATGTCAAAATTATCAAATAAAAAACTACCTACCAAACCCAGACATTTCTGAAAACTAGACACCTGAGGGAGTCCAGGGAGGTGTGACTTGCGTGGATCCCCCAATGTTTTCTTACCCAGAATCCTCCGCAAAACTCAAATTTAGCTAAAAAATAAAAAAAAATCCACATTTCCGTGTGTGATCACCACACTGGGACAAATTTCCTACCACCCAACGTTCTCCTCAGTCTCCCGGTAAAAATGATACCTCACTTGTGTAGGTGGGCCAAGAGCCTGTGACAGGGAAGAGCCAAAAACATGTCAAAATTGAGGGGAAACCAAAGCGGGTCCAAAAGGGCAGTTTGAAAAAAAAACATTTTTAGGCTGACAAGTGCAGCAGAATTTCTATCGGTACAGATGGGACAATGCTGGGTGGTAGGAATTTTGTGGAGTCTTGCAGATTCCGGAAGGTTGATTTCCAGCAAAGTTGGAGGTTTGCAGTGCATTGTGGGTAAGAAAATGGTGCAGGGTGCATGTGAAGCACACCACCCTGGAATCACTCAGATGTTTATTTTTCAGATGTGTGTAGGTCTTGTGCATTTTTCTGAATGGCAGTGTCCCAAAGTCCAAAAAGTGGAGACCTCACCATTCCAAGTGGGATGATTTTGAGAGTTAGACAAGCTCTCATGGCCCATATTTTAAACCAAAACCCCAAATAATCAAATGTCTTCTTGCTTGCCATGCAATAAGATGTTTTAGTGTGCTGGGGAGAGCTGAAAGACTGTTACCCCTTCATTTGGGGTGGGGGCATAACCATGCCCATACTGGTTGGTAGCCACCACCACACAATTTATTTTTTAAATTCCCTGGCATCTAGCAGACTTTATGCCCCCCTCAGGGTGTGGATCAGGGATAATTGCCCCATCTGCCGACTGGTGGGGAGAACTACTTTGGCCCCATTTATGTTGGGTGGAATATTTCCATACCCCAACCCTCTTATTTGGAAAAAAAATCTTCCCTGGTTGGCTTTCTGCCCCCCCTCGGGGGCAGATGGGCCTTCCAAAAATAAGCCTATCTGCCCCAAGGGGCCAACAGTAACGTGCCCCCATGGGGAGCGACCCTTGCCCAAGGGGCTGCCCCATAAACAAAACACACACATACACACACACCAATCCCTGGTGCCTAAGTGGATTCTGCCCCCTCCCGCCCCTCATAAAAATAGGCTGACCTGCCCCCACGGGGGGCAGAAATGGCCTAAAATAAAGTTGCCCTCCAGGGGAACGACCCTTGCCCAAAGGGTCGCTCCCCTTTTGTGAAATTGTAGCCAAAAAATAGAAATCCCTGGTGTCTATTGGTTTTTCCCCACTTGGGGGCAGATTGGCCTAATAAATGTAGGCCGATCTGCCCCAAGGGGGGCAGAAATGGCTTAAATACAATTTGTCCCCCAATTGTTCCCCTAGGATAGTGACCCTTGCCTAAGGGGTCGCTCCCCAAACATAAAAATAAAAGTATACATAAAAAAATATATATCCCTGGTCTCTAGGGGTGTCTGCCCCCAAGGAGGCATAAAAGGCGTAAAAATAGTTTTACCCTCTGGGGAGTGGCCCTTGCCCAAGGGGCCGCTCCCCTCTTTCAATAATATTTTTAAAAAACTCCCTGGTGTCTAGTGGTTTCTGCCCCCATTGGGGGCAGATAGGCCTGATAAAAATAAGAAATGGCCTGAAAGTAATGTTGCCCCCAGGGTAGCAACCCTTGCCTAAGGGGTCGCTCCCCACATATAAAAAAAATATATATATTATCCCTGGTATCTAGGGGGTTTCTGTCTAATTATGTTAGGCCGATCTGCCCCTGGGGGAGACAGAAATGGCCTTAAAATAATTTGGCCCCTTGGGGAGCGGCAATTGCCCAAAGGGGCACTCACCTCATGTCACTAACAAAAACACAAAAAAATTACCTGATGTCTAGTGGTTTTTGCCCCCCTTGGGGGCATATTGGCCTAATAAAAATAGGCCGATCCAGGCAGAAATAGCCTAAAATTAATTTTGCCCCCCGGGAGCGACTTTTGCCTAAAGGGTTGCTCCCCACATATAAAAAAGAAAAAGAATATATCCCTGGTGTCTAGGGGGTTTCTGCCTTCCCTGGGGGCAGATCGGCCTAATTATATAAGGCTGATCTTTCCTGGGGGGGTGGGGGCATACATGGCCTAAAAATAGCTTGGCCCCCTGGGACGCAGCGCCTGTCCAAGAGGGAGCTTCCCTCATGTCAATTACCTGTAAAAAAAAAAAAAAAAAAAATCCCTGGTGTCCAGTGGGCATTTCTGCTGCCCGATCGCAAAGAAATGCTGAGAAAGACATAAATGGAAAGGAAAGGCCTTTCCTTTCCTTTGATGCCTTTCTCAGCCCCTCCACACGATTGGGGGAGAAATGCAATCACGGGGGGGCCGGGAAGGTGGGGGTGGAAGGGGAAGCGATTCCCCTTCGATCCCTGCAGTGGGAGTGCTGAGGCGAGGCTCATGGGGGGAGCACTAGCGCTCCCCCCATGAGCCGGTCCCAGGATGCAATGGTTACGTCCTTGGCGCCTTAGCGCCGCAGCCAAGGACGTTACCATTACGCCCTTGGCTGCGAAGGCGTTAACACCTACTCCCACCCTTAAAACAACACCCTCCCATTTTACCTTACAAACTACCCAATGTCCAACTACCTTCTGTTATTCAAAACACTTGAACTTCCCCGCTTAACTTTTTAACTTGTGCATATTCGTAAGTGTCAAGCTCCTTTGTAAATAACCATAATCACTGTCCTCATTCTGTTTCTAATTTGTTGCCTCCTCTCTTAGGGCCTGGTTCCCCTCTGTAAGCTCCACTGACCTTCTGTAAAAGCCCCCCCCAACCTTCAGGGCACCCGCCCCTTTGCACCTGCTCACAGCAACAACTAAATCCTTTCCCTACACACCTGCTCCTACCAAAGCAGCCCTGCCACCACTAACTTCCTCCCAAAAACTATTCCTGAGGGTGGGTGGGTTGGAGCTACAAAAAACGACCCTCATTACTTGATATGCATAGCTGTTACCATGTGCTTTCCCACATAATGGTGGCTAGACCTGCAAAATGGCAGGTATATATCCCTTGGGCTACATCCTCTAACGGATGTAGCCAAAATACAGCCCAGTTTTCCGGCTGTGGATCCTCCCCCCAAAGCCCCAAGGGACAGACTGCCTGGCGGCACCTGTCCCCCAAAGCTCTTTGGGTGAAATGAGCCCAGACAGACCACTTACCATTTAGTGTGTGCAAAAGACCGCTTTATTGGAACAGGTGTATATCACAATTTATCCCTTGGCATCCTGCTTACAAAACTATGCACCTCACTCTACAAAACAACATCTGCTTAACAAATACCCCCTCACCCGTAAAACAACACCCTCCCCTTTTACCATAGAAATTACCCAATATCCAACTACCTTCTTTTATTTAAAACACTTGGGGCCATATTTATACTTTTTGACGCAAAGCTGCGCCGGTGCAGTTTTGCATCAAAAATTTTACCGCCGGCTAACGCTATTTCAATGCGCCGTGGGGGCGTCAACTTTATACTTTGACGCACGGCGGCGCTACCAACAGGTGGGAGTCATTTTTTTTTTACGCACACAGCGGCGTCAAGTTGTAAAGGAAAACGACGTTAACGCGGCGTAAATGACTGTGGGTCGATTTACGACAGCGCAACCCGGAAAGCGCCGTTTTTTTTAACGCAATAGCGACAAAATTACCCCCGGACACTGCCCTTTCAGCAGAGGAGAGCCAAAATGGATCCCAGATGCCACTACAGACCCCAGGAAGATGACAACAGACCAGGAACCAGCCAGGATGATCCATACAGGAACCAGGACATATATAGAAAAAAAAGAAAGTGTCGCTTCAGTGCAGAGGAGCAGGAAATCCTGGTGAAAGAGGTGACGGAACACCAGCACCAACTGTTCATCACCTCTAAGTTGCCAATCAGTAGGAGAGAGGCCATATGGCAACAAATTGTTGACAAGATCAACAGTGTGGCTGAAGTACGCAGGACAGTCACCGAGTGTAAGAAACGCTGGCATGACTGCAAACGTAGGACAAAGGAAAAAATGGCCAGGAACAGGAAGGCACCACTGCAGACTGGAGGTGGGAGTCCAGCACACCAGGAGGCCCTGGACTACATGGAGGAGATGGTCACAGCCGTCATCCCTGAGGAGATCGTCACAGGGATTCAAGGACAGGACAGCGCAGACTACCACGAAACAACGCACATGCAGGGTAAGTCGCATGGGGAATTAAAATACATTAATGTTGACTGCAACCGGGGTGGCGAATACCTACTACACAATGTATGTAAGTCAACATATATATGGAGTGGTATGGGTAAAGGGGCACGGCAGGGGGGCATGCCCAGCACAGACAGAAGCTGGGGCTAGACAAAACACAGCACCAACAACAGTCCCATGGGGGCATCCTGTCATGACAACAATGGAGCTAAGGGAAAGCCGCAACAGGTGGGAAGGCCACTACGTCAAACTTACATCCTGGCACACGTCAGTCAAAATGTATGCTACATCAACTAGGTCCCTATCAGTAATCCAGTAGCCAAAACAACAACTGCAATGTAACTGCAACAACAGTTGACACTAACACCTCTGATCTCTGTGCAGCTATAGTAGCCAATGGCAGTAACCTCCCCATGGAACATACATACCTAAATTAGGGGGTGAGGATGACATCTGCAACTATCTCCAGAAATAAGACAAACGCACCAGTACACTCAAATGTCAATGCCCATAGTTGACACATACATCAGCCAAAGTAAACAGCAATAGGAGCCCCACAGCACTAAGGACACACACATGCTGCATCCGTCAGGGTCCCTCACGTGCCTGGCTAACAAGGCAACATCACTAATGTCATACTGCTCAGACAACAACATTGAGGAGGTGACACATGCAACTGGTCACTGAAACACACCTGCACAGTCCGAGGACCAAATAGGACATAGATACGATAAACAGGGCAATCCAATTAAACACACATTACCCAACATCAGCTGGAAACATCAACAATGTATACATCCATATCACATCGTAACATTGCCATGCATAGGATATGCCACATAACAATTACAATTAGGTCAATGTGAACAAACAGATTTTGGGGCAGGTCCTGAGAGGCAAGTGTGCTGCCAGGGCAATCACAACACCCACAGCCAGTGAAAGGTCTCACCATAAGAATAGATATACACAGAGGGTCGAGTAGGACAAAAAGATGGCAATTCCCTAATTGGTACAAAGCAACACCTAGAGGCGATTAGGCAGACAAGTCTGATAACTCTATATCATACATGTGACACAGAGGCGGGCCATAGGCCTATAACAATGCCCATATGAAGGACAGCAGATACCAGTACCAAACAAGATCACAAAGTAAAGTCATCAAAAGGCTTGCATGTTACGTCAAAATTGTCACAACACAGACACACTAATTGTACCCTGTTTCATTGCAGAGGAACATGGATCTCCTGCCGATATGCCTGTCCCTGATTTCCCTGATGACATGGATGACGAGCCCATAAACATTCCCCAGGAGACCATCCAAAAGGTCCTTGAAAGCCTCCAGACCCCACCTTCAGTCACAAGGAGGAGCACAGAACAAGCAGATATCACAGAAGAACCACCCACCACTCCAATTGTAAGACCTGCCAGCTCCAATACAGCTGAGGACTCTGACGACACTGGCACCAGCTTTGAAAGAACTGTAGTTTGTGTACAGCGGGAGCTGGCCAAGGAGGTGCGATGGGGATGCAAACTATGGCAGCCAGCCTTGAGGGGGTGCGTTCGTGCATGACGTCATTTGCAGATCAGGCAGCTGCTATGCAAGCCCTAACATCTATCTTGCAGGAACTGCAGAAAACACAGAAGGAAATCAGCACAGCTGTAATACAGTTGACCCAACACCTACAACTGCAATCCTGTCAACGCGTGCACGAATGCAACATTGAACCCCTCAGGGCCGACCTGGCTGCCTACCATCATGATGTGGCTTCTATTCTCAAAAACCAGCAGGCCCTCCTTGCAGCAGTACTGCCCTTAAGAACTTCACAGGGAGCAGCCCCCGGGATGTCTGACTCCACGTCTTCTAACACTGAGGTGTGTGTTGCCCCCTCACAACCAACAACAACAAGGACGAAGCAGGCAACACACACATCAGAAGAAGACATGGAACAGATCACATTCTCACGGAAGAGTACCCGGAAGCACTAGTCCCTGCACCATGGCCTACTCTGACCAAGGTCCTACGTTTTGTCAAATGCCAGTCTCACTACAACTACACTCAATGACTGTTCTGCTAACCACTGTATGACTTGTCACCATTGCCAGTGAATGTCTCTCTCCTACTATTCGGCAAATCCTGTCCCTCTGCACTGTCTGTTACATCACCCCAGCATGTCAGGAGCATCATCCACACCAGAACGGACTCAGCAAACATGGACAATGTACATTTTGCACTACAGCACCTATCAATAAATAGCACTTGCACACCTAATATGTCTCTGTGTTATTTGACACATCAACTGTGCAGTAGATAACTCTAAAGTGCCTGTGTGACAACCATGTATCTTGTCAATACAACTGTCTTGACATCATGTAGTCTGATACATCTGTGCAGTGGCCAGGATTGCATCATAGCCTGACCATCCTGAGGAGAATAACTGATGAAGGGACAAACCACATACAATTATGCTGTGTGGGACAGAATCATGCTCCATCTATAGCAATTCAGTCAACTAATGGTGGCTGATAAATGTAGGCACCATGCAATACTAAAACATGAAATTATCCAGCATAATCTAAGCAAACACAACTAAACACTGCATCAATCACCCTTTCTGAGTATACTTCCATGAAGGGAAGTCATGCTGAATTTTTACACACATGATCTATGTCAGCAATGAAGGCAACAAGACAAGAGTGTTAACAACACCTCATCTACAAAGATCTCCCTGAACATCACACTGCAGTCCGACCTAATAAATTTACCACAATACCAAGTCTGGAAGCACACTTTGAGATGTAGAATACCTACTCATCAACACAAATCCTTGGTGATCGATGTAAACTACTAATGGTGGGTCTACCAAATGGTGGATACTTACCAAGTTAGCACACAGGTAGCTGCCATGTTAAAGCTCCATGTTCTGTGGTGTGTAGCATAGGACACAAATGTCATAGAAAAACATTCACCTACACTGATGTCAAGGCCATGATCAAGTAGCAGTTAACGCATAATGCAAAGGGTTAACTATATGTTTATTCCTATGTATTCACACCAGAGGCAACTAAGGGAAAAGTCATACCTACACTAATCTAACCTGACTACTCCTAACCCACTACTGTCCCTAACTAACCTAAGCTAAACTTACTCTACACATATAACGAATCAATCGAAACATCAACCCCCCACCCACCATTATGAGACAGGACACATGCAGGACAACACATACTAACCTACACACATACAATACTATCCTAAACAATCATATATTTTTTGTAATTTTTTATAATTATTTTTATATATATTTTTTTTATTTTTAATAAACAAACAGGAATCCCAACATTGACCCCCACCCACCCACACAAAAATGAAAAATAGAAAGAATAAGGACCCCCCACCCTCCTCCCTAACACTAACTAAGCTAACAACCTACACTAACCTAACACTAATCCCCAAAACCCAACTATCATTACAAAAAGGAAAGAGGCGAGAGGGGAGGGATAAATGTAAAACAAGCAATAAAGTCCTAGAGGTTGGCCCCCCATGGGTCCGCCTGATGGACCGAACCCTTTTCTTAATGTATGCCACATCCTGGCTTAGCTTGTCCACCTTGGAAATAAATTTGTCAATTTTCCGATTTAATGCCAGGAATGCCGCTGGGTCAATAGGAGGGGCTGCTGCAGTCTGTGTGCTGACCGAGGTGCACGGTGTGGGAGTAGTTGTTTGCCCACTGGACTGTCCTGCAGCTCGGAAATTGCTGGGTCCAGGTCATGCTGACGAAGCAGGGTCAACTGTCCCTGCCATTGCTGGGGCCACTTGGGGAGAACTGGTGGATGTGGTTGTGGTGGCTGTTGTGGGCAATGTAGGGCCACCCTGTGGTGAGGCCCACCATGCTCCGGAGGCCCGATCCGCTTGGTATTTTCGGGCCATCCTTCTGAACCCCGACTGCACCTGCAGGATGTGCAGGTATCTCATTGCACGCCTTTCGAACTGATGTCTCTGTGCGGCACTCATGTTTGCAGCTGTGAAGAGATATGGCAGCTATTTACCATAGGAAATGCATTGGGTGGAATAGCACAATGGGTCAATTGAACATTACTTGTACTGTATTTGTAACAGCGAATTTTCACAACATAGATCATTGAAAGTCTCAGAGGAAGTACATGGGAAGCCTGCATACAAAAGGGCATCTCACACCTAGCATATCCATGTCTCAACATGATGGGTGACATCAGCCTAAACTTCTCATCCAAATAATGGGTAATGCAGCTGACATTATGGCTGAACCTCTTCTGCATACTGACTTCACTACATATGTCACTCTATGTGATAACAATCACAAACCTCAATCAATGCCATTTGTAAATGTTTTTTGCTAATATTGAACTCATGTGCCATAACCGAATGTGTACACTAGGTTCTAAACAAAGTTGCAAAAGGTCACAAGTATGTGTAACATACTGGTTGCTACAGTCCTAGGTACCCTATTCCCAATCACATGGCAGTCTTTGAGGGTGGGGTGGGAAGAACAACCAACAATCCCAGATTCACTGCACAGCCAGGAGTGTATAGAAAGCTCAACAAGTATTTGCCTCCACACACAACACCAATAAAGGGCTAGCAACAAATTGGAGTCAGCCAAACCTTGTCCTATCCAAGGTCCACACATGTCAAAATGTACTGACTTAGGCCAACATCACATACATATAGTGAGACATATTTTACCACACACACAGAGGAGCAAGAACACCCATGATCATGAGTAGAATTAACACCTAGGCCATTGCACTCTAGTCCCACACACTTCTAGTTCAACTTGTGGTAGTACATGCCCCCGGAAGATCCAACCTACAGTGTACTCAGTCCATCCTCAACTAGGGAAGCTGCATATTTAAGACAAGCCTTTTGCAGAAGCTATCTGGGAGAATGTCAGTCTGAAATGCAGACTCAGTCCAAGCCAAGTCCCAGAGCAACTCTTACATAAACCAGTGTATTCCACATGACTCATCCCATTCCCCATAGCGGGGACAACTGTAATGACCTACAGCCCCTAAATCTGAGAGATGGATAAGCATTGGTCTACTGAAACTGAAGTGATATTTTAAATCCCTCTAATGCAACAATACCAATGAATGGGCAGCGCATCAAACCTTGAATTCTGTTGAACACACAGTAGTCCATCATGCATCACTAGCAAACAATAAAAATAGCACTCATGCCACACTCACTGTAGGTGTTGGGGTCCTCAAAATGAGCCACCTCTCCCACGGTGTACGGTGCAGGTCCACCTGTAAAGCATGGAAGGAAGAATATACTCAGACTCCGTGCACTGACAAACAATTGCAGTTACAAAGACAATGTGAGAATATGACATGCGTAATGAAACACTTTCACACATGCTCATACTGCATGGAAGTATTCTTAATCAACTTTTACATTGGATGAGTCTCCTGCTATAGTTACACACCCTACTACACACATGCAGTGGCCAGGACAATCATGTGGTGTCAAAGATACACCTCCATTAGTATGCCCCAAGAATATCGGGGTGCATTCATCTCATCATGTGCATCCCAGAGAGACATCCAAAAGCTGGTTACTTGAGGACTGCATGACCCCTCAAACTCAAACAGCCTATGTGGTCATTTTCAACATACACCAACCAGACACACATGTGACATATGTGTGGACAACATAGCTAACTTCAATTGACGTGAAGGCGCCACTCATTTATAGCATCATATTGGGTTTACAAATTTCTGTCTAGCTATGGCGTCTACATATGTATGTATGATGTTTCAACATCCATTTTTCACTGGCTATTATGACCTGTAGAGTTCAAATAGAGGCATTAACGTGTCGCTTCTTTGACACAAAGGCAACACTACATTACATACAGCTACAGGCAACCGGTATGTGTAGAAAACATGAGCTACCTGACTGCTAGCATTTGTCTTCCTACACATTGTGCAACAAATACCCAGTAGGTTTCCCTTGCATTACACACAGTCAGCTACTTATCTAGCAGATTGGGTTACAATCATCACATGTCCCCACACAGCTTTCAATTGTTCAAATGTAATTGATTTGTACTCACCAACATGGTCACCAATCCTGATTCCCAGGTGGTACAGCAGATCCTGCTCCCTGGATATCAGATCAGCCCAGCGGTGCTTGAGTTTATGGTCATTCCTCAGGCTACCATAGACACGGACCAAGTGATGGCGCACCTTCCCCCACCGGACTTTACGTGCCTCCGTGTGATACCCCTGTATCACACGGCCCCCAGCCTCTAGCATGAGTGGGAGGAAATGGCAAACAAGCTATATAAATCCCCCCAATTCCTCCTCACCCATCCTGGCAAGCCGTGGCCTACCTGACATCTCTGCACTTACAAAGGTGAAAACGTTGGACAAAAAGGAAAAGGGGGAAATGGGAAAAGGTAGAGTAGTGAAAAAAAAAGAAAACTTAAGAATAAGAGCCCAACTAACCCCCAAAATTACACTACCCAGAACAGACTCCCACAGACAATAAAAGAAACACTGGACTTGACAAAAGTATACAAAACAGGCTCAGACAGTATTCAACAACAAGACAATGATGACAAAAGCACAATAGAGAAGGTACACTGGACACAAAAGCACTAAAACACAGGACAACACTTTCCACACAGCCACACAGTCTAGAATAATCTGAGACTGCAAAGTGAAAGTGAAAGTATACCCACAGTACAGAATCTGTAAACAGGATATCCTATTACATCACATCCTGCATAAAATGGCCGCCGTTTTTATTTTTCCGTTATGCGTCATATTTTCACGCATACAGATTGTGCGTCATATTTTTTGACGCATAAGAGTGCACATAATGCAGAGTCAAAATAATTTTTCGTCATTGTTCCCTTATATTTGTGTGAGGCTTATTTTACAGTTCTAGAGTTGAAATTTAAGCCGCTGGCAAATATCATGACCAGATATGAAAATTAATTTTGACTCTGCATTATGTGCACTCCTGTACGTCAAAAATTTATGACACCCAAGCTGTATGCGTGGAAATATGACGCATTATAGAAAATATGGTGGCCATGTAATGCTGGTTATTAATATATTAATTTTAAAATGATATTTTTTGACTCTGCATTATGTGCACTCCTGTACGTAAAAAATTTATGACGCCCAAACTGTATGCGTGGAAATATGACGCATTATAGAAAATATGGTGGCCATGTAATGCTGGTTTTTAATATATTTATTTTAAAATGATATTTTTTGACTCTGCATTATGTCCACATTTATCACAGTAATCCAATTATCTATAGGCCAAACAGGTAGTGCAATTGTCACTTACACTTTTTATGGGGCTAACCATGTCCTAATTATGAATTTGTGTATCTTATATGTGTTTAACTTTTGACATGTAGGCCACACATGCGCCTTATGCATGTGTGTACTTCACATGTGCATATTTCATGTATATTTGGGGGGCGGTAGAGGTGGACTTAGGCCCCCAGCACCCTAGGGTTTGTCCTTCCAGATTTGCTAATTTATCCAAGGATTTCAGTTATTCAGTAGTGCTAAACCTGCAGCAGCAGGACCATGGAAGCCCATAGGGTATGATTCACTGTTTGCCATTCAATAATCCCATTTGCCCATTTGACGTTTGCCCTATTGATTCTTTGGAGCAATCTGACATACCATTTTGCATTGATATTTTTTGCGAAATCTCGGCGTTCCTCATGTGCTGATGACAAATAGGTTGTTGATGTATGTGGCCCTTTATGCATTACCTGGTTTAGTGGCATGTTTCATTCTTCCTGCTAGGTTCCAACTGGAACACTACTGTGATCGGCTGCTTGCAAATATTTGGTTGATTGGATGGCACATGTTTATATGTGTGGTCCAATGTAGATCCACTATCAACTGTCTGGGTGCATGTTGTCACTGTAACTTCCAGGTCTCCTCATGAGTTAGTGGCATCTAATCTTGTTCCAATTGGGCATTGATTGTAGCAAAAATGGAGAGAAGCCATTGAGGACATGGTCACCTACACATGGATGGTCCCACCCTGTCACTGAACACGTGTAATGAGACTTTCAAATGGGCTACATTTTTGTGCTGAGTGATAGAATGTCTCAGGTGTCTGGATCAGGCATGTGTCATTGCCACATTTGTACTCCTGGTGGCCTCTGTGGATGGTAATGTATCATGAAACATCATAGCCTCTGTGCAGACGTAAATGGCTGGTATTCAACACACAACTCATCTTTAGCATTTGAAAAAAATGTTACTCAGCGTTTTGAACAGTCAGGGTCCTCGTATGTGTTGAATTTTCATGGACATTATCTGAGGTTGCTGGTTTTGATGGAGGCCATTTACACCATCATACACTATGGTGCTGGTCCACTGTCACACTTTTAAGTTTAGGCATTAATGAAGGTCAGACAACGTAAGGGCCAAGATTTGCCTATTCATGTGTACTGTCACAAATCTGATGCAAATGACAGTCAGATGATGCACTACTATGTATTTGAGTATACATTGATGAGGCTAATGACAAATTATTGTCTGAGGTACAAAAGGTATTGGACAGCATGTGTGTTCCATAGGTGGACCCCAGGTATATGTCGAGTGACCCACGGACAGGTGCCAGTCAGGCTGACAGGATGCTGGGTCAATCAGGTGCAAGCTCTTTCAGTAATCACATGATCACATGTTCTGACTAGGACTGGTCAGAGGGAGCATTAGACAATTGAGATGTCACACTGTGTATGTCCTCTGTTGCTTTGAAGATGACACATGAACCCTGATAAAGAGTTACACGGCAACATTAGTGTCAAAGCTTAATGATGTAATGGCTCACATTCAAACATGTATGCAGTAGGAGGCATCTGCAGGGACAGGGCATGTACATTTGGGTGGTGTGCATGGAGGGGATCACAGGTGTGACATCCATCTGTGTCTCACTAGTCCTGTCAGATGGGATTAGCTGATAAATAGCCTACAGTACCTTTCACAGAAGAATCAATCTACAGGTGATACCAGGCCTTATAAACTCCAAGGCAGTGTATTATATGAGCTGTGTTCCATGCAGTGATATGGTAGTATGACAATGGTCGGCATAGTAAAGGGTGTGGCACACTGGATGACTCTTGTGAGTGTGTGTGTGTTGATGAGGGAATCTGAGTGTACACAAATCGGCATTCCAGGGACCTCTTCAGACAGGTGGGGTGTGAGCAGCTGCAAGTGTGTGTATTGTTTTTAGAAATGGGTTGACATGTAGATGGGATGTGATGCGCTGGATGCTTGTCATAGGTGTAGCACTTGTGCTGTGTATGTTCTGCTTACGTGTAACTCTAGTGAAAGATAGTCATTGCAATGATAGTAAGTAGTTGGAATTACTGTTGGCAAGAGTCTAGTACTACTTTCCTGTTCCTGAAGCATTAGCATCTGAACTGGCTGATGTATGAGGCCTGTTTTCCCCTAGTTGAGTGATGGTTTTTTAGTTGTGTGCCATCTGCTGCGATGATCCATTTTTCCTACATGTATGTGAGTCATATAGTTGGTCCTCAGCTATTGCCCTTCATAGGTGAACTGTACAGGATGTCTGTCATTTACATGGTGTGTGTATTTGCCCATTGTATGGTGGCCATTACATTTGTGGTGTATATTTTTTGTGTGATGATTGTTATGTCATTATTGCCCAATGAGACGACATTCTTCTTCAGCAATTTCAAACTAAAGGTGGGCAGAAATGAATAGGCCAAACCATGATGTGGTGTTTGTTATCTGTGTTTATTTACAATTATGCATTAAGTGGTGATAGAAAAAATTATGAAAAGAAATTATTTACAATCTGTTGGCGCCTACGCACTCCAGCAGCCGTGTTTGGTTGTTCCCCCTCCTGTTGCAGGCCAGCATCCTCCTCTTTGTCGTCTTCAGGCATGTATGGGTCTGGTTCTAGGAGGGGAATGTTCCTTTTTACACAAATGTTGTGCAATATGGCACAAGTGAGTATGATCCTACAGACCATCTCTGGGGAATATAGTAGGCTACCGCCAGTGATGTCATAGCAGCGGAACCTTGACTTTAGGATCCCAAAGGTCCGCTCGACAATGCTGCATGTCCTCTTATGGGCGTCATTGTATGCCCGCTCTGCAGCAGTAGTCGGGTTCCCAAATGGTGTCATTAGCCACGGCTGTATGCCATACCCCTGATCAGCTGAAAGAAAAACACAGAATGGGATCATGTAGATGTAGCTGGCACTCTTGTAAAGACCTTTAATGGCAGTTGTTGTCTTGTGTTGTCTGTGACTCTTTTGTGTACTAATGTGACAACCTATACTTGTAGGCTATACCATCTGCATTGTGTTGTTTCCTTGGCTGAGCAAGTGTTTGTCAGCTAACCGTTTGTCAGCAGTATGTTTTGGGAATTGCAATAGAGTGTGTCCTCCCTAGCATTGTGACTTGTGATACAGGTGTCCGTGTGTCTTCACTGGGGGTGAGATGATAGTTCCATGCAGAGTTAAAATTGAAAGTGTTGTTAACACGTTCATATCAAAGTACCCTGGACATCCTATACCTTTAGACTTATGCAATGTATTAATGTAAAGGTTATTGTGACACTTACAATTTGCAAGGTGACATTTAGGCAACCACACTCATTAATGTCTTCACATTAAGCTGTACAGTAAATTCCAATGTGTGACAGGTTCAATGGTGAGTTAAGAAACATGGCTAGTGATGTGAGGACCTCAGTGTGTTCCTGTCTAGATGTTGCTGTTGTGGTGTATGTGTTGTGTGTCCTAGAGGGTTGCTGTGCAGTGTGTGAATAAGTAGGTTTTAGTACTTACCAACAAGTAGTCCATTGCCATACCGTCCACCCTGGAAGTGTTGGTTGATGGTGCAGTGACGGAAGATGAAAGAGTCATGTACACTCCCAGGATATTTAGCCACGATGTTGCTGATCAATCCCTGGTGATCGACTATGGCCTGCACGTTGATGGAATGTGTGTGCTTCCTGTTGCGGTAGAGGTGTTCTGTTGCAGCAGGTGGCACAAGGCGTACGTGTGTGCAGTCGATTGCACCAAGGACGTGTGGGAAGCCACTGATGGCGTAGAACCCCTGTTTAGTTTCCTGCTGCTTCTGCAGTGTGTTAGGGAAGCAGATGTGGAGGGGTGTCAGGCGAATGATGGCATCCAGTACTTTTGGCAAAAATGCAGAGAATGATGGTTGTGATATTCCGCCAACCAGGGCACCAGTTGTTTGAAACGAGCCACTTGCCAGCAGGTGAAGTACGGCAAGCAGCTTTGTTTCTGTTGGGATAGTGCGGGGTGTCACTAAAGTGGGGGCCAACTGCTGTTCAATGTTTCGCAGCAGCTGCTTAATGGCCTGCCAGTTCAACCGGTACCTCTGTATGATGTTGTGTTCCCTGAGGCCATGCAGGGTTGTTCTTGGGCGGAATATCCTCTCCTGCCTTCTGCGCTGCCTTTGGGGTCCCTGCTGTTGTTGTTGTAGCTGCTGTTGTTGCTGCAGGGCTCTGCGTCTACGTGCACGCTGGATAAAAATCACCTCCATGTCTCCCTGTTGCTGCTCTGTTGCTCTGCTGCTCTGTTGTTTGTTCTGTGTGTTCTGATTAAATACAGGTGTGTTTGCCCCATTTTAACGCCTGCCCTGACCCAGGTGTTAAATTTTGACGAACATTGGGCTTTGCGTCATTTTTTTGCTCCGCCTCCCGGCCGAGAGTCATTTTTGCCCGGAAGCATAAATACGACGCATGGCTGTGTGTGCCGTTTTTTGGACGGGAACGCCTACCCTGCATATCATTAACGCAGGGCAGGTTGCCGCATCCAGAAAATGACGCACACTGCGGATTTTTATCGTCCGCGGGCGTCAGGGTTTAAATATGGGGCAACGTTTGCGCTGATTGTGTGTCAAATTTTTTGACGCACAATCGGCGCAAACGGAGTATAAATATGCCCCTGGAACTTCCCCGCTTAACTTTTTAACTCATGCATATTCGTAGGTGCCAAGCTCCTTTGTAAATAACCCTAATCCCTGCCCTCATTCTGTTTCTAATTTGTTGCCTCGTCTCTTAGGGCTGGGTTTCCCTCTGTAAACTCCACTGACCTTCTGAAAAGGCACCTCCAACCTTCTGCCACCAGAACAAATGGGCAGTCCTGCCCCCCCACACTACCACTTTCAACATCTTAGCTTGGAGCTCTCTAATTTCTAACAAATAAAGCCTTAATTCAATGGGATAAATGCAACCCATTCGCGTGAAAAAATTCCACTGCATCCTACCGAATATCTGAATGCATAATGCAGCCCACCCCCTGCTCCCTACAAAAATGTTGCATTTCTCTTTTGATCTTCCTACGTGCCCTATCGATCGCTGCTGGCCTGCGTGTGCCCCCTCCAAGTCCTTCTAGGAATAAACTGCTTCCGGAAAACAACCTGCCCACTGCTGCTTTATCTCCAACAAAACCCTCTTCATCCCTTTCACCAGAGCCAATCCTTTCTCCTGAAGGAGGTCGTTCTCACCAAATGCATGATCAAAATGTCAGGGCACGCCGTCCCCTTCTTCAAGTTAACCAATGCTTGCAACAGCTCCCTCCACTTCATACCCCCTTTTCCATACCATAATACCCCCCCACATGATGCACTCAGCCCCAGGTTTGTTGAATCTGATTTCCTGGCTTCCTGTTCCGCCCTTCTAATGAAAAAGTGTCCCAAAATCCAGACGCTCAACCTTACGGGCAGAGGGCCCGGCACTGAACCTACAAAAGAAACAAGTGTTAACCATAAGTCTTGTCCTCACACCCCACTAAAACCTAACACCTGTATCTCTAGAAGCACTCAGAGGACCACCTACCCAACTGCTTTATTCCCTCCCTGCACCGCCCGCCTCCCTGCCTCGGTTGCTGCTCCTATTCGAAAAGGGTGGGTGCCAAAATCCATTGGTGGCAACCCCATGTCCACTAATGCTTTTCCCAATATGATCAGCAGTTGAAAAGCTGTTACCCGTGTGCCATCTACATGTACAAAAACTGCAGCTCCTTTGTTTTCCTGTAGCTGACTCCACATCACTCCCCACTGACAGGGGCAAACTTCCTCATCTTCCTGTCTCAGCAGCAGTACATGACCTCCTCGTGCCTGCCGGTCCGTCTTAGATGACCTCAGAAAGATTCCCACCCCTTTGGTATGGACACCTCCCCCCATGACACCCCCATGATTCTTGTGGAACCCAGCATTTCTGACACACGAAAAGCTCCAAAAAGCATCCATACCATCAACGTCAAGAATATGTTGCTGTTCCCAAGAACAAATGTGAAGCAGTCTTCCCTGGACCCCCTTTAAAATGTCCAACGTCACTGGTCTCTGTGCTTGTCTGCCCTGACCTCGCTCCCCTGTCCCCCTCCAACATCCGCACGCCCAGCTCACGAGCTGAGAGTGCATACCCCCATAATAATATTCCCATGCAGGCGACTCCCGCTAAGTTCTCTGGGATAGTCCCTTTCCTACCAAATCCAAAATAAACGGGACTACATCCTCTCTTCTGTCCCTACCCCTCTCTCATCTTGATGCTCCTGACCTTATGAGTACTTTCCATGCCGCCTCATACGCTTTCCGCGTCGAACATGCCAAAGACCCCACCACCATCTGCAGCATCCTTCTTCACCTACATTCCAGAACTGCTGTGGCATGTGGGTCCGTTGCCTGTCTGCGTCCTTGGCAAGCCCCTGGAACCTCTCCCACTGCGAACAAAATAAAGCATCTGCAATGTCACTGTTCACTCCAGGCACACATTTTTTCTTAAACATAATATCACAGAGCAGACACGCCAAAACAAACACCCTCAGCAATTTTATGACTCGTGGATCCCTAGCTGACTGCTTGTTTACCACGTGCACAACGTCCATCTTGTCAACATGGAAAAGTACCTTCTTTTTTTATTTTTTATTTTTTTTATTTTAAGGACACGCAGCAGGTTACATGTTTGCAATAATAAAGAGGAAAAAAACGCAAAAAAAAGGAAGCATAAATACATCAATATTGTCCTACAGGTGAAGCAAACATTCTGAACAAGAGTCAATGATAATAGTTTCTGCTCTTAGGAATCTCATAAATTTACTTATATAGTCGGCACGTTCTCGGGGCCCAAGAGCCATACGGAGAGAGGTGCCCAAGCTCTAGTGATTCTTTTACAGGCCGCTGCTCCTTTTAGTTCATAAAGGCTACTCTCCAGGTGATACATAGATAAGAGTTGTGAAAACCATTGATTGAACCGTGGGGGATCGACATCACTCCACAGAGATGCTATGCAGTTACGAAATACTGACATTGCTATGAACAGAAAGTATCTATCTCGACTATTGCAGACTGAATGATCAACTCCCAGTAAAACCATTTGAGGTGTCAGATAGATAGACTGTTTCAAGATTTTCTTCAATATATCGGATATCCCAGTAATCAAACTTCCCAGTTTTACACACTGAAAGAACATATGACAGAGATCTGCTTTCGGGCAACCGCATCGTGGACACATAATTCCCGCCGTTTTGCCCCAGCTCGCAATCTTAGCAGGTGTATAATATAAATTATACAATACCATAAAGTGTTGAGCTTGCGGGCCAGCAGACACTAAAACAGTCCGTGCCATTTCCATAGACTCACAAACCTCTGTCTCTTTAGTTCCAACCCGTGCTTCTCATTTTTTAACCAATGTCACCAGGTCATCTTGTATAGAATTTAAAAGCAGTGGATACAGATTTTTAATACCGCAGCTAGTGGGGTGTCGTGAGACTTCCATTAGCTTAATCTTATCCGTGTGCCAACCTTGGGTCATACTAGTTAGTAAAAAGGCTCTAATCTGTAAAAATTTAAAAAAGTCTATTTTTTCCAGCGCAAATTCCGCACTCAGTTCCTCAAAAGATTTGAGGTGGCTGCCAGAGTGAAACAAGTCCCCGACTTTGTGAATACCCCGATTACTCCACCTCAAGCAATAGTGATCTTTAAATATTGCTGGAAGCGTGGGGGTACTCCACAAGGGAGTGTAGTGGCAGATTCGTCCTATACCTATCTTGCGCTTAACCTGGGTCCATGCCTTAAATGCAGCATAAAGTACCTTAAATTTAACCTTTTTATAGTAGCTGGGTTCCAGAATCCGCAGGAAGACTGCGTCTTCTTCTTTGCCCAGAATCAGGGTATATATCGAAGGGAGAGCATCTTGCCCGGGTCTATCCGTAACATAAAGTATCTGTGCATACTGAATCACTGCTGCCAAATAATAAAGTTTAAAATTGGGAAGTGCCCACCCCCCTTGCTCTCTTGGGAGAGTCATATAATGGAAAGCCCGGCGCGGCTTTGTATAAGACCAAATGAAGCTATTAACCAATCCCTCTGTTAGTTTAAACCTATCTTGCCCAATCTCTAGGGGGATTGTTCTAAAGAGGTAGAGTATTTTGGGTAAAAACACCATTTTTATCACATTACAGCGTCCCATGAGTGACAAGTGTAGATTGTTAATGCGAGCGAGATCTTTCCTAGTCTTTGTTAAAATTGGGCCCGTGTTTATTTTCACCACTTCGTCAAGGTTTGCTGTAAGTTTAACACCTAAATATTGTACCTGTGTCAGCACCCGCTCGTCCTTAAAATCTACTGATTCATTCACCAATATTTGGCATTTACTCTTATTCAGCAAATAACCAGATCTTTTCCCAAACTGCAGGGCTTCCTGCTCTATTTCCAATATAGCAGTCCTGGGGTCCGTGGTCACCACCGCGATATCGTCTGCATATGCTAAAATCTTAGTACACCCCCCTTTCAATGAGACTGGCATGATCCGACCATTCCGGATCATATTCCTGATCAAGGGATCAATATATAGCGCAAAAAGCAGTGGTGAACACGGACACCCTTGTCGCGTGCCTCTCTGAATATTGATTGAGGACGACTTTAGCCCGGCAACTTGTATCGTAGCCGTTGGGTGTTGGTAAAGCTGTTGAATTGCCTTGACAAATCCGGGACCGATGTTATTTTTACGCAGGACAGACCATAAAAAGGGCCAATGGACCCGATCGAAGGCTTTTTCCGCGTCTAACAAGATTACTGCCATGGGAAGCCTGGCTACTGCACTAACATCAAGTAACGTAATAACTCGTCTTATATGATCTGCCGTGCTTTTCCCCGGGATAAAGCCATGCTGCCATGGAGATACTAAGCCTGAAATTACCAAACTCAAGCGGCTAGCAAGTATTTTAGCGTAGATTTTGGCATCGCTGTTAATTAAAGAGATTGGGCGATATGAACCAGGCTGAGTGGGTTCCTTGTCCTTTTTAAAAAAAACTACTATCTTAGCCTCCCCCCAGGAGGCCGGTTGAGGAGCCCCTGCTTGTACTTCAATAAATAAGTTAAGTAGCTGTTTACATATCTCCACAAAAAAAACTTTATAGAATTCTAGTGGAATTAGATCCCCCCCTGCCGCCTTCCCACTTGCCAAGGCACGAGTTGCTAAATCCAATTCCTCCAGTGTCATAGGTGCTTCTAAAGCTGCCTTATCTTCCTCTCTTAACTGACCTGATATCTCATTGCCCGCGGCATCGATCCCTTCCTCTTCTTGGGGCTGTTCTTCCTGGGTATATAATTTTTGATAGAATTGTCTAAAGACTCCCATAATCTCAGGACCGTGATGTTCCATCCGCCCTTCTTCATTCACTAAGCTTTTAATACTCCCAAATACCTGCTTTTGTCTTATTCTTAAGGCCAACTGTTGGCCCACTTTCCCGCTATACTCATAGCATTTCTGACGGTATACTAAAAATTTTGCAGCAGCCTTATCCATGAAAATCTTGGCGGCTTCTGCCTTGATGATATTCACATCGCACAGAATGTCTGAAATATCTACTCCACTGCGGATCACTTCCCCTAGTCGCTGCTCAGCTTTAACCAGCTTTGTCCGAACTAATTTTAGCTGATCCATGCGTATTTTCTCCTTTCTTAACCCATAACTCAGGGTTTCTCCTCTGACAGCAGCTATAAAAGTATCCCAAACTATCTGACAAGAAGCAGAACCCTGATTTATCTTAAAAAATTCAGGGATCCATTCCTTCATTTTATGGATATACACTGGATCAGCTAATAGTGTCCTATCAAATGTCCAAGATCTCGGCTGCGGGCCCTTTCTCCCTGTCTCCAAAGCCAAAACCAATGGGTTGTGGTCTGATATAATTCTAGGAAGTCTATTGACCCCTATTTGATTTTGTAGAGAGGCTGTCACAAAAAAGTAGTCTAACCTGACTAATTTCTTATGCGGAGCAGAGAAAAAGGTGGACCCTGAATCCTGCGGGCAACACAACTGCCAGACGTCGATCAAGCCATGATTAATGGCCAATGACTGAAGTGCCCTAAAAACTTTGTTTTTTCTACCCAGGTAGAGAGTTTGTTCCTGAATGGGTTCTTTACTTTCTAAATGTATATTGAAATCTCCACACATTATGATAGGTGTTGCCCACTTCGTAAGTTCTAAATTAAGCCAATCCAGTATCTCAGGATCATCTGTGTTAGATCCATAAATAGAACATAGAGTGAACCTTAGTCCCTTAGCCGAGCATTCCAACAGAGCAAGCCTGCCAAGATTATCAGCAAATTGTTTATGTATAACCAGAGTACTGATCCGAGTTAATATCGCTACCCCTCTAGTGGTTGTGTGTTGTCGTGTAAAAACCGCTAGCTTCCACCCATAAAACTCCATTAGCTGCTTTTGTGTACCTGGAATATGTGTTTCCTGCATACAAATAATATCGACATTCCATGACTTGAAAACCTCTCCTACAAACTGCCGCTTCTTGTTATTATTAAGCCCACAAACGTTCACTGTAGCGATACGTATTTCACTTTGCTGTCCCATTTTTTATGGATGCTGATCCTTCTAGTTCCCCTGTATGCCTTATTCAACTTTGCTGCTTTCACACCTTGACACCTTTTCCACTGATAAGAGCCATCCCCGCACCCCCTACTGCGTGTCCCATTATCCTTTTTGTCCCTATGACCCCCCCGCCCTCCTCTAACCCACCCCCCAACCCTTACCCCTACAAATGGAATCGCCAGGCTTCTGAGCCTGTAAGATGGTAATTGCCAGTCCCGTTAGCCCACCCATACGTAAAACACCTTCACACACTTATGGCTTGACAATCAATACACGCGGCCCCTCATCTTCACCCTCCCGATCAAAACCCTTAACCGATAGATGTTCAAAAAAACACCCCAATCAGTATCACATACCTTTACATATAAACAACTATTCACAGCAGCCCCTCCCTTGACCAGTTTTCAACTGCTGTAAATATTCCCCTGCCTTCATTTCTGAAAGAAAAAATCTTGTAGTTGTTTTGTAGACAACTTTTAGACGCGCAGGGCTTAGCAAGTAGGCTTCCGCCCCCAACTCTTGAAATTGAGCAATCATCTGCCTAAGTCGCCACCGTCTTTCTACAGTGGCATGTGCGAAGTCTGGCCTACTAAAGAATGATACACCTTCCACCGTCACCTTTGAGTTGGGCGGGCTTTTTCAAACACAGCCTGTCTCAATAAAAAATTGCCAAAATACACTATAATGGCCCGCGGGTAACTCTGGTCTCTATTAGTAGCAGTCAAAGCTTGTTTTTTCTTCATTAGAGGAAAACGGTGTGCTCTCTGAATCTCCTTTTCCCAATCCCAACCATTCAAGTCTGGGAATGCTTGCTTAAAAAGTGAAACTATATAAGCCCTAGTATCCTGCCCCTCGAGGTCCTCTGCTATACCCAAGATCCTCAAGTTATTCCGCCGCTGACGGTTTTCAGCATCTTCCAGTTTCCATTGAATATCCGAGATCTGCTGCCCTTGTGTCATCGTCTGTGCTGTTGCTGCTTTAACTTCGATTTCCAGCTCCTCCGTTCGAGTCTCCATGGTGGCGATGCGTACACCAATATCCTGACAGGATTTGACCACTTTTTTAATAGATAGTTGTAGCTGTCTGCTAGCTGCTTTCATTTTCCTGCTCTCCCTCTGAGTCTGTTCATGATTCTGAACCATTGTCCTGTAGATAAGATCCAAAGAAGGAGGTTCTGCAAGGTCGCTCGTGGGGGGGGGCACCAGAGTACTACAGGCCGAATCCCTTTTCGAAAAGGCCTGTTGGGTGGCCGTATAATCCCACTGCATTTCACCATCCTCCTCTTGAGGCTTGATCGGGTCTCTCCTAAGCTTGGCCCCTGAGCTGCTCCTGGCTTCAGTTTGTTCAGCTGATTTTCTTCTGCATGTTAAGTAGTTCGATGCCCAGATACTTGCAGCAGAACTACTCTCGATATCTGAATCTGTTAAAGGAATTTCTTCGTCCAAATCTGAATCTTTAGACTGATCAGAGAGAGAAAAAAAACTCTCTGCTGTATCAAATGGCCCCTGATCGATGTTTGTTGGTTTCGCCTCTTTTCCCCTCTGGGCAGGAGCTGGGGAGGTAGTCTCGTATATCGTTGAGGACTTGGCCATATCGTCAATTTGTTGCAAATTTAACTTGCAGCTTGATGGACTAGATTGTACTACACATTTCTCTGGAATGGATTCCTGAGACCTCTGATTTGACTCCTTAAATTCCTGCTCGGATAGCTTCGCACACCCCATTGGGGGGAGGGCCACCCCCTCCCCGCTATTTCCTGGGCTTGTACTGGCGGTCTCCTGACAGGGTGGCTCCCTCCCCCCTACATCGAACATAGGAGTGAATACTTCAGGAGATGTAAATGCAACAGGTACATGCTCATCATTGACTCCTAACACGTTTGGTTGCACATCACAAGCTGCCTTTTCCGTGGACCTTTGCTTAGGCCGCATCACGCTAGAAAACATTGTTGGAACAGAGTACCTTGCGTCTTTTTCCATGTCGGTTGTTTTGTGCAGGCCCCCTTTCACTTGAAGATTGCTGTGCTCCTTTGATCCGGGGACCGGTAGCTTTTTATCCTTTCTGGTTCCTCCTGGGTCTTGGTTCTGCCGTGCCCGTAAGGAGCGAGGGGTCCTGTTTATCTTCAGCGCCATCCGAGCGTCCCACACGCCCCAAACACCAACTAATATTGCCAGGAAGCGGCGGGAATCGCGCTTAGCCGAGAGGGGTCAGAGCGCGGGTCTGGAGCGAGCGTCACGCTCGCATATTCTTGCGGGGCCCACCGGTGCCTGCCGTTGCGGCCCCGATCCTGGCAGGGACCACCAGAAAGCCGAAAAGCGCCTGCAGCGGTCCGTGCTGCCGGCGCACAGCGTCCGCGGCATCCGCGGCAGCAGGTGAGCGAGAGCCGCGTGTGGTCTGGGGATGGGCTAGAGCGGTAGTGGCGATCAGCCGGGAAATCCGGCCGCCATCTTGGATTCCGATTTTGTGGCCAAGTACCTTCTTGTGCTGCAGCAATGGACTACATTTGTACACTGCCACTAAAAGGGGAAAAAGTTCCAGAAAGGCGATACCCCTCCCCCCACGCTTCCACCTTGCTGGCCACTCCTGGGTGCACCATATCCCCTGATAGTAAATGCCAAATACAATGTATCCCGCAGCATCTGAAAATATCTGTGCCTCCCACTCGACTTCTGGCGGGGAACCCATTGGGATACCATTGAAAGTGTCCAAGAAAAAGCACCACATGTGCAAATCCTCCCTCACGCCCACAGAAACCCTCACATGATGATGAGGCATAGACAATCCCAACAACGCGCGCCCCAACCACCTACAACATGTCCTACCTACTCTAACTACTCCAAACACGAAATTCAATTGGCCGAGTACAGTCTGTACTTCTTTGACCGTAACCTTGGGTTTTTCCAACATTACATCCAACAGCAAAAGCATTGTCACCTGTTTGTCTAAAGGCAATCTGGCCTCCCTGGTCATGGAATCCAGCTCAATCCTCATAAAGGAAAGCGAGTTGGAAGGACCCGCAGTCTTTTCCGGGGCCAAAGGCATACCCACATCTTCCATGAGCTCTGTGAAGCTGTCCAGCAATTCCTGGCAGCCCGTTGAGATGGAAGGTGTAATGAAAAAGAAATCATCTAAGTAGTGTGTAACTTTTGTATGACCTGTGCCACTCCATAAAGGAACTGAAGTGCTCAAACAAAACACAAGATATCGCACAACCCATGGGAAGAGCTTTATCCACATACCACTCACCATCAAATTGTATGCCCAACAATTGGAAATTCTGCAGGTGTACCAGGAGCAGCCTTAAATCAGACTTGATATTGCATTTTGCCATTAGTGCCCCATGCCCTGTCTGCTCCAACAGCACCATTGCTATGTCTATTGATGAATGTGACACACTGGACACCTCTCTTGGGATAGTCATTGACAGACTGGCCTGCCGGCCATGATAGATGTTGTATCAACAGAAACTGTCCCTAATCTTTTTTCAGTACCACTCCAATGGGAGAGATCTTGAGCTGGTCCATTGGCCAGTCTTGGAAAGGTCCGCCCATCCTACCCTCAGCTATCTCTTTTGCCAACTTTTTCCTTACAACCTGCGGATGCGCTCTTACAGACTTCAAATTCTCAGCCCAGTGCCACTGTCGGGGACCCTCATACTCCAAACAACAACCACACGTAAAACCTTCAATCAACGGAATAGCTGCCTCTTGCTTAGGGTAAAACTGTAACCAGTATCTCAACCTGTCTGTCATAACCGGTGTATGAGCCATTTCCTTCAGAGCCTTGGCCACTTCCCCCGTGAAGGCCCCTGGACCCCCTGCTGCCATGCCTGTGTCCCCGGTTGATACCTGTTCCTGATTACCCCATCCCTGGATTACCGAGCACGGCACCAAGGCGTGTCTGCCCCCAGACTTAGAGCACTCATGTTGGAACTTGCAGTACTCCCTCGTGCACAGTCCCTTATTAAAGTCCCAGCATGCCCCAGATATTCCTCCCTGTACTTTGGATCCTGACCCCACCCTGCTCCGGGTGGGATGCTGCTGAAAGGGCTTGTGCTGTATCGGGAGGCCTCTGGCTGTAAACACTGTCTTGCCAAACGTTGCTGAGCCCAAATTTCGCCCCATTTTGCCTCCGGGTCCGCTGCTATCCTGGCCAGAAACTCCTCATCATACTGGGCCCATGCATTGCCCCCAAAAGTGAGCTGTGCTTTCCTAATGTCCATATATTTTAGCAAAGCCACCCTTCTCTCTGAGGCCCGTATTTATACTTTTTTTGCGCCGCATTTGCGTCGTTTTTTGACGCAAAAACGGCGCAAACTTGCAAAATGCCATTGTATTTTGTAGGTTTGCGCCGTTTTGCATCAAAAAGCAGCGCAAATGCAGCGCTAAAAAAAGTATAAATACGGGCCTGAGTGTTTTTTCACAATATACACTTGCATATAAAAGAAAATCTGATGTTTAATTTTCTATTGTTACTGGCACTTGTGGGTGTTTAGCCAGCTCAAATTCCTCCTCCTTCGAACCCTACTTTGCCCTTAGCTCCCTGTGGATTAACTTCAGTACTTCCACCTACTCACCTTTACATATCTTTTCCCTCATGGCCGGCATCAAATGCACCCCCATAGGTTTCATAACCCCCATGTATGGGAGCTTTTTTATCTTCAACTCCTTGCTTTCCTTTCCTTCTACTTTCACCTCAGGGCATTCAATCCCCTGCCCCACCCTTTGTGCCACCCACCCCCACATCCTCCTATCCACGTGCCTGCACTGTTGATGTCTGCATTCAGGCGCTCTCCTCCACTCCCTTGGTATCTGTCCCCACACCTGTGTCTCTGACATACTTCCCACACCTAAGATGTAGATCATCTATGCTCCCTCCACATCTGACCTCACTCATCCTGTATGCACCTTCCAGTCTGTCCCGTCTTACCTGGCATTAAGGTCACCGCCCGCACTGATGCCTGCCGCCTTGCCTCTTTTCTCGCAGCCGTCCGCCTTGTCGTTGCCTGACGATGCTTCATTTTGGCCTTCAACGTACTAGGACAAAGAACATTAGCGCCACCCCATGCTCCCACCTGCGCTCCCTCAGTATCACTGTCACCATCTATTATTTGCCCTTCCTCTGAGCTATCTTCAAAATAGTCCAGCTCCATGTCATCACCTTTGCACCCTTGTGCAACCTTCAGGGACTCTTTTCTGGGCACCACCTTGCCCGTGGTCTGACCCATACACCTGGGAATACTCGCACTCCCCATCTCTTGTGCTCCCCTCCCCCCGGGGGATAAAGCTCCACCTCTTCGTAATAACCTGGACACCATCTTTCTTGCCCTGATTTCTGCGCCGCTGTCCATGCTCATAGCGCTGGCGGAGCGGACCCTGTATGAGGCTGGCCTGGCTTATAGTGGGTACCTTGTGGTACTTACACCTTGTGCCAGGTCCAGTTATCCCTTGTTAGTAGATTAGTAGTGTTCTAGCAGCTTAGCCTGATAGAGGTAGCTATAGCAGAGCAACTTAGGCTGAACTAAGAGACATGCAAAGCTCCTACTATACCACTTATATCACTTAGCACTATATCATAAGAAACACAATACTCAGAGTTACTAAAAATAAAGGTACTTTGGGGCATATTTATACTCCGTTTGCGCTGGAATTGCGTCGTTTTTTTTTACGCAATTTCGACGCAAAACGTACTCCATATTTATACTTTGGCGTTAGACGCGTCTAGCGCCAAAGTCCATGGAGTTAGCGTCATTTTTTAGCGTGGACACCTACTTTGCGTTAATTATATGCAAGGTAGGCGTTCCCGTCGAAAAAATCGACTCCGAGGCATGTGCGTCGGATTTATACTCCCGGGCAAAAATCACGCCCGGGAGTGGGCGGGTCAAAAAAAATGACGTACGCCGCTTTTGCGCAGTTTTTTAGCACCTGCAAAAGGCAGGCGTTAAGGGACCTGTGGGCTCTGAAGGAGCCCAGAGGTGCCCTCCCATGCCCCCAGGGACACCCCCTGTCACCCTTGGCAACCCCAGGAGGACACCCAAGGCTGGAGGGACCCATCCCAGGGACATTAAGGTAAGTTCAGGTAAGTGTTTTTTTTTATTTTTTATTGTGGCATAGGGGCGCCTGATTTGTGCCCCCCTACATGCCACTATGCCCAATGACCATGCCCAGGTGACATAAGTCCCCTGGGCATGGCCATTGGGCAAGGGGGCATGACTCCTGTCTTTGCTAAGACAGGAGTCATTTCTATGGGGGTTGGGAGTGAAAAACAAATGGCGCAAATCGGGTTGAGGTGAAAAAATTGCCTCAACCTGACTTGCCCCATTTCTTCACGCCCAAGCTCCATTTTCCCCTACGCCGGCGCTGCCTGGTGTACGTCGTTTTTTTTAACGCACACCAGACGGCTCCGGCGGCTAACGCCGGCTAACGTCATTCAATAAATACGGCGCCCGCATGGCGCTTCAGAATGGCGTTAGCCGGCGCTAATTTTTTTGACGCAAAACTGCGTTAGCGCAGTTTTGCGTCAAAAAGTATAAATATGGGCCTTTATTTTGGTGACAATATGCCAAAAGTATCTCAGAGAATATACTCCCGTAGGAGGTAGGTAATATACACAAAATCTACACACAAACCAAAATCAGGTAAGTAAACAGTTAGAAAAGTAGTGCAAACACCAACACAATAGAATGCAATGGGAGACAATAGGCCTAGGGGCAACACAAACCATATACTCCAAAAGTGGAATGCAAACCACAAATGGATCCAAGGCCTAGTGTAGTGTGTAGAGGGTCACAGGGAGTGTAAGGAAACATTAAGGGTGTCCAAGATACCCCACCCCAAGACCCTGAAAAGTAGGAGTAAAGTTACCCTACTACCCCAGAAAAACAGAAAAGTCGAGATATGGGATTCTGCAAAGACAACAACTCACTGCAAAGCACTGAAGACGGATTCCTGGACATGAGGACCTGCAAAGGAAGGAGACCAAGTCCAAGAGTCACGCAAGTGTCCAGGGGGGGCAGGAGCCCACTAAACCCCGGATGAAGGTGCAAAAGGGCTGCCTCTGGGTGGAAGAAGCCAAAGATTCTGCAACAACAGAAGGTGCCTGGAACTTCTCCTTTGGTCAGAAGATGTCCCAGGGTGTGCTGGAGGATGCAGAGTTGTTTCCATCAAGAAAGACCGCAAACAAGCCTTGCTAGCTGCAAGAGTCGCTGTTGAAGGTTTTGGGTGCTGCCAGGGCCCAGGAAGGACCAGGAGGCTGCCCCTTGGAGGAGGAGACAGGGGGGGGGGAACTCAGCAATACACAGAGCCCATGCAGAAGCAGGCAGCACCCGCAGAAGCACCTGAACAGGCATTCAGAAAATCTGAGCACAACGGTTGACTCAGCACAACAAAAGAGGGTCCCATGGAGTCGGAGTCCAACTCAGCGAGTTGGGCAATGCAGGACGGAGTGCTGGGGACCTGGGCTAGGCTGTGCATGAAGGAAGTCTTGCAAAAGTGCACAGAAGCTCTAGCAGCTGCTGTTCACACAGAACACAGAATTACTGTCTGGCCTGGGGAGGCAAGGACTTACTTCCACCAAATTTGGACAGAAGGGCCACTGGACTGTCGGAGACACTTGGATCCAGCTCCTGTGTTCCAGGGACCACGCTCATCAAGATGAGAGGGGACGCAGAGGACCGGTGATGCAGAGGTTTGGTGCCTGCGTTGGCAGGGGAAAGATTCCGTTGACCCACTGGAGATTTCTTCTTGGCTTCCAGTGCAGGGTGAAGGCAGACAGCCCTCAGAGCATGCACCACGAGGAAACAGTCGAGAAAACTGGCAGGATGAGGTGCTACAATGGTGCTGGTAGTCTTCTTGCTACTTTGTTGCGGTTTTGCAGGAGTCCTGGAGCAGTCAGCAGTCGATCCTTGGCAGAAGTCGAAGAGGGAAGTGCAGAGGAACTCTGGTGAGCTCTAGCATTTGTTATCTGGTGAGATACCCACAGGAGAGACCCTAAATACCCCACAGAGGAGGATTGGCTACAGAGAAAGGTAAGCACCTATCAGGAGCGGTCTCTGACGTCACCTGCTGGCACTGGCCACTCAGAGCTGTCCATTGTGCCCTCACGCCTCTGCATCCAAGATGGCAGCAGTCTGGGACACACTGGAGAAGCTCTGGGCACCTCCCCTGTGAGGTGCTGGTCAGGAGAGTGGTCACTCCCCTTTCCTTTGTCCAGTTTTGCGCCAGAGCAGGGCTGAGGGGATCCCTGAACCAGTGTAGACTGGCTTATGCAAGGAGGGCACTATCTGTGCCCGTCAAAACATTTTCAGAGGCCAGTAGAGGCTACTCCTCCCAGGCCCTTCACACCCATTTCCAAAGGGAGAGAGTGTAACACCCTCTCTCAGAGGAAATTATTTTTTCTGGCTTCCTGGTACTGGGCTGCCCAGGCCCCAGGGGGGCAGAAACCTGTCTGAGGGTTGGCAGCAGTGGTAGCTGCAGAGAGCCCCAGAAAGTTAGTTTGGCAGTTCCCGGGCTCTATCCTGGAGACCTGGGGATGCATGGAATTGTCCCCCAATACCAGAATAGCACTGTGGTGACAATTCCATGATCCTAGACATGTTACATGGCCATGTTCGAAGTTACCATGGTGACGCTACATATAGGTATTGATCTATCTGTAGTGCACGCGTGTAATGGTGTCCCTGCACTCACAAAGTCTGGGGAAATTGCCCTGAACGATGTGAGGTCACCTTGGCTAGGCCCAGGGTGCCCTCACACTAAGTAACTTTGCACCTAACCTTCACTAAGTGAGGTTTAGACATATAGGTGACTTATAAGTTACTTAAGTGCATTGTAAAAATGGCTGTGAAATAATGTGGATGTTACTTCACTCAGGCTGCAGTGGCAGTCCTGTGTAAGAATTGTCTGAGCTCCCTATGGGTGGCAAAAGAAATGCTGCAGCCCTTAGGGATCTCCTGGAACCCCAATACCCTGGGTACCATATACTAGGGAATTATAAGAATGTTCCAGTGTGCCAATCAAAAAAAATTGTCACTAGCCTGCAGTGACAATTTTAAAAGCAGAGAGAGCATAAACACTGAGGTTCTGGTTAGCAGAGCCTCTGTGATACAGTTATGCACCACAGAGGGAACACATATAGGCCACAAACGTATGAGCACTGGGGTCCTGGCTAGCATGATCCCAGTGACACATATCAAACATACCGACAACATAGGGTTTTCACTATGAACACTGGGCTAGCAGGATCCCAGTGTGACAGTAAAACACCCTGACATATACTCACAAACAGGCCAAAAGTGGGGGTAACAAGGCTAGAAAGAGGCTACCTTCCTACACCAATCATCAAAAATCTGTGGCTTACCCGGCCATTTATGGATTAATAAGGTGCAGAGAGTTCCACCCTCAACAAACATTCACACAGTCCCTTGGGAATTGCACTACTCAGCTGGCAGAACTAAAAGCTTTGATTCTGGCAATGGAACATATAAATCCAGAATTCCCCACTCTCATAGTGTGCGATTCGTATTAACTTGTCTAGTCTTCTAATGACAATTTGCAACACAAGCACCTAGATGGATCTAGAGACTCTAAGGGAGATACAATCAAGCATTAAGTACCCTGGGGAGAGGTGGCAGAACTCAAAGAGAGTCTGCCACAGGCTCATGTAATACATACACTACGTCATCAACATGTTGGAATACACGGTGTCAGGAATGTTTTGTCTGATGAAGCAGTCAAATCTGCAGTCATTACTGCTACAGTACCTGTGAATACTTATTCCTGTATGACGGTGGATGAAGAAGTATTGGCTGCTGTGAGGTCTTGCGTTGATAGCACAGCTTCACCAAAATAATATCCAGCAATACATTCCCATGATTTAAGTGCCCATTCCAGTGGTGGGTTTTCACTAATCAAGACAGCAGGATAGAATTAATTAGAACAGCACCTGAGGGGGTTGCAGCTGACCAATGCTGGTGTGGTGGCTCCAGTTTCCTTGTTACAGAAACGCTACTGGTGGCATGGTCTGTACAAAGAGACAAACCAATATGTCCTTTGCTGTGACATTTGCTAACAAAAAAAAGGTTCCACTATTAAGCACCCACCACAGACACCCCTCTTAGGGCCTCATTATGATTTTGACAGTCAAAATGATCCGACCGCCAACGCCACAGGGAGGAGGCTGCCGTCACACTAATGGAATCCCCCAGTCGTATTACAATGTTTTCACCAGGCTGACTGATGGAAACATTGTTTTATGATGGTTCACCCGTCAGACCAGTGGAAACAGTGCCACTGAATTGGCCTCGGCTCCCTTAAGGGAGCCGAGGCCAATGCCATGGCACAAAAGCACCCTTGGAATGTGCACTGTCTGCACAGCAAACAGTGCGCATTCCAAGAGTGCTGGCGGGGGGGGGGGCTGCACTGCCCATGCCATGGCTTTCCAGCAGCCTTTTCTTGTCAGGAATCCCACCATGAAAAGGCTGGCGGAAAGAGGACTTGTGATCAGAATGGCAGTGCTGAACTCAGTGCCACCACTCCGACAGCCGCTGCTCCACGGGGATCCATGATCCTGTTGGTGGCAGCGGTCCCCTGGCAGTCTGACTGCCAGTGTTGTAATCTGGTAGTCAGGCCACCATGAGTGTGGCAGTCTGACCGCAACCGTGGGTTTGGCGGACCTGGGACCACCAAACCCGTAATGGGGGCCTTAGTCTCTAACAAGCCTCGACAGTATGCTTACCCAAGACCATTGTGACCCTCTGACCTGCATTCAATACATCCTTCTTGCTGTAGAGTATTGCCCTAGATTTCTTTGGGTGTGGCCACAGTGATAAGCTGACACTCACACTGTTATTAAAGATTTACAAGTCAGGAAATGTGCAGTAGCTGCATTCCACTCAGACCAGGACCCTGCTTTTGCTTCTTAAGCATGCAGTAATACTATGGGAACCCGGGCTGCAGCTGTGCATTATTTGTCTCTATACCATCCTGAGGGGAATTCGATAGTGGAGAGAAAGAAGCAAGGTTTAAAGCAATCCTTAACAGCTAGTATATTAGGTTCAGGTCTTAGATGGATCCACCAACTTTATGGATTCCAGAGGACATTAAATAATCTACGTAAATTATATGAATTCCTGTTTGGCATCCAGATATTTTAGATCTTGATGCCCTGGCTCAATGGTCACAGAAACACCTTTTGACATAAATGAACATCTCACTGTCTCACATGAACAACAAGATGTCTGAGATGAGTGTTCTACTCTGCATGCTGCCTTAGAGGGAATGAGGGATACACCAGCACCCAAAGGTTTATTCCAAAAGTTTGGGATGTCGTTCGAGAAAAGATGGTGATGAAGAAAGAATTTAGCCCATCATACTGTGCACCGGTGCCAGTCCTTGGAATTCAAGATACCATAATTGTGATTTTACCACTGCTTGCTGATTGTAAAGACAAATGCTTTTTCTCTATTGATCAGGTCAAATTGCATCATGTGGCTGATCCCACACAGTAGTCCCCAAGGACTGCTGGCTACTACTTCTCAAAGTGATTGAGTTGTATGCTATGAACCACCTTTAGAAGCACCTACCAGTTCTCTTTCACCCTTAGTGGCTCCTGTCTTCACACATACTGCTTCTAGGTACTTTGTCAACATTGGCAACTTCTCTTCAAACTCACCTACCACTTCTCTTCATGGTATACGTAAGCTTTTTCACTGTCTTAAACACACTTATCTGATCTGTTCTTAGTCCTATTTGTGGATGATATTGACGTTCTTTGCTCTCTTCTTGTGGATTGGATTTGTGACTGTTATCTTCTTGCTTATAAATGTGTATTATTTTCCTGAACGCTCAGCTGTTGAATTGGTAGATGAGATACTGAAGCCTATTTTGTCTTTCCCAGAAAGAAGGAAGAAACTTGTCCCTTGTGAACATTTCTGCTGTTTCAGTTCCTGATGGCATTTTCTGGGATAAGGTTCCATATGATAGAGTTGGTCATACAGAGATTATTCAAATTCCATGTTTTTAATTGTGTCTATAAATGATATAATCACGTGCAGTGTTGTGTCTGCCGATTGGGATGTGAGAACAGTTTCTTCAATGCTTTCTGCTCCCCAACAGATGTCCCATTTTAAAACCAAATAGTGATGGGCCTACTACACATCCAGATGTGTTGTGAACTCATGGTGCAGTACTTTAGCGTGCCTTTGTTGGAGTAACTAAATGAAAACTGGTCTTTGCCTTTCTGGCCCGTATGGTTTCACTGCATGCAACCTGTGTTCCACGGTCTTTGGTACCCTTTTCAAATGTGCACTGGATGTGTGTCTACAAACACAAGGTGTGGAGGTGTGGCTAGTAACACAATCCATATTCTATGTCTTTATTTATACCTTCTCCGCAAGAGCCTTTTAGGTGGTACTCTGGCATTTGCATCTCGTAGTTCATTCTTGACAGTTACATTTGCAATGCTTAATAGTTGTGCTGTAACTGGTTATTATATATTGCTAACATTCACATTTTCTTGATTGTGCTATGTAGTCATTGATAAATGTCTTCAATTCAACCAATTTATAATTTAATTTCCTTGACAGAAGACCGTTATTGGCTCATAGGGAATGTGCTCCGATTTTTCCTTGTATGTTTTGCCATTGTTTGTTGTTTTCTTAAGTTTTATTCCTCCCTAAGTTGGAAGATTTGTTCCTTGATCATTTTTATGTTTCATCATTCTTCTTACACAGATTTTATTATTTTGGGGGATTCATTGAATTGATCCTGGGCTGCTGAATGTGATAATACCAAAACTCTAACATGTATAGTTATTTATTGATTTCTGAGTATCATGGAATTGTTTCATGGCTAGTACAGATGTGCATGCAACTCTTCATCATAAATTAAGCCATATGGTGTGTATGTTTGTAGCCTAATTATATATTTGAAATTCAACTGTCTCAGTATCACCATCCTATTCAATCCTTGCAGACTTTGCAGAATAATATCTATGCCAAATGAATCATAACAAGTGAGGGCAGGTGATAAGACCTGTCCGCTGTACTTCCGACAGGGAAGTTGCCACCACACTGGCAACCTCCACGCTGGACCCATTATAGCTTTCCCACTGGGCTGAAGGGCAGAAATCAAGATTTCTGCCCAGCAGGTAAAGCGCAGCAGCACTGTTACCAGCTTGTAATCGAGCCGGCGCCAATGCTGCCACCCCAGGGAGCACCAGCACCCTCATAATAGTCACTGTCTGCACATCAGACAGTGAGCCTTGCAAGGGTGCTGGGCAGGAGGACCCCTTGCATTGCCCATGTCAAAGTGCATGGGCAGTGCAGGAGCCGCCCTGCGGCATCCTGCACCTGCCATGGAAAGGCCGGCAGAGAAGCAGGTCATAATCAGCAGGGTGGCACTGCATGCAGTGCTGCCCTGGCTGATTCCGACCACCATCACCGCTAGCCCGTCATGATCATCGATTCCGGCAGAGATTTGGGTACCCTGGCAGTCAGGGTCTTAATGTGGAGGTCCGACCACCACAGCATCAGCGGTCCTGACCGCCACCACGAGACTGGTGGTCTCAAAACCTTCAGCCTCATAATGAGACCCTTATTGATTTCCAGTGCTTTGTATGTTACTTGATGTTCCTCTTTGTCGTGTTTGGCCATTGCACATAGAGAAATTTTATTATTTTCAGCTCTGATGTTTTCTCAATATTATTTTTTGCAGAGTACAAGCTTTTGTTCTTCCATGTTTCAGGCCACACTTACAATCTGTAATAAATGCCACTAACTATGTATTATATGTTCTCTTTTTTGTCATGTAAGTTGTTTGATTCTTGATGCTTTTAAATTGTTTTACATTTTGTGCCATTTTAAATGCTTTAAATTTGCTGAAGCTTGCAAATCTGTTTTGTATGGCTGAAACTATAGGGTAGCCTCCAGTCTTTTTTCTTTAACATAGATGATAACGCCCAAAGAGTTTATTACTGACCGTGCATGTAAATCGTACACATTCACTGTTATTCAGGATTGTAAAGCAATAATGAAATTCCTCTGCAGAGCAGTGCCACATCTATGAATTCTGTCCATTTCTCAATCTTCTACAGAAACTTCTCAGTGCCTACTCACCAAGCTATTTATTTTTCCCATCATCACATCTTGAGATTCACATAGCTTGGAGAGAAGGAAATGCCCAAAGCTGTGTTGCATTTTTGTCAAAAGACTTGCTGGTTAAAATTAAAACATTATCACTGGGACACATTTCTAACTTTTTCAGAAGCATCTTTCAATGTTCTAGCTTCCCCTCCCAATTATATAGCTGATAGAAATATAGAGAGATATTACATCGGCTGGTATAAACTGGAAATCTTTCTGCCAGTTAAAGTTCCCTATGATTTTTTATAAATCATCAGTGCCTTTTATATAGGAACCTACGTTTCTGACCAAAGGAGCTAAATAGTAATCAACATGTTGCTGTCATACCCCAGTCTGCCTTTGCTGTTCTTTCCCCTTTTTGTCACTGTTTTCTAGTTGAGGTGCCATGTTGTCTGCTATGAACTATTCACCTTTCTGTAGTAGGCCAATGTAATTTACTCTAC
This sequence comes from Pleurodeles waltl, assembly GCF_031143425.1. Classification (NCBI taxonomy): domain Eukaryota; kingdom Metazoa; phylum Chordata; class Amphibia; order Caudata; family Salamandridae; genus Pleurodeles; species Pleurodeles waltl. Next base: position 4,259,718 of record NC_090437.1, on the reverse strand, counting down.
TATGCACTTTTCACAGTTTTCTAGTTGGGTAGATGCCACATACTTTCCTACACATTTTTCACTGTTTTCTAGTTGGGCATGTGCTGTGTACGTTGCTATTCATTGTGTCTAGACATGCTATGTAATTTAGTTTAAGTGCACTGTTTAAAGATCTGTTTAACTAAGTGCAAATGCTTGGAGTTATCCAACTGCCCCTGCACCTAACTAAAACCTCCCTTTTCTGTCCTAGGCTTCCCCCAGACACAGCTTTCTAATGGACATAAAACACTCAGCAAACTTTGCGAAGGCTGCAGTGCTCACTGTGGCCCTCATTCTGACCCTGGCGGTCGGTGATAAAGCGGCGGCCAAGCCGCCAACAGGCCGGCGGTCTAAAATATGCAATTCTGACCCTGGCGGGAACCGCCAACACAGCCCGCCAACTTAACACTCCGCCCGCCACAGCGGTACAAACAAACAGCGCGGCGGTTCCCGCCAACAGCCAGGCGGCAGACAATGTACCGCCCACCCTATTACGACCCACCAATCTGCCACCTTTTCCGGGGCGGGAGCACCGCCGATAAGAACACGGCGGAAACAGACTACGAACGGGAAAACGCTCACCTCTACGCACTCCACGCGAGATTTCGGCAGCATGGAACCAGAGTTGCAGGTCATCCCCGCACTCCTATTCCTGCTCATATACCAGGAGCACGCCCGGCGGCGCGGAAGACATCGGTGAGTACTGCACCTACGACACAGGGGAGGGAAAAGATTACCGGCACACACCCACCCACCCACACCCACTACAACACACACATCAATGCATTCCCACAGATCACTGTCACAACCCACAAACCACCCCCCTCCGAAATAATGCAAAGACCAAAAGAAGAGATCATAAACGGGCAGATATATTGAAATATGGACACCAGTAATCCCAATAAATAAATAAACTATATACAAAATATATACAGCTACTAAATGTAGTCCAACCACTGTCCGTGGATCACAGGGTTCCTGTGCAAAGGGGCAAGGCCCAGTCCCACGACAAGAACTCCACGGAGAGAACACTGCAGGGGCATCAGAAAGAAAATCGGACAGGCACCTCAGGGGGAAGGGAAGGGGGGGCACCTCAGCCACTTGAGTACACGACGCCAGATCCACGAGGGGACTCCATGACCACTGGGCCATCCTGGGGAGAGCAAAGCCACAGTCCAAACAGTCCATACAGTGGGTGGCCTGCCCACTGGGCCATCCTGGGGAGAGCAAAGCCACAGTCCATACAGTCCATACAGTGGGTGGCCTGCCCACTGGGCCATCCTGGGGAGAGCAAAGCCACAGTCCATACAGTCCATACAGTGGGTGGCCTGCCCACTGGGCCATCCTGGGGAGAGCAAAGCCACAGTCCATACAGTCCATACAGTCCATACAGTGGGTGGCCTGCCCACTGGGCCATCCTGGGGAGAGCAAAGCCACAGTCCATACAGTCCATACAGTGGGTGGCCTGCCCACTGGGCCATCCTGGGGAGAGCAAAGCCACAGTCCATACAGTCCATACAGTGGGTGGCCTGCCCACTGGGCCATCCTGGGGAGAGCAAAGCCACAGTCCAAACAGTCCATACAGTGGGTGGCCTGCCCACTGGGCCATCCTGGGGAGAGCAAACCAACAGTCCAAACAGTCCATACAGTGGGTGGCCTGCCCACTGGGCCATCCTGGGGAGAGCAAAGCCACAGTCCATACAGTCCATAACAGACCCCACTGCCACTGGAGGAGGCAAGTTGGCCAGAGGACATCCTGCAGCCCTGCCCGAGATAGATCCTGCCCTGCCACGTCTGCCAAAGGGCCAGCGGTTCTTGCCTTGAAGGGCCCAGTTCAGCGGTTCTTGAGACGGCGGGGCCCAGTTCAGCGGTTCTTGAGACGGCGGGGCCCAGGTCAGCGCTACTTGCCTTGAAGGGCCCAGTTCAGCGGTTCTTGAGACGGCGGGGCCCAGTTCAGCGGTTCTTGAGACGGTGGGGCCCAGGTCAGCGCTACTTGCCTTGAAGGGCCCAGTTCAGCGGTTCTTGAGACGGCGGGGCCCAGTTCAGCGGTCCTTGCCCTGAAGGGCCCAGTTCAGCGGTTCTTGAGACGGCGGGGCCCAGGTCAGCGCTACTTGCCTTGAAGGGCCCAGTTCAGCGGTTCTTGAGACGGCGGGGCCCAGTTCAGCGGTTCTTGAGACGGCGGGGCCCAGTTCAGCGGTTCTTGAGACAGCGGGCCCAGTTCAGCGGTTCTTGAGACGGCGGGGCCCAGTTCAGCGGTTCTTGAGACGGCGGGGCCCAGTTCAGCGGTTCTTGAGACGGCGGGGCCCAGTTCAGCGGTTCTTGAGACGGCGGGGCCCAGTTCAGCGGTTCTTGAGACGGCAGGGCCCAGGTCAGCGCTACTTGCCTTGAAGGGCCCAGTTCAGCGGTTCTTGAGACGGCGGGGCCCAGTTCAGCGGTTCTTGAGACGGCGGGGCCCAGTTCAGCGGTCCTTGCCCTGAAGGGCCCAGTTCAGCGGTTCTTGAGACGGCGGGGCCCAGCGGAGCGGTGCGTGAGACGGCGGGGCCCAGCGGAGCGGTTCTTGAGACGGCGGGGCCCAGCGGAGCGGTGCTTGAGACGGCGGGGCCCAGTTCAGCGGTTCTTGAGACGGCGGGCCCAGTTCAGCGGTCCTTACCTTGAAGGGCCCAGTTCAGCGGTTCTTGAGACGGCGGCCGGTCTATGGCCAACTGCTAATTGCCTGGTGGTGCCCTCCTGGGCAGCGGGGATGGTGCTCCTTCACTGCCCACCTGGGCTGTGGGTGGTGGGGCCCTCCTGGCCAGCTGGGCTGGGTCCTCCCTGGGCAGCGGCTATGGGGGTGGTGGGCTCTCCCGGGGCAGCTGTGCCGGTTCCTCCCGGGGCAGCGGCTATGGGGGTTGTGGGCTCCTCCTGGGCAGCAGGCCTGCTGCCTGACCTCTCCGACTTGCTGCCCTTGCCCTCCTTAGTCGTGGGCCTGTGTCCCTTTCCTCCCTTTGGAGCTGTGGCTGGTGACTGTCTCTGGGTGGTGTCCGGGGGGGATGTAGAAGGCGGGCTCCTGCGGCGCCCCTTCCGCCTTCTGCTCCTCTTCCCAGGGGGTGGGCTGGCTGTCCCCTTGCTGCTGGGCGAAGATCCAGACATGCGGGCTGGCGGGCTCCAATACCCCTGCACCCTTGTCAAGGGGGCTGCAGGGCTGGTGGTAGCTGAGGTGCTCTTCTTACCCCGACGAGAAGGAGGGGGGGGCTCAGGGTCAGGAAAGAAGTTAGTAGTGGCGAGGAAGAGCTTCTTGGGACAATGGAGAGTGGTAGGTACAGTGGGAATGGGAGTGGAGGGAGAGGATGTGGTTGTAGGTGAGTCACGTTTGCTGTCTTTGGGTGCAGGTGCAGGAGGGATAGGCTGTCGTGAGGTGGATGGCTGTTGGGTGGGTGGGTGGCTGCGTTTGTGTGGTGTGGAAGAGGGGGTGACAGACACAGTGGGAGAGGACACAGGGGACGTGTAAATGGCAGTGGGGGTGGTGACTGCACGTGTGCGGACTGGAGTGGAGGGTGTGCTGGTGATGGAAACACTGGCTGATGGTGAGGTGAATGGAGGTGTGAGTGTAGACGTCACAGGGAGGGAGGAGGGAGACGAGGAGGTGGGGGTCACAGAGGTGGTAGTGACTGTTGGCATGTCTGCATCGGAATGTTGCGTGTGTGAATGTCTGCGTGATCTGTGGTGCTTATGTTTGGATGAGCTTCTCTTGGGTGTTGAGGTGTGTGCAGGCTGCTCTGATGGTGTGGGTGGGACAGGCAGAGGAACAGGAGACTGGGAGGAGGGAGTTAGTAGAGGCAGGCAGGAGACAGGGACAATGGCTGCCGTCAGTGCTGAGGCCAGAGCCTGGAACGATCGCTGATGGGCAGCCTGACCCGAATGAATGCCCTCCAGGTACGCATTGCTGCGATGAACCTCCCTCTCCACCCCCTGGATGGCAATCAAAAGGGTAGTCTGCCCAACAATGAGCGTTCGGAGGAGGTCAATGACCTCCTCACTGAGGGCAGCGGGGGTAACAGGGGCAGGGCCTGAGGTGCCTGGGGCGAAGGAGATGCCCGGCTTCCTGGCAGAGCGGGCACGGGGCGAACGCTGAGGGGCTGCTGGGAGGGCGGAGATGGTGCGCTGGGTGGCGGCTGTACCTGTAATGGCGGGGGGCACGGATGGTGCCACCCCCGCAAGGGAGCCCCCTTCCGAGGACGTGTCCGTGTCGCTGCAGGGTCCAGTCATCCCCGTCGTGGAGCTCCCCTCGCCCTCCGTCTCACTGGTCCAGACTGACTCTGTGGCATGGCCCTCCTGGGCCATGTGAGATGCAGCTCCCTCCTGCCCCGATGCCACTTCTCCTCCGCCTGATGATGCTGATGCACACAAGCACAGAAAGACAAACAAAAAGGGGGGGGAGAGAGAAATAAAGGGATATTGAGTACATGGATCTCCGGTACAGTTAGCGGACATGACAGACACAGATGCCCCCTGCACTAAGTTGCGCACTTGGGGTCCGCTACGCATTCCGTGGAACATGCCCTACACGCCTAGAGTTGACAACTGCACCCATGGATGACACGGCCCAGGGATGGCTGTACTGACACACTACTGAGGGTGGTGGCTGGGGACACAGGGGCTTACGGGGGTGCCCAGCCTACAGATATCGCCCTGGCCTAGGGGGACCCCCAGCCATCCTCCCCCAACCAGACACCTCCACTGAGCGACAACAGAGTAGATAATGCTTGTACTCACCCCCTTGTGTCTGCTGTGCTGCCCTCACGCGCCCATCCAATTCAGGGTAGGCCACCGCCAGGATCCGGAACATCAGGGGGCTCAGTTGACGGCAGGCACCCCGCCTACGTTGGGAGGCCATCCCCAGCAGAGACTCGGCGGTCTTCTTGGTCCCGCGGCGGATGTCCTCCCACCTCTTGCGGCAGTGGGTGCCCCGTCGATGGTGGACCCCCAGGGTCCGGACTTCCTTGGCGATGGCACGCCAAATCCCGATCTTCTCATGGGCGCGGACCTATGTGAAACGTACAGGGAGGGAGAAATACCACGTTCAAGTTTGTCAGCATTTTCCTTTCCAGTGGCCCAACGCCCCCCATCCCCGCCAGGCCCCCCGCCAGGCCCAACATGCCCCCCATCCCCGCCAGGCCCCCCACCAGGCCCCCCGCCAGGCCCAACATGCCCCCCATCCCCGCCATGCCCCCCGCCAGGCCCCCCGCCAGGCCCAACATGCCCCCCATCCCCGCCATGCCCCCCGCCAGGCCCAACATGCCCCCCATCCCCGCCATGCCCCCCGCCAGGCCCAACATGCCCCCCATCCCCGCCATGCCCCCCGCCAGGCCCAACATGCCCCCCATCCCCGCCAGGCCCCCCGCCATGCCCCCCGCCAGGCCCAACATGCCCCCCATCCCCGCCATGCCCCCCGCCAGGCCCAACATGCCCCCCATCCCCGCCAGGCCCCCCGCCAGGCCCCCAAGCCAGCCAGTATCCCCAAATCCAGATTGAATTAAACTCACTTGTTGGTCTGGAGGACCGTAGAGTAGCGCATACTGGGGGAGGACCCCATCCACGAGTTTCTCCAACTCCTCTCCAGTGAAGGCAGGGGCCCTTTCCCCAGGTGCAGCAGCCATTGTCCCTTCCAGACCGAGGTCACAGCAACACTTGCAGTATAGGTCCTCTCCTGTGAAAGTTCAAGTCGCAAGTGGATAAGTAGATAGAAAATGGCGGTCACGTCCGCGGCGGTGCGTACCGCGGCGGTGCGTCCCGCCACCGCCGGCGCCCTTCGCCATTGGCTCCTGAAACCCATAGGCTTCAATGTTAACCAATGCGGCTTTGCGCCGCGGTCTTCGCCCGCCGCCCGCCGCGGTGTGCCACGCCAGCGCATTGACCTCACATCCCATTGTCACACTTCACAGGTCAGGCAGCCGCCATTTCCAGGGCCCACATGGCTCAATTTCAACTGCGTCACACAGGCCTAGGCCTTGCATAGCCACTCAGACACGCCATTCACTGCATAGAGAATCGTATACTGTGCTAGCTGTGAGTACGTACCTGTGGGTTGCTTGACTGTGTGCTCCATGTTGTCCTTCCTAGGCACCGTCCGCTGGGTTGGGCGAGGAGACGGATGAATCCTCCCGTGTACCGACCGCTGGTGGACCTGTCGACAATGGAAGAACGCCACATTATCCTGACCTACCGTCTTAACCGTGCCACTATCCATGAACTGTGTGCCCAGCTGGAGCCCGACCTGATGTCCCCCATCCGCCAACCCACAGTGATTCCCCCTCTGGTGCAGGTCATGTCAGTACTCCATTTCTTGGCAAGTGGGTCATTTCAGACAATCGTGGGAATTGCTTCTGGGATGTCTCAGCCCATGTTTTCGAAGGTGTTATCCAGAGTGTTGTCTGCCCTGATGAAATCCGTGAGGAGCTACATCATTTTCCCTGAGGTGGGCGAATTGGCTACAGTGAAGGGTGATTTCTACACCCTTGGACATATTCCCAACGTAATTGGTGCCATTGATGGGACCCATGTGGCTTTGGTTCCCCCAAGAGACAGGGAGCAGGTGTACAGGAACAGAAAAAGTTACCATTCAATGAACATCCAGGTGGTGTGTTTGGCTGACCAGTACATCTCGCATGTAAATGCCAAATTCCCAGGGTCAGTGCATGACGCCTACATCCTAAGGAATAGCAGCATCCCTTACGTGATGGAACAGCTACAGAGACACCGTGTATGGCTAGTGGGGGACTCTGGGTACCCCAACATGTCGTGGCTACTGACCCCAGTAAGGAATCCCCGGACCAGGGCAGAGGAACGGTACAATGAGGCCCATGGGCGTACTAGGAGGGTGATCGAACGCACCTTTGGCCTCCTAAAGGCCAGGTTTAGGTGCCTGCATATGACAGGTGGATCCCTAATGTACTCACCTAAGAAGGTGTGTCACATCATCGTGGCCTGCTGCATGCTTCACAACCTGGCTTTGCGCCGCCAGGTGCCTTTCCTGCAGGAGGATGGTCGAGACGGTGGTGTTGTGGCAGCGGTGGAACCTGAGGAGAGTGACGAGGAGGAAGACGACGGGGCTGAAACAGACAACAGGGACAGAATCATTGAACAGTACTTCCAATAGGACACAGGTAACATTTCAAAGATAATTTAGTAAATGTGAACTACTCTCCAGCATCTCTGCTGCCTGTCTATTTGCCCCAGTGTATGATGACTGAGTTTTGGCTTTTCCCTCCCTATTTCAGATCTGGGGTCCCCACTACGAGTCCTGTGCTTCGTTTCCCCATGGACTACAGCTTTGTGGCAGCTGTTTGTTGACTTCACCATGTACAAGGACATATTTGCACTGTCATGTCAATTACAATCTATTGAAATCACAGCCAGACTCCAGATATTTTGGTGCAAAATAGGTGTTTATTGAAGTGCTCAAAATGGGATGGGTGGTTTCAAGTGGGTGGGGGCTATGGTGAAGGAATGTCCATGGCAGAGTCCAGAGTAACAGTCACACAGGTGCATTGTCCAGAGGCCTGTGGAGAGATGGAGCATGGGCAGTTCAAGGACGGACAGGGTGACAATGTGGGACAGTGGGATGACATCAGGTGGTATCCATTGCTGGCGGGGGTCTTGACATCCTACTCTGTCTTCTTGCGAGATCTCAGGGCCTTCTTGCGGGGTGGTTCTTCTCCTGCAGGAGGTGGGGGTCTGGTGGGCTGCTGCTGTGCGGGGGCCTCCTGTCCACTAGCGCCGGCGGAGGTGGTTGGCTGTTCTTGGTCCAGGCTAGTGGCAGGGGCCCTTGGGTGTTGTTCAGTGTCCGCCCTGGTGTTTACGAGGTCCTGCAGCAGCCCTACCATGGTAACCAGGGTGGTGTTGATGGCTCTGATGTCCTCCCTGTACCCCCGATAGTGTTCCTCCTGCAGTGCCTGGATCTCCTGGAACCGGGCCAGTACCGTCGCCATCGTCTCCTGGGAGCGGTTGTATGCTCCCATGATGGTGGTGAGGACCTCGTGGAGAGTGGGTTCCCTGGGCCTCTCCTCCCCCCCCTGTCGCACAGCTGCCCTCCGAGTTCCCCTGTTTCCCTGGGCCTCTGCCCCCTGGCCGGTGTGCCCACTACCACTGCCCCCAGGTCCCTCTTGTTGTTGGGGTGGTGGGTTATCCTGGGTGCCCTGTAGTGGTAGACACACCGCAGATTGACGCGCCCTGGAGACAGAGGCATGGGCCCGCTGGGTGGGAGCTGTGCTGGTGTTCCCAGAGGGGTTAGGGTCTGTAGTGGCCTGTGCCTGTGTGAGGGGAACCGACTGTCCAGAGGTCCCCGATGGTCCGGGCTGGTCATCGGTGTCCAGATCGACAGAGCTGCTGTCATCGCTGACGGCCTCTTGGGTGGGGGGTGGGGATAATTCTGGCCCCTCCGCCGCGGTGTGTTGACGGTCGGGTCCTGCAGGGGTATAGAGGTATGGTTATAGTTTCAATGTGTGGCATATGGGTGTATCTGTGGGTTCTCGTGTCCCCAAGTGCTGGCATTCGTGTGTGGGGGCTTTGGTGAGGGTGGCTTGTGGGGGGGATGTGTATATGCATTGGGCATGCTTTGGTGATGGGTGTCCATGCTTAGTGGACGCATGCAGGCCTAGGTTTTGGGATGTGTGGGTTGTGATGGTGAGACATTGGCGGGGAATAGGTGTGCTGGGGGTGGGGGTGAGGATGGTGGTGGGGGTGAGGATGGTGGTGGGGGTGAGGGTGGGGGTGAGGATGGGGGTGGGGGTGAGGGTGGGGTTCGAGGATGGGGGTGAGGGTTGGGGTCTGATTTGGCATGCAGGTGGGGGGGAAGCAGTATTGAAGCTTCAACTTACCAGTATCCATTCCTCCGCCGACTCCTGCGAGGCCGTCAGGATGCAGGATGTTCAAGACTTCCTCCTCCCATGATGTGAATTGTGGGGGTTGAGGTGGGGGTCCTCCGCCAGTCTTCTGCACGGCGATGTTGTGCCTGGATACCATGGAACGCACCTTCCCCCGTAGGTCGTTCCATCGCTTCCTGATGTCTTCCCGATTTCTGGGGTGCTGTCCCACTGCGTTCACCCTGTCGACAATCCTCTGCCATAGCTCCGTCCTCCGGGCAATGCTAGTGTATTGTATCTGTGTGCCGAACAGCTGGGGCTCTACCCGAACGATTTCCTCCACCATGACCCTGAGTTCTTCGTCTGTGAAGCGGGGTTGTCTTTGGGGTGGTGTGTATGATGTGTGGGGTGGAGTATGTGTATTTAAGTGAGTTGAGTGTGGTGGTGTGTGTTGTTTTGTGTGTGGATAGTGTGTGGGTGATGGTGTTGAGTGGCTGTGGATGTTATTTTTTGGATGCTGGTGTCTCGCTCTTGCCTTCTTTACGAATTTTTTAGTGTAGGGGTTTGTGGGTGATGTGGGTGTGTGTTTTATATTGTATTGTGTGTGTGGGAGTGGTGTGTGTATGTGTATCAGGTGTGTGGGATTCAAATCGTCCAATGTGGCTGGGTTTTGTTCGTTTGTGTGTATTCTGACCGCGGCGGTGTGTCCCGCCAATGGAATACCGCGTTTGAATGACCGCCGCGTGGATTCGTGGGTCGTAATGGCATGGGCGTATTTCTGTTGGCGTGACGGTGGAGGTTTTGTCACCTCCACCTTTCCGCCGACCGCTGGTCTGGCGGTCTGTTGTGGCGGTCGGATTTTCGGAGGTTTGCCTTCTGCGGGTCAGAATGACCGTGGCGGGTTTCCGCGACCGCAGCGGGATTATGGAGGATTTCTGACCGGCGGTAGGCGCCTTTTACCGCCGAGGTCAGAATGACCACCTGTGTCTAATTACTTACCCAGAAGAAAAATTATAGCAATATATAGGGATAGTTTTGCAATATGTAAAGAAAGTGAAGCACAGAAATTATTTAAAAAGTGCCCTCAACCCATAATTGAAAGTGTGAAGGAGGGTATGACTTGAATTTTCAACTTCATAAGGAGTGGGATAATATTTTTCTCCTAGTTACTATTCTGTATTCTTGTGACCTCCACGCTCAGGTATCTTAAATTGTCTCGCACCTCCTGCATGCATGTATAGCTAAGCAGGATGGAAGGTCCCCTTTGAGGTGTACTCTGGTAGTTTTTCCCTATTTCACCCTCAATCCCGAAGCATCCCAATAATATGTTGCATTTTCATTAAACATGGAATTGAAATGGCTAGCCGCTGGACAAAAAAAAAACATTTTTTATGCATGCAAGGAAACCCTATCTTCCTGTCCATTGTCACATGTGAAGTCTTTCACCTGTGTGCTCATGCACAGCCACTCTGCCGGGGTGACACCACCAAGGAAAATAATAAAGGGAAGAGGGATACTCTTGACTCATGCCTCACTCAATAGGGAATGTGACCAACCTTGCACTATTAACGCACACTCCACACCCACAGGACAGTATATAGTAATTCCACAAACCAGTCAATTGATTCAGCACTTGAAGCATGAAGGGCCCATGTTTGTTGTGAAAGGCTTTTTCTCTGTCCATTAATAGAAAGCCAATATCTCCCTGCAGATCATCCATATGTGCCAGCACAACATGGAGGAGCCTTAGACAAGGCCTAATGCTTTTAGTGGGCATAAAGACATTCTGTTCTTCATGTACTAAGGTGTGAATCCCTTGGGACACCCTAGTTGGTAGACCTCTAGCCAATGTTTTCATTTTGATATTGATTAAAAAGATGGAGTGATATGATGTTCAGTCCTCAGATGGTTTGCTGGGTTTAAAATTACAGAGATAGTAGCACCTCACAGATCATATGGCAAAAAGAAGTTTTGGTGGGCCTATTCAAATGTTTCTTGCATGTGGGTGAACCAGCAGGGAGGGTAGAGTTTAAAAAATATGAAGGGAAATGTCATTAGTGCCATGTGTCATGCCTTTTGCACTGTGGTGATGGCTTGTTGAATATTTTTCTCAGTAATTGAGGTGTCCAGTTCATTCTGGTCTGAAACAGATAGTGCATGGACATGAAGGTTTCTTGAAATGGGGTTGCCTAATTTGGCCATAAGTGGGGTAGTATTCATATAACAATTTATGATACACTGCAATGTTTTCCAATGTCTTCTGATGTGTACATTGTGTGGCCTTACATTCTCTGATAGATGGTACTATTATAGTCAGCTGGTCTCCACTTGTAAGTTATTCAAGCGAATTACTCAATTAATTCACCACTTTCATATGCTTTGATAAGCATAGTCATGCTAGTTGCAATAGGCTCCACAGAACATTTTCCATCTCAATTCTATCCTGTATGACTCTAGCTACATAGAAGTATCTGGGTGAGGGCAGTCCACCATCTCCTGTTCTAGCGGGAATATGTTATCTTGCAATCTTTCCACGTCTCTCTCATTGTTCTTTTTACCCATGATGTCTCTACTTGTAAGTTATTAAAGCAGATTACTCAATTAATTCACCCCTTTCATATGCTTTGCTCAGGATAGTCTTGCTAGTTGCAATAGGCTGCACAGAACATTTCCCATCTCAATTCTATCCTGTATGACTCTAGCTACATAGAAGTATCTGGGTGAGGGCAGTCCATCATCTCCTGTTCTAGTGTGAATATGTTATCTAGCAATCTTTCCACATCTCCCTCATTGTTCTTTTTACCCACGATGTAAGTCACAGCTTAGGCCCTGTGGTAGATTTTAAAGGCCTCCCACTTTGAACCACCAGGGGAGAAAGAGCAAGTGTTAATATTCTTTCTCACAGTAGTTCAAGTAGGTTGTTGAGAGGATTTGCTGAAATTTTAATTACAATCAAGTAATGAATAACTTTACATAAAATTACTGAGATTACATCAATACTCACATCCTGTAATTTTGAAGAGAAATTTTAACACAAGTTGGTTAATTCCTGAAATTTATGGATGGGAGCAGCATTACAGGTAGATTTATTACCCTAGCAGACTAGTCAGGTAATTGTTTAGGTGGAAAACTATAAATCTGATTTGTGACAACAGTGTTTTGAAGATAATCTGCAGTTCCTTTAATGTGGGTAGTCAACAGAAAATTCAGGTAGGATTTCTTACCTGAGCGGACTGTTGGAGTCATTTCTGAATGCAGAAGTAAAACTGTGAGAGGCAGTGTTTTGAACGTGAGCACCTGAAAGACAACTTGAAATTACATTTTCAAGGTTAAATGTTACTATTTGCTACTGTTTAGAGAGTCAGATGCATTTTGCCTGATTATGTGCATTTTTATGTAAATATGCAGCAATTTTTAATATATCTGCTACAGCCAGTTATTCAAGTTTTGCATACCTTTTACAGCTGTGCATTATTTCACAACCCCCGGGGAAGTATCTGGGGCCATTTATCCCTTCTAGCCTCTACCAGTGGGAGGAACAGATAATGAGTTTTAGAATGTGAGCCATGAGAAGGCGATTATTATTATCTGTACTGTGTGTCTGTTTTATGTTGTAAATGCCAGGTGTCCACCAAGCCCAGCAAGTATAATAACTGTGCACTGCTGACTCACCTTGTTGTGGTTGCAGGGTTCCTTGTGTCTACCTCATTATTCATTACTGCAGTATAGTCCCCAGATCACAATTAGAGAGTCAGCCAACAATTGCATGAGTGAGTATAATGTTGTGTCTATCAAAATGGGAGGAACATATACACTCTGGATTAACCACAAGAACCCATGCAGCAATCCTGTTACCCTCACATATCTGCCTAAGACCTCAATGTGAGTTGGTTTTACCACATACAGGAAATACTTTCTCAAGAGAATTGCAACTCTATGGGATCCACGATAAGATCCAGCATGGTATACTCTGTTATAGTCATGCCTTGCCAGAAACATGGAGTTTGTTTTGCAGCAATTGCAACCAAACATTTTAATATTACTACCCCTCTTTAATAATTGATCTTGATGAATACATCATACAGTTTCTCTGGCTTCAGTTTAATCATTCCCCCACAAATGGCTAACATCTTTGATTGATATGACCTTTCTGCTACCTGCCAGGTCTCATGACTGGGTCACATCGTCTGGCTGATTTTGAATTTTGGGATTACCCCAGAAGAGGGATGGGTCTCTTCCAGTCCTAGAATCAGGTTCACTATCCCCATTTGCTGGAATATCGATCAAGATCAGGCCCTCGCCTGAACAGAAATGCAAACACTTACCCACCTCAAGGCCCCAGCACTGACAACATGTCTGCGTCTAAGTTCTAACTGCAAACAAAGGCAGTGAGACGTGCCTCATCCTTGCCCGGGGTTCCCTACCTAGGCTGGTCAAGTTGGGAGGCAGGATCTTTCACCAGCAGGCACCTCCAAGATGTGAGCATAACTTCTTTGACATTCGTATGTGATCTCGGCCCTCCACATCACCTCCTCCACCAAGGCCATAATGCATGCTTTTGGCCAACAGGCTTGTGCAAAAACAGAAACTCACTCCATTGTGAGTATTACAGGCATTCGGTATCCATTGTTGTTGAGTCATCAGGCATTAGTTACATAAGTGGGAGATACTCCTCATTCACAGGATTCACAAGATTTTGACGGATATTTGAATATTTCTATAAGGAACTTTAGCAGGTGGTGTCTGCCTCTTTAGGTGCTCAGGCTACACCTGCATCCCAACTCTCATTGATTTCCTTTCTATTCAGTTTTCCGAACAATTTAAATGTTCTGTACATTCAATGTTACTGTGTTTTAGATCACTGTCAGCTAATTGGTTAATATTTGATCATTCAAATAAAGTCGCTGTCTCTATTGCTTATTTGGCCACTTTTATTTACACGTGTCTCAATGAATTCTTCACTCACAAGTACAATCTCTCTTCTGTTTCAATCACTACTGATCACAATATTCCTTTGCTATGTCTGATTAAATCACTTCATGGGTTCAGTTATGTCATCATAACTGAGTCCTAATTATTCCATCAGTTTTCTATAATCAATCCAGACCATCACAAGCAGTTTATCACCAATCACTTTCAGTCACTTTAAATTTGACTTTCATAATATGCATCCCTCCTCTTCGCTCAACTGTTTTACAAAATTAATTTATGAATCCCTTCCAGCTATTCTATTGTTTATGTTTATGAAGCTACTTTGTGCTTTTGCATACTTCACAAGAGCATTTTTTGTTTGCCTACCTGGGGAGGGTCCTGTCTTGTAGTTGTCCTCTGACAATCAATCAATCAAAAAAATTTATAGAGTGCGCTACTCACCCATGAGGGTCTCAAGGCGCAGGGGGGGGGGGGAAGGAGGGTCACTGTTTGAACAACCATGTCTTGAGCTTCTTTCTGAAAAGCAGGAGGTCTTGGGTCTTGCAGAGGTTGGTGGGGAGGGAGTTCCAGGCCTTGGGGGCGAGGTAGGAGAAGGATCTGCCTCCTGTGGTGGTGCGTTGGATGCGGGGGACTGTGGCTAGGGAAGCAGATCGGAGGTGGCGGTTGGGAGTGTGGAAGTTTACTCTTTCACAGAGGTAGTTGGGATGGTTTTGTGGAGGGATTTGGGCGCGTAAGTGAAGATTTTGAAGGTGATCATCTTGTTGATGGGGAGCCAGTGAAGGGATTTGAGGTGCGTTTAGATGTGTTCATGGCGAGGGAGGTCCAGGATGAGGCGTGCAGTTGTGTTCTGGATTCTCTGGAGTTTGCGTTTGAGTTTGAGTGTGGTGCCGGCGTAGAGGGCGTTTCCGTAGTCTAGCCTGTTGCTGATGAGTTCGTGGGTGACAGTCTTTCTAGTATCTATGGGAATTCATTTGAAGGTTTTTTTCAGCGTGCGGACTGTGTTGAAACAGGAGGAGGTGACGGCGTTGATTTGCTGGGTCATGGAGGGGAAGGGGTCCAGGATGATGCCAAGGTTGGGTGTGTGGTTTGCAGGGGTGAGTGCGGGGCCTAGAGCAGTAGGCCACCAGGAGTCGTCCCATATGGTTTTGTTGGGGCCGAAAATTATTATTTTGGTTTTGTTGGAGCTGAGCTTGAGCTTAACACCAGCTGTGCAGTGCTTAAGTGGGGTGACCCACTGCACTTTACTCCTCAATGTTTGTCTTTCTTAGTTCCAGAGAATGCAGCAGGGTGCAGCACTTTTTCATAATCTCAGGAGCAATGCAGACACCTGTGATGGAGCACTTCACTTTGGTGCGTGTTTTGATGAAGTCCAACCCTCATGCCATATAATGCACCAAGGATACTGGCAATCGAAGAGGTTGTGCTCCAAAGCTTTCCTTATTAAAGTGACAAAGGGAAATAAAGAAGAAACGTGTTTCAATCACGTATAGTCTTAATCACAGCTAAAAACATAGGGCCTCATTACAAGTTTGGCGGTCCTAGGACGGCAAACTTGCAGTGGCAATCTGACCTATGCAATCCTGGCAGTTCGACCACCAGACGATCCTGGTTGTCAGACTTCCAGGAGACCGCCACCTTTACTAGGATCAGGGATCCTAACAGGTTGGCGGCAGTGACAGCCATGGTTAACCATGGAGGTGCCGAGTTTGGCACCGCCCTGCTGATCACAACTTTCCTTTCCACCAGCCTTTTCATGGCAGGGTCCCTGCCATGAAAGGCTGGCAGAAAGGCAGAGTTGAGGGCTACTATGTCATGAGTAGTGCAGGTCCCCTTTGTCAGCACCCTCAGTAAGCGCAGCTATGGCAGACAGTGCACATTCCGAGAGTGCCATCTGTGATAGCATTGGCCATGGCTCCCTGAAGGAGCTGAGGCCAGAGCCACTGCACTGTTTCCACTGGTCAGCCCAGCGGGAATGTCATAATATAAAGGTCAGCCTGGGTGGAACCAATGTAATACGATGGTAGAGAAGCCACTGGCTTGACAGCCACTTCCCTACAGCTATATTAGAGTTCCGGCGGTTCAACCACCAAGCTTATAATAAGTCCCATAGTCCGTTTTCTGTATTCATTTAGACTTTTTAGCTTTTTAGATTGCACTCTGGGAGATGTATTTCATAATTCAATTGTGATAAAAAAATCTTTGTTGCTTGACAAGTTTGCTATGAATGTTCACAATATATTTGTGACAAGCATACTTTCTTATGTAGATATTGGCATCTTTTAAATGTATTCAATTGTACAGTCGTATTTCCTCCTAGCTCACTTTTTTTGGAACTATATCTTTCCATAGTAACTCAATGATTAACAATCCTCTATATGTTACTCAATGTAGTCTTTGGCTGTTGCATTTGCTGGATCATTGTTATTTTCTGCTCTCTTATATGTTGTAATATTCTTTTTGCAGAGAACAAATCGTGCTTCACACATATCTCAGGCCACATTTAGGGCTTCATTACGATTTTGGCAGTCAGACTGCCAGACCACCATGTTGACGGTCTCAAAAAAGACCGACATGTTGGAGGTCTTTAAGACCACCTTATTACAAGTCATACAGGCAAGACCGCCAACCAAAAAAGGCAAGCCAGCAGAGACTCAGAGACTGGAAATAGGCGGTCTGACCTCCAGTGCCATCAGGACTGCTAAAAACCACTGACCATAACACAAACACACAGTTGCCCAGGTGGACCCCCATGGCGATCAGCCAATGGCAGTCTAAACCATAGCAGTCTGCGGTCACCAAAGTAATACACAACTGCACATTGGATTCATTTGAAAACAACACAGCCTACACACATTGCCACACTGGACAAACCTGCAAAGGACACTATAAAACACACCCCTTCACAGACCAAAATTATTTGCATTTACCCTGAAACACACAGAAGCCAGAACAACTTATTTCCACACAGTACAGATACTAGGCACCACCTTTTTCGCCATCCCATACAACAACCTGAACACACTATTGTCTAGTCACACCCTTTTGCACTTCCCGCTGTTTAGTAAGTCACTAGCACCTGTTTTTTTTTTTCCCACCATGGCACATTTAAAAAAATCCCTACTTTTCAGAAGATGAGTTAAGAGTCATGATGGATGACATCTTAGGAGTAGAGCCACAATTGTTTGGAGCACAAGTCCAGCATACGCCTCTCAGTGGGTGAATGGAAATATGGGTATATCGTTGACAGAGTCAATGCTGTAGGTACCAACCTGCGCACAAGGGAAAACATAAGGATGAGGTGGTTCGACCTCTGGAGCAAGGTCCGTTCCCTGCTCTCCATCCACCAACTGCAGGATAAAAAGACTGGCAGTGGCCCTCCTAGTGCCCAATTACATCTCTTTCCCTGGGAGGAGGTGGTCTTGGCCATCCTCAGGGCTTGACAGGAATACCTATGGGAGTGGAGTCTGGTAAGTCACAACACTAAAAATGTCATCAAAATGCTATGCCATACCTGCTCACAGCTCACCAATACACACTTTTATTGTCATCCACTCACCAGCCCAGTGTCCACCAGTCCAAAGACCTCAGTTTTGCAACTCACAATTGAAGTATGCTCACTTGGAAAGATTAAGGGCCTCATTACAACCCTGGCGGTAAATGCCGCTTATTGCCGTGCAGAAGACCGCTAACATACCTCTGTGGCCGCGGAATTCCGCTTCAGGTATTATGACCCACAGCTCAGAATCCGCCATAATACAGACACCCACACAAGTCCGCCGCACCAAAGGTTAGTGATAAACTGGCGATAACAAAACCGACACCGTCACGCCAACCGGAATCCGCCCACACTATCACGACCCACGAATCAACGCTGTGGTCTTTCAACCGCGGTATTCCATTGGCGGTACACACCGCTGCGCTCAAAGTACACACACATATATGAAACAAAACCACATTGGACAAATCGAAATACACACACCTGATATACATACACACACCACACCCACACACCCAATCCAATATAAAGCGCACACCCACATCACCCAGAAACCCTTACTACCAGAATTCTGAAACCACGTCAGAGAGAGACACCACCATAAACAACGCAAGCATCCACAGACACACAACACCATCACTTACACAACATCCACGCACCTCAAACAACACATAACAACACATCCCCTCACACATCACAACACACACCACCTCACACATCACACACACCACATCATGGCACCTCAACAACACCCCAGGTTCTCTGAGGAGTAGCTCAGGGTCATGGTGGAGGAAATCGTCCGGGTAGAGCCACAGCTATTCGGATCACAGGTGCAGCACACCTCCATTGCAAGGAAGATGGAGCTATGGCGAAGAATTGTTGACAGGGTCAACGCAGTGGGACAGCATCCAAGAACTAGGGATGACATCAGGAAGAGGTGGAACGACCTACAGGGGAAGGTGCGCTCAGTGGTCTCCAGACACCAGATTGCTGTACAGAGGACTGTCAGTGGACCCCAACCTCCAGCCACACAACTAACAACATGGGAGAAGCAAGTCTTGGCAATACTGCATCCTGAGGGCCTCGCAGGAATAGCAGGAGGACTGGACTCTGGTAAGGCAAATCTTTACTACCTTAAACCCCCACCCTACCTGCATGCCATCACATACTCCCACCCTCACCCCCATCACTCCAACACCTCACATATGCCCCACTATCACAACCCACCCATCCTAATACCAAGCCCTGCATGCAACACCAAAGTATGGACACCCATTACCAAAGCATGTCCACTACAGATACCCACACAGACCCCAAACCAAATATCACACAAGGACCAAGCCAGGAATGCAAGCACTGGAGTACAGGGTCACTCACCCATTGCACACGATGGCACACACAGATGCAATAATCATGCCTTTACACCCCTGCAGGACCCCTACCCAACGTCACTGGACATGAGGTACCAGACATATCCAGTCCCCCCACAGAAGAAACCCACAGTGATGACAGCACCTCTACACAACTGGATCAAGATGACCAGCCCAGCCCATCTGGGACCTCGGGACAGTCAGGTTCCCATGACACTGGCACAAGCCACCACAGAGCCTCCCCCCTCAGGAAACACCACCACCACAGCACCAACCCAGCAGGCCCATACCTCTGTCCCCAGGACACGTCAAGCATCAGTGTGTCCACCACTACAGGGAACCCAGGCAAACCCACCAACCCAAGAACATCAGGGACCTGGGGGCAGTGGTAGTGGGCACACAGTTCAGGGGACAGAGTCTCAGGAAAACAGGGAAGATGGGAGGAGTGCTGTGCAACGGGGGGGGACAGGCCCAGGGAACCCACTCTTCACGAGGCACTCTCCAACATCATGGGAGCCTACCATCATTCCCAGGAGACAATGGCAACGGTACTTGCCAAGTTTCAGGAGACCCAGCAGCTGCAGGAGGACCCCTATTTGGGGATCAGGGAGGACCTGAAGTCCATTAACAACACCCTCGTCACCATTGCAGGGGTGCTGCAAGACATTGTCAACACCAAGAGGGACACTGTGGCACAACAAGGGGCCCCTGACACTAGCCTGGACGATGAGCAGCCCTCCACCTCCTCCGGCGCTAGTGGACAGGAGGCACCGCCACAGGAACTCGACACCAGCACCCCACCCCTGCAGATGGAGAACCACCCCGCAAACGCTCCCTGAGATATAGGAACAAGACATAGAACATTGCCAAGACCCCCGCTAGGAAATTAGACCCCTCTGACTGTCACCCTTCTGTCCCACTTTGTCACCCTGTCCATCCTTCAACTGACATTGCTCCACTTCCTATGCCCCTTTGGACAATGCACCTGTGAAACAAATAGACTGGACTTTGCCATGGACATTCCTCCACCATCCCCCTGCCCATTTTATAACCCCGTCTACTTATTTGCACAGAAATAAACACACTTCTATCACAAAACAATCTGGAGTCAGTCTGTGCTTTCACAAACGTGTAATTGCAATAACCATGGAATATAGCAAGGTCAATTTACTTGTGCACATACTGATGTAACACAGCTGCAGGCCTGGAGGAAATATAGCAGAGGGCACAAAGTGAGACCCACATCTGTGAAATGGAAAGGCAAAGTGACAAGTCAGGGTCCATACACTGAGTGCAAATGACAGACTTATGCTAGCTCCAATAAGATTATGAGATATGGGAGGCAGTGATATCTTCTTACCTGTGTCTCACTGGAAGTAGTGCATGATTATGTTGTTATTGTTGTCGATATCCTCTTCTTCTGCCTCCTCTTCTTCACTCTCCACAGGCTCCACAGCTGCCACAAGACCACCAGCTGGACCACCCTCCTGCAGAAAAGGCACCTGGTGTCGCAAAGCCAGTTTGTGCAGCATACAGCAGGCCACGATGATCTGGCACACCTTCTTTGGTGAGTAGTAGAGAGAACCACCTGTCATATGGAGGCACCGGAATCTGGCCTTCAGGAGGCCGAAGGTTTGTTCAATCACCCTCCTAGTTCACCCATGTGCCTCATTGTAGCGTTCCTCTGCCCTTGTCCTGGGATTCCTCACTGGGGTCAGTAGCCATGACAGGTTGGGGTAACCAGAGTCACCTGCAAATATCGAGGGACAACTGTCAGACACACACTAACCCTTAGGGACAACCCCATACCCAGACACCTATTCACACTGTATAGGGTCCTTGCCCTCACCTATTAGCCACACACGGTGCCTCTGGAGCTGCCCCAGCCCATAAGGGATGCTTCTATTCCTCAAAATGTAAGTGTCATGCACTGAGCCAGGAAACTTGGCATTCACATGGGAGATGTACTGGTCTGCCAAACACACCATCTGCACATTCATAGAATGGTAGCTCTTCCGGTTTCTGTACACCTGTTCACTCCTGCGGGGGGTACCAATGCCACATGTGTCCCATAAATGGCACCAATGATTTTGCGGATATGTCCCAGGGCACAGAAGGCACCTTTCACTGTGGGCAAGTCCTCCACCCGAGGGAACACGATGTAGCTGTGCATGTGTTTCAGCAGGGCAGACAACACTCTGGACAACACGTTTGAGAACATTGGCTGGGACATCCCTGAGGCAATGGCCACTGCTGTTTGAAAGGAACCACTTGCAAGGAAATGGAGTACTGACAGGACCTGCACTAGAGGGGGTATCCCTGTGGGATGGCGGATAGCTGACATCGGGTCTGGCTTCACCTGGGCACACAGTTCCTGGATTGTTGCACGATCAAGTCTGTAGGTGACTATGATGTGTCTCTCCTCCATTGTTGACAGGTCTACCAGCGGTCTGTACATCGGAGGATGCCGCCATCTCATCACCTGCCCCAGCGGACGTGCCCTATGGAGGAGAACAGCGAGCAGAGAGTCATCCAACACTGAGGTATCACAAAATGTCATTTGCACACATTTATTAATCTGCAATGTGCCTGTAACTGTGTGTATTCAAGGCCTACCTTGGTGTGACGCAGTTATTATTAATGCCATGTGGCACCCTGAAATGGGGGCTGTCTGACCTGTAAGGTGGGACAAGGGGATATGAGGTAAATGCGCTGGGATTCTACACCATCGCGGTGGGCGGTCAAAGACCGCTGCACAATTCTGCATTGGTTAACCTTGGGCCCTATGGGTCCGAGGAGCCAATAACAATGTACGCCGGCGGTGACGGTACGCACCGCCGTGGACGTGACTGCCATTTTCTGTCTGTACACTCACTTGATACCTGACCTTCAACAGGAGAGGACCTACACTGCAAGTGCTGCTGTGACCTGTGTCTGGAAGCGACGATGGCTACAGTGGCTGTGGAAAGGGCCCTTGGAGAAACTAGTGAATGGGGACCTCCCCCAGTAAACACAACTGTACGGTCCTCCAGACAAACAGGTGAGTACACTGTGAGCATGCTGCATGGGCAATGCCTGTTTTGAGTGGTATGGATGGAAGATACATGGGGGGGCTGAGGCTTGCATGTGCGGACGGTGAGTGTATGTGCATCAGGGCAAGGGTGGGAACAGGGGCCAATGAGTATGATGGTCCAGACGGGTAAAGAATTTCCTTTCCCCCTGTACTATTCCTCTAGGTCAGCGCCCACGAGAAGAAGGATATTTAGAGTCCCATCGCGAAGGACGTCCAGACCCTGGGGGTCCACCACAGATGGAGCACCCACTGCTGTAAAAGATGGGAGGACCTGCGCCACTGGAGCAGGAAGACGGGGATGGCCTCTCAACGTGGGAGGGGTCCCCGTTGCAGCATGACCCCCCTGATTTTCCGGATCCTGGCGGTGGCGTATCCGGAGTTGGATGGGCGCTTGAGGGCATCACAGCAGCCATAAGGGGGTGAGTACACTCTCATTCAGCTCACTCTGCATGCATTACGAGGTGTCTTGGTGGGGGAGGTGGGCAGTGGGTTCCCCTAGGCCAGGGCAATCTAGGTAGGCAAGATCCCTTGTGAGGCAGGCTATGTGGCACCCCAACCCAACTAGTGGTTAGAGCCATCTACACCTAGTCAGGCTCCTGTGACTTCCAGGTGTGCAGCAATCGGGCTAGGGCCTTGTACACCATGGGCATGTGATTAATCTAGGAACCCTAAGTGCATGGCGTAGTGCAGAGGGCTGCTGTGTTTGTTGTGTCCACCAACGGTAGTGGTGTTGCATGCACTGAACATGTCTTTCTCCTGTCTTCCCCCCTTTTTGTGGTCTCCCGGTTCTTGTGTGCAATAGCATCATCAGGCGGAGTAGCATTGGCACCGGAGCAGGAGGGAGCTGCATCCCAATTGGCCCTGGAGGGTGAAGCAATGGAGTCTGAAGCCACCAGTGGGATGGAGGGCGAGGGGAGCTCCACGGAGTGGACAGGAGCAGAGACCAGCGACAGCGACTCCTCCTCTGATGGGAGCTCCCTTGCGGTGACGGCCCCTCTGCGCCCACCGCATCAACAGGTACAGCCGCCACCCCCCCTACCAGCTCCGCCCTCCCAGCAGCCCCTCAGCGTGTGTCCCGTGCCCGCTCACCCAGGAGGGTGGGCATCTCCTTCGCCCCAGGCACCTCAGGCCCTGCCCCAGTCAGCCCTGCTGCCCTCAGTGAGGAGGCTATTGACCTCCTGAGAACCCTCACTGTTGGGCAGTCTACCATTGTGAATGCCATCCAGGGTGTTGAGAGGCACTTGAAACTAACAAATGCATACCTGGAGGGCATTCATTCTGGTCAAGAAGCCCAACAGAGAGCATTTCAGGCTCTGGCCTCAGCACTGATGGCAGCCATTGTCCTTGTGTCCAGCCTCCCCCTACAACCTTCTCCACCCAGACCCAATCCCCTGTAGCTCAGCCTATCCCAAGCACACCATCAGACCAGCATACACACACATCAACACATAAGAGTGGCTCAGGCAAACATAAGCACCACACATTCCACAGACACTCACACAAGCATCATACCCATGCACACATACCAACATCCACTTCCTCCACTGTGTCCCCCTCCTCCATGTCTCCCTCCTCCCTCCCAGTCTCGTCTCCACTCACACCTGCATGCACTAGATCCTTAGCCACTACCTCCATCACCAGCACGCCCATCACCACACACCGCTCACATGCACTCACCACCCCCACTACCATTCACACATCCCCAGTGTCCTCTCCCAATGTGTCAGTGAGCCCTCCTCCCAAAGTACACAAACGCAGGCATACACCCACCCAGCAGCCATCCACCTCACTTCAGCCTCAAGCCCATGCACCTTCACCCAAATTCAGCAGACGTACACCTCCTACAACCACTACCTCTTCCTCCACTCCCAAACCCCCTCCATCTACCCGTCCCAGTGTGTCTTAAAAACGTTTCCTGTCAAACCTTGACCTCGTCCCTTCACCTACCCTCCCACGTCCTTCCCCTAGGGCCAGGCTTTCCAAGTCCCAGCCCAGCACCTCAGCCACCACATCCCCAGGCACAGGGGTGCCAGCAACTGCGGGGTCATGGAGTGCGCCAACCATCAGGGCTGACAGTGTGCCACGGAGCGAGGGCAAGGACATTCGACCACCTGCAAAGGTTAAAAAGGTACCCACATCCTGGAGGGAGAAGCCGTAAACACCTGCCACCAAGGGGTCAGCCAAAACGAAAGAGGATAGTGGCAAGACAACTGCGCCACCATCAAAGGTGGAGAAGGGCAAAAAACTGAAGGGCAGGTCAGGAGAGGGCATGGTGGCACCTACTGAGGGACCAGTGTCACACCTTCTGTCCACGTCCACGCCAAACTGTACGGCGGTGAACACCGCCACCTGCACCGCCACCTGCACCACCTCCGGGACGTCTACAGCCGCCGCAACAGTCCCCAGCCTCTTCCCCGGTGGGCAGCCATCTGAGACTGCAGGAGACATCCTGCTTTCTCATTCAGATGGTGTGGACACATGCTCCGCCACCACAGACCCCGCCGCCACAGACCCCCCCGCAAGCACCGCCGCCACAGACCCCGCAGCCAGCACCGCCCCCACGGACCCCTGCATCTAGCACCGGTGCCACAGACCCCGCAGCCAGCATTGCCGCCACAGACCCCGCAGCCAGCACCACCACGGCTGACACCACCGCAAGCACCGCCACGACTGACCCAGCCGCAAGCATCACCAGCGGCCCCGCAACGTCCTCGGACACTGGCACCACCACTGACATGCCTACCATCCCCAGTGGTCAGTCATCCGAGGGCGGTGGTGAGTTGAAGAACCCTGGGCAGCTTCCATGAAGCATCACTGTCATCACAGTTGTCACCTGCATATGGAATGTGAAGCCGCAGGAGTGTGTGGTATTTCTCTGCCTCCATGGCATATCATGCTACCTGTACCTTGGCAATCTCATGGCATACACACCCAGGCGAGTGTATTGTACCGGCCACACTGCATGTGGAGCACTCTGGGCACAAAGCCCCCTCCAGAACGAGTGGAGAATGACATCCACTACCTCAGTCCTTGGCAGGATGAAGCACTCTGGGCACAAAGCCCCTCCAGAACCAGTGGAGAGATACATCCACTATCTCAGTCCTTGGCAGGATGAAGCACTCGGGGCACAAAGCCCCCTACAGGACCTGTGGAGAGATACATCCACTACCTCAGTCCTTGGCAGGATGAAGCACTCTAGGCACAAAGCCCCCTCCAGAACCAGTGGAGAGATACATCCACTACCTCAGTCCTTGGCAGGATGAAGCACTCGGTGCACAAAGCCCCCTCCAGGACCTGTGGAGAGATACATCCACTACTCAGTCCTTGGCAGGATGAAGCACTCTAGGCACAAAGCCCCCTCCAGAACCAGTGGAGAGATACACCCACTACCTCAGTCCTTGGCAGGATGAAGCACTCTGGGCACAAAGCCCCCTCCAGAACCAGTGGAGAATGACATCCACTACCTCAGTCCTTGGCAGGATGAAGCACTCTGGGCACAAAGCCCCCTCCAGAACCTGTGGAGAGATACATCCATTACCTCAGTTCTTGGCAGGATGAAGCACTCTGGGCACAAAGCCCCCTCCAGAACCAGTGGAGAATGACATCCACTACCTCAGTCCTTGTTAGGATGAAGCACTCTAGGCACAGAGCCCCCTCCAGAACCAGTGGAGAATGACATCCACTTGAGAGACTGTGGCTTTGCACCTCCCAGGATAAAGCAGTGGGCAAACCACCTACTGCAAAGACTTGAGAGACTGTAGCTTTGCACTCCCCAAGATACGGCAGTAGGCAAACCACCCACTGGAAAGACTTGAGAGATTGTGGCTTTGCACTCCCCAGGATACAGCAGTGGGCAAACCACCCACTGGAAAGACTTGAGAGACTGTGGCTTTGCACTCCCCAGGACCAAACTGTGGGCATGGAGCCCCCTCGTGGAGCTGTGGCATTGTGCGTTCATCAGGCTGAGGTGCCCCCCTCCCCCTGAGGTGCCTGTATATTTTCGATCTGATGCCCCTTCAGTGCTCTCTCCTTTTGGAGTCAGGTATCATGTGTGGGCCTCACCCATGCATTTTGGGCCCAGTGGGCCACGGACAATGATAGGTGCACTATATGGACTTGTGTATTTGGTGTACATAATTGTATATACTGGATTTTGAATTTTGATAATGATATTTCACATGATTACATTCGTTGAAATAATTTCCTTTTGTCCTTACGTTCTTCCAGGGGGTGGTGGGACTGTATATGTAATGTTGCTGCATGTATTTGTGTGTATGGTGTTGTGGGTGAGGGTGGGGGTGGGGATGTTGTGTGCTGCATGTGTGTGTCACTTTCTTTTCCCTCCCCTCTCCCCTGTGTTGTAGGTGCAGTACTCACCGTGGACGTCGCTGCCGTAGTTGGAGCTCCTGATAGAGGAGAAGGAAGACCATCATCAGCAGTCTCTGCAATTCGGGCTCCATGGCATCCGGGTTCCTCGTGGGGTGTGGAGAGGTGAGTGTTTTCCCTTCTGTGTACTGTTTCCGCCGTGTTTTTGTTCGCGTTGGTTCCGCCCCGGAAAAGGTGGCAGATAGGCCTATTGTGATAGGGTGAGTGGTACATTGTCTTCTGCCTTTCTGTTGGCAGAGTCCGCCACGCTGTTTGTTTGTACCACCGTGGCGGACAGAGTGTTAAAGTGGCTGTCTATGTTGGTGGTTTCCGCCTCGGTCATAATCCCAATTTTTTCTCTGCTGGCCTGTTTGCGGTATTACTGCCGCTGTAACACCGACCGCCAGGGTTGTAATGATGACCAAAGACTCATATTTATACTCTTTTAGTGCCACATTTGCACCGCTGTTTGATGCTAAAGCGACTCAAACTTACAAAATGCAATTGTATTTTGTAAGTTAAAGCAGCTTTTGCGTCAAAAAATTACGCAAATGCAGCGCTAAAAATATATAAATATGGGCCTAAATTTGTAAAGTGTGATCAGTACTGGGACTGTCATGATTATGAATCCCAACAGGCACTGTTCTATAACTCCAAATACCAGACAAGTGATCACTTCTCCAGATACCCCTGTTTGATACCTATCAATTAAAGGGTACACACGTTTGTCAAGTGTGTTTAGTACAGGCACCGACATGACTACAACTCCCATCAGGCACTATTCCAGTAACTACAAACAGTAGCACAGTGGTCACATGCTACAATACATTAGTTAGTGAACTTTTGATTGAAGTGTACTCACCTGGGGGGAGAACATTGGTCAAGTGTGTGTACTAGAAAGAATGACCTTACTGCAACTCACAGGAGGTACTGTTTCAGCAACTCCAAACACCAGAACAGTGTTTACTTGTCTAAAGATCACTGAATGGCAACTCACAATGGAAGTTTACTCAGCTGGAAGGATCCCATTTGTCAAATGTGGAAAGCAGAGTGAGTGACATGACTACTAAGTTCAGGAAGGCCTAGTGTCTGTAAAACCAACCATCAGTTCAGTGTTCTCTTGTCCAAATTCCATTGTTTATGATATCTCAATTGAAGTGGACTGACCTGGGAGGATAACAGTTGTGTAGTGTGTGTAGTACAGGGAGTTACATGACTACAACTCCTAGCAGCCATTTTGTCTGTAACTCCAAACACCAGCACATTATTCACTTGCCCAAATACAACTGTTTGTAATCTTACCAAATGTTCTTCACTCACGTGGGAGTATGCCATTTGTCAAGTGTTGGGAACCAGAGGGAGTGACATGATTGCAACTTCCAGCAGACCCTGTATCTATAAATCCAAATACCAGCACAGTGTTCTTTTGTCCAAAATCCTGTTTGGCAACTCACCCCAAATTAAGTTTACTCACCTGGGGGGATACTATTTGTCAAGGATTAGGGAGTAATGAGAGTGACCTGACTGCGTCTCCCAGGGGGCACTGTTTCTGTAACTCCAACCACATGCAAAGTGGTCACATGCCCCAGTACATCTGTTGGAGAACTCTCAAATGAAGCTTACTCCCCAGGGTGGATAACATTGATCAAGTGTGTGTACTAAAAGGAGTGATGTAACTGCAACTCCCAGCAGGCAGTGTTTCTCTAACCCCAAACACCAGCCCCGTGTT
The DNA here is from genome assembly GCF_031143425.1 of Pleurodeles waltl. NCBI lineage: Eukaryota > Metazoa > Chordata > Amphibia > Caudata > Salamandridae > Pleurodeles > Pleurodeles waltl. The sequence goes on along the minus strand of NC_090437.1, from coordinate 4,231,895 downwards.
CTCTTGTCTAAAGATCCCTTGGTATTTAGGGGCATATTTATACTCTGTTTGCGCCAAATGTGCATAAAAATTTATGACGCACATTCGGCGCAAACCGTGCACCATATTTAAACTTTGACGCCCGCAAATGCCAAAATTCCGCTGTGTGCATAATTTTCTCAATGTGGGAAACCGCCTTGCGGTAATGACATGCAAGGTAGACGTTCCCGTCCAGAAAATGACTAAACACCCAGCAGTTTCCACAACACCAACAGGGACCCCTAAGGCAACGCAGAAGGCAGGAGAGGGCATTCCGCACCAGGACAACCCTTCTGGGACTCCGGCAACAAGACATCATTCAGAGGTACAGGCTCAACTGGCAAGCCATTCAGCAGCTGCTGCGCAACATTGAGCCACAGTTGGCACCCAGCTTGCAGACACCCACACCTTTCCACCAGAAACCAAGCTGCTAGCTGTACTCCACATGTTGGCAAGTGGCTCCTTTCAAACCACTGTTGCCCTGGTTGCCGGGATCTCACAGCCCTCGTTCTCCGCCTTCCTTCCCAAGGTACTGGATGCTATCATCTCCCTCACACCCCGCCACATCAGCTTCCCCAACACACAGCAGAAGCAGCAGGATACAAAACAGGGGTTTTACCAAATTAATGGATTTCCACATGTGCTTGGAGCCATTGACTGCACACATATACACCTTGTGCCACCTGCTGCAACCAAACATCTATACCGCAACAGGATGCACACACACTCCATCAATGTGCAGGCCATTGTCGATCACCGGGGATTGATCACCAACATTGTGCAAAGTATCCTGGGAGTGTACATGATTCATTCATCTTCTGTCACTGCACCATCAATCAACTCTTCCAGGATGGACGATATGGAAATGGCCTACTTGTTGGTAAGTACAGAAACCCAGTTATATACACACAGCACAGCAACCCTCTAGGACACACAACACATACACCACGACATCGACACATGGCCAGGAAGACAATGAGGTTGTGACACCTCACCCAATGGGATACACACCTATGGACAAATGACAGTACGAAATAACAACAGATGCCACTCCACAGACAGAAGGGGACACTTTAAAACAACACAATGACAATGACATGGGCTCAACTGGCAGTACAATCTGGAAGATTAATCTTTCAATATCACATCAATAAAACTCAATCAAACACCCTTCCAACCAATACGTACTGTGTAAGGGGTGGGTAATGTGTTTTGCTGCAGGTCAAACACCATGACACACATAGCATGATGATGACTACAATGAAAGTGACATGCAATCATTGAGGCTGTACCAATATCTCATATCTCTCCTGCTCTCACATTGCCTACTACCAATAAGCAAGTGGGCTGTGTGAAGAACACATATTGATGGGACAACGCATTGCGACAACTTCACACACACACAACAGATGTACAGGCATATTGACCTTCCGAAACTCAAAATGACAACCTCACAACCAAGTTAGCCATCTGAACTAGAACATGTTCAGTAGCATAGGTACACATTACAACCTGAGTCGACTTGGCAAGGGCAGAGGAATAGGTCTGCAGTGAACTTGTCACACATGTGAAATTAGTGCATAGTCAATTGTCAACACGTCAGTGCTAACAACGTACAGAGATGTGTTGTACATTGTCACCTATCCAAATCTAAGGGTCTCACTGATGTTTAACTAATTCTATTGCATATGTGAAATTGGATGGGATGTCCAGGGTTTATAGATGCAACCATGTTACCACCACTGTGGAAATGATTCTGCGCATGGAAGTATCATCTCACCCCCAGTTAAGACACAGGGACACCTCTTTCACATGACATAATGCAAGGGAGTACACACTGTACTGCAACTCTACAAAAATACTGCTGACATCCGGTCAATCAGCCAAACACCCGTTCAGATAAGGAAACAACCCAATGTTGATGGTACATATGGTACATCCTAGAAGCCTAGGATTCCACACCATAACACAGACACAGATGAGTCACAGACAACACAAGAGAACAACTGCCATGCAAAGTGATACTTATGGTGCAAGCTACATCAACATGTTCACACTAATTTTCTCTTTCAGCTGATCAGGGGTATGGGATCCAGCCATGGATCACGACCCCATTTGCAAACCCAAGCACTGCAGCAGAGCGTGCCTATAATGAGGCACATAGGAGGAAATGCACCATCGTCGACAGGACCTTTGGCATCCTGAAGTCAAGATTCAGGTGCCTCGACATCACCGGAGGCAGCCTCCTATACTCACCTGAAATGGTGTGCAAAATAATTTTGACCTGTGCCATCCTGCACAATGTATGTGTATGAAGGAACATTCCCCTATATGAACCTGACCCAACAAATGCCTGAAGAGGAGGAAGAAGAGGATGCCGTCCATCAACATGAGGGGGACCATCCAAGCACAGCTACAGGATTGAGTCGGAGACAACATATTGACCAAAATTTCTTTTAACTCTACTCATCCATCACCACTGTCTTACCATATGTCGAATAAACACCTATTCTAATCACTATATCATGGTCTGGATAATCATTTTTTCATAACAATATCCCTAACTATCAGAATCAGAGTGCAGCCTCATGGAGCATTGCAGAAATACATATTAGGATACAGAAAAATCCACAGCAAATTTGATGTGTATGAATGTACTGCCAAATTCACACATGCTGTAAATGACATACATCCTGTACATTTCACATTTGAAGGGCAATAGCAGAGGACCACAGCTATTTCACACATACATGTTGGCAACATGGTTCATCGCAGCATATGGCACACAACTAAGATCAGTCAATAAGGGAAAAGAAATGCCTCATACATGAGGCAGTGGATGTGCTATTGCATTGGTGACAAGAAGGTATGGCCAGACCCTTGGCAGCAGTAAGTGTTACATCACCTATATTTGCAAGGACTATGGTGGTCATTACAACCCTGGCGGTCGGTGTTAAAGCAGCGGTAAAACCGCCAACAGGCCGGTGGTAAAAAAAATGCAATCACGACTGTGGTGGAAACTGCCAACATAGACAGCCACTTTAACACTTGTACCGCCACAGCGGTACAAACAAACACCGCGACGGTAACCGCCAACAGACAGGCGGAAGACAAGGTTCCACCCACTGTATTACAACAGTCCAATCCGCCACCTTTTCCGGGGCAGATTCAACGCGAACAAAAACATGGCGTAAACAGGACTCCGAAGGGAAAACGCTCACCTCTACACACCCCACGAGGAATCAAGACACCATGGAACCCGAGCTCCAGATGCTGCTAGCCTTTATCTTCCTGCTCCTCTACCAGGAACAACAAAGACGGCGGTGAAGACAACGGTGAGTACTGCACCTACGACACAGGGGAGGGGGGAGGGAAAAAAGAGTGACACACACACGCAACACGCAACAGTCCCAACCCCACCCTCACCCACTACAACACACACACAAGTACATGTTGATACATTACATTAACAACCCACAACTCCCCCTGGAAGAATGCAAGGACACAAGGAAATGAGTCGAACGTTTGTAATCTATTCAAAAACAGCAATCAAAAATATATACATTCATATACATATATTTACAATAGAAACAAATATATACACCAAGAATACAAGTCCAAGGTATTCCACCATCATAGTCCGTGGACCACTGGGCCCAAAATGCATGGGCGAGGCCCACACTCAAAACCCAATCAAAACGGAGAGAACACTGCTGGGGCATCAGATAGAAATACAACAGGCACCTCAGGGGGAAGGGGGGGGGCACATCAGCTGGATGAGTGCACGACGCTAGATCCACGAGGGGGCTCCACGCCCTTTGATGTATCCTGGGGAGTGCAAAGCCACAGTCTCTCAAGTCTCTCAAGTAGGTGGTTTGCCCACTGCTGCATTCTGGGGAGTGCAAAGCCACAGTCTCTCAATTCTCTCAAGTGGGTGGTTTGCCCACTGCTGCATCCTGGGGAGTGCAAAGCCACAGTCTCTCAAGTCTCTCAAGTGGGTGGTTTGCCCACTGCTGCATCCTGGGGAGTGCAAAGCCACAGTCTCTCAAGTGGGTGGTTTGCCCACTGCTGCATCCTGAGGAGTGCAAAGCCACAGTCTCTCAAGTGGATGCCTTTCTCCACTGGTTTTGGAGGGGGCTTTGTGCCCCAGAGTGCTTCATCCTGCCAAGGACTGAGGTAGTGGATGTCAATCTCCACTGGTTTTGGAGGGGGCTTTGTGCCCAGAGTGCTTCATCCTGCCAAGGACTGAGGTAGTGGATGCCTTTTCCACTGGTTTTGGAGGGGGCTTTGTGCCCAGAGTGCTTCATCCTGTTTGTGGCGTCCTCAGTAGCGTCGGATTCTTTGGCGCTCACTGGCCTGCGTTGCTTGTTGCGGCGGTGTCCTGTTCAGCGGTGCTGGTGGCGGCGGTGTCCTGTTCATCGGTGCTGGTGGCGGCGGTGTCCTTCGCAGCGGTGCTTGTGGTGGCGGTGTCCTTGGCAGCGGTGCTTGTGGCGATTTTGTCAGCCGTGCAGGTTTTCCCAGACTTGTCTGTTTTACTGTGCTCCTTCCCCACCTTGGATGGTGGTGCAGCTGTCTCCACACTCCCAACTGTCCCCCTGGGAGAGGCTTTGGTGGAATATTTATTTCCTCTCTCCCACCGGGCACTGGCCATCTTTTTGTGCTTTTGAGGTGAGGGACTGTCCGTGCTCTGGCTCCTTGGCACACTGGCTGCCCTGCTGCCTGGCGCACTCCAGAAGCCGGTTACTACTGGCACAACTGTTCCTGCTGATGTTATGGCTGAGACGCTGGGTTGGGACCTGGAGAGGCGGACCCTAGGAGACTGAAGGGGTGGGGGAGGTGAGGGGAAGAGGTCAAGGTTGGACAGGAAAAGTTTTTTGGACACAATGGGACGGGTAGATGGAGGGAGTTTGGGAGTGGAGGAAGAGGTAGTGGTTGTAGGAGGTGTATGTTTGGTGACTTTGGGTGAAGGTGCATGGGCTGGAGGCTTTCGTGAGGTGGATGGCTGTTGGGTGGGTGTGTGGCTGCGTTTGTGTACCTTGGGAGGTGGGCTCACAGACAAACTGGGAGAGGACACAGGGGATGTGTGAATGGTAGTGGGGGTGGTGACTGCACGTGAGCGGGGTGTGGTGGTGGGTGTGCTGGTAATGGAGGTAGTGGCTGATGATGTAGTGCATGCAGGTGTGAGTGGAGACGAGACTGGGAGGGAGGAGGGAGACGAGGAGGAGGGGGACACAGTGGAGGCAGTGGCTGTTGGTATGTCTGCATGTGTATGATGCTTGCATGAGTGCCTGTGGGATGTGTGTTGCTAATGTTTGCCTAAGCTTCCCTTGTGTGTTGATGTGTGTGCATGCTGGTCTGATGGTGTGCTTGGAATAGGCTGAGGTACAGGGGTTTGGGTCTGGGTGGAGGAAGTTGGAGGGGGAGGCTAGAGACAGGGAAAATGGCTGCCATCAGTGCTGAGGCTAGAGTCTGAAATGCTCGCTGATGAGCTGCCTGACCAGAATGAATGCCCTCCAGGTATGCATTGGTCTGTTGCAACTGCCTCTCTACACCCTGGATGGCATTCAAAATGGTAGACTTCCCAACAGTGAGGGACCTGAGGAGGTGAATGGCCTCCTCACTGAGGGCAGCCGGGCTGACTGCGGCAGGGGCTGAGATGCCTGGGGCGAAGGAGATGCCCACCCTCCTGGGTGAGCGGCCATGGGGAAAATGCTGAGGGGCTGCTGGGAGGGCGGTGCTGGTGGGGGGGTGGCGGCTGTACCTGCAGATGCGGGGGGCACAGAGGGGCCTGCCACCGCAAGGGAGCTCCCATCAGAGGAGGAGTCCGTGTCGCTGGTCTCAGCTCCTGTCCCCGCCGTGGAGCTCCCCTCACCCTCCGTCCCACTGGTGAATTCTGACTCCGTTGTGTCACCATTCAGGGCCATGTGGGATGCAGCTCCCTCCTGCTCCAGTGCCACTGCTCCTCCGCCTGATGATGCTAATGCACACAAGCACAGGGAGCCCACAAAAAGGGGGGGAGACAGAAGAAAGACATGTTGAGTGCATGCAATACCGCTACCGTTGGCGGACACTACAGACACAGAAGCCTCCTGCACTACGCCGTGCATTTGGAGTTCCCTAATCAATCACAGGGACATGGGTTACAAGGCTATGCCCGATTGCTGCACACATGGAAGCCACAGAAGCCTGACTAGGTGTAGTTGGCTCTGTACACAGGTGGGGTGGGATGCCACAGGGCCTGCCTTAAGAAGGTACTTTGACTACTAGACTCGCCCTGGCCTAGGGGAACCCACAGCCCACCTACCCCACCCAGACACCTACAATGCATGCTGAATCAGCTGAATGAGAGTGTACTCACCCCTTGTGACTGCTGTGATGCCCTCAAGTGCCCATCCAGCTCCGGGTACGCCACCGCCAGGATCCGGAACATCAGGGGGGTCATGGTGTGACCTCCGTCGTCTTCTTGCTCCAGCGTCGAATGTCCTCCCATCTTTTCCGGCAGTGGGTGCTCAGTCTGTGGTAGACACCCAGGGTCCGGACTTCCTTGGTGATGGCACGCCAAATATCCTTCTTCTGGTGGGCGCTGACCTACTTGTAGGTACAGGGGAAAAGGAGAAGATATAACCGTCCGCACCGTCACAGTCATTGGCCACCATCCCTACCCTTGCCATGACGCACATGCACTCACCTTTGTTTCATGCACGCCTCATTCTCCCCCCCCCACTATCTTTCATCCACACCACACTCCAAACAGGCATTGCCCATACAGCATGCTCATAGTGTACTCACCTGTTTGTCTGGAGGACCGTAGAGTAGTGTGTACTGGGGGAGGACCCCATCCACTAGTTTCTCCAACTCCTCCGTGCTGAAGGCAGGGGTCCTTTCCCCAGACACACGAGCCATTGTCTCTTCCAGACTGAGGTCACAGCAGCACTTGCAGTGTAGGTCCTCTCCTGTCGAAGATCAGGTATCAAGTGATTAAACAGACAGAGAATGGCGGTTACGTCCACGGCGGTGCATACTGTCACCACTGGCGTACATTGTCATTGGCTCCTGGGACCCATAGGGTCTAATGTTAACAAATGCAGCATTGCGCCGCAGTCTTCGACCGCCTACTGCGACAGTCTGCAATGTCAGCACAGCTACCTCCTATCCCCTTGTCGCACATTACAGGTCAGGCAGCCGCCATTTCAGGCCACATGGCAGTTTCTTTTACTGCGTCACACATATCTAGGCCTTGCTTAAACACTAATACAGCCATAAGTCGATTTTAAAACATTTTCCGATTAAGTTGTGTTTACGTACCTCAGTGTTGGTTGACTCTCCGCTCGCAGTTCTCCTCCATAGAGCATGTCCGCTGGGGCAGGTGAGGAGATGGCGGCATCCTCCGGTGTACAGACCGCTGGTGGACCTGTCGACAATGGAGGAGCCACATGTAATTATCACCTACAGACTTTATCGTACCACAATCCTGGAACTGTGTGCCCAGTTGGAGCCAGACCTGATGTCAGCTATCCGCCATCCCACAGGAATCCCCCCCTCTAGTGCAAGTGCTGTCAGTACTCCATTTCCTGGCAAGTGGGTCTTTTCAGACGACAGTGGCCATAGCATCAGGCATGTCCCAGCCTATGTTCTCCAATGTGTTGTCCAGAGTGTTGTCTGCCCTGCTGAAACACATGCACAGCTACATCGTTTTCCCTCAGGTGGAGGATTTGCCTACAGTGAAAGGTGACTTCTATGCCCTGGGACATATCCCCAACATCATAGGTGCCATTGATGGGACACATGTGGCCTTGGTACCCCCCGCAGGAGTGAACAGGTGTACTGAAACCAGAAGAGTTGCCATTCTATGAATGTGCAGATGGTGTGTTTCGCAGACCAGTACATCTCCCATGTGAATGCCAAATTTCCTGGCTCAGTGCATGACGCTTACATTCTGCGGAATAGCAGCATCTCTTATGTGATGGGGCAACACCAGAGGCACTGTGTGTGGCTATTAGGTGAGGACATGGACCCAATACAGTGTGACTAGGTGTCTGGGTCTGGGGATATCTCTAAGAGTTAGTGTGTGTCTAACAGTTGTCCCTCGACATTTGCAGGTGACTCTGGTTACCCCAACCTGTCATGGCTACTGACCCCAGTGAGGAATCCCAGGACAAGGGCAGAGGAACGCTACAATGAGGCCCATGGGTGGACTAGGAGGATTATAGAGAGGACCTTCGGCCTCCTGAAGGCCAGGTTCTGGTGCCTCCATATGACAGATGGTTCCCTATTCTACTCACCAAAGAAGGTGTGCCAGATCATTGTGGCCTGCTGTATGCTTCACAACTTGGCTTTGTGACGACAGGTGCCTTTTCTGCAGGAGGATGGTCCAGATGGAGGTGTTGTGGTAGCTGTGGAGCCTGTGGATAGTGAAGACGAGGAAGCAGAAGAAGAGGACATAAACAACAGGAACACGGTGATCCAGCAATACTTCCAGTGAGACACAGGTAAGAAGACAACACTGACTGCTACATCCTATTTAATTCTTCTACCTCTCATCTGTTTCATTTTTACCCAGTTTATGGACACTAAGTTGTCACTTTCCCTTTCGATTTCACAGATGTGGGTCCCGCTGTGTGACCTCTGCTTTTTTTCCGCATGGACTAGAGCTGCGTGACATAGGTATGTTGACATTACATTGGATATAGCATTTTGCCACAGTTTTAGCGTAGGGGTTTGTGGGTGATGTGGGTGTGTGTTTTATATTGTATTGTGTGTGTGGGAGTGGTGTGTGTATGTGTATCAGGTGTGTGGGATTCAAATCGTCCAATGTGGCTGGGTTTTGTTCGTTTGTGTGTATTCTGACCGCGGCGGTGTGTCCCGCCAATGGAATACCGCGTTTGAATGACCGCCGCGTGGATTCGTGGGTCGTAATGGCATGGGCGTATTTCTGTTGGCGTGACGGTGGAGGTTTTGTCACCTCCACCTTTCCGCCGACCGCTGGTCTGGCGGTCTGTTGTGGCGGTCGGATTTTCGGAGGTTTGCCTTCTGCGGGTCAGAATGACCGTGGCGGGTTTCCGCGACCGCGGCGGGATTATGGAGGATTTCTGACCGGCGGTAGGCGCCTTTTACCGCCGAGGTCAGAATGACCACCTGTGTCTAATTACTTACCCAGAAGAAAAATTATAGCAATATATAGGGATAGTTTTGCAATATGTAAAGAAAGTGAAGCACAGAAATTATTTAAAAAGTGCCCTCAACCCATAATTGAAAGTGTGAAGGAGGGTATGACTTGAATTTTCAACTTCATAAGGAGTGGGATAATATTTTTCTCCTAGTTACTATTCTGTATTCTTGTGACCTCCACGCTCAGGTATCTTAAATTGTCTCGCACCTCCTGCATGCATGTATAGCTAAGCAGGATGGAAGGTCCCCTTTGAGGTGTACTCTGGTAGTTTTTCCCTATTTCACCCTCAATCCCGAAGCATCCCAATAATATGTTGCATTTTCATTAAACATGGAATTGAAATGGCTAGCCGCTGGACAAAAAAAAAACATTTTTTATGCATGCAAGGAAACCCTATCTTCCTGTCCATTGTCACATGTGAAGTCTTTCACCTGTGTGCTCATGCACAGCCACTCTGCCGGGGTGACACCACCAAGGAAAATAATAAAGGGAAGAGGGATACTCTTGACTCATGCCTCACTCAATAGGGAATGTGACCAACCTTGCACTATTAACGCACACTCCACACCCACAGGACAGTATATAGTAATTCCACAAACCAGTCAATTGATTCAGCACTTGAAGCATGAAGGGCCCATGTTTGTTGTGAAAGGCTTTTTCTCTGTCCATTAATAGAAAGCCAATATCTCCCTGCAGATCATCCATATGTGCCAGCACAACATGGAGGAGCCTTAGACAAGGCCTAATGCTTTTAGTGGGCATAAAGACATTCTGTTCTTCATGTACTAAGGTGTGAATCCCTTGGGACACCCTAGTTGGTAGACCTCTAGCCAATGTTTTCATTTTGATATTGATTAAAAAGATGGAGTGATATGATGTTCAGTCCTCAGATGGTTTGCTGGGTTTAAAATTACAGAGATAGTAGCACCTCACAGATCATATGGCAAAAAGAAGTTTTGGTGGGCCTATTCAAATGTTTCTTGCATGTGGGTGAACCAGCAGGGAGGGTAGAGTTTAAAAAATATGAAGGGAAATGTCATTAGTGCCATGTGTCATGCCTTTTGCACTGTGGTGATGGCTTGTTGAATATTTTTCTCAGTAATTGAGGTGTCCAGTTCATTCTGGTCTGAAACAGATAGTGCATGGACATGAAGGTTTCTTGAAATGGGGTTGCCTAATTTGGCCATAAGTGGGGTAGTATTCATATAACAATTTATGATACACTGCAATGTTTTCCAATGTCTTCTGATGTGTACATTGTGTGGCCTTACATTCTCTGATAGATGGTACTATTATAGTCAGCTGGTCTCCACTTGTAAGTTATTCAAGCGAATTACTCAATTAATTCACCACTTTCATATGCTTTGATAAGCATAGTCATGCTAGTTGCAATAGGCTCCACAGAACATTTTCCATCTCAATTCTATCCTGTATGACTCTAGCTACATAGAAGTATCTGGGTGAGGGCAGTCCACCATCTCCTGTTCTAGCGGGAATATGTTATCTTGCAATCTTTCCACGTCTCTCTCATTGTTCTTTTTACCCATGATGTCTCTACTTGTAAGTTATTAAAGCAGATTACTCAATTAATTCACCCCTTTCATATGCTTTGCTCAGGATAGTCTTGCTAGTTGCAATAGGCTGCACAGAACATTTCCCATCTCAATTCTATCCTGTATGACTCTAGCTACATAGAAGTATCTGGGTGAGGGCAGTCCATCATCTCCTGTTCTAGTGTGAATATGTTATCTAGCAATCTTTCCACATCTCCCTCATTGTTCTTTTTACCCACGATGTAAGTCACAGCTTAGGCCCTGTGGTAGATTTTAAAGGCCTCCCACTTTGAACCACCAGGGGAGAAAGAGCAAGTGTTAATATTCTTTCTCACAGTAGTTCAAGTAGGTTGTTGAGAGGATTTGCTGAAATTTTAATTACAATCAAGTAATGAATAACTTTACATAAAATTACTGAGATTACATCAATACTCACATCCTGTAATTTTGAAGAGAAATTTTAACACAAGTTGGTTAATTCCTGAAATTTATGGATGGGAGCAGCATTACAGGTAGATTTATTACCCTAGCAGACTAGTCAGGTAATTGTTTAGGTGGAAAACTATAAATCTGATTTGTGACAACAGTGTTTTGAAGATAATCTGCAGTTCCTTTAATGTGGGTAGTCAACAGAAAATTCAGGTAGGATTTCTTACCTGAGCGGACTGTTGGAGTCATTTCTGAATGCAGAAGTAAAACTGTGAGAGGCAGTGTTTTGAACGTGAGCACCTGAAAGACAACTTGAAATTACATTTTCAAGGTTAAATGTTACTATTTGCTACTGTTTAGAGAGTCAGATGCATTTTGCCTGATTATGTGCATTTTTATGTAAATATGCAGCAATTTTTAATATATCTGCTACAGCCAGTTATTCAAGTTTTGCATACCTTTTACAGCTGTGCATTATTTCACAACCCCCGGGGAAGTATCTGGGGCCATTTATCCCTTCTAGCCTCTACCAGTGGGAGGAACAGATAATGAGTTTTAGAATGTGAGCCATGAGAAGGCGATTATTATTATCTGTACTGTGTGTCTGTTTTATGTTGTAAATGCCAGGTGTCCACCAAGCCCAGCAAGTATAATAACTGTGCACTGCTGACTCACCTTGTTGTGGTTGCAGGGTTCCTTGTGTCTACCTCATTATTCATTACTGCAGTATAGTCCCCAGATCACAATTAGAGAGTCAGCCAACAATTGCATGAGTGAGTATAATGTTGTGTCTATCAAAATGGGAGGAACATATACACTCTGGATTAACCACAAGAACCCATGCAGCAATCCTGTTACCCTCACATATCTGCCTAAGACCTCAATGTGAGTTGGTTTTACCACATACAGGAAATACTTTCTCAAGAGAATTGCAACTCTATGGGATCCACGATAAGATCCAGCATGGTATACTCTGTTATAGTCATGCCTTGCCAGAAACATGGAGTTTGTTTTGCAGCAATTGCAACCAAACATTTTAATATTACTACCCCTCTTTAATAATTGATCTTGATGAATACATCATACAGTTTCTCTGGCTTCAGTTTAATCATTCCCCCACAAATGGCTAACATCTTTGATTGATATGACCTTTCTGCTACCTGCCAGGTCTCATGACTGGGTCACATCGTCTGGCTGATTTTGAATTTTGGGATTACCCCAGAAGAGGGATGGGTCTCTTCCAGTCCTAGAATCAGGTTCACTATCCCCATTTGCTGGAATATCGATCAAGATCAGGCCCTCGCCTGAACAGAAATGCAAACACTTACCCACCTCAGGGCCCCAGCACTGACAACATGTCTGCGTCTAAGTTCTAACTGCAAACAAAGGCAGTGAGACGTGCCTCATCCTTGCCCGGGGTTCCCTACCTAGGCTGGTCAAGTTGGGAGGCAGGATCTTTCACCAGCAGGCACCTCCAAGATGTGAGCATAACTTCTTTGACATTCGTATGTGATCTCGGCCCTCCACATCACCTCCTCCACCAAGGCCATAATGCATGCTTTTGGCCAACAGGCTTGTGCAAAAACAGAAACTCACTCCATTGTGAGTATTACAGGCATTCGGTATCCATTGTTGTTGAGTCATCAGGCATTAGTTACATAAGTGGGAGATACTCCTCATTCACAGGATTCACAAGATTTTGACGGATATTTGAATATTTCTATAAGGAACTTTAGCAGGTGGTGTCTGCCTCTTTAGGTGCTCAGGCTACACCTGCATCCCAACTCTCATTGATTTCCTTTCTATTCAGTTTTCCGAACAATTTAAATGTTCTGTACATTCAATGTTACTGTGTTTTAGATCACTGTCAGCTAATTGGTTAATATTTGATCATTCAAATAAAGTCGCTGTCTCTATTGCTTATTTGGCCACTTTTATTTACACGTGTCTCAATGAATTCTTCACTCACAAGTACAATCTCTCTTCTGTTTCAATCACTACTGATCACAATATTCCTTTGCTATGTCTGATTAAATCACTTCATGGGTTCAGTTATGTCATCATAACTGAGTCCTAATTATTCCATCAGTTTTCTATAATCAATCCAGACCATCACAAGCAGTTTATCACCAATCACTTTCAGTCACTTTAAATTTGACTTTCATAATATGCATCCCTCCTCTTCGCTCAACTGTTTTACAAAATTAATTTATGAATCCCTTCCAGCTATTCTATTGTTTATGTTTATGAAGCTACTTTGTGCTTTTGCATACTTCACAAGAGCATTTTTTGTTTGCCTACCTGGGGAGGGTCCTGTCTTGTAGTTGTCCTCTGACAATCAATCAATCAAAAAAATGTATAGAGTGCGCTACTCACCCATGAGGGTCTCAAGGCGCAGGGGGGGGGGGAAGGAGGGTCACTGTTTGAACAACCATGTCTTGAGCTTCTTTCTGAAAAGCAGGAGGTCTTGGGTCTTGCAGAGGTTGGTGGGGAGGGAGTTCCAGGCCTTGGGGGCGAGGTAGGAGAAGGATCTGCCTCCTGTGGTGGTGCGTTGGATGCGGGGGACTGTGGCTAGGGAAGCAGATCGGAGGTGGCGGTTGGGAGTGTGGAAGTTTACTCTTTCACAGAGGTAGTTGGGACGGTTTTGTGGAGGGATTTGGGCGCGTAAGTGAAGATTTTGAAGGTGATCATCTTGTTGATGGGGAGCCAGTGAAGGGATTTGAGGTGCGTTTAGATGTGTTCATGGCGAGGGAGGTCCAGGATGAGGCGTGCAGTTGTGTTCTGGATTCTCTGGAGTTTGCGTTTGAGTTTGAGTGTGGTGCCGGCGTAGAGGGCGTTTCCGTAGTCTAGCCTGTTGCTGATGAGTTCGTGGGTGACAGTCTTTCTAGTATCTATGGGAATTCATTTGAAGGTTTTTTTCAGCGTGCGGACTGTGTTGAAACAGGAGGAGGTGACGGCGTTGATTTGCTGGGTCATGGAGGGGAAGGGGTCCAGAATGATGCCAAGGTTGGGTGTGTGGTTTGCAGGGGTGAGTGCGGGGCCTAGAGCAGTAGGCCACCAGGAGTCGTCCCATATGGTTTTGTTGGGGCCGAAAATTATTATTTTGGTTTTGTTGGAGCTGAGCTTGAGCTTAACACCAGCTGTGCAGTGCTTAAGTGGGGTGACCCACTGCACTTTACTCCTCAATGTTTGTCTTTCTTAGTTCCAGAGAATGCAGCAGGGTGCAGCACTTTTTCATAATCTCAGGAGCAATGCAGACACCTGTGATGGAGCACTTCACTTTGGTGCGTGTTTTGATGAAGTCCAACCCTCATGCCATATAATGCACCAAGGATACTGGCAATCGAAGAGGTTGTGCTCCAAAGCTTTCCTTATTAAAGTGACAAAGGGAAATAAAGAAGAAACGTGTTTCAATCACGTATAGTCTTAATCACAGCTAAAAACATAGGGCCTCATTACAAGTTTGGCGGTCCTAGGACGGCAAACTTGCAGTGGCAATCTGACCTATGCAATCCTGGCAGTTCGACCACCAGACGATCCTGGTTGTCAGACTTCCAGGAGACCGCCACCTTTACTAGGATCAGGGATCCTAACAGGTTGGCGGCAGTGACAGCCATGGTTAACCATGGAGGTGCCGAGTTTGGCACCGCCCTGCTGATCACAACTTTCCTTTCCACCAGCCTTTTCATGGCAGGGTCCCTGCCATGAAAGGCTGGCAGAAAGGCAGAGTTGAGGGCTACTATGTCATGAGTAGTGCAGGTCCCCTTTGTCAGCACCCTCAGTAAGCGCAGCTATGGCAGACAGTGCACATTCCGAGAGTGCCATCTGTGATAGCATTGGCCATGGCTCCCTGAAGGAGCTGAGGCCAGAGCCACTGCACTGTTTCCACTGGTCAGCCCAGCGGGAATGTCATAATATAAAGGTCAGCCTGGGTGGAACCAATGTAATACGATGGTAGAGAAGCCACTGGCTTGACAGCCACTTCCCTACAGCTATATTAGAGTTCCGGCGGTTCAACCACCAAGCTTATAATAAGTCCCATAGTCCGTTTTCTGTATTCATTTAGACTTTTTAGCTTTTTAGATTGCACTCTGGGAGATGTATTTCATAATTCAATTGTGATAAAAAAATCTTTGTTGCTTGACAAGTTTGCTATGAATGTTCACAATATATTTGTGACAAGCATACTTTCTTATGTAGATATTGGCATCTTTTAAATGTATTCAATTGTACAGTCGTATTTCCTCCTAGCTCACTTTTTTTGGAACTATATCTTTCCATAGTAACTCAATGATTAACAATCCTCTATATGTTACTCAATGTAGTCTTTGGCTGTTGCATTTGCTGGATCATTGTTATTTTCTGCTCTCTTATATGTTGTAATATTCTTTTTGCAGAGAACAAATCGTGCTTCACACATATCTCAGGCCACATTTAGGGCTTCATTACGATTTTGGCAGTCAGACTGCCAGACCACCATGTTGACGGTCTCAAAAAAGACCGACATGTTGGAGGTCTTTAAGACCACCTTATTACAAGTCATACAGGCAAGACCGCCAACCAAAAAAGGCAAGCCAGCAGAGACTCAGAGACTGGAAATAGGCGGTCTGACCTCCAGTGCCATCAGGACTGCTAAAAACCACTGACCATAACACAAACACACAGTTGCCCAGGTGGACCCCCATGGCGATCAGCCAATGGCAGTCTAAACCATAGCAGTCTGCGGTCACCAAAGTAATACACAACTGCACATTGGATTCATTTGAAAACAACACAGCCTACACACATTGCCACACTGGACAAACCTGCAAAGGACACTATAAAACACACCCCTTCACAGACCAAAATTATTTGCATTTACCCTGAAACACACAGAAGCCAGAACAACTTATTTCCACACAGTACAGATACTAGGCACCACCTTTTTCGCCATCCCATACAACAACCTGAACACACTATTGTCTAGTCACACCCTTTTGCACTTCCCGCTGTTTAGTAAGTCACTAGCACCTGTTTTTTTTTTTCCCACCATGGCACATTTAAAAAAATCCCTACTTTTCAGAAGATGAGTTAAGAGTCATGATGGATGACATCTTAGGAGTAGAGCCACAATTGTTTGGAGCACAAGTCCAGCATACGCCTCTCAGTGGGTGAATGGAAATATGGGTATATCGTTGACAGAGTCAATGCTGTAGGTACCAACCTGCGCACAAGGGAAAACATAAGGATGAGGTGGTTCGACCTCTGGAGCAAGGTCCGTTCCCTGCTCTCCATCCACCAACTGCAGGATAAAAAGACTGGCAGTGGCCCTCCTAGTGCCCAATTACATCTCTTTCCCTGGGAGGAGGTGGTCTTGGCCATCCTCAGGGCTTGACAGGAATACCTATGGGAGTGGAGTCTGGTAAGTCACAACACTAAAAATGTCATCAAAATGCTATGCCATACCTGCTCACAGCTCACCAATACACACTTTTATTGTCATCCACTCACCAGCCCAGTGTCCACCAGTCCAAAGACCTCAGTTTTGCAACTCACAATTGAAGTATGCTCACTTGGAAAGATTAAGGGCCTCATTACAACCCTGGCGGTAAATGCCGCTTATTGCCGTGCAGAAGACCGCTAACATACCTCTGTGGCCGCGGAATTCCGCTTCAGGTATTATGACCCACAGCTCAGAATCCGCCATAATACAGACACCCACACAAGTCCGCCGCACCAAAGGTTAGTGATAAACTGGCGATAACAAAACCGACACCGTCACGCCAACAGGAATCCGCCCACACTATCACGACCCACGAATCAACGCTGTGGTCTTTCAACCGCGGTATTCCATTGGCGGTACACACCGCTGCGCTCAAAGTACACACACATATATGAAACAAAACCACATTGGACAAATCGAAATACACACACCTGATATACATACACACACCACACCAACACACCCAATCCAATATAAAGCGCACACCCACATCACCCAGAAACCCTTACTACCAGAATTCTGAAACCACGTCAGAGAGAGACACCACCATAAACAACGCAAGCATCCACAGACACACAACACCATCACTTACACAACATCCACGCACCTCAAACAACACATAACAACACATCCCCTCACACATCACAACACACACCACCTCACACATCACCCACACCACATCATGGCACCTCAACAACACCCCAGGTTCTCTGAGGAGTAGCTCAGGGTCATGGTGGAGGAAATCGTCCGGGTAGAGCCACAGCTATTCGGATCACAGGTGCAGCACACCTCCATTGCAAGGAAGATGGAGCTATGGCGAAGAATTGTTGACAGGGTCAACGCAGTGGGACAGCATCCAAGAACTAGGGATGACATCAGGAAGAGGTGGAACGACCTACAGGGGAAGGTGCGCTCAGTGGTCTCCAGACACCAGATTGCTGTACAGAGGACTGTCAGTGGACCCCAACCTCCAGCCACACAACTAACAACATGGGAGAAGCAAGTCTTGGCAATACTGCATCCTGAGGGCCTCGCAGGAATAGCAGGAGGACTGGACTCTGGTAAGGCAAATCTTTACTACCTTAAACCCCCACCCTACCTGCATGCCATCACATACTCCCACCCTCACCCCCATCACTCCAACACCTCACATATGCCCCACTATCACAACCCACCCATCCTAATACCAAGCCCTGCATGCAACACCAAAGTATGGACACCCATTACCAAAGCATGTCCACTACAGATACCCACACAGACCCCAAACCAAATATCACACAAGGACCAAGCCAGGAATGCAAGCACTGGAGTACAGGGTCACTCACCCATTGCACACGATGGCACACACAGATGCAATAATCATGCCTTTACACCCCTGCAGGACCCCTACCCAACGTCACTGGACATGAGGTACCAGACATATCCAGTCCCCCCACAGAAGAAACCCACAGTGATGACAGCAGCTCTACACAACTGGATCAAGATGACCAGCCCAGCCCATCTGGGACCTCGGGACAGTCAGGTTCCCATGACACTGGCACAAGCCACCACAGAGCCTCCCCCCTCAGGAAACACCACCACCACAGCACCAACCCAGCAGGCCCATACCTCTGTCCCCAGGACACGTCAAGCATCAGTGTGTCCACCACTACAGGGAACCCAGGCAAACCCACCAACCCAAGAACATCAGGGACCTGGGGGCAGTGGTAGTGGGCACACAGTTCAGGGGACAGAGTCTCAGGAAAACAGGGAAGATGGGAGGAGTGCTGTGTAACGGGGGGGGACAGGCCCAGGGAACCCACTCTTCACGAGGCACTCTCCAACATCATGGGAGCCTACCATCATTCCCAGGAGACAATGGCAACGGTACTTGCCAAGTTTCAGGAGACCCAGCAGCTGCAGGAGGACCCCTATTTGGGGATCAGGGAGGACCTGAAGTCCATTAACAACACCCTCGTCACCATTGCAGGGGTGCTGCAAGACATTGTCAACACCAAGAGGGACACTGTGGCACAACAAGGGGCCCCTGACACTAGCCTGGACGATGAGCAGCCCTCCACCTCCTCCGGCGCTAGTGGACAGGAGGCACCGCCACAGGAACTCGACACCAGCACCCCACCCCTGCAGATGGAGAACCACCCCGCAAACGCTCCCTGAGATATAGGAACAAGACATAGAACATTGCCAAGACCCCCGCTAGGAAATTAGACCCCTCTGACTGTCACCCTTCTGTCCCACTTTGTCACCCTGTCCATCCTTCAACTGACATTGCTCCACTTCCTATGCCCCTTTGGACAATGCACCTGTGAAACAAATAGACTGGACTTTGCCATGGACATTCCTCCACCATCCCCCTGCCCATTTTATAACCCCGTCTACTTATTTGCACAGAAATAAACACACTTCTATCACAAAACAATCTGGAGTCAGTCTGTGCTTTCACAAACGTGTAATTGCAATAACCATGGAATATAGCAATGTCAATTTACTTGTGCACATACTGATGTAACACAGCTGCAGGCCTGGAGGAAATATAGCAGAGGGCACAAAGTGAGACCCACATCTGTGAAATGGAAAGGCAAAGTGACAAGTCAGGGTCCATACACTGAGTGCAAATGACAGACTTATGCTAGCTCCAATAAGATTATGAGATATGGGAGGCAGTGATATCTTCTTACCTGTGTCTCACTGGAAGTAGTGCATGATTATGTTGTTATTGTTGTCGATATCCTCTTCTTCTGCCTCCTCTTCTTCACTCTCCACAGGCTCCACAGCTGCCACAAGACCACCAGCTGGACCACCCTCCTGCAGAAAAGGCACCTGGTGTCGCAAAGCCAGTTTGTGCAGCATACAGCAGGCCACGATGATCTGGCACACCTTCTTTGGTGAGTAGTAGAGAGAACCACCTGTCATATGGAGGCACCGGAATCTGGCCTTCAGGAGGCCGAAGGTTTGTTCAATCACCCTCCTAGTTCACCCATGTGCCTCATTGTAGCGTTCCTCTGCCCTTGTCCTGGGATTCCTCACTGGGGTCAGTAGCCATGACAGGTTGGGGTAACCAGAGTCACCTGCAAATATCGAGGGACAACTGTCAGACACACACTAACCCTTAGGGACAACCCCATACCCAGACACCTATTCACACTGTATAGGGTCCTTGCCCTCACCTATTAGCCACACACGGTGCCTCTGGAGCTGCCCCAGCCCATAAGGGATGCTTCTATTCCTCAAAATGTAAGTGTCATGCACTGAGCCAGGAAACTTGGCATTCACATGGGAGATGTACTGGTCTGCCAAACACACCATCTGCACATTCATAGAATGGTAGCTCTTCCGGTTTCTGTACACCTGTTCACTCCTGCGGGGGGTACCAATGCCACATGTGTCCCATAAATGGCACCAATGATTTTGCGGATATGTCCCAGGGCACAGAAGGCACCTTTCACTGTGGGCAAGTCCTCCACCCGAGGGAACACGATGTAGCTGTGCATGTGTTTCAGCAGGGCAGACAACACTCTGGACAACACGTTTGAGAACATTGGCTGGGACATCCCTGAGGCAATGGCCACTGCTGTTTGAAAGGAACCACTTGCAAGGAAATGGAGTACTGACAGGACCTGCACTAGAGGGGGTATCCCTGTGGGATGGCGGATAGCTGACATCGGGTCTGGCTTCACCTGGGCACACAGTTCCTGGATTGTTGCACGATCAAGTCTGTAGGTGACTATGATGTGTCTCTCCTCCATTGTTGACAGGTCTACCAGCGGTCTGTACATCGGAGGATGCCGCCATCTCATCACCTGCCCCAGCGGACGTGCCCTATGGAGGAGAACAGCGAGCAGAGAGTCATCCAACACTGAGGTATCACAAAATGTCATTTGCACACATTTATTAATCTGCAATGTGCCTGTAACTGTGTGTATTCAAGGCCTACCTTGGTGTGACGCAGTTATTATTAATGCCATGTGGCACCCTGAAATGGGGGCTGTCTGACCTGTAAGGTGGGACAAGGGGATATGAGGTAAATGCGCTGGGATTCTACACCATCGCGGTGGGCGGTCAAAGACCGCTGCACAATTCTGCATTGGTTAACCTTGGGCCCTATGGGTCCGAGGAGCCAATAACAATGTACGCCGGCGGTGACGGTACGCACCGCCGTTGACGTGACTGCCATTTTCTGTCTGTACACTCACTTGATACCTGACCTTCAACAGGAGAGGACCTACACTGCAAGTGCTGCTGTGACCTGTGTCTGGAAGCGACAATGGCTACAGTGGCTGTGGAAAGGGCCCTTGGAGAAACTAGTGAATGGGGACCTCCCCCAGTAAACACAACTGTACGGTCCTCCAGACAAACAGGTGAGTACACTGTGAGCATGCTGCATGGGCAATGCCTGTTTTGAGTGGTGTGGATGGAAGATACATGGGGGGGCTGAGGCTTGCATGTGCGGACGGTGAGTGTATGTGCATCAGGGCAAGGGTGGGAACAGGGGCCAATGAGTATGATGGTCCAGACGGGTAAAGAATTTCCTTTCCCCCTGTACTATTCCTCTAGGTCAGCGCCCACGAGAAGAAGGATATTTAGAGTCCCATCGCGAAGGACGTCCAGACCCTGGGGGTCCACCACAGATGGAGCACCCACTGCTGTAAAAGATGGGAGGACCTGCGCCACTGGAGCAGGAAGACGGGGATGGCCTCTCAACGTTGGAGGGGTCCCCGTTGCAGCATGACCCCCCTGATTTTCCGGATCCTGGCGGTGGCGTATCCGGAGTTGGATGGGCGCTTGAGGGCATCACAGCAGCCATAAGGGGGTGAGTACACTCTCATTCAGCTCACTCTGCATGCATTACGAGGTGTCTTGGTGGGGGAGGTGGGCAGTGGGTTCCCCTAGGCCAGGGCAATCTAGGTAGGCAAGATCCCTTGTGAGGCAGGCTATGTGGCACCCCAACCCAACTAGTGGTTAGAGCCATCTACACCTAGTCAGGCTCCTGTGACTTCCAGGTGTGCAGCAATCGGGCTAGGGCCTTGTACACCATGGGCATGTGATTAATCTAGGAACCCTAAGTGCATGGCGTAGTGCAGAGGGCTGCTGTGTTTGTTGTGTCCACCAACGGTAGTGGTGTTGCATGCACTGAACATGTCTTTCTCCTGTCTTCCCCCCTTTTTGTGGTCTCCCGGTTCTTGTGTGCAATAGCATCATCAGGCGGAGTAGCATTGGCACCGGAGCAGGAGGGAGCTGCATCCCAATTGGCCCTGGAGGGTGAAGCAATGGAGTCTGAAGCCACCAGTGGGATGGAGGGCGAGGGGAGCTCCACGGCGTGGACAGGAGCAGAGACCAGCGACAGCGACTCCTCCTCTGATGGGAGCTCCCTTGCGGTGACGGCCCCTCTGCGCCCACCGCATCAACAGGTACAGCCGCCACCCCCCCTACCAGCTCCGCCCTCCCAGCAGCCCCTCAGCGTGTGTCCCGTGCCCGCTCACCCAGGAGGGTGGGCATCTCCTTCGCCCCAGGCACCTCAGGCCCTGCCCCAGTCAGCCCTGCTGCCCTCAGTGAGGAGGCTATTGACCTCCTGAGAACCCTCACTGTTGGGCAGTCTACCATTGTGAATGCCATCCAGGGTGTTGAGAGGCACTTGAAACTAACAAATGCTTACCTGGAGGGCATTCATTCTGGTCAAGAAGCCCAACAGAGAGCATTTCAGGCTCTGGCCTCAGCACTGATGGCAGCCATTGTCCTTGTGTCCAGCCTCCCCCTACAACCTTCTCCACCCAGACCCAATCCCCTGTAGCTCAGCCTATCCCAAGCACACCATCAGACCAGCATACACACACATCAACACATAAGAGTGGCTCAGGCAAACATAAGCACCACACATTCCACAGACACTCACACAAGCATCATACCCATGCACACATACCAACATCCACTTCCTCCACTGTGTCCCCCTCCTCCATGTCTCCCTCCTCCCTCCCAGTCTCGTCTCCACTCACACCTGCATGCACTAGATCCTTAGCCACTACCTCCATCACCAGCACGCCCATCACCACACACCGCTCACATGCACTCACCACCCCCACTACCATTCACACATCCCCAGTGTCCTCTCCCAATGTGTCAGTGAGCCCTCCTCCCAAAGTACACAAACGCAGGCATACACCCACCCAGCAGCCATCCACCTCACTTCAGCCTCAAGCCCATGCACCTTCACCCAAATTCAGCAGACGTACACCTCCTACAACCACTACCTCTTCCTCCACTCCCAAACCCCCTCCATCTACCCGTCCCAGTGTGTCTTAAAAACGTTTCCTGTCAAACCTTGACCTCGTCCCTTCACCTACCCTCCCACGTCCTTCCCCTAGGGCCAGGCTTTCCAAGTCCCAGCCCAGCACCTCAGCCACCACATCCCCAGGCACAGGGGTGCCAGCAACTGCGGGGTCATGGAGTGCGCCAACCATCAGGGCTGCCAGTGTGCCACGGAGCGAGGGCAAGGACATTCGACCACCTGCAAAGGTTAAAAAGGTACCCACATCCTGGAGGGAGAAGCCGTAAACACCTGCCACCAAGGGCTCAGCCAAAACGAAAGAGGATAGTGGCAAGACAACTGCGCCACCATCAAAGGTGGAGAAGGGCAAAAAACTGAAGGGCAGGTCAGGAGAGGGCATGGTGGCACCTACTGAGGGACCAGTGTCACACCTTCTGTCCACGTCCACGCCAAACTGTACGGCGGTGAACACCGCCACCTGCACCGCCACCTGCACCACCTCCGGGACGTCTACAGCCGCCGCAACAGTCCCCAGCCTCTTCCCCGGTGGGCAGCCATCTGAGACTGCAGGAGACATCCTGCTTTCTCATTCAGCTGGTGTGGACACATGCTCCGCCACCACAGACCCCGCCGCCACAGACCCCCCCGCAAGCACCGCCGCCACAGACCCCGCAGCCAGCACCGCCCCCACGGACCCCTGCATCTAGCACCGGTGCCACAGACCCCGCAGCCAGCATTGCCGCCACAGACCCCGCAGCCAGCACCACCACGGCTGACACCACCGCAAGCACCGCCACGACTGACCCAGCCGCAAGCATCACCAGCGGCCCCGCAACGTCCTCGGACACTGGCAGCACCGCTGACATGCCTACCATCCCCAGTGGTAAGTCATCCGAGGGCGGTGGTGAGTTGAAGAACCCTGGGCAGCTTCCATGAAGCATCACTGTCATCACAGTTGTCACCTGCATATGGAATGTGAAGCCGCAGGAGTGTGTGGTATTTCTCTGCCTCCATGGCATATCATGCTACCTGTACCTTGGCAATCTCATGGCATACACACCCAGGCGAGTGTATTGTACCGGCCACACTGCATGTGGAGCACTCTGGGCACAAAGCCCCCTCCAGAACGAGTGGAGAATGACATCCACTACCTCAGTCCTTGGCAGGATGAAGCACTCTGGGCACAAAGCCCCTCCAGAACCAGTGGAGAGATACATCCACTATCTCAGTCCTTGGCAGGATGAAGCACTCGGGGCACAAAGCCCCCTACAGGACCTGTGGAGAGATACATCCACTACCTCAGTCCTTGGCAGGATGAAGCACTCTAGGCACAAAGCCCCCTCCAGAACCAGTGGAGAGATACATCCACTACCTCAGTCCTTGGCAGGATGAAGCACTCGGTGCACAAAGCCCCCTCCAGGACCTGTGGAGAGATACATCCACTACTCAGTCCTTGGCAGGATGAAGCACTCTAGGCACAAAGCCCCCTCCAGAACCAGTGGAGAGATACACCCACTACCTCAGTCCTTGGCAGGATGAAGCACTCTGGGCACAAAGCCCCCTCCAGAACCAGTGGAGAATGACATCCACTACCTCAGTCCTTGGCAGGATGAAGCACTCTGGGCACAAAGCCCCCTCCAGAACCTGTGGAGAGATACATCCATTACCTCAGTTCTTGGCAGGATGAAGCACTCTGGGCACAAAGCCCCCTCCAGAACCAGTGGAGAATGACATCCACTACCTCAGTCCTTGTTAGGATGAAGCACTCTAGGCACAGAGCCCCCTCCAGAACCAGTGGAGAATGACATCCACTTGAGAGACTGTGGCTTTGCACCTCCCAGGATAAAGCAGTGGGCAAACCACCTACTGCAAAGACTTGAGAGACTGTAGCTTTGCACTCCCCAAGATACGGCAGTAGGCAAACCACCCACTGGAAAGACTTGAGAGATTGTGGCTTTGCACTCCCCAGGATACAGCAGTGGGCAAACCACCCACTGGAAAGACTTGAGAGACTGTGGCTTTGCACTCCCCAGGACCAAACTGTGGGCATGGAGCCCCCTCGTGGAGCTGTGGCATTGTGCGTTCATCAGGCTGAGGTGCCCCCCTCCCCCTGAGGTGCCTGTATATTTTCGATCTGATGCCCCTTCAGTGCTCTCTCCTTTTGGAGTCAGGTATCATGTGTGGGCCTCACCCATGCATTTTGGGCCCAGTGGGCCACGGACAATGATAGGTGCACTATATGGACTTGTGTATTTGGTGTACATAATTGTATATACTGGATTTTGAATTTTGATAATGATATTTCACATGATTACATTCGTTGAAATAATTTCCTTTTGTCCTTACGTTCTTCCAGGGGGTGGTGGGACTGTATATGTAATGTTGCTGCATGTATTTGTGTGTATGGTGTTGTGGGTGAGGGTGGGGGTGGGGATGTTGTGTGCTGCATGTGTGTGTCACTTTCTTTTCCCTCCCCTCTCCCCTGTGTTGTAGGTGCAGTACTCACCGTGGACGTCGCTGCCGTAGTTGGAGCTCCTGATAGAGGAGAAGGAAGACCATCATCAGCAGTCTCTGCAATTCGGGCTCCATGGCATCCGGGTTCCTCGTGGGGTGTGGAGAGGTGAGTGTTTTCCCTTCTGTGTACTGTTTCCGCCGTGTTTTTGTTCGCGTTGGTTCCGCCCCGGAAAAGGTGGCAGATAGGCCTATTGTGATAGGGTGAGTGGTACATTGTCTTCTGCCTTTCTGTTGGCAGAGTCCGCCACGCTGTTTGTTTGTACCACCGTGGCGGACAGAGTGTTAAAGTGGCTGTCTATGTTGGTGGTTTCCGCCTCGGTCATAATCCCAATTTTTTCTCCGCTGGCCTGTTTGCGGTATTACTGCCGCTGTAACACCGACCGCCAGGGTTGTAATGATGACCAAAGACTCATATTTATACTCTTTTAGTGCCACATTTGCACCGCTGTTTGATGCTAAAGCGACTCAAACTTACAAAATGCAATTGTATTTTGTAAGTTAAAGCAGCTTTTGCGTCAAAAAATTACGCAAATGCAGCGCTAAAAATATATAAATATGGGCCGAAATTTGTAAAGTGTGATCAGTACTGGGACTGTCATGATTATGAATCCCAACAGGCACTGTTCTATAACTCCAAATACCAGACAAGTGATCACTTCTCCAGATACCCCTGTTTGATACCTATCAATTAAAGGGTACACACGTTTGTCAAGTGTGTTTAGTACAGGCACCGACATGACTACAACTCCCATCAGGCACTATTCCAGTAACTACAAACAGTAGCACAGTGGTCACATGCTACAATACATTAGTTAGTGAACTTTTGATTGAAGTGTACTCACCTGGGGGGAGAACATTGGTCAAGTGTGTGTACTAGAAAGAATGACCTTACTGCAACTCACAGGAGGTACTGTTTCAGCAACTCCAAACACCAGAACAGTGTTTACTTGTCTAAAGATCACTGAATGGCAACTCACAATGGAAGTTTACTCAGCTGGAAGGATCCCATTTGTCAAATGTGGGAAGCAGAGTGAGTGACATGACTACTAAGTTCAGGAAGGCCTAGTGTCTGTAAAACCAACCATCAGTTCAGTGTTCTCTTGTCCAAATTCCATTGTTTATGATATCTCAATTGAAGTGGACTGACCTGGGAGGATAACAGTTGTGTAGTGTGTGTAGTACAGGGAGTTACATGACTACAACTCCTAGCAGCCATTTTGTCTGTAACTCCAAACACCAGCACATTATTCACTTGCCCAAATACAACTGTTTGTAATCTTACCAAATGTTCTTCACTCACGTGGGAGTATGCCATTTGTCAAGTGTTGGGAACCAGAGGGAGTGACATGATTGCAACTTCCAGCAGACCCTGTATCTATAAATCCAAATACCAGCACAGTGTTCTTTTGTCCAAAATCCTGTTTGGCAACTCACCCCAAATTAAGTTTACTCACCTGGGGGGATACTATTTGTCAAGGATTAGGGAGTAATGAGAGTGACCTGACTGCGTCTCCCAGGGGGCACTGTTTCTGTAACTCCAACCACATGCAAAGTGGTCACATGCCCCAGTACATCTGTTGGAGAACTCTCAAATGAAGCTTACTCCCCAGGGTGGATAACATTGATCAAGTGTGTGTACTAAAAGGAGTGATGTAACTGCAACTCCCAGCAGGCAGTGTTTCTCTAACCCCAAACACCAGCCCCGTGTTCTCTTGTCTAAAGATCCCTTGGTATTTAGGGGCATATTTATACTCTGTTTGCGCCAAATGTGCATAAAAATTTATGACGCACATTCGGCGCAAACCGTGCACCATATTTAAACTTTGACGCCCGCAAATGCCAAAATTCCGCTGTGTGCATAATTTTCTCAATGTGGGAAACCGCCTTGCGGTAATGACATGCAGGGTAGAAGTTCCCGTCCAGAAAATGACTAAACACCCAGCAGTTTCCACAACACCAACAGGGACCCCTAAGGCAACGCAGAAGGCAGGAGAGGGCATTCCGCACCAGGACAACCCTTCTGGGACTCCGGCAACAAGACATCATTCAGAGGTACAGGCTCAACTGGCAAGCCATTCAGCAGCTGCTGCGCAACATTGAGCCACAGTTGGCACCCAGCTTGCAGACACCCACACCTTTCCACCAGAAACCAAGCTGCTAGCTGTACTCCACATGTTGGCAAGTGGCTCCTTTCAAACCACGTGCCCTGGTTGCCGGGATCTCACAGCCCTCGTTCTCCGCCTTCCTTCCCAAGGTACTGGATGCTATCATCTCCCTCACACCCCGCCACATCAGCTTCCCCAACACACAGCAGAAGCAGCAGGATACAAAACAGGGGTTTTACCAAATTAATGGATTTCCACATGTGCTTGGAGCCATTGACTGCACACATATACACCTTGTGCCACCTGCTGCAACCAAACATCTATACCGCAACAGGATGCACACACACTCCATCAATGTGCAGGCCATTGTCGATCACCGGGGATTGATCACCAACATTGTGCAAAGTATCCTGGGAGTGTACATGATTCATTCATCTTCTGTCACTGCACCATCAATCAACTCTTCCAGGATGGACGATATGGAAATGGCCTACTTGTTGGTAAGTACAGAAACCCAGTTATATACACACAGCACAGCAACCCTCTAGGACACACAACACATACACCACGACATCGACACATGGCCAGGAAGACAATGAGGTTGTGACACCTCACCCAATGGGATACACACCTATGGACAAATGACAGTACGAAATAACAACAGATGCCACTCCACAGACAGAAGGGGACACTTTAAAACAACACAATGACAATGACATGGGCTCAACTGGCAGTACAATCTGGAAGATTAATCTTTCAATATCACATCAATAAAACTCAATCAAACACCCTTCCAACCAATACGTACTGTGTAAGGGGTGGGTAATGTGTTTTGCTGCAGGTCAAACACCATGACACACATAGCATGATGATGACTACAATGAAAGTGACATGCAATCATTGAGGCTGTACCAATATCTCATATCTCTCCTGCTCTCACATTGCCTACTACCAATAAGCAAGTGGGCTGTGTGAAGAACACATATTGATGGGACAACGCATTGCGACAACTTCACACACACACAACAGATGTACAGGCATATTGACCTTCCGAAACTCAAAATGACAACCTCACAACCAAGTTAGCCATCTGAACTAGAACATGTTCAGTAGCATAGGTACACATTACAACCTGAGTCGACTTGGCAAGGGCAGAGGAATAGGTCTGCAGTGAACTTGTCACACATGTGAAATTAGTGCATAGTCAATTGTCAACACGTCAGTGCTAACAACGTACAGAGATGTGTTGTACATTGTCACCTATCCAAATCTAAGGGTCTCACTGATGTTTAACTAATTCTATTGCATATGTGAAATTGGATGGGATGTCCAGGGTTTATAGATGCAACCATGTTACCACCACTGTGGAAATGATTCTGCGCATGGAAGTATCATCTCACCCCCAGTTAAGACACAGGGACACCTCTTTCACATGACATAATGCAAGGGAGTACACACTGTACTGCAACTCTACAAAAATACTGCTGACATCCGGTCAATCAGCCAAACACCCGTTCAGATAAGGAAACAACCCAATGTTGATGGTACATATGGTACATCCTAGAAGCCTAGGATTCCACACCATAACACAGACACAGATGAGTCACAGACAACACAAGAGAACAACTGCCATGCAAAGTGATACTTATGGTGCAAGCTACATCAACATGTTCACACTAATTTTCTCTTTCAGCTGATCAGGGGTATGGGATCCAGCCATGGATCACGACCCCATTTGCAAACCCAAGCACTGCAGCAGAGCGTGCCTATAATGAGGCACATAGGAGGAAATGCACCATCGTCGACAGGACCTTTGGCATCCTGAAGTCAAGATTCAGGTGCCTCGACATCACCGGAGGCAGCCTCCTATACTCACCTGAAATGGTGTGCAAAATAATTTTGACCTGTGCCATCCTGCACAATGTATGTGTATGAAGGAACATTCCCCTATATGAACCTGACCCAACAAATGCCTGAAGAGGAGGAAGAAGAGGATGCCGTCCATCAACATGAGGGGGACCATCCAAGCACAGCTACAGGATTGAGTCGGAGACAACATATTGACCAAAATTTCTTTTAACTCTACTCATCCATCACCACTGTCTTACCATATGTCGAATAAACACCTATTCTAATCACTATATCATGGTCTGGATAATCATTTTTTCATAACAATATCCCTAACTATCAGAATCAGAGTGCAGCCTCATGGAGCATTGCAGAAATACATATTAGGATACAGAAAAATCCACAGCAAATTTGATGTGTATGAATGTACTGCCAAATTCACACATGCTGTAAATGACATACATCCTGTACATTTCACATTTGAAGGGCAATAGCAGAGGACCACAGCTATTTCACACATACATGTTGGCAACATGGTTCATCGCAGCATATGGCACACAACTAAGATCAGTCAATAAGGGAAAAGAAATGCCTCATACATGAGGCAGTGGATGTGCTATTGCATTGGTGACAAGAAGGTATGGCCAGACCCTTGGCAGCAGTAAGTGTTACATCACCTATATTTGCAAGGACTATGGTGGTCATTACAACCCTGGCGGTCGGTGTTAAAGCAGCGGTAAAACCGGCAACAGGCCGGTGGTAAAAAAAATGCAATCACGACTGTGGTGGAAACTGCCAACATAGACAGCCACTTTAACACTCGTACCGCCACAGCGGTACAAACAAACACCGCGACGGTAACCGCCAACAGACAGGCGGAAGACAAGGTTCCACCCACTGTATTACAACAGTCCAATCCGCCACCTTTTCCGGGGCAGATTCAACGCGAACAAAAACATGGCGTAAACAGGACTCCGAAGGGAAAACGCTCACCTCTACACACCCCACGAGGAATCAGGACACCATGGAACCCGAGCTCCAGATGCTGCTAGCCTTTATCTTCCTGCTCCTCTACCAGGAACAACAAAGACGGCGGCGAAGACAACGGTGAGTACTGCACCTACGACACAGGGGAGGGGGGAGGGAAAAAAGAGTGACACACACACGCAACACGCAACAGTCCCAACCCCACCCTCACCCACTACAACACACACACAAGTACATGTTGATACATTACATTAACAACCCACAACTCCCCCTGGAAGAATGCAAGGACACAAGGAAATGAGTCGAACGTTTGTAATCTATTCAAAAACAGCAATCAAAAATATATACATTCATATACATATATTTACAATAGAAACAAATATATACACCAAGAATACAAGTCCAAGGTATTCCACCATCATAGTCCGTGGACCACTGGGCCCAAAATGCATGGGCGAGGCCCACACTCAAAACCCAATCAAAACGGAGAGAACACTGCTGGGGCATCAGATAGAAATACAACAGGCACCTCAGGGGGAAGGGGGGGGGCACATCAGCTGGATGAGTGCACAACGCTAGATCCACGAGGGGGCTCCACGCCCTTTGATGTATCCTGGGGAGTGCAAAGCCACAGTCTCTCAAGTCTCTCAAGTAGGTGGTTTGCCCACTGCTGCATTCTGGGGAGTGCAAAGCCACAGTCTCTCAATTCTCTCAAGTGGGTGGTTTGCCCACTGCTGCATCCTGGGGAGTGCAAAGCCACAGTCTCTCAAGTCTCTCAAGTGGGTGGTTTGCCCACTGCTGCATCCTGGGGAGTGCAAAGCCACAGTCTCTCAAGTGGGTGGTTTGCCCACTGCTGCATCCTGAGGAGTGCAAAGCCACAGTCTCTCAAGTGGATGCCTTTCTCCACTGGTTTTGGAGGGGGCTTTGTGCCCCAGAGTGCTTCATCCTGCCAAGGACTGAGGTAGTGGATGTCAATCTCCACTGGTTTTGGAGGGGGCTTTGTGCCCAGAGTGCTTCATCCTGCCAAGGACTGAGGTAGTGGATGCCTTTTCCACTGGTTTTGGAGGGGGCTTTGTGCCCAGAGTGCTTCATCCTGTTTGTGGCGTCCTCAGTAGCGTCGGATTCTTTGGCGCTCACTGGCCTGCGGTGCTTGTTGCGGCGGTGTCCTGTTCAGCGGTGCTGGTGGCGGCGGTGTCCTGTTCATCGGTGCTGGTGGCGGCGGTGTCCTTCGCAGCGGTGCTTGTGGCGGCGGTGTCCTTGGCAGCGGTGCTTGTGGCGATTTTGTCAGCTGTGCAGGTTTTCCCAGACTTGTCTGTTTTACTGTGCTCCTTCCCCACCTTGGATGGTGGTGCAGCTGTCTCCACACTCCCAACTGTCCCCCTGGGAGAGGCTTTGGTGGAATATTTATTTCCTCTCTCCCACCGGGCACTGGCCATCTTTTTGTGCTTTTGAGGTGAGGGACTGTCCGTGCTCTGGCTCCTTGGCACACTGGCTGCCCTGCTGCCTGGCGCACTCCAGAAGCCGGTTACTACTGGCACAACTGTTCCTGCTGATGTTATGGCTGAGACGCTGGGTTGGGACCTGGAGAGGCGGACCCTAGGAGACTGAAGGGGTGGGGGAGGTGAGGGGAAGAGGTCAAGGTTGGACAGGAAAAGTTTTTTGGACACAATGGGACGGGTAGATGGAGGGAGTTTGGGAGTGGAGGAAGAGGTAGTGGTTGTAGGAGGTGTATGTTTGGTGACTTTGGGTGAAGGTGCATGGGCTGGAGGCTTTCGTGAGGTGGATGGCTGTTGGGTGGGTGTGTGGCTGCGTTTGTGTACCTTGGGAGGTGGGCTCACAGACAAACTGGGAGAGGACACAGGGGATGTGTGAATGGTAGTGGGGGTGGTGACTGCACGTGAGCGGGGTGTGGTGGTGGGTGTGCTGGTAATGGAGGTAGTGGCTGATGATGTAGTGCATGCAGGTGTGAGTGGAGACGAGACTGGGAGGGAGGAGGGAGACGAGGAGGAGGGGGACACAGTGGAGGCAGTGGCTGTTGGTATGTCTGCATGTGTATGATGCTTGCATGAGTGCCTGTGGGATGTGTGTTGCTAATGTTTGCCTAAGCTTCCCTTGTGTGTTGATGTGTGTGCATGCTGGTCTGATGGTGTGCTTGGAATAGGCTGAGGTACAGGGGTTTGGGTCTGGGTGGAGGAAGTTGGAGGGGGAGGCTAGAGACAGGGAAAATGGCTGCCATCAGTGCTGAGGCTAGAGTCTGAAATGCTCGCTGATGAGCTGCCTGACCAGAATGAATGCCCTCCAGGTATGCATTGGTCTGTTGCAACTGCCTCTCTACACCCTGGATGGCATTCAAAATGGTAGACTTCCCAACAGTGAGGGACCTGAGGAGGTGAATGGCCTCCTCACTGAGGGCAGCCGGGCTGACTGCGGCAGGGGCTGAGGTGCCTGGGGCGAAGGAGATGCCCACCCTCCTGGGTGAGCGGCCATGGGGAAAATGCTGAGGGGCTGCTGGGAGGGCGGTGCTGGTGGGGGGGTGGCGGCTGTACCTGTAGATGCGGGGGGCACAGAGGGGCCTGCCACCGCAAGGGAGCTCCCATCAGAGGAGGAGTCCGTGTCGCTGGTCTCAGCTCCTGTCCCCGCCGTGGAGCTCCCCTCACCCTCCGTCCCACTGGTGAATTCTGACTCCGTTGTGTCACCATTCAGGGCCATGTGGGATGCAGCTCCCTCCTGCTCCAGTGCCACTGCTCCTCCGCCTGATGATGCTAATGCACACAAGCACAGGGAGCCCACAAAAAGGGGGGGAGACAGAAGAAAGACATGTTGAGTGCATGCAATACCGCTACCGTTGGCGGACACTACAGACACAGAAGCCTCCTGCACTACGCCGTGCATTTGGAGTTCCCTAATCAATCACAGGGACATGGGTTACAAGGCTATGCCCGATTGCTGCACACATGGAAGCCACAGAAGCCTGACTAGGTGTAGTTGGCTCTGTACACAGGTGGGGTGGGATGCCACAGGGCCTGCCTTAAGAAGGTACTTTGACTACTAGACTCGCCCTGGCCTAGGGGAACCCACAGCCCACCTACCCCACCCAGACACCTACAATGCATGCTGAATCAGCTGAATGAGAGTGTACTCACCCCTTGTGACTGCTGTGATGCCCTCAAGTGCCCATCCAGCTCCGGGTACGCCACCGCCAGGATCCGGAACATCAGGGGGGTCATGGTGTGACCTCCGTCGTCTTCTTGCTCCAGCGTCGAATGTCCTCCCATCTTTTCCGGCAGTGGGTGCTCAGTCTGTGGTAGACACCCAGGGTCCGGACTTCCTTGGTGATGGCACGCCAAATATCCTTCTTCTGGTGGGCGCTGACCTACTTGTAGGTACAGGGGAAAAGGAGAAGATATAACCGTCCGCACCGTCACAGTCATTGGCCACCATCCCTACCCTTGCCATGACGCACATGCACTCACCTTTGTTTCATGCACGCCTCATTCTCCCACCCCCCACTATCTTTCATCCACACCACACTCCAAACAGGCATTGCCCATACAGCATGCTCATAGTGTACTCACCTGTTTGTCTGGAGGACCGTAGAGTAGTGTGTACTGGGGGAGGACCCCATCCACTAGTTTCTCCAACTCCTCCGTGCTGAAGGCAGGGGTCCTTTCCCCAGACACACGAGCCATTGTCTCTTCCAGACTGAGGTCACAGCAGCACTTGCAGTGTAGGTCCTCTCCTGTCGAAGATCAGGTATCAAGTGATTAAACAGACAGAGAATGGCGGTTACGTCCACGGCGGTGCATACTGTCACCACTGGCGTACATTGTCATTGGCTCCTGGGACCCATAGGGTCTAATGTTAACAAATGCAGCATTGCGCCGCAGTCTTCGACCGCCTACTGCGACAGTCTGCAATGTCAGCGCAGCTACCTCCTATCCCCTTGTCGCACATTACAGGTCAGGCAGCCGCCATTTCAGGCCACATGGCAGTTTCTTTTACTGCGTCACACATATCTAGGCCTTGCTTAAACACTAATACAGCCATAAGTCGATTTTAAAACATTTTCCGATTAAGTTGTGTTTACGTACCTCAGTGTTGGTTGACTCTCCG
Source organism: Pleurodeles waltl (assembly GCF_031143425.1). Taxonomy (NCBI): domain Eukaryota; kingdom Metazoa; phylum Chordata; class Amphibia; order Caudata; family Salamandridae; genus Pleurodeles; species Pleurodeles waltl. The sequence goes on along the minus strand of NC_090437.1, from coordinate 4,197,415 downwards.
CTCGCAGTTCTCCTCCATAGAGCATGTCCGCTGGGGCAGGTGAGGAGATGGCGGCATCCTCCGGTGTACAGACCGCTGGTGGACCTGTCGACAATGGAGGAGCCACATGTAATTATCACCTACAGACTTTATCGTACCACAATCCTGGAACTGTGTGCCCAGTTGGAGCCAGACCTGATGTCAGCTATCCGCCATCCCACAGGAATCCCCCCCTCTAGTGCAAGTGCTGTCAGTACTCCATTTCCTGGCAAGTGGGTCTTTTCAGACGACAGTGGCCATAGCATCAGGCATGTCCCAGCCTATGTTCTCCAATGTGTTGTCCAGAGTGTTGTCTGCCCTGCTGAAACACATGCACAGCTACATCGTTTTCCCTCAGGTGGAGGATTTGCCTACAGTGAAAGGTGACTTCTATGCCCTGGGACATATCCCCAACATCATAGGTGCCATTGATGGGACACATGTGGCCTTGGTACCCCCCGCAGGAGTGAACAGGTGTACTGAAACCAGAAGAGTTGCCATTCTATGAATGTGCAGATGGTGTGTTTCGCAGACCAGTACATCTCCCATGTGAATGCCAAATTTCCTGGCTCAGTGCATGACGCTTACATTCTGCGGAATAGCAGCATCTCTTATGTGATGGGGCAACACCAGAGGCACTGTGTGTGGCTATTAGGTGAGGACATGGACCCAATACAGTGTGACTAGGTGTCTGGGTCTGGGGATATCTCTAAGAGTTAGTGTGTGTCTAACAGTTGTCCCTCGACATTTGCAGGTGACTCTGGTTACCCCAACCTGTCATGGCTACTGACCCCAGTGAGGAATCCCAGGACAAGGGCAGAGGAACGCTACAATGAGGCCCATGGGTGGACTAGGAGGATTATAGAGAGGACCTTCGGCCTCCTGAAGGCCAGGTTCTGGTGCCTCCATATGACAGATGGTTCCCTATTCTACTCACCAAAGAAGGTGTGCCAGATCATTGTGGCCTGCTGTATGCTTCACAACTTGGCTTTGTGACGACAGGTGCCTTTTCTGCAGGAGGATGGTCCAGATGGAGGTGTTGTGGTAGCTGTGGAGCCTGTGGATAGTGAAGACGAGGAAGCAGAAGAAGAGGACATAAACAACAGGAACACGGTGATCCAGCAATACTTCCAGTGAGACACAGGTAAGAAGACAACACTGACTGCTACATCCTATTTAATTCTTCTACCTCTCATCTGTTTCATTTTTACCCAGTTTATGGACACTAAGTTGTCACTTTCCCTTTCGATTTCACAGATGTGGGTCCCGCTGTGTGACCTCTGCTTTTTTTCCGCATGGACTAGAGCTGCGTGACATAGGTATGTTGACATTACATTGGATATAGCATTTTGCCACAGTTATTGCTAATACACATTTTCGAAAGCACAGACTGACTCCAGATTGTTTTGTGATTTAAGGATGTTTATTTAAGTGCAAAAAGAGTGAAGGGGGTTGTAAAATGGTCGGGGTGATGGTGGGGGAATGTCCATGGAAGAGTCCAGTCTATTAGACTCACAGGTGCATTGTCCAAAGGGGCATAGGAAGTGGAGCTGGGGCAGTCGATGGATGGACAGGGTGACAAAGTGGGACAGAAGGATGACAATCAGGGTGGTCTCATTTCTTGGCGGGGGTCTTGGCATTGTTCTCTGTCTTTGTCCTGGATCTCAGGGACCGCTTGCGGGTGGTTCTCCATCTGCAGGGGGTGGGGTGCTGGTGTCGTGGTCCTGTGGCAGTGCCTCCTGTCCACTAGCGCCGGCAGAGGTGCTGGGCAGTTCATCGTCCAGGCTAGTGTCAGGGGCCCCTTGTTGTGCCACAGTGTCCCTCCTGGTGTTGACGAGTTCCTTCAGCACCCCTACAATGGTGCCCAGGGTGGAATTGATGGATTTGAGTTGCTCCCTGAACCCCAAATACAGTTCCTCCTGCAACCGCTCGGTCTCCTGAAACTTGGCCAGTACCGTTGCCATCGTCTCCTGGGAATGGTGGTAGGCTCCCATGATGTTGGAGAGGGCCTCGTGGGGAGTGGGTTCCCTGGGCCTGTCCTCCCCCTGTCGCACAGCAGCCCTCCCAGTTCCCCTGTTTCCCTGGTCCTCTGTCCCCTGAACCGTGTGCCCACTACCACTTCCCCCAAGTCCCTGGTGTTGTTGGGGTGGTGGGTTAGCCTGGGTTCCCTGTAGTGGTGGACACACTGCTGCTTGACGTGTCGTGGGGACAGAGGTATGGGCCCGCTGGGTGGGTGCTGTGGTGGTGTTTCCAGAGGGGGGAGGCTCTGTTGTGGCTTGTGCCAGTGTGAGGGGAACCAACTGTCCCGAGGTCCCAGATGGGCCGGGCTGGTCATCTAGATCCAGTTGGACAGAGCTGCTGTCATCACTGTGGGCCTCTTCTGTGGGTGGAGTGGACATGTCTGGACCCTCCTTTCTGGTGACGTTGGGTAGGGGTCCTGCAGGGGTGTAAAAGCATGATTATTGCATCTGTGTGTGCCATGGTGTGCAATGGGTGGGTGACCCTGTAGCCCAGCGCCTGCATTTTTGTGTGGGACCTTTTGTGATAATGGTTTAGGGGGTGTATGGGTATGTGCAGGGGACATGCTTTGGTGATGGGTGTCCATGCTTTGGTGTTACATGCAGGGCTTGGGTTTGGGATGTGTGGTTTGTGAAATTGGGACATATGTGAGGAGATGGAGTGATGGGGTGAGGGCGAGGGTGGGGGTATGTGATAGCATGCAGTGGGTGGGGGATGAAGTAGTTAAAGGTTTGACTTACCAGAGTCCATTCCTCCAGTTACTCCTGCGAGGCCCTCAGGATGCAGTATAGCCAAGACCTGCTCCTCCCATGTAGTGAGTTCTGGGGAAGGAGGTGGGGGTCCGCCGCCAGTCCTCTGAACCGCAATCTGGTGTCTTGAGACCATGGAACGCACCTTCCCCCATAGGTCGTTCCACCTCTTCCTGATGTCATCCCTAGTTCTTAGATGCTGTCCCACTGCGTTGACCGTGTCCACAATTCTTCACCATAGCTCCATCTTCCTAGCTATGGTGGTGTGCTGCACCTGTGATCTGAATAGCTGTGGCTCTACCCGGATGATTTCCTCCACCATGACCCTGAGTACCTCCTCAGAAAACCTGGGGTGTCTTTGCGGTGCCATGGGGTGGTGTGGGGGATGTGTGGGGTGGTGTGTGTTGTGATGTGTGGGGTGATATTTAGAGGTGTGTTGTGTGAGGTGCGTGGATGTTGTGTGAGTGATGGTGTTGAGTGCCTGTGGATGCTATTGTTCTTTCTGGTGGTGTCTCTCTATGGCCTTCTGTCGCAATTGTTGTCGTAAGGGTTAGTGGCTGATGTGGGTGTGTGTTTTATATTGTATTGAGTGTGTGGGAGTGGTATGTGTATGTGCATCAGGTGTGTGTATTTCGAATTGTCCAATGTGGTTGTGTTTTGTAAGTGAAAGTGTATTTTGAGCGCGGCAGTGTGTACCACCAATGGAATACCGCGGTTGAAAGACAGCCACGTGGATTCGTGGGTCATGATAGTATGGGCGTATTCCTGTTGGCGTGACGGTGTTGGTTTTGTTATCACCAGTTTATCACTGACCTTTGGTGTGGCGGACTTGTGTGGGTGTCTAGATTTTAGTGGATTCCGAGCTGTGGGTCATAATGGCAGTTGCGGTATTCCGCGGTGGTGTGTTGGTGGTCTTCTGCACGGCGGTAAGCAGATTTTACCGCCAATGTTGTAATGACCCCCTATGTGTGACAAGATTTCCATATAAGCAGCAAATTGATAGCACAACGGCCCCAGGTATGACTAGCATTGCTCACAAGAGATCCACTGCACATGGCAGCCCATGTCCTAAGTCCTCCCACACCCATGTTCCCTGTCTCACCCCACCCTTCTTCAAAGGTCCCTGGAAAGGTAAAATGTGTACCCAGATAATCCCTCCTCTACACACACCCAGACTCACAATGTGAATCCAGTGTGCTTCTCTCTTTAGTATGTTATGCCATAGTCAATGTACTTCAACCTGCATGGATTTCTGGTTAAATAATGCACTGCCTTGTAGTCTGTAGGACCTGTAATCACCTGTACATTGCTTCCCATGTGAAAGGTACTGTTGGCCCTTTGAACTTGATTCTTGCCTACAGGACATGTGAGAGACTGAAGCTGCACACACCTGTGAGCACCTCCATGGAGACCAGCCATTTGAACGTGCACTGCCCTTGCAGCTGCCTGTAACAGCATAGAAGCTGCCATTTTATCTATAACATTGTTATGCATTGCCGTATAAATCAGCTGTGTAACACAGCCCTTGGGTTATTGTGTTACGTTCCAACACACAGGAGAAACACAGTTTTCCTTTTCCACAGTGTTGTTCCACCTTTGACTAGTCTCAGTCTGCTCACTGTGTATTTGCCTTGTTAAATTTTTGGATCCTGATTGACCCTGCATCCTGTTAGCCTGACTGGTTCCTGTCTTTGCGTTACCATAAAGGTTCCCTGTGGCTACATTTGTACCATAGTTGCTTTCCGAGTCCTCACTTTCCTCTTGGTGTATTGGTCAGGTGGGTCTACAATGCATACTCAAATACATTGTATAGCATAATCAGTTTACTCATCGTACCATGGGGTGGAGCATTTCTTTAAATAGCCGAATTATGGCCCATCCCTTGTCTGGGTTTCATGTATGCATGAGTGACAAATAGCGACAGTGTACCATGGCTGTATGCATGGATTGGGTATGGTTCCTCCAGCACAACAAACAACATCAGATAATGTGCATGAAATGTCAACACATGGTAGTACCCTGACAGTCCACACGCTGATTCACATTGCCCCCCATATTTATGGGACTTGCATGGTGAATAGCTGTGAGATTAATCAGCACAGAGGCACTGATGTTCCTGGATGCAGTAGGAATTTTGGAGGCCAACCTGTGTACAAATGTTGTGAGGAAACCTGCAGGTTTAAGAATCCTGATCCATTAACCTTGTCAGCACACCAAGATTGCCCTGTTGTCAGTCTCATAACACGTCTGCAGTGCCATAGCTGGACTACCCCCATGTGTGTTCTCAATTCCTCATTGGCTTTCCTTCAATTGATCTGTGAAGGATACCTTGTAGATGCAGGAAATGGCTCCACAGACTCATGACTAGACCTGCAAGTAACTGTGACAACATGGACCCCAATAATTAGAGAAGCTAAACTTTGGCCCACACACTTGAACCGGACACCTTTGTGCATTTTCCCACTGGAAATTTGTGAACACATGCTGCTTGGTCTGCTGGTCCTCCACTGCCACAGGAGAGACATGGCTCATTTCTATGACTCCAACTGTGGCGTGACATGACATTTGTGGATTGTATTTGGGACTCAGTGTCACAAACATGGTACTCACATAGCTTTATCCCATGCCTGACTCATGGGGAGTAAACAAACAAGTGCCTCGGAAGTAGTATCCAGCGTTCCAGGACATGTGATGGCTTAGTTTTGGAACATTGCCATGATCAACCGTCTGCTATCTATCCTGTGCATGCTTTGTCATTGGTGGTGCTTATTTTCCAAAAAACCTAGGGAGTGCACACAGCAGTTGTTTCTACGTGTATGACAAACACATGTCCTTTCTCATTTCCACACTGAATAGCATCTGAGGGTTGGACACATTGACTCCACATGCATACAAGCAGATTTGCAAAAATGCGTCTTGTGATGTTCACACAGTGGGACAACTACAATAGTAAGAGCCAAATCACACACATTGACCCATAGGCATTGAGCTACTGTATTGAGTTGTGTCGCCTTACTATCCTCTCTTGATGCAAAACATGCCCAAACTGGGTAATACCTAATTGTATTCCACACGTTTGGCCATCTATTGCGTCAGTGAAGAGTGCAAATCTGGTACAACAAGTAGAGGATCATCGTCCGCAGTAGTATGATCAGTCACATGTCCCATACACCGGAATGCACAATGTTGGTGCAATCAGCCTATCTCTGTATTGTCATAACTGTCATATACTATTACAAATGAGAAATTACCCAAACCCAGTTAAAGCCAGAAATTAGACGCACATGCGTCAAAAAATGATGCATATGAGTCGAAATATGATGCACATTGCCATGAAACATCCATTGACCCTGAGCAGTAATTCCCGCATTGTACCCCCCTGAAATTGGATAAGTATGAAACATATTTCAAAATATGGATGCAGGGTTATTTCTAAGCATGTGCGTAAAAATAAAATGATGCACAGAATGTAAGCGTCATAATATTTTGACACATAACAATAAAAATGCACCACATTTGAGGCAGGAAGTGATGTAATAGGATACCCTGTTTACAGAATTGGTACAGTGGGTGTACTTTCACTTTCACTTTGCAGTCTGTGATATTTCCTGACTGTGTGGCTGTGTTTTGACTTGTCTCTCTGTGCATTTTGTGAATTTGTCTCCAGTGTGGTCTTTAAATTGTCTTGTTGTGTTTCAGATGTGTCTGTGGTATCCTGTGTTAGTGTTTTTTTGTTCATTTCTGGTGTCAACATTTGCCTTTGTAGTGTTGGGAGTCTGTTGTGGGTAGTGTTAGTTTGGGGATAGTTGGGCTGTGTTCTGTTAGTTATTTTGCATTTCTCTGTCCTACTTTCCCTCTATTCTCCCCTTTTTTTGGTGCAAGCATGTTGGGTAGGCCTCGTCTTGGCAGGATGGGAGAGGAGGAGCTGGGTGGCTTTATTTGGTTGGTGTGCCACTTCCTGCTGTTAATGATTGAAGCAGGTGGTCATGTGATACAGCGCTATCACACAGAGGCAAGGAGGCTCCGGTAGGCAAAGGTGTTGTACCATCTACAGCGAATCTACAACACACCACGCAATAACCACCAGCTGAAACACCGCTGGGCTGACCTGGTTGCCAGGGAGCAAGACATGCTGGCCCACCTGGGGATTGTGATTGGTGGCCCTGTTGGTGAGTACAAATCAGAGTAATGTGCACATTTAAATGCTCTGTAGTAACAGTAGCTGATTTGTTCATATGCGGCAGGCAATGTTTTTGAACATGTGGAATGTAAGTTAAACATACAGGCCCATATTTCTACTTTATTAGCACTGCATTTGCATTATTTTTTGAAGCAAGAACATTGCAAACTTACAAAATACAATTGTATTTTGTAAGTGAGTGCCGCTTTTGTGTCAAAAAGCTGCACAAATGCGGCGCAAAAAAATCAATAAATATGGCCCACAGTTGCCTGTGAGATATACAATAATTCCTACACATTACCGTCATTTGATGACTCAACAGCTAGACTAACTTTCAAAACACAACAGGAACCTGTAAATTAGTGCTGCCTTCGCGTCAATTGATGATGCTAATGTGGATCTAACATAGGTTTCATGCATGGTCTATGAGTGTATCAGGAAACACATGTTTTAAATCCAGATTTTTACAGGAAATATAGGTGGTCATTCTGACCCTGGCGGTCTTTGACCGCCAGGGCGGAGGACCGCGGGAGCACCGCCGACAGGCCGGCGGTGCTCCAATGGGTATTCCGACCGCGGCGGTAAAGCCGCGGTCGGACCGGCACCACTGGCGGGGTCCCGCCAGTGTACCGCCGCCCCATTGAATCCTCCGCGGCGGCGCAGCTTGCTGCACCGCCGCGGGGATTCCGACCCCCCCTACCGCCATCCAGATCCCGGCGGTCGGACCGCCGGGATCCGGATGGTGGTAGGGGGGGTCGCGGGGCCCCTGGGGGCCCCTGCAGTGCCCATGCCACTGGCATGGGCATTGCAGGGGCCCCCGTAAGAGGGCCCCTACATGTATTTCACTGTCTGCTGGGCAGACAGTGAAATACGCGACGGGTGCAACTGCACCCGTCGCACAGCTTCCACTCCGCCGGCTCGATTCCGAGCCGGCTTCATCGTGGAAGCCTCTTTCCCGCTGGGCTGGCGGGTGGTCTGAAGGCGACCGCCCGCCAGCCCAGCGGGAAAGTCAGAATTACCGCCGCGGTCTTTCGACCGCGGAACGGTAATCTGACGGCGGGACTTTGGCGGGCGGCCTCCGCCGCCCGCCAAGGTCAGAATGAGGGCCATAGTGTTCCTCAATGTTTTGTGATACATGTCTGAACTGGATTCTGACACATACGTAACAAGTTATAGCTGACCTCAGATAACATCTTAGACTGATGTTTGGAGTTTGGAGTACCACATATAGATTAGGGATGGATGCCAAACGGTATGCACATATCGCTATGATTGATGCAACTTACCATAGCTGTGGCACATCAAATGAACAAAATGATACAAATTGAGGGCTAACAAATGTCCCTGGCCCTCCGCACATTGTACCTGTGTGTTTTAAATTGGTCTTAGTCACAATAGCTGGGTGACTGGTATTGCAGTCCTCCCCGAAAGTGGCTTGGCATACCTCTCATGGATACACATGATGAGAGGAAAACACTCCATGAATTAGTCTGCTAACTAATGAAGGAGCATGTTTGCCACCACATGATAGTTAGGGCCAATGCATGTGTGCAGATATGTGTGTATCACTCACTGGAGTCCCCGGGTCTGTACATGTTTGCAGTGCTATGTAGGATGCAGTATCATCATGTCTGAGAGGCTTGACTTTCTGAGTTACTATTACACATAGTATTTGTATTTGGAAGTGTTGTACAGTGCACAGACATTGAGCACATTTCTCCCTTTCATTCCTTACAGGTGTATCTGCACCCTACACTATTGGAGAGGTGGCTCGATTTGCAGACCCAGACATCTCTAGTAAGTGTTGATATTTCTGTTCTGTGTTGTGTTTGCTGATGATGTGTGATTGATTCCTGTGTGTTGGACACATAGCAAGGTGTGATGCGCTGGTCAATGATCGGATATGTTCCTTGAGTAGAGTATCATTTTTCCTCCATCTTTGAGTTGGCCAATTATTAGCGTATTGTCATAATTTGGAATTGTAGGTCAATCCTGTAGGCATGGCCATGTGAATAGGGATGAGTTATGTGGATAAAACTTAAATTCAGAAAATGTAGCAGAGGACCATATTAGTGATTTAGTCAGCAAGTTAGACCCTGATTCTCCCAGAATAGGGATGCCAAAGTCTTACCCACAGACTTCAGCTTCCCTATTCACTAATGAACATGTTTGACTGTATGTTTGACTTCCTAGCAGCATGTAGCTCCACATGTTGTGCTACGAGTATGAGGCACTTGAGTACAATGGCCTAGGTGTGCATGCAGCTCATGGCCAGATGTGTGCTTGCATCTATCAGCTTGTTGTAAGTCATGGGTTGCTGGTAGGAAATGATGTTGACAATGGTCTGCATTTCCAAACGTAAGTGTGGATGGTATTCTCCAAGGTTTGGGTGTATCCTTGTTGTACTTCTTCCTTACTTGTGGTGGGCTGGCCAAACCCATGTATAGCTGTCCAGAGCTTCCTGGGTGTCTTTGTTGTTTGAAAGTATTTGTTGCTTGTCCACCCCCCCCCCCCCCCCCCAGGCACAGGCGTAGGGTTGTGAATAGTGTACCTAGGACTGATGATCCAAGTTTAATACACAGACATGAAAATCTGTAAGTCACTTGTCCAAACCTAGGATACCCACTCATGATTAGCAACTGCATTCTATCCAGGCAATTCCATTTACAACTCACAGATCTTGTGGCCTTGATTGTCATCAAGAACATAGTAATTGGTTGGCCTGTCAGTGGTGGAGGACTTGTAGCATTATGTTTACCTGACAAATGGCTGCACAATGAGGCCAAAGTCATAAACGTTGTTACCCATCATTTTGAGTTTTGCTTTGCTGTTTGATGATAGGACATGTGTAGGTTGCCTTGGCATGTACTGCCTTAGGGACAATCAGTGATCTGTATGATGATATGGCCTGTTTCTGGTACATTAGATGTATTGTCTGATTTACTTCTGGAGCTATATCACACAATGAAGTACCTCATGTTAGGTTTTATATTTGTTTTCACAGCTGCCAATATGAATCCCATCCAGATTCTGGAGTTTCAGAGCAGGGCGATGCGTTACCACCACATTCTGGATGTGGAGTCGAGGTTCCGCAACATGGCAAGGCTTTATTGCCATGAAAGAGCCTCCGGAGCGTGGGGGGCATTTGCCCAAGGGTGCCCTTCCGTGTCCACCACAGCCACCACCACCAGCATCACCACTACCACCCAGGGGGCACCAACATTAGCATGCACCTTTGCTGGACCGTCAACATCTACAGCTCCAGGACTTGTCACAGCACCACCTGCACCTCCTCCTACAGACATAGCACTGACAAGGGCACATACTTCCTCCACTGGCACCCAGACCACCCCTGCTGCAGTCATAGACCCAGCAGCTTTTCTACAGATGCAACGGAACTTGGACCGTATGTTGCAGAAAATGACCAGGCTGCAGCAGGAGGTGGCACAAGTAAATCGAAGGGTGCATGCCATCAAAAAGACCCTGCGGAGGGCCCACTTGTAGACATTATACTCAGCCATGATTCCCTCCCCTCCCTCCTCTTTCCTGGTTCTTTTAATTAGTGGGTTTAGGGGGCTTAGTCTTAGGTTAGTATAGGCTGTTAGTTTAGTTAGTAGTAGTGGATGGGGAGGTGGGGTATGATCCTTTTTATATCTGTTTTTTATTCTGTGTGTTGGACGGTGTTGGTCTTTTAAAAAAAAATACAAAAAATATTATAAAAAATATATATTTATATATTTGTTTAGTATAAGATAGTTTATGTTTAGGTTAGTATATGTTGTCCTCCATGTGTCCCGTCTTATAAGGGGGACGGGGTTGATGTTTAGATCGTTTCGTTAAATGTGATAAGTAAGTTTAGCTTAGGTTAATTAGAGCCAGTTGTGGGTAATGTGTAGTTAGAATAGTTTAGGTTAGGTAAGGTGTTTCCCCTGGTTTTAGCTTCTGTTTTTACTGTTTAATAAATATTTAGGTAACCCTTTACAGTATGTGTCAAATGCTTGTAGATCAGGGCCTTGGCATGAGTGAACAGTATCTCTTTTGTATTAGCTTTTGTGTCCCATGCTGCAACCAAATCCCAACTGAGCTGTTACATTGGCAGCTACACCTAAGCTACTTAGCTAAGAATCTGCCATCCATTGCACCCACCACTCACTGTTACTATGGATCCAAAAGTGTGGTTAATTTGTGATGTATGTTTTCAATGTCACATACTTTGCTACCAGATTTGGTATTGAGGAGACTGTGTTAAGTCTGCCTGCAGCCTGATGTCCAAGCGAATCTTTATAAGGTGAGTGGTAGTATGCTCTCATGTAGTATGGTATACATAACTCACACCTATCATTTGTTACAATGTTCGGCCCAGTGACTTATTTGTATGGAAACTCATACACATCCATCCATGCTGTATGGTGTGTGTTAGGTAAAAATTGGGTCAAATGTCACATATGTAAGTTTTGGCTTGAAGAAAAAATTTAAGGCACTATTTTCTGGCTTAGACATCCCTTGAGGAAGCGTTATTCTGTCCAACACAGCATTATGGTATATAGTTTCTATTTTCCTCAGAAATTACCCTCAGGAAGGGCAGATGATGGTACAATCCAGACCCCTGTGCAGAGTTATCAGCCAAGATTTTTTCAGGTCTGGTGTATTGACAATCAGTAATCATTGACCTGTGGTAAACATCACTGATGGCCATCACGGTTGATGTGTCACATTACACAGAGACAAATTGTTGTGTAAGTGCTATTTATTTGAAAGTGCTGTAGTGCTATATGTGCATTGTCCATGATTGTGAGTCCATTAGTGTGACACCGTCCATTGTGATCCTACACTAGTGCAAAAGGACATGTCATTGGACATGCTGGAGTGAAGTGTCAGACAGTGCAGAGGGACAGGATTTGCCAATGAGGTAGTGAGAGACAATCACAGGGCAGGGTGACAAGATAAACAGTGGGCGGAAGAACAGTGAACAGCAGAACAGTGCTTGAGTACATTTGTTCCAAGACTGGCATGTTACAAAGCACAGGGCCTTGGTAATAGATGGCCATGTGGCAGGGACTAGTGCTACCAGGTACTCTTACGGGTGAAGGTGATCTGTTCCACGTCTTCATCTTCTGATGTGTGTGTTGTCTCCTCTGCCCTTGGTGGTGGTGGTTATGAAGGGGCAACACACACCTCAGTGTTTGAAGACGTGGAGTCAGACATCCCTGTAGCTGCCAACTGTGGGGCTATTAAGGGCAGTACTGTAGCAAGGAGGAGCTGCTGGTTCTTAAGAATAGCAGCCACATCACTGTCGTAGGCAGCCAGGTCAAGTTCCTGCAAGATTGTTGTTCGCCCTTGCATAGCTGCTGCCTGTTCTTCAGTTGATATCATGCACGAACGCACCCCCTCTAGGCTGGCTGCCATAGTTTGCATCCTCACCCGCACCTCCTTGGCTAGCTCCCGCTGTACTCCAACTACAGTTCGCTCAATGCTGGTACCAGGGTCGTCAGAGTCCTCAGCTGTGTTGGAGCTGGCAGGTCATACAATTGGGGTGGTGGGTGGGTCCTCTGTGATGGCTGCTAGTTCTGTGCTCCTTCTTGTGACTGAAGGTGGGGTCTGGAGGGTTCCAAGGACATCTTGGAGGGTCTGCTGGCTGATGTTTATCAGCTCGTCATCCATGTCATCAGGGTAATCCTGGACAGGCATATCCGCAAGAGAGCCATCGTCCTCTGCAATAAGATATGGTGCAATTAGTGTATCTGTGTTGTGGCATTTGTAATGTGACATGCCTGACTTCCGATTATTTTCACATTGTGATCTTGGTTCCTGTTCATTGTTCCTGTCTTTCATATTAGCATTCTCCCATGCTTATGCCCCACCTGCATGTCACATGTCACATGTACTGTGGTCAGTTTGTGGACTTGTCAGCATCACATCCTCTAGGTGTTGGTTCCGACCAAATTATGACTTGCCACCTTCTTGTCCTACTCAACTCTCCGTCTACTTCCACTCTCATGGTGAGGCCTTTCACTGGCTGTGGGTGTTTTGATGGCACTAGCACCACACTTTACATTCTGGAACTGCCCCAGTCTCTGATCTTTCACATCCACCTATATGTTGCTGAGATCTAGCATATACTATGTATAGCATTGGTAAGGCACGATACGGTTGTCAGCATTGGTAATGTGTACTGCTGATGTTGGGGAATGTGTGATACATTGGATTGCACTGAGATTGTCCTAGCAGTGCTCCATTTCCTCCACTGTGTGCGGGTGTATTTCCGTAACCAGTTACATATGTCCATCCCCTCAATGTTGTTTTCTGAGAAATATGACATTTGGGATGTTGCATTGTGACCCAGCCACAGGGTGGACCCTGACATATGCAGCATGGGTATGACATTAGTGCTGTGTACCTCCTAATGTTTATGACAATGGCTGATGTTTGTATTAACTATGGACAATCACATTTGACAGGATTGGGATATTTGTATTGATTTCAGGGGATTGATAACGTTGTCATCCTGAAGCTTCTAATTTGGGTGTGTTTGATCCATGGGGACGTTAATGACATTAGCTACTTGACCTGCACACACAGCAGAGGTGGTAATGGCAACTGTTGTCAATGTTATATTCCACTTGCAGATATGGCCAGAGGTTGTTAATTGGGCCCTAGTTCATGTAGGGAGAATACTGGCTGACGTGTGACGGGCTGCCAGTTTTAGGTTGTACCCTACCCTCCTGGCCTGGTTTACCTTTCCAACATCCTTGGCATGGCAGCATAACCCATGCAAAGGTTGATGGTGTTCTGTAGTACTGTGCCCCAGGTTTCCTCTGGACAGCCGATGCCCGGGTGCCATGCCCCTTTACCCATGCCACTCCCTGAATATCATAACTTACATGCATTGTGTAGTAGGTATGTCCACCCCCTGCTTACAGTTAACATTTGTGCAATATAATTCCCCATACGACTTACCCTGCATGTGTGTTGTCTCCTGGTAGTCTGCGCTGTCCTGTCCTTGAATCCCTGTGACGATCTCCTCTGGGATGACGACTGCGACCATCTCCTCCATGTGGTCCAGGGCCTCCTGCGGTGCTGGAACCCACTTCCAGTCTGCAGTGCTGCCTTCCTGTTCCTGGCCATCTTTTCCTTGGTCCTGCGCTTGCAGCCAAGCCAGCGTTTCTTGCACTCAATGACTGTTCTCCGTACTTCTGCCACACTGTTGATCTTGTCAACAATTTGTTGCCATATTGCCTCTCTCCTACTAATTGGCAACTTTGAGGTGACAAACAGTTGGTGCTGGTGTTCCGTCACCTCTTTCACCAGAATTCTCTGCTGCTCTGCACTGAAGCAACACTTTCTTTTCTTCTTCTCCCTTTCCTGGGCCTTGTGTGGGTCCTCCTGGCTGGTTCCTGGTCTGTTGTCACCTTCCTGGGGCCTGTGCAAGCATCTGGGATCCATTTTGGTTCTCCTATGCACATTTTGCTGTGTTTGTGCCGCTTTTTGACACAATTACATAAATAAACGTTGCGTATCCGGCTTGCGATGTCGTAAACCGGCTCACAGTCATTTTCGCAGCATTTTTCCTTCCGACGTGACGCATTGGTTTGAGTAAAAAAAATGACTCACACCTGTGGTTTGCGCCACCGCACGTCAAAGCATAAATGTGACGTCTGCACGGTGCAAAGAAATGGTTTTAGCCGGAGGTAACATTTTTGACGCAAAACTGCGTTGGCACAGTTTTGAGTCAAAAAGTATAAATATGGGCCTTAGTCTCAATTGAAGTGTTCTCATCTAGGAAGATGACATTTGTAGTGTGGTGGGAATTCGATGGAGTGAACCTAATACAATGCCCACTAGTCCCTGAGTCTCTAACTCCAACCACAAAATCAATGTTCACTTGTCCAAGTCTATTTATTTACAAACTCTCAATTGAACTTTACTCACCTGGAAGGATACTATTTGTCAAATGTGTGTAGTATAGAGAGTGACCTGACTGAAACTCCCAGGAGGCACTGTTTCAGTAACTCCAAACACCAGACCAGTGGTAACTTGTCCAAATACCCTTGCCTGCTAACTCTCAATTGAAGTGTACTCACTTGGGAGTGACCAAGATTCAGATCATGCTCAACTCTGAGATGTGTCTGGCCATCTAGCTCAACTTTTACCAGCTAACCCAAGACAAAACTGTTGAGGACATGAAGGACAGCTTACCCAGTGTGCAAAACAATGATCCCAAAGGCCTCACGATGAATCAACTGAATGGTATTGGCAACAGACACATTCACAATGCACTGAGCACATGATGACTCCAGTCACATAGACAGCAAAGTCCTGGGTCTGCCTGCATAGCAATCAATTAGGCTTCAAAATGGCCAAAAACATATCTTGCCGAGCCACTGTTTGTTCTGCACTGGTGGCAAGATGGCATTCTCAGTCCTGCACCACAAATGTTAGGTCAATACAACCAATATCATGGCTACTTGCCACAAAATGATTTACTCCAAAATAACTTTGTACAAGAGCTGTGCTTAATATAACAGGAACTTTTTGGAGGTAGATGGCACAATACAACCAGTAGCATTGCATCTTTCACATCAATAGATTGAGCTGCCACTGGGCACACAGATTCCAAAGAAGAGACTGCCACTACCCCCTGGATGAAGCCTTCAGTGAAGAAGACACTCCTGGACATCTGGATGAGGAAGATAGTTATGGCCTGTCTGGGCAACCTGATCAGATACCAACAGTGAGTCTCACTGTGGCCACAACAATACCTCCCAGCCTGGTTGCCTGACCATCACAGGCAACAATTTGCCCACCAACCTGTGTCCCTAGCACAGTGTCTGCCATCTTGAACCCCCCATCCTGGTTCCTGAGTCACAACACTTCAGACAATGAGGGTCAATGGCCCAGTGGGAGAGAGCACCCTGTGGCAATGGTACAGACCAGTGCGGTGAGGCCACTGGGGCTGAACCTGCCCAGGACACCATCAGCCATGTTTTGGGTGTCTATCAAAGGTCCTAAGGTGTCATGGGTGAGGTATTGACTGAAATCTGGGAAATCAAGCAGCTACAGAGGGACATCCATAGGGATAAGAGTGAACAGTGGGAGGATCACAATACCAACAGGGGTCATGAGGTACATTAACACCAACCTGAGCAGGGCTCTTCAACACCACGCTACCCTTTCCTTTGGGGCATCAACAGAAGGCCATTATTCATCGGTGCCGGCCTCTGGAAGGGAGGCCCTGCCAGAGGGACAAACCCCAGACATCCCTGCCTCTGTAGCAATGGATTGCCCCCACTGCTCAAGGGAGGTGCAGAGGGAAAGACACCCACCACTGCCAGCAAGTGACCTCTTTCCAAAGGAACCCCTTTGTGTGCCACACATTCAATTTGTTGACTGATCCAGAACTATCTACCAGTTCCAATGGGAGGAGTACTTTGGACTCCCAGTGGTGTGGCATGCAATCCAGTGATTTCATTCACCTTGCCTGACACCTTCACTTAATTATTTTTCTTCCTTTATGTCAAAATGTTATTTTTTGAATCAGTACTGTAATATATTCACCTCTCACAAACTCATTGTCTGCTTGCTTAATTTCCACATTTTGCTTTGAAGAGATTTAAGACCATGTGAACCATATGGTTAGGAAATTACTTACTTGTACAAGGAGGGTTATGTTACATGTACACAGTGTCCTGCTCAGGATTACAACTATTACACACAAATACAAGTGTACAAGTGTCTGGTAACACCAAACATTTTCTTCCAATATACAGCACATAAGCTGTCCATATATATGGTCCATTTTGACATAAGAATGTGTGATTCATACTGAGTCAAAGTACATATTCCAGGGTACCGTCCCCAGACCACGGAAGGGAGAGATTTGTCTGACATTGTTCTGTAGAATGGGCAAACATTAAAGTGGATGATGTCAGCAGCTTAAGCCTTATCACATACCACGTCAATGTAATCCAACATCGCATAATCGAAGAAACAGACAGATGGCAGTACAACAGTCCCTAATCACAGGCCCATCATAAAATATTGACCCTGCATCTGGTGGTATGACACAAACATATGGCAATGTTGCGGCACAGGCACTGTGGCTTGCAATGATGAAACACATCTAAAATTACATACAGGTCATACAAGAAGAGTGTTTAGCCAATGTGAAGGGTAAATGATTTGCTCGCAATCAATAACTACATATTTCATGCCCACATGATGACAAACACGACAATCGGCCTAACGCAGCACACAGAACAATTCCAATGTGCACTTCTGACCTTCCACCCAAACACTGTGCAAGCTGCCTTGGCACAGGTCTAATACGCCCCAAATTTGTGACCAACATTACTTGAAACAATCCATGTTCAATTTTTATATCAGAACAGCATCAGATACCTGCCAATGTCACAACTCTGAAATGGCCACTTGATGAAATCATGGTGAAGGGACATGTACAAAGACAAAAAAGGCCTATAGGCTCAAAAACATATCTATTACACAAATCACATAGCAAGTAACTTGAAATGTAATGACATTGAAGGGAAACTGGCACAAACAAAGCAACATCATCAAGGTGGGGATATGTCAAAGAGTAACTCTTCAAGCAGCCTTTGGCTGAATACTGCAGAGTATCAGCTCCTTAGTTGTTGCTAAAACACTCAGCTCCACATATTCTCACAACTACAGTTCATTGTACAGTCACAGTCATTATATCACATTACAAACTTACACTCATGAACAGTAGCTGTTGATGACATCTTCCCGCAAATCAGCTCCTTCCTCTTCACCACTGTTATCCACACTTGGCATTTAAGGATTCCCACTCAGCGGAACTGCAGGCTTCCCCTCCTCTGGGATCGCAGGGCAATGTTGTGGAGCATGCAGCTTGCCACAGGGATCTGACACATTTTATGGGTGAGTAGGTCAGTCCTGTCCAGACACATTAATCTGGTCTTCAGGTGCCCTTATGCCCACTCCACTACACGCTGTGTTCTTCCATGGGCCTCATCAAACTGGACTTCCCCTGCTGTAGTTGGATTCCTTAGTGGTCTCAACAACCAAGGACGGTTTGGATATGCAGAGTCTCCTGTTAGGTAATGGGACAGATGTGCACCAATGAGTCACTCACTTCAGGATTGTAGCACTAGACTTTTCACACACAGACAGGACAGATGTGACTTACCAACCAGCCAGACCGTCTCTGGGTACAGCTGTAACATCTGCTGGGGTATGATGCTGTCCTGCATTATGAAGGAATCATGGGCTGAACCCAGATAACAACACAGACAAGTGAAATGTAGAGATCCACCAAACAGGCAACTTGCACGCTGAAGGAATGGGAGTTCTGGCCTCTGGTGGGACCAAGCCAACTTGTGTGCCATCAATGGCCCTCACCACATGTGGGTTACATGCAAAACTCTAAAAGTCAGACTTCACATGAGCTAAATCCTCACGTCAGGCAAACCGGATGTATCTGTCAAGGTGTCAAGGTGTTTCAACATTGCTGAGAGGACATCCTTCAACACCAGACAACAGAACATAGGTTGCTACATACCAGCAGATAGGGCACCGTATGTTGGAAGAACCCTGTGACTAAGAAGTACAATACTGACATGGCTTGTACAATGGGTGGTATTCTGGTTGGATACCTAATTGCTGGCATCAGGTCTGGCTTCAACTAGCAACATACGTTGACTATTGTTTGCATATACAGGCAGTTATCTGTTATAATGTGGCATTGCTCCATGCTCTGAAGGTCTGGCAATGGATGGTAGAAAGGAGGATGTTGCATCCTCCCACTCCCTCGGTACCTATGTATGACAAGACATGATTTTTAACATTAGTCAGTGTGTTCTCAGCAACATACATGATGAATGTCCATGACATTATGTGACAAAGCCTTTCTGAATAAATAGGCATGGCAACCAGTACACATCACAGCTGCAAATAACACAAGGGTCATATATGACCCCGAAGGTTTTCCACACGTTTCCAAATATGTATGTGAACCAAAATCAAAGATGTGCAACACAATTGCCTCTCAAAATGTGAGTGAATGTCCTGACCACCAAAATGACCTGTGGTGGGGCTACATGACAAGACAGGATAAGCATGTTTGTGCAGTTTAAAATCATTTTTTACAGGTGTGATGCATTTTCTAAAGCCTAATAGAGCATTTTGGGCCACCAAAATGGCAGCTGCCTGACCCACACCACTGGACATTAGGAACTGCCTGTGACCACCAGTTGAAGAAGTCATAGCAGTAGGTAGTTGCAACCATGGCGGACATAGACATAGGCTAATGTTGTTGCCAGTGGCGGGCGCAGGCCAATTGCGTGTCCGCCGGTGGTGACGACTGTGTACGTCGCTGACATTACCCCCATGCTCTTCAGATTCACTCACTTGACTGCCAGCAGCACCTCCATGACCTGAGCTGCTGTGTGCCACCTCTGGGAACAATCATGCCACGTTCAACAGGTGATAGGGCCCCTGCCTTGTTACCAGAGGAGCTGGAGAGGCTGGTGACTGAGGGCCTATCCCTGAATGGAGAGCTCTATGGCTCACCAGAGGAGCAGGTAAGTACCTCATGTGCACAAGATTCTTTGTACTTCACCCTCCTCACAAGCTAGAATGTGCCCATGTCTGCCAGTTAGACTACTTGTGTGCCTGTTGTTGCAGTCTGTTTGGCATCAATGAGATGGACAATATGCAGGTATTGGTGGCCAGTGCCAAGCTCAGTCACATTGTTTTGTGTGAAGTTTTTGGGGTAGTAGATCCTCCTTGTTTTGGATGCTGTTAACTCGATAAGGAGACATTACTGCAATCCACTGACATCTCTTTCTTCATGATTGTTGTAAATGTCAGACAACATATATCCATGACAGCATGAGCTGTGTATGCATGTTGTATGAGTGAGTTGAGTCATGTGAGCAATGTGTATAGTGCCGCGGATCTTTCAAACCACATCTGCCCTTGCTAAACTGTTGTGTGGAAGGCATATCTTGAGTCACTCTGCCCTTCAGATTGTCACACACAACAGATGTGTTATATTCTAAGTGATTCTCGCAGTGCACCTTTATGGAAGGTTGCTCTCTGCAAGTTCTGATGCCCAAGGCGCGTGTTCCATGGTTGGCCGTTGAGAGGCTGTTTTCCTTGGGACAGCTGCTGAGGACATCGGTGTTGATAGTATCTAATAAATCTTCTCTTCCAGACAACTTATTGCCTGTGGCTCATCTGTACTCTATGTGGAATACCACATGAGTTGGTATGAGCGTTTATCAACACCTTCTGTTGACGAACCTACGCATTTCAAGTTTCCAGATAACGTCCTCACAGCATATTTTGTTTCTTCATTCCCGGAAAGCTGATTTCTTCCTATTATACACGAATGACAGTAGTTCATTGGTGTTTCTGATCGACGGAATTTATTTGAGTCAGCATGCATGTCTTTCAGACATTAACAATCTTATTTGTCAACTGGATTGGTTACACAGCCAGCGTTGCCATGATTACACTTTATGGCATGGATCACGTATTCGGTTACTTCATTTCTTACTGGGCATAATTGACTTACTCTTCGCTGTCAAAATAAACAGTGCTATTTATAGGCATGCTGATTAGAGCTGACCGAGAAACCTTGCCGTAATTTGAAATTTGACATTTAAGATCAGTGTTTACTTTTGCCATTTGAAATCAGTGTTCCCGTGACAACGTGGGTTTGCTTAGCTCCTTGTCTTAGGAGCCTGAACGAGGTAGTTTTTAAAGCCGTTTTTACTGATCTTGACTCAGTGAATTCTTTAATGTGTGATTTGTTCCACAACAGTGATTCACACACTTTAAGCTGTTCAGCCTGTATAAGGAAGTTCTTCAAAGCTGTTTATTGATTTTACATTTTGATTCAGTGTATTCGGTGATTCACACACTTGTAATGCTGGCGAATTTCAATTGAGGAAGAACATTTTTCACTGGAAATGTTAGCGACTTATGACACTTGATCATTTCGCACCTTTGTTAGCAAATTAATTCACAGTGACTCGCACACTCTCTGCAACATTTAGTCTACATATAGTTAAAATGTTATTGTAGGAGAATTGCATGTTGTAGTCAATTAGGTTATATAGGCTAATGTAGTATTTAAGTTTGTTTTTAAGTGTTGTTGTGTGATTTAATTTACCATGCAAACTGCACATTTACTTGTGCCATTTCTGCCTGAACCAGGCGTTCCTACTGTTAAATGGCATCATTGGTACAAATCTTTTGAAATACATGGTGGCTATTTATGGGTTGAATTTTTCAGCCATTAGAAAAAAGCTATTTTATACAATTGTCTGGGAACAGAAGGACAGAGGATTTTTGACCATCAACCTCAAGTACAACCTTTGTCAGCTGAACAATGGGATGTTTTTACAGAGGTGATTAACAGACTTGAAAACCATTTAAAGGATGATCTTAGCATTATTGTTGAAAGGCATACATTTTTCACTCAGGAGCAGTTTCAACAAGTCAATTGACAATTTCTTAGCGGAACTTAGAGTATTAGCTTCAACTTGTGAGTTTTTAGATCCATTGGACCAATATCCGAGAGATCACCTAGTGGTTAACTGTTATGACTCAAGAATTCAAGAAAAAGATCTTTGTTGTAGAAATCCTACGTTGAATGAAACTTTAGAAATACCCAACGGTATTGGACGGTATGTAATTGCATCAAAAGAATTAAGTAAAAGTAAAATTAATCTGGTGGAAAATGTGAGCATGGTTTTGCCTAAAAGTAAAGTATCTATGCCTGCACTGTCTGATACAAAGAAAAGTAATATAACAAATATATAATGTTTTAGTTGTGGTTCTAAGTCACATGCAGCTAATGCAACTAATTGTCGTGCAATTGGGAAAGTTTGCATGAAGTGCAAGAAAGCTGGTCATTTTGCACAAGTATCTAAGCAGTCTCAAAAGGTTATGTTAGTGGAGCAGGAACAACCTCTATGACAAGCTAATGATGATGAAGTTGAGTCCATGAGAAGCTGTGTTTTAGTTGTAGACACTGTTTCTAATCTTCACACTATTGGTAAATCTTCAAAAGATCCAGTTTGTTAAATCTAAATTGGGGATGTCTTATTGGATTCTGGCACACCTATAACCATAGTTTCATATAAGAATTACTATCTCAATTGGAAGATAGTTGTGTTACAACCACCAGACATAAAGACGGTTGTGTTTGATGGTCATGAAGTTGACATGATGGGTTACTTTAAGGAGAAGATGAAATACCAACATAGAACCATCTATACTAAAATATATGTGGCTAAGAGAGGTCACAATATTTTGGGGTGGAGAGGTCAAGGGCAGTTTGGAATGGTTCTTAAGCCGGGCACAGACCATCTGATTATTTTAGTTGAAAGGGTTGATGTAAAATTGGGTTCTCTGCTAGACATTCTAGACAAACATGATGCCATGTTCAAAGACAAAGTAGGTTTGATTAAAGGGAATAAGTATCAGATGGTGCTTCAACCTGAGGCTGTTCCTGTTGTACATAAGGTGCGTAATGTACTGTTAAGCATTAGAGGGAAGCTGTTCCTGTTGTACATAAGGTGCGTAATGTACTGTTAAGCATTAGAGGGAAGCTTAAAGAACAGTTGCAGGAATTGTGTGTTGAAGGGGTCATTGAGCCAGTTGGTTCATCACAATGGGATTATCCTATTGTTGTGGCAGTTATAAAGACAGGAGATTTGAGATAATGTGTGGATTTGAGATTGTTAAACAATAACATTTTGGTGAACTGCTTCCTATTGCCCAACATTCAGGGTATGCTGGACCAGTTGGGGGGCATGAGAGTGTTTTCCTCTATTGAGCTCAAGTCGGCATATCATCAAATGAACTGAGTAAAGAATCTCATCATCTCACAACTTTTGTCACACCTTTTGGGGCTTACCGTTTCCTATGTATGTCATTTGGATTGGCTTCAGGAGCATCAGTTTTCCAGAAACTCATGTATCAACTTCTTGGCGATGAGTGTGGTGCGTTGGCTTGTCAAGATGATATTCTGATTGGTTCTGAGTCAGTTCAAGAACATGTGCACAAGCTTGATAAGGTGTTAGGAATTTTGGAGGATCATGGAATGACAGTCAAGAATGAAAAGTATAAATGTATGGTTCAGTCAGTAGATTATTTGGGACACAGAATTTCTGCTCAGGGAATATTATCTAAGGTAGATCTATTAAGAGCGATTGAAAATCCATCTTTTCCAAAAGATAAGGACCAATTGAGATCATTTTTGGGTCTCTGTGAATATTATTCACGGTTTGTGCAGAATTTTGCTTATCTGACTTAACCTTTGCGAAAACTGTTGAGGAGTAGGGCAAAGTTTGAATGGAATGAGGATCAGATGCAAGCATTTTCTAGACTCAAAGCTTTTATAATGGACTCCGGCTCTACAACCCTTCAGAGATTATGTATCTTCCATTATTACGGTTGATGCTAGTGGTACAGGTTTGGGTGCTGTACTGAGTCAGATAGTTGAAGGCAGGGAACATACCATTGCATTTGCATCTAGATGTCTTTCTAAGGCTGAGAAGAATTACAGTACAATAGAGAGGATTTGGCTTTTGTATGGGGTTCAAATAATTTTTTGACTTATGTGTGGGGGAGAGAGTTTACAGTGGTCACAGATCACAAGCCTTCGGTGTATCTGTGTAATGACAAAATGTTTAATAAAACCAGTCCCAGGTTGACAAGGTTGATGTCCAGATTATATGAATTCAATATGAAAATGAAACATACTGCTGGGTGGAAAAAGTGTAGGTCAGATTTTCTTTCTAGGTGCCCGGTAACTAATGCCAGTGAAGAAGACAAAACAGAGGAGGAGGATGTTGTTGTAGGGATGATTGATGGAGTCTTTGTTTCAGAAGTGGTTATTTCCAGGCAGTCCTGAGAGGAAGTGGTGAGCAGGGATAAATCTCTTTCAACTGTTGAAAAGTATGTTTGTGAAGGTTGGCCTGGAGAACGTTGTGTAGCTGAGGAGATTAAACCTTTTTGAAAGGTGAAGGATGAGTTGAATGTGGGAGATAATCTGGTGATGAGAGGGGAGCATTTGGTTCCGCCTAGTGAGTTAAGAAACAGATTGATTAAGTTGGCCCATAGTGAACATGTAGGGATCACTGGCACTAGGAAATGGTTGCATTTGTATTATTGGTGGCCAGGCATGGATTCTGAGGTGGAGATGATGGTCAAAAATTGTAGAGAGTGCAAGAGGGCTGACATGAGTTTAAGTATGAGGGAGGTGCCATTAACATTATCCTAATAGGCCTTAGGAAAAACTAGGTTTAGATTTCATTGGTCCTATTGGGGGTCAGAATGAGGGAAAAGGGTATGTGTTGGTTGCTGTGGATTATCATTCTAAATGGATTTCTTACAATTGTTTGAGAGAGCCGAACACAATTAATGTAATAGAGTTCTTAAAAGAGATGTTCCATTGTGAGGGAATTCCTAAGTGTCTTGTCACAGACAATGGTGTCCAATTCGTATCGCATCGTATAATTGAGTTTTTGAAGGGGCACAACATTAAGCATTTAACTACTGCTTATATAGTCAGCAAGGCAATGGCCTGGTGGAGAGAGTAAATAGAATCTTCAAAGAAACCATACAATTGGCCATTCTTGTGGGGAAGTTTGTTAAAAAGTTGGTGGCTGAAAGGATTTGGTGTTATCGCAACACTCCACATGCTACGACGGGCATTGCCCCTTTCGTTTTATTAAAGGGTAGACAATCTTGCAATGAATTTGCTCCTGGGTGGGTTGTGCAAGAAACGATGAAGAGTGTGTCTATTTCAAACATTGATCATGTTAAAGATAGGGTGGAGAAGTTGCAAGCAAGAAGTAAAATAAGATATGACACTCTGAAAAGGGTTTTGGATGTTTAATTTTGTGTGTGGGGAAAGTGTGAGTGAAGAGGCCTCAAGGCAGAAGTTGTGGGGGGTCAAGATTCTATCCGACTTCTAAAGTTGTCAGAGTCTCTAAACATGCCATAATGTTGGAAAATGGAAAGTGGTGGAACAAAATAAATGTGGTGAAAATCACAGGGGAACCTGATGTGCTTCTTGACAATTTCCATGTGGTTCATGACAATTCCCATACAGGTGATCATACTGGAAGTTGGTACAGTTTTGGTGATTATTGTGGAAGTGGTGAGAGTGGTGAGGAGCAGGGTTTTACCATGGTATAGGTGACCATGCTTGTAATGTGGGTTTGGGCAACAGTGTTCGGGGTTATGATATACAGGGTGACAGAGGACAACTGAATGAGAGATTAGACCAGGAGGCAAGTGCTTCTAGACCTAAAAGGAACATTGTTAGACCCAAACATCTAAGTCAGTATATAATGTATTACATTGTTTCTTATTGGCCAATATTTATTGTGATCTTATATTGTTACATCTCTCTGCATTTGTTAAAGGGGGAAGATGTGTGTTATATTCTAAGTGATTCTCGAAGTGCACCTTTATGGAAGGTTCCTCTCTGCAAGATCCGATGCCCGAGGCGCGGCATTCCATGGTTGGCAGTTGAGAGGCTGTTTTCCTTGGGATGGCTACTGAGGATATTGGTGTTGATGGTGTCTAATAAATCTTCACTTCAAGACAACTTATTGCCTGCAGCTCATCTGTACTCTATGTGGAATACCACATGATGACAAATTGCTGTTGGCTACATGGTGTACTGTCATGCATGGAAGTGATGGGAGTGGAGTGTCATGTAGGATCTCTCAGCTCAGCCTGCAAAGACCAGTGTCTGTCAAAATTATCTCCCAGTATGGTATCTAGTCTAAGTGGTGGGAGAGCCACTGTGGCTATGCAACTGTGGCATTGTGCCCACTCTTTGTACCCAAGCAGATTCTGTCATGTGGCCAATATGAGGCTCTGGTGACAAAACCTGCCATTGATGCCTCATTCCTTTGACTAGATTAAGAATGGGTTCAGAGGGAAATAATTCATCTAGTCCTTATGTGCATCTAGCATCATTGTCAATGTGTATCTTTGACTCATGGCACGTCCCTTACTCCCACAGCTCTGTTGTCACCTTCACACAGGTCACATTTGTCCTGTACAGGCCTAGAGTATAAATGACAGTCCCACAGTGCAGACAGTGTGTTGATTTCTGTGAGGTCATGGTATGTGACTCAGCAGCATGCTCACGTAACAGAAACTGTAGAATGCATGCATTTGTTTGTTGGATGCTATTTCTTTAAGATAGACACACATGTCCAAAGGATTGTTCTGTGATACAGGTACATAACACAGAACCCCACCCCCTGAACTGGTATGAGTCTGCCTTTTGTATGCAACATGTCCACAAATGGACTTGGAAGACACTTTCTGTACCAACCATGCCAGCCCCTTGATTGTTACTCATCTGTAATGTTGAAGTTTGTACTCTGGCAGTTGCCTGTAGGGGGTGTATGCAGTAAAACATTCTCACAGAGTTTGAAAGTGCTGGTCCATTCATTTCTAAGGAGTACACTCTTCAGAAGCCACATAGGTATGTAGTATTTCATATTGGCTCACTTAACAGTACTGGTTGCTACAGCATGGGCTACCTGATGTCAGTAAACTTGCTTAGCAATGACGGACAGTAATTTTAGAAGGGAGGGGGCGGGCAGCACACTCACACTCATTCATTCACGCACATCTATTTACAACACTCATCAACATTCAAACATACACGCACACACCAAACATTCATTTAAAAAAACACACATACACACACACTTACCTTTACCCCCACACACACACACACACACACACACACACACACTTACCTTCAGCTTCGGAGGTTCCAGGAGGGTTGGGACTGCTGCCTTCCCTCATTGGCTGACCATAGGTCAGCCAATGAGGGAAGACAGCTGTCCCAACTTCGTCACAGAGTGGGATGGGGTCAGTGAGACTGCTGGCCTCTCCCAACTCTATGACGAGCTGTCACTGATTGACACTCGCCCTGGTCAGTTCAGGGCCTAAACCTGAAGCACCCAGGTCAAAGTCAATGGGTGAGGCTTCCCCTTGTCACCGAGGGGAAGTACCTCCAGGCACCTTTGCTGAGCTGAGGAGGTCACACGCCTAGGAGCTGTGACCTCTTCAGTTCAGCAAAGTTCAGATTAGACAGCCAGGAGTCTGTGCAAATCACACGTCTCCCTCCTGGCTGCCTGATCTGAACATGAAGAGTGTCTGTCAGGCTGACCTTTGCTCAGCCTAACAGGCACTCTTGATTCTTGATGAGGGGCAAAAGGTGGGGGGGGGGGTGGCCCCTCTGCCCTAAAGGATGGGCCTCAGCTGTTGCTTAGTCATTGTAGGCCATGAGCAAGGTAGTGGGTTACTCTGCATATGCAAATACACATGTCTGTAGTTATGTCCCTGTATTTATTGGCCTGTGTGTTTCACACTTGGGGACTATTACTGTTAAAAATGGGGTCTCCATTTTGCAGAGGTATGTGCCCTTGTCCAAAAAAGGGACCACAAGCCTACTCAGGGTGAGTCACAACACAATCCAAATTATCCTGCACCTACCCTCTGGTAGCTTGGCACTGAGCAGTCAGGCTTAACTTTGAAGGCAATCTCTGAAATATTTGTGCAATAAATCATAGAGTAACACAGTTAAAACACCACAAAAATACTCCACACAGGTCTAGAAAAATAGACAATATTTATCTGAGTAACATAAGGTCAAAACGACAATAAAAATCCAATAAGCACAAGTTGAAATATCACTTTTAAAAGGTTTAAAAGAGTCTCAATTCTTAGAAATTAACAGTTGTTTCTTTGTTGCACACAGTACCTGGGATGCATAAAAAATAACGGCGCATGGAGACCGCGGAGAAGGAGATGTGTGGAAAAATAAGATGTTGTTTTGGATTTTCCGGCGCAACACAGACAATGCGTTGTTTCTTTCCATGCTGCAAGGGTTTGCGTTGGTTCCTCATTGCGATGCCCAGGGACCATGCATTGAAAATCCTTAATGCGCTGGAAGGAGGAGCAGGCGCTGCATTGATCTGTTAGGCGATGCATTGAATTTTCCGTTTCAAGGCAGATGCTGCATCGACTTTCCAATCGGGGAGTCGGTGCTGCATCGTTCCGGTCAGCTGTGTGGCGATTTCTCAGCCACAGTACAGGCTTTGCGTTAATTTCTGCAGGCGTTGCATCGATTTTTGGCACACAAGGAATTTCTTGAAGAGGTGAAGTCTTTGTTGGCCTTGAGAGCACTTTTGGGGAAGGCAGATTCCTTCCAGCAAAGTCAGAGGCCAGCAGGGCAACAGCAGGACAGCAATCCTTCTCAGCAATCAGTCCAAATGAGTCATTTGGGCAGCCAGGCAGCCCCTCTGACAGAGTTTAGGTGTAAATCCAGAAGTGCCTGAGTTGGTGGGGTCAGAAACCCAGTTAATATACCCCAAAATGCCTTTAAAGTGAGGAAAACTTCAAAGAGTGGTTTTGAAGTGCACAAGTTCCCTTTCAGCCCAGTCCTGTCTGCCAGGACACCCTGTCTGAGTCTATCAGTCCTTTGTGTGAGGGCAGGCTACTGGCCTTTGAAAAATAAGTATGAGCCCCTCTACCCTTCCTGCCCAGGAAGACCCAATAACTATACAGATGAATGCTGATGTGACTGAGTTTCCTTTGTTCATGGTTGTCTGGGTCGAATGCACAAGGGAGCAGTCCACCAGCTCAGACCGGACGTGGATTGGAGACAGGCTGTAAGGCACAGTAAGAGCAGAGAAATGCCCACTTTCTAAAAGTAGCATTTCTAAAATAGTAATATTAAATCCAACTTCATCAGTAAGCAGGATTCGCCATTAAAATTCAGGCAATACTAAAATGACAGGGCTACTCCTTCTAGATCAGAATCTGCCACACAAAAGAACAAGAGGGCAATTCCAATGCTAGTCTATGAGCGGGGCAGGCCTCACAGTAGTGGAAAACAAATGTATGAGCTTTTCTTTAACAGGACATGTAAAACACATACATATATGTCCTGCTTTTTACCTATATAGCACCCTGTCCCATGGGTTACCTAGGGCCTACCTTAGGGTTGACTGATATGTAGAAAAAGGGGAGTTTAAGGCTTGGCAAGTAGTTTTAAATGCCAACTGCTCATACAGGCCTTGCAATGGCATGCCTTAGACATGGTTAAGGGGCTACTTATGTGGGGAGCACAATCAGTGCCGCAGGCCTACTAGTAGCATTTAATTTACACGCCCTAGGCACATGTAGTGAACTTTATTAGGGACTTACAAGTAAATGAAATATGCCAATTGGGTATGAGCCAATGTTACCATGTTTTCATGGAGAGAGCACATGCACTTTAGCACTGGTTGGCAGTGGTAAAGTGTCCAGAGTACTAAAGCCAGCAAAAAAATGAGCTCAGAAAAAAAAGGAAGAAGGCAAAAGGTTTGGGATGGCCCTTCAGAGAGGCCATTTCCAACAATTGCCAAATAGAGAAGTCCTTACTTGGTATTACTGACACGTATGTGACTGAATCATTTGTGATGAAACTTGAGATTATAATTTCTTGATTTGTCTTTTGCATCCATGCCCATCAGAAAAATGCACTATAGAGAGCCATTACCAAGAAGGTGGGGATCCTGGGGGTCCTCAGCCAGTGGAGGACCCATTGCAGAAAAAGGTTGGAAAACCTGATGCTGGGCCAGGAAGATCACAGAGGTCCAACTGGGGATGTCCTCCCAATGTGGGCAGAGTGCCCACCGGA
This sequence comes from Pleurodeles waltl, assembly GCF_031143425.1. Lineage (NCBI taxonomy): Eukaryota > Metazoa > Chordata > Amphibia > Caudata > Salamandridae > Pleurodeles > Pleurodeles waltl. The sequence goes on along the minus strand of NC_090437.1, from coordinate 4,167,711 downwards.
CCACAACCCCCCTAATGGCCCGTATTCTGGTGGTGGCCTACCCAGACCTTGATGGACGTTTGAGGACAGCACAGCAGCTACAAGGAGGTGAGTATAAGGTGTATGCCTTCCTCTCACATTGCCAAGTGAATGTTCTGACAGCTCCCCCTGACGATTAGGGATAAGCAATGTGTAACACAGTAGATGAGTGATTGTGTAGACATGTAATCTGTTGTATACTTATGTGCCTTGCCTATTGATCCAGGCAGGGACCTAGGACACAATTGTGTTCAACCCACAAATAATTTTCTCTGCAGGGACAACATATTGCTGTGTACAGTGATCAATAAAGAATCAAGTACTGAGTGTTGTTTTAATGGGAGTAAATGCTATGCAACAGACCAGTACTCCTCAATGTCACAGGCCAAAGGTACGGAAGTGATGGATCACTGTCCTCATCCATGTGTCTGGGTAAATGAGCATTTTGGCATCTTCCACCCAGAGCCGACTTGTCTTCAGTCTATGACAGGTGTTGGTGCCTCATTAGAGTGTGTATTGTGAAGATGGCCATCATACATGTGACAGAGCATACATTGATCTTTCGGTCAGCTATAGATCAGAATTTTTCCTTTGTAAGTGGGGAATGTCAATTGACATGATTTATATGCCATCACTGTTGCTAACATTCCTTGTGCTTACATGTCAGCATGTGTCAGTTTCTCATTAGCAAAACATTTGAAAACAGCTGTTTCAGGCCTGGTCTACCTGTGTTGATGGGATGATGTCTGTATTCCCTCACATATATGTGCATGGCATCTGTGTGTGGAAAAAGACATATACAATGGGGCACATTTCATGTTGTGCCACACACAGACATTTGTCACCACTGTTTATTGGCTGACACATAGCTGAATGTGTCATCGCATGTCATTTGGCATGTACAACTGCAGTAGCAATGAGGGACATGACAGGTAGGCTTAGTGTTTAGAACAACAATGTCCATTTCTATGCCACTGATGTGGCATTATGTAGTAAAGTGCTTTACTCATGTGAAATGGGTAAGGGGTGTGACCTGACTATTGGCATGCATCATTGAGAGACTTTCAGTTATGTTGAATTCACATGTGTTTGGGTACAAGCATTTATCCACAGACATCTGAGTCTGCATGACTATCATGGAGATAATGATGTAGCTTCCAATTTGGCAACATTCTGAGGGCCTTCTACAAGTACTTGCAAATCTCTGGTCCTCTCCAACATCCAAGGAACTAATGGATTCCACTGATGCACTCAGAGTATTTCATTGTAAAGGGTGATTTCCCTGGGGCTTGCTGATTCATTCTGTTGTAGATGTTAGGAACATCTCTCACGGCCATATTGCACATGATATCTACAGTGTCCATTTCCATGCCCCATGTGTGGCCGGAGCAAAATTAGTACTACCACCATGACTCCATTGGGACCTACATAGCTTGGTGAAGTGGAACTCTTTCCAGTGTGACATGACTATTTCCATGTTATCTTTTCCAATTTATTGTACTTTTTTCAGCAACATGGCAGGATTTTGGAGCCTCATTTCTATTTGCTGGGCTATTATGTAGGTGACAAATAGATGTGTGCATGACATTGTGTGGGATCAGTGGGAATGCAGTTTGCATTGGCCTTCAATCGTATGACAACAGGTAACTGAAGTCTACTTCTTGGGGAAATGTGTTGAGGGTGCAGAGGACTCCTACTGGTTCAATGGTTACTGTGATTGGCACAACTTCAGCCATGCTACTGTAGTTGTCTGAGATCCTAATTTTGTGTTGGCAATTTTGACAGTTCTGGTGGCACCCATGCATATAGTATGGCATGTGTATGGCCACTTAGATGCAGTTTGTTGCTGGGGTCTACTTTATATCATGGTAATGTTTGCTAATCAGAGCAGTAGTTCATGTGTGATCATGGACATGTGAGAACCCTATTTCTTTTTGTATTTGCAGCATCAGCCCAGGGAAGTGAAGGAGACAGGGCACAGCTGAGTGTGGGTCCATCTGGTCACGGAACCTTGGGTCAAGACACCAAGGAAACAGAGGTACCCGGTAGCCCGGAGAGTGAGGGGAGTGCCATGAGGGAGACCGGAACATCATCTTTATCATTGGAATCTTCCTCCAGTGGGCACTCCCTGATGGTGGCGGACCCATCGGGGCAGACCCCTGAACCATCTTTTTCCACAACCCCCATTCTATCACCACCCTTCTTGTTGCTCCCCACCCAGTTGGTAGTGCCTGCTCACCCAAGAGGGTGGGCACCTCCTTTGATGCAGACACCTCTGCCCCAGCCCCTGTTACCCCTTCTGCACTCAGTGAGGAGGCTATTGACCTCCTGAGGAGTATCACTGTGGGTCAGACAGCCATTGTGAATACCATCCAGGGATTTGCAAGCCAACTGCATTGGACTAATACATTCCTGGAAGGCATTCATGCTGCAATGTCTGCCCTACAGAGATCTCTTTAGGCTCTGGCCTCCACACTAATGGCAGCCAGTCACCCGCCACCTTCCGTCACCCCTCCACCTCCCTCTTCCCAATACAAATCCCACATGCCCCTATGTACCCCAAGCACACACATCAATACGTACGCACCCACCTCAACACACAAGAGCAGCACACACACACAAGCACTAAAAAACACACTGGCACGCAATCAAATAACATACATTCACCCACACAACATCAGTCACCACTCCCCGAACACCCCCACTGGCCCACACATCAAGCATTCCCACAGGCACCCCAACAGACAGTGATACACCCACCACACCCACTCACCATACCCACAGACAACACCCCAACACACACACACACATCCACCACTCCATCCCCAGCACATCCACCTCCTTGCCCCGCACAACACACAAATGCACAAACTCACCCATGTAACAGACATTAACCAAACACAAGCATTCCTCCGAGAAACATGCACCCACAACATCTTCAACAATCCAGCAGACAACTACTGCCTAGACCTCCAATTACCCACCCCTTCTAGTGATGTGCCTGTGTACCTATGAAAGTTTTTTTTGTTTGACTTTGACCTTTCCCCAGGTCCCCCAACCCCTGTCCCAAACCCAAGAGGCCTGCTGATGACGCAATGATCTATTTTTTAGTGTAATGACACAGGTAGGTGAATGTACTTTCAGTCAGTTGCGTCCACGGCGTCATGGATTTTGTGTTTCATCTATGATCATCAGCAGCTGCAGCGCTTGCTTTATAGGCTCCATGGCAGCACTGGGCGTGTAAGGCTGCCTGCAGGTGAGCGTCTCCCTTTGTACACCTCATTTCCGCCTGCTCAGACGTGGGGGTTGGACACACAGAGTCACGTTGGCCACCTCATAATGTATCCTCCTGCAACACAGGCTCCGCTGGCCTGTTTATGCTGCCTTGTGACAGTGGTGGTCTGTGCTGCCTGGCAGTCATATAGGTCAACATGACTTATAATACGGTGGTTTGACGGCCAACCCGACGCTGGTCAGACTACCAGTGCTGACATGGAAGTCCATGGACTGCCAAACTCATAATGAGGCCCTTAGATATTAAGACCCCACCAGCCCAATTATGATTTTCTCACTGGTCAGCCCAGTGGGAAAGTGGCAGGAGCATTGTTGCTGGCTCATAATTGAGCCAGCGGTTAAGCTGCCACACGCAGGGGGCACCAACACCCTCAAAATGTACACTGTCTGCTCAGTGGCCCCCTGCAGCTGTTTCTAGCCAGCTGTTTTATGGCAGTGGTACCGCGTTGAAAAGGCTGGCAGAGAACAAGGTTGTAATCAGGAGGGTGGCGCTGACTTCTGCGCCACCCTGGCTGATTACAACCTGCACCCGCTGTCAGCCCGTCAGGATCGAAGATCCTTGCGGGGATGGTGGTAGATTTGTGGATCTGTCGACCAAACTCGTAATGTGGTGGCCGGACAACCAAAACTACGGCGATCTGAATGCCACCTTGGCAGTGGCAGTCCTCCGACCGCCAGTGTCGTGATAAGGACCTTAGGGCGTGATTACGGGTATGCCAGTCCATAGGACCGCTGTACCCACTGTGGCGGTCTGACTGCCAGTTTCTTGGTGCTCTGACCGTCAAATTAGAAGGCTGGAGGTCACACTGCCACAACACCACAGACACAGCCAGGATCATAGATCCTGTGATACCGGCGGTGCAAAAAGTTGTACTGATCATGACTTTCTTTTCCACCAGCCTTTATATGGCAGTGCCACCACCATGAAAAGGCTGGCGGAAAGGCAGAATTGAGGCCCATGGGCAGTGCAGGGGGCTTTTTTGTCAGCACATTTGCAATGTGCACTGTCTTCCATGTCAGACAGGTTGCATTCTTAGTGTGCTGTGTGCAGTGACATTGGCCTTGGCTCTCTCTGAGAGCTGAAGATATAAGCTGTTGCACTATTTCCGCTGGTGAGCCGGGCTGAAACATCATAATAAGGTGGTGGGGAGGCCACTGGCATAGTGGTATCCTCCCCTCCACCGTACTAGAGGTCTGGCAGTCAGACTGCCAGACTCCTAATAAGCCCCCTAAACATGTGGAACCCATACAGAGTAAAATAAACTTACAATTGTACAGGTGAGGCCAATGAAGTTAAAATAAGTCATACAGTAACAATACACAAAAATATAGAAATATGTATCCCAATGACAAAATATAAAAACGTGAAGAACAAAATTATATATACAATAGAAAAAATAATAATCCTTGGGAACAATCCAAAATCTAGCAAATGACATTTTTATAAAATGCGTCTGAAAAACTTAAAAAATAAAGGAAATGAATTAAATATTCGGTAATATATAATTGAATCTTTTTCCTTTAAAATGAACAATCCAAAATGAAGGAAAAATTCAGGACTCAAACAAAGCACCTCTTAATATACAAAATACTATCCACACAACACAAATTAACTCATAAACATTATTACCATTATAAATTATGTAAGAACAACTCAAAACCCCCATTTATAAGCTACATTTATAAGAAACAGTAAATTAAAACATTCACAATACACTAAGGCCTACCAGAGTAGACTACCAAATGTTAAAAGACAACTTAACATTTAACTGCTCAACTACCACAAAACACTAAGCTATGGTAACTAAACAAACCCTACAAATATCTTGCCAAATATTAAAACCCCCAAAGTAACTTAATATTAGTTTTATCCTATCTAGAGTACAGAAACCAGGAACTGCCAGTATACAGATGCAGGAACAACCCAAAATTAAGTAGATAGATTAAAGAACAAAGAAGGTGGTATACAAGTTGGCCATGGAATGACCATAACAAGTATAACACTCCATAGAAAATGAAGACAAAAATAACTTTCGTAGTTACTTTTGCATCAACTAAAAAATGTTTAAAAAAATAGTTATTTGTATTTTATAGTCATATTAACGTACCCATTTGAAAAAGTGACAATGGGTCTCATTACGAGTTCGGCTGTGACGGTCAGACTGTCAACAGGGTGGCGGAGAGAACCGCCAAATTATGACTTTGGCGGTGATGAATGCAGAATCCTGCCAAAGCACAGACAGCACCACCAGTGTTGTCAGACTGCCGCAGACATTTGAAGGCACCAGCAGATTAGCAGAAACCGAGGTTCCTTCTGACTTATTACTAGTTTGCACGCCACCAACATTACTGCCACTTTTGGACCATCACAGAAACCCAGGTGGAAATGAACTGCATATAAGGTGATACTCACCTCCAGGAAGCCATATTTGTCCAGAGCCACCAAGGAACCACAACTAGAAATCGTCCGGCTGCTCCTTCTCGCTGAGATACAACAGAATCAATGTTGCCAATGACGACAGCAACCGTAAGTACACATACCCACCTGTAGCAGTTGTATATTATGACATTTTGTACAGTAACATAACATATCATATGGGTGGGGCTGCAAGGGCAACACTCACACGTAACAGTACACTGACATGCACACTCTCACGGTCAAAGCACACAAATCCACACACCACTTTAACAAACGTGTTAACACATATACCACACAATAGAATCACAACATGTCTGCAACATTCACATGCCCATCACACAACACACACCCTGTCCCTGGGGGTCAATAGCACTGCACACACCCTGACATACTGCCCAAACAATACTGGAAGCAAAAGCACATCACACACACAAATACTCTCACACAACCAATGTCAGGCAGGAACAACTCATACCCAAGAAAGGAAAAACAGGACAAAAATGTAACTAGAAAACCAACAACTGGTTGCTCTGAATATATATTTGAGATAACAAACAGAAGAGTCCAAGGCCATTGGCCAGTCCAATGTGAAGACAATGTGGTGCACCAAAAATTTAATGGTGAGGTGTGGGTGCTGTGATCTGAGTTGTGACTGGTGGTGTTGAATGTGTGGTGTACTAATGTATGTGTTGGGTGTGTTGTGCATGTATTGGATGAGTGCTATGGGAAGTGTGTATGGGTGCATATTTTGTGGTTAGAAATTTTTTTTGTGCAGCTTCTATCTAGCAGTGTATGATGTTCTGGTTGCAAAGGGTTGTGGGGTGTGAAGGGGCGTGTTTAATAGTGTAGTGTGTATGTGTGTCGGTTGTGTGAATGTATATCTGGTGTGGGGTTTACATACTATCCAATGCGGTGTAGTGCATTACTGATGTGATCAGCGACGCAGTGGTTCGAACTAATACCATGATTTGTTGGTCCTTATAGGATCTGAGGTTTTGTGGTGGGCTGGCGGTGCTGGTGGTGGGAATGCCTCTTTTCCGCCCTCCAGTGTCCTGGCAGTTTTGGAATTTTGCTGATCTTCGCTGTGTGAGTTGTAATACGGTGGTTGGATTATGGCCAAAATGGCAGTCTTTTGGAGGCCACCACTGTGGTGGTCTTGCCAAAAGACCTCCAAACTCGTAATGAGGCCCAATATAATAAAAAGTACTTACAATTAAACGTATTAATTTATAGTACTAATTAATATATAAAACTAAACATATAATTGTAAAAATCAGAGAAAACAATTTCATGAAAAACATTCTGGGGGTCATTGGGACCATGGCAGTCTTCAGACCTCCAGGGTCGCGGTGGCGGTCTGACTGCCACCAAAGCAGTGGTCCGACTGCTTTGGCGGCCACATTACAACTGTGGCCGTTGTGCCATGGTCATACCACCAGCACCAGTAGTTTCCCTGCACAGGAGGGCCTGGGGGTCCTAATCCAAAAGGGCAGGGCTGCATGCAGCGCAACCCTGGCGATTACGACCCCCTTCTCTGCCAGCTTTAACACGCCAGTAGCACCACTATGTAAAGGCTGGTGGAGGTGGGGTGCAAGGGGCCCTAGGAGGGGCCCTGCACTGCCCTTGCACTTGGCATGGGCAATGAAGGGGCCCCCATGGCCAGCCTTGTCATGCAATTTACTGTCTGCATTGCAGACAGGTACCTGCAAAACAAGTGCCAGTGCACCCAATGCACCGTAACATTGCCGCTGGCTCAATTATGAGCCAGCTTTAATGTAGTAGGCTGTTCCCCGCTGGGCCAGCGGGCTGACCCTGTGGGGAACTCATAAAGGGGTCCATGGGAAGGTGACTGCACTGACAGTAACCTGACCGCAGGAGTTTGGTGGATGGCCTTTTCCGTCTACCAAACTCGAAATGTCCCCCTCTGTGTTTGTAAAATATAATATAAAATGTTTAAAAAAGTTACATTACATGAAAAATAAAAATTTATAAGTTAAAAAAGATGAAATATAAAAATATCAATGTTTAAACAAATATAAAATATGTGAAAAATGTTTGCAACAATGATTAACTTTGAAAAAATGTTTTATTATAAATATGTTAGCATCATCCAAAAAAAGACATGGAAAATGCCTGTTTGTCATGTATTAGTAGACTGTTCAAAATCAATAAAAGGGTATATTAAAAATGGATAAATTGTATGAAAATGTAATTCTGGACTTTTGAAAAAATATGTTACTTTTATAATAACAAAATATATAGCTCATGATATGAAATCAAATTAAATTACACATCACTCCAAGCAATAGATTCACTATTCCTAATCAAAGTGAAGCTAACGATGGGAAAGTATTGAATTTTGAGGAGGTTGCATTAACTATTACCACTCTAATCTAAACTGCTTTGGTTAATGTGTTGGATTTTGAGATGAGTAGATTTACTATTCCCAGTCCAGTTTATGCATTCCTGGTGAAATTGGTGAAATTTGAGGGGGTTTAATTTACTATTCCCACCACAATCTAAACCACATTAGGGAAAGAATTGGACTTTGACGGGGGTATATTTACTGTTGCCACTGAAAGCTAAGCCACATTAGATAAACTGTCAAAATGTATTTGAAGTATATTCATTAATACAACACAATTAAAAATTAACTACATATATTTTGAATGCTAAAATATTACAACAATCAAACAAATCTAAAAAAAGTAATGATTAAAAAAAAGTTATTATTTAAAATCAAAAAAATATTATTAATCAAAACATGTCAAAACATATTCTATAGCACTCAAATGCAAATACTTTATGTAAAAATATAAAACATATTTGAAAAAATATGTTTTTAATATATTATTAAAGATAAAAAATGCAGCAAGACTTTATTTACACATTTATTTTTAAAACAATTTTCAACATCTAATTAAATACGTAAATACATAAACATAATAAGCACATAAATAATGCAAATATAAAAACATCAAATATAGACAAATAATATAAAACACTCACAAACACACTGCATTTTATTTATATAATTACAAAACAAAATTACACAACCTTTTGAAAATTAAAGGTATTAAATAAGCCCATACTTTTAAAATCAAAAGAAATACAAAGCTAACTAAAGCTAAAATATTCAAAATTATTATTTTTTAAGTAATTACATTTCACAAACAATGTAATCAATGTCACAAAATAAATAAGAAAACACTATCCATCCCCACTTCTCCTCTAAGCCCTGAATCACACATCAAAAAACATAAAAATACTACTTAAAATACTTTCACACATAATCTAAAATCCATTAAAAATGAAAACGGAGAGAATGTATACTTTGATAAAAATGTAACAAAATATAGATTTTAGATTAAAAATGTAAAAATTACAAATTGTTTTAAAGAATGCCATTTAATTAACTGTTAAGCCCATGCCCCAATAAAAACAACATCCAGACCCTAAAACCCTTACCCATTTTAAAAGAAAAAATATCATGTAAACTGAACACCAATATGACAAAAACTTGAAAAAATTGCATTCATCGATACTATCTATTAAAATGTTTTTAACAATGATATTAAATAAACACTAAGGGCCATATGTACGAACACATTTTCCCATAGACACAAAATGGGTAAAACCCTTTGCTACATATGCCTCTAAGGGCCTTATTACCAGTTTTGGCGATCAGACCGCCAGACCGCTATAGAGGCGCCAAAAGGCCATCATGTTGGCGGTCATACAGACTGCCATATTATGAGTCAAACAGCCAGGACCGCCAAAAGCCAGCCAACAAAAACGACACTGCCAGGACTCGTGAGGACAGAAAATAGGCAGTCCAACCACTAGCACCGCCTGCCTGTCAACCAACCACTGAACCTATTACAAGCCAAAAGTCGCAATGGCGGTTCAGCCATGGCGGTCTTCCACACAGTAATACACAACACCACATTGGATAGATTTGAAAACAACTCAGCTGACATACGTTCCCACACCTGACACACCTACAAAGCACACTATAAACCACACCCCTTCACACACTGCATTTTTGCAGCAAGACCCTGCAAGACAGCGCAAAGTTTCTGAAACTTAAAATCCACTAGAATAGGCACCCCTCCAGTTTACACCAACCACACACTCAACACGCCCATATCACATCCAGCTGCACCTCCCAAATCCATTTACTCCCCGTCACCTGTTCATTTTCCTAGCACCCACCCAACTATTTTTAATACATCCATGTCACAAAAGAAAAATCCCTGTTTCACTGAGGATGAGTTAAGAGTCATGGTGGATTAAATCATTAAAGTAGAGCCACATTTATTTGGAGCCCAATCCCAGCAAACTACTACTGCACGGAAAATGGAAATGTGACAAAGGATTGCAACAGAGTGAATGCTGCAGGCCCCACCTCGTGCACAATGGATGACATCAGGAAGAGGTGGAATGAGCTCAGGGGGAAGGTTCATTCCATGGCATCCAGGTCGCAGCTACAGCTCCAAATGACTTGTGGTGGTCCCCCACCTCCTCCCTTGCAACACACATCATGGGAGGAGAGGTTCTTGGCCATCCTGCATCCTGAGGGCTTGACAAGAATACCTGGGGGTGTAGAGTCTGGTAAAACACAAAAATATTGCACCTAAATGTATTGACATTTATGCTCACTGCTCACCTTTGGACACCTTCACTGGCACCCCAATCATCAACCCAGTCTCCACCTGGGCAGAGAATACTGTCTGTCATCTCACATGTGAACTAGACTCACCTGAGGGAACCTTATCTGTGTATACTTGGTGTCAGACAGACACTGACGCCACTGCAATTCCCAGCTGGCACTGTCCTACAATTAGCAAAACCAGAACTGTGTATCACATACAAAATTACTGTGTATTGAAAATCACTAATAGTGTTACGCAACTCAGCCAACACAGTGTCCTCTGCTATAATGAGCCTACTACCTCTACTCAGCCATTGGACTGTACTCATCTAGAAAGGATCACAACTGTATAGTGTGTGGATGTGGGACAGGCACTGACAGGAATGTAAAGGCCAGGATGCACTAGTAATATTACCCTACTCAGTCAACACAGAGTTCTCTGCTATAATGTGCTTACTACCTCTACTCAACCATTGAAGTGTACTCACCTAGAAAGGATCACACCTGTATGGTGGGTGTGATACATGGAGCCAAATGGCTACAATAGACAGGAGGATCCCTAACTGCCACTTCAAGTACCAGTCCAGTGAACACCTGCCAAAATCCAACTTTCCTGAGAATTTACACATTAAGGCCCATATTTATACTTTTTTAGCACCCCATTTGCATTGTTTTTTTATGTAAAAGCGGCGCAAACTTGCAAAATACAATTGTATTTTGTAAGTTTGCACCGCTTTTGTGTCAAAAAGCAGCGCAAATGCAGCGCTAAAAAAGTATAAATATGGGCCTAAGTGCACTCACCTGGGGGGATGACACATAACATGTGCATGAGGAACAGGGAGTCACATGACTGCTAAGTCAGGATACAAGGTCTACCTAATTCAAAGCACCAGCGCACTCTGCATATGCTCAAATATCCTTGTAGGTTAACTTGCAATGGAAGCATACTCACTTCAGAGGATGACCCAATGACCCATGTATGCTGTGTGTAGTATTTAGAGAAACAACACTGTAAATCCCAGGAGGGCAAGTCCATGTAACTCCTATCACCAGGCTAGTGGGCATGTGACATCTGTCTGTGAACTCACTAATGATGTTTACCCACCTGGGAGGAACCAAGATACAGATCATGGTATACCCCGCGATGTGGCTACACAACCAGAAACATCTTGAGCAGTTATGCCAAGATGAAATGTTGTGGACAGGAAGGACAGCTCAGAATCTGAGCTATAAAACTTTATGACAGATCAAAGGTCCCAAGATGCATCATCTGAATGACATTAGTAACAGGCATATCCACAATGCACTAACCACATGGTGACAACTATCAGATATACTGCAAGGCATTGGGTCTGCCTGCATAACAATCAACCAGGCCTTAAGATGGTCTTAAGATGACCAAAACCACATCCTGCTCAGTCACTGTTTTGCCTGCACTGCTAGCAAGATATAAGTCTATGATCATCTCTCCAAGTGCTAAGGTACTTAGACATTCTGCAGCCAGTTATCTGAAATGGAATAGGCATGTTACTCAAATGTCAGGTCATTTCAAATGATAGCATATGAACCTGTCACATAAGCGAAAGCTGCTAACCCTATAGTGTACATGGCACTAGCCAAATGTCACTGTCATCTTTTGGAGGTAGATGCCATAGTACAACCTTTAACATTGTACCTCTCACATCAACATGTCAACTGCCACTGCAACTACTGACACCACTGAGGAGACTTTCACAACCCCCGTGGAAGAAGCCCTCAGTGAGGACACCACTCCAGGACATGTGGACATTGAGGACAATTCTTGCCCATCCAGGCAATCTGGTCAGATGACACCAGTGAGACTCACCCTGACCGCATCGACTCCTCCCAGCCCGGTGGCCTCAACATCCCAGGCAGCCAGTCGCCCACAAACCTGTGTCCTAAGGAAAGTCACTAACATCTTATGCACCCCAGTTCAGGTCCTGAGTCACGGCAAGCCAACTCTAACAATGAAGGTCCTGAAACCAGTGGAAGGGGGTAGGCTGCACCAAAGGCGCAGACATGTGGGGTAGGGTGTGTGGGAGGGATGGTGTGGCCCACCGGAAAGAGGCTGCTGCTGATGCTCCTGGCCAGGACCCCATCAGCCAAGTCTTGACAAACTACCAGCAATCCCAAGGTGTGATGGGCTGGGTACTTACTGAACACAGGGAAATGAAGCAGTTGCAGAGGGACTGCCATGAAAAAGAGGGTTGCCTCCAACACCATTTTGGCCTCCCTAACATGGGTGTTCAAGTATATCACCAGTACCCTGATCAGGAACCATGAACAACAACATATCTCTTCCTGTGGTCCAGCAACTCCAGTCCCTTCAACATCTGTGGCAACCACTGGAAGGGAGGCCCTGTCAGGGAAGGCAACCGCTTCAGACACCCCTGCCTCTGTAGCTACTGAACTCCCGACAAGCGGGACATCCACCCAAGACTCCGAAAGGTGCAGCCAAGAAGTGACCTCTTCCTGATGAAACCTATTTGTGTGCCACAGATTTACTATGTTGACTGGTCTTTAACCACTTTCTATTTGCCATGGCAGTAGGACAAGGGACTATGGCCTTCAAATATTGTGACATCTACTCTATTGATAACATCTACCATGACTTCACGTCAACTCATTTTTCTTTAGAATTTCACGATTATTCCATGTACAACTGGAAATAAACACACCTATCACAAAAACACTGCATACTACCTCTTTTTTTAACAACTGTGAAATGTCTAACGTTAAACCCATGTAATGCACACGAGGAAGACATAAGATGGTGATGGAAAGAGGAAGATGTCTTAGGTAGTGTCATGCTGAGGATGACTAGCAACACAATGTCACTAGGGTTTGGTCACACCAAACATTTTATTGCACTGTACTGCACATAGGCTGTTAAAAGGTCTGGACTGCCAAGCCAAGAACTTCTGAACTACATTGAGTCAGACCAGATATCTCAAAGGGACTGTCCCCAGACCACAGTAGAATGTGCTTTGTCAGACCTTGTCACATAGAATAGGTCAACAGTACAACATTTCCTGATCCTAGGTCCATCCTATTAAAATGACCAAGCATCTAGTGGTATGATGCTAACCTGTGTCAGTACTGCGGTACAGACACTCTGGCTTGCCATGTGGAAACACATTGACAGCCACAAAAAGGCTATACAAGATCACTGTACATACAATGTTCACAGAGAATGCATGGATTGTACTGGTTGACATGTAGCAAGGCCACATGATCACGCACATGAAACAATTGGCCCATCACACTGCAACTCACAAGTGTATTGTGCACTTCAGATCTCCAACCACCCACTGTCCAGGCTCCTTTGACACAGGACCCATAGCCCCAAATCTGTGTCCAACATTACCTTGATCAATCCATGTCCACTTCCCATGTCAGAAGAGCTACACCTACCTACCAATGTCACAACTCTAAAATGATCACATAAGGATGGTATGCTGAAGGGACCTGAGTAAAAAATTATAATACGGGGAGTTAAGGCATGAAAAATCATACATATGACCCACACCACATCACAATATACTGCAGATCCACTCACATTGCAATGAGACTGACACAAACAAGACAGATCGTAAAGGTAGTTACATGTCCTAGTCTGACTTAGGCAGCAAAGCTTGGCTGTGCACTGCATAGCGTGAGATTCAATGTCTTTAGTGGGACAAAAACCCCACTCAACACATCCTGACCCGTGCACTTCCCTGGACAGTGACATAAATCACATCACATGGCATACTTACACTTAGGTGAAGTACTGATTGATGAGATCTGCCCGCAAGTCTTCTTCTTCCTCTTCATCAATGTTATCCTCACTTGGCATTTCAAGGGGCTCACCTGGTGGCAGTTAGTTCCCCCTCATCTGTTATATGTGGAACACTCCTCCATAGGGCAATGCTGTGGAGTATGCAGCATGCCACAATGATCTTACAAACATTTTCAGGTGAGTAGAGGAGGGCGCCACCTGTCTTGTCTGGACACCGAAATCTGGCTTTTAGGAGCTCAAAAGCCCGCTCCATGACACACTATGGTGGTCATTCTGACCCTGGCGGTCTTTGACCGCCAGGGCGGAGGACCGCGGGAGCACCGCCGACAGGCCGGCGGTGCTCCAATGGGGATTCCGACCGCGGCGGTAAAGCCGCGGTCGGACCGGCACCACTGGCGGGGTCCCGCCAGTGTACCGCCGCCCCATTGAATCCTCCGCGGCGGCGCAGCTTGCTGCACTGCCGCGGGGATTCCGACCCCCCCTACCGCCATCCAGATCCCGGCGGTCGGACTGCCGAGATCCGGATGGCGGTAGGGGGGGTCGCGGGGCCCCTGGGGGCCCCTGCAGTGCCCATGCCACTGGCATGGGCATTGCAGGGGCCCCCGTAAGAGGGCCCCTACATGTATTTCACTGTCTGCTGCGCAGACAGTGAAATACGCGACGGGTGCAACTGCACCCGTCGCACAGCTTCCACTCCGCCGGCTCGATTCCGAGCCGGCTTCATCGTGGAAGCCTCTTTCCCGCTCGGCTGGCTGGCGGTCTGAAGGCGACCGCCCGCCAGCCCAGCGGGAAAGTCAGAATTACCGCCGCGGTCTTTCGACCGCGGAACGGTAACCTGACGGCGGGACTTTGGCGGGCGGCCTCCGCCGCCCGCCAAGGTCAGAATGAGGGCCTATGTTCTTCCATGGGCAGTGTTGAAGCTGATTTCCCCTGGTATAGTTGGGTTCCTCACTGGTGTCAACAACCACGGACGGTTTGGCAGGGCCAGTTTTAGCACTGTTGGCTCCCAGTGTAACAATCTTTTTTTGGTGCCCCCCACCCCAAGACCACTTCCTTAGATTCCCTCACTACCATCTGGCAAATGTGCCCCTCATCTCTCCATAGCCCTCCTTTCACATACATTCATTTGTTTTAAAGCACTTGTAAAGGCTGGCTTGACTAATCCACTCAGCTATCCACTTAAATTATCATGTTCTTGCAGCAGACATATTAACCCTCTACTCTACTTTATGGCAAGAAAAAGCTACCCCTAGACAAACCTCGGATCTATCTCTTTAGCAAGAGCATTAATCACAAGAGGTAGCTTGACATTTTAATTGTTTACAGAAGGCTGGATGTACAAGAAACTTTTCAGCAGCTGTTTTTAAATCGCACGTTATTGCTTAACACAGAGCCCCCCTGAGGTCAGCACCCGGTGCGTCCACACTGCCCGCACGGCCCTAAAGGCAGCCCTGTGGTTTGGGTATGCAGAGTCCCTTGTAAGACAATGCAACATATGTGCAACTATGAGTCCCTCTCATCATTTTCATTACAACAAACATTGCTTGAACAAATACGTGACATATGTGACTTACCAACCAGCCAGGCCCTCTCGAGGTACAGTTGTGACATCAGCTGTGGAACCACACTGTTCTGCATGATGGAGGCATCGTGGACTGAACCTGGATAATGGGCACAGACCAGTGAAATGTAGAGGTCCGCCAAACAAACAACCTGGACATTGATGGAATGGAAATTCTTCCTGTTCAATAGACTTGTTCATTGCCATGCAGTGGAACCAAGGCTACATGTGTACCGTCAATGGCTCCCACCACATGTGGGATGTGTGCCAAACCACAGAGGTCAACCTTCACATGGGCAAAATATTCACGTTGAGGAAATCGGATGTAGCTGCCAGTGTTTCAACATTGCTGAGAGTATATCCTTCAATACTAGACTGAACATAGGCTGGGAAATCCCAGCAGATAGTGCCACTGTATTCTGGAAGGATTCTGCGACCAGGAAGATCAACACTGCCATGACTTGTGTGATGGGTTGGCATGCTATTTGGATGACTAATGGCAGGCATCAGATCTGGCTCCAACTGATGACAGAGATCCATGATTGTTTGCCTATTCAGGTGATAGATCTGCATGATGTGACTGCCGTTCATGGCCTGAATGGCCTGAATGTCTACCAGTGGAAGGTAGAGAGGAGGATGTCTGATCCTTCCCCTCCTTGGGTACCTATGTGGGACAAAAAATTAGTATAGGCATCATTCATTGTGTCCTTTACAACATACATACATGCAGTTTTGCACCAAAAAGTACTAATATGCGCCTTTGGTTGGCCATAAATTGCATGTTATGCCCTTAAAATGGCGGCTGCCTGACTTACTCCACTGGACATTGTCAACTGCCCTTGACCGCCAGCGGAAGTCGTCATGGCGGTATGCAGATGTTACTGCAGCAGACACTGCCTTAGGCTAACGTTGTTGCCAGTGGTGGTCTTGGGCCAAAGGCTGTGTCCGTTGGTGGTGACAGTCGAGTATGTGGCAGACGTGACTGCCATATTCTGCAATATCCCTCACTTGACTCCTGACACTGCTTCAAGCAAGATCTCTACCACCTGAGCTGCTATGTACCGCCTCTGGGAGCAATTATATCACATCCAGCAGGTTACAGGGCCTGAGCCTTCTCTCTGGAGTAGCATGAGAAGCTAGTGGAGGAGGTCCTACCCTGGCGTGGGCAGCTTTATGGTGCACCAGAGGAGCAGGTAAGTGCCTCATGTATACTATTTTGGTAACTTGGATCAGTGCCAGATTGTGTGTGTGTTTTTTGTGTGAAATATTCCTTATGTGGGAAGCACTAAACTAGTTGAGAGGATTCCTCAGCCATGCCCATACAACACTTGACACATGGATGTTGACACTGTGAGAGCACATGTACATCCATGACAGCATGGGCAATGTGAGAATGTTGTGTTCCTGAGGTATGTGTATGTTGTCATTGAGCTTCAGACCACATCTGGCAGTTCTAATCTGTCGTTTTGGAGGCATATGAGGACTCACTTTGCCCTTCCAGTTACCACATACACATCCCATGGTAGATTTCTGTTAGCTACATTTCATGCAGGTCTGTCTGCTCAACCTGCACATACCAATGTATGTTAACTGTATCTCACTGTATGGGTCCAAGTCTTAGCTTGGGTTGAGTCATTTTGGCTATGCAACTGTGATACTGTGTCCACTAGCTGTCTCGCAGGACATCCTGTCATGTGGACCACCCTAGTCTCTGTGCTAAGATGCAGTTTCCTGAGGTTCCTGAGGTTCTTTCACTGAGGAGTATATAGATGGTATTGGATAAATAGTCAAAGTGGTGATAAAAATAGATGGGTGGGTGCTAGGAAAATGAACAGGTGATGAACAGTAAATGGAGTAGGGAGCTGCAGATCGATGTGATATGGGTGTGTTTAGTGTGTGGGGTGTGTGGCTGGTATAAACTGGAAGGGTGCCTATACTAGTGGATTTTACGTTTCTTGAATTTTGCGCTGTCTTGCACGGTTGTGCTATGAAAATGGGTGTGAAGGAGTGTGTTTTCTAGTGTGCTTTGTAGGTGTGGCAGGTGTGGGAATGTGTGTTAGCTGTGTTGTTTTTAAATATATCCAATGTGGTGTTGTGTATTACTGTGGTGACCACAACCGCCATGGTTTGGTCTGCCATTGGAAGACTACCATGACTGAAACCCCATTATGACTTTTGACTTGGAATAGGTTCAGTGGTTGGTTGACGGTGTTCCAACTTACTTTTGGTCCTGGGTGAAGGAGAATCACACCCAGTTAACCCCCCCCACCCCCTTGGTGGCTTGGCACGAGCAGGCAGGCTTAACTTCAAAGACAATGGGCCTGATTCTAACTTTGGAGGACGGTGTTAAACCGTCCCAAAAGTGGCGGATATACCACCTACCGTATTACGAGTTCCATAGGATATAATGGACTCGTAATACGGTAGGTGGTATATCCGCCACTTTTGGGACGGTTTAACACCGTCCTCCAAAGTTAGAATCAGGCCCAATGTGTTAAGTATTTCTACAAACACACACAGTATTACAGTTAACCACTATAAAATGACACAACACAGGTTTAGAAAAACAGTAAATATTCTATCTAAATAAACAAGACTACATGCCATAAAAATCCACAATACACAGTTAAAAACATGAGTTTAGCACTTAAAAGCACAAGAATAGTGCTTAGAGGCACAAATACTGCAAGTTGGTATTAAGCAGCGTTGTGCCGGTTTAGTTTCCTGCAATGCACCCCAATGGCGCCGTTTAAGGAGTCGTTCGACGCCCAGGTACAGTACCTTAGCAAACAAGTAGAAAACAGGTCAGTGCACGGAGTCGGGGAGAGCAGCATTGCTGGATCTGATGCAGCATCAATTCCAGTGCTATGGGGCAGAAAGGCAGAGGCGTTGCGCAGCGGCGTCGGGTCCTTAGTGCAGAACGGTGGAAGTGAAGCAGCATCGGCTGCGAAGTCTGTCCCTTGGTTCCGGCAGGTATGAAGTCCGGCGAAGTCACGATGCTGCGGTGTGATCTCACGGGGTCATGATGATGTCACAGGGCTGCATCGGATGTCACGATTGTCAGACTTACGACACTTCAAAGTCAGCGAAGTTGGGCAGGATCAGTGGCTGTAGAGCTAAAAAGCCTACAGAGTCCTATGGATTGTCGCGCTTCTGCAAGGTCCACAGCCTCGGGGCAGTCGGCGCCACAGTTTCAGGCAGTGACATCCTTTGGGAAGTCGCACAGCATCGTCCGGCATTGTTAGGCAGGTCTTTCTCTGGAAATTTACTTCCAGGAGCCCAGGAAAATAAATGGCACCCTCTGGCAAGCTAAAGTCCACAGCAGGCAGACTCAGAACTGGGTGGTGAAGCCTTTGCTGTGCCTGAGGCTTCAAAACAGGAGGCAAGCTCTACTCCAAACCCTTGAAGATACGTTTCAAGCAGGAATGCAAAAGAAAGTCCAGACTCTGGCCCTCATTCTGACCTTGGCGGGCGGCGGAGGCCGCCCGCCAAAGTCCCGCCGTCAGATTACCGTTCCGCGGTCGAAAGACCGCGGCGGTCATTCTGACTTTCCCGCTGGGCTGGCGGGCGGTCGCCTTCAGACCGCCCGCCAGCCCAGCGGGAAAGAGGCTTCCACGATGAAGCCGGCTCGGAATCGAGCCGGCGGAGTGGAAGCTGTGCGACGGGTGCAGTTGCACCCGTCGCGTATTTCACTGTCTGCGCAGCAGACAGTGAAATACATGTAGGGGCCCTCTTACGGGGGCCCCTGCAATGCCCATGCCAGTGGCATGGGCACTGCAGGGGCCCCCAGGGCGGTCCGACCGCCGGGATCTGGATGGCGGTAGGGGGGGTCGGAATCCCCTCGGCGGTGCAGCAAGCTGCGCCGCCGTGGAGGATTCAATGGGGCGGCGGTACACTGGCGGGAGCCCGCCAGTGGTGCCGGTCCGACCGCGGCTTTACCGCCGCGGTCGGAATCCCCATTGGAGCACCGCCGGCCTGTCGGCGGTGCTCCCGCGGTCCTCCGCCCAGACCGCCAGGGTCAGAATGACCACCTCTGTCCTCTTGCACAGGCAGAAGCAGCAACTGCAGAATAGCCCAAAACAGCACAGTCACAGGCCAGGGCAGCACTTAACCTCAGCTCTTCTCCAGGCAAAGGTTCTTCTTGAATCCTTGAAGTAATCTGATTTGCAGGGGTTTTGGGTCCAATACTTATATCCCATTCTGCCTTTGAAGTTGGTAAACTTCAAAGCAAAGTCTCTCTTGTTTGCAAGATCCTGCCTTGCCCAGGCCAGGCCACAGACACACACCAGGGGGTTCACTGTCAGGACATGCAAAACACATCAGCACATGTTTCACCTTCAACATACAGTGCACCCTGCCCCTGGGGCTACCTAGGGCCTACCTTAGGGGTGCCTTAGTTGTATAAAAAGGGAGGCTTTGGGCCTGGCAAATGAGTACACTTGCCAGGTTGAATTGGCAGTTTAAAACTGCACACACAGACACTGCAGTGGCAGGTCTGAGCCATGTTTGCAGGGCTACTAAGGTGGGTGGCACAACCAGTGCTGCAGGCCCACTAGTAGCATTTGAAGTACAGGCACGGGGCACCTCTAGTGCACTCTATTAGAGAATTACTAGTAAGTCAAGTATGTCAATCATGAATAGACAATTATACATACATTTTACACAGGAACACCTGCACTTCAGCACTGGTTAGGAGTGGTAAAGAGCCCAGAATATCAAAAACAGTGAAAACAGAGTCCAGCACACTCCAACAACCTGGTAAACATAGGCAAAAAGTTAGGAAGCCATGGATACCAAGTCTAACAGTCCTTTAAATGCCACATGTGATGGCTATATGGGTGACCTTGCTACTACCTCCTTGACTCAGTTGGGATAGGCGAAACGTATTGAGGTTGCCATTGTTGAAATGTGTCCATTGTGACATGGATATTTCCATGTTACCTACTCCAAGATCTGATTTTCATCTGCATCATCTCTAATTGTTGATACATCATGTAAGTGCAAGTTAGATGTGTGCATTTGCTTGTGTATCAAAAATGGCAGAGCAGTTTACAGTGGGATACCGTTGTTGGCTACGAGCTGACTTGGGTCTACTGCATGTGGCACATCTTGGAGGATGGAGAGGTCACATAGTTGTAAATATGTTTTTATGGTTGCACAACTTCATCCATATAGTTGTAGTTGTCTGAGATCCTGATTATCTTCTGGGTAACTTTGGTAAGTCCAGATGGCATGCATGCATATGTGATGGCACATGAATGTGCCACCTAGCTGAAGGTTTTTCTGGGGGCTAGTTGACATGATGGTATTGTCCGTCACTCAGAGTTGTGGTTGAAGGGTAGTCATGTACCTGTTATGACCCTATTACTCTTTGTATTTGCAGCATCAGCATAGGCAGGCAAAGGAGATGAGGTTGAGCTGAGTGGGGAAGTATCTGGCCACTGGAACTCAGGTCAACATACAACAGATACAGAGGGATCCAGTGGCCTGGAGGGCAAGGGAAGTGCCGGGGGAAGACCGGGACCACATCATCATCTTCAGGTTACTCCCTAGTGGTGGCAGACCCATGGGGGACCCCCCCATGTACCATCCTTGTCTGACACACCCCAGTCTATCACCGCCCTCCCTGTAGCTCCCAACCTAGTTGGCCATACCCACTCACCCAAGGACGTGGGTGTCACCTTTGCCGCAAGCACCTCTACCCCAACCCTTGTTACCCCTGTTGCCCTCAGTGAGGAGGCTACTGGCCTCTTGAGGACAATCTCTGTGGGTCAGTCATCCATCATAAATGCCATCCAGTGACAGGTGACACAACTCCAACAGACAAATGCGTTCTTGGAGGGAATTCATGGTGCAATGGCTGGCCTACTGAGATCTTTTTAGTCTATGACCTCCACACTGACAGCAGTCAGTCACCCCCCACCCTCCGTCAACCCTTCAACTCCCTCTTCCCAGTCCAACTCCCCCCTTCCCACACCTACCCAAAGCACACAAACAGACCCTCAAGCATCCACTTCAACAGACAAAGGTAGCACACACAAACACAAGCACCACAAGACACACCGGCATGCACACAAACAACATCCACCCACAGACACAGCAACAGTCACTGATACAGCCATCACACCCACCCTACCAACAGACGCTACCCCAGCAGACCCTAAGGCATCCACCCCAATCACCACATTCACAGACACCCCAAATACAGACACTCCTACATCCAGCACATCTACCATACCTGCAGTCACTACCCCAACAGACAGACACCTCTCCACTAAGGCATCCCACAGCACCTCCACACCCCAAGCCCAAGACACATAAACACCCTCACTCACCCATGCAGCAGATACCCACCATACGAAAACATTCCTCTCACAAGCACAGACCTACCACATCCATACCTACATGTCATACGACCACTCCCTGAACCTCCAAATCATGTCCCCCTTCTGATGACCACCCAAGTGAGTCCAAGAAGTTTTTCCTGTGTGTGCTTGACCTTATCCCTGTCCTTCTGCCTCACCACACCCAAAAGGTCCTCTGTCTTGTCCAAGGCCGTCCCTTCCACCTCTAAGGCCTCCCATGCCCCCCTGCAAGCACCCATTCCAATCCCTCCATCAAGAAGAAGCCATCCTTGCCAAGATGAACCCCCCTCCCAAGCCCAAGAAGTCCAAACTCCCCCTCTCAAGTTCAATCCTACCACCCCCCCCCCACAAAATCTCTGAGGTGCCTGCCTGCCCTGTTGAGGCCCCTTCCTGTGGAGATTACATGGCAGTCAGGAATTAAGTAGGGGCACAACACTGTGCCATTTTGACAACTTTGATGGACTGGCCTATGGCCTTGTACCTTCTGAAGTTGTACACATAATAAACTCAAACTTTTTGTTTTTTTTTAGTACACCTTTGTCTTGCACTTCCTTTCCAAGCTTTATGTAGTTCCTGAGTGACTTTAGTAGTGTGCCTGACATTGTTTGTGTTTGAGCCTGCTTGCTGCTCCATGTGGTGTGTTTGCAGCATGTGAGTTGGTATGCAGTGCTTGGGTCCCCCAAGAGGAGGTTATGTGTTGTGTGTATATGTGTGTATTTGCAATGTTGGTGTTGTGACATTGTGTAGTGTTTGCTGTGATATATATCTCTTATTGTGTTGAGCAATGTGGGCATGTATGGTGTTGGACCTTTCCCCATAATATGGCTTCATGGAGGCTCCGGACTTGTGAGGCTTCTTGCAGGTGAGTGTCTCCCCTTGTAGTGTTTGCTTCTGCCAGCTTGTCCCTGGTGCCTGGACCGCCACAATCTCATTGGCGGTGTGAAACCTTGTAATTGGTCTGGCGGAAACACAGGCTCTGACAGCCTATTTGTGCTTGCTTGTGACCGTGGCGGTTTGTGCTGTCTGGCAGTGGCGATGGACCCTGGTAGTCTTCTGGGGGTATGACCGCCAAACTTGTAATACTACAGTCCTCTTTGCCAGACCGTTGGCGGTCAGACCGTCAAATTCATAATGAGCCCCTTAATAACAATATTCTTACCTGTGATTTTTTAAGCCAATAACTTTTTTGTAATCACAATAAAGTCACTAATATTATGATAAAGCAATAATTTTGTCTCTATATTTTGGTAAAACGCCTTGCCAGCAGAGCTGGGAAACTCAAAAATGCACTTACTGCCCTAAATTTTCTTGCTCTCTTTTCAGAAAAATATGCATTAACTCCAAGAGTTTTCAAGTTAATGTATGTACTGAAAATGCTAAAAAGAATCACAGTGTATTCTTCTGTGCTGCCACATCACAGAAGCTGAAATCATGATTTGCCCCTGGAAATAATTTTACAAGGGAAATAACAAGTGCATAATTGAACTATTTTGGACCTGGCCCTTTTTGCAGGGTCATCCTCAAACTTTTTGCCTCCTTCCTCCTAATTTTTCTGACCAGTTTTAGTTGGCTTTAGGACTCTGGGCACTTTACCACTGCTAACCAGTGCTAAACTGCCCATGCCATGCTCTCTATGTAAATTGCATTGGTGATTGGTTTATCCCTGATTGGCATATCTGATTTACTAGTAAATGCCTAGTAGAGTGAACTAGAGGTATCCAGGGCCTGTAAATCAAATGCTACTAGTAGGCCTGCATCACTTTGCTGTGCCACCGATATTAATAGCCCTGTAAACATGGCTCAGACCTGCCACTGTAGTTTTAACTGCCAATTCGACCTGGCAGGGGTACCCACTTGCCAGGCCTAAACATTCCCTTTTTTTTACAAGTAAGGCACCCCTAATGCAGGCCCAAGGTAGCACTGTGGGCAGGGTGCATTGTATGTTAAAAGTAGGACATGCACTGATGTGTTTTACATGTTTTAATAATGAAACACTGCCAAATGTGGTTTCCACTGTTGCAAGGCCTATCTCTCTCATAGGTTAACATGGGGGCTGCTTTAGATATTTTTAAAATGCAGATTCCCTTTGAGAGCAGAGAGAAATTAGAGTTTGGTGTCTCTGATCTTACAATTTAAAAATACATCTTTTGGTAAAGTTGTTTTTTAATTTGTTAGTTTGAAAATTCCACTTTTAGAAAGTAGGCATTTCCTTGCTTTAACCATTTTGTGACTCTGCCTGTTTGTGGATTCCCTGTCTGGGTCAGACTGACAGTTGGGCTGATTGTGAATCTCCTCTAGAGAGCGACACAAAGGGAGCTGGGGTGTAGATTACGTATCCAGATGAGCCATCTGAGCTAGAGTGGAGGGAGGAGTGTTCACTTACACCTAAATGGGCTGTGCCTACCATTCACACAATACAGTCTCCAACCCCCTTGTGTGTGTTTGGGACCTGTCCTGGGCAAGGCAGGATCTTGTGAACAACAGAGACTTTCCTTTGAAGTTTGCTAACTTCAAAGGTGGAAAGGGGTATAAGCAGTGGACACAAAACCCCAGACTTTTAGATTTCTTCAAGGATTCAAAAGGAACTCTGCCTGGAGAAGAGCTGAGGAGAAATGCTGCCCTGGCGTGTGACTGTGCTTTGTTGTGCTATTCTGCAGTTGCTGCTTCTGCTTGTGAAAGGGGACAAAGACTGGACTTTATTGTGCATAACTGCTTGAAGAAGAATCTCCAGGGGTTTGAACAGAGCTTGTCTCCTGTTTTGAAGTCTCAGGGCCATCAAAGACTTCCTCTGCCAGCTCCTATAATCTCTCTGCTGGGACTCTTGCCCTGCCAAGTGGTGCCCTATCCAGTTCCTGAGCCCTTGAAAGGTGAAGCTGGCAGAACAAGAGCTGAAATCTATGCACAGAATGCCACACAAGGACTTTTTCGATGCACCACCTGCAACGTGGCTAAAAAATGATGCGCCACCCGCTTTGTGCAAGAATCGATACTCCGCCTGCATTGTGGCTGAGATATTGATGCATTGCGGATGGAGAAATGACACAACACCTGTTTGTGGCTGCTGATAACAACACAAACCCCATGCAACGTGGTTTTTGAACATTCGTGTGACCGGATTTCTCACGCATCGTCCCTGGGCATCAAAGTCATCGTAAATCGCGGAGAATTGAGGTGCCCTGTCCAGAAATTGAGGCATTGCTCTCTTGCGAGGGAGACAAATGATGCATTGCCTACCTGACCGGAGAAGAAACGATGCATGGCCTCACTTGGGAGTAGGGAATTGATGCATAGCTGACTTTTCCGATGCACTCTTGCCCTTGTGTCTTTATTTGTAACGCAAACCAGGTACTTTGTGTAAAATCAACATTTCCATTGTCTTCTACTGAGTAAAACTCTTATTCATTTGAAAATTCATATCTTGACTTGTGTACGTTGGATTTTTGTTAATTTGGTCTTGTTTGATTTAGATAAATATTACTCATTTTTCTAAGCTGGCGTGGTGTCCATTTTGGAGTGTTTTAAAGTATTAATGTGTGTTTTGGTACAATTGCTTTACACTTTGCCTTTGAGATAAGCATGAATGCTTGTGCCAAGCTACCCAGGGGGTGAGCAGGGGTTATCTAAGTGTGGTTCTCCATTGCCCTGTCTAGACTGAGGGTCCGTGCTTGGACAGAGTGCAAACTGACTGCCAACCAGAGATCCCTTTTCTAATAAACTCCATTTCAGGTTCTACTTCAGGTGCAAACAATGTTTCCATTTTTTTTAACTGAATGTCTCAGAATGAGCTCTGTTGTAATCCATCCTAGCCTCAATATTTTGAGATAAATATGTAATAAATAAATAAATGTATTATTTAGACACACTGTTATGCTTCAAAGAACCAAACCAAACCAAAGTGCAATCAGCAATCAGGAATAATCAAATACTTTACTATAGGTAATGTCTTCCAGCGTGCCCTGAGCAACAAAACATTAGATGAGCTGTAATTTCTTGACATTAAATAGACCTAAGACTGAAGTATTATTAGCTGACAGAAATAATACCTGCTGCACCATCTCTTTGACCCTACAATCGTGTCTCAAAAGAGTCTAGGATTTTGATTCAAGATCTCCTTTGGCCCACAAATGAATGCTGTAGCCCCCTTATTTTTGTTTTAATTTAGAATCTTCAAGAAATATTTTTCTTGATTTTTGTATGTAGTTTTGGAGCTCTGTGGCTAACTCAGCAATCAGTACATGGCTTGATTATGCAAATGCCTTTTTAGTAAGGTCTTCCAGCTACTGTGCAGCTCTGGCTCCGCATTGCACAACATTTTGAAGTAACATTAGTTTTTAACCTTCACAGATTTGACGTGTATTTAAAGCTAGACAAATTCTACATGGCTTCAAGTTAGAAAATGAAATCAAGTTAAATCCTGAGTGCAGGAAATGGCATGGTTGCTCCCACTTTTTGCCTCCTTTCAGTATGCTTAGAATTTTTTCACAGGGATACTGCTAACCAGGACCCAGTGATTTTGCTTTCTCCCTCCAAATTCGGTTGTCTAGGACCTTTATGCACTCCACAATTGGCATATTAGTGTCCCCTTATAAATGCCTAGTATATGGTACCTAGGTACACAGGGCATTGGAACAACAGAGGTCTCCCATGTGCTGCAGCAAGCATTATGACACCCATGGGAGCCCATGAAAAATGTGCCTGCAGGCCTGCCAGTACAGCCTACGCGTAAAGGTGCATGCACCCTTTCACCACAGGTCACTACACCAGGTCACTGAAAGTTACCCCTATGGTAGGCCTCCTAGCTCAGCGGGCAGGGTGCATGTCCCTGTGTACGAAGGCACCCCTGCATGAGCAGAGGTGCCCCTGGGAACTCCAGATCCATTGTACTGGACTTCGTAACTGCGGGGAAGCCATTTTACCCGTGTACTGGACAAACCTTGGCATGTTTGGCATCAATCATGTTGGAATCATACCCCAATACTAATGCCAGTATTGGTTATATGATTCCATGCACTCTGGGGGCTCCTTAGAAGACCCCCAGTATCGCTCCTACCAGTCTTCTGGAGTTTTCTGGTAAACCTGCGCTGCTGCCACCCCTCAGACAACTTTCTGCCCTCCTGCTGCTTGACCAGCTCAGGCAGGGTAAGGCAGAAGAAAGGATTTCCTGTGGGAGAGGGGGACAACACCCTCTCCCTTGGAAATAGGAGTTACAAGGCTTGGGAGAAGTAGCCTCCCCAAGCCACTGGTTTGCTTTGAAGTGCACATTTGGTGACCTCCTTGCATAAACTTGCTTTCACCAGTCCAAGGACCTCTGGTCCCTTTTCTGGTTCAAAACTGGACAAAGGAAAAGGGAGTGACCAATCTCCTGTCCATCACCACCCTAGGGCTGGTGCCCAGAGCTCCTTCAAGTGGCCACTCGATTCTGCCATCTTGAAGCCAAGATGTGCAGAGGCCCCTGGGAGCATCTGATCCGCCAGATCAGGCAGGTGACGTCAGAGGCCCCTCCTGATAGGTGGTCGCATTGCAAGGTGACCCCCCTTTTAGGGCTATTTAGGGTCCCCAAATTCGATGTGCAAGACTCCACCAGGACTTTTCTACATTGATTACTTCTACGTCTAGCCAGTGGAACTGCAACTGGACTCTTCAGGAACCGACAAGACTGTGACCTCGCCTTGCAGCATTGTCTCTCCGGCTCCTTTCAGCAACTGCAGCATTTCCCCGCTGTGCATCCTCTGGGGTCAACAAGACTTTAGCCTGCACCGAGAAGCAGGAAGGAATCTTCCTTGGAGTTAATGAATCACTCCCATGCACCAGTAGGCACCTACAGTAATGACGCCCGGCTGCATGGATCTGCCCTTCTCTAGAACTGCGTGGATCCTGCATCACAGGTGGTGGTCCACAGTATTTCCATAGGTCCTCTCTTCCTGCTGTCCAAATTGGGAGATGGTGAACCCTTGTCTCTTCTTGTAGGACAGTACCGTGACTTTTGCAGTTCCAAATCTTGGTTCAAATCTTGGTTCCTCCTGCTCCAAGGGATCTTTAGGAAAAGAGTAGCCCTTGCCCCAGAACTTCATCCTGCCAACAACAGTCTCCTCTCTGCTGCTCCAGCGACGTGCTGATTGGGTATCACTGCAACTTACTATGCCTGCTGCAAGTGGATTTCCTATGGGGATGCGACTGCCTCTGCTGACTTTCTCAACTGCTGAGGGTCAGCATGGACACCCCTTCAAGGGTCAAGTCCCCTGGACCTTGATGGTCCTCCTCAGCCTTGCAACGCTTCTTTCTCTTCTGCTTGCATTTACCAAGGCTTGTTGGTGATTCTCCTAAACCACTGACCATCTGCGACCCGACGACTGACATGGGACACGATCTGCACTGCTCCAATGACTCCTCTTCAACTCCTAGGGTCCCAGCTGGTCTTCTTCCCCCATCGACCCGGATCTTCATCTGCAGAATGGTGGGCAGTGGCTCTTGCCCCCACTGGACACTCCATTGTGGACTGGACTCTGTGCCCTTCTTTTGCAGATCCTTTTCTTCCACAATCCACTTTTGGTTTCTTCTATTCTGGTCCTGTTCTTGCACAATCCATTTTCTAAGTCCTCTTGTTAGTCCTTTGGAAGACCAGGTACTTAACTCTGCTCTCCTGGTCGCTGGGAGTCAGTCAGGTACTCACCTCTTGGGGCCCCTAGTTCTTCCAGCTTCCCTCTAACAACACCATATTGTTGGGTGGGAAACTTCACTTTGCATCCCACTATTTTAGAATATTGTTTGGTCCTCCCCTAGGGTCCTAACTATTGTCTACAGTTTTGCCAATGCTTGTTGTTATCTATGCTACTCTCTGATTCCTATTGTGTATGTATATATCTATCTATATATATATATATATATATATATATATATATATATATATATATAGTGTATAATCCAGAAAGGGCCCAGCATTCTCTTACTTAATGCCCAAATGTAAGTAATATGGGTTACCAAGGAGGTTTGGACCCCTTTTAAGGTGACCTCAGTATATGGAGTGAAATCAGGATGTAGGTAAACCCATTTAAAAATTAGTCAGATCATATCTTGCTTTTCACAGTTCAAATCTAGAGTAACACATCCAATCAGTTCGTCACATCCAATGGAGATTTACTTTGAATATGAGAAGAATTAAGATTCATGTGAGGAACAAGGGAGGTGAACAAAGCCAGAGAGGAGCAAATGCCATCACGTGTTTCACCCCCTAGTGGTATTTTGTACCTGGGGCTTTCTCAAGGCTGTAGGAAATACAAAAGCATGTTGAAACCAAATGTTCTTCTTATCAATAGGCAAAACAAAAAACTGTGACAAATCACCCAGGTGCGAATATTGGAAGAAAGAAATAGAAGACCACTTTCCAAAGAGCTATCACATGAAAGGACCTTATCCTGAAAAGATTACTAAGCTTACTAAGAAATATCTTGAGTAATAGTGGTCAACAGTTTGAATCTATTGTGGGAGGGAAATACCTTGGTTGGAATATAATTACACATTAAATACTTTGTTTATCACCCTGCTGGTAACAGGGCTGTTGAACAATTTAAGGGAGTGATGAAAGATACCATCCATTTCGCTGTTGAAAGTGGAAAAATGAGGGAAAAGGAACTGAAGAAGATGTGGTTATACAGGCTACCACCGTCTCTAAGTAGCTATTCCATTTGTTTGATTAGAAGTAGAAAAGGATGGCAAGCATACCAACGATAATTTGGGTTTGGATTAGTGCTGCTAGGAAGGTACAGTCATTTCCAGTGGCTGGCAAGAAAATGTGAGAAAGGCACAAGTGGCATACAAGAGGTATTACGATTTTAAGCATTGGCACAGAAGACATTTTGTTGAAGAAGGCTGTCTGGATTAAAGTCAAAATAGTGGGAAAAGTTTTGAAGGGTCAAAGCTGTTTTACAGAACTACTAGAAATTGTAGACTGTTTACAGAATTTAAAGAATGCTACTAGAATTAGTGATCGACTTGAATGGCATTTTAGTCTCATTCAGGAATAAAGGATGTGTCAGGCATTGGGATATGTGTGACTATGAGTACAATAATTGTTGGTTGTGGGATGAGTTTGAGGTGAATGATATTGAGGAGATGTTGCCTGGAATGTCTGCTGGGGTTGCCACAGGTAATTTGATGAATCCATAGGTAAGCAGCAGCTTACAGACAATGGGTTAGCAGAACTTGCTGATCAATCGATCTCCCAATCAAATTTAGGGATTGCATAGTGACTGAACTTGGGGGCAGAATTAATAAAGGTGGCGCTGTACACAGTGCAGAGCCACTTTTCTTTTGCCCCTTAGCACCCCCCCTAACGCGACCACGTGTGCGCCATATTAAAAAACGCGGTGCACCATGGCGGTAGTTAGGGGACTAGCATCATAATTTTTTATGCCTGTCTGGAGCTTTGCGGGATTAGATCCAAAAATGTTAAATCCTGCAAAGCCCATTGAGGCTCATTGTAATCAATGGTGTGCCTCTT
Organism: Pleurodeles waltl; assembly: GCF_031143425.1. Lineage (NCBI taxonomy): Eukaryota > Metazoa > Chordata > Amphibia > Caudata > Salamandridae > Pleurodeles > Pleurodeles waltl. The sequence continues at coordinate 4,137,101 of NC_090437.1, read as the reverse complement.
TTTTTTAACACCTGCTCTGAGCAGAAGTTAAAAGTGATGAAAAGAATGACACAAAGAAATCTCTTAGATTTCTTTGCACTATTTTCCTGCCCCCCTAACTGGGGAACACCCCCTTTACATACATTATGCCTTGCACAGGCATAATGAAGCGCAAAGGGTTACAGAGTGGTGCAATGTGCCACTTTGTAAATATGGTGCAGTGATTTTGGCCCCGCTGGGCCACATTAGTGTAAAAAAAATGATGCTAATGTGGCGCAAGGAGGCACTAGGTGCTCTTAAATATGCCCCTTGTTTTTTTTTTTTCATTTCCAGTATTCTGTTTCCTTATTATTCCTTTAACATCAAATAAGTCTTTCTTTGTAATATAAAGAGGGAAGATGTGTGGTGTTACTCTCTGGCAGAATGTTGAGATGTCATATAGGTTTATGACCTAAGGGTTTGGTTGTATAATATTGAAGAGTTATTTGAATATGGTCAGGTATATCTAGAGGTCCTTCCATGTAGACCTCTAATGCAGGGTTGTCAATGGAACTGCCTATTTATCTACACTGGGATGATTTCAATTTTTCCCGGACTTCTTTTTTTCTCAGCCAGTTCAAAATCCATCAAGCCTTTCAGCGAACACTGAAGCCCTGATTTATACTTTTTGGTGCAAATCTGCACTAACGCAGTTTTGCACCAAAACGTTTAGCACCGGCTTGCACCATTTCTGTGCACCAGTGGGGCACCATATTTATGGAATGCTGCAAGTCGGTGCAAAGGGTACGCTAGCATAAAAAAATGACGTTAGTCGGATGGTATGGAAGAAGGGGATTTTGCACCAAAAAATGACATTAGGCAAGTGGAGTAAAAAAAAAAAGGACTCCAACCTGCCTAGAATCATTTTCTGATGCAAAATCATCCATACCACATGGCTCCTGTCTTAGAAAATACAGGAGTCATGGCCACCACCCCAATGGCCAGAAGGTGGGACCAGGTTCCCCTGGGTATGGCCATTGCACCCAGTGCCATGTAGGGGGGCCCATTTCAGAGCCCCCAATTGCACTTTAAAATAAAAATAAAATACTTACCTGTACTTACCTATACTTACCTGGGATGGGGTCCCCCATACTCTGCTGTCCCTCTGGTGAGAGTTGGGGTGTCCCTGGGGCCACCATGGAAATAGGCCCACAGGTCCCCTAACGCCTACCCTGACCCAGGTGTTAACAAATGGTGCAAAGCAAGATTTGCACCATTTTTTTACCCCTCCTGTGTGTGATTTTAGCACGGGGATAAATATGGCGCTAAGGCCATAGAGTCATATTTTGCATGGGAACGCCTACTTTGCATCTCATTGATGCAAAGTAGGTTTCCACGTCCAGAAAATGACTTTAACTCCATAAATGTGGCGCTAGACGGGTCTAGTGCCTAAGTATAAATATGAGGCTAGCTTTGCACTGAATTTTTGTAAAAAAAAAAACAATGCAAATTTTACGCAAAACAAGTATAAATATGCCCCCTAGGGTCATTGTTTGCCCGGGAACACCTACCTTGCATCTCATTGATGCAAGGTAGTTTTCTGCAGGCAAAAAATGACTTTAACTCCAATATTTTAGCTCTGAACATGTCTAGCGCCAAAATCTAAATATGAAGTTAAGTTTGCACCGGATTTGTGTAAAAATAAATTACGCAAATCCGGCGCAAACAGAGTATAAATATGCCCCTGAGTTTTACAAATATCTGCATTCATATAAGTGGCACTGCAATACTCATTGTCAGCATAACAGCCAAATGAAAAACGTTATTCAGAAAGCAAATGATTTAAAAGGGAGTGATTATACTAATTACGTATATTATGTTTAAAAAGAAACATTTTTGGTAGAATTCAGAACACTAACCATCTCTGCTATGTTTTCCTGCCAAAAGGGGTCTGTCTTCAGGGCAAGGATCGTTTTATTGAACACCGGCTGCCCTTTAAATATGAATTTGATTTGAAGGAAGAAAATGCCTGAGTCCAATTCAAGGATATAAAAGTAATAGAATTAAGGGGCATATTTATACTCTGTTTGCACCGAATGTGCGTCAAAAATTTTGACGCACAATCGGCGCAAACCCTGCCCCATATTTATAATTTGACGTCCGACCCCGCGGGCGTCTAAATTCCACCATGTGCGTCATTTTTTGGAAGGGGGAACCAGCCTTGCGTTAATTATATGCAAGGTAGGCGTTCCCTTCCAAAAAATGACTTTCAGGCCTGTGCCCCATATTTATACTCTGACGTCATTTTGACGCACAGGAGGGGGTGGGCCTTAAAAAATGACACACAGCCTGATGGGCGACGTTTTTTAACGCCTGGGTCAGGGCAGGCGTTAAGGGACCTGTGGGCTCGGAAGGAGCCCAGAGGTGCCCTCCCCTGCCCCCAGGGACACCCCCTGCCACCCTTGCCCACCCCAGGAGGACACCCAAGGATGGAGAGACCCGTCCCAGGGAAGTAAAGGTAAGTTCGGGTAAGTATTTTTTTCAAATTTTTTTTGTGGCATAGGGGGGCCTGATTTGGGCCCCTCTACATGCCACTATGCCCAATGACCATGCCCAGGGGGCATAAGTCCCCTGGGCATGGCCATTGGGCAAGGGGGCATGACTCCTGTCTTTGCTAAGACAGGAGTCATGTCAATGGAGGTTGGGGGTCAAAACAAATGGCGCAAATCCGGTTTGAGGCCTGAAGTTTGCCTCAGACCCGACTTGCCCCATTTTTTGACACACAACCCCCATTTTCCCATACGCCCGCGCTGCCTGGTGTGAGTAATTTTTTTTGACACACACCAGTCCGCAGCGCCGGCTAACATCATTCCATAAATAAGGCGCCCGCATGGCGCGTTGGAATGGCGTTAGCTGGCGGTAAAATTTTTGACGCACAACTGCGTTGGCGCAGTTGTGCGTTAAAAAGTATAAATATGGGCCTAAATACATTGCACTACATATTAAACAATGTAGAATCGATGTAAGGAAAACATGGGCCTAAATACATTGCACTACATATTAAACAATGTAGAATCAATGTAAGGACCCCTGTCGATGACCACGGAAGCACCGCCAACAGGCTGGCGGTGCTTCCCAGCCCATTCTGACCGCGGCGTTAAAGCCGCGGTCAGAAAAGGGAATCCGGCGGTTTCCTGCCGGATTTCCCCTGCATGGGCTGAATCTCCATGGCGGCGCTGCAAGCAGCGCCGCCATGGAGATTCCGACCCCCTTCCCGCCATCCTGTTTCTGGCGGTTTTTACCTCCAGGAACAGGATGGCGGGTGCGGGTGTCGTGGGGCCCCTGGGGGCCCCTGCACTGCCCATGCCACTGGCATGGGCAGTGCAGGGGCCCCCTAACAGGGCCCCACCATGATTTTCACTGTCTGCTTAGCAAACAGTGAAAATCGCGATGAGTGCAACTGCACCCGTCGCACCCCTGCAACTCCGCCGGCTCCATTCGGAGCCGGCTTCATTGTTGCAGGGCCTTTCCCGCTGGACCGGCGGGCGCTCCTTTGGCGGGCGCCCGCCGCCCCAGCGGGAAAGTCAGAATGGCCTCCACGGTCTTCTGACCGGGGAGCGGCCATTTGGCGGTTCCAGCCAGGCGGGCGGCATCCGCCACCCGCCCGGGTCGGAATGACCCCCTTAATTTCTAAGGTTATCAAAAGATTGATTTATCGATATACATATAGCAACAGCACCCTGAGGCTGATGAAAAAAAGTTATGAAGTGCCACTCAACTATCTGTAGGTGAACACAGATATAGGATCATGAAAATTCATATTGTAATTTTTTTTACTGCAAATTGAAATCTCAAGCAAGAACATGTTTGCAAATACAGGGGACTAGTAGCTAAGCGATGTTTGCACGGTAATGACTTGAATCCAAAATGCATAATCACTTAAGAAACAAATGACCTGATTTAGATTTTGGTGGAGGAGGTTACTCCGTCATAAATGTGAGGGATATCCTGTCTGCCATATTCCAATTCAAATGTAACTCAAGGAAATTGTAATAGTGGACGGGATATCTGTCACATTTGTGAGGAATAACTCCTCCTCCTCCTCTAAATCAGGCCCAAAGTCTATCACCCCCTCAGATGCTTTTCAAGACATATTTACATCAAGCAAGAAATATCCTCTAACAAAACTGCAGTCGATCTTTATATGCTGATGGAATCATTTTGGTTGAAACACATTCCTACAATTCTTGGCTTGGTCATTAATGAGTGGCAGCTGTGACTTCTGGCTGTGACCCCCAGGCTTCCCTTTGACACTGCTGATGTTGTCCTTGCTACCCTGATGATCGCCCTTTGGGAATTCTTCCCTTTAGAGAGTGTTTTAAAAATATTTTTAATAACAGGCAGTTGTTCCACTGACCCCTGCCTACTTTTAAAAAGTAAAAATTCAACTTTCAATTTGTTATTTATAAACGTATCTCACTTTTTCTTTTAGGAAAACGGCTGCCTTTAAAAAAATCTTATTGCTTTATTTAAAGGCAATCACAGAGATGGTGGTCTGCTGACACCAGCAGGCCACCATCCCCGTGATGACAGCAAATCCTACTGGGTAACAAATTGCGACCTACCTTATCAATATTCATGAGGTAGATCTATTTGCCACCCATTATGAATCGCTAATGGGCCAAATATTATGTTTGTACATTGGTAATAACGATTACCAAGTATCAATTCACAAAAAATCACCATTTGGTCACCTCTATGGTTACTCATTCAACAACTGTTCCCGTACATTGTACATTTTGTAATACATTAGTGCTAACTGCATCCGTTTCCCACTTCTGCGGCTGCCTCTTAAGTTCTTACAAGACTTATGTGGCACAGTCCATGTCACAACTTCAGCAAGTCCTAGCTTTTTTGACAATAATTTGGAATGTGAAACTACACCTACATGAAGGTGGTGGGCAGGGAGAGGAATCAACCAATAAGATAGCTTCCAGGTCAGTTTCTCAAGTTACTGGCTCCTGCCAGTCCTGGATTTTTAGCCAATAGGGAAGTGCATACAATTTTAGGAGCATTCCAGCAGTGCTTTTTATTTACATTGGACAGAATGGGATAATGTCAGAAATTTCTCAAAACACACAACTGATAAATTGTCTTTTAAAGTGTCACACAAATGGCATTGAAATGTCACACACAAGCACACTAAAATGCTGGAAATGTCACACAAAGCACACTAAAATGCTGGAAATGTCCCACATAAGTAAACTGAAAACTTGGCAGATATGAGGGGAAGCCTTTTGATATGAGCTCAGTCATCAAATGATCATACAAAGTGATACTGATGCATATAAGGAATGTATGCACAATTTAAAGAATTTTATGGATGCAAGTGAAGAGGAATTATTTGATACACGAGAGCCCAGATTTCCAAGAATTTTGCATTGAACTATAGGTTATTGTTTGTGATGCAAACCAGACACAAAATCAAGGGTGGTGCTTACAAACCAACAAAAATAGCGATTTGCGTGGGTATTAAATCAAGAGCAGTGAAACGCAATGAACTGCCCTACATTACTTTGCGCAATGGAACATTCCATAAGAAGATCATGGGGATTCCCATTCATCCACCTTGGGCTTTAGTTCAATTACATATCTACAAAGAATCGCAGACATGGATTTGCATCAAAGTCCTGTACCTCCCTGAGGCTGGTGTAACAAGGAGAAATATTTTTATTTCACCTCATTATTTTCTCTTGTGATGTCTACAGCATTCTTCAGCATACATTAAAAAAGAAACATGCTTTAAAGCATTGTTTTTTTAGTAAAAGACCCCTTGCTGTATAAAAACTAAGCAGACCACAAAGCAGGCACAGTTGCACTATGGTGCAGGAGTGTCTGCATTGCTGCATGTCTTCTGAAAGTGCAACAGCGTAGGGGGAGAATACACTATGCCCCTCCCTTTTATTTATGGCGCAATTCTGCTCTCTTCAGTTCATGCAGTGCACCAACTTTGCTAGTTTCCCTGCTTTGCATCAACTCTTGACAAATCTGGACTCAGATGTCCCCAATAGAGGGCAGTTTCTCTACCTGTTGAGTCCCAATTATAAATGAGAATTTGAATTATTAGTTTTGTGGTCATCATTACACACCCTTCGAGTTTCCGCTGGTAACTAACCATAGGCCAAACCTACCAATATTTGCTGTGAGGAAAGATCTTTTAAATAACAATACTTGTAGTATTTAGCACTCGAAGCATCCTATGCTGCACATTCCTCCCCATTAACCAACTGGCAACTCAAAATTAGAGGTACTTATTGTGATTCATCATGGTAAGGTGTCAGTATTTATTGTGCTGTAGGCCTCAGCCCATTCATGGGCACTCATAATCACAGCCTCAAACTGGTTGAAACTGAGTTAAAGAACCCCACATTTTCAAACGAGTCCTGATAAACCATTATTCCTTTTTATAAATATATTTACCAAGGTTTAATTCTGTTACTTAAATGGTCCCTATTTTCTGTACCCTTGTACATATATGCAGGTCAATAAAATTTGAGAGTTCAGGTGAACTGCGTTACACTTGACATCATTGGCATGGTCTTCCCTAACTTTATGCCTCTACTTCTCAGGGTGTTCCTGTGTGCTGGACTCTGTTTTTGCTGTTTTGTTTGCTCTGGACACTTTACCACTGCTGACCAGTGATAAATTGTAAGTGATACCTGTATAAATTATATGTGTACATTGGCTTATCCATGATTGTCATATTTGATTTACTAGTAAGTCCCTAGTAAAGTGTACTAGAAGTGCCCATGGCCAGTAAATCAAATGTTACTAGTGGGCCTGTAGCACTGCTTGTGCCACCCACCTTAGTAGCTCTGTAAACATGGCTCAGACCTGCCACTGCAGTGTCTGTGAGTGCAGTTTTAAACTGCCAGTTCGACTAGGCAAGTGTACCCACTTGCTGGGCCTAATCCTTCCCTTTTCTATATATGCAAGGCACCCCCAGGATAGATCCTAGATAGCCCCATGGGCAAGGTGCAGTGTATGTTAAAGGTGGGACATGTACTTATGTGTTTTACATGTCCTGACAGTGAAATAATGCCAAATTCGTTTTTCACTGTTGCAAGGCCTATGTCAATCATAGGTTAACATGGGGGCTGCCTTTAAATATTATTAAAGCGCATACTTCCCTTGGGAGCAGATAGACATGGAGTTTGGGGTCTCTGAACTCACAATTTAAAATTACACCTTTTAGTGAAGTTGTTTTTTGCATCGTGTGTTTGAAAATGCCACTTTGAGAAAGTAGGCATTTTCTTGCTTAAACCATTCTGTGACTCTGCTTGTTTGTGGATTCCCTGTCTTGGTTATTTTGACAGTTAGGCTGTTTGCTCCTCTCTCTGGACAGTGACACAAAGGGAGCTGGGATGTAGCCTGCATATCCTGATGAGCCATCTGTGCTGGGAGGGAGGGGAGGAGTGGCCACTTATACCTGAAAGGGCTGTGCCTGTCCTCACACAATGCAGTCTCTGACCCTCTGGTGTGTGTCTGGGGTCTGCCCGGGATCTTACAAACAAGAGAGACTTTTCTTTGAAGTAGGCCTACTTCAAAGGCAGAAAGGGGTATAGGAAGAGAACCCAAAACCCCTGAAAATCAGATTACTTCTGAAACCAAGAGGAACCTGTACTTGTGACTGTGCTTTGCTTGGTTGGCCTGCAGTGGCAGCTTCTACCTGAGAGAGGACAAAGACTGACTTTTGTGTGACTTCCCACTGGTGAAGAATCTCTGAGGGCTTAAAATTGAGCCTGCCTCCTGTTGTTGTAGTCTTAGGGACAACAAAGACTTCTCTCTGCCAGCACTTGGGCTTTCTGCTGAAAGTTCTGCCTGCCAAGTGGTGCCCTAACCTGTCTCCGGGTCCTTGAAAAGTGTAGCTGGTGGAAAAGGACAGAAATCCATGTAAAGACCGCTGTGCAGGGAAACTTTCAATGCACCACCCAATTCGCAGCTGAAAATGACGTGCCGCCAGCCTCGCGGCTAAAATCAACGCTCCACCTGCATCGCGGCTGGTAGATCGATGCAACGCGGAAAATCAACACAAAGCCTACCCGGATCCGAGGTGCCCTTCCGGATCGATGCATCACTCTCTTGCGGGAGAGAAGAAACGACGCCTGCCGACCCGACCGGAGGAGGAACGACGCACGCTGTCACTTGTGAGTGAGAAATCAATGTATCTCTGGCCTTTTTCAATGACCGCTTGCCAGAGCAGCTTTATTTTGACGCTACCGAGGTACTTTTGTACACTAACAACATTCTCACTGTTTTCTAAAGGATTTAAGACTCTTTTGCCTGATAAATTTATAACTTGTGTTGGATTGTTGTTGTTTTGGTCTTATTTTGTTTGGATAAATATCTATTTTTCTAAACCTGTGTTGTGTCATTTTGCAGTGTTTTCATTGAGTTACTGTGTGTGTGTTAGTACAAATACTTTACACCTTGCTTTTGAGGTTTAACCTCCCTGCTCATGCCTAGCTACCAAGGGGGTGAGCGGGGGTTAACTGAGGGTGATTTTCCTTTACCCTGACTGGATTGAGGGTCCTTGCTTGGACAGGGGGTAACCTGACTGCCAACCAAAGAGCCCATTTCTAACAACTACCTACTTTTCAGTGAGCTTCGTGAAATAGTTTTACTCATAAAACTTTTACCAGCCAACAAGGAACAATGGACTCAGTCAAGAGAAGCACACATCTCTCTTCTTGTATAACTCAGAATAGACAATTTTTCCACAGAGATACATTTTTAGGCTTAAAAGGGTTGCAGAAATTTGTCTCACGGTAACCGTGGTTCAGATGGCCAAGAACAATATCTCCCCCAAAAAATGAAAACGTTCATAATGAGTCCCAGGAAAATAAAGGAATCCTCATACATATTATATTATTTGACTTTATCTAATTGTCTGTGTGAAAGTAGCAACCTCAGATTTTTTACAGCTGAAAAAAATAAAGAAAGGTTGTGCTGACACTGACGCAATTATTATTCAATAATTTTCGGGTACACAGAGTTTACTGAAGGTGGTTTCTGTTAATATTAATAGCAAGTTATGGGGTCTGAATCAACAAACACCTGTATGACAGCTACAATTCACTTAAATCATTCTTCAAGTTTGCAATACTGCAACAGCATAGGTAATGTCCAGAATTCAAAACTCTCCCATGAAATTTCCATCCTGCACTTCCACTTTACCTTTGTAATGAATCTGCCAATCTTTTTTAGGTTTCACCTATCAGACAACTTTTAACTGCCTGCATGTTAAAGTTCTCTTCTGGAACATACCAAAAAACTTACAAAAGTCTTTGAGAACTGCTTTTCTTACCACTGATTCAGTTTATTATCACCCCATTTTCTGACTTCTTATTTGATGGTTTGCCTTCCTCTTTTTGTGTGTGTTCCTTCCTTGGAGCATAGCCTAGTTACCACACATTTCATTGGATGACTTGTATTTCTCTACTGCTCCCATTCAGAGACCTATTTTTTTCTTCTTCTGTCACACCATGAGAGTGGCCTGTTGTCTAGCTCTCTCCAGCATATGTTGCTTCTCAGCACCCACCACCATAGTATATGTAGGTCCCACATTCCCCTTTCCCCGTCAGAGGCTCATCTATCCCTCCCCCCCCAGCTTTTCTTTTTTATTTTATTTTGGCCTTCCCTTGGCTCAGCCTCAAGCTCCTCCTATGATCCTTTACTCACAGCGCACTCTTCTTTACTTCTGCCCAACCCCACCAGCTCCCCTACCCTCTTCCCCATTGCAGACTGGCCCTTGACTAGTGTACTGTGAAAAATGTTCTTGGCAGGACTGGTCTCCTGAAGGTTAGGTGCCTAATAATGGACCACTCACTTAGCTGATGGCCTTTTTTTATAAGTCTCTAGGTTCTAGCCATTTAGGGTATACCATCTGTTACAGGCCATTTTAAATTGGTCTTTCATTGACATACCTCTTGTAACTGAACTCTTCTGGCTGTCTTGCATTCACAGCTCTGTGGTGCCTAGTCTTTCAAGAAGGGGCTGGTGTCACAAGTCTCTTGGGATATACTTTTGTAGTGCATTCCTCTCTTAGTATTCTTTATTGTCTTTTTATTAGCATTTATAGCTATAGAAAGTAATACAGTAACCATAACAGCACAGGGTAAAAATAGAGGGTGGGCCTGAGGGGACAAGGGTTCTGGGACAGGACAAGGGGTGTGGGGGGGAACCACATTAGCTAAGCGTTTCATGGCAGAGAAACAGCATGCATACCATTCCTGTTTGACCTGGCATCCTTGGCGTGGTCTCCTCTAACATTTTGCCTCTACTTCCCAGGTTGCTGCTGTGAGCTGGACTCAGTTTTGGCTGTATTTGTTACTCTGAGCACTTTACCACTGAAGACCAGTGCTTAAGTGTAAGTGCTCCCTATGTGAAATTATATGTGTAGTTGGCTTTCCATATTTGGCATATTTGATTTGCTAGTAAGTTCCTAGAAAAGTGCACTATAGCTGCCTAGAGCCTGTAAATCAAATGCTACTAGTGGGCCTGCAGCACTGATTGTGCCACCCACATGAGTAGCTCTGAAAATATGACTCAGTCCTGCCACTGCAGTGTCTGTGTATACAGTTTTTAAACTGCCAATTCAGCCTGGCAAGCGTACCCACTTGCCAGGTCCAAACCTTCCCTTTTTATACATATAAGGCACCCGTAAAGTAGGCCCTATGTAGCCCGATGGGCAGGGTGCGGTGCATGTGAAAGGTAGGACATGAAGTGATGTGTTTTTACATGTCCTAACAGTGAAATGCTGCCAAATTCATTTTTCACTGTTGCATGGCCCCTCTCTCTTACAGGTTAACATAGGGGCTGCTTTAAAAGTCCATAAAGTGCAGTTTCCCATTGAGAGCAGATAGACATATGGAGTTCGGGGTCTCTGGATTCACAATTTAAAGGTACATCTTTGAGTGAAGTTGGTTTTTAGATTGTTAGTTTAAAAATGGCACTTTTAGAAAGTAATCATTTTCTAGCTTAAACCATTCTGTAACTCTGCGTGTTTGAGGATTCCTCGTCTGGGTCAGACTGACAGTTAGGCTGTTTGTGCATCTCCACTAGACAGTGACACAAAGAAAGCTGAGGTGTAGCCTGAATATGCTAATGGGCTATCTGGGCTAGAGTGGAAGGAGGAGTGGTCACTTACACCTGAAAGGGCTGTGCCTGCCTTCACACAATACTTTCTGGAGCCAAGCCTGGGCAAAGTCAGGATCGTGTAAACTGTTGAGATGGGGCCACTCACCTGAAAAGCAAGATGTCTGCAGGGGCAATGGTATGCTCCCCTACCTCCTGGGAAACCTCTCGGCACTTCCTTGTGGACACAGAAACCCCGGCAGGTGTCCCACAAAGAAAGGGGGAGTGGAAGAGAAAGAGACAAAACACTGCCACGTCTTGTCGGTCCAGCCAGGCACTCTGTATCTTCGGGGGAGGGCACATACTTGTTGACAGAGTGATAGCAGAGTTACTGCACTCAACTTCCTTGAAACTGAATCTCTCTTTCTGATATAGGCACGGGAGCTGTAGAAGAACACCGGGATGCTCCAGCACTTTTCTTGGATAATGATAACTGTTGGTACAATTACTAACACTGCATTACCAAAAACCCAAACTGAGTACCATAACAATAAGTACTTCGACACTAGGGCTGGCTTCACAGAGATTCACTGATGCACACTACAATTAGAACTGTGGTAGCACTTATAATGCACAAGAAAGACAAACAAGTGCATTTGTTTATATCACATAAAACTTTCCTGCATGCATACGGTTAAACTAAAAGGAACAAAAACAATCCAAGAAATACAAATGTCCACTCTGGGTTCAAACAGTTAGGGTGGCACAGTTTGGTTTCACTCTGTGTGTGAAAAACCCTTCAAAAAGCAAATTCCTAAAACCTGAAACACAGGCATGAATGACACTACTAAAATCCAAGAGTTATGCTACTAGAGAAAGAAAAGTCACGTAAATGCTCTTTTAAAATTGCACTGTCACTTTTTGTAGTACTTGAGCTCAAACAGATTTCCTGAAGCACATTTAGGCAAGTAACTGCAATAATAATGTAGAATGTTCAGAAATGCATTTGTCTCGTTAGAATAAGCACTCTGACAAAATACGAGGTCTGAAATATACCAGCTATTCTAGGAAAGCACGGCACTCAGAGAACAAACTCCATGGAGAATACTAGTCAGTTAGCTGCAGTCTTTTCCGGAGTGCTGGAGAAATGCCTGGTGTCAGCTGGTATAGGAACGAAGAAATTGCCTCAAAAGTCCTGAATATGAGGATGACATTAGGAGCTGGACTGCCAAATTAGATGCTGAGATCAGGAAGCAAAACAAAGCCAAGCAGGGAGGTATGCTTCACTCTGCTATTTATAGCCAATCAGGAAAGCAGTTGAAATCCAACTTGTGAATGAGTCACCACACCCAATTAGAAGCACATGTCTACACCAGACCCAATTAGATGTGCATGTCTACACCTGCTCACATTAACAACAAGCATTGGTAAAACAAGCATTGATAAAAACCAATTGTGTAACACTGCACATTGGCCCTCATTACAACCCTGGCGGTCAAAGACCGCCAGGGCTGTTTCGTCAATTGCACCGCCAACAGGCCAGGACTGGCGGTTTTCCGCCAAAGTGGTCCCGGCGGTTTTCCGCCATAGTGGTCCCTGCGGATTTAATCCTCCAGGGCAGCGCTGCTTGCAGCGCTGCCCAGGGGAGTACGAGCCCCCCTCCCGCCAGCCTTTTCATGGCGGTAGGAACCCCCATGAAAAGGCTGGCGGAAAGGGGAGTCACTGGGCATTTGGCATGGGCAGTGCAGGGGCCCCCAGGCACAGCCCCATGGAGCTTTTCACTGTCTGCATAGCAACTGCACCCGTCGCACCGCCGCAACACCGCCAGCTCCATTTGGAGCCGGCTCCCGTGTTGCGGCCGACATCCCTGCCGGTCCAGCGGGGATGTCGTAATGGCCACCGTAGGAGTGTGGCCACATTAGCGGCCGCACGGCAGCCGCCGCCCTCCAAAAGTTGTAATGAAGGCCTTTATGTTTACTTAGAAACATGAAGGGTTAACCAAGAACAGAGATATGATTTAATCCTAATCCCTGGGGATGCTGACAGATAACGCAGGAGGCATCTTGGGGATTCCTGACATAAACAGAGACTTTCTTTTAAAGTTGGGCAACTTCAAAGGCAGAAAGGGGTATAAGAAGTGGACCCAAAACCCCATAGATCAATTCTGATCTCAAGAGGAACCTTTGCGATGGAGAAGAGCTGAAGAGCTGGAGGAGGAGTACTGCCCTTTTGCCTGTGACTGTGCTTTGCTGGGTTGGCCTGCAGTTCCTGCTCTGCCTGAAGGAGGACAAAGACTGGACTTTGTGGTGTATTCCTGCTTCTGAAGTGTCTCCAAGGGCTTGGATTGTGCTTGCCCCCTGTTTTGAAGTCTTAAGGCCATCAAAGACTTTCCCTACCAGCACTTGGACTCTGGTGACACTCCTGCCCTGCCAAGTGGTGCCTAATACAGTCCCTGGGCAGCGGAATAAGTCCAGAGTTGTCCAAAGTTGGTGCACTAGCTTCTTCATGGTTTCTCACTCAACACCTCACAGCAATGCCTCCGCTCCTTCACTCTGCAGCACCAGAACCGACACCGTGCCGGATCCAACGATACCTCGATCCTCAGCTCCATTCACTGGCTTGATTCCTCATTTTCACAAGGTATTGCATCTGGGGGTCTGTGTGACTCCGTGTCTGGCACCCTAAGCCTCGGATTGTTGGGAAAACTCCGTCACAACACTGTGATATCACCAAATTGAAGGATTTTTGTTTCTAAGCGCTATATTGAAGTTTAGGGCCGGATGTAAGCACCTTTTTCTTGTCGCAAACGGCCTGTTTTGCAGAATGGGAAGGGGTCCCCAAGGAGGAAAAATAGTTTTTCATGGCAGGCAGTGGTCCCACAGACCACTGCCTGCTCTGAAAAAACAAAAAGAAAACATTTTTATTTTTGTTTTTGAAATGCATCCCATTATCCGTTAAGTAAAAGAGGCTGCATTTAAAAAGAAAAACTGCTTTATTTAAAAGCACTCAAAGACATGGTCGTCTGCTGTCCACTGCAGGCCACCGTCCCTCTGAGGGTGGCCATTCCCAATGGGGTCGCAAATTGCGACCTCTCTCATGAATAGTTATGAGGTGGGTCATTTGCGACTCCACTGGAAATCACAAACAGTGTCATTGACACTGTTGTACATCAGGTTTTGCGACTCGTAGATCGCGAGTTGCTAAGACTCACAATTTGCAAGTCGGAAAACTTAATATTCGTACATGTGGCCCTATATCTTTAAAAATTCAGAACTTTGCTTGTATGTGTTGGATTTGTGTCATTTTGGTTTTGTGTTACTCCGATAAATATTGGCTATGTTTCCAACCTGGTGTTGAGTCATTTTGTATTGTTTTAACTGTGTTACTGTGTGTGTTGGTACAAATACTTTACACATTGCCTTTGAGATAAGCCTGACTGCTTGTGCCAAGCTACCAAGGGGCAGCAGGGGTTGTCTAATTAGTGTAACTCCCTTACCCTGACTAGAGTCAGGGACAGAGTGCTTGGACAAAGTGCATGCTGACTGCCAACCAGAGACCCTATTTCTAAAATTGGTCATCAGCGGTTGGGATTGAAGTTGTATTTGTACCTGACATTCAGTGATTAAGTGTACACTACTATATCTAGTGCAGACTAGTACGTGACCACATACTACTTGTTTTTGCTTTTTCTCTTTTTGGATTTTTTCATACTTCAATTTCTTTTGTGATTTTGAGCTTCTCATTTTCAACTCTCTGAACTGCTTTGGAACTTTGTACTTTTGAGTACCTGCCAACATGACTCAATCTGGAGAAGCACCAGCTTTAGCTTATTTTGAATTGGAGAGGCTGGAAAATTACAAAAACCAGATGATGGACGGAATGCGGAACAATGCAAACATTCACCCCAGTCACAAAGATCTGTGTTTAATCCATCGTTTTTCTGCTCACCACGCCACCCCAGTTTGGACCAAGCCCTGCATTCGGTCCATCATCTGTTGTTTTTGCATTTGCCAACCCAAGTAGGAAGGGTATGCCCAGACGTGGGTCCTGTGCTTGCTATGTCACCAGATTCCAGCTACTCTGGCTGATGAAGGGTGATACCCTGAAACCGGTCCCAGGATGCTTGTTTCTGGTCCAAGGAGGACATGGCCTGTCAGTTCAGGCTGGACTACTCCCATGGGGAACAGGGTCAAGACTGATTTGCATATGTCTGGGTTCAAACTGGAATGGCATGGCAAGCAAAAAAGCTGATAGATTAAACCCAGATCTCTGACTGAGGGACAATGTTTGATTAGCTCTGCATTCTGTCCATCATCTGTTGTTTTTGCATTTGTTGCCCCAAGTGGAAAGGGTATGTCCCGATGTGGGTCTCGTGCTTGCTGTGCTACCACATTCAAGCTAGCCTGGCTGATGAAGGGTGATACCCTGAAACCGGTCCCAGGATGCTTGTTTCTGGTCCAGAGAGTACCTGGCCTTGCAGTTCGGGATGGACTGTTCCCATGGGGAACAGGGTCAAGACTGATTTGCATATGGCTGGGTCTAAACTGTAATGGCATGGCAAGCAAAAAAAAATTATGGATTAAACCCAGATCTGTGACTGGGGGTGAATGTTTGATTTGCTCTGCATTCCGTTCATCAACTGTTGTTTTTGCATTCAAAGCTGGAAAGTTATGTAGTGTCCCAAATGAAACAGTTCTGTAAGGATCTTGCCTGCCCAATCAAGGGCTCCGCCAGGAAGGAGGAGCTACTAAAGGCATTGAGGGCCTGGGTGCCAGCCAAGGAGGCTGGGGGGGCACACAGATGAGGAGGGTGAGGAAGTGCAAAGTAATCCAGGTGGTGTAGTGATGTACCTGTTCTGCCTTGGAGGGGGGCCTCCAGGGCAGGTAGCAGTGTGTTGTCTAAGCGTCTGACTCCTGAAGAGTTGCAGGACAGACAAGCAGAGAGGGTGTACCAGTTAGAGTTAGAAAAACTTAAGATGGGATGGAAGAGAGGAGACTGGCCATTAAAGAGAAGATGCTCCTGGCATGAACTTAGTTTGAGGTAACTAGATCAGAGGAGCCAGTCTAGTAGAGGTGGTGGCAGCAGTACCTCAGTGCAGCCTAAGAGGAGGGTTACATTCCTAAAAACCTGCTGAAGTATTATAAGAGGGAGGATGATATCTACTTGTGGTGTAAGAGGTATGAGTCTGCTCTCCACATGAACATGGTCCTTGAAACACATTCGGGATCGGTCTGTGGAAGCATTTCAAGGTGGAAAGGAGGAACACCTTGACATCCTTAGGGGGTCCTCAGGGACTCACCTACACTATAGCAGTACAAGGACAAGTTTAGGTTCTACAAAAAGAAGGAATCTCAAACCTGGTTAGACTGTGTTGGCTCTTTTTGCAGGTCATTGGATGGTTGGGTGAAGGGCAGTAAGGTAACAACTTATGAGGGGCTTTACAACTTAGGCCCTGATTTATACTTTTTGGTGCAAAACTGCACTAACACAGTTTTGCACCAAAATGTTTAGCACCAGCTTGCACCATTTCTGTGCACCAGCCGGGCACCATATTTATGGAATGGTGCAAGCCGGTGAAAAGGGTAGGCTAGCGTAACAAATTATTACGTTAGTCGGGTGGGGCTGGCGGTATGGAAGAAGGAGGTTTTGCACCAGAAAATGACAATAGGCAGGTTAGAGTACAAAAAATGACTCTAACCTCCATGGGAGTCATTTTGTGATGCAAAACCATCCATACCACATGACTCCTGTCTTAGAAAAGACAGGAGCCATGCCCACCACCCCAATGTCCAGCACAGAGGACCAGGGTCTTCTGGGCATGGCCATTGCACCCAGTGCCATGAAAGGGGGGGGCATTTCAGGACCCCCAAGGGGACTTAAAAAAATATATACCTACCTGTACTTACCTATACTTACCTGGGATTGGGTACCCTATCCTCCGCTGTCCCTCTGGTGTGGGTGGGGGTGTCCCTGGGATCTGGGGAGAGCACCTGTGTGCTTTTCCATGGTGTTCCACCATGGAAATAGGCCCACAGGTCCCCTAACACCTGCCCTGACCCAGGTGTTAAAAAATGGTGCAAAGCAAACGTTGCACCATTTCTTGACTCCTCCTCCCTCCTGTGCATGATTTTAGCACGGGGCAGAAATATGGTGCTAAGGCCATAAAGTCATTTTTTGCACGGGAATGCCTACTTTGCATCTCATTGACGCAAAGAAGATTTCCATGTCAAAAAAATGACTTTAACTTCATAAATTTGGCGCTAGATGGGTCTAGTGCCAAAGTACAAATATTGAGTTAATTTTGCACCAAATTTGTGTTAAACAAATGTGGCAAATTCAGCGCAAAACTTGTATAAATATGCCCCTTAATTGCTTGGCCTGTCTTTGTTATCCAGAGCTGTGCCAGATCCTGATTGACAGCAAGCTGAGTGACCCCAAGAAGCTTGGGCTGACTGTTGGGCGAGCGCCCAGGTCATAAAGACGTATGGGGAGACCATGCCAAGGGTGGGCAGGGTCCCATCAGAAGAAGTGGGGGGTTAATGGTAAACAAGGGAAGTTCTCTAAAGGACCCAAACCTAGTTTTAAGGGTAAAGAATCCCAGGCCCCCAGTGAAAAGAAGCCATTGGTCTCTGCAGGGAAACCTGCTGAGAAGGACCCCTCAAGTGCTATGCATGTAACCAAGTGTGTCATGTGAGGTGGATCCCAAATGTCTCAAGTGGACACTGGACACCGGAACCCACTGGTGCTCAGTCACAGGGTTTGGCCAGTATAGCGCTTGGGGAGGAGTTGGTTCGAGATGGGTGGGTCCCTTGTCTCACTAAGGGACAGTGATATGGCCCAGAGTACCATTGTGCCTGAGAACACTAAGAAATACAGGAAGTGGGTGACCATCAATGGACATAAGGTGGAGGCTCTGAGAGACACAGGAGCCAGTGTGACTACTGTGAGAAGTCACCTGGTGTCTGAAGAACAGGTAGTTCCCCATGTACTTCACCAAGATTTTGCAATAGACAACTCAGAGCACCTGTGCATAGTGGCACAGGTTCCCTTTGAATGGGGGGGGGATTCTCAGGTGCCTTGAGAGCAGCTGTGAGTCCAACCATGCCTGTAGATTGTCTGCTTTGTAATGCCCTGGAGGATTCCCCTTGGAATGAGGTGGAATGCAACTCTCACTTGGAGATGTTGGTTCTGCCTGGGTGGGTGTGTGTGTCCACCCGGTCAATGGCAGCCTGTCAGGGTGATCAGCAGGCCATGGAGCCTGAAGGAGTGGCCCAAGTGCCTGCCAGAAAGAGATAGGGCAGGGGCACAGGAAACTGGCCCCAGGCGTTCTCACGTTCTGGGCGACAGATGAACCTGTGGGGGACACCCCAGAGCCTACAGGGTAACGGGAGGCTGAACTAGGGGAGGTTCCTGAGCTGACCCAGTGGCAGCAGGAAAGAGGACCCACCAGGGAAGCATTTTGTGGGACACAGAAAGTATGCCCTACTCTGGAGGGTTTCTGGCAGCAGGCTGCAGACCAAGCGTCTGCAAGGAGTCAGGTTCACAATTTATTTATTGGAAGGTTGGCCTCCTATATACCGAGCCTAAGGTTGCTGAGACTGGGTCAGCCCGTGTGCTGGTGGTACTCCAGTGCTTCAGAGCCTTCCTACTGGGTCTGGCTTATGATGTACCTATAGTGGGACATTTGGGGCAGGACAATACCTTTGAAAGGCTTGTCAGCCACTTCTACTGGCTCCAAATGCGCAGGCACTCTGATGAACACTGTAGATCTTGCCAAACTTGTCAGGCAAGTGGCAAGAGTGGAGGAAATATAAGGCTTCCTCCAACTTTTGCCTGTAGTCAGCACCCCCTTTGAAGGGGTTGGTATTGACATTGTGGAGCCTCTGGATCCCAAGACAGCCATGGGCAACAGGTTTATCCTAGTCTTGGTGGACCTTGCAACCCGATACCCAGAAGCCATTCCTCTGAGGTCAATCACAGCCCCTGTGGTAAGACATGCATGGATGTTTTTTTTTGCTGGCATGAGGTTCCCCAAGGAAGTGGTATCTGACAGGTGTACCAACTTCATAACTACATATATGAAGGCTCTGTGGAAGGAGTGTGGGGTGACCTACTCCTTAGCGCACCCAAGGAAATGGTCTGGTTGAGAGATTCAACCGCACCTTGAAAGGCATGATTATCTGCAAGTATGTGTCTCCATATGTTATGTAAATAATTGTCCAGGATGATTATGTTGAGTGTCAGTGCTGTGTTTGGATGCGGGCATCTAGAGATCCGAAAGCATCCAATCGTCCAGTATCACATTAAAATCACAGCCCCATAATATAACCCCAGGTCCTAGGCAAGCCGTCAATCTCCAGAGCTCGGAAAAGAACTCAGGGTTGTCAGTATTTGGGCCATAAACAGTTGCTAAAATCAATGGTAATCAGTGCAATGTGCCTGCTAGGATAACATAATGACCAGGCTTGTCAATGAGGGTACATGTCCAGTGTCATGGTAGTCCTTTCTGTAGCAGAATAGCCACGCCTCCACTGTAATTGAAGTACAATTAGGTATGAATTTCTCTGCACCATTTGGCATGCACTCCCGAGCAGAAGAATGTGTGAGGTCTAGCTCTTGCAGAAAGCATATGTCTACCTGGTGTCTGGTGAGATAGGCATGGACTGAGCAGGCTTTTCTCTGATCATTAAGTCTGTGAATATTCCAAGTGAGGCATTTTGTTGATGTCATGTTATAATGTGGCAAGGAGAAACAGTGAATGTGAAGGTGTGTTGCGAAGTGGACATTTTGCAGTTGAGTGGGAATGAGATAGCATATCGCAATTGGGACCAGGAACGAAAATAAAACTTCAGCAACCAAAAGTCAAAATAAGCAACCCCAACCCACCCCCTCCAACCCTAAAACACTGTTGAAGAGAACAATCCCACCCTCCAACCCAACATCCCATCATAAACTCAGTGGCAAGTCCAGGAAACCTCCTTGTATGTGGAGAAGAGACAAACTTACAACCCTGCCAAAGTGTGGCTGGGTGGCCGAGTAGGAGTCAAGCTCCTACGGGTTAAACACTGCTGGACCTCTGTAACTGTTTATCATGTTGGGTTCCGTGGCAATTCCTGTGGAGATCATGATCTCAGTTCACACTTCCAGGTTGAAGGTACTTGAGGGGTATGTGTATCGGCCCATATAGTCTTGTGGTGAAGTCTCAGGCCCCCCAGTATCGCTTTGATATCAGTCCATTAATCCTTGCCGCTGAGGGAGTTTGGTTCAGAGTTGCATGGCAAGCCACTAGGGGCCTGATTTCAACCTTGGCGGATAGATAGGATATAATGGAACTTGCAATACGGCAGTCGGGATAGCCATCACATTTGTGATGGAGTATCCCATCCACCAAAGTCGTAATCAGGCTCATGGCGCTCCCTTGTGGTGACATGTTTGGTGAATTTGAGGGCCGATTTTGCATCCATGAAAAAATGAGGTTTACCTTCAAAAGAAATGTGTAGTTTGGCCAGGTATCAGTGTGGCTATGGAATTTCGGCTTTTTAGACTAAACTATTGGCAGGTAAGAATTACCATCAGGCGGTCTGGAATGACAGGGTGAAGTCTGGATAGAAGGAGAGTTTGTTTCAGTGGTATTGGATTGACTGCCGCTCACATGCAAGCCATAGAACATTGACTCGATCTCTATAATTCAAGAATCGTGCAATAATGGGGTGAGTCTGTGCACCTGGGTGGGGCGGCTCCAGTAAGCGATGTGCCCACTCCAGGATGAAAACTGGGGGTAAGGCCTCTCCAAATAGGTCACTGAGCATGGCCTCCACAAAGTCTTCCACTTTATTCATTGCAGTTGATCCTGGGATCCCAGTGATCCTGAGATTGTTGCTCCTAGACCTCCCTTCAAAGTCTATATTTTTAGCTTTAATAAGTTCAAGGATTTTGTTCATTGGATTTTGTTCATTCAGAGAAGATCTTCTTTGGAGTCTGCCTTAACGTTGTTTGCATCAGAGACCCCGTTCTCCAGGTGATCTAGTCTGTTGTAGTGTTTGTCCATGCACTGCTTTACCTGATCCAGGAGACTAGTATGTATGTCTAGTTTCATATAGATAGCTTATAGGCTGGTCAATACAACAACTAGGAGTTCCTTGAGATCAATATCTTGTTGGTCATCCCCATCAGAACCATCCAAGGAGACCTCTGTGTCTCCTGCTCCACCTGATGTGAAAGGCTTTTACCTTCAAAAGTATGTTTTGATTGTCGAGCATCATGCTTGCCTATGATCGTGATGTAGGATGAGTCGGCTTGGAAGTGTGAGACATGCAGAAAGTCAGGGAGCAGTGTTCATTTGTGGGGTGGCAGGAGTCAATAGCTGCATGTGTGCCGAGACTGAGAGAGAGGAGTGAATCCAGGCAGGTGGCATTGCAAGGACACAGGTTTTCTCAGAGCCCCACCACTCCCTGGAAACTCATCCCTTCCAGGGGGCAAAAGCAGACGTAAGGTCCTGGGGCGGCTGATGCAGAAATAGTGTGCCCTTGGGACAGCAGCACAATGGTGTCTGCAGGTCAGTGCAAGCGGAACCACATGCAGCTCTTCCCACCCAGAGAAGTCCCATTGAGTAATGAATCAGGGGGGAATGAGCGGGTCATGCAGCATTGAAAAAGTTGTTAACTCTGCCGATCAGTAGGTTATGATATGACCCCCCCCATGGCAAACAGGCCCAGGGCACACCCTGAAGTCCACTGGATATGTTCCAACACATGATTAAGAGAGAGGGGGCGCTCACCAGTCTCAGAGCAACAGGGCAGGGGGCTCTTGCCACAGCTATATCCCTTTGTGTAATGCTCCTCAACATCCAAGCAGCCTACCTACCTACCTAGGTCACACCTTGGCTGCACAATAGTGTAGCAATGGGGATGTGCACTGCCGGGTGTTTCCAGCTGCCTCCCAGGTGATGAATGGAGCAACACTGGCCCACCGGGCCACCTACACAGCCAGACACACTGCAGCTGGCAAGCTGACCAGGCCCACAAACCCTGCACCGTAAGTGGGGCACAGAAACCAAGAAGTTACCCACGAGCACTCGCTCTCAGGCCACCTTGAGGATCTCTGATTCTGTGTGGCCCATGCCACAATCTGGCACCAGCAGGTCCCAGGCTGATTCTAAGCCTAGGCCGAATGTTGCCAAACCTCACCTACAGGTGCACTGAGGAATCCAGTAGCAGCCACAGCCAGAGAATCTTGTGATCCCGTTGTGTGCATGATCCTTGCAGGAGTTTGGTTTCGGCTAGCACCCTGCAGTCTGGCTAGGCTCCTCCCCTCTCTATGGCACATTCCTTAATGGGCTTGTTTTTGTATGACAACATTTATGGGGAGGTATCTGAAGACCAGTTATACATCACAGAACATTTGTGGCTGGAACGACATAAAATTTAACACAAACTGCAAACATGGTTCTGAATGGGTCAAAGAAAATTTCTCCTCGGTGGGCATATGCTCATGAAGGGGCATCCTAGGAAAAACTTGATCAAACCAAATTATAGAGGCACTGAAATGGGAAAATAGGCACCCCAACACAAAATGCTTTGTCCTACATTCAATTTTGGGGTGAAGGAGATTACTGATTATCTGATCAGTCCACCAAGGGTCCACTGTCCACAATGCACCATGATGTCTGCCTTGTTTAGAATAGTCTTCCAATGCATATTTACCTGCCAGGAAGAACTAAGAAAGGACGAGTGGCTGTGGGCAAATAGAAAACTCTCTGAATGTCAAGGCCAATGATATTTTGCTTTTCAGAAATACATTCTTCAATTGAGGGTTTGTACTGAAAAAAGAAAACAGATGCCAAGTGTGTCAACATACTGTCTGTCCTTCCTTTCTCACAAATGTGTTCCTGCACATTGTGGCTAGGTCCACTGTCTACAATGCACCATGATGTCTGCCTTGTTTAGAATAGTCTTCCAATGCATATTTACATGCCAGAGAGAACTAAGCAAGGAAGAGTGGCTCTGGGCAAAGAGAAAACTCTCTCAATGTCAAGGCCATTGATATTTTGCTTTTCAGTAACACATCCTTCAATTGAGGGTTTGTAATAAAAAATGAAAACATTGTGGCTTGTTCGCCCTTGTTTCTCACGAAACTGCTCCTGCAAAGATGACTGTAGCATTTTGGCCAGAAAGAAAGTACTGAACGGAGAAGTTACCCTAAATTAGATGGGCAGGCTGCCTGGCTGCGTTATGTACCTCACTAAGCAATCATATATTTTACTCTGCCAAACGGGCTGTTCCTGCCCCAAGAGACAAACAAAATACAACTGCTGTAGAGCATTTTTGACATATGGTTTGTTGCTTTCTTAGTGGTCCCACAAGATCAATTCCTTAAAGCACTTCTGAGACTTCCTTCTAGGGCGGGAAACGTCCTGAGCCACAACTCTAGAACAACAATGTCATCTACAATGCAAGTGTAACCATGCTTGCCAGAACAACTACTGCCGTTTTCTCTGCTTGAACCTCGCATATGCTGAACTATGCATGTGCATGGTTAAAGCAGAGAAAAAGGCAGAGTGGATCGGGAGAGAACGCTGCCAGGTAAGTGGGGTTGGTGTAGTTTTTAAAGGTGGGGGTGGATTAAGGGCTTGGGGTGGGGTGGAGTGTTTGGGGTTGTTTGGTTTTTAGGGGTGGGGTGGGGGATCAGGGAAGTTTGTTTTTTAGGGGTTAGGGTGGGGGATCAGGGTAGTTTGGCTTTTTAGGGGCCAGGGTGGAGGGATCGGGGTAGTTTGATCAGATAAGTGGGATTAGAGCAGAGTTGGGGGTAGTTTTAGGGGTGGGGGTGGATTATGGGCTTGGGGTGGGGGTCAGCGTAGTTTGGTTTTTAGAGGTGTGGTGGGGGATCAGGATAGTTTGGTTTTTAGGGGGGTGGGGATATTGAGGTCGTTTGGTCAGGTAAGTGGGGTTGGAGCAGGGTTGGGGTAGTGTTTAGGGGTAGGGTTAGATTAAGATTTTAGGGTGGGGGTGAGGGGTTGAGGTAGTTTGGTTTTTAGGGGCGGGGTGGGGGATTGGTGTAGTTTGTTTTTTAGGGGTGGGGGATCAGGGTAGTTTGGTCAGGTAAGTGGTGTAGGGTCAGGGTTGGGGGTAGTTTTTAGGGGTGGGGGTGGATTAAGGGCTTGGGGCGGGGGTCAGGGTAGTTCGGTTTTTAGAGGTGGGGTGTGGGATCGGTGTAGTTTGGTTTTTAGGGGCGGGTGGGGAGATCGGTATAGTTTGGTCAAGTAAGTGGCGTTGGGGCAGGGTTGGGGTAGTGTTTGGGGTAGGGGTGGTTTAAGGGCTTAGGGTGGGGACTAGGGAAGTTTGGTTTTTAGGGACTGGGTGGGGGATTGGGGTAGTTTGGTTTTTAGGGGTGGGGGATCAGGTTAGTTTGGTCTTGTAAGTGGGGTTGGGGGTAGTTTTTATGGGTGGGGGTTGGATTAAGGGCTTGGGGTCGGGTTGGGGTGATCCGGGTAGTTTAGTTTTTAGTGGCATGGTGGGGGATCGAGGTAGTTTGTGTTTTAGGGGGGGCCAGGATAGTTTTGTTTTTAGGGGTGGGGTCCGGGTGGTTTTGATTTTAGGGGCGGGATGGGGGTCGGGCAGTTTTGTTTTTAGGGGTGGGGGATTGGGGTAGTTTTGTTTTTAGGAGTGGGGTGGGGGATTGGGGTAGTTTGTTTTTTAGGAGCGTGGCTGGAGGGATCGGGCTAGTTTTGTTTTTACGGATGGGGTCGGTTGTTTTTAGGGTGTGTTGAGGAAGGTTTTAGGGCTCAGGGTGTTAGGGTAGTTTTGTTTTTAGGGGTGGGGTTGGGGTAGTTTTGTTTTTAGGGATGAGGGTGAGGGGGTCAGGTAGTTATGTTTTTAGGGATGGGGTGGGGGAATTGGGGTAGTTTGGTCAGGTAAGTGGTGATGGGACAGGGTTCAGGGGTAGTTTTTAGGGTTGGGGTGGGGTGTATTAGGGCTTGGGTTGGTGGGGGCGTCAGGTAGTTTGGTTTTTGGGGTGGGGTGGGGGGATCGGGGTAGTTTGTTTTTTAGGTGCAGGTGAGGGATCACTGTAGTTTGGTTTTTAGGGGTGGGAAATCCGTGTAGTTTGGTCAGTAAGTGGGTTGGGGTAGCTTTTAGGGGAGGGGGTTGAATTAAGGACTTGGGGCGGGGATGGGGGAGTCAGATAGTTTGGTTTTTAGGGGTGGGAGTGTGGGGAGCGGAGTAATTTGTTTTTAAGTGGCAGGGGAGGTAGGATCAGGGAAGTTTTGTTTTTAGGGGCAGAGGTTGGTTGTTTTTAGGATGGGTGGGACAGTCAGGGAAGGTTTTAGAGCTCAGGGTGGGTGAGAGTGTCGAGATAGTTTTTTTTTCAGGTGCAGGAGTGGTGGGGTCGGGGAGACCATGGAAAGAGCCCACACGTGCCCTCCCCAGGCCCCAGTGACACCCCCACCCACACCAGAGGGACACCATAGCATAGGGACCCATCCCAGGTAAGTCCCGGTAAATTTTTTCACCCTCTTGGGGACCCTAACTTGAGGCCCTCTATATGGCACTGTCCCCAATGGACATGCCAGGGAACATTTGTCTCCTGGGCATGGCCGTTGGGGTGGGGGGCATGACTCCTGTATTTACTAAGAAAGGAACCATGTCCATAGGGTTGTGTGCCAGGAAATGGTTTACTCTGCTTAGAGGCATTTTTTAGCCTCTAAACAGTGTAGCGCCATAATTCAGCGCACAACCTCTGGTTCCCCCTACGCCTCCCCCACCCGGTTAGCTGGCATTACCGCCCGCTACTGCCATTCCATAAATATGGCACCCAGACGGCGTCCAGGAATGGCGCTAGCCGGTGGTATCCTTTTACATGCAAAACTGCGCTAACACAGTTTTGCATGTAAAAGTATGAATATGAGCCCTAATGTATGGTAATTTTCTTGAAGAGCAACTCCATTAAGTCCCGGAATGGTGGCTTTCAGCCATTCCACTGAAGGCCTTACATTATCTTCTGAAAATGTGCCAAGTATGCTGAGATTTACTTTCTTTCATCCTCATCTTCAGCCCCATGATCTGCATGTTGCTGTGGAATTTATCTTGGTGTGAATATTCTACTATCGCCACACTAACCCCTCATTTGTTAAAAACTGTGCCTCAATAACCTACCTTGCTTAGTCCCCTCCTGGGCTTCACCACTTCCTTGATCCACTTAGTCTATCAGACCTCCTCCACCCTACTGGAATGGGGCGCCTTACTCTTCTTCACCTTTCTATCCTCTAGAGATACACTTTGGAATACGTTCTATAGTTTCCACCTGCATTAACTCTTCTCATGAAAAACTGCTTCACTTCTCTAGGTTCTAATCTCCCTCACCTTACATCACGTCTCCTCCTGGTTTTTTTTTCACTTTAAATTTTTTTGGGGACAATACTTTCAGCAGTCTCCTCCAAACTCAACTCTGGGCACTTTTCACTGCTGATAAGGTCTCTTTCTTCCAATCTCTCCTTTCAATATGAGCTTTCCCACCACACACGACTTTGCAAACTAACCTATCCACTGAAGTCCATGGACCCTTGCCACAGATTGTGTGGTGTTTCAGTTCCCATTTTAAGGTCTATCACTACAGTTTGTTTGAATGTATAAGATCAAGATTTGTCATATAAACTTTGGTCCATATCTCTACTCTGCGCTGAATGTGCGTCAAAATCGGCACAAACCGTGCACCATATTTATACTTTGATGCCCGAGCCCACAAACGCCAAAAGTGTGCGTAATTTTTTAGATGCGAGAAACCGCCTTGCGTTAATGACATGCAAGGTAGGCATTTCCATCCAAAAAATTACTTAAACACCCGTGTGCCATATTTCTGCTGCTGCGCAAAAATCCCACACGGCCAGGAGGCAGAGTCGGAAAATGATGCACAGCCCGATTTGCGTAAAAAAATAACACCTGGGTCAGGGCAGGCGTTAAAATGGGGCAAACACATCAGTACTTAGGGAAAACACAAGCAAAAGCAGAGCTCCAAAAGGAAGACATGGAGGTGCTTTTCATCCAGCTTGCACGCCGACTCAGAGCACAGGACCAACAACAGCAGCTTCTACAACACCAGCAGGGACCCCAAAGGCAACGCAGAAGGCAGGAGAGGATATTCCACACCAGAACAACCCTTCTGGGACTCCGGCAACAAGACATCATCCAGAGGTACAGACTCAACTGGCAAGCCATTCAGCAGCTGCTGCGCAACATTGAGCCACAGCTGGCACCCAGCTTGCAGACACCCCACACCATCCACCAGAAACCAAGCTGCTAGCTGTACTCCACATGTTGGCAAGTGGCTCCTTTCAAACTACTGGTGCCCTGATTGCCGGGATCTCACAGTCCTCATTCTCTGCCTTCCTACCCAAGGTATTGGATGCCATCATCTTCCTCACACCCCACCACATCAGCTTCCCCAACACACAGCAGAAGCAGCAGAAGACCACAGGGCTTCTACCAAATCAACGGCTTCCCACACATGCTTGGTGCCATTGACTGCACACATGTATGCCTTGTGCCACCTGCTGCAACCGAACATCTATACCGCAACAGGAAGCACACAAACTCCATCAATGTGCAGGCCACTGTTGATCACCGGGGATTGATCACCAACATTGTGGAAAAGTATCCTGGGGGTGTACATGATTCATTCATCTACCGCCACTGCACCATCAATCAAAACTTCCAGGATGGACGATATGGAAATGGCCTACTTGTTAGTAAGTACAGAAACCTACTTATATACACACTGCACAGCAACCCTCTAGGACAAACAACACATACACCACTACATTGACACATGGCCAGGAACACACTGAGGTTGTGACACCGCTAGGCATGTTTGATATCCTCACCCATTGGGATACACACCTATGGACATATGACAGATCAAAATAACAACAGATGCCACTCCACAGACACAAGAGAACAATTTAAAACAACACAATGACAATGACGTGTCCTCAACTGGCAGTACAACTTGGAAGATTAAACTTTCAATATCACATTAAGAACACTCAATCAAACACCCTTCCAAGCAATAAGTACTGTGTGAGGGGTGTGAGGGGTGTGTAATGTGTTTTTCTGCAGGTCAAACACCATGACACACATAGCATGATGATGACTGCAATGAAGGTGACATGGAATCATTGAGGCTGTGCCAATATCTCACATCACTCCTGCTCTGACATTGCCCACTACCAATAAGCAAGTGGACTGTGCTAGAAACACATATTGATGTGACAATATTGAAAGTTCACATTCCTACACATACGGATTGAGACAATTATACATATACACAACAGATGTACAAGTATATGGACCTTCTGACACTGTAAATGACAACCTCACAACCAAGTTAGCCAGCTGAACTAGAACATGTTCAGTAGTCTAGGTACACGTTTGAACCTGAGTCGACTTGGCAAGGGCAGAGGAATAGGTCTGCAGAAAATTTGTCACACATGGGATATTTGTGCATAGTCAATTGTCAACACGTCAGTGCTGACAACTTATGGAGATGTGTTGTATATTGTCACCTTGCCAAATCTAAGGGCCTCACTGATGTTTAACAAATTCTATTGCATATGTTAACTTGGATGGGATGTCCAGGCCATACAGATGCAACTGTGTTACCACCACTGTGGAATTGATTCTGTGTATGGAAGTATCATGTCACCCCCAGTTAGTACACATGGACACTTCTTTCACATGACATAATGCAAGGGAGTACACAATGTACTGCAACGCTACAAAAATACTGCTGACATCCGGTCAATCAGCCAAACACCTGGCAATGCTGATGGTACATCCTAGAAGCCTAGGGTTCCACACAATAACACAAACACCAATGAGTCACTGACAACACAAGAGAACAACTGCCATGCAAAGTGATAATCATGGTGCAAGCAACATCAACATTTTCTCACTCATTTTCTCTTTCAGCTGATCAGAAGTATGGGATCCAGCCATGGATCATGACCCCATTTGCAAACCCAAGCACTGCAGCAAAGTGTGCCTATAATGAGGCACATCGGAGGACACGCACCATAGTCGAGGGGACCTTTGGCATCCTGAAGTCAAGATTCAGGTGTCTCAACATTACCGGAGGAAGCCTCCTATACTCACCTGAAATGGTGTGCAAAATCATTTTGACCTGTGCCATCCTGCACAACATATGTGTAAGGAGGAACATTCCCGTATATGAAGCCAACCCACAAATGCCTGAAGAGGAGAAAGAGGAAGATGCCGTCCATCAACATGAGGGGGACCATCCAAACACAGCTGCAGGATTGCGTCAGAGACAACATATTGTCCAACATTCCTTTTAACTCTAATCACTATCACCACTGTCTTACCATATGTCAATAAACACCTATTCTATTCACTATATCATGGTCTGGGTAATCATTTTAGCATAACATTATTCCTAAGAATCATAATCAGAGTGTAGCCTCATGGAGCTTTGCAGAAATAGAGATTAGGATACAGAAAAATCCACATCATATTTGATAGGTATGAATGTACAGCCAACTTCACACACACACACTGTAAATGACATATATCCTGTCCACTTCACATTTGAAGGTCAATATCAGAGGACCACAGCTATTTCACACATACATGTTGGCAACATGGTTCATTGCAGCATATGGCACACAACTAAGACACCATCATTAACTAAGGAAGCAAATGCCTAATGCATGAGGCAGTGGATGTGCTATTGCATTGGTAACAAGAAGGTATGACCAGACCCTTGACAGCAGTAAGTGTGACATCAGCTATCTTTGCAAGGAGTATGTGTAACAAGAAATGGATATAAGCAGCAAATGGATATCATGAGTGCCCAGGTATGACTAGCATTGCTCACAAGACATCCCCTGCATATGCCATCCCAGGTCATAAGTCCTGTCACTGCCATGTTCCCTGTCTTACCCCACCCTTCTTCAGAGGGCCCTGGAAATGGAATATTTGTACACAGATAATCCCTCATCTACACCCACTCAGACTCACATTCTGACTCCAGTGTACTTCCCCCTTTAGTATGGTATGCCATAGTCATTGTTCACCTGTCTGCATGGACTTCTGGTCGAATAATGCACTGCCTTGTAGTCTGTAGGACCTGTAATCACCTGTTCATTGCTTCTCATGTGAAAGGTACTGTTGGCCCTTTAAACTGGATTCTCACCTATAGGACTTGTGAGAGACTGAAGCTGCACACACCTGTGAGCATCTCCATGCAGACCAGCCATTTGAACATGCACAGCCCTTGCAGCTGCCTGGCATAGAAACTGCCATTATATGTATAACACTGTTATGCATTGCCGTATAAATCACTTGTGTAACACAGGCCTTGGGTTATTGTGTTACATTACAACACACAGGACAAATACAGTTTTCATTTTTCCACAGTGTTGTTCCAGCTTTGACCAGTCTCAGTCTGCTCACTGTGTATTTGCCTTGTTCATTTGTGTTCCTGATTGACCCTTCATCCTGTTAGCCTGACTGGTTCCTGTCTTTGCATCACCATAATGGTTCCCCTTGGCCACATTTGTCTCATAGTTGCTTTCCATGCCCTCACTCTCCTGCTGGGGTTTTGTGTCATGTAGGTCTCCAATGAATACTCAAATACATTGTATAGCGTAATC
Organism: Pleurodeles waltl; assembly: GCF_031143425.1. NCBI lineage: Eukaryota > Metazoa > Chordata > Amphibia > Caudata > Salamandridae > Pleurodeles > Pleurodeles waltl. The sequence goes on along the minus strand of NC_090437.1, from coordinate 4,106,344 downwards.
AGTTTACTTATTGTATCATGGGGTGGAACTTGTCTTCAAATAGCCTAATCATGGCCCATCCCTTGTCTGGGTTTCATGTATGCATGAGTGACAAATAGTGACAGTGTACCATGGCTGTATGCATGGATTGGGTATGGTGCCTCTAGCACAACAAACAACGTCAGATAATGTGCATGAAATGTCAACACATGTTTGTACCCTGACAGTCCACACACTGATTCACATTACCCCCAACACATTGATGGGGCTTGTATGGTGAATAGCTGTGAGATTAATCAGCACAGAGACACTGATGTTCCCCACTGCAGTGGGAATTTTAGAGACCACCCTGTGTACAAATGTTGTGAGGAAACCTGCTAGTTTCAAATTCCTGATCCATTAACTTTGTCATCACACCGAGGTTTCCCTGTTGTCAGTCTCATAAAATGTTTTCAGTGCCAAAGCTGGACTATCCCCATGCGTGTTCTCAATTCCTCATTGGCTTTCCTACAATTCAGCTGTGAAGGATACTTTGTAAATGCAGGAAATGGCTCCACAGACTCATGACTAGACCTGCACATAACTGTGACAACATGGACCCCAATAATGACTCAGGCTACACATGGCCCACACACTTGAACTGGACACCTTTGTGCAATTATCCACTGGAAATATGTGCACACGTGCTGCTTGGTCTTCTGGTCCTCCACTGCCACAGGAGAAACATAGGTCATTTATATGACACAAACTGTGGTGTGACATGACATTTGTGGATTGGTTTTAGGACTCAGTGTCACAAACACCGTACCCGCATAGCATTTTCCAATGCCTGACTCATGGGTAGTATGCAAACAAGTGCCCAGGAAGTGTTGTCCAACATTCCAGGACATGTGATGGCCTAGTCTTGGTACTTTGCCATGATCAATGGTCTTCTATCTATCCTGTGCATGGTTTGTCATTGGCGATGCTTATGTCCCAAAAAACCTGGGAAGTTCACATAGCATTTGTTGCTACCTGTATGACAAACACATTTTCTTTTTCATTTCCACACTGAATAGCATCTGATGGTTGGCCACATTGACAACACATGCTTACAAGCAGATTTGAGAAAACTCGTCTTGTGATGTTCACACAGTGGGACAACTACATTAGTAAGAGCCAATTCACACACATTGACACACATGCATTGATTTACTATATTGAGTTGCCTAGCCTTGCTATCCTCTATTGATGCACAACCTGCTCAAACTGGGTAACACCTATTTGTATTCATCATGTTTGGGCATCTATCGCGTCAGTGAAGAGTGCAAATCTTGTACAATGCACACAGGCAATAAGTTACTGTATTGAGTTGCGAAGCCTTGCTATCCTCTATTGACGCACAACCTGCTCAAACTGGGTAATACCTATTTGTATTCCACACGTTTGGGCATCTATTGTGTCAGTCAAGAGTGCAAATCTGGTACATCAACTAGAGGATCATGGTCCGCAGTAATATGATCTGCCACATGTGCTCATACACCGGAATGCACAATGTAGGTGCAAACAGCCTATCTCTGCATTGTCACACCTGTCATGTACTATTGAAATTGAGAAATGACCCAAACCCAGTCAAAGACAGAAATTTTGATGCATACGCCTCAAAAAAGATGCACATGCGTCAAAAAATGCCACATATGCGTCGAAAAATGACGCTCACTGCCATGATGCATCCCTTGGCCCTGAGCGGTAATTCCCACACTGTACCCCATGAAATTGGTTAACTATGAAAAATATTTGAAAATATGGATGCAAGGTAATTTATAAGCATGTGCATCAAAAACAATGACGCACAGACAGTAAACGTTATAATATTTTGACACATAGGAATAAAAATGCACCGCATTTGAGGCAAGAAGTGATGCAATAGGATATCCTGTTTACAGAATTGGTACAGTGGGTGTACTTTCACTTTCACTTTGCAGTCTGTGATATTTCCTGACTGTGTGGTTGTGTTTTGACTTGTCTCTCTGAGCATTTTGTGAATTTGTCTCCTGTGTGGTCTTTAAATTGTCTTTTGGTGTTTCCTAAGTGTGTTATCCTGTGGAAGTGTATTTTTGTCATTTCTGGTGTCTAAATTTGTCTTTGTACTGTTGGGAGTCTGTTGTGGGTAGTGTTAATTTGGGGATAGTTGGGCTGTTTTAGTGTTAATGTGTTTTCATTTCCCTCTCCTACTTTCCCTTCATTGTCCTGTGTACCCCTTTATTACTTTTTTTTTTTCAAGCATGTTGGGTAGGCCATGTCTTGGTAGGATGGGAGAGGAGGAGCTGGGGGGATTTATTTGGTTGGTGTGCCACTTCCTACCATTAATGATTGAAGCAGGCGGCTGTGTGATACAGGGGTATCACACAGAGGCAAGGAGGCTCCGGTGGGCAAAGGTTCGGTACCATCTTCAAAGAACCTACAACACACCGCGCAACGACCACCAGCTGAATCACCGTTGGGCTCACCTGGTTGCCAGGGAGCAAGACCTGCTGGATCACCTGGGGATTGTGATTGGTGGCCCTGTTGGTGAGTACAATTCAGAGTAATGTGCACATTTAAATACTCTGTAGTGACAGTAGCAGATTTGTTTTTGGACATGTTAAACATACAGTTGCCATGAGTTATACAATAATTCCTACACATTACCGTCATTTGTTGACGCAACAGTTGCACTAACTTAAAAAACACAACAGGAGCCTGTAAATTAGTGCTGCCTTCAAGTCAATAGATGATGCAATTGTGGCTCTAACATATGTTTTATGCATGATCTGTGATTGTACCAGGAAATACATGTTTTTGAATCGAAATAATGTGTCCCTCAATTATTTCTGATACATGTCTGAACTGGATTCTGACACATAGGTACCAAGTTATATCTGACCTCAGGTAACATCTTAGACTGATATTTGGACTTGGTTGTGCCACAATTAAATTAGGGATGGATGCCAAATGTAATGCACACGGGTTCGTATCAAAATGTTTGGTGCAACTTACCATAGCTGTGGCACATAAAATGGAGCAAATTATACAAATTGAGGGGTAACAACTATCCCTGGCCCTCTGTATATTGTACGTGTGTGTTTTACATTGGTCTTAGTCACAATAGCTGGCCCGAGCTAATGCATTTGCCATCTGTGCCACTCAATTGCAATGTACTTCTCATAAGTTATGGGATAATCATGGGATACGTCACGTTGGGGAATGCATTATCACAATGGATTAAGTGCATGGTGTAATGCAAGGGACCACTGACCAATTCCATCATACATACAGTATAAAATTGACTAATACTTAGCTAGTTTAGTTTGGCACACCCATGCTGATCAAGTGCAGCATATGTTTAATAACTAACCTCCCAGTATGGAGGCTATCACTGACATGGGTGTATGCTAAGGTTAGTAGACCAGAATTCCTGTGACTGCTCTCATTTCGAAGGTACATACAAATTGAAAATGACATCATCATGATTGACACACTGGTACTTTTTCTAAACCATGTATTAATAATATCACGGTGTCAGTTTGCAATGGATCCGCTGATCAACCAAATTGGCAAATGTAAGATGATGAATGTGGCTCATCTGTGATTTCCGAAACCCATAAACAGGGCAATGAGAGACACATTTCAGGTGCAATGACTACACCTGTGCCCATGCAGTCTGTCATGGATGAATCCAATGTACACTGTCAACATATATCTCCTTGTTGTATCCAAATATGAAAACTGCTCAATCCATGGCTTGCCTCAAACTGTAACCAAATAATGCACAGGATCCCTGCCATTATGGTGACATAGGGGGCATATGTGGCTCAGAGTACCCTCTTAAAGTAGCATATGTAACCTAGACACAACACATGTCCTACATGTAAGGGACCATAGAAAGCATGATAACTCATGCCCTTAATTCAACCCACAGGTGCGTTACACAGTAAAAGGATTGTCCTTTGATGCCCAAGCCACAATACCTGAGTGACTGGTATTGCAGTCCTCCAGGAAAGTGGCTTTGCATGTCTCTCATGGACACATATGATGAGAGGAATACACTCCATACATGAGTCTGCAAACAAATGAGCATGCTTGCCACCACATGATAGTTAGGGCCACTGCATGTGTGCAGATATGTGTGTATCACCCACTGAAGTGCCCGGGTCTGTACATGTTTGCAGTGGTATGTCAGATGCAGTGTCATCATGCCTGAGAAGCTTGACTTTTTTATTTAATCTTACACAGAGTAATTGTATTTGGAAGTGTTGTACAGTGCACAGATATTGAGCACATTTCTCCCTTCCATGCTTTCCAGGTGGACCTGCCCCCTACACTATCGGAGAGGTGGCTCAATTTGCAGACCAAGACATCTCCAGTAAGTGTTGATATTTCTGTTCTGTATTGTGTTTTCTGCTGTTGTGTGATTGACTCCTGTGTGTCTGTGTGTTGGACACATAGCAAGGTATAATGCGCTGGTCAATAATTGGAGGTGTTCCTTGAGTGGAGTATCATATTTTTTCCATCTTTGAGTTGGGCAATCATTAACGTATAGTCATATTTTGTGATTGTAGGGCAACCCTGTAGGCATGGCCATGTGAATAGGGTGACTTTTGTGGATAAAACTTATATTAAGAAAATGTAGCAAAGGACCATATTTATGATTTAGTCAGCAAGTCAGACCCTGAATCTCATAGAATAGGGATGCCAAAGACTTGAGCATCCCTATTCACTAATGAACAGAACATGTTTGACTGTATGTTTGACTTCCTAGCAGCATGTAGCTCCACATGTTGTGCTACATGTATGAGGCAGTTGAGTACAATCGCCTAGGTGTGCATGCAGCTCATGGCCAGATGTGTGCTTGTATCTATCTGCTTGTTGTAAGTCATGTGTTACTGGTATTAAATGATGTTGACAATTGTCTACATTTCCAAACATAAATGTGGATGGGATTGTCTAAGGTCTGGGTGTATCCTAGTTGGGCATCCTCCTTACCTGTGGTGGACTGCCCAAACCCATGTACAGCTGTCCAAAGCTTCCTGGGTGTCCTTGATGTTTGAAAGTATTTGTTGCTTGTCCATCCCCCCTCTCAGGCACAGGTGTAGGGTTATGAAATGTGTACCTAGGACTGATGATCCAAGTTTAGTACACAGACATGTAAATCTGTAAATCACTTTTCCAAAACTAGGATACCCACTCATGATTAGCAACTGCATTCTAACCTGGCAATTCCATTAACAACTCACCGATCTTGTAGGCCCTTGATTGTCATCCAGAAGTTAGTTATTAGTTGGCATGTCTCATGTGGAGGAATTGCAGCATTTTTCACGTGACAAATGGCTGAACAATGATGCATAGGTCATTTAAGTTGTTACCCATCCTTTAGAGCATTGCTGTGCTGTTTGATAGGACATGTGTAGGCTGCGTTGGAATGTACTTCCTCAGGGACAATCAGTGATCTGTATGATAATATGGCCTGTTTCTGGTACATTATGGATGTGGAGTCTGGGTTCCGCAACATTTGCCCAAGGTGGCCCTTCGGTGTCCACCACAGCCACCACCACCAGCACCACCACTACCACCCAGGTGGCACCAACCATAGCAGGCACCTTTGCTGGACCATCAACCTCCACTGCTCCAGGACCTATCACAGCACCACCTGCACCTCCTCCTACACGCATGGCACCGACAAGGGGACATGCATCTTCAACTGGCACCCAGACCACCCCTGCCTCAGTCACTGACCCAGCAGATTTTTGGTGGATGCAATCGAACATTGACCGTATGTTGAGGAAAATGAACAGGCTGCAGCAGAAGGTGGCACAGGTGAATAGGAGGGTGCGTGCCATATGGAAGACCTTGCAGAGGGCGAACTTGGAAACATTTTACCCTCAGGCATGATTCCCTCCCATCCCTCCTCTTTCCTGGTTCATTTCATTAGTGGGTTTAGGGGGCTTAGTGTTAGGTTAGAATAGGCTGTTAGTTTAGTTAGTAGTAGTGGGTGGGGGTATGATACTTTTAATATCTGTTTTTTATTATGTGTGTCGGATGATGTTGGGGTTTTGGGGTTTAAAAAAATATATATATATAAACTACAAAAATACAAAAACAATATTTATTTGTTTAGGATAAGATAGTATGTGTTTAGGTTAGTATATGTTGTCCTCCATGTGTCCCGTCTTATAAGGGGGGTGAGGGGCTGATGTTTAGAGTGGTTCGTTAAATGTGATAAGTAGGTTTAGCTTAGGTTAGTTAGGGCCATTTGTGGGTAATGTGTAGTTAGGATAGGTTAGGTAAGATGTTTCCCCTGGTTTTAGCTTCTATTTTTAAGGTTAAATAAATATTTAGGTAACCCTTTACAGTATGTGTCACATGCTTGGGGATCAGGGCCTTGGCATGGGTGAACAGTGTCTCTTCAGTATTAGCTTTTGTGTCCCATCCTGCAACCAAATCCAATTGAACTGTTAAATTGGCATCTACACCAGAGCTGCTTTGCTAAGATTCTGCCATCCATTGCACCCACCACTCAAGGTTACTATGTATCCCAAAGTGTTGTTAATTTTTGATGTATGTTTTCAATCTCAAATACTTTGCGACCAGAATTGGTATTAAGGACACTGTATTAGGTCTGCCTGCAGCCTCATGTCCAAGCGAAGCCTTATAAGGTGAGTGGTTGTATGTTCTCATGTAGTATGGTATACATAACTCACACCTTTCATTTGTTACAATGTTCAGCCAGGTTACATACTTGTACATACACTCATACACATCCATTCATGCAGTATGGTGTGTGTTAGGTAAAATTTGGGTCAAATGTCACATATGTAAATTTTGGCTTGAAGAAAAAGTTGAAGGCAATAATGTTTGGCTTAGACATCCCTTGAGGAATCGTTATTCTGTCCAAAACAGCATGGTGTATAGTTTCTATTTCCCTCGGAATTTACCCTCAGAAAGGGCAGATGATGGTAAAATCCAGACCACAGTGCATAGTTATCAGCCAAAGTTCTTTCAGGTCAGTTGTATTGACAATCTATAATCATTGACCTGAGGGAAACATCACTGATGGCCATCACGGTTGATATGTCATATTACACAGAGACAAAGTTGTTGTGTAAGTGCTATTTATTTTAAAGTGCTGTAGTGGTATATGTACATTGTCCATGATTGTGAGTCCATTAGTGAGACACCTTCCACTGTGATCCTACACAAGAGCAAAAGGACATGTCGTTGGACATGCTGGGGTGAAGTGTCAGACAGTGCAGAGGGACATGATTTGCCAATGACTTAGTGAGAGACAATCACAGGGCAGGGTGACAAGATAAACAGTGGGCTGAAGAACAGTGCTTGAGTGCAGCTGTTGCAAGACTGGCCTGTTACAAAGCAGAAGACCTTGGTTATAGGTGGCCATGTGGCAGGGACTAGTGCTACCTGGTATTCTTATGGGTGAAGGTGATCTGTTCCACGTCTTCATCTTCTGATGTGTGTGTTGTCTCCTCTGCCCTTGGTGGTGGTGGTTGTGAAGGGGCAATACACACCTCAGTGTTTGATGATGTGGAGTCAGACATCCCGGTAGCTGCCAACTGTGGGGCTATTAAGGGCAGTACTGCAGCAAGGAGGAGCAGCTTGTTCTTAAGGATAGGAGCCACATCACCGTGGTAGACAGCCAGGTTGGCCCTGAGGGGGTCAATATTGCAATCATGCACGTGTTGACAGGATTGTTGTTGTAGGTGTTGTGTCAATTCTCTTACAGAAGTGCTGATTTCCTTCACACTTTTTTCGAGTTCCTGCAAGATTGATGTTCGCCCCTGCATGGATGCTGCCTGTTCTGCAGTTGACATAAACACAAAGAGCAGTGGTCAGTAAGACGGGATCAATTATTTATACAATAACAAAGAAACATGATTAATTCTTTCTTTGTGGTTTAATTCCTTTCCCACTTTTATTTCAAGAAGTATTTTTACAAGGCAGAGAATGTCTCAAAAAGCTTCTGTTGCATGGCATTCGGTATTTAAACACATAACATGTATAACATACATATACAAAGTAAACTACACATGGTATAGTCTATTTCGAGGGCAACTATAAATGTTGCAACTTCAGAGACAAGCAGACTGTCACTAGGGGGTTGTCCCCTAATGTAAAGTTTTTAGAAGACGGTAGTGGTTACATATATTCTTTGTGGTTGTAATCCACTAGGATGCGATGGTAGGGGGTCCGTGTAAGAGCCTCTCTAGAATACCTGTGTATTTTTCAAATGGTATCTTGCAATATGAAGCACATTTATTTTAAGGATTGAATACAGCTAAGACCTCTATCTCGCCAGAAAGTGTGTCGACGCGTTTCGGCCTTCAAGTCTGGGCCTCATCAGGACAATCAAGGGACAACTTTAATAATTTGCAGTTGACATCATGCACTAACGCACCCCCTCTAGGCTGGCTGCCATATTTTCCATCCCCACCCGCACCTCCTTGGCCAGCTCCCGCTGTACTCCAAATACAGTTCTCTCAAAGCTGGTGCCAGTGTTGTCAAGAGTCCTCAGCTGGGTTGGAGCTGGCAGGTCGTACAATTGGGGTGGTGGGTGGGTCCTCTGTGATGGCTGCTACTTCTGTGCTCCTCCTTGTGACTGAAGGTGGGGTCTGGAGGGTCCCAAGGACATCTTGGAGGGTCTGCTGGCTGATGTTTGTCAGCTCGTCATCCATGTCATCAGGGAAGTCCAGGACAGGCATGTCCCCAGGAGAACCATCGTCCTCTGCAATGAGATATGGTACAATTAGTGTGTCTGTGTTGTGGGATTTGTAATGTGTCATGCCTGCCTTCCTATTTGTTGCATATTGTGATCTTGGTTCCGGTTCATTACTCCTATCTTTCATATTAGCATTCTCCCATGGCCTATGCCCCACCTGCATGTCACATGTATAGTGGTCAGTTTGGGGACTTGTCAGCATCACATCCTCTAGGTGTTGGTTCTGGCCAAATTGTAAAGTGCCACCTTCTTGTCCTACTCAACGCTCTGTCTCCTTCCATTCTCATGGTGAGGCCTTTCACTGTCTGTGGGTGTCCTGATGGCACTGGCCCCACACTTAACAATCTGGAACTGACCCCATCTCTGATATTTCACATCCACCTATATGTTGCTGAGACCTAGCATATACTATGTATTGCATTGGCATGGCACGATACAGGTGTCAGCATTGGTAGTGTGTACTGCTGATGTTGGGAAATGTGTGCTACATTGGATTGCACTGATTGTCCTAGCAGTGTTCTAGTTCCTCCTCTGACTGTGTGGGTGTATTTCACTAGCCAGTTATATATGTCCTCCCCCTCAGTGCTGTTGTCTCAGAAGTATGGCATTTGGGATGTTGCATGGTGTCATTGGAGCTTTTGTGACCCAGACAAGGTGGACCCTGACATATGCAGCATGGGTATGACTTTAATGCTGTGTACCTCATAATGTTTATGACAATGGCTGATGTTTGTAGCAACTATGGACAATCACATTTGACAGGATTGGAACATTTGTATTGAATAAAGGGGATTGATAAAGTTGTCATCCTGAACCCTCTAATTTGGGTGTGTTTGATCCATGGGGACGTTACTGCCATTAGCTACTTGACCTGCACACACAGCAGAGGTGGTAATGGCAAATGTTGTCAAAGTTAAATTCCACTTGCAGATATGGCCTGAGACTGTTAATTGAGCCCTAGTTCATGTAGGGGGAATACCAGCTGACATGTGACAGCAGGCCAGCTTTACGTTGTACCCTACCCTCCTGGACTGGCTTTACCTTTCCAACCTCCTTGCCATGGCAGCATTCCCCAATGCAAAGGTTGTTGGTGAGTGTATTACTGTGCCCACATTTTTTATCTTGCCAACAATTTGTTGCCATATTGCCTCTCTCCTACTGATTGGCAACTTTGAGGTGACAAACAGTTGGTGCTGGTGTTCCATCACCTCTTTCACCAGAATTGCCTGCTCCTCTGCACTGAAGCTACACTTTCTTTTCTTCTTCTCCCTGTCCTGGGTCTTCTGTGGGTCCTCCTGGCTGGTTCCTGGTCTGTTGTCATCTTCCTGGGGTCTGTGCAAGCATCTGGGATCCATTTTGCTGTGTTGGTGCCGCATTTTGACGCAATTGCGAAAAACAGCATGTATCCGGTTTGCGATGTCGTAAACAGGCTCACAGTTATTTTCAGCACATTAACGTTGTTTTTCTTTATGATGTGACGCATTGGTTTGAGTTAAAAAAAAATTATTCACACCAGTGGTTTGCATCGCCGTGCGTCAAAGTTTAATTTTGACGCCGGAGCAGCGCAAATAAATGGCATTAGCCGGCGGTAATGAGATTTTACGCAAAACTGCGTTGGCGCAGTTTTGCGTCAAAAAGTATTAATATGGCCCTTTTTATCTATTTATGAATTTGATTTCTGGGAGCTGAACTTTGGACCTAGAAATTCAGCCAAATTACTCTTCTAGTCTCCAGTAGTCCTTTTTAAGTAAGCTTTCTATCTAAATCTACACCAGGTAATTCAGCGTGATATCTTGCAGTTTGTGCAGTTTACAATTTAGCTGTGTACCTTTATTAATAATACTGTCTTGTGTGCGTTGTTCTTACTTGTTTTTATCTCGCTTTGTATAATGTTCTGACATACTACTAGGTATTGTTTAGAAAATTCCCCAAATAAATTAATTAATAACCAATACAATTATGATATGGCAATTCTCCTAATTCCATCATTTTGTCTGGCAGCTATTCTGATTGCTAGAAAAACAAGTTTGTGCCTTCCCTTCAGTGGAGCACTTTTTGTAATGGTTCCCATCTGCACCGGATGCACCCAATAAATGCCAGACAAAATGTAGCCAATAATTAATCGGGTACCTTGTCATGTACTGCAAAATGGAGTGGACTGACTGAGTTTGTGCCATGGTTTACCTTTACTGTGCCAGGAACAAACCAGCACAATGTGCCCTATTTCGGTGGTGAGAAACCAGGGCATTTTGCCTTTCCCACACTTTTTGCCCCAATTGTGACTACTAGATACTGGTTTTCTGATTCTGATTGTTCCCTGTGCTCTGCAAACCCGATCCAGGGCCTGTGCTCTGATTCCAAGTACATGACAATTAGGTGTAATTACAATTGGTACTGCCAACCCACCTGTACGTCCCTAGTGTATGGTGGGGGCATGTAGGCTTAGAGGCCCAGCCGATTTAATGCATTTAAGGGTGCACTGCTGTGTAGCCTCCTGTCATTTTAAAAGTCATTCCAGCTCTGCAGGTGGCTTTTAGATAAAAATTATGTGCACATTCGACTTTGGAATACATTTATTTCCAAAATCTTACACTACCTTATTTTTACATATGTGACCCTTAAGGTCTCCCCTACGTGTCCCGGGGGTAGAGTGGCTTGTAACTGTAAACAGGGATATTATAAAAGATGTTTCATATGCCCTGGTGAAGGAAAAACTGGCAATTTAGTTCTCTCCATTGTAGTACATTAGCTCTACAGTCTAAAATGGGAAGGCTTTCTTTAAAATTTATAAAGTCTTACTTTTGATAGGAGTGAGTTAAAAATATAATTCACAATGTCAAATTAATAGTTAAGATAAATCCAACAATGTGCCAATGTTAGCTTTATCATAACAATTACAGGGAAAGAGTTTAGAACTCCTTCCCCAAAGTTACCTAAAGTTGGCCCTGTGGCAGCCTCTCCTGATCGGTCAGTCTTTGACAGGCTGGCAAGGCTGCCATAATGAGGTGTGAAGTATCCTGGGCTGAATCAAAGAAACCATCTGACGGGTGTAGAACTGCAGCAGCAGATGCCAGATCAGTAAGGGAACTGGGTGGCCAAACTGGTTTTCAAAGGAGGAAAAGACAGTTGGGACACACACAATACCTCCCCCATTTCCTGCACCCACCAGCCAAATGGGAGCCCCAGTAACTGAGTTAGTAGAGCAGCTGGAAGGGGAGTGTTACCGAAAGGTACCAGTAGGTTAGGTTAGCCAGACCTTAAGCTCCAGGAGAGATTTCCTCCATGGATTTTAAAGAACAGTGCTTTTTGGGACAAGAATATGCCACACTTTGGAGGAAGGTGTCATACCTGAGGGTGGCATGCTTCCCCCCATTGATAAGGGGTGCCCCCTCCTTGTCACCTGCTGAATTTTTTTCCTTTTGTAGGGACATCACCAATCTTTTTGCCTCCTGCCTCCTATTTGTTTCTGACCTGTTTTTGTTGCCTTTTGAACTCTGAGGACTTAACCACTGCTAACCAATGCTAAAGTGCACATGCTCTCTGTGTAAATTGTATTGTTGATTGGTTTATCCATGATTGGCATAGTTGATTTACTAGTAAGTGCACTAGAGGTGTCCAGGGCCTGTAAAGCAAATGTGTTTTATATGTCCTAACAGTGAAATACTGCCAAATTTGGTTTTCACTGTTGCAAGGCCTATTCCTCTCATGGATTAACATGGGGTCTGCCTTTAAATATGATTAAAGCGTAGATTCCCTTTGGGAGCAGATAGACATGTGGGGTTTGGGGTCTCTGAACTCATAATTTACAAATACATCTTTTAGTAAAGTTTGTTTTGAGATTGTGTGTTTGAAAATGCCACTTTTAGAAAGTGGGCATTTTCTTGCTTAAACCATTCTGTGACTCTGCCTGTTTGTGGATTCCCTGTCTGGGTCAGTTTGACCGTTGGGCTGTTTGCACCTCTCTCTAGACAGTGACACAAAGGGAGCTGGGGTGTAGCCTGCATATCCTCATGAACCTTCTGTGCTAGAAAGGAGGGGAGGAGTGGTCACTCACACCTGAAAGGGCTGTGCCTTGCCTCACACAATGCAGTCTCCCACCCCCTGCTGTGTGATCACTTCTGGACATCAAGAGGAACCTCTGCCTGGAGAAGAGCTGAAGAGCTAAGGAGAAATGCTGCCCTGCCTGTGACTGTGCTTTGTGCAGTTATCCTGCAGTTGCTGCTTCTGCCTGTGCAAGGGGACAATGACTGGACTTTGTTGTGAATTCCTGCTTGTGAAGAAATTTCCAAGGGCTTGTCCTGAGGTTGCCTCCTGTTGTTGAAGTCTCAGGGACATCAAAGTCTTCTCCTGCCAGCACCTGGACTCTCTGATGAGACTCCTGCCCTGCCAATTGGTGCCCTATCCAGTTCCTGGGGCCTTGGTAGGTGAAGCTGGCAGACCAAGACTGAAAATCCAGGCACAGACCGCCATGTGGGGAAAATGTTAGGAGCACCTTTCAAGACGCGGCTGAGAAATGACATACCACCGGCTTCGCACCAGACATCAACACCTGCATCACGGCTGGAAGATCGACGTACCCAGTGGGAGAAACAACACACAACACCCGCTGACGGAGGCTGATAACGTCGCAAGCCACATAGCAGGGTTTTGCTGATACTGTGTGGCAGGATTTTGGGCACAAACCTTGCTGGGCACGGAAAAACAACGTAAAGTCTGCCCGGATCCATGTACTTGCCCGGATCAATATATCGCTCTCCTGCAGAGAGTGAAAACGACACACGCGACTTAACCGGAGGAGGAGAAAGTTGCATTGTCTCTCTTGATGGTGAGAAATTGACGCATGGCTAACCTTTTCTGACGCACACTCGTCTGTGCATCTCTGCTATGCTAACCGTGTTTTTACTGTTTTCCCAAGGATTTAAGACTCTTTCTTGGTTTTTAATTCATAACTTGACTTGTGTATGGTGGATTTTCATCAAGGAGGCGTGCCATGGGTGTTGCGGTGGTTGTTCCCATCCATGGGTTTTAAAACATTCCCAGATTTAGAATAATCTGTAAACCTGGAAATGAGTCAAAACTGTATGCATACCCATGGGATGTGTAATGAGGAGGAATATCTTTATTTCTCCATGTTGTTTCCTCTTTCTATTTGTGATGCATTTTACAGCACACTTAGAAAGAGGGAAATACCTCCCTGGATTGTTTTTATGCAGGAAGGTTCCCTTCCTGTATAGAAGCAATCTGCTGACAACCGAGACATCCTTGCACCGTGGTGCAAGGGTGCCTGCATTGATGCTAGGCAGAAATTTGTACCAGCGCAGGGGGAAAGGACAGTGGCGTAGCGTGAGTTGTCAGCACCTGGGGCAAGGCAAGTAATTTGCGCCCCCTAAGAGCTGCGAGTGCGGGGCAAGGCAAGTAATTTGCGCCCCCCAGATGTTGCGCCCGGTGCGGCCGCCCCCCCCGCACCCCCCACGCTACGCCACTGGGAAAGGACAGAAATGCACCATATCTTGTAAATATGGTACATTTCTGCCCTTTCCCTGTAGCGCAGACCAGCCAGCTAAGCACGGTCACTTGCTGCGCTGCCCTGGGCCACAGGGCTTGGAAATATGCCCCAGAGTTTCCTACAACATCTCACAGCTTTTAGACTTCTTTCACATTCTAAAACTTATCCTTTGAAATCAGAGAACCAAGGGCCAGATGTAGCAAAAATAAAAATTGAGACTCGCATTTTGCGAGTTGATGCGACTCGCAAAATGCGAGTCGCAATATGTAATGCCAGAAAAATAACCGATCCGAGTTTGCGACTCACAGCCGGACTCGCAACGCAGTGTGCGAGTCCACAGATTGCGAGGTCGCTTTTTGCGAGTGTGCAAAAAACGAACTCGCAATTAGCGAGTAGGTGTCGCAAATTGCGATTTGTTTGAAAATTGCTTGCAGGTGCAGCAGAACACTCCAGAAACCACACCAGAACACTCTGAAAACACTTCCTGGCACATGATGATGACATCACAGCCAGGAAGTTTACAAATACACCTGGGAGGAGGGAGGACCACACCCTTTTATAACTGCCAGTCTTCACACAGAACAAACAGCAGCTGCCATGGAGGGAACCCCAAGAAAGAGGAAGCTCAAATGTTCTGAGAGGGAGCTGGAGGTGCTGACAGAGGAATGCTGTCAGCACCATGATGAGCTTTTTGGGAGAGCAGCCCTCAATGTCCCTGAGGCCACAAAAAAACTACTCTGGCAGGACATTCAGGATAAAATCAATTCCCTGGGTGTGAGCCACAGGACAATCGAGGACATTAAGAAGAGGTGGTATGACCTCCGCTCCCGGGCCAAGGAGAGGGTGGCAGAAAGGCTCCGGGAGATGAGAGGCGCAGGAGGGGGACCATCATCTGTGCCACCACCCACACCCCTGGAAGAAAGGGTGGAAGGAACATTGGACCAGGAGGCAGTGTGTGGATTTGGGGACCTGGACACCTCAGAGCCCGGCACATCAACCGGTGAGTACCATGTGATAAGCCTGTACCCCTATCAATGCCATACCCCCACCCACCATGTACACAGGTGCATGCACAACCAAAATAGCTCCATTTCAGGGTAGAAATTGCCAGAATGAAGCATTATGGGAATTGTAGTCAAATAGGCAGTTCATAGGCAAATGTTTATTAGGATGTGTGCAATAGATAGTAGGCACTGACAGTCTGTTCCCCATGTCCCACAGGTCTCCAGCAAGACACCCCCAACACCCCAAGCACCCAGGCCCAGGAGGACACCCCAGGACCCGCCAGCACCCCCACCTGCACGGTCAGCAGCATCCCTGCAGTAGCAACACCTGTTGCAACAATCACGCCAGAAGCTGCCCCAGCAACAGGCAGGGAGGACACAGGTGGGAGCACAGGGCAGCCACCGCTGCACAGGCGTCGCAGGACAAGACCATCTGGGCTGCAGTCTGCATCCGGGATACTTCCTCCAACCACCAGTGAGGCACATCTGCTGCGTGGTCAGTGCCTGCAGAACAGAATTTTGGGCAGGATCAGTGGTGTGCTGCACCGCTTTGTGCGAAACAACCATGCAAGCATGCAGCACCTCAACAGACTCATGGACATGATGTGCCAGAACACTGGGGACCTTGCCCTTGCCATTAGGGAACTGGCGGGAGGACTGCTGGCCCAGGCAGAGGCTGGGCGGCGCAGAGATCGGCAGATAATGCACCGACTGGACAGGATGGCCACATCGATCGGCAGGCTCGCCATTAATACAACAGGCCTGTCGAGGAGGACAGTTGGGCTGCAAGTAGAGATAGGCCATTTTGCTGGGGATGTTGCCAGGGGCCTGGGACGTCTCACCCACATAATTGAACTTATGGAGACACGGGAAATGTCGAGGGCCACAGGGGAAACACCCCAAGACAGTGAGGAGGGCTCAACAGTGAGCAGTGTCTCTGCCACTGACAGCAGGGTGCTCAGGAGTGGTAGGCAGAGCACCACGGACGCAGCAGGGACCAGCCAGGCTGGCAGGAGGGGCAGGAGATCATAGATAACACCCAGGACCATTAAATGTGGCACATGGCGTTAATGTGCCACATGACTGGTTGGCATTTTCCTGCCCATGGACAATTTCGACTTGTATATAGTTTCTTAATTACAGTAATAAAACAGTTATTTTTGTTCCACTTAACAAATGGAGTTTTTGGTCAATAGGTGAGTATGGTGGGAGTTGACACGAACCGTCCAAAATATTGTGTTGCAATGTGGTCCCGTCTCAGTCTGCCATGATTAGCTATACTCCTATCCCCATGATAGCGATGTGGTTGTTCTTGCTCTTCATCATCCGGATCTGGGTCTGCAGGGGTGAGAGGTAGCCCACGTCAGGTGGCTATGTTGTGGAGGTTGGCGCATGCGACCATAATTTTGAATGCGGTAATGGGGGTGTATTGGAGGGCGCCTCCACTGCGGTGGAGGCATCTGAATCTTGCCTTCAGGAGTCCGAAGGTGCGCTCTATCAGGTTCCTGGTCCTCTTATGCGCACTGTTGTATTGCCTCTCTGATTCAGTGCTGGGTGTTAAAAACGGAGTCATGATCCAAGGCCTGAGAGCATAGGCACTGTCACCTGTTGGGCACAAAAGTACACTGTTAGGAAGTCCAGATAGTCGTGCACAGTGACCTGTGTGTATGTCTGCAAGTGTCTATGGCTCTACCTAGGAGGTAACCGTCTCCGAATTCCCCACGTTCCAGGCGTTGATGTATCCCACTATGCCTAAAAATGTATGAGTCATGGGTACTGCCTGGAAACTTAGCTACGATGTCCGTGATGACATAATGGGCATCACAAACAACCTGTATGTTGAGTGAGTTGGTACACTTTCTGTTGCAGAAAATGTGTTCCCGATTTGCAGGGGGGCATATTTGAATGTGTGTCCCATCTACACACCCTATGACATGGGGAAAGTGGGCAATCCTGTAAAAGTCCAGCTTGGTGCTGTTCATTTCTGCCTCATTCCTTGGTAAGTATATGAAGTGAGACATGTGCGTGACTAAGGCATCTAGGAAGGCCCTGAGGAACCTTGACACTGCACTTTGGGATACCCCACCTGCCACAGCAATGACCCCCTGATAGCTCCCTGAGGCCAAGAGGTGCAGTGAGCATAGTACTTGCACATGCGTAGGAATGGCGCAGCCACGCAGAGTCTGGTGTTCTAGCTGTGGTTTGAGTAAATCTATTAATTCTAGAATGGCTGCGCTGCTAAGGCGGTATTTGTCATAGATCTCCTCTTCAGTTTGCTGAAAAAGAGTCTGCCTGGTTCTATATATCTTCTCCTGTCTGTGGCCCCTCCTCCTCATCTGCTGGGCTGCGTAGACTCTCCTCCTCACTGCTATCAGGTATATCTCTGCCATCTTGAGTAACCCAGATGGCTTCTGGGTCCCCTTTTATACTTTGGTAATGGTTACCACCTGCTCTGAGTTAGTGGTAAATGGGACATGCAAACTGGGCTTTTTGCGACTAGTTGCAATTTGCGAGTTGCAATTGCATAAGCTTTGCGACTCGCGAATTGCGACTTTGTATTTGCGGGTCGCAAAATGGGGTCTCAACGGATGCGACTCGCAAACGGGTCCCATCGCTTTTTGCGAGTCGGAAATGGGCTTTTTGCATCCCATTTCCGATTTTGCACTGTCGCAAATTGCGATTCTGCCCGTTTGCGAGTCGCAAACCTTTGCTACATCTGGCCCAAAGAGAGCAATGACTCCCATTTGTTCTTTTATATCATCAACATTTATTTTTACCATCAATACAAAATGGTTACTGTTAAGCAACTTCCTACAAGCAAACAAGCAACTTCTTACAAGCAAAGTGATAATACCAGTTCCTATTAAAAGAATTCCTGACCTGCTGATACCTGTCAGTATTTTCAATTCATGTTTCCTGTCTATAACTGAGGAATTCAAAAGCTGTGAGTACTCCACATTATGTCACAAGGAAATAATGCTGTTTAGTCAGTGATCTTGCTTACAAAGGGTACATTTGTAGTGGGTCAATCATTAGTGTTTTCTTAGTGGCTAAACTCACATTTCTTTAAGGGAACAGCCAAATAAACTATCTCTAAAGCTTCCCTTTGTATGCTGTTGGGTACATTCCTCCAAATACATTCACAATGTCTAATCTACTTCAGTCAGAAGCACCCTAATATTATCTTTCTGGGTTATAAAACAAAAAATGCCTTGTAAAGCTCATCTCAGCAGAAGACGCTCTAGTTATGTTATCGTTAAATGGAATGGATATTCCATGTGCACTGATGAGCCCTCTGTCAATATCTACTCCTGTAGAAAGGCAAAACTTAAAAAAGTTCTCAGGAAACATCTGTTTTGCTCCAGAAATGGCGTAGATGCTGCATGTTGAAATAAGCATGACATTTTATTTCTCCACCCCCTTCTAATTTAACACAAGCTGAAATCATGGTGCTTTGCCTGATGAGAGATTGACAACGTTAACATATGTTGTGTAAGATTTATAATTCCCTCTATATGAGGCAGTAGGCATACACGGTTAATCACATGCAAAATACAAACATCGATAAAACTGATTTTAATTCTGATAATAAATACTGACCACGCAGCGAACACTCCTGTTTAACCCGATACGCGATTTCTCTTTTTAAAAAGGCCAGCAGATGATAATCACCAGAACATTTCCTTTTCAAAATTACACAATTTCAGTGGTATGTAAAAGCTTAGTGCTAATGTATTATTTGTTAGGCCTCAAAAGCTTTATGTGCCGAGCCTGACATAGGTAATCTAACATCCCTTATTCTAAGCATCATTCAGACAAACTTTATAGAACCCACACCACGAACCTGACATCTAGGGTTTGGGAAACTGAAAGTACCCTTTATATGATTTGCACCCACCTGGTCTCTCTGTTTGTTACTATGAGTTGTCCCGGCAGCAGCTGTTTCAGTTATCTGATATGTGACATTTTGTGATATATGGCGTTCATTTAATTTGGTCTAATTAAATTTCTCATAATAGGAAAACTCTCAGCAGAGGTGGTCACCTAGCCAGGCTCTGGATGTTTACACAAACAGAAGCATGGGATGCACAAGGCCACAGTGCTAGAACTTACTAAACCTCTGTTCATATAACATGTGACTTGTATTCCAAGAAAGAGCTCATATTTAATGATGTTGCCAAAGAAAATGTCCTATTGAGGAAGTGTAAACATGAGGTGGAAACCCACCAGCAAGGGATTATTATCCAGAATCAATGAGTGTCTACTTTCAGTGGAAACTTTATGTGTGCAGTCTTTCCCAGCTCTTTACAAATGAGGAGGTTTACAATAGCAAGTAGAACATAAAATCCGATCACAAAAGTGGAAGCAAATTACAAAGGTACGGTCATGGCATAGCATAGGGTGTTATTTACATTTTCAGTTGCATACACACTTGTTCAAATGCATATGGAGTGGAGATCCACCCACGATTTGGCAGAGAATCAATTAACAGGTCACTCATTATGGGGGCCCTGATGTACTCACTTGAGACTGAGAGATCTCAAAATGTAGAAGCAATGGTGTGGCCTTAGCAGGAGAGGAGCTATCGATATTTGGGATCTGAGGCCTGCTTGCCAAGTTAGCACAGTGCCCAGAAAGAAGTTATGGTGGATGTTAATAGTCCCCTAGCGCCACCTTGCGCCACATTAACATCGTTATTTATGACGCTAATGTGGCCCAACGAGGCCTAAATCTCAGCGCCGTATGTAAAGGGTGGTGAAATGCATGCATTACGCCAACCTGTAACCCTTTGCGCTACATTACGCCTGAGCCAGGCATAATGTATGCAAAGGGGGCGTTTCCCCATTAGGGGAGCCGGAAAAATTACGTAAGGAAATCTAAGAGATTTCCTTGTGCCATTTTTTACGGCACTTTTAACGCCTGCTCAAGAGAAGGCGTTAAAAGCGGGCTTCCATTCTTTAGCCTGGAGCCCTTGGTACTCTGCAGGAGTAGCACCAATATTGTGGCGCTACTCCTTCCGAGTACATCAATAGCGTCATGTGGAATTACACTATTGCCCCCTACCCTGCGCCATGGTGAGCCGTATTTTAAATACGGCACACACATGGTGGCTGTAGGGGGTCGCTAAAGCAAATATGTTAGAGATATTATTAAGTGTTTATGCATTTTGAATAATAACGATAAAATGTAGAAATAAATAATGTAGAGAATTAATGTGCACGTTTGAAAATGTGCCCTCGGAGAGTAGTCACCAAGATTCACAAATGTACTAATAAAATTAATAACATGTATGAAATATAGAAAATGTATTAAAATAATGTAGTAGTATGTCATATTGAGATATGTAACCTGTGTTTTGCATTATATTGTAGCGTTAACTCAGCCGAAGTTGTGGCCTAGTTTTGCCAGGCCTCATGCAGAAGCTGAATTATTAGTGCAATGTAGAGAAGCTAATGTGCTGAACTGATTATTGTTTAATAAAATCTGCTCAGTAAAAATCCTATGTGTGAACCGACTGACAGGAGATGATGGAATCATAAATGTATCAAGGACTTGTAAAGCAGACGAGAAGTACATTCTCATGAATCAAACAATGGAGACACTGGCTGGAGAAGAAGATGCAACATTTTTGATACCTGATGAGCCGCATGATGAGAACATCGTACAGTGAACCAATCGACACCTTGAGAACTGTGTAATACTAGAATTCATAGATTTGAAAAACTAAGATCATTGGAGAGAGTCATAACTGGTGACTGTCCAATTAGGAATTGGGGGATAGTCTGAGCGACTTTGATTTAATGACAGGACAAAGGGGGAAAACTTCAGAATAGATGTTAGAGGTTAGGTGTGGATGTTCAAAAAGATTTGAGATTCTGTCATTTGGCTCAAGCTCTTGAGAGCCTCATGTGATGCTGATCGATTGATGACCTGAAGACGAAGACTGACTTAGTTGCTGATCCATACCGTGTCTAGGTAGCTATGACAATGTGACTGATTAACTTTTTGGGCGTTTTCTTTCTAGGTACCAACTTTGCTGTCTAAATAGTTTTTATTTTCTTGTCCTAAGTTAGATGTTTTTCAAAATTCATGTTCTAAACTGTTTTCGCATGAAGTTCCACATGCTAATGCTAATCTGGGTTAAGTAGGGTTTCTATTTTGAGACGTTGAAATAAACGGTGACAAATGATTGATGGACTGATTTGCTGAACTCTGCTACTCATGTTAACATATTCGTCATTATTGGCTTATGTTGAGGCATTAGAATGTATGTTTTCTCAAGTTCTGATTAGATTGTGTTATTGGTGGCCGCTAATTAATTAATCTTGAGTGAATTTGAATAAAGTTTGAATTAATCTCAAGACTTAGTATTATAACCAATAGGGAAATAAAAATTGCTAAACGTATATTGAGTTGTGGTTTTTCATGAATATTGACGTTATTAACTACTGAATAATGTTTCGCTTATTGGTTATTGGTTCGTGTATTGATTATCGATGCACATTGGTTACACCGTAGCTAGGATACTCCATGCAAATCAAAAGGTTCATTGACCTATACATGTCCCCTTATAAGTTCACTTATTAAGGACCCGGCAGGCTAGCAGGGGCACAGGGAAAGTGGAGCGCCACTTCCATAACTCTGCCCCTTGCTAACACATCCCGTCTTAGATAATTTACTTGTCTGAGACTCGTTTCAGGCCAATTAATCTTTTGACCATGATTGAAGACACCTTAGGGGGAGACAACTAATCAGCATATAAATCACTAGGTCAATCATGTTCTCCTTATCCAATATGTCAAAGTAAACCAATCTAGATAAATGCATTAATAAAGTTTGATCACACCATGACCTTTCAACCATGAATAACCACACAAAAATGAGTAAGATTGAAGTTATTTTATTCCCTATAGGTTACACTCTACTAGCAAGTTTATTAGTCTCAAAACCATAAAACACATTAGCACTGTCACGATATGGCAACTCGAATAAGATTTCATCAAAGCAAAGATCATGAACATTAGAACAAAGCACGACGTCAACATGGATTAATCTTAGCAGAGTATCATTAGCGCATTATTCAACAAAGCATTGATTGAGTCATTTGTCTATTTGCGTCTGCTTTAGTGAACTCCTTAACTGACCTCAAATTAGCATTAGCATGTTGGGCTTCATGCAAAACAATTTAGCAACACAAATTTAGAAAACATCTTACTATGGTCTCTATCAAAGGTAGCAGTTGGTACCTAGAAAGGAAAAGCAAACAGACAATTACAATTTCATTATCATATAGTTACCCTCCGTAATGGGTCAGCATACAGAGTCAGTCTTCGTCCTCAGGACATCAGTTGATTCGCCATCAGCCAGGGAACACAGTAAATTTCAGCAAGACACTCAATACGGGATACTTCCCTCATAAGGAGGAAAAGTATGAATCGGGCAAGACAAAGATAAGGATGGGTTGAAGAATCAAACAGCAAAATCAGAGTGACAAAGTGGCTAGGTGCTAGCAAAAAGGCACATAATGGCTGATTTCTCCTTGTGTCACAGGATTATATCAATCTTGTTGTACAGTCCCCTAATTTCCAATTGGGTAACATTTGGTGCATCATTATCTCTGTCCACTAATCAGGTAGTCACCTCATTAGAATTGTCACTTTAGAACAGTAGTTCTCGCGTAGTTTATTGGCTCCTGTAATTGACGTCTCCAACGCGTAGAATGTTAGGTACAAACTTTACTCTCTCAGGCTCTCAGGCTCAGTCAATAGTTCCATTGTCTTTACCAGTTCAGGCGACCTTGTACCTGTTGCAAGTTTACACTGTTGCATTCAGCAAGAATGTCTCCTTGAGCAATTCGAGTCTCATGAGAAAGAATTTACTACAGTTACACACATCTTCTAGTTTCTGTAAAAGTACAGCTACATGTCCTTCAGCAAGTCAGCAGATCGCACGTTAGAGGAACACATTTAATATGAGACCGGCAGCTAGGCCCGAATCATGCTAACTAAGGCCTAGTTATTAATTTTTAGCGACAGTTTAACATATAAATCTTAATGCTAGTACAAAATCATACATTAGTACATTAATAATTCATCGTTAGTCAATTTCATTTACCATCGTATACATTGGTGGGCACTCCACGTGGGCACATTTCAAACACGCGTTTAGTAAAACACAGCAATACAATTTCTATGCAGCATCATTAGGCATCAATTTGCAAACATTTCATGTTAATTTTGATTAAAATAACTACACTCCAACAATCCCTCCTCTGATGACACTTGCCATCACAGAAATCCATTCCTTAACAATCCTATACCTTTTCAATTCCTTCATTTCCAATTCCTCTTTCTGCTTCACCTTTTCATATTGTGCTCTGAACATTTTCTCCCTTTTCCTTTCTTCCCTCCTCGGTTTATGTTTTGCCTATTTTGCTTTACCTCTTTCACAAATTTTGCTCAGTACCCATAGTCCAAATAAACAAGTCAAAACAATTACTATTCCCTGTATTAGTTTTCCCAAGAACCCATGCAAAAGACCACTAAACCAACTTCCGACACGCACAAATCCTTCTCCAACTTTTTCCCAGACTTCTGGTGCTTTCAGTTCCTTCAAATCTGCACTATCTCTTGTTAGGTTAGTAAGCATACTTCTAATCTCATTACTATTATCCGGTATGTAAGCACAACAGTGGCGCTCATTGAGCATCTTTCAGACTCCACCACTTTTCTCTAAAAGAATGTCTAAAGCAAACCTATTTTGAAGAGTCATAGCCCTCTTCACAGCAAGTTCGGTATCCATCAGGAGTATAGCCCCTGTGAAGTTTGTCAGCATGTTATCCACAATAGTAGACAACTTTTGAATCTTTTTGGAGTTCAAAACAACTGAAGGAATTATTGCTTCAATTATGTCTCCTACTACACCAGCAGCAGTTTCTCTCTTTTGTCTAGCACGAAGTAATTCTGTCACTTTTGGAAACTTCTTAAAATCATCTAGTTGAGAAATCTTTGGAAAAACTATTCCCAAATTACAAGTCCACAAATGTAATAAACCCCTGGGATCGCTTGATCCATTCCATTCAGCATGAAAGTCCATTTATTCTGAAACAAAAACACATGCTTACACTCACTCGTTCCTACAAACACATTGTCATAATATGACTTTGGTTGCGTTATGCAAAGCCTTCCTATATGTTTCGCATCTAAAGCTAGCTTCCTTTGTTCCCTAACCCCATTATTACTATTACTAAGGAATGATCGTTGCTGCAAGCCCTTTTCTAATTTCCCCCCTAAAACCCTCCTTCTATCTTCTGTGTTATCTAGCAAGCTCTTTTCTACAGATGTAAGCAAGCATATCAAATTATTGCGGTGCGCATATGAAGCACTAATTGTCGTTCTAGGATCAAAGAATCCCTTAATCAGCTTTATAGCATAATACTTAGCTACACTATTCAAATCTTCTATGATGGGCACATAAGAGAACACTAAATCATAGTTCGAATAAAAATATTGCACTTCTTCTTGATTATAGAAACGCGTTAGTAGCAAACTACAACTAATCCCATATGTTAATGGCAAGCTGTGATATGTAACTCCCTCTTGGACTGAAAGAGGAATTTGTGTACACACATAACAAGCCTTTGCGTCCATAGTGTCAACATACTCACTCAGCAAGCGATAGAAAACATTAGTAGACAGCTCCCCTTTTGTATTAGTTTCATCACGCAACTACTTTGTATCTTGCTCAAACTTATCCCACAGTGTTAATGTAGCAGTCTCAGAAACTGTGGCATTGTTAGCTTCACTCTCATCCACCAAACGCATTTCCACAAACAGAGCTATAATGAATATCACTCACATAACACCCAAAGCAATACCCAAATATTTACAGCGCTTATTCCCCTCAATGTCATCTCCTGACCTAGGCATGATCTGTAAAGAATCGGAAAGTAATGTACTACAAACGCAATCAACTAATAGGAGGATGGTTAATAGATCTTTTTCTCCATAAAGCTTATGCAAAAGTCTTTTTCCAGCAAGTATTTATAGCTTTCTCATTCACTCCCAGGGTCTTTTGTCAATCCAGTTAGCAGCTTGTCACAAACGGGTTTTTTCCAAAGTCAATTCAGGTTAACAGTGTCACATCCGGTAATTTATCAGTCTCTTTTCTCAGGTTTCCCTTTATTAAATTTCAGCTTCACACAGTCTCTTTTATTTGTAGCCGATTTTAAGTACCATAATATTGACCTGGAATCTCACAATCAAAACAAAATGCCAAGAACTCTTGTTGCCACTCGGCTGACATTGCATAAGCCCATTCAGGACCTGCGTATCTTCTGTTGGCTATTATTTTTCTTTTCAACTTGCAGTCACCCTGCAATTCTCCTTCACTCAGATCTTCCTTCCTTATGGTATGGACCTCTTCCTCTATTGTTTCATTGATGACCACTTTCCCTTTTTCAGTTTGTGACTCTGGCCACTTATCTCCTCTCAGTGTTCTTTTACTGTTCGGTTTTTCAGGTTGCTGATCAATGCCCTCCTCTTGTGCTATGGTGTTTTCCCTTGGTGGATCTGCAAGCGGCTCAGGAGGAGTCTGAGCACTCTGGCTTTCTTCGGCCTCAACTCCTTTGTCCTCTGGGACTGTCAGGGGTTCAACTTCAAACCCGTAGCCGTCTGCTTCTGGGAGAACCTCTCTTTGGGTCGGTTCCCCTGGTGCCTCAGTTGAGATAGGCTCACCGTCACCCGTCTGGATCTTGTTTGCTGTTTGAGTGACCAAGCCGTCCTCAACGGGCTCTCCTCCAGTCTCAGTTCCCCTTTGATTATTCTTCCGCCCTGAGACTTTTCTGTAGCTGTTTGTTTCGACAACTCAACTTCCTCATCAGTTGGATACGTCACCTTCTTTGTGTGACTGGCATGGATCCAGTTTGGAATTCCCGCACGTCTCACAGCAGTAGTAGTTGTCAGTATCACTTGATACGGCCCCTTCCAACCTGGCTCCAAACACGACTTCCTCACGTGTTTCTTGACAACAACCCAGTCACCGCCCTTCAGATTGTGACCTGGATCATTTATCGGTGGCAGTGTGGTTGCTTCCACCTGGTGAGAGACAGAGCGGACCACGTCAGCTAGACCCTTACAGTAGTCCAACACCATATCATCCGTGATATTCACAAGAGCATTTGCAGGCAATGCAGGCAATCTCATAGCTCGGCCCATGAGAATTTCATGAGGAGACAGTCCTGTTTTCTTGTTAGGTGTATTTGTCATTGACATTAGCACTAAGGGCAATGCATCTGGCCATTTCAGATTTGTAGCTGCACACATTTTTGCCATTCTCGACTGCAAGGTACCATTCATCTGCTCCACTAGTCCTGAGGCTTCAGGATGGTAGCTACAATGCAACTCTGTTCAATGTTCAGTGCAGCACACAAGAGCTTAACCACCTCATTGTTGAAGTGACTTCCTCTATCTGATTCTAAAGAGATCAGGAACCCGAAACGTGGTATTAATTCCCTAAGCAGCAACTTCGCTACTGTGAGACTGTCATTCTTACGTGTAGGGTATGCTTCAATCCAATGACTAAAGATGCACACAATCACCAACACGTACCTCAGACCTCCACACACAGGCATCTCAATAAAATCCATCTGCATCCTGCTAAATGGACCTCCAGCTCTCCCAATGTGGCTCAAATTCACCACGGTCCCTTTTCCCGCATTCATCTGCTGACAGATTACTTCTGCAGCTTGTCTAAATTTTGGATTGAACCAATCGATTTTGAACAACCTGATCATGGCGTCTCTCTCCCAATATGTGCTTGACCATGGTAAATCCTTGCAAACTGTGACAAGAGACTGTTTGGCAAAACCATTTTACCCTCATCTGAAACCCACAAATCATCAGGTCTTTGTACACATTGCATTTTAAGCCAAGAACGTTTCTCTTCTCTACTGGCACATCCCTGCAACAATTTTAATTCTTCCATTGTGTCCACCACCCTCAATGCATAGCCTGTGCATGTCTCATTTTCAGTTTCAGGTGACAATTCCCACTGATGTTTGAATGATATACAGTTCAATGCACAAAACCTTGCGACTTGATCTGCATATCCGTTTCCCATTGACACAAAATCTTGTGATTTCACATGAGCGTTGCATTTCACCACGGCAATTTCAAGAGGTAACTGAATCGCGTGCAACAACTCCTTAATTCTTTCACCATTTTTCACTGGAGAACCAGAAGAGGTCATGAAACCCCTCTGTGACCATAGCTGGCCAAAATCATGGACAATTCCAAATCCGTATCTGCTGTCAGTATAGATAGTTACATTTAGTTTGTCAGTGGCATGGTATGCCCTAGTAAGAGCAACCAGTTCAGCCACTCGAGCAGAATACACTCTCTCAAGCCAAGATGCTTCCAGGATACCGGTGATTGTACACACAGCGTATCCGGCTCTCAGTACTCCTACTGAGTCTCTCAGGCATGAACCATCAACAAAGATAATGTAATAATTTTCCTCCTATTGAGTATCTTTAATGTCAGGTCTTGGTTTGGTGCACAGTTCTGTTACCACAAGACAATCATGTTCTACTTCCTCAGCATCATCAAAATCTGTATTCTCATTAGGAAGCAAAGTTGCCGGATTGAACACGGTACAGCGTTTCAATGATACATTAGGTGTCCCCGATATAATCGTTTCATATTTTGTTAGACGAGCATTAGTCATGTGCTGCGTCTTGGTTCAGGTGAGTAGTATTTCGACTGAGTGTGGGACTATAACTGTTAAGGGATGTCCCATCACTATACCTTCACATTGAGTGAGGCTTTGACCAACTGCTGCAACTGCACGCAGACAACCCGGTAAGGCAGCTGCAACTGGGTCCAAAGTAGCTGAAAAATATGCTACTGGGCGGTTTGCACCTCCATGGACCTGTGTCAGGACAGACAAAGAACAAGCATCACGTTCATGACAAAACAGTACAAAAGGCTTTGTGTAGTCAGGCATGCTTAAAGCTGGAGCCCTGCACATGCACTCTCTCAGTTCAATGAATGCCCTCATCTCTTTCTCGGACATAGTTAGGGTATCCGGGCCATCCTTAACCTCCTTGACAATCAACCTCACCAAAGGCTTAGAGATAATTGAGAAGTTGGGAATCCACTGGCGGCAGTAGTCCACCATTCCCCAAAACATCCTAACATATCTCTTGGATGTCGGGGGACTCATCTGTAATATGGCTGTCACCTTTTCTTTTGATATTCTTCTCGACCCCTTCTCAATCAGGTGGCCCAAGTACTTCACCTCATTCTGACAGTACTGCAGCTTCTTTGGGGACACTCATATCTCATTAATTTTTCTCAGGTCTTGGACAATTCAAACTTTCCCACAAGGCTTTCTCAATCCCATTATTGGCGAATTACGTGGGCTGCTCATCACTTCTTTTAAGACCCCTTGCTTCACAAAGTCCGCAATTATCTGCGTCACCTGTATGAGGACATCTTGTGCCATGTGGTACTGCAGTACCTGGGGAAACACGGCTTTTGGCTTCACCTCTACCTTGACTGGTTCCACTCCTTTTATCAGTCCCACTTCCTTTCCTGTCAAGTCCCACACCTTCTCTGTGACTGTTCCCTGTAATTCGGTTTGCAAATCGGTCACTGTGAACATCAGAAAAAAAGCTTATCAAAGGGTACTCCTCATTTGTGGTCTCCGTCTCTGGTTCTGAGATCTGACCATTGTCCCCTTCATCATCAATGTTTGTCTGCACCTCAATTCCTTCATTGGAACAGGTGATTGAACACCTTGCCTTGCACAGCAAGTCTCTCCCCACTAGGGACACAGAACTTGAATCACAGACTACAAACCTATGTAATCCCTGAAAGGTACCAATCTCGACTTGGACCGGATCTGTAATTGGATTAGTCAGGAGCTGATTTGCTACTCCTACCACCTTTATAGTACGCCCTGAAAGCGACAATTACGGAACTTCTGCACTTCTGACTGTAGAGCTTGTAGCTCCTGTTTCAACCAGGAACTAAACCTTGTGACCCATCACCTTTCCCTGCACATAAGGGCCCCTCTGAACTACTTCTAGGGACGCTGCAAGTCTGCACTCCTCACTATCCGAACAGTCATCTGACCATTCATCATTTATTCCATTCTCACCACGCAATGGGAACTGTTGTACTGCATTATTTTGACTCATTGTTTGACCTGTGACCTGTTGAGGAAGCATCACCTGTTGCTGTCCCATCAGAGCTAAAGGCAACTGCATTTGCTGTCTAGGTACCACGGGAATGTGCTGTTGTATTTGCTGCACCTGCGCTGGTTGAACACGTGGCATTTGCATTTGCTGCATGGGCTGGAGACCCTGCATCTGAACCATATTATTCTGGAAGTTCGGGTTTGAACCCCTCATTCTTGGACCCCTCACATTTTGAAATGCCCTGACATCTATGCTTTGTTGAACAACACCATCCTGCACCATCATTGGACATTCCCGCTTCCAGTGTCCCACGCTCCCGCACACATGGCACGGTGACATCTTTTTCATCCCTTGCATGTCATTTTGAACCACAACAGTATTCAAGTCTGGGACACGGTTCACAAAACCTCCCCGACCTCTGCCTCTCGTTGGCAGCTGAAACATTTTGTTTCCTTGTGGTTGCTGCACCATCTGCTGTACTCAATTTCCCTGCATCCCTGCTTGAGCTACCTTAATTTGCATCACCATCACATTCTCTTTCAGCTTTCTTTGCTTCAACTCAATCTCATCACTACAGTATTTTGCGTACTGCAACACCTCATCAATCGGTTTCGCTTGCCAACAGATCAAATGATTCTTAATCATCTGACTAATCTCTGGTCTTAATCCTTCAACGAACCTGAACACAAGATGATTCATGTCTTTTGGTTCTATGACCTCTGTGCAACTATAGTGTTTGAACGCCTTTAACAACCTCTCATAGTAACCATGTATCGACTCTTTGCCTTCTTGTGCCGTTCGATCAATTTTCTGCCAATCAGTAACTTTCGGCGACACTTTCTGCTTCAAGAATTCAATCACCTTGTAGTAGAGCTTCATCACCTCAGGAGTCGGTGGTCCTGTAGTCCTGTCCCTTGGCTGTTCCGCTGTCGGCCAATTCACACTCCTCTTGCACTCAAGCCACAAATCAGCTTGAACTATAATCTCAAACAGTGTGTTCAAGTCTTCCCAGAGACACATTGCAAGCTTCACAAACCTATCCGTTTGCTGATACCACTCTATTGGCTTTTCCCTCAGCCCTGGATAATCATTTGTGCATGACAAAGTGTCACCTCTAGACCATGGTACATGAACTAGAACCCCTCCAGCTGCCTCTCTCATCGGTAACATCTTTATTGTTCCCGTGTCTGGCGCAGCTTTCACCTAATGCTGTTCCAGGCAGTCACTTTTCCTCTTATCTCTCTTCTTCGCCCATCTGCCTTCCCACTTCTCTAATGCTCCCCAAACCTGCGCACTCTGTAGTATCTCTTTGAGGTGTGCCTTCATCCCAGTGGATCTCATATGATCAAAATCTTTAGGTTCGAAGTCTAACCTATAACTCCTCTTCAGATGTTTAGTATTGTCTAACTCCATGCCGTATTTGTCTGCCACGTTCGCTAACCTCTGGTGCACCTTACTCACTTCTTTGGTTATTTTCGGGCACAGATATCTTAATTCTGCTTCAGTGTATGATTCTAATCTGTTCACTCCCATGCTCCCTTCTACTAGCTCAGCTGCTTCCACTCCCAACCTCACAAAATTCAGGTATTCCTCTCTTTCTGAACGCTCTGCTGTCACAGGAGTAGTCTGTGGAGTGTTAAGCTTGTCTAACCACTCATTCAACTGTTGCGCAGTTAAGCCTTGCAACGAGATATTTCCAGCCTGAACCATCAGGGTTTGTGACATGTTTGCACTCATTACCTGTGGGGTCAGTAGACCCAAACCGCTTGTCTCATGGTTTCTAACGGAACCCATAAGATCCAATAAGGATCTAGATCTCTCCGCTGTCTGTTCTCCTGGTGTCATCCCTTGGGAGCTTCCTGTGAATCCTCCTCTTATCACCTCTTGAGTCATTACTCTTTGGTCACACACACTAGGTTTTGCCTGCACATATAGCGGTACTGGCGGACCAACGGTAACTGGCAAAGATAGCAGCTGGCATCTGTCTATTTCCTAATCCCAATGGAGCATTGACTCCCATAGCTTGATTCATTATAGGTGCTGTAACTGATTGCGGTCCTGTGACCGAAGTGTAATTCGAAACCACCTGTTGCTGTGGCTGGGCAGCAATTGTGGAGTTGGCTCAATCTGCACTAACTTTGATCTCATGTGTACTGGATCAGGAGGCACCATCAAACTCGTAGTCATCTCTAAGACTGGGACATCAGGGTAGAGCCTCTGAACTGGTGGTGGCTGCAACCGTATCTGCATCTCGAGTGCAGTGGATACACTAGCACCATTCTGTATCGGAGCTGATGTGGTAGTATTATTTGTCTCTACTGTATTCGTGATCCCCTGATTCCGTGACGAACTTACATGACCTGCGCTAGTACTCGGTCTGTTATCATTTATGGCATATGGTGGTGGTCGATCATGTAACAACTGATTGAGAAACTCATCATCATCTGAATCATATGCATCCACCCAGGATATCTGAGTCTCCTTTTGCCTACTAGAGCCCTTGTCTGTTTTACAAGTGGCCTTTCTTCCCTGTGTTTTGGCCTCCTGAGTTATTGCCGGAAACATCCTAACTCCGTCTATTATTTCCCTTCTCCACATCCTGGTCTCACTATCCCACCTAGCCTCCGCTAGAGTCTTTTCTGCTTTCCTCATTCTCCTCTCGAATTTCTGTTGCCTCTGCTACATGGCCATCAAATCCCAAATCGCTAACGCCTCAAACTGAGCTGGTCTCGGAGGCGGCATTTGCTCATTTAACGCTTTCCGCAAATTCCCTAGAACCCCTATGTTAAAGGTTCCATTCTCTGGAAACGCCAAACACTCATCTTTCTCTGTTAATTTGCACCATTGCTTTAACCAAAGACATGGCACAACTCCCTTCTCCTCTATTACAGCATAAGCGGAAGTATCCTCTAGGGGTGTAGGCTCCCCTACACTCCTTGTAATGTACGCATCTCCCCTCAAAGCACTCTTTAAAGCCTTGAAAAACTTCATTTTAGCATTTTTTATTTTGCTTAAAATCGAATCAGGAAGTTACTTTTAGTTCCCAGAACACTCTTCGCCTACCTTCTCAACCAATCACCTCTCACGGACGGCTGTCAATCCGTGCGCGACCCTTCTCACTAGCTGACCTATCCCAGCGCGGCTCCAATGACTTCACACTCACACACACTGCGGCTGACAAAGTCTTGCGGCTTGCCTTCCTCACTCTAAATCCACACAAAACGAATGCAATATATTGCGAGCACCTTAACAACAAACTCAAATTTGCCGGTTTACTACAGGAAGGGTAACACAATCGCTTCAGAACTTTACAGAGATTTCACTTGAAGCCTCGGCCGCTACTCTCTCCTTCTCAGATCCCGCACCCACAAGCAGAATTCAACCCGCAAATTCTACTCTCGACTTTTCAATGGTTCGTCCTAGTGCACTTTAGAACTTACCAATTCTCCATCTAAGGTTTCACTCCAACATTTTGACTCAAACTCGACTCGTCAACCACGCCCGATTGACCTATTAAACTGCGCAAATTACAACATAAACCAAGTGTCTCATACACTTATCAATATACTCCGGAGTCTTAGACCATGCCGTGTCCGTACTTCATCAACAGCCACATGGACAATTTTTGAGCACAAAGCGCCACACTCACATGAAGTTCGCTGACTTCCTTACTCTCATACTGCAGAGTACGCCCACTCCTACTAAAACATTGGCTAGCCTAAATTCTCACAAACCTGATAATTCACCTGCGATATGCATAAGCTGAGCAAGCGCAAATTCTACGTCACGCATACCTGTCACTAGAACGCCGACAACATACCCAACTCACTTCGGCAAGCTCTGAGATTCCGGGAAAGTCATTTGGGACTTAGGGGCACATCATCTTTACGATTTGCATTATTTCGAAAAAACTTCTAAAACAATGGTCCCTCGTCCTAGGGCCCCAAAGGGCTAGAACCATCCTCTGCTACCAGACCTGCTAACGCGTCCCGTCTTAGATAATTTACTTGTCTGGGACTCGTTTTAGGCCAATGAATCTTTTGACCCTGATTGAAAACACCTTAGGATGAGACAACTAATCAGGATATAAATCACTAGGTCAATAATTTTCTCCTTATCCAATATGTCAAAGTAAACCAATCTAGATAAATGTATTAATAAAGTTTGATCACACCATGACCTTTCAACCATGAATAACCACACAAAAATGTGTAAGATTTAAGTTATTTTATTCCCTATTGGATACACTCTACTAGCAAGTTTATTAGTCTCAAAACCATAAAACACATTAGCACTGTCACGATATGGCAACTCGAATAAGATTTCATCAAAGCAAAGATCATGAACATTAGAACAAAGCACGACGTCAACATGGATTATTTTTAGCAGAGTATCATTAGCGCATTATTCAACAAAGCATTGATTCAGTCATTTGTCTATTTGCGTCCGCTTTAGTTAACTCCTTAACTAACCTCGAATTAGCATTAGCATGTTGGGCTTCATGCAAAACAATTTAGCAACACAAATTTAGAAAACATCTAACTATGGTCTCCATCAAAGGTAGCAGCTGGTACCTAGAAAGGAAAGGCAAACAACAATTACAATTTCATTATCATGTAGTTACCCTCCGTAATGGGTCAGCATACAGAGTCAGTCTTCGTCCTCAGGACATCAGTTGATTCACCATCAACCAGGGAACACAGCAAAATTCAGCAAGACATTCAATACGGGATACTTCCCTCATAAGGAGGAAAAGTATGAATCGGGCAAGACAAAGATAAGGATGGGTTAAAGAATCAAACAGCAAAATCAGAGTGACAAAGTGGCTAGGTGTTAGCAAAAAGGCATGTGATGCCTGATTTCTCCTCGTGTCACAGGATTATATCAATCTTGTTCTACAGTCCCCTAATTTCCAATTGGGTAACATATGGTGCATCATTATCTCAGTCCAATAATCAGGTAGTCACCTCATTAGAATTGTCACTTTAGAACAGTTCTCACCTAGTTTATTGGCTCCTGTAATTGACGTCTCCAACGGGTAGAATGTTAGGTACGGACTTTATTCTCTCAGGCTCAGTCAGTATTTCCATTGTCTTGACCAGTTCAGGTGACCTTGTACCTGTTGCAAGTTTACACTGTTGCATTCAGCGAGAATGTCTCCTTGAGCAAGTCGAGTCTCATGAGAAAGAATTTACTACAGTTACACACATCTTCTAGTTTCTGGAAAGGTACGGCTTCATGTCCTTCAGCAAGTCAGCATATCGCACGTTAGAGAAACACATTTAATATGAGACCGGAAGCTAGGCCCCGACTCATGCTAACTAACACCTAGTTATTAATTTTTAGAGACATCTTAACATATAACTCTTAATGCTAGTTCAAAATCATACATTAGTACATTAATAATTAATCGTTAGTCAATTTCATTTACCATTGTATACATTGGTGGCCACTCCCCGTGGGCACATTTCAAACATGCGTTTAGTAAAACACAGCAATACAATTTCTATGTGGCATCATTAGGCATTAATTTCCAAACATTTCATGTTAAGTTTGATTATAATAACTACACTCCAACACCCTAAGTTTGGTGTACAGTTCTTCTGAGACAGCTGGTGGGAGAGTTCACAAATCCAGCTGGATTTTTTTTTCAGTGACAGGCTTTGTTAAATTATTGAACATTGTAGAAGTGAGAAGACTTTGTTAATACACAACAGCACGTTCTTGTACACTGTGGCAGAGCCTTTAAAGGATGTGCGGTAAGATCCTGAATATGCCAGAACGATATAGCACCACAGTGTTTTCAAGGGGCTACTGTGCTGTTTGGTTATTGGTAATTGTGCTGTACACCAGTGGGGGTTGGTGAAGAGACGGTTTCCTGGCTTCACTGACACCATGGCATGGCAAGTATTTAATAGAAGGTTACAGAGTTGAGGCTTATTCCTCAAGAAATTTCATTACTTGCGTTGTAGTTTTTATTTTTTTTATTTGAGAGAGAAAGTGTTTTCCTAAAACCATGAAGCCCATGCTGTTTTTGACAAACCACAGTGATCAGAGGGAAAGGTAAAAGGTGCAAAACGCAAGCATATGCCAAGAGAGGCATTGTGAGGCAGCTTTCTGCATAAAGCTCCAGGGGATTAAGGGGATTCTGAGTCTAGCTGTGAGTTAGTAAGAAATTATTATGTTAAATAGTTTAATGCTATGGAGAACCTTGATAGCACTTTTTGGAATTGAAGCATTGGAAAGCATAATCTCACCACTGTTGCAAACAAGCTTTGCAGAACCAGAAGAAAGCCTTTTTCACAGCTAACATCGATCGAATGAGCACAGCAGTTACCCTAGTCAGGAAGACGGGGACGCGATGGAGAACTGATCAAAGGTACTGTGGTGGCTGACAAAAGATGACTAACAAAACCGAGAAGCAATAAGGAAACTTGTTTACAACTTGACTTCTGTGCAGGAGGGGGGCGCGGCGTGTGCCTACCCCTTACTTGCAAAGTAAAAACAAAACTAAAATTGTTACAGCAGTAAAAATAATTTTAAAAACTACTTGCTGAAAAACTACCTGTCAAACAATACACAACAACAAATGACACATGAATATATACGCTGCTTTCAGAAAAAAACGAAATGAAGCTCTGCTAAGTGACTGGTTAGTGCTTCCACTGCAAATCCTGCTGCATGATTGCAAGCCATAGTGTTGGTATTTAAAACTCTAAACTCAATTCGCGGCTACTGTAGGGCTAATCTAGATTTAATAAGAAAAAATAACAAAAAGTATCAGGGACAAGCATTTCAAAAGAGTAGTTTACTCAGAATAGATTACAAAATAATCAATCAAATAAAAGAGAATGTCGGTGTATTGAAGTAATAAGTGCAAGAAAGCTATCAAGGAACTGTTGTCGGACTCGGGAATACGAGGAAGCCATCTTTCAAGCTCTCAAATGTGCGACAAAGAACTGACCTCTCTGGAAGAAAAATTGTGAAGAGAGAAGGGGGTGGTCGGGGGTAAATTACCAGAACCAGTGGGATTCACAGCAGACTAACAAAGAAAAGCTTGGACATTTTAAAAAAATGCAACAGTAAGAGCAGAAAGTACCCCAGGCACAGGTAAACACTGATAAAATAGAACGGTTAAAGCTTTTTTTTAGCAGTTGTTTATCTTTTAGATATGTTTATATGTAAAAATAGAATGGTTAGACGATTGGACAAGAAGCACAAACCCACCAGATAACGCATAGGAGGACATACCAGACTAACGAAAGGTGGCCAATATACCTAGGAGGCAACCCCTTGGAATAATGAGCTAGCTAGTGATAACCAAGGCGCACAAGATAGTAACCTCACAATGAGCCAGTCGAGGAAGAAAGAAAATCAGCCAAGTGACATAGATCCTGTAAAGCTCAGAAAAGAGTGTGGTCTGACTTGAGGAGACAATAGATATGAGAACATTTCTAATCTGTATTGACGTAAAAGCAAAATGACAGACTCACAGAGGACAGAGCCC
Source organism: Pleurodeles waltl (assembly GCF_031143425.1). Classification (NCBI taxonomy): domain Eukaryota; kingdom Metazoa; phylum Chordata; class Amphibia; order Caudata; family Salamandridae; genus Pleurodeles; species Pleurodeles waltl. Next base: position 4,069,393 of record NC_090437.1, on the reverse strand, counting down.
AATACTGAGCACACAAAAGTGGGAAGAAGAAAATAAAGATATTTCGCCAGATGTGGGAAGTTATGTAATCACATCAAGGGCAAAATAGCCGAATAGAAATTAAGAAATTCTGAGGAGCTTCGTACTCACCAGCACAAAAATGATTGCAAAAACTGCCAAATACCCTGGGCAGCGATAATGACATGTTAGAGGTAACTCGGACACTCATTGTGAAGGACACAGGCTTAATGAGCAGTTTACTGATCAAACATCTTGTGATAATGATAAACAGAATCAGAGTAGAAATGAGAAAGAAGAAAGCTCATGAATACATGACAAAGAAGAAGACAACTAATACCATGCACAATATCTGAAAAAGCTGGCCTTTCAGAGAAAAAGGGAGAGTCAAACAACTCCTTGATCATGTATCTTATGTTTTACAAGACCATTGCATATATTGCCATATCTCAATCTACACATTCAATTGTCTCCAGCGATCTAGAAGAATACAGCAATGAAAATTCCATGAGTTAATCACCAAAATCATTAAACCAGGGAAGTACAGAGGGTGGAAGATGGGTTATGACAACAATATAGTATGAATGAAACCTGTGCAAAAATGAGTGAATAATACTGGAGGAGAGTAATGAGATTAAAACAAAGCAACATTTTCAACATCTGAATAAAAAGGCTGATAAACTCTTAAAATATATATAATTGGTTGTTGAAACAATAACACAGACAGAGGAGCAGGTGGTGAAATCAGAACTGAAATTTAAAAAATAATCTGCACAGCAACATTATTGCCTGAATACGTGGAAGTTGATAAGAAATAATATTTGGATTGTGGGCATATCAGAGGTCTGTGAAGGCATTGTTGAAAGTGGCACCTTGATCAAATGGGTGGTTCAGCTGCAAAGAGATAGGGGCCAGATCTGCAAAACTATTTTGAGGTCACAAGCAACCTGAATCACAGATTTGTCCTGTTTGTGATTGCAAACAAACAGCTTTTAATGTTCTAGTGCCAGATTTCAATTTGGTAACTTGTTACAGATTCCCAATTTGGTTTCATGATTTGGTATTTGGAAGGGGAGGGATTAGGACGTCCCTTTCAACTGTTGAATCACAGTGGTATGTAGTAATGTTTTGCGACTGAATTCTGGTCACAAAACATTAATATTTTACCAGCACCTCAAAGGAGATGATAACCCATTCACAAAAGGAAGGGGCCCCAAGGGGCACTGTTAGAAAATGGCCCTTTCTCGAACCTTTTGCCTTCCTCCTCCTCTTTTTCTGCCCTCAATTTTATTGGCTTTAGGACTCTGTGCACTTAACCACTTCTAACCAGTTCTAAAGTGCTTGTGCTTTATCCTTTAAATGTGGTATCATTTGCTTATCCTTAATTGGTAAATTTAATTCACTTGTAAGTCCCTCTTGAAGCTGTATACCATATACCCAGGGCCTAGAAATTTGACGCTACTAGTGAACATGCAGCACTGATTGTGCCACCCACACAAGTAGCCTTTCAAACCTGTTTCAGGCCTGCCATTTTAGGGCCTGTGTGTGCAGTTATCTGCCACTTTGACTTGGTATTTAAAACTACTTGTCAAGCCTGAAACTCCCCCTTTTAACAATGCCACCTCTAAGGTAGGCCCTAGGTAGCCCTAAGGCCAGGGTGCTATGTAGCTTTTAAGTTTTACATGTTCTGGTAGAGAAAACCTCACAAAGTCATTTTTTACTACTGTGAGGGTTACTCCTCTCAGAAGCTAGCTGTGGGAATTGCTGAATATACTTTTAAGATGTAATTCCTGATCAGAAAGGAGTAGCTGCATCATGTTTCAAATTATTGGAAAGGTAATGATAAATCATCTTTACTGGTAAGGTTGTATTTAACATTATGTATAGATGCCACTTTCAGAAAGTCGGCATTTCTCTGTTCATACAGCTCTGCGTGCCCTCAGCCTGTCTCCAATACACATTTGGAGTGGGTCACAGCTACACTTTGTGCATTCTCTCTAGACAGCCACAAACACAGGAATGTTAGGTGTGTCTGATAACTCATCTGCAGTCATCTGCTTTCTGATAGCTCTTCTTGGGCAGGAAGAGGGAGAGGGAGCTCACACCTAAAGATGTCTAGGGAGTGCATGTCCCCACACAAAGGGCTGATTATCCCTGTCTGATAGTATGGAGCCAGACCTGAGAAAGAAAATACCTCTGTGCACTTCAAAGACCCTTCTTTGAGGTCTCCCACTTCAAAGGTGCATTGGGCCATAAGAACTGGGTCTATACCAAATGAGCACACTACTGGACCTGTGAAAAACTCTGCCAAAAGGACTTCTGCAAGGAGTGCCACTCTGCTGGTCTGCTTTCCAAGAAGGACTGCTCTCTGCTTTGATGAGTTACCCTGATGCCTTCTGATCTCTGTGCTGCTGAGGAAAGACTAGACCTTTCTCATTTGAACCCAGAATAACTCCAGGGGCAAGTTTTCTTGCCCCCCGTTCTCCTGTAGTCTCAGGGACATATGATTACCTGGGACCTGCAACCAGCACCTGTACTCTGCCTGCCAAGTCCTGCTCTACCAATAGCTGCCATCCAGTCCTGGGTCCTTGGAAGCGAGTATCTGTGCTGCAACTCCAGAAAATCCATGCATCGATAATGTTGCATCAATTGGAAATTTGCCTTTCAACTCAATGCCAGCACATTGTGGACCAAATCGCGGACAACGCATTGCTGACTGAGCGACGCATCATCCCTCGGTTCTGAAGCATCTTCGACCCTGCATGCTCAGAACCAACGTATCGCTCCAACCCAGCAGTTTGACAATGACACATTGCGTCGACAATTAACACTGTCTGATCTTCAACGCAGCCTCAATGCTGCACAGCTGACAACCAATGCATCACCTACATCTCCTCGATCGAAAATTATGCATCTCCTCCTATGCTCCACATATCGAGCCCTCAACGTCGACACTCTTTTCATCCTAAGTTCTATAGCTGGCCTGCCCACCATCACGGTTTGCCTGAACTTTGGATTTACTATGGTCTAGAGCGACCTCAAGTAATCTTTTAGCACTATTGGCATCTAAGTAATATTTTTGGTTTATCCTTTCAAAAATCATATCTTGACTTCTTCTGATTGTAGCTTTGTCATTGTTATGGTCTTGTTTTACTCATAAAAATACAATCTCTTTTTTTAACCCTGTGTGGGGTACTTCTTGTGGTGTTTTCATTGTGTTACTGTGTGTGTGTTGTATAAATACTTTACAAACCACCTCTTTAGATAAGCCTGACTTGTTATGTGCCAAGTCACTAGGGGATGAGCAGAGGTTATCTCTAAGTGTGTATCTGACTTACCCTGACTAAAGTGGTGGTTTCTGCTTGTACAGGCTGCATACTCTGATGAGCAGAAACTCCAGGCACCTTCTTCTTTGGAAATGTCAACAAAAAGAAAAAAACAGACCACTGCATGCTCTTAAAGCCTTAAACTTTTAATTTTCTTTTTTGAAACTCATCCCATTTTCCTTCAAGGAAAGTGGGCTGCATCTAAAAGAGAAAAGATTGTTTTATTGAAAAGCAATCACAGAAATTACAGTCTGCTGAACCCAGCAGACCACCATTCCTGTGATGGCCATAATTTCTAATGGTTCTCAAACTCTGACCTACATTAATAATATTTATGAGATAAGTTGATTTGCAACCCACTAGGAATTGCTAATATTTGTGACTTTTCAGACATTAGCTATTGTGATTTCCTAATTGTGATTCTTACCAAAATCGCAATTCCTAATTTTCGTACATGTGGCCCTAGGAATTTAGAGGTTAAAAGAAGTGCCATTCCTGACCTGTTGACAATAGCAAGTGCACATTGCATTCCGGCTTTAACCACGAAACTGGGTACCCAATCAAAAAATATCTTTGGGTTCATTCAAGGTTTTATGCAAAAGGAGAAAATATTGCTGAGAGCACATGCAAAAATATGCATCAGGTCTTCAGCAAGATGTACTTTTGTGTATCTTTCCAGATCAGTCCTTCAGTACTACAATTCGGCTAAAAGAAATGAAAGTATATCAATTTGAAGTAAAAAGAATGAACATTTTAGCTGAAACAGTTACAAAGACAGACCTGACATTGGCATGACGAGGGAAATGCATTTATGTCCTGCACCGGAGGAAGTCTGGAACTTTGTTACTAATATACAAAACGAGAAATATAGATGAATGTGGCCTCGACTGGAAAAGATTTGGAACAAAATGTAAAGAGAAAACAGATGCTGGAAGTAGAACAGCCAAATCACTCCTTAGAATGATACCAACTGCAATCCATAACCAACTAGCAGGGGATGTACAAGGATGCCCTGGACCACAGAACCTGCTGGGACTACTTGTACATGATGATTAGATGGGTGTGGTCTGGGAGAAAAACAGGAAAAGTATCAAGAGAGGCTATTTCAAAAGAAAATAGAGAATAATAAACTATTCTTCAGTTACTAACCATTAACGTAAGTGGTTTAGTTAATACAGGCAAAGACAATTCAATATGTTCATATTTGAAAGATACTCAAGCACAGTTCATCATCCTACAAGAAACTCATGTAACTCAGGATAAAATAGCTAAGTTCATTAAACTCATTATTGAAACATATACTGCTTCTGTTTATCATTTATATATGAGACTGAATTGTAAATGAGAGAAACAGATGAGACCTGAATGACCACGACTACCCTGAGAAGGCAAGTATGTCATGCGCTCGGCAGCCAAGTCATGCCTATCCTTAGGTAGAGATGAGGCACTGCTAGTTATCCGGAGCAAAACCTGGATTGGAGCTACAGGTGTCACCCGCAGTGGGTGAGACTTAGTCTCCCACACCGTGGGCGATTCTGCCGCTCAAAATCCAGTAGTCTCATTAGAATAATGAGAGCCTACACGACATGGCGCCCAACTTTTGGTCAGGCTCTAATTTTCGGGTCCTCCAGAGTATCTCAGTCTCATTATATACAATGACGCCTCAATACCATATACAGAGACGTCCCTGGTACTGAGGATTTCCACCCCAGCTACGTAGGCTATCCTATCTGAGGCTAGAGGTTGTTCAAGCTTGAACTTTAAAAGGAAAACCCCCATTTGGTGTGCCTTCTCTGAACATATAGGGGGTTATTCTAACTTTGGAGGAGTGTTAATCCGTCCCAAAAGTGACGGTAAAGTGACGGATATACCACCAGCCGTATTACGAGTTCCATAGGATATAATGGACTCGTAATACGGCTGGTGGTAAATCCGTCACTTTTCCGTCACTTTTGGGACGGATTAACACCTCCTCCAAAGTTAGAATAACCCCCATAGTCTGTATATGATGCCGAATCCACAGCATACAAATAGCAGTTAATATAAGACAACCTCTGACTACATATTGATTAGCAAATGGCCTAACGGCCCAAGGGGGTCCAGTCACATTTGTGGTGGATGCCCATGCAGCTTACAGAACAGAACAGTTTTATTCTTGGGTCACATTTCCAGCAGTTGATGGGAACACAAATACATTTCATCATTTTACACTTGCAAATGCACCTGGACCATACAGAGCATACGCATATCTAGAAATAACATTATCTTCAAGAACATAATAATTGGCTTGATGGCGCCCTACCCCACACAATTTTACCAGTCAGGTTGGGTCCTCTAAGTAACTATGGTCCTACCAGGCCTTTATTGGCCACCCATACACCACATCCCGCAGTTGTACATTTAGTGGTAGCTGAGGTGCGTCGCATATATACAGAATTAACAGTGATATATAGACGATTAGTAAAAAATTTTAATGCAAACATTCAATACAAATCCAGCACGTGCTGCTCCAGGACATCCACATGCAGTAACGCCAGGTATAAACCCTGCACTGTACATTCAATCATGGGTAAAGTACCTGCCAAATGAGAGGAAAATCTGTTTTGGTTAGCACAAAAAGTAAATGCGCTGGAGGCAGTATTTCCCCATACGGAACGCCAGGATAAACATAGACTATTAACGATGTGCTTGCTATTTGGGATGGTCCGTACAGTGGATAACTGTAATACCTGGGGCACGGTATTTGCTGCGCTCTATACAACCGCACACGGTACACCGACACATGCTAATTTACCAGAGGTGTTGAAACAAATTCAAGATGAATACGGGGCTGCCCTGGCCCTAGATTTAGGAATGCAAATGATAGGCAATTTCGCCACGGTATCCTCAATCATTTTAAGTAACCTTAAAGGGGAAGTGGTCGCACTAGCAGTGCGCCTCCGGCTCCGTAACGTTCCGCAGCAGGATCAGGAACGCAAGCTTCCTAAGATTATCGCAGAGACCTATTCTAGCATTGGTCGAGACAGTTTAGGTACCAGACCATCTAAACCACAATTTCAGGGCAAATCTAATAAAGACTTTCCCAAGCAAGCTCCTATGGGTACTAAGAAATGCTGGGATAAAAAACAACAAACTCCTAGAAAAGAGAGGGGAGAATCTCCACGAATGGAGACCCCACAAAATAGATATAATCTCAGAAATAGAGATAATATAAAAACGCCTGATAGATATCAATATACTAATACAGGCCAATCTCGTTCCTTTCAGGACTCATAGGAAAAGTGAAATGAGAGAGGTGGGCGATCAGAGCAAAGAACAGAGTACGTGAAACCAAGACAGGAATCACAACGCTCATCTGAGGTTTCTGTTAAAAAGGAAGAGAAACCCGCCCAACCCGCCCAACTAAAACCCCAATATAAAAAGAAAAAAGTTGCAGCAGTCATAGTCTGAAATTCCACTCAGGAAGAGGGTCCTCTTGAAGAACAAGAAGTGGGCACTTCTGCGGAAATGCGTGTCTCCACGCCTGATAGGGTGTATAAAGTAACGCTACAGTTAGAAAGAGACATTGAGCGCATAATAGATGCAATCATTTGGGATTGTGTAGTAAACATATATGATGTTTTGTTGGCTGAACAAGATTGGCCACCTGAATTTGTCCATACCTGCCCATATGGAGAAGACATCATTAAGCCTTCCTTCTCGCCCCTTGTTCCAGAGGAACTCGCTGAATCCTATGCCATCGATTGGGCTTTGGCACAGGCACCTGCGTTATACTGAAATCATGTATGATGGGATAAAGAATCCCCCTACCATGTAATTCCAATAAAAAATGAACCTCAACCCCAACCTCAGTATTCAATAAAACATGAAGCAAAAGCACCTGTGAAAGAAATACTCACACAGTTAGAGTACCAGGGCGCGATTGAACCCAGTGTCTCCCCAATGAATAATCCATTGTTCCCAGTAGCTAAACCAGACCATTCATATAGAATAGTCTTAGACTACAGACACTTAAACAGTCATGCACACACTTATGCTATACAAAACTCACATTGTACAACACTAATGAACAATATAGTGCGTAAACAAAACAACATTGGGTATTTCTAATGGTTTCTTCTGCCAGAATATAGCTCCTGCCAATAGAGACTTAACAAGTTTCAGTGCACTAGGCTCCCAGAAAAAATCTGTTGTTTACCTCAGGGGTATAAGAATAGCGCAGGACTGTTCGCAGCTTGTGTGACAGCAGTTTTGCACAAGATTGATCTTGGAGCATTGTCCTATGTAGATGATATCTATCTTACGGATGATGAATTGCTACAACATTTAAGACGGGTAGCCTGCATTGTTGTGGGATTTTCTGAATTCGGCTACAAATTCAATTTAAAAAAAAGCAATGGGCTACGTCTTTGACAGCCACTGATGTAAACTACATTTTTGACCCAAACTTACAAACTCAAGAATTTTTGCAGTGTGAACTAGAATACCCAGTTCCAGCAAATACATTGCCTATCGAACAATATCATAGAGTCAGGTACACCGATGGCTTACCAATTGGCACAAAACACCAATATTCTGCTGCTTGCGCTGTCGTAAGCGGCTACATGGAGGACGATAAATTTTGTCCCCTACATGCATTTATGCAAACCCTAGGGGATTGCACAGAACAGTTGGGGGAGCTAAAAACGCTGTTGATGGCACTGGAACACACGGATCCCACACAGCCTACGCTGATTTTTTGTAATTCATATTATTGTGTCCAGTCCTTCAATGAATATCTGCATTACTGGCGCCAGAATGGGTTCAGAGATTCGAAAGGCAACACCATTAAACACATACTTCTGTGGGAAAAAGGAGCAGATCTGAAAGAGACGCTACCAAATGTCCATGTTGTACATACACTTGGACACCAGCGCGTTGGGATACACGTTGCTGGAAATACATTAGCTGATGAAGCCGCAAAGTCAGCAGTGGCTGTGGCTGCTGTAGCTGCAGTGACTCATTTGAGTTCAAAACCGGATGCAGACATATGGGCTGCTGTGACGGCTACAGCTGATGGAACTTCCTATCCAAAAGGATTGCCTGACAAATATTCATACCAAATGGGAGGTATGCTGAAAGCTGACGTTAAGATACCAGTAGTAGGGGTACGAGACATTCCCAATAGAGATATAAGAGCATAATTGATTAAAGCAGCTCATGAGGGGGTTGCATCTGCCCATACTGGAGTGGCAGCTACATTTTCGATCTTACAGGCCCGTTATTGGTGGCCAAGCCTCTACAAAGAGATCAAGCAGTATGTCCTTTGCTGTGACATCTGCCAACAAATCAAAGTTTCCACTGCCAAATGCCTGCCGCAGACGCCCCTCTTGATTTCAAACAAAATATTACAATGTGTGTACTTGGACCATTGCAGTCCCCTCACACCGGATAGTGCATGCAAGTATATATTAGTCGCTATTGATTCATGCTCCAGATTTTTATGGGTGGGGCCGCAACGTTCAGCTGATGCGCGGACTGTTATTAAAGATTTGGGAGTCTTTATCGGTACATAGGCGGTTGCCGCTTTCCATTCGGACCAGGGCCCTGCTTTTGCCTCAAGGGCATTCAGGGACGCCATGGCTTCGTTGGGGGTCCAACTCCAATACTCGTCTACATTTCATCCCATGGGAAGTAGTGTCATGGGGCGATTAAACAGTGATTTAAAGCAATCCTTAACAGCCAAAGTCTTAAGTACGGGTCATAGTTGGCTTAACCACCTGTATTGAGTCCAGAGAGCACTTACAAATCTGCCTAGAAGGTCCCTGGGGGCTGTCGTACTTCATATGAGTGCCTGTTCAGAACTCAAATGTATGTTCCAGATCTTGATGGTCCTGGCATGGAGGCAGTAGAAACACCTTTTGACATAAATGAGCATGTCACTGTCTTACAGGAATTGCAACAGTTCCGTGACGATGATTCTTCTGTCAGTGCTGCCTCCACAGGAATCAAGGATGTGCCTGTAACACCTACCGGCTGGATTCCCAGAGTCGGGGATCTTGTATGTGAAAAAGTCACTGGCCCTTCGTGTCGAGCACCAGTCACAGTATTGGGGATACACAGTACCAGAACTATAATTCTACCACCCTTGGCAGGTGCCAAAGAAAATCGTTTTGTCTCCATCGACAATGTCAAACTACGCCATGTGGCCGATCCTGCACAACAGACCAAGAGGAACATCCGGTAGTTCCCGAATCCCTCTCACTACTGGTCAAGAAGTCCCTCTTCAAGTTGTTAACAGCAACACTGACACATCTCCGAGCTTGGGAGGGTGGAAAATGATCTTGAATTGGTTCCACTAACATCGAACAATACAGAAATCACTGACTGTTTAGATTCAACTTCAACCCAAACGGATGGTGCCATTTATTGTGTACCACCACAGGAAACACCAACTCCACAAATGACCACGGCTCCAGCCTTTGCACATATTGCTTCTGGATATTTTGCCGACTTCAGTGATCACGTCTCCGACTCATTTGCCTCTTCGACATCTGAATTGTCAAAAGCACATAAGCTAATGAACTGGCTTAAAAAAACATATTTTATTTTTCCATGGAACTATCTATGGCTTTCTTTGACTGTCCTAGCTTTCCTACTTTGGATTGGTTTTGTTATCACTTTCTTCTTGTTAATACATGGTCATTTTCTCCCTGAAATATCAACAGTTGAATTGGTGGAGTAGGTCTTAAAACCACATTTCTCATCACACAAGGTCCGAAGAGACTTATCATTTGTGAACATTTCCGCAGTATCAATTCCTGACGGGATTGTTTGGGACAAAGTAATATTTGACATACACGGTCCCACGGAAGTCATTCAAATACCATATGTGTTCAAACTATCAATGAACGATATAATAATAACAGGCATTGTTTCTGATGATTGGGATTTGAAAACAGTTGATTCTATGATGACTGAATTGCAGTATTTTACTGTATTTGAAAACGAAGATATTTATCAATCTAAAGAAAATTATGATGATATGTTTTGCTATAATTATTATGGGCACCATTTCATACAAAGAGCGAACAGCCCCAAAACTATTTTAATTATACACAATGGGAACGTTGTCCGACTCCACCACATGGGAGTTCCAAAACATATTCTGAAAAGTTTACATATTTTTCTGGGCACAATGTAAAAAATGCTGAGTCATATTATTTTAAGGTACCACCTACTAAAGATATACTATTGACGAATATGAAATGTATATATTCAAAATCCTTTGTTTCCTGGTTGTTTATAGAAGGCTATGAATACTTGCTGTATTCGATCGATCTGAAAAGTGTATGGGGAACTAGACATTGGCAAATTAGGGGAAAGGAAGCTTTATTTAGAGCATGCCTCATACCTGTACAAATTATATTCTTAAATGAAACAGTACAACAAACAAGTTGTTTAGGCTTTGATAAAATTAAGGAATAAAACATGCCCAGAATACCTGCCCCTGCAAAGTTTTATAAATGCCAAAAATATACAAATGCAACTGAAGATCAGCTTGACGAATGGGTCCAGAATGCTACATTTAATGTTTCATGACACGTCCTGGTGGGTGGTTATTGTGGCCAATAGATACCAATGGGTGTCAATCACATTTTATCAACTCCTCTGGGGGTTTTAGAACTCATCATCATCCGCTTTATTTCAGTAACAATATACCATAAAAGCACAGTACAAAAAAATATTTAAGAAGATAGAAACATAATATCTATGATTTTAAAGGAGAAAAAAGAGAAAAAGACTTTAAAATACAATAAAATTTAGGGAACAAATCAAAGTACATAAATGTTTAAATAAATAAGTTGGTGTGGGCACACATTGTCTAGTCTATACAATAAGTCCTGCATTATATTGCACAGCTATATAGTTACATTGCCTGCTATCTGTGGCAATGGCTAAAGTTTGCCTTTTAAAATTCCAAGTTGGGAGGGCCAAATTGATTCAACGAATTTTGCCAAAGAGCATGCCAGTAGCGCAGATGGATCCGATTTTTGTATCTTTAAAGCTGGTTGGCAATTCCTAAATCCCATCCGCTTGCATAAAGGGATAATCCAACAAGCCCTCTGTTTTAACTATGCGGGACATTGGAAAAGGACATGGATCATGGATTCTTCGTAGTCACATCCCATTGGACATAACTTGGACTTATCAGCTGAGTTGGACCCTTTGTAAGTTAAAGTGCGCAGGGGGAGAGACCCTACTCTAAATCTGATGTACAAAGCACGTGCAAATGGGGGAGATATTGTGTCCATATAATATTCAAACTCATAATTGCATTTAATTTGCAAAAAACTGCTAGTCATAGTGGAGAGGGAAGCATCAGTTAAATGCAAAGTTTGGACTTTGAGTCAATATGCATCCTTTAGAATCTGAATGGCATTTTTTGGAATGGAAAGTGGATCCGTCCAATAGTTCCCCAGCCCAAGTGTAAAAAGAGTTTGCTCTACATAAATGCACCACTTGATTTTCACAGTGGCGCTGGTGCTCGCAAGATTTCTCAGCCCAAGTCTGTAGGGCATAAGAGAATCCAAGGTCTAGATCCGAATCCAGTGCAACAATGGCCTTAGGGCAGCATTCTGATTTATTGGAAGAAGATTCAGATCCATTCGAATTGGCAAGGATTGAATACTAGGAGGAACCCTTAGTAGCTTCTTTTAGAACTAGTAGGCCGGACCCTTGCTATGTATCATCCGAACATGGGGGTATAGTTACAACATATAGGGGGTCATTACAACATTGGCGGTAAAAGCCGCTTACGGCCGTGCAGAAGACCGCCAAAACACCGCCGCGGCCATGGAATTCCGCCACAGCTATTCTGACACACATCTCGGAATCTGCCGAAATTCAGACACCCACACAAGTCCGCCACACCAAAGGTCAGTGTTAAATTGGCAAAAACAAAACCTCCACCGTCACGCCAACAGAAACACACCCATGCTATCACGACCCACGAATCCACGCAGCGGTCTTTCAACCATGGTATTCCATTGGCGGTACACACCGCCGCGCTCAAAATACACACACATCTCCAAAACACCGCCACATTGGACAATTCCAAATACACACACCTGATACACATACAAACACCACTCCCACACAATCAATACAATATAAAACACACACCCACATCACCCACAAACCCCTATGACCCAAAATCAGAGACGAAGGCGACAGACAGAGAGCAGAGCAATAGAGAACCCCACCACACAGAGGCACACAACACCATCACCCATATAACATTCCACGCACAAAACACCACACACCATTACACATCACCACACTCATCAACACATACACCACCCCACAAATCACCTACACCACCCCATGGCACACCAAAGACACCCCAGGTTTTCTGAGGATGAGCTCAGGGTTATGGTCGAGGAAATCATCCGGGTAGAGCCACAACTATTTGGATCACAGGTGCAGCACACCTCCATAGCCAGGAAGATGGAGCTATGGCGAAGAATCGTGGACAGGGTCAACGCTGTGGGACAGCATCCAAGAAATCGGGAGGACATCAGGAAGAGGTGGAACGACCTACGGGGGAAGGTGCGTTCCGTGGTCTCCAGGCACAACACCGCGGTTCAGCGGACCGGCGGCGGACCCCCACCTCCTCCCCCACAACTAACAACATGGGAGGAGCAGGTCTTGACCATCATGCATCCAGAGGGCCTCGGAGGAGTTGGTGGAGGAATGGACACTGGTAAGTCAAATCTTAACTATCATATCCCCCACCCTCCCTGCATGCTATCACACACCCCTACCCTCACCCCCTTCCCTATCACTCCAACTCCTCACTAATGCACTAATAACACAAACCACACACCCCAACACCAAGCCCTGCATGCAATAACTAAGCATGGTCACCCCTCACTAAAGCATGCTCACTGCACATACCCCCAACCATCATCACACAAGCCCCCACACAGGAATGCTTGCACTGGGGTACACAAACACCCACCCATTGCACACCATGACACACACACATGCAATAATCATGCTCTTATACCGCTGCAGGACCACTACGTAACGTCACCAGACATTAGGGTCCAGACATCTCCACTCCACCCACAGAAGAGGCCCACAGTGACGACAGCAGCTCTGGCCAACTGGATCCTGATGACCAGCCCGGACCATCGTGGGCCTCAGGACAGTCGGTTCCCCTTGCAGAGGCACAGCCCAACACTGATGTTCCACCCTCTGGTAACACCAGCACAGCACCCACCCAGCGGGCCCATACCTCCGTACCGAGGACACGTTAATCAGCTGTGTGTCCACCAATACAGGGAACCCAGGATAACCCACCACCCCAACAACAACAGGGACCTGGGGGCAGTGGTAGTGGGCACACGGTCCAGGGGACGGAGGCACAGGAACACAGGGGAACTGGGAGGGCTGCTGTGCGACAGGGGGCGGACATGCCAAGGGAACCCACTCTCCACGAGGCCCTATCCTCCATCATGGGAGCATACCACCACTCCCAGGAGACGATGGCTACGGTCCTGGCCAAGTTTCAGGAGACCCAGCACATGCAGGAGGAACAGTATTTGGGGTTCAGGGAGGAGCTCAGAACCATCAGCTGCGCCCTGGGCACGATCGAAGGGGGGCTGAAGGACATACAAAAGACCATGAGGGACACCGTGGCACTTCAAGGGGCCCCTGACACTAGCCTGGACGATGAACTGCCCACCATCTCCGCTGGCGGTAGTGGACAGGACGCCCCGCCACAGGACCACCACACCAGTACCCCACCCCCTGCAGACGGAGAACCACCCCGCAAGCGGTCCCTGAGATCCAGGAACAACACAGAGCAAGATGGCAAGACCCCACCAAGAAATGAGACCACCTTGATTGTCCTCCCACTGTCCCACTTTGTTACCCTGTCCAGATTGGAACTGCCCCAGCTCCACTTCCTATGCCCATATGGGCAAAGCACCTTTGGGACGAATAGACTGGACTCTGCCATGGACATTCCTCCACCATCACCCCTCACCATTTTACCACCCCCTCCATTTCTGAGCACTTAAATAAACACCTTTGAAGTCCAAAACAATCTGGAGTCAATCTGTGATTTTGAAAATGTGTATTAGCTATGACTATGACAAAATCCATTCGAAATTTTAATGTCAACATACCTATGTCACACAGCACAAGTCCATGAAGGAAGCAAGCAGATGACACACGTTGGTAACCACACCTGTGAAACCGTAATAGAAATGTACAACTCAGTTACCAAATACTGCTTCAAATTGACAGACAGGATAGAGGTAGAAGTGTGAAAGTGAATATAATAGTAAACAAATGTTCTCACCTGTGTGTCACTGGAAATATTGCTGTATGACTGACTCCCTGTTGTCAATGTCTTCTTCCTCAGCTTCCTCCTCATCACTGTCCACAGGCTCCACAGCTGCCACAACACCGTCATCTGGACCATCCTCCTGCAGAAAAGGCACCTGGCGTCGCAAAGCAAGATTGTGAACCATCGAGCAGGCGATGATGATCTGGCACACCTTCCTTGGTGAGTATAATAGGGAACCACCTGTCATATGGAAGCACCTGAACCTGGCCTTCAGGAGGCCGAAGGTGCGTTCGATCACCCTCCTAGTCCGCCCATGGGCCTCATTGTAGCGTTCCTCTGCCCTGGTCCTGGGATTCCTCACTGGGGTCAGTAGCCATGACAGGTTGGGGTAACCAGAGTCCCCTAATAGCCACACCCAGTGCCTCTGTAGTTGACCCATCACATAAGGGATGCTGCTATTCCGCAGGATGTAGGCATCATGCACTGAGCCAGGGAACATTGCATTTACCTGGGAGATGTACTGGTCTGCCAAACATACCATCTGTACATTCATCGAATGATAACTCTTCCGGTTCCTGTACACCTGTTCACTTCTGCGGGGGGACCAGAGCTACATGGGTCCCATCAATAGCACCTATGATGTTGGGGATATGTCCCAGGGCATAGAAGTCACCTTTAACAGTAGCCAAATCCTCCACCTGAGGGAAAATGATGTAGCTCCTCACATGTTTCAGCAGGGTAGACAACACTCTGGGCAACCTAATGGAAAACATAGGCTGGGACATCCCTGATGCCATGGCCACTGTTGTTTGAAATGACCCACTTGCAAGGAAATGGAGCACTGACAGCACCTGCACTTCAAGGGGGATTCCTGTGGGATGGCGGATTGGCGACATCAGGTCTGGCTCCAACTGGGTACACAGTTCCTGGATTGTGGCACGGTCAAACCTGTAGGTGATGATCAAATGTTGCTTCTCCATTGTTAACAGGTGCACCAGCGGTCGGTACACCGTAGGATTCCGCCATCTCCTCAAATGTCCCAGCTGACGGTGCCTAAGAAGGACAATAGCGATCACAGAGTCAACAAAATCTCAGGTATGTACCACAGCTACACAGAACACGACACCAAATACAAAACTCTTCCTGTATGTGTGTTGAGTGTAGGCCTAGGTATTTGTGACACAGCAGTAAATGAAGCCATGTGGGCCCCTGAAATGGCGGCTGCCTGACCTCTAAGCTGGGACAATGGGATGTGAGGTAACTGCGCTGGCGTTGTACACCATTGCGGTAGGAGGACGTAGACCGCGGCACAATGCTGCATTGGTTAACATTGGACCCTATGGGTCCCAGGAGCCAATGATGAAGTGCGCCGGCGGTGATGATACGCACCGCCGCGGACGTCACCGCCGCGGACGTGACCGCCATTTTCTGTCTGTTCAATCACTCGATACCTGATCTTCGGCAGGAGAGGACCTACACTGCAAGTGCTGCTGTGACCTCGGTCTGGAAGAGACAATGGCTGATGCATCTGGGGAAAGGGCCCCTGCCTTCACTGCTCAGGAGTTGGAGAAGCTCGTGGACGGGGTCCTCCCCCAGTACACGCTACTCTATGGTTCTCCAGACCAACAGGTAAGTACACAGGGAGCACGTTGTATGGGCTATGCCTGGGTGGAGAGGGCTGGTTGTAAGATGGAAGGGGGCAGAGTTCTGCGAGCATGAAGGACTGTGAATGCATGTGCCACATGTCAAGGGTAGGGATGTGGGCCACTCACTTCGACGGTGCAGTTGGTAATGACTTCTCTTCTTCTCCTGTACATGTCATGTAGGTCAGCGCCCACCAGAAGAAGGACATTTGGCGGGCCAACGCCGAGGACGTCCGGACCCTGGGGGTCCACCAGAGACGGGGCAGGACATTCGCCGCTGGAGCAAGAATTCAGCGGAGGCTCAGCTGGGGATGGTCTCTCAACGTGGGAGGGGTGCTCGTCGCACCATGACCCCCCTGATGTTCCGGATCCTGGCGGTGGCCTACCCTGAATTGGATGGGCGCTTGAGGGTATCACAGCAGACACAAGGGGGTGAGTACACTCTCATTCTGCGGACTTTGCGCTCAGTGGAGGGGTGTGGGTGGGGGAGGAGGGCTGTGGATTTCCCTAGGCCAGGGCGAGTTCCGTAGATTGGCCCCTCCGTAAGGCAGGCCATGTGCCACTCCACCCCACCTCTGTAGAGTGCCAAGTACAGGTAGACATGCCCCTGTGTCATCTATGTGGGCAGATGACACCCATAGCCATGTAGGCCATATCCCAGGAATTGCATCTGTAGAGGCCAAGAGCACGGCATAGTGCAGGGGGCTGCTGTGTCTGTATTGTCCGCCAACGGTAGCGGTAAGCCATGCACTCAACCTGTCTTTCTTCTGTCGTCCATCCCCCCCTTTGTCTGCTCCCCCTGTTCTTTTGTGCATCAGCATCATCAGGCGGAGGTACAGTGGCACCGGAGCATGAGGGAGCTGCATCCCACATGGCCATGGAGGGTCACACCAAGGACTGTGAATACACCAGTGGGACGGAGGGTGAGGGGAGCTTCATGTCGGTCACCGGATCAGCAAACAGTGACACAGACTCGTCCTCCAATGGGAGCTCCCTTGTGGTGGTGGCACCATCTGTGCCCCCCACTTCCACAGGTACAGCCGCCACCCCCCCTACCAGCACCGCCCTCCCAGCAGCCCCTCAGCCTTTGCTCCGTGCCCGCTCACCCAGGAGGGTGGGCACCACCTTCGCCCCAGGCACCTCTGCCCCTGCCCCAGTCACCCCTGCTGCCCTCAGTGAGGAGGCCATTGACCTCCTCAGGTCACTCACTGTTGGGCAGTCTACCATTGTGAATGCCATCCAGGGTGTAGAAAGGGAGTTGCAACACACTAATGCATTCCTGGAGGGCATTCATTCTGGTCAGGCTGCCCATCATCGAACCATGCAATCTCTGGCCTCAGCACTGATGGCAGCCATTGTCCCTGTGTCTAGCCTCCCCCCTCCAACTTCCTCCACCTAGACCCAATCCCCTGTACCACAGCCTATCCCAAGCACACCATCAGACAAGCATGCACACACCTCAACACACAAAAGTAGCTCAGGCAAACATAGGCACCACACAACCCACAGGCACTCACACAAGCATCACCCACAGACAGACACAACAACATCCACTGCCTCCACTGTGTCCCCCTCCTCGTCATTTCCCTCATCCCTCCCAGTGTCGCCTACACTCCCACCTGCATGCACTACATCTACAGGCACTAGGACTCGCACCAGAACACCCAGCACCACACCCCACTCACCTGCACTCACCACCCCCACTACTATTTACATGTCCCCTGTGTCCACTCCAAGTGTGTCTGTGATGCCCCCTCCCAAAGTACACAAACGTGGGCACCCACACACCCAACATCCATCCACCTCACGACAGCCTCCAATACCTGCACCTGCACCCAAATCACCTAAAGTTACACCTCCTACAACCACCTCCTCTTCCTCCACTCCCAGACCCCCTCCAGCTACCCATCCCAGTCTTCGTCAGAAACTTTTCCTGAGCAATGTTGACCTCTGGGCCACCACCCCCAACCCTCCAATTCATAGGTCCCATAGTAGCACCTCAGCCAAAAAAAGTCCGGTACCAGTGGTGCGTGTTAGAGGTCTGTGGAGTGCACCGGCCAGCAGGGCAGCCACTGTGACACGGAGCCAAAGCACTGCCAGTCCACCCCCTGTAAAGCACCTTATGTTGGACAGTGCCAGACGGGAGGGGGTGAAGACTCCTGCTGGCAAAACTGCTCACAAACGTCCCAGGGGGAGTGCCGAGTCAGCTGTGACTCCTCCCAAGGTGGTGAAGGGGCAGAAGAAATCTCCAAAGTCTGGTAGGAGCAGCACAGCGGGGAAGGCCGCCATCCTCCCCGCTGGCCAGGACGCGTCCTGCACTCACCACCCCCTGTAGGGCACCAGTATCGTCACTGGTCCGGAGACCACCGCCAGAGTCAGCGCCCTGGAAGGCACCAGAATTTTCACTGGTCCGGAGACCACCGCCAGCGTCAGTGCCCTGGAGAGCCCCAGCAGCCACAGCCCCGCTGGGCACTGAGGGAACGTCATGCCACACACCAATGCACAGGTCAGAGACAGCAAAGTCAAGCACCGCTGAACAGGGCAGAGACCGCCATGATAAAGACCGCTGAACAGGGCAAAGACCGCCATGGCAAAGCACTGCTGAACAGGTCAGAGACAGCAAAGTCAAGCACCGCTGAACAGGACAAAGACTGCCATGGCAAAGCACTGCTGAACAGGTCTGAGACAGCAAAGTCAAGCACCGCTGAACAGGGCAAAGACCGCCATGGTAAAGACCGCTGAACAGGGCAAAGACCGCCATGTCAAAGCACAGCTGAACAGGTCAGAGACAGCAAAGTCAAGCACCGCTGAACAGGGCAAAGACCGCCATGGCAAAGCACCGCTGAACAGGTCAGAGACAGCAAAGTCAAACACCGCTTAACAGGGCAAAGACCGCCATGGCAAAGCACCGCTGAACAGGTCTGAGACAGCAACGTCAAGCACTGCTGAACAGGGCAAAGACCGCCATGGCAAAGCACTGCTGAACAGGTCTGAGACAGCAAAGTCAAGCACCGCTGAACAGGGCAAAGACTGCCATGGTAAAGACCACTGAACAGGACAAAGACCGCCATGGCAAAGCACCGCTGAACAGGTCAAAGACAGCAAAGTCAAGCACCGCTGAACAGGGCAAAGACCGCCATGGCAAAGCACCACTGAACAGGGCAAAGACCGCCATGGCAAAGCACGGCTGAACAGGTCAGAGACAGCAAAGTCAAGCACCGCTGAACAGGGCAAAGACCGCCAACTCAAGCATCGTTAGCCCATGTGCAGCTGGGACAGTGACGGAACTGGGACCGTCACGGGGAGTGTGATGCACTTTGGGCACCAGTCCCCCCCCAGAACCAGTGGATACATGCATCCACTACCTCAGTCCTGCACAGGATGAAGCACTCTGGGCACCAGTCCCCCTCCAGAACCAGTGGAGACATGCATCCACTACCTCAGTCCTGCACAGTATGAAGCACTCTGGGCACCAGTCCCCCTCCAGAACCAGTGGAGACATGCATTCACTACCTCTGTCCTGCACAGGATGAAGCACTCTGGGCACCAGTCCCCCTCCAGAACCAGTGGAGAATGTTATCAACTTGAGAGACTGTGGCTTTGCACTCCCCAGGATGGTACAGTGGGCAATCCACCCACTGTTAGACACTTGAGAGACTGTGGCTTTGTACTCCCCAGGATGTAACAGTGGGCAAACCACCCACTGTAGAGACTTGAGAGACTGTGGCTTTCCACTCCCCAGGATGTAACAGTCGGCAATCCACCCACTGTTAGACACTTGAGAGACTGTGGCTTTGCACTCCCCAGGATGTAACAGTGGGCAAACCACCCATTGTAGAGACTTGAGAGACTGTGGCTTTGCACTCCCAAGGATGTAACAGTGGACAAACCACCCACTGTAGAGACTTGAGAGACTGTGGCTTTGCACTACCCAGGATGTAACAGTGGGCAAACCACCCACTGTTAGGCACTTGAGAGACTGTGGCTTTGCACTCCCCAGGATGTAACAGTGGGCAAACCACCCACTGTAGAGACTTGAGAGACTGTGGCTTTGCACTCCCCAGGATACATCAATGGGCATGGAGCCCCGTCGTGTATCTGGCGTGGTGCTGTAATCCGGCTGAGGTGCCCCCCCTTCCCTTCCCCCTGAGGTGCCTGCTGTATTTCTATCTGATGCCCCTACAATGTTCTCTCCGTTTGTGGACAGGTATCAAGTGTGGGCGTCGCCCATGCTTTGTGGGCCCAGTGGTCCACGGACATTGATATGTGCATACCTGCACTACTAATCGTAATGTATAAATTCTTGAATGTGTATATATACATCTGTATATATTTGGTTACTGTGTGTTGATACATTACAATGGTTGAACTGATTTCCTTTTGTCTTTGCATTCTTCCGGGGGGGTTGTGGGTTGTTACTGTGATGTTTGGAAATGCATTGGTGTGTGTGTTGTAATGTGCGAGGGTCAAGGTGTGGTTAGGGGTGTTGCGTGTGTGTCCCCCTGACTTTTGCCTCCCCCCTCCCCTATGTCGTAGGTGCAGTACTCACCGTTGTCTTCGGCGCCACCGTTGCTGGGGTTCGTAGACGAGCATGAAGACAAGGGCAGGGAGTATTTGTAATTCCGGCTCCATGGTGCCCTCCTTCCTTGTGGACTGTGTTAAGGTGAGCGTTTTCCCATTGCAAAAGCTGTTTCCGCCGTGTTTTTATCCACGGTGAATCCGCCCCGGAAAAGGTGGCGGATTGTGATACTATGGGCGGTACATTGTCTTCCGCCTGTCTGTTGGCGGTGACCGCCGGGCTGCTTGTCTGTACCGCCGTGGCGGTCGGAGTGTTAAAGTGGCTGTCTATGTTGGCGGTTTCCGCCACGGTCATAATTCCCTTTTTTTTTCGCCGGCCTGTTTGCGGTATTACTGCAGCTTTAACACCATCCGCCAGGGTTGTAGTGACCCCTATAGTGTAGGGAAATTATGCCAACAATGGTTAGGAACTTCCTCACAAGATGCGGTTAGAGAACACCTCAGTCTCCTGTCTAATAACACTGACTTAGAGGACTTCCTGTTAGGCCCCAGAAAACACCGTAGAAAGCATTTCTTATCTGAAGTATATAATGAAATTTGGTTCTTTCCCAACAAGAAGCAGCTGCAACTAGACCAGGACAATCTGAAAAAGGCATTAGCTGTTGTGGATAATGGGATAAATACCTTGTCCGACCAGATATACACTTTAAATAACATTGTTTCTTCTGCTATAGACATTGTACAAACAGATATGTCTTCCTTGTATCATGGACAAAGTCAGCTAAGGTCCATTATGCAGTTGGGTTGGACACTTCAAACATTGAAGGCAAATAGTGTCCCCTGGCAGCTTGTCAGTGCGAGGGAGATATTTTCTTCTTTTAATTTAATGCGACAACAACAACTAACGGCTAAGAAAGAAGCGACTTATGTCATGCTTAATATTGAGAAATTAGAAAAGTTGACTTTTACGGTGGCTGAAATACCATCTGCTGAGTGGCTAATACACAGGGTCATCAATCTGCCTATTTCTACACTTCAATTCTCCTCCTGTTTAAAACACATTCCAGTAGGCAGATATGAAAGGCTGGGAGATAGTTATATCCATGAGGTGTGGGAGCTTCCCTTCTCGTACAAATGTTTCAGTGGCATGAAAGAAGTCTTTCTTAGCGGTAGTGAATGCAAGACTACAGTCAGCGATTCGACGGTTTGTAAACAGCTGTCCTTGTGAGAGAGCGTAGTTTAAATGTTACATATATTAGAAGTGTAATGCTTTTATAAAAGCTTAACAATGCTGCATAGTAAACGACAATAAATAGTGATTTGCTTAACGTGCATTTGAATTATAACGTTCAGCTACTATTATGTACACGAACTAATGACAATTATGAGAAATGAATTGTTTGCATCATGATTAATCAAGCTTATATTAGCGTTTACGATATTGCATTTGCATTTAACCTATAGGCCTTAAGTTAGCGTGAGCTGTGGATTTAGCTGCCTAGCTCTCATATTAAAGTATTTTTCTCTGTTTTTCAATGTGCTGACTCACAAAGGGCCATGACCCTGCATTTGTTCCTTTTCTCCATTTCATGTAACCATACAAATTCAGTTCTCATCCGCATGCTAGCTGCCTTAGTATGAGTTTTATACAATTTTGAAACAAAAGTAGATTGAAGAAATGTACAAGGACATTTGACCATGGACAAAGGAACTCATGACCCGGGGAACGTGCCAAACGGGGATGAAAACCCGGATGTGCCACCTCCGAAGATGTCAATTATGAAGATCAATCAACATTTTATACATTATTGTGGGGTGACAATTGGAATTACCTAATGTATAATTTGATAGGTTAAAGATAGTGGGGTATAGTGAATGTCCAATAGAATTTTTGGGGAAGGTGTTACAAAAAAGGAATAAAAACTCATGACACAGAAGGGACGTTAGAACTGGGGAGGGAATGCTATTGATTTCATCCAGAAACTCTGTCACTCTGTTTTGTGATTTGAGACTTAATAAACCATCCTCACCCATAGACTGCCCCTTACACTTCTCCTCCTTATGAGGGAAGTGTTCCCTGTCCTTTAGACGAAGTTAGACTGATGGTGATTTGACTGATGTCCTGAAGACGAAGACTGATCCTGTGTGCTGACCTATTCCTGGAGGGTAATTATGACAATGCGAATTATAATTTGTCTGTTTGCTTTTCCTTTCTAGGTACCAACTGCTGTATATTTTAATAGTGGCCATAGCTAGATGTTTTTCCAAATTTGTGTTTAAATAGTTTTGCATGAAGCCCAACATGCTGATGCAAATTAGGGGTTAGGTTAGGAGTTCACTCTGACTGACGCAATAGATAAAGGACTGGCGTTACACTATGCTGAACTAAGACTCAAGTGATATTCTTTGTATTCTGATCTATGTTCACGCCGTGCTATGTTCTTATGTTTGTGATTCTTGCATTAATGAAATCTTATCACAGTTGCCATATTGTGACTATACTCTTATGCTTCTTGGTTTTGAGATTGACTCTGCTGCTTGTAGATTGTAATCAATAGTGAAGAAAATCACAAAATTCTATCAACAGGTGTGGTTATTCATGGCTGAAAGGTCATGGTTGCGTCGATAATTTGATTAATGTCTTATTCCAAAGTAAGGTACATTGTGGTGATAAATATTGATGAAATTATTGATATATTGCTTGACATATTGATCAGTTATCTCGTCCTACGATGTCTCTCCACTGGGTCACAAGATTCATTGGCCTAAAACGAGTCCTAATGTGTATAAATTTGACTTAAAAGGACGCATTAACAGTTCTGGTAGCAGAGCGACGGTTTGGCCCTTGGGGGCCCTAGGACGGAGAATCATTGTTTAAATTTGGTTTTCTAAGATAATGCAAATCGGAGGTATGATGGGTTTCTAAGTTCACCATGACTTTCCCGGGATCTCGGAACCTGCCTAAGTGAGTTGGGAATGTTCTCGGCGCCATAATGTATGTGGTTTAGGGTCTTTGCGCTTGCTTAGCTCATGCCTTTTGCAGGAGATTGTGATATTTGTGTGCATTTAGATTAACTATGTGTTGTTTAGCAGGAGTGGGCGTACTCCACAGTATGAGAGTAGGGAAGTCGGCATACTTCATATGAGTGTGGTGCTTAATGCTCAAAATTATCCACGTGATTGGTTGTTATGTACGGACCTGTCGAGGTCTAAGACTCCGGAGTATGTTAACAAGTGTAGAAGACACTTGGGTTTATGTTGTAATCTGTGCGGTTTAATAGGTCAATCGGGTGTGGTTGACAAGTCAAGTTTGAGTAGACGTGTGTGTTTGAAACCTTCGATGGAGATTTAGTAAGTTATAAAGTGCACTAGAATAAGCCATTGACAAGTCGAGAGTGGAATTTGCGGGTCGAATTCTGCTTGCGTATGCGGGAACTGACAAGGAGAAAGTAGCGGCTGAGGCTTCAAGTGAAATCTCTGTAAAGTTCTGAAGCGAATGTGTTACCCTTCCTGTAGTAAACCAGCAGATTTGTGTTGTCATTTAAGGTGCTTGCAATAATTGTATTAGTTGTGTGGGTTTGTGTGGGTTCGGGTCGAATTCTGCTTGCGTATGCGGGAACTGACAAGGAGAAAGTAGCGGCTGAGGCTTCAAGTGAAATCTCTGTAAAGTTCTGAAGCGAATGTGTTACCCTTCCTGTAGTAAACCAGCAGATTTGTGTTGTCATTTAAGGTGCTTGCAATAATTGTATTAGTTGTGTGGGTTTGTGTGGGTTCAGTGAGGAGCGGACGAGCCGCAAGACTTTGTCAGCTGCAGTGTGTGTGAGTGTGATGTCAGTGGTGCCGCACTGAGATAGGTCAGTTGTCGAGAGGGGTCACGCACGGATTGGCTGCCGTCCGTGAGAGGCAATAGGTTGAGAAAGGTGGTTGAAGGGTGTCCTGGGAACTAAGTCACTTCTGATTAAATACAAAGCAAGAGAAAATCGCAAAAATGAATTTTGTTAAGGCATTCAAAATTGCTCTGAAGGGAGATACATATATCATAGCAACTGAGGAGGAGCCTACACCACCCGAGGGTACTCCTGTAGTGTGGTTAGTTTTACGTATTCATTGCGCTTTAGCCTCAGGCTTTAGGCCTTTGTGCACTTTGCCCTGAATATATTTTATTCATTTGCTGACAGCTTAGAGCCTCTGTGCACTTTGCTCTATATGCTTTTTATTAGGCTTTGTACTGTTATTTTTCAAATAGCCAGTTCTACGGTGTTGTTTTTTATTCATATCACACTGTTTTGCCTACTTCAGCACTGGAGTTCTCCATAACATACTTACTCTGTGCTTCAGTCAAGGATACAGTCTGGTACATTGCCGATAGACGTGGTAGGAGTTTAGACTTGGCATTCCTGCGTAGGGACATGTCCCAATACACGCAAGAGGGAGATTCCGACCAGGGAACCACAACTAGACGCTGACTGCCTCGTTGCAGATGCTGAACCAAGATCACAGGTCTTTGCTCAGGTATGAGGGCTGATGTCTCCACAGTGATTCTAATAGGCAAGCTAGAAGCTTAACATGCTGTGCTCTAAATAGAACAAGCAGAGGGAGAGTAGAAACTGTTAGACAATATGATAGCTTTGTTCTTATGTTTTACTCTCCTGGTGACTATTTCAATCCTACTGTGTTGTATCGTTCTGGTTATTGCGGCTCACGCCTTAATATCTAAAATACAGTCGTTTTATTAAAACATTATATAAAACATATACTGTCTTTGTCATTTGCATATGAGATCATATTGGAAATAAGAGAGTTGGTTTGGATCTGAGTAACCACGACTTCCCTGAGAAGTTCCAAAGATGTCATGCGCTCGGCTGCCAAATCATTCCTTCCACATGGGAGAAATGAGGCACTGCTAGTTAGCCGGAGCAAAAACCGGATTTAGGGTGACAGAGTTCTTTACACGTGGGTCAGACTCAGTCCCCCACACCGTTATAGATCCTGCTACCTAGAAATCCAGTAGTCTCATTTAGAATAATGAGAGCCCACGCAACACTCCAGCTTATATAGTCATGGAAGAAAAAGGTGTTGCTCCATGTTTATGGATGAAACAGTGGCGCAAGTTAAAAGAGAAGGAGGGATGTTTAGCGTTTCCGGAATATGGAATGTTCAATACGAGGGTTCTTGCAAGACCGAGGTGGATGCTAAGTGAACAGAAACCACCTCCGAGGCCAGCCCAGTATGAGGCGTTAGCGGTTTGGGATCGAATGGCTCTTAAACAGAGGCAAGAAAAGTTTCAAAAAAGATTGAGAAGGGCAGAAAAATCTTATGCAGAAGTTAGATGGGATGATGAGAGCAAAATGTGGAGAAGGGGACAAACTAAAACTGTTTCCAGGAATAGCACAGGGAGAAGAAACGCAGGGAATAAAAAGCCTCCTGTAAAACAGATAAAGACTCAGGCAAATCTAAAGAAAATAAAAGATCTTGGGAAGAGGAAGATGATTCAGATGATGAGGAGTTTATGGACAGGTTGTTACATGATCGCCCACCACCTTATGCGGTAAGCGATAGTGCTTCAAGCACTAGCACGAATCCTGGGAACCAGACGCAGGAGAAGGGAGTTGCTGATACGGCACAGATTAGTGATACGGCTCTGATACAGAATGGTGTCAGTGTACCCACTGCTCCAGACATACCGATACAGTTGCAACCTCCACCGCAGATACAGAGAATATACCACAACGTCCCAGTACTTGAGACTACTACAAATCTGATAGTGCTGCCAGACCCGATATATACGAAATCAAAATTAGTACAGATTGAGTCAACTCTGAAATTAATGTCCCAACCGCAACCACAGCTGATACCAGGATACAACCCAGTGGCAGGCCCATCATTAGTACCTGTCCCGGGTACCTTGGAACAGACTTATGGAGTCGCAGCTCCACGGAGTTTGGGATCAGGTCAGACACCTGCTGCCATATCATTGCCAATTACTGTCGGTCCACCAGTGCCATTATATGCGCAAGGCAAACCTGGTGAATGTGACCAGGGAGTAATGACTCAAGATGTGATAAGAGGAGGGTCCATGGGAACTCCCCAGATAATTGCTCCAGGAGAGCAAGCAGTTGAACAGCCGAGGTCCTTAATGGATCTTAGTCCAGTGGGAGCACCTATCGAAGCAATGCGTCAAGCAGGGCTAGGAGTTTTAACTCCACAGACAATGAGTACAAGTACTTCACATTCCCCGATGATGCATGCAGGGAACATTTCACTACAGGGTTTCACAGTCCAGCAGCTAAATGAATGGTTAGAAAAGACTTATACTTCACAAAAGGCTGCAGCAGTTACAGTCGAACCAGAAAATGAAAAACAAGACGAATACCTGAACCTTGTAAGACTAGGGACAGAAGCTGCTGAATTAGTAGAAGGTACAATGGGAGTAAATAGATTAGAGTCATACATGAAAGCAGAATTGAGATTCCTGTGCCCCAAGATTACTATAGAAGTAGGCAAGGTGCATCAGAGATTAGCGAACCTGGCAGACAAATACAATATTGATATCGGAAACACTAAACACCTGAAAAGAAGTTACAGATTAGATTTTGACTCAAAAGATTTTGAGCACATGAGGTCTGCGGGAATGAAGGCACATTTGAAAGAACTGTTGCAAAGTGCGCAAATCTGGGGAGCACTGGAAAAATGGGAAGGCAGGTGGGCAAAGAAAAGAGATAAAGGAAAGGGTGACAGTCCAGTGTCCAATCAAGCTAAAGCCTCACCTGATTTAGAATCAGTAAAGATACTACCTATGAGAGAAACTGCTGGTGGTGTCTTAGTACATGTACCGTGGACCAGAAGAGATATCCTATCCTTTACTAATGATTATACCAGATTAAGAGAAAAACCGATCGAGTGGTATCAACAAACAGACAGGTTTGTGAAACTTGCAAAGTGTCTTTGGGAAGACTTGAATACCTTGTTTGAGATCATTGTTCAGCCTGATTTGTGGCTTGGATGCAAGAGAGGGGTAGATTGGCCAACGAAGGAACCGGCAAGGGATAAGGTGACAGGGGCACCGTCTGAAGAGGTGATGAAATATTATCATAAGGTGATTGAGTTTTTGAAACAAAAGGTGTCGTCGAAAGTGACTGATTGGCAGAAAATTGACCAGACTTCTCAAGAGGTTATAGAACCAATACATGCTTACTATGAAAGATTGTTAAAGACATTCAAACACTACAGTGGCACTGAAACTATTGAACCGAAGGACATGAACCACCTTGTGTTTAGATTTGTTGAAGGGTTGAGACCAGAAGTTAGTCAGATGATTAAGAACCATTTGATTTGTTGGCAAGCTAAACCGATTGATGAGGTGTTGCAATATGCGAAATACTGTAGTGATGAGACTGAGCTGAAACAGAAAAAGCTGAAAGAGAAGGTGATGGTGATGCAGATAAGGGCTGCACAGGCCGGAATACAGGGAAACGGAGTTCAACAAATGATACAGCAACAACCGCAAATGAATGGTGTGTTTCAGACACAGCCGAGAGGTCGAGGCCGAGGGTTTGCAAATCGCGGTCCAGACTTGAATACTGTTGTGGTTCAAAACGACGTGCAAGGGGTGAAAAAGATGTCACCATGTCACACGTGCGGGGCGTGGGGCACTGGAAACGGGAGTGCCGAATATGGTGCAGGATGGTGTTGTTCAGCAAAGTGCTAATGTTGGTACATTACAAAATGTACGGGCCCGAAAATTAGACATCAAAACCCACATTTTCAGAACAATCCAGTACAAATGCAAGGGGTACAGCCCATGCAACAGATGCAAATGCCACGTTTTCAGTCAGTGCAAATGCAACCAGCGCAACAGCAGATTCCTGTGGTGCCTAGACATCAAATGCAATTGCCAATGGCTCCGATGGGACAGCAACAGGTGATGGTTCCTCAACAGGTCAAAAAAATCAGCGCCAGCTAACGGCATTCTGAAGCGCCATGCGGGCGCCGTATTTATTGAATGACGTTAGCCGCCGGCGCTGTCTGGTGTGCGTTAAAAAAAATTACGTACACCAGGCAGCGCCGGCGTAGGGGGAAAATGGCGTATGGGCGTCCACAAATGGTGCAAGTCAGGTTGAGGCAAAAAAATCGCCTCAAACCGATTTGCGCCATTTTTTTTTCACTCCCAACCCCCATTGAAATGACTCCTGTCTTAGCAAAGACAGGAGTCATGCCCCCTTGCCCAATGGCCATGCCCAGGGGACTTCTGTCCCCTGGGCATGGTCATTGGGCATAGTGGCATGTAGGGGGGCACAAATCAGGCCCCCCTATGCCAATTTTTTTTTTTTTTTTAAATACTTACCTGAACTTACCTTAATGTCCCTGGGGTGGGTCCCTCCATCCTTGAGTGTCCTCCTGGGGTGGGCAAGGGTGGCAGGGGGTGTCCCTGGGGGCAGGGGAGGGCACCTCTGGGCTCATTCTGAGCCCACAGGTCCCTTAACGCCTGCCCTGACCCAGGCGTTAAAATCCGGCGCTAATGCGGGTTTTTTAGATCCGCCCACTCCCGGGCGTCATTTTTGCCCGGGAGTATAAATATGACACATATGCATCGGAGTCATTTTTTAAGACGGGAACGCCTACCTTGCATATCATTAACGCAAGGAAGGTGTTCACGCAAAAAAATTACGCTAACGCCATGAACTTTGGCGCTAGGCGCGTCTAACGCCAAAGTATAAATATGGAGTTAGTTTTGCGTCGAATTTGCATCGAAAAAAACGACGCAAATTCGGCGCAAACGGAGTATAAATATGCCCCTTGGCGTCTGGGAAAAGTTTGGAAAAGGAATTGCCAGAGTTGGGAGCTGGTTTACCAACATTTGGAATGGGGTCCTTGCAAAAATATTAATGGGTCTATGAATTGTCTTGGTCTGTCTATTATGATTGTGGGGGGCATGCAAAATTAATGACAAATTTAAGAAAAATTGGACCAAAAGAACCAGAAGAAACGAAGAAAGTGAAAGAGAGAAAATATTCAATGAAATTTGGGAAAGTTCACATAAAGGGCAAGATGTTAAAATGCACATTATGCGCAAGGTGAAAAATTAAAAGTGAAAGGTCAAAGGGAATGGTTGGTGTGATGACGAGCGTCATCAGAGGAGAGACTGATAGAGCATAGTTTTAATATTACATATACTAGAATTTTAATGCTTATATAAATGCTTAACAATGCTGCATAGAAAACGACAATAAATAGTAATTTGCTTAACGTGCATTTGAATTATAACGTGCAGCTGCTATTGTGTACACGAACTAATGACAATTATGAGAAATGAATTGTTTGCATCATGATTAATCAAGCTTATATTAGCGTTTACAATATTGCATTTGCATTAAACCTATAGGTCTTAAGTTTGCGTGAGCTGTGGATTTAGCTGCCTAGCTCTCATATTAAAGTATTTTTCAGTTTTTCAGTGTGCTGACTCACAAAGGTCCATGACCCTGCGTTTGTTCCTTTTCTCCGTTTCATGTAACCATACAAATTCAGTTCTCATCCGCATGCTAGCTGCCTTAGTATGAGTTTTATACAATTTTAAAACAAAAGTAGATTAAATAAATGTACAAGGACATTTAACCATGGACAAAGGAACTCATGACCCGAGGAACGTGCCAAACGGTGATCAAACCCCCCGGATGTGCCACCTCCGAAGACGTCAATTATGAAGACCAATCAAAATGTTATAAATTATCGTGGGGTGACAATTGGACTTACCTAATGTATAATTTGATAGGTTAAAGATAGTGGGGTATAGTGAATGTCCAATAGAATTTTGGGGGAAGGTGTTACGAAAAAGGGATAAAAACTCATGACACAGAAGGGACGTTAGAACTAGGTAGGGAATGCTATTGATTTAATCCAGAAACTCTGTCACTCTGTTTGGTGATTTGAGACTTAATAAACCATCCTCACCCATAGACTGCCCCTTACACTTCTCCGCCATATGAGGGAAGTATCCCCTGTCCTTTAGACGAAGTTAGACTGATGGTGATTTGACTGATGTCCTGAAGACGAAGACTGATCCTGTGTGCTGACCTATTCCTGGAGGGTAATTATGACAATGCGAATTATAATTTGTCTGTTTGCTTTTCCTTTCTAGGTACCAACTGCTGTATTTTTTAATAGTGGCCATAGCTAGATGTTTTTCAAAATTTGTGTTTAAATTGTTTTGCATGAAGCCCAACATGCTGATGGTAGTTAGGGGTTAGGTTAGGAGTTCACTCTGACTGACGCACTAGACAAACAACTGACGTTACACTATGCTGAACTAAGACTCAAGTGATATTCTTTGTATTCTGATCTATGTTCACGCCGTGCTATGTTCTTATGTTTGTGATTCTTGCATTAATGAAATCTTATCACAGTTGCCATATTGTGACTATACTCTTATGCTTCTTGGTTTTGAGATTGACTCTGTTGCTTGTAGATTGTAATCAATAGGGAATAAAATGCACAAAATTCTATCAACAGGTGTGGTTATTCATGGCTGAAAGGTCAGGGTTGCGTCGATAATTTGATTAATGTCTTATTCCAAAGTAAGGTACATTGTGGTGATAAATATTGATGAAATTATTGATATATTGCTTGACATATTGATCAGTTATCTCGCCCCACGGTGTTTCTCCACTGGGTCACAAGATTCATTGGCCTAAAACGAGTCCTAATGTGCATAAAATTGACACAAAAGAACGCGTTAACACTTGCATGGGGCGTTGTAGGAAAGTACCATCTTGCCTGGCATGTTACCCCCATTTTTCACTGTATATATGTTGTTTTAGTTGTATGTGTCACTAGGGACCCTGCCAGCCAGGGCCCCAGTGCTCATAAGTGTGCCTGAATGTGTTACCTGTGTAGTGACTAACTGTCTCACTGAGGCTCTGCTAATCAGAACCTCAGTGGTTATGCTCTCTCATTTCTTTCAAATTGTCACTAACAGGCTAGTGACCAATTTTACCAATTTACATTGGCTTACTGGAACACCCTTATAATTCCCTAGTATATGGTACTGAGGTACCCAGGGTATTGGGGTTCCAGGAGATCCCTATGGGCTGCAGCATTTCTTTTGCCACCCATAGGGAGCTCTGACAATTCTTACACAGGCCTGCCACTGCAGCCTGAGTGAAATAACATCCACGTTATTTCACAGCCATTTTACACTGCACTTAAGTAACTTATAAGTCACCTATATGTCTAACCTTTACCTGGTAAAGGTTAGGTGCAAAGTTACTTAGTGTGAGGGCACCCTGGCACTAGCCAAGGTGCCCCCACATTGTTCAGGGCCAATTCCCCGGGCTTTGTGAGTGCGGGGACACCATTACATGCGTGCACAACATATAGGTCACTACCTATATGTAGCTTCACAATGGTAACTCCGAATATGGCCATGTAACATGTCTATGATCATGGAATTGCCCCCTCTATGCCATCCTGGCATAGTTGGCACAATCCCATGATCCCAGTGGTCTGTAGCACAGACCCTGGTACTGCCAAACTGCCTTTCCCGGGGTTTCACTGCAGCTGCTGCTGCTGCCAAGCCCTCAGACAGGCTTCTGCCCTCCTGGGGTCCAGCCAGGCCTGGCCCAGGATGTCAGAACAAAGGACTTCCTCTGAGAGAGGGTGTTACACCCTCTCCCTTTGAAAAATGGTGTGAAGGCAGGGGAGGAGTAGCCTCCCCCAGCCTCTGGAAATGCTTTCATGGGCACACATGGTGCCCATTTCTGCATAAGCCAGTCTACACCGGTTCAGGGACCCCTTAGCCCTGCTCTGGCGCGAAACTGGACAAAGGAAAGGGGAGTGACCACTCCCCTGACCTGCACCTCCCCTGGGAGGTGTCCAGAGCTCCTCCAGTGTGCTCCAGACCTCTGCCATCTTGGAAACAGAGGTGCTGCTGGCACACTGGACTGCTCTGAGTGGCCAGTGCCACCAGGTGACGTCAGAGACTCCTTCTGATAGGCTCCTTCAGGTGTTGCTAGCCTATCCTCTCTCCTAGGTAGCCAAACCCTCTTTTCTGGCTATTTAGGGCCTCTGTCTCTGGGGATTCCTTAGATAACGAATGCAAGAGCTCATCCGAGTTCCTCTGCATCTCTCTCTTCACCTTCTGCCAAGGAATCGACTGCTGACCGCGCTGGAAGCCTGCAAAACTGCAACAAAGTAGCAAAGACGACTACTGCAACTCTGTAACGCTGATCCTGCCGTCTTCTCGACTGTTTTCCTGGTGGTGCATGCTGTGGGGGTAGTCTGCCTCCTCTCTGCACTAGAAGCTCCGAAGAAATCTCCCGTGGGTTGACGGAATCGTCCCCCTGCAACCGCAGGCACCAAAGAACTGCATCACCGGTCCCCTGGGTCTCCTCTCAGCACGACGAGCGAGGTCCCTTGAATCAAGCAACTCTGTCCAAGTGACTCCCACAGTCCAGTGACTCTTCAGTCCAAGTTTGGTGGAGGTAAGTCCTTGCCTCCCCACGCCAGACTGCATTGCTGGGAACCGCAACTTTTGCAGCTACTCCAGCCTCCGTGCACTTCCGGCGAAAATCCTTTGTGCACAGTCCAGCCTGGGTCCACGGCACTATAACCTGCATTGCACGACCTCCTAAGTTGTCCTCCGGCGACGTGGGACTCCTTTGTGCGACTTCGGGTGAGCACCATTTCATGCATCCTCATAGTGCCTGTTTCTGGCACTTCTGTGGGTGCTACCTGGTGCTGAGAGGGCTCCTTGTCTTGCTCGATGCCCCCTCTGTCCCCAGGCGCAATTGGCGACATCCTGGTCCCTCCTGGGCCACAGCAGCATCCAAAAACCCTTACTGCATGATTTGCAGCTAGCAAGGCTTGTTGGTGGTCTTTCGGCGGGAAAACACTTCTGCATGACTCTCCATGGGGTGTTGGATCCGTCTTCGAAAGGGGAAGTCTCTAGCCCTTGTCGTTCCTGCAGAAACCTAAGCTTCTACTGTCCAGTAGCAGCTTCTTTGCACCCACAGCTGGCATTTCCTGGGCATCTACCCATCTCCGACTTGCTTGGGACTTTTGGACTTGGTCCCCTTGTTCCGCAGGTACCCTCGACTGGAAATCCATCGTTGTTACATTGCTGGTTTGTGTCTTTCCTGCAGAATTCCCCTATCACGACTTCTATGTCCTTTGGGGAACTTTAGTGCACTTTGCACTCACTTTTCAGGGTCTTGGGGTGGGCTATTTTTCTAACCCTTACTATTTTCTAATAGTACCAGCGACCCTCTACAAGGTCACATAGGTTTGGGGTCCATTCGTGGTTCGCATTCCACTTTTGGAGTATGTGGTTTGTCTTGCCCCTATCCCTATGTGTCCCCATTGCATCCTATTGTAACTATACATTGTTTGCACTGTTTTCTAATACTATTACTGCCTATTTTGGTATTGTGTACATATATCTTGTGTATATTTGCTATCCTCATACTGAGGGTACACTCTGAGATACTTTGGCATATTGTCATAAAAATAAAGTACCTTTATTTTTAGTATATCTGTGTATTGTGTTTTCTTATGATATTGTGCATATGACACTATTGGTACTGTAGGAGCTTCACTCGTCTCCTAGTTCAGCCTAAGCTGCTCTGCTAAGCTACCATTATCTATCAGCCTATGCTGCTAGACACCCTATACACTAATAGGGATAACTGGGCCTGGTGCAAGGTGTAAGTACCCCTTGGTACTCACTACAAGCCAGTCCAGCCTCCTACATTGGTTGTGCAGCGGTGGGATAAGTGCTTTGAGACTACTTACCACTCTGGTCATTGTACTTTTCATAAGAGAAAGATATACAAAACAAGTTCAGTGTATGTACACCTAACCAAAAAGTTTTGCATTTCTTTTCTCACTTCTTTTCTAAAGTGCTGAAAAGTACTTCTAAACTTTCAAAAAGTTCTTAAAAGTTTAAAAAGTTTTTTTCTATCTTTCTAAAAAGTTCTGAAAACTTTTTTCTCTTTTTCTATCACTTAAACTCTTTAAAAAAATGTCTGGCACAGGCCAAAATGTTGATCTGTCCAAACTTGCATATGACCACCTTAGCTGGAAAGGAGCAAGGAGTCTCTGTATAGAAAGAGGTTTGAGTGTAGGGAAAAATCCTTCCTTGGAATTATTGCTTAACATGCTTAGAGAACAAGATAAAGCCAAAAGGGCCCCATCTGTTGAAAAAGTAGCTAATGGTTCCCAATCTGATCCATGGACACCCCTAGGAAAAGATTCAGGAAAGAAACTTCAGAGCCTGCCCATTACTAGACAGTCTAGCATAGTTGGTACTGATGTAGAGTCACACCATACAGATAGTGTTGTCTCACATCATAGCAAGAGCATTCATTCTCACCACAGTAGAAGTGATGTTTCTGTTAACCAAGCTGTTAGGGTGCCTTCTGTAAGGGATAGGTCTCCTTCTGTCCATTCTCACCATACTTCTGTTTCAAGGCATGTCCCTCCCACCCACCCTGATGACAGATTGTTAGAAAGGGAGCTCAATAGATTGAGAGTGGAACAAACCAGACTGAAGCTCAAGAAGCAACAGCTGGATTTGGATAGACAGACCTTAGAAGTAGAGAAGGAGAGACAGAAATTGGGTTTAGAAACCCATGGTGGCAGCAGCAGTATTCCCCATAGTCATCCTGCAAAAGAGCATGATTCCAGGAATCTGCACAAGATAGTTCCCCCTTATAAGGAGGGGGATGACATTAACAAGTGGTTTGCTGCACTTGAGAGGGCCTGTGCTGTACAGGATGTCCCTCAAAGGCAGTGGGCTGCTATCCTATGGCTATCATTTAGTGTAAAAGGTAGGGCTAGGCTCCTTACTGTGAAAGAAAGTGAAGCCAATGATTACAAAGTTCTTAAGAATGCACTCCTGGATGGTTATGGCTTAACCACTGAACAATACAGGATAAAGTTCAGAGAGACCAAAAAGTAGTCTTCACAAGACTGGGTTGATTTCATTGACCATTCAGTGAAGGCCTTGGAGGGGTGGTTACATGGCAGTAAAGTTACTGATTATGACAGCCTGTATAACTTGATCCTGAGAGAGCATATTCTTAATAATTGTGTGTCTGATTTGTTGCACCAGTACTTAGTGGACTCTGATCTGACCTCTCCCCAAGAATTGGGAAAGAAGGCAGACAAATGGGTCAGAGCAAGGGTGAACAGAAAAGTTCATACAGGGGGTGACAAAGATGGCAACAAGAAGAAGGATGGTAAGTCTTCTGACAAGAGTGGGGACAAATCTAAAAATGAGTCTTCATCAGGCCCACAAAAACACTCTGGTGGGGGTGGTGGGCCCAAATCCTCTTCTAATCAAAACAAAGAAAAGAAACCATGGTGCTATTTATGTAAAATAAAAGGCCATTGGACAACAGATCCCAGTTGTCCAAAGAAAAGCACCAAGCCTCCTACCACTACAACCCCTACTGCTACACCTAGTGTCCCTACTAATAGCAGTGGTGGTGGGAGCAAACCTACTAATAGCCAATACAAGGGAGTAGCTGGGCTCACTTTTGGTAACTTAGTTGGGGTTGGTCTTGTTAGGGAGACCACAGAGGCTGTGTTAGTCTCTGAGGGGGCTATTGATTTAGCCACCTTAGTTGCTTGTCCCCTTAATATGGATAAGTACAAGCAGCTACCCCTAATAAATGGTGTTGAGGTTCAGGCCTACAGGGACACTGGAGCCAGTGTGACTATGGTCATAGAGAAACTGGTCCACCCTGAACAACACCTACTTGGTCACCAGTACCAAGTAACTGATGCTCACAACAGCACACTTAGCCACCCCATGGCTGTTGTAAATCTCAACTGGGGGGGGGGGGTTACTGATCCAAAGAAAGTTGTGGTAGCCACAGATTTACCTGTAGACTGGCTACTAGGAAATGATTTGGAGACATCAGCTTGGTCAGATGTGGAGTTGGAGGCCCATGCAGCAATGCTGGGCATTCCAGGGCATATTTTTGCTTTGACAAGGGCTCAGGCCAAAAAGCAAAAAGGACAGGGAAGCTTGGATGCTGGAACAATGGACCAAGTGCTCCCTAAAGCTAGGGCTAGTAGAAGTAAAACACTTCCTACTATCCCTCCCTCTACAGTGGATTCTAATTCTGAGGAAGAAGAATGTCCACCCTGAGGAGCTGGAAGCAGACACTGCTGAGCTTTTGGGTGAAGCGGGGCCTGCCAGGGAGGAGCTGAGTGTGGCACAGCAAACCTGTCCCACACTAGAGGGTCTAAGACAGCAAGCTGTCAAAAAGGCTAATGGGGATGTCAGTGACTCTCACAGAGTTTACTGGGAGGACAACCTCTTGTACACTGAAGCAAGGGATCCTAAACCTGGAACTGCCAGGAGGTTAGTGATTCCTCAGGAGTACAGAAAGTTCCTCCTAACTCTAGCCCACGACATTCCCCTAGCTGGACATCTGGGACAAATGAAAACTTGGGACAGACTTGTTCCCTTGTTTCATTGGCCTGGAATGTCTGAGGACACAAAAGAGTTTTGTAAGTCCTGTGAAACCTGTCAAGCCAGTGGCAAAACAGGTGGCACTCCAAAGGCACCCCTTATTCCACTGCCTGTGGTTGGGGTTCCCTTTGAAAGGGTAGGGGTTGACATAGTTGGCCCCCTTGACCCTCCTACTGCTTCAGGCAATAGGTTTATCTTGGTGGTAGTGGACCATGCCACAAGATATCCTGAAGCAATTCCTCTAAGGACCACTACAGCACCTGCAGTGGCAAAGGCCCTCCTGGGAATATTTTCCAGGGTGGGCTTCCCAAAAGAGGTAGTTTTAGACAGAGGAAGCAATTTCATGTCTGCTTACTTGAAGGCCATGTGGAAGGAGTGGGTGTGACTTACAAGTTCACTACACCCTATCATCCACAAACAAATGGACTGGTGGAGAGATTTAACAAAACTCTCAAAGGCATGATTATGGGACTCCCTGAAAAACTCCGCAGGAGATGGGATATCCTCTTACCATGCCTCCTTTTTGCCTACAGGGAGGTACCCCAGAAAGGAGTGGGCTTCAGCCCCTTTGAACTCCTTTTTGGACACCCTGTTAGGGGTCCACTAACACTTGTCAAGGAGGGTTGGGAACAACCTTTAAAAGCTCCAAAGCAAGATATTGTGGATTATGTACTTGGCCTCAGATCAAGGATGGCTGAGTATATGAAAAAGGCCAGTAAAAACCTTCAGGCCAGCCAAGAGCTCCAGAAGCAATGGCATGATCAGAAGGCTGTTTTGGTTCAGTACCAACCAGGACAGAAAGTGTGGGTCTTGGAGCCTGTGGCCCCAAGAGCACTCCAAGATAAATGGAGTGGACCCCACACAATTGTTGAGAAAAAGGGTGAAGTCACCTACTTAGTTGACTTAGGCACTGCCAGGAGTCCCCTTAGGGTGCTCCATGTCAATCGCCTTCAACCCGACTATGACAGGGCTGATCTCACCCTGCTCATGGCAACTGATGAGGGACAGGAAGAAGACAGTGATCCTCTACCTGATCTCTTCCCTTCCACAGAACAAGATGCTCTTGTGGAAGGGGTAGTTTTGGCTGATTGTCTTACTGCTGAGCAGAAAGACCATTGCATAAATCTCCTGGGTCAGTTTTCTGAACTCTTCTCTACTGTGCCAGGTACCACTTCTTGGTGTGAGCACACTATAGATACTGGAGACAGCTTGCCTGTCAAAAGTAAGATCTATAGGCAGCCTGACCATGTCAGGGATTGCATAAAGCAAGAGGTGCAGAAAATGTTAGAACTGGGAGTGGTTGAGCACTCTGAAAGTCCATGGGCTTCTCCTGTGGTACTTGTACCAAAACCTCATTCCAAAGATGGAAAGAAAGAAGTGCGGTTTTGTGTAGACTACAGAGGTCCCAACCAGGTAACCAAAACTGATGCTCACCCTATACCCAGGGCAGATGAGCTCATAGATACACTGGCATCTGCCAAGTATCTAAGCACTTTTGATTTGACTGCAGGGTATTGGCAGATCAAATTATCAGAAGATGCTAAACCTAAAACTGCATTTTCAACCATTGGAGGCCATTACCAGTTCACAGTAATGCCTTTTGGATTGAAAAATGCACCTTCCACTTTTCAGAGGTTGGTGAACACAGTCCTGCAAGGGCTGGAAGCTTTTAGTGCAGCATATTTGGACAATATAGCTGTCTTTAGCTCCAGCTGGGATGATCACCTGGTCCACCTATGGAAAGTTTTGGAGGCCCTGCAAAAGGCAGGCCTCACTATCAAGGCTTCAAAGTGCCAGATAGGGCAGGGGAAGGTGGTTTATCTGGGACACCTTGTTGGTGGGGAACAGATTGCACCACTTCAGGGGAAAATCCAAACTATTATAGATTGGGTTCCCCCTACCACTCAGACTCAGGTGAGAGCCTTCCTAGGCCTCACTGGGTATTACAGGAGGTTCATTAAGAACTATGGCTCCATTGCAGCCCCTCTTAATGACCTCACATCCAATAAAATGCCTAAAAAGGTATTATGGACAGCAAACTGTCAGAAAGCTTTTGAGGAGCTGAAGCAGGCCATGTGCTCTGCACCTCTCCTGAAAAGTCCTTGTTACTCTAAAAAGTTCTATGTCCAAACTTATGCATCTGAATTAGGAGTAGGGGCAGTCCTATCACAACTTAATTCTGAGGGCCAGGATCAACCTGTTGCTTTTATTAGTAGAAGGTTGACCCCTAGAGAAAAGCGTTGGTCTGCCATTGAGAGGGAGGCCTTTGCTGTGGTCTGGGCACTGAAGAAGTTGAGGCCATACCTGTTTGGCACTCACTTCATTGTTCAGACAGACCACAAACCTCTACTTTGGCTAAAACAAATGAAAGGTGAAAATCCTAAATTATTGAGGTGGTCCATATCCCTACAGGGAATGGACTATACAGTGGAACATAGACCTGGGAGTAGCCACTCCAATGCAGATGGACTCTCCAGATATTTCCACTTAGACAATGAAGACTCATCAGGGCATGGCTAGTCTTATTGTCCTTCGTTTGGGGGGGGTTGTGTAGGAAAGTACCATCTTGCCTGGCATGTTACCCCCATTTTTCACTGTATATATGTTGTTTTAGTTGTATGTGTCACTAGGGACCCTGCCAGCCAGGGCCCCAGTGCTCATAAGTGTGCCTGAATGTGTTACCTGTGTAGTGACTAACTGTCTCACTGAGGCTCTGCTAATCAGAACCTCAGTGGTTATGCTCTATCATTTCTTTCAAATTGTCACTAACAGGCTAGTGACCAATTTTACCAATTTACATTGGCTTACTGGAACACCCTTATAATTCCCTAGTATATGGTACTGAGGTACCCAGGGTATTGGGGTTCCAGGAGATCCCTATGGGCTGCAGCATTTCTTTTGCCACCCATAGGGAGTTCTGACAATTCTTACACAGGCCTGCCACTGCAGCCTGAGTGAAATAACGTCCACGTTATTTCACAGCCATTTTACACTGCACTTAAGTAACTTATAAGTCACCTATATGTCTAACCTTTACCTGGTAAAGGTTAGGTGCAAAGTTACTTAGTGTGAGGGCACCCTGGCACTAGCCAAGGTGCCCCCACATTGTTCAGGGCCAATTCCCCGGACTTTGTGAGTGCGGGGACACCATTACACACGTGCACTACATATAGGTCACTACCTATATGTAGCTTCACAATGGTAACTCCAAATATGGCCATGTAACATGTCTATGATCATGGAATTGCCCCCTCTATGCCATCCTGGCATAGTTGGCACAATCCCATGATCCCAGTGGTCTGTAGCACAGACCCTGATACTGCCAAACTGCCTTTCCCGGGGTTTCACTGCAGCTGCTGCTGCTGCCAACCCCTCAGACAGGCTTCTGCCCTCCTGGGGTCCAGCCAGGCCTGGCCCAGGATGTCAGAACAAAGGACTTCCTCTGAGAGAGGGTGTTACACCCTCTCCCTTTGGAAAATGGTGTGAAGGCAGGGGAGGAGTAGCCTCCCCCAGCCTCTGGAAATGCTTTCATGGGCACAGATGGTGCCCATTTCTGCATAAGCCAGTCTACACCGGTTCAGGGACCCCTTAGCCCTGCTCTGGCGCGAAACTGGACAAAGGAAAGGGGAGTGACCACTCCCCTGACCTGCACCTCCCCTGGGAGGTGTCCAGAGCTCTTCCAGTGTGCTCCAGACCTCTGCCATCTTGGAAACAGAGGTGCTGCTGGCACACTGGACTGCTCTGAGTGGCCAGTGCCACCAGGTGACGTCAGAGACTCCTTCTGATAGGCTCCTTCAGGTTTTGCTAGCCTATCCTCTCTCCTAGGTAGCCAAACCCTCTTTTCTGGCTATTTAGGGCCTCTGTCCCTGGGGATTCCTTAGATAACGAATGCAAGAGCTCATCTGAGTTCCTCTGCATCTCTCTCTTCACCTTCTGCCAAGGAATTGACTGCTGACCGCGCTGGAAGCCTGCAAAACTGCAACAAAGTAGCAAAGACGACTACTGCAACTCTGTAACGCTGATCCTGCCGCCTTCTCGACTGTTTTCCTGGTGGTGCATGCTGTGGGGGTAGTCTGCCTCCTCTCTGCACTAGAAGCTCCGAAGAAATCTCCCGTGGGTCGACGGAATCGTCCCCCTGCAACTGCAGGCACCAAAGAACTGCATCACCGGTCCCCTGGGTCTCCTCTCAGTACGACGAGCGAGGTCCCTTGAATCCAGCAACTCTGTCCAAGTGACTCGACTCCCACAGTCCAGTGACTCTTCAGTCCAAGTTTGGTGGAGGTAAGTCCTTGCCTCCCCACGCCAGACTGCAT
This sequence comes from Pleurodeles waltl, assembly GCF_031143425.1. Classification (NCBI taxonomy): domain Eukaryota; kingdom Metazoa; phylum Chordata; class Amphibia; order Caudata; family Salamandridae; genus Pleurodeles; species Pleurodeles waltl. Next base: position 4,027,778 of record NC_090437.1, on the reverse strand, counting down.
TGCTGGGAACCGCGACTTTTGCAGCTACTCTGGCCTCAGTGCACTTCCGGCGGAAATCCTTTGTGCACAGTCCAGCCTGGGTCCACCGCACTCTAACCTGCATTTCACGACCTCCTAAGTTGTCCTCCGGCGACGTGGGACTCCTTTGTGTGACTTCGGGTGAGCACCATTTCATGCATCCTCGTAGTGCCTGTTTCTGGCACTTCTGCGGGTGCTACCTGCTGCTGAGAGGGCTCCTTGTCTTGCTCGACATCCTCTCTGTCCCCCGGCGCAATTGGCGACATCCTGGTCCCTCCTGGGCTACAGCAGCATCCAAAAACCTTACTGCACGATTTGCAGCTAGCAAGGCTTGTTGGTGGTCTTTTGGCGGGAAAACACTTCTGCACAACTCTCCACGGCATGAGGTATCCGTCCTCCAAAGGGGAAGTCTCTAGCCCTTGTCGTTCCTGCAGAAACCTAAGCTTCTACTGTCCAGTAGCAGCTTCTTTGCACCCACAGCTGGCATTTCCTGGGCATCTGCCCATCTCCGACTTGCTTGTGACTTTTGGACTTGGTCCCCTTGTTCCACAGGTACCCTCGACTGGAAATCCATTGTTGTTACATTGCTGGTTTGTGTCTTTCCTGCAGAATTCCCCTATCACGACTTCTATGTCCTTTGGGGAACTTTAGTGCACTTTGCACTCACTTTTCAGGGTCTTGGGGTGGGCTATTTTTCTAACCCTTACTATTTTCTAATAGTCCCAGCGACCCTCTACAAGGTCACATAGGTTTGGGGTCCATTCGTGGTTCGCATTCCACTTTTGGAGTATATGGTTTGTCTTGCCCCTATCCCTATGTGTCCCCATTGCATCCTATTGTAACTATACATTGTTTGCACTGTTTTCTAATACTATTACTGCATATTTTGGTATTGTGTACATATATCTTGTGTATATTTGCTATCCTCATACTGAGGGTACACTCTGAGATACTTTGGCATATTGTCATAAAAATAAAGTACCTTTATTTTTAGTATATCTGTGTATTGTGTTTTCTTATGATATTGTGCATATGACACTAGTGGTACTGTAGGAGCTTCACTCGTCTCCTAGTTCAGCCGAAGCTGCTCTGCAAAGCTACCATTATCTATCAGCCTATGCTGCTAGACACCCTATACACTAATAAGGGATAACTGGGCCTGGTGCAAGGTGTAAGTACCCCTTGGTACTCACTACAAGCCAGTCCAGCCTCCTACAGGCGTGTAATGCTTCTGCAGCGAATGTAGCTTGTTATCTGAAGGGAATTCCAGTCCCCTTGATTAGACCTACATTCCAGGTACTTTCAAATGGCAGCTATGTCCTCCTCAATGATGAAGACTGTTGTGTTATGCATGCTGGAATAGTTTACGTGGTTTCGGTCTCTGAGGTCATTACATGCTGCAGGAACGTACTTTTCCCCCCACTAAAAGAAAAGAGGTAGCTGACATTTGGCCTCAAATTGCTACTTCAAATGTGAATTTTGACAAGTTGAGCAGACTCAAGGCTTTATTGTTTCAAAAGCATGTGGCCCTTACATCTGCACACAAGACCTACGCAATTCAGATGGCAAGGTCGTTAGCAGAAATAGAGTCCCTGTTAAATACAAACTTTCCGTGACACTTTGGTGAACTCGTGGGATGAATATTTAATGCGTCCAGTACAGGTGGAATCACACATTGTTTTAGGCTGTTGGTTCTGGTTTCATTCACACCTTCTCCTCCATATTCGGTTTAATACCATCAGCAATCCACTCACTCTTCTCTAGTATTTTCCGGGGATTTCCTATAAATTTGGCTTTATTAGCTGGCATCTAACTGTTGATATTTTGTATGCGCAATGGCTGTCTCATCGCAACAAGGAGGAATGAAGGCGCTCCCATTAGCACAGCTGTGTCATGAACACATGATGCAGTATTTTGGAGCAACACACCTGGAGCAATTGGAGTGTGGCTGATCTTTGTCATTCAGACCAGTTTTGTATTGTGTGCAGCCCGTGTTTCGGTGCCTCTGGTGCTCTTTTGAACATTCACTGGAAGTCTGTCTTTCGACACAGCGCTTGCCTACATTGGATACTGATCTGTTGATGTTCTTGCTAATGGTTCATTACCGGACATGCGCGTTGAGGTTGCGTTTGCTACGAGAAGCTACTTATGAGTTGCCCTTCCTGGACGATGTAGCTCACGACTCATCACTGGGCACACCACGGAATGCTGCTGAGGCTACGGAACACAACTGCTCCTTGATCCTTCTTGGCGATGACTTTCCGACTTTAACGTCGGCTGAAGTGGAAGATCTCCTGTCCTCTATGGTCCCAGAATCGATTGGAACATTTAAAAATTGACTTTGCTTTTTGAGATTCAGTTTTATGCCACATGCTCATGTTTTACATTGTCCCTTTATATGCTCATGTGTCCCTTTGACGTGTCATCATCGACATTGCTTTTACATATATATCTTATGTTGAGCTTTTTAGCAACAATTTTATATATCTTTGGCTTTGAACTACCTTCAACTGACAAGGGGAGGATGTTGTGTAGCCATTTTAGTTATAGCTCCATGCACGTTATTTTAACATGCTAGGCCGCTGTGCACTTTAACCTAGATATATTTTATTCAGCTTCGTCTTATTAGTGTTACAATAACCATTTTTATGGTCTTGTTTTATTTTCTGTTTATCCAACTGTTTTTGCCCAGGCCAGCACTCTGTTCTTAAACAAGACATTCTTGCTCACTCTGTGCTTATTCCAAGGCTATAGCACAGTACATTGCCGGTGAACGTGGTAGAAGTTTAGTCTCCAAAATTCACAGAAAACACACAACTATACGTAGGGACATTTTCTCAGAACATCAGCTGTGTTATTATAAAAACACTTCCTTGTCCCTTACACGTTAGAGGGAGATTCCAACCAGGGAACCACGACTGTATGCTGATTGTTGAATGCTTCACTACAGATGCTAATGCAGACCGCAGGCCTTTGCACAGGTATGAGGGTTGATGTCTTCCCAGGGTAACCTGAAGGGCAGAATTAGAGTTTAACATGCTGTGCTCTATCATAGCCTAGGTAGGAGCTAGCCCATTGATTATAGTGACAACATGATAGCTCTGTTTTTATGCTTCACCCTTCTCGTCACAATTTTAATACTGTCATGTGGTGTCATCCTGGTTATTGCAGCTCACGCTTTGCTATCTAAGATGCACTCATTTTATTAAACTCATTATTGAACATATACTGCTTCTGTTTGTCATTTATATATGAGACTGAATTGTAAATGAGAGAAACGAATGAGACCTCAGTGACCACGACTTCCCTGAGAGGCCAAGTATGTAATGCGCTCGGCTGCCCAGTCATCCCTATCCTTGGGTAGAGATGAGGCACTGCTAGTTAGCCGAGAGCAAAACCCGGATTGGAGCGGCAGGTGTCACCCGTAGTGGGTTAGACTTAGTCTCCCACACCACGGGCCATTCTATCGCTCAAAAAACAGTAGTCTCATTAGAATAATGAGAGCCTACGCGACACAACTTTCCTTTGAGAAACGATGCAAGTCAACATTTGATGGAGGCCTTGGCCTGATAGACCCTAATTACTAATACTTGCTTATTTATTGTTAGCAAACTATTGGATCCACATGGTAAATATGGGACACACAATAGACTAGGGGTGAGGGGAACTCACAGATTTTCACTTCACGGAATTCCGTGGAGCTACATAAAAACTCTGCAAGATTCCTTAACGTTCTGCCAACAAGTGGAAAATATGTTGCTCATGCTGTTCATGCTGCAATTTTGCACAGGTAGCACAAGCAGCGCTGAAAATCAGTTTGAACCGCACCATGCGTGGGCAACAGCTTGCAACATTTAAGTTGATTTTGCTGCCGCCTGAGTAGAAAATCTACTCGAGCAGCAGCAAATCTGCTAGAGCAGCAGTCTTCGGACTTCGACTACTCATGTTCGAAAATCGTGCAAGGGTATGCTAAATCTCACACGACAGCTCACATTTTCAGAAGTCTCATGTGAGATAAGTTCCACCACAGGTGAGTGGCAATCAATCAATCGATCATAGCATTTGTAAAGTGCACTACTCACCCATGAGGGTCTCAAGGCGCTGAGGGTGGATGCGGCTACTGCTCGAACTGCCAGGTCTTGAGGAGTCTCCTGAAGGTTAGCAGGTCCTGTGTCTGTCACAGGTGGATAGGAAGAGTGTTCCACATCTTGACGACGAGGTGGGAGAACGATCTGCCACCAGCGGTTGTTCTGTGGATGAATGGAACAGTGACGAGGGCAAGGTCAGCGGAGCAAAGCTGGTGGGTTGGGATGTACAAGGAGAGTTGTCTGTTGAGATACTCTGCTCCGTTGTTGTGCAGTGCTTTGTGAGCGTGGGGGAGGAGCTTGAATGTGATTCTCTTGTTGACAGGGAGCCAGTGCAGGTCTGTCAGGTGGGCTGTGATGTGGCTGTGGCAGGGGATGTCCAGGATGAGGCATGGAGAGGCATTCTGTATGCGTTGCAGTCTTTTCTGGAGCTCGGCCGTGGTTCCTTCATAGAGGGTGTTGCCGTAGTCCAGTCTGCTGCTCACGAGGGCTTGGGTGACCAGCGTCCTTGACTCCTTCTGGTTCCGGTAGGGATCCATTTGTAGATCTTCCAAAGCATGCAGAGGGTGTTGAAGCAGGAGGAAGAGATGGCATTAACTTTCTGGGTCGTTGATGGCGGGGAGTCCAGGATGAACCCAGCGGGTGGAGCCAAGGATGAGGACCTCAGTCTTGTCAGAGTTCAGTTTCAGGCAGCTGTTCTTCATCCATTCGGTGATGGCCTTCATTCCTTCGTGGAGGGTGGTTTTGGCAGTGGTGTGGTCCCTGGTGGGGGAGATGATCAGCTGGGTGTCATTTGCATATTTGACGATGTTGAGGTTGGGTGATCGGACTATGTTTGCAAGCGGAGCCATGTAAATGTTAAAGAGGGTCTGGCTGAGGGACGACTCCTGGGGTACGCCGCAGATGAACTTGGTGGCTTCAGAGGGAGGCGGGCTCTCTGGGTTCTGCCTGTGAGGAAGGAGACGATTCAGTCCAGGGATCTGTCGCAGATCCCTGCATTGTTGAGGTGTGTGCAAAGGATATGGTGGCAGACGACGTCGAAGATGGCCGAGACGTCCAGGAGGATGAGGGCTGCGGTTCCGCCGTTGTCAAGTAGGGTCCTGATGTCATTGGTGGCAGGGATGAGGGCAGTTTTGGTGATGTGGTTGCTGCGGAATCCAGATTGGGACGAGTCCAGAGTGTTGTTCTCCTTGAGGAAGCGGGTCAGTTGTTTGTTGACAATCTTATTGATTACTTTTGCTGGGAAGGGGAGCAGGGAGATGGGCCAGAAGCTTGAGGTCCTTTGGGTCCGCCTTGGGTTTCTTGAGGAGGGCGTTGATCTCAGTGTGTTTCCAGCTCTCCGGGAAGGTGGCGGTCATGAAGGAGCTGTTGATGATCTCCCAGAGTTGGGGTGTGATGACAGAGCTCGCTTTGTTGAGATTGTAGTGAGGGCAGGGGTCAGATGGTGAGCCGGAGTGGATGGTGTTCATGATTTTGATGGTGTTCTTGAGGTGGGTCCAGGAGAGCAGGAGAGTGGTGTGGCTGGACGGGCGGTGAGTCTGTGGTGTTGGTGGTTGACGGTGGTTGAATTGGCCACAATTCTGCTTTAATAAGTAACTTGGAGTGACCAAAATTCTGCCAGTTCCACAGGCAGAATAAAAAACATTCGGTCCACCCCTACAACAGACCCTGCCTTTGTTCTTGAGTAGTGGGTAATGACAGAGAAACTACCATTGCACTTCTTACATGGAGGGAAGCTCTCTTCGGAGAATCTCCTTCAACAATAGTGGGGTGCAACCTCTGGGAAAGAGTTCACAGATACAGGGAACGGGAGAAACAACCCAAAGGACAGACACCAATAAGTGTGGGCACCTTTCATGTTGATGTCTTGATCCTAAGGGGCTTCAATGGTTGTAAATGACTCAGAATATCTACCCTAGGTTGATGTAACTAGTGATGGTGCACTGAAGTCTTTTACAGAAACGAAAGAGGAATATGGGCTACTGAACTCATAGTTCTTCAGCTATCTCAGACATGCATAAAGACCTCAGGTAATAGGCTTCAAACTGATGATATCGTCCCACCAAACAAAGGAACACCTCTCCTCTTTCTAACATAGTCAATGATTAAGGCTTCACACATGCTAAGGCAATACTTCTGAGACTGTGTTTTTCACAGGGGAAGAACATCTTTGTTCAAAACTGGGTTTGCCAAACAACCCCCACTTCATGTATGGAAACAAGGTACAGGTAGGTGCTGGGTATTTGAAATGCTAATATACAAAGCTAGGGGTTCTCTTACAAATTGATGAAAATGTAGAATGGTTGGGAGGAGTACTATACACATGGGAATGAAGAATATTCTCACCATATTTGACTTATTTCCAAAGGAGATCTCCACTAATGGTCACCGCATGTCTGCACACACAAGAGAAAACCCATTAGACTGATGAGCGTATGGAAAAGGAATTGTGTACGTACCTTGAATTAAAAATGAGTAATATAAAGACATGGCAAATGGGTATCTTAGAAGTTATACATATTATTTTTACTGCATTTAAAACTTCATAAAGAAACTTTTTTTAAAGTTTGATATTGGCACTAAAGGCAGATTGGGGCTTTTACTGTTATAGTTACAAAAAGATGTTGCATGATAATCTCTTATTATGGCCCAACTTTGAATGATCCGCAGGCATTGTTAGACTTAAAAGTTGAATGAGCAAGATCCAATACAATAATCGTAGGAGAAGGTTTTAATAAGAACATTGACAAAGCTATCCATTGCTAGCCCACGACAATGGGTCATCAATGTTTTCGGGATGTTAGAAACATTTGTTTGAATTAGTTAAAATATATAGGTGGTCATTACAACCCTGGGGGGCAGTGTTAAAGCTGCGGTAATACCGCAAACAGGCCGGCGGACAAAAAAAGGGTATTATGACCCTGGTGGAAACCGCCAACAAAGACAGCCACTTTAACACACCGCCCGCCACGACGGTACAGACAAGCAGCGTGGCGGTCACCGCCAACAGACAGGCGGAAGACAAAGTACTGCCCATAATATCACAACCCGCCAATCCGCCACCTTTTCCGGGGCGGATTCACCGTGGTTAAAAACACGGCGGAAACAGCTTTTGCAATGGGAAAACGCTCACCTGAACACATCCCACGAGGAACGAGGACTCCATGGACCCGGAACTCCAAACACTCCCTGCCCTTGTGTTTCTGCTCCTCTACGACCAACAACTACGTAGGCGCCGAAGACAATGGTGAGTACTGCACCTACGACACAGGGAAGGGGGGAGGCAAAAGTTAGGGGGACACCCACCAAACACCCCCACCCCCACCCTCGCATATTACAACATACACACCAATACATTCACAAAAATCACAGTAACAACCCACAATCCCCCCAGAAGAATGCAAAGACAAAGCGAAATTTGGTCAAACATTGTAATGTGGCAATATACATGTCATACAAAAATATACAGATATATATATGAAAATCAGTCATAATTATATACAATACGAGAAGTAGTGCAGAAATGTACATAACAATGTCCGTGCAACAACAGTCCAAAAATGCATGGGCGAGGCCCACAAAGGTACCTGACCACAATCGGAGAGAACACTGCCGGGACAACAGATAGAAATACTACAGGCACCTCAGGAGGAAGGGAAGGGGGTGCACCTCAGCCGGATGACAGCAAAGCCAGATCCACGACGGGGCTCCATGCCCATTGATATATCCTGGGGAGTGCAAAGTCACAGTCTCTCAAGTCTCTACACTGGGTGGGTTGCCCACTGTGCCATCCTGGGGAGTGCAAAGCCACAGTCTCTCAAGTCTCTACACTGGGTGGGTTGCCCACTGTGCCATCCTGGGGAGTGCAAAGCCACAGTCTCTCAAGTCTCTACAGTGGGTGGCTTGCCCACTGTGCCATCTTGGGGAGTGAAAAGCCACAGTCTCTCAAGTAGATGCATTTCTCCACTGGTACTGGGGGGGACTGGTGCCCAGACTGGATGCGTCTCCCCGTGAAAGTTCCTGTCCTGTCACTGTCCCAGCTGCACCTGGGATAAGGATGCCTGATGTAGCGGTCCATTCATCCCTACCCTGTGCTTGCCCTGTTCAGCGGTGTTTTGCCATGGCAGACTTTGCCCTGTTCAGCGGTGTTTAGCCATGGCGGTTCTGGACTGTTCAGCGGTGCTTTGCCATGGCGGTCTTTGCCTTGTTCAGCGGTGTTTAGCCATGGCAGTTCTGGACTGTTCAGCGGTGCTTTGCCATGGCGGTCTCTGCCCTGTTCAGCGGTGCTTTGACATGGCGGTCTTTGCCCTGTTCAGCGGTGTTTAGCCATGGCAGTTCTGGACTGTTCAGCGGTGCTTTGACATGGCAATCTTTGCCCTGTTCAGCGGTGCTTTGCCATGGTGGTTCTGGACTGTTCAGCGGTGCTTTGCCATGGCGGTCTTTGCCCTGTTCAGCGGTGCTTTGACATGGCGGTCTTTGCTCTGTTCAGCGTTGCTTTGACATGCCGGTCTTTGCCCTGTTCAGCGGTGTTTAGCCATGGCGGTTCTGGACTGTTCAGCGGTTCTTTGCCATGGCGGTCTTTGCCCTTTTCAGCAGTGCTTTGCCATGGCGGTCTTTGCCCTGTTCAGCGGTGTTTAGCCATGGCGGTTCTGGACTGTTCACCGGTGCTTTGCCATGGCGGTCTTTGCCCTGTTCAGCGGTGCTTTGCCATGGCGGTTCTGGACTGTTCAGCGGTGCTTTGACATGGCGGTTCTGATACGGACATTGGTGTGTGGCATGACGTTCCCTAAACTGGGCATTGGTGTGTGGCATGACGTTCTCTACACTGGACATTGGTGTGTGGCATGACCTTCTCTACACTGGGCATTGGTATGTGGCATGATGTTCCATCATTGCCCAGCGGGGCTGTGGCAGCCGGGGCCCTCCAGGGCACTGACTCAGGCGGTGGTCTCCTGACCAGTGACGATACTTGGGCCCTCCTGGGCAATGACTCCGGCGGTGGTCTCTGGACCAGTGACGACGGTGCTGGCGGTTGTGTCTCGACCGCTGGAAATGATGGCGCACTTCTCCGCCGTGACACTCACAACAGGCTGGGCAGACTTCCTCTGGCCCTTCCCCACCTTTGGTGGAGTCACAGCTGACTCGCCAATCCCCTTGGAACCCTTTTGAGTTGTTTTCCCACCAGGAGTCTTCACACAGTCCCGTCGTCCACTCTCCAATTTTTGAGCCTTTACAGGGGGTGGGCTGCCAGTGCCTTGGCTTCGGGGCACACTGCCTGCCCTAGTGGCCGGTGCACTCCACAAGCCTTGAACACGCACCACTGGTATTGGAGGCTTTGTGGCTGAGGTGCTACGACGGGACTGATGAATTGGGGGGGGGCAAAAAGGTCAACTTTACAGAGGGACAGTTTCTGACGAACACTGGGATGGGTAGCTGGAGGGGGTCTGGGAGTGGAGGAAGAGGAGGTGGTTGTCGGAGGTGTCACTTTAGCTGTTTTGGGTGCAGGTGCAGGTACTGGAGGCTGTCGTAAGGTGGATGGATGTTGGGTGAGTGATTGCCGGTGTTTGTGTACTTTGGGAGGGGGCGTCACAGACACACTGGGAGAGGACACAGGGGACGTGTAAATGGCAGTGGAGGTGGTGAGTGCAGGTGAGCGGCTTGTGGTGCTGGGTCTCCTTGTGCGATTCATGGTGCCTGTAGATGTGGTGCATGCAGGTGTGTGTGTAGACGAGACTGGGAGGGAGGAGGGAGAAGAGGAGGAGGGGGACACAGTGGAGGCAGTGGATGTTGCTGTGTCTGTACGTGGATGAGGCTTGCGTGAGTGCCTGTGGTGTGTGTGGTGTCTATGTTTGCTTGAGCTACTTGTGTGTGCTGACTTGTGTGAATGCTGGTCTGTAGGTGTGCTTGGGATGGGCTGGGGTACAGGAGATTGGGTCTGGGTGGAGGAAGTTGGAGGGGGGAGGCTAGACACAGGGACAATGGCTGCCATCAGTGCTGAGGCCAGAGATTGCAGGGTTCGCTGAAGGACAGCCTGACCAGAATGAATGCCCTCCAGGAATGCATTACCTGTGTTGCAACTCTCGTTCTACACCCTGGATGGCATTCACAATGGTAGACTGCCCAACAGTGAGTGACCTGAGGAGGTCAATGGCCTCCTCAGTGAGGGCAGCAGGGGTGACTGGGGCAGGGCCTGAGGTGCCTGGGGCGAAGGTGATGCCCACCCTCCTGGGTGAGCGGGCACGGGGCGAACGCTGAGGGGCTGCTGGGAGGGCAGGGCTGGTAGGGGAGGTGGTGGCTGCTTAGTGGGATCAAGGGCTTTTGAAACAAAAATTGATTATCAAAATTGATGGAGCACTACATAACACCTTTGAAAAAATAGTTAGGTATTTTACAGCTGGGTGCTAGTCCCTTGTTCACCTACAGGATATAGGATCACATTTCTAATTGTACTATAGTGACCATAATAGAAAGCTATGTTATTGGGCATAACCCTCATTTATGTTATGTGTTATTTTTTTATGAGTAAATGTAATTAAGGAATGAGATGTAAATTTGATGGATATATATTTGTGCCATAGTGATTGAATAATATGTGTTGTCATGACGAGGTGTATACTGCAGCTTGTGAATAAATTTAATAAATATGGGAAAGCAATTCACCCTTGTAACCAATAGTGAATATTGGGTTATTTAAATAACAAGTAGATTTGTCCCTGCCTGCTAATTTTCCTGATTGTGTCCTGTAGAGGTGGGGGGCACAGATGTTGCTGCACCCACAAGTGAGCCCCCATCGGCGAAGGAGTCCGTGTCGCTGCTTGGTGATCCAGTGGCCGACGTGAAGCTCCCCTCACCCTCCGTCCCACTGGCGTATTCAGAGTCCGTGGTGTGGCCCTCCATGGCCATGTGGGATGCAGCTCCCTCGTGCTCCGGTGCCACTGTACCTCCACCTGATGATGCTGATGTACAAAAGGACAGGGAGAGCACAAAAAGGGGGGCGAGACAGAAGAAAGAGAGTTTTAGTGCATGGCATACCGCTACCCTTGGCGGACAAGACAGACACAGCAGCCCCCTGCATTACGCCGTGCTCCTGCCCTCTGCACATGCAATTTCTGGGATATGGCCTACATGGCAATGGTGGACATCTGCGCACATGGATGCCACAGGGGCAACTATACCTCTACTTGGCACTCTGCTGAGGTGGGGTAGAGTGCCACATGGCCTACATTACGGAGGGGCCTTGCCTACCGAACTCGCCGTGGCACAGTGGGAGGACAAACAGGGTGGTCTCATTTCTTGGCGGGGGTCTTGCCATCTTCCTCTGTCCTGTTCCTGGATCTCAGGGACCGCTTGCGTGGTGGTTGTCCGTCTGCAGGGGGTGGGGTGCTGGTGTGGTGGTCCTGTGGCAGTGCCTCCTGTCCACTAGCGCCGGCGGAGGTGGTGGGCAGTTCATCGTCCTGGCTAGTGTCAGGGGCCCCTTGGAGTGCCACGGTGTCCCTCATGGTGTGCTGTATGTCCTTCAGCACCCCTACAATGGTGCCCAGAGCGGAGCTGATGGTCCTGAGCTCCTCCCTGAACCCCAAATACTGTTCCTCCTGCAGGCGCAGGGTCTCCTGCAACTTGTCCAGGACCGTCACCATCGTCTCCTGGGAGTGGTGGTATGCTCCCATGATGGAGGATAGGGCCTTGGGATAGAGACTCGTAATATGGCAGTCCACGCCCCTGGCCTGTCGGCGGTGGGACTGCCACCGCGAGTCTGGCAGTCTGGAGACTGCCAGACTTGTAAAGAGGGCCTATATGTGCATCACAATATTTGTGTGTAACAATATTTAATTTACAATATTTCTGTCTATTGATATGTTTGAATAGTGAAAAGGATAAAATTATCCTAATGCCCTCAGGTATGCCAACATATTCTCTGTAACCTTACCAAGGTTTCTTTTTTTATCTAAATTAAATTGGGCTATTATCAAATTTCCATGGCATAGTAAAAAAAAACACAATTAGCCACAGTAAATTCTGGACTATTCTAGGCTGGGTCCTACCTTATTCGAAAAATACCATATTGAAACTTTACTGGGATATTTGAACTGATATATGAGAAAAGGGGTAAGCCAGGATACGGACAAAATTGTTCTAGAAGCAATGGCTGGCCAAGAGGAAATGGAAGGGTTCCAATTTAAAATCGTAACCCAAAGTTTTTTCTTTTTAAAAAAAAAATACATAACATTACACAACTACATTCAATTTGACCTTATTATGACTAATGTATTCAAAACCCCCCTCTACATGAAATTAACCCCTATTTAGGATAATCTGAATATTATTTTATAAGTGAGGGAAGGCAGTACAGTATGGCAATAAAAGAGAATTGGCGATTTAGGAGATATGCTGGATGAACTAAAAATTAAAACTCTTTCCCCAGACACAAGAACAATACAATTGACCTTTTTAATGTTATTTTTCACGTTTACAACTACAAGATTGGTTTGGTGTTAACAAGCAAAAGCATGCTGCTATTTGTCAGAAAGGCGGATTAAAAGAGCCATGCTTCAAAGACAGATTCTCCACATTTCATAAGATATTTCTACAGGAAGAAGTAATTTAGAGCGATACAAGAGAAATAGCAGACAACCGGAATAATGTTAACAAATGAAGAGTTTGGCCAGTCCTGTGTTTAGATTTGAAGTCTGACTACTAGATCAAATTACCAACGAATAGCATACTTTAATTCATTTAAATTGTACACCAATTAAAATACAAGAGTGGTTCCCGGAGCCCAATCGAAAATGTCATTGTTGTAATGAAAAAAAAACGGGAGAACATATAACACTATAATGCCCTAAACTGCAGGATTTAAAAATCAATTATCCATCTTACTTGACCAGGTGGTTAAAAAAAGATAAGAAAAATGCACTAACTGACCTTTCCTTCCACTTCAAATTAAATGGAGTCCTGTTGATAATATCTATATAGGGAGTTTAGTAATGAGAAAATTAATCCCTACATAATGGAGGAATAAATCTCTACCAAATGCCCATGAATGAAAAATTGCAACGAACGAATTAATGAGCTGGGAGTCTATTATAAGAGTGCCAGGAGACTAATACAGAATTAAAATGAGTGGGCTGCTCATTAGCAATCTGTGTCAAAATGACAATAAAGAGTACATTATAGACTAGGAAATTGGCTACAAGGAACAGATAATTCCAGTAAGTAACTGAGGGGCACATTTCCCAATATGCAGCACTGCGAGTCACCTCGCTGCGCAGCATAATACAGCTCATTCCTGTCATTTCCACGTGGTGGTGCCCTTCTGGCTTCCAAGCCCCAATGCAGGCACCCTTGTGCCATGGTGCAAAGGTGTTTGCGTTGCAGACAGAATAGTTTTTGAACAGGAAGAAGCACCTTCCTGCACAAAAGCAATACTCTGAGGCATGTTTCTTTTTTTTACGTGTGCTGCAGAATGCAGAATGCAGCACATGTAGAAAGAGGAAAACACAAGGAAAAAAATATATATTTCTCCTAGTTATGCCTCAATTAGGGAGGCATAGCATTTTGACGCAGCAATAGTAAATCTTAGAAAGCATCAAAATCCATGGATGGGAACACCCACGTTCCACCTATTGAACTCCTGGGGCAGAGTAATGCAGTGATTGGTGCTGTGTTGCATTACTCTAGATTTATGAAACCACTCAGGGCCACACAAGGTGGCCTTGCAACACTTAAGAAATCTAATGTAGTAGTTGTGTTGCTCTTCTGTCCTTTTGCATGGTGCAAGGGCAACACAGTCACTTGATAAATATGCCTCTGAATGTCCAAATTCTGCTTAATTTAATATTGAAAAATTGCAGTAATGTTTCCACGATTGCCAGCTGAGTGGCGTGTGTTTGGGGATTCACAAGAATCAACAAATAAAGTCTGTGTGAGTTAAAGGGTTTTATACATAAAATCAATTCAGATTTGATTCATTTAATTTGTAATTAAAGTTTCATCATCATTATTACAGATTTAAATAATTCATTAGTCAAAAGTTCAAAACAAGATTGTTGGAAAGTGGATTATTGGTAAAGGCAGGTAAGTACCTACACTTAGTAACAGGCCACTAACCTCCACTTAGGCCCAGTTAGGTCTCAATAAATTAAACCCAGCTCAACCCTTGGTAGCTTTGCACTGATCGTCAGTGTTTCACTTAGGAGACAGATGTGCAAATGCATTTAAAAATCACAAAACAGGAAATACGTAAAACACAAAACACAATAAAAATCCAACACCAATGTACAAACATAGCTTATACTGTTATCTTTAAAATGACACCAAAATGATTAAAGTTGGATAAAAGGGAACCGTAAATATGGATTTTTAAAGAATTAATGTTTTATAGGGCATAGAAGCCACTAGCGCTCAAAGGGTTAACAAAGGCAACACTGGATAGGGACAATGTCCAGAGTTCAGGCAACCCATGAGGCAACACTGTTACACTAACTTTCAGAAGCGTTTCTTGATTCAGGAAAGTGGTCCACAGCACCAGTCAAGCGTTCAGAGTCTCTGGTTTGCCTCTTGGGGTCTGGGACTACAACTTCCACATCTTCAACTTATGGAGTTGCTCTAAACATCTCCAAACATCTGGATCTTCTTCCGGAGGTCGTTTTTGTGCCCTTGAACTGTCCACAACTTAATCCAAGGTTGCAGAAGCTCTGAGTTGCTCCTTGGGAGCTGGGACTACAATTCCCAGAATGCACCTGGTCAGAATCCTCAAATGGCCACTGGACGCTCGCAGCTGGGCTCTGCTTGCAGGACTTGATGCAGGTGACTCTGGGCAGTTCTTTTGTACCTGTAGCAAACAGGGATTCCCTTCTTGAAGTAGCAGAAGACAGGCCAAGTCATTTTAGTGGTGAAGCCCAAGAGTGTAGCTGGTGCAGTCCTTCAGAGTGCAGTGTCCAGGTGCCGGTCAGTGGCCAAGCAGGGCAGTCCTTCTTTTTCTTTGTCTAGTTCCTTGTAGGGATCTGAGGTGTCGGTGTAGCTCTGCTATATTTATCCTTGCTCCTGTGGTGGAAAGCAGGGTATCCTGGTTATCCAATCAAAGCCAGACTCCTTCCCCCTTTGAGAACCACTTCCTGGGAAGTGTGGCAAAAAGCAAACCCAGGGAGCAACATTCTTCAGTAATCCAACATGGCTGAAAGTGATTTTTGGAGGTTAGATCTGGCTGAGCACACACACTGGTGTGGCTACAAATCCTAAGCATACCCTTCTCCTGCCCTCTCCTAGTCAACAGGGCACCTAATTGTCTGGGGTTGCAGGAAAGGTGGGTGGTCCTGAGCTGCTCCAAATGTCCTAACCTGCCTTTGAAGACCAGTTTGGCTGCTCTCCCCCAATCCTGTTTCACCATCTGCTGAGGCAGATCTCCTCCTTCAGGCAAATCATTTGTGTTCAGCCTGGCCAGGCTGCCAGAGGCTGGCCAATCAGAGAAGGGCACTACAGAGCTGAAGCTGGCAACTTTTAGTTAGAGTTTTAAAACTCTTTACCTGCACTAGTTAAATTAAATCCAACAATGGCAAGTTGTGGTATTCATTATAACAATTAATTTGATACCAAACTCAAGGTACCTGTCTCTTATAGGGACTTTGCTAATTAAAATAAAGTTTCCTATGTTTGCCTATGGAGGCCATTGCAGTGAGGGAAAAACGATTTTGGCTGTTTTACCTCACCAGGGCTTATAAAACAATTTCTCTAGTTACATGGCACCCAACCCTAGGGGCACATAGGGAACACATTAAGGGTAACTTATATGTAAAAATACGGTAGTTTAAGACTTTTGAAGTACTTTTAATTCCAAAGTCGAATTCTCATATAACTTTAGTTTAAAAGCAAGGCAGGCTGCCTTTAAAATGACACTGGGCACCTCAGCAGTGCACCTATGGGGGCACTACCTATTCTGCAGTCCCTAAACCTACATGCTGTACCATATACTAGAGATTTATAGGTAGGTTGACATAGCCAATTATAATTAGCCTAATTGCATACTTATTTTATACAGAGCACAGGCTGTGGGGCTGCTTAGCAGTACCCAGGGGACCATCAGAGTCAGGAAAACACCAGCAAAAAGTGAAAAATGGGGGCAAAAAGGTGGGGGCAAGAATTACAAAATAAAATACAGCAGCTGTGTTCCATAAAGGAAATCCCATTTATCTAAATTAATAGGGTTTCTTGTATCAAAGGCAATTTCTTCAAATAGGATGGTAAGATGTCAGTTTCAGTAACCCAAATGAAGGCTTCTGATGAGAGAATGAAAATACACAGGCATGAAGCCTTAGTATTTATGCAAAGGAAAATTTTAAAGCTGGACAGTATTCTCAGCTAAAAAGTCAGCAGGCATCGCTAAAATCTACAAGCTCTATTCTCTGGATGAGAAAGAGCAAGTCTCTGATGGAGACCTTTCCTCAGAAGGTTTTTAAACGGGTCTTCCTTCTTCTCTGACTAAACTAAGTAACACACACTAATAAAATTCTGCATAAACGTATTTGCCACATATCTGGCTTTTCCAATTCCCAAAAGCCAATCAATCCTCAGCAAACTCTGGGAACAGGTAAACTCCCCAGTTTATCATGTCTTCACAATGGATCACAGAATTGAGTCCTTGAATTGTTACACTAAGCATATCTTGTGATTCAGACAGTACTTCACACGAGTCACATTTCCTGCCATCTCTTCTCCTCCTGGTGAGATGCTCACTATCAGTTGTCTCATACATAGCAAATGCCCCTTCATTGACTAATAAAAGGATACTGGAAAGTTAGAACATCTGCAATGGAAGAGAAAGAAATTTGTGCAAGACAACATTTTAATGCAAAAACAGGCTTCTTGACCCTAACATGTAAAGTTGACATCTAATGTGGCTTCAGTAGTCAGGCTAACTTAAGTCAGTGTATAACATTGATTCATGTGTGTGCTTTCAATGTCTATATAAATGTTCTCATGTATTTTGTGTATGTTATTCAGCATTTGATTAGCACATTTTAGTTAAATATGTTTAATTTGCAAAATGAGGAAATGTGCTTCATCAAATACATATCCCATAGTGAATATCTTCTGGTCTAGGGTCTTTGAAAAGATCAGTTCACTGGGACAATCAAGATATTTCGCCTTGTCTTAAATCCATTTTGTAGCCAATCAATGGGGACAGAGTCCACCAGGGTGCCATTTCTCACTGTTTTTCAGCTGCCAAAGCCATGTTTGCTCAAGAGTGTTTAGTGACTTATGGTCTCCTATTAGTGATTAATTTTTCTAGTCATTTGTAAGTAGCTAAATACTTGAAGGATACTGTTTGCTTTTGGGCATGGAGCTTGTAATTCTTTTTAAATAAAAAGTGGCTGCCTTGGCTCTGTTTCTCAAATCAAATTGCTAATATGATGAGTCTTGAAAATACTAAATTGATGTCATGGGCCTATGAAAGTTTGAAGCATCAAAATATATGATGATCCTGAAATTCTTCATCTTGCATTGTATATTTTACGTTTGTCTTTCATGTATGTTGTATTGTGCTCCTTTTAGGTGCTTCAATTTTCCAGTTATGGACTTTACTATGTTCCATTTCAACATTGTTTCCAGCCCTTAATTTCTTTCTTGCTAAAGAAAAACGTTTTTTTTATACACTAGTTACTAGAAAAATAATTGACCCCAAGAACAGAAGGCATTTGTATATTTTGATGCCACGCAAAGTGACACAAAAAAACACAAATTTCCCCTGATGTGATGGTGGCATTAATTATGACACACTGAGATGAGAAGGAAGGCACCTCTTAGCAATATAAATAACTGCTGCAATTAACCAACCTAGAATGGATTAAAGGCTGAGTTCTAGGATTCAAACTTCAGGTCTGAAGATGTAATCAGTGAGCATTAGTTTGTTTAAACATCTTACTGACTCTGGAACTTGCTGATTTACAGAGTTTAAATTACATTGTAAGGGCTCTCTTATTAGCTAGGAATACAGTGAATGTGATCACTTTGAAAATCATAGAGAAATTGGATAGCAATTGTTTTCTAGGGAACATGGGAATGGGCCTCAGGCTTCTTTGTGGAAGAGAGACTGGAAAAATCTCCTGGGTATGGCAGCAGACAAAGGGTCTCATTAAGAGTTTGGCGGTCCCACAGCGGGACGACCAAACTTGCAGGAAAGACGTCACCGCCATGGCAGTGGTGTCCCCCCCACCCTATTACAATGTTCCTGCTAGTCCGACCGGTGGGAACAGTGCTATGAGATAGCACTCGGCTCCCTTAAAAGATCTGAGTGTCATCTCATAGCACAGAGAGGGCCAAGCAACACCCTGGAAATGCACACTGTCCGCAAAGCAGACAATGCACATCCCGATGGCGCTGGGCAGGGGGGCCCTGCACTGCCCATGCAATCGGCATGGGCAGTGCAGGTGTCCTGCTGAGGCCCCCATCACAACCTCACTGCTAGCCTTTCCGTGCCAGTCAGACTGCCATGGAAAGGCTAGCGGGAAGGGGAGGTGGAATCAGCCAGGCGACGCTGAGTTCAGCGCTGCTCTGGCTAAGTACAACTCAGACCACCGTCATGCGATCGGGAACCATGTTCCCAGTGGGTACGGCGGTCCCCTGGCAGTTCTGCCTGCCAGGGTTGTAATTGCAGCCTGGAGTGCGGCTGTCCGACCGTCAATGCGAGTGTGGCGGTCCTCAGACCGCTGCAATCGTAATGAGGCTCAAGTCTCACTAGAAATATTGGTACTCCTAGTGCAATCGGCTGCTTTCCTTAACATTTCTTCAACCACTCAGTGCAATTGTGGATTATTAACTTGGGAGAACAGTCCCCATGCACTAAATAACAGAATATTTGGGGAAATAGCACAGTTTTAATGAGAAAAGCTGGGCTTATTGCCTAGTAACTATGGTCTAAAGCAGAAAGCTTGCCCGTAGAAAAATGTTTATTGGTATTACAGCAGCACCAAAGCACTTTTAAAGTTAGATAAACAATACAATTCCCAAACCAATTTGTTAAATATATAAATGTGATAACAAATTTAGGGGGTCATTCTGACCCAGGCGGGCGGCGGCTGCCGCCCGCCTGGCGGGAACTGACATTTGGCTGCTCCGCGGTCAAAAGACCGCTGCAGCCATTCCAACCTTCCCGCTGGGCCGGCGGGCGCTAACAATGTTAGCGCCCGCCGGCCCAGTGGGAAGGGGGCCTGCAACACTGAAGCCGGCTCTGAATGGAGCCGGCGGTGTTGCAGGTGTGCGACAGGTGCAGTTGCACCCGTTGCGCTTTTCACTGTCTGCTTGGCAGACAGTGAAAAGCAGGCTGGGGCCCTGTTAGGGGACCCATGCACTGCCCATGCCAGTGGCATGGGAAGTGCAGGGGCCCCTAGACACCCGTTACCGCCAGCCTCTTCCTGGCAGTGACAACCGCCAGTAACAGGCTGGCGGTAAGGGGGTCAGAATCCCCGCCGCCATGGCGGATTCGCCCAGCCGGGGGAAAACCGTCGGGAAACCGCCGGCCCCGGTTTTCTGAAAGCCGCGGTCAGAATGGGCAAGGAAGCACTGTCAGCCTGTTGGCGGTGCTTCCGTCATTTGCTGCCCTGGCGGTCTTTGACCGCCAGGGTCGGAATGACCCCCTTAGTGACATAAATTGATCAGCTAAAGCTAAAATCCAAAATCTAAAATGTTGACTAAGCGCGGCCCTGCAACAGAAGTAATGATCCAGTTAGACTGCAGCTCAAACACAACCCAATAAGCAATACTGCGAAGATAGTGTTTTCTGGAAACATTTCTGCTCTGTTAGATAAGCTCAGGGACATCAGTGGAGCTCCAAACTTTCTTTTGTTAATGAATCGCCCACTCAATGATCACTAAAAATGGATTATGCATTTTCAAATTTTTATTTCAGAATTCCTAATGTAGTGCACAGAATATTGAATGGTAACATTACAGAAGCTAAAAATTAAAGCAGTGAACCATTTTATAAACAGTGAAAGTAAAAGGAAAAATTGTAACATGGGTCCAGATGTATCATTTTTTACAATAGCAATTACCTATTTGTGATTTTTAGCGAATCGCAATTAAGTAATCGCTATTGGAATGTATGACACTCCAGGAGTTTACTGCAATTCGCAAGAGCTCGCAAATCGACCTACCTCATTAATATTCATGAGGTAGGTTGCAATTTGCAACCCATTGTGATGGCTACAATCACAGGGATGGTGGCCTGCTGGACTTTTAAAACTTACATAAAACGGGATGCATTTAAAAATGAAGAATGAAAAGTTTTCTTTTCATTTTGTAAGAGTAGGCAGTGGTCCGTTGGACCACTGCCTGCTCTTAAAGAATGTTTTTGCATGCTTTCACAAAGAGGAAGGGGTCCCCAGGGGAATGGGTTACCACCTACTTGAAGTAGGTGGTAACTGCGACTCTTTTGCGATCGCATTCACGGTCACAAAACAATTATACATACCTCTGAGATTCGGTATTAGGAAGGGACGCCCTTGACAAGCCCCATCCTAATACTGAAATGGTATGCAGTCGCAAATCCAATTTGCGATTTGGTAACAAGTTATCGAATCTCAAAGTGGACTTATTACATACCAAAATGCATTTTTGCGATCGCAAACGTCCCGTTGGGCCATTTGCGATGGCAAAAATGTTTGATATGTCTGGCCCATGGTTTCTTAAATTTTGTATGTCTAATTCTCTCACTGTGCTATCTCTAGGCACTATGCTAATTCTAGCTGAATCAATAAATAATAAGCCTATTCTTTGAATTTCAAAGGTAGTGTGCATACCTGTTTTGGGAAAACAAGGTCTATTGTACGTGTGGAATAGCTTGTCTACTATTTTGAACACAAGGACAAGGAGATTGTGTTTGTTTGAAACATTTAGCCTTCACCAGTCAGTGAAGACTAAGGGCCAGATGTATCATGAAATGGCATTGCGAATCGCGATTTTGAAGAAATTGCTATTTCCGAGTCACAATAGGCCATGTATCATAATTGAGAATCGGAATTAGCGATTTCTTAGAAACTGCTATTTGTGGTTGGCGAGGCCCAAATACCGAATTGCAATTTGCATTTTCGCAATTTGCGATTCGGTAATTGAAAATCGCAAACTGCGAGGACGCACACCTGGAGAAGCCTGATGACATCACAAGCAGGAAGTGAGTCATCCCAGGCAGTTTGCAGGTGCCACACCCAAACCAGCACTCAGAGATAGTCAGCCCACCCACACTGAGCAAGTCTCTGAAGAAGGCAGAACAGCAGAACCAACATGGACACCTCTGCCCAGGGAAAGGAGAAGGGAGAAAGGAAGCACAAACTGAAGTTTAGTGAGCAAGAGGTGGAGGTGCTCACATAGGAGGTGGTCAGGAGCCATGACCGGTTGTTCAGCAAAAGCTCACTCCAGGTGCCTGGGTGAAAAACGCAGACTCTGGGCAGATATCCATGCAAAAATCTGCGCTGTTGGAGTGGCACAGCGCTCTGTTGAAGAAATCAAGAAGAGGTGGTACGACCTGTGGTCCCGTGCCAAGGGGAGGGTGGCAAGACGACTGCAGGAGGCCAAGAGCACAGGAGGCGGACCACCCACAGAGACACCCTCCACCCCGATGGAAGACCTAGTGGAGTCCACACTCCTCCCAGAAGCAGTCAGTGGGGTCACTGACATTGACACATCCGGTATACCAAGTAAAAGAAAGGTAAGTGCAATATTGAAATGTAACCCCATATGTGTATGCACAAAAGCCCCTTAGGAATTAGTAAGTAATTTAAAACATTGTGAGAAGTAGTCCATTCCACATCTTAGAATCAGCACAACAATGCCTTATGGGAGTGGTAGTCCACAACCCAGAGCTGAAAGTAGCACATACAATGTAATAGGCAGAGTGACACACAGAAGAACACAACACCCACAACATTGTGATGAGAAGTAACTGTACCTTTATTACCATTGTGTGACCTTTATAGAAACATACATAACTGACATGCTGCATATTGTCGTTGCAGGTGGCCCAGGCCCAGCAGCTACAGCATGTGCCATTGCAGGGGAGACAGACACTCATCCTGCTTCAGACTCCAATACCAGTGAGTCACAGAACATTGCGCCACTCCGACGCAGGCCTAGGGCACTTCCACTGCCAGAAATGAGTCAGGACTCAGATGAGCAGCAGGAAGACTCACAAACACCGTCCCCAAGTGGCAGATGCACTTGGATGCAGGAGCCCCGTTCACAGCAGAGCACAGCACCCTGCAGGATGCCTACATATGCTGGCGCACAGGCTTTTGAGGCGGGTGAGGGGACATCATTATTTGGTGGCCTGGAATCGGCTATGTTAAAGCAGCAGCGCCTGTAAAACAAAAAATCACAGCATTACAAAGGCAGATGCAGCAACATAATACAAACATGGGGGGCGTGCATCGCCAGCTGGAATGTCTCAATGCCACCATCGAACAGCTCCATGAGGGACAGGTCCAAGCATCGCAGGATACGAGGGAGCTGACTACTGCTGTGAGGGAACTGTGTCAGGAGCTGCGCCACGACAGGGTAAGCCACCGTAGGCAGAGGCGATGCTTCATGGGCATGTTTGGCGGTTTCTGTCGCTCTGTGACCAGGCTGGCAAATTCTACAGCCCTAATATCGCGTCGTGCTGTGGCCGCACAGGTTGAGGCAGCACAAAGCAGCAGGGATGTGGGCCAAGGACTGGTACAGATCACGAATGTGATAGACAATATTATGGGTAACCGGTCAGCCACACCTAGTGAACTGGGACAGGGGCACACGGAGGACACCTCGAGCCTCAGCAGCTTAGCTGTGCCCACAACGGACACCAGACGTCGCAGTGCCAGGCACAGCACTGTCACAGAGGCAGACACTCAAGGTGCCAGTGAGGCACCTGCGCTCTCGAGTGGTGTGCGTGGCCGAAAGAAGTGAGTGTAGTGGCCACAGGGGACTGTATATATTTCTGGCATGAGAACACTATGAAGGAATAGTGCTTTACTGTTAACTGCTTTTCTTTTTTGTCACAATTACTTTTGTTGGTACTAGTGGAACTTATATTACCTGACATTAAGGTAATAAATGTACTTACTACAGGTACATTTGTCAGTGGATTTGTGTTGTTCATATTTACATCTGAAATGGTTGTGTGTGATGTCAGCATGCCTTTGCCTGCCGTCTGCTGCACTGGTCCTGTCTGCTGGCTGTAGTGGAGGTATGGGATCATCATCCTTATCTGATTCAGATTCAGATATTTCCACAGGTATGCCCCTGGTGGTAGCTATATTGTGCAAGATTGCACAAGTAGCCACTATTCTACATGTTGTCTCTGGGCTGTACTGTAGTGCCCCTCCACTTTTGTGGAGGCACCGGAAGCGACTCTTCAGCAGCCCAAAGGTGCACTCCACCACATTGCGGGTCGCCCTGTGTGCTGGATTGTATCTCCATTCAGCAGGTGTAGTTGGATTTAGGTAGGGCGTCATCATGTAGGTGTGCACTGCATAGGCACTGTCTCCTGCAATGAACAGAGGGTATAATGAGTTACTGAGCCATCTGATGTCACACTGCCATCAATGCACCAGTGTACAGAGGGACAATACCTAGAAGATATCCTTCACCAAACTCCCCAGCTAGCAGTCTTGTGTGAATGCCGCTGTGGCGAAAGATGTATGAATCATGGGTGCTCCCTAGGTACCTGGCCACGAGATCAGTTATGATATAGGAGGCATTGCATATCACCTGTATATTCATGGAATGTTGGTATTTACTGTTGTGGTACACATACTCTGTGGCTGATGGTGGACAGATTGCAACATGCGTCCCATCTATGGCACCAGGACATGGGGGAACTGTGCTATCTGGTGGAAATCTATTTTTGTCTACTGTATTTCCTGTGGGGTGTGTGGGAATCTGATGTACGGGTGTATTCTGCTCAGCATGGCATTGATAAATGCATTGAAAAATCTAGAGAGGGTACTCTGTGAGACCCCTCCAGCTGCTGCTATGACCCCTTGATAGCTCCCTGAGGCGAGTAGGTGGAGGGAGCATAATACCTGCACATGGGTGGGGATGCTATGAGTCCTATGTGTTGTGCGCTGCAGTATGGGTTGTAGCTCAGCTATCAAGTCGAGTATCATGGCAGAGCTCAACCTGTACCTCTCAAATATTTCCTCTTCAGTCTGGTCAAAAAGTGTAATGCACACTCTGAAAATTTGCTCCTGTCTCCTTCTCCCTCTCCTCAAACCTGCCAAGATCCTCATCCTCCTCGCCATGACGTAGAGTGCAGCCATTGTGTCTGAGGCATTCTGGGCCTCTTTATATAGGTTGCACCTGGTTACCACCTGGTTTCATTTAGTGGTATTTTGCATGTGCAAAATGCCATTCTGCAAAAAATCGCAATTTGCGATTTTTTGATGCATCGAATTGCGCCTTGGTTTTGCGAGTCGCATTTTGTGCCTCACAATTTCCTACTCGGAATACCGAATCGCAAAATGCGACTGCAAAACCAGGTAGCAACGCACAAAAAATGCAATTTTTGTGATTTCCTATTTTTGGTCTGCGAATGCCTTTCATGCATTGCAGACCACGTTTTTGCATTCTCAAACGGCCAAATTTTGCGATTCACACCGTTTGCAAATGCAAAAACGTTTGAGATATCTGGCCCTAAATGCTTTGCAGAGCCTTGGGGCAGTCTTGCAGGAGCTGCCTTCGGGTAAGGTGGAATCTTGTACAATACCACCTCTCTTGATCTTTGCTTGGAATTCCTCTCCTAAATATGGTCTGAAACTTGGGGGTTTTATGGGATTTGACCAGTGACTTTATCTTATAGTTTCAAAATAAAACAAAGTTTTTGAGATACTAAGGAGTCTACAAGACTAAATTGGCAGGGTGCTTAATACGTCATCTCTATCGATATGTTGGCATATTGAAAATATGTCTGCCTAAACAGTGAGCAGCCATGTGGATATCAGCATTTGCTGTGTGTCTTTTAAGAACTTTAAACTTTCTTCTAAAAAGAAATAGAGGAATCAGAAATAAAAGGAAAGGTCTCAGTCCATAGTGTAAAGGAAATGGAAGAATCTAAAAAGGCATTTCTCAGCACCTCACACTTTCTAAGAAAGAAATTAAAAAGCTGAAAAATCAAAAGATGAAAATAGAAGAGTCAGAAGAGACAAATGATGCAGATAGTAGAATCTGAAAAGGAACAGTTATAGGGCCAGATGTACAAAACCCTTTTGCATTTCTTAACAGTCCTAATTGGTATTTCGGACCATTAAACAATGGAAAACGGCCTTTTATTATGTACAAAGACTTTTAAGAAATCACATATTTCGATTTCTACCATATACAAAATCTCAATTTGCAATTTCCAGAATGGGAAATCGCAAATAGGGATTTCTTATTTGTGATTTCTATTCTGATATACAAACCATTTCCTAAATGCGACTTAGGCATTTAGGAGTTGCAATTACCACTGATTTGAAGTTGGTCGTAACCAGGTGCAGTTTAAAAAAAGCAACCCGAGGTGTGTTGGAGTGTGACTTATATAATCAATATTAACATGAAAAGCTTGCAATGTAATGTCTAATGAAACCGCATAAAATGTGTTAATGTAATACTAATGCATGCGTTTGAAATGTGCCCACGGGGAGTGGCCACCAATGTATACGATGATTAATGAAACTGACTAATAATGAATTAATAATGTACTAATGTATGATTTTGTATTCACATTAAGAGTTATGTATTAGGGTTATGCTAAATTACTCACTAGGCCTTAGTTAGCAAGGGTCTGGGCCTAGCTGCCTGGTCTCATATTATTTGTGTTTTCCAATGTGCAATGTGCTGCTTTCCTGAAGGACACGAAGCTGTACTTTTCCAGAAGCTAGAGATATGTGTAGCCATAGTAAATTCTTTCTCATGGGACCCGACTTGCTCAAGGAGACATTCTTTCCGAATGCAACAGTGTAATTCGCAACAGGTGCAAGATCGCCTGGACTAGGAGAAGACAAGTTTAACTTTTCTTACCTGACATTCCACCCGTTGAAGACGTCAATCACAGGAGAACTGTCGTAGGTGAAGATTCTAGTAAGGTGTGTGACAGATTATTGGACAGACAAAACGATGCACCAAATATTGTCCAATGGGAAATTAGAGACTTGTTCGACAACTTTGACATAACGGCGTGACCCAAGGAGAAATCAGCCATTCTTAACCATTGTTCCTGAAGCCATTATTGAGCCATTCCTCGCCATTCTTCATCACCCTTTGCCATTCTGAGAGATTTGTCATTAGCTGTCTGATACTTTAAACCATTCTCACCTCAACCCTTGCCTGAGACTCACTTCTCCTCCTTATGAGGGAAAAGTTTTCTTACTATGCCCTACTGAGACTTACCTGTTCGATCCTGGTTGATGGCGAATCGACTGATGTCCTGAGGACAAAGACTGATCCCACATGCTGACTCATTCGGATAGGTAACTATTTGATGATAAATTGCAATCGTCTGTTTGCCTTTTCTTTCTAGGTACCAACTGCACTTTTGATAGAGGCCATAGTTAGATGCTTTCCAAATTCATGTTGCTAAATTGTTTTGCATGAAGCCCAACATGCTGATGCTAATTAGAGGTTAGTTAAGGAATTCATTAATAATGGGTGCAAATAGACAAATGACTGAATCTTTGCTTTGTTGAATAATGTACTAATGATATTCTGCTAAAGTTGATTCATGTTAACGTTGTGCTTTGTTCTAATGTTCATGACCTATGCTTTGATAAAGTCTTATTCGAGTTGCCAAGTTATAGTAGTATTGATGTGCTTATTGATATTGCGACTAATGAATATGATACTAGAGTGTAAATGACAGGGAATAAATATCCTAAATCTTACTAGATGTGTGTGTTTATTCATGGCTGAAGGGTCATGGTGTGTTTGATTCTTATTAAATGCTATTGCTTAGCTTGACCGATTAGTTATTGTGCATATTGATTAGGTTATTGATCTATTGATTGAAATCTGGGAAGTCCCCAAACGTGATCAAAAGATTCATTGGCCTAAAACGAGTTCCCTTGTAAGTTAAATTACCAAGGTTCGGACACGTTATCAGTTCTGGTAGCAGAGGACGGTTTTGGTCCTTTGGGGCCCTAGGACGAGGGACTGCTATTTGAAAATTGTTTTTGAGATGATGCAAATTGGAGAGATGATGTGCCTGTAAGTCCCAAATAACTTTCCCGGAATCTCAGAGCTTGCCAAAGTGAGTTAGGTATGTTCTCTGCGTTCTAGTGATAGTGTGAGTGACGTAGGGTTTGCGCTTGCACAGCTTATGCATACCGCAGGTGAATTGTGAGGTTTGTGAGAATTTTAGGCCAGGTAATGTTTTAGTAGGAGTGTGCGTACTCCGCAGTATGAGAGTAGGGAAGTTGGCGAACTTCATGTGAGTGTGGCGCTTTGTGCTAAAAAAATAAATTGTCGATGTGGTTGTTGTGATGTACGGACCCTGAGTGGTCTAAGACTCCAGCGTATATTGATGGTTTATGTTGTAATGTGCGTGGTTTAATAGGTCAATCGGGTGTGGTTGACGAGTCGAGTTTGAGTCATAGTGAGTGAATGAAAACTTCGATGGAGATTTGGTGAGTTCTAAGGTGCACTAGAACAAACCATTGACAAGTCGAGAGTAGATTTTGCTTGCGAGTGCAGGATCTGAGAAGGAGAGAGTAGCGGCCTAGGCTAAAAGCAAAATCTCTGTAAAGTTCTGAAGCGATTGTGTTACCCTTCCTGTAGTAAACCAGCAAATTTGAAGTTTTTTAGTGCTCGCAATATTGCATTAGTTTCGTGAATTGAGAGTGAGAGAGACAAGCCGCAAGACTTTGTCAGCCGCAGTGTTTGTGAGTGTGATGTCATTGGAGCCGTGCTGGGATAGATCAGTTAGTAAGAAGGGTCGCGCACGGATTGGCAGCCGTCTGTGAGAGGCAATTGGTTGAGAAGGTAGGTGAAGAGATTTCTGGGAATTAAAGTCACTTCCTGATTCAATTGTAAACAAAATAAAAGACGCAAAAATGAAGTTTTTCAAGGCTCTAAAGAGCGCTTTGAGGGGAGATGTGTACATTACCATGAGTGTGGGGAGGCCTACACTGCCAGATGATACACCGGCTTATGCCGTAATGGAAGAGAGGGGAGTCACGCCATGTCTTTGGCTAAAGCAATGGTGCACAATGACAGAGAAAGACGGGTGTTTGGCATTTCCGGAGCGCGGAATGTTCAATATAATGATTTTGGAAAAGTCGCAGAAGGTGTTAAATGAACAAAAGCCACCTCCGAGTCCAGAACAGTTTGAGGCATTAGCAATTTGGGAACTGATGGCCATACGACAACAGCAACAGAAATTTGAGAGGAGAATGAGGAAAGCAGAAAAGACCCTAGCGGAGGCTAGGTGGGATAGAGAGCACAGGATTTGGAGAAGGGAGATAATAGATGGAGTTAGGATGTTTCCGGCAATAATTCAAGAAGCCGGAACTCAAGGAGGGAAAGCCACTTGTAAAACGGATGAGGGGTCTAGCAAAAAAAAGGAGACTAAAAGGTCCTGGGCAGAAGCAGATGACTCAGATGATGATGAGTTCCATAATCAGTTGCTACATAATCGACCACCGCCATTTGCCTTAGATGATAATAGACCAAGTACTAGTGCATGTCCTGTAAATTTGACACAGCAACAGGGGACAACAAACACGGGACAGGTGAATATTGTTGCAACACCACCTCCGATACAGAATAGCGTCAGTGTGTCTACTGCTCTAGAGATGCAACCTCAGTTACAGCCACCACCGGTTCAGAGGCTCTACCCTGATGTCCCATTATTAAAGACTACTACGAACTTGATGGTGCCGTCTGAGCCGGCATATACGAGACCAAAATTAGTGCAGATTGAGCCAACTCCACTTTTACTGCCTCAGGCACAGCAACAGATGGTTCCAAACTACACCTCGGCCACAGGACCGCAGTTAGTTACAGCACCGATAATAAGTCAGAATATGGGGGCTAATGCTCCACAGGTTTTGGGAAGCAGGCAGTCATCAGCCGCCATATCCTTACCTATTACAGTTGGTCCACCAGTACCATTGTATGCACAGGCGAAGCCTGGTTTATGTGATCAGGGAGTAATGACCCAAGAAATGACAAGAGGAGGGTTCGTAGGGAGCTCTCAAGGGATAACTCCAGTGGAACAGACAATAGAGAGATCTAGATCCTTATTAGACTTCAGTCCGATAGGGGTTCCTCCAGATATCATGAGACACCCAGGTTTGGATCTGCTGACTCCGCAGATCTCAAGTGCAAATGTACCGCAAACACCAATGATGCAGGCTGGAGATATCTAGTTGCAAGGTTTAACTGCGCAACAACTGAATCAATGGTTGGACAAGTAAAATTCACCACTGACTTCTCCTGCGACAGCAGAGTGGTCGGAAAGAGAGGAATACCTGAATTTTGTAAGGTTGGGTATGGAGGCAGCTGAGCTAGTAGAAGGGAGTATGGGGTGAATAGACTAGAGTCATACACTGAAGCGGAATTGAGGTATCTGTCCCCAAAGATAACTGAAGAAGTGAGCAAGGTGCACCAGAAATTGGCAAACCAGGCAGATAAATACGGCATAGACCTATACAATACTGAGCATCTGAAGAGGAGTTTCAGGTTAGACTTTGAGCCTAAGGATTTTGATCTCATAACGTCTACTGGGATGAAGGCACACCTTAAAGAAATACTGAAGAGTGCACAAGTTTGGGGAGCGTTAGAGAAGTGGGAAGGCAGATGGGCAAAGAAAAGAGATAAAAGGAAAAGTGACTGCTCGGAGCAGCAGCAGGCAAAATCAGTGCTCATACTGGTACAATAAAAATGCTACTCATGAGAGAGACAGCTGGAGGGGTTCTTGTCCATGTGCCATGGTCTAGAGGTGACATTCTGTCATTCACAAATGACTTCCCCAGGTTGAGGGAGAAGCCAATAGAATGGTATCAGCAGACGGACAGGTTTGTGAAGCTTGTGAAGTGTCTTTGGGAAGACCTGAATACCCTTTTTGAGTTTATAGTTCCAGCTGATTTGTGGCTTGAGTGCAAGAGGAGTGTGGATTGGCCAACAGCAGAACCGGCAAGGGACAGAGCCACAGGAGCACGGTCTCCTGACGTGATGAGGTACTACTATAAGGTGATTGAGTTTTTGAAGCAGAAAGTTTCACCGCAAAATATTGATTGGCAAAAGATTGCTCGCACGGCACAAGAGGCCAAAGAGTCGATACATGCCTACTATGAGAGATGGTTGAAGGCGTTCAAGCACTACAGTGCTACAGAGGTCATTGAAGTGAAAGACAAGAATCACCTTGTGTTCAGATTTGTTGAAGGGTTGAGACCTGAAATTAGTCAGATGATTAAGAATCATTTGATCTGCTGGCAAGCGAAGCCAATTGATGAGATGTTGCAGTATGCGAAATACTGTAGTGACGAAATTCAGTTGAAGCATAGAAAGTTGAAGGAGAAGGTGATGGTAATGCAAATTAAGGTAGTGCAAGCAGAGATGCAGGGAAATGGTTTACAGCAGATGGTGCAACAGCCGCAAGGAAACTGGATTTTCCAGGTGCAAGTGAGAGGCAGAGGTCAAGGAGGTTTTGTGAACCGTGGTCCAGATTTGAATACCGTAGTGATTCAAAATGATGTGCAGGATATGAAAAAGGAGTTACCATGTCATGCTTGCAGGGGCATTGGACACTGGAAGTGGGAGTGCCCGATGATGGTGCAGGAGGGTGTTGTTCAACAAAGCAATGATGTCAATGCATTCCAAAATGTTAAAGGACCAAGAATGAGGGGTAAAAACCCGAATTTTCAGAATAACATGTTTCAGATGCAGGGTCTTCAACCCATGCAACAAGTGCAGATGCCACGTGTACAACCAGTGTGGATTGAGCAAGTGCAACAGCAAATTCCCGTGGTACCTAGACAGCAAATGCAGTTGCCCTTAGCACCAATGGGACAGCAACAGGTGATGCTTCCTAAACAGGTCACAGGTCAAGGAATGAGTCAAAATAACGCAGTACAACAGTTCCCATTGCGTGGTGAGAATGGAATAAACGATGAATGGTCGGATGAAAGCTCAGACAGTGAGGAATGCAGGCTCGCAGCGTCCTTAGAAGTAGATCAGAGAGGGCCCTATGTGCAAGGGAAGGTAATGGGTCACAAAGACTCATTCTTGGTTGACACAGGAGCTACACGCTCTACAGTCAGAAGTACAGAAGTTCCAAAATTCCCTCTTTCAGAACGTACAATAAAGGTAGTAGGTGTGGCGAATCAGCTCCTGACTAACCTGATTACAGATCCGGTTCAGGTTGAGATCTGCACTTTTCAGGGATTGCACAGATTTGTGGTTTGTGACTCAAGTCCCGTGTCCCTACTGGGAAGAGACTTAGGGGGTCATTACGACCCTGGCGGAACAAGTCCGCCAGGGCCGTGGGACGCGGTGGCACCGCCGACAGGCCGGCGGTGCCCTGCGGGGCATTCTGACCGCGGCGGCTCAGCCGCGGTCAGAGAAGGGAAACCGGCGGTCTCCCGCCGGTTTCCCGCTGCCCCAAAGGAATCCTCCAAGCCGGCGCAGCATGCTGCGCCGGCATGGGGATTCCGACTCCCCCTCCCGCCATCCAGTTCCTGGCGGTTCTCCCGCCGGGAACCGGATGGCGGGAGGGGGAGTCGCGGGGCCCCCGTAAGAGGGCCCCTAAAAGTATTTCAGTGTCTGCAAAGCAGACACTGAAATACGCGATGGGTGCAACTGCACCCGTCGCACCTTCCCACTCCGCCGGCTCTATTACGAGCCGGCGTCATCGTGGGAAGGGAGTTTTCCCCTGGGCTGGCGGGCAGTCTTGTGAAGACCGCCCGCCAGCCCAGGGGAAAACTCGGAATACCCTCCGCGGTCTTACGACCGCGGAGCGGTATTTCGGAGGGGGGAAGCCTGGCGGGCGGCCTCCGCCGCCCGCCAGGCTCGGAATGAGGGCCTTATTGTGCAAGACGAGGTGTTCTATCACCTGTTCCAATGAAGGGATTGAGGTGCAGACAAACAGTGACGATGAAGGGGATGATGGACAGATCTCAGAGACTGAGACGGAGACCACAGATGAGGAGTATTCCCTGATAAGCTTCTTCTCAATGTTTACAGTGACTGATCTGCCACCGTATTGGCAGGGGATAGTAAAGGAGAAAGGTTGGGATATGACAGGAAAGGAAGTGGGACTGATAAAAGGAGTAGAACCAGTTCAGGTCTGTTTAAAGCCAAATGCTGTATTTCCCCAGGTACCGCAGTACCATATGGCGCAAGATGTCCTTATACAGGTAACACAGATAATTGCGGACTTTGTGAAGCAAGGAGTTTTGAAAGAAGTGATGAGCAGTCCATGTAATTCACCTATAACGGGACTGAGAAAGCCTTGTGGGAAAGTTCGAATTGTTTAAGACTTGAGGAAGATTAATGACATAGTGGTGAAATGTTGTCCAGTGGTGCCAAATCCAGCTGTAATTATGTTTCAGGTTCCATGTGATGCAGAATGGTTCACGGTTGTAGATTTGTCCCAAGCATTCTTTTCTGTGCCTCTTCATGAGGACAGCCAATTTCTCTTCAGTTTCAAATTATTGGACAAGGTCTATAGTTGGTGTCGAATTCCCCAAGGGTTTTCGGAATCACCTTCCATCTTTAATCAGATATTGAAGAAAGATTTGGAGTCATTGGAATTGTCTTTTCAATCGACTCTAGTGCAGTACATTGACGATTTGTTGATTGCATCCAAAACAAGAGATGATTGCAAGTACGATACCATTGCCTTACTAAACCACTTGGGAAAGAACGGGCATAAGGTGTCCCCAAAGAAGCTGCAATATTGTCAGAAAGAGGTGAAATACTTAGGTCATCTAATTAAGAAAGGGTCGAGGAAAATATCCAAGGAAAGAGTGACCGCCCTATTGCAGATGAATCCCCCACTACACGGAGAGACGTTAGGATGTTTCTGGGAATGGTGGGCTACTGTCGTCAGTGGATCCCAAATTTCTCAGTCATCTCCAAGCCACTGGTGAGACTGATGGTTAAGGATGGTCCAGATGTCCTAACACTGACAAAGAAAGAAATGAAGGCGTTTACTGAGGTGAGGGAGTGTATGTGTGGGGCTCCAGCTTTAGGTACATGCCTGATTACACAAAGCCTTTTTGTCCTGTTTTGTCATGAACATGATGCATGTTCTTTGTCTGTCCTAACTCAGGTCCATGGAGGTGCAAACCGACCAGTAGCATATTTTTCAGCTACTTTGGACCCAGTCGCAGCAGCCTTACCAGGTTGTCTGCGTGCGGTAGCAGCAGTTGGTCAAAGCTTCACAAAGTGTGAAGGCATAGTGATAGGACATCCTTTAACAGTTATGGTCCCACACTCAGTTGAGATCTTGTTAACGTGTACCAAAACGCAACACATAACAAATGCAAGGCTGACGAAATATGAAACGATTATATTGGGGTCACCTAATGTAACGTTCAAAAGATGTACAGTTCTGAACCCGGTAACTTTGCTTCCAAATGAAAACACAGAGGTTGACGATGCTGATGATGTAGAACATGATTGTCTTGAGGTAACAGAAATGTGCACCAAACCGAGGCCTGATATGAAAGACACCCAATTAGGCGAAAATGACAAAATTATCTTTGTTGATGGCTCATGTTTACGAGACTCAGTAGGAGTGCTGAGAGCTGGATACGCTGTATGTACAATCACTGGTATCCTGGAAGCGTCTTGGCTTGAGAGAGTGTATTCTGCTCAAGTGGCTGAATTGGTTGCTCTTACTAAAGCTTGCCATGCCGCTGCCGAATTGAGGGTGACTATCTATTCTGATAGCAGATATGGATGTGAAATTGTCCATGATTTTGGCCAGCTATGGCCACAGAGGGGTTTCCTGACCTCTTCTGATTCTCCTGTGAAAAATGGTGAAAGAATTAAGGAGTTGTTGCACGCGATTCAGTTACCTCATGCAATTGCCTTGGTAAAATACAGCGCTCACTTGAAATCACAAGACTTTGGTGGTCATTACAACCCTGGCGGACGGTGTTAAAGTGGCGGTAAGACCGCCAACAGGCCGGCGTTAAAAAAATTGGAATTACGACCGTGGCGGAAACCGCCAACAAAGACAGCCACTTTAACACTCCGACCGCCACGCCGGTACAAACAAACAGCGCGGCGGTCACCGCCAACAGACAGGCGGGAGACAATGTACCACCCACACTATTATGACAGGCCAATCCGCCACCTTTTCCGGGGCGGATTCACCGCAGATAAAAACACGGCGGAAACAGGAATTTCGAAGGGAAAACGCTCACCTCTACACACTCCACGAGGAACGAGGACACCATGGAACTGGAACTCCAAGTTCTACCTGCAATAGTCTTCCTGCTCCTCTACCAGGAGCAGGAACGCCGGAGGCGAAGACCATGGTGAGTACTGCACCTACGACACAGGGGAGGGAATAGGCAAAAAACAGGGACACACACACGCAACACCCCACACCCACCCCCACCCTCACCCACTACAACACACACACTAATGCATATCAATACATCACAGTTACACCTTTCAAACCCCCCTGGAAGAATGCAAAGACCAAAGAAAATGAGTGTAACCATCAGAATATATTACAAGCAAGTAGGCAGAAATATATATATATATACACCATGTACAAAATATATACCAGCCATAGTAGTCCAGGTACTGCACAAAGAAAGTCCGTGGAACACTGGGACCACACGGTATGGGCGAGGCCCACACAAGATCCCCGACCATGACGGAGAGAACACTGCAGGGGCATCAGACAGCAACTAAACAGGCACCTCAGGCGGAGGGAAAGGGGGGGTGCCTCAGCCGCTTCAGTGCACGACGCCAAATCCACAAGAGGGCCACATGCCTACTGTTCAATCCTGGGGAGTGCAAAGCCACAGTCTCTCAAGTCTCTACAGTGGGTGGGTTGCCCACTGTTCCATCTTGGGGAGTGCAAAGCCACATTCTCTCAAGTCTCTACATTGGGTGGGTTGCCCACTGTTCCACCCTGGGGAGTGCAAAGCCACAGTCTCTCAAGTCTCTACAGTGGGTGGGTTGCCCACTGTTCCATCCTGGGGAGTGCAAAGCCACAGTCTCTCAAGTCTCTACAGTGGGTGGGTTGCCCACTGTTCAATGCTGGGGAGTGCAAAGCCACAGTCTCTCAAGTGGATAACAGTCTCCATTAGTTGTGGAGGGGGACTGGTGCCCAGATTGCTTCATCCTGTGTAGGACAGAGGTAGTGGATGGATGTCTCCACTGGTTCTGGAGGTGGACTGGTGCCCAGAGTGCTTCATCCTGTGAAGGACAGAGGTAGTGGATGGATGTCTCCACTGGTTCTGGAGGGGGACTGGTGCCCAGAGTGCTTCATCCTGTGAAGGACAGAGGTAGTGGATGGATGTCTCCACTGGTTCGCGAGGGGGACTGGTGCCCAGAGTGCATCACTCACCCCGTGACGGACCCAGTTGCGTCAGTGCCCCTGACGCTCATGGGCTAGCAGTGCTTGAGTTGGCGGTGCCCTGTTCAGCGGTGTTTGAGTTGGCGGTGCCCTGTGCAGCGGTGCTTGAATTGGCGGTGCCCTGTTCAGCGGTGCTTTAGTTGGCGGTGCCCTGTTCAGCGGTGCTTGAGTTGGCGGGGCCCTGTGCAGCGGTGTTTGAATTGGCGGTGCCCTGTGCAGCGGTGCTTGAGTTGGCGGTGCCCTGTTCAGCGGTGCATGAGTTGGCGGTGCCCTGTTTAGCGGTGCTTGAGTTGATGGTGCCCTGTTCAGTGGTGCTTGAGTTGGCGGTGTCCTGTGCAGCGGTGCTTGAGTTGGCGGTGGCCTGTGCAGCGGTGCTTGAGTCGGCAGTGCTCTGTTCAGCGGTGCTTGAGTTGGCGGTACCCTGTTCAGCGGTGCTTGAGTTGGCAGTGCCCTGTGCAGCGGTGCTTGAGTTGGCCCAGCGGGGCTTGTGCTGGTGGTCCTTCATGGTCCAGCGGGCCTTGTGCTGGCGGTCCTTCATGGCCCAGCGGGGCTTGTGCTGGCGGTCCTTCATGAATTAGCTGGGCTGGGGCTGGTGGTACCCTCCTGGGCAGCTGGGCTGGGGCTGGAGGGGCCCTCCTGGGCAGCTGGGCTGGGGCTGGTGGCGCCCTCCTGGGCAGCTGGGCTGGGGCTGGTGGGGCCCTCCTGGGCAGCTGGGCTGGGGCTGGCGGTGGCCTCCTGGGCAGCTGGGCTGGGGCTGGCCTCCTGGGCAGCGGGGGTGATGGCGGTCTTCTCCGCCGTGCAGCTCTTCCCAGACTTGCCTGGTTTCTTGTGGCCCTTCCCCACCTTGGAAGGTGTCACAGCTGACTCCACACTCCCACCGAGACCCCTGGGAGCGGCTTTGGTGGCTGGAGTCTTCCCCCTCTCCCGCCGGGCACTGGCCAACTTCTGATGCTTCACAGGTGGGGGACTGTCTGTGCTGTGGCTCCATGCCACACTGGCTGTCCTGGTGGCCGGTGCACGCCACATACCGGTGACTACAGGCACCACTGGTCCCGGAGATGTTGTGGCTGAGGTGCTAGTTCGGGACCTATGAGATGGACGGGGTGGGGGAGGTGTGGGAAAAAGGTCAAGGCTGGACAGGAAAAGTTTTTCGGACACACTGGGACGGGTAGCTGGAGGGGGTTTTGGAGTGGAAGAAGAGGTGGTGGTAGTAGGAGGTTTACATTTGGTGACTTTGGGTGCAGGTGCATGTGCTGGAGGCTGTCGTAAGGTGGATGGCTGTTGGGTGGGTGTGTGCCTGTGTTTGTGTATCTTGGGAGGGGGCGTCACAGACACACTGGGAGAGGACACAGGGGACGTGTGAATGGTATTGGTGGTGGTGACTGCACGTGAGCGGGGTGTGCTGGTGAGGGACGTAGTGGCTGTAGAGGTAGTGCATGCAGGTGTGAGTGTAGACGAGACAGGGAGTGAGGAGGGAGACGAGGAGGAGGGGGACACAGTGGAGGCAGTGGATGTTGGTGTGTCTGCATGTGTGTGTTGCTTGCATGAGTGCCTGTGGGATGTGTGGTGCTTATGTTTGCCTGAGCTTCCCTTGTGTGTTGACGTGTGTGCATGCTGGTCTGATGGTGTGCTTGGGATAGGCAGAGGTACAGGGGATTGGGTCTGGGTGGAGGAAGTTGGAGGGAGGAGGCTAGAGACGGGGACAATAGCTACCATCAGTGCTGAGGCCTGAGTTTGAAAAGCTCGGTGAAGGGCCGCCTGACCAGAATGAATGCCCTCCAGCAATGCATTATTTTGTTGCAACTGCCTTTCCACACCCTGGATGGCATTAAAAATGGTAGACTGCCCAACAGTGAGGGACCTGAGGAGGTCAACGGCCTCCTCACTGAGGGCAGCAGGGGTGACTGGGGCAGGGGCTGAGGTGCTTGGGGCGAAAGTGCTGCCCACCCTCCTGGGTGAGCGGGTACGGGGCAAAGGCTGAGGGGCTGCTGGGAGGGCGGTGCTGGTAGGGGGGGTGGCGGCTGTACCTGTAGATGCGGGGGGCACAGATGTTGCTGCCACCACAAGGGAGCTCCCATCAGAGGACGTGTCCGTGTTGCTGGTCTCAGCTCCTGTCCCCGCCGTGAAGCTCCCCTCGCCCTCAGTCCCACTGGTGAATTCCGAATCCGTAGTCTTGCCCTCCAGGGCAATGTGGGATGCATCTCCCTTGTGCTCTGGTGCCACTGCTCCTCCGCCTGATAATGCTAATGCACACAAGAACAGGGAGACCACAAAAATGGGGGGGACGACAGAAGAAAGACATGTTGAGTGCATGGATTACCGCTACTGTTCGCGGACAAGACAGACACAAAAGCCCCCTGCACTACGCCTCGCTCTTGGGCTCCACTGTTCAATTCCTGGGAAATGGCCTACAAGGCTATGGACGACATCTGCACACATAGATGACACAGGGGCATGAATAGCTGTACTTGGCAGTCTACAGAGGTGGGCTGGGGTGCCACATGGCCTGCCTTACGGAGGGGCCTTGCCTACGGGACTCGCCCTGGCCTGGGGAAAATCCAGGTAGGCCACCGCCAGGATCCTGAACATCAGGGGGTTTATGGTGCGACGGGCACCCCTCCCACATTGGGAGGCCATCCCCAGCTGAGCCTCCGCCGTCTTCATGCTCCAGCAGCGAATGTCCTCCTATCTTTTCTGACAGTGGGTGCTCCGTCTGTGGTAGACCCCCAAGGTCCGGACATCCTTGGCGATGGCACGCCAAATATCTTTTTTCTGGTGGGCGCTGACCTACATAAAATGTACAGGGGGAAAAGAGAAGTTATTACCAGCTGCACCGTCAAAGTGATTGGCCCCCATCCCTACCCTTGCCATGTGGCACATGCATTCACCGTCTTTCATGCATGCAGCACTCAGCCCCCTTCCTTCTTACAACCAGCCCTCTCCACACAGGCATAGCCCATACAACATGCTCCCTGTGTACTTACCTGTTTGTCTGGAGGACCGTAGAGTAGTGTGTACTGGGGGAGGACCCCATCCACGAGCTTCTCCAACTCCTCCGATGTGAAGGCAGGGGCCCTATCCCCAGACGCACGAGCCATTGTCTCTTCCAGACCGAGGTCACAGCAGCACTTGCAGTGTAGGTCCTCTTCTGTCGAAGATCCTAAAGTCATTTTTTGCACAGGAATGCCTAACTTGCATCTCATTAAGGCAAGGTAGGTTTCCACTTCCAAAAAATGACTTTAACTCCATAAATGTGGCGCTAAACGGGTCTAGCACCAAAGTATAAATATGGAGTTAGTTTTGCACCGAATTAGAGTAAAAAAAAGAGATGCTAATTCAGTGCAAACAGAGTATAAATATGCCCCTTAGCATCAAAAAATGACGGTAATCTGGTTAGAGTCA
Organism: Pleurodeles waltl; assembly: GCF_031143425.1. Classification (NCBI taxonomy): domain Eukaryota; kingdom Metazoa; phylum Chordata; class Amphibia; order Caudata; family Salamandridae; genus Pleurodeles; species Pleurodeles waltl. The sequence goes on along the minus strand of NC_090437.1, from coordinate 3,988,730 downwards.
TTATTTTGACTCTAACCTGCCTAACGTCCTTTTTATTTTGCGCTAGCCTACCCTTTGCAGTGGCTTGCACCGTTCCATAAATATGAACACAACCTGCTTCCGGTGTTGTTTCCCCCCCTTTTTTTTATTATTCCCTGATTCACAGATTCGCTCCCCATAAATTCTTTAACATCAACCTTAACTCTGCCAAATAGTACGCATTTCCTAACTGTAACAAATGCACCCCATCCACCCTGAACAATGTCTCGTCTTGTTCCTTAATGTCCTCATGCCTCAGCACCTTGATCCCCTGGGCCCAGCAGAATACCCTCATTGCTCTGTTTAGCTTTTTTTGAGCCAGCTCAATGGCTCCATGATTGATATGCCCCTCTCCACACCCGTCTGGGTACAAATTCCGTGCACACCAAACATGTCCTGCATAGTTTCTGTTTCAAAAGTTCCAAGTTCCTCTGCATGAACTGCATCAATGTGAGCCCTGATAGCTTCACCAAATCATTTTCCCCAGATGAATCAGCAATAAGTCAGGACATCCCCATTGCGGCAAGTTACCCGTAATAAATGGAAGTAGGCTCCCCCACCTCATGCCACTCTTTCCCCACCAGCAAACTTCCTTGTGTCTGCTGGGCAGTCCCATTGACCTGCCGTAAATTTGTTTCTCTGCAAATTTCGCCGCCCAGTGAACGAATGAATGACCAACCAGCCATGTCACCATCTTGTCTTTCTGCGGCCCGGCCACGCATCCTGCAAAGAAAAAACACTGTAAAGATTGTCATGAACCCCTAAACCCCCCCCCCCAAGTACGTCTTCATTAAGGCCTGACATAACGCTCACAGCATCTAGATTTCCATCTACCTATGGCCTTAATTTTAGCCCTGTCCCGACCTAAATGAGATGCCGCTGTAGCTGGGCAAATCCTGAACGAATGCGTGCCAAAATCCTCTGAACGCCGCCCGACCGCCCAAGCGCCATCCTCAACACCTGCAACAACAGATAGCTAGTAAGTTTCCTCCCTGACACATGCACAAACACCCCTGTTTCCCCCGCCTCACTCAGCTTTTGCTTGAAAGCCATCCGTTCCTTCACTGGGCACGCTAACTCATCGCCCCCTTTTTCCAGCCATACCCATTTACCCCTCCCCAACTGATCTGACTTTGAACGCCTGAGCCATATACCCAACCTTTCCCTGTGCATGCAAACCTCCTTCACTTTTACCCCAAATTCTTTCCCTACGCCCAACAGTTTGGATACTCCGAACATGCCGAAAAACATCCAAACCATGCATAAACGAAATAAACCCACTTTGTACCCATCCGCACAACATACCGGCAAAACATGCAAAAGTTCCAGCAGTATTTCAAAAGTAATGGGTTCTCTTGTCGTTTTCACCGCACTGGCCCTGACCCTACCCCAACCTTTCAGCATCCTTCCTAATAAATCATTACGCGCTGGATCAGAACCAAAGAAAAGTTTCCCACAAAGTGAAACACCTGTCAGCTTCCCTCCTATTGTGGCTGAGGACAAACCCTCCTTAATCAGAAAAAGCACAAAGCATAAAGCAAGTGCATCCAGAGTCTGTGGACCTTGTGTCCAGAAATTGCCCACAAACGACTCAAAAGATTGAAACTCCAACCATGCGAGCCTGTAACTCCACCGCATAGATACCCTAAAGACATCTCCACCAGCCCCATGATCATCACACCCCTCACTCCCAAATGTCTGCCGGGACCACAGTCTTGTTCCGTTCCGCTCCTGGCGCCAACTCGTGAAAACACTGCCACTGTGAACAAGATAGGGAGTCTGCAATCTCGTTGTAAACTCCGGGTATGTGTGCCCCTTTAAAGATAACATTGAGAGATAAACATTGCAGCATAAACTGGCGCAATAAACGCAAAACTCTGAGGTCCCTAGCCCTCTGTCTGTTAACCAACTCCACACTCGTCATGTTGTCTACCTGAAAAAACACCGTACTGTTGGCTAATTCTCGACCCCAAACTGTCAGTGCCCCTAATAATGGAAAAAACTCAAGGAAAGCAATGCTCCTCCCTTGTTGCAGCCATTGTGGTGGCCATGTTTCGGCGCACCACCTCCCGTCCCAGTAGATGCCGAAACCAGACCCCCCTGCCACACCTGAAAAAATGTAAACCTGCCAGACCATGTCCGAGTCACCAAAAGACATGGGTACCCCATTACATTTCTTCAGGAAGATCTCCCATACCTTGATGTCTTCTCTCAGGGCCAAGGAAACTCTTATCCTGTGATGTGGTAGCACTGCTCCTGACATGGACAGCCCCAGTCGCCTACAAAACGTTCGACCTCCCCTCACTACCCGACATGCAAAATTAAGGTATCCTAGCAGTTTTTGGGCCGTTCGTAAATCCATTTTGTGAAGTATTCGCACTACTGCCAGAAATTCCAGTATTTCCGTCACTTTTGACGCTGGCAATCTGGCCACCAGTGCTTCCGCATCTAGCTCAATGCCCAAAAAAGTCAAAATTGATAGCGGTCTTTCTGTCTTCTCCGGGGCCAACGGCACTCCTGTCTGCTGAGCCATCCTCTGAAACACTGCCAAAGCCCGTCCACATGCCCCGGATGCGGCTGCCCCTACAAATAAGAAATCGTCTAGATAGTGAGTCACCATCCGGTGGCCACTAATTCCGACAAAAACCCACTGTAAGAAAGTGCTGAATGTTTCGAATAGAGCACATGATATTGCACAACCCATGGGTAAAACCCTGTCCACATAAATGGCTCCGTTCATCTGCATGCCTAAGAGGTCAAAATCTGCTGGATGAATGGGTAACAGCCTAAAGGCTGATTGTATGTTACATTTTGCCATTTCCGCTTTTCGCCCGCACCTCAAAACTAGCTTCACTGCATCATCCACCGAGGCGTAAATTACCTTGTTGTCCTCTTGCGCAATAAAGTCATTGACCGTCGCACCTTCAGGCCATGACAAATAATGAATCAAACGGAACTCGTCCGATGCTTTTTTGGGTACCACCCCCAAAGGAGATATCATCAATTGATCGCTTGCCCAGTCATAAAATGGCCCAGCTACTCTCCCGAGTGCCACTTCTTTTGCTAATTTGTCACGTACTACCTGAGGCTGCTCCTTAACCGACCGCAAATTGTCTGCCTACCTCCTCTCTCGGGGACCTTGAAAACCTACCCTAAAACCTACTCGAAAAACCCACTCCAATTGCCGAGCCATATCCGCCTCTGGATAGATGCGCAACCAAGGCAACAAAACTTCCAATCTACGCCTTTGGTGTAGTAGCGCCTTGTGGGCCCCTTCCTCTCGCTGCCCTCCACTGTTCCACAGGGCTGGAAAGGGAAAAGCACTGAATGACTGGATGATGGCCCCCGCACTTGGAGCAATCATGTTTAAACCTACTCTGTGCTCGTGAGCAAAACCCCTTGTTGAAATTCCAACAAGCCCCCGTGGTGGACACCAGTGTTTTTGTAGCAACGCCCGCCCCTCCTGGGGCAGGGCGTGACTGAAAAGGCATATATACTACTGGCAGTCAGCTCACCGTATGTGTGGACGCCGATGACTGCGCCGATGCCATCCATTGCATCCATAACTCTGGATCTACATCTCCCCAAGGCTTTTCCGGATTTACGCTCACAGAGTCCTAAATTCCTCGTCATAATTCAGCCATGCAAACCCCCGAAAGTGCATCTGTGCCTTCCTAATAATGTCCATGTATTTGAAAAGCGCAATGGTGTGATGCTATTAATTTTGTTTGACCAATGACTTTGTGTTTCACCACTGCGCATATTAGTTGCTCAATGTTCACCAGTAGCACATTATGGGGGTCATTCTGATCCCCGCGGGCGGCGGGAGCTGCCCGCCTGGAGGAAGCCGCCATTTGGAAAGACCGCGGAGGCCATTCTGGCTTTCCCGCCAGCCCAGCGGGAAACCCCTCCCCACGAGGAAGCCGGCTCCGAATGGAGCCGGCGGAGTGGGTATGTGCGACGGGTGCAGTGGCACCCGTCGCGTATTTCAGTGTCTGCAAAGCAGACACTGAAATACAAAGTGGGGCCCTCTTACGGGGGCCCCTGCAGTGCCCATGCCATTGGCATGGGCACTGCAGGGGCCCCCAGGGGCCCCACAACACCCCATACCGCCATCCTGTGGCGGTATGGGGTGTCAGAATCCCCATGGCGGCGCAGCAAGCTGCGCCGCCATGGAGGATTCTGCAGGACAGCGGAAAACCGGCGGGAGACCGCCGGTTTTCCTGTTCTGACCGCGGCTGAACCGCCACGGTCAGAATGTCCTGAGGAGCACCGCCAGCCTGTTGGCGGTGCTCCCGCATCCCCGGCCCCGGCGGTCCTTGACCGCCGGAGTCGGAATGACCCCCTATATGTTTTGTTCAGTTAAGCCGCCTATTGGCTTTGACATTGCATTAGCCATTACATTCTGTATTCTGCCTATTGGCTTTGACATGCTGTATTCAGTTTAGCTGCCTATTGGCTTTGACATGATATTAGACATTATATTTGATATTTAGGTTAGCTGCCTATTGCCTTTAACGTGGAGTTAGACATTGCAGTTGAGAATCCAAGCTGTATTTTTCCAAGCTGTGTTTTTTCCACAAGATGAACTGTTTTTCTCACACCAGACTAGACCTGATAAGAGAGTGTACATTTGGTGTTTTCCTTTCTGCTCAGGCTTGGGAAGAGGAGAAGTCTAGGAGATCTGGCCAGTCTCCAAAGGCTTGTGTAGTTTTCCCGAGTCTGAGAGGAGGGGGCACGCTTTTGTAACAGATGGCTCGGGGCTTCAGAGAATTAGATTCGAATCTGCTTGACTTCGGGCTGGAACTTGGTGCCAGTTGCCAGTCTCCCGTGTGGGTAGATAATCTCTTTCTCGCAGTTGACCGGAGTCATCAACTTGCAGACCCCAGAAAGATGAAGCTGTAAATAGTTTCTCACACGGTGAAGTATTTGTTTTGCTTTGCATTCAATATCTTATAAATATCTTATATATATAACCTGCTGTGTACATTGCAACTGAGAAGTACTGTGATATATTTTGTTTTCATTGCTGCGACGTGTGCTTGAAATCTATTAATTCGTCTCTCACGAACTTGTGGGTGGGGAAGAATTAACAATAATAAAGGTCTTCTTTGAACTCAGAAGTGCATTCTTGATATGTTCTGTAAGCTCTGATATGAGATAAGAAGGAAAGCAGAACATTTTGGTACCAGAAGTGGGGCAGGGTCGAATTATAGATTTCTACGTGCGCAATTTAAAAGTGTAATTGTTTTTTTTTGTTTGGAGAATTACAGAAGCACGACAGACCATGTTTGAAAATGCATGTGTAGTTAAACTGCCTGATGGTGCTATGAGAAACATGATTTCCTTCTGTGATGAAGCATATTTAGAAAATGTGCCTTTTGGAAGCAATGATGATCCCTTTGTTTTTGACAGAAGGGTTTGGATACTTTTATCTGCTTACAGAGAAATGCAGGAGAAATGTAGGCAGTTGGAACATGAAAATGAGAATTTACGTGAGCAAATTAGCTAGAATACATTAATGCAAGATGATGCTGAAAGTTATAAAAGTGCTGTTTTAGAAGAATCTGTCTTTTCCCATTCCAGTAATGAGGGGGTTAAGACAGCTTCGAGCTACTCTGAGCCTCCGTGTGAGCCAGGTTTTTTGGCAGTCAAAGTGCATCCCTTAACTGATAACACGGAGAGAGCTCAGAATGTGATTTACGAGTTACCGTTGCAAAATGAAGTAAAACGAAAGATTTTAAAGTTTCTTACTGTTTGCATTAAGCAAGAGACACCGAGTTTCATTAGCTTGTTTGATTTTTGGAAACAGAATAGCCCTCATCTGAGTGAAATCCTAACACTTTGGTATATGGTCACTGGGAAAATTATATGCAGCTGCGTGCTTTTGATTTAGCAAATGAAATAATTCAGACTTTAGGTTTCTGCGCAGTGCAAGAGGGAAACACTGATTTACATGTAAATCAGGAACAGGGGAAGAAAAGAGTGCCCCTAGCTAGGATCATACACTGGATCTGGTACTTGCAAGACAGGGCTAGAGTACCACAGGTAAAAGAGTCACCAGTGAAATTGTGTGCACCATTTGAATTCATGTCCACTGAGGATAAAAAGCATGTTTGTTTGACTAATGATTCATAGACTGAAATGTTGTTTTCTGGCACAGGAGAAAGAACAGTGTTGTACAATGTGTGTCAGATTTTAAAGCAAGAGCTGCGTGAGATGTGTCATTTTTACACTGATTCTTGGTTCATTGCCAATGGTTTAGCCGTTTGGTTTTCCACTTGGCTTGTACCTAACTGGTTCAATTCCCTTGCAGATGTTAGAGAGAAGTGTTCACCCAGAATTCTGACTTAGTGGGGATGGCTAAGTGGGTGCACCAGAAATGTGAACAGCTGGGAGAAAAAGCCACTTACAGGTGGGCAGAGATGAGAGGGATGCACATTCCCCTAGATTTGATAAAAACTGTGCAGCACGCACAAGAGAAATCTGTCCCACAAGCAGTCACAGAGCAGTTGGAGAGAGGAAAGTTACCAGGACAGATATGGCAAATTGATCAGGTTTTAGGGCGAGTGATTGCTGCAGATTACCAAGGAGAAATAAAAATTATGCTGGTAACTAGAAAATAATCTGATTCATTCATACAAATTGGAGACAGAATGGCCCAAATTGTCAAAAGTGCAGTGAATGGAGGTTTGGTAAAGAAGGAGTCTGCCCCAGCCCTTCGGACAGTGCAAGAAAAGGGAAGCTGTGGTGCAGCAGATAAAAACTTCAGTGCTGAGGTGTGGGTTGAAGCCCCAAGTGACCCTCCAGAACCTACAGAAATCATAACAAAGGGCCCCAAAAACATCCTGCTGATTATAAAACAGGGAAAGAAAGCGGAAGGGTAAATTTCAAATGACAAATGTTATTTGCAAGAAAAGTCATACTTTTTTCTTTTGCAGATCCTACCACGTTTCACCACTGTCCCTGAGTGTGCTGTGTGGTCCCCCTTCGGGTGTGAGCATGTGGGGTCGGGGAAGGGACCGAACCCCCAACCTGAACCTGACTGAGTAAAGTGCAAGCACCATGGATCCATTTTGCGCAAATGGCGCCTTCAGTTTAAGTTCAACTTGTTTGATTGCATTCTTCCACTGGAACTAAGCAACCTTAACAGTTAACTGTCTGTGTTGTTTCGTGTGGAACTCTGACTTTCACTTACCTTCCAGCAAACCTTTCAGGTGGACCGTGCACCTTTACATGAGTAGTACTCATGCTACATCAAATTGCTATTTTTGAGACACTATAATCTCATTCAGAGTATAAAAGTTTCAGTCTTTTCTGTGTAGATGTATCTGAGGTGAAAGGTTATGAGATCAATATGTTAATCCACTTCCATTGCTTTACAGTGATTGCTTTGATCATTCAAATCTGATTTGCTGATAATGTTTTTTTTTTTGTGCTGATGTTTTTTGTTTTTTTTTGTTTGAAACAAGAGATATGTGAAACAAAAATTCATTGGTCATAGGGTGGAATGTGATGCTATTAATTTTGTTTGACCAATGACTTTGTGTTTCACCACTGCGCATATTAGTTGCTCAATGTTCACCAGTAGCACATTATATGTTTTCTTCAGTTTAGCCGCCTATTGGCTTTGACATTGCATTAGCCATTACATTCTGTATTCTGCCTATTGGCTTTGACATGCTGTATTCAGTTTAGCTGCCTATTGGCTTTGACATGATATTAGACATTATATTTGATATTTAGGTTAGCTGCCTATTGCCTTTAACATGGAGTTAGACATTGCAGTTGAGAATCGAAGCTGTATTTTTCCAAGCTGTGTTTTTTCCACAAGATGAACCAAACTGTTTTTCTCACACTAGACTAGACCTGATAAGAGAGAGTACATTTGGTGTTTTCCTTTCTGCTCAGGCTTGGGAAGAGGAGAAGTCTAGGAGATCTGGCCAGTCTCCAAAGGCTTGTGTAGTTTTCCCAAGTCTGAGAGGAGGGGGCACGCTTTTGTAACGGATGGCTCGGGGCGTCAGAGAATTAGATTCTAATCTGCTTGACTTCGGGCTGGAACTTGGTGCCAGTTGCCAGTCTCCCGTGTGGGTAGATAATCTCTTTCTCGCAGTTGACCGGAGTCATCAACTTGCAGACCCAAGAAAGATGAAGCTGTAAATAGTTTCTCACACGGTGAAGTATTTGTTTTGCTTTGCATTCAATATCTTATCAATATCTTAGATATATAACCTGCTGTGTACATTGCAACTGAGAAGTACTGTGATATATTTTGTTTTCATTGCTGCAATACTTTTACTCATTTGAACGTGTGCTTGAAATCTATTAATTCGTCTCTCACGAACTTGTGGGTGGGGAAGAATTAACAACAATAAAGGTCTTCTTTGAACTCAGAAGTGCATTCTTGATATGTTCTGTAAGCTCTGATACGAGATAAGAAGGAAAGCAGAACAAATGGTCCTGTCCGGGTACTTTTCACAATATATACTGGCAAATATCAGAAACGCAGACGTCCAATTGTCCATTGTAATAGGAACCCTGGGCCTGCGTGCTAGTTCCCATTCCTCCTCCTTAGATCCTTCTTTGGCCTGTATGTCCCTATGTAGCAGCTTAAAAACATCTACATATTTGTGTTTCCAGATCCTCGCCTTTGTTTTGTCCGCGACATGGGACCCCAGGGGCATGGCCAAACACATATATGTAAGTAGTTTCTTGTGACTTCCCCCCTCCTTGTCCTTGTTTGCATCTCACTTCTGTACCGAAGCAAAACCTGGTGTCTCCAACACCGATCCATCCCCCACACCAATGGATTTACTTGTGCATGCTGCCCTTGTGACCCCCCCGTTGCCCCAAACTGACCACCATCTCCCCTTACCTCTGACAGTCTCCCCCAAATTACACAGCATTCTCCTCATCGCTCTACCACGTGGTGTTGTTTGCCGTACTCCTGCTGGCCCTTCAGTCACAAAGGTGTCCTGTAAAACAAAAGCAGAGGAAGGGGTTGTGCCGCACTTGCGCCCTCGTCCCCCCCTTCTTGACACCGCTCACCTCCTCATCCCGTATCTCTCCATCTTCCCAATCCTCCCCGTCTTCCTCATAATCCAATTCCAACTCTTCCTCGCCTACCCACTCATACTTGTTTTCAACATATTCCCGTGACTTTTTTGGCATTGCCTCTGTTGATTCTTGACCCACGTGGCGCACACCATCGTTGTGGTACCCACGTTCCCACGGAGTAGAGAAGGCTGCTGCAGACCCCTGTAGTGATTCGGACCAACGTGTTTGGGCTGTATTGCACCCCGTTGGCATCCCCCTTCTCCTGCCAACCTCAGATGCTGACATTGTTTTGCTTCTTCCCACGTGGCCGTATGCACCACTGGGGCTTCCAGCGCCGACCCGCCCTTTGGCCTCACAAGCCTCTTGTCCCTGTCCCGCTTCCGTCTGTGGTACCCAAACCCAGCTGCCTGCGTCTTCCCCGGCTGGCTGTGGCCCCCTGGTGTCTGTGACCTCTCTAGCCCTTTTGGTTGCCTCGCTTCTTCCCTGTCCTTACAGAACTGGGCCCAACTGGCCTCAGTTTCCGCCACGGCCCTGCGCTGCTCACGGATCTGGCTTCTAGGTCCCATGCTTCGTCCTGGTCCCAGGTTCCTTGCACAGAAGGGCCCGGGGCCCCCAATGCCCGGCCTCCCCAATTGCCTTGTGTTTTGCTGATCTGGCCTGTCGCGGGGCTGCCTTGGGTCTACCTGACCCCCCCCCCTGGGCTTCCCAGCGTATTTCCCTCGCTTTTTGGCTGGGGCCCCGGAGCCCCTGGGCTGTTGCCCCCCACAGGGCAGGACAGGTCTAAAGGGGTCGGAACACCACTAGGCCCCGGCAAGGGCTGCTCACTCTCTTCCCCCTGCAAAACAGGGCCCACCCCCCTCGCAATGTCACCTTCTGTCCGGGGGGCCCACCCAATGCTATACCTGAGCTGCCTTCTCCTGTGGCCCCTTGACATGGCTCCTGTGTGCCCTACGTTTCCCCACTGAAAATTAAAGGGCTGAGCGTGTTTGGCGTCCCCATCCTTGCCTCTGATTCCTGTTCTTGGGCCCATGCCACTTCCTCATTGTCCCCCTCCGAGTCCTGAGACTTGCACGTGGCAATTGCCGCCGCAACCCTGCTTGACGTAGCCCGCGTCGGCTGGGCCATACCGACCCAGGCCTGATCTAAAACCCCAGGCCTGAGTAAATCCGCCCGGCCGGCTTCGCCCAAAATGCGAAGCGCGGCCCTGATAGCCTCCGCGTCATGGCTGGCTGCCATGACGCTGCGCAGTCCCAAAACAACGAAAGCTGCGTGTCTATAACTCTACTGCGGGGCCCGCACGAACCTGTGCTCCAGCAGATGCCCTTGTGGTATCTGACACTAAAGCCCTAGAGGCGCAGAATTCCGGGTTGCACCTGCATTAATTTCCACAAACCAAGTGTTGCCCCCACTGGGCCCTATGTTGTCAGATTCCCCCCTGTGGCCCTGTCACTAAATTGCTGAGGCCGTCTCCCTGCACTGTACTACCTTATTTCTGTGCCTTAAAACAATTGCGGGGCCCGCCCGGCTCCGCGTTCACCGGTGCCCTCAAAAGCACCTGCCTCAGTGTTTCAAACGGCCCTCGCGCCTCCCGGGCGATACTATATTTAATGACAAATTTCTTCTGCCCGGGCCCGCCGGGCCTTCTTTACAATAGCGCCCCCCTGCCCTGTAAGCGGGTAGGCCGCCGAACCTCGCGCTTCTCACAAACCCCTGTGTAGACAGGCGCCGGGGCCTGTGCGCCTGCCAACACCCTTGGGGCAGTTACTGAATGGCGCGCCGAGGCCGCCAAGCCCCGCTTGTCCAAACCCAGCCCACCTGTCCACATACGGCTAAACCCGGCCCACTCCCGACCCTGCCTCACTAACTCGCACACACTTGCCTCAAAAATCCGCCCTCCTGAGTAGGTCAGCGTGGAAAAAGAGGCCGACCCCACCCTTCCACCCCCTTATAAATCCACCCTTACAAACAACACCCCCAATTACCTTCCACCAGTCAGGCGCCCCCCGCGCCACTTCCTGTCCTCCCGGATGTGCCCACGGAGAGACTAGAATGAGTCTCTCTCTCCGCGGGCCCCTCCAATGCTACTATGATAAAGATGTGCTGAAAAAAATTATGCTTAGGGTGGTCCTGTATTGCATTCATCATTTTTAGAGCTCTTCACCTATCACATTCAATATAACAACATAATAATGTTTGTTTTTCTCAGTCTAAAGTAACTGTTCATAGGCAAAATCAACCAGGCTGTGTGAGTGCTGCACTCTCTTTTGCTAATGGCCTATATTTTGAGTCAGATTTACCAGGGGCAAAATGACAACACTGGACGTCAATCAAGTGGAAGTTCATTGTGACAACACCTGCACCTCCAGTCAGCTCCTCACCAACTGACAACATATTTAAACCTGCATTCTAATTTGAATGCTGGCTTCACATTGCCTTGAAGGCTCGTTTCACATTGCCTTAAACGCTGGCTTCACATTGCCTTGAACGCTGGCTTCATATGGCCTTGAGACAAAGGCTGTCTTCGGTAACTAAACATTTGTCAAGTTTAGCATAACTTACTTTAGCATAAACTACTAAACATACATATTAGAAAAACATATTCCAACAATTTAACTAAACATGTGAATGTAGCTAACACATCGCTTGAAAAGTAAAGCAAAAGACATTAGAACTATAATGATCTGATCATCACAGCGCAGAGGTGGCGGCCATTCTAGCTAGTGGAGCGCTTCTAGTAGCCGATGGAATTTCTACAGGTGACGTTGGTGGAATCAGTTGCTGGCATGTCGGAGAGATCTTGGTAACTCATTGGCATTTTATATGGGTCTTTAAATCACTGTTTGCTTTCTTAATGCAGTCTCTCCAGCACACAGTTATGTGCACATAATTTTTCAAGGGGAAATTTGGGATGTGCACACCTTATTTAAACCTTCTCTTATTTGCACATGTGCTATGCATTCATAAGGTTGTAACCCATCCTCGCCGCCAAATACAGTGTAATACACACCATGCTCGAATAAGCGATAGTAAACAAGATTGTATCCAGTAATCCAGTGCAAAACCACCTGAGCTGCTGACAACACCGGTCCCTTCTTGCCAGCTCCTCATCATGCCAGACATGATTTAAACCTACATTCTAATTGAAACTCTTGCTTCACATTGCCTCAAGACAAAGGTTGTCTTAAAGCAGTGTATTAAGAATACTACAAAGTCACATACTGTTGTGGAATCAGAGAGACTGAATGGTGAAAAATGGAGCACAGATACATCGTGCAGCGGATTGTGATCCAGAAATAGAAAGAGAACACAGTGATAGTAGAAGTTACTGCTCATTCATCACTCTTGTATTCCTGGTTTTGGCCATACTTCTGGCAGATCCTCATCTGCCAATTTCACAATGCTAACTCCTTGTTGATGGCTTGGGTCACCTAGATCCAGAGGCAAATTCCTATTTTAGAAATAATCCACTTGGAGGTCCTATAGTGAAATCTTGTTCAACAGGTCACAATAAAAGCTACAGCTAATGTATTTGGGAAGAAGCCAATAGAAACTAGTAGGGGTAGCCAGTGCCAGACTCCTGTAGCATACTCCGAGACGGCAATACACATATCATCAGTATTGTCTTTCCACTCTACAAAGCTTGTGAAATATACATCGGCCAACCATGTCTGAAATGACTGAACGAAAGTAACAATATGACAGAAGACATCACTGAAGATGTGTACAAGTGCACATACAATAACCTACATTAAAATAGGAGTCAGTACGCTTCTTTTAATTTTTAAGGCAACTACTCAAAGAATAGTGGATCACACCTGCAGGCAACATTATGTATATAGAATCCTGACCCACAAAGCAGCAGGTGCAGGTTTTAAAGTGGTTTCTGTCAACTCTTAGTGGCTGTGGGTACTATCTTTAAAGACTAAGGGGGTCATTACGACATTGGCGGGCAAGCGGTAACCGCCGCGCGGACGCCAATGCGGCCGCACTCCCGCAGCCCCCATTAAGACATTCCCGCTGGGCCGACGGGCGCAAACCAAGTTTGCGCCCGCCGGCCCAGCGGGGATGAGCGGGGATGAGGCCGCAACATAGAAGCCGGCTCCTAATGGAGCCGGTGGTGTTGCGGCCGTGCGACGGGTGCAGTAGCACCCGTCGCGCTTGTCACTGTCTGCTATGCAGACAGTGAAAAGCTGGCCGGGGCCCTGTTAGGGGGCCCCTGCACTGCCCATGCCAGTGGCATGGGCAGTGCAGGGGCCCCCAGGGGCCCCAGGACACCCCTTACCGCCAGCCTCTTCCTGGCGGTGCAAACCGCCAGAAACAGGCTGGCGGTAGGGGTGTCATAATCCCCAGGGCAGAGCTGCTTGCCAGGGTCGTAATGACCCCCTAAGGGCCTTATTTACAGTTTGCAGACGGTTTATTCTGTCCCAGACTTGTTGAATACCTTATCTGCTCCTTTATAAGTGCATTCCATTCTGTGGTACTTGTTATGTTATATTATGTGCATTTATAAAACACACTATCATTCAAGAGGGTAACCTGGCACTGAGCAGCTGTGTGCCTAGCCCTGCCTATGGAAGGCTGGTTAATTGAATTGCTGTGTCTTCAGCTTCTTGCTGAATTTGTAATAGAGTAGACGGCATATGTGTCACATTTGTGAGGGAGTACCCCATCCACCAATCTCTGAATCAGACCCTAAGCTTGGTACAGCAGACAAGGTCAGCACTGTAATTGCTGCTCTCAACCTACCACACTCTAGACACATAAAAATGTTGGCTCATGTACATAATATAGTTGCAGGCCACTTTGTTAAGGATACAACAATTTCCTAAGTGCTGGTATTGTCACAAAATATTTTCTCACACTTTAATAAGTTATACACTGCTCTGAATGCCCTTGCCATTTTTCAAGCAATGCGTCCACTCCCAAAGCACCATATTAAATCTACCCACACATTGGACCATTTTGCAAATACTCCTAGCCACTATTACACCATCACGGATCACTCTACTGGTTTATTTTATTCAAGATGACTAAAAGTGCCTGACTGTCTTCATTCCATTGGTAACTCATCCATATTGTATGTAAAGGTCTGATGCCTTTTATAGATGTTACTGTCTCTTTTTTACTGAGACATTAGGGGGCATATTTATGAACCCCTATCGCCACTGGAGCATCACTTTCCGTGATGCTCCGGAGGCTCTAAGCACTGCACTGTATTTACAAGATGGAGTTAAGCCACTTTTTGTGGCTTAATGCCACCTTGTAAATAAGGCCCCTTCACACGCACCCCTTTACATGGCAGGGGCTTGCATGGGGTGCTGCAACACCCATTGCATTTTGACGCTGCCTCAGATTTACGAGTTTTCGCAAACCTGAGGCAGCGCCAAAATCTAATGCCACTCCATGGGGTGGCGTTAGCGAGGCACAGCTAGGTGAAATTCTATTATTCCTCCTCGTTTTTTGCTTTTTGTATGTGTGCTGCATTCTGCAGATGCATAGAAAGAGCAAAATGCCAGAAATTATTGTTGTTGTGTGAGGTGTCCCTTCCTTCACATAAACAATTAATTCAAAATGAAGCCTTGGCATTCCGCAGCACACACAGAAGTGCCAAATTGCCATTAGTGATTGTTTATTTGCAGAAAGGGACACCTTCCCACACATAAACAATCAAACCCCTCAACACAGACATCCTTGCAGGATGGTGCAAGGATGCCTGCATTGGCTGTGGGCAGCTCAATTTAGAGCCAGTGCAGGGGACAACACAAGGGTGCACTGTATTCAATTAAATACGGAGCATCCCTGTGTTGTGAAAATGAAGGAGCACAGAGCTGCCAATTTTGGCGCAGTGTGGTGCTCCATTATTTGAGATTCTAACTTTGTATTGGCTGTTTAAAATAAATGTGTAAATCGCCTTCTTCACATAGTACAGTAGATATGCAGCTACATTTCTAATGGAACTCAGAGAGGACATTTTGAGTGCTTAATACTGACTCATGTATTCAGCAGAGGAAAGAAAGTGATTATTCCTGAATGGTGGTGTTTTGTGATTCAACCTTCAAAAAACAAACACTTGTTCTTTTGTACCCGATAGATCTCCTTCCTTAACTGAAGCTCATTGTAAGGACATTCTAATTGCTAAATTTCACAGAACAATTGACCTGCATAACAACAAAAGAGACATATATTAGAACAGTTTAATCAACCAAACTGTTTAATAAATCAAAAATCACTGGTTTTTCTTGAGTGAAGCACCACCAACACCATATTATACTGCACTCAGATTTTGAAATACAAATGTCAGTACAAGTAAATAGCAGCAATGAAGTAAACAGTGTCCACTAACAATACCAATAGACTGAACACCCAGAGCATGTTGAAATGTGTTAGACCAGTTAGCTTTGAGGTGGTCTTCACCCAAACATTTTGCCTTCACCCTCATATTTTTCAGAATTTGTTTTAGCTGGTTACCTTTTACCAATGATAACCATTGCTAAAGTGCTTGTGCTCACTTCCTAAAACCTGGTAAAATTGGCTTACACCTGATTGGCATACATAATTTACTTATAAGTCCCTAGTAAAGTGGTAAACCATAAACACAGGACCTGCAAATTAAATGTTAGAAGTGAGCCTGCACCACTTATTGTGCCACCCATTTAGGTAGCCCTTTAAAACATGTCCCAGGTCTGCCAAAATAGCCTTTATGCAGTTTTAAACTGCCAATTTGACTTGGAAAATACTCCCTTGCCAACAATTAAACTCCCCTTTGATTTCATATAAACTACCCCTAAGATGGGCTCTACAAAGCCCACAGGGCATGGTGCATGGTAATTAAAAGCTTGGACATATACGTTTAAGTTTATCATGACCTGTTAGTGAAAAACTCATAAATATGTTTTTCACTACTGTGAGGTCTAGGATAGCATTGGGTTGCCTTATTGCATTTAATAAGTGCTAACTTATTATTGGGAACATGTAGAGAATTTACATTTGGTGTCTATGAAATTTCAATTTAAAATCTTCTTTAATAATGAAGTTACAGTTTTGAAAATGCTACTTCTAAAAAGTTGGCATTTTCTTTCCCTAGCTATTTTGTGCCTTTAGCCTTTTCATTGGTCACATGACTGGCTGTATGGTATGTTTTATTTTTACATAGTGCATGCTCTAGGCAATGTAACATTTGTTGTGTTTTAAGGTATGGATCCTTTATAATGTATGTTCTGAAATGGAATGTAGAGGGTTGAAGGGAGATAGCAAGGATGGCCAGTACTAATGTGAGATAAGAAGAGGAGTACTGTGCTGCTAGAAATAAAGATAGCTTCTAATCCATTTCATCACGTTTGGAATTGATTTCAACACTGTAGCTGGCAGTTGGACTTGAATATTGCACCCAGAAGACCACACAATAGAGGGATTAGTCATGCCTGAATCCTACCATCACTGGTAAGGTGGAGGGGAGTGGTGGCGCGGTCCCACTTACAAATCAATAGGCTGTCTCCTGCCTTCACACAAATGACTTTACACCACCTCATTGTTCTGGCATAGTTCTGGAACTAGGGCAAGGAAGGCAGGAAACTCCAAGCACTTCAAAGGAAATTCTCAGGAAACCTCTCTGACTTCAGGAAGGCACCAGGGTTAAATAAAGAGACACGAGACCCACTCCTCAGTTTACTTTCCAGACCTGAAGAAGGATTCTCAGAGGACTGTCTGCTGCTGTAGCCTGCTGTGTACTTAAGAAAACTGCTCTGCTGTACCTAGAAGGACTACTCAGCTGCCCTAAGCCTGCCTTGAACCCTCAGAGGCCTGCCCAGCAGCTTGACCTATATTCCATCTCTTGAATCCAGGACTACCATAGTGACTCCAAGGGTTAGTTGGCTGGCCTCCTGATCAGAGCCTGAGGGACAGAAAGGGCTCCAACCATCTTGAACCCACTCCTGGATCCAGCCTGAGTGAGTCCCAACCCTGCAAGTGGTGCCTTTCCAGTCTTGGATCCTTTTAAGTAATGTGAAAGGTGCCCAGATGGCCAAAATCCAAAATGTGGGACTTGGAAAGGTTTTGGCTAAAAATGGCTCTAAGAACCCAGAGGAGACCAGGACCAGCCTGCTCGTCTGTCCGTCCAAGGTGCCTCACCTGTTAGCGTGACTTTGCAGCAGGTCCTGCTATGTTTTTCTCCGCAGCGCAAATCTGGTTCAGTGGTCCTCATCAGGGATAATGGCTGTTGATTGAGCAGGGTTAACACCCCCCTAAACCAACAACCCAATTTATCACAAAATGGTACTGTAAAAAAAAACAAAGAAACAATAAAGTTAAGTCTGTATAAGCAGAAACGTTAGAGCTATAGTTATAATGTCTAATAAGCAGATCATTTTAAGATGTCAGATAGAACAAAATCAGCACTGTGAAAACCTGCTCCTCCTGTAGCACCATCTCCATTTGTTGGCATCGGCCACAAGTTAACAACATCTGCCTCAGTATATACCCTTCTGCATCAATCCATCCACATCTGCCTCAATCTATCAATGTCAATCAGCATCTCATTCCGAATGGAGCTAGCTCCATCTAACTGTAGTGATCACTATGTATCTGCATCTAATAACATTTATACTGATTTGAATCTCCATCCATCTGACATGAATTGCTCATGGTTAATGTTGTCAAAGCTAGACGTCGCCAAACAGTTACTTGTATTAGTGCTCAAACTGAATTCATACAGTTGGGTCTGCGTCCAACTGAGAGAGGATAATCAATGTTGGATCTTACCCTTATGAGTTTCAAGCAAGAACTATTTAACTATTCTGGGGATAGCTACCTAATAATCAATCTTGCTAAAAATAAAGTAATTATGGATTAAAAAGGTCAGGTGAAGCTTAAATTTACATGACAACTTGACAAGTTGGCACTTGATGTAGGAGTGATAATATGGGGGGGAAATTACTTTAGTATCTTGACATCGCCGGAATTAGATCTTGGCAGTAGAGGTCCCACTGTTGACTTTTCGACTGGAAACCCGTCTGCCGCTGTGACGGGCTGCCCACTGTATTTAGATTTTGGTGGTCCCATGGACGAAAGCCCACATTCGAACCCTCATCTCCGCCACCACCCACGTCGACAGCGGGAGAGGGAAAAGGGGATGCTGGTGGGAACCCAGACACCCTTCCTGCCACATAGATTTGGATGTGCCTTTTCACCAAGAAAAAGTGGAGGACTGACATCAATGTCTGGGGTTGGCGGATTGGAGAGGGAAGGTGTGAAAGCTCACTTTTTTCCCCGTTTCCCCATTCCACCCCCAACTTCGACTGGAAATGACTGGACATGGAAAAAACACGACCCCCTCCCTTCGCCAGACTCGAAGGTAGGAATGCAGCATTGCCAGGGTACGTTGGGTGGACACTGCATGGGAGGTT
Organism: Pleurodeles waltl; assembly: GCF_031143425.1. Classification (NCBI taxonomy): domain Eukaryota; kingdom Metazoa; phylum Chordata; class Amphibia; order Caudata; family Salamandridae; genus Pleurodeles; species Pleurodeles waltl. Next base: position 3,970,254 of record NC_090437.1, on the reverse strand, counting down.
GGGACCACTGCAGGCATATGTATGTCACAGTAACATTTTTAAATGACTGTGACATGCATATGTAAGGGACGCAAGTGAGTCAGACATGGATGGGGACACACTGGTACACAACACATCACACACATACACAGCTGTCATTATGGTACCAGTATTCATTGGCACATAAATGCTGGCTCTTCACTGATGGTACATTTACACCTGTCAACTATGTCCATGAATGCACATTGTCAGAGGACTGGTACCTGTCATGTTGCGCTGTGAGTTGTGTGTGTGAGTTAGTACGTGTATGTGTGTACCCGATGCAATGCAATTCACTGGTTGAGGTGGAGGGAACTGCGGTGGGTGATTTGGTTGTGTCTGTATGTGTGTCACTTGCACTTGAGACTGATGTGTATATTGTGTTGCTGCACGACACATTCAGGCAAGTGTGGATATTGTTATGATGTGTGCAGTTGTGCGCGTGTGAGAGTGTTTGTGCAGCTGAGTGTGCAGTTGTGTTGTCTGTTGCGGTTGTGTCGTGTGTGGGTGCAGTGTCAATAGTGTGTGTATGTTGTGTCATTGATGTATGTCAATGTGTGTTTTCGGCATGTCTGGGCTGTGCTGTGTCCAAATGGCAATGGGTTATTGTGTGAATGTGGTGTGTTGTGTAGTGTGTAGGGTGGGGGTGCACATATGGGTAAAGGCAGGGTGCGTGTGCATCCCTTACTTCTCTTCCATAGCCTCTGCCATCGTATAAAGTCTATTGGGTCCCGCCACTGTCTCCTTCCATCACCAAATTGTCACCAATCAATCCACTTCCAGAGCTATATCATCTGAATATGGCTGGTGGAAAACTGTTGACTAGACCATCTTCTGAGGTCCGCGGCCATCACGACTTGCCAGTGCAACCGCTAAGCTCTAAATCAGGCCCTTAGATATCTCATGGCCGGAAACAGACTGTGAAAACAAATCCTCAGCTGTGGGCGACAACCCCAAAGGTGACAAACGGTAGAACATACAAATTCAAGGCACTTGTGAAAACAGCCATTCTCAAAACAGATTTGTAAGCTTGAAAACTGCCATTTTATGTGCTGGATTCAACTGCTATTTTCTGCCTGACCCACAAATTGCATCTGACTAGCCTGTTTCAGATACTGAAAAAACAGTCAAACACTAAAATAAGTTTAACACAAGTGTGGGGTTTTTAGGTCAGCTAAGATGACCGTAGTATACTCTACCGAGAAAGAACAGACAACGCCACTAGACACAGTTTAAAGAAAATGTTAAGATTCCAGGGAAGATTCAACTATGACACAAATTTATTCAAAATCAAACCATTCTAGAAATAAAATGTCATAATTTTAACCCATAAAACGTCTCTTACAATATATTTAGACTGATTTAAGCACAGCAATTTATGTACCAAGAAAGGTTTTGACCTACATACAAAACCATATCATCAACCGAAGGGATGGCATGTTGATGTTCAGAAACACAGAGCATCCTTCAGGGTTCTAAATAGTACCCAACACTTGTTTCGAGTGTGTCTCTGCTTCTTCATGGCCATCAGTCAGAAGAAAAAAACTCCTTTATTTAGGTCCTTTTAAGAGACATGATGAAAACCAACCTTTTTGTGCATCAAGATAGTGTCTTCTTTAGTATAATGGGTTAGTCAGCCATAGCATTCTCCTACATTGATAGGCAATTCACCTGTAGAAAGTGCCTCTCTTCAAGTTCTCAATCAATCAAAGCAGAACCCTAAATTCTTTGAGAACAGTTATGCTTAGTACTGTCAAAAATTAGCATATATTGCCTCTGTTATGTTATGGTGGATACATAGTGCCACGCCCAATCCAAAAACCAAAAACTGTGGCTGTGCCTTTCAGCAGAATGTTGAGAAATGCAAATTGACTGCTAATCTCGAGAATGACTGCTCTTTTTTAAACTGGCTTAACTACTGTTAAGAAATGTACATGCTTCTCTATGTGCTTCTCTCACTTCAAAGGACGGCAGTGGGTATATATATTGGACCTTCAGACCAACTCTTCAATATGTTCCTGGACCTGTGGAGGACCTCCAGAAGGACTCCCTTGTACGTCCAAGAATTGCCCTGCTGCTTGATCCTGCCTTGTATACTCACAGGACTGCCCTGTTGCTCGAAGCCTACCTTGGTGCTTGATCCCAGGACTTCCAGATTGACTCATATGTCTAAGTTACTGGCCTCCTGCTACTGCGTGAGCTACAAGGACATAACAAGCTCTGGAGCCTTGTCTTTGCCTGGAATGAGTCCTCATGCCGCAAGTGGTGACTAACCAGTCATGAACACTTGTAAGTGGTGCTAAAGGTGCTTCTCCAGCCAAAAGCTTAACTTGAGACAATTACTAATGTTCACAAAAAAGTGGCCTGAGAATCAGCAGAAGACCTACTCGCTTACCTGCACAAGGTGCACCATCAGTTGGCCTGACTTTGTGGTAGCTCCTGCTACATTCTTCTCTATAGCTTGCATCCTCGTCTGGCTGGAGATTTTCAAATTACAAAAAGTGACAAAGTCTGAGTGTATAAATCTTCACAGCGATTTTTCCCAACAGCTTCTCAATAAGGACACCTCCTCCTCAGACACTGCAGGCTGCCTGTGTTGTGTAGCCATTTTAGCTGCAGCTCTATGCACATTAGTTTAATAAACTAGGCCGCTGTGCACTTTGACCTAGATATATTTTATTCGGCTTCACATTGTTATTTTACAATAACCAGTTTTAAGGTCCTGTTTTAATTTCTTCTATCTAACTGTTTTGCTTAGCCCAGCACTGTGTTCTCAAACAAGACATTCTTGATTACTTTGTGCTTCAGTCAAGGCTACAGTTTGGTACATTGCCGTTGAACGTGGTAGAAGTTTAGTCTCCAACATTCGTAGAAAATACACATCCTTAAGTAGAGATATTTTCTTAGAACATTAGCTGTGTTATAAAAACACTTCGTAGTCCCATTACACGTTAAGAGGGAGATTCCAGCCAGGGAACCACTACTGTATGGCGATTGCTGAATGCTTCGCTGCAGATGCTAATGCAGACTACAGGCATTTGATCAGGTATGAGGGTCCATGTCCTCCCGGGGAAACCTGAAAGGCAGAATTAGAGCTTAACATGCTGTGCTTAAATTATGACTCAGATAGAAAATAGTCCATCGATTCTAGTGGCAATTTGATAGCATTATTCTTATGCTTCACTCTCATCATCACCATTTTAATATTGCCATGTTGTGTCGTTCGGGTTATTGCAGCTCACGCTTTGCTATCTAAAATGCAGTCGTTTTATTAAACCAGTCTTTAAAACTCATACTGATTTAATTGTCATTTATATATGAGACTGAATTGCGAATGAGAAAACCGGATGCGACTTGAGTGACCACGACTTCCCTGAGAAGTATGATATGTCATGCGCTCAGCTGCCCAATCATCTCTACCTTTCGGGAGAGACGAGGCACTGCTAGTTAGCCAGAGCAAAACCCAGATTTGGAGCGACAGGTGTCACCCACTGTGGGTCAGACTCAGGCCCTCATTCTGACCCTGGCGGTCGGTGATAAAGCGGCGGCCAAGCCGCCAACAGGCCGGCGGTCTAAAATATGCAATTCTGACCCTGGCGGGAACCGCCAACACAGCCCGCCGTATTAACACTCCGCCCGCCACGGCGGTACAAACAAACAGCGCGGCGGTTCCCGCCAACAGCCAGGCGGCAGACAATGTACCGCCCACCCTATTACGACCCACCAATCCGCCACCTTTTCCGGGGCGGGAGTACCGCCGATAAGAACACGGCGGAAACAGACTACGAACGGGAAAACGCTCACCTCTACGCACTCCACACGAGATTCCGGCAGTATGGAACCAGAGTTGCAGGTCATCCCCGCACTCCTATACCTGCTCATATACCAGGAGCACGCCCGGCGGCGCGGAAGACATCGGTGAGTACTGCACCTACGACACAGGGGAGGGAAAAGATTACCGGCACACACCCACCCACCCACACCCACTACAACACACACATCAATGCATTCCCACAGATCACTGTCACAACCCACAAACCACCCCCCTCCGAAATAATGCAAAGACCAAAAGAAGAGATCATAAACGGTCAGATATATTGAAATATGTACACCAGTAATCCCAATAAATAAATAAACTATGTACAAAATATATACAGCTACTAAATGTAGTCCAACCACTGTCCGTGGATCACAGGGGTCCTGTGCAAAGGGGCAAGGCCCAGTCCCACGACAAGAACTCCACGGAGAGAACACTGCAGGGGCATCAGAAAGAAAATAGGACAGGCACCTCAGGGGGAAGGGAAGGGGGGCACCTCAGCCACTTAAGTACACGACGCCAGATCCACGAGGGGACTCCATGACCACTGGCCCATCCTGGGGAGAGCAAAGCCACAGTCCAAACAGTCCATACAGTGGGTGGCCTGCCCACTGGGCCATCCTGGGGAGAGCAAAGCCACAGTCCATACAGTCCATACAGTGGGTGGCCTGCCCACTGGGCCATCCTGGGGAGAGCAAAGCCACAGTCCATACAGTCCATACAGTGGGTGGCCTGCCCACTGGGCCATCCTGGGGAGAGCAAAGCCACAGTCCATACAGTCCATAACAGACCCCACTGCCACTGGAGGAGGCAAGTTGGCCAGAGGACATCCTGCAGCCCTGCCCGAGATAGATCCTGCCCTGCCACGTCTGCCAAAGGGCCAGCGGTTCTTGCCTTGAAGGGCCCAGTTCAGCGCTCCTTGCCTTGAAGGGCCCAGTTCAGCGGTTCTTGAGACGGCGGGGCCCAGTTCAGCGGTTCTTGAGACGGCGGGGCCCAGTTCAGCGGTTCTTGAGACGGCGGGGCCCAGTTCAGCGGTTCTGGAGACGGCGGGGCCCAGGTCAGCGCTCCTTGCCTTGAAGGGCCCAGTTCAGCGGTTCTTGAGACAGCGGGGCCCAGCGGAGCGGTTCTTGAGACGGCGGGGCCCAGTTCAGCGGTTCTTGAGACGGCGGGGCCCAGTTCAGCGGTTCTGGAGACGGCGGGGCCCAGGTCAGCGCTCCTTGCCTTGAAGGGCCCAGTTCAGCGGTTCTTGAGACGGCGGGGCCCAGCGGAGCGGTTCTTGAGACGGCGGGGCCCAGTTCAGCGGTTCTTGAGACGGCGGGGCCCAGCGGAGCGGTTCTTGAGACGGTGGGGCCCAGTTCAGCGGTTCTTGAGACGGCGGGGCCCAGTTCAGCGGTTCTGGAGACGGCGGGGCCCAGTTCAGCGGTTCTGGAGACGGCGGGGCCCAGTTCAGAGGTTCTTGAGACGGCGGGGCCCAGCGGAGCGGTTCTTGAGACGGCGGGGCCCAGTTCAGCGGTTCTTGAGACGGCGGGGCCCAGCGGAGCGGTTCTTGAGACGGCGGGGCCCAGTTCAGCGGTTCTTGAGACGGCGGGGCCCAGTTCAGCGGTTCTTGAGACGGCGGGGCCCAGTTCAGCGGTTCTTGAGACGGCGGGGCCCAGTTCAGCGGTTCTTGAGACGGCGGCCGGTCTATGGCCAACTGCTAATTGCCTGGTGGTGCCCTCCTGGGCAGCGGGGATGGTGCTCCTTCAATGCCCACCTGGGCTGTGGGTGGTGGGGCCCTCCTGGCCAGCTGGGCTGGGTCCTCCCTGGGCAGCGGCTATGGGGGTGGTGGGCTCTCCCGGGGCAGCTGTGCCGGTTCCTCCCGGGGCAGCGGCTATGGGGGTTGTGGGCTCCTCCTGGGCAGCAGGCCTGCTGCCTGACCTCTCCGACTTGCTGCCCTTGCCCTCCTTAGTCGTGGGCCTGTGGCCCTTTCCTCCCTTTGGAGCTGTGGCTGGTGACTGTCTCTGGGTGGTCTCCGGGGGGGATGTAGAAGGCGGGCTCCTGCGGCGCCCCTTCCGCCTTCTGCTCCTCTTCCCAGGGGGTGGGCTGGCTGTCCCCTTGCTGCTGGGCGAAGATCCAGACATGCGGGCTGGCGGGCTCCAATACCCCTGCACCCTTGTCAAGGGGGCTGCAGGGCTGGTGGTGGCTGAGGTGCTCTTCTTACCCCGACGAGAAAGAGGGGGGGCTCAGGGTCAGGAAAGAAGTTAGTAGTGGCGAGGAAGAGCTTCTTGGGACAATGGAGAGTGGGAGGTACAGTGGGAATGGGAGTGGAGGGAGAGGATGTGGTTGTAGGTGAGTCACGTTTGCTGTCTTTGGGTGCAGGTGCAGGAGGGATAGGCTGTCGTGAGGTGGATGGCTGTTGGGTGGGTGGGTGTTTGTGTTTGTGTGGTGTGGAAGAGGGGGTGACAGACACAGTGGGAGAGGACACAGGGGACGTGTAAATGGCAGTGGGGGTGGTGACTGCACGTGTGCGGACTGGAGTGGAGGGTGTGCTGGTGATGGAAACACTGGCTGATGGTGAGGTGAATGGAGGTGTGAGTGTAGACGTCACAGGGAGGGAGGAGGGAGACGAGGAGGTGGGGGTCACAGAGGTGGTAGTGACTGTTGGCATGTCTGCATCGGAATGTTGCGTGTGTGAATGTCTGCGTGATCTGTGGTGCTTATGTTTGGATGAGCTTCTCTTGGGTGTTGAGGAGTGTGCAGGCTGGTCTGATGGTGTGGGTGGGACAGGCAGAGGAACAGGAGACTGGGAGGAGGGAGTTAGTAGAGGCAGGCAGGAGACAGGGACAATGGCTGCCGTCAGTGCTGAGGCCAGAGCCTGGAACGATCGCTGATGGGCAGCCTGACCCGAATGAATGCCCTCCAGGTACGCATTGCTGCGATGAACCTCCCTCTCCACCCCCTGGATGGCATTCAAAAGGGTAGTCTGCCCAACAATGAGTGTTCGGAGGAGGTCAATGACCTCCTCACTGAGGGCAGCAGGGGCAGGGCCTGAGGTGCCTGGGGCGAAGGAGATGCCCGGCTTCCTGGCAGAGCGGGCACGGGGCGAACGCTGAGGGGCTGCTGGGAGGGCGGAGATGGTGCGCTGGGTGGCGGCTGTACCTGTAATGGCGGGGGGCACGGATGGTGCCACCCCCGCAAGGGAGCCCCCTTCTGAGGACGTGTCCGTGTCGCTGCAGGCTCCAGTCGTCCCCGTCGTGGAGCTCCCCTCGCCCTCCGTCTCACTGGTCCAGTCTGACTCTGTGGCATGGCCCTCCTGGGCCATGTGAGATGCAGCTCCCTCCTGCCCCGATGCCACTTCTCCTCCACCTGATGATGCTGATGCACACAAGCACAGAAAGACAAACAAAAAGGGGGGGGGAGAGAGAAATAAAGGGATATTGATTACATGGATCTCCGGTACAGTTAGCGGACATGACAGACACAGATGCCCCCTGCACTAAGTTGCGCACTTGGGGTCTGCTACGCATTCCGTGGAACATGCCCTACACGCCTAGAGTTGACAACTGCACCCATGGATGACACGGCCCAGGGATGGCTGTACTGACAAACTACTGAGGGTGGTGGCTGGGGACACAGGGGCTTACGGGGGTGCCCAGCCTACAGATATCGCCCTGGCCTAGGGGGACCCCCAGCCCTCCTCCCCCACCCAGACACCTCCACTGCGCGACAACAGAGTAGATAATGCTTGTACTCACCCCCTTGTGTCTGCTGTGCTGCCCTCACGCGCCCATCCAAATCAGGGTAGGCCACCGCCAGGATCCGGAACATCAGGGGGCTCAGTTGACGGCAGGCACCCCGCCTACGTTGGGAGGCCATCCCCAGCAGAGACTCAGCGGTCTTCTTGGTCCCGCGGCGGATGTCCTCCCACCTCTTGCGGCAGTGGGTGCCCCGTCGATGGTGGACCCCCAGGGTCCGGACTTCCTTGGCGATGGCACGCCAAATCCCGATCTTCTCATGGGCGCGGACCTATGTGACACGTACAGGGAGGGAGAAATACCACGTTCAAGTTTGTCAGCATTTTCCTTGCCAGTGGCCCAACGCCCCCCATCCCCGCCAGGCCCCCCGCCATGCCCCCCGCCAGGCCCAACATGCCCCCCATCCCCGCCAGGCCCCCCGCCATGCCCCCCGCCAGGCCCAACATGCCCCCCATCCCCGCCAGGCCCCCCGCCATGCCCCCCGCCAGGCCCAACATGCCCCCCATCCCCGCCAGGCCCCCCGCCATGCCCCCCGCCAGGCCCAACATGCCCCCCATCCCCGCCAGGCCCCCCGCCATGCCCCCCGCCAGGCCCAACATGCCCCCCATCCCCGCCAGGCCCCCCGCCAGGCCCCCCGCCAGGCTCAACATGCCCCCCCATCCCCGCCAGGCCCCCCGCCAGGCCCCCAAGCCAGCCTGTGGCCCCAAATCCATATTGAATGAAACTCACTTGTTGGTCTGGAGGACCGTAGAGTAGCGCATACTGGGGGAGGACCCCATCCACAAGTTTCTCCAACTCCTCTCCAGTGAAGGCAGGGGCCCTTTCCCCAGGTGCAGCAGCCATTGTCCCTTCCAGACCGAGGTCACAGCAACACTTGCAGTATAGGTCCTCCTCAAGTCGCAAGTGGATAAGTAGATAGAAAATGGCGGTCACGTCCGCGGCGGTGCGTACCGCGGCGGTGCGTACCGCGGCGGTGCGTCCCGCCACCGCCGGCGCCCTTCGCCATTGGCTCCTGAAACCCATAGGCTTCAATGTTAACCAATGCGGCTTGGCGCCGCGGTCTTCGCCCGCCGCCCGCCGCGGTGTGCCACGCCAGCGCATTGACCTCACATCCCATTGTCACACTTCACAGGTCAGGCAGCCGCCATTTCCAGGGCCCACATGGCTCAATTTCAACTGCGTCACACAGGCCTAGGCCTTGCATAGCCACTCAGACACGCCATTCACTGCATAGAGAATAGTTTACTGTGCTAGCTGTGAGTACGTACCTGTGGGTTGCTTGACTGTGTGCTCCATGTTGTCCTTCCTAGGCACCGTCCGCTGGGTTGGGCGAGGAGACGGATGAATCCTCCCGTGTACCGACCGCTGGTGGACCTGTCGACAATGGAAGAACGCCACATTATCCTGACCTACCGTCTTAACCGTGCCACTATCCATGAACTGTGTGCCCAGCTGGAGCCCGACCTGATGTCCCCCATCCACCAACCCACAGGGATTCCCCCTCTGGTGCAGGTCATGTCAGTACTCCATTTCTTGGCAAGTGGTTCATTTCAGACAACCGTGGGAATTGCTTCTGGGATGTCTCAGCCCATGTTTTCGAAGGTGTTATCCAGAGTGTTGTCTGCCCTGATGAAATCCGTGAGGAGCTACATCATTTTCCCTGAGGTGGGCGAATTGGCTACAGTGAAGGGTGATTTCTACGCCCTTGGACATATTCCCAACGTAATTGGTGCCATTGATGGGACCCATGTGGCTTTGGTTCCCCCAAGAGACAGGGAGCAGGTGTACAGGAACAGAAAAAATTACCATTCAATGAACATCCAGGTGGTGTGTTTGGCTGACCAGTACATCTCGCATGTAAATGCCAAATTCCCAGGGTCAGTGCATGACGCCTACATCCTCAGGAATAGCAGCATCCCTTACGTGATGGAACAGCTACAGAGACACCGTGTATGGCTAGTGGGGGACTCTGGGTACCCCAACCTGTCGTGGCTACTGACCCCAGTAAGGAATCCCCGGACCAGGGCAGAGGAACGGTACAATGAGGCCCATGGGCGTACTAGGAGGGTGATCGAACGCACCTTCGGCCTCCTAAAGGCCAGGTTTAGGTGCCTGCATATGACAGGTGGATCCCTAATGTACTCACCTAAGAAGGTGTGTCACATCATCGTGGCCTGCTGCATGCTTCACAACCTGGCTTTGCGCCGCCAGGTGCCTTTCCTGCAGGAGGATGGTCGAGACGGTGGTGTTGTGGCAGCGGTGGAACCTGAGGAGAGTGACGAGGAGGAAGACGACGGTGCTGAAACAGACAACAGGGACAGAATCATTGAACAGTACTTCCAATAGGACACAGGTAACATTTCAAAGATAATTTAGTAAATGTTAACTACTCTCCTGCATCTCTGCTGCCTGTCTATTTGCCCCAGTGTATGATGACTGAGTTTTGGCTTTTCCCTCCCTATTTCAGATCTGGGGTCCCCACTACGAGTCCTGTGCTTCGTTTCCCCATGGACTACAGCTTTGTGGCAGCTGTTTGTTGACTTCACCATGTACAAGGACATATTTGCACTGTCATGTCAATTACAATATATTGAAATCACAGCCAGACTCCAGATATTTTGGTGCAAAATAGGTGTTTATTTAAGTGCTCAAAATGGGATGGGTGGTTTCAAGTGGGTGGGGGCTATGGTGAAGGAATGTCCATGGCAGAGTCCAGAGTAACAGTCACACAGGTGCATTGTCCAGAGGCCTGTGGAGAGATGGAGCATGGGCAGTTCAAGGATGGACAGGGTGACAATGTGGGACAGTGGGATGACATCAGGTGGTATCCATTGCTGGCGGGGGTCTTGACATCCTACTCTGTCTTCTTGCGAGATCTCAGGGCCCTCTTGCGGGGTGGTTCTTCTCCTGCAGGAGGTGGGGGTCTGGTGGGCTGCTGCTGTGCGGGGGCCTCCTGTCCACTAGCGCCGGCGGAGGTGGTTGGCTGTTCTTGGTCCAGGCTAGTGGCAGGGGCCCTTGGGTGTTGTTGAGTGTCCGCCCTGGTGTTGACGAGGTCCTGCAGCAGCCCTACCATGGTAACCAGGGTGGTGTTGATGGCTCTGATGTCCTCCCTGTACCCCCGATAGTGTTCCTCCTGCAGTACCTGGATCTCCTGGAACCGGGCCAGTACCGTCGCCATCGTCTCCTGGGAGCGGTTGTATGCTCCCATGATGGTGGTGAGGACCTCGTGGAGAGTGGGTTCCCTGGGCCTCTCCTCCCCCCCCTGTCGCACAGCTGCCCTCCGAGTTGCCCTGTTTCCCTGGGCCTCTGCCCCCTGGCCGGTGTGCCCACTACCACTGCCCCCAGGTCCCTGTTGTTGTTGGGGTGGTGGGTTATCCTGGGTGCCCTGTAGTGGTAGACACACCGCAGATTGACGCGCCCTGGAGACAGAGGCATGGGCCCGCTGGGTGGGAGCTGTGCTGGTGTTCCCAGAGGGGTTTGGGTCTGTAGTGGCCTGTGCCTGTGTGAGGGGAACCGACTGTCCAGAGGTCCCCGATGGTCCAGGCTGGTCATCGGTGTCCAGGTCGACAGAGCTGCTGTCATCGCTGACGGCCTCTTGGGTGGGGGGTGTGGAGAATTCTGGCCCCTCCGCCGCGGTGTGTTGACGGTCGGGTCCTGCAGGGGTATAGAGGTATGGTTATAGTTTCAATGTGTGGCATATGGGTGTATCTATGGGTTCTCGTGTCCCCAAGTGCTGGCATTCGTGTGTGGGGGCTTTGGTGAGGGTGGCTTGTGGGGGGGATGTGTATATGCATTGGGCATGCTTTGGTGATGGGTGTCCATGCTTAGTGGACGCATGCAGGCCTAGGTTTTGGGATGTGTGGGTTGTGATGGTGAGACATTGGCAGGGAATAGGTGTGCTGGGGGTGGGGGTGAGGATGGTGGTGGGGGTGAGGATGGTGGTGGGGGTGAGGGTGGGGGTGAGGATGGGGGTGGGGGTGAGGGTGGGGTTCGAGGATGGGGGTGAGGGTTGGGGTATGATTTGGCATGCAGGTGGGGGGGAAGCAGTATTGAAGCTTCAACTTACCAGTATCCATTCCTCCGCCGACTCCTGCGAGGCCGTCAGGATGCAGGATGTTCAAGACTTCCTCCTCCCATGATGTGAATTGTGGGGGTTGAGGTGGGGGTCCTCCGCCAGTCTTCTGCACGGCGATGTTGTGCCTGGATACCATGGAACGCACCTTCCCCCGTAGGTCGTTCCATCGCTTCCTGATGTCTTCCCGATTTCTGGGGTGCTGTCCCACTGCGTTGACCCTGTCGACAATCCTCTGCCATAGCTCCGTCCTCCGGGCAATGCTGGTGTATTGTATCTGTGTGCCGAACAGCTGGGGCTCTACCCGAACGATTTCCTCCACCATGACCCTGAGTTCTTCGTCTGTGAAGCGGGGTTGTCTTTGGGGTGCCATGGGGTGGTGTGTATGATGTGTGGGGTGGAGTATGTGTATTTAAGTGAGTTGAGTGTGGTGGTGTGTGTAGTTTTGTGTGTGAATAGTGTGTGGGTGATGGTGTTGAGTGGCTGTGGCTGTTAGTTTGTGGATGCTGGTGTCTCGCTCTGGCCTTCTTTCAGAATTTTTTAGCGTAGGGGTTTGTGGGTGATGTGGGTGGGTGTTTTATATTGTATTGTGTGTGTGGGAGTGGTGTGTGTATGTGTATCAGGTGTGTGGGATTCAAATCGTCCAATGTGGCTGAGTTTTGTTCGTTTGTGTGTATTCTGACCGCGGCGGTGTGTCCCGCCAATGGAATACCGCGTTTGAATGACCGCCGCGTGGATTCGTGGGTCGTAATGGCATGGGCGTATTTCTGTTGGCGTGACGGTGGAGGTTTTGTCACCTCCACTTTTCCGCCGACCGCTGGTCTGGCGGTCTGTTGTGGCGGTCGGATTTTCGGAGGTTTGCCTTCTGCGGGTCAGAATGACCGTGGCGGGTTTCCGCAACCGCGGCGGGATTATGGAGGATTTCTGACCGGCGGTAGGCGCCTTTTACCGCCGAGGTCAGAATGACCACCTCAGTCTCCTACACCGTGGACGATCTTGCTGCTCAAAATCCAGTAGTCTCATTAGAATAACTATAAGATTACCTGTGGCTTTTTAAATGAGTAGCTAGGGGGTTTTCTTAACATAAAGTAATTTGTTACCGTACATAAAGCTACCCCACCACACATCGCCTTCAGCCCTCCAGCCCCTGCATCTCACAGCCTTCGGTCATGTGAAGCATGGGGTTGGCTTCAGGGGCTTGCTTGCAGCCAGGTTCTGTGTCCAAACCCCACCACAGAGGCAGCAATCGACATGCTGTACATTGGCTTTGGCCATGTGCAGCAGAGGAGTTGGCCACAGACCCCTAGCTGTGGCCTTGCCCTGCATCCACTCGCTCTAGGCAGCCACCCACATGTTGTGCATGGTCTTTGGCCATGTGCAGCAGGGGCTGGCCACAGAGCCCCTTTGTCCAACCCCCCACAGACAACCAACCTCATGCTGCTAGGCCCTGTGGTGACTGACTCTCCCTGAGCAAAAAGTGGTGCCAGACACCTCCTCCCCCTGGTGCCACATGACATTAAAAAGGGTAAGAAGGCAGTGTATCAGCCCTCCAAAGACCTTATTAGGCCCGATGCCATCTCTCCCCAAGCCTAATTAGTCCCCGCGGACCCTTTCACAAAATCCATAGTAGAAGGTGAGGGGGTTTGGACCCCCTTTCCTGATTCTTCTAAAGCTGCAACAACCCTATCCCCTGGGACCACAGATGGGTGCTCTGATACCCACTCAAGGTGCCCACAAACCTTATGTTCGGGGCCACGGGGGAGCCCCAGGGCCACCATAGCCCCAGCCAGCTCCCTGCATGGTGAAGGAGCTAAAATTGCTCCAATCCGGAGACAGAGTATGCTTGTGCTTGTTCTTTATGGTTACGAGCAATATCTGTTCTTTTTCCCTGCTCATATGAGTGTGTGTAGGAAAACATATGTCTGCACCCACCCAGTATGAGCATGTTGAAAGCTCCCACGTTGTGGAAGCTGACACACCTTCTCCGCCCAAGCTGCTGCAGACAGGGAAGGCATGTTTGCTCCTCTCTGGGTGGAGGTTTTAAAATGTTCCCACCAGGTGGGAGAAAACATATGTTTCCCTTCCTGTACTGATGAGGGCAGGGAAACTACTCTGTCCTGGGGAGGGCTCTCCAGACAAAGTAATAGAGCCGCCCCTGGTGCCCTTTAATACTTTGGGGAAGAGGGCTGCAGCCCCCATCTCTTTTAAGGTAAGTTCAACCCCATGGGATGGGATCCACAGGGCCTGCAAAGTCTCATGGAGGGAAGGCTGTGTGGCCCTTCTCCCAATTTTTAATCAATTGGTCCGGGGGGATGGGGTTCCTGGGTCCTATAAAAGCATGGTGAGGTGAGACTATGCAGCCCCTTCCTATTTTTACTACATTTTGGTCCAAGGATATGGTGTCCCCAGGGCCTCTTAGAGGCTTTGGGATGGGGACCTGCTGACACCCTCCCTTCTACAAAGACATCAGCCATGGGAGATGAGACCCTGAGGCTTTTTAACTTGGATAGAGAGGCCACGTGGTCCCCTTCATTAACATCTCAGCCTTAGGATGGGATCCCTGGGGACTTTTAGAAGCTTAGTGAGGTGACCATCCACCCCCTCCCTTAAAATCATCTCTGCACCACCCCTAGCCTTTTGAACACCCTGCTCCATTAATTTGTGGCAAAAAAAAATTTTTAAATAATGTTTTGGGTCGGAGACGGGGTCCCTCTGGGACCCCACCACCACCCACCACCAGGCCTAAGGCATTAGGGTATCCCCACCCTGCCCCTGTGTCATTTAATTTGTTTTTTTTAGGAATCAGGACTGAGTCCTGAGTCCTAACATGGCTCCACCACTTCCTGTTTGATCTGGTGGCAGCCAATCAGATCTCTGCAGGAGATCCCTGCGGTCCGAGGAACCTTATCAGCATAAAAGATACAGGGGGTTATTCCAACTTTGGAGGAGGTGGTAATCCGTCCCAAATGTGACGGATTTACCACCAGCCGTATTACGAGTATCATAGGATATAATGGACTCGTAATACGGCTGGTGGTATATCCGTCACTTTACCGTCACTTTTGGGACGGATTACCACTTCCTCCAAAGTTGGAATAACCCCCACAATGTTTTTGAGCACTAATTGCTCAAAAACTACTGAACCAATTTACACCAGACAAAAGAAGCACTTATTCCGAACCAAGATCTATCTTTCTGCCAAATTTGTGGTAAATCCGTTCAGCAGTTTCTATGGTCCTCTGGAAGAATGAATGAAGAAACGTGTTTGATACTCCCTATTTTTTCCAATCCTCCCTTGATGGCTCACTCTGAAACTTTTCATGCTCAAACTAGTCACTTTTTGGAAAGTTTTGTTGAGATTTGTCAAATGGCACCAAAGTTATTAGCAACACAAAAATATATTTCCAATATAAACACCATCTAATTACCCAGTGGTGACCGCCACTAAGTAATACGTATATGCCTAATAAGACTCAGGGCAGTGGGCCTTGTGCCCCCTTTTCCATTTGTAATTGAATTGAACCCCATTGATATGGTCCCCTTGGTCTAATGTGGCTTGGGAAGGGGGGCCACATGCCCCCTCCCCTTAATCTAAATATAGGGCCTGATTACAACTTTGGAGGAGGTGTTAATCCTTCCCAAATGTGAGGGATATACCACCAGCCGTATTACGAGTTCCATCGGATATAATGGACTCGTAATACGGCTGGTGGTATATCTGTCACATTTGGGACTGATTAACACCTTCCTCCAAAGAATTCCTTAGAGTTTTCACCATTAATAACGTTGTGCCCCTTTGCAGACCTACTCCTATTTCTATGTTGTCAGAGTAAGCAAAGTTTTGCTGAGACTTGTCAAGAAGGTGCAAATACAAAAGGAGGGTCCCAAAACATGTTTCAGCACCAATGCATTTCTCATGGATGTTAAATTCATGTGAAACATGAAAATATCTGGATAGATTTGAAGGAAATTTGGCAGTATTTCACATCATGCTGCACAGATAATACTTTTGGGGACTACAGGTAGGTAGGGTGAGTATTTTTTTAAGTTATAAGGTATTCTAACTTAGGGTTATCTGTAGTTGCCGTACTTTTGAGAACTTTTCCAGTATTTTGATGGTGTACGGCAGTATTTAGCAATGGCACGTCATGACTTCCTCTACAAAAGTTAAAGGCAGCCATGTTGCTTTGAGGTACACTTTGGCTGTGTTCTGCATCTTGCATTCAGATACAGGCAAGTATTAGGTTTGATATTTTCCCCTAACCAATACCACTTTAATAAAGTGGTAATAGATAGGGAAAATATTTTATAAGTTGATGTGTATTCATTTATAAAATAATGTACAAGATTAGTAAAAAAAATATATATATGTTAAAAAGTAAAAAATATACTGCCATGCACTTTTACAAAAATAGTGTAGTAAAATGTACTTTATACTTTTAGCGTATCTAAATAGCACAACAAATATATGGAGAACCGCAGTAATACCTATAAATGAATGGGCTACTTGAACAAAAACAAATGTGCAGGTCACCATAAACCGCTGTAAAATATATAGGAATTTAAAGATACATTTCTTTACCCATTACCTCTATAAAAAGTGGTAATAGGTAGTAAACAAGAAAACCTACTACTTACCAATTTCTAAGACCATAACACTAAATGCAGTGAAACACAGAACATAACCAAACTGTGCTAAAAACTAAGGGGCAGATTTATAAAAAGAGGTGCTGCACCTAGTGCAGCGCCACTTTTCTTGAGCCCCATTAGCACCCTCCTAACGCTACCATGCGTGCGCCATATTTAATGTATGGCGCACCATGGTGCTAGTTAGAGAACTAGCATCAGAATTTTTGACAGTAGTTTGGCGCTTCGCAGTATTAGGGTAAATAATTCTGACCTAATCCTGCAAAGCACCCAGAGGCCCATTAAAACCAATGGGAGCCTCTTTTTAACGCCTGCTCTGAGCAGGCGTTAAAAGTGCAGAAAAAAAAGTTTTCATTTTTTTGGCCCCCCTAATGGGGGAATGCCCCCTTTGCATACATTATGCCTGGTGCAGGCATAATGTAGCAAAAAGGGTTACCAAGTGGAGCAATGCATGCTTTGCTCCACTTTGTAAATTTGGCACAGCAATTTTGGCCTCACAGGGCCACATTAGCGTAAAACAAATGATGCTAATGTGGTGCAAGGAGGTGCTAGGGGCTCTTAAATCTGCCCCTAAATGTCTGCCTTTTACCTTTGGTAAACACAGCCGTTAGCCGATATTCTGACTACTCATCCACATGTACTGAAATATACCACAAACTTAGGCCCATATTTATACTTTTTTTGCACCACATTTGCGTCACATTTTGACGCAAAAGTGGCACAAACTTACAAAATGCAATTATATTTTGTTAGTTTGCACCACTTTTACATCAAACAATTACGCAAATGCGGCGCAAAAAAGTATAAATATGAGCCTTATTGCGGTATACCGTGTCACAATATGTAACTACGTTTTCATTTTTTTTTTTACTTTATCTCTACTTACATTATTCACACATACTATAAACTATTACCACCTAAACCTCACAATATATATTCCTGACACATTTCATCTACGTCCATTCACACATTTTCAGACTTTGTCAATTTCAATTACAACACTCCGCACTACACCACTTTACTCTATGCCACTCCATTCTATACCACTCAACTTTACATTATTACACTCTATGCCGCTCCACTCTATGTCACCCCTCTGTACGCCACTCCACTCTAAGCTAATCAGCGGTACACCACTTCATTCTACTCCACTCCACTCTACACCTCTCCAATCCACACCACTCCACTCTACACTTCAACACTCTACATCACCCCATTTTTTGACACTCTAAAATATGCCACTCCACAGTACGCCTCTCCACTCTCCAATAATCCATTGTATGCTATTACACTTTATACCACTCCATTCTATAACATTACAGTCTACGCTATCCAATATATTCCCTTCCACTCTATGCTACTCCACTGTATGCTATTCTGCCATACACGACCCCACTCTAAGACACTACAGTCTGTGCTATTATATTCTATGCATCTTCACTGTACGCCACTTCAGTACACCACTACACTATATGTGATTTGAGTGTATGCCACTCCAGTGTACTCCACTATCAGCACTCAACTCTATGACAATCCACTGTACACTATTACACTGTACACTACTCCATTCTGCACCATTTCACTCTTTGCCACTGTACTCTACATCACAACACTCCATGCTATTTCACTATATGCTACTTCATTCTATGCTATTCAACTGCATGACCCTCCACTCTATGCCACTTTACTCTACACTACTTCTCTACATGCCACTCCACTCCATACTCTGTACACTACTCCACTCTATGCTACTCCACTTTATGGCACTTCTGTCTACACCACTATTCTCTATGCTGCTCTACTGTATGCCACTCCACTTTACAGTACACTCTATGCCACTCCACAGTATGCTATTACACTGTACGTCTCTAAAGTCTACTTCACTACACCCTACCCAGCTCCACTTTGCTCTATGGTATTCCACTCTACAACACTCCACTCCACACTGCTCTCCGGCACTCCACTGTACACCACTCCAACCTACGATAGTCTACTGTATGCCACTACACTGTACCTAACTCAACTGTATACCAGCCTACTCTACTCAGGCGCAGTGTATGCCACTCCACTCTACGCTGTTCCACTCTACTTCATACGCTCTCCACCACTCCTGTCTACATCATTGCAGGGTGCACTATTCCACTGTATGCCACTCCACTGATTGCTACTGAACTCTATGCTACTTCACTCTAATCTATTCCACTGTACACCACTGCAATGCACCTCACTCCACTTTATGCCAGGCCACTGTACACCACTATACTCTACACCACTCACACTCTATGCCACTCCACTCTACACTATTCCACTGTATGCTAGTCCAGTCTCCCACACACTACTTTATGCTACTGAACTGTACAACACTCCAGTCTATATCACTACACTATTGTGCCAATCCACTCTACACTGTTCCACTGTACACCATTCCAGTCTATGCTACTCCAATATGTCAGTCTACTCTAAGTCACTCCACAATATGCAATTCCACTCTATGCTGCTCCACTGTACAGTATTCCACTCTATAACACTCTACTGTACGCCACTCCACTGTATTGCCACTCCACTGTATGACACTCTACTCTATGCTATCCCACTTTATGCCACTCTATGTCACTCTACTTAACTGTATGCTATTCCTTTGTATGACACTCCACTGTACATCACTCCACTCTTCGCCACTCTACCACACTCAACTCTATACCACTCAAATGTACACCACTCCAGTCTATGCCTCCCCATTCCATGCCACTTCACTGTACAATACTCTACTCTACACTACTCCACTGTACGCAAATCCAATTTCACCACTCCACTCTTTGCTATCCTACTCTATATCACTCCACTCTATGCTATTTCACTCTACACCACTCCACTCTACACCTTTCCACTGGATGCCACTGCACTTTACGCTATTCCACTCAATGCCACTCCATTGTACACCACTCTACTCTATGCCACTCCATTAATATACACTATTCACCTCTGCCACTCCACTCTATGACAATCCACTCTACGCTACTGAGCTGTCTGATACTATAATGTATCTCACTCTATTGTATGTCATTCCACTCTATGCCACTGAACACTATGCTACTCTGCTGTAGACTATTACACTCTACCACACTCCATTCTACACAACTCCACTCTTCTCCACTCCACTGGATGCTATTATAGTGTACACCCCTCCACTCTACATCACTATAGTCTACAAAATGCCACTGTATGAAATTCTACTCCACGCCACTCCACTAAATACTACTCCACTGTACACCACTCCAGTATGCACTAGTCCACTGTATGCAACTACACTCTACACCACTTAACACTATGCTATTCAACTCTCTGACACACCACACCACTCTACTCCACTTTGTATGCCAATCCACTGTATGGTATTCCACTGTACAGTACTCCATTGCACCCCACTTCACTGCATGTCACTCCACTGTACGCCACTGCACTCTATGCCAATCCACTGAACACTATTCCAATATATGCGAGTCTTGTGGAGGTCACTACTGAGTACTCCACTCCACTTTAAGCCACTGGTATCTTCTCTATTCCACTCAATGTTATTTCACTGTATTCCACTCTACTGTACACTATTCCATTGTGTACCACTCCAGTATACGTCCCTCCACTCTATGCCACTCCAATATACAGTATTGCACGCTATGCTGCTCCACGCTACATTACTTCACTTCATGCTACTACACTGTAGCTATCTCCATTGTATCACATTCCACTCTACACCACTGTACTCTACGCTACTTCAGTGTCTGCTATTACACGCGACCACACTCCATTCTATGCCACTCCACTCTTCACCATTCCACTGTATGCTGTTCTACTGTACGCTAGTTCACTGTACCCCACTCCGCCCAATGCCACGCCACAGTAGCCATTGGACTTTACACCACTCTGCTTTATGTATTTCCAATCTACACCACTCTATTGTATGCCACTCTGGAGCATATCACTCCACTTTATGCCACTCCACTTTATGCCAATCCACGTACGTCACTCCACTGTATGCTATTTCTACTGTGTGCTATTCCACTGTATGTCACGCCCTTGTGGGCCATTCCAGTATACACTCTTCCACTGTATGATACTCCACTCTCCTCTCTCCACTCCATGCCACTCCTCTCTGTGCCACTCCATTCTATGCCACTCCTGTTTGCCACTACAGTTTATGCTATTCACTGTATGCCACTCCATTCTATGCTACTCCACTGTATGCCAATCCACTGTACACCACTGCAGCCTATGACACTCCACTGTACACCACTCCACTCTACACTGTTCCACTGTATGAAAATCCACTCTACACTGCTCCACTCTATGCTATTTCACTAATCTTCTGCACACCACTTTAGTGTACGGCACTACAGTGTACACCACTCAACTGTGCACTACACCACTATACACTATTTCACTCTATGGCAGGGCACTGTGCACCCACTCTTTGCTGTTTATCTGCATGCCACTTCAATCTACACCACTCCATTATACATCATTCATTCTACCGACTCCACTCAATGCCAATTCAGCCAATCACACTTTGCTATATGCAACTTCACTCTATGTCAGTTCAGTGTATGCCACTCTACTGACTGCCAGTCCATTGTATGCTATTCCATTGGATGCCACTTCACGACACTCCACTCTACACAGTTCCACTGTGCACCATTCCACTGTATGCCACTCCACTCAACAGCACAGTATACCACTAGACTGTATAACACTATGAGGCACTCCATCATAGTACATAGTACAACATTCTAGTCTACTCTACCTCACTCCGCTTACAACACTGTACTCAACTATGCTGCAACACTGGGCTCCACTCTGTGATAGTTTCACACACTCTACAGCAGAACATAATGCTCCACTGAATGACATGTCTTTCTTCTCTATAACACTTTAGTCCACTGTATACTCAATCAATCAGCATTTGTAAAGCACAGCATTGTCACCCAAAAGACTATCTGGGAGCTGAGGGTGCCTTGTCCCCACTGAAAAGCCAGGTCTTGGGTTTCTTTCTGAAGTTCGTCAGGAACGGTGCAGTTTGAAGGTAAAGGGGCAGGTCATTCCAGATTTTGGTGGCAATGTAGGAGAAGGAGCAGCCCCTGCATCGGTCTTGATGGATGCCGGGTGTGTGGGTGTGATGGCAAGTGAGGAGGAGAGCAGGTGTCTTGCGGGCTGATGGAAGTTCAGTTGATGGTTAATGTAGGATGGTCCTTGATCATGAACAGCTTTGTAGGTGTGTATTAGGATTTTGAACTGGCATCTCTTCTAGATGGGGAGCCATTGGAGGTTTCTGAGGTGGGGTCCAGTTAGGGAGGTACCGATTGAGTCTGGCAGCAGTGTTCTGTATAGTCTAGAGTCTTCTGAGGAGCTTGGTGGAAATTCCAGCATAGACAGTGTTACAGTAGTTGAGGCAGCTGGTAATGAGGGCCTGCTTGATGGTCTTTCTGGTGTTGATTGGGAACCATTTGAAGATTTTGCAGAGCATGCGAAGGGTGTGGGAGCAGGAGGGGGGCGACTGCATTGACTTGTCATTTAATTGTCAGTTGACTGTCGAGGATGATACCCAGGTTGCATACATGGTCTGTTGGGGTGGGTGATGGTCCAAGTGTTGTTCCCAAAGATCAATACTCCTGTTTTGTTGAGTTGAGTTTGAGGCAGTTGTCGATCACCTATTTGGCTACGTTGGTTATAGTATTGCAGAAGTTTGTTTTGGTGTTCAAGGGTTCCTCGGAGAGTGAGAGGATTAGTTGAGTGTTGTCTGCATAGGAGATTATGTGGAGCCCGTGGGATCTGATGACGTCTGCATGGGGGGCATGGAGACATTGAACAGGATGGGGCTGAGGGATGATTCTTGGGGTACAATGCATAGGATGTCCTTGGGTGCACAGATGAAGGGAGGCAGACTGATGCTCTGTGTGTGTCTTGTAAGAAAATAGATGATCCACTTGATGGTGTTTTGCTGTATGCCAATGTTGCAGAGTCTGTCAATGAGGGTGTGGTTGGAGACAGCGTTGAACAAGGCAGAGAGCTCAAGGAGGACCAGGGACACAGTTTCTCTGTGGTTGAGGAGACTTCTGATGTTGTCTGTGGCAGCGATCAGCATGGTTTCAGTGCTTTGGTTGGCAAGGAATTTTGATTGTGAGGCAATGAGTAGGTGGTTTTGTTCCAGGTGTTTATGAGCTGTTGGTTGATGGCTTTGTCAGGTAGGGGAGCAGGGAGATTGGTCTGTAATTGTTGTGATCGCTGGGATCGGCAGAGGGTTTGTTTAGGAGGGCATCTGGCCTGTGTGTGTTTCCATCTGTCTGGGCAGTTGCTGTGGAGGTGGAGGTGTTTATGATGCTGGTGACTTCCATGCTGGTTGTGTTGGTTCTGAGGTTGAAGAAATGGTGGGTGCAGGGGTAGGTGGGTCACCCAGAGTGGATGAATGACATGATGGCTGTGGTAGTCTGAGTGGGCAGAGTAGACCAGGTATGATCATTTAGCTAGTGTCCATTGGTTGGTTGACGTTGCTGAGGCTGAGAGAGGTGGTTTGGGGTCAAAGTTGTTGTAGATGGTGGCAATCTTGCTGTGGAAGTAGTCCAATAGGTTGTGGCAGAGTTCTTGGGAGGGGTGGAATGTGTTCTCTGTGTCTGTCAGGATGGAGAATTCCTTGACTATTTAGAAGTGTTCCTTCACGTGGTTGGCCATGGTAGTGATGTGGGCTGTGATGGTTGCACTCTTGGCTTCCTTGATGCGTTGGTAGTAATTGCTGAGTGCTGCTTTGTGAGCGACCCTGTCGGAGGGGTTCTTAGCGATGTGCAATTGTTTCTCGAGTTAGTGGCAGTTGCGCTGGGTGATTCTGAGGTCTGGAGTGGACCAGCTGGCTTCTTTTGAGGTTCTGTTGGCTCTTGCTGGCCTCAGCAGGGTCACTCTGTCAGAGCATTTGTTGATTCAGGGGAAGAAATTCAGGACTGTCTGGTCAAGGTCTGCTGATGCTTCGAGTTGGCTGGTGCTGATGACCCGTGTCCACAGAGTACTGGTTACTTGCCCCAGCTGTGATGGGAGGAGCTGTGGTGCTTGGAAATGGTCTGCTGTGCATCAGAGATGGTGAAGTGGACGATGGAGTGGTCGGTCCAGGTGAGTTCTGACATGTCTGAATTTGATTCTGTCACTGAAGGAAAAAATTAAGTCAAGAATGTGTCTGGCCTTGTGAGCGAGCTAGGTGACCAGTTGGTTGAGGCCGATGTTTTTTAAGTTCTCCAGCAGGGTGATGTCGTTCGCATAGCTGGGGGCGTTGAGGTGGAAATTGAAATTGCCAAGTAGGTCTTAGTGGTGGGAGTCGATGGCTTGTGGGGCGATGAGGTTGGAGATAGTGTCACAGAAATCTGGTCGAGATCCTGGAATGCTGGTCGGGATCCTGGGGTCTGAAAGAGAGGGTGCCTCTTATTGTGGTTTTAGCATCGGTCATTAGTTGGAAGTTGAAGTGTTTCATGATAGGCATAGGATCATCATTGCTGACGCTGCATCATATGGTTTCTCTGAAGATGATGGCATTGCCCCACCTTATTTGTTTTCGTGGTCTCTGTGCATCATCTGGTGGTAATGTCGGGGCTCAAGGAGTGGTTGACCCACACTTCAGTGATGAAGGTAACATCTTGGGAAAGGGTGGTGATGGTGTCCTAGATTTTTGTGGCATGTTTGCAGAGGGAGCGGGCATTGAGCAGGATGGATTATAGCAGTTCCAGGTTGTTTGTGGTCTTCTGAGTGGAAGCAGTGTGGTGTCCACTGCAGGCCGGTGGTCCTGTGGCAGCAGGTAAAGGGTCCTTTGGTTGATCACAGGAAGGACGTGAAGCACTTGTTGTTCTGGTGTCCTGGGCCAGGAGCTACTTGGTAATGTAGCAGCGGATGGTAGGAGGACATGTGGTCCTGGTCCTGGGCATGGTCCAGACATGGATTAGAACGGATGGGTTTGTCTTTGGCATCCCGGTGGCATAGCTACACAGTAGCCTCTATAAGTAGTTGGGGAGGTGCTGTCATGGAGGCAGGAGGATGGGGAGCAGGAACAGCGTGGAAGCAGGAAAAACTGCAGGAATAAGTGGGGTGAAAACCAAGCGAAGGCTATGGGCTCAAAATAGCCTACAACCTGAAAAAGCCAAGAATTAATATTAACCAACAAAATTAAGAAAAATAAAACAAATTAAAGTTAAACATTGAAAGCTCAAATCCTGTGGACCTCTGAGCGGCAGTCTCAAACTAGAGACCATAGGGAACTAGGAGCACAGTCCCAGTCTTGTGGAGCTGGCAGCAGCAGGGGATTGATGCACATGACCAGGTATCAAGGGCTACTCACTAGAGTTGTGCAGTGACCTCCATAAGTAGTCCTGGGAGGTAGGAGGGGATATGCCACTACAGTGTACTAAACTCTATGGCACTGTACTATATGAGACACCACGCTACTATCTGACATTTTAGTACACTCAGTGCTACATTACTCCTGTCCACAACACTCTACTGTACTCTAAATAACTGCACTGTACACACTCTATGTTACTGTACGACACTGTAGTAAACTGTATGCCCTTCCACTACACTGTACAATACTGCGCTCCACCTTTGCCAATCTGCAACATTCTACTCAGGTTTATGCCACTCAATGACACTTCATTCCACTCCATGACACTCCGCCTAATGACATTACAGTCCACAATACTCCACTGTACAACACTCAACTGTACTGTATGACACGAAATTCCACTGTACAACACACCACTACACTCTACAAGACTCCCCTCAACTATATGACACAACGCACCACTCTACTAAATAACACATTACTCCTTGATATTAATGTCCCTCCACTCTATTACATTGAACTATATTCCACTCCAGTACACTAAACTCTATGGAATCGATTTATAAGTGGCAGTGCGCAGTGTGGAGATTCCACCCCAACTGTGGGTATTGTGCCCCGAGTGCAGAGACTCTGCACTCTGAACTTTACTACTCGTAAGTTTCCTTTGTGAATCTGGTCGAATGGAACTATACTGTCCTTTACTATGCTCTCTGTTGGAAAGTGGTTTATTACTAAGTGCAGGTAGGTACCTACAGCTAGTAATAGCACCACAATCACAAATAAGGTCTGGTTAAAGTCTCACTAAATTGATCCTTGCTCAACCCTTGGTAGCTTGGCTGACAGTCAGGTTTATCTTAGGAGACAGGTGTGTAAAGCATTTAATATCACCAAAACAGTAAAAATTTATGACACAACACATGATAAAAAATCCATTATATTTTTATCTTTAAAATGACAAGCATCCAATGTAGGGAATTGGATATATGCATTTTAAAATATCAAATGTAAAAATGTGCTTCCTAGCACCAAAACGTGGAAAATGCCAGCCATGGCTATCTGGTCTCACCTGACCACATCAAAGTCAAAGTTTACGACCAACTGCGATAGCGCGCGGGTCTGGTACACTGAGTGATAGACCATGGTAAATATTTTACCTTCACACTTGCCCACTTTTTTATTCTTTTTCTCTTGTCGTCGAACGAGGCTCCTCGGCAGGCCTGATTGTGAGTTGTCGTCATCTGCTTGGTTCAGCACAAGGCCTCGATAAACTCCTGGAGTTCTTGGTTCTCGTTGTTGATGGGCCGAGCTACGGAGCTTTCAGTGGGGTGAACCTGAATTTCAGGCCGAGTCAATTTTGGACATCGCCGGCTTGGCTCTCGATGACAGGCCGCTCAACTTATGAAACTTTTTCACAAATATTCTCTAAATGGTCAAAAACATCTGGAGCTTTTTCCAGAAGGTACTCCTGGGGTGAGTCCACAACACCAGCCAAGGATCCAGAAGCTAGAGTTGTTGCTCCTTTGATAGTTGGAACTACAATTCCTACAATGCACCTGGTCAAATCCTTAAATGTCCACTAGACGCTGTCAGCTGTACACTTCTGACAGAAGTTGATGCAGGTGACTTTTGGTAATCTGCTTTCTACCTGTTGCATATAGGGGTCCACTCCTGAATCCTTTAGATGTCTGGCAAAATCCTCTTTTGTGAACCCAATGGTTTGCAGCAGGTGCAGTCCTTTTTGGTGCAAACCAGAGGTTCAGCAGGGCAGTCCTTCTTCTTCTTGTTTCCAAGCAGAGATCTGATTTGCTGGGCAGCTCCCCCATATTTATCCAGGTTTATGGGCTGGCAAGCAAAGGGGCACCCCTGACAAATGGGGTGCAAGGTGCCACCCTTTGTGATGACCACTTCCTATGAAGTGAGGCATATTTATATCCCAGAAATCAGTGTTCCACAAAAACACAAAATGGACAAAATCTCTCCTGGAGGTTCAGGTCTGACTAAACCAACATTCAGGTGTGGCTTACTTTCCCCTACATTCTCCTTCCAACTCCTCTCCTAATCTTTTTGGAGAGGCTCCCACCTGGCTGGGGGTGCAGGAAGTGGGGGTGGGCCTGGTTTCTATCCTAACTGTCTTTCTACCTATGATGACCAGGTTAGCTACCCAGCCCCCTTTTTGTTCTGGCATCTGCTGCTGCAAGTCTCCTCCCACCAGATGTTTTCTTTGTCTCAACCCAGGTCTCTTCACACCCCATCAGAGCAGCTTCGCATTCTTTCAAAGGTTGACCAATCAGTACTCATTACTAAAGGGCTGATTTTAGGTAAGTTTAGGAAATAAGTTCTAAAAGGACTTTCCAGTGACAGTTATAATAAATCTAACCTTGGCGAGTTGTTTGATTTATTGTAACTTTAAATTTGACACTTTGAATGACTGTTCTAACACACTCCAGTAAAAAATTAGACTTTATTAAAGTTTAATAAAGGCTTCTCATGTTAGCGCATGGTGCTAGCAGTGCTATGATGGTGAAAAACGACATTGGCAGTTTTTCCCTCACAACGGCATATAACAAAATCTTTCATAATGTCCCTTCTTATTTTTACAATACACCCTACCATTGGGGCAAGTATGGTCCACCTTATGGGTGATTTATATGTAATAATAAGGTTGTTTAAGACTTTGGAAGTGCTTTTAATTCCAAAGTCATATTTGGACATATTTTTATTATAAAAGCAATCTGCAAGGTAGGGCTGGCTTTTAAAATTACAGCAGGCACTATAGAATTGCACACTTAAGTGCATTAAATCTACTGAGCCTCTAAACATACATGCCCAATGTATACTAAGGACTTACAGGTAGGTTGTCAGAGACATTTGTAATTATGCCCAGTTACCATATACTTTTTAGGGTCGAGCACACAAAGCGCTCTGTCCCTGATGTAATCTCTCTGTGGGCTTTTAACCACGCCCATGTCACTCCCATCAGTTTGGTTAGCTTGTGGGCCTGGCTTTTAATATTTGCTTGACTTCATTAGTGAAAGTCATGTTTATGTCATGCCTTTTCCGTATTTAGCCCTCCTCTAGCACACCTGTCAACTACTGAAAACATACAAGGCTCCATGTTTTCAGTATGGTTTCTGGGCTGCTTTTTCTTTTTATTTATTAGGCAGCTCGATCCTGCTGGGCAGTAGCTTGCACTTTGCATGACATGGACCTTATTTTTGGAAAATTGAATTTTTGTTGATTACATGGATCATTGCACTTTTGCCAATACCTTTGACTGCAAGTGAACTTCTGTTTTCTTTTGTGTGTCTGTTTCGCGCTCATGGGGGCCGTCAACTCGCTTATGTGAAACTGTTTTAATTTTCATTTTCAGTTTATGTGGCAAGAAAAGTCCGGTTAACAGTTTACAACTCTAATAACTCTGACTCGAGCAAACAAGAGACCCATTGCATTGTAAATGCTTGTTTAACAGAGCCCTGGGCCTGGTCAGCAGAGCCCAGGGAACAATTACAGTCAGTAATCACCAGTATCAGTTAAAAAGTGGGGGTGATCAGGGCAAAAAGGATGTTTTTCTTGCACTCCATGAACCTGCATATAACAACACTCAATTAAATGACACTCAATAGCATGATCTGAAACAATGGAAATGTAATTAAAAAAATCAAAGGTTAAAGGACACATTCACAACACAAAAGGATGATGGACGAAGTACGAAGTACCGGTTACAAGCATCCTGGGACCAGTTTCGGTGTATCACCCCTCATCAGCCAGGCTACCTTGAATCCAGTGGCACACAGCGAGCAAGGGACCAACGTCTTGGCATACCCTGGCCACTTAGGGCAACTTTAGGAACACAAAAGCATATATTCTTCTTGATTCAATCACCAGACTATATTAACTATTCCTCACCACTTTACCATTCACTGTGGTCTGAGAAATTATGTTGATGTAATTTCAGATGTCATAGGCCTTATTAGAATTTCACATGCTATGAGATATGTAATTTGCAAGGGTTTCACCAGTGCATGGAGAGAGGGCGAGTTATAGTTAATGTAGTGTGGAAATAGATGTGAGTATAATTTGTATGAATATGTACAACATAGAGTAAATTGAAGGTGGTGCATAAATTATAACTGTAACTTCTAACTAGTGATGTGTACATTGGGAATTTAAGTTATAACTTTATATGTCGCCAGTTTGTATCGTTTATTGTTTTGGGTTTGTGCATAACGAATAAAGCCCCTGGTGCCACTTTAGACCCACAATAGTGTCATTTTTTTTAATACTAAGGCAGCGCTAAAGTGGCATTATCCCCGCTCCATATTTACAAAGTGGTGCAAAGCATTCACTTTGTACACCCTTGCGCCACATTATGCCTGCACAAGGCATAATCTATGCAAGGGGGTGATCTCCCTTTAGGGGGGCTGAAAAAATGGTGCAAGGAAATCTAAAAGGGGCACCTCAGCCGGATGAGTGCACGATGCCAGATACACGAGGGGGCTCCATGCCCACTGTTCAATCCTAGGGAGTGCAAAGCCACAGTCTCTCAAGTCTCTACAGTGGGTGGTTTGCCCACTGTTCAATCCCAGGGAGTGCAAAGCCACAGTCTCTCAAGTCTCTACAGTGGGTGGTTTGCCCACTGCTTAATCCTGGGGAGTGCAAAGCCACAATCTCTCAAGTGGATAACATTCTCCACTGGTTCTAGAGGGGGCCTGGTGCCCACAGTGCTTCATCCTGCCAAGGACTGAGGTAGTGGATGGGATACTCCACTGGTTCTGAAGGGGGCTTGGTGCCCAGAGTGCTTCATCCTGCCGAGGGCAGAGGTAGTGGATGGGATACTCTGCTGGTTCTGGAGGGGGCTTGGTACCCAGAGTGCTTCATCCTGCCAAGGACTGAGGTAGTGGATGGGATACTCCACTGGTTCTGGAGGGGGCTTTGTGCCCAGAGTGCTTCATCCTGCCAAGGACAGAGGTAGTGGATGCCTTTCTCCACTGGTTCTGGAGGGGTCTTGGTGCCCAGAGTGCTTCATCCTGCCAACAACAGAGGTAGTGGATAGGATACTCCACTGGTTCTGGAGGGGGCTTGGTGCCCAGAGTGTTTCATCCTGTCAAGGACTGAGGTAGTGGATGTGATACTCCACTGGTTCTGGATGGGGCTTTGTGCCCAGAGTGCTTCATCCTGCCAAGGACTGAGGTAGTGGATGCCTTTCTCCACTGGTTCTGGAGGGGGCCTGGTACCCAGAGTGCTTCATCCTGCCAAGGACTGAGGTAGTGGATGGGATACTCCACTAGTTCTGGAGGGGGCTTGGTGCCCCGAATGTTTCATCCTGCCAAGGAGAGAGGTAGTGGATGGGATACTCCACCGGATCTGGAGGGGGCCTGGTACCCAGAGTGCTTCATCCTGCTGGTGGCAGCATCAGTTGTGCCGGAATCTTTGGCACTCAATGGCCTGCGGTGCTGGTGGCGGCGACGTCCTGGACAGCGGTGCTGGTGGCGGCGGTGTTCTGGGCAGCGGTGCTGGTGGCGGCTGTGTCCTGGGCAGCGGTTCTGGTGGCGGCGGTGTCCTAGGCAGCGGGGCTGGTGGCGGCGGTGTCCTGGGCAGGGGGGCTGGTGGCGGTCTTCTCCGCCGTACTGATTTTCCCAGACTTGCCGGTTTTACTGTGCCCCTTCCCCACCTTGGATGGTGGCGCAGC
Source organism: Pleurodeles waltl (assembly GCF_031143425.1). Lineage (NCBI taxonomy): Eukaryota > Metazoa > Chordata > Amphibia > Caudata > Salamandridae > Pleurodeles > Pleurodeles waltl. The sequence goes on along the minus strand of NC_090437.1, from coordinate 3,939,912 downwards.
TGTCTCCACACTCCCAACTGTACCCCTAGGAGCGGCTTTGGTGGTTGATTTCTTTCCTCTCTCCTGCCGGGCACTGGCCAACTTTTTGTGCTTTACAGGTGGGGGACTGTCCTTGCTCTGGCTCCTTGCCACCCTGTCTGCCCTGCTGCCTGGCGCACTCCAGAAGCCGGTTACTACTGGCACCACTGGTCCCGCAGATGTTGTGGTTGAGGTGCTGGGTTGGGACCTAGAGAGGCGGGCCCTAGGAGACTGAAGGGGTGGGGGAGGTGAGGGGAAGAGGTCAAGGTTGGACAGGAAACGTTTTTTGGGAACACTGGGACGGGTAGACGGAGGGGGTTTGGGAGTGGAGGAAGAGGTAGTGGTTGTAGGAGGTGTACGTTTGGTGACTTTGGGTGAAGGTGCATGGGCTGGAGGCTGTTGTGAGGTGGATGGCTGTTGGGTGGGTGTGTGGCTGCATTTGTGTACCTTGGGAGGTGGGCTCACAGACACATTGGTAGAGGACACAGGGGATGTGTGAATGGTAGTGGGGGTGGTGACTGCACGTGAGCGGAGTGTGGTGGTGGGTGTGCTAGTGATGGACGTAGTGGCTGAGGATGTAGTGCATGCAGGTGTGAGTTGAGGCAAGACAGGGTGGGAGGAGGGAGACGAGGAAGAGGGGGACACAGTGAAGGCAGTGGATGTTGATGTGTCTGCATGTGTATGATGCTTGCGTGAGTGCCTATGGGATGTGTGGTGCTTATGATGCCAGAGCTTCCCATGTGTGTTGACGTGTGTGCATGCTGGTCTGATGGTGTGCTTGGGATAGGCTGAGGTACAGGGGTTTGGGTTTGGGTTTGGGTCTGGGTGGAGGAAGTTGGAGAGGGGAGGCTAAAGACAGGGACAATGGCTGCCATCAGTGCTGAGGACAGAGTCTGAAAAGCTCACTGATGGGCTGCCTGACCAGAATTAATGCCCTCCAGGTATGCATTGGTTTGTTGCAACTGCCTCTCTACACCCTGGATGGCATTCAAAATGGCAGACTGCCTAACAGTGAGGGACCTGGGGAGGTCAATGGCCTCTTCATTGAGGGCAGCTGGGGTGACAGGGGCAGGGGCTGAGGTGCCTGAGGCGAAGGAGATGCCCACCCTCCTGGGTGAATGGGCATGGGACACACACTGAGGGACTGCTGGGAGGGTGGTGCTAGTAGGAGGGGTGGTGGCTGTACCTACAGATGCAGGGGCACAGATGGGCCCGCCACCGCAAGGGAGCTCCCATCAGAGGAGGAGTCCGTATCGCTGGTATCAGCTCCTGTCCCCGCCGTGGAGCTCCCCTCGCCCTCCGTCCCACTGGTGAATTCAGACTCCGTTGTGCCGCCCTCCAGGGCCATGTGGGCTGCAGCTCCCTCCTGCTCCGGTGCCACTGATCCTCCGCCTGATGAAGCTAATGCACACAAGAACAGGGAGAACACAAAAAGGGGGGAGAAGACAGAAGAAAGACATGTTGAGTGCATGCAATACCGCTACCGTTGGCGGACACTACAGACACAGAAGCCCCTTGCACTACGCCGTGCACTTGGAGTTCCCTAATCAATCCCAGGGACATGGGTTACAAGGCTATGCCCGATTGCTGCACACATGGATGTCACAGGAGCCTGACTAGGTGTAGTTGGCACTGTACACAGGTGTAGTGGGGTGCCACAGGGCCTGCCTTAAGAAGAAGAAGAAGGGACCTTGCATACTAAATACGCCCTGGCCTAGGGACACCTACAATGCGCGCTGATTCAGCAGAATGAGAGTGTACTCACCCCCTTGTGGCTGCTGTGACACCCTCAAGTGCCCATCCAACTCCGGGTACAACACCGCCAGGATCCTGAACATCAGGGGGGGTCATGGTGCGACGGGCACCCCTCCCACGTTGGGAGGCCATCCCCAGCTGGGCCTCCGCCGTCTTCTTGGTCCAGCGGCGAATGTCCTCCTGTAGTACTAGAGATTTTCATTCTCAGGGTAATATAACAAAGAACTTGGCAAAGAAGCTGAAATATGAAAAGACATCTTTATTAAACTCAAATGAGTGAGACTACGTCTCCCAGAAGCTGACCTATAGCAACTGAAAGAGGCAGTCTCCAGAAATGGTCTTAGCTCAGACCTTTTATATCATTTATTATGCCCTAGGCATGCAAGGGGGCTGTACCAGTCACATTCCTAAACAAATGAGAAAAGCTAGAGAGGCAACATGTGAGTAGCCTTTGGGGTTTTAAAAGGATTACAGTTGACCATTCACATATTTTCACTACAAAGAAATAGCAGGTTTATGATGACAAGCCCATATTTCAGTTTGTCCAGCCCTCAATCAATTACCCGGCAAGGCTTAGTACTTTCATCAGATATCGACGGACCCCCAATAAAAACGGGCACCTCCTCCTTGTAAAGCAAGTCATAAAGAAAGAAAGAGGGACAGGTGTGTGTAAGATTAGGCATGGTTTGTGTGTGATGAAAGGTTTATGATGTGTTGTGCCTTGATACTAATCTCATTCGGCCACTGGGAAAGAAACTGGCCGAACAGGTTTGGCGTCAGGCAGTGGAGTCAGCTTGCCCAGGTCACAGAGGAGTCAGCAAAGGTGTACGTGTCCTTCAGACTCGTTTTCAGCATTAGACATTGGCCTATGTGAGGGCAATGACAAAATGGCTATCGTTCTAAAATGGGATCAATATGCAGTATCATATACAAGGTCATTCCATTGATGAAACGCGATAAAAACACTCTTACATATCGTATTTGCCATTTGCGGCTCTCTGATACTAAAATCGGCATGATAGGGCCATGCCTCCAGTGTGGTTCCGAAATTTTAAAGTACCACAGACCCTCCTTTTGCCCTTACATAGGCAACAGCTATACTCATACTAATCTGAGTCCGGGTCTATATTCATAAGGCCATGGAGATGTTGCTGGAGCAAAATTCTAGTACTTGGTAACTCTCTCTGGACAGGTCTCCTCGAACATGAAGTAGCACAAAAGGCCACATATGGCAGGACAAAATAAGGAATACCTCTATCTGCAGTAGGTGGCATAAGATCACACACCCAACAATTAGTGATGTTCACTACTAACTAGTGTTGATGCAGAAGCTGTACAAAAGAATTGCTTACGAATTCTGATCTTCTAACCTGCTCATGTTCAGGAAAAGGGTGAAAAGAGTGCAAAGAAACAATAGTAGGAAAAGACATAGGTTGGGAAGTGGGTGCAGAAGTCAATTGAGTAGAGAAAAACAATCCCACCCATAAATGACAACGTCATGTTTAAAAGATACTAGAAAACACGTTATTAAGAACATATAGACAACGGGAAAAAGTAGTGACGACTATTACAAATGAAATAATAATTTTTCACACCCCTAACCAAAAAGCAAATCCTAAAATTATCTAGTAAAATTTTTAGGGCTCCTCTGCATTTCAGTAATTTTTGTATGTTCAGGTGGAACAGTGGTGACTCTCATCAATGCTCTAAGGTGAAAAGGGGGTACTCTTTCCACGGAAAATGGACTTTATTCTGCTTTTACTAAACAGAATAGTACTTTAAAACAATGCCAGCAAAACAATCAGTCTCCTAACACCTAGTCTATACAATCACACGGAAACCTCTTGTGAAACCAACTATGCCCAGAGTCCGTTCAAAAAGCCTCTCTGGCAGGCTTCTATTGTCCATCAAATTTTCTTTTGTTGTTTTCTTTCGCATGGGCCTCTCAATTCAGGCCTCATCATGAGAAAAGTACTGCTTAGTTGGAGTGCCCTCCTGGCAAACACCCACAGCTCACTCGAAAGTCTCAGGGCCGTATTTATACTCCGTTTGCGCCGAATTTGCGTCGTTTTTTTCGACGCAAATTCGACGCTAAACTAACGCCAACTAACGCCATATTTATACTATGGCGTTAGAGGCGAATAGCGCCAAAGTTCCCGGAATGTGCGTCATTTTTTAGCGTGAACCCCTTCCTTGCGTTAATGATATGCAAGGGAGGCGTTCCCGTCTAAAAAATGACTCCCAGGCCTTTACGTGGTATTTATACTCCCGGGCAAAAGTGACGCCCGGGAGTGGGCGTGGCTAAAAACGGCGCATTTGCGCCGCTTTTTAACGCCTGGGTCAGGCATGGCGTTAAGGGACAAGTGGGCTCAAAATGAGCCCAGAGTGCCCTCCCCTGCCCCCAGGGACCCCCCCTGCCACCCTTGCCCACCCCAGGAGGACACCCAAGGCTGGAGGGACCCACCCCAGGGACATTCAGGTAAGTTCAGGTAAGTTTTTTTTTTTTTTTTTTTAATAATATTTTGTGGCATAGGGGGGCCTGATTTGTGCCCCCCTACATGCCACTATGCCCAATGACCATGCCCAGGGGACAGAAGTCCCCTGGGCATGGCCATTGGGCAAGGGGGCATGACTCCTATCTTTACAATGATAGGAGTCATGTTGATGGGGGATGGGCGTCGTTAAAAAATGGCGCAAGTCGGGTTAAGACGATTTTTTCGACGTAACCTGACTTGCCCCATTTTAAGACGCCCATGCGCCATTTTCCCCCTACGCCGGCGCTGTCTGGTCTACGTGGTTTTTTCCCACGCAAACCAGGCAGCGCCGGTCTGATTGCGCCGTCTAACGCCATTCCATAAATACGGCGCCCGCATGGCGCTTCAGAATGGCGTTAGACGGCGCAAAACTTTTTGACGCTAAACTGCGTTAGCGCAGTTTAGCGTCAAAAAGTATAAATATGGGCCTCAATGTCTTAAAGCAATGCACCAGTGTCTCTCCTCTGTGGCAGACACTACAAACAATGTGCTCTTCATTGATCAAGGACACAAATCATCTTGTGCAGACCCAAGCACCATTAATTGGGAAATAGCTCAAGCTCAGCAGCACTTTCAGACTCCAACACTCATTATTTAGTGTCAGAGGACGCTCAAGCTGCTCTTTCATGGGCACCACAATATAGTGCCTTTTTCCAAACTTGAAATCTCCGGTGCACTGCCCTTCTTCCGTTGGAGCAAAGAAAAGGGGGGTGTGGCCAAAACTCAGGCCAAGGGGCTCAAGGGGTTGCACACTGTCAGAGGTTACCAGCACATGACAGGTAGAGAAATGAAACCTCAAAACAGCTATGCCATCAACAACAGGAATCCTTCTCTTTAGCTCTTTTACACTGAAACTTTGGTTTTGTGATGTCCAACGCCGTCTGATGGAGCAAGTACGATACCATGCGCTGGCGATCGCTGTCCAGCTTTGCTACTTTCTGGGTGCTGAGACTGTAGGGCCAAGACGTCCGTCTTTCATCTGTAGCTGTCACTGATGGGAATTAGGCTTAAATCAATGTCCTGCAGGTTATTATGACTTGATACCCGCAGAATCTAGTGACGTAGGAAATGTGCCACAGTTGTTAGTTTCCTTCAATTTAGTACAAAAACAGTTCATGGTTTTTAACAAGGGGACTGCAAGCAGGTGGTCTGCAATCTTCAAAGGAGTAGCCATACACCATGGGCATAAAATACAAAGACAAAGGCAGAAGGGCAAAACAGGGTCACTAGCATCTTTAATTGGGTTCTTTCCATTATTCTCTGCCATCTATAGCTACATGAGAATTCTATCTGAATGGATTTCCTCACACAGTGGCATTGTCTAATGGGGTAAACACATATTTTCCTCAATGATTAAGTCTAGGTGTTCCTCCTTATCTTAGAACATCTCAATAGAGAAATCACATGATACCGATTATCAGGGACATGTAGAAACCTTCCTTTAAAAACTGTGCATCAGGTGCACTATGCAATACACAGGCTAATAGTCAAATGTGCAAACAAAAAGGCAAGAACTAGAGGGTCCTGATATTTGCATGATTAGGACACATCTGTTCCCACCAAAAATTAAAGTAGCAGGAACAGAAGGGAACCGAAAACCAAATTAAAATAGTCATTGAAAATTCGTCATGTTCAAAAAGGTAAACATAAGATATCTCCTATTGAGATGGAAAACTTGTCTTACTATAATATTGAGTCAGTTAACCAGTCTATCGCTACCCTGACAGTCAGGCTAGAAAACATTGAAGCAGGCCTAAGGCAAATTCTTGAAAACCAGTCTGGTCATACCAAAGGGAATTATACATAACATGGGGGTCCCTGGTACATCACTGCAGTCTGGAAATGTGAACCTGAACAATACATCAATAATAATAAAAGGGCTGACTGGTGAAAGGAATTCGAAAAAGAGAAATGGGACTAGGACATAGCTAAAATCTCAATAACTAAGCATGATGCGACATTGGTCAGGGGAAGTAACAAAAGAAAAAAATCTATAGGAAGAACAAAAAAATTATTTGGGTGATAGTCAGGCATGTGACACAACACCGAGTGTACGGGTGATACACAAAGGCCAAAGTTACACAAATTTTAACTCTACCGTTGGCGACTACACCATATACGGTACTCCTAGCTAATGTTTCAGTTCCTTCTTCAGGAAAAAATGAAAACCTGGTTTTCTTTTAAGGAACAAAAGCCATATGCTACTTAGGAAACAGAACATCATTAACTAATGAAATATAGAAATTAGGCCACCTTGAGTCACAGATCTATAATTTCATCCTTAGGTCCAGTCAAGGCTACATAAATGTAGGGCTGCCTGTTCCTTTAAGGGAAGGGGCAGTAACGTGACTAACTGCAGGTGACACACTTTGATCCTGTATATCTCTTTTTATTTTTCTTCAATACCATTATAGCCAAATAGACATGCACTGGTAAAGTGTTGTCTTTTATGTTCACAGCATGAAATATCATTATCTGTGGAATTTAGTAACCAGAACAAGTTCAACCAACTGTTGCGTAGCGATGGGCATCGTCATGACCATCCCCTCACAACACAGGGGAGCTTGTAATAGTATCAAAAGCAGCAACAAACATGCAAAAAAAATAAAATAAAAAATAAAAAAACGCACAAAACGTCAAGCCATCAGATATACTTGCTGTGTATCAAGCACAAAAAGCATAGACAAAACAATAGCATGTGTGAATAAGCGGTGACACACAACACCATGTCATGTACTTTATGCACTGTAAACCTGCAGCCCAAAACCCAATATTTGGGCCTGTTTAATTTGTCAGGTTTAAAATCCTTACCCTCCTTTTGACAGTAGATCACCAGGCAATGGAAATCTGCTGTCAAATATAACTTTACTGTTTCTCTTCTAACATACAGGACCAGCAAGAACAATTCATGATAGGACCAAATACACGAAAATAAATTTCCATTACTTAACTGTTACCCTCTTGTCAGTTACTTCGCAACATCAAGCCACCTTAGTTTTACCTTTCTAAAAGTAAAAATTGTTACACTGACACTCCATATTAATTTGGCACCTACAATTTCCACTGTGAAAAATAAGTCTTAATTGGCAAATCGTTCTCATTAAGGCATGTAGCCTTCAAAATTTTAGAAAAGGGCTGCATCTTATTTTCTGTCTAAGACTTAATGCAACACTTCGTTTTCTGTCAAATAAAAGCAACTAGCAGGCATCATTTTATTTTTTTAGAGCGGAGACACAAATGTATCAGTTCTGCAAAGCATTTAACATGATGTTGGGCCCTTCGAAGAAACCCCTTTTTTTATATTTTCCCTTTGGAATTAAGTTCTTTAATTTTATTGATGTTCTTCTGGAGAAACCAGAAATCCCACTTTTAGAGGCCCGTAGGGTCATTCTGCATTTCACAGACAAGGCCCTAATTTAAAAGGTCACAAGTGTCAACATGACAGCCTCCTCCATTGTTTATGGGAAAACTAAAGATAGCATCTCAGCAGCGTGACTTGAGCCAGCCTCTGTAGCTCTCCTAGCTTCTGCCACTCTGAATCTGTCAAAGACAGTAGGCCTTCCTATTTTCCTTCTAACCTGCAATAATTCACTCTATTTTAAAAAATAATTTTTCCTTTTTAGGCGCTAAAAAAAATTATCTCTATTTCCAGATTATTAAACTACATTTACTGTGAATAATTCACAAACCTTAATAACATACATACCAGTTGTTAGAATAAATGCTTGTTGCAATCCCATGCAATGGTACATATTTCATCAACCTCGAATGAATGAACGTCTCAGTAGGCCCAGCTGAAGTTAGAACCTTCAACCTCGATATTAAAACAAGCCTTTGTACTGGCACATTGACTCATTGAATCATAAGAAGGCACAACCTGTAAATATATATCAAACCTAAATGTATGTATTTACTGAAGCCTGAGACACTTTAAAAAGTACTCTGAATGAAAGAAAATGCAGTTTAAACAGTGCTTTTGCCCAAAATCGACTTTGATATTTTAGGCATTAAAAAATCAATATCCTACAATTTTCTTGCATAACATGCATTACCAGAATGTCTATTACACAATCCATGAGTCAGCCATTGAAAATATTAACTTATACTTTATAGAAATGAGCTTGTTTGCTCCTGCGCCAAAGGAAAATTGCACATACAAATGTCATTTTAGCGGTGCAACATAACTTAAATCAAATTTTGATGCTAGGAGGTCATAGTATAGGTATTAAGCTTTATAAATATTAAAAAACGATTTTGAAAGGCACTTATTTTTTTTAATAATTTTTCCATAATTAATCATTTTCTTTTTTTTTTTTTAAACCAATTATTCTTTTTTTTGTGATAATTCCACATATAAAAGCAAGCTGCATTCCTTGCCTATTATTTGGGATACATTAACTCACAAGCCTAAGCGCATAAGCCTAACTTGAAATGCGTCACATTTTTGCGCCACTTTCATTTAAAAGGAAGGTTATGCAAAATTCCACCCGTGTTTAACTGGGAAAGTGCTGGCTGAATTGAACATTCCTATCAAATATACTGCAGCTGAAAAGTTTGCCTGTGAACATCTAATACAAAGCATCTAAGAAAAATGCTGTAATTTTTTTTTTTTTTTTGCAAAAATAGATAATTTCGTTTTTTTTTTTTTGTTGGGGCCCTATTTATATCTATTGAATGTGTTTTCTAATTTATTAAGCATTTAACTGCAGTTTTGTATATGTGCACAATTGCTCATTCTATAAAATTAGCACATCACATGGTTCATTTCTGGATTTTTTCTAAGTTTCTACTTAATATTAATTAACCAACATTTTACTTAACAAACTGAAAACATCAAGAAGACCCACAAACACACATTGAGCTCATTTCAGATATAAACAGAAAACACTCAGGACACACAATACAGCCCGCTTTAGCCATTTTTCATAAATAGCGCCGTCGCAATTTACTTACAGAACCGTTTGCAGATCCTAGTTGTAAGTCATATTTACAAGAGAAAAGAAAACTTTTCTCAATAGTGTTCCAAAAAACTGCAAAAACAGCCTCACAGACATTTATTTCCAAGAATAGCGGACCCATACTTTATTAAACGTGATGGGGCCCACGCCGTGTTTAAAATAGAACTCATAAGTTGGAGTTCCGATCGGAGGTATCAGACATGAATCCTCCAATCGGGAATCCCTGTTGCCACCAAAAACCAAACCAAGTACCAAATTTGCTACGATTAGGCATCTTCGCTCACTAACTGAGCTTCAAACTTCAAGGGGCTATCTCTATCGATACACTCGCAAATGTACGAGACCCTCGGTTTTTGAAAATTGCAATCTTCAAATAAAACTAAGGACCAATACTAGGAACCAAGAACCAAAAACTAAGAACCAAAGGACCAAAGAACTAAGGACTGGGAGCGACCCACTTATACTTCAACTAAAGCAGATGGAGAAAAAGTCTCTTCATTACCTGCCTACACAAATTGCAATTCGCGTATACAAACCTATACAAACCTATCAAAGCTATACCAAACAAATAGTTGTCCAAATTCTAAATGCCAAGTTCTAAATGACCTAACAGTCATTTTTTTTTTTTTTTACTTACGCCAAAAAGGTTCTCAGTCAGGGGTGACAACATGTGGAGGATCAAAATGAGGAAGATCAGAAATATACTGGGCTGCATAATCAAAGAATCTCCAGAATCCCTGCGCACAGAGTACCTTCTTGGTAGAATCCTGTTCTGTCCTCCTCAGTAGATTTCAGTCTCCTGACAAGATCACTCCCACAGAAAGTCACTTCTCTGATGAGCCCCGCGTTGGCTGCGCCATTTGTAGTACTAGAGATTTTCATTCTCAGGGTAATATAACAAAGAACTTGGCAAAGAAGCTGAAATATGAAAAGACATCTTTATTAAACTCAAATGAGTGAGACTACGTCTCCCAGAAGCTGACCTATAGGAACTGAAAGAGGCAGTCTCCAGAAATGGTCTTAGCTCAGACCTTTTATATCATTTATTATGCCCTAGGCATGCAAGGGGGCTGTACCAGTCACATTCCTAAACAAATGAGAAAAGCTAGAGAGGCAACATGTGAGTAGCCTTTGGGGTTTTAACAGGATTACAGTTGACCATTCACATATTTTCACTACAAAGAAATAGCAGGTTTATGATGACAAGCCCATATTTCAGTTTGTCCAGCCCTCAATCAATTACACGGCAAGGCTTAGTACTTTCATCAGATATCGACGGACCCCCAATAAAAACGGGCACCTCCTCCTTGTAAAGCAAGTCATAAAGAAAGAAAGAGGGACAGGTGTGTGTAAGATTAGGCATGGTTTGTGTGTGATGAAAGGTTTATGATGTGTTGTGCCTTGATACTAATCTCATTCGGCCACTGGGAAAGAAACTGGCCGAACAGGTTTGGCTTCAGGCAGTGGAGTCAGCTTGCCCAGGTCACAGAGGAGTCAGCAAAGGTGTACGTGTCCTTCAGACTCGTTTTCAGCATTAGACATTGGCCTATGTGAGGGCAATGACAAAATGGCTATCGTTCTAAAATGGGATCAATATGCAGTATCATATACAAGGTCATTCCATTGATGAAACGCGATAAAAACACTCGTACATATCGTATTTGCCATTTGCGGCTCTCTGATACTAAAATCGGCATGATAGGGCCATGCCTCCAGTGTGGTTCCGAAATTTTAAAGTACCACACTCACATCTTTTCCGGCAGTGGGTGCTCCGTCTGTGGTAGACCCCCAGGGTCCGGACTTCCTTGGCGATGGCACGCCAAATGTCCTTCTTCTGGTGGGGCTGACCTACAGGAATAGTACAGGGGAAAAGGAGAAGATATTACCGTCCGCACCATCACAGTCATTGGCCCGCATCCCTACCCTTGCCATGACGCACATGCACTCACCGTCATTTCATGCACGCCTCATGCTCACCTCCCATCTTTCATTCACACCACTCCACACAGGCATTGCCCATACAGCATGCTCACATTTACTTACCTGTTTGTCTGAAGGACCGTAGAGTAGCGTGTACTGGGGGAGGACCCCATCTACTAGTTTCTACAACTCCTCCGTGCTGAAGGCAGGGGACGTTTCCCCAGACACACGAGCCATTGTCTCTTCCAGACTGAGGTCACAGCGGCACTTGCAGTGTAGGTCCTCTCCTGTCGAAGATCAGGTATCAAGTGATTGAACAGAGAGAAAATGACGGTCACGTCCATGGCGGTGCGTACCATTGCCGCCGGCATACATAGTCATTGGCTCCTGGGACCCATTGAGTCCAATGTTAACCAATACAGGATAGCGCGGTTACCTCTTCTCTCCTTGTCCCACTTTACAGGTTAGGCAGCCGCCATTTCATGGGCCCACATGGCATTATTTTGGACTGTGTCACACATATCTAGGCCTTGCTTAAACACTAACACAGGCATATGTCGATTTGCTAATATTTTCCGATTAAGCTGTGTTTACGTACCTCAGAGTTGGTTGACTCTCTGCTCGCTGTTCTCCTCAATAGGCACCGTCCGTTGGGGCATGTGAGGAGATGGCGGCATCCTCCGGTGTACAGACCGGTGGTGGACCTGTCGACAATTGAGGAGTGACATGTGATCATCACCTACAGACTTTATTGTACCACAATCCTGGAACTGTGTCCCCAGTTGGAGCCAGACATGATGTCAGCTATCTGTCATCCCACAGGAATCCCCCCTCAAGTGCAGGTGCTGTCAGTACTCCATTTCCTAGCAAGTGGGTCTTTTCAAACTACAGTGGCCATAGCATCAGGGATGTCCCAGCATATGTTTTCCAACGTGTTGTCCAGAGTGTTGTCTGCCCTGCTGAAACACATGTGCAGCTACATCGTTTTCCCTCAGGTGGAGGATTTGCCTACAGTGAAAGGTGACTTCTATGCCCTGGGACATATCCCCAACATCATAGGTGCCATTGTTAGGACACATGTGGCCTTGGTCCCCCCCCGCAGGAGTGAACAGGTGTACAGAAATTAGAAGAGTTACCATTCTATGCATGTGCAGATGGTGTGTTTGGCAGACCAGTACATCTCCCATGTGAATGCCAAATTTTCTGGCTCGGTGCATGACGCTTACATTCTACGGAATAGCAGCATCCCTTATGTGATGGGGCAACTCCAGAGGCACTGTGTGTGGCTATTAGGTGAGGACATGGACCCAATACAGTGTGACTACGTGTCTGGGGATGTCCCTATGAGTTAGTGTGTGTCTAACAGTTGTCCCCCGACATTTGCAGGTGACTCTGGTTACCCCAACCTGTCATGGCTACTGACCACAATGAGGAATCCCAGGACAAGGGCAGAGGAACGCTAAAATGAGGCCCATGGGTGAACTAGGAGGGTTATAGAGCGGACCTTCCGCCTCCTGAAGGCCAGTATCTGGTGCCTCCTTATGACAGGTGGTTCCCTATTCTACTCACCAAAGAAGGTGTGCCAGATCATCGTGGCCTGCTGTATGCTTCACAACTTGGCTTTGAGATGACAGGTGCCTTTTCTGCAGGAGGATGGTCAAGATGGAGGTGTTGTGGCAGCTGTGGAGCCTGTGGACAGTGAAGACGAGGAAGCAGAAGAAGAGGACATAGACAACAGGAACACGGTGATCCTGCAAAACTTCCAGTGAGACACAGGTAAGAAGACAACACTGCCTGCTACATCTGATTTAATTCTACTACCTCTCATCTGTCTGTCATTTTCACCCAGTGTACGGTCACTGAGTTGTCACTTTCCCTTACGATTTCACAGATGTGGGTCCCACTGGGTGACATCTGCTTTGTTTACGCATGGACTAGAGCTGTGTGACATAGGTATGTTGGCATTACATTTGATATAGCATTTTGCCAATGTTATTGCTAATACACATTTTCAAAAGCACAGACAGACTCCTGATTGTTTTGTGATTTAAGGGTGATTATTTAAGTCCTCAATAGTGGAGGGGGTTGTAAAATGGTCAGGGGTGATGGTGGAGGAATGTCCATGGCAGAGTTCAGTCTATTAGTCTCACAGGTGCATTGTTTAAAGGGGCATAGGAAGTGGAGCTATGGGAGTTTAAGTATGGACAGGGTGACAAAGTGGGACAGAAGGATGACAAGCAGGGTGGTCTCATTTCTTGGCAGGGGTCTTGGCATTGTTCTCTGTCTTTGTCCTGGATCTCAGGGACCGCTTGCGGGGTGGTTCTCCATCTGCAGGGGGTGGGGTGCTGGTGTGGCGGTCCTCTGGCGGTGCCTCCTGTCCACTAGCGCTGGCGCAGGTGGTGAGCAGTTCATTGCCAGGCCAGTGTCAGTGACCCCTTGTTGTGCCACATTGTCCCTCCTGGTGTGACGAGTTCCTTCAGCACCCCTACAATGGTGCCTAAGGTGGAATTGATGGATTTGAGTTCCTCCCTGAACCCCAAATACTGTTCCTCCTGCAGCCTGGGGGTCTCTTGAAAATTGGCCAGTACCGTTGCCATTGTCTCCTGGGAATGGTGGTAGGCTCCCATGATGTTGGAGAGGGCCTCGTGGAGAGTGGGTTCCCTGGGCCTGTCCTCCCCCTGTTGCACAGCAGCCCTCCCAGTTCCCCTGTGTTCCTGGGCCTCTGTCCCCTGAACCGTGTGCCCACTACCACTGCCCCCAGGTCTCTGGTGTTGTTAGTGTGGTGGGTTAGCCTGGGTTCCCTGTAGTGGTGGACACACTGCTGCTTGACATGTCCTGGGGACAGAGGTATGGGCCCGCTGGGTGGGTGCTGTGCTGGTGTTTCCAGAGGGGGAAGCTCTGTAGTGGCCTCTGCCAGTGTGAGGAGAACCGACTGTCCTGAGGTCCCAGATGGGCCGGGCTGGTCATCTTGATCCAGCTGGACAGAGCTGCTGTCATCACTGTGGGCCTCTTCTGTGGGTGGAGTGGACATATCAGGACCCTCCTGTCCGGTGACGTTGGGTAGGGGTCCTTCAGGGGTGTAAAGGCATGATTATTGCATCTGTGTGTGCCGTGGTGTGCAATGGGTGGGTGACCGTGTACCCCAGTGCTTGCATTCCTGTGTAGGTCCTTGGGTGATAATGGTTTAGGGGGGTGTATGGGTATGTGCAGTGGCCATGCTTTGGTGATGGGTGTCTATGCTTTGGTGTTACATGCAGGGCTTGGGATGTGTGGTTTGTGATATTGGGACATACGTGAGGTGTTGGAGTGATGGGGGTGAGGGCGAGGGTGGGGCTATGTGATAGCATGCAGGTAGGGTGGGGGATGAAGTAGTTAAAGTTTTGACTTACCAGAGTCCATTCCTCCAGCTACTCCTGCGAGGCCCTCAGGATGCAGTATAGCCAAGACCTGCTCCTCCCATGTAGTGAGATCTGGGGAGGAGGTGGGGGTCCGCCGCCAGTCCTCTGAACCGCAAGGTGGTGTCTTGAGACCACGAAACGCACCTTCCCCCGTAGGTCATTCCACCTCTTCCTGATGTCTTCCCTAGTTCTTAGGTACTGTCCCACTGCGTTGACCCTATCCATGATTCTTCGCCATAGCTCCATCTTCCTGGCTATGGTGGTGTGCTGCACCTGTGATCTGAATAGCTGTGGCTCTACCCGAATGATTTCCTCCACAATGACCCTGAGCTCCTCCTCAGAGAACCTGGGGTGTCTTTGCGGGTCCATGGGGTGGTGTGGGTGATGTGTGGGGTGGTGTGTGTTGTGATGTGTGGGGTGATATTTAGAGGTGTGTTGTTTGAGGTGCTTGGATGTTGTGTGAGTGATGGTGTTGAGTGCCTGTGGAAGCTAGTTTGTAGATGGTGGTGTCTCTCTCTGGCCTTCAGTCGCAATTGTTGACGTAAGGGTTTGTGGGTGATGTGGGTGTGTGTTTTATATTGTATTGGGTGTGTGGGAGTGGTGTGTGTATGTGTATCAGGTGTGTGTATTTGTAATTGTCCAATGTGGTAGTGCTTTGTAAGTGTGTGAATTTTGAGCGCAGCGGTGTGTACCGCCAATTGAATACCACGTGGATTCGTGGGTCGTGATAGTGTGGGCGTATTCCTGTTGGCATGACAGTGGAGGTTTTGTTATCGCCAGTTTATCACTGACCTTTGGTGTGGCAGACTTGTGTTGGTGTCTGGATTTTGGCGGATTCCGAGCTGTGGGTCATAATGACCATGGCGGAATTCCACAGCCGCAGCGGTGTATTGGCAGTCTTCTGCACTGTAAGCAGCTTTTACCGGCAATGTTGTAATGACCCCCATATTCACTTTAAAAAAACAAAGGTTACATGGACATTATAGTGTTATAGTTAGGCTCACATTTCAAACATACAAAACCATAGAAATTCACCAGTTATTGTTAGAGTTATCTAATAACTATAACTCGTGCCCTCAGGTAACTAAAACTCGCTTGCTCGCCATGCACAGTTTTTTCATCAAAACTTTTACTGCAAATATTACAGTGATATTGTCAATGTTGTTATCAAAGATGTCATGAGTGGTATCATTTGTGGGGTGATTAGCAGTGCATGGCGGGTATGTGAGTTAGAGTTACTTTAGGGAACAGGTTTTAGTTACTTGAGATAACTCTAACTGTTGAATATGGTTTTGTATGCTAAAAATGTGAGCCTAACTATAACATTCCTGTAACCTTTGCTTTTTTTTTGTGAATTTCAATGGATTTTTACAATTCTATTTCCTAACAATAATGTCCCTATAACCGTTGTCTTTTTCAGTTAATTTCTATAGTTTTTTAACGTACAGTAATTTTTATTACTACATGTTAATCCAACCACCGAAGGCCATGTGCGATGTATATATATATATATATATATATATATATATATATATATATATGTAGAGAGAGAGAGAGAGAGAGAGAGAGAGAAAAAAAGTGAGAGAGAATTACAAAATTCAGAAGTTACTGTTACCTGAGCTAATTATAACTTGCACCCACCACAATGCACTGCTTATGACCTCACTAATTACATCACCCATGACGTGGTCGGTGACATCACTGATGACATCATCCAGCAAAGTTAACTGCAATATACTTCACTGGAGACTTTCTCTTCTATATGATGACAATACATACTATAAATTCTCTGAACCTGGCATTTGAATAGAATTGCCTGTGCTTGTGAAACTATAACTGAACATTTAGGTAGCACCTGACTTATGCAGCTCTAACAACGCATCAATGCCAACACGTGGATATGTGATGTTGTAGCTACGCATATGAGGCAACACTTGGCATAATAAATAATTTCCTAAGTCTCTGAGTCTGTATCTGTCACACAATGGATCGACATGGACGTACAACACAGTACCTGGGTATCTAATTCTGTACCTGGTATTTCAGGCATTGGTGCTTAACCCGGTGATGTGAGACACATGTGCTGGCTTTACCTAGGTTTATTATTACTATACCTGGGCATGTGATCATTGTAGTCCAGCATGTGATAGAGTTACACTGTTCCTGATCTATGACAGCAGGGCATTCGCTACTACAGTATATGCTTTAGTATGTCTGTTTCGTCTTATTCAGTTCAGAAATATTGTACAGTGTTTTATTTACTTCAATGATCTCCAGTCCCCTGATGTCATCAGGTCAAATCATGTAAGGCAATTTCCTTTAATTTTATTAGATCCATGGTCTCTGTGAAAGTCACTTCAAGTGATGTCCTCTGCGCCACAGATCAAGTAGTATCAAATGACATACTTTCATCATGAGTCAAACGGAATGGGACGACGTTTGTGTTGTCTCCATAAATTTAGTAAACTTGCTCCCTATCATTATTCCTATGACTTCAGGTGCACAACAGAAGTAAATTGGTTTAGATAACAATTAAAAGGAGGTGCAGATCATAAAATTAAAATGGAACCCATAGGTTAAAGAACTCATTGCTTGACACTTCCAGGTAATTCTGTGGATTAGATACACTCAAGTATTAAATCTGATTTAATTTAAAAAAAACTTAAATATTAGCCAACTAAAATCATCTCCAAGTGAATTAAAAATAAACAAACGAAACACAGCTGTACAGAGAAAACCACATGTTTGCAACATTTTACCTCTGAAAGCAATCTAGGGAAAAGGTTATATCAGGATATATCAGGAATTAAAGGTGCACCCTTCTATTCTACAATCTGGAAGAAATGCAGGAAAAGTTTACAATCAAATTATAAAGAATTGTTAACTGTGGCCCATATTTACGAAAACTTAAGGCCATATTTCTACTTTGTGATGCACAACTGCACCTACTCAGTTATGCGTCAACAATTTTACCACCGTCTCACGCCATTCCAATGTGCCATGCGGGTGCCTTATTTAAGGAATTACGTTAGCCGGCGCTGCGGACTGGTCTGAGTAAAAAAAAATGATGCACACCAGGCAGCACCATCGTAGGGGGTTGTGCGTCAAAAAATGGTGCACGTCAGGTACGAGGCAAAAATCAGGCATCAAAACGGACTTGTGCCATTTTTTGGGACGCACAAACCCCATTGATATGACTCCTGTATTAGCAAAGACCGGAGTCATGCCCCCTTGCCCAATGGCCATGCCCAGGGGGCTTCTGTCCCCTGGGCATGGTCATTGGGCATAGTGGCATGTAGGGGGGCCCACATTAGGCCCCCCTATGCCACTTAAAAAAAACTTTAAAAAATACTTACCTGAACTTACCTTTACTAACCTGGGATGGGACACCCCATCCATGGGTGTCCTCCAGGGGTGGGTGAGGGTGGCAGGGGGGTCCCTGGGGGCAGAGGAGGGCACCTCTGGACTCCTTCCAAGCCCACAGATCCCTTAACGCCTGCCCTGACCCAGGCATTAAAAACCGGTGCGCATCAGGCTGTGCGCTGTTTTTTAAGGCCCACCCTCTCCTTTGCATCAAAATGACGCTGGGGTATAAATAAGGCACACAGGCCTTAAAGTCATTTTTTGGACGAGAACGCCTACCTTGCACATGATTAACGCAAGGAGGGTTGCCGCATCCAAAAAATGATGCACACTGTGGGATTTTGACTTCCGCGGGCTCGGGCATCAAAGTTTAAATATGGGGCAAGGTTTGCGCTGAATGTGCGTCAAACTTTTTGATGCACATTCGGCGCAGACAGAGTATAGATATGCCCCTTAGCGTCACCTTTGCACCAATATATTTGATGCAAAAGCGTTGCTAACCTAGCGCCATACTTATATTTTCTGGCTAGACCCATCTAGCATCAAAATTTCAGAGTTAGCATTATTTTTGGGGAGTGCCACCCGCCTTGAGTCATTTTGCAACATGATATGCAAGGTAGGCGTTCCCTCCAAAAAATTACGCTAGCCCTCTTGTGCCATATTTACTGCCCAATGCAAAAACGACGCACAGTAAGGAACTGGTCCCAAAAAAATATCACTAAGTCCAATTAGCGTCCAAATTTAATGCCTGGACAGACCAGGTGTTAAAATGAGGTCCACACACCAACACATAAGGAAAACACACAGAAGGAGCATTAGTAACCCCTGGACAACATAGATCTGTTATTGCTTCAACTCGACACACACCATAGACACAGTGACAACAACATGTCTTACCAGCACCACCAGAGCAACCCCAAACACCACCACAGCAGGCACAAAGCCAGCCCAGAACGCAAGAGAGGGTATTTTGACAGCGCACATCCATCCTTGGGCTCAGTGAACAAGATGTCATCAGACTCAACCATCTGAAGTGGGAGTCGATTGTACATCTGCTGCACCACATTGCGCCAGACATCACTGCAAGGGTCGATACTCCAACAACTATTCCACCCATGACCAAACTCCAGGTTGTCGTCCATATGCTGGCGTCAGGATCATTCCAGACAACTGGGGCACATTTGGGTGGTATCTCCCAGCCACCCTTCTTGGCATTCCTTCCAAAGGTTCTGGACACAATCAACCGCCTCATAACCCACCATATCTGGTTCCCCAATACCAAGCAACTGCAGCACGAGACCAAGCAAGGTTTCTACCAAATCGCTAGGTTCCCACATGTGCTGGATGCAATGGACTGGACCCATGTCCAACTTGTGCTACCTGCTGCAACGGAACAACTCTACAGGAACCGCAAACACACCCATTCCATAAATATTCAGGCCATTGTGGACCACCGTGGGCTCTTCACAAACATCCCAGCCAAATATCACAGCAGTGTCCATGATGCCTACATATTCTGGCACTCCGCCATCAATGAGCAGTTCCAGGAAGGACAATATGGCAATGGGCTACTCATAGGTAAGCCACTGTGAAATTGTCTACACAGACAACACACTAAACTTGTAGGAGAAACAATACATACACCACACTAAACACACATGGACAGGGGAACAAAGATTTACAGACAACAACACATATGCGACATGCGACACTACACCACATTCACTGCACATCACACACACATACAACAGTATGTACACAATATAGACACAACCTGACTGAGACACCACGTGAGAGACAGGTGAAGCTATGTCTCTTTGCATTCAGAAGCTGGGCCCAAACCTCTACAAGTGTCCACAGGTTGACAACTAAATACGTATCCCTCACACATAACACCTAACAAGGTATAGCTCAGCTATGTGAATGGCATTGACTACGTCAACATAAAAAAGTCACATATAGGCAAAGCCCCACATTTGTCATGGTGTAGAAGACTCCAACGGCACCAGTATCAAATGCCATCCAAGTGTTGCCATTACCAACTACATATTACCAAAACATTCCAGACGTACCCAATGTGTTCACCTTCACCTATTTGGGGCATTGTGCAGCATACATAGGAATACAACATCACCAGCCATATAAGACCATGTGTAGGAATGGACACCTCACAGCACACCTACAGTAATACCGGGTAATTCCACAGATCTCCAACATGATAAAAGGGTACCAACAGGGGACTGTGGCAGGTGGACTACTGACAATATACTGGGAGAGGCCAGAAATGCACAGGAACGAGGAGACATGGGACTTAGCAGGACTGGTCATGCGATACAGGGCATTGCAGAAAACATCATTCCCCTTACTGTCACACAGGTGTCTGAAAACTCATGCATACATCACAAAACATACAATACAGCTGTGCCACACTGTGCTCATGACCCACATGCATATCATATGCCAGCCAGCAATTGGCAATAATACTTTGTGCAAGGGAGCTTTCCCAAGGGGAAAAGAGCATGGGCTACACACAGGGCACAGCACCTGTGTCATGGCACACAACACACAAAATAGGTTCAAAGTCCTAGAACATCACTCTTCTGTAGGTCTAAAGTGAAGGGACTGAGGGCCACATGTCAGGAAAGTGGTGCAGCATCAACAGTAGGGCCACTATAATTGTGCCCCTTTGCCGCACCCTACTGCCACCATGTGGGCACCGTATAAAATATACTGCACACCATGGGGCAGAGTAAGTGCAATAGTGTCAAGATAATGGATGCCATTGATGAACTCTGCAGGAGTTCTGACAACATACCTGACCATTTCATGTACAGTACATAGGGACCCATTCAGATAAATGGTATGCCCCCTCCTTACACCTGCACTGTGCAGGCATTTAAAGTATCTGCAAAAAATCATGCCTATGACCTTAGAGAACCCTCTGCATCAATTTTGCTAGTCCTCGTATTATGTGAATGTCCCCCTTGTACATATGATGCCTGGCAGAGGCATAATCATCCACAAAGGTTACCTAAGTGTTACACTGCATGAGTAGTGGCACATGGATACATGGTGGCCTGAGTTTGGCCTTGTAGGGATACCATAGTGTCAATATAGATGATGCTATTGTGGTGCAAGGAGGTGGTAGTTTCCACTAACTTTAGGATACAGCCTCAAATATGGACAATGCAGCACATATTTGGCATGATCAAACTGTCAGTCCAGAAATAATTAGACAGTCACCAGGTCCCTGAGGCACAACCCATGATAGTAACGTCCACCACCACACACCAATGCAACTATTCAACCAAACAGGAACACACACAATACCAGATGCAAGTCTGAGTCAACACTCCACCTAGAACTAACATCTGCAGTGGCACATACAAACCCACAAATATGCATGACTGACACATGCTCTCACATTACTTTGCAGCCTACCAAGGTTACGGCATCCAGCCATGGGTGATGACCCCTATTGGCTACCAGACAACAGAGGAAGACTGGGCATACAATGAAGGCCACATAAGTATACAAATATGGTGGAGAGGACATTTGGGTTTCTGAAGTCAAGGTTTAGATGCCTGGCTCTGACAGAAGGAAGTCTGTTGTATGCACCACTGCTAGTATCCAAGATAATCCTTGTATGTCCAAACTTGCATACCATTTGTATTCGGACTAATGGCCCCTTGGATGAACTGGTAGATGTCCCCAATGAGGAGGAGGATGACAGTGGTGCAGCACAGGTAGAGAGGGAACAACAAAACACTGCTGCAGGAGTTCACAGGAGTCAATAAATGGTACTAAACGTCTTCACCTAGACACTGTATAACAAAATCACCCTGCAAATATCACCATTGAATCCCTTTGCACCAGATTGTCCAGGCATACTCATAATCTGCTTTCAATACCATTGATAAGTTGCCCATACCTCAGAGATCAGGAGAAAAACACAACAGTTGCACAGAATGTTGGAACATAGGTTGTGATTTAAGAGGGTCTAGTGCCTCTCTGCCGCACATCAGTGTCACATTACTCACGCTCAGGTGGCTCTCTAAGGCCTAGATCCATGCACCAGAAATACCAAGTGGTGTAATATACGCATTGCGTAAAATCCAACCCCTTGAACCACATCATGACTACGCCAGGCGAGATGTATGCAAGGGGAGTGAACATGTGGTAGGGTGTGTTTCTAAATGGTGTACCTTAAACTAAGGAACTATACTGTGTCACATCTCAGGCAGATAGCTGTAATGGCAGCACTGAGCAGGTGTGACAAGGGGGAACACCATTATCAATGGACCATTATGAACTGGTCAGGATTAGGGCCAAATGTTTGGCCCTAACCCTGCACAGTATATCAATGGCACTACATACTGCGAGTGCTATTCGCCCCAACCCTGCTGCATGGTGTGCTGTCTCTCAAATATAGCACACACATGTTGGCTGTGGAGTGTGCTAAGGGCCGCAAAACAAGTGGAGCAGCAATGGGTGCTGACCCACTCTTCACACATATGCCCCATAGCCAGTAATGATCACTAAAATAGGAGAATGCACCACCACATTAATGTGTGGCTGGAATGTAGGCACAGTCTGTAGCACTTCCAGCATACATTCTCAGACACATGTCACACAATTGTGTTGTCTTGACATATGCCTGCAGCTAATCTGGAAATACATGTGAATACTGCTGTACCGGTGTATGGCCTAGGTAGAAAACTGTTAGAAATTACCTACAATGGTAGATTTGTGTCTGCAAGGTAACTCAGTGAAGGCTGTATGACACTATCACACATGACATGTGAAAACATACCTCTCAATGACACTCACATGTCTGACTAAAAGAAAGTGACATACTGGGAGCAAAACCCTAAAATGTCTAGGTATCCCACAGCCAATCCTGTTTGAGATGTGTATGTAAGTCTAGCAATGTCAAAACATGTGACAGATCCATCCAGAATTGTATGAGTGAAGAGGGAGACAGAATTGCTGCATGGGGCATTTCACATAGTTATAGCTGAGAGGACTCCACACACTAACAAGATACATTCTTGATAAAAGTGACATAGGTTGTGGAATGCAGATGTGAGTATATGCCCATGTACTCCAAAGGATGTAGAAGAACAGAGGAGAGACTAACTCAGACACCTGGAGATACAACATGGTGAGAACACTCTAACACTACACAAGTGCAGTGGCTGGTGTACTGTAATGTGTCTGTGGAAGTCATGTAATCTAGCAAAGCCTGAGAATGGGTTGGATACTATCACTTAGCCAGCAGAAGAAGATGTGTTCATCTACAAAGAATACATGTCTCACGTAGCCTCCTGTCCATGTATGATGGGACAATGTTGGAGTAGAAGATGTGTACAAAGAGTAAGCAGCCTAAAGAATGCCAGCAATGTAGGACCAAATCTATTCCAAACACGATATGCTATTAATGTTGGAGAAGGAACACACCTAAACCAATACTGACTTGTTTAGAAAATGGGTAATTGGTAAGGGAAGGTAGGTACCTCCACTTAGCAATAGGCCATTAACCCCCACTAGGTTCAGTTAGGTTTCAATAAATTAACACCAGCTCAACCCTTGGTAGCTTGGCAACGAGCGACAAAGTTTAACTAAGGAGACAAAGCCTAAAGCACACAAAACAGTAACTAAATAAAACACAGGAAACAGTTTAAGAATCCAAAACCAATTTATAAAAACAGGAAATATTTTAGCTTTAATATGACACCAAAACGAATACAATCGGATAAAGGGGACCAGAGATATGAATGTTTAAAGAATTAATGCTTTTTAGCGCTTAGAAACGAATAGCGCCAATCTGGTCATCTGGTCGCACCTTGAGCAGGGCAAAGTCAAAGTTTAAGGCCGACCGTGATGGAGCCTTGCTCAGCTACAGGCCACGGGAGGTCTTGGTCAAAAGTTTACCTTTGGACGTAGTCATTTTCTTGAAGATTTTCTTCAGCGGGACCAAGTCGCCAGTCCAGTCCGTTCTCCTGGAACTCTTCCTTTGATATGCATTGCGGGAGCCCTCGGGGGAGATTTCTACGTCTGGACTTAGTCACTTTTTCGAGATGAAAATCCTTCGACCGGGGCAAACCTGAATCTTGATCCGACATCCTTAGAGCACTCTTCGGTTACACTGCCTGGGAGGTCCCGGTCAACTTTCTACATTCGGACGTAGTCACTTTTTTGGAGACTTTTGCCACCGAGACGAACCTGCAAGTCAGGCTAGGTCGCGGTTAATGCAAGCCGGCTAGAGTTGCTGCAGCGTGTCGGTCCCTTTATGGAGATGTTTTCCAAAAGTTCTCCAAACCTCTGGATCTTCTCCCAGATGTTATTTGAAGGTTCTTTTGAGGTCCACAGCTCACCCCAAGGTTCCAGAAGATCTGAAATGCTCCTTGAGGGTGTGGACTACAACTCCCATAATGCACCTGGTGGAAACTCCAAATTGGCCACTGGACAGTGGCCAGCTGGTCAGTTTCTTCAGGAGTTGGTGCTGGGGATTCCGGTTAGTAAACTTTTCACCTGTAGCAAACAGGGAGTCCCTCCTTGAACCAGTTGAAGCCATGCAAAACCCTTCTTGTGATGATACCCAAAAGTGCAGCTGGTGAAGTTCTGCAGAGTGCAGTGTCCAGCTGCAGGTCAGGGGCCCAGCAGGGCAGTCTTTCTTCTCCTGTAGTTCTTTCTTGTAGGGGTCTGAGGTGTGGGTACAGATCTGCCAGTTTTATCCTTGCTCCTGGGCTAAAAACGGAGTGGGGGTCCTGGTTCTCCAATCAGGTACAGGGTCCTTCCCCCTGTGATGACCACTTTCTCAGAAGTTTGGCAAAAATCTATCCCAGGGAGCAACATTACTCAAAAATCCATCATAGCTGAGACTGATTTTTGGAGGTTGCATCTGGCTGAGCCCACCCACTGGTGTGGCTAAAAATCTTAAACACGCCACTCGCCTGCCCTCTCCTAATCTAATCAAGGGGGCACCTAATTGTCTGGGTTTGCAGGATGTGAAGGAGGTGCTGGGTTGCTCTAAATGTCCTTCCCTGCCTTTGAAGACCAGTTTGGCAGACCTCTCCCCTTCCTGATTCTCCCACTGCTGAGGGAAGTTCTCCTTCCCCAGGCACATCTCTTTGTGTTCAGCCCAGGCTACTTCACACTCCAGCAAGGAAGCCTGGCCAGGCTGCCAGAGGCCGGCCAATCAGAGCAGAGCACTATAGGGCTGAAGTTGGCAACTTTTTAGGTAGAGTTTAAAACTCTTTACCTGAACAAGTCATATAAAATCCAACAATAGTAAGTTGTGGGATTTATTATAACAATTAATTTGATACCAAACTTGAGGTATCCGACACTTAGGACATTTGATCACATTTGTGCAGGTGTCTGTCTACAGGGGACTGCGCAATACGCTGCTAAAGAGAAATCATGATGAAGGTAGATCCCCGCCCTATGCCTCCTAACTCCCCTGCTGAAGCTACATTGACTCTTGACAGTCAGGAACCTGCTTTTTGTGCACAGTGGACTGAGCTAAGTGGGGCTCCATCAGCATGTGTCAATACATGCAACCATGGGTCTTTGTGGGCACACAAAGTGCCACAGGAGCAATGATGACTAGGATGCCATAATTGCCTGACAGCAACCCTGCAATACAGTTTATGCCATTGTTTGAAACTGTCAAAACAAACATGTCATGGTTGATTGTATGTACCAAGTGCGTGCCTTTCACATATGTGTCTGAATTATCTGCACACATGCACCACTTCCATGGCTCAGACTTAGTATTGTGTATTGGAGTATGCACAAAAGTCAACTTTCCATTAATGAAAATGTAAATGTATCACATGATCATACATAGACTTACATGACCTTCAGATATGTTACTACATAGGGAAACATAGGTGACATAGATACAAAAACACAGCCATGAAACAATGGCCATCATATGTCCATGCTGGAAGATAGATTTGGGAGATATCATGTCCCATGAACACATGGCTTTGGCATTCATTACACATATTACACAAAACATATCTTTTCACACACATGTCAAATACTGACCTTCATTGACACATGTCAGTACACCATCTCCTGCATCATATATGCATGGGGAACCATATGTTGCATGTGTAGCATAGCATCTTGAACCCTAAACCATACAACACACCACAGTGTGGACACACATGCACTCACATTGCAATAGGTTATGTGAAATCAACCCAACAGTAGTCCACAGCATCTTATGTGTGATAGGATGCATGAACACGTATTGGGCATAGCCCATCATACCTAAAGCAGTGTTGTCAAACGTAGATTTTGAAATCAGACATGATAATGTTGTAGACCCACAAATATGTGTTACATCACATATGTATGCTCCCAGTACACACGTGGTAACAGATATTTTGGAAAAGTCTACCAACACAAGCACATATGCGAATGGTAGAAGTCATCATGTGTATCACACACACATACAAACATATGGTAATACATTTCGATGTTACCGTTACATATATGAATGAACATGCACACACACATAGTCATATCATATTGACTACAGAGATGTATAGCGCCAGTAACAAGGAATGTGAATCTGGGTGCACTGTCAGCCTTTCCTACAAAATCCACGCATTCCTGTTTTGCATAAAAGATTTTGAGGCAAATGGCAATTCTCCATACATGGCAAATCAAGAAAATGACAACTGGCCCCTGTGCATGAATCTCAAGTCAACAAACCTTTTCAGCCTTCATTGAAAAAAAAACACGCATGACAGTCAAGCATCAAAAAAAACGACACATATCAGAAAACGTCACGCCCATAAGTGATGAAACAGGATTTCCTTTCTGCAAACATGGTACAGTGATTTCACTTTCACCTTTACTTTACAGTCTTTTTGTCTGTGATTGTGAGAGGTTGTGTGGAGCAGGTGCTGTTTGAGGAGTGGTGTATTTCAAAGTTGTGTGTTGTGTCCTGTTGCTGTCCTGTCAATTTTGTCACTTTAGTAATTTTGTATAGTGTTATTGTCCTGTCATAGTATTTGTTTTGTTGGGTATTTGTCTTGGGGTCGTCTGTTGGGGGCTTTGGGTTAGCTGGGGTAGTGTTACATTATTTTTGGGGTAATTTATTTGCAGTGGAGAGAGAGTGCAATATGTCAGGGAAGGGGAGAGCCCAATGCAAGAGTGGAGATGAACTGAGAAGGTTCATCTGGTTGGTGAAGCACTACTTCTTCATGATGTTGAATATGGGTGGCCGAGTCATCCAGGGATATCCATTGGAGGCATGGAGGCTGCACTGGGGCAAGGTGCTCCACCACCTGTGGAGGATCTTTGCTGTTGTGCAGACAGACGACCAACTCAAACACCGGTGGGCAGACCTCATTGCATGAGAGGGAGATCTCCTGGATCACCTGGTGATTTGGATTGGTGGACCAGTTGGTAAGTACCCCTTTTGCATTGCAGCATCCTCATTTGCATGTGTATGACCGGAGGACATAAGGTTGACTGCAGCATGTTTTGTCAAGGGTCAGGACAGGAAGTTTAGTGTCTAAACCAAACTGCATTTAAGAGAGCTTAGCAATTCACCGGTTGCAGACAAATTGCACATTCCTCTTTGTGTACATTGTGTATCACACAGACACAATAAAGTGTCAAATATCAGACACACATGTGCAACGGTGCAAGGGTATATGTTTCCCATGCACAAAATTATATGTCCATCGTGGTCATTAGAAATGTATAAATGGGGTAAGCAATGTTAAAGTAATGGGACATGATGCAGGAGTATTGTAAGTCATGGGTGTGTGTGTGCTGAGAGTCATGTATGTGCAGAGTGAACTGACAGTTACACAAATATAAGAAGGAGTGATTGCCTCATGATGCAACATCTGTGTCTACATTTTTGAAGGTGATGTTGCCAATGCAGGCAACTTCTACTGAAACATATGTCCATTTTTGACAAGTGCAGATATTGTGGTGGTATGAAAGGCTGGTGCCAAATTATGGCAGAACCAGGCCTGGGGAATGCGAACTGTGTATTCCTGCGGTAGGTGGCACCCAAAAAATATAGACTTAACATCAACTTGGTTACACTGTTCCTTTACTGGAGGCAACTTTTTTTCTGCCTAAGGCTGATTGCTTACCTGACTGTTCCCTTTAAATCAAAACGTCAATTTCCACTTTGCACGTGTAGCATATTTATTTATGTTGCTAGACATGCCAAGTGCAGCCATACCGACAGGGTTGCCACCATCAGTGTCCTAACATCCACCATGGCGTGCCATGTTACATATGGCACACACGTGATGGAGGTATGTGTTGGTGCCATGGGATTGAAAACTGGCAAACATCTGAGTGGTTGCCTGCTTCTTCACATAGATCAACTACAAGAGTCAAAGCTTTAGCAAATGGACAGTATCATGTCCCCCATATTGTTAAAAATATGTAACTGAAACCTGTTCTTGTGTGATAACTATGAGCTACATATGTGAGAAACAGGTGCAGCATAGTGCTGTGCCAACATCAGCAGCACTGTGCTGCACTGGATTCGGAACATAGGCCTGCCCCATATTTCCTAGAGTACGGGGCAGGCCTGCGTCTGCCCTGCACAGGCACATAACTCAGCAGCCAGCACCAACACAGGCATGCTTGGTAACAGTGTAAGTGTGCCTGTGTTGAGGAAAGTGTCTATGTTCAGAAAGGTATCTCTTCCTGGACATAAACAGTCTACAATGGCGATATGCCACTTCTATGTGTGCTGAAGAATGCAGGCCACATAGTAAAGCCAAAACATCTGCCATGTTAGTTTGTAAATGTGCCGGAAGGGACGCCTACCTACACATAAGCAAATATCAATAGCATTTTACGTCTTCTGTGTGTGCCTTAAATGGCACAAACATATTAGAAGCAAGACACATGGAGGTATTAAAACATTCCTCACCTCTTTGCCATGCTAACACCATCCTGGGGTGTTGTTATTCTGTTGGCGCTGGCAGTAAGTACAATGTCTTGTAAATCTGGAGCAGTGTCAAAAGCTGTGGGTGTAACAATGGGACAGCCACTGCAACAACCACTGAATGACCCTCTGACGCTGAATACTGTGTCATGCTGCCCCATATGTACATGGAGGCGTTAACACTACAAAAAGGGACATGATAGCTCCTTGTCCATATTCTGCAGTAAAAAGCACCACAGGAGTGTCACGGGAAGGGACGATCTGGTGGCGGCAGGGAATTTATGATCTGACCCTTTGTCTTACAAACAGAGATGTAATGGTTAGCAGCTGTTCATTCCTAACACTAAGTTGACTAGCTTACTCAGCTAAACAAGTTGAATGTGTAACAATTGTCCATGCCCATAAATGTTCAAAAATCACAAAGCTATGTGTTCCTGTGATGTCTTGCAGGTGGACCTCCACCCTACAAAATTGGAGAGGTGTCCCAGTTTGAAGACTCCGATGCAGCCAGTAAGTGTCACCTTGTGTGTTACATGTGTCATTCCAGGGTTTTGTGTGAGAAGGTATCATGTGTGCAATGCAATGTTAAAATGGCATGTGTGACCAATAAGATAACATCATGTGAGTTTGGGTTTTGATATCATGTCTGATGCAATGTTGAGGATATAGATTAAGTTGATTGTTGTACAAGTGCCAACCTGTGCTGCTATGGTATTGTGTGTGTTAGCAAAAGGAAGGCATGCCCACATACACAGTGATGTCAGTCAACATATGTGTCAGAGGTGCTGTTTATCTGATTAGCATGCCTGTTGCCAACATATTTGTCACAGCACATGTTACAGCACCTTGTGCCACATGTTGCTTCAATTTACTCAGGACATGGTACAAATGAGGTTTCTAGGGGACTTATCAAGGAATCACTTGCATCACTGGTGCCTCGTTACTCTTCTCAAATGAAGTGAGGCAGCGGCAATGCAAGGAGCCTCAGTGTGCTGGGCAACATTCATTTGAGTACACATTGAGATTTCAGCTCTGCTCCAGATGGATGTCAGACATGTCTATGGATTGTAGCAAACAAGATATGCACAGATTAATCTACATGATCTACCCATCATGATAACTGTGAGTAAGCTTGGTCAGATCACATGAGTATAGAATGTGGATGGTGAGGGTTTACCTGGTACTTAGGAAATGTAAAACATGCAAGTGCACAGGTAGTGGAATGATAAAGAAAACTGTTGCAGCATTCAGTTCAGTGCCCCTTTGAGCACCCCTACCACATCCATGTCTGTGCCCGATAAGAAATTTAGCACACCATGCCACAGGGTAGGGGGCAGTAGGTACAAAAACTGTAGACAATATAGATGTACTGTTAAGTCTTAGGGCCAACGATATTGGCACTAACCCTAAACTGTACATAGGGGCCCATTGTAAGCAATGGTGTGCCCAGTTGTAACGCCTGCTCTGATCAGGTATTAACCTAAGGAAACATAACTGATGCATTGGAATCTCTTAGAATTCCGAGGGTCATTTTTCCTGCTCCCCTACTGGGTGAACCCCACCTTGCATCCATGATGCCTGGCCAAGGAATAATGCAGTGCAGGGGGTGTCAAGGTGGTGGAATGCATGCATTGCACAACATTGTGACTATGGCACAGGCATTTGGGGCTTGTTGAGCCACTTGATTTTCACAAGTATGATGATGCACATGTGCCGCAATAAGGCACTAGTCCAACTTACCTTTGGGATCTAATGGTCAACAATGGATAGCCGTTAACCCTGTGACATGAACATGCCATAGATGGCTGTTAAGAAGTTTAGTCTGGGTTTGGTAATTGACACTGTTGTGAATGTCTGGTGGACAGCATATGTGTCTGATGATGCTGTGTACATTGTGTGGTTGTTCAACCTCTATCCAGTGCAGTACTTGATGTCATGTTCTTCTCATGCGTTAGCTGGCGTTATGACCACAGCACAGAAGCGTGATTCTGATAAGAGAGCCGGGTGTTTCTTCCACATCGTGGCGGTACAAGCAGGGTACCGAAAGATGTCCAGAAGATATTGGCAGAAATAATCATCAGGTGTTTGGCTTGCCTTCCCACATGGGGGACCTCCTAAACAGGCCAAAAGAGGACAGAGCACATTAGGCACCACATCAAGGGTCAAGGGTGCCTCAGCTGGTCCAACCCCCTCCACGTCCACAGCACCAATGGCAACACAAGCATCGCAACAGCCACCTGCAGCAGCCACATCCTCCAGCTTTGAGGCAGACATGAGGCAGAACATCGCAGCTATTATGGCCTGGTTGGACGAACTGGAGCAGGACAATGCTTCCAATTTCGAACTCCTAAAATACTGTAAAAAGAAGCTGAAGAAGCTGTAATCCAGGAAATGGACAGCCTCCCAGTTCCTTCCCTTCTCCTGTTCTATTTGGTATTTAATTTTAGTGGGTTTTAGGTGTGTAATAATAGGTTAGAGAGCATAGATTAGGTTATATGTAGGATAGAGTAAGTATATTTGGGGGGGTTTAGTTTAATTTTTAGTTTTGGGCAGTTGGGTGGGGGTATATGTATAGGGATCTATGTTAAAAAAAATACAAAAATAATATTTAAAAACATGCATTAAAAATTTACAATAATAAATATATATATGTTTAGGATATAGGTTAAATTAATATAGATGTAGCTTTAGTTTATGTTGTTCTACTCGTATCTTGTCTCTTAAGGCAGAGGGGGGACAATGTTTAGTGTGTGGTGTAACATGTATAAGATAAGTTTAGACTAGGATAGATAACTGTAGAGATAAGTTTAAATAAGTTAGTATAGGTTAGCTTAGTGTAGGATAGTGTTTGGTTTAGGTTTTTATAAGGTGTTGTTTTTAAGTACAAATAAATCCTGTTACTTATCGATAATTAGGTGTCCATAATGATTAAGGTGGTCATTCCAACCCTGGCGGTCCATGACCGCCGGGTTGGAGGACCGCGGGAGCACCGCCGACAGGCCGGCGGTGCTCCAATGGGCATTCCGACCGCGGCAGTAAAGCCGCGGTCGGACCGGCAACACTGGCGGTCACCCGCCAGTGTACCGCCGCCCATTGGAATCCTCCAAGGCGGCGCAGCTAGCTGCGCCGCCGAGGGGATTCCGACCCCCCCTACCGCCATCCAGTTCCCGGCGGTCCGGCCGCCGGGAACCGGATGGCGGTAGGGGGGGTCGCCGGGCCCTGGGGGCCCCTAAATGTATTTCACTGTCTGCTGCGCAGACAGTGAAATACGCGACGGGTGCAACTGCACCCGTCGCACAGCTTTCACTCCGCCGGCTCGATTCCGAGCCGTCTTCATCGTGGAAGCCTCTTTCCCGCTGGGCTGGCGGGCGGCCTGAAGGCGGCCGCCCGCCAGCCCAGCGGGAATGTCAGAATTACCGCCGCGGTCTTTCGACCGCGGAACGGTAACCTGACGGCGGGCCTCCGCCGCCCGCCAAGGTCAGAATGAGGGCCTAAGTGTCTGTGTGTTCACATGTGTGCACTGGCCAAGTTAGAGGAATGATTTGGGGTATGTTTTCTGTATAGATTTACATGCATGACTATGTGTATCCCCTGTGACCAAGGATCTACCTGATTGGTGGCAATATGGCATCTGCTAGTCAAAAGATTTTTCATCCCCGGTTCCTGATAATCACATTGTGTATGTGTACAAAATCTTTGACAGGTAAGAATGGAACATCAACTGTCGTCGCCGAGGATAGTCACTATATTCCTGTAAAATGTAGCACATTTTACTTCACTTTATTTGGGGTATGTATCCTGGCACACTGACAGCTTCCCGTCACTGATCAATTTTTCCTGTTCTGTTCCACACATATTTGTTGTACTAGTGCTATCATCAGGGAAAATTCCAGGCACTTGAGTTGTGACCATACATGCCATATGTTAACTTGCATGGATATCTGTTCAATACATGCTTTTAAGGCTATGTAAATGGTTTGTAGTCCACAACAATAGCAGTCACCTTTTTTCATTTTAGAGTCCTAGTATGTGGCTTGATGTCTGATGATAAGCCACACATGGAATTAGGTTCTGTTCTCATTGACATAGCTTCACACAATGCATACATTTAGATGAGTTATTAGATCACCGTGAAAGATGGCATGTTACGTGTTGTGCAAGTTTATTTTCCAATCAGTACAATGTCCAGTGCACTGACTCTGTGAGAGATCCTGAGCCATTTCATGTACATTCAGAGTCAAGTGTGAGGGTCATTTCCTGAGACATGGGTAGGAGAAGTGTGCATTAGTGAGGAGGTGTCCACATTGACAATAGGTAGGAATTGAGACAATGACAGTCCATAGCAGATAAGTCAACAGTAGTTGAGTGCAGAGGGCTGTCACTACTCTCCATCTAGGCTGCCTGCATTGGTCTCCATCCCCACCTGAACTTGCTTGGCCAGCTCCCGCTGGACTCCTACCACTGTCCTCTGAAAGTGACATCTGTGTCCACAGAGTCCAGGGCTGTGGCAGGACTAGTTGGTCTCTGTAACCATACATATATATACAGATATATATATATATATACACACACACACACACACATATATGTTTTTTTTCTGGAAAAAACACAACAAAAGGTTACATGGACGTTATAGTTAGGCCCACATTTTAAACATACAAAACCTTAGAAATTCACCTGTTATAGTTAGAGTTATCTCCAGTAACTATAACTCATGCCCTAAGGTAACTATTACTCGTGCCCTTATAATACCCAGTTTTTTCATCAAACATTTTACTGCAAATATTACATTGACATTATCAGTCATGTTATCAAAGAAGTCATGAGTGCCGTAATTTGTGGAGTATTTAGCAGTGTATGACGAGGGTGCAAGATAACTCTATTCTATTTCCTAACTATAACATCCCTGTAACCTTTGTTTTTTTCCAGTGAATTTCTATGTTTTTTTCATGTATAGTAATTTCCATTACTTTACGGTAATCCACCCATCGCTGTGCACAGCCTTCAGCTATCAATATATATTTATATGTATATGTACTTACATACATATATACATACATATATATATATATATCAAAACAAATCACCTCAATTGTCTGTTTATCTAGCAAAGTTTTTAAGCATTGGATCAGCACAGTGCTATCCACGCCGAGCTAGGTAGAGACAAAGGCCCAAATTTATACTTTTTGACGCATAACTGCGCCGGTGCAGGTTTAGCTTTGTCCAGACACAACAGAGCACCCAGTATATGTCAAAACAGATCCCTTTCAGGGTTAGAGTGACACATAAATTAAGCAAAAAAGATTAGAGAACTCTGGGAAGTTCCCAAGTTTAGGTGGAGAGCAGCTCTAGTAAGGAGCATTCTGCAACACCAGCAACACTTTAGATTTGCTCATCTCAAAGGTCTGTTTAAGTAGCAATGTTTTTAAGCATTGGATCAGCACAGTGCTATACACACCAAGCTAGATAGTGACAACGTCTTTTGACATTTATACAGCAAAGTCTTTAAGCATAGGTTTGACACAGTGTCAACCTTGCCGAGCTGTGAAATGACAAAAGCCATTTACCACTCCAGGCACAGTATTACAGCTTTGGACTGGTAAAACACCATCCAAGCCAACCTGGAATGAGCAAAAAGCAACCCCTGACACGTGTTTCGCTCTCATTAGAACTCATCAGAGAAGTTTAACTTTGTCCAGACACAGGGGAGCACCCAGTATAAGTCAAAACAAATCCCTTTCAGGGTTAAAGTGACACATAAATTATGCAAAAAAGAATAGAGAACTCTGGGTAGTTCCCAAGTTTAGGTGGAGAGCAGCTCTAGTAAGGAGCACTCTGCAACACCAGCGACACTCTAGATTTGCTCACCTCAAATGTCTGTTTATCTAGCAAAGTTTTTAAGCATTGGATCAGCACAGTGCTATCCACGCCGAGCAGGCCCATATTTATACTTTTTGACGCAAAACTGCACCGGCGCAGTTTTGCGTCAAAAATATTACTGCCAGCTAACGCCATTTCTGTGCGCTGTGTGGGCGTCAAATTTATACTTTGGCGCCAGGTGGCACAAACCACATGTGTAAGTCATTTTTTTTATACGCACACCGCAGCATCAAGTCGTAAAGCAAAACAACGTTAACGTGGCGGAAATGACTGTGGGTCGATTTACAACACCGCACACCGGATATGCAGCATTTTTTGAGCAATAGTGTCAAAATTCCCAGCGAACACAGCCATTTCAGCAGAGGAGAGCCAAAATGGATCCCAGATGCCTGTACAGACCCCAGGAAGATGACAACAGAACAGGAACCAGCCAGGAGAACCCACACAAAACCCAGGACAGTTTTAAGAAGAAATGAAAGTGTTGCTTCATGCAGAGGAACAGGAAATTATGGTTAAAGAGGTGACGGAACACCAGCAGCAACTGTTTGTCACCTCAAAGTTGCCAATCAGTAGGAGAGAGGCAATATGGCAACAAATTGTTGACAAGATTAATAGTGTGGCAGAAGTAAGCAGAACAGTAATCGAGTGCAAGAAACGTTGGCATGACTGCAAGCGCAGGACCAAGGAAAAAATGGCCAGGATCAGGAAGGCAGCACTGCAGACTGGAGGTGGGAGTCCAGCACACCAGGAGGCCCAGGACCACATGGAGGAGATGGTTGCAGCCGTCATCCCTGAGGATATCATCACAGGGATTCAATGACAGGACAGTGCAGACTACCAGGAGACAACGCACATGCAGGGTAAGTCGCATGGGGAATTAAATTAAAATGCACTAATGTTAACTGCAACCGGGGGGATACAGACCACAAAATGCATGGAAGTCATCATATACATGGAGTGGCATGGGTAAAGAGGTATGGCATGGGGGCATGGCCTGTACAGAGAGAAGCTGGGGCACACCATTACACTACATCAACAACAGTTCCATGGGGGCATGCTGCCATGCCAACGATGGAGCAAAGGAAAAGCCACGCCAGGAGGGAAGGGCACAACGTCAAACTGACATCCTAGCACACGTCAGCCACTATACCCCCTACAATAACTAGGGCTCTATTAAAAACCTCTAGTCATACCGACAACTGGAATCTAACAGTGACAACAGTTGCCACTACCACCTCTGCTCTATGTGCTGGTCAAGTAGCCAATGGCAGTAACGTCCCCATGGATAAAACACACCAAAATTAGAGGGTTGAGGATGACAGCTCCAACAATCCCCTGAAACAAGACAAATGTTCTAGTCCTGTCAATTGTGAATGCCCATAGTTGCCGCAAACATCAGCCAATGTCATCAACATTAGGAGCTACACAGCACTAAGGTCACACCCATGCTGCATATGCCAGGGTCCATCCTGTGCCTGGGTCACAATGCAACATCCCAAATGTCATACTGCTCAGGCAACAGCATTGAGGGGGAGGACACATGTAACTGGTCACTGAAATACACTTGCACAGTCAGAGGAGGAAATAGGGCACTGATACGATTATCAGGGAAATCCAATGTAACACACATTCCTCAACATCAGCAGGACACATTACCAATGTCAACATCCATATCGGATCATAACATCGCCATGCATAGGATATGCCACATGTCAATTACATTTAAGTGGATGTGAAAGATCAGAGATTGGGGCAGGTCCAGATTGCTAAGTGTGCTGCCAGGGCCATCAGTACACCCACAGCCAGTGAAAGGTCTCACCATGAGAATGGATGTACACGGACGCTTGAGTAGGAAAAGAAGGTGGCAATTCTCTATTTGGCATAAACCAACACCTAGAGGCGATGAGGCTGACAAGTCTGATAACTCAATAACATACATGTGACACACAGGTGGGCCATAGGCCTGGAAGAATGCCCATCTGAAGGACTGGAGAAATTAACACAAAACAAGATCACAAAGTGAATTCATCAAAAGGCAGGCATGTGACATCAAAATTGCCACAACACAGACACACTAATTGTACCCTGTTTCATTGCAGAGGAAGATGGATCTCCTGCCGATATGCCTGTCCCAGATTTCCCTGATGATATGGATGACGAGGCGATAAACATTCCCCAGGAGACTATCCAAAAGGTCCTTGAAACCCTCCAGACCCCACCTTCAGTCACAAGGAGGAGCACAGAACAAGCAGCCATTGCAGAGGATCCACCCACGACCCCAATTGTAAGACCTGCCAGCTCCAATACAGCTGAGGACTCAGACGACACTGGCACCAGCTTTGAGAGAACGGTAGTTGGAGTACAGCGGGAGCTGGCCAAGGAGGTGCGGGTGGGGATGCAAACTATGGCAGCCAGCCTTGAGGGGATGCGTTTGTGCATGATGTCATCTGCAGATCAGGCAGCAACTATGCAAGCCCCAACATCCATACTGCAAGGACTACAAGAAACTGTCAAGGAACTCACCACTGCAGTAAGGGAGTTGCCACAACACCTTGCACCCCAAACCTTCCACTGCATTCACGAATGCAATCATGACTCCCTCAGGGCCGACCTGGCTGCCTACCATCGTGATGTGGCTGCTATTCTCAAGAACCAGCAGACCCTCCTTGCTGCAGTACTGCTCGTAAGACCTTCACAGGCAGCAGCGACCGGGATGTCTTACTCCACGTCTTCTAACACTGAGGTGTGTGTTGCCCCTTCAAAACCAACAACAACAAGGACAGAGCAGGCAACACACACATCAGAAGAAGAAGGCATTGAACCAGATCACATTCACAAGGAAAATGACCCAGAAGCACTAGTCCCTGACACATGGCCCACATTTACCAAGGTCCTGTGCTTTGTAACTTGCCATTCTTGCAACAACTTTACTCAAGCACTGTTCTGCAAACCACTGTATATCTTGTCACCCAGCCCAGTGACTGTCTCTCTCCTGCTCTTTGCCAAATCCTGTCCCTCTGCACTGTCTGAAACATCAACCCCAGCATGTCTAAAGCATTTCCGTAACCTCTTGTGTTGGATCACAATGTAAGATGCCACTATAATGGACTCACAATCATGGACAATGTACAGATAGCAATATAGCACGTTTCAATAAATCGCACTTACACAACAAATCTGTCTCTGGGTAATGTGACATATCAACTGTGAAGTAGATAACTGAAATGTGCCTACTGTCAAATTACGTAGCTCGTCAATACAACCGTCCTGATAATATATAGTCAGAGAATTCTGCACAGTGCCCATGATCGCATCATACTCTGCCCATCCTGAGGGACAAATCTGATGAAGTGGGAAACCATACACCACCATGCTGTGTTGGACAGAAAAATGCTTCCTCAGGGGATAACTAAGTCATCAAATAGTGGCCGCAAAATGTTGTCAACATGCAAAAATAACACAAATAACATGCCACACTAATCTAAGTAAACAAAAAAAAAACTGCATAAATGAAGGTGTCTAAGTTAACATACACATAGGTAATCATGCCGAACTGTGTCACAAATGATGTATGAGGGTCATGAAGACAAAAATACAAGATTGCCAATGAGAACTCATCTTATAAGGGTGTGCATGATCATCACACTGCAGTCAGACCTAAAACTGTTTCCCCAATATCAAGTCTGGAAGCACTGTTTGTGACTTTCAAAACACACTTATCAACAGAAACCCATTGGGAGCCATATTAACTGTGATTGGTGGTTGCAACAAAGGGTCGACATTTTGCAAGGTAGCTCTGGGCTAGCTGCCAAACGTACAGCTCAGTTAGGATTTGTTTGTAACATAGGACACAGATGTTATAGTACAAAATTGATGTACACTGAATCCAAAAACACGATCAAGTACCATTCAACACATACTATTAAGGGTTAACCAAATATTTATTAGATGCTAATCACAGATGAGGAAACTGAGGGAAAAATCTTACCTACCCTAATCTACCCTGACTACTCATTACCCACAACTGTCCCTAACTAACCTAAGCTACACTTACTTATCACATGTAACAAAACGTTCTAAACATCTATCCCCCACCCCCTTATGAGACGGGACACATGGAGGACAACACATACTAACCTGAACACATACTATACTATCCTATACAAATATATATGTTTTTGTATTTGTTTGGAGATTTGTTTTTGTTTTTTTGGATTTTTATTTTTTATTTTCTAAACACACAAGAACCCCAACATAGCCCCCCACCCACCCACCCACACATGTAATAAGTAAAAATAGAAACAAGCAGGACCCCCCACCCACTAACACTAACTAAACTAACAGCCTATACTAACCTAACACTGAGCTCCTAAGCCCACTAACTATAAGAACAAGGAAAGAGGAGGGAGGGGAGGGAATCATGTTGATAGCAAAAAATCCAGAGGTTGGCCCTCCAGAGGGTCCTCTTAATGGACTTAACCCAACGGTTAATGTGCCGCACATCCCGGCTCAGGTGGCTCAACTTGCGCAGCACTTTGTCCATCTTACGTTCCATTTGGTTGAAGGCTGCAGGGTCAACAGATGGAGCAGTGGCAGTCTGAGTACCGGTGGAGGAGGTCTGTGTGGGAGTGGTGCCAGGCCTAGTGGGCTGTCCTGCACCGGTGGCAATGCTGGGGCCTGGAAGTCCAGCAGATGTCGGACCAACAGTGGCAGCTGTGGGTGGAGCCACCTGGCTCTGATTGGTGGTTGTGCTGGTGGTGGCGGGCAAAGTAGGCCCACCCTGTGGGAAGGCTCTCCATGCCCCGGAGGCCCGTTCATGGCGATATCACCAGGCCATCCTCCGGAACCCCGATTCCACCAGCAGGATGTGCTGCTATCGCATGGCCCGGCGCTGAAATTCACGGACCTGGTCTGGAGTCACGTTAGCAGCTGTGAAGAAAAATGCAGATATTCTACATTAGTAACTGAATTGTGTGAAATGGCACAGGAAGTTTATCAGACATTACATCTACTGTACTTGTAACAGCTCATTTCACAATACAGATCATTGAATGTCCCTGAGGAAGTACATGACAGGCAAGGCTACAAAGGTCACATCACACAAAGCACATCCATAACCTACAAGATGGGTAACAACTGGCTTTGACTTGCAATCTGAGTTCTGCCAGTTATCAGCTAAGAATCATGCTGCATATCCTCTGCCAAGACCTGGGCTACAAATGTCAGTGTACGGAAAGCAAAACTAAAGCCACATGGTTTGCAAGTTGTAACTGGACTTGCCAGTATAGAACCAAGGCCCATATTTATACTTTTTGACGCTAAACTGCGCTAACGCAGTTTAGCGTCAAAAAGTTTTGCGCCGGCTAACGCCATTCTGCAGCGCCATGCGGGCGCCGTATTTATTGAATGGCGTTAGCCGGCGCAAGCAGACCGGCGCTGCCTGGTGTGCGCGAGAAAAACCACGTACACCAGGCAGCGCCGGCGTAGGGGGAAAATGGCGCATGGGCGTCTTAAAATGGGGCAAGTCAGGTTACGTCGAAAAAATCGTCGTAACCCGACTTGCGCCATTTATTTTCGACGCCCATCCCCCATCAACATGACTCCTATCATTGTAAAGATAGGAGTCATGCCCCCTTGCCCAATGGCCATGCCCAGGGGACTTCTGTCCCCTGGGCATGGTCATTGGGCATAGTGGCATGTAGGGGGGCACAAATCAGGCCCCCCTATGCCACCAAAAATTATAAAAAAAAAATAAAAAAAATACTCACCTGAATGTCCCTGGGGTGGGTCCGTCCAGCCTTGGGTGTCCTCCTGGGGTGGGCAAGGGTGGCAGGGGGGGTCCCTGGGGGCAGGGGAGGGCACTCTGGGCTCATTTTGAGCCCACTTGTCCCTTAACGCCATGCCTGACCCAGGCGTTAAAAAGCGGCGCAAATGCGCCGTTTTTAGCAACGCCCACTCCCGGGCGTCTCTTTTGCCCGGGAGTATAAATATCACGTAAAGGCCTGGGAGTCATTTTTTAGACGGGAACGCCTCCCTTGCATATCATTAACGCAAGGAAGGGGTTCACGCTAAAAAATGACGCACATTCCGGGAACTTTGGCGCTATTCGCCTCTAACGCCATAGTATAAATATGGCGTTAGTTGGCGTTAGTTTAGCGTCGAATTTGCGTCTAAAAAAACGACGCAAATTCGGCGCAACCAGAGTATAAATACGGCCCTAAGCGCCAACAGCCATTTTCACAGGGGAAGCAATCTACAGGTGCTAACAGGGTTTTGAAACTAGAAGACAGTGTATAAATTGACCTGACGTCCTTGCAGTCAGATGTTCTAAGACAATGGCATACCATAGGAAAGGGTGTAGCACACTGGTTTGCTAATGTTGGTCTGTGCGTGTAGAGGAGGGTATATCAGGGTACACATCTTAGTATTCCAGGGACCTCTTCCGACAGGTGGGTTGTGACCAGGTGCATGGGTGTGTCAGGAGTTAGGAAATGGGCTGACATGTACATGGAATGTCATGTGTGCAATGCTGCTCATATGTGTGGCACTTGTGCTGTCTATGTTCTGCTTGTATGGGACTCTAGTCACAGATATTCCTTGCAAATATTGGATGCAGTTGGACTTACTGCTGTCAAGGGTCTGGTCAGGCATTCCTGTTACTGATGCTAAAGCACATTGACTGCCTCATGAATGAGGCTTGTTTTCCCCTTATTGAGTGATGGTGTCTTAGTTGTGTGCCATATGCTGTGTTGGACCTTGATTTCAACATGTATGTGTGAAATATTTGTGGTCCTCTGCTATTGGCCTTCAAAGGAGAAATGTACATGATTTATGTCATTAAGAGTGTGTGTGTATGTGACCATTGTATGTTAGGCATCACATTAGCTCTGGGATGTTCAGTGTTCTACTCAGTATCTCAGCAATGCTCCATGAGGCAACACTCTTATTCTGATAAGTTGAGATGAAGGTGTGCAAAAAGGAATAGCCAGACCATGATATGGTGATTAGAATAGGTGTTTATTTAAATTAGTTAACTAAAGTGGTGAAGGAGATCATATTCAAAAGAAATTGTTGACGATCTGTTGCCGCCTGTGTATACCAGCGGCCGTGTTCTGTAGTTCCCCCTCCTGTTGCAGGCCAGCATCCTCCTCTTCCTCCTCTTCAGGCATGTGTGGCTCTGGTTCCAGGAGGTGATTGTTTCTTTTGATACAAATGTTGTGCAATATTGCACATGTGAGGATAATCCTACAGACCATCTCTGGGGAATATAGGAGGCTACCACCAGTGATGTCCAGGCACCAGAACCTTGACTTGAGGATGCCGAAGGTCCTCTCAACAATGCTGCGTGTCCTCCTATGGGCGTCGTTGTAGGCACGCTCTGCAGCAGTACTCGGGTTGCCAAATGGTGTCATAATCCAAGGCTGGATGCCATACCCCTGATCAGCTGCAAGAGAAAATGATTGGGATCATGTTGCTGTAGCTGGCACTATTGACATGACCTTGCATGGCAGTAGTTGTCTTGTGTTGTCTGTGACTCTTTTGTGTAATAATGTGGCATCCTATGCTTGTAGGATGTACCATCTGCATTGTGTAGTTTCCTTGGCAGAACGAGTGCTTGTCTGCTAACCGTTTGTCAGCAGTATGTTTTGGGATTTGCAGTACAGTGTGCCCTCCCTAGCATTGTGATACAGGTGTCCGTGTGTCTTCACTGGGGGTGAGATGATAGTTCTATGCACAGTTAAAATTGACAGTGTTGTTAACACGTTCATATCAATGTACCCTGGACATCCCATACCTTTAGACTTATGCAATGGATTAATGTGAAGGTCATTGGGACACTTACATTTTGCAAGGTGACATTTAGGCAACCCACTCCACACGTTGTGATCTTTGACGTCTTAACATTAGACTGTACACTAATTTCTGATGTGTGACAGGTTCAATGGTGACCTAAGAAACATGGCTAGCGATGTCACGACCTCAGTATGTTCCTGTTCACATGTTGCTGTTGTGGTGCATGTGTTGTGTGTCCTAGAGGGTTGCTCTGGAGTGTGTATATAAGTAGGTTTTTGTACTTACCAACAAGTAGTCCATTGCCATACCGTCCATCCTGGAAGTGTTCATTGATGGTGCAGTGACGGAAGATGTATGAGTCATGTACACTCCCAGGATATTTAGCCACGAGGTTGGTGATCAATCCCTGGTGATCGACAATGGCCTGCACGTTGATGGAATGTGTGTGCTTCCTGTTGCGATAGAGGTGTTCAGTTGAAGCAGGTGGCACAAGGCGTACATGTGTGCAGTCGATTGCACCAAGGATGTGTGGGAAGCCACTGATGAGGTAGAACCCCTGTTTTGTTTCCTGCTGCTTCTGCAGTGTGTTAGGGAAGCAGATGTGGCGGGGTGTCAGTCCAATGATGGCATCCAGTACTTTGGGCAAAAAGGCGGAGAATGATGGTTGTGATTTTCCGCCAACCAGGGCACCAGTTGTTTGGAAAGAGCCACTTGCCAGCATATGAAGTACGGCAAGCAGCTTTGTTTCTGTTGGGATGGTGCAGGTGTCACCAAAGTGGGGGCCAACTGCTGTTCAATGTTGCACAGCAGCTGCTGAATGGCCTGCCAGTTCAACCGGTACCTCTGGATGATGTCGTGTTCCCTGAGGCCCTGAAGGGTGGTTCTGGGGCGGAATATCCTCTCCTGCCTTCTGCGCTGCCTTTGGGGTCCCTGCTGGTGTTGTTGTAGCTGCTGTTGTTGCTGCTGGGCTCTGCGTCTGCGTGCACACTGGATTAGTATCACCTCCATGGCTCCCTTTTGCTGCTCTGCTGTTTGTTCTGTGTGTTCTGATTAAATACAGGTGTGTTTGCCCCATTTTAACGCCTGCCCTGACCCAGGCATTATTTTTTTATGCAAATCAGGCTGTGCGTCATTTTTGCCCGAAAGCATAAATACGACGCACGGCCGTTTAAGCCATTTGTTGGACAGAAACACCTACCTTGCATATGATTAACGCAAGACGGGTTGCCGCATCCAAAAAATTACGCACACAGCGGAATTTTGTCATCCGCGGGCTCAGGCGTCAAAGTTTAAATATGGGACAACATTTGTGCTGATTGTGCATCAATATTTTTGTATAAATATGCCCCAAAGTCTTTTGCCATTCATACAGCAAAGTCTTTAAGCATAGGTTTGACACAGTGTCAACCTTGCCGAGCTGTAAAACGACAAAAGCCATTTCCTGCTCCAGCAACAGATTTTACAGCTATGGATTGGTAAAATACCATCCAAGCCAACCTGGAATGAGTAAAAGCAACCCCTGACACATGTTTCACTCTCATTAGAACACATCGTTGAAGTTTAGCTTTGTCCAGACACAAGGGAGCACCCAGTATAAGTCAAAACAAATCCCTTTCAGGGTTAGAGTGACGCATAAATTATGCAAAAAAGAATGAAGAACTCTGGGTAGTTCCCAAGTTTAGGTGGAGAGCAGCTCTAGTGAGGAGCACTCTGCAACAACCGCAACACTCTAGATTTGCTCACCTCAAATGTCTGCTTATCTAGCAAAGTTTTTAAGTATTGGATAAGCACAGTGCTATCCACCCCAAGCTAGATAGTGACAAAGTATT
This sequence comes from Pleurodeles waltl, assembly GCF_031143425.1. NCBI lineage: Eukaryota > Metazoa > Chordata > Amphibia > Caudata > Salamandridae > Pleurodeles > Pleurodeles waltl. The sequence goes on along the minus strand of NC_090437.1, from coordinate 3,895,515 downwards.
TTGCCATTTATACAGCAAAGTCTGTAAGCATAGGTTTGACAAAGTGTCAATCTTGTTGAGCTGTAAAATGACAAAAGCCATTTACCACTCCAGACACAGTATTATAGGTTTGCCTGATAAAATACCATCCAAGCCAATCTGGAATGAGTAAAAGCAACCCCTGAAATGTGTTTCGCTCTCATTAGAGCTCATCAGAGAGGTTTAGCTTTGTCCAGACAAAAGGGAGCACCCAGTATAAGTCAAACAAATCTCTATCAGTGTTAGAGTGATGCACAAATTATGCAAAAAAGAATAGAGAACTCTGGGGAGTTCCCAAGTTTAGATAGAGAGAAGCTCTAGTAAGGAGTACTCTGCAACACTCTAGATTTGCTCACCTTAAATTTCTGCTTATCTAGCAAAGTTTTTAAGTATTGGATCAGCACAGTGCTATCCACGCCGAGCTAAACAGTGACAAAGCCTTTTGCCATTTATACAGCACAGTCTTTAAGCATTGGTCTGACACAGTGTCAACCTTGCCAAGCTGTAAAATGACAAAAGCCATTTACCACTCCAGGCACAGTATTACAGCTTTGGACTGGTAAAACACCATCCAAGCCAACCTGGAATGAGTAAAAGCAACCCCTGACACGTGTTTCACTCTCATTAGAACGCATCAGAGAGGTTTAGCTTTGTCCAGACACAAGGGAGCACCCAGTATAAGTCAAAACAAATCCCTTTCAGGGTTAGAGTGACGCATAAATTATGCAAAAAAGAATGAAGAACTCTGGGTAGTTCCCAAGTTTAGGTGGAGAGCAGCTCTAGTAAGGAGCACTCTGCAACAACCGCAACACTCTAAATTTGCTCACCTCAAATGTCTGCTTATCTAGCAAAGTTTTTAAGTATTGGATAAGCACAGTGCTATCCACCCCAAGCTAGATAGTGACAAAGTATTTTGCCATTTATACAGCAAAGTTTGTAAGCATAGGTTTGACACAGTGTCAATCTTGTTGAGCTGTAAAATGACAAAAGCCATTTACCACTCCAGACACAGTATTATAGGTTTGCCTGATAAAATACCATCCAAGCCAATCCGGAATGAGTAAAAGCAACCCCTGAGATGTGTTTCGCTCTCATTAGAGCTCATCAGAGAGGTTTAGCTTTGTCCAGACAAAAGGGAGCACCCAGTATAAGTCAAACAAATCTCTATCAGTGTTAGAGTGATGCACAAATTATGCAAAAAAGAATAGAGAACTCTGGGGAGTTCCCAAGTTTAGGTAGAGAGAAGCTCTAGTAAGGAGTACTCTGCAACACTCTAGATTTGCTCACCTTAAATTTCTGCTTATCTAGCAAAGTTTTTAAGTATTGGATCAGCACAGTGCTATCCACGCCGAGCTAAACAGTGACAAAGCCTTTTGCCATTTATACAGCACAGTCTTTAAGCATTGGTCTGACACAGTGTCAACCTTGCCAAGCTGTAAAATGACAAAAGCCATTTACCACTCCAGGCACAGTATTACAGCTTTGGACTGGTAAAACACCATCCAAGCCAACCTGGAATGAGTAAAAACAACCCCTGACACGTGTTTCACTCTCATTAGAACTCATCAGAGAGGTTTAGCTTTGTCCAAACACAAGGGAGCACCCAGTATGAGTCAAAACAAATCCCTTTCAGGGTTAGAGCGACACATAAATTATGCAAAAAAGAATAGAGAACTCTGGGAAGTTCACAAGTTTAGGTAGAGAGCAGCTCTAGTAAGGAGCATTCTGCAACACCAGCGAAACTCTAGATTTGCTCACCTCAAACGTCTGTTTATCTAGCAAAGTTTTTAAGCATTGGATCAGCACATCGCTATCCAGGCCGAGCTAGATAGTGACAAAGTATTTTACCATTTATACAGCAAAGTCTTTAAGCATAGGTTTGACACAGTGTCAACCTTGCCGAGTTGTAAAATGACAAAAGCCATTTTTGAGGTGAGTAGATCTAGAGTGTTGCTGGTTTTGTAGAGTGCTCCTTACTAGAGCTGCTCTCCATCTAAACTTGAGAACTACCCAGAGTTCTCTATTCTTTTTTGCATATATATATCCCCTATTCCATCTAACAGCATCTATCTGCTGCCTTCTATCTGCACCTACCATTACTGTCATCTATCCTATCTACCTCTCTAAATCTATCTTAACTTACAAATATATTCAGTTATCACTAGCAAAAACTACCTCCAATTTATATATTTTTTTACCTCCATCTATCTATACGTAGCTGTACCCATCTCCATCTATGTCCACCTGTTTACACCTACCTTTATCTTTCTAAACCATCTAGCTGTATCTATGTCCATCCATCTGCAGCTCTCTGCATCTATCCCCATCTGCTTCCATCAGTCTAGAACTACCAGTTGCTGTCCCGTCCATCTGCATTGAACTCCATCTATAAGTAGCAACCGGCATCTGTCTCAGTCTTCCTCCATCTACCTGCCTCTTTTTTTTTTTTTCCTACACCAGTCTAAGCAGGTGTTTAGGCTTCTACCGCTATCTGGAGTGCCTCTATCAATTTGCACTCACCACTGTTTATCTAATTCGACATCATATCGGCTTTAAATTACATTTACCATGTTTACAAGTGAATTGCAGTACATATTCAGTCATTCAGGCGCTGTGTCCCAGAATCGCAACTTCCAAGCTCAATTAAGGATTGGAACTGAAGTTTAGAGTACAGGACGTGGCTACTGGATCACATCTCCCCTTATGGGTCCAAGAAGCTTTCGCCAGCACCACTGAAATTGGCTGTTTTGTTTTTTAAATAAAGTTTTTATTCCCGCTAATGAGCTGCACACCAGGCCCATACTGACAATTTCAGAAAATCCGGGGGCCGATATGCACCTAATTTGGCACTTTTAAAGCTGTATTGGAGGGTCAGTCACATTTGGGGTATTTTTTTCTGCTTTTTCTGTGGAAGATATTTTATGCTATGGCTGTTTCAATTTCACAAAGAAGAACTGTTACGTGAAATTAAGGGGCATATTTATACTCTGTTTGCACCGAATTAGTGTCATTTTTTTTTACTCTAATTCGGTGCAAAACTAACTCCATATTTATACTTTGGTGCTAGACCCCTCTAGCACCAAATTTATGGAGTTAAAGTCATTTTTTGAAAGTGGAGACCTACTTTGCCTTAATGAGATGCAAGGTAGGCGTTCCCGTGCAAAAAATGACTCTATGGCCTTAACGGCATATTTAGGGGCATATTTATATTCTGCGGCATATTTATACTCTATTTGCACCGAATTAGTGTCATTTTTTTTTACTCTAATTCGGTGCAAAACTAACTCCATATTTATACTTTGGTGCTAGACCCATCTAGCATCAAGGCACTGATTTAAACTTTTTTTGCACTGCATTAACGTCATTTTATGACACAAAAGTGGCGCAAACTGACAAAATATTGGCCCTTATTTATACTTTTTGCTGCAAAACTGCACTAACTCAGTTTTGCACCAAAAAGTTTAGCACCGGCTTGCACCATTTCTGTGCACCAGCCGGGCACCATATTTATGGAATCGTGCAAGCCGGTGCAAAGGGTAGGCTAGAGTTTAAAAAAATTACTTTAGTCGGGTGGGGCTGGCAGTATAGAAGAAGAGGGTTTAGCACCAAAAAATGGCTTTAGGCAGGTTAGAGTAAAAAAAAAAAAGACTCTAACCAGATTAGCGTCATTTTATGGTGCTAAACCTACCATGCCACATGACTCCTGCCTTAGAAAAGGCAGGAGTCATGCCCACCACCCCAGTGGCCAGCACAGAGGACAGGGGTCCCCTGGGCATGGCCATTGCACCCGGTGCCATGTATGGGGGCCCATTACAGGGCACCCTTTGGCACTTTCAAAAATAAAATGCACTTACCTGTACTTACCTGGGATGGGGTCCCCCCATCCTCGCAGTCCCTCTAGTGTGGGTGGGGGTGCCCCTAAGGCCTAGGGAGGGCAACTCTGGGCTTATTCCATGGTGTTCCACCATGGAAATAGGGCCACAGGTCCTCTAACACCTGCCCTGACCCAGGTCTTAAGAAATGGGGCAAAGCAAGCTTTGCCCCATTTTTTGACCCCTCCTCCCTCCCTTGCACCATTTTTACATGGGTGTATAAATATGGTGTTAAGGCCATAGAGTCATTTTTTTGCACGGGAACGCCTACCTTGCATCTCATTAAGGCAAGGTAGGTTTCCACTTCCAAAAAATGACTTTAACTCCATAAATGTGGTGCTAGACGGGTCTAGTACCAAAGTATAAATATGGAGTTAGTTTTGCACTGAATTAGAGTTTTTAAAAAATGACGCTAATTCAGTGCAAACAGAGTATAAATATGCCCCTTAGCGTCAAAACATGATGCTAATCTGGTCAGAATAATTTATTTTGACTCAAAACTGCCTAACGTCATTTTTTTAAAAGCTAGCCTACCCTTTGCACCGGCTTGCACCATTCCATAAATATGGTGCCCAGCTGGTGATAAAAAATGGTGCAAGCCGGTGCAAAACTTTTTGGGGCAAAACTGCCCTAGGCCTTTCCTCCAGGTACCGCCATTCTATAAATATGACGCCCGGCCGGCGTCTTGGACTGGCGTTAGCCGGCGATAAACCGCAGTTTTGAATGCAAAAGTATAAATCTGGGCCTTTGTCCCTTCCTTTCTCTGTGATTGGGTGCATTCCATGCATGTTTCTTCTGGCACTCTCCTCCCACTTTCTAATTCATTTCTTTTAACTCTATGTCAGTCCAATTTTCTAACCTGCCCAACAGGGAGCTGGAAACGATTTTGCTTCAGTGATTTTTCCTATGCATCTCGCTCTTTATCAGCTACTCATCCAGTGAAGCCCTCTGGCTCATGTTACAGCCAATGCACTGGAGAGAGTGCATTCCCCTCAGTCTGAGAGCTTCTTTAGCATCAAAAAATTCAGCCCTTCATGACAGTGCAACAGTCAGTGTTCATTTACCTTTTCAGTAATTTAACCTGTGGAGAATTGGGTTGTTGGTTGGGAAAGGTGTGAGCACTTCTCAAGCAAGAGCCACAATCCCTGCCCAAGTGAACCACATAAGTCACTAAATTAACCTGTGCTTATTCCTCTGGTAGCTTGGCACAAAAGAAGTCAGGCTTAACTTAGAGGCAATGTATAAAGTATTTATGCAGCACACAAACAGTAATAAAGTGAAAAACCAAAACAAAAAATCCCCCACCAATTTAGAAAATAATCATGAATTATTTGACACCAAAACAACACAAATCCAATAAGTAGAACAGAAGATAAAATATTTTGGACAAAACTGTGCTTAGAAGCACAAAGCTCCCACTGTGGCTATCTGGTGGTGCCAGACAAAGTCACAAGTTCAGAACAACCGCAATGGAGTGTGGGTCACATACAGGACTAGGTTAGGCTTGCTGAGAATTGTACTTTATGCCCTAGATGTGGGGCTTTGAATTGCACTGTGCTGCATCAGTTCTGATAAGGAGCTGCAAAGAATGCGAAGCAAGGTCCATGTAGAGCTGTGTCACGGTGCTTCGGTTCTGATGAGAAGGTGCGTAGGCTGTGATGTGAGTTTCTTTGTGCTGCGTCAGTTCAGATGAAGGGCAGCAAGGGATGTGTTGGGTTGCGTCGCGCTGCGTCTGTTCTGAGGGGGACTACAGCTGGGCTGGCAGAGCGCCTGCATCCCCAATTTCTTAGGCCCAGGACTAGGGAGGCACCCCTTTAGGGGTTAGAGCTCACAGAGGGCGTGGTCCAGAGCAGGGTTAAAGATGATTTTAGCCTTTTCTGTCCCTAAGGCTCTGATCAGGAGGCCAGCCAATTAGCATTTTGGAGTAAATCTGGGTGTCCTGGGTTCAAGGTGTAGGTCAAATTCTTCTTACCCAGTCATAGAGGCAACAAAGCTGCAGGGCAGCAGAGCAGTCCTTCTTATGAGTCTTTCTCAGGTTCAGAAGTGATCTGAAGAGTGGGCCTGAACGTCCAATATGTATGCCTGGTGCCCATTTTGAAGCTTCTGTAGTTTCACCTTAAAGAAGTGTCTGGAATTTCCTGCCCTGGTCCTAGTCTCTCTGGGGGTACAATATGCTAGTGTGAAATACTTTGAATGTGAGCTGTGCCTGTGCATTTGAAGGGCAAAAGTGGTAGGTGACAGCTCTGCCCTCCAGTCAAGTCAGAAATGGCCCATCCTGTCAACTCCCAGACCGTCTAATGTTATGCTGTCTGGGATGTAAAACGCAAAAGCCAACCGCCAACTACACCTAGGGAAAGATGTATCAAACATTTTTGCGACAGCAAACAGCAACAAAAATGTATTTTGGTATGTATTAAGTCCAATTTGTGATTCAGTAACTTGTTACAAAACCACGAATTGGATTTGCGACTACATACTGATTCTGTATTAGAAAGGGGCGCATCAAGGGCGTCCCTTCCTAATACCGACTCGCAGAGGTATGTATGATTGTTTTGGGACTGTGAATGCAGTCGCAAAACAATCACAGCTATCACTAATTTCAAATTGGTGGTAACCCATTTGCAAAGGGGAGGGGTCCTTCCCCTTTGTGAGTGCATGCAAAAACATTTTTTAAGAGCTGGCAGTGGTCCCACAGACCACTGCCTACTCCTAAAAAATGAAACGAAAAGCTTTAATTTTTCTCTTTGAAACATATCCCGTTTTCCTTTAAGGAAAACTGGCTGCATTTAAAAAAATAAATGGCTTTATTAAAAAGCAATCACAGTCACGGTGGCCTGCTGAGCACCATCCCTGTGATTGTAGCCATTCTCAATGTGTCGCAAATTGCAACCTGCCTCATGAATATTAATGAGGTAGGTCCATTTGCGAGCCCTTGTGTATCGCTATATGAAACTCCTGGAATTTCACACCTTCCATTAGAGATAACTTAATTGTGATTCCCCCCAAAAAACGCAATTTGGTAATCACTATTGGAAAGAATGATACATCTGGCCCGAGTCATGTGACCCAGGAACAAGTTGCAGGAACCAAATGGTTAAGACAAGAAGATGCCAACTTTCTAAAAGTGGTATTTTTCAGAATTGTGACTGAAAATCAAACTTTGCCATTAAAGAGGAATTTAAATTACAATTCCTCAGATGCTAAACTTGACTTTCCTACCTGCACACATTCAAAAGTTAGCACTTACTAAATGTAATATGGTAACTCGATGTTACCCCATGGGAGAAGTAGGCCTCACAGTAGTAAAAAATGAATTTATGCGGTTTTCACTTCCCATGCAAGTAAAACTTAAAAGTACATGTCCACCTTTTTAAATACAATGCACCCTGCCCTTTAGGTAATACCTAGGGTGACATATGTAATCAAGAGGGAGTTTTAGACTTGGCAATGGGGGTTACATTGCCAAGTCACATTGGCTGCAAAAACTGCTGGCAAGCAGCAATGGAATGCCTGTGACATATTTCAAATGGTTTCATAATTGGGTGGCATAATAAGTGCTTCAGGTCGACTAGTAGCATTTAATTCACAGGCACTGGGTATATGTGATACCACTTTAATAGGGTCTTATAATTAAATTAACTATTGCAATCAGATGTAAGCTACTTTTACTGTGTTTTAGGGAGTCGGCACATGAACTTTAGCACTGGTTAGCAGGGGTAAAGTACACTGGGTCCTAATACCAACAAAAACAAATTTCACAAAACATGAGGGTTAAGGCAAAATATGTGGCGGTGTTAACACTGAAATTTTACTAATAAATATTCATTTATTCTGAGTGTTGAATTTGCTTAGAAAATGAGTTAACGTAGAAAAATAATACACGCATTTGAAATTGTGCTTACTTCAGTGACCGTCAATATTCACGAAGTGTACTTATTAACAGCTTATTAATATAAAATGTTGAGCTAATGTTTGGATTAATGTAGTAGCTTTTGTATTAAAGGCTATGTATTATGAATTTGCTTTATTAACCGTATGCCTTAATTTAGCAAGGTCTTGGGCTAGTTGCAATGCCCCATGTCAAGCTTCATTGCTTAGGAGATTTATAAAATAGCTGCTTAATGGAATTCAATCATGATTTTCCACTGCATGGACCGAATGTTAGTAAGTAGAATTCTATTGCTTGCTGGAATGCGCTGTGCTAGCTAGGATACATTGTATAACTTAGTGTGTGTAAAGACGATCTTCCCAGCAGTAGACAAAGGATGCACTGACTGGAGTATAAGCTGATACAAATTCATTACCTGACAAGCCCAACAAGGGGAACAGGAGAAGAGTGGCCAATCATCGACATGTGAACAGTAAACTAGTTAATTCTTAGATCTGGGGTTTTACTTACATTAGACTAAACGTAAACATACGATTCTTTGACCAATAGCAACGTGTGAAGTAGTTTTAGGAAATCTAACTTAGCCAGACTTCACCGAGAGAAGATTTGCCATTTCGCTCTTTCTGTCTTAACTGTCCCGAGACACTTCTAGCTATTATTCTTTTCTGAATTTCATGAAGAGACTTTACTTTCCTAAATTTTAATGCTGAATTCTGAGGTCTTGCTGACCGAACTGATGTCCAGTTGACGAAGACTGTCACAGCTTGCTGAACCATACTGAGGCAAGGTATACGACGATGTTACTGATTGTTATGTCTATTTGCTTTTGTCCCTAGGTATCAACCGCTAATTTTGATAGAGCCATAGTTAGTTGTTTTTCCAAATTTGTGTGACTAATTTGATTTTTCATGAAGTTGAAACATGTTATTCTAATCTGAAGGTTGGTTAGGGTACTTACTGAGGATGCTCGCTACATGTAATAACAGCTGATGTCTTTTCTTTGCAGAATCTAAATGTATGCCATTTCTTTTGTGCAGCTATTCTTGCTATTGATTTGTACTGTAATCTTGGAATGTGTAGTGGTCCAAGCTTTGATTAAATTGCAATTCTTTAGGAGATTTGGGCACCCAGTATTGTTTCTGTATGTTTACCATTTGCTTTTGAGACTAAGCATGATATTAGCATTGTTAACATAAAGAAATAAACATTCTAACTTTTACATAAAGGGGTGGTCATTCATGGCTGAGAGGTCATGGTGTGTGGAAATTACTGACTCTTATGATTGTCGATGCTATTGATAGTTATTGCTATTGATTTGTATTGGTAGGGGGTTTCATGGTGGCAACTACTCTAAGCCCAGTCAAAAGGTTCATCAACCTACAGGCACGTCCCCTTATAAATTAATGTAAATTAACCAAATAAGGTCAGATGCGCTAACAGAGATGGTTTGTCTCCTTAAGAGCCCATCATAAAGGCCCGGTACATGATTTGTCTCTTTAAGAGCCCATCATAAAGTCCAGAGATAGGTAGAAGAGTATTTGGCTCCAGATATAATGAGCGAGGTATTATAGGTTTTCCCAGAGATGGTAGTGGGGTAAGGGTTAGTCTCCTACAAAGAGCAAAGTAATCCCCAGATCTGGTGAAAGAAATTGGTGAAAGTCTGGATTCTTCAGATTTGATTATACAAAATGGAGAGGAAATGTGCCCCTAAGTACTTAGGATGACTTTCCCAGAACCTTGGAGCTTGCCAATGATTGTTTGAGGATGTTCCTGGTGTTCTAGTGATAGTGTGAATGAAGTAGGTTTTGCACTTGCACAGCTTATGCAAATCGGAGGTGAATTGTGATGTTTGTGAGGGTTAAGTGAGTTTGCATACTCCAAGTGAAGTTGTAGATGGTGTGTGTGTACTCCAAAGTGTGAGAGTAGGGAAGTCGTTGAACTTCACATGTGTGTGGTGCTTGGTGCTCAAAAGTTGTTCACATGGTTGTTGGTATACAGACCCTGCGTGGTCTAAGACTCCAGACTATATTGAAAAGTGTATGAGACACTTGGGGCCAGATGTATTAAAAAGTTTTGCACTCGCAAACAGTGCGAATCGGTAAATTTGGCCGTTTGCGAGTGCAAAACCGTGGTCTGCGATGCATGAAATGCATTCGCAGACCACAAATAAGAAATCAGTAAAATATCGATTTCTTGCGTTGCGAGGTCGCAAGGCTATTCTTGAAAAAAATCGCAAATTGCGATTTTTCCAAAAATTGCATTTTGCACGTGCAAAATACCATGCTTTGCAACCAGGTGGTAACCTGGTGCAAAATTTAAAAATGCAGTTAAACTGCATTTTTAAATTAAACATGTAAAGCACACATGCCCTTTTGGCATGTGTGTACCTTACATGTTGAAAAAAAATTTTTGGGGGTGCAGGAGAGGGGGCCTTAGGCCCCCGGCACCCTGGCCTTTTGCATTTCCAAAATTGCGATTTCTGGTCCAGAAATTGCAATTTTGGAAATGCGAAATATTCGCAGCTATGGGCCAACAGCTGCGAATGGGGCCGGTATCGCAATTTGCGATTCGGTAATAGCATTTGCGATTTGTAAGAAATCACTATTACCGTTTCGCAAATGTGATACATGGCCCTTTGCGAGTCGGTATTAGCGATTTCTTAAAAATCGCTATTACCGAATCGCAATGGGCCGTGATGGTACATCTGGCCCTTGGTTTTTGTTGAAATTTGTCTGGTTTAATAGTTCGATCGGGCATGGTCAACAAGTCAGAGTGTGAGTCAAAGTGAGCACAATACTTTTTCTACTGAGATCTGGCGAGTCCTATGTGCACAAGGACAGACCCACTGACCAGTTGAGAGTGAAATTTGCGGGTCGAATTTTACTGGCGCATCAGGGAAAATGAGAAAGAAGGAGTAGCTGCTAGAGAGAAATGCCATCAGTGAAAAATCCATAAGGTTTCTGAAGCGATTGTGTTACCCTACCTGAAGTAAACGGGCAAATTGGGTTTTGATTTTGTTTAGTGTTTAGTAATTTTGCATTAGTTTCGTGTGAATCTGAGATTACGAGGACAAGCTGAAAGACTTTGTCAGCCGCACTATGTGTGAGTGTGACGTCTCTGAAACCATGCTGGGATAGATTGGTTGGTGAGAATGGTCAAGCACGGATTAGTGGACAACCGTGAAGCGCAATTGGTTGTGAAGGTGGGTGAAGAGGATCCTGGGATAGAAAGCCACTTCATGATTTGATTTAGAATAACATAAAGGTCATAAAATGAAAATTTTCAAAGCTTTAAAAAGTGCCTTAAAGGGAGATACGTACATTACAACGAGTATAGGGGATATTGCACCGCCAGAAGGTCGTATGATGGAACAACGCATGCACCAACCACGCTTTCCTGAACAATGTGGTCTGAACAATGACTGTGTTGTTTCCACAAATGCCTTTACAAAGCATGCCTTTACAACGATTTTTCGTTGTAAGGGCATGCCTAATCAAGACGTGTGGAACGGCATGCATGTTTTTTGCATGCCATACTCCCACCCGCCCTAAAAATACAACTACCCTGACCCCCCACCAACCCTAAAAATTAAACTACCTGACCCCCCTATACCCCTCTAAAAAATGCCCCAAGGCCTCCCACCCATCCTGAGCTCTAAAGCCTACCCCGACCTGCCCTAAAAACAACTGACCCACCCCAAAAATAAAACTACTTCGCGCCTAAAAACAAAATTACCCTGACCCCACACCCCACCCTAAAAATAAAACTGCCCTGACACCCTAATCACAAAATAAAACTACCCTGACTCCCACCCATCCCTAAAAACTACCCCTATAACCCCACCCGCATTGAGCCCTGAAACCTACCCCAAGCCCCCACCCGCCCCAAAAACAACCGACCCTATCCCCAAAAATAAAACTACCCAGCAATAAAAACAAATTACCACGACCCCCCACTCGCCCCTAAAAATCCACCCCAAATACAAAATTAACCTGACCCCCCACCCCGCCCTAAAAACCACAGTACCCGACCCCCACCTCTTCAATAAAAAAAAGTACCCCAACCACCCCATCCCTAAAAACTACCCCCAACCCTCTCCCAGCCCCACTTACCTGACTGTGTCCTACCCGGACCTCCACCCCCACCCTAAATACAAACTTACCTTGCCCCTTAAAACCCGACCCCCCACCTGCCCTAACAACAAAATTACCCCAGCCCCTCACCCCTGTCCCTATAGCCCACCCACTCTAAGTGAAAAATTACCCCAACCCCCACCACTCCCCTAAAAACCCACCCCTGCCCCTAAAAACAAAATTAACCTGAATCCCCACCCCACCCCTAAAGAAAAACCACCCCACCACCCACCCTAAATACAAAATTACCCCTACCCCCACTCCGCCCCAAAAGCAAAATTACCTCAACCCCACCACCCTGCCCCAAAAACAAAACTACCTTCCAGCCCCATTTACCAGACAATGTCCTCTTGTGATGTTGGCTTCTTTTTTCTCTGCCTTAACCATGCATGTGTGTTGTTGAGCACATGCGTGGTTAAGGCAGAGAAAAAGGTAGTCGTTGTTAATGCAAGCATGGTTTCACTTGTGCTAACAACGATGTTGTGGTTCTGGCATTGTTGTTCAGGATGTTTACCCCGCCAGAAGGTACACTGGCTTCCATTGTAATCGAAGAAAAGGGTGATGTGCCACGCCGGTGCAAAGTGACGGAGAAAGATCAGAGCTTAGCATTTCCTGCCCACGGAAAAAAATAATTTAAGGAGCTTTGAAAATTTGAGGAGGGTGCTGTATGACTTGAAACCTCCTCTGAGACCAGCACAGTTTGAGGCATTAGCAATCTGGGAATTAGTAGCCAGACAACAACAGCAAAAGGAATTTGAGAGGAGGATGAGAAAGGAAGAGAAAACACTAGCAAGGCTAGATGGGGCAGTGAGCAGAGGTTTTGGAGAACAGAGACTTCACAGGGGATTAAATTGTTTCCTGCAATTACTCAGGACAACGGAAGGAAAGCTATCAGAAAGACAAACAGAAGCCCTTTCGAGAGTAGGGAGCGGAGATGAAAAGAGTCTGGGAGATCTTTAACACTTGAGGAAGAGTCAGATGATGATGAGTTTACTTTACAGTTATTGATAAATCATCCCCCACTATATGCAACACAAGAGAGCGGTCCGAACACTAGTGTAAATCCTTCAGTACCTACTTCGGTCATCATGACGACTAGTCCAGTACAGATTAATCCTAGCATGACACAGAGCCCAATGCAGAGCAGTCTTAATCTACCTACTACACAATAGCACAATCAGATGCCACAGCCAAATGTCCTGAGAATTTACCCTGGTGTACCCATTGTGGAAACTGCCACAAACTTAATAGTGCCAACAGGACAGGTTTTCCCGAAACCGACATTGGTTCAGACAGATCCGACTCCACTCTTACTGCTTTAAACGCAGTCACAAGCAATGCCAAAGTACACTCCTATATCAGGGACACAAACAGATATTTCTGTACTGATGAGCCAGAATACGGGAATTATGCACAAACGGAACATGAATGTTGGGCCAAGCCCAGAAGCTGTATCTGTCCCCATCACAATTGGTCCAATCATACCTTTGTTTGCACAGGCGAATAACAGTGTAAGTGGACAGGGAATTCTGAGTCAGAATTCCGTAAGGGAAGCACTCGGTGAGAATCCTCACTAGTCTCTCCTGTGGGATAAACCTTTGACGGAACAAAATCATTGCTAGACCTTAGTCCGTTCGAAGCTCCTCTGATACTGTAACGGGTCAAATGTCAGTCATGACCTGAAATTACTGACACCGCAGTCTCCAAATGTAGTTATACAACCATTGCCTAATACTCAGCCTAATAACATTTAGTTGCAAGGTTTAACTACCCAACAATTGACTGAATGGTTAGACAAGCTGAATGCCCCTCAGAGTGCCCCTAGAGGAGAAGAGTACTTGAACTGTACTAGACTGGGAATTGCAGTGGGTGAGCTCATTGAAGGAACAGTGGGTGGGAGTAGACTCAAATCCCACACCGAAGCAGAATTGAGGTATCTGTGCCTGAAAGTTACCAGGAATGTGAGCAATGTGCATCAACAGCTAGCAGGCTTAGCAGAGAAGTACAGCATAGAATTAGAGAAAACAAAACATTTGAAGAGGAGCTACAGGTTAGATTTTAACTCAAAAGATTTTGAACACATGAGATCTGCAGGAATGAAGGCACACCTTAGGGGGGTACTCCAAAGTGTCCAGAAATGGGGAGCATTAGACAAGTAGGAAGGAAGATGGGTAAAGAAGAGATATAAAAGGATAACGGATTCTGCGGATCTTCCTGCAAATGTGCAGCAGGGTAAGGATCCAGTGCAAATTTTACCAATGAGAGAGATTCCGGGGGGGGGAGGGGTTGTTCTCGTCTCCTGGAGCAGAAGTGACATTCTATCCTTTACAAATGTCTATCCCAGGTAGAGAGAGAAACCAGTAGAATGGAAGCAGCAGACAGACAGGTTCGTGAAACTTTCAAAATGCCTGTGGGAAGACCTGAGATTTAGACTGGCCAACAAAAGAACCTGAGAGAAATCCTACTACAGGTGCACCATCTCCCAAGGTAATGAAATACTACTACAAAGTGATCGAATTATTGAAGATGAGAATTTCGCCCAAGAACATTGACAGAGAATAGATAGGACAGCTCAGGAAGCGCAAGAGTCAATACATACGTATTATGAAAGATTTCAGCAGGCTTTTAAGCATGACAGTGGTACAGATACATTTTAGACAAAATATATGATTCATTTTGTGTTTATATTTGTGGAAGGACTGAGACCTGAAATTAGCCAGATGATTAAGAGTCATTTGAATTGCTGGCAAACAAAGCCGATTGATGAGGTATTTCAGTATGCAAAGTACTGTAGTGACGAGACTGAGTTGAAGCAGATAAAGCTGAAAGATAAGGCGATGGTGATGCAGATTAGAGCTGCATAAACAGGGATGCAGGGACATTTTCGACTACAGCAGCAGCAGCAGCAACAGGGAAATGTGGTATTTCATATTCAGTCAAAAGGTAGAGATCACGGAGGGATGGGAAATGGAAACCGAAGTCAATATTTGAGTATTTTACTGGTCCAGAATGATGTAAGAGGAATGGAGAGATTGTTGCCTTCTCACACTTGAGGAGTGTTGGACATTGGAAACGGGATTGTCCGATGAAGGTACAGGAAGGTGTTGTTCAGCAAACAGGTGACATCAATTAGTTCCAAAATATGAGAGGGCCAAAAATGAGAGGTCATAATTAAAATGTTCAGAACAATGTGAATCAAATACAACATTTCCAGCCCATACAGCAGGTGCAAATGCCACATGTACAGATGGCTCAACCACAGCAAATGTTGCAGCAGGGTCAAATGATGCATAGACAGCAAATCCAAATACCTCAAGTCCCAATGGAACAGCAGCAGGTGATGCTTCCTCAACAGGTCACAGGTCAAAGGCTTAACCAGAGTAAAAACACCGTACACCAATTCCTGTTACACAGTGAGAATGGAATAAACGATGACTAGGTGAGCAAGCGTTCGGATGAAGAGGAATGTGTGCTTGCAGCTTCCTTAAAAGTAGATCAGAAAGGTCCATATGTGAAGGGAAAAGTAATGGGTCATACAGTTTCCTTCTAGATTGACACAGGAGCTACATGCTATACAGTGAGAACTGCAGAAGTTCCAAACCTGCACCTTTCAGGAAAGACAGTCAAGACTGTAAGAGTAGCAAATCAATATTTGACCAATCCAATCACAGAACCGGTTCAGGATTAAATTGGCAGCTTTAAAGGATTACACAAATTCGTAGTCTGTGATTCCAGTCCAGTATCCC
This sequence comes from Pleurodeles waltl, assembly GCF_031143425.1. Lineage (NCBI taxonomy): Eukaryota > Metazoa > Chordata > Amphibia > Caudata > Salamandridae > Pleurodeles > Pleurodeles waltl. The sequence goes on along the minus strand of NC_090437.1, from coordinate 3,879,857 downwards.
TATTGGGAAGCGACTTGCTGTCTAAAACAAGATGCTCAATTACTCGCTCAAATGATGGAATCAAAACACAGATGAACAGTGATGATGAGCCAGCTGCAGAGACAGAGTATGAAATAATAACTGATTAGTTTCCTTCCAGTCTTTACAGTAAAGGATCTTCCTCCTGATTTACAGGGAACAGTTAAAGAGAAAGTGTGGGATTTGACAGGGAAGGACATTGGTTCCCAGATTTCCATGTACCAGCTGCCACAGGATATCATTGAGAATGTTGTTCCTATAATTGCAGAATTAGTAAGCCAAGGGGTCTTCAAAGAAGTGTTGGGTAGTCCATGTTATACACCGATAACGGGATTGCGAAAGCCCTGTGGGAAAGTTCGGATTGTCCAGGATTTGAGAAAAATAAATGACATTGTTGTCAAATGTTGCCCCATAGTGCCAAATCCAGCCGTGATTTTGTTTCAGATTCCATGTGATGCTGAATGGTTCACCATCATAAACTTGTCACAAGCCTTCTTTTCTGTGCCTCTTCATGAGAATAATCAATTTATCTTCTGTTTCAAATTTTTAGATTGAATTTAGTGTTGGTGTAGAATTCCTCAAGGGTTTGCAGAGTCACCTTCCATATTCAACCAGGTCCTGAAAAAGCACCTGGAGTCATTGGACAATGGAAATGCCTTTCCAATCGACATTGGTACAGTACATTGATGACTTGTTGATTGCCTCCAAAACGAAGGAAGAGTTCAAGTGTGACACGATTGCCTTACTCAACCATGTGGGAAAGAATGGTCATAAAGCTGCCCCCATTAAATTGCAATACTGTCAAAATGAAGTGAAGTATGTGGGTCACCAGATTGAGACAGGAATAAGGAAAATATCCAGAGAAAGGGTCACAGCCATATTGCAGATGAGTCCCACAGCCACACAGAGAGATGTCAGGATGCTTTTGGGGATGGTAGGCTACTGTTGCCAATGGATTCCCAACTTTTCAGTCATTTCAAAGCCATTTCAGAAGCTGACTCACAAAGAGGTCACTGATCCCCTAGAGTTCGACTAGGCCTGCATGAAAGCATTTTCTAAATTGAGAGAGAATTTGTGCAAAGCTCTGGCTTTGGGAATGCCTGACTACACCAAGCCCTTCACGTTGTTTTGTCGTGAGCGTGATGCATGTTCTTTGTCTATCTTGACTCAGGTCCATAGAGGTGTAAACCACCCAGTAGCGTATTTTTCAGCTTCTTTGGACCCAATTGCAGCAGCTTTACCCGGCTATTTGCCTTCAGTCGCAGTGGTTGGACAGACCCTAGCACAGTGTGAAGGCATTGTGATGGGACATCCCCTGACTAATATGGTCCATCACTCCATTGAGGTTTTACTTACAAGGACCAAAACGCAATACTTGACAGGTGCCAGATTAATTCGCTATGAGACAAGCATCTTGGGTTCACCTAATGTGTCATTGAAAAGATGTACAGTGCTTAACCCGGCAACCTTACTCCCAAATGAAAATGTTGAAATTGAAAAATTGGAAGACATTGAGCATGATTATTTTGAAGTAACCGATCTGTGCACAAAACCGAGACCTGATATTAGAGACACCTGATTGGAAGAAAATGACCAAATTATCTTTGTTGATGGTTCCTGTCTAAGGGACAATACGGGAATACTGAGAGCAGGATATGGTGTGTGCACAATTTCTGGTATACTTGAAGCGTCCTGGCTTTGAGGAGTATACTCAACATAAGTAGTGGAACTGGTAGCAATTATTAGAGCATGCCATGTTTCTGCGCAGCTTAAAGTTACCATCTATATGGATAGCCAGTATGGATTTGGGATAGTGCACGTCTTTGGCCAGTTGTGGTCACAGAGAGGTTTCCTAACCTCTTCTGGTTCACCGGTAAGAAATGGTGAGAGAATTCAAGAGTTGTTGCAAATCATCCAAATGCCTGAAGAGATTGGTGTGGTGAAATGCAGTGCACATCTGAAATTGCAAGATTTTGGGGGTCATTACAACATTGACGGTAAAAGCCGCATACCGCCGTGCAGAAGACCGCCAACACACCGCTGCGGCCGCGGAATTCCACCACAGCTATTATGACCCACATCTCGGAATCCGCCAAAAGTCAGACACCCACACAAGTCCGCCACACCAAATGTCAGTGATAAACTGGTGATAACAAATCCTCCACCGTCACGGCAACAGAAATACACCCACACTATCATGACACACGAATCCACGTGGGGGTCTTTCAACCGTGGTATTCCATTGGCGGTACACACCGCCGCGCTCAAAATACACACACCCATACAAAACACAGCCACATTTCACAATTCAAAATACACACAGCTGATACACATACACACACCACTCCCACACATCCAATACAATATCAAACACACACCCACATCACCCACAAACCCTTACTACCAAAAATTCCGAAAGAAGCCCAGAGAGAGACACCACCAGCAAGAACAACAGCATCCACAGGCACACAACACCATCACCCACACAACTTCCACGCACCTCACACAACACACCACTGCATATCACCACACTTATCACCACACTCCACCCCAAACATCACCTACACCACCCCATGGCACGGCAAAGACACCCCAGGTTCTCGGAGGAGGAGCTCAGGGTCATGGTGGAGGAAATCGTCCGGGTAGAGCCACAGCTATTCGGATCACAGGTGGAGCACACCTCCATAGCTAGGAAGATGGAGCTATGGCAAAGAATAGTGGACAGGGTCAACGCAGTGGGACAACACCCAAGAAATCGGGAGGACATCACGAAGAGGTGGAACGACCTACGGGGGAAGGTGTGTTCTGTGGTCTCAAGACACCACTTGGCGGTTCAGCGGACTGGCGGCGGACCCCCACCTCCTCCCCCACAACTAATAACATGGGAGGAGCAGGTCTTGGCGATTCTGCATCCTGAGGGCCTCACAGGAGTAGGTGGAGGAATGGACTCTGGTAAGTCAAATCTTTCACTACTTCATCCCCCACCCTACCGGCATGCTATCACATACCCCCACCCTCACCCTCACCCCCAGCACCCCAACTCCTCACATTTGTCCCAACATCACTAACCACACATCCCAACACCAAGCCCTGCATGCAACAACAAAGCATGGCCATCCATCACCAAAGCATGCCCAATGCACATACCATACACCCCCCTAAACCATCATCACACAAGCTCCCACAGAGGAATTCTAGCACTGGGGTACACGGTCACCCACCCATTGCACACCATTACACACACAGATTTACTGAACATCCTTTTATACCCCTGCATGACCTCTACTCAACGTCACCGGACAGGAGGGTCCACACATGTCCACAACACCAACAGAAGAGGCCCACAGTGATGACAGCAACTCTGTCCAACTGGATCTAGATGACCCGCCCGGACCATCGGGGACCTCTGGACAGTCGTCTCACACAGGCACAGGCCACCACAGACCTTCCCCCCTCAGGAAAACTCCAGCACAGCATCCACCCAGTGGGCCCATACCTCTGTTCCCAGGACACGTCAATCAGCTGTGTGTCCACCACTACTGAGAACCCAGGATAACCCACCACCCCAACAACAACAGGGACCTGGAGTCAGTGGTAGTGGGCACACGGTCCAGGGGAACAGGGAGGGCTGATGTGCGACAGGGGGCGGACAGGCCAAGGGAACCCACTCTCCACGAGGCCCTCTCCTCCATCATGGGAGCCTACCACCACTCCCAGGAGACAATGGCAATGGTACTGGCCAAGTTTCAGGAGACCCAGCGCATGCAGGAGGAACAGTATATGGCCTTCAGGGAGGAATTCAGAACCATCAGCTCCACCCTGGGCACCATCTTAGGGGTGCTGAAGGAACTACTCAACACCAGGAGGGACACTGTGGCACTACAAGGGGCCCTTGACACTAGCATGGACGATGAACTGCCCACCACCTCCGCCGGTGCTAGTGGACAGGAGGCAGCGCCACAGGACCACCACACCAGCACCCAACCCCCTGCAGAGGGAGAACCACCCCGCAAACGGTCCCTGAGATCCAGGACAATGACAGAGCACGATGCCAAGACCCCTGCCAAGAAATGAGACCAAACTGATTGTCATCCTACTGTCCCACTTTGTCACCCTGTCTATGATTAAACTGCCCTAGCTCCACTTCCTATGTCCATATGGGCAATGCACCTGTGAGACTAATAGACTGGACTTTGCCATGGACACTCCTCCGCCATCACCCCTCACCATTTCACTACCCCCTCCAATATTGAGCATTTAAATAAACACACCTAAAGAACAAAATGATCTGGAGTCTGTCTGTGATTTCAAAATAGTGTATTAGCAATTACAGTGACAAAATGTTTTTTAAATAGTAATGTCAACATACCTATGTCACACAGCTCTAGTCCATGGGGAATCTAAGCAGATGTCACACAGTGGGACCCACATCTGTGAAATCGTAAGGGAAAGTGACAACTCAGTGACCATACACTGGGTGAAAACGACAGACAGGAGAGAGGTAGTAGTGTCAAAGTACATGTAGTAGGCAGGTTTTTTATTCCTACCTGTGTCTCACTGGAAATATTGCAGGATCACTGAGTCCCTGTTGTGCATGTCTTCTTCCTCTGCTTCCTCCTCATCACTGTCCACAGGCTCCACAGCTGCAACAACACCACCATTTGGACCATCCTCCTGCAGAAAAGGCACCTGTCGCCGCAAAGCCAAGTTGTGAAGCATACAGCAGGCCACGATGATCTGGCACACCTTCTTTGGTGAGTAGAATAGGGATCCACCTGTCATATGGAGGCACCGGAACCTGGCCTTCAGGATGCCGAAGGTCCGCTCGATCACCCTCCTAGTTTGCCCATGTGCCTCAAGCACCGCTGAACAGGGCACCGCCAACTCAAGCACCGCTGAACAGGGCACCGCCAACTCACACACCGGTGAACAGGGCACCGCCAACTTAAGCACCGCTGAACAGGGCACCGCCAACTCAAGCACCGCTAGCCCATGAGCGGCAGGGGCACTGACGCAACTGGGTCCGTCACAGGGTGAGTGATGCACTCTGGGCACGAGTCCCCCTCCAGAACCAGTGGAGACATCCATCCACTACCCCTGTCCTTCACAGGATGAAGCACTCTGGGCACCAGTCCCCCTCCAGAACCAGTGGAGACTGTTATCCACTTGAGAGACTGTGGCTTGGTACTCCCCAGGATGGAACAGTGGGCAACCCACCCACTGTAGAGACTTAAGAGACTGTGGCTTTGCGCTCCCCAGGATTGAACAGTGGGCAACCCACCTACTGTGGAGACTTGTGAGACTGTGGCTTTACACTTCGCAGGATTGAATAGTGGGCAAACCACCCACTGTAGAGACTTGAGAGACTGCGGCTTTGCACTCCCCAGGATGAAACAGTGGGCAAACCACCCACTGTAGAGACTTGTGAGACTGTGGCTTTGTACTCCCCAGGATGGAACAGTGGGCAACCCACCCACTGTGGAGACTTGAGAGACTGTGGCTTTGCACTCCCCAGGATTGAACAGTGGGCAACCCACCCACTGTAGAGACTTGAGAGACTGTGGCTTTGCATTCCCCAGGATTGAACAGTGGGCAAACCACCCACTGTTGAGACTTGAGAGACTGTGGCTTTGCACTCCCCAGGATTGAACAGTGGGCAGCCCAACCACTGTAGAGGCTTGAGAGACTGTGGCTTTGCACTCTCCAGGATTGAACAGTGGGCATGTGGCCCCCTCGTGGATTTGGCATCGTGCAATCAAGCGGCTGAGGTGCCCCCCCTTTCCCCTCCCCCTAAGGTGCCTGTTTAGTTGCTGTCTGATGCCCTTGCAGTGTTCTCTCTGTCATGGTCAGGGATCTTGTGTGGGCCTCGCCCATACTGTGTGGTCCCAGTGTTCCACGGACTTTCTTTGTGCAGTACCTGGACTACTATGCCTGGTATATATTTTGTACATGGTGTATATATATATATATATATATATATATATATTTCTGCCCACTTGTTTGTAATATATTCCGATGGTTACACTAATTTTCTTTGGTCTTTGCATTCTTCCAGGGGGGGTTTGGGGGTGTACCTGTGATGTACTGATATGCATTAGTGTGTGTGTTGTAGTGGGTGAGGGTGGGGGTGAGGTTGGGGGTGTTGCGTGTGTGTGTCCCATTTTTTTTCCCTCCCCCCTGTGTCGTAGGTGCAGTACTCACTGTGGTCTTCGCCACCGGCATTCGTGCTCCTGGTAGAGGAGCAGGAAGACTATCGCAGGTAGGATTTGGAGTTCCGGTTCCATGGTGTCCTCGTTCCTCGTGGAGTGTGTAGAGGTGAGCGTTTTCCCTTCGAAATTCCTGTTTCCGCTGTGTTTTTATCCGCGGTGAATCCGCCCCGGAAAAGGTGGCGGATTGGCCTGTCATAATAGAGTGGGCGGTACATTGTCTCCCGCCTGTCTGTTGGCGGTGTCCGCTGCGCTGTTTGTTTGTACCGCTGTGGCGGTCGGAGTGTTTAAGTGGCTGTCTTTGTTGGCGGTTTCCGCCACGGTCGTAATTGCAATTTTTTTTTGCTGCCGGCCTGTTGGCGGTCTTACCGCCGCTTTAACACCGTCCGCCAGGGTTGTAATGACCGCCTTTGTGTCCATGGGAAATGGATATGCGGATCAAGTCACAAGGTTTTGCGCATTGAACTGTACATCGTTCAAGGATGAGTGGGATTTGTTACCTGAAGAAGATGAGACATGTCCAAGTTATGCATTATATGTGATAGTTTGGAAGAACTGAGGACATTGGAGAATAATGTTGAAAGGGAGGAAAAACGTTCATGGGGCAAAATGAAATGTGTACAGTGACAGGATGAATTGTGGGTTTCAGAAGTGGGTCAATTGGTTTTGCCAAACAGTTTGTTGACTCAAATGGCTAGATATTATCATGGCCAAGCGCATGTTGGGAGGGATGCCATGATTCGACTGTTCAAACAGAATTGGTTCAACCTGAAATTTAGACAAGTTGCTGAAGCAATTTGCCATTGTTGCATCATTTGTCAACGAAGGAATGCGGGAAAAGGGACAGTGGTCAATTTGAGCCACAGTGGAAGAGCAGGAAGTCCATTCAGCAGAATGCAGGTGGATTTTATTGAGATGCCTCTGTGTGGAGGATTGAGAAATGTGTTGGTGATTGTCTGCATCTCTAGTCATTGGATCGAAGCTTATCCTACACGAAGAAATGGCAGCCTCACAGTAGCGAAATTACTGCTTACGGAACTGATACCACGTTTTGGGTTTCCAATTGTAGTTACCGCCCTGAAGCATCAGGACTTGTGGAACAGATGAATTGTACATTGAAATTAAGAATGGCGAAAATGTGTGCGTCCACGAATCTGAAATGGCCAGACGCACTACCGTTACTTCTGATGACAATGAGAAACACACCCAACAGGAAGACAGGATTGTCACCGCATGAGATTGTCATGGGCAGAGCGATGAAGTTGCCAGCGGTTCCTGCAAATGCTCTTGTGAACATATCAGATGACATGTTGTTGGACTACTGCACAGGTCTGGCTGATGTGGTTTGCTCTTTCTCTCATCCGGTGAAAGCCACCGCACTGCAACCGTCTCAAGATCAAGGACACAACCTGAGAGCTGGTGACTGGGTTGTGATCCAAAAACACATGAGGAAGACGTGTTTGGAGCCTTGATGGAAATGCCCTTTCCATGTAGTTCTGATCACTACCAAAGCTGTGAAGTGTACTGGAGTTCCAAATTGGATTCACGCAAGCCATGCAAGAAAAGTGGCATGTCCCCTGGAAAATGGAGAGGAGCTGTTGAGAATATAAACAACACCCAGATCCAACCTCACAACTGAGAACAGAAGAAAGGGGAACTGAGACCGGATCAGAGCAAATTGAGAACAGTTCAGCCACTCCTGTGAGAGACGAAGGAGAAGACCTACAAGAGAATGACAGTGAGCCAATTTCTATTGCGGCATTAGGAGAGTCTAGTCAGAGGAGGGCTCTCTCAAAAGTAGACAATTTTGTGAGACAAACAGAGCAAACGCCAGACACCGAGGGGGGAAGTGTTGAGGTGGATCAAAGCCAACATGTTCTGACTCCTCCTGAACCAGTCACCGGTCTGTCAAGAGAAAATCCTGCAGAGCAAGAAGAAGTTTCAAGTACAACACTGAAAAGAGCACTAACTAAGGTTCCACTGAAAAGAGATTAGTGACCGGAGTCAGAAGCAAAGAGAAAGGAAACAGTTGCAGTGACAACAATTGAGGAGGAAGTAGATATGACAAGGAGAGAAGATCTGAGTGAAGGAGAGTTGAATGGAGATCGAAAGTTGAAAAGAAAGAGAATAGCAAGTTGAAGGTACACAGGTCCTGAATGGGCATATGCAACAACAAGTGAATGGCAAAGAGAATTCTTCTCTTTTTGTTTTGATCGAGACATTCCAGACCAATATTTTGGCACTTGAAGGAAATCAATGAACTGAACTGTTGAAATTACAAGCTGATAAAAATACAAAGAAGAAAAAGAGACTGTTGAAAGTAACAGTAAAAGACTTTTGATATCCTGATTCCGCAAGATAACCTGATTTGACAAGCTGTTAAACCGATTTTTTACAATCTTACAGATTTTGACAAAAGGTCCTGGAAGTGAGACTGAAAGCTGTAAATAACTGCTGAAAGAAGATTGAAGATTTAGTTTTTTGATTTTGCTGCATAGTTACTAAATTTTCTCCTCTACTTTCTGATTCTTTACAGATCATGAGTAACATTAGCCAGCAGGATAGGAAGAATAGGTGCTGTAAATACATGAGTATTGGTTTGGCAATTATTTGAGTGATATTGTGCCTGATATTAATTGTGGGAATGACTGTTCTTGACAAGAGTGAAGACAACCATACTTCAGCTTTAGATACAACTACTGCACTAACAGAAATAGAGAAGTTCAGGTTAGATGAGAAGAATCTGGGCATAGACAATACACAAGGGAAACTTTCCTATAATGTGTTCTATCACTTGTTCAGTGAGTATGTTTAGACGATTGATGTGAGAAATTGTTATATATGTACTCTGATCCATTGATCAGTCAAAGAAGGAGTTACCTATCATAGTTTGCCCCTCACTTATGGGATATATTGTAGTCTGTTACTAACAAGATTCTAAAACCAGGATTACATCCAGTATTTCTACTCTAACCATGACGTTGTGTTCTCATTTGTCCCTATAAATAAGTACCTGAATAGAGTAGCTAAGCAGAACAATATACAATTAGTTAGAGGATTCTTTGAGCCTACATTAAATATTGGCACAGCATATGGGCACAGGAATAACTTGACATGATTGCTTACACCATTAGAAAAGAGCTTTATAGATCAGACAGATGACAGGAGAAAGGCATTAAAGGAGAAGTTAGAAAAAAGGTTTAGAGAAAGGGACTTTTAGAAAAGATTATGCTTATAGTGCAATAAAAACACAAGGGAAATTAGCTCTGGATGCGCAACACTTAGGAAAGCTTTGTGTATATAGGCCTAAATCTAGTAATGACACTTTGTGGGAATGAGTGAATGTAGACGTGTTTTTGTTTCAGAGTAAATGGACATTTATGTTGAATGGACAAGGATCAAGTGATTCCTGGTATATATTACATCTGTGGACCAAATGACTATTACCATTTTCTAAGAGGATGGTATGGCACATGTTACTTGGAGATAGTCTTCCCAAAGATATTCAAACTTGAGGACTTGAAAAGATTACCGAAAATGACTGAATTACATCATCTTAAACAATAGAGAGAGTCTCCTCCTGGTATAGTGGGAGATATATTTGGAGCAATGATTCCTTCAGTAGGAGTTGTTCTGAATTGTATAAAGATGTGAAAGTTGTCTACTATTGTGAGTAACATGTTGACAAATTTTTCAGGAGTCCTGATCCTAACAGATACAGAAATGACTGCGGTAAGATCTATGACTCTTCAGAACTGCCTTGCATTAGACATTCTTTTAGCAAAGGATGGCAGTGTTTGCAAAATGCCTAATTCGAAGCATTGCTGCTCATATATTCCTGATAATAGCAAAGAAATTAGAAGTTTACTTACTAATCTGACTAATGAAAGTGCTGATTTGAAAGTGTTGAAAAAAACAGGTGTTTGGGAAGAAGTTGGTAAATGTTTTGCTTCAGTGGGAAATTGGCTCAGCAACATTGGGAAAGGGATAATACTGAAAATAATAAAAGGGATATTGATTATTGTAATTTGCATAATTGGAGCATGGGGAATAAGTAAATTGTGTTTTGCATGATTAAATTAAAGAAAATGAACAATGATCAGAGGAGGGAAGAAATGAAAAGGGAAAATTTGTCTAGCCAAAATTCGAAGACGGAACGGTGATTAAGAGGGATAGAAATGCAAAATGTTTGCAGAAGCAGAAACTTTGTGTGTGAAGATGTAGATATGAAGACATATTTAGTCACCAGAGGAGGGATTGTTAAAGCTGACTTTTTACTAATGAATATTCATGTATTCTGGGTGTTGAATTTGCTTAGAAAATGAGTTAACGCAGAAGAATACTATACCCATTTGAAATTGTGCCTACTTAAGTGACCGTCAATATTCACGAATTGTACTTATTAACAGCTTAATAATGTACAACTTTGAGCTAATGTTTGGATTATTGTAGTAGCATGTCATGTTAAAGGTTATGTATTATGTATTTGATTTATTAACCATAGGCCTTAACTTAGCAAGTTCTTGGGCCTAGTTGCACAGCCTCATGTCTAGCTGCATTGCTTAGGAGATTTATAAAATGGTTGCTTAATAAAATTAAATTGTGATTTTCCACTGCATGGACCAAATGTTAGTAACTAGAATTCGTTCCCATGAGAACTGCTTGCTAGAATATGCTGCACTAGCTAGGGATACATTGAATAACTTAGTGTGTGTAAAAACGACCACCCCAGGAGTAGACAATGGATGCACTTGACTGGAGTATAAGCTGACACAAATTTGTTACCTGACAACCCAAATGACGGGAACAGAAGAAGAGGAGCCAATCGTCGACATGTGAACAGTAAACAAGTAAATTCTTAGATTTGGGGTTTTACTTTCATTGGACTAAACGTAAATGTACGATTCTTTGACCAATAGCAATGTGGGAAGTAGTTTTAGGAAATCTATCTTAGCCAGACGGCTCTAGGAGAAGATACACCATTACGCTCTTTCTTAACTGTCCCAAGATGCTAGTAGCTATTATTCTTTTCTGAACTTCATGAAGAGACTTTACTTTCCTGAATCTTAATGCTGAATTTTGAGGTCTTGCTGATCGAACTGATATCCAGTTGACGAAGACTGTCACAGCTTGCTGAACCATACTGAGGCAAGGTATACGACAATGTTACTGATTGGTATGTCTATTTGCTGTTGTCCATAGGTATCAACCGCTAATTTTGATAGAGCCATAGTTAGATGTTTTTCCAAATTTGTGTGACTAAATTGTTTGCATGACATTCAAACATGCTATTCTAATCTGAATGTTAGTTAGGTTGCTCTCTGAGGGTGCATGCTACATGTGATAAAAGTTGATGTATTTTCTTTGCTGAATCTAAATGTATGCCATTTCTTTTGCACAGTTATTCTTGCTATTGGTTTGAACTGTAACTTTAGAATGTGTAGTGGTCCAAGCTTTGATTAAATTGCGATCCTTTAGGAGAATTGGGCAGCCAGTATTGTTTCTGTATGCTTACCATTTGATTTGAGACTAAGTTTTGTGATATTAGCATTGTTAACATAGGGAAATAAACATTTTAACTTTTACAGAAAGGTGTGGTCATTCATGGCCGAGAGGTCATGGTGTGTGGAAATTATTGACTCTTATGATTGTTAATGCTATTGATTGTTATTGCAATTGATCTGTATTGGTATGGGGTCTCATGGTGGGAACTACTCTAAGTGCAGTCAAAAGGTTCATTGACCTACAGACGCGTTCCCTTAGAAATTAATGTTAATTAGCCAAATAAGGTCAATTAACCAACAGAGGGGTGACCCTGTAGAGAGGGCCAAGTCCAACAGGGAACCACACAATTTTATCTTCAGTGTTTTAAGACACACCCTTACTGAAACTCACCATGCCTCTTGGGACTATTTCTAATTGTGTTTCTTAGGTCAAGACCTTTTTAGAGACCCATCACTTTTTTTTCATCAAACGTAAAACCATGCTTTTAGGTATTAAGAAACAGTAGCATGTACACTTCATGTTAGGTCAAATAGTTCGAACTCAAAAACAACACAACAAGCTTGTGCTTACATTTTGCATCATAAAAGAACATTTTCAATGCATGATTTCGTGTCTTCTAACAAGCCAATATCCTTAAAGCGATCGCACGCCATTCGATAAATTACCCCTAGCTGTTACACTTTATTTTATGCATTGTATAATGGCAGATCTCTTCGTTAAGATTGTGTTACAATTAAAGCCACTCATGCATTCAGCACTAAAATTGTCCTTTCTTGGTTATAAATAATGAATACAAGAGTGAAATAGGTCAACTGGGAAGAATGTAAATAAAAAATACCCGATCCACCCAGAAGCACCTCATGAAATATTCTTGCCAACTTCTTTCGAGAGGCCACATAAAAATCTCATAATCCTTGTATAGGAGGCTGGCCTGGTTTATAGTGGGTACCTAAGGTACATACACCTTATACCAGGTCCAGTTATCCCTTATTGGTGAAATGTAGGCAGTGTTCCAGCAGCTTAGGCTGAACTAGGAGACATGCAAAGCTCCTCCAATACCATTATTATTACACAGTACTTATAAGCAATAAAAGACAATACTTAGTGTTACCAAAAATAAAGGTACTTTATTTTAGTGACACAAGGCCAAAAATATCTTAGAGGCAATACTCCTTCTGGAGGTAAGTATTATATACAATATATACACTAGTAACCAAAATCAGGTAAGTAAAGAGTCACAGAATAGAGCAAACAGTAAAAAATACAATAGAATGCAATGGGCCTAGGGGCAACACAAACTATATACTAAAATAGTGGAATACGAATCACAAATTCCCCCCTAGGCAAGTGCAGGATGTAGTGAGGTGCTGGGAGTGTAAGAAAACAACAAAGGTAAGTAAAGTACCCCATTCCAGAGCCCAGGAAAGCAGGAGTAAAGTACAGTAATTTTTTTCAGGACACACTACAAGTTGTGATAAGAGATTTTGCCAGAACCAAACAAGACTGCAATCAACAAATGATGGATTCCTGGACCTGAAGACCTGTGGAGAGAGGAGACCAATTCCAGAAGTCAATCAATCACTAGATTTATAAAGCGCGCTATGTACCCGTCAGGGTTTCGAGGCTTGGGGGGGGGGGGGTAGCTGCTAACGTTCGAAGAGCCATGTCTTGAGGAGTCTCTTGAAGGTGAGGAGGTCCTGGGTCTGGCGTAGCGAGGTCGGGAGTGAGTTCCAGGTCTTGGCGGCGAGGTAGGAGAAGGATCTGCCGCCAGAGGTCTTGCGCTGGATTCGGGGGACGATGGCGAGGGCGAGGTTGGCAGAGCGAAGTTGGCGTGCAGGAACGTAGAAGTTGAGTCTGGTGTTCAGGTAGGTGGGTCCGGTGTTGTGTAGTGCCTTGTGTGCGTGGGTGAGGAGATTAAAGGTGATCCTCTTGTCCACGGGGAGCCAGTGGAGGTCCTTCAGGTGGTGGGAGATGTGACATCGGCGGGGTATATCGAGGATCAGGCGGGCGGATGCGTTCTGGATGCGTTGGAGTCGTTGGATGTCTTTAGTTGGGATGCCTGTGTAGACTGTGTTGCCGTAGTCGAGTCTGCTACTGACGAGGGCTTGGGTCACCGTCTTTCTGGTTCCTGTTGGAATCCACTTGAAGATTCTGCGGAGCATGCGGAGGGTGTTGAAACAGGAGGAGGAGACTGCGTTGACCTGTTTGGACATGGTGAGAGCTGAGTCGAGGATGACGCCGAGGTTTCGCGCGTGGCTTGCTGGGGTGGGTGGGGGGCCCAGGGCGGTGGGCCACCAAGAGTCGTTCCAGGCAGATGGGGAGCGGCCGAGGATGAGGACTTCCGTCTTGTCGGAGTTTAGTTTCAGGCGGCTGTTGCTCATCCACTCGGCGATGGATTTCAGTCCCTCGTGGAGGTTGGCTTTGGCGGTGTGAGGATCTTTGGTCAGGGAGAGGACGAGCTGGGTGTCGTCGGAGTAGGAGAGGATGATGAGGTTGTGCTGACGGGCCAGTTGTGCGAGGGGGGCCATGTAGACGTTGAACAGCATTGGGCTTAGCGAGGAGCCTTGGGGGACGCCGTATATGAGGTTGGTGGCTTCAGAGCGGAAGGGTGGGAGTCGGACTCTCTGGGTTCTGCCGGAGAGGAAGGAGGAGATCCAGTTGAGGGCTTTGTCTTGGATACCGGCTTCGTGGAGGCGATTTAGTAGGGTGCGGTGGCAGACCGTGTCGAAGGCAGCGGAGAGGTCCAGGAGGATGAGGGCTGAAGTTTCGCCGTTGTCCATTTGTTGTCTGATGTCATCTGTGGCGGCAAGGAGTGCAGTCTCTGTGCTGTGGTTGCGTCTGAAACCGGATTGGGAAGGGTCTAAGATGGAGTTGTCTTCGAGGTAGTGGGAGAGCTGTGCGTTGACGATTTTCTCGATGACTTTCGCTGGGAAAGGGAGGAGGGAGATCGGATGGAAGTTTTTGAGATCGTTGATGTCAGCCTTAGGTTTCTTGAGATGGGGTTGGATTTCTGCGTGCTTCCAGCTGTCCGGGAAGGTAGCGTGTTGAAGGAAAGGTTGATGATTTTGCGGAGTTTGGGGGCGATGGTGACGTCGGCTTTATTGAAGATGTGATGTGGGCAGGGGTCTGAGGGAGATCCTGAGTGGATGGAGTTCATGGTCTTTAGGGTTTCGGCATCGTCTATGTGGGTCCAGGTGGTGAGGCGTCGGTGTGGGAGGAGTTGTTGGGGGTGTGGTCAGGCGGAGGTGCGGTGTTGAAGCTGTCGTGGATGTCTGCGATTTTCTGGTAGAAGAAGGTGGAGAGATCGTCGCAGAGTTTCTTGGATGGTGGGACGCCGTTGACGCTGGCGTTGGGGTTGGAGAGCTCCTTCACGATGCAGAAGAGTTCCTTGCAGTCGTGTGCGTTGTTGTTAAGGCGTTCTGTGAAGTGGGAGCGTTTGGCCAGTCGGATCAGTTGGTGGTGTTCGCGGTTGGCTTCCTTGAGGGTAGCAAGGTTGTCGGGTGTTCGCTCGAGGATCCATTTTTTCTTGAGTTTCTAGCAGGTGCGTTTGGAGGTGGTCAGTTCGTCTGTGAACCAGGCTGTTTTTTTCTTTTCTTGGTTGACGGTGGGTCTCTTGAGTGGTGCTAGGATGTTGGTGCAGTTGAGGATCCATAGTTGGAGGTTGATGGCGGCGGAGTCCGGGTCGGTGGGGTCGGGTGGTGGGTTTTTGGCGAGGGTGCTGGCTAGTTGGTCTTTGGTGATTTTTCCCCAGCGGCGGTGAGGCGGTAGTGGGGTGCGGTGGTGTTCGGTGTTTTTCTTGAAGGAAAAATGGACGCAGTGATGGTCGGTCCAGTGGAGTTCGGAGGTGTGGCTGAATGAGATGTGGTTGCTTGCAGTGAAGAGTGCGTCAAGGGTGTGGCCGGCGATGTGTGTGGGTGTGTTGACCAGTTGACGGAGTCTGAGGTTGGAGAGGTTGGTGGTCAGTGATGCGGTGTTGGCGTCATTGTTGTTCTCCAGGTGGAAGTTGAGGTCTCCCAGGAGGATGTAGTCTGAAGAGGCGAGGGCGTGGGTGCTTGCGAGGTCAGAGATGGTGTCGCTGAAGGGGGCTCTTGGTCCTGGAGGACGGTATATGAGGGTTCCTCTGAGGGTAGTGTTGGGGTCGGTGTGGATCTGGAAGTGGAGGTGTTCGGCTGTCTTGAGGGTGTCATCCGTGTGGGTGTGGATCTTGAGGGTGGGTTTGTGGGCGATGGCTATTCCTCCGCCGATTCCGTTGGTGCAATCTCTTCTGGTGATCTTGTAGCCGTCAGGGATGGCGATGGCGATGTCTGGGGCCGAGGAGTCGTTCCACCAGGTTTCGGTTAGGAAGGTTACATCTGGGGCGGTGGAGTCGAGCAGGTCCCAGAGCTCGATGGTGTGCTTTCGTGCGGAGCGTGTGTTAAGGAGGATGCAGTGCAGGTGGTTTGTGTTGATTGTTGCAGGCTTCATTGTTCTGTTGCAGGTAAAGTTGCAGTTGCGGCAGGAGAAAGGTCCTTTGGTGTGCTTTGGGGTGGCCTGGCAGCAGGCAGTCGAGGAGCCAGGGTTGAGTACGTGGAGTTCGCTGGCTGAGTAGCGAAGGCTGGTGGCGCGGAGGGCGTGAGGACCAGGGGGGGTGGCGCTGGGCGCGGTCCAGGCGCAGACGGGCGCAGGCGGGAGGGAGCGGCAAATGGGGGTGCGAGGGGGGCGGGGCCGCAGGGAGGCAGCGGCAAGGGGAGATCGGCAAGGGGGAGCACCCAAGGGGCGAAAAACCAGGGAAAGAGCAAGGCACAAAACAGTAAGGAAAAGTTTAAAAACAGGCACAAAATGCAATTATGGCACAAGTTACAATCGGGGTACAGCAATCAGAGGGGCACAACGGGGGCAGAAGCGCAAGGAGGCAAGGCGCTGAAAAAATAGAAATGCACTTACAGGACGGCGAAAAGCGGCACAATCAGAAGGGGCACAACGGGGGCAGAAGCGCAAGGAGGCAAGGCGCTGAAAATTAGAAAAACACTTACAGGACGGCGAAAAGCGGCACACGGGTCAAGTGAAGCTTACTAGAGCCCACTAGACACCAGGGATGAGGCGCAGGAGGATGCCTGCGGGTGGAGGAGGGCCTCGAACACGCCAGCAGCAGCGTGGGCTTGAGTCAGGGGCAGGAGACAGCAGGGTGGTGCTGCGGACGTGGGGGGCGAGCTCTAGACCTAAGGCAGGTCAGAGGTCGCTCACTCGCGACGCGCAGTGCCAGCCATTTAGAAGGGAGGGGGGAGGGAGGAGCAGCTGGGAGGCGGGAGGGAGTGGCAAATGGGGGCGCGAGGAGGGCAGGGCCACAGGGAGGCAGCGGCAAGGGGAGATCGGCAAGGGGGAGCGCCCAAGGGGCGAAAAACCAGGGAAAGAGCAAGGCACAAAACAGTAAGGAAAAGTTTAAAAACAGGCACAAAATACAATTATGGCACAAGTTACAATCGGGGTTCAGCAATCAGAGGGGCACAACGGGGGCAGAAGCACAAGGAGGCAAGGCGCTGAAAAAATAGAAATGCACTTACAGGACGGCGAAAAGGGGCACAATCAGAAGGGGCACAACGGTGGCAGAAGCGCAAGGAGGCAAGGCGCTGAAAATTTGAAAAACACTTACAGGACGGCGAAAAGCGGCACACGGGTCAAGTGAAGCTTACTAGAGCCCACTAGACACCAGGGATGAGGCGCAGGAGGATGCCTGCGGGTGGAGGAGGGCCTCGAACACGCTAGCAGCAGCGTGGGCGTGGGTCAGGGGCAGGAGACAGCAGGGTGGTGCTGCGGACGTGGGAGGCGAGCTCTAGACCTAAGGCAGGTCAGAGAGTCCAGGAAGGACAGGAGCCCCTGCCAACCTAGAAGATGGTGCAAAAGTGGATTCTCTGGTAAGAAGAAGAGTACAGAAGAGCACCAAAGAAGATGGCTTCAGGTTACTGCTTAGTGCAGGTGAGGTCCCACGTAGAGTTGCTGGATGCAGGCTGCTTGCGTCGCTGGATTCCACCAACATGCCTTAGTTCACGCAAGTACGCGGTTTTGTCAAAATGGAGCTGCCTGGAACCAGAAGAAACCTGGGGGTCCCAACTCAGACTGAGGAGACAGAGGGGGCTCTCAGTACTTCAGAGAGCCCACAGAAGACCAGACAGCACCCACGAGAGTCCCAGAACACAGGGACAAAGAAGATGCAAAGTGCAGTTGTTGCAGCACAACAAAGGAAGGTCCCACACCGCTGGAGAACAACTCAGCAAGTTGTGCGTCACAGGATGGAGTGCTGGGGACCTAAGCTACAATGTGCATGAAGGATTCTCGGAAGAAGTGCACAGAAGCGCAAGGAGCCTAGAGAAGATGCAGTGCACAGGGGTACTGTTGCAGCACGGGGAAGCAAGCTCTTAACTCCACCAAATTTGGACAGCTGGACCTTAGGACAGTCTGGGTCATGTCGGTCCACGACCTGTATTCCAGGGAGCACGCTCTTCATCAGGAGAGGAGTCCCAGAGTATCGGTCGTCGACGCAGAAGGGTGCCTGCAGAAACAGGGAAGTGACTCTGTCACTCCACAGGAGATTCCTTCGGTTCTTCTGGTGCAGGATGAAGACAGGGAGTCCTCAGAGCGTGCACACCTTGGAAACTGTTGCAAATGCTGGCTGGAGTTGAAGTTGCAAGTTACAGGAGTCATCCTGGATACTTTGTTGCAGTCACAGCAGTTCCTGGAGCAGTCTGCAGTTGATCCGACGGTCAGAAGGTGAAGCAGAAGATGCAGAGGATTCCTGGAACAGTCTTGCAAGCTGAATCTAGGAAACACCCAGAGAAGAGACCCTGAATTGCCCTGAGAGGGGGATTGGCTACCTACCCAGGTATGCACCTATCAGGAGGGATCTCTGATGTCACCTGCAGGCACTGGCCACTCAGAGGTCTCCAGAGTGTCCCCACACCTCAGAATCCAGGATGGCTAATGCCAGGGACACACTGGATGAGGTCTGGGCACCACCCCTGGGGTGGTGATGGACAGGGGAGTGGTCACTGCCCTTTCCTTTGTCCAGTTTTGCACCAGAGCAGGGACTGGGGGTCCATGAACCAGTATAGACTGACTTATGCAAGGAGCACACCACCTTTGCCCTTCAAAGCATTTCTAGAGGCTCTAGGGGGCTACCCCTCCCAAGCCTGTAACACCTATTTCCAAAGGGAGAGGGTGTAACACCCTCTTCCCAAATGAAATGCATTGTTCTGCTTCTTGGGATTGAGCTGCTCAGTCCCCAGGAGGGCAGAAACCTGTCTGTGAGGTGACAGCAGCTGGGAAACCTCAGAGAGCTGGTGCCCATGTACTTGGGGTACATGGGTACAAGATTTGGAATGGGGGGACAATTCCATGATCTTAGACACCTCACATGGCCATATCCTGAGTTACCATTGTGAAGCTACATATATGTATTGACACATATGTAGTGCACACATGTATAGATATCCCTGCACTCACGGTGTCTGGGGAATTGGCCCTGGACAATGTGGGGGCATCTTTGCTAGTACAAGGGTGCCCTCACACACAGTAACTTTGCACCTAGCCTTCAGTAAATGAAGGTTAGACATATATGTGACTTAGAAGTTACTTAAGTGCAGTGAAAAAGGCTGTGAAATAGTGTGGACACTATTTCACTCAGGCTGCAGTGGCAGTCCTGAAGAAAGGTTTGTCTGAGGTTCTTATGGATGGCAAAAGAAATGCTGCAGCCCATAAGGATTTCTTGGAACCCCAATTCCCTGGGTACCTAGGTACCATACACTAGGGACTTATAAGGGGGGGTCCAGTGTGTCAATCAGAATTGGAGTATGGAGTAACTAAACTATAGTGGCAAATTTGGTAAGCAGAGAGAGCATAAGCACTGGAGTTCTGATTAGCAGATACAGTGATACAGGTAATCATACTGACAACACACACATAGGCCACAAACTATGAGCACTGGGGTCCTGGATAGCAGAATACCAGTGAGACAGGCAAAACACACAGACAATGTATTTCCAAGGGCACCATGTTTATATATACTTCCTAAAATACATAAAAGTAGGACATCACCACCAGGTAGACCCATTATATCGGGATTAGACTCCCCCACTGTAACTCTGTCTAAATACATTGATAGTTTTTTACAACCGTTTGTCAAAAACCTCCCCTCTCACTTGCAAGACACACGTGATGTTCTGACAAAATTAGAAGACATCACTTGGTCCTCAGAAATGATGTGGGTAACTCTAGAGGTGAGTTCCCTTTACACTTGCATACCTAAGAACAGAGGCCTGGAAGCCATCTGTCATTTTTTAGCGAATAGGTCTGCTTCCTACTTAGAACACACCAATATGTTAGTGGAAATGATTCGGTTTATACTCGAAAATAATGTTTTCATTCACGAAGGCAAGTGGTACAAACAAGCACAAGGAGTGGCGATGGGTTCACGATTCTCGCCCTCATATGCAAACCTGTATATGGGACTTTTTGAGAAAACACATCTGTGGTTGAATGGCCCTCCTAATTTGACTGATCATATATTCTTTTGGGGAAGATATATAGATGATGTACTGATGATCTGGACTGGTGACGAGTCACAACTGGTTGAACTTATTCTTCATATTAACAACAATGATTTTAACATCAATATGACATATGAATTTAGTAGGGAACAAATTAACTTTCTTGACTTGGAAATTTATACAGAAAATAATTGTGTACACACAAATTTACATTGCAAATCAACTGCATGCAATGCATTATTACACGCCATGAGTGCCCATCCTATTACACAGATCAAAGCGATTCCCTTTGGGGAGATGGTTCGGGTAAAGAGGAATTGTAGTAATGACAGACTTTGTGAACTAGAATTGAATAAATTGGTTAACAGATTTACCCAGAGAGGTTACTCGAAAACCACTTTGAACTGTGCAAGAACTAAACTCAATAAGATACCAAGATCAGTGTTGTTGTGTAATAACAGAAAAAAGAATGATATGTCAGAAAAATCAATATCTTTCTGTACTTCGTTCAGTAAAAACAGTCAGGATATCTATAAGATACTGCTAAAACATTGGAATGTTCTTTATACCGATAACACCCTTACACATATACTATCTAGGAAGCCGCAAATGATTCATAAAAAAGGTACTACAATCAGGGATCTAATATGTAAGAGTTTTTTACCACCTCTTAATGAGAAACCATTAACCTGGCTACCCGAAAAACCTAAGGGCTTTTTCAATTGCAGCAGATGCAATGTATGTCATCTAGCCTTACACAAGACATATACGTTTAATTTCAATGGTAGCAAAACATATAGGATCCAGGATTTCATCAATTGTAATACAAGATACGTTGTGTATGTTTTGATATGTGAATGTATGAAAATATATGTAGGAAGTACCATTCGACCTCTTAAGGAGAGGATTCAAGAACATGTTCGGGCCCTGAGGAACAAAAACACATTCTCTCCAATAGTACGTCACATAACCAAGGAACACTCCCTTGCGGAGACCCATATGTTCAAATATATGGGTATCAGCCAAACATGTGCACACCCCAGAGGGGGCAATCGTGAGCTAGAACTTAGAAAAAATTAATCCAGATGGATACTCAGGCTTAAAAGCATAAAACTAGGTATGAACGTGAATCACAAAATGTACCATTTCTTATGAGTTTACACAGTTATAATGTGGAATAAGTATTTACTCATGATGTCTATGCTCTGTTCATGTTTTGTCTGGTTTGGCATTGGATGTGCGTTAATGGTTAAGGACTAACATATATCATTCAATGGTTGTAGCATGGACCAATAATTTTTTGCATGGTACTGAGTTTCTCCTACTAACCATTCACATGTGGGAATAGACTTCACGGCTATACTTATAGTACTGGTAATGATATATTTTTACACCTAAGATATGTATGACAGGCCTTTAATTATTCTTTCGACTGTGCGTTACACATACACACTTAATAGACATGTTGGGTTCCATAAACTAAGGAGAATAGGATGGCCTTTTGTTTGGGTCCAATTAACTCAATTTCACCATATACTCAGCGGAAACATTATTGTGGTAGTTGTGGCATGTACAACATGCTGTCCTGATGTGATCATGATTATGTACAACTTAATATGCAATTGGACAATGTGGTTATAGATAGGCTTGGCATCTAAGATACACAAATATGTTTGGTACACTCTTATAATATGGCGCCCGTAGAAATACATCAACTCTACATTCAATTGGCGTTGGTGGCTTTGTGTCACTAAGAGAGTCTAATAATGAACTAGTGGCGCATCCAGTCTTCAATTGGTTAATTTGATGCCTTTTGAGGCTCTTATAAGTTAGGGCTGACACACATGTTGGAGGATTGTATTACTTTGCTTACGATGTTCTATTTAAACATCACTCGGAAATTCCAAGATGGCGGCCGCGGCGAGTCCTACTTCTATTTCTTTTTACTACATGACACCGCCGCTAGCAAGTCTTCCGGTTTACGTTATCCATACGGAAAGGCGTTCAACTTGACTTTAATGAAACCCTGAAAAGGTAGGAAACCGGCTATTAGTTGTCTCGATAAGTAAACGCACCCTATATATGCTTATCTACAAATTAAGACATGTATGCAGTTATTCAGATGTTTCGGGTGCACACAACTATCAAGTAGTGGACTATATATTTTGAACAGAGTACGATCGTGAAGGATATGCGGAGAACACGCTAGCATAATTTATTATTTGTGAAATGTGTTTCAGGTTGGGCACTACGTGAATTGTGTCACTTTTGGAAATGATACGATTGAAGAAAAAAGTCAAATGAGTACAGGTTAGTGATAATACTGGGTTATGGACACAAGAAAATATTTGTGGTTATTCTTACTTGATATGATTTATTGACTTTATTGTATCGGGACTTTTACAGTGTTGGTGCATACGTTTTGGCTATTATAAACTTGGAAACGGGATCGTAATTCGTATTAGTACAGAGAAATAAGGTACTCAATTTGAATATATCTTTTACATCACTTAGTTCCAAACTAGAGCCGTTCACTTAGGGTTCGATGGAACTTTTTCTTCTCTTTGAATAGATGGAGACTGGGTACAACACATCCTAGTTCACCATATACCATATATAACTAATATAAATTTGCATGGACACAGCATGCTTATTACTCCTTTCTTGAGTTAGCTGAGAGATATTGTCTCCTGTCTAGGGTCTCCAGCAGCACAGTAGCCGTAGGCTTAAACATATTTCCAAGGTTTTGAATCACCTCTAATATTCAAAGACTCGGTGGCATGTTGGCTGGTGTTTTTGGTGTAGTATTTTTCTTTATTCGCACTTATTGTTGTTTAAGGGATTTCCACTACACATTGGGTGCTGGTTTATTAAAATTAACTTGTAATAATTCATATTCTGTGGCAAGATGGTTAATGGTTGAAGGACGTATATATATAAAAAAAAAAAAAAAAAATAGGTCAGAACAAGGATTTACATGATTTGTTTTGTCAGCCTTGAT
The DNA here is from genome assembly GCF_031143425.1 of Pleurodeles waltl. NCBI lineage: Eukaryota > Metazoa > Chordata > Amphibia > Caudata > Salamandridae > Pleurodeles > Pleurodeles waltl. Next base: position 3,856,608 of record NC_090437.1, on the reverse strand, counting down.
AAAGTCCCCTTTGGGGACGAAACATGTGTCGGCTGTATTGGATCACTAATCTACAAATTGACCTTTTGCATCGGATTCAATCGGATTATTAATTTATACACTGATCCTCGACATTGGATGATAAGAAATTTCAGTGCTACAAGCTAATGAGTTGGACATTATCTGTTTTTACTATGGACTTATTGGAACATGATGATTTGACAGTGAGACTGTCAAACATTGTGAGGCTCTGATTAGATCAGAGGTTCTGAGATAAATGTGGGGTATTTATGTTTGTTTCTAACTTGGTCACACATATATGATTTGTACTTGTGTTGTTTTGTCTTGTACATTCTCATTGCTATATATGTTTAATATATCTGTAATTTTCTTTTTCTGTATTAAAAATATAATTGTAATAGTATAGTCTCTGAGATATTGCACACCTACACCATTGCCATATATTTATGCTGTTGTTTCTTCTTGGATTATATTATGAGTTTGTATCAAATTTTACAATAGAACTCAGAACACATGGACTTGAATAGACAATGTAACTTCTTTTACTTTCTAAGTGTGCTCCATTCTTAGTCTAAGCTATAATTCGTTGGTACAAGATTTCTTGTTCCTTAATACATGTTCGACAACAGGCATGTTTAGAATGTGTTGAGCACCATTACTATACTCTATACAAATGGGAATGTGAGGCGTTCTAGTAAGGTTTTCTGTTGTTGTTGAGTTAATAGAAAACACACGGACAAATAGGGTTTTAACTATGAGCACCGGGGTCCTGGTTAGCAGGATGCCAGTGAGACAATAAAAACACACTGACAAACACTCACAAACAGGCCAAAAGTCGGGGTAGCCATGCTAGAAAGAGGCTACTTTCTCACACCTTGTTCACAGAGCGTTACGCCACTGCATGCACATCCACTAGCATTACGCCAATTCCCAATTTGTGGACTGACCACTCCCTTAACTGTCATTTAATATGAAAATGTTGCAAGTGTTTAAATGATCTAGTGGTTGGTGAGGCCTTCCTTTCTTTGGATTCTTTGATCGCTTTGCAGAGTGGCCAGCTCTCTCTCTGGGGCTAATGCTTAGAATAAGTAAATTTCACATGAATTGTTTTTCTTCTTTTTTTGATGTTTTTGCATCTCTAGGTTTATATGTTTTTGATAACAATTGCCCCTTTACTCGTGATTGCCCACCGACCTTCTTGTAGCTGTTTTTGCGAATAAACGTATTCCTAATATGACTATTTATATGTGTTGATTTAAAAAGACACGAGGCATTCATTAAAAAAAAATACTCCGTGGTCGTGAATAGCGACTGTATGTATGTTTTATGGTTAGTTAATTCAGCCGTCTGACTCCCTTGGTAAAGTAAACAGACACCAACAGGAAACCCGAAAACATATCTCACTTTGACAACAAAAGCTGTTTTATTTTATTTTAATTTCCACGTTGCAATCACAGGCTCACTTTTCAACTCCCACCACCCACCCGTCTAGATTCCTTTGTGTTTCTATTAAGGGAAGTTTAAGGGGCCCTACTTTAAAGAGGGACTAGGGCAGGGGTGATACCATCTTGATTTATGCAGCTGGAATATGTCTCTGTTGCCACTTACAGAAATGTAGAGGTAGAAAGGTGCTTACTTACCTGCTAGCTGATTTGTGAATTAATACTGAAATCGACTGTCTTGCTGTTAGTTCCTCCCAGCCTGTTGTCTGCTTCTCACCACTGAAAACAGAAGATTGCATTGCCAATCGTCATGGGGCTCAATGAATTATCGAGCACCAGTGGGTTGTACAGGCCAAGAAATCGAATTCTTCCTGCGGCCTTCAATTATAGACTGCAAAAAATGTAATGGAAATGCTCCTTGCTGTTCGCTGCGGTTGAACCTGGGGTTTGAGACAAACTGTTTCTCCAATTGTCTTTGAAGATGAACTTTGTTATTTTTAGATTTTTTACAAATTGATTTTAGAGACGATTTAATAACGTAATATTTCGATGTTACTTATTTCTGCTATTTCATTAAATCTGCATGGTACTCTCTTAAAATGAAGAACAGTGACTATCGAGAAAAATAATGCTAGGTTAGTCTTTTCGGTTTGAAAGCTTCGGGGTCTGGTCCTAAGTAACACCAGTGAGTGAGGCACATTTTATGTCACAATCCAGTGAGGCTTTGTGCATTCCCTCTAGAAAGTCACACACAAAGGGAGCTGGGGTGTGATATTTGCATCAAGATTGCCCATCACCAGGCTGATGAGTTTTACCGACAGGTCCCTCTTGTCCTCGCTCCATTCATTACTAATGGACATTAACCTATCTCCATGACAGAAAAAAGAACACAAGAAATACTGACCCCTTTACCCCACCCCCTCCCACTGGGAGTACAAAAGGCATACTTACCCGGCATTCCTTCTGTTTTTTTTTCTGTCCTGAGGCAGAATGGTGTGCATAATGGAGGTAGCTGCTCCTGCAGGGTTGGGGCGGCTTCCATGAGCATCCACCTGTTCATCTTGATGAACGATGATGTTGGTATTTCTGTGCAAGCCTCCCTACCTGCTGGGCTCACAGGGAGTCGCTTGTTTCAGTTTCGGACAGGATTGCTGCTGGTCAGGTCTCCTGTTTCCAGTCCATTTATGGAGCTGATTCAAGAGTGTTTTCCTGTCCAGTGAATCTCCTGGGCTACAGGGCAGCCTGGGGGCTGTGATCGCTAGTTGCACTTGCTGCCTGACTTCCAGCCATGACAGGATGCCATCTCACAGGCATGAGGAGGGTTTTGCCCGCACCTGTTCTCTGTGTTTTTGGCACTGTCCCTGCCTTCTATTGCTTCATAAGCAGGTAGCCCAGGGGATGAGTACCACGTGGTGGAGTTTCTCCTTTTCTTTTTTGGCACATTTGTCCAGTCTGTACAAGACTGCTTGGCTCTCTGTGGAGTGCTTTATTCTGGCCATGGGGAAGCATTCTCAAAAACTGAGGCATGTGGTGGTGTCAGACGAGGATGGGCCAGGCCCTGAAGAGCAGAAAAGGAAATACATCTCAAAGTAAATGCTGCCTAACCTCATTCAGCTTATTAAGGCTAAAATGGGATTTCGGGATGAGGTGGATCCTTGCTGCATCAGTTTCAGAGTATGATGCTAGTGTATGTACCAGTGCACTCCTGCAATCAGGAAGTCCTCAGGTGGGAGTGGAAGGTTTCCCTGCTTTATGGCCAAGTTATATCCCTTGCAGGATATGTAAAAGGACTTGCCAGACTCCATTTCCATGGATTCCTTTGTGGCCAGTTAAGTTTTGCATCTTTGTCTGAGGATGAGGTCATCAAGGATGCTGTGTACAAGAAAGTGGACGTCTCCCTCAAAATGGTGTATTTGGGGGCCCATCTGGCTCTTCGGGCTTGTATCTATGGCATATATGTGGCGCAGTCACTCATTTCTGATATGATGACCCTAAATAGGACCTTGGATGAGTCCTCAGACAATTCGGGGGTGGTGGAGCATATAGAACACCAAATGGAGTTCCTGTCCAATGTGTCCTTTAATGTTGTGAGGGCCTCAGTGCTCTCCAGCTGGAGTTTTTGTGGCGGCTCGGTGTAATCTGGTTCTGAAAGACTAGAAGACAAATGCGGCCCAGAAGTCTTCTGTGCTCTGGATATCTTTCCAGGGGTCTGTGTTGGGGTTCATGGTGGCAGCAGTGTTCACAGTGGCTTGGGCTCAATTTCAACTCCGGCTTCTGTGGCTCCATCTTCTCGCCTTTTGGAATCTACCCTTCAGAGACTTCCAGATGTTAGTTCCAGTGTGTCCTGCAGTGGTTCTGAACTTGAGTTGGTAGACAGTGTGGGACAATCTATCCAGGGAGTTCCCTTCCAGCTGAATCCTCCATTGGTTCTGACAACGGATGCTAGCGCTTTTGGTTGGGGGGCAACCCTGCGGGACAGGTCTCTGCAGTGTCTGTGGTCTCTTCAGGAGGGGAGATATTCCTCCAATTGGAGAGAATTAATGGAAGTCTTCTGGTCTACCAAGGGTTTTTGGAATCTTCTGATAGGGCACTACTTGGTGGTGCGTTCAGACAACCAGGTGGCTATGGTGTATCTCAACAACCAGGGGGGTATTAGATTAGCTTCAAGTCCCTCAATGCTGTGGCCCTGCCCTTGTTCCAATGAGGGGAGATTAATCTTCAGTCTCTTGTAGCAGTTCTTGTGAGGGGAGTGGACAATGGGGGGGCAGATGTCCTCAGTCACTTCTTTCCTCTCTCTTAGGAACTATGGCGCAAATTTATACTTTTTGATGCACAACTGCGCCAACGCAGTTGTGCGTCAAAAATTTTACCGCCGGCTAACGCCATTCCAAAGCGCCATGCGGGCTCCTTATTTATTGAATGACGTTAGCCGGCGCTGCGGACTGGTATGCGTAAAAAAAAATGACTCACACCAGGCAGCGCCGGCGTAGGGGAAAATGGAGCTTGGGCATCAAAAAATGGGGCAAGTCAGGTCTGAGGCAAAATTTTGGCCTCAACCCGATTTGCGCCATTTTTTTTTACGCCCAACCCCCATTGAAATGACTCCTGTCTTAGCAAAGACAGGAGTCATGCCCCCTTGCCCAATGGCCATGCCCAGGGGACTTATGTCCCCTGGGCATGGTCATTGGGCATAGTGGCATGTAGGGGGGCACAAATCAGGCCCCCCTATGCCACAAAAAAAAAACGAAAAAAAAAACTTACCTGAACTTACCTTAACTTCCCTGGGATGGGTCCCTCCATCCTTGGGTGTCCTCCTGGGGTGGGCAAGGGTGGCAGGGGGTGTCCCTGGGGGCATGGGAGGGCACCTCTGGGCTCCTTCTGAGCCCACAGGTTCCTTAACGCCTGCCCTGACCCAGGCGTCAAAATGACGTCACAGTATAAATAAGGCGCACAGGCCTTAAAGTCATTTTTTGGAAGGGAACGCCTACCTTGCATATAATTAACGCAAGGCTGGTTCCCCCCTCCAAAAAATGACGCACATGGTGGAACTTTGACGCCCGCAGGGTCGGACGTCAAAGTATAAATATGAGGCAGTGTTTGCGGCGATTGTGCGTCAAAAATTTTGACGCACATTCGGCGCAAAGAGAGTATAAATATGCCCCTATGTCTCTCTCTTGGAAATTGTTACTTCAGGTGTGCAGGAAGCAGTGCTTAATTTGTGCTTGTTGTTTCCGGTGCTGAGCACCGGCACTTATTTATGAGGGCCGGCGCTTAGTCTTCTGCCTCAAGCATTTGCAGCGAGCAAAAGACACATTTCGGAAAGACGGAGGAAGAGAAAAACAAAAGAAAATGACAATGAAAGAAAGTAGAAAGCTTTAAGAGTGACCTGAAGGGGCAGGAGTGGCTGTAAATGGATTACAGAGGCCCGAGATGGCTTCAGGATTACCCTGCTTCAGTATTTGGTGTTCATACATTTAATTGCAGCAGCTGCGTGTTTAAGATGAGGGCTTTAGGCACCGGCACATTTTTATTTACAAATTAAGCACTGGGTACATGGTTAGTGTTTAAGTATCGTTTGACAGCAAGGCCAGCCTTTAGCTTGGTCGAGCTGGGCCCACGCCCAGAGCGCTGACCCCCAGAAGGGTGCAGGACAGTGCTTAATGTAAGCCGGTGGTTTCCGGTGCGCAGCACTGGCACATATTTTTGTGGGCAGGCGCTTATTTTTCTGCCTCAAGCATTTACTGTGAGCAAAAGACACATATGGGAAAGGCAAAGAAGAGAAAAACGAAAAAGTGTCACAAAGAAGAAAGTAGAAAGCTGCAAGAGTGGGCCCTAGGGGCAGGGAGTGCCTGTAAATGGATTAAAGAGGCCAGAGATCGCTTCAGGATGAGTTGCCACAGTATTCCTTGCTTGCACATTTAATTGCAGCAGCCGCATGTTTAAGAGGAGGGCTTCGGGCACCGGCAAGTTGTTATTTTCAAATTAAGCACTGGCAGGAAGTTTGGTGTGCCTTTCCTGGACCTATTTGCTTCCAGGCTAAATGCGCAGGTTCCCAGGTTCTATGCTTGTACCCAGCAGGAGGTGCCCTGGGTGGTGGATGTTCTTACAGATCTTGGTCGGACCGACTATTGTATGCCTTCGGGCCAGTTGCTCTCATTCCCTAGTTTCTGGCTCAGTTGATGGGTGAGGCCAGGGTGGTGATTCTGGTGGTGCCATTTTGGCCTCACGAATCTTGATTCCCCACTCTATGGTTGATGGCTGTTCAGGGTCCTTGATACCATACCCTCTGCGATTAGTACCATCTCCGGATCTCCTGCAGCTTCTGCTGTCAGTCTGGAAATTGAGAGGAGAGGGCTGCAGTGCAAGGCTTCCCTCACCATTTAGCGGTAGCAATTCAGCACTCCCGGAAACCTGCAACATTTAAATCTTATGAAAATCATTGGGGTAACTTTCAGAAGTGGTGTGAGCCTGTGGGGGTGTCTTCTTTGGATTGTTCCCTGTCAGATGTGCTGTAGGCCTTATGGGAGGGCTTTGAGAAGCATTTATGGATGTCAACTTTGCGAGACCAGTGGGTGGCCATTAAGGTGTTTTGTTCTCCTTGGGGGAATCCGGAGGATGTGGATGACTTGGTGTCTCGTTTACTCCACAGTTTTTTTCTATCCTGTCCTGTGGTGAAGCCTCCTTGTCACTTTTGGTATTTACTATTGGTTTTGAAGGCCCTGGTGCCTGCACCTTTTGAGCCCACGGAATTGTCTGACTTTAGGTTTGTCACTTTCAAGGTGGTTTTTCTGGTGGCTGTCACCTCTGCCAGGTGCATAGGTGAACTGGGGGGTGCTTATGGCTCATGAACCGTTCCTGTCTTTTTCGGAAGATGGGGTGGTGCTATGGCTGGATTCCGCTTTTGTTCCCAAGATGGCTTCCCAGTGTCATCATTTCCAGGAGGTAGTTTTGCCTGCCTTAGGGGCCGAGTCTGCAGGGGATGGGGATCTGGATTGGTCTTTACTGGATGTGAAATGGGCATTGCAGCTCTTGTTAGCTTGGAGCCGGTCTTTGTGAAAAATTGATTCTTTGTGTCTTTGGAACCTCCTCTAAGGTGGACAAAGCCTCCTCTTAGTCTATCAGCTAATGGCTCAAACAAGTGATTAGATTGGCCTATTTCTTGTCTGGGTTTCCTCCTCCGGCTGGGTTGCAGGGTTGATATACAAATGGGGTGTCAGCTTCCTGGGCCGAGTTGCTGGTTTTCCTTTTTTTAAATTGGGCAGACGGCTATATGGGCATCTTCCAACACTTTTGTTCACCATTATTGGCTCTAGAATGTCTTGGGGGAGGACACTAATTTTGGGCTGGAAGTTTTGTGTGCTGTTTGCTCTTAATCCTACTATCTTGTGTCTGTTTTGTGTCAGTTATTAAATCACTTCTGGGTGCCTTTTTTCTGGTGTAGTGTCCTTTTGTGGTTTTCTGTTTGTGGTTATTTTGGCAGGCCAGACTTTGTGGCTTGGGTATTCCACATTAGTAATGAATGGGACGAGGACTGGAGGGACCTGGGGGTAATGTTCTATTACATACTAGTAATCTTCATTACTCCTGGTTGTGTAGTCCTTGTCCCATTCTTTATACCCACCCCCCACCTCCCGCACATCCAGCCTTCCATTTTTTCTTGGCTTGGTAGTTCAGCAGGAATGCTGGATAAGTATGCATCATGTACTTCTTGTGGGAGAGGGTTGGGATAAGGGGGTCAGTATTCCTTATGCTCTTTTTTCTGTCATGGAGATAGTTTTATCTCCATTAATAATGAATAAGAAGAGGACTACCGGGCCAGGAGTAATGAAGATCACTGATAATTAATAGGACATCCCTGGGCTAGATGGGAGGGAGGAACTGACACTTACACTAAATACGGCTGTACCTTTCCCCAGTCAAAGAGGTGCATAACCCCCTGCAGAGCATCTGGAGCCAGGGAAATAAGGACAGCGACCCTGTGCACTCCGAAGGTCTCCTCTCTTCGTAGTCTCCTCAACTTCAAAGGCTCAATTGGGTATAAGTATTGGACCCCAAAGCCCTTGTGGGTCCTGAGGAGACTCTGCCAAGAAGAGAATCTGTACTGCTAGGAGGGACTGCCACTTTGCTAACTAAATGTAGTCAATTAGGAAAGTATTCAGTGAGTATAGAGGCGCTAAAGTTCCCTGATTCCAATTGGCTCAGAAGGTGTACTAGTCAGGGTGAATACTTTCAAAAAACCCTGTTTACCAGCAGCTCATACTGGTAAGTCATAAATTTCCCGAATTTGCTCGGCACACAACCCACCAGTAAAATATTCAATTGAATTATATGATATATGAATATTGTTACATCAGTAGTTCCACCTATGTTATAGTTATTTATTACTCCATATGTATGCCCAGATTGGCACCACTACATCCACAATCAGGTGGTATAAAGTCCAATAAATCGTATTCCGTAGTTCTCTAAATCAATTCCAAAATAGGCATCACATTGAATTTCCACCAATAGAATCTCCTGACAGCTCTCAAATCCAGACATCCAATACGTGTTTCGTCAGGGACATTACCCCTATGACTTCAGCAGGGCTATAACAATGTATAACACTCAAATTAATATGGGACAATTAAAATACTAATATTATTGATAATGTGAGTAGCCATGCAGTGTTGTGTGGGTAATTAAATGATGACAAAGAAAACAGACAAAAACAAATACATTAATGTTATAAGTCAAACAACGAATTTCCGTGCATAAGGTGACCATGTACCCAGAGTTACTAAATATACCTATGTGAATAGCATTTATCCCAAATCCATATCACCAAAACTGGCCAACAGTGTATACCATATATGTGTGCATGCCTCTGTGATCAATATTCAAATAATACAGTGTCACTAACCTTAATATTCAAAAGATCCTTCCATGAGAAGTCTCTCTAATTATCATTGCTAGATTAATTTCATAGCAACGTTTTAAGGTCTATAATGATGATTTCCTATTTATCTATCCAAATATCAAAGACAAAGTCAAATTAAATAAATGTAAGTCCTTGCCACTGTAGTCTCAGAGTACCATACCACTGATGTCTAGCTACATATCCCCTAAATTCTATAAAGCTCCAGACTCAGTGTATAAGCAACTCCACTACGTTCAAGTTCAAGAAGTCACTATGGCCAAGTATGTGTATATTGGATCTGAATCTATCATGATAGCACTACTAAATAATTCAATAAACATAGCAAGTAACTTATAAATAAAAAAACAGCCCCCTAAAGTATATTGTGTGGTCAAAAACCGTTAGTCCCCAGAAAATAGCTAAGCCGTCATATACCAAAGTATACTTGTTAGTTGTCAAAATTATACACAAAACAAAGTACCTCCACTCTAATATTTCAACCCAAAATACCAGTGCCAGTCCAAACGGGCCTTCACACTTACCTCGGGCAATCTCTATTACATCTCTTCAAATCCACAGTGGTTGGAAGCGAGTACGCTCATCAACCGAGCGTCACTCTCACTGGAGTTTAAGTAGCAGCAGCAGCGCGTCTAATGCGGAAGTGACTGCGCCGTATGTGTTAGTCCTTCCTTGTTTTCTATGATCGCCGCATAGACACGGAAAGAGGACTCAGAGCCTCTAGCTCTTCACACCGCGCTAATTACCCACTAACTTTTAACCACTGAATAATTATATGTAGTTCGAATTTGTGTCATCTTACTCTGTTTCCCTGCCTCCTATCCCAAAGTGAAATTAGTAATTAGTAATCTCTGAATGTCCGAAGATTATCCTATATAAATTCACAAACTCAGGCATTTCAACTCAAAAAAAAATATTACTAGTCAGTAGATATGCTATCTGAGAGACACTGGCAAGCACAGACAAATTGTCAGCCTAAAATCTACACTTGATCAAAATGTAATATTATGGGACCTATCTATAATGCTCTGAATAAGTTGTGGTATACAGCCATAATCTTGAAAAGTAATATCTATAAAGTTCAATCTAATTAAGACTCAAATTTCCAAAATTACATTCCTTAAAAGGACCATAGTGATTCTCTTCATCGAAGCTGTAATTCTCTGTTTCCACCCCTGGGGTCCACAGAAATATGTTCTAAGCCAAAGAATTGAATTGTAACCTGAGTGCTGTGATTCTTACAGACCAGGACATATTGATTTAATGGATATCTCACATCCCTTTGCTTAACCGCCCTCAGATGTTCACCGATCCTTATTTTCAAATGGGCGTATAGTACTCCCTACATATATACAATCACATTTGCATTTAATAATGTAAACAACATATTTCGTGTCACAAGTCATATGTGAGCTTATTCGATTGACCTTACCATCATTATCAGTGAATTCCGTTAGACCATGGCAAGCCCATTTGCAAACCCCACAATGGCCACATTTATAAAAACCTGGATATTTTCTTGATAGCCAATTCTCTTTGTTTAAAGGTCTAGAATAAGTCCGACACAGCAGATTATTCAAAGATTTTCCTCTTCTGTGCGTAAATATCGGGCGTGATGTTATGAATTTTGTAGCATGTTGTCTTGTTTCAAAACGTTCCAATGTTGTTGCATCACCCTCGCAAAATAGATGCACTCTCGTTATAGTCTGTGATCAATCAGGTCTCATTTGAACTTTTGTCCATAGGTTTCCGACGGGGAGTAAAGTCTCTGTCCGGTTAACTTTTTCAACCCTTTTCTGTGCATTTCGAATCGTATCCCGACTGTAACCCCTTTGTGCAAAGTGAGAGACAATTTCCTGTGCACATACTTCAAATTCTTCAGTTCTACCACAATTGCGTTTCACCCTTACTAGTTCCCCAAAGGGTATCGCCAATATCTAGTGTTTGGGGTGTGCACTGGAAGCATGTAATATTGCGTTGCACGAAATTGGTTTTCTATACAATCTACTATGGATATGGCCATCATGTATGAACAATTCAACATCTAGAAACTCAATGTTCTGTTTGCTAAATTTGTAAGTGAATTTAATATTTACATAATTTTCATTCAAATATTCACAAAATTCAGTCAATTGTTTTGCATTCCCTGTCCAAATCATTAAACAATCGTCAATATATCTTCCCCAGTACAATATATAATCCTGCCTCTCTCTGGCTCCTGGTCCCCAAACCCACCCCTCCTCAAACCAGCCCATACAGAGATTGGCATAAGAAGGGGAGAATTTGGCACCCATCGCCACTCCTTGCCTTTGTCTGTACCACTGATTGTTGAAAAGAAAAACATTATAATTTAATATTAGATCAACCATCATCAGTATCATTTCTGTGTGTTTAAGCAAACTAACTGATCTTCTATTTAACATGTGTCTCAAAGCTTTGAGACCTATCTCATGATGAATACTAGTATAAAGTGCCACCACATCCAAAGTAACTAACATCATATCTGCTTCCCATTGCATACATCCTGAAATGCCCAGAATATGTTTAGTGTCTCTGATATATGATGGTAAATTTGTGACAAGTGGTTGCAAAAAAACATCAACAAATTCTGAGATTTTCTCCATAGGTCCCCCAATCCCTGAAATTATCGATCTTCCAGGGGGAAAAGGGAGGTTCTTGTGGATTTTTGGTAAAGTATAGAAGCACAGATATCTAGGTCTATCTACTCGCATATATAAATATTCTTCATCCAGTAGCCCTTGCTGATGCCATGCTCCCAGTGAATTATTGATTAAGCTGACCAGGTTTCGTATAGGGTTGGAGGAGAGAGTTTCATAACAATTACCATCATTCAATTGTTCATAGATCTCTTCATCATAATCTTTCTTATTCATAATCACAATGTTCCCACCTTTATTGGCTTGTCTGATAACAATATCATCATCATCCTGTAATTCTTTCAGAGCCTGCCATTCTTTACTAGTGAGATTATTTCTCAATCTTCTATCTCTAAATTTGTTTCAATGTTGCCAGAAATCTCTAGTAACAGATCTATAAAAAACTTCAATATTGCTATCATCTCCTGACCTGGGGGTCCACTTAGATCTCCTCTTAAGACCACTAGTCTCATGTGAATCAGAAAAAATATTCAAATCTTGCAGTAGATTCTGAGTAATCGCAGGTATATCCTCATAATCAGTGATTGACATTAACGTTGCCGTGTCATGTATATCTTGTATTGTAATATCACTGTAATTGGGCTCCTCTACAGTAAGACTCACTTGTCCAACTGCTCGTGTGTTTAATTCAAAGAACCTCTTGAGTTTTAGTCGTCTCACAAATTTGTAAAGATCAATTTGTTGTCTGCAAATCTCCCCTATTAGTAGGGCAAAAACCCAAACCTTTACTCAATAAAGAGAACATGTCCCCAGAAAGATTCTTATTTGATAGATTAATAACATTAATCTGCTGTCCTATCAATTGCCCTGATTCTTCCTGTCCCACGATCTTGTTTTCATTCCTCTCCTCTGTGTGTTTTTTTCTCACTCTGTGTCCCCTCCTGGTTTGCCTGTTACTTCTCTTCTTTGTAGTCGGTTCCCCTGTTTTATTCTTAACATTTCTTGTAAAAAAGAGTTACCGTTATTAGGATCAGCACTAGTACTAGCCCCACCCCTATCAGTGTCAGTCTCACATGTTAGCTCGCTCCCTCCTGAAGAGGAGACAGAACTCATGGAATCACTGGGAGAGCTCTTCAAGTTAGTCCCTCCAGCTAAATGATCATATTTCCTGGCAAAAGTAAACACTCTCCCATTCGAATAATCCCACTCGTCTCTTCTTATTTTTCTTGCTTTTCTTTGTTTTATGTCTTCCTTGTGTTGAGTTAATATGTCATCCAATATTCTATAGTTTTTTTTAATTGCTTCAATAAGACCAGTACCTTTAATGTCCTGTTCTAGTATTGCTATCTCTGTTTGTAATTTTGAAACCTTCCTGTCCACATTTTCAATAAGGATATCCATGAGTCTCATGGAACTGGAAATTCATTCTCCAAAGTGACAAAAGATCCAAATCCAAATCATCATATGTCGGGAAAATCTGTGACCTCAGACCCCTAGGGATTCTATTCAATTTCTTATATTGTTTGAGTGTCATGCCATCCCACCACTTAGATAACTACTTTGCTGTGTTGGCCTGCTGATTGAAGTGCTGCCAGCAGACTGCCACTTTGCAACTTGCTCTGCTGTTTTGGCCTTCTGCCTGCTGCTCTTGCCTGCCAGTGAGAAGGACTGAACGTACTCTCAACAACCTTTTGAATCCTACGAAACTCCAAGGGCTTGCCGGCTTGTCCCCTGTTCATGAAGTCTCAGGGCCATCAAAGACTTCACTTCCCTACTACTGCTGTGAGACTCTGCAATCCTTGAGTTCTGTAGCTGAATTCTATCAGGAACAGTGTGTTTCTAATCTCCAGCTAAATTTATTCTAGAGCAGCCCTTTGTTTTGACAAGATCAACGCTTCATACAGGGTGCATACCTCTGCCACCTAGAAACCCAATTGCTAACATTGATGATCAGCGATGAGGATAGGACTTGTGTTTGTGCCATCTCTTACAGTAACTTGGTGTATACTACTAACCACATTTAAGATCAATTCAAATCAATTGTATCTGATCCCCATTTGCTAATTTTTTCCTACTATCTATCTTATTGGCATTTTTAATGTTTCAATTTTCCAAGTTTGCCATGTTTGCTTTTTATCCTAAATCATGTCTCCGATTGGAGGTCTTAGTTGGAGAAGTACACAGTGCCATAGCTCAAAGATTTTTTTCAAGGGGTTTAATGTCTCTACCAAGGCTTCACCATGAAGGTGGAGCTGCAAAAGGCGCTGAGGGCCTGGTGGGAATCTAGAGGTGCAGCAAATGAGACCACAGAGGAGGAGGATGTGCTGGACCAAGATTCAGTGGAGAATCTGGGCCTGCCTGTGGGTCAGAGGGCAACTAGCCTACAAGGAGAAATGGTCCGGCTAAGGGCAGGAAGCAGTTTCTCCTCTAAAGCCCTGACTCCAGAGGAGCTGGAGGTCACGAGGGAGGAGAGGAAATTAAGGGCCTTATTTATAGTTTTTGGTGCAAAACTGCACTAACGCAGTTTTGCACTGGCTTGCACCATTTATTAGCACCAGCTGGGCACCATATTTATGGAATGGTGCAAGCTGGTGCAAATGGTAGGCTAGCATTTAAAAAAATGACGTTAGGCAGGTTAGAGTCAAAATAAATGACTCGAACTAGATTAGCGTAATTTTTTGACACTAAGGGGCATATTTATACTCTGCACTGAATTAGCGTAATTTTTTTTGCCCCATTTTTTGACCCCTCCTCCCTCCCTTGCACCATTTTTTCATGGGAGTATAAATATGGAGTGAAGGCCATAAAGTCATTTTTTGCACGGGAACGCCTACCTTGCATCTCATTAAGGCAAGGAAGGTTTCCACTTCCAAAAAATGACTTTAACTCCATAAATTTGGCACTAGACGGGTCTAGCATCAAAGTATAAATATGGAGTTCGTTTTGCACCGAATTAGAGTAAAATAAATGACACTAATTCGGTGCAAACAGAGCATAAATATGCCCCTAAATATGGCGTTAAGGCCATAGAGTCATTTTTTGCACGGGAACGCCTACCTTGCATCTCAATAAGGCAAGGTAGGTCTCCACTTCCAGAAAATGACTTTAACTCCATAAATTTGACACTAGACGGGTCTAGTACCAAAGTATAAATATGGAGTTAGTTTTGCACCAAATTAGAGTAAAAAAATGATGCGAATTTGGTGCAAACAGAGTATAAATATGCCCCTAAGATTGGAACTGGCTAAGCTCGAATTGGAGAAGGAGAAGGCCTTGGAAGAAAAGAAACATGCCCTGGAGGAGATACAACAGGCCATAGAGGAAAAGTAAATGGTGTTGTCTCAGGAATTGAGCTTGAGAGAACTGGGCATCAAAGCCAGGAAGGCTGAGTTCAGCAGTGATGTGGTATCAATTCTTCTGTGCCCTCTGACAGAAGGGCCCACATATAAAAGAGTCTGGTGTCTGATTTTGTGGTGGGAGACGACATAGACAGATGGTTTGAGGACTAATATATTGCGCTAGCTATGCACAGGGTCCCTGGCGAGGATTGGGGAGTTAGTCTGTGGAAGCAAATTCCCAGTGAGAGGAGGGACACTCTTATGGCCTTGGAAGTGAGAGACAAGATGAGGTATCCCCCCTTTAAAGGAGGTCCTAATCAGGAAATTTGGTCTGACCCCAGAGAAGTGTAGACAGAAGTTCAGGGACAATCAGAAGCTATCCCAATTGACTTGGCCGATTTTCAAGGAAATCCAATGATGGTTGAGTGAAGGGCAGTAAAGCAAAGGATTACCAAGGGTTGTATAATGTGTTTGCAACAGAGCACCTATTCAATCTTTGTTTTTCAGATCTTCAGCAACACCTTGTTGATAGTAAGCTCACTGACCACAGAGAACTTGCTGATGAGGCAGACCGCTGGGTTAGCACCCGGGTTCATAAGAATGTATTGGGGTCAGGGCGGGACACCACAAAGGTGGAAATGGTGACTACATCTGCCAACTAGAGACCCAATTTCCAAACGTTACTTAGCCTGCCACACAGATCTAACCAGTTCCAGTGCGGACTGCCTTGGAAATGGAATGAAGTAGTAGTTGTAACAAACCAGGATTTGCATTCTGGGTTGACCAGTCTGACTAGTGTGATGGTGGTTGCTCAGAGTCTTTGTAGTGCTGCTTGATGCTCACAAAGACAATGTAGAGTTCCCAAGTAGATGGTCAAAGTAGAAAGCATTGATTTTGGGTAAATATTAGATACAAAGTCAGATACATATTTGAAGGGTCCTTCTTGTGAGTAGATAAATTTGGACTTAACCCCCATATCTGGCTATCCAACAATATCTGTTTAGTAGGATGGAAAGCATCGGAAATCCTGACTAACCAATAGACATAAACATCATAGAATGAAACAAGGGCTTTTCTTTAGAACCATCTCTTCCAATTGATGAGGTATTCCACAGGTTGAATGGACATAAGAATCGAGCATGTGGTCTACCATATATTCTACTGAAACACAATTTTTTCTACTCAGTTAATATATAAGAGACATACTATTGAGTGAATGGTACATGATATATTGCATTTAAGAAAGCAACCCTAGTTTCAGAGCAACTTGATTAATGACTTCAATGATATAATAGGACCCAGGAAATGTAGGTTGAGTTTAGCCGTGGTATGAAAACGTTCTTGTGCTTGGATAAGGCCTGTTCCTTTTGTGGGTGATGGTTGACGTAGACATGTTTTATGTTTGCTAGAGATGCATATTTTGTGATTTCCATGAAGGAATGTGACACAGAGGATGAGATTGCTTATGGCCAATATTAGAGTAAAAGTATAGGCGATAACGATAGAGGCATCATTTTGTGGTGTTTTCCGTAGTAACTATAGAAGTGGGACATGAAGCTCGAGGTATGAAATGCCATTGCAGGCAGTTCTAAAAGTGGCAGCAACCCTGTCGAATATGCATGGGTACACCCCCACTGCATATTTTCCATTTTCTTCCTTGATGACTCCAGTGCCTTCTCTAAATCTTGGAACTTTATATTGTCCAGTATAAAATGAGTAATGACTATGGGCCTGATTACAACTTTGGAGGAGGTGTTAATCCGTCCCAAATGTGACAGATATACCACCAGCCGTATTACGAGTTGCATAGGATATAATGGACTCGTAATACGGCTGGTGGTATATCCATCACTTTACCGTCACTTTTGGGACGGATTAACACCTCCTCCAAAGTTGTAACCAGGCCCTATTTCTTTAAAAATGAGGTAACCGTAACTTTATAAAATGCATTTGAAAAAATAGAAAAGTCGGAGGATGGCCCGCCAGAAGTGAAGTAACGTCAAATGATTAGTCGTAAGGTGATGTGGTGGGAGGTTATAAACTAACATACTAATGACTCTGGGGGTCATTACAACCTCGGCGGTCTGCCGCGGGCACCAGAATACCGCCATTGCTGGCGGTATGGCTGGCTCCCTATTTTGACATTTCCGCTGGGACAGCGGAAAAGTCACATCAACATTGCGGCCGGCTCGTAATTGAGCCGGCGGCAATGCTGAAGTGCAGCGGGTGCAGTAGCACCCGTCACGCATTTCACTGCCCGAAATTCGGGCAGTGAAATGCGCGACGGGGATCTGCCTGGGGGCCCCTGCACTGCCCATGCCAAGTGCATGGGCAGTGCAGGGGACCCCATGGGCCCCCTGAGTCCCCTTACTGCCAGCCTCTTCCTGGCGGTGCAAACCGCTAGAAACAGGTTAGCGGTAGGGGAGTCATAATCCCCAGGGCAGCGCTGCCCTGGCAGATTATCACCGCCGGGGCTAAAATGGCGGTATACCGCCGGCCCCGGCGGTGCGACCGCGGCGCTACCGCTGTGGTCCAAATACGCCGGGAGGCACCGCCAGCCTGTTGGCGGTGCTTCCGTCATTTTGGCCCTGGTGGACAAAGACCGCCAGGGTCATAATGACCCCCTCTGTGTCTTTTACAGGTAAACAGTTGGTGGTACTGTTCTAGAATGTATTCTAATGCTAATTTAATCCAACGTCATGCAGATAGAAAATCCATGGTGATTGTGTTTTTAAAAAAAGTACAGGTAGAGGTTATACAGGCTGAGTAGATTTAGTTCACTGCAGTGTTTATTTGCCATAAGCAGTGCTCTGGTCATTGTAGGTTGCCAATTATTCTGTTTTGTTGCCCAGAGGTCCAACGATTAAGCAGTTCTATATTTTTGTCTTCCTGAGTGACAAGTGTGTCAAGAGTCCAACATAACTATGACTACTTACCTTTTCACTGCAGTAATGCCCAGGTTAAGCGGAAAAAATATTTTGACCGCACTTTTGACTTTTATGTGGATTGAAGCAATTGCGAATGAATTAAGTAGATATTTATAAATTGTAAGCCAAGTGATCATGAACTGGCGGCTTTTTATTCTTTATTTATCATTCTTTATTCATTTTTCTACTTTGCGTGGTGTTCTGTCATACATATTCTGGCTGGTGTTTAATTTATAATCCATGTAGTTTTGAAAATATATTTTGCCAGCAATTTAGTTTTTTTCATAAGTAGATGTTAAATACTATAGGAAACAAATAAATACATGATTATTCTTTTACTGACCATAGAAGATTAGTGAAATTCAATGTTTACATCATGGAGAACATGAATGATTACCACACCAGATTTATTTTGGCTTTACAAATATGAAATTAAGAGAGGGACACTTTTCTGATAACTTCTTTTCACTTATGACCCCTTAATTATGGTTCATCCCTTAGTGTCATATGTTGTGCAAATAGAACAAAGTTCCTGTTGTAGGTTTTGATACTATATGTAATAGTTATCTCAACAAGAAGCAACATAGGTCTAAACATGTTAGGCTTGGTCCTTTGTAGTAAGGCAGTATTGAAATTATGTAAAGCTTGTCATAATGCAGGTGTCAGGATGTGACACAAAATGCATTTACCACTTTATGCTGGTCCTTCTTTGAGGGTCATAAGCATGCATCATAAGCATGCACGTCTTTAGGATCGGAGGTTGACTAGGGAGGCTTAGGATGTGGGCACTTCCTGGACAGAATCTTTGCATCTAAGGAGTGAGTGCTTTGTGGAAAATCCAAGTAAAGTCAAGAACTACATGCACCATGAACCCACAGAATTCTCACAAGGCTTGCCGAAGGTGGTGGTCATATTGAAAGCAAGGAGTAGTGCTTTCTTGTGGTCCATCATGTCCTTGCTAGGCAATCATGATACCTATTTGCTGCGGCTTGTTGTGACCCTGTCATCTGCTCTTCTGTGAAGTCAAACAAAAGACATTTTGGAACCAGAGAAGTATCGCACAAAGAAAAGGCTTGGACTTGATTTCACAAGGAGTAATTTATAGGCTATAGCACCTACTGCTTATAAAAGGAATCATGCATAAAGATTTGATAATCTATACAGATGACTAACTCTGTAGCACTTGTTTGTTTCACAAGAGTCATCCATGGGAATATGAACTCTTTTGTTTAATTCACAAGAAGTGGTTTATGAACTGTTTGCACACTTAAATGTATATGCGTGACCAGGGGTTTAAACTATACCAGCAACACTAGTGAACACGCTTCAAGTTACAGTTATTCACTTGTCACCTAAAATGCAAACGAAGCACAAAAATATTTTTCCTAACACTGAAGGTCGCTCTCGCCAGCAAACAAACTTTTTTATGGCCCTGATTGTTAAGACTCAGGCCCATATTTAAACTTTTTGACGCTGAACTACCAAGACGGCGGCCGGGCACCATAAATATGGTATGACGCTAGCCAGCGGTAAGGCCTGGCTAGCGTCATAGAAAAGGATGCATGCTAGCCGGGTGGGGGAGGCGTAGGGGAAACAGGAGGTTTAGCATCAGAGGATGAGGCTAGTATGGGCAGATGCAAAAAAATGCCTCGGCCCAGACTAGCGTCATTTTCTGACGTTAGAATCCCATGGACATGAGTCCTGTCTCAGTTAAGACAGGAGTCATGCCCCCCAGCCCAATCGCCATGCCCAGAGGACTTAGGTCCCCTGAGGATGGCCATTGGTTCCAGTGCAATGTTGGGGGCCCAAGTTAGCCCCCCCCATAGCACTTAAAAAAATAAATACAAATACTAACCCATACCTACCTCTAGTTACCTGGGACTGGGTCCCCCCATCCTTAGGTGTCTTCCTGGTGTGGGTGGGTGAGAGTGCCTCTGGGGCCAGGGAAGGGCACCTGTGGCTCTTTCTATGGTCTCTGGCCATGGAAAAAGGCCCACAGGTCCCCTAACACAAGCAGGCATAGCGGAATTATGTAAGGCCCCCATCGCCCTGTTCTAGATTTTATCAAGGGGGATAAATATGATGCTAAGGCCATATCATTGTTTTCTGCACGGGAACGCCTACCTTGCATCTAATTGATGCAAGGTAGGTTTCCACATCCAGAAAATGACGTGAACTCCACAAATTAGGCGCTAGATGTGTCTAGCACCAAAGTATAAATATGGAGTTTGGTTTGCGCTTAATTAGTGTAAAAAAAATGACACTAATTCAGCGCAAACCAAGTATAAATATGTCCCTCAGTATTTACACTATACTTATACTAAAGCTCTCCTTTACATTTTAGATATCAACACAGATTAAGCCTAGCTAAGCACTCGGGGCAGGTGACAAAATCCAGTCCCTGGACAACACCAACAGCAACACCCATTTAACTCCACTTTCACGCAGAAGTATACATGAAAGGGGGCCATATTTACAAGGACATCAAAAGCCACGCAAGGTGGCTTTGTGTGGCCTTGCAAATATGGGCCGGCACAGTGCACCACTGGAGCATCACAAAATGATGCTCCTGGGTTGTAATGTGCTGCTTAGGCCTTGTAAATGAGGCCCAGAGGCTTATGTGTAATGGATTATGAAAGCACCTGCGGAGTGGAAAAAAACTGTTTTTAGTGTGATAAAAGTTGTTTTTATTTCAATGGTCAAAGTATTCTTATTTGTGAGATATGTCAGTGAATTATAGTATCTAACAACTGTGAAATAAGCCTTTTTGTAATCATCAGATCCAAAGAAACATACTTTCTGTATGGCTGAATGCAATAGCCGGTCTTTTGCTGTTTGTCCATACCTGCACCTCCTTGAGTAACTTGGTACCACCTATTTGCACTTTAATTTCTTTGCATAAACACACAACAGGTGCAGTAGTCTGCTATTAGTAAGATGAGAGCATGCTGGCTATGCCCCTCCAGGTCACAGGACTGCCCAGGAGGAGTACCACAAATTGATTTGCACAAAAAGCCAAACAAAACAGATGAAAGTAGTTAAACCTGTCACTAACACCTGCCACATTTGAAAGGGAAATATATTAAATTAGCCTACTTTTGTGATATGAAAGTCAAAAAATATTGAAGCTTACAAGTCAGTTCGGTCTGAACTGTTCCCATTGGAGCAGGGTCAAAACTGATTTGCATATGGCTGGGTCCAAAATATGGTGGTGGCATGGTGTGCAAAATAGCAATGGACTAGGATGTGTCTCAAACAATTACCAATGGCTGATATTAATTCAAGTATTCCATCCATCATTGTTCTGTATACTTTAGTGTGCAGCCCTAAATGGGATGGGTATGCAAGGACGTGGGTCCTGTACAC
This sequence comes from Pleurodeles waltl, assembly GCF_031143425.1. Lineage (NCBI taxonomy): Eukaryota > Metazoa > Chordata > Amphibia > Caudata > Salamandridae > Pleurodeles > Pleurodeles waltl. The sequence goes on along the minus strand of NC_090437.1, from coordinate 3,835,500 downwards.
AGCTTCTCACTAGGACTGGGCTGTAACTGGCTAATGAGTGCTAACTAGGATGATACTGTTTCTGGATTGCTTATGTTCCTGTTCAGGGAGGACCTGGTCTTGCAGTTTTTGCTGAAGTGTTCCCACTAGAGGAGTGTCAAGACTGATTGCATATGACTGTGTATGAACTTATGTGGCATGATGTGCAAAATAATGAAACACTTGGATGCTGCATGAGTAATTACAAGTGGTTGAGATTAATTCAAGCATTCTATCCATTATTTTTTGTATACTCTCAACAATGCTGCCCATATAATCTAAGGATTATATGGGACCAATATATACTCATAACACCCATCTTTACTTCAAGGTATCCACTCATGATGACATGATCCTTTTGACTAAAACACTATAAAATATCACCTTCACCCCGCTTCAATAAAGGCTGGATTAGAGACGCACTACGGGCCTGATGACCACAGCATGATCCTCTCTGCATCCTTTATCAGTACCAAAGAACGTGCCCCTGTAATTGCTGGGAATGGGGAAGAGACACAGCTCAACACAATGGACTGCAAATGACAGTGGTTTAGTCACCTTCTCCTTGTAGCCTCACATTGGCAGAGCACTGAGGTAGATCTGATAGTGAACGAGACTGACCAGAGGACTGGAGGCGTTGTGTTCGTTGGGTAAGACAAAGCCGAAGGTGTAACATGGTAGAGTGTAAGTGGTGTTTCTGCTGAGTGAGACAGGGTCTGGAGAGATACTCAGGCACTGATTTATACTTTTTGACGCACACCTGCATTAGTGCAGGTGTGTGTCAAAAAGTATAGCGTCAGCTGACGCTATTCCAGAGCGCCAGCCAGGCACCATATATAAAGAATGGTGAAAGCCAGCTCTAAGGCCTGGTTAGCATCAAAATACATGACGCTAACCGGGTGGGGGAGGCATAGGGAAAACTGGAGTTTGGGTGTGAAAGAATGGCGCTAGTCAGGTTAAAGTCAAAATATTTACTCTAACCAGACTAGTGCCATTCTTAGACATACAACCCCCATGGACATGACTCCTGTCTAAGAAAAGACAGGAGTTATGCCCCCAGACCATTGGGCACTGTGTCATGCAAGGGACCCAAATTAGGTCCCCTGAGAGGGTAAAAAATGTATATAAAATACTTACCGGGATTTATCTGGGTTGGGTCCCCCATCCTGTGGTGTCCCTCTGGTGTGGGTGGGCGTGTCCCTGGGGCCAGGGAAGGGCACCTGTGGGCTCCTTGCATGGTATCTGACCATGGAAACATGCCCACAGGTCCTCTAATGCCTGCCCTAACCCAAATGGTAAATAATGGTGCAAAGCAAGCTTTTGGATGGTTTTGCGTCAGAAAATGACTCTAGGCAGGTTAGAGTCATTTTCTTTTACTCTAACCTGCCTAACGTCATTTTTTGGTGCAAACCCCCTTCTTATATACCACCAGCCCCACCCGACTAACGTCATTTTTTTTTTTTTTTACACTAGCCTACTCTTTGCCCCGGCTTGCCCCATTCCATAAATATGGTGCCTGGCTGGTGCGCAGAAATAGTGCAAGCCGGTGCTAAACCTTTTGGTGAAAAACTGCGTTAGCACAGTTTTGCACCAAAAAGTAGAAATCAGGGCCATAGTGTGCAAAAACAGTCTGAATCAGAGAGTCCTGAACTTTAATATATGTTCATTCCAAATGAACTGTAGAAATTACAGTGAGGTTTGAATATGGAGATAGTTAGCTCTGCGTCCTTTGGATCTAGTCATGTCATGGAAGCCCCTGGGCTAGGTTGTCCCTTAGGAGCTGAATGCTCTCCACCTTTAAGTGGCAGTGCCTCAGTCACTCATTGACTTCTTTGGAGGGTAGCAAAACATGGAGATCGTTGTCCTTCTTTTCCAGCAGGAAGAGATTGCTTAATAAACCTCATGGATGTAGGTGTGCCCTGGAAATAGCATTCTTAAGCTCCAACTCTGTTTGTGAATAAACCAGAGGCCCTTGATGAGAGAGTTGCCTTTGAGACCCATAAAACCTTCTTATAGACCCATGCATCAGAGGCTGGCCTCTGCCATTTTTGGGCACATGTTGCCAGCCTGCCTCTGACGTGTGCAAGTGAAAAAGAAGGAAGACTTACCAGAATAACCTCTGGCTTTGGTAATTCACCTTGGTGCTCTTCTGTCGCACCTTACTCTTGTGGTTCATCAAGAAGGGAAAAAAACCTTGGAATCTGTTCTGGGCTTGCCAGTGCATTCGTTGTAGAGCTTGATCTTAGAAGATGTCAAATAAGTGCCCTGCTTCCTCACCAAGTCCTTGGGAAACCTGTGGGGGGGGGAAACACATTTAAATGATGCTTAGGCCTTGATGTGAAAAGATGTGGAACAAATATCTATAGCTCCTAGATAAATGGGTTGCTAACGAGGCTCACCAGGACTACTGCCTCCAGATTCAGGACCCCCAAACTTGTGTCCACATTGATAAGGAGGGACCTACAGCAAACTGTGGAACTAACACAGTTGGCGTTCCTCAGGAAAATATTGGCTCTCCGAGTCAATTCCAACAGGATGTCAGGGGAAATAAGAGAGCCTGATTGCTTGGCTTCCTCTGCCATATTGAAAACCTTGGATCAGAGACCTGCCACTTAAATTAATTTATCATTGCAGGCTGTCACGAACAGCTGATTCCATTCTGTCTTTTACTTATTTGTCTGAAAAGATGGCCATGTTAGCATCGGTCTTGGGAGTTAAAAATAACTTCCATCCAGGGTGGGCAGGGGGCATTCAGCGCTGAGCTGGTAATATGCCTCTTTTTCAAGTTGCTTACAGGGATTTGCCACGAGGTAGGAGGCCACTTTGTCTGCTAGAAGCCATTCTGTCGACCGAGAATGGTTGAAATCCTGTGAACTCATACTATCATGTCTGCGGGAAATTTACTATATCATTCCTGGAGCATGAAGCCACCTTGAAGTTTGAATTGGGATGCCAAAATCTGGCTGTGTCCTGATACATCTTGTAGTCTCCTGGGAAATAATCCATTGGGTTGTAGCCTGGGTTTTGTGCATCCTTATGTGAGAGAGACAAGGGATCACCTGTGTTGTTATGAATGCTTTCATCCTCTGGATCCCTGTTGGGATGATCATCTGGTGGATAGACATCCCTAGCCAAAAAGGTCCTCTTCAGCCTATCAAAGGCTTCGCTAGGGGGTGTTTTATCACTTCAATGCTTAGCGGGTGCCTTTTTGGGCACTGTTGCCATAGACTTTGAAAGTTCTGATGATCCAGAAGGTCACCAACAATCTTCCCTTCAATTGAGGGGTTCAGGGAGGATGTTAACCTATTGAAAGATTTTCCTGTCCAGAGAAACTAACGCAGTCAATATTACTTTTTTAACTGAGACATCTCATGTTGCGTTGGCTCTCATGGTACCTATGAGGCTGCTGGATTTGGGAAGCAGCATCACCTGAACTGTGAGGAACTGAGTTCGATCACACACCATGTGACAACTTTCAGCCTAATCCTTTCCGGCCAGCTAGCAGGTCCTCATCTATGCCCAAGAGCAGAGTGATTTGTGGCAGCTGGGCGCAAGACACTGTGACCTTTGTGTGAAATCGTGGTGGATCATATCTTATCCGTTTCTCCCAGTTACATTCACCTCATACATGAAAAGACAAACAGAAGCAGAAAATGGTTCAATAAGTTTAATTGAATCAGCTGCATTCTAGATAAAAAGACATGGACTGCTATAATTAGGATGATAAAACATACCAAAAACAGAATGGTGACAAAAAAACATGAAACCCAAGATGCGTCTCACCATGCCTGTCATTGGGCGAGATGTATGATTCCTACCTATGCTACTAATGTTCTATATTAGGGCACGGCAGGATAAGCCCTAATCTGTGGTCCCGATGGATGATGGCCTTACAGGTTGAGGTTCCAGCTAGATGACTGCCACCACATGCTGTTTGACTTTGCCACATCTGCTTGCTGAGACTGCTGGGTTCCCTGGCCTATAAAGGTAAGGTGTCTCAAAAGACAACAATATTCTTCACTACTGCCATATTCAGGTTAGGAGGATGATGTCTCCATACCTGTACTACTGTTGCAGCGCAGATCCTTATCTCATCTTATTAATATATAACAGTGAGTGATTGGACGCTGCCTTAAGGTCGATGAACCTTTTGACTTGTGTGGATTGTATTGATTGCCACATTGATTATTGACACATAAAACAACAACATTAGACATATAATAATATTCACCAAAGAATAAATATATGATGCACCATGCCCCATTTGGCCATGAATAACCACCCATTTTAGTCTCAATTAAAATATTTATTTCCCTATGTTAACAATGCTAAAGCCACAACAATTATTCTCAACACTAAGGGGGTCATTACAACATTGGCGGTATAAGGCGCTTACCGCCGTGCAGAAGACCGCCATCACACCGCCGCCGCCGCAGAATTCCGCCACAGCTATTATGACCCACATCACGGAATCCGCCGAAAGTCAGACATCCACACAACTCCGCCACACCAAAGGTCAGCGATAAACATGCGGAAACAAATCCTCCACCTCCACGCCAACAGAAACACGCCCATGCTATTACGACCCACGAATCCACGCGGCGGTCTTTCAAATGCGGTATTCCATTGGCGGTACACACCGCCGCGCTCAAAATACACACAAACCTCCAAAACACCGCCACATTGGACATTTCCAAATAAACACACCTGATACACATACAAACAACACTCCCACACACCCAACACAATATAAAACACACACCCACATCACCCACAAACCCCTATGACCAGAATTTCTGAGAGAAGGCCAGAGAGAGACACCACAGAATTGAGAACCCCATCACACAGAGGCACACTACACCATCACCCACACAACATCCACGCACAAAACACCACATACCACTACACTCACCGCACTCATCAACACATACACCACCCAACACCTCACACACACCACCCCATGGCACGCCAAAGACACCCCCGCTTCTCCGAGGAGGAGCTCAGGGTCATGGTGTAGGAAATCATCCGGGTAGAGCCACATCTATTTGGCTCACAGGTACAGCACACATCCATAGCCAGGAAGATGGAGCTATGGCAAAGAATAGTCAACAGGGTCAACGCAGTGGGACAGCACCCAAGAAATAGGGAGGATATCAGGAAGAGGTGGAACGACCTACGGGGGAAGGTGCGTTCCACGGTATCCAGGCACCACATTGCGGTACAGCGGACTGGCGGCGGACCCCCACCTCCTCCCCCACAACTAACAACATGGGAGGAGCAAGTCTTGTCCATCTTGCATCCTGAGGGCCTCGCAGGAGTCGTTGAAGGAACGGACACTGGTAAGTCAAATCTTAACTATCATATCCCCCACCTTACCTGCATGCTATCACACCCCCCCACCCTCACACCCTCACCTATCACCCCAAATCCTCAGTAATCTACCCATGACACCAACCACCCATCCCAACCCCAAGACCTGCATGACATAACTAAGCATGGATACCCATCACTAAAGCATGCCCACTGCACAGACCCACAACACCCCCCAAACAACAGCACACAAGCCCCCAGTGCAGCACACAGGAATGCCTGCACTGGTGTACACGCACACCCAACCATTGCACACCATGAAACACACACATGCAATAATCATGTACTCATACCCCCGCAGGAACCCGAAGGAACGTCACCACACCAGAGGGTCCAGACAACACCACTCCACCCCCAGAAGAGGCCCACAGTGACGACAGCAGCTCTGCCCCACTGGATCTTGATGACCAGCCCGGACCATCGTGGGCCTCAGGACAGTCGGTTCCCCTTGCCCAGCCACCGAACTTCCACCCTCTGGGAGCACCAGCACAGCACCCACCCAGCGGGCCCATACCTCCCTACCCAGGACAGGTCAATCAGCGGTGTGTCCACCACTACAGGGAACCCAGGCTAACCCAACACCCCAACAACAACAGGGACCTGGGGGCAGTGGTAGTGGGCACACGGTCCAGGGGACGGAGGCACAGGAACACAGGGGAACTGGGAGGGCTGCTGTGCGACAGGGGGAGGACAGGCCAAGGGAACCTACTCTCCACGAGGCCCTCTCCTCCATCATGGGAGCATACCACCACTCCCAGGAGACAATGGCAACGGTACTGGGCAAGTTGCCGAAGACCCTGCGTCTGCAGGAGGAGCAGTATTTGGGGTTCAGGGAGGAGCTCAGGACCATCGACTCCGCCCTGGGCACCATTGTAGTGATGCTGACGGACATTCAAAAGACCTTGAGGGACACCGTGGCACTCCAAGGGGCCCCTGACACTAGCCAGGACGATGAAATGCCCACCACCTCCGCCGGCGCTAGTGGACAGGACGCCCCGCCACAGGACCAACACACCAGCACCCCACCCCTTGCAGATGGACAACCACCACGCAAGCAGGCCCTGAGATCCAGGAACAGGACAGAGCAAGATGGCAAGACCACTGCCAGGAAATAAGACCACTCTGATTGTCCCCCCACTGTACCACTTTGTTACCCTGTCCATACTTGAACTGCCCCAGCTCCACTTCCAATGGGCAGATGTGCCATGTACCTGTGAGACTAATAGACTGGACTCTGCCATGGACATTCTTCCACCATAACCCATCCCCATTTCACAACCCCCCTTCATTGTTATGCACTTAAATAAACACCCTTGAAACACTAATAAACTTGAGTCAGTCAATGATTTTGAAGTTTGTATTGTCAATTACAGTGTCAAAAATGGTTACTCATTGGAAGGCCAACATACCAATGTCACACATCACAAGCCTTTCAAGGGTGCAAGCTTTTGACACGTAGGTTACCACATTAGTGAAACTGAAATGGAAGGGGACAACTCAGTTAACAAATAGTGAGTGAAATGTAGTTACAGGATAGAGGGAGACGTGTGAAAGTTAATATTAGGTTAAACATGAAAATGTACTCACCTGTGTCTCACTGGAAATATTGCTGTATGACTGACTCCCTGTTGTCGTTTTCTTCTTCATCAGCTTCATCCTCATCACTGTCCACAGGCTCCACAGCTGCTACAACACCATCATCTGGATCATCCTCCTGCAGAAAAGGCACCTGCCGTCGCAATGCCAAATTATGGAGCATGGAGCAGGCGATGATGATGTCGCACACCTTCTTCGGTGAGTAGAATAGGGACCCACCTGTCATATGGAGGCACCTGAACCTGGCCTTCAGGAGGCCGAAGGTGCGTTCGATCACCCTCCTAGTTCGCCCATGGGCCTGATTGTACCATTCCTCTGCCCTGGTCCTGGGATTCCTCACTGGGGTCAATAGCCAGGACAGGTTGGGATAACCAGAGTCCCCCAATACCCATACACGGTGCCTCTGGAGTTGACCCATCATATCAGGGATGCTGCTATTCCGCAGGATGTAGGCGTCATGTACTGAGTCAGGGAATATAGCATTTACCTGGGAGATGTACTGGTCTGCCAAACAGACCATCTGGACATTCATGGAATGATAACTCTTCCTGTTCCTGTACACCTGTTCACTCCTGCGGCGGGGGACCAGAGCTACATGGGTCCCATCAATGGCACCAATGACATTGGGGGTATGTCCAAGGGCATAGAAGTCACCTTTTACTGTAGGCAAATCCTCCACCTGAGGGAATATGATGTATCTCCTTATGTGTTTCAGCAGGGAAGACAACACTCTGGACAAGACGTTTGAAAACATAGGCTGGGACATCCCTGATGCCATGGCCACTGTTGTTTGAAATGACCCACTTGCAAGGAAATGGAGCACTGACAGCACCTGCACGTCAGGTGGGATTCCAGTCGGATGGCGGATTGGTGACATCAGGACTGGCTCCAACTGGGTACATAGTTCCTGGATTGTGGCACGGTCGAACCAGTAGGTCACGATCAAATGTCTCTCTTCCATTGTCAACAGGTCCACCAGCGGTCGGTACACCGGCGGATTTCGCCATCTTCCAATATGTCCCAACAGTCGGTGCCTAAGAAGGAAAACAGCGAAGAAACTGTCAGCATTCCTCCAGGTATGTACCCACAGTCACACACAAGACTACAACAGACAATTAACCCATCCGGGAACTGTTTGGAGTGTAGGCCTCGGTATGTGTGACGCAGTAGTAAATTAAGCCATGTGGGCCCCTGAAATGGCGGCTGCCTGACCTCTAAACTGGGACAATGGAATTGTGGGGTAACTGCACTGGCGTTGGACACCGTTGCGGTAGGCGGTCGTAGAGCGCGGCGCAATGCTGCATTGGTTTACATTGGACCCTATGGGTCCCAGGAGCCAATGAACAGGTGCGATGGCGGTGATGATGCGCCCCGCCGCGGACGTCACCGCCACGGACGTCTCCACCATTTTCTATCTCTTCAATCACTAGATACCTGACCTTCAACAGGAGAGGACCTACACTGCTAGTGCTGCTGTGACCTCGGTCTGGAAGCGACGATGGCTGCTGCGTCTGGGGAAAGGGCCCCTGCCTTCACTGCACAGGAGTTGGAGAAACTTGTGGATGGGGTCCTCCCCCAGTACACGCTACTCTACGGTCCTCCAGACCAACAGGTTAGTACACAGGGAGCACGTTGTATGGGCTAGGCCTTGGTGGAGAGGGCTGGGTGGAAGAGGGAAGGGGGCAGAGTACATAGAACAGTTATGCATGGGGATGAAAGGGTCACATGGACAGAGTTGGGAGGGGGCCACTCACATTGACGGTGCAGTAGGTAATGACTGTTCCTCTTTCCTTGTGCATGTCATGTAGGTCAGCGCCCACCAGAAGAGGGACATTTGGCGTGCCTTCACCAAGGAAGTCCGGACCCTGGGGGCCCACCAGAGACGGGGCACCCACTGCCATAAGAGATGGGAGGACATTCGCTGCTGCAGCAAGAAGACGGCGGAGGCTCAGCTGGGGATGGCCTCCCAACGTGGGGGGTGCCCGTCGCACCATGACCCCCCTGATGTTCCGGATCCTAGCGGTGGCCTATCCGGAGTTGGATGGGCGCTTAAGGACATCACAGCAGACACAAGGGGGTGAGTACAACCTCATTCTGTGGACTTTGCGTGCAGTGGAGGTGTCTGGGTGGTGGAGGTGGGCTGTGGATGTCCCTAGGCCAGGGCGAGTTAGGTAGGCAAGGCCCCTCCGTAATGTAGGCCATGTGGGACTCTACCCCAGCTCAGAACAGAGGCAAGTTGATGTATAGTTGCCCCTTTGCCATCCATGTGCGCAGATTTCTACCATTGCCATGTAGGCCATATCCCAGAAATTGCATGTGCAGAGGGCAGGAGCACAGCGTAATGCATGGGGCTGCTGCGTCTGTCTTGTCCGCCAACGGTAGCGGTATGTCATGCACTAAAACTCTCTTTCTTCTGTCTCCACCCTTTTTCTGCTCTCCCTGTCCTTCTGTACATCAGCATCAACAGGCGGAGGTACAGTGGCACCGGAGCACGAGGGAGCTGCATCCCACATGGCCATGGAGGGCCACACCACAGACTCTGAATGCACCAGTGGGACGAAGGGCGAGGGGAGCTTCACGTCGGCCACAGGATCACCAACCAGCGACACAGACTCGTCCGCCGATGGGAGCTCCACTGTGGTGGCGGCACCATCTGTGCGCCCCACTTCTACAGGTACAGCCGCCACCTCCCCTACCAGCACCGCCCTCCCAGCAGCCCCTCAGCATTCGCCCGTGCCCGCTCACCCAGGAGGGTGGGCATCACCTTCGCCCCAGGCACCTCAGCCCCTGCCCCAGTCACCCCTGCTGCCCTCAGTGAGGAGGCCATGGACCTCCTCGGGTCACTCACTGTTGGGCAGTCTACCATTGTGAATGCCATCCAGGGTGTAGAAAGGGCGTTGCAACATGGTAATGCATTCCTGGAAGGCATTCATTCTGGTCAGGCTGTCCTTCAGCAAACCTTGCAATCTCTGGCCTCAGCACTGATGGCAGACATTGTCCCTGTGTCAAGCCTCCCCCCTCCAACTTCCTCCACCCAGACCCAATCCCCTGTACCCCAGCCCATCCCAAGCACACCTACAGACCAGCAGGCACACAAGTCAACACCCAAAAGTAGCTCAAGCAAACATAGGCACCACACACACCACAGGCACTCACACAAGCATCACACCCATACAGACACAGCAACATCCACTGTCTCCACTGTGTCCCCCTCCTCCTCTTCTCCCTCCTCCCTCCCAGTGTCGTCTACACACACACCTGCATGCACCACATCTACAGGCACTAGGACTCGCACCAGGACACCCAGCACCACAAGCCGCTCACCTGCACTCAACACCTCCACTGCCATTTACACATCCCCTGTGTCCTCTCCCAGTGTGTCTGTGACGCCCTTCCCAAAGTACCCAAACGCCGGCAATCACTCACCCAACATCCATCCACCTCACGACAGCCTCCAATACCTGCACCTGCACCCAAAACAGCTAAAGTGACACCTCCTACAACCGCCTCCTCTACCTCCACTCCCAGACCCCCTCCAGCTACCCATCCCAGTGTCCGTCAGAAACTGTCCCTCTGTCAAATTTACCTGTTTGCCCCCTCCCTCCCCCCCTCCAGTTCATCAGTCCCGTCGTAGTGCCTCAGCCAAAAAGCCTCCAGTGCCAGTGGTGCGTGTTCCAGGTTTTTGGAGTGCACCGTCCACCAGGGCAGGCAGTAGGACCCGGAGCCAAGGCACTTGCAGCCCACCCCCTGTAAAGGCTCCGAAATTGGAGAGTGGACGACGGGACTGTGTCAAGACTCCTGGTGGGACAACAACTGAAATGGGATCAAAGGCGATTGGTGAGTCAGCTGTAACTCCAAAGAAGGTGGGGAAGGTCCCGAGGAAGTCTGCCCAGCCTGTTGTGAGTGTCACGGCGGAGAAGTGCGCCATCATTTCCGGCGGTCCAGACACAACCACCAGCACTGTCGTTACTGGTCCGGAGACCACCGCCGGAGTCATTGCCCAGGAGGGCCTAAGTATTGTTACTGGTCAGGAGACCACCGCCGGAGTCATTGCCCAGGAGGGCCCAAGTATTGTTACTGGTCAGGAGACCACCGCCAGAGTCATTGCCCAGGAGGGCCCAAGTATCGTTACTGGTCAGGAGACCACCGCCAGAGTCAGTGCCCAGGAGGGCCCAAGTATCATTACTGGTCAGGAGACCACCGCCAGAGTCAGTGCCCAGGAGAGCCCAAGTATCGTTACTGGTCAGGAGACCACTGCCAGAGTCATTGCCTAGGAGGGCCCAAGTATCGTTACTGGTCTGGAGACAACCGCCGGAGTCAGTGCCCAGGAGGGACCAGGATCCCTCAGCCCCGCTTGGCGATGATGGAACGTCATGCCACACACCAAGGTCCAGTGTGGAGTTCGTCATGCCACACACCAATGTCCAGTGTGGAGTTCGTCATGCCACACACCAATGTCCAGTGTGGAGTTTGTCATGCCACACATCAATGTCAGTATCCGAACCGCCATGTCAGAGCACCGCTGAACAGTCCATAGACCACCATGTCAAAGCGCCGATGAACAAGGCCAAGACCGCCATGGTGAAGACCGCTGAACAGGGCAAAGACTGCCATGGCTAAGCACCGCTGAACAAGGCCATGACCGCAATGGTGAAGACCGCTGAACATGGCAAAGACCGCCATGGTGAAGACCGCTGAACAGGGCAAAGACTGCCATGGCTAAGCACCACTGAACAAGGCCAAGACCGCCATGGTGAAGACCGCTGAACAGGGCAAAGACTGCCATAGTGAAAACCACTGAACAGGGCAAAGACCGCCATGGTGAAGACCGCTGAACAGGGCAAAGACTGCCATGGCTAAACACCGCTGAACAAGGCCAAGACCACCATGGTGAAGACCGCTGAACAGGGCAAAGACCACCATGGTGAAGACCGCTGAACAGGGCACAGACTGCCATGGCTAAGCACCGCTGAACAGGGCAAAGACCACCATGGAGAAGACCGCTGAACAGGGCAAAGACTGCCATGGCTAAGCACCGCTGAACAAAGCCAAGACCGCCATGGTGACGACCGCTGAACAGGGCAAACACCGTGTGGGTATGAATAGGCCGCCACATCAGGCATCCTTATCCCATGTGCAGCTGGGACAGTGACAGGACAGGAACTTTCACGGGGAGACTTATCCAGTCTGGGCACCAGTCCCACCCAGTACCAGTTGAGAACTTGCGATAATGTGGCTTTGCACTCCCCAGGATGGTACAGTGGGCAAACCACCCACTGTAAAGACTTTTGAGACTGTGGCTTTGCACTCCCCAGGATGGTACAGTGGGCAAACCAACCACTGTAAAGATTTTTGAGACTGTGGCTTTGCACTCCCCAGGATGGTACAGTGGGCAAACCACCCACTGTAGAGACTTTTGAGACTGTGGCTTTGCACTCCCCAGGATGGTACAGTGAGCAACCCACCCATTGTAGAGACTTTTGAGACTGTGGCTTTGCACTCCCCAGGATGGTACAGTGGGCAACCCACCCACTGTAAAGACTTTTGAGACTGTGGCTTTTCACTCCTCAGGATGGTACAGTGGGCAAACCACCCACTGCAAAGACTTGTGAGACTGTGGCTTTGCACTCCCCAGGATACATGAATGGGCATGGAGCCCCGTCGTGGATCTGGCTTTGCATTCATCCGGCTGAGGTGCCCCCCCTTCATTTCCCCCTGAGGTGCCTGTAGTGTTTCTATCTGATGCCCCGGCAGTGTTCTCTCCGATTTTGGTCAGGTATCTATTGTGGGCCTCGCCCATGCATTTTTGGACTGTTGGTGCACGGACATTGTTGTGTACATATCTGCACTACACCTTGTATTGTATATATAATTATGACAGATTTCAAGATATTATTCTGTATATTTTTATATGACATGTATATTGGCACATTACAATGTTTTCCCGCAATTCGCTTTGTCTTTGCATTCTTCCGGGGGAATTGTGGGTTGTTCATGTGATATTTTTGACTGCATTGGTGTGTATGTTGTGATATGCGAGGGTGGGGGTGTTTAGTGGGTGTCCCACTAACTTTTGCCTCCCCCGTGTCGTAGATGCAGTACTCACCGGTATGTTCTGCTCCTACGTCGCTGTTGTTCGAAGAGGAGCAGAAAGACAGGGGCAGGTAGGAATTGGAGTTCCGGCTCCATGGAGTCGTCGTTCCTCGTGGAGTGTGTTAAGGTGAGCGTTTTCCCATAGCAAAAGCTGTTTCCGCCGTGTTTTTATCCACGGAGAATCCGCCCCCGAAAAGGTGGCGGATTGGTAGGTTATGATACTGTGGGCGGTACATTGTCTTCCGCCTGTCTGTTGGCGGTGACCGCCAGGCTGTTTGTCTGTACCGCTGTGGCGGGCGGTGTGTTAAATTGGCTGTCTTTGTTGGCGGTTACCGCCAGGGTCGTAATTCAAATTTTTTTTTCGCCAGCCTGTTTGCGGTATTTCCGCAGCTTTAACATCGTCCGCCAGGGTTGTAATGACCCCCAAAATGGTACAAATAAAGTAGCATCGCAGTCTGGCAAATTGCTCTAAAAAATCTTAGTTTAAACAGAGAAAATAAAACAATACACTCAATAATCAGAACACAAATCAATAACATGAGTATCTGTGTAAGAGAGATGAAATACATTTGATTCAGAAATAAACAGTGTCAAATCATAAGCATAGAGAAAACACCTCACTAAATAGCAGCAGAATTTTGCGCAGTAGCAGTTTGGCACCTGTAAAACAAAAAGACAAAATACAAATGCACAGAATGCATACATTTACCTCTCCTTCAGGTAGACAGCACTCAGGTTACAGCTTCATCAGGGGAACATCAGCATCAGGGCAAAGACAGTGAAAAGAGTTGACTGTTCAGAAATGTGAACTCCAAATTCTCTGAACCATCAAATTAATTATTTAAGGCAGGTGGGATAGCACTATAGGCTCTAAGCACTAAGGCCCATATTTATACTTTTTTAGCGCTGCATTTGCCCCGCTTTTTCACACACAAAAAACGGCACAAACTTACAAAATACAATTGTATTTGTAAGTTTGCACCGCTTTTGCGTAAAAAAATGACCCGAATACAGCCTTAAAAAAGTATAAATATGGGCCTAAGTGCTAAAATAAGCACCAACATTTTTTGCATGGATCCTAGAAAATAATTCAAATTAATAAAGTACCAGAAGTCAGTGGACTGACTAACAAAACATGAAATGTCAAAGTGACGGATCATAGGAATCAGAAGTGAAGCCTTTGGAAACCAGGGAAAATAATGCATAAAAAGGAAACACCCATGTCTGATTAATAAACATTAAATTAAACTTGCTAAACTTCTGTGATTGGCTGAAAACTACATATGTGCACAAATCATCCAATCACAAAACATTAGCACATCGGCACATCAGAACATATTCCACTATTAACTTGAATATTTTGTTTTCCTCTGCCTCTTCCTTTTTGCGTAAGCACAAAAAGATATTAATTATTGTTTCCTGCAGTCTTCTCTGAACAGGTTTTGTGAAGTTCTTTTACTCAACACATTCCAGAACACACTTGCTGCAGGACAGAAATATTAAAACTTTCAAATCAGCTCTTTCCCCTTGAAAGAAATATATTCCATTAGTACGAGAACACCAATTAAACTCATAATTCAAACCAAAGAAGCTTGTAATTCTACAGAAGCATTTGACACTTTCAACTCAGCTTAGCAAACAGATAACTACAGGTGACGACCTTGCTTACTTGAGCCACAGCAGAGAACAAGAATTGAAAGAAATAAGGCCCATATTTATACTTTTTGACGCAAAACTGCGCTAACGCAGTTTTGCGTCAAAGAAATTAGCGCCGGCTAACGCCATTCTGAAGCGCCATGCGGGCGCCGTATTTATTGAATGACGTTAGCCGGCGTTAGCCGCCGGCGCCGTCTGGTGTGCGTTAAAAAAAACGACGTACACCAGGCAGCACCGGCATAGGGGGATATGGGGCTTGGGCGTCAAGAAATGGGGCAAGTCAGGTTGAGGCAATTTTTATCGCCTCAACCCGATTTGCGCCATTTTTTTTCACTCCCAACCCCCATAGAAATGACTCCTGTCTTAGCAAAGACAGGAGTCATGCCCCCTTGCCCAATGGCCATGCCCAGGGGACTTCTGTCCCCTGGGCATGGTCATTGGGCATAGTGGCATGTAGGGGGGCACAAATCAGGCCCCCCTATGCCACAAAAAAATAAAAAAAACCACTTACCTGAACTTACCTTAATGTCCCTGGGATGGGTCCCTCCAGCCTTGGGTGTCCTCCTGGGGTGGGCAAGGGTGACAGGGGGTGTCCCTGGGGGCATGGGAGGGCACCTCTGGGCTTCTTCAGAGCCCACAGGTCCCTTAACGCCTGCCTTTTGCAGGCGCTAAAAAACGGCGCAAAAGCGGCCGAATGTCATTTTTTTTGACCCGCCCACTCCTGGGCGTGAATTTTGCCCGGGAGTATAAATCCGACGCACATGCCTCGGAGTCGATTTTTAGACGGGAACGCCTAGCTTGCATATAATTAATGCAATGTAGGTGTCCACGCAAAAAAATGACGCTAACTCCATGGACTTTGGCGCTAGACGCGTCTAACGCCAAAGTATAAATATGGAGTTAGTTTTGCGTCGGAATTGCGTCAAAAAAAATGACACAATTCCGGCGCAAACGGAGTATAAATATGCCCCTAAATGTCATTAATAAAACATTGTCAGACATTCAACATCAGCTCTGGCCTTGTTCTGCCAAAAGGCACCGCATAAAACTCAACAATTAACTTGAATTTATTCTAACATTATTTTTCAAAGCACATGTTCTTAAAGAGACAGAATATTTTTCTTTCATCACTAAGTTAACACATTTAAAAAAATATGTGCAAGCCTATCACTCTGATGGCAGCCATTAAACAAGCACACTTTCCATGTTAACATTTACTTTCTTTTTTTTCTCATTTGAAGTATTTCTCATGTTAGTGTATCAGTATGATTACACAAAATAATTATTCCATTTCAAGTCTGCGCACACAATCCCTCCTCTGATGACTATTTTTGTTCTCACACTTACATCCTAAATACATATATTTATTTTATTGTATTGTTTTTCTAAAATGTTGTTTCTCTCACATTTTTATAAATTATTTTCGTCTTTGAGTTTTTCCCATATATTTCCAATTGCAATTCTACCCTCCTCTGATTTATTTTCAAATAAATCTCCTTCTTTTGATCACTTTGTACAATATGCATATTCCCCATATACCAATTAGACAAATCACATTAATTGAAACTCCTTGTATTATTTTCATT
Organism: Pleurodeles waltl; assembly: GCF_031143425.1. Taxonomy (NCBI): domain Eukaryota; kingdom Metazoa; phylum Chordata; class Amphibia; order Caudata; family Salamandridae; genus Pleurodeles; species Pleurodeles waltl. Next base: position 3,819,181 of record NC_090437.1, on the reverse strand, counting down.
ACCAATCCTTTCCCTAGGTTGCCAATCCAGTTTCCCACAGCTGTCATTCCTTTGCCAGTATTTTCCCAAATAGTGAGCTCTGTTAGTTCTTTTAATTTAGTTCAATCTTTTGTTAAATTTTTAATCAAACCTCTAACCTCTTCACTGTTGTCCGGTATATATGAACAACAATCATGCAGACCTAGCAATTTACAAACTCCGCCCTCCTTTGCTAAAAGAATGTCTATCACAAGGCGGTTCTGAAGAGACATAAGGGGTCATTCTGAACCATGGTGCAAGGGTGCCTGTGTTGCTGGCATGATTGTTTTTCTGCAGGAAGGTTACCCTTCCTGCAGAAAAACAATCACAAGAGAGTTTTTCCTCTTTATATATGTGCCGCAGAAAGTATCACACGTGCAATCAGGAAAAAACTCGGAGAAATGTGAACATTTCCCCTCGTTACACCTCTGGGAGGCGTACGTTTTTGGCCCTACCCCAAACTTACACTATGTTGTAAATCTGGGGAGAGAGTATGTAAAAACATGTTAATGTGTTGTATATTACACCACATTACTATTAGAAGACACATTTACATAAAGGAAATCATGTAAAGCAAGGAAATTCACATACAAGAGGAGTGTCCAGAGCAAAGGTTATTTCAATATTTTTTTACTGAACAATAAAGCAACTAAGTTATTTACTTACGCATTGCAACGGCTTATTTGTAAACCATGCAAACTATTTGTACAATATCATCATACATGACAATAAAAAATACTCGAACCAATAAACATGCAGAATCATAATATACAAAACACATCACAGAACAATATGAATATTTCATTATGTGCTAAAACTCACAACACTCCCCATGGAAAATATAAGTTGAAAGGTCATTTGACAAAAACCAGGTCACTTGTTGCCATTCCATCCATGAACCCTCTTTTGTCCCTACAACAAAGATCCAAAGTGCCCAAGAAGGAACAAATTAGGACAGTTCTACACTTACACGGAACCCCACATTCGTAACAATATGATGAACTCATTCTGCTGCGTCTCTACAAAGATGGCATCGAGTTGCCCTATAGCCAGACCAGATCAGCCACCATTAATGTCCAGGAACAGTAAAACGAGTACACAAAACGACATGTATATTTGCTCGGTTTTGGGACTCACCCCTAGTTTAAGAGAGTGCCCGGTGTGTGAATGTGCTGCATTGGAATAAAGGGAGTACTTAAATATGACCCAGTATCTTTGCGAACATACAAGATTAATATCGGTAATTCTTTTAGCTTTTTGACACCACTGTCATGAACTCAACAAATTGTTCACTACCTTATTTTATAGGTGTAATATGTTTAGCATATTACAAGTTAAAAATAGAAGTGTAACAACCAACACTTTTATTGGGAAGCGAATGTTGTCGAATACACTGCCATAAAAATGTGATCAAAATAACAGTTATATTTCTCATTAATTTCATACCGAACATAAACATACAAGTAACTTGCTCCTTCCCCTCCCACCGCCAGGTTGCAACCTGAACCTTATTCAAGGCAAGTTGACGGGCAGAAGTAGACTGTGGATGTGGGAACTCTATGCCTGGCGCAGACACTTCAGCAGCATTACCTGCCACTGCTATGTGGGTCCTTAGGTACGCTTGATCCTCGTCTGTGCTCACTGTGCAGTGATATAAGAGTCAGATAATACCTTACCCGTTGTGCATTATAGGCAGACATCTGTTTCAAGTTGTGCATTTGAAGACAGCCGATCTCTTGATTACTCTGTAGAATCTCCTATCGCTTTACGCAGCCTGATTAACAAAGCACTTAATGAATGGATAATTAAATTCACATGCTGTGCAAGATGATTGCCGTCATCAGTCTGTGCCTACTGCTGTGCATACATTTGATCAATCGTCTTTGTACTTCTCCACAGAAAGATGTGTTCATTTCTGAATGCGTCTGTGCCTTTATTTGCTGGTGCAGGGGAGCTTATATAAACCAATATTTTATGATAAAGCATCAAATCCTCAGTATTATGATCTACGCCTCTGACACGGGATGGAAAGAAATAATGTAAGCCTAATTAATGGCATGAGCAACGTCTTCATTTAACATAGGAGGCTGTCGTCCTCTCTGAGTCTGGGAATCCATCAGCCCTTCAGACTGTGCAGCTAACACTTCACAATTAACAGTGAACACTCCTTCAGTTGGGTTGTAGCATGTATGACTCAAATTACGACAGATTACGCCTTACTACTAGCTTTAACATTATGATTTATGCATATGCAATAATAATAGTTCTACTCAGCATAGCAAGATAACTCCACTTATGCTATGGAGAACAAGGAACGGAAGAAAATGAATAGGAAAAGAGCATTCACCTAAGCAACATAACACATTTACTCTTCAAGGATATAAATACAGCTATGACATTGGCCTCCCTCACCCCTTCGGCCTTCCTGACCGTACAGATGCCTCTTACAAGCATCAGCCTTTGGCATGCCTTTGGCATGCTGCTCATCAGACTGAAAAGAAAAGGACCTTCTCTAACAAGGAGACAGAACATGTAGTTACCTTTCTGGTGCACATTATAGGGAATAAGATGGTCTTCCTCCACAACCCCAAAGTGGAGCAAAGAAGGTGACCAAATGGAAAGGTCATTAATAGAGTGAGTCCATTGAGAGAAGAAGTACATAGCAGGCGGGGTGGAGGGAATTTAAAGATAAAGTGGCAAGATGAAAGGAGGGGGTTGAAGAAATGTCCCAACTCACATATTGGAACACACCGACACAAGGCACTCACACAGCTGCCCTTTGCCCCACTTTAGATTTTACAAAATTTATATTATTCTTGGCATCTTCTAACTTTTCTTCCTACAGTCCCAATGTTCAGTATTGTCACACCGCCATCTTGTGCCCTATGTGCTGTGGGTTTTATTCACAGGGCTCATGTCACTCTTCCCTTGTGGTGCCTCTCTGCACCTAACACACACTTCCCTTTTGGCACCTTCCAGCCTTGACTACTCCACTATTCCTCTCCCAGGAAGCCGGTATCATTGACCCTTCTATTTTTTTGCTATGCAAGTTCGGTCTAGTGTGCACCTGCAGATATCATGTATCTATTTAGGATAGTTGCATTTCAGTGTGAACCATTGAATTGTACCATCATGCACTTGGGGTTCCGTTGTACTTGTTTACTATCGCCAGTTACCATTTGCACCTGCCACCTGCAAATCTACATATCTGTGGTATGTAACATGTGATCTTCCTCCAGGACATTGAAATATTCCAGGTTTCCACGTGGGACAGGTGCTCTTCTGGAACATTCTTTTCTTCCTGTCTAAATACCTTCTCTGAACTTGCATCAGTGCTTGGCCTCATTGCAGTCCTGCGCAAGCAACATCTATGCACTCACCTCCTGAGTCGCCCAAAACTTCTAGCGCCCTAGCCTTTCAAGACTTCCTGTTGTTTCCATGATTCTGGCATCTGCAACGTTTCCAGTGCTTTCCTTCATGAGCTATGATTTAGCCTCCCCTTGAGCTTCTTGCAAGGAGTCTCCTGTCATCGTTGGATTCCAAGTTAAGTACTGTCTTGGCTTAGTACTTTCACCTCAGGTTAGTGGGCACTAATCCATAGATTAGCAAATATTCCAAAAACTGTTACCTTTAAAGGCGTGAGTTTGTTTTTTCAGATATTGAACATTATTTGAGTGTTCACCACCTTGAGGCTCAGTGCTCCAGACTCATTCTTTGCAGCGGTCTAAACTCAATTGTACCTGAGCTGAATGTTTGCCCCCATGTCTCTTGACAAGTTGCAACTAGTATTTTAGGAGATACTTCTAGAGTTTGAAGTTGCATTTGAGTTTTGAATTGGAATCCTGTACATTACGGAGTGCCAGAGAAATCTCCAGTTTATTCTTGAGAATGTTTTTTCCTTTCTCTCATGGAATATTTATAATGAAGTCTGTAAGTGTATAAATAGTGTAAATAAATGATTGCTCATTTTGAATTTGGAACCTATGGGTAAAAATGCCTCTTGTTTTTTTAGTGTATCACACCTGCATTGAGTATACGAGGTCCAGAGAGTCCCGATCCAACTAGGCAGTATACGAGACAGATAAGCAGTTCCTTCTGTGACACAAGATCATCTTTCCTTGTTACATCAAGTTGTTACTTGTTTCATTAAGCTGCCACAGCTGCGACTGGAGGTCCAGCATCCTCTCCGCGGTTTAAACCAGGTGAGTGGGACTGCTATGATACAGTTGGCTGCTAAACGGCAAAAGTCCCTTCTGTGATATGGCCCCAACCTGGACTAGCACCTTTATACCTATTTACCACCAAGCCAGGTACGCCTCACTGCTTTTAAAATCACAAACAACCACCATTTTGATAGCTTACCAGTGCCATTATTGTACGTTATTTTTAAATACTCGGACAGTCTACTCATTTCATAAGTACATTATAAGTGATTAGGGTTCAAATCCCTTTTAAATCCATTCCTATTCCTACTCTAAACTCTACTAATCACACAAGAAATCAAGCACACAAACTAAATACAATTATTGAAAAAACTAATTACTAATTTAGTATCTAATAACTTCTAATCTTGGGTTCTAGAGTGGCGTGCTGCTTGCTGCAAAGTTATTCTATGCCTTGTTAGGGGTAGTAAGCGCTATATAAATGTCAATTACAATTACAAGTATACTAATCCCAATCATGTCTTTGTCTCCTTTATAGGCCTTGTGTTGTCTTCCCCTTTTCCATCTTCTAACATATATACTGCTCATGTACTGTCCACGTTGCTATGTGCACTAGGCTCGGACACAATACAGATAGCAGAGTCTGGTAAACCAGCATTCATGTCAGTTAGGAATTGTCTACACACATTGCCCTCTGCATGAGTATATGAGGATAGTGGCTTTTGTGGATTTGTGATTATGTAACAAAATAAGGGCCCCAACTTAATCAGTTATCAACAGAAGATGTACTGGAGAAGTTATAGGACTGATGACTTATATTTATATCACAAAATACAACTGTACTTTTCACTAAGTATATGTACATGTCTCCTGTTAACCACTCAATCTGGACATATATGAATTACGGCCCATTACAGACTGAAATGTCAAATGTTACTTTACCTAAGAATTTTTCACGTCTCATCAACATCTGACACCTTTCTCCCAGTAACTACAACCCAGGTGGGGCACTGTGGATGTTTATTCACTGCCTGGTTCTAGTATGTTCCCATAACGTCATAGTACTTATATTGTGACATTTCAGTGCTGTGTATGTACCTGGAAGAAAGTGAATTATTAGCTGGGGTGGATGTCAGTTCTCCAAAAGTTATAGCATCACTATTCTTGTTAGGTCCAGTAAAGGTTTCAGTAATTTAAACTTGAGCTCAACCCCTGGGAGCTATGGCACAGAACAGACAGGCTTAATGTAAGGAAATGTGTAAAAACAGTTAAAAACTCAAAAACCCTATCAATAAAAATCCCTCTACAATTTATAAAAACAGAGAATAATTTAATGAAAAAATGACACCGAAATAATAAAAATCCAATAAGAGGAGCAGGAGAGGTGAACTATTAAACTTTAAATAAAAATAGCACCAAAAAGCATTATGTGCCAACCGCGGTCATCTGGTTGTGCTTGATCAGTGCCTAGGAGCTATACAAGCCCAACTACAATGGAGCATACTGGCAAAATAATAATGGATTAAACCTAGATTTGTGACTGGGGGTAAGTGTTTGAAAAGTTTCAACACTCCTTCCATCATCTTATTTTGTGATGTTGCTATGTGCACCCTAAGTGGCTAGGGCAAGCACAGGCATGGGTTCCTTGCTCGCTGCACCATTGGATTCAAGCTAGCCTGGCTGATGAGGGTTGATACCCCAAAACGTGTCCCAGGATGCTTACTCTGGTCCAGGGAGGACCTGGCTTGGCAATTCGGGCTATTCCCATTGGGAGCAGAGTCAAGACTGATTTGCATGTGGGTGGGTCCAAACAGGGGTGACATGGTGGACAAAATAACAATGGATTAAACCCAGATCTGTGACAGGGGGTGAATGTATAAAAAGTTGCAACACTCCATCCATCATTTCATTTTGTTATGTTGCTACGTGTGCCCTAATTGGCCCGGGTATGCCCAGACTTGGGTCCCTTGCTCACTGTGCCATTGGATTAAAACTGGCCTGGCTGATGAGGGGTGATACCCTGAAACCGGTCCCAGGATGTTTGTTTCCGGTCCAGAGATGACCTGGCCTTGCAGTTCGGAGTGGACTGTTCTCTTGGAGAGCAGGGCTAAGACTGATTTGCATACGACTGGTTCCAACTGGGGTGGCCTGGTGAGCAAAAGAACAATGCATTTAACCCAGATCTGTGACTGGGGTGAGTGTTTGAAAAGTTTTATCACTTTGTCCATTATCTTGTTGTGTGGGAAGAATATAGTTACATTGACAGCATTTCAGTGACACTTAGGGCCAGATGTAGCAAACAGTTTGCGAGTCGCAAACGGTGAAAATCGCCGTTTGCGAGTTGCAAACGTGTGTTTGCTATGCAGAAATGCATTTTGCGAGTCGGAACCGACTCGCAAAATGCATTTACGACTCGCAAATAGGAAGGGGTGTTCCCTTCCTATTTGCGACTCGCAGTGGTATGCAATTCCATTTGCGACCGCATACGCGGTCGCAAATGGAGTCGCAGTTACCATCCACTTGAAGTGGATGGTAACCCACTCGCAAACTGGAAGGGGTCCCCATGGGACCCCTTCCCGTTTGTGAGCGGACCCAAAAATATTTTTTCAGAGCAGGCAGTGGTCCAAGGGACCACTACCTGCCCTGAAAAAATCAGAAACTAAAGGTTTCGTTTTTTTTTTCTAAGTGCAGCTCGTTTTCCTTTAAGGAAAACGGGCTACACTTGGAAAAAAAAAACTGCTTTATTTAAAAGCCGTCACGGACATGGAGGTCTGCTGTTCCCAGCAGGCCTCCATCCCCGTGAGTGCCCATAGTCGCTATGGGGGAGCAAATTGCGACCTACCTCATTAATATTAATGAGGTGGGTCTTTGCGACCCCATAGCGACTCGCAGATGGTGTCTGAGACACCGTTCTGAATAGCAAATTGCGAGTTGCAATTTGCGAGTCGCTCGGACTCGCAAATTGCAAGTCACAATTTGCCGTCTTCCTACATCTGGCCCTTAATGTGTGTAACCAAGGCATACAGCCTTGGGCATGACAGGGCCTCTTAAACATGAGGCATAATATAACAGTAAAAATGAAACAATACGTTTTGTAAATATAGTGACTTTCTGTTATGTTGCTTTCTCATGATGTTCCAGCTTTGCATGGAGGACCAGTCAAGTTGTTTTTCGGATCTTTCTGTGTAGTTGAGGGAGCCAAGGATAGTGTATACGGGGCTGGAGGAATATCATCAGCACATTTTGTTCCTTCAGGCATATGAGCACTGAGTGCCCACCCTCCCCCGGGCTCAAGGGGCATGTATTCCCACAGAAATGCACTGCCTGATAACGTCTGCCCAGCCACACTACATTACTCCACCAGGCCCTCATAAAGCTCAGGATAATTTTGGATGACCCTTTTCCGGCTATTCCCACTTCCCGGGAAGAAAGTGAGGGTCCTCTAATTTGTAAGTATGAGCTATTTGTATAGGGCAGAACTAGCCAAAAGGCAGTGGAATGCTGTACAGGGTCAAAGGCAAGCTTACAGTCATTGAGTGAGAGGAGCAGTAGCACTTTCCTGGAAGCAGAAGTGTACAGTCACCGCATTGTGAAACAGTGCTTTTTATAGAGGTGTAACTTCAGCTCTTTCCTAAATTGGAGCGAGTTTTGGCTATGTTAGACTTGACAGCCTTAAGGTGGTCTTCCCTCAAATTTTTTGGCTGCTTCCCTCACATTTTTGTTAATTTCTTTCTGTTGGCCCTAGGACTTGGCACACCATACCTCTGCTGACCAGTGCTACAGTGAACTGTTCTCTGCCTAAAACATGGTTTGATTGGTAATATATCTAATTAGCATATTTAATTTACTTATAAGTTTTTAGTAAACAGAACCACTTAGGTTAAGCGCCTGGAAATCAAATATTAGTAGTGGGCCTGCAACACTGCTTGTTCTTTAGTAGAACTTTAAAACATGTCCCAGGCCTGCCATTGCTGCTTGAATGCGATGTTACGGTGCCATGTTGACTAGGCATTTAAAACCCCTTAAAAATACAAGGGAGGAGCAGGGGGCAAATGAAGCTCTGCAAAATGCCGTAGGTAAATATGACGCTGATGCTGCAAAAGTGGTGCTTTTTTGATGCAAAACGTGTTAGAGCCATATTTATCAGCATTAGTATCAGCATTAGTGTAAAAAAAAATGCGCAAGCAAGAACAAAAATGTGGGTAGACAAGATGGAGAATGCAGGCCAGGAGAGGCCCCAGAGAGATCCCAGTCAGCCTAGTACCAGCCAGGAGGGACCTGCAAAGTACTAGGATATGGGGAAGCAGAAGTGTTGCTTTAGTGAGGAGGAGAATTACATCTTGATCAAAGAGGTGACGGAGCACCAAACACCAGCTCTTCGTCTCCTCCAAATTTCCAGTAGGTAGGAGAAAGGTTATATGACAGGCAATAGTAGATACAGATAACAGCATGACAGAGGTGAAGGGGACTGTCACTGATTGTAAGAAGCGCTGGCACAATTGCAAGTGCAGAACTTAGGAGAAACTGGCCCGGAACCGAAAGGCAGCACTGCAGACTGGAGGTGGAAGTCCTGCATCCCAGGATGACCTGAATGAGCTGGAGGAGATGGTAGCAGTGGTCATCCTGGAGGACCTGGCCACTGGAATCGCAGGACAGGACCGCACAGACTACGAAGAACTACCACAAATGCCGGGTGAGTTGCAGGGGGGGACTATCTGGAATTTCACAAATGGAAAAAAGGGGGAAGACATACTGAATTCATGCAAAGGAATGCATAGGGACACATAGGGCCAGAATCAAAAGGCCCCATCACCACCCAAGCCTCACTGTTAGTGATGCTCTGGTTGAGCTATGCACTCCAACATATACACAACGTGGTGTTAAGTCACTTACTGTGGCTTAAGACCACATTATAAATATGGACTTTACACACGCAGCACATTGCCTGGAAGGGGCATGCAATCAGTGTGGCTGTGCCACAAAAACACCCATTGCAATTTGTTGTTGCCTCAGATCCAAGATAGCATTTTCACCCATACATCAAATCCCTACCAGGCTCCATACAGGAAGACCTACAGAAGAAGAAGGACTGCCCTGCTGGACCCCTGGCCTGCACCTGGACACTGCACTCTGGAGGACTGCACCAGCTGCACGCTTGGGCTTCACCACAAGAAGGACTTTGACTGGCTTCAACTGGTTCAAGAAGGGACTCCTTGTTGGATACAGGTGAAAAATTGCTAACCAGAATCCCCTGAACCAACTCTTGAAGAATTAGACCAGCTGACTACTGTCCAGTGGCCGTTTTGGAGTTTGCGGCAAGTGCATTCTGGGAGTTGTAGTCTGCACCCTCAAGGAGAATCTCAGAGCTTCTGGAACCTTGGGGTGAGCTGTGGATCTCAAAAGAACCTTAAAAGGACATCTGGAAGAAGATCCAGAAGTTTGGAGAAGTTTGGAGAACTTTTGCGAAAAAAGCTCCATAAAGGGCCGTGGCTTGCCTCAACTGTGACCTGGCCTGACTTGCAGGTTTATCCCAGTGAAGAAAATCTCTGAAAAAGTGACTAAGTTCGAACATAGAGGGTCGACCGGGACCTCCCAGGCAGTGTGTCCGAAGAGGGCTCCAGGGACGTTATATCCAGATTCAGGTTTGCCCGGTCAAAGGATGTTCACCTTGAAAAAACAACTAAGTCCGAAGACAAGAATCTCCACCAAGGGTTCCTGCAACGCGTATCTGAGGAAGAGTTCCAGGAGGTTGGATTGGCGACTTGGTCCAACTGAAGAAAATCTAAGACAGGACTTAGCATTCTTCTGTCAGCACCTCCAGCTCCTTCTCAGAAAATTTTAATTTCCTCTTTCTGGGTGTTTCTGCCATTGTAGCTGCTGTTCCTCCTGTTGGCTGTTCATCAGTTTTAAATGGGTGTGGTCCTCCCTCCTCCCAGGTGTATTAGTAAACTTCCTGGCTGTGATGTCATCATCATGTGCCAGGAAGTGTTTCCAGAGTGTTCTGGAGTGGTTTCTGGAGTGTTCTGCAGCACCTGCAATCAATTTACATGGTACTCGCAATTTGCGACACCCACTCGCAAATTGTGAGTCTGTTTTTTGCGCGGTCGCAAACAGCGACCTCGCAGACAGTGGACTCACTATCTGCGTTGCGACTCCGGGTGCGAGTCGCAATTTGTCCACGGAAATTGTACCTGCATTCCTATTAGCGACACGCAATTTGCGAGTCGCACATGCTCGCAAATTGCTAGTCGCTAATTTTTTTGTACCTACATCTGGCCCAAAGTCCGAAGGCAAACATTTGACCACCGCCTCCAGCGATCTGTAGCCGAGCAGGGCTCCAACACGGTCGGCCTCAAACTATGACTTTGCCCCTGTTGAGATGCTAACAGATTGGTACTTTTTGTTTCTAAGCGCTAAAAAACAATTTTTAAAAGTTCATATCTCCTTATCCGATTTTAATAGTTTTGGTGTCATTTTAAAGATAAAAATACAATCTATTTTTAAGAATTGTTGTTGGATTTGCATTGTGTTTTGTATTTTATTCATTTACTGTTCTGTGATTTTTAAATGCTTTACACATATGTCTCCTAAGTTAAGCCTTGTTGCTCGTTGCCAAGCTACCATGGGTTGAGCTGGGTTTAATTTATTGAGACCTAACTGGACCTAAGTGAAGGTAAGTGGCCTATTGCTAAGTGTAGGTACTTACCAATAACCCATTTTCCAACAATAGCATTCAGTTGTGGTCTGCCCCTTCTGTGCGCAATAGTCAGGCCAGTACCCTTCCTGCCCTGTCCCCCGCCACATGCTGCCGTGCAACATGTTCCACATAGTCCAGTTTCCCTAATCTGTCCACCAGTGCCCTATGGTCAGCCCTGATGGCCGAAAGATCATCTGTCCATCCTGTGCCCTTTCTTGCCCGTATTTCCATTTGGTGGATGGCATCTTTCTTATCTATAAGTTCCCGCTGTAGTGTGAGCATCATTCCATATTCAATCTTAGTGCATAAGCCTGGCGTGACCACCCTAAATGCATCCTACTCCACCCTTCTATCAGTTATAGTTCTGAAGTTTTAGCTGAAGTAGTGGGTGACTTTCATGCCCACAGTCTCACAAATTGTGTCATTGTTCAGGGACTGAGGCCCTCATTACAACCCTGGTGGTCAAAGACCGTCAGGGTTGTATTGGCGATCGTACCGCCAACAGGCTGGCGGTACAATCCACCATATTTTGACGATAACGCCGCAGTCACACCGCCGGGTCCGGCGGTTTTCCACCATCGTTGTCCTGGCGGTTATAATCCACCAGGGCAGCACTGCTTGCATTATGGAGATTATGACTCCCCATCCTTTCCATGGCGGTCTTTACCGCCATGGAAAGGATGGCGGGAAGGGGAGTCGTGGGGCCCCTGGGGATGGGCAGTGCAGGGGCCCCCAGGCACAGCCCCACCCTGCTTTTCACTGTCTGCACAGGAGACAGTGAAAAGCACGACGGGTGCAGCTGCACCCGTCGCACGGCCGCAACACCGCCAGCTCCATTAGGAGCCGGCTGCAATGTTATGGCCGACATCCCTGCTGGGCCGGCGGTCGGAAACCCTGTTTCCACCCACCGGGCCTGCAGGGATGTTGAAAATGCGGCCGGTGGGATTGCAGCCGCATAGGCGGCCGCTTGGCGGTTCAAGCTTGGCGCAAGGTTGTAATGAGGGCCTGAGTGTACAGATGTGAGAAGAGGCCTCTTTTTGCATGGTTAGCCCCCCACTTTTTGCCGGATGTTGATGTGTCCTAGAAGTTGTAGTGCCCAGGGCCCCTACTAACCAGGTTCCCTGGGTCAGAGCTCTTTCCCTAAATCTGTTATAATTCTTAGAATACACTCTTACGCCAAATTTGCATAATTTTTTTGACACAAATTCGGTGCAAGACTAACTCCGTATTTAGACTTTGGCACTAGTCCTATCTAGCGCCAAATTTATGGAGTTAATGTCATTTTTTGAACGTGGAAACCTACTTTACGTCAATGAAATGCAAAGTAGGTGTTTCCGTGCAAAAAATGACTCTATGGCCTTAGCTCCATACTTATCACCCGTGCTAAAATCCTGGGTCAGGGAGGCGTTAGGGGACTAGTGGCCTATTTCCATGGTGGAACACCATGGAATTAGCCCACAGGTGCCCTCCCCAGACCCTAGGGACACCTTCACCCACACCAGAGGGACAGCAGACGATGGGGGACCCCATCCCAGATAAGTATATATAAGTACAGGTAAGTATTGTTTTTTAAGTGCCATTGGGGGCCCTGAAATGCCCCCCCACATTACACTGGGTGCAATGGCCATACCCAGGGGACCCTGGTCCCCTGTGCTGGCCATTGGGGTGGTTGGCATGGAGTCATGTGGTATGGATGGTTTTGCATCAAAAAATGACTCTAGGCAGGTTAGAGTTATTTTTTTTACTCTAACCTGCCTAACGTCATTTTTTGGTGCAAAACCTCCTTCTTCCATACCGCCAGCCCCATCCGACTCACGTCATTTTTTTTAATGCTAGCTTACTCTTTGCACCGTCTTGCACCATTCCATAAATATGGTGCCCAGCTGGTGCACAGAAATTGTGCAAGACGGTGGTAAACTTTTTGATGCAAAACTGTGTTAGTGCAGTTTTGCACCAAAAACTATAAATCAGGCCCTCAGTCCCTAGTACGTGGGTTCCCCAGTACCAAGGGCATGGGATATTAAGGCTAGGCCTCTGAGGGCTGCAGCCATGATTGTGTGCTACCCTCTAGGGCCCTGCACCCAGATGCTCCCAGCACTGCCATTGCAGGCTGAGTGTAATGGAGCAAACCTAAAAAAGCCAAACTCGACAAGGAACACTCCCTGTGTGCCCTGACCACCCTGCACTGCATATGTTATGGGTAAGTGTCCCCTCTGGTAGGCCTCACAGCCCTAAAACAGGGTGCACCCTACTATATGTGAGGGCATAGCTGCATGAGCAATATGCCGCCACTGTTTCCTTGCCAAACCTTGGACATAATAAGTGAACAGAGCAGCCATTTTAAGTACATGTACTGGACACTGGTCAAACACGAGTTCCCCAGTTACATGATGGCCACTCTGCACCCTGGGTTGTTTGGTACCAAATAACTCAGAATGATACATCCAAACTGATACCAGTATTGGATTGATCCCTAATTGTACCCAGGGGTCACCTTAGAGGTGCCCCCTGCAAAAGCTAACCTAACTGGTATGGTTACTGACTGGTTCCATCCGGCATGCCACCTCCAGACAGCCAATATACAAACTTGTGGGAGAGACCTGGCTTTGTGTTTTGTAAAACAATGCCCTTCCTGGGTGCAGGAGCTAACACCCCCTCCTCAGGAATGTTTCATCTCCTGGTGGTGAGCTTCAACGGGCTACCACTCTTGAAACCTGATCCCCCAGGTCTGCTGCTAGCAGCAGATGGCTTCCCCTTTTGTCAACCTCCACCTTTGGTGGGAGCAAAGGTGGGAAATCACACAAATGGTAGGAGGATAGGTCTCATTGAGTATGCACCACCCCTAAGGGTTTGCAGGCAAAGTAGACCCTCCATTTTATTTTCCTCCATATTGGATGACAGGAAAATAGCCAATGAGGTTTAGGGAAGTGACCCTTCCAACAGGAAGTGGTCATAGTAGTAGTGTAGCCACCCAAGGGTAAGTGTCCCATCGGACACTACCAGGTTCCCTCTGAAATGTCCACTAAATTCGGTATTTAGTGATCTCCCCTATACCAGGAAACCAGGTCCATCAGGAAGAAAAGAAGACAGCACCAAAGAACCAGACAGGACGAGAACAGAGGAGCTACTGCGCCAGAAGAGGCTCCACGACCCATGCTTGCTGCACCCGAGTAACAATAATCGCTGCTGTGGAGAAGCTGACAACTGGACTGACTTCAAAAGACCCCGAGGACCTCCAGGCTTCACAAATAGCCTGATATCTGAGTGGTGGCACCACTCCAGAACCAAAGACACCTACAAGGAACCAGCAAACCAGTGAGGGTCGCTTCATCAACCGGACAATATCTCCACAGCCAGAAGTTGCAGCCGGACCCGACAACACATCAATGACAACCCGGACAAGACATACAAGTGTGCCAACATTGGTGGCACTGCGCCCTCCCGTGGCCAAGATGTGTCAATACCCCAGGAATTGGTCAGTCCACATCGGACAATAGCGAAAACAGCTCATCCAGAGCTGTAACTGGACCAGGAGGAAGCCCCAGTTGAGGGACCTCAGAGACATGGAGGATCTCCCACCAAAGTGCCCTTGCTGTCCTGCAAGGCCCACGGAATGAAGGCTTATCTCCAACTCCAAAGGGCTCCATAGCGCGCAGCATCCAAGACCTCCAACTCACCCTGCATCCAGCTGCCCTGAACCTTGCATCGTGGAATCTGCTGTGTGGCCCAGGTCCCTAACCCCTTGTGACCTCAACAGCCCAAGGGGACCCAAAGGCACCACCTTTAAACCTGCAAACTAGCTCCGTTTCCAAGTGGCCCCATGCCTGTGCCAAAAGACTTTCCAGCACTGTTCCCACGTGTTGGAAAATGGGTTATTGGTAGGGCAGGTAGGTACCTACACCTAGCAACAAGCCACTAACCTCCACATAGGTACAGTTAGGTCTCAGTAAATTAATCCCAGCTATGCCCTTGGTAGCTTGGCATCGAGCGTCAAGGCTTAACTTAGGAGACAAAGTGTAAAGCATTCAAATATCACAAAACAGTAATTAAATAAAACACAGGAAACATTTTAAAAATCCAAAACCAATTTATAAAAATAGCTTATATTTTTATCTTTAAAATGACACAAAAACGATTAAAATCGGTTCAGGGGAACCGGAGATATGAATTTTTAAAGTATTATTATTTTCTAGCGCTTAGAAACAAAAAGCGCCAATCGGGTCATCTGGTTGCACCAGGACCGGGGCAAAGTCAAACTTTCAGGCCGACCGCGATGGAGCCCTGCTCGGCTATAAGTCGCGGGAGGCCTCGGTTAAAAAGTTACCTTCTGACTTAGTCTCTTTTTTGATGTTTTTCTTCCCCGGGACGAACCTGCCAGTTGAATCCGACCTCCTGGAGCCCTTGTCCGGATACGCGAAGTCGGTTTCCTCGGTGGTGATTTTTACCTTCGGACTTAGTCGTTTTTTCGAGATGAAAATCCTTCGACCGGGGTAAACCTGGATCTTGATCCGACGTCCATGGAGCCCTTCTCGGATACGATGGCTGGGAGGTCCCGGTCAACTTTTTACGTTCGGACTTAGTCTCTTTTTTGGATGTTTTTCTTTACCGGGACGAACCACGAAGTCAGGCCGGGTCGCGGTTGAGGCAAGCCGGCTAGAATTTCCGCGTCGGGTCGGTCACTTTATGGAGCTTTTTTTCAAAAATTCTCCAATCTTTTCCAAACTTCTGGGGCTTCACCCAGATGTTCTTTTAAGGTTCTTTTGGGGTCCACAGCTCACCCCAAGGGTCCAGAAGTTCTGTGATGGTCCTTGGGAAGTGCGGACTTCAACTCCCAGAATACACCTGGCGCAAACTCCTTTTTGGCCACTGGACAGTGGTCAGCTGGTCACTTTTTCAGGAGTTGGTGCAGGGTACTCTGGATAGCAATTTTTCACCTGTAGCAAACAGGGAGTCCCTCCTTGAACCAGTGGAAGCCAGGCAAAGTCCTTCTTGTGGTGAAGCCCAAGTGTGCAGCTGGTGCAGTCTTTCTGAGTGCAGGGTCCAGGTGCAGGCCAGGGGTCCAGCATGGCAGTCCTTCTTCTCCTTGTAGTTCCTTCTTCTTGAAATTTGGTGGGGATCTGAGGCGTGGGTGCAGGTCTGCCAGTTTTATCCTTGCTCCTGGGTGAAAAGCAGGGGGGCCCTGGTTCTCCAATCAGGGACAGGGTCGTCCCCCTGTGATGACCACTTCCTGGGAAGTGTGGCAAAAATCCATCCCAGAAGGCAACAGTCTCTAAAAATCCAAAATGGATGAATCTGATTTTTGGAGGAGAGATCTGGCTGAGCCCACCCACTGGTGTGGCTAAAAATCATAAACACACCCCTCTCCTGCCCTCTCCTAATCTAATCAAGGGGGCACCTAGCTGTCTGGGGTTGCAGGATGTGGGGGTGTTGCTGGGTGCTCCAGATGTCCTTCTCTGCCTTTGAAGACCAGTTTGGCAGCCCTCCCCCTTCCTGCCTCACCATCTGCTGAGGGGAGATTCTCTCCCCCAAGCACATTCCTTTGTGTGAAGCCAGGCCACTTCACACCTCATTAAAGTAGCCTGGCAGAAGCTGCTGCAGGCTGGCCAATCAGAGCACAGCAGCAAAAACAATGCAGAGCTGAAATTGGCAACTTTTTAGGTAAAGTCTAAACTTTTTACCTGGACAAGTTATATTAAATCCAACAACTGGAAGTTGTGGGATTTATTACAACAATCAATTTGATACCAAATTCTTGGTATGTAACATTTAAGGAGACTTTAAAATTTAAAATAAAGTCTGCCCATTCTAGCCTATGAAGGCCATTTACTTCAATGAGGGAAAAACGAATTTGGCTGTTTTTACCTCACCAGGGCTTATAAATCTATTTTTATAAAGTCCCTGCTTATAGTTACATGGCACCCAGCCCTAGGGGCACATAGGGCACACCTTAGGGGTGACTTATATATAAAAATAAGGTAGTTTAAGACTTTGGAAGTACCTTTAATTCCAAAGTCGAATTTGCATATAACTTTAATTTAAAAGCAGCCAGCAAGGCAGGCTTGCTTTTAAAATGACACTGGGCACCTCAGCAATGCACCTAGGTGTGCACCACCTATGCTGTGGTCCCTAAACCTACATGCCCTACCATATACTAGGGACTTATAGGTAGGTTAACTTAGCCAATTATAATTAGCCTAATTTGCATATCCATTTTACACAGAGCACTGGCCCTGGGACTGGTAAGCAGTACCCAGGGCACAGCCAAGAGTCAGTAACTACCAGTACCTATCCAGAAAGAGTGGGGGTGATCAGGCAAAAAAAAAGGACTTTCCTACACTGCCCCCCCCCCAGATGAAAGGTGATGGGTACTAACCTACACCCTGGTAGTCCTCATCAGCTAAGTGGAAAAACCTGGAAAGGCCATCTGCATTGGCATGAGCAGTCCCAGGTCTGTGCTCCACTGTGAAGTCCATCCCCTGGAGGGAAATGGACCACCTTAACAGTTTTGGGTTCTCCCCCCTCATCTGCATCAACCATCTGAGAGGTCTGTGGTCAGTTTGTACACGGAAGTGAGTGCCAAACAAGTAAGGCCTCAACTTCTTCAGGGACCAAACCACAGCAAAGGCCTCCCTCTCAATGGCACTCCATTTTTTCTCTCTGGGGAGTAGTCGCCTGCTGATGAAGGCAACTGGGTGATCATGGCCCTCTTTATTAACTTGTGCTAACACTGCCCCAATCCCTTCCTCTGAAGCATCTGTTTGCACTACAAATTCCTTGCTATAGTCAGGGGCCAGTAACACTGGTGCTGAACACATAGCCTGTTTTAGGGTGTCAAAAGCTTTTTGACACTCTGGGGTCCAAATGACCTTCTTGGGCTGTTTCTTGGAGGTAAGCTCAGTTAGAGGGGCCACTATGGTCCCAAAATTTTGAACAAACCTCCTGTAATACCCAGTCAGGCCAAGAAAGGCACTGACCTGAGTCTGGGTTTTTGGAGCCTCCCAATCCAGGATAGTCTGGATCTTGGGCTGGAGAGGTTGTACATGGCCTCCACCAACAAGGTGGCCCAGGTACACAACAGAACTTTGCCCTATCTGGCACTTGCTTGCCTTGACAGTCAGGCCTGCTTGAAGCAGGGCCTGAAGCACTTCCTTCAGGTGGACCAGGTGGTCCCTCCAGGTGGAACTAAATACAGCTATATCATCCAGATAAGCTGCACTAAAAGATTCCAACCCAGATAGGACTCTATTCACCAACCGTTGGAAGGTGGCAGGAGCATTTTTCATCCCGAAGGGCATCACCTTGAACTGAAAGTGGCCCTCTGGTGTGGAAAATGCTGACCTCTCCTTAGCTCTTGGACTTAAGGCAATCTGCCAATATCCTGAGGTCAGATCAAATGTGCTCAGGAATTTGGCAGCCCCCAACCTGTCAATGAGCTCATCAGCTCTAGGTATGGGGTGAGCATCAGTCCTAGTGACTGCATTTAGACCTCTGTAGTCCACACAGAATCTTAATTCTTTCTTCCCACCTTGGGGATTAGCTTTGGGCACCAGTACCACTGGACTGGACCAAGGACTATGAGAGGGCTCAATTACCTTCAGGTCCAACATCTTAGCCACTTCAGCTTTGATGTTGGCCTTGACCTGGTCAGACAGCCTGTACAGCTTGTTCTTGACAGGCAAGCTGTCACCAGTGTCAACATCATGGACACACCAATTGGTGAGTCCAGGGGTCAGGGAGAACAGACTAGCAAACTGTCCCAAGACTTGCTTACAGTCTTGTTGTTGCTGATCTGTCAATTTGGGAGAGAGTACCACTCCCTCCACTGACCCATCTTTTTCCTTTGAGGACAGGAGGTCTGGCAGAGGTTCACCCTCCTCCTCCTTCCCTTCATCAGTGACCATCAGCATGGTCATGTCTGCCCTGTCCTGGTGGGGTTTCATCCTGTTTACATGTAGGATCTGGTGAGGATTCCTGGGGGTGCCAAGGTCCACCAAGTAGGTGACCTCACCTTTTTTCTCTAGGATTGGATAGGGCCCAGTCCATTTGGCCTGTAGTGCCCTAGGAGCCATGGGCTCCAAAACCCACACCAGCTGTCCTGGGTGATACTCAGGCATGGTAGCCTTTTGATCATGCCAGAGCTTCATGAGCTCCTGACTGGCCTCCAGGTTTCTGCTTGCCTTCTTCATATACTCAGCCATGCGAGACCGCAGGCCTAGTACATAATCCAGCACATTCTCCTTGGATTCCTTGAGAGGCTTTTCCCAAGACTCTCTCACCAAGCACAATGGGCCTCTTACAGGGTGCCCAAATAGTAACTCAAAGGGGCTGAATCCAACCCCCTTCTGTGGCACCTCCCTGTAGGCAAACAGCAGGCATGGGAGGAGGACATCCCATCCCCTCCTGAGTTTGTCAGACAAACCCATGATCATGCCCTTCAGGGTCTTATTGAATCTTTCCACCAGACCATTGGTCTGTGGATGGTAGGGTGTGCTGAACTTATAAGTAACACCACACTCCTCCCACATGGCTTTCAGATAGGCTGACATAAAGTTTGTGCCCCTATCTGAGACCACCTCCTTTGGGAATCCCACTCTGGTGAACACACCAAGTAGGGCCCTAGCCACTGTGGGAGCAGTGACTGTCCGGAGGGGTATTGCCTCAGGGTACCTGGTGGCATGGTCCACTACCACCACAATGTACCTGTTACATGAAGCAGTTGGTGGGTCTAGGGGACCAACAATGTCAATCCCCACCCTCTCAAAGGGAGTCCCAACCACTAGCAGTGGAATCAAGGGAGCCTTTGGCTTGCCTCCTGTCTTGCCACTGGCTTGACAGGTGACACAGGAGCTGCAAAACTCCCTGACTTTTTCTGACATTTCGGGCCAATAAATATGGTTGACCAGCCTGCTCCAGGTCTTGGTCTGTCCCAAATGACCAGCTAAGGGGATATCATGGCTTAAGGTAAGGAGGAATTCTCTATACTTTTGGGGGACCACTACTCTCCTAGTAGCCCCTTCTTTAAGGGCCCTTGCCTCAGTGTAGAGAACTCCATCCTCCCAGTAAACCTTGTGGGTACCACTGGTATCCCCTTGTTCTTGCCTGGCAGCAGTCTGCCTCAGGCCCTCAAGAGTGGGACACTCTCTTTGTCCCTGGCACAAATCTTCTCTGGTGGGCCCACCTGCCCCTTGCAGTTCTGCCAAGTCAGGCAGAGTTTGCAGGGAAGGTGTCCCTCCCTCAGAGTTCAGATCCTCCCCCTCAGGGTTGGATTCTTCCTGACCCTCTGTACTTGTTGGGGCTGGCAAGCCAGACCCAGTGCCTTTTCTCTTTTTCTTGGAGGCTTGGCCCATTGTTCCAGGGTCCAAGTGTCCAGCATTCCCCTGTTGTGCCGCCTGTGACCTGGTCACAGCACACACCCATTCAGGGAGGTCCAGCATCTGTGCATGGACCCTTCTTTCCACTTCTGACCACTCAGATGCTTCAAGATCATTCCCCAGTAGACACTCTACTGGGAGGGCAGGAGCTACAGCTACTTTTTTAGGGCCAGTCACACCTCCCCATTCCAGACTCACCATAGCCATGGGATGGAGTTTGGTTCTGGTATCTGCATAAGTCACCTGGTGGAAGACACCAGGTAAGACCTGCTCTGGAGAAACAAGCTTTTCTGCGACCATTGTCACACTGGCTCCTGTATCTCTCAGAGCTTCCACTTCAGTCCCATTGACTTTAGGCCTCTGCCTATACCTCTCCATGATGGGAGGTAAGGTGGCCATAGTTGCAATGTCCACCCCACCCACGGATACTAAGGTGACCTCAGTGTACCCTGATTCCACCCCTGGGCCAACTTCCACCCCCAACCCTACACTAGCAATCCCCTGGGATTGCCCACCAGTGGGGGGCTTCTTGGAGCAGATAGCATCTCCTCTTTTATGTCCTGGCTGATGACAGTCAAAACACTTGCCGGCCTTAGCAAGCTCCTGAAACTTTCCTGCTTTAGCAGGATCATAATTCTTTCCCTGATACCCTTTCCCTTTAAAAGTGAATTGGCTCGGGGCTCCCCCTCCCTGAGAAGTTTTTGGGGACTCTTGTGAGGACTCTTTGGGTTTTTTGTCATCTTTCCCCTGGTTCTTCCACTGAGAAGAACCATGTCCTCCCTTTTTCTGATCACCCCCTGGGGGTTTCTGGTTAACCCTAGTTCTTAACCAGTCATCTGCTGCCTCCCCCAGCTCTCTGGGGTTGGTCAACCTAGAGTCTACTAGATACTGGCGGAGCCTCTCTTGGACACAATTAGTTAGAAGGTGCTCCCTCATAATCTAATTGTACAGCCCCTCAAAGTTACTTACCCTGTTGCCCTGTATCCAGCCCTCCAGTGCTTTTACTGAAATGTCCACAAAGTCCACCCAGGACTGGGTGCTTGTCTTTTGGGTGTCCCTAAACTTAAGCCTATACTGCTCTGGGGTTAGACCAAACTTTTTAGTTAAGCAACTCTTCATACTGGGGTATGAGTCTGCATCCTCCCCACTCATGGTTAGGAGCCTATCCCTCCCAGAGTTGGGAACTAACTCCCAAAGGAGTGAACCCCAGTACTGAGGCTTGACTTTCCTCATCTGGAGGGCCCTCTCAAAGGCCCCCAGCCACTTATCTATGTCATCCCCCTCTACATAGGCAGGAACCACCCCTTTGGGTAATCTGGGGGCAAAACCCCCACCCAGGGACACCTCAGTTTCTTTCTCGCTGCCTCCATCTTTTTTTTCTTTGCTTGCCCACTTTTTCTTTTCTAGGGCAAGCTTATCTGCTTCCAAAGCTATGTAGGCTAGCTGGGCTTCCAGCTCTCTTTCCCTGATGGATGGGTTCTCTCCTCCTGAAAGGACCCCCTTCCTACCACTAGCTTTGGGTCTGGTCCTAGTGACTGTATCCACTGAGGACCGTTCTTCCTCTTCCTCACTTAGGCTCGGATGCCTTCCCTCCCCTGAGTGGTTAGAGTTAGCATCTTCCCCTTTTTCTTCCTCCTCTGGAGCTTCCTCTGTCTCTACCTCTTGGGCCTCAGCCCATGCTGTCAGGGATTTAATCAGGATTTCCTTCCTGAGATTAGTGGTTGCAGGCAACCCTCTTTCAATACACAACCCCCTAAGCTGGACTACTGTCAGTGTGGGTAGGCTAGCCAGATCAAGCTCCATGGTTCCCTAGTTTTGTGTCAACAAAAACTTTTTGCAAAAATTGGAAACAAGAGTTTAGAAAAATTACAAAAATTCAATAATTGAAATTAATCCAAATTAAAAATTAAAAACAATTTTTGCACTAGGACAATTTAAAGGATTTTCAATTTGTTTTACCTAAAACTGTAACGTGATATTGAACACAAGTACAGGATCCCGTCGCTGCTTCCAATTATGTTGGAAAATGGGTTATTGGTAGGGCAGGTAGGTACCTACACCTAGCAACAAGCCACTAACCTCCACATAGGTACAGTTAGGTCTCAGTAAATTAATCCCAGCTATGCCCTTGGTAGCTTGGCATCGAGCGTCAAGGCTTAACTTAGGAGACAAAGTGTAAAGCATTCAAATATCACAAAACAGTAATTAAATAAAACACAGGAAACAGTTTAAAAATCCAAAACCAATTTATAAAAATAGCTTATATTTTTATCTTTAAAATGACACAAAAACGATTAAAATCGGTTCAGGGGAACCGGAGATATGAATTTTTAAAGTATTATTATTTTCTAGCGCTTAGAAACAAAAAGCGCCAATCGGGTCATCTGGTTGCACCAGGACCGGGGCAAAGTCAAACTTTCAGGCCGACCGCGATGGAGCCCTGCTCGGCTACAAGTCGCGGGAGGCCTCGGTTAAAAAGTTACCTTCTGACTTAGGCCCTGATTTTAACCTTGGCGGACGGCGGAGGCCGTCCGCCAAGGTTCCGCCGCCAAATGACCGCACCGCGGTCACAAGACCGCGGCGGCCATTCTAACATTTCCTCTGGGCCGGCGGGCGCTCTCCGAAAGAGCACCCGCCGGCCCAGAGGAAATGCCCCTGCAACGAGGACGCCGGCTCAGAATTGAGCCGGCGTAGTTGCAGGGGTGCGACGGGTGCAGTTTGCACCCGTCGCGTATTTCAGTGTCTGCATGGCAGACACTGAAATACTTTGCGGGGCCCTCTTATGGGGGCCCCTGCCGTGCCCATGCCATTGGCATGGGCACGGCAGGGGCCCCCAGGGGCCCCGCGGCACCCCCTACCGCCATCCTGTTCATGGCGGGTTTCCCGCCATGAACAGGATGGCGGTAGGGGCTGTCAGAATCCTCATGGCGGCGGAGCGCGCTCCGCCGCCATGAAGGATTCCCCTGAGCAGCGGTAAGTCGGCGGGAGCCCGCCGACTTGCCGCTTCTGACCGCGGCTGAACCGCCGCGGTCAGAATGCTCGTGGGAGCACCGCCAGCCTGTTGGCGGTGCTCCCGTGGTCGGTGGCCCTGGCGGCCACCGGCCGCCAGGGTCAGAATGACCCCCTTAGTCTCTTTTTTGATGTTTTTCTTCCCCGGGACGAACCTGCCAGTTGAATCCGACCTCCTGGAGCCCTTGTCCGGATACGCGAAGTCGGTTTCCTCGGTGGTGATTTTTACCTTCGGACTTAGTCGTTTTTTCGAGATGAAAATCCTTCGACCGGGGTAAACCTGGATCTTGATCCGACGTCCATGGAGCCCTTCTCGGATACGATGGCTGGGAGGTCCCGGTCAACTTTTTACGTTCGGACTTAGTCTCTTTTTTGGATGTTTTTCTTTACCGGGACGAACCACGAAGTCAGGCCGGGTCGCGGTTGAGGCAAGCCGGCTAGAATTTCCGCGTCGGGTCGGTCCCTTTATGGAGCTTTTTTTCAAAAATTCTCCAATCTTTTCCAAACTTCTGTGGCTTCACCCAGATGTTCTTTTAGGGTTCTTTTGGGGTCCACAGCTCACCCCAAGGGTCCAGAAGTTCTGTGATGGTCCTTGGGAAGTGCGGACTTCAACTCCCAGAATACACCTGGCGCAAACTCCTTTTCGGCCACTGGACAGTGGTCAGCTGGTCACTTTTTCAGGAGTTGGTGCAGGGGACTCTGGATAGCAATTTTTCACCTGTAGCAAACAGGGAGTCCCTCCTTGAACCAGTGGAAGCCAGGCAAAGTCCTTCTTGTGGTGAAGCCCAAGTGTGCAGCTGGTGCAGTCTTTCTGAGTGCAGGGTCCAGGTGCAGGCCAGGGGTCCAGCAGGGCAGTCCTTCTTCTCCTTGTAGTTCCTTCTTCTTGAAATTTGGTGGGGATCTGAGGCGTGGGTGCAGGTCTGCCAGTTTTATCCTTGCTCCTGGGTGAAAAGCAGGGGGGCCCTGGTTCTCCAATCAGGGACAGGGTTGTCCCCCTGTGATGACCACTTCCTGGGAAGTGTGGCAAAAATCCATCCCAGAAGGCAACAGTCTCTAAAAATCCAAAATGGATGAATCTGATTTTTGGAGGAGAGATCTGGCTGAGCCCACCCACTGGTGTGGCTTAAAATCATAAACACACCCCTCTCCTGCCCTCTCCTAATCTAGTCAAGGGGGCACCTAGCTGTCTGGGGTTGCAGGATGTGGGGGTGTTGCTGGGTGCTCCAGATGTCCTTCTCTGCCTTTGAAGACCAGTTTGGCAGCCCTCCCCCTTCCTGCCTCACCATCTGCTGAGGGGAGATTCTCTCCCCCAAGCACATTCCTTTGTGTGAAGCCAGGCCACTTCACACCTCATTAAAGTAGCCT
Source organism: Pleurodeles waltl (assembly GCF_031143425.1). NCBI lineage: Eukaryota > Metazoa > Chordata > Amphibia > Caudata > Salamandridae > Pleurodeles > Pleurodeles waltl. The sequence continues at coordinate 3,794,558 of NC_090437.1, read as the reverse complement.
GGCAGAAGCTGCTGCAGGCTGGCCAATCAGAGCACAGCAGCAAAAACAATGCAGAGCTGAAATTGGCAACTTTTTAGGTAAAGTCTAAACTTTTTACCTGGACAAGTTATATTAAATCCAACAACTGGAAGTTGTGGGATTTATTACAACAATCAATTTGATACCAAATTCTTGGTATGTAACATTTAAGGAGACTTTAAAATTTAAAATAAAGTCTGCCCATTCTAGCCTATGAAGGCCATTTACTTCAATGAGGGAAAAACGAATTTGGCTGTTTTTACCTCACCAGGGCCTATAAATCTATTTTTATAAAGTCCCTGCTTATAGTTACATGGCACCCAGCCCTAGGGGCACATAGGGAACACCTTAGGGGTGACTTATATGTAAAAATAAGGTAGTTTAAGACTTTGGAAGTACCTTTAATTCCAAAGTCGAATTTGCATATAACTTTAATTTAAAAGCAGCCAGCAAGGCAGGCTTGCTTTTAAAATGACACTGGGCACCTCAGCAATGCACCTAGGTGTGCACCACCTATGCTGTGGTCCCTAAACCTACATGCCCCACCATATACTAGGGACTTATAGGTAGGTTAACTTAGCCAATTATAATTAGCCTAATCTGCATATCCATTTTACACAGAGCACTGGCCCTGGGACTGGTAAGCAGTACCCAGGGCACAGCCAAGAGTCAGTAACCAGCAGTACCTATCCAGAAAGAGTGGGGGTGATCAGGCAAAAAAAAGGACTTTCCTACACCACGGTAACCCGGAGCTGCCTGAGACTCTCCATCTGGCATGGTGTACTCGCCAACCTCATCAGTCATCCTGCAAAAGAAGATACTGGTTACTCACCTGTGTGATTTTGCATGTATTTTTCTAGGTGGCTTTCCATCGATTCCTGTGGTTCGTAGTTACGCACAGATAGAATAAGGCCCAGATTTATACTTGCTTTGTGCCGGAGTTGTGTCATTTTTTTAACACAAATTTGGCCCAAATCTGACTCCAAATGTATACTTTGGTGCTAGACCCGTCTAGCGCCAAGGTTTTGGAATTAAAGTCATTTTTTGCTAGCAGGACACTACTTTGCGGCAAAGAGATGCAAGGTAGGCGTTTCCGGGCAAAAAATTGACTCTAGGGCCCTAGCACCTTATTTGTCCTCCTGTGCAAAAATGGTGCACTGGAGGGAGGTAGGCCTAAACAATGGTGCTAAGCTGGCTTAGCAGCATTATTTAACGCTTGGATCAGGGCAGGCGTTAGGGGACCTGTGGGCCCATGTCCATGGTGGAACACCATGGAATGAGTCCACAGTGCCCTTCCCAGGCCCCAGGGACACCCCCACCCACACCAGAGGAACAGCAGAGGATGGGGGACCCCATCCCAGGTAAGTAGAGGTAAGTATTTTTGTTTCTCTTACAGTGTCATGGGGGCCCCAAAAAGGGCCCCCATACATAGCACTGGGTGCAATTGCCATGCCCAGGGGACCCTTGTCCCCTGTGCTGGCCATTGGGGTGGTGGCCATGACTTCTGTCTTTTATAAGACACGAGTCATGTGGTATGGTAGGTTTAGCACCCAGAAATGACACTAGGTGGGTTAGAGTCATCTTTTGTGACTCTAACCATCCTAACGTCAATTTTTGGTGCAAAACCCACATCTCCCATACCACCACCCCCACCCAGCTAACGTCATTTTCCTTGACGTTAGCCCACCCTTTGCGCAGGATTGCATCTTTCCATAAATAAGATGCCCAGCCAGGGTCTTGGAATGGCACTAGATGGCGTTAAACTTTTTCACACAAAACTGCATGAGCACAGTTTTGCCTGATAAAGTATAAACATGGGCCTAACTTTATTAAAACTTTGAAAAATCATAACTCAAAATGAACTTAACATATCTTAGATCTTGGTCTTAAAAATTATATAAAAATCTGAAGTGTTTTTATAAATTCTGGTTTTGAGGTACTCTTTGAGTGTGTGTGGTGCATGATTGGTATTGTGAGTACAACAAATGCTTAGCACATCTCCTGGACTAGCCTAACTGCTCGACGAGCTACATTAAAAATTGGAGCATTCCAGAGGTCGAATTCTTACCTCTGGAAACAAACGTGTGGTTGCCTGGACCCCTTGCACAGTGTGCCTAGTTTTGCATACTACATAGCCTCCTACAGCAGCCTTTAGGTGGACGTCGAGCAATTCCTCTGACGCTAATATCCCATTATTTTAAGGGGGCATGGTCAGGGAGTGTGCAGCCTAAGTATTCTGTAGTTGCGACAAATGGAACCATGCTTGGGTTGACCTGGAGGAGGTCTATTCTGGTGTAATCAGTGGGCAGGGAAAAATTTGAGTATTCCCTCATGAGAGGATGCAAGGAGGTCTATATATCTTGCAGGCAATGGTGTCCCAACTGATTTGCAAACATGCACACGGTGACGACCATAGGGGCGCAACCCAGTGGGGGGAAGATCTGTCTATGTGTGTATCATGTATTCAGTTGAAATCTCTATCCATGTACTCAGTGCATTTACGTCCTGTACCGTTCTGGTGCTCAGGGCCTCCAGAAATAGTTTTTGGCATTATTAGGGTCATATAGTGCCACTAGTGCAATGTGGGCACCATCCAGCTTCTGCTCCGCCATCACATAGAACCCAATAAGATTCACCATTTTGCTTGTGATTGCCAGTGGCATAGTAGGTGCACCAGTAAGAATAGTATGGACCGAATAAGAGATGCCAATCTGCTGGCCTCTCCAGCAGCAGTTGAGCTTAAGGAGCTCCATGGCCTTCATGTGTGTTTCTTGTAAGAAAGCCAGATGTATTTGCCGATGTCTCAGGTAGGAATACACTTGATATTGACATCTGGGTATAGCCATCCACCAACATTCCAGATCAGTATGTTACTTGTAGGGAGAGAATCATTATGTTGTGGTGTGTTATCATGATGTGTTAAACATTGTCTCCCTCCCAAATCCCAAACTCCCATCCCCAGGTCAAGAAAAAAAGAAGTCACAGACCAAATATAAACAATATGACAGAAAAAGTGTGGATTCATCCATTTGGTGATGGGTTACTTATAAAGCCACATTGAGCCCTCCCTCGTGAAAGAAACTCACTTGTTACTGAGAGCAGTAACAAAGTATACAGGGCCGTTTATGGCCTGGTTTGTGTCACTCTTGCAGTAGGCAACATGGTGCAAGAGCGACTCAAACCTTTATTGAGATTTATGAAGGCATGCAAGGCCACCTTTTGGGCCCCTGTGTGGCTCCATAAATCTTGGGTAATGTAACACAACACAAATCGCTGCAATAAAATTTTGACCCATGTACATATTAACAAGAACTTGTAAGCGATATTCCTCCCCAGGAGAGGCGTAATGAGGAAAAATATGTTAATTCCTCCTTGTTATTTTCTCTTTCCATTGGTGCTGCATTATGCAGCACACACAGAAAGAGAAAAAAGCCTCTCAGGATTGTTTTTGTGCAGGAAACAGTCCCTTCCTGCACAAAAACAATATTGCATGCAATGCAGACACTCTTGCACCATGGTGTCTGTGGTGCCTGTGTTGGCGATAGGCTGCCAAAAGAGCACCAGTGCAGAGGGGAAGTACAGGAATGCACCATTATTTTATGTAATCAGTGCCTTCCTGCCCTTTTCCTGTGATGCAGGGCAGCACAGGAAGGTGCCTTGTTGCCCTGAGCCGCAAAGCCCATAAATGTGGGCCATAGTGCCTCTATCTTAGTTGACATTATCTGCCATTCTGGGAGAAAATATGGACCCACATTGGAGTTCTGGGGGAATGTCATCCTCTAGTGTGTCCTCAGTGTGGTTGGGAGAGCTCATGGTCTGACCACGTCAGGATTCCAGCTCAGCGATTGCCAGCTCCCACTCTCTTGCTGCTTGTTTCTCTGAGGGTCTGCCTTTTAAAGTTTTGGCTGCTGTAACTTGGGCTTGGCCTCCAGTGCTGTCTGCCGCTAGGTATCTGCAAATCCCACAGTGGGGGTGACACCCTTGGTCTCCAGTCATTTCCAAGTCTCAGCAGGTGCTGGGAAGAAAAAAGTACATCCACAGTCTACAATGCACAGTTTGGCCGGGAAGATAAGTGAGTATGGTATGTTAAACAGGTGAAGCTTTTTTTAATTGACATGAAAGATCCCTGTTGGCTTTACACATTTGTCATATAGTCTGGATGGATGTTAAACCATGTTGTTTTCTACTTGTCCGAGGCCCTTCACATGAACGAGCTGCAAGATCTGATCTCAGTCATGATAGTTAAAGAGCTTTGCCACCAGTGTGTTGTGGGGCCCCCAACAGAGGGGCCCTCCCAGAGACTCTAAGAGCCTCACAACTGATTAGAAGTTTGATCTTTTCCCCCAGCACAGAGTTGAGCAACCAATCCTCAATGAAAAGGTTTATGTTGAGGCCCTCTGCTTCTTCCGGGAGCCCCAGAATGAGAACACAGTTGTGGTGCAATCAGTCCGCCACACCCTCTGGACTGTTCCGAAGCACTGTCACCTCTGCCTGGAGGGCCTGTAGTAGAGTCTACATTTCTGTTATCAATAGGGGAAGGCTAGCTAGGGTGTGAACTTGTTTGACTCCACCCTGTCTCCCAGTTTCACTTGACCTTCTCACAGAAGACTCATTTCAGTCATCAAAGTATCCAACTTTGGACTCAGTGTGGCCTTGACATCCTAGATCACTTGTAGGGCTTCATCAAATCTTTCCTTATTCACGGTCCTGGCCCTAGGCACAGCACTATCCACCTGTGTTGCATGAGCAGCAGGGAACTGGGATGCCTCCCCTACACTCTTCGGGCTCCCTTAGGACAACATTGCTTAAACATGACTGTAGGCCAACCAGTCCTGAGGGTGGGGGTTGGGCTGAAGCAGTGTATTCGAGCAGGTCTTTGCTCAGGCCATGAGTGCCACCAGGGCACCAGCAGGGAAAATCCTCGTCATGCAGGGTCTCATGCTGTGGAGCTGGTGAGAATCTGTGTCTCCCCAGGCTTTGAGTCTTCTCATGTGTATAGCAGCCCTTCTGGGCAGGCTCCGATGTTACGCTGATGCCTCTCTTTCTCTATACCCCTACGAAGACAATGAAGGAGAAGGGTAAAACAATCTCTTGATGTGAGTTGTTCTGGCTCAGCAACATAGTTATTTCACCCCTGGAGCACCTCTCCATGGGGGCCTGTGCCTGGGGCTGTTGATGTCTTGGAGCTTAGGTGAGTGGTGGCTCCCCGCCCTGCCCCAAGTCACAGGCATTAGTCCCACCCTGGTGCTGGACGCATTCTGCCTGAGAGGCCAGTGGAAGGATTTGGTGTCTGTGCCAGGCTGATGTCGCAAGTGCTGTGTAGGCCACGCGCTGCTCCTACAACTCCTCATCCAACCTGCTGGAGGGACCATGTGAGATTACAATCACCTGCAGGTGACAACTCGGTTCAGCTATCCATCGTCGCCAATGCATGGCTTCCGGCTCTGAGGTGCACCTGGTCTAACCTGTGAGTTTCGTTCCCCACTTGATTCGGGGTGGGGCCATTGCGCAGCAACATAATTTCGGGTGAGTGGACAGCATGTAGCGGTTTACAGCACATCCATCTTGGTTGCCGTCTTAGCCACATCCCCTCTGTGTGCCAAGGCTCTTGTGCTCACATTAATCACACAAATGTCCTATGCGAAGCATATTGCTTTGTCCTCAATCTCAAACAGTAGTGAGTAAAAAATATAAAATACACCTTACTTTGAACAATGTCTCAGACTTCACTGAACGAGTGAGTCAGGTGAGCAAGCCAGGCACTCACTAGAGGGGAGAGGTTTGCCCAGTCACGGCTGACTGTGGGAAAAAGTCACGGGGCAGGGGGTGAACAAAATTTAAAAAAAAAATTTAAAAAAGTATCTCGATCCCCGCTGAATTGCCGCTGCTCAGGTCTCTATTGCAGGCAGGTGCAGTCTCCCAGCCTGCCCTGTGGCCAATCCTTACACTGCTCTCATACTGCTAGCGGCATGAGAACAGCATCAGGATTGGCCTGAGTACTATGGCTTTGCACTCCCAGACAGACTGGGAGCCTGTGCCTTCTCAGTGAGCATATGTGTTTGGCAATCCTAAAACTGCTGGGCAAACACACATGCACACTGAGGGGAGTGCACACCACTCCTCGTCCTTGCCTGTAATCCCCATGGTTCGCCCCTACAAAAATAAAAAGATAATAAACATATTTTATTTTTCAAGTTTTGCAGCTGCTGCTGCTGGGGGAGAGGTGGGTGTGACATATTTCTGCCAAATCAGAGGAACCGCTGCTGAGTATGCCCAAAAAGGGACTTTTGAAAACATTTGGCCACCAGTGGATTTTACACTTCAATTGTCAAAGAAATTGTCCAAAAGGTATAAGCTTTTCAGGAGGTTCTTTTATCTTTCGTTCTTTTCAGCTTTTTGCCTTCTTCCTTATCTATTTTCTTTCATTTGTGTTTCCTGCTTACCATTCTTCTTTACTTCACTCATTTATTATTTCCTTTTTTATTTCTCTCTGTCTTTCTCTCCATTCTTTCTTGCACTATTTTTTCCATGATTTTTCCTTTTGACATCTTCTTTTGTGTTTTCCTTCCCTTAAATCTTATTTCTCTTTTTTGTTTTTGCTTCCTTTTATCCCCCATTTTGACTTTTTAATTGTTTCTTTCTTTTCATTTTTCTTTCTTTCTTCAACATTCGTGCCTTACTCCTCCTGATCCCTCATCATCATGTTTTCATCCATCAACCCATCTCTTAATCATCCTATCTTTTTCAACACATGGATCCTTCTTTCTATCTTTGATCTATGCATTCATACTTCTCTGCATTCTTCTGTCTTTCTCTTTCTTTTGTTTCTCCTCTCTGTTCAAACATCTTTCTCTCCATACATCCCTGCATTAAATCTTGTTTTTCACTATGCATCCACCCCTCCATCATTCCCTTCATCCATTCATCCCTTTCTTCACCATTCCATCCATCCTTTCTTATCACCATTTATCCATTCATTCATTTACCCTTCAATCAATCGCTTCATGAATTCATTAATATTTTCACCATTCCCTGCGTCACTTCACCCTTCTATCCATTCGTCTTCTAATAGAGCCATACTGTTCTTCATCCATTCAACATTTTCTCTGTTGATCCATGTGCATCCATCCTTTTCGTCAGTCTCCATCCATCATAACTCTCTCCATCCATTATCCATCTTTCTTTCGGTCCATCAGTACTTCTCTCCATCCATCATCCATTCATCATCCATTTATCTCTCCATCAATTCATATTTCTCTACATCCCTCCATTCTTCTGTTAGCTCCTCCATCCACCCTTCGCTTTTTGAATCATCCATCTATCTTTATATCCTTTCAAACTTTTATCCATCCATACATGCATCCATCCATTGCTCCATAATTTGGTCCCTGCCTTTTGTGCTCTCTTTTTCCATTTGTTTCCCCCCCACGGCTCCATGATACTATCCTATGGCACTGGTATTTAAGACATTATTTTGGAGGCCAGCCTCTCTACCCATAAGTCCAATGATCTATAAAGCTATAAAGAATAAAAATTACAATATTTAATGTTACACGGAACAGTCAAGTGGCACCCCCACTCTTCCCTCACTCAAGCTGTTAAAGTAGGGGGTGAATAACACCTCAGCCCTCTCGTAGCAAGTTTTGATCTCCAGTAGAGAAGGAAAAGCACGAAAGCTTTGTTTTAGTGAGTTCCAGTGTATAGGTTGTAGGAGGTAAATGGACCAAGATCTACAGCTAGCGCAAGGTGATTTTGCAGTAAAAATGAAACTAGCAGGGCTAGCAAGGCTAGCAGAGCTTAGGTTCTGAGTTGAAGTGCATTTGAGTAAGATGTCAAAGAGTTAGTGGTCAGAGCCATGAACTGCTTTGTATAGATGTAACAGTAGCTTGTATGATCCTGTTTTTGCGAACAGATAGCTTGAACACAATAGAATGAGGTGGGTGTATGTCTAACAGATTCCCTAAGATTCTAGTGGTTAAGTTTTAAGACCTTGTCAGGCAGGGCTAAGAAGTAATGGAGGAGATCCAACAACAGATTATCACAATAGTCCCATTTGATAAGTACTAAAGAGTTGGTTATTATTTTAGTTGTGTTGAATGGGCTGTTATGCCCTTTTCACAGATGTGCTAAAAAGAACTCTAAGGTGTCAAGAAGAGTAGGTGAATGGCAATGTAGCAGAGGAAAAGTTGACTGAGTCAGTTAAAGGGAAAGGTGTAGATGAGGGTGGAAAATACAGTACCTCGATTTTAGTAGAGTTCAACCTGAGGGATTGTAAGACAATCCAGTGTTGGATAGCTGTGAAAAAGTTAAATGCTGATATCTGCATGATGAATAAGAAAGTAGTAAGTCAGAAAAAGATTTGCATGTCGGCTCTTTAAAGAGTGTCTGAGAACAAAATGAGAATGTAAGGCCCTAAAGAGAGTAGATAACTTGGAACACCAACTGATTAGGAATGGTCATAGTGTTAGGAGTGTTCGCAAGGGCTCTAGTGCATATGGAGCTGAGAGACGATAGGTGAATGGGATGATCATTAGTTTCATTGATATGAGAGAACAGATCAAGCGCTGGGTGCTTGAGTGTGGGCTAGTGAGAGACAGCAGCAGTATAGCCAATATGTTTGTGGACTAATACATCCACATATACTGACTAGTAGTTACGATAAAAGCAGAGGATGCTTGAGCTTTCCTGCACAACATACGCTGCCTCAGCCCATCAGTAACAGAGAGAGTGCTCCTAGAGCAATATATTACAAAGGAGGAAATTTGAGGAGCTATGAGAGAGCTTTAGTCATCAAGGCCCCTGGGGCCTTGAGTTGTTCAAGGTGAGGGGTTCTAATCTTGCCCCTTATCTATTAGCTATGCACAAAGAAAGTAGGAGAGACGGTGCACTGCCACAAGATCAAAGACCAGGAAACATTGTGTTCATCCACAAGGAGGGGAAACCACCTGAGGATTGTGCCTCGTATAGGTCAATATGTCTCCTCAACTTATAAATTAAAATATTGGCTAAGCTATTAGCATGGTGTCTGGTCAAAGTGATTCAATCTCTGATCCACCAGGATCAATCAGGATTTAAGCCCCATCCTAGTACTACCCTCAACCTCCGTTGCTTTCATGGTGTGCTGGGCAATTGGCCAACCTGAGAGAGCAAGTTGTGGTGCCGTCATTGAATGCCAGGACGGAATTCGACTGAGTAGAAAGGAACTTCATTTTTGTGGTGTTGGCCAAACTGGGATTTGACCCTACATACACATACATACACACAATGAGTTCAACCTCTATACATTGACCCTATGGTGCAGATCAAGGTGGACAGCAGTCGCTCTAGAGAATATAAGGGGCACCCAGCAAGGTTGCACCTTATTCCCCATTAATTTTCACCTTCAACGTCGAGCTGTTGGCGGCTTGGATCCAGCAAGGCATATTGGTGAGGGGCATGCACTGCGAGGGACCATGGGAGGACAAAATATTGTTATAGGCAGACAATGTAAAACTGTTTGTGACTTACCCAAAAATGATCGTGGCCCAACTGATGCAGATCATCACGATGTTCGGTTGATACCTGGGCTATACTATTAACTGGCATAAATCCATACTTTACTCCCTGAAGGGCCCAGTACTGTGACTGCCATCAGATTGCATGGTGACGGGGGATACTAAGGGCTTCCGGTACTTAGGGATCTAAGTCACCTCAGATGTGTCTCTCTTCCAACAGAAAAATCTGATCCCACTGTTAAATAGACTGAGACACAATGTGAAACATTGGAAGTCATTACCGCTATCAATACAGGATAGGGGGGCCTTGTTTAAATTGATGTTGTTACCCTGCCCTACAAAAAACTCCCTATGAGGTTCTGAACTGCTACTTCAGGGCCATTGAGGATGAGGTTCAAACACAGCCCTGAGGCGGAGGTCTGACACGCATAGCCATATCCAAGTCAAGAAGGGGAGGTACGATAGGGGCATTGCGGTGCCCAACATCCAGAAAAGCTACTGGGTGGCATTGTATGAAAGTATCCTCTTTTTGGCATGGTTCCCCCCACTTTTTACCTGCTGTCAGTGTGTTTTGGCTGTTTTTACTGGGATCCTGCTAACCAAGGCTGCAGTAGTTGTGCCCTCTCCCTCCAAATTTGGTTGCTTAGGACTTTGCACACCCCACAATCGGCATACTGGTGCCTCATATAAGTCCCTAGTATATGGTAACTAGCCACCCAGGGCATTGGGGCACCAGGGGTTCCCCATGGGCTGCAGCATGTATTTGTGCCACCCCTAGGAGCCCATATAAAATGTGTTTGCAGGGGTGCGATTGCAGCCTGTGTGAAAAGGTTAATGCACCCTTTCACTACAGGTTACTGCACCAGGTCACTGTAAGTCACCCCTACAGTAGGCCCTCCTATCCCAGAGGGCAGGGTGCAGTTACCAGTGTGTGAGAGCACCCCGGCATGAGCAGAGAGATCCCTACGAACTTCGTGAGTGCAGGGAAGCCATTTTATACGTGTACTGGACACAGGTCACTAACTGTGTCCAGCTGCATAATGGTAACTCTAAACCTGGGCATGGTTGGTATCACACATGTCAGAATCATATCCCAATACTGTTGCCAGTATTAGCTGTATATTCCATGCACTCTGGGAGCTCCTCTGAGGGCCCCCATCATTGCTCCTATCAGTCTTCTGGGGTTTTCTGGGCAGTCCGTGCTGCTGCCACCCCTAAGACTAGTTTCTGCCCTCCTGCTGCTTGACAAGCTCCGTCAGAGAAAGGATTTCCTGTGGGATACGGAGGCAACACACTCTCCCCTTGGAAATAGGTGTGGTATGGCTTGGGAGGGGTAGCCTTTCCAAGTCACCAGTATGCTTGAAGGGCACATTTGGTGCCCTCCTTTGCATAAACCAGTTTGCACCAGTCTAGGGACGCCCAGTCCATGCTCTGGTGCGAAACTGGACAAAGGAAAGGGGAGTGACCACTCCCCTGTCCATCATCACCCTAGGGGTGGTGCCCAGAGCTCCTCCAGGTGGGCACTTGATTCATGGCCACTTGATTCTGCCATCTTGAATCAAAGGTGGGCAGAGGACCCTGGGAGCATCTGAGTGGCCAGGTCAGGTATGTGACATCACAGTTCCCTCCTGATAGGTGGTCACCCTGATAGGTGACCAATCCCCCTTGCTAGGCTATTGAGGGTCTCCCTCTTGGGTGGGTCCTCAGATTAGATGTGCAATTTTCCAGCAGGACTACTCTGCATCATTTACTTCATCTTCTGCCACTGGGATTGCAACTGGACCTTCGAGGAACCAGAAATCTGCAACTTCAGCAACGACTTCGCTCTGCAATATTGTTTCTCCAGCTCCTTCCAGCAATTGCAACATTTCCCCGGCTGTGCATCTTCTGAGGGTGATGAGTCTTCAGCCTACAAAAGAAGTAAGAAGGAATCTCACTTGAAGTGAAGGATTCTCTCCCCTGCATCCGCAGGCACCAACTGCAATGATGACTGGCTGCATGTATCTACCAAGGCTTGTTTGCTCCTCCTCTGAAGGATCTTCAGGCTCCGTGTGACCTTGGCACCCACCACTTCTTCCTGCAAAGCACAGTCTCCTGCCTGCTGCTCCAGCTAAATGAGGCGCTCTTCCAGATGTGCTGAGTGGGCTTCACTGAGACTCCTGTGCCTGCTGCCAGTGGGTGGCCTGTGGGGACTGCCTCCTCTTCTTTTGACTCTCCCAGCTTCTGAGGGTCACCCTGGATTCCCCTCCTTGGGTTGAGTCCCCTGGGCCTTGCTGGTCCTCTTCAGCCTTGCAAAACCAACTCTTGCATTTGCAACCAACCCCCCGCCGCAGCTGGAACAAGATCACCAATGACCAACTGATCTCCACCTGAGCCCCACCAGCTGCCTCCACCGACGCCGACTCAGCTGCCCGCAACCTCAGGCAATGGATCAAATACTGCACCAACACTCTCGCCCGCTCAAAAGACCCACTCACAACCACACCATCAGTAAGGCCACCTGGTTCACCACCGACCTCCGGACCTCCAAACAGGCCTGCCGAAAACTCGAGAGGAAGTGGTGCCAGGAAAAGACTTCAGCCACCCACACAGCCCTCAAGAACACCATCCGCAAGCACCACCAGCTCATCCGAGCAACCAAGAGATCCTCCTTCCAGGAATGCATCAATAACAACGCAGACAACAGCAAAGAGCTCTTCAACATCGTAAAGGAACTCGCCAACCCCAGCTCCAGCATCAAGACCTCTGCGACTCCCTCGCCACCCTCTTTCACCGCAAGGTCACTGACATACACGACAGCTTCAACAACATGACCTCACCAGAAGCCATCAACACCTTCAACTCATCGCCCCCCAACCACACAAACCTTCTGCTCTCCTGGACACACTTCAACGACGCCGACACCATCAAAGTAATGAACACCATTCATTCCGGTAATCCATCCAACCTCTGCCTGCCAACTCCTTTTGATCATCAGTCGCTCCTTCGAGACTGCCATCTTCCCGGAAAACTGGAAACACACCGAGATCAACACCTTACTCAAGAAACTCCAGGCGGACCCCAAGGACTTCAAAAACTACGGGCCCATCTCCCTGCTCCCATTCCCGGCAAAGGTACTCGAGAAGATCATCAACAAGCAACTGTCCCACCACCTGGAGGAAAACAACACTCTGGGCACGTCTCAATCCGGCTTTTGCAGCAATCACAGCACCGAGACCGCCTTCATTGCTGCAACCAACGACATCCAGACCCTCCTAGACAGCAGCCCTCATCCTCCTGGACTTCTCGGGCACCTTTGACACTGTCTGCCACCATACCCTGCGCACACGCCTCCATGATGCAGGGATCCGCAACAAGGCCCTGGACTGGATCTCCTCCTTACTCACTGACAGAACACAGAGAGTCCGCCTCCCATCATTCCTATCTAAAGCCACCAAGAACATCTGGGGCGTACCACAGGGCTCCTCCCTCAGCCCAACACTTTTTAACATCTACATGGCACCGCTCGCCAAAATCGTCCGATCTCAAAAACTCAACATCATCTCTTACACTGATGACACCCAACTGATCCTTTCCCTCTCCAAGGACCCCACCACAGTTAAAGCCAACTTCCACAAGGGAATGAAGGCCGTAGCCAACTGGATGAAGAACAGTCAACTGAAACTCAACTCATATAAGACGGAGGTCCTCATCTTTGGCCCCACCCCCTCCGTGTGGGACACCTTCTGGTGGGTGCCCTCACTGGGAGCCACACCAATGCCCACCAACCACGCCCGCAACCGAGGCTTCATCCTTGACTCATCGCTCTCCATGAACCAGCAAGTCAACGCCGTTTCGGCCTCCTGCTTCAACACCCTTTGCATGCTCTGCAAAATCTAAAGGTGGATCCCCACCGAAACCAGAAGGATAGTTACCTAGGCCCTCGTCAGCAGCTGACTGGACTACGGCAATGCCCTGTACGCAGGAACCACAGCAGCTCTCTAGAAAAGACTGCAATGAATACAGAATGCCTCCGCATGCCTCATCGTCAACATCCCCCACCACAGCCACATCACAGCTCAATGAGAAACCTACACTGGCTTCCCATCAACAAAAGGATCACATTCAAATTCCTAACCCACGCCGACAAAGCACTCCACAACGCTGGACCAGCATACCTCAACAATCGTCTCACCTACTACACCCCGAACCATCATCTCCGCTCTGCTGATCACTCCCTCGTCTTCATCCCACGCATCCACAGGACAACATCCAGTGGCAGATCCTTTTCCTACCTCACGGCCAAGACCTGGAACACCCTCCCTATCCATCTATGACAGACCAAGGGCCTTCTGACCTTCAGGAGACTCCACAAGACCTGGCTGTTCGAGCAGTAGCAGCTCCCCCCCCCAATAGCGCCTTGAGACCCTCATGGGTGAGTAGCATGCTTTACAAATACCATGATTGATTGATTGACTGATTGATTGCCTACACCTCAATAACAGGGGATGCCTGGTATAAGGTGCTAATGCCATAGGTGCTCACCACACACCAGGGCAGCTTCCTACAGGCACAACCCAGCATGATAAATTTCTGGACCTTTCTCCCACTGTCAAAACCAACTTTCTGCATGGCTAGGGTAGCAATTGGACAGTGGGACTAACCAAGAGGCTTATATGGAAGATGAAAAAGAGAAACTGGCCAAATCCCACACAGATAGTAGTGCAGATTTAGAGGAAGACCACAATATTTCTAAGGTAGAAGGACATGGTCATGCAAGAAACTGCTACTGGAAGCAGAAATACTGTTGTTTCTGCAGAGACAGCTGGGATTTGATAAGATGGGCATAATAGAAATCTCCAAGGTGGGTGATCTTCTGAAGCAGAAGGATGTCATCTTCTCGCCCGAGCTACGGCAGGAGTGCCACTTGGGGCCTTCATAAGTTTACCAGTATTTGGAAATTAGTCATGCACTCCAGCCATCTTTCAGAAAGGGATAGATCTACCAGAATCCTCACTCTTAGAGGGCAGACTACTAAATGAGAACATGGCTCAGAAGACCACCTCCCTGACATATAAAAAGGTGCCCCCCGGATGTTTTAAAGCCGTTAAAGGGAAAATGAAAATGGGAATTAGGAGGTTTCATTGATGGTGAATGGAAAGTGTCCCTGGCAGCTCACAAAGTAATGGCCATATGGTCTAGGTTTCATTTATTCAAAATTGCAATTGTGTACCACTCCTATTGTGCTTAAAAACAATGGTACTGATGGGGCTGACAGAGGATTAACATTGTCTGAGCAGATGCAGGTAAACAGGCACCTTCTTCAACATCCTTTGGGAATGCCTGCTCATAAAAAAAAGCTGGATGGTGGTGATTGAATGCTTGAGTGTGATGGGGGCTAAAGGCATCAGTGTGTGAGCAAAACAATGTATTCTGAACATTTGGGGCGAGACTGAGGCTATTCAAACACACAGAACAGGGATAATGGTGGGTCTGGCAGTGACAAAGAGGAACATCGCCAAATGTTGAGGATCTGGTTAGGCACCTGATTTAGAGACGTGAAATGAGATATGGACTGGTGTCTGAAGGCAGAATGGGTGGTTTGTGGAAGTAGGGGTTGGCCCAGGAAGTGGGAGAAATCTGGACAGTTTGAAATACCAATTGAGGCAATCTATGCACCAGTAATACCAACAGAGATGGGTGGGATCTGGGCACAGAAATAGCATACTTGTAATGCACACTGAAGTGAAGAGTACAAGGGGTGTGAGGGAGAAGGCAGGAGATGGCTGTGCAATATTAGGCAGTGTTACGTATGCAGACTGTAATTGTGTTTAAAGACTTAATAAAAATATATTTTTTTCCATGTAGTGTAGAAGACACATCGTAGGTCAAGAAAAATGTAATAAGTAAAAGGTGAATGATATGAGAAGAGATGATGTACTTAGACAAGAGACAGCAATTTGGCTCATTTGTCATCACCTTCTTCACACACAATTCCAGATCCACTATTGCTCATCCCACAACCATCATTTATTTATTGTTGAAGTTACTTAAGATTCTTAAAACACTAATCTTTGGATAAGTCTTTTTCATGTGCATCCTATGTGAATGTAACTGTCCATATTACCACAAATGTGCAGTCAGAATTGATGTCTGCATATGTCAACATTTTTAAACCCATTTCATGTAAAATGTTACACATCCTTTTGAGAAAGTAGTCTCTTTCTAGCATGGTTACCACTATTTTTGGCCTGTTTGTCAGTGTGTTTTTACTGTCTCACTGGGATCCTGCTAGTCAGGACCCCAGTGCTCATAGTTTGTGGCTTACATGTCAGTATGTTTTATTGTTTTGTTAGTATGCTTGACTTTGTCATTGAAGTCCTGCTAACCAGAACTCCAGTGTTTATGCTCTCTCTGATTCGAAATGTGTACTTACATAGTGGTAACCCCGGATACCACTCCAAATTGGCATACTGGACCCCCTTAGAAGTCCCTAGTATACTTAGGAACCCAGGTCATTGGAGTTCCAGGTGATCCTTATGGGCTGCAGCATTTCTTTTGCCACCCATAAGGAGCTCATACAAACACTCCTTCGGGACTGCCATTGCAGCCTGAGTGAATTAGTGTAAGCACTGTTTCACAGCCATTTTCACTGCACCAGGTCACTTATAAGTCACCTATATATCTAACCTTCAGACTCTGAAGGCTAGGTGCATAGTACCTGTGTGTGAGGGCACCCCTACACTAGCAGAGATGCCCCCACATCATCCAGTCCCAATTTCCCAGACTTTGTGAGTGCGGGTACACCATTATAAGTGTGCACTACATATAAGTAGCTTCACAATGGTAACTCCAAATGTGGCCATGTGAGGTGTCTAAGACTGATAAATTGTACCCCCAATCCAATTCTGGCATTGGGGAGCTAATTCCATTCACCCTGGGGGCTCCACCATGGACCCCCCAGTACTACCAAACCAGCTCTCTGAGGTTTCCGCTGCAGCCCCAGCTGCTGCCACCTCACAGACAGGTTTCTGCCCTCCTGGGGCTTGAGAAGCTCAATCCCAGGAAGGCAGAACAATGCATTTCCTTTAGGAGAGGGGTGTTACACCCTCTCCCATTAGAAATAGGTGTTACAGGCATGGGAGGGGTATCCTCCCAGAGCCTCTGGAAATGATTTGAAGGGCATAAACAGTGCCCCCCTTGCATAATCCAGTCTACACCGGTTCAGGGACCCCCTAGTCCCTGCTCTGGCACAAAACCAGACAAAGGAAAGGGGAGTGGCCACTCCCCTGTCCATCACCACCCCAAGGGTGGTGCCCAGAGCTCCTCCAGTGTGTCCCTGGGATCTGTCATCTTGTTTTTTAGGATGGCCAGGGAACTCTGGGAGCATCTGAGATGCCAGTGCCCGCAGGTGATGTCAGAGACCCCTCCTGATAGGTGCTTACCAGGTTAGGTGACCGGTCCCCCTCTCATGGCTATGTAGGGTCTCTCCTCTGGGTGTTTCCTCAGATTTGGTTTTGCAAGACTCCAACAGGACTCCTCTGCAACCTCTGCTCCCCTTTCTACCATCTGATCAACTGTAGAACTGCTCCAGGAACTCTGCAACTGCAACAAAGTATCCAAGAAGGCTACTGCAACTCTGTAACTTCCGCTCATGTCAGCAACTGCAACAGTTTCCAGGTTGTGCATGCTCTGAGGACTGCCTGTCTACATCCTGCACCAGAAGGACCGAAGGAATCTCCCTTGGAGTGATGGAGTCACTTCCGTGCTTCAGCAGGCACCTCTCTGCAGCAGCAACCAGTACTCTGGGACTCCTCTTCTGTCCACGAGCGTGATCCCTGGAAAACAGATGGTGTACCAAAGTGATCTTAACTATCCAACGGTTCAGCTGTCCAAATTTGGTGGAGGTAAGGGCTTGCCTCCCCGAGCCAGACAGTATCCCTATGCACTGCATGTTTTGCAGCTCCTAGGGCTTCTGTGCACTTCTCCAAGAAATCCTTCCTGCACAGCATAGCCCAGGTCCCCAGCACTCTGTCCTGTGACGCTCAGCTCCCTGACTTGTTCTCAGGCAGCATAGGATCCCTGTGTGTAGTGCTGTGATGACGGCGATTTGCAACTCCTTTTTCCCTGTGTCCTGGGACTCCTGTGGGCCCTGCCTGGTCTTATGAGGGATCTCTGAAGTGCTGAGAGCCCCCTCTGTCTCCTCAGTCTGAGTTGAGACCCCCAGGCCCAGGGAGCACCTTTTACCGACAAATATGCCTTTTGCGTGAGCCAAGGCTTGTTGGCGGAATCCAATGATGAAAACCAGCCTACATACATCTACTCGATGTGGGAAATCTCTTGCACCAGCTGTCTTCTTTGGTGCATTTCTGACTTTTTCTTCTAACTGGAGAATCCACTTTTGCACCTTCATCGGGGTTAGCAGGGGTTCCTATTACTCCTGGACTCTTCAGCTGGTCTTGGACTTGCACTCCTCCCTCTGCAGGTCCTCAGGACCCGGAATCCATTGTTGGTGTCTTGCAGTCTTGCTTGTTTTTTGCATTATTCTTTATCACGACTTCTAGTGTGTTCTAAGGAAACTTCCTGTACTTTACTTATGCTTTCCTGGGCTCCGGAGTGGGGTATTTTACTTACCTTTGTTGTTTCTTATACTCCCAGCACCTCCCTACATACTACTCTTGCCTAGGTGGGAAACCAACATTCGCATTCCACTGTTTTAGGATATGGTTTGTGTTGCTCTTAGGCCCATTGTAACCTATGGTGATTTTTACTATTTGCACTATTTTATGACTGTTTACTTACCTGGTTTTGGTTACTAGTGTATATTTTATGCATAATACTTACCATCTAAGGGAGTATAGTCTCTAAGACATATTTGCCATTTTGTCACTATAATAAAGTATCTTCATTTTTGGTAACACTGAGAATTGTCTTTCTTATGTGTAAGTACTGTGTGACTACAGTGGTATTGCAAGAGCTTTGCATGTCTCCTAGTTCAGCCTTGGCTGTTCTGCCTACAGCTACCTCTAGACAGTCTGGCTTCCAGACATTGACTACATTTTACTAATAAGGGATAACTGGACCTGGTATGAGGTGTAAGTACCTGTGGTACCCACTTCAAACCAGGCCAGCCTCCTACAATCCTCATCTGTAGGTGCAAGAGCATAATAAACGATAGACAGCATGAAGATCAATGCAATTACATTTATTCTGTAAAGAAGTGCAGCATATATTGTATTGCACAATGACACATTTAAGATGGGTGGACATACTTGAAGAGTTGCCATATATGAGGATGAGACATGATGTCTATCATCTATTTTCAAGGGGGAATTCACATATGCACCAGAGGAATGACTTGAGCTTTCTAGTTGAACTTGGCCTTAAGGCGAGACTGTGCATGTTCAGCATTGGGCAAACTCCTATCTTGTGTAAGAGTAAACTGAGGACTACAGGTAGTTGATGGTATGGGAGCCATGTTTGCTGAAAAACACCTGCTGCTATGATCTAAGTCCTAAGCACCTTTTTGGCCATATTCTTGCTTCTCTTCCCCAACAAGGTCCTGGAAAAAGATAGCAACATACAATTATCTGATTTTATAGAAGCCAATTTTCTGTTACACCTGTGCCTGCTGAAATAAAGTTGCTTTTCTGTGAGAATGGTTATAGTCTGCATCAAGGCTACTCTGATCCTCTTGGATCTCTTGGTTCTGCCTCTGAAACCTAGACTCGTGGAGTCCCCCAAGAGGCCACACTCTTTACCAACTTTATATTACTAGTCTTGCTACCATTGTATGAGGTTTTGATGATTCATTTGTCATTGTTTGTCACAGGTGCTCACCCCCAATCCCTTCCACCTTTGGTCCTGGATATTATTGGTCACCCCTTCAACCCTCATGCTCATGAAATTGCCACTCAGGATGTTGTCTGCAATGGTGTGGCAGTAGTCATACCATTCAGGATTGTTGCTGTCACATGGGTGTGCCCAGGTGCTACACCTCATCACTAGCACAGTCATTCCAGTCCATACAAGGGAACCCTAAAGACTCTTAATGTGTTCCCCATTTACATTTCAGGCTACAATGGAATTTCAGGAATAACTGCAGGATTTGAGAATTTTAGGATTAAAGGATCTATTGTAGCACCTGTGGATCCCAGAGTATATAATAGCCATAGCCAGGGTATGGCCGGGTGCTTGGCTTTCCTCCCTGTTAATAAGAGAAAACCTATGCTTGGGCTCTTCTCTTCATCAGTGTTCCTCTGCTTAGTCTCAACTCTTTCCCTGTGGTCCTGGCTCTCCAATGTCTCAAGCTGCAAAGCATTAACAACTTTATATGTTTTGATCATCTGTATTTTGGTACTCTTGCAGGTGGAAAGTGGAACATGCTCACAAAGGGGGAGATTTTCAAATCTTCTTTCCATTTCTAGGCCTGACCTAGTCATGAAAACATATTTATGAATCTCACCTAGAATTTCAGGATCCTGATTTACAAAATAAGGATATGTAAAATGTAGCTTGAAGCAATTCAATTTGTGAAGGATGAATTTCTTGAAGGCACTGGATTGTATACTGTGTTCAGATGCTTACACACTGTGATGTTGACAGCAATATCCTGATGGAAAGATTTTCCAACTAAAAGCAGCACCAGCATATTTTGTACACCAATATCTTCTTAGAAATTGCATTCTATCTGACCTTTCAGTCTACAGCATTGGGGAGTGCCACAGAAAAGCTCTGGTTTGACATTTCATGACAAAAACAGGATCTTCACGCTACAGCGATGACCATCCGCAAAGCCAGGCCTGCTCTTCTGTCTGTTATGCTTTCCTGATACTTGCGACCCCTCCACCACAAATGGGACTCCTTGCGCTGGACTAGGAATGTCATTTTCAGGGAGACTAACTTGGTCCCTGTATCTGACCCATACTGCATCGCGGTCAGCCTGAACTTGTAATTTTCTCCCAGTCAAGCACAACCAAATACCCAAGAGTGGCACTTTTTGGTACTATTTTCACTTAAAACATTAACATTTCATATCTCCAGTTCTACTCATAGGATTTTTGCTGTTTTGGCCATAAATTATTTATTACATTTTACTCTACATTTCTAAACTGGTGTGGGATTTTTCTTGAGTTGTGTTTTCACTTTACTACTGTTTGAAGTTGTGTACATATTCTTTACATATTGACTCTAAGTGATACCTGATTTCTGTGTGCTAAACTACCAGAGGGTTGAGCACATGTTAATTTGGGGTTTGCTTGTGCCTCACCCTGACAATAATTATTGCTTGCTAATTGAGGAGGGTTTCATCTCCTCAACCAATAACCCAATTTCTAGTAATGGTGCTCAACAATGAGGATTAGGACTTGTGTTTGTGCAGTGCCATACAATAATTTTGTGTTACATTGAAAAATCCCAGATAAATAATCTAAGACAAATGTGAGTTTAAAATTGTCCTTGATTGGCGTTCTTGTTTTCCCAATTCACCCTTACTCTACCTGACTGTTTGTGCCTGTGGCTTCACTTGCGAGAATGGAATTTCTTCTCCTTAATCTGAAGAGCTACATTATGGCTGAACGTAAGGAATTTTGAAAGGAGAGGGGACTGCCTCCCAAAAGGAGCACCATGAATGTACAGCTCCAAAAGACTCTGAGGGCTTGAGCAGAGCCTCACCAGTTGCCAGTCACATCAAATGACCCTGGTGGAGATAATGAAATGGGAGACCAGGGCAGGGCCTGGGTACCATCCCTGAGATACAGCCCTCAAGGGAGGGGTAAGACTCATCTCCTGAATTAGAGCTCCCTGCCAGAGTAGAGAGCAGTGTGTCTTTTTTACCAGAAGAGCTGGTAAACAGGAAGGCTGTTTAGACTGCAGAAAGCCCAGTTAAAAAGTGTGGAAATTAAACTGGCCATTGGAACAGAGAAAAGCAAAGGAAACTAGCCATGGAGGCAGAGCAAAAGAAACTGGCCTTGGAGGAAAGTACGTTGGTCATGGAAGTGGAAGAGAGGAAATGCCTCATGAGAGTAGCATCAGAGAGCTGGATGTAAGAACTAGGAGAGCAGAGTCAGGCAATGTTGGTGGCAGTGTGCCTACTGTGCCCTATGGAGACAAGAGTGTTCACATCCCTAAGGGACTGGTGTATGACTGTGTAGTGGGAAACCAATGTGACAAGTGGTTTGAAGCTTATGAAATAGCTTTACAGGTGCATAAGATCCCTGAGGAGGATTGGAAGACTAGGCTCTTGAAGCATATCCCTGGTGAGAAGAGGGATGCTCTAATTGCCATAGAGAAGGGGGATAGGATGATGAATCCCCATTAAGGAAATGCTAGTCAATAAATAAGGCCTCATCCCTGAAATGTACAGGCAGACGTTTAGGGACAGGCAGAAGCTGGCCCTTGACTCCTGGGTGGATTGTTTGGATTTCTTTTTCAAAGCAATCAATGGTTGGGTGAAGAGCTTAGATGTGAAGGATTACCAAGGGCCGTATAACTTGATTGCAAGAGAGAACATGTTTAGTTGTTACTTTTCAGATCTGTGCCAACACCTTATTGAGCGTAAGCTCTGTGAACACAGGGAGCTTGCTAAGGAGGCAAACTGCTAGCTCAGCACAAGGGTCCACAAGAAGGCATCTGGGGGACCATCACAAGTGTGGACAGGGTCCCTACAAGAAGAAGGAGTGGTGATACAAACATAAAAAGAAGGAGTTTTCAAAATGTCCCCAAACTGATAATAGGGATCACGACTCCCAATCCCCTCCTGAGCAGAAAATAAATTGGTACCTGATAACGGGTCCTCTGTAAAAGCACCACCTAAGTACTATGAGTACCCTACAAAGGGGATGCCAAGTGCCCCAAGTGGTCACATTTCCCCCCACTAGTGGACTGACACCGGGGCTGGCTAGTGTAGAACTTGGGGAGGATATTGCCACAGATAGTATGGGGGTAGTGTAGAGGTTACCCTAGTGCCCCTGGGTGACAGAGAGATGATGCCAAGGGCTCACATGCCTAGTAGTATTAAGAAATACAGGCAGTAGGTCACCATCAATGGGCAGAGCGTAGAGACTCTGAGAGACACTGGAGTCAGTATGACAACTGTCAAATGTCATCTGGTGACCTCAGAGCAGGTAGTCCTTAATGCATTCCAGCAGGATTTTGGAACTGACAGCCATGAGAGTCACTATCCAGTGGCTCTGGTTCCCTTTAATTTGGCAGACGGGGACTCAGTTTCCTTGAGGGTAGCTGTGAGTCCATCCATGCCTATGGATTGTCTGCTTGGCAGTGACATAGAGCACACCATCTGCAAGGAGGTGAAGCTCAGGTCACACCTGGAGATGATGGGATTGACTGATCACACGGTCCATAGCCACTCGAGATGGTAGTCATGAGGGCCTGGAGCCGGGAAGAATGCCCCAGGTGCCTGCCAAAAAGAGGAAGGGCAAGGAACATGGGAAACCTGCTCCTGAAACTCCCATGGTCCGGGAGGAGGCTGAGCCTGAGGGAGACTTCCTGGAACCTACAGGGGAAGACCTGCCTGCCCTGTGGAACCTACCTGAACTGGCAGAAAGAAGGGGGTGTCACCAGAGAAGAATTCTGTAAACCCTACTCTTGAGGGCCTCAGGTAGCAGGCCAAGCTCCAGGCAGCTGGCAACACCCCTGTTATCACCTGATCTATTGGGAGAATCATCTCCTGTATGGCAAGCCTAAGGTTCCTGAGCTTGGTGCAACCCATGTGTTTGTGTTCCCCAGAGCTACAGGGTCTTCCTACTAGAGCAGGATCATGAATTTTACCTTTCAGGTCATCTAGGGCAGGACAAGATTTTTGAAAAATGTGTCACCCACTTATATTGGCCATGGACGAGGATGGCCTTAGATATGTTCTGCATGTCATGCCTAACATTCCAGGCAAGTGGCAAGTCAGGAGGGAAGCGCAAGACTCCCCTGCAGCAATTTCCTGTCATTGTCACCCTCTTCCAAAGCATGGGTATCAACATTGTTGAGCCTTTGGACCCAAGACAGCCCGAAGCAACAAGTTCTTCCTCGTCTTGGTGGATCATGCTCCTGGTACCTGGAGGTTACACCTCTGAGAACAGTCACTGCACCTGCAGTGGTCAGGGTGCTGAAAGGGATATTTATCCATGTGGGATTCCGCAAGGAGGTAAAATCTGACTGTGGTACCAGCTTCATGTCTGCATAAATAAAATCCATGTGGAAGGAGTGTCTGGTATCCTAAGGGTTTTCCACACCCTACAATCCCCAAATTAATGGGCTTGTTGAGAGGTTCAGAAAAACCCTGAAGTGCATGATTATGGGCCTATCAGGACCTTGAGGTGCAATTGGGGCATCCTCTTTCCAATCCTGTTGTTTGCATGAAGGGAGGTACCATTGAAAGGGGTTGGAGGCACCCCTTTTGATGTTCTGTATGGGCACCCTGTGTGAGGGCCTCTCAGTCTGATTAAGGAGAGTTAGGAGCAAGCTATCAAGAACACCCCTCAGAGTGTGGTCAGCTACAAGCTGACACGCCGTCCCAAATGAAGTGCTTCTGTAATAAGGCAAAGAGCATCTAGAAGCCAGCCAGGAGGTCATGAAATGGTGATATGACCAGAAGGCCACTCTAGTCGAGTTTCAGCCTGGCCAAAAAGTAAGGGTGATAGAGCCTGCAGAGCCCATGACGCTCCAAGAATTCTGTTTGGTGCCCTATGAGGAATAAAAGCGAAAAAGTGATGTCACCCACCTGGAGGACCTCAAGACTACCAGAAACCTTTAAGGGTTTTGCAAGTCATTTGTCTCAAGTCCCACTTTGAGAGTTTCAAGATAACTATGCTCTGGGTCATGGATGATGGATTGGAGGAGGAAAGTAATCCTCTCCCCAACCTTCTTTCTTCCAGGAAGCAGGATGGGTCATTTGAGGGTATGATCTTCTTCTCAACTCCGACCCTAAAGCAACAGAGGGACTGGTACCAATTGCTTGGGCAGTTTGTCTCCCTTTTCTCCCATTCCAGGACTCACTGCATGGTGCAATGATGATGGTCCTATTAGGGACAGTATGGCAGTGAACAGTAAAATCTACTGACTAGCTGATAAGGTGAGAGAAAGTCTCCAAAATGCTGTTGCTGGGGGTCATTGAGCCCTCCAGCAGTCCTTGGACCAGCCCTGTGGTGTGTTTCTCCAAGGTCTAACTGGATTGGAGAACTTCAGTGCCTCCTACCTAGACGACATTGCAGTCTTCAGTTCTAGCTGGGAGGAACGCCTGTGCCACCTCGGGGAAGTGCTTCAAGCTCTGCACCGAACAGGCCTGACTATCAAGGCCAGTAAGTGCCAGATAGGGCAGGGTTCGAGTAGGAAGAGGCAAGGTGCAATCCCTCCAGGTCAAAAACCAAACAATTCTGGCTTGGGACCCCCACGAGACCCAGTCAGAGGGGGGAGCCTGCCTTGGTCTTTCAGAATAATATAGGAGATTTGTCAGGGACTATGGTACCATAGTTGCTCCCTTGACAGAGTTGACTTCTAAGAAGTAACCCAGACAGATGATCTGACAGAGGTGTGCCAGAATGTTTTTGCACCCTGAAAAAGGCCATGTTATAGCACCCATGTTATTGGTCCCTGACTTCTTCCTGGATAAACCTTTAGCTTTCATCAGTACAAGGGGACCAGGGAACAGAGGTGGACTTCAGTAGGAAGGGAAGCCTATGAAGTAGTCTGGGCACTGAAGAAGTTCAGACTATTCCTGTTTGGTAGTCACTCCCGGGTTCAGGCAGATCACTGAACCCCCTGATGGTTAATGCAGGTGAGGGGTGAGAATCTCTAACTGTTGTGGTAGTTCATCGCCCTCCAGGGAATGGACCTTACAAAGGAACACTGCCCTAAAATAGGGAACACCAATTTTGGCATTCTCTCCAGTTGTTCCTGCCTCAGTGATGAGAACTTCCTGGGGGTTGAGTCGTTCTCCCACTTTCAGCTGGTGGGACACAATGTTAGATCCTTAGTGAGGTTTTCCCCCAAACATTTTGCCTTGAACCCTTCTGTTTTACTGGCTTCATTTTTGTTGGCTTTAGGACTCGCTACACTTTACCACTGCTAACAAGTGCTAAAGTGTTTGTACTCTCTTCTCTAAACATGGTAGAATTGGCTTATACCCAATTGGTCTGTAAGTAATTACAAAATAACAATTTAAACAAATAAGCACAATATCATCTGAAAAGATACCATTGACATTAGAAGGGGACCAGTTCTAGCATTTTCAAATTAGAATGTAACAACACGGAAAAGGACTTAAAGCAAAGAAAAAAAAACCCATGAACTAGCGGATGCCAATGGGACTAAGCAGTAGTACTGTTAGAAAAACAAGAACAAAAAAGTCCTTATTACCTATTAGTGTCCATTTACTAAATGAAATTCTTTGCTTTTTTCCCAAGGCTAAAAGCCTACAGGTTCTCATCAAGTTTTGGGCCAATAAACCTTGTATATAATACATATTGAGTATGCATCTAAGATCTGAGATTAATCAGTAATTTAGAGGACTGCTGTTAGGTAGCTATGATCTACATGCAAATTTGAAAGAACCAGCAATCATCAAAGGCATTAGAAACCAAGTGAAGTGGCAGTTGAGTAATCTACCAAAGGGGTGTGCTTAGTACGCAAGGATAAAATGTGTGGGCCTGCAGCACTGATCGTGCCACCCACTTGAGTAGCATTTTAAACATGTCTCACCCCCCCCATTGCAGCTTGTGTGTGCTGTTTTAACTGCCATTTCAGCCTGGCAAAATAAATATTTTACGCCTTCCTTTTTAATACATACAAGTCACCCATAGGGTAGGCCATTGACAGGCCAGAGGGTAGGATGTAGTGCATTTAAAAGGTTGGACATGTACTTTAATGTTTTACATGTCCAGGTAGTGAAAAACTCTTGCATTCATTTTTTACTGCTGCAAGGTGTACCTCTCCCATAGGATAGCATTGGAGTTACCTTATTACATTTAATAATCTGTAACTTCCAAATGGGAAAAGGTAATATGTGCATGTTTGGCGTTTTTGGAATTTCAGTTAAAAGTCCACTGTTATGGTAAAGTTGGACTTTAAATTGCAATTTTTAAAATGCCACCTCTAGTGAGTTCACATTTTCCCACCTTAGCCGTTTAATGCCTGCAGCCTGCCTCTGGGTCCCATGAGTGGTTGCAGTTTGCAGTTGAGCTTTGTGAATTTCTCCGAGACAGCTGCACACAATAGAGGGCTTAGGTGTGCCTGCATGGGCCATCAATGGCAGGATGGGAGGGCGAAGCAGGGCACAGCACTACTTACATTTGAATAGCAGTGTCCTGCCTCCACACAATGAGCTGCATATCTCCCATAGTTAGTCTGGAACCAGGGCAGGAGAGGCAGGATCCCTGTGCACTTCAAAAGGAAACCTCTATAAGCTTCTCCTACTTCAAGGGAGGTGCTAGTTCTAAAAAATTATACCTTAGACATTAATACTCTTCAGTACACTTCTAGAACTGTGGAAACTCTGCCAGGAAGAAGGACCTCTGTGCTGCAGAAAGGACTGCTGTCCTCTTAGATTACTGCCTGGCTGGACTGCTACCTTGATGGAGTGCTGCCCTGTTGCCTTGCTTCTCTCCTGCCTGAGAAAGAGGGATTGGACCTACACCTGAACCCAGGACTTCCAGAGTGACTTTAAGGGCTAGTCAGCTTGACTCCGATTCAGAGCCACAGGGAAATAACATGGTCTCAATTGCCTAAACCAGCACCTAGATTTAGCTGGAGCAGACGCCTGACCCCCAAGTGGTGCCCCTCGGGTCCTGGACAATTGGTATGCCTTAGTGGAGCTGAATTGAAGTTTTTGACCTCTTCGTGACTGCAAACCGGCCCATTGGCACCAAAACCTTGTCGCTAGCCCTGCCCACCAACTCACAGTTATGTCAACCCAACCCTTTGTGCTACAGCATCAACTACTTACTGGGAGTGCAAACATGAAGCTCTGGCCTGATTGATTTAAATATTTACCATACAAAGTTGAAAATACTGGAAAATAAAGTGCAATGTGCATTCAGGGGCTAGCTGTTCCACCAAACAAAAGCAGAATATACACCCAACTAATGCACTCATAAATTAGGTGGGGAAATAGCATCAGTAATCTGGTACCTGGAATTTCCGAGGAAGCAGGATATGTTAATTCCTGTTGCAGGATTACCTGGTGTTAGAAATGGGGTATTTAGTTCTTAGTCAGGTTACACCCTGTCCAAGCAAGGACCCTCATTCTAGTAAGGGTAAAGGAGAATCACCCTCAGTTAACACCCACTCACCCCCTTGGTAGCTTGGGATGAGCAGGGAGGCTTAACTTCTGTGAGTAGCTGGCCTGGTTTGTAGTGGGTACCAGAGGTACTTACACCTTAAGCCAGGTCCAGTGATCCACCTTAGTGAAATATAGGCAGTGTCTAGCAGCTTGGCTGTCTAGGGGTAGCTGTAGCAGGGCAGCCAAGGCTGAACTAGGAGACATGAAAAGCCCTTGCAATAGCACTATAGTTACACAATACTGATACACAAAAAGACAATACTCAGTGTTACCAAAAAAAAGCTACTTTATTTTAGTGACACAAGGCCAAAAATATCTTAGAGGCAATACTCCTACTGGAGGTAAGTATTATTCAAAATATATACACTAGTAACCAAAATCAGGTAAGTACACAGTCAGAAAATAGTGCTAACAGTGAAAAACAAAGTTGGTTGCAATGGGCCTGGGGCAACACAAACCATATACTAAAATGGTGGAATGCAAATGTCGGTTTCCCACCTAGGCAAGTGTAGTTTGTAGAGGGGTGCTGGGAGTGTAAGAAAACACCTAATGTAAGTAAATTATCCCACCCCAGAGCCCAGGAAAACAGGAGTAAAGTACAACAAGTTTCCTCAGAACACACTAAGGCCCTCATAATGAACATGGCGGTCAAACCTGCTGTGTTCATGCTGGCGGTCTTTCTAGCGACCGCAAGCTCCCCCAGAAACACACCGACGGTATTGTGAACATTCCTCTGGGCCAGAGGGTGGAAACATTGTTTCCGCCCGCCAGCCCAGAGGAATGCCTGGTCGGGACATTGATGGCTGGTCCACATGGAGTCACCGTCAATGCCTCTGTGCGGTGGGTGCAGCTGCACCCATCGCGCAGATCACTGCCCGTAAATCGGGTAGTGACCTGCGCAATGGGGCACTGCACAATGGCCCCTGCACTGCCCATGCCAAGTGCATGGGCAGTGCAGGGGCCCCCAGGGGTGCCCCGGAGCACCCCTTCCGCCAGCCTTTCCCTGGCAGGGAAACCCACCAAGGAAAGGCTGGAGGCTAAGGGATCCTTATCCGTGGGGCAGCACTGCTGCCCTGTCGGATAATGATACCGACTGCCGCCAGGCTGCCTGACAGAGGCAGCCTGGCAGTGAGTGAGGGCCGCCTATGGTAGCCCTCCATGGGTACATTATGTGGTAGTGTGGCCCACCATGCCGGCTGGTGGGTTTTCCTGCCATCACCAGCATGGCGGGCCACACTGCCATTTTCAAAATGACCACCTAAGAGTCGTGGTAAAGGATTGTGCAAAAAACCAAGCAAGACTGCAAAAAATCAACAATGGATTTCTGGATCTGAAGACCCGTGGAGAGAGGAAACTAAGTCCAGAACTCGATGAAGAGTACAAGAAGAACAGGAGCCCCTGCTAACCCGGATGAAGGTGCAGAAGTGGTTTCTCTGGTTGGATGAAGAAGTCAGAAATGCACCAAAGAAGACAGCTGTGGGTTCCTGCTTTGTGCAAGAGTTGTCCCACATCGAGTCGTTGGATGCAGGCTGGATTTCTTCATTGGATTCCGCCAACAAGCCTTGGCTCACGCAAATGTCGTGGTTGGCGGGAAAAGGACCTACCTGGGCCCAGGAGGGACCTGGGTGCCTCAACAAGGACTGAGGAGGCAGAGGGGGCTCTCAGCTCTTTAGAGAGCCCTCAGAAGACCAGGCAGCCACAACAGGAGTCCCAGAACATGGGGACAAGGGACTTTCAGAATGCGGTCGTCTCAGGACTATACAAAGGGACCCTACGCCGCCGGAGAACAACTCAGGGAGCTGAGTGTCACAGGATAGAGTGCTGGGGACCTGGGCTACCCTGTGCACACAGGACTTTTGGAAGAAGTCCAAGGAGCTGCAGAACATGCAGTGAACAGGGGTACTGTCTGGCACGCAGAGGCAAGACCTTACCTCCACCAAATTTGGACAGCTGGACCTTTTGGACAGTCAAAATCATTTTGGTCCACCACCTGTGTTCCCAGGATCACACTCATTGACAGGAGAGGAGTCCCAGAGTACCAGTTGTTGTTGCATAGAGGTGCCTGCTGAAGCACAGAAGTGACTCTGTTACTCCATGGTAGATTCCTTCACTCCATCTGGTGCAGAGTGAAGACAAGCAGTCCTCAGAGGGAGCACAACCTTGCAACCTAGCAACTTTTGCAGTTGCTGGCTGGAGCTGAAGTTGCAGGGTCGCAGTAGCATTCCTGGATACTTTCTTGCAGTTACAGCGGTCCTGGTCCAGTCTGACCTTGATCTGACGGTAGAAGCTGAAGCAGAGGATGCAGAAGAGTCCTGGTGGAGTCTTGCAAACTGAATCTGAGTAAACACCTAGAGGAGAGATCCTGAGATTGGTATTGGCTACCTAACCAGGTATGCATCTAACAGGAGGGGTCTCTGACGTCACCTGCTGGCACTGGCCACTCAGACGCTCCCAGAGGGTCCCCACACCTTGGAATCCAAAATGGCTAATGCTGAGGACACTCTGGAGGCGCTCTGGGCACCACCCCTGGGGTGGTGATGGACAGGGGAGTGGTCACGCCCCTTTCCTTTGTTCATTTTCATGCCAGAGCAGGGACTGGGGGTCCCTGAGCCGGTGTAGACTGGATTATGTAAGGAGGGCGCAAAGCATTTCCAGATGCTCTGAGAGGATACCCCTCCCATTCCTGTAACATCTATTTCCAATGGGAGAGGGTGTAACACCCCTTTCCTAAGGGAAATATATTGCTTTGCCTTCCTGGAATTGAGCTGCTCAATCCCCAGGAGGGCAGAAACCTGTCTGTGAGGTGGCAGCAGCTGGGGCTATAGTGAAAACCTCAGAGAGCTGGTTTGGCAATACTGGGGGCCCCAAGGGTGCATGGAATTGGCCCAGCAAAACCAGAATTGGATTGGGGGTACGATTTTTCAATCTTAAACATCTCACATGGCCATATTCGGAGTTACCATTGTGAAGCTACATATATGTATTGACATATATGTAGTGCATGCTTATAATGGTGTCCCTGCACTCACGAAGTATGGGAAATTGGTCCTGGACAATGTGGGGGCACCTTTGCTAGTGCATGGGTGCCCTCACACACAGTAACTTTGCACCTAGCCTTCAGTAACTGAAGGTTAGACATACAGGTGACTTATAAGTTACCTGGTGCAGTGAAAATGGCTATGAAATAGTGTGCACTATTTCACTCAGGCTACAGTGGCAGTCCTGAAGGAGTGTTTGTATGAGCTCCTTATGGGTGACAAAAGAAATGCTGCAGCCCATAAGGATCTCCTGGAACCCCAATGCCCTGGGTACTTAGGTACCATATTCTAGGGACTTATAAGGGGGGTACAGTATACCAGTCTGCATTGGAATATGTAGTCACTAGACTAAAGTGACAAATTTGGAAAACAGAGAGAGTGTAAGCACTGGATTTCTGGTGAGTAGAACTCCAGTGACACATTCAAGCATTCTGACAACACAGTAAAACACACTGACATATAGGCCACAAACTATGAGCACTGGGGTCCTTACTAGCAGGATCCCAGTGAGACAGTAGAAACACACTGACAACCACTGACAAGCAGGCCAAAAATGGGGGTAATCATGCTAGAAGAAAGCCACCTTCCTACAACTTCAGAAGCAATGTGTGAAGTATTTGGATCAACATTCAAAGTAAATCAGTGAAAACACTACAAACGGACACAACAGACGTTTAGAAAAATATATAATATTTATCTAAACCAAACAAGACCAAAACGAAAAAAATCCACCATACACAAGTCATGTTATGAATTTAAAAAGCAAAAGAGTCTTAAATCCTTTAGAAAACAGTGAGAATGTTGTTAGTGTGCAAAAGTACCTGAGTAGCGTCAAAATAACACTGCACGTCCAGCAATGAGTTATTCCTCCTCCAGTTGGCTCTGCGTGCGTTGTTTCTTCTCTCCCGCAAGAGAGTGATGCATCGATCCAGACGGGCACCTCGGGTCTGGGCAGTGTTAGAAATGGGGTTTTTGGTTGGCAGTCAGGTTACCCTCTGTCGAAGCAAGAACCCTCACTCTAGTCAGGGTAAATCACACACAATCCAAATTATCCTGTGCCCACCCTCTGGTAGCTTGGCACGAGCAGTCAGGATTAACTTAGAAGGCAATGTGTAAAGCGTGTGTGCAATAAATCATACAATAACACAATAGAGCACCACAAAAAATACACCACACAGTGTTTAGAAAAATATATAATATTTATCTGGGTATTTGCAGGTCAAAACGATCAAAGATTCAATATGAATTTGTAAAGATATCCCTGAAAAGTGACATAAAGGCTGTCATTCTGACCTGGTGGTAAAAACTGCCAGAAACAGGATGGCGGGAAGGGGGTTGGAATCTCCATGGCGGCGCTGCAAGCAGCGCTGCCATGGAGATTCAGCCCAGCCAGGGGTAATCCGGCGGGAAACCGCCGGATCCCCTTTTCTGACCGCGGTCACAATGGGCACTGAAGCACCGCCAGCCTGTTGGCTGTGCTTCCGTAGCCCTCTGGGTTGGAATGAGGGCCAAAGTGTCTTAAGTCTTTAAAAAGTAAACAAAGTCTCTTTCAAGCACAAAGTACCATGTTTGGAGTGGAAAATCTCCGCAGATGGCCGCAGAAGAGGAGATGCGTGGAAAAATGGTGTGTGCATTGGTTACGCCCCTTCACACATGGATTTGCGTTGTTATTTTTCACGCGGGGAGACGTGCGTTGTTCTACGGGAGGAAAAATGGTGTGTGCGTCGGTTGCGCCCCTTCACACACAGACTTGCGTCGTTATTTCTCACTCGGGGAAGACATGCGTCATTTTCCGGCACGCGGACCGTCTCCTATGGATCGCAGGATTACCAGATGTCCCAGGGCCTGTGCGTGGATTCTTCGGCTTGTTTTCTGGCAGCACGTCGTTCCGGGAGGCTGTGTGTGGAATTTTCTTTCTCACAGCAGGCGTTGCGTTGATTTGCCCTCTGGAAGTCAGGCGGCGTTGTCCATGCGAGGCAACGCGTCAAAGTTTCGGTTGCCCCGTAGGCGTCGCGTCGAGCAGCATCGGCATGCAGCAATTTTCTTGCCGCGGAGCAAGCTGTGCGTCGAAATTTTTGTCGCACGAAGAGTCAAAATGAAAAAGAGAAGTATTTTTGGTCCTGAGACTTCAGGGAACAGGAGGCAAGCTCTATCCAAGCCCTTGGAGAGGACTTTTACAGCCAGACAAGAGTTCAGCAAGGCAGCAGGCCAACAGCAAGGCAGCAGTCCTTTGTAGGAAGCAGACAGGTGAGTCCTTTGAGCAGCCAGGCAGTTCTTCTTGGCAGGATGTAGTTTCTGGTTCAGGTTTCTTCTGCAGCAAGTGTCTGAGTGAATGCACAAGGAGCTGTCAACTAAACCTAGCCAGACGTGGATTGTAAGGCACAGAAAGATTTAAGTGCAAAGAAATGCTCACTTTCTAAAAGTGGCATTTCTAGAATAGTAATATTAAGTCCGACTTCACCAGTCAGCAGGATTTTCTGTTACCATTCTGGCCATACTAAATATGACCTTCCTGCTCCTTTCAGATCAGCAGCTGCCACTTCAACAATGTATGAGGGCAGCCCCAATGTTAGCCTACGAAGGGAGCAGGCCTCACAGTAGTGTAAAAACGAATTTAGGAGTTTTACACTACCAGGACATATAAACTACACAGGCACATGTCCTGCCTTTTACCAACCCAGCACCCTGCTCTAGGGGTTACCTAGGGCACACTTTAGGGGTGACCTATATGTAGAAAAAGGGGAGTTTTAGACTTGGCAAGTATTTTTAAATGCCAAGTCGAAGTGGCAGTGAAACCGCACTCACAGGCCTTTGAATGGCAGGCCTGAGACAAGGTGAAGTGACTACTTAAGTGTGTGGCACAACCAGTGCTGCAGGCCCACTAGTAGCATTTAATCTACAGGCCCTAGGCACATATAATGCACTCTTACAAGTAAATCAAATAGCCAATCATGGATAAACCAATCAACCATACAATTTACACAGAAAGCATATGCACTTTAGCACTGGTTAGCAGTGGTAAAGTGCCCAGAGGTCAAAAGCCAACAACAACAGGTCAGAAAAAATAGGAGGTAGGAGGCAAGAAGTTTGGGGATGACCCTGTCAAAAAGCCAGGTCCAAAATGACCCCCTACCAGCCTAAAGCCAGGGGAGAACAATCACTGTCCTGATGTACTTCCCTGTTTGACACGACAGAACAAGGACCCAGGCCCACAACAGCAGGGGCATGCTCCAGTTTTTCGCCTTCCTGACTCCAATTGGATCCCTCTGTCCATACTCTCTGGGCCCACTAAGCCAACCCATGGGGAACCTTTCTCCTTACCTGCGGATACCATCTGTGTAGCACCTAACCTTACTTTGCTCACAGATGTATCCCAGGAGCAGGATAGTACCACCAGGACCAACACAATGGTGTTGCCCACTCTACCCCCGGGGTGTGACACTTGTCCCCTCCCCAGGGATATCTCTGTCCACCCAGACAGCAGGCCACAGTGGTTACTGACAGCTGTCAGGGAGGAGAGCCAGGCCCCAGGCCTCTCAAAGCTCTCCAACCACTGTGGCTGTGGAGAGTGGGGGGCGGTAGCCCCAGGTGCTGGGCACCCTTTAACCACTCTCCCGTCTACCAGGTCAGGGATGACAGCCTGAGTCTGGTCCTCCCTTCTGGGGCTCTGTATCCTCCCTCCTGGAGCGGTACCCCCAGAGTCCAACATGGCCAGGGTGCTTATAGAAGCCGCCCTGTACCATTCCTCCACCAGTGCAGGGCTGATAACCTGCAACTGGCCCTCCAACCTGGGGTCTGTACCTTCAGGTTGGACTAGGGCCCGGGGTGAGGCTTCCCTCCCCCTGCCCTCCCTTCTGGGGTCCAGCACCCTCCAACTAGGAGTGGCATCCTCAGAAGACAACATGGTAGGGGCACTTTTATAAGTAGCCCCTCCCTCCAGATCTGGGAGGACATCCTGAACCTGGTCTTCCAGCCCAGGGTCTGTACCCTCAGACTGGATCACTGCCTGGCAAACCAGGACTTTCTGGGGGGCACACCTACCCCCCACCAGGTCAGAGTTTAACCTCTGAACCTGGCCATCCAACCCAGAGTCACCACCCTGAGGTTGAACAATTGCCTGGCACACCAGGAATTCTTGGGGGGCACACCTTCCCCCCACCAGGTCAGAGTTTAACCCCTGAACCTGGTCATCCAACCCAGAGTCACCACCCTGAGGTTGAACAATTGCCTGGCACACCTGGACTTTCTGGGGGGCACACCTACCCCCCACCAGGTCAGAGTTTAACCTCTGAACCTGCCCATCCAACCCAGAGTCACCACCCTGAGGTTGAACCATTGCCTGGCATGCCAGGACTTCCTGGGGGGCACACTCACCCCCCCACAAGGGACACACCGTCCCCAAGGGCCACACAAGAGTCTGGTTGGCGCAGGTCTCCTGACCTCTGCCCATCCGGCAGAGTCTGGATCTCCCCCAAACCAGAAACGGTTTCACCTGGGTCATTCCTGGGGGGCTCTGCTCTCAGAGCTGACCGCTGACTCTCCAGGACCTCCACTGGGATCCGCAACCCCCTCTCAACCCTCTGTCTGGACTTCTGCACCCCCTCACTAGGAGTGGTACTGCCAGACACCAGAACTGGTGGGATGCTGGCTACAGTCACCCCCAAGTTCTTCTGACACTGCGGGGCCTCCCTCAACAGGTGGCCCTACGGTACAGGCTAGGCTTCCCTCCTGGCGTTCTCTCATGGAACCCTGTAGGACCTGGGACCTACCTAGGACACTACAATCCTCTCCCACCTCACTTGGTTGGGAAACACCTAGACCACTGTCTTCAGGAGCACCCCCAAATGCCTCTTCAGACTCTCTGGTATTCACCCAGACGTCTGCCTCCATTGTAAGCTCCCTGGGGTGAGAGAACTCACACTCCACCTGGTGTTGGCGTAGCTCTGGAAAATAAGGACCAGACATATGCTCTCCCGTGATTACATCACTCTGCCCCTTACATGTTTTAACCACAGTGCCCTTCACCCAACCACCCAGTGACTCAGCCTTGAAAAAGCACTCTACATCACTCTCCTGAGACTGGTGAGACAGTATCTGACTGTCCCTGAGACTCAACCCATACTCTTCTGGGATGTCTCCACACTCTATATCCAGGACGTCCACCAGGGGGGAACCCTTTTCCCTGTCACTCTCTTCTAGAGCCAGTAAAGTGTCCCTCCCCCCAGTAGGAATATGACTCCCTGTTCAAGTTCCCCAATCCTTCTCAGGGACCCTGTGCATAATGGGAACTACCTCATACTCTTGAACCGCCTGTGGTGTGTCAACTCCCTTCTTCAGGTTGGGCACCACATCTCTGGGCTTGTTCCCTTCTTCAGCAGTACTGGATGCAAGATTTTTGCTGCCACCATCTGAGCTGGACTCAGCCCTTCCGGCTTCCAGTTTCAGCTCTTCACAGCTCAGTTCCTGAGCTGCAATCCTTTCTTTTTCCAGGGCTATGGCTCTTGCTGCCTCAGCCCTTTCAATAAAGTCATCTAGCTCCTCTCTCCACCGCTCTGCCTCTAGGAGCCATTCGTTTTTCACTGGTTCTCTTTCTTCATGTGAGTAGTCTTCCTCCTATCTGAGCAGTCCTCCTCCTCATCTGAGGAGTCCTTAGTCATTTGGTTTTTTGCTGCCTCTTTCTCTGCCCATCTTTCTTCCCCACAGGTTATGTAGGTATCTAGCAGCTCCATCTTAGTAGATCTCCTTGACATAGGAAGTACCCATTTTCTGCAAAGCCTCCTTAGGTCAGCCTTAGTGAGGGATTTAGTAGGCACAAAGAATGACACACGGTAGATACCCATTCTCAATCTAATAATGTATCACAGGCAAAAACCAAAATCCAAAGTCCCAAATATCAATAATATATCCAGGAGGACATCAGAGAACCAAAAGCAAAAAGATGAAAAATCAAGTTGACCTTCAACTGTGGGAAGGTAGTGAAATACTTAGCTACTGTATGTCACTGCACAAATACAAGTCCTATTCTCACCGCTGATCACCAATATTAGAATTTTTTTTTTGGTTGGCAGTCAGGTTACCCTCTGTCCAAGCAAGAACCCTCACTCTAGTCAGGGTGAGTCACACACAATCCAAATTATCCTGTGCCCACCCTCTGGTAGCTTGGCACGAGCAGTCAGGCTTAACTTAGAAGGCAATGTGTAAAGCGTTTATGCAATAAATCATACAATAACACAATATATCACCACAAAAAATACACCACACAGTGTTTAGAAAAATATATAATATTTATCTGGGTATTTGCAGGTCAAAACGATGAAAGATGCAATATGAATTTGTAAAGATATCACTGAAAAGTGATATAAAGTGTCTTAAGTCTTTAAAAAGTAAACAAAGTCTCTTTCAAGCACAAAGTACCTGGTTTGGAGTGGAAAATCTCCACAGAGGGCCGCAGAAGAGGAGATGCGTGGAAAAATGGTGTGTGCGTCGGTTACGCCCCCTCACACACGGACTTGCGTCGTTATTTTTCACACGGGGAGACGTGTGTCGTTCTACGGGAGGAAAAATGGTGTGTGCGTCGGTTGCGCCCCTTCACACACAGACTTGCGTCGTTATTTCTCACTCGGGGAAGACATGCGTCATTTTCCGGCACGCGGACCGTCTCCTATGGATCGCAGGATTACCAGATGTCCCAGGGCCTGTGCGTGGATTCTTCGGCTTGTTTTCTGGCAGCACGTCGTTCCGGGAGGCTGTGTGTGGAATTTTCTTTCTCACAGCAGGCGTTGCGTTGATTTGCCCTCTGGAAGTCGGGCGGCGTTGTCCATGCGAGGCAACACGTCAAAGTTTTGGTTGCCCCGTAGGCGTCGCGTCGAGCAGCATCGGCATGCAGCAATTTTCTTGCCGCGGAGCAAGCTGTGCGTCGAAATTTTTGTCGCACGAAGAGTCAAAATGAAAAAGAGAAGTATTTTTGGTCCTGAGACTTCAGGGAACAGGAGGCAAGCTCTATCCAAGCCCTTGGAGAGGACTTTTACAGCCAGACAAGAGTTCAGCAAGGCAGCAGGCCAACAGCAAGGCAGCAGTCCTTTGTAGGAAGCAGACAGGTGAGTCCTTTGAGCAGCCAGGCAGTTCTTCTTGGCAAGATGTAGTTTCTGGTTCAGGTTTCTTCTGCAGCAAGTGTCTGAGTGAATGCACAAGGAGCAGTCAACTAAACCTAGCCAGACGTGGATTGTAAGGCACAGAAAGATTTAAGTGCAAAGAAATGCTCACTTTCTAAAAGTGGCATTTCTAGAATAGTAATATTAAATCCGACTTCACCAGTCAGCAGGATTTTGTATTACCATTCTGGCCATACTAAATATGACCTTCCTGCTCCTTTCAGATCAGCAGAAGCCACTTCAACAATGTATGAGGGCATCCCCAATGTCAGCCTATGAAGGGAGCAGGCCTCACAGTAGTGTAAAAACGAATTTAGGAGTTTTACACTACAAGGACATATAAACTACACAGGTACATGTCCTGCCTTTTACCCACACAGCACCCTGCTCTAGGGGTTACCTAGGGCACACATTAGGGGTGACTTATATGTAGAAAAAGGGGAGTTTTAGGCTTGGCAAGTATTTTTAAATGCCAAGTCGAAGTGGCAGTGAAACTGCACACAAAGGCCTTGCAATGGCAGGCCTGAGACAAGGTGAAGTGGCTACTTAAGTGGGTGGCACAACCAGTGCTGCAGGCCCACTAGTAGCATTTAATCTACAGGCCCTAGGCACATATAGTGCACCCTACTAGGGTCTTACAAGTAAATCAAATAGCCAATCATGGATAAACCAATCAACCGTACAATTTACACAGAGAGCATATCCACTTTAGCACTGGTTAGCAGTGGAAAAGTGCCCAGAGGTCAAAAGCCAACAACAACAGGTCAGAAAAAATAGGAGGAAGGAGGCAAAAAGTTTGGGGATGACCCTGTCAAAAAGCCAGATCCAACAGGCAGGCTTTGTGTTGTTTTTCCACGCCCAGCGATGTTGCATTGAAAATCCGGTCACACAGTATCACAAAACCCAACTGTGTGGGGTTTGTGTGGGTTTGTGTCATTATCAGCCTCCGTCAGCGGTTGTTGCCTGTCATTTCTCCAGCCGCGTTGCGCAGATCTTCAAGCTGCGATGCAGGTGGAGCATGGATTTCAGCCGTGAAGCCGGCGGCGCGTCATTTATCATCCGCGTCATGGAAGGTGCATCGAAAATATCCCTGCATGGAGGTCTGTGCGTGGATTTTCAGTCTTTGTCTGCCAGCTGCACCTTTGAAGGGCCCAGGTACTGGTTAGGGCACCACTTGGCAGGGCTGGAATCTCAGCAGAGTCCAGGTGCTGGCAGGGAAAGTCTTTGATGGCCCTGAGACTTCAACGACAGGAGGCAAGCTCAGTTCAAGCCCTTGGAGATTCTTCTCAAGCAGAAATGCACAACAAAGTCCAGTCTTTGTTCCCTTTCACAGGCACAAGCAGCAACTGCAGGATAGCCCAACAAAGCACAGTCACAGGCAGGGGAGCACTTCTCCTCAGCTCTTCTCGTTGGCAGAGGTTCCTCTTGATTCCAGAAGTGATCTAATTTTCAGGGGTTTTGGGTCCTCTTCTTTATACTCCTTTCTACCATTGAAGTAGACATACTTCAAAGAGACGTCTTGGTTGTTTTAAAGATCCTGCCTTGCCCAGGCCAGGCCCCAGACACACACCAGGGGGTTGGAGACTGCATTGTGTGAGGGCAGGTACAGCCCTTTCAGGTGTAAGTGGCCACTCCGCCCCTACCTCCTAGCACCGATGGCTCATCAGGATATGCAGGCTATACCCCAGCTCCCTTTGTGTCACTGTCTAGAGAGAAGTGCAAACAGCCCAACTGACAAACTGACCCAGACAGGGAATCCACAAACAAGCAGAGTCACAGGATGATTTAACGAAGAAAATGCCTACTTTCTAAAAGTGGCATTTTCAAACACACAACCTAAAAACCAACTTCACTAAAAGATGTATTTTTAAATTTTGAGCTAATAGACCCTAAACTCCACATGTCTATCTGCTCCCAAAGGGAATCTGTGCTTTAATAATAATGAAAGACATCCTCCATGTTAACTTATGAGAGAGATAGGCCTTGCACATTGAAAACTGAATTTGGCAGTATTTCACTGTCAGGACATGTAAGACATATAGGTACATGTCCCACCTTTAACATACACTGCACCCTGCCGATGGGGCTACCTACGGCCTACCATAGGGGTTCCTTGCATGTAAAAAAAAGGGAAGGTTTAGGCCTGGCAAGTGGGTACACTTGCCAAGTCGAATTGGCAGGTTAAAACTGCACACAGACACTGCAGTGGCAGGTCTGAGCCGTATTTACCGGGCTGCTAATGTGGGTGGCACTATCAGTTCTGCAGACCCACTAGTAGCATTTGAGTTACAGGCCCTGGGCACTTCTAGTGCACTATACAAGGGACTTACTAGTAAATCAAATATGCCAATCATGGAAAGCCAATTACACATACATTTTACATATAGGCACTTGCACTTTAGTACTGTGTAGCAGTGGCAAAGGGCCCAGAGTAACTAAAACAGCAAAAAAAGAGTCCAGCACACATCAACAACCTGGGAAACAGAGGCAAAAAGTTAGGGGAGACCATGCCAAGGATGCCAAGTCTAACACCTGGCTATTATGATTGTCACCCTCAAGAATGGTGAATAGCTGAGGAGATCTGTCTTTGAGCTTTATTTCCCTTAAGTTTGCCCACCCTTCAACGTCCTTTTTTCTGTCGTTTTTTCCAGGTTTTTCATGGTAAATGTTTTATTTCATTCAATTTCTATCTTCTTTTCTGTCTGTCTCATTTTTTTAAGTGGCTGTCCTTGAAGCACAGTTTCGTGGATGGCATTGCCGTCATTTTTAAAGTCTCAATTAATGTCTCTCTTGTAGACTCGTAAAACATAGGCTCGGCAGAGGTATGTATTTTTAAAATAGATCTTTCCCCTAATGATTGTTGGATAGGTGATTTCTTATGCTGACCTCCTGGACCCAAAAAAGATTATAGTCGGCACTTATCAGAACATATTGCAACCCATGTATTGTCATTCCAACAACTCCTACTATTAGGTTATTTTAACTCTTCTTAGCGCGCCTGATCCTTAATAAGTAAACTTAGAAGGGGACGCACCTAGGTCGATGAACCTTTTGATTTGCATGGAGTATCCTACCTAGGGTATGGTTGGTACTCTAAATGATCAACACACAAACTTAATAAGCATTAGTCATCATCAGTAATGAATCAGAGAACACAACACACCATGACCTTTCAGTCATGAATAACCACAACTCTTTATGAATTTTAGTGATTTTATTTCCCTATCAGTTGCAATACTAAGCCATGAGGTTAATTTGACACAACTCAATTCAATCAGAATCCGTATTAATTTATTAGAAGCAGCCAATAACATAATCTGATCAAAACCTGCATCAAAGCATATTCTAATGCAAAAGCAAAAGTCAACAGAAAGAACAAAGGTAATAAATCTAATCTGTCAGTCATCATGTAAGGAAACCTCATCTAATCCAGATTGACATCAGCATGTGGGACTTCATGCAAAACAATTAGAACAAGAATTTTTGGAAAATCATCTCACTAAGAAGACTATTTAGACAGCGCAGGTGGTACCTAGAAAGAAAAGGCACAAAGTTATATTCAGTCACATTATCATATCTACCTATCATCGTTATGGATCAGCAACAGAGTCAGTCTTCGTCTTCAGGTCATCAATCGGTCAGCATCACATCAGGCTCTCAAGAGGATGAGCCCAATGACAGAATCTCGAATCACCTCAATAATCTCGCAGTCTCGCTCCCCAACATCTAGCATCTGCATCTAAAATCTCTAACTCTCGTCTCTCTGTCACGTTGTTATATTGAAGTTACCCAGACTATCCCCCAATTTCTAAATGGTCAATTAATCACAAGTTATGACTCTGCCAAATAGTTGTATTAGTGCAAATCTATGTATTCTAATATTTCACAGTTCTCATGTCATTGACTGGTCCGTTTTACAATGTCCTCATCATCCGGCTCGCCAGGTATCGAAAATGTTGCATCTTCTTCTCCAATCAGTGCCTTCATTGTTCGAGTACTGGGAAAGTACATCTCATGCATGTTATACATTTATTTGTTACAATTACTAAAACATCATCTCCTGTCCGTCAATTCCCACAAAAAGGTCTTGTTAAGCATTTTATTAAAACAATGAGCAGTTCACGGTCAGGTTAATTCGTAAGCACATTTCTATTAGATGCTAAGAAATTCAGCTTTCTGCATGAGGCCAGGCAAGACTAGGCCAAGACTCTCAGTAAGATAAGGCCTGCAATTAATAAGCAAAATATAATTCATAACCCTTAATATGAGACATTGCTACATTAATCTAATATATTTTCAATATTTCAAATAGATGAATCATTAATTAGTGCATTTCATGAACACTGCTGGCCAATCTCCGAGGTCACAATTTCAAACGTGCACATTAATGTTTCTACGTTAACCATTTTCTAATAAACTTATTATAAGAACAAATAAACACTCATTAATAATTTTTAATTAAGTCATTGCGTTAACACTATCTTGGATAAGACTTCCTAAATTCTGATGTAGCACAGCTCCTTTCTGACCTAGCAATGGTCGACTGTCATCAGAAACTCAATGGACCCATCCATTTTACGGGGCATATGTTGGATTTACTCCTTGCAAATTCTAAAATCATGGCCTGTGAGACCCCTTTACTGCTTGTCTGGACAGATCATTCCTTGGTTTGTTTCCAGATACCTAAAGTAGACAAGACTGGTAATACCAAAATTAGATTACTAACCTAAGTGGCAAAGCTGGCAACTCGTCTAAAGTGTTTATAAAATGATGAATAATTTTATCAATCCCCGTGCATGCGACCAAGAAATCCAGGCTTCGCAAGAATTGTGTCACTCGTTAGCAGTCTTTTTAGGAGAAAAAACTCAAGCTTATTTACCAGAACTTTCCCAGCTGGCTTGATCAGCCTTACATCAAGGTCAATTTCAATTCTCCCCCCCTAACTGTGTCTGCAGATTAGAAAAGTCTGATTTGTTCACTTCCGAACTAATCCAGAGATCTCTTGAAACAGCCAGATTTGGCTCTCTTCTGGATCTATGTCCCCCTAGAATCTCAGCACTACTTACTACTCAGTTGGCCCCTGCAAAATGCTCCTTGTTTAATCTATGAACAAACACAGGAAAAAAAGCCTTGGTCTGGAAAGCTGCACAGGTTACTCCCATTCAAAAGAAGGCCAATATTGCACCCACAAATCTTATCGACCCATCT
This sequence comes from Pleurodeles waltl, assembly GCF_031143425.1. Classification (NCBI taxonomy): domain Eukaryota; kingdom Metazoa; phylum Chordata; class Amphibia; order Caudata; family Salamandridae; genus Pleurodeles; species Pleurodeles waltl. The sequence continues at coordinate 3,751,384 of NC_090437.1, read as the reverse complement.
TGTTGTTCCCACTATTAGGCAAACTGCTGAAATTAACAAACCTTTGGATTACTTAGAGGATATGATCCTGGACCCATAACAATCTGGGTTCCGATCCTCACAAAGCACTGAGTCTGCCTTAGTAGCGGTCACAGACCACATACAACTAGCTCTTGATGTGAATGCACCATCTGTGCTTGTGCTGTTGGATTTATCTGCAATATTTGACACTGTGTCTTTTTCAAAGCTGTTTCAAAGGTTTTACGAAATTGGAATTTGTGAGGCAGCCCTACAATGGTTTTGTGATGTTCTAAATAATAGCACCCAAGCTATCTCTCTGGGCTCTTTCAAATCCTGTACCATGCCAATGGACAAGGAAGTGCCTCAGGGCTCTTATCTAAGCCCTATGCTTTTCAACATCTATCTAGCTCCCCTGCTAACATCGTTAAATCCTTCAGATTTTAAATTCTGTTCTATGCTGATGACTCACAGCCAGTCATCGCCTTTGACAAAGACCTGGTCAAAGCAAAACAACATTTTGCTAAGATATGACAGCAGTTGCAGTCTGGATATCTACCAAATGCCTACAATTGAATGCAGAAAATAAACCAGATTAGGCTGTTTAGGAAGACCTAACAACGTTGTTCGACCGACTGGTGGAATGCAGAACTTGGCTCTGCACCAATACTCACACAGGTTGTTACTTTGGTGTCCAACATCAACAAACTCTAACAATGAAAGAGCAGGTTCTGCCTACTGTTGGCACATGTCTTCACATGTTGCATCTGTTGAGGAAAGCTCTCCCTTTTCTCTCTCTCTCGGTAAAGGAAACCTTGGTACAGGTACTCATTATCAGCAGATTAGATAATAGCAACACTTTACTCTCTTTTGCTAATGAGACATTACTTTCTAAACTTCAATTTGTGCAAAACACAATGGCCTGTCTCATTTGCAATCTTCTCTCTGGTACCACTTCCATACCCTTTCTGAAATCCTAAGATTGGTTGCCTGTAAGGAAAATATTAGTCTTTAAAATCTGCTACCTCACTCATAAGTCGCTAATGGGGAAAGGCCTCAGGTACCTCAACCAGAAGCTTAAACTCTACTGTCCAGTCAGGATTTTGAGATCAAGTGCCAAATCCTTGCTCCCTGTCCAGCGGGAAGAAAGGTAAAAGTGGGGAGTAGGTCTTTATGCCATGTGACCTCCTCCTACAGGAATGAACTGCCTTACTACATCAGTATGTGTACAGATCACATCAGATTCAGAAAGATGCTCAAGGCAGTGCTTTTCTATCTCTGTGTTTCTCCTCCCTGAGATCTGCTTCAGCACCCAGATACCCCTCCTGGGGTGATTCGCGCATGATATTAAATCAAATTAACATAACATGGAGGTTATTTAGGGATTGCCAGTAGTCAGAGCTGCAACCCCTGGCTTACCTTTTGTGACCACTAGTGTTGTCTTTATGTTCCCTGGCCTCATAGGCAGCAAAGTCAGTGTCAAAAAGACGGATGCAGCTTGGCCATATAGGCATTGGTACCTCATCCTTATTTTCTACCAATGTTTTATTATACTAATATTAAACAATTGTGTATTATTCACTATTAATTGAATAAAAATGGAGCACTAGGAGCTGGAACCAGATCCCCAGTTGCAGATGATGCAAGGGAAAAAACATTTTTAAATGTATGTTCTGTGCATGTTTATGGGAGAGAGTGTGTTCGTGGGCAACAGAGTTTGTGCTTGTGAGCATGTGTATGTATCTGTATTCATGTGTGAGTGAACATTAGTGAGAATCGGTCACAGATAGTGAGTGAGCGTCATTGACAGGGAGTGAGTGAGAATGATTGTGCATCAGTGAGTATGGGTGAGTCAGTGAGTAAGTAGGAGCGAGTTGAAGTTAGTGAATACGAGGGAATAAGTGCAAGTAAGTGAAGATTAATGAGGAAGTGTAAATGAGCGTGAGTATGAATGCAGTGTCTGCCATTGGCCATGGCGTACGTTCGGTAATTCATGGCTTATACAGGCATGCAGTAAAAATACTTCTGCTGGCATACTGGTTGAAAATGTTAGCATGACTGGCACCTGTGACAAATACCGGCACTGGCATGCTGGAGTTAATTCTTTGCATAACAGACCCCCTTAATAAAATACTGGCACTGGCAAACCAGACGCAGTTCCATGGGAACCCATGGAAAAATGCTGCCACTGGCATACTTGAATTTATTTGACCTGGGGACCTGCACCACTAACTCTTTGAAGATACTTCTTCACATGAGAGGAAAACCATGTGGGTGGGATGCAACCATGACAAAATACTGATCCTGACATTCTGGGGGTAATTTTGACATAGGATGTGTAGATGGTATTATTTGCGAAATTCTGACAATTACATATTTTAGATAGTTTTGACATAGGAGTGCACCCATGGAAAATCAGGGGTATGCATGATAAAATGTTGGCCCTGGCACAATGGAGATAATTGTTGCCCTATGGGGCACCCACAGCACATTGTGAAAACAATTTGGAGCGCCAGATTTCATTGGCGTGACAAACCCTTAAAAGACGTGAACATGAATGAGTATCCTTTCAGAGCATATGGCTTTTTAGCAAATGTATGTGAAAATTGAACTTTTAAGTAGACTATTTGCTCATATCTAATTTAAAAATGTTATGGGAGCAACTGCTCCAAAGTCATCCTAGAAGAGGCCCGGCTCACTACAATGCTGGGCAAGTATTACTTTCCTCCACTTTCAAAGATCATTTCAGTGCCTTAATACAGGTGATTTCTAAAATTTACATTTGTCTTTGTTGTGTTATAGTAAATATGCCTTTATGGTACTTTAAAAATGTCAGTTATTGTGATGTCTTCAGGGTTATGGTCATTTGACACTAATTTCTGAGGACAGTCAGAGTCAAAGGTGAAATAAGGTAATTTTCCTGTGATGTCATGATGTCGAACGTTGTGTGATGTTACTTCGCTACCCCTGGGAATATGGTGAATCGACGCCCATGCACAGTTTGCCACCATATCAGTACAATAAGTAGTATGCATGTTCATACTGGTTAACTTAGCAAATATCTGCCTTTTTTACATTACTTTCCAAAACCGGAAACATTAAAATAAAATTATAATAAAATGGCTGTATTCTTCAAATCTACCTCTTATTGAAATCCTCAAGGCGGTGTGATCACACATTGAAGTATGTTTTTGAAGAATTATTTAGTAAATTATATGACTTTCACTTATTATTGTAAAATAAAGTGTAGTCTCTACTGAATGAGTTTCCAATAACTTAAAAGAGGGAGCAACCCTATTCCTTTATACGAGCTACACGTTTTCTTTGATCCACCACCCTCTATTTTTTTACCAAAGTTTCATCAGAATTTCTTAACAAATTGGCGTTTTCTGCACAGGCACCTAGAAGCATTGTAACATAAGAGGTGAGAAAAGAATAATCATGCTCATCATACGCTGCTCGTTTTCTAATAGGAGGGGGAGTTTGATCGCTTTTCTCTCCGCGATCTAAAGTGTCCCACATTTTCACTCCATCTAATCGATTTTCTTTGTGCTGTTAATGTTTCCATATGGCTACACACTGCTCACTACTCAAGGCTTTTCAGTTGCGGTTTCTTTAAATAGTCGATTATCTACAATAGGCTGATGTTTTGTTTCGCCTTCCATGTATGTGTAAGCTGAACCTATAAAACTACAATGCCGAGAAAAGATCGGGTATAGGTGGCCTGGCCCCTCTCTAACTTATTTGAGAGGGCGGGTTAACCCACAATTTTTCTTTTCGGCCTTGACTGCCCTGAACAGAAAGACTGAAAAACAATGCCCACATCTTTTAGGAAAACTCACAGGTTATCAAGGTCCTTGATATTTTGATTTACAAACATAAATTGGGAGTTTTGTTTTTGTAAAGCAAAAACTTTTGGTGAGCTGGCCTGAAAAACAGAAGGATAGCTCTATGTATGCAGGTGGTCGTCCGGCAGGGTTGTTAAGGTTATTATCTATGTTTCGAGGCGAAGGGTCGGGCCCCTTGTAAAATTTTAAATGAGGCTATTAGTCCTAGTTTTGAAAATTCAAACAACACATACTGGTCTGACCTATATGTCATACCTGCCTACAAGTAAAGATCATATAATATGAACCACAGAGGGTAACCCTGCAAAACCCAAGAGGGGCTGGGTAGAAAATATTGTCAACAGACTACATTTCCCACTCTTGAACCAACTCTAACATAGAAAGCACTAAAATATACATGCAGCATCACATCACAAGACAATATTTAAATACACTTCTTTTATTTACATACACAATTAATTAGCATATTCACATCAAAATACCCCTATCACAAAAATGAGAAGGACAGAACAAGTGTCAAAAGAAGCAGTGCTCGTGTTCAAGAAGAAAGAGAAGAAGGTCAATCTCATCTAACAAATAAAAACGAAATTTACAAGACAGCCTGTTGGTTCAACTTTTAACACATTGAATCTTTTGATACAATTATAAGAGTAATAAATCCCCAATAAAGTCCTTCTTTTATCCTAAAAAAACACATCCAGGCTCAACCATCATCGTCGATGTTTCGACCCCCCATGGCTCTTGGGCTAGTTCCGGGCTCATATACGGAGTGAAAAACAAGTTTGCCAGTATGTCACTATCAGGACAAGGAAAAACACACCAGTACATGTCCTACCTTTTAAATACACTGCACCTTCCCCATGGCCCATGGGGCTACCTAGGGTCTACCTTAGGGGTGACGTACTTCTAGTCATGGCAAGTAGGCACACTTGCCAAGTTGACTTGGCAGTGAAAAACTGCACACACAGACACTGCGGTGGAAGGGTGAGACATGTTTGCAGGGCTACTCATGTGGGTGACACAATCAGTGCTGCAGGGCCACTAGTAGCAGTTGAGTCACAGGCCATGGGTACCTCTAGTGCACTTTCCTAGGGGCTTGCTAATAAATCAGATATGCTAATCACGGATATCCAATCATTATCATATGCCAATCAGGGATAAGCAATCATAATCACAATTTACACAGGCAACACTTGCACTTCAGCACTGATCAGCAGTGGTAAGCTGCCCAGAGTCCTAAAGCCAGCAAAAACAAAGTTCAGCACAGGATCATAACAGGGGGTCAGAAGCCAAAAAGTCAGGGGAAACCTACACCAAGAGCTGACAGGTTTAACAGGCATGATAAAGTATAAGACAAAGTATGTCTCTACAGTGAGCATTTTCAAAATATTACTTTCATTTTATAGGTAATGGGGCTTTTTTCTTTGGAATGTCCCATTGCTGAATATAAATCTATTTTATAAAATTGACCATGAAAATACTAAAACAAATTGAAAACCTCATCTGCCAGTAGTATAGTAGGACTACTTCTGAAAGCAAGAAGTCTGGGGCTGGGTATTTGCTGATCACTTGTCTGGACATATGCCACTTGAAAGTGGAAAGGACTAGGTGTCCAAGCAATGGGCCTAGGCTGAGGAAAGGCTACTGGCATGATTATGCAAAGAGGAGATATATGAGAGAAGCCTTTCATCAGGAGTAGGGAAGAAACCTATTCCCGAACAAAAAGAGAGAATGGTTCTTAATTTCTGTGGCACTGGACATGGCGGTGACTAGCAGCTCTGTAGAAGGATGCCTGGCTCCTGCAATTTTGGACAAAGCATTCTGTGGGAGTTAAAAGGCAGAAATGACTGAAAGTGCTGCAAAAATGGGGTCAAGTGTGGGAATATCACCAAACAATGGCTAGTGCACTGGATATAAATTGCACCTAACCACCGGTTCACCATAACACTTCTGTAGCTTGGAAGAGACCAGAAGAGAAGATGTAGGCCCTCATTACAACCCTGGTGGTCGGTGTTAAAGTGGCGGTAAGACCACCAACAGGGCGGCGAAAAAAAAATTGAATCACGACAATGGCGGAAACCGCCAACATAGACAGCTTTAACACTCCGACCGCCACAGCGGTACAAACAAACAGCGCGGCGGTCACCGCCAACAGACAGGCGGAAGACAATGTACCGCCCACCCTATCACAACGCAGCAATCCTCCCCCTTTTCCAGGGCGGAACCAACGCGATCAAAAACACGGCAGAAACTGGACTTGGAAGGGAAAACACTCACCTCACCACACCCCACGATGAACCATGACGCCATGGAGCCAGAACTCCAGGTGCTCCCTGCGATAGTCTTCCTGCTCCTCTATCAGGAGCACCAAAGACGGCGGCGACGACCATGGTGAGTACTGCACCTACAACACAGGGGAGAGGGAAGGGAAAAGAGAGTGACACACACGGAACACGCAACACCCCCACCCTCACTCACAACACCATACACACAAATACATGCTGCAACATTACATATACACCCCCAGCCCCCCTGGAAGAAAGCAAGGACAAAAGGAAATGATTTGAACGATTGTAATCAATAAAAATCCAGTACTCACAAATCTAAACAGTATATACAATTATGTACAACAAATACATAAGTCCGGGTAGTGCACCAATTATTGTCCGTGGATCACTGGGCCTAAAATGCATGGGCGAGGCCCACACATGACACCAGACTTCAAACGGAGAGAACACAGCAGGGGCATCAGATCGAAATGAAACAGGCACCTCAGGGGGAGGTGGAGGTGGGCACCTCAGCCAGATGAATGTACAACGCCACTGCTCCACGAGGGGGCTCCATGCCCATTGGTGTATCCTGGGGAGTGCAAAGCCACAGTCGCTCAAGTCTTTCCAGTGGGTGGGTTGCCCACTGCCTAATCCTGGGGAGTGCAAAGCCACAGTCTCTCAAGTCTCTCCAGTGGGTGGTTTGCCCACTGCTTTATCCTGGGGAGTGCAAAGCCACAGTCTCTCAAGTCTCTCCAGTGGGTGGTTTGCCCACTGCTGCACCCTGGGGAGTGCAAATCCACAGTCTCTCCAGTGGGTGGTTTGCCCACTGCAGCATCCTGTGGAGTGCAAAGCCACAGTCTCTCAAGTCTCTCCAGTGGGTGTTTTTCCCTCTGCTTTATCCTGGGGAGTGCAAAGCCACAGTCTCTCAAGTCTTTCCAGTGGGTGGTTTGCCCACTGCTTTATCCTGGGGAGTGCACAGCCAAAGTCTCTCAAGTAGATGCCTTTCTCCACTGGTTCTGGAGGGGGCATGGTGCCCAGAGTGCTTCATCCTGCCAAGGACTGAGGTAGTGGATGTGATACTCCACTGGTTCTGGAGGGGGCTTTGTGCCCAGAGTGCTTCAGCATGCCAAAGATAGAGGTAGTGGATGTGATACTCCACTGGTTCTGGAGGGGTCTTTGTGCCCAGAGTGCTTCATTCTGCCAAGAACAGAGGTAGTGGATGTGATACTCCACTGGTTCTGGAAGGGGCTTTGTGCCCAGAGTGCTTCATCCTGCCAAGGACAGAGGTAGTGGATTCCTTTCTCCACAGAAAGTCGTGCATCATGGAAGCTGCCCAGGCTCCTGGAACTGACCACCAGCCTCGGACGACTAACCACTTGGGATGGCAGCCATGTCTGCAGTGGTGCCACTGACTCAGGATGTCGCGGGGCCACTGGCGGTGCTTGCGGTGGGGTCATTTGCGGTGGTGCTGGTGGCAGACTATGTGGCGGCGGTGCTAGTGGTGGCCTTTGTGGGATCGGTGCTGGCAGCGGCCTCTGTGGCATCAGTGCTGGCGATGGCCTCTGTGGCGGCGGTGCTGGTGGCAGCCTCTGTGGCGGCGGTGCTTGCGGTGGCCTCTGTGGCGGCAGTGCTGGTGGCGGGCTCATTGACTGCGGTGCTGGTGGCGGACTCAGTGACTGCGGTGCTGGTGGCGGGCTCAGTGACTACGGTGCTGGTGGCGGCCTCAATGACAGCAGTGCTGGTGGCGGTGCAGGTGGCAGTGCAGGTGGCGGTGCAGGTGGCGGTCTTATCCACTATACAGGTTGGCGTCGGCGTGGACTGAAGGTGTGACACTTGTCCAATTGTCGGTGCCACCATGCCCTCTCCTGCCCTTTATTTTCTGGCCCTTCCCCACCTTGGATGGTGGCGCAGCTGTCTTGCCACTATCCCCTTTCGTTTTCCCTGAGCCCGTGGTGGCAGCTGTATTATGCTTCTCCCTCTTAGATGTGGGCAACTTTTTGACTTTTGAAGGTGGCGGAATGTCCTTGCCCTCGCTCCATGGCACACTGGCAGCCCTGTTGGTTGGCGCACTCCAATAGCCCTCAGTTGCTGGCACCACTGTGCCTGGTGATGTGGTGGCTTAGGTGCTGGGCTGGACCTGGAAAGCCTGGCCCCAGGTGAAGGACGGGGGAGGTGTAGGGAAGAGGTCAATATTAGCCAGGAACATTTTTTTAGACAAACTCGGATGGGTAGATGGAGGGGTGTTGGGAGTGGAGGAAGAGGCAGTGGTTGTAGGAGGTGTACATTTGCTGAATTTGGGTGAAGGTGCATGGGCTGGAGGCTGTTGTGAGGTGGATGGCTGTTGGGTGGGTGTGTGCCTGCGTTTGTGTACTTTGGGAGGAGGGCTCACAGACACACAGGGAGAGGACACAGGGGATGTGTGAATGGTAGTGGGGGTGGTGAATGCACGTGAGCGGTGTGTGGTGATGGGCGTGCTGGTGATGGAGGTAGTGGCTGAAGATGTAGTGCATGCAGGTGTGAGTGGAGACGAGACAGGGAGGGAGGAGGAGGACGTGGAGGAGGGGGACACAGTGGGGGGAGTGGATGTATGTATGTCTGCATGGGTATGATGCTTGTGTGAGTGCCTGTGGGATGTGTGGTGCTTATGTATGCCTGAGCCATCCTTGTGTGTTTAGGTGTGCGCATGCTGATCTGATGGTGTGCTTGGGATAGGCTGAGGTACAGTGGATTGGGTCTTGGTGGAGGATGTTGGAGGGGGGAGGCTGGACACAGGGACAATGGCTCCCATCAGTGCTGAGGCCAGAGCCTAAAATGCTCTAAGTTGTGCTGCCACGCCAGAAAGAATGCCCTCCAGGTATGCATTTGTTTGTTGCAAATGCCTCTTGATACCCTGGATGGCATTCATAATGGTTGATTGCCCAGCAGTGAGGGATCTCAGGAGGTGAATAGCCTCCTCACTGAGGGCAGCAGGGCTGACTGGGGCAGGCCCTGAGGTGCCTGGGGCAAAGGAGATGCCCACCCTCCTGGTGAGCTGCCACGGGACACCCGCTGAGGGGCTGCTGAGAGGGCGCTGCTCTGTAAAGGGGGTGGCGGCTGTACCTGTTGATGCAGGGGGCACAGAGGGGCCGGCCACCGCATGGGAGCTCCCATCAGAGGAGGAGTCACTGTCGGTGCTGTCACCTCCTGTCCCTGGTGTGGAGCTCCCCTCGCCCTCCGTCCCACTGGTGGCTTCTGAATCTGTTGTCTCGCCCTCCTGCTCCAGTGCCACTGCTCCTCCGCCTGATGATGCTATTGCACACAAGAACAGGGAGACCACAAAAGGGGGGGGGGAGACAGAAGAAAGACATGTTCAGTGCATGCAATACCACTACCGTTGACGGACACTACAGACACAGCAGCCCTCTGCACTACGCCATGCACTTAGAGTTCCTAGATTATTCACAGGCCCATGGGGTACAAGGCCTATGCCCGATTGCTGCCCACATGGAAGTCACAGGAGCCTGACTAGGTGTAGATGGCTCTTACCACTGGAGGGGTTGGGGTGCCACATAGCCTGCATCACAAAGGGACCTTGCCTACAAAGCTCGCCCTGGCCTAAGGTAACCAACTGCCCACCTCCCCCACCCAGACACCTCGTAATGCGCGCAGAGTCAGATGGATGTGATTGTGCTCACCCTCTTGTGGCTGCTGTGATGCCCTCAAGCGCCCATCCAACTCCGGATACCCCACCGCCAGGATCCGGTACATCATGGGGGTCATGGTGCGACTGGCACCCCTCCCACGTTGGGAGGCCATCCCCAGCTGGGCCTCCGCCGTCTTCTTGCTCCAGCGGTGAATGTCCTCCCATCTTTTCCAGGAGTGGGTGCTCTGTATGTGATGGACCCCCAGGGTCCAGACATCCTTGACGCTGGCACGCCAAATATTCTTCTTCTGGTAGGCGCTGACCTACAGCAATAGTACAGGGGAAAAGCAAAATCTTTAAACATCCGGACCATCACATTCATTGGCCCACATTCCCAGCCTTGCCCTGACGCACATACATTCACCGTCCGCTCATGCAGTCTCAGTCCCCCCCTCCATCTTTCATCCACACCACTCCAAACAGGCATTGCCCATACAGCATGCTCACAGTGTGCTCACCTGTTTGTCTGGAGGACCGTAGAGTAGCGTGTACTGGGGGAGGACTCCATCCACTAACTTCTCCAACTCCTCCGAAGTCAAGGAAGGGGCCCTTTCCCCACTCCCATGAGCCATCGTCGCTTCCAGACTGCGGTCACAGCAGCACTTGCAGTGTAGGTCCTCTCTTGTCGAAGGTCAGGTATCAAGTGAGTGAACAGACAGAAAATGGCGGTCACGTCCGCGGCGGTGCATACCGTCACCGCCAGCGTACATCGTCATTGGCTCCTGGGACCCATAGGGTCCAATGTTAACCAACGCAGGATTGCGCCGCGGTCTTTGACCGCCCACCGCAATGGTGTACAACGCCAGCTCATTTACCTCATATCCCCTAGTCCCACCTTACAGGTCAGGCAGCCGCCATTTCATGGGGCCACATGGCATTAATAATAACTGCGTCACACCTATCTAGGCCTTGCATACACACAGTGACAGGCACATTGCGGATTAACAAATGTGTGCAATTTAAATTTTTGTAATACCTCAGTGTTGGCTGACTCTCTGCTCACTGTTCTCGTCCATAGGGCACGTCCGCTGGGGCAGGTGATGAGATGGCGGCATCCTCCGGTGTACAGACCGCTGGTGGACCTGTCGACAATGGAAGAGAGACACATAATAGTCACCTACAGACTTGATCGTGCAACAATCCTGGAACTGTGTGCCCAGTTGGAGCCAGACCTGATGTCAGCAATCCACCATCCCACAGGGATCCCCCCTCTAGTGTAAGTCCTGTCAGTACTCCATTTCCTGGCAAGTGGGTCTTTTCAAACTACAGTGGCCATTGCAACAGGGATGTCCCAGTCTATGTTCTCAAACGTGTTGTCCAGAGTGTTGTCTGCCCTGCTGAAACACATTTGCAGCTACATCGTGTTCCCTCAGATGGAGGATTTGCCTACAGTGAAAGGTGACTTCTATGCCCTGGGACATATCCCCAACATCATAGGTGCCATTGATGGGACACATGTGGCCTTGGTACCCCCCGCAGGAGTGAACAGGTGTACAGAATCCATAAGAGCTACCATTCTATGAATGTGCAGATGGTGTGTTTGGCTGACCAGTACATCTCCCATGTGAATGCCAAGTTTCCTGGATCAGTGCATGACGCTTACATTCTGAGGAATAGCAGCATCCCTTATGTGATGGGGCAACTCCAGACGCACTGTGTGTGGCTAATAGGTGAGGACATGGACCCTATACCCTGTGAATAGTTGTCTGGGTCTGGGGTTGTCCCTAAGGGTTAGTGTGTGTCTAACAGTTGCCCCTCGACATTTGTAGGTGACTCTGGGTACCCCAACCTGTCATGGCTACTGACCCCAGTGAGAAATCCCAGGACAAGGGCAGAGGAACGCTACAATGAGGCACATGGGAGAACTAGGAGAGTGATTGAAAGGAACTTCGGCCTCCTGAAGGCCAGGTTCCTGTGCCTCCATATGACAGGTGGTTCTCTCTACTACTCACCAAAGAAGGTGTGTCAGATCATTGTGGCCTGCTGTATGCTGCACAACCTGGCTTTGCGACGACAGGTACCTTTTCTGCAGGAGGATGGTCCAGCTGGAGGTCTTGTGGCAGCTGTGGAGCCTGTGGACAGTGAAGAAGAGGAGGCAGAAGAAGAGGATATTGACAACAGAAACAACGTTATCCAGCAATACTTCCAGTGAGACACAGGTAAGAAGATGTCACTGCCTCACACATCTCATACTATTGTTTGAGCTAGCATGTCCATGGCAGAGTCCAGTCTATTGTTTCACAGGTGCATTGTCCAAAGGGGCATAGGAAGTGGAGCTACGGCAGTTGATGGATGGACAGGGTGACAAAGTGGGGCAGAAGGATGACATCCATGGGGGTCTCATTTCCTGGTGGGGGTCTTGGCATTGTTCTCTGTCTTTGTCCTGGATCTCAGGGACCGTTTGCGGGGTGGTTCTCCATCTGCAGGGGGTTGGGTGCTGGTGTCATGGTCCTGTGGTGGTGCCTCCTGTCCACCAGCGCCGGCGGAGGTAGTGGGCTGTTCATCATCCAGGCTAGTGTCAGGGGCCCCTTGTTGTGCCACAGTGTCCCTCCTGGTGTTCACAAGGTCCTTTAGCACCCCTACAATGGTGACCAGGGTGGTGTTGATGGACTTAACTTCCTCCCTGATACTGTTCCTCCTGCAGCCGCTGGGTCTCCTGAAACTTGGCCAGTACCGTTGCCATCGACTCCTGGGAATGATGGTAGCTCCCATGATGTTGGAGAGGGCCTCGTGGAGAGTGGGTTCCCTGGGCCTGTCCTCCCCATCGCACAGCAGTCCTCTCAGTTCCCCTGTTTTCCTGTTCCTTGGTCCCCTGAACGGTGTGCCCACTGCCACTTCCCCCAGGCCCCTGATTTTCTTGGGTGGTGGGTTTGCCTTGGTTCCCTGTAGTGGTGGACACACTGCTGCTTGACGTGTCCTCGGGACAGAGGGATCGGTCTGCTGGGTGGGTGCTGTGCTGGTGTTTCCTGAGGGGGGAGGCTCTGTGGTGGCATGTGCCAGTGTCAGGGGAACCGACTGTCCAGAGTTCCCAGATGGGCCTCTTCTGTGGGGGGAGTGGACATGTCTGGAACCTCATGTCCGGTGACGTTGGGTAGGGGTCCTGCAGGGGTGTAAAGGCATGATTATTGCATCTGTGTGTGCCATCGTGTGCAATGTGTGGGTGACCCTGTACTCCAGTGCTTGCATTCTTGTCTAGGACTTTGTGTGATAATTGGTTTGGGGTCAGTGTGGGTATCTGTAGTGGACATGCTTTGGTGATGGGTGTCTATGCTTTGGTGTTGCATGCAGGGCTTGGTGTTGGGATGGGTCGGTTGTGTTAGCGGGACATTTGTGAGGTGTTGGAGTGATGGGGTGAGGGTGAGGGTGGGGTATGTGATAGCATGCAGGTAGTGTGGGGAATGTAATAGTTAAGATATGACTTACCTGAGTCCATTTCTCCTGCTACTCCTGCGAGGCCCTCAGGATGCAGTATAGCCAAGACTTACTCCTCCCATGTTGTTAGTTGTGGGGGAGGAGGTGGGGGTCCGCAGCCAGTCCTCTGTACTGCAATCTGGTGTCTTGAGACCACAGAACGCACCTTCTCCCGTAGGTCGTTCTACCTCTTCCTGACGTCATCCCATGTTCTTGGATGCTGTCCCACTGCGTTGACCCTGTCTATGATTCTGCACCATGGCTCCATCTTCCTAGCAATGGAGGTGTGCTGCACCTGTGATCTGAATAGCTGTGGCTCTACCCGGACAATTTCCTCCACCATGACCCTGAGCTCCTCCTCAGAGAACCTGTGGTGTTGTTGAGGTGCCATGATGTGGTGTGGGTGATGTGTGAGGTGGTGTCGGTTGTGATGTGTGAGGGCATGTGTTTGTGTGTGTTGTCTGAGGTGCGTGGATGGTATGTGTGTGATGGTGTTGTGTGTCTGTGGATGCTCGTATTATTTCTGGTGGTGTCTCTCTCTGGGCTTTTTTCTCAAGTTTGGTAGTAAGGGTTTGTGGATGATGTGGGTGTGTGTTTTATATTGTATTGGGTTTGTGGGAGTGGAGTGTGTATGTGTATCAGGTGTGTGTATTTTGAATTGTCCAATGTGGTTGTGTTTTGTAAGTGTGTGTGTATTTTGAGCATGGCGGTGTGTACCACCAATGGTTTACCGCAGTTGAAAGACTGCTGCGTGGATTAGTGGGTCGTGATAGTGTGGGCGTATTCCTGTTGGCGTGACGGTGGAGGTTTTAGTATCACCAGTTTATCACTGACCTTTGGTGTGGCGGACTTGTATGGGTGTCTGGATTTTGGTGGATTCCGAGCTGTGGGTCGTAATAGCTGTAGCGGAAGTCCGCCGCCGCAGCGGTGTTTTGGCGGTCTTCTACACTGCGGTAAGCGGGATTTACCACCAATGTTGTAATGAGAGCCATAATCTGCTTTCTGACTGCTGCCTGCCTGTTCAGAAGACTGAGATGTGACTTACCCTCCATTTGTTCTCAGGTGTTGCAAGTGATCTTCAAGGGTCAGTTGGCTTACCTCGCCCTAATGCCTCAGAAACACACTAAGCTGTAAAATGGCTACATTCGGTTTGGGAGAATGAACTCCCTGATATGAAGTTTACTGCATTGTCCATTGTTGTAGTCAGGCATGGAGAGCCCTAGGAGCTTACTCTTGAAGTCTGGGAAAAACATGAGTCACTATTCCACGAACACATGTATGTTGCTTGTGCATTGTTAGTGCTACTTCTGCTCACCTTTGTTGGAAAGGGCCCTTCTGCAGGCTTACCTCCAAAATTTTTGCCTTCCTCCTTCTCTTTTTCTGACCTTATTTTCGCTGGCTTTAAGACTCTGAGCACTTTACCACTGCTAATCAGTGCTAAAGTGCATGTGCTCATAGTGACATTGGCTCATAACCAATTGGCTTATTTAATGTACTTGTAGGGCCATAGTCCAGTGCACTACATGTGTCCAGGGCCTGTAAATTAAATGCTACTAGTGGGCTGCAGCACTGGTTGTGCCACACACATAATTAGCCCCCTAACCATGTCTCAGGCCTGCCACTGCAGTGCCAGTGTGTGTAGTTTCACTGCCACTTTGACTTGCCACTTAAAAGCACTTGCCAAGCCTTAAACTCCCCTTTTTCTACATATAAGTCACCCCTAAGGTAGGCCCTAGGTAGCCCCTAGGGCAAGGTGCTATGTAGGTAAAATGCATGACATAAACATGTGTGTTCTATATGTCCTGGTAGTGTAAAACTCCTAAATTCGTTTTTACACTGCTGTGAGGCCTGCTCCTTTTATGGGATAGCATTAGGGCTACCCTCATATACTGTTTGAGTGGTAGATCCTGATCTGAAAGGAGTAGCCAGGTCATATATCGTATGGCTGGAATGGTGATACAAAATCCTGCTTAATGGTGAAATTGGATTTTATATTACTCTTTTAGAAATGCTACTTTTAGAAAGTGAGAATTTCTCTACACTTAAGTCCTATGCCTTCCAATCCACATCTGGCTAGGTTTAGTTGACAGCTCCCTTGTGCATTCACTTAGACAGCCCCAAACACAGGGTGCTCAGTCACACTTGAACACATCTGCATATTGAATGGGTCTTCCTGGGCTGGAAGGGTGGAGAGCCTGAAACTTACATGTCAAGGGACAGTAGCTTGCCCTCACAAAAAGGGCTGCCACACCCCCTTCTGGGACCCTGGCAGAGAGGATGGAACTGAAAGGGGACCTTGTGCACTTCTAAGCCACTCTTTGAAGTCTCCCTCACTTCAAAGGCACATTTGGGTATTTAAACAGGGTCTCTGGCCCTACCAACTCAGACACTTCTGGGGTAGACCCTCTACCTCACAGACACTTCCTGGAGAAGAGAACCTGAACCAGAACCTGCAACCTGTCAAGAAGAACTACCTGGCTGACCAAAGGACTCACCTGACTGCTTTTCTGAGAAGGACTGCTACCTGGTTGTTTCCATGCTGCCTTGCTGCTCCCTGGCTGTGCTGAGAAGTGTGCTTCAAGGGCATGGATGGAGCTTGCCTCCTGTTCCCTGAAGTCTCAGGACCAAAAAGACTTCATTCCTGCAAGAGAACTCCCAGTGTGGTGAAGATCGATGCACAGCCTGCAAGAAAGCACGCACAGCCTGCATTGCAGTGAGAAAATCACTGCACGCCCAACCGTAACAATGCAGCCTGACTTTGCAAGGAGAAGATTGATGCAGCACAAGCTTAGCCATGGCAAATTCGACACGCGGCCCACTGGATCGACGCAAAGCTGAGCCGGAACGATGCAGCCCAACTTCCTGAGAGGAATCGACATAGCACCTGCTGTGCGGTAGATATTTCCATGCAACACTCACCGGATCGATGCAGCCACTGTGTCTTCGCCCTGCAAGTGCCAGATTTCAATGCATCGTCCCCGGGATGTCTGAAAACCCCGCAACCCGAAGAGGATCCCAGTCTACCTGCCGGAAATCAACACACAGCCTGCCCTGCGTGAAAACGCAACTACGCATTGCCTGTGTGCACCGGAAAAATATACGCACACTCCCCCATTTTCCACGCATCTCCTCCTCTGCAGTCCCTTGCGGAGAATTTGAACGCAAACCAGGTACTTTCTGCTTGCAAGAGACATTGTTGCTTGTAAAAGACTAAAGACACTTTATATCATTTTTACAATGATATTTCAACATATAGTTATTGCATTTTGATTGTTTTGACCTACATCTTATCAGATAAATATTATGGTCCTCATTATCACATTGGCGGTAAATCCAGCTTACTGCCATGCCGACTGCCACCGACATAACGCCGCCGCCGCGGATAACCGCAGAGCATATTATGACACACACATGCCAATCCGTCACTATACTGTCTCACATATAAGTCCACCAGCCCAAAGTTCAGTAATAAACAGAACTATGCCCACAGCATTATGACCCACGAATCACCATGGCTGACATTTAATAGCGGTAAACCCTTGGCAGTACATACACGCATGCTCAAGATACACACACTCAAACAAAACTACACCACATTGGACAATTCAAACTACACACACCTGACACCCATACAAACACCACACCCACATACCCACACCACTATAAAACACACACCCACAGTACCCACAACCCTTTACGACTACAAACCATTGCCAACAAAGAGAGATACAGCAAGAGCACCCACACAACCAGAGCCACATAACATCATCACCTATACACCATCCACACACCTTGCATCACACATCCCAACACATCACCCCACACACCCTCACCCGCACCACTCACACTACACCCATTGCACCACAAGGACAACCCAGATTCTCTGAGGGGGAGCTAAGGGTCATGGTGGAGGAAATCATCCGGATAGAGCCACAGCTATTTGGATCACAGGTGCAGCAGACATCCATTGCTAGGATGATGGAGCTATGGTGGAGAATCGTGGACAGGGTCCATGCCGTGGGACAGCACCCAAGAACAAGGGATGACATCAGGAAGAGGTGGAAAGACCTACGAGGAAAGGTGCGTTCCGCAGCAGCAAGACACCAACTAGTTGTACAGAGGACTGGCGGTGGACACCCATCTCCTCCCCCACAACTAACAACATGGGAGGAGCAAGTCTTCGCAATCATGCATCCTGAGGGCCTGGCAGGAGTAGGAGGAGGACTGGACTCTGGTAAGTCAAATCTCTATAACTATCAATCCCCCTACCTGCATGCCATCACAAATGCCCACCCTTACCATCACTCCCATCACTTCATCACCTCCCACATACCCCACCATCACAACCCACTCATCCTAATACCATGCCCTGCATGTAACATCAATGTATGGACACCCCTCACAGACCTGCATGGACACCTATCACCACTGTATGCTCACTGGAGAGAATCACCTAGCCCACAAAATAACAACTCACACAAACGCAAATCTGCCAGGGCAACAACAATCATAGAGGGCAACACACCCATGCACAAGATGTCACACGCAGAAACAATAACACTGCGTTTACATCCCCACAGGTCCCCCAGCCAATGTCACCGGAGAAGAGGTGCCAGCAACATCCAGTCACTCTCCAGAAGAGGCCCACAGTGATGACAGCAGCTCTACTCACGTGGATCTGGATGACCAACCTGGCCCATCAGGGATTTCCGGACAGTCGGTTACCCAGGCATACTCTCACACCACCACAGAGCCTCCCCCCTCAGGAAACCATCACAGCACCCACCCAGCAGGCCCATACCTCTGTCCCCAGGACACATCAATCAGCAGTGTATTCACCACTACAGGGACCCCAGGCCACCCAACAAACACAGGGTGATCAAGGACTTAGGGTCAGTGGCAGTGGGCACACGGTTCAGGGAACAGAGGCACAGGACAACAGGGAAACTGGGAGAGTGCTGTGCGCCAGGGGGAGGACAGGCCCAGGGAATCGACTCTCCAGGAGGCACTCACCAACATCCTGGGTGCATACTGCCATTCCCAGGAGACCATGGGCCATATACTGGCCAAGTTGCTTGAGACCCAGCAGCTGCAGGAGGGACAGTACCTGGATTATCAGGGAGAACCGGATGGACATCCACACCACCCTGGTCACCATTGCAGGGGTGCTGGCTGACATGGCCAAAACCATGAGGGAGGCAGTGGCACACCAACGGGCCCCTGACACTAGCCACACCGATGAACAGCTCTCCACCTCCACCGGCGCTAGTGGACAGGAGGCCCCACCACAGGACCAACAGGCCACCAGCACCCATCCCCCTGCAGAAGGAGAATCACCCTGCAAACGTTCCCAGCGGTCCAGGCAGAAGTTAGAGACTATTGCCAAGACCCCGTCAGGAAATAAGACTCTCCTTGCACATCCCCCTCTACTTCTTAGAACTTTATTAAACACCTTTTGAAAAAATACAAGTATGGAGTATGTCAAATGATTATGTATTCATTTAACAAGGTTTAAACATTGAAAAACAACTGTACAGTAATGCATACATAGGAATGATCTGAGGGTGGCTGCAGTCAACACACCAGGAGCGATAGTGGGGCACAAATATCTGCAAATAGAGATGCCAAAGGGTACAGTGAGTGGCCATGTATTGTCGAATTATTGCACTTCTGTTGTCCTCATCCTCAACCTCTGCTTCTTCATCTTCACTGTCCACAGGGTCCACTGCTGCCACAAGGCCACCTTCAGCCTCATCCTCCTGCAGAAAAGGTACCTGGCAATGTAAGGCAAGGTTTTGCAACATGCAGCATGCCACGATGATCTGGCAGACCTTCTTGGGTGAGTGGTACAGGGATCCACCTGTTAGATGAAGGCAACAAAACCTGGCCTTCAGGAGACCAAAGGTCCTCTGTATAATTCTTCTTGTTCGCCCATGTGCCTCATTGTAACGTTCCTCTGCCCTTGTCTTGGGATTCCTCACAGGGGTCAGTAGCCATGAGAGGTTGGGGTAACCAGAGCCAACTGTTAGCCACACACCAACCCTTAGGGCCCACACCATACCCCTACACCAACATATACTGGGTGGGAACCAGGGCTCACCTATTTGCCACACCGTATGCCTCTGGAGTTGAGCCATCACATATGGGATGCTGCTATTCCTCAGGATAAAGGCATCATGCACAGACCCAGGATATTTTGCATTGACATGGGAGATGTACTGGTCAGCCAGACACACCATCTGCACATTCATGGAGTGAAAGCTCTTTCGATTTCTGAACACTTGTTCATTTCACCAGGGGGATGGGGGTGGGGGGACAAAAGCAATATCTCTACCATCAGTTGTCCCAATAATGTTGGGGATATGTCCCATTGTATAGAAATCAGCTTTCACTGTGGCCAAATCCTCCACCTGGGGGAAAACGATGTAGCTGCGTATGTGTTTAATCAGGGCAGACAACACTCTGGTCAGCACTATTGAGAACATTGGCTGAAACATCCCAGCTGCCAAGCCCAATGTCACTTGGAAGGAGCCAGTTGGCAGGAAATAGAGCACAGATAGCACTTGCACAATAGGGGGTTCCCGTTGGGGTGAAGGATAGCAGAGATCAGGTCAGGCTCCAATTGGGCACACAGCTCTGTGATTGTGGCCCTGTCCAGTCTATAGGTGAGGATAATATGCCTGTCCTCCATTGTTGCCAAGTCCACCAGAGGTCTGTACATGGGGGTATGTCTCCATCTCCTATCCAGGTGGAAATTAGGTAATTCCGCTGACGTTGTGCGCCGTTGCAGGAGGCAGTAGAAAACTGCAGTGCAACTCCTCGTTGGTTAACATTGGGCCCTATGGGGTACAGTGGCCAATGGTGATGTACGCCGGTGGTGACGGTATGCACCACTGTGGACGTCATTGCCATTTTCTATCTGTTCACTCACTTGCTACCTGACCTTCAACAGGAGAGGACCTACACTGCATGTGCTGCTGTGACCTGTGTCTGGAACTGTCCATGGCTCGTGTCACTGGGGAAAGGGCCCCTGCCTTCACCTCAGTGGAGTTGGAGAGACTGGTGGATGGTGTCCTACCCCAGTACCGAATTCTGTGTGGGCCTCCAGACCAACAGGTGAGTACACCGTGAGTACGATGCATGGGGTGTGAATGCGTGGAGTGCTGTGTGAAGGCCTCATGTAGGGGGGGTGTGGTGGATGGGCCCTGGGCAGCGTGCAGCATGTATTGTGGGCTTGTCTGTGCTAATGGGGATGGAAAGGGGCATGGTGGGCCATGAGTGTAACAGGCAGGATGGTCGGACTAATACCTTTCCCTGTGTCCATTTCCCTGCAGGTCAGCGCCCATCAGAAAAAGGGTACATGCCATGCCATCGCCAAGGACGTGCGGACCCTGGAGGTCTACGTCAGGCGGAGAACCCACTGTCGCAAATGGTGGGAGGACCTGAGACACTGGGAACGGAAGACGGTGGAGGACCAACTAGAGATGGCCTACTAACGAGGAAGGGGTGCCTGTCGAACCCTGACCCCCGCATATTGGCGGTGGCCTATCCAGAGATGGATGGGCACTTGGGGGCATCACAGCAGCCACAAGGGGGTGAGTACAGTGCCCCAAAATACAACTTGCGCCTGGTGTGGGTGGTATCCGTGTGGGGGATGGGGGCCTGTGGGTGCCCCTAGGCCAGGTCTGACATTGCAGACTAGGTCCCATGTTGGGCAGGGTTCTGATGTAAAATACCTCCAACCAAGCTAGTAGGCATCCACTACTGGGCAGGGGTCTGCGGGTCTCAGGTATGCTGCAATTGGCGTTAAGTGTCCCTATCCATGGCCTGGTAACTAGCATTGTGACTGGTAGTGCATTGCCAAGTGCGTAAGGCTGTTCCCTGTGTGTGTGTGTGTGTGTCGTGTACGCCAACAATGGTGTTCTTGCCGCCATTCACCAAGTGTATCCTTTGTCTCCCCCCCATTTTTGTTTTGTCACCCTGCCCTTAGGTGCATTAGCATCATCTGACGGAGGAGCAGATGCACCAGCGATGGAGGGAGCTACATCCCACAGGACCTAGGAGGCCGAATCCACCGACGGTGAGGGCACCAGCGGGACAGAGGGCGAGGGGAGCACCACGGAGGAGACAGGATGGGACAGTTCGGACACGGATTCCTCCTCCGATGGAACCTCCCTGGTGGTGGCGGACACCTCTGTTCCCACCCCAGCTACAGGTACAGCCGCCACCCACTGTACCAGCACCACCCTCCCAGCAGCCCCTCAGCAAGTTTTCCGTGCCCGCTCACCCAGGAGGGTGGGCATCTCCTTCGTCCCAGGCACCTCAGGTTCTGCCCGAGTTAGCCCTGCTGCCCTGAGTGAGGAGGCTATTGACCTCCTGAGATCCATCTCTGTTGGGCAGTCAATCATTCTGAATTCCATCCGGGGGCTGGCAGCCCAAATGAAACAGACCAATGCATTCCTGGAGGGCAGTCACACTGACATGGTAGCCCAAAATAGATCAATCCATGCTCTGGCCTCCTCTCTGAGGGCAGCCATTGTCCCTGTTTCTAGCGTCCCCCCTCCAACTTCCTCTACACAACTCCAACCTGTCCCAAGCACACAGGCAGAGGAACATGCACCCAGGACAACACACAAGAGTGGACATGGCGAACACAAGCACCACACTTCATCACAGAGGCACTCACACAAACACCATCCAGATGCAGACATACCAACATCCACTGCCTCCACTTTGCACCCCTCCTCCTCATCCTCTGCCTCCCTCCCAGTTGCATCTACACTCACACTTGCATGCACTACATCCTCATCCACCACCCCCATTACCAGTACACCTAACAGCACACGTAAGGCTGCCCCTCACTGGCAGTCACCACTCCCACTTCCATGCAGACGCCCCCTGTGTCCTCTCCCGCTGTGTCTGTGCCCCCTCCTCCCAAAGTACACAAATGCAAGCACTCAGACACCCAACAGCCATCCACCTCACAACAGCTTCCAGCCCATGCACCTGCACCCAAATACAGCAGACTGTCACCTCCTACAACCACTCCCTCTTCCTCCACTCCCAAACCATCTCCCTCTTCCCGCCTCAATGTCCCTAAGAAGCTTTTCCTCACCAACATTGACCTCTTCCCTAGCCCTCCCCGGTCCCTCATGTTAGGGCAGGGTGGTCAAAACCCAGGCAAGCACCTCAGCCACCCACTCCGTGGGCACTGTAGTGTCCACAGCTACCCCAGGTGGGAGAAGATCCCGGGGACCAGGCAGCCACACTGATAGGGTGCCTGCGCCAAGTGCTGCAAGGAAGGGCAAGGAGGCATCCCCAGCTGCTGCAAGGAAGGGCAAGGAGGCACCCCCAGCTACAAAAAGGAAGGGCAAGGAGGCACCCCAAGCTGGTAAAAGGAAGGGCAAAGAGCAATCATCGGCTGCTGAGAGGAAGGATAAGGAGCAGTCCCCAGCTGCTGCCAAAAGGAGCAAGGAGCCATCCCCTGTTGCTGGCAGGAAGGACAAGGGGCCTGCACCAGCAGGCAAAAAGGACAAGAGGCCCGGTGCTGGGACTCAGTCAGAGCACCCACCACCAACCATGGTGGTTCAGCCATCTGAGGCTGCAGGGGAAGGGCTGGAGCCTCCCCCCACAACTGCTAGCACTGCCACTAGCTCCACCACCAGCACCGCCACCAGCACTACTGCCAGCAGCAGCAGCCCCAGTGGGCAGCGGTCCAAGGCTGCAGGGGAAGGGCTGGAGCCTCCCCCCCTCCACTGCTAGCATCGCCACAAGCACCGCCACCAGCACCACTGCCAGCAGCAGCAGCCCCAGTGGGCAGCCATCTGAGGCTGCAGGGGAAGGGCTGGAGCCTCCCCCACCACTGCTAGCACCGCCACCAGCATCGCCACCAGCACTGCCACCAGCACCACTGCCAGCATCAGCAGCCCCAGTGGGCAGCCGTGCGAGGCTGCAGGGGAAAGGCAGGAGCCTTCCCCCACCACTGCCAGCACTGCCATCAGCACCATCACTGCCACCACTGAGCAGCCGTCATCGCCGGCGGACAGTGTGTAGTCCTGCGTCCATGGGCTGTAGTGCGGCCTGGCCCCAGCAAATCCTGTGGGTCTGTCACCCAGGTGAGAGACTGTGACCTTGCACTCCCCAAGATCTGCATCACAGGGCATGTTGCCACCTCCAGACCCAGTGGAGAAGCCATTCACTCACCCCATCCTTCCCATGATGAACCTCACTGGGCACAATGCCCCCTCCATAATGAAGCTCACTGGCCACAATGCCCCCTCCAGGACCAGTGGAGAAGCCATCCACTCACCCCATCCTTCCCAGGATGAAGCTCACTGGGCACAATGCCCCCTCCAGAACCAGTGGGTAAATCACCCACTTGAGAGACTGTGGCCTTGCACTCCCCAGGACCAACGGGTGGGCAAATCACCCACTTGAGAGACTGTGGCCTTGCTCTCCCCAGGATCAAGCACAGAGCATGCTGCCCTCTCCAGAGCCAGTGATCAAGTAACCCACTTGAGAGACTGTGGGCTTGCACTGCCCAGGACCAAGCAGCGGGCAAATCACCCACTTGAGAGACTGAGGCCTTGTACTCCCCAGGATCAAGCACAGGTCATGTTGTTTCTCCAGAGCATGTGGGCAAGTCACCCACTTGAGAGACTGTGGCCTTGCACTCCACAGGATGAAGATCACAGGGCATGTTACCTCCTCCAGAGCATATGGGCAAGTCACCCACTTGAGAAACTGTGGCCTTGCTCTCCCCAGGATAAAGCACAGGGCATTTTGCTCCCTCCAGGACCAGTCACATTGTACCATTTTCCGGCTGAGGTTCCCCCCGTTCCCCGTCCCCCTGAGGTGCCTGTCTATTTTCGACCTGATGCCCTGCAGTGTTCTCTCCGTGTTGTTGCAGAAGTGAGGTTGGGCCTTGGACTTTGTGATGTGGCCCTGTGGCCCACGGAAATTGAGGAGTGGGCAGTGTCCCTTGCATTGTAAATATGTATATACTTTTTGATTTGGACGCATGTAATTCACCTATATTTATCTTATTACACTATTGTAGTTGTCCTTGCATTATTCCTGAGGGATGTATATGTTATGTTACTGCATCTGGTTGTGTGTGTGGTGTTGGGGGTGTTGCGTGTGTGTCACTCTGTTTTTCCTCCCCCCACCCCTGTGTGCTAGGCGGCAGTACTCACTGTGGTCATCTTCGCCGGCGCTGGTGTTCGTAATGGAGCAGAAGATAGAAGAGCATGGGGAAGACATGCAGCTCGGGCTCCATGGCGGCGTGGTTCTTCCCTGAGTTTCCAGAGGTGAGTCGTTTCCCTTCAGTGTTCTGTTTCCGCCAGGCTTTTGATGTTATTGGTACCACCCCAGAAAAGGTGGCGTATACATGTGTCATATTACTGTGGGCGGTACAATGTCTTCCGCCTCGCTGTTGGTGGTTACTGCTGTGGTGCCTGTTGGTTTTTGACCTGGCGGTCGCTGTGTTAAAGTGGCTGTCTGTCTGAGCGGTTTCCGCTGTGGTCATAATTTCATATTTTTTACTGCAGGCCTGTTGGCGGTATTACTGCCGCTTTATCACCGACTGCCAGGGTTTTAATGAGGGCCTATATATTTTTCTAAAAACTGTGTGGTGTATTTTTGTGTGTTCTACTGTGTTATTGCATGATTTATTGCACAAATACTTTACACATTGCCTTCTAATTTAAGCCTGACTTCTCAGTGCCAAGCTACCGGCGGGTGGGAACAGGTTAATTTGGATTGTGTGTGACTTACCCTGACTAGAGTGAGGGTCCTTGCTTGGACAGGGGGCAACCTGACTCCCAACCAAATAACCCATTTCTAACAACCTTGGTATCTGTGGGATCCTTCTAGCTTCTGCTTTAGGTTCTTCTTGGTTGTTTTCTGTTTTATTGTTTCCTTAAAAGAAGGAGATGGAATACAAATGAAAAAGTAAATATGACATCGAAATATTGATAAATAATATTTCCTAAGCTGAGTAGAATATGCCAAGTGGTAGTATGCTTTACATTGTCATTGCAAGTATTATACTTAGTGAGATACAATCAGGAATATAGCAAAGAGGCATTTTGCACCACTTGAAAGGTAAACTGTCATCTATATTTTGCCCTAACAGCAGTTCTTACTACCATCATTGTCCTCTCATGTGTCCACAATCAACTATCAATGTTTATGGTGGTCTACACTCGTTCTGGACACAAATGCCAAACCAGAGTAGACAGTAATGTTGTTTTGTGTCCCATGCTTTTCTCATCTATATAACAGCATATATAAACCACCATTTTCTGCAATCTTTTGCACAACATTCTGGCATCCCAACTGTTTTGATACGGATTACAATTTTCCTCTAAATTATTATTTTTTTGGGCTGAGAGGGGCGTCTGATAACATTCTCTGCTGGCAGAATGTCTTCAAATAATACCTCTAGTTCTCAGCTGGAGAACCTGCATTTCCAATTTCAGGACTCACTGATTTTTCTTAAATTAGAAATGTATAGAGCATAACCTTAGCATCCTGGCAAGTTATCACCTTGATAAAATGTGCAAATGCATTCCGAACATGACACAAACACATGCATGATTTCAGTGCACTTCATGACACGCACATCCACAACATGTATTTTCGATTACACACATCAGCAGTATACAAGATGGACTCACAATGTCACTATTTTTGGGTTTATGCAATGAAAGCAAATGCTGAAGTGAGAGAAAATAATGCCCACAATGTACCATGGACTTCAGGTCAATGTACAACATTATACAGGCACATCATCTAAAACCACCCCCTTTGTACATCAGAAATACACATCTCAAGCAATGATTCCAGCTGTCCTAAAAGTGTTTACCTGGGTGTTATTTATCCTATATTGTACTTTATACCCAGGGTGCACAACTTTCCACCTCTTCTGACACATCTGTTTATGAAACATACCGATGCCTCTGGCCATGTCTAAAAAAAATGAAATATATACTACAGATCTGAACAAACCTGTACACAGTTCTTTATGAAATAGGAATAGATCCTTTTGATGTGATTGGCACATTTAGAACTGAAAATTGCTACCGTGCAGAAGTAAGCATTTGAATGGCTACGGTTTCTATCAGCTACAAATAGAATGCTTCCGTAAAGGGAGGTGATCCAGTAATGAGCTTTATCTCTAAATCTGATGTCCCATGAATCTTTCTTTTTCTGTTCAGAAGGATGAGTTGACAATGCATCAAATTATTCAAATTAATAACAGTGTAAATCAATAGTCACACAATCATTTCCAGAGACCAACTTAAAGTTCCAAGGCTTTGTTTCAGACTCAGTCAAACTTGCATATAGGAGTCTCAAAATCATAACATAAATGTACAGAATAGCTAAAGGAGATTCAAAACGTCGCACAATTTGGAATTTGATTAGCATAATAAATACCACCAATTCAATAGCAATAATACAGAAACTAAGAAAAAAAAATTGCTGCATTAAATTCAAATCCAGGTTTTCCTGCCCAACCATATTGTTTAAAGTCCTAACTATGCTAATATTCTAAGGGTTCGGAAAGAAAGGTTGTTAACATGATAGAACTTCTGTAGAGGTTCCCATCAAGAGAGGTATGGCAGCATGAAGCCAAATAGAAATTAAAGTTCATGGAATGTATCTCAGTGAGGTTGCCAAACAAACCTTAAATCTTGATCCTTCCAGGAGTGATCTCATAAGCAAATACCTTTCCAGGTTCAAAAACATAAT
Source organism: Pleurodeles waltl (assembly GCF_031143425.1). Lineage (NCBI taxonomy): Eukaryota > Metazoa > Chordata > Amphibia > Caudata > Salamandridae > Pleurodeles > Pleurodeles waltl. The sequence continues at coordinate 3,724,421 of NC_090437.1, read as the reverse complement.
CACAAATCATAAGTTGCTAATTGACACTTTAGCCTTCTGAAGTTATCAGTGTTGACCTTGGTACATCCTTGTACTTTGGAATTTCACAATAGTTACACCTGTCAACCCAGGAAACTCCTCCCATCCTTGATAAGCTTGATAAGCTTGATAACAGTAATTCCGGGTTTTCTTATCTTCCCGAACAATGAGCGCCCTAGTAACTCTATCTCAAATCCTGGCACTTGCAGCATTAGAAAAACATTCAACAAGCAAACTCATATTGAAGGTTAGTACACAAGAAAAATATATGGGGCCTTCACTCTGGCCAAACTATAAACATGAATATACTTTTCAGGGTAAATAAATTCTATAAAACTCTTATGTTGAAATGTATAATAATTACAAAGAATAACATTTCTAAAATACTATAAGATAAACATTATTTTAAAACAATGACAAAATATTGTTTATATGAAACATTACATTCATCTGTACACTCTACTTCTATATCTTACAGTGCACCACGTTTAAATGAAAACATTTCTTACATTAAGCAGAAAAAAAACTATCCGTTCATTTAATGTTTAAAGAGATGTTATGGCACAGCCAAGTTACCCTCTCTCAGAGCCTAGGTGAAGAATTTTTTTAGCAAACCATGCTTTAATAAGGCAAAGCTTAAATCAAGGCCTGAGTTGTTAATAGGTAGTGTCTGATCTTGAAACACTTTGGGGCTGATTTAAGAGCCCCTGGAAACCACCTTAACGACACATTAGCATAATTTATTTGACTCTAATGTGGCATTAGATGGCCAAAAATGCCACGCAATATTTACAAAGTGGCACAATGCATGGATTGCGCCACCTTTTAATCCTTTGCGCTGCATTATACAGTGCGAGGCAAAATGTATGCAAATGAGGCATTGCATGGTGCAAAGAAAACTAAGAGATTTTCCTGCACCATTTTTTTTAATGCCTGCTCAGGACAGGAATTAAAAGGGGGCATGCCTTTGAATATAATGGGCCCCTATGTACTCTGCAGGAGTAGCACCAACATTTTGGAGCTACTCCTACAGAGTACATTAATAGCGTCAAAAAATTACGCTATTGCCCCCCACCCTGTGCCATGGTGTGGCGAATTTTAAATATGGCGTACACATCGTGGCAATAGGGGGGTGCTAAGGGGTTCAAGGAAAGTGGCTCTACACTGGGTGCAGTGCCACTTTTCTTAAATCAACCCCTTTGTGTTGTTAGCTCTTGCTGTTAAAGAACATGTTTTCTTTTGTCTTGTCCAGCTGTGGACTATAGGTCTGTGACTGACCCTAAAATGTTTTCTTGATTTACGTTGATCTTTGTCTAAATTTTAAGCATGTCTAATATGCTGTGAAAAAATCTTGAGCTACAGCCTTTTACTTTGGATTACATAATAATTTAAATTGGTTAAAGGGAACCAAAGAAATTAATCTTTTTAATTATTAAGGCAGATTACATCATGAGAAAGTATAACACCAATCAAAAGTCACTGTTCTGCATTGAACAAACCCAAGTTCACTGGAACATCATAGGCATAAAGCATATTTGTGATCAACTAGAAGTCCAAAATCTGATAAAATGTGGTGACATAGTATGCCTGCAGGAAACATGGGCAGTGACATCAATCCTGATAGCAGGTTTTAATGAAATACAGAAACCTGATAAAAAATGAATCACTTCAGTCGTCCACCTGGAGGCCTCTCAAATTACGTCTCTAAAAGCCTAAAAGGTTGACCTGACTGATTTTAAAATGCAAAAGCCCTCATTAGTAGCAATCATAATCAATGACTGTCACTTTGGTAGATCCTCAAAACCCATTCTACTCAAACATGTATTTTAATCTTCATAGGGCCAATAGGAAACTAAAAGCTGAAGCCTTCTGCGAATCCCTTGGCAATATGTAATGCAGTTATGCAACTCATGAGATCATATTAACAGGAGACTTAAACATGACCAACTTGGGCAATTGACCGATCCAGAAATAACTGCTATGGCTTATCTTGCAAGGAAAATGAAAAACTGCCTTGATACATATAATCTCATGTCTTTAGAAGCCTCTTGATTATCTATAAACTTTTAAGAACATCTCCATATTGGATCATACCTTTGTGTGTAGCCCTGTATTTGAGTCATGTATAGTCTACTATGTTATAGAGTGTCCAGAAAGTGAGCAAAATTGTGAGAAATTGGGTTGTTGGTTGAGGGTGGGGTGGGGTGAAACACTGCTCAAGAAACAGCCACAATTCTTATAGGGTAAACCACTGAAATTACTAAATTAAAATGTGTTTAACCCTATGGTAGTTTTACACAAAAGCAGTCAGGCTTAGCCTAGAAGCAATGTGTAACATAGCTAGGCAGCACACAAACAGCCACAAAGTGAAACAGAATATAAGAAAATTCCCACACCAATTTAGACAAATTAGAATGTATTTTAATAAATTATTTGGCACAAAATGACAAAAATGCAATCAGTAGAACCAGAGTTATAGATGTTCAAAGTTTAAAGTGAAATCTAGTACTAACTGCTGACAACTAGTCGTGTGAGGTCGGGGCAAAGTGGAAAGTTATGACTGAAGGGGCAGAGTGCAGGCCAGATACAAGTGGATTGGGCCTGCTCTGGGTTTATCTTCAGACTTTGAAGAAAGTTTGTAGAAATGTATCTAAAAAGGTGAAGTTCAGCAAGGCAAGGCAGCTGGTGATGTCCGAGGAGGAAGAGGTGGGGAGCCAAAGGCCGAAGTTGAGGTGAAGAAATCTTCGTTCTGACTTAGGCCCTGATTAGAGTTTGGCAGATGGAGTTACTCCATAAAGAGCATTATGGAAATACTGACCACCATATTACAACCCCATCCTATGGGAATAATAACACTGTGGACGGGATATGTCACATTTGTGAGGAGTATCCTGTCTGCCAAACTCTAAATCAAGCCCTAAATCTCTTTTGCGGAAGTTAAAGATCTTCAGCTGGACAAAGGTGCAGGCTGTAACCGAGTAGGGCTTCATGAGGCCAGATGGCCCTTTTGCAAGGAGCCCCTGAACAGGATTTGCTGCTGTAGAGAAGAACGTAGCAGGAGCTGCTGTGAAGTCAAGTCAACCACAGATGCACCTTGTAGATCAACAAGCAGGTAGGTCTTGGTCTTTTCTCGGTTGACAGAGTATTTTTGGACATAAACATTTCTAAGTCACACATTTTGGATTGGGGATATATATACATCCTTTCCAAGGGTCCAGGACAGGAGAGGGATCACTTGGAGGGTCAGGCCTCACTCAGATAGGGTCCATGTGTGAGTTCAGGATGGTTGGAGCCCTTTTTGTCCCTGATGCTCTGATCAGGAGGCCAGTAAACTAGCATTTAGAGTCAATCGGGCAGTTCTGAGTTCAAGCTGGAGTGCAGGGCTCAAGATGCAGGGCAGACCTCTGGGGTGCAAGGCAAGCTTCAGGCAGCATAGCAGTCCTTCTTGGAGCAGCAAGGCAGTCTTCTGAAGTGCACAGCAGATCATAGTAGCAGGCAGTCTTGTAAGAGTCCTTCCGTAGGTCATAAAGTGAACTGAAGAGAGAGTCTGAGGGTCCTATTTTTATATATGGTACCTCCTTTGAAGTATGAGAACTTTCAGAGATTCCTGTTTAAAAAATGCTTGGCATTGTTTGCCTCCCTGCCCTGATCCCAGTCTGTCTCCAGGTGAAAAAGGCTAATGTGAAGTTCTTTGTGTGTAAGCAGCGCACATCCTATTGACTTGCAAGTGAGGCTTTGCCCAGCTCCACCTCCTCATTGTGCCTGGGATGGCCCATCTAGGCACACCTAATCCTTCTATTGTGCGGCTGTCAGGAAGGACAATAAGAAGGCCAACTGCAAATCACACCAAGCCAGGTTACCCAGGAACTGACTGCAGGCTTCAAACGCCAACCTTCTAAAATTGTAATTTTTTTAATTGTGACTAATGATTCAACTTTACCATTAAAGAGGATTTTATTTGTACTTCTGTTTTGTAATACATTAAATCTACACTCAGAACACTTAAAGAAAGACAGCGGGAACATTTGAGAGCCTTTAAAACCAAGATAAGAATATATGCTAGTTGTATGTTAGCAGGAAAAATATGGATGTTTGATGCAGATTCCACCTATCAAATTGGTAGGTATTGAACTGATTAAAATGAATAAATGTGATACTGATCTGGAATTGTCTTTTCAGTCTACAGAAACTTTCTGGATTGAGAAACTTAAAACTGCAGCAAGGGATTAATTAAGGATCAGGAGCTGTGTACTTGTTTTAAGTGTGAGTTACTCATACTTGTAAAAAATACATGACTGAAGATGTCAAATGTGAGATATGTATGAACTTATCTGTATTTTCTTGAATCTGCTGCACGATCTAACATTTCATAAAACAGATAAGCAGATATTTAAATATAAGTAATTGTTGGATGAATTCACAAGCTATGGAGTAGCTTAGAAAGAACACCACAGATGCAGAATAGGAGATATGAACGAGGGTTTGAGTCTAGAATCTTACTTTCATGGGTTGTGTGCCTCCAATTTATTTTGTTTGTCATAGTTTGAAGTGATTTATATTCTACCAAATGGTAGAGAGGTGTAGTATGAACTGAATGTAATTTGGTTAATGTTAGAAATGGGGTCTTTGGTTGACAGTCAGGTTACCCCTTGTTCAAGCAAGGACCCTCACTCTGGTCAGGGTAAAAGAGAATCACCACCAGCTAACCCCTGCTTACCCCCTTGGTAGCTTGGCAGAGCAATAGGCTTAACTTCAGAGTGCTAGGTGTAAAGTATTTGTACCAACACACACAGTAAGTTAATGAAAACACTACAAAATGACACAACACCAGTTTAGAAAAATAGGAAATATTTATCTAAACAAAACAAGACCAAAACGACAAAAATCCGAAATACACAAGTAAAGTTATGAATTTGTAAAGACTAAACTGAAAAATAGGACTTAGAAACTCAAAATGCTTCGATGAAGTGTTAACACGGCACCGTGACGGAGTCGTTCCCAACAAGCTGACTCCAGCGGCGCCGGACACGGAGTCGCGTAGACCTCCAAGTACAGTACCTTTAGTGAAGAGTGAAAACAAGTCCATGCGCAAAGTCGGGAATCGCAGCATCTGTGCAAAATGTTGAATCCGCACACTTTGAGCGGCGTCGGTCACAACGTGGTGCAGCGACTTCCACGGAGTCGCGGACTTCATCGGGGCTGCAGCGGCGTCGGACCTGCGAAGGTCGTCACGTTCCAGCGAAGATCACAGAGTCGGTTGCAGGCGGCATCACCGGATTCAGCAGCGGCATCGGTCCGAAGTCGTCCGAAGTCGCTTTCCTTGGATTTCCACCAGGTTTCCTTTCAAGGGCCCAGGGACTGGATATGGCACCGTTTGTCAGAGCAGGAGTCTCTCCAGAGACTCCAGGTGCTGGCAGAGAGAAGTCTTTTCTGTCCCTGAGACTTCAAACAACAGGAGGCAAGCTCTAAATCAAGCCCTTGGAGATTTCTTCACAAGATGGAAGGCACACAAAGTCCAGTCTTTGCCCTCTTACTCTGGCAGAAGCAGCAACTGCAGGATAGCTCCACAAAGCACAGTCACAGGCAGGGCAGCTCTTCTCCTCAGCTCTTCAGCTCTTCTCCAGGCAGAGGTTCTTCTTGTTTCCAGAAGTGTTCTAAAGTCTGTGGTTTTGGGTGCCCTTCTTATACCCAATTTCTCCTTTGAAGTAATCCTACTTCAAAGTAAAGTCTCTTTTGAATGTAAAATCCTGCCTTTCCCAGGCCAGGGCCCAGACACTCACCAGGGGGTCGGAGACGGCATTGTGTGAGGACAGGCACAGCCCTTTCAGGTGTAATTGACCACTCCTCCCCTCCCTCCTAGCACTGATGGCTCATCAGGAAATGCAGACTACACCCCAGCTCCCTTTGTGTCACTGTCTAGTGTGAGGTGCAACAAGCCCAACTGTCAAACTGACCCAGACAGGGAATCCACAAACAGGCAGAGTCACAGAAATGGTATAAGCAAGAAAATGCTCACTTTCTAAAAGTGGCATTTTCAAACACACAATCTTAAAATCAACTTTAATAAAAGATGTATTTTTAAATTGTGAGCTCAGAGACCCCAGACTCCACATGTCCATCCGCTCCCAAAGAGAATCTACACTTTAATCAGATTTAAAGGTAGCCCCCATGTTAACCTATGGGAGGGACAGGCCTTGCAACAGTGAAAAACAATTTAGCAATATTTCACTGTCAGGACATATAAAACACATTACTATATGTCCTACTTTAACCATACACTGCACCCTGCCCTCTGGGCTACCTAGGGCCTTCCTTAGTGGTGCCTTACATGTAAGAAAAGGGAAGGTTTGGGCCTGGCAAGTGGGTACACGTGCCAAGTCGAATTTACAGTTAAAACTGCACACACAGACATTGCAGTGGCAGATCTGAGACATGATTACAGAGTTATTCATGAGGTTGGTACAACCAGTGCTGCAGGCCCACTAGTAGCATTTGATTTACAGACCCTGGCACCTCTAGTGCACTTTACTAGGGACTTACTAGTAAATCAAATATGCCAATCATGGATAAACCAATTACGTATAATTTACACAGAGAGCATGTGCACTTTAGCACTGGTTAGAAGTGGTAAAGTGCTCAGAGTTCAAAAGCTAATAGCAACAAGTCAGAAAAAATAGGAGGCAAACATATTGGGGATGACCCTGTATAAGCAAAAGAGTCCAACAGTTAACATTTGGGACTATAGGTCGGTACTGAAAGGTTTATGGGAATATGAGTGAAGTGGAAGGAATACAAGCAGACTATTGCCTTGGATTGTTATGAGCAATTTCAATATATGTTACACCAATGATTGCTTCTTCTCCAGAAATTATTGGTAATTAAAAATCATCCAGTAAGTTACGATAGATTTTCGAATAGGTGAAGTAAATAATAATAATTATTATTTTATAATTGCCTTTTCGGAAGTTGGGGAATTATTTACCCACATCTCTGAAAACCGTAATTAGACTTGATGTAATTATGGAGGTATTTTCATTCATTGAAAAACTAGGGTTCTAGATCGCAGCTTGAGACTTTACACAATGGTGTTTAAGTTGCATTTTTAGCAGCAGTTTACATTATGATTATTATTATTATTATTAGCGATTTCAATACACGTGGTGTTAATGATTGCTGATTTTCCACAATTGGCTCTTATTGGAAGTTAAAAATTGTCTAATAACTTAAGATTGATTTTAGAACTGATGAAGTTATTAATCCCTATTATTTCATAATTGTTTTTTTGGGAAGTTAGGAATTATTCATCCAGTCCACAGGTAACCGAATAGATCAGTGATAATGACGGAAGTATCGTCATACAGTGAAGAGCTGGGGTTCAAGACCGTAGCCCTCAACTATGCTCCATTTACATTATTGTTTAAAATAATTTATGAGTTAGGGGATTAATTGGAGCGGATGGTTATAAGTAAGTAGTCAAATGTCTACAATTTTGTAGTCGTTTGTTACTATAATCACACCCTGGATATTGACATTTACTCAATAACAGATTAATGGATGGTGAATAGAAAATCCGATTAGTTATGGAAATGGTGCTTTTTAGAGCTCGAGTTCCATCCCGTAGCATATCGGTTTGTGAGTGTTTGGTGGGCTTGTTTGAAAACTATTTAAAAACAAGCATTTACAATGCAACGGGTCTCGCGTTTGCTCATGTTAGAGCTGATCGCGTTGTAAACTCCTAACCCGACTTTTCACCTATCGGGCAAAAGTGCATTTATGTACATAACCTGAAAAAGTGAAATTAACTATGTAAAGCGCTCAACTTCTGCCAAGCGAGATCGCGCTCGTAAATTGGAGAAAAAGAAGTCCACGAGCCCGATGGAAAACAGCGAGCCTCGCATGTTTTCTGTACTTGGTCGCTGCGCTCAAGGAGGGCTAGCCACCGGAAAAGGCATGACCTATGCATGCCTTCGACTAATGAAAGCAAGCAGATTTTATTAGGCAAGCCCACGAACCAATAAAAAACACTGACGTGAAGTTGACAGGGCTCCAAGCCCTTTTCTAAATACTAAAGCGTCTCGCTGCAATACGCATGCGCGAGCGCATGCAACGCAGGCTCGACCCTAAAAAGGGTAAGCAACCGAGCAGTTCATCTCAAGTTTCATTTTGTGAATCCCTGTCTGCTTGGTGAATATATGCAGAATGATCTTGCTGACTAGTAAGGGTGATTAAGCTCAATAAAACAAGTACAACACTGTGTGTAACTATTTCTACAAGATGTCTCAATGGTTTAGAACTTACAAATTGCTAATTGTGTTTTACAGATGCTTTATTAGATTGGAGGAGCTACTAATTTTGAGGTTGATTTTAGAACCGTATATAGGCAATGATATTCAATTTAGGAGACTGATTTCATATTAGGAATTGAGATACTAAAAGGGGATCTTGAATAGATTTTAAATATTTTCAAGAATAACATAATTTTGTTTGATTAACACTATAGGGACAGGAAATTTACATAGGATATGTTTACTAAAAGGAAGAGATTTAATTTTAGAATAATGAATTTATTAGGAGTGTTTAAGCAAAATGATGGGTAGCATGCTTAAAACTACCAACTTGACGGTCAGATCAAAATAGGATATCTTATGTTATCTCAAAAGAAGTATTGAAAGAATCAGCAAATGTTGAATACTGTACACATTAGGATTTAAAATGCTTGTCAAAAGAAGAACTTAAGAATAATGTTCATGGAAAGAACATTCAGGGGAGGATGTAACCATGGATGTATTGGACATAAAGAGTTACTGTTAGACCTGACAGCCTTGGGGTGGTCACCCTCACCTTTTGGCCTGCCTCCCTCCACTTTTTGACACTGTTCTTGCTGGTTTTAGGACTCTGCACACTTTACCACTGCTAACCAGTGCTAAAGTGCAGATGCTCTCTCCCTTAAAGCATGGTGACATTGGATCATACCCAACTGGCTTATTTAATTTACTTATAAGTCCCTAGTAAAATGCTACTAGTGGGCCTGCAGCACTGATTGTGCTAACCACATAAGTAGACCCCTAACTATGTCTCAGACCTGCCATTGCAAGGCCTGTGTGTGCAGTTTCACTGCCAATTCGACTTGGCATGTAAAAGTACTTGCAAAGCCTTAGACTCCCCTTTTTCTAAATATAAGTCACCCATAAGGTTGGCCCTACGTAACCCATGGGGAAGGGTGCTATGTAGGGAAATGGCAGGACATGTACCTATGTAGTTTATATGCCCTGGTAGTGTAAAACTCCTAAATTAGTTTTACACTGCTGTGAGGCCTGCTGCTTTCTTAGGCTAACATTAGGGCTACCCTCAAACACTGTCCGAGTGGTAGATTCTGATCTAAAAGGAGTAACAAGGTCATATTTAGTATGGCCAGAATGGTAATACAAAATCCTGATGACTGGTGAAGTTAAATTTAATATTACTATTTTAGAAATGCCAGTTTTAGAAAGTGAACATTTCTCTGCACTTAAATCCTTCTGTGCCTTACAATCCACGTCTGGCTGGGTTAGTTGCTAGCTCCCTTGTGCATTTCACTCAGACAACCCCAAAGACAGGATGCTCAGTCACAACTGCACACATCTGCATACTGAATGGGTCTTCCTGGGCTGGGAAGGTGGAGGGCCTGACGCTTACAAATCAAAGGACAGTGGCCTGCCCTAACACAATGGACTGCCAAAACCCCTCCCAGGAACCTGGCAGGCAGGATGGAAGTGAAAGAGGGTTCTGTGCACTTCTAAGCCACTCTTTGAAGTCTCCCCCACTTCAAAGGCACATTTGGTTATACAAACTGGGTCCCTGACCCTACCAACTCAGACACGTCTTGACAAGATATCTACTGGGAAAGGAACTCTGAACCAGAACATGCAACCTGCTAAGAGAAGCTGCCTGGCTGCCCAAACGACTCACCTGACTGCTTTGCTGTAAAGGACTGCTGCTTTGCTGTTGCCCTGCTGCCTTGCTGCCCTCTGGCTCTGCTGAGAAGTGCTCTCCAAGGGCTTAGATTGACCTTGCCTCCAGTTTTTCTGAAGTCTCAGGGCCAAAAAGACTTAGGGCCAGATGGTATGATTCTGGCCCATTGCGATTCGGTAATTGCGATTTTTAAGAAATCACAATTACCGACTCGCAAAGGGCCATGTATCACATTTGCGATTCAGTAATTGCGATTTCTTAAAAATCGCAAATGCAATTACCGAATCGCAAATTGTGATACTGGCCCCATTCGCAGTTATGGGCCTGTTGGCCCATAGCTGCAAATTTTCTGCATTTCCTAAATTGCGATGTCTGAACCAGAAATCGCATTTTGGGAAATGCAAAAGGGCAGGGTGCTGGGGGCCTTCTCTCCTGCACCCCAAATTTTTTTTTTTACAATGTAAAGTACACACATGCCAAAAGGGTATGTGTGCTTTACATATTAAATTGAAAAATGCAGTTTTACTGCATTTTTAAATTTTGCACCAGGTTACCACCTGGTTGCAGACAATGGTATTTTGCATGTGCAAAATACCATTCTGCGAAAAATCGCAATTTGCGATTTTTTGCAGAATAGCCTTGCGACCTGGATTTTGCAAATCGCAAATTGCGATTCGCAAAATCCAGGTCGCAACGCAGAAAATCGAAATTTTTCCGATTTTCATTTTGTGGTCTGTGAATGCCTTTGATGCATTGCAGACCACGATTTTGCAATCGCAAACGGCCGATTTCGCCGTTGGCGAGTGCAAAATCATTTGATACATCTGGCCCTTAATCTCTGCAAAGAACTCCGATGCAAATCGATGCACAGCCTGCCGGAATTGACAGACAGCCTACCCTGCTGTGAGTAAATCTCCGCAATGCTGAACCGGAACAATGCAGCCTGGCTCCCCGAGTGGAGATCGAAGCAGCGCCAGCGTTGCAACCAGAACTTCAACGGACAGCCCACTGGATTGATGCATAGCCGAGCTGGAACAACGTGACCCGACTTCTTGCGAACAGAATCGATGCAGCGCCTTCTGTGCATCAGAAATTTCCCTGCATCGCCCACCGGATCAACAAATCTCCAGGGACTTCACCCTGCACACCCAGGATTTCTTTGCATCGTCCCTAGGGTGTCCAAAAACCCTGCAACCCGAAGAGGATCCAAGTCCACGCTCTGAAAATCGACGCAAAGCCCTTGGTGCTTGGGAAACATTGACACATAGTTTGTGTACACCCGGAAAAACCAACGCACACCTCCCCGTTTTCTGCTCATCTCCTCCTCTGCGGTCCTGTGCAGATAATTTAGATGCAAACCAGGTACTTTGTGCTTGCAAGTGACACATATTGCTTTTTAAGAATTAAAGACTCTATTTATCATTACAAAAGTGATATTTCAATTTGTACTTATCAAACCTTGATCGTTTTGACCTAATCTACTCAGATAAATATTCTATATATTTCTAAACCTGTGCTGTGTATTTTGTGTGGTGTTTCTAGTGTGTAATTGCAGGATTTATTGCACTAATACTTTACACATTGTCCTCTAAGTTAAGCCTGACTGCTCAGTGCCAAGCTACTAGAGGGTGGACACAGGATAATTTGGATTGTGTGTGACTTACCCTGACTAGAGTGAGGGTCCTTGCTTGGACAGGGGGTAACCTGACTGCCAACCAAAGACCCCATTTCTAACAGTTACTGAGTCCCTTTATATTATATGAGTATCAAATTTGGCAATCTGGAAGCAGAGTAAATATTGTAACATAAGCTCAAGTTATTAAAATACTGTTCATTTTGCTACTAGGACCATTCCCCCTCTACTCAGCCTTTGCCATGTACTCACCTATGGGGATATCAACTGTATAGGGTGTGAGTAGGACAGGCAAAGGCAGCAATGCCAAGATCCGAAGGCACTGGTAATGTCACTCCACTCAGCCAATACTGTGTTCTCTGCTACTAGGAACATTCCCCTTCTACTCAGCCTTTGCATGCACTCACCTATGGGGATATCAACTGTATAGGGTGTGAGTAGGACAGGCAATGACAGGCAATGACAGCAATGCCAAGGTCAGAAGGCACTGTCCAGTCAATGCAAAACACATGCTCACTGTGCATCTTTACTAACATCTGTGTACATCAACTCCCTATGAAAGTCTGCCCACCTGAGAGGATGACTTATGTGTACTGTGTATAGTACTTGTTTTAACATGACTGTAAATCCCAGGGGGAACAGTTCCTCTAATGCCAATAACCAGGAAACCTCCCACAATGACATTGTGCTGCTATCTGTTAATTCACAAGTGCAGGTTACTTACCTGGGAGGGACCAACATGCAGGACATGGTGCACTCTGTGATGTGCCTAATCAACTAGATCCATCTTGAGCAGTTAAGCCAACATTTAAATAATGTGGACAGGAAAGACAGCCCAAACTATGTGCCCAATGAATGTAGGACAACTCAAAGGTACCAGGATGCATCATCTAAATATTTGCGGCAGAACATATATTCACAGTGCACTGACCACATGACGACAGCTATAATATACAACCAAGATCCAGGTCTGCCCACCTAACAGTCTACTAGGTCTTAAGATGACCTAAGCCGCATTATGCACAGCCATTGCTGGAAAGGTAGGAGTCCCTGAACAGACATTCAAGTGCCAAGATACTCATACATCCGGTATCAAGGTGACTTGAAATGGAATTGGTCTGTTCCCAAGATGTCAGGTCTATACAGTTGATAGCAGGTGTGTCTCTCACATTAGGGGAAAAATGCAAAGCCAATGTGTACATGGCCTTAATCAAATGCCACTGTAAATTGTTGTAGGTAAATGTCACAATATAACCTGTAACATTCTGTCTCTCACTTAAACAGGTCTACCTGCCACTGAGTACACAGACTCCTAACAAGAGATTGCTGCTCCCCCCATAGATGATGCCCTCAGTGAGGATATCACTCCTGGAAGCGTGGACATTGAGGACTGAGCTGGCTTATCTGGGGAAGCTGGTCAGATGATACCTGTCAGCCTCACCCTGACCACATCAACTCCCCCCAGCCCTGTAGCATCAACTTCTCCAGGCAAACAGGCACCCCCAAACCTGGGTCCAGAGGACAGAATGAATCATCTTGTGCCCCCAGTCCACGTACCTGAGTTCCATCTAGACACCTCTGACAATGATGTACCTGGATCAAGTGGTAGGGGCCAAACTGTGCCAAGGGCTCAGGCACGTGGAGGTAGGGCACATGGAAGGGATTGGAAGGATGCTGTGGGCCAGCGGCAGGAGGCTGCTGGGGATGGGTCTGGCTAGGACACCATCACCCACGTTTTGGGAGCCTACCAACAATCCCAGTGTGTGATGGGCCAGGTTTGCACTGAACTTGGGGAGATCAAGCAGCGGCAGATAGATAACCACCATGAAATATTACAACAGTGAGAGGCCCACAATACCACTTTGGCCTCCCTAAAAGGGGTTCTGAGGGACACGAACACCACCCTGACCAGGGATCTAGAACAACACCAGACCCCTCACATTGGCCTCGTCACATTTGCCCCTTCAACCTCTGTGGAAGGGAGGCCATGCCAGTGGAAGAACCTGCCTCGAACACCCCTGCCTCTGTAGCTGATTAACCCCCTTGCAAGCAGGGACATCTACCCAAACATTCAGAAGGTGCAGATGCCAAGACCTCAACCACTGCCAAAGTGACAGCTTCCTGATGGAGCTCTATGTGTGCCACTGAATCACTCTATTTACTGTTCTTCACACACAATCTATTTTCCAGGATAGTAAGACACTGGACTTTGGACTTCAAACGTTGTGGAAGCAACTCTAATGAGTACATCCTACATGACTGATTCCTTCACTATTTGACTTTTTTTTAAAATCAATTTCCACCTTTATATTCAGAGCACATATGAATACACACAACTAGCAGACAATCAATGCCTAATAGTGATTTTTCATCATTGTGGGGTGTACAATGTGAAATTCATGTGATGCAAATGAGGTACGCTTAAGATGGTAGTGTAAGGAGGAATATGTTACAGGCAGTGTCAGGCTGAGGATTACTAGCAACACAACAACAGAAGTGGTCGCTCACACCAAACGTTTTATTTACACTGTAGAGCCCATAGGCTGCAAATAAGTCTCGATTGTCATTGCCAAGAATGGGTAAACATTGTTGCTTCTGGCTACACATCTAAAAGTATCATCCCCCAAACAGATTTGTGGATGTTGTCACCAACTTGACACTTATCACATACCAAAACCAAGTCTATCCAACTTAAAATACCCCATGACACAGACGGAGGCCAGTACAACAATCCCTAGTCAGAGGCCATCCTATTACAATGGTTAGGCATCTTGTGGCATGTTACACACCTATGTCAGTGTTGTGGCACATGCACCATGGCCTGCAGTGAGGAAACACATTGACAAATATGTACTGGGCATACAAGATCATTATCAACACAATGTGAAGACAGAATGGATGGATTTCACAGGATGACATGTTACAAGGCCACATGATCACACACATGAAACCATTGGACCAACATACCAGGGCAAACAGGTATATTCTGCAGCTCAGATAACTGCCCTCTCACTGTCCAGGCAGCCTGGGCATGGGACTCACACAACTCAAATTTGCGACAAACAGTGCCTGGATCATTCCATGTCCCACTCACATGTCAGACCAGCTACAGCCACCTGCCAATGACACAACTCTGAAATGCCCACATGAGGATGGGATGGTAAAGAAACTTGGAAGGAAAAAAGGATATACAACAAGTTTAATCAGACAAAGGCATACATGAGACACAAAAGTCATTTTAAGCTTCTGTTATTTCTTAGACAGTGCAATGTGACTGGCCCAAACAAAGGAGATCCACAAGAGAGGCACATCTTCAATTCTGATGTGGCCAGCAAACCTGGCCTGTATAATGCATAGCATGAGATGCCCTGTCTCATGGTGACAGTGATACCCTTCTCTACAAATCCTGACCTTTAAGTACCCCATTCAGTCACAGTAATCACAGAACATCACATGCTTACACTCAAGAGAGGTACTGATTGATGAGATCTTCCCACATGTCTCCACCTTCATCCTGATCATTGTCATTACTTGGAATTACGGGAGGTTCACCCGGTGGCACTGCCAGCTCTTCCTCATCAGGGATGTATGGGGTGTTTCTCCTCAGGGCAAGGTTGTGGAGCATGCAGCAGGGCACAATGATCTTATAAACATTTGTGGGTGAATAGAGGAGGGCTCCACCTGATTTGTCCTTGGTGCAGAATCTTGCTTCAAGAGCCGAAACCCTCCTTGACGACACAGCAAGTTCATCCATGTGCCTTGATGATGCAGACTTCCCCTAGCATAGTTTGGTTGCTCACTGGTGTCAACAACCAGCGACGGTTTGGGCAGTCAGTCCAGAACAACGTCTCACTAACAGCAGACAGAGCGTACAAACACACATTACATATGTTACTTACCAACCAGCCAGGCCCTCGCTGTGTACATTAATGTAATCAGCTGGGAAATTAAGCTGTTCCGCATAAAGTAGGCATCATGGACTGAACCCGCATAGAAGGCACAGACTTGAGAAATGTAGAGGTCTGCCAAATACACTGCTTGGGCATTGATAGAATGGAAGTTCTTCCTGTTCCAATAGACCTGTTCATTGCCATGTGGTGGAGCCAGGGCTCCTTGGGTACCATCAATGGCTCCCACAACATGTGGTATGTGTACCAAACCATAGAACTCTGTTTTCACATGAGCAAAATCCTCACATTGAGGAAAATAAATGTAGCTGTCCAGGTGTGTCAACCTTGCTGAGAGAACATCCTTCTAAACCAAACTGAACATAGGATGGGACATCCCAGCAGATAGGGCCACTGTGCTTTGGAAGCACCCTGTGGGCAGGAAGTGCAACACTGACATGACTTGGACTATGGGTGGTGTGCTATTTGGATGATGTATGGCTGGTATCAGATCTGGTTTCAACTGATGACAGAGATCTGTGATTGTCTGTGGTAGATCTGTATGACATGTCTGTTCTCCATTGTCTGCAAGTCTGCTAGTGGACAGTACACAGAAGGGTGTCTGATCCTTCTTCTCCCAGTGGAACTATGTGGGTCAAAAAGAAAAAAAGGCAGTCACTTAATGTGTCCCTAGCAAATTATATCATACATGTCAGATATGAAAGGTGATGTGTGAGTCACTGTAAACATAATACACAACATACACCAGGGACAAAACTTGCACATTTGTGAAACATTAACGCCTTACGTATCTACATATGTCTACAAAACCTCTATCTGGTAAGCAACCTTATGTCCAAATTACTCCAAAAACTGTCTGTGATTCAGTGCCCCAAAATATGTTGTCATATCAGCACGACCACATACCTAGATTATAATGGAAACAATTGACCTACATGGCAGGACAAGGCCAACACTCAATATTTGCAAGCACACCATTTTAATTCTTGTGACGCATCAAAATATATAGTTTAATTGCATTGTATATCTCTAAAATGGTGGCTGCCTGACCTACTCCATTGGAAATTAGGACCCACCTGCGACTGCAGGTGGAAGTGACCATGGCAGTAGGATAATGCTACCACGGCAGACACTGCCATACAATAACATTGCTGCCTGTGGCAGTTTTGGGCTAAAGGCAGTGTCTGCCGGCAATGACTGTTGCATACATGGAAGACGTGACCGCCATTTTCTATTGATTCTCTCACGTGACTCCTGACATTGCAGCCATTAAGACCTCCACAACCTTAGCTCCTCTGTACCACCTCTGGGAGCATTCATCCCACATCCTACAGGTGATAGGGCCCCTGCCTTCTACCCAAACATCTGGAGAAGCTGGTGTAGGGGATCCTACCCCTGTATGGACAGCTCTGTGGTGCGCCAGAGGAGCAGGTAAGTGCACGATGTGCACACTTTTCTTTGTACCTCTACTTTTATTATCTTTAGTCATCCTTGTTTTAAGGCCAGTTTGTATGAGCTTGACTGCAAAGACGGTTGCATACCTGGCAGACGTGACCACCATTTTCTATTGATTCTCTCACATGACTCCTGACATTGCTGCCAGCAAGACCTCCACAATCTTAGCTGCTGTGTACTACCTCTGGGAGCATTCATTCCACATCCTACAGGTGATAGGGCTCCTTCCTTCTTAACCGAACAGCTGGAGAAGCTGGTGTAGGAGGTCCTGCCCCTGTATGGACAGTTCTGTGGTGCACCAGAGGAGCAGGTAAGTGCACCATGTGCACACTTTTCTCTGTACCTCTACTCTTATTATCTTTAGTCATCCTTGGTTTAAGGCTAGTTTGTATGAATGTGTCTGCAAAGCCCTGTAGGTGCTGTCAGTGTGCATTTATGGTTGAGTCAATGAGCATGTATCTATGTCAAGTGACAGGTTTGTAGTCCTGGGACAATGTGGTGAGTGTGCATTGAGTGTTGTCTGAACCAACATGTGCTTGATGCACATGGCTAGGTGAATTGTTATGACAGCCATCCCCAGCATAATTTTGCTGCAAGATGTCTGTATTGTGTAGTCACATGTGATTGCATGGCAGCAGGAGGGTTGACCGTATGTTGTATGCGTTGGTTGGCCACCATTTGAGCTCTTTCTGTGTTCGCACAGTGAACTCTGGCCACATATTGCCTTCCTGGACTGTTGTTCTAAAGCCAGGTAATGACTCACGATGCCCCTCAGCTCTGCACATACACAGCCAATGTAAATTGGCTGTTGGCTAGATGATGTACTGTGATGACTGTGATGTTCTTGGACATGGTATACTGTGTGGGTATGTCTGCTCAGTTTGGGAACCTGTATATTATCACTCACTCTATACCTGAACATTTGGACTGGTATTGAATCATTTTTCCTCTACAAGTGTGACATTGTGCACACTCCCTGCATCCCTGGACAGCATGTGATGGTGCCAAATCATGCCTCACTGCCAATATGCAACTTGTGAAAGCCATGTCCACTGATTAATATGGGGACTGCATTAGGGGCAGTGTCATAATCCGTGACTGATATGCTCATATTAGATCTGACAATGTGTGTCACATAGCCTTGACATATCCCTCAATTCCACAGCCCTGTTGGCGTTTTCATCCAGTTCTGATGTGTCCCGTGCAGGCGCATACTATTTTGGATATTGCACATATGCAGGCAGTGTCCTGTTGAGTTACGTGCCATGACCTTGGACTCTGTGGTTATAGCTATGAAGCAGAATGTGCATAATGCAGGGCCAGGCATCTCTTTCAGCACTATAGGTTTTGTAAACACACATGTGTGGATGTGTGTACAGTAATGTGACACACAGTCCATCACCACCAGAACTAGCAGGTGCCTGCATCTATACCTGCACATGTCCACACATGGGCAGGCTTGCCTCTTTGTGAGCTCAACATGTCACTCCCTTCAGTGTGGTCTAAGCACTATGGAACTGTATGTAGACCGGCTGTGACATGTAGGACTGTATGCAGCAGGTGACATTTAGTGGTAGTGAATGTTTTTGTGCATTGTTTGCAGTGTGCTTGACCTGTCAACTGCCAATTTGTGAGATGTGTTCATCGTGTTCATGGTGAATGTCATGTGATTAGTTCATGTCCATCAAAGTCACTGTTTTCCTACCTGGTCAGTGCAGGGTCCGAGCTGGGTAGTGTCTATTGGCACCCTAATGGGGAGTGTTTGCAGTCATGTCTTTGAGTCCAATGCATGCTATGTGCCACAGGTGGACAGGATGGTCAGGACGGTATGTCATTAACTAGGTGCACTGGCATGTATGTGACTCAGCCATTTTGTATGGGACTTGTGGACATAATATTTTGTCTTATCAGTTGCATCAATGCAGGTCAACCCCCATCAGAAGGAGATTTCAAGAGCCATCACCAAGAAAGTGCAGACCCTGGGGGGTCCACATCTGGTGGAGGGCCCACTGTTGGAAGAGGTAGGAGGATCTGAGACACTGGGCCCGGAAGACCGCAGAGGCGGTCTGGGAATGTCCTCCCAATGAGCAATGGGGTACCCATCGGACCCTGACCCCCTATTGGCCCGTATTTTGGCAGTCGCCTATCCAGCCTTGTTTGAGGTCAGCACAGTGGCCACAAGGGGGTAAGTACATCGAAAACTCATGATTGAACCTTTAGCAGGTGATTGAGTGAGGGATAGACTGCTCCCCCGACAATGTAGAATGTGTCATGTGTCACATACTGTATCTTCTGGGATGAAATTAGTGTAGATGGGACATGTGTTTTCAACTGGTGTGCTCATCCTTTTGGAGCTGGGACCTAGGACTAAACTATGGCAAACACTCAGTTGAAATGCCCAGCATGGAGCAGATATAACTGTGCTTAGTGTTCAGATATCCTGTTTTGTTGTAACTGCCCTAGTGGCTGTTAGTTTCCGCCAACAGGTCATTCCCCACAAATGTTACAGTCCAAAGGAAAGTAGGATGTGTGTCACTGTCCTCTGTCATGTGTCTGGGGATATGTGTAGGTTGACATATTCAAACCAGGTGAAGGGTTACTCCATTGTATATTGGTTGTTGGTGCCTCACAGCAGTCTGTGATGCATGAGTGTCCATCATACATGTCACATGATTTACATGGTAAAATCTTGGCAGCCGTACATACTACTTTCCATTGATAATAGAGGGGGTTATGCATTGTCATGGGTGATGTGTCATCAGTGTAGTAAACATACCTTGTGCCAACATGTCTGCATGTGCTCCATTCCCACTAGGACACACATATATGCAGTAGATGTATGGCATGGGTTGATGTTGAAAAACTCGTACAAATATGTTCATGGGGTCCTGTTGTCGTTATGATACATCTGCGATGGTTGTCCATTTCCTGTGATGCTCCAGACAGGACTTTGTCACCAGTCATACAGAAACATTCATGCCTAATAGTGTGTAATAAGTCATGCGTAACTGCAGTAGCTATCCACTTGATGATGATTTGTATCCTTGATGTGACATGATGGTTTTAGGTCTGTAGCACCTGTGTGTTGTTTGGGAACTGTGCCATGACTGGATGGATGCAACATGGAGTGACTTGAAGTGATGTTTGCATGACATGTGTTTGAGGTCAGGGATTCATCCACAGACAGACGCCATGCTTGTCATGTTTGATATGTGGGTAGTGATGTTGATTCTCATTATACAACAATTCGGTTTCCTCCTAATAGTAATTGCAAGGTCTGTGTCCCTCTTTCCTTCATGGTACAGTTGTCTACTACACCAACACTCTGAAGTAAACATAGAAATGGGTGTGAGACATTGCTGGGGGATATACAAGTCTTAAAAGGGCCAGTCATTTCTGTATTTCATGAGACACCTCTATGTGAGGTTTGGCGCCTGAAATAAAACACATGTAGTGCACATCTGGGTGACCTTGGTACTACCTCCTTGACTCATTATTGAAATGTGTGACTTGTGGAGCTGTACATTCTTGGGGTATGCCCACTGTGGCATGGATGTTTCCATATTATCTAATCCAAGAATGACATGTTTGAACCAGTGTCGTTTGCCCGTCCTTACCAACATCACTTATTGTAGAGACTTCATATTGGTGCAAGTTAGATGTGTGCACAGACTTGTGTGACTGTAATTGGTAGGGTACTTTACAATGGTATTCAATTATTGATACTTGTTCCATGTGGTGGGCTGCATGCGGCAGAGGTTTGATGTAGAGTGGTCACCTAGCTTGGTTATGGTTAGTGTAGTAGCTACACTTCATCCATGCTATTGTAGTTAGCTGAGACCAAGATTAGCTCATGTGTTACCTTTGTGATTCCAGATGGCATGCATGGTTCTGTATTGGCACATGATCCTGGTACTTTGCTGTCACTTTATGTGGTAGGCCACTTGACATGATGGTATGTTTTGTCTACCAGAGTTATGATTGATATGTCATCATGTACATGTTATGACCTTACTTCATCTTTGTTTGGCAGCATCAGTACCAGCAGGCAAGGGATATGGGACCAAGCCAAGTGGGGAAGCATCTGGCCATGGGACCTCAGTCCACGAGACCACCAACAGCAAGGGACCCAGTGGCCCGGAGGGCCAGGGAAGTGCCACGGGGAGACTGGATCTGCCTTTAGATCATCAGATTCCTCCTCCAGTGGTCACTCCCTGGTGGTGATGTACTCATTGAGGACAACTCCAGAACCATCTTTTTCTACCACTCGCATTCTATCACTGCCGTTCCCTGATGCTCCCTACCTAGTTGCCCAGGCTCGCTTACCCAAGGGGGTGGGTCAGCCCCTGTTAGCCTTGCTGTCCTCAGTGAGGAGGTTATTGACCTCCTGAGATCAATCTCAGTGGGCCAGATGGTCATAGTGATTCCATATTCAGGGACTGAAAGTCCGGATCCAGCAAAGCAATGCATTCCTGCAGGGCATTAACGGTGAAGTCCCTGACCTTCAGAGATCATTTCAGGCTCTTGCCTCAACACTGACATTATCCAGTCACCCCTTGTCTTATGTCTCCCCTCCACCTTCCTCTTCACAGTCCAAATCCCCCCTTCCCTGACTCTCCCAAAGCACAAAGATAGACTTGTAGGCATCAACCTCATCAGACAAGGCTAGCACACACAAACATTAGCATCACAAGACATACCACCGGCACGCACACAAACAACATCCATCAGCAGACACAGCAACAGTCACAATTTCCCCTGATACTCCCACTCCCAACATCCCACATACAACATCTGGCACACCTACAGACACCACATCACCAGTCACTGATCCAGCCACCACACCTACCATAGCCGCAGACACCACCCCAGCAGACCCTCAGATGTCCACCCCAGTCATCACATCTGCAAACCCCACAACCAGACACACCTACATGCAGCACATCCACCATACCCGCAGTCACCTCCCCAATGGACACCCACTCACACATCACAGCATTCTGCAGCACCTCCACCCCCTCATCCTCAACACATAAACACCCTCATTCACACACCCAACAGACACCCACCACACACAAGCACACCTCTCACATACACGCTCCCGAAACATCCACACCTACACATCAGACAAGCACTCCCTCAACTTCTAAAGCCTGACCCCCATCTGATGACCACCCTTGTGTGTCAAAGAATTTTTTTCTGCATGAGCTTGCCCTTACCCCAGTTCTTCCCACACCTATAACACCCCCAAAAGGTCAGTTTCCCTCCCCAAGGCTATCCTTTCCACCTCCAAGGCCTCCCATGCCTTACCTGCAAGCACCAAAGCTCCTACCCCGTCAAGAAAAAGTTGACCGCTCCCAAGAAGGTAATCAGCCCTCCCAAGCTCAAACCCAACACCCTGCCTCCCTGATAATCCCTGAGAATCCTGCCTGCCCCCTTGATGCCCCTACCTGTGGAGATTACAGGGCAGTCAGGAGTCAAGTAGGGGCCCAACACCGCTCCTTTTCGGCAGACTGTTTTGGACTGGCCTATGGCTTTGGACTGCAAAACAGTTTCTTGAATAAACCCAACTAGTTGTTGGTGGTTTGTCCTGCATTTCCTTTCCTAGCTTTCTGTTGTTCCTGCATGACATTGGTTGTGAGTCTGTATTTGTGTGTATTTGGCCTGCTTGCTGCTCCATGTGGTGTTTTTTTAAGTATGTGAGTTTGTGTGCAGTGCTGTTGTCCCCCAAGGGAAGGGTGTGTGTTGTATGATGGATATGTTTTTGTTGCTGCAATGTTGGTGTCATGGCATTGTGTTGTGTTTGTAGTGGTATGTGTATCTTTTTATGTTGTGGGATGTGGGCATGTATGGCGAATGACTTTCTCCCTAATATGGCTATTGTCTACATGTGGTGTGTGTGTTCTTGGGTTTTGTCAGTGCAGATTTGTAGTGTGTTGAGTTGTGGTACTTAGCTTTGCATTTGAGTGCACATGTCCATTTAGTTGTTTGTCCCTTGCAGCTGGTTGGTGTAGGGGTATGTCCCATGGAGTGTGAGTTGTGTGTGCTTTGTTGCCCTGCCCTGTCCCCATTGTGTGACTGTGCATGCAAATTGCTATTTGTATTGCTTTTCCCTGATATTCAATTGTTTGCAACTGCTGTGACATGTTGTGTGGTTCCTTGTTCAACATAATATGTATAGGAATGCAGCCTCCTTCTAAGTATAGTCCTGCTGCTTCCATCGCAGCTGTGCAGGTGTTGTGGTGGTGCACTTTGTGTTTTTTGTCTATTTGTCTCTGTGTGTCTTGGCCATAGCATTGTTGGTCCATTGTGCTATGAGTGTGTGTGTGTGATGTGTGTCTCGAAAGCAGTGTTGTTTGATGGTGGTGTTGTGTGTGTGCCATGGCAGATGGATGCATATGTGTGTTGTATGTGTGGTCAGTCCCTGGCCAGTGTTGGGTGTAATTTTGTGGAATAATTTGTATATGTGCATTAGTTGTGTTATTTTTGCTGTGTGTGTGTATGTTGTGTGGCTTTCAGTGTCCCTGAGCCTGTATTGTGTAGCTGTGCGTATATGTGTGGTATTTATTGCCATGCAGTGTGTGTGTGTGTTGGCAGAAGTGTGAGTGCTGTGAATGTGTATGTGTTGCTTTATGTGAGTGTGTGCGTTTGGAATGATAGGTGTAGGTGCTGGCCTTGGCATTCCCCCACCCCCCTATAATGTGTTTGATAGCGGTATAAATTTGTTAAACATATTAATAATACAGGTAGGTGTGTGTACTTATGGTTGGTGTCATCTACATTGGCGTTATATCCCTTGTCTTTCGGCGAGCAGGAGCAGCGGCATGATGTTTAGGAAAGGCTCCATGGTGGCTCCGAACATGTTGCTGTCTGCAGGTGAGTGTTTTCTTTTAAACTGCATGTTTCTGCCTTCTGCTACGTGATGGTTGGACCGCAACAATTACACTGGTGGTGTGCAATCTCGTAAAAGGTCTGGCAGAATCATGGTCTCTGCCAGCCGTTTGTGCCTCCAGACGACTGCGGTGGTCTGTGCTGCTTGGTGGTGACAACGGCCCGCTGGCGGTCTTCTATTTAATTGACTACTAAACTCAAAATAGGGTGGGGGGTCCTGACAGACTGCTGGCGGTCGGACCGCCACCACCAACATGGCGCTCACAGTGCCACCAAACTTGTAATCAGCCCCTAAGTGTTATTAATTTAAATATGGAATAAAGGTAATATAATTAAGAAATTAAGAAATCATTGTGATTGAGAATTTCCATTTTTTGTTTGGTCATTGGTGTGTATCTTCCTAATGAGAGAAAACTAATTTGGACTGTACCAATGAGAATTTGTGTGCTGTAATAGTGTGGCACCAAGCAGTCTTTCTCCTGACCCTCTTTAATTTTGGAATTTGCAAACATGACTTTCTTACATCTTCCCAATCAACCATAACACTTATTAAAGGTAATAAAGCAACCCAATGTTATCGTAGGGAATAGGTAGGTCTCACAGTAGTGAAAAGCAGATTCAGGGTTTTTTTCCTACTGGGACATGTAAAACTCAAAAGTACATGTCCAACTGTTTAATGACAATGCACCCTGCCCTCTAGACCATCCAGAGACTACCTTAGGGGTGACTTATATGTTACAAGAAGGGAGTTTAAGGCTAGGCAAGGGATTTATTTTGCTAAGTCGAATTGGCAGTTAAAAATTGCTCAAGGCTGCAATAGCAGGCCTGAGACATGTTTTAAGGGGCTACTTAAGTGGGTGGCACAATAAGTGCTGCAGGCCCACTAGTAGATTTTAATTTGTCAGCCCAGTGTATGTGGTATAGCACTTTACTAAGGACTTATGGGTAAATTAAATATGCCACTCAGGTGTACCCCAATTTTAGTGAGTGAGCGCAAGCACTTCAGCACTGGTTATGAGTGCACAGAGTCCTGAATACAACAAAAAACAACCTCTGCAAAAAAGTACGGATTAAGGTAAAACGCTTGGAGAAAGACCACTCTAAGACTGACAGATGTAACTACCATCCATCAAGAAAGCAGTCCTAATTCAAGTTTTTTACTGATGAACTGGTAGAGATGCTATGAACCAAATAGGGGGGAGAAAATAACGCACCAATAAGGCTTAAGTGGATTAAGTTCTGTATTGCTTGATTTAACACCTGGAAACCAACCTTTTGCCAACTAAATAGTTTGTGTGAGTCGTCAAATGGAACCCACCTTTCTTTAACCTGGGACTCAACATTAGATTAGTTATATTGTGTAAAGCTTGACTTGGCAAAAATTAAGATATAAAAGCCAAAGGCATTAAATCACTGTAACAATTTCCATAAAACAGGAACATGGCTTTTAAATAACTAGAAATGGCTGCTGCCAAATAAATCATCTCTTTTAATCTATGGATCTTTCTTAATTTGTCTTTGTTTAGATTATTTAATCATATGTATATAATGTATGACATCTTTTAACTATGACAGTTGTGCTTATTGTAAGTAATTGAAGAATAAAGCTGCATTTCATTGCACTGTTCACAACTGACTAGGATGTAGGCCTGATTGCAGGCAGATCGCAATAAAGCGGACAACAGATCCACCAAGTAGGTCATCCCAGTCAACAATTTTACCTTCTGACTTAGTCTCTGATTCGGAAATCAAATGGGGCCAAGGTCCAAAGTTATTGTTGATGAGGGTCCCTTGGAGTTGACTATGTCGTCATTGAGCTCCTGCTGAAGTTTTTGGTTTTAGTGCCAAGAACAAGAGATAACTATATTTTGTAGCCACCAAGGTAGCTTTATGGGTCAGAGAGATTTGCTCCCACCTTACAGTTCTAGGGTACTTCATACTTAGTCACTTTTTCTGAAGTCAAAATCCTTCATCAGGGCAAGGCTGGAAACTGTAGCCAAGCAGGGTGTCATGAGGCTAGATATCTTTACATTGAGGCCTGCTAACCCAGTTTTCTGTGCGGCACAAAGCTCTGAGTGAGACAAACCTTGTTTTCTTGCGTATCTATAGTGAGAATGTCCTGAGCAAACATCAATACATTTCCTGGTCTTCTGGAGGTGGAAAAAATACTCAGTCCCACTTTTTTCCAACTGCTGAGAAAATTCCATCTGGTCAGTCCTGCTGCCCCTAGGTCCTCAATGCATACTTGTGTGAACCAGCTCTCTCTTAAGGCAGGTATGTTTCAGGGTTAAGTCCCTTATGGTCACTTGGGCCTTCTTGGAGTCAGAAGTCCTTTTGAATGCCCCAGAAACACACAAACAGGAAGCCAACCATTTGACCCTTATTGTGTATTTCAAATCCATGAGTGTAAGAAGGGTTCAGGAGTCCTTGAGTAAGTTCTTTTCTTCAATCAGGAGTCAGGAGTTTACTTACAGCATGATCTTTTTTCATATGAGACTTCTTAAGCCCAGGAATGTTCTGAGGAGGTGGCAGTTGAGCAAGATTTATCATGTGCACTAGCCTGTGTTTGGAGAAATTCTGCCATAAGATCATCTTTTTTTGTAGTCCACCGCCATTTGCAGCACTTTGCCTTTGTTGTTGCCTCTGCAGTATCTTGGCCCCTCACCTATTTAGATGAGCTGTTTTCCTATGTGATGGGGACAACACTGGTTCTCTCTCCTAATGTGACTGAAGCCAGGCTGTCTAATGGGGTCCTGGAAATTGAAAACAGAAACCCTTCCTAACATTTCAAACTCAATACAGGTAGCCTTACAGTTACCATTTGTTTTACCAAATCTTCCAAATTAATTTCCAGATAGCTAATCCTTGCTAGGTGGTCTACAGTTAACACCCATCTGTTCCTACTGGGCTCACTAGCAGGCTACTGTGTGCTAAGCCAGAGTTGCTAACTCTCTCAACCAAGTATGTATATATAAGCTCTGGAGGAGTTCAGTTGCAAAACCTCAATATGCACAGTGCCTTTTTTAGGTTTCGCCTGCACAGCACTTGCGCTGTGCTTGTGAAGTCTACTGTATTTAATATACATTTTAAAAGGGGTTTACATCCTGCCCCGTTGCTTTCCTTGTTTTTCATTGGTTCCTGTGCTTGCCACTTACTTTTCCTCCATTTCTATGGGCTGTAGCACTATTTCCTGAATTTACCAATGCTTGTTTCTCCTGTGTTTGATCTTATCAGTGTCCTGAAGCCCAAGTACTCCTTTTAATCCATGTTGATGCGTGGAACTTCTTTTATTCGGTTTCGTCTGCATCACATTTTTTGTTTAGGTTTACCTAATCTATCCCTGCCTATATATATTTAAAGAGTGCTAGTAATCCTTGCCATGACTGAAAGTATTTGATGTGTGCTTGTCCTCTGCATGTTTTTCAGGGCAAACCCTCCGGTACGTGAAGCCCCTCCATTTTGTGTGCATTTGTAGCCCTATATTTATGTCTATTGGCTAAAAGGCCAGGGGAGCTGCTCGCGAGCCATCCTAGTGTTTCTTGGAAGGCTTTAAAGATCGAGCCATCCAGCATGAGGTTCAGTTGCTTCTTTTAAAGGAAGTGTTCACCGTGGATCTGCAGCCCACTGGTTGTTTCCACTACGGTTCTCCCTTGGGCACACACTGTAAATTATATATACTTAATACAACAAATATTGCACACCCTGGTGGCACTAAAATCTGGCCTCTCTAATTTTCTTGATTTGCATTTTAATTTGTCCTTTACTCATTATTTACAGCTCTAATAGCAGCTCCCCTCGACATACTCGAGGGTTGTTTTTCTTTTTTTTAATACATTGGTTAGCCTGTTCTCAGCATGCCACTATTATGGCCAACTAGAGTCAACCCTCTAGTTCCTTATACTCTACAACATTGTTGTCTCTTGTGGTTTGCTCTGCATTTTTTAAAATCATGTGCAATGCTGACTTTTAGTAATAGTCCACCTCTAAATGGACGACTATAGTAAGACCTCTACTTGTTTTACCTCATATAACTCAGCTGATTTCTGCATTCTCTGGCGGCTTCAAATTAATGTTAAATACAGAGCAAGACAAGACAGTTTTGTCGTGACTCCACTAGGTCTAGTAAGTACCTGCCAGCCTCCTAAGTAACTGTATAGGTAGAAAGGCAGCATTTGTGCTTCATGCTGAATGCGTTCTTTCATTATTTGCAGCATTGGTAAGCACAAGCATGGTGATTTCCCACTGGGTGAGTCAATATGTGTCTGCTGTTTTATACTACAGCGAGCTCGACTTTAATGGTGTTCTTGTGTGGTCTGAATTGCAGCAAGCACCGGATGACTATAGCATTGTTCTGTGTTATCTACCTGACTACAATGCCCGTAATGTTTTCAGATGCCACATTGTGTGGAGAATCATCCACTAGTTTGTCCATGGTGCTTTTCCATGCTGCAACCTGACACTTAACACTGCTGTGTGTTCTATTTTATAACATGGTTCACATGTATAATAATGCACGTTAGAGTAGGTTTTTGGCTGCACTAAAGATTACAGTGTAGAAATCATTAGAGGATGTGGCGTAAAAGCCAGAGCTGCTGACTTTGGAGCTGGGGAACCGGGTTTGTGTTTCGCCGTTGGGGAAACATCCGGTGATTCTGGAAAATCACTCAGGGGGTTATTACAACATTGGCGGTAAAAGCCGCTTACTGCCGTGCAAAAGACTGCCAACACACCTCTGCGGCCGTGGAATACCGCCACTGCCACAGCTCGGAATCTGCCAAAATCTAGACACCCACACATGTCCGCCACACCAAAGGTCAGTGATAAACTGGCAAAAACAAAACCGATACAGTCACGCCAACAGGAATACGCCCACACTATCACGACCCACGAATACACGCGGCGGACTTTTAACCGCGGCATTCCATTGACGGTACACACCGCCACGCTCAAAATACACATTCACATACAAAACACAACCACATTGGACAATTCAAAATACACACACCTGATACACATACACACACCACTCCCACACACTCAAAACAATATAAAACACACAACCACATCACCCACAAACACTTACGACAACAATTGTGACAGAAGGCCATAGAGAGACACCACCAGAAAGAACAACAGCATCCACAGGCACTCAACACCATCACTCACACAACATCCACGCACCTCACACAACAAACCTCTAAATATCACCCCACACATCACAACAAACACCACCCCACACATCACCCACACCACCCCAGGGCACCGCAAAGACATCCCATGTTTTCTGAGGAGGAGCTCAGGGTCATGGTGGAGGAAATCATCCGGATAGAGCCACAGCTATTCGGATCGCAGGTGCAGCACACCACCACAGCTAGGAAGATGGAGCTATGGCGCAGAATCATGGACAGGGTCAACGCAGTGGGACAGCACCCAAGAACTAGGGATGAAATCAGGAAGAGGTGGAACGACCTATGGGGGAAGGTGCGTTCCGTGGTCTCAAGACACCAGATTGCGGTTCAGAGGACTGGCAGAGGACCCCCACCTCCTCCCCCAGAACTCACTACATGGGAGGAGCAGGTCTTGGCTATACTGCATCCTGAAGGCCTCGCAGGAGTAGCTGGAGGGGTGGACTCTGGTAAGTCAAACCTTTAACTACTTCATCCCCCACCCACCTGCATGCTATCACATACCCTCACCCTTGCCCTCACCCCCATCACTCCAACTCCTCACAAAAGTCCCAATATCACAAACCATACATCCCAAGCCCAAGCCCTGCATGTAACAGCAAAGCATGGACACTCATCACCAAAGCATGTCCACTGCACATTCCCATACATCCCCTAAATCATTATCACACAAGGTCTCACACAAGAATGCAAGCACTGGGGTACAGGGTCACCCACCCATTGCACTCCATGGCACACAGATGCAATAATCATGCTTTTACACACCTGCAGGACCCCTACCCAACGTCACCGGACAGGAGGGTCAAGACATGTCCACTCCACCCACAGAAGAGGCCCACAGTGATGACAGCAGCTCTGTCCAACTGGATCTAGATGACCAGCCCGGCCCATCTGGGACCTCGGGACAGTCGGTTCCCCTCACACTGGCACAAGCCACAACAGAGCCTCCCCCTCTGGAAACACCAGCACAGCACCCACCCAGCGGGCCCATACCTCTGTCCCCAGGACACGTCAAGCAGCAGTGTGTCCACCACTACAGGGAACCCAGGCTAACCCACCACCCCATCAACACCAGGGACCTGTGGGCAGTGGTAGTGGGCACATGGTTCAGGGGACAGAGGCACAGGGTAACAGGGGAGCTGGGATGGCTGCTGTGTGACAGGGGGAGGACAGGCCCAGGAAACCCACTCTCCACGAGGCCCTCTCCAACATCATGGGAGACTACCACCATTCACAGGAGACAATGGCAACGGTACTGGCCAAGTTTCAGGAGACCCAGCGGATGCAGGAGGAACAGTATTTGGGGTTCAGGGAGGAACTCAAATCCATCAATTCTACCCTGGGCACCATTGTAGGGGTGCTGAAGGAACTCGTCAACACCAGGAGGGACAGTGTGGCCCAACAAGGGGCCCCTGACACTGGCCTGGACGATCAACTGCCCACCACTTCCGCCGGTGATAGTGGACAGGAGGCACCGCCACAGGACCACAACACCAGCAAACCCACCCCCTGCAGATGGAGAACCATCCCGCAAGAGGTCCCTGAGATCCAGGACAAAGACAGAGAACAATGCCAAGACCCCTGCCAAGAAATGAGACCACCCTGATTGTCATCCTTCTGTCCCACTTTGTCACCCTGTCCATCCATCAAGTGCCCCAGCTCCACTTCCTATGCCCCTTTAAACAATGCACCTGTGAGACTAATAGACTGGATTTTGCCATGGACATTCCTCCACCATCACCCCTGACCATTTTACAACCCCCTCCACTATTTTGCACTTAAATAAACACCCTTAAATCACAAAACAATCTGGAGTCAGCCTGTGCTTTCGAAAATGTGTATTAGCAATAACTGTGGCAAAATGCTATATCCAATGTAATGTCAACATACCTATGTCACACAGCTCTAGTCCATGCAGAAACAAAGCAGAGGTCACACAGTGGGACCCACATCTGTGAAGTTGAAAAGGAAAGTGACAACTCAGGGTCCATACATGGGTGAAAATGACAGACAGATGAGAGGTAGATAGAATTAAATCAGATGTAGCAGTCAGTGTTGTCTTCTTACCTGTGTCTCACTGGAAGTATTGCTGGATCACCGTGTTCCTGTTGTCGATGTCCTCTTCTTCTGCTTCCTCGTCTTCACTGTCCACAGGCTCCACAGCTGCCACAACACCTCCATCTGGACCATCCTTCTGCAGAAAAGGCACCTGTCGCCGCAAAGCCAAGTTGTGAAGCATGCAGCAGGCCACGATGATCTGGCACACCTTCTTTGGTGAGTAGAATAGGGAACCACCTGTCATATGGAGGCACATGAACCTGGCCTTCAGGAGGTCGAAGGTCCTCTCAATAATCCTCATAGTCCGCCTATGGGCCTCATTGTAGCATTCCTCTGCCCTTGTCCTGGGATTCCTCACTGGGGTCAGTAGCCATGACAGGTTGGGGTAACCAGAGTCACCTGCAAATGTCGAGGGACAGCTGTTAGACACACACTAACTCTTAGGGACACCCCCAGACCCAGACACCTAGTCACACTGTATTGGGTCCATGTCCTCACCTAATAGCCACACACGGTGCCTCTGGAGTTGCCCCATCACATAAGGGATGCTGCTATTCCGCAGAATGTAAGCGTTATGCACTGAGCCGGGAAATTTGGCATTCACATGGGAGATGTACTGGTCTGCCAAAGACCCCATCTGCACATTCATAGAATGGTAACTCTTCCGGTTTCTGCACACCTGTTCACTCCTGCGGGGGGTACCAAAGCCACATGTGTCCCATCAGTGGCACCTATGATGTTGGGGATATGTCCCAGGGCATAGAAGTCACCTTTCACTGTAGGCAAATCCTCCACCTGAGCGAAAACGATGTAGCTGCGCATGTGTTTCAGCAGGGCAGACAACACTCTGGACAACACGTTGGAGAACATAGGCTGGGACATCGATGATGCCATGGCCACTGTCGTCTGAAAAGACCCACTTGCCAGGAAATGGAGTACTGACAGCACCTGCACTAGAGGGGGGATTCCTGTGGGATGGCGGATAGCTGACAACAGGTCTGGCTCCAACTGGGCACACAGTTCCAGGATTGTGGTACGATCAAGTCTGTATGTGATAATTACATGCCGCTCCTCCATTGTCGACAGGTCCACCAGCGGTCTGTACACCGGAGGATGCCGCCATCTCCTCACCTGCCCCAGCGGACGTGCTCTGTGGAGGAGAACAGCGAGCAGAGAGTCAACCAACACTGAGGTACGTAAACACAATTTAATCGGAAAATGTTTCAAAATCGACATATGGCTGTATTAGTGTTTAAGCAAGGCCTAGATATTGTGATGCAGTAAAAAATAATGCCATGTGGCCCCCTGAAATTGCGGCTGCCTGATCTGTAATGTGGGACAAGGGAATATGAGGTAACTGCGCTGGCGTTGTACACCATCGCGGTAGGCGGTGGAAGACCGCAGCGCAATCCTGCATTGGTTAACATTGGACACTATGGGTCCGAGGAGCCAATGACGATGTACGCCGGCCGTGACGGTACGCACCGCCGCGGACGTGACCGCCATTTTCTGTCTGTTCAATCACTTGATACCTGATCTTCGACAGGAGAGGACCTACACTGCAAGTAATGTTGTGACCTCAGTCTGGAAGAGACAATGGCTCGTGTGTCTGGGGAAAGGGCCCCTGCCTTCAGCATGGAGGAGTTGGAGAAACTAGTTGATGGGGTCCTCCACCGGTACACGCTACTCTACGGTCCTCCAGAGAAACGGGTGAGTACACTGTGAGCATGCTGTATGGGCAATGCCTGTTTGGAGTGGTGTGGATGAAAGATAGGGGGGGAGAATGAGCGTGCATGAAACAACGGTGAGTGCATGTGCGTCATGGCAAGGGTAGGGACGCGGGCCAATGACTGTGATGGTGCGGACGGTTGTATCTTCTCCTTTTCCCCTGTACTATTCCTATAGGTCAGCGCCCACCAGAAGAAGGATATTTGGCGTGCCATCGCCAAGGAAGTCTGGACCCTGGGGGCCTACCACAGACGGAACACCCACTGCCGGAAAAGATGGGAGGACATTCGCTGCTGGAGCAAGAAGATGGCGGAGGCCCAGCTGGGGATGGCCTCCCAACATAGGAGGGGTGCTCGTCGCACCATGACCCCCCTGATGTTCCAGATCCTGGCAGAGCATACCCGGAGTTGGATGGGCGCTTGAGGGCATCACAGCAGCCACAAGGGGGAGAGTACACTCTCATTCAGCTGATTCAGCGTGCATTGTAGGTGTCTGGGTGGGGGAGGTGGGCTGTGGGTTCCCCTAGGCCAGGGCGAGTTTAGTAGGCAAAGTCCCTTCTTAAGGCAGGCCCTGTGGCACCCCACCCCACCTGTGTAAAGAGCCAACTACACCTAGTCAGGTTCTTGTGACTTCCATGTGTGCAGCAATCGGGCATAGCCTTGTAACCCATGTCCCTGTGATTGATTAGGGAACTCCAAGTGCACGGCGTAGTGCAGGGGGCTTCTGTGTCTGTAGTGTCCGCCAACGGTAGCGGTATTCCATACACTCAACATGTCTTTCTTCTGTCTTCCCCTCCTTTTTGTGGTCTCCCTGTGCTTGTGTGCATTAGCATCATCAGGCGGAGGAGCAGTGGCACCGGAGCAGGAGGGAGCTGCATCCCACATGGCCCTGGAGGGCGACACAACGGAGTCAGAATTCACCAGTGGGACGGAGGGCGAGGCTAGCTCCACAGCGGGGACAGGAGCTGAGACCAGCGACACGGACTCCTCCTCTGATAGGAGCTCCCTTGCGGTGGCGGGCCCCTCTGTGCCCCCGCATCTACAGGTATAGCCGCCACCCCCCCTACCAGCACCTTCCTCCCAGCAGCCCCTCAGCGTTTGCCCTGTAGCTGCTCACCCAGGATGGTGGGCATCTCCTTCGCCCCAGGCACCTCAGCCCCTGCCCCAGTCAGCCCTGCTGCCCTCAGTGAGGAGGCCATTGACCTCCTCAGGTCCCTCACTGTTGGGCAGTCTACCATTTTGAATGCCATCCAGGGTGTAGAGAGGAAGTTGCAACAGACCAATGCATACCTGGAGGGAATTCATTCCGATCAGGCAGCCCATCAGCGAGCCTTTCAGACCCTGGCGTCAGCACTGATGGCAGCCATTGTCCCTGTCTCTAGCCTCCCCCCTCCAACTTCCTCCACCCAGACCCAAACCCCTGTACCTCAGCCTATCCCAAGCACACCATCAGACCAGCATGCACACACATCAACACACAAGGTAAGCTCAGGCAAACATAAGCACCACACATCCCACAGGCACTCACGCAAGCATCATACACATGCAGACATACCAACAGCCACTGCCTCCACTGTGACCCCTCCTCCTCATCTCCCTCCTCCCTCCCACTCTCGTCTCCACTCAAACCTGCATGCACTATATCGTCAGCCACTACCTCCATCACCAGCACACTCACCATCACACCCCGCTCACATGCAGTCACCACCCCAACTACCATTCACACATCCCCTGTGTCCTCTCCCAGTGTGTCTGTGAGCCCACCTCCCAAGGTACACAAACGCAGCCACACACCCACCCAACAGCCATCCACCTCACGACAGTCTCCAGACCATGCACCTTCATCCAAAGTCCTCAAACTTACACCTCCTACAACGACTACCTCTTCCTCCACTCCCAAACCCCCTCCATCTACCCGCCCCATTGTGTCCAAAAAACTTTTCCTGTCCAACCTTGACCTCTTCCCCTCACCTCCCCCACCCCTTCAGTCTCCTAGGGCCCACCTCTCCAGGTCCCAACCCAGCGCCTCAGCCACAACATCAGCGGGAACAGTGGTGCCAGTAGTATCCGGCTTCTGGAGTGCGCCAGGCAGCAGGGCAGCCAGTGTGCCAAGGAGCCAGAGCACGGACAGTCCCCACACCTCAAAAGCCCAAAAAGTTGGCCAGTGTCCGGCAGGAGAGAGGAAAACAATCTTCCACCAAAGCCTCTCCCAGGGGTACAGTTGGGAGCGTGGTGACAGCTGCGCCACCATTCAATGTAGGGAAGGGGCACAGTAAAACAGGCAAGTCTGGGAAAACCTGCACGGCGGACAAGATCGCCACAAGCACCGCTGCCAAGGACACCTCCGCCACAAGCACCGCTGCCAAGGACACCGCCGCCACAAGCACCGCTGCCAAGGACACCACCACCACAATCACCACTGCCGGGGTCCACAAGCACCTCTGCCAAGGACACCGCCGCCACCAGCACCGCTGCCAAGGACACCGCCACCACCAGCACCGCTGAACAGGAAACCGCTGCAACAAGCACCATAGGCCAGTGAGCGCCAAAGATTCTGACGCTACTGAGGCTACCACGAGCAGGATGAAGCACTCTGGGCACAAACCCCCCTCCAGAATCAGTGGAGATTCACATCCACTACCCCAGTCCTTGGCAGGATGAAGCACTCTGGGCACAAAGCCCCCTCCAGAACCAGTGGAGAAAGGCATCCACTACCTCAGTCCTTGGCAGGATGAAGCACTCTTGGCACAAAGCCCCCTCCAGAACCAGTGGAGATTCACATCTACTACCTCAGTCCTTGGCAGGATGAAGCACTCTGGGGACAAAGCCCCCTCCAGAACCAGTGGAGGTTCACATCCACTACCTCAGTCCTTGGCAGGATGAAGCACTCTGGGCACAAAGCCCCCTCTAGAACCAGTGGAGATTCACATTCACTACCTCAGTCCTTGGCAGGATGAAGCACTCTGGGCACAAAGCCCCCTCTAGAACCAGTGGAGAATCACATCCACTACCTCAGTCCTTGGCAGGATGAAGCACTCTGAGCACCACCAAGCCCCCTCCAGAACCAGTGGAGACTGTTATCCACTAGAGAGACTGGCTTTGCACTCCCCAGGATGCAGCAGTGGGCAAACCACCCACTGGAGAGACTGTGGCTGTGCACTCCCCAGGATAAAGCAGTTGGCAAACCACCCACTGGAGAGACTTGAGAGACTGTGGCTTTGCACTCCCCAGGAGCAAGCAGTAGGCAAACCACCCACTTGAGAGACTTGTGAGACTGTGGCTTTGCACTCCCCAAGAGCAAGCTGTGGGCATGGAGCCCCCTCGTGGAGTAGTGGCATTGTCCCATCACCCGGCTGAGGTGCCACCCTTCCCCCTAAGGTGCCTGTTTTTTTTCTGACCTGATGCCCCAGCAGTGTTCTCTCCGTTTTGAGGCAGGTTTCATGTGTGGGTTTTGCCAATGCATTTTGGGACCACTGGTCCACGGACAATGAATGGATCACTCTCCGGACTTGTGTAGTTGCGGTCATATTTGTATATAATGATCTTTTACAGACCTGTTTCCCTATCTGGATTTTCAATGATTATACTCTTTACAATCATTTAATTTTGTCCTTGCGTTCTTCCAGAGGGTTACGGGGTGTAAATGTAATGTTGATGCATGTATTTGTGTGTAAGGTGTTGTGGGTGAGGGTGGGGGTGTTGCGTGTTGCGTGTGTGTGTCACTCTCTTTTTCCTCCCCCCCTCCCATGTGTGCTGGGTGCAGTACTCACGGTGGTCGTCGTCGCCGTCTTTGATATTCCTGGTAGAAGAGGAGGTAAACCAACATTAGTAGCACCTGTAACTCGGGCTCCATGGCGTCCTGGTTCCTTGTTGGGTGTCGAGAGGTGAGTGGTTTCCCTTCCAAGCACTGTTTCCGCCGTGCTTTTGTTGGCGTTGGTACCTCCCCGGAAAAGCTGGCGGATTGGTGCCTTGTAATACAGTGGGCGGTACACTGTGTGCCACCTGTCTGTTGGCGGTTACCACTGCAGTGTTTGTTCCTACCGCTGTGGCGGTCGGAGTGTTAAAGTGGCTGTCTGTGTTGGCGGTTTCCACCATGGCCGTGATTCCATTTTTTTTACCGCCGGCCTGTTGCGGGAATTAACGCCGCTTTAACACCGACCGCCAGGGTTGTAATGAGGGCCTATGTCCCTCCCTCTTTCAAAACTTAAGCCCATACTCAGTTCACAGTTGTTGACCTAATTCACAAAGGCTACTTTTTCCTGACTATTCAGGAATAAGGCAAGTTTAAAAGCCTTTCTTGCGCTTAAAGGCATGGCTACTTCTCAGAAACCCAGGATTCATTCATAAATAAGTCACCAGTAATCACACCTACTGAGAGGAAAACCTTTGTAAGTTGGGCCTTATAGCTGTACCCTCACAAAATATTTAGGGTCTCATTTACGAGGCCCGTAGCTCAGGGAGCTGAATCAAGTGCCTTGCTGCACCACCCTGCGCCACAGGAAAAAGGGCAGAAATGCTCTGTACATACAAGCTACAGTATGTTTCTCTCCTCTCTCCCTGCGCTGACTCACGGATTGCTGCCAAGTGCCAACGCAGGCACCCTTGCGCCATGGTTCACGGGTGTCTGCATTGTGGGGATGATTGTTGTTGTACAGGAAGGAACACCTTCCTGCACATAATCACAGGAGGTGTTTATCTCTTTCTGAATGGGCTGCAGAATGCAACACACAGAGGAAAAAACTAAGAGAAATAAAGATATTTCCCCCGTTGCATCACTCTTATGCCACCTCTAAGGTGGAGTAGGAATCTGCACATTCCAAGACTTGTAAATCTGGAAATGCGTCAGATTCCTTTGGGTTCCATGGGTGTTGTGTGGGAACACCCCAAGCAACACCCATCGAACACCCCTTTCATGCAGTGTTATGCATGAAAGGGGTCGATATTTACAAGGAAATTAAAAGCCATGCAAGGTACTTTGCATGGCCTTGTAAATATGGGTTGGCACACTGTGCCACTGGAGCGTCAAAAAAATGACACTCCGGTGGTGTAGTGTGCCGCTAGGGCCTCGTAAATGAGGACATATTTAAGAGCCCCTAGCACCTCCTTGCACCACACTAGCGTCATTTATTCTTGTACGCTAATGTGGCCCAATGAGGCCAAAATCGCAGTGCCATATTTACAAAGTGGTGCATAATGTTTGCACAGGGGGTGTTCCCCCATTAGGGGGGCTGAAAAAATGGTGCAACGAAATCTAACAGATTTCTATGCATCATTTATTTTGCACTTTTAACACCTGCTCCAAGCAGGTGTTAAAATGAGACACACCATTGATTACAATAGGCCTCAATGAGCTTTGCAGGATTAGCGTCAATTTTTTTTCCGCTAATCCTGCAAAGCTCCGAACTAGTGTCACAAATTCTGCTGCTAGTTCCCTAACTACCGCCATGGTGCGCCGTATTTTAGATACGGAGCACACATGGTGGCGTTAGAGGGGCGCTAAGGGGCGCAAGAAAAGAGCAGCGCCACTTTTCTTAAATATGCCCCTTAGTTCTTTCTTTCCTTCCTTATATAGAGACTGAAAACTTGTCAGAAGAACTTTTCTCATTCTTTCATAATTTCCAGAGTCGTAGCATTGCGGGTCCTGCTTTCATTATGTCTTCAGCACCTTGCATGTACGTTTCCCCCTGATATTTTAACAAAACAGAAATGAAGAGGGAATAGTTCATACAGCTACTTTTAACGTTTTTTTTTTTAGCTTTTTGTGTATTCAGTTTCATTTGCAAAGATTTTATATAAAGCGTCTTTTCATTTAAAAAATGACTGTTTCAAAAATGTCTGTTACGGATACCAAAATTGTAGAGCTAATTAAAACAAAGATCAACAATGGCTGAAAGTGGCGCCTGTCAACCTAAGCGACTGTCACGTACACTGGTTTCTAACGAAACCGGGAGAGTCTTGTTGAAGTACAAGGATTAAAAGTCTTAGATTTATTTTGCAAAAGAAGATCAGAGAATACAATTTGCTATTCACATAAAGTGGCTGCAAAGGAAGATGTATTTGTCAGATAAAGAGGTTTAACATTAATCGGATTATCTCAGATGTGCTCAGGGCTGCGGGAAATCAAGACATAAAGTTCTATTAGCTGCTCTTTAAAATAATACTGACCTAACAAATCCATAAATGTTAGTTTTGCGTAGTTATTCTGATGGTCTTACTTCTTATTTCAACTTTCTGCTCAAACATATATACTTAATGGTATTTAACGAACAGTTTCCACTGTTAAATTTCAGCAGGTTTGAGCTACTGAAATTTATCTGCAGACAATGCTAAATCTAAGGCATATTTGACATCGTAAAATACGTTTCAAGAAAATTGAAGCGACACAGTAATCACCACAAAACTTGCAATTCCAATTCCTCACAAATCCAAACCCTGAGGTTGCTCAGGGATTGGAAAATAATGAGATGTGGGTAGTGTGGGCCTAAATGGTTCCCATTCTTTCTAGTATCACAAATGAGAACTTGCACACACAGTTTCCCAGTGACAGGTATGCTCATCTCTTTCTAGTGTACCTGAAATGAATGGCCATGTGTAGGCGAGTCCTGCTCTGTGGCTCTCTTTAATAGGATCATTTTAAAAGCAAGCATTGGTATTGCCAATAGGTTTGGCCCACATGTAAATAGAATGACAATAGATGAGTAGTTCTGTGGAAGCAAAGAACTGTAGACTAATGTTGGTGAAGGTTAAAAGATCAGGTGACAGTTGCACTGTCAAGCCAGACTCCAAAATCTATGTAGTAAAGCACTCACTTCATGCACTTCAGGAACTACTGGATACACATTATCTTGCGTGTCCATGGAACGCTCGCTATCCCTCTATTAAAGATTATACTTTCTATCTGCCCCCACGATTCCTGGTCA
Organism: Pleurodeles waltl; assembly: GCF_031143425.1. Taxonomy (NCBI): domain Eukaryota; kingdom Metazoa; phylum Chordata; class Amphibia; order Caudata; family Salamandridae; genus Pleurodeles; species Pleurodeles waltl. The sequence continues at coordinate 3,684,674 of NC_090437.1, read as the reverse complement.
TGCCTGGACTACTGGTTCATCTCTCAAAACATCCTGCTCTGGTTACAAGATGTGAGTAGTATTCGGGGATACCTTTCCTCATCATTCAAAAAGTGACAGTTGTCCCGCCCCTCGGAAGTGACATCACATCCGGTATCTGGACTTCCAGTGACCTCTGGGAGCCCACCCCAGAACTGATGTAAGTGTAGGTGAGTCACGTGTGTTGTGACATGGTGTAATGATGTGTTAGTCATGTGCCCTGTTGCTGTCCCTAGTGTCTAGGTGTATGTGTTGTCTAAAATGGCAGCCGTGCAGGTGTGCGCTGTGTTTCTACACCTAAGAGGACAAGTCTGGGCTGGTTGGACTGCAATGTGGCTCCTCAGAGGGAGGTGCGGTGGAACTACAGAGCGCCAACCCACCCTCCCGAGCCTTGCATAACCTAGAGGAAATACACAATGGTGACATTTAAAAAATAAAAATAAATCTTCAAGCCCACAGGCACAGAAAGGGTCAAGCAGGGTGTATATGGACTTAGAGCATGACCTTTAAAAACACAAGTCATAGGTACCTAAGGAGGGTAGTTGTGTGTAAGGGGAAGATAAATGAGGCCTAACAGGCCATGTGTGGGTCTTCAGGCCGATAAGTAGTTTCTAGAGAAGCTGCTGCCCACCACCCCTATGATCTTATCAGGCCTGCTTGTTACTGCTTACATAAAGCAATGAACTTTCAACCTCTGTTTTCGCAAGTCAGAGTGACCCGGACATGCTTAGCAGATGTCCAAATAGAAAGTGGTAGCCCCCAGGTGACATGTTATGAAATTCCAACCATAAAAGATAATCTGTTTCTGAGCCCACCATTTCACAATGCCTATGCATAATTAGCCTGGCTTAACAAGTATAAAAGCCCCCCAAAGCTATCATATACACAAACATCTCACAAAACTCTTTTTGTGAGAGGCAAATTGAAGCTTGCGGAGAGCAGGGCTACCAAAGACCATTAAGGAGGAAAATATGAAGAGCAAAGCGCAAACTGGTAATTCAAACCAGCTTCTACTAAAGGTAAATAAATATGGCCTGTTTGTGTATTTTTGTAATGGAACTCCAATTTGCTTTTGTCTCTAGCTCCTTTCCCTAGGACACACAGAGCATATGTGCCATGTTATTTGAATACTACTATCTAAGGCCTTGTTTTCTTTTAAATCTATTTATTATTATTATATTCTATTTATGTGGTATGTAAAATGTGTTTTAATTATGATAAAATGGGCTATGGTGCCTATTACGAACCCTTATACCCTCAGCATCCCAAGGGGCTAGGCTCATGGAGGATGGACGCACAGAACTATGTGCATCCACCCCAAGTGACCATTGCCTTAAAGGTGGGGCATAGGGGTGGCCGGCGTTTTGAGCACCTTGGGTCACCACAGACCCCATCAGCCCGAGGACAGGGGTAGCCTGTGGGGCGGTGCAAGGGGTTAACTGAGGAAGCTTACCATTTAAAAGCACATGATGAAAGGTTCCTGGTGCATACAGCCTTTTGGAAACAATAACGTTGTCAATATACCACTTATAATTAATGTGCCTAGTAGTGAGCGCTAGTTTTGACTCTCCATAAAGTAGCACAGAGGGTTAATACGTCTGTGCAAAGAACAGAACTATATTTCATATGGGTAGTTGCCAGGATTGGTAAAGTATGCCTTTAAAAGCATTTTAAAATAATGCGAATGTATGTGAAAGGAGGACTATGGTGAGATGTGGGGTACATTGCTTTTATTGGTTCGGTAGCGACATTGCTTAATGTGTGCTTGTTGTTTCTGGTGCTGAGCACCCGCACTTATGTTTTAGGGCTGGCACTTATTATTCTGCCTCAAGCATTTGCTGCGAGCAAAAGACACATTTGGAAAAGATGGAGGAAGAGAAAAACGAAAAAGCACCACAATGGGAGAAAGCAGCAAGCTGCAGAGTGAGCTGAAGGGTCAGGGAATGGCTTTAAATGTATTAAAGAGGCCCGAGATTGTTTCAGGACTACGTTGCCTCAGTATTCCGTGTTCCCACATTTAAGTGCAGCAGCAGTGTGTTTAAGAGGAGGGCTTTGGGCACCAACATGTTTTTATTTACAAATTAAGCACTGGGAGGCGAGCACGTAAGGCTCGCCGCCCTTCATTATTAAACCAACAGTTCCTGCTCTCAGGGACCTAAGCCTTATAGCCTGCGGTCCCTGACAGCAGGCCTGCAAAGAGTCGGGGGTGTGGATCGCTGTTATTAACCTAACACTCTGGCTCTCAGAGAACGCATGGCCTCTGAGAGCCGGTCTGCTAAGTTAATAATGCGGGTTGCCGAGTGCTTTGCGGCTTGGCAATCTTAGTTCTTAGCATAACAAACCTGTTAAGTTAAATGCTGGGTCACCTATGCCCAAACCGCTTGGCGACCTGTGTTGTTAACTTAACACACCTACTCTCAGAGGCCACAGGCTCACACCGCGCAGCCTCTGAGAGCAATTCAGTTAAGTTAATGGCAGAGATCGCTGAGTGTTTGTGGCTCAGTGATCTCCATTATTAACCTAACAGGCCTGCTCTCAGAAACGCGTGGCGTAAGCCTGAGCCTTCGGCCCTCCTGAAAGCAGGCCTGTTAAGTTTGTGCTGGAGGCCGCAAATTGCACGCTAGACAGCCTCTAACCCCAGAGGGGCTAGAGTTTGTCTAGCGCAAGGTCCGCAGCCTCTGCCACATTCTGCAGAATATCTTAAGCGTGAGATAGGGGCCTGAGGGTCCTAGCCTCACGCACTCGGGCCCTCATGCCCTTTATGGTATACTAAGGCCCTCCAAAACAGTGCAGGCCCTTTGGTCCTGAGCATGATGCTCGGGTCCCCAGGGGCACGAGCAGTCACGTTTTTATTTTTGAAAATAAAAAAATATAAATAAATCAAATAAAAATAAATAAATATATAAAGTTAAAAAATGAATAAAATAAAGACATATTCAAATAAAAACACATCATAGTTAGGGTGGCATTCCACTTACCTGTGACTGGTCTCATGATATCCTGGGGAAATGTTGAGCACGACGCAGGGGACCCCTATGCTCCATCCACAGCCTGCAATTTTTCAAAAGACTGTGTCCAGGGTGGTGGAGCTGGCTTTGCTTATTTGCCCCACTCTGTAGGCTGGAGCTTACAGTGAGCTACACCCACACACGGTCCAGAGCATGGGGCAGTCAGGGTAAAACATGGAGTTGATCCTAGGATCTGGCTTCCATTCTATTGTACACATATATATATACAACAAACTGTAATTTTTTAAACTTTTTCTGTGTTTTATATTTTTAATAATTACTGTAATTATATGACATTATAAGGTCTAGAGGTGGCATTGTAATATGAGTAAAATAAGGCTGCAGAGGCCCTGGAACCACATAAATAATGCCTTATTCACAGATTCCTAGATCTTATGTTGCACAGCAGCGCCGCCCTGTAGCCTTCTAAATAAACAGTGTATGGTTTTTGAGAAATGTGAACAAGAGGCCTTGTGTATTGCACCTTCAGAACAATGTAGGGGATGATAGTGTACTTCTTAGTTAACATCCTGAGCGAGCTTGCTTAATTGTGTATATAATTATTTGAATAATCGCTTTTACAGTCTTAGGGTATATTTATGAATGTGTTATGACGGTACCATAAAAATTAATGGTGGTCTAAAATCAAGTATGACTCTCTTTCTTTTTTTTGTATGTAGGATCCCCAAGAGCAAACGCCAACCTGTGAGGAAATGGATGCCTTTCAGCAAGGTATAGCTATCTATAGTTTTATAGTTAGAGAACCGTGTCAACGACCTAGTCTTATTACTTATTTTTCTTTATTTCTAATAATGTTTTCTGATACTTTTCTTTCTTTATACATGATAGGACGCGAAAGTACAGAAGGCTGTCCAAGCTCTACAGCAGATCCTAGAGGCTCAAGACGCAAAGTCTTCAGCGCAACAAGATACAGCTCTCACGGGTAAATAAAATTATCCGATGCCTCTGAGAACGCTAATAGTCACTGTGTTATATTGTAAGTGTGACTTTTTTTTATCCCTCTTCTGTGCAGAGCTCCTGGGGGCGTGCACAAGCAGCGCATTATCGGAGCAAAAGGTAGAAGGGGGCGTTAAAAAGGCTGGTCAGATAAGGAAGTCTACATCACCTAAACAAGGACCCCCTATAAAGAACAGCCCCAACCGTGGGAACACATCAGGTGTGTTTTAAAAATGTGGAGCCAAAACAATCCTAACCTCCTATCCTCTTTTCTCTCTCTCTCTCTCTCTCTCTCTCTCTCTCTCTCTCTCTACCTATATTTTCTTTTTCTTCCTCTAGGTTCTACCGATTCTAGCAATACCTAAAATGTACTTTTGTATCTTTCACATCATAGAACTGTCACAAATGATCTCAGAAGGTGTCCCCTGTAAGACGGAGCAGTCCACGTCGTTCTTTAAGGACATCACAGGAGTCTTACAAAACACAAAGTCCTCAACAGCCACGGAGATCAGCGCAGAGCATAATGACAAACAACAACCCAGGTCTACAGAAAATCGTCATAGACCAGGTACACCCCTTAACCACTGCACCACTTACAAATAAGCATTGGAACGGGTACATCAACCTCTTCTACAGAAAGTACATTTCTGCAAGGGTTGGGGCACACAGGTGATCGAGTCGTACACCTGCAGAAACATAACATCAAGTACTGTTTAAAACCACTGAAGGGGATCCCAAACAGTGCAACAAGCCTAAAATAAACTGTCTTTCCTTAAAGAATCGTAGGAATAGCCAACCGGTTCCTGAGCTACAAACATATCCTCCAGATCTTTCAGTTAAAAACACAGTTACGCCTCCGACAGGAGCCGTAGTCCACAGGGGTCTAAGGACCTCATTACAACATTGGTGGTATTGACTGCCTATGGCCACGGCAACGGCAGCCAACATACCATCGCCGTGGCTACCAGCTGCCCACCCGCATTATGACTGTAGACGGAATTCGGCCAGAAGGCTGGCGGAATACCATCAACGGTCATGGAGGTTGGGCGGCAGTAAGGTGGCGCTGCTGTTAGCAGCAGCGCCAAGCCTGCAAAACACCGCTGACTGTATCATGAGCAATGATACGGCCTGGTTGTGTTTTGCTAGTAGACGCTGCTGCTGGCAGCAGTGCCGTGTCCCGTCTCCTGCTGGAGGACCGCCTGCAAGCAGGTAAGTCGGGTTCTCCGACAAGAGAGGGGTTTGGGGGTGGGTGTGCATGCATGGGGGTGTTGTGTGTGTGTGGAGGGGTGTGTGTGTCTGTTTTTGGATGCGTGCATGCAGGTGTGGGTCGTGTTGAATGAGTGCGTGAATGACTGAATGTGAGTGTACGTGGTGTGTTGTGAATGCGTGTGTGTGACAATGTATGTTGGTGTGTGTTGCTGTGGGTATGTATGTGTGCATGCATGGGTGTATGTGGGTATGCATGTGTGTATGTGTGCGCATGTGGGTGTGTAAATGTGCGGGGGAGTCAGGAGATGGAGGGGGAGGGTGGGAAAGTAGTCTGGGGAGGGGGGCAGGGAGACCCCTATCAGTGCCAGGGAAGGAATTCCCTGGCACTGATAGTGCCTGCCGCCATGGTTTTCCTGGCAGTACGCTTGCCACGAAAACCATGGCGGTAGGTGGGGTCATAATCCCGAGGGTGGGATTGTGACGCCCGCCTGGCTGGAGACCGAAGTCTCCAGCCCAGTGGCCGTTCCCACCCTGGTGGACAATGTCATAATTTCGGAAAAGGTACCGCCAGCCTGTTAGCAGTACCTTTCCCCAAATTACCACCGACCACCAGGGTCGTAATGAGGGCATATGTGCTTTGCGGCTGAAACTGTTAATGTAGAGCCAGTTCCCAACGGATCAGTCCCAAAAAATCCTATAACTATTTTGGACTCTAGATTTGAAAATGATCACCACGTAGAGGACCCTTATGCTGCCTGTATAGGGCTTCTCAGAGTCCTGACGGGTGGGTTTGAGGGTTCTGAAACAATAGCAGCCACTGAGTGCAGCAGGCCTTCTAGCGTAGATCCAGAGGTGCAGCAATCTTTAGGTTAACAATCCCCCGATCCTAGCCCCTGCGTGTCCCATGCATCCGGTCCCCTAAGCTATTACGATCACCATTTAAGTTCCCCATATCTAATGTCCTCAATCACACCTCTGAGAGCGTACAATCCCACCAGTCCCCCATCAAGTGTATACATTCCTCAGTCTTCTCCCTCTTCAACATACCCTGATAATAGTACGGGCAGTAGTGGGTCACAAAATCTAAGTTTGGGAACCCCGTCTAGCCAGGAACAGTCCTCTGAAAGACCCAGGTGTTCGCATTGGGGCCCTGCTTTTTTAACTCATCCTGGCCCATCCATTCAGAAAGCGGGTATTGCTGTTAACAAAGAAACTACAGCTGGTATGGCTCAGGGACATATAAACCCCACATCTAACACCTCAAGTAATGAACCAAAACATGACATTATGGACCGCAGTCCTGGGGCCAGATGTATTAAAGATCCATTTTGCATTTCTTAAATAGCGAACTTTGAGAAATCGCTATTTCAGAAATGCAAAATGAGATTTATGAAAGTTGCGATTTGGTAATAGCGATTTCTTAAAATTTGCAATCGCTATTACTGAATCGCAATTATAGAATGGGAATCCATTCATCCCTATGGGCCTGTCGGCCCATAGGTGCGAATGGTTTTGCATTTCCCAATTTACGAATTCCAGTTAGGAATTCACAAATTAGGTAATGCGAACCCCATGGTGCTGGGGGCCTAAGACCCCCTCTGATGCATCCCAAAAAAATATTTGCGGATATCTGAAGCACATTGCGCTACATGTCATTTTTAAAAATGCATTTATAATGCATTTTTAATAAATTGTGCATGCTTACCACCAAATCGGATTTGGTGGTAATTGCATTTCCTAAATGCCCAATTTAGGAAATGCTTGATGCATGTGCTTTGGAAATCACAAATTGAAATTCCTTATTTGCGATTTCCTATTTAGAGAAGCGCAATTTGTGATTCTCTAAATGGGGTCGCAATGTTAAGGAATCACTATTTTAGTGATTCCTTAAAATTGCACAGCGAATGCCTTTCATACATCTTGAAAGACATTTTTGCATTAGCAAATGGCCGAATTTTGAGATTCACACTACTTGTGAATGCAAAATTGCTTGATACATCTGGCCCCCATACACATATATAAAAGAAATACACCAATCTGTTAGAAAGCAAAAATTCAGACTGAGCCTCAAGACTTTAACATTCGGGAAAGGGGGGTCATGATACTGCATCCTCCAGAGCCGGCCTGAGGGCTTTAACTCAAAGGTTGTCGATGTGTAGGAGGGAGGTGGTCCAAGCGTTTGAATCAGCCACTGCAGACATAAGTAATATACAGGCATGACTAGGCATGCGGGGGCCTTAAGGAGTGTAAGAACCGCATTTATTAATACTAGTGTCCACAGGTCTAAATATAAAAAGAAGATCCTGGATATACTTGCTAAAGCTCTACTGTTCTTACAAGTGCTCAAAATAAAAAAAAAATGCAAGAGCACCCAACAACTGAGTAAACCCCTAAAATCAGCACCCGTAACATATAAAACGACCCCTTTAGGCCTCAAAACATAACGTTAGGCAAAAACATCACAAGCATGGGGGGTTTTAAGACCTCTGGGGGTAGAGTCCAGAGCATGGTTACCCTTGAACAACTTGCAAGACCACAGCCCGTAGTGGGTGAAGTGCCAAGGACACAGCTCATAAATACATTGACTATTGTTCAAATAGGCTGCGGGCAGTTACCTGAAAACAGATGGGCTTGTAAGAAATAGAAGTGAGCTAGTAGCACTAGAAACTATAAGCTTTAATAAGGAAATTGAAGAAAGACAGACTAAGGCCCTCATTATAAACATAGCGGTCTGGGCCGCAATGCCAGCGGTGGCGGTAATTAGCGCCACCGGCATGGCAGCCCAGACCGCCATATAATAATGGAGACAGAACTGACACTTTTGTAACTCCGCCACCGCCAGGCTTCTGCCACCAGGCAAGCCTGGCAATGGCAAAGTTACATATCTGACAGGGCAGCACTGCAAGCAACGCTGGCCGCCGGATAATGTTCCTGGTTCCACCAGCCTTTCCCTGGCAGTTTACCCCCCCAGGGAAACGCTGGTGGAATGGGTGCCTCTGGGTCCCGCTTCGGCCCCTGCACAGCCCTGTCGTGCATTTCACTGCCTGATTTGCGGGCAGTGAAGTGTGCGACGGATGCTGCTGCACCTGCCGCACTGCTACATTGCCGCTTACTCCATGTGGAGCCAGCGCCAATGTACAGGCACTGCATTCAGCTGGGCCGGCTGGTGGAAACACTGTTTCCGCACGCCAGCCCAGCTGAATGTACATTATGTGACCGGCAGGGTCTTTTGCGTGCTGCCGGTCTTTTGTTGATGAGTTCATACTGACCCCCTAAGTGTTACAAGGAGGTATAAAAATACACCAACACCGGGCCATAGTCAACTACCAGTGAAAGATACACCAGTGAGCCCCTCCATCTTGCGAAGATCCTCAACCAGAGGATTTAGAACAGGTGTTTTTATAAAGTGTTAGAAAGTACAGTCGTACTGTAGAGAGGTTTAATGCTACAGAGCATTATGAGGAATTCTGTTTTGTTAACCTGGATTGTATAAATTCCTCTGATCACAGCATTATAGCTATCCATCAAGCCATACAAACACTCATAGAAAGGCTGTTACATGATGTGGGTCCTAACGATTTCAGGGGCGGGGCATTGACAGTCCCTTTTTCACTGATTACTGATGGATCAGCTATACCCAACGCTTACATTCTGTCTAGAGCTCCTGAAGCCCATAAGGCGCTTGAAATACCGCACAACAGAATGATTGGTTTTGGCGACCTAGGGCTTTTTGAGAACTATTTTGCAGTTAGGGTAAAAGTTATTTACCACAACGGTTCCTGGAAGTTCTTCACGAACGGGGAGTGGACGAAAAATAAGAACGTGTATGTTCTACATCATGAAAATCACTCTTACGGTATTTTGAACCTAAAGGGTTTTCTAGGAGCCAAGTACATGTGCACCCATTGTGACCATATCTACAACACACCTATGAGCATAAATGCAGTGGTACGGAATGTCCCAGGTGTAAGGTATATTGTCACACAGAGACAGAACACAAGTGTTACATGGATAAAGATTTCCCTCAGACCAAAACCGAAGACTACATAGTGTTCGATATAGAGTGTAAACAGAAGACAGGTGTACCTTAGCCTTATTATATTTATGCTCATCATCTAACTTCCGATAATAGCTGGGAGTTTGAAGAGCATAAGTGCGTGAACAATTTCCTCACCACTTTCATGCAACTGAAATTCTACAGGTACACTATGCTGGCTCATAACTCAAAAGCGTATGACTCCTTCTTTATGTTGCAGACTATGATTGGTGAAAAGATGGCTGTAGAATGCATCACCCAGGGTTCCAAAATGCTGTTGTTAAAGGCGGTGCCTTTTCAAATAAGGTTCATCAATACCATACATTTTTTACCCATGAAATGGAGCAAATTACCAAAAGCCTTTGGTTTTCCAGAGTGCAAAAGTTATTCCCCCCACTTTTTCAACACCTGGGCCAATCAGAATTATGAAGGTCCCATGCCACCACCCGAAAGCTACGGTGTCAAGTATATGATGCCGGCTGAGAAAGTGGTATAATGAAATCCGTGAAAATCACTTTCATTTTCAAACAGAGTTGAAAGCGTACTGTCAGGCGGATGTAATGAAAGTACGAAAAGCCTGCAACCTTTTCAGAGATATGGTGGTGGAAATTACCAAAAGGGTTAAGGTTTTGAAGCGCAATACCTGGACGGTGTAAAACACTGTACACTGCATAGACCCTTTCCAAAATATCACTCTGGCTTCCATGCTATCTACAAACACATGTTTCTGAAGCCCTGCACCATAGCTCTAGTACCCCCGACCTGTATTTAACAAAATTATATATATATTCGTGTTTTGTAGTTTGGCATCAGTTATGACAATATGTAACATTGTTTGAATGGCGGACGTTTATGCATACATAGGTTTCATTTTCTTAAATGCCCGGATACATCTAGTCGAATTCGCTATTTCCGAGCAGTTCTGGTGTACCCAAGCTCTGGTCCTCGTGTTCTGTGGCAGTGCATGTAACCTGCATTAGGCTCTTCCAGTACCCTATCACGTGCCCCTGGGAGAGGCCCCTTTATTTATTTTTTGCCATCCGGGCCAAACTCATATCTGTTTAAACCACACCTATTAAGGATATGCACAATACTATCTTAAATTATAACTTTACCAAGTGGTTAACCATGTCCTCGTGTCTTGTGACCTCCTACTATTCTACAATAATATTTGGGTAATGGTACTCTATCAGTCGCTGCTTGCATGAAATCCCTAGGATAGATCCTGGAGGCTCAGCAGTCTCCAACATATCTGTATATTATATTTAATAGGGGCCTACCCCTGGCCTTCTTCAGCACCAGATCCTGCATGTGTGTCGTCAGGGAGGTTAATTGTCTCCCAGTCTTCCATGATTTCTGCCCAGAGATGTGTTATGGGATGGCGTTGAAACCCCTGTGATTCGTCTCTCCTTAAAGTCCTCTCTTCCACCCCATCCCAGCGTGTGACTTTGTGTGCCCATGTGGTAAGTCGGGGTCCCTTGGGCATTTTCCAAGTTAATGCTATCCTATGCTGTGCTAGTACCAAGGTCAGGTCTATAAACCTATTCCCCACTTTTTTGTGAGGGTTTCTTACCAGGAGACCTAATAGGCAGACCTCCAGTGTCACTGGCTGTGACCTATCTAAGGTGTGACTAAGGCGAGCCACCACCCCAGCCCAGTAGGTTCCCAGGTTAGGGCACCCCCACACCATATGCCTGAAGTCTGTGTCTTGTGCCCGGCACCTAGGGCAGACTGGTGGCGCCCCACTGTATATGGCCTGGAGTCTGTTTGGAGTAAGCCATGTCCAGTTAAGCAGATTGAACTGGATAAGTTTAAGGCGAGTGTTACGTGAAACATGAGATGTATACATCTGCCTCCCATCTAGCCTTCAGATTGTGTAAGGGCTTACTCGACATCTCAGTTAGCGCCCTATACAGCCAGGACACCAAGTGAGAACCTCCACCCTTCTGGAACATTGTCTGAAACACTACATGCTTGGATGTCTCCTCAGAGCCCTCCACTCATAAATCTTGGACCACTCAGGATACTGCCTCATATCTCAAGAACTGGCCACTCAGGAGTTCTGTTCGGTCCAATAGCTCCGCAAACAATGGCCATATACCCTGGGCATGACAATGGCCCACGGTGATCAAACGTGCCTCTGTCCAGGGGGGGATCTGTCTCTCAGTAAAGCCACATGGGGGTTCGCCCAATGGAAGACCGACCAATGGGATTCCAGGTGCATAAGACGTCTTGGTTCCTGTGCATTTAAGCGCTCTATGCCAGGCCCTGTAGGCCGGGCTCACGAGGACTCCATCCCATTGGGGCAGGAGTCTCGACCGGAATAGTCCAGCCATTAGCCTGTCAGTGGGCTGTCCCTCCCCTTCCCAATACACTTCGGACAACCCACGGGCATTAAGCCATCGGGCCAGCAACTGCAATTGTGCTGCCATGTAGTAAAGTTCAAAGTCTGGGACCCCCAGCCCCTCCTCCTCCAGTCGCAGGCAGATGGTGGACAGCGCAACGCTTTGGCACCCTCCATTCCATATCAGATCCCTAAGAAGGGTATCTAATATCTTAAACCAGTGTATTGGAACTGTAACCGGCAGATTAACAAAGAAATAAAGAAGCTGAGGTAGCATAGTCATTTTAGACAATGAAATGGGTGCCATGAAGGGCAAATTGAGGGAGCAGCAGAAACCAACCCCCACTCGTAGGGACGTATTGCTCTGCCCAGATTGCCCTCCCGTAGATCAACCAGGTCATGGTATATTTGAATCCCAAGATATTTGAATGTGTGAGAGATCCACTGTACATCCGTCTGGCAAGTGACGGGGGGGCACTGCCCGCAACTATCGGGAACACATACATCTTCCCCTTGTTAAGGCATAACCCTGAGTAAGTCCCAAAGTTCTCTAATATTTCAAGTGCCCAGGGCAAATCTCTTTTCCCATCTCTGAGGTAAATCAGCAAGTCATCGGCATATAGCGATATGATGTGTTCTGTTCCCCCCGGCAGATCCCCTTACAACGTCCATCTCGTCTGACCCACTCCGCATAGGGCTCCATTGCCAATGCAAAAAGCAACAGGGATAGCAGGCATCTGGTACCTCTATGTATGGCATATACATCTGAGAGCAGCTGCCCAGTTCTGACCCTTGCAGTTGGAAGGCTGTAAAAGAGCCTGAACCACATAAGCCATGCTTCTCCCAGCCCCAATCATTGCATCATAACCTCCAGGTAGTCCCTGCTTTTTCCAGCTCTACAGACACTACTACTGCTCCCGAGTCAGTCGGGTGTGGGGGACTATATAATACTGTGTACAATCTACGGAGATTTTGCGAGGTGCTTTTGTTAGGTATAAACCTGCACTGATCGTCCTGAATCAGGTTTTGCATATACCGCAAGAGTCTGATGGCTAGCACCTTACTCAGAATTTTAAAGTTGGTATTGAGCATGAAGAGAGGCCAGAATTCCTTTACCCCTGCATGTCAGTCCTTAGTCTTAGGAAGAGGTACCACCAACGCCTCCCTCAGCGGCGCAGGGAGAAGGCCACGCTCATAGGCTTTCACATATGCTGCTTGGTGGACAAGATACTTGCTGTCAGTTTATAAAACTCTGGGGTAAGGCTATCCGTCCCAGGGGTCTTATCTGACGCAATGTCCGAAATAGCTAATTTTACCTCATCTTCCGTCACATCCACACCTAACAGCGCAGCATTTTCCTCACTGAGGGTCATCAGCTGCAGGTTGGCCAATAGGTCACCCAGTGTGTACGGTAGCAGAATCTCTGGGAGGGCATACAGTGCCAAGTAATAATCATGGAACACTGCATTTATACTGAGGGGATCAAGGATTAAAGAGCCCTCAGGCAGTGAAATCCCAGTAATCGGGGTTCCTGCCTCGTGTGGACAAACCAACCAGGCTAGCAGCTGCCCTGCCCTACCCTCCTCCTCATGTACCCTGCTCATATATCCCACATGGTCATGGCACTTAAGCTTCTCTAGAGATACTGCGTAGTCCTCCCGGACCTCCAGCAGCTGGCAGTGAGCCTCAGGGTGGCAGCCCTGTTCATTATCCAAGGCATGTAATCGGTCTTCAAGGTGCAGGAGGTCCCTTTTCAATGCTCGCCTAATGCCTGTCATCTGGCCCATACAGTGGCCCGCACTCCTACCTTGAGGACCTCCCATTCCAACCTCTCTGTGTTGCTGTGCTCTCATTACAGGAGCAAAACTCCACCACCGTCGCAGACAGTGCCTCCCTAAAACCGGTATCCTCCAGTGCAGACGTCTTTAGACACCATGTCAGGATAGGGGATCGTGGCTCTGCCACCTGCATATGCAACAGTAGTGGGCTGTGGTCAGAGAATGTGTAGTTTAAGTACCCTGAATGGCTTATCTGTCCACTAATGGGTCACTGCATACAAACCTATAAATTCTAGTATGTAGCTTATGTATATGTGAATAATAAGAATAGTCTCGGTGTTCTGGGTTTTGTGTGCGCCACACATCTTGCAAGGTCCAATTAGACAGCCAAGCACGCAGCCCTGCAGCAACCCTAATCGACATGGCCCCTTGCACCAGTGGGGAAGAGCGGACTAAATCTGTATTCTGGACCCCATTGAAATCCCCCCGATGAGGTATGCTCCACCTTGAAAATTAGCCATGTGTGCGGATAGGGTATGGACATAGGTCACCTGGTCGGACTTAGGGGCATATATCGATCCCAACACGAGTGGTCTATCCTACAAATGTCCTCGCACCAAGACAAACTGCCCTCCATAATCAAGCACCACCCTGGTTTCTTCTAGGGGGACCCCGGCCCTGACACAGATCAGCGTACCCCATGCGTAGGCCGACTAAGTGGTGCTGAACAACTGCCCCCTCCAACGCCGGCAGAGGCACTCAGCCTCTGTCCGCGTGAGGTCAGTTTCATGCAAGATAGCAATATGGACTCTGTGGCGTTTCAGATATGACAACATTTTGTGCCGCTTAGCCATTGAACCCAATCCCCGCACATTTCAGGTAATCACATTAAGTGCATTCAACAGTACTGGCATTGTGAGGTGCTATGCCATCCTCCTCAAGGACCCTGACCCCCAGCAGCCCTATTACTCCTTCAGATTTCTGCATATCGATAAACATAGATCCACTGGAGATCACCAAGGACATAACCATTAACCATTAAACAAAGTCCCAAATCCCCTTCCAGAAATGTCTGGCCGCCCAAACAGAACACAATAACCATGATGAGCGTTGTGTGGTACCGCCTCTACCAGAATGAAGAGGCAGGAAGAAGTGGGGGGGTGAGGCATCTGTTGAGACAACATTGCCCAGTCCGGCCTATCTTTCTATAACTTCATATACTCTGCGAGATCAGCAGCAGCCCCGGGTAGGTCCATGGAGTCAATTTAAATGAGGTAATCGGATGTCTGTGGCGTCACTTGGGGAAGAACTTCTGGTGCACTTGCTCGAGAATCTGAGTCCGACAGATGAGCGTCTGAGTCATGATCTCGGTCCGTTCCGGACCCTTTCCCATCTAAAAGGTCAGGGTCTGTCAGAGAGGCTGCAGCTTGTAGCGCTAGTTTTTTCCCCTCCTGGGATTGGATGGCTGAGGGTCTGGTGAGTCATGGCCTTTACTGCTGCGTAGGTGGCTCTTTTGGCCTGCACAGCCGCTGTGAAGTCTGGGAAGAAACTTGCTTGTCCTCCTTGCACCATGAAAAGTCCAGCCACATGAGCCCTCTGCAACAGCAGGTCCCCGGTCTCAATAGTGAAGATGTTTGGCCACAACGGGCCGAGGCGGCCTACTGGGTTGTGGTCTTTGCGCCAGTTAGCAGTGCAGCCTTTGCAGAGCAAAGAAGGTTGTGAGGTCATGGCCATCCATTAGATTTCGTAGCCAGGATTCAAGGAATTCCACCATATTACTCCCCTCTGTTCCCTCCGGCAGCCCAACAATGCGGATATTGTTGCGGCAGTTGAGGCCTTCCACATCTTCCGCTCGTCATTCCAATCGATCCACTCTGTCTGCTAAGTGTGACACTTGGAGCTGCAGTGCCTGGTGGGACGGCTGGAGGGTCGCTACCGTGGATTCCACTTTCCGGACATTTTCTGTCAATTTATGGTGATCCGCCCACAGTAACCCCAGCTCGGCCCTAACCTTGCTAATATCTTGCTGCAGGGTAAGCTTGGAGTTTTCGATGACCCCAGTATTTTGTTTAGGGTGTTGCTCATCTCCTCTGTTCCAGCGTGTGCAATTACCTTTTCCAGCGGATCAGACAAATTCAGGGGCATTTGTCCCACAGGGCCCTGTGATTTGGGCTTCATTTTCCCCATGGCGAGTCCTTTCAGTGCTAAGCTAGGAAGTGCAACGTGCCTGTGTCACAAGTGCTATAGTGGGGCTGCTCTGGGGCCCACACACAAATCCCACAGGTCACCTTTAGTCGGTTCTGTGGCCAGGGTGATTACACAGTTCCGTTTCCATCCTGTCACGAAGACTTGGCCAGTCTGTGCCTTCTTGTGACGGGGGCCCCACCATGAATCTCTTTGCGCATCTGGCAGGAAAGGAGCCAGGCCCCTTTGTTTCCCCCCCCCACCACTCCAACAGCATCGTTGGGTCAGATGTTGTGTCCCTGCACCCCAAGGGGAAACGCACAATCTTCGTGGGAGTCCACTGCTGGGCGGGACTTCCCAGGTTCCTCTATGTTGCTATCATCCTATGTGCCTCCACTGTCCCACCAGGAAATCAGGTTCAGCATTGCATGCCGGACCTCCAGTAACCCCTCAATGATGGGGCCGTGCCTCCCTCCTCTAGTCACTCCTTTGAAAAAGTCAATGTACGATGCTCCTGGTCGGGGGCCCGGGTCTCGCTGTTGGTTCCCCGCAGCTCTATTGTTTATATATTAATTCCCTCAGAGGCCCAGGCCTTCTGCCTCACCTTCCATGGTGCTCTGCTCCTCTGTGAACGGGGGTGAGTTGGAAATTCTCCGCTCACCCTATTCTCGACTGCCGCCGCGCCAGCATCATCGCTCAGCGCCCCGGGCTGCGATTCTCTTCTTTCCGGATGGGCGCCGATCCACGCCTCATTCCAGTCACAGGCTCAGTGAGACTATGCCACTCGGGGTGGGGAGAGTCCCTGCAGGCCCAATTACCCTGTCAGGTTCTCTGCTGCCTCACGCCGTCCCCAGTCCCGGGCGGTGGCATCGCTTGGTTGTCCAGGTTGCTCTGCCCGGAGCACCGGGTCAAGGGGCTCTCTACTCCAGCCACCACCGCCGATTTGAGGATATTTGCGGTGGGCCAGTGTGGAGGGAAAGGATTACGTTCTGCCATTTGGATCGCGTAGCCATTCCCTTACCCCCGACCTCTATAACGGCAAACAGAACCTCTATTCAACCCCCTCCATCCAATGGCTTAAGTACATCTCTGACAAGGAAAACATCTTCATTCAACACGCCTTACAGGGTGGTGAATCCGAGTAGGGACTTATTATCTAGACTGCTACGCTATAATTAACGGTGTGCCTATGGCTTTCGAGTACAATGGTTGTTTTTACCACAGTTGTCCCCGGTGTTACAAAGCCCACAAGTTTAACAGACTGTTGGGCACCAAGTTTGAACACTTACACTGCCCTACTCTGATGAAGGCTGAATATGTTGAAAGCCATGGTTTTGTAATGAGAACCCTATGTGAACATGAGTGGCTAGACATGCTAGCTTAGGATGCAGAACTTGCTTCTTTTATTAAGATGCAGCAGTTACTCGAGCCTTTGGAGCCGCACAATGCCTTATTTGGCGGTCGTACAAACGCTATTCAGTTGTACAGGGCTGCTAGTGAGGGTGAAAAAATACTCTAGTATGACTTCACAAGCTTGTACCCATTTGTGAACAAACAGAACTTATACCCTACCGGCCACCCCACCATCATAGGTGAACATTTTGCGCTCATTAAGTGCCATATCTGCCCGCCACGGTGGCTTTACTTTCCAGTGCTAACATACAGAGTCGACGGCAAGCTCATGTTCCCATTGTGTCGACCTTGCTCCGAACGTAAAGAGACAAACGAGTGTAGACACAACAATGAGAAGAGTAATGGTCATCTGTACCTGGTGTAGCATTGAGGTACAAACGGCCCTTGGAATAGGTTACAGACTGTGTAAATTAGTGGAGTTTTGGCACTTTGAAAGAAGATCAACACGTCTCTTTTCTAAGTATATCAATTTGTTTCTGAGAGACAAACAGGAGGCTTTGGCCTTTCCTGAGTGGTGTGTCGATCCGGCCTCTAAGCAAAAGTACATTAACGATTACCACACTCACAAAGGCATAAGTTTGAGACCCAGTTCATCGAAGTCAACCTCGCCAGACACCAGTTAGCCAAACTCTGCCTAAACTACTTATGGGGAAAATTTGCCCAACCTGCAAACCTACCAAACACTACCATAATTACAGATCTTGATGAGTTGTTTAAGTAACTTTTTTCACCTAGTTATGATGTGTCCAGCTGCGAGTTTATTGATGATGAGACCGTAGCCCTCTGCTGGAAATACTCTAAAGAGTACCCCACAACATGTAAAAAGATAAATGTTTTCATAGCCTGTTTCACAACAGCTAACACTTGTTTAGAGTTTTATAGGGTGCTAGATAAACTTCAGGAGCGCTGCCTGTATCACGATACAGACTCTGTTATTTTTGTGGGTAAGGATGGTGATTAAGACCCACCCCTAGGTGATTATCTAGGAGATTGTTAGATAAGGATGACTACCTAGTAGAGTTCACTTCATTGGGACCCAAGACCTATTCCTACAAAATGGCAAACAACGCTGTGTATATGAAAGTGAAAGGTATCACCTTAAATTTAATCATATAGTTAAAATCTATTTTGACAGTTTAAAGGATATGGTGAATGAATACGGTATTTCAAAAGATGGCAATAATAATAAAATCATTGTTGCACAACAGCCTGGCATACTGCTGTCAAAAAGCGGTGGAAAAGTACAACCCAGCCTTTACATAAAACCTTACGGGTAGTGTTTGATAAAAGGGTCCATACTGAAGACTACAAAACCCTTCTATACGGTTATTAAAGGTGCATTAGAATCTCAAATCCCATAAGATTTCAACAACTGTTCTCATGCATTTTAGAAGGCCCCTCAAATTGCTATGAAAGTTATTTTATAAAGAAGGTGTTAGAAAATGCTCCGGCGGTTTTATCTCAGACCCCGAAAAACATCGTATGACTTTATTCATGCTGGCAAGATCTTTATACGGAACTATCCCTAAGGTTCCTCCACATTAAATTTATAGAAGGCATACTGGACACTCTCAACGATAATGCCTTGTTACCTGAACAACTAATAAACTTGGTGATTGTAGATGATCTTATTTGCGAGGGCAGGATCCATCCCAAAACAGAAAAAGCTTTAAACCAATATTTATACCATTGTAATCTAAGCATATGCTACATCTTGCAGAACTTGTTTTATAAGGGTAAGAGCAGGCGTTCTATAGCTCTAAACGCCTCATACCTCATCCTACTTTAAAAAAACCTGTGACAAACAGCAGATATCTATCATCATTAAACAAATGTACCCCGGAAGCACTCAGGGGCAGATGTATGAAAAAGTAGAGCGCCGGCTAGCGCCATTCCAAGATGCCAGCCGGGTGCCATATTTATGGAATGCCTTTGGAAAGGACTCGAACAGGGCTGGGGAGGGGTAGGGGGAACCGGGCTTGTGCACAAAATTATGGCGCTACACTGTTTAGAGGCAAAAAATTTGCCTCTAAGCAGTGTAGCACCATTTTCTGGCACACAACCCCCATGGACATGGCTCCTGTCTTATTAAAGACAGGAGCCATGCCCACCACCGCAATGGCCATGCCCAGGGGACAAATGTCCCCTGGGCATGGCCATTGGGGCCAGCGCCGTGCAGGGGGCCCCAAGTCAGGGCCCGAGCGGTGTTGGGGAAAAAAAGTACAAAATACTCACCCGGACTTATCTAGGATGAGTCCCCCATCCTTAGGTGTCCTTTTGGTGCGTGTGGGGGTGGGTGGGGCTGTCCCTGGGGCCAGGGAAGGGCACCTGTGGGCAATATCCATGGTCTCTGACCATGGAAATATGCCTTCAGGTCCCCTTATGCCTGCCCATACTGAGGCATTAAATAATGGCACTAAGCAAGCCTAGCACCATTATTTAAGGCCCCCATACCCCCATGCTTGATTTTAGGATGGGGATAAATATGGAACAAAGGCCATTTCGTTCTTTTCTGTACGGGAACACCTACTTTGCATCTCATTGATGCAAGGTAGGTTTTCCCCTCCAGAAAATGTTAACTCCATAACTTTTGCGCTAGACATGTCTAGCACCAAACTATAAATATGAGTAAGGTTTGCACTGAATTAGTGTAAAAAAAATTACGCTAATTCAGCGCAAACAGAGTATAAATATGAGCTTCAGGTTTTCTTGGAAGCCTTTAACGACTCTACCACTAAACTTCACGGCTACTTCCTGGTAGACTTGAAACCTAACACTCTAAAAGACTACAGACTACATCCTGAAATTTCCCACCCAACCTACCCGTCGCTTACATACCTAAAACCAAACCCAAATCGTATAAACAGAATTGTTAAAAACACTTTCGTAACATTTACACTCTAAGCCTTATAATATTAGGTGCTGACAATGTCCGTGCGCCTACGCCGTAATTTAGCCCTCCTAAAACTGCTGGTCACAGTTATCCCCCAACAAAGAAAGGCCATCCTCTGCTTGACTTCGGATGACTTAGTGGCTGCTATTTCAGAAATCGCCCCAAACACCCTAAAAGGCAATGTCCCTATATCAGAGAGTCAGTTCCGTGTGCTGAAGAAGAAGCGTAATCCTATCAAAAAGCTTAGAAATAAAAGGGCTTCGCTCGTTTCTAAGAAAAAACGTGTAAAACAGTTGGGCGGCTTTATAGGAGGGCTTCCGGGCATATCGATTCCTTTAATTACAAACCTCCTAACTAGGAATTAATGGATTATGCCCAAAAGATGTACTTGGTACCGCACCAACAGCTGGAACAGTTGGGCCCTTCTACAAGCGACGCTTGGGATATATAAAAAAATGAAACACTACGCCTAGATGCCGAAATTAAAAATATTTTAAACCAGACTGATATAAAACCTTACGACAAAGCTGATCTTTACTCGAGAGTTCTTAAAAACTTCCTACATTATTACAAGCAATGGCAGTCAGAAAAAAACTGAAAAAACACGCTGACTCCATATACCCCTGACTCTGATTCACCACCACCAGCCCTCGACGTGCTTCAGATTCAACAGGCCTCACATCTGGTGGTCCCATCACCACCACCCACAGATGTCTTTGTTGATGAACTTTAAAAAAATATAAGTCAAAGGTACAGAGGTGCGGTGCAAATGTTACTAAGTAAAATGATCATACCTTGTGGAACGATGGGGGTGAATTGCTCTACAAAGGACAGTCAATTGTTGGGTCTCATATGTACGACCTCGTCAAAGGTTTCATACACCCCAAAACCCTATCACTCCAGAAAGTGCCTAGAGGTTGGGACCAGCTTCTACTGGCCGCTGCAGAACTCGATGTTCCTTCTACAATCATTGGTAATGCTGAGCACAGATGGCTGTTTGAAAGTTTGAAAGATCCTAATTACAGCCATCCAAGTACTCCAACGCCTGTTGTTTTTAAATTCGGCCCTACCGTGCCTGCAGCCCTGCTTATCCCCGGCTACCCCCTTCATGGAACAGATCGCCTCTGCCTTTGGAGCCTAAAAATACATCATCCAATGTTTGATACTTCTACTTTTTGAACCTATGAATGTGTTTTACACTGTCTGTGTGTAAAGTTTTACACCGAATAATGTATTTATTGATTTCTTTCATCATTTATTTTCTTTAGAATGTTTGGTTGCATAATGCTTGTACTACAATTATATGTAATGAACAAGTTTTAACTGTTTCACCACTCTCCTGTCATCTTTTTAGCATGTGCCCCAGCCAGAGCAATGAAAAAGGATAGTCTGATTTCAAGTTGTTTTTTTTTATTTTTTTTACTGTAGACAATTACAATTGCACATATATAAGCATTACACAGCCTTACACTTTTGACAAACAACATATTCTGTTTTAACAACGGTCACCGTAGAACCCACATTTTCTTTTACATACTTAACAACCATATGGTCGTTATTTACAAGATCACACAAATATAGATGTAGAAAATTTCTGAACGTCATACCCTCAGACATTTTACTAATAAAATATATAGGCCCATATTTATACTTTTTTAGTGCCGCATTTGAGTCTTTTTTTGATGCAAAATCAGTGCAAACTTACAAAATACAATTGTATTTTGTAAGTTTGCGCTGCTTTTGCGTAAAAAAATTATGCAAATGCGGCACTAAAAAAAGTATAAATATGGGCCATAGTGTTCCCGACATGTGACTGATTAAGAGCCCTGCAACCACATCTTGTTAACCTCAACCTTACCAACAGCTTTTTTTATGTACTTGAATATGGGTTTTGAATAGATGCTATGCTCGGTGAACGCCACTGAACTGTCAAACGCTGTAACCTTGCCAATATCCAAAAACATTCCCACCCATTGTGTTCCACCCTTGTGATGCGGATCTGTGTTAAAGATTAGCGAACGTGGTCTTTCTACACCAGCTTCCTCGGGTAGCCCATCGCTCATAAAAACATCTAAAAAGTGTTTCCTTGCGTATTTATGCCTCCTTAAGAAATCACGTATCTGCACAGTGTCCATTGTACAATATTTTAAAGATAGTGATACTTGATTTGGCATGCATGGTTGACCTGGATTACACTGTCAAACTCCGCAAATACAATCATGTTCACATTGGTAGCCAAGGGCTGACTAAAACGTATTTCAGCTTTTAGATTTCCATTTTTATCAGATTATAATGATCACCTTCTTCCATGTAGGGCGCCAGACGAAAGCGAACAGCGTGTAACCCTCCCCATATCCTTCTCTTGATACGACAATTCCTGAGTCCCTCAGATGTTTTCCTGTTATCGGCACCAGTCCAAGATATTCCCTGAGAAAATTAGATGTTCCAAAACTGAGTGTGTGGTTTTACAGGAATCACATCCCCCTTGTGTACCAGCGCAGCGTAGTTGATGTCGTAGTGTTTGAAATTGAACGGGTTTGAGGTATACTGACTGCTAAAATCTGTATTGTCCACAAACCCTATAATAATACATTTTGGTAGCTGTCCCAGATATAAATTTTGCTGCTGTGTTAATCTGGTACTGGTTGGGATGCTATATATCTTCAGGGCTACTCTTTCCACAGCCTACTTGGCATTGGATAGTTGTAAGGCCTCGGCGTGAGCCAATCTGAAGCATGGTGACACTTTCACTCTCTTTACAAACAAATTGGTGGACAGTATAACAAGTTTATACTGTTCCACATCCCCACTGACGAGACAGAATGAGTCCTTGCTGTGGGTTAGTTTGATCTTAAGATTGATGCCATTGTCAAGTAGTTTATCTTGGTAGAAAAGGTCAGAGTGTTTGCAACCTAGGAGGTCGAACTGCCTTCTGCTGGCGGCAAAGCTCGCTCTTATTTTACAAAACCCTGAATGTGACCGTCCAGAGCAGTAGCTTCAAAATGACCGTAAGTATCTTTGTAGAAGAGCCCTGCTGAAAGATGGGTGTCCAGGGCATTGCTGCTTTAATTAAGAATACTCTCAATGTTTGCCCTATACGCATACAAGTTATCACTTTGCGTGACAACGCGATCACTAAGGGTAATGTCCACCTGACTAAACATGGTTGCTGCGGGGTAAGCGATCATTGCCACTTTAGGGTCCTTCGCTTTATTGGAACCATCAGTTTTTACAATTTTACAGATGAGGTGAAGCAGCAAGTTGTGGAGATCCAAATACATACCTATGGACCCTGACACATAAAACTCCTTTGGTGCCAAAGGTGTCAAAGCAGCTAGTGGCGATACCTCCATGAAAAACTGTTTTTGGAGTTAGTCTGCGCTGGTTTTAGAGAAAACAGGCCTAACTCTGATTTAGCGCATTCAACCGATGCGCAATGTGCAAAGGCCATGTTTGCAGGTTGATTGTCTTTTTTAAAAATATTTACGTTAGCGACCCTTCTCTCCTTTTTCTTCAAAGCTCTCTTCCGACTTAAGGGATCTTCGTTCGTGAGTGCTTTTTGAAGATCAATGTCTTTTTATATAGGGGGCCGGCAGGCCACTGCGCTTTGAAGCACTGCGCTTTCTTTTAACAGGTGTGTGAGACTTGAGGTTACTTATTCATATGTTCAACAACCGCAGACGTCACAGAACCCACCACGTCCTGCGCAATGTTCGTGGCAGCCACCTTAATGTGCTGTTTTTGCAATTTCATAGCCTCTTCTCAAGAACGGCACAGCTCTTCTAAAACTATGGAAGAAACCCCCAGTCCTGACCCATAAATAACCGGGGCCCCTTGAAAGTACGGCAATGGGGCTCCATATCCAGCCTGGTTTCTGTAATAATCCCTATACATTGAGGGGTCACCATATGTTTTCATAATCACCCTGATGACTCATTAATAGTCACTCTTGCGGTCTTAAATGAAGCTTAACAATAACTTTCCTGTATTTAAAGGACACCAGCTCAGCCTGCTCGTTATAGATCATGATCGTAATGGTGTCAAAATGTTTTTTCGAAATTGATATGTAGTCTGGTTTGTTGTATTGTATATTAACCATTTGTTATTTTCACCCTTTACCTGGACCCATCTCAGCAACGGTAAACAACTATCCCCTATCCTCTGTTAATCTACAATATCGCTATACACGTAGAGTGTATAGAAACGCCCGTTAATATCGGGGCCCGACTGGTCCTGTTCTACATGACTTCTGATATGCTGCACTGTTCCTAAAACCCTTTTTAATAACACTGCATCGTGATTAGGAGCTTCAAGAAACACCTTCTGTCTCACGTTATGTAACACTAACTGAATATTCGCATATGACTCAATGTTGGCTATAGTTTTGTTGATGGCTTCGACCAATGAGGCCACAGATGGGTAATAACCGTGAGGTGACCCGGTGTGGATGGTCAAAGCTTCCTGAGCATGCTTTATATGGTGTCGTACATTGAAAACGCATTCCATGTTCAGGGGTATTGGATTTCTGTAAGGGCTACCTCCCAATCACCTTCCAGGTCTACGGGTTTAGCTAATTTCACTGTATAATTAGAAATTCTATTGCCAGGGAACATGTCCTTTGAGGCATTGGACGGCAGAGTGATATAAAATGGTGCTGAATCCATCTTCGTGTATACAACGATCCCCCATCGTACTCACACAACCTGCACAGAACTAGCCAGTACCCAACTGTTAAATTTCTCAGGCCAACCCTGCCATTTGACAAAAACCTGGCTGTCAGCACCGCTACCTTTCCTTTTCAGAATCGTTTCAACCCTGTACACCCTGTGTGGATCATTAGGTACCTTCTGTAGCTCCTCCTTGTAAAAGACACCCGACACCTCTTCCGCGTCATAGTCCTTTATCCTATAAATATATACATCCTCTTTAAGCTACTCACTTTCCACTATGAATATCTTGTCACTAAAAGTCTGTTGGTAGCCCTTCGTGAAGACCCCTTTCAGTTTTGAAACCCCAACATGGTCACCTTCTTTTAAAAGTGGCTTTTTTACATCTGTAACAATCTGACTCCCATACACAGTTCGCCACACCTTTAACGAATTATCAGTTGTTACGTCTATGGGGAATTTTGATGGTTCTATGGTAAGTGGTGTTATAAACGTCTATTATGCTTTGCTAAATCTTGAAGACTGATTATGTCCGCCTGCCATTGATGATCTACTTGCACATTAACAATGGTAGGTCTTCTCTTAAAATGTTTCCCGGCGGGCTTATGGAGTCAATACGCCTCTTCCCCAGATAACCACGTCTTCACCAGTGCTCTGTTTACCTGTTCATTTTCAACTAGAGCTCTTCTAAACAGTGCTTCAGCACCCCAAAGCTACCAACTCCGCTTGTATCGTAATAAAGCTTCCTGAATCCATCACTCGACATGTTGTCATCTGTTACAAACCATGAAATGAAGACACCGGTTTTATGTAATGCCATTTTATTAAAAAGAAAAAAATATTAGTACGGAATAAAACTATATACTTTACATTTCTAGATATAGATCTTATGGTGTGGTATTGTTGGACATTAGGCTGTCTCTTGACTACGTGTACATACTACTACACTCGCTACATATGTTACTAAGCGCCTTGACGATTATCGACTTCAGAGTCACAAGTTTTTCTATTTTTATATACACTTGATAGCTCTAGACACAACTTCCCTCTCACCCCTCCTATAACTTTGTATAGACAGGATACTGACAGCATTGATAAGTTCGTACAGTTCAAGGCCTGACAATACTAAACCCTTCTTTGTGAAATAATCATCTGTCAGAAGGTCCAAGGCTGTGCGTAACGCGATCGTCGGCAAAAGTCATGACTCGGGCATACACCTTTTGTACACGCTCCAATATTTATCAGCTGTGGGCATCCACGTGTTGATGCACCATTGTTATACATTCAGGACTGTCGCACATCATCGTAGCGGGCGGCTCAGAAATGTTTAAATAATGCAGAGTTACAGGGTGTATTTCAGCTATTCTTTCTTTAATTCTTCCAATGCATATGTATCCGGAGTGTAACTCATAGGCATCTTTCACTTCGACATTCTGATACACGCCCTAAAAGTGAGTAGTATGTACATTAAATAACAGCATGATGACTCTCTACCCATGACTCTACATTTTTTAACACAAAAGGATGATCGACGGAGTACTGAACAATGCAAACATTCACCTCCAGTCACAGATCTGGGTTTAATCCATCAATCTTTTGTTCACCATGCCACCCCAGTTTGGACCGAGCCATATGCAAATCAGTCTTGACCCTGTCCCTCATGGGAACAGTCCAGCCCAAAATGCCAAGTCAGGTCCTCCCTGGACCGGAAACAAGCATCCTGGAACCAGTTTCAGGGTATCACCCTTCATCAGCTAGGCTGGCTTGAATCCAGTGGCACAGTGAGCATGGGACCCACATCTAGGTATACCCTTCACACTTAGGGCAACTTTAGCAACACAAAAGGAAGATGGATGGAGTGCTGAACAATGCAAACACTCACCCCCAGTCACAGATCTGGGTTTAACCCATTGTTTTTTCACTCACCATGCCACCCCAGTTTGTAACCAGCCATATGCAAATCAGTCTTGACCCTGTTCCTCATGGGAACAGTCCAGCCTGAACTGCCAAACCAGGTCCTCCCTGGACCAGAAACAAACATCCTCAGACCGGTTTCAGGGTATCACCCTTCATCAGCCAGGCTAACTTGAATCCAGTGGCAGTGAGCATGGGACCTATGTCTGGGCATACCCTTCCCACTTAGGGCAACTTTAGCAACACAAAAGGATGATGGACGGAGTGCTGAATAATGCAAACACTCACCCCAGGTCGCAGATCCGGGTTTAATCCATCGTCCTTTTGCTCACCATGCAACCCTAGTTTGGACCCAGCCATGTGCAAATCAGTCTTGACCCTGTTCCTCATGGGAACAGTCCAGCCCAAACTGCCAAGCCAGGTCCTCCCTGGACCAGAAACAAGCATCCTGGAACCGGTTTCATGGTATCACCCTTAATCAGCCAGGCTAGCTTGAATCCAGTGGCACAGTAACAGATGAGACATCATTTCTGAGAGGACGGGACATCTGTCACTTTTTAAATGATGAGGAAAAGTATCCCTTAATACTACTGATGTGAAATACCTACCTGGTACACACTTCGACCACACCCCTGCCAACTTGACTCTCTTAATGTCACACTAATACCATCCCTTGGCAGTGGCGATTTCCAGAGCTAGCACTTCAGGGTGTCTCATTTCAGTCTGACCTTCTTGGTGCTATGAACGAGTACTGTCTCTAAGCAGGCTGTGTTGAGGGATGCTTTCAAAGCCTACATTAGAGTGGTTTGCATCTCCAAACACTCAGGTGTTTTAAAATGCATCAACAGTGACCTGGCTCTGGTGGAGAGAGAACTCCAATCTATAGACTTCGCCACCTTTGTGGGTGCCTAAACACTATTGCTGCATTGCACTCTTCCGCAAGAATTCCACATCTTCGTGGATCGATAGGTGAAATTTCTCGAGGCTTGGCCATATGAAGAGGGAGATCGGCTTACTCGTACACTGGCCCAAATCCTACGACCAAACTATCAGGTCACCTATAATATGAACCTCCAAACCGATGATGGCACAATGATCACTGGCGATGATAACGTTGCCCAAACTCTCTTTCACTACTATCGCACATTAAGCACCAGGTGACACACAGACAGCGCAGAGGAGATCAAGTTTTACTAATCTGAGTTTGCCATGGTCTGGCTCACAAGTGGCCAACAGCAATTCCTTGTGGCCCCATCACACAACAAGAAACTTCACAAGCTATTGTTGCCCTAGGTAGCTCCAAGGCCTCTCGGCTTGATGGCTTTACCAGGAACTTTTACAAAGCCTTTAAA
The DNA here is from genome assembly GCF_031143425.1 of Pleurodeles waltl. Classification (NCBI taxonomy): domain Eukaryota; kingdom Metazoa; phylum Chordata; class Amphibia; order Caudata; family Salamandridae; genus Pleurodeles; species Pleurodeles waltl. Next base: position 3,656,901 of record NC_090437.1, on the reverse strand, counting down.
ATGGCCCTCGTCCCTCACCTCTATGAAGTATATGCGGAGGCCCTTGAAGACTGCATTCTTCACCCCTCCATGCAGGAGGCCGTGGTGACCCTCCTTCTTAAGCCTAGCAAACCCCTGTATCGCACACAGGCCTTTGTCACTCCTCAATTATGATAATTTAATTCTAGTGAAAGTCATTGCAACACGTTTGGCTGTCCTGATGGAGCTTATAATCCCCCCCTCCAGACCAGCTTTGTGCTGCATCTTTCCACCACCATTAATCTGCGTACAATATTTGCAATAATAAACCACCTTAATCACACGCTCCACACAGCTGTTGCCCTTCTGGACGCCGAGAAGACATTCGATTATATTGAATGGCTGTTCCTGAGGGCTAAGTTTCTCAGACCTGATTCTACTACTTCACACTAGCCCTGGGGCCCACCTGCGGGTCAATGACCATCTAATTGAAAAGTTTGCCATATTCCGAGAAACTCGGAGGGGATGCCTTCCTTCCCCCCTCCTTTTTACTATCGCCCTAGACACTCTGTCACTTTCAGGAACGCCATCTGCACAGGGGACTTTGCTTCCAGAAGGGTCCCATTCTGGCTACTGTTTGCACAGATTGTGAATAAACAGGGCTGATTGCAGATGTCCCCTATCTTTTTGCCCCCATTTTTCACTTTTTGCTGGTGTTTTCCTCACTCTGCTGGTGCCCTGGGTACTGCTAACCAGTCCGAGGGCCTGTCCTTTGAATAAGTATGCAAATTAGGCTACATTTAATTGGCTATGTCAACTACTTATAACTCCCTAGTATGTGGGAGGGCATATAGGTTTAGGGACCCCAGCAGAAGTGGTCCCAGGGTCATTTTAAAGGTAGGCCTGTCTTGCTGGCTGCTTCTACATTAAAGTTATATGCAAATTATACTTTGGAATTAAAAGTATTTCCAAAGTCCTAAACTACCTTATTTTTACATATAAGCCACCCTTTAAGTCACCCCTAAGGTGTGCCCTAAGTGCCCCTAGGGTGGGTTAAATGTAACTATAAGCAGGGACCTTATAAAATTGTTTTATAAGCCCTGGTGAGGTAAAATAGCCTAATTTGTTTTTCCCTCACTGTAGTGAATAGGTTCCATAGGCTAAAACGTGGAGACTTTATTTAAATAATTGAGTCTCCAAAGGAGCAAGATTTTCCAGGTTTGGTCTCAAATTAATTGTTATAATGCATCCCAAAACTTGCCATTGATGGATTTAATGTAACTAGTTCAGGGAAAGAGTTTAAAACTCTTCCTAAAAGTTACCAGTTTCACTCTTCTTAAAAGTTACCAGTTTCAGCTCTTTAGTACCTTTCTCTTATTGGCCAGACTCTGCCAGCCTGGCCAGGCTGCCTTGATGAGATGTGAAGTGGCCTGGGCTGAACACAAAAGGTGCCTGGGGAAGGAGATCTGCCTCAGCAGATGGTGAAACAGGATGGGTGGATAGCAGATAAACTGGTCTTCAAAGGAGGGAAGGACATTTGGAGCAGCTCAGGATCTCCCCCATTTCCTGCAAACCGAGACAACCAGGTGCCATCTTGATTAAATTACAAGAGGGCAGGAGAGGGGTGTGTTTAGGATTTTCAGCCACACCAGTGGGTGGGCTCAGTCAGAACTAATGTCCAAAATTCATATTCTTCCATTTTGGATTTTTAAGGAATGTTGCTCCCTGGGATTGATTTTTGTCACACTTCCATGAAGTGGTCATTCAACGGGATAGTGGCCTGCCTGTGATTAGACAGTCACTGAGGAGCAAGCATAAATATGACAGAGATGAACCCACATCTCAGATCCCTGCAAGGAACAACATCAGAAGAAGAAAGACTGACCCCTGACCTGCACCTGGACACTGCACTATGAAGGACTGCACCAACTACATATGGGCTTCACCACTAAAAGGACTTTTCCTGTCTTCAACTGGTTCAAGAAGGGACTCTCTGCTTGCTAAAGGTAGAAAATAGCAGACCAGAGTCCCCTGCATCAAAACCTGAAGGAACTAACCAGTTGACCATTGGCTAGTGGTCATGTTTAGATTTGAACCAGGAGCATTCTGGGAGTTGGAGTCCTAGCCTTCAAGGAGCAACTCAGAGCTTCTGGAACCTTAGGGTGAGCTATGGTCTCCTAAAGGACCTTCTGGAAGAAGATCCAAACGTCTGGAGAAGATTGGAGGACTTTTGGTAAAAAGCTCCAGAAAGGGAACGACCAGCTGTCAAGAGTAAAACTGGCTTACATCGAACGCGTCCCTGCCTGACTTGCAGGTTCGTCCCACTTATAAGCTCCAAAGCCTCAGACTTCCAGGATTTCACGGGGCTACTGGAACGGCAATCCGATGATGTTGACTTCAAATCAGCTTGCTGAGGAGGGTCGGCCAACGTCGGAGAGAAAAAGCTTCAAAAAATGTGACTATGGCTTTCATTACAACCCTGGCGGTAAATCCCGCTTACCGCCGTGCAGAAGACCGCCAACATACTGCTGCAGTCGCGGAATTCCGCTGCAGGTATTACGACCCATAGCTCGGAATCCGTCACAATACAGACACCCACACAAGTCCGCCACACCAAAGGTCTCTAATAAACTGGCGAAAACAAAACCAACACCGTCATGCCAACAAGAATACGCCCACACTATCACGACCCACAAATCAATGCAGCGGACTTTCACCCGTGGTAAACCATTGGCTGTACAAACCACTGCGCTCAAAATACACACACATCTACAAAACACCACCACATTGGACAATTCGAAATACACACACCTGATACACATACACACACCACACACCCACATTACTATAAAGCACACACCTACATTACCCACAAACCCTTACTACCAGAAATGTTAAAGCAGGCCAGAGAGAGACACTACCTAAAACAACACCAGCATCCACAGACACACAACACCATCACTTACACAACATCCATGCACCTCAAACAACACACACAAACACATCCCCTCACACATCACAACAGATACCACCTCACACATCACCCACACCACATCATGGCACCTCAATGACAACCCAGGTTCTCTGAGGAGGAGCTCAGGGTCATGGTGGAGGAAATCGCCTGGGTAGAGCCACGGCTATTTGGAGCACAGGTGCAGAAGCCATCCATTGCAAGGAAGATGGAGCTATGGCGCAGAATTGTCGACAGGGTCAACGCAGTGGGACAGCATCCAAGAACACAGGAAGAGGTGTAACGACCTATCGGGGAAGGTGCGTTCCGTGATCTCCAGACACCAAATTGCTGTACAGAGGACTGACGGTGGACCCCCACCTCCTCCCCCACAACTAACAACATGGGAGGAGCAAGTCTTGGCAATACTTCATCCTGAGGGCCTCGCAGAAGTAGCAGAAGGACTGGACTCTGGTAAGGCAAATCTTTACTACCTTATCTTCCACCCCACCTGCATGCCATCACCTACTCCCACCCTTACCCTCACACCCATCACCCTAACAACCCACAGATACCCCACCAACACAACCCACACATCCCAAAACCAAGCCCTGCATGTTACACCAATGCATGGACACCCATCACCCAAGCATGTCCAGTACAGAGATTCACTCATGTGCCAAAATCACCAATCACACAAGGACCAAGCCAAGAATGCAAGCACAGGAGTGGAGGGTCACTCACCCATTGCACACGATGGGACACACAGATACAATAATTATGCATTTACACCCCAACAGGACCCCTACCCAACGTCACCGGACAGGAGGTGCCAGACATATCCAGTCCCCCCACAGAAGAGACCCACAGTGATGACAGCAGCTCTGCACGCCTGGATCAAGATGACCAGCCCAGCCCATCAGGGACCTCGGGACAGTCAGTTCCCCTGCCACTGTCACAAGCCACCACAGAGCCTCCCCCCTCAGGAAACACCAGCACTGCACCCACCTAGCGGTCCCATCCCTCTGTCCCCAGGACACGTCACTCAGCAGTGTGTCCACCACTACAGTGAACCTAGGCAACCCCACTAACACAGGACAATCAGGGACCTGGGGGCAGTGGAAGTGGGCACACGGTTCAGGGGAAAGAGGCACAGGATAACAGGAAAGCTGAGCGTATTGCTGTGCAACAGGGGGAGGACAGGCCCAGGGAACCCACTCTCCACGAGGCACTCTCCAACATCATGGGAGCTTACTGTCATTCCCAGGAGACGATGGCAACGGTACTGGCCAAGTTTCAGGAGACCCAGCGGCAGCAGGAGGAACACTACCTTGGGATCAGGGAGGACTTGAAGTCCATGAACACCACCCTGGTCACCATTGCAGGGGTGCTGGCAGACCTTCTCAGCACCAGGAGGGACACAGATGCACAACCAGGGGCCCCTGACACTAGCCTGGACAATGAACAGCCCTCCACCTCCGCCGGCGCTAGTGGACAGGAGGCACCGCCACAGAAACAACAGGACACCAGCACCCCACCCCCTGCAGATGGAGAACCACCCTGCAAACGGTCACTGAGATCCAGGAACAAGACAGAGAACATTGCCAAGACCCCCGCCAGGAAATGAGACCCCTCTGAATGTCACCCTTCTGTCCCACTTTATCACCCTGTCCATCCTTAAACTGCCATTGCTCCACTTCCTCTGCCCCTTTGGACAATGCACCTGTGAAACAAATAGACTGGACTCTGCCATGGACATTCCTCCACCATCTCCCAAGCCCATTTTACAACCCCCTCCACTTATTTGCACGAAAATAAACACACTTCAATCGCAAAACAATCTGGAGTCAGTCTGTGCTTTCACAAATGTGTAATTGCAATAACCATGGAGTATAGCAATGTCAATTTACTTGTTCACATACCAGTGTAACACAGCTGTAGGCCAGGAGGAAACATAGCAGAGGGCACAAAGTGGGACCCAGATCTGTGAAATGGAAAATCAAAGTGACAAGTCAGGGTCCATACACTGAGTGAAAATGAAAGACTTAGGCTGGGCCCAACAATAGTATGAGATGCGGGAGGCGGTGGCATCTTCTTACCTGTGTCTCACTGGAAGTATTGCATGAGTCTGTTGTTTTGGTTGTCGATATCCTCTTCTTCTGCCTCCTCTTATTCATTGTCCACAGGATCCACAGCTGCCACAAGACCACCAGCTGGCCCATCCTCCTGCAGAAAAGGCACCTGCCGTCCCAAAGCCAGGTTGTGCAGCATACAGCAGGCCACAATGATCTGGCACACCTTCTTTGGTGAGTAGTATAGGGAACCACGTGTCAGATGGAGGCACCGGAATCTGGCCTTCAGGATGCCGAAGCTGCATTCGATCACCCTCCTAGTTCACCCATGTGCCTCATTGTAGCGTTCCTCTGCCCTTGTCCTGGGATTCCTCACTGGGTCACTAGCCATGACAGGTTGGGGTAACCAGAGTCAACTGCAAATATGGAGGGTCAACTGTTAGACACACACTAACCCTTAGGGACAACCCTATACCCAGACACCTATTCACACTGTCAAAACAGGAAGCACCCTGTCTTCCGTTCCAGCATTTGTGACCCCAAGGCATCATGGTAAATGCAGTCATTAGCACAAATTTGAATATAGTTTTGAAAGTTTTTCACCATAAGTTGGTGCGGCAAGTGCCGTATCTTCAGACACGTGTTTCTGGCTATTTGGCCGTCATCAGCGAAGAGCAACGTGTAGCTGGCGGGGTTGCTTGAAATGCCGCCTTGAAAGTATTCACAGGTTTAAGTACCACTCAAGAAGGCGCACAGGTGCTTCACCCGAGCTCATCAGCTCAGAGGCTCACAGGAGCCTTAATTACAACAGTCAAAACGGGAAGCACCCTGTCTTCCATTCCAGCATTTGTGACCCCAAGGCATCATGGTAAATGCAGTCATTAGCACAAATTTGAATATAGTTTTGAAAGTTTTTCACCATAAGTTGGTGCGGCAAGTGCCGTATCTTCGGACACGTGTTTCTGGCTATTTGGCCGTCATCAGCGAAGAGCAACGTGTAGCTGGCGGGGTTGCTTGAAATGCCGCCTTGAAAGTATTCACAGGTTTAAGTACCACTCAAGAAGGCGCACAGGTGCTTCACCTGAGCTCGTCAGCTCAGAGGCTCACGGGAGCCTTAATTACAACAGTCAAAACGGGAAGCACCCTGTCTTCCATTCCAGCATTTGTGACCCCAAGGCATCATGGTAAATGCAGTCATTAGCACAAATTTGAATATAGTTTTGAAAGTTTTTCACCATAAGTTGGTGCGGCAAGTGCCGTATCTTCGGACACGTGTTTCTGGCTATTTGGCCGTCATCAGCGAAGAGCAACGTGTAGCTGGCGGGGTTGCTTGAAATGCCGCCTTGAAAGTATTCACAGGTTTAAGTACCACTCAAGAAGGCGCACAGGTGCTTCACCCGAGCTCGTCAGCTCAGAGGCTCACGGGAGCCTTAATTACAACAGTTAAAACGGGAAGCACCCTGTCTTCCATTCCAGCATTTGTGACCCCAAGGCATCATGGTAAATGCAGTCATCAGCACAAATTTGAATATAGTTTTGAAAGTTTTTCACCATAAGTTGGTGCGGCAAGTGCCGTATCTTCGGACACGTGTTTCTGGCTATTTGGCCGTCATCAGCGAAGAGCAACGTGTAGCTGGCGGGTTGCTTGAAATGCCGCCTTGAAAGTATTCACAGGTTTAAGTACCACTCAAGAAGGCGCACAGGTGCTTCACCCGAGCTCGTCAGCTCAGAGGCTCACGGGAGCCTTAATTACAACAGTCAAAACGGGAAGCACCCTGTCTTCCATTCCAGCATTTGTGACGCCAAGGCATCATGGTAAATGCAGTCATTAGCACAAATTTGAATATAGTTTTGAAAGTTTTTCACCATAAGTTGGTGCGGCAAGTGCTGTATCTTCGGACACATGTTTCTGGCTATTTGGCCGTCATCAGCGAAGAGCAACGTGTAGCTGGCGGGGTTGCTTGAAATGCCGCCTTGAAAGTATTCACAGGTTTAAGTACCACTCAAGAAGGCGCACAGGTGCTTCACCCGAGCTCGTCAGCTCAGAGGCTCACGGGAGCCTTAATTACAACAGTCAAAACGGGAAGCACCCTGTCTTCCATTCCAGCATTTGTGACCCCAAGGCATCATGGTAAATGCAGTCATTAGCACAAATTTGAATATAGTTTTGAAAGTTTTTCACCATAAGTTGGTGCGGCAAGTGCCGTATCTTCGGACACGTGTTTCTGGCTATTTGGCCGTCATCAGCGAAGGGCAACGTGTAGCTGGCGGGGTTGCTTGAAATGCCGCCTTGAAAGTATTCACAGGTTTAAGTACCACTCAAGAAGGCGCACAGGTGCTTCACCCGAGCTCGTCAGCTCAGAGGCTCACGGGAGCCTTAATTACAACAGTCAAAACGGGAAGCACCCTGTCTTCCATTCCAGCATTTGTGACCCCAAGGCATCATGGTAAATGTAGTCATTAGCACAAATTTGAATATAGTTTTGAAAGTTTTTCACCATAAGTTGGTGCGGCAAGTGCCGTATCTTCGGACACGTGTTTCTGGCTATTTGGCCGTCATCAGCGAAGAGCAACGTGTAGCTGGCGGGGTTGCTTGAAATGCCACCTTGAAAGTATTCACAGGTTTAAGTACCACTCAAGAAGGCGCACAATACACCTATTCACACTGTATTGGGACCTTGGCCTCTTCTATTAGCCACACACAGTGCCTCTGGAGTTGCCCCATCACATAAGGGATGCTGCTATTCCTCAAAATGTAAGTGTCATGCACAGAGCCTGGAAACTTGGCATTCACATGGGAGAAGTACTGGTCTGCCAAACAAACCATCTGCACATTCATTGAATGGTAGCTCTTCCGGTTTCTGTACACCTGTTCACTCCTGCAGGGGGGTACTAATGCCACATGTGTTCCTTCAATTGCACCAATGATGTTGGGGATATGTCTCAGGGCATAGAAGTCACCTTTCACTGTGGGCAAATCCTCCACTTGAGGGAAAACGATGTAGCTGTGCATGTGTTTCAGCAGGGCTGACAACACGTTAGAGAACATTGGCTGGGACATCCCTGATGCCATGGCACTGTTGTTTGAAAAGACCCACTGGCCAGGAAATGGAGTACAGACAGGGCCTGCACTAGAGGGGGTATCCCTGTGGGATGGCGGATAGCGACATCAGGTCTGGCTCCAACTGGGCACACAGTTCATGGACTGTTGCACGATCAAGTCTGTATGTGACAATGATGTGTCTCTCTTCTATTATCGACAGGTCCACCAGGGGTCTGTACACTGGAGGATGCCGCCAACTCATCACCTGCCCCAGCAGACGTGCCCTATGGAGGAGAACAGCGAGCAGAGAGTCATCGAACACTGAGGTATCACAATGTGTTATTTGCAGAAACTTTATTAATCTGCAATGTGCCTGTAACTGTGTGTATTCCAGGCCTAGATAGGTGTGACGCAGTTATTATCCATGCCATGTGGCCCCCTGAAATGGCGCCTGCCTGACCTGTAAGGTGGGACAAGGGAATATGAGGTAACTGGCTGGCGTTCTACACCATCGCGGTGGGCAGTCGAAGACCGCAGCGCTATTCTGCATTGGTTAAAATTGGGCCCTATGGGTCCCAGGAGCCAATAACGATGTATGCCAGCGGTGACAGTACGCACCGCTGCGGGCGTGACCGCCATTTTCTGTCTGTTCACTCACTTGATACCTGACCTTCAGCAGCAAGTGCTGCTGTGACCTGTGTCTGGAAGCGACGATGGCTCAAGTGTCTGGGGAAAGGGCTCCTGCCTTCACTTCCGAGAAGTTGGAGAAACTAGTGGATGGGGTCCTCCCCCAGTACACTCAACTGTACGCTCCTTCAGACAAACATGTGCGTACACTGTGAGCATGGTGGATAGGCAATGCCTGCTTTGAGTGGTGTGGCGGGAAGAAACATGGGGAGGGCTGAGGCCTGCATGTGCGGTCAGCGCCCACCAGAAGAAGGGTATTTGGTGTGCCATCGCCAAGGACGTCCGGTTTACCACAGACGGCCATAAAAGATGGGAGGACCTGTGCCGCTGGACCAAGAAGACGGTGGAGGCCCAGCTGGGGCTGGTCTCCCAACGTGGAAGCGGTGCCCGTCGCACCATAACCCCCTGATGTCCCCGATCCTGGTGGTGGCCTATCCAGAGTTGGATGGGCACTTGAGGGCTTCACAGCAGCCACAAGGGGGTGATTACACTCTCATTCAGCTGACGCGCATTAAGAGGTGTCTGGGTGGGGGAGGTGGGCAGTGGGTTCCCCTAGGTCAGGGAGAACTTTGTAGGCAAGGTCCCTTGTGAGGCAGGCTATGTGGCACCCCAACCCCACTAGTAGTAAGAGCCATGTACACCTAGTCAGGCTCCTGTGACTTCCAGGTGTGCCGAAATTGGGCTTAGGCCTCGTACCCATTGTCAGGTGAAATTTCTAGGGACTGTTGGTGCATGGCGTAGTGCAGAGGGCTGCTCCATGTGTGTTGTGTCCGCCAACGATAGTGGTGTTAGATGCACTGAACATTTCTTTCTTCTGTCTTTCCCCCCCTTTTTTGTGGTCTCCCTGTTCTTGTGTGCAATAGCATCATCAGGCGGAGGAGCATTGGAACTGGAGCAGGAGGGAGCTGCATCCCACTTGGCCCTGGAGGGCGAAGCAATGGAGTCTGAAGCCACTAGTGAGACAGAGGGTGAGTGGAGCTCCACGACGGGGACAGGAGCAGATACAAGTGATAGCGACTCTTCCTCTGATGGGAGCTCCCTTGCAGTGGGGGGCACCTCTGTGCCCACCGCATCAACAGGGACAGCTGACACCCCCCCTCCCAGCACCACCCTCCCAGCAGCCCCTCAGCGTGTGTCCTGTGCCTGCTCACCCAGGAGGGTGGGCATCTCTTTCGCCCCAGGCACCTCAGGCCCTGCCCCAGTCACCCCTGCTGCCCTCAGTGAGGAGGCTATTGACCTCCTGAGATTACTCACTGTTGGGCAGTCTACCATTGTGAATGCCATCCAGGGTGTTGAGAGGTATTTGCACAAACAAATGCATACCTGGAGGGCATTCATTCTGGGCAGGCAGCCCAACAGAGAGCATTTCAGGCTCTGGCCTCAGCACTGATGGCAGCCATTGTCCGTGTCCAGTCTCCCCCCTCCAACCTCCTCCACCTATACGCAATCCCCTGTACCTCAGCCTATCCCAAGCACACCATCAGACCAGCATGCACACACATCAACACACAAGAGTGGCTCAGGCAAACATAAGCCCCACACATCCCACAGGCACTCAAACAAGCACCATATCCATGCAGACATACCAACATCCACTTCCTCCACTGTGTCCCCCTCCTCCACGTCTCTCTCCTCCCTCCAAGTCTAGTCTCCTCTCACACCTGCATGCACTACATCCTCAGCCACTACCTCCATCACCAGCACGCTCACATGCACACATCCCCAGTGTCCTCTCCCAGTGTGTCTGTGAGCCCTCCTCCCAAAGTACACAAACGCAGGCACACACCCACCCAACAGCCATCCACCTCACAACAGCCTCTGGCCCATGCACCTTCACCCAAATTCAGCAGACATACACCTCCTACAACCACTACCTCTTCCTCCACTCCCAAACCCCCTCCATCTACCAGTCCCAGTGTGTCTAAAAAACTTTTCCAGGCAAGCATTGACCTTTTCTCTACACCCCCCGTCCTTCCCCTAGGGCCAGGCTTTCCAGGACCCAGCCCAGCACCTCAGCCACCAAATCCCCAGGCACAGTGGTGCCAGCAACTGCGGGGTCATCGAGTGCGCCAACCATCAGGACTGCCAGTGTGCCACGTAGCAAGGGCAAGGACATTCTGCCACCTGCCAAGGTGAAAAAGGTGCCCACATCCCAGAGGGAGAAGCCGAAACTACCAGCCACCAAGGACTCAGCGAAAACAAAAGGGGATAGTGGCAAGACAACTGCGCCACCATCAAAGGTGGGGAAGGGCCAAAAACAGAAGGGCAGGTCAGGAGAGGGCATGGTGACACCTACTGAGGGACCAGTGGCACACCTTCTGTCCACGTCCACACCAACCTGTACGGCGGGGAACACCGCTAGCTGCACCGCCACCTGCACCACCACCTGCACCGCCTCCAGCACGTCTACAGCCGCTGAGAAAGTCCCCAGCCTCTTCCCCGGTGGGCAGCCATCCGAGGCTGCAGGAGACATCCTGCTTTCTCCCTCAGCAGGTGCTGACCCATGCACTGCCGCCACAGACCCCGCCGCCAGCACTGCCGCCACAGACACCTCCGCAAGCCCCGCTGCCACAGACACCACCGCAAGCACCGCCACCGGCCCGCGACGTCCTCGGACAGTGGCACCACCGCTGACATGCCTACCATCCCCAGTGGTCAGTGGTCCGAGGCTGGAGGAGAGTTCCAGGACCCTGGGCAGCTTCCAGGAAGCATTACTGTAATCACTGTTGGCACCTACAGGTGGAAGGCGAAGCCGCAGCAGTGTGGGGTATGTCGCTGCCTCCATGGCGTATCATGCTACCTGTACCTCGCCAATGTCATGCCACGCACAACCAGGTGAGTGAATTGTACCGGCCACACTGCACATGCAGGATGAAGCACTCTGGGCACAAATACCCCTCCAGTACCAGTGGAGAAATACATCCACTACCTCAGTCCTTGCCAGGATGAAGCACTCTGGGCACAAAGCCCCCTCCAGAACCAGTGGAGAAATACATCCACTACCTCAGTCCTTGGCAGGATGAAGCACTCTGGGCACAAAGCCCCCTCCAGAACCAGTGGAGAATCACATCCACTACCTCAGTCCTTGGCAGGATGAAGCACTCTGGGCAAAAAGCCCCCTCCAGAAACAGTGGAGAAGAACATCCACTTGAGAGACTGTGGCTTTGCACTCCCCAGGGTAAAGCAGTGGGCACCCCACCCACTGGAGAGACTTGAGAGACTGTGGCTTTGCACTCCCCATGATAAAGCAGTGGGCAAACCACGCACTGGAGAGACTTGAGAGACTGTGGCTTTGCACTCCCCAGGATAAAGCAGTGGGCATGGAGCCCCCTCGTGCAGCAGTGGCGTTGTGCGTTCATCTGGCTGAGGTGCCCCCCCTCCCACTCCCCCTGAGGTGCCTGTGTATTTTCGATCTGATGCCCCAGCAGTGTTCTCTCCGATACCAGTCAGGTATCTAGTGTGGGCTTTGCCCATGCATTTTGGCCCCACTGGTCTACAGACAATGATTGGTGCACTATCCGGACTTGTGTAGTTATTGTACATAATTGTATACACTGGATTTTGAATTTTGACAATGAGATTTCACATGATTACATTCGTTCAAACAATTTCCTTTTGTCCTTGCGTTCTTCCAGGGGGTGGGGGGAGTGTATATGTAATGTTGCTGCATGTATTTGTGTGTATGGTGTTGTGGGTGAGGGTGGGGGTGTTGCGTGTGTGTGTCACTCTTCCCCCCGTCCCCTGTGTTGTAGGTGCAGTACTCACCGTGGTCGTCGTCGCCGCGGTTCATACTCCTGTTAGAAGAGGAGGTAGACCAGCATTGGCAGTAGCTGCAATTCAGGCTCCATGGTGTCCTGGTTCCTCGTTGGGTGTCGAGAGGTGAATGTTTTCCCTTCTGTGTACTGTTTCCGCCGTGTTTTTGTTTGCGTTGGTTCCACCCTGGAAAAAATGGTGGATAAGCATCTTGAAATACTGTGGGCGGTACTTTGTCTACCGCCTGTCTGTTGGCGGTTACCACCCCGGTGTTTGTTTGTACCGCCATGCCGGTCGGAGTGTTAATGGGGCTGTCTATTTTGCGGTTTCCGCCATGGTCCTGATCCCACTTTTTTTACTGCCGGACTGTTTGCTGAATTACCGCCGCTTTAACACCGACCGCCAGGGTTGTAATGAGGGCCTAAGTCTGAAGGTAAAAAGTTGACCGGGACTTCCCGTGCAGCGCATCCGAGGAGGGCTCCAGGGGCATTGGATCAAGATTCAGCTTTGGCCCAGACAAAGATTTTCATTTTAAAAAATCGTCTAAGTCCGAACTTAGAATTCTTAACCGAGGTCTCCTGGGACGCGTGTCAATGGAGGTCAGATCAGATTGGTGACTTCATCCCGCTGAAGAAAATCTTAAAGAAAAAGTCCAAAGTTAAACTGTTGACCGAGGCCCCCGCTTGCTGTAGCTGAGAAGGGCTCCATCGCTGTCAGCCTCAAACTTTGACTTTGCCCCGGTCTGGTGTGACCACATTGGCACTTTTAGTTTCTGTGAGCTAGAAAACATTAATTCTTTAAAAATTCATATCTCCATTTCCTCTTATCTGATTTTAATCATTTTGGTGTCATTTTAAAGATGAAAATATAATCTATTTGTCTAATTTGGTGTTGGCTTTTGTTGTGTTTTGTGTTTTACTTATTTACTATTTTGTGATTTTTAAATGCTTTACACACCTGTCTCCTAAGTTAAGCCAGGCTTGAGCTGGGTGTAATTTATTGAGACCTAACTGGACCTAAGTGGAGGTTAGTGGCCTATTGCTAAGTGTAGGTACTTACCTGCCCTTACCAGTAATCCACTTTCCAACACAGGTGATATATTGTATTTTGTGTGAGACCCTGCTCTGCATCTTTCTTTCCCCACTCATTTGGGAAATTATCCAGTACGGAACCTTCTCCAGCCTTTTTGTTATTTTGCACAAGTTTTGATGTTACTATCCCCTGTCCCCTCAAGTACCACTTAAAATAGTGCATGGATTTACCTGAATATTTGGACATCTTCCCTTACCGGCAAAAAGAGGAGGTGATCCACCATAACTATGGCCCAGTCATTGACATCCTCTCTTCTCAAGTTAACAGGTGGATCCATCTTCCACTTTCTATAGCAGATCGCTATCCCTGTATTGATAACACATGGTTACCAATGACACAGGAAACACTGGTACAAGGCATTTTCTCTACGCATCAAATTTGCATCTTCAGCGATCTCTTCACAAATGGCAAACTAGATGTACGCTCCATCTTTGAGGTTGAGAGAACGACCTCTTTGATGGATCACTGCCTCTGCTTACCCAATAAACTGGTGAAAAATTGTCTACCTCTCCTGGGGAGCCACCTAAATTCTCCCCTTTCACCATAGTGATATCATTGGCAGACTTCACCAGGCTTGTATGCCACCTATATCACACCAGCCTTGAGCTGCACCCCCTTTGTTGAATCACGGTGCGAACGGCTTGAGAGCGGGATCTGAACTACTCCATCTCTGATAAAGTGTGGCAGTTCTGTGCTTGCAGAGAAAGTATGTGTCGATAAATAGTCGACGTAAACTCCTCCATTACAAGTTCTTGCACCACACGTACATCACTTCCCAGTCCATTGCCAAACTTGACCCATCACGCTCTTATAAAAGGCCAAAGTGCACATCTGCTGACTTTGCATATCTCACATGGACTTGCACCATTATACAGGAGTATTGGCAGGGTATATTCACACATATATCCGTTATGCTAGAACATGCTGTTGATACCGAACCTGTCATTGTGCTCCAGAGGTATGTCAAGCCTCTTGCCCAACATCACAAAAGATTTGCGCTATGGCACTTCTACTTGTTAAACGATGCATTGCAGTACTGTGGGGCAGCAGTAGAAAACCCACCATTGATGACTGGTTCTGTGACATTATTTTTTTTTTAGCTACCACAAGTGAACTATACGCTGCATTGCTACCTCCTGCGTCTCAGCCAAAGGATAATTGGGCCCCTCTTCATTCCTATGTACTGACTCATGTTGAGGCTAGTCCGATCAATAATATGTTTGGTTCCTAATCTTGGCTCCTTTCTTGTCTATGGCTTGGCACGTATGATCGGTTGTGCATAATTTGTGTATGTAATGTGTTTACTTATGTCACTACTGATGACGCAGAAAAAGAAGGACCAACATATATTCATATATCATGTGACCAAAATCGTATAATGTAGTGTGATTTTAGTAAAGAAAATAATGTACGTGGGAAATTGTGCCCTCGGAGTAGTTTGCCATTATTATAAACGAGCTTAATTAATCATGAAGCATTGAAAATTGTAGTAATCCGTCATAATTGCAAATGTGTTCTATGATTTTCTTGTTAAAACTGCTTTATGCTTAGCTTAAATTTAGTAGAGGCTTTGGCCTAGTCGCCTGGTCTCAATTTTAACTGCGTGGTTTTCACTTTTATTAACAAAAGACATTATTCTGTATTTTTCCAGTAGAGAATACTAATACACTTATCTCCAAGGTTTCGTGCTAGGCCGGTTTCATCCCCTTTGATACAAGTTCAGCTCCTGCAGGTGCAGACAATAAAGGCCTTAAGATAAAATTAATTGGCAAACTTTGTTGCAACTTTTGTTCCAAGGCTCCAAGGACAATGTATGCATAAATGAGTACTAGGAGAAAGACACTATTCATTGGTCAAATTGAAGCCACCCTATGAACCCTCCAATGGAAGACCCTGCAGAATTTGGAAAGTTTCTTACTTAAACCCACCGGACAAAGAGAAGTCAGCCATTTTTCCTTGATGACATCTTTGAAGCCAAATGCCAGACGCCATCTTAGACGACATCTTGATGCCCTTTTCTCTATTCCAGAGAAAGAGACTTTAAGAATTCTCACCCTAGAGACTTTACCTTTAATTTGCTCCGTCTTGCCCATGCAGTAACTTTGCCCCATTCTCCTTGCTACCGCAAGGAAACTTGCCCTTAACTTTTCCCCTTTGAAATCTGCCCCATGCTGATCGAACCGGTACCTGAAGGACGAAGACTTTCTTGAATGCTGATTGTATTTGGTAATTATGAAAGGATAATTGTATCATGCATTGTGTTTTTCCTTTTAGGTACCAACTGCTATTTTGATAGGGCCCAAGCTAGAAGTTTTCCAAATTTGTGTTGACTAAATTCGTTTTGCATGAAGCCCCACATGCCAATGCTAATTAGAAGTTAGTTGAGGTATTCACTTGATGCACCATGTTGAATTCAAATCTTGTTATGCTGACCGATGTATGCAATTAGGCAGATTCAGTTACTTATATTAGTGATTTGCATTGCTATAATCAAGTGTATTATAATCCAGATTTTGCGTAGATTGCGTTTCTTTCACCGTTATGGACAGGTAGTAATGTTCGTATACATATATCATTTGATTTTGAGACTCATATATATTGTGTTAGCTTTTAAATAAACTCATTAACTTTTAATAAACTGGTGTGGTTATTCATGACTGAAAGGTCATGGTGTGTCAAAATACCAACTGTTATTGATTCCTAATGTGTTATTTTGATCTAGTAATTGAGTATTGGGTATTATCTACAATGGTTATCGATTATTGATCGATTATTGATTTGATTGATCTGACTATTCTAGGATGAGGAGAGCCGAACTCGGTTAAGAGGTTCACCGACCTCCAGCGTGTCCAAGTATAAGTAATTTATAAGGACTGGACGCGCTATCAGTAGATGGTAGAAGAGGATGGTTTCGCCCTTTGGGACCCCATCCGAACAATAGATGGAGTCAAGGTAGAATTTTTTTTTATAAAACAAGTTGGAGAGATGATGATGCCCTAAATCCCCAATGACTTTCCCGGAATCTCGGAGCTTGCGAATGGAGGAAATGGAGGTGTGAGAATGTTTCCGGCGTTTCTAGTGACGGTATGAGAGAAGTTAGGGTTTTGCGCTTGCACAGCTTATTGCCGGAGATTAATTGAGAAGTTTGTGAGGATTTTAGGGGGTTACGAAATCCAATTAAAAGATTTTAGAGGAGTATTACTCCAAAGAGTGAGAGTAGGGAAGTCGTCGAACTTCACATGTGTGTAGCGCTTTGTGCAGGAAAAATTGTCCACGTGGTTGTTGATGTTGAGACGGGCCCTGCAAGGTCAAGAGACTCCGGAGTATGTTGAAAAGTGTATGAGACACTTGATTGATGTTGTAATCTGTTTGGTTTAATGGGCAGATCGGGCGTGGTCAACAAGTCGGTATGAATATTGAGGAATGAAAGAAAATTTTTGACTTTGAGATTTGACGAATTCTAAGGTGCACTAGAATAGTTCATTGATCAGTTGAGAGTAAAGTTTGCGGGTCAAATTTTGCTTGCGAAAGCGGGAAACCGAGAAAGATGGAATAACTGCCAAGGCTAGTGAAAAATCCCTAAGGTTTCTGAAGCGATTGTATTACCCTTCCTGTAGTAAACCGACAAATTTGTTTTCTTCTCTTTGGTTAGTGCTCGCAATATATTGCAGAATTTTGTTTTGAGTGAAGCTGAATGAAGGAGGACAAGCCGCGGGACTTTGTCAGCCGCAGTGTGTGAGTGTGACGTCACTAGGAGCCGCGCTGGGATAGGTTGGTTGGTGAGAAGGGTCGCGCACGGATTGGACGCAGTCCGTGAAGCGCAATTGGTGGGGAAAGGCAAGCAAAGAGTATTCCGGGAATTAAAGTCACTTATTGATTACATATTTTAGAAAAATAAAAGACGGAAAGATGAAATTTTTCAAAGCATTTAAGAGTGCCTTGAGGGGAGATGTATATATTAAAGCAAATGTAGGAGAAGAAACACCACCTGAGGGAACACCAGCTTACATCGTGATTGAAGAAAAGGGTGTTGCACCATGTCTTTGCCTAAAGCAATGGTGCAAATTAACAGAGAAGCATGGAAGTGTAGCGTTCCCTATCCATGAGTCGTTTAATCTAAGAGTTTTGGAGAATCTAAGATTCACGCTATACGACATGAAAGTACCTCCAAGACCAGCACAGTTTGAGGCACTAGCAATTTGAGAGCTAATAGCTAGAAACCAACAGCAAAAGAAATTTGAGACAAGAGTGAGAAAAGTAGCAAAGACACTAGCAGATGCTAGATGGGATAGCACACAAAAGGTTTGGAGATCAGACGTACTGCAGGGAATTAAATTGTTTCCAGCAATTACTGATGAAGCAGAGACGGAAGGAAGGAAAGCTACCTATAAAACAAACAGGAGTCAGTCCAGAGATAGAGAAAACAACAGAAATTCGAGAAGGTCAGACGAGTCAGACGATGAGAAGTTCATTATACAATTGCTAAACGATCGCCCGCCACCATATGTGGAAAGCGAAAAAGGTTCAAGCATTAGTACTTCCCCTCCAGAACCAATACAAGGTAATGTGACACTGAATTTGAGAATATCACAGAGGCAGAGCAGTTCCGATATGCCTTTTACACCACAAATGCCACAAGTTCAGAGAATATATCCTGACGTGCCTAAATTGAAACCTGTCGAAAATTATCAGACGCAGGTTCAAAGGCGCTGCTGTGATGAGCATAATCTGGAAATGACTTCTGATTTAATGGCGCAGGGAGGACAGAATTATCAAAGACCGACATTGATTCAAGCCGAATCAACACAAATTTTGATGCCTCAAAAGCAGATACAAGAAGTGCTGAGGTACACTCGAGTAACAGAGAGCCAGTTAGGTATGCCAGCAATGATGAACCATAATGTGGGGATTAACATGCCACAGAATTCGGGGAGCAGACAGAATCCAGATGCGACATCTCTGCCTATCACTGTAGGTCTGCCAGTGCCATTGTATATACAGGCAAACCCAAATGTATGCGATCAAGGGGTAATGGCACAAAATGAGACAGGGAGAAGATGCATAGAAAACACTCCGGAAACGACTCCGGTAGGAACACTGCCAAATGGATCTGGGTCTTTGTCGGAATTTAGCCCAATTCCAATTTGTGCTACGTCAACTGTGGTAAGGTCAAAAACACCAATAATAGTACTGCTAACTTCAAAAACTGAAACGTTACAGCAACCATCAGTAGCAGTTGATGTAAGTGCTACATTGATGGGACTGAACGCACAACAGCTAACACAATGGTTCAACAGTCTGAAATCCCCACAGAGTTTGTTTGTTTCACACATAAGCTTTATTCGGCCAACAGACCATCAAAGCAATACAATACAATACAATATAAATATAAAATTAAACATCATAATATCATATCAAAATTAAAGGAATAAGGTCCATGTTGGCCCGACTTAAAACAATTTCAATCATTGTAAATAAAAGATACGTATGCGCCATGCCGATACTAAAAACTTGCTTACTGCATAAATTGTCACATTTGAATTATGGCTTTTTAAAATCCTCAAAGCTAAAATATATTTCCTTAAGTTCAGTTCCCGACAGATTTTGCGAATCCATTTAAACCTTGGTGTTGAGTAAGCGGGACAAAAAAACATGAAATGTTCTACTGTTTCGGAAGAAGTGCCACATGCAGGACAAATATCAGAGCTTAACTTGGGTCCCCATCTACTCGTCAAGGCCTTCAAAGGTAATGTTCCGAATCGAAATCTGGCATACAAACTTTTACCTAGTAAATCAGGAATTATATCTAGGTATAGCTCGAATTCTGGGTACCATTTAAAATCAATAAATAAATTAGTTAGGTGACCATTCGATTTTTGGGAAATGTAATTATTACGTATGTGGGACCAGTAAGCTCCTTTCAGTGCTTTTACATGGGACTTCACAAGTTGCTGAGGGTTCTCCCAAAAGTTCCTCAATCCCAGCGTACAAAACCAACTGGATACGTGTTTAATCCATGGGATGGACATAGAGTTAGGCCTTTTTAACAATTGTAATAGAGAAGACTTTTATATGGCCAGTTCGGGGACTATCCAAAGCCTCACCTAATATAATAGAGGCCGTAAGATAATTAGGTCAGCCATTCGTTTAAGCCCAAAGTCTAAAAATAGGGGGGTTAATGGGGTGCTAATAGGGCAAGCACATAAGGCCCGTGCAAAACTATTCTCAATTTTGGTTATCCTGCTGCTATCTGACATGCCCCAAATCTCTGCGCCGTAAACTGCAGCACCCTGTGCCTTAGCCACGTAAATCTTTACTGCTGGAGACACAACTTTAGCGATCGAATTCCTGTAAAGGCACAATATGGATGCTGCCCGATGTTGCAAAAGCCCAGCACTCTTGCCAACTTGTTCCTCCCACAGGAGTGAATCTGTAAGTCTCACACCCAAGTAGTCAATGGAGCTAACCTGGTCCAAAATTGCTCCATCTAACCTAATAGTACATTTCTTTCGAGTGCCAGAGCGAAGCACCATCAGTTTCGTTTTCTTCGAGTTGAGCTCTAGACCAAAATTCCAGCAGAATGAATTAAATCTATCCACGAGAATTTGCAAACCCATAGGGGTTTTTTAAATCAATAGAGAGTCATCCTCAAAAAGGAGAATAGGGATTTTCTGATTGACTAGGGTGGGAGCATCATTCTGGCATGTCATTAGTTCTTGGACCACCTCGTTGATGAATAAGGAAAACAGAAGTGGTGCAAGCACACATCCCTGACGGACACCTCTTTTAATGGGGAATTTGTTTGTCAATTCTCCTTGATTGCCCCATCTTACTTGCGCATATGTGCCTTCATGCATGCGTATCAATAGATGGATAATATCGGGTGGGGCCCCTATTTTGTGTAACACTCCCCAAAGCTTATCTCTTGGGACCAAATCAAAAGCAGAACGCAGATCAACAAAAGCGACATATAAAGATTGCTTTGCCAAGACTGCGTATTTCCAGTGTAGCAAGGACAACCTAAAAACCTGGTCAACCGTGCTAACTCTAGAGCGGAACCCTGCCTGAAGCGGTGAAAGGATCTGCTGCTCCGTCACCCAGTTCGATAGTCTAACTAGCAACTGTTTGGCAAAGATTTTTTGTAAGTTGTCGATTAAACTAACCGGTCTGTAATTGATTGGAAGATTTACATTACCCTTTTTGTAGATTGGGATAATTTCTGCACCCTTCCATGTCTCAGGGATCTGTCCTCCTTTTGTGATTTTATTTGACAGTAGGTTGATATACCAGGTCCATATAGATAACTCTGATTTGTAAAGGTCGCCTGGAATTTTATCGGGACCTGGGGCTTTACCTGACTTCAAAGAGTTGATAGCCTCTGCAGTTTCTTCTAAAGAAAAACAAATGTAACTCTCAGAGTTATAAGAATTCCCATCAGGTGGAGAAGTGACAAGGTTAGCATTTGGTAAAATAAGGGGGCCTGTTCCCACTTTATCACAATCAACAACCCCAGTGGAGATAGTTTCTTCATAAAGGAGAGAGAAGTGCTCCACCCAGGTTCTGGGTTGGATATGGTTCCTTAGATTAGACCTACCCCCTCTCTCGTGCTTAGTCAGCAGTTCCCAGAAAAGCGTATTGTTGTTTGTTTTTGTAGCAACTAACAAATCCTGCCAAATAACATCTTCCCAGGTTTTCTTTGATTGTAAGATTGTCTTTTTATACGTACATCTTGCTTGTTTGATCGCCCCCGTAGACCCGGCCTTTATGGCTTTTCTTAGCTCGGTCTTAGCCCTCATACATGCATCATTAAACCATCTACTGTTAGATGCACCCCCGTGTTGCCGGCTTACCAAGGTTGCCTTTTTATAAAAAAACCTTTGCAGTTTAACCATCATATCTTTATGAATATCAAGAAGTGTGATAGCTTCCGGCTCGAGGTCTTCGTAAGCTGACAGATTATCTAAAAACACTTGATAAATCTTACGTAGCAAATAGGGGTTTGACATGACTTTTGGCCACCTCACCTTTGTATTAGCATTATGTAAAATAGGGGAAGGGACCATTGATGGTTGCGTATTCGAGGTTCTACCAAAGATATTCCCAGAAAGGGTAAGCAGCAGTGGGAAGTGATCACTCTCGCATCTTGAATCTACCCTCATGTCTAGCAGCAGTGGCCAAAGACGCACATCCACCAAGAAATAATCAATTACACTGGCCACAGAACCTCGTAGGAATGTCGGTGCAAGGTTTAAGTCAGAAGGAGTTCGACCATTGCAAGCCCTTAGTCCAAATTTTAAACATAATGTAGCGAGCTGTGCTGCGACACGAGAGCGTGGAGGATAACTATCACCATCCAATTGTGCAATCCCCTATAATTCGTCCTCTTCCACAGTTAAATCACTCAGAAATGCTGAGGGTTCAAAGGTGCAATTTACATCCCCTGCAATGATTAAATAGGAATTAGTTTGTATCGTATCTAAAAAGTCAGAGAGTAAAGTTAAAATATGTGATTCTGTACCATGTGCAACAGAACGGGCATAAACATTGATAAAAGTTATGTTAAAATTTTGATGAAAATAAATTTGTAAGCCCATCAAGTCGGGACAATCAAATTCGAAAACCTTATAGTCACATTGGAGCTTTGAATTTAAAAGAATTAAAAGTCCCCCTTTCGCTTAACCAGTTGCTTTCTCTGATGGTTCTGCAGGGATATTGAAAGAGAGAAACCCATCCATACTTGATTGGCCCTCGACCCAGGTTTCTTGGAAAAGACACACATCTTGTAACTTGATGTAGGCAACCCAGTCCAAATCATCCAGTTTCCTAGCAAGGCCAGCAAGATTCCAAGTCATAATGGATAACCCATAAGTACCCGTTACAGTCCCATGTTTTGAGGGTAGAGCATCCTTATAATTCGGCTCATTAACAAGGGTCTTGTCTGGTTTATCTATTGTGGGTGCCACTAAATTATCCCGATCGACGGCATTCTGGGTGGAAGACAGTCATGCAGAACCATGGTGCAAAGATACGCCTTACTCCCTATAGCCTCTCTCATTAACATTGGTTATGGGACCAGACACAGAAGCCTGTTTTGAGTCAGTTAAATTAGAAACTAGCCTGATGCCTCCTCCTTTTAGCTCCTTGTGCTGTCCCTTGCGTGCAACAGAGTCAATGAGTTGGTCGGCCAAGAATTTCTCCAAAAACACAATCATAATTACATCAAGATTTGACCCAGAGGGGCGCCATCTTTCAGTTTTTAGAATGTCCGAGCGTATAACTGAAAGGCATCCCTGCCGATTGCGTAGCCAATGAATAACCTTATTGAGTCTAGACTCTTGGTCCTCAACAGTCCTGGGTGGCAACTTTGGGACATTAGTTAAGAAAAGAGTGTTGGTTCTGTGTCTAGGACCAATACTATTTAGAGACACATCTAGAGCACTATCCATTCTTCGGGAAGAGAAAATGCAAGCTGAATCCTTAGTTAGAGGGTATGCAAGTAACTTCTTATTAGTTAGAAAAGGGCTATCCCTATTTTTTTATATATTGGTAGAAGGATTTTGCCTCATAGTGGAATGACAATTCGATGGGGCAACGAAGGTACCGATGGGGTCTTTCCCATTCCTTGTCTTATCTCCACCGAGGGGAGTAATGTTACCCCCAGTGTATTTATTTTTAGCATGGATCCAGCAGGAAGGGAGAAGAATACCTGAATAAAATAAAATTGGGCATGGAAGCAGACGAACTAGTAGAGGGAACAATGGGTCTGAACAGGTTAGAATCATACACAGAAGAAGATCTGAGATACATGTGCCCTAGGATTACAAGAGAAGTAAGCAGCATACATAAGAAGTTACAAGAAATTGCAGACAGAAACGAGATCGATATAGGTAAGACTAAACACTTGAGCAGAAGTTACAGGCTAGACTTTTGAGACAAAAGACTTTGAACACATGAGATCTGCAGGGATGAAAACACACCTTAAGGAGATACTGCAGAGCGCGCAGGTCTGGAGATGCTTAGACAAGTGGGTTAAGAAAAAGGACAAAAGGAAAGAAAGTACCCCAGATCGGAATGAAAAAGCACAACAGAATGACGACCTGATAACCATGTTACCAATGAGAGAAACAGCAGGGGGAAAACTTGTACCTGTACAATGGCACTGGTGCGATATTCAAAAAAATATAGAATGGTATCAACAAACAGATAGATTTGTGAATCTCGCAAAATGTCTCTGGGAAGACCTGAATACCTTATTTGAAATTGTGGTTCTGGCAGATTTATGGGAAGATTGTAAAAGGACTGTAGGTTGGCCGACAAGTGAACCAGAAAGAGATAGGGACACAGATGCACCATCACCTACGGTAATGAGTTTATACCATGAGGTGATTGAGCACTTGAAAACAAAGGTTGAGTCGAAAAATGTGGATTGGCAGAGGATTGACAGAACGGCACAAGAAGTTAAACAGTCAATACATGCATACAATGAGAGATTGTTGAAAGTGTTTAAAAATTACAGTGGCACGGAAATGATTGAGGCAAAAGACATGCTCCATTTTGTGTTCAGATTTGTGGAAGGGTTGAGACCCGAAATCAGCCAGATGATTAAAATGCATTTGATTTGTTGGCAGTCAAAATCGAACGATGAACTGTTGAACTATGCAAAATACTGCAGTGATGAGATTGAGACAAAGCAGAAAAGGTTGAAAGAAAAGGTGATGGTAATGCAGCTTAGAGCAGCTCAGACAGGTTTGCAGGGTTTACAAGGTTTTCAACAACAGTTGCCGCAACAGCAACAGCAGGGAAATGCTATGTTTCAGCCACAGATGAGAGGCAGAGGCCGAGGAGGTTTTGTGAATAATGGTCCTGATTTAAATACTGTTATGATTCCAAATGGTATACAGGCAATGAAGAAGGTGATGCCATGTCACACGTGCAGAATCGTCGGGCCTTGGAAACTGGAGTGCCCAATGATGGTGCAGGAAGGTGTAGGTCAGCAAAACAATGATGTCAATGCATTTCAGAATATGAGAGGACCGAAATTGAAAGGTCCAAATCAAAATTTTCAAAATAATGCAAATCAAATGCAGGGTTTATAACCCGTACAACCACAGCAGGTGCAAATGCCCCGAATACAAATGGCACAGTTGCAGCCAATCCAACAGCAGTTTCCTATGGTACCTAATAAGCGAATGCAAATACCCTTAGCACCAATGAATCAGCAACAGGTAATGCTTCCTCAACAGGTCGCGTGTCAAGGAATGAACCAAAATTACACAGTACACCAATTCCCATTACACAGTGAGAATGGAATAAACGATGCGTGGGAGAGTGAAAGTTCAGGTGAGGAGGGAAATTGTATGCTTGCAGCATCTTTGGAAGTTGATCAAAAGGGTCCGTATGTGGAAGGAAGAGTTATGGGTCACCGCGTTTCATTCTTGGTTGACACAGGAGCTACACGCTCTACAGTTAGAAGCATCGAAGTACCAAATTTGCCACTTTCAGGGAGAACAGTTCAAGTAGTGGGAGTAGCAAATAGGTACCTGACAAACCCAATCACAGAGCCAGTGCAAGTCAGAATTGGTAACTATCAAGGGTCACATAAATTTGTGGTGTGTGACTCAAGCCTGATATCACTAATAGGGAGAGACCTGTTGTGCATATTGGGGTGTTCGATTATGTGTTCAAATGATGGAATTAAAATTCAGACAAACAGTGATGAGGAAGAAGAGGACAGTGTAGGAGGAGACGAAGTGGAAACTGTTGATGAAGAGTATCCCCTGATTACTCTTTATCCAATGCTCACTGAAGCAGATATTCCTGCTGAGTTACAGGAAACAGTTGGAATGGAAGTGTGGGATATGACAGGGAAAGAAGTAGGATTGGTCAAAGGAGTAGAACCAGTGAAAGTGACTGTAACACCCAATGTAAATTTTCCCCCGACCCCACAATACCATATGGCGCAAGATACCCTCATGAAAGTCGCCCAACTCATTGATGAGTTTGTAAAACAGGGAGTACTGAAAGAAGTGTTAAGTAGTCCATGTAATTCACCAATTATGGGACTGATAAAACCGAGTGGAAAGGTCCGGATTGTTCAGGATTTGAGGAAAATAAATGACATAATAGTCAAATGTTGTCCCATAGTACCAAATCAGCTGTGATAATGTTTCAAGTTCCCTGTGATGCTGAGTGGTTCTCAGTCATCGACTTGTCACAAGCATTCTTTTCTGTGCCTCTTCATGAGGACAGCCAATTTCTCTTTTGTTTTAAATTCCTGGACAGAGTCTACAGTTGGTGTCGAATTCCTCAAGGGTTTTTGGAGTCACCATCAATTTTCAATCAGATTCTAAAGAAAGATTTGGAATCATTGGAATTACCATTTGAATCAACCTCGGTACAGTACATTGACGATTTGCTGATCGCATCTAAGACAAAAAATGACTGTACAGCTGACACCATTGCCCTATTGAACCATTTGGGAAGAAACGGACACAAAGTGTCCCCTTCAAAATTACAGTTCTGCCAGAAGAAAGTGAAATATTTGGGTCACCAAATAGAGAAAGGGTCAAGAAGAATTATGAAAGAGAGAATAACAAGTGTACTTCAAATGAGTCCACCGAAGACGAGAAGAGAGGTGAGAAAGTTTTTGGGAATGGTGAGCTACTGTCGCCAATGGATTCCCAATTTCTCAACTCTAGCAAAATCTTTACTGAAACTGACCCAGAAAGATGCGCTGGATGAAATAAAGCTGAAAAGAGATGAGATGGATGCTTTTATTGAATTGAAGGAATGCATGTGCAGGGCTCCAACTTTAGGTATGCCTGATTACACAAAGCCTTTTACATTGTTTTGTCATGAACGTGATGCATGTTCCTTGTCTGTCTTGACTCAAACCCATGGTGGTGTAAACAGACCAGTAGCATATTTTTCAGCTACTTTGGATCTGGTCGCAGCAGCACTGCCAGGGTGCTTGCGTGCCATAGCAGCAGTTGGTATCAGCCTAAATCAGAGTGAAGGAATAGTGATGGGACATCCTTTAACAGTCATGGTCCCTCACTCAGTCAAGATACTTTTGACACGTTCCCGAACACAGCACATGACCCGTGCTAGGCTTACAAGGTACGCGACAATAATTCTGGGATCACCTAATGTGCAGCTGAAGAGGTGCACTACGTTGAATCCAGCAACCTTGTTTCCCAGTGAGAATGTCAAAATTGAGAACGCTGAAGACATCGAGCACGACTGTCTTCAGGTGACTTAATTTTGTACAAAACCAAGACCTGACATCAAAGACACCCGATTGGAAGAAAACGATCAAGTTATTTTTGTCGATGGTTCATGTTTAAGAGATGCACTAGGAATATTGAAAGCAGGATATGCTGTATGTACAATAACAGGTGTTCTGGAAGCATCTTGGCTTCAAGGAGTTTACTCTGCACCAGTAGCGGAACTGGTAGCACTCACTAGAGCTTGCCAACTTTCCGCATCAATGAAAGTCACCATTTACACTGACAGTCAGTACGGATTTGGAATAGTGCATGACTTTGGACAGTTGTGGTCACAAAGAGGCTTCAAGACCTCTTCAGGATCACCAGTGAAAAATGGTGAAAGAATAAGAGAATTGTTACATGCCATCCAGTTACCAGGAGAAGTAGCAGTGGTAAAATGCAGTGCACACTTGAAATCACAAGACTATGGCCCTCATTCTGACCTTGGCGGGCGGCGGAGGCCGCCCGCCAAAGTCCCGCCGTCAGGTTACCGTTCCGCGGTCGAAAGACCGCGGCGGTAATTCTGACTTTCCCGCTGGGCTGGCGGGCGGTCTCCTTCAGACCGCCAGCCAGCCCAGCGGGAAAGAGGCTTCCACGATGAAGCCGGCTCGGAATCGAGCCGGCGGAGTGGAAGCTGTGCGACGGGTGCAGTTGCACCCGTCGCGTATTTCACTGTCTGCGCAGCAGACAGTGAAATACATTTAGGGGCCCTCTTACGGGGGCCCCTGCAATGCCCATGCCAGTGGCATGGGCACTGCAGGGGCCCCCAGGGGCCCCGCAACCCCCCCTACCGCCATCCGGATCTCGGCGGTCCGACCGCCGGGATCTGGATGGCGGTAGGGGGTGTCAGAATCCCCGCGGCGGTGCAGCAAGCTGCGCCGCCGCGGAGGATTCAATGGGGCCGCGGTACACTGGCGGGACCCCGCCAGTGGTGCCGGTCCGACCGCGGCTTTACCGCCGCGGTCGGAATCCCCATTGAAGCACCGCCGGCTTGTCGGCGGTGCTCCCGCGGTCCTCCGCCCTGGCGGTCAAAGACCGCCAGGGTCAGAATGAGGGCCTATGTTTCTTTGGGAAATGGATATGCAGATCAAGTCGCAAGGTTTTGCGCATTGAACTGTATATTGCTCAGAGACGAATGGAACTTGATAAATGAGCCAGAACTTGAACCAAGTGAAGCTTTTGCTCTTAAGGTTGTAGATACAATCGATGAATTGAAATCCTTACAGAACGATGTTAGTGAAGATGAGAAACTCTCATGGAGAAAATTACAATGCGTAAAGAAACCAGATGATTTGTGGGTTTCAAGTGAAGGGAGATTGGTTCTGCCAAACAGTCTTTTGACACAGTTAGCCAGACTGTATCATGGACAAGCCCATCTTGGAAGGGATGCCATGGTTAGACTATTCAAAATTGATTGGTTTAATCCCAAATCCGTCAAGTTGCTGAAGCAGTTTGCCATCATTGTGTCATTTGCCAACTAATGAACGCAGGGAAGGGAACAGTAGTAAATTTGAGCCACATTGGAAGAGCAGGTGGTCCATTCAGCAGGATGCAAATGGATTTTATTGAGATGCCTGTGCATGGAGGCTTGAAGTATGTGTTGGTGATTGTGTGTATTTTTAGTCACTGGATTGAAGCATACCCTACACGCAGAAATGACAGTCTCACAGTTGCAAAACTACTCTTGAGAGAACTAATACCACGTTTCGGATTCCCGATCTCCTTAGAATCAGATTGGGGAAGTCACTTCAATAACGAAGTAATAAAATTACTGTGTGCAGCGCTGAACATTGAGCAAAAATTGCATTGTAGCTACCGCCCTGAAGCCTTCAGGACTAGTGGAGTAAATGAATGGCACATTGAAATCGAGGATGGCGAAAATATGTGCATCAACGAACTTAAAATGGCCTGACGCATTGCCCTTGGTGTTAATGTCAATGAGAACACCCCTGATAGAAAGACTGGACTGTCACTGCATGAGATCCTCATGGGCAGAGCCATGAGGCTTCCAGCAGTTCCTGCAAATGCTCTTTTGAATATTACAGATGATATGGTGTTGGACTACTGCAAAGGTCTAGCTGATGTGTTACGCTCTTTTTCTCACCAGGTGGAGGCAACCACCTTTCCACCGATCCAAGGTCCAGGACACGCCCTGAAAGCAGGTGACTGGGTCGTGATAAAGAAGCACGTGAGGAAGTCGTGTCTGGAACCCCGTTGGAAAGGACCTTTCCAAGTGATTCTGACAACTACTACCGCTGTGAAGTGTGCGGGAGTTCCCAACGGGATTCACGCCAGTCACACGAAAAGGGTGACGTGCCCCACAGAAGAGGAAGTTGAAGCGCTGAAATCGCCAGTGACTGACAAGAGAGTACCAGGCACCGAGACAGGTCAAAGAGAACATGGAGGCGAACAAGCAGAAATAGAGGAAGGGGAGATATTTTCTGAGGAAGAAACAACTGATTCATTTGAGGAGGACCAAGGAGAAGCCTCAGGAAGTGACGAAGGTCCTGAAGGTGACAAAGAGCCTGAGACAGGTGAAGAAACAGGAGATCATAATCAGAGGAGGGCTTTCCCAGAAGCAGACGACACAGGAAAAGAAAAGGAAAACCTGATTGACCTCCTAGGGGGATAAAACAAGTCAGGACAGAGTAAAACTGTTCAAACTTTTCCAGAACCGGTTGCCGGTCCATCAGGAGAAAACAGTGCGAAATGGAGACAAAGCATATCGCCAGTGAAATTAAGGACTAGAGAAATATTAAATGAAAGTGAAGGGCCAAAGTTGAAAGAGAAAAGAAAAGAAGTGTCTGTCGCAATAACAACACCAAGTGAAGAGAAAGACCCGGCCAAGGAACAAAGCACCAGCGAGAGAGAATCAAAAGGAGATGCAAAATTGAAAAGAAAAAGAATACCGAGCAGAAGATATTCTGGTCCGGAGTGGGCATACATAGCCACTAACGATTGGTCAGACGAATTCCTATCTCTCAGTCTTGAGAACGAAGAAGCAGAACGTCACTTTGGCACTTGAGAAGTAAAATTCCATGAATATTACCGAATAAAACATTGACAACCTGATTGACTTTTGAACCGGATAAGACATTGCTAACTTCATTGACTTTGAAACCGATTTTGAGACAAAGCTGCTAAACCGATAAGAGACCATGGGCCAGATGTAGCAAAGGTTTGCGACTCGCAAACGGGCAGAATCGCAATTTGTGACAGTGCAAATCTGAAATGGGATGCAAAAAGCCCATTTCCGACTCGCAAAAAGCGATGTGCCCCGTTTGCGAGTCGCACCCGTTGCGACCCCCTTTTGCGACCCGCAATGTGCGTGTCGCAATTTGCGACTCGCAAAGCTTATGCAATTGCAACTCGCAAATTGCGACTAGTCGCAAAAAACCCAGTTTGCAAGTCGCATTTACCACTAACTCAGAGCAGGTGGTAACCATTACCAAAGTATAAAAGGAGACCCAGAAGGCATCTGGGTCACTCAAGATGGCGGACATATACCTGATAGCAGTGAGGAGGAGAGTCTACGCAGCCCAGCAGAGGAGGAGGAGGGGCCACAGACAGGAGAAGATATATAGAACAAGGCAGACCCTTTTCCAGCAAACTGAAGAGGAGATCTATGATAAATACCGCCTTAGCAGCGCTGCCATTCTAGAATTAATAGATTTACTAAAACCACAGCTAGAACACAAGACCCTGCGTGGCTGCGCCATCCCTACGCATGTGCAAGTACTATGCGCACTGCACCTCTTGGCATCAGGGAGCTATCAGGGGGTCATTGCCGTGGCAGGTGGGGTATCCCAAAGTGCAGTGTCAAGGTTCCTCAGGGCATTCCTAGATGCCTTAGTAGCGCACAGGTCTCAGTTCATATACTTACCAAGGAATGAGGCAGAAATTAACAGCACGAAGCTGGACTATTACCGCATTGCCCACTTCCCCCAGGTCATTGGATGTGTAGATGGGACACACATTCAAATATGCCCCCGCTAATCTGGAACATATTTTTCGCAACAGAAAGTGTACCCACTCACTCAACATACAGGTTGTTTGTGATGCCCATTACGTCATCACGGACATCGTAGCTAAGTTTCCAGGCAGTACCCATGACTCATACATTTTTAGACATAGTGGGATCCATCAACGCCTGGAACGTGGGGAGTTTGGAGACGGATACCTCCTAGGTAGAGCTGCATACACCTTGCAGACATACACACAGGTCACTGTGCACGACTATCTGGACTTACTAACAGTGTACTTTTGTGCCCAACAGGTGACAGTGCATATGCTCTAAGGCCATGGATCATGACTCCATTTTTAACACCCAGCAATGAATCAGAGAGGCAATACAACAGTGCGCATAAGAGGACCAGGAACCTGATCGAGCGCACCTTCGGACTCCTGAAGGCAAGATTCCGATGCCTCCACCGCAGCGGAGGCGCCCTCCAATACACCCCCATTACCGCCTTCAAAATTGTGGTCGCATGCGCCATCCTCCACAACATAGCCACCAGACGTGGGCTACCTCTCACCCCTGCAGACCCAGATCCTGATGAGGAAGAGCAAGAACAACCACACCGCCATCATGGGGATAGGAGTCTAGCTAATCAAGGCAGACTGAGACGGGAACACATTGCAACGCAATATTTTGGACGGTACGTGTAAACTCCCACCATACTCACCCATTAACCAGACACTCCTTTTGTTAAGTGGAAGAGAAATAACTGTTTTAATAATGTAATGGATGAACTATATACATGATTCAATTGTCCATGGGCAGGGAAATGCCAACCACTCATGTGGCACATTAAAGCCATGTGCCACATTTGTTTGTCCGGGCTGTTGGCTAACTTCTCCTGCCCCTCCTGCCAGCCTGGCTGGTCCCAGCCGCATCTATGGTGCTCTGCCTCCCACTCCTTAGCACCCTACTGTCAGTGGCAGATACACTGCTCACTGTGGAGCCCTCTTCACTATCTTGGGGTGTTTCCCCGGTGGCCCTCGACATCTCACGTGTCTCCATTAGTTCAATGATATGTGTGAGACGTCCCAGGCCCCTGGCAACATCCCCAGCAAAATGGCCCATCTCAATTTGCAGGCCAACTGTCCTCCTCGACAGGCCTGTTGTGTTAATGGCTAGCCTGCCGATTGATGTGGCCATCCTGTCCAGTCTTAACATAATCTGCCTATCCCTGCGCCGCACAGCCTCTGCCTGACCCAGCAGTCCGGCCGCCAGTTCCCTGATGGCAGAGGCAATGTCCCCACTGTTCTGGCACATCAGGTCCATCCGCCTGTTGAGGTGCCGCATGCTTGCCTGGTTTTGTCTTTCAATGCGGTGCAGCACCCCACTGATCCTGCCCAATGTTGTGTTTTGCAGGCGCTGACCCGCA
Organism: Pleurodeles waltl; assembly: GCF_031143425.1. Lineage (NCBI taxonomy): Eukaryota > Metazoa > Chordata > Amphibia > Caudata > Salamandridae > Pleurodeles > Pleurodeles waltl. The sequence continues at coordinate 3,624,688 of NC_090437.1, read as the reverse complement.
GCAGATGTGCCTCACTGCTGGTTGGAGGATGAATCCGGATATCAGACGCTCTTACCCTGCGACGCCTGCGCAGTGGTGGCTGCCCTGTCCTCGCACCTGTATCCTCCCTGGCTGTTGCTGGGGCAGCTCCTGGCGTTGCTGTTGCAGCAGGCGTTACAACTGCAGGAATGCTGCTGACTGTGCATGTGGGGGTGCTGGAGGGTCCTGGGGTGTCCTCCTGGGCCTGGGTGCTTGGGGTGTAGGGGGTGTTGTCTTGCTGGAGACCTGTGGGACATGGGGAACACACTGTCAGTGTCTAGTATCTGTTGCACAATTCCTAATAAACATTTGCCTATGCACTGCCTATTGGACTACATTTCCCATAATGCATCATTCTGGCTTTTTCTACCCTGAAATGGAGCTAATTTGGTTGTGCATGCACATGTGTACATGGTGGGTGGGGTATGACATTGATAGGGGTACAGGCTTATCACATGGTACTCACCGGTTGATGTGCTGGGCTCTGAAGTGTCCAGGTCCCCAAATCCACACACTGCCTCCGGCTCAAAGGTTTGCTCAATCCTGTCTTCAAGGGGTGTGGGTGGTGGCACAGATGATGGTCCCCCTCCAGTGCGTCTCATCTCCCGGAGCCTTTCTGCCACCCTCTCCTTGGTCCGGGAGCGGAGGTCATACCACCTCTTCCTTATGTCCTCAATTGTCCTGTGGCTCACCCCCAGGGCATTGATTTTCTCCTGCATTTCCTGCCAGATTTTTCTTTTGGTGGCCTCTGGAACAGTGAGGGCAGCTCTCCCAAAGAGCTCATCATGGTGCTGACAACATTCTTCGGTCAGCACCTCCAGCTCCCTCTCTGAGAATTTAATTTTCCTTTTTCGGGGAGTTCCCTTCATGGCTGCTGCAGCTAGCTCAGTGTGCAGACTGGCAGTTGTAAAAGGGTGTGGTCCAGCCTCCTCCCAGGTGTATTTGTTAACTTCCTGGCTGTGATGTCATCATCATGTGGCAGGAAGTGTTTCCAGAGTGTTTTGGTGTGCTTTCTGGAGTGTTCTGCTGCACCTGCAAGCAATTTTGAGGGAACTCGCAATTTGCGACACCAACTCGCTAATTGCGAGTTCGTTTTTTGCACACTCGCAAACAGCGACCTCGCAATCTGCGGACTCGCACACAGCGTTGCGAGTCCGGATGCGAGTCGCTAAATTGGACTGGTTTCTTTCCTGGCATACCAATTTGCGAGTCGCATTTTGCGAGTCGCATTTTGCGAGTCGCATTGACTCGCAAAATGCGACTCGCAATTTTTTTGTTTCCTACATCTGGCCCCATGCTGCTAAAAAGAACCGTGCAAACATTGAACTCGTTCGGCTTTACATATATTTGCAAATCCGATTTGATAAAGGGCCATATTTATACTTTTTGACGCAAAACTACGCTAACGCAGTTTTGCGCCAAAAAAATTAGTGCCGGCTAACGCCATTCTGAAGCGCCATGCGGGCGCCGTATTTATTGAATGGCGTTAGCCGGCGTTAGCCGACCGGCGCTGCCAAGTGTGCGTGAAATAAAACTACGTACACCAGGCAGCGCCGGCGTAGGGAAAAATGGCGTTTGGGTGTCCCAAAATGGGGCAAGTCAGGCTGAGGCAAAAAAATCGTCTTAACCCGATTTGCGCCATTTTTTTTAGGCGCCCAGACGCCATTAACATGACTCCTGTCTTAGCAAAGACAGGAGTCATGCCCCCTTGCCCAATGGCCATGCCCAGGTGACTTATGTCCCCTGGGCATGGTCATTGGGCATAGTGGCATGTAGGGGGGGCACAAATCAGGCCCCCCTATGCCACAAAAAAGTTTTTAAAAAAATACTTACCACAACTTACCTTTTCTTCCCTGGGGTGGGTCCCTCCATCCTTGGGTGTCCTCCTGGGGTGGGCAAGGGTGGCAGGGGGTGTCCCTGGGGGCTTGGGAGGGCACCTCTGGGCTCATTCTGAGCCCACAGGTCCCTTAACGCCTGCCCTGACCCAGGCGCTAAAATCCGGCGCAAATGCAGGTTTTTTAGTCCCGCCCACTCCCGGGCGTCATTTTTGCCCGGGAGTATAAATACAACGCATATGCATCGCAGTCATTTTTTAAGACGGGAACGCCTACCTTGCATATCATTAACACAAGGAAGGTGTTCACGCAAAAAAATGACGGTAACTCCATGAACTTTGGCGCTAGATGCGTCTAACGCCAAAGTGTAAATATGGAGTTAGTTTTGCGATGAATTTGCGTCGAAAAAAACGACACAAATTCGGCGCAAACGGAGTATAAATATGCCCCAAAGTGTCTTCAACTTTCTGATTCTATATAGATCATGACAGGCTACACTACACAGGGACATAAGATGAAGTGTTGTAAATACATGTGTATAGGTCTAATAACCGTATGTGTACTAACAGTTATGGCAATTATTCTTGGAATGCATGGAGGGAATGAAAGAGACACAAATGATGCTTCTACTTCTAAACCTACTACTGAACTAACTCCTTTGAAGAAACTCGAACAAGACGAACGATATTTGCATGATAAGAAGGAACTTTCGTCCAACGTTTTCTATCGCTTGTTGAATGAGTATGTTGAGACAATGGATGCGAAAGAATGCTATGTATGCACACACATACCTACCTTAGTAATGGAAGGAGTGACATATCATAGCATGCCTCTTACGTATGGAATTTCATGTAGTTTAAAATGACCAGATTTTATGGCCAGGAGTTTATTCACTACTTTTATTCCAATCAGGATGTTGTATTTGCATATATCCCCATAATAGAGAACCTAAGTAAAATAGCAAGAGATTATTATATAAAGATAATGAGGGGTTTCTTTGAGCCATTGTCACCTTTTCACACAGCTTACGCTTACAGGGAAAACCTTACATGCTTGCTTTCACCGATGGAGAAAAGGTTTCTGGATCACACTGACGATAGGAGGAAAGCGGGGAAGGAGAATTCAGAAAGGGAATTACAAAAAAGGACATCTGTAGATAACTATGCTTTTGCCGCAATAAAGACACAAGGGAAAATGGCTTTAGATGCATTACACGTAGGGAGGTTCTGTGTACATAGACATAAATCATATTATGACACAGTCTTTGTGGGAACGAGTGAATGTAAACATACGTTTTTGTTTCAACCTAAATGGACGTTCATGCTGAATGGACAAGACCCAGTTATTCCAGGGATATATTATAGTTGTGGACTTAAAGCCTATTATCGTCTTCCTAAAGGATGGTATGGGAGATGTTATTTGGGAATAGTATTTCCAAAGATTTATCAACTGGACGACTTAAAGAACTTTCCTAAGCTGTCCGAATCACATCGTGTTCAGAAAAGGGAGACAGCTTCTGGTGTGGTAGGAGATATATTTGGAGCAATGATTCCTTCAGTGGGAGTCCTATTGAATTCAATTAAAATACGAAAGTTGTCTACTATTGTGGATAACATGCTGACAAAATTCTCAGGAGCTATAATCCTGATGGATGCTGAACTTGCTGCAGAAAGAGCTATGGCTCTTCAAAATCGGCTTGCCTTAGACATTCTTTTAGCAAAGGATGGCGGCGTTTGCAAAATGCTTGGTACACGTCACTGTTGTACTTATATTCCGGACAACAGCGCGCAAATTAGAAAAATGCTTACAAATTTAACTAACGAAAGTACAGATTTGAAAGAATTGAAAGAACCAGGAGTATGGGAGAAGGTTGGAAAAGGATTTGCTTCTGTGGGAAATTGGCTCAGCAACATTTGGAATGGATTGTTATTGAAAATAGTAAAGGGAATATTAATAGTATTAATTTGTTTATTAGGTGTTTGGGGAATATGGAAAGCTATTAAAATATTGAAAACAAGGAACAAAAGAAGAAGAGAAGAGAAAATAGAAAACAAAATAGTAGAAATATACAGAGAGAAATCAAAGGGAACCAAAAGAAAGAGGGAGTTGACTGAAGTGCCAAATTACTAAAACAGAATTTTAATGGAATAAAATTTGTGGGAAGATTTGATGTGATGACATAATTAGTCATCAGAGGAGGGATTGATGACGCAGAAAAAGAAGGACCAACATATATTCATATATCATGTGACCAAAATCGTATAATGTAGTGTGATTTTAGTAAAGAAAATAATGTACGTGGGAAATTGTGCCCTCGGAGTAGTTTGCCATTATTATAAACGAGCTTAATTAATCATGAAGCATTGAAAATTGTAGTAATCCGTCATAATTGCAAATGTGTTCTATGATTTTCTTGTTAAAACTGCTTTATGCTTAGCTTAAATTTAGTAGAGGCTTTGGCCTAGTCGCCTGGTCTCAAATTTAACTGCGTGGTTTTCACTTTTATTAACAAAAGACATTATTCTGTATTTTTCCAGTAGAGAATACTAATACACTTATCTCCAAGGTTTCGTGCTAGGCCGGTTTCATCCCCTTTGATACAAGTTCAGCTCCTGCAGGTGCAGACAATAAAGGCCTTAAGATAAAATTAATTGGCAAACTTTGTTGCAACTTTTGTTCCAAGGCTCCAAGGACAATGTATGCATAAATGAGTACTAGGAGAAAGACACTATTAATTGGTCAAATTGAAGCCACCCTATGAACCCTCCAATGGAAGACCCTGCAGAATTTGGAAAGTTTCTTACTTAAACCCACCGGACAAAGAGAAGTCAGCCATTTTTCCTTGATGCCATCTTTGAAGCCAAATGCCAGACGCCATCTTAGACGACATCTTGATGCCCTTTTCTCTATTCCAGAGAAAGAGACTTTAAGAATTCTCACCCTAGAGACTTTAACTTTAATTTGCCCCGTCTTGCCCATGCAGTAACTTTGCCCCATTCTCCTTGCTGCCACAAGGAAACTTGCCCTTAACTTTGCCCCTTTGAAATCTGCCCCATGCTGATCGAACCGGTACCTGAAGGACGAAGACTTTCTTGAATGCTGATTGTATTTGGTAATTATGAAAGGATAATTGTATCATGCATTGTGTTTTTCCTTTTAGGTACCAACTGCTATTTTGATAGGGCCCAAGCTAGAAGTTTTCCAAATTTGTGTTGACTAAATTCGTTTTGCATGAAGCCCCACATGCCAATGCTAATTAGAGGTTAGTTGAGGTATTCACTTGATGCACCATGTTGAATTGAAATCTTGTTATGCTGACCGATGTATGCAATTAGTCAAATTCAGTTACTTATATTAGTGATTTGCATTGCTATAACCGAGTGTATTATAATCCGGATTTTGCGTAGATTGCGTTTCTTTCGCCATTATGGACAGCTAGCAATGTTCGTATACATATATCATTTGATTTTGAGACTCATATATATTGTGTTAGCTTTGTTAATATAGGGAATCAAACTCATTAACTTTTAATAAACTGATGTGGTTATCCATGACTGAAAGGTCATGGTGCGTCAAAATACCAACTGTTATTGATTCCTATTGTGTTATTTTGATCTAGTAATTGAGTATTGGGTATTGACTACAATGGTTATCGATTATTGATTTGATTGATCCGACTATTCTAGGATGAGGAGAGCCCAACTCGGTTAAAAGGTTTACCGACCTCCAGCGTGTCCAAGTATAAGTAATTTATAAGGACTGGACGCGCTATCACTACTTCACTGTGCGGCTATTTGTGTTGTTTTTTGTAAAAAGCAATACAACATTACAAAACATCAGTGTGGGTTATTGACTGCCCTCCTCCATTTTGTGCTGCTGCCAGAGAAAAACAACATAAATCATCTAGTTATCTGAGATGCTTTAAAAGCATTCCAATGCCATGTGTGTTACTCTACCAAGTTAGATAGCTGGATAAATAAACAAAATAATCACAGCTGTCTGGAGTGCAAGAACTTCTTCGTGGAACCACACAATTTCTGCTGGATCAATACAGGTACAGACCGGATTCCAACATGTAGACGGAGCCAGAGGGCCTCTCTAGTGCTCATCACATAATTGTCTGGTGACAGCTGCACTCTCAAGCCACACAATAATGAGTCATATTTTAAGAAACTTTCCTCTTCAGCTACAAAGAAATTACATTTCTTTTATTAATTTATTTGCTGTTACAGTGTTTTTCTACTATCATTTCCTGGGGTTGCTGGACTAATGCTCTTCTTCTCTCCCAACCCTACTCTGCACAGTGTGAATATCAAGAACCTCTGCAATGAGCTTTACCGAGATGATGCCTTGAAATAACTCACTCCTGAATGTGAGTCCTGCTCCACAGACAAACCAAAATGGTGCCCAGGGGCAATGCAGGACATTTCGTTCACTTGCCAGAAACAAATAATGCAGTGGGATCTAGCCCTTCGCCCGGTCCTAAGAAAGGTTTCCTTGGGTGTATCATGGACAATGGCAAACGATATACACACCTAACAAAGTAACAATCTGAATGTTTCTGAAATAGAACACTATGCTGGTGTCACATAGGTACGAGCAAGATTAGAAAACAGAAATATAATGATTTTTACCTGTGGAAAGCCTTTAAAACACTATAAAGGATAATGATTTTGTAAATACAATAGAAACTGAGAAGAAAAGAGTCTTAAAGAGAAAAAAAAACAAAAAAAAACACCATAGCCCCTTGACATTGAGCAAGGAAGGTCATTATTTCAAGTAAAGTTTTATAGTAGGCTATGCAAGTTATTTCCACCTCTCTTTAGAAAGTATTGAAGACATGTTTTCTGACTTCAAACAGAACAGTCACCATACACCAAGGCCAATCAACAATCCCATCTTCGTTCCAAGATTTGATAAATGGCACAACTTTTCTGGCTAAATTGAACTTCCAATTCATTTGTATGTTTTCTACACTGTGGTGAATTTTCAGGACATTAAATGCACAAAGCTAACCTTCGTAATTGTACTTAAAGTTATTCTGAACAAGATGGATGCAGGCAGCTAATTCTGCCGCTACAATTTAATATGTCTCCATCCTACACCGTCGACTGGACAAATTACAACACGACCTCAATGAGAAAGAGAATTTCACTAATGTAATTATCAGTGGCCCTGCAGCAAAGATTTGTACCTCTGGTGAAAACGTTCAGGAACCTTTTATAAAAATGTTGAAATATGCAGTAGAAAAGTGAGGTTATCAACTTGATGGTTCTAAACACATTATAAACATACCAACACAAGTATTCATGCTTAATAAAATCTTAGGCGATTGTCTGTACAACATGTAACAAACGATCTCAGTTTACTATAATGTAAGCATGTCACCAAAACACAGGTTCTGAACAACCAGTTGCGTGTTAATTACCATGTGCCCAGACATAAATGTTGAAAACTTAGCCCGAATTTAAGAAAAGTGACGCTGCATTATATGTAGCGCCACTTTTCTCGTGCCCATCAGCGCTCCCCTAATGCCACCATGTGCGCGTCGTACTAATCATACGGCACACCATGGCGCAGGTTAGGGACTATAGCGTCAACATTTTGTACGCTGTTGTAGTACATTGCAGTATCCAGGCATAATGTGGCACAAGGAGTTACAAAGTGGCGCAATGCATGCATTGTGTCACTTTGTAAATCTGACACAGCAAATTCGGCCTCTTGAGCCAAAGAAGCTTAATAAAAATGTTACTTATGTAGCGCAAGGATGCGCTAGGCCGTCTTAAATTTGGTCCTTAACTCGATCTGGTGTAAGTGCTTGCCTGAGTTTTCACTTTAACAGAGCAAAGATTCTCACATGCCACAGAAACTACTAAAGCCATTATAGGCTAAAAATGATTTATTTAAATAAAAAAATTAATAAATGTGATATTCAAATAATTTTTTTGTTAATTCTGTCTGAAGGGCATGTTACTTAAGTAAACAATGGGTAGCATAACATCAAATTAACTCAAATGCAATGACAACTCAAATCTTTTCTCTAATAGGGTTTAGCAGTAAAACACAGTTACATAACATGATTTAATTCATTTGACAATACAACTAACACGCAGCATAGTAACATACAACATGAAATTGAAGAAAATAATTAATATACTTGTGAGCTGCATCAAATCAACGTTTGAGATCAATGTATGTCAAATCATAACATGGCATACAAAAAGTAATGGAACAATGGTACTTTAAATGCAAAGATTAGATAGTAGGGTCTAAACATGTAGAACAGCATGAATACTTTAGCTTACTTTGATAGAAAACACGAGCATTGAGCTATTTTAAAATTATTGAAATTAAATTTAAAAGTAAGCTAATAAATGTAAAACTTAATTTGAGTGTTGCCATGCATCCCCCATGGATTTTGCTGCACTCCCAGTTACCATTGGTGGTAAATCTGGGAATGCATCAAAACACTATGCTTCCCCAGAGGAGACATACGAGGAGAAATATGCTTATTTCTCCTTGTTTGTTTCCTCTTTGTACGTGTGCTGCATTCTGCAGCACACACAGAAAAAGGAAAATGTCTCAAAGGATTGTTTTTGTGCAAGAAGGTGCCCCTTCCTGCACAAACCCAATCCAAACTATAACGCAGTCACCCTTGCACCATGGTAAAAAGGTGTCTGCGCTGGTACCATGCAACAGTGTGTCTGCTAGAACAGTCAGATATAAGCAATGCCCACCGTATATTATTAAATATCATGCATTCCTCCAATTTCACTTTCAGGCAGCACTACAAGGTGGCTTGCTGAGTTGCATTGCATACATATTTGAATATATTGGGGCATACTTAACAACCCCTAGTGCCACCGAAGCGTCACTTTTCGTGATTTTCCGGTGGCTCAATGCTCTGCGTTGCATTTACAAGGTGGTGTTCAGCCACTTTTTGTGGCTTAACGCCACCCTATAAATGTGGCCCCTTCACAGGCAGCACTGAGTGGAAGGGGCGTGCAATGGGTTTTGCTGTCGGTGTGTTTCAAGCAGCACTAAGATTGCTGGGAAGCCTGTGCCTGTGTTGGTGTCCCAGTGAATGCTGGGACACCAGAAGCAAAACAAGGCAGCAGGAGGTGGCAGGAGTTGGTGGGAATGGTAAAAAACATACCTTTAAAAAAATATATATATTTAGCTTTTTTGTTTGGTTTTTCCCTGTCCTCGTCCCCCCCAGTCCCACTTGACATTTGCCGCCATTGGTTCCTTCCCATCATAAATTACATGATCTTGTCATGGGCACATTCAATTGCAGTGCTGAACTCGGCTAGCTTGTTCAACGCTCAATGGTATTTCAGTCTGATAACTCTTTGATGAACCTTTTTCAGGAAAGAGATATCAGGGTCAAAAGGAAACCCACCAAATAAAATTGCAGCTGTTTTTGAAAAATGAGTCCTCCTATGAAGATAATGGAAGAGAAAAAGTAGTGAAGAAAAATAACAGTTGAAGAAGAGTTTACAACTGTGCCAAACCTGCAGATTAAATTTGGTTTAAAGAATATATGCACTGAAATTGAAATCCACATCAGAAGCCTTCCACTTAGGTGATGCCAAAGCCTTCAGAAAGAACTCTGCTAGTTCTGTCTTCAGCGTATGTTGATGACCTTCAAGGAATGACTTAGTTCTTTTTTCCTGCCTGTGACCACTATTTATGTAGCTTGATATAAACTGAATAATAATTTAATATAACCTTTCAGCTAGATAGTCCTGCCTTATGGGGGTTTCTTTTCAATGTGACTTTCAAGTGACTTTTCCTCTTGTTTTTGCATTTGAACCAGTAATTCCCATCTTTAAAAATATGTCTATATTTCATAGTAAGTAGTAATTTTATTTTGGATCATCTCATTTTAAAATACTAATGCCTACTTAATATTCATACTCTTACCGCTCTCAAACAGCATATAATGGATTCTAGGGGTCTGAACATGTCAGATCATTTGACACCATCTGCAATTCATGATCATAAGTAAACACACATAACTATCCAATATTTGAAATGGCACATTCTGGCTATATATTACATATTTTCATTATTGTTTTTAACTGACACTGCAGTTTTAATCTCCCTCATAGAATACAGACATTTACAGTTACAGATTAGTTATCTTTGCCCAGAGAGGGAATGGAATGATACACAATTTGATAACCCCTGCTCACTCCCTTGTTAGCTTGGCACAAGCAGTCAGGCTTATCTCAAAGGCAATGGGTAAAGTATTTGTACCAACGCACACAGTAATACAGTGAAAATACTACAAAATGGACACTGCACCTGTTTAGAGCATAGGCAATATTTATCTAAATCAAACAAGACCAAAATGACATAAATCCAACATACGCAAGTCAAAATATGAATTTTCAAAAGAATAAATCTTACTCCATAGAAAACAATGGAAATGTTGCTTTTAGACAAAATACCTGGTTTGCATCAAAAATAAAGCTGCACAGACGAGCGTGCGTTGGAAAAGTCAGCGATGTGTTGTGTCCTTACTTGCAAGTGAGTCCATGCATCGTTTCTTTTCTGGTCGGGTGCGTCTTTTTTCTCCCTCGCAAGAGAGCGATGCGTCAATTTCCAGACAGGGCACCTCAGGTCCGCGCAGGTTCACAATAACTTTGACACCCAGTGATGATGCGTGAGAAATTTGGTTGCAAGGTGTTGAAAAACTGCACTGTGTGGGGTTTGCGTCATTATCAGCAGCTGCAAGGAGGTGCTGCGTCGTTTCTCCAGCCGCGAGTGTTGATTTTAGCCACGATGCTGGTGGCACATCATTTTTTCAGACACGTTGCAGGTGGTGCATAGAACATTTCCCCGCATGGTGTTCGGTGCATGGATTTCAGTCTTTGTTCTGCCAACTGTCATGGGGCACCACATGGAAGGGAAGGCGTCTCATCAGAGAGTCCAGGTGCTGGCAGAGGAAGTCTTTGATGGCCCTGAGACTCCAAAACAGGAGGCAAGCTCAGTCCAAGCCCTTGGAGATTCTTCCCAAGCAGGAATGCACAACAAAGTCCAGTTTTTGTCTCCTTTCACATGCAGAAGCAGCAACTGCAGGATAGCCCAACAAAGCACAGTCACAGGCAGGGTCATCGCTTTTCCTCAGCTCTTCTCCTTAGCAGAGGTTCTTCTTGGTTCCAGAAGCAAATCTTGAAGAAATCTAAAGTCTGGGGTTTCGGGTTCACAACTTATACCCCTTTCTGCCTTTGAAGTTGCCCAACTTAAAATAAAAGTCTCTGTTTATTACAGGATCCTGCCTTGCCCAGGCCTGGCTCCAGAGTTACATAACAGGGTTGGAGACTGCACTGTGTGAAGGCAGGCACAGCCGATTCAGATAGCTCATCAGGATATGCAAGCTACACCCCAGCTCCTTTTGTGTCATTGTCTGGAGGAGATTCACAAACAGCCCAACTGTCAGTCTGACCCAGACAGGGAATCCGCAAACAGGCAGTCACAGAATGGTTAAAGCAAGAAAAAGTCTACTTTCCAAAAATGGCAAACTAACAATCTAAAAACCAACTTCACTAAAAGATGTATTTTTAAATTGTGAGTTCAGGGACACCAAGCTCTATATTTCTATCTGCTCTCAAAGGGAAACTGCAATATAAGAATTTTTAAAGGCAGCCCCCATGTTAACCTTTGAGAGAGATAGGCCTTGCAACAGTGAAAAACAAATTTGGCAGCATTTCACTGTAAGGACATGTAAAACACATCAGTACACGTCCCACCTTTAACATACACTGTACCCTGCCCATGGGCCTACCTAGGGCCCACCTTAGGGGTGCCTTACATGCATAAAAAGGAAAGGTTTAGGCCTGGCAAGTGGGTACATGTGCCAAGTCGAGTTGGCAATTTAAAAATGCACACACACACACTGCAGTGGCAGGTCTGAGCCATGTTTACAGAGCTACTCGTGGGTGGAACAATCACAGGAGCACTTGCACTTTAGCACTGGTCAGCAGTGGTAAAGTGCCCAGAGTATCAAAAATAGCAAAAACAGAGTCTAGAACACAGTCAAAAAATGGTAAGCAGAGCCAAAAAAAGATCGGGGAGACGACGCCAAGGATGCCAGGTCTAACATGTGCCACCCCCAGTGAAGAATTCTACCTTCCGACTTAGATGATTTTTCAGAATGGAAATCTTCATCCGGGCCAAAGGTGAATATTGTTTTGACGTCCCTGGAGCCCTCCTTGGATACACTGCGTAGGAAGTCCCTGTCAACTTTCACGTTCGGACTTTGTCATTTTTATAGAGCTTTCTCCTTCCAACGGCGGATGACCCTCCACAGCAAGCTGATTTTGATGCAAGGTCATTGGGTCACCTTTCCAGGAGCCCCCGGTGACATCTTGGAAGTTTGGGGCTCTGGAGCTTTTTAGTGGAACAAGCCTGTCAGTCAGGCCAGGTTGCGGTTCAGGTACGCCGGCTTGACTCACCACAGCGGGTCAGTCCCTTCATGGAGCTTTTTTCTAAAAGTTCTCCAAACTTCTCCAACCTTCTGGATCTTCTTTCAAAAGGTCTTTGAAGGTCCATTAGGCATCCACAGCTCAGCCCAAGGTTCTAGAAGCTCTGAGTTGCTCCTTGAGACTTCAAAAATGACCACTAGTCACTTGCCAGCTGGACAGTTCCTTCAGGTTTGGATGCAGGGGACTCTAGTTAGCTATTTGTTCACCTGTAGCAAGCAGGAAGTCCCTTCTTGAACCAGTAAAAGACAGGCAAAGTCCTTTCAGTGGTGAAACCCAAGTGTGCAGCTGGTGCTGTCCTTCAGAGTGCAGTGTCCAGGTGCAGGTCAGGGGCCCAGCAGGGCAGTCCGTTGCCTTCTGATGTGGTTACATGTAGGGATATGAGGTGTGGGTGCTTGCTCCTGGGGTGAAAAGCAGGAGGAGGCAATGGTCCAATCACAGGCAGGCCACTACCCTCTTGGATAACCAATTCCTGGGAAGTGTGGCAAAAATCTATCTCAGCGAGCAACATTCCTTAAAAATCCAGAATGGCAGAAACTGAATTTTGGAGCTTAGGTATGGCTGAGCCCACCCACTGGTGTGGCTAAAAATCCTTAATACATCCTTCTCCTGATCAAATCAAGAGGGCAACTGGTTGTCTGGGTTTGCAGGAACTGGGGGAGGTCTTGAGCTGTTCCAAATGTCCTTCCCTTCTTTGAAGACCAGTTTGGCTGCTCTCCCCCATCCTGGTTCACCATCTGCTGAGGCAGATCTCCTCCCCCAGGCACTTCCTTTGTGTTCAGCCAAGGCCACTTTACACCTCATCAAGGCAGCCTGGCGAGGTTAACAAAGGCTGGCCTATCAGAGAAGGGCACTACAGAGCTGAAGTTCGCATCTTTCAGGTATAGTTCTAAAATTCTTTCCCTGAGCTAGTTACATTAAATTCAACAATGGCAAGTTGTTGCATTTATTATAACAATTAGTTTAAATATGTGGCTTCTATTGGGACTCTATTAATTAAAATAAATTCTCCCCATTTTAGCCTATGAAGCCTATTCACTACAGTGAGGGAAAAATGAATTTGGCTATTTTACCTCACCTGGGTTTATAAAACAATTTTTATAAGGTCCCTGCTTACAGTTAAATAGCACCGAACCCTGGTAGCACATATGGCACACCTTAGGGGTGACTTATATGTAAAAATAGCTTAAGACTTTTGAAGTACTTTTAGTTGCAAAGTCGAATTTGCATGTAACTTTAACTTAAAAGTGGCAAGTAAGGCAGGCCTGCCTTTAAAATGACCCTGGGCACCTCAGCAGTGCACAAATGGGTGCACCACATATGCTGGGGTCCCAAAACCTACATGCCCTACCATAGACTAGGAATTTATAGGTAGGATGACATAGTCAATTATAATTAGTCTAACTTTCACACCATTTTACACAGAGCACAGGCCCTGGGATTGGTTAGCGGCACCCAGGGCACCATCAGAGTCAGGAAAACACCAGGAAAAGGTGAAAAATGGGGTCAAAACATTAGGGGCCTCTGCAATCAGCTCAGTTTTCTCACACACACCAACCGTCCTGGGGAAGGCATCGCCATCGTGCACAAAAGAACCCTCTGCCTGACCACCCACTCAGACAATCGAACAACCAACATGGAACACCTCCACTTCCAGGTACAGGCCAGCCCGAACAGCACTCTCTGTGGCACCCTCATCTACAGACCTCCCAGCCCTCGCACAGCCTTCAACAACTACACCATCGACTTCATCTCACCCCATGCTCTTGCTTCCATTGACTACATCCTACTAGGCGACCCCAATTTTCACCTGGACAACCCCAGCAACCCAAACACTGCATTCCTACCAGAGAACCTTACCACCATCAGACCCAAACAACTGGTCATCTCTCCATTCCTATTTAGTTTTAATTGGAACCAGGAGTTTAGCTTAGCCTTCTGGCTTGCAGGCCTGTGCCCCTGTCACATAGTATATTTTAACCTACTTAGCTTGCTCTGTTTTAGCACATTTATTTCATTATTTCTTCCAAAACAGCTGATATGTTTATAGTTAGGAAGATGTTTTAGTTCCACTGTGTAAAAATGTCAGTATCAGCATTGAAGATAACTGAGATACGTAGGTATTCACATTCTGTACTTTCCCACTTTCCTGTAACAGTAACATAAAGTACCTCTTCAGGGAATTGTTTATATAATGGCTGCCCCAAGCATGTCTTCTTATCTATTATTTGGGAACATACCTGAGTCAGGGGTCCTACAAGATCTGTATAAATACATCTCACACAGACAATATTATCAGAGGGATTCGTACCAAATGCCATTGTCAGTATCTATCCTACACGTCGCCTTGATGCAGACCAAGCCTTCGTGTCCCCATGGAGTCTGATCTAGAGACCTCATTCCACGGTAATGCGGGTTGGGGGGCTCTTCTCATGGATATGGTACTGGCAGATTAGGATTAACACACTTAGCTCTCTTTTAGGTTAGAGATTAGGTTCATCATGTTAGAGTATTAGGTCCTATTTCACATCTATTTCACATCTTATGTTATTGCAAGATGGTGGTGGTCTTTATATCCATGACTCTCATTTTTAAGATTCTTTTTCTTGCATTGTTCATTATCCTAATTGTTGCAGCCCATGCGATTTATAGTAGATTACACTCTTGTTAATAAATCTATTTAAAACTTCACTGCATTTCTTTCATTGCCAATGTGTGACTGAAACTGGTTGCCCATGTTCGAAAAGGGTAATCTCCGTTTACCACGACTCCCCTGAGATGTCGCACTCTTGAGGCCATACGTAAAGGCTACCACCAATCAACGTTTACTGTTTAGGTTTGTGGTGAGGTACTGCTTGTGAGCCGGGAGGGTTGGGCCTACAGTTGCGACTTGCTGTAGGATAGGCCTAGTCCCCTACAAACAAAAGTGCTGTCATCCTTAAACCAGCAGTCTTGCCTAGAGCAAGAGTCTAACTACGACATCAACATCACTGAAATTCATAGACGCCAATGCCTCAGCATCCAACTTCCACGAATGAGTCTCCGACTGCACCAACACACTGGCTCCACTCAAGAAAGCTCATGCAAGCAACACCTAAGGAAGCAAGCTGGTTCACTCCCACCCTTCAAGAGTCTAGGCGCACCTGCAGGTGGCTCGAGAAGAGATCGAGGAACAGCAAGACCCCGAGCCCACATAGCCGTCAAAACCACCATCAGCACACAGCACCTCCTCATCAAAACAACAAATAAAATGGCCTTTTAAGAAAGGATCAATGCCAACACACACAACACCAAAGAACTCTTCACCATGGTCAAAGAAATTGCCAAACCCAACACAAAGACAACAGACATCCCACCCTCCCAGGACTTCGGCAACAGGTTGAGCACCTTCTTCCAAGATCAAGCGGAAATATGACAGCTTCAACATCCAAGACCATTTCTCCCCACCCGCCACCAACGCACCCAATGCTGGACAACACCAGAACCTACTGAACTGGACCCCCCTCACCATGGACAGCAGGCTCATCATCATAAATAGCATCCATGCCAGATGCCCCTCTGACCCCTGCCCACCCCATATCTTCCACAGAGCGGTCACCGCCATCACCCCTGAGCTCCGCCACACCATCAGCTGCTCCATCAAGGCTGCCACCTTCCCTGAAGACTGGAAGCAAGCTGAGATTAACCCCCTGCTGAAAAGGCCTTCCACCGACCCAATGGGACCTCAAGAACTTCAGAACCATCTCTCTGCTCTCCTATCCAGCCAAAGTCATTGAGAAGGCCATGAACACCCAGCGCTCCGATTTCATCGAATCAAACCATACCCTGGACCTCTCCCAATCTGGCTTACGAAGTAACCACAGCATCGAGACTGCCCTCCTCGCCGCTACAGACAGCATCCGCTCCCTCCTCGACCGAGGTGAAAAAGCAGCCTTCATACTTCTCGATCTCTCTTCAGCAGTGTCTCCTATCGTGCCCTATGCTCAAGATTCCACAATACCGTCATCCACAACAAAGCCCTGGAATTAATCTGCTCCTTCCTCACCAGCCGAAGGCAGAGAGTCAGACTACCAACATTCCTTTCAGAACCCACAGAGATCAGCTGCGGAGTGCCCCAGGGCACCTCCCTGAGCCCCACCCTCTTCAACATCTACATGGCCCTGCTCACAGCTATCATCCGGAACCACAGATCCTCTCCCTCACCAACGAACCCCGAGTCACCAGGAGCAACTTCCACAACGGGATGAAGGTCGTCACCACCTGGATGAGGGACAGCAGCCTCAAGTTCTACTCACACAAGACCGATGTCCTCACCCTGGGCTCCACCACATCCACTTTAGATGACTTCTGGTGGCCCACCACGCTGGATACCCTCCCACACCCACGGTCCATGCACAAAACCTCAGCATCATTCTGGACTCCTCGCTCACCATGAACCACCAGAGCAATGCCGTCTCATCACCGTGCTTCCACACACTGCACCTGCTCCAAAGAATCTTCAAGTGGATCCCCACAGAGTCCAGGAAGATGGTCACCCATGCGCTCATCAACAGCAGGCTCAACTATGGCAACACAATATATGCTGGCGTCCCCCAGAAACTCCTCAAGAAACTTCCGAACATCCAAAACGCCGCAGCCAGACTTCTCCTAAGTGTTCCCCATCACAGCCACATCACCAAGCACCTGAGTGAACTTCACTGGCTTCCTGGCAACAAAGTAGTAACTTTCAAGCTCCTCACACACACCTACAAAGCTCTTCACAATGCAGGACCTGGGGTACCTAAACCACCACCTCTCATTCCACGCACCAACCAGACACCTCTGTTCTGCCCAGCTGGCGCTGGCTACCGGCCCACAGATCCGTAAGATCCATAAGACCAGGACCAGAGGAAAATCTTTCTGCTACCTCGCCGCAAAGACTCTCCACCTCAGGCAATCTCCGTCGCTACCTCAATTCAGGAAGAACCTCACGACCTGGCTCTTTGACTGAACCCCAGCCCTCTGCCAGATCAGCAGTCCCCCCCCTCCAGCACCTTAAATGTGGAGTAATTAGCTGTGCATGGCGAAGGCACAAGTTATAGTTACCTTAGGGTGCGAGACATAGTTACTTGAAAGAACTCTAACTAAAACTGCTGAATTTCTGTGGTTTTGTACAAGTAAATTCAGAACCTAACTATAATGTCCCTGTAACCTTTGGTTTATTCAGTGAATTTCTGTTTTTTTAATGTAAAGTACCTTTAATTACCATATGTTAATCCAACCACTGCCGGGCCCTGCAGCCAAGCCCTTATAACCACCCAACCCTGTGCCATGCACAGCCTTTGGCCGTGCACACTGGGGGTTGGTCACAGGACCTGTCTCTGTCAGCGAATCTCTGAGTGGGTGCATGAGTGTCTGAGTGGGTGTGTGAGTGGGTGCATGAGTCTCTGAGGGCATGTATGAATGAATGAATTAGATTATGAATGAGTCTGGAAATGATTTCTTTGACATATCCTCAAATATCCTAAAATACCCTCAAATATCTTCGGATAGTCGGTGATATTGCGCATGATGAAGAAAAATAATTTTAAACCCATAATTTGTCCCTAAAACACCCCTATTTCACACCCCTGGTGTTAGGGTACCTCCAGCCTGACCCTTTATACCACTTATCAATTCTATTTTCAACCTCAGGGACCCTCTTCGATAACATAAAATGGCGGACGCAACTTTCTAGTCAGGGTGTGGCCAGGCAAATATAGCACTTCTATTCTCACACGCGTATTTGCGACCAGAGATGTACAAATGTATTTTTCCATTAATATCTCTGAAACAACTGGGTGGATTTACACCAAATAAGCGAAGGCAAATTGTGTGTAATTTTGTCCAACAGTTTGGGCTGTAGTCCTGTCTCAAGGTTCTATGGGAATTAACATGGGAAACACAACTTTTTTGACCTCCCCCCTTTTTCTCAGCCCATCTTGATGCATTACCCCGGTACTTTCCATGTGCAACATGAATTACCAGCACACATTTTTTGGAAAATTTTGTGAAGATTCATCAAACGGTGCCAAAGATATAGGCAAGTCAAAAAACACTTTTTCTATGGAAACATGGTCCTAACTATAACTATCTACCTACCACATATATATATATATATATATATATATATATATATATATCGACCTAGACCGGGAAGGTTCTAATAATAGGGGTTAATTATGTTCTTCCCTTGAGATCCATAGCATTTCAATTAATTAAATAAGTTATATATAACAACCAAGATATGCAAACACATGATTTAGCAATTGCAATGTTACACTAAAGAAACACCAGCTCCATCAGATCGCCAAACATTTTCTTACAGCTCAGCACAAGTTATGAAACATAGGCCTTCATTACAACCATGGCGGGCGGAAGAGGCCGCCCGCCAAGGTTGTACCGCTGAGCGGCCACCAATGCAGCCGCACTCCTGCTGGCCCCATTTTGACAGAGTTTCTGCCTGCCAGCCCATCGCGGATGTCGGCCGCAAAATGGGAGCCGGCTCCTAATGGAGCCAGCGGTGTTGCGGCCGTGCGACGGGTGCAGCTTTACCCATCGTGCTTTTCACTGTCTGCTGTGCCTGGGGGCCCCTGCACTGCCCATGCCATGTGCCATGCCATGTGCAGTGCAGGGGCCCCCAGAGGCCCCGCGACTCCCCTTCCCGCCAGCATTTCCATGGCGGTCTCTACCACCATGGACAGGCTGGCGGGAATGGGACTCGTAATCCCCTGGGCCTGTCATCCATACACATACTATTACACAACATAAAACACATTCTCCAAACAAAGAGCGTACATCTTTGCGATTTCAGTTTTAGATGGCATGTCTATTGTAGTGCACAGCAAATGAATAAAGCCATTCAGGAAGCTTCTTCTGAAAGGTTTGACAACACTCAAATAAATACATTCAAGTAAATTGTGCTTATAAAAATAAACTGATAAAAGCATTTTACAAGGTAAAGGAATGTACATGCAATTCATAAAGGAAAACGTTTACAATCATTTTAACCCCCTAGGAGGCCAACTGGGGCACTATCAAGACTAAAGTGTTTAATGTATGTTTAAAATAATAAAATAATCCAAGGCATTCAACAGTACCAGTTCAATGTATCCTCCTGCTTACAGCAGATCAGTATCTCACTTAATAAAACATTGGATATTTTATTTTATGATAGGTTTGCAAACACGTCAATTGCACTTTAAGTTATGTTTGTCTAATGAGCTTCAAGCTCGTCTTCAAGTCTCATTTTCTTCTTTACTTTTTTCAAGTGCTATTCAGTATGGCTTCAACAACAATATTGGCAGCTAAGCCAACATGCGTTTCGACTCAGAACAAGAATTTTATCAAGGCTGAAACATGTATGCAACATATATAACAAGGTACTTAACTAGGCACTTATGGTATTTTGTTAGAAACCTGTGTGGATTGAAATGCTTTACTAAGTTCAGGTTTGAGAAAAATAGCGAATACTGTTGTTTGCAACTTGGGGATGAATTGAGAGCCTCCCTAGGACCCTACTGATCATGGCTGAGGGCACAAGGGTGCCAGTGATTTTTTACCTGGGCTGGTGTCCCACAGGGACAGATTCCTCCTTGAGTTGTTGGTAACTTTTCAATGGTTTGTCACCATAGTCGCTGTCATGAACAATGGCTGTTAGACTTTTCATCCTTGGCGTGGTCTCCCTTAACCTTTTGCCTCTGTTTCCCAAGTTGTTGATGTGTGCTTGGCTCTGTTTTTGCTGTTTTTGTTACTCTGGGCACATTACCACTGCTAACCAGTGCTAAAGTGCAAGTGCTCCTATACAAAATGTGTATGTAATTGGTTGAGCCATGGTTGGCATAACTGATTTGCTAGTAAGTCCATTGTAAAGTGCAATAGAGGTGCCCAGGGCCTGTAAACCAAATGCTATTAGTGGGCCTGCAGCACTGGTTGTGCCACCCACCTAAGTAGCTCTGTAATCATGTCTCAGACCTGCCACTGCAGTGTCTGTGTGTGCAGTTCTAAACTGTAAATTCAACTTGGCAAGTGTACCCACTTACCAGGCCTAAGCCTTCCCTTTTCTTATATGTAAGGCACCCCTAAGGTAGGCTCTAGGTAGCCCCAAGGGCAGGGTGCAGTGTATGGTTAAAGTAGGACATATAGTAATGTGGTTTAAGTCCTGACAGTGAAATATTGCTAAATTTGTTTTTCATTGTTGCAAGGCCTGTCCCTCTCATAGGTTAACATGGGGGCTACCTTTAGATATGATTAAAGTGTAGATTCCCTTTGGGAGGGGATAGACATGTGGAGTTTGGGGTCTCTGAGCTCACAATTTAAAAATACATCTTTTAGTAAAGTTGATTTTGAGATTGTGTGTTTGAAAATGCCACTTTTAGAAAGTGAGCATTTTCTTGCTTAAACCATTTCTGGGACTCTGCCTGTTTGTGGATTCCCTGTCTTGGTCAGTTTGACATTTTGCATGGTTGCACCTCACACTTGACAGTGACACAAAGGGAGCTGGGTTGTAGCCTGCATTTCCTGATGAGCCATCTGTGCTAGGAGGGAGGGGAGGAGTGGTCACTCACACCTGAAAGGGCTGTGTCTGCCCTCACACAATGCAGCCTCTAACCCCCTGGTGAGTGTCTGGGGCCTGGCCTGGGCAAGGCAGGATTTCAAAATCAAGAGAGACTTTGCTCTGAAGAAGGCCTACTTCAAAGGAGAAAATGGGTATAAGAAGGGCACCCAAAACCCCAGACTTTAGAACACTTCTTGAAACCAAGAGGAACCTCTGCCTGGAAAAGAGATGAGAAAGAAGCGCTGCCCTGCCTGTGACTGTGCTTTGTGGAGCTATCCTGCAGTTGCTGCTTCTGCCGGAGTAAGAGGGCAAAGACTGGACTTTGTGTGCCTTCCAACTTGTGAAGATCTCCAAGGGCTTGATTTAGGTCTTGCCTCCTGTTGTTTGAAGTCTAAGGGACAGCAAAAATTTCTCTCTGCCAGCACCTGGAGTCTCTGGAGAGACTCCTACTCTGCCAAGTGGTGCCCATCCAGTTCCTGGGACCCTGAAAGGAGAAGCTGGCAGCCTAAGAGGAAGAAATCCACACACAAAATGCCGTGTGGGGAAAAGATCAATGCAACTCCAATCTGCGGCTGAAAAATCGACGCGCCACCGGCTTCACGGCTGAAAATTGACGCTCGCCTGCAACGGGGCTGGAGAAACGACGCACAGCATCGCTGCCAGATGCTGGTGAGATCGCAACCCGCGCTGCGTGCTTTTCGGATCATCGTGCGTCTGGATTTCCGACGCAACCACCGCTGGGCAGTGTAAATACGATGCAAGGTCTTGCTCGTGAGTGAAATCAACGCATTGCAAGCCCTTTTTGATGCACACTCTCCCGTGTGGGGTTATTTTTGACACACCCAAGGTACATTTTCACGCTAACAGTGTTAGTGTGTGTTTAAATCACATGAAGACTCTTTTTGCATTTTTTGTGAAACTTCACTTGTATATTGTGGATTTTTGTTGTTATGGTCTTGTTTTGTTTAGATAAATATTTTCAATTTTTCTAAACCTGTGTTGTGTCATTTTGTAGTGTTTTTATTAAGTGACTGTGTGTGTTGGTACAAATACTTTACACCTAGCACTCTGAAGTTAAGCCTACTGCTCGTGCCAAGCTACAAAGGGGGTAAGCAGGGGTTAGCTGAGGGTGATTCTCTTTTACCCTGACTAGAGTGAGGGTCCTTGCTTGGACAGGGGGTAACCTGACTGCCAACTAAAGACCTTATTTCTAACAATGGCTATATTCCATTTTGATTTGCTATTAGGAGGGCATACCCCTTTCATACCCTCTCCTAATTGTGTTTCATAAAGACTCAGAAAGGCCTTTCTGATTATCAAAAAGGGGCTATTCCATGGCCAAACAGCATTTCGAGGTTACAAACCCTCTAATTGTACATATTGTGTGGTCTGTGACTGCAACATTGTTTTGTATATCTGACCATTGTATTTTGTTCTTGAAAACAATCTAATTTCTTTTTCTTTTAAAGACTTGTATATTACTGAAACCTAGCTAAACCTACAGTTCCTGAAGAAACTATTCACATAACAAAACATCTATACACGTATTAGTTACCCTCAATCAAATGGCGATGTGATTTCTCTCCACAGGCTGGATAGTTGTGCTGCCCAGTCCAAAATTGTCTGGCTCTTCCCCTGTAGTTGTTCAATCTGTTCCCAACCAACTAGGTGTCCCAGGTAAATCACTTTTCCCTGACCTATCTGGCAATTAGAAACCTTGATGGTGAGGCCTGCTTAAACTTTCCACAGGTGGACCATTGGTCATCCCAGGTGGAGCTAAATACAGCAATATCGTCCAGATATGCTGCACTAAATGCTTCAAGACCTTGGAGGATTGTGTTCACCAGCCTTTAAAAAATGGCAGGTACATTTTTCAGACCAAAGGGCATAACTGTGAATTGATAATGCCATCTTATGGTTGAAAATGCAGTTTTTGGTTTAGCATCCTCTGATCATTTGATCTGCCAATACCCTGCAGTCAAATCAAACGTGCTTAGATACTTGGCAGATGCCAGTGTATCAGTTAGCTCATATGCCCTGGGTATAGGGTGAGCATCTGTTTTTGTAACTATATTGAACCCTCTGTAGTCTACACAAAACCTCATTTCCCTTTTTCCATTTTGACTATGAGATTTGGGGACAAGCACTATAGGGCTGGCCCAGGGGCTGTCTGAGTGCTCAATAACTCCTAAGTCCAACATCTGCTGAACCTCAGATTTAATACAGTCTCTGACATGGTCAGGCTGCCTATAAATCTTACTTTTGACTGGCAAACTGTCTCCAGTATCAATAGTTTGTTCATACCATTAAGTCTGACCAGGTGTGAGTGAAAAGAGTTCAAAGAATTGGCCTAGGAGGTTCTTGCAGTCCTCCTTTTGCTCTCCTGTAAGGCAGTCTGCAAGAACAACCCCCTCCACTGAGCCAGGGACAGGGTCACTATATCCTTCCTCCCCTTCATCTGTGGCCATGAGTAGGGTCAAATCTGTCATATCATAGTAGGGTTGAAGGTGGTTGACATGAAGTACACGGAGGGGACTTTTGGGAGTGCCAAGGCCCACCACATAGGCAACCTCACCATTTGTTTCCACAATAAGATGTGGTCCACTCCATTTGTCTTGGGGTGCTCTTGGTGCCACAAGCTCTAATACCCACACTTTCTGTCCTGGGTGGTACTCATTCAGGACAGCCTTCTGGTCATGCCATTGCTTTTGAAGCTCTTGGCTGGCCTGAAGGTTTTTAGTGGCCTTTTTCATGTACTCAGCCACTCTTGATCTTAGGCCAAGCACATCATCCACAATGTCTTGTTTAGTGTGCTTCAAGGGTTGCTCCCACCTCTCTTTGTCAAGTGCAAGTGGACCCCTAACAGGGTGACCAAATAGGAGTTCAAAGGGGCTGTAAACCACTACTTTCTGGGGTACCTCCCTCTAGGCAAAAAGAAGGCATGGCAGGAGGACATGCCATCTCCTTCTGAGTTTTTCAGAGTCCCATAATCATGCCTTTGAAAGTTTTATTAAATCTCTCAACCAGTCCATTTGTTTGTGGATGATAGGGTGTGGTGAATATATAGGTTACATCAAATTCCTTCCACATTGCTTTTAAGTATGCAGACATGAAGTTGCTACTTATATCTGATACTACCTATTTAGGGAAGCCCACCCTGGAAAACATTTCCAGGAGGGCGCTTGCCACTGCAGGAGCTGTTGTGGTCCTTAAGGGGATTTCTTTTGGGTATCTTGTGGCATGGTCAACAACCACTAAGATGAATCTGTTTCCATAAGCAGTTGGAGAGTCAAGGGGGCCAACAATATTAACCCCTTCCCTTTCAAAGGGAACCCCAGGCAGTGGAATTAAGGGGGCCTTTAAGGTGCCACCAGTTTTGCCACTGGCCCCGGCAAGTGACACAAGAGCGACAGAACTCTTTTGTGTCCTCTGACATGTGAGGCCAGTGAAAGTGTGAGACAAGTCTGTCCCAGGAATTACTTTGCCCCCATGGTCCAGCCAGGGGAATATCATGTACAAGAGTTATGACGTATTCCCTATACTGCTAGGGAATGACCAGTCTCCTGGTAGCACCAGGCTTTGGGTCCCTTGCTTCAGTATACAGGAGATTGTTCTCCCAGTAAACTCTATGTGAGTCACTGATATCCCTAGCTTACTGCTTGTCAGCTTGCTGTCTTAGACCTTCTGCTGTGGGACAGGTCTGCTGTCCAACACTCAGTTCCTCCCGGGCAGGCCCCCTTGCACCGAAGAGTTCAGCTGTGTCAGCCTGAAGTTCCTCTGTTGTAGGTTCTTGCTAGAAATGGGGTCTTTTGTTGACAGTCAGAGTACCCCCTGTTCAAGCAAGGAGCCTCACTCTAGTCAGGGTAAAAGAGAATCACCCTCAGCTAACCCCTGCTTACCCCCTTGGTAGCTTGGCAGAGCAGTAGGCTTAACTCAGAGTGCTACGTGTAAAGTATTTGTGCCAACACACAGAGTAACCCAGAGAAAACACTACACAATGACACAACACAGGTTTAGAAAAATAGAGAATATTTATCTAAACAAAACAAGACCAAAATGACAAAAATCCGACATATACAAGCCAAGTTATTAATTTTTAAAGATTAAACTAAAAAATAGTGCTTAGAAACACAAAATGCTTCGATGAGGTGTTAACACAGTGTTGTAACGGAGTCGTTCCCAACAATCCAACACCAGCGGCACCGGACGCGGAGTCACGTAGACCCCCAGGTGCAGTACCTTTGGTGAAGAGTGAAAACAAGCTGATGCGTGAAGTCGGAGATCGCAGCGTCTGTGTGAAACATTGAATCCGCGCACTTCGAGCGGCGTCGGTCATGACGTGGTACGGCGACTTCCACAGAGTTGTGGACTTCTGCGGGGCTGCAGAGATGTCGGGCCTGCGAAGGTCGTTGCGTTCCAGCGAAGATCACGGAGTCGGGTGCAGGCGGAGTCACCGGATTCAGCAGCGGTGTCGGTCCGAAGTCGTCCGAAGTCAATTTCCTTGAATTTCCACCAGCTTTCCTTCCAAGGGCCCAGGGACTGGATAGGGAACTACTTGTCAGAGCAGGAGTCTCTCCAGAGACTCCAGGTGCTGGCAGAGAGAATTCTTTGCTGTCCCTGAGACTTCAAACAACAGGAGGCAAGCTCTAAATCAAGCCCTTGGAGATTTCTTCACAAGATGGAAGGCAGAAAAAGCCCACCCTTTGCCTTCTTACTCTGGCAGAAGCAACAACTGCAGGATAGCTCCACAAAGCACAGTCACAGGCAGGGGAGTTCTTCCTCAGCTCTTCAGCTCTTCTCCAGGCAGAGGTTCCTCTTGTTTCCAGAAGTGTTCTAAAGTCTGGGGTTTTGGGTACCCTTCTTATACCCAATTTCTCCTTTGAAGTAGGCCTACGTCAAAGTAAAGTCTCTTCTGAATGTGAAATCCTGCCTTGCCCAGGCTAGGCCTCAGACACTCACCAGGGGGTCGGAGACTGTATTGTGTGAGGACAGGCACATCCCTTTTAGGTGTAAGTGACCACTCCTCCCCTCCCTCCTAGCACAGATGGCTCATCAGGAAATGCAGACTATTCCCCAGCTCTCTTTGTGTCACTGTCTAGTGTGAGGTGCAACCAGCCCAACTGTCAAACTGACCCAGACAGGGAATCCACAAACAGGGAGAGTCACAGAAATGGTATAAGCCAAAAAATGCTCCCTTTCTAAAAGTGGCATTTTCAAACACACAATCTTAAAATCACCTTTACTAAAAGATGTATTTTTAAATTGTGAGCTCAGAGACCCTAAACTCCACATGTCCATCCGCTCCCAAAAGGAATCTACAGTTTAATCAGATTTAAAGGTAGCCCCCATGTTGACCTATGAGAGGGACAGGCCTTGCAACAGTGAAAAACGAATTTAGCAATAATTCACTGTCAGGACATATAAACCACATTACTATATGTCCCACCTTAACCATACAGTGCACCCTGCCCTTAGGGCTGACATTTAAGAAAAGGGAAGGTTTAGGCTTGGCAAGTGGGTACACTTGCCAAGTCGAATTTACAGTTAAAACTGCACACACAGACACTGCAGTGGCAGGACTGAGACATGATTACGGAGCTACTTATGTGGGTGGCACAACCAGTGCTGCAGGCTCACTAGTAGCATTTGATTTACAGTCCCTGGCACCTCTAGTTCACTTTACTAGGGACTTACTAGTAAATCAAATATGCCAATCATGGATAAGCCAATTACATACATATTTTGTAAAGGAGCACTTGCACGTTAGCACTGGTTAGCAGTGGTAAAGTGCCAAGAGTAACAAAAACAGCAAAATCAGAGTCCAGCACACATTAACAACCTGGGGAACAGAGGCAAAAAGTTAAGGGAGACCATGCCATGCATGAAAAGTCTATCAGTTCTGCACAAGGAGTTGGCTCCTCCTTATCAAAGGGGAATCTTCTGGAAAGGGATGGATAGTGGACAATGGTTTGCCCTTTCTACCCCTAGTTTTTGGGAGCACTTGGTCCATTGTTCCAGGATCCAAGTTTCCCTGTCCTCTTTGCTTCTTGAACTGAGCCCTGGTAAGAGAAAAGATGTGCCCTGGAATGCCCAGCATGGCGGCATGGGGCTCCAACTCCACTTCAGCGCAAGCTGAAGTCTCTAAATCATTGCCTAGTAGACACTCTACAGGTAGGTCAGTGGATACTACAACTTTTTTAGGACCAGTAACCCCCCCGTAGGAAAGTATCATGTTTCTTGGCATGTTACACCCATGTTTCCTGTATGTAAGTATGTTATTGCCAGTCTCACTGGGATCCTGCTGGTCAGGACCCAAGTGCTCATAGTTTATGGCCCAATGTGTGTGTTGTGCATAGTGCTTAACAGTGTCACTGAGGCTCTGCTAACCAGAACCTCAGTGCTTATGCTCTCTCTTCTTTTAAATTTGTCACTATAGGCTAGTGACTTCATTTACCAATTTCAATTGGCATACTGGAACCCCCTTATCAGTTCCCTCGTACATGGTACCTAGGTACTCAGGGCATTGGGGTTCCAGGAGATCCTTATGGGCTGCAGCATTTCTTTTGCCACCCATCAGGAGCTCAGACAAGACCCTCCACAGGCCTGCCATTGCAGCCTGCGTGAAATAGTGCACACACTATTTCCCAGCCATTTTCACTGCACTTAAGTAACTTATAAGTCACATATATGCCTAACCTTCGTTTACTGAAGATCAGGTGCAAAGTTACTAAGTGTGAGGACACCCTTGCACTAGCAAAGGCACCCCCAGATAGTTCAGGGCCAATTCCCGGGACTTTGTGAGTGCGGGGACGCCGTTACGTGCGTGCACTACATATAAGTTAATACTAATATGTAGCTTCACAATGGTAACTGCGAATATGGCCATGTAAGGTGTCTAAGATCATGGAATTGTCCCCCATTCCAAATTTGGTATTGAGGAGCCAATTCCATGCATCCTGGGGTGTCCACCATGGACCCACAGTACCTCTAAACTAGCTCTCTGTGGCTTGCACTGCAGTTACAGCTGCTGCCACCTCACAGACATGGTTCTGCCAACCTGGGGTCCGAGCAGCTCAGTCCCAGGAAGGTAGAACAAAGCATTTCCTTTGGGAGGAGGGTGTTACACCCTCTCCCTTTAAAAGTAGGTGTTACAGGCTGGGGAGGGGTAGCCTCCCCAGCCTCTGGAAATGCTTTGAAGGGCACAGATGGTGTCCTCTTTGCATAAGCCAGTCTACACCGGTCCAGGGACCCCCAGTCCTGGCTCTGGCATGAAACTGGACAAAGGAAAGGGGAGTGGCCACTCCCCTGTCCATCACCACCCCAGGGGTGGTGCCCAGAGCACCTCCAGTGTGTCCCAGACTTCAGCCATATTGTTTTTCAAGGTGTGGGGACACTCTGGAGGCCTCTGAGTGGCCAATGCCAGCAGGTGACATCAGAGAACCCTCCTTTTAGGTCCATACCTTAATAAGGTAGCCAATCCCCCTCTCAGGGCTATTGAGGGTCTCTCCTGTGGGTTTCTCTTCAGTATCTACTTGCAAGTTTCCTGCAGGAATCCTCAGCAACTACTACTTCATCCTCTGACCTTGGATCAACCGCAGACTGCCCCAGGAACCGCTGTAACAGCAACAAAATGTCCATAAGGGCTACTTTTCCTCTGAAACTTTAGCTCCAGCCAGCAACTGCGACAGTTTCCATGGTGTGCACGCTCTGAGGACTCCCTGTCTTCACCCTGCACCAGAAGGACTGAAGAAATCTCCTGTGGAGTGACAGAGTCATTCCCCTGCTCAAGCAGGCACCTTCTAAGTCGACAATTGGTTCTCTTGGACTCCTCTCCTGGTGACGAGCTTGCTCCTTGGAACACAGAGGGTGGACCCCTTCGACACAGACTGTCCTGAGGTTCTGCTGTCCGAATTTGAAGGAGGTAAGACCTTGCCTTCCCTGATAACGACAGTACCCCTGTGCACCACATCTTCTTCACCTCCTGAGGCCTCTGTGCACTATTTTCAAAATTTCTTTGTGCACAGCTTGGACCAGGTCCCCAGCACTCTATGCTGTGACGCTCAACTCACTCAGTTGACCTCCGGTGGCATGGGACCCTCCTTTGTAGTGCTGCACCAACCGCATTTTGCACCTCCTTTGTCCCCATGTCCTGGGACTCCAGTGGGTGCTGCCTGATCTTCTGAGGACTTTCTGAAGTGCTGAGAGCCCCCTCTTGCTGAGAGCCCCCTCTTCCTCCTCACACTGATCTGATGCCCCCAGATTCGTCCTGGATCCAGACAGAGCCACTTTGATGCAAAACAGGACTTTGCCGGAACTATGGCTTGTTGGAGGAATCCAGCACCAAAACTCACCTGCATCAAACTTCTCTTCGTGGGACATCCAGTGCATCATGCAGGAAGCTGCTGACACCTTCCTTTGGTGCATTTCTGCAGGCTTTGTCCAACTGGGGGCTCTTCTTTTGCACCCTCTTCTGGGTTGGCAGGGGCTTCTGTCCTTCCTGGAACTTCTTTCGACTTCTGGACTTGGTCTCCTTCCTGTGCTGGTCTTCCGGTCCAGGAATCCACCATTTGTTGTTTGCAGTCTTGCTTCGTTCTTGCAATAACACTAATCACGACTTGTAGTGTGTCCTACGGAAACTTGCAGTACTTTACTCCTTCTTTCCTGGGCTCTGGGTGGGGTATTTTACTAACCTTTGCTGTATTCTTACTCTCCTAGCAATTCTCTACACACTACATTAGTCTAAGGGGGAATTCGTGATTCGCATTCCACTTTCTTAGTATATGGTTTCTGTTGCCCCTAGACCTATTTACCCCCATAGCATTCTATAACATTTCCTATTGTTTGCACTATCCTATGTCTAGTTACTTACTTTATTTTGGTGTCTAGTGTATATATTGTGTATATTACTTACCTCCAGAAGGAGTATTAACTTTAAGATATGTTTGGTCTTCTGTCACCCAAATAAACTATCTTTATTTTTGGTAACAGTGAGTATTGTCTTTACTTGTGTAGAAGTACTGTGTAACTATAAGTGGTATTGCAGAAGCTTTGCATGTCTCCTAGTTCAGCCTAAGCTGCTCTGCTATAGCTACTTCTATCAGCCTAAGCTGCTAGAACACTACTTCATTTCACTAATAAGGGTTAACTGGACCTGGTGTAAGTACCCATGGTACCCACTACAAATCAGGCCAGCCTGCTACAGCCCCCCCACTTGAGATTGACAACAGCCATGAGGTTGCCAACAGTGTTGTTATGGGCATCAGTAACTTGGTACTGATAATAAAGTAGGTGTTGCTCAGGGGCAACCAGTTTTTCCATCACCATAGTGACACTGGCACCTGTGTCCATGTAGGCCTCAACTTGAACACCATTTATTAGGGGTAGTTGCTTGTATTTATCCATATTAAGGGGACAATAAACCAATGTGGCAAGGTCAATGCCACCATCAGAGACTATAACAGCCTCAGTGGTCTCCCTAACTAGACCAACTCCCACTACATTACCAAAAGTGAACCCAGCTACACCCTTTGATTGGCTACTTGTAGAGTTTTTCCCACCATCATTGTTATTACTAGGGGCACTAGTGGAAGCAGTGGGGGTTGTGGTGGTGGGAGGTTTGATGTTTGTCTTGGGACAAGTAGAGTCACTTGCCCAATGGGCTTTGCTTTTACACAAATAACACCAAGGCTTTTTCTGATGGTTAGAAGAGGATTTGGGCCCGCCACCCCTAGAGGATTTTTTATGTGACTGATGAAGACTTTGACTTTTTATCTTTGTCACTACCTTTGCCGTGTGACTTACCATCCTTCTTTTTGTTGTCCTTGTCACCCCCTTTATGAGCTTTTCTGCTCACCCTTGTTCTGACCCATTTGTCTGCCTTCTTTCCCAATTCTTGGGGAGAGTTCAGATCTGAGTCTACAAGATACTGGTGTAACAAATCAGACACCCAATTGTTAAGAATATGCTCTCTCAGGATTAGATTATAAGCTTTCATAACCAGACAGCTTGCTGCCATGCAACCAACATTCTAAGGCCTTCACTGAACAGTTCACAAAGTCTATCTAATCTTGTGAAGATTCTGTTCTGGTTTCTCTGAACTTAATCCTCTATTGCTCAGTGTTTAAGCCAAATCCATCCAAGAGTACAGTCCTCTGAACATTGTAATTATATGAATCATCTTCTCTGACAGTAAGGAACCCATATCTCTCCTTGCCAGAGAAGGACAGCCACAGAATAGCAGCCCACTGTACCTGAGGGACCCTTTGAACTTTACAGGCCCTCTCAAGTGCAGCAAACCACTTGTAGATGTAATCCCTCTCCTTGTAAGGGGGAAACATTTTATGCAAGTTTCTAGAGTCAAATGTGTTTTCTCTGACATTTAAAGTTCTAAATTTGCTGTTGCTGCTGCCACAATGGGGAACTAACCCCAGCCCCTGTCTTTCCACAGCTAGGGATTCCCTATCTAAGGCCAACTGTTGCTGTCATAGCCTCAGTCTGGCCTCCTCCAACCTCAGCTTTCTGAGTTCCCTATCTAGGGTGTTGTCCTTAGGGTTGGATGGGTGGGACACCTCTGAGACAGAAGCGACATGGGAATGAGCAGAAGCTGATCTTTCCCTAACTTATGTAACCCTAGTGACCTGGCCTCTAGGTGTGAAGGGTGCCCTTCCTGTGTGTGACCCCTTCCCACTATCAGCTACACTAAGAGGTTTGTTACTGGAAAGATCTGTGGAAGGACCCTCCCCTGGAACTTCAGGACCCTCTCCTGAATGTACCTGGTTAGAATCTCCCCAGCCTCCCCCTCTAGTTCTACATGACCATCAGAAAGCTCCGGATCATCT
This sequence comes from Pleurodeles waltl, assembly GCF_031143425.1. Taxonomy (NCBI): domain Eukaryota; kingdom Metazoa; phylum Chordata; class Amphibia; order Caudata; family Salamandridae; genus Pleurodeles; species Pleurodeles waltl. The sequence continues at coordinate 3,592,932 of NC_090437.1, read as the reverse complement.
TGCAAAAGGAGATTTAAGAGAAAATACTTATTGGGGTTCCTCCCAATCCCTAAGGACAACCCCTTCAGACCTTTAAAGTTACAGTTCTCATAGGTTGTCTTGATAACCCTAGGTGTGGCCTCATTAGAAGACATAGTGATAGAAAAAGTTAGACTAAAGTTGAGAAAATGAAAAAGACTTAGACTCATATTTATACTTTTTTTGTGCCGCGTTTGCGTAATTTTTTGACGCAAAAGCGGCGCAAACTTGCAAAATACAATTGTATTTTGTATTGTTGTGCCATTTTTGTATCAAAAAGCGGCGCAAATGCAGCACTAAAAAAGTATGAATATGGGCCTTGCTGTAGCTAACTTTTTAGACGTTTTAGAGTGAAAGTGAGACTGTTAGGTATACTTAGGTATACCTTTAAGTATTATAGTACATTTTCTTGTGGAAAGCACCAGTGACAGAGTGATAAGGCAATTGCAAGAACATATCCCACTGCTGCACCACCAATGTAGGAAGCTGGCATGGTTTATAGTGGATACCTATCGCACTTACAACTTATACCAGGTCCAGTTAGCCCTTATTAGTGAAATATAGGCAGTGTCTAGAAGCCAGACTATCCAGAGGTAGCTGTAGGCAGAGCAGCCAAGGCTGAACTAGGAGACATGCTAAACTCTTGCAATACCATTGTAGTCACACAGTATTTACACACAAGAAAGACAATGCTCAGTGTTACCAAAAATAAAGGTACTTTATTTTAGTGACAAAAGAGCAAAAATATCTTAGAGGCTATACTCTCTTAGGAGGTAGGTAAAATACATAAAATACACACTAGTAGACAAAATCAGTACACAGTCACAAAATAGTGCAAATAGTGAAAATCACCATAGGCTAGAATGGGCCTAGGGAAAACACAAACCATATACTAAAATAGTGGAATGGGAAAGTCGGTTCCCCACCTAGGAAAGAGAAGTGTGTACAGGGGCACTGGGAGTGTAAGAAAACACCACGGGTAAGTAAAGGTAAGTAAAGTACCTAACCCCAGAGCCCAGGAAAACAGGAGTAAAGTACAGCAAGTTTCCTCAGAACACACTGGGAGTCATGGTAAGGGATTATGCAAAAACCAAGCAAGATTGCAAGACACCAACGGTGGATTCCTGGACCTGAAGACCTGTGAAGAGAGGAGACCAAGTCCAAGTACAGATGAAGAGTCCAGGAAGAACAGGAGCCCCTGGTAACTCAGATAAAGGTGCACAAGTAGATTCTTCATTTGGAAGAAAATGTCAGAACTGCAGCAAAGAAGACAGCTGCTGGCTCCTGCTTGGTGCAAGAGATGTCGAGTCATTGGATGCAGGATGGTTTTCACCATTGGATTCCATCAACAAATGTTGCGGTTGGCAGGAAAAGGTGCTCCTGGGCCCAGGAGGGATCTGGCGGTCTCAACTCAGACTGAGGAGACAGAGGGTGCTCTCAGCCCTTTAGAGTGCCCTCAGAAGACCAGGCAGCACCCACAGGAGGCCCAAGACATGGGGACAAGGAGATGGAGAATGGGGTTGTCGCAGCACTACCCAAAGGGATCCCACACCACCAGAGAACAACTCAGGGAGCTGAGCATCGCAGGATAGAGTGCTGGGGACCTTGGCTATGCTGTGCATGAAGGATTTCTGGAAGAAGCACACAGAAGCCCTAGGAGCTGCAAAACACGCAGTGCACAGGGATGCTGTCTGGCTCGGGGAGGCAAGCCCTTACCTCGGCCAAATTTGCACAGCTTGACCTTTGGACAGTCAGGATCACTTTGGTCCACCACCTGTGTTCCAGGGATCAGACTCTTCTACAGGAGAAGAGTCCTGGTTGTCACTGCAGAGATGTGCCTGCTGAAGAAGGGAAGTGACTCTGTCACTCGATGGTAGATTCCTTCAGTCCTTCTAGTGCAGGATGAAGACAGGCAGTCCTCAGAGCGTGCAGAACCTGGAAACTGTTACAGTTGCCGCCAGGAGCTGGAGCTACAGAGTTGCAGTAGCCTTCTTGGATACTCTGTTGCAGTTGTAGAGTTCCTGGAGCAGTTCTGCAGTTGCTGGAATCTTGCAAAACCGAATCTGAGGAAACACCCAGGGGAGAGACCCTAAATAGTCCTGAGAGGGGGATTAGTCACCTAACCAGGTAGGCACCTATCAGAAGGGGTCTCTGATGTCACCTGCTGGCACTGGCCACTCAGATGCTTCCAGAGTTCCCTGAACATCCTGAAAACAAGATGGCAGAACCCAGGAAAGCACTGGAGGAGCTCTGGTGGTGATAGACAGGGGAGTGGTCACTCCCCTTTCCTTTGTTGAGTTTCACGCCAGAGTAGGGACTGGGGGTCCCTGAACCGGTGTAGACTGGATTATGCAAGGACGGTACCATTTGTGCCCTTCAAAGCATTTCCAGAGGCTCTGGGAGGAAACCGCCTCCATGCCTGTAACACCTATTTCCAATGGGAGACGGTGTAACACCCCTCTCCTAATGGAAATGCATTGCTCTACCTTCCTGGGATTGAGGTGCTCAATCCCCAGGAGGGCAGAAACTGTCTGTGAGGTGGCAACAGCTGGGGCTGCAGTTGAAACCTCAGAGAGCTGGTTTGGCAGTCCTGGAGATCCATGGTAGAGCCCCCAGAGTGCATGGAATTGACCCCTCATTACTAGAATTGGGTTGGGGGTAAAATTTCTCAATCTTAGACACCTTACCTTGCCATATTCGGAGTTAACATTGTGAAGCTATATATATGTATTGACATATATGTAGTGCACGCATATAATGGTGTCCCTGCACTCACGAAGGCTGGGGAATTGGTCCTGGACAAGAGGGGGGCACCTCTACTAGTGCAGAGGAGCCCTCACACACAGTAACTTAGCACCTAGCCTTCAGTAACTGATGATTAGACATATAGGTGACTTATAAGTTACCTGGTGCAGTGAAAAGGGCTGTGAAATAGTGCTTGCACTATTTCACTCAGGCTGCAGTGGCAGTCCTGAAGGAGTGTTTGTATGAACTCCTTATGAGCGGCAAAAGAATGGCTGCAGCCCATAAGGATCTCCTGGAATCCCAATGCCCTGGTTACCAAGGTAATATATACTAGGGACTTATAAGGGGTTCCAGTGTGCCAGTCTGGAGTGAAATATGGAGTCACTAAACTATAGTGACACATTTGGAAACAGAGAGAGCATAAGCACTGGAGTTCTGGTTAGCAGGACTCCAGTGACACAGTCAAGCATACTGACAACACAGTAAAACATACTGACAAATAGACCACAAACTATGAGCACTGGGGTCGTGACTAGCAGGATCTGAGTGAGACAGTAAAAACACACTGACAGGTAGAAATTGGGAGTAACATGCCAAGAAGGATGGTACTTTCCTACAGTTCCTCAAAGTTTTTTTTTAATGATATATTAAGTAAAATATACAAAGAACATTAGGATTATGAAAATAGCACCCTAGAAGCGAGGACTGAAGCTTAAATACAACAATCCAAGGGAAAGGGAAGTTTAGATAAACAGTAGACGTAAAACAAAATCTAATTCAACGCCTTGTCAGGGGGAGAAAGGGCTGCATAAACCCAATTACAACATGTTACTTAAACCCATTAAAGAAAAAGTTGGATTTTCATATACAGAGATATAATTAATTGCCTCATAATTTACAAAAAATATTTTCTTGTTCCCAGAAACCCATAAGTAATTTTATTTAAGGATACGTGAGGAAGAATTTAGTTGAATCCATAGTCTATCTTCAGTGTCTTGTTGCTTTACAGTTTTTTAAAACTCATTCACTTTAATACAGTGAGCTCTTCTGAAATCCAGAGTTGGTGTATTTGGTTTTTGGCTGTAGGTGCCTTAATTCACTTAGGATCAATCAGTATTCAAAAGCATCCAATTGAGGAGGAGAAAGCGGATTGTGAAGGAGTAAAACAGAACAGGATGCCATGAAATATTAACTCTACATGCATCTGTCTGGCTACTTGGAGTCACTCTGACAGTACACTCATTTGACGAGTAAATTAAGCAGTCACTGGTGGCAAAGATATTATCTGCCTGATTTATCAGGGACACATGCTTGGGTACAAGAAAGCCACTCATTGTCTTTCTTCGATTCCAGGTTGTTCCATATCCAGTCCTGATGAAGATCTGTTTAGATGTTTAGAAAGCACACACTGCACTAGAGAATCCAAACGTTGATGATGTTTATATGCTGCCTGTACTGTGTCTCCACTTTTTGGACGTCATAGGAGAGGTGAAAGGAGCCCATCTTTGACAGACTCTAAATTTGTAAAGATTGGACAGGCCCACTAAGGTGTCTGAATTTCCTTTCTATTTGTATGTACACTCACTCTTCTTTTTCTGATGCACTGCAAGAACACTTTTTAACCTGACACACACAAAACATATTTTTGTAATCAATTAATGTAATTGGATTTTCATTAAATATGTGATATATTTAGTTATACAGACCCTTGAGTTATTTTTAATTTTTTGTATTTATTTCCTAATAAGAATTAATTAGACAAGTGTATGTGCTACAAGCTTTTTCTGTCAGAACCATTTGTGTTTATGTAACAAATGATACCCAGGTTCTGAGGAACACAGGCTCAGCCCAGTGATGCTTAACACACCTAGGTGTGAAGTCACATGTCCTGGGGGGTACTAAGCCCCACTGTTGGACTTGGCCCTCTCTGCAGGACCACTCCCAATTGTTTGCCTTCACCCTCCTATTTTTTCTGAATTCGCTTTTGTGGGCCTTAGGACTCTGTAAACCTTATCACTGCTAACCAGTGCTAATTTGCTTGGGCTCATTCCCTAAAACATGGTAAAATTGGCTTACACCTGATTAGTATATTTAATGTATTTACATGCACATGACAAAGTAATTCTTTTTTGACAACTGAATATTGTAATTCAGCATCATACAACACCCTTGATGTGAAAGCAATGGTATATTCCGACTCAACTTTTTTAGAGTGAGAACTGCTACTAAAGCTTTTTTACTGGCATTAACCATGATGCAACATGGTAATGAAGGATCAAATGGCTTAAGAGCGTTACTCTCACCCAACTGAGCTTTCACCCATGTAAACGCTTCACAACATTCTGCATCCCAATTGAATTTTGCCCCCTTTCTGAGCAGATTACCAAAATGTCTGATATTTTAAGCATAATCTAGAATGATCTGGAAAAGGAGCTTCCACTTCAAACTTTATCAACACGGCCTAGGTCTAATGCCTTGCTTAGAAAATATATGTCCGAGATACTCAACCTCACTACAAAAAAACTGGCATTTTTATTTTTTGAGTATTACTCCATGGTCCTTGAATATTTTCAGGACGTCCTCCAAAATGATGTTATGTTCAATTACATTCTTGGCAAAAGTGAGCAGATAGTCCTGGAATACCAAGACACCTTGCATATCTTTCAGCATGTTGTACATTATTCTTTGTAAATTTGATGCCACAGAGGCAAGCCCAAACAGCATACCACGATCTTGAAACATATCACTAGGAGAGACAAACGCCGTAAATTGCCTTGACTCTGGGTAAAAGTCTACCTGGTGGTGTGCTGATGCATGGTCTAAGTTGGAAAGAAAACTAGCCCCTGCAGTGCAGGCAAACATATAATTGATTTTAGGTAAAGGTTGGGAGTCTACCTAAACTTCTTTATTTAGTGACCTAAGGGCAACACACACACAGACCATTCCGTTTTCATACTACTACTAATAGTGATAGCCGTAATGATGACTCAGTTGGTTCAATAATTCCTTTGCCACACAATAATTTGAGTTCTTTCTCCTGATTGTCCGTAACACTAAATTGTACTTCACGTAGTTTGTGGTTTATTGGGAAAGCTCCTTCCTTACCTTAATGTTGTGTTTGAATCCCTTAATCTTACCCAAAATTTCAGATAAAACTTCCAGGGAACTTGCAGTTCCACTCTTCCACAATATCATTACATTCCACCACCAAAACTTGGTGTTTGTGCCCGGGTCTAAGAATCATTTCAAACAAGACTTGGTGTAAGTACCAAGGATGTCCAATCCTTTTATGGCAACATAAAATGTACCTTCTGTTCTCCTGAATCTAAACTCTAGCACAACTTCTATGCAGCGTAGGTGCTCAATTTTTCGCACTTCATATAAAACCAGTGAACATTCAGGTGGGAATAATTCTTCGTCTCCCCATGTGTCCTTGATTAAGTTTTGGATGATCATGGGTAAAATGTTACCACCCACACAAATCTCAACTATGGAAATCAACATGCACAGGGGTTCTCCAAAACAGGGCTCTGTTTCTTATAATGGTGAATGCTGTTTAATTATGACACTTCATCTCCCACACTTAGTACTTGTTGGACCTGGCCCTTTTACAGGGTCATTCCCCATACTTTTTGCCTTTTTCCTCCTTACTTTTTGACCCTTGTTGGCTGACGTTATGACTCTGAGCACGTTTTCACTGATAATCAGTGCTAAAGCGCATGTGCTTTCCCTTGTAAACTTGGGGGGTTCTTCTAACTTTGGAGGAGTGTTAATCCGTCCCAAAAGTGACGGTAAAGTGACAGATATACCACCAGCCGTATTACGAGTTCCATAGGATATAATGGACTCGGAATACGGCTGGTGGTAAATCCGTCACTTTTCTGTCACTTTTGGGACGGATTAACACCTCCTCCAAAGTTAGAATAACCCCCTTGGTATGATTGGCTTATACCTAATTTGCATATTTAATTTACCTATAAGTCCCTTGTAAAGTGGTATCATTATACCATGGCCGGTAAATTAAATGCTACTAGTGGTCCTGCAGTGCTACTTGCGCCACCCACTGAAGTAGCCTTTCAAACCTGTCTCAGGCCTGCTAGCGCAGGGACTGTGTGCAAAGTTTTCTACTACAGGGACCTGGCATCTAAATTTACCTGCCAGGCCCAGAACTCCCATTTTACTACATGCAAGTCACCCGTAAGGTACACCCTAGCTAGCCCTATGGGTGCCACGTATGTAGAAGGCAGGACAAATGCCTAGTAATGTGGCCCGTCCTGGTAGTGGGAAAACAGCCTATTTGGTTTCTCACTGCTGTGAGTGCTGCCTTCTCATAGGATTGCATTGGAAATACCCTGCGCTCCGTATAAGGGGCATTGCCTAATTTTTGGGGGGCAGAGAAGGCATGTTTGGTATGGTTGTAATGGTGGTAAGAAATGCTGCTTACTGGTGTAGGTGTATTTTTATTACTATTACAGAAATGCCACTTCTAGAAAGTGAGCACTTCTCTGTGCTTATGACTCTGGTGGAGTAAAAGTTGGGCTTTGTGCATACTTTTCAGACAACGTGTACCCAGGGAGGGTGGAGGTGTCACAGAGGTGCATCTGCATTTTTTATGGGCTTCCAAGGCTGAGAGAAGGGAGACACAGGGCACACCTGCATTTGTAAAGGCTGTGCCCTGGCCTCACACAATAGGGTCGTTTACCCCCAACTGATGTTTGGAGACTGTGCTGGAGGAGAGAAGGGGGCACTCCTAGAGCCAGTTGTAACTGTTTGAAATCCCTCTCCTCCTCATTGTAAAACACACTGTAAACTGAGTATAAGTACAGGGGAATTTCCCCCACAATTTAGACATGAAGACTTAAGTAGACTTACTTGAAACTGGACATAGGACGCTGCTGAATGGACTTACTAGGACCCACCTTGGACTGCTGTTGCTATGCTGACCTGTGACCTGCCTGGTCACTAGGAGGAGCTGCCACCATCTGCATCCCTTGTGCTGGCCTGTTGCTTGGCCTGCTAGCCCTGTGCTTCCCCCCTTTCTTGTCTCCTGGAGCGGATGCTGTGGCCCCTGACCCCTGTAACTTTTCACAGCATGAGGAGTGATGCCTCGACATACTAATAGCGCTGGGAGAGCGCCTTCTCTGTGCCCTCTTTCTTCGAGGCACATTATATTGCTGGAGTAATCACCGCTGTGACTGGGCTTTTCAGGAATCTCCCATGCTTGTAAGCACGCTGTTTTGCCTTTAAAACAATCACAAGGAGAAAGGAAAGGGGCAAGCGCGCTTTTTTTGTGCCCCGGGGTGGAGCAAACTCCAGGGAAAGCCCCCGGGCACAGGCAGGCACCCGCTTCAGTGCCTGCCCACGTCTCCAGGAACGGGTGTGGAAGGAAGCCTCATCAGAGGGTCCCCGCCCCACGGGTCCTCTTCTCTTACTCCCGGTAGGTCCGGCAGGGGGAAAGGAAGCCTCATTGGAGGCTCCATCTGCCCTGAGAGGCCCTCTTCCGGATCCCTGAGACTGCGGGCGTGGTGGAAGCCTCACCCGAGGCCGCCCGTGCCGCAGGTCTCCGTCTCTTGGGCCCTCATTGTTTGTTGGGCTTGGCTTACCCCCCCAGTGAAGGCCCTCCAGAGATCACAGGCCTCAGGAGGGGCTCGTTATAAATACCAGAGAGGGTGCAGACTGCCCCTCGCCCCCAGGAGCAACACGTGGCCCCCGTTGCACACATAGGAGTGCCGGGGCCCCCCCACTCTCATCTTCTTGGCACTAGGAGTGCCCTTTTCATCATACAACAGGTACTTTTGGGGACATATTCATTCTGATATGAACATTGGGGGGTTATATGTTCCCTGCCTATTTTTTATGATGTTGCATATATGTGTTGATGATCCTTTTACATGCATGATATACAGATATATGTTTTTATGACTTGCCAGAGGTTCTCTAATGTTCCTTTTATGGATATTTATGATGTGTTCATGACAAGTATATATATTTCTGTACTGTGATTCCTGACTGCTGCTTATGTTGCAGAATCCTGAGTACTTACGTGTTCTGATGTGACAACTACTTATTCTTGCAGAGTATTAGTAACTTGTGTCACGTTCTGACAACTGCTGAGGTGGCAGGGTATTTCAGACATGTAATGTTTGGTCTAATTATGTGTTGTGCAATACAGTTTATTTTTACATAGCCCAGTGCTGTGTTTACTTTGTCGTGTACATATTGCGTCACATGTGTTTTGTGTGTTGTGCAAACACTTTACACTTTGCCTCCGGGTTAGGCATGACTGTTCGTGCCAAGCTACCAAGGGGGTTAGCAGGATTTATCTTGGACGTGTAACTCCCTTACCCTGACTAGAGTGGTGGGTTCTGCCTGGCTTAAGTGTATACCCTAGCCAACCAGAAACCCCATTTCTAACAGTACTAATTCAGCGAACCCCTCTACATCTGATTCAGAATCAGCTTCACTATCCAATTGCATCACACATGCCGCAGGTCTAAAAAATTTCTTCTTCTTCTTCTGACAGACTTTGGAAAAATACCCTAACTTCTTGCAGTAGTTGCAAGTGACATTTTTGGCAGGACAAAGTTTACAATTTTTAACATGTCGGGGTTACCACAGCAGTAACACATGTTCACCATAGACGGTTCAGTTCTGAACCCAGAAGGTTTGGCGCCAACCTTTTTCTATGAATCTCGGACATTCTCTGATTCGATTTGCTAGATTTATCAACATTCTCTGACTCTACAGGTTTCTCCTCAACTTCTTTTACCAAGATTTGGGATATTTCTACACTTTTCACCGTTTTGATAGTGTCATCTAGAGATGGATTCCCCATGGAGAAGAGTTTTTGACGTATCTGTTTATCATTACACTGGCACACAAATCGGTCTCTGATCAGTTGATCCGCCAATTGTCAAATTGCCATTCAGCAATCAGTCTACGAAGGACCATTAAATATGTATCCATATCTTCATCAACTTTTTGTTTGCATTTGAAAAACGTCCATCTGAAAAACATTTAAATTGGGTTGCTTATCAAACTTTATGTTAAGTTTTTTTACTGCTTCCTGATACTCATCAAGTACTTTACCGTAATCTAACAATAATTTAGATAAGTGCTTGACTGTAGATCTTCCCTCAATACCCAGGGAGTGTAAAAGAAGACATTTCTTTCTTTCTGGACTAAATCTGGAAGCCCCAATTGCTCCTAAATAAGTTTCAAATGCACAAAACCACATCAACAACATGACTGTAGGATCTCCCAGAGTGTCCTGGAAAGATGATGGAGGAGCCACTGACTGCATTGTGAATGTCACAAGAAGCAATTACTGTGCAAAATGACATTTTTAAACTAATATCCTATAAATAGTATAGATGACTATGCAGATAAACATTTATAAATGTGCCTGCCACCATATCTGAAATCAAGCAAAATTATGGTCATAACTGTGCAACAATAGCAAACCACATGATCCTTAATTCCAAGGCCCATATTTATACTTTTTTAGCGCCGCATTTGCGCCACTTTTTGACGCAAATGCGGTGCAAACTTAAAAAATACAATTGTATTTTGTAAGTTTGCGCTGCATTTACCTAAAAAAATGGCACAAATGCGGTGCTAAAAAAGTATAATATGGGCCTTAGTGTGCTTGTCACTGTTAAAGACTTGCCTTTTAGACAATAGTTATCCAACTATAATTGTTCTTGTTACCGTGCAACAAGAAAAATGGCAATATAAACCACAATTGTTAGGGGCAGATTTAAGAAAAGTGGTGCTACATTACATGTAGGGCCACTTTTCTTGTGGCCCCTTGAACCCACCCTACCACCACCATGTGTGCGCCGTATTTAAAATACGGCACACCACGGCACAGGGTAGGGGGCAATAGTGTCAGAATTCTGGACGCTATTGATGTACTGTTCAGGGTTAGCACCAAAATATGGACTCCAATCCTTAACAGTACATAGGGACCCACTAAAAACAGTGGCATGCCCCCTTTTCACGCCTGCTCTGAGCAGGCGTTAAAAATGCCAGTAAAAATTACGCAAAGAAATCTCTTAAATTTCTGTGTGACATTTTTGCAGCCCCCCTAACAGGGGAATGTCCCCTTGCATACATTCCCTTGCATACATTATGCCTGGGGCAGGCATTATGTGGCGCAAGGGGTTACAATGTGACACAATGCATACATTGTGGCACTTTGTAAATTTGGTGCAGCGTTTTTGGCCATCTAACGTCACATTAGCGTAAAAAAATGAAGCTAACGTGTTGTTGGATGGCGCTAGGCCCTCGTAAATCTGGGCCTTAGTATGCTTGTTACTGAAGATGAACCAGTTTGCAAAATTTGTTACACATCAAAAATGTGCTTGTCACTGTGTAGCAACAAGCAAATAATAATATCTATAAATAAATGTTCTTGTGTGCTTGTCACTGCAGGAACAGCTTGGAATGAAGGGCATAAACATGGTATAAAAAGAAACAGAATCTATTTTCCAGTTACGAGTGGAGTTTCTTTAAATGACAGTATCTAAAAAAGTAGGTTTGAGGTTTAGATGTTTGATTACAAAGAAATACATCTTCCTTGTGGGCAGAGAGTTCAGGTGTCTACGCAAGGAAAGGCACGCCATGAGAAAAAAGACTAAAGACATAGGTGCAAGGCCTTCCAATGGTGCTTTTACTCTATCACTCAACTGTGGTCTGATGAAGGGTCCAAGGGGGTCATTCTGACCTCGGCGGTAAAAGGCGCTTACTGCCGGTCAGAAGACCGCCATAACACCGCCGCGGCCGCGGAAAGCCGCCACGGTCATTCTGACCCACAACGGCCAAACCTCCAAAAATCCGACCTCCACTGCAGGCCGCCACATCAGCGGGCAGCGATAAACTGGAGATGACCAAACCTCCACCGTCACGCCAACAGAAATACGCCCATGCCATTTCGACCCACGAATCAACGCGGCGGGCTTTCCAACGCGGTATTCCATTGGCGGTACACACCGCCGCGGTCAAAATACACACACAGCACCAAAACACAGGCAGATTGGACAATTACAAATACACACACCTGATACACATACACAACCCACTCCCACACAATCAATCAACTATAAAACACACCCCCACATCACCCACAAACCCCTACGACCACAATTACTGAGAGAAGGAGAGAGAGACACAGCAGACAATCCATAGCAATACACACTGAGGCACACTACACCATCACACACACCACATAGTAGCACAAAGCACCACACACCAACATACTCATCATCACATACACCACCCCACACCTCACCCACACCACCCCATGGCACCCCAAAGGCACCCACGCTTTTTGGACCAAGAACTCCGGGTGATGGTGGAGGAAATCCTAAGAGTGGAACCCCAGCTCTTCGGCTCACAGGTGCAGCACACCAGTATAGCTAGGAAGGCGGAGCTATGGCAGCGGATCGTGGACAGGGTCAACGCGGTGGGACAGCATCCCAGGAATAGGGAGGACATCCGCAAACGATGGAACGACCTACTGGGGAAGGTCCAATCGATGGTCTCCAGGCACAACATCGCGGTCCAGAAGACTGGCGGCGGACCCCCACCCACCCCTCCCGAATTTACATCATGGGAGCAAGAGGTCTTCAACATCCTGCATCCTCAGGGCCTCGCAGGAGTAGCCGGAGGAATGGACTCTGGTAAGTCCAATCTCAACTACTATATCCCCCCCACCCCACCAGCATGCCAACCCACACCCCCACCCTCACCCCCAAACCCCCAGCACACATCCTCCCTGGCAATGTCTCACCAGCACAACCCACCCATCCCAACACCAACTCCTGCATGCCAACACAATCCATGGACACCCATCACCCAAGCATGACCACTGCACTTACCCCCCCCCCCACTAACTACCCTCACAACACCTCCCTCAAGGGAATGCCTGCACTGGGGGACGAGGGCACCCATAACACGCACGCCATTGCACACACAGAAACAATAACCAAACTCTCTTACCCCATGCAGGACCCGAATGCCAACACACCAGCCAGGAGGGTCCAGAAATGTCCATCCCACCCCCGGAACAGGCCCACAGTGAGGACAGCAGCTCTGTCGACACTGAACCTGATGACCAGCCCGGACCATCGGGGACCTCTGGGCAGTCGGTTCCCCTCAGGCAGCCACAGGCCACACCAGACCCGACCCCCTCTGCCAACACCAGCACAGCTCCCACCCAGCGGGCCCATGCCTCTGTCTCTAGGACACGTCAATCAGCGGTGTGTCTGCCACTACAGGGCACCCAGGCTAACCCAACACCCCAACAACAACAGGGACCTGGGGGCAGTGGGAGCGGGCACACCGTCCAGGAGACAGAGGCCGGGGGAAACCGGGCAGCTCGGAGGGCTGCTGTGCGACAGGGGGGGGAGGAGAGGCCCAGGGAACCCACTCTCCAAGAGGCCCTCACCACCATCATGGGGGCCTACCACCACTCCCAAGAGACGATGGCGAAGGTACTGGCCAGGTTCACGGAGATCCAGGCACAGCAGGAGGAACGCTACATGGGGTTCAGGGAGGAGCTGAGAATCATCGGGACCGCAATGGGGACCATCTGTCACTAGCCCGGACCAGGAACAGCCTACCACCTCCGCCGGCGCAAGTGGACAGGAGGCCCCAACACCACAACAGGCCACCAGAACCCCACCTCCTGCTGAAGAACAACCACCCCGTAAGAGGAGCCTGAGATCCAAAAAAAAGACAGAGTAGGATGTCAAGACCCCCGCCAGCAGGACATTCCCCCTGAACTCTTCCCACTGTCCCACATTGCCACCCTGTCCAACCATGAACTGCCTCTGCTCCATCCTTCCACAGGCAAAAGGACAATGCACCTGTGAGACTGAGAACTGGACTCTGCCATGGACATTACTCCACCCCCACCCATCACCCTTATAATCACATGTACCAATATCTAGCACTGTAAATAAATCACATATTGCACACAAATCAGTTTGGAGTCATGCTGTATTATTAGCAAATGTTTTACATATTACTGTTCAATATCTGTTCTGTCAATTAGTGATGACAACATACCAATGTCAATACGCTGTAGTTCATGGGCAAACCAAGCAGAAGTCAGGCACTGAGTCATACAGCACTGAGAAGGGAAGGGAAAAACAAAAATTACCCAAAAAGATCTGGTGGGAACTACAGAAAGTACAGATGCAGGAGGCTATAAGCAATTGTGAAATGGCGTGGGTGATTCTTACCTGGGTGTTACTGGAAATACTGTTGTATCACTCTGTCCCTATTGTCTGTGTCGTCCTCTGAGTCTTCCTCCTCTTCACTCTCCACAGGCTCCACGGCTTCTACAACACCACCATCTGGACCATCCTCCTGCAGGAAAGGCACCTGGCGTCGCAAAGCCAGGTTGTGAAGCATACAGCACGCCACGATGATATGGCACACCTTCTTTGGTGAGTACATTAGGGATCCACCGGTCATATGCAGGCACCTAAACCTGGCCTTCAGGAGGCCAAAGGTTCGCTCAATCACCCTCATAGTACGCCCATGGGCCTCATTGTAGCGTTCCTCTGCCCTTGTCTGGGGATTCCTCACTGGGGTCAGTAGCCACGGCAGGTTGGGGTAACCAGAGTCACCTATTAGCCACACACGTTGTCTCTGTAGCTGCTCCATCACATAGGGGATGCTGCTATTTCGCATCACATACGCGTCATGCACTGACCCTGGGAACTTGGCATTTACATGGGAGATGTACTGGTCAGCCAAACAGACCACCTGGACATTAATCGAATGATAACTTTTTCTGTTTCGGTACACCTGCTCATCGTCTTTTGGGGGTACCAAAGCCACATGGGTCCCATCAATGGCACCAATGATGTTGGGGATATGTCCAAGGGCATAGAAATCACCCTTCACTGTAGGCAAGTCACCCTCCTCTGGGAAAATTATGTAGCTCCGCATGAGTTTCATCAGGGCAGACAACACTCTGCTCAAAATCTTAGAAAACATAGGCTGAGACATTCCAGATGACATGGCCACTGTGGTCTGGAATGACCCACTTGCCAAAAAATGGAGGACTGACAAAACCTGCACCAGAGGGGGAATCCCTGTGGGTTGGCGGATGGGGGACATCAGGTCTGGCTCCAGCTGGGCACACAGTTCATGGATAGTGGCACGGTCAAGTCTGTATCGAAGTATTATATGGCGTTCTTCCATTGTCGACAGGTCCACCAGCGGTCGGTACACGCGAGGATTCCTCCTTCTCATCCCAAGTCCCAGCGGACGGTGCCTAGGAAGGACAACATGGAGCACAGAGTCAGCCAAACCACAGGTACGTACAGACAGCTTGCACAGTTAAAGAATGGCAATGGGTTGAAAGGCGTGTATGTGTGGCAATGCAAGGCCTAGGCCTGTGTGTCGCAGTCAAAATTAAGCCATGTAGGCCCTTGAAATGGCGGCTGCCTGACCTGTGAAGTGGGACAATGGGATGTGAGGTCAATGCGCTGGCGGGGCACACCGTGGCGGTAGGCGGTCGAAGACCGCGGCGCAAAGCCGCATTGGTTAACATTGAAGCCTATGGGTTTCAGGAGCCAATGACGAAGTGCGCCGGCGGTCGCGGTACGCACCGCCGGCGTGACCGCCATTTTCTATCTGCTTAATCACTTGAGACCTGATCATCCACAGGAGAAGACCTATACTGCAAGTGCTGCTGTGACCTCGGTCTGGAAGATACAATGGCTGCTGCGACTGGGGAAAGGGCCCCTGCCTTCACGTCTGAAGAGTTGGAGAAGCTCGTGGATGGGGTCCTCCCCCAGTATGCGCTACTCTACGGTCCTCCACATGGAATGGGCTATGCCTGTGTGGATTGGGGTGGATGTAAGTTGGTGGGGTGGGGGGCGAATGAGGAGTGCAACGCCCGACAGATGAGAGCATGTGCCATATGGCAAAGTTGGAGGGGGGGGCCAATCACATCTAACATGCAGGTCATTGATGATTTCCTCCTTTCCACCCTGTACATGTCAAATAGGTCAGCGCCCATCAGAAGATCGAGATTTGGCGTGCCATCGCCAAGGAAGTCCGGAACTTGGGGGTCCACAACAGACGGGGCACCCACTGCCGCAAGAGGTGGGAGGACATCCGCCGCGGAACAAGGAAGACCGCAGAAACACTGCTGGGGATGGCCTCCCAACCTAGGAGGGGTGCCAGTCGCACCATGACCCCCCTGATGTCCCGGATCCTGGCGGTGGCCTACCCTGAATTGGATGGGCGCTTTAAGACATCACAGCAGACACAAGGGGGTGAGTATCAGCACATTCTCCTATCTTTCTGCGCAGTGGAGGCGTATGGGTGGGGCAGGAGGGCTGTGGGTGACATTAGGCCAGGGCGCTTTCTGTAGTGTAGTCCTCTCCCTTAGGCATGGCCCTGTGCCCCCGGCCCCCACCTCGGTAGGGTGACAAGTACAGCCATTGAAGTTCCAGCATCTCCCATGTGCGCGTTTGACGTCTCTTGGCCTGTTGTCTTAGTCAGTAGTACTGAGTAGTGTACCCCGAATGCGCGGCTTAGTGCATTAGGCACCTGTGTCTGTCCTCTCCGCCAACGGTGTTGACATTGCATGCACTCAACCTGGTCTTCTTTTTTCTCCCCCCACCCTTTCTCTTCATCTTCTTGTGCATGTGTGCATTAGCATCATCAGGCGGAGGAGATTTGGCATCGGAGCACGAGGGAGCTGCAGGACACAAGGCCCCGGTGGGCTCAGGAACAGACACCGAGGGCACCAGTGATCCGGAGGGCGAGGGGAGCACCACGACGGGGACCGCTGGTGAGAGCAGCGAAAGCGACACGTCCTCGGATGGGAGCTCCCTAGGGCTGGCGGCAACATCCGTGCCCCCCGCCTCTACAGGTACAGCCCCCACCCAGCGCACCAGCCCCGCCCTCCCAGCAGCCCCTCAGTCTTCGCTCCGTGCCCGTTCGCCCAGGAAGGCGCGCGTCTCCTTCGCCCCAGGCACCTCAGCCCCTGCCCCTGTTGCCCCTGCTGCCCTCAGTGCGGAGCTCATTGACCTGGTAAGGACGCTCATTGTTGGGCAGACAACCCTTTTGAATGCCATCCAGGGTGTGCAAAGGGAGGTGCAACAGAGCAATGCGCACCTGGAGGGCATTTATTCGGGTCAGGCTGCCCTGACGGCAGCCATTGTCCCTGTTTCCAGCCTCCCTCTTCTTACTGCCTCCAGCCTTTCTCTGTCTCCTGTCCCTCAGCCTATCCCATCCACACCATCAGACCAGCCTGCACACACCTCAACACCCAAGAGCAGCTCATCCAAACACAAGCACCACAGATCCCACAAACACTCACCCAAGCAACACCCAGATGCAGACATGCCAACAGCCACTGCCACCCCTGTGTCCCCCTCCTCCTCGTCTCCCTCCTCCCTCCCTGTGACGTCTACACTCACACCTGCATGCACCCCAACATCAGCCAGTGCTTCCATCACCACCTCACCCTCCAGTACAGTCCACACTCGTGCAGTCACCACCCCCACTGCCATTTACACGTCCCCTGTGTCCTCTCCCACTGTGTCTGTCACCCCCTCTTCCAAGACACACAAACGCAGGCAGCCATCCACCTCACGACAGCCTACAGCACCAGCACCTTCACCCAATGACAGCACACCTGACTCTCCTACAACCACCTCCTCTACCTCCACTTCCATCTCCACTTCTCCTACCCTTTACCTTGGCCCTAAGAAACTTTTCATGGCTAACCTTGACCCCTTTCCCCCCGATGAGCTCCCCCATCCATCTTCAAAGAGTCCCAAGAGCACCGCAGCCACCACCAGCCCAGCTTCGGGTGTCACTGTTGTGCATGGGTTCTGGAGCCCACCCTTTGCCAGCAGTGACAATTCAATCGGCAGCAAGGACACGTCCAGCCCCCCCCCCGGCAAGAGGACCCGCAAAAACAAGGGCCGCTGTGCGAGGACCGACAGGGCTGCCCCCAAGGAGCAATGTGCGGCCACTTCACCACCCACACCATCTAGGGGAGGCAAGGGCCCGAGAGCCCCATCAAAGGAGCGGAAGGGCAGCAGGAGCGCGGAGAAGGTGGACCCCACATGCCACATCCCAGCTGGGAAGGAGGACACTAAGGAGGCCAGGAGTCCATCCCCGAAGGGTCCAGAAACGTCACGGTCCGAGGGCGACTGAGCAGGGAGTCCAGGCCAGGTCTGGCTCCCTTGACCTGCTGGATGAGCACCGCTGAACAGGGCCCGCCGTGGAGAAGAGCACCGCTGAACAGGGCCCGCCGCGGAGAAGAGCACCGCTGAACAGGGCCCGCGGTGAAGAAGAGCACCGCTGAACAGGGCCCGCCGTGGAGAAGAGCACCGCTGAACAGGGCCCGCCGTGGAGAAGAGCACCGCTGAACAGGGCCCGCGGTGAAGAAGAGCACCGCTGAACAGGGCCCGCCGTGGAGAAGAGCACCGCTGAACAGGGCCCGCCGTGGAGAAGAGCACCGCTGAACAGGGCCCGCCGTGGAGAAGAGCACCGCTGAACAGGGCCCGCCGTGGAGAAGAGCACCGCTGAACAGGGCCCTTCTTCTCAAGCACCGCTCCGCTGGGCCCTTCTTCTCAAGCACCGCTCCACTGGGCACTGCCGTCTCAAGGACCGCTCCGCTGGGCCCTTCCTCTCAAGCACCGCTCCGCTGGGCCCTTCTTCTCAAGCACCGCTCCGCTGGGCACCGCCGTCTCAAGGACCGCTCCGCTGGGCCCTTCCTCTCAAGCACCGCTCCGCTGGGCACCGCCGTCTCAAGCACCGCTCCGCTGGGCCCTTCTTCTCAAGCACCGCTCCGCTGGGCCCTTCCTCTCAAGCACCGCTCCGCTGGCCCTTCTTCTCAAGCACCGCTCCGCTGGGCACCGCCGTCTCAATCACTGTTTATGGTTCACTGTGCCCACCATGCCTCCTCCTTGACCAGTGGAGACTGTCATCCACCTGATGGACTGTGGCTTTGCACTCCCCAGGATGGTCCAGTGGGCAGCCCACCCACTGTAGAGACATTGAGAGACTGTGGCTTTGCACTCCCCAGGATGGTCCAGTGGGCAGCCCACCCACTGTAGAGACATTGAGAGACTGTGGCTTTGCACTCCCCAGGATGGTCCAGTGGGCAGCCCACCCACTGTAGAGACATTGAGAGACTGTGGCTTTGCACTCCCCAGGATGGTCCAGTGGGTATGGTGGCTCCTCGTGGATCTGGCGTCGTGGACTCATGTGGCTGTGGTGCCCCCCCCCTTCCCTTCCCCCTGAGGTGCCTGTAGTTTTTACATCTGATGCCCCTGCAGTGTTCTCTCCAAAGGACTCAGGTCTCCTGGGTGGGCTTTGCCCTTGTTTCTCAAAACTTTGGCCCACGGACATGATGAATTCGTAGGATGTGCAGGACTTGTTACTTCAGTTATACACTGATGTGTATGTCATTTGTTTTCTTGTGAATATCTTTCATGGTTGTACGATATTTTTCAGGACCTTTTTGGTACATAAATATTTATTCCAAATTTGATTATGTCCTTGCATTTTTCTTGGGTGTTTGGGTGGTGTCACTGTGACTTGTTGCTCTGCATTGGTGTGTACATAGTTGGGGGGTGGGGGTCACATATGTGTGTGCCCGTAACCTTTCATCCTCCCCCCTCCCGTGTGTCGTAGGTGCAGTACCCACCGTTGTCGTCTGCGCCGGACTTCGTACTCGTGGTAGATGAGAAGGTAGACGAGAGCAGGTAGGATGTTTAATTCGGGTTCCATGCTGTCCTCCTTCCTCCTGGAGTGCGTAGTGGTGAGCGTTTTCCCGTTCGTAGTCTATTTCCGCCGTGTTTTTATCGGCGGTGCTCCCGCCCCGGAAAAGGTGGCGGATTGGTGAGTTGTGATAGGGTGGGCGGTACATTGTCTGCCGCCTGGCTGTTGGCGGTGACCGCCGCGCTGTTTGTTTGTACCGCTGTGGCGGGCGGAGTGTTAAAGTGGCTGTCTGTGTTGGCGGTTCCCGCCAGGGTCAGAATTCCATATTTTTTACCGCCAGCCTGTTGGCGGGTTGGCCGCCGCTTTAACACCGACCGCCAGGGTTAGAATCACCCCCAAGTCTGTGACAGCTGCAGAAATAGTTCAATGAGTGCAACGAACCCATGTAGAGACAGCAGCGGCTGCGTGCGAGGCCTGCGCAGGTGCATGTGAAGAGAACGTGTGACCCTGACAAGGTATAAAAATCCATGAAACGTCAAAAAAAATATTTGGCAAAATTCCCTCAATTAGACCCCTAAATGTGCCACATGCAACACCTTTGAACCAGCAAATGGTGGCGATTCGCCTAGCTCTTGTTTGTTAATTGTAGATAATACATCAGTACTTACAGAAATGCCTGACTCCCCTTTAGCACCAGCAGTGTTCGGTAACACAGAAGTACTTGTCTTACTCTCAGTACCTCTCGGTAGCTATGACGAAACGACAAGAAAGTCAGGATAGCGTATTCCTCTTCATTGTGCTATGTTTTCTGTAGGGGGCCAGTAAAACGAAACTGCCAGCGGCGTTCAGACAGCTTCTCTAGTCGTCGCCAACAAATCTGTATTAATAGGCTACAGAGTAAGTATAGAATTAATGTAAAATAATTTTTATTATTCACAAATAAAGAGCTGCTTCGGGAGTGCATGCAAGTACTGTGGGCTTTTCCACAATCCCTGAGTCATCTGTCCCACACTCCAAATCCTGACACTCCATCCTGGAACCTTATGGATGGAAGATTCTAAAGCAAACACAGAGAGCTGAGTCTTTTACCACAGTGTAAACTCTTAACACTCGTAACGCACTAATACTGTTTAGTTAGATACAAGTCAGCTCCGACTACCTTCTTCTCTGCATTGGCTAATCCTGCTCATCCATCCTTTGCAGAAGGGGTCTCCAATCTTGTGGATCCTCATCAGACACGGCCTCCAGCCTCATCCCCCTGATAAGTTTTGACTTCTAAACATGAGGCTAAGTCAGAATGTGGAAGTCTTCACCGCAAATTCATCCAGTGGCTCCCCAACGACAACGCTTCATCCATGGACATTGGCTGCAGGTTTGCCCTACTGAATGTCTACTTTCTCAGTACATTTTTGTTAACATTTCTTCTACGTCCAAAGGAAAACGGCAACCAGCCCCGATCCACTTCTGGTATCTGACTCACGCTCCATCACAGTCAGTCCTATTTTTTTAAAACTTTTTACCCGATCTTGTGCCCCTAGATGTCCGTGGTTGACGCTTTGATATTTTAGGCAATAGTCTTCACCTTAACCTTTAAAAATTCCTAACTCTGGTTCTACTAATGGAAATGTGTTTGTTTTGGTGCCAAATAGTTTAGTAAACTTTACTCTATTTCCCTAAATTGGTGTGGGAATTCTCTATTGTTGTGTTTTCACTTTATCACTGTTTGTATGCTGCATAATTCTTTCTACATTGCTTCTAAGTTAAGCCTGCAGACAAGGTTCCCCCGGGATATTAGCAAGTGGTACTTCACAAAATATGCACACAGACCAACTGATAATATGGGGGACAGACTTCGGGTTTGTAATAGATGAGACAACAGATCTTTCCAGACATGTCTTATCTCTAGGAGTGGGCAGAACTCACAGAGTTACAGAAAAAATGTGTGCTAGTCCTCTGATTTCCTCCCACCCCTAGTTACATTTGGCATTGAACATAAAACTCATTCAGTGCACACAGAAAGCATTAATGCATTGTTGATCTTCAGAAGCCAGCAGCATGAGACTGCAGATGGGCCCGGTAGTCAGAGTTAATGTACATTTACATGATTGCTTGCTGTGGGTCAGGTGTGTGACATTCAATCAGGACTGTCCTTATCAGAACATGACAAGACCCAATGAGTTATTTTGCTTTCCCCCCTCTATATGTCAAGTAATTTTATATGAGCATGTGCTGTTAAACTCTGTGTCAAATGATGGAATATGCAAAACACCTCACAGACTACAGATTGTGGCAACTGGTAAACACTTCTGTCTGCCACTTACCACGCAGCTGGGAATAACGGGCCTGTTCCTGTCCGTCCCCTGCACCCCAAATTGGTCTTTATACATGCACTGTAATTAACATACAATTGTATTGTCTCATTTCTAAGAGGGTCCTTGGGACAATGGGCTATATTATTAAACAACAATGATGGGCCTGGAGAATACATTTGTGCGTGTTGTGGATTTTGAGGGAATGCCATACTATGTAAATTAATGCAGCCACGCAGATAGTCCACTACTCTAGTCTGAGCAGCAATTCAGATCACCCAAAATGACAGTGGAACCCGAAGAATAGACTTGATGACCTGCATAAAAAAGGTGACAGTGGGAATGACTGTTGCATTGGAAACAAGCAGGCCATCATTCCACAGGAATGAATGCCCAATCCTTCTCACAAAATCTGCATCTCACCTCCCATCCAGCATGACATGCTACAGTGTGTGTATAATAACAGCGTTATGCACTAGCCAAATGTGGAGTAGTGGGCAACTCAGCGGCAGTTCTTCTTCACCTTTACCCACCATAAGGAAGTACAATACAATGAAGCAGCATGCAAGCAAGTACAGTGACAGGTAAGAGGTGCAGCCCTGCACACAGAGTCGGCTGAACAGTGACTACAACAAGCCAGGAGGTCTCCGCACCAAGAGGCAGGGTGACCAGACATCCCAGATT
Organism: Pleurodeles waltl; assembly: GCF_031143425.1. NCBI lineage: Eukaryota > Metazoa > Chordata > Amphibia > Caudata > Salamandridae > Pleurodeles > Pleurodeles waltl. The sequence continues at coordinate 3,570,466 of NC_090437.1, read as the reverse complement.
TGCCCAGACAGTCCTGGTTTTTGAAGGAATGTCCTGACATTTTCTTCTAAAATCAAAAAATGTCCAGGTTTTTAAGGGAGAGTCGGCTGAACCTGCACATTAATCACGATTTTGTACAGGCTCACTCTGCAACCAGCCCTCTCAGAAACCAGGGACAGAAGTTCATTGGTTGAACCTCTGATGCTGTGTTGCCTCGACTCATTCAAGCGTCACAGAAGGATTTAAATCAGGTGTAAAAGGTGTAAATCAGAGTCAGCATACTTCAAGGCTGGGCCAACCAGCCTGACCAGGAGCTTTACACAGAAATGGGAGGGAGTGTAAAGAGAAATGTATATATGTATATATATATATATATATATATATATATATATATATATATATATATATATATATATAAACACACACACACACACACACATTCATTATATATATATATATTTATTTATATATATGTATGTGAATATATATATACACACACACATTTATTACAGATATATTTATATATATGTGTGTGTATCTATATATGTGTGTGTATATATATATATATATACATATATATATATATACACATTTATTATATATATATGTGTGTATATATCTATCTATATCTATCTATATATATATATATATATATATATATATATATATATATATATATATATATAATAATGCCTTGTGACCTAATAGGACATTTAGTCCTATTTTGATGTCTATGTCTGTGCCCTTCCCGGTTTTTCTTGCTGAAAATCTGGTCACCCTACCCGGAGGGAGCCCGGCTCTAAAAACAAACACTACAAAGAGCTGAATTTTGTTTCTCAGGAAAGAGAAACCTGCTCTGCGAGCTGCTTCTCAGACTACTCGAGTACTTAAATGTCTTGATAGAAACTGCTGAATACCCAAAGCAACGTCTCCATCATACAATGATCAAAATGCTGTGCAGAGCTGGATAATTCTTGCAATTCCACCGCAGTACGTCTTTCATATGAGACAAGTATGTGTTAGACAACAAAAACAAACTATGATGAAGTATGTACACAAACAAATTATGCTGTAATTTAACTTGAAATGAGTGCTGAATGATTCTGCCTGCGGAGTGAAGCAGTAGAGTTTATTAGAAATTCTGTGTTATAGGAGTAACGAGGAATTACTAAATTCTTCCAATTCCGCTGGCAAAATTAAAAATTCCACCCAAACCTACGTATCTCCTTAAAAAGTTTTTCCAAGTGCCCCGAGATGTGGCTTAAAGCTGCTATATCTCCATGAGATCTGGGGCCTCGTTTACAAAAAATGACGCATCGCTGCCTCAACGCAGTGATGCATCATAAATGTTAACACTGTGGTACGACAGATCCTAGCTCCATGCTTGCGCCAAATTTACAAAACAGAGCACCGTGGCGTTAGGATCTTGGCTGCATAGAAAAAATGACGTTCGTCTGAGTGCTGCATTGGAATCAGAAATCCCGTTACTGCTGCAAAATTGACGGTAGGCTTTATTGTAGCATGTAATTTGACACATCCCATCATAGCATCACTTTTGAGCACCAAAAGTGGGAAAAAAAGTACAAAAATGCTGCATTTGAAAACAAAAACATAACAGGACAAACTCCAGAAGCTAACTTGCAGAACCAAGGAAACAAGAGACCCAGGACATCCCCAACAACCCCATTACCAGTCGGGATTTCCAGATAGAATCCCAGGAGAAGGGGAAGATGAAGAGGAAGTGCAAATTTAGTGAGGAAGAGAGAAACATCCTGATCACTGAGATGACAGAGCACCAACAACAGCTATTTGTCACCTCAACATTACCATCAGGGAGAAAAGAGGCCATATGAAAGCCCATTGCCGACAAGGTCAACAGAGTGGCAGAAGTCAATAGGACAGTGATTAACTGTAAAAAGTGCTGGCATGATTACAAGCGCAGGACAAAAGAGAAACTGGCCAGAAACTGCAAGGCAGTATTGCAGACTGGAGATGGAAGTCCAGCATCCCAGGAACAGCTGGAAGACTTTAAGGAAATGTGGCAGTCGTCATCCCTGAGGAGTTGGTGATAGGATTTCCAAGACATGACAGTGCAGCATATGATGAACAAAAAGAAACACAGGGTAAGTGGTAGCAAGGGGCAATGTGGCAAATAGGCAATATCAGAAGGTGGAGGCAGCTATGTCACAGCACTAAACCACAGTGTCTGCAGGCCAAAGGGTAGTATGCTGGCATGTCTATGTTTAAACAGCTAAGACATGTAATGTATACTGACCACCCACAATTTGCACAGCTCAGTCCAAGACTGTCACCTTACACCCTTGATTGTGTGAAGTGCAGCATACGTCCATGTTTACCTTACTTTGTATTGTGGCACTTGCAGTGCAATGTACCACATTATTCACCACAGCTACAACTCTCAGAATACACAGCAAAAGACATGGATTGGAAAAATACACAAAGCATGCACACTGCTACCTTGCACAACTGTTATTATGTAGGTCACCTTGCACCATGTAGGTACTCTGTTTTACTTGGGCCGATGCACACTAATCTAGAATTTAAAAACTCAGAATGGAATGGCTGTGTCACAGGAGAAACAACTTATCTGACAGGGAGGGGCAGGTGTGGGTGATGGGAGGTATCCACACATAGGGACATGGAAAGATACATGTTTATAGTGCCCTGCATGAAACTATATCGCATGCAGCTGACCTGGCGTGCAGGTTGAGTGCACATAGTTGTTAGCTGCCATGGAAGGGACCACAGTAACTCCTCACCAATAATCAATTGTTGGGGTGGATGTAAGAGATGCACACCACAGGACCATGTGTGTACAAACTATTGATGATGTGCGGGCATGGTGGGCCACTGCTACTGCTGTGCATTGTAGGTGCTGACTATGCATGTCAAAATTACAACTGCTTTGAATGGGTAGACTGTACATACTGAGGAGCTGGGAACAGACATGAGTTCTGCATTGTAGCTTCACAAATACACATGCACTGCTGGGTCGGACCATGCAATGCTTGTGGCACATCTGGGAAGGGACGGCAGAGAACTGCAACCTACATGTCATGTGAACCAGGGAAAACATTTAGGACGTGACAGGAGGGAGTCTGGTTCAACATTGTCTCACAGTGCCACATATAAAATCTTGAGGATGTCAAACAGGGACTTGACAAGGGATACCAATAACAACTTAGCCATCACCAATTACAGTTCTCATGGAGGAACCCAGGCTGAAGTGGGAGGTCTACCGATGTGGGAATTATATGTAGGTACTTGCCACTATTCACACAACTATTACCATATGGGATGAGGCCTCACCAATAACTTTCTATAACAAAGTAATCATTGGATATGGCCATACATAATCCACGTGTTGTAGGCATGTGCAAAGTGAATTATGATCTGGGTACACATTCAATGCTGAGGGGATGAGTCACAAGTCGTGTGACACTCTGCAAATAAACAACTCTGATCATGATGAAATGGGGTGAAAGTCAGTGAGCTGAAACTACCCAGGACAAAGCCCATGCCCTCAGAGAAGGTTCTGAGTGCTTGTGAGAACAATGCAGAGATACTGCCATTTGTAATGGAAATACTATGAAACTGTGCATCAGTATCCATTCCTTACATGTTTACTAGACATCACTGCTGAACAGAGAGCCTAATTTACAAGGAACGTATGCAGCATGGTGTTGCAAGGCAACTTGCTGCATGGTGCTGCATCACTTTCAAAGTGCAGGGATGTGTTTTATTTACAGAAGTACAACTCATTGTTGTACTTTCCTGTGTGCTGGTGCAAAAACTGCTGCTGAGTGCCAGCCAGCCCAGGCTCCCCTGCACCATGGTGCAAAGAGGCCTGCGTTGAAGGGATGATTGCTTATGTGCAGGAAGGGACACCTTTCTGCGCATAAACAATCATTAAGGGTGTCTTCCTCTTGCCGTGTGTGCTGTAGAATGCAGTGCACATAGAAAGAGGAAAGAAATGGAAGAAAAATGTTATTCCTCCCCATTGCACCACTTTAATGCCACCCCTGAGGTGCTGTAGGAATTCGATGTATTCCCAGACTTGTAAATCTGGGAATACATCAGATTCCTCTGGATTCCATGGGTGTTGTGTGGGTACAGCCACAGCAACACCCACGGAATGCACTTTTCATTCAGTGTTATGTGTGAAAGGGGTCCATGTTTATAAGACCATGAAAAGCCAGACAAGGTGGCTTTGCAGGGCCTTGTAAATATGACCTGGCACACTGCACCACCAGAGCACTAAAAACAATGACACTCTGGTTGCTCAGTGTGCCACTAGCAGATTCTATAACTTTTTTCTCACAAACATACGAGGAAAATGCATAACTTAGCATAGTTTGAGATCTGCAGCACATTCTTACTAAGAAAAAGTGGGACAACCAATCTGAACTCTCCTGCGTATGTAATTTTCAGAAATGTCTATATTTAGTAGGTCTCCTTGGTTTCTAGCCACAATTTGACATTGACAGGGCCTTCTGTTTAAGAAAACGTAGGGAGATCTATGCAAGTGACACTATTTTGAATGGTCCTGAATGCTTAGTTCCCAGAAATGTCTGGGTTTGGTAGGTTTCCCTGGGTGACCGCAGAGCCTGGGTCTAAATACCACAACTACCCACATTTGCCACAGTGGATCAATTTGTGAAGCAAACATTTTGATGTCTCCAAGTTACATTTTGGGCCCTTTCTGTTGCAGGTGATAAGCCAACCCACACACCACTTTTTTGTCCAATTGGTATCATTGGTAAGACTTTACCAGCCTTTATCAGGCATGCTTCTGACTCAGCATTGGATTATTTAGATGTTAATCTCATTTCCTGCAAGTGCTGCCCACATCATCTAGGAAAGCCTCTGCTTCTTTGTATCTGTGGGACCAGATCAAAAAAAGCATGGTATCTTGAAGTAGTAGGTGAGTCAAATTATTTACCCACTCCATCTCCTAGAGACATCCTTATGCTCTACCTATAAGTAATGCTGACTCAACTTGTGGTTTATACCTTACATTCTCCGATATGTTTATGGATAGCAGCATCCTTTCCATCCTGTAATTGAAACCATATCTATTGACACATTCTTATAATGCATCACCCACACAAGTGGATTATCAATTAGGTGTTTTCTTCCAAAATTGTTGGCTTATTCTTTTTTAATTCTCTTCCCCATAGGCATAGGAAATACTCTGAAAACAGTCTAAGGACCAAATTTAAGAAAGGTGATGCTGCATTATATGCAGCACCACTTTTCTTGCGCCAATCAGCTCCCCCCTAATGCCACCATGTGTGTGTCATATTCATCATACGGTGCCCCTGGCGCAGATATGATGCTATTGTAGTACATTGCAGGATTAGTGCTAAAAATGTTGGCACTAATTCTGCAAGGTACATAGGGGCCAATTATAAATAATGGTGTACCCTCTTTTAACTTCTGCTCTTTGCAAGCATTAAAAATATGTGCTAAAAATAACGCATTGGAATCTCACAGATTCCACTGCAACATTTTGGCAGTCCCCCAAATGGGGAATGCCCCCCTTGCATACACTATGCCTGGCATAGGCATAATGTGGCGCAAGTGATTACACAGTGGCGCAATGCATGCATTGCGCCATTTTGTAAATCTGGCGCAGCAAATTTGGTCTCGTAAAGCCACAGTAGCGTAATAAGAAATGATGCTAATGTGGGGCAAGGAGGCGCTAGGCCTTCTTAAATTTGGGCTTAAGTATCTTGTAACTTTCAGGTGGAACTTTCAAATGGATGTTTAGTATTGTCAGCGGAATTTACGATATATATATATATATATATATATATATATATATATATATATATATATATATATATATATACACACATATATATGTATATATATATATAAATATATATATATATATATACTCCATTGTTTAGTAATCCTGTCAAAGATGGCTTGCCCTTGCAAAGCAATGCAATGCCTTTCATGGTGATAAGTGAGTGCCATAGATGACTTTGTTGCCACATGACTCATTACAGATCAATGCTGCAATGCTCCTCACATACCTCCATCATACAAACTACTGTAAATAATAACGCTTTTTTATTTGTAGCACAATTCACTGGCAGGAAGCCAGTAGAACGTTTTTTCAGCTGAAGTGGCAGGAGGATTCCACATGAAAATCAAAGTTGAAGTAACCTATACTGATTCTTCAAAAGTTTCAAAGTGAGTCATATTGACCAAAGTAACAAGTGCAGCCCTCCAATTTATTAATCTTTTCCTAAAAGAGTAAAAGTTGCAATTAGCCAATCTTCTTAATTATAAATAATTTAGCTCAAAAATCCTATAGCAAGAGCATAAGAACACCAGGACATGCTTACAAGCTACTAGCGCCTCCTTGCTCCGTTCTAGCGTCATTTTTATTTGCTAAGGCAGCGTTAAGGAGGCCTTTCTCCTGCTTCATATTTCTAAAGTGGCACAATGCTTGCATTGCACCACTTTGTAAACCCTTGCACCACATTATGCCTGCGCTAGGCATTATATATGCAAAAGTGGATTCCGTAGGTTGGATTCTGAGTGGTTTACACATTAACTGTCTCTTGGTTTTCTTGTAAAATGCCATCCGAGTTGCACTCTATAATCTCTTTCTTCTTTGAATTATTTTCTGCATGCTATACCAGTCATCATTGGAATCCAAGATTCTTAAACGCTTGTGCATGTGTTGTTGGTTTGACCTACTGTACCTTCATGTATTCCAAAAATCCTTAGGTTGGCTCTCCTATTTAAGTTCTCTAAGTCTGAGACATATTTTTGCAGAGATAGTGTTGTATTTATGAATGAAGAAAGCTCCTTGACATGAGACAATTCTCATCTTTTACATTTCTGTTTAGATATTGTGCTATTTATCTGCTGCATGTTGTTCCTTATTGCAGTGATTTCGGTTTGGAAAGCATCAGTATTTATTTTGGTAGACTTCTCAAGGCAATTAACCCCATCTAATGTTGTCAGAATTTATTCCATTATGGCAGAAAAGTCATTTTTGCTTTTGATGAGTCAGGTATTGGTAGGTCCACTTTGGTGTGCTTCAATCCAGACTTTTGTTCCTTTTCTGACAACTTCTTGTCTTAAGGTTCAAAGTACATAGGGCCTCATTACGACCCTGGTGGCCGGCGGTAAGCTTGCGGTAACACCGCCAACAGGCTGGCGGTGTTACTCCAGCTATTATGACCGTGGCAATAGCCACGGCCATACCGCCGGCCCCTCCACTAAACCATCAGGCTTTCGGCTAGCGGTCATAATCCCCGACCGCCAGCCTGGTCACGGCGGTAAACACCGCCATGGAAAGGCTGGCGGTAAGGGGGACTTACGGTGCCCCTGGGGGGCCCTGCACTGCCAATGCACTTGGCATGGGCAGTGCAGGGGCCCCCAGGCATAGCCCCATTGTGCATTTCACTGCCCGAATTTCAGGCAGTGAAATGCGCGATGGATGCTACTGCACCCGCTGCACATCAGCATTGCTGCCGGCTCCATTACGAGCCGGCAGCAATGTTGATGTAACACTGTTACTATCTGCTGGCCCAGCGGAAAAGTCATAATAGGGAGCCAGAAACACCATCGGCACTGGCGGTATTCTATCTCCCGCCACCTCGCCGGTCTTTTTGAAAGACCACCGAGGTTGTAATGAGGGCCATAATGTATTTACCTAATTTCCATGTGCAAAAAAGGTCAGTTATAGATAGCAAACATGAAGTGGTGAAATGATAACGTAAACGGTATACTGTTATAAACACAGGGTCCATGCTCTCAAGGCTGATATAAACTTTAATTCACAAAATTGTTCTCTTTATGTAGTGCTCCCTCTTCCAGCAAGCGCCAACTTCTATTTCCCTGAACTTACATTGAGCTCCATGGCAACAGATCCAAAGCCCAATTAACATTCCACACTGAACAGTAAATGATTGTTAAGAACGTAAGGCATACAGCCTGTGCTTTAAAAGAAGCAAGTTCACAACATATACCTGCAAGTCCCAGCCTATTTGCTCACTTTGATTTTTAATATTTTGAGGACATAACAGTCCAGACTGAAGAATTCGATACTTTGATTATTTAACAGTCCGCAGACAGTCTATTATATTTTCTGCTGGCAAATTGTTTGGTTAACATATTTAATTTGCACATTTGGCATATTTTCCAGTGTACAGCAGTGCTCAATAAAAGGTATGATTCAAAAAGTGCTCTTTGTCCATATAGTATCTTATAATTACACCCTAGTAATTTTCCTACTGAGGTTGTAGTCTAAGTAAAGACCCTTTTCCATTATTATCCTGCTATCAGTAATTTGACCAATATTCCCAGGTATTTAGTTAAGTGAAAGGCACTTTGCTATATTTGCACTTATATTTAGAAAACAATTCTCCATCCACTTTTCCTTGGGTGTCATTTGCAGTCATCTTGGTAAAGGTTGCATTTATAAATTACCAAGTGTTCTGTTAGAGTAAGCATGTGTGCATTGTTAATAATGTTTGGAGTACCTTTTCATATTGTGCATAGCCAGTGCAACGTTTCCTTCAAGAAGGTTTGTCCTCTTTGCCTCACAATTATTTGCTTTGGTTGCTGTTCGTCGTTTTCAAACCACTGTTTTCCATGGATGGCTGTGTTTCTGAATGGATATGGTGTTCATTTAGTGTTTGTTGGACCTGGCATCCTTGGCATGGTTCCCCCTGAAGTTTTGCCTTCAGACCTCCTGTTTGGAGTTCATGTTTGCTGGCTTTATGAATCTGGGCACCTTACCACTGTTAACCTGTGCTAAAGCTGCCAAGCTCTATAAATAAAACATGATCACATTGGCTTATCTACAATTGGCAATCTTAATTTACTTATAATTCCCTATTTAAGTGTACTAAATGTGTCTAGGGCATGTAAATTGAATGCTATTAGTTACCCTGCACCATTGATTGTGCCCCACACCTTAGTAGCCCTTTAAACATGTCTCAGATCTGCCACTGCATCAGTTGTATGTGCAGTTTTAAACTGCCATGTCAACATGGCAAGTTAACCTACTTGCCAGGTCCAAACCTTCCTTTTTATTACATGTGGATCACCCTTAAGGTCGGCCTTGGACAGCCCAGGGGCAGGGTGCAAGGTATTTAAAAAGTAGGACAAGTACATTTAAGTTTTACATTTCTTGGTAGTCAAATACTTAAAAATTAGTTTTTCACTACTGCAAGGCCTGTCTCCCCCATCGGATAACATTGGGGTTGCCTTGTTACATTTTATAAGTGTAGTTTCCATTTGGGAAGAGATGGGATCCTCAAGTTAGGTGTCTCTGGAACCACAATTTAAAAACACAACTGATTGTGAAGCCGTATGTTAAATTGTAATTAGAAAGATGGAATTTCTTACTTTAGCCATCTGGTGCCTTCTGACTGTCTCCAATGAACATATGGGGTGGGTGACAGCTGGCTTCCTGCATTTCCTCTAGACAGCCCCACAAAAAGAAAGCATAGGTGTGACTGAGAGACCATCTGCATGTTGATGGGTCGTACTGAGCAGGCAGGGAGGGCGGAGCTCACACACATGAAAGGGCTGTGTCCTGCCCCCATACTAAGGGATGTCTACCCCACCTGTAGTGAGTCTGGAGCCTGGGCAGGTGAGAAAGGAACGGGTGTACTTCAAGGGCATTGCTTTGGTTACTCCCCTACTTCAAAGGCCCAACTGGGTACAAGTACTGGACCTCAAACAACCAAAACTCAAAACACTTCTGGAACTGAGGAAAATGCATTACCTGCTGCAAGATCAGGACTGGCGCATCACCATTGTTGCACGGACTGGTGCATCACACCCGGTATCACTTCAACTGCATGGAGAAGATTTTTGCATCACCCCCTCCATTGTAGATTAACCCAGTGCATCACATTCGGAACTGCACCACTCGTAACAGGTGCTTCTGTCAAGATAACTGACATATCGCCGCAGTTGCACGCAGAAATCAGGTGCTCTCCCTCCAACTGCTTGAGGGTTATCAACGCATCTCATGCTGCACCAAGAAATACGGGTCTTTTGCTCAACGGGCCTTGCGTAGGTCCTTGTTAGAAATGGAGTTGGTTGGCAGTCAGGTTACCCATGTCCAAGCAAGTACCCTATCTCTAGTCAGGGCAAGTCACACACAATCCAAATTATCCTATGCCCACCCTCTGGTAGCTTGGCACTGAGCAGTCAGGCTTAACTTAGAAGGCAATGTGTAAAGTATTTGTTCAATAAATCATACAATAACACCATACAGCACCACAAAAATACACCACACAGTGTTTAGAAAAATATATAATATTTATATGGATAATTGCAGGTTAAAACGATTAAAGATGCCATAAGTAAATGTTGAGCTATCACTGAAAAGTGATATAAAGTGTCTTAAGTTTTTTAAAAGCAAACAAAGTCTCTTTCAAGCACAAAGTGAAAAATCTCCACAAAGAACCGCAGAGGAGGAGATGTGTGGAAACAAAGGGGTGTGCGTCGGTTTCTCGGGCTGCACACGACGATGTGTCGTTTAGTTGTCACGCAGTGATGGCTGTGCGTCGATTTCCGGCGCACCGTCATGGATCCTCTTCAGGCTGGTGGGTTTTCAGACGCCCTGGGGATGATGCGTGGATTTTCTGCGCTGGCAGAATGAAGTCACAGGTGCTGTGTCGATCCGGTGGGCGTTAAGACAAATTTTCTACTGCATGGCAGACGCTGCGTCGATTCCTCTCTCGAAGTTCCGGCTTGGCTGTGCGTCAATCCAGTGGGTCATGCATTGAAATTCCGGTCGCTACGCTGGCGCTGCGTTGATCTTCTCGTTGCGAAGTCGGGCTGTGTCGTTCCGGTTCAGCTTGCAGTGACATTTTCACTGTGATGGAGGCTGCATCGTTTCTGGCAGGCTGTGCATCGAATTCCGCTGCACAAGGAGTCCTTCTTGTAGAGTTGAAGTTTTTTTGGTCCTGAGACTTCAGGGAACAGGAGGCAAGCTCTATCCAATCACTTGGAGAGCACTTCTTCACCACAGCCAGAGAGCAGCAAGGCAGCAGGGCAAGAGCAAGGCAGCAGTCCTTCACAGAAAGCAGACAGGTGAGTCCTTTGGGCAGCCAGGCAGTTCTTGGCAGGATGCAGGTTCTGGTTCCAGTTTCTTATCCAGGAAGTGTCTGAGTTTGTAGGGGCAGAGGCCCTGTTTATATACCCAAATGTGCCTTTGAAGTGGGTGAGACTTCAAAGAGTGGCTTAGAAGTGCACAAGGTCCCCTTTCAGTTCAATCCTGTCTGCCAGGGTCCCAGTAGGGGGTGTGGCAGTCCTTTGTGTGAGGGCAAGATACAGTCCTTTGACATGCAAGTGTCAGGCCCCCCACCCTCCCAGCCAGGAAGACCCATTCAAAATGCAGATGTATGCAACTGATGCAGAGTATCCTGTGTTTGGGGTGTGTCTGAGTCAATGCACAAGGAGCTGTCAACCAATCCCAGCCAGACGTGGATTGTAAGACACGGAAAGATTTAATTGCAGAGAAATGCTCACTTTCTAAAAGTGGCATTTTTAAAATAGTAATATCAAATCCAACCTCAACAGTTATCAGGATTGTATATCACCATTCCATTCTGGCCATACTAAATATGACCGTCATACTCCTTTCAGATCAGCAGCTACCACTCAATCAAAGTAGGAGGGCAGCCCCAATGTTAGCCTATGAAGGGAGCAGGCCTCACACTAGTATAAAAACGAATTTAGGAGTTTTACACTAACAGGACATGTAAACTACACAGGTACAAGTCGTGCCTTTTGCCTACACAGCACCCTGCCCTGTGGGTTACCTAGGGCATACCTTAGGGGTGTCTTATATGTAGAAAAATTGGCGTTTTAGGCTTGGCAAGTACTTTTAAATGCCAAGTCGAATTGCCAGTGAAACTGCACACACAGGCCTTGCAATGGCAGGCCTGAGACAAGGTTAAGGGGCTGCTTAAGTGGGTGGCACAATCAGTGCTGCAGGCCCACTAGTAGCCTTTAATCTACAGGCCCTGGGCACATAAAATGCACTCTACTAGGGAATTATAAGTCAATTAAATAGTCCAATTTGGTATGATCCAAGTTAACATGTTTAAAGGGAGAGAGCATATGCACTTTAGCACTGGTTAGCAGTGGTAAAGTGAGCAGAGTCTTAAAACCAGCAATAACAGTATCTAAAAAGTGGAGGGAGGCAGGCAAAAAGTTGGGGGTGACCACCATAAGGCTGTCAGGTATAACATGTGTGTCCCCAAGCTGAAAGTGGGGAAAGCTACCCAACCTCCTGGGAGCTCTCATCGCTAAGGTGGAAGTATCTGGAGAGATCATCAGCATTGGCATGATTAATCCCCGGGCGATGCTCCACTGTAAAGTCCATCCACTGTAGGGAAATGGACCACCGCAAGAGTTTAGAATTCTCACCCCTCATCTGCATGAGCCATCTGAGGGGCCTGTGGTCTGTCTGAACCCGGAATTGAGTCCCAAACAGGTATGGTCTCAGCTTCTTCAGTACCCAGACCACAGCAAATGCTTCTCTTTAAATAGCACTCCACCTCTGTTCCCGTGGTAATAGTCTTCTGCTGATAAAGACTACTGGTTGGTCTGAGTCCTCCTCATTTAGCTGTGCTAGAACGCCCCTTTGCCATGCTCTAAAGCATCTGTCTGCACAATAAATTCCTGGGAGTAGTCAGGTGCCTTGACCACGGGGGCCGTGCACATGGCTTCCTTCAGAGAATCAAAGGCTTTCTGACAAGCCTCTGTCCAATTCCCCAACCTAGGTTGCTTTTTCGAGGTAAGTTCTGTCAAGGGTGACACAATGGTACCATAGCCCTTGAAAAACCTACGGTAGTATCCAGTGAGGCCTAAGAAGGCTCTCACTTCGGTCTGTGTCCTAGCTGGTTGCCAGGTCTTGATAGTTTCAATCTTGGCCTGGAGTGGCTGCACCTTGCCACCACCTACTAGATGTCCTAAGTACACCACGGAACCCTGCCCAATCTGGCACTTACTAGCCTTGATGGTCAGGCCTGCCTGTTGCAGAGCCTGAAGCACATCCTTGAGGTGGAGCAGGTGTTCCTTCCAGCTGGAACTATAGACAGCTATGTCATCTAGGTGGGCTGCACAGTAGGCATCCTTGCCAGCTAGGACCCCGTTAACCAACCGTTGGAAGATAGCAGGGGCATTTTTAAACCAAAGGGCATCACCCAGAACTAATAATGGCCATCAGGTGTGGAAAATGCAGATCTCTCTTTAGCCCCCTCAGTCAAGGCGATCTGCCAGTATGCTGATGTGAGATCAAAAGTACTCAGAAACTTGGCAGCGCCTAGCCTCTACTCATCAGCTCGGGGGATGGGGTGATCGTCAGTCCGTGTGACTGAGTTGAGTCCCCGGTAGTCCACACAGAACCGGAGGTCTGGCTTTGCACCGGGGGCAGCAGCCTTAGGTACCAGCACCACAGGGCTCGGCCAGGGACTGCTGGACTTCTCAATAACCCCTAGGGTCAACCTCTTGGAGACCTCCTCCTTGATTTTGGCCTTCACCTTATCTGACAACCTGTAAATTTTGTTCTTTATAGGGGGACTGTCTCCCATGTCAATGTCATGGACACATAGATGGGTGAGTCCAGGAGTAAGGAAAAACAGGGATGAGAACTGTTCCAACAAGTCGTAGCAGTATCCTCTATGATCTAGAGTCAGGGAGCCAGAGATAATGACACCCTCCACTGACCCATCACCTTCTTTGGCCGAGAGGAGGTCAGGGATAGGTTCACTCTCCTCTTCCATGCCCTCATCTGTGACCAGGAGCATACTGACCTCAGACCTCTCAAAGTGAGGTTTCAGTCTGCTATGATGGAGAACCCATAGGGGGTGCCTATGGGTCTTGAGGCCCACTACGTAAGTGGCCACCCCCTTCCACTCCTTAATCTCAAGTGGGCCAGACCAGTGGTCCTGGAGAGCCTTAGGCTCTACTGGCTCCATTACCCAAACCTTGTCTCCAGGTGAGAACTCAACAAGAGGGGCCTCCGGTCATACCACTCCTTCATCACCTCTTGACTGCCCTCAAGGTTACTCTTGGCCTGCTTCCAGAAACGTTGGGTTTGGTTACGGAGGGCCAGCATGTAGCTAACCACATCCCGGGGAGGTGTCTTGGGAGCTTTCTCCCAGCCCTCTTTAACTATGCTTAGCGATCCCCTGACAGGGTGACCATAGAGAAGCTCAAAGGGGCTGAACCCCACCCCTTTCTGGGCCACCTCCCTATAAGCAAACAACAGGCATGGCAAGAAGACGTCCCACTTTATCTGGATAATTGCAGTTCAAAACGATTAAAGATGCAATAAGTAAATGTTGAGATATCACTGAAAAGTGATATAAAATGTCTTAAGTCTTTAAAAAGCAAGCAAAGTCTCTTTCAAGCACAAATTACCTGGTTCGGGTGAAAAATCTCAGCAAAGAACTGCAGAAGAGGAGATGCGTGGAAACAAAGGGGTGAGAGTCGATTTCTCGGGCCGCACATGGCGAATCGACATTTAGTTTTTACGCAGAAACGGCTGTGCGTCGATTTCCAGCGCTCGGTCATGGACCCTCTTCCGGCTGCAGGGTTTTCAGGCACCCCAGGGACAATGCGTGGATTTCCTGCGCTGGCAGGATGAAGTCACAGGAGCTGCGTCGATCTGGTGGGCATTGTGTCGAATTTTCTACCGCATGGCAGACGCTGTGTTGATTCCTCTCTGGAAGTCAGGCTGTGTCGTTCCTGCTCAGCTGTGTGTCAATCCAGTGCGTCAAATTTCCGATCGTTACTCTGGCGCTAAGTCGATCTTCTTGCTGCAAAGTCGGGCTGCGTCATTCCAGTTCAGCATGTGGTGAAGTTTTCACCTCAATGCAGGCTGTGTGTTGCTTCTGGCAGGCTGTGTGTCGAATTCCGCCGCACAAGGAGTCCTTCTTGTAGAGATAAAGTGTTTTTGGTCCTGAGACTTCAGGGAACAGGAGGCAAGGTCTATCCAAGCCCTTGGAGAGCACTTCTTCACCACAGCCAGAGAGCAGCAAGGCAGCAGGGCAACAGCAAGGCAGTAGTCCTTCACAAAAAGCAGACAGATGATTCCTTTGGGCAGCCAGGCAGTTCTTCTTTGCAAGATGCAGGTTCTGGTTCTAGTTTCCTCCCCAGGAAGTGTCTGAGTTGGTAGGGGCAGAGGCCCTGTTTATATACCCAAATGTGCCTTTGAAGTGGGGTGTAGGAAAGTGCCATCTTGCCTGGCATGTTACCCCCATCTTTTACTTGTATGTATGTTTGTTTTTGCCTACGTCACTGGGATCCTGCTTGTCAGAACCCCAGTGCTCATAAAGTATGCCCTGTATGTGTTCCCTCGGGGTGCCTAACTGTATCACTGAGGCTCTGCTAACCAGAACCTCAGTGTTTATGCTCTCTCTGCTTTTAAAATTCTCACTGCAAGCTAGTGACTAATTTTACCAATTCTGATTGGCACACTGGAACACCCTTATAATGCCCTAGTATATGGTACCTAGGTACCCAGGGTATTGGGGTTCCAGGAGATCCCTATTGGCTGAAGCATTTCTTTTGCCACCCATAGGGAGCTCAGATAATTCTTACACTGGACTGCCACCGCAGCCTGAGTGAAATAACATCCATGTTATTTCACAGCCATTTTACACTGCACTTAAGTAACTTATAAGTCACCTATATGTCTAGCCCTCACTTAGTGAAGGTTAGATGCAAAGTTACTTAGTGTGAGGACACCCTGTCACTAGCCAAGGTGCCCCCACATTGTTCAGGGTAATTTCCCCAGACTTTGTGAGTGCGGGGCACCATTATACTCGTGCACTACATATAGGTAAATACCTATATGTAGTGTCACCATGGTAACTCTGAACATGGCCATGTAACATGTCTAGGATCATGGAATTGTCACGGAATTGGATTCCATGCATCCCCGGGTCTCCAGCATAGAGCCCAGGTACTGCCAAACTAACTTTCCAGGGTTTTCTCTGCAGCTACCGCTGCTGCCAACCCTCAGACAGGTTTCTGCCCCCCTGGGGCCTGGGCAGCCCAGTCCCAGGAAGGCAGAACCAAGGATTTCCTCTGAGAGAGGGTGTTACACCCTCTCCCTTTGGAAATAGATGTGAATGGCCTGGGAGGAGTAGCCTCTCCTGGCCTCTGGAAATGCTTTGAAGGGCACAGACAGTGCCCTCCTTGCATGAGCCAGTCTACACCGATTCAGGGATCCCCCCAGCCCTGCTCTGGTGCGAAACTGGACAAATGAAAGGGGAGTGACCACTCCCCTGACCAGCACCTCCCAGGGGAGGTGCCCGGAGCTCCTCCAGTGTGTCCCAGCCCTCTGCCATCTTGGATGCAGAGGTGTGAGGGCACAATGGACAGCTCTGAGTGGCCAGTGCCAGCAGGTGACGTCAGAGACCCCTCCTGATAGGTGCTTACCTTTCTCTGTAGCCAATCCTCCTCTAAGGGCTATTTAGGGTCTCCCTTGTGGGTATCTCATCAGAGAACAAATGCAAGAGCTCACCAGAGTTCCTCTGCACCTCCCTCTTCAACTTCTGCCAAGGATAAACCACTGACTGCTCCAGGACGCCTGCAAAACCGCAACAAAGTAGCAAGAAGACTACCAGCAACATTGCAGCGCCTCATACTGACAGCTTTCTCGACTGTTTCCTGGTGGTGCATGCTCTGAGGGCTGTCTGCCTTCACCCTGCACTGGAAGCCAAGAAGAAATCTCCAGTGGGTCTACAGAATCTTCCCTCTGCCAATGCAGGCACCAAACTTCTGCATCACCGGTCCTCTGAGTCCCCTCTCATCCTGATGAGCATTGTCCCTGGAACACAGGAACTGGGTCCAAGTGTCTCCGACAGTCCAGTGGCCCTTCTGTCCAAATTTGGTGGAGGTAAGTCCTTGCCTCCCCACACCAGACAGTAATCCTGGGCACTGTGTGAACTGCAGCTGCTAGGCCTTCTGTGCATTTTTGCAAGACTTCCTTTGTGCACAGCCTAGCCCAGGTCACCAGCACTCCATCCTGCATTGCCCACCTCACTGAGTTGGACTCCAACTTTGTGGGACCCCCTTTTGTTGTGCTGAGTCAACCGTCATGCTCAGATCTTCTGAATGCCCGTTCAGGTGCTTCTGTGGGTGCTGCCTGCTTCTGCATGGGCTCTCCATGTTGCTGAGCGCCCCCTCGGTCTCCTCCTCCAAGGGGCGACCTCCTGGTCTTTCCTGGGCCCTGGCAGCACCTAAAACCTTCAACTGTGACTCTTGCAGCTAGCAAGGCTTGTTTGCAGTCTTTCTGCATGGAAACAACTCTGCATCCTCCAGCACGCCGTGGGACATCTTCTGACCAAAGGAGAAGTTCCTGGCACCTCTCGTTGTTGCAGAATCTTTGGCTTCTTCCACCCGGAGGCAGCCCTTTTGCACCTTCATCCGGGGTTTCTTGAGCTCCTGCCCCCCCTGGACACTTGCATGACTCCTGGACTTGGTGCCCTTCCTTTGCAGGTCCTCAGGTCCAGGAATCTGTCTTCAGTGCTTTGCAGTCAGTTGTTGTCCTTGTAGAATCCCCTATCTCGACTTTACTGTCTTTCTGGGGTAGTGGGGTATCTTGGACACCCTTAGTGTTTTCTTACACTCCCAGTGACCTTCTACACACTACACTAGGTCTGGGGTCCATTCGCATTCCACTTTCGGAGTATATGGTTTGTGTTGCCACTAGGCCTATTGTCTCCTATTGCATTCTATTGTGTTCTACAGTGTTTGCTCTACTTTTTTAACTGTTTACTTACCTGATTTTGTTGTGTGTGTATATTTTGTGAATATTACTTACCTCCTAAGGGAGTATATCCTCTGAGATACTTTTGGCATATTGTCAGTAAAATAAAGTACCTTCATTTTTAGTAACTCTGAGTATTGTGTTTTCTTATGATATACTGCTGAGTGATATAAGTGGTATAGTAGGAACTTTGCATGTCTCCTAGTTCAGCCTATGCTGCTCTGCCATAGCTACCTCTATCAGCCTAAGCTGCTAGAACACTTCTAATCTACTAATAAGGGATCACAAGGTACCTACTATAAGCCAGGCCAGCCTCCTACATTGGTGGTGCAGCAGTGGGATACGTACTTGTAACTGCTTTACCACTTTGTCATTGGTGCTTTTCATAAGAAAAACATATACAAATTACTTCAAAATATACACATTGACCTGAACAATTTAACTTTCCTTCTCTAAAACTTTGTACAAAGTTTCTGAAAAGTTTCTGAAAACTTTTCAAAGTTTTCAAAAGTTTGAAAAAGTTTTTCTCTGTTCTTTCAAAAGTTCCAAAAACGTTTTTCTCTCTCTGTCCTAAACCTTTTTCTATCATGTCTGCAGTAGAGCTTACTCCCACAGTTGTCCAGGCAACCTATGGGAATCTAAACTTTAAAAGTTTGAGGGGTCTCTGCACTGAAAGAGGTTTAGCAATTGGAAAGAATCCTACAAAAGATCTTCTCCTCAGCCTTCTCATAGAAAGTGACCAGAACCAGTCTGGCCCATCCCAGGATCAGGAGGTAGAGGAGGGGGTACCCAGTCAGACTCAGAGGAGTCCTCTGAGGTCACTGGGGAGGGTTCTTCCAAGGAACTGCCAGCTAACAGGCCACCTAGTGACACTGGTAGTGGGAGGGGGGTCACACACTAGTAGGGCACCTTTCACTCCTAAAGGCCAGGTTACTTGGGTCCAGACAGTTGGGGACAGGTCCAACTCTGCCAATTCCCACCTTTCTTCTGTGTCTCAGAATTCCCAAAACCTCCCACCCTGAGGATAACTTAATGGAAAGGGAACTCAGAAAGCTGAGGTTGGAAGAGGCCTGGCCTTAGACAGGGAATCTCTGGATGTGGAAAGGGAAAGGCAGAGTTTGGGGTTAGTTCCCCATGGTGGTAGCAGCAGTGTTTTTGATAGCAATCCTGTTAGAGAGCAAGATGCCAGAAATGTGCATAAGACAGTCCACCCTTACAAGGAGGGAGATGACATAAACAAGTGGTTTGCTGCACTTGAGAGGGCCTGTATGGTACAGTTGGTCCCTCAAAGGCAGTGGGCTGCCATCTTGTGGCTATCTTTCACTGGTAAGGGTAGGGCTAGGCTCCTTACTGTCAGAGAAAGTGATGCTAATAACTACAAAGTTTTGAAGGATGCACTCTTGGATGGATTTGGCTCAACCACTGAACAGTACAGGATTAAATTCAGAGACACCAGAAAAGAGTCATCTCAAGACTGGACAGACTTTGTAGACAGTTCAGTGAAGGCATTGGAGGGTTGATTACATGGCAGTTAGGTGACTGACTATGAAATCCTGTAGAATCTAATCCTGAGAGAGCATATTTTGAACAATTGTGTGTCTGATTTGTTGCACCAGTACTTGGTAGTCTCAGATCTGATCTCTCCCCAAGAATTGGGAAAGAAGGCAGACATATGGGTCAGAACAAGAGTGAACAGAAAAGTTCATACAGGGGGTGACCAGGATGGCAAGAAGAAGGATGGTAAGTCTTCTGACAAGGGTGGGGATAAAGATAAAACAAACACATTCTGGTGCATATTTATACTCCGTTTGCGCCGGATTTGCGTCGTTTTTTTAACGCAAATTTGACGCAAAACTAACTCCATATTTATACTCTGGCGTTAGACGCGTCTAGCGCCAAAGTCCATGGAGTTTGCGTCACTTTTTAGCGTGGACACCTACTTTGCGTTAATGATATGCAAGGTAGGCGTTCCCGTCTAAAAAATTTACTCCGAGGCATGTGCGCCGTATTTACACTCCCGGGCAAAAATCACACCCGGGAGTGGGCGGGTCAAAAAAAATGACTTCCAGCCGCTTTTGCATCGTTTTTTAGCGCCTGGTCAGGGCAGGCGTTAAGGGACCTGTGGGCTCGGAAGGAGCCCAGAGGTGCCCTCCCATGCCCCCAGGGACACCCCCTGTCACCCTTGCCCACCCCAGGAGGACACCCAAGGATGGAGGGACCCATCCCAGGGAACATAAGGTA
The DNA here is from genome assembly GCF_031143425.1 of Pleurodeles waltl. Lineage (NCBI taxonomy): Eukaryota > Metazoa > Chordata > Amphibia > Caudata > Salamandridae > Pleurodeles > Pleurodeles waltl. The sequence continues at coordinate 3,550,446 of NC_090437.1, read as the reverse complement.
AGTTCAGGTAAGTAATTTTTTTTTTTTTTTGTGGCATAGGGGGGCCAGATTTGTGCCCCCCTACATGCCACTATGCCCAATGACCATGCCCAGGGGACAGAAGTCCCCTGGGCATGGCCATTGGGCAAGGGGGCATGACTCCTGTCTTTGCTATGAGAGGAGTCATTTCAATGGGGGTTGGGAGTTTAAAAAAATGGCGCAAATCGGGTTGAGGCGAAAATTTTGCCTCAACCTGACTTGCCCCATTTTTTGGCGCCCAAGCTCCATATTCCCCTACGCCGCCGCTGCCTGGTGTACGTCATTTTTTTTCACGCACACCAGGCAGCTCCGCCGGCTAACGCCGGCTAACGTCATTGAATAAATACGGCGCCCTCATGGCGCTTCAGAATGGCGTTAGCCGGAGCTAATTTTTTTGACGCAAAACTCCGTTAGCGCAGTTTTGCGTTAAAAAGTATAAATATGGCCCTCTGAGTCTTCATCAGGCCCACAAAAATCCTCTGGGGGTAGTGGGTCCAAATCCTCTTCTCACAATCAGAAAAACCCTTGGTGTTATTTATGTAAAGTAAAAGGCCATTGGGCAAGTGATGCCACTTGTCCAAAGTAAAACACCAAACCTCCCATCACCACAACCCCATCTGCAAATTCTAGTGCCCCTAGTAATAGCAGTGGTGGTGGGAAGTCCACTACAAATAGCCAATCCAAGGGTGTAGCCATGCTCACTATTGGCAGTGTAGTTTGGGTTTTAGTCTCCGATTTGTGGCATTGACTTTGCCACCTTGGTTGCTGCTCACCTTAATATGGGTAAGTACAAGCAACTACCCCTAATTAACGGTGTTGAGGTTGAGGCCACAGGGACAAAGAAGCCAGTGTAACTATGGTTATAGATAAACTTGTTCACCCTGCTCAACACCTACTTGGTCAGCAGTACCAAGTGACTGATGCACACAATAACACACACTGCCACCCCATGGCTGTTGTGAATCTCAACTGGGGGGGGGGGGGGTTTACTGGTCCAAAGAAAGTTGTGGTAGAAACTGAATTACCTGTAGATTGCTTACTAGGCAATGCTTTGGAGACATCAGCTAGGGCTGAAGTGGAGTTGGAGGCTCATGCAGCAATGCTGGGCATTCCTGGGCATATTTTTGCTTTGACAAGGGCTCAGGCCAAAAAGCAAAAAGGACAGGGAAACTTGGATCCTGGAACAATGGACCAAGTGCTCCCAAAAGCTAGGGATAGAAAGGGAAAATCTTTGCCCACTATCCCTCCCTCACCAGAAGATTCCCCTTTTGAGGAAGAGGAATCCTCTCCCTGTGCAGAACCTACACCAGATGAACTGGCAGCAGACACTGCTGAGCTTTTGGGTGCAGGGGGGCCTGCTAGGGAAGAGTTGAGTGTGGCACAGCAGACCTGTCCCACACTAGAGAGTTTGAGACAGCAAGCTGTCAAACAGCAGAATGGGGATGTCAGTGATAGCCATAAGGTGTATTGGGAAGACCACCTCTTGTATACTGAGTCAAGGGACCCTAAACCTGGAGCTGCCAGGAGATTGGTCATCCCTTTGCAATACAGAGTTTCTTCTTACCTTGGCACATGACATTCCCTTGGCTGGGCATTTGGGCCAAAGTAAAACTTGGGACAGGCTTGTTTCCCTATTTCATTGGCCTTCTATGTCAGAGGACACCAAAGAGTTTTGTCACTCTTGTATGACCTGCCAAGCCAGTGGCAAGACTGGTGTCACTCCAAAGGCCCCCTTAATTCCACTTCCTGTGGTTGGGTGCCCTTTGAAAGGGTAGGGGTTGATATAGTTGGCCCCCTTGACCCTCCAACAGCTTCAGGCAATAGGTTTCTCCTGGTGGTAGTGGACCATGCCACTAGGTACCCTGAAGCCATCCCCTTAATGACCACTACAGCTCCTGCAGTGGAAAAGGCCCTCCTGGGAATCTTTTCCAGAGTGGGTTTCCCTAAGGAAGTGGTATCAGACAGAGGTAGTAACTTCATGTCTGCATACCTCAAAGCAATGTGGAAGGAGTGTGGTGTAACATACAAGATCACTACTCCTTATCATCCACAAACAAATGGCCTGGTTGAGAGGTTTAATAAAACTCTCAAATGTATGATAATGGGACTCCCTGAAAAACTCAGAAGGAGATGAGATGTCCTGTTACTTTGCCTCCTTTTTGCTCACAGGGAGGTACCCCAGAAAAGAGTGGGCTTTATCCCCTTTGAACTCCTCTTTGGGCACCCTGTGAGAGGTCCCTTTGCACTTGTGAAGGAGGGTTGGGAACAACCTTTAAAAGCTCCTAAACAGGACATTGTGGACTATGTACTTGGCCTAAGATCAAGAATGGCTGAGTACATGAAAAAGGCCAGTAAAAACCTTCAGATTAGCCAGGAGCTGCAAAAGCAATGGCATGACCAGAAGGCGGTCCTGAGTCAGTACCACCCAGGACAGAAGGTGTGGGTATTGGAGCCTGTGGCCCCAAGAACACTCCAGGACAAATGGAGTGGACCCCATCTAATTGTTGAGAAAAAGGGTGAGGTTACCTACTTAGTAGACCTGGGCACTGCCAGGAGTCCCCTTAGGGTACTCCATGTCAACCGCCTAAAACCCTACTTTGACAGGTCTGATATCACCCTGCTCTAGGCAACTGATGAGGGACTGGAAGAAGAGAGTGACCCTCTCCCTGATCTCTTCTCCACCACTGATGCAGATGGCTTAGTGGAGGGAGTAGTACTTGCAGATTGTCTTACTGCTGAGCAGAAAGATAACTGTATAAATCTTTTAAGTCAGTTTTTTTAACTCTTCTTACTGATACCAGGTACCACTACTTGGTGTGAGCATACAATCAACACTGGAGACAGTTTGCCTGTCAAAAGTAAGATTTATAGGCAGCCTGACCATGTCAGAGACTGCATTAAACAAGAAGTTCAGAAAATGTTAGACTTAGGAGTGATTGAGCCTTCAGAAAGCCAATGGGCTAGCCCAGTGGTGCTGGTTCCAAAACCTCACAGTAAGGATGGATAAAGAGAGATGAGGTTTTGTGTTGACTATAGAGGGCTCAACCAAGTAACCAAGACAGATGCTCACCCTATACCCAGGCCAGATGAGCTGATTGATACACTGGCTTCTGCCAAGTATCTGAACACTTTTGACTTAACTGCAGGGTATTGGCAGATTAAGTTATCAGAAGATGCAAAACCTAAAACTGCATTTTCAACCACTGGAGGGCACTATCAATTCACTGTGATGCCCTTTGGTATGAAGAATGCACCTGCCACTTTTCAAAGGTTGGTGAACACAGTCCTACAAGTGTTGGAAGCTTTTAGTGCAGCATATCTGGATGATATAGCTGTCTTTAGCTCCACCTGGGATGATCACCTGGTCCACCTGTGGAAAATTTTGGAGGCCCTGCAGAAGGCAAGCCTCACTATCAAGGCCTCAAAGTGCCAGATACGGCAGGGGAAAGTGGTTTATCTGGGCCACCTGGTAAACGGGAAACAGATTGCACCACTGCAGGGGAAGATCCAGACCATTATGGAATGGGCTCCCCCTACAACTCAAACCCAGTTGCAAGCCTTTTTAGGCCTCCAGGGTACTATAGGAGGTTTATTAAGAATTATGGCTCAATTTCAGCTCCCCTTAATGACTTTACTAATAAAAAGATGCCTAAAAATGTATTGTGGACAGCTAGCTGTCAAAAAGCTTTTGATGAGCTCAAACAGGCCATGTGCTCTGCACCTGTCCTAAAAAGCCCTTGCTACTCCAAAAAGTTCATAGTCCAGACTGATGCTTCTGAATTGGGGGTTGGGGCAGTGCTATCACAGATTAATACTGAGGGCCAGGATCAACTTGTTGCTTTTATCAGCAGGAGGTTGACCCCTAGAGAAAAGTGTTGGTCTGCCATAGAGAGAGAAGGCTTTTCTGTGGTCTGGGCACTGAAAAAGTTGAAACCATACCTGTTTGGTACTCACTTTATTGTTCAGACAGACCACAAACCTCTACTTTGGCTAAAACAAATGAAAGGTGAAAACTCTAAATTGCTGAGGTGGTCCATATCCCTACAGGGAATGGACTATACAGTGGAACATAGACCTGGGAGTACCCACTCCAACGCAGATGGACTCTCCAGATATTTCCACTTAGACAATAAAGACTCATCTGGGCAAGGTTAGCCTCATTTCCCCTCGTTTGGGGGGGGGGTGGGGGGCTTGTAGGAAAGTATCATCTTGCCTGGCATGTTACCCCCATCTTTTACTTGTATGTATGTTTGTTTTTGCCTACGTCACTGGGATCCTGCTTGCCAGGACCCCGGTGCTCATAAAGTATGCCCTGTATGTGTTCCCTCGGGGTGCCTAACTGTATCACTGAGGCTCTGCTAACCAGAACCTCAGTCTTTATGCTCTCTCTGCTTTTAAAATTCTCACTGCAAGCTAGTGACTAATTTTACCAATTCTGATTGGCACACTGGAACACCCTTATAATGCCCTAGTATATGGTACCTAGGTACCAAGGGTATTGGGGTTCTAGGAGATCCCTATGGGCTGCAGCATTTCTTTTGCCACCCATAGGGAGCTCAGACAATTCTTACACAGGACTGCCACCGCAGCCTGAGTGAAATAACGTCCACGTTATTTCACAGCCATTTTACACTGCACTTAAGTAACTTATAAGTCACCTATATGTCTAGCCCTCACTGAGTGAAGGTTAGATGCAAAGTTACTTAGTGTGAGGACACCCTGTCACTAGCCAAGGTGCCCCCACATTGTTCAGGGCAATTTCCCCGGACTTTGTGAGTGCGGGGACACCATTATACACGTGCACTACATATAGGCCAACACCTATATGCAGCGTCACCATGGTAACTCCGAACATGGCCATGTAACATGTCTAGGATCATGGAATTGTCACCCCAATACCATTCTGGTATTGGGGAGACAATTCCATGCATCCCCGGGTCTCCAGAATAGAGCCCGAGTACTGCCAAACTAACTTTCCAGGGTTTTCTCTGCAGCTACCACTGCTGCCAACCCTCAGACAGGTTTCTGCCCCCCTGGGGCCTGGGCAGCCCAGTCCCAGGAAGGCAGAACAAAGGATTTCCTCTGAGAGTGGGTGTTACACCCTCTCCCTTTGGAAATAGGTGTGAAGGGCCTGGGAGGAGTAGCCTCTCCTGGCCTCTGGAAATGCTTTGGAGGACACAGATGGTGCCATTCTTGCATAAGCCAGTCTACACTGGTTCAGGGATCCCCGAGCCCTGCTCTGGCACGAAACTGGACAAAGAAAAGGGGAGTGACCACTCCCCTGACCAGCACCTCCCAGGGGAAGTGCCCAGAGCTCCTCCAGTGTGTCCCGACCTGTGCCATCTTGGATGCAGAGGTGTGAGGGCACAATGGATAGCTCTGAGTGGCCAGTGCCAGCAGGTGACATCAGAGACCCCTCCTGATAGGTTCTTACCTTTCTCTGTAGCCAATCCTCCTCTGAGGGCTATTTAGGGTCTCCCCTGTGGGTATCTCATCAGATAACGAATGCAAGAGCTCACCAGAGTTCCTCTGCACTTCCCTCTTCGACTTCTGCGAAGGATCGACCGCTGACTGCTCCAGGATGCCTGCAAAACCGCAACAAAGTAGCAAGAAGACTACCAGCAACATTGTAGCGCCTCATACTGCTGGCTTTCTCGACTGCTTCCTGGTGGTACATGCTCTGAGGGCTGTCTGCCTTTACCCTGCACTGGAAGCCAAGAAGAAATCTCCTGTGCGTCGACGGAATCTTCCCCCTGCCAATGCAGGCACCAAACTTCTGCATCACTGGTTCTCTGGGTCCCCTCTCATCCTGACGAGTGTGGTCTCTGGAACACAGGACCTGGGTCCAAGTGTCCCCGACGGTCCAGTGGCCCGTCTGTTCAAATTTGGAGGAGGTAAGTCCTTGCCTCCCACGCCAGACAGTAATCCTGGGTGCTGCGTGAACTGCAGCTGCTAGGGATTCTGTGCACTTTTGCAATACTTTCTCATGCACAGCCTAGCCCAGGTCACCAGCACTCCATCCTGCATTGCCCAACTCGCTGAGTTGGACTCCGACTTCGTGGGATGCCCTTTTGTTGTGCTGAGTCTACCGTTGTGCTGAGATCTTCTGAACACCTGTTCAGGTGCTTCTGCGGGTGCTGCCTGCTTCTGCGTGGGCTCTCCGTGTTGCTGAGCGCCCCCTCTGTCTCCTCCTTCAAGGGGCAACCTCCTGGTTCTTCCTGGGCCCTGACTGTTCCCAAAACCTTCAACCGCGACTCTTGCAGCTAGCAAGGCTTGTTTGCACTCTTTCTGCGTGGACACAACTCTGCGTCCTCCAGCACGCCGTGGGACATCTTGTGACCAAAGGAGAAGTTCCTGGCACCTTCAGTTGTTGCAGAATCTTTGGCTCCTGCCCCCCCTGGACACTGGCTTGACTCTTGGACTTTGTTCCCTTTCTTTGCAGGTCCTCAGGTCCAGGAATCCGTCTACAGTGCTTTGCAGTCAGTTGTTGTCCATGCAGAATCCCCTATCTCGACTTTACTGTCTTTCTGGGGTAGTAGGGTAACTTTACTCCTACTTTTAAGGTTCTTGGGGTGGGTATCTTTGACACCCTTAGTGTTTTCGTACACTCCCAATGACCCTCTACACACTACACTAGGCCTGGGGTCCATTCTTGGTTCGCATTCCACTTTTGGATTATATGGTTTGTGTTTCCCCTAGGCCTATTGTCTCCTATTGCATTATATTGTGTTCTACAGTGTTTGCACTACTTTTCTAACTGTTTACTTACCTGATTTTGGTGTGTGTGTATATTTTGAGTATATTACTTACCTCCTAAGGGAGTATATCCTCTGAGATACTTTTGGCATATTGTCAGTAAAATAAAGTACCTTTATTTTTAGCAACTCTGAGTATTGTGTTTTCTTATGATATAGTGCTGAGTGATGTAAGTGGTATAGTAGGAGATTTGCATATCTCCTAGTTTAGCCTAAGCTGCTCTGCTATAGCTACCTCTATCAGCCTAAGCTGATAGAACACTTCTAATCTACTAATAAGGGATCACTGGACTTGGCACAAGGTGTAAGTACCACAAGGTACCCACTATAAGCCAGGCAGGCCTCCTAAATGGGGAGACTTCAAAGAGTGGCTTAGAAGTGCACAAGGTCCCCTTTCAGTTCCATCCTGTCTGCCAGGATCCCAGTAGGGGGTGTGGCAGTGCTTTGTGTGAGGGCAGGCTACTGTCCTTTGACATGGAAATGTCAGGCCCTCCACCCTCCCAGCCTAGGAAGACCCATTCAAAATGCAGATGTATGCAAGTGAGGCTGAGTACTGTGTGAATGCACACAAAGCTGTCAACCAAACCCAGCCAGATGTGGATTGTAAGGCACAGAAAGATTTAAGTGCAGAGAAATGCTCACTTTCTAAAAGTGGCATTTCTAAAATAGTAATATTAAATCCAACTTCACCATTCAGCAGGATTGCATATCACCATTCTGGCCATACTAAATATGACCTTCCTACTCCTTTCAGATCAGCTGCTACCACTCAAACTTTGTATGAGAGCAGCCCCCCATGTTAGCCTATGACGGTAGCAGGCCTCACAGCAGTGTAAAAACGAATTTAGGAGTTTTACACTAACAGGATATGTAAACTACACAGGTACATGTCCTGCATTTTGCCTACACAGCACCCTGCCCTATGGGTTTCCTTGAGCATACCTTAGGGGTTTCTTATATGTAGAAAAAGGGGAGTTCTAGGCTTGGCAAGTTCTTTTAAATGCCAAGTCGAAACGGCAGTGAAACTGCACAAAAAGGCCTTGCAATGGCAGGCCTGAGACAAGGTTAAGGGGCTACTTAAGTGGGTGGCACAATCAGCGCTGCAGGCCCACTAGTAGCATTTAATCTACAGGCCCTGGGCACATATGGTACACTCTACTGGGGACTTATAAGTAAATTAAATAGTCCAATTGGGTATGATCCAATGTTACCATGTTTAAAGGGAGGGAGCATATGCACTTTAGCACTGGTTAGCAGTGGTAAAGTGGGCAGAGTCTTAAAACCAGCAAAAACAGTATCTAAAAAGTGGAGGGAGGCAGGCAAAATGTTAGGGGTGACCACCCTAAGGCTGTCAGGTCTAACAGTCCAGTAGCTGGCCTACGCTTCATCTCGGTTGGCCTGCAAACTGGACTTTGTCCCGGTCCAGCATAAACAGATACCCCAATTAGTGCTTACTGCTTCTAAGTGCTATTTTCAAATGTATTCTTTAAAAATTTATATCATTGTCGTTTTGCTCTAGTTTTACTTATAAAAATATAGGGCCATATTTATACTTTTTGACGCAAAACTGCGCTAACGCAGTTTTGCGTCAAACAAATTAGCGTCGGCTAACGCCATTCTGAAGCGCCATGCGGGTGCCGTATTTATTCAATGACGTTAGCCGGCGTTAGCCACCGGCGCTGCCTGGTGTGCGTGAAAAAAAATGACGTACACCAGGCAGCGCCGGCGTAGGGGAATATGGAGCTTGGGCGCCAAAAAATGGGGCAAGTCAGGCTGAGGCAAATTTTTCGCCTCCCAACCCCCATTGAAATGACTCCTGTCTTAGCAAAGACAGGAGTCATGCCCCCTTGCCCAATGGCCATGCCCAGGGGACTTCTGTCCCCTGGGCATGGTCATTGGGCATAGTGACATGTAGGGGGGCACAAATCAGGCCCCCCTATGCCACACAAAAATAAAAATAAAAATACTTACCTGAACTTACCTTAATGTCCATGGGATGGGTCCCTCCAGCCTTGGGTGTCCTCCTGGGGTGGGCAAGGGTGGTAGGGGGTGTCACTGGGGGCATGGGAGGGCACCTCTGGGCTCCTTCCGAGCCCACAGGTCCCTTAACGCCTGCCCTGACCAGGCACTAAAAAACGGCGCAAAAGCGGCTGGACGTCATTTTTTGGGACCCGCCCACTCCCGGGTGTGAATTTTGCCCGGGAGTGTATACACGGCGCACATGCCTCGGAGTCAATTTTTTAGACGGGAACGCCTACCTTGCATATCATTAACGCAAAGTAGGTGTCCACGCTAAAAAATGACGCAAACTCCATGGACTTTGGCGCTAGACGCGTCTAACGCCAAAGTATAAATATGGAGTTAGTTTTGCGTTGGAATTGCGTCAAAAAAAACGACGCAATTCCGGCGCAAACAGAGTATAAATATGCCCCATAATGTATTTTTCTAACTTTGTGTGGAATCTTTTTGTGGTGTTTTCACAGTGTTACTCTTTGTTCTGTTAGACAAAAAACTTTACCCATTGCCTCTCAAGTTAAGCCTACATACTATATGCCAAGCTAAAGGAGGATGACCACAGGTTAATTTATGATGTGTATCTGACTTACCCTGACTAGCAATGTGGTTCTTGCTTGTAAAAGGTGCATACCTCTGCCAATCAGAAACCCAAGTTCTACCATGAGTTAGTTTAGCTCCACAAGTGTGCCATTGCGTTCAAAGAATCTTCTGATTACTGGATATTTTGTGACAACTTATCTCACAGTAGATCGCATATGGTCACCTTGAAGTCAGCATGAGAATAGAGCTCCAGATTCAAGTGACCATCTTCTTCTATGTGACAGTCATCCCCGACCAGTACATTTTCAGAGAATACTTATCATCAGGAAACATAGGTGACCTGGTAGATCTGCATCAAAATGCTATGACTTCCCTGGTGAGGAGTAGCAAAGCGTAATATCTCTTTGTTACTACCTCTTTCTATGTGTGCTGCTTACAACACAGTGCCTGTGTTGGCCCTAGGCAGCAGATTGTGCACCAACAAAGGAAAAAGACAGGAATGCACTGTATAATGTTAAATACAGCATATTCCTGCCCTTTGTCTTTTATACAGCACAGTTAGGTGACCTGCTGCACTGCACTTTGTGATTTCTTCATAAATATGCCCCCAGTATCTGGGGTGAGACACCTCCCTCAAGCCTGAAATTAGTAACTGCACTACTCTGTGGAACAGTTGAGCTAACTATCTCCCTGCTCCAGAAAAGGGTAACACACTTACCAATCACAGGCTTATTCATGTATGCATTATTGAATCACCACCATTTCTGCAAGAAAGTATGAGCACATGGTGAACGCTCCTGTGGTTATCTCTTGGAGTGTCAAAACACCTAGAAAGTCACCTGCATCTGTTGTCTTTGGATTCTTACAGTTATAAACAATGAAGGGAACCAACCTGTACCAACCCTCTATCAAGGCAGAGTGCGTTGCAGCTTGCATTCATATGTGCAAGTGACATAACTTTCCACATTCCACAATGGGCATATCGCCTGTAGAACATTATTATAAAATACAAGGCAAGGATCCCTTGATCTACTGCCATCACTGAAGGCTGTTATACTGTGTACACACCGCCATTACAAAAATACTATTACAGCTGTGTGTGGAACCTATCTCGATGCCCAGAGTCCTAACATGAAGTTCACTCTGAATTTCAATAGAACACAATTTAGCCATCTTGACCTTAAAGTGAGACTCAGAGAAAGTACCCTGTACACCACATTGTATAGGAAACCCACTCACATGAACTCCCTACTCAAATACAACATCCACCACCCATGGTCCTTAACCCCTTCGCTGCCAGGCCTTTTCCCCCTCAGGAGACAGGCCTTTTTTGGGCTATTTGGTGCAGTTCACGCTTAGGGCCTTATAACTTTTTGTCCACACAAGGTACCCACGCCAAATTTGCGTCCTTTTTTTCCCAACATCCTCCGGATTCTAGGGGTACCCAGAGTTTGTGGGTTCCTCTGAAGGAGACCAAGAAATTAGCCAAAATACAGCGAAAATGTTTTTTTTGTTGTTTAAATGGGAAAAAAGGGTCGCAGAAGAAGGCTAGTGGTTTTTTCCTGAAAATGCTAAAATCACCATCTTCCCAGCTTTCAGGATCAGGCAGACGTGAATCAGAAAACCACATTTTTCAAAATAATTTTGGCATTTTACTGGGACATACTCAATTTTTACTATTTGTGTGCTTTTAGCCACCATCCAATTAGTGACAGAAATGGGTGTGAAACAAATGCCGGATCCCAGAACGCTAAATATTTCTGAAAAGTAGACAAAATTCTTAATTCACCAATGGGTCATTTGTGTAGATCCTACAAGGTTTTCCACAGAAAATAAGAGCTAAAATTAAAACAATATTGAAACAGAGGTAAAAAAAAGTCATTTTTCTCCACGTTTTACTCTGTAACTTTTTCCTGTGATGTCAGATTTTCAAAAGTAATATACTGTTACGCCTTCTGGACTCCTCTGGTTGCGGGGATATATTGGGCTTGTAGGTTCATCAAGAACCCTAGGTTCCCAGAGCCAATAAAAGAGCTGCACCTTGCAATGGGTTTTTCTTGTATTCCTGGTATACAGCAATTCATTTGGTGAAATATAAATAGTGAAAATAGGTTTCAAGGAAACCTCTGTATTTCCAAAATGGGCACAAGATAAGGTGTTGAGAAGCAGTGGTTATTTGCACATCTCTGAATTCCGGGGTGCCCATACTAACATGTGAATTACAGGATATTTCTCATATAGGCGTCTTTTTTACAAACTGTTTTACATTTGGAAGGAAAAAATGTAGAGAAAGACAAGGGGCAATAACACTTGTTCTGCTATTCTGTGTTCCCCCAAGTCTCCCAATAAAAATGGTACCTCACTTGCGTAGGTAGGCCTAATGCCCATGACAGGAAACACAACATGGACACATCACATTTTTACATTGAAAACTGATGTGTTTTTTGGAAAGTGCCTACCGGTGGATTTTGATCTCTAGCTCAGCCGGCACCTAGGGAAACCTACCAAACCTGTGCATTTTTTAAAACTAAACACCTAGGGTAATTCAAGATGGGTTGACTTGTGGGGCCCACACCTGGTTCTGTTACCCAGAATTCTTTGCAAACCTCAAAATTTGCCCAAAAAGCACTTTTTCCTCACTTTTCGGTGACAGAAAGTTCTGGAATCTGAGAGGAGCAACACATTTTCTTCCACCCAGTGTTCCCCCAAGTCTCCCAATAAAAATGGTACCTCACTTGTGTGGGTAGGCCTAGTGCCCGCGACAGGAAATGCCCGAAAACACAATGTGGACACATCACATGTTCACAATGAAAACAGAGCTGTTTTTTGTAAAGTACCTAGCTGTGGATTTCGGCCTCTAGCTCAGCCGGCACCTAGGGAAACCTACTAAACCTGTGCATTTTTTAAAACATGACACCTAGAGGAATTCAAGATGGGGTGACTTTGCATTTCTCTACCGGGTCGGCAGTGACCTCACTGTGGGGGTGAGGGGTATCGGGGGTGGAAGGGGAAGCGATTCCCCTTCCATCCCTGCCCTGGCTGATGGGGGAGCAGAAGCAGTCCCCGGTAGGCCAAGTGCAGGATGAGCTGGTCTCATCCCCGCCACACTGTGGCCGTGGCCGAGGGCAAGACCAGCTCGTCCAGGACACCCTAAGGGTTAATGGACAATCTGTCCTATGGACAATTTCTGTGATTATGGTTGAAGTTGTTTTTTGAAAGAAGACTAATTTAGGCAAGCTGGGTAATGGAAAGGGCGACTGCTTGAGAGTGACTACCCCTTAAAGATTATCAGTAGAATACTCAACAGGGCTTGGTTTTGTCCAATGGAGTATTTTATCCCCATGAAAGAAAAAAGACAATGGGCCCGATTCACAAAGGTAAACTTAGAAGCTTGGTCTAAACCTTAGACAGCAGATTAGTCATGGTGAGCACTTTCTCCCCTGTCAGTAATGGTATTCAAAAGATTATCAAAAACCAGTGGCTACTATTGCAAGATGCATGTACTGATGGTCATTCTCTAACTGTAGTAGACGTAATGCGGTATACATGATTAAATCTCCTTGCAATAAAGTAGATAATGGCCAGATGTCAGAGGGGGTGAAGCAGAGAATTCTCCAACACGGCAGCAGGATTAGGGGCAAAGTGGGAGGGGGCTTTGGCTTGTCATTTCACGGAAGTGGGACACACGGAAGATGACATGTACTGGCAAGTGCTTGAAGTGGTGACATTGAACTACTGAGGCAGGGACATTTGATTAGAACTGAGAGAATGCAAATAGATGGACTTGCTTGAAAGCACAATGAAGGGACTGAATGATCTATATGATCTACACAGACTCTCGGTGCTGCAAGTCTGGATGGCTTTTTTCAAACGAGATATGATAATGATACACAGAAATGAGTATCTTGGAAAATGCATTTATTATATGATTCAGAATTTACCATATATGTATACTGTACAAAAAAGGATGTAATGTAGAAACCAATGTAATTTGAATGAATTGCATATTTGCAGTGAAATGTACATCTATGTAAATTTGTACAGGCTGAAATGTGTACCTTGTTATATCTCCATATGGAGACACAGTGATGGCATTGTGATAGATAAGGAGGAGGTATACGGTTTGCTTCCTTACATGAGGCAGATATTGCCAGAAGCTTCCTAATGGTCATAACTTGGTCTAGTGTGTAATGTGGACAAATTAAAATATTTTTCACCCACAGCTTTAATAGTTTCTTTTTAATGGTGGCCTGCAGCGATGGAAATAGTTGGAGGCATTGATCCCTTGTATTTTATAGTAATCTTCTATGTGCAATTTGTATATTGTGAAATATGTTCTGGGAAGGTCACTGCACATATGAATGCACACACCAGGACACTCTACCTTGACAGACAGTTGGTATGGATTTGTTCCCTCCATTGTTTATAATTCTAAGACTTCCAAGAAGGCGGATGCAAATTAATCAACTAGTTGTTTTGACACTCCAAAAGATAACTGCGTGAGCATCTGATGCACATCCATACTATCTTACTTCTTACAGCTACTACAGAGGTACAATATAACACATGAAAATCGTAAGTGTATTTACCCATATGTGGAGTAGGCAGATAGTCAGCTTGACTGTTACATAGAGTGGTGTAAGGGCTAAATTTCAGGCTTGAGGGAGGTGTTCTTCTCCAGATACTAAGCGCATTGTTACTTTCCAGATTCCTTTGGAATATCCAATGGTACCACATATGTCGTGTGGCAGCCCAACAGACATTGTTTTGATACATTGTTATGGCATGTAAGTCCTTGATGGTGTGTGGCATAATTGCAATACTTGACATATGGGCCAATGTTTGGCACACGTTTAGAATAGAACTATATCGCATGCCACGTGCATGTCGATGAACCATGGGGGCATTCAGGGTGATGATTACTAACAGGTTGAATCTCATGTGGGTGCAATGATAAACATGTGTGGTTGCAGAATACAAAGTGACTAAGAAGAATCCCAGAATTATAGCGATAAAACAGACTATGGTCTATATTAGCAGATGTAAGAATTTTTATGGCTCACACACCATCAGGCTATTATTGGCTAACTGTACACAGGGTGAGATTTTGACATCTTTAATTGGATGCCTTGCCTTTATTCCAGGACACCCTGAGGATGACTCTTTGAGTGTCCAAACACTCACAGTGTGTGGTGAATATGTGTGTTTTGGATAACAGGGAACATTTAGGGGGTTATTACAACTTTGGAGGAGGTGTTAATCCATCCCAAAAGTGACGGATATACCACCAGCCGTATTACGAGTTCCATAGGATATAATGGACTCATAATACGGCTGGTGTTTAACACCTCCTCCAAAGTTGTAATAACCCCCTTAGTGTGAACCTTCTAGAATACAGGTACTAAATAATGTATTTCTTTTGTCATAGGTACATTAGATGGATGACACAGGTCCTGATGAGATACAACAAGTATATATGGATCGAAATCTCAACACTCCCACTCCCTGTTGTTTTTCTGCTTAAGATTTAGCTACGAGATACGATATGTATAGAGACACTAACTCAATTGACATCTTAATTTGAATAATTGTTCAACCTTGGGACTTGATCAATGTCTTGCTATATGTTTTTGTGTATTTTGTTCACTGAGCACTGTGTCATCTGCAATTAGTGTAATGTACAAACTTTATTCTGTTCCTTTAAAACAAATGTAATATTTTGTGATTAAATAAGAGAAAAATTATCCTGTATCTTGTTTGACAGTATTCAATACCAAATGAATAGTGGAATCAGATCACATTCCTCACAGGAAAATTAGAGGTATTGGCAAATGAGCCCTACGGGATAATTGTTCAGTTATATTATGTCTACCCTAGTTCTCATGGGCAGATAGAGTTGCCATGGCTTCCTTTACACACAGGTTCACAGAGTTTCAGTGGGACTGTGGTACCTTGTCATGGATGCAGCTGTGGCTGCCACTAGAGAGTGCCAGAGTGGTGCCCATTTCGATTTCCAAGATATGTGTTTGGTAATTGTCAAGAGCAATTACCATTCACATAAGTTGTTTTTCTAATGAAAACGGGCTTTAAGCCCATACCAGGTGCTGAACACATTCTCTGGCTGTCTTTCATCCTTTATGAGATGAGAGTCACGCAGCCAGACACTATTTTGAGTGACACATGCTCCAGTGAGGTAGTGCAACATAGAATTTTTCTTTTTTTAAAACAATATCTAAGCAGGCTAAGGGCTGACCTAGTGCCAACTCTGGCCTGTAGTTTTCTGGGGTCTGAAGAGACCTCCCATTCATGATGTGTAGCAGTGTCATATTTGCAAGCAATCCCTGGCATTTAGGGCATAAGCCCAGTATTCCTGGGACTGCCTATCAATCATTTCAGATGCTGCAGGCAACACTATTTCCTAATTTGTCAACTGACTTATTGGGAAAAGGTCTTGCTTCCAGCCTGTGAAAGTTTGCAGGCATGTGACCTGAGTTCAAAAAGTCATGAGATTCTGAGACCTCAAGCTACATGTATGCTGAAAACTGATACAATGTGCATGTTTTAGCTCGCTTAGATTATCTGTGTATTTGCATGGGTGGCAGAGAAGGAATGCCTGGCACTCTCAAGCTGCCTCCCCTGGACTGGAACAGCAGCATCACACCCTGTGGTGGGCCGATGTGTGTGCTTCAGAACAGGATCCACCAAGTAAGTGGGACAGGGGAAGGGAGGCCTTCCATCAGCCTATGGCTTGTTTTTACTGTTTTTTAAACAATAATAAAAAAAGACAGTCTGGCACAGCAGAACACACACCCTGAACTCATGAATTTAAAAGTGCTCCTATTGTGTGCCTTTATCATGCTGGGGTGGACATTTTACTTTAGTACCTCAGCTTATATCAGTATATTAAGAAACATTTATTAAAACTGTTAATAAATGCCTCTCAATATAGCTATATAAACAGATGAACTAAATTAAAACACCCCCGCATGTCAAAAGCATATAAGAGAGTACTTTTAAAAATTCCGGTTATGGATGTGTGCATCCTGAACTCACATCTTTAAAAGTCTCTTGAATGCTTTTTTCACACAGAAAAAGTGCATTTAAATGTGCACTTTCCTTTCTAAACTTTGCATGACCTGTGTTCATTTGACTTTATTGATTTGCTAATGTTAACAAAAGTAGAAATGTTTCTATTGTGACTTCTGCATGGCCTTTGCATGACCCAAATGTCCTATGCTAACAAAGAAAGCTAAATTATTTTATTATTTTTAACAGCTTGACCTGCATTGTAATCTCAAAATGGGCTAAACTTATCTGAACCTTTGGGCCAGATGTAGGAACCGTTTTGCATGGCGCAAACTGCGAAATTTGCTGTTTGTGCCATGCAAAACGGGCATCGCGATGCACATTCCCATTTTGCGAGTCGGTACCGACTCGCAAAATGGGAATGCGACTCGCAAATAGGAAGGGTTTTACCTTCCTTTTTGTGATTCGCACCGCAATGCAGAATTGCTTTGTGACCGCGAACGCAGTCGCAAAGCAATTCGCAGTTAGCACCCATGTCAAGTGGGTGCTAACTCATTCGCAAAAGGGAAGGGGTCCCCATGGGACCCCTTCCCCTTTGTGAATGTCGCCAAAAATAATTTTTCAGAGCAGGCAGTGGTCCAATGGACCACTGCCTGCTCTGAAAAAATAAAACCAAATGGTTTCATTTTTTCTTTTGTATTGCAACTCGTTTTCCTTTAAGGAAAACGGGCTGCAATGCAAAAAATAAAGCTGTCACAGACATGGTGGTCTGCTGTCTCCAGCAGGCCACCATCCCTGTGAGTGCAGGGAATCGCAAGGGGGTCGCAAATTGCGACCCACCTCATTCATATTAATGAGGTGAGTCTTTGTGACCCGCTTGCGATTCGCAGATGGTGTCATGGACACCATTCTGCATATGGTTTCGCGACTCGCAAATTGCGAGTCGAAAAACCATATCTACCTAAATCTGGCTCTTTGTTCTTAATGAATAGGCATTGTTGTGGAGAGGTATGAGAATAAGGATGACCAACGCTATTTGTGCATAACATTTACATGCATGTCTTTTCTTTCAGAGACTAAGACAGCTGAGAAAACACTTTAAAATTTCAACTAATAATATGGAACAATGATTTGGTTATGGAACAACGATGTGGTTAGTTTTATTTCACATACCTGTTTATTTTATTTTATTCGATGTATTCTTCTATGCATTATTTGTGTTTTTACTATTATGATGTTTCTTTGTGACCCTTGTTCCTGAATCCCTACGTCTTATTTTTTATTTTTTATTAGAAGCATATTCTGTACCTATTATTATAGTTTGTTTTGTTGAAATAGTAAAAGTGTCTGGAAAAACCTTAACGAATGTAGAATTGTTATGAAATGTATCTTACGGTTGTAACTGTCTTTGTCAGAAGTTGCCACCTCTGCAGAAACGACTCTTGTCTTATGTTTTCATTCCGTGATTGGCTGTCTAATACCTTGGATGAAACAATTTCACTAACATTTATAATATTGTATGCAGTTATAAAAAGTGTCCCAGGGAATAGTGAGGGTGAGAGAGTGAGCACACACGCACTGGTTTTGATTCAGACCTCTCTCTCTCTCTCTCTTTCTCTCTCTTTCTCTCGCTGAGCCACTGACGGCGAGCAAGATTTTGCTCTCAGACTAGACTATTCTCTATCAGAGTCTGTTCCATATTCTTTATAAGTACTGATAGCATCGCTGGCTAGACTGCCTCTTAAAAGTTTGTTACTTTAGTTATTTCTGGCAAAAAAGTTTTTCTGACAAAATGTTTTACTTTTACTGATTTAAAATACTATAATAGGGATGGATGATTGCGGGACACAGTTTATGCAATGTTATGTAAACCTTATTTGACCAAGAAAGAAAAGATAAAACTTATGATAAATATACCTTTAAAACTGTAACTAAAACTCTCATTATTGACTCATGAATGATATTTGATGTATTGAATTTGAAAATTGCAACATTTATTTCTAGCCCATTCGAAAGATCCCCTCCTGGATGTCTAAGAGTTGCAGAGTATTTTATAAATTAACAAATGCCTCTAAACATAGTGATATAAATGGATGTGTTAAAGTGCGATGCCGCTCCATATTAAAAGCATGCAAAAGAGGCACCCCTCCATTTCCAAATTTCAGCAGCTGCCATTGCATGGATAGACTGGTATGCATCCATATACATGATTTCTAAAGCACAAGTCTAGAGGCAATGCAGTAGGGTGCTGCTCAAGAAAGAATTTTACAATGATGAAACAAGAGGGTCATGGGGGCAACATGCACTTCAACTACTGTACGTGTTGTAGTGAGGTATGATTTATGCAGGGGACTTCACTGGTGGTACGTTCCACTGGAAATAAAAGAGAAGGGAAAGTAAGGGTGCATGCGAGGGTAGGGGTAAATTGGCAGAATAGGAAGTAGTGGAAGGTGCAGGAAATGTCGCATACGAAGAGAGAAGCAGTGAAGAGGTTATGGTGGGAGAGCGGGGAGGAAGATTGTGCCTTGGGAGAGTCATGCTGCAGTGAGGTGCTGCATGAAAAGCTAATTCTTCAGCTTGTTTTCAAAAGTGAGAATGAATGTATCCCAGTAGATCTGAAATGTAATATCTTTCTACACTCTTCTGACATTGTAGGAGAATGTACATCATGTTGTCTCCTACTTGCATTTCATAATTCCTAATCTCCTAGTGCTACTGCTGAATGTTTTGTGTGTTTCATCAGAGGTTCTCATCTTGATCTTCAGTCATGAGGATGTGTTGGAGTTCATAACTACCTTATGAACAATACATTAGAGTGTGAATATGATACATGGAGGCAGTTAGATCCAGTGGAATTTCCTCAGCACCGCCTGGATGAGTCAACCTTATAAAGAGCCATTGTTTTTAAAGGCAGACAGTGCAGCTGTCTCAATACAGGAGACAATAGCACCCTGGTTGGTATAAGAACCACAGAATTCTCTTTGGCAATCTAGAGTCAATATAAAAGGTGAGAATCCAGCATCAAGATGTTGCTGTTATCTAATGTGCCCTTATATACCAGCACCTGAGTAGTGTCCAGACAATCCTACAAGAGAAAATGTTTAATCCACAAAATTACTAGAACAGGATAATTAAACGCTAATAGCTATGTTAACCTTAGCTACTTTTGACAATGAAGACTCATGATAACTCCGTACATATGTATCTTTAGGGAAGGTAGCTATCACTAACAGATCCACATGAATGAATGGATATCACTGTGATGTGGCCACACACATTTTGTTGCAGTGGAGCACATAAGAAAACAGTCTTGGCCTTGATTAATACAATCTAATGTGCCTTCATCTAATCCCCTATAGTTCCCGAAAGAGTGAAAAGGCCAAAGAGCTCTTAGTCTATGGAGCATACAAGTATCAGATCTGTAAAAATTGTGAAGTGGTCCTAGCTAGTTTGTGTCTAAATGTGACTATCTCTGAATATTCCTTATCATACTATTTAAAAACAAGGCCCTACATAATGTAGAAACTAAGTATGCGCTTTTGCCTCTGTCATCCATAGGAAGGTGGTAGACCTTTACTCTTTCAAGAGAACCTCAAAACATGTTTGCAAAATAAGGACTGCTTAATTGACGTGCATTTTCCAAAAGTTGACAAGTCTGTTCCACCTATCCCACAGACGAATATTTTAGCCTGCTGCCTATTCTTAGTGATTTAGTGAGATTGTAAAGATTTTTTGATGACATAATACATCCTTCCTTGAGGCAACAAACATTTGTGTTGCTCATAGCCTTCAACAGTAGGTGGTGTAGATGCACAAACCCATAAGCAAATTCCTCCTTGTGCACCATGACCAGACCAGGAGTGGAGCATTCCCTACCGGACATTGATGCTCCTCACTGCACCTGTCTCTCTTAATTGATAAACTAGGTGCCAAAAGTTCTGAGGGCAAAAACAGGGCATTTCTGAAAAAGACCGACAGACATAGACCTTCATTTAAAAATATACTTAAATGAATTAAAGAAATGCACAAGTTGACCCATTAAATTTAAATTAGTAGGCATTAGCGGGCAGATGTACAAAGTTTTTTTGAGGTTGAACTGCCAAAAAGCATTCTCACATGTACCAAGCCCTATTTGCAAGTTTGTGAGCCAGAATTAGGAAGGGGCGTTTTTAGGGCACCCCTTCCTCATACCAAGTCACAGTGGTATGAATGAATGTTTTGCAACAGAAATGCAGTCACAAAACATTTGCATTTTACTACCTACTTCAAGTAGGTGTAATCCCATTTGCAAATGGAAAGGGGTCCCCAAGGGTCCCCTTCCCCTTTGAGAATATTGGAAAACATGTTTAGGAGCACGCAATTGTACCACGGACCACTGCTTACTCTTAAAAAATGAAAAGAAAATGTTTTTGCCTCTGACCCCCCTCCTGTCCTCTATTGCCCACTTATGTGGCCCTATACCCTCCCTCCTACCTTCTGTGGTCCATCGTTGTGCCACTGCCCCTGTCGCCTGCCTGTCATTCTCGTAGCCTTCTAGAGCACTAACCATGGTTTCTATCACACAAAAGGACCGTTTAATTTTGTTAATTTCTAACAGAAATGCTATGGGTTTTACAGATTTGACTCCATCAAGATGACTTTAGGTGTGGCACACGTTTGATATAAATACAAGGGTTAGTGCTCTAGTTGTTTATCAGATCACGGTGAGGTACTGCAGTGGCATATTGGGGAGTTAACTGAAAAACTGCTTCTGGTTTTGAAAATAAATGATTCAATGTATATGTCAGAACATTTAACTGACATAGATCAACAATAGATTTTCGAAATTCGAAAATGTGTTGTCATTTTAGCTTGCCAGAACACTCACCACAATTTCTATGAAAAAAACAGTCCCCTTCATTTTATTTCGAAAGGAAGTGCATTACCTTTTTCAGATTTGCATCCATCAAGATGGCTTCAGGTGTACTGCACTTCTGTCACAAATTCAGAATGTTAGTGCTCTAGTTTTTCTTTAGAACATTGAGGTAGACTGCAGTGGAATACTGAGGAATCAAGTGACAGACTGCAAAAGATCTGACACAAAGCAAAGGACGTATGCATTTAGAGTTTGGCCACATGGGGGGGGGGGGGGGCGTGGGTTTCTGGAGGGAGTGGGCTGTCCATAAAGGGTGGTGCACAGCATAAAGACCATGCACATCAGTGCTTTGTCAACCCGTGTGGTTAGGGCCTATGAGGGGTTGACTGTGTGCAAAGGGTTTGGCACAGTATGAAGGCCGTGCACACTAGGGTCTTGCCCCCTGAGAGGGCTTTAGGTCCCGAAGGGAGAGTGCTATCCATGAGTGATTGTGCACAGGGAGAAGGCTGTTTGCAACAATGCCTTTCTCATCTGTGTGCACTTGGTTTCCCACAGGAAGTGGTGGTTCAATGTTCATATTGGTTTTGATACAGGGTGAAGGTCATGCACACTTCAGGTTTGGCCACCTAATGGATGATAGAATGTCCTTAAATACCCTTATAGCCCACTGCAGCAGGATATACCAGTCAAAAAGGGTTCTGAGCCCATCCCCAGTCTACCCCTTGCTATACACATTGTTTGGCCTTCACATGAGGTAGTCTGCAATTTCTGGCCTGCAGTCAGTCTCTGCTCCCAACCCATTGCGGGTGGCTAACTTACTGCCTCACACTGCTTTTGGTGGTGTGTGTCATGGTGTAAGATGCAGGGCTTGGCCTTTGGCCAGGCCCTGTGCCCAACACCTCCACCAGCACGCAACTCCTTTGCTTTCCCTGCCACATCAATCATAGATTTTAAAATATTTTTTGGGCACCACATTACTCCTGCAGTACTAACAACAAACGTCAACTCACTTGCCTCCCATAGTAGTCCCGCAGCGCCACACACGCAGGACCACGCTGAGTTTCGCTGAAGTACAGTGGTACATGTGACACTTTTTCTTTTCACTTTGGCCTTTTGGTGGTTCCCTCTGGCTCCCATTCAGAGGTGCCAAATGGGCACCCGTACCCTGTCCCCTTATATGTTGTTATATCCATCTACAGGGCACAGGGTCTGAGGCCCTGTGTCCTATTATAGTGGCCACCAGTACCATTAGAGTTGAGAAAGAAAAGCCCTTTTTGCTAATCACAATGCTCAATTTTATTAAATTGTGATGCTGCCGAAGTAGTGTTATACTCCAGATGAACCAATCATCCACCTAGCACTATATTTTGAACCTTAATTTCTCTGAAATAGTGGATGGACCTACACTGAATCCCAAAAAGCATACTTTCAGAATAATGAGCTGGCTTTCTGACAAATTTGGTGTAAATTGATTTAGCTGATTTGTTATTGCTTCCCAAAATTCGTATGAGAAATTGCACTGGAAAACGTTGTTCATGCCCAAAAGTAACTATAACTCACAACCCTACCATGCACAATCTTGTCATCAGTGAATTTGCAGTCATGTTGTCAATTATGCCATAGATCATGTCATGCGTGATGTTGTGGGTAATTAGCAATGCCTGCCAAATGTGTAATTTATAGTTACTTTAGGGCATGAGTCATAGTTAATGGAGAGTACTATAACTGGTGAATTTCAGTTTTTTTTAGTTTAAAACATTATGTTGGCACTGAAATTTTCACCTAACTATAATGTTACTTTACCGTTGTTTTTGTCAGTGAATTTTGAAGGTTTTTTTTTAATATAAAGTAATATATAATTACATTTCCTAGATAAGATGTCACTAGGGTTTTTTTTAACGTAAAGTAATATTTTATTACAATGTGTAATGCTCACCCATCCTTTCCACCCTCTTGGGCCTTGGCCTGAGCAAGTCAGGGAGGCATCTGTGTACCACCTCGCCTTTTTAAAAGAGTGGCCCCAGGGAGATGGGGTCCCCCAGGTCTTATGAGGCACCTAGTAAGGGGCAACATGTTCTACTCCCCTTTAATTTAACCACAGCCCTGGGGATGGATACCTGGGGCCCTAGGCTTAGAGACGGAGTTGCACATCCTCCTCCCCTTTCATTTTATGTGGGGGCCCAGGAGATAGGGTCCCGGGAGCTGTAAATAGTTTGAGGAGGGGGACTACACGTGGCCCAATCCTTTAGGGATACGGTTTCTGGGGGGGCTCAGGAGTCTCTGCCTCCTCTTTAATTTAATAGGGGGCACTGTGTGATGGGTCCTTAGGGCTGTAATTAGCTTGATGAGGGGGGCTGTGTACCACTTACCCCTTTAGAAAAGTTTGCAGGCCCTAGGAATAACTTCCTCGCGTCTGAAATTGGCTCAAGGCGGAGTGCCCCATGCAAGTAACCTCGCTCAAACAATTATAGATATTGACCACCGGGCCCAAGCCTACCCTGGTTGGTCATATTAATTTAAAATAAAATTGGTAACACAATTTTTTTGCGACAGTCTTTTAAGAGTACTGCAGGATTGTGGCAAAAAAAATGTAACACATTTTTGGTCCTGGGGGTCCATTTGGGCCTCCTCATAAGGGCCCTGGGGGGTGGGATATCCCTACCCTGCCCCCCTCATATCTTTTTCTATATATTTTCAGCTCAGAGTTATAAGTCCACAGTGTTCTGTGATGGTCACCGCAATTTTTTCTAACCTGATGCGTCCAGTCAGTCAGAGCGTTCTCTCCCACTTGCCCCTGCTGGAACGAGATGGTGCAAAGGGAAAAAAAGCAGCCCCACCATTAAAACACTCTATGTTTTTTTAGGTTAAGCTTGCGGGACTCTGGCGAGGGTTCCTTAAACCCAACCATCCAGACATACAAATATTTTTGTACCTTAATTTGTCAAAAACTACTGAACAGATTTTCACCAAATCCCAAAAAGCATACTTTCTGGGCAAAGATTCAGGCCCATATTTATACTTTTTGACGCTAAACTGCGCTAACGCAGTTTAGCGTCAAACAATTTAGCGCCGTCTAACGCCATTCTGAAGCGCCATGCGGGCGCCGTATTTATGGAATGGCGTTAGCCGGCGCAAGCAGACCGGCGCTGCCTGGTTTGCGTGGAAAAAAACCACGTAGACCAGGCAGCGCCGGCGTTGGGAAAAAATGACGTTAGGGCGTCTTAAAATGGGGCAAGTCAGGTTGAGGCAAAAAAATCGCCTCAACCCGATTTGCGCCATTTTTTTAAGACGCCCAGACGCCATTTCATGACTCCTGTCTTAGTAAAGACAGGAGTCATGCCCCCTTGCCCAATGGCCATGCCCAGGGGACTTGTGTCCCCTGGGCATGGTCATTGGGCATAGTGGCATGTAGGGGGGCACAAATAAGGCCCCCCTATGCCACCCAAAAAAAAGTAAAAAAATATAAAAAATAATACTTACCTGAACTTACCTGAATGTCCCTGGGGTGGGTCCCTCCATCCTTGGGTGTCCTCCTGGGGTGGGCAGGGGCGGCAGGGGGGGTCCCTGGGGGCAGGGGAGGGCACCTGTGGGCTCATTTTGAGCCCACAGGCCCCTTAACGCCTACCCTGACCCAGGCGTTAAATAGTGGCGCAAATGCGGGGTTTTTTGACCCGCCAACTCCCGGGCGTGATTTTTGCCCGGGAGTATAAATACGACGCATTTGCGTCGCCGTCATTTTTTTAGACGGGAACGCCTTCCTTGCATCTCATTAACGCAAGGAAGGCGTTCACGCAAAAAAATGACGCTATTTGCCAATACTTTGGCGCTAGACGCGTCTAACGCCAAAGTATAAATATGGCGTTAGTTTTGCACCGAATTTGCGTCGAAAAAAACGACGCAAATTTGGCGCAAACGGAGTATAAATACGGGCCCTGGTATTACAGCTTGCATGCTTTCCAAAACTACTCACATATCACAGTGCACTATGCCATCTGCACTCTGAACGTTTTTATATTTCGATTTCAAGAGATCGCATAACTGCATTTGTCCAATGTGTAGCACACAAGAAATTGCGTCCCCTTTGTCACTTTATTGTACTTATATCATTCCCATCTTTACCTTGGCATGTATTTGTGTTCAGTCTAAGGACCTCATTTAGAAAAGGGAGTAATTATGTAAGCATCCCACCGATGCATTAATTTGCCTCATTTATAGTGCAGGGGAAGGGACATTTCTGATTGCAGAGTCCCTGGCACCTCTGCCACTGTGGGATAGCCTCACATCGGTCATGGGCCTTGGACAAATTACATCAAAAGGCCCTCAAATAAGAGCTGATCATTCAGTGTATTTCCAATCAGCCAAACAAACACTTCAGATGTCCACCATGTGCTGGAAGAAAACTCCCGGTTGGAGTGCCATAGAAACATTAATTATGTAAGATCTGGAGACGTGCCTCTACTATGGTGGATTCACTTGTTTAATTCAGGATTCACACAATTGAATGAACTTTGACGAAGATCTATGGAATGGCTTATTGCTGGGCACATTTGGTTTTGCCAAACAGCTCCGGCAATGCATGAATGAAGGTTCCCAGAGAAAACTGTACTTTGTTTCAATCATCCCTAATGTGTAGGAGGGAGGAGTCTGGCAGACAAGAAGACAGGCTGTACAGTATGCCCTAAGCTTATGGTATGTGGAGATAGGGCTTTGCATCGCTTTTAAATTTTTAGACCTGGGGTTTTGTGGTGCAGACTCAAGTCTGTGGGAATAAGTGGTTTTGCTTGAAACGTAAATGCTATTCTGAGGACTTTTATTTAACCTTGAAGTTAACTCCCTTAACATTTACGTTAAGGTACTTAGACTGTTTTTATTCAAATGAGTGTTTTAGGTTTATAGGCGTTCACTTCGAATTGTTGCTGGTTTTAGGCTTATGTTTAGGAATTTAGCTTAGGCTTTCAAGTTAGTGTTAGGCACCTATTTAGCACTAGGACTATAGTTTAGCTATAGACTTTGGACATAGATTTAGGGGCTCATTTACAAGGCCCTAGCAGCACACTGCTTCACTCGAGCATCATTGTTTTTGCCTGTCAATGTCCCACGTTTTCACAGATACATCAGAAATTCTGATGCATCTGTTAGTGTTAAAGCCATGCATTGCTGGAGTTGCGTCATTAACCTGATGCAACTCCAGCAATCCAAGTAGAAATCCATTGGAAAAAGCCCTGTGACAGTTTTACACCTGGTTCGAGCAGGCAGTATCACTTTGACGCAGGGGAGTCATAGAGTAACACAGTGAAAAGTTCTAAATTTCACTGTGTCAGTTCTACGGGGCTTTTTCAGTGGAAACGCATATCCTGGATAGATAATATTTGGCGGAGGTATAATGTGATGCAGGGCTTTACAAACTGACGCATTGGACTCAATGTGTCACTTTGTAAAGATGGAGCAGTGTAGTGCACTGCTAGAGCCATCGCTGCATTAAAAAAAATGACACAGCAGCGGCGCAGGCTTGTAAATGACGCCCTTAGTTTTAGTCTAAACTTGTGGTATATGGGTGTGGGTAAAATGTTACTCGAAGCTAAAAGACACAAGTTAAAATGGCTTTAGTCCAAAACAAAACATTTCAAATGAATATTAACCAAAATATATAAAAGATCAAAATGAAGGAAATGCAAATCAACAAACCTGTTCTAAAATTAGTTGGGGTTACAAATATATAGCTCCAGCAATGCAGGTAGAGTTCCATTGGAAAAAGCCCTGTGTCCGTTTTACGCCTGGTCTAAGCAAGTGGTAACATTTTGTCGCAATGCAGTCGTAAAGTGACACAGTGAAAAGTTGTAAATTTCACTTTGTCGGTTCTAGATGGCTTTTTCAGTGGAAACGCATACCCTGCATATAGAATACCTGGTGCAAGTATAATATGACGCAGGGCTTTACAAACTGACGCATTTGGATTAATGCAACAGTTTGTAAATATGGAGCAATGTAGAGCACTGCTAGAGCCATCACTACATTTTAAAAAATGACACAGCAGCGGCGCAAGGGGCATGTAAATGACGCCCTTAGTTTTAGCCCAAACTTGTGGTATATGGGTGTGGGTTAAATGTTACTCAAATCTAAAAGACATGAGTTAAAATGGTTTTTGTCCAAAGCAAAACATTTCAAATGAATATTAACCAAAATATATAAATCCGAATTAATTAGATCAAAATGAAGGTAATACAAATCAACAAACCTGTTCCAAAATTAATCAGGGTTACAAATATATAGCTCCAGCAATGCAGGGAGAGTTCCATTGGAAAATACCCTATGTCAGTTTTAAACCTGGTCTGAGTTGGCGGTAACATTTTGACGCAGTGAAGTCATAGAGTGACACAGTGAAAAGTTGTAAATTTCACTGTGTCGGTTCTAGATGGCTTTTTCAGTGGAATGCCTACTCTGCATTTATAATACCTGGTGCAGGTATAATGTGGCGCAGGGCAAACTGACGCTTTGGGCTTAATGCAACAGTTTGTAAATATGGAGCAGTGTAGCTCACTGCTAGAGCCATTGCTGCGTAAAAAAAAATGACACAGCAGCGGCGCAAGGGGCTTGTAAATGACGCCCTTAGTATTAGTCTAAACTTGTGGTATTTGGGTGTGGGTAAAATGTTACTCAAAGCTAAAAGACATGAGTTAAAATGGTTTTAGCCCAAAACCAAACAATTCAAATGAATATTAACTAAAATATATAAATCCGAATTCATTCGATCAAAATGAAGGTAATGCAAATCAAGAAACCTGTTCCAAAATTAGTCATGGTTCCAAATATATAGCTTCAGCAATGCAGGGAGAGATCCATTGGGAAAAGCCCCAAGGTCAGTTTTACGCCTGGTCTGAGCTGCCGGTAACGTTTTGACGCAGTGAAGTCGTAGAGTGACACAGTGAAAAGTTGTAAATTTCACTGTGTCAGTTCTAGATGGCTTTTTCCGTGGAAACGCCTATCATGCATATATAATACTCGGCACAGTTATAATGTGACGCAGGGCTTTACAAACTGATGCATTGGCCTCAATGCGTCAGTTTGTAAATATGGAGCAGTGTAGAGCACTGCTAGCGCCATCTCTGCATAAAAAAAGTGACACAGCAGTGGAGCAAGGGGCTTGTAAATGAGGCCCTAAGTTTTTGTCTAAAATTGTGGTATATGGGTGGGTTAAATGTTACTCGAAAATAAAAGACACAAGTTAAAATTCTTTTAGTCTAAAACAAAACACTTCAAATGAACATTAACCAAAATGTATAAATCTGAATTAATTAGATCAAAATGAAGGTAATGCAAATCAACAAACCTGTTCCAAAATTAGTCAGGGTTACAAATATATAGCTCCAGCAATGCAAGGAGAGTTCTATTGGAAAAAACCCTGTGTCTGTTTTACGCCTGGTCTGAGCAGGCAGTAAAATTTTGACGCAGTGAAGTCGTAGAGTGACACAGTGAAAAGTTGTGAATTTCACTGTGTCAGTTCAACATAGCTTTTTCCAGGGAAACGCTTACCTGCATATATAATACGTGGTGCAGGTATAATGTGAGGCAGGGCTTTACAAACTGATGCATTGGGCTTAATGCAACAGTTTGTAAATATGGAGCAGTGTAGAGCACTGCTAGTGTCATCGCTGCATAAAAAAGTGACACAACAGCGACGCAAGGGTTTGTAAATGAGGCCCTTAGTTTTAGTTTAAACTTGTTGTATGTGGGTGTGGGTAAAATGTTACTCGAAACTAAAAGACACAAGTTTAAATGGTTTTAGTCCAAAACAAAACATTTCAAATTAATATTAACCAAAATATATCAAACCAAATTAATTCGATCAAAATTGAGGTAATGCAAATCAACAAATCTGTTCCAAAATTAGTCAGGGTTACAAATATATAGCTCCAGCAATGCAAGGAGAGTTCTATTTGAAAAAGCCGGTGTCAGTTTTAAGCCTAGTCTGAGCAGGCAATACAATTTTGACGCAGTGAAGTCCTAGAGTGACACAGTGAAAAGTTGTAAATTTCACTTTGTCAGTTCTACATGGCGTTTTCCGTGGAAATGCCTACATTGCCTATATAATACCTGGTACAGGTATAATGTGACGCAAATGTAAATATGGAGCAGTGTAGTGCACTGCGCCACTGCTGCGTAAAAAAAATGACGCAAGGGGCTTGCAAATGAGGCCCTTAGTTTTAGTCTAAACTTGTGGGATATGGGTCTGGGTAAAATGTTACTTGAAACTAAAAGACACGAGTAAAAGTGGTTTTAGTCCAAAACAAAACATTTCAAATGAATATTAACCAAAATATATAAATCCGAATTAATTAGATTAAAAGAAGGGTAATGCAAATCAACAAACCTGTTCCAAAATCAGTCAGGGTTAAAAATGTATAGCTCCTCTTAAAGAATATAATCATTCATGTTATTACTAAATTTAATTTGCAAGTGAAAGAAAAATATTTGTCATGACTGTTTAAGTCAAGCCATGTGCGTCCGTAGAAATTGTTTCGGGGGGGGGGGCGGTAATTTTTGCAGTGGGGGCAATAATTTTAATGTCATCTATCCTGAAGCAGCGTAACACTATGGCAGCAGTATTATGTTGCACTGTGAGCCTACATACCAGGCTCTTTCTAAATCCAGGGAGTGGCAACACCCCCCCCCGCCCCCCCACCAACGCGGATGCCCATGAGTCAAGCAATGTCTGTTATTCAGGTGTTTCCCAATAAGTGGCCTCCTCCAAACCTTTGTATAAATTGATATGATCTGGACTGCACACACGTGAAATTCTTCGACGCCGTCCTCAGCACTCCCTCGTCACTTTCGTATTTAGGCCTGATGTCGGAAGAACCAGAGTTTTTGTGTAACAGAATAATTGCTCTACTGAAGAAAGCACAACAACATACGAAATTTGCAATCTGATCATCAGTCGGTGAATTTGGGTCTCATCCTTGTTTCAGCAGTATTTACAAAACGAGTTAAAAACGTAATTATAATGAACGCATTTGCAGCTAACACTTATGTACGTTACAGTTAATACTCACAACATAATGCTGAGACGTTCTACTCATACAAATTTTATTTCCAAAGACAGATAAACATGACGGAATGCAATAACAACATGCGCAAGAGCTAACCTACAATATCTGTAAACCTTGACATCACTGTTTATCTTTCTGCTTCAGCTGCAAACTTGGTGGCTCAAAAACCTTCATCCAATTCAGCCTTCATTAAGCTTTCAGAGTCGTTCTTCATGATAACGGACTTATTTTTGCTGGCAAAGTTCCTCTGCGCTCTAATTTCCATATTTGTTTATATATATATATATATATATATATATATATATATATATATATATATATATATATGTCTAAGTACGTTAATATACATTAACCAAACCTGATAGCTCTAAAGTGCTTTTCTTTATTTATAATATTTTATTGTTTAACTTCTCTATCCTTAGCACATACGTTCAAGATGTCAGGCACCATATTCAGCTGCACGTCTTTCTACTCAATGCAGTCGTGTTACATTTCCTACAGCACATAATTCCACCTATATAGTGGTACTGGCACTGTGATCTCATCTTTCCCTCTCCGTTCTAAACAGGCCCCTCCACTTCCTCGTCTGCTCCTTGTCAGTGATCCGTTCTATTAGAGATATGCTTCAGGGAGATAATTTCACACTTACATGAATCTTGGGTTTATTATAGGCACCCTATTCATTTCTAGATGTAAATCGGTTTATGCACATTTAAAATTACACCATGCGATGCAATTTTATTTATAAGCAAATCTGCTTACAGAGGCTGGGGAAGTGGGTGTTTTAGGGTGCGCAGTTGGTGTTCTTACTTGTGGGTTTAAAGGAAATTCACAAAAGCATTTGAAGGCACGTTTCTTCTTGGATTCAGATGAAGATTTGCTGATAACAGTGACAAGTAGAAGTCCATAGCATCTCCACAATTGGTGGAGATTGCACAGTTTGAAATTCCGAAGAGGCAGAGGGGGAATTCACTTCTGCATTGAGAACGAAAAATGTTATCAAGCATAAATTAATATGTGCTATTTATTATGCAGAATTTATTGGGTGGTTAAAACGCATGTAAAAGTGAAGTGAGTTTCCACTTGCCCAGAGCGTTTTTTTTTTTTTTAAATGATTACCCTGTGACATTAGAAAAATGAAGGCCTAGATATACTAACGGATGTCAGCCACCTTACCGAGAGCTGCACGAGGTTTGTACTGAGCCCTCAGGACTTCATGATGGTAAATAAATCGATGCAATGATGTTCATCGCTTTGCACCTCAGGAGCACCTGTGCAATACGTTAGCAAATAATCGCCCACTATATGTTACCTCAGTTAACTCTTCAACTCAGCTGCGTCTGGTGGCTCAGGGGACTAATGCTACCCTGCAAGTGCAGTTGTTATGCTTCCTGCTTTCTAAGCGTCCTAGGCAGAAGCATTTTCCTGGTAACCTTCTCACTTTATCCTAAAAAATGTCCCCTAGTCGTTGTGTGCATTTATCTCAATTACATAGGTCAACAATTTGTCATGGTCAACGCTATTAAAAGATGAGTAGGTTCATTTATTGCACTTCTTCGAAGGGGCTTTTCTATGCAGAATTTTTAAAACCTTAATCGTTTTTTAAGACTCCAAATGATTTTTTTTCAGATAACACTATGCTGTTAACATCCCATGTGAATATGTTTCAGGTAACACTGCTGTTTTAAGTGTGCCCTCTTCTGCCTTTCTTGTTGCCTGACACACGATAACAGTTTCCTATAGCATTAAAGTTAAATATATTGTAAAGATCATGAACACCACCATACTCCCCCTGAAACACTTCTATGTTTTTTTTTTTACCAACAGGGAAATTCCACCACCTAGCTACTGTGAAAAAAACACGAACAGCCGTCCAAATAAACAGGGTTGTTGCAAACATTACTGGGTGAATATTTGTCATTGATAGGTTTAAATCTGCATTTTGAGGAAAATGTTGTGCCCGTTTCTTAGAGTTTTCGTAAGATGGGAGCTATATCACGAATCCTATATATTTAAACACACTAAATATGAGAAAACATTAAAATCACACACTCCTTTACAAGAATGTCACGTGAAACCGTAGAGATGTGCTGCAGCTGAGCTACATTGCAACAGTTCGAATGCAGAGGTGTTCTAGATGTATTCGCCGTTAGTAACATAAAGGCCCTCTGTTAGAAATGGGGTTTTTGGTTGGCAGTCAGGTTGCCCTCTGTCCAAGCAAGAACCCTCACTCTAGTCAGGGTAAGTCACACACAATCCAAAATCAGCCTGTGCTCACCCTCCGGTAGCTTGGCACGAGCAGTCAGGCTTAACTTAGAAGGCAATGTGTAAAGCATTTGTGCAATAAATCATACAACACCATAGCATAACACCACAAAAATACACCACACAGTATTTAGAAAATAAACAAAGTCTCTTTCAAGCACAAGTACCTGGTTTCTGGTGGAAAATCTCCTCAGAGGGCCACAGGAGAAGAGGTGCGTGGAAAACTGGTGTGTGCGTCGATTTCTCCTCAGCACACACGGACTTGCATCGTTATTTTTCACGCGGGGAAGTCGGCGTCGTTTTCCGGCGCGTGGACAGTCTCTTTCTGTGGATCGCGGGGATTACCAGAGGTCCCGGGTCTGTGCGTGGATTTTCCTGCTTGTTCTCCGGCTGCGCGTCGGTCTGCGGGGCTGCGCGTCGAAATTACGATCTCACGGCAGGCGTCGCGTCGATTTCTCCTCTAGACTTCGATCTGCGGGGCTGCGCGTTGAAATTACGATCTCACGGCAGGCATCGTGTCCATTTCTCCTCTAGAGGTCGGGCGGCGTTGTCCTTGCGAGGCCGTGCGTCGGATCTTCGATAGTCCCCAGAGCGTCGCGTTGATCAGCGTCGGAGAGCGGCGTTTTTCTCGCCGCGAAACAAGCTGTGCGTCGAAATTTTTGCCGCCCGGAGCATCCAAGTAAAAGAGAGAAGTCTTTTTGGCCCTGAGACTTCAAGGAACAGGAGGCAAGCTCTATCCAAGCCCTTGGAGAGCACTTTCACAGCCAGACAAGAGTTCAGCAAGGCAGCAGGGCAACAACAAGGCAGCAGTCCTTTGTAGAAAGCAGACAGGTGAGTCCTTTGAGCAGCCAGGCAGTTCTTCTTGGCAGGCAGGATGTAGTTTCTGGTTCAGGTTTCTTCTCCAGCAAGTGTCTGATGAGGTAGGGCAGAGGCCCTGTTTTATACTAAGTTGTGCCTTTGAAGTGGGGGTGACTTCAAAGAGTCTCTAAGAAATGCACCAAGCCCCCTTTCAGCTCAATCCTGTCTGCCAGAGTCCCAGTAGGGGGTGTGGCAGTCCTTTGTGTGAGGGCAGGCCCTCCACCCTCCCAGCCCAGGAAGACCCATTCAAAATGCAGATGTATGCAAGTGAGGCTGAGTACCCTGTGTTTGGGGTGTGTCTGAGTAAATGCACAAGGAGCTGTCAACCAAGCCCAGCCAGACGTGGATTGTAAGGCACAGAAAGATTTAAGTGCAAAGAAATGCTCACTTTCTAAAAGTGGCATTTCTAGAATAGTAATATTAAATCCGACTTCACCAGTCAGCAGGATTTTGTATTACCATTCTGGCCATACTAAATATGACCTCCCTGCTCCTTTCAGATCAGCAGCTGCCACTCCAACAGTGTATGAGGGCAGCCCCAATGTTAGCCTATGAAGGGAGCAGGCCTCACAGTAGTGTAAAAACGAATTTAGGAGCTTTACACTACCAGGACATATAACAACACAGGTACATGTCCTGCCTTTTACCTACACAGCACCCTGCTCTAGGAGTTACCTAGGGCACACATTAAGGGTGACTTATATGTAGAAAAAGGGGAGTTCTAGGCTTGGCAAGTACTTTTAAATGCCAAGTCGAGGTGGCAGTGAAACTGCACACACAGGCCTTGCAATGGCAAGCCTGAGACAAGGTTAAGGGGCTACTGAGGTGGGTGGCACAACCAGTGCTGCAGGCCCACTAGTAGCATTTGATCTACCTGCCCTAGGCACATGTAGTGCACTCTACCAGGGACTTACAAGTAAATTAAATAGTCAATCATGGATAAACCAATCAGTAGTACAATTTACACAGAGAGCATATGCACTTTAGCACTGGTTAGCAGTGGTAAAGTGCCCAGAGGTCAAAAACCAACAACAACAGGTCAGGAAAAATAGGAGGAAGGAGGCAAAAAGTTTGGGGATGTCCCTGTCAAAAAGCCAGGTCCAACACCCTCATTATAAGTGGTTTCCAAATTTAGTGGAGCCAGCAGTTACCGGCTCATTGGAGTTACACGTTTTGTAATTTTACCCACAGAGAAAGAAGGAGGAAGAGAAAGAAAGGAAAACAAGCAGCCTTGGTATTGGATTGGGTAACTTACTTATTCTGCAGCACCATCAACATGCTTCAGCTAAAGACTCACTAATTAAGCAGATGATGGCGTAGTACTCTGTGAATATTGGTATAATGTCTCTCTCCCTAGAACAAACGGGTTTCAAGAAAAAGCACTGCACTTTAGAAAACATTGCAGCCTTGCAACTTATTATGAACAAGTGTGTGATCTTGAGGAAGTGCCCTGTCTTTGCTGCCTTTACAGATTTTGCCACAGCATTTGACAAGGTTGATCGTCCAATCCTTTGGAAAAAATACTAGCTAACATTGGGATTCCTAGCATTTTATTGCACCTGATCATTGCTCTTCATTCTTTAACCTAGTGGCAAATACTGTTAGGTGGGGATCTGGGACTATCTACAGGTATCCGCACTAAAACTGCCTGAAGCAAGGGTGTCTGCTTGTGCCTCTGCTCTTTTCCCTCTATATATCAAATCTCCCCAGTTTTTTATCTAAAAGTGTGGATGTCTTTCCTAGTATCGGAGGGTTGTCCAGTGATCTGCTTACTATATGCGGACAACATTGTGATACCAGGCTCAATTCCTAAAGGTTTAAACCGATGCAATATGGTGGAGCACAATTTTTGAAAATTAATATCACAAAAAGCAAGGTGCTGTGCTTTTGGGGAAAAGAAGTGTGCACCTACTCTAACAACTCTTGGTATCTTTGTACACAAAAATTGGAAACAGTTAATTCCTATACCTTTTTTATGTAAAATAATGCCCAGTACACTAAATGACTCAGAACATATACTCATTAGTGTGTGTAAAGCCCATTCACATGCCAGGGGGTCTCGCTTCTTTCTACAAGGTGAGGTGGAGGCATTTCCCTCGTCTTCCTTCTGTGTACCAGGTCAAAATTCTGCCTAGACTTTTATATTTTGTCGCAATAATCGATGTGTCAAAGTGGCGTTTTTTAAGATAAGTCTGAAGGGTAAATTCTAAGGAGTCTGCAATCACTAAATAGGTTAGCCCCTGCAGCTACATTAAGATTAGAACTTGGTCTAAAAAGTTCATAGGTAGAGGAGTTGGTGGAAGTAGACAGTTAAGGTCATTGCATCATGATCAGTGATTGTAGCTCCTTACAACACCTTTTGTTTAAAGCAACACAAAAGGATGATGGATGGAGTGCTAAAACTTTTCAACCACTCCCCCCCAAGCACAGATCTGGGTTTAATTGATCGTTCTTTTGTTCATCATGTCACCCCAGCTTGGACCCAGCCATATGCAAATCAGTCTTGACACTGTTCCCCATGAACAGTCCAGCCTGAACTACCAAGCCAGGTCCTCCCTGGACTGGAAACAAGCATCCTGGGACCAGTTATAAGATATCACCCTTCATCAGCCAGGCTATCTGAAATCCAGTGGCAGTGTGAAGAAGAGACCCACATCTGGGCATACCATTTCCACTTAGGGCAGCTTTAGCAACACAAAAGGATGATAGACGGAGTGCTGAAACTTTTCAAACACTCACTCCCAGTCACAGATCTGGGTTTAATTGATTGTTCTTTTGCTCACCATGCCACCCCAGTTTGGACCCAGCCATATGCAAATCAGTCTTGACCCTGTTCCCCGTGGGAACAGTCCAGCCAAGCCAGGTACTCCCTGGACCAGAAACAAGCATCCTGGGACCGGTTTCAGGGTATCACCCTTCAACAGCCAGGCTACCTTTTCTTTAAAGACATTTATCTGAAGAGACCAAGCTTTTTTTTTTTACAGGAATGTTATGTATGCTTTAGAACAATTTAATCTTGATATGTGTGGCCTCATTTATGTCAATGGTCCAACTTAAAGCTTTTCTCGAGCAAGCTGCTCTCAGTTTAAGTTTCCATTTGGACTTTGGTTCATATAAGAATAATGTAAATTTCGATTTAGTAATGAATTCCTATTTTTTTTAACAAATCACAGCACTATGTGTCATGGAATATGGCCCACTGGGGTAGACGCTTCTGGGCACTAATCCGTCTAAATATTGTTCCAATAAATGTTGTAACATCCAAATGGTATGACACCTTAAGCACATGTCACTTTTCTGAAAACAGAAACCAGTGTTTAAAACATGTTCCATTTATATGCTCAGCTTTGCTTTCAATTTTTTGTAAGTGCTTGGAATCCCTTTTTAAGGATTTTCTACTTGCACAACCTCAGAGGCTCTGCACTTATTACTTAAATGTTTTGCATTAGTATTTTTATTTTTTAATTTTTGTTTTGCCTTTACACTGAATACAATAATTTATAATCCTGGGCGATCTTCAATTTTTAATTTCTGTCATTTTGCTTGTGTAAATTATATCTTTGTGTTTTATGTGGACCCCCTAGGAGTTTCAAAGCATGAAATAAAATTTGATTTGATTTGCAATAATGCTTATTGATTGTAATTTTCGCTCTCTTCCCTCACACTTCCTCTCCTTCCCTTGTTTTCGTGTCCCTGTGTTTCCCCAGCATGTGCATTTGTTGGACTGTTGATACCATGGAATGGTTCTGGGACTATAGATGCATTTAGGGTTCGGTGCTCTGGATGAAAGCAATACTTTGAACTAACTGAGTTTAATAGTACTGATAGGGGGATCTGTTTAATGGACCATCACCCCATCAAGCAATGGCCAAAATGACGTACAGACACTAAACAGTGATACTTTCCAACAGTTAGCTGTATAAATGGATAAAGAACTGAAAGGTAATATGTACAATATAAATCTCCCTTGTACTCGGGTATCAAATGTCAATCCAGCATTGTCACAATCTATCATTACCTCAATCCAGAATTACCAACCCGGCCAGGAAACGAGATACATCAACAAAGATGAGAACATTCCTTTCCTGGTCTAATCCTATGGAATTTATGTGAGAGCTTTTAGGGGACCCTGAAATTCCGAGAGCAAGTGAAGCTTAGGGTTTGAGGCAACTGAGGCAGTTTCATTTGGAAGAACACCATGTGAATACCTCTACTCGGCGAGCACATTTCTAACCTACGATCAGAGAACAATGTGGGAAGTGAAGAGGTTGCCCAGGAATTCTGTTCATTGTCTAAAGCCTTAGAGTCGTTCGAATTCACCTGAAATCATATATTGTTAGTATGTATCAACTTCCTTAATTGCGACCAAGCTAAATAAAACGTCTTCCTACTCCTCCCCTTAATCTCTACTTTATTCAGCCTGAGATATTTTTCACCACAATTTT
This sequence comes from Pleurodeles waltl, assembly GCF_031143425.1. Lineage (NCBI taxonomy): Eukaryota > Metazoa > Chordata > Amphibia > Caudata > Salamandridae > Pleurodeles > Pleurodeles waltl. The sequence continues at coordinate 3,512,621 of NC_090437.1, read as the reverse complement.
AACGGCAAGGAATCTGGTGTAGCAAAATTCTCTCATTGCATACCCTATTATTTAAGTGTTGGGGAAATTCCACATTGGAAACTTTTACTACACAATACATGTTAACATCTGATCAATACATGAGACACGGAGTGTAACTCATGTTCACCAAGAAAAAGATTGTCAATTTACAAAAGCACACACACACATATATAGGCGTATATATATATATATATATATATATATATATATATATATATATATATATATATATACATACATATATATATATATATAACAAAACAAATGACTGAATGGTTCATAACGGTTGCTTCTGATTAACTTGTCCTTGTTTTGAAAGTTTGAAAATGGCAACTTATCCATGAAAAAGGTTCATTTTGTGAAATAAGTTGTACATTTCTGTACAAATCCTCAAGACAGATCCTTCTGGGTTCCATTATTGGTGCAAAGCTTTTCTAGGTCTTCCATCACTAAGGTTTGCTCCCCTTTGCCAGTACTTTTTTGGAGCAGATTCTCCTCATAATTGGTGTTTTGAGGAAACCGATCTGGTGCTACTTGACTATGGTTTCTGGAAGGTAAAATTGCATTACCTGTGGCTCTGTGAGAGTAGGTCTGCCTGTGCCCTATTTCCCCAAAGCAGACGTGAAGCTTGAAAGCTGCTTGAAAACCGCGACGAAAATTCTCATTAAAGAAGCCGTAGATGATTGGGTTGATGCTACTGTTAAAAAAAGCCAACCAGTGCGCAAATGGGTAAATATAAATATTAATAATCTGTGACTGGACCACTGTCAGATTGGCGTAATCGGAGAGCATCATCAAAGTCCACAGTGGAAGCCATGACAGAATGAAGAGCAGAGCGATGATGATCAGCATCTTGATTACTTTCTGTTTCTTTTTGGACACACCTTGCTGATGAGCTTGGCCTCGCGTGCTTCCAGCTGTCCCGGCACTATTGAAGAGAGCAATTCCAATACGAGCATACATGATAACGATGAGGGTTAGTGGAGCAAGGTAGATGTTAGCAAAAAGCACAGTTGTATAGATTCTTCGCATTTCGGGATTTGGCCAATCTTCTCGGCACCAGTATATTGGTCCAGTTTGGTTGCCGTATCCCAGGATTACCCGAAAATTATTGTCCTCTATCACATGGGACATGACTGCAGAAGGGCACATAATAGCAATCGCAAGAACCCAGATCACTGCAATGATCACAATTGCGGTGGTTATGGTAAGTTTCTGCTTAAATGGGTATACAATACATCGAAACCTGCAATGAGAAATAGAATGTTAATATACAGCTTGTTTATTCTGCACCAACAACAAGGACACTGCATTTAACTTCAATTGTTCAGTAACATTTTCAGCAAGGTATGAAATACTGAACATAATACATACAGAGATTTATCTTAGGATGAGCTGCAAGAATCATCATTCTGCAGCTTGCTAAGTGAGATCTACTCAAACATCCAGACTAGACAATCAACATTTTTGTGAAAAAGCGCCATTGTGTACCATTTACAAATCTGATCGTTTTAGGTCATTCTTGTTTGTTCACTAGATTCAATTTTTAAGTGTGTTCTAATACAGTCTCATTTGATATGGAGAAAGAGAGCATCTTTCTTTTTCGTCCTGTGGAAACGTTTGCCAATCACTGTGAGCCTGTAATTTCAGCACCTAAATACACTAAGGGGCAGATTTATCAATATTTCACGCAATGCAATACAGCAAGACACCTTTCTGCACTGAGCGAAAAGGAGAGGGCAGAAATGTGCCATATTTAACATTATATGGAGACTTCTTGTCCTCTCTTTGCTATGGTTCACTTTTGGCTGCCTAATACCAACGCAGGCACCCTTGCATCATGGTGCAAGGGTTCCTACATTGGAGGCAGGATTATTTTTGTAGGAAGTGTCACTTTCCTGCACAAATACAATCCTCTGACTTTTTTTTTTTCTTTTTATGTGTGCTGCAGAATGCAGTATATGAAGAAAGAGGAAAAAACGAGGAAAAATAATGATATGTCTGCTCATTATGCCTCCCATGAGAAAGCTTAGCATTTTCACGCATTCCTAGGTATACCAATCAAGGTAAATCTGTGAATGCTCAAAAATCCATGAATGGATGCATGGGAACACCCACGTTCCACCCATCGAACCTCTCCTGAGGACAGAGTAATGGAACGCAGTGACTTGTGGTGCCTTGCATTTCTGCAGCTTTACTAAGCACCCCAGGGCCACACAAGGTGGTCTTGCTTGGCTTGTTAAATCTGACTTTAGTGTTGTGTTGGCCTTGTGTTACCTTGTGTGACAGAAGGGCAACACAACACTTTGATAATTCTGCCTCATACTTTTAAAATAATTGTACTATTCTATCACTTCAAAAAGTAAAGAGCACAGACATTTAATATGTCTGTAGCAGCATATCACTCTCTAAATAATGGCCACAAAAAAAGTAGAAGCCAAAATATTGTTGATCTTTAAGTGTGAAGAAAAAGTGGTGGGGTCAAAAATTTTGATTTCCAATGGAAATTCTCTTTGTAGGCTTGTCTCTCTGATAAAGAGAAATGGTTGAAAGGAATTATACCAAATTAGAAAAAAAAATCGAGCTTTAGTCAGAAAGTGTGCTTTTTGTGATTTGCTATATATGTGTTCAGCCATGTTCAAGAAGCTAGCAGTGAAAGAGATGCCTGGGTTGGGATTAAAGGGGTTAAAAAGTTGGTTTTCTCCAGTTGGTTTGTCCTGCAGGAATCTAGGGGTATTGGATATGAAGAAAGTAGGGTCTTCTCAATATGCAGAGAGAAAAGTTTCTTCTGTTGGTCATTTTCTTACTGTGAGACTGGTACTGGTTCTGTGATACATAGCAATTGTATTGTTTGGCCGCAACTGATAACAAATTTTGCAGCCAACAATACTGTACTGTACTGACATAGTTTCTGTAAAATGGTATAAGAGGGCAGGGTAGGGACATTGTAAAGTCCGGACACTTGTGCAGGTGGAACTGGAGGGCACACCCTCAGAGGCTAAAATTAAAAAAAAGGTTTGTGCTGTGTGTTCTGGGTTACTGCTGTGGGACCCAGCATAGCCTTCCTGAGAGGTACCGCAGCTTTTCTGCAGTACTGTGGCAATATATAAACCTTCTTGAAGAAGTTCTGTTGGTACCACTGTATCAAGGGGGAGACCCTTCAGTGGTGCTGCAGTATCTCCAAAAAATAAAAAGAATAAAATAAAACAAAATGTGAGTGAGGCACCAGTGAAAGTTGGTCATCTTCAGGGGGATGTGTTTCTGTGGGGGGTGCCCACTTGCACGGGGTTGAGTGCAGGGCCAACCAGAGCGGGGCCTTGCACCAACTCCCAGGACCACACAGCAAAGGAGATGCACAACCAGGGTTGGCCACCATCAGTGTGATTGGTGGCCACAGGCTGCCCACAGCCAAAGACCATACACAGCAGGGTGTTGTCTGCCTGCAGCTGTGTGACGTTATAATTCAGAGGTAAAATGAGGTAAAAACTAACGTATTAAAACCGTAAGCCACAGCCTACTGTGAAATATGCCTCTGCAACCCATATCAGAGGCACTCAGTCTTTAACATGTTTAAGATAGAGTACAACTTGCACCCCAAATTTTACTGATTTATCAATGGTGCATATAAGTTTTACCATGCACAACCACACTTGACTCGAGGAGATACTCTATTTCCATTTTATATACCCACATAGATACACACAGTAGGTCTATGCTGTATATTGCTCTAGGCTCTTTGTTGTCATCTTTCTTTTAAAAAATGATGTAAGGAGTTATAAAGTATTGTAAATAGCAGTGTCATGGATGGTGGTATCTGAGATGCTGTTGTTTATACAATCAATTATGTGGTTTAATAGTTCATGAGTGATGTATTATGTGAGGATATAAGCAGTGCATAACAGAGTCACAGGTTATAGTTAGTCCATGAAAATATAACTGGTAAATTTCAGTGTTTTAAAAAAAAAAATGTAACCCCTTCGCTGCCAGACCTTTTCCTCCTCAAGTGCCAAGCCTTTTTTTTGGCTGTTTGGGGCAGTTCGCACTTAGGCACTCATAACTTTTTGTCCACATAAGCTACCCACAGCAAATTTGTGTCCTTTTTTTCCAGCACCCTATGGATTCTAGAGGTACCCAGACTTTGTGGGTTCACCTGAAGGAGACTAAGAAATTATCCAAAATACAGCGAACATCTCAATTTTTTCAAAAAAATGGGAAAAAGGGTTGCAGAAGGTTTGTGTTTTTTTTCTCTGAAAATTGCATCAACAAAGGGCTTACGGTGCTAAAATCACTATCTTCCCAGATTTCAGGAACAGGCAGACTTGAGTCAGAAAAAAACAATTTTTCAACACAATTTTGGCATTTTACTGGGACATACCCCATTTTTTATATTTTTTGTGCTTTCAGCCTCTTTCAGTTAGTGACAGAAATGGGCCTGAAACCAGTGCTGGATCCCAGAAAGCTAAGCATTTCTGGAAAGTAGACAAAATTCTAAATTCAGCAAGGGGTAGTTTGTATAGATCCTACAAGGGTTTCCAACAGAAAATAATAGCTGAAATAAAAAAATATTGAAATTGAGTTAAAAAGAACAGCCATGTTTCTGCACATTTTACTCTGTAACTTTTTCCTGTGATATCAGATTTTTGAAAGCAATATCTCATTACGTCTGCTGGACTCTTCTGGCTGCGGTGATATATAGGGCTTGTAGGTTCATCAAGAACCCTAGGTACTCAGATCCAATAAATGAGCTGCACCTTGCAATGGGTTTTCAATCTATACCGGGTATACAGCAATTCATTTTCTGAAATATAAAGAGTGAAAAATAGGTATCAAGAAAACCTTTGTATTTCCAAAATGGGCACAAGATAAGTTGTTGAGAAGCAATGGTTATTTGCACATCTCTGAATTCCCATACTAACATGAATTACAGGGTATTTCTCAAATAGACGTCTCTTTTACGTCTTACATTTGGAAGAAAAAAATATAGAGAAAGAAAAGGGGCAATAACACTTGTTTTGCTATTCTGTGTTCCCCCAAATCTCCCGATAAAAATGGTACCTCACTTGCGTGGGTAGGCCTAATGCTAGCGACAGGAAATGCAAAATGGGCACATCACATTTTTATATTGAAATCTGATGTGTTTTTTGCAAAGTCCCTAGCTGTAGGTTCTGGCCTCTAGCTCAGCTGGCACCTAGGGAAACCTACTAAACATGTGCATTTTTTAAAACTAGACATCTAGGGGAATCCAGGATGTAAACTTTGTACTTGTATAGCACACTACTCACCCATTAGGGTCTCAAGGCACTGTACACATACTGCTGTGGAACCCCTCCTGGCTTTTCCCTGTGAGGTGCCCACTCCAAGGTGAAGCCAGGCATCCCAGCACTGTTGGGGCTGTTGTGGAGATTAAGCAAGCTATTGCCCAGAGTTAGACCCATGAATTAGATTAGGCACCGATGCGAGAATTATCAGGTTCAAGGAAATTGAGCCCAAGACCCGCCGAGGCAGGAATTGAACCCTGGTCCCAGAACAGATTTCTGCATCAGGGTCTGCTGCTCTAACCATTGAGCCACACTTCTCCACTCCTGGGGGGGGGGGGAACTTGTGGGGCTCTCACCAGGTTCTGTTACCCAGAAGCCTTTGCAAACCTCAAAATTTGGCCCAACAAATCTTTTCCTCACATTTCGGTGACAGAAAGTTCTGGAATCTGAAACAAGCCACAAATTTCCTTCCACCCAGCATTCCCTCCAGTCTCCCAGTACAAATGGTACCGCACATGTGTAGGTAGGCCTAGCGCCCGTGACAGGAAATACCTCAAAACACAACGTGGACACATCACATATTCCCAGAGAAAACAGAGCTGTTTTCTAGAAAGTGCTTAGCTGTGCATTGTGGCCTCTAGCTCAGCCGGCACCTAGGGAAACCTACCAAACCTGTGCATTTTTTAAAACTAGACACCGAGGGGAATCCAAGATGAGGTGCCTTGTGGGGCTCTCACCAGTTTCTGTTACCCAGAATCCTTTGCAAACCTCAAAATTTGGTAAAAAAAATATCTTTTCCTCACATTTCGGTGACAGGAAGTTCAGGAATCTGAGAGGAGCCACAAATTTCCTTCCACACAGTGTTCCATCAAGTCTCCCTATAAAAATGGTACCTCACTTGTGTGGGTAGGCCTAGTGCTCATGACAGGAATTGCCCCAAAACAAAACATGGACAGATCACATTTTCCCCAAAAAAACAGAGCTGTTTTTTGCAAAGTGCCAAGCTGTGGATTTTGTTCTCTAGCTCAGCCGTCACCTAGGGAAACCTACCAAATCTGTGCATTTTTTAAAAACTAGATACATAGGGGAATCCAGGATGGGATGACTTGTGAGGCTTTCACCAGGCTGTTACCCAGAATCCTTTGCAAACCTCAAAATTTGGCCCAAAAAACACTTTTTCCTCACATTTCGGTGACAGAAAGTTCTGGAACGTGAGGAGGGTGCTGGCACCTGCGTTTTTGGTCCTGGGCTCAGCAGCCATACAGGGAAACCTACCAAACCCAGACATTTCTCAAAACTAGACACCTAAGGGAGTACAGGGAGGGATGACTTGCGTGGATCCCAAAGTGTTTTCTCACCCAGAATCCTCAGTAAAGTTCAAACTTAGCTAAAAAATCTAATTTTTCCCACATTTCTGTGTAGGATCACCACACCAGGACCAATTTCCTACCACCCAACGTTCCCTTCAGTCTCCTGGTAAAAATGATACCTCACTGTTGTAGGTGGGCCAAGTGCCTGTCACAGGGAAGAGTCAAAAACATGTTGAAACTCAGGGGAACCAGAGCTGGTTCAAAAGGGCAATTGGAAAAAAAATCATTTTTAGACTGACAAGTGGGGCAGGATTTTTATCGGTATAGATGAGACAATGGTGGGTGGTAGGAATTTTGTGGATTCCTGCAGATTTTGGAAGGTTCCATCACAAAAATGGGGAAAAAATTTGTGATTTCCCGCAAAGTTGGAGGTTTGCGGGGCATTGTGGGTAAGAAAATGGTGCGAGGTGCATGTGAAACACACCACCCTGGACTCACCCAGATGTTTAGTTTTCAGATATGTCTAGGTCTTGTGGATTTGTCTACGTTGCAGCGTCCCAAAGTCCAAAAAGTTCAGCTCTCACCATTCCAAGTGGGACGATTTTGAGAGTTAGCCAAGCTCTCATGGCCCAATTGTAAAACCAAAACCCAAAATAATCAAATGTCCTCTTGCTTGCAGTGGGCTCAGATTTTTTAGTGTGTGTGGGTGAGCTGAAAGACTGTTACCCCCTTCAGTTGGGGTGGGGGCATAACCAGGCCCATACTGGCTGGTAGCCACCATCCCACTATTTTTTTTAATTTTTTTATTCCCTGGCATCTAGTAGACTTTCTGCCCCCCGGGGTGTGTACCCGGGTTGACTGCCCTATCTGCCCACTGGTGAGCAGAACAACTTTGCCCTATTTAATGAGGGGGTATGGCCATACCCCCCACTCTTTTATTTTGGAAAAATAATCTTCCCTGATCTTTGGTGGGTTTCTGCCCCACTTGGGGGCAGATGGGCCTTCCAATAATAGTCCAATCTGCCCCCCAAGGAGGGCAGATATGGCCAACAGTAATGTGCCCCCATGGTGAGCGACCCTTGCCCAAGGGGCTGCCCCCCCAAACAAAATACACACAAATCCCTGGTGCCTCAGTGGTTTCTGCCCCCCCCGGGGGAAGATCGGCCGATCTGCCCCCAAGGGGAGCACAAATGCCCTAAAATAAATTTGCCCCCCAGGGGAGCGACCCTTGCTTAAGGGGTCGCTCCCCTTGCATGAAATTGGCGCAAAAAAAATCCCTGGTGCCTAGTGGTTTCTGCCCCCCTTGGGAGCAGATTGGCCTAATAATAATAGGCCAATCTTACCTCAATGGGAGCAGAAATGGCCTAAAAGTAATTTTGCCCCCCCCCCCAAAAGGAAGCAACCCTTGCCTAAGGCCAATAAGCTTGCTATATGACCTCTTGATACAGTCAATAGGTTTGACTTGGACATTGATGTGATCACCTTTTCATAGAGCCATTAGGCCCGCCATTTATATACTGGTGTAGTGACCCCTTGAGCAAGCCAGTAGGTATGCATTATTTAAAATGGCACCCCTTTATATTTTGATGAGTGCTTTTATTGGCTAGTTGTGCAGGGAAGGTTGTACTCCTGCACGATGGGTGGGCACAGGGGTTGGCTACTTGTTGTGGGGTGAGCGCAGACCTGGCTGAAGGTCAGGCCCTGTGATTAACCCCTTATTCCACACAGCCAAAGATCATGTATAGCTGTGGTTGGCAACCTGTTGGGTGAATGAAGGACCTGACTTGCAGGCATCCACTTGGCATGAATGCCCACAGGGCCTGCACAGCAGGAGATCAACATGCTTTAGTATGGCAATAAAATCTTACTTTATATTTAAAAAAAAGAAATTCACTAGACAAACAAGGTTTAAAGTGATGTTATAGTTAGGTATGGTAATAATATTTTACTTAATGGAAAAAAAACTGAGTGCCACATTTCCAGAGACATAAACAAAGTCAAGATTTTCAAAATTCATAAGCGCTGTTTTACATTAATGTTAGCTGAGTTTTCTACATCCTTGTTTCTCACAGAGTACTCTATAAGTATGCTAGGTGTTATAAAGTACCCTTTTTGGATGCCCCCCCCCCACTTTTTATTGCTTGATGCTGTTGCTTTTGACCTGAAAGTGTACTGAAGCCTGCTAACTAGAGCTCAGTACCAGTGCTCTTTTCCATAAATTGTACTGAGATTTTCCAAACTCACTTGGCAAGGACTTTACCACCCCGGTAAGGCCCTAATAAATGGTACCAGTGGTACCCAGGGCAAGGATGGTAAAGGGGTCACCAGGGCTGCAGCACTGATTGAGCCATGCTGCTTGACCCAAGTAAAAGTAGCCCTGCAGAGTTGCCATGTCAGCCTGCACAAGCAACTTGTCTTCTCAAGTTCAACTCTGCCCAAACAAAGTGCAGGCAGAGTCCATTCATTGCCATTACATAGGTCAGTCGCCCCTAAGGCAGGCATCCTATAGCCCAGGAGGCAAGGTGATCTGTGTTATGTGTTATGAGCATATATGGCCCTGTGACAACATTCAAAACTCAATGCTACCGCAAGTGCCCAGCGGTCCATAGTATAACAAGGGCTGGCACCTGGGAAGACACCAGATATCCAGCTCCATGATGGAACCAACCGATTTTCCCTGTGTTTGATGTCAAACACTGTGCTGTTTAACCCTGAGCACGATTCTCATGTCTGGGATTATCTAGCATGTACCCTGGTGGTGTCCTTAGAGGCTACCCAGCAAGATACCAGCTTTCTGTCACCTTGGAGGGCCCTACTGAGCCATTTGTCACAAAGACCATGAGTCTGCCCTCCTGCTGGTTGTGTTAACAGTTCCCCCAAGATAGAGACAAAGGACCTGAGCAGGAAGGAGGTCACACCTTTGTCCTCCCAGGATGGCTAGTGTTTACAAAGATCAAGGCGGTGCACCTCAAAGGCTTTTACCGACTTTGATATGTAATCCTGTGTCCCCCACTCGAGGACAAAGCCCTTCCTGCCCTGTCCAGGCTGACAGGTGGAAAAATTAGTTATTCAGGAGGCGTACACCTCCAAAAGGCTAGCCACACCTTTAGGGTGGGCTAGGAGGTCTGTAGAGCCCAGGAAAGGTTCTGCCATGTTGGCAAACCTTAGAATTGGTGGGGTTCTGGGAAGAAAAGTGATGTACTTCCACAGGAAGTCATCATTTCAGGGGCACACTAGCTGCAGGAACCAGTAGCCCATTGGCAACTGCCCCTCTCACCTTTAACGCCCCCTAAACCAGGATTTAAGGGGCTCCCCTGTCACCAAAACCTAAGTTCTGAATTTGAATATAAGAAGAGGCACAAATAAGACACTGTCACTGACAACAGGACTTGGCACTCCGCTGCTGTGCAAAGAGAGGATACTTAAGTGCCCAGGGGAGACCATATACTGGAACTGGGTGATTGACCTGTGCCCTTGGTGAAAACTCATTGCTCCCAACAAGAGTGACTCCAATGGAAGCTAATAAGTACAGCAGACTTCCCTAACTGGTGGGACCAGTCACCTGCAACCTGAAGAAAAATCATTGTGCTGTGTCACAAGAAGTGCAGCCTGTCAGGCCACTCTTGAGTGAGCCGAAAGAAAGTTGGTGACCTGCACCCTGGGAGTGGTAGTGAGGCTCTCACCATGTTTCGAACTGCTACTCCATTTCGTACAACCAGCAGACAACAGAGTAATGACGAGCTACTTTTGTTGCTGCCAATGCTTGTCGGTCACCAGCCCGGTAACCAAACCCCTCTCGGACATCACCCACTCTAGAGCAGATTCCAGCTTAGTGATCAACATTGGCAACAACCCCACACCTGAGATCCTGCATCCTGAAGGAGGTGACTTCAAGAGAAGTGGCAAAGCGTCTTTGGTGCAACCCTCCCGTGATTGACAGCTGAAAGGCTGCCACTTTACCCGGAGCCTCTAAACATGTCAGTGAAGATCCTGCTGTGGAATCTAGGTCCTGGAACCCCAAAGACCTCTATTCTCCAAGGTTTGAGAGCAGCTGCATCCCTAAGTGTGTTTTGTCAAGTACTGCAGCTTTGACAGGCATTGCGGATCCCATCAGCACCAAGGACAGTCAGAAAACCTCTGCACCTGGACTCCATGGGCAAGGTAATGAAGTATTGTCTGTTGGGTCTTTTTCTAAGGATCTCCAAAACCTTAACTTCAGGTGGGTTCCACGGAACTCACCTTACAAGTGACTGATTGCACGCTGTGCTTTCCCCCATTGAGTTCAATAGTAACTGTTTGACTACTAAAGTGCATCTATTTTTCAACGCTTCCAAAATCCACCAGGATTGAGCTAAGGTTTACTGGTATGAACCCGAGGTCCACCTCTGGGTAATGTGCTAATATTCCATGGCAAGACTCACTGGTCATACCACATAATACTGCCACTTTGCTACTCTAGGCACTTTGGCAGTCCCAAGTGTCAGCACGTGGTAGAGACATTAATTTTTACACATAAGTTGGTTTCCAATAAGACGGAGCTCCTGGATCCTGTGTATGCTACATGCAGCCCACGTGAACAAGGACTTCATTAAATGCTGGAGGGGAAGCAGACACGTTTTGCCAAACGTTGCAATTGTTTCACATCATTAATAAGTTAAGTGTTTACTGTGTGGTCCGTAAGCATGCTGACAAGCATTTGTATTCTCTATGGTTCCATAGACACAAATCCCTACACTATATCATTGTAATGAGAAGACAACACTATAAATAAGTTGTAAGCAATGGAAATACATCATGAGTGTGTACACTGCCCTTCCCAAACCATGAAAGGGCTAATACAGTGGGTGGTAGAAACTGAGGAACTCTCTGAGGGTCATCCATGTCTAAGTGGTGTCAGCACCATGCAAAGGGTAATCTGTTGTACAGTATAACCCATTACACAATGGCCTGGAGAATCAATCAATTGGCTACCCAATCATTCCACGGGATCCCCAGCTCTCTCAGCTGTTTCACATATGTAAGTACCAGACAAACATAGGAAATTGATAGCACAGGACTGTGAGTGTGTCTCCTTTGGGTAAAATATTGCACCAGGACGTCAGGCTTCAAACGCCAGAATCAGTCAGGAGGTAACAGAGGCACATCTCCAACTGGACACCAGCTTGTTTTTAGTTATAGCACCAGCCTAATATCGGGGTGTCTACTAAATCAGGTGCATTTTGTGTTGGGAACAAAGGAGAATGGTGGCAAGGGCTAAACTAAAGTGGAGGTGATGCCTAGTCCCAAGTTGAAAGAGGGCCCCTATTAGCGTACACCCTGCAGCAGAAAGGTGCAGCCACACCTTAACCAAAGCTCAACCATTATTAAAGCTTGAAATGGGAGATGACATACGTCTCAAAGGCATAAACATTTGGAGGAATATATAAATACTTCTTGTCAATGCTGTAATGAGTTTTTCTTAATTTGCAAAGGTGTTGATTATTACCTTCTATAGGTCATTCCTCAGTACTACATCTTTATACATTTAAACAACAATAATAGAGGTACACCCTTTTCGTTTTTTATTACAGTCATTGAGTAAGGTGCTCACCTCACTCTAGGACATTACATACACTTTTTATAGTCCTGAACTTTTAACCTACGAATTACTGATCTCAACTGTGTTACTCTAATTAGTTTAATGAACGCAAAACAAGATTGCAAAGCCCATGCGTCAGGGGATTACATAAAATTCCTGGACTAAAATATTGTTTGCCGTGGAGGGAGGTGGTCACCCTACGTCTATCTATCTGCTACTTTATATGTTTTTGTTTGCAGTTTTTTTTTTTTAAGCTAATAGCTTACCTCAGTTATTTCTTAGTTATAAAGTGTACTCACTTAATCAAAGGAACAGACCACCTTCACGCTTTTCTTCAAAAGTGTGCCAGATTTTCAGCCTTGCTGGAGCCAGTTTCTAAGCGAGATTTCCTCTCAGTTTTCTGACGAAGAGTCCAATAGGCCGCGCTGTCCCCTCTTTTGGTGCAGCGGATGCAAAAGTGGTCCAAAAGAGAAAATCTGCTTGTTAGAAACTCACGTTCCGTGCAGCTCTGTTTCAGCTCACGTCATCGCACCCATGCTTGATAGCTTGAGAAATGCAGAGCAGTTGATTGCCGAGACGTTTTCCTCCATTAGGAAGGGGGAAGTGGTGCGGTTATTACCGAATCAAATGCACTAGGTACAATAGCTGATCTTATACCATGCTCAAGGCTTAAACAATCACAACCGAAATAGACAGCCATTGCTGATACCTGTTTCAGAGATGGTAGGCAGGAGTTTGAATTGGTTGAGGAAGACGTGTGCTGCATTCTGCATGGCTTCGTACAGCTCCTAATCGTCTATACAATAGATAAATATTCATCCAATCCAATTAATCTGCACTCCTCTGGGCGGTGTCCATACGTGAGGAATGCTGCACATGCAAAGCTATCTGTGGGATTCAAGAAATCTTCCAGGCCCAGGTGTATGCCTACCTCACAGTCAATAGCCATTAGTCAAGGGTAGCACCTTGGTTGTTGGCCCTTAACTCCAAAATCATTGTGTGGCCTTGCCCTGCACTCATTGGCACTGGGTATCAGCTGGTGTTTGCTCTGCCAGTAAGTTTTAACCCTACCCCCCAACTGTGCGAGCGTCTTACGGGTCCTCCCGCTGTTCCTTTATTTCCCCTCAATCATGGACACCAATACGTTTTCGTGGTGTTCGAACGGTCGCAGTTTATTCACATCATAAACTGGTACATATTTATCATGATGTCTTCAGTCATTAAAATGCTCATATCTTGTTTATCTTCCACTTCAACGTAACACATTCTGTTCATAACTAGTTATGCAGTACACATTTTATGTTTATTCTATATAAATAACCTTAACTTGGTACAGCGGGTTGCGGTTTTGAGGTTTCACTTGCTACCGAATGTCTGGCAGTCGTGGCTCCCATGGCCATGCCTGGGTTACAAGTGCCATGCCCCCTAGCGCTGACCATTTCACAACCCTTTGTTTGCCCTTAAGTGTCGCTGCCGTGAGGCATCATAAAGGACCTTGTTTGGGCGATTTTCTCAAGTGTCCCTGTCACGAGGCATCCCCAGAACCTTGTTTGGGCATTTGCCCTTTTTACATCCTTGTTTGAAGATAGATATTGCTAAACCTTGCGACTCCCCACCATGCTGGTAGGGGTTTACCAACCTCCAACACCTCTCCTCAAGACTAGGAGAAACTCTGCAGCTCGAGTGCCCTTACAGTGTTCAGGAGGAACATGTCACTCCCTACTCTAGAGCGGGGAAACTTGTCATCTATGCAATTACCAGGCATCCTCAGGTGTATGATGCCACACAGCCTGAGTGTCCCTACAATGTTCAGGAGCAACATGTCAGTTCCAACTCTAGATAAGAGAACTTTGTTGATTGCGTAACAGACTGGCATCCTCAAATTTAAGGGGCCCTGCCTCACGAACTACATAACCCTGCCCTTATGAAACTCATTGTTCTGCTCATTGTTAAGTTAAACTTTTTGCTTGGATCTCTCTAGCAGTCCCTGGTTCAATGCACCTTGCCACTTGTACCGTTTATGCTAGTCATGATATGGTTGTCAGATCCACTGGGATGGTCTCCAACTTGGAGTTGTCACATCCACCGGGGGGCCTTTCACACCACTGCCACAAGATAGTTACCCCCAGATGAATTACCACCACGGCGGGGTTCCTGTGCTTCCCGTACCACAGTGAGGAGCTGGCTCCACTTTATGCCTGGTTTGCCTAGCCATGCAACCTTGGTATTGTGCAGCCATGTGCCACCATACACCTTCCTAGTACCAGCCCACTGATGCACCCTCGTGAACTGTGCTACTATGGAGAAACAACAAGAGAAAGTTCACATAATTTGGTGATCTCAACGCAGCACCATACCCACCAGGGATGGGAGCATTTCATAAATTTGCCCTAATAAAGGCACAAATCAGAAGTCATGATTTTCATAAGGAATGGCTTGAGTTCAGTGTTGATCCTTGTCTTTACCTGCATCAGGACCTAGCCATCGGCTTCCTCTCAGTAATATCAGTGCATTGCTTAAATACTACCATCATTGACTAGCAGGTGAACAGTTGGCATTTTAGAAAGGACCTGCCATTGTGCGTCAACACTTTGTAATTATTAGGTGGACACCAGTTACGTATAACATATTTCATGTGGGAGGTGCAGCAAATCCAAAGCAGGTGATCTGTAAATTTGCCCTTGACAGTAGCTGGATAAAAGCATATACATGCTGTTAAGTCTGCAATAGAAGGCGCCAGGCCTTGGGACCACCCCAGCAAACTACTTCCCAATAAAATATACGATAATCAGCTTGTTCTGTGAGGCCACATGGGTAATTAGTAACAACTCAGATAATTGTCATGAATAACCATTGCATTAACTTTCAATGCTGCTGATGAGGGAGGCAACTATAAACGGGATAACCAAAGACCCAGGCACTGTGGAAGGGATTCGAAATGCCTTCCTGTGGTAATGAGCAGAAAGAAACCTTAACCTACGATGAGAACAGTTGGCTGAAGTTGTGAAGAAAATGTATGTGCCATTAGACAACAAAGAATGTTGACAAACAATAATGTCTTATAGAAATGTAGAAGGGACACAAATTTAATAGCCTGTATAAATAGAACAGCAGCTGATTGCTCGAAATGCCATGACCACAGTACTCAAGCTACAATGTCAAAGTATGTGAATTGCGACAACCACATAAATAGATTTTATTAAATTCTTCCGGCAACAGTGCTGGGGAATGCTTGCCCCGGTCGCCTCTCGGCCTTGCCCCTTATTGGGCACTTTGAACCCAAACTTCTTTTGGTCACCTGGTGACCCTTTGCTTTGGTGGGCTTTCATGCCCTGATGCTGCCATGTCCTTTGTTTGCTGCCCACACGGTGAATGGGGGGTTAACAGCCATCCCTTTTGGGGTTAGCTGCTCATCCCAATCCATTTGTAATTGATAGATAAAGAAATGAAGGCATCATAAGATCTAAAATCTTACTGTATTTTTTTTTGTTAAGCCCAGATTTTGCTATGTGTGTACATGAGTCTTTGACTGTGTCTCTGAGTGAGTGCATGAGTTTCTGAGTGGGTCTGTGAGTGAGTGCATGAGTTTCTAAATGGGTCTGTGAGTTGGTGTGGGAGTGTCTGAGTGGGCCTATGGGTGGGTGCATGAATCTCTGAGTGGGTTTGTGAATGAGTGAATGAGTGTCTGAGTAAGCATCTGAGTGCGTCAGAGAGTGGGTGTGTGAGTGTCTTAGTGGGTGAGTTAGTAACTGCATGAGTGGCTCAGCCACAAAGGATCCTCACCTGCCCTTTTATCCAACAAGAGTCCATAGCTTTGCACAAAATATCTACCCAAGAGGAATTCTTTCTGCCTCTTTGGGTACATGTCCAGTATTTATTCTACACTACAGCTGTGTAATGTAACAGCTGTGTAATGTAGCCCAAGGAAATATCACCAGTGGCCTTGTGTGCATTTTGGCAACATGATTGTTCCTGTTGCATCTTTCTGTAGAATTCTATGATAACATGAATCCTCCTATTGAGTGGCTAATGAGACTATAAAGACGTAAATCTCCACCAAACCAGGGTCCTTCGTCTTATCTATATGATGTAAGTGGTTCTTAGTTTTTTGGAGAAGTCCTTATATTCCTCTGCATCTAGAATGTGTCAATGAAATCTTCTAGAAATGTACCAGGGGTCCTCTTGGTTAGCTGCACAGTTCCTTGCTGAAGTGTTTGAAGCCAATCAGCTATCAGCACGGAGAAAGTTCGATCCAAAAAGCATCTGTGTCCCCAGATATATATATTTTTTAAACTCCAATATCTCTAAAACCACTTAACAAACTAGGTCCTAACTATTATAACAACCTATTGGCCACCTGTAAATAATATATATATATATATATATATATATATATATATATATATATATATATATATATATATATATGTATATATATGTATATATATATATATATATATATACACATATATACATATTTATATATATGTGTGTGTGTGTATAATATTTTCATGCGAAAATATGAAATAATATACATATGAAACTATATATATATATATATTCTTTGAAAAAACAAAGAATATAGGGATGTTATAATTAGGTTCTGAATTTACTCATACAAAGCCATAGAAATTAAAACTAAGCAGTTATAGTCAGAGTTAATTCAAGTACGTATAACTTGCGCCCTAAGGTAACTATAACTCACCCCCTCACCATGCACAGTTTTCTCATCATTAATTTTATTGTAAATGTTGCAGTGATGAAATTAAAGATTCAATAGAAAGTGTCATCAATGATATAATATGTGGAGTAATTAGTTGTGCATTGTGAAGGCGCGAGTTATAATTACCTTAGGGCCTGAGTTATAGTTACTTGAAATAACTCTAACTTTAACTGCTGAATTTCTTTGGTTTTGTACAAGTAAATTAATAACCTAACCATAACCTCCCTGTACCATTGGGGCCAGATGTATCAAAGGGAATTGCAGCAAACGGTGCGAATCGCTAAATTTGGCCGTTTGCGAATGCAAAAACGTTGTCTGCGATGCATGAAAGGCATTCGCAGACCAAAAATAAGAAATCTCAAAAATAGCGATTTTTTGCGTTGTAACCTAGTTTTGCGTGTCGCATTTTGCGTTTCACAATTTGCGACATGAAATACTGAATCTCAATTAGCGATTCAGTATTTCAAGTCGGAAATTGCGAGATGCAAAATGCGACCCGCAAAACCAAATCGTAATACGATGCACCAAAAAATCGCAAATTGCGATTTTTCACAAAATGGCATTTTGCACATGCAAAATACCACTAAATGAAAACAAGTGGTAACCAGGTGCAACCTATATAAAGAGGCCCAGAATGCCTCAGACTCTTTTCCACAATGGCTGCACTCTACGTCATGGCGAGGAGAATGAGGATCTTGGCAGGTTTGAGGAGAGGGAGGAGGAGACAGGAACGCATTTTCAGAGTGTGCATTACCCTTTTTGACCAGACTGAGGAGGAAATATTTGAGAAGAACAGGTTAAACTCAGCCATGATGCTTGACCCGATAGCTGAGCTACAACCTGTACTGCAGCACACAACACACAGGACAAATAGCATACCCACCCATGTGCAGGTATTATGCTCCCTCCACCTACTTGCCTCAGGGAGCTATCAAGGGGTCATAGCAGCAGCTGGAGGGGTAGCACAGAGTGCCCTCTCTAGATTTTTCAATGCATTTATCAACGCCATGCTAAGCAGAATACACCAGTACATCAGATTCCCCCACACCCCACAGGAAATACAGCAGACAAAAATATAGCACAGTTCTCCACGTCCTAGGTGTCATAGATGGGACACATGTTGCAATCTGTCCACCTTCAGCCACAGAGTATGTGTACCACAACCGTAAAGACCAACATTCCATGAATATACAGGTGAAATGCAATGCCTCTTATATCATAACTGATCTTGTGGCCAGGTACCCAGGGAGCACACATGATTTGTACATCTTTTACCACAGCAGGATTCACACAAGACTGCTAGCTGGGGAGTTTGGAGAAGGATATCTACTAGGTATTGCCCCTCCTTTCAGTGGCGCATTAATGGTGTGGTGACGTCAGATGGCTCACTTACTCATCATATCATCTGTTCCTTCCAGGAGACAGTGCCTACGCAGTGCGCACATACATGATGACGCCCTACCTCAATCCTACAACACCTGCTGAACGGAGATACAATGCAGCACACAGGGCAACCCACAATGTGGTGGAGTGCACCTTTGGCCTGCTGAATAGTCGCTTCCGGTGCCTCCACAAAAGTGGAGGTGCACTACAGTACAGCCCGGAGACAACATGTAGAATAGTGGCTACTTGTGCAATCTTGCACAATATAGCTACCACCAGGGGCATACCTGTGGAAATATCTGATTCTGAATCTGATGAGGATGATGATCCCATACCACCCCTACAGCCAGCAGACAGGGCCAGTGCAGCAGAGGGCAGGCAAAGGCGTGCTGACATTGCGCACAACCATTTCAGATGTAAGTAAGAACAACACAACTCCACTGACATTTGTACTTGTAGTTAGTAAATTTATTACCTTAATGTCAGGTAACATCAGTTTCACTAGCAGCAAAAATAAGATCATGTAACTTAAAACAAAAGCAGATAACAGTATCTCACTATTTAATCATAGTTTACTGTATGACACAAAGATAAACAGTCCCCTGTGGCCATTACTCTCACTTTCTACGGCGACGCAAGCCATTCGAGTGTGCAGTGGCCTCACTGGCACCTCTGTTTTCTGCCTCAGTGGCAGTGCTGTGCCTGGCACTGCAACGCCTAGCATCAGTTGTGGGCACTGTTAAGCTGCTGAGGCTAGATGTGTTCTCACTGTCCCCCAGTACAAGTTCACTGGGTGTGGCGGAGCGGTTACCCAGCACGTTGTCAAGCACATTTGTGATCTGCACCAGTCACTGTGCCACATCCCTATTGCTGTGCGCTGCCTCCACCCGTGCGGCCACAGCATGCCGCGATATGAGGGCTGTAGAATTTGCAAGGCGATTGACTGAGTGACAAAAACCACCAAGCATCCCCATAAAACATCGCTCCTGCCGGCGGTGGCTAACTGTCGTGGCGCAGCTCAGTACACAGTTCCCTCACTGCACTTGTCAGCTCCCTGGTGTTCTCAGATGCTTGGATCTGTCCCTCATGCACATTCGAATTGAGGCACTCCAACTGCCGATGCAGCCCCCCCATGTTTGAATTGTGTGCCTGCATCTGCCTTTGTAAAGCAAAGCAGAGATTTTCTTGTTTTGCAGGTGCTGCTGCTTCAACATAGCAGATTCCAGGCCACCGAACACTGATGGTCCCTCTCCTGCTTCAAAAAGCTGTGCGCCTGCATACGTTGGCCTCCTGCAGGGTGTTGTGCTACGCTAGGGTTGGGACTCCTGCATACCAGTGCATCTGCCATCTGGGGAAGGTGTGTGGGCGTCATCCTGCAGGCCTTCGGAGTCCTGGCTCAGTGCGGGTGGCGGTACAGCCCTAGCCCTGCGTCTGATGGGCGCTATATTCTGTGACTCACTGGTATTTGAGTAAGATGCAGGGTGGGTTTCAGTATCCCCCGCAACAGCACTTGCAGAAGCTGCTGGGCCTGGGCCACCTGCGACGACAATGTGCAGCATGTCAGTTATGTACGTATCACCAAAGGTCACACAATAGTAATAAATGTACAGTTACTTCTCATCACAATGTTGTGGGTGTTGTGTTCTTCTGGGTGTCGCTCGGCATATCTTCATTCTATGTGCTACTTTCAGCTCTGGGTTGTGGACTAGCGACCTCTGACCTGCTTTAGGTCTAGAGCTCGCCCCCCACGTCCGCAGCACCACCCAGCTGTCTCGTGCCCCTGACCCCCGCCCACGCTGCTGCTAGCGTGTTCGAGGCCCTCCTCCACCCGCAGGCATCCTCCTGCGCCTCATCCCTGGTGTCTAGTGGGCTCTGTTTAAGCCTCACTTGACCCATGTGCCGCTTTTCGCCATCCTGTAAGTGTTTTTCCTATTTTTCAGCGCCTTGCCTCCTTGTGCTTCTGCCCCCGTTGTGCCCCTTCTGATTGCTGTACCCCGATTGTAATTTGTGCCATAATTGTATTTTGTGACTGTTTTTGAACTTTTCCTTACTGTTTGTGCCTTGCTTTTTCCCTGGTTTTTTCGCCCCTTGGGTGGTCCCCCTTGCCGATCTACCCTTGCCGCTGCCTCCCTGCGGCCCCGGCCCCCTCGTGCCCCCATTCGCCGCTCCCTCCCGCCTCCCGCCTCCCAGCTGGTCCTCCCTCCCCCCGCCCTCCTTAATGGCTGGCGCTGCGCGTTGCGAGTGAGCAACCTCTGACCTGCTTTAGGTCTAGAGCTCGCCCCCCACGTCCGCAGCACCACCCAGCTGTCTCGTGCCCCTGACCCCCACCCACGCTGCTGCTAGCGTGTTCGAGGCCCTCCTCCATCCGCAGGCATCCCCCTGCGCCTCATCCCTGGTGTCTAGTGGGCTCTGTTTAAGCTTCACTTGACCCGTGTGACGCTTTTCGCCGCCCTGTAAGTGTTTTTCCTATTTTTCAGCGCCTTGCCTCCTTGCGCTTCTGCCCCCGTTGTGCCCCTTCTGATTGCTGTACCCTGATTGTAATTTGTGCCATAATTGTATTTTGTGACTGTTTTTGTACTTTTCCTTACTGTTTGTGCCTTGCTTTTTCCCTGGTTTTTTCGCCCCTTGGGCGCTCCCCCTTGCCGATCTAACCTTGCCGCTGCCTCCCTGCGGCCCGCTCTCTAGCGCCCCCATTCGCCGCTCCCTCCCGCCTCCCGCCTCCCAGCTGCTCCTCCCTCCCCCCTCCCTTCTTAATGGCTGGCGCTGCGCGTCGCGAGTGAGCGACCTCTGACCTGCTTTAGGTCTAGACCTCGCCCCCCACGTCCGCAGCACCACCCAGCTGTCTCGTGCCCCTGACCCCCGCCCACGCTGCTGCTAGCGTGTTCGAGGCCCTCCTCCACCCGCAGGCATCCTCCTGCGCCTCATCCCTGGTGTCTAGTGGGCTCTGTTTAAGCCTCACTTGACCCATGTGCCGCTTTTCGCCATCCTGTAAGTGTTTTTCCTATTTTTCAGCGCCTTGCCTCCTTGTGCTTCTGCCCCCGTTGTGCCCCTTCTGATTGCTGTACCCCGATTGTAATTTGTGCCATAATTGTATTTTGTGACTGTTTTTGAACTTTTCCTTACTGTTTGTGCCTTGCTTTTTCCCTGGTTTTTTCGCCCCTTGGACGCTCCCCCTTGCCGATCTACCCTTGCTGCTGCCTCCCTGCGGCCCGCCCCCGCACCCCCATTCGCCGCTCCCTCCCGCCTCCCAGCTGCTCCTCCCTCCCCCCTCCCTTCTTAATGGCTGGCGCTGCGCATCGCGAGTGAGCGACCTCTGACCTGCTTTAGGTCTAGAGCTCGCCCCCTACGTCCGCAGCACCACGCAGCTGTCTCGTGCCCCTGACCCCCGCCCACGCTGCTGCTAGCGTGTTCGAGGCCCGCCTCCACCCTCAGGCATCCTCCTGCGCCTCATCCCTGGTGTCTAGTGGGCTCTGTTTAAGCTTCACTTGACCCGTGTGCCGCTTTTCGCCGTCCTGTAAGTGTTTTCCCTATTTTTCAGGGCCTTGCCTCCTTGTGCTTCTGCCCCCGTTGTGCCCCTTCTGATTGCTGTACCCCGATTGTAATTTGTGCCATAATTGTATTTTGTGACTGTTTTTGAACTTTTCCTTACTGTTTGTGCCTTGCTTTTTCCCTGTTTTTTTTGTCCCTTGGGTGCTCCCCCTTGCCGATCTACCCTTGCCGCTGCCTCCCTGCGGCCCGCCCCCCTCGCGCCCCCATTCGCCGCCCCCTCCCGCCTCCCACCTCCCAGCTGCTCCTGCCTTCCCCCTCCTTTCTTAATGGCTGGCGCTGCGCGTCGCGAGTGAGCGACCTCTGACCTGCTTTAGGTCTAGTGCTTTCCCCCCACGTCCGCAGCACCACCCAGCTGTCTCGTGCCCCTGACCCCCGCCCACGCTGCTGCTAGCGTGTTCGAGGCCCTCCTCCACCCGCAGGCATCCTCCTGCGCCTCATCCCTGGTGTTTAGTGGGCTCTGTTTAAGCTTCACTTGACCCGTGTGCCGCTTTTCGCCGTCCTGTAAGTGTTTTTCCTATTTTTCAGCGCCTTGCCTCCTTGCGCTTCTGCCCCCATTGTGCCCCTTCTGATTGCTGTACCCCGATTGTAATTTGTGCCATAATTGTATTTTGTGACTGTTTTTGAACTTTTCCTTACTGTTTGTGCCTTGCTTTTTCCCTGGTTTTTCGCCCCTTGGCCACTCCCCCTTGCCGATCTACCCTTGCCGCTGCCTCCCTACGGCCCCGCCTGCGCCGCGCCCCCATTCGCCGCTCCCTCCCGCCTCCCGCATCCCATTTGCTTCTCCCTCCCCCCTCCCTTCTTAATGGCTGGCGCTGCGCGTCCGCGCCGCTGGCGCGACGGAGGCGCACCAGAATCAAGCCCGTCTGCGCCCGTCCGCGCCTGGACCGCGCCCAGCACCACCCCCCTGATCCTCATGCCCCCCGCATCCCCAGCCTTCGCTACTCGGCCAGCGAACTCCTCGCCCTCAACCCTGGCCCCTCCACAGCCTGCTTCCAGGCCACCCCGAAGCACTCCAAAGGACCCTTCTCCTGCCGCACCTGCAAGTTCACCTGCAACAGAACAACGAAGCCTACAACAACCAACACCAACCACCTGCACTGCATCCTCCTCAACACACGCTCCGCACGAAAGCACGCCATCCAGCTCTGGGACCTGCTCGACACCACCGCCCCAGACGTAGCCTTCCTAACCAAAACCTGGTGGAACGACTCCTCGGCCCCAGACATCGCCATCGCCATCCCTGATGGTTACAAGATCACCAGAAGAGACCGCACCAACGAAATTGGTGGAGGGATAGCCATCGCCCACAAATCCACCCTCAAGATCCACACCCACACGGACGACACCCTCAAGACAGCCGAGCACCTCCATTTCCGGATCCACACGGACCCCAACACTACCCTCAGAGGAACCCTCATATACCGTCCTCCAGGACCAAGAGCCCCCTTCAGCGACACCATCGCCGACCTCGCAAGCACCCACGCCCTCGCCTCAACAGACTACATCCTCCTGGGAGACCTCAACTTCCACATGGAGAACAACAACGACGCCAACACCGCATCCCTGACCACCAACCTCTCCAACCTCGGACTCCGACACCTGGTCAACACACCCACACACGTCGCCGGTCACACCCTAGACCCACTCTTCACTGCAAGCAATCACATCGTATTCAGCCACACCACCGAACTCCACTGGACCGACCACGACTGCGTCCATTTCACATTCAAGAAAAACACCGAACACCACCGCACCCCTCTACCGCCACACCGCCGCTGGGGAAAAGTCACAGAAGACCAACTAACCAGCACCCTCGCCAAGAACCCACTAACCTACCCCACCGACCCGGACTCCGCCGCCATCAACCTCCAACAGTGGATCCTCAACTGCGCCAACACCCTCGCACCACTCAAGAGGCCCACCGTCAACCAAGAAAAGAAAAAAGCAGCCTTGTTCACAGACGAACTGATCACCTCCAAATGCACCTGCCAGAAACTCAAGAAAAAATTGATTCTCGAGCGCACACCCGACAACCTAGCAACCCACAAGGAAGCCAACCGCAAGCACCACCAACTTATCTGTCTCGCCAAACGCTCCCACTTCACAGAACGCCTAAACAACAACGCACACGACAGCAAGGAACTCTTCTGCATCGTGTAGGAGCTCTCCAACCCCAATGCCAACGTCAACGATGTCCCACCATCCCAGAAACTCTGCGACACACTCTCCACTTTTTTCTACCAGAAAATCGCCGCCATCCATGACAGCTTCATCACTACACCTCCGCCAGACCCCACCCCAACAACTCTTCCCACGCCGACCGCCTCACCACCTGGAACCACGTAGAGGACGCCGAAACCCTAAAGACCATGAACTCCATCCACTCTGGATCTCCCTCTGACCCCTGCCCACACCACGTCTTCAACAAAGCCGACTCCACCATCGCCCCCCAACTCCGCAAGATCATCAACCTATCCTTCGACACCGCAACCTTCCCGGACAGCTGGAAGCACGCCGATATCCAACCCCTCCTCAAGAAACCCAAGGCTGACCCCAACGACCTCAAAAACTTCAGACCGATCTCCCTCCTCCCCTTCCCAGCGAAGGTCATCGAGAAGATCGTCAACGCACAGCTCACCCACTACCTCGAAGACAACTCCATCCTAGACCCCTCCCAGTCCGGTTTCAGACGCAGCCACAGCACTGAGACTACACTCCTCGCCGCCACAGACGACATCAGACAACAAATGGACAACGGCGAAACCTCAGCCCTCATCCTTTTAGATCTATCCGCCGCCTTCAATACGGTCTGCCACCGCACCCTACTTACTCGCCTCCACGAAGCCGGAATTCAAGACAAAGCCCTCAACTGGATCTCCTCTTTTCTCTCCGGTAGAACCCAAAGAGTCTGACTCTCACCCTTCCGCTCCGAAGCCACCAACCTCATCTGCGGCGTCCCCCAAGGCTCCTCGCTAAGCCCAACGCTGTTCAACGTATACATGGCACCCCTCACACAACTGGCCCGACACACAGCTCATCCTCTCCCTTACTAAAGATCCACACACTGCCAAAGCTAACCTCCACGAGGGACTGAAATCTATTGCCGAATGGATGAGAAACAGCCGCCTGAAACTAAACTCCGACAAGACGGAAGTCCTCATCCTCGGCCGCTCCCCCTCGGCCTGGAATGACTCCCGGTGGCCCACCGCACTAGGCCCCCCTCCTACTCCAGCCAACCACGCACGAAACCTCGGCTTCATCCTCGACTCCGCGCTCACCATGTCCAAACAGGTCAACGCAGTCTCCTCCTCCTGCTTCAAACCCTCCGCATGCTCCGCAGAATCTACAAGTGGATCCCAACGGAAACCAGAAAAACAGTGACCCAAGCCCTCGTCAGTAGCAGACTTGACTACGGCAACGCACTCTACACAGGCATCCCAACAAAAGACATCCAACGACTCCAACGCATCCAGAACGCATCTGCCCGCTTGGTCCTCGACATACCCCGCCGATGCCACATCTCCCACCTCCTGAAGGACCTCCACTGGCTCCCCGTGGACAAGAGGATCACCTTTAAACTTCTCACCCACGTGCACAAAGCTCTACACAACGCCGGACCCGCCTACCTGAACAACAGACTCAACTTCTACGTCCCCTCACGCCAACTCCGCTCTGCCAAACTTTCCCTCGCCATCGTTCCCCGAATCCAGCGCAAGACCGCCGGCGGCAGATCCTTCTCCTACCTCGCCGGCAAGACCTGGAACTCACTCCCCACCTCCCTGCGCCAGACCCAGGACCTCCTCACCTTCAGGAGACTCCTCAAGACATGGCTCTTCGACCGATAGCAGCGACCCCCCCCCTCAGCGCCTTGAAACCCTAACAGGTACCTAGCGTGCTTTATAAATTGACTGATTGATTGATTGACTACCACTCCCATAAGGCATTGTTGTGCCGATTCTAAGATGTGGAATGGACTACTTCTCACAATGCTTAGCCCTACTTGCTAATTCCTAAGGGGCATTTGTACATACACATATGGGGTTACATTTCAATATTGCACTTACCTTTACTGGTGCTTGGTGTGCCGAATGTGTCGATGTTAGTGACACCACTGACTGCTTCTGGGAGGACTGTCGACTCCACCTGGTCTTCCATCGGGGTGGAGGGTGTCCCTGTGGGTAGGCCGCCTCCTGTGCTCCTTGCCTCCTGCAGTCGTCTTGCCACCCTCTCCTTGGCACGAGAACGCAGGTCGTGCCACCTCTTCTTTATCTCCTCCACAGAGCACTGAGCAACTCCCACAGCGCATATTTTTGTCTGAATGTCTGCCAAGAGTCTGCGCTTTTCATTTTCAGGCACCTGGAGTGAGCTGTTACCAAACAAACGGTCATGGCTCCTCAACACCTCCTCTGTGAGCACCTCCAGTTCTTGCTCACTAAACTTTAGTTTCCTTTTCCTTTCTCCCTTCTCCTTTTCCTGTGCAGAGTTGTCCATGGTGGTTCTGCAGTCCTGCCTTCTTCAGAGACTTGCTCACTGTGGCTGGGCTGTCTCTCTCTGAGTGCTCCTTTGGGTGTGGCACCTGCAAACTGTATGGGATGACTCACTTCCTGCTTGTGATGTCATCAGGCTCCTCCAGGTGTGCGTTGTCGCAATTTGCGATTTTCAATTACCGAATCGCAATTTGTGTTCTCGCAAAGTGTGATTCGGTATTTGGGCCTCGCAAACCACAAATAGCGAATTTTAAGAAATCGCTAATTCCGAATCGCAATAATGATACATGGCATATTGCGACTCGGAAATAGCGATTTCTTAAAAATCGCTATTTGCGATTCACAAAGACCTTTCTGGATACATCTGGCCCTTAGTCTTTTTCAGTGAATTTCGATGGTTTTTAAGGTAAAGTAATTTTAATAGCAACACGTTAATCCAACTACCACCGTACACGTCCTTTGGCTGCGCACGTCAGAGGTTGGCTGCAGGGCCTGGCGTGAGCCAGGCCCTGCAGCCAAGCCTGTGGTCTCTTGTGTTTCTTACCAGGCTAGTGTTGTGGCGGGAGAATTAAGAATGTTATTGTTATGAAGGTTCAGAAATGTTGAAGTGGCGATGAGACGGTTGAAGGAGACAGAGAGTGACTGTACTGGTGGATGAGCTGTTTCCTTTAATAAAGAACCTACGAATTGGATTGGATCCGTCTACTTCTTCATTACACTGGAGACGAGTGAACCCTCTGAAAAACAGCTCAACACCATTTCCTTCCATTCGTTTTGGTATTCATACTACGGATTACCTCTCTACTTCAAGATGCGACAACAACGAAGGATTTGATATCTTTTAAACGAGAGGATTGAAGTTCAAACATCTTTGCGATCAACTTTCCCTTCTATTTTTAGGTAAGGGAATAGATATTCCTTCAGTTTTGTGTTAAGGGCTTAACTGCAATCACGTGTTCAAGACAATTTTGTTGCTTAGCAACCCTACATACTTTCACAATGCGTTTGATACGTGTTGCTTAGCAACTACCAAAGCACTACAAGAACACGTAATCACACGCTCTAGGCTTAACTGCAGTCATGCGCTCGACACACTTTTGTTGCTTAGCAACTGGACATACTTTCACAACGCGCTCGATACGTGAACACGTAATCACGCGCTTGAGGCCATTTCGTTACCTGGCAACCATACTAGCTTTCACAACACGCTCCACTCTCCTGCTCCAAGCGTGCCTCCAACTATCAATACTCACGCTGGTCTTCTTCATAACAACGCATTTTGGAGATATTCTGCACTTCAAAATTTACTTCAGCGATCAGCCTTATAACTATTACTTTTCCAAATTTATCTTTCGAACTACCTACTGACCTACATCACAGTCTTTGACAACATTGTAATCTATATATTGTATTTTGTATCCAACTATGCAAAATGTTACACCTCCACCCTTTTTTCTCACTTCTCCTGGAGAACCTCCTATTAGATGGAACAAATGGAAAAAAATTTTTTTACACTATGCAAGAGTTTGTGGAACCAATCTTTCAAGTGAAAGGAAATCTTTGCTTTTGTTACATTGTCTAGGAAGTGAAGGTCAAGAAGTCTTTGAGAACCGTCCGGATTTAGAGGATGATGTTACTGATCTAAATGAATTCAAAATGTGTTTAAAAACACGCAACCTCCCCTATCTACCAAAAATTAGCACCATTCTTGAACAATGTCATTTCAGAATGAGGGAAAAAAAGATGGAGAAACTGCTGAAGAATACATTATGTTGTTAAGGAAATTGTCTTCCACTTGCAATTTTGGCTCAAACTTGGAAGAACGTATTAGGGATCAATTCATGTTGAGATGTTGTAGTGACAAAATCAGACATAAGTTGTGGACCAAGGACAATCCACAGTTACAGGACAATCCACAGTTACAGGAAGTGATATCTATTGCAAAAAGAGTAGAGCACACTCTAGCCTGTGTAGAGGGACTGGAGAGAAACAAGACTGCTTCTATCAACAAAGTGGTGGTTCGAGCAGAAGATAGTAAAAATAAGGAAAGTGAGATGGACAGGAATGCACACAATCCTCCTTCTAAAACAAGAGGTGGTGTATGTTACAGATATGGAACTTCTGGACATTTCGCATCATTTAAATATTGTCCAGCTTTAAATGCTGTATGTAAAATTTGCAACATAAAAGGGCACTT
This sequence comes from Pleurodeles waltl, assembly GCF_031143425.1. Taxonomy (NCBI): domain Eukaryota; kingdom Metazoa; phylum Chordata; class Amphibia; order Caudata; family Salamandridae; genus Pleurodeles; species Pleurodeles waltl. Next base: position 3,484,115 of record NC_090437.1, on the reverse strand, counting down.
TGCAAAATGTTGCAAATCCTCATCAGGTTCCAAGCACAATGATGTCAAGTCTGTTGATGATTGCATACTATCTGTGACTTCAAAATGTGAGCACAAGGGTCATCCAGAAAATCTAGTTAGATTCAATGATGTAGATGTTGAAATGCTATTTGACTCAGGAGCTTGGTTGACGTCTAATGAACTATTTGACAATTACTTCAGTAGCAAAGTAGAATTACTAGAACCCGATGTAATTCCTGGAGCTTATGGAGGTCTGACTATAGATTTGAAGGCATATTTTGCATCTGAATTGACCTTCAAAAACAAGTCTGTGTGCGGTAAAGTCAATGTTCCTGTGAAGGGGGACAGTGTTATCAGCTGGCCTCATCAGCGGGATCTTGGAGTCATTCTTGATCCAAATCCCTCCACCCCTGATATGCTCAAGGAGGAGTTTATGAGTAAACAAATGGGTGTGTGTGAATTGAATGTTCTAGACTCACAATCTGATGATTCTTATTTAGAGAAGGAATTTCCAGAAGTTTTCACTGGGAACATAGGGTATCTCAAGGGTTATGTGCATCAAATCAAACTGAGACAAGGTGTAACCCCAGTAATAGCCAAAGTTCGCACAGTCCCACTGTCTGTTAGAGATTCTCTTGAAGCTGAGATCAAGAAGCTGTGTACGATGGTTGTGATTGCACCAATGGAATATTCGGAATGGGTGGTCGCCATTGTGGTAGCATGTAAATGATCCGGGGAGATTCGCTTATGTGTTGATTTGAGAGCTCTCAATAAGTGTGTACTAAGCGATCGCTTTCCTCTACCTAATATTTCAGAAATAGTTACCTTACTGCATGGGGCGAAATTTTTCACCACCCTGGATTTGACAGCTGCATTCCACCAAATCAGGCTGCATCCTGACTCGAAAAGTCTTACGACCTTTGTCATACCTTTTGGCACTTATCGTTATGTCCGGATGCCATGTGATTTGATGTCTGCAGCTGCTGTCTTCCAACGTGTCATGTATGAGTTGTTTGGGGATATGCTGGGTGTGAAGTGCTTCAAGGATGGCATACTTATATATGGCAAGGACAGAATAACACATGATGAGAGAGTTAAAGAAGTACTAGGAAAATCGAGAGATAGTGGTTTGTCTCTGAAATTGAACAAGTGCTTCTTTGGTTTGAGTGAGATCGAGTATCTGCGTCATAGAGTCAATGGTGAAGGGATTTTTCCTAAAAAAGATTTGGTTGAAAGCATAACAAACTTGCATGCTTCAGAGTCGAAAGAAGAATTGCTTTAGTTTTTGGGAATGGTGGAGTTTCATGCAAAGTTTTTGCCGAGTTTAGCATCGAAGTGTGTAGAGATGAGAAAACTTCTCTACAAGAAATCTGAGCTTGTGTGGAACAAGGAGTGTGATGTAGAATTCTTTAACATCAAGCGAGATTTGAATGGTGTTGAATCTTTAAGTTGTTTTAATCCTAAAAAGAGTTGCTATGTGATGACAGATGCATGTGCAAAGGGGTTAGGGGTTGTTCTGCTGCAGGAAGATGAGAATAGGTCCCTCCTTAGGCCTGTTGTGTACATGTCAAGATCTTTACGTGGGGCTGAGGAGAAGTACTCTACCATTGAGAAGGAAGTTTTAGGTGTTTATTGGGCTGTAAAGAAACTAAAGAACTTCCTGTGGGGAAGAGAGTTTGTAGTTTATACTTGTTAGAAATGGGGTTTCTGGTCAGCTAGGGTATGCACCTAAGCCAGGCACAACCCACCCACTCTAGTCAGGGCATGGAATTTACACGTCCAAGATAACCCCTGCTCACCCCCTTGGTAGCTTGGCATGAGCAGTCAGGCCTAACCCAGAGGCAATGTGTAAAGCATTTGCACAACACACACAACATAGGTGACACAAAATGTACACCAGAAAGTAAACAGAACACTGAGCTATGTAAAAATAAACTGTATTGCACAAAACATAATTAGACCTACATTACACGTAAGTAATACCCTCCTAACTTAGCAGTTGTCAGAACGTTACACAAGTTACTAATACTCTGCGAGAAAACGCAGTTGTCACATTAGAACACGTAAGTACTCAGGATTCTGCAACATAAGCAGTAGTCCAGAATTACAGTAAGAATCCTATGCACTTGTCATAAATAACTTGTAAATACCCATAAGAGGAACATTAGAAAGCATATCACAAGTCATAAAAATACAGATCAGCATGTCATGCCCGTAACAGGAACATGAGCACAGATATACAATGGCAGGAAAGCAGGTAGGAAACCTATAAGCCCCCCAAGGTCTATAATAGGCTCCTTGAGCCAATATCTCCTAGAAAGTACCTGGTGTCCTGAAGAAGAAGCACTCCCTGTGCCTAAAAGAGGAGCATGGGGGGGCCCCGGCGCTCCTGTGCACACAATGGGGGCCAAGCAGTGCAACTGGGGGAGAGAGGCAGTTGGCAGACTCTCCTTGCAGTAAACAGGCCCCTCTGGGGGCCCACCATTTTGGTGGGAGCCTGCCTCGGCCTCCTCACACCCTGTTCTCGGGGTGGGGGCATGGCGAGGCGCAACAAACAATTATGGGGATGAGAGGTAGGCAGCCTTCGTAGAGGTCTCCCTCCCCCGTTTTCAGGGAAGAAATGCCTGTTTTCCAAAAAGCGAGGAGCATCCTGCTCCTAAGGTAGAGACCGGGGGAAGGGCCATTCCCCTCGCCTTCCCCCGAGTCCTGCAGTTCCGATTCTTGAAGCTTGGACCCTTCCAGGGGCCCGAAAAGACACTCTCCCGCACCTGATGTGGTGCGTGAGTGTACAAAGCTGTTCCGGGGCAGCTGTGGTGATTCCTTCAGAGCCGAAGGCGGCTGGTGCCCCGGGGGCGCTCCAAGGAGCAGACCGTGCCCCAGGGGCGCCGACAGGAGCATGCTTGCTGCGCTTTGCTTTTGCTCGTGCCACGGGGGCACTGGAAGGAGCACGATCCTTGCGCTGGGTGATAATCTGACGCCCGGGTTGCGGCGGTGATTTGAGGGCATAAACAGAGCACTTTTCAAAGCGCTAAGGCCAAATCTGCAGACCAGGCTGCGGCAGTGATTTTCTTCAGCAGGCAAAACGCGCTTTTGAAAAGCGCATTTAGGGTCACAAAGGAGTGCTCTAGAAGTGCTATGCAGCCACAGCAGCACTCCTCGTGCGGGAAGAAGTTTAAAGCGGTCAGGGTCCACAGCACCCTCACTCTGGAGACTACAAATGAAGAAGGGGGCACAGGGCTGGCGAACCCAGCAGCAGGTCAGCACAACCAGGGGGTGCAAGCAGTAGCAGTTCCTCCTGGTGACCAGGCAGGTCACAGATCAGCACAGCAGCAGCAGTTCAAGGTGGTCCTGGTGAGTCCTTTCAACAGCATCCTGTCCAGCTCCAGGTAGGGTTCCTGGAGTTCCCAGAATGTCCAAAATGATGTCCAATGATGTCCAAATTGTGAGGAAAATTCCCTTGTACTTATACTAGGTTTACAGTGTGCTTTACAATGGGGAGGAGAGGGAGTTCCAACCAGTTACAACTGGTTCTGGGAGTGCCCTTTCTCTCCTCCAGCACAGGCTCCAAACATCAGTGGGGGTAAACAACCCTATTGTGTGAGGCCAGGGCACAGCCTTTCCAAATGCAGGTGTGCCCCGCCTCTCCCTTCTCTCAGCCCAGGAAGGCTATTCAATATGTAGATGCACCTCTGTGACACCTCCACCCTCCCTGTGTTCAGGCTGTCTGAAAAGTATGCGCAAAGCCCCAACTGTCAGTCTGCCCAGACGTGGATTGGAGGAAAGCTTCAAAACACCAGAGTCATAAGCACAGATAAATGCACACTTTCTAGAAGTGGCATTTCTGTGATAGTAATAAAAAATACACCTACACCAGTAAGCAGCATTTCTCATCACTATCACAACCATACCAAACATGCCTACGCTCGCTCTCATAAATCAGACAATACCCCTTACAGATAAGGCAGGGCATTTCCAATGCAATCCTATGAGAAGGCAGCACTCACAGCAGTGAGACACCAAGTTAGGCTGTTTGTCACTACCAGGACAGGCCACGCAACCTGGCACATGTCCTGCCTTCTACATACATAGCACCATGCCCATAGGGCTAGCTAGGGCATACCCTAGGGGTGACTTACCTGTAGTAAAAGGGGACTTCTGGGCCTGGCAAGTAAATTTAGATGCCAGGTCCCTGTGCACACAGGTCCTGCGCTAGCAGGCCTTAGATAGGTTTGACAGGCTACTTCAGTGAGTGGCGCAAGTAGCGCTGCAGGCCCACTAGTAGCATTTAATTTACAGGCCCTTGGTATAGGGATACCACTTTACAAGGGACTTATGGGTAAATTAAATATGCCAATTAGGTATAAGCCAATCATACCAATTTTGTAAGGGAGAGCACATGCACTTTAGCACTGGTTAGCAGTGAAAAAATGCTCAGAGTCAAAACGTCAGCCAACAAAGGTCCGAAAGCTAAGCAGGCAAATAGCAAAAAGTCTGGGGAATGACCCCGTAAAAGGGCCAGTTCCAACAAATACTGATCACAAGCCTTTGGTAGAAGTTTTTACTAAGAAGAGTCTTGATGCAATTTCCATGCATATCTGCAAATGGGTAGTAGGATTACAAGATTTTTGTTTTAGTGTACTCTGTGTTCCAGGGTCATGTAACAATGGTGTAGATTGGTTTTTTGAGACTTGGATTGGGAGTGGAAGAAGTGGTGGAGGATGAAGAAAGTGTGAAAGTGTTCAGTAACACTGACGTTATGATCGGATGAGGGCTGTTTTGGATGATTCTGTTTTGCAACCAGTCAAGAAACCTATGTTACATGGCTGGGATAGTGATGTATTAGGAATCAATATTTAGCAGGCTACTGGAAAATTAAAGATGAAATCTCTATTGACAATGGTATATTGCTACATGGAAGTAGGCTTATTGTACCTTTGGAGCTGAGAGAGAGAGACATGAATCCAGGTCACGAAGGGCATCAGGGAATGTGTAAGACAAAGGTAAGGATTCATCTTAGTTACTGGTGGCCTGGGATGGATTTGATAATTGAGAGGTTAATCAGAGATTGTGTTGATTGTTGTCACAGTGATAAGATACATAAGGTAAGGACGCCTCCCATGATTAATAGAGATGTTCCCTCCAAGCCGTGGGATGATATTGCTCTTGACATAATAGGCCCAATACACTCTAAAGATGGAACAATCTTTCTTGTAACTTTGATCAATTTTCCAGATGGGCAGAGATTGGTGTTGTTAGCAGTACAGAGACAAGTACAATTATTGAGTTTCTAAGTGAAGTTTTCAATCGGAAAGGTCTACCCAGTACTTTAATGACTGACAATGCTCCTCAGTTTGTGTCTTCCACGATGGAGAATTTTTTAAGTATGCATGGAATTTACCACAGGAAGTGCTCACTGTATCATCCAGAAGGGAATGGTACTATTGAAAGGTTCAAGAAATGTGTTAAGGAATGTATTCAATTAGAGTTGGGAGCAGGAAGAAATTGGAAGGAAGGTTTGAAGAAATTCCTGAAAGCCTACAGATTTTCTCCACATGTCACTAAGAGAGAAGTTCCTCAGGGGGAGGAAGCCCAACACACTTTTGTCTCCTAGTTGGTTGCACTGGGGTAAGAGTGGTGAAGTGTCTTGGAAATTGATGAGTGGGGGCAGTGATAGAGAAAAAAAATGTGGAGAAAAGAAAAACATATTATGATGTTCACAAGGGTACAAAAAAAATGCTCTTTAATTTTGGGGAATCAGTTTTAGTAAGGAAGACAGTCGGGTCCAAGAGTGAATCTAAGTTCATGGGGCCTTTCAAAGTCGTCAAGCTTTTCCACAATGCTGTGAAGGTGGAAGATGGAAGGGTTTGGAATCTTAACAGGGTTGTAATTGTCAAAAATGAATGTTATCTTCATGAACTTTTTTTTTTTATGCCTTTCTCACTCTTTCTTTCTTCTTGCATTTTGTTGAAATCAAATATTGTTTGTATAAAGGGAAGGTGTGTGGTATCTTGTGTTTCTTACAAGGCTAATGTAGAGGAGGGAGAATTAAGAATGTTAGTGTCATGAAGGTTCAGGAATGTTGAAGTGGCGATGAGACAGTTGAAGGAGACAGAGAGTGGCTGTACTGGTGGGTGAGCTGTTTCCTCTAATAAAGAACCTACGAATTGGATTGGATCTGTCTAATTCTCCATTACAAAGCCCTTAAAACCACCCAAACCTGCACTGCATATGACCTTTAGCTGTGCATAACAGGGTTTGGCCACAGGGCCTGTCTTTGTCAGTGGATCTGTGTGTAAGTGCGTGATTGTCTGAGTGGGTCTGAAAGTGGGTGTGTGACTCTATGAGTGGGTCTGAGTGGTTCTGAATTGGTGCATGAGTATATCAGTGGGGAGTGGGAGTGGGCGCATGAGTCTCTGAGCGCATGTATGATTGAATGAATTAGTGAATGAATGAGTCTGTGATTTTGTTTTCCTTTTTTGCAAATAATCAAGAATATTCCTGAATATTTAATATTAATGAATATCATGCATGGTGAAGAAAAATAATTTTAAACCCATAATTTGACCCTCACACACCCTTATATCACATCCCTGGGATCAGTGTACCTCCACTCTGACCTTTTATACCACTTATCATTCCTATTTTCAGTCCTGAGGACCCTCTCCCATAATATAAAATGGTGGCCGCAACTTTCTAGTCAGGTTGTGGCCAGCCAATCACAGTATTCCTGTTAGCGCAATTGCCGTGAAGGCGTTACGACAAATTTGCGACCAGAGATATCCAAATTTATTTTACTTTTAATTTCTCAAAAACTACTGAACATATTCATTCAAAATAAGCGAAAGCACAATCTTCATACGGAAACCTAGCTACCTACTTAATTTAGTGTAATTCCATCCAGCGGTTTGGGCTGTAGTCTTGTTCAAAGATCCTATGGGAATTAACATGGTAAACACAACTTTTTTAACCCCTCCCCCTTTTACTCAGCCCCCGCTTTATGCATCACCTAAACCTTCCATAGAAAACATGAATTACCCGGGCAATTTATTTGGACATTTTCATAAAGATCTGTCTAACGGAGCCAAAGGGCAAGTCAAAACAGTATTTTCCTATGGAAACATGGTCCTATGTATATTTCATATATACTAATATTTTTAGATATACTATGTTTTCATTTTTTATAATAATTTCTAGAGTTGTAGTGGGTTGTTGGGTTTATGGTACATAATAGTGAAAGTTAATTAAATGCTAATTGAATAGCAATTATTTATTGATAATTATTTAAATCAATAGTAATTATGTTAATTGATTCATTGTTTTATTATATATGTATATATATATATACACACACACATATATATATATATATATATATATATATATATATATATATATATAATAATTATTATTATTATTATTATTAATAATAATTAAAACATTTATTGAGATTTTAATATTCTTTTTATATTCATGGTGTTACTTATATATAAAAAAAATGTGCCTGAAGTGAAGTACTACTCCTGTTTAGACTGCAGTAGGAATAGTAAATGTTTGAAATGTGAATAGTAAATCTCACCCTTCAAAGTCCAATGTTTTACCTGCTGTTGCACAGACTGGAGTAGGGATAGTCAATTTTACCCCTCCAAAGTCCAACACTCTCCCTCCTGTTGAGTTGACTGGAGGGAGAATAGTAGGTTTTTACCCATCTAAAATCCAAAGCTTTCCCTACTATTGCACAGACTGGAGTGGGTATACTAAATGTTACCCCTCCAAAGTTCAACACTATCCTAACTGTTGTGCTGTTTGGAGTGGAATTGTAAATTTCACCCCTACAAATCCATCCATCAGTTTCCACACTGTTGCACAGAACAGAGTAGGAATAGTACATTTTACCCCTTCAAAGTCTAACACTTTCCCTATTATTGCGCTGACTTGTGTGGAAATAGTAAATTTCACTCCTCTGAAATCCAATGTTTTCCATACTGTTGCACAGACTGAAGTGAGAATAGTAAATTTTACCCCTCCAAAGTCGAACACTTTCTCTACTGTTGCATATACTAGAGTGGGAATAGAATATCTAATTTTCTTAGACTCCAATAGTTTTAATAATGTTGGTTAAATAGAGTTGATAGCATAATTTTTTTATATTTTACATTAAACATTTTGGGGGTCATTCTGACCCTGGCGGCCGGTGACCGCCAGGGTCACCGACCACGGGAGCACCGCCAACAGGCTGGCGGTGCTCCCAAGGGCATTCTGACCGCGGCGGTTCAGCCGCGGTCAGAAAGGGTAAACCGGCGGTCTCCCGCCGGTTTACCGCTGCCCCATTGAATCCTCCATGGCGGCGGAGCGCGCTCCGCCGCCATGGGGATTCAGACACCCCCTACCGCCATCCTGTTCATGGCGGGAAACCCGCCATGAACAGGATGGCGGTAGGGGGTGCCGCGGGGCCCCTGGAGGCCCCACAAAGTATTTCAGTGTCTGCAAATGAAATACGCGACGGGTGCAACTGCACCCGTCGCACCCCTGCAACTACGCCGGCTCAATTCTGAGCCGGTGTCCTCGTTGCAGGGGCATTTCCGCTGGGCCGGCGGGCGCTCTTTTGGAGAGCGCCCGCCGGCCCAGCGGAAATGTTTGAATGGCCGCCGCGGTTTTGACCGCGGTGCGGTCATTTGTCGGCGGTACCTTGGCGGACGGCCTCCGCCGTCCGCCAAGGTCTGAATGACCCCCTTTATTTTAAAATTAATTGTAATCGTTATTCTATTTTTTTTTATAAATGCTTCTTTTAGATTTTTAGGACATTACTTAATATATTTTATCATATGCAATTTTTGTATATATTTATTTTGTATATATGTTATTATATATATATATATTTACATGTACATATATATAGATATATATAATCTTACATAATAAAATATTTATTGTATATTATATTAATGTTAATGACATTTTAATGTACTAGAAAGAATACATATGTATGTTTATATATATAGATATAGCTATAAATTATCATATTAATAACTGTAAAATATAAAGAAATTACTGTAATGTAAAATACATATTTGTAATAATTATTTTAAACCATCTATCTATCTATCTAAATATTAACACATATTTATGTATTTGCAAGTTTATAAAAGTGTATATTTATACATGGTATTAAATATTAGCAAATATATTTAATTTATATTACATTCAAATTATATATTGAAAGATTTAACATTTACTATTTTAATCTCTATTTATTAAAAAATTGACGGGGCGTGGCTTGGCCAGCATAGATGGCAGACGTGTAAATGCGCCGCTCCGCCGAGGCCTTCTATTTCTCCGATAAGAACAGTGCCCCAGATGGAACCCCTGACGGTAGTGAGATCGCTGGGCACTGGAAGGGCCCGTGAGTCCGAGACGGCTGCCCAATGATCCACAGGGCGGACCGAGGGCAGATTGCCGGACGGGTGCCGCAACAGTGAAGAGAGGCAGTAGGCCCTGTAGCGCGAAGGCTCCGGTGCAGGTTGCGGTGACCTGGACTGGATGGAGCGGCACCCGGGGAGGGCCGAAACGTGGCACCCGATTGGGGCCGGCCGACTCCAGCAAACAGGCACCTGGAGAGAAACTTAGGACTGAGGTGGCCCGGAACAGGATAAAGGAAGACCACGGGAGACACAAGAGGCGACACCACTGGGGGCGAAGGACTTCCCTGGCCCAAAAATAATGGGTGGACCAAGGGTGCTTCCCCCTTCCCCTTCAGTGGCGGTGCATTGGATGGGCTGGGGAGCAGGTGAGCGCTTAGGGCCCAACAGAGGACGCAGAGGGGACCAACTACGGGGAGGAAAAGGCTGACCTGGGAGTGTGACACCCTGAAGGGGACGTTCCATAGTAGAGACAGGGAGATGCAGAGCACGTGCAGCTGAGAGCAGCTGTGGTTAGCCCAAGGCCTGGAATGTAGAAACTGGATGAATGACCCAGGCCCAAGAATCTAGAGACTGAGTGGACTGAAGCCAATGCATCACCGACGACCTGCACTGGTGAGACGTTCTTGGCAGAATAACTGGGGGTGTGCACAGTGACCCCAAGAGCAGAGAGCCCCTGCAGAGGGGGAAAGAGAGTGCCCGGAGGTGGTCAGAGATCTGAGACAGGCTCCGCCTGGGGAGGACCGTCCCTCCTGGACTGCGCTGGCACAGAACAATTGACAAGTTTGTAGGAGAGGCGAATGTCGTGATCGTGGCCGCCCCCCCGGGTGGAGGTTGCCCCGCCGCTCATGACTGAATGTTGACCCACAGCCGCAAGAAGAGTAGGCCACAAGGGAAAGAACGCGTGGGTGGCCCAGGCACATTGGACATGGCTGAGTCGGTACCTCACGCAGTAAATACTAGACAAGATCTTAGGGGCAATAGAGGAGTCCAAAACGACCCTCCAGCGAGAAATTGGCCAGGTGTCAGCTGAACTGGGTCTACTGCGTGCAGACCACCAGAAACTAGCAGACAGGGTCTGGGATGCAGAAAAAACGATCACAGGAATGGCACCAGAGCAACAGGTGGTACACACCACACTTGAGCAACTGACGGACAGTGTCCAGAGACTGTAACGTCGTGCTGAGGATGCAGAAGGCTGCAACCAGCGCAATAATGTGCGTATCATTGGGCTGCAGGAAGGAGCTGAAGTGAACGACGCAGTGACATATCTGGAAACATGGATGCGACAGGTGGTAGCTCCGGACCTCTTGACACCCTTTTTTGCCGTGGAAAGAGCTCATCGTGACCCAGCGAGACCGCAGCGCCTGGCCGTCCTCCGCGGACCGTGATGGCTAAACTGCTGCACTACTGGGACAGGGACATCCTATTGCAGCGGGCGAGGGAGGCAGGCTCTTTCAGGATCGACAACGCATCAGCGACCCTATTCCCGGACTTCACAATGGAAGTACAGGCTAAGAGAGCATGATACATGGCAGTGAAGAGGGCCTTGAGAGATGCTGGTGTCCAGTACTCGCTCTTATTTCCAGCTAGGATGAGAGTAATCTGTGACGGCATTAGTTTTTTTTTCAGTCGCCAGAGAAGGCCAGGGAGTGGCTAGAAGCACATAAAATGGAGGGTAACATTGGATCCTCGCCTATAACGTAAGCATAACCAAAAGCGCAAGGGGGGGAGGCGACGCGGGAACAGATCACGCACGGGAGCCAGGCCAACACCGGCACAGGAGGACCAGGCCAGGAGATCGGCCCTTGAGGCAGTGGCATCGCTGCAACAGGGGAGGATGGCGACTGAGGCCAGTGTTGAGGACTCGGAACACCGAACATGCTCCTCGGACTCGGACTCTCATCATTCTGATGAGGACCCAATAGTGACCCCGAGAACTGCAGAGCACCTGTAAAGAATGTATGTGATAAACGGAACGGTTGCCCTCCGGAGGTGAGGTTTGAAGAAAGGCCTACGTGTGGTGAAGGTCTCCCCCCCACTTAGATTCTCATCCAATGTGCTTAAATGGCGAGAACACTTTATGACTTAATGCTATTGTTTGGCTCAATGAGCGTAAACTGGACGACCGCCTGTTGCGTTATTGCCCTGGGAAGAGGGAGTTGGGGATTGGTGTTCCTGTTTGACTAAATGCGCAAAGGGTTACTTACTTTGGTATTCTGGGATACGGCAGGACCGAAACGTGTCAGAATGCTGGGGACCTTTGGGTCCCACGAGGGGGTAGTGACCCCCCTGGATTTACTTACCACAGCTCTTATAACCTACAAGCTGATAACTTGGAATATTCGGGGGCTGGGGTCACCGGCTAAGCGTCATAAAATCCTGTTGTACCTCAAGAGAAGGGGGTGCATATAGCAATGCTTCAGGAAACACACCTAACTGCACAGGAGGTAGACAAACTGAGGCACAGGTGGCGGGGAAATCTTTACAACACTACATACTTGGAGTACGCCAGAGGGGTACTGGTTTGGATCAGGGCGGGAGTTCCGTTTGAGGCCATCTCAATAGACTCGGACACAGAAGGGAGATATGTAATACTAGAGGGTAGGCTACAAGGCAGGCCAGTGGTGCTGGGGTGTTTATATGCGCCAAATCAGGACCAGGCTTCATTTTGCCACATGTAATCAGGGCGGATGGCCAGGTGCTCCGGAGACCACTTCCTAATTGGGGAGGATTTTAATTGCCCACTGGATCTGGGGCTCGACCGTTCCTTCCCTCGTTTGCCTGAGGCGGCGGCGCACAAAATGGTAGAGGTTCTGAGAGAATGGATGAGGCATTGGGGAGTGGAAGACACATGGAGATTACAGTATCCACAGACCAGAGACTACTCATTCTATTCGGGATTACATCACCTCCACACTAAAATAGATCGGGTGGTGTGCTCCGGCTCCCTTGCCCACGAGATGGTTTTCTCTGAGTATCTAGGCCACACGATGTCCGACCATAGCCCACTAATAGTCAACTGGCAAAGGACAGAGACGAGGGCCCCAATACTGAAGTGGAGACTCCAACTGCGGGCACTGGAGGGCCCGGCGTACAGGGAGGACTTACGAACATAGCTCAGGGAACATATTAGGATCAATAGAGGCTCCACAGGATTCCGCAGGACGGAATGGGAGACACTTGAGGTGGGGACCAGGGGCCCTTGCCTGGGACAGGCAGTGGGGATCAGACGTGACCTAGACAGTGAATTGAATCAGCTGGAAAAGGACCTGCATGATAGGGAGGTTGAGCAAAGAGGGGACCCGGAAACCAACCGCAACCTGTTCAGGGCCAGAGAGATATACCACCAGACACTTAACAGACTGGAATGCCACGATTATAGGAAACACATGATGTCCGTGCAGGCTAAGGAGGGTAGAGCGGGCAGACTACTTGCCTGGTTGGTACGACCTGCGGGAGTGAATTACCCGATCACAAGTGTGAGAGGGACGACTGAAGACCAGGTTTACTCACTGGCTGAAATTAATGATGTTTTTAAGTCCTACTATACGGCCCTGTATAGACACCCAGAGGACGAATTACAGTGGATGGTAGGGGAACAGCAGGAGTCCCTGCCTTTGACAAGCCTTGGGCCAGATGACAGGGGCGGTCTGGGAGAGCCGATCTCTCTGGAGGAGGTGAAGGTAGCTATCACACAGTTGGCCGCGGGTAAGACACCGGTCACGGACAAGTTACCCATGGAATTCTATAAGACATATATAGATATATTGGCCCCAGCACTGGTTGAGCTTTATGCGGAAGCCTTTGAGAGCGGTACTCCCCTGGGGACCCTGAGGGAGGCGCTAGTGGGCCCGCTGCCCAAGACAAAATCTAAAGAGAGGTCGGTGATTGACTTCCGCCCCCTTTCTATGCTGAATTGCGATTTTAAGATCCTCAGCAAGGCACTGGCCAATAGGCTGTTGCAACACATCACCACTCTCATGCGTGAGGATCAGAATGGTTTTTTGCCCGCACGCAGCACATCTCTGAATCTCAGATGATTGTTTACGATCCTGCACCGGCCTGTGGTGGAGCGCCAACCTGAGGCTATGCTCCTATCAGTAGACTTAGAAAAGACATTTGACTTGGTGAGGTGGGACTATCTCAGAGCAGTGATGAAGAGAATAAGGATGGGAGAGAACTGGATCCGCTGGGTAGAGTTACTGAATCACCGACCGGTGGCCAGGGTGCGGGTCGGGGGAGTGGTGTCTGAGTCTTACCCTATAGGCCGAGGCACAAGACAGGGCTGCTCTCTTTCGCCCCTGCTGTTTGCGATCGCCATTGAACCCCTAGCGGCGCAGTTTCGTAAGGCGGGGCGGGGCAGGGGGGTGACTCTGGGCTGGGAGGAACATATTATCTCGCTCTATGCAGACAACCTGTTGATATACCTGAGAGATGGCCAGTCTGGGATCCCATGGGCACTGGCACAGCTGGAGGGATTCAGTGCGAACTCGGGTCTCAGGGTTAACAGGGGAAAGACCTATGTTTTCCCGCTGTCTGAGGGCACTGGACGCCCATCTGCGTGTCCTGCGGATCTCCCCTGGTCGCCAAGCTCTTTTAAGTATTTGGGCATCCAGATTTTCCACAACTTAAGTGATCTATGGGATGGGAATCTGGGGGCAGCCCTCCGCTCCTTGCGGTCTGCTGTGCTGTTTTGGCGTTCTCTTAGACTCCCAATGATGGCCCGGGTGGCCCTGACTAAAATGATAATGGTGCCACGTCTCCTGTATTACTTCACTAACCTGTCATTGACTGTTCCTGGGAGCTGGTTCAAGGAACTGGATGTGCTCCTTAGGGGACTTGAGTCGGACGGGGGGTGCCAACGGACATCGCTTTCCATTCTTCGTCGGCCTGCATTGGAAGGGGGACTGGCGGTCCCAGATTTTGAGCTGTATTACCAGGCATGTCAGCTGCAATGGGTGGCTAGATGGGTCTCGGGGGGACACCGGATGGGACTGAGAGTGGCCAGCGGTGAGATAGCGGCGCAGGCTTTGGTGGCCGACTTGTTGGGTGCTGGAAACTTCAAGTCTGAGAAATCAGTCCTGCTGACAGTGGCACTCTCCTGTTGGAAGAGATGTCTGAGGCAGACGGGGCGAGAGTGGCCTATTCTCCTGGGCTACCGCTAACTGGGATACCGTTGAATACATCGGGTGATACCCTAAGTGGGAGCCAGGTCAGGGCATGGACCCGGGCCGGAGTGTTGACGATAGGAGATCTCTTTAAAGACGGGGTACTGCGACCCTTCGAGAGACTTGTGGAAGAGGAGGAGATCCCCACGGGCCAATTCTTGATATATAAGATGATGGTCCTCGCGGTGAGACAACTATGGTCAACAGTGAACGCGGAACCAGAGACCCATGCCATATTACATTTGCTTCATATAGAGGGAGTGGATAGCCATTTGGTCACCCAACTCTATAAGGCTTCTATTGAAGCCACCCTAAAACCCTTACAGTCCCTGCGGGCGAAATGGGAGGAGATAGGGATAGGGAGCTAACGAATACGGAGTGGCAGAGGGTGCTAGCGTATCCTCGAAAAGTATCTCGAAACACCCAGTTGAAATATATCCAATATAATTATATCCACAGAACAAACCTCACCCCACACAGGCTCAGAGTGATATATGGGGGAGAGCCCAGGGACAGCCCCAGATGTCAGGCGGCGGACCCAGACTTTTACCACATGGTCTGGGATTGCACCAGCATTCAGGGTGGATGGACACAAGTACTGAACGACGTGGGGGAGACCTTTGGCACCAGACTCCACATGAGCCCCCACTCGTGCCTACTGGGTTTACATGGAAGGCCTGCATCCAAAAAAGTAAGCAGTAGGTTTCTAGATCTTGCACTGATTTTGTAAAGACGCCAGATAGCATTGACCTGGAAATCCCTGGTGGGGCCTAAAATTGAGGATTGGAGAGTAGACGTATCGCTATGGGCCGAAGCTGAGCTACAGACACTTCAGAGAGAGGAGGCATGGGGGTTCGGACTAAACACATAGCCCCACTATGGAAAGAGATATTGGAGGCCTGGGAGGACCGAGGGGGTGGAAGATCCCGAGAGGATGACCACGACAGCATGCCAAGGGAAGAGACCGAGTTGAAAGGTGAAGGGAGGGAGGAGGATATAGGGGGTCAGACACTAGGGAGAGAGGAGGTGGGAGCAATGGAGCACTAACTAGTTGGGTAGGACAGAGCTGGATGAGGGTAGGCCAATACCGGAATCCCTGCGGAAGGACAAAGCCCCAGTGCCATAGAGGAGAAATATCCTTACGAGGACAGGAGGATCTACACTTGTAGGGCGAGACAGGAGTACGTCCAAGTGGACCCCAATAGTAGAGCGGTCTACATGCAATGGAGAGATGGGATCTCAATGCCCTCATTTATCCCACTTGCGCATAGTTTTGATTTGGTTTGTTTGGTTTTCTTTCTTTACCTTTTCTTTTCCTTTTTTTTTTTTAATAGTTAAAGTCTATATATTCTACTAATGAGGTGGTCACAGTACGGGGGGATGATGACTCCATGAGCATGAATAAAACACAAGGAGGAACACAAAGTGTGCAGGGTAGGCGACACCACGACTACTCAGTTAAAGCAATCATGTTGCCATAAGTGTGCGTTCAGACTGAATAGTATGAAACTGTAACTATGGCTTGTTTGGAAGAATACGTGTATGTATTAATGATCATTAACAGATGCAAAATAAAATCAATAAATAACGTTTTTTTAAAAATGTATTAAAAATTGATATGTTCAACGGCCCAAAGCAATCAAAGAGTTTTGAAGTTTTTGGGCTTTCTAATTTCAGGATGTGATCTAAATGAGAACTGTACCCTTTATTCTGGTTTCCTCAAATATCTGGAAAAGTGTGTAATCATCCACTGTATCAAAGGCTGCTGTAAGCTCAAGGAGAAGAAGGGCAGAAAATCCCTTCTGATATTCTGTGTTTTGAAGGTCATCCCAGATTGAATCCTGTCCAGGGAGGAACTGCCTTGGCAGTTTGGACTGGACTGCTCCCATTGGAAGCAGTGTCAAGACTGATTTGCATATAGCTGGGTCCGAACTGGGGGGACGTGGCAGGCAAAATAACAATGGATTAAACACACATCTGTGACTGGGGAAGAGTGTTTGAAAAGTTTCAACACTCCATCGACCATTCTATCTTGTGATGTTGCCTTGTGCACCCTAAGTGGCTAGGGTATGCCCAGATGTGGGTCCCTTACTTTCTGCACCACTGGATTCAAGCTAGTGTAGCTGATGAAGGGTGATACTCTGAAACTGGTCTCAGGATGTTTTAATCCTGTCCAGAGAGGACCTGGCTTGGCAGTTTGGGCTGGACTGCTCACATAGGGAGTAGCAGAAATACTGATTTGCATACAGCTGGGTCTGAACTGGGGTGACGTGGCAGGCAAAATAACAATGGATTAAATGCAGATCTGTGATTGGGGGTGAGTGTTTAAAACATTTTAACACTCCGTCCACCATTTTATTTTGTGATGTTGCCTTTTGCACCCTAAGTGGCTAGGGAATGCCCAGTCGTGGGTCCTTTGCTTGCTGCACCACTCGATTCAAGCAAGCCTGGCTGATGAAGGGTGATACTCTGAAACTGATCTCAGGGTGCTTGAATCCTGTCCAGAGAGGACCTGGCTTGGCAGTTCGGACTGGACTGCTCCCATAGTGAGCAGGGTCTAAACTGATTTGCATATAGCTGGGACCGAACTGGGGTGATGTGGCAGGCAAAATAACAATGGAGTAAACACAGATCCGTGACAGTGGGTGAGTGTTTGAAAAGTTTTAATACTCTTTCCACCATTTTATTTTGTCATGTTGCCTTGTGTGCCCTAAGTGGCTAGGGTATGCCCAGATGTGGGTCTCTTGCTTGCTGCACCACTGGATTCAAGCTAGCCTGGCTGATGAAGGGTGATACTCTGAAACCGGGCCCAGGACGTTTGAATCCTGACTGGAGAGGACCTGTCTTGGCAGTTCAGGCTGGACTTCTCCCATAGGGACCAGGATCAACATTGATTTGCATATAGCTGTGGCTGAATTGGGTTTATGTGGCAGGCAAAATAACAATGGATTAAACCCAGATTTGTGACTGGGGGTGAGTGTTTGAAAAGTTTAAACACACCATCCATCATTTTATTTTGTGATGTTACCATCCCAGATTAGGGCTGATTCGGTGGCTCTTCCTGGATGAAACTAGTTTGGAAGTTAAAAAAGATTAAATTGTCTACAATGAATTGTGAACGCTGGGTGAAGGCTGCTCTTTCTATTAGTTTGCCAAGGAACAGTCCATTTACTACAGTCTGTAGTTATTGTGGTCTTGATTGTCTATGCAAGTTTGCATTTTTTAGGTCTTCTGGGAAAACTGTTGTTAAGGAGTTGCTGACGAGGGTTCTTACTGGGATGGTCACTGAAGCAGATAGTAGGATGTTTTTGAAGATTTGAGGTGGAGGTGGAGAAGTGCTTGCTTTGATAAGATCCAGAAGTTTATTTGGTGATAGCTCTTTAAGCAACATAGTTGCTGTGTTTGCCTTGGTTGGAGGGTATTGTCAGCAACAGGTTGGGGCTATTGTTTTGTTGGTTGCTTAATTATGTATCCAATATATTTGCTTTAGGTTTGTAATGGAAACCCAGTTTGTAACACAAATCTAGAGTAATGGGATTGATAACTTCTGTGCATTTTGATTTACAGAAATCAGTGAGTATATTATACAAGTCTTTATTGCCAAGCTTTGCATTGTGGATATGGTTTGAACAATATAGATTTTTTTTCTATTTTGATTGTTGAATTATATATTCTGTTGTGTCTGTGTAGGCATATTTTGGATTTAGTATTGTTTGTTTTGAAACAGATGCATTGAAGCTTAGGGCTTTGTTGTTTAATCTTTTTAAATTCTGTTTTCATCTAAGGAGATGTGCTTCCTTTTGTTGTGCTTAGATGTCTTCAGAAGAGTAAGGAAATCAAAAGCTCCCTCTAACCATCCATGGAATGATTCTGCAGAATGTAAAATAACTAGATCTGTGTTGGAGGTAAACTGATTTTGTAGTTCTTCCAAACTCAACATGTTCCATTGTCGCTATGTTGTTGAGCATAGGATGGTTTTAGTTGTGGTGTCTTGTGTTGGAACAAAACATGGAAGTGGTCTGACCTTGTGGTAGGAGTGAGAGGCATATTTATACTCTGTCTGCGCTTAATGTGCATTTAAAATTTAGATGCACACTTGGCGCAAACCTTGGACCATATTTATACAATAACGCTGTGAATGCCAAAATTCTGCTGTGTGCGTAATTTTCTGTAAGCGGGAAACCGCCTTGTGTTAATGACATGCAAGGTAGGCGTTCCCGTCTAAAAAATGACATAAACACCTGTGTGCCATATTTATGCTACCGCGCAAAAATCCCGCACGGCTGTGAGGCGGAGTCAGAAAATGTAGCACAGCCCAATTTGCATAAAAAAATAACGCCTGGGTCAGGGCAGGCGTTAAAATGGGGCAAACACACCACTACTTAAGGAAAACACACTCAAGCAACAGCAGAGCTCCAAAAGGAAGACATGGAGGTGCTTTTCATCCAGCATGCACGAAGACACAGAGCACAGGACCAACAACAGCAGCTTCCACAACACCAGCAGGGACCCCAAAGGCAACGCAGAAGGCAGGAGAGGATATCTCGCACCAGGACAACCCTTCTGGGACTCCGGCAACAAGACATCATCCAGAGGTAGAGACTCAACTGGCAAGCCATTCAGCAGCTGCTGCGCAACATTGAGCCACAGTTGGCACCCAGCTTGCAGACACCCCACATCATTCCGCCAGAGACCAAGCTGCTAGTTGTACTCCACATGTTGTCAAGTGGCTCCTTTCAAACCACTGGCGCCCTGGTTGCCGGGATCTCACAGTCCTCATTCTCTGCCTTCCTACCCAAGGTATTGGATGCCATCATCTCCCTCACACTCTGCCACATCATCTTCCCCAGCACACAGCTGAAGTAGCAGGAGAAGAAACAGGGCTTCTATCAACTCAACGGCTTCCCACATGTGCTTGGTGACATTGACTGCTCACATGTATGCATTGTGCCACCTGCTGCAGCCGAACATCTATACTGCAACAGGAAGCACACACACTCCATCAATGTGCAGGCCATTGTCAATCACCGGGGATTGATCACCAACATTGTGGCAAAGTATCCTGGGAGTGTACATGAATAATTCATCTTCCGCCACTGCACCATAAATCAACACTTCCAGGATGGATGATATAGAAATGGCCTACTTGTAGGTAAGTACAGAAACCTACTTATATACACACAGCACAGAAACCCTGTAGGACACACAACACATACACCACTACATTGACACGTGGCCAGGAAGACACTGAGGTTGTGACACTGTTATGCATGTTTGAATTCCTGACCCAATGGCATACACATCTATGGGCAAATGACAGATCCAAATAACAACAGATGCCACTCCACAGACACAAGGGAACAATTTAAAACAACACAATGACAATGACATGGCCTTAACTGGCAGTACAACTTGGAAGATTAATCTTTCAATATCACATCAATAACACTCAATCACACACCCTTCCAAGCAATAAGTACTGTGTAAGGATGAGCAGTGTGTTTTGCTGCAGGTGAAACACCATGAGACACATAGCATGATCATGATGACTCTAATGAAGGTGACATGGAATCACTGAGGTAGTACCAATATCTCACATCACTCCTGCTCTGACATTGCTCACTACCAATAAGCAAGTGGCCTGTGCTAAGAACACATATTGATGTGACAATATTGAAAGTGCACATTGCTACACATACGGTTTGAGACAATTACACATATACACAACAGATGTACAGGCATATAGACCTTCTGACGCTCAAAACGTCAACCTCACAACCAAGTTAGCCAGTTGAACTGGACCAGGTTCAGTAGTATAGGTACACGTTTGAACATGAGTCAACTCGGCAAAGGCAGAGAAATAGGTCTGCAGAGAACTTGTCACACATGGGATATTTGTGCAGTGTCAATTGTCAATAATTCAGTGCTGACAACTTAGGGAGATGTGTTGTACATTGTCACCTTGCCAAATCAAAGGGCCTCACTGATGTTTAACAAATTCTATTGCATATGTTAAATTGGATGGGATGTCCAGGCCATATAGATGCAACCATGTTACCACCACTGTGGAATTGATTTTGTGTATGGAAGTATCATGTCACCCCCAGTTAAGACACATGGACACCTCTTTCACATGACATAATGCAAGGGTATACACAATGTACTGCAACTCTACAAAAATACCGCTGACATCTGCTCAATCAGCCAAACACCAGTTCAGATAAGGAAACAACCCAATGCTGATGGTACATCCTAGAAGCCTAGGATTCCACACGATAACACAAACACAGATGAGTCACAGACAACACAAGAGAACAACTGCCATGCAAAGTGATAATCATGGTGCAAGCAACATCAACATTTTCTCACTCATTTTCTCTTTCAGCTGATCAGGGGTATGGGATCCAGCCATGGATCATCACCCCATTTGCGAACCCAAGCACAGCATCAGAGCTTGCCTATAATGAGGCACATCGGAGGACACGCACCGAGTCAAAGTGCCTCGACATCACCGGAGGCAGACTCCTATACTCATCAGAAATGGTCTGCAAGATAATTTTGACCTGTGCCATCCTGCACAACATTTGTATAAGGAGGAACATTCCCTTCTATGAACCAGACTAACAAATGGCTGAAGAGGAGGAAGAGGAGAACGTTGTCCATCAACATGAGGGGGACCATCCAAACACAGCTGCAGGATTGCGTCGGAGACAACACATTGTCCAAAATTTCATTTAACTATAGTCACCATCACCACTGTCTTACCATATGTCATTAAACACCTATCCTAATCACTATATCATGGTCTGAGTAATCATTTTTGCATCACATTATCCCTAAGATTCGTAATCAGAGTGTAGCCTCATGGAGCATTGCAGAAATACATATTAGGATACTGAAAAATCCACAGCAAATTTGATGGGTATGAATGTACAGCCAACTTCACACACACTGAAAATGACATATACCCTGTCCATTTCACATTTGAAGGGCAATAGCAGAGGACCACAGCTATTTCACACATACATGTTGGCAACTTGGTTCATTGCAGCATATGGAACACAAAAAAGACACCATCATTCTCTAAGGAAAACAAATGCCTCATACATGAGGCAGTGGATGTGCTATTACATTGGTAACAGGAATGTATGACCAGACCCTTGACAGCAGTAAGTGTGACATCAGCTATCTTTGCAAGGAGTATGTGTGACAAGAAATCCATGTAAGCAGCAAATGGATAACACGAGTGCTCCAGGTATGACTAGCATTGATCACAAGACATCCACTGCACATGCCATCCCAGGTCATAAGTCCTGCCACTGCAATGTTTTCTGTCTCTCCCCACCCTTCTCGACGGGGCCCTGGAAATGGACTATTTATACCCTGACTCACATTCTGACTCCAGTGTGCTTCCCTCTTTAGTATGGTATGCCCATTGTTCATCTGTCTGCATGGACTTCTGGTTGGATAATGCACTGCCTTGTAGGCTGTAGGACCTGTAATCACCTGTCCATTGCTTCCCATGTGAAAGGTACTGTTGGTCCTTTGAACTTGATTCTCACCTACAGGACTTGTGAGAGACTGAAGCTGCACACACCTCTGAGCACCTCCATGCAGAACAGGCATTTAAACATGCACTGCTCTTGCAGCTGCCTGTAACGGCATAGAAACTGCCATTATATGTATATTACTGTTATGCATTGCCGTATAAATCACTTATGTAACACAGGCCTTGGGTTATTGTGTAACTTTGCAGCACACAGGACAAAAATAGTTTACATTTTCCACAGTGTTGTTCCAACTTTGACCAGTCTCAGTCTGCTCACTGTGTATTTTCCTTATTCATTTTTGTTCCTGATTGATCCTGCATCCAGTTGGCCTTACTGGTTCCTGTGTTTGCGTTACCATAAAGGCTCCCTGTGGCTACATTTGTCTCATAGTTGCTTTCCATGCCCTCACTTTCCTCCTGGGGTTTTGTGTCAGGTAGGTCTACAATGAATACTCAAATACATTGTATAGCGTAATCAGTTTACTTATCGTATCATGGGGTGGAACTTTTCTTCAAATAGCCTAATCATGGCCAAACCCTTGTCTGGGTTTCATGTATGAATGACTGACAAAAAGTGACAGTGTACCATGGCTGTATGCATGGATTGGGTATGGTGCCTCCAGCACAACAAACAACGTTATAAAATGTGCATGAAATGTCAACACATGTTAGTACCCTGACGGTCTGATTCACATCGGCCCCAACATATTGATGGGGCTTGCGTGGTGAATAGCTGTTAGATTAATCAGCACAGAGGCACTGATGTTCCCGGCTGCAGTGGGAACTTTCAAGGCTGCTCTGTGTACAAATGTTGTGATGAAACCTGCAGGTTTAAAAGTTCTGGTCCATTAACTTTGTGAGCCCCCCAAGGTAGCCCTGTTGTCTCATAAAACTTCTGCAGTGCCATTGCTGGACTATCCCCATGTGTGTTCTCAATTCCTCTTCGGCTTTTGTTCAATTCAGTTGTGAATGATACTTTGTTAATGCAGGGAATGGCTCCACAGACTCATGACAAGACATGCACGTAACTGTGACAACATAGACACCAATAATGACACAGGCTTCACATGGGCCCACACACTTGAACTGGACACCTTTGTGCAATTAACCACTGGAAATATATGAACACGTGCTGCTTGGTCTGCTGGTCCTCCACTGCCACAGGAGAAACATAGGTCAATTACATGACTCAAACTGTGGAGTGACATTACATTTGTGGATTGGTTTTTGGACTCGGTGTCACAAACACCATACCCACATAGCATATACAAATGCCTGACTGATGGGTAGTATTGAAACAAGTGACCAGGAAGTGGTATCCAACATTCCAATACATGTGATGACTTAGTCTTGGAACATTACCATGATCAACCGTCCTCTATCAATCTTGTGCAAGGCTTGTCATGGGAGATGCTTATGTCCCAAAAATCTGGGAAGTTCACACAGCATTTATTGTAACGTATATGACAAACACATTTCCTTACTCATTTCCACACTGAATAGCATCTGACGGTTGTCCCCATTGACAACAGATGCATACAAGCGCATTTATGAAAACACGTCTTGTGATGTTCACACAGTGGGAGAACCAAAATTGTAAGAGCCAATTCACACACATTGACACACAGGCAATGAGTTACTGTATTGAGTTGCATAGCCTTCCTATCCACTATTGACGCACAACCTGCTTGTTAGACCTGACAGCCTTAGGGTAGTCACCCCTAACTTTTTGCCTGCCTCCCTCCATTTTTTTGGGACACTGTTTTTGCTGGTTTATAGACTCTGCGCACTTTACCACTGCTAACCAGTGCTAAAGTGCATATGCTCTCTCCCTTAAAACATGGTAACCTGGAATCCTACCTGATTGGACTATTAATTTACTTATAAGTCCCTAGTAAGGTGCACTTTGTGTGCATAGGGCTGGTAAATTAAATGCTACTAGTGGGCCTGCAGCACTGGTTGCGCCACCCACTTAAGTAGCCCCTTTTTCCTTGTCTCAGGCCTGCCATTGCAAGGTCTGTGTGTGCAGTTTCACTGCCACCTCGACTTGGCATTTAAAAGTACTTGCCAAGCCTAGAACTCCCCTTTTTCTACATATAAGTCACCCTTAAGGTGTGCCCTAGGTAACCCCTAGGGCAGGGTGCTGTGTAGGTAAAAGGCAGGACATGTACCTGTGTAGTTATATGTCCTGGTAGTGTAAAACTCCTAAATTCGTTTTCACACTACTGAGAGGCCTGCTCCCTTCATAGGCTAACATTAGGGCTGCCCTCATACACTGTTGAAGTGGCAGCTGCTGATCTGAAAGGAGCAGGGAGGTCATATTTAGTATGGCCAGAATGGTAATACAAAGTCCTACTGACTGGTGAAGTCGGATTTAATATTACTATTCTAGAAATGCCACTTTTAGAAAGTGAGCATTTCTTTGCACTTAAATCCTTCTGTGCCTTACAATCCACGTCTGGCTGGGCTTGGTTGACAGCTCCTTGTGCATTCACTCAGACACACCCCAAACACAGGGTACTCAGCCTCACTTGCATACATCTGCATTTTGAATGGGTCTTCCTGGGCTGGGAGGGTGGAGGGTCTGCTCTCACACAAAGGACTGCCACACCCCCTACTGGGACCCTGGCAGACAGGAGTAAACTGAAAGGGGACCTGGTGCACTTCTTAGCCACTCTTTGAAGTCTCCCCCACTTCAAAGGCACATTTGGGTATAAAACAGGGCCTCTGCCCTACCTCATCAGACACTTGCTGGAGAAGAAACCTGAACCAGAAACTACATCCTGCCAAGAAGAACTGCCTGGCTGCTCAAAGGACTCACCTGTCTGCTTTCTACAAAGGACTGCTGTCTTGCTGTTGCCCTGCTGCCTTGCTGAACTCTTGTCTGGCTGTGAAAGTGCTCTCCAAGGGCTTGGATAGAGCTTGCCTCCTGTTCCTTGAAGTCTCAGGACCAAAAAGACTTCTTCCTTTCACTTGGACGCTCCGTGCGCCGAAAATTTCGACGCACAGCTTGTTTCGCGGCGAGAAAAACGCCGCACACCGACGCTGATCGACGCAACGCCCTCGGGACGATCGAGACTTCGACGCACAACCTCGCAAGGACAAAGCCGCCCGACTTTCCAGGAGAAATCGACGCGACGCCTACCGTGAGTGTGAAACTTTGACGCACGGCCTCGCAAGGACAACGCCGCCCGACTTCCAAGGAGAAATCGACGCGACGCCTGCCGTGAGACCAAAATTTCGACGCACGACCTCGCAAGGACACCGGCGCCCGACTTCCAAGGAGAAATCGACGCGACGCCGACCGTGAGATCGAAACTTCGACGCGCAGCCCCGCAGAACGACGCGCAGCCGGAAAAACAGCAGGAAAATCCACGCACAGACCCGGGACATCTGGTAATCCCCGCGATCCACAAAAAGAGACTGTCTGCGCGCCGGAAAACGACGCCCGACTTCCCCGCGTGGAAAAGAACGACGCAAGTCTTTGTGTGCTGAGGAGAAATCGACGCACGCACCCTTTTTCCACGCATCTCTCCGCCTGTGGCCCTCTGAGGAGATTTTCCACCAGAAACCAGGTACTTTGTGCTTGAAAGACACTTTATGGCATTCTAAAGACTTAAGACACTTTATATCACTTCCCTGTGATATTTCTACAATTTTCCATTGCAACTTTATTCTTTTTTGACCTACAATTATCCAGATAAATATTATATATTTTTCTAAACACTGTGTGGTGTATTTTTGTGGTGCTATATGGTGATATTGTATGATTTATTGCACAAATACTTTACACATTGCCTTCTAAGTTAAGCCTGACTGCTCGTGCCAAGCTACCAGAGGGTGGGCACAGGATAATCTTGGATAGTGTGTGACTTACCCTGACTAGAGTGAGGGCTTTTGCTTGGACAGAGGGTAACCTGACTGCCAACCAAAAACCCCATTTCTAACATTGGTGATCAGCGGTGAGGATAGGACTTGTATTTGTGCAGTGACATACAGTAGCTAAGTATCTCACTACCTACCCACAGTTGAAGGTCAACTTGGTTTTTATCTCTTTTTGAAAATCCGTTTTTTCCTGACAATTTTCAAAAACTAAATCCTCACTCAACATGTCTCTGACTGGGTCTCAGACAGGGGACTTTGACCTAGTCCAGTTGGATACATACACGGTCAAACAACTAAGAGGATTCTGCAGGGCATTAAGGGTACCCACCCAAGGGGCCTCCAGAAAGGAGGACTTTCAAGTGGCGCTGAGGGCCTGGGCAGAAGCCCATTTAGAGGATGATGAGGAAGGGGAGCCAGAAAATGGCCCCTCAGAAGGATTTTCACTATCTATGGATGGTGTTACACCTGCAATTGTGCACCCTTCCAGACCAGGGAGCAGTGTCTCCATGCAAAGCCTGACCGCAGAGGAAAGGAGAGAGGAAAGGGAGTTCCAATTGCAAATGGCAAAACTGAAAATTGAGGCGCAACAGGAGGAGAGGAGGGCAGAAAGAGAAGCCAAACAAGCTGAGGCTGAAAGAGCAGCCAAACAGATTGAAGCTGAAAGGACAGCCAAACAGATTCAAGCAGAAGCTGAAAGGGCAGCCAAACACGCAGAAGCTGAAAGAGCAGCCAAACAAGTGGAAGCTGAAAGAGCTTTGGCTGAAAAGAAACTATTGTTGGCTCATGAACTGAGTCTCAAGGAGCTGGAGATCAAGGCAAGACAGTCTGAATCCAGCAATAATGGTGGCAGCATACAGACAGGACCTGCTGGAGAAAAGAAGGTTCGTATACCCAAAAATGTGGTGCCCAGTTTTGTGATGGGAGATGACATAGATAAATGGTTAGCTGCTTATGAAGTTGCACTAAGGGCTCATGAGGTTCCTGAAGGGCAATGGGGGGTAGCTATGTGGGGTTATGTGCCGCCATTGGGGAGGGACACACTTCTCACATTGGATCGACCGGATCAAAACACATACCCACTGCAGAAAGCCACTTTACTTGCCAAGTTTGGGCTGACCCCTGAGGGATACCGTCAGAGGTTCAGGGACAGCACCAAACAAACCACACAAACATGGGTAGATTTCTTTGATTTCTCTAGTAAGGCACTGAATGGATGGGTGCGGGGCAACAAAGTAGCAGATTATAAAGGTTTATATGACTTGATCCTGAGAGAGCATATGCTTAATGTTACTTATACCGATTTGCGCCAGCACCTAGTGGATAGTAAGCTGACTGATCCCAGGAAGCTTGCTGAGGAGGCGGACCTCTGGGTTAGCACCAGAGTGTCCAAAAAGGTACCTGGGGGGGACTCCCACAAAGGTGGTCAGGGTTCCCAACATAAGAAAGAGGGGGGAGATAAACTTACAGATAAGGAACTCTCTAAAGGCCCCCAAAAGAATTCCCAGGGAGGGGGTGGCAACCCTTCCTTTTCCAAATTTGGGAAAAAGCCAGGGACATTTGACAGGTCAGGAAAATCTAGCCCCAAATGCATGGAGTGTTACCAATATGGTCACTACAAAGGCGATCCACAGTGCCCCAAGAGGGCACCGTCAACTACCGGACAGGCACCTGGGTTGACTAGTGTAGCACTCGGGGGGGAGATGGACCCAACTAGCTTTGGGGAGCAGGTAGAGGTTTCCCTAGTGTCCCTGGGAGAAGGAGAAATGGTGCCCAAGGCCCACATGCCCAGAAATACTTCCAAGTACCGGCAGTGGGTCACCATTGATGGGCAGAGGGTGGAGGCTCTGCGTGACACAGGAGCCAGTATGACTACTATCAAGAGTCAGCTGGTGTCAGCAGAGCAGATAGTACCTAATACATTCCACCAGGTCAGAGTTGCTGACAATCGCGAGAGTCACCTACCGGTGGCTCTGGTTCCCTTTGAGTGGGGGGGGGTCTCTGGTACTCTGAAAGTAGCTGTGAGTCCTGCCATGCCTGTAGATTGTCTGTTAGGCAATGACCTTGAGCACACTGCTTGGAAAGAAGTGGAGCTCAGGTCTCACCTGGAGATGTTAGGGTTACCTGAGTGGGTCTGCATGACCACACGGTCCATGGCTGACCGAGAGGGAAGTCAAGGGCATCTGGAGCCTGGAACGATGGCCCAGAGAGCTGCCAGGAGGAGGGACCAGGGGTGCGGGAAACCGGCCCCCGCTGTTCCCACAGTGGCTGACGGGGCTCCTGAGAAGGAGGCTTTCGAGCCAACTGGGGAAGACATCGCCGCCCTAGGTGACTTACCTGAGCTTGCTGGCTGGCAAGTTGAGGGTGGACCCACCAGGGAGGAATTCTGCAAGGCGCAGAAAGAATGTCCCACTCTAGAAGGTTTGAGGAAACAAGCCTCAAACCAGGCAGCCGGCGACGCCTCTGGCGATCACCACCTATATTGGGAGAATGATCTCCTCTACAGTGAGCCTAAGGTTCCGGGCTTTGGGGCAGCACGTATGCTGGTGGTCCCCCAATGTTACCGAACCTTCCTACTGGGTCTGGCTCACGACATTCCCCTGGCAGGACATTTGGGGCAGGGCAAGACCTTTAACAGGCTTGTCACCCACTTTTATTGGCCCAAAATGAGGACACACTCAGACAAGTTCTGCAGATCCTGTCCTACCTGCCAGGCCAGTGGTAAAGCAGGAAAAAGGGTTAAAACCCCCCTGATTCCACTTCCTGTCGTTGGCACCCCCTTTGAAACGGTGGGCATCGACATTGTTGGTCCCTTGGACCCCAAAACGGCCTTAGGCAACAGGTTCATCCTGGTTTTGGTGGACCATGCCACCCGTTACCCAGAGGCAATCCCTCTAAGGACAGTAACTGCACCGGTGGTGGCCAGAACCCTGATGGGGATATTTACCCGTGTGGGATTCCCCAAGGAAATAGTGTCTGACAGAGGCACTAACTTCATGTCTGCATACATGAAGTCTCTGTGGGATGCGTGTGGTGTAACTTACAAGTTCACCACACCCTATCACCCCCAGACGAACGGTCTTGTGGAGAGATTCAACAAGACCCTGAAAGGCATGATTGGTGGCCTCCCTGAGGCCATGAGGCGTAAGTGGGACGTCCTCTTACCATGCCTTCTCTTTGCTTACAGAGAGGTCCCCCAGAGAGGGGTAGGGTTCAGTCCCTTTGAACTTCTCTATGGGTACCCTGTCAGGGGACCCTTAAGCATTGTCCAGGAGGGATTGGAGAAAGCTCCAAAGACACCCCCTCAGGATGTGGTCAGCTATATGTTGGCCCTCCGCAACCAGATGACCCGCTTCTGGAAAGAAGCCCAAGATAACCTTGAGGCCAGTCAAGAGGTGATGAAACAATGGTATGACCAGAAGGCCACCCTGGTAGAGTTTCAACCTGGAGACAAAGTGTGGGTAATGGAGCCAGTAGAGCCCAGAGCTCTCCAGGACCGCTGGTCTGGCCCATTTGAAATAAAGGAGCGGAAAGGGGAGGCCACTTACCTAGTGGACCTCAAAACCCCTAGGAATCCCCTAAGGGTGCTCCATGTGAACCGACTAAAAGCTCATTTTGAGAGGTCGGAGATCAACATGCTTCTGGTCACAGATGAAGGAACGGAAGAGGAGAGTGAACCTCTCCCCGACCTCCTCTCTGCCCAAGAAGGTGATGGGTCAGTAAGCGGGGTCATTCTGTCTGACTCCCTGACTCTAAATCAGAAAGGAGACTGTTATGAGCTGTTGGAGCAGTTCTCCCCCCTGTTCTCCCTTACTCCTGGGCTGACCCACCTCTGTGTTCATGATATTGACACCGGTGACAGTCTCCCTGTGAAAAACAAAATTTACAGGTTGTCGGATAAGGTGAAGGCCAGCATCAAGGAGGAGGTCTCCAAGATGTTGACTCTAGGGGTCATTGAGAAATCCAGTAGTCCCTGGGCCAGCCCAGTGGTATTGGTCCCTAAGGCTACTGCCCCAGGTGCGAAGCCAGAACTCCGGTTCTGTGTGGACTACCGGGGTCTCAACTCGGTCACCCGGACTGATGCTCACCCCATCCCCCGAGCTGATGAGCTCGTGGACAGGCTAGGCGCTGCCAAGTTCCTGAGTACGTTTGATCTTACTTCAGGGTACTGGCAGATCGGCCTAACTGAGGGGGCCAAGGAAAGATCCGCATTTTCAACCCCGGATGGCCATTACCAGTTCCGGGTGATGCCGTTTGGGTTGAAAAATGCCCCCGCTACCTTCCAACGGTTGGTTAACGGGGTCCTAGCTGGCAAGGATGCCTTCTGTGCAGCCTACCTGGATGACATAGCTGTCTACAGTTCCAGCTGGGAGGAACACCTGCTTCACCTCAAGGAGGTGCTTCAGGCCCTGCAACAGGCAGGCCTGACCATCAAGGCCAGTAAGTGCCAGATTGGGCAGGGTTCCGTGGTGTACTTAGGACACCTAGTGGGTGGTGGCAAGGTGCAGCCACTCCAGGCCAAGATTGAAACTATCAAGGCCTGGCAACCACCCCGAACACAGACGGAGGTGAGAGCCTTTCTAGGCCTCACAGGATACTACCGCCGATTTGTCAAGGGCTATGGTACCATTGTAACACCCTTGACAGAACTCACTTCCAAGAAGCAACCTAAGTTGGTGAATTGGACAGAGGCTTGTCAGAAAGCCTTTGACGCCCTGAAGGAAGCCATGTGCACGGCCCCCGTACTCATGGCCCCTGACTACTCCCAGGAATTTATCGTGCAGACAGACGCTTCAGAGCATGGCATAGGGGCAGTCCTAGCACAGCTGAATGAGGAGGGCAGAGATCAACCGGTAGTCTTTATTAGCAGAAGGCTATTACCACGGGATCAGAGGTGGAGTGCTATTGAACGAGAAGCTTTTGCTGTGGTCTGGGCACTGAAGAAGCTAAGACCCTACCTGTTTGGGACTCACTTCCTGGTTCAGACAGACCACAGGCCCCTCAGATGGCTCATGCAGATGAGGGGTGAGAATCCAAAACTCTTGAGGTGGTCCATTTCCCTACAGGGGATGGACTTTACGGTGGAACATCGCCCAGGGGTTGACCACGCCAATGCTGATGGTCTCTCCAGGTACTTCCGCCTTAGCGATGAGAGCTCCCAGGAGGTCGGGTAGCTCTCCCCACTTTCAGCTGGGGGGGACACATGTTAGACCTGACAGCCTTAGGGTAGTCACCCCTAACTTTTTGCCTGCCTCCCTCCATTTTTTTGGACACTGTTTTTGCTGGTTTATAGACTCTGCGCACTTTACCACTGCTAACCAGTGCTAAAGTGCATATGCTCTCTCCCTTAAAACATGGTAACCTGGAATCCTACCTGATTGGACTATTAATTTACTTATAAGTCCCTAGTAAGGTGCACTTTGTGTGCATAGGGCTGTTAAATTAAATGCTACTAGTGGGCCTGCAGCACTGGTTGTGCCACCCACTTAAGTAGCCCCTTTTTCCTTGTCTCAGGCCTGCCATTGCAAGGCCTGTGTGTGCAGTTTCACTGCCACCTCGACTTGGCATTTAAAAGTACTTGCCAAGCCTAGAACTCCCCTTTTTCTACATATAAGTCACCCTTAAGGTGTGCCCTAGGTAACCCCTAGGGCAGGGTGCTGTGTAGGTAAAAGGCAGGACATGTACCTGTGTAGTTATATGTCCTGGTAGTGTAAAACTCCTAAATTCGTTTTCACACTACTGAGAGGCCTGCTCCCTTCATAGGCTAACATTAGGGCTGCCCTCATACACTGTTGAAGTGGCAGCTGCTGATCTGAAAGGAGCAGGGAGGTCATATTTAGTATGGCCAGAATGGTAATACAAAGTCCTACTGACTGGTGAAGTCGGATTTAATATTACTATTCTAGAAATGCCACTTTTAGAAAGTGAGCATTTCTTTGCACTTAAATCCTTCTGTGCCTTACAATCCACGTCTGGCTGGGCTTGGTTGACAGCTCCTTGTGCATTCACTCAGACACACCCCAAACACAGGGTACTCAGCCTCACTTGCATACATCTGCATTTTGAATGGGTCTTCCTGGGCTGGGAGGGTGGAGGGTCTGCTCTCACACAAAGGACTGCCACACCCCCTACTGGGACCCTGGCAGACAGGAGTAAACTGAAAGGGGACCTGGTGCACTTCTTAGCCACTCTTTGAAGTCTCCCCCACTTCAAAGGCACATTTGGGTATAAAACAGGGCCTCTGCCCTACCTCATCAGACACTTGCTGGAGAAGAAACCTGAACCAGAAACTACATCCTGCCAAGAAGAACTGCCTGGCTGCTCAAAGGTCTCACCTGTCTGCTTTCTACAAAGGACTGCTGTCTTGCTGTTGCCCTGCTGCCTTGCTGAACTCCTGTCTGGCTGTGAAAGTGCTCTCCAAGGGCTTGGATAGAGCTTGCCTCCTGTTCCTTGAAGTCTCAGGACCAAAAAGACTTCTTCCTTTCACTTGGACGCTCCGTGCGCCGAAGATTTCGACGCACAGCTTGTTTCGCGGCGAGAAAAACGCCGCACACCGACGCTGATCGAGACTTCGACGCACAACCTCGCAAGGACAAAGCCGCCCGACTTTCCAGGAGAAATCGACGCGACGCCTACCGTGAGTGCGAAACTTTGACGCACGGCCTCGCAAGGACAACGCCGCCCGACTTCCAAGGAGAAATCGACGCGACGCCGACCGTGAGATCGAAACTTCGACGCGCAGCCCCGCAGAACGACGCGCAGCCGGAAAAACAGCAGGAGAATCCACGCACAGACCCGGGACATCTGGTAATCCCCGCGATCCACAAAAAGAGACTGTCTGCGCGCCGGAAAACGACGCCCGACTTCCCCGCGTGGAAAAGAACGACGCAAGTCTTTGTGTGCTGAGGAGAAATCGACGCACACACCCTTTTTCCACGCATCTCTCCGCCTGTGGCCCTCTGAGGAGATTTTCCACCAGAAACCAGGTACTTTGTGCTTGAAAGACACTTTATGGCATTCTAAAGACTTAAGACACTTTATATCACTTCCCTGTGATATTTCTACAATTTTCCATTGCAACTTTATTCTTTTTTGACCTACAATTATCCAGATAAATATTATATATTTTTCTAAACACTGTGTGGTGTATTTTTGTGGTGCTATATGGTGATATTGTATGATTTATTGCACAAATACTTTACACATTGCCTTCTAAGTTAAGCCTGACTGCTCGTGCCAAGCTACCAGAGGGTGGGCACAGGATAATCTTGGATAGTGTGTGACTTACCCTGACTAGAGTGAGGGCTTTTGCTTGGACAGAGGGTAACCTGACTGCCAACCAAAAACCCCATTTCTAACACTGCTCAAACTGGGTAATACCAATATGTATTCCAAAAGTTTGGGGATCCATTACATCAGTGAAGAGTGCAAATCCGGTAAAACAACTAGCTGATCATGATCCGTAGTAGTGTGATCTGCCACATGTGCCCATGCACTTGAATGCACAATGTAGGTGCAAACAGCCTATCTCTGTATAGTTACAGCTGTCATGTACTATAAAATTTGAGAAATGACCCAAACCCAGTAAAAGACATACATTTTGAAGTATACGTGTCAAAAAGACACACATGCATCAAAAAATGCTGCATATGCATAGAAAAATGAAGCTTGCTGCCATGATACATCCATTGGCCCTGAGCGGTAATTCCCACACTGTACCCCATGAAATTGGTTAACTATGAAAACAAATTGAAAATATGGATGCAGGGTAATTTCTAAGCATGTGCGTAAAAAAAAAAATGACACATAGACTGTAAGCGTTTTGATGTATCATAATAAAAATGCACAGCATTTGAGGCAGGAAGTAATGTAATAGGATATCCTGTTTACAGAATTGATACAGTGGGTGTACTTTCACTTCGCAGTCTGTGATCTTTCTTGACTGTGTGG
Source organism: Pleurodeles waltl (assembly GCF_031143425.1). Lineage (NCBI taxonomy): Eukaryota > Metazoa > Chordata > Amphibia > Caudata > Salamandridae > Pleurodeles > Pleurodeles waltl. The sequence goes on along the minus strand of NC_090437.1, from coordinate 3,450,147 downwards.
CTGTGTTTGGACTTTTCTCTGTGTGAATATTGTGAATTTGTCTCCTCTGTGCTCTTTATATTGTCTTTTGGTGTTTTCTAAGTGTCTGTGGTATCCTCTGTAGGTGTATTTTTGTCATTTCTCGTGTCTAATTTTGTCTTTGTACTGTTGGGAGTATGTTGTGGGTAGTGTTATGTTGGGGATAGTTGGGCTGTTTTAGTGTTATTTACTTTTCATTTCCCTCTCCTCCTTTTCCTTCACTATCCTCTGTACCCCTTAATTCCTTTATTATTTCAAGCATGTTGGGTAGGCCAAGTTTCGGTAGAATGAGAGAGGAAGAGCTGGGGGGATTCATTTGGCTGGTGTGCCACTTCCTCCCATTGATGATAGAAGCAGGTGGCCGGGTGATACAGGGGTATCACACAGAGGCAAGGAGGCTCCGGTGGGCAAAGATCCTGTACCGCATCTGCAACGCATACACAACACACCGCGCAATGACCACCAGCTAAAGCATCGTTGGGCCGACCTTGTTGCCAGGGAGCAAGACCTGCTGGACCACCTGGGGATTGTGATTGGTGGCACTGTTGGTGAGTACAATTCAGAGTAATGTGCACATTTAAATGCTCTGTAGGGACAGTAGCAGATGTGTTCATATGCTGCAGGCAATGATGTTGGACATGTGGAATGCAAGTTAAACATACAGTGGCTGTGAGCTATAGAATTATTGCTACACATTACCGTCATTTGTTGACGCAACAGCTGCACTGAGTTACAAAACACAACTGGATCTTGTAAATTAGTGCTGCCTTCATGTGACTAGATGATGCAAATGTGGCTCTAACATATGTTTTAGGCATGGTCTGTGAGTGTACCAGGAAAGACATGTTTTTAATCCAGATATTTTCAAGAATTAATGTGTCCCCCAATTATTTCTGATACATGTCTGAACTGGATTCTGACACATACGTACCAAGTTATTTCTAACCTCAGGTAACATCTTAGGCTGATAGTTTGACTTGGTTGTGCCGCAATTAAATTAGGGATGGATGCCAAAAGTAATGCACACGGGTTCATATCTAAATGTTTGGTGCTGCTTTCCATATCTGTGGCACATAAAATGAAGCAAATGATACAAATTGAGGGGTAACAACTATCCATGGCCCTCTGCTCATTGTACCTCTGTGTTTTACATTGGTCTTGGCCACAACAGCTGGAACAGGTCTAATGCATTTGCCATCTGTGTTACTCTATAGCCATGAACTTCTCATAAGTTATGGGATCATCATGGGATACCTGACGTTGGGGAATGCATGATCACAATGTATTACATGCATGATGTTGTACAAAGGACCCCTGACCAATTCCATCATACATTTAAAGTTCACTAATACTTTGCTAGTTTAGTCTGGCACAAACCTGCTGAACTAGTGCAGCATATGTTTAATAACTAGGGGCCAGATGTAGCAAAGGGTTTTTCCCATTCTGTGTCAATGGGAAAATGTGTTCGTACATATGGCTTAACTTCCTAGTATGGAGGCTATCACAGACATGGGTGTATGCTAAACTCAGAAGACCAGCATTCCTGTGACTGCTGCCATTCCGAAGGTACATACAAATTGAAGTCTGCATCATCATGACTGACACAGTGGTACGTTTGCTAAACCATGTGTTAATAATATGACAGTGCCAGCTTGCTGTATATCCACCGATCAACCAGCTTGGCAAATGTATGATGATGAATGTGGCTCATTGTGATTTCCAAAACCCATAATGGGTACACAGGGCAAGGAGTGACACATTTCAGGTGCAATGACTACACCTGTGCCCATGCAGTCTGTCATGGATGACTACAATATACACTGTTAACATATATCTCCTTGTTGTATCCAAATATTGAAACTGGTCAATCCATGGCTAGCCTCAAACTGTCATCAATTAATGCACAGGATCCCTGCCATTATGGTGTCATAGGGGGCATTTGTGGCTCAGGGTACACTGTTAATGTAGCATATGTAATCTAGACACAACACAGGCCCTACATGTATGGGACCATAGAAAGCATGATAAATCATGACCTTAAATCAACCTACAGGTGCGTCACACAGTAAATGATTGTCCCTTGATGCACAAACCACAATACCTGAGTGATTGGTATTGCAGTGCTCCAGGAAAGTGGCTTTGCACGTCTGTCATTACTACAAATGATGAGAGGAGTACACTCCATAAATGAGTCTCCAAACTATTGATGGAGCATGTTTGCCACCATATGATAGTTAGGGCCACTGCATGTGTGCAGATATGTGTGTATCACTCACTGGAGTGACCGGGTCTGTACATGTTTGCAGTGGTATGTCTGTTGCAGTATCATCATGTCTGAGAGTCTGGACTTTCAGATTTAATGTTACACACAGTAATTCTATTTGGAAGTGTTGTACAGCGCACAGACATTGAGCACATTTCTCCCTTCCATGCTTTACAGGTGGACCTGCCCTCTACACAATCAGGGAGGTGGCTCGATTTGCAGACCCAGACATATCCAGTAATTGTTGATATTTCAGTTCTGTGTTGTGTTTGCAGCTGTTGTGTGATTGACTCCTGTGTGCTGGACACATAGATGTGTATGATGTGCTGGTAAATGATCGGACATGTTACTTGAGTGGAGTATCACTTTTTTCCATCTTTGAGTTGGACAATCATTAGTGGGTAGTCATATTTTGGGACTGTAGTGCAGCCCTGTAGGCATGGCCATGTGAACAGGGTGACCTTTGTATTTCAAATTTTAATGAGGAAAAATTCACAGAGGCCCATATTCATGATTTAGTTGGCAAGCCAGACCCTGAATCTCACAGAATAGGGATGCTAAAGTATTACCCACAGACTTGGGCCTCCCTGTTCACTAATGACCATGTTCAACTGTATGTTTGACTTCCTAGCAGCATCTAGCTCCACATGTTGTGCTACGTGTATGTGGCACTTGAGTACAATGTCATAGGTGTGCATGCAGCTCATGGCCAGATGTGTGCTTCCATCTATCTGCTTGTTGTAAGACAGGTATTAGTGGTATTAAATGATGTTGAGAATTGTCTGCATTTACAAACATAAATGTGGACAAGATTGTCCAAGATTTGGGTGTATCCTAGTTGGACATCCTTCTTACCTGTGGTGGACTGCCCAAACCCATGTACAGCTGTCCAAAGCTTCCTGGGTGTCCTAGATGTTTGAAAGTATTTGTTGCTTCTCCATCCCCCGAGGCACAGGCTTAGGGTTATGAAATGTGTACCTAGGTGTGATGATCCAAGTTTAGTGCACAGACATGTAAATCTGTAAATCACTTGTCCAAACCTAGGATACCCATTCATGATTGGCAACTGCATTTCATCCTGGCAATTCCATTTACAAATCACAGATCTTGTGGCCCTTGATTGTCATCCAGAAGATAGTCATTAGTTGACCTGTCACATGTGGAGGACTTGCAGCATTTTTCACGTGACAAATGGCTGAGTAATGATGCATAGGTCATTTAAGTTGTTACACATTTGTTTGACCATTGCTGTGCTGTTAGATAGGACATGTCTAGGCTGCGTTGGCATGTACTTCCTCAGGGTGAATCCTGTGATCTGTATGTGTAGGAGGCTGGCCTGGCTTGTAGTGGGTACCAAGGGGCACTTACACTCTGTACCAGGTCCAGTTATCCCTTATTAGTGTAGAAGAGGTGTTTCTAGCACCTTAGGCTGATAGAAGGTAGCTATAGCAGAGCAGCTTAGACTGAACTAGGAGACATGCAAAGCTCCTACTATACCACTGGTGTCACATGCACAATATCATAAGAAAGCACAATACACAGATATACTAAAAATAAAGGTACTTTATTTTTATGACAATATGCCAAAAGTATCTCAGTGAGTACCCTCAGTATGAGGATAGCAAATATACACAAGATATATGTACACAATACCAAAAATATGCAGTAATAGCAAAAGGAAGTAATGAAAAAAATTTTAAGTTACAGTAGATTGCAATAGGAGCACATAGGTATAGGGGCAACACAAACCATATACTCCAAAAGTGGAATGCGAACCACGAATGGACCCCAAACCTATGTGAGCTTGTAGAGGGTCGCTGGGACTGAAAGAAAACAGTGAGGGTTACGAAAAATAGCCCACCCCAAGACCCTGAAAAGTAGGTGTAAACTGCACCTATATTCCCCAGAGAGCACAGAAGTTGTGATAGGGGAATTTCTGCAAGGAAGACCAACACCAGCAAAGCAACCAAAGTGGATATCCTGACGAGAGTACCTGTGGAACAAGGGGACCAAGTCCAAGAGTCGCGACAAAGTCGAGAGTGGGCAGATGCCCAGGAAATGCCAGCTGAGGGTGCAAAGAAGCTGCCACCGGATGGTAGAAGCTGTGGATTCTGAAAGAACGAAGAGGGCTAGAAACTTCCCCTTTGGAGGATGGATGTCCCACGTCGTGAAGAAGCTTGCAGGGGTGTTCCCATGCAGAAAGACCGCAAACAAGCCTTGCTAGCTGCAAGGGTCGCGGTTAGGGTTTTTGGATGCTGCTGTGGCCCAGGAGGGACCATGATGTCGCCACTTGGATGAGGAGACAGAGATGGCGCCTAGTAAGTCAGGGAGCCCTCACAGAAGCAGGCAGCACCCGCAGAAGTACCGGAACAGGCACTTAGAAGAGGAGTGAACCGTAGCTCACCCGAAGACACAAAAGGGAGTCCTACGTTGCCGGAGGACAACTCAGGAGGTTGTTCACTGCAGGTTAGAGTGTCAGGGACCCAGGCTTGGCTGTGCATGAAGGAAATCCTGGAAGAGTGCACAGGAGCTGGAGCAACTGCAAATCATGCGGTACCCAGCAATACAGTCTAGCGTGGGGAGGCAAGGACTTACCTCCAACAAACTTGGACTGAAGAGTCACTGAACTGTGGGAGTCACTTGGACAGAGTTGCTGAGTTCCAGGGACCACGCTCGTCGTGCTGAGAGGGGACCCAGAGGACCGGTGATGCAGTCTTTTGTTGCCTGCGATTGCAGGGGGAAGATTTCGTTGACCCACGGGAGATTTCTTCATAGCTCCTGGTGCAAGAAGGAGGCAGGCTACCCCCAGAGCATGCACCACCAGGAAAACAGTCGAGAAGGCGGCAGGATCAGCAATACAAGGTTGCAGTAGTCGTCTTTGCTACTTTGTTGCGGTTTTGCAGGCGTCCTGAGCAGTTATCGGTCGATCCTTTGGCAGAAGGTGAAGAGAGAGATGCAGAGGAACTCTGATGAGCACTTGCATTCGTTATCTAAAGAATTCCCCAAAGCAGAGACCCTAAATAGCCAGAAAAGGAGGTTTGGCTACCTAGGAAGGAGGATAGGCTAGAAACACAGGTAAGAGCCTATCAGAAGGAGTCTCTGACGTCACCTGCTGGCACTGGCCACTCAGAGCAGTCCAGTGTGCCAGCAGCACCTCTGTTTCTAAGATGGCAGAGGTCTGGAGCACACTGGAGGAGCTCTGGGCACCTCCCCTGGGAGGTGCAGGTCAGGGGAGTGGTCACTCCCTTTTCCTTTGTCCAGTTTCGCGCCAGAGCAGGGCTGGGGATCCCTGAACCGGTGTAGACTGGCTTATGCAGAGATGGGCACCATCTATGCCCATCAAAGCATTTCCAGAGGCTGGGGGAGGCTACTCCTCCGGAGCCCTGGCACCTTTTTCCAAAGGGAGAGGGTGTAACACCCTCTTTCTGAGGAAGTCCTTTGTTCTGCGTTCCTGGGCCAGGCCTGGCTGGACCCCAGGAGGGCAGAAACCTGTCTGAGGGGTTGGCAGCAGCAGCAGCTGCAGTGAAACCCCGGGAAAGGCAGTTTGACAGTACCCGGGTCTGTGCTAGAGACTCAGGGGATCATGGAATTGTCTCCCCAATGCCAGAATGGCATTGGGGTGACAATTCCATGATCTTGGACATGTTACATGGCCATGTTCGGAGTTACCATTGTGACGCTATACATAGGTAGTGACCTAAGTATAGTGCACACGTGTAATGTTGTCCCCGCACTCACAAAATCCGGGGAATTTGCCCTGAACGATGTGGGGGCACCTTGGCTAGTGCCAGGGTGCCCACACACTAAGTAACTTAGCACCCAACCTTCACCAGGTGAAGGTTAGACATATAGGTGACTTATAAGTTACTTAAGTGCAGTGGTAAATGGCTGTGAAATAACGTGGACGTTATTTCACTCAGGCTGCACTGGCAGGCCTGTGTAAGAATTGTCAGATCTCCCTATGGGTGGCAAAAGAAATGCTGCAGCCCATAGGGATCTCCTGGAACCCCAATACCCTGGGTACCTTAGTACCATATACTAGGGAATTATAAGGGTGTTCCAGTATGCCAATGTGAATTGGTGAAATTGGTCACTAGCCTGTTAGTGACAATTTGTAAAGAGAGAGCATAATCACTGAGGTTCTGATTTGCAGAGCCTCAGTGAGACAGTTAGGCATCACACAGGGAACACATTCATATAGGTCACAAACTTATGAGCACTGGGATCCTGGCTAGCAGGGTCCCAGTGACACATAACAAACATACTGAAAACATAGGGTTTTCACTATGAGCACTGGGCCCTGGCCAGCAGGATCCCAGTGAGACAGTGAAAACACCCTGACATATACTCACAAACAGGCCAAAAGTGGGGAAACAAGGCTAGAAAGAGGCTACTTTCTCACAGTATGGTGATATGGCCTCTTTCAGCTATATTAGATGTATTGTCTGATTTTCTTCAGTAGCTATATCACACAATGAAGTACCTAATGTTTGGCTTTATCTTTTTTAACAGCAGCCAATATGAATGCAATCCAGATTTGTGAGTTTCAGCGCCGGGCGATGCGTTACTGCCACATTCTGAAAGTGGAGTCTGGGTTCCGCCACATGGCACGGCATTATTGCCATGAAAGAGCCTCAGGAGTCTGGAGGGCACTTGCCCAAGGGGGGCCCTTCAGTGTCCACAACAGCCGCCACCACCAGCACCACCACTACCACCCAGGTGGCACCAAGCATATCAGGCACCACTGCAGGACCATCGACCTCCACTGCTCCCAGACCTTTGACAGTACCACCTGCACCTCCCCCTACAAGCATGCACCACCTACCGGACAAACATCTACAACTGGCACTCAGACCACCCCTGCTGCAGTCATTGACCCTGCAGATTTCCAAAGGATGCAACGTGACAAGCAACGTATGTCGAGGAGAATGAACAGGCTGCAGCAGGAGGTGTCACAAATTAATAAGAGGGTGGGTGCCATCAAGAAGGCCCTGCGGAGGGCGAACTTGTAAAATTACACCCTCTGCCATTAATCTCTCCCCTCCCTCCTCTTTCCTGGTTCTTTTAATTATTGGATTTAGGGGACTTAGGGGGTCATTCTGACCCAGGCGGTCCGAGACCGCCAGGGCAAAAAAGACCAAAGCACCGCCAACAGGCTGGCAGTGCTTTTTTCTGTATTCTGACCGCGGCGGGATAGCCGCGGTCGCACCGCCGGGGCCGGTGGTTTTCCGCCGTTTATGCCCCGGCGGTGATAATCCGCCAGGGCAGCGCTGCAAGCAGCGCTGCCCTGGGGATTATGACCCCCTTACCGCCAGCCTGTTTCTGGCGGTTTTCACCGCCAGGAAGAGGCTGGTGGTAAGGGGTGTCCAGGGGACCCTGGGGGCCCCTGCACTGCCCATGCCACTGGCATGGGCAGTGCAGGGGCCACCTAACAGGTCCCCGGCCAGCTTTTCACTGTCTGCATAGCAGACAGTGAAAAGCGCGACGGGTGCAACTGCACCCGTCGCACGGCCGCAACACCGCCGGCTCCATTAGGAGCCGGCTCCTGTGTTGCGGCCTCATTCCCGCCGGCCCAGCGGGAATGTCAGAATGGGGGCCGCGGGAGTGCGGCCGCATTGGCGGCCGCATGGCGGTTTCCGCCTGGCGGTTTCCGCCTGGCAGGCGCCGGTAGCCGCCCGCCAAGGTCGGAATGACCCCCTTAGTGTTAGGTTAGAATAGGCTGTTAGTTTAGTTAGTAGTAGTGGGTTGGGGGTGGGGGTATGATAATTTTAAATGTTTTTTTATTGTGTGTGTTTGATGATGTTGGGGTTTTGGTGTTTTAAAATATAAAACAAAAAAAAATGAAAGAAATAAAATAAAATATAAAAATCCAAAAATATATATATATTTGTTTGGTATAAGATAGTATGTGTTTAGGTTAGTATATGTTGTTCTCCATGTGTCCCTTTTCATAAGGGGGTGGGGGATTGATGTTTAAAGTGTTTAGTTAAATGTGATAAGTAAGTTTAGCTTAGGTTAGTTAGGGCCTGTTGTGAGTAATGTGTAGTTAGGATAGGTTAGGTTAGTTAAGGTGTTTCCCCAGGTTTTATCTTCCTTTTTCACAGTTAAATAAATATTTAGGTACTCCTTTACAGTATGTGTCACATGCTTGGGGATCGGGGCCTTGGCATGGCTGAACAGTGTCTCTTTAGTATTTGCATTGGTGTCCCATCATGCAACCAATTCCCAATTGAGCTGTTACATTGGCAGCTACACCAGAGCTACATTGCTAAGATTCTGCCATCCACTGCCCCCACCACTCAAGGTTACTATGGATCCCAATGTGTTGTTAATTTTTGATCTATGTTTTCAATCTCACATACTTTGGGGCCAGATTTGGTAGTGAGGACACTGTGTTACGTCTGCCTGAGGCCTGATGTTCAAGTGAAGCCTTATAAGGTGAGTGGTGGTATGATCTCATGTAGAATGGTATACATAACTCACACCTATCATTTGTTACATTGTTCAGCCAGGTTACTTATTTGTACGTACACTCATACCCATCCATTCCTGCTGTATGGTGTGTGTGAGGACATTTTTGGGTCGAATGTCACATACGTAAAGATTGTCTTAAAGAAAAATTTGAAGACAATAATTTTTGGATTAGATATCCTTTGAGGAAGACTTATTCTGTCCAACACAGCATTATACTGTATAGTTTCTATTTACCTCAGAATTAAACCTCAAGAAGGGCAGATGATGGTACAATCCAGACCACAGTGCATAGTTATCAGCCCACATTCTTTCAGGGCAGTTGTACTGACATTCTACAATCATTGACTCGAGGCAAACATCACTGATCTCACCCACGGTTGATGTGTCACATTACACAGAGACAAAGTGGTTGTGTAAGTGCTATTTATTATAAAGTGTTGTAGTGCTATATTAACATTGTCCATGATTGTGAGTCCATTAGTGTGACACCTTCCATTGTGATCCTACACAAGTGCAAAAGGACATGTCATTGGACATGCTGGGGTGAAGTGTCAGACAGTGCAGAGGGACATGATTTGGCAATGAGTTAGTGAGAGACAATCACAGGGCAGAGTGACAAGTTAAACAGTGGGCTGGAGAACAGTGCTTGAGAGCAGCGGTTGCAAGACTGGTATGTCAAGCGCAAGCACAGGACCTTGGTTATAAGTGGCCATGTGGCAGGGACTAGTGCTACCGGGTACTCTTACAGATGAAGGTGATCTGTTCCACGTCTTCATCTTCTGATGTGTGTGTTGTCTCCTCTGCCCGTGGTGGTGGTGGTTGTGAAGGGGCAACACACACCTCAGTGTTTCAATCAATCAATCAATTTCTTAAGTACACTACTCACCCGGTAGGGTCTCAAGGCGCTGTGGAGGGGGTAGTGGCCGGTTACTGCTCAAAAAGCCATGTTTTTAGGAGCTTTCTGAAAGTTAGTAGTTCTTGGGTTTTGCGTAGGTTGGTGGGGAGGGAGTTTCAGGTCTTGGCGGTGAGGTGGGAAAAGGATCTGCCACTGGAGGTGGTGCGTTGGATGCGGGGGACTGTGGCGAGGGCGAAAGTTGGGGCTGGTGTTCCGTCACCTCTTTCACCCGAATTTCCTGCTCCTCTGCACTGAAGCTACACTTTCTTTTCTTCTTCTACCTCTCCTGGGTCTTGTGTGGGTCCACCTGGCTGGTTCCTGGTCTATTGTCATCTTTCTGGGGTCTGTCCAAGCATCTGGGATCCATTTTGGCTCTCCTTAGCACATTCAGCAGTCTTTACGCCGCTTTTTGATGCTATTGCGTAAAAAAAGGTGTGTATCCGGTTTGCGATGTCGTAAACCGTCACACAGTCATTTTCGCCACGTTAACATAATTTCTCTTTACTATGTGACGCATTGGTTTGAGTAAAAAAAACAAGACTCGCACCTGTGGTTTGCGCCGCCGCACATCAAAGTATAAATTTGACTCCCGAGCTGGGCATATAAATGCCGTTAGCCGGCGGCAAAACTGCGTCAAAAATTATAAATATGGCCCTAAGTCTTTGGAGTGTGGCTAGGTTTGGGTTGGCAAAAATTATATCTGATGTGTGTCCAGCAATATGTGTTGGGTTAGAAATGAGTGGATGTGTGTGTTCAGGCCACCGAGGATATATAGATATATGCATTTTGTAAGAAGGTTAGCAATTGTGTCTAGCAATATGCCTGGGAATGTTGCATTACCGGGTGGTGGCCTGTGGAGAAGGAGACAATTACATCATTGGTGTGGGATTCATCACATAAGGAGTGTCTCACAACCATGTAAAGAAAGATCCTCAGCTTTGGTGAAATTTATGGTTCCCTTAAAAAAAAACAGCTAATCCTCGCCCTCTTTTGCCTATGCAATTTTGTGTAACAGTTTTATATCCTGGTGGAACAGCTTATGCCATTACCATATTGTCCCCAGCCATGATTCTGTAATGAAAAATAGGCCTGGCTGTGTGTCTATCAACAGATTGAAAATGTGGTACTTGTTTTTTAAACAGAACAATCATTAATCAGTAGTCAGTGTTAAGAATCTATTTTGGAGGTGGAAAGAGTTTGTGCTGCTGGAGGATGGAAGTTGTGTGTGGTGTGCTGTTGTTGGTGGAGTTACTTTTAGGGGGAAAGAGGGAGTGATGTTGATTGTTTTCATTTTTGTCTTCCCAAAAGGCATAGGAGACGTCGTTTTGGGGCTGGTTGTGTGGGTTGTGGCGAGCGTGTTTGAAATGTTGCAGGAATATATATTTTTTTTTCCTATGAAATTAGAGTGAAAATGGTGTAAAGTGAATTCGCAAAAGTTGAGTATGGGGTGAATAGTCCTTTTTCAATGTAATATTAGCCAGTGAGAAAAAAGTATGGAAACCCAAGAGCAATGTCTGCTTGCACCAGAGCCAAGTGCCTGTTAAATACCCTCTAAATGTAGATGGGAAAGGTGGAGAGGAAAAAGGAAACAGCACAGAAAATATTAGATATGTAGAGCGCACTCAAATGATATAATAGAACCATGCAACTACTTTGAGGATATGGAAATTACTTCAATGATACGCGCTCTCAGGAGAAAGTAAACTACCCGGGTACATTAGTGATTAAAAGGCACTGGCAATTTAAATGAAATGGAGTGATTTACATTTCAAAGATCTATAACAGTTCTAACTCTTTGCTTTCAAATGGATTTGTGGATGGCATCTCACTCAATAAGGGAAGCAAAGCAAATGAGAACATGCTTTTTACATTATATAAACTCTTGAGTCTGTCTTCAAATTGTGATTTAAACGCTTGGTTAATGTTGCTGAAAATAATGACTCTTGAGCTGTTTTTTTAAATATTTGAGAGTAAGGTAGGCAGGAAACTATGGAACCATATTTTGATCCCAAAAAATATTCGTTACAGAAACTGAACACAAAACTAAGCCACAATGACTCATAATAAATCACAATTAGGGCTCCCGGTTTTATGGTATTTATTTTTTTAACATTTCCGTCTGTATTTATCCATACTTATTTTTTGGACATTTTGTCAGTATTAATCGCTTGGTTAATGTTGCTGAGAATAATGACACTTGAGCTGTTTTTTTTAGATATTTGAGAGTAAGGTAGGCAGGAAACTATGGAACCATATTTAGATTCCAAAAATATTCGTTACAGAAACTGAACACAAAACTAAGCCACAATGACTCATAATAAATCACAATTAGGGCTCCCGGTTTTATGGTATTTATTTTTTGAACATTTCCGTCTGTATTTATCCATATTTATTGTTTGGACATTTTGTCTGTATTAATCCATATTTATTTTATATTGTGTGAATTAATGAACCAGTAACTTGAATATTTCCACATTTATTGAACCAATAAATGTGAACCTCTAGATGTGCTAAAATCTGACGATTTTAGCACATTTATAAGACTCATATAATAAAACTATAAAGCCACATGAAAATATTTTCATACTAGCACAAACATATGTTAACAAATGTAGTTATTTAGGGAATGGTAATGTGTTTTTTGACTCCACATGCTCTCAATCTGCACGACTATTGGCTGGGAATTCATGAACAACAACAAGAAGAGTCACTGAGAAGAGGCTCAATTTGCTATATTTTTCCACTTTTAAAAATAAATACAAACTGGAAACGCATTGTTTTCTGTCCGTATCTGCAAAAATCTGTTAAAATTGAAAACTCAGAGCCTTAGTCACAATGACAGGAAGTATATAGTAATGAAGTTATTCTCTTTACCCCTAAAAGTGACATTGGCCATAAAGTTGCCTTTAGTCAGAAATCAGGAGGAAAACATTTCTGGAATGTTGTTCAATACTAAATCAGAGCTAAAATTTTAAAAAGATATGACACCAAATTTCACTGAAATGATGAATCTTGCAGCATTAGCCAGGTTCCTTAGGAATAGAGCACATTCCCTTTTAGTTGATGCAGAAAAAATGTTTAAAGATCTGTAGCGTGCACAAGTATCGGAAGCGGCTAATAGCCCAGGGAGTAATATCTTGAGGTGGGGTATGTCTTCACCTATCACTACTGGCCCAACGTTTTTCGCTTTTGGGAACCATGGGCCTAATTTTACCTGGGAATCGCATGGTGATTTGGCTGCAACAGCATTGCCTGGGCTGTAGTGCTCCCAGCCCTTGCCCCATTCAGTCCTATGACATGAGGGAGCATGCCATGCATCCCCTACCAGATGACTTCCTATGCTTTTGCCTGTCTCCTTTTCTATCATCCTGTTCCAATCCCCCACTGCCCCCTTTTCCACCTGCTTAGAGCAGGTGGTAAATGGGAGTGCTAACCCATATAAAATAATCTGTGAAATTTGACCCAGAAAAACTGGGTCTTCATTATTGGTGCAGAATCTGTGGGGATTCATTTGTAATTCCATGTTACTGACAGGGTTTTAGCACACTGTAACAGTGTTTATGAGTGTAGTGTTTAAACCCACGGTAGTGCGCATCGCAGCATCTGACTGAAGGAGTTTGAAAGACTGATCATAAGCTGTTTGTGTCCGATGATGGAATCCTTAGTATAGTCATGTTTAAAAAAGTCCACAAGACAATATTGCATTGGTTATGTTATGTAAGGAGGAGTGCTCTTCCTTTCTGGAGACCTGTGTATCTTCCCCAGATTTTATGGGATTCACCAGTGTGCCAGAAAGCTAAGGGTATCTCAATCAAGTTTGCAGTTCTGCCCAGAGCGACCTGGTGTTCAGCTGTTTGATTGCCATATTCCAGATCATGTGCTCGCTCAATGGGATATGACAATACCCCAAACTTCCCTACCTAAAATCTGTTGAAAAGCTAGTAGTCAACCCAGCTGGGCATAACCACTCAGCTACTTATCATCCTCTTGTATCTGCTAATGACATAAGGGTCATGAGTCAAGGCTTGTGCCATACTGCGTTTCAGACAACAGTAGTTTTGCACTCTCTGTGTTAATGCTGGGCCCTGGGTTGGATGCACTCCTATTTTCCCCAGGTCCTCACCATCAATGTACAGGAAAAGGTGGGTGGTGTGTATGGAGCAGTTCCAAAATTACTTCACAGGTACCTTGCTTTCACTGTGCTAGCAAATGTTGAATGAAAAGATTATCTGCTACCAACACTACATGCCATTCTGCCATTTGTTGCAAAAGCTGCTTCATGAGTGCACAACATGTGGCTCTACATGGGCAGGAATATTGTAACACTCATAAGAAAGGCTACAACTCTGCACAGCCAATCTGGACTCTGCCTGTACATAAAAGGGCGACCACTAACTCCCCCCCTTACTGTCACTCAGAGCCTTTGCATTTTATTGTGCAGTTTTTATGTCCCAGTGGTGTATTGTTGGGTGCTCCACAAATGTAATCAGTTCTCATAGAGATAAGTGCACCAAGTTTAGGGATTCTCTGGATGCTTTTCAACAATCAAGTGGGGTACTAAGCATCATGTGTAAGGTGACAGATCCAGGTGAGGAGGTAGAAGTTTACATCAAACAAGCTGCAACTCTTTCAAACTGTTTTTACTCATTGAAAGAGAGGCATGATGTAGCAGAGACTTTAGTACTGTTCCTCATGTCATAATGATCATCTATATGTGACAGTTTATACTTTATGTTAATCAAAGCACTGATAGTTCTAATGTAAAGTGGTGCACTGAAAAGCCATATTAATGTGCATTCACCGTAGGTTAGTCATTGAGACCTATGTGGTATAGCATTTAGATTTTATGTTTGAAGAATTATTTTGTCATTATCTTCTAATTTATTATGTAAACTAATGGTCTGCATTCAAAATTACATTTGGTGTGGAAAATGTTTCAAAAATAACATGCAATGTAGAGAATGTAGTAATGTCGTATAGTCACATAAAAGAGTTAACAGATTTCTTTCTATACATAAATGCATTGTAATGTGAACAAGTCTTGAACCTTATTGGCTAAATTAAGGGATAAGGATGCTTAATGTGTATTAAATGCATAAATGAATGTGATGTTTCAACCATTTGCATTAGCCTAAGTGAGGCCTGTAAGGCCCTGCTTCATGACTGTGCAGAAAATGTTTGGTCATTTTTGTCAACGTGAGCCTTAGATTTCATTCTCATGAGAAAGCTAGCTTGATAACAGATGCCTTATTGTCTTACACATGGAGTTTGTGAATTTGCCCTTGAATACAGTACATTCAGAACTATGGACTGGCAACAGGTACAAATTGTTATCAAAGTCACATGGATATGAACCAATGGAATTTTTCCTACCTGTTGATAATGGGAATTCATGGCCATGTCGCAGTCTGTGTCGTCTGATTGATTTCTTTTGGAAGTTACATCTTCTAAATCTTGTGGACTGATGGATTGATGAATAATCTTGCCCTATGAACTTTAATGTACTGTTCCCCAACTGGACTCAGATCAGAATCTTTTCCCCACTCTTCACTCCAATCTGAACCCCATGGACTCAAGAAAGCATTACCCTCTCTACCCGTGCCCCTTTAAAATGCATTGCTGAGACTTTGAGATTATTCCCAGAGAAGAAGACTCTTGCCTGATCTTCTGAAATGCTGACACCTTCCCTTTTTACTTACTTTTTGCCCATTTTATCTAGTATCCTGTTAGCCCAGATTTATTTTTCCAAATTCTTTTTTCTGCTTTTTCCTTTTTTGCCCATGTGTTTGGCCCAGCACATGTTAATCCCTGATTGGCTAACATATAGGGTTTTCTCTTGCTAAATTAGCTAAATCTATATGACTTTCATTTTTTTACCTACGTATTTGCCCCAGCACATGTTTTATCCCCGACTGGCTAATCTGTAGGGTTTTCTCTTGCAAAATTTGCTTAATCTAGACAACTTTAAATCGTCCTTATGCTTGTAAGAACAGGACAACTCTTATTCTCTGTACATCAGGTGATTCTTCAGATGTTTTATATTGTTTTTTGTTAAATGTTTGGTCCTGCTAATGTTAGTTCGCTTGAATCTTTTCCATCGTCTAGGTCAACCCCTGGTGACTTTGTATCTTTGTAACTCTGTTTTGAGAATTGCCTACATGACATGTCTGAGTTTGTAAAAAAATACTTAATTCTATGTGAGGACCAGAGGTTCAGATTATGCTTTCTCTTTCTTTTACTGTCCCAAACAGCAGCCAATGAAATAACAGTAAAACAAAAACATCAATACCCATGATGCTTGATAATAAAGTCACATAGTCCAATCATAGCACAGTACCTTAACCCATAAAAGCTATGACCCCAAATATCACCTCCTCTTTCTTTGCTGCTCGGCAGCCAGATAAGTACAGCATTGTTACACTTTTCCTTTATTATAATGTGCATATTGTGTAACCATATAGCGTTATGCTAGCTAGGTTTGTTTTAGTTTACACAGCGCTCGACTAGCACTGAATTTCATCTCTGTGCATCTGGCTGTTTTTCTTGCCTGTGGAGCGGGAGCAGACTACACAGCCTACGCGGAGTCCTATTTTTATTTCAATGCCTCACGTCGTGTCGCATGTATGAGCCGGCATTATTTCCTCTTTTTTCTCAATGATGCCGACTCATTTCTCAGAGACACGACGCAGTTAGAGCCCTGATTGTTTGGCCCTCGGTGCTCCCTGGATGCCCCACTGCTAGAGCGTGGAGTTGTAAAATTGAATAGGCACTGCCTAGAGTGCACATTCCAGGCTGCTCCCTCCACATATTTTAGTTATTTCCAAACAAATAGCCTAGCAGCGATTCTTGCACTCCCCCTTTGATCTCTCCTGCAAAATATTCTCTGATTACCTGAAAAAGAAATTTTACAACAGGAGAATGGCTCAATGGCATAGGGATGAAACAGGATATTATCCTGAATATAATTCTGACCAGCTTGAAATTAATCTGTTCGAAACCCATGATTCTAGGATTCAACAATCTGTTAACGGTGCCCTTGTGAGGGCATTGGGACACTTCTCTGGTCAGTTGATTGGTTACGCTCGTAATCAAAGTTGGATGCTGGGGATTCTGGCTCCTGGTGAAGGCCCTAAGTCCAAAGGCAAAGGAAAAAATCCTGAGTCTACGTCCCCTGATGCCCAGGCTGACGCCTTGATAGACTTCGACGTGAAAAGGCCAGCAAATATAATTATAGTAGTAAGAAGGATGCTGGGTTTTCTCCATCTTCTTCTGAGAATTACTCCTCCTCTGACTCTGATGACCCGGATCTCCCTGGTCCCAGCAAAACGCCTAAGGATCATGCCTCACCTCCTAAAGTGCTTGATTTTGACCCCACTGAGATTATTCACCCTAGGGCATCCAACTGGGTCCCCCCTCCTGAAGTAGGTAGGTATGTACATTCTCACGCAAGAATTTTGATAAGGAGGTTCGAGTCCGCCTTCGGGCTGAATGCCCTAGGCCAGACTTAGAGGTTAAAGTTGTGAATACCCCAGAAGTGGATCACCGCTATGGTGATGTTCATGAAGAAATTCTCTAAAGATCCGAAGAAGGGCTTACACAAGGCATGGCATAACTGGCAGGACAAGCTTTTGGACATGTCAGGCCCCCTTACCAAAATGCCTGACCGAGGATCATTCATGATCCTCGAGTCTACTACCCCAGTGGTAGAGGAAGTTGGTTCTGTGAACCTGCGGATGCCACCATCTATCCAACCCGATCCTGTGGAGGGTGTGCCAAATTCCACAGGGGTCCCAGACGGGGACAACAAGAAGTGATCCAAGACACTGGATATTCTGGTAAGAGTCATTCCTTCTTCCCAGGTGAAGTTGGGGGGCAGAGTGGGCTCATTCCTACACAATTAGAAGCTGATTTCTGGGAATCCTTGGGTTCTTCAGACACTGACAGGCTTCGGGCTGGAGTTTTTTAGTACCCCGAAACAAACTCAGCCTCCCACCTCAATGTATTTTTCTCTAGTAGATCTGTCTATTATAGATCTAGAGGTGCAGTCCCTTCCCGACAAAGGAGCAGTGGGTTTTTCCTCCCTTCACTCTTGCAGTTCCATCAGTCCTATTTTCTTAGTAGACAAAAAGGGTGGAGGTCATCATTTAGTATTATACCTCAAAGAGTTCAATTGTTGGATACTACACAGACACTTCAAAATGGAAGGAATTCCTATGCTGAGGGACATTTTGTTAGAGGGCGATTGGATGGTCTGTCCGGATCTAAGAGACACCTACCTCTCAGTTCCCATATTGCCTCCTCACAGGAGATACTTCCAATTTCTGTGGAGGGACCAATGTCTAAAGTTCAAGGCTCTCCCTTCCAGCCTGTCATCAGCTCTTTGGTGCTTCACCAAACTGATGAGACCTGTGGTGGAGTCCCTTCGAGCGAAAGGGGTTCGTCTGACAATCTATCTAGATGACATTTTGCTGATGGCACAGGATGCTCAGACTCTCCGGAGTCGTTTATTGTGGACTATTCAACTTTTACAGGATCTGGGAATCATTATCAATGTACAAAAGTCATTGTTGAATCCTTCCCAGGTGACAGATTTTCTGGGTTCCAGATAGAATCGTTCTGATCCCAGCTGATTCTCCCTTCTCAAAAGATTTGCAACATCAAGAGGGAGTTGAGGTCTGAGTTAACCAGCCAGACAGTGTCTTTGAGAGCGATTGCCAAGATAGCAGGACTTCTGTCCTTGTCCATGCAGGCCATTTTCCTGCCCATCTTTACTATCATGCTCTCCAGAGATTACAAATTCAGCACCTTCGAAAGAGGCTGGCATATTTGGAACAGATTCCATTATCCGAGGAAGTGAAGTAGGAAATTAATTGCTGGTTGAATCACATGGAAGCCTGGAACGGCAGAGCCATATTCAGATCTCACCCAGACATAGTAATCGAATCAGAAGCCAGTCACTGGGGCTAGGGGGGCCCCTTGTGGATCAATTGCGATGGGGGGCTGCTGGTCCTAGTCGGAGATGCGCCTTCACATAAATTGCTTGGAGCTTCTTGCGGGCTCGTTGCCATAAAGAGTCTTTCCCCTCAGTAGTCGGATTCTTGTATTTTATTGAGGATGGACAATATCTCAGCAGTGAGATATGTCAACAAGCTGGGGGGGACCAAATCCAGGATTTTAGCAGAGATAGACAAGGAATTTTGGCATTATTGTCTCCACCACCATCTGAGTGTCAGGCGGCTTATCTCCCTGGGTCTCAGAATTCCATAGAGGACTGGAATTCCAGGCACTTGGGGATGCCAACGATTGGAGGCTGGATCAGGATCTTTTTCATCAGATTCTTCTAGAAATAGGTCCCTGGTAGATAGATCTCTTTGCCTCCTTTCTCAATTTCCAGGTTCCGACCTTTTTCAGTTGGTGTCCAGATCCGTTGGCTGTGGTGACAGATGCCTTCCTGCGGGATTGGAATGAGTTTTGGGGATATGCATTCCCGCTGTTCATGATGATTCCCAGGGTTCTATCACAGGTTAGAAGGCAAAAGGCGGAGATTGTGCTTCTAACCCCTCTTTGGAGGGCTCAGCCCCGGTTGCCAGTAGCTCTGTGGTTAGCCTGCGCTCCTCCCCTTATAATTCTGCCTCGTCAGAATCTTCTGATGGGTCCAAAGGGCCTTCAACATCCCTTGGTTTTGTCAAGAAAACTGTGGTTGATGGTTTGGACAGTTTCAGGTCAAGATGGAATTCCACAGGCATTTTGCAACAGGCTGCAGTCTTCATCAAACAGGACTGGGCAGTAGGCACTCATAAACGGTATGCCTCAGCTTGGCATGGATGGTCTAGGTAGTGTGACGGAAGGAGTATCGATCCTGTGGGATCGAATGTTGATATGATTGTGAATTTTTTTGCAGAACTCACGGGTTCTGGTCTAGCCTATCGTACAGTCAATAATTTCAGGTCAGCCATTTCAGCTGGTCATGCACAGATTGAAGGTAGGCCGGTTGGGGAACGTCCACTAGTTTAAAAAGTAATAAAAGGGATTTGCATGTCATCTCCTCCTCAACCCAGGTACTCTTTCCTTTTGGACGTAGATATAGTTTTAAGGTTTTTAGACAAATGGCCATCTGATCAGTATCTTTCTAGAAAGCAAATTTCAGTGAAGTTAACTATGTTACTTTGTCTCATTTCTTGTAAACATGTGTCAGATGTCAGGGCTTTAGATTTGGCAGGGAGAGACTTCTCCTGCTGATCAGTGCTAATGTGCAAGTGCTCCCTGTGTAAATTGTGATTATGATTGGGTATTCATGATTGGCATATTTGATCTACTGGTAAGTTCCGCGTAAAGTGCACTGTGTGTTTCCCAGGGCTGGTAAATCAAATGTTATTAGTAGGCTTGCAGCACTGATTTTTCCACCCACCTGAATAGACCTATGAGTTAGGCTCTTGTCTGGAAGACATTATGAGAGCAGCAGATTGGTCTTCAGAATCAACTTTTATGAAATTCTATCACAAACCGGTAGTTGATGTAGCGTCTGTGGGTATTAGGCAGGTTTAAACAAGCATAAACTGAGCCTCCGGTCCTGACATAGAATAAAACATTTTCTAGCTTATGCGTCAAGAACTTTCAATTCTATTAACAACATGGGGGCGAGGATTATCCCTCCCTTAATATTGTATGAACGGCATTTGGTTCCCATTCATGGAGATTTTGTCATTAATTTTGTTGAATGTTTTGGGGTGTTGCCCGCCCTGAATTATGGATTCTATGCAGATGTTTCATTTTGAGTATCTGTTATTTTGGTGAAAGTATTACCTTCAAATGTTGTTATCTTTAGGATCGGATCAGAAGACAACGTGATGGTTTGGATCAATCGAGTCATGCCTTTTGAGGAAGCCAGCTCTATGGATATTAGTTTTCCTGAAGAAGCTGCTGGTTTTACTTCTTATCCTGGCACCTGTTAGGCTCGGATTGGAGTGTTTTGGACGTCAGAATGGTTGTTCTTGGACTGTTAGTCTGTAAGGAGATTGGTTTCTACTATGTTATGGTTCTTATTTGACTATCACAAAGAAAGAGAAAGTGACATTTGGGGTCATAGCTTTTATGGGTTAAGGTACTGTGCTATGATTGGACCATGTGACTTTATTATCAAACATCATGGGTTTTTATGTTTTTGTTTTACTGTTATTTCATTGGCTGCTGGAACACTAAAAGAAAGAGAATGCATAATCCTCGCCTCTGTGTAAATTTTTGACGTGTAAACTAGAAACTTTTTTACTCTACTTCAGATTGGAGTTTTCCCTCTCTTGCCACATTGGCCATACTGTTAGAACATGATATGCTATGAGTCTTAATGATTTGTCTCCACACCTTTATGCTGTACCCAAAGACTTACTGATCTTATCAAGCAGTGCTTCATGTGAAAGAAAAAGAAAATAATTCTCCATCAGGGACATGCCCCAAAAGAAAATCCAGAAGCTTGGAAGCTCCTACTATCTGTCATAAGTCAAAACAATGCACAGTAAAATGGTCCTTTACATTGCTAAGGAAAAGGAAGGAGCTGTTGGCTTTTCTTGGCTGGTCCATTAGATCTGGTATAACAGGGTTTCAGACCCACAGGTATAGCTTGGTTCCAGTGACACTTTATGCATGGGACCCATGTCTGGAGACAGCCATCCCGCTTAGGGTGACCACACAAAAGTATATAAAAAAAGTAGTGGATGGAATGCTTGAATGTATCTCAGCTACTAGAACACAGCACCATACCACAATCTATTGTTATTTTGCACACTATGCCACCTCAGTTTGGACTCAGCCATATGTAAACCAACCTTGAGCCTACTCCAGTGGGAGATAAGCCCGAGCTGCCAGGCTAGGTCCTCCCAGAACTGATGCATAATCATTTTCAGGTCTTCATAGACCTGTTAAAGGGAGGGATTGGTGAATGATGGTCTGTTTCCTTGCTGCCAGCTTTTCCTGCTCTTCACAAGTTTCACTACACTTGAAGGAGCCGGGAGAATGCACACAGGACTACATGTGTTGCCAAACTGACTCTCTTGACACTCACAGTAGCTGGCATGGAGCTGTATTCAATGCTGGCAGTAGTTCTCGCAGAGCCACTATGAGCTCACTACCAGCTCTCAGTTCTGTGATTCAGTGCAGACAGCACATATTCGAATGGGCATTGGATCTAAGGCAAACATAGTGAGGGAGGCCTGACAGGGCATCAGATACACCAGATATTTAATTTCTAAAATACACAGTGAGGAGTGGAGTCATCATGGTTGTTGTGGCAGGATGGCAGGGCACCACATGATGCCTACTATGCATGTGTTCATATGTTTGCTTTTAATGTCTTGAGTAATTTGTATAATTTGGCACATTCTACTTTAGCTGGATGCAGCATCTGCCCATTTTCTGTGGAGTTAATGCTCAAACTTAGCACTATATGTAAGATGTGTTTTTGAAGTCCTTCTAGATTGTTGATATAGTGTAAAATGTTGATGTCTTGTGTTTGGTGGAAAGGCTTTTGCCATTTTCGGCTCCAAAGTGAGTTACAGAAGCAAGGTGACGAAGTATATTAGATCTCTGAGCCTAAACTCGAGAGAGTACTATTTTAGGAGCACCTTGCACAGTATCTTTCCGCAACTTATGTCTGCCACCTCTGACGGTACAATTGTCAATACATATAATACCTTGTTCTACAACATGTACATCCACTGAGCTTGCTTCTTCATTTGGTATGATATCTGCATAACAGACTTCATATATTGTTGATTGCTCAAGTACATATTCATACCAAAAAAACAGCTAAATATTACTTTTTGTTACCATTTATTTAAAATATCATTAGCACAGGTTTTGGGTCCGCTTAGAGTATTTCTCTTTCTCCTCATGCTATTGCCTATTAAGTGTATAACTCATTTTTTAGGAAGTGCTTCCATGGTAATGCACAAGGGACTATTTTATATCTGATAAATGCACTCAATTGTCATACTGTCACATTCAGTAACTTGACCCCTACACACTTTCTATACAGAAGGCAATATTTATCGTCACTTTTTCCACGGTCTTGGAAAAGCCAATAGGTCTGAATTTATTGTGATAAGTGGGGCTTGACCATGCACTTGTTAGCACATTCAAGCCAAACCTATAGGCTTTCTGGCTTTACCAATACTTGTTTATAAACTTATGGCATTTAGAGAAGATGTTTTCCTGAATTTTCTCAGAAATCACCATTGCCTTTAAAACTTCAAAATGTTTTGGTAACCAAAAAACAGACCACAGAGGCTTTGTTGTAAAGATGATTTTTACACTGCCTTTTAGAGTCGAGCGTGCAAGTGCTCTGTCCTTTTGTAATCTCTCTGTGGGCTTTTAACCATGCACACTCTTGCTATTCATTCTTTGTTGTGCTTATCTTAAATCCTTCATTTTTATTGGTTCATTTTGTGAAATGTCCCTCCTTTGTGTGCTGAGTTCTCTCACAGGGATTTCACTAAGTGAACATTTTTGTTGGCCATCACAATGTGTCACACTTCCTCCTGTCACGGCCACGCTTCCGCTTTCAGTTTGCCTTTCATTCCAGCTGTGATCCTTTGTAGCCATTCATGCAGGGAGCCAATAACTCTCGCGTTGAGGCTCATGGCAGCCCTGGCACTTTGAATTGACTTGCTTATGTCAATTGTTTTACTTTTCATTTTCAGTTTATGTGGCAAGAAAAGTCCAGTTAGGAATTTATAACACTAATAGCTCTAATTCGTTTTTTTCGCTGTCAGGCATAGATTGTGCTGCAAGCAAAAACCTCAAAATAATAAACCTCCGTAAATTGGACTGGCACATAAAAGCCGAGCTCATTTTTTTTTCAAATTTGAAGTGTGTGCCCAGAGATTTATGGCAGTTTGTGTGTGTGAGTGATAAAAGCTGAGGCGAGCAGGAAGTGTTGGTTTGTAATAAAGATGTAGTGTTGTAGCAAGCTACCCCTGCACATTCTGGGTATTTGGCAAACGGAGGGACGAGCCAGATGCTTTAGCACTCAGCCTCTTCCTATCCGCCAAGCTATATTTGCATCACATGTTTTGTGTTTCGAAAACAGACAGTATCTTAAGCATAGTTGCTGACTGTACATTTGATGGCAGGAGAGAAGCGTGTATGGGTTTCACATGCAGGCTCCTGCTCTTGTTTCCCTCCATGCTTTAAGACTACTTCACTTTGTAAAATGTAATGTAATGGCAATTTGTATAGCAAACTGTTACCAAAAGTGGTGTTCTGGAGCTATCTGGAATAAGATCCCATTAAAGGTGTTTGTATGTTGATTCCCTATTCTGTACAAGTCTTAAGTGTTTTCCTAATGACTAAAAATAGTGGAGCAGCCAGCTTGAGCTACAACACAGGGACCTTTAATAACAAAGAATTCGAAGACCTCAATTGCCGGGCAGAAGTGTCTTTCAGTAAGGTACCCTACAACTATCGGCGGCCTAGACTGTGACTAAATTGAGAAACCAGGCCCTGCGCTTTTAAAGCTGATTCAGTGAGTGATTGGAAGCCAATGCTGCAGAAGTGGATGTCTCCCAGGGGAAATTGAGAGTCAATTTGGCTGCCATACTCTGAATTATTTGTAATCTAGCGAGCACAAAGACTGCAGAGCCCAAAGATAGCGTCGTATAGTAGTCTAGTCAAATTAAAATACTGGTTTGGACTATTATAATATTAATACTTCAAGAGCATGCCTTATTTCTTCTGGGGAGAGGCGAACTACCTCAGCAGATGGGGAAGCAGGAAGGGGAGGGCTTGCAAACTGGTCTTCAAAGGCAAGAGAGGACATTTGGAGCAATCCAGCACCTCTCTCAAATCCTGCAACACCAGACAATTAGGTGCCCTCCGGATTAGATTAGGAGAGGGCAGGAGAGGGGTGTGCTTAAGATTTTTAGCAATACCATTGGATGGGCTCAGCCAGATGTAACCTCCAAAAATCAGTTTCAGCCATGATGGATTTTTGAAAAATGTTGCTTCCTGGGATTTATTTTTTGCCACACTTCCCAGGAAGTGGTCATCACAGTGGGAAGGACCGTGTATCTGATTGGAGAACCATGACCCCCATTTTTCACCCAGGAGCAAGGATAAATATGGCAGAGCTGCATCCACACCTCAGATCCCTACCAGATCTCTACAAGGAAGAACATCAGGAGAAGAAGGACTGCAATGCTGCACCCCTGACCTGCAGCTAGTCACTGCACTCTGAAGGACTGCACCAGCTGTACACTTAGGCTCCACCACAAGAAGGACTTTTTTTGGCTTCAACTAGTTCAAGAAGAGACTCCCTGTTTGCTACATGTACAAAGAGCTGCCCAGAGTCCCCTGCATCAAGTCCTTCAAGCAGAGCCCAGCTGACCAGTGTCCAGTGGCCATTTGAGGATTCTGATCAGGTGCATTCTGGGAATTGTAGTCCCAACTCCCAAGGAGCAACTCAGACTTTCTGGAACCTTGGATCAAGTTGTGGACACTTCAAGGACCCAAAAATTACTTCTGTAATAAGATCCAGAAGTTTGGAGACATTTGGAGCAACTCCATAAATTGAAGAGGTGGATTGTGGGAGTTGTAGTACCAGACCCCAAGAGGCAAACCAGAGTCTCTGAATCCTTGGCTGGTGCTGTGGACCACTTTCCTGAATCAAGAAACACTTCTGAAAGTAAATGTAACAGTGTCACCTCATAGGTGGCCTGAACTTTGGACTGTGTCCCTGTCCACTGTGACCTTTTTTTTTAACCCTTTGAGTGCTAGTTGCTTCTATGCGCTAGAAAACATTAATTATTCAAAAAATCATATCTCTGGTTCCCCTTATCCGATTTTATTCATTTTGGTGTCATTTTAAAGATAAAAATATACTCCATAAATTGGTGTTTTATTGTTATTGTGTTTTGTGTTTTACTTATTTACTCTTTTGTGATTTTTAAATCCTTTACATACTTGTCTCCTAAGTTAAGCCTTGTCACTCGTTGCCAAGCTACCATGGGTTGAGCTGGGTTTAATTGATTGAGACCTAAGTGGACCAAAGTGGAGGTTAGTGGCCTATTGCTAAGTGTAGGTACTTACTAGCCCTTACCAAAAATATCCACTTTCCAGCACCTACAATGCAAAGGCATTCTGAACTCTTTTGTCAGAAAAGAATCTAGGCAAACCTTAATATGACCCTTTTGAATTCTTGCAACTAAGTAGTCTATCTTCTTCGGTATATCAAATATAAAATAGACTTGGTTGTGTATGTATCCTTTTGTGTGTTGTCTTTTTTCTTTTTCCAATTCTTTAATGAATGTCTTCTTGTATGGCAGCCACATTTGATAACTTGTAAAATTATGACATATTTAATTTCTGTTCTTTGTCGAAGTTTACATGGGCATATGTATTTCTACTCAGGTGTAGCTGGAGGTTAAAGGAATTTGAAGAGAAAGCGTTTGATTTAGCAGATAGATTTTTGAAAATTAAGTCCCAGGCTAGGACAGTGAATAAATTCACAAATAATATCTATGGATATGGTATTGTGTGATACCATACGTAGTATAGGCTTTGCTAACTTCATGAGAGTATTATTGTACAATGTCACATTCACCTGTTGCTCGACATAGCAATGACTGATAAGAATTCACAAATACAAAACCAGACCCAGTCAGGTGTCATTTTTTTAGGTCGAGCGAGCATGCGCTCTGACATTTTGTGGTCTATCTGTGGACTTTTAACCACTCCCACTGCACACCCTTTGCTATCACTTGTTAATGAGTTTGCCTTTCAAAAATCCTTTATCATCATTGGTAACTGCTTTACATTTGTCCTTCCTTGGGGCAGTTTTGCTACCACCTTGGCCATCGACCCTGTTATATGGATAATTGCACATTTGCTGATACAGTTGATTGTGGACTAATGTTTTTTTCCATTCGTGTCTCACCTTCACACTCGTGCTCATGGCGGCCATGGTGGTTTGAATTGGTGTGCTTATGTCAAATGTTTTACTTTTCATTTTCAATTTTATGTGGCAAGAAAAGTCCAGTTAGGAATTTACCTAATAGCTCCATTGCATTGCAAATGCTTGTTTTTAAAGCGTGTGCGTGGTGCTTTGCATTTATGGACGACCTCTACTCTCTGGGAAGTGAAAATCATTGAATTATCTTTGCGGGGCACAACACTAGCACTAATCCCGGTAAATGCTGAAGTGGAACTACCACCAGCGTCGACTACAGCATTCAAGCCAGTAGAGACTGCATGTTGAGCAAAGATAACATTGAAGCCGAATTTTCAACAGCAAACCAGCAGCTCAGCTTTTGCAATTATTAAAACATCAACCAGCAACGGTACCTCTTTCCTTCCAATCGACTACAAAAGGTATTTTTATAGGAAACCAGCTCACCCCTCTCAGCACTTGCTTGTCACAGCACGAATCAGACTGGACAGCGGTTCTCCTGTAGACGCATTCACAAAATGAATACCAGAAAAGGCGAGGCCAAGAGAGAAAAGAACAATTGTTGGGTGTCATGTATAGTCGTTATACTGAAAAATGATGAACTGTAATGCGGCGCAGGTAATTGCCAGTAACTAGGGTTAATTCAAGCATTCCTTACATCACCATGTTGCTTGTTAGAGAAGGTTAGGACTAGCCAGCGGGATAGCAATCTCCTCTGGTACTTCCCATGCTCCTACTCGAGTAGGAGTTTAAAAAGCGTGTAGCAGAAAGTGCAGGTAAATATGGCAGTAGTTAGTTGTCCATTTAACTTTTATCTTTTCCACTTGTTACTCTTTCTGAGACCTCCTTTGCAGCAAATATAAGGTTGTAGGTGGATACGGTGTACAACAGATCAACAACGGATTGTCTTCACGGGTCAAAGTGCAGTTGATGTCATCATCATTAAAATTATTTTTATTCGGTTACTTAAAACCATAAAAGATACAAGCAATGCATTATGATCAAGGTACATAATAGATGAGTACAAAATCGATCAAGCAAAAAAATGAAAATCATCATAAAATCCTTTATAAATTCATGCTGGATCGAAATAAAAAAAAAGTTAGGGGCATAACAGCATCTTCTTAAAAACGAACATGTTCATCCAGTAGAGTTTCTATCAACCTCTAATCTTTCTAGCCCTAATTGCATATATTCAATAGACATATTCAGTATGCAGCATCTGTACGAAAAGTACGTCTGGTCTACCTTGCACAAACGGTTTTCCTCCTAATGAAAGTAAAATTCATTTGTTAGGAACAGTACTATAAAACAAAGTGCATTGTGTCTTTGTCAGAAAAACTGTCACAGCTACTTGGGGTCAGATTTTCAACTTTGCTCCAGCCCACCAGCTCTGCCAAAATCCAAGGCAACAACTTCCTCATAAATCTTAAGAGAAAACGATGATGATGGTTTGTGATTAATATTGTAAGATAAGGCTCTATATATGCACATTGTTTGTAATAACATATGCACGCACAGATGGCTTAGATAACTCCCTGCTCTCCCTAGATGTTTACACTACAGCAAAACGTTTTTGTTTAACCCACATAAGATCTCCAGGAACAATCCTATCAGGGCAGTCGTGTAAATACGGTCATCCACAATCCACAAAGGCTGAGCTAATATAACGTAGCCATGGCATATGCTCAGCCTTGTCGAAATGCATGCAATCCTGGAAGAGTGCCTTGTTCAACTCCAGTTTTGGGATTAACAGTATTTAAACCCATCAAGTAAAGTTCGAAGAGTTAACAGATCAGAGATGTATCCCACTCCTAAATCCTCATGCTCAACAAAGGAGGCCACTGATTGAGGCACCAAGAGTAGGCATCTCAAAAAGGTATTCTCGATTACTTGTAACTCTGGGGCCTCTTTATATCCCCATAGATCACTGCCTGAAGATGCCAGGGAGGTCCTTTTATAATGGCAGATTTTAATTGGTGCCTTAATGGGCTTGGACCCTAAACAGCTAGCAAACTCAAACACCGAGGCCACTTCCCTAGCCATACTGTTCATTTTAACTTTTAATAAATGTCCCCATTAACCTTTTTCATCAAGTAAGACCTCGAGAAAGGGACATTTTTTTATTCTAGATATCTTCCCCCCTCCCGGGTATATTTTCTCTGTCCCTTTCCTCCAGGACCTATTGCCATGGTATGGGATTTGCTATAGGTTTTGCACTGTTCCAAAGTATTCGTGAAACTAATGAAGGAGTTGAGAAGATGTTGCAGACCTTGCTAGTAACACCATGTCATTAGCGTTCAAAATGGCGGGGATAAAATATAACCCTGCTCAAGGGATGTCTATACAGGTTGCACATAGAGTCTTCCCCAGATCATTTATGTATAGTATAATTAAGAACAGGGCCAATATGCATTCATGCCTAACTCCCCGGGAAGCCTGAAACAGTGCAGTGATGTTCCCTATCTTGATTATACCTAACAACTGCAGACAGATCTTAATGCAATTTGTGTAAAAAATATACCATATCTTTATCAGGACCCATATTTAGGAGAATGACCCACAATTTACTTCTATTGACCTTGTTGAAAGCTAATGTGTGGTCCATAAAACCCGGATGTAACTGGACCATCATAGTGATTACATACTTCCCTATGATGAACTGCAAATTTAAACCTTGATCCAGAGTTCCTCTATTTGCTCTAAAACCATACTATAAATCGGACAAGACTATATTTTCTTCCACCCATGATGACAACCTAGAGAATAGCTCATCCCATGACCTTGACTACTGAGTCAATAAGTGATATAGGTCTACAACAGTGCAGGTTATTTTTTGCCCTGTTTTTGAATATCGGGACAATATTAGGCCTAGACCATGATTGCGGTATGCTTTCTGTTACTTCTGCATTTGAAACATTAGTCAATATTTAGCCCATTTTGCAGAGTTTGCTTTATAAATATAGGTGGGTACCTGTCGGGGCCCGGCGCTTTATTATTATACATACAAGCGATAGCCCCATTTAGCTCTTCTTTCTGGAAAGCCAAATTGGATTTACAATAAATAACCTCCAAAGCACCATCTAATACTTAAGCAGAATCATAACCATATATCCCCTGAAAATGCTGCACCCAAGCTTCAGGGGTACATGATATTCCAACAGACTATTTTCAGAACCTGTAAACCATGGATAATTTATTATCTCCCAAGATCTTGCACTGTTTTCAAGAACACTGACCTGAAGAAGTTGATCCCATGCTTCTTAACCAATAGAGTTTCTCTGGTTCACAACTGCAATCTTGTAGTTCTTTCTACATAGTGCTGCTTCCTTGTGGTTCTTAGGGTTTTTTTTAGGGCTAAAAGCAAGTTTTGGTGAGCCTTAGAACAATGGTGATCAAACCATGTCTATTCAGGAGCTTAGATTTCTCTCCTGTGATGGTTAGGCTCTTACAGATAAACATACAAATCCTGTGGAAAGCTGACCATAACCCATCAGGGTTGGTGGTGACTTCTAAACAAATGCAGATGTCCTGGTCACATACAAGATGTAAATTACTCAGAAAGGTCTGCGGGCTACCATAATCCACTGCATCCTGATGTACATGTTTGGAGTCCAAACCCCAGGACCTGTTTTGATCCTTATATCCTTCCTCTGTCTCCATTCTATAACCAGTTGCAGGGGGTTATGGTCACTGAAATGACTCCACATGGCCTTGTATTGGTTAACAAAGTAGACTAAGTTGACTGAGATCAATATGTAATAGATGATGGAGTTTGAACGTCTCCCAACAAATGTAGGAATGGCTTATTCAGGTTCTTCACCACCTTCATTATGAATAAGGACCATCAGATGGTTGTCAGCCATAATGCTGCTTAATAGGCCACCTTGTTTCATGTGCTCAAAATGGAGATTGCCGTCTAGAGGCATCGCCTGTCTGATTAAACAGGGCTGACAACATAAGTAGGTATTAAGATCCCGAAGTAAAATCACCACAAATGGAGAGCAGTAGTTTTACAAATATCTCTCTAGAAACATTTTTAAGGTGATTAAGTGATCATTAGGGGTATTTTGCAACTATGAATTATAAATGTTTATTACTAATAGGCTGGGTGATGTTTTAAATGTGACAGTGACTACCAATAAAAACAGTGAGCCCCTGTTGATTTGAGACACTGTACAGGGAATGTCAAGAGAGATCCGTTTAAGTAGACTGACCTTGACTCTAACCCTAAAAGATGGGATGGTTGAGGAGAAGAAGTAAATAAATCCATCTAAATAGAAAGTCATTCCTATATCCCACGTCTCTTGAGCCCCAAAATGTGGTTACCCTTTACTTAGCTGAACAATCTATCATCAAATTGCTTATTGGCCGAGACAGCAATATTCCAACTACAAAGTTACAAAGGGCATTCATCTTTGGTGTTTCAGCAGGGGTGTAACTGGGGAAGTGTCCTCCAGCACTCTCCTGTCCCAAAGATACTCCTGTGTTAGAGTTGGACAGTCAATCATTACAATAGAGGGTACTTAGTGACTTGAGGGATATATTTACAAGGCCCATGCAGCACAATAATGCCACCGGAGCATCATTTTTGTGACACTCCAGCAGTGCAGTGGGCCTGCACATATTTACAAGGCAATGCAAAGCCACCTTGCATGGCTTTTCATGCCGGTGTAAATATGGCTCCTTTTCACGCATGACTCGGCATGAAAGGGGAACTTCATTGGTGTTGCTGTGGGTACTCCACACAACACTCATAGAATCTGATATATTCCCAGATTTACAAGGTTTCGAAAACCTGTGAATGCATCAGATTCCTATGCCACTCTAGGAGTGGCGTAAAAGTGGCGCAATGAGGAGAAATATCTTTATTTCTCCTTGTTTTTTGCTCTTGCTACTTGTGCTGCATTCTGCACTGCACATAGAAGGGAGGAAAATGCCATTAATGGTTGTTTATGTGCCGGAAGGTGCCCCTTCCTGCACATAAACAATCATCCCTGCAAAGCAGGCACCCTTTCACCATGGTGCAAGGGTGTCTGCATTGGCCCTAGGCTGCCAATTGTGCACCGGCGCAGAGGAAAGTACAAGAATGTGTCATATTGCTGTAAATACGATGCATCTCTGCACTTTCCTAATGGTCCGGCACCACAAGCTGGCTTGCGGTGACAAACTGCATGGTTTTCTAGTAAATATGGGCCCAGGGGTATAAAAATATCCTAAGGGTAAAACATCAATTCCAGTCAAAGAGGAATTAATCTGTGAGGCTTTGGATATTAACTGTCTTGAAACTGTGTTTCAAAATTGGACCAATACAGTCTCCTTTCTGTCTTTTTTCCCTAGGTCCAGCCCACTCAATTCTTATGACCATGTTGATATGGGCGGATATACGATCCCCATTCCCCATCTGCCTATTACTTCAGTGAGTTACTTCATTTTTTAGTTCATAGGTGGTTTCTCCGAGTCGAGATCTTAATTGTAGACACCTTTTAGGATTGCTACTAATGGGGTTGATTCATAAGGCAGGTAGAGTCTATGTCTGTGGTTCATCAGATTTTTTGATGGCACTGCAGACGAGGGAGGGACACTGCCTTCCCTGTTCTTGTTATCATCCACTTCTATAGTTCTTAAATTAGCTTTACCCTGTGGACTATAGTGTGACTGTATCAATTGGGGTTTAGACCACTCACAGTTAAGGCTTCAATTTCCTATGCCCTGGGTGGGGATCCACTTGTATTCAGTGGTTTTCCCTCTGGTGGATTTATTGCCAGACCTGTGAAAGGGACAGATGGGAAGGTGGTTCAAAACTGAGGGGCTGTATTGATCTAAGGAACAAGTTGACCTCTCGTCACAAGGACGCTTACGAACCTTTTTAGGATTTGATTTAACACTTCCCTTAGAGCCTGGGTTCATAAGCTTCGACTCACGGCATTTTGTCTGACAGACTAGCCAATGCATTCTTATTTAACAATTACATTTTCCCACATAAGTTATTCAACAGTGGTACAATGCTCAACATTATACAGTTCGATAAAAGAGTTAAGTCTTCTTTACTGATCTGAGAAAACACATCACTCTTGAGAGTCAAATCCCCTTCAGTTATGTTAATTTTCCGAAACCAGATCTTTTTTTAGCTGTGTCCCTTTTCGTCTATTTCTTAGCGAATTGGATCGATAGAAAGGAGGATGCGCGTGGATCATGATGTATGTCGACCACTGTAACACCCAGTTATATGTTGAAACCACAAGTGCTTCAACCACCCATGGCTCGACAACGAGTTCGGAACAACGACCTTGTTGGTATCACTAACGCCTTCACCACGAATGCCTTTACAATGATTTTTCGTTGTAAAGGCATTCCTGGTAAAGGCATTAGAGATCAGCATGCACGGTTCCAGCATGTGTCCCCCTAGCCCCCCACCCCTAAACATTACCGCAACCCCCCCACCCCCACAACCACCCCAACTCCCCCACCCCCAAAATTACCACAACCCCAAACCCCTCGCCTAAAACCTAAAACACCCCAACCCCCAACCCACCCCTAAAACCTAAACCCTAACCCCCACCCCTAAACCCTAATCACCCCAAGCCCCCCACCCCACCCCCAAAAACTAAAAATATCCCGAGTCCCCACCCCGCCCCTAAAACCTAAAGCACCCCAACCCACCCCTAAAACCTAAACCCTGACCTCCTTTCCCCCCTAAACCCTAATCACCCCAAGCCCCCTGTAGGAGGCTGGCCTGGCTTGTAGTGGGTACCAGAGGTACTTACACCTTGTGCCAGGTCCAGTTATCCCTTATTAGTGTAGAAGAGGTGTTTCTAGCAGCTTAGACTGATAGAAGGTAGCTATGGCAAAGCAACTTAGGCTGAACTAGGAGTCATGTAAAGTTCCTACTATACCACTGGTGTCATATGCACAATATCATAAGAAAACACAATACACAGAATTACTAAAAATAAAGGTACTTTATTTTTATGACAATATGCCAAAAGTATATCAGTATGAGGATACGTAATATACACAAGATATATGTACACAAACCAAAATTAGGTAAGTAACAGCAAGGAAAGTAATGCAAGCAGTGTAGAATTACAGTAGATTGCAATAGGAGCACATAGGTATAGGGGCAACACAAACCATATACTCCAAAAGTGGAATGCGAACCACAAATGGACCCCAAACCTATGTGAGCTTGTAGAGGGTCGCTGGGACTGTCAGAAAACAGTGAGGGTTAGAAAAATAGCCCACCCCAAGACCCTGAAAAGTAGGTGTAAAGTGCACCTACTACCCCCAGAGAGCAAAGAAGTCGTGATAGGGGGATTCTGCCTGAAGAACAAACACCAGCAATGCAACTACAGTGGATTTCCAGACCTGAGTACCTGTAAAACAAGGGGACCAAGTCCAATAGTCGCGAAAGTGTCGAGAGTGGGCAGGAGCCCAGGGAATGCCAGCTGAGGGTGCAAGGAAGCTGCCACCGGACGGAAGAAGCTTGGAGTTCTGCAAGAAAGAAGAGAGCTAGGGACTTCTCCTTTGAAAGACAGATGTCCCACGTCGCGATGAAGCTTGCAGAGGTGTTCCCACACTGAAAGACAACAAAAAAGCCTTGCTAGCTGCAAGGGTCATAGTAGAGGTTTTTGGGTGTTGCTGTGGCTCAGGAGGGACCAGGATGTCACCACTTGAAGGAGGAGACAGAGGGGGTGCCCAGCAACTCAGGAAGCCCTCACGGAAGCAGGCAGCACCCACAGAAGTACCTGAACAGGCACTTTGAAGAAGAGTGAACCGGAGTCCATGCAAAGTCACAAAAGGGAGTCCCACGATGCCGGAGGACAACTCAGAAGGTTGTGCACTGTAGGAAGGAGTCTCGGGGACTCAGGCTCGGCTGTGCATGAAGGAAATACTGGAAGAGTGCACAGGAGCCGGAGCAGCTGCAAATCATGTGGTACCCAGCAATGCAGTCTAGCGTGGGGAGGCAAGGACTTACCTCCACCAAACTTGGATTGAAGAGTCACTGGACTGTGGGAGTCACTTGGACAGGGACCACGCTCGTCAGGATGAGAGGGGACCCAGAGGACCAGTGATGCAGTCTTTTGGTGCCTGCATTAGCAGGGGGAAGATTCCGTCAACCCACGGGAGATTTCTTCAGAGCTCCTGGTGCAGGGTGAAGGCAGGCTACCCCAGAGCATGCACCACCTGGAAACAGTCGAGAAAGCCGACAGGATGAGGCGATACAAGGTTGCTAGTAGTCGTCTTGCTACTTTGTTGCGGTTTTGCAGGCGTCCTGAGCAGTCAGCGGTCGATCCTTTGGTAGAAGGTGAAGAGGGAGATGTAGAGGAACTCTGATGAGCTCTTGCATTCATTATCTAAAGAATTCCCCAAAGCAGAGACCCTAAATAGCCAGAAAAGGAGGTTTGGCTACCAAGGAAGGAGGATTGGCTACCAAGAGAGGTAAGAGCCTATCAGAAGGAGCCTCTGACGTCACCTGCTGGCACTGGCCACTCAGAGCAGTCCAGTGTGTCCCCAACACCTCTGTTTCCAAGATGGCAGAGGTCTGGGACACACTGGAGGAGCTCTAGGCACCTCCCCTGGGAGGTACTGGTCAGGGGAGTGGTCACTCCCCTTTCCTTTGTCCAGTTTCACGCCAGAGC
Source organism: Pleurodeles waltl (assembly GCF_031143425.1). Taxonomy (NCBI): domain Eukaryota; kingdom Metazoa; phylum Chordata; class Amphibia; order Caudata; family Salamandridae; genus Pleurodeles; species Pleurodeles waltl. Next base: position 3,414,919 of record NC_090437.1, on the reverse strand, counting down.
AGGGCTGGGGGATCCCTGAACCGGTGTAGACTGGCTTATGCAGAGATGGGCACCATCTGTGCCCATCAAAGCATTTCCAGAGGCTGGGGGAGGCTACTCCTCCCCAGCCCTTCACACCTATTTCCAAAGGGAGAGGGTGTAACACCCTCTCTCAGAGGAAATTCTTTGTTCTGCCCTCCTGGGCCAGGGCTACCTGGACCCCAGGGGGGGCAGAAACCTGCCTGAGGGGTTGGCAGCAGCTGCAGTGGAAACCCTGAAAAGGCAGTTTGGCAGTACCGGGTTCTGTGCGAGAGACACGGGGATCATGGAATTGTCCCCAATACACAATTCCATGATCTTAGACATGTTACATGGCCATGTTCGGAGTTACCATTGTGATGCTATACATAGGTAGTGACCTATGTATAGTGCACGCATGTAATGGTGTCCCATCACTCACAAAGTCCGGGGAATTTGCCCTGAATGATGTGGGAGCACCTTGGCTAGTGCCCACACACTAACTAACTTTGCACCTAACCTTCACCAGGTGAAGGTTAGACATGTAGGTGCAGTGGTAAATGGCTGTGAAATAACGTGGACGTTATTTCACGAGGGCTGCAATGGCATGCCTGTGTAAGAATTGTCAGAGCTCCCTATGGGTGGCAAAAGAAATGCTGCAGCCCAAAAGGATCTCCTGGAATCCCAATCCCCTGGGTACCTCAGTACCATATACTAGGGAATTATATGGGTGTACCAGTATGCCAATGTGAACTGGTAAATTTAGTCACTAGCCTGTTAGTGACAAATTTTAAAGTAAAGATAGAGCATAACCACTGAGGTTCTGGTTAGCAGAGCCTCAGTGAGACAGTTAGGCATCACATAGGGAACACATACAGGCCACAAACTTATGAGCACTGGGGTCCTGGCTAGCAGGGTCCCAGTGACACATAACAAACATACTGATAACATAGGGTTTTCACTATGAGCACTGGGCCCTGGATAGCAGGATCCCAGTGAGACAGTGAAAACACCCTGACTTATACTCACAAACAGGCCAAAAGTGGGGGTAACAAGGCTAGAAAGAGGCTACTTTCTCACCCCCCCACCCCACCCCCCAAAAAACAGCCATAGTTCCAGCCCAACTTACCTCCTCCTTCACTGTGTCAAATCCCTTCTTCTGTGCCTTAACAACGCATGTACATGGTTTACACATGCATGGTTAAGGCCCTAAAACCAGGAAGTCATTGAAAACGAAACCGTTGTTTTGCTTTCGTTTTCCATGACTTCGTGGTTTAGGAGTTGTTGTTCCAGGTGTTTCCCGTAACACCCATCTCGGCTTCTTCCCTTAACGGGGTGACTCCCTGTTTTCCTTCCTAGGGCATGTCAAAGAGTTTTTAGGGGATTTTCTACCTTTACTTAGCTCTTCTCTACAGATTTAATTTAATTGTTTAAAACTCTCACTGCCAAGGTTAACTATGGGATGATAATAGGGTAGTCCTGAAGACCTTATGAGGCCACTGTGCTGGTAGAATGCAGGGACTTCCTCTTTCCCATGTTGTATAAAAAATAGGCTATAAATGGGATGGGCCCACCTATCCTGAGCTCAGATGGGACAAAATCCCACTGAGCTAATGTGCAAATGTGTAAAACGTCTGTGCAAATAAGGTGCAGATTTAATTGCTGCTGAGAGACGAAGTCCCACCCCAGCTAATGTGCATTCACACAAAAAATCAAAACAGGCAAGGTGCAGACTCAATGGCTGCCAGGGGAGGACGCCCCACCACAGGTGATGTACATACACTCAAAAAGTCAGTACAGACAGGAAGTGAGCTCAGTAGTTGGTGGGGAAATGGCCCCACCCTTGCTAGTGTACAAATAACCAAGGGGTCAGGAATATCACTGAGTCCCACAGTGCCCTTCTTTTTGTCACAGGTGTTACTGGTAGAGGGGAAGCTCAAGGACTGTTGTCCAAACACACACAAGCAATCAGAGTGGTCGAGAATCTGGGTTTCATAGAGAATCAAAATTTGAAAAAAAAATAATATCTAAACCTAGGTGCTGAGAAACGATCTTGTCAATGAAGCCAAACAGTACTGAGCCCACCCTTGGATCGGGCTTTGCTAGGGCCAAGCCCAAGATTGGTGGGCCATGCTTAATGGATCCAAACAGAAGGCTCTGTATAGAAAAAAGATAAATAGGGTAAATAGTGAATGAAGCAAGAACATCGGAAGGAATAAGTCAACACCTATTTAAGCACATTCAAGTCTGGAAGAAGCTGCTGACTGCCACAGGACTGTCTTTTTCTGTCATGTTTGAGGAAGACGGCACTGCCAAGTGACAAACAAAATCCAAAAGAGTATCAAAAATGGGGGTTAATGGAAAATATAGAAATGAAAGATCAGAATCATATTCTTTAACCAACCCTGCTGTTGCACCCCATTTGTTCTCATAAATGCCATCCAGCACCCTCTAACAAGGGAGGTATCAGGGTGAATGTACCAACCAGGTGCTCTATTGAGGCTGATGCACTACGTATCAGGTGTAGGGGCACTCAGGGAAGTAGGAAGGGAATCCAAAGGTCCAAGATGCCGTTATCTTTTCTGTGCTTTATGCAGTCAAGTAATACAAAGTGGCTGAGACTGATTTAAGCATTCCATATTTCACTTTTCACTTTTTTGTTTTTGTGATACTTTAAGTATTTTGGGTATTTCCAGACCTGTGTCCATTGCTGAATGTGACATTGGACTCAAGCTGCATCTCTCTGATGAGGTTCAAATGGCAGAAATTGGTCCTCAGTCGCTTGTGTTCCCATCTGGCCCGGCAACTGGCGAGACCTTTTCTTTTGGAGCCGGACGAAAACTGAGATTTTTATATGGCTCTTCTCTGTATGAGTTTCATACAAGGGAAAAGGACTAAAATGTGTCTCCAAGTAATTACTTATTGCCGAGTTAAGTCAATGGTTGTTGTTCTAAGTAAGATGACTTAAGTGAGATGAGTATGTCCAGATGAGGGTCCCTTGTTCAGTGTCACTGGACTGAAGCTGTACGTCACTAATCAGGCCCAAAAGTCCAAAACAGGTATGGGTTTGCTTGTGCTGCCACCTGGAGAGATCTTGGCCTTGCAGTTCTGGCTGTAATCTTCCTACTGGAGTGAGAACAATGATGATTTTCTTGTGTATGGTCTCTGTCTAAAATGTCATAGTAGATAAAAAAAGGTGGACTGGAAAGTGGGCCAAGTAATTATCAGTGGCTGTGAATAGTTCAAGCATTTCACTCATCGCTCATCTGTTTTTAACTGCCAGTAGTACAGCAGGGAATTCAGACTGTGGTATAAATGTGACACAGAGAGACTGAAAAGGTAAATACAATCCTAAACGGAGCTTGTAGTCAGAAAGCAGGACATATGAACAGTCAATAAAGTAGTTCATTTACATCAAGGTCACTGTGCAGGCAGATTTTTCCTGCGTGTCTGACAATGGACTCGTTAACAAAACGGATTTAGTGCTATGTCTTTCCTATGATAGGGAAGTGGAAACTTAGTTGTGAGCAAGTTTCTTTCTCTACCTGAATCCTTTATGTGGCTGGCTATCGAACAGATACATCTAATCAACAGTCAGGAAGATGAGTTGTAAGACATAATAACACCATATGAACCAGAGGTGGTGAGCAGGTGAATGTGAATAGATGTTAGCTAAGTACTCTAGCTAAGTTTTAGGATGGCAATATAGGAAAATACATTTTAAAAACTGGGCAAGTATTGTGAAAATCAAAAGCTAATGATGTTGCTGCAGATTTGTAAATGTGTTGGATTTTACTAACTAAAGTTAGAAATGTAGGGTTTTTTAAAAGATAATTGCTACCGGGCAGACGTGTGAGGACAAAATGCAGATTTAGCTTCCAGAGACTTCAGGCAAAAAAGGTAACATTTTAAAAGTCATCCATACAAAATATTCAATACAAATTCGAATTTACCAGTAAATTAGACCTGCAATAAATATTTCAAAATGCCCCCAAAATTACATTTGTAGCTGTTTCCTGGACGTAAATAACACTTATTAAACACAATATTATATAATAATGCTTTGCTATGGAACAACCAACCCTGCTATGGTGAACATAGTTTTTACGATTTTTTTTTATTATAAGAACATTTTCAAAGTCAAACTGTTACATGTTCTACTTTTAAATACAATGCACTCTGCCTTTCGGGCAATAAATCATATATGGGGTGACACAAATATTTAAAAGGAAGGTTTAGGCCGGTCAAAAGAGCTATTTTGACAGGTCAAATTTGCAGTTAGAGCGGCCACCAACAATGTGCAGGTGGTATGCCTGCAGTCATGCATACACTGTCTCTGTAGTGGATGGGACAATATGTGCTGCAGTCCACTTGTGACTCATTTCAGTTTGTGACATTCAACGTATAGGCCCTGAGTAACCCTAGATTACATATACTAGGAGTTTTTAGGTAAGTTAAATATGGTAATCAGGCCTATTTGAATTCCATCATGTTAAAAGGAGTAGCACAAACGCTTTACCTCTTGTTAGCAGGGGTAAAGTGCACAAAGTTCTATAGTAGGGTTGAGCAAAAAGGCACAAAATATGGACTGACCCAGCAGAATGGGCAAAGGTCAACCAGAAACATACTTTGGAGTGAATCTGCATTTGTTGATACACAATGATGTACTTCTGTTTCACTTTGCTTTGTATGTTTTAACTGGCCCACGCGGACAATGTTTCAAATACACAGAGGATTTTATTCAAATACATTATTGTAATTTATGTAATTAAAGTGCTTAATTTGTAAATACAAAAGTGCAGTTACCCAAAGCCCTCATCTTAAACACACAGCTGCTGCAATTAAATGTGCGAACACGGACTACTGAGGCAGCGTAATCCTGAAGCCATCTCGGGCCTCTTCAATCCACTTAAAGCCACTCCATGCCCCTTCAGCTCACTCTTGCAGCTTTCTGCTTTCTCCCATTGACACTTTTTCGTTTTTCTTTTCCTTTGACTTTCCCATGTGTGTCTTTTGCTCGCAGTAAATGCTGAGGCAGAAAAATAAGTGCAGGCCCTCAAACATAAGTGCCGGTGCTGTGCACCGGAAACAACAAGCACAAATTAAGTACTGTGTAAGTAATTCTAAAGGACTGATAATTTCATATATAGTATTCATTGTTTGAGTAACATATAGAATGATCATATTTGTTTTTATACATATGCTTCAGTTGTGTTTTACTCCGCTTACATTGTGTTGTTTGTCTTAGTTTATCCAAAGATGATGTAAAGATTACATTACATCCTATAGTTGAGATCGCAATTTCTCAGCCCAGTGGAAGGCAGCCTACGTTTATCTGTGAGAGCAGAAACATGGGTCAATGTGAACATTGAACCTATGTAGTAGGAGTGACCTTACTCTTACACACTAGACCACTGTCTCGTCGTGTTCCCTACTTGAGGTACATGGTTTGGAAATCTCTTTAAATGTTCCTGTAACAAGCAGTTAGAAAGGGCACGTTGCACGTTATGTTCCTTTACAAACTATATACTGCTGTTAGGAAACTATATTTTAGTATTGCTTTTATGTGTCTAAATTTCAGTGCTGGCTTTATCTGAAAAGCTCATTAGAAAATTGTATTATTGAGACTGAGAGAATCAGATATGCGGTGCTGATTAAAATTACCGCTTTAATATCTTATGGCATGTTTGTAAATTTTAGTCATGAATACTATTATGTATTGTGGCAATATTTTATTTGTGAAGTTTTAATTGTCTTTAACTTTTATGGCTACAAGTATCCGAATAAATATTTCTATTGATTGATTGATTGCTTGATTGACTTACCTATCAACTGCAATGGCCACCAATGTGAAAACTGACGCAGAAACTGATATTCCTTGGACCATCCCACTCAGCGTGCAGACTGTGCTTCCAAAGGGCCATCCTATGATCCAAGAACGTACATTTTAAAAAAAACTTTAATAGTACTTTCCCCCCACATTTTTTTTTCTTCACAATTGATATACAATTATAACTACATGGCTGTGTGAAAAAGAAGGTAAAAGAGTGAGCAAGCTAGACAGTGAGGGTCACAAGAGTAACAAGTCTAATAACTGAGGTAAGTGTACAATGATTGGCTAGAGACAGTTTCGCAGATGCATTTGTGAATACGTGGACGGACAGATGGATGCACAAATAAACAGGCCCCTAGAGGGGCAGCAGGTCAGGCTTGGTTTGACAGATGGACGGACTGACAGCGGGGTCGGATTGGGAAGGTAGGCAATAGGGCATTGGGCGATGGGCCGGCAACTACGAGTCATCTGTGGGCCAGGTATTTTTAAGCCCTCTGTCACCCAGCACACAGAGCCTTGCTATCTTTGGCCATCACATCACATTAAGGCCATGGTTGACGAAGGGTGTGGGAGTATGCATGGGCTTTGCTGGGGCTAGGCGCTGTCACCTCAGTCCCATTGTCTATCAGGGCAAAGGGGAGGGAGGGCACCGATGTGTCTGCCTGGGCCTAGCTGTAACGTTAACTTGACCAGAGCTTCCAACTTTGGAACTCGGGAACTATGTTGGAATCCCGCCGTTATCTCAACATCCTGTGATTCTGGGCAAATCGTGTAATGTCTAGAGGCCTAAAATAAACACAAATTTGATCTCCTTTAATGCAACCGGTTCTCGTGTAAATCACTCCAATGCCCTTGGGACCGGTTCACATAAAACTACAAAAAAAGAAATGAAATAATAACCGGTCATTGTTCGTGTTTTAAAATTCTACAAAGGCCTGAGCATGATACTTAATGAGGACTCTTTATGTAGAACAAGATAATTCCTTTTTAACATGGCTTTTCTGCCTTTGCTAACTTGACTGTCAGTCACAGATTATTAAGGCAGCTTTAGAAATCATTATAAAGTGTGTTGGCCTTACATTTACTTTTTAAAACACATACTGATTAGGGGAAAATATTCTGGATTTGAGTGTTTTTCTTCATGTTCGTATTGGCCAGGATATTAAAATACCTATCTGATCAGAAACTGTGGCCCTCAGACCATTATATTTCACCTTGTCCCCCCTCCAAAATGTAGTGATTCATATTTTTACCCACGTGACTATCTCTATAAGCAATAAAATGCTAAGATTACAAAACATTTCTATAAAAATGAGTGGAATGAGACTAATGAATTGGTGTTTAATAAAAGGGCACAATCCGTAAATTTGGGCCACTTTTATAGGAGTGCCCAGGCCTAACTGTGATCCCAATCCAACCTTGACTGACAGATGGAAAGTTAGAGATGTACAGACGAGGTGTGCTGGCTGAGATGGAGAGTCAGATGATTGGACATTTGGGCATGTAGGTGGGTAGTCAAACGGGAAGACAGATGGGGAGATAGGAGAACTGCCAGACAGATAAGTGAATTGGGCAGGCAGATGGACAGAACGATGGAGAGGCAGGCAGACAGACAGGAAGAAAAGCATACAGAAAGATGAGAACGGAGATTAAGAACTGGTAAGGTAAGAATGTATCAAGTAATTATAACTTTAGGGAATTGCTTTATGGTGAAATATCGATAGAGATTCCTGTGCACCTAAAGGATTGGCATAACCTCAAAAATGTCAATCAAAACAGAAATTAGCAGAGCTTTGCAATCTACTACACCCAGTCCACACTCTTCAATATAAAATTATCAAAACAATGTAATTGTTCCAATAGTAACTGTTGCAATTGGATTCAGTTACACTCCCGTGTGCCAGTTTCTTTTGCCTTTCGGATCACCTGGTTTGAGACTTCTTTACTGTGGGTGAGTTTCACTACATGTGTCTCATACACAGTAATCAAATGGCAACTGAACTGCATGTATTTACTGCCAGTGTCCACGCTTTAAGATAAGGCCACTGAGACGCAGCTAGGGTAAGGGGAACTTGTCTGCTTACAATTGAACGCAAGCACACACATGTGTGCACACGTGTGTGGGCTGCGCATGTGAAACTGCCATTGTGTGCAGCCCGGTAACTGTGCATAGGTAGCCTGGGGCAGAGAGGACTCTGCAAGATATTGACCTGTGGTAGGCATTATAATGTTAGTGTACACTCATAGGAAAAGTAAATGTGAATTACTGTTTTGTCTGTAGTGATACTTTATTATACACATGGGGGAAAACTGCCTCAGAGTGCAGTTTCACTCCACTTTGACCTGCAAAGTACATTGACATATGCACCATCATAGATATTTTATTCAGCATGTAAACCATTAAAGCACAACACATAAATAAATACAGTGGTTAAAAATGTAATGCATGCTTATAACATACCATCATATAGAAAAGTCACAGTTTACCTGAAGTAAAGTGCAATCATTAATGAATAAATAGCCATATAAGAGCCTCATTACTCACATCATAGCAGCAATGGGAGGTATTATCATCCAGCACATAATGCGTAGAATTTGCACGCTTATATCAGTACAAAGTCCTTCCAGTAAACTCCTTTCCCCATGTTCATAACTATAATATATATATGGTCTAGTCTAGGGGTTAAGCAAGGTGCAGGAAATGTTAAAACCACACCAGAGTGCTGGAGTGGAGGTTGTCACTTAAACTCCTCATTTAAACCACCTAGAACATATCTTCGGACAGAAAGCAACAACCCTAGAGGTAAACTGCAGCTAGAGCTAATTCCAATGGCCTTGACTATGCCGCCAAATGTCTGTTAAGGGTTGTTAATGGACAGTCTTATCACATTGGCTGATACTCCAACTACAGTGAAGATATTTGGCGACTATGCAGACAAAAGGTTATTTAGTATCTGCTCGCAATAGCCTGACACACAACTATTTGCAAAAGTGCAAAATCCAGCTCGACCTATCTTGGCTTACCAAGGGCAAAAGAAAAATAAGTGCTGCAGATTCTCATCAGCATACTAACATACAGGGCAAGCCACAGTCTGGTCTAATTTAGATTTCCGTTTTGCACAGAGAATTTGGAGTGGAAGGGTGCCATGCTGAAATCTAACATACAATAGCCTAGCTACAGGGGCCATGATGTAGTCTAGAAAAGGTTACCACTTGCTGTGTAATATTAAATTTAATAAGGTTGCAGTAAGGGTACCTTGGTTTCTGCTGCTCACCTCTAGTGCTCATTTATGCACCAAAAAAGCTTCATTGGTTGTTTCCTTAAAGAGGTTCAGAGGACGACTTTGGTCGTTCCAGTAGTCCTCCAGACCAATTTGGCACAAGGTGTCCCCGATGGAGCATATCCAATGAACCTAGAAGTTCCTATAAAGTTTAATTATTTAATTGAGAGTGCTGTTCTACTGGGACTGGTGTTGATAAAAGCCTCCTCAAAAGCTTAGTTGATCCTTGTGAGTAATTGGTTTAACACCCAAGCCCACTGCAAAGATAGCAGGGGTGTACTCTTGGGGAGGCCTAGCAAGGATTTTAGGAAGCTGTTTTCTGCTTTTCTCAGAGTAGTCACCCTTGGAAAGCCCCACAGTTCTGCTCCATATAGGGCACTATCTTCAGCCTTCACACTATATACTCTGAATGCAGTGATTGCATTTAGTAGTGTGTGTAACAAATTTATTTTTGATTTTTACTAAAGAAAAACGCTGTCTGGCCCATCATTTATTGTGTGTTATTATTGTGTACCAGCAAATGGTGATTACTAGGCCACAGCCCCTCTCCTGAGTGGGTCCTGGACTGTTCTGCTTTGCTACCTTGGGAGCATCAAGCACTAAAATACAAGTGAGTCTGTGAACTCAACAGGCATAGAACCCCAGTGTATTCAGCCAATTAAATACAGTTTCAGTACTGATATAGAGAGCAATGAAATATTTTGCCCTGTCTTGTGATGCCTTCTGTAGTCCATAGACCCTGTCCCAAGATTATGGCTATGAAACTCACAATCCAAATTGGATCCCTTTCCATAGTCTGCAGTACCAAGAACGTGGAGTAAGACAGGGACATCACATGGTTCCACAAGTTTCATAGTACACAGTATTGTTACCGAGGCAGGGGACTATGGGTAATATTTTTGATGTGTCATGTCCACGGTCTCAGAAATGAGCGAGCATATTACTGATTGTTAGAAATTGGGTTTCTAGTTGACAAAGGCATGCACCCTGTCCAAGTAAGAACTGCAATCAAAGTAAGGGCAAGTCAGATACACCCTAAATGAATGAACCTGGGCTCACCCTCTGCTAGCTTGGTATTAAGCAGGCAAAGTGTAAAGTATGTGTGCAACCCACACACACAGGGCAACCCAATGAGAACAGCACAAAAGGCTCCACACCAGTTTAGTTGAATGAGACCAAAGAGCCAAAAATCTAATTAGTTCAATAAGAGTTATTCACTTTTCAAGATATCAAATGCAGTGCTTTCGCTTGAACTCATCTTAAAGTCTTTAAAGTAATTTGGGTAAAAGCGTTAGATATTGCTGTCCTAGAATATAGAAAATTATAGCCACATGGGGCGGTATTGCAGGTATAAGTGAAGTGCAGGGTTCCCCAGTGGTGAGGAGTGCTGTGTCACAACATCTGGACAGCTCAGGCCCAAGTTAAGCAAATAATTGCACCACCATGGCTGGGGGCCGGGAATAATTAAGTACCTGGTTAGATGTCTGCATCACCGCTGAGAACGGAGCCGGGCTTGGGTGTGGCTCGCAGGGCAGGTGAGATGCAGGCATGTGCAGTACATTGCAGTTGTCTGGGTAACCAGGTGGAGCACCTCTGGCAACAGTGCCAGAGGAGATCAGCAAAGGTACGCCCAGCATTTCGTAGTTGCTTTCAATGACCGGACAGTTGTGTCGAGCGCAGGGTGTAGTGAAGTGTCGCACTCGCATACTAGAAAAAGGAATGGTCTACTTCTCCCAAAGTGGGGCGGAAAGGGCAGTTGAGCGCTGCACTCTGGCTCTAGTGGACCAGTTGGGAATGTTCTCCCGAAGGAGAGAGCCGCTACTTGATGAACAATGAGGGAAGTTCGGGTTAAGCTGCTCACGAGGACCTTGATATCCCTGAGATCTTAGGGAAGAACAAAGGGCAAGCCAGCAAGCCATTGAAGTCATCCTGGATGTAGACCTTAGTTCCTTTTGGAAGGGCAGATGTCAGCAGACCTCAGGGCAGCTCAGCAAACAGGGCAGCAGTTCCTGGAAACAGTCAGGCACAGCAAGGTGGCAATCCTTTCAGCAGCCTTTACTACAGCAGGGTTTTCTTCAGGTCCAGAAGTGTACTAATTTCAGGTGGTTAAAGCCCCAGTACTTATACTGAAAAGCCCCTTTGGTATGGAGGATGACATCGAAGGAGCCTTCTGAAGTGAGTATTTCCCCCTTTCAACCCAGGTCTGGCATCAGACTATCAGTAGGGGTAATCAGTCCTTTATGTGGTGACAGATACTTCCCTCTTGAAGTGTAGGTTTGAGCTCCCTTCCACCCTTCCAGTTCAGGAAGACCCATCAGTATGGAGGTGAATGTAGATGCAGATGAGTGTCCTGCGTTGTGTGTGTCTGGAGGGAATGAACAAATGTAGCTGTAGACCAGACGTGTATTAGAGACAGGCTGTCGGGCACACAGAGCAGTGAGAGTAGAGAAATGCCCACTTTCTAACAGTGGCATTTCTAAAATGTTATTAATAAATTATTTACCAGTAAAAAGGATGTATTATTACAATTTGAATGATATGACAAATGATGCAGCTGCTCCTCTCGGATCAGGAATTACAGCCTAAAAGTATTATAAGGAATTCCCAATTCTGGACTATGAGAGTAGTAGGCCTCACAGTAATGAAAAGTGACTTGGGGACTTTTTCATTACCAGGACATGTAAAACTTAAGACTACATGTCTTATCTTTTACTTACATGGCACCCTGCCGTTAGGGTTTCCTAGGGCCTACCATAGGGGTGACTTATATTTAAGAAAGGGGGACTTTAAGACTTGGCATGAGGTTTTCAATGGCAAGTTGCGTGGCAGTGGAACTGCATACACAAGCTCTGCAATATCAACCCTGAGACATGATTAAGTGCTACTGAAGTGGGTGGCACAATCAGTGCTGTAGGCCCACTAATAGCATTTAATTTACAGGCCCGGGGTATTTGGTATTTCACTTTACAAGGGACTTACAAGTAAAATAAATATGCCAATTGTGGATACACCAATGTTACCATATATAGGATAGAAGCACATGCACATTAGTACTGGTTAGCAGTGGTAAAGTGCCCAGAGTCCTAAGGCCAAAAAAGGATACAGCAAAAAACAGGAGGTAAAGGTAAAAAGTCAGGGGAAAAACCAACCTAAGAATGCCAGGGCTAACTCTGACATACTTGAAGTCCACATACAGTTTGATAACTTGACATTGGGTACATAAATTAGGCAACTTAGGTGTTCCCTGGCATGAGAGTCACTTTTAAATGGGGAGTACATGTTAGCTCAACTTTTTTTGATGTGTCAGGTTTGCAGTCTTTGTTCCCCATATTGTGAGGAGCATGATGCTTGTATAGATTGCAAACTGAATCTGCATGCTAGGCAATAGCCGAGGCACCCTCCAATGAGTTTCCTGAAACTTCTCCAGCACGTGTCCTATGCATTGAAGAGTAAATGGAGGTTGAATAAGCAATGAAGAACTCCACTGTGTGAGAACCTTTTAACACATCCCCCTGGAGAAACATTTAAGTAAGAGGCAGAGTGGATTATACTCTTTCAGAAATTCCACAATGTGATGACACCTCAAGTCAAAACAGGAAAGAGAGTTCATAAGGTCCTGAGGCGCAGAAAAAATAGGGTGACCACCTCACTCCAGATCATTACCGACAATGTCCTTACAGACACTGTTTCTAGTTCCTAAGCTTTTCACCTTCAATTCATTATTGGTAGGCGTATTAATATATTTTTATGCAAGGAAAGCAAAACTATAACCAGAATGTATTTTGTGCCCTAAAGTAACTATAACTCATGTCCTCCCCATGCACTGCTACTTACCTCACATACTACATCACTCTAGACATATACTATGACATTATTTATAAAATCACTCCAACATCAGAAATTATGACAACAGTGTGCATGGCCTGAGTTCAAGTTATGGTTACTTGAGATGATTACAACTGGTGCATTTCAGTGGTTTTGTTAGTTTTTTAACATAAAGTAAAATATTATTACAATTCTAGACTATAACGTAAGTTACAAAATGTTTTGTTTTCGTTGAATACATATCTAGTGGCAGTCACTTGGTAGGTATAGTTAGGACCATGTTTCCATAAAAAAGGACTCTTGCTTTTAACACCGTTTGATGAATGTTCATGAAAAACTAAAAACAAATGACTCACGTCACTCAGCTTTTTCCTTAAAATTTTTGGGGGTTACCCATCAAGCAGCGGCAGTGAAAAAGTGGGTTTTCCCCAGGTCATTTTCCATTTTAAAACTGAACAGTGATACCACAAAATGGCTGTACAGAATTACATCGAATTCTGCAGAAAACTAGATGTTGATCAAGAAAGTGTACTTTTTGTCATTCAGTTGAAATCCTTTTGAACAATTAAAGTTCAAAATACATTTAGATTTCATGCCCCATTTTGACTAGATCCATCAGGGAGGATCTACGGATCTGCAAGCTCCCGGGCGCTTTGAGATTGGCTGGGTGCAACCTGAAGGAAAAGTTGTGGCAGCCATCTTCGGACTCTGGGACCCAGTCCCCATGCCCTACAAAATATAGCTAAATAGTATGTAAGAGACTGAGTAGGGTTACCCTGACCACTTGGGCTATGAGGGGATGGAGGGCAAACAAAAATAAAATATTTTTAGAGGGGTTTCATGGATCCACAATCCCCAGAGTACCCCCTGGAGAATCACCGCACGGATAAGCAGATCTGTGGCACAACAAAAGAGGGTTTGGCACATGAGATGACTTGGACACATATGTGGGTTTGGGTGTTGGCCCTGGGCACATGCCAGGCCCTGCAGCCAACCTCATGCCACACATGGTGATGGACATCTTACTTTATAATAAATAAAAAAAAATGCATTAAAAAAACTACAGTTAAATTGATGCTGTGGTTGAGAATTCCAGTATCTTATTTTACATTAATTAATCATAGAAATTCACTGAAAAAAACAATGGTTGATGGGTTATTATAAATAGGTGAAAATGTCAGTTTAAAACTTAATGTTTTAAACTAGCAAAACCACTGAAATTCACCAGTTAGAGGTATCTCAAGTAACTGTACCTTTTGCCCTAAAGTAACTATAACTCACACCCTTCCCATGCACTTCTTGTAACCTCACATATTACATCCCTCATGTAATGAGCAGTGAATGGATTCAGAACATTCTTGATGGCATGTGAAATGGCATCATTTTTATTTTTGCTTCTGTCACCCTAAGTATGCCCAGACGTGGGTCCTGTGCTTACTGAGCACTGGGTTCAAGCTAGCCTGGCTGATCAAGGGTGATACCCTGAAATTGGTCCCAGCATGCTTGTTACCAGTCCAGAAAGGACCTGGCTTGGCAGTTTAGGCAGGACTTTTCCCATGGGGAATGAGGTCAAGGCTGATTTGCATATGGCTGGGTCTAAACTGTGGTGTGTGGTGGGCAAAAAAAGTATGGATTAAGCCCAGATCTTGGTGACGGGGGTGAATGTTTGCATTGTTCAGCATTCTAACTATCATCTGTTCTTTTTGCTTTTATCATTGGTAACAACCCTGCACATCACAAGAGTGCGAGTTAAAGACTAGTTACTGTAAGCATCATCCCAAAGCTTAGGAACAGATACAAATAAAGTATCTCTAATAGTAGCAGGCAAAGAACCATGTTCCAGCACCTCTTTAAACATTTTAGCCTATCTGGGTGTTAGTTAGACAGGATAGATCTGGAAACATTTACCTTGTGATTGCTCCATAAGGGCTCCTCTGATTTTAGGCTCCATTATAGGCCTTCCCATAGCCTTACGAGCTTCATCTTCTAACTGCACAAGAAATCTTCTATCCCCTTCTGAGAGATTGAAGCCTGCTCTCCACACAACTACCTGTAAGGCCGGGTGAATACCTCAAAATGTTCATGTTGGGTGTGCACAACTTCACCCTCTTTATTCTTAATCGTAGTGATAGGGTGATTTCGCCCTTCAGGCTGTACCAGCCAGGCTGATTGATTGCTGTTTATGGAGCTGATTTATTACCCTAAGGAAAGCTTTTTTTTTTTTTTTGTTTTTTTTTTGGGTGGGACTGTTTTTTAAATTCAAAAGGAGGGTTCTCTGGGTTTAAGCGTTGAGAGGGAAATGTAATTTAAAATTCTATCAATCATATTTTAAGGGAGAACTTTGCACACATTTGCATTTTATCTGGCCTTTGGGTGGCCAATTTTATCTGCTCTTTGGGGAATAAAGTGCCATTATTCGCTCGTAGGTGCTGCCCCAGAGACACTAATTTGTTGAGTTAGAGCTCTACCCGCTGGGACGATAGGCAACTCCTCCTCTTTTCTTCAAATTATTTTTCACAATATAATGTAGCCTATACAGTAAATGGGCAGCATAAGCTATAATTAGCTAGTTCTATTGATTCTGTTTGTGGGGCAGATTTCTTGCCCTAAAGGGAGGTTTTATTGTGTGGGGCTGTTTTGTTTTTTTTAATTCAAAAGAAGTGTGCTCTGGCTTTAAGTGTTGAAAGGGAAATTTATGTTAAATTTTTTATCAATCATATGTTGGGGGAAAACATTTGCACACATTTGCACTTTATTTGACTTGGGGGGTGGTTATTATTTTCTGCTCTTTTGGGAGTGGAGTGCCATTTTTCCATCATTCTAGGTGCCGCTGCAGAGACCATTTTCTTGATTTAGCACCCTTTCTCCCACTTCTTTTTCACTATTTAATGCAGTCTATGCTTTG
Source organism: Pleurodeles waltl (assembly GCF_031143425.1). Classification (NCBI taxonomy): domain Eukaryota; kingdom Metazoa; phylum Chordata; class Amphibia; order Caudata; family Salamandridae; genus Pleurodeles; species Pleurodeles waltl. The sequence continues at coordinate 3,399,078 of NC_090437.1, read as the reverse complement.
GAAGCCTGCAGTGGGTATGCAGCTAGCACACCAGAGACACACAAAAAGCAAGCCTGTCCATGCCCATTCGTACCCAGACAGTGGCCAACACTAGAATCCCTGCCCATTTCACCCTACAGCCATGACCACCTTTTGACTATTCGAAGTAAGAACTTTTGTGATAAAATAAGCAAGGAAAGGCTAAGTTCCACGTTTGACTTTAGAACGCTTTTAAATATGGGTCACTTAATATGCAACTGTTGCAACCTCGCCAGAGTTAATAACACGGGTGAGGGAAATCCCACCGTGTGTACCACAATGGAGGACAGCACTGAACAGAAAGAAACAGGAGGAAATGTAAAATGTGCACTTTTTAACACACATTCTATAATTAAAAAATAGATACAAATTTGCCTATTTCCTTCAGAACTACACCCCAGAGATAAGGTTTGTTACTGAAACGTGGGCTGACTCCACATCGGGCCCTGATTTAGTCCCTACCATTTCTGCAGACTACTTCATTTTTAGAGTTGACTGTACAGGTAAGCATTGAGGTGGTTTAGCAGTTGTCTATCACATTTATCTGGAGGCTACAATTCAGTCCGTGACCTCCATAAACTGCAAAGTTCTTACGTTCAAATTTGAGCTACCATAATATTTTTCATTTAATAGCATGTTACCTGTCGCGGCTCGCAGGGGGAAAAGGGGCTGGGCATGGTGGTGTGACATGTGGTGGAGAAGGGATGAGAAAAAAAATGTGTTTACCCCTGCGTTGGCGCTAAATTTGATGCCATGCACCAACGCAGCCACACTTGCACCATATTGCAAGGATGGCTTCATTTTGGGCGAGATTGTTTTGGGCAGGGAGGAGTACCATCCTGCACAAAACAATCTTAAATGGCGATGTGCTCCTTTTATCTCTGCTGCAGTGTGAAGCACATATAGAAAGAGCAAAAAACAAGGAGAAATGAAAGCATTTCCCCTCATTGCGCCATGCTAACGCCACGCCTGGGGTGGCGTTAGAATCTGACGCTGCCTCAGGTTTACGAAAACTCAGAAATCTGGGGCACCATGAAAATGCAATGGGTGTTGCTGTCACGCCCAAAGCAACACCCATTGCACACCCCTTTCATGCAAAGTGCTGTGCATGAAAGGGCCATATTTACAAGGTGGTGTGAAGCCACAAAAGGTGGCTTAACCCCACCTTGTAAATACGGAGCAGGGCATTGCACCACTGAAGCGTCATGAAAAGTGACTCTCTGGTGGCACAAAGGGCTCTTAAATATGCCCATAGTTTATAATGGTTTTATTTTAAAAGGTTTGCAGCTGCTGGTGCTGGCAGGGGAGTGGGTGATGCACCCCCGTCATAGCGAAGGAGCTGCCCCTGCATGTTACTCTATCCACTTCCTGATCCTAGAGTTAAATTTGTGCAAATAATTAGTGCACTTATGGAATATTGTCTACATTTGTACAATTTTACCTTACTAGGGGTTTTTAATTTTGTAATTTTCATTTAGAATTTTTTTTAGTGATGAAGACGTTGAACACTGCCTCTAACCCAGGTTGGATTGTGAAAGTGGGCAGTCGAGCAATGGGCAATGGGCCGAATCCTAAGAGTTACCTGTGGGGCAGGATTTTTTTAAGTCCTCTGTCACCCGGCCCACTGAGCCTTGCTATGTTCTCCCGCTCCCTGCCAGGCCACTGTAATGTGGAGCAGGCTGCCTGTTAGGGCAGGGGCTTGCATAACTAGGCCTGACATAGCAGACTTCAGCTTGGCCCCTGTAGGGCTACACAGAACCCAAAAATGTGTTTCGTCTCCCCTGACGGGCTATCAAACAGAACTGGGGAAGGGAAGAGTAAAGCAGCCTCGCAGTGAGGTGGGGGGGTTGGTGTCAGGTGATTTGGTCGTCGGGCCATCTGCGCTTTAACCCCTGCTGCTGCATACCCAGTCCCCCACCTCCAAGACCAGCTCAGAATGTTTGTTCTTTGCCGCTTTCCTCCTCTGCCAGGCCATAGCCCTGATGCTATGGTGGGTTGGGGAGGGGGTGAGTGGGAAGTGGCCTCCATGGGGGTCAGTTGTTGCTCTGGCCATAGGGCCATTCTCACTTCACCTTCCTTGGGTTTGGCCCAACACAAAATCAGTATCATTCCCCTGACCTCTTCCCCACAGGGTCATCACATCTCATTAAGGCCATGGTGGAGTAGGAGTGTGGGAGTATGCATGGGCATTGCTGGAGGCATGGTGTTGTCACCTCAATCCCATTGTCTTTCAGGACTGAGTGGAGAGGGGTTGAGGCACCGGTGTGTTTGCACCAGCCTAGCTATGAGACTACCTTGACCGGAGCTGCCAACTTTGGAACTCCGGAACTATGTTGGAATCCTGGCATTAGCTCAACATCCTGTGATTCTGGGCAAATCGCATAATGTCCAGAGGCCTAAAATAAAAACAAACTTGATCTCCTCTAATGCAACCAGTGCTCATGTAAATCACTCCAATGCCCTTGGGACCCACTCACACTATATACAATTTTTAACTTTTTTTTTAAAAACCTTATTTCTCTTTAACATGGCCTTTCTGCCTTTGCTAATTTGACTAACAGTCACAGACTATTAAGGCAGATTTAAAAAAACATTTTAAAGTGTATTTGCCTTACATTTATTGTTTATTGCACATATTGATTAGGGGAGAAAATACTGGATTTGGGTCATTTTCTTCATTTTCCTATTGGCCAGGATAATAAAATGCTTGTAAAATCAGGAGTTGTGGCCCTCAGACTGTTATATTTAATCTTGCCACTCGGACAAAATGCAGTGTTTCAAGTTTTTAACCACGTTACTAGCTCTATAAGCTATAACATTCTAAAGTTACCAAACATTTTTAAATAATGAATCCAATGAGATAAATCAATTGGTGTCTCATAAAAACGGCACGATCCAGTAATTTGGGCCACTTTTTTAGGAGTGCCTTTTCCTAACTGTGATCCCAATCCCACACTGTGGATAGCATGTTGAGTTTTGGTCTCTTCCAATTGGTTCGCTCTTCTACCCACTCTGCTGGCCATTCTTTGGATGGCATTTTTTCAAATAACCCATTACTTGCTGGAACATTACCTCTCACCTAGTCAGATCATAAAGAGGATATTTTTACACTGAAACTTCCTAACAGAGCAACATAAAGAAGTAACTCTTGCAAAACTATTAAAACAAGCCTGGCATAATATTGAAGAACATACGTTTAGAGTGACCTTATTAGAATCCCAACTGGTCTTAGTTAATGATAGGACCTGACAACCTTTCACTATTTCCAGTTGGATTGGTACAAAGTAGATTAGCTGGCCTCTATAAAATTTTGAAAGCATAAAAGTAAACTCTCAGCCCCATGGTATTCGGACAAATGAAGATCCCCAAAACAACTCTGTCATAGACAAGAAAAAAATGGAGGAAAAACTATAACCCATGCGGGAGAGGTAAATATATGCAGTGCATTAAAGAATATAAGGCAATTATTATGACTGAAAAATCTACTTACTACATTGGAAAACACGGAATCCACTAAGTCTCATCCAGAGAACACTTTCAAATGGGTAACACACTAGTACATCTCAGTAATAATACATCTGGCTTGAACCAATCCTTTTGTGACAAACTTCCCAATAATTTTCAATTAAAAGTCAATGATGTCTATAAGGGGTTTTCATGTAACACACTAGTTGACCTGCGTAATTTTAATCAGGAAAACCCTTTTTTGGGAATTATGGCCCTCATTACGACCCTGGCAGTCAGTGGTAAAGCGGCGGTAAGACCGCAAACAGACCAGCAGAAAAAAAAATGGAATTATGACCATGGCGGTTACTGCTGCAGTCATCCGCTACTTCACCATCCCGACCGCCATGGCGGTGATGACCGCTGGGCTGGAGATTTCGGTCTCCAGCCCAGCGGCCGTCACTAGACTGCCAATGGTATCAGGACCCTGCATACTGCAATGGATTTCGGGTGATTGGGAACCGCCATGAGATCCATGGCGGTAGGCACTATCAGTGCCAGGGAATTCCTTCCCTGGCACTGATAGGGGTCTCCCGCACCCCCGCTACCCCTCACGAGTCCTCCCCCCCGCCACCCCCCCAAAGGTGGCACAACCCCCCTCCCCACCCTCACCCCAACATGCACATATACACATATACACACCCCTACACACACACATACATTACTACAACACATACCCGCACACATACAGACATGCACACCAACCGACCCGCACATATTTCCATTACACACAGCATCCCCCTGCATGCATACACGCACTCACACACCCCCTCTACACACTCTCACGCATACCCCCATGCACGCACACAACACACATCACCCCCCCAACCCCCTCCCCTAACGGACAATCAACTTACCTTGTCCGTTGGCCTTTCCCGGAGGGGATGGGATCCATGGGGGCAGCTCCGCCACCAGCACACCGTCACCAGAACACCACCACACCGAATCATTGGATGTGATTCTGTGGGTGGTGTTCTGTTGACGTGGCGGTTGAGCAGCTGCCACTTTCCCGCCGACCGCCAGTATGGCTGCTGGCGGCTTTCCATACGGAAGAGGACGGAGGGCTGCCAGCGGTCATAATACGTGGCGCGGAAGACCGCCATCACTGGCGGTCTTCAGCACAGCGGTACCTCAATGTCTCTTAAGGGTTTCACCCCTCTGACCTTTGAGCATGTGGCCAAACTAATGGAATCATTCAAAGCAGGTGCTCCACCAGATCCCTGCCCTTCCAGAATGCTACATTTAGATCCAGAGACGGTAACCCTACGTTTTAAATAGAATGTTTAATTTAGGATATTTTCCCAGATTATAGAAGGCCTCAGTGTTACCGCTAATAAAGAAACTCTTGCTTGATTTTCTTGAAGTTAACAGCTACCGTCCCATTTCCAGACTGACATTTCCAGAAGGCTATGAATGTGAAACTCTCCTCTGTTTTAAACAGCAACCAATTGTTAGAATCCTTTCAGTTTGGCTTCAGAGGCAGTCATAGTGCTAAATCTGCCCTGATTGTTAGAGCGATAGTGGATAATGGTGGTAGGGCAGCACTCATCCTCTTATGTCAGCTGCGTTCAACACAGTTAATCATTCAACACTCACAGCCCATTATGAGAACATGGGGAATAGGAATTCTGCATTTGCTCTCCTCAGTTTGTTTCTTTCAGATAGGGAACTATCTGTTACTCTCAGTGGTTCCATGTCCAAGCCTTTCTCTCCTTCCTGGGGTCGTCACTGAGCCCACACTTTGTAATGTGTGTGTCACACCTCTGGCCAGATTGATTAGCTCCTTTGGGTTTTCCCCAGTATTGTAAGTAGATGATATCCAGCTTGTAGTATCCATTTCAAGTGACTATCTTGAGGTAGCAGGTAGGTTTCACAACAGTATGTTGAAAGTTGGAAGATGGATGAAAAACAACTGCCTTAAACTTAATTCTAGAAAAACTAACTTCTGTACAGCAATGATGCAACTTTCTGGCCCTTCAGTTGACGGCTGCAGGATTTAGGAACTCTTCCATTCCCCTCCAGAAAGGTCAAGAATCCTGGAGTACTGTTTGATGATAAGTTGAGCTTCTCAGAACAAATCAATCAAGTCACTTCATCTTGTTTTTATATTTTGAGAATACTAAAAAATGTTTTACTTTCATCCTACTGGAACTCCAGACAACAGTAACCGTTACTTTAGCATTATCAAAAAATGATTACTGCAGTGCTCTTTATGTCAACTTTTAGTAGCGACTCTTAAACTCCAAGTGCAGCTGTGCTCCATTTTCTAGGCATACCAAAGTTCCAGTCAGTTTCACAGGTGCTATTTAATTTTCACTGGCTTCCAGTAAAACAAGCATTTTCAATGCAACGGGTCTCGCATTTGTTCGAGTTAGAGCTATTAGCGTTGTAACGAGAAAAAAAACGCAGCGCAATCACGCTATGTAAAATGCAGCACGATTGCGCTGCGTGGGAAATAAACAGATAAAGTAGTCTGGACTCCAGGCTGAAAGCATCGAGCCTCGTATGATTTTGGTACTTTACCTGTGCTGTGTAGGTGGGCAAAACACCGGAAAAGACATGACGTATGCATGCCTTTCACAAATGAAAGCAAGCTGATTCTAAAAGGAAAGCCCACGAACCAATGTAAGTGACTGACCTGGCATGGGCGTGGTTTCAAGCCCAAAGAGAGTTTACAGAATGGATGGAGTACTTTGTGCTCGCCCATAAAAAACGGATTGTTTTTAAAGCCTTGTGCATTTCCCATTAGGCTCTTTATGATTGTGGCCTGGAATTTTGATGCACGAATTCCAGTGGTATATCCATAAAAGAACACTACATTCCACCCTTAATAAAAAATCTGATGGTACCTACATTTAAAAGAGCAACTTGGTGTGGTAGAAAATGTTCTGTATTAGAAACCTATGTAACAATGTTCCTCTTTGTCTAAAGTGATAAAACAGCCTGGTTCTTTTCAGGAAATCACTCAAAGCTTGGCTGTTTTCCAACTTTTAGTTCCAGGATAGTTACAGTTCTTTAATGACAGCTCGTCAACACCAAAACACCTACGGGCATTTGGGCACTTTATAAAAATATTTATCATTCATTCATTAATCCATTCATCTTAAATCCCTCTTTCTGACTGATACAGTTATCCTATACCAGTATGTCCCACTTTGTACTGAAATGGATATCCCTTAAGATACTGAAGCACAGTGTGAAGATTATGTTTAAGATACAAAGGTCCGTAACAACTAATGTTCCCTTGTGGGTTTTTTCATCACGCGTCACCATTAAAATATGAGGGTATTTCTTTCCAAATGCTACACCCAAGTTATTTCTTCCCAAATGCTATAGCCAGTATGTGTTTTTAAGGCTTAGTATATGTGCTGGAGAGATATCATGAAGTACTTGAAGTCTTCAATGAAATTGTTAATGGTGACGAGGAATGAGTTTGTTAACTCAATTACTAAGTATTCAAATTCCAAAATACATAGAATCCTTACAAAATCAGTGGTGCTCTCTTGTCATGTCTCCTTGTAGTGGTGCGGTGTACGTTGGCACCCTGGGAAAGATGTTAGTGGTCCTAGTCCCAAAATGACATATTGAGGACTTAAGTTAATTGTTGATGAGCGTAACAAAGATATTCCAAAGTAACAGTAGCCAGCGTAGCCCTGCATGTTTATTCCATCCAAGTCATCCTCATGAGGTGGTCGGTTGTTTGATGATTAGTTCAGAAATATTCCCCAATCATGTCTCTAACAGGTTCCAAAAATGTTGGTTCCTATAAGTGAGGAATTTAAGGTATCCAGGTCGGATAGAAGTCAATTGCTATCGCCATATAATTTTCCAACAGAGTGCAGCCTAGGTACTCTGTATAAGAAACATATTCATTAATTCAAAGAGTGCACATCATCTTGCCCAGGCAGATGTGTAGTTCAAATACTTGGGAGTAGAAAACATATTCTCTTCATTCCCTATTCCTCAGCCAACTCCCAATTTAGTATCCAGTCTCTGAATTCCTATGCCAGTTTGTCACATCCTCCACACAACTGAAGGACCCATTCAGCACTAACTACACCTGGACATTCTGTGACAGCAGCAGGGTTAGCGACTCAAGAACCTGTTTTTGACCCATATTTGGGGCATAAATGCTACCCGGTGTGATTGAGATACCATTTAGTCTGCCATGCATCAATATATATCTGCCTTCTTTGTCAATGTGGATGACTGTGGTTTCTACCGGGACTCCTAGTTTGATCCAGATTAATGCACCTCTGGTGTATGAGCCAAAGCCAACCTCATAAATCTGGTTGCTCCACCGCCTCTTCAGACTAGTCTCCTCTCCTTCTGTCAAGAGTGTTTCTTGTAGAAATGCCACTTACATGCTTCTTCATCTTCAAAAAGTGGCTTAATTTGACCATGTAATGTCTCCATTGTCAGATGCACAGCACCAATGGCATATTCCTTGCTACTGACCTTGGAGGTAAGATTTTGGTGATCATCACAATATGCTTAAATTTATAGCCACTTTGTCTATTTTATTTTCAAGGACCTCTTGGGACTTGTTGACTGCGTCAAGTATCGGGTCCAGTTTAGAGGAGGTACATTCAGTCTGCGTCTGCAAAGTTGGCCATACATAAGGAGGTGTGCTATCTTTTCAGATGGCCCACCATGCACAATTTTTAGGGAAAGAACACTGGCACTGGGGACCTGGTTAGCAGGATCCCAGTGCACTCCAGTCCAAGTTGTATCTAGAAACCAGGAAAAAAGTGTGTGGTGGGCCTAATACAACAGGGTGCCAGTATCACACACCACTGTTGGATTGGCCACAGTGTATGTTAATTTCTCTTAATGGGGGAACATTAAGAGAGAGGAGGGCTTTCCGTCTCTCTCCCTACACCATCAGATTCACCTTCGGACTCCCTCTACTTCTCATCTCACCTACTGGGAATTGGTCTGCATGCTCCTTTTATTTCATTTCTCTTAGTGTTTGTGCAGCACGTGCATTCATGAATCTCCCATGCCCTGATATTGGTTCAGCAGGTTTCTATTGCGCAGGGCAGGCACCTCTCCTTTCCCAAGTTCTACCAATACATTTCTTGGCCTCTCCTGGGGATTAAATGAGGCAGCACTGGCCTCGTTCTATTAAGGTCATGGCCAGCTCTTATTGTGCAGGGATAAAAAAACTATTTTCCTCCAGGGTGGATTAATTAGAGGTCCACTTATTTTTGCTACGTCTGGGCTCCTCACTGGGAGAAATGCCCCCGGTTCTGCTCAACTAACATTTACATAGTATATATGGGCTCACTGCTGCAACTGCCATCCTGACCCTACGGTTACAGGGGCTCACTTTTTCTGACAGTGGGATCCTGCTCTGAAGGTTCAATCAACCAGCGGCCTGCTGTCCTGGTCTGCCCCGGTGCCAGATTATTGGGCTCCAAAACAGGGTGTAGGGTGTACTTCCAATCACTGCTCATGTGAGAAAGTAGCCACTTACTAGCATGATTACCCCCATTTTTGGCCTGTTTGTCTGCGTGTTTTTACTGTTTTAGTGGGATCCTGCCAGCCAAGACCCCAGTGCTCATTGTTTCAGAACTATTTGTCAGTGTGTTTTTACTGTCTCACTGGAATCCTGCTAGCCAGGACCCCAGTGCTCATAGTTTGTGGCATATATGTGTTGTCAGTATGCTTGACTCTGTCACTAGAGTTCTGCTAACCAGAACACCACTGCTCCTGGTCTCACTGTTTACCAGATTTGTCACTATAGTTTAGTGACTCTATATACCAATTCTAATTGGCACAGTGGTCCCCCTTATAACTCCCTAGTATATGGTACCTAGGTACCCAGGGCATTGGGGTTCCAGGAGATCATTATAGGCTGCAGCATTTCTTTTTCTACCCATAAGGAGCTCATACAAACATTCCTTCAGGACTGCCACTGCAGCCTGAGTGAAATAGTGCACACACTATTTCACAGCCATTTTCACTGCACCAGGTAACTTATAAGTTACCTATATGTCTAACCATCAGTTACTGAAGGCAAGGTGCAAGGTTACTGTGTGTAATGGCCCCCTTGCACTAGCACAGGTGCCCCCACGTTGTCCAGGGCCAATTCCCAGGACTTCGTGAGTGTGGGTCACCATTATAAGCGTGCACTACATATATGTCTATGCATATATGTAGCTTCACAATAGTAACTCAGAGGATTGCCATGTGAGGTGTCTAAGATTGTGAAATCGAAGCCCCAATCAAAATTGGGTACTGGGGGTCAATTCCATGCACCCTGGGGGCTCCACCATGGACCCCAGTACTGCCAAACCAGCTCTCTGAGGTTTCCACTGCAGTCCCAGCTGCTGTCACCTCACAGACAGGTTTCTGCCCTCCTGTTGATTGAGCAGTTCAATCCCAGGAAGGCAGAACAATGCATTTTCTACACCCTCTCCCATAGGAAATAGGCGTTACAAGCATGGGAGGGGTATCCTCCTAAAGCTTCTGGAAATGCTTTGAAGGGCACAAACAGTGCCCTCCTTGCATAATCCAGTCTACACCGGTTCAGGGACCCCCAGTCCCTCATCTGGCACAAAACTGGACAAAGGAAAGAGGAGTGACTGCACCCCTGTCCATCACCACCCCAGGGGTGGTGCCCAGAGCTCCCCCAGAGTGTCCCTGGCATTGGCCATCTCGGATTCCAAGGTGTGGGAACCCTCTGGGAGCATCTGAGTGGCCATTGCCAGCAGAGACCCCTCTTGATAGGTGCATATCTGGGTAGGTAGCCAATTCCCCTCTCAGGGCTATTTAGGGTCTCTCCTCTGGGTCTCTCCTCAGATTCACTTTGCAAGACTCCACCAGGACTCCTCTGCATCCTCTGCTTCAGTTTCTTACCGTCGGACCAACTGCAGACTGCTCCAGGAACCGCTGTAAAAGCAACAAAGTATGCAGGAAGGCTAATGTGACCTGCAACTTCTGCTCCAGCCAGCAACTGCAACAGTTTCCAAGGTGTGCACACTCTGAGGACTGCCTGTCTTCACCCTGCACCAGAAGAACCGAAGGAATCTCCAGTGGAGTTACAGAGTCACTTCCCTGCTTCAGCAGGCACTTCTCTGCGATGACGAACAGTACACAGGGACTTCTCTCCTGTGGACGAGCCTGATCCCTGGAACACAGGTGGTGGACCGAAGTGTTCCGAACGTCCAGCTGTCCAAAGTTGGTGACGGTAAGGCCTTGCCTTCCTGTGCCAGACAGTACTCCTGTGCATCACGTCCTCTGCAGCTACTTTGGCTTCTGTGCACTTCTTTCAAGAGTTCTTTGTGCACAGCATAGCCCAGGTCCCCAGCACTCTAGCCTGTGACGCTCAGCTCCCTGAGTTGTTCTCCGGCAGTGTGGGATCACTCTGTGTAGTGCTGCGATGACTGCACTTTGCAACTCCTTTGACCCCATGTCCTCGGACTCCTGTAGGTGCTGCCTGGTCTTCTGACGGCTCTCTGAAGTGTTGATAACCCCTCTGTCTCCTCAGTCAGAATTGAGACCCCCAGGTCCTTCTTGGGTCCGGGCAGCTCCTCTTTGACGCAAAATGCGTTCTTGCGTGAACCAAGTCTTGTTGGCAGAATCAGGTGACGCAAACAGCCTGCATCCAATGACTCAAAGTGGGACATCGCTTGCACCAAGCAGGAACCCTCAGCTATCTTCTTTGGTACATTTCTGTACTTTTCTTCCAACCGGAGAATCCACTTTTGCACCTTCTTCCATGTGGGCAAGGGGCTCTGTTTCGTCCTGGACTCTTCATCGATTTCTTGGCTTGGTCTCCACTCTCCACAGGTCTTTAGGTCCAGGATTCCGTAGTTGATTGCTTGCAGTCTTGCTTGGTTCTTGCATAATTCTTCATCACAACTTGTAGTGTTCTGAGGAAACTTGCTGTACTTTTCTTCTGTTTTCATGGGCTCTGGGGTGGGGTACTTTACTTACCTTTGATGTTTTCTTACACTTCCAGCACTCCTCTACACACTACACTTGCCTACGGGGGAATCCGACATTCGCATTCCACTATTTTAGTATATGGTTTGGGTTGCCCCAGGCCCATTGCAATCTATTGTGTTTTTCACTGTTTGCACTATTCTTTGACTGTTTACTTACCTGATTTTGGTTACTAGGGCATATATTGTGTATAATACTTACCTCCAAAAGGAGTATTGCCTCTAAGATATTTTTATAAATACTGTGTGACTAGAGTGGTATTGCAAGAGCTTTGCATGTCTGCTAGTTCAGCCTATGTAGCTCTGCTACAGCTACCCCTAGACAGCCTAGGCTGCTAAACACTGCCTACCTTTCACTAATAAGAGATAACTGGACCTGGTGTAACGTGGAAGTACCTTAGGTACCCACTACAAACCAGGCCAGCCTCCTACAGCTCAGAACTCAGCCCCAATTCTGCAGCCAGGCTGATTTCTGCCTTCCATCTTTGGCTGGCTGGATTTTTGACCCATGCAGCCTCACTCATTTCTGTCTCCCACAGTAACATGTGGCCTGCTGGTGTGTCCACTTCAATATTTTAATCCTTCAGGGACACTGATGTGCCCCCCAACTGATCCAGCTACCTTGATGGACAGGGATCGAGAAAACAGGTGAGAGGGGAACTCATAGGTTGCAAATATCTCCCTCTGTGGCTGTCCACACCCCCTTTTCTCAGCCAGGCTAATTGGCCGTTCTACTAGTATGTGAGCGGTATGAGATTCCTTCTAGGAGTGTGTGACAGTCAGTCAGTGTGGCATGCGGGTTACTTCTAGTGTTTGACTAGTGTGTGAGGATTGTGAAAGTGCTGTTAGTGGAATTAGACCTATATTCTGTGAAGGGTGTAAGCTTGTTGTGGGTAATGTATGACTGTTAGAGTGTGTGGGTGCAAGAGTGTTGCCAGTGGAGTGTGAGTGGTAGACTCTGAGGGGAGGAAAAATTATTCCAGTAGCATGTGACTTGTACTTTGCTAAGAGAGTGAGAGTATTTGCAGTAGTTTGTGACTGCTAGTCTTTGATGGGGTTGAAAATGTTGTATTTAGGGTGTTTTGTTTCACCAGGGTAAGGCCTTGAATTGTTCTTCTTGTGTTTGAGTTGAGGCAATAACTAAGAATACTATGTACTTTTATATTGATGGGCCAATCTTGCTCTGCAAAGAGTGCTGCATCAGTTGCTCCAAACTGAATAATGCTGGAGTCCTCGTCTTCTACTTGTGAGCCTTGATGGTCTTCTTTACCTAACAAGGCTGACAAATATCGGATCACACAATTTCTGTTATCCATTCTGACTGATCATTAACAAGGGATAGCTTTTTAAAATGATCAGCTTTCTGCTTTCTACGTGTGCCAACTGTTGCTTCACTTTCAATAACCTGGAACCCTGGAGGGAGCAGATGTTCTGATATGAAATACAGGATTTTCCCTGTCATTAAATTTACAAAAATTGGAAAAGGAGCCAATGACCAAGGAGGTTCATTTATTTACTTTGAGGACGACTGCCCAATCACCACTGCCATGCTGCTTCCATCAACCCACACACCACTGCTGCACAGATCACTGACCCCACATGATGTGCAGACGTGACTTTGTTTTCTGTTGTTGGTGTCACTAAGCACCAGTCAGACAGTCTCGGTCTACTACCCCTCAGTGATCACAGACACTTCAACCTCTCCCCAAGTACACTGCTTTTGGCCTTACTTGAATAGCTCCATAACAGTTCCTAGCAGCTGCTCTGCTTGGCATTGGTACCAGCTTCAAAGCCAGTTCAACTCTGCTCTGTGTGCACTCTCTTATGTGCATGTGCAGCAAAGCGCTTTTCATGCCAAGGGTGCTTGTGTGAAGAAGTGAGCTTGAGGAGTGCAATTGGTTTGAAAACAGAGTGGATCACTATATTGTGCATGTTCCCAAAGACCATGAATTTGCATGAACTCTGAAGAGTGTACAGTCCAGCACAAAATAAACCTACATTGTGCACCATAAATGTCACCAGGAGCTGTCATTGCCTACCTGAAGGAAAAGGTGGTGGCTTTGTGTGAACTATGTTAGAGGTCAAGGCAATACATAACAAGGTTTCTGCTTGCAGTGGCATTGAGCACACTACAACAGCTTATTTATTTGCCTATTGTAACATGTACCACCCATCAGCCCACCCAATTCACTAGCATGACATAAATTGTGATGGAGTGGCCATGAAAGGATTAGAAAACTGTAGCAGCCCTGCTGGTACATACAGCATGATACACATTTGCTCTTTTGTCTGTGGTGTTCAGCACTACAGCTTTTGTAACCTAAGGGGGGTTGGACTTGGCCCTCTTTGCAAGCTTTTTGTCCTCAACCCTATGGTTTTAGAGAATTTGCTTTTGTTGCCATTAATACTCTCTACACATTACCACTGCCAGCCAGTGCTAAAGTAATTGTGCTTTCTTGATTAGACATAGTAAAAGTGTCTTACATCCAATTGGCCCCTTAAGTTCACTGCTCCTAATTGGCCGTCAGCACTCCTTGTGCCAACCACTAAAGTATAGCTTAACATATGTTTCAAGCCTGCCATAGCAGCCTGTAGCACAGTTTTAAATTGTAGTTTGGTAAAATAAACCTTTTGCCAGGCCTAAAGCATACTTTTCAATACTTATGTCACCCCTAAGTTAAACAGCCCACACTGTAGGGTGCAGTGTATTTAAAAGAGAGGTCAAGTGTTTTTCAGTTTCACCTGTCCGTGTAGTGAAAAACCTCCTAAATCCGTTTTTCAGTACTCTAAGGTCTTTCTGTCCCTTTGGATACCATTGAGCTACATTATTATATTAAATTAGGGCTAACGTTTGATTGGGAATAAGTAGAAATGTTACGTTTGAACTCAAATAAATTGTAATTTAAAATCATCTTTAATGGTCAAGTCAGATTTTAAGTAACAATCCTGAAGCAGAAACTTTTTGAAAATTGGCATGTTTCAGCCCAAAGGTTTATGAGGTCTTCTAGGAGTTAACGGTTCCCTCAATAAGAATGTGTATCAGGCTCAGAAAAGGAACACTAGGACATGGGTGTAGCTGGGGGAGGGCCATCCTGCTGGATGGATGCAGGTGGAGCTGTTCCCTGTCCTTCAAAGGGCTGCCTCCAGCACACATACAAAAGAATCTGACACTAATCTTTAGGCACCCCACACTTCTTGGAGCCTTGGCAGAGGAAGGGAAAAATGTTCCTGAACCTTATGTGGGGGTGACCAATAAGATTCCCCGACTTTAATGGGTGGCACCGGGTATAAACATTGGACCCTCAGAACACCTCTTCAGCACACTTCTGCACCTATGGACATTACAGAGGAAGGACTGCCTTGTTACCCAGCAGACAGCCCTGATGCTTGAGGGTTGCCTTTTTCCCCCGACTGTCCTGCTGCTTGAGGCCTGCCTTGTTTACCAGCAAACTGCCCTTCTGTTCAAGACTTATGTTGATCCCTAGATGACTGCACTGCTGCTTGAAGCCTGCTGTTTTTTTCAGAGGACTGTCCTTCTGTGTAAGGCCTGCCCTGCTGTCTGTGAGGGAAGACTGAACCTGCTCCCTCTATCCTAGGCTACCTGGGTGACTCCATAAGCCAGCTGTCTGACCTCCTGTTCTGAGCTACAGGGACACAGAAAACCCCAGAGGCCTCCCTGCAACTGCACAGGTGACCTGCTGCATCTGAACCTACAACTGGACCAGCTGGCCTCTGCTAGAGTGAGTCCCTGATCATCAAGAGGTGCCTCCCCAGGTCCGGAAACATTGTCTGACACCAGAGTAAACTCCTCTAGAAGACAAGAATAAATCCTGAAGTTCTGGGCTCTTCGCGCTGAGCTATGGGAAGGTAACCTTTGAAGTCCTTTTAAGACTATCCTGGTCCCAGGTTACAGCCCGTGCTCCATTACAGTTGGCCTGAACATGTGACATTCCTGCAGTGTAGCACAACCAGATGACCACAAGTGATGCTTTGCGTTTTTAGATGCTACGCCTATCTAAATATTTAAAATTGCAGCTCCAGTTCTCCTGATTAGATTTTTGTCATTTTAACCTCAATTTATTGATCAAAATTTACTCCATTTTTCTAAGTTGGTTTGGGATTTTTCTTGTTTTCTGCTTTCATTTATTATTGTTTGTGTGCTGCATATATACTTTGTACATTCCTCAGGTTTAACCTGACTACTTTTCTGCCAAGCTACCAGCGAGTTAAGAACAGGTTAATATAAAGGCTTTTGTGGTTCACCCTGACAAGTATTGTGATTGTTCCTTGAGTACTATATTCACCTCCTAAATCGATAACCCGATTTCTAAGAAGGGACCACAGCAGTGGGTACATGGAGAATGCGATAGCTGATACACTAACATTACAGCTTACATGTGAATGTAGGAACTGGTTCTATGGTGACCCAGGGTTATAATAGGATAGTGAACTACAGCTGTGACAGTTGGAGTAATTTATCTCTCATGTCCTGCAGCCACCTTCTATTGGAACCAAGCCGGGCCCCAAGTACACCCCTCTAGCACTTGACATTCAGTGTGGTGAGGCATAGCAACATGTTTATTGATGAGCTGTGGTGTGCATTTGAAATTCAGAGCTCTGCAAAACTCATAGTAGCGTTAAATAAATCAGTGACCAGACTGCCCATTAACTTTTAAAAAGGAGAAGTATTTTAATGCTCATGCAGCCAAATAGCTAAATATTAAACATAAAGTTACAGATGTGCACAAAAGAAACCGACTTCTGTACACTTCCTCAACTAGGGATCTGTGTACGGACGTCTTTCATTGTTAAACAATCTAACATCTCTTCCTATAGTATGTATTGAATAGATCGCAATGTGAAGTCCCTACATATTCAATTTGTATTACAGTTCACAAAAAAGAAAGCCCTCTCTATTGGATTTGTCAGTTATTTCACTAAGTAAAACCCCCTTTTACTGTATTTGTGATAGTTTTATAAATGCAAAGTTATTTTCTTCTTGACATGAAGTCTGTGTTAACAAATGAGTAAAAAGGAAGTTTCTGGTTGGCTAGGGTATGCACCTCAGCCAGGTGAAACCTACCAATCTAGTCAGAGTGAGTAAATTACACACCAAAGATAACCTGTGCTCACCCCCAGTACCTTGACACAGAGCAGTCAGGCTTGTCACTAGAGATCATGTGTAAAGCGTTTGTGCAACAAACTCACACTAGTGTCACAACAAATACACCGCAAAAGAGACTCTGCACCAGATTATATAAAATGTATATGTAATATATATTGTAATATATGTCATATACTAAAATAGCATGAAACATAAGTACTGTGCCCAATACATACTCCTGAGTCAGTACTCACTGTCCTGACGGTGCAGGGTTCAGAACAACATACATTGCAATATCAGGGCATAAAATAGCAGTAACCACATGATTCAACATGCAACAAGCATACTGGCCATACTATGCAATTATCAGGTTAGAACTCATTCTCCTGACAAGGAAAGGGATCAAAACAACATATCTTCTAACATCAGTGCGAACTTATGACATGAAGGGCGATATACTGTGAATAACACATGGACTATCACATTAGTGCGAATAAGGCAACTTGGCTTGGGGACAAAAACCATGAAGCAGCACACACCACCATAAATATCTATGTCACCAATTATTCCCCTCCGAAGCGCAGGATGCGGTACATGTCAAGAAGATGCACATCAGAGCTAGCCAGTATTTTTGGGGCAACTCGAAACAAGAGTACCTGTGATCACTTGGTAGGGGCCCGGAGCTCCTGCGGTACTACTACCTATTCTGCAACGTCTTCCAGTTACAGATTAGATAAGGTGGTCACTATTCTAGCAGGACCACCTCCCTTGGGATCCTCCACAGAGGTTTCACCCCAGTTCCCCAAATAACCAATGTTCCTAATTTTGTGCGAGGTCAGGGCGCGTTGGGACCACTCGGGCACAAGCTCCTGATCACTACATAGGAGCAGAATGTGATGACAGCCCACAGACTCCCTCTTAGGAGTACAGTACCTGTCTTCGGATCGGGAGGGGCCGGACCACCGGCAAAGGAGTGCAGTGAGGAAGGTAGCATCCGAGCGCCAATCATCGAGGTGTTCTCCAGTTGCACCAGCGAGTCCCTAGGACGGTCTTGCTTCCTTTGCAGGTTCCCCTCACTGTGTCCTTCCTGGTGGCGGGCCCCCTCTTGGGGGTTCCTGACGGATGGCAACCCTACTTCCAAAGGCAATGTGGCCTGCAGAGCAATCTCTCAATGTCAGTCAGGCCCCACCTACCGTTGACGGCTGTGGGGGTCTCCTCTTTTTTAAACACTCTTCTTGCCTATGAAGCCAGGCTTCCCTGGTGACTATAATGCCCCTCACTCATTTCAGAGAGCGCGGCTCTGGGGAATTAAAATGCGGTGGTCGACACACACTGCAAGACTTGTGGACTGCTGGTAGGCAGACAGCACCACTTCCATGTGCCAGGGGTCTCAGAAAGCAGCAGCTCTAGACAAGTGCTGTCTGACACCATAAAGTGTTCACCGCATGTAGGTCTGGGCCAAAAATTTAGTGCTACAGCCTGTGCTGATAAACTGGACACAGAGCAGTCTACAGTGCCAGTTTAAAAGTCACAGGGTAGGCCACCAAGCCATGTGAGACTCCTCCTTGCAGAGTTGGCACAGCAGGCAGCCAGCCAACACACAGAGCAATAACAAAGTGGTAGTCCCTCCTGTAAGTAAGAACACAGCAGCAATAGGCCAACACAGCAATGGAGTGCAGAGTGGCAGTTCCTCCTGACAGCCCAGCAGTTCTTTTTCCTGGCAGAGTGTCCTCATCCAGTAGAGTTCCCAAAGTACTTTAAAACTCATGGTGCGAGAGAGTCTGTACTTCTACTCCAGGCGCCCAGCTTCTAGAAGGTGGAAGAAGGTTCCAGCCAGACCTGAACAGCTCCAAGAATTTCTCCTTCTCAATAACCTGACTCCAGACATCAGCAGGGAGTAAACAATCCCTTTGTGTGAGGGCAGGAGACAGCCTATTCAAGTGTAAAGTGTGAACGCACTTTTCATCTCCCAGCCCAGGAAGACCATCAGTATGTAGATGAATGCAGGTGTAACCCTGTCACACCTAATCCACCCTGTCAGATGACTGCCTGGAGAGTTTGCACAAAGTGGTGCTGTCACCCTGCCCTAGACGTGAATTGGAGTCAAGCTGCAAAGCACTAGAGTTATAAGCACAGAAAAATGCCGACTTTCTATATGCGCCATTTCTAAAATAGTAATGTAAAATCGACCTACACCATTAAGCAGGATATCTCACTACCATACCAAACATACCAAACATGTCCACGCTACTCCTTACAGATCAGAATTTATGGCTTAGACATATATAAAGGAATTCCCAATGGAAACCTATGAGAGGAGGAGCACTCACAGCAGTGAAAATGGAATTAATCTGTTTGTCATTGTTGGGACATGTAAAACATAAAAGTATATGTCCTACCCTTTACATACACAGCACCCTGACCCAAGGGCTGTCTAGGGCCTCCCTTAGGGCTGACATAGAAGTAATAAAAAGGGAGTTTAGGTCTTGGCAAGTAGTTTGACTTGCCAAGCCAGTATGGCAGTAAACTGTGCATGTAGCCACTGCAGTGGCAGGCCTGAGATAAATTGGAAAGGCTACTTCTGTGGGTGGCTCAATCAGCACTACAGGCCCACTAGTCGCATTTAATTTACAAGCCTTGGGTTTATGGTATAAGACACTTACAGGTAAAATAAATAAGCCAAATAGGTGTACTTCAACTATACCAAGTTTTAGGGAAGAGAGAGCACATGCACCTTAGCACTGATTAGCAGTGGTAAAGTGCCCAGATTCCTAAAGCCAACAAAAAAGAGGGTCAGAAAATTAGGAGAAAGGCTTGGAGATAACCCTGCAGAAAGGGCCATTCTCAACAACAAAGTTTCTATAAGTTGGGAGCAATGTAACTATTTTATAGGCGAGATACCAGATTTGCTGCTCAATAAAATGCCCGTAATGAAGATAAATAAAGGAGTGGCACCAAAGAACTGTAATGACCTTACTATTAGATTCAAATGGAACACTAAGCAGAAACGCTTTGATGCTTGACCCTTCGGGGGCAGATTTAAGAAAAGTGGCACTGAACCCAGTACAGCACCACTTTTCTTGCTCCCCTGGGGCAATAGCTTCGGAATTTTTGACGCTACTGGTGTACTGTTCAGAGTTAGCACCAAAATGTTGGCACTAACCCTGAACAGTACATAGGGGCCTATTGTAAGCAATGGTGTGCCCCCTTTTATCGCCTGTTCTGAGCAGAATACAGAACAAAATTGCTCAAAGAAATCTTTTAGATTTCTTTGGGCCATTTTGCAGTCCCCCTAACTGGGGAACGCCCCCCTTGAATACATTATGTCTGGAACAGGCACAATATGGCACAAGAGGTTACAGTGATCTTGCCTTGTTGGGCCACCTTAGCTTAAATAAAAAAAAATGATGCTAATTTGGGGCAGGGAGGCGCTAGGCCTCTTAAATCTGGGCCGTAGTGTGATGATGCAGAGCAGTTCAAGGTCTGGTCAGAGGCGTGGTGTGTGTTAGAAATGCAGAACACTTAAAAATTCGCCAGAGCACTTCATACACCAATATCTTGCCAGTGCCTTCACTTTGTGAACTTCTTTCTAAACTCAATACCAAACATAATGTTACAAATGTACCCAATAAATAGATCCTTCCTAATGCATTTATCATGGATTTCACATTAAAAAAACACTTCCTATTGGACTGGTCGAAGGTGGGGACCACAATCCCTTCCTAATGGAATTCTCACACACAATGTATCTGTCAATTATGAACAATGGAACTACCATGTACAACGGCTAATTTAACTGCCAGTCAACTAATCACCATTAAAAGATCACCAAACACGCCAGCTTACTAATGAACTCAAACTAAGCATCAAATACATAATTTAGCAGCTCAGCTTGAACTGGTACTTAAAAAACAAAACACACTTGTTGGTCACTACAAATTTATGTCAATGCTTTCAGGTAACTCTCTAAAACACAATATTGCGTAGAAACAATTGCAGATCAGTTTTCACTCCTGAATATTTTAAAAAACATCTGAAAAATAAATCATCTCCCTATTTGGTTGAATGCGAACCTCAAGATGTCTGAGTGCAATCCCCTGTCTCTTGCTTTGCCATGTTATGGTGTCCCCTTCGTTCTTCCTCTCTTCTTACAGCTACCTTTGCTATGGCCCACCAGGTTTGCAGACTACAGCCTGCATCACAACACTAGATATAATAGGAGGGCTTTCATTGGCAAATTGGGAGGCATGGTTTCTATGGTACAAATTCATGTGGCTACTTGCAGTCCAGCATAACTTGTATTTACAGAGCCACACAATGACAAAACTGCCACAGCAAGTGTTATATAAAACAGGTTATTATTATTATTTTACACAAATTTGTCCAATTTAAATGTATGCTACTGGCACAGAGAAAAATTAATATTCATTATCCCGTATTCTTGGTGGTGCCTTGTGCACTGATAGGTAGACAGCCTAGCAGTGTTCCTCCATTGCATCAGACTATCTGGGAGCAGAAACTCTGCTCCACCTTCACAGTGAGCATGTAGATGCCTCCATAAACTGTGTTGTGTTCAGACACTGATGCAGCAGATATGTACAGTGCTCAAAATGTCAGTATCAGAGCAATGCAATTAATTTTGGTGCAGTTGAGTGCAGTCCAACGCTAGACTTCAGGGTTGAGTACACTGGTTCGTGTTGACTTTACAGGATCACATAGAATATTGCTTGGCTGGCAACTTTCATCTGAGCTACTCAGACTGCTTTGGTATGAACATTCGCTCCAATCAAGAAAACAATTGTCACAGCTGGCTAAGCAATTCTGTAAACAGAAAATTTAAAAAGTGGCAACATAGAAAGCATAAAACATTTCATTTGCAATCAAACAACCAAAATCTAGATAAAGAATTAGCAACTAACAATTCAACTCCACCAAAGTTTAAGGCATTATGGCGCAACAAACAACCAAAGGCACAAATCCATGAATTCATAAATACTATGGGCATCATTTACAAGTAACTGACACATCAGCTCTGATGCATCAGAGTTCTTGCACTGCCCGATTCCCCAACAATGAAATAGATGCACTGTATTTACTATACAGAGTTCCATGGCGCACGTTTTCACAGATGCATGAGAAATGCTGATGCATCTGTGGTGCTAAAGTGACGCATTGCTGGACTAGCATCAAAATGATACTACTCCAGCAATGCGAGGAAGGCTTCCCTAGAGAAAAGCCCTGCATCAGTTTAATGCCTGCTTTGAGCAGGCATTAACATTTTGAAGCAGTGAAGTAGCAGAATAATGCAGTGAAATGTTGTAACTTTCACTGGGTCAGTTCTGTGTGGCTTTTTGCTGGGAACGCCTACCTTGCAAAAATTATACCTGAGGTAGGTATAATGTGACGCAAGGGTGTACCAACTGACGCATCGGGTCCAATGAGTAAGTTTGTAAATCTGGAGCAGTGTAAAAACTGCTTATTGTCACTACTGCGTCAAAAAAATGTGCACCAGTTGCGTAAAGGCATTGTAAATGAGGCCCTATGTCCCTTCACACACAACCAAATATCAGCATGATTGAGTCAGTGTGGCAACAACCTGCAACCAGAGCTAAAAATGCTGATGATCTACTATTTGGGAAATTAAATTTACAGGCCTAAAGACACAATAACCCTGACCTGTAGAAAACAACAGTAGCTATGGATATAGGGCACTGGCACAAATAGAATCCCCCTTCCAACATACAGGCACACGGGCATGTGCATTGGCAAGCTATTGCTTGAGTTGAGCCTTATTGGTAGAGATTCTCATGCACTATTATTTCTCATGAGTAAAGGTAATGGTAACAGTAACCTGTCACTAAACTGAGGGTCATGATATTGCAGGAGCATCAGGGATCTAAATATTTACATGGTGGCCCTTGTGCCAATAAATAGAACCACACAGAGCCTGAAAAGATGTAATGCCTGCCTGACAACAAGGTAACAAAATAGGAAGCAATGCTATCTATAATAGGGATGTAACTGGTGTAATTTGCTCTAGTATAATTACCACAAAATTACTCACAATTATGCGTAATTACATGAGAAGTGTAATCCAGCAATTGTTAGCTCTATTTTCTTAGTGCAAAATGCATCCTCACACTCAAATGGGACCCGAGGATGCCTTTCGTGCCAAGGAAAATGACACTAACTGCTGCAGGACATGAGCATCAATAGCCAGCAGCTGCTCGCTCTCTCTTAGTTTGTTGTTCCTCTGCTCTTGCTGTAGGATTTGTCCCCAGGATTTCTCTCAAATATTCATAATTGCGTATTTTTTGTAATAATTACTTAAATAACTTTAATTACTCCAGCGTAAATAAAATGTCACCCAGGCCTATGTATAACATGTATGCATGTGACGTATGCCTTACATTATATTGCTCTAACTGTTTTTGCCAGCAAGGTTTTTGTTATTATTTGTTTTGGAAGAGTTTGACTTGTTTTTTCGACATTATGTACTGTGCAGGGTTCTTGTCATGCTCTGGAGTCCAGAGATTTGGACATTTCTAAACATAGGGACTTAACTTTTATTTAACTGATCCTTTATAATTTGTTGGGTAGCAATAGCCTGGGTCCTAGTGACTGTGAGGTGGATAACCCTTGGACGTGGCTACCTGTAGCACTCAACAGTGTTGCAAGTAAGGAAGATCAATTTACCTGAAAACGTTTGTTTTAACGTCTTTAGACCTCATCTCCTGGACCTACAAACTATATGGTCAGCAGTAACAGCTAAGCAATTTCTATTAATTTAACTTCTGTTCTTTAAAGGGGCACTGCTGGTATTCAATCCAGGTACCAATATGCAGACTGGCTAGCATTTGTGAATTAGCACAAAATCTGTGGGCTCCAGGAGATGTGGGGAACAGAAGGCAAAGCTAATGACTGCTCTAGTCTACTGTCATGAAGTTAACATAGACTTAATCAAACCATCTAAAGGGAGGCCAAGGTGAGGCCTAGCAATGTGGGTATGCTAGTGAATGAAATAAGGATGAGCAAATCAAGACAAGGAAAGCTCTTCCCAAACTTGCTGTCTAACTGCCAATTAAACAGCCGTAATAGTGATACTGTATCTGATAGACCAACATCACCACCCTTCAGATGAGTTGGAAGAACCAGTTTGAGACATTACTTTGTACTAAACATCGAAATATAGGGTCTTGTAGTAGACATAAGTGATGTTCAGCACCAGTTTCCAAAATAAAATTCGAGTCCACATGCAAAGTTGTATACTGCCCAGGAATTGCCCCCTCCAATATCAGATGAGCTATTAAATGGAATTGAGAAATATTTCGAAAGGAAGATAGCTAGTTGATATTTAACATGAGATAGCAATGTACTGCTATTTATTCCTCTGAATTTATAGAGGCTAAAACTATCTTGGACAGTTACAACAAAATAATGAGAGACGTTTCTGCGTTTTGGTCAACACCACGCAGGATTAATACATTTACAAATGTAAAAAGCAATAATTTGTTCGATGAGGATTGCAGAAAAAGGCAAATGCACAGATTCTCCACCATTCTTCACTATCTAGTGAAGATCACTTCAAAATTTTAAGGAGGGAGTATAAAATCCTAATGAGAGAAAAGTAACGTGCTTATCAACAAGCCTTCTGGGAGGACTTGTGCCAGGCGACTACTTTGAAAGATAAGAAAAAATGCTTTAAGGCTGCCTCAAGAGCCATATGAGAAGGAGTTCACAAGCAAGAACACTACATGACCGCAAATGTGAGGGTCGAAGATGCACGGTACTGGAAACCCTAGGCAGACCACCAAACGGCCAGGCTTATTGAAACAAAAAAACGTAGAAACAACTCCACAAACACATCATCGGTCCTTCGATTTGAAATAGAGAGAGGACGTATTAGCACAGAAGTTCAAGAAAGCTCCAGGATCGGATTTTTTGCAGGCAGATTTGTTCCATGCCTACCAAAATTCGTGGATCGAGGTACTGAAGAGAGTCTTTAGTTCGGTGTGGGGACCCCCGACTCTATTCCGCCACCCTGGCATTCAGTAAAGATAACACCTCTGTTATAATCTGTTAAACAGGCTGCAGGCATGGTTAGATGCAAAGTCCAATCTTATCGACATCCAAGTGGGCTTTCGCAAAGGAATCAATGCTATTGACTAGGAAACCAGATTGCATATGATCTGGGTAAAATACGCAAAACTAATAAAGGTACCGTTATACTTGTCATTTATAGATCTGAAATCTTTTGGCCTGATCATTAGATGAGAAATCTGGCTAACTCTTCAACATCCAGAAATTGAGAAAGCACTGCTTCAAGCTGCTAAAACGTTCACGTGGAGACCAAAGCCTGTGTTTTCTTTGGAACATCGGGGGAATGTTGCAACTTCTTCATCTCCTCAGATGTTCAGCAGACGTGCTTTCTGGCCCCACTCGTATTGTGCCCTTTTATGAACAACTTGAAAGCATTCGAGACGTTCGGAAGATGTACAATAAAAAAAAAATGTTTTCCTAAATAATTACATCACGGACACAAAATAAAAACGCGCAGGGGGCTAGCTCATTTCGAAAACAGTGTAAAGGTAAATATCTCTAAATCAACTCTATGAAAACTAACATAATGGCACTGAAACCGTCAGCACCTGACAGCTGGTAGTGAAATTCTCTATAGTGTACTGATTTACAACTACTTAGGCTATGCTTTAACCACAAAGTGAATTGGCACAATCAAACCGAAAAAGCTGCAGCTATAGTCAAATGAGCAACCAATGCCATACCGCATCTCAGAGGCAAAATTCACAGTCACTGAGTGCAATATTTCAGATTCACGGACAGAAAACAATTGTAGCTGTAATTTGTGGAGCCAAACACTGGGGCTATGCTAAAATTAAGCAACTACAATTAATAGAAGAAAACTTTCTAGGGGCATTGCTAAACCTCAGTCCTGGAACACAATTAATCCCTTTGTTCATGAAGACAGGCGTCAGACGCATACCTTGACTTCATTGCATTATGCCTGGTGATGTACTGTATGGTTGAATAGGAATTATTATGAAGAAGTCTAAGATTTATGCTTGAAGTTTTCAAAGATGTCAAGCTCTGTAAGAATCCATGGTCAGTCTATGTTAAAAGGACTTTATCGGTTTTAGGGTATAAACATCTATAAACTGACATCCTCTCCTACACCAACGACAAACAACTCATTCTCTTCCCATGTACAAGACGCCCAGTACCCAGATTATGTTCAGTGCCTGCATGACTGAAATTGCCCACTGGATGAAGACCAGATGTCTAAAGTTGAACACGGACAAGATCTTCAGGAAGAGCACATCACTGTGGGCCTCCACCTAGTAGCCACCAGTGGTACGATTGACTCCCAGCTTCACCACCCCTGTCAAGAAACTTGGGATCATTATCAATAGCAAATTCGACATGACTGACCAAGTCAGTGCTGTCACTACCCCATGCTCCCATACTCTGAAGATGCAGAGGAAGAATTTCAAATTTCTCCCAGCAGAACCCAGACAACTATCCCACTGCCCTGATCACAAGCAAGCTGGATTATGAGAACACCTTCTATGTCAGGATCAACAAAAACTAACCATTCGGAACTCAGTGGCCAGAATCACTCTCAACTTCCTGCAAAACACTAATATCACACCATGACTGAAAGAGCTTCATTGGGTCCAAATTCACAAACGAGCACAATTCAAATTCCTCACTCACACATTTAACACATTACATAACACTGGCCCATCATACCTCAACAATCACATCTCCTTTCACAAACATTCCAGACACCTTTGTTCATCCGGACTCCTACTACTTACACAAATCGTATGCATCCCGGAAACCAGATCCAGTGGTTGAGCCTTTTCCTACATCACTCCTAAAGTGCAGAACAAAATGCCACTAAACACAAGAGCCTCATTCTCACTTCTTTAATTCTCCAAGAAGCTGAAGACCTTAATTTTTCAAGGGTTCCTGTTAGACTTGGCATCCTTGGTGTGGTCTACCCTAACTTTTTGCCTCGGTTCCCCAGGCTGTTGATGTGTGCAGGACTCTGTTTTTGCTATTTTTGTTACTCTCGGTACTTTACCACTGCCATCCATTGCTAAAGTGTAAGTTCTCCTATGTAAAATGTATGTGCAATTGGATTTCCATGATTGGCATCTTTGATTTACTGGTACGTTCCTAGTACAGTGCACTAGAGGTGCCTAGGGCCTGTAAATCAAATGCTACTAGAGGGCCTGCAGCACTGGTTGTGCCACCCACATTAGTAGCCCTGTAAAGATGGCTCAGACCTGCCATCTCAGTTTCTGTGTGCAGATTTTAACTGCTAATTCGACTTGGCAAGTGTACCCACTTTTCAGGCCTAAACTTTCCCTTTTCTTACATGTAAGACACCCCTAAGGTAGTCCCTAGGTAGCCCTATGGGCAGGGTGCAGAGTATGTTTAAGGTAGGACATACACTAATGTGTTTTATATGTCCTGAGTGAAATACTGTCAAATCCGTTTTTCACTGTTGCAAGGCCTATCTCTCTCATAGGTTAACATGGGGGCTGCTTTTAAATATGATTAAAGCGTAGATTCCCTTTGAGAGCTGATAGACATATGGAGTTTGGGGTCTCAGAATTCACAACTTAAAAATACATCTTTTAGTGAAGTTGGTTTTGAGATTGTGTGTTTGAAAATGCCACTTTTAGAAAGTGGGGATTTTCTTGCTTAAACCATTCTGTGACTCTGCCTGTTTGTGGATTCCCTGTCTGGGTCAGTTTGACAGTAGGGCTGTTTGCACCTCTCTCTAGACAGTGACACAAAGGGAGCAGGGGTGTAGCCTGCATATCCCGATGAGCCATCTGTGCTAGGAGGGATGGGAGGAGTGGTCACCTACACCTGAAAGGGCTGTGCCTGCCCTCACACAAAGCAGTCTCCAACCCCCTGGTGTGTGTCTGGGACCTGGCCAGGGCAAGGCAGGAGTTTCACAAACAAGAGAGACTTTCCTTTGAAGTAGGCCTAATTCAAAGGCCAAAATGGGTTTAAGAAGAGCACCCAAACCCCTGAAATTAGATCACTTCTAGACATCAAGAGGAACCTCTGCCAAGGAGAAGAGCTTAAGAGCTGAGGAAAAGTGCTGCCCTGCCTGTGACTGTGCTCTGTGGAGCTATCCTGCAGTTGCTGCTTCTGCCTGTGAAAGGTGACAAAGACTGGACTTTGTTGTGCATTCCTGCTTGTGAAGAAATCTCCAAGGGCTTGTCCTGAGCTTGCCTCCTGTTGTTGAAGTCTCAGGGCCATCAAAGACTTCCCCTGCCAGCACCTGGACTCTCTGCTGAGAATCCTGCCCTGCCAAGTGGTGCCCTTTCCAGTTCCTTGGCCCTTGAAAGGTGAAGCTGGCAGACCAAGACTGAAAATCCATGCATAGACCGCTGTGCAGGGAAAATTTTGATACACCTTCCGAAAAGGGGCTGAGAAACAACGGCCGCCGGCTTCACGGCTGAAATCTACGCTCCACCTGCATCACGACTGGAAGATTGACGAATGCGGCTGGAGAAACGACGTGCAACACCGACTGACCAAGGCTGATAACATCGCAACCCACATAGAACGGTTTTGCTGATACCGCGTGGCAGGATTTCCAAAGCAAACCTCGCTGTGCACGGAAATACAATGCAAAGCCTGCCCGGACCCAAGATGCCTGTCCGGATCGATGCAGAGCTCTCCTGCGGAGAGGAAAAACAACGCACGCTGACACGATCAGAGGAGGAACGACGCACAGTTTTCTAAGGAATTAAGGGGGTCATTCTGACCCCTGGGACCGCCAGAATACCGCTGCGCGGTCAAAAGACCGCCGAAGGGTATTCTGGGTTTCCTGCTGGGCTGGCGGGCGACCGCCAGAAGGCCGCCCGCCAGCCCAGCGGGAAACACCCTTCCATGAGGATGCCGGCTCCGAATGGAGCCGGCGGAGTGGAAGGGGTGCGACAGGTGCAGTTGCACCCGTAGCGATTTTTAGTGTCTGCATGGCAGACACTGAAAATCTTGGTGGGGCCCTGTTACGGGGGCCCCTGCAGTGCCCATGCCATTGGCATGGGCACTGCAGGGGCCCCCAGGGGCCCCACGACACCCCATACCGCCATCCTGTGCCTGGCGGCCAAAACCGCCAGGAACAGGATGGCGGTATGGGGGTCAGAATCCCCATGGCGGCGCAGCAAGCTGCGCCGCCATGGAGGATTCCCTAGGGCAGCGGAAAACCGGCGGTACACCGCCGGTTTTCCGTTTCTGAATGCCCAAGGGAGCACCGCCAGCCTGTTGGCGGTGCTCCCACGGTCGTTGGCCCTGGCGGATTTTACCGCCAGGGTCAGAATGACCCCCTAAGACTCTTTTTACTTTTTAATTCATAACTTGACTTGTGTATGGTGGATTTTTGTCGTTCTGGTCTTGTTTTGTTTGGATAAATATTACCTATTTCTTCTAAACCTGTGTTGTATCATTTTGTAGTGTTTTCACTAAGTTACTCTGTGTGTTGGTACAAGTACATTACACCTAGACTCTGAAGTTAAGTCTGCCTGCTTGTGCCAAGATACCAAGTGGATGAGCAGGGGTTAACTGAGGGTGATTCTCCTTTACCCTGACTAGAGTGAGGGTCCTTGCTTGGATGGGGGCAACCTGACTGCCAACCAAAAGACCCCATTTCTAAAAGTCCCACTAGGACCTAGGGGTGCCTAGATTGACACCTGCTCGGCACCATGATACCCTCCAAGGTGAGAGTGCACTCTACAGATCTGCATAACAGAACATAACTAAGCATCAAATAACCCTGATGCAGTTGCTAAAGCAAAGGAGACTTACTAGTCTTTTAGATTCAAGTCAATCATCACTGACAGAAATTTTGAAACTGACTGCCAGCTATGTAATTGTAAAGGAAGCGCTGGATGCATATCTTACCTCTCAAATTCAGCTTAGGTGTTTTTCCCACTATAGTATTTCTGTCAAAGTTTACCAGCATCCAGGCACCCATTGAACAACATGATTTTGCATTTCATGCTATTTTGCATAAAATGCAAAACCCCATGTTATAATTGATTAGTGTCTGTAATCAAGCCTTTTTATGTATCAACTTGTATAAACACAAATTTTGTGATAGAACTGACACATTTCTAGTTTATAAGCCAGTTGCAAATTATAACTGGGCTGCATGGAGTATCCTGAAAAGATCAACTTGGACAATATGATTGTGGGGGATACAATACAGAATTGTATCCTTTTGCCCCAAGAAAACCTACCTTGCTCTACTTGGGAATATACCCTCTATTAAGGTCCTTCTCTGTATTATTTTACACTAAAGCATTTGCGCTTTGTTACCGTGCTGACAATCAATTGAACTGTATACCTGTATCAAGCCCAGATGGGATGTGTGGGGCACCCCAAAAAGAATACACTTGTGCATTAGAGTAGGGCTTCTTGGGCCTTTTATTAGTGAACACTGATCTGGTCAATTATATTATTCAACTCTATAGAGTTCCTTTTGAGTCGCCTTCTTAAAATGTAATTTTTACTATGGGGCAAACCAGGGCAAGAAGAGCTGGTATTTTGCACCAAAGCATTCAATCATTTGAATTCCTTATCTGTATCAGGCCCAGATGAGACATGGGGTTCTCCCCCAAAAGGAAGTCTTGTGCATCAGTCTAGGGTTGTTTGGCGTTTTTTTCAGCAGTCTCATTACTGATGATATTACTCAACTCCACATAGAGTTTTTTATTTAATCATGTTCTTAAAAAGATAATTTTTACTATGGGATGAACCAGGACTGGGAAACCTGTTTTCCTGTTATAGCCTTCCTCTTTTTTCATCTCCTGCTCTAAAGGCCTGATTTATGTGTTGTCAGTAAGGGTACTCCACCACAACAGTATCCTTACCACCAACATAAAGGTCTGCCCACCCTATTTAAAGGCAGGATGAACTTTGGTGTAAGCACTGCAAAGACTACTCTGTCAGACGGAGTAAGTGTCTTCGGAGTTTGACCACTATTTCTAACCACCTAATTTAGCTAGGTAGACATACAAGCTAGTTTTCACTGCCCATTACTGCTAGGAAAACACTTCTGGTACGGAGCAGCGAAGACTGCTGAATGTTCCCGTTGCCATGGAAGTGTACTTTCATGGTGTGAACAGCATTTTTATTTTGAACAACGAAATCTAATTTCAGTGAATTCGTTTGATTCGCTATAGGTGTTGCGAAGCCTTGATTTATAAACTTTGACCTGCTATTGCACTGCCAAAGCATCGCAGAAGCTAGTCACAAGTGCAACAAATCAACCACAAACATAGGCCCGTATTTATACTTTTTTTTGCGCCGTATTTGCGCCGCTTTTTGATGCAAAACGGCGCAAACCTACAAAATAAAATGGCATTTTGCAAGTTTGCGCCGTTTTTGCGTAAAAAAAACGACGCAAATGCGGCGCAAAAAAAGTATAAATACAGGCCATAGTCTTTCCTGACACGGAGAACGATTAAATGCCATCAAACAAAAATCTAAGGAGGCCCATTTGCACAAAATATTAGAAATAAGCAAACATGGAAACATTGGCATATTAGGTTTTGACCACACGTGCATCACACAGACATGAAATTATCCACAGATGGACAGGCCACAGCACCAGACAAATCAAAGTATTCTAGAAGCAACAACTGCAACACTGCCCTATGGATATTACAACCAAACACATACAATATCTTGTACATTCATATCTGTTCTCAAGCTGAACTGATAAGTGACACCTAAATTCTCTGAGGCCAGAGATAACACTCCTAATTAACAAGCTCTAATTATTTCCTGTGCCTTTTGTGAACATGTGTCAAAAATGTGCATGACAGTTTTTGGTTGCTGGGGTTCAGTAGTGATAGATGTTAGATGATCTTCTACATTAAAACACTACAGTGTACTCTTGCAGCCATGCACTCACCTATTTGAGCTCTACTCAACATGTTAATGTTCAGGTGTTCCTAATGCCTCTGTTAGTTACAGAAACTTTTGCAGTTGTGCAGCCCTCAAATAAAAATGTGCCAGTGCCCTTGCATAGATAAAGTAGGGATGGGATATTCAGTGCTTAATTTGAGCTGGTGGTTGCAGGTGGGGTCCACCTGCACACATATTTGGGGACTGTGACAAATTGGGTTATTTGTTGTGCAGGACAATTTGAGAACTGTGCAAGTCATAGATCCATGATGGTCTCCTAATTGGGAAGCAAGTAGCCCATTGAGGCACTTGTCTCTCTTAGGGTAGTGAAGCAAAGCAGTCCATGGCCTTCTCAGGGGAAGTGGTATGGGCTACTAATCACCATCCACTGCCACGCTATAAGAACACTCAGTAAAGAATTGTCCAGTCAGTGCTTTTACTTTGAAAAAGGAAGAGTACATTTTTTCACACATACTACACTTTCATTTACAAATATATACACTAGGCAGGCGGCATTGACTCTGGTGAGAGAATGCAGCACACATAGAAAAAGAAAGTAACAAGGAGAAATGTATGTATGTTTATAAAATGTGATTTATGAGGTGATTTAAAAGAATCTTAAACTTTTGCCATATTGATCAAATAAATATTGGAGGATAAGGGTAGCATCCCCCAACATTGGCAGTGCAATGTCTACCTTCTTGTAGCTGGTGAGTTGAAAGTCAGACATTCAAGTGAGGCCAGATGAAGACTACCTTTAGCAAATGAAGGTGGTCCTTTAAGAAAAGGGCTGCAGATTAGTTCTTCCTGAGCAGTGACACTTGGTAGATTGGAAGGAGTGAGGTGTGGGACTGCAGTTTCAGTTGTCTAAGGTGAGAACATTTCTAGGTAAGGCCTGCCCTTTTGTTTGTCTCTGCTTGCTTCTTTAGGAACGCTGACAACAATGAAGTGTAGAGCTCTAATACTTCATTGTTATCATGTTTTGGATAATTCTGCTAGGAACCATTCCCATTGCTGCCTACTGTGAAAACCATCTCTTGCACAAAGACTGTGACCGAGTAGCAGCTAAAAAATGACATTTGGTAGAGAACTGAACCAAACCAGTTTTTAATCCTTAGGAAGTGGATCAAAGTCCACTGCCTGAAGAATGTCTAGAACAGTGAGGTCCAAACTGTTCCACTTCATTCCAATCTCAGTTTCATCTTGGCAAAGGAAGGGAGTGATCCACACAGAACTCAAAGGGCTGCGATGCAACACAGGTTGGTGTCTGCCTCAACTCCAGTCTCCCAGAGTTGAAGGGACATCACCTGCCTGCTGAGAGAGAGAAGGAGAATGCGTTGATTTGTCCAAGTTGAGAATGCCAGCATGTTCCAGTTGCGGGGAACAATCAGAAAAAGTTAACTATTCCAGACAGCAAAGCGAAGAGTGACCCATATGAAGAGTACGCCTATCCGTTTATCTGTGTGAGTCACACTAAGGGTCATATTTATCATTTTTTCATACAACGCAGCAAGACACCTTGCTACGTTGCACTGAATAAAAGGGAGTGGGGAGGAATGCACCAAGAAATGCTGTATTCCTCCTCTCTCCCTGTGCTGGCACACTTTGGGTGCCTAGCACCAATGTAGGTACCATGGTACAAGGATGCCTGCATTGCAGGCAGGATTGTTTTTGTGCAGGAAGGGACACATTCCTGCACACAAATAACCCTCTGTGGGTTTTCCTCTTTCTATGTGTGCTACAAAATGCAGCACACATAGAAAGAATCAAAAAGGGGTAAAATTGAGATATTTCTCCTTGCTATGCCTCTCCTGGGAGAGTGTAGCATTTTAATGAATTCCTAGGTGTGACACTCATGGCAAATCAGGAATGTGCCAAACTTCATTGGTGGACGTGTAGGAAAACCAAGGATCCATCCACAAAATGTCTCTCTGGGACAGAGTAACTCAACAAAGCACCTTGGTTACTCCAGATTTCAATTCTTGGTAAATATCATTTAGGGTACTCGTCACCCTGTGTCCCGTTGCTTGGCACAAGGGTGATGCAAAACCTTTGATAAATATGAGCCCAAAATGTTACGGAGCAAGTACCAGAGGAACACTAGACAGTCCACTGAGGACTCGAATGACTGGTGCTGTCACTGCCAAAGCAAGTGGGAGTGAAGCCTTGTCACAAAGTGTTCATTGGCCTGCAGCTACAACTGCCAAAGGTCCACCTCCTCATATAACCCGGCCTGAATGCCTCAAATCTAAACCCCTATATTTAATTTAAGACTGCCTCTGTCAAAGGTACAGGTTGCTGAGCAATACTGCTTTACCAACCTCATCACTCAAATACTGCCAGGGTCAAAGCTATTTTTGTGAACAGGGGCACAGCTTAAGAGGGGGTGTTTGGGATGTTACACCCCACAATCAATGTATCTTCTGATGAATAGTTGGGTACAGCGACTTTCAGTGAGGTATGGTGTGGAGTCTGTCAGATTTCACCTGAAATGTTTGCTTTCAGACACTGACAAGAACACACACTCTCTCTCATCTCTGTTTCGAAAGCTTTAAAGCTGTTGATGGTTTTATAAAATATTGCGCTGCACATAGTGCAGCGCCACTTTTCTTGCGCCTTTTAGCACCCCCTTAATGCCACCATGTGTGCACCTTATTTAAAATGCGGCAGTCAGGGGTACTAGCATTATCATTCTTTATGCTACTCTGGCGCTTTGCAGGATTAGCGTCAAAAGATATGACACTAATCCTGCAAAGCACCCAAAGGCCTATTAAAAACAATGGGAGCCTCCCTTTAACACCTGCTCTTAGCACGCGTTAAAATTGCTGACAAAAATGATGCAAAGAAATCCCTTAGATTTCTTTTGCCCATTTTTTCATCCCCCCACGCTAGCGCCGGAACCCTCTCTGGCATACATTATGCCTGGGGGAAGGCATAATGGGGTGCAAGGGGTTACAAAGTGGCCCAATGCAAGCATTGCACCACTTTGTAAATATTGTGTGGCGTTTTTGGCCTTCCAATGCCACATTAGTGTAAAAAAAAGACACTAATGTGGCGTTGGAATGGCTCTAGGCCCTCTTAAATCTGGGCCATTGTGTTTCTCTCCCTTAGTATTCCTGCCAAACCACATTCCTCTCCCTTTCCACTGCCTTTTAAGCCCCTTTCCTGGTTGTCGTATAATATTTTAACATGATATGCCAATGTGATTGGTGGGAAATTTGAAGCTCACCCCCCCTAATCTTGGTGACAAAGCTACACCCCTGTTTGTAAACCTCACAAGAGAGCAGCCACCACTGTGGGGGATTAGACTACAAACTGCAGCCAAATTACTGCTACACCTGCATCAATAACTAACAGGTAAACGCAAAGCTGAGAGTGCACGAGACAAGAGAATAAAGCATGCTTTCTGGTCTGCCATGCATGCTTGAGAGTGCTGATGGTAAAGTAAAAGACAATGAACTGAAATGTGTTTGACCTGTGAGACGATTTGAATCCATCTGCTTCTGTGCCTGATCAAAGCCCAAGCAATACTGTGCATGTAATAAAAAGACATTACCCCCCATCTAGCCATTACGCTCTCTTCTAAGAATCCATATTATTGGATGGTCAAGAACGGAAAAAAGTCTCTCAGGTAATGATGGTAATGCACTTTATGATGCCATGTATGTACGTAAGAAACTGCGGTATGAAAATTGCATAGCTAGTGTTTCAGCAAAAGGGACATGTAAGTAAAAGGTAAAGCATGAAAATATTAACAAAAAGTCAAAAATAACACCAGTACTTGTATTAATTTGGCCCCTTATCAACAATCAAAAAGTTTAATGTAAAAAAAAGTGTATGTGATGAGAGAACCAGGGCCGGTTTTAGAGGGGTGGGTCTGGTGCGCCCGCATTGAGCGCTGACCTGGAGGTGGGGAGCACGGTTCTCAGGTTCTGTTAAGATTTAAAAGCCCATGAGGCAAAGTTATTTGTGCATACAGCTTTCAGGCAGCAATAAAATGTCAAGATAACTCTTTTGAATAATGTTCCTCCCTGAGAGAGAGATATCAGATTTTTCCATTGTGGTAGTTTTGAATCGCCACGAAGTACTGCAGAAGGTTAACATACCTGCTGCAAAGAACAGATGTGAATTTTATGTGGCTAGCTGAGTGGCTTAGTAAAGCCAGTATTTACCAGCACTTTAAAAACAAATCAAATGTTTGTAAGAGAGTGGCTATGGAGCGATAATGGACACTTTTGCCAGCTGGTAGTTAGGGAATCCAAGGAGGAAGTCATTGAGGCTGGGGGGAGGACAGGGGGAGACAAAAAAAGATTGTAGCACTGGGTGCCGCTTATAGTTATAAATGTCATTTTCGGTGTCAAAATGCTCGTAATAAAGGCAATGGAAGTGATTGATCACTTGTGCAAAATTACTCAAAAATTGTAAACTGACCATCCTACTAGCATTATTATGGTCTGATACTCCTTTTCAAGATTCAGATAGAAGCACTGATTGATTCAGCTTAATTTTTACCCGTCTGCTGCTTCTGATGTGACAGAGGTATTATTTTGTTCTTTTTAACTTCTAGTGTCCTGCAAACAGAAACCATGTGACTAGCAAAACCGTGCCTAGCAGGACAAATTAAATTGCAAAGTTTTATTTTCTATAGTTAGTTTAGCTTCTATAACTTTCTTTTACTTTGCCAAGTCTTCTTTTCTCACTTTTCACTCATGTTTTGTTTTTGCTCGTGGGCACAGTTTCTTTCTTATGTGCAATTTCTGAAATTATGCTTTTACATATAATAGTGCAGCACACCCAAGTCCACCCTGCTCCAATCCAACCCACTCCACCCCAATTAAAATCCACACTACCCCTACCCAATCCACCCAATCCATTTTAATCCACCCACCAACTCAATCCAACCCACCCCAATTCACCCTACGTCAATACAATCCATCCTACTCCAGTCCAATTCACCCCACTCAATACACTCACCCCAGTCCAATCCAATCTTCCTCACACTAACCCAATCCTCCTCCTACCAATTGAATCCACCCCACTCTAATCCAAACAACTCCACCCCACTCCAATCCAAACCATCCACCCTTCAACCCAATTCACTCACCCAAATCCAATCCACCCCACCCCAATCCCACTCCACTAATCCTCCGATCCACACCAATCCTCCCATTTTACCCAAATCCAATGCACCCAAATCAAATCCACTCTAATCCAATCTACCCCACACAATCCACTACAATCTAATCCACCCCAATGTAATCTGCCCCTCCAACCCGCCCCAATCCAATCCCCCATTCACTCCACACCAATACAATCCACCCTACTTCAGTCCAATCCAATCCTCCCCACACCAATCCAGTCCTCCTCACACCAATTCAATCCACCCACACAAATCAATCCAATCCACCCCACTCCAATCTACCACAATTCACCCCACTCCAATGCAATTTACCCCACACAATCTAATCCATCCCACTTCAATCCAATCCATCCCACTCCAATCCAATCCACCCCACTCCAGTCCAATCCACCATACTCCAATCCACCTCACTCCAAACTACCCCATTCCACTCCAATTGACCTCACTATAATCTAATACACGCCACTCCCTCCACCAACTCCAGTCCAGCACACCCCATTCCAATCAAACCCACTGTTGTAAGATTGATTATTGGTAAGGGCAGGTAAGTACCTACACTTAGCAATAGGCCACTAACCTCCACTTAGGCCCTGTTAGGTCTCAATAAATGAAAACCAGCTCAACCTTTGGTAGCTTGGCAATGAGCAACAAGGCTTAACTAAGAAGACAAATGTGTAAAGCATTTAAAAATCACAAAACAGTAAATAAGTAAAACACAAAATACAATAAAAATCCAACACCAACAAATAATTTAACATCTATTATATTTTTATCTTTAAAATGACACCAAAATGATTAAAATCAGATAAGGGGTATAGGAGATATGACTTTTTAATGAATTAATGCTTTCTAGCGCATAGAACCAACTAGCGCTCAAGGGTTAAAAAAAGGTCACACTGGAAAGGAAAAAAGTCCAGAGTTCAGGCCACCCACGAGGTAACACTGTCACACTTACTTTAAGAAAGTGTTTCTTGATTCAAGAAAGTAGTTCGCAGCACCAGCCAAGGGTTCAGAGGTTCTGGTTTGCCTTTTGGGGGTCTGGGACTACAACTCCCACAATGCACCTCTTCAACGTATGGAGTTGCTCCAAATGCCTCCAAACGTCTGGATCTTCTTCCAGAGGTCCTTTTTGGGTCCTTGAAGTGTCCACAACGTGATGCAAGGTTCCAGAAGTTCTGAGTTGCTTCTTGGGAGTTGGGACTACAATTCCCAGAATGCACCTGGTCAGAAT
This sequence comes from Pleurodeles waltl, assembly GCF_031143425.1. Lineage (NCBI taxonomy): Eukaryota > Metazoa > Chordata > Amphibia > Caudata > Salamandridae > Pleurodeles > Pleurodeles waltl. Next base: position 3,361,171 of record NC_090437.1, on the reverse strand, counting down.
CCTCAAATGACCACTAGACGCTGGTCAGCTGGACTCTGCTTGCAGGACTTGAGGCAGGGGACTCTGGGCAGCTCCTTTGTACCTGTAGCAAACAGGGAGTCCCTTCTTGAAGCAGTAGAAGACAGGCAAAGTCCTTTTAGTGGTGAAGTCCAAGTGTGCAGCTAGTGCAGTCCTTCGGAGTGCAGTGTCCAGGTACAGGTCACGGGTCCAGCAGGGCAGTCCTTCTTCTTCTTCCTTGTTGGGATCTGATAGGGAACTGAGGAGTGGGTGCAGCTCTGCCAGTTTTATCCTTGCTCCTGAGTGAAAAACAGGGGGAAGAGGGGAGTCCTGGTTCTCCAATCAGGTGCAGGGTCCTTCCCCCTGTGACAACCATTTCCTGGGAAAAATAGATCCCAGAGAGCAACATTCCTCAGAAATCCATCATGGCTGAAACTGATTTTAGGAGGTTTTATCTGGCTGAGCGCACTCACTGGTGTGGATAAAAATCTTAAGCACACCCTTCTCCTGCCCTCTCTTAATCTTATCAGAGGGGCACCTAATTGTCTGGGTTTGTGGGATGTGAGGGAGGTGCTGGGTTGCTCTAAATGTCCTACACTGCCTTTGAAGACCAGTTTGGCAGCCCTCCTACTTCCTGCTTCTCCATCTGCTGGGGGAAGTTCTCCTCCCAGGCACATCTGTGTGTGTTCAGCTGAAGCTATTTCACATCTCATAAATGCAGCCTGGCCAGGCTGTCAGAGTCTGGCCAATTTGAGCAGAGCACTACAGGGCTGAAGTTGGCAACTTTTTAGGTAGAGTTTAAAACTCTTTACCTGAACAAGTTATATTAAATTCAACAATCGTAAGTTGTGGGATTTATTATAACAATTAATTTGATACCAAACTTGATTAAATGACATTTAAGGGGACTTTATAAATTAAAATAAAGTCTCCCATTTCTAGCCTATTGAGGCCATTCACTACAATGAGGGGAAACACATTTGGCTGTTTTACCTCACCAGGGCTTATAAAACTATTTTTATAAGGTCCCTGCTTACAGTCACATGGCACCCAACCCTAGGGGCACATAGGGCACACTTTAGGGGTGGCTTATATGTAAAGGTATGGTACTTTAAGACTTTGGATGTACTTTTAATTCCAAAGTCGAATTTGCATATAATTTTAATTTAAAAGCAGCCGGCAAGCCACTCCAATCCATCTTGTTCAATCCAGTCCACCCTACTCCAATCAAATCCACCCCACCCCACCTCAATCCAATCCACTCCAGTCTGATCCATGCCACTCCAATCCAATCCACCCACTCCAGTCCAATCGACCCTGCCTTGGGCCAATAACTCCAATCCAGCCACTCCATTCACCCCAATCCAACCACTCCAATCCAATCCATCCAACCCCAATCTAATCCACCCCAGTTCAATCTACCCCACTTCGATCCAACTAACCCCACTCCAATTCACCCCAGTCCAATCCACCCCAGTCCATTTCACCCTGTCCCAATCCTCCCCATACATTCGATGAACTCCAATCCAATCCAAATCACTCCACTCCAATTCGATCTATCACACTCTACTCCAGTCCACCCCACTCTACCCCACTCAAATCCACCCCACTTTACCCCAGTCCAACCCACTCTACATTAGTCCAATTCACCCCTCTACTTTAATCCACTCCAACCCACTCTATCCTATTCCATCCTACACCACCCATTCTATGCCACTCCACTCTACCACACCACACTCTATGACACCCTACCACTTATCTCTTCTCCACTGAATGCCCCCCTTGTCCTCCACTCCACTCTACAACACTCCATTCCACTTACTTTTAGCCAAGCTGAACAGCAGCCACAAGAGTGCACAACATGGTTAAAACACATTTCCAAAGCCAAGATCTCCTGCACTGATGAGAACTATTGGCTCTGTTTTTGCTCTAGTTGGCAAGTTGAGACAGAGGGACTTGAGCAGATACAGTGCACTGAGTATCCCTGCAGGTGGTATGTGCTTGAGTGAAAACCAGGCCAACATTAGGCCTATCAGTGCCCACTGGCATCTGGAAGAAGCTGGGGTTGGCAATCCCTTTTTAAAGTGTTTTTATGACTGGAAAGCACAAAAGTACAAGCAGTGCCACTACAAATTCTGTTACTTCATCCAAGGGCTTTACTATTGATTGTTTTCTTGAGCGACTTGTGGGTGGTTTGTTAACCCCTTCGCAGCTAAGGGTACATCCTCCCATGCTAAGCCTTGTTTTGGCTATTTGCGGTAGTTTGTGATTAGACCCCCATAACCTTTAATCCACATAACTTTTTTGATCCAAAAAGTGAAAAAGTGAAAATTCATCATTTTCTTTAAAAATGTGACCAAGTCCCATTCTGAGTGGGGTCTTAGAAACAATTTAAACTTTTTTCATCCAAAATAAGAAAACATCCAAATTCAATTTTTTTCTTTAAAAAAATGACAACCTCCCATTTCTTTCCATTCCAAATATGGGCCCTTTTTTTCAAACATCCTGGGGATCCTAACGGTACTCAGGGTTTGTGGATTTCCCTGGAGGGGACTGAGAAATTAGCCAAAATACATCTAAATTTGTTTTTTGGGGGGGAACAATGGGAAAAAGTGCTGCACAAGACAGAGTCTGGGTTTTTCCTGAAAATGGCATCAATGAAGGGTTTACAATGCTAAAATCTCTACCTTCCCAGATTTCAGGAACAGGCAGACTTGAATCAGAAACACACTTTTTTTTGCACTCACTCAACACTGTGTTGGCATTTTACTGGGACGTAGCCCTATTTTTCTATTTTTTGTGCTTCAACCTCCTTCCAGTTAGTGGTAGAAATGGGTATGAAACCAATAGTGGAGCCTAAAAAGCTATACATTTCTAAAAGGTAGACAAAATTGTGCATTCAGCATGGAGTCACTTGTGTAGATCCTTCAAGTTCCTCCCAAAGAAATTACCAGTTGAAATAAAACTTTTTGAAATCGAGTTGAAAAAAAAAGCAGCCAGATGTGTCTACGTTTTCATCTGTAACTTCTTTTAACTATGGCAGATTTTCAAAAGCAATATAGCTTTACGTCCAATGGATCCTTTTTGTGGTAGTGAAATATAGGGCTTGTAGGTTTACCAAGAACCCTAGGTACCCATTGTGTACCGGGTATACATCAATTCATTTAGTAAAATATAAAGAGTGAAAAAATCGGTATAAAGGAAACCTACGTATTATATAAATGGGCATAAGATATGGAGTTTAAAAGCATTGGTTATTTGCACATCTCTGGATTTGGGTCTACTCAGCATGTGAATTAGAGGACAGTTCTCAAAATGGCTTCTTTTTTACAAACTGTCTTATGTTTGGCAGGCGATAAAGGCTGACAAAGACAGATGGTCATAACAGTAATTCTACTATTCTGTCTTCCTCTCAGTCTCCTGATAAAATTGGTACCTTACCTGTGTGGCGAGGACTAGTGTCCATGACAGAAAAGGGTCCAAAATGCAACATGGGTACATCACATTTTTCAACGCAAAACTGACCCCTTTTTGCAGCGGGTAGTTGTGGCTTTTGATCCTTATCACAGCTGGTACCTAAGGAAACCTAACAAACCTATACATTTTTTTAAACTAGACACCTAGGGGAATCCAGGATTGGGTGACTTGTGTCGCTCTCACCAGGTTGTTTTACCCAGAAACTCTTGTAAACCTCAAACTTTGACTAAAAAACACATTCTCTTCACATTTCTGTGATGGAAAGTTCGGGAAGTTGCACAGAGCCACAAACGTCCTCCCACCCAACATTCCCCCAAGCCTCCCAATAAAAATTGTATCTCACTTGTGTGAGTAGGCCTAGTGCCCATAACAGAAAACGCCCCAAAATGCAACATGGATACATCAAATGTTTCCACACAAAACTGACCCATTTTTTGCAAAGTGGATAGCTGTGGTCTTTGGGCCCTACCTCAACTGGAACCTAGGGAAACCTAACAAACCTGTACATTTTTAAAAACCTGACATCTGGGGAAAACAAGGATGGGTTGACTTGTGTGTCTCTCACCAGATTCTGATACCCAGAATCCAATGCAAACCTCAATATTGGTCTAAAAACATTACTATCTCACATTTATGTGATGCAAAGTTCTGGAATCTGAGGGGAGCCACAAAGTTCCTACTGCTCAGCGTTCCTCTCTGTCTCCCAATAAAAATGATATCTCACTTATGTAGGTAGGCCAAGTGCCTGCAAAAGGGAAAGGGCAAAAACATGTAGAAATTGAGGGGGAACCAAAGCAGGTCCAAAAGTGCAGTTTTTTAAATATGTTTTTAGGCTGACTCTGCATTGGGCACCCACACAAATGTGGCAGATTTTTTATCAGTATGGATGATGGGTAGTAGGAATTTTTGTAGAGTCCTGGGGATTCCAGATGTTTCCAACACAGGAATGTTTGGAAAATGCATGATTTCAGGCAAAGTTGGAGGTTTGCAGGGCATTGTGGGTAAGACAATGGTGTGGGATGCATTTGAAGCACACCACCCTGGTCTCCCACAGATGTTTGCTTTTCAAAAGTGTGTGGGTCTGGTAGAATTTTCCAGATGGCAGCGTACCCAAGTACAAAACGTGCAGCCCCTCACCATTGCAAGTAGATTAATATTTTTTCAAATTTGTAAATTCAAATCCCAAAAGAGTCAATTGTCCTCTTGCTTGCCCTTGAGATGAAACACTTTAGTCCTCAGGGAGGGGGCAGAAAGACTGGTGCCCCTTTCAGTTCGAGTGGGGAGGCAAAACCATGCCCATGCCCATGCTGGTGGGTAGCCCCCAACCTTCTATTTTTAAAGATTCCCTGTTGTCTAGTGGGATTTCTGTCCACCCTGGGGGGTAGATCATGGTAATAATCCCAGTCGGCCCCCAGGAGGGACAAAAAGACTGCACCCATTTATTTTGGTGGAGTGCGTGCATTGCCATGCCCCATCTAGACAGCCCCTACCCCTTGACTATCAAGAAAAATAAATCCCTTGGGCCTAAGGGGCTTTCTACCCCCTAGGTGGGCAGATGAGTGCCTATTGCCCCTATCTGCACCCCAAGGGGTGCAGAAAGACTGTGTTGATTTTTTGGGGGCGGAAGGGTGGGGGCATTGCAATGCCCATTCTGGGCAGTCTCCACCCCCAGATGAATAATAAAAGAATCCCTTGTGCGTAGTGGGCATTCTGCCCCTCTAAGGGCAGAAAGACTGTGCCTATTTCTAGGACAGGTGAAGGCATTACAGTGCCCATTCAGGGCAGCTCCTACCCCTAAATTTACATACAAAAATGAATCCCTGATTTCTATTTTCCTTTCTGGCCCTCGGGTGGCAGATCGTGAGCTTTTGAGCTTATGCCCCTATCTGCCCCCCAAGGGGGCAGAAAGACTGTGCATATTTCCGGAAGGGGTGGGGGCATTACAATGCCTATGCAGGGTAGCCCACCCCTAAATATACACCAACAATTAATTCCTGGTTCCTAGTGGGCTTTCTACCCCCAAGGGGGGCAGAAAGACTGCATTTCGTAAAATAAGTTAGGGGAGCAAAAGCCCTTGCCCGTGTGGCCACTCCCCGCTACCTGGTGTCTACTGAGTGGATCCCTGCTTGGGGAATCACACTCCTTAGGTGATCACCAGGCAGGGATCCACTAGGGGGGGTACCATTGGAAAGGGGGGATTCCCCCCTTTCCAATGATACCTTTCCCATCTGCCTCGGTACTCAGGGATGAGATAGCCTCACAAGCATTGAGGCAGAGAAAGTGAAATGAGCCAATCAGCTCATTTCACTTTCGGTTTCAGTGACATGACGTCAGTGCACCACGCATACAGATCATCATTTCACTACAACAAAAGAAACAGCCTCAGAAGGGGTTATAAGATTAAGCTGGGAGAACATTGTCTCTTCATTGATGATTCCACTCATCTGTGCAAAATTTGTGGGCTAGGTGGGAAGTTACATAAAATAAATGGAATTAAGTTTAATGTTACTTTTTTTACATTATTTGTTATGTGATTGCAAACTATGTAAAATAATAATTATTAGTTGTGTAATAGATCTACTGTTTAATAGATTTTTATTTTTCTATGGATTTTATATTTTTACGTGTATTGCACCTGTATTTTTAAAAATAAATATGATTTTTTTAATTATAATGGATCTATATATGTAATTCATTAATTGTAATTATGTATATTTTTTAAAATGTATATATTTGTAACCATTTAAAAAAAATGATGGTGTTTTTGAAAGTTTGTTTGTGCCATGATATTTGTTATTTGAATTGTTTTTTAAGTAGTAATTGAAATACATCAATTACTAATGATTTTATCTTCTTTTTTGGTATTTAGGGAGTTGAATTTATTATATATAATTTTATATTTTTCATTTCTTTCTTTTTCATTTCTATATTTAATTGTTTTTTTAATGCATGTTTGTATATATTCTTAATGTCTATTAAAAATGTTTATACTAAAAGTCTAATATATTTTCTTACTTTGATTGGGTTACTCATTTTTGTAATGCATTTGAAGTTAAGTACTTTCCCTGCTGTTGCGTAGAGTGGAGCAAGAATCTAACCCCTCTGAAATCCAACATTTACCTTACTGTTGTGCTGCCTGGAGTAGAAAAAGTAAATCTAACTCCTCAGAAATCAAACGCTTTCTCCACTGTTGCTTAGAGTGGAGTGGGAATTGTAACTGTGACCCCTCTGATGTCCCACGCTTTCCCTAGTGTTGTGCTGACTGGATTTGGAGCAGTAAATCTAAACCCTCCAATGTTCTAATGCTTTCCCTACTATTGCAGAAACATGGGTGGGAATAGTATGTCTAATATTCTGTGACTCTAATACTTTCCTTATATTGCCTACATTTATTTTATAATATTATTTGTTTATTCTGCATATTTTTTTTTTGTTTTTTTTTTTGTAATGTTAATAGTATTTTTAATTACCATGTTTTTCAGGGTTTTAAATGTTTATATTGTATTTATTGGCTAAAATTATATAATATGTTTTGTAATATACTTTTTTATATTTTGTATTTTTTTGTGTACCTATTTGGTGTATACTGCAACCCCCTGGGCCTTTAAGGGGAGAGCGATGGAGAACCCTCTATACAAGCCAATAGTGGCCCCCGGGGCCCCATTACTTCGACCCTGACATTGAATACAGGGGAGGGGGTGCACAGCCCCATTCCCAAGCCTTATTAAGCCCCTGGAGACCTCATCCCCTGCAGCCCAATGCCATAATAAATCGAAGGAGATCGTGTGGGTTCCCTTCCCGAACTTTAAGGCGCCAGGGAGCCAATTCACATGTGTCATTTGTCATAACAAAGGGAAGGAGAGGCAGAAGGACTGGCTCTCCAAGCCTATTGTTGGTCCCCTGGGAATCCATGCTCTCGGACCTATCCTAGTTATAGGTGGGTGCTACAGTGCCGAAGTGGAACACCCACAATAGGCACGTTGGAGGCCTCTGAGGGAGCCCTGCACCTCCACAACCCCAGCCAGCTCTTCGCACATTGCGAGAGGCAGATTGCTCCCATCCGACAGGAGCATCTATTTCTAGATGCTCCCGCCATAGCAGGGAGCCAAAGGTCTACTCCCATCTGGTGGGTGCATATGTAAAGCTCCCACCAGATGGCAGCTGACAAGTTGGACTGCTGCAGGCAGGGAAGGCATGTCTACTCCCTCCTAGAGGGAGGTTTAAAAATTCTCCCACCATGCTGAAAAAAGCTGTTTCCCTGCCTACATTGATTACAGTAGGCAAACTACTGTGTTCCGGTGTTGGGCTCCCCAGGACGCAGTCTGTGAGCCAGTCTGGCCCCGTGCCCCCCTTCTTTTCAAGTTTTGTTCTTGCCACAGTATTTTTTAAAATGTTACCATGGATTTGAGGATCCTCTACAAATTTGCACCAAAATGAAAGAACAAAAAACTTTTTGGGCCTCAGGTGGGGTCCCTTGAGACCACAACACCAGACATAGGGTTGGGGTCAGGGTGTCCCTACACTTCCCCCTATGGTTCTTTTCCCTTTTTTCAAGACTCAGGATGGGGCAAGATCTAGCTTTCTGCCAAATTTGGTGTAAGTCTGTTCAGAGGTTTGGGCTGTGCCTGTGTATAAATATATACAAATCTGTTTTTTTTACATATAGTAATTTGAATTACTTTACATGAATTCAAACACCACCGCACATGGCCTTCAGCGGTGCACAGCGGGATTGTCCTCAGGGTCTGGCCTATGACCAAGACCTGCGGCCAACCCCCTATAAGCACCCAACCCTGCACTACTCATGAAGTGCTCCTTTGTTTGATGGAGATGTGATCATACTCATGTGCATCAAGAATGTGTCTCCAAAATTGGCGGGAAACGCTCTAGGGGGGTCCTTTTAGTAAGCTGTTTATCATCCTGGGAAAATGGTCTTAAGACGTTGCATAGCACTAATGTATGTAGGGTGGGGACAAAAAGGGAGCGTTTCTAGACCATGTTATAAACTTGTTGCTGTTAAAAGGGAAAAGATGAACTCTGGTCTCAGCAGCACATGACAAGAAATAACCCACTTGTTAGCTTGCAGGCTACCATCACTACAAGTGCAGCCATTCTCAATAGGATCGCAAATTGCGACCTACCTTATGGATATTGACGAGGTAGGTCTTTGCGACCCCCACTGGGCATCGCAAAATGTGACTTAGACACATTTCTACATTTCGTTTTGTGAGCCTCTAATTGTGACTCACAAAAAGTCACAAGTAGAGACTCACAAAAAGAAATGGACATACATCTGACCCTTAGTACTTCCCCTTGGAGTTTGATTTTTTTTCAAATGAGCATCATTCTAGAATGAATCCTGCCCTTCGTATTCATCCAAGAAGAGGTCACTGTTTTGTGCAGAATATTTACCCAACTGGAGCACTGTCTGCTGGCTAATGAATAAGTGCTACCTCGTTGAGTATATGTATAGGGCCTCTCCTACACTAGAGCTGCGTAAACGATGCAGAGGTAATGTCTCCAGTGACCTTGCGTATCCGTATCTTTGCCAATAGTATTGTACCTGAGCATCTTCATCAGATAACTTTTCAAGATGTATCTTCAGAGAGAACATACATAGATGATTTATACTTGCAGAAGTAAGTGCTTTATAATCAGGACCACAGGGCTCCTCTATGGTCCCGATTATGAAGCACTTACTTCTGAAAAGTATAAATTATCCTGGGACTGCAGGGGTAGCCTTGAGGCTCCCGCAGTCCCAGCCAGTTCCCCGGCCCCTGCGTGAGCCAGAATTGCTCCTTCACGAAGGGAACTGCTAGAAATACAGCTCTCTGCCTGCGGGAGCAATACATTCACTCTTTTCCTGCCTGCATGTCTGCAGGCAGGGTAGGAGACGTAATCTCCGCTGTTTACTCTCAAGTCAGGGTGTCTCCGTGCTGGAGGGTTCCTCAACCTGATCCACCTGCTCCCCCCTGCTCATGGAGAGCAATCCTGACCTCTAGCTCCTTGTGTGTTATATCTCATTTGAACAGAAGAGGCAGGTTCCTCGAGTAAACTAATTGATAGTACATGTGAGAGAGTACTCTCACTAGACCGAGAAAAACTGTTGGTATCACATAAAAGTGCAAATATGTATGACATTCAAATAATTAGGTTTATCACTACGTATAGCACTCAAGCAATTGTCGTAAGATCCAGTTATATAGAAAGTTAAATCCTTTTATTATTAAAAAGCACCTTAACTGTGATACAGAATACTGTGTCTATGCCCTCAGCTGCCCATGTAATAAGTATTATATAGGTAGTACGATACACAAAGCAAGGACAAGAGTATTGAAACACATCAGAGCTATAACCAATGAAGACAAAAATTATCCAATGGCAAGACACTTTGCTGAGGTTCAAGGGAAAAACAGGGATCTGTTGAAATTCTGTGTGCTTGATAATATTCCAGCCAGTATAAGAGGTGGTAACAGAGAACTGGAACTGAGACAATTGGAGTTGAAATTGATTAATAAATACTCTACTATCACTCCATATGGATTTAACCAGGATGGAGAACTTTTTGTTCACTTTGATTCTGTCTAGAATGTAATAGCAGCAGTCTCTTTGTATGTATACAAGAAGGATGACAATTATAATCATTATACCATTAGTGTCACTAGCTTTGAACATTTGTCAAGTGTTCTTTATATGATTTTGTGTTTCAGGTCTAATAAAAGTGGAGTACAAGGGAAATGCAAGGAGCTATTATATCTGGATAATTATACTGTACACATAAGATGGCTATTATAATATTCTGTTTATATTGTTGATATTTAGTTATATTTCTTTTGTAGAGACTTGTGTTGCAAGTTATACTAGTATAATTCTACAGGATTATGAGATATATTTATGTTTAAGTATAATGCAGGGAATTTGTCCCAATATGGTTCACATGTCTGTTATAGGAACTTTCAAATGGATATCAATTTTTTCCTTTTTCATATTAGTATATCATCATATTGTTACATATATTATGATTTAGCTCTTGATTTGGTTGCAGGGGAGTGAATTGAACTGAATATATGTACGTATTCAATTAGACGATGCATTGGATACACTCCATTCCAAAATGGCTGATGTTAGACTTTTCATCCTTGGTGTGGTCTCCCTTAACTTTTTGCCTCTGTTCCCCAGGTTATTGATGTGTGCTGGACTCTGATTTTGCTGTTTTTATTACTCTGGGCACTTTACCACTGCTAACCAGTGCTAAAGTGCAAGTGCTCCTGTTTAAAACGTGTATGTAACTGGTTCTCCATGATTGACATATTTGTTTTACTGTTAAGTCCCTAGTAAAGTGCACTAGAGGTGCCCAGGGCCTGTAAATCAAATGTTACTAGTGGGCCTGCAGCCCTGGTTGTGCCACCCACACAAGTAACCCTGTAATCATGTCTCAGACCTGCCACTGCAGTGTTGGTGTGTGTATTGTTACACTGCAAATTCGACTTGGCAAGTGTACCCACTTGCCAGGCCTAAACCTTCTCTTTTCTTACATGTGAGACACCCCTAAGGTAGGCTCTAGGTAGCCCCAAGGGCAGGGTGCAGTGTATGGATAAGGTAGGACATATAGTAATGTGGTTTATATGTCCTAACAGTGAAATACTGCCAATTTCGTTTTTCACTGTTGCAAGGCCTGTCTCTCTCATAGGATAATATGGGGGCTACCTTTAAATATGATTAAAGTGTAGATTCTCCTAGAGAGTAGATGGACATGTGGAGTTTGGGGTCCCTGAGCTCACATTTTAAAAATACATCTTTTAGTAAAGTTGATTTTAAGATTGCACGTTTGAAAATGCCACTTTTAGAAAGTGAGCATTTTCTTGCTTAAACCATTCTGTGACTCTGCCTTGTTTGTGGATTCCCTGTCTGGGTCAGTTTGACAGTTGGGTTGTTTTTCACCTCACACTAGACAGTGACACAAAGGGAGCTGGGGTGTAACCTGCATTTCCTGATTAGCCATCTCTGCTAGGAAGGAGGGGTGGAGTAGTCACTCTCATCTGAAAGGACTGTGCCTACCTCTGACAATGCAGACTCCAACCCCCTGGTGTGTGTCTGAGGCCTTGCCTGGGCAAGGCAGGATTTCACAAGTAGGTGTGAGTCCCCTTTGAAGAAAGGTGACTTCAAAGACTAAAATGGGTATAAAAGGGCACCCAAATCTACAGACTTTAGAAACACTTCTGGAACCAAGTGAAACCTCTGCCTGGAGAAGAGCTGATAACTAAGGAAGAAGTGCTGCCCTGCCTGTGACTGTGCTTTGTGGAGCTTTCCTGCAGTGCTGCTTCTGCCAGAGTAAGAGGGCAAAGACTGGACTTTGTGTGCATTCCATCTTGTGAAGAAATCTCCAAGGGCTTCATTTAGAACTTGCCTCCTGTTGTTTGAAGTCTCAGGAACAGCAAAGACTTCTCTCTGCCTGCACCTGGAGTCTCTGGAGAGACTCCTGCTCTAACAAGTAGTGCCCTATCCAGTCCCTGGGCCCTTGAAAGGAAAGCTGGTGGAAATCCAAGAAAATCGACTTCGGATGACTCTGGACCGACGCCGCTGCTGAATCCGGTAACGCCGCCTGCACCTGACGCCGTGACCTTCGCTGGAACGCGACGCTCTTCGCAGGCCCGATGCCGCTGCAGCCCCGCTGAAGTCCACGGCTCCGTGGAAGTCGCCGCACCCCATCGCGACCGATGCCGCTCGAAGCGGGTGGATTCAACGTTTCGCACAGACGCCGCGATCCCCGACTTCGCGCATCGGCTTGTTTTCCCTCTTTACCAAAGGTACTGTACTTGGGGGTCTACGCGACTCCGTGTCTGGCGCCGCTGGTGTTGGCTTGTTGGGAACGACTCAGTCACAACGCCGTGTTAACATCTCATCGAAGCATTTTTGTTTCTAAGCACTATTTTTGAGTTTAATCTCTAAAAATTCATAACTTGACTTGTGTATGTCGGATTTTAGTCATTTTGGTCTTGTTTTGTTTAGATAAATATTTCCTATTTTTCTAAACCAGTGTTGTGTCATTTTGTAGTGTTTTCATTAAGTTACTGTGTGTGTTGGTACAAATACTTTACACCTAGTGCTCTGAAGTTAAGCCTACTGCTCTGCCAAGCTACAAAGGGGGTAAGCAGGGGTTAGCTGAGGGTGATTCTCTTTTACCCTGACTAGAGTGAGGGTCCTTGCTTGAACAGGGACTGTCAACCAAAGACCCCATTTCTAACAGCTGACACTATTGTAACTAATGTTGGTAGCCCTTCATTGTTGTTGTTGTTAGTTTATATGCATGCACAAAATAGTATGTCCCCTGACCTGTAATCAAGGAGCTGGTGCTCCGAAACGAGTTAGGAATTTATTATCAATAAACATGTCCTTGCTGTCACGGCTGTGTTGCTTTCGTCGAGGGATTTTATCCCTATGAGGCTGGAACAACATTTGATGAATATATATATATATATATATATATAGTATTAAATATTACTGATAATTATTTTGTTTACATTATATTAATGATATATTTGTGTCAGTGATCCTTCATAATAATGCTCCTCCAGCAGTGCCATGATTTACATTGTCGAATTGCACATTGAGTAATCATTGTCCCCAGCCTTGACAGTCTGTTACCAATCCTTGGGCAGACTGTGTGGCAGTACCAGATTCATGTTTGATTACACCTGCGAATTTCAGGTTATCACCAGCAGCTTGCCCTTACAAAGTGATTTGAGCAAATGTACCCACCTTATGCCATGAGACACCCAATGACTTTTATCAACTAAAAAACCAAGAACACACTAGCATGAATCTCTTTTTCTCAAATGAATCACTACACAATCACCAGATATAAGGCGTGATTTAGATATTGGCAGACAGGTTACTCCATCACAACAGTGACGGATATCCCATCTGCAGAAATCTAAATCCCAATGGGAACTTTATTGCCACAGCCAGAGATTAGTCAATCTTTTCCTGAGCCTGCGCCAGTTAAGAATAGTAATACGTTTAGCACCCTTTTTTAAATATATTATCTAGTAATTTGCCAATATTATAGTAGAATATTGCTGGCATCAATTTGAAAGTTAATTTGAATGATTGGTTGGATTGTTGTAAATCAATTGGATGGGTTAGAAAGGAGACCTGGGCGATGTTTTATAATGGATATGAATGTTATTCTAAAGCTGCCTTGTCTTCCAACTCAGGCAGAGCTAACAGAAGTTTATCGATCTGGTTTAAGCTAATTTTAGTCTGCCACATCTCTGAAACTGAGGTTGACCACAGTGGAATTCAGATGTTCTATATCAAATTTAATTTTGTTTTGTGTTTGTATTTATTTAACTTTTATCATGATATCCTAAGCCAGTTAGTTTGTTGTAAATTTAATTATTTGATCATGTTGATTGATGGGTTACGTATGCTTGGTACATGTCAAAGTTGGTGGCTCTCAATATGCTGTTATGTCAAGACTTCAATCCTAAATTATGCGCTAATTCTTTTTTATTTGGCAGTCTCAGCTCTGCCTGAGAATTATAGATGCCACCTGACTTCTCGGGATAGATAGTTTCAAACTATATCATTGAGATGGATGCAGTTATACACTTGAGTAAGAGATCTGTCCATATTCATGTATTCCTACTTTTTAGATGGGGCTGTAGCACAGTCATTGAAGATATCATTGTGTCACACAATTTGGCTAATTATCAATTGGTAGGGGAAATGATGGAAAGGAGACATGGGGATCACAATCCTTTTCAACATAGTTTTCATTAACCATACATTTTGCTGTTTTCCTCTCAGTGATAATTTTGTCTTTCCACTAAGGGTAACAGACTTAAATTGGCTTAAAAAAGTTGGCTTGGAAACCACCTGTCTCAATTTATAATCTTTCTCTCATCCAAGGCTACTCAAATGGACATTATTACTTCTTTTATAGGTCTGGGCATCACAATTAAGGGATTATCATTAAAACCATTATCACATTTTGATTCTGTGGAACCAAAGTGGTTTGATGAAGCGTGTTCCCTTGTTAACAGACACCTTTGTGTCTCCTTGACCAACAATCCAATGAACAGGGAGGAGGTAATCACTCAGATTTTGTTATTGAGCTACAGTAAAACACAGGAAACTTATAACTCCCTTATGAATGCATGTAAGATGAAAGATCCTAAATTATTTTGGCAAATAGCATCAAAATAAAAAATGGCCTTATGACTAGGTTGACTGCCAATCAGTAGGTCGGCTATTTTACCACAATTTATAGTTTTTGCCCGAATTCATGCCCTATTAATGTATTCTCAGAACCCATGACTTTTTTAGTGGAAACCCTATGATCATCATGAAGTAGCAGTAGCTATAAGCAATAGTGTCACTGGTGAGGCACCTAGGCCATATGGTGTGGAATTTTACAAATCAATGATAGCTGAGCACCCCTCCTTACTAATGTGGTAAATAATACCAGTAGAGCCAAAATACCCAGCTCTTGGGCTATGTCTATTATAGCTCCAATTTTGAAAAAGGGCATGATTAAAGTAATTGAAAATGTTGTGTTCAAAAGAATACTTGATTGGGTTTCAGATAACCACATTGTTTGTGAAGCACAGTATGGATTCCAAGAGGGCTTAGGTACAATGGATCAATACCTTAATTTACATACATGTATTAGCAAGTGTACTATTGCAAAAGGCTGGCCTTTGTACATCGCTTTCTGGATTTATGAGGTGATTTTGATCTAAATTGTGGCAGCACCTCAGAAATACTAGCCTGGAGAATTGTTGACTTTTTTGTCAGCAATTCAATCTCACGTTTCTGCTAAGGTCAGGTTTGGGGATGAAGAATAGTGCATAGTATGTATTGGCTCCCATCTTATTGATTGTACACATTAACAATTTGAATTTTGCTTTAACTAGTTATGGACAGGACAAATCCTGTCATGGGTACAAGGCTGATTCTGGCTCTTATATTTGCAGAAGATGCAGTATTATTAGCTCAGAGGCCAAATGGTTTGAAAGATTTTGTCAATTCTTTTGTCACCTTTACAGAGGACCTTGAACTAGAGATTAACTTTATTAAATTACACATACTGATATGTAGCACTGGCAGCAGTAGACCTCACATCCTTTATGTTAAAGAGAGTGTATTATAAAAAGTGCAACAATTCCCTTATGTTTGATTGCTCCAACTCTTGGTCCCCATGCTTGGCTGGTAGGTGCCAAAGTTACTCTCAGTCAATTAGCATTGTGTTTACTATCCACTCTAATATTAGATATAAACCCATGGGGGGTAATTCGACCCTGGCCGCCAGGGTAGGGGACCGCGGATGCACCGCCAACAGGCTGGCGGTGCATCCAGACCCATTCTGACCGCGGCGGTAAAGCCGCGGTCAGAAAAGGGAAACCGGTTTCCCGCCGGTTTTCCCCTGGGCTGCAGGCAGCGCCGCCATGGGGATTCTGATCCCCTTCCCGCCAGCCTGGTTCTGGCGGTTTTGACCGCCAGAACCAGGCTGGCGGGAACGGGTGTCGTGGGGCCCCCTAACAGGGCCCCACATTGATTTCCAGTGTCTGCATAGCAGACACTGGAAATCGCGACGGGTGCAACTGCACCCGTCGCACAAAAGCAACTCCGCCGGCTCCATTCGGAGCCGGCTTCATCGTTGCTGTGGCTTTCCCACTGGGCGGGCGGGCGGCCTTTTGGCGGTCGCCCGCCCGCCCAGCGGGAAAGCCAGAATGACCGCCACGGTCTTTTGACCGCGGTACGGTCTTCTGGCGGTTCCCACTTGGCGGGCGGCAACCGCGCCCGCCAAACTAGGAATCAGCCCCATGGTTTCTTTATTGGAGATCAATGCAGTGTATCCCATATGGTTATACTAATAAAGACACATGCAGGTTGTGGAGAACCTCTTTTGTCAATGTCTCCTCCCCCTGCTGCCCTGTGCCCCACACTAATTTATTCACAAGGAGTTGGGGCTTAGTTATGTTGAAGACATTATAAAACTTGCCCCACTAATGCTATGGGTCTCCAAACAACTATCCCTAATATATCATAGTAAACAGCTGTTCATTTATAAAAAATGTATTTCAAGAGCAATATTTTAACAAAGGAAATTAATGAAATAATTCAAAGAGGTTGACTCCATAACAGCTCTGAACGTCTCTCAACAGGTGAAAGGATCAACACATTCAAATAGACATTAGTTAGACTTGGTTTTTGATGCAAAAATAGATATAAAAGACAATAAAATATTTTCTTGTACATAGTCAGCTCCTTTTATGATAGAATACCTTATTTCTATCAAGAAAGATCACTGGAAGTTAGAAATAAAAAAAATTGTAAGCAATGATATATAGAACAATTACCTGTGACACTTCAACAAACCACACCTATACTAGTGAATCGATTCTCAAAGCAGAACAAAAATTCTAAAGCTGGGCGACAACAAGGTTAAGAATCATGTATTACTTCAGAAAAAGAAAAAAATATTTCCAGAGCAAAACCTGTGCCTTGGTACACAAAAGTATTAAAGGAGGCTTAGGGGGTTATTCCAACTTTGGAGGAAGTGGTAATCCGTCCCAAAAGTGACGGTAAAGTGACGGATATACCACCAGCCGTATTACAAGTCCATTATATCCTATGGCACTCGTAATATGGCTGGTGGTAAATCCGTCACATTTGGGACGGATTACCACCTCCTCCAAAATTGGAATAACCCCCTTAATCTGCACCAAATAGAATGCCAGTGGTGTAGGGAGCATTCAGTAGAATTAAAAGAGAAATTTAAAAACGAAATGCATATATATAAATATTATAAACTAAGATTGTTTATACCAACAGGATACTGGGGGCTACAGATAAACAAAAGGAAATATTTAATATACTCCAGGAGGTAACCTCCCCAGAAGAGGTGATGCCCAAGTAGAACCCCTCTCAGGAGCTCTGTGATAAACGTAATTACTTTTCTTTTCAAAAAGGTACAGATAATTAAATACAGTATTTTTCCTGAATCCTCGAAATTAAGGGGAACCAAATAGGGAGAGAGAAATAATACAGTATTATCCAACTTACTGGAACTTGAAGAACAGCAAATGGTTGAACTTCTCACCACTGTTAAATCTGGCTCCCCTAGAGACCCTTGTCCTTCTGCTTTCCTGAAAGAGTTTACATCTATTATGCCCTCAGTTTAAGGCTCTATTTAATCAACCCCCTAAGCAAGGTACAATGCAGCATCCCTTTAAACATGTGGAAATAATTTCCTTGTTCAACAAATACAAGGAGCAGATCTAACTGTCCTAAAACAATATGGGGGTCATTCTGACCTCGGCGGTAAAAGGCCCTTACCGCCGGTCAGAAGTCCGCCATTCTACCGCCGCGGCCGCGGTAAACCGCCACAGTCATTCTGACCACCAACTGTGAAACCGCCAAAAACCCGACATCCAAGGAAGGCCGCCTCATCAGCGGGCCGCGGAAAACTGGAGGTGACCAAACCTCCACCGTCACGCCAACACAAACACGCCCATGCCATTCTGACCCACGAATCCACGCGGCGGTCTTTCAACCGCGGTATTCCATTGGCGGTACACACCGCCGCGCTCAAAATACACACACAGCTCCAAAACACTGCCACATTGGACAATTCGAATTACACACACCTGATACACATACACACAACACTCCCACACATCCAATCAACTATAAAACACACACCCACATCACCCACAAACCCCCACTAGTTGGAAATTGGAGAGAAGGCGATAGAGAGAGAGATAGAGAGAGCGAGCACAGCAATCGAATACCCCAACACACAGGAACCCAACTTCATCACCCACACCACATTTACGCACACATCACCACATATCACCACGCACATCACCACAAACACCACCCCACACCTCATCCACGCCACCCCATGGCACCCCAAAGACACCCCAGGTTCTCGGACCAAGAACTCAGGGTCATGGTGGAGGAAATTATAAGGGTTGAGCCCCAGCTCTTCGGCACACAGGTGCAGCACACCACTATAGCAAGGAAGGCTGAGCTATGGCAAAGGATCGTAGACAGGGTCAACGCTGTGGGACAGCATCCCAGAAACCGGGAAGACATCAGAAATCGATGGAACGACCTACGGGGGAAGGTGCGCTCGATGGTGTCGTGACACAACATCGCTGTGCAGAAGACTGGCGGCGGACCCCCACCCACTCCACCCCAATTCACAGCATAGGAGCAAGAGGTAGTAAACATCATGCATCCTGATGGCCTCGCTGGAGTACACGGAGGAATGGACTCTGGTAAGTCGAATCTCAACTACTTCACCCCCCCCAACCACCAGCATGCCAACCCACACCCCCCCTCACCCCCAATCTCAACCCCCCAGCACACAACCTCCCTGCCAATGTCTCACCGGCACAATCCACCCTAAACCACACCAACCCCTGAATGCCAACACAAACCATAGACAGCCACCACCAAAGCATGACCATTGCACATACCCATACACCCCCCCCCCCCACCACCCTCACAACACCTCCCACAAGGGAATGCCAGCACTGGGGGACAAGGGCACTCAAAATGCACGCTATGGCACACACAGAAGCAATAACCATACTCCTTTACCCCTGCAGGGCCCGAACGCCAACACACCGCCACGGAGGGTCCAGATTTGTCCATCCCACCCCCAGAACAGGCCCCGAGCGAGGACAGCAGCTCTGTCGACCTAGAACCTGATGACCAGCCCGGACCATCGGGGACCTCTGGACAGTCGGTTCCCCACACACAGACACAGGCCACAGCAGACCCAACCCCCTCTGGGAACACCAGCACAGCTCCCACCCAGCGGGCCCATGCCTCTGTCTCCAGGACGCGTCAATCAGCGGTGTGTCCACCACTACAGGGCACCCAGGCTGACCCAACACCCCAACAACAACAGGGACCTGGGGGCAGTGGTAGTGGGCACACCGTCCAGGGGACAGAGGCCCGGGGAAACAGGGCAACTGGGAGGGCTGCTGTGCGACAGGGGGGGGAGGACAGGCCCAGGGAACCGACTCTCCAAGAGGCCCTCACCACCATCATGGGAGCATATCACCACTCCCAGGAGACGATGGCGACGGTACTGGCCAGGTTCACCGAGATCCAGGCACAGCAGGAGGAACGCTACATGGGGTTCAGCAATGAACTCAGGAACATCGCTACCGCCATGGGGACCATAGTCCAGGCCCTCAACCGGATAGAAAACACATTGCGGGACACTGTGGCACCACAAAGGGCCCCTGTCACTAGCCAGGAACAGCCTACCACCTCCGCCGGCGCTAGTGGTCAGGAGGCCCCCACAGAACGACGGGCCACCAGAACCCCACCTCCTGCCGAAGAACAACCACCCCGCAAGAGGAACCTGAGATCTCACAGGAAGACAGAGTAGGATGCCAACCCCCCGCCAGCATAAGATACCCCCTGATGTCATCCCACTGTCCCACAGTGTCACCCTGTCCAACCTTGAACTGCCCCTGCTCCGTCCTTCCACAGGCATATGGAAAATGCCCCTGTGAAACTGAGAACTGGGCTCTGCCATGGACATAACTCCACCCTCACCCATCACCGTTTTAATATCATGTACCAATATCTAGCACTAAAAATAAAACCCTCATTGCACTGAAATCATTCAGGAGTCAGCCTGTATTATTTACAAATGTATAACACATTACTGATCAATAATGTTCTGTTATTTTTGTGATGACAACATACCGATGTCAATAAGCATTAGTCCATGGGATAACCAAGCAGAAGTTACGCAGTGGGTCATACAGCACTGAAAAGGGAAGGGAAAATCAAACATTAGTTTAAAAGAACTGGGGGGAAATACACAAAGTAAAGATGCAGGGGGCTTTCAGGAAATGTTAAATGGCGTGGGTGATTCTTACCTGTGTGCTACTGAAAATACTGTTGGATAACTCTGTCCCGGTTGTCTGTGTCGTCCTCTTCGTCTTCCTCCTCTTCACTCTCCGCAGGCTCCACAGCTGCTTCAACACCACCATCTGGACCATCGTCCTGCAGGAAAGGCACCTGACGTCGCAATGCCAGATTGTGAAGCATACAGCAGGCCACGATGATCTGGCACACCTTCTTTGGTGAGTACATCAGGGATCCCCCTGTCATATGCAGGCACCTAAACCTGGCTTTCAGGAGCCCAAAGGTTCTTTCTATGACCCTCCTAGTTCGCCCATGGGCCTCATTGTACCGTTCCTCTGCCCTGGTCCGGGGATTCCTCACTGGGGTCAATAGCCAAGGCAGGATGGGGTAACCAGAGTCACCAATTAGCCACACACGGTGTCTCTGTAGCTGTTCCATCACATAAGGGATGCTGCTATTACACATCACATACGCGTCATGCACTGACCCAGGGAACTTGGCATTCACATGGGAGATGTACTGGTCAGCCAAACAGACCACCTGGACGTTCATAGAATGGTAACTTTTCCTGTTTCTGTACACCTGCTCATCGTCTTTTGGGGGGACTAAAGCCACATGGGTCCCATCAATGGCACCAATGATGTTGGGGATATGTCCAAGGGCATAGAAATCACCCTTCACAGTGGCCAAATCAACCTCCTCAGGGAATACAATGTAGCTCCGCATGTGTTTCGTCAGGGCAGACAACACTCTAGACAAAATTTTTGAAAACATAGGCTGAGACATTCCAGATGACATGGCCACTGTTGTCTGGAATGAGCCACTTGCCAAGAAATGGAGGACTGACAGAACCTGCACTAGAGGGGGAATTCCTGTGGGTTGGCGGATGGGGGACATCAGGGCTGGCTCCAGCTGGGCACACAGTTCATGTATAGTGGCTCGGTCAAGTCGGTATCGTAGTATGATATGGCATTCTTCCATTGTCGACAGGTCCACCAGCGGTCGGTACACGCGAGGATTCATCCTTCTCCTTGCAAGTCCCAGCGGACGGTGCCTAGGAAGGACAACATGGAGCACAGAGTCAAGCAAATCACAGGTACGTAACCACAGCATGCCTAGCACACGATTATCTATGTATTGAAAGGCGTGTATGTGTGGCAATGCAAGGCCTAGGCCTGTGTGACGCAGTACAAATTATGCCATGTGGGCCCTTGAAATGGCGGCTGCCTGACCTGTGAAGTGGGAAAATGGGATGTGAGGTCAATGCGCTGGCGTGGCACACCGTGGCGGTAGGCGGTCGAAGACCGCTATACGAAGCCGCATTGGTTAACATTGAAGCCTATGGGTTTCAGGAGCCAATGACGAGGTGCGCCAGCGGTCGCGGTACGCACCGCGGCGGTACGCACCGTCGCGGGCGTGACCGCCATTTTCAATCTGCTTAATCACTCGAGACCTGATCATCCACAGGAGAGGACCTATACTGCAAGTGCTGCTGTGACCTCGGTCTGGAAGTGACAATGGCTGCTGCGACTGGGGAAAGGGCCCCTGCCTTCATGTCTGAGGAGTTGGAGAAACTTGTGGATGGGGTCCTCCCCCAGTATGCGTTACTCTACGGTCCTCCAGACCAACAGGTAAGTACACTGGGTGCACATTGAATGGGCTATGCCTGTGTGGAGTGGGGTGGATGTAAGTTGGTGGGGTGGGGGGCGAATGAGGAGTGCAACGCACGACAGATGAGAGCATGTGCCATATGGCAAGGTTGGGGAGGGGGGGCCAATCACATCTAACATGCAGAAAATTAATGAATTTTTCCTTCACACCCTTTACATGTCAAATAGGTCAGCGCCCATCAGAAAGTGGACATTTGGCGTGCCATCGCCAAGGAAGTCCGGGCCCTGGGGGTCCACGTCAGACGGGACACCCACTGCTGCAAGAGGTGGGAGGACATCCGCCGCGGAACCAGGAAGACCGCCGAGTCACTGCTGGGGATGGCCTCCCAACCTAGGAGGGGTGCCAGTCATACCCTGACCCCCCTGATGTCCCGGATCCTGGCGGTGGCCTACCCTGATTTGGATGGGCGCTTGAGGACATCACAGCAGACACAAGGGGGTGAGTATCAGCACATTCTGCTATCTTTATGCGCAGTGGAGGCGTCTGGGTGGGGGAGGAGGGTTGTGGGTGACATTAGGCCAGGGCGCTTTCTGTATTGTAGTCCTCTCCTTTAGGCATGGCCCTGTGCTCCCGGCCCCCACCTCTGTAGGGTGACAAGTACAGCTATTGATGGTCCAGCATCACACATGTGCGCCTTTGTCGTCTCTAGACCTGTTGTCCTAGTCAGAAGTACTGAGTAGTGTACCCCGAATGCGCGGCTTAGTGCATGAGGCTCCTGTGTCTGTCCTCTCCGCCAACGGTGTTGACATTGCATGCACTCAACCTGGTCTTTGTTTTTCTCCCCCCACCCTTCTTCTTCATCTTCTTGTGCATGTGTGCATTAGCATCATCAGGCGGAGGAGAATTGGCATCGGAGCACGAGGGAGCTGCAAGTCACAAGGCCCCGGTGGGCCCAGGAACAGACACGGAGGGCACCAGTGATCCGGAGGGCGAGGGAAGCACCACAATGGGGACCGGTGGTGACACCAGCGACACCGACACGTCCTCGGATGGGAGCTCCCTAGCGGTGGCGGCAACATCCGGGCACCCCGCCTCTACAGGTACAGCCGCCACCCAGCGCACCAGCCCCGCCCTCCCAGCAGCCCCTCAGCCTACGCTCCGTGCCCGCTCGCCCAGGAAGGCGGGCGTCTCCTTCGCCCCAGGCACCTCAGCCCCTGCCCCTGTCACCCCTGCTGCCCTCAGTGAGGAGGTCATTGACCTCCTTCAGACCATCATTGTTGGGCAGACTACCCTTTTGAATGCCATCCAGGGGGTAGAAAGGGAGGTGCATCGGAGCAATGCCTACCTGGAGGGCATTCATTCGGGTCAGGCTGCCCATCAACGATCGTTCAATGCTCTGGCCTCAGAACTAACGGCAGCCATTGTCCCTGTTTCCAGCCTCCCTCTTCTGACTGCCTCCACCCTGTCTCTGTCTCCTGTTCCTCAGCCTATCCCATCCACACCATCAGACCAGCCTGCACACACCTCAACACCCAAGGGCAGCTCATCCAGACACAAGCACCACAGAACCCACAAGCATTCACCCAAGCAACACCCAGATGCAGACATTCCAACAGTCACTGCCACCTCTGTGTCCCCCTCCTCCTCGTCTCCCTCCTCCCTCCCTGTGACGTCTACACTCCCACCTGCATGCACACCACCATCAGCCAGTGCTTCCATCACCAGCACACCCTCCAGTCCAGTCCGCACACGTGCAGTCACCACCCCCACTACCATTTACACGTCCCCTGTGTCCTCTCCCACTGTGTCTGTCACCCCCTCATCCAAGACACACAAACGCAGGCAGACACCCACCCAACAGCCATCCACCTCACGACAGCCTCCAGCACAATCACCTGCACCCAAAGACAGCACACCTGACTCTCCGACAACCACATCCTCTTCCTCCACTCCCATCACCACTTCTCCTACCCTTTACCTTGGTCCTAAAAAAGTTTTCCTCGCTAATCTTAACCTCTTTCCCTCCCATGACCCACCCCCCCCATCTGCAAAGAGTCCCAAGAGCACCTCAGCCACCACCAGCCCAGCTTCGAGTGTCACTGTGGTGCATGGGTTCTGGAGTCCACCCTTTGCCAGCAGAGACACTTCAATCAGCAGCCAGGGGACAGCCAGCCCCCCCCCCAGGCAAGAGGACCAGGAAACTAAAGGGCCGCCGTGAGAGGACTGACACGGCTGCCCCCAAGGAGCAAAGTTCGCCCACTTCACCAGCCACAAAATCTAGGGGAGGCAAGGGCCCGAGAGCCCCATCTAAGGAGCGAAAGGGCAGCAAGGCGGAGAAGTCAGCCAGCAGGAGCGCGGAGCAGGAGGGCCCCACAAGCCCCATCCCAGGTGTTAGGGAGGACACCAAAGGGCCCAGGACTCCGTCACCGAAGGGTCCAGCAACAGCACGGTCGGAGGGCGACTGAGCAGGGAGTCCAGGCCTGGTCTGGCTCCCTTGACTTACTGGACGAGCATCGCTGAAGAGGGCCCCGCCGTGAAGATAGGCACAGCTGAACAGGGCCCCGCCGTGCAGAAGAGCACCGCTGAACAGGGCCCCACCGTGCAGAAGAGCACCGCTGAAGAGGGCCCCGCCGTGCAGAAGAGCACCGCTGAACAGGGCCCCGCCGTGAAGATAGGCACCGCTGAACAGGGCCCCGCCGTGAAGATAGGCACCGCTGAACAGGGCCCCGCCGTGCAGAAGAGCACCGCTGAACAGGGCCCCGCCGTGCAGAAGAGCACCGCTGAAGAGGGCCCCGCCGTACAGAAGACCACCGCTGAACAGGGCCCCGCCGTGAAGATAGGCACCACTGAACAGGGCCCCGCCGTGAAGATAGGCACCGCTGAACAGGGCCCCGCCGTGTAGAAGAGCACCGCTGAACAGGGCCCCGCCGTGAAGATAGGCACCGCTGAACAGGGCCCCGCCGTGACGATAGGCACCGCTGAACAGGGCCCCGCCGTGAAGATAGGCACCGCTGAACAGGGCCCCGCCGTGCAGAAGAGCACCGCTGAACAGGGCTCCGCCGTGCAGAAGAGCACCGCTGAAGAGGGCCCCGCCGTGCAGAAGAGCACCGCTGAACAGGGCCCCGCCGTGAAGATAGGCACCGCTGAACAGGGCCCCTCCGTGAAGATAGGCACCGCTGAACAGGGCCCCGCCGTGCAGAAGAGCACCGCTGAACAGGGCCCCGCCGTGCAGAAGAGCACCGCTGAAGAGGGCCCTGCCGTGCAGAAGAGCACCGCTGAACAGGGCCCCGCCGTGAAGATAGGCACCGCTGAACAGGGCCCCGCCGTGAAGATAGGCACCGCTGAAGAGGGCCCCGCCGTGCAGAAGAGCACCGCTGAAGAGGGCCCCGCCGTCTCAAGCACCGCTCCGCTGGGCCCCGCCGTCTCAAGCACCGCTCCGCTGGGCACCGCCGTCTCAAGCACCGCTGAACAGGGCCCTTCCTGTCAAGCACCGCTCCGCTGGGCCCCGCCGTCTCAAGCACCGCTGAACAGGGCCCTTCCTGTCAAGCACCGCTCCGCTGGGCCCCGCCGTCTCAAGCACCGCTCCGCTGGGCACCGCCGTCTCAAGCACCGCTGAACAGGGCCCTTCCTGTCAAGCACCGCTCCGCTGGGCCCCGCCGTCTCAAGCACCGCTCCGCTGGGCACCGCCGTCTCAAGCACCGCTGAACAGGGCCCTTCCTGTCAAGCACCGCTCCGCTGGGCCCCGCCGTCTCAAGCACCGCTCCGCTGGGCCCCGCCGTCTCAAGCACCGCTCCGCTGGGCCCTTCCTGTCAAGCATCGCTCCGCTGGGCCCCGCCGTCTCAAGCACCGCTCCGCTGGGCCCTTCCTGTCAAGCATCGCTCCGCTGGGCACCGCTGTCTCAAGCACCGCTCCGCTGGGCACCGCCGTCTCAAGCACCGCTGAACAGGGCCCTTCCTGTCAAGCACCGCTCCGCTGGGCCCCGCCGTCTCAAGCACCGCTCCGCTGGGCCCCGCCGTCTCAAGCACCGCTCCGCTGGGCCCTTCCTGTCAAGCATCGCTCCGCTGGGCCCCGCAGTCTCAAGCACCGCTCCGCTGGGCCCTTCCTGTCAAGCATCGCTCCGCTGGGCACCGCCGTCTCAAGCACCGCTCCGCTGGGCACCGCCGTCTCAAGCACCGCTGAACAGGGCCCTTCCTGTCAAGCACCGCTCCGCTGGGCCCCGCCGTCTCAAGCACCGCTCCGCTGGGCCCTTCCTGTCAAGCATCGCTCCGCTGGGCCCCGCCGTCTCAAGCACCGCTCCGCTGGGCCCTTCCTGTCAAGCATCGCTCCGCTGGGCACCGCCGTCTGAAGCACCGCTCCGCTGGGCACCGCCGTCTCAAGCACCGCTCCGCTGGGCCCTTCCTGCATGCACTGTTAACGGTTCACTATGCCCACCATGCCTCCTCCTTGACCAGTGGAGACTGTAATCCACCTGATGGACTGTGGCTTTGCACTCCCCAGGATGGTACAGTGGGCAACCCACCCACTGTATAGACTTGAGAGACTGTGGCTTTGCACTCCCCAGGATGGTACAGTGGGCAACCCACCCACTGTAGAGACTTGTGAGACTGTGGCTTTGCACGCCCCATGATGGTACAGTGGGCAACCCACCCACCGTATAGACTTGAGAGACTGTGGCTTTGCACTCCCCAGGATGGTACAGTGGGCAACCCACCCACTGTAGAGACTTGTGAGACTGTGGCTTTGCACGCCCCATGATGGTACAGTGGGCAAACCACCCACTGTAGAGACATGAGAGACTGTGGCTTTGCACTCCCCAGGATGGTACAGTGGGCAAGCCACCCACTGTAGAGACTTGAGAGACTGTGGCTTTGCACTCCCCAGGATTGAACAGTGGCCATGGAGGCCCCTCGTGGATATGGCGTCGTGGAATCATCTGGCTGAGGTGCCCCCCCTTCCCTTCCCCCTGAGGTGCCTGTAGTTTTTTCATCAGATGCCCCTGCAGTGTTCTCTCCAAAGGACTCAGGTCTCCTGTGTGGGCTTTACCCTTGTGTTGTTACACTTTGGCCCACGGACACTTCGATTTTCTTTTGGTGTGCAGGACTAATTGCCTCGGTTATCCATTGCACTGTATATAGAATTATTTTGATATTGATTTTTTGGCAAGTTGACCAATACTTTTCAGAGCCTATTTTGTACATACATTTTTATTCACAATTTAATTATGTCTTTGCATTTTTCAGGGGGGTTTGGGTGGTGTCACTGTGACTTGTTGCTCTGCATTGGTGTGTACATATTGGGGGGGTGGGAGTGTATCGCGTATGTGTGTGCCCGTAAGCTTTCCTCCTCCCCCCTCCCGTGTGTCGTAGGTGCAGTACTCACCGTTGTCGTCTGCGCCGGAGTTCGTACTCGTGGTAGATGAGCAGGTAGACGAGAGCGGGTAGGATGTTTAATTCGGGTTCCATGCTGTCCTCCTTCCTCGTGGAGTGCGTAAAGGTGCGCGTTTTCCCGTTCGTAGTCTGTTTCCGCCGTGTTTTTATCGGCGGTGCTCCCGCCCCGGAAAAGGTAGCGGATTGGTGAGTTATGATACTGTGGGCAGTACATTGTCTGCCGCCTGCCTGTTGGCGGTGACCGCCGCGCTGTTTGTCTGTACCGCCGTGGCGGGCGGAGTGTTAATGTGGCGGTCTGTTTTGGCGGTTCCCGCCAGGGTCAGAATTCCATTTTTTGGACCGCCAGCCTGTTGGCGGGTTGGCCGCCGCTTTATCACCGACCGCCAGGGTTAGAATCACCCTCTATATGTGAATATCATTGCTCCTCTTCTCAGCAAAGTTGTTAGAGGCCCATGCAGCCCAAGAATTGTGGATCCATTTACAGGATATGAACTTCCTCCAGCCAGCTTCAGCAGGTTTCCACCTACTGCACAGCAAGGAATCTGCAATGGTGACTGTGTTGGAAGATTTAAGAGGGAAAATCGACCTGGGTAATGTTGCACTGGTTTTACTGGATTTATCTGCAACCTTAACACAGTCAACCATAGGATTTTGATCAACTGTCTTGAGGCAGCAGGAGTTGAAGGCAAAGCACTGCACTGGATCACATCCTTCTTAAAAGAGTGAACACAGACTGACAGACCTAAGCAATTTACTTCTAAACTCAAGAAGTTGGAGAGCAGCGTTCCTCAGAGATCTTCACTGTTCTCTCATCTTTTCAACCTTTACATTAGTCTCCTCATTGTAGAGCTAGTGTCCAGGGGTTCTTGTGTTTACAATTACACTGACAACTCTAAATAGTTATTCAATCTAGACATTCCTCCCTCTCCCTACGTATATTTTCAAAATACAAAGAGATATATTGCTAGTTGGAGACTAACCTATTAAAGTTGAATGCAGACAAAACAGCGATAGTGCTGATGAGTAACAGGAGCTGAGTTTAAACTCCCTTTATCGGCCAAATGATTGGGGTACCTCCAATTCCATCTACCGCAGTTAAGAGCTTAAGGGTGGTGACTGATAGAAACCTCTCACTAATGCCACAAGTGAACTCCTTGGTATCCAAATGCATATTCCTGTTAAAAATGCTGAGGAAACTTGCACCATTACTAAAGGTACAAACACAAAAGCTACTTGTGATTGCTGCTATTACTTCACAACTTGTTTATGAGAATGCAATCTGTGCAGGTTTCCCAAAAACTGCTCAGCACAAACTGCAAATCATTCAGAACGAGACTGCTAGGCTACTTTTTTTTCTACCTAGTTATTAACATGCTACTTCCTTATTATAGAAACTTCACTACTTCCCTGTACAATTACAAATTCAATTTAAAGTGCGCTGTATGGCATTTAAAAGCCTGAATGGAGAGGCTCATGGCTTCTTGAATAACAGATTCAAAAAATATTTACCTCAGAGTAAGTTGATATCTTTCTATATTACTCAGTTAATAATACCTGGTTTTCAGAAGAGCAGATCTGGGGGGAGGAGATTTGCAGTGATATCTCCCATGATGTGGACCTCTCTGCAGTAATAGTTTGCCATATGACAGATTACATGTCTTCTAAAACAGTCTGAAGACCTGGCTGTTCAATTTAAACAGGCTTACGGGACTTAGGGGTTAAATCACCTTCACAAGCCAGGGTATTTCACAAGCTCCAAGAGACTATTGAGGAATGTGCACTTTACGAGAATACCATAACATAACTTAACATAACATAACATGACATAACATAACAAAACATAACATAACAGCTGATTTGGAGTTTGGCAAAGAGGTACTCTTTGCAAAAGTGATGAAGTAACCTCACTGCCAAACCCCTGGTGTGCCTGCCAGATTTAGTGGTGGGCCGATTGTGAAGTTTATGCTAGCAGAGTAAAATTTACTTCATCATCATAAACATTCGTCCCACAGCACAAGGGAGTAGTGGGCAGCCGCCCTTCTAAGAGTGGGCCTTTAAGTAGCATTTTTTACTGTCTTTTATAGCCTTGTGGTGAGGGGCAGTAAAAAAGAAAAATTACCCTCACTTCATGGGAGTAAGCTTCCATGGTGTGGGGCTCATTACTTTTTTGTTTTTCAAAACCAAACTCCTGCTTTGGGAATTTGTTTTTGAAGTGGCTTGACAGCCGGCTGTAATGTTTGACACAGGCATCAAACTTTTCCTTGACGACGGGTCCTGCCAATGTATAGAGATGTTCGTCGGGCCAGCATGTATCTCTAAATTTGTTAGAAGTAGTAATGCCAGGGTGGCCATGTCTGCCTTTAAACTGTGCAGAAACCCTAAATCAGGCTGTAAGCACAACTCCACTACCAAATATAAATGTACTTTATAGTTTGCCATCGCAGTTTAAGTTCCAATCTGACATGATTAGAACAGGGGAGTAGCTACCAGTGCTGTAGACAGTGCAAAGTACTGGGTATCAGAAGTGAGGGGGGGTCCCAAGTACAACAACCCCTTAAGTCATGAGCAGGCACTTAAATAACCATGTTGGACTTATAAAGGTGAAAATGCTTGAGTATATTTAGCAACGGTTTTGTGTTGTCCTTGCTCCAAGTAAAGGGGTGCAGGGTAATGCGAAACCTATAATGAAATTTACCAAGCCACGCAAGGCTCTTTGTGTGGCCCTGCATGGCTTAGAGTATCTGGAGTAATTCAAGGCAGCATGGGTGGGGAGTGGGTGTTTCCATGCATCCACCCCACCCATGGATTCTGAAGCATTTCCAGATTAACCAACACTGGAAGACCTGGGAATGCATCAGAATGCTACACTTTCCCAGGTGAGGGTAATGCGCAGGAATATGTTTATTTCTCCTTGTTGTTTCCTTTGTACGCGTGCTGCATTCTGCAGTACATATAGAAAGAGGGAAAAGCCTCAGAGAACTGTTTTTGTAAAGTAAGTTGTTCGTTCCCACACAAAGAAATCCTGCCTGTAATGTAAGCACTCTTGTGCCATGGTGCAAAGGCAACAGTTTGTGCACATGGCAGTGAGTAAGAATGCACCATACCTTCTATATATGATGCATTCTTGTCCCCTCTCTTTCACGTGGTTCAGCGAAGCAAAATGTCTTGGTGATTTGCGTGATATAATGATAATCAAGGCCCTTTGTTTTTATCTTGTCATGTTAGTTGTGAGTTCAAAGG
Organism: Pleurodeles waltl; assembly: GCF_031143425.1. Lineage (NCBI taxonomy): Eukaryota > Metazoa > Chordata > Amphibia > Caudata > Salamandridae > Pleurodeles > Pleurodeles waltl. The sequence goes on along the minus strand of NC_090437.1, from coordinate 3,330,551 downwards.
CGGAGGTCAAATGTAAGTCTGGTCTTCTGGCAAATTGCAGCTTATTCTTTGAACATGGAAACTGGTGTTTTCTTTTTTTCCCTATTAGCAATGTGAAGATTTTGTAACGTGAAATTGTGAAAATCTTGCTTGTGTGAAGGGGAAGGTTTCAGGATGTAATTTTCTTCTAACACACAGCACAACTAAAATACCTATAAAGGTACTATACAAATATTTCAGAATGAATTAACAGTTAGGAAAGGACAAATTAAGTGCTTTTTGTCTAATTGCAAAGTGCGATAGAAACAAAGATTTTAATAGGACCAAAACAAATCCAGGTACTTTACTTGGTGATGCACAAATGACAATTGTTGGCTGAAACCAATTTCCACACCTTATTGTTCATGTGTTATATAGTTTTACCAGTAAAATGGTAAGTCTGTGTAAATGTAATGGTCATTGCAATGACAAATGTACTGTCTGTAAATGACTGTATCTACCACATCATGCTTTAGTAATATATGTGTGACAGTGTGCTCTTAAAAGAAAGACCAGCCACATACTACACCCCTACCGCCCTCCTACTGAATGTTTATGGTTTGTTTGCGACACTTGTTCTTTGTGCGATGTTTGGATTTTTCAGAATCCCGTTGAGTATAGTGATGTAATATTGATGGCAGCACCACCAGTCTGAAAATTGTTCCAGCATTTACATCTGCTGTGGCCACATGAGCTCTCACAGCACCAGGAGCTTGCTGTTAGCTCTGTCCAGTTCACACAGCTGCAGGAGTCAGACTCCAAGCAGCAGAATCTACAGAAGCACCTGCAGGGCACTGCAAAGGCCTCATTGCACATGGACTGAATAGTTGAGCAGTTTGCACATTCACTTTTGTAAATGCAAAGTACACCACTCAGCCCTGGCTGTTGAAGTCAGCAGGGGTCGAAGAAGAATTTATGTCCATGCTGCTGAGTGGCTTCTGAAGACAAGACAGCTGCAGTGATCATTGAGTCCAGCCATTATACGTATAGGGTAGATGGTGGCAGGTAGTAAAAGAACATACACTTACATAGGACAGAGTGCTTGAACAGGGAAACTGAATATTGTTGCATATTGGTTGTTTCATTTTATGTAAAAAAAAAATATACAGGTAACTGTGCAACAACGTCTTGGGGTCTGCAATGCTTAGTTCTTTCCGGAAATACCAGAAATACAAAAAGTTATCTTTGTGAGTCCTATGGAAACTAGCTAGAATCTTAAAAATCAAGATATTGGTCAGTAGAGTGCGATACTGAAAGAGGGAGAACTTCAGTAACTGTTATACACAGCAATGTAGTATGGCTGGGCAAGCCAATAAGTTAAGAAAGAGAACCGAGTTAATGGTCTGTTTTTATTCTAACAGACTGCCTTGGCTGAAAATAGGGAACATTTGAAATGAAAATTGTGCAATAAATATTATGTAAAAATATGGTAACGTGTTTTCAAATTTAAAAAAGAGTAGTTCGTTGACAAGCATTTCACTTTAATAACTTTAATACATCAGACTACTAAAAGTGATCGTTTTTAAACATGAACTTAAGAAACATCCATTCCTCCATAACCCGCTCCCACAATAATACCATTGGTGTACCAAGAGGAGAGTCAGATGTTATTTGCACCTATATGTAGGTTATGATCTTATTTTACATGGAACACTAATATGGTCCATTAGGTCAACTACAAGAAACAGGTTATATGACGGAACACCGAATCTTAAACTACTACTAACCTTAACAACGAGGTCGGAACACCGACCTCGCCTTTACTACTAATGATTTTACCACGAATGCCTTAACAACGATATTTCGTTGTGAAGGCATTCCTGATAAAATCATTAGCAATAGGCACCATTCACCCTACATCCCTCACCCCACCCCCCCAACCCCACCCCAAAACCTAAAACCCCCTGACCCCCCACCCACTCCCCAAAACCAAAAACGCCCCACCCCCCAACCCCACCCCAAAACCTAAAACCCCCTGACCCCCCCACCCACTCCCCAAAACCAAAAACGCCCCACCCCCCAACCCCACTCTAAAACCTAAAACCCCCTGACCCCCCACCCACTCCCCAAAACCAAAAACGCCCCACCCCCCCAACCCCACCCTAAAACCTAAAACCCCCGACCCCCCCACCCCCTCCCCAAAACCAAAAACGCCCCACCCCCTCAACCCCACCCCAAAACCTAAAACCCCCGACCCCCGACCCAAAACCAAAAACGCCCCACCCCCCCCACCCCCACCCCAAAACCTAAAACCCCCTGACCCCCACCCCCTCCCCAAAACCTAAAACCCCCCACTTACCTGATTCGTCACCTTGTCATCTGCGTCGTCCTCCTCAGCCGACTCCCTTGTTTGTACCTTAACCATGCATGTTCGTTGTTCAGGACATGCGTGGTTAAGGCACAAAATAACGAAGTCGTGGTTAAAGAAAGCGTTGTTCCGCTTTCGTTAACCAGGACTTCGTTATAAAAAATTCGGCATAAAGTTGTTTACCCAAGAAACATTTTTGTACAGCTATATCTTCACAAATTTCAATATTCTCTCATATGTAATAATGAAAAATAGGGGGCCTGATAAAATAAACTAATTGCCTAGCATCACACACAATTTAGTCAAGTGGCCAAGCCAGGATTGATCCTAGGGTTCCTAGTTTCACATTGTGAAATTCATTCACATTCAATCATTAGGTCAGCATCTTTTTATTTTTCCTGTTGGACATCAAAGTTTAATGCTTTGTCTTTCATTGTTGGTACATGAGATTAGAGTGTGGGTAGCAGCGAGAAGCCACAAAAAAGCTCAGCTCATTGGGCCTCAAGAGTACATTGAGCTGAACGAGAGCCTAGCATCTGGCTTCAGTCTTCAGTGGCTTCACCTACCTCTATATTTTACTGTACGTGTGCTGAAATGTTTTGATGCTGCTGCCAGTTTGATACATATTTTGTATGTGAGGATATCTTAGCTTGCACCGCTGATGATCATCTTGTACCTCTGCTGCATGTAAGGGAAGCTTACACTTCTGCCAAATAGTATTAATTGTGTGTTTTTACACACAGGCTTGGACTGCTGCTGCAGTGAGAGAAGCCTGAACTCCTGCCTGGTGCTGTAGCTGTTTTGTGTGTGGAAATCTCGCTACATTTGTGAGCCATTTGCATTCATAGACCCTAGTGGTGTTCCTTACACATCCACCAAATCTGAAATGGTGCTTATTCGCTGTCTCTTAGGCAGGTGTTAAATTATACTGTCCAGTGCAACTCATTTCATGTCTTTGAAGGAATCTTGCATTGGCCCTGCAACACCATATTTGTTACATGTCTTTAAATGAACCTTGCACTGACTGTCCCTGCAGTACTTTGCCTGCTTAATGTGTGTTACTCTGCAGCCAAAGGATTCCGCACTCAGGATGTATTTCCTTTAGATCACTCCCAAGCAGCGTAAGAGCAGATGCAGACAAGTGTTAACTGAATAATAATAACACTTTACCACCATCTTGAAATGGTACTCTTCAAAGTCTATCAGTTTTTACTGTTCCAAAATGGCAGACCAGTGCAAAGCTGAACTTTTTAATGTTTTTTGTTGAAGCGCATGTCCTTCACATTTATAAGCATGATTTATTCTTTAGTTTTTTTCTTTCTTTCTTTATTTAGCAAAGGCTTTCACTAAATAAAACCTACCGTCTTGTACTTTAAAAGACAAGTAGGACTTTTTTTTTATGCCAAGACTCTACCCTCCAAATGTCCACAAAAAATAGACTCACATAGTCTTCAGTGCTGGTCCACGTGGGGCTGATGAGGGATTAGATAACTACAGTAGACATTTGGGCTTCAGTGTAGCTTACTGCAAAAGCTTTGAATTGCACTATAGGACTGATGCACCACATACTCAACCTGCACCTGCTATGCCACCACGTGGCCAAACTCTGCTCCTTCCTAGTGAGTGGTGTATCAGTGTGTGAGCAGGGGTGTGCCTGTGTAAAATTGGAATTAACATTGTCTTTGTGAGTACGAGTAAGTGGTCCATGGGTTGAAAGTTGTGCCTGTGTTAGTGCAGAGAAAGGCATATGTGTGTGCAGCATGAGGGATGTGCCTATGTGAGGGCAGCAGTGTGGGTGTAGGGTCTCTGCAGGGTATATGTTTGTGTGCATGCACTTTCAAATAGCCAAACCTATTGGCTTTGGTACAACTTTTTAGGATTATGGCTTTGACTTGCAGAAATTCAGTGCAGGTTGTGGAAATACAATAATCTGTGTGATTGCTAGTGTGTTTTAAAATGGCATATGCATACTCAGTCAATGGAGGTTGAGGAGTGTTGGGAACAGCGGACAGACTTTGAGTGGGGCCAGTTATCTTGCTTTCACTAGTGCCCCTTGCAACCTAACTAACCTACTGAGTTTTAACACCTGACTGGGGTAAATGAAATAAAGGACAAAATACAGAACATAATGCAATATGAAAGCGATTTTACAACTTACCTGGAAAAGCTGAATTCCCATAAATTAAGGCTGAGATCAGACCTGGCCATAAACTAATGAGTCTAATTTTCAGGAACGAAAAATGGATTTCACAACCGGATCTTTGCTCAAACCAAATGACCAAAAATAATACTGGTGAGCCGCTCTGAATAGCACGTCCCCTATGTACAGGGACCACATTTAATAATCTCTTTGTCAGTTAACACCATGACTTTCTTCTTGTTATATTGCTCCAGAGCACTTTGAGATTTTTGAAGGCCAACTGAGATTTGAGTGGTTATAGTAGTAGCATCTACATTTTGCAGATTCGTGTGAGTGGGACCCAGTTCTGGTAGAAATTACCTTGTTTAAGCTCCCATTTTGTGAGTTTATAAACTATACAGTAATGGGGTTAAAACACAACCCAGATTAAGGGACCAATTATTATAGGTCTTAAGGGACAAATTATCATTATTTTGCAAGTGATCATTATTTGCACCTAGCTTTCACTGTGCAGGGACTATACAGAACTAAACAGACTCTAAAGAAATCCCACAGCCACTTCTTTAAATGCAACCATGTAATCAGTGAAACAGGTATAAAGATTTCATTTTCCTGCATGAATCATATTATAGCCCAACATTGATAAAGCTATGATATTATTCAGTTTCCTAACCTAGTCTGAGTCCACTTTAATAGGGTAGGTGTCCAGACTCTGCCTAAGCTTCAAGATCGTCTACCAAATGCCATGTATATTAGTTAGCCTTCCAGTCTAGAAATGCAAAGAGGAGACAGGACAAGAGGGAGACATTATGGGGCATATTTATACTCCATTTGCGCTGAACTTGCGTAATTTTTAACGCAAATTTGGCACAGAACTAACTTCATATTTATGTTTTTGACATTAGACCCATGTAACATCAAAATATTGGCGTTTGCACCATTTTCTAGATGCATGAACCTACCTTGTGTCAATGAGATGCAAGGTAGGCATTTCCATCTAAAAAATGGTGCCAACCCCATATTTATCCCCAGTGCTAAAATGACGCACGGGAGGGAGGAGGGGCTGAATAACGGTGCAAAGCTTGCTATTTCTATGGTTGAACACCATGGGATGGGTCCACTGGTGCCCTCCACAAGCCCCAAAACACACCCACCCACATCAGAGGGACACCGGAGGATAGAGCACCCCATCCTAGGTAAGTAGGGTAAGTATAGGTAATTTTTTTATTATTATTAAAGTGCCATTGGGACCCAACTTGGGGCCCGCTGCATGGCACAGGGTGCACTGGCCATGCCCAGGGTACACTGGTCCCCTGTGCTGGCCATTGGGGTGGTGGGCACGACTCCTGTCTTTTTTAAGACAGTAGTCATGTGGTATGGATGGTTTTGCATCAGAAAATAATGCAAAGCTTGCTAGAGGCATTTTTTGTCAGCCCAGTCTCATTTTTTGGTGCAAACCCCCCTTCTCCCATACTGCCACCCCACCCGGATAACGTATTTTTTTTTTTACGCTAGACCACCCTTTGCGCCAGCTTACAGCATTCCATAAATTTGGTGCCCGGCTGGCGCTCTGGAATGACACAAGCCGGCACTACACTCTTTGATGCAAAACTGCGTTAGCACAGTTTTGCATCAAAAAGCATAAATATGGGCAAGATTGAACCATGGAGCCATAGAGGCCTCAAAGTAAAGTTTGATAAAAATGAACACATAGGGATCATAAAAATATTAATTACCGCTAAATAGTCTACTTGGAATGCCATTGGGATTAGAACACCACTAGCTCTTGTGCCTATTAATGTCCTCTAAGGTGTCCACGAACAAAATGCTTAGCTGAAATTCTATTTGTTTATTAGAAACATACAGAGCCTCGATATAATTTACCCATTTCATTCCGATATGGAACTGTCACCCAACCGAATTATCAGCATCAGGATTAATTACGTTTTCCTAAAAATCCTTTGTTTTGCCCCTGTTGCAAATTGTACATATTTTTTTGCCATTGTTTTTCTTCCAGACTCGAACTTCTCAAATAGGTTGTTTATGACTCTTTTCTGTATCTTCTGGATGCTTTCGCTTCTATAGGCAGCTTAATCCCACTTAATAGCCTAACTATTCTATTTTGTTCCTTTATTTCATGTCTTATGTTAAGGGTAATCTTGTCATTGTCAGAAAAACCGGGTAAATATAGGCAGCAAACTCTAGATTGAAACGTTTGTGTCTAAATGCAATCAGTGGCGAACACGTTTATTTCACCAGTGTCAGGAAAATTTAGGTTGTTAAAAAGCATCACAGAACATCTCCAGAAAAGAAACTTATTGTTATAGTTTGCTCCCCACGTAATCCTTTTAAATTGAAATGTCCCTATTTATGAGCTGACACTATTACTGAGAAGTAAAGCCCCGAATTTCATTGACTTCAGGGATAGGATTGCTTGTTAATCAGTTTCCAGTAAAAGCAAAAGGTAAATTGAACTTTTTGAAACATCAGCTAAGACTCTGCCAAGCAGGGATCAAAAATTGAAATAATGCAGTCGGTTCAGAAAATACTGTCCTTGACTACCAAAATGTACAGTACGAATAGGACGCACTTCCTGGTCATGGCTAGATGCACGTTTAACTAGGTACACTGGGTGCAGATCAAGTCACTAATCCTATAAACATTGCCTGTCAATGCACCTCTTTTTAAATATTCAACCACTGGTAAACGCATTGCCTGCTGAGAAGCCAAAATATATGCTTTTTGGGGCACATGCCTGAGTCTTCAATTTTAATTCCATCCTATTGTAGAACAGAGCAAGGTAAAATCGTTCAATATAGTATTAATTTAGCATTTAGGAAACGAACTCTGGGAGAGCCTGCAGTAGATATCCCTGGACATTTAGGGACATATTTGAGAGCCCCCAACGCCACCGGAGTATCACTTTTCATGACATTCCGGAAGCGCAATGCCCTGTGCCATATTTACAAGGTGGCGATAAGGCAATTTTTGTGGCTTAACACCACCTTGTAAATACGGCCCCTTCACAAGCAGCAATTTGCGAGAAGGGGTGTGCAAAGGGTGTTGCTGTGGGCGTGCCACAGCAACACCCATTCCATTTTGACCCTGTCTCATATTTACATGTTTTCGTAAACCTGAGGCAGCACTAAAATCTAATGCCACCCCAGGGATGGCGTTAGCATGGCACAACGAGGAGAAATGCTTTCATTTCTCGTTTTTTGCTCTTTCTATGTGTGCTGCATTCTGCAGCACACATAGAAAGAGCAAATTGCCATTTAAGATTGTTTTTATGCAGGAAAGCCTTCCTTCCTGCACAAAAACAATCTCTCCCTCAACTCAGCCATTCCTGCACTATGGTGCAAGGGATGCTGCATTGGCGCATGGCAGCAATCCTAGCGCTGGCGCAAGGGGAAACACACGGGTGCGCCATATTAAGTAAATATGGCGCATCCCTTTGCTTTGAAAATGATGGTGCGTGATGCTGCTAAATTGGCGCAGTGATGGGCACCGTCATTTTCATTTAAGTCTGGCCCTTAACTTATTGTGTTGCCAATTTAAAGTCGACATGTTTTGCGTTTTAGCAAATGTATTAAAGTGTCCAGTTTTTAATCATATCAGTTGATACATTCCTACTAACACTAGAAAATGTCATCAAGTGCAAATCAAAAGACTGGCAATATAAAGGTGTTTGTGCTACGTGTTTCAGGTCAATTAATTATTTGCACATGAAAGCTTATAAGTTCCCCAAAAAGTGTCTGACAAACTCTAAGAAACTTGATTTTTGATTGAGGGGGAGAAAACGCTTCTCAAGCAAAAACCACAACCTTCCTTCCTGCACAAAAACAATCTCTCCCTCAACTCAGCCATTCCTGCACTATGGTGCAAGGGATGCTGCATTGGTGCATGGCAGCAATCCTAGCGCTGGCGCAAGGGGAAACACACGGGTGCGCCATATTAAGTAAATATGGCGCATCCCTTTGCTTTGAAAATGATGGTGCGTGATGCTGCTAAATTTGGCGCAGTGATGGGCACCGTCATTTTCATTTAAGTCTGGCCCTTAACTTATTGTGTTGCCAATTTAAAGTCGACATGTTTTGCGTTTAGCAAATTTATTAAAGTGTCCAGTTTTTAATCATATCAGTTGATACATTCCTACTAACACTAGAAAATGTCATCAAGTGCAAATCAAAAGACTGGCAATATAAAGGTGTTTGTGCTACGTGTTTCAGGTCAATTAATTATTTGCACATGAAAGCTTATAAGTTCCCCAAAAAGTGTCTGACAAACTCTAAGAAACTTGATTTTTGATTGAGGGGGAGAAAACGCTTCTCAAGCAAAAACCACAACCTTTGTCAGGTTGAACTACAAAAGTCACTGAATTAACCTGTGCCTAACCATTCTAGTAGCTTGGCACAAAAACAGTCCGATTTAACTTGGAGGTACTGTGTTAGTATTTATGCAGCACCAAAACCACAATAATGTGAAAACACAACAGAGGATATAAATCACGCCAATTTAGAAAAACAGAGTAAAACGTGGTTGTTAGGTCTGTCAGCATTAGGGTGGTCTTCCCCCATACCTTTTTGCCTTTCTGCTCCATTTTTTTTTTTTGCTGATGAATGGATGAGTGAGGGATTTGTAAAGCACAGCAGATACTACTAGAGTTTTGTGGCGCTAGGGCAGAAGACCAGAGAGGAAGGTCTTCAAGCCTACAGCTTAAGCAAATGCATTTTCAAGAGCTAACGGAAGGCATTTTTCTCAGGGATACATATAAGAGAGAGAGAGAGAGAGAGAGAGGTAATTCCAGAATTTGGCAGCCAGAACCGAGCAGGCTGAGCAAGCCCACATCTTTCATTTGGTACATGAGATTGTGAAAAGCCTAGCTGACTGGGTTCATAAGATTTTATCGGGACACTAATCCACCATCCTATTAGACAAATATTTTGGTCGATAATATTTCACCATCCTATTAGACAAATATTTGGGTCAATGTTTACAGTAGGTAGGATGAGCAACCGTCAGTGCTTTAAACCTAATCCTCTTTATTAATCTGGGATTTAAAGAAAAGGTGTGTATCGATAAACACTCTGAGGAGCATATTTATACCCCAGTTGCGCCACATTAGTGCCATTTTTTTTACACAAATTTGGCACAAAACTAGCTCCATATGTATATTCGAAGTTAGGCATGTCTAATGGGAAAATATTGGAGTTTGCATCATTTTTTAGATGCGTGTACCTACCTTGCGTGAATAAGATGCAAGCTAGGCGTTCCCATCTAAAAATGGTGCTAACCCATAGCCCCATATTTATCCCCGTGCTAAAATGACACAGGTGTGGGAGGAGGGGCTAAATTATGTTGCAAAGCTTGCTTTGCACCATTATTTAATGTCTGGGTCAGACCAGGCATTAAGGGACCTATGGACCCATTCCATGGTTAAACACCCCCACTCACACCAGAGGGACACTGGAGGATGGGGGACCCCATCCCAGGTAAGTAGGGTAATTATAGGTAAGTAATTTCTTTTTTAAATTGAAGTGCCATCAGGGGCTCAACTTTGGGCCCCCTGCAAAGCACAGGGTGCAGTGGCCATGCCCAGGGGACACTGGTCCCCTGTGCTGGCCATTGTGGTGGTGGGCATGACTCCTGTCTTTTCGAAGACAGGGTCAGGTGGCATGGATGGTTTTGCATCAGAAAAAGATGCTAATGTGGTTAGAGTCATCTTTTTTTACTCTAACCAGCCTGACGTCATTTCTTGGTGCAAAACACCCTTCTCCCATACCGCCAGCTCCACCCGGCTAAAGTCATTTTTTTTACGCTAGCCCACCCATTGCACGGTGTTAGAAATTGGGTTTTTGGTTGGCAGTCAGGTTGCCCTCTGTCCAAGCAAGAACCCTCACTCTAGTCAGGGTAAGTCACACACAATCCAAAATCAGCCTGTGCCCACCCTCTGGTAGCTTGGCACGAGCAGTCAGGCTTAACTTAGAAGGCAATGTGTAAAGCATTTGTGCAATAAATCGCACAACACCATAGTATAACACCACAAAAATACACCACACAGTGTTTAGAAAAATATATAATATTTATCTGGGTATTTTCAGGTCAAAACGATCAAAGTTGCAATATGAATTTGTAAAGATATCACTGAAAAGTGATATAAAGTGTCTTAAGTCTTTAAAAAGCAAACAAAGTCTCTTTCAAACACAAAGTACCTGGTTTCTGGTGGAAAATCTCCTCAGAGGGCCACAGGAGAAGAGATACGTGGAAAACTGGTGTGTGCGTCGATTTCTCCTCAGCACACACAGACTTGCGTCGTTATTTTCCACGCGGGGAGTCGTGCGTCGTTTTCCGGCGCGCGGACAGTCTCTTTCTGTGGATCGCGGGGAGTACCAGATGTCCCGGGTCTGTGCGTGGATTTTCCTGCTTGTTTTCCGGCTGCCCGTAGTTCTGCGGGGCTGCGCGTCGAAGTTTCGATCTCACGGCAGGCGTCGCGTCGATTTCTCCTGGGGAGTCGGGCGGCGTTGTCCTTGCGAGGCCGTGCGTCAAAGTTTTGATCTCACGGCAGGCGTCGCGTCGATTTCTCCTTGGAAGTCGGGCGGCGTTGTCCTTGCGAGGCCGTGCGTCAACGTTTTGATCTCACGGCAGGCGTCGCGTCGATTTCTCCGGGGAAGTCGGGCGGCGTTGTCCTTGCGAGGCCGTGCGTCAAAGTTTCGGTCGTCCCAAAGGTGTTGCGTCGATCAGCGTCGGTGTGCGCATTTTTCTTGCCGCAGAACAAGCTGTGCGTCGAAAATTTCGGCGCACGGAGCGTCCAAGTGGAAGAGAGAAGTCTTTTTGGTCCTGAGACTTCAGGGAACAGGAGGCAAGCTCTATCCAAGCCCTTGGAGAGCACTTTTACAGCCAGACAAGAGTTCAGCAAGGCAGCAGGCCAACAGCAAGGCAGCAGTCCTTTGTAGAAAAGCATACAGGTGAGTCCTCTGAGCAGCCAGGCAGTTCTTCTTGGCAGGATGTAGTTTCTGGTTCAGGTTTCTTCTCCAGCAAGTGTCTGATGAGGTAGGGCAGAGGCCCTGTTTTATACTAAGTTGTGCCTTTGAAGTGGGGGTGACTTCAAAGAGTGTCTAAGAAATGCACCAAGCCCCCTTTCAGTTCAATCCTGTCTGCCAGAGTCCCAGTAGAGGGTGTGGCAGTCCTTTGTGTGAGGGCAGGCCCTCCACCCTCCCAGCCCAGGAAGACCCATTCAAAATGCAGATGTATGCAAGTGATGCTGAGTACCCTGTGTTTGGGGTGTGTCTGAGTGAAGGCACAAGGAGCTGTCACTAAACCTAGCCAGACTGGATTGAAGGGCACAACAAGATTTTAGTGCAAAGAAATGCTCACTTTCTAAAAGTGGCATTTCTAGAATAGTAATATTAAATCCGACTTCACCAGTCAGCAGGACTTTATATTACCATTCTGGCCATACTAAATATGACCTTCCTGCTCCTTTCAGATCAGCAGCTGCCACTTCAACAGTGTATGAGGGCAGCCCCAATGTTAGCCTATGAAGGGAGCAGGCCTCACAGTAGTGTAAAAACGAATTTAGGAGTTTTACACTACCAGGACATATAACTACGCAGGTACATGTCCTGCCTTTTACCTACACAGCACCCTGCTCTAGGGGTTACCTAGGGCACACATTAGGGATGACTTATATGTAGAAAAAGGGGAGTTCTAGGCTTGGCAAGTACTTTTAAATGCCAAGTCGAAGTGGCAGTGAAACTGCACACACAGGCCTTGCAATGGCAGGCCTGAGACAGGGTTAAGGGGCTACTGAAGTGGGTGGCACAACCAGTGCTGCAGGCCCACTAGCAGCATTTAATCTACAGGCCCTAGGCACATATAGTGCACTCTACTAAGGACTTATAAGTAAATTAAATAGCCAATCATGGATAAACCAATCAATATTACCATTTACACAGAGAGCATATGCACTTTAGCACTGGTTAGCAGTGGTAAAGTACCCAGAGGTCAAAAGCCAACAACAACAGGTCAGAAAAAATAGGAGGAAGAAGGCAAAAAGTTTGGGGATGACCCTGTCAAAAAGCCAGGTCCAACACACGGCTTATGCCATTCCATAAATATGGCGCCCGGCTGGTGCTCAGGAATGGCGCAAGCCGGTGCTAAACATTTTGGTGCAAAACTGCGTTAGTGCAGTTTTGCACCAAAAAGTATAAATATGCCCCTAAGATTCTTAATCACCTCTGTAGGAAGGGGCCGAAGAGTACAGCTAGCTGGCCACACCCCTAGCCAGCCCAGCAGGGGATTGGCCCCAAACAATAAAACCTCAGTCTTATCCAGGTTGCATTATAGTAGATTGGACATAAGCCACCCCATAATGGATGCAGAAAATTTAGACCTGGAATCAGACATCTTATTGTCGTAGGTCAGCAATCTCATAACTTCTCCATTCGTTTGATGATCTCATTTTTGTTGGCCTTAGGGCTCTGCACAATACCACTACTAACCAGTGCTATAGTGTTTGTGCTTCTCAGGACCGAACAGCTGAGTTCCTCAGGAACAGAAGCTGGATCCAACGCCCCCTCACCAATATCCGCAAAAACTTATAATACAGTCAGCGTGAGACATCGAGAGGGAAAGGGGAAGTGGATAAACAAGAGAGACTGCCTCGCAAGGGAATTCTTAGCTGCTTACTTTTCCAGTGCTAAATCTAACAGCTACCTGTAAAGGAAGGCAAATACAAATAGAACAGTTACATTTTAACAGATATGCTAATGTCCGGTAAAACCTTTTCCTATTTGGCATACTTCAATAACTCATACCCCCATATAGCAAGACTAGCGCTCGTCTCTTTCATGTAGCGTTTCTGTCAATTACTAAATTAAATAACACAGTTAACATGAAGAGGGTAACTGCCCTGTGACTGAATGGTATTACAGGTTGTATTATTTGAGTGAGTGGTCTGTCCGATATGAGGATTCACTTGCAAATTAGATCTTTCTTTTCTGTGTTGCAATAAAATGTCAGATAATAGTATACGTTTTTTGAATAATCAAATATTTCCCAGGATAAACAGTTTGCAAAGTCTTTTCTGTGAAAAATATTGATGTTGCTGGTAATTGTTATTTTCAATTGAATGTCTTTTCCAAAAGAAAGGAAATTAGGTCTTGACCTTCTAATTTACTGCCTGAGACTAGAACTCTTCATAAACTGTGAGCATCGAGATAAAGACAATACTTGCGAAGCGAAGTTCTGAGACACTGCTTCTGAAGTCTGGACCTACAAGCCAGGACATGCCCAGAGGTGATTCGACTGATGGAAATTTTTATTCTGTGAGGAAACAGATGCAAGCTGATGAGATGCTACCAGCATCTCTAAAGGATCAGTTGAAGTGCGCTGCCTTCCAAGGCACGAGCTGAATCCAGCTCGTGCTCATAACACTAGACTGCTGACTTCCTTGACGTGTCTGCCATCTTGGAATTTCCGAAGTTGCAGCTTGTTACAAACACTAGACATTTTTCCTGTTTACATTTGTGAATTTTCTCCTATGTGTCTCGGAAGCGAAAAAATGGCCTGTGGACAAAGAGCTGTTTCTGCAGCAGCGGAATCCCAAGAAACATTTGTAACTGGACACTTTGCTGGTGGCCTGAGCTGCAATTGTGAGAAACACTGCTTTAGCTTACTCCTATATAAATATGTCTCTGGAATGTTTCTGGTGTATTTGTAGGTCTTTCTGACAAGCAAAAACAATGTTTCAGTTCTTTTTCTCTAAGTTATATACCAACTATCCATGGAAGACCAAAACAAGATGTCATATTTCTATGAACAAGTGCAACATCAGCAGCCATATTTGGCCAGTTTATTGTACAAAGAGCTTTTGACCATGATGTTAGAGGCCACAATAGTATCACAAAAGACTGACTCTTAGCTTTAGCTTACTCCTATATAAATATGTCTCTGGAATGTTTCTGGTGTATTTGTAGGTCTTTCTGACAAGCAAAAACAATGTTTCAGTTCTTTTTCTCTAAGTTATATACCAACTATCCATGGAAGACCAAAACAAGATGTCATATTTCTATGAACAAGTGCAACATCAGCAGCCATATTTGGCCAGTTTATTGTACAAAGAGCTTTTGACCATGATGTTAGAGGCCACAATAGTATCACAAAAGACTGACTCTTAGCTTTTTGACTGATAAGAACAACTAACTTTTACTCAATTGCCTTCAGTCCACAAAGGGTGCCTATGTCCTAGACTACCATACCCCCTAGAATAACTCAAATTTTGAGTGTTAATGGGGAACCAATCCCCCACAAAACAATGGCAGTTCTTCAGCATATGCAAAGTTACCTGCCATTCCTATTTGCTTAACCACACACCGACGTGTGGCCCATGATAATAGCAAAATGAAAAGAACATCATTCTGGTGCTCATGCATGACAATAAAAAAACTGCCACATGAACATGTTGAGCCAACATTCAAACAGTCCAACAGAATGATGTTTTATAAGCATAAATAATTCTATTGGTAACCTCTTTCTTTTTCTTGTTACTTGTGGAGGGTAATTTTGCATTCACATTAACTCATGATCTCTAATATTCTCTGCCTTAATTCAATATAAATTGTAAGTTCTTTATTACCTAACTCTTTGGAAACATCTGTGTTCTTACACAAGTAAACATGGATTTTCTAAAGAAGGCCTTTCTGCTTGAGACAAATTACCAAGTTCCAGACAGGTATCGCTCAAAGACATCTCTTTAACTCTTAAGAGTCAATTGTGGAAGCCCAGTCACACTCAATAGCCAGACTGTGGAGACAGATATATTCTTTTTAAGTTTGTAATTCTCGAGGCCACTGGAATTATGTGGCATGGAAAGACCAAATTTTGTGGCCTGGTTGCAATATTATGCAGAAAGAAAAGGCACATTATGTGGCATACCACGGCACACTTTGTAATAATTTTACTTCATTATTTTGTCATTTCACATATGGTAACACAGTCTAGGGAAATGGTTTATCTTATTACTTCCTGTCTTATAGCAAACAAATACAACAATAAAGTGAAAGGTGACCAATAAACCTTTGCAAAGGGCCTTCCATTACGTTGCAATAAGTGTTGCCACATTTTAATAACTTTTGATCCATTTCAATTAAAAACATTTTTTGTGCAGATTATGCAGCAGTTGATGCATTATGTGGCCAATGCAAAAAATTCATAACTATGCAGAAAGCGCTGCAGTTAGAAATTGCATAAATTCAGAGGCCTTTGTAATTATATAGTTTAGCTATACTTAACGCCATCAGATTATAGTGTATCCATACATAACTCAATTATTGCTTTTCATAACCACAAATGGTCCAATCTCCATGAACGTAACTCGTTGTACGACCAATATATTAAGGGATTTGGGGGGTCATTCTGACTCCCGCCGGCCGCGGTATCCGCAGGGCCGGCGGGAGCCGCCAGAATACCGCTGCGCGGTCACAAGACCGCCGCGGGAAACACCCTTCCACAAGGATGCCGGCTCCGAATGGAGCCGGCGGAGTGGAAGGGGTGCGATGGGTGCAGTTGCACCCGTCGTGATTTTCAGTGTCTGCATGGCAGACACTGAAAATCATGGTGGGGCCCTGTTATGGGGGCCCCTGCAGTGCCCATGCCATTGGCATGGGCACTGCAGGGGCCCCCAGGGGCCCCACGACACCCCATACCGCCATCCTGTTCCTGGCGGCCAAAACCGCCAGCACAGGATGGCGGTATGGGGGTCGGAATCCCCATGGCGGCGCAGCAAGCTGCGCCGCCATGGAGGATTCCCCAGGGCAGCGGAAAACCGGAGGTACACCGCCGGTTTTCCGTTTCTGACCGCGGCTGTACCGCCACGGTCAGAATGCCCTTGGGAGCACCGCCAGCCTGTTGGCGGTGCTCCCGCGGTCCCCGGCCCTGGCGGTCCATGACCACCAGGGTCAGAGTGACCGCCTTGATCTTTTATTTCACAAATTTACATTGTGTGTTGCTATTATTCTGACAGTGGCAAAATGAAATTATATAAGCAAATTCCCGGGCTTTCTTTCACAAGTCTGAAAAGTGTTAGTATGTGTATGTTTTCACTGAAAAACAAACATTTTCAGATGTCCTACAGCAACAATTCCCTTAGGAACTTGATTCATAAATATTAGGGGTGGTTGGTAAACTATGCTATGCCGGTGAATTTGCTGAGATATGCACTCTGTGCCCCGTGGAGTGCAGAGTTTGGCAAAAACTCTACCAACTGTTGCATGGCGAAATTTACCTGTGCCCACCCCTAAAAACAAGACGCCATCAATAATTAGACTACAAATCCCCTGAACAGACTGGGAGGAGCCTCATGGGAATTGTAGTTGTAAATCTGTTTTGAATTTCATCTGGGACCTCTCAGTCTACTGTTTCCATGTTTACCCTATGATAATTATACATACTCAGAAGCGGAAGTGCCCGTTTTGTGTCTAGCTTCCGGTGTGTACAGAGGTGGCAGAAATAGCAGCTGGTTTGAAATGTCCTGGAGTGCCCGCAGCATTTAACGTCTCAGCTCTCTGGGCATCTTGGGCCATTCTCACCCAACAGGAATGAATCTGGTAAACTAATGGGCGCACATCCTTCTTGGAGTAGAAGGCAATGGTAAAGGGGTATGCATGCAGTGCCAATAATAGTGGAGATATGATTTCTGCGAGCGCTGGATTGCATTTTTATCAATATATAAAAACAACTTGCCATCTTCCAAATCCACAAAGCATTATTCATGGTTCTGTAGGGGGATGGGCATACAATAGCACAAAGATGTAGTATGTCTCCGCTGACCCGCCTCTTCGTGGTTGGTAGTTTTGCACCTGCCGACAACTGTACTCGGTCTCTGTTCTTTAGGCACTAGGTGGGTACTGTGGAAAAGCTGTAGGCTCCGGGTCATTGTAATTTTTCCCGGAACCTTCCGTATTTCACTAGCATTGTGCAAATGTACCGTTTTGAATCTTAGCGATGCAAGTGCACACAATAGTTAATACCCGATACCGGTATTTTTGTAATGGCAAATCATTTTCAACTCGCAGAGTGCATTATATGATGTATAGTTTATTTCTGTTTTTTTCTGCCATCATGCTCTGCAGCCTTAAGACACTATTAGTTAGAAACCTTGGGCCAGATGTAGCAAAGGTTTGCGAGTCGCAAATGGCCCGATTCGCTATTTGCGACAGTGCAAAATCGGAAATGGAATGCAAAAAGCCCATTTCCGACTTGCAAAAAGCAATGGGACCCGTTTGCGAGTCGCATCAGTTGCGACCCCATTTTACGACCCGCAAATAGCAAGTCGCAATTTGCGAGTCGCAAACCTTATGCAATTGCAACTCGCAAATTGCGACTAGTCGCAAAAAGCCCAGTTTGCACGTCCCATTTACCACTAACTCAGAGCAGGTGGTAACCATTACCAAAGTATAAAAGGAGCCCCAGAAGGCATCTCGGTTCACCAAGATGGCGGAGATATACCTGATAGCAGTGAGAAGGAGAGTCCACGCAACCCAGCAGAGGAGGAGGAGGGGCCACAGACAGGAGAAGATATATAGAACAAGGCAGACTCTTTTTCAGCAAACTGAGGATGAGATATACAATAAATACCGCCTTAGCAGCGCAGCCATCCTAGAATTAATTGATTTACTCAAACCACAGCTAGAACACCAGACCCTGCGTGGCTGCGCCATCCCTACGCATGTGCAAGTGCTATGCTCACTGCACCTCTTGGCCTCAGGGAGCTATCAGGGCGTCATTGCTGTGGCAGGTGGGGTATCCCAAAGTGCAGTGTCAAGGCTCCTCAGGGCCTTCCTAGATGCCTTGCTCACACACGTCTCACTTCATATACCTACCAAGGAATGAGGCAGAAATGAACAGCACCAAGCTGGACTTTTACCGCATTGCCCACTTTCCCCATGTCATAGGGTGTGTAGATGGGACACACATTCAAATATGCCCCCCTGCAAATCTGGAACACCTTTTCCGCAACAGAAAGTGTACCCACTCACTCAATATTCAGGTTGTGTGTGACGCCCATTATGTCATCACGGACATTGTAGCTAAGTTTCCAGGCAGTACCCATGACTCATACATGTTTAGGCATAGTGGGATACATCAACGCCTGGAACGTGGGGAATTCGGAGACAGTTACCTCCTAGGTAGAGCTACAGACACTTGCAGACATACACACAGGTCACTGTGCACGACAATCAGGACTTCCTAACAGTGTTCTTTTTGTGCCCAACAGGTGACAGTGCATATGCTCTTAGGCCTTGGATCATGACTCCGTTTTTATCACCCAGCAATGATTCAGAGAGGCAATACAACAATGCACATAAGAGGACCAGGAACCTCATAGAGCGCACCTTCGGACTCCAGAAAGCAAGATTCAGATGCCTCCACCGCAGTGGAGGTGCCCCCCAATATACCCCCATTACCGCATTCAAAATTGTGGTCGCATGCGCCATCCTCCACAACATAGCCACTCGACGTGGGCTACCTCTCACCCCCGCAGACCCAGATCCTGATGATGAAGAGCAAGAACAACCACATCGCCATCATGGGGATAGGAGTATAGCTAATCAAGGCAGACTGAGACGGGAACACATCGCAACACAATATTTTGGAAGGTACGTGCCAACTCCAACCATACTCACCTATTGACCAAAATCTCCATTTGTTAAGTGGAACAAAAATAACTGTTTTATTAGTGCATTAATGAAACTATTTACAAGCACTGAATGTCCATGGGCATGAACATGCAAACCAGGCATGTGGCACATTGACGTGATGTGCCACTTCTTATGGTCCAGGGTGATCTCTAAGACCTTCTGCCCCTCCTGCCAGCCTGGCTGCTCCCTGGTGCTTCCGTGGTGCTCTGCCTGCTACTCCTGAGCACCCTGCTGTCAGTGACAGAGACACTGCTCACTGTCGAGCCCTCCTCACTGTCCTGGGGTGTTTCCCCTGTTCCCCTCGACATATTCCGTGTCTCCATCATGTCTATGATGTGGGTCAGACGTCCCAGGCCCCTTGCCACATCCCCAGCAAAATGGCCCATTTCCACCTGCAGCCCAACTGTCCTCCTCGACAGGCCTGTGGTGTTCATGGCGAGCCGGCCGATGGATGTGGCCATCCTGTCCAGTCTGTGCAGGAGCTGACGGTCCCTGCGCCGCCCACCCTCGGCCTGGGCCAGTAGTCCTCCCGCCAGTTCCCTCATGGCAAGGGCAAGGTCCCCAGTGTTATTGCAGATCATGTCCATCCTTGAGTTCAGGTGCTGCATGCTGGCATGGTTATTGCGCACGAAGCGGTGCAGCACACCACTAATCCTCCCTAAAATTCGATTTTGTAGGTGCTGACCATGCAGCAGATGTGCCTCACTGGTGCTGGGAGGAAGTAGCCCGGATGCAAACTGCAGCCCTGATTTAATGGACCTGCGACGCCTGCGCAGCGGTGGCTGCCCTGTGCTTTCACCTGTCTCATCCCTGCCTGTTGCTGGGGCAGCCTCTTGTGATATTGTTGCAGCAGGTGTGGCTACTGCAGGGATGCTGTTGGCCGTGCAGTTGGGGGTGCTGGCGGGTCCTGAGGTGTCCTCATGGGGCTGGCTGCTTGGAGTGGTGGTGGTGTCTTTTTGGAGACCTGTGGGACATGGGGAACAGACTGTCAGTGTCTACTATCTATTGCACACTTCATAATAAACATTTGCCTATGAACTGCCTACTTGACTACATTTCCCATAATGCATCATTCTGGCATTTGCTACCCTGAAATGGAGCTATCTTGGTTGTGCATGCCCCTGTGTACATGGTGGGTGGGGGTATGGCATTGATAGGGGTACAGGCATATCACATGGTACTCACCGGTTGATGTGCTGGGCTCTG
Organism: Pleurodeles waltl; assembly: GCF_031143425.1. Taxonomy (NCBI): domain Eukaryota; kingdom Metazoa; phylum Chordata; class Amphibia; order Caudata; family Salamandridae; genus Pleurodeles; species Pleurodeles waltl. The sequence goes on along the minus strand of NC_090437.1, from coordinate 3,310,180 downwards.
AGGTGTCCAGGTCCCCAAATCCAGACACTGCCTCCTGCTCCAAGGTTTCCTCCACCCTTTCTTCCAGGGGTGTGGGTGGTGGCACAGACGATGGTCCCCCTCCTGTGCCTCTCATCTCCCGGAGCCTTTCAGCCACCCTCTCCTTGGTCCGGGAGCGGAGGTCATACCACCTTTTCTTTATTTCGTCGATGGTCCTATGGCTCACCCCCAGGGAATTTATCTTGTCCTGTATGTCCTGCCACAGCTGTTTCTTGGTGGCTTCAGGAACATTGAGGGCTGATTTATCAAACAAGTCATCATAGTGCTGACAGCATTCGTCTGTCAGCACCTCCAGCTCCCTCTCAGAGAATTTCATCTTCCTCCTCCTTGGTGTTCCCTCCATGGCAGCTGCTGTTTGACCTGTGTGTAGTTCGGCAGTTATAAAAGGGTGTGGTCCTCCCTCCTCCCAGGTGTATTAGTAAACTTCCTGGCTGTGATGTCATCATCATGTGCCAGGAAGTGTTTCCAGAGTGTTCTGGAGTGGTTTCTGGAGTGTTCTGCTGCACCTGTAATCAATTTACAAGTTAATCGCAATTTGCAACATCTACTCGCTAATTGCGAGTTCGTTTTTTGCACACTCGCAAAAAGCGACCTCGCAATCGGTGGACTCGCACACTGCGTTGCGAGTCCGGGTGCGAGTCGCTATTTCGGCACGTTTTTTTTTCCTGCATTCCAATTTGCGACTCGCATTTTGCGAATCGCATCAACTCGCAAAATGCGAGTCGCTAATTTTTTGTTTGCTACATCTGGCCCCTTGTCTTCTAAAATACATTTTTAATGAATGAAGTGTCCACTAAAAGAGAAGTGCATTTACGGTTGTCTGTGTGGTAAGTAAGGTATTGAGTGTGGATCTGAACAGTATTAGAGCAAGCTGTCCTTGCAATTGACTCCAAGCAGCACACAGCCCAGCACGTCCATCCAGTAGTGGTCTTCTGAAAGATTCCCACACAAACTGTCTGTTGTTGTCACAGCACTCCTAAGCCGACATGTTACTGGTTTACGAAATACCACAAATATATATTTTTAAATGACATTGTTTTTATGGGCACCTCTGTATACTCTTGGTGTCGTGACTTTTTGTGGGCTTGACGATGACTCTTCTTTCTGTGGTTCACTGGTTTCTAAGTTCACTGCTCTCTTGTCTCACTATAGGAAGCATAAGCCATGTCTTCTTTTCATTGTGGCCATAAAGGATGTTGTCTGTGAAGACGCAAGGACAACTCTGTACTCTCTGCTTGGTCAAATGCCCTGTTAACCATAACTGGAGGGTGGCAGCGCAGGTGGTGTTTTGGCTCTCTAAGGGAAAAGATGAAAATGGGGAGAAATGCAGATATATGGAATATGCATATCACGTTGAGGGGTGGGTGGAACTCCGTGGAATCTTGCAGAGTTTTTAAGTAACTCCTCAGAATTCCATGGAGTGACACTCCGCGAGTTCCGCCCACCCCTAATAAATATATTACAAGTTGTGAAGTTAAGCATATGATTTTTGTATAGTTTTTCTTCGCAATTCAAATCACTTCCCTGGCCCACATATGGAATTCTCTAAAAGTCAGATATTTCAATTTTTCTGCCTAACAATAACCCAGCAGAATTTCCAACAATGCAGAAATCGACTGGTGTAAAGTTATGCTTAAAATGTAAATACACCATAATCTGTTTTTCAATATCTCAATAATAGTTTATATAATTCATAAGCCCATGCCCATACAACACCATAACCTACATGATGTTTTGTTGTTTTTCTCTACAAAATACATACTCACCACATTTGTTTTTTAACACTAAGTACAGGGATATATATTGGGTCTTAAAAGCTTTAGAAAAATTGGCAAAGGCACAAAATTCAATTACTCTGTAGCCTCTCTAATATCATTTCCCAGGAAACACCCATGTGGTATTGTCCCCTACAAACCAAAACTCATCACTGAGAATCACGTATCCAACCTGCAGCCTTTTCACAGTTGTAGATTCCATGTCTTTGCAGAAATATTGGCCTATCTTGGTCTACAGAATCACAACTTTCAATGTCAGCTGTAGACAGCAATTTCTGTGTACTACAGTTGAATTTAACATAATCTGAACACCTTATATGTATCTGGATGAACACCACCATCACCCCAGATCTGTTGCTCTCCCTTTGCGCAGCTGCAATGAGAGGTCCCCTTAAGACAACTTCTTATATTGTAGTATTAAGAGTCTGTGGACTGCAAGGCTTTGACAAATATATTCATCTATTTAAGGTTAACTCACTTACTGTTTTAAAGCATATGTATTACTGCCTGTTGTTGATAAAATTCTGTTGTGTTGCCTCATATTCTTGTCACTTTGCTGCTAAAATATTGAGCATCTTATTGTGTGATTTAGTACTAAAACATATAAAACACAGTATGGAGCCAATTATGTCAATCTTGAGCCCCACATCAGTAGTACACATATTATTTTCCTGATCGGTTTATGAACTGTATAATGAGCGCTCCCTATTGGACTGTATCTGCCACAAAGGTAAATCTTCTGTGCCTAGCACAAAGGGGGAGCTTGTACTTCATTAAAGATCTTGCCCCCTGGTTAGATCAAAACATGTATTCGTTTTTAAATAAAATCTTAAACATGCAAGAATAAATTACAACATTCATAAATCTATAAAATAGCATTCTGGGTTTCATAATGTAGTGCATAAGTAATAAACAAAAGAACAGTCTACAAAGCAGTTCAAAGTGCAAAATACATTACAAGCAATAGCAACAACACAAAATATGTGGCAAATCCCCCCAGCAGCAACAATTCTGATAACCCACAATAAATAAAATGTACGAATAAACCTTTACAAATAATTATGAAAGTGAACAGATGTGCAAGAATAACTAAGTTAAAATATTGTAGAAAAATTCTAATAACCGATTAGCCTTCCATGGATTTAAGGAAAGAACTAAGGACCTGATTTAGATTTTGGCAGTAAGATCACTGTTGGCTTTCTGTTGGAAAACCCGTCCACTGCCATGGCGGCCCACCCGCTCTAAATAGATGTTGGTGCGACCATAGGTGAGAGACCACCGAGTCACTCCGACTCTGCCAGGAATCTCAACCCATATCGATGGCGCCTTTGGAAATAGTGGCTTGCGGCAGGACTCTAGTCACTGTTTCCGCCATGCCAATCATGATGTGCCTTCCCACCAAGCAAACTCTGGCAGCGTTACCTCCACACCTGAGTTGGCAGATTAGAAGGGAAGTGAGGTAGAAACGTACCTTTTTTTCCACTTCTAATTTCGTTTTAGACTGGACACGACTGGGCAAGACCTGCCATCACTGCTGTCACTGGACCATGGAGGAAACACAACGCCGCCATCACCAGATTCAAAGGTCAGCATTATATATTACTACTAAATGTTGTTTTAGCACTTGACATTAGTCCAAAACCAGTGCAGCAATATACATTTCACAGTATTGTTTTCGTTAAACAACTTGTGCCATGCATACATCTGTGTCAGGCAATATTAAAGACACACCTGTATTTAATAACATGTGATAATATGCACAATTATTATTCTGGTGTAAGTATTCATATTCAAATGAATGCTAGCACCAAAGTACATTGAATATCACAATTGCAAAGTGTGTCCATGTGTGCACTTTGCAATGGAACCTGTAAGTGGAATTTTGTGCTTTCAGTTGTTAATGTGAGTCAGTACATGTATACCACTGGAACAGCAATTCCATTCCAATGGCCCAAGGACTTATACTGTAATACACAATGTGTGGAAATCTGTTAACTGCATTCCCAAACATTTTGCAATTTTTATGAATCGCTGCTTCCACCAGCATTTCCCAGTAAACCTGAGGAATTCACTCCCTATTTTTTTTAAACATACTTTTATAGTGTTTATGTGCACTCAAAACCTAATTCTGGATCCTGGGCATAGCTGTCAAGACTTTCCTAAGGTGATGGTTAGATACACTGTATAAGGTACTGAAGCACCTAGGCAACACAGGAACAGTCTTCATGAGCTTCATTAAGTTATCTTTAATACTATAGCTGGGATTTACAAAATGAGCCAACATAGTTGCTTCTCCTATACCCTCTTACAAAATGCAAGAAAAATAAAATCTCCAGATGTTTAGCAAAGAAGAAAGAAAGAAAGGGATAAGTTGCCAGAAGAAGTGAACATAACCTACAACCATTGTGGAAAGAAGAAGATGGAGGGGCCAGCAGTCTTTCAGGTGGAACCTCTTTCAGTATTGGCAAAAGCCTTACTACCAAAGAGTTGTTATAGTTGCCCCAATTAGTTTCTAGTGTGTAGCCCTCACTAAAAATAGAAGAGAAGTGTTTCAAAGAAAATATGTAATTTATCGTAGATGGGCAGTCTCTTCCTCTAAAATTTGACACAGAGGAACCCCCTTTGTCAAAAAGTTGGATAACATTACCAAGGACACCAGCTGCTATATTTGATCCTAACTCAGAGCCTCTGAGGTCCTAGTTCTCAACATAATCAATTGCAGCCACATACTCAAAACCCACAGTATTAAACCTTAACTTAGCAGTGAAATCACCACAAATAATGCAATTTGTTTGAGTCTCCCCCACATGGCGTGGGGCATAGAGTTCCTTCAGGAAGAGAAATACAAAATTACTACAAACATTATTGGAGAATTCATTGTTATAGACGTCAATCAAGTAAAAGTAAGAGATGAGAGTAGGATCCTGGATTAACACAGCGTGAAAGTCCGAACAGAGTGTATCCAATTCCACCTCCAAAATATTAGATGATAAATTAATCGGAATTGATAAACCTCCCTTTGCACAGCCCAGAGGAGAAGAAGTGGCATTTACTGAGAAACATGTGAAACCCTAACACAATAAGAAGCACATAGCCCAAGTCTCTTGAAAAAAGTTAATGTCATAACAGCTAATCATCACCATTCAGTCAGGGTTGCTAATCTTAGAAATGATCAGTGGGAAGGAGGATGCAGGAGCACAGAAGAGCCTCTCTGGCCCAGATTGATTTAAACTTCAGGATTGGGAATAAGTAAGAGATTCATCGAACACCACAGAAGGAGGAATGTGAAGTCAGCCAACTTGAGTGCAACTTGATAAAGCTTCATATCGGCTGGTTAATGGAGCACCCTTAAGTAAGCTCACGGTACCAACATCACCATCAATAACAGCCGAAGGAGCGAGCTCCAGATTGGGGTTGCAGTGACTATCTTGCAAACCTTAAGCCCACCTGGGTACTGGGATAAATGAGGATTAGTATGGTCAAATACGGGCTGAGGTTTAAAAAACTATTCCACAGGACCATTGGGATCTTGCTCTCTTTATGATCCTGCCCAGGTAGCCAGGTCAAAAATCTGTAAACCTATTGTGGATATCTAAATTTAATGATCACACAATCCCCTTGGCAATTCTTGGGGGTGCACCAATAAATCTGACTCTGCATGACAAAATAAACCGCGGCAGAAAAAGAAAACCAGCCAGCTCAAAATAGTTAGACCTGGCATCCTTTGCATGGTTTCCCCTAATTCTTTTGCCTTCTGCCCTCCTGTTTTGCTGACCTAATTTTTTCTGGCTTTAGGACGACTCTGTACACTTTCCCATTGTTAGCCAGGGCTAAAGTGCATTAGTTTATCCACAATGTGCACATTTAATTTACTTATAAGTCCCTAGTAAAATGCACTACCTTTGCACTGATTGCGCCCCCAACTTCAGTAGCCCTTTAATATAACTCAGGCCTGCCAATGCAGAGCCTGTAGGCTCAGTTTTAAACTGTCTGATCAACCTGGCAAGTTAACTTACTTGCTTTGCCGAAACCTTCCTTTTTAATGCATATAAGTCACCCTTAAGTTAGGCCAAGGGCAGGGTGCATTGTAGTTAAAACGTTGTAGATGTACTTTTAAATGTTACATGTTCAGGTAGTAAAAACTATGTTTTTCACTACTGCAAGGCCTATGTCACCCATAGGTTCTGAGCCGTGAAATCCATGATGCATCGCCTGTGGTTCCTTAGAGATGCAGGTTATTCACGTTCGTCGAGCCCCCGGTCGGCAGTGCAATTTCTTTGTCCTCATCGGTGATACGTTAGTGTCGTGGAGTGATGTGTCAGCTCCGACCAGTGCATCAACTAAGGTGCATGAATTTTGCAGCTGCAGCACTTTAGACCCACTTCCAAGAGCCCAGGCCTGGATTGACACTACTTAGCAGGGCATGACTTGCAGTAAGCAAAGTCCAGGTGTGGTTGCAGGATGAAGTGAAGTGTTTGGTGTCCCTGAGACTTCAGAACAAGTAAGACAGAAAGCCCTTGGAGTCACTATGGTTCAGGGGATGTAGAGGTGCAGGTCCAGTCCTTCTTACTCCAAGGCAAGTAGTGCAGTAGGGCAGGCATGTCAGAGCAGGAGTCCAGCAAAGTCCAGCAGAGTCCAGCAGAGTGATAGTCCCTTCAGCAGCACAGCAATCCTTCTTCCTGGCAGAATGTCCTCAAGTCCAGAAGTGTACTTATTTGGTAGGGTCAGAAGATGTCCACTCCTTCTACCCAGTGGTGCATTTGAAGTGGGTGAGACTTCAAAGAGAAGCCTTTGAAGTGCACTGAGGATCTGCCTTCCTGCCCTGGCTCCAGACTCATTGCAGGGATTTATGCAGCCCTTTGTGTGGGATGAGGACCCAGCCCATTCAGGTGTAAATATAAGCTCCACCCTCCCATCCTGCTGGGGGTGGGCCATTGGTATGTTTATAGTCCATCAGTCACACCAAAGATCACATTGTGTGTGTCTGTCTGGAGGGAATGCACAAGAGCCCAGCAGTCACCCACCCAGACGAGTATTAAGAGACAGACAGAAGGCACTAGATGATTCAAGGCAAGACAATGCCAACTTTCTAAAAGTGGCATTTTCAGAATCACAATTTAAAATCCAAACTCACCATAAATTGTGATTCCAGAGACATCAAACGTAGGGGGTCCCATCTCTTTCCAATTGGAAGTTACACTCACAAAATGTAATAAGGAAATCCCAATGTTATCCTAAGGGAGAGATAGGCCTTGCAGTAATGAAAACAAATTTAAGGCATTTTTCAACACCTGGATATATAAAACTCAAACAGACATGTCCAGCTTTTTAAATACCCTGAGTACTGAAAAGGAAGGGTTAGCTTGCCAGGTCAACATAAAAGTTTAAAACTGCACACACAGGCTCTGCAAAGACAGGCCTGAGTCATGTTTAGAGGGCTACTGAAGTGGGTGGCACAATCAGTGCTGAAGGCCCACCAGTAGCATTTAATTTACAGGCCCTGGGCACATGTAGTACCCTTTACTAGGGACTCATGCCTAAATTAGATATGTCAATTGTGGATAAGCTAATGATATCATGTTTTAGTGAATGAGCACCTGCACTTTAAAAAATGGACAGCAGTGTTAAAGTGCCTAGAGTTATAAATCCAACAAAAAGGAAATCAACAAAAAGTGAAGGGGAAAGGCAAAAAGTCTGGATATGACCCTGCAGAAAGGGCAAGGTCCAACACAATCTCCCTCCGACCTAGAGCCCGGTTAGACTAATCAATACCTTAATGGTCTTTCCTACTTAGACAATAGAACATAGCAATGGCCTAATACAGCAGGGGCATTTGTTAGTTCAATGCCTTTCTGAATGCCGCAGAACTGACCCATGGGAAACACTTCTTCTCAGCTCTGGAGGCCATCTGTGCAGTACCCAACCGTAATTTGCTCACAGATGCATCCCAGTATCCAGACAGTACCACCGTGGCCAAGAAAGTGATTTGGCCCATTTATCTCTTGGATCTGATTTCTCTCCCCAACCGAAGGAAAACTTTGTGCACAAGGACAACAACCAACAAGGGCCACTGACAGCTGTTAATGTCAACCAGGCCCCATGCCATGCAGGAGTCTCTGACCTCTGTAGTTTCACAGAAAGGGGGCAGGAGCTCCAGGTACCTTGCACCCCTTTTCCACTTTCCCTCCCATCAGTTCAGGGGTGATATCCTTAAACTGACCACTCAGTCTAGGGTCTGTGCCATGGTCCTTGACAGGAGACAGTGGTGAGCTCTCCCTCACCCTGCTCCTTATTATGGCATTCCGTACCCTCAGCTTGGGAGTGGTATCCCCAGATAACTTTACTAGTAGAGTACCTATGGTGGCTGCCCCTCCCAGTTCTCCTCAAACCAGGGGGCAACTTTTCCCCAGAAGGCAGTCCATGGGAATCTAGGGACAAATTATGCTCCACCTCTGGGCCACTTCCCCCCCTCCACACTAGGGATACCAGGGCCATAGTTCAAAAGAAGTCCTGCCCATTGGTTGGAGCCACCCTACACACCTGGCCAGTATACTGCTCTGGGGAAACTAGTCTTTCCATTTGCATGGCAGGCCCCAGTGTCCCTCAGAGCAGTAACTGTGGCTTCATTCACTGTCACCTGGTGGAAGTGATGACTCCCACCCTTGGGCATCACCAACCATCTCTGAGTCCATCTTCCACCTAGGGGAGATCACAGCATGGTCTAGACCTGCCCCTGGGACTACTTACCCCTAGGGCTAAATTGGCCACCCCCGTAGAGGTCCCATCAGTAGGTGGTTTTGTAAGAGAGATAGAATCCCCCTGTTTGTGTCCTAGCTAAGAACAATCAAAGCAGTGGGGTTGGAAATAGGGCACCCTTGGCCACCACCCACCACAACCTCATCCCCATATCCCAGGAGGGGCATGGTGACCCTTTGCTCCTTCCTTACCCTGGAACTTGTCTGTGTCTTCCTTGACCTCCTCCTCCCTCTGCTGGGAGGAACTTGAACCACCCTTCTTGGGGTCACTGCCAGGTACCTTCCTGTGGACCCTGGTGTTTCCCACTGGCCTGCTTGCTCAGCGAGCCCCCTAGGGTCAGATAGCTTATTGTCACCAAGGTGTTGGCACAGATCTGGAAAATAAAGACTAAAACATGTGCTCTTTTGCAATCAAGCTATAGAGCCCCTGGTAATCCTTCACCCAGCCATCCAGTGCTTGGCAAAAGGAAAACACACAATCCACCCAGGTCTGTTGGGAGAGCTTCTGACTGTCCCTGAACTTCTGTCTGTACTTCTCTGTGGTCAGACCAAACTTCCTGCTTAGGACCTCCTTCATAAGATGATCCCTCATCCAGTCACCCCTCTTCCAGGGCCATTTTGGTGTCCCTCTCTGCACAAGGGATATGCCTCTACAGATTAGATCCCCAATTTTCCTCAGGGACCTTGTGCATGTGTGAAGCAATTTCATAGGTCTCAAACGATCTGTCACTGTTGTCTCTCACCACAAAGTCAGATATCAAACCGTTGGGTGTGTGGAGCCCCCTGTCAAAGGGCACTGAAGAATTGCTGCCATCATCACTGCTGGGCTCAGCCCTCCTGGCTTTTATGTCCAGTTCTTTAAGGCTCAGCTCTAGAGCCAACATCATTTTCTTTTTCACCATGGTCAATCTTTTCTCCTCCAAGGCTGTTTCTTTCTCCAATCTGAACTCAGCCAGCTCCAGTTTCAATTTCCTCTCCTCTCTCCTGTCCTCCAGCTCATCTGGGGACAGGCTTGTAGATGAAATGCAGCACCCTGCCTTGGGGGGGGGGACTTCCGTTCCATTGGTTCCCAGCCACACAGGCAGTTCCAGATTCTCCAGTAACTCCTAGCCAAGCTCTACATCATTCCCTATTATCTCATCTTCTTCCTCTGTGGTTATAATTGCATCCTAAGCTTCTAACCAGGCCCTCAGAAGCTTTTGCAGCTCCAGTATCCTGGCAAAGTATTTTGCAGAAAGCCCAAACCCCTTGCAGAAATCCTTGAGCTGGGCAACAATGTACCTCTCCATCTTGGCCAGCTCACAGTCCATTTTTGCAAGTGGAGATGCAGATGTAGGGGCTCCAGTCAGAGACATGATTTTAGGAAAAAAACTAAGATGCCAATGAGAGACCATAAAAAAATTTAAAATGCCAATGAGAAACAGAGACAATTGATTCAAATTGGTCTTATATGTGGATGGTAGTGTACCCCAATTTACTGTAAGGCACTGCACAACCACAAGTCCTATCCTGGCCACTGATCACCAATGTTAGAAACTGAGGCCCATATTCATACCTTTCTATGGTCGCATCTGCGTAATTTTTTGACGCAAAAACTGCGCAAACTTACAAAATATAATTGAATTTTGTAAGTTTGTGCTGCTTTTGTGTAAAAACATGACGCAAATGCGGTGCTAGAAAAGTATAAATATGGGCCTGAGTCTCTAGTTAGCAGAGGTATGCACCCTGTCCAAGTAGGGACAATAATCCTAGTCAGGGTAAGTCAGTTACACACTGTAAATTAACCTATGTTCATCTTCTGATAGCGTGGCACAGAGCATCCAAGCTTAACTTAGGAGGCAATGTGTAAAGTATTTGTGCAACACTTAAAACAGTAAAGCAGTGAACACACTACACAAAACTAATCCACACCATTTTAGAACCATAGAGCTTAATGTAATGACCAACACAAGACCAAAATGACAAAAATCCAATAAGTAGACTTTGAGATATGAATTTTTAAAGAATATCTGCAAATATAGTCCTTAGAAGCATAAAGTGCCAACTGGGTCTATCTGGTCACACTGGACTGAGTGAGATCTAAAAAGTCAGGTGCACCACAATGAAGTGCAGGCTGGATATAGGGGCCAAGCCTGTCCCTCTGAAATCAGTACTTTGGTTCGGGGTTGGTCAAAGTTGAGAAGCAATGCGAGGAGCAATGCGTGGAGCAACTGTGTAGGTGCTTCATCGTTGAACCTGGCAGTGTAGGAGATACCTTGGTTCAGAGCCTCACAATCAAAGGTGCGTCGGTGTCAAGCCCCTTAGATGCAGGTGATGCAATGTCATCAAGCTGCGCATCTTGCAGTGTGGTGTTTTCTGCAGAGCTGATGCTAGTGGTGTCGAAGTGGATGTGTCAGTTCCTACGGGAAAAACAATAGCTATGTGTGGATTCTGGTAGGAAACAGTTAACAAACCCACTTCTAATGGTACAGAATTCGATTGTCACCACTTGGCAGGGCAGGATTCACAGAAGCAAGCATCCAGCAGCTGAAACAGGGTTGTTGAAAGTCTTTGATGTCCCTGAGACTTCAGAGCAGGAGCCAAGCTAGCAAGCTCACTCTCAGGCAAGGAGGGCAGCATGCAGCATGGTAGGCACAGCAGAGAGGGAGTCCAGCAAAGTCCAACTGATTCCAGCAGAGTGACAGTTCCTTTAGCAGCACTGCAGACCTTCTTCCCGACAGAATGTCCTCAGGCCCAGAGGTGTACAGATTTGGTAAGGTAGAGTTCAGTTTTTATAGCCAGTGGTGCCTTTGAAGTGGGCGAGACTTTAAAGAGAGGCCTTTGAAGTGTACAAGGTCCCTGACCTTCCTTCCCTGGCTCCAGACACTCTGAAGGGGGTTATGCAGCCCTTTGTGAGGGTTAGTACACAGCCCTTTCAGGTGTAAATGTCAGCTCCTCCCTCCCATTCTGTTGAGGATGGGCGATCAACATGTACATGGCCACTCAGTCACACCTAAGTTCCCTTTATGTGTGGCTGTCCTGCAGGGAGTACACAAGAGCCCAGTGATCACCCACCCAGCCACCCAGACATGTATTCAGAGACAGACAGAAGGCACTAGATGATTCAAGGAAAGAAACTGCCAACTTTCTAGAAGTGGCAGTTTCAAAATTACAGTTTAAAATCTGACTTCACTATCAGTTATAATTTTAAGTTGTGATTCTAAAGACACCAAATCAGGGGTCCCATCCCTTCCTAATTGGGAATTACATTTATAAAAGGTAATTACACAATCCCAATGTTATCATATGGGAAGATACGCCTTGCAGTAGTGAAAAATGAATTTAAGAGTTTTTCACTACCTGAACATGAAAAACCCAAAAGTACATGTCCAATGTTTTACATATATTGCACCCTTTGCTAGGCTGCCCAGGGCCTACCTAAGGGGAGGCTTATATGTATTAAAAAAGAAGAAAGAAGGTTTGGGCCTGGCAAGTAGGTTAACTTGGCAGTTCAAAACTGCTCCCACAGGCCCTACAATGGCAGGCCTGGGTAATGTTTAAAGCCCTACTGAAGAGGGTGGTACAATCAATACTGTAGGCCCACCAGTAGCATATAATTTACAGGCCTTGGGCACATGTACTTCACTTTACTAGGGATCTATAAGTAAATTACATTTGTAAATTGTGGATAAGCCAATGATATAATGTTTTAGGGAATGAGCATGTGCACTTTAGCACTGATCAGCAGTGTAAAGTGTCCAGAGTCCTAAAGCTAACAAAAGCAAATTGAGCAAAAAGAGGAGAGAAAATACAAAAAAGTCTGGGAATGACCCTGCAGAAAGGGCCAGGTCCAACATATGTGGTAGTATGATTTTCCCTTTTGTTAAAAACACCCCAGAAATTCACTGAAAAAAATGAAGGTTAAAGTCACGTTATAGTTAGGTGTTGAAATGGGTGACTTACAATTATAAACCAAAAAAGTAAGCACTGAATTCACTATAGTTTCATCAACTAACTGTTATATCCACCCTGCCATGCACTGCTTATGACCTCACATGTTACATAACTCGTCACTCAAGAGATGTTAAAGTTAAATGACAGCATTGATGACATCACTTATGACATCTCAAATGATATAATTGATTACATCACTTGTGACATTACTTATGACATCATCCGTTGAATGTGACAGTTTGCTATACACTTTTCATATTCAAAGGTATTAAGAGAGGTACATCTGGTCCCAATTTTGTGTATCCCCTGTATTGCTAATAGGTGTTATCTTTTGCACCATGCAGAACAGGAAACATTTCTGTGTAGTCACCAACATTTAGGATAAGTTATGTTTTTTTCTGGTATTCAGATGCAAAGGAAACATAATACATCTGTAAACGTTAATGCAGCCAGACATAATTGTAAGAGTAAATATAAATTACTTACTATTGTAAGTTACCTTTGTGAAATATCCCAGTAATGACTCTGTGGACAATGTATTAGTTAAATTCCACATTTGTCACAGAATGTAAAGTCAGCTGCTTCACATTAGCCACTGATAAGGCAGGCACAACCAGGACTTCTGCATGAAACTCTGTACTTTGTAAAAGTTCTTACACATATTCCTGAAGTAAGCATAATGACATTTATCATTAGGAAAATGAATACAATCATACTGTAAATTGAACCATTTTTAGTCACCCATATATTAAACAGTTTTTCAACAATGTTTAATGCCTCTGGTTGATATAGATATTGTTGATAGCACTAAATGACAGCTCGTTAACAGGTGAACAAGGTATTGTACGAATAAGCTTTAGTTTTTTTTCACATATTTTAGCCACAGGTCTTTGATTTACACGACAATCTTTCTTACTTACGTCTGTACGTCTGCAATGCACACTAATTGAACTCCATCTCTGCCATTTATCCATGTTATATGGTTTTAGTTGCCGGTCTAATGTTATATTAAACATGGTTAATAATTTGAAATCAGCTACCATTAAAGAGATTCCCAATAAGCTAGATCTGTCCAAATACAGGCCAGTCACAGCAAAGACATTAAAAAAATGTAACACATTATAAACCTGATTAGTCTGTTTTTACTGACTGATTTTTCCAATTGTGAGTGTAAGTAGATTCCCATTTTCTCATGATCTCAGACTGAGAACATCCTTTGTATTTCGTGGAGGTGTCTGGCTCAATTTAAACTCTACAAGTAGGTTATTAATCTCAATGTTCAAATCCCAGACCAGGTGGGTTACTTGGATTACATAACTAGAAAGTTACAATTGTAAAACACTGTGATCAACAACACAAGTTTACCTAAATTTAGTTGATGTGGTGATTTTTTCCTTAATGCATGTTGTTTCTGAACAGTGATTCTTAATGGACACATATTTATCTCACACAATATTGCTTTTTTCAACATTAAAAGTAGGAACAACTGGTGCTGCAGCCGAGCCAGTACTTGACTTAAGAGGCATTAACTAAAACTTCCTGTAAGCCCCACAGAACCAGTGAGTGATTCTGCTGGGATGCATTTCTCAATGTGAAGACAGAATATCTTGATGTTCATCTACAATTATTTTAATTTCTTTTTTTAACTATGTCTACCCATCTCAGATGAATCTTTATTTGCATTTTAATGGGAGAGCAGCTAGTCTTTTTTTTAAACAACAATTTACTATTGCTTCCTTGAAACAAGGAACAGTGCAAGAGGTGATGTAATTCCTCCAAGTCTTGGCAATAATCATGCATTTAAGAATTGAAATGCTCTTTTGCAAGCAGACAAGCACCCCTAACACAGCAGCCAGAACTACAGATAAATGACTAGGCCTAGTTACAGGTTCTTCTATAAGTGTAAGTGTTTGATAAAGAGCTTTATGTGAAGCTACCAATGATTCTGAAGCTTGAACATAATCTTCGAGTAAATATATGGTCACACATCCTTAAAAATGGGGAAGACAAAATAACATCTTGAAAAGCATTTGCAGCAGAACTACCAATCTATTAATTAGAGTGCTTATCCCTTCTTCAGTAGTCCATAAGATTTGTTTCTGAGGACCTAATTTAAAGTTTGGGGACAGGTAGTCCATCACAAACATGGCTGATATCCTGTCCACAATATTACAAGTGCATTCTGATATAATGCACTTGTAATAAGGTAAACAGAATATCTTTCACATTTGTAATGGAGTACCAATTACTTACAACTAAATCACGCCCCTAGTCTTCCCAGGAGTGGTTCTTTTTAATCTGGGAGAGTACAGTAATGTACCTAGATGAAATGAATCTCACCTCTGCTGTCTGCTTCTATATAGTGATAAGATTCACAATTGTCCTTGCAAGCTCAAATTTAAAGATTGATCTCAGAATCCAAATTAAATAGATTTGAATCCTCTTCCATTGTCTGAAAGTTATTTCTGCAAGTCTTATATTATTTAATGAGAACCGATATTCAGAACTTCATTTGCCTCGGAGGTTTATTTCTCCCTAAATCGGCCCATGACTGTGACTGCATATTTGGAAGAAAAGTAGAAGAGATAAAATAACATTATTCAAAGCAATTGGCCTTGTACAGTTATTTTGATATGTTTATATGGAATTTCTACCTCTTGTATTGGAAGTTTAACTTTATGCCCCAAAATGTAGTTGTTTGTTGAAACTATAGTTCACACCCACTTTCAGACCCACTCAGACACTCAGGCACCCACTCACAGATCCACTGACAGAGACTGTCCCTGTGGCCAACCTGCACTGCGAACGGCCAAAGGCCATGTGTGGCGCAGGATTGGGTGGTTATAAGGGCTTGGCTTCAAAGCCTGGCTGCAGGCCGGGCCTTGAAACCAACCCCCACTGCCTAATGCAGATGGGTGTGTGCGCAGTGGTTGGAATAACATATAGAAATGAAAGTCACTTTACGTTAAAAAACATAGAAATTCACATTTTTTTTTTTTTACAGGAATGGTAAAGTTAGGTTCTGAATTTACTCGTACAAAACCATAGAAATTCAGCAGTTACAGTTACAGTTCTTTCAAGTAACTATAACTCACGCCTTTACCAACACAGCTAATTACTCCACATACTATATCAATGATGAGATCCTGTATGGCTTCTTTGATATTATCACTGCAACATTTGTAATAACATTATTGATAAGAAAACTGTGCATGGCAAGGGTGTGAGCTATAGTTACTTGAAAGAACTCTAACTTTAACTTGACAAAGGCAACGTTGTAGCCAAAACATGTTGTGTGCTAGTAAAATAATAGAAAGCAGGAAATTGTCATGCTGACTGTATTATACTTAAATCGAGGGATTAACAGTGCGACTATATGTATATATATATATATATATATACATGTATACATCAGACCAATAGGTCCCCTCTATTGATTACCAAATATTGCCATTCTTAATTATTTTTTCCAAAGTCGATGACTGAGGCTTAATTATGGCTACAATTATTTAAGCTAAATCGAGATTGGTTAACAAGCATGTGTGGCTGGTTGTAATACTCTAAGAGTGAGAATTAATTTTTCAGGAAAGTCTGAAAAATCATGTTGCCTGATTGAATTTTGATTGAAATTAGAAACCAACAGAATTAAGGGCCATATGTACGAACACATTTTCCCATGGACACAGAATGGGCCAAACTGCTTGCTACATCTGGCCCTAAGTCCCTTACCTATGCACTGTTGACACCTGCCTTCTGTATTTTTCAACAAGGAACAGGTGCTTACAGTACCTTTTCACAAAGTACCAAGGAGCTCAAAATAAGAATTTAAAGAGGAAAAGTAGTGCAGACCTTAAAGCTTCAGTTATATGTTCTCCTTCAACATCATAATTTAGTATACCATGCAAGGTGGATGGTACGGTTTCATTAGTATGTGGTTTGGGGGAGTAAACCAGAATAAGGCTACTTGAGATCAGGGGTGAACACATTCCAGATGCCTCCTTAGGAATTATGTGCTGTTCTCAGTGAGCACAGTTTGTCGCGATCAAGGCTTTTACAGTCTCTAATAATGGAACATGTGTGCAGCAGTGAGTGGTGAGAAAAAGCATAACCTGGCTGCGCCATTATGTCTTTTAAAATAAGAAATGAAGGGGTGGTTTTTCTTCTGTATACCATGAAAATGTTAAATGTGGGGCACCAAATTTCTTAGAAATAAAGTGCACAAATGAATATAATTTCTTTTATATGCCACATTTAATCATTGCTTGAAATTTTTTTATGTTATAGTATTTTAAGCACTGTTTTATATTCAACATAATAAGACGTACAGAAACCATTTAATTTGAAAGTGCATATTTTGCTTGCTGGAGAGAAGGCCCACATTTTCCTTTGTTTTAGTTTCAATGTGAAGTTTGCTTTTTGTATGTTTTTCTAAAGCTGCAGCTGCCAAGATAATAAGGAGCCTATTGTGTGTGAGAAATAAGAAAGTCTGAGAGAAGCGTTACAAGGATGGACGGAGTATCCTGAACTGGCATTTATTGGTTTGAAATTCCTGAGAATGAGGCTGCACCACGGACACATAGAATACATTTAAAGCAGATACTATTACCAATTATTTGTTTGATTTATGACTTTGTTTCTCAGAAGGAGAGTTTGACAATTATGTCACTTTTGGAGGGATTGGCACTTAAGTGTGGTTTAGTTAGTGAAAGGTTCAGACACCTTTATTCCTTTGAAAAGAGTGGACCTATTTGAGGTATAGCCCTCAATTTTTAGAGATTTAGCTGCTTTATACTGTACACACATTTCTTGAATAGAATCTTCTACAGAAGTTCTGTTATTCTGACCTTTCTTTGAAATCTTCCTAAATATTTATATATCTAGATTCAATGGTTAAGCAGGAGAATTTGGTTTTGGATTTCAAACATCAAACAATTTTCTTGATTTTCTGCATCGTCACTATTGAGATATTAGTATTTTATATGCTAATCCATTTCAACATTGTGTGACCTTTTAACTCTCCATTAGTGATTCTGTATATCTCTACCATGTCTCAGAGACTAATTTGTGTAAGTTTGTTTTTGAGATTGTAAAAAGACCTTTGAAATGTAAGTTGGTCTCGGAGATTGAATGTGTAACCTTTTGGTTGTACTGTAATTGATCTTAAATAATTGTATGTGAGTCTCTTCACCCCTCAGAACAGAGAAGGAAAGATTCACTGGAGTCTACAATTGTAGATATAGCCCAAGCTGGATCGGATGGTAGCGACAAGGATGGTTCTCTTTCTGAAATAAAAAGAACTAGAACCATACTCTAGAGTAATTAGTCACTTAGAGCCCAATCCCTAGTGCCAAAGTCCAGAGTTGGAGAATCAGAAAAAGTTGCAGAGACTGGGAAGAGAGTCATACTGGTATTGGGAACATAATTATAAACAGGGTTGTGCAGCATTTTGTATTTAGCTTGCTGTGATTGTGAGGCTCGATGGTGTCTTTTAGAGATGTTTTGTATGTTGTGTTAGTTTGGTGATTTATAAAGGGGTTGAAAAGGTTATTGGGTCCGACGTGGCCTTAGATCCCGGGATAGTTTAAAAAGTGTAGAAGACATCGTATTATATTGCCTGCTAAGAGGTTCTGATGGTTGTGAGACATCGTCAACAGCACAGATAAGATAGGGGCTTACCAGTTATTAATGTGAGGTGGTTTGAAAAGTGGATCTTAATGCGCAGAGTGAAGCTGTATTGAACTAAACAACATCACGCAGGTCAGGGTCTCATCAGAAGTGATCTAAAACTTTTTTATGTGTTTGAAACTGTTCATTCTTTAGTGAAGCAGACAAAGGTTTTTGGATTGTATTTTGTATGTGTGTGATGTTGTGGAACAAGCGTGCGTGCAGATTGTAAAGGAGGGGAACTACTATGAGGAGTGAAGTCTATATCACAGTGTGCCGTGCTGCTATAGACCAGTTGGCATAGTGCTGTGTTGCTATTGGTGGACAACGTTATAAGGTGCTGGTTGTGTTGAAACAAGGGATTGTGGGTACAACATTGAACTGAAGCTTTGTGGAAATTACTGAAAATGTACATATTTTAAAGTCATATGACATTTTGTTTATAGGAATGCTCATATCCCCATCAGGGAAGGCAAAGTAGCACCTGCAGAAGGTAATTCGGGGCATTATATGGCAGTTAATGTAGGGTTTCACACATTTGTTTGGATTGGTCAATGGCATAAGATCACAGAAAAGGAAGGTCCATTGCGATTTTCACAATATGGCACATTTAATTTGCAGATTAAAGAGAATTTAAGAAGGATGCTGTATGAAATGAAGCCACCTATTAGACCTGCACAATATGAGGCACTTAATGCTTGGGAGTGTGCTGCCCATGTTAGAGAAAAAGAGAAACACCAAAGTACAGCAAAGGCAGCTATACATACTTATGCAGTTACTAGATAGGATGCTGAGCAGAATAGATGGAGATCAGACATGATAGAAAGGGTCAAGCTGTACCCAGCCTGGACTAACAACAAGGGTCGAGGGCAAAAAATGGTTCGAAGACAAAGGGAGAAGAAATCGAAAGAGCATGATGATACGAGTCTTGATAGTGATGATTCTAGAGACAGTCTTTTTGACGTGTTATTGTGTGAACACCCATAACTGTATAATGAGGTTAGGAATGGGGGGAAAACAATGGTACTGATGACAGTTGTATAGTTACCTTTCCTTCTGACCCATGTAAGATGACTCCTAGTCCTGTGCGACCTACCCATTCTAGTTAATGTGACTTGTGAACCAAGATGAAAAAGTTTGAGAGAATGTGTTCCAGTTGAGTACTGTTGATTCTCTCACAGTCACAGATACTATTGGCCCAGTAGTTCCTATGTATAAATCTGAAGATTCTGGGAGAAATATGTACAACTTGACTGTACCTCATAATACTGAAACACAGAGCAGAGTTCCAACTAGCCCAGATATTAGGGAGTTTGTTCCTTTGATTCCAAGGCATTCTAGTACTCCCTGTGGAGCAAGTGCGGATACGACTTTGAATATGTCAGGATGCACTTTGATAGATTCTTACCAGAAAATACCAATACGCACTACTCCCGTATGGGAATTGCCTTTGAATTTAGGAAATAGTGCTCAGGGAAACTATTCCACACCTACGATTCCTGTAGTGACTTGATCTCTTCATTTGAAGGAGATAGACAAATTAGTCCAATTCTTTAACGGAGGTGCTACATCTAAAGCGAGTACAAGTAAAGAGGTGAGTCAAGGAACAATTCCATTGACACTGAGAGAAAGAACTCTGGATGTAGCAAAGTTGACAATAGAAATGGACACAATGAATGTTGGAAATCTTGACTTAAAATAATTGGAGACTCACCAAGAGGATGAGTTTGCATTTAAAAGAGCAGGCCAGGTTCATGATAAGAACTGGTTCAAAATATGAGGAAGACTTAAATAAAACTAGGGCTCTGTAAAGGAGCTATCACATGTGTTTCAGTGAGAAAGACATTGCTGATATGAGAACCCCAGTACTGAAAACTCAAAGAACAAATTCAGAACATTAGGTGATGGAATGAACTAGAAAATTAAGAGACTAAATGGCAGAGAAGAAGGAGGTAAAAAAAACTCTGGGTGAGCCACCTTCAGGTGGAGCGGAGGGAGGTGTTACAACCTTCCCTTTGAGAGAAGTGTCTGGTGGAGTTTATGTTCATCTGTCATGGAGCAAAAGTGATCTTGCGTCATTTGTCAATGATTTTTCAAAATTTGGAGAGAAACCAGTGGAATGGTATTGACAGGTCGAAAGGTTTGTGAAAATCTTGATGATGTTGTAGGTTGATTTATTTACATTATTTGACATCGTTGTTGCAATTGATTTGTAGGCTGAGTGTAAAATAGCTGAGACTGAGATGGAACCAACTAGAAATGCAATATCCAAGGGTCCTTCGCCATTCGTAATGAAGACATATCAAGGGATCATTACATTCCTGAAAGAGAAGGTGCCTCCACAAGATGTTGATATGGTTCAGATTGGCAGGACAACTCAAGAGTCAAAGGAGTAGATCCATGCTTATTGTGAAAGATTGTTACAGGCATTCAAATAGTAAAGTGTTATTGGAGGCCTTAAAGGCTAAAGATATGGGACATTTTGTGTTGAGGTTTGTGACAGGGTTGAGGCTAGACACAAGTATGATGATACAGCAACACTTGTTTTGTTGGATGAATAAGTCTATTGATGAAATTTTGCCCTATGCAAAATACTGCCAAGATGAGATAGAGATGAAGCAGAAAAAGCTCATTAAAAAGTTGATGGTCACTCAAATGAAAGCAGCTCAGAGAACTAGCCATATGCCCATAGTTGTAACTAATGCAGGCACAATGCATGGTGTATATCAGCAACCTCAAAATCCAATGCAAGGTAGAGGTTGAGGGGTCCCTATAAATCCCGGTACCAGAATGGATGTAAACAGCCTAAAAAGATCAACTCCTTGTCACATCTGCAATAAGCTGGGACACTGGGAATGTTGTTTGAATTCAGCTAATCAGGTCCAAAATGCAGGGTTTGTGCTTTCTCAGAATAATATTTTTAATCAGATGCAGGGTGTTCAAAGACCTAGGAGTAAAAATCTTAATGTGTTCCTAGCTCCAATAATGCAAGTACCTCAACCTACGATGCCATAGCAAAACGCTGTTGGGTCACATGAGAATATAAATCAAGGTTTGAGAATGAATGCAACTCTGACTCGGGATAACAAAATCCTTTGTTCAATTCAAATGAGGGAGATTGTTCTGATCAGTTAGCCTGATGGTGCTTGGGAGGGGAGTAAAGACTCCATACCTGGTGCAGCTTCAGAAGTAGACCAGAGTGGACCATTCATAGATACTGAAGTAAATGGCCACCCTGTATCATTTTTGGTGAACACTGGTGCTACCCATTCTACTCTAAGAACAGTAGATATTCTAAACCTACCAGTCGGGGGAAAATATTTTAAGTTGTTGGTGTAGAGAATAAGCAAATGATGGCTCATGAAACCACCTCAATCATGGTGAAAATAGGATCTTTTGAGGATAAGGACAAGTGTATACTGTGTGACCATAGCCCATTGAATCTCCTGGGAAGGGAATTGCTTAGGGAATTGCTTACAAAGTTGAATTGTGTTATCTTTTGTTTCCCCGTCTGTATTGAGATTCAGACTCAGGATGAAGATGCTTGTTTTAAAGTATCAAGAAATGAGTCTCATTGCACATTAGTTATTTTGCTAACTTGACAATTTGCCTCCTCATTTGAGAGAAACTTTTTAGGACATAGGCCCTTATTCTGAGTTTGGTGGGCGGACGCTCATAATTGAGCCGGCAGCAATGTGGCGGTGTGTCGGGTACAACAGCACCCGTTGCGCTTTTCACTGCCCGTAATTCTGGCAGTGAAAAGCCCAACTGGGCTTTCCATGGGGGCCCCTGGTACACCATTTCAGCCAGCTTTTGCATGGCGGGGCTACCGCCATGCAGAGGCTGGTGAAAAGGGGACTCGTAATCCCCAGGGCTACACTGCAAGCAGTGCTGCCAGGCGGATTGGATCCGCCGACACCACCAGGCTGGTGGCTGGAGGCTGTGTAGGCGGTCCAACTGTTGCAGCTCCACCATGGTCGTAATGTAGAGACCAGACCGCTGCTTTGGCGTTGGTCTGACCTCCCCCGCAGACCTGGCGGTCTCATGACCGCCAGTGTTATAATGAGGCCCAAAGTGTGGGATTTCTCAGAAAAAGATATCGGCTAATAAAAGGTGAAGAACCTGTCCGAATAACTGTTAAACCTAATCCTGAATTCCCGAGAAGCCCACAATACAATTTGATCCCTGAAATGATTGCTGGAACAACTCATGTAATCGAATCCTTGATGCAACAGGGAATCCTGAAGGAGATAATGGAGAGCTCTTGTAATTCTCCATTATGGATCTTCAGAAGCCAAACAGCAGATACAGAATTTTACAGGACCTTAGGAAAATAGAAAACTTTGTTGTTGCTTGTTGCCTTGTGGTACTGAATCCAGCTGTAATATTGTTTCAGATTCCATGTGAGGCTCAGTGGTTCACTGTCATTGATTTGTGTCAGGCCTTCTTTTTGATACTGTTGCACTGTTCGCATTTGGGCTCAGGAACAGGGTTTTGGAATGGTGCCGAGTTCCACAGGGTATGCTGAGTCTCCATTGATTTTCAGCCAGATTCTAAAGAAAACCTTGGAACCTTTAGTCATTCCTTTTAATTCAGTACTGATCCAATACATAGACAACTTAATAGTGGTGTCAAATACTCAAGAGACTTGCAAACAGGATATCATTGCATCACTGAACTACTTAGCTGAGAATGGACATAAAGTAGCCCCAGGAATTGTACAGTATTGTCAGAAAGAGGTCCAATATCTTGGACACCACATTGATAAAGGAGTGAAGAACTGTCACAAGAGAGGATTTCAGCCATATTGAAAATGAGTCTGCCAACTACACAGTGGCTACTGTAGACAGTGCATACCCTACGTTTCCCTGGTGGCCAAGCCTTTACTGAGGCTGACACATAAGGATGTGTCTGATTCAGTACCAAGGACAATGATTGCCTTATCACGTTCCTAGAGCTGAGAGAGTGTCTTTTTCGTGCCCCAGCTCTGTTGATGCCCAATTATAACAAAACGTTTGCACTTTTCTGCAGTGAGAGGGAGGACTGTACCCTTTCAGTGCTGACTCAAACACATGGAAATGCTAAGAGACCAGTGACATATTTTTAAACCATGTTAGATTCTGTTGTTTCTGCATTGCCTGAATGGCTAAAATCAGTGGCAGTGTTCGAGACTAGTATAGAGAGGTGTGAAAATATTATTATGGGTCACCCATTAACAGTGTATGTATCCCATTCAGTAGAACTTTTGTTGACTAGAGCCAGAACTAACTGACTAAATATGAGCAAGTGATTCTGGCTGCAGAGAATTTAACTATAAAACATTGCAGGAATTTAAACCCTGTTACTTTGTTGCCAACAGTGGGTCAAGGAACCATTGAAGACTGTGAAGGGGACCAAGATTGTCTTGATGTTACTGAACTGTGCCCCAACCCGAAACCAGATATACGAGTGGAACCATTACCTGAATCTGATTATGTCCTTTATGTTGATGGTTCATGCTTGAGAGACAGTGAAGGAAGTGGAGGAAGTTTAAGCGCAGCCTATGTTGTCTGTACCCTTTCTGGAGTTGTTGAGGCTTCCTGGCTCTCTACCCAAGTGGCCGAGTTGATTGCTCTTACCAAAGCATATTGTGTTTCTGATCAATTGAAAGTGAGAGTCTATGCCCAGAGAAACCTCCTTGATGCATTACAATTGCCTGAACAAGAAGCAGTGGTCAACTGCCCTGCTCACCCTTGTGGACTTGACCATGTGAATCTGGGCAATATGTACACAAATGAGATTGTCGAGTATTGCGCTCAAAATGTTTGTACATTTAATAGTGAATTCACAAATGAAGGAATGGTTAAGACTAACTTTAACCTCTAGTTGACAACAGCTGATACCTGTAATGAGGTGAAAAGACTTCAAGAGGAAGAGTCTGAGGGGGAACAGCAGAGTTGGGTTAGAGCATGTTGTGGCAAAAGATGATGACATTTGAGTTTCAGTGGACCAGTGATACCAAATAGCTTGTTACCTTCCATGGCTAGGCATTTTCATGGTCCACCTCATATGGGTAGAGACACATTGGTGAGGTTGTTCAGGCAGACCTGGTTTAATCCAAAATTCAGATTGATGGCTGAGGCATTATGTCACAGGTGTGTTGTGTTTCAACAGAACAATGTGGGAAAAAGAACTGCAGTCACATAGGAAGGTCACGAGGACCTTTTAATAGGATACCAATCGATTTTGTTGAGATGCTTGTGTGCAATGGATTGAGGTATGTTTTGGCCATTATGTGCATTTCCTCCCATTGTTACGACTCTGTCATCCCATTTCATGGGGGCACTGTAAGGGGACTGTCGGAAGCCTGGGAATCACCTTAAACACTTATCTAGAGTCCCTTGCTGACTCCTGTTTGTTTCTCTTTTTCTCCATGGTACACTTGTGTAGTACCACATTTGCTTCCTGGGACTGCAAATCCCATAATGCACAGCCTGGTAGTCAGGAAAGCCCGGATTCTGTTTCCCATTGTTTTCTATGGGAGAAGTCCAGTTGCTCCTTTTCACCGGATCCTCTGCTCCTGGACTTGCGAGTGTCTTAAACTACACACACCTGAGACCTCTCCTGTGCAGCCCAGCCTGGAAGTGCTTATAAGCAGCCATTTCCTCAAGATCCCCATCGTGCATTGGACTTCGATTCCTTTGTGTTACAGACCCTTTGTCAGATGGTGTTCCAGTTTTGTTCCTGTTCTGTTCCAGCTTGATCCTGTTTCCTGTTTCTCTGCCCTGCTCCTGATTGTTCCAGCCAGAGTCTGCTCCCTATCTCTTAGCTTTGTACCTGTTTGTTTCTTCCAGAGACTGCTCCCTGTTTCTCTGGCCTGCTCCTGCCTTGTTTCAGCCTGAACCTTCTCTCTGTTTCCCAGTCCTGTTTACTGCTCATTTCCTACTCTCTGTATTCCAGCCCTGTCCTTGCCTGTTCCAGCCAGAGCCTGCTCTCAGTTTCCCAGTCCTGTCTCTGTTTGTCCCAGCCAGAATTTTGAGCCCTGTTTTCAAGTCCTAGTCCCGCCTTTGCTTCAGCCTGAGCCTGTTCCTAGTTCTTGCCTCTGCCTCTTAGTTTGTTCCCTTCTGTTTCTGTTTCTTCTTGGTTATTTGTGTCTGGTAAGTGTTCTATCAGTCTTCACCAGTGTATAAGTGTCCTCCTTTGTTCTGGGGTTGGCTCCTGGTTTCCAGGAGGCAATGCCAGCCCCCACCCTTGTCCAGTGTTATATATTGTCTTTCGTGCCTAACAGTGACAGTGTGCTATTGCTGTTTTCTCAGGAATCGCCACTGTGTTTCCAGCTGGACCCACAAGAGCGTGTCTTGTGTACGTAAGTACTTTCCTTGTCTGTGCCCTAGGGTCCAGAGACAGAATCACTTCTGCTGCCTCCTTTCTATGGGGCTGGCAGGGTGACCATCTGTAAGAGCAAACTGCACAGAGGCATTGACATTCCCTGTCACTGTGGGAGGTTCTGCGCCTTACTCTGTGTACAACCCCAGCGTGTTTGTCCATTAGTAATCTGTTTCCTGTTTGTTCACACAAGGGTTGCTCTGCTTTTACTTTCCTGTGCCTGTTCATAGTTGTCCTTTCCGTGTATGCCTTTAGCTGCTCTTCTTCCCCAGTATACTACCTCTTTAGGATATTCGGTGACCGCAAGGGGTGTCCCAACCAGAGTCCTGATCAGACCCGCCCGAAACCGTGACACCCACTGGGTCAAAGCGTACCCAACTAGATGAAATGATAGTCTTAGTGTCGCCAAACTACTGTTGAGGGAACTCATTCCCAAAATTGGGTTTCTGACTTTTTGGAATCAGATCAAGGAACTCATTTTAATAATGAGGTCCTGATTTTGATGTGTGCAGAATTGCAAATGGAACTGAGATTTCATTGCATCTACAGACCTGAGGCTTTGAAATGGCCTGAAACTTTGCCCCTTGTGTTGATGAGTCTTCGGAGTGTACCTGATCGAAAGAATGGACTGCCCCCTCACATAATCCTGATGGGGAGGGCAATGAGACTGCCGGAGATTCCTGTAATACATTTGTTAATATAACAGATTATATGGGCCTAGATTATTGCAAAGGACTAGCTGATATAGGGCATTCTGTTTCTCATCAGGTCAGAGGCTCCCCACAACAAGAACAGTGCCAAGACCTCAGTCCCAGCGACTGGGTCTTGGTGAAGAAGCACATTAGGAAGACATGTTTGGAACCTCATGGGCCATGCCAGGTGATTCTTGTTACAATGACTGCTGCCAATGGTGGTGAACTCCACAACCGAATACACGCTTCCGAAACACTTGTAGAGTTGAATGTCCTCTTGATATGACAGCACCTGTTCCAGAAGAACTAGCAGTATGGGAGAGACATCAGGGACAGGTTAGTCAAGCTGTCAGAGACCAACCTGATGTTGTGTGACCCTTTGGCTGCACTGTAATTTATCTTAAATAATTTGATGTGAGTCTCTTCACCCCGGGGAACAGATAAGGAAAGATTCATTGGTATCAATAATTGTAGATATAGTCCAAGCTGGATCAGTGGTGACCTCGTGATGGCATTCACACTCTTATGCATTTCCTAGACACCCTCCCTAAAATAGAGAAAAGGTGGTCACGGTGGCAGAAAGCTAGTTCCAACAGGAGAGACAAGGGCATGGATATGCAGTGCACGTGACAGGAGGCATCCGAGAATGGTGCTGGAGGACAATGCACATCTGAATATTGAATGTAATGGATGCACCAAGGTGCTGGATCTATTCTTTTCCAGTACATGATCAAAGATCATTACCCCTCTAGATGTGTCTTTGTTAGCTATTAGCAAAATTGGCAACTACGTCACAGCAATTAACACCAAGCAAGTGTTGTATACCTCCAAATACAGCAGCTTACGTGTTACAGACTTTTCAGGATAATGCGTCAACAAGTAAAAATCCAATAGAAGAACAAATAACTGGTTTCAACGTACCTGCAATGATATTGTCCAAAAGAGTTGTAGGTACACAGAAGATTCCAACAAGCAAGTCACTAATTGCAAGGTTCAAGATGAAGAGATTGGTAACTGTGCGCATGTGCTTGCTAGTCAGAACAATGAAGCATACCAATCCATTCCCAAGCATACAGAGAACAAATATGAAGAGATAGGATATAATGAAGGCAGCCACCACGGAAGGTTGATGCAGATAGAAATCAATATAGGAAATTCTGTCCTCATTTGTTGTATTATGGCTTCTATTAAAACTTAAACTGTAGGTCCATGGCACAGAAGAACTGGAGTTCCAATACACATCCATTTCGTACCCTAGAGATAAAATGTAGAAAGGAACCAGAATGTTAGAAAAGAGCCAAATGAATGCTGTAGAATCCACATTACCATATTATCAATCATTTACTTTTTCTATTTCTAGTGTGTTGCTTTGGAATATCATCATCCAAACAAGCATTTTCTCGACACAACAATATATTTACAATATCAAAAAAGTATATTGAGAAAGAAAAGATGTTCAAGGTACTCACACATTTAGGTAATTTTGGACTATGGGCTTAATTTAGATATTGGCAGAGGGATTACTCCATCACAACAGTAATGGCTAACCCGTCTGCCAAAATCTAAATCCCATAGGACATAATGGGATTTAAATTTCAACTGATGAGATATCCTTCACCACTGTGGTGGAGTCCCCTGTCTGCCAATATCTAAATCAGGCCCTATGTTCAGAGATGTTTTGATATTGGATCAATGATGGATCAGTGGTGTCCCCCTCCCTCACCAGATATTAGACCAAATGTAAATCAGTGATGTTTCCCTACCTGACTAAATATTGAATCAATGGTGGATCAGTGGAACAGCCCTACTGGATCAGATATCAGTTCAATAGTGGATGACTGGTGTTTCTCTACCTGACCAGATACTGGATCAACAGTAGATCAGTGGTGTCCCTCTGCCTGACCACATATTAGATCAACTTTGAATGAGTAGTGTCCCCCTTACCTATGAACAAGAGCCTGGGATCATCTCTTTCCTTCCATATTGCTACATTGTTTTATTTGTACTGCATTGGTAATCTGTGTTTTTTTTGTCAATTTCTAGTGGCACTTTTGATGTAACATCATGACCATTGTTTCAATGTATAATATCCAAGATAAATAAGGATCCCAACCCTGTTATGCTTGAGAGGAACTTTGCCTCTGGAGCAGAATTAATCCTTATTTACTCAATGCAAACTGTGTGGAAACTCATGAAAGAAAAACCACTGGGACCATGCAAGCATTTAAAAGTAAAGCTTGCACTGTTCCATGTGCCTTGGTATGCCACATGTGTAACAGTACTGTGGAGTACCACTGTACTGTAAAATAAATCACATATACAATTTATGGTGAGTATTTGCGGAGGGGTTGGAATGCTCAACCATGGGTGCTGGCCAGCAGCAATAGGGTAGGCCATCTGCAGCCAACCCCTTGCCGCGCATGGTCGAAGGCAGCGAGTGGTGGGGTGGCTGCCTGCCCATTCAGATTAGGCACAGGGCCCAGCCTTTGGCCTATCTCTGTAGCAAACCCTGGCCACACTTGGCAATAGGCCAAGGCCAGGCAACCCACGGGGGTTGGATGCAGGACCAGAATTCAGGCCAGGTCCTGCAGCTAACCGCATGCAGTGTCAAAGGCTGAGAGAATGGCCTGTCTACAGACCAGGCCCTATGTCCAACCCCTTACTGTGCACGGTTGAACATTATGCACAGTGAGGGATTTGGGTGAATATTGTAAAAAACCCTCATGACACGTTAAATGTTTTTTTAATTGAATATGCGTGTACATATGTACCACCATCGCACCAGAAATCTGCCGCACCATCAACTGCTCCATGGAATCCACCATCTTCCCGGAAGACAGGAAGCACCTAGAGATCAACCCCCCGCTGAAGAAACCCTCTGCTGACTCAAAGGACCTCAAGAACTACATACCCATCTCGCTGCTCCCCTTCCCAGCCAAAGTCATCGTGAAAGCTATCAACACCCAACTCTCTGAGTTCATCAAAACGAACCACATCCTGGACCTCTCCCAAATGGGCTTCAGAAGCAACCACAGCACGGAGTCCACTCTCATTGCCGCTGCAGATGACCTCTGCACTCTCCTTGACTGAGGCTAAGCTGCTGCCCTCATTGTCTTGGACTTCTCAGCCGCCTTCAACACTGTCTCCCACCACACCCTCTGCGCAAGTCTCCACGATGCCAGTATTCACGACAAAGCCCTAGAATGGATCCGCTCCTTCCTCACTAGCTGAACACAGAGAGTCAGACTTCCACCATTCAACTCACAACTCACAGTGATCAGAGGCAGAGAACCTCAGGGGTCCTCCCTGAGCTCTACCCTCTTTAACATCCACATAGCCCTGCTTGCAGCCATCCTCAAAAGCCATGGACTCAACATCGTCTCCTATGCCGATGACACCCAGCTGATTCTCTCCCTCACAGACAAACCCACAGCCACCAACAGCAACTTCCACAACGGTATGAAGGCATTCGCCACCTGGAAAAAAGACAGCTGCCTTAAGCTTAACTCAGATAAGACTGAAGTCTCATCCTGGGCTCTGCCCCCAGTGCCAGGGACGACTCCTGGTGGCACGCAGTGCTCTGAACCCCCCGCCAATACCCATGAACCACGTTCAAAACCTCAGCATCATCCTGGACTCCTCTTTCTCAATGAACCCCCAAATCAACACTGTTTCATCCTCCTGCTTCCATACGCTCTATCTGCTTCAAATGATCTTCAAGTGAAGTGGATCCCCCCAAATCCAGGAAAATAATCACCATCCGCTTGCCAGCAGCAGGCTCGACTACAGGAATGCACTCCACGTGGCACCACCCAGAAACTCCTCAAGAAACTGCAGAACATCCAGAATGCCTCCGCTAGACTCATCCCAAGATGCAGCCACATCACCATTCACCTGAGAAACCTTCACTGGCAACCTATCAACAAGAGAATTACCTTCAAGCTCCTCATGCATACCGACAAAGCCCTCCACAAAGTTGGACCTATATACCTCAAACACTGCGTCCCCATCTGCAGTCCTACCAGACAACACAAATCTGCCCAACTGGCCCTGGCCACCATCCCACGGATACGCAAGACCACAGTTGGAGGAATATCCTTCTCCTACCTTGCTACGAAGAACTGGAATGCCCTGCCTCTGCACCTCAGGCAATCACCATCGCTGCCACAAATCAGGGAGGACCACAAGACCTGGCTCTTTGACAAAACCTCAGATCCACCACCCTCCTTCAGCACCTTGAGACCCTTAGAGGTGAGTAGTTGTGTTTTATAAAAAACCCTGCTTGATTGATATTCTATATTGTAAATATTTTATTTAACGTTGATTGCTCAGTGTATCTATTTAAGCCTTTGCCACCATTGTTTTCTGTGTGAATGTGTAAATATCCCCCCCTCCTCCAGTCACTCTCACAGGCTTGTTGCACATTAACTACTAAAATGTACACCTCAGTGGGTGAGGACCTCAACAACTGAATGGAGAAAAGACAGGGTAGAAGGAGGCGGAAACCTCACACATGTAGGCTTATGAATAGCATTTTGTAGATTGTGAGTAGCACTATTGTACTATAACTAAGCATATGGTAAAGTGCAGCTTGTTAATAGACCACAACAAGTTTTTTGTTAGTTTTCACAGTGATGGTCACAGAGTCCTGAAATGCAAATACTGTAATGTATGTAGTATATTATTGTTTATCTTTTTTCTAGATAAGTGCAGATGAATATTTTCTGTTAAAAGCATTACAAAGTACACATTCTATAATGTCACTGATAGATGTCCTGGGTCCCACACAATATATTTAAACGAGTCAAAGGCGAAATCCCAAAACATCTCTTTGGACGTTAAAACCCTAGGAAAACAAATGCAGAATGAGAAATACCCTAGAAGGTCCTGCTGCAGCCAAAAGTCGTGTGCATAAAATAACAGCGCACCACCAACACATTGTTCTAGTGACATTACCTGGAGAACCAATATGATCCTATTTATCCATCCACACTTCTCCTGAAACTTTGGTGTCTGAGCATCCATGGGTCACACCTTCAGCATTTAACAACAGATCTGCTTGTACATTCTCTGTATATTCTCAGCTCTTCGAAGAAATAGCATTCACAGATCTGTTCTCCACTATCCTTCATAATCAACAACTGGCAATATGCTATTTTTTCTATATGAATTTCCTAATTACTGTAAGAATGGGAAAGAGTTGTTATTCCTCATGTCTAACACATAGGGCTAATATGAAATTCATGAAATACGCAGCATCACTTCACTGAAGATGAAGCCTCAGATTTACACAGTTATCACACAAAGAAAGGCAGCAAACAAATTTGCTGCACTGCATTGCCCAAAGGGCAAATCTCAATGCAGAGCCATATCTAAAATGCTTGTTATTGGTGGCATCCCCTGCACTGGCTTTCTAGCAAGACTGCCTTGTGCAAGGCATAGCCTTAAACAATGCTGTTTAGGTGACTGTGGATGGTCTAAAATGAAATTTGTACTGGAAGCATACCCTTTTAGAAGGGATCCCACGCGTTGAATGTGTGCTGTGCATTGTAGCATTGATTGATTACATTGATGGGGAGCTGAAAACATTTCTGACAGCTTCGAGTAGGCATTCGTTTTGATGCAAAGCTTCTCCTAGCTATCCTGGTACATCATGCTTTGCATCAAAGCCTATAGGTATTTGCACTGATCTTCCTTAATAGCAGCACTGAAAAACAGTGCAAAGTGTCAGACCTTTACAAGCTTGCCATTCAACTCACTGATATCCTATTCCTCCCCCTGTTGTTTTAAATATTTTTTGGCTCTGCATAGCATTAGACTTTGCTTATGACTGAATTCACCCATGAGTTTTTTTAACTATATAATTCATAAAGCTTGAAGATCTTGTAATTTTATGAAGAGATCTTACTAATGAAGGGGACTGACAAGAGGAAGATTTTTGCTTGTAACCTGCATTGCTGAAATCAGCACATTTCAGTATTTGACATTGGACCTTGGAGTGTCGGCGGTTCTTCGGAGTTGATGGAAGTGCTTGTCTCCCGAGGATAGAGGCTCAGCCGGTTTCCTAACCGAAAATCCATGTCCCAATAACCCAATCCATCTTAGTTTCAGTGGGTCAACAGAGCAGAAGGCATGTCTTATATAATACAGATCTTTCAGAGTATATATTTCTTTCTCTGACAATGTGGGGTATGGCGAACAAAGGAAAGAAAATACACAGCTGTTACAGAGGACGGGGGGAAACTCCCCGAAGGCCAAAGTCTTTGATTTTCTTCTACATCAGAAACGCAATTCAAAATATGGATGTGATCAATCTCAATCACACCTAAACGTATCTCCATACATTTTCAGTACGTAACAAATTATTTAATCCATCCAAATAACTTGCCACCTAAATCAATACTGGATTAATTTACTAGTCTAACACTGTTCTAGGATGTATAGGGCAAGTGTTTGATAGTGGGATAAGGTGCAGGTAGATATTTAGGTAGGGCAATATTGATGCAAAGTCAAGGTGTTGCTAGTGTATGTTTGTGCAAAACACCTTTTTTGCAGCCTGTGTTTCTGCATGCTACTAGTTCAGTTCCTCAATCAATCAATGTCCTTACCAATGTGGGGTCATCAGATAGGACTGTGCCACTATTTCTGATTGAATCAAACTGCTGGTGTTTTATAGTGATCTAATACGTGGGGCCACAGTCTAGCATGCAAATGTATTCTCAGGGCTTGGGCACACACAACTTGAAGCACATCATTTAATGCAAGTTTTCTGGATGCTATGACTCATGAGACTGGCTTTGTACATTTCAGGTCCAGTACAGAAGCGCTTGAATTGCTCAGGTTTGCAACGCTGTTGATTGCTCGACATGTGCTAACGTTAGGGACAAATATGAAAACCTATGTATTCACTAGCAAGTAACTGTCCGAGCGAGTCAAGAACCTGCTCATTCTGTGAAATCTGGGCCCTCGACCATGTTTGTGGGCACCGCTGGTTTTACAGGCCCTCATAACCACCTGTTAGTATGATGTTGGCTATTTTTAAGCCCTGTATCGAAACTGAAAGTGTCTAATTGATGAAAGACAATACTCAAACCTTTGGCATAGGGGAGAAAACTCACCACAGCATTGCATATGTGTGTAACAAACTGGGTCTTTCCAATAGAAAACAAACACTTAAGATCATCAGGCACCTGAGATTGATATATATATATATATATATCTAAATCGACATGCATTTTCAGAAAAGTGAAAGACTACACAATTTAAAAACGCACATGTGCTTGAATAATCGGTGGGTTTTGGGGTGCCAGAAAATGTCAAATTATCTATTGATAAAAAACTAAAACGTAAATCGTGTTGCTGAAATGCTGCATTCTCAGTGAGGGAAAATACAAAAAAGATTATCAACAACTTGATTATAGGTATTTCTACTTAATGAAACAGAAGTCTAAACCTAGTAGCTGTTTGGTATATCTCTCTAACTACACAGTGAAGTAGATAGTATTAATCAACATTTTTGAAATATCATGATTTTTTAGTCAAATAGAAGGCCCATCTCATTTTTTATGAGAGTCAAATCTAATGTGACTCCTCGAGGTTTTGTTTAGTGTATATTGTGGAAATGTTCCTCCAACGTATGCCTTTTACATATTATTCACCTGCCTGAGACTGGCTAGAACGGAACATACTTTGTATGTCTCAAGCTGAAATGCATTTTCTATATCAAATCCAAATCCAGTATTTGTTTTAAAGCCCTGCAGATCACCCTTGAGGGTCAGAAGGCACCGAATTGTAGGCACAGGGTGATTAAGGGCTTGAATAAGAGTTTGGCATAGGTGGTTACTCCGTTACAAATGTAACAGATATCATGTCCGCCGTATTACGATTACATTATAGTCTATGGAAATCGTATAATGGGGAACGGTATATCCATCACCTTTGCAACGGAGTGACCTGTCTGCCAAACTCTAAATCAGGCCCTGAGAGATTTGCCCAGAATCACTAGATGTTGATTTCGACGCCGAGACTCAAAGCTGGCTCCCACCGGCTCCGAATTCAGCACCTCGGGCTGTTGCCCCACATCCTCTTCAAATTCCTCAACTGCTAGCATCTATTGTGGCTTTTGTACACAAGGTATGCTCTTATGTACAAGTTTCACACAGATTATTGCTTGGAAAGTGTTCATCAAGCCCTAGTGAATGGTCTTACCTTCTTGAATAGATCTGATAACTGTCAGGCAATAAATAATAGGAGTTCAAAACTGGCAAATTTTCTCCAACCCTTCAGGTCGTATAGTGAAACAGTTTCCCTGCAGCTTCATGCTCGACTCAAGTTATATGGATTAACGTGGCTTCATTAAATTCTGTATCGGTTGAAGAATATTCCTGCAAGTGCATGACACTGACAGTTCTTAGATAGTTGTATTCTCCCCAGTGCTTATTTTGAGCTAAAGGTTTCCCGTGCTCACCACCCACACCTATGACTGTCAGACATGTGGTGGCGCGGTTTGTCTAATTTTACATGAGCTCAACAACTTTTGCATATTACCTCAACATCTATTAAAAATGTCGAATGCCTGCTGCCCAAACCATTCTTATAGCTATAGGGGCCTGAAATTGTCTGAATTGTCATAACTGTAGTAGTCTGATGGTTCATAGTTGTATTGGTGCTGTCTTTGACAGTGCTGGGCGGTGCATGCTCCAATATCCTCCATATAAGGCCCCTTGGATCTTTTGACAAATTAATCACTGCTTTTTCCAATTTTTAGCTTTATGTCACACTTTCTAAAGATCCAAGGTTTTGTACACATTCCTTAGGTAAAAGATGGTGTAAAGATCTCACAAGCACCTAAGGGTTGCAGTACTAAGGAATGGTTTTCTATGAGCCAATGGGCCAGTCTCAGAGCGGGTCTGAGAGAGGGTTTGAAACATCCTTTGTCCATACTATACCAAGGTAATTGCCACAGCAAGAGTCTTGATAGGGCAAAAGGGTAGATCTTTAGTCTTAAGATAATTTTTCTATAATGCAAATATTTTGTTGAATCTTAGTAGGAGGAACTGCATTGTTCAATAGCCTAATTATTTAATATTTTTTAAAAAAATATGCCTGGCCCCTGCTTAGTATGAAGAAAATATTTTTCCATGAATTAGAAATGTCTATGCTTTTACTTTTTTAGGTACTATCAAGGGAATGACTTACATTTTGGTATTTGAATATCTGACACAGACAACAAAGACAAATTGGTTATTATGCCCTACATAATTGTTCACACAATGGTTCGATTTACTTGATTAATAACTTGATACTCATATTAACCACATTGCCTGGCTCTCATAATTTTGCAAGCAATTGTAATAGTTTCCTCCATTAGTGTTGCAATAAATAGGCTTGATCCACTGCTAATAGAAACTCTAAAGCAAGAGCAGCATAAAGAGAGGGATTGATGGAACTAAACTGAGGCCCTCATCTATGTTCTTCTGACAATATGTCTTCAAAGCTTTATATCAGATTGCTTGTTTCTTATTGCAGTCCATATTACATTGATGTTTGTTCAATCAAACTTTGTCCTTGATGATTGTCACTTCATGTCTCTGAGTTAATTGTTGAGTTAATATATGGAAAAGGTCCACCACGAGTGAAGTAGACTATGACCTGGAAACTACTATGT
Source organism: Pleurodeles waltl (assembly GCF_031143425.1). Taxonomy (NCBI): domain Eukaryota; kingdom Metazoa; phylum Chordata; class Amphibia; order Caudata; family Salamandridae; genus Pleurodeles; species Pleurodeles waltl. Next base: position 3,274,290 of record NC_090437.1, on the reverse strand, counting down.
AAAAAGTATTGGCAAAGCCAGTGGGGATTTGCAATGAAACATGTTGGCTTTGTCAGTGCTATTCTGAGTAAGAAAGCTGCCTTGGTTTTGCACACGTCCACAGTGGCCATCTTTGAATTGGTTTGCGAAAACATTGCAAATGCATTTAAAAATAGCTCAGTTGATGCACAGGCATCCACATCAGCCATCTTTCACCTATTTGTATTGCATTTAAACCCATTTACAAAGGGCATTTTGGATGCATGTGCATCTTCAGCAACACTGTTAAATGTGTTTGTTAGAATAATTTTAATTTGTTAAGGAACACAAACCACTGGCGATGCAATCTGGTGGTAGAGCGGACGTGGGGAATTGATGTATGTTTGTGCTTTGAATGTGGACTTAGAGCATGTATACTATGGGACCACGTTTCCTTCTTAGTCTACCTGAACATGCCCACCACAAACAATTGAGACACATGTGACGAAATTAAACACAATGCTTTCTCATTTTTTTCTTTTAATGCACTCAACCTTGTCTGGAGTTATTTTATTAGCCAATTATCTCTCAATTACACTTGTCTTTTACCAACAATATGGTTAATTTCTTTTTTTTCTTTTGATTTATCTTTATTAGATTGCTTATTGGTTTGGAGATTTGGTGCTTCCAAGTGATTTTAGCACAGTCATTGAATTGATGTACACACAGACCAGAAAGTCAGGCATATTACTGATGTGAAGATTTTTATTTTCATTATCCATGGGAAGAGTCGCAAAGGTCAAAAACATGACTAAAATGCTCATGTTTGCTTTAAATCACCAACACCAATTCATTTAAAGGGGTAGCCATATACTGGTGCTGATATTGAGAACCCTGATTCTGGAAACTGACGGTTTCAATAGAGGCATCTCATAAAGATTCTATGGCAAAATACTTCAGAATGATTCTGCATTCCCATGTAAGACCCCTTCCCACCATTAACTTTAAAAGATTTATTGTAGGGAAATGAAACACGTATGGCCTCTGCATTTAAGATAAAATAATACATTGTAAACAAGGAAGAAAAGTAGTCCAGCTAGGACAGCAGGTGTTTAAAGTTAACAGATACTCAGTGATGATCAAGTGTGATGGGAAATGTGAAAAGCATGAGTAAATTGCTAGATATTCTCAAAGGTCAAACTTATCCTTTAGAAAACAGAAATAGAAGGAACAAGCTTCCACTTTTTGTTATTGAAAAAAGGGCTGAATGGTATGACTTCATCTCAAGCATGGATATGAAAATCCGATAAATCATTGACCTGTCAGACTCTTCTAATCTCAATATGAACAAGGCTCATTGTATTGGTCATAGAAACTTCGTGTCTGGTGAGAACTCTTGCTCTAAAGGGCACAATAATTATTGTCCTTCAATTTAAGGACTTGACTAAGCATTTTTCAGCAGCAAAGGAAAGAAAGCTAATGTTATGGTCTTGTCACAAGTTGTTTTTCTCAAAAGATGTCTCTAGGGCTACAGTTGATAAGAAAAAAAAACACTTTCTCTGCCGTCTCAGAGGCACCGACATACATACTCGCAAATACAGAAAGAGATCTGTTGTTTTGTAAAAATTATAGACTTATCTCTTTTATGAATCTAGAATGTAAAATCTAAGTAAAGTTACTTGCAATATATTTTAGTGAGTTTTATAACAGATCCGATCGGTCAAGAACAGTCAGGTTTTGCAAATAGATGGCACATCTCAGATAATTAAAGGGTGTGCTGTATGTTGTACTTGGCAGTTAGCATCTTGCTTCTTCCACAGCTACTATTAAGTTAAATGCAGAAAATGTTATTATGGATGTGGTTTTATCATAAAAGCCCTTCAGTGACATGAAAATTGATATAATTGTGAACAATTCTTAAAACTTATTGATTTGCTATATAATTACCCCCAAAGCAGCAGCTTTTGTAAATCCCTCTTCTCCACAATTTTCATTGGACAGGGGAAGAAGGCAGGGTTGCCCTCCTTAATTTTTGCTGATTATTTGAGTCTGGGAATTAATTCGAGAAAGATTCCAGCTGTCCACCTTTATGTCTGGTGATAAATTTGCAAAATAGTGAGATAAGGTATTAAGCATTTCCTGGATCTAATTTGAATTTTTAAAAACCTCATGTTATGCCAGTTATTAAAAATTGCATTAAGGATTAATTTAGACTGCAGGGATTCAAATCAAATAGCTCCAAAGATCTGGTACTTTGGTATTTCATTTCTATTGCCAGAGCAATGAGCTACAATTTAGGTGAAATTTAATGTCACAGATATGGACTTGGTTGCAAAGACTTAAAAGGTTGAAGGTTAAGGGTGGGTACATTTCCCAGATTTTAATAAGCATCGCCTTTTTTTGGAGGCAGATTTGGGGGATGTTTTTGCAAAGGAGTTAAAAAGTGCAAGACAAGATAATATATGGAAATATTTATAACTTCACATCACATCTCTCTCACCTCAGACATAAAGAAATATTTATCTGCCCCTACGTAGCACAATAACCATATAAAAATTCAGAATAAACTTCTTTACTAAAAGTATTGAAGAGGTAAGGGAATATATTTGGTATGGCAGTTAGTTCAGTTAGTTCACAGTAATGCAGTAGAACACCAAAAGTTAAAGTTGAAATATGATCTACCATCCAACAAGTATGTCTCCTCTCACTACTGCTGTTTATCATACCACTGGATCCTATGGTTCGTCACCTCCAAGAGAAACATCTTAACTGAGGTCTCCAGTTCAAACCAGGTCCGCAGCTGTTGTCGCTGTGTGTAGATGATATTGTGCTGTGTGTTCAACATCCCGCCTCGAACCTGGTTCCACTACACCATGAGGTTTTATGCTGCAGAGTTTTTTCTGGACTACACATCAACTGGGCAAAAAACGATCTTTTCCCTCTCACAGAGATAACTGCAACTGTGCATGACAAGATCTCCATATGTTTGTGCGATGGCCCCACCAAATACCTGGGCATCTCCCTGCACCATGGCAAGGAATAGGTGATAAGGCTGAATATTGGCCCTCCCATAGATAAACTTTCTTCCTAGATGGACTGATGGATCCGTCTCCCTCTGTAAATGGTTGGGTGCATCACCGTTATTAAAATGGTTGTCCTTCCTGGTTCTTATACCTTTTTTTAAACATACCTACCCAACTCACTAACTCATTTTTCGTTACCCTAAGAGGTCTCCTTTTGAGACTTATTTGGGCAGTGAAAAGACCATGGACTGGCTGGAATACTATGGTTCTTCCTTATGAGCAGGGAGGCTTTGGAGTCCCCCCACCAACATGTGCACTATCTGGCAGCTCAGTGCCAATACACACACCATTGGTTCATTGCTGATGCACATATCCCATATGCTAAACCTGAGATTGATCACGCTTTCTCAATACCCCTGAATACCCTCCTACCTGTGGAAATAAACTGGATCACAAGGACATACAACCCCTCTCCACCACCAGTTGGCCTTGGAGGAAACTCCTCCACTCGCTGGGCAATGAGTCACTGTATTCTCCTGCTATACTTATGGCGAACAATCCACAGCTCCCTATATTGCAGGAGAGGTTGGTCGCGTGCATGCAGTCGCGCCATGAACTTCGCACTTTTGATGATCTTTTCCGAGATGGTCACATCCTTGCCCACGGTGATACCCCTAGCTTCACTGATGCCCCTTAACTCAATCACTTTGTCATGTGTCAATTACACAGTGCCTTACAAGCCCTGCTACCCTTGTGCCCATTAGCCCAGGAGGACTCCACTCCCCTGGCACTTGTGATAACTGACAATAATGGGAGCAGACTGGTGTCTAATCTACATAAAGCTTGTGTAGCACCCCTGCCTGCGCATGATGGATGGTTGAGGAGACGTGGGAAGCAGACCTCGGGTGCCTCCTGTCTGATATGGTGTGGAGCTTGTTGTGCTCAGACAAAACTAGTTTCACCAAACCACCGCCACAAACTCCTGCACTACAAATTTCTCTGCAGAATCTACAGTACTCCTCACGTGTTGGCACTTATAGACCCCAGAAGATCTTCCAGTTGTCCCAAATGCCAGGTAGACGGGGCAGCCTTTATACACATGACCTGGTCCTTCTGCCACCTCCAATCCTATTGGCATGACATTTTCTCATGTCTCACTCACATGACTGATCACACTTTGTGACCTGACCCTCTAGTGGCATTAGTAGGTTATGTTCAGGATATTCCTAAGGGTGTTCGTATTTTCATTGCTATTTCTTTCTTATTAGCCAAGAGAGAGATTTTCCTACTTTGGGTCAGCAGGAATTTACCCAGCACCAAGGCCTGGCTACATAGTATGATGTACTGTGACACCAAAAGGAACATTTTTGCCTCCATGCAGCCACTGCCTTGCAGGCTCAGAGACATCTGAGTGCCTCTGCGGGTCTATCTTCAGCAGAAGGAGGATACAGATTTGGAGCCCTCCAGCTAATCGTTGATGCGCTCTATTTATCATGGACCTCCCGTGGCCACCGGTCATCTTCTCATTAATATGTTTTATTGTGTACTGATATCTGCACTTACGTTTACGTGTGTGTCCTCTTTGAATCTACGTTTCACTACATCTGCAATGCACTCCATGTTGTAGTGGATGATTGAGTGTTGTTATAACAAAATATGAATAAATAAAGTTAAAAAAAATATGATCTCCCAGATATGATTGTATAGGAAAACTAAGTTTGTGTTGGCACAGTACATTTCTGTGAGGTAAAGACATCTTTAATGTACAAACTGCTTAAAGTCTCCAAAGATTGTAGGATTAAAATAAACGTTCTATTACAATGAAAACATGATTTGAAGTGTACATTATCCACTCAGGCACACGATAAAATTCAGATCTATGATCTGTTTACTGAGCTGCAAACACAAATTAGTTGTGGTTGTCATTTGTCTTTTCGAATAGATTGTTCTTGACTCTGGTCTTTTTATGTAGGATGAACATTTCACAGCATTAAAGATGTTGGTTATGAAACTTTTACTAAAGGATCCATGATGCATGTATTATTTAAATATCCTCATCTTATATTTTCTTAATCAAGTGTTTGGGATCAAGTTAATGAAGTGAATAATCTTTTGCATTTTCTATTCTACATATTTTCGTGGATGGCACTCATGATCCATGGTATATTTGTTTCATTAAAGGCATATTAGTTAACATAGTACTAGCCTTTGTGCTACATGACATTACATCTAATTGGAAACATAGCCAATGTCTCTTTCAAAGCACAGTGGAAAACGGTTTGTTAGAATTATAGAAAAAAAGACTACATGTTGCTTTCGTTCAACTTGCTATTAAACAAAGCATACTATGGTTACCCTTGACACAGTTTTTAACTAAACTTCATCTCAGTCTAATTTTCCTATGGTCCTAAAGTCTCCTTGAAGGGTTGTTCTTGCAAGCATTAGGTATTAATGCCAGGAATTACCTTGAGTGAGAATATGATGTTATTCTTACAAGTCTTTCTCTGGCTCTGGCATAACGATAGTAATTCTTAGCTTTTAGAGCCACACAGAGTAAAGTCTGCTGCTGACTTCCTGAAGGCATTTATTAACATAACAGGCACTGGTGACAAAATATTGGCACTAGGATACTTGACATTTGGGACATCCAATGCAAAAGTCTGGTGTTCGCATACTAGAGGTAATTCTTGGCAAAGTGGCAGTCATGGAAAAAAGTGGGCACTGGCATATGGGGTCACTCTTCGCATAAGGAGCACCTATGATAAATACTGTAACTGGCATGCTAAAAGTAATATTTGCACACATGGAAAAATGCTGACACTAGCACATTGATTCTTACCCTAAAGGAAGCTAGCTGTGAGCCATAGCAAGATGGCAAGCATGTCAAAATGCTTGGCCTACCATACTAGAATTAAATCTTGAAATAAGGGTCACCAATGGTATAAGAATGTCATTAACTGCAAAACTCTGGGATTGACAAGTTGTATGTGATTTTCTGAGAGGGTGACCCCAATGGCATACCGGGTACCCATGACAAAACTCTAACCCTCCCAAAATAGAGGTTACTTTAGGCATATAGGGGCATCAGTAGCACATTTTCCAAATAAGGGGTCACTTCACGGACAATGTCAGGTTTCATTGTGTTGACACACCATTACATTACTGGTATATTTAACTAATGCCTTTACAGAGGATAGATTTTTAGCAAATGTTTGTGAAAAATGTGCGTTAAAATGTACAATTTGACCCATTTTATTCAAAACTTTCTCGGGGAGAGAACCCTCTCACAACCTCCCTAACTTTAGTCTGTCTCACTTTCTTCACTCGCTACAGTTTAGGAAAAGCATAGTTTTGCACCTCATCACCTTCAAAGATCATGTAATTGCTCTAATTCAGGTCTATTTGTGCTCTGTTATATAAATCACACAGTTATTATTGAACTGCAGAAATGGCAATTTTGTGATGTCATCCAGTTTACGGTCAATTGACATCACTCCATGGATAGATTCAGAGTCAAAGGTCACACATTGTCACTTCCTTTGATGACATACAAGTAAAAGAGTGTGTTATGTCACTTCCACTGCCCCTAGCATTTTGGTGAATTGTAATCCATGCCCACAGATCCTGCATATTCCAGAGAAATGCAGAGTATTTTCCAAACACACAAATATTTTTCATGCCAGCCCGTAGTAAAGGTCAAAGCATATTTACTATTATTGCACACAATGCATCTCAACCTATATGCAGCACCGGGCAACAAGGTAACTTGCAGCGCTGCATTGTGTGAAAGTGAGAAAGCTGAAATGCTCTAGATTACAGAGATATGAAGAATTGCTTGCTTTTTACGCTGACGCACTGTGTGCCGGCTAGCGCTAATGTAGACACCCTTACACCACAGCGCAAGGGTGCCTGCATTGCAGGCAGGATTGCTTTTGTGCATGAAGGGATAGTTTACTGCACAAAAACAATCCTTAGAGGCATTTCTCTCTTACTATTAGTGACACACAATGCATCATGTATAGAAAAAGAAAATAACGAGGAGACAAAAAGATTTTTCTCTTGGTGTCATCCTCTGAAAGGCATATCTATCTAATTCAGTCCCAGGATTACAAACCTTTGTAGATCTGGCATTGTGCTGAACCCATGGGTGAATGCACGAGAACGTTCATGCTCCACCCATAGATCCCTACCACAACGAAATGTAATGCAGCTCAGCTCAAGTTGGGATGCATGGCTTTGTAAATCTTACTGAAGCCTTTGTGTTGGCTTTGTAGACCATACTGAAGCCTTTTTTGTTAAACTTGCATTAGTAAATCCGGGCCTACCCTTTTCTGTCAAAAAACCTTTTTTTCTGTATAGTAAACTGGACTCAGTATTTCCAGTAACAGTTTTGCCGTCACTATCGCAATATATTATATCTAGCCATAACCTCTAACAGTATTCTGCATTTTTGAGGTTCATTTTTAATCTTTCCTTTTTCTTAGCTATTCATAATACTAAAATGTAAAGCAATGCTACAGTCACATAATATGACCTGTGTGTTTGTGCATGAGGAGCTGGCTGTTGCCTCGTTTTGCGGTAGCTACTGCATTACTATTCCTCTGCAGCCAAACACAGGTTAAAACATACAAATTTCATGTTTGTACCATTTCACAGTGAGCAGTCAGCTATTATTATTATCAGGAGCTGCCTGCTGGTGTCCACACACTGTGATTCAGACGCCAGCATTAGCTTGTCTGAAATAAGGATGGAAGCAAGAAGCGCCAACGACTCGGAAGATGCTCTGAAAGAACAGGAGGAGGGCTCATTGTATTGGCCATAGAAATTTCTCGTCTGGTTGTCCAAACACCCTAAAGAACAAAAACACTTTTTAAGGGGACGTATGGGATCCTTCCATAGCGACTCCATGCAGTGTCACAAATTGTTTGTGACAGTCTTCAGAATAAATGCCTGCTGTGGGCTCGTCTTTGAATGATATTAAATCATCAGCATGTTGTTGCCTCCACCCTTTTTGTCCACTACACTTCATTTGGGTGCATCATTTTAAACATAAAACATTTACTAAGGAGAAAGCTGTTGATAAGAAGCAATATAAGGTACTAATTTTGAAAGCGAGAAAGATACATTTTATCTTCATTCTGCTTCTGGCCATGAACAAATTCTCCGCTCAGGGCTTGCAATGGAGCCTGCGGGTTGTTAGCACGTCTGACCTTAATAAGTAAACTTACAAAGGGAAGCGAATGGGTCGATGAAACTTTGGGCTCACAATTAAGATGATCCCACCATAACTCCAGTACATGCAGATCAATAATCAATATCAACATTCAACAATAATCAATTACATTAATAATAAATTGGAGTCACAAATTATCACACACCATGACCTTTCAGTCATGAATAACCACACCTTTTAATAAAAGTTACAATATTTATTTCCCTATATTAACACTGCTAACGTCATGTAAATTAATCTCAAAATTAAATGATACACATACAGAAACAACACTGGTTGTCCAAAGCAACGGAAGAACCGCAATTTAATCAAAGATTGAGCTATTACACGTTCTAAGGTCATGGTACAAATTAATAACAAGAACAATTGCACAAACGATATCACACACATCTAGATTCAGCAGAGAAATTCATCAAACATTATTCCCTATTGGCAGACTTTCCATAGTGAGAATCCTTATCCAACAACAGATTAGCATCAGCATGTTGGGCTTTATGCAAAACAATTTAGCAACACAACTAACTATAGCACTAAAACAGTGCGGTTTGTACCTAGAATGAAAAAGCAAATAGGCATAATATACACATGGGTACAATAATACCTCTCCTCAATTGGATCGGCAAGCTAAGATAGTCTTCTTCATCAGGACATCAGTTCAGTCAGCAAGGCATCAGGATTCAGCATCAAAGTTCAGACAACGCAAAGGGGGTCATTCTGACTTTGGCGGGCGGCCTCTGCCGCCCGCCAAAGTAACCCCGTCGGAAGACCGCGGGGGTCATTACGACTTTCCCGCTGGGCCGGCGGGTGACCGCCAAAAGGGCGCCCGCCGGCCCAGCGGGAAAGACCCTGCAACAAGGAAGCCGGCTCCGAATGGAGCCGGCGGAGTTGCAGGGGTGCGACGGGTGCAGTTGCACCCGTCGCGATTTTCACTGTCTGCAAAGCAGACAGTGAAAATCTTTATGGGGCCCTGTTAGGGGGCCCCTGCACTGCCCATGCCAGTGGCACCCAGGGGCCCCACGACACCCGTTCCCGCCATCCTGTTTCTGGCGGTGTCGGAATCAAGCAGCGCCGCCATGGAGGATTCCCTGGGCCAGGGGAAAACCGGTGGGAAACCGCCGGATCCCCTTTTCTGACCGCGGCTTTACTGCCGCGGTCAGAATGGCCCTGGAAGCAACGCCAGCCTGTTGGCGGTGCTTCCGTGTCCCTCCACCCTGGTGGTCCATGACCGCCAGGGTTGGAATGAGGGCCAAAGTCTTTAAGCATTACAGTTAAACACGTCTCTTGTCAAGACGCACAAGAAAATATTGACCTGACGGCCAGCAAGAAAATGGGCAATGGGCAAAGGCAAAATGCTTGTGTCCTCTCAGTGCAGTCCAGTTAAGTTAAATTCCCTAAAACTACTTCCCAAATCCCTATTGGTCAAGGGATCGCATGTTCACACTTAGTACAATGAAACTAAAACTCCAAATCTATTAATTGTACCACTGTTCACATGTCACTGATTGGTTTTCTCCTGCAATGTCCTCATCATCCGGCTCGTCAGGTAACAAAATTGTTGCAGCTTCTACTCCAGTCAGTGTCTCCATTGTTCTCCTCCTCAGAAAGTCAGTCTTACACACATTACACACATATTGTTATTTTAGCAAAAACAGCATCTCCTAGCAGTCGGTTCATATGAGAAAAGATCTTCAGCTACGAGAAGATTTACACAATACAATGGAAAATCACAATTTAACTCTCCAATTGTTAACTGTTAAGAAATACAGCTTGACATGAGACTGGGCAACTAGGCCAAGACCCTCCCTAAGTTAAGGCCTACAATTAATGAAGCTAATATATAATGCATAACCCTTAATATGATATCTTATTACATTCGTCAGACATATGCTCAACATTTCATACTAATGCCATTAATAAGTACACTTTGTGAACATTGACGGCCACTCATTGTGATCAAATTTTCAAATGTGTGCAGTATTTTTCGACGTTATTATATTTTCTACACAAATCCATTACTCAGAATACATGAACACCTAATAATATTTTTTATTAAAACACTTGCGCTAGCAGGGTGTTCAGAATCACAAAACGTCACAAGGCAGTGCTATCATAAGAAATTTTGGACCCCAGGCAAGGCATATTTTGGGTTCCTCTGTACAAAACAACTTTGAATATGTTAACCATTTTCATCTGAAGCAAGCCCTAGTGATACCAAACAATACCGAATTATACTTTAAACCAGTGGCAGCTTATAACTTTTAAAGTGGTGGGGCAGAACATAAATACCTACATATCTATATGCAGAATGCCGCGGTTATGTACCTGTAATCTTCATTCCTCCGAGTCCAGGTCTTCCTCACCACAGTATGAGTCATTGAGTAAATACTGTGACGAGCAAGACAGATGAGGAGGTAGTGCCCTGGATTATTACTGGTAGCCTTCATTACTCCGAGTCCAGTTCTTCCTTGCCACAGTATTTACTCAATAACCCATACTATTATGAGCAAGATGGACAAGGCAGTAAAGGAGCTCTGCAGCATGATTTCTTTCTGCAGCATATTACTAGAGCTATTTGAAAGACGTTATTCTTACCTTGTTTGACGTTCAGATGCAGTTCTGCTCCCGAGACCAAATCCCCTGCCTCGCAATGCCTGGCTGTTACGGTATGCCGGGGAACATAATGCCCAAGCATTGCAGCAAATTCAAGCACTGCTCTCTTGCCTCTTTTAATACTAAACAGCATTACAGCAGTGCTAGGATTGGCTGAGGAATGCAAACACAATGCTCCATAAAACACTGATGGGCACATGTCTCTGTTCAGGTAGCTGGATGTAGTCTTGAATGTGGAAACCTGAACTGCACATGTCAGGCTGGCCACAGCAAACACGCCAGCCAACCAGACGTGCAGTTCAGTGAATCACTCCTACAGCTAGTCGTACCCACCCACTTCATGCAGGAAAGAGAGTTCCATAGCCAGCACCATAACGTAGGAAAGTAAAGGGATGTTTGGAGAAAGTATTTGTACTGGTAAAAACAATGAACCTGGGAGGTAGTGGCTCACAGTAGGGGGTCAACACCCCTTTGCTCCTATAGATGAACCACCCAGGCTTCAATCTTTCAGAAATGGGGCAGGCAAAATCACCTGAAAGCTCAAGTTGCCCAACCTCGCCCAACCACACAGTGGTAACAGAAAGCATGAACAAACATTGAAAGAGTCAATTTTTATCATACTTGGATCTGCATTTTTTGTCTTGCAACAACATTGTATGTGGAATTCAAAAACATAATGAGCAATATAGAGAGGAAGAGGGAGGTAGAGAAATAGAGATTGGTAAGGTTTTGAAGTGAGGTAGGGAGAGCTAGAGATAGGAAAATGTAGTGTGAGTGGTAGGGTAATATGTGTGATATAGAGAGAGATGTAAGGTAAAAATTAGATGAGTTAAAGCTAGAGGCAAAGCGAGGTAAAGATAGATGGGTAGAGAATAAGTGATGAGTTACAAAGATGTATAAAGGTAGAAAGAGAGATGAGGTAGGGAGGATGAAATGAAATAGAGGCAGCAGAGAGAAAAATGAGGTACAGAAGAGATAATCATAGGTTGAAATGAACAGGGACAATTAAAGCGAGTGAACGAAATAAAGGAGTATGGTAGTAAGACTGGACACACTGCTTCAAAAATGTACAAACTACCTCCAACAAGAACTTATGTTATTCAGCACTTGCACACAAATGGTCCATCTTTCTTACTTCCAAGGAACTAACCCCTCCTCGCAAATAGGTCCTAACCCATTCAAACAAAAACTGATCCCATCCTTCATCCAAATAAAAAAAAATTGTTATGCACTTTTTATACTGGACCCCTACAAAACTATACCAGCTTAAGCTTAAGTACACTAACTCATGCTGGTCCTGTGACCTCCATAATGGTGACGAGGAACATATGTTCTTTTCCTGCCAAAATCTACAAGAATTCTGACAAAAATTAACATCACAACTCCAAAGATTTTTGAAAAGCCGAGAAGCTTATCCTTCCCGGCTATTGTATCAAGCCCACTCCTTGCAACACACACTATTATGCTCCCAGATATTGATCTATCACTACTTGACCTGCTACTCACAGTAGCCATTAAGGTAATCATGATAGAATGGAAATCACATAAAAAGTATCATCCAATACCCGGTGGGCCTGGGTCACTTATCCATCCACATTGCAACATATTTGGAAAACACTTGACCTTTTCATGCAGGACAACCCCATCTGAGGAAAACTTTTCACCAATGACAACTTATACACATATTAAGGTACCATGTCTCTCGATACTGTTTAGTACTCCTCTCCCGATACTGAAGCACTTCCCTCACTATGCCCTACTCGCCTCAGTACCAATTATCCATTTCACGCTTACAAAGACATGTTTACTTCAATCACCTCAGATAGAACTGCACCATAGTCCTAATGTTTTCTCTGATATTAATTGAGACGCACCATATTACTTTATCATCTTAAAGCTGTAGAGATGTGTTCTGATTAACAGATATGCATGTTTGGCAAAGTCCTTTTCTGTTTTGTAAACCCTCTCTCTCCCTGCTTGGGTTTTGCTGTAACTCATGTGTTTTTGATTCTGTATCCTAAAAGTTCAAAAAAATGTTTTGAACAAAAAAGGCAGTACAGAAATATAAAAAGAGGAGAGGTTAAGTAAGTAGTAAGGTAAATTGAAAAAGCACGTAGTGATAGAAAAGATGAGGTAGTCAGCGAGATGTGATGGACCAGGAAAGGAGGTGAATGAAGGGAATAGTGAAGTACAGAGAAGGGTAAGAGAAAAGTAGAGAGGTGAGAAAAGAGAAACAGTGAGAGACATGGGGTTAATGGTATCGAAGTAAAGAGAGAGATGAAGTTGAGAGAAGTGAAGGGGATGGTGGAGCGAGCAGGGAGAGGAGTGGGAAAGAGAACTGCAATTTGTAGATAATGGGTGGTGAGAAATGGAGCGAGCTGAGGTAGAGAGAGGGGTAGAGAGGTAAAGGTGGAGAAATAAGCACATAATGTATTAAAGAGATGAGGTGGGTCAGAGGCAGGTGTTCTTGAGAGACACAGGTGAGACAGAGCAAGGTTACATAGACAGTGTTTATGAAGAAAGAGAAATCGTAGATGCATAAGGACATAGTGATAAGTAAGTGGTGAGGATGTAATAGATGAGGTACAGAGAGTGTATTTATGAGAGAGTTGAGGTATAGAGCTGCTCAAACTAAAGAGTTGATATAAGGAAAGATGTTAGGTATATAGAGGTGTAGTGATAGGGAGAGAGAAGGGAAGAAGGAGGCACTGGTGAAGTAGAAGAAGTGTGGTAAAATATAGAGAAGGGCATGAGATAAAGTTATATGAAGATGAGAAAGAGAGGGAGAGAGTGGTAGAGAAAGATGACAGAGGTAGTCACAAGATGGAACGATAAAGAAGTGAAGTAGAGAGAAGTGTAGAGAGTCAGTGATTGGTGAGGTAAAGAAAAGAGGTATAACCTGACAGAGATAAAGTCAAGAAGTGGAGTAGAGATAGGTGAGGTAGAACAAGAGGAGATACGTAGAGAAGAGGTCTTGGTAGATAAACAGAGGTGAAGTGAAGAGTAGGCTAGTGGAAGGAATACAGATACACGTTTGCCGTCTGCCGGGTTTCTCTTATCACTTTGATGCCCTCTCTTTTAATGCTCTCTATAAATGTTTCTAATATAACATAACAACAAAGAGGAGTGAGATCAGGTAAAAGACTCAAATGAGAGAGCAAGAGATAGGTCAGAAGAATAGGAAGGTAGATAAAATGAGAATAGTGTGGCAAAGATGTTCGAAGGAGACACAGATTCAGAGATATGGTAATGGGGAAGGAAAAGGAAAGGATGAGACAGAGACAGACAGAAGTGAGAGAAAGAGCGAACTTCCTACAAGGGGAACTCTTGGAAGCCGGGAGACCTGAAGCATCTGTAACAAAGACTAGGCCAAAAAAGAATAACGAGGAATGCTTTACAAGAGGCATGGCCTATGTAATTATAGGTGTGACCTAAACCAAGTAAACTAGAATCTAATTACAATTGGCCCTTCCGTAACTATGGGGGTCATTCTGACCTCGGCGGTAAAAGGCGCTTACCGCCGGACAGAAGACCGCCATAACACCGCTGCGGTAAACCGCCACGGTCATTCTGACCCGCAACTGGCAAACCGCCAAAAACCCGACACCAACAAAAGTCCGCCACACCAAAGGTCAGCGGGAAACTGGCGATGACCAAACCTCCACCGTCACGCCAACAGAAATACGCCCATACCATTCCGACCCACAAATTCCCGCAGCGGTCTTTCAACGGCGGTATTCCATTGGCGGTACACACCGCCGCGCTCAAAATACACACACCTTTACAAAACACTACCACATTGGACAAATCAAAATATACCCACCTGAGACACATACACACACCACTCCCACACACCCAATTAAATATAAAACACACACCCACATCACCCACAAACCCTTACGACCACAATTGCGACTGAAGGACAGAGAGAGAGAGCACAGCATAGAGTAGACCATCACACAGAGGCAAATCACAACATCACCCACACAATTTCCATGCACAAAACACCATACACCACCACACTCACCACATTCTACAACACATACACCACCCCTCACCTCATCCACACCACCCCATGGCACCCCAAAGACACCCCAGGTTCTCTGACGCAGAACTCAGGGTCATGGTTGAGGAAATAGTTTGTGTAGAGCCCCAGCTCTTCAGGGCACAGGTGCAGCACACCACCATTGCCAGGAAGATGGAGCTATGGCAAAGAATAGTGGACAGGGTCAATGCTGTGGGACAGCATCCACGCAATCGGGACGACATCAGGAATCGGTGGAACGACCTATGGGGGAAGGTGTGTTCCATGGTATCAAGGCACAACATCGCGGTACAGCGGACTGGCGGCGGACCCCCACCTACTCCCCCAGAATTCACAGCATGGGAGGAGGAAGTCTTGCACATCCTGCATCCTGAGGGCCTCGCAGGAGTAGGCGGAGGAATGGACTCTGGTAAGGCAAATCTCCACTACTTCATTCCCCCCACCCCACCTGCATGCTAAATCATACCCCCACCCTCACCCCCACCCCCATCACACCAACTCCTTGCAAATGGCTCACCATCACATCCCACCCATCCCAAAACCTAGCCCTGCATGCGTCCCCAAAGCATGGACACCCATCACCAAAGCATGCCCACTGCACACACCCATCACCCCCACAAGCCACTGTCACAAAAGCCCCCACAAGGGAATGCCAGCACTGGGGTACACGGCCACCCACCCATTACACGAAATGCCACACACAGAAGCAATAACCATACTCTTATACCCCTGCAGGACCCGAACGCCACCACACCGCCACGGAGGGTCCAGAGATGTCCATCCCACCCCCAGAAGAGGCCCCCAAGTGATGACAGCAGCTCTGTCTCCCTGGACCCAGATGACCAGCCCGGCCCATCGGGGACCTCGGGACAGTCGGTTCCCCACAGACAGCCACAGGCTACACCTGACCTAACCCCCTCTGGGAACACCAGCACAGCTCCCACCCAGCGGGCCCATGCCCCTGTCTCCAGGACACGTCAATCAGCGGTGTGTCCACCACTACAGGGCACCCAGGTTGACCCACCACCCCAACAACAACAGGGACCTGGGGGCAGTGGTAGTGGGCACACCGTCCAGGGGACAGAGGCCCAGGGAAACAGGGGAACTGGGAGGGCTGCTGTGCGACAGGGGGGGGACAGGCCCAGGGAACCTACTCTCCAAGAGGCCCTCTCCTCCATCATGGGAGCATACCACCACTCCCAGGAGACGATGGCTACGGTACTGGCCAGGTTCCAGGAGATACAGGTGCTGGATCTGGAGTCTGCTTGTATTTTGAACAAATGTATTAGACATAACGGTGCAAAAATGTTCAGTTACATTGTGATGACAACATACCACTGTCACACAGCTGTAGTCCATGGGCAAACAAAGCAGAGGTCACGCAGTGGGGCCCACAGCTCTGAAAACGGAAGGGAAAATCACAACTCATTTAACAGGAACTGGGGGGTAACTCAGACAGTAGAGAGGCAGGAGACTTTAAGTAAATGTAAAATGGCGGGGTTGATTCGTACCTGTGTGCTACTGAAAATACTGTTGTATCACTGTGTCCCTGTTGTCTGTGTCGTCCCCGTCGTCTTCCTCCTCTTCACTCTCCACAGGCTCCACAGCTGCTACAACACCACCATCTGGACCATCCTCCTGCAGGAAAGGCACCTGGCGTCGCAAAGCCAGGTTGTGAAGCATACAGCAGGCCACGATGATATGGCACCCCTTCTTTGGTGAATACATTAGGGATCCACCTGTCATATGCAGGCACCTAAGCCTGGCCTTCAGGAGGCCGAAGGTTCTTTCTATAATCCTCCTAGTTCGCCCATGGGCTTCATTGTAGCGTTCCTCTGCCCTTGTCCTGGGATTCCTCACTGGGGTAAGTAGCCACGACAGGTTGGGGTAACCAGAGTCACCTATTAGCCACACACGGTGTCTCTGTAGCTGTTCCATCACATAAGGGATGCTGCTATTTCACATGATGTACGCGTCATGCACTGACCCAGGGAACTTGGCATTTACATGGGAGATGTACTGGTCAGCCAAACAGACCACCTGGACATTCATCGAATGATAACTTTTTCTGTTCCTGTACACCTGCTCACTTCCACTGGGGGGAACCAAAGCCACATGGGTCCCATCAATGGCACCAATGATGTTGGGGATATGTCCAAGGGCATAGAAATCACCCTTCACTGTAGCCAAATCGCCCACCTCAGGGAAAACAATGTAGCTCCGCATGTATTTCATCAGGGCAGACAACACTCTGGACAAAACCTTAGAAAACATAGGCTGAGACATCCCTGATGATATGGCCACTGTTGTTTGGAATGATCCACTTGCCAAAAAATGGAGTACTGACAGAACCTGCACCAGAGGG
This sequence comes from Pleurodeles waltl, assembly GCF_031143425.1. Classification (NCBI taxonomy): domain Eukaryota; kingdom Metazoa; phylum Chordata; class Amphibia; order Caudata; family Salamandridae; genus Pleurodeles; species Pleurodeles waltl. Next base: position 3,257,056 of record NC_090437.1, on the reverse strand, counting down.
GGAACCCCTGTGGGTTGGCGAATCAGGTCTGGCTGCAGCTGGGCACACCGTTCCTGTATAGTGGCTTGGTCAAGTCTGTATGCCAGTATGACATGTCTTTCTTCCATTGTCGACAGGTCCACCAGCGGTCTGTATACGGGAGGATTCCTCCATCTCCTCGCAAGTCCCAGCGGACGGTGCCTAGGAAGGACAATATGGAGCACAGAGTCAAGCAACCCACAGGTACGTAACCACAGCTTGCACAGTACACGATTCGCTATGCATTGAATGGCTTGTATGAGTGGCAATGCAAGGCCTAGGCCTGTGTGACGCAGTAGAAATTAAGCCATGTGGGCCCTTGAAATGGCGGCTGCCTGACCTGTGAAGTGTGACAATGGGATGTGAGGTCAATGCGCTGGCGTGGCACACCGTGGCGGTAGGCGGTCGAAGACCGCGGCGCAAAGCAGCATTGGTTAACATTGAACCCTATGGGTCTCAGGAGCCAATGACGATGTGCGCCGGCGGTCGCGGTACGCACCGCCGCGGTACGCACTGCCGCTGTACGCACTGCCGCGGTACGCACCGCTGCGGGCGTGACCGCCATTTTCTAACTGCTTAATCACTCGAGACCTGATCATCCACAGGAGAGGACCTATACTGCAAGTGCTGCTGTGACCTTGGTCTGGAAGATACAATGGCTGCTGCGACTGGGGAAAGGGCCCCTGCCTTCACATCTGAGGAATTGGAGAAACTTGTTGATGGGGTCCTCCCCCAGTATGCGCTACTCTACGGTCCTCCAGACCAACAGGTAAGTACACAGGGAGCACGTAGTATGGGCTATGCCTGTGTTGAGTGGGGTGCATGTAAGATGGTGGGGAGGGGAGCGAATGAGGAGTGCATGTGCCACATGGCAAGGTTGGGGAGGGGGGGCCACTCACATCGACCATGCAGAAAAGTGATGATATTTCTTTTTCCACCCTGTATATGTCACATAGGTCAGCGCCCATCAGAAGATCGACATTTGGCGGTCTATCGCCAAGGACGTCCGGGCCCTGGGGGTCCACAACAGACAGGGCACCCACTGCCCCAAGAGGTGGGAGGACATCCGCCGCGGGAGCAGAAAGACCGCCGAGGCTCTGCTGGGGATGGCCTCCCAACCTAGGAGGGGTGCCACACGGCAATTGACCCCCTCTGATGTCCCGGATCCTGGCGGTGGCCTACCCCAATTTGGATGGGCGCGTGAGGACATCACAGCAGACACAAGGGGGTGAGTATCAGCACATTCTGCTATATTAGCGCACAGTGGAGGTGTCTGGGTGGGGGAGGAGGGCTGTGGCTATCTCTAGATCAGGGCGGTTTCTGTAGGCTAGGCCCCTCCGTTAGGCATGGCCCTGTGCCCCCGCACCCCACCTCTGTAGGGTGCTAAGTACAGCTATCCATGGTCCGGGCTCACCTATGTGTGCATTTGTCGTCCATAGACTTGTAGGCCAAGTCATAATAATTGAGTAGTGTACCCCGAGTGTGCGGCGTAGTGCAGGGGGCTTCTGTGTCTGTCCTCTCCGCCAACGGTGCCGCCAATGCATGCACTCAACATGTCTTTCTTTCTTCTCCCCCCCCTTTTTTTTGGTTTTCCTGTTCATGTGTGCATTAGCATCATCAGGCGGAGGAGAAGTGGCATCGGCGCACGAGGGAGCTGCATCTCACATGGCCCCGGAGGGCCATGCAACCGACTCCGAGTACACCAGTGAGACGGAGGGCGAGGGGAGCTCCACAACGGGGACCCGTGGAGACGTCAGCGACACCGACACGTCCTCGGAAGGGAGCTCCCTTGTGGTGGCGGCAACATCCATGCCCACCGCAACAACAGGTACAGCCGCCACCCAGCGCACCAGCTCCGCCCTCCCAGCAGCCCCTCAGCTTTCGCCCCGTGCCCGCTCGGCCAGGAAGCCGGGCATCTCCTTCGCCCCTGGCACCTCAGGTCCTGCCCCAGTTACCCCTGCTGCCCTCAGTGCGGAGATCATTGACCTCCTGAGGACGCTCATTGTTGGGCAGTCTACCCTTTTGAATGCCATTCAGGGGGTAGAAAGGGAGGTGCATCGGAGCAATTCATACCTGGAGGGCATTCATTCGGGTTAGGCTGCCCATCAGCGATCGTTCAATGCTCTGGCCTCAGCACTGACGGCAGCAATTGTCCCTGTGTCTAGCCTCCCCCCTCCAACTTCCTCAACCCAGTCCCACTCCCCTGTTCCTCTGCCTATCCCAGACACACCTACAGACCAGCCTGCACACACCTCAACACCCAAGGGCAGCTCATCCAGACATAAGCACCACAGATCACACAAGCATTCACCCAAGCAACATCCACATGCAGACATGCCAACAGCCACTGCCTCCTCTGTGTCCCCCTCCTCCTCGTCTACCTCCTCCCTCCCTGTGACTTCTCCACTCACACCTGCATGCACACCACCATCAGCCAGTACGTCCATCACCACCACACCCACCAGAACAGTCCGCACACGTGCAGTCACCACCCCCACTGCCATTTACACGTCCCCTGTGTCCTCTCCCAGTGTGTCTGTCACCCCCTCTTCCAAACCACACAAACGCAGGCAGTCACCCACCCAACAGCCATCCACCTCACGACAGCCTCCGTCACAAGCACAAGCACCCAAAGACAGCACACTTGACTCTCCTACAACCACATCCTCTTCCTCCACTCCCATACCCACTACAACTACCCGTCCCTGTCTTTCTAAATTGATTTTCCTTTCCAACCTTGACCTCTTTCCAACAACTGACCCACCCCCTCCATCTCATAAGACTCCAGTCGGCACCTCAGCCACCACAAGCCCTGCACCTACTAGGACCATCGTTCAGGGCTATTGGAGTCCACCAGCTCCTAGGGCAGGAACATCGGCCAGCAGCAAGGGGACAGCCAGCCCACCCCCTGGGAAAAGAACCAAAAAAGGGAAGGGCCGGCACGACAGGCCTGAGACGGCTGCCCCCAAGGACACCACCCTTGCACCGTCACCTGGCCCATCCACAAAGGGAGGCAAGGGCCCCAGAGTTTCTGCCAAGGAGGGCAAGGGCAGCAGGGCGGAGATGTCCGGCAGCAGGCGAGCTTCCCAGGAGGGCCCCACCAGCCCCATTTGGGGTGTGACGGAGGACACCCACGGCCCAGGACTCCAGCACAGGAGGGCCCCGCAAGCGAAAGGTCGGATGGTGACTGAGCGGGAATTATTGGCCAGATCTGGTTCCCTAGGAACACAAGACAAGCACCGCTGAACAGGGCCCACCGTGAGAAGCACCGCTGAACAGGGCCCCGCCAAGACAAGCACTGCTGAACAGGCCCCGCCAAGACAAGCACCGCTGAACAGGGCCCCGCCAAGACAAGCACCGCTGAACAGGGCTCCGCCGTGAGAAGCACCGCTGAACAGGGCCCCGCCAAGACAAGCACCGCTGAACAGGGCCCCGCCGTGAGAAGCACCGCTGAACAGGGCCCCGCCGTGAGAAGCCCCGCTGAACAGGGCCCCGCCGTGAGAAGCACCGCTGAACAGGGCCCCGCCAAGACAAGCACCGCTGAACAGGGCCCCGCCGTGAGAAGCACCGCTCCGCTGGGCCCTTCCTGTCAAGCACCGCTCCGCTGAGCCCTTCCTGTCAAGCAGCGCTCCGCTGGGCACCGCCGTCTCTGAACTGCTCCGCTGGGCCCTTCCTGTCAAGCACCGCTCCGCTGGGCACCGCCGTCTCTGAACTGCTCCGCTGGGCCCTTCCTGTCAAGCACCGCTCCGCTGGGCCCTTCATCTCAAGCACCGCTCCGCTGGGCACCGCCGTCTCTGAACTGCTCCGCTGGGCCCTTCCTGTCAAGCACCGCTCTGCTGGGCCCTTCATCTCAAGCACAGCTCCGCTGGGCACCGCCGTCTCTGAACTGCTCCGCTGGGCCCTTCCTGTCAAGCACCGCTCCGCTGGGCCCTTCCTGTCAAGCACCGCTCCGCTGGGCACCGCCGTCTCTGAACTGCTCCGCTGGGCCCTTCATCTCAAGCACCGCTCGGCTGGGCACTGCCGTCTCTGAACTGCTCCGCTGGGCCCTTCCTGTCAAGCACCGCTCCGCTGGGCCCTTTATCTCAAGCACCGCTCCGCTGGGCACCGCCGTCTCTGAACTGCTCCGCTGGGCCCTTCCTGTCAAGCACCGCTCCGCTGGGCCCTTCATCTCAAGCACCGCTCCGCTGGGCACCGCCGCCTCTGAACTGCTCTGCTGGGCCCTTCCTGTCAAGCACCGCTCCGCTGGGCCCTTCCTATCAAGCACCTCTCCGCTGGGCACCGCCGTCTCTGAACTGCTCCGCTGGGCCCTTCATCTCAAGCACCGCTCCGCTGGGCACCGCCGTCTCTGAACTGCTCCGCTGGGCCCTTCCTGTCAACCACCGCTCCGCTGGGCACCGCCGTCTCTGAACTGCTCCGCTGGGCCCTTCCTGTCAAGCACCGCTCCGCTGGGCACCGCCGTCTCTGAACTGCTCCGCTGGGCCCTTCCTGTCAAGCACCGCTCCGCTGGGCCCTTCATCTCAAGCACCGCTCCGCTGGGCACCGCCGTCTCTGAACTGCTCCGCTGGGCCCTTCCTGTCAAGCACCGCTCCGCTGGGCCCTTCATCTCAAGCACCGCTCCGCTGGGCACCGCCGTCTCTGAACTGCTCCGCTGGGCCCTTCCTGTCAAGCACCGCTCCGCTGGGCCCTTCCTGTCAAGCACCGCTCCGCTGGGCACCGCCGTCTCTGAACTGCTCCGCTGGGCCCTTCATCTCAAGCACCGCTCGGCTGGGCACCGCCGTCTCTGAACTGCTCCGCTGGGCCCTTCCTGTCAAGCACCGCTCCGCTGGGCCCTTCATCTCAAGCACCGCTCCGCTGGGCACCACCGTCTCTGAACTGCTCCGCTGGGCCCTTCCTGTCAAGCACCGCTCCGCTGGGCCCTTCATCTCAAGCACCGCTCCGCTGGGCACCGCCGCCTCTGAACTGCTCCGCTGGGCCCTTCCTGTCAAGCACCGCTCCGCTGGGCCCTTCATCTCAAGCACCGCTCCGCTGGGCACCGCCGTCTCTGAACTGCTCCGCTGGGCCCTTCCTGTCAAGCACCGCTCCGCTGGGCCCTTCATCTCAAGCACCGCTCCGCTGGGCACCGCCGCCTCTGAACTGCTCCGCTGGGCCCTTCCTGTCAAGCACCGCTCCGCTGGGCCCTTCCTATCAAGCACCGCTCCGCTGGGCACCGCCGTCTCTGAACTGCTACGCTGGGCCCTTCATCTCAAGCACCGCTCCGCTGGGCACCGCCGTCTCTGAACTGCTCCGCTGGGCCCTTCCTGTCAAGCACCGCTCCGCTGGGCACCGCCGTCTCTGAACTGCTCCGCTGGGCCCTTCCTGTCAAGCACCGCTCCGCTGGGCACCGCCGTCTCTGAACTGCTCCGCTGGGCCCTTCCTGTCAAGCACCGCTCCGCTGGGCCCTTCATCTGAAGCACCGCTCCGCTGGGCACCGCCGTCTCTGAACTGCTCCGCTGGGCCCTTCCTGTCAAGCACCGCTCTGCTGGGCCCTTCATCTCAAGCACCGCTCCGCTGGGCACCGCCGTCTCTGAACTGCTCCGCTGGGCCCTTCCTGTCAAGCACCGCTCCGCTGGGCCCTTCCTGTCAAGCACCGCTCCGCTGGGCACCGCCGTCTCTGAACTGCTCCGCTGGGCCCTTCATCTCAAGCACCGCTCGGCTGGGCACCGCCGTCTCTGAACTGCTCCGCTGGGCCCTTCCTGTCAAGCACCGCTCCGCTGGGCCCTTCATCTCAAGCACCGCTCCGCTGGGCACCGCCGTCTCTGAACTGCTCCGCTGGGCCCTTCCTGTCAAGCACCGCTCCGCTGGGCCCTTCATCTCAAGCACCGCTCCGCTGGGCACCGCCGCCTCTGAACTGCTCCGCTGGGCCCTTCCTGTCAAGCACCGCTCCGCTGGGCCCTTCCTGTCAAGCACCGCTCCGCTGGGCACCGCCGTCTCTGAACTGCTACACTGGGCCCTTCATCTCAAGCACCGCTCCGCTGGGCACCGCCGTCTCTGAACTGCTCCGCTGGGCCCTTCCTGTCAAGCACCGCTCCGCTGGGCACCGCCGTCTCTGAACTGCTCCGCTGGGCCCTTCATCTCAAGCACCGCTGGCCCATTGGCAGGGCCGGATCTGTGTCGGGCAGGGCTTCACGAAGCACTCTGGCCAACATGCCTCCTCCCTAACCATTGGAGTCTGTAATCCACCTGATGGACTGTGGCTTTGCACTCCCCCGGATGGTACAGTGGGCAATCCACCCACTGTAGAGACTTGGAAAACTGTGGCTTTGCACTCCCCAGGATGGTACAGTGGGCAATCCACCCACTGTAGAGACTTGAGAGACTGTGGCTTTGCACTCCCCAGGATGGTACAGTGGGCATGGAGGCCCCTCGTGGATCTGGCGTCGTGGACTCATGTGGCTGAGGTGCCCCCCCTTCCCTTCCCCCTGAGGTGCCTGTGGTTTTATTATCTGATGCCCCAGCAATGGAATCGGGTCTCGTGTGTGGGCTTTGCCCATGTGTTTATGCACATTGGCCCATGAACAATGGAATGTAGCCAATATGTGCCGGACTTTTGGACTATGTATATATTGTTCATGTTGTAATATATTTATTTGATAAATTTCATATTTCACTTAAGTTCAAATATGCTTTAATATACTTCAATTTTAATGATCATTTTATTTTGTCTTTGCTTTATTCCGGGGGGTTTGGGGGGGTGTCACTCTGACTTGTTGCTCTGCATTGGTGTGTAGGGATTTGGGGGGGGGGGTCGCGTATGTGTGTCTTTTCTCCTCCCCCCTCCCCTGTGTCGTAGGTGCAGTACTCACCGTTGTCTTCTGCGCCGGCGTTCGTGCTCCTGGTATAGGAGCAGGAAGACAATGGCTGGTAGGATGTTTAATTCGGGTTCCATGCTGTCCAGATTCCTCGTGGAGTGTGTATAGGTGAGCGTTTTCCCGTTCGTAGTCTGTTTCCGCCGTGTTTTTATCGGCGGGGCGCCCGCCCCGGAAAAGGTGGCGGATTGGTGGGTCGTGATAGTGTGGGCGGTACATTGTCTGCCGCCTGTCTGTTGGCGGTGACCGCCGCGCTGTTTGTTTGTCCCGCCGTGGCGGTCAGAGTGTTAAAGTGGCAGCCTGTGTTGGCGGTTCCCGCCAGGGTCAGAATTCCATTTTTATTACCGCCTGCCTGTTGGCGGGTTGGCCGCCGCTTTAACACCGACCGCCAGGGTTGGAATGACCCCCTATGTCTCTTTGTGCTCTCTAGAAAAGCAAATGTTTGGATGAGCAAGAAATCTCGAGACTCATTAACAGGCACTGTGAAAAGCCGCACTGCCTTTGCCTCTATGTCAGAGCTCTCAATTGAACCCTGTTTTATCACCCATTCACACCATGAACTCACTGAGAAACATAGAGATTACTTAGTTGTCAATATGTGAGGTACAAGACTCATATGTTGCTTGAAATACAGAACTACAGAAGCACAACATCTGGTTAAAAATAACACTATTATGGAATAGGGACACCATATACCACATACCATGCAAAATGACTTGAAGTGTGTTAAATGTATACATGGTGTTCATCACTGACCTGGATTATCTTAAGCATTTTTACAACCCCTGTCAAGAAAGTGGTCCATGTATGAGGACTGGCCTGCTCATTTAGTCCGGTGGAAATTTCTGTAGGGGCTGGGGCCATTGGAGGCTGTTTTTGAAGTTGGAGGGATGCTTCTGGCACTTCTGCCACCTTCTCCAGATCTCCAGGTTTATCACAGAAGGTAAGGTGTGTGCTTTTGAAGAGACAGGGGAGAGTGAGAGACTGAGAGAGAAAGAGGGGGGAAGAGACAGGGGGGAAGAGAGAGAAGTTTGAGAGAGGAGGAATGAAGCAAGGCTGGTCTGGATATGTTTCCAGGGATGCTTCTGGTTCCCTGTCTGGACTTTCAAGGTCAGACTAGGACAGAAAATATACCTGGGGACCAAATAAAAAATGGCCCCATTAGCAAATCAGATAGTGAAAAAAGTTGTCCTCATTATGAAAATAGGGCAGTTTTAAAATTATTAAGCCAAATTGTGTAGGTTTTTTTAAAGGTATGAGACACTGTATGCAATTGTGCTTACTGCAGACAATGTTTGCGTTAATATCAGAGAAATCAAAGGAACAAAAAGCCCACCAGACCATAAAATTGGCCCATAAGCAGCCAAAAAACCAGCTTGTACACTGACCTGGCAGACTTGCCCTTCGGACACTGCCTCTCTTAGAGGCCAGTTCAACCTCGCGCCACTGTAAATCTTTTTTCATTGAATACAATTGTCACGGTTTTACAGCATCAAAATGGCTGATTCACGGTTCAGGGCTATCTGAGAAAGAACTCTAAATCACAGCTCATTTAAACCCAGAGTAAACACTTAGGAAAATCCACACAGAAAAAATCAACAGAAGACGAGGTTAAAATTACAAACCGTGGAGGTTTTGTGAAAATTAGGAATCAATACCGCAAGCAAAAGGCATTGATTAATCAGTCATTTCAAAATTCTCAAAATACCAAAACATGTCAAATCATTGCCAGGGGAAAGAACGTCCCGATGTAGTCAACAGCCAGCACCAAACACTGTGTAGCACAAGGCAAATCAGAACCAGGGAGCACTTACATAGCATCTGCTCAGTAAAGCTAGAGAGTATGGATACAATATTCTACTTTATAAAGTAAGACTTCGAGAAGTCTGTCTGAATGAGAATTGAGGAAAAGCTCTGCCTCCTAAATGGTGAATCGTTATACAATTCTTGCCTGAAAAAAATTAACAATCACTGTGTTCAGATAAAAAAATATGTGTATCAGAACCAATGTGTTAGTAAAAACTTGCAAATGGCAAAACTACAATTTATCCTACTTCTAATGAATATGCTGCGGTATGCCATACACAGACAACAGTGCTGCACTGAAAATTCACAAAACACCACAGTTGTAAGTTCTGTCTGCTCAAGGGGCATCGGGAACAGAAGCATTACATTTTATAGATGTTTCAGTGTAAGCAGACCATTGAGCTGACTGAATTTCATACAGTCAATATGACACCTTAGGGTCAAGGCTGAAATCTGTATGTAGCACAGAGGCAGGGTGGGGGAGGATGAGTTTGTATCAAGTAGTTGAAAACCACACAAATTAAAATGTGCAAACTGAAAACACATTAGGCCTAAATACTCACTCATGTCAAACTAACATAACTTCCTTATTGCACTTAAAACATTGCATTTGCTACTCTTTTATATTATGGAATCTGCGTCCACACAATTTACACCAATTTCACAAACTTGGGGCCGTTTCATGATGGGATTTGCAAGTGAAGTGAGCAGTTTTCCTCTCTCTGTTTCTGGTTGTGCTGTGTGGAACTGACCAACTCATGAAAATATCAGGTTAAATGAATTCAGTATACCCATTGCAGGAGTGTAGGACAGGCGTAAACATTGGAGATTTCTAGTACCTCATTCTGCTTTTTTTCAATTGTAGTACTAATGTTATATTAGCCCTTTTGTGAAATGTCTTCTGGATGGTGCAGTAGTGGATAAATAATTATGAGCATTGTTTTTTTTGCCATTTGCTTAGAAACATGTATCTTAACATTCTAAAACAGCCTTAATTAAACATCCATATATATTATGTTCTGTGTTTTTGTAGAGCACACTATCACAGATGAGGATTTTCTGGCCCATCACATTATCACCTCAGCCATTAACAATAACAGAGCACAGACCATTTGTATGTACTTTTGTATGATTCAGGAGACTCCTGTGCTTCACGAGCCCTGCAATGTAGTCCATACCTGGAAACCTAAGGACATGAATACAGGGCGCGGAAAAGAGGAGCTTCACTGTAATTGTTTAATAATTACAGCCGGTGTGGAGCACATGCAGGACCCACTCGATTCAGAGACCTGTCAATGTGTGAAAACTACACTATGCCTATCTTGTGCACGTAATTCAATGAAACATATTTTGGTTAGTTACGATTAGAAGTGGGAAGAATTGGGCATTTACACAAAATCATATATACATATACATACATACATATATATATTGTGAAAATTACATGAAATTATGTGAATTATGGTTGAGTGGTTGTCAGCATGAAAAATGTATGTGAGGTACACCTTCACGTTCAAGCAATACTCAAGAAACCAGATCAATGTATTGTGAAGTCATCTGAATGGATGTAAATTGCACTCAGGTTATGCCATCAGGTATACAAATCACTCAACATACTTAAAGGTATTCGGTGTTCCCCTATATTACATTTTTCACTCAAGTCAGTCTACCATGTGCAAAAAGCATGCAGACATAAGTGAAAGGACAAAAAAACAGAACTATGTAAAATAAGTGAAACCAATTTATCGTGATTTACACAAATTATTGCTCGAAATAAATCATGGACTAAGGAAAAATGCATCATCCGCATAGGCATACATATAACTTATGCAGGGTTCATTGAACATCATTGTTCATAAACTTTGTGAACTGGCCCCTGTGAGTTTGCGTGATATGGAAAAGTAGTGGTGTTAAAATTTGTACCTTAATGCTGTTTTATAATCAGCTAGCTAACATATCAGGTAGTGCCCAAAACACAAGAAGCAAGTCCTACCTATTCTAAAAGTGAAAATCAGTAGCTGTCTCATTAAATATTTTGAGGTCGGACCGGTGAAACATCAGAGTGATGAGGGATCACCTTTGCCACAAGGAAGACAGATGTCCTTCTCCATTTTGAGTCTCATGCTTGGTTGGCAACTGTGCTTTTTAACCGTACAGGCACCCTTTTCTCTTCTCCCAAGGCCCACCCCCTTTGCTTGTTTCCTTTAGCCAACTCCTGTCACATCCACTTATTTGCATATGGCTAAGACCTGAGAGAGCATAGCTATATTAACATGAAATGTTTATGAACTAATGTATAATGATGTCGCATAGAAACTGTATTAACATGTTTTGCTAAAACGTGCACTTGAAAAGTGACCACGGGGAATGGCTGCCAATGTATACGGGGACTAATGAAACTGACTAATAATGTTGAAATTGATATGTTATGATATGGTTTTACACTAATAATAATAGGTATACGTAAAGGTTTTGCTAATAAATCATTTAGGCCTTAGTTAGCATGAGTTGAGGCCCAGCTGTCTGACTCTCATATTAAATGTATTTTTCTAACGTGCAGTGTGCTGACTTGCTAAAGGACATGAACCCTTGTTTTTTCAAAAGCTAGAAGCTGAATGTAACTGTAGTAAATCCATTCTCATGAAATTCACCCTGCCTATAGTAACATTTTTAGCTAAATGCAACAGTGTAGATTAACAAGGTCGCCTAAACCAGTACGGACAACGGAGCCACTGACCGAAGATGTGCAAAGGACCACAAGATGATTAAATCATACCGGACATTCCACCCGCTAAAGACGTCAATCATTAAGCACCAATCAAAAACGTGAGAGCTGTTGTGGGGTAACAAATTTGATGAAGTAATGTGATTTTAATTGGTTAAAGATAGTGGGGTGCAACCCCTTGTCCAATTAGATTTTAGTGGAATGTACAACGAAAAAGGGATAAAACCCCTTGACACACGGAAATGAGTAAGTTAGTTAGTTAGGGAGATGCTGATGCGATTTGATATGATCCAGAGACTTTGTCACTTTGCCTAGTGACTTTGCTGATTTTACTTAGAACCACCCTTGTCCTTAGATGGCCCATTTACACTTTACCTCCTTATGAGGGAAGTGCCCTTTTCTTTTGCTGGAGCTGAATCTTTTTTTGATGGTGAATCAACTGATGTCCTGAAGACAAAGTCAGAACTTGAGTGCTGACCTAAATTGGAGGGTAACTATATGACAACGAAATTGTGATTGTCTGTTTGCTTTTTCTTTCTAGGTACTAACTGCTTCCTTTTTGACAGGAGCCATAGCTAGATGTTTTCCAAATTTGAGTTACTAAATTGTTTTGCATGAAGTCCAAAGTGCCAATGCTAATTTGAGGTTAGGTGAGGGGTTCACTGAACTGACGCAAATAGAAAAATGACTGAATCTATGTTTTGTTGAACAATGCACTAATCCACTCTGCTGGGGAATAACCTATGTTCACGTTGTGTTATATTCTAATGTTTGTGGTTTTTGCCTTGATGAAATCTTATCAGAGTTGCCATATTGTGACTATGCTATTGTGTCTCTTGGTTTTGAGATTAATACATTTGCTAGTAGTATTGTAACCAATAGGGAATAAATATCACTAAATTCATACTAAACTGGTGTGGTTATTTCATGACTGCAAGGTCATGGTGGTGTCTTGAATTTGATTAATGTCTTTGACTAAAGTGAAATGTGAAATTTGTGATAAATATGGATGATATTATTGACGTATTGATTGACAGGTTGATTAGCTATCTCGTCCTAAGGTGTCTCTCAACTGGGTCAAAAGATTCATTGGCCTAAAACGAGTCCCAATGTGTAATAATTTATCATAAAGGGACGCGTTAACTGACCCATGACCTGCTCCTAAAGTCTCTGATTCTCCATATGAATCAGCACCCCTTCTTAAGCCGGTATGGCATTCAGGGCCTTTTTTTACTGCTTGTGGGCCTGTTTTATGGTCTGCTGGGCCAGGTTTTGCTGTCAACATCCCTGGTAATAAAGCAAATATTGCCTATAGCAAGCTCAAATCCATGCAGTTTTCGATAGAATGCAAAATCATATACAGTATGTCTTTACAAGTTCAAACCCCAAACACGGGTCACTTTTTTTTAGCTTTCTAATTTACTAATAAGGGCCACTTTTTTTTGGGTGCCCAGGCCTATTTTCTGTCCCAGTCCCACCCTCTACTAATCACAGAAGAGACCTCAATGACACAGTACAATCCCTGGTACTCTCTAGATGGGACTTTGGAAAAGCGACTCTTACAGGCACACCAAAAACCCATCTGATCCTAATGATGGCCATGCTTATTGCAGAAGCCACGCTCATAAAAGGGGAACAACAATACAAACATATCATGCCCACACTGACTAAACTTGGTAGCTTCTGATGAAAGCAAAACAGCCTGTAGCACTCATAAAGTTCTTTATAGGGGTGCACCAAAATACTTATAATACACACTATCAATAGCAACTAAAACGTGCATCCTGCAAAGCACAGGCTCACTACTACTGGCTCCTCCACCATGATTCAGAAAAGAAAGAACCCATGTACGCTCTTTGTCCAGTTACACTCAGAATCTGGAACTCCTTGCTTTAGGAGAGTCGTACTAAGCCGTCAATATCTAACTTCAAGAAAAGCGTAAACGCAATACTGCTCGAAAGACACCTATGCACAAAAAGAAAAGAGTGCATCTCCCACAAACATAGACTTTCCATATTGGACACACAATCCAATGTAAAATAAAAGATAGATTCAAACACCGAATCTAATAATACAAGTGCTCTCCTTTGCCTGACCCCAAACACACAAAAGAAACAGGGATCTTTTCTCACTCCAGATCTACTATCCAAGAAACCACCAAGGAATATCTACCGACGATATCAGATATATATCGAACTGTGTAGCTATACACACAATGTAGCAGATGTATTTGACAGCTCAAACAAGTAGATGATATAGCATAAGGTTAAAATATATGTAACTATTATTACGGGTGGAAAAACATTTTCTCTACCACAAAGCACTCTGACACCCCTAGGGTCACATACATGCTATATATAACTCTCACATAACTGTATAAATAAACAAATAAATGCATACACATCTATTAGAAGCACCTGCATATTCCAGAAGCTATCAATATTTCTTTGGTTTAAATTTGAGCAAATCTTTGGATTCATACGTTCTTTCTGCATTTTGAATCATAACCAGTTTCTCTTATTGCTTCGCAATTTGAACAATGACACATTTTGTCAGTGGAAACAACTGAGGCCCAGATTTACTAGAAAATGACAGAGTGCTGCGCTGTGCCAAATTTGGCAGCCCTGCACTCCGTCAGTTTTCAATATGCAGGGAGCTGAGTAAATCTAATGATATATACAATAACAATACAAAGACCCAAATTTACATGTAATTTATACACAATGGAGCAAGGCTGGCTGCGTTGGCACGCAGCAGCAAATTTAGCACCAGCACAGGAGGAAACATGGGTGTGCCATATTCTACTAAGTACGGTACTTATGGTACTTATGGTACTTAGTAGAATATGGCACACCCATGTTTCCCCCTGTGCTGGTGCTAAATTTGCTGCTGCGTGCCAACGCAGCCAACCTTGCTCCATTGTGTATAAATTACATGTAAATTTGGTTCTTGTACTGTTATTATAAATATCATAAGATTTACTCAGCTCTTTATATGATGAATAGCCTTGCTTTGTTTATTATCAAGACCAACACCAACATTTTGTTTGTTCAAATGAAAAAAAATTGTAACTTGCAATTGGTTCTCGTAGCTAATTATTTTAGTATTTCTAGCACATCATCTCTATTGGGTCTTATGGGTTTTCTCTTTTCCCTTTTCTCTCTACTCACTTCTCTGTGTTTTGTTTAACATTTTCCTTGATTTAATATGTGGTGGCATCCAGTCCGTCCTTTTGCTACACTGACTTTCAAGAAGGACTTTTAATTTAGTCCTTCTTTTATTTTTTGTACCCATGAAACACCGATACTCGGCATTCCTATTTACTTGCATAATATCTTCGTTCTAAATACTCTTAAGATGGCCGCCGTTGTTGTCCGCCTTTGACTTTCAATTTCCACTCGACACTATCTGGATTTCTGGGTTTTGTTAACTATTTCTACGTTGCTCCCAGCGGGTGCTCCCGCTTGTCTCTATGCATCGGGCCGGCGTTTCACTTTCACCGGCACAGCCCCGTAACGATAACAACGGTCGCTCGGAACTTGATATTGACTATGGACTTATCCTGAATCATATTGCTTATATTTTCTCGGTAAGACATTTTCCCTTTTCTTTCTGCTGTGGGATGGTGGTTTGATTTATGGTCTTTTCCACATCTAGGGCGCACTGGCCTTTGTGCCGTGCCTTTAACATGATGGTGTATAACCACCACATGTCTTTAATTTTTAATTTATATTACTCACCGTATGATGGACATTTTATGAGCTAACTTTCTGTTATTTTCTTTTGCTATTTCTGTCCCCTTGATCCTCGGTTTAGATTAAAATCATTATTGTTAATTGATGGGGCTAGTTGCCTTTTTTTACATTTACATTGCCTCTTTTTCCAAGATCATTGACATGTTTACCTCTGAATATTATGAATTGCCTGCTGGCTTTCTTTATTTATATATATACATCTCTATATAATTTTCATCATTATAATTATTCATGTTTTCCCCCACTAGGCATCTTATTTCTTGCTGTATTATTGATTCTTGTGACCGACTGGATACCATCTTGGTACGCTGAACTTATCGTGTATTATTTTTCTACACAATCTTTTTTGATCTTCAAATCTGATTTCGCATGAGGTGGAAACTTTGCCTTCCTAGGTTTCTGGTTTGTGTTTTCCACTTATCACATTATCTCTTCACTTTGTTCTTTTGACTCTTAGACTGGATCTGCACTGGGTGGAAATTTTGTTTCTCTGCTTTTTATAGTATTGATGCATCTCCTTCAATTCTTCCCTATTTTCCCTGTCGGTCCTTTCCTATACCTGCTTGAGTTTTCTAAGACACCTTTCATTTAGATATGATATTACTCATGCACGTTCATGCACCTTTACGTGCTTTCACACTGTTTCTAATAGGGATTCAGATTGTGTTGGTATGTAGTGTATTATCATTTTTGCATTCATACAACTATTTCCTTTCCTTTTCTTATATTTTGTATACCTTTGTTCTATGTTATATTACAGCCCTGAAGAAGCCCTTTTGTTGATGGGCGAAACACGTTGGCTGTTAATTTTCTGTACTATATGCCGCAATAAGAGAACTGTGCGAATACCAAATATTGGAATTGAAAATAATTAAATGGAAGATTTGCTTCGTCACTACTACTGGAGTATTGGACTCTCTTTTTACTGTGTTTAATGATTTGCTTTTCTAGTGGTGCACAGCCTGTTTGAGTTTATTTTATTGGGGCTATTTTTGCCTCTAAGGCTCTCTATGCAGCAAGGGCCTTGGTGGAGTTGCACACCTTTTGATACTAGAAATAATAATTCCTTCACATAGTATTGTGGACAATCAGGAACTCATAGGGATTTGTGCGTTAACCAATGAGCGTGCTGCGTGGTCTTTTTGTTTGCTTGTTTTACATTGTTCTTTGTTATTTTATGTTAGGCTAGGCATATTTTAGTTGCAAGCTTCGAAAAACTAGACCTCAGATTCTCTGGTACCTTGACAAATTTCCATTATGTTTTGTTGACATGAGGTCTTGTTAGCTAAATTACCTACTATGAAAACAGGATTTTGTTTTCCAGTTCTGACTCGCCCATATTCCACCTAGACAACACTGTGTCATTCTGGTAAGACAGACTAGCCTCCTTTTGTCTCTGCTCCATTCTCTGCCAAAATAAGGCACTCTTAGAAACTGGCTACTGAGTGCTGTATCAACTTGATATAAATGTTAGTGTATTTAATAACCCTTCATATCAAAGCATCATCCTGTGTATTCCAAAGAGAGATTAAGTTGTCTCTCTTTAGTTGCAGCTCTTGGATGTTAACAAGTCGTTGACCCACAGGCAAAGATGTGTCTTTCATGTGTCAGAATGACTTCTCTGATTCATCATGTAGTGAGTGGATAAGGTAGTGGAGTTTGCCTGGTAAATGCTCACTCGCTCAGGCAAACCCATGGTTTGGGGTTACGCTCCACCACTTTTTAAGATCACGAGCCTCCACTGGTTAACTCCTATTTATATCACTTGCTGTGATTAGGATCATCACTAGCAGACCTGCTCGATGTTCTTATACTGCAGTGGTTTTCTTTGAAGCCGTACCTAGCACAAGCTCCATGCCTTTGATATTACGTTATAAACAAATATAGAGCATCCAGCCTTAACATGCCAAACATGGCAAGCAATTCTACAGATCCAGCACCCAAATGATGGGTTTGCGCAAATTAAATTGCTTAGCATCAGTTTCAAAGCAGTATGCAGGGTTGGTCTGGCCTTTAGGCAATCAGGAGCACCCAAAGGGCTGGTGTCATATGTTGCTATGTGGGTTGTTTTTCATTATGTTTGCTGGCCTATTTTATGTTCTGAGTGGGTCGGTTTTTACTCTTGAGTTCCCTGATATTACCTCCAAAGTTGCCTGCAGCAAGGACAAATGCATGCAGACTCCCATACCTTGCAAAACATCCCTACAGTGTGTGGTTACATGTTTAAAGCTGCCCTATTTGGAGATGTGGGCCACGTTTTTAGTTATCCAAATCATTAATGGGGCCAGTTTCAATTTGGTGCCCAGTCCTACCCTGGCAGTACGGATCTGAAAAATGAATCTTTATAGAGTGAATGAAGAGGCAATTTTGGTGACATCTTTTCCCTTTCGAGCATGATGAAGATGATCATTTCTCAGATCTGTTTCTTATACTTCTCA
The DNA here is from genome assembly GCF_031143425.1 of Pleurodeles waltl. Lineage (NCBI taxonomy): Eukaryota > Metazoa > Chordata > Amphibia > Caudata > Salamandridae > Pleurodeles > Pleurodeles waltl. The sequence goes on along the minus strand of NC_090437.1, from coordinate 3,239,469 downwards.
TTTTCTATAGTTGTTGCCTGCCATCTGATTTGTCTTTGTTACTACGTAGAGTTCACTGGCACTTATTCTTGGTAGAGAACTGCTGTAAAAATGGCAGTTTAAAAAAATGAATAAGGAGCACTGTGCTGTTATGATGGAATGCAGTATGTATAAAATAGAATGTAGATAAGTAAATTGTTCTGCTGACAATACCATAGGACATGGGAATTGGAATGTCGTAAAGTCAGGCGATTTATGACAATTGAGATGTGTTAGACCGGATAGCCTTGGGGTGGTCACCCCTAACTTTTTGCCTGCCTCCCTCCACTTTCTGGACACTGTTTTTGCTGGTTTTAGGACTCTGCACACTTTACCACTGCCAACCAGTGCTTAAGTGCATATGCTCTCGCCCTTAAAACTTGGTGACATTGGATCATACCCAATTAGCTTATTTAATTTACTTATAAGTCCCTAGTAAAGTGCACTATATGTGCCCAGGGCCTGTGGATAAAATGCTACTAGTGGGTCTGCAGCACTGATTGTGCCACCCACTTAAGTAGACCCTTAACCATGTCTCAGGCCTGCCATTGCAAGGCCTGTCTGTGCAGTGTCACTGCCAATGCGACTTGCCATTCAAAAGTACTTGCCAAGCCTAAAACTCCCCTTTTTCTACATATAAGTCCCCCGTAAGGTAGACCCTAGGTAACCCATAAGGCAGGGTGCTGTGTAGACAAAAGACAGGACATGTACCTGTGTAGTTTACATGTCCTGATAGTGTAAAACTCCTAAATTCGTTTTGCACTGCTGTGAGGCCTGCTCTTTTCATAGGCCAACATTAGGGCTGCCCTCATAGACTGTTTAAGTGGTAGCTTCTGATCTGAAAGGATTAACAAGGTCATTTAGTATGTCCAGAATTGTAGTACAAAATCCTGCTGACTGGTGAAGTTGAATTTAATATTACTATTTTTGAAATGCCATTTTTAGAAAGTGAGCATTTCTGTGCACTTAAATCCTTCTGTGCCTTACAATCCACGTCTGGCTAGGTTCAGTTGACAGCTCCCTTGTGCATTTGCTCAGACAACCCCAAACACAGGATGCTCAGCCACACTTGCATACATCTGCATATTGAATGGGTCTTCCTGGGCTGGGAGGGTGGAGGGCCTGACACTTACATGTCAAAGGACAGCAGCCTGGCCTCACACAAAGGACTGACACCCCCCCTGCTGGGACCGTGGCAGACAGGATGGAACTGAAAGGGGACCTTGTGCACTTCTAAGCCTCTCTTTGAAATCTCCCCCACTTCAAAGGCACATTTGGGTATTTAAGCAGGATCTCTGACCCTACCAAATCAGACACTTCCTGGAGAAGAAACCCTGAACCCGAACCTGCAACCGGCCAAGAAGAACTGCCTGGCTGCCCAAAGGACTCACCTGACTGCTTTCTGAGAAGGACTGCTGCCTTGCTGTTGCCCTGCTGCCTTGCTGCTCTCTGGCTGTGCTGAGAAGTGCTCTCCAAGGGCTTGGATAAAGCATTCATCCTGTTCCCTGAAGTCTCAGGACCAAAAAGCCTTCATTCCTGCAAGAAGAACTCTCTGTGCAGCGAAAATCGATGCACTGCCTGTAAGAAACGACACACAGCCTGCATCGCAGAGAGAAAATCATCCCACGCTGAACCGGAATGACGCAGCCCAACTTCCAAGGCGAAGATTGACATAGCACCATCGTAGCAACCTGAAATTCGACGCACAGCCCACTGGATTGACGCAAAGCCGAGCCGGAACGTCACAGCCCGACTTCCTGAGAGAAATTGATGCAGCGTCTGCCGTGTAGTAGAAATTTCCACGCAATGCCCACCGGATCGACGCAGCCCCTGTGACTTTGTCCTGCAAGTGCCGGATTTCAACGCATTGTCCCCGTGGCGTCCGATAACCCCGTAACCTGAAAAGAATCCCAGCCTACGTGCCGGAAATCGATGCAAAGCCTGCCCTGCGTGAAAACTCGACAACGCATCATCTGTGTGCGTCAGAAAAATCAATGCACACCTCCCTGTTTTCCATGCATCTCCTCCTCTGCAGTCCCTTGAGTAGAATTTGAACGCAAACCAGGTACTTTGTGCTTGCAAGAGACACTTGTTGCTTTTTAAGAGACTAAAGACACTTTACATCATTTTTACAGTGATATTTCAACATATACTTTTTGCATCTTAATCGTTTCGACCTGCATTTATCCAGATACATATTATCTATTTTTTCTAAACACTGTGTGGTATATTTTTGTGGTGTTCTACTGTGTTATTGCATGATTTATTGCACAAATACTTTACACATTTCCTTCTAAGTTAAGCCTGACTGCTCAGTGCCAAGCTACCAGAGAGTGGTCACAGGATAATTTGGATTGTGTGTGACTTACCTTGACTAGAGTGAGGGTCCTTGCTTGGACAGAGGGGTAACCTGACTGCCAACCAAAGACCCCATTTCTAACAGGCCTTGTTTATTCTTGGAGTCTTCTAAGTCTGAAACTCTTTGTTCCACTTGAGTGACCTGTGAGCTAAGGAGCAGGATGATTGACTTAATCTGGTCCAGTCGTTAGTTTGTTTCTTTATGGGCCTTCTCCTGTGAGATTTTCAACTCCTTAATTTCACTTAGTATTTGCTGCAATTTCTCTTCAAATGAAGGTTATCAGACTGGGCATGACAGGGAAATTGGTCCACAGAAGTCAACTGGGCCTGTAAGAAGGTCAGATCTGAATGGGAGGCTTCTCCCTGAGGAGACTGCAACAGTCTTGGTTAGCATTATTCGTTCTGGGGAGGGATTAAGAAAGCATTGGTGGTAGCATACAGGTACCCTGGACTAGTCGTTACCCCAAAGGGGCCCTCCATCTCCATCTGGTTTTAGCTGGCAACTGGATCTGATCTATTCTCTCTCAGTGCTCCTTAGGGTCTGGAAAGGGAGAACATGGGTAAGTAGGAAACCTTTTTAGGGTGGCGAAATTTCCCACCATAGGTTCATGAGAGGTATTATCCTGGTCTGTGGATATAGGTGCAGGAATGAGCTGAAAGATTGGGCTCTGTGACAGCGATGTTGCAGCCTTGACTATATGGCCCCGAGCAGTCAGCCATAATCACGCCTTTCCTACTCCAACTCAAGCTGGGCATGTTGGGCATATCATGAGATGAATTACGCATGAGTGGGTTGATGAGGTTAGTTGTGTTGACTCCCTATGCAAAAGTTGCTGAGTGCCCCTGAACTCTTTCCCTTTTATGTTCTCGTCTGAGGGCTGCCTACTTGAGCCAACTTCCTCCCGCTCCTCCTCAGTGGTCTTAGCCCCTGGCATCAGTGCTAACGCAGTGTGGATGCGATGCATGATGCCTTTTACAGCTTTACCTGGCGCACAAGCTTTTTGTCAAAATATCCTGGGAAAGTCACTTGATTGATCATGGGTGGGATGCAGCTGAATGAAGACTGAAGCAAGAGATATACTAGGGAAACCACAAGAGGTCACAAGCTGCATCCGCAGCTATGCAGACTGCCTAAGCAACACACTGTAGGTTCTCAAGGCACCTATTTTGCTCACACAAATCCTCAGAATCCATCAAATTGCTGATTCAAAGTTCACAGTCACTCCCAAACTATTGAGAGCCACAGTTCACTTGGCCACCTGGCCCCCTGATTGCCAAGACATAGCTAGTGTAGCTCGCCAGATGCACCTCACAATGTAAAATGCCTCAGAGCTATTACAAAAATTGTGGTGAGTAGCTTGCGGTTTGCTTCGTTTAGCTGCAGAGGGCTTGGTTGGAATAAATGTAGTATTACAGAGCATGCTAGGGATACCTCAGGAGGTCACAAATAGGGGTGGGTGGTGAACTCCACTCCACTCAAGGAGTACGTGGAGTTTTTCCCTCTCCGCGCTCTGCTTAGTGTGTGGAGTTGTAAAAAACTCTGCATAGTGGAGTCTTTTCCTCATTGGCAAGACCGAGCAAGTAAAATCTCACTCCAGACCACCTCTCAGTGAGATTTCTCAATGCGGGTAGTTACGGATGGTCACTACCGCTTGCATTGAGAAACCTTCCGTTTGCATTGAAGGAGCTGCATCTCAAGTAGAAAATCTACTTGAGGGCAGAAAAAAAGCAGCACCCTCTTGCATTGCGCATGGTGCAGTTCGTGTAGATTTTACAGCATGGGACAAACACCTGGAACTAAAGATGCACTACCCTGCTTGCGGAACTCCGCATAGCAAGGCAGAGCTTTTTTGGCCACTTCGCAGAGTTCCGCGTAGCAGGACTCTGTGAACTCCACCCAGGCCTAGTCAAAATCTGCACCCGTGACTATGTGGACTACGTGGGCTACCTCTGCAACAAACCGTTGGTTCCCAGCACCAGGGAAGGAACCTAGTGCGCCCACAGAGGCTAGAGTCGCTTCATTATGCTGGAGCTGCAATTATAAATTAGAAGTTTTGTAGACCCTCCAGAGATCTGTAGACTTCTCTGGCCTCTAATTCCTTGTGTTCCTCCCACTGCTCATCATTTTAACCATGTGTAGAAAGCTGGCTCTTTACATGTATATTAAAGTAAGATATTCTGTGCAAAGAGTCCAGGGGTTCTTGTACTAGTGGACAGAGGCTTGCTCTAGCAATCCCAAGGTGTGGTTGAGCAGCCTTAGGCTTATCAGAGAGGAGTGTTTGGAATTTACCATAGACATCCAGTCAATAAGTGAGACACATGGCTTTATAAGGGGACCCACACCAATTGACAAAAATAGCAATTATCTTTATATATGTTTGGGCACTAAAATCAATATGATCAAGTACGTATGTTTTGCAATTATTTCAGTTTTGAAAAGTCGACACAGTGCAATTTTCTGAAGCTGAATGTTATCTTATAGAGACAAAACAGATATGGCAAGCAGATACTTAACAGTGATTTATGAGACAAATCTTGCAGACTCAAGGTGAGTATGGGGTAGGGTCCTAGGCCACACCAACAGTTCACCTCAGGTGACACTGGGGTGGCTGGGTGTAGAGGTGTAGTTCAGCATCTGATCCCCATTGAAGTCAATGGGGATCAGTTCTGTCCGAAAGGCACTGCAGACAGAGGCTGGGGGACCAGTCAGGGTGAACTAACAGGAGGGTTCAAATCTTGAGATGCTCAGGAATGTGGGGACATCTTCGGTCCTCTTCTCCTGGGGTCAGGACGGCTGGGTGCAAGGGTGTCCTTAGGCATCGGATCTTTGTCATTGGAGTGGTTGCGGTAGAGGAGACCTGCAGAGAGAGGCTGCAGACATGGAGCGGGGGTCCAGTCTGACCAAGCCAGCAAGCAGGCTCAGGTCTCATGAGGAGAGGAGGCGTATGGACACACTTGGTTCTCTTCTCCTCTGTCTGGGGTGTGGGTGTGCAAAGGTGACCTGAGGTGTCAGGTCTTTGTCTTCAGGTCACTCATGGTGGTCCTAGGCCACACCAACAGGTTACCTCAAGAGTCACTGAGGCGGGCAGGTGCAGAGTCTCCAGGTCACTCACGGTAGAGAGGGGGCCTGCACAAAGAGGCTGCAGGCTTCTGTGTGAAGGTTGCAGTGGTAAAACCCACAATGGCCTTTGTCTCTGGAGAGTCTGGGGACCACGTTAGCACAGTTGGCCTACTCCATATCAGGTGATGGGGCAAGGGTGCAGTAGCGCTGTCTGGCATTGGGTTTTGGCACTTCAGGGTTTCTAAGGTGCCTCCAAGGGTGCAGGGGAGCAGCTGTACTACTCCGCTGTAGTTCATTGTGCTGCGGTGAAGGCTGGCACTAGTTCCGGGCTTTTGGAAGTTTCAGCAACTGGAGGACAAGGCGTCTTTCTCACGATTGTCAAATTCAGCAGGCAAGCTGGGTGCAGAGTCAGTCACTGATCTTCAGTTTGTTCCTTTTGCATCTTTGGAGAGTCCTTCTTCTTCAGGACAGCAGGGTCTGATTTCCAGGGAGTACCCTAAATACTGAATTTAGGGGTGTTTTGGGGAGTGTAGGGTAATAGCCTATGAGCTACTTACTCTAGGGGTCACTATGCCCCCTATATGACCACTTCCTGTGGGAAGTGGGTATAACACAGTCCTAATTTTACCATCACCAAGATGGCAGATTTCTAAATGCTGTGTCTACATCAAGCAGCTCATCTTAAGGGAGGGACTGACCTGAGGCGTGGACACACCTCCTTGACTACTAATTTTCCTGCCTGTCCTCCTGTTCTGGTTCCAAATGGCACCTGGGGGCATCTCCTTTCTGAGGGAAGCCCGATCTGCATACCAAGGGTGGTGGGCTTCATTGAAGCCCCCTGCCTCAGAATGCAGATTAAATCCATCACTGGCATCAGGGAGAGTTTATTCATAGGAGATGTTTGATACCAAACATCCCTATTTTCAGTGAGCCATCATGTAGCTGGGGCACTCATATTGACCTGTGTCCAGCACATGTACTTAAAATGGCTTCCCTGTTTCACTCAGTATGGCCCTCATTCCGAACATGGCGGTCTGCGCCCCCATGCTGGCATTGGCTGTAATTACCTCCACCGGTATGGCGGTCCATGCCGCCATACAATAAATGTGGCAGAACCGTCACTTTTGTAACTCTGCCGCTGCCAGACTTCCGCCACCAGGCAGCCTGGTGATGGCAGAGTTACATATCTGATAGGGCAGCGCTGCAAGCAGCACTGGCAGACAGATAATGTTTCAGGTTCCACCAGCCTTTTCCTGGCGGTTTACCCCTCCATGGAAAGGCTGGCAGAATGGGTGCCACGGGCCCCCCTGCACTGCCCATGCACTTGGCATTGCAGGGGTCCCCATGCACAGCCCATAGCGCCTGATTTACGGGCAGTGAAATGCGCAACGGGTGCTGCTAAACCCGACATACTGCTACACTGCCACCAGCTCCAAATGGAGCCAGAGTCAATGTTCAGGCCCTGCATTCAGCTGGGCCGGCTGGCGGAAACACTGATTCCACCTGCTGGCCCAGCTGAATGTTCATTATGTGGCTGGCGAGGGGTTCTGACCACCAGCGCCGAACTTGTGGGTTTTCCCGCCGAGTTCATAATGGCCACCTATGTCTGAGAATCGCCAAAGACATAGCTTTTACAGACATGCCCTCCTATTTAATATAATGCACCCTGCCTTAGGGCTATAAAGCCTGCTGAAGGGGTGACTTACATATATTGCATGCAGTGTTAGAGGACATTGCACACTGGCTGTGTGCCATGTCGTGTTTTCACTTTTAGCTGAACCAATACACACAGCCTGCAGTGGCAGTCTGCCTGTGCTAGGTGAGAGGTCCCTAAAGGTAGCACAATGCGTGCTGCAGCCCTTGGAGACCGTCCTTGATACCCATGCCATAGGTACCAGAGATTCCATTTACTAGGGACTTACAGGGGTGCCAAAAGTATTGCCATTTGGGGAACAACTGCACAGTTTTAGAGAAAGAGATCTGGCACTGGGGATCTGGATAGCAGGAAACCATTGCATGTTCAGTTAAAATTTAATCAATTACCAGGCAAAAAGTGGAAGTGACCATTTAAAAAAGGGGCACGTTCCTACACCATGAGCTGCTGTTGCAGGAGATAATATCTGTGGCATACATTGTGCACTATGAGGACCCCCTTCGTGGCACTTGCTGCACTGGAATAGTTGCTTAGTGCTCACCTTGGCTTCAATTGGAGCATCACCCTTCTCGTAGTCAATTACCTTAGGAGTACACTTAAGAAGAATCTTGTGGGGGAGCGTAGAGGGAGGAGGACGAATTGTGTGACTTACACAAGAGGAGGCAGTGGGAACCAGTGGTGCTAGTTCATCTCTCCATTTTGTTTTTCTTCTCCCCAGCGAGACGGTAGCGGTGGAAAGAAGCAGGCACATACCTGCACTAGCTTTCTTCTTTTTTCCCTTGGCCAAGCAATGGAGAATGTCGGTGCCTAAACAGGGCCAAAAGCGTGAGTCAGACGAGGAGAGCCAGGGCAGAAGCTGGATATCAAATCAGCAAGGTCAGGAGGATCACAAACGTTGATCATGCCTGCGCCATAGTACAGCGTGCCCCCGTCACCCAGAGATAGTGAGCAGCGGTGCATGATGGGAGCTCCATTGCTGCTACTCTTCTGCTCTCTCCTGTGAATGTATTTATGTGAACTGGCACATGATTTCCGCACATTTTCTGCTGTTAGTACAATGCTCAGAAAAGAAGATTGGGCATTGGATTTGACAAGGGTAAGCAAGGCAATCAGGGGCATATTTACAAGCCCCTAGCTCCAGCTTGTGCCACATTAGCATCATTTTTGTTTATGCTAATGTGGCCCAACAAGGCCAAAATCCTCGTACCATATTTACAAAGTGGCGCAATGCATGCATTACGCAACTTTGTAAGCCTTTGCGCTACATTATGTCAGCACCAGGCATAATATATATTTTTCGGCCCGCTATGGGGCTCAAAAAATTTTGCATGATTTCCTTGCGTCATTTTCAATGGCACTTTGAACGCCTGCTCAGAGCAGGTGTTAAAAGGGGGCTTCCATTATTTACAAATCTACTCTGCAGGATTACCGCCAATATTTTGGTGCTACTCCTGCAAAGTACATTAATAAAAATGAAGCTATTGCCCCCTACCCTGCACCATAGTGTGTTGTATCTTAGATACGGTGCACACATGGTGGCGGTAGGGGGACTCTAAGGGTTGCACGGAAAGTGGCGCTGCACTAGGTGCAGCGACTCTTTCCTTAAATATGCCCCTCAGTGTCTGAGATTGACTATTCTTCAACAGGTATTCTGCCATTAATACTTCTGAAGTTAAAAAAAAATCCAAAAATAATTGACAAAATATTTGAATGAAAAATAAAGTTAGAGGATTACAAACTAGAGAAATACATTTATTCGAAATGGGTACAACATGTTCAAGTGTATGATGAAAATATAGTTTGGGGCATTATTAGATCAAGAATAGACTTAGAATCAGAGTAAAGCCTACTGTTAGGTCAGGCTTAGAGATAAAGCTACATTGGCAATGGGTTAATGCTTGCCCTTTGGCCATATCATTTAGGCACCAGGAAATTATCAAAGTTAGGCCAGGGACAGGATTAGAACTGAGTTTAGAACTGGACCTAAGTCATCCTCGGGTTATAGTCAAGTCAGTATGAATGATGGTCAGGTTACTGGTATGGAAAGGCTAGAAAACGAGGTTATGTTTAGGATATGGGCGAAGGTTGATTGTGAGGACTTCTTTAGGGTGAAGAGTCAGAATGCTGTAAGGCTTGGTGTTATTTATGCGTTAGTATGAAGGTTAGGGTTAGGATTTGAGTGAAAGTTACGAATAAGCTTTGTGTAAGGTTACCCTTACGATAGGAGTAAAGAATAACGTTAGGGTATTTTTGGGGGGTGAGGTAAGGATTACGTTTTGGTTAGAATTTGGAGTAGGATGAAATATTAGTTTAAGGGTTACCAAGAAAAGTTGGGCTTTTAACGTTTTCTAAAAATAGATATGAAATTAAAAAGGTTGTGAAAAATATATGCGAAAAATAGAAGAGAGGATTGAAGTAACACAATTCAATACGGCTTTGGAAAGGAAATATTTTCAACGCAGTTATCATAAAGAGTGCGGCAAAATCTGCCTTTATTATTTCAAAATTAAGCATGAAAAGGTATTTCTCTTAAACGTTCTGTAATAAATGACATAAACACAATGTACATAGTGAGCGTGCCATATTCACGTACGTTGTGCATAGAAAAAGTCTGAAACTGCATGCAAATTTAACAAGTGATTTTTTATATCAAGTTTGGCATGTGGTGACCGCACAGGCTGCAATGCCCTGTCAACGGTTCTCCGGGACATGGGGAGCACAGGGATGCTGAGTATGTTCAAGACAAGTATTGCTTGTTGTCACTGGGACCTCGGAGCCTAGATACTACTTTACAACTCCCTGAAAGCTAAAAACCTAATATTTGGATGTTGACTTTCTGTGGTAGGGGTAGCAAGAATGACCAGTCAAGGCTTAATCTCGGAGTAAGGTATTGCATCCCAAGTATAGTCAATACATAAGCAGCACACAACAATGTAACTATTCAGTCCTTATTACGACCCTATAAAATAAGAAATAAGACTTTTTGCTGACAAAGAAGTTGTTTAAATCCCAAAATGGGGACACTCTGTTTTGCGTTGCATCACATTTATAAAAATTTACATTCAGTCAGGGCTAAAGAGAACGTCTGTTGTTTGTACTTATTGTACAAGTGTATCTTTTGCTGCCTTACTGTTGGCGAATTTCGATTGATGGGTATAGGGTTGTTAGTCTGAGACCACTAGATGGAAGAAAACGCTGTAAGTAATCAGCTGGGATTCAGTCACGGTAACATAATAAAGGGATGGGGCGGGGCCTCAGTGGAAATTGATGGGAATATCCCAGGGACAGAAGTTACAGACCAGCAACGCATGAGAGTGAACACTGTTTTCGGGGGTGTGTGAGTTGATATGACATTAATGGTTGGGATGTGTCAGGTGGGTACTAAGGGAACACAGGATGGCTCAGAACAAGCCCACACACTCACATAATCAATCGGTTCCAGTTGCAGCGAAAGTATTCCAGGAAAAGCACATCAAACGGCGTTTTTTGTCCCAGAGGCGTTTACACATAACAACATAGGACAGACGTATCACATGGGGGCTGAATTCATAAAAACAATGTCTGTACTGTGCCAAATTACTCGGCTGGGCTAGGAACCAACAGTAGCACTTTAAATGTGCAGGTTCTCCCAACAGGGCTTGGACCAGCTGAGTGTTGTTTTTTAACTTAAGCTGAGCTTACTTCAGTGCATACTGTCTTTTAGTCACAGCAATAGGAGGCTTCTTCCTTTTTCCAAAGGACTATTCGTGAGTTGAAAGAGGGGAGCAACACACAATACAGTCCAATGTCCAAATCCTTCCTCTTCGCTGGTGCAAATGTCTTTGATGAAATCAAAATAAAAACTCAAACTATAAGGACCAGGTTGCATCCAATGGCTGTGGCACCTGCTACCAGTCACATGAGTCCCATGAGTCATTCAAACCTTGTGCTATGTTTGCAAATTTGGAGATAATCAATCAAATTTCAGTGTCTTCCTTTGTGTGGAATGCAGGAACACAGTGAAAATACATCCCACAATATCTGCAGTCTCAGAATCCGTGGCGATAGGAACCTTGTCATATAATGCAGAGAGGGTATAAATTAAATTCAAACTGGACTCTGTGAATCAAATGCTATTTTTGGAGTTGCACCTTTTTTTAATGAGTTGAAAACAGAATGCAGGGGGTGCAAAGAGCATCCTTTTCTCATAGATGAGAGCAGGTGGTTAGGCCCTTGTAATCTTCTTTCACCAAGCATTGCTTCTAGTAGATCACAGACTGACCTGATATATCTGTCCTAGGCCAGAGAGGTAAACACAAAGAGAGTCTCTCTACTCAATTGTAGAATTTGATGATTAAAATCAGACTCACAACCACCACATCTCCATTGACTACGCCAGAATGGCCACTTATTTCATTGGGCATTTCCCAGGGGATTTGAGGAGGAACATTTTATTATTAAGCTTCATGGAGTTTATGATAGGAGGTACAGAGGGTAAAGGGTAGTGGAAATAGAGAGATAAATAGGGAGAGAGTCACAGAGGAGAATGAGGGATACATAATGCTAGAGGGAGAGAGAAAAAGAGAGATAGAATCAAAAGAACCGCCTCGTTTTACCATTTTTGCAGGACTGCTTTTGGTTCCCAGTGTGGCCCTGTACACTACTTTCTGAGGAGAAATGGGATTAATAGGCACACCAGGGGTTTGCAGAGGACAAAGTGAGTCAGCAATCAGGAACGTCCAACCGACCATTTTGGAGAAACATACACACATCAGTGATCCCTGGAATGGAACCTCTAACTCCTCAGGTATTTGCACATGCCTCCTACATACATGTCTTATTTTTAATTAAGTGATGTGTCCCAGTTATCACATACTGCAGGATTTCACAAAGAAGTGCCTCAACAGAATGACATGAAAATTACACCTATTTCCAAGCAAACTTTGCGATGTAGAGGTAGCATACCAAACGTGAATATTCTTCAATGTCTCTTCATTTCCTTCATTTGTAAATGGTAAGTAGAAGAGCAGTTGTAGGTGATGCAGAGAGTGTATTAAAATGGTGATCGGGAAAACACAGAGGAAATGTGCTGACTACACCTGCAGTCATAACATTCTCGCTCATTGTAGGTCATTAGTTTGAATCCCATTTTAACTGGCCATCCTTCCATAGGTGGTAAATTGAGTACCATTAAACTGAGTAATACTACTCACCACACTTACAAAAACCACACATTCTGTGTGAAGTGCTACACATGAACCCAACTGCTATTATTATCAAATGAACTGAGGTGTATGCTGTGCAGCAAGCATGATAAAGTTTACCTATATTTTTATTTTTCTATCGGAGTGAGAGGATGACATCATTTTCAACTAAATTTTTTCTCATGGAACACGACATTCATATATATCTATATATGTACATATATATATCTATCTATACCTATATATATATATATATATATAGAGAGAGAGAGAGATATATATATGTAGGTATAGATAGATATATATATATATTACCTATTGGCGGTCGCATTAAGTAGTTATAGTTAGGTCAGCTTTTCCAAAGAAAGAGCATTTTTTAGGTTTGCTAATAATTTTGGGCCCATTTGACGTATCTTCACAAAACTTTAGAAAAAAAACTTTCATCCACCTCAGCTCCTTCCTTTAAAGTTTCAGTCTGATCCAACAAGTGGGAGTTGAGAAACAGAGGGGAGATCCCAAAATGCGAAATCCCCATGAATTTTCTATAGACTTCCATAAGATAAGCAACAGAAAAAAACTGCTGACTGGAATTACACCAAATTCATCAGAAAACTAGATCTTGGTCCGCAAACTGTGCTTTGTGTTATTCGGTGTAAATCCATTCAGTAGTTTTTGAGAAATTAAGGGTTAAATATAATTGTATATTTTGGCAGTTGAGCTCACGAGCATCTTGAGACACTCTCGTGGAGGACGCCAATTTAAAAATAAAGCATTTTGATTGGCCCAAGAAGCTTTATTTCCCTGGGGCCATTTCACTCCTGCTGGAGTCAGACTCCCACGAACATCCTGAGTGGCTGCCAGCGACATGAGAAAAATGTTGCTGGCAGCCACTGCAGGACTCGGGGATTTAGCCCCATATTTACAAGAAAGTGGTGCATCACTAGTGATGCGCCACTTTTTGTGCAGCCCCCTTGCGTCCCATAATGCCACCATGGTAGCGCTGTATTTACAATTTGGAGCAAGATGGTGAATGTGAGGGGCAATAGTGTCATTTTATTGACGCTATTATATTACACTACTGGATTAGCATAAAAAACAAAATTGCCGTTAATTTGGCAGTAAGGGGCTCAAGGGCCTTGTAAATCTGGCCCTTAGTCCGCTGTTCTGCAGTTGTAAAAAAATAAAGATATATGGGGGCAGAGTAGGGACACCCTAACCCCTTTGGCTCCATGGGGGGAACCAGAGGGACCCCCTACTGAAGCCAAAAAAAGAAAAAAAGGCAAAAAATGCTGCAATCCTGCATGATTTTTGAGAGATTGTAAAAAACCCAAAATGGCAGCCATGCAGCATTTAAACAACTCATGCACCAGGGAGCCCACCCCGAGGCTGAAAACTGTTTATATGGGGAGGAAAGATTTTGTTCCTCCCTTGCTGAGCTGCCAGGTGCCCGGGGAACCCACCCCAGGGGTGACATTACTTTTTACGGAGAAGGTGGTGACATGGCCCACTCCCAAAGCCTCCAGATGACCCAAAAAGCCCACCGCAGGGGCTGAAATTTAGGAAAAGGGGTGGAGGCTTTGCGCCCTCCATCTCTGATCCTGTAAAGGTCCCAAAGAGCCCATTTCTGGTGCCAATTTCTTTAACTGAAGAGGGCAGGGAAGCAGATGATAATAATACTCCCCCTGTATGCTCCGAGCTGGCTGGGGCAGCAGGGGCATTGATGCTCCCCCCACAGCCCCTAACAACGCTATGGTGGGTGTCCTGGGTAGGCACCAGGGCAGCCACCATCTCTTGTGCAGGCTCCCTGGGCATGGGGTCACCTGGGCTGAAGTCAGCTTGAGAGTCGAGGAGCATGCCACCCGCCCCATAAAATTAGCACTGAGCCCCAGGGGATGGGGTTCCTGGGGCCCAGATCAGCTGGGAAAGGAGGGGGCTGCGTGTCCCCTCTTCCTAATAAATGATGCCAGGCCCAGGGGAATGGGGCCCCCAGGCACACAATCTGCCCAGTGAGGGGGCAGTGTGCTTCCCTCCCCTAATATTAGATGCAGTCACTGGGGCTGGAACTAAACTAGTTAAGGGGGGTTGTATGCCACACCTTGCCCTAAACCTAACATCGAGCTGGTCCGAAGTTGGCCTAGGAAGGGGGGCCACGTGCCCACTTACCCTAAATTAACACTGGGCCCTGAATGATAAGGTCCCCGGGTGCGAAGTCAACCCAGGGTGGGGAACTGTGTGCTTCCCTATGCAGGGAAAATGACAAAGGGCCCATGAGGATTGGGTGCCCAGGGAAAAAAGCGGTCCGGGAAAGGCGCTGCATGACTCCCTCTCCCTCAAAAGAACACGAGGATCCAGCAGATGGGGTTCCTAAGCCTGAAATCGGCTGTGGTGGGAGCCGACACACGACCCCTCATCTTTTTTTAAAAGAGTGGCCCTGGTGATGGAGTCCTAGGGGCTTCACAAGGCTTGGGGGCAGTGTGGTCTTCCTCTCCTTTAATTATAAATCTAATGGCCCTTGGTGATGGGATCCAGGCAAAAGCCCAAGTGTGGGGTTGGCTTTATGGAGGGGGGGTTGGCTTCAGGCCCTGGCCAAACGCTGTGAGTGTCAGGAGTTGCATCGAAATATAGCAATTAGGCATTACTTTATGTTAAAAAACCTTCAAAATTCAATTAAAAAAATAAATGTTAAAGGAACGTTTTAGTTAAGTGTGAAAAAAGATCTGTTTTCATTTTTTTTTAAACTTAGAAATTCACCAAAAAAAAGCAATGTTTAAAGTAACATTGTAGTTGGGTGAATTTACCAATGGCAACATTAACGTTTGAACTAAGAAAAAAACTGAAATTCATCAGTTGTAGCTAGCTGAACTAACTATAAATTGTGCTCCTGCCACGCTCTGATTATGACCTCACATATGGCATCACTGAAGACATGTTCTATGACATCATTTATGAGATCACTGATGACTTTTCAAATTACATCAGTTCCGAAATTCCCAGACTTATCAGGAGTGCTAGTTCTAGGAATGTGCCAAAACACTATGCCTTCCCAGGGGAGGCATAATGAGGAGAAGTATTTTATTTTTCCTTGTTTTTTCCTCTTTCTATGTGTGCTGCTTTCTGCATGTGTGACCTGCAAGGTGATTTGCAAGTCACTCATGCAGAATGCAAGGTGACCTGCTGACCTCATAAATATGCCCGTATATGTCCTTTTTGCCACAGTCTCTGCTTCAGAGCAAACTGTGAGACTCTACCTTATGTTTTCATAAAAACAAATGTGTGCCATCTTCACCTTTCTAAATCCAGTCCTTATAAAAGTAGCCTTGGGTCAAACTGATTCATGCTTTTGAGTAAAAATCTCACAGTAACCTGTGTGTGGGGGTGTAATGTCCTGACCCTCTGCACCCTCACCAAAACATTGTATCAGGCAAGAAAATGACATGTTAGTATTAGGACAACATGTTTCTGTCATCCATCCAAGGTGTTAAAAGCCAATCAGACCTGTCTTCAGGGTAGAACCTGCTCAAGCAGTTATTGGAAGCAATGCAGGATTTGAAGACCCCTGGATGTTTCCAGAGTTCAGATTTTAAGACAGATAGATATCAGTAGAACTACTCCACATATAGTTAGAACAATATCACCCACCACTCTCCAAACTACAAAATTATGGAAGTTCTGATGGAAGATGGAAGATGTGAACACCTTGGGCTAGTTACGTATGCACACGATTAAACAGTTTCAGAACTAGATCAAACTTTCTAGATAGCATCTGTAAAACAGGCAGAGAAGCTAGTTTATGAACGGCGGCCCAGAATTACAAACATTTCACTCAACACAGCTCATGAATTGAAGTTGCTCCTCTGCACTGCATGAAAGAGTAATCACAGAACTGTGGCAGATTTTCAAAGAAATGGTGCAATTCTGCTGTTGCCCGGTGCTGGCACTCTTGGGGCTGCCTATCAGCAACATAGGCACCCTTGTGCAACAGTACAAGAGTGCCTGCGATATGGTCAGGATAGTTTTTTGTGCAGGAAGGCAAGCTTCCTGAATAACAAAATAGCTTTGGAAGCAGCACTTATGCAAAGAGGAAGTAACAAGGAGAAGTTAAGGTTTTTCCTTGTTAGGCCACTCTCAAGTATGCACACCATTTGGCACAAACCCATGTATATAACTCTTGGTAAATATGGGTTTGTGCCAAAGTCCATGGGTGGATGAACAGGAATACCCATGCACCACCCACGGAATGCCTCCTTGGTGCAAAATAACACAAGGCAGTGCAACGCTCTGAGTAGTGTTAATTGTTTTGTTTTTATAAAACATTGCAAATCAGCACTTGCACTGCTTTGTAAATACCAAAATGGATTTTGCGTTGGGTCTGTGTAAAAAAGTGACACATACCGGAAACAAAATCTTTGTAAATTTGGGCTTTATTTTCTACAAAATTACTTTGAAGACATATTTTGCTTTATAAAGAATCCTGATGAAAAGGTATGCCACTTACCCTTTGTTTGAAGGGCTTGGAAGCATACTAGGGAAATTGAAGATGGATGTTGTTAGAAAAGGAAAAAGTGGAAGCAAGATCAGATAACTCAAGTAAACAATTTTGTTAAAGCATTGGCGTCAACAGATAAAAAGGATTGTCACTGAAAAATTAGGTAATAGGCCTCGTGTAGCAATACACATATAAACGATGGGGGAGGGATTGTAAGTTAATTTGTAGTTGGAGAGACGTCTTATAGATGACAAAAGTCCACCATATTGTTTCTCTACACTATGTACTGGATCGACATCTGCATTGCTTTGTAAATCCCAAAATTAATTTTGCATTGGGTCTGTGTCAAAAAAGTAACACACACCGGATAAATACAGTTTGTAAATCTGGGCTTTATTCTGTGCAAAAGTTATTTGAGGCCAGTTTTGGAAGCCATATTTTGCTTCATAAACAACCGTGTTCAAAAAGTATGCCACGTTCTCTGTGTTTCAAGGACTTGAAAGAATACTAGTGATGAAGCAGAAAAAGAAAGGCTAACAAACATTCATATATCATGTAACAAAATCGTATAAGGCAATGTGATTTTAGCAAAGAAACATAATGTGTGTAGAAAATGGGCCCACAAAGTAGTTGGCCATTAGTATAAACGAGACTGATTAATCATGAAGAATTGACAATGTAGTACTCCGTCATAATTGCAGATGTATTTTATGATTTTCTCGTTAAAATTGTTGTATGCTTGGATTAAATTTAGCAGAGTCTTTGGCCTAGTTGCCTGGTCTCAATTTTAACTGCGTAGCCTTCGCTTGTATTAACAAAGACACGTTTTAACTTTAAAAGCTGTATTTTTCCAGTAGAATGACTAATACACTTATCTCAAAAGTTGCGTGCTAGGCAAGTTTCATCCCCTTTGAAGCAAGGTCAGTTTCTGCAGGTGCAGACAATAAAGACACTGATACAGAAATAATTGGCAAACTTTGCTGCTACTTGTGTTCCAAAACTCCAAGGACACCTTATGCGTAGGTGAACATTAAGAGAAGGACACTATTCATTGGTTAAAGAGAAACCACCCCATGGACCCTCCAATGGAAGACCCTGAAGAATTTGGAACGTTTTCTTACTTAAACCCACCAGACAAAGAGAAGCCAGCCATTTTCTTTGATGCCATTTCGAAGCCAGATTCAAGACGCCCTTTTGATGACACTTTGATGCTTTTTCTCTATTCCAGAGAGAGACTTTAAAGAATTCTCACCCTAGAGACTTTAACTTTAACTTTACCCCATCTTGCCCATACAATAACTTTTGCCCCATTTTCCTTGCTGCTGCAAGGAAAACTTGACTTAAACTTAGCCCCTTTGAAATCTGCCCCATGCTGATCGAACCAGTACCTGAAGGACGAAGACTTACCTTGAATGCTGATTGTATTTGGTGATTATGAAAGGATAATTGTATTATTCATTGTATTTTCCTTCTTAGGTACCAACTGCTTATTTTGACAGAGCCTAAGCTAGAAGTTTTCTAAATTTATGTTGACTAAATTCTTTTGCATGAAGCCCCACATGCCAATGCTAATCAGAGGCTAATTGAGGTATTCACTTGATGCACCATGCTGAATTGAAATCTTGTTATGCTGACTAATGTATGCAATTAGTCAAATTCAGTTACTTTTATTAGTGATTTGCATTGCTATAACCGAGTGCATTATAAACCAAATTCTGCGTAGATTGCGTTTCTTCCGTCATTATGGACAGCTAGTAATGTTCGTATACGAATATCATTTGATTTTGAGACTTACTTACATTGTGTTAGCTTTGTTAATATAGGGAAATAAACTCATTAACTTTTAATAAACAGGTGTGGTTATTCATGACTGAAAGGTCATGGTGTGTCTAATTACTGATTTTCAGTTTTAATAATTTGTTGATTGATTATTAATCGAGTATTGAGTATTGGTTATAAATGATTATTGATCATTGAATTGAGGGATCCGACAATTCTTTGGATGAGGAGAACCCAACCCGGTCAAAAGGTTCACCGACCTCCGGCGTGTCCAAGTATAAGTAATTTATAAGGACTGGACGCGCTATCACTAGGGAGACTGAAGATAGCTGTTGTTAGAAAATGAAGCAGTGGAAGCGAGTTCAGATAACTGAAGTAGACGTTTTTGTTAAAACATTGTCATCTCATAAAATAGACTGTAAACTAAAGATAAGGTCAGGGGATTCATGTAGTGGATGCACATTTAAAGGATGAGGCTGGCAGTGTTCGTGTGACTCTTGGAGAGAAGTCTTAGAGATGTCAAAGCTCGACCATGTGTGTTCCCTACACTATGTTGACGGGTGATTGTAAAGAAAGATACGATGAGAGTGTAAGTAGTATTTTAGAGATGAAAATGCTGTTCAGAGTAGTGTTTATAACGAGATCTACAACACCCAGCAGTGTAAGCCTTTGCTGATTAAAGATAAACATGAGTAAAAGAGGAAGGCATAAGTGGTGAAATGTGTTGAAGTGCAGAGTGGGCATCAGTGTTTAGGCCGATATGGTTCCTTTGTGTATCTTGAGACTGTGATGTGTAAAGGATAACAAGGATGAGTGGGCTTTGATTAACCTTATTACTAAGGTAAAGAGGCAGGATTTTTGGCTGACGGCCCTTCCAAGAAAGGTGAGGGCCAAATAGGTGTATCACCGATTGGAATCAGTGTATTTTTAATGCCTTTATTAATTTTCAATTAAGTACTGCAAGGAGGGTGACTACATGCAACAAGCGACAATTCTCATATCATCTCCAATTATAACTGACAGAAAAAGGTGCGAAGAAAGCAGCAAAAAAAACAACAGACTAATCAGGGGGTTAATATGTTAGTGTAACACAGCAATTCTGAAAGTTCACAGCCAAGTTATCACGGCTAACCAAAGGCGGCATGCATATCCCAAGGTAACGGACCCCTACATGCTGCTTCACCCCTTGTAACGAACCAGGGTTTCAAGTGGTGAAGCGGCATGCGGAGGATCGGGGGAATTGAGAATTTTAATAAACTTTAGAAAAAAATTAAAAACTTACCTCTGCCTCACTTCTCGACGCGCCGTGACGCCGCTCCTCCATCTTGCAATGCAGGCACAGGCTCCCAGCCTGCCCTGCGGCCAATCCTGATGCTGCTGAGAGCAGCGGATTGGGTGGGAGTGCCAAACCAGGGAAGACAGACAGGGAGCCTGTGCCTGCTACTGCGCATGTGTGTTTGGCCAGCCCAAGACATGTGCCCTGAGGGGAGTGCTCTGTGAACTCCCCTCCGTGGCTGTCATCCCCAATGCCCCGCCGCCTTATACTACAAATTGATCATAAACACAGTTTATTATCATTTTGTAGTAAAAGGTTTGCAGCTGCTGCTGCTGGCAGGGGGGTGACTCTCCTTCGCCACAGCAGAGAAGCCGCCACTGTAACAGACACCATCATTTCAAACAGTACTGTCTAAATCTTCTACATATATTTTAATCCCACAAGTGAGTCCATGCATTCCGCAGATCTAAGGTGATTTGTTGTCTGACTTGGGGTGAATGATCAATATATTTTTCTCTTTATCTGCTTTATGCCTTAGGTGCCGTCTCACCTCGTCCTCCACCTGCACCGATTTATACAAATACTTACGGTGCACATAATTAAACTGGAGCAACGTAATCTTGCATTTCTTTAGAGGGTAGCTGTGTGTCAAACCACTTTCACCCATTCATCATCCTAGAGCTCTATGCCAAGACCACATTCCCACTTCTCTCTTAACCTTCATAAGTCTTTATGCTGCAGTTCTGTAACTATCCTATAAAATAGTGTTGCTGCAAGGTGATGTCTCCCTGTGTCATGATCAGACATAGCACCTAGTCTGTCTCAGGTTTCTCAGTTAATATAACACACGCTCTTTCTGCTGCCTTATAGAAAGCTGTGCGCATTAGAAACTGTCCCAGAGGTATCTCAAATTGTATTCAAAGGTCAGCAAATGTAATGAGACACCGAGAGCCACATACCAGCCCACTGTGTCAACTATGGGTCTGAACCAAGTCGGCCAGTCATGTGCATGCTCTTCTGTGTTAAATTGTGGGAGTTCTGGAGAATAGGTCTGGTGTTTCCCTGTTTTCTACCAATATCTTTGAAATCTATACTGGGCTACTTTCAACAGCATGGATTGCTGTGCTTTGCACATTTGTTGCCCATATATGCATTCCACTATCTGGATAATAGCTAATTCTGGCTGCAAATATGGAAGTTATGGGGCTCCTGCCGTGTTCATCCATGCTGCTACAAACTGAAGTCTGGCTGCCGGAAGTAAGACTCAAAACTGGGCCTCATCCTACATGGGTGGGTATAGCTTCTCCAGGGTGACTATATATTTTTCCAAGCTCCAGATTAGGTCAATGAGAATAGTCTTCAGGTCAGTGAAAAAGGACATGCCCAACACAAATGGCATATTATCAAGAAGATACAGCAACTTCGGTAGCAGCAACATTTTGGCATGGGCCACTCACCCCTATAGCGTCAGAAGGAGCTATGTCCAGAAACTCATCGAAACCCTAGCAGAATGTAATGCCTTCTCTAGATTACCCAAAGTCATAAATATAACATCAGTCTTGTGGTCTGTAACATGTAAGTGAACCCTGGGATCTTAATTAATCTCCTGTAGCATACGCAGATCAGTACATGTAAAACAACTTTCCTCTCATCTTGAGTTATACTTTCCTTCCCTCTGCCTCTATTGGGTGGGCTTCCTGCAATAAGGTGATGTGAAAACCCCTTCTGGTTAGGTGGGTATACACCTGGTGTCTATTTCTAATTCAACTATAGTGTTCTGATTTGCTCATTGGTGGGGAGCATGTGGATGTATTAATTGCATTCCTTGGGCTGTACTCTCTCCAATGGCAGGCCATATCCTGTGCGTGAGAACAGGGCTGATTGCAGAGGCCCCATAATGTTTTGCCCCCATTTTTCACTTTTTCTGGTGTTTTCCTGACTCTGATGGTCTCCTGGGTACTGCTAACCAGTCCCAGGGCCTGTGCTCTGTGTAAAATCAGTATGCAAATTAGGGTAATTATAATTGGCTAAGTCAACCTACCTATAAGTCCCTAGTATATGGTAGGGCATGTAGGTTTAGGGACCCCAGCATAAGGTTTGCCCCCATAGGTGCACTGCTGAGGTGCCCAGTGTAATTTTAAAGGCAGGCCTGCCTTGCTGGCTGCTTTTAAACAAAAGTTACATGCAAATTCGACTTTGGAATTAAAAGTAGTTCCAAAGTCTTAAACTACCTTATTTGTACATATAAGTCACCCCTAATGTGTGCCCTATGTACCCCTAGAGCTGGGTGCCATGTAACTATAAGCAGGGGGCTTATAAACATAGTTTTATAAGCCCTGGTGAGGTAAAACAGCCACATTTGTTTGTCCCTCATTGTAGTGAATGGCCTCCATAGGCTAGAATGGGGAGACTTTATTTTAATTTAAAAAATCCCCTTAAGTAACAGATACCAGAAGTTTGGTATCAAATCAATTGTTATAATAAATCCCACAACTTCCAGTTGTTGGATTTAATATAACTTGTTCAGGTGAAGAGTTTTAAACTTTACCTGAAAAGTTGCCAACTTCAGCCGTGCAGTATTTTTGCTGCTTTGCACTGATTGGACAGCCTCTGACAGCCTTGTCAGGCTGCCTTAATGAGGTGTGAAGTGGCCTGTCTCCACACAAAGAGATGTGTCTGGGGGAGGAGATCTTCCCTCAGCAGATGGGGAAGGAGGAATGGGGAGGGCTGCCAAACTGGTCTTCAAAGGCAGAGAAGGACATTTGGAGCAACCCAGCAACACCCCCACATCCTTCAAACCCAGACAATTAGGTGCCCCCTTGATTAGATTAGGAGAGGGCAGGAGAGGGGTGTGTTTATGATTTTTAGCCACACTAGTGGGTGGGCTCAGCCAGATGTAACCTCCAAAAATCACTTTCAGCCATGATGGATTTTTGAGGAATGGTGCTCCCTGGGTTTGCCACACATCAAAGGGGGAAAGGATTGGAGAACCAGGACCCCCCTGCTTTTCACCCAGGAGCAGGGATAAAACTGGCAGACCTGCACCCACACCTAAGATCCCTATCAGATTCCAACAAGGAAGAACTACAGGAGAATAAGGACTGCCCTGCTGGACCCCTGACCTGCACCTGGACACTGCACTCTGGAGGACTGCACCATCTGCACACTTGGGCTTCACCACTAAATGGACTTTACCTGCCTTCTACTGCTTCAAGAAGGGACTCCCTGTTTGCTACAGGTACAAAGGAGCTGCCCAGAGTCCCCTGCGTCAAGTCCTGCAAGCAGAGCCCAGCTGACCAGCGTCCAGTGGCCATTTGAGGATTCTGACCAGGTGCATTCTGGGAGTTGTAGTCCAACTCCCAAGGAGCAACTCAGAGCTTCTGGACCTTTGGAAGAAGATCCAGAAGTTTGGAGACGTTTGGAGCAAATCCATAAGTTGAAGAGGTGCATTGTGGGAGTTGTAGTCCCACACCCCAAGCGGCACTCCAGAGCCTCTGAACCCTTGGTGCTGTGGACCACTTTCCTGAATCAAACACTTCTGAGAGTAAGTGTGACAGTGTTACCTCGTGGGTGGCCTGAACTCTGGACTTTGTTCCTTTCCAGTGTGACCTTTTTTAACCCTTTGAGCGCTAGTTGCTTCTATGCGCTAGAAAGCATTCATTCTTTAAAAATTCATATCTTTGGTTCTGCTTATCTGATTTTATTCATTTTGGTGTGATTTTAAAGATAAAAATATAATATATTTTCAGAAATTGATTTTGGATTTTTAAACTGTTTCCTGTGTTTTATTTAATTACTGTTTTGACTCCTAGGTTATGCCTTGTCGCTCGTTGCCAAGCTACCAAGGGTTGAGCTAGGTTTAATTTACTGAGACCTAACTAGACCAAAGTGGAGGTTGGTGGCCTATTGCTAAGTGTAGGTACTTCTCTGCCCTTATCAATAACCCATTTTCCAACACTGTGTTAATGAGGTTGCCACCTTGTGAATTCGCTTTGTCTTGTCTGCCAATCATGCCCTATTTTTCATTGCTTGTTGTATCTGGCCTTTTATGCAGGGTTATCCCCAAACCTTTTGCCTTCCTCCTCTCTTTTTTGCTGAATTTGTTTTTGTTGGCCATAGGGGTCCGTGCACTTTACCACTACTAACCAGCGCAATAGTGCCTGTGCTCTCTGCTCAAAAAACATGGTAACATTTTCTTATACCCAATTAGCATACTTAATTTACTTCTAAGTCCCTAGTAAAGTGCACTAAATGCACTCAAGGCATGTAAACTAAGGCCCATATTTATGCTTTTTTATCGCTGCATTTGCGTCATTGCTTGACACAAAAGCGGCACAAAACGTACAAAATTCAACTGTATTTTGTAAGTTAGCACTGCTTTTGCAGCAAAAAAGCAGCGCAAATGCAGCGCTAAAAAAGTATAAATACAGGCCTAAATGCTACTAGTGGCCTGCAGTACAGATTGCGCCATTCCCTTTTGAATATGTCTCAGGCTGGTTATTGCAGAGCCTGTTTGGGAAGTTTTAAACTGCCTTTTCGAGCTGGCAAGATAAAACTTTTGCCAGACCAAACCTTTCTGTTTAATTCATATGTCACCCTTAGGCAGGGATTCCTTGCACTTCTTTGAACTTCAGAGCTACTGTCTAGAAGCTTCTCCCACATTACAGAACCAGGGCACAGGATATCAATGATGGACCTGAGACACCACCACATCAGTTCACTTCTGGATCTGTGTAAACATTGCCAGGAAGAAGGACTGCTGTGCTGCTGAAAGGACTGCCACTCTGCTGGACTGCTACTGTTAAGGAGCTGCTGCCTTGCTGTGCTGACCTGCTGCCCTCTTGCCTGGGGAGGAAAAACTGAACCTGCAACCCATCTTAAACTCAGGACTCCAGAGTGACTAAAAGGGCTAGTCTGTTGGCCTCTTGATGTGAGCATCGGGGGCATAAAAGCCCAGATCCTTGGCCCTTGGTGTAGCTCTCAAGCTCATAAAGTTAAGCTTTTGGGCTCCTTGCTTCCATAAATAGACCCATTCGCACTGGGACCACACCACGCGCGCAGATCAGTGCGAGTTGCAACAAGCACATCTCCTCACATGTCAAGCAACGTCTGCCCCTATGGATAGGCAATGTGAGGTTCCAGCTCACCATTCTGTTCCTCAAGCCATGCTGAATATTACCAGTGTGCATACCTTGCTCCCAGTGAATTTCTTTCATGCAAACAGGACTCTTGGCACAAAACTTGAGAAGGTAAAACTTCACCAGGACTACTCTGGGAGTGTATCTGACCTACCCTCCAATGCGGTCAGCTTGAACTTTGACCACGTCCACTACAACCAGATAACTATGATTGGCACTTTATACTTTTAGACACTATGGCGGTCATTCCTACCTTGGCGGGCAGCGGTCGCCGCCCGCCTGGTGGGAACCGCCAGAAGACCGTACCGCGGTCAAAAGACCGCGGCGGTCATTCTGTCTTTCCCGCTGGGCTGGCGGGCGAACGCCAAAAGGCCGC
This sequence comes from Pleurodeles waltl, assembly GCF_031143425.1. Lineage (NCBI taxonomy): Eukaryota > Metazoa > Chordata > Amphibia > Caudata > Salamandridae > Pleurodeles > Pleurodeles waltl. Next base: position 3,214,140 of record NC_090437.1, on the reverse strand, counting down.
CCGCCCGCCCAGCAGGAAAGCACCAGCAACGAGGAAGCCGGCTCCGAATGGAGCCGGCGGAGTTGCTGGTGTGCGACGGGTGCAGTTGCACCTGTCGCGATTTTCAGTGTCTGCCAAGCAGACACTGAAAATCAATGTGGGGCCCTGTTAGGGGGCCCCACGACACCCGTTCCCGCCAGCCAGGTTCTGGCGGTGAAAACCGCCAGAACCAGGCTGGCGGGAAAGGGGTCGGAATCCCCATGGCGGCGCTGCTTGCAGCGCCGCCGTGGAGGATTCACAGGGGCAGCGGGAAACCGCCGGCTTCCCTTTTCTGACCGCGGCTTTACTGCCGCGGTCAGAATAGCCCCAGAAGCACCGCCAGCCTGTTGGCGGTGCTTCCTCCGTCCCCTACCCTGGCGGTCTCGGACCGCCAGGGTAGGAATGACCCCCTATATTTTCCAACCTGGTGTGGGATCTTTTTGTGTGGTGTTTTCACTATTTTACTATTTGAAGTGTTGCACAAATACTTTACACATTGCCTCTAAATTAAGACTGACCGCTCTTTGTCAAGCTACCAGGGGGCTAAGCACAGATTAATTTGGGGTTTGCTTGTGCCTTACCCTAACTGAGAATTGTGATTGCTGCTAGATATGGGTTCACGTCCCAGTCAACCAGTAACCCAGCTTCTATCCTACTCTTCTCCATTTGTATCTTTACAAACTGAGACTGAATCTTCGACAACATGAAAATCTCCTGGACCATATTTTAAACTCATAGATGTCTATGCAAAAGATGACAGGAAACCTGACCATAGGCTACACATAATTTATGAACATGAAGGCAATGTAATATAGTCAAGTTGCTCACGAGTGATCCTGGTGGAAGACCTGTAAATTGCTTCCAGATGTCTAAATCAGAAAAGCAACTGTAGTTCGCAGTAACAGGCAACCTACACAAGACCTCAAAGGATACTGATCAATGGCACAATATGTGGTTCTAGAACACTGGTGTCCTAAATAGAAGAGAACATATCTAAGATATCAGCAGAAGTCACCTCTATGTGGGTGGATCTCACTATCTATAACTCTTGACTTTTTTCAACTGAGCACAAACTTGAGAAAATGGAGCATAAAATGACAACCACCTCAGACTAGACGCAATATCATTGGTTCATTCAAGTGAAAATCACAGAACTGGAAGATAGGATTTGAAGAGACTACTTATGGTTTTCAGGAACCTGAGGGAGGATGGAAAAAGCCAGCTTAGTGGCTTTAATGTTCCATTTCATCTCACATCTTGCTAAGGTAAAATTCAACCCTCTGCTGAACTGCAAGGAGCCCACAGGATCATTACCAGAAATAAAAACAAAAAAGTCAGCGATTGCTTATTTCTTAAGTTACCATCAATCACTAGAGGGTCTTTAAGCAGCTAGTTAACAAGAGCCATTCCTGTATGAAGAACACAAAATTCACATCACACAAGACGTCTCCAGCGAGACTATGCTGAAGAGGAAAATGTTTTTAGCTTTGAGGCAAACTAGATCCAGCAACAATGTGGATCACCTGAGAGGAGCATGCAGGGGAATCTGCTAACCCAGGACAAGGGAAGACTACTTGGACACAATGGACCAGACGAACATGGATACATCCCAGAAGTCTGGCAATTCTGTTGTCTCATGGAGACATTGTGAATACATCACATTCCAATCCTCTTTAGCTGAAAAAAAAAAGAATTGATGGAGTTACTGAGAACTGGCTATGAGACGCAGGCATAAATACTTAGATGTGCAGGTAACTGCAAGAGATAAATCAAGATCAACATAAAAAAAATGCCTTAAGGGCTGCAAATAACCTATGGACAACTTAGGGGACCTCTTGTGACTGCCTACAGGTTTTTTCCCCATAGCTGCTTTGGTTATTGCACTTCAGGGGATTGTACTTAATTGTTACTCATTTCTGGACCAGGGGAAGTGACAAATTGGGCCTCATTACAACCCTGGTGGCCGGCAGTAAGCTGGCGGTAACACCGCCAACAGGCTGGCGGTGTTCCGCCAGCTATTATGACCATGACACAATAGCCACGGCCATACCGCCGGACCCTCCACTATACTGCCAGGCGAAAGCAAGCACCGCTGCCCTGGGGATTATTGTGTCCCTGACCGCCAGCCTGGCCACGGCAGTAAACACAGCCATGGAAAGGCTGGTGGTAAGGGGGACTTGGGGTGCCCCTGGGGGGCCCTGCACTGCCACTGCACTTGGCATGGGCAGTGCAGGGGCCCCCAGACACAGGCCCATCGTGCATTTCACTACTCGAATTTCAGACAGTGAAATGCGCGATGGGTGCTACTGCACCCGCTGCACATCAGCATTTCTGCCAGCTCTATTACGAGCCGGCAGCAATGTTGATGTGACTTTTCCACTGGGCCAGCGGAAAAGTCCAAATAGGGAGTGTTACTGTCCGCTGGCCCAGTGGAAAAGTCCAAATAGGGAGCCAGAAATACCGCCAGCGGTATACTGGCGCCTGCAGCTTCGGCGGTCTTCTGTAAAGAACGCCGAAGTTGTAGTGAGGGTCATAGTTTGAGACTGTATAATTTTCAGTTGAAACTGATATATTTCAGGATAGGCAATCTTCAGGAATATATGAAGGTCTAAGTCTCTTAGCTCAATGTCTGCTTGTTATATGTCATGAAGCACACTGCTGCTGTGGGGGGAGGGCTGCATTATTTGGTTGTAACCACCACACCTGGTTACAGGGCAGGTACCCATATATGCCGCAGATTCCTCCATTCTGGTACCTACCTAGATCAAAATACCTATACCGTCACTTCATTAGTGAGCCACTGTAGGCTTTAATGCATGTTTAGATCCCCAAAAAAGCCAACAGTGGGGTTCCTCCAATAAGTCCTATTTTTGCCCGTGCACTATCTAAGATGGGTCCCACTCCCAACTATGAACATTATCCTGGTTTTCTCTATCACTCACCTCTCTTTAGGGTATTGCTGTTGGAAACTAATTCATTTGACCTATTACTGGATCCACCATGTTTTTCTGTTCCATCAACCAATTACGCAAGACTAAAGTCTTAATGATAATATCACTAGACGCTACTAGAGTCACTCAATAAATTAAGCGAAAAAATACATTCTCTACACAATGCTCTGATCCACAAAATTCACCTATTACAAGCAGAAAGTGAGAAGAATACCATGCCTGCAAATTTCATTGGCCGGATGCCTTTATGCCTACATACAAAATCCTACCATAAAGGAGGAGCAGCAATTCCAATATCCCTGAGGGAAAAGTTTCATAAGTACTCTACATATTTATAAAAGCAATCACACAACAGCAGACAATATTTCTGGTCTCGGTTTACACCACCGTTCGATAAGAGTCAAATTTTTTGAGAAATTAATAGTTTTACTCCCACTCTCACGTGTCAAGGTGTTAAGTGGTGGGGACTGGATCATGGTCTTTGACCCATTTTTAGATAAATCCTCTCCCCATACAATATATTGGTTTGATAATAGACACTTATTAAGTGAATTAATGGAAGATCATTCTTTATTGGGTTCGTGGAGAGAATGTATTGAGAATACACTATCACGTCCTGTATATACGACACACAAACCTGCATAGATTCATTCTGAGTCATAACGGCTCTGCTGAATCACATTACTGACACAGACATCATAGCAGACAGCACCTCAGATCATGACGCAATGTGGATCTATTTCATACTAGGTTTGAGCAAACCTCCACTGGGCCAATTGCCTCTCAGTACATCCTAATAAAAGCTACCCAATGATAAACTAAAAGAGAAAAGTTCTTACACACCTTCTTAGATGAAAAGAAGCATTCAGTAATGTCCTCCCACATTCATTGGACAGTGGGTAAAGCAAGTACACAGAGAGAGATAATGTGAGATTTATCCCTAGAAAAACAACAGGCTAGTGTAAGTCAAAGGGCGTTGGAATGTAACTTTTCACAACACAATGCCATGCCGTATTCTCATCAAAGAACTAATCCCAAAACATACATGTATGATCAATCAAATAAATTCAGAAGGAAAAGAAAAAAGGGCGAGAAACAGGTGTACACATGAAGATACGAACAAAACATATACATTGTTTGTGCTCAAATAAGCCTAATTTGTAGAACACAATGAAAATAGCAAAACCCAGCATATCATAATCTTGTGCAATAAATTGAAGACCCTACCAAAACCTCATAGATTAATCCACTGTTGTGATAACTGGAATTTAATGCATATCCATCAAACCAGAGATTAACGTATGAGAAGTAGAACAGCATAGAGGTATCAGTTTCCTAAGTACGTGAGACCATCCTGAGGACCATCAATGTTAGTGAAGTTGCACGATGACCCAAAGTAATGAAAGAATATAGCTACAGTAGGTCCAATTATATCAATAGATTATAATAGGCAAATTTAGTAAATTAATTTAAGGCTTTTTAGTGCAAGGTCAAGTTGCAATTTAGTAATGGGTAAATGCAGCTCCGCTGCATAATCAAGCGAGAGCAATGAGTGGTCAATATGCAAACTAGCAAACCTCAGATGGAACGGCTGGCAGGTACGTCCCAGTCTTCTGTCAGTACTCACGCCACCTTTTGGTGCAAAATGTTTTAAGTCCCAACTTTTAAGGTCAGTCAGGAACAACACATTCTACCCAACTTCCCAGGGTCCAAAACTTTAAGGGCACCACCTGGGGGATTCTGGACTCCCTCCAGCAGAGGCAAGGTCAGGGTTCAAAGTATATGGAGCTTGTTATGTCTCTGGAGCTCACACTGGAGGCCAGTCAACTGGCCCTTTGAGTCATTTTGGTAGCCCTGGGTTCAAACACAAGGCAGGCATCATGCTGCAGGGCAGTCATCTGTGGTGCTAGGCAAGCTTCAAGCAGCAGAGTGGTCTTCTGGTAGCAGCAGGACAGTCCTCTGGGCGCCCAAGTCAGGCCTCCTCACATCTTCCACAGGTCGAGGAGTGTACTGAAAAGTTCCTCTGACGGTCCAAAATTTATACATGGTGCCAGACTTTGAAATTGTGAAAACAAGACTACTGCCACATCTGGTTCTGGAAAGTTCCTTCTTTCCATTACCAAGGCTCCAAGAAGTGTGGAGTGAAAAAATACTAGGATTAGGTTTCTTTGTGTGTACTGGAGGCAGCCCCCACTGAAGTGCAAGTGGAGCAGGGAACAGCTCTGCCCCCACCCATCCTGTCAGGATGGTCCATCCCACCCACACCAAAGCCTTTTTGTCTCATTGTCTGGGAGTATTACACAAACTCTAACAGTAGGGTTGTGCAACCCAAGACACTGGCAGCAGGCACTCAATGGTTAGGACAAGAAAATGCCAAACTTCAAAAAGTGGCATTTCCAGAACTGTGATGTAAAATTCAACTTTACAATTAAAGAGGATATTAAAATAAAATTCTTATAAGCCCAAACATGACATTTCCACCTGTAATAAGGTAACCAATTGTTATCCTATGGGAGATCCAGACCTGACAGTAATGAATAGCAAATTTAGGAGTTTTTGACTACTAGGACATGTAAAACCTAAAAACACATGTTCTACTTTATATATACAATGCACCCACTCATATGGGCTGTTGAGAGACAACCCTAGAGATGAGTTATATATATATATATATATATATATATATATATATATATATATATATATATATATATATATATAAAAAATGAGGGGTTAGGCCTGGCAACAGCTTTATTTGCCAGGTCACATTGGCAGTTTAAACTGCACTACAGACTGCAGTGGCAGTTCTGTGATATGTTTTAAAAGGCTACTTTATTGAGTGGCACAATGAATGCATGCCTTCTAGTAGCATGGCCCTGGGCACACACAGTATCATATATTAGAGACTTATAAGTGAGTTAAATGTGCCAATCAGGCCGATTTTACCATGTGTTAGGGACAGAGCACAAGCACTTAAGCAATAGTTAGCAGTAGAAAAGTGCACAGAATCCTAAAGGCAACAAAAGCGAATTTCTGAAATCAGGACCAGTTAAGATATAAAATTTGGGGAATACCACACCAAGGTCATCATTCTAACAATGCACACAAGAGATGTTTCATTTGGCCTTCTACCAAAAAATAATATAACAAATGAAAGCTCAGTACCCAAGATTGAAAATGTTTGGGGAGGTTTCCATGTAGAATAAATGTTTCCTGATCACTTACAAATATAACATTTTTATATGTTTTAAATAAATGTGTTACCTGTAACTTTGTTAGTTAGTTGGCTATGCTCTAAACATTTGACTGGAACAGGACTAGAAACAGTACCATTTGCACATTGCACATTGCATTTTTAAGACTCAACAGTGGATGCTATGAAGTGCCTCATTAATTTAGGGTCACATTACTTGATTTTTTAATAAGAATCTATCCCTTTGACTTGAATGGCTTGCTTTCCTATTTTAGTGTATGGACTCAAATTACTTATACCTACACTGGAGGAGGCTAAGCAATGTTACTATCCAGGTCAAAAAGTTTTAGATGAACAAAATGAGGTGGATAACTGGGAGAGGAAGGAGGGAAATGGTGATGGGCAATAAAGATAACGTATAGGGTGGAATCCATTCTATCATTTAGAAGTTATGGTGTCAGTGTTGAGCTTGACAGCCATTACTCTCCTAGCTGGTTACTGTGCTTATTTCCATCCTGCAATAATACATTATTAAATCAAAACACATAATGAAATATTGCAAACAAATTGTTTAAACTTAGTTTTTATATTTCATCTGGTATGAATTGGTAATCTGCTTACTCAAGATCATGGAAAAGAGCACATAAAGTTGGCTGTATGTAAGGACATAGCAAAAAACATGATTTTGTGCTTGATCTTAGCAGTGTTCCAAACAAACTGATCTCAAAATGTATGGTTTAATTATCAATTGAATCAAGTGTGGTTGTGCAAATTGAAAGTTATTTGTTGCACTGTTTACAAATCACTGCAAGTAGTACTCCATGTTAAATGAGATAAAGGCTCAGTGCACCTGATGTGGGTTGCAGAGATATGTTTCAAAGTAGTCTGTGGTTAAAAGCCAAAGCCTGTTGCACTTTCAGCCATGTTGGATTTTTGAACAATGTTGCTCCCAGGGATTGATTTTTGCCACACTTCCCAGGACGTGGTCATCAAAGGGGGAAGGAGCGTGCCTGTGATTGGACAAACAAGACCCCCCTGTTTTCCACCCAGGAGCAAGGATAATTATGGCAGAGCTGCACCTACACGTAAGATCCCGACAAGGAAGAACATCAGAAGAAGAAGGACTGCCCTGCTAGACCCCTGACCTGCACCTGGACATTGCACTCTGAAGGACTGCACCAGCTGCACACTTGGGCTTTACCACAAGAAGGACTTTGCCTGGCTTCAACTGATTGAAGGAGGGACTCCTTGTTTACTACAGGTGAAAAATAGCTAACCAGAGTCCCCTGCCTCAGATCCAGAAGAAAATGACCAGCTGACCACTGTCCAGTAGCCATTTTGGAGTTTGAGCCAGGTACATTCTGGGAGTTGGAGTCTGCACCCTCAAAGAGCAACTCAGAGCTTCTGGAACTTTGGGGTGTGTTGTGGACTTCTAAAGGACATTCAAAGATCTTCTGTAAGAAGATCCAGAAGTTTGGAGAAGATAGGAGAACTTTTTGGAAAAAGCTCCATAAAGGGACCGACCCGCTGCAGTGAGTCTAGCCGGCTGACTCAAACGTGACCCGACCTGAATTGCAGGTTTGTCCCGCTAAAAAGCTCCAGGGCACCAGACTTTCAGGACTTCATTAGGGACTCTGAGAAAAGTGGTCCAACGACCTTGCTTCGAGATCTGCTTGCTGAGGAGGGTCGACCCCCGTCAGAAGGAAAAAGCTCCAAAAAAGTGGCTAAGACTGAACGTAGAAAGTTGACCAGGACTTCCCACCTGCATAACCAAAGAGGCCTCCAGGGATATCAGATCAAGAATCAGGTTTGGCCCGGACGAAGATTTTCATCCTGAAAAATCGTCCAAGTCCGGACATAGAAATCTTCACTGAGTTCTATTGCAGCACGTATCCGAAGAGGGGTCCAGGGAGGCTGGATCGGACTTGCGACTTCATCCTGCTGAGGACAATCTTCAAGAAAATGACTAAGTTCGAAGGTAAATATTTGACAGAGGCCTACCGCTTGCTGTAGCCGAGCAGGGCTCCATTGAGGTCAACCTCAAACTTTGACTTTGTCCCAGCCGAGGTGCGACCAGATGACCAGATTGGCGCTTTTCGTTTCTATGTGATAAAAAACCTTATCGCTTTAAAAATTCACATCTCCGATTTCCCTTATACAATTTTATTTGTTTTGGTGTCAAATTAAACATAAAAATATTTCTTATTTTTATAAATTGTTTCTTTATTTTTAAACTGTTTCCTGTGTTTTATGTAATTACTGTTTTGTGATACTTGAATGCTTTACACACGTGGGCCCATATTTATACTTTTTGACGCAAACCTGCTTCAGTTCAGGGTTAGGCTTTTACATCACTTAATTAAATCACAAGATAGCTATTTATTTTCAGAGTTAGCTACTGTGAACTTTGAAGCATTCAGCAAAATTAGGCTAATAAATTTTAATACGTTATTATAATCTTCACAAATTATGCCTATGGGAAGGTTAAAATGAACTCATTATTTTTGCAGCAAGTTAGCTTCATTGAAAAGTTTCACGTTTCCACATTCCTAACCTTGCTCAACCTTGCAAACTGCAGCATCAGCTTTTTAAACCTAATATGTGTAAATGTTTTTGCCTACTGCTTTTCACTCTGGTTAAAAGTCAATGCATTTTCATCTACGGACTACATGTTAATTTTACATGTTATTGCATTAATTTTAATTATTTTTAAAATGGTCTCTTAGTCCTATATATAGTAACAGTTTCCCAGGACCATCATACGAACAAAACATGGTGTTGGTCACAATCGACTACAACAATGGTGCTCATACACAGTTTCAAGAGTCTCTTCCATTATTTAGAGATGTTATTACAGTGCCCTGAAGGAAAAACTTGATTCAAATAACCCCTCTAACAACTGAGAAATTCCAACAATGGCATTTCAAAGATATCAGCCGCCCGCCAAGATCTGACCGCCATGCGGCCGCCAATGCGGACGCACCCCCGCCGCGGCCATTTGGAGATCCCCGCTGGGCCGGCGGACGGAAATCTCGTTTCTGCCCGCCGGCCCAGCGGGGATCACGGCCGCAACATAGGAGCCGGCTCCAAATAGAGCCAGCGGTGTTGCGGCCGTGCGACGGGTGCAGTTGCACCCGTCACGCTTTTCACTGTCTGCACAGCAGACAGTGAAAAGCAGCATGGGGCTCTGTCAGGGGGCCCCTGCACTGCCCATGCCAGTGCAGGGGCCCCTAGGGGCCCCCACGACTCCCCGTACCGCCAGCCTTTTCTTGGCGGTTCAGACCACCAGAAAAAGGCTGGCGGTTGGGGACTCGTAATCCCCTGGGCAGCACTGCAAGCAGCGCTGCCCTGGGGGATTACATCTGCCGGGGCCATTGTGGCGGAAAACCACCAGCGCTACCGTCGCGGTCAAAATACACCGGGAGGCACCGCCAGCCTGTTGCCGGTGCTCCCGTCGTTTTGGCCCTGCGGTTGTAATGCCGCCAGGGTCATAATGACCACCATAATCTCCTCAAACAACATTTACAATTCCTTCTGTTAGTCAGAGATGCTTCAAACATACATGAAAGAAAATAGCAGTCTGATTCTAACACAAACATGCATTTAAGCAAACAAGGGACCTGATTTAGTTCTGGTTGGAGGGGAATGCTCCATTACGTTCATTACTGATATCCCATCTGCTGTATTAAGATCCCATTATATCCTATGGGGATTGTAATGCAGCGGACGGGATATATTTCCTATACACAGATTTAAATCAGGTCAAATATCTCAGATTAAATCCTGCCTACTCTGGCTCAAAGAAGGGATGCAGCAAAATGAATTAATGATGGCCATCAGCTTAAACAAACACCGATAAAGGTTGTTTTGTGGTGGCAAATGCACACCTTCTCTTGGGTCATTGTGCTGTTTATTTAGGGGGTGCTTACTTGCCAACATGAAGTCTGAAGGGTGTGCTCAGTAGGGGTTGGTAAACCTCATGCTGCACAGGCCTTTGGCCATGTACAGGAGGGATTGGCTGCAGGGCCTGGTCTCAAGTCTCTGGCCAGAGCCTGAGCCCATCAACCATGCTGCTGTTCAACTTTACACTTGTAAGTTCCATCTTATATATTTTCATCCCTTGCTTTTAAACAATAGTGTTTATCACCTTTCAACACCTAACTATAATGTCACTTTCACATTTGTTTTTTCAACGAATTTCTGCTTCATTTTGAAGTACCGTAAGATCGTATTACCATGCATAACTAAAATGGAAACTAAACCCTTGTTTTTCTTCATAGCATTTCTGATTTCTGAGGTATTATGATCATTTTCAAACTTGACCATACAATCAAGAACTGACAATCAATCCCTCTGCTGCAAACAGCCTTTGACTGTGCGCAGCAGAGGGGTTAGCCACTGGTCCTAAGCCAAACCCTACCGTAGACTGACAAAGCTCTGCTGCACGTGACCTCTTTGCACAGCAGGGAGTTGGCCTCAGGGCCTGGCTCCATCCTCGCCACCCCCAGCCAACCCGGTGCTGCACATGGTCTTTGGTCTTGTACAATGAGGGGTTAGCCACACAGCCAAATACTTCCACGTGTAACTTCACACTTGTGAAATCCATTGTATATGTCTCCATCCCCTGAAATGAGGGGGTGGAGGAATATAGGTCTACACTTAAGTGTAAATCTACACGTAGAAATGAAGTATACCACAAAAGTGTAGACTTTTGCCTAGGTACAGGGTTTGATGTACACATCAGTAAATTTACACATTTAAATTCATCTTTGTGAATCAGCCCCATTGTCAATATACCGATTCCAAACTGTTCTCAGATTATAAAAGTGAGATAATATTGAAGATCCACCGCTCTTCCTAGTCTGTCATATGGGCAATTGCTAGTTCTGAGGAAAAGGGACATCCTGACCTTGGATGTGACCCCCGTCAAGTGTGGCATGAGGACGAGTGCAAACAGGCTAATGGCAACTGTGTGAACATTTGTGAACTATGATACCATTGGAAAGTGGCTCCCGATGTATGGAACAAATTCTTTCAAAATATTCAAACAGATGCATGCATCAATCAATACAATTTAATTTAGTATTCTTAAATGACAGGCCAATACTCTTTGCCTAGTTGCATTTATCTGCGAATCGCAATTACATAATCGATATTTGAATGTTTGAAACTCCAGGATTTTTATTTAGCGATTCCCAATGGTTTGAAAATTGACCTACCTCATTAATATTCATGAGGTAAGTTGAATTTGGCGACCCATTGTGAATGGCGATAACCACAGGGATGGTGGCCTGCTGGGCTCAGCAAACAACCATGTCTGTGAATGCTTTTAAAAAAAGCAATCTTTTTTTTGTTTAAAATGCAGCCTGTTTTCCTTAAAGGGAAATCGGAACGCGTTGAAAAAAGAAAAATGAAAAGTTTTCTTTTCATTTTGTTAGAGCAGGCAGTGGTTCAGGGGACCACTGCCTGCTCTTAAAAAAAAAGTTTGCATGTATTTACAAAGGGGAAGGATTCCCTTGGGGACCCCTTTCCATTTGGAAGTCGCATTTCCGATTTGCGATTTGGTAACAAGTTACTGAATCGCAAATTGAAATTCATATACAGTATACCAAAATGCATTTTTGTGATCGCAAATGACCCGATTTAAAAAATGCATGATACATCTGGCCCTTTGCTCTGTATTTTTTAACTTTGTTTCTAAAATTGCCAAATTGCTTAATTTTTATAACAAGTTGGGAGCAATTACCTTTATGATATTTTATTTGTAATTTCACACATTTTAGTTCCATGATGTGTCACTTTCTCATCCTATTTCGCGAAGCTCACTCGTTTAAGACCGGACAAAATTAGTAGAGATCTGCATCTTGACAGATGTCGGCCGACAAACCCATAGAGTGATCCCCACGCAATGAATGATTCCCTTCCTGCAAATTCCATACTATAGAGACCCATTAGAGGAAATACATTAGCCCCTCACTCCCCAGGCCCCATTAACTATTCTAATGGAGTACAGCGATGCAGAATGCTTGATCTATCACAGAACACAAGGGTCATTGTATATTTCCCTGTTTGTTGCAGTTCTGCTTCAAGTTCGGCTATGAGGCTCCACTGGGTCGGTTTTAAGACAGTATCACTTGTCAGTAACAAAAGAGCTAATCCTGATGGTTAAATGTGCTAAAAGCAATACTTTACGCTTGGTATAGTGTTTTTTTCAACAAAATAGTACGTAGTCCATTTTTCTCAATTAATGCTCGGAAACTAATCTCAATAACCAAAAAGAAAAAGAAAATTGTTTAAGCATCAGCAGTTCATGTATTTGAATATACGAACTATTTAAAAAATTTGAACATTTGAAAGACCAACAGATCTCTGGCTAGGTTGCAGAATCTATGGTACAGATTTATACATTAATCATGCAAGGCAGCACATAAGCGATGTTGCTTCAGTGTGTTGTGTGAACAGAGAGAGTAGAGCAGCGCAATATCTACAAAGAAGTGGCGCAGTTGGGTAAGCTACTCTTTTTATGGGTGTTGTAGGATGCAATAAAAATACATACAAGGAGTTAAAAAACGAGGAGAAATAACAATAGTTTTCCTTGTTACAATAGTTCTCCTTGTTACGATTTTAGCGCCAATGTGTCTCTACATGTCTTTGTAGATATGGATTTGTCTCAAAATCAATGGGTTGATGCATGAGAACATGGATGCACTACCCATGCCACACCTCCTTGATGCAAAGTAACACAAGGCAGTGCATTGTGCTACTTTGTGTTACTTTGGGTTACAATCCTGCGCAAATTGTGAGTTACGCTGGATTGCAAATACCAACCCAACCCTTTACTTCGGGTCTGCATTAAAAATGTAATCCAAACAGGACGAAAAGTGCTTTTGGGCCTGGAAGCAGCATATTTGCAACTGGACCTGGATTGGACCCTGCTGGTGGCCTCTGCTGGAATAAATCTTGACCTCCAAGTGCTGTTGCTGAGGTCCTGGAATCCTTACCTGCGACTAGCTGGACTTCTCCTAACTACTCTGAAAATTTCCAGATATCCAGAGGTCCAGGACTAACCACCCAAGACAAACCACCAAAGATGTGACTTTCCTGGGCAGCAGAAACAGGTTTCTTTTGCTTGAAGCTTCTCTGCAGCAGCAAATCTATTTCAGTGGGCTAACACAGTAGTTACTTTATTACTTGTGGTAGACTTTCATTGTCCTCAACGAAGGATTCACTTTCTGACACCATGCTAAGAGGGATACCATCAGTTTAAAATTATGTGTCAATATACAATGCCTATTACTGGCTGTGTGGTAGTTTATAATCTATCAAAACGTGTGTCAGATAAATCAGCAGTTTACTTTGGTGCAAGATCAACAAAAGTGATGTAAATAGTTATAAGTTTTGATTAGAGATTTATTTTCCCCAACAATACTTGTTTTGAGCTGGAACATTTACTAAAAGTAATATAAAGTAGAGCTACTTGGCTAGGTGTAGCAAGGGACAGAATGCACAAAGCAAGGAGGTAGCTCTCATAGCCAATTGGGATAACTAAAGTGGTTGTGTGTTGCAACCATACCCTCAATCACCAGTGACACAAAATGGTGTGTGCAGGCGGAGTTTAAGCATGGCTGCCTATAGGGAGCCCAGCTTTTCAAGTTTTTTGTCCCTAATGTGTAAAATAATATCTAGCACCATACTCTGAAGAGATTCTGTCACACACTACAGAAGTAAGGATGACTCGAGGGTACCCAAATATGTATGCTTTATTTTTGTGAGAATACACCATAACAGTTAAAGTAGTTACCCATTTAAAAAAATCACAGTTGCATAAGAAATAGAACTGCAACGTGTTAAAAGAAAACAATGGTCAGTAGCCAATCTTATGCCACTTTTTTGTGCTTGAAAGTAGTGTGTTGAATTGCTTTGTGCTACTTTGGTCAAGGGGACATTCCAACAGAGATATCTGGTGTTACCACATTACCTCCCACAAGACCCGAATTACTACAAATTGCATTTTGCAACACATTTAGTAGTACTACACTAGCACTTATTAAGTACTGCAAAATGCTACTTACAAACCTACATGGAGAGTCCTTTGCCTCTCCACTCCTAGATCTTCTGTTTGGAGATCATCGCCAAGTGTGATGTTCACACAAGTAGGCGTAAATTTTGTTAGCAAATGTTGGAGGGACCAGGGAAAGTGACTTGAAAAAAGAGAAATACTTTCTACTAAATGGGACGGCTTTAAAGAGGAGCAAGGAGGGTTTTAGGTAGGGCCAGACTACTAAAAACACTCATGCACAAAAGAATTAGACCACTGATGTTCACAAACTCCATTTCTAAAGTTACTACTGCCAGAAAGGTCTCAGACTATAGTAAATGTACTCCAGCCTGTCATTGGAATAAGTCGAGCACCATGCATTGCCTCTTGCAGGTACTGCTACACACTTCCATGGAAAACAGTGGAGCTAGCGATGTAATATAACATCACAAAGGAATTAACATGAAATAAATTAAAATATTTTGACTTTTAAATAAATATATGTATAATTGTTTTATTTTTAAGAAACTTGATTAAACTAAAAATTCAATATTTTTGATTAGTAAATATGAATAATTTGTTTATTTTTAAAAAATAGTTAGTTTAAACCTAAACTTTAAAAAATAAATACATGTATAATAAATGAATGCAAAACAAACATTTACTAAATATCAATTACATATTAAAATACTAGAGAGGGTGTTATATTTAAAATAATTTGAAATTAAACTCTATATTTTAATTAGTTTAAATATTTAGTAAGCATTTAAATTGATAAGTAACTTTGCTGTAACATTTTATTTTATCAGTTTAAGGTTAATAATATTTATTTGAAAAGATTTATATTTTTATTTTAATAGGAACTAAATTTTGTCTTAGATATCTCCATCCTTTCAACTGTGGGGTGGAGACTTGTAAACCTATATAGGTATATTTACCTTTCTGAATCAGTAATCATGTTTTTATGCAAAGCGCTCTTACAATTATGATGTTTTCTCCTTTCTTCCTTCCCCTTTTTAATCTGGACATGCTAATTATTAATATGTAAATGACAAATATAGAATGCATATTTATTGATCTCGTTATTCTTTGCAGAGATAATCACCCCTTCTCGACTCTATTCAATACATAAATTCTCTGTTCTAAATAACAATTAGGAACTGTGAACATGATTTCATGGAAGCTGATAATTCTATTTCTTGTCCATTATTATTATTTAGCAATGGGCACGGTTTCATAGAACAAAAATAAGTTAGAGGACATCAGGCCTGTTCCACCTAATTGTTTATTGTGGAAGAAATAACAATAACCAGATAATTTTATAAAAGTTAGGAACAGAGTGTTAACAGCTAGAGATAAACTTTGTGCCAGAAGACTGAGATGATTAGAAGAAAAAGAGGGAAAACCCGGTAACACCTGGACCTGGGTATATAAATATAGAGTGAGATGAGGCTTTTTTGAGTACGTTTGGTGAAGGCTAATGGGAAGCGCATCCTTCCTTCCAGTGCAGAGGTGCATAGCAGGCAATGCTATTATACTGAACAATAACCTCATTATTCAGTGAGGGTATGCTGGTGTGAGTCGTCTTTGAAACGTAAGCTTTTCCTTTGGTGCTGACAAGTCAAAGATATGAAGTTGGAACTGATAAAAAGGTACACAGCCAATATGTTGCAATTTTCGCTCCTGTGCACATTTCTTGTAAACATTGGAGCTTGTTTTGTTTACAATCATATTTACTATTCATATTGTGTGCAGTTGGAAAGGATTTTTACAACAAATTGTTAAAAATGTATCCAGTGTTTCCAAGTGTCCTTGAGTGTGCCATTCTATTATGAAAAATGTGTTGGATTTTACTAATTATCCGTGTGATATTTTATAGAATTCATCCTTACCTGAAAGACATCTCACTCAAGCACTGGTCAGAGGTTGTTGCAGCCCAACTGGCTTTCTGCCTCGTGCTGCTACATCTACAAAGTTGTTAGTAATAGGGGGTCTAGAAAGTCTGTTTCTGGGCTATGTTCTGGAGAGCCAGAAAACATATCAGCTCTATCTCCCAAAATTGTGTGTTCGGACTTTGTATGAAAATAAAAGGCCTTCCTAAAGCAAGTGCTACTGAAGAGCAAAGTGTTCATTTTTCCAACTTTCCACATTGTATGTGTGCTGCACTGCATTGTGAGTTTTTTGGGAATACCTTTTTTGGGAATACCTTGTAGAATTCTGACTTACTGCTCTGATTAACACATGAATTCCAAGATATTTAACCTGGAAATGTCACCTTTTTTCACCTACCTGCAAGCTGTGATATTCTAACAAAACTTGGAATTCTGGTGGGGTTTGCAACTCCAGGTACCAATTTAATTCGAATTTTTAGGCCAATCGTACTGAACATTTGTTGAAGTGAATTTATACCTTGAGGCGGGGAAATAATTTTACTACAACTGGCATTTGCAGAATTAACCTTGAATTTAAGGTTTGCAGAGTATAAATCAGTAACAACTTAAATTAACCTCACAATAGAACACATGCAATTATAAATCCCTGAAGCTACCTACAAAAAAAACTCAGTTGCAAATGTAAATGTGGAGCCTTACTAGGCATTTTCAGTTTAGAAATCAAGGAAGATTGGTGTAGAGCATCTTGGATCTCTTTCACAAAATAGTGGTTGAAATATCGACCGGAAAAATATTTGCATCCTCAATATCGACAGTCACTCTAATGTTAACGAATATAGATACATGCAATTTTAGACTTACTATTATTAACTCCACTGCAACTTACCTTAGTGATACAGTGGTAGTCAATATTATGAATGCAATACTTTAGCAAGTCAATAGTTCAACCATGATATGGTGGAATTACAGTTAAGGGTAAAGGTTGCTCAGCATGGCATATTTTAGACCTGTTAGGACAATCTACCCCCATCAAAACTTTTTGGCTACTGCACTAACCTTTGCTGACATGTATTTTTGTTGCCTTTAGGGCTGCTGACCAGTGCTAACTTGCTTGTGCTCACTCCCTAAAACATTGTCAAATTGGTCTACACCTACTGGCACATTTAATCTACTTATTTGTCCCCAATAAAGAGGTACAACATGTACCCAGGGCCTGTAAATTAAATGCTACTAGTGGGCCTGCAGCACTAACTGTACCATCCACTTAAGTAACCTTTTAAAACATGTCTTAGGCCTGCAGTTGCAGCCTGTGTGCAGTTGTAAACTGCCAGTTTGACCGTGCAGAATGGCATGGCATGGAGTCACCCATAAGGTAGGCCCTAGATTGCCCATAGGACAGTATGCGTTATATTTAAAAGTTGGGCATGTACTTTTAAGCTTTACATCTCCTGGTAGTGAAAAACTCCTAAATTCATTTTTTCACTACTCTAAGCCTGCCTCTCCCATAGGATGTCTTGGTCTTTAAAAATGTGTAATTTAAAATCATCTTTAATGGTGAAGTCATATTTTAAGTCACAGTTATAAAAATGACACTTTTAGGAAGTTAGCATTTCTTGTCCTAACCATTCTGTGCCTGCAGCCTGTGACGTGGGCCACATGACTAAGGCCCTCATTACAACATTGGCGGTAAAAGCTGCTTACTGCCGTGCAGAAGATTGCCAACACACCACCGCGGCCGCGGAATTCCGCCACAGCTATTATGACCCACATTTCGGAATCCGCCAAAATTCAGACAGCCACACAAGTCCGCCACACCAAAGGTCAGTGATAAACTGGCGAAAACAAAACCTCCACCGTCACGCCAACAGAAAAACACCCACACTATCACGACACACGAATCCACGCAGCGGTCTTTCAACCGCGGTATTCCATTGGCGGTACACATCGCCGCGCTCAAAATACAGACACTTTTACAAAACACTACCACATTGGACATTTCGAAATACACACACCTGACACACATACACACACCCCTCCCACACACCCATTACAATATAAAACACACACCCACATCACCCACAAACCCCTACTACCAAAAATTCCAAAAGAAGGCCAGAGAGAGACAGCACCAGCAAGAACAACAGCATCCACAGGCACACAACACCACCACCCACAGAACTTCCACGCACCTCACACAACACCCCACTACATATCAGCACACTTATCACCACACACTCCACCCCACACATCACCTACACCACCCCATGGCACGGCAAAGACACCCCAGGTTCTCGGAGGAGGAGCTCAGGGTCATGGTGGAGGAAATCGTCCGGGTAGAGCCACAACTATTCTGATCACAGGTGCAGCACACCTCAATTGCAAGGAAGATGGAGCTATGGCGAAGAATAGTGGACAGGGTCAATGAAGTGGGACATCATCCAAGAAATCCGGAGGACATCAGGGAGAGGTGGAACGACCTACGGGGGAAGGTGCGTTCCGTGGTCTAAAGACACCACCTGGCGGTCCAGCGGACTGGCGGCGGACCCCCACCTCCTCCGCCACAACTAACAACATTGGAGGAGCAGGTCTTGGCGATTCTGCATCCTGAGGGCCTCGCAGGAGTAGGTGGAGGAATGGACTCTGGTAAGACAAATCTTAACTATTACATCCCCCACCCTACCTGCATGCCTTCACATACCCCCACCCAGTCCCCCAGCACTCCAACTCCTCACATATGTCCCAACATCACAAACCACCCATCCCAACACCAAGCCCTGCATGCAACAACAAAGCATGGACACCCATCACTAAAGCATGCCCACTGCACATACCCATACAACCCCCTAAACCATCATCACACAAGGTCCCACACAGGAATGCAAGCACTGGGGTACACGGTCACCCACCCATTGCACACCATGACACACACAGATGTAATAACCATCCTTTTATACCCCTGCAGGACCCCTACCCAACGTCACCGGACAGGAGGGTCCACACATGTCCACACATGTCCACACCACCAACAGAAGAGGCCCACAGTGATGACAGCAGCTCTGTCCAACTGGATCTAGATGACCAGCCCGGCCCATCGGGGACCTCGGGACAGTCAGTTCCCCTCACCCAGTCACAGGCCACCACAGACCTTCCCCCCTCTGGAAACACCAGCACAGCACCCACCCAGCGGGCCCATACCTCCGTCCCCAGGACACATCAATCAGCTGTGTGTCCACCACTACAGGGAACCCAGGCTAACCCACCACCCCAACAACAACAGGGACCTGGGGGCAGTGGCAGTGGGCACACGGTCCAGGGGACGGAGGCCCAGGAACACAGGGAAACTGGGAGGGCTGCTGTGCGACAGGGGGCGGACAGGCCAAGGGAACCCACTCTCCACGAGGCCCTCTCCTCCATCATGGGAGCCTACCACCACTGCCAGGAGACAATGACAATGGTACTGGCCTAGTTTCAGTAGACCCAGCTCCTGCAGGAGGAACAGTATAGGGGCTTCAGGGAGGACCTCAGAACCATCAGCTCCACCCTGGGCACCATCGTTGGGGTGCTGAAGGAACTTGTGAACACCAGGAGGGACACTGTGGCACTACAAGGGGACCCTGACACTAGCATGGACCATGAACTGCCCACTACCTCCACCGGCGCTAGTGGACAGGACGCCCCTCCACAGGACCAGCACACCAGCACCCCACCCCCTGCAGAGGGAGAACCACCCCGCAATCCAGGAACAACACAGAGCATGATGCCCCCCACCAAGAAATGAGACCACCCTGATTGTCATCCTACTGTCCCACTTTGTCACCCTGTCCATACTTAAACTGCCCCAGATCCACTTCCTATGCCCATATGGGCAATGCACCTGTGAGACTAATGGACTGGACTCTGCCATGGACATTCCTCTGCCATCACCCCTCACCATTTCACCACCCCCTCCAATATTGAGCACTTAAACACACTTAAAGCACAAAACAATCTGGAGTCTGTCTGTGATTTTGAAATAGTGTATTAGCAATTACAGTAACAAAATGCTCATTCAATTGTAATGTCAACATACCTATGTCACACAGCTCTAGTCCATGAGGAATCTAAGCAGATGTCACACAGTGGGACCCACATCTGTGAAATCGTAAGGGAAAGTGACAACTCAGTGACCATACACTGGGTGAAAATGACAGACAGTAGAGAGGTATTAGTGTTAAAGTACATGTAGTAGGCAGGTCTTTACTCTTACCTGTGTCTCACTGGAAATATTGCTGGATCACTGAGTCCCTGTTGTGCATGTCTTCTTCCTCTGCTTCCTCATCTTCACTGTCCACAGGCTCCACAGCTGCCACAACACCGCCATCTGGACCATCCTCCTGCAGAAAAGGCACCTGTCGTTGCAAAGCCAAGTTGTGAAGCATACAGCAGGCCATGATGATCTGGCACACCTTCTTTGGTGAGTAGAATAGGGATCCACCTGTCATATGGAGGCACCATAACCTGGCCTTCAGGAGGCCGAAGGTCCGCTCGATCACCCTCCTAGTTCGCCCATGGGCCTCATTGTAGCGTTCCTCTGCCCTTGTCCTGGGATTGTGGTAACCAGAGTCACCTGCAAATGGCAAGGGACAGCTGTTGGACACGCACTAACCTGTAGGGATAACCCCAGACCCAGACAACCATTCCCACTGTCTTGCTTCCAGGTGCTCACCTAACAGCCACACACAGTGCCTCTGGAGTTGACCCATCACATAAGGGATGCTGCTATTCCGCAGGATGTAGGCGTCATGCACTGAGCCAGGGAACATGGCATTCACATGGGAGATGTACTGGTCTGCCAAACATACCATCTGTACATTCATCGAATTATAACTCTTCCGGTTTCTGTACACCTGTTCACTCCTGTGGGGGGGGCGAAAGCCACATGGGTCCCATCAATGGCACCTATGATGTTGGGGATGTGTCCCAGGGCATAGAAATCACCTTTCACTGTAGGCAAATCCTCCACCTGAGAATAAACGATGTAGCTCCGCATGTGTTTCAGAAGGGCAGACAACACTCTAGACAATATGTTGGAAAACATAGGCTGGGACATCCCTGATACTATGGCCACTGTTGTTTGAAAAGACCCACTTGGAAGGAAATGGAGCACTGACAGCACCTGCACTTGAGGCATTCCTGTGGGATGGCGGATTGCTGACATCAGGTCTGGCTCCAACTGGGTACACAGTTCCTGGATTGTGGCACGGTCGAGCCTATATGTGATAATCACATGTCACTCCTCCATTGTCGACAGGTCCACCAGCGGTCGGTACACCGGAGGATGCCGCAATCTCCTCACATGTCCCAGCGGACGGTGCCTATGAATGAAAACAGCGAGCACAGAGTCAAACAACTCAGAGGTACGTACCCACAGTTTACACAGAACACTATTCATACATAAAAGTTGGGCTGTATGTGTGTTGAGTCTAGGCCTAGGTATGTGTGACGCAGTTGAAAATGAAGCCATGTGGGCCCCTGAAATGGCGGCTGCCTGACCTCTAAAGTAGGACAATGGGATGTGAGGTAACTGCACTGGCGCTGTACACTGTTGCGGTACTCGTGGATGGGGTCCTCCCCCAGTACACGCTACTCTACTGTCCTCCAGACAAACAGGTAAGTACACAGGGAGCATGTTGTATGGGCTATGACTGTGTGGAGAAGGCTGGATGTAAGAAGGAAGGGGGAGAGTGTTATGTGCATGAAAGATGGTGAATGCATGTGCCACATGGCAAGGGTAGGGATGGGGGCCAATCAGTTTGACGGTGCAGTTGGTAATAACTTCCCTTTTTCCCCTGTACATTTCATGTAGGTCAGCGCCCACCAGAAAAAACATATTTGGCATGCCATCGCCAAGGATGTCCGGACCCTGGGGGTCTACCACAGACGGAGCACCCACTGCCGGAAAAGATGGGACGACATTTGCCGCTGAAGCAAGAAGACGGCGGAGGCTCAGCTGGGGATGGCCTCCCAAGTTGGGAGGGGTGCCCGTCGCACCATGACCCCCCTGATGTTCAGGATCCTGGCGGTGGCCTTCCTGGAGTTGGATGGGCGCTTGAGGGCATCACAGCAGCCACAAGGGGGTGAGTAGATTCTAATTCTGCTGACTTTGCGTGCAGTGGAGGTGTCTGGGTGGGGGAGGTGGGCTGTGGGTTTCCCTAGGCCAGGGCGAGTTCTGTAGGCAAGGCCCCTCCGTAAGGCAGGCCAGGTGGCACCCCACCTCTGTAGAGTGACAACTACACCTAGTCATGCCGCTGTGTCATCTATGTGTGCAGATGTCGTCCATAGCCTTGTAGGTCATTTCCCAGGAATTGAACAGCGGAGCCCAAGAGCGCGCGTAGTGCAGGGGGCTTCTGTGTCTGTCGTGTCCGCCAAGGGTAGCAGTAATTCATGCACTCAACATGTCTTTCTTCTGTCGTCCCCCCCTTTTTGGGGTCTCCCTGTTCTTGTGTGCATTAGCATCATCAGCCGGAGGAGCAGTGGCACCGGAGCACCAGGGAGCTGCATCCCACATGGCCATGGAGGGCCACACTATGGAATCGGACTTCACCAGTGGGACGGAGGGCGAGGGGAGCTCCACGGCGGGGAAAGGAGTTGACACCAGTGACACGGACTCTTCCTCTGATGGAAGCTCCCTTGTGGTGGTGGCAACATCAGTGCCCCCCCATCTACAGGTACAGCTGCCACCCCCCTACCAGCACCACCCTCCCAGCAGCCCCTCAGCCTTCGCCCCATGCCCGCTCACCTGGGAGGGTGGGCATCACCTTCGTCCCAGGCACCTCAGGCCCTGCCCCAGTCACCCCTGCTGCCCTCAGTGAGGAGGCCATTGACCTCCTCAGGTCCCTCACTGTTGGGCAGTCTACCATTTTGAATGCCATCCAGGGTGTAGAAACGCAGTTGCAACAAACAAAGGCATTCCTGGAGGGCATTCATTCTGGTCAGGTGGCCCTTCAGCGAGCTTTTCAGACTCTGGCCTCAGCACTGATGGCAGCCATTGTCCCTGTGTCTAGCCTCCCTCCTCCAACTTCCTCCACCCCGACCCAATCCCCTGTACCTCAGCCTATCCCAAGCACACCTACAGACCAGCATGCACACACGTAAACACACAAGGGAAGCTCAGGCAAACATAAGCACCACACATCCCACAGGCACTCAAGCAAGCATCACACACATGCAGACACACCAACATCCACTGCCTCCACTGTGTCCCCCTCCTTCTCATCTCCCTCCTCCCTCCCTGTCTCGTCTACACTCACACCTGCATGCACTACCTCTACAGCCACTACGTCTCTCTACAGCACACCCACCACCACACCCCACTCACATGCAGTCACCACCCCCACTACCATTCACACGTCCCCTGTGTCCTCTCCCAGTGTGTCTGTGACGCCCCCTCCCAAGATACACAAACGCAGGCACACACCCACCCAACAGCCATCCACCTCACGACTGCCTCCAGCGCATTCACCTTCACCCAAAGTCAGCAAAAGTACATCTCCTACAACCACCACCTCTTCCTCCACTCCCAAACCCCCTCCAGCTACCCTTCCCAGTGTGTCCCAAAAACTGTTCCTGTCCAACCTTGACCTCTTTCCCACACCTCCCCCACCCCGTCCGTGTCCTAGGTCTCGAACTAGCACCTCAGCCACAACATCTCCGGGACCAGTGGTGCCTGTAGTCACCGGAATCTGGAGTGCACCGGCCACCAGGGCAGCCAGTGTGGCACGGAGCCACAGCACAGACAGTCCCCCACCTGTGAAGCATCAGAAGTTGGCCAGTGCCAGCGGGAGAGGGGGAAGACTCCAGCCACCACAGCCCCTCCCAGGGGTCCCGGTGGGAGTGTGGAGTCAGCTGTGACACCTTCTAAGGTTGGGAAGGGCCACAAGAAACCCGGAAAGTCTGGGAAGAGCAGCACGGCGGTGAAGACCACCATCATCCCCACTGCCCAGGAGGCCTCCTCCAGCACAAGCCCAGCTGCCCAGGACAGGACCGCCATCACAAGCCCAGCTGCCCAGGACAGGACCGCCAGCACAAGACCACCTGCCCAGGAGGGGCCCGCAAGCACCAGCCCACCTGCCCAGGACAGGAAAGCCAGTACAAGCCCAGCTGCCCAGGACAGGACCGGCAGCACAAGCCCACCTGCCCTGGAGGGTCCCCCAGCACCAGCCCACCTGCCCAGGACAGGACCGCCAGCACAAGCCCAGATG
The DNA here is from genome assembly GCF_031143425.1 of Pleurodeles waltl. NCBI lineage: Eukaryota > Metazoa > Chordata > Amphibia > Caudata > Salamandridae > Pleurodeles > Pleurodeles waltl. The sequence continues at coordinate 3,189,808 of NC_090437.1, read as the reverse complement.
CCCAGGACAGGACCGCCAGCACAAGCCCACGTGCCCAGGAGGGGCCCGCCAGCACCAGCCCACCTGCTCAGGACAGGATCGCAGGAAGACTATTGCAGGTAGAATTTGGAATTCCAGATCCATGGCGTCCTCGTTCCTCGTGGGGTGTGTAGAGGTGAACGTTTTTCCTTTGGGATTCCTGTTTCCGCCGTGTTTTTATCCGCGGTGAATCCGCCCCAGAAAAGGTGACGGATTGGCCTGTCATAATAGTGTGGGCGGTACATTGTTTCCTACCTGTCTGTTGGCGGTGACCGCCGCGCTGTTTGTTTGTACCGCCGTGGCGGTCGCAGTGTTAAAGGGGCTGTCTTTGTTGGCGGTTTCTGCCACGGTCGTAATTGCAATTTTTTTACCGCCGGCCTGTTGGCGGTCTTACCGCCACTTTAACACCAACCGCCAGGGTTCTAATGACCACCTAAATGTGACTGTCAGTTGGCCTCCCTCTGCCTATTCCTCCCAGCCAGTGTAACAAAGAGGGACTACAGGAAGGGATGGGTGGAACTATTCCCTGCCCCACTTACATTTCAAAGGAACTACCTTAGCATGCCCACAAGAATTTCACACTTGTCTTTTGTGACCTCACAACCCCTGGAGCCTCTGCTGGGAGTTAGGATATTCCAGAACCATCAGTGGGGTGGCGCTCCATATGTTTCTTTAACTTCAAAGCTGGAACCAGCTATAAAAGTAGGACCTACACTTCAGTCCAGCAAAGGTCAATCATAAGACCTGCCCTACACTTCAGAGGACTGCCCTGCTTCTTGAGGTCTGCTTCGCATGTTACAGGACTGCTCTGCTGTTCCCATAGGTCTGTTCTGCTGCCCGAAGCCTGCCTTGAACCCTCAGAGACTGCCCTGCTGATGGAGAATTGTCTTGCTGCTGAGCCCAAGATTACCAGAGTGACTCCAAAATCTAGTTGACTGACCTCCTGTTCTGAGCTACAGGGACATAAATATCCCCACAAAACTGAACCCTGCACCATGCCTGAAGTGAGGCCTACCTTCCGAGTGGAGCCCACCTAGTCCTGGACCCTTGGAAGTAGTGTTAAAGGTGCTGAAACAGCCTAAAGACAAAACTTTAGACTTTGACAATTTTCAGCCCAAAAAATGCTCTGAAAATCGAGGGGAGACTGGGACCTACCTGCTCACTGATCTGCCAAATGTACATGACAGGTCGCCTTTGTGCTAGCTCTAGCTATGCTCTTCTTCGCAGCTGCAAATCCTGTTCAGCAGCTCTTCATAGAAGGGGAATCTGGCCTTGTGATGTCCTCATTGGCTACAGCCTGCACCTGTGTCCTGCTGGAGATTTCTGACTTCCAAAAAACAGACTAAGGGTCTTACTAGTTTGCCAGTCCTAGGACGATTACGATTCTGGTGGTTAGGCCTCCAGGAGATCACCACTTCCGCCAGGATCAGAGATCCCGATGGGTTGACGGTGGTGAAAGTCAAAATTGGCACTTTCGTGCTGATCATGACTTTCCTTTCCACCAGCCTTTTCATGGCGTGGTCCCTGCCATGAAAAGGCTGGTAGAAAGGCAGAGTTGTGGGACACCGGGGGGCCCCTGCACTGGCCATGATCATGGCAAGGGACTGGCCATGATCATGGCAAGGGCAGTGCAGGGGCCTCCCTGTCAGCACCCTCGGAAAGAGCACTGTCTGCTATGGCAGATAGTGCTCATTCCGAGGGTGCTGTGTGCTACGGCATTGGTATTGGCTCTCTGAGGAGCTGAGGTCAATGTTGTCACACTGTTTCCGAATGGCTAGTGAAAACATCTTAATACAATGGTGGTGAGGCCGCCGGCTTGACGGCCGCCTCCCCACTACTGTATTGGAGTTCAGGAGGTTCAACTGCTGAACTCCCTGAACTTCTCAGATATTTTTCATAAAAAATGTCTTCTAAGTCCAAAGGTAAGTGGCAGCCAGGCCCAATCCACCTTGTTCTTCCGAACCACGCTCCATCGTGGACATTCATAACTTTCAACTTTGCCACAGACCCACATGACCAGATGTCCCCACTTCGTGCTTTGAGCCGTTAGGTGCTCGTTTTTACTAAAAACTTTAAAAATTGATAACTCCAGTTGCACTAACTGTTTTTTTGTCATTTTGGTGTCAAATAATGTATTACATTTCTCTAAATTGTTGTGTTTTCACTTCATTACTGTTTATTACTGTTTAAGTGCTGCATAAATACTTTACACATTGCCTCTAAATTAAGCCTGACTGCTTTTGTGTAAGCTGTCACAGGGTTAAGCACTGGTGAATTCAGTGACATTTGTGGTTCACCCTGACAGCTTGAGAAGGATTCTCACTTCACTCTAGCAAAAACCCAGTTTATAACAGCGTCCCCTTGGGAGATACTCCTTCAGGCAGTTATGAGTGCTTCCCAGTGATTGAGGTCCCAGAATTATCGGATCCTCATAATTCAGACGGGATCATTCTAGGCCTTGTGATACTCTGCCAGAATCCTCTGCAGTGGGGTGGAGGGCTGAAGACAGCTGCTGCAGCCATGCCCTGACTCTCTACATACATCAGCAGAGGGGAGAGAAGAAAGATTACCCAGCTGAAATACAATACCCCCTGAACTGCCCTGACCCCTGCTTGGGTTCACTGTCCATGATCGTGTGGATGAGAGAAACTCCCCCCACCACATATTTGGCATCTGCTCCATGCAAGTGGTGAATGTGTGAAGATTTGACGGCGTAATCTGCTTTGAAGAAGAGAAATCATGCAGAACTGGACTCACCATCCTTCAGTCTGCATGTTATTCCTCATTTTGGGGAAATAACTTGTAATCTTCACTATTTCATGTTGAGATGCCAGCCAGAATAATTAATTCCAGCCCCAGTATCTCCAAGCAGACATATTGGGCATATTTTAATGAGGCCCTAATCATCTCACTGTTTCTGGTTTGCTCACTGAAAAAAGAAATACCTTATTGCGCCTGCATCAAGTAGTCATATCTCAGTATCAAATCTTGTTTTTCAGCCATAGCAACGAAAACACATACCTTTCACTGACTAATTGCATTTTGTTTAAGATCCTGACAGAAAAGAAGGCTGGATAGAAATGTCTTTTCTCAGTTCAGAAATACTGAGAAGCCCCCCTGTTGCTCCTGATAACTCCTGTAGTTCAGAGGCAAACCTGTTAATTGGTTTGTGAAACAAACATTCCTCTCAGACACTCTATTTCTTTTCTCATACTGCGAACTGTTGTGGCTTGTTTCAACTGATGTACAATATCCCGATTAAGAAAGGCTAATAGGATGTTATGTTTGTTTCCCATTTGACAAGTCATTATATTTCAGAGACCGAGCGACGATCAATACAAAAGTGTCTGGATATTTTTTTCAGAAATCACTGACTGTGGTATGAAAGGTAAATGTTATGCCTTGTTTTATATTCAGGCTGACTAGTGGTGGTGAATCCCACATAAGTACAGTATGTGTAATCACCATACCGACTTTTTCACCAATAACATATGAGATGCTTTCATCCATGTGTCTCTTCTTATGAATATTTCGTCCAATCACTCCCTTTTCTCGCTTATTTTTCAGCCGGCCAACACCAAGGAAGCTCAATTTCTCCATAACTGCAGCAATCCTTGACTTGTGAAAGAGCTGTTGTTCCTTTCCGTGTTTTTATGTAGAAATCACAGCCACAAACCACAAAATTAATCTTCCATATCTATAATTTACATAGTTCCATACATGTGTATGTGTGTGTGTCAATTCACTAGAAAAATAAAGGCTACATGGGCGTTATAGTTAGGTCCAGATTTTACAGACATAAAACCATAGAAATTCAGCAGTCATAGTTATCTCAAGAAACTATAACTCGTGCCCTAAGGTAACTATAACATGCATAGTTTTCTCATCAATAATTTTACTGCAAATGTTGCAGTAATATTATCAATGATGTCAAAGAAGATGTCATGACTGATATATTATGTGGGGTAATTAGCAGTGCATGGCACAGGCATGAGTAATACCTATGGTGCCATTTTAAGAATCTTCACCATTCTTTACAACAAATGCACTTATTTGCCTTGTTTGTGCATGGAATGGTTCAGAGTGACCCGTCAACCTGAGCAAAGAAAAAGAGGGGGGGCCCAAAACTAAAAATTCCCATGTATTTTTTATAAACTTTTTTAAGAAGCATTCCAATTGGCCCAGGGAGATTTGTTTCCTTGGGCCAATTCACTCCCACAGGAGACACATCCCATGGGAGCCAGTGCTCTGATTGGCTGCCAGGAATAATGTTTTTTTCATCACTTTGGTATTTTTAATGCATAATGTTACCAAAGTTCAATTATGATTCACAGCTGAATTTGTCAACACTCTTGCCCTCTAGTGGGTCTACCTCATGCAATGATTTCTGGCATATATCAGCAATCATCACAGTTTGAAGTTAGAAGCCTGACGAGAATTTTGTTTGTTGAAAAAAAAGAAAAAATATTTTCAATCATCTAATGACAAGAAGTGTAGCTATAAGACCTAAGGATGGATTTGTTGTTGGGAGATGCAAGACATGGGTTAGAGGCAAAATAATGAAACGTGGAATCAAGGTAAAATTCTGCCCCCAATGAGAGCGAAATTGTGCTTGCAGTTGTTGTCATGACAATAACAATGTGATGGAGTAAAATTGTCTTTGTAATTAAAGAATGACATTTGTCATATAAATGCCAAAACCCTTAACATTTAAACTGCGAGGATTACCAATGCATTCCAGATAGCCTCCTAGGGGGCAAGCCCACTAGAGGGCATGATTAAATTGTATTAAACTGAGAAATTAATGAGGGAATTGTAATTAGGGGTGGGCAGAACTTGGGGAGTTTTGCTCCACGGTCGTCCGAGGGGTCAGAAAAAAACTCAGTGAAATTCCATCTAACCGCCGAATACACATGACCTTCACCATAGTTGATGAAGCAAGTTGGTCATTCGCTGTCAAGGTTGAAGGGAGAGGCAAGGACGTTTACATGGAGGCAAGTGCCAGAAAGACGGATAGTATGGAAGGAATGTGGATGAGAAAGGCATTTTGCTTCTTTGAAAAAAGTGCTTTGTGTTTTTATTACTACTAAAAGAATAAGGCACTGCAGGTGTCTCTCTCACATTAAGTTAACGAAAACATTCTGTGGTGACCAAGAGAAACCACTGATTTCAGCCAGTTGGCACAGCATCAAATCACTATTTCTTTGTGGAGTGTGGCACAGCTTACATACGCCACACTTCCACTGCTCGGGCATATGTCCGTAACACAGAAACATTTTTTTTACAGCAGGTAGTCTTAACCATTGGTAAAAAATACGAGCTCTGTACTGGATGCCCCTTGCCCACACTCTAATATTGTGTGATGCAGCATATCCCACCTATGAGGCATGCAGCAAGCCTAACATTGTGACTGATTGTGCCCCTCCCGCGCCGAAGTTATTCTTTTCCCTCTGCCTGTCTGCAGAGCTGGCCCAGCCCCCTCTCTTACAAATGACTGGCACTCGTGTATTGTACCCCATTCTAAAGTCCCTGCATTCCAAATCGGTGTGTTGAACATAATTAACACCACAAAGGAAGACACGCTGAAGCTGCAGTCATTCATTCACTCAAATTCAGTCTGCACACATACCACACTGGCATCTCAGGCCTCGCTTGCTGCCTAATGTAACTTAGAAGTTCTTCCAACCGCAAAAAATATTCTAGTTACCCTTGTGGCCTAATAAGTACAGATGCTGACCTTTTCACAATTCTACTTTGAAATATAATGTCAAAGACGGTTTGTAGGTGTTGTCAATGTGTCATGATAGTTTCTTTCTACTCTGGTCACTGATGTATTGTGCTGCATAAAATTATGTGGAATCCGCCGACATATATGAATAAATACATGGCTCACGGAGGCTCACGGAAAAATATGGTAGCAGTGAAAAAGTTAACTACTTAGGCATGAAACAAGAGGATGAAGGTATATTCTCCTGCTCAATGGAGGAAAGGCTTTCGGCAGTAATGGTTTGAAGACCTTTCGCGTCACGACAAAAACATGAGAAGGACAAACCTGAAAACATCCTTGGAGGCAGCTAAAATACTCATGGGCTTAATATAACAGGATACGTTCTGTTTGCTGACCAGAAGCAAGCAGCACTCAGTGGTATGGAGCGAGGAGGCAGACAGGGTTAGATAGACAAAACCTGAAAAAACTTCCAGCACTATCGAAATTGTGCTTGTGAAACTATGAATAATCAATAAACCCATACTGATGCTAGAATACTATTTATAGGTGTAATCAAGGTTAAATGCTGTTCATAGAATGGTTACAAATTACAATCAATATGGTACAGTAGACAGTACCATATAGACTGTATTTCTATATAAAAATACACACTGATATACAGGACTATATAGAAAGGCATCTATGGCCCTCATTCTGACCCTGGCGGTGTCTCACCGCCAGGGCAGAGGGCAGAGGAAGCACCGCCAACAGGCTGGCGGTGCTTCCGGGGCATTCTTTACCGCCGCGGTCAGAAAAGGGGAACCAGCGGTTTCCCGCCGGTTTTCCCCTGCCCCAGGGAATCCTGCATGGCGGCGCTGCATGGGGATTCCGACCCCCTTCCCGCCAGCCTGGTTCTGGCGGTTTTCACCGCCAGAACCAGGCTGGCGGGAACGGGTGTCGTGGGGCCCCTGGGGGCCCCTGCAGTGCCCATGCCACTGGCATGGGCACTGCAGGGGCCCCCTAACAGGGCCCCAACAAGATTTTCAGTGTCTGCATAGCAGACACTGAAAATCGCGACGGGTGCAACTGCACCCGTCGCACCCCAGCAAATCCGCCGGCTCCATTCGGAGCCGGCTTCATCTTTGCTGGGGCTTTCCCGCTGGGCCGGCAGGCGATCTTTTGAAGATCGCCCGCCGGCCCAGCGGGAAAGTCAAAATGCTCCCCGCGGTTGGAATGACCCCCTATGTGTTTCTGCGAATCGAAAACTATGATAGTAATCTGTCAATACTGGGTTTAGAAGAGCTGCTTTGTTAAAGTCAGAGCGAACCTACCTCTGGTCTTTGCTGAGGAGAGATAGGCTTTCCGACCGCACGTGCAGGTCACCACCAACATCTCTTTCATCTCACGGGTCGGTAGTGAGACATCCGACATGTGAAGATGCTCTACATAAATCCCTGCATCTGCAGAAAATCGTTAATCAACAGCTATCTACAAGTGGGTGTCAGAAAACTCTGCCTCGTGGCGGAAAGTGGAGTCTTTGCTTAACTCAGAGTGGCAAAACTCCACAAACTCTGCAGGCAGGACAGAGTTTACCACCCACCCCTAATTGTAATTGGGTAACACCATGTACAATGAATAAATTGTGGTTAAGATTTAGGTGGTTGTTACGAGTTTGGGGGTCTCGGGACCGCCATGTTGGTGGCGGCGGTCGTACTGCCAGTAGCCTGGCTTTGAAGACCTCCATATTATGACCATAGCGGTCTTCCCAACTGAATACAGCCAATACACCACCAGTACTGCCAGTGCGGTCTGACCGCCATGGACGGCGGTAGGCACCTTCAGACCGGCGGGGAGCTTATAATTTTTTTTATTATGAGGCTGCACACTGTCAGGGTTTGCGCTGCGGTCGCACCGCCACTAAAACCCTTGCAGAAACGAATGCTAAAAAAGGAAACACTCACCTTCAGGAACACATAGCTGACCGGAACCAAAACTTGAAGTCCTCCCACTGCTCCTGCTTGTACAACGACTCCATATTCAGTGACGGCGATGAAGACAATAACTGTAAGAAAACAGAGCTAGCACACACTGGAGGGAAAGGCATTAGTACACCCCACACACAACACACAAGGCCGGGACGCCTTGTGACTGGTACACATACATATACCTGCACACCCATATGAACACACACACCTCAACATACACACACGCATACACATACTACATGCATGCACACACAAACTACACACACCACGGCCAACAAACACGTGACATATACACACAAACCCACACACACAAAAAAGCCACTGTCAAACACATTTGTACACAACACCACTGACTCACACAGCCACATCACAACCACAAGTACACAGACACTTTGCCAACCACTCTTACTGCACACCTCCACATCACAACACATACACACAACAACACGTAACAGCACCACACAACCAACCAACACCAACACACACCCAAACAATAGATGTGTTGTCACAACACACACAAGGCATAGGACATAGCCAACACCACACACACAAACGCACACACAACAACCACACAATGGCACATAACACAAACATAAAACATCACACCACGAACAATACACAATTTAGCTACATACATGCATGTGACCATACAATCATATCACTCACACAATAAACACCCACCACAGCAGGATTGATGCCAGGGTCTCACACATCCATGCAGGCCATGCACAACAGAACACACAGCCAACACACACACATGCCACACACACAAACTTAGGATCACAAACACAAATCCGACATGGTGAAAGAAAGGTAGGACAAGTGCCGTTCACTGGATGCCAACACCTAGTTGGCCCAAATGTATTAAATATTCATAATAGATAGAAAAATATAACTATGTACATATTAGGCCATAGTCAAGTCCAATGTCCGAGGTGTCAAAGGCACATTAGGCACTTCACTGTGCCCCAACTTAACTCCTGGCAGCAAAATGACCTCCACAGGGTAGGGGCATCAAGGGGGCAATCAGGTACCTCAGTGGTGAGGTGAGGGTTTAAGGGGGGGTTGGGTTTGGGCGAGGGGGTCCTTGGGTCTGGCCTTGGGGGGGGTTGAGTTTTTTGCAAGGGGAGGGGCAGGGGCGCTAGCAGGGATGGCAGGGGAGGACTTTGAGGTGGAAGGGTCGGACTTGGGAAGGGACACAGAAGGGTCTGGGGTCTTTTGGGGTGGGAGAGGGGTAGGGAACAGGGAAAACCTATACAGGAACGTTTCTTTGGCACACAGGGGTGGTCATGGGAAAAGGGTTTGGGAGTGGAGGGAGAGGGAATGGTCGTAAGATGTGTCTTTGTGGTTGTCTTGGGTGCAGGTGCGTGTATGGAATGCTTGTATGTGCTGGGTGTTTGTTGGGTGGGTGAGTGCAGGCATTTAGGTGTCTTGGGAGGGGATGGGGAGGAGGTGCTGGGAGATGCCATGCTAGATGGGTGACTGTCTGTTGGAGCGGTGTCTGGAGGTTGGTACATGTGCTGCATGTGGGGGTGTCGGTGGCTGTGGTGAGTGTGGATGTGGTGACGGGTGAATGTCTGAGGGTCTGATATTGTGGTGACTGTGGGTAAGATGGGACTGGTGGCTGGATCTGCAAATGATGATGTGCTGCCTGCTGAAGTGTCAGGTGTAGTGTTTATGAAGGAGGGGGTGGAGGGGGAGTCTGTGCTAAGAGTGGATGTTGTTGTGTCTACAGGTAGGTGTTGTCTGTGTGCATGCCAGTGGTGGTTCTTGTGGTTCATGTGTTTGTAAGGGCCAACCGTGTCTGCTGAGGTGGATGCATGCCTGTGTGAATGTGGGCTCTGGATGGGTCTGGGGAGAGGGGTTTGGGATTGGGAAGAGTAAGATGGATGGGCGACACTAGACAAGGGGACACTGGCTGTTGTCAGTGAGGAGGCCAGAGCCTGAAGGGAGCTCTGGAGGCCAGCCATGGCACAGTGAATGCCTTCCAGGAATGCATTGCTCTGTTGTACATGAGCTTCCAGTCTCTGGATAACATTCACAATGGTTGACTTGACCCACAGATATGGACTTGAGGAGATCAATAGCCTCCTCACTGAGGGCAGCAGGGCTGACTGAGGCCGGGGCAGAAGTACCTGCGGCAAAGGAGACATCAACCCTCCTGAGTGAGCAGGCATGGGCAACTGGGTGGGGAGCAACCTGGAGGACGGTGCGAGTAAGGGGTGTGGCAGACAAAGATGGTACTGGGGTGGTCCCCGATGGGTCCTTCACCGCCAGGGAGTGTCCACTGGAGGAGTAATCCGAAGATGATGTGGTGGATCCAGTCTCCCCGTGGCATTCCCCTCACTCTCTGTCACACTGGGTCCCTCAGTGTCGGTGGTGCCATCTTCCTGGGTCCCTTGGGCTGCTACTTCCCCACTTGCCTTTGCCCCTTCTCCTCCACCAGACAAAGCTGATGCACACAATGGGAGAGAGAAAGGGAGGTTGGGAGAGAGAGAGAAAGGGGCCAAATTGTTAACACCTCCCATTGACAGAGCTAATCATGTACATCTGTCACTATACATATCATGGCTAGGCAATCTCATTTGCAAGAGCACATTACCTACATCATCTCATGACATGACGCTACTTCCCAAACCTCCCTGCCAACCCTCACACCTACAGCAATACTTAAGTAGGACAGCACCACTAGACTCATCTCCATGATGCCAACCTCTGTCCTCTTAAGGTAGCACAGCATGCCCTGGATACCCTATCAATACCACGCCTGACTACACATCTAACCTCACCATAGCCCTATCACCCATTGGATGTGTGATCCATGTCCACTGTCAAATGTCCATCACAGTGAATACAACTCCAAACAGTGAGCACACAACACTTACCTGTTCTTACGTTTAGCTGCCCACTCAGTATAGTGAGGGCATCATGGAGGACAACTCAGATTTAGCCAATACCAGTCAGACACCTAGACACTTCACATCAGATGTGACATGCAATACCCAAACTACTCCCAATCTGCCACAACCTAATTGCCGAGCTGTAAGAGTCACAGGCCATCAGAAGTGCCCCCAACCATCCATGTCGACATGATGTGGGTTGTCAGTCAACTATGCAGCAGAGGACACGCTAGGAGTTTGTAATACCTGCCATGTACTCACCATGGTGACACATCAGGGATCACCCAAGGCACTAACCACCACCAGTACCAACCCATACTTCGGAAGGACACGTCCCCACAAGGATAGCCCCCAGAAATGTTAGAATTGTGTAATCATATCTCATCAAATCTACATGTATTAGTGCCCCGGGTTGCCTACCTACACACACCCAACAGTCAGCACATCACCTATATATGCCTAGTCATCTCTCAGGCCAATACTACTCTTCCATGAAGGGGAGTGCAGTGGTGGTACTGTAATGCCAGCCCCACAATCTATTTATACCAGTTACAGTACATGATCTACATAGTCCCAGGGATGGAAGGAGAGCAGCACAGTCACATATACAGTTTGGCTACACAGTTGAGGATGGACTGGCATCTCAGAGCCAATGATGCAGATGGCTGGAGCTGGTCATACACAAAGCTTAGGGTACTATTGACACTCACATCCATCGTAGGGCCGGGATGGAGTCACACATGTGCCCATGTCATTTGTGCCTCTACACATTACAGACATTAAGTGGTATGGAAAAGGGAGATGAAAATCCACCTACAGTTGAGCATGGGGACTCAACTACAAAAGATACTCAGCAAGGGTGCCTATTGCCCATTTCCAAATGTTTATGCACATGTAGCATTAACTGCAATGCCAGTTTGGCAGAACTTAGGCACCCAATGGCAATTATGACCAGCAAAGTCCCAAGATACAGTCAGTACTCACCCGCTTAGGGCTGCTACGCTGCCCTCAAATGCCCATCGACCTCAAGGTAGGCCACTGCCAAAATGTGGTCCATTAGGGGGGGTCAAGGTCTGACAGGCACCTCTCCCTCTTTGGGAGGACATGCCCAGCTGGGCCTCCGTGGTCTTTGGGATCCAGCGTCTCAGGTCCTCTCACCGCTTGCGACAGTGGGTGCTCTGCCGGATATAGACCCCTGCAGGGTCCACACTTGTTTGGCAATAGCATGCCAAATCTCCTTCTTTTGATGGGTGTTGACCTGCAAGGGTGACACAGACAGGAGGAGAAAGTTATGTAGACTGGCACCATACCAACAGCAGTCGACTATGAACATCAGACCCCCCAAATGCCCCACATACCCATCCTCACGGTTCACATGCGTAAACTCCATGCCCCTTGTATGCAGGTACTCCCTGACCGGCACACGTACGTCATTCACCCTCTCAAACACCCCTATCACACATGACTACGGCATTGGGCTCACCTGCTCCTCTGGTGCCACATAGAGCTGTCCATACAGGGGTAGGACCTCATCCACTAGCCTCTCTGTTTCTTCCAGGGTGAAGGCCCGGGTCCTATCACCTGCAGGACGTGGCATGATGGCTCCCAGACACAGTACACAGCAGCTCAGCTTGTGAAGGTCTTGCTTGCTAGAGTGTCAGGAGTTAAGTGAGCTACGCTGCAGAAAATGGCAGTCACGGCAGCAGTGTACAGGACCGTCAAGGCCGGCGGTAATCGCCATTGGCCCCAGTCACCTATATGCAGCAATGATACTGAATGAGACGTTGCATGGTGTAGGAAAGTACCATCTTGCCTGGCATGTTACCCCCATGTTTACTTGTGTGGCAGTTTGTTTTTGCCTGTGTCACTGGGATCCTGCTAGCCAGGACCCCAGTGCTCATAGTTTGTGGCCTATATGTGTTCCCTGTGTGGTGCCTAACTGTATCACTGAGGCTCTGCTAACCAGAACCTCAGGGTTTATGCTCTCTCTGCTTTTTAAATTGTCACTGCAGGCTAGTGACAATTTACACAAATTCTGATTGGCACATTGGAACACCCTTATAATTCCCTAGTATTTTGTACCTAAGTACCCATGGTATTGGTGTTCCAGGAGATCCCTATGGGCTACAGAATTTCTTTTGCCACTCATATGGAGCTCAGACAATTCTTATACAGGGCTGCCACTGCAGCCTGAGTGAAATAACGTCCACGTCAATTCACAACCATTTTACACTGCACTTAGGTAACTTATAAGTCACCTATATGTCTAACCCTCACTAAGTGAATGTTAGGTGCAAAGTTACCAAGTGGAGGGCACCCTGGCACTAGCCAAGGTGCCCTCACATTGTTCAGGGCACTTTCCCTAGACTTTGTGAGTGCGGGGACACCATTACACGTGTGCACTACATATAGGTCAATACCTATATGTAGCTTCACAATGGTAACTCCGAATATGGCCATGTAACATGTCTAAGATCATAGAATTGTCCCCCATGCCAAATCTGGTATTGGGGTGCCAATCCCATGCATCCCCGGGGCTCCAGCATGGACCCTGGGTACTGCCAAACCAACTCTCTGAGGTTTTCTCTGCAGCTACCGCTGCTGCCAACCCTCAGACAGGTTTCTGCCCTCCTGGGGTCTGGGCAGCCCAGTCCCAGGATGGCAGAACAAAGGACACTGGGCACCACCTCTAGGGTGGTGATGGATAGGGGAGTGGTCACTCCCCTTTCCTTTGTCCAGTTTTGCGCCAGAGCAGGGGACAAGGCGGTCCCTGAACCAGTGTAGGCTGGCTTATGCAAGGAGGGCACCATCTGCGCCCTTCGAAGCATTTCCAGAGGCTGGGGGAGGCTACCCCTCCCCACCCTGTAACACCTATTTCCAGGAGGCAGCTGGACCAGTGGCTGGTGATGCTGACATGGAAAGTGATGAGTAGGTAGATGAGGAAGGTGGAGCTGAGTCAAGGGCTGAGCTCATCAATTAGTACTTCCAGTAACATACAGGTACATTGTGTATTTGCATGTCTGGTATTTCAACATAGGATTTTCATCTATGGTCCTCCTGATTTGGTATATCAGTGGTGGTGTAATGTGTTCATTTCCCCATGTGTGTGTTGTGGAAGGTGACTGGTTGTATGCAAGGTGTGGAGTTGTAATGTATTCTCTCTGACATGTACACTCTCTGCAATTTGAATGCATCACATCTCTCGTGGACAAGCCAGTATTGTACAACGTATCCTGCATACTCCTGTTCTCATGTCAATTCAGCTACTGACTGTGTAATGTTTATCTTTGACGCTCATACCTATTGCTTGAGACATGCACATTCAGTATCCCTTAGTTACTGTGGACATTGTGGATTTTAGTACATGAGAGGTGCCATGTACAGGGTTTGGTGATGTATTTCCTGCGACTGGTGATGGAGAGGTGTTATCTGTCGAACCCTGTTTAGTTGTCTGCTACACTGGGCACGTCCATTATGGACTACATATGTGCTTCAGCTGCCAGCATGCCTACTATCCTGATGGTGATCTCTGTAATGGTATTTTTGCAGGTTGGATGTGTAGATTTACTCTGGTGTGTGGCAAAACTAGGGACTCCCTTACATCAGCCCTGGCACATATCTATTGCACTGTCTGCTGCAGAGGATACCTCCCTCTGCAGTCCTTTACACTGCCTGTTGGATTGTAGCCCATTCCACTTTGACAAATAGGTAAACATATTTTTTTTACTGTAACAACAAATACATATATGCAGTGGCTGTGATCAATGGTGTATATTGTGAGTTGAGTGACAAACAGGTAATGAGTGGGGTCATGGTGGAAGAAATCCTGAGAGTAGGTGGCACAGCTGTAGGTAGCACAGGTCCTGTGTCCATGGGAAAATGGAGTTTAGGCATTGAACAGTCAACAGGGTGTCACAGTGGCACACAAGGAAGAGCTATTAGGTGAGGGTCACTTCCTGGCAGTAGTTTTGGTTTTGACATCTGCTTCAGATGGATGTCTGGATGGACATCCACGTTTGTGGGAGGGTTCTCCAGCTACAGAGGGATGGGTGCCAAAGGCCTGTGCCTCCTCTGGCAGGGCCTCCATTCCACTAGAAGATGCAGATGTTGAGGGCTCTGATGTTATATGGCTAGTGGGAGGGGCCTCTGGTGGGCGGAGGAAACACACAGGATAGTTTTAATGTCCCGAGGATCCCTGCAATTGAGACCATGGTGTCACTGTGGGCCTGACAAAGCTCCATGACCTCCTGGTGGTATTCCCTCAGCAGCCTCTGGTTTTCCACAATCATGGCTATTATCTGGCCCATCCTGTCTTGGGATAGGTGATATGCTTCCAGGACTTGGGAGATGGGCTCCTGGTCAGATGCTTCCCTTTGGTGACCCGTCCTCTGGCCCACAGGTCCCCTCCAACGCCCTCTGCCCCGTGTGCCTGTGCCCACTCTCAGTGTCTTCAGGACCTTAATTGCCTTGGGTGTGAGAGGTCGACTCAGGTCCCTGTACTGTGGGACACACTATTGATTGTATAAACAAATGTGGGGACAGGGAGATTTTAACTGGTCCAGTGCACAGTCTCCCACCATGAGCCTGTAGTTTGAATAAGGGTGCACTGTTCCACTAGAAAGAAAGAGATAAGCTTAACAAAAGAGATTGAAAATAGCGACTAAGTACTGAGTGAATTCAGAAGAATTCAGGAGGGCCCTCAAGCACCCACTTGGGTGACAGGTATCATCATCGGGCTTACTCTTCACCAGACTGGTGCTGCAATGTCTGGCGGGCTACCCAGTATTCTGGGTGGCACTCAACCAATGTAGAATTACTCACAGCAAGGGTCTGGGTAAGAAACTGAATAAAGTGCGGAGAGTGTAGGAAAAGGAACAGGATTAATAAAATTGGCTCTGAACCTGAGCCATTATTTTAATATGATAGGAATTGGGTTCAGGCCAAGATTAAAAACAGCAATATGAGAGTGTCGTTGGGAGTAATGTACCATTACACTCTATAATTAGGGAAGGTAGTTTACCTAATCCGACATGGTCAACATGTTTCGCGTCTATGGTTGGTCACAAGGTGATCCTATGACGCTTCTTCAGGACCCACGAAAACCTTTGATTCTTATACTACTTCTCCTATGTGTCAAAATATTTTTTAACTAAGTGCACATCTAGTCACTTACAGGGTAGAAGACAGAATATGTCTAAGTCAGTTGGTCAGTACAGTCGCCCTGCATATAATCAAAAAAGACATAAAAACAATTAGTGCCGGTGGATAACACCGAAAAAACACTCAATCTCAAGCAAAGATAGTGACAACCACCCTTAATCCGTGAATAATAAATAGTTATCTGAAAAGGTTTTAAAAAAAGACAAGTTTTAGCAATGCTTACCATCCCATATTAGAGATTGGGCTCCCTGGGTCTGCGCTAGCATCAACCAAGTAGAATGAACTAGATAAAAGTGATAATGATATGTGAAAATTTAGCACCACACAATCGTATATGGAAACATGGTGTTGAACATGATTGCATATTAATAATGGGAATGAATCACTGATTTCAATATTCAATTCGTTTGTGCACACTTGTCTACATACGTATACCCATTGATAGTGTTCGGAAAAAGTACTCTGATAGAGAAGTATATATCTTATGCTGACTGGCAATATTTCAGACCTTCAATGGTGGCGTTGTATTTCGCTGCGTAATCTTATTGGAATTAAATTATGCTGTAAGAGTTTATGTTTACCCAGACACTGCGATTACACACTTTTTCCAAAAGGGAAACCAAGTATATGCCAAAACGTATATAGGCATCGGTTGTGGCAGGTTGTTCTAAGAGTAAATGGCCGTGTGAACAGTCGGCCAGATGACGCGTGAGTAAAGTCATCTTTAAAATTCAAACAAGGGCCGGAAAATGGCCGAAAAATCACCCGATAATCCCGCACTTACTTCAAATGTTCCTCGGTGCGACCAGGAACCTGCCCTTCGCCGCGCGCCCGTAGACGGCGTGTAGTTGCGGTACGAGGTTTTTTATGCTGACATTGAGAAGTGCGGCCGTACCGGAACCAACCAGCTGGTTGTTCCGGGTAGTGAAAACAGTCGATGGACTAATGTTGCGGCGGCCGTCTTAGGCGATCCATAAAGGACGGATCCAAGCACCATTGGGAAGGGAAAGTCGACTATGGGGGCCATCTTATATTGTTTGAAATAGTAATAAGGAGGTCTGTATAAATGGGGAAACACTACCCAACAGTAGACCTTTTCTTTGTTTTTTTGAAAAAAACAATTCTGCACATAAAAAACGATGTCAAAAGGGGCGTTGCCAAATTTTTATTGGAAGCTTAAAGTTGAATGTTAATTATTTATTACATTTAAGAATGGGGCAAAAAGGGGGAGAGAAAAAAGGAAAGAGAAAAAAAAAAAAGAGAAAAAAAAAGAGAACGGCAGGTGACAGGTAAGGGTCAGTCTGACAAGGTAAAGTCTAGAATTGCTGGAATATGATAGCCCTTATGCTTTCTAAAATTAAGGTGTTAATAAATTCCAGGGTATGTCATCATTCAGTCCTTCTTTGTGGGTTTTCAATCGGAAAACCCATCTTTGTTCGGTCTTAAATAGTACGATAGGGTTGTTACTGACATTTCTTGGTACTTGTAACACTGTCCACCACATATCATCAGGGCTGTGTTTTGCATCAATGAAATGTGCACTGAGCTTAGTGGTGATGCGGGAACATCTGATATTGCTCCGGTGTTCATTAATACGTAGTTTGACAGGGCGAGTCGTCATACCAATATATTTCAAATTGCAAGGACAGGAAACTAGGTAGATACACTGTTGTGTGTTACAGTTTGTATGTTTCTCAAGATGCCAAGTCCCAAAGTGGTCAAGGTCAATGCTGTTTAGACGTTTAGTGAGAGGACAGACATTGCATGTACCACACGGATAGTGACCCATCACTGGGGGTAAATTCCACAGTGTGTTTTGTTGTGGTGTCTCATTGGGCATACGAGGTCGAGTGTGGACAAGTAGATCTCGTATATTTGTTGACCTTTTGAAGGCAAAAAGAGATTTAGGAATTACTGTTCCACCGCTCTGTAGTATATTCCACCGTTTATTAATCAACTTTTGAATGGTGTTAGACAGTGGAGTAAACGTAGAGACACACGTCAAACGTGTTTCCGGGTCCTTAGGTGTTGAAGTTAGCAGAGCTTCCCTATGGTTGTTACGTGCTCTTTTATAAGCAGAGTTAATGATCTTGTTCGGATTGTGTCGGTCCTGTAGTTTATGTTTCAAATCTCGAGATTGAGTGTCAAAGGTTTGGGTAGTGCTGCAATTACGTCGTAACCTCAAAAATTGCCCAAATGGAAGATTGTCCCGCAATGCTTTTGGGTGATGACTGTCGTACATGAGTAAACTATTGCGATCAGTACTTTTGTGAAAGGTAGTGGTGGTGAGTATGCCATTATCAATTTTGATCACCAAATCCAGAAATGATATTTGTGTAAGGGATGAGTGAGCAGTGAATCTCAGGAATGGGTCCAGAGAATTAATCCAAGAGGTGAATTCGTCAATCTCATCACACGGGCCATTCCAGACAATGAGGATATCATCAATGTACCTCTTCCATAAGGAAATCTTATTATAAAATGGGTTGCCAGTTTGTAGTATAAAAAGTTTCTCAAAGTTATACATATACAAACATGCCAGACTAGGGGCAAAAGTGCTTCCCATTGAGGTCCCTTGAATTTGATGAAAAAGAGAATCTTCGAATTGGAAGAAATTATTTTTCATTGCTAGGGTGGCACACTGCATAATGAAGTGGACTGGGGTGGGAGATATCCATGTACTAGCAAGTAGGGCAGTTTCCACTACTTGTAAAGTCGAGTCCTGTGGAATGTTTGTATATAGGGCTTCCACGTCAAGTGTGATAAGGGCTTTTGCTTCATTAGATAAATTGATGTTCTCATTCAAATTAAGAACATGAGTTGTATCTTTCAGAAAGGTGCTGGATTCTTGTACCAGTGGTTGAAGGAAAAAGTCACAAAATACAGAAAGGGGTTCAAGTACAGACCCAATGCCTGATACAATGGGTCGACCAGGAGGAGGAAAAATTCCCTTGTGTATTTTCGGAAGACAGTAAAAGTATGGAGTCCTAGGGTGTGTAGTATCTAGGAACTCGGCTTCCTTAGAAGAGATCCATGTATTGTTCTTAGCCTCTTCTATCATACATCTGATTGTTTTCTGTAGATCTGGAGTAGGGTCATGGATCAAATGGGCATAGTGACTACTGTCGCTTAAAAGACGTAAGCACTCCTGTCTATACTCATCAGTGTTCATAATTACTATCGCACACCCCTTATCGGCGGGTTTTATAGTGATAGACTGATCAGAGGCTAGGTCTTTCGGGGCCTTCTTTTCAATGGCAGGTAAGTTCATGAATGGTCTATTAGGACAGATAGGCCCTCATTCTGACCTTGGCGGGCGGCGGAGGCCGCCCGCCAAAGTCCCGCCGTCAGGTTACCGTTCCGCGGTCGAAAGACCGCGGCGGTAATTCTGACTTTCCCGCTGGGCTGGCGGGCGGTCGCCTTCAGGCCGCCCGCCAGCCCAGCGGGAAAGAGGCTTCCACGATGAAGCCGGCTCGGAATCGAGCCGGCGGAGTGGAAGCTGTGCGACGGGTGCAGTTGCACCCGTCGCGTATTTCCGCAGACAGTGAAATACATTTAGGGGCCCTCTTACGGGGGCCCCTGCAATGCCCATGCCAGTGGCATGGGCACTGCAGGGGCCCCCAGGGGCCCCGCGACCCCCCCTACCGCCATCCGGATCCCGGCGGTCGGACCGCCGGGATCTGGATGGCGGTAGGGGGGGTCGGAATCCCCTCGGCGGCGCAGCAAGCTGCGCCGCCTTGGAGGATTCAATGGGGCGGCGGTACACTGGCGGGAGACCGCCAGTGTTGCCGGTCCGACCGCGGCTTTACCGCCGCGGTCGGAATCCCCATTGGAGCACCGCCGGCCTGTCGGCGGTGCTCCCGCGGTCCTCCGCCCTGGCGGTCTTTGACCGCCAGGGTCAGAATGAGGGCCATAGTGTCCAAATCTGCCATAACAGCTTTTTCGAAAGTTAACACCTCGACGGGGAGAGAGTGAGTAGGGGGAATGAAAGTAGATGGTTTTCTAAGTCCTGTATCATTGTTCCCAGGAAAACCCGGTCTATCTAGGAAGAAAAAATGTAGGCGTATCTTCCTGAAAAATTGTGCAAGTTCACAATTGAGGCGGAAAGGGTATTCAGATGGAGTCGGAACGAAACCCAATCCTTTATTCAGGGCTGAAAGTTCATCAATAGAGAGATTTCTATTGGAAAGATTAACCACTAAGCTCTCGGTGGAGGAGGAGTTTTGCCCTGGCTTCGGGTAACCATTTGAGGTTCGTCTTTGTTCCAATGGACCCGTCTGCCTCTGCCTCTCCTTCTTCCTCTTCCTCTGCCCTGGCCGCGGCCTAAAAAAGGTACATAGGGTGGCATGGGGCGAGGTTGGAAGAAAGGGTAAGGTGGTTGCCAGAAAAGGGGTTGGTTAGGAGGATATGGTGGTTGGGTATACATGGGTGGGTGGTTGTATATGGGTGGTTGCATCCCGTCGTCAGTGCTCCATCCGTCGGATGAAGAACTGGTGCTGAAATTGCGAGTTTTTTTATAAGAAGTTGTCGAGTCATCAGATGAACGAGACTGGGTATCTACATCATAGTCCTCCTTAATATAAGGATAGACTTTCTCGCGATCGAATCTCCTGATATCTTTCTGTAATTTTGTTATTTTTTGCTGAGTTAGAAACTCCCTCGTCTCATTCAATTCTGTGTTGATCTCGAGAAGACGGCTTTTGAAAGAGGACAGAGTTATGGTTGTTTTTATGGTGCTTTCAAGGCAGGTAATCTGAATCATAATTGATTCAGCCAGTCGTTTTGAAGCATTGATAATTAATACTAGCCAATCTCTGGTGCATTTCCACACGATCTGTGCCCAGTCTTTTCGGAATGCCAGATCGTGTAGAAAGATCCTGGGTATGTTAGCAACCAAGAGACCACTAGGAGCAATATTTGCTCTCAAATATTCTGTCATTATTGTGCCGTGCATGACTGTTTTTATTAAGTCACGTTTGAGAGAGGAGAGCTTGTCCCAGTCTTCCTTTAGACTGCCTGTAGGATTAGCCCCATCATTATCAAGTATTGATGGAGCCTGTAAGATCACAGATACCGCCTCGTCATCGAAACTCAAGCCTTGGAAATTATCCATGGTTGATAGTCTCGAGAGCAGAAAATGAAAAAAATGAAAAAAATGAAGAAGGGTCTACGAATCAAGACCCCTGTATATGTCCACAGCGAAGCTGCTGTGCTGAATTATATAAACAAATGTGGGGACAGGGAGATTTTAACTGGTCCAGTGCACAGTCTCCCACCATGAGCCTGTAGTTTGAATAAGGGTGCACTGTTCCACTAGAAAGAAAGAGATAAGCTTACCAAAAGAGATTGAAAATAGCGACTAAGTACTGAGTGAATTCAGAACAATTCAGGAGGGCCCTCAAGCACCCACTTGGGTGACAGGTATCATCATCGGGCTTACTCCTCACCAGACTGGTGCTGCAATGTCTGGCGGGCTACCCAGTATTCTGGGTGGCACTCAACCAATGTAGAATTACTCACAGCAAGGGTCTGGGTAAGAAACTGAATAAAGTGCGGAGAGTGTAGAAAAAGGAACAGGATTAATAAAATTGGCTCTGAACCTGAGCCATTATTTTAATATGATAGGAATTGGGTTCAGGCCAAGATTAAAAACAGCAATATGAGAGTGTCGTTGGGAGTAATGTACCATTACACTCTATAATTAGGGAAGGTAGTTTACCTAATCCGACATGGTCAACATGTTTCGCATCTATGGTTGGTCACAAGGTGATCCTATGACGCTTCTTCAGGACCCACGAAAACCTTTGATTGTTATTCTACTTCTCCTATGTGTCAAAATATTTTTTAACTAAGTGCACATCTAGTCACTTACAGGGTAGAAGACAGAATATGTCTAAGTCAGTTGGTCAGTACAGTCGCCCTGCATATAATCCAAAAAGACATAAAAACAATTAGTGCCGGTGGATAACACCGAAAAAACACTCAATCTCAAGCAAAGATAGTGACAACCACCCTTACTCCGTGAATAATAAATAGTTATCTGAAAAGGTTTTAAAAAAAGACAAGTTTTAGCAATGCTTACCATCCCATATTAGAGATTGGGCTCCCTGGGTCTGCGCTAGCATCAACCAAGGAGAATGAACTAGATAAAAGTGATAATGATATGTGAAAATTTAGCACCGCACAATCGTATATGGAAACATGGTGTTGAACATGATTGCATATTAATAATGGGAATGAATCACTGATTTCAATATTCAATTCGTTTGTGCACACTTGTCTACATACGTATACCCATTGATAGTGTTTGGAAAAAGTACTCTGATAGAGAAGTATATATCTTATGCTGACTGGCAATATTTCAGACCTTCAATGGTGGCGTTGTATTTCGCTGCGTAATCTTATTGGAATTAAATTATGCTGTAAGAGTTTATGTTTACCCAGACACTGCGATTACACACTTTTTCCAAAAGGGAAACCAAGAATATGCCAAAACGTATATAGGCATCGGTTGTGGCAGGTTGTTCTAAGAGTAAATGGCTGTGTGAACAGTCGGCCAGATGACGCGTGAGTAAAGTCATCTTTAAAATTCAAACAAGGGCCGGAAAATGGCCGAAAAATCCCCCGATAATCCCGCACTTACTTCAAATGTTCCTCGGTGCGACCAGGAACCTGCCCTTCGCCGCGCGCCCGTAGACGGCGTGTAGTTGCGGTACGAGGTTTTTTATGCTGACATTGAGAAGTGCGGCCGTACCGGAACCAACCAGCTGGTTGTTCCGAGTAGTGAAAACAGTCGATGGACTAATGTTGCGGCGGCCGTCTTAGGCGATCCATAAAGGACGGATCCAAGCACCATTGGGAAGGGAAAGTCGACTATGGGGGCCATCTTATATTGTTTGAAATAGTAATAAGGAGGTCTGTATAAATGACCAGTTCTTGGGGCATAGGTTTGTGGACAAATGATTGGCTGAGTTGTTGTTGCCACAAGGTCGTGGGAGGGGTGTTTGGTGTGGGCAGGGTGAAGCAGCGAGTGGTAAACTGACCTTGGGTCCCAGATGGGCCCAGTAAGTCATCTCTCCACTTCCAGCGGCATTTTCCTCACTGGGGCCTTCATCCTGAGGACAACTGGCAGCCTCTGGTAACCTCTCCATTGTTGCTGTGGCAGGAGTACCTCTGGATGGAGTGAAAGAGAGTTAAATTTTGTAGGTGTTTATGGTTGTCTGTTAGTCTGATGCATACAGTGGCTTGACTTGATTCCCAGCAATGGCACTGACAGGTGCAGCACTGCTAACACTGTTTGTGGATGGTGGATTGAGACATGTGTACCATGCTCCTTGGGCTTGTTCCATCAGGCCCGGTCACTTTAGCTCAGTGGGTTGGTTGTATTCCTGTGTGAAGGTTCACTTGACAAGTTTGCCCTGTTAGCTGATGGGCATTCAGGCTTGCTAGGTATGTGGTTGGGAATGGCTGTACATTGCAGCAAGACTCTTTGTCCTGTCTGTGCCTGTTGTGCAGAGAGTATACCTTCTTACTGTCATGGCTAGGATAGGTCCATTTCAGGGTAGTGTGCCTGGATTAGTGGGCCTTTGGATTGGTGATAGTGCTGTGTCTGTGTTAGGTTTCCATTGTGTAGTGCCATAGCATTGCTGTCATTGCCATGTAGTGGTCATCAGTCGAAGCATCCAGTTGCTGTAACTAGTGCAATTGTCATACATGCAAGAGGTATGATGTAATGGGTACAATGCAGGTTTTGTGGTGGATGGAATAGTGCATTGTGGGAGTTGTAACTTGGCAGGGATTGTGTGGGCATTGGGGGTGGGTGGCGGTGTGGCATGCAGGAGAAGGGCATTAGGTGAGTAGGTGGGAGGTGCAGTGGGAAATTGAGTGACTTGTGTAGTGAGAAAGCATGCTGGACAGGACGACTTACTGGAAGGGGAGTGTTAATTACTCACTAGAGTCCAGTCCGCCAGGTATTCCAGTCAGGCCCTCAGGATGCAGGATGTCCAAGACCCTCTCTTCCCACAATGTGAACTCTAGAGGAGGAGGTGGGTGTCCACCGCCAGTCTTTATTACCACCAACTGGTGCCTGGGTGCCATGGAACCCACTTTTCCCCGTAGGTCATTCCACCTCTTCCTGATGTCCTCTCTTGTGCGTGGATGGTTGCCCACTGAGTTGACCCTGTCAACTATTCTCTGCCATAACTCAATTTTCCTGGCTATGGAGGTCTGCTGAACCTGTGCTCTAAGGAGTTGTGACTCTACTCTGAGGATTTCATGGGCCATGACCTGCTACTCCTCTTTGGTGAAGCGTGGGTGCTTTTGGTGTGACATGGTTGTTGTGTTGACAGGGGGGGTGTTGTGTGTGTGGGGGCAGTGTAAGGTGCTTGGTGGGGTGGGGGTGTTTGGCAGAGAGTGGTGGTAGGTGGTGTAGTTTGTGTTTAGTTGTGATGTGTGTATGGGGTTGGTGGTGCTGTGTGTGGTGAGTGTGAAGTGTAAGAGTGTCTATGGTGTATAGGTGAAATATGTTTGAATTGTGGCTTCTCAGGGTCTGTGTAATTTGTTAGTTGCACAAAGGATTGTGGGTTGTGTGGGTGTGTGTTATATAGTGCGTAGGTGTGCCTGGTGTGTGGATTGGATGTGTGTCCAGTGTGGGGTATTCGAACTGTCCAATGTAGTGTTGTGTTCAGACAGGAGTGTGTTTTGAGCGTGGCAGTTTGGACCACCAATGGTTTTCCACAATGGAAGGACCGCTGTGCTGATTTGTGGATCATATTCTGGTGGGTGGAAAGTTATCAGCGTGGTGGTGCAGGTAGTGCAACCACCTCTTTTCCGCCTTCCTATGTCCTGGCGGTTTCGGATTTGTGGCTGTAGTTGGGCAGAATACTTTGAGGACTCGTAATATGACGGGCGGGATACCACCTTTTGGCAGCCGCTACTGCGGCAGCATTGCCTAAAGACTGCCAAAGTCGTAATCAGGGCCTATATGTTTTGAGGATCAACTGCAGTTACCAGAATGGTTTGCTGGGTAATTAGAAAGAATGAAAGACATTATAAATGGCAGTTAGACATGTCTGCCGCAATATATGATCAAAACCTGTAGTTGAAACACGTCATACTGACTTTCATGTTAGTGGTAATGATAAATTACAGCCAATACCATTTCCTGAGTGTCTCTTGTATGTTATTAGACAGCCACTTAAGGGAGGGCACAGAATTCTTCTTGTGCATTTCCACTAATGTGAGAACCACTTATATCTTGTTAGCATCTATTTTAAGGTAGTTGTGAAACATCAATAGGTCAATAATCATCAGTTAGGCTTTTTCTAGTGAGTGTTGTGTCTCTTGCTCAACAGCTTGGATTCATCCCCATACATAATATACCTACAGCCAAAGGACTCAGCCACTCCACCACTCTGCCATATTTACAGAATGTGCAACATTAGCACTAAGTAATAATATAAATAGGGAAAGGGTGGACCCCTGTGGTGTCCCACGTAATAGCTGGTGCCAAGATGCCTTATGGGAGTCGGAAGAAACACACTGGCAATTAGTGAAAGAAAGTAGATTATGAGCTTACGTGGATGGTAGTGCAACATAGGTGTTAATGGCACTATTCTTGTTAGGTTCGGTCATAGTTTCAGTAGTTTGAACCTGAGCTTAACCTCTGGTAGCTGGGCACCAAGCTTAACAGGCTTAACTTAGAAAAATTTGTAAAGCATTTAGAAGTTTCAAAATAGTTAAAAAATTAAAAAGCACAACACAATAAAAAACCCACTCCAATTTATAACAACATAGAAAATGTTATGAACAAAATTACAGCAAAACAACATAAATCTAACAAGAGGAACTAGAGATATGAATTGTAAAAATTATTTGATAAAAATAGCACAAAAAAGAGCAAAGCTCCAACTGTGGTAAACTGATTGCACTTAGCTGGGGCAAGGGTAAGGTTAAGGCTGTCCACAGTGGACTGCAGGATAGATACAGAGCCAGGTGTGTTCCGGATATACATTTTACCTTTTGACTTAGGGCCTGATTTATAGTTTGACAGATACGTTGCTCCATCACAAACATGACAGATATCACTTTTGCTGCATTACAAGTGGCACTGGATATGATGTACTTGTACTATGATGAATGGGATATCTGACATGTTTATGTTGGAATAACCCTTTGGCTGAACAATATATTAAGCCTGTTAGAAATGGGGTCTTTGGTTGTCAGTCAGGTTGGAGATTCTTCACAAGCAAGAAAAAACCACAAAGTCCAGTCTTTGTCCCCTTTCACAGGCAGAAGCAGCAACTGCAGGATAGCCCAACAAAGCACAGTCACAGGTAGGGACAGCTCTTCTCCTTGGCATAGAATCCTCTTGAATCCAGAAGTGATCTGATTTTCAGGGGTTTTGGGTCCAATACTCATACCTCTTTCTGCCCTTGAAGTAGGCATACTTCAAAGGAAAGTCTCAATTGTTTACAAGATCCTGCCTTGCTCAGGCCAGGCCCCAGACACAAAACAGGGGGCTAGAGACTGCATTGTGAGAGGGCAGGCACAGCACATTCAGGTGTAAGTGAGCACTCCTCCCTCCACTCTAGCTCAGATGGCTCATCTGGATATGTAAGCTGCACCCCAGCTCCCTTTGTCTCACTGTCTAGAGGGGATTCACAAACAGCCTAACTGTCAAACTGACCCTGACAGGAAATCCACAAACAGGCAAAGTCACAGAATGATTTAAGCAAGAAAATGCCTACTTTTTAAAAGTGGCATTTTAAAAAGAACAATCTAAAAACCAACTTCACTACAAGATGTATTTTTAAATTGTGAGCTCAGAAACACCAAACTCCATAATTTGATCTGCTCCCAAAGGGAATCTGCAATGTAAAGTTATTTAAAGGCAGCCCCCATGTTGACCTATGAGAGAGATAGGCCTTGCAACAGTGAAGACTGAATTTAGCAGTGTGTCACTGTTAGGACATGTAATACACATCAGTACATGTCCCACATGTAACATACACTGCAACCTGCCCATGGGGCTACCTAGGGCCTACCTTAGGGGTGCCTTACATGTATGAAAAGGGAAGGTTTAGACCTGACAAGTGGGTGCACTTGCCAAGTTGAACTGACAGTTTAAAATTGCATACACAGACACTGCAGTGGCAGGTCTGGGCCATGTTTACAGGGCTACTCATGTGGATGGCACAACCAGTGTTGCAGGCCCACAAGTAGCATTTGATTTACAGGCCCTGGGCACCTCTAGTGCACTTTACTAGAGACTTACTAGTAAATGAAATATACCAATCATAGTTAAGCCAATTACACATACATTTTATATAGGAGCACTTGCACTTTAGCACTGGTTAGCAGTGGGAAAGTGCCCAGAATATCAAAAACAGAGTCCAGCACACATCAACAACCTGGGAAGCAGCGGCAAAAGGTATGGGGAGACCACGCCAAGGATGCCAAGTCTAACAAAGCCCATTGTCTCTGAAATAATGTAATTTTGGAATTTTGAAAAACTCTGTTGATGAATTGGTTACTGGGGTTAATAAGTATTTCTGCACATATTATACGACGTTTGAATAAATAGGGCAAAGTATTTAATAATATTTAATTTAATTAAATTTCAGGGGACTTAGGCTTATATGTAAATGTTTCGAGCAATGACAATTTGATGTGGATAATGAGTCAACATTGCATGTGATAGAAGAATCATTCATTTCTTAATAGAATTACATTTGTGATAAAGAGGATGTATAAAATACATATATGATTTTTTGTTGATTTAAGTTTGTAGGTGTTTTGTAGTTTGGCACTGTTTGCTCTTCTCCTCCCTTTTTTTAGTCAACACTACAAGTCCCAGCTTGCATCACTTGGGTATAATTGTAATTAGCTATAAATAGGGTGTTAATGGAATCGCGAAATTTTGAACTTGACAAAGACCGAAATGGTTGAAACGCATTGTTCTTTCTTTCTCACAGTCAATAAATGATTAAATCACTTCTCTTGGTGGAGTGCTCAACCGAACATTGTGTTGGTAAATTACATTGAGGGATCGGCTTGCCCTTGGTTTGAGCACCGGTGTTTGGAGCGCGGCGCTATTAACTGAGCCGCTTTGTTTGTTTGAAATATATATATATATATATATATATATATATATATATATATATATATATATATATAGAGAGAGAGAGAGAGAGATGGATAGATAGATAGACAGACAGATAGATAGATAGATAGATAGATAGATAGATAGATAGATAGATAGATAGATAGATAGATAGATAGATACTATATATAGGACTTTAATATCCCTCTAACAATATTGACTCTTGAAACTGCTAAGATATTTGATAGAGTAAATTGGTGCTATTTAGGGGAGGTCCCAGGGATACTTGTTTTTAGTGACAATGTCCTCAAAGTAATACAATCCATATATAAATCACCTAAGGCTAGAATGTTGATAAATGGTGAATTAACTCAAGCATTCTCCATTTGAAGAGGGAATTGGCAAGGGTGTCCTCTATCACTAATACTTTTTGACCTGCACACAGAGACCCCGAGCCCAAACCATTTGTCTGAATCAGGTCATGGTCCTCTTTAAAGCTCCAGGATTGGCAATAAAGGCAGCCTTATATGCAAATGATATTATTGTGTATGCATTCAATCAAGAGCTCTCTGTTCTAAGGCTGGTGCATCATACTCATGAACTTGGGAAAATCTTGGGGTACTCAATAAACACGGAAAAGACAAAGATAATGTCGTGGACAAGGCCAAGTTATATTCAAAATGCTAAAAAAAAGAATCAGATACTTGGGAATAATAATAAGTTTACACAAAACCTTAGTGATCTCCCTTGTAAATAACTAGGCAACGTCCATAAGGAAACCAAGACCTTGTTGAGGAAAGTGGGAAAATCTCCCATTAAACATTTATGGGAGAGTAAATGCGGTCAAAATGACAATTCTCCCTCAATTGACTCTTTTTTATTACTATCCCAATAGTATTTCTGCAGGAGCAAAGTAAGAAGATACAAGGGAGAACAAGCCTGTTTCATTTGGTCATCCAATGGTACAATGATATGCTAGAAATAACTTAGAAAGAACCTAAAACAGAGTGGCATATGTTTACCTTACTTTCTAATTAATTGCTAAGCATTTTAGTTTAAAAATACTCAAATGCTAGCAAGGTACCTTGATGAATTTCTGATAGGACAATTGTTTAGGGCTATGCTATGGCAACTGGGACAGGAAACATTTCTCTACAAACGAGTGAGGTTGAATGTCATCTTTGTGGCTCTTAACTTACGCCTTTTTCTGAGGAAAACCTTTAGAATTCATTACTACACTGACACATCTCCTCTCTGAGATGCTTTGAGAACAACAGAATGCCTCCAAGGTAAATTGAGTTGTAGTAGCACAGGCCTCATCACTGGGGCGATTTAAGAGAGGGTAGGAATCACATGTCAGGCAAGCAGTGTCAAATCTTAAAAAGGGAAAACTTTCAAAGTTTAAAGGCCTCCAGTTTTCTGCATGCTGGTCATCTCAGAATTCTTCATCAATTACGTACTGGAAACAGGAAGATTTAGCAAGAGACAACACACAGTCCAAGAAATAAGTCAATTTATGGTATTAGGACAATTTCAGCGTGAAGGACAACCTAGCAGAGCCATATAGAATATGGGAGAAAGACTTGACAGAGGTTGTAACGGATGACTTATGGCAAATATCTTTAAGCTTACTTTATTCAACAGTTAGGCCTACAGCTTTAAAAAGGAACTACCTTTCACCCTCCAATGGGCTTAGTGAACGTCTCAGAGACTGGCTAAGTTTACTCAAGACATAAGAGGTAAGAAATGTAGTCTTCCATAAGTGGAAAATAAGCATATGTTTGTCAATTGTCCTTCCCTCTTGTTTTGGACGGATATGAAAAAGCGTCTCTTGAATCTGATCAGAAAATTTGTAATTTCCTTAGACGATTGTTTTTTAAACTATGTATAAAGTATTTTTAAATGTATTATGTTGTATCATTTTATATGAATTGTCTTAGAAATTGGGTTTCTGCTTAGCAAAGGTAAAGCACCCTGTCCCAGCAGGAAACCACAATCCTAGTCAGGGTAAGTCCGATACACACCATAAATTAACCTGTGCTCACCCTCTGGTAGCTTGGCACAGAGCAGTCAGGCTTAACATAGGAGGCAATGTGTAAATTAGTTGTGCAACACTTAAAACAGTAAAGCAGTGAAAACACCACACAAAAATAATCCACACCAAGTTAGAAAAATAGATCTTAATTTAATGATCAACACAAGATCAAAATGACAAAAATCCAATAAGTAGATGTTAAGATATCATTTTTTTTAAAATATCAACAATTGTAGTGGTTGAAAGTTTAAAGCGCCAACAGCGGCTAGCTGGTCATGCTATACCGAGGTTAATCCAAAGTTAAGGCCAACCGCAAATGAGTGCGGGGTAGCTAAAGGGACCAACCTTGCACTACTGAAACAGTACCTTGTGTGGAGGGTTGCATCAACGTCAAAAGATCCGATACGAGGAGAAGTGGAGACGATGCAAAGGCAATGCACCATTTTCCATCCTTGCAGTCAGGTATGCATTGTTGTCCAGCTGCTCAGTCATTGATGCAATGTCCTTGAGGTGTGGCACCGAACCTTTTACAATGAAGGCAATGCGTCATCATCGAGCCATGCAGCCAGCGATACAAAGGCAGTGCGTCGGGGCTGAGGGTGATGCACCAGTTCTGAGCCACACAGTGGGTGCTGCAAGGTCTTTGTTCTCCGCGGCAACGGGGATGCTTCGGGGTTGAGGACAGATGTGGTGGTTTTGATAGCGCGTCAGAACCTTGATGAGTAAACTTACAAGGGGACACGCCTAGGCAGATTAACCTTTTGACCACGTTTGGAGACCTCCCAGAATGGGATATCCTCCTGGCATCACAAAGCTATATATCAATAACCCAATCGATATTCGCAGTAACCAATCAACAGGTTAATCAATAACATTTAATAAGAATCAATAAGTGAATACACCATGACCTTTTAGTCGGGAATAACCACACCAATTTAATTAAGAGTTAGAATATTTATTTCCCTATTGATTACAATCTAATATCACCTCTGTTAATCTCATTAGCAATCAATCTCCTTAGTAACTCTTCAAAGTTTGTAATTAGACACACAATTTATTAAATGTATAGAGAATATACGTCCAGTATTAACACATCATTAGTAAGAAACATGTTAGCAAAGTCTCAGTTGTGCAAGATTCAACAAAGCAAGAATTCGGTCATTTGTCTATTTGCGTCAGATATTTGTGAACACCTTAACCAAACTCGAATTAGCGTCAGCATGTTGGGCTTCATGCAAAACAATTTAGCAAACACAAATTTAGAAAACATCTAACTATGGCCTCTATCAAAAGAGCAGTTGGTACCTAGAAAGAAATGGCAAACAGACAATTACAATCATCATCAGATAGTTACCCCTCCAATGAATCAGCAATCAGCATCAGTCTTCGTCCTCAGGACATCAGTAGATTCAGCATCAGCAAAGATAGAACAGGGCAAGGTCTCAATATGCTATAGCGAAGGGTAGGACTCTTCCATCATATGGAGGAGAAGAAAGCATCAGTAAGGACTTAGATAGAGGATGGTTTAAAGTATCAGAAGAATAAACGTCAAAGTCCCAAAGAATAATGGCAAGTATGGCTTAAGGTAGAATATCCGAATAATGGCTGATTTCTCCTCGGGTTATGCAGTTATATCAAAACTGTCGAAATAGCCCTTAATTCCCTATTGGATCATTTTTGGTGCATCATTATCTCTGTCCAATAATTTTCCACGCACCTTAGTAGAATTTTCCACCAAACACAGTTCTCATGCAGTTGATTGGCTCCGGTAATTGACGTCTTCATCGGTAGGAATGTCAGGTAAGAAAAGTTACACTTTACGCTCCAGTCAGTAGTCCCATTGTCTTCTCCCAGTCTAGGCAGCCTTGCACCTGAGACGAATTACACTGTTGCATTTAACAAGAATGTCTCCTTGAGCAATCGGGTCCCATGAGAAAGAATTTACTACGGCTACACACACACATCTCTAGCTTCTGGAAAAGTACAGTTTTGTGTCCTAAAGGAAAGCAGCACATTGCACGTTAGAAAAACACAGTTTAATATGAGACCAGGCAGCTAGGCCCAGACCCTCGCTAATTAAGGCCTAGTGAATTAGTTTAGCAAAACCCTTAATACATTACTCTAATCATAATATGCTAAAACAAATTCAAACATTAGTACATATTTAATTCATCATTAATAAGCTTCATTAGTCTCCGTACACATTGGTGGCCACTCCCCGTGGGCAAATTTCAGATGCGTGCATTATTTTCTACGTTAACACATTTTCTATGCAACTTCATTACAGAATACATTGCAAGCTTTTCATGTTAATATTGATTTTAAAGATCACACCCCCATCAATCCCTCCTCTGAACGCTCGTCATCACACAAACCTTTCCCCTTACATTTACATTCTAGAATTCCTTTGTATCAATTTCTTCTCTCAATCGTTCCACCTGTGATTTTGCTCTAAACTATTTTTCCCTTTGTTTTTCTTCCCTCCTCTTAATATTTTTCGCCATTTTCCATTTTATTCTTTTACTGATTTTACATGACACCCATAATCCAAATAAGCAAGCTATAACAATCGATATTCCCTGTATTATTTTTGCCAATATCCTGTGCCAAATACTACTAAACCAACTTCCCACCGAAGCAAGTCCTTTCCCAACCTTTTCCCAAACACCTGGCTCTTTCAGTTCCTTCAAATCCGTACTATCCCTAGTTATGTTAATAAGCATACTTCTAAACTCATTACTACTGTCCAGTATGTAAGCACAACAATGACGCTCATTAAGCATCTTACAGACTCATTTTTTGCTAAAAGAATGTCTAAAGCAAGCCTGTTTTGAAGAGTCATAGTTGCAAGTTCAGTATCTATCAGGAGTATAGCCCCTGAAAAGTTTGTCAGCATGTTATCCACAATAGTAGACAACTTTTAAATCTTTATGGAGTTCAAGATAACTCCCACTGAAGGAATTGTCACCCCAAATATATCTCCTACTACACCAGCAGCAGTCTCTCGCCTTTGTATAGTGCGATGTAATTCAGACAATTTCGGAAACTTTTTCAAATCTTCAAGTTGATATTTATTTGGGAAAACTATCCCCAAATACCATGTCTCATACCATCCCTTAGGAAGACGGTAATAAGCATTAAGTCCACATATTTAACAGATCCCAGGGAACGCTGGATCCTGTCCATTTAACATGAATGTCCACTTACTATGAAACAAAAACACATGCTTACATTCACTCATTTCCACAAACACATTGTCATAATATGACTTTGGCCTAAATATGCAAAGCTTACCTACGTGTAGTGCATCTAAAGCTAGCTTACCCTGTTCTCTAATTGCACTATAACCTTCACTTCTAGCAAAAGCTCGCTGCTGCAATCCTTTCTCTAATTTGCCCTTTAATGCCCTTCTTCTATCTTCTGTGTAATCTAGAAAGCTTTTCTCTACAGGTGTAAGCAAGGATGTCAAGTTATTGCGGTGTGCACAAGATGTACCAATTGTCAAAGTTGTCTCAAAGAATCCTTTAACTAACTTTATGCTGTAATACTTAGCTACACTACTCAAATCCTCTATGATAGGCACATAAGAAAACACAAGGTCATAGTTCGAATAAAAAGACTGAGGGCCTGATTCCAACTTTGGAGGACGGTGTTAAACCGTCCCAAAAGTGGCGGATATACCACCTACCGTATTACGAGTTCCATAGGATATAATGGACTCGTAATACGGTAGGTGGTATATCCGCCACTTTTGGGACGGTTTAACACCGTCCTCCAAAGTTAGAATCAGGCCCTGAATCTCTTCCTGGTTATAGAATCTTGTTAGTAACAGATTACGGCTTACCCTATATGTTAAAGGCAGACTATGATAGGTAACCCCCCTCTTGTACCGAAACAGGAATCTGTGTGCACACATAACAATCTTTCGCATTCACTGTGTCAACATACTCACTCAGTAAGCAATGGAAAACATTAGTTGATAATTCCCCTTTTGCGTTAGTTCCCTCATGCAAATATTTTGTATCCTGCTCAAACCTCTCCCAAGCTGTTAGTGCAGTGGCGGTCTTAGGAATTGTAGCATTGTTAGTTCCACTCTTACCCACTAATGGCATTCCCACAATCACAGCTATGATGAATATCACACATATGACACCCAAACCAACACCCAAACATTTACAATTATCCTCTCTAGTGTTAGCCATGATCTCTAAAGAATCAGAAAGTGAAGGATGATTAGTTCAAACAACAAGCAACCAAGGATGGTTAAAACTCTCTCTCCCTCTTTTTTTTCTTTTTTCTTTTCAGCAAAGTTTAAGCAAGCAAAAGTCTTTATTCAGCAATTATTTACAGCCTTTAGTTTCACTCCCAGGATCCTTGTCAATTCAGGTTAGCAGCTTGTCAAAATCATGTTTCGAAAGTCAATTCATGTTATCAGTGTCACATCCATTAAGTTATCAGTCTCTATTTCTCAATTTTTTTCTTTAATTCAATTCTCATGCCAACTCAGTCTCTTTTTGGCCAGACTCAGGTACCAAAGTATTGACCTGGAATCTCTCGATCAAAGCAAAACGCCAAAAACTCTTGTTGCCATTCAGCTGATGTTGCATACACCCATTCAGGACCTGCGTACCTTCTGTTTGCTACCCTCTTTCTTTTCAACTTGCAATCATCTTGCAACTCTCCTTCACTCAGATCTTCTCTCCTTGTTGTATCGACCTCTTACTCTATTGTTGCATCTTCGACAACCACTTTCACTTTCTTGACTTGAAATTCTGGCCACTTATCTCCTTTCAACGTCTCTCTGGTCTTTGGTCTTTCTTCAAGCAACCCTTCGCCCTCCTCTGTCTCTGTGGTGTTTTCTCTTGATGGACCTGCAATTTGCTCAGGAGGAGTCCGGACATTCTGACTCTCCTCCACCTCAACTCCTTTGCCTTCTGGGTCTGTCAGGGGCTCTAGCTTATTTCCATATTCGTCTGCTTCTGGAAGAACCTCCTTCTGACTTGGCTCTCCTGGTGCCTCTGTTGAGATAGGCTCACCGTCACCCCTCTGGGTCTCTTCTCCTTCGTCTCTTACTGGAGTGACCAAGCCGTCCTCAACAGGCTCTCCTTCTGTCTCAGTTCCCCTTCGATCACTCTCCGGCCCTGAGACTTCCTTCTCTGTTGTTGATACTTCCAACAACTCAACTTCCTCATCAGTTGGACATGTCACCTTTTTCGTGTGACTGGCATGGATCCAGTTCGGAATTCCTGCACACTTCACAGCAGTAGTAGTCGTTAGTATTACTTGATATGGCCCCTTACAACGTGGCTCCAACCATGACTTCCTTGCTTGTTTCTTGATGACAACCCAGTCACCAGCCTTCAGATTGTGTCCTGGATCATTTATCGGTGGCAGGGTGGTAGCTTCCACCTATTGAGAAAAAGAGCGGACCACATCAGCCAGACCCTTGCAGTAGTCCAACACCATATCATCCGTGATATTCACAAGAGCATTTGAAGGCACTGCGGGCAGTCTCATAGCTCGGCCCATGAGAATCTCATGAGGAGACAGTCCTGTTTTCTTGTTAGGTGTATTTCTCATTGACATTAGCACCAAAGGCAACGCATCTGGTCATTTCAAATTCGTGGCTGCACACATCTTTGCCATTCTCGACTTCAGGGTCCCATTCATCTGCTCCACTAGTCCTGAGGCTTCAGGGCGGTAACTACAATGCAACTTCTGTTCAATGTTCAATGCTGCACACAATAGCCTAACCACCTCGTTGTTGAAGTGACTTCCTCTATCTGATTCTAAAGAGATCGGAAACCCGAAACGTGGTATCAATTCCCTAAGCAGCAGCTTCGCTACTGTGAGACTGTCATTCCTACGTGTAGGGTATGCTTCAATCCAGTGACTAAAGATACACACAATCACCAACACGTATCTAAAACCTCCACACATAGGCATCTCAATAAAATCCAATTGCATTCTGCTAAATGGACCTCCTGCTCTCCCAATGTGGCTCAAATTCACCACTGTCCCTTTCCCCGCATTCTTCTGTTGACAGATGATGACCTGTGACAAATCACTTCTGCAGCTTGTCTGAACTTTGGGTTAAACCAGTTCATTTTTAACAACCTGATCATGGCATCCTTGCCAATATGTGCTTGACCATAGTAAAACCTTGCAAACTGTGAGAGGAGACTGTTCGGTAAAACCATTTTCCCTTCATCTGAAACCCACAAGTCATCCAGTCTTTGTACACTTTGCATCCTAACCGAACGCTTCTCATCTTTGCTGGCACATCCCTGCAACAATCCTAATTCTTCTAATGTGTCAATCACCCTTAATGCGTAACCTGTGCATGTCTCATTTTCTGTTTCAGGTAACAATTCCTACTGATCCTTAAACGATATACAGTTCAATGCGCAAAACCTTGCGACTTGATCCCCATATCCATTTCCCATTGAAACAAAGTCTTGTGTTTTCAGGTGAGCACTGCATTTCACCATGGCTATTTCATGAGGTAACTGGATCGCGTGCAACAACTCCTTAATTCTTTCACCATTTTCACTGGAGAACCAGAAGAGGTCAGGAAACCCCTCTGTGACCATAGTTGGCCAAAATCATGGACACTTCTGAATCCGTACCTGCTATCAGTATAGATAGTCACCATCAACTGAGCAGAAGCATGGCATTCTCTAGTAAGAGCAACCAATTCAGTCACTTAAGCAGACTATACTCTCTCAAGCCAAGACGCTTCCAGAATACCAGAGATTGTACATACAGCGTATCTGGCTCTCAGCACTCCTACTGAGTCTCTCAGACATGAGCCATTGACAAAGATAATTTGGTCATTTTCTTCCAACTGGGTATCTTTAATATCAGGCCTCGGTTTGGTGCACATTTCTGTTACCTAAAGACAATCATGGTCTACATCTTCGACATCCTCAACTTCTGTGTTTTCATTTGGAAGCAAAGTTGCCGGGCTCAACACTGTACATCTTTTCAACGTTACATTTGGTGACCCTAATATAATCATTTCATATTTTGTCAGTCTTGCATTTGTCATGTGTTTGGTTTTGGTATGGGTTAACAAGATCTCAACTGAGACAACCTCCCTGCATCCCTGACTGTGCTGCCTTAATTTGCATTACCATCACCTTCTCCTTCAGCTTCCTCTGCTTCAACTCAATCTCGTCACTACAGTATTTCGCATACTGCAACACCTCGTCAATCGGCATTGCTTGCCAACAAATCAAGTGATTCTTAATCATTTGACCAATCTCAGGTCTCAATCCTTCAACAAGTCTGAACACAAGGTGATTCATGTCCTTCGCCTCAATAACCTCTGTAGCACTGTAGTTCTTGAGCGCTTTCAACAACCTCTCATAATAGGCATGTATTAACTCCTTGGGTTCCTGAGCTGTCCGATCAATCTTTTGCCAATCAACATTTTGCGGCGACACCCTCTGTTTCAAGAACTCAGTCACCTTATAGTAGTATCTCATCACCTCAGGAGACGGTGCTCCTGTGACTCTATCCCTTGCCGGTTCCGCTCTTGGCCAATCCACACTCCTCTTGCACTCGAGCCACAAGTCAGCTGGAACTATGATCTCAAAAAGAGTATTCAGGTCTTCCCAGAGACATTTTGCAAGCTTCACAAACCTGTCTGTCTGCTGATACCTCTCTATTGGCTTCTCCCTCAGCCTGGGAAAGTCATTGGTAAATGACAGAATATCACCTCTAGTCCACAGCACATGGACAAAAACCCCTCGAGCTGTTTCTCTCATCGGTAACATCTTTACCGCACCCGCATCCTGTAAGGCTTTAGCTAGCTGCTCTAAGTAGTCACTCTTCCTCCTGTCTCTTTTCTTCGCCCATCTGCCTTCACACTTCTCTAAGGCTCCCCAAACTTGTGCATTCTGCAGTATCTCATTAAGGTGTGCCTTCATCCCAGTAGCCCTCTTGTGTTCAAAATCCTTAGGCTCAAAGTCTAACCTGTAACTCCTCTTCAGATGTTTAGTACTTTCTAAGTCTATTCCATATTTATTTGCCAAATTTGCCAACCTCTGATGCACCCTGCTCACTTCTCTTGTTATCTTTGGACACAAGTATCTCAATTCTGCTTCCGTGTATGATTCTGGCCTGTTCACTCCCATGCTCCCTTCAACTAGTTCATCTGCCTCCATGCCCAACCTCACAAAATTTAGGTACCCTTCCCCTTCTGACCTTCCTGCCGCTGCAGGATTAGTCTTTGGTGAATTTAACTTATCTAACCAATCGTTCAGCTGTTGGGCTGTCAATCGTATTGAGATATTCCCAGCCTGCACTATCGGTGTTTGCGGTGTATTCGCACTTGAGATCTGCAGTGTCAGCAGGCCCAAACCTGATTGTAGCATGGCATCTGGAGGAGCCGCAATCGGACTGAAGTCTAACAAAGACCTGGATCTTTCGAATGTCGGATCCACTGGAGTTATTCCTTGAGAGCTCCCTATGAACCCTCCTATTGTCATCTCTTGTGTCATTATTCCCTGATCACATACACTAGGTTTCGCCTGTGCATACAATGGTACTGGTGGACCAACTGTAATTGGCAAAGATATGGCGGCTGGCAGCTGCCTATTTCCCAAAACCTGTGGATCATTAACTCCCACATTCTGGTTCATTACTGGAGCTATGGCTGACTGCGGTCCTGTGACCGAAGTGTAATTCGGAATCATCTGTTGCTGTGCCTGGGGCAGTAAAGGTGGAGTTGGCTCGGTCTGTATCAGCTTTAGTCTCGAAAGTGCCGGATCTGACGGCACAATGAAATTCGTGGTAGTCTCTAGTATTGGGATATCGTGGTTATGTCTCTGAACCTGTGGTGGCTGTAGCTGAGATTGCATATCTGGAGCAGTGGACACACTAATACTGCTCTGCCCCGGAACTGGTGTCGAGACAGGACTAACCTGTATCGGGTTCTCTGTCACCTTGTTCTGAGTCGAACTTACAGGACATGTACTAGTACTTGGTCTGTTGTGTTCTATAGCATATGGCAGGCTTCTTAGCCTCTTTGTCTTTAATGAACTCTTGTCAGTCTTACAAGTGGTTTTCCCCCCTTTGTTTTAATTTTCTTGAGCTATGGCTGGAAACATCCTAATTCCATCCATTGTTTCTCTCCTTCAAACTCTGTGCACTATCCCACATAGCCTCAGCTAGTGTTTTTTCCACTTTTCTCATTCTCCTCTCGAATTTCTGCTGCTGTTGCCGTATTGCCATCAGTTCCCAAATTGCTAGCGCCTCAAACTGTGCTGGCCTCGGAGGTGGATTTAGCTCATTTAACACCCTCTGCAAATTTTCCAAAATCCTTATATTGAACGTTCCGTACTCCGGAAATGCCAAACACCCTTCTTTCTCTGTCGCTTTGCACCATTGCTTTAGCCAAAGACATGGCGTGACACCTCTTTCCTCCATTATGGCATAAGCAGGTGTATCTTCTGGCGGTGTAACCTCCCCTACACTTGCAGTGATATATGTATCTCCCCTCAAAGCGCTCTTTCAAGCCTTGAAAAATGTCATTTTTGCGTCTTTTATTTTGTTCACAATCGAATCAGGAAGTTACTTTAATTACCAGAACTCCCTTTGCCTACCTTTTCAACCAATTGCCTCTCACGGACGGCTGCCAATCTGTGCACGACCCTTCTCACTAACCGACCTATCCCAGCGCAGCTCCAATGACATCACACTCACAAACACTGCGGCTGACAAAGTCTTGTGACTTGTCTTCCTCACTCTCTCTATTCACACAAAAACTAATGCAATATTATTGTGAGCACCAACAAAAACTCAAATTTGCTGGTTTACTACAGGAAAGGGTTACACAATCGCTTCAGAACTTTACAGAGATTTTGCTTAGCCTCGGCCGCTACTCTCTCCTTCTCAGATCCTGCACTCGCAAGCAAAATTTGACCTGCAAATTTTACTCTCGACTTGTCAATGGGTTGTTCTAGTGCACTTTAGAACTCACCAAATCTCCATCAAAGTTTTCATTCACTCACTTTGACTCAAACTCGACTCGTCAACCACGCCCGATTGACCTATTAAACAGCGCAAATTACAACATAAAACAAATGTCTCATACACTTATCAATATACTCTGGAGTCTTAGAATATGCCGGGTCCGTACATCACCAACAACCACGTGGACAATTTTATAGCACAAAGCTCCACACTCACATGAAGTTCGCCGACTTCCCTACTCTCATACTGCGGAGTACGCACACCCCTACTAAAACATCACCATTTGGCCTAAAATCCTCACAGATTTCACAATTCACCTGCGATTTGCATAAGCTGTGACGGCAAACCCTACTTCCTTCACACTATCACTGAAACGCCGAGAACATACCCAACTCACTTTGGCAGGCTCCGAGATTCCGGGAAAGTCATTTGGGACTTAGGGGCACATTATCTCCCCAATTTCCACCATCGAAAAGAATAATTTTCCCAAAACCCAATTTTTCTGATACACCTTGCTTACTTCCAAACTACACTCATCAGTTTCTACCTGACCTTTGGACCCTTAGACTCAGCAATCTTTTCAAACAGTGGTCCCTCGTCCTAGGGCCCCAAAGGGCCAAACCATTACCTCTGCTACCAAAAACTGATAGCGCATTATTTTCTACGTTAACACATTTTCTATGCAACTTCATTACAGAATACATTGCAAGCTTTTCATGTTAATATTGATTTTAAAGATCATACTCCAACAGTTTCAATCTGCACAGTGACGGCAATGTGCAGATTTCTGTAAGAAACAGCTTGAGAACCCACTTACAAGGGCCCACGACTGGATTGGCACCACTTGCCACAGTTGACAGAGTCCAGAAGCTGTTGCAGAGTGGAGTGAAGTCTCTGATGTCCCAGGGACTTTAGAACAGGAGGCAAGCCAGCAAGCCTGAAGACAGACATCCTCTAGCATTGTATGCCAGAGTTCAATTACCTTTGCTAAATATGCACTTAAAAAGTAAATGTAAAAATGTGCGAGTTCTATCCTATAAATGAATAGAAGCATCTAAAATGAACAATCCGTTTATGTGCAAAATATAGATCTTTATTGGAGATCATAGTTAAAATGCAACAAAATCTACAAGTCACGCCCCAAAAATAAATCATTTCATATCAGAACTGAAAACCAAATGCAATCTCAACCACGAGATACTTTGAAATTATCTCAGCCGAAGATATTGTCTCAAGGAATGGACAATTGAGAAAATTAGTCTTGACGCTAGATTACATCATTGTATTCCTCTGCAGCTACAGAACGGTTAAAGAAATATCAAGTTTAAAATAAAAAAACACTTTTAAATGAT
Organism: Pleurodeles waltl; assembly: GCF_031143425.1. Classification (NCBI taxonomy): domain Eukaryota; kingdom Metazoa; phylum Chordata; class Amphibia; order Caudata; family Salamandridae; genus Pleurodeles; species Pleurodeles waltl. The sequence continues at coordinate 3,148,567 of NC_090437.1, read as the reverse complement.
AATGAACACATATTTTTCAATGAAAAAAGTGGGAGCCATATTGAACCAAACAGTAATATTAGACGAAATTTGACGGACATTCCTGCGTAATGAGGGGGAATCCACCAATTAGTGTAGCTCTTCAGTGGAACTTTGGGGGTTATATAATGTTTGGCGGACCTTCACTTTTTCACACCACAAGGGCACTCCTGCAGGCACACTGCATGGATTCCACTCCCGTTGTTTCTGCCTCAGCGATGATACTTCAGTGCGGAGAATGCTAGAACCTGGACACACAAACTTGAGAAAATGTATTTTTATTTTCTCAAGAACGTTTCTGCTTTGTGCATCTGTGCTCAGACCACTCCTCATTTTTTGGGTGATTCCGACAGAACTTAGGGGCATATTTATACTCCGTTTGCGCCGAATTTGCGTCGTTTTTTTCTACGCAAATTCGATGCAAAACTAACTCCATATTTATACTTTGGCGTTAGACGCGTCTAGCGCCAAAGTTCATGGAGTTAGCGTCATTTTTTTGTGTGAACACCTTCCTTGCGTTAATGACATGCAAGGTAGGCGTTCCCGTCTTAAAAAATGACTGCGATGCATACGCGTCGTATTTATACTCCCGGGCAAAAATGACGCCCGGGAGTGGGCGGGACTAAAAAACCCGCATTTGCGCCGGATTTTAGCACCTGGGTCAGGGCAGGCGTTAAGGGACCTGTGGGCTCAGAATGAGCCCAGAGGTGCCCTCCCCTGCCTCCAGGGACACCCCCTGCCACCCTTGCCCACCCCAGGAGGACACCTAAGGATGGAGGGACCCATCCCAGGGAAGAAAGGGTAAGTTGTGGTAAGTTTTTTTTTATTTTTTTAATTTGTGGCATAGGGGGGCCTGATTTATGCCCCCCTACATGCCACTATGCCCAATGACCATGCCCAGGGGACTTCTGTCCCCTGGGCATGGCCATTGGGCAAGGGGGCATGAGTCCTGTCTTTGCTAAGACAGGAGTCATGTTGATGGCGTTTGGGCAGCAAAAATAAATGGCGCAGATCGGGTTAAGAAGATTTTTTTGCCTCAGCCTGACTTGCCCCATTTTTGGACGCCCAAATGCCATTTTTCCCTACGACGGCGCTGCCTGGTGTACGTGGGTTTTTTTCACGCACACCAGGCAGCGCCGGTCGACTAACGCCGGCTAACGCCATTCAATAAATACGCCGCCCGCATGGCGTTTCAGAATGGCGTTAGCCGGCGCTAATTTTTTTGGCGCAAAACTGCGTTAGCGCAGTTTTGCGTCAAAAAGTATAAATATGGCCCTTAGAATCATGTTAGGGAGACCGTGGATTTGGGGCACGAGCAGACAGACATGGCAGTGGAGCCATACAGTGTGGTGCTTGTTTATTTTTATTCATCAGGGGCCAGTCATGGGTGACCCTGCCCCCATGACTATTCGTGGCCCTGGATGGATCTTTGAGCTACACTCGCCCTCCGGCACTCATACTTACCTTTCCTTACACTGATTGTTTACATTCATATCGCAGGGTTTCTTTAAATTATTTGTACTAAAATTTTATTTTATTGGTGCCCGCAAATGCTCATCAAGACATGCTATTTGCTAGACGAGAGTTTTTTCTTCAGTTTATTAGTATTTTGTGTTGTGGGTCCAGGCGAGCGACATTCTGCTGTGAAACATTCTACTGTGTCTTAAAGGTATATTAAACACCTCAACAAAACATTTTGATGCTTTATGAACTTTTTTAATGTAGCACAAAGGGCATGGAACGAGTTCACTACACTGCACATTTCAATATTAAAATACAGATGTAGTGAAGTATCCCAGTTTATTAGTGTTGCAATTTGAGTGGGAAAGAAGAGATACTTACAGGAGGAAAGGAGCCAAACCCATGTCTTTACAAACATTTGGCAGACTTCCTTACTTTTTTTTTATATTCAGACAAGTAATATTTTGCAAAAAATGAAAATGACCAATAGTAGTTAAACAAAGGAACAAAAACATAGGTTACAGGGACGTTATGGTTAGGTTCAGATTTGACATTCCCCAAACCATAGAAATTCAGCAGTTATACTTATCTCAGGAAACTATAACTCGTGCTCTAAGATAACTCTTGCCCCTCGTCATGCACCGCTAATTACCCCACATATTACATAAGTCAAGACATCTTCCATGTCATCATTAATATCACTGCAACACTTGCAGTGAAAATATTGATGAGAAAACTGTACGTGGCATGAGTGTGCTATTTTTTTAGTTCAACATCTAACAGGATTTTAGCCTAAATCAAACAACAACAAAAAATAAAGACGATTCATTTAATAAATCACGAGGTGGAGATGTAAAGAATACAGGTCAGACAAATAAACTTACAGAAAAAATAAGGCTATAAAGTGGGATTGTGAGAAACCATGTGCACAGAAGTATATGATACAAAAAGTGGAATACACATCTTGTGTGCATAGCACACTTGAGAAAGATGATAACATCTGCGGAAAGTACTTGGAAGTCCATGTCTGATAATGCTTCTTGATGTCTAGGTGTGGGTGAGGGTGCACTGTATGCATAGTGTTGATGGAACCAGATATCACAAATGCTTGAATAACACATTGAGGGCCAGATGTACAAGGCCTTAGCACCACTGGATCGTGTGTGCCCTTCTTCCCTTAATTAGCAAGTGGTTCAATTGATTTCACCCACTTTCACAACAAAATATATGTCTGCCAGAAGCAACATGGTGCTCTAGCCAAGCTGCAGATTAAATGCGCAGCAGTGACATAACACAAGGAAAAGTGCTTTTGGCATGTAGGATAAAACTATTTTTATACATTCATATGTCAACCTAAATTGTATTTTTTAATATCACAGGGCAGGGTGCTAATATAAAAAACAAGGCACACTACACATTGGGGTTACTGCTCTTTCACTGTGAAATAAACCCAAACTTTGTTTCCCTGTGTGGGCCCTACCTGACTTTTCACTGAACAAGTCTATATGGGATAAAAATGTTTGGGGCATATTTATACTTTTTGATGCAAAACTGCACTGATGCAGTTTTGAATCAAAACGTTTAGCACCGGCTTTGCCATTCCTGCGCGCCAGCCGGGCGCCATATTTAAGGGTCGGTTAGCGGTGCAAAGGGTGGGCTAGTGTTAAAAAAATTACGTTAGCCGGGTGGGGGTGGCGGTATGGGAGAAGGGGGTTTTTGCACAAAAAAATGACATTAGGCTGGTTAGAGGCACACAAAATGCCTCTAACCAGCCTAGCAAAATTTTCTGACGCAAAACCATCCATACTACATGACTCCTGTCTTAGCAAAGACAGGAGTCATGCCCACTACCCCAATGGCCAGCATAGGGGACCAGTGTCCCCTAGGCATGGCCATTGCACCCTGTGCCATGCAGGGGGCCCAAAGTTGGGCCTCCGATGGCACTTTAATTTTAAAACAAATTACTTACCAATACTTACCCTACTTACCTGGGATGGGGTCCCTCATCCTCCAGTGTCCCTCTGGTGTGGGTGGGTTTGTTCCAGGGGCTTGAGGAGGGCACCTGTGGACCCATTCCATGATGTTTAACCATGTAAATGGGTCCACATGTCCCCTAACGCCTAGTCTGACCCAGGCGTTAAACAATGATGCAAAGCAAGCTTTGCACCATGATTTAGCCCCTCCTCCCACCCGTGCGTCATTTTTGCACAGGGGATACATATGGGGCTATGGGGTTAGCACCATTGTTTAGATGGGAACACCTACCTTGCATCTCATTAACGCAAGGTAGGTTCATGCATCTAAAAAATGGTGCAAACTCAAATATTTTGACGTTAGACGTGTCTAAAGTCAAAATATAAATATGGAGTTAGTTTTGCGTTGAATTTGTGTAAAAAAAAGAATTACACAAATTTAGGGCAAATGAAGTATGAATCTGCCTCTTTATTTACTATCTCTGCTGGGAAACATGTTATAAAACCCACTTTTTTTCAGGGACAGAAAAATCAGGACTTCTTATACCAAGACAGCCCTGCTTCCCACAGAGAACTGGACCCTGCAGGAGAAATAGTTGGAGGAGAGACCTGGTGCCTAGAAGTCTGTCCTGAGGAGCTAGAGAACAACATGAAGAAACTTTTCCCGCACCTGGGAAAGGATGGGGCAAAATCATTTTTAAACCCTCCAAAGGACGGAGGTGAGATGCCAAGGCTTGTCCAAGGAGGTTGCACACACCGCAAGATGGAAAAACAAGATTGCCCTACTCTGAGGTTTTTACCAACTTGAAAACAGTTTCAAAGGGGCCTCAAGGCGAAGGTATCAGGCATCAGGGAGCCCTGCCAGGGCTTCCAAACATCTGCCCTAGAGCATTCCCACTTCCCAAAAAGTAGGAAGGTAAAATCTTGGACAGAAAATCTATGTGACCCGAGAAGCAACCTTGGTGCATGTGGAATTAAGATTTGACCCGCTGGGAGCTTTTAGGGGCATATTTATACTCTGTTTGCACCGAATGAGCGTAATTTTTGTTACTCTAATTCTGTGCAAAATTAACTCTGTCTAGCACCAAGGCCCTGATTTATACTTTTTTTGCGCTGCATTAACGTAATTTTTTACGGGGTAAAGGGTAGGCTAGAGTAAAAAAAAATGACTTCAGTCGGGTGGGGCTGGTGGTATAGAAGAAGAGGGTTTAGCACCAAAAAATGGCTTTAGGCAGGTTAGAGTAAAAAAAAATTACTCTAACCAGATTTGGGTCATTTTATGGTGCTAAACATACCATGCCACATGACTCCTGCCTTAGAAAAGGCAGAAGTTATGCCCACCACCCCAATGGCCAGCACAGAGGACAAGGGTCCCCTGGGCATGGCCATTGCACCATGTATGGGGGCACATTTCAGGGCCCCCATGGCACTTTTAAAAATAAAATGCAATCTTACCTGTATTTACCTGGGATGGGGTCCCCATCCTCCGCAGTCCCTCTGGTGTGGGTGGGGGTGACCCTGGGGCCTGTGGAGGGCACCTGTGGGCTTATTGCATGGTGTTCCACCATGGAAATAGGCCCACAGGTCCCCTAACGCCTGCATTGACCCAGGATTTAAAAAATGGGGCAAAGCAAGCTTAGCACCATTTTTTGACCCCTCCTCCCTCCCTTGCACCATTTTTGCATGGGAGTATAAATATGGTGTTAAGGCCATAGAGTCATTTTTTGCGCGGGAATGCCTACCTTGCATCTCATTAAGGCAGGGTAGGTTTCCACTTCCAAAAAATGACTTTAACTTCATACATTTGGTGCTAGATGTGTCTAGAACCAAAGTATAAATATGGAGTTAGTTTTGACTGAATTAGAGTTAAAAAAAATAATAATGCTAATTCAGTGCAAACAGAGTATAAATATGCCCCTTAGCGTCAAAAAATGATGCTAATCTGGTTAGAGTCATTTATTTTGACTCTAACCTGCCTAATGTCATTTTTTTTTATGCTAGCCTACCCTTTGCACGTCTTGCTCCATTCAGGGAGATTGATGACAATGTAACAAACTTTGAGGGAACATCACAAATCATAGCCTTGACCCTTGCTCTGCTGGAAGATTTTGACTTCCATTTCGGAGACTAAGGTCCTGATTTAATGTTTGATAGGTGGTACTCAATCTGTCAGGGTGGCAGATGAAATTTTCAGTAAAAAGTGACTATTACCAATGAAACAACACCCAAGGTAAAATGTGTTATCCAGTAGATACCGGAAAACACTGGATTTTGCAGCCCCTATCCCTAGGCACTTTTGTGTGATGGATTCTCTCAATCTGACCCACTCAGGCTATGCTAAGCCACTTGTAGCCATTCACATGGGCTCTGAGCCCATAGGACCTACTTGCACTCCTCTTTAGGTAAAACATGCCTCACATCATAGAGCGTCAACACACTGTAAACTGCATCTTGCAGCTTAGTGGGTTCAGTGCTGAGCTCTGAGCAATGTCTCAGTCCAGGGCAAGTAGTAACTCCATGATTCATTCCTCCCTCTCTGAGAGGAGAACAGAGCCTCACTTTTTCAAAGGGTCAGGTTTCAGGATTGTGGTAACAATGTTCATTGTTGATATCTATGCATTCAGCATCATTGCCCACCCAAAATTACTGCACCTGGTGCGCCTTTATTTATATTTACAGTGTGATGGGCTAAAACGAATGCCAATTGGAGCTGCATCTCTTCATATAGAGGGGTCAGGGGCCATATAGTGAAGACGTTCAGTGCCCATGCTCCATCCAAACGAAGTCCATGAGCTGTTTTTGCTGACACTACACTCATTTCAGTGCATATATTAACTGTAAACATACAGCACAGAAACATGAAGAAGCAACCACCGGTCTGTGTTTCTAGTAAGTGCTACAAATGATGCGGTTTCATCAAAAACAGTTGCATGGGCCCATTCTGAGGCTGCACACTAAAGTAGCTATAACCCCAGGATCACCACATTCAACTTTCATTCTTATTGACTCCATGTCAAAACAAAGAATGAAACAAAGACTGACATTTGGAAACATTATCTGTACAATATACTGTGACCACACTTAAAGAAAATATATTGAACTGTGCTTGTTATTTACCCTAAGATAGAAAAGCACCTCTCGCCATGCACAGTGGGAGTTGGGCGCCAACTCCTTGTGGATGCCAACCTCCTTTTTTCCTTTTGTTACATTATGGTTCTGTAGATCTGTTGCATTTATCCAGGGAGAATTGGCATAGGTGTGCCCTAATGCTCGTGCTGGATCTGTAGATCCTTGAAATCCCACCCAAAATGTTTTTTTATAGTTTGGCACCAGGTGTTTTTGTTAGGCACTCCTCCTCATGGCCCAGGTTACCCGTACCCTTCTCTCTTTTACTTTTTCTTTTCATTTTTGTAGCGCTCAGTGACTTAGTCCCTAAGTCCTAATATGGCAGCCACAACTTTTCCTATAAATTGGGCCCAGCCAGTCATAACATGCGCTGGAGTTTGCGGATCTGTGAATATGCTAATCCACCACCCTGGATTCGCTGTGGATCTGCAGCATGAATATTCATAAATTTAGAGCCCTAATTCCTCAAAGACTACTGAAGAAAGGCACAAAAGCACTGTTTCTGAATCAAGATCTAGCTTTCTGCCAAACTAGGTGTGATTCCCTTCTGCCATTTTGGCTTTAGCTATGTCTATAGTTTTAATCGAAAATTTACTCCCCACTTTTTATCAGACCACATTTGATGAATCACCACAAAACTTTCTAGGAAGAAGCTGAGGTGGAGTCTGTTCATTAAAATCTAAAGGTTAAACTGACACTATAGTTAGGTGAAAATATCAGTTAAATGTAGTACTTTAAACTAAAAAAACACTGAAATTTACCAGTCCTAGTTAACTGAATTAACTATAACTCATACCTCTACCATGCACATTGATGTCATTGATGATTAAATTTCAGATGTCATCAGTGATGTTAAATAAACGTTCAACATGAAGTAGGATAAGAGGCCTGCAGACACTTTAAGCACCTCATCAGGTAAGACTCTCAGCTTCCTGTTCAGAAATTTCTGTTTTTACAATATGTATCTCTTTGATACTCAATGTACAGCCCAGGGGCTGATTGTATCCCTCTTGAACTTTACACCTTCCCGCTGGTGATGCTAATTTGCAGCACTGGGCTGCTGTTTACATGACGGAATACCAACATTCATTATTTAAATAAATGGGCAAGTGTTTATTTAGAGGTTAACTGAATAAAAGTGAAATAAGCAAAGAAATTGTCCCACACCACTGCACTCCATGAACACCTTCATTTGTAAATACATTTTGCAACAAACATGTAAATATGGCAAAATGTCTTCAAATTGCAAAAAAGTATATTTTATTAACATGCAGAAGTGTTTCACGTTAGTACACTAAATTATATCAGCCTATTGAGAACAATTATTTAAAAAGGACAGTTGTCAATTATGAAAGTAGAAACATTCATGCTACCCCCACCCTGACAAATGCTGCAATAGTAAACTAACAGGAAAGTCACTTGTCACGTGTACCCTGTAAATGGTCTCGGTTGTTACTATACATAGAAAAAACATGGTACACTAAATCAAACACAAGAGACGTTTGTGTGGTGCGCACATCCTTCCTGAACTCATGCATTTGAAGGTGTTCTTGAAGGAAAAATAGGTAAAGTGAAATAAACCAATTACCCAGGATCACACAATTTGGTCAGGAGGGGAAGCCAGGATTGATCCCAGTTATAGGTTTCACATACAATTCAGCAAATAGATGGTTATCTCTCTCTCACTTTTGTTTTACATCAAAAGTTAATGCATTGTGTTTAACTGTTGGTGCATGACGTTATAGCCTGGGTGACAGGCAGTAGCAACTTGAAGGCTTGGCTCATTTTGGAAGCAAGGGTCCAAGATAACCGCAATGTTAGCCACAGCCAAGCACTTAGCTTGAGTTTGGTTAGAGCGCTCCTTGGCTCAAATAACTCTATCACTTAATGGAAATTTAGGGAACAAAGGCAGAGGAAGCTTATGATTTGACTATCATCAAACAATTTGGTGCAGCAGGAGTTCAAACACCACAATGCAGCTCCTTGTTTCAAGATTTCAAGATTCTCACTACTCCAGATTTTGTTGGGGACACCTTCCCGCACATCAGCAATCATTTCTGGCATATTGCTTTTTCTATGCGTGCGGCAGAATGCAGCACGCATAGAAAAAGCAAAAAACGAGAGGGAATGAAAGCATTTCTCCTTGTTGCGCCCTACTAACGTCACCCCTGGGGGGCGTTAGATTTTGGCGCTGCCTCAGGTTTACGAGATTTCATCAATCTGAGGCAGCGTCAAAATGCAATGGGTGTTGCTGTGGCATGCCCACAGCAACACCCATTGCACGCCCCTTCCACGCACATTGCTGTGTGGGAAGGGGCCGTATTTACAAGGTGGCATTAAGCCACAAAAAGTGGCTTAATGCCACCTTGTAAATATGGTGCTGTGCTTGGCGCTTGATGCTCCTGGGGCGCTAGGGGCCTATAAATATGGCCCTGAGTTCCTTTATAAGGTTATGTTACTCTGGGGTGACTTGCAATACCATTATCATGTATGGCAGGGGATAATTTATTCCTTGTAATACATAGTCACACCACCACCTTTCCCACAAACCACTTAAATCCTTGAGAGAGCATGTTTGAAAACATGAAGAATAAAAACAGAACGTCTAGTGCAAAATCAAATACATAAAAAAAGCTGTTAGAATTTTTTTTTTTAGAAAAGGCATAGTAGAAACATTCCGAAATAACTAATGTTTCTGTAATTTCCCTGGGAGTGGAAGAAATAAACATGTTGCCATAAATATGTACTTTCTGCTTGGCATGGAACAGCTAAAAAAACAGAACAAATGTCAGAAAAACTACATTTTGCTTTTGTTGCTTTACAAAGCTGCTTTAATTATGCTCTGTAACCTGACCTGCCTTTCCCCTAGGCTGCTGGCTCTGGCACTAGTCATTGTAACATCAGAACTCAAATGTAATAAGTTATTACAATTCAGTTCTGACCTCATCTCTTCCTAATCGCAACTGGGTATGTCACAATTTTCAGACTATTAAGCAATTAGAGATGTGTTTTTGTACGGGGATTATAGAATCTCACATATTATAAAATGTCTTAAACTTGATTGTGTTTTGGCATTATATTTCCTCTCGTTCACGTTCCTCAACCACTTCTGTTTTATTTTCTTGTTTTCTTATGTTTGTATGAAATTGGGATGGTAATTTACACTTTATATGCATATCACTTATGTATCAATTTTTATAGGCAAGCATTAAGCATGAATCCTATTCGACCAAATTTAAGACGTGCCTTATATGAGACCAAATTTAGGAATAATCCATCAAGGTAGTGTACAAGTTCGAGGGTATAATTGCTGCTCCTAAATAAATATAGTAATTTAAAAAACATTGTACTCTAAACTTCGGTCCGAGCACTTTAGGCTACAATTCTGTCACACTACGAAGTTTTTCTCCTCTTCAATCTTGATAGAGTTTTGTTGAAAGTTCACAGTAATAGTTCATAGTAATAGAAGGGGTGAAATTGACTCCTGTGAATTAAGGCTGACTTTGGGAAACGGGAAAGAATAACAGCAGGAGATACACTCCGAGCACCCACATTACTTTGAGGCTCGAAATAGAGGTTGTTATCAAAGTTGACGCTGTGCTCACAGACTTTCTGTGTGAAGACATAAAAGGTGCCTTCAGAGTGTGGTCTTCTGAACAGGGAGGTGAAGAGTCTACAGGCCAAGAACTAGGATCTTCGTGTTAGCAGGGTTAGAACATAGTTACTCAGCAGCATTCAAGATAGGATTTTCACTATACAGTCTGTAGTTTGGTGGCAACTTCAACCTCTCTTCTCTGGTTTCTTATGAATTTACATAGTATCCACTTACATTTGACAACTAAGTTGGCATCTATTCAGAGCGTTAGACAGCGTAGCCCCTGGTGTATAATAACTGTAATGATTATGAGCCTTGTGACCTCCATGGTAATATTTTGCTGAGAGATTAAATGAATAAATCAATGTTCAGCCGGAGTGTGTGGTATGCCAGGAAGAATTTTAACCATCCCATCGCCACTCCCTAGATTTCTATCAAATCCTGAAGGCAGAGAAGGAAATTGTTATTGTTTACAATATCAAATGCTGCTGATAGAATCATTGCAAAGGCGAGACTCTGGTGCTTGAAGGAGAGTAAATCTTCCAGGACGTAAAAGATTGTGGATTGACATTTTGATGACAGGATCAAGATTTGTCCAACAGGTAGATGAGCTATCTGTGGGCTTTTAATAGACTGTACAATCAGGGCGTTATCTCTTCACAATGCTTCTTGTATCTACAAGCTATCAGAAAGCAAAGAATCCCTTTTCTGCTGGTTCTGAAAGCAACATTATTCGTTGTATTGAAAAAACACTTTCAGTTCCTGCATCTCTTTATTCAGTTTTTAAGATGAAATCTACAGAAAGTAGTATTCAGCTACTTTTCTTAAGACTTTCAAAGGGCATCTTGAGTTCATGGAGTATTATGGTTTCTTCGAAGCATCACCTATTAGGTTTTGGAATATATGAGGAACAGCCATGACATAATACTCATCATTATTACTCAAATCTGTTAGAAAATCTATGCAAATAAAAAAAAACATAACATGTTGATGAATCTTTTATTTCACTTTGCGCTATCCTCGACCACGCTCTGATTGAGGGTAGAGTTCTGGGCCTGGCATTGAGGCAGGCTCCACACCAAAACCCTCGATGGGTGGTCAACCCCTGCTGGGCAAGCCTTAAGGCAGACTGCAGGGCCTGACCTTATGACATGATCTGCATCCCGTTGTTCAGCTTCCAGCTCCACTCTGCACGGCCTGCAGGTTTCCGTTCGAAAACCAAGTTTGCGTTTACAATCTCAAAACACCCCAATACAACAGGATAAAATGATTCATTATCCAGTCGGATTTCTTTATTTTTCTAAATTTGTGTTTGTGGACAGTTAACAATCCTGGATTTGAGAGCAGTCCACGAATAGTTGTGATAGCTCTAAAATTAACCCTCCAAGTACTATTTTTCAAAAACCGTTGAGTGGATTAAAACCAAACCAAGCCAAACCAGTTTGGTGTTATTCTTCTAGAAGTTCGTTATCCCACTTTTAGATTTTTCTTCTGAAGGCGAATCTGAAAATTGACATGCAGAAACTGAATCACTAATGCTAACTTATAGGTAAAGTTTCGTACAGATTGATTAAATGATGCCAAAGATGTAAGCCACAGCAAAAAAAAATATATATATATATACAGCATTCGATTATGTAGAAAGGTTATCTAGATTATGCAGCATTTTTCTGGCCGCATTATTTTCATTTATCTGAGCTGGAAACAAAACGTTTTTGTGAAATCTGCAAATTATTAAAATTATGTAGCAGCTGTGGCAAATCAAATATTATTCTCTAAGCACTGTCGCCAAAGAATCACATAAGTCCACTGGTCCTCTCCATTGTCCACTGTTTTATCAACTATTTACTTATGAAAGGTAAACAAAACCTATACCTTGTAATTCCAAGTAGCACTGGTTGTTCTACACTTGGAAGAAAACCGTTTTTAACTAACTACCCCAGAATAAAAATGTAATGATAATGGGTAATGTGTAATATTGGGCCTGATTACGACCTTGGCGGAGGGGATTACTCCATCACAAATGTGAGCTGCTCTTCAGATATTCCAAGAAGGTGGAGTGGAGAGTATCTTAAAAAATGTACAAAGAAGACGTACAAGAAAAATCCCAAAAATATTTTGAGATTTAAGAAAGGCTTGCACAGCTGATACAAATAAATGGTGAGATATGACATTCTTGAACAACATATGACGAAACAAAAAGAATACTCAGACCTAAAGATTCTATTGATGCCAATATTTGATGACATGGATGATAGATTTATGGACTATGGATTGTTCAATTAAAGTGATAGGACATTAGTAAAATGTTTAAAACAGATTTAAGAAGTGTGAGGAAATTATATAAGATCTTTTTAGAGAATTATAAGCAATGAAAATACAGAAGTTAAAGCATCTTTTGAAAAAATAGGAAAACGATGGACGAATATGAGAGAGACATACAAGTGAAGAAGGCACGTAAATTGGACTATATGTCTGGTAGAATCTACACCTTTGTCAAAAGGTTCAAACCACTCAGCAATAGAGACCACATAGACAAAACCTCAAAAGGCAAAAGTAATGCAGAGGGAAAATTCAAAACAATCAGTAATTTGTACGTATGAAAAAGTTAAAATTACTTTTTTTAGGGGCATGTACCCCTACGGGGCGCACCAAAGCAGGTATTACACAAACAAACAGGGGAAAGAACAAGGTTGTGACATCAAGAATTACATAGAATCAAAAGGTCACATTTCTTATAAACAAAAAAACCTACTGCACCCAAAAGAGCCTTTTTATAATTTGCTAACAGAACTGATTTTAACTTTTTCATAAAAATAAATTACTGATTGTTTTGAATTTTCACTGTGCATCATTATTGTGCACTTAGGGAATTACTCCATTATGTGTATGCTTAGGGACCTTTGTTCCTCATAGTTCTATGACTACCCTCGTCCTTAGGTATCCTTGGGCTCCCCTATCTGTTTGAAACACAATCCTAGGCCGATGAACCAGCAGCTCTCTTGATTGAATTTGTTTAAGAAATTAGACTTATCCACTTGAATTCAAGGCAAAAAGGATAGTGTAAGGGAACTGGGAGAGCCACAGACAGATGATATGCAGGACGAGAACAGGCAAGAGGAAGGGACGTCAGTCCACAAAATTGAAAAACCAGACAGTCATTAGGAAAGAAACAAAAATTGTAGCAGTGAATGAGAAAGAAGGGGATTTGGTGCTTACCATTTGTTCAAAACAGCTCTGAAGAACAAAGAAAAGTGTTAAATGGTGGTCTTTCCATCTGTCGAGGAACGATGATGAGCAATGTGAACATGAGGATTGAGTTTAGTATATTTATAAGAAAAGTAAAACAGTGTGAACACAGGATAATATAGAATAAGCATTGAGGTCCAGCCTACTTCTCTCCCTACCTGGAAATGCCCAATTTAAATTGTATGGTTCACTTAGTGCTGAAATCTCCGAGACACTCCTTAGTAATAGGGCCAACTCTTACTCACTGAATAATAACTATACGTGGTGAGTGTCAAATTTTCCTTGACATCACAACACTAATGTTATTTCAATTTAAAGCATCCACTTTTGTCGTGCCTTAGGGAAAAACAATTTTCATTTATGCTCCAATAGTTTAAAACTTATTTTATTGCTCATATTTCATCAAACTTAAGCACATGAAGCCGTGGTACGTCAGGTAAAGCACTGGTAGTCTTGGTTTAGTTTGCTTAGTTTCAAGTTAAGCACTTATTGAAATGATAAATCAAGTTGAGCACTTCATAGCCATTTCATTTCATTTCATTCAATTGAAATAAAATTTGTGTTGTGACAACATCAAGGACAATTAGACACTCACCACATATAATAAACACAAGATACATTCACTGAAAGAAAGACAGAATTATAAATGTGGGAATAAAGAGATAAATGAGTGAATTGAAAAACATGTTTATTTATAGCCTCTTTGGATTACAATGTATCAAAGTGAGCTGATGAGCTTGGAAACATCACAGTAAATTTTGCCCCAGCTTCCAACAGGAAATCAAATTGATTTGTTTTATTACTTGATGATAGAAGAACTGAATACATTGATAGTTGATGAGAAAATACAGAATGAAAATATGACCATGCACCAGCAGGAATGAGAAGCAATAATTCAATTGAGAATTGACACTTATATATTCATGAAAGGGTCTGACAAAGGTGAGACTATTGTAATAATTGACAGAACTAGATACATTGACGAAGCTTACTGCCAATGTATTGTAGCTAGCATTAAGACATATTTCAAGGGTTTTCTACAAAATAGACCAGAAAGGAATCTTGCAGCATGTTTATGGCATGATGTGATGAGGTACTCTTAGGGGGAAATGAGTATAAGAATTTAACAACAAATGAAACCAGAGCAACAAAGTCAAGTTTTTACTAAAGTGCAAAAAATAATAGACAACTAACCAGCAAGGCCAAGGGTAAGTCTATTTGGGTCACTAATGGGAAGCACCGCGAAATTTTTAGATATGTTTCTATCACATTTTGTGGGGTTCTGTCCTCTCATCTGAGAAATACTTCAGACTTTCCAGTGAAAATCAATAATATTACTTGGCAAACAGCTTATTTACTGGTAACACTAGATGTACCCTCCTTATATACTAAAATCCAGCATGTGAAAGATTTGAAAACCTGCAACTATTTCTTATGCGAAAGGTAATTCATTTATCAGAAACATGCTCAAAGGATTTTTGAGATGCTAAACTCCTATCTCACATACAGCTTCTTGATTTCAATGGACAATATTTTTTGCAAAAACAAGGAGCTGCCATTGACACCTCTTTGATCCTAGCTATGCAAATCTCTTTACAAGATGGGTGAGACCATGAGGTAGCCTGTGCGAAGCAGAACGGAAAAACAATGGAAGAAGAAATGCTTTGCAACACTTCGCACTGGGTTTGCATCACAAAAGAGATGCAGAGTGGGGAAAGCGTTGAACTGGTATCTATTTCCCAGGACAAACCTTGTTATGTGCTACATTGCATTTCTTTGCATCAATGGGGCAAGCCAAGAGTTGTATATGGGTGTTCCCATACAGACACCCCAGTTCTTTTGGTGAAAAGCCTTATCCTCTAAAACATAAGTAAACAGAGCTTTACACCAAAATGTGGGCGTCCTTAAGGCAGCATTGACATTGGACAAACATTTTCTTTTCTCCAATGCATATATAAAAACTAGGAAAAAGGTTAAACTATGACTAAGCATAGTGTTTTTTTATTAAAAAGTGTATACTTGTAGCACAAAACCTATACTCAACATCACACATACCCCCTTGCACTATGGTACAGGGGTCTGTGTATTTTTAAATGGCTTCTTTAAATGGGCTAGCACAAAGGCAGAGATATATATTGCCATACTCTTGTTAGACATGGTGCTGTTGTGCTTTCTCCATTTGAAACAATCCAACACAGGAACATTGACTATTGTGCTATGTGAAAAAAATGTTAATTTGTCACATGGGGCCTGATTTAAGAAAAGAGGTGCGGCACCCAGTGCAGAGACACTTTTCTTGCACCACTTAGCGCCCCCCTAACGGTGTCATTTGGCAGCATTTAGGGGAACTAGCATCAACATTTTTTATTCTAGTTTGGAGCTTTGCAGGACTAGTGTCAAAAATGTTAATGCTAATTCTGCAAAGCCCATTGAGGACCATCATAAATAATTGTGTGCCTCCTTTTAAGGCCTGCCGAATCAAAAGACACAAAGAAATCTCTTGGATTTCTTTGCACAATTTTTTCAGGCCCCCCTAACGGGGGAATGCCCCCTTTGCATACACTATGCCTGGTGCAGGAATTATGTAGTGCAAAGGGTTACTAAGTGGCGCAATGCATGCACTGCACCACTTTGCAAATTTGGTGTGGCAATTTTGGCCTTGTTGGGCCACTTTAGTGTAAAAAGACTGATGCTCATGGGAAGCAGGAAGGCGCAAGAGGCACTTAAATGTGCCCCTTAGTCCATTAGCAGGATTAATTGATGACTTATCTCTGCTGGGAGCTGATTTGAGACACTAAAAAACAATTGTTAGACTTGTCATCCTTGCCATGGTCTCCCTTAACCTTTTGCCTCTGTTTCCCAGGTTGTTGATGTGTGCTGGACTCTGTGTTTGCTGTTTTTGTTACTCTGGGGACTTTACCACTGCTAACCAGTGCTAAAGTGCAACTGCTCCTATACAGAATGTGTATGTAATTGGCTTATCCATGATTGGCATATTTGATTTACTAGTAAGTCCCTAGTAAAGTGCACTAGAGGTGCCCAGGGCCTGTAAATCAAATGCTACTAGTGGGCCTCCAGCACTGGTTGTGCCACCCACATAAGTAGCTCTGTAATCATGACTCAGACCTGCCACTGCAGTGTCTGTGTGTGCAGTTTTAACTGTAAATTCGACTTGGCAAGTGTACCCACTTGCCAGGCCTAAACCTACCCTTTTCTTACATGTAAGACACCCCTAACCTGGCCCTAGGTAGCCCCAATTGCAGGGTGCAGTGTATGGCTAAGGTAGGACATATAGTAATGTGTTTTATTTGTCCTGACAGTGAAATACTGCTAAATTCGTTTTTCACTGTTGCAAGGCCTGTCCCTCTCATAGGTTAACATAGAGGCTACCTTTAAATATCATTAAAGTGTAGATTACCTTTGGGAGCGTATGGACATGTGGAGTATGGGGTCTCTGAGCTCACAATTTAAAAATACATCTTTTAGTAAATTTGAGTTTAAGATTGTGTGTTTGAAAATACCACTTTTAGAAAGTGGGCATTTTCTTGCTTAAACCATTTCTGTGACTCTGCCTATCTGTGGATTCCCTGTCTGGGTCAGTTTGACAGTTGGGATGGTTGCACCTCTGACTAGACAGTGACACAAATAAGCTGAGGTGTAGTCTGCATTTCCCGATGAGCCATCTGTGATAGGAGGGAGGGGAAGAGTGGTCACTCACACCTGAAAGGGCTGTGCCTGCCCTCACACAGTGCAGTCTCCAACCCCCTGGTGTGTGTCTGGGGCATGGCCTAGGCAAGGCAGAATTTTACAAACAAGAGAGACTTTCCTTTGAAGTAGGCCTACTTCAAAGGGCAAAATGTGTATAAGAAGGGCACCCAAAACCACAGGCTTTATAACACTTCTGGAAATCAAGAGAAACCTCTGCCTGGAGAGGAGCTGAAGAGCTGAGGAAGAAGAGCTGCCCTGCCTGTGACTATGCTTTGTGGGGCTATCCTGCACTTGCTGCTTCTGCCTGTGCTAGAGGACAAAGACTGGACTTTGTGTTGCCTTCCCTCTTGGGAAGATCTCAAAGGGCTTGCTTTAGAGTGTGCCTCCTGTTGTTTGAGGTCTCAGGGAAAGCAAAGACTTCTCTCTGCCAGTACCTGGAGCCACTGGAGAGACTCCTACTCTGCCAAGTAGTGCCCATCCAGTTCCTGGAGCCCTGAGAAAAGAAGCTGGCAGCCCAAGAGTGAGAAATCAACACACAGACCGCCATGCGGGGAAAAGATCGACGTGACTCCGATCTGCGGCTAAAAAATCGATGCGCCGCCGGTTCGTGGCAGAAAATCGATGCTCGTCTGCAACATGACTGGAAGATTGCCGCTCGCGGCTGGAAAAACGACACACAGCATCGCTGACGGAGGATGGTGAGCTGGCAACCTGCGCTGCATGATTTTCGGATCATCGTGCGGCTGAATTTCTGACGCAAACACCGCTGGGCATGTAAAAACGATGCAAGGCCTGCCTGGACGTGAGATTGCTGTCTGGATCGACGCATCACTCTCCTGCGGAGACAAGAAATGATGCACGCCGACCTGACTGAAGGAGAAACAATGCAAGGTCTCGCTCGTGAGTGAAATAGACGCATTGCAAGCCCTTCTTGACACACACTCAACCGTGCTGGGTTATTTTTGACACACCCAAGGTACATTTTCATGCCAACCGCTTTAGCGTTGTGTTTAAAATTACATGAAGACTTTGTTTGAATTTTTATTGATAACTTGACTTGTGTATTGTGGATATTTGTCGTTTTGGTCTTGTTTTGTTCAGATAAAAATGTTCTATTTTTCTAAACCTGCGTTGTGCCATTTTGTAGTGTTTACACTAAGTTACTTTGTGTGTTGGTACAAATACTTTACACCTAGCACTCTGAAGTTAAGCCTACTGCTCATTCCAAGCTACCAAGGGGGTAAGCAGGGGTTAGCTGAGGGTGATTCTCTTTAACGCTGACTAGAGTGAGGGTCCTTGCTTGGACAGGGGTAACCTGACTTCCAACCAAAGACTACATTTCTAACACTAATGGTTGTAATTTGAACTTTACATATGCAATAGCTGGTCTAGACTTTATTTTTTTAGGATGCAATACTATTTGTTGATCAATGACAAATATGTGGAAACATTCATACAAAAGCAAACAACCAGTAATATCATACTGCAAGCAAGCAGTGACCATTTATTCTAAGACATTAAAATGGAGTATGCCCTTTGTGGAATTATTGAGGAACTGCACAAGAAAATATTTAAAATTAGAAGCAAACAACTTGAAAGGACTAACTGAAATTGAACTAGAAGATGCACTGACAAGAGTGTGGGAACAAAGAGAAGACATATTATTTGAAGAAGCAAAAGTGGAGAATTAAATTCCATCAAAAACTCAACCTATTTGAGAATCATAATGGACGTCACTGCATCATAGAAACAAATATGAAATGTATCACACAGTAACTCAGAGTCCTGCAGATTGGGTGACAGCTCAAATAAATAATACAGATCCAGCAATTCCTTTTAGGAAAACTGCCTCGTTAGACTGTGAGGTCATCACACATAACTTGTCAACACAGAAAAGAGAAGACTGGAAATATTTGGCTACCAACGGGGAAAGGATCTTATAAATTTATGAATTGAAAGGCATGTCAACGTGAACATGACAGAAAGCCAAGCAAGAAATGGAAAAAAATGATGTAGCGGAATATGTAATATGTGATACTGAATTTGTGTTATAGATGTTGGAGGACACATGACAAAAAAAGCAATACAGCAAATAAAGTAAAACTAATAACACTTCAGCATTCCAAAGCCAAGTTTGTTTTTGAAAAAAGTAAAATGTGTGACCCCTACACCATGTGATGTTTCTCCAAAGGTGTGGGGGGTATTTCTTATTTTACTGTCCCTCGCTGGCAGATTTTACGTGGCATCGATGGACAGCCAAATAAAAGTCATTCGGCCACTCACTCTAAATTGGTTGAATTGTTACTAAACTAAGACGGCCCAGCTTCCAGTAGGCCATCAGAGGAGTATGTCAGTGACAGGGCTGGAGTAGGCTCTGTCGCTGACATTCTTAAGGTCCACCTAGCCCTAATTTGGCCTGGTGGACTTTAAATTTGGCAGAGAGAGTACTCTGTCACTGTTGTGGCAGGGTGCCTACTCCACCAAACTCAAAATCATCCCCTAAGATTGAGTACATATTGGCAAAGGGAATAATGATTACCTTTAAAACAGTCTTTAATAGATAATGTTATATTCAGAATTGAAAATAATCATGAGCAAATTAAGATGATATGATTCATATGGGTACAAATATGATATGTATCAACTGAAGATGCTAACCATACTGCTAGTTCAGAAATTACTATAGGTAAATATTAATGCAGGTAATTCTGAAAATGGCGTAAGTTATTGTTCAAATACATAAGATTATATGAAGGTTTCTTGATTTGTTGCAGCATACCTAGTACCGGAAATGCTTATACATGAAGAAAAACAACGATATCGCAAACACGGATAACATTAATTTTAAGGCATATTATCAAAAGATATCAGATTTGCACACCTTAAAAATTAGTAGAAAATCATAAAATAAAATGTAACTCGTACATACAAGAAAAAGATACAGGTTTACCTATAGCTTTCCATTTTCAATGGAAGCTATTCCAAATGTAAATGCATCAAATGAACTTTGATGATGAACAAAAGGAGGGGTTAAAGGTATCTATAAAATATGTTGAACTTTCATTATGTTTTAACTGACACTTGTAAGCAAAGGGGTTGTTGGTTGACTGGGGTGTGCGCCTTGGTCAAGCAACAACTACAATCCTTGTCAGGGTGAGTTATGAGTTAACCCTCAATTAATCAGTGCTGAACCTTTTGTTAGGATGGTATAGAGCAGTCAGGCTTAATCTGGAGGCACTGTGTAATGTGTTTGTGTAATACTTCAAAGAGTAATAATGTGAAAGCACCACATTAAAAAAGGATCCCACAACAAAATAGAGCTATCGTTAATAATAAAACAAGACCAAAATGACAAAACTCCACTCAGTAGAATTTAGATTGCAAGTTTAAACAGTTCAATGAAAATAGCACCAAAAAGACACAAAGCACCAGCTGTAGATATCTGTAGGGAAGGGCCAAACTCACAGAGTTTCAGTCTGTGGAATTGCAGGGAGATGCATGAACACTCTTCAAGATTCCGCAGAGTTTAGCGAATGGCCAGAAATATGCACATCATGAAGTTTTCAATGATTTGTAACGTCGGGAGCTTGTTACGTGCTGAAAAATCAGTTCAAACAGTACCAAGCGGCGTGTCAGTGTCAGAGTGAGCTGCTTCTCTAGTTGATTTTGCTGCCTCTCGTGTTGATTGTCTACTTGAGCTGCAGTTTTTTGACTGTGAATGGTCACCACCGCTCGAGTGGCATAATTCTCGTCATCTTCCCTCCTAATGACTGAAAATCACACTTGGGATGCCAAGTCTTCCTTGTTCTGGCCAACTTACCATTGGCGAGCCCCGTGCCAGAAAAAAACTCTGACACATAGTGGTTGGCGGAATTTGGCTCGAACTCCATTTTAGTGTGGAGTGACAAAATTCTGCCAAATCTGCTGGCAGATAATAGGTGGCAATGTGTCAGTTCCACTTGGAGTTGTGCCACACAGGTGAGTAGATGCATCAAGGCTGGGTCTACAGAGAGTGGCAGAACACCTTAGGCCCACTTCCAGGGGTCCAAGTCTGGGGTTGTACCATTTTGCAAGATAGACTCACAGATGACAGAGTCCAGCTGCTGGGGTTGAGTTTGTTGGGGCCTTCTGTCCCTAAGGCTATAGTCAGGAGTCCAACCAATTAGCCGTTGAAGTCACTTTGGGGTTCTGGGATTCAAAATTCCAGCCCTTCTCACCCAGGCAAGAGGGCAGCAGGTCAGCACAGCAGGACAGCAGTTCTTCAGAAAAGCGGTCCAGCAGAGTGGCAGTCCTTTCAGCAACACAGCAGTCCTTCTTCCTGGCAGACCATCTACAGGTCCAGAAGTGTAGTGAAGATTTGGTGTCTAAGATCCAATATTTATGTTCATTTTTGCCTTTAAAGTGGGAAAAGCTTCTAGAGCACAGGTGTCCTGCCTTCCGTGCCCTAGCTCCAGACTAACTACAGTGGCTATGCAGCCATTTGTGTGTAGGCAGAACACAGCCTATTCAAGTATAAGTGGGACTGTGCCTAGCTCCCCCTCCCATCCTGCCAGTGATGGTGCATTCAGGCACACCTAAACTCCATATTTGTGTAGCTGTCTAGGAGGAATACACAAAGTCCAGCTATTAACTACACCCACTCATGTGACCCAAAGACAGGCTGTAGGCGTCAAACGGCTTAAGTAGGAAAGTAACAACTTTCTAAAAGTGGCATTTCACAATTGAAATTTAAAATCCAACTTCACCATAAGTTACAATTTTTCATTACATCTCCAAAGACACCAAGCACGAATGAGTTACCTATTCCCATTTGGAAGTCACAGCGCAGCAAATGTAATAATGCAACCCCAATGTTATCCAATGGGAACGGGAAGGCTTGCAGTAGTCAATAATGACCAGGACATATAAATCTTGTATGTACATGTCAATTTTTTAATACAAGTCTCTCTCTCTCTCTCTCTCTCTCTCTCTTTATATGTATTTTCACTTAAAAAAACTAAGGGTACACGGATGTTGTGGTTAAATTTTAAAGGTACAAAACCATAGAAAATCACCAGTTATAGTTAGAAATATCTCAAGTAACTATAATTCGTACCCTAAGGTAACTATATAAATTGTCACTTGCCATGCACTGCTTACTACCCCAAAAATTACATCTTTGATAATATCATTGATAGTATCAATGCAATATCTTTTTTTATTTTTTGCCTTTTACAAGCTATCTGAGACTGCAGGGGGACCCTTAAGGCCTCCTGTCAACACCAGAGCAGTACTGGTGACAAAAATGCAAAAACCCAGCACTCTCAAAACAACGTAATTTATGCATTGTGCTGATATGTTGTGGTTTAACCTTTTGCATTGCAGAGTTCAATCCTGAAAACTTATTTTTAATATGCTTACAAATACTGTTCCTTTGCAATGTATTGCTGCAGGTTTTCAGAGTGTGTTAGGGTGTGGCCCCTTTCCAGGGCCTTCCAGAGACTTTCCCTGCAACATGCCTGGGCGTGGTTCTGGGCTGGGCCAAGACTCTATAAAAGAGAGCCAGCCCAACTCCCAGTGCTCACTATTCAGAGGTCCCAGTGCAGAGCAGCAGCTTCTTCCTGAGCTCCTGTCCCGGCGGCCTATTTGGATCTTCCAGTCTTCTGCCCTTCATCCTTCATTGGTGATCATTGTTCCAGGCGGTAAGACAGTGGTTGGACTGTTCTGACACCGTTATTGAGAATTTTCATATTCTTGGTTTAATTCTTAAATGAGTAACAGATTACTTGCGCGCTACCATTTCTTGATATTTATTTGGTAGTTTACAAATAGGCAAGACGCGCGATTTGTTTCATAAAGGTTTGACTTTGTTATTCATTGCGTGCTACCATTTCTTGACATTGGCATGGTGGCTTAAGAATCGGCAAGACGCGCAATTCGTTTTGTGGTGTTTAAACATTGTTGTCCATTGCGCGCTACTATTTCTTGACATTTGCATGATGTTTTATGAATTGGCAAGACGCGCAATTCATTTCATGAGGATTTAACTTTGTTGTTCATTGCGCGCTACCATTTCTTGACATTTACATGGTGGCTTAAGAATCGGCAAAAGAAGCGCGATTCGTTTCATTGTACTTTGACCTTGTTATTTATTGTGAGCTGTTATTTCTTGACATTTACATCGTGTTTTACGAATCGGCAAGACGCGCGATTCGATTAATGATGATTTGACTTTGATATTCATTGCGTGCTACCATTTCTTGGTATTTTCCATGGTGACACTCGAATCGGCAAGACGCACGATTCTCTCCTGGAGTTTATTTCATGTTGTTTATTGTATGCCACTATTCTAAGATATTTATTATGTAATATTGGACTTGACAAGTTATGTGATTTGTTTCCTGAATCCATATTGTGTTATTCATGGTGCACAATCCTTTTATTGTGTTTACTATATATATATATATATATATATATATATATATATATATATATATCTGCAATATGCGCAATTTGTGTTGAAACATTTTAAGAGTACACAGAAGGCCAGAGTTTCTAGATGCAATATTGTATGGTCCTAGTATACATTCTCAAAACAGGATTTATATGACTGGTTTAAAATTTAGTCAGAATAATATTTCTGATTCTCATGTAAAGGAAAGTACTTGAATAAGAAAGTTTTCATTTAATTCATCTTGATTCCCTTACAGGTATCCGGGCATTTTGAAACTTAGTCATTTTAAACTTAACTCTTAGATTGTTCATGTTTTCAGAGTGACTAGGCTTAGAATCATAGTCTAGTATTGATTTCAGGAGATATAATTTTCATATTGTGTGTTCTAACCTTTTTCTTACTACAGGTCTCCTTCCCAGCTGTTCCCTTCCTAATCCCCTCTTCCCCTCTTGAACTCTCTCAGTCTCTGTGATTTATCTATCAGAGTCTTGGAGCTGTTCAGTGGTGGACGTGTTGGGAACGTGCACAGACCCCGAGGATCTGGTGACTCTGACACCTCCACCCTCGGTCCCAGCTGGCTCCCACCTGCAAGCAGGTAGCTACATTTTATAGCTGCTCCCGGCTAGCTGGAGAAATGTTTTCATATGTCTTCACTGCACGTATATCTGCAGGCAGGGAAGACAGATGAAAACTCTGCTTTCTGACAGTGGGACCTGTTTGACAGGTCCCGCTGTCAGAAAGCGGACTTTGTTTGCTGTGACTTGGCTGCAGCTGTCAAAGCTACACCAAGCCACATCAAACAGCTATGTCCTGGGGGTGGGCATCCTGGGACATTGCAGGAGCCGGCCCTTGTTGGTGGCAGTCGCAATGGCAATCAGTGGCTCCTAAAGGGGGGCTGTGTGGCGCCCCCTACATACAATGCCCCGGGGAGGTGGTGGTCCCTGACACAGGGGTCCAAAACTGCCCCCCTTAATTTTTTTAATATAGCATGGGGAAGGCTGCGTGCCCCCCGCACACAATATGATGAATGCCCTGGAGAAGTGATGGTCCTCTGGGCTGGGGGGGGGCTGGGTGGCCCCCCCACACACAACATGATGAATACCCCAGGGAGGTGGTGGTCCCCAAGGGTGCGGGTGGGTGGCCCCCGCATTAATAAACTTGAAGCCCGGGAAGGTGGTGGTCCCTGGGGCTGTGGGGGAGGCACATGGGCCTTCTCCACACAAATACAACACTTTGCCCTGAGGAGGTGGTGTTCCTGGGGTGCAGCAGGGGGTACACAGGCCCTGCACATTTTTATGACTGACCTAGGGAGGTAGTGATCCCAAGGCTACGGGGAGGGCAGGGTGGCCCTCCCTCAAGAAATAAACAATGCCCCAAGGACTTGGCATATCCAGGGGCTTCAAAAAGACAAAGGGGCTCATTCTGAGCCCGGCGGGCGGCGGGAGCCGCCCGCCTGGAGGGAGCCGCCAAATGACCGCACCGCGGTCAAAAGACCGCGGCGGCCATTCAGACATTTCCTCTGGCCGGCGGGCGCTCTCCAAAAGAGCGCCCGCCGGCCCAGAGGAAATGCCCCTGCAACGAGGACGCCGGCTCAGAATTGAGCCGGCGTAGTTGCAGGGGTGCGACGGGTGCAGTTTGCACCCGTCGCGTATTTCAGTGTCTGCATTGCAGACACTGAAATACACAGTGGGGCCCTCTTACGGGGGCCCCGCAGCACCCCCTACCGCCATCCTGTTCCTGGCGGGAGACCCGCCAGGAACAGGATGGCGGTAGGGGGTGTCAGAATCCCCATGGCTGCGGAGCGCGCTCCGCAGCCATGGAGGATTCCCCCGAGCAGCGGGAAGTCGGCGGGAGACCGCCGACTTTCCGCTTCTGACCGCGGCTGAACCGTCGTGGTCAGAATGCTCGTGGGAGCACCGCCAGCCTGTTGGCGGTGCTCCCGTGGTCGGAATGACCCCCAAAGTGTAGGAGCCCTCTGTTAGTTAATTTTCGTTGGACCAAGATGGCTGCTAACACTTTCTTGTTGAAGTGTTGACAGCCAATCAGAGCTCAGCACGAGATCGGGAGGGTTCACGGAGCCTTTGCGTCCCTGTTTGTACAAATGTGGATTTCCTTTAATTTCTCAAAAACTACTGAACAGATTTACAACAAATAACAAAAATGGCTCTTTCTGGACCAAGGGCTAACTTTCTGCCAAATTTGGTGTAATTCTATCCAGTGGTTTGGCAACTATCGTGCTTCAAAATCCCTATGTAAAAATGAATGGGGAAGATGCCTTTTGAAACCCACCCTTTTTCTTGGCCCCTGCTTGATGGATCACCCTGAAACTTCCCAGATAGCAACTGAAGTGAGCGTCCTATTTTCTTGGAATATTTCATAAAGATTCATCAAACGGTAACAAAGTCACTAGTAAAACAAAAAACACTCTATAGAAACTGAAACTAGGTCCCAACTATAACTACCTACTGGCGACTGGCACTTGGGCACTTGTGTATGTATATATATAATATAAATATATATATATATATATATATATATATATATATATATATATATATATATATATATATATATATATATATATAACAAGCTTTCAGAGTGATGCATAAATTATGCAAAATAGAAGAGAGAACTCTGGATAATTCCCAAGTTTAGGTGGAGAGCAGCTCCAGTAAGAAACACCCTGCAACATCAGCGACGCTCTAAATTTGTCCCTCAAATGACTGTTTTTCTACCAAAGTTTTTAAGCCTTGGTATTGGCACAGTGCCATCCATGCCAAGCTAGAAAGTGACAAAGTCTTTTGCCATTTATACAGCAAAACCTTCAAGCATAGGATTGGTCCAGTGCCATTCTTGCCAAGCTGAAAAACGACAAAAGCCTTTCACCACTCCAGGCATGATATTACAGCTTTGGACTGGTAAAATACCATCCAAGCCAACATGGAATGAGCAAAAGCAACCCCTGACATGTGTTCTGATGTAATTATATCTCTTCAGGGAGGTTTAGATTTGTCCAGACACAAGGGAGCACCCAGTATCAGGCAAAACAACACCCTTTCAGGGTTAGAGTGATGCACAAATTATGCAAACCACAAGAGAAAACTCTGGGTAGTTCCCAAGTTTAGGTGGAGAGCAGCTCCAGTAAGGAACACCCTGCAACACCAGCGACACTCTAGCACCCATAATACACCCTTAAAGAAATACAGAAAAAGAAAGCTGGTTGGAAGCCCGAAAAGAACAGGAGCAAATCAAATAAATTAAGACTGAAATGCAACAAAGGTTGGATAGACTGGACAATGATATTAAACTGGGTAAGCAAAGTAATTTTTCAAGAGACACAGCGGACTATCAAATGGGATGCATTCTCACTTTTAATAAGAAACTTGATCACATTTAGAATACAGGCAATGGGAAACATTAATAAAACAACAGTAATCACCATAGCAATGACCCAGAGGGAATCAGATACTGCTGAGGACACAGAACCATCAAATACATCTGCAACAGCGGATATCAGTGCCTCAGAAGGAGAGAGCAGGAACATTTTTTACAGCAATTCTGCATCTTGAGCAAGCGGCGGATGGAGAACTCTACATCAAAAAAAGGATCAAGAGGGAGAGGCGGAGGTGGCAGAGGAAGATGAAGAGGAAGCAGAGACAAAAAAGAATCAGAAGCAACCCCATGGGAACATGGAGGGGTCATAACAGCAGAGACTACAATGGCAGGTAACAATAACAATACTGTTATCAACTTATCTACGAGAAAGCTGACAGCAAAGAAACTCAGTATTCTTAACCTGGGCCTATCCTTCTGCCCAACAGGATCTTATGACTTTGGAAACACCTGAATTATTGTATTCAAATTCATTAGGAGACTGAAACTCAAAAAATGATTGTAAGGTAACCTAAGGTGAAAAAATAATGGGCACTTGGTTGTCAGCAGTGGAGGATCTCACAGTTGGGGACACTGACTATCTTTTAGTTTTGGTGGAACTACAAGAACAGGCTTGAAGTACTGATGATGTAGAAATTATGCTGACAGAACAAGGTATAGAGTTCAATGAAAGGGCTCCCCTGGAGTTCACGCCAAAATCCAAATTTACTGCCCTACTGGCTCCAACATGATTGATGCATTTCATGAGAAGGTAGATTCTGACCTGAAAAAAACTAGAGAAAACAAAGAAAAAAGCCCTACTAATGCCACCTGGTCACAAAGACAAGCTATTGAATCTCTGCCCAGGGATAGGAGTATAGCAATCGGGCCGGCGGACAAGGGTGGAATTATAGTCATCATGCCTATTGACTTATAAATCACTGAGGCAATGAGACAACTGGGACACAGTAGTTGTTATACTGTTATAACCAAGAAAGAATATTGGGAGACTATCAGACTATCAAATTGAGTACAAGGGTCTAATTGAGACAGAGGAGTACCAATTATTAAAAAATCTTCACCCCAAGATACCAATAGTATATCTTCTCCCAAAGATATATAAGTCTACTACAAATCCACCTGGGAGACCTATAGTCTCTTCAATTGGTAGCTTGCTGGAAAACACATCGAAGTACATAGACCACTTTTTAATACCATTTGTTGAGGAACTACCATCCCATGTTGCTGACAACAGGGATTTCCTTAGAAGAATTGATGGGATACATTGGGAATCTGACTTCCTCCTCATGACATAGGATGTCAAAGTATTGTACGCAACTATCTGACACCAAGATAGTATAGGGGCCAGTGAATATTTTTTGAGGGCTAGACCAGAGAGTCTCCTCTCATATACACATATGCTTATTGATATGAAATTTGTCTGACATATAACATCTTTTCCTTTAATGGGACAATATACAAACAGGTCCTGGGGACAGTGATCAGCACCTGTTTTGCTTTCAGCTATGAAAATTGTCTCATGGACTGGTGGGAGGAGCAGGTGTCCACAGCACCAGAGAACAGGAAGAATATGGAGAAGTTGGTACTCTGGCTACGTTTTATTGATAATATCTATGTAAACTGGCACGGAAGCGAGGAGAAAGCCAGCGGCTTTGTGGAAGGTTAAATAGCAACAATTTGAATTTTGAATTCACTGCACATTTGAGTCAAAGGCACATTGTGTTCCTAGATTTTGAAGTCATAATAGAGAAGAAGAGAGTTACATCTTGCTTACACTGAAAACCCACTGTGGATAATAGTGTATTATGTGCATGCAGCAGTCATCCCAGCCAGTTGAATTGAGTATTCTGTATAGGGAACTGCTACAAGCTAAAAGAAATTTTTGGTGACGCCATCTAGTCTGAGAAAGAAAAATCATCATAATTTATTGTTTCACCCAACGTGGCTACCCTAGAAGGGTACTTAACAAAGCCACTTAGAAAGTTGACACATGCAACAGGAATGACATCCTTTATGGAGCCAAAAATCAACATGGGGGTACCATTACTGCCACTGTGGGGACTAAAACCAGATTGCTAACAACGTTCAGAGGCAAATCAGCTAGTGTTCAGGGGATCGTAAACAAGAGCTTGGATCTTTTATTATGTGAACCAGTGTTTGGCAATACCTTGGGGGATAAACCAAATATTACCTATCAGAAAACTAGATCTCTCAGGGATTTGCTGGTCAAGACAGGTATTAGAACAAATGGAAAAGTGTGTGAGACTATAGGAAAGGTCTTGTCAGGGTTCTAAATATATGGTAATTGCAAAGCGTGTGAACAATCATCCAACTGTAAAGGAATTACCATTCCTGGCACTAACAGGGTCAGACAGATAAAGGAGTTTATTATATGCAGTACACAGTTTGTGGTATGCCTCCTAGAATGTCCATGTGATCACTGGTATTTAAGAAGTACAATACATCCTGTATGTAAGAGGATTCTTCAGCATGCCAAGGCTATAAAGAACCAAGATCAACACTATCCTGTAGCAAGACATTTTCAAACACATCATGGTAGTCAGGTTCATAGGAAACTGATGAAATATATTGGGATAAATCATGTTAGACTAGACCCTCGTGGTGAAGATCGAGTGTCCAGGCTATAAAAAGTTGACTACAGACTTATTATACAGCTTAATACTAAAGCACCTGGAGGCCTCAACCACAACGAGAACTACATGTACACTTGGAGTGAAGGTGTAAACTTGATATTGCGTCAAATTGCTCTGTGCCTAATAGGTGCTGTTTTAATTGTATAATAGTATATTTGTAAATTGTATATGTTTACATTTTATTTGGGCCCTCTTTGAATAGTGCATAGCCTGTTTTATATTTTTCTTTATTTACAGGGAGGAGAGGAAGGGACTCGTACCTGGTGTGCTGGGTTTGAGAGGATACCCTGGATAGAGCATCCTACCCTTTCTTTCAGCACTACAATGGAGCACGTGGGTAATATTAATTTCACTTGTTTTCATTTTTCACTTCTTTGACATTGGAAAGAGATAGATTACTGTACATGGATGCCAATTTGAGAAAGTTTACTATTCTGTGGAGGTTGCTTTGAAGAATTTTGGAAACTGAGCCCACTGGGGCTATATTCTCCTACATGTAGTGTTTTCATTTGGTGCTTTCTTATTTCTTCTGATGTCCTTGCTTGTGTAATTTTGCCGTTTTCATTTCAACTAAGGAGTGAGCAGGCAAAGGTTACCACTAGACAGTATTTCCCACATGGGCCAAATGCAATGTTTGTAATG
The DNA here is from genome assembly GCF_031143425.1 of Pleurodeles waltl. Taxonomy (NCBI): domain Eukaryota; kingdom Metazoa; phylum Chordata; class Amphibia; order Caudata; family Salamandridae; genus Pleurodeles; species Pleurodeles waltl. The sequence goes on along the minus strand of NC_090437.1, from coordinate 3,118,315 downwards.
TGTGTAATTTTGGATTATTATGACTTGCCAGTCAGAAGGGTAATTTTCTTGACCAGCATTAATTTATTCATTCATTTTGAAGTTTATGGCGACCAATAGGATGTTAAAGTAAGTAACTTGTACCCGCAAGAGTCATATTGATGGGGATTTCACAATACATACAGCTGTGAGTAATCTAGCAGACTATTCAATTGGATGTAATGTTACATTTTGCACTGATATGGTTCTAAACCCTGTTTATTACTAATTTATACTTGTTCTAAGATGGCAGCCGCATGGAGACTGTATACTATGCATTAGTCGAGTCCTTCCTCACTATCATTTGCCATCTATTCACTTAGCATACATGGGGTTTGTAATCACTCCCACCCCATGCGTGAACAAGGCGAAATGCTGAAAAGTGTAGCAGGGGCTGGTTGTTTGGAAGAATAAAACACTTGCATCGTACTTTGAGAGCGCATGACTCATCTTCCTGTGTGAGATGGCTTTTGGGTATATATAAATATATAAATATAAAGACACACACACATATATGTATATTTGTATATTACCTAGTGGCAGTTGCAACTAGTTAGTTATAGTTAGGACATAGTTTCAATATAAAAAGTGTTATTTTACTTGCCTATATCTTTGGCACTGCTTCACGAATCTTCATGAAACTTTCTAGAAAAGTTTGCCAGTCTCATCAGCTGCTGCCTGGAAAGTTTCGGGGTGATCTGTCTGGGGGAGCCGAAAAAAGGGGGCCCCAAAACACCTTTTCCCCTTTAATTTTTCTATAGGGATTTTGAACAGCAATAGCGCAAAAACTACTGGATGTAATTACACCACATTTGCAGGAAGGTAGGTCCTGGTCCAGAAAGAGTGTTTTGTTTTGTTTTGTTGTATTTCTGTTCAGTAGTTTAAGAGAAATTAAAGAAATTAAAGAAAGAAACAGAAGTTGATGAAGTGTTGTCAGCCATGTTGGGACTTAGATGAAGCCAGGTCTAACAAAAAAGTAAAACATACAGAAAAGGGGCCTGGGTACGAACACCCTGACCCCTTAGCTCTGGTGGTTTGGTTTCCCCCCCCCAGGGATAAAAAGCATTTCATTTTTATTTTATGAGCTGAGTCATGGTGGATTCGCAGAGCCCCCATAAAATAAAAAAATAAAAAAACAAGCGCAGTCTACCTGTGCTTCATTATTACAATGCCCCCAGGTGGGGCAAGCCCTAGGGGCTTATGTGTAAAAAAGCAGGGGGGGCTCCTGCCCCCTCTCACTGCCCCGGGGACCACCACCTCCCCAGGGGGTTCAGGTAATATTAAGTGGAGCAGACTATGGCCCTCCGCACCCTAGGGACTACCCCCTGGGCGAAATCCAATTTTTTTGTGGGGGGGCCACCACCCCCAGGACTATGTCTAAGCTGGAGGAGCCCACGCGGCCCCCCTCTTGGAGCCAGAGACGGCTGTGGGGACCACCACCCCCCAGGGCTGGCTCCTGCTATGTCCTGGGGTGCCCACCCCAGGACGTAGCTGTTTTCTGTGGCTTGGCTACAGCTCTGAAGCTGCAGCCAAGCCAAGGCAAACACTTCAGATTTTTACAGTGGGACCTGTAAGGCAGTTCCAGCTATCAAAATGCAAAGCTGTTATCTCTGTCCCCTGCACGCGAGCTGTAACTCATGTTCTCGGCATGCACTGCTAATTACACCACAAATTACAGCATTTCTTTTTTTGTCCTCATAATATACACCATCAGCGAAGAAGGGCTGTAACCGTGTGTCTCTCAGGGTATGACCCTTCAATACGTAATTCCCCTATCTCCGCTGTAGACCAATGGCAGCTCGTGTACACACCAAAGATGCATGCACCTTTGCCGGCTAGTCTACAGTCAGACTTATCCTCTTAGAGAAGGGAGGGTTTTAATCATCGGACTATGGTATGGGGAGGTTACTGATTTACTGGGCATTTTCCCATATCAACCACAATTTGTCTCTTTTACTGGGAGCACCCATACGCTCTAAACTGCAGAAATAATTGGTAGACACCACCCACTACAAAACAGTAGGAGGAGCCGACAAAGTACACCTCAAACAAAGTTCTCATCTAGCAAGAAGAATAAATACAAACATCAGTTTCTTCTAGCTCCCCGAGAGCTTCATTCCCTAAGTTGACCCACAACACATCCCAAGATTATCAACGGAAGGGCTACCTCCACCTGAGAGCCTACAGCAACCTTAAGCACTCTTTCAATGGCCACCCAAAAATCACTCAGCCTTGGGCAATACTAAAACATATGCAAATCATTTGCCTTTTCCTCACCACAATGTGGGCAAGATGTTATCGTCTTCCTCAGAGCTGACAGTTTCTCTGGGGACCAGTATACTCTATGTATTGTAAACAGATGATTTTTCTTCAGAGCAACAGATTTAGTAACTGACCAAAGCATGGAGCATGGTGTTTCCATACATTACCAATATCAAGGACTGGGAACCCCCCCCCCTTTCCGTGGGGGACAATGCCTCTAACAGTGTCTGATACCATAACGCAATTTATTTCTGAATGGATATCTGAACTAGATTCTCTTCCCAACTATTCTTCCCAACTCCTTCTGCCTGGAGAGTGGTAACCCATCTGGCCAACTAGTAAACCAGGATATCAACTCAGAACCCTCCAAAATTTGCCCCCAGTTCATCACCCCACTAGCCTTTAATGGAAGCGCCAGCTTATCTGTGAGACACTCAGGAGTACCTGGAGAGTCAAAACAGGAGCTAAATTGCTATATTAGGTTATCCCAAACGCTAGCCGGATCTGCCAACAAATTCTTCAGGCATTCCTAAGATTCTTCAAACTGACCATTTTGAAGTATTTCGGGTGACCAAACTTATATAAAAAAAGTCCCCTGCCTTCATTAGATCCCGAGTCAGTGCGTTCCAAAATAAGGTATACTTCGAACTATCTTGTAACAAGATCGTCACACTCTTCAGCTGGAAAGCAAGATAGTATTTATAAAAGTCTAGCCCTTCCCCTGCAGCTTCAGACAGCTGAACTGCCATGGTTGGTGGTGGGGGCTCAGAATCAGTCCCAGCACCAGGCCTCCTGTCCTTCCTGCCTGCAGGGGCTGGCCCCTTGCCTTTCCCAGCTGATGGTGATTCTTGCCCTTCACCTTGGTAGCCGGTGGTGCCTTCTTGCCCTTCACCTTGGCAGCCGGTGAGGCCTCCTTGCCCTTGGCAGCTGGTGGTGCCTCCTTGCCCTTGGCAGCCAGTGGTGCCTCCTTGCCCTTGCCCTTGGCAGCCAGTGGTGCCTCCTTGCCCATGCCCTTGGCAACTGGTGGTGCCTCCTTGCCCTTCACCTTGGTAGCTGGTGGTGCCTCCTTGCCCTTGCCCTTTGCAGCTGGTACAGACACACTGTCAGTGCTGATGGCTGGTTTCCTGGAGACTCTCCCACCTGCTGTAGCTGCTGACACTACTGTGGCAGATAACTGGGTGGCTGCGGTGCTCACCTGGATTCTGACCACCCTGGCCCGACATGAAGGACGGGGAAGGGGTAGGGAAGAGGTCAACAGTGGAGAGGAAAAGCTTCTTAAGGACACTGGGGCGGGAAGAGGGTTAAGGTCTGGGATGGAGGAAGAGGGAGTGGTAGTAGGAAGTGTCAGTCTGCTGTGTTTGGGTGCAGGTGCATGGGCTGGATGCTGCTGTGAGGTGGATGGTTGTTGGGTGTCTGGGTGCTTGCGTTTGGGTACTTTGGGAGGCGGGGGCACAGACACAGTGGGAGAGGACACAAGGGACGTATGCATGGATGTAGGGGTGGTGACTACCAGTGAGAGGTGTGTAGTGATAGGTGTGCTGGTAATAAAGGTAGTGGATGAGGATGTAGTGCATGCAGGTGTAAGTGGAGATGCTACTGGGAGGGAGGTGGACGAGGAGGAAGAGGGGGACACAGAGGAGCCAGTGGATGTTGGTATGTCTGCATCTGGGTGGTGTTTGTGTGAGTGCCTGTGGGATGATGTGTGGTGCTTGTGTTTGCCTGAGCCACTCTTGTGTGTTGTCCTGGGTGCCTGCTCATCTGCCTGTGTGCTTGGGATAGGTTGGGGCTGAGGGGAATGGGACTGGGTAGAGGAAGCTGGAGGGGGAGGCTAGAAACCGGGACAATAGCTACCATCAGTGAGGAGGCCAGAGCCTGGATTGATCTCTGTTGGGCCACCATGCCAGAGTGAATGCCCTCAGGGAATGCATTTGGTTGTTGCAAATGGGCTGCCAGCCCCTGGATGGCATTCACTATGGTTGACTGCCCAACAGAGATAGATCGCAGGAGGTCAACAGCCTCTTCACTCAGGGCAGCAGGGCTAACTGGGACAGGGCCTGAGGTGCCTAGGACGAAGGAGATGTCCACCCTCCTGGGTGAGTGGGCACAGGAAACTCGCTGAGGGGCTGCAGGGAGGGTGGTGCTGGTACATGGGTGGCGGCTGTACCTGTAGTTGGGGTGGTCACAGAGGTTCCCGCTACCACCATGGAGCTACCATCGGAGGAGGAATCACTCTCAGAACTGTCCTCTCCAGTCTCCGCCATGGTGCTCCCCTCGTTCTCCGTCCCACTGGTGCCCTCACCGTTGGTGGATTCAGCCTCCTGGGCCATGTAGGATGCAGCTCCTTCTGTCGCCGGTGCCTCTGATCCTCCGCCAGATGATGCTAATGCTCAGAAGGACAGGGTGACAAAGCAAAAAGGGGTGGGGGAGACAAAGGATACACTTGGTCAGTGGCAGCACCAACACCACCGTTGGCGTACACTGCACCTTCACGCAGGGAACAGGCCTACGCACTATGCAATGCACTACCAGTCACAATGCTAGTCACCAGCCCAAGAACAGGAATACCTAACTCCAATAGCAGCATACCTCACACCCACAGACCCCTACTTAGTAGTGGATGCCTACTAGCTTTGTAGGAGGTGGGGTCAATTAGCCCCTGTCCAATATGGGACCTACCCTGCAATGTCCGGCCTGGCCTAGGGGCACCCACAGGCCCACATCCCCCACCCGGAGACCACCCCACCACGCTCAAGTAGTATATTAGGAAACTGTACTTACCCCCTTGTGGCTGCTGTGATGCCCTCAAGCACCCATCCAGCTCCAGATAGGCCACCGCCAGTATGAGGAACATCAGGGGGGTCAGGGTTCAACAGGTACCCCTACCTTGTTGGGAGGCCATCCCCAGCTGGGCCTCTGCCATCTTCCTTGCCCAGCATCCCAGCATCTCAGATTCTCCCACCGTTTGCGACAGTGGGTTCTCTGCCTGCCATAGACCCCCTAGGTCCACACGTCCTTGGCGATGGCATGCCATATACCCTTGTTCTGATGGGCGCTGACCTGCAGACAAAAAAAAAAAAAAAAGGTATCAGGCACACCATCTGGCCTGTTACACTCATGGCCCACCATATCCCTCACATCCCCTTATACACAGACATTGGCCACCATACATGTAGAATGCTGCCCAGGACCCTTCCACCACCCCCCTTACATGAGGCCCTCACACACAGCACTCCATGCGTTCATGCCCAATACATCGTGCTCATAGTTTACTCACCTGTTGGTCTGGAGGCCCATACAGCATTCGGTACTGGGTAGGACCCCATCCCCAATCTCTCCAACTCTGCAGCGGTGAAGGCAGGGGCTCTTTTTCCAGTGACTCGAGCCATGGTCGATTCCAGACATAGGTCACAGCAGCACATGCAGTGTAGGTTCTCTCCTGTTGAAGGTCAGGTAGCAAGTGAGAGAACAGGTAGAAAATGGTGGTCACGTCCGCGGCAGTGCGTACCGTCAACTCCGGCGTACATCGCCATTGGCCACTGTAACCCATAGGGCCCAATAACAACCAATGAGGAGTTGCACGGCAGTACTTGACCGCCTCCCGCAACGGTGCATAACTTCAGCGGAATTACCTCATTTTCACATGTCCCTCCATTCAGGACAGGCAGACACCATTTCGGGGGTGGGGGGGGCAGGCCATGGCACCTAACTGCGTCACAGTACATATAGGCACAATTTGGGCCTATCCAACAACATACTGTTTTAGTCACAACATGCAATGCAGGGTTCAGTTTGGGAATGTGGAATACTGACCAGCTGCTCCCTTTTTTGCCCCCTAAATTATAACCGCTGCAGATGAATAGGCGATGGAGACGTACCCCTGTGTACAGACCCCTGGTGGACTTGGCAACAATGGAGGACAGGCACATTATCCTCACCTACAGACTTGGCAGGGCCACAATCACGGAGCTGTGTGCCCAATTGGAGCCAGACCTGATATCTGCTATCCGTCACCCCACTGGGATCCCCCCTCTTGTTGAAGTCTATCTGTGCTCCATTTCTTTCCAAGTGACAGTGGGCTTGGCAGCACAATGTCACAGCCAATGTTCTCAATAGTTCTGACCTGAGTGTTGTCTGCCCGGTTTAAACACAATTACAGCTACATTGTTTTCCCCCAGGTGGAGGATTTGGGCACAGTGAAAGCTGACTTCTATGCAATGGGACATATCCCCAACATTATTGGGGCTATTGATGGTACACATATTGCATTTGTTCCCCCCCCGAGAAATGAACAGGTGTTCAGAAATCGAAAGAGCTTTCACTCGATGAATGTGCAGATAGTGTGCCTGGCGGACCAGGACATCTCCAAAGTCAATGCAAAGTATCCTGGCTCCGTGCATGATGCTTTTATCCTGAGGAATAGCAGCATCCCATATGTGATGGCTCAAATGCAGAGGCACCGGGTGTGGCTAATAGGCGAGCCCATGGTTCCCACCCAGTATATGTTGGTGTATGGATATGGTGTGGGCCCTAAGGATTAGTGTTTGGATAACAGGTATCCCTCGATATTTGCAGGTGACTCTGGTTACCCCAACCCCTCATAGCTACTGACCCCAGTGAAAAATCCCAGGGCAAGGGCAGATGAATGTTACAAGGAGGCATATGGGTGAACAAGAAGAATAATCGAGAGGACATTCGGCCTCCTGAAGGCCAGGTTTCAGTGCCTCCATCTAACAGGTGGTTTCCTGTGCTACTCACCCAAGAAGGTCTGCCAGATCATCGTGGCATGCTTTATGTTGCATAACCTTGCCTTGAGACGCCAGGTGCCTTTTCTGCAGGGGGATGAGGCTGGAGATGGGCGTGTGGCAGCAGTGGACCCTGTGGACAGTGAAGAGGAGGAGGCAGAGGATGAGGACAACAGAACAGCAATCATTCAACAGTACTTCTAGAGACACACAGGCAGGACACTGTAACTTCGCCTTCCATTGACAGTTTTGTGTTGGATATTGTACATGGCAGGCTATTTTTAACACTACTATGGCCACTTACTGCACCCTTTGGCATCTCTATTGCAGATATATGTGCCTCAGTCTGGCTCCTGGTTTTTTGACTGCAGCCAACTGCAGGTCATACCTATGTATACATTACTGTACAGTTGAATTGCAATGTTTACAGCTTGTAACATGAATACATACTTCAATCGACAGACTCCATATTTGTAGTTTTACCAAGGGTGTTCTTTTAGGCGCCAATAAGTGGAGGGGGATGTGCAAAGGTCCAGGGTAGAGCCCATTCTAATTGTTTTACAGGTGCATTGTCCAAGGGGGCATAGAAAGTGGAGCAATGGCAGTTGAAGGTGGACAGGGTGACAAAGTGGGACACAAGGGTGACATTCAGGAGCATCTTATTTCCTGGTGGGGGTCTTGGCAATGTTCTCTGGCTTCTGCCTGGTTCTCCTGCAGGGGGAGGCGTGCTGGTGGCCTGTTGTTCCTATGGCGGAGCCTCCTGCCCACCAGCGGCAGTGGAGGTGGAGGGCTGTTCATCGGTGTGTCTAGTGTCAGGAACCCGTTGGTGTGCAACTGCCTCCCTCATGATGTTGGCCATGTCTGCCAGCCCCCCTGCAATGGGGACCAGGGTGGTGTGGATGTCCCTCAGGTCCTACCTGATCCCCAGGTACTGTCCCTCCTGCAGCCCCTGTGTCTCCTGCAACTTGTCCAGTATCTGGCCCATCATCTCCTGGGAATGGTGATATGCTTCCAAGATGATGGTGGTGGCCTCATGGAGAGTTGGTCCCTGGGCCTGTACTCCCCTTGTCGCACAGCAGTCCTCCCAGCTTCCCTGTTGTCCTGTGCTTCTGTCCCCTGAACAGTGTGCCCACTGACACTGACCACGGGTACCTGATCGTCCTGTGTTTGTGGGGTGGCCTAGGGTCCCTGTAGTGGTGGACACACTGCTGAATTATGTGTCCTGGGGACAGAGGTATGGGCCCGCTGGGTGGGTGCTGTGGTGGTATTTCCTGAGGAGGGAGTCTCCGTGGTGGTATGGGACTGTGCCTGAGTAACCGACTGACTGGAGGTCCCTGATGGGCCAGGTTGGTCATCCAGATCCAGGCGTCCAGAGTTGTTGTCATCACTGTGGGCCTCTTCTGGGGGGGACTGGAGGTTGCTGGCACCTCCTCTCCGTTGACGTTAGATGGGGGATCTGTGGGTATGTAAATGCAGTGTTATAGTTTCTGCTTGTGACATCTTGTGCATGGGTGTGTTGCCCTGTATGGTTGTTATTGCCCTGGCAGCTTTGCCTTGTGTGCATAGTGATTTGGTGGGCTAGGTGATGGTCTCTAGTGTGCATGCTTTAGTGATAGTTGTCCATGCAGGTCTGTGATGGGTGTCCATGCATTGGTGTTGCATGCAGGGATTGGTTTTGGGAGGGGTGAGTTGTGATGGTGAGGTGTGCGTGAGGTGGTGAAGTGATGGGAGTGAGGGTGAGGGTGAGGGTTGGGGTATGTGATGGCATGCAGGTGGGGGGGTTGACAGTAGTTAAGATTTGAGTTACCAGAGTCCAGTCCTCCTGCTACTCCTGCCAGGCCCTCAGGATGCAGTATTGCCAAGACTTGCTCCTCCCATGTTATTAGTTGTGGGGGAGGAGGTGGGGGTCCACCGTCAGTCCTCTGTACTGCTATCTGGTGTCTTGCTACCACAGAACACACCTTCCCCCGTAGGTCGTTCCACCTCTTACTGATGTCGTCCATTGTTCTTGGGTTCTGTCCCACGGCGTTGCCCCTGTCCACGATTCTCTACCATAGCTCCATCTTCCTAGCGATGGATGTTTGCTGCACCTGTGATCTGAATAACTGTGGCTCTACCCGGATGATTTCCTCCACCCTGACCCTTAGCTCCTCCTCTGAGAATCTGGGGTGTCTTTGTGGTGCCATGGGTGTAGTGTGAGTGGTATGTGTGAGGGTGTGTGGGGTGATGTGTTGGGGTGTGTGCTGTAAGGTGCGTGGATGGAGGAAGGGTGATGGTGTTATGTGGCTCTGGTTCTGTGGGTGCTCTTGGTCTCTCTCTCAGTTGTCAATATTTTTGGGTTGTAAGGGGTTGTGGGTAATGTGGGTGTGTGTTTTATAGTGGTGTGGGTGAGGTGTGTATATTTGTGTCAGGTGTGTGTAGTTTGAATTGTCCAATGTGGTGTTGTTTTGTTAGGTTGTGTGTATTTTGAGCGCAGTGATATGTACCGCCAATGGTTTACCGCGGTTGACTGTCCACCACGTTGATTTGTGGGTCATAATGCTGTGGGCGTAGATCTGTTGGCGTAACAGTGTGGGTTTTGGTACTGCCAGTTTATCACTGACCTTTGGCCTGGCGGACTTGTGTGTGTGTCTGTATAGTGACGGATTGCTATGTGTGGGTCATAATATGGGTGGCGGTAATCTGCCGCGCCAGAGGTATGTTGGCGGCGGTCTGCATTGCCGTAAGTGGGATTTACCGCCAATGTCATAATGAGGGCCATAGTGTCTAATATGTAGGGTAGCCATAAGGTGAAATACTTTAGTATCAAAGACACATAGATATCAATTAAAGAACTTCCTTCACCATCATGTAATAAATCATGAAAAATTGGTGGCACGAACTATTTAAGGAACAGCAGGTAGAAGCATAAACAGTATCTGAACTTTAGTTTGTTAAAAACAAAAGGACGTATTCACTATAGCATCAGTATCTGATCCAGTTATCGTAAGTAAACAATCTATAAGTACGGATCCAGACCCCACAACAAAAAGGTAAGATGGTAATCGTAACATACCTGGTTAGGTTGACGAGGTGTCCGCCGTCAGAAGTTAACCAGCAAGGAACCGAGGGGCTGTGTGCGACAAACATAAGTAGGGCTCAATCAAAACAGAAAGGGGACTGGTTTTAATTCTGAAGCATTCAAATGGCAAGAATAGTGGCGGCCATCTTGTAGATAAAATGCTAATATGATCTGAAATATACAGACCAGTTGCCATACGGAAATAATCTGTGAGTCCCAGCGCCCACAACAAAAGATTAAGAATGGTTGTGGTAATATAACTAGTAAAGTTAACGTGGTTTACGCCATGAGAAGTTACCCGACAAGGAGCCGAGAGGGGCTGTGTCCAATGAACATAAGTATGGCCCATTGAAAACAATGTTTTTGGTTGACCATTGGACACATGGGAAGTGCTTTTAGGTTTCCATTACTGCCTTTACTTTATTTATGCTCACTCAAATGATGTGGTAACTTGCACCCCTGGAATTTTACTTAATATAAATATTGTCACATACCTTAGGCTTTTTAGCATAATATGGACATGACATCTTTGGATGACAATAGAAATGCGTTAGCTGCAGAATTGTTTTCTTTTAATCCTGTTCCTACCAGAGAGACCAACACCAGAAATACAAATTAGAGTTTGGGACAAAAGTTTATTAGACTAAAGCATCTAAAGAAACAGGAACCTCCTAAATGGTGGTATGCCATTACTTTAAAGACATACTTAGAACTTAAACAAGTACCTCGGCACTCAAGGTAATAATATTTCCCTTTTTCGATGACCTAGATCCAGACCTATTGAAGGAATGGGAACACTTAATTACCTCATCCTCACTAGGTATGATCGATATTCTTATAAGACATGCAGACAGGAAGAGGGAGAAACCTTTGATAGATACTGCTGCTTTGGAAAAGGAAGTCAAGGATATGAATATGCCAGATGTCACAGAGAGGAACTATAATATCCTCAAAGATGTACTTAATGCACATCAATTTTAAACTAAAGAGAAAAATTTGAAAAAACTCAGGGGGAGATGGAGGGGACTACAAGATTGGTCATATTTATACTTTTTCTCATAAATGTGATGATATTAAGACTGATGTATAAACTAGGCCTCCCACAAATATCGGGACCAACATATCTGCTTCCAGTAGTACATCGGATGTCTCCAATGTTTCCAGTGTGGAAACTGACCCACTGATAGAGGGCACCTTAACTATGGGCCCATTCGTGGCACATACATGCTTATCTTTTTTAAACGAACTGGGGAGATACAGAAGAGGGACCCAACTGAATTACTACAAACAGAACTCAAACATAACACAACCAGGCGGGGTGGGGTCAAACACAGCAGACACAGACAAAAGAGTAGGCATGGCTATGAGATCACCCTCACGCAACCAGAGAACATAAGCATAAATCCTATGGTTTCTTTATATGACGACTCAAATTTGAGCAACTCTAGATTCTGTACAAGTGATAAGCCTGCCTGATACTGTACTATCTGGTGATGAAATAAATATATTTAGCAAAGGTTTAAGTTTCTGTCCTGTTTCTAAACCTAACTTTACAAATACACATGTGGATTTGTTTAAATGTATAAGACGTCTCAAATTGAAAAAAAAATTAATGGACAAACCCAATAAAAACCATTTTAGTAATGCCATTAGTTCCAAATGTAACATAACCATCAAAGACATACAAGATATACAAATGCTGCTGTCACTTGAACACACAGATTCATCGGTACCCCAAATACAAGATATTTTAGAGCACCTCAACATTAGGTCCAACCTTGAAGTGGACAGTGGTCTTAAACCCAGATCCGCCTTCATCCCAACCTTGTCTTCGGACAATTACATAGATGTATTTTATAAGGCAGATAGTACCGACCTATATCACTTAGAAGACAAATACAAAGCAGGTGGGAGTGTACACAAAAACAATCTTGGACCTAATGAACAACAGGCTTTAAAGAGATTAACTAGGAATAAGAAACGTGTCATCAGGTAAGCGGATAAAGGTGGCAATGTGGTAGTTATGAACAAGCTGGACTATATAAGAGAAATTGACAGACAACTGGGGGATACTAAAGCATATGTACATTTGATTGGCAATCCACTATCGGATGTTACACGACTGATAGAGAAAAGACTATTATATTAGAGAGAACCTTGTCTCATATTGGACGCTGAATACAAATACATGTACACACCTACACCACGAGCACCCTGAATCTACATACTTCCCAAAGTTCACAAACAAGGCACCTTCCCTCCAGGTAGACCCATTGTATCTGGAATTGGGTCACTTTCAGAACACATCTTGGAATACATTGATTGTTTTTTACAACCGTTAGTACGCAATCTGCCATCATAGATCCAAGACACTATGGGGGTTATTACAACTTTGGAGGAGGTGTTAATCCGTCCCAAAAGTGACGGTAAAGTGACAGATATACCACCAGCCATATTACGAGTTCCATAGGATATAATGGACTCGTAATACGGCTGGTGGTACATCCGTCACTTTACTGTCACTTTTGGGACGGATTAACACCTCCTCCAAAATTGTAATAACCCCCTATGAATTTACTAAGTCAACTGGAAGACATTGATTGGACCAGTGACTGTAAGTTTGTCGGTTTGGACGTCAACTCATTATAAACATCCATTCCTTTGGAAAAAGGTTTGGAAGTGCTTTCTGCCATACTTTCATAGAGATGCCTCTCTTTTTGAACATACGAACATGCTTATCGACCCTACATGCTTGATGTTGGAGAAAAATGTATTCTTACATAATGGCAATTGATTTAGACAATCCCAGGGAGTAGCGATGGGAGCTAAATGTTCACCGTCTCACGCTAACCTCTACATGGGACACTTTGAAAATCAACATCTATGGACAAACAGCCCACCCAACATTTTACAACACATTTTATTTTGGGGAAGATACATAGATGATATATTTGTCATCTGTACAGGTACCATCCCAGATTTAAACATGCTTATAGGTCATCTAAATGACAATTATAATCTTGCTTTCACTCATAATGTGGGGTTGGACCACATTGACTTTTTAGATGTCTTTCTATATACTAAGGACAATAAAATATTATCCAGAATCTACAGAAAACCAACAGCAAGTAATTTGATTCTGCATGCACATAGTGCACACCCTTGCACACAAATTAACGCTACCCTATATGGGGAAATGATTACAACCAGACGTAATTGCAGTGATGATACAATATTCTTACAAGAAATTAAGCTGTTGGAACAACGTTTTCTAAATAGAGGGTACACTAGCCATGTTATCTCCCTAGCTAAGAAACGCATAATTTTCCAAAAACCGTAGCACTTTACTCATACACAACAAAAATAAACAGAATAAAAAACAACGCTTTTCTCTAAATATAGTCCTGTTAGTTCCACAGTATATCGTACACTGAAATGCCATTGGCATTAACTGTTATTGGACCCTTGCCTAGATAAGATATTAAATAGGAGATCTTCTAAAGGACATAATAGAGGATGAACATTCAGAAATTCATTGTGTCCTAGCTACATTGACCCATTGGAACAGCAAAAACTCAAGACATGCTTGCCCTGCAAACCGCCGGGTTTTTTCAAATGTGGTGGTTGCATTATGTGCCAGTTTGCTTTCAACAAAATTACTAACTTCTTTTACAACTCACGAGGTTCACCAAATTAAACAGTTTATTAATTGTAATACTAAATACACGGTATACTGCATTGTATGTGTTTGTGGACTTCTCTATGTGGGCAGTGCCATACAACTCCTCACACATGGAAACTGAAGTTCTAAAGATGATTCCATGGTATTACTCAAATCCCCAATCACCCTGGGTGGGGTATAGAAACAAGGAACTTAGAAAACGTGAAGCCAGGTGGATTATTAAATTAAGAGCGTTTGAACATGGCTTGAATATTGAACTACATGTATTCCTGTAATAAATTATATGGTTACAACAGTTCCTTTTGAACAAGATATATACAATTTGTATATGTTTTACTCTGAGTAGATTAACAGACTTCACAACCATGATGATTATATTAATATTTAATGTGCCAAACTGTTTATGACACAAGCTATAATATTAACGTGTTCTGATGTTTCAGTGTGAACGCTGGACACTGTATACGTTATCAAAATTGGACGCAATCTATGTACATTTATCTAATTCTCTTCATTGGTACACATTATATGATTTGTTATTTTATAAATGCTTGACTAATTACTTAATAATTACTATCTCACTTATGACTCTTAGGCCCTCATTACGACTTCGACGGTCTTGCAGAAAGACCACCTAAGCCACGGGTGCCACAATACCGCAAGAGCTGCGGAAAAGTCACATCAACATTGCCGACGACTCATAATAGAGCCGGCGGCAATGTTGATGTGCAGCGGGTGCAGCAGCACCCTTCACGCATTTCAGGCAGTGAAATGCACAATGGGGCTGTGCCTGGGGGCCCCTGTACTGCCCGTGCCAAGTGCATGGGCACTGCAGGGGCCCCCAGGGGCACCCCGAGTCCCACTTACTGCCAGCCTTTCTATGGCAGTGTTTACCGCCATGGACAGGCTGGTGGTTGGGTATTACGACTGCTTGGCGGAAGCCTGGTGGTCAAGTGGAGGGGCCGGCGGTATGGCCGTGGCTAATGCACCACAGACATAATACACTGGCAGAACACCTTCAGTCTGTTGGCGGTGTTACAGCCAGTGTACAGCTGGCCGCCAGGGTCGTAATGACCCCCTTAGTGTCAATTTACTCTTATTCTTTCTCTCCTCCAATCTACTTTTCTGACACCAACTCACTTATTTAGACATGTTTAACATGGAGACCTTTCTCTTTCACATATTTCCTTTTTTCTTCAATGGTGAGATAATTTTTAGCCAACGTATATCTGGGTCTGGTCATCTGCATATTATTCTTATTCAACTCTTATGTCTTGCTTGGAATACACATGTTTTGACATACGTCAATTTGAACACCATAAGATCTCCGCTATTTTTTCCTTCGTTTTAGAACTTCGAATGAACAGCAGTCTCATCTATGTTACTATTTTTGCCCCATCTATTTTTGTGTTTTGTAATTCATTGGTTCATTGCTCAAAATTCCTGTCAGAAAGGCCTGACCTTCAGGCTCTGTGACAGATAAACGCAATATACAATCAGTGTTTAACTTACAAGATGGCTGCCACTTTTCCTACCATTTTAATGCTTTCTTCTAACACTAGTTCTTTTTGTTTGTTTCCAATGGGCCATTCTTATGTTCGTCTCACACAGCCCCTCTGTTCCTTGTTGGGTAACTTCTCACGGCAGACGTCACGTTAACCTTACTAGTTATATTATGACAAACATCATTAATCTTTTGCTGTGGGGGCTGGACCCGGACTCATAGACTGTTTACGTATAGTAACTGGCCCGTACATTTCGGATCATATAATCGTTTTATCTACAAGATGGCCACCACTATTCTTGCCATTTGAATGCTTCAAATTTCAAACCAGTCCTCTTTCTGTTTTGGTTGAGCCCTACTTACATTCGTCGCACACAGCCCCTCAGCTCCCTGCCGGTTAACTTCTGACAGTGGACACCTCGTCAACCTAACCAGGTATGTTACGATTACCATCTTACCTTTTTGTTGTGGAGTCCGGATCTGTACTTATAGATTGTTTACGTACGGTAACTGGATCAGATACTCACGCTATAGTGACTACGTCCTTTTGTTTTTAACAAACGAAATTTCATATACTGGTTATGCTTGTACCCACTCTTCCTTAAATAGTTTGTGCCACCAATTTTTCATAATTTATTACATGATCGTGAAGGAAGTTCTTTAATTGATATCTATGTGTCTTTGATACTAAAGTATCTCACCATATGGCTACCCCCCACATATTAGACACTATGGCCCTCATTCCTACTCTGGCGGGCGGCGGTCGCCCTTTCGACCTTCCCGCTGGGCCGGCGGGCGCTAACATTGTTAGCGCCTGCCGGCCCAGCGGGAAGGCGGCCTGCAACACTGAAGCCGGCTCCGAATGGAGCCGGCGGTGTTGCAGGTGTGTGACGGGTGTAGTTGCACCCGTCGCGCTTTTCACTGTCTGCTAAGCAGACAGTGAAAAGCATGCTGGGGCCCTGTGAGGGGGCCCCTGCACTGCCCATGCCAGTGGCATGGGCAGTGCAGGTGCCCCCAGGGGCCCCAGGACACCCGTTCCCGCCATCCTCTTCCTGGCGGTGAAATCCGCCAGAAACAGGCTGGCGGGAAGGGGGTCGGAATCCCCATGGCGGCGCTGCTTGCAGCGCCGCCATGGAGGATTAGCCCAGCCGGGGGAAATCCGGTGGGAAACCGCCGGACCCGGTTTTCCGACCGCGGCTTTACCGCTGCGGTCGGAATGGGCTTTGAAGCACCGCCAGCCTGTTGGCGGTGCTTCAGTCATCCGCGACCCGTCAGAATGACCTCCTATATTCTCATTTCTAGGGTGGTGCATTCACACAATAGTTATTATGTTCTCATTGTTTTTAATTATTACAGCTTGGATATTGCCTACATATCTACTATATTCACAATCTTATGGCTGATCTACGTTTGTTTCATATAGTGATTTACATCCCTATAACCTCTTCCTCTTCCCCTTTTTTCACTTGCTACATTTTATTTGTTTCTGTAAAGATATAGGACTTATAATGGCCCTCTAAATTGCTAACTACTATATATCAATTTGGAAGACTTGGAAGTTGTCCAGTTTGGGGACATCACACTTAATTAGTTATTGGACCACGTTACAACAATTGACCTTCTATATTTCTCAATTGCAGGTAATTTTTCCACATCTCTTTATATACTGTGGCTCACATAATGTATACAATTGGTGAGCAATATATATATTGTTTACCTTCCATCTCTCCTTATACATGAATTTTCAGGTATACATTTATCCTTCAGCTGTTTTAATTGACTGACCGGTAATAAGTACAGTATCCAAACTGCCAACATTTTTCATAGATGACTTGAATCTGATCTCTCTGGTAGGTCTACTGATTCAAATAGCGTCTTGTGACCATCTATTACCTTCTCATCCCCTTTGGAAAGGGGATTCTTTGCCCACATACTTCAGGTGTGATTTTAACACATACACGCATACTGATGCATGCTCACCCTTGAAATATGTTCCAGCACTAACATGATTCCTTTTGGAAATAAACGTGGTTTCTTTGGGGACAATTACAGTTTGGCACTTTTTTCACCTATTCACTCTTAACAGAGATACCTGTTGCAGTATCCTCTTACTTTGTCATGCCCCTATGCATTCGCTGACTGCGTTTTTCAACAAGTACACAAATTCATTTATTTGCAGCCTTGAAAAAGTCATTGTGTGACGAAACACGTGTTGGCTGCCATTATAAAGAATAATTACATCTGGCTGTTATTACAAAGATGGACTACGAACTATCACTTCGTGACCTTGAGTGAATGGGAATAAAATTACATCAAGGAGGACTTTCTTTTTATACAACTAAATTAAGAAATTGTTATTTAAGTGAATCTTCGTTGGAAAAATACATTTATTTAGAGATATAATATATTGAACATTAGATTCTCCAACAACCAATGATTACTGTTTATATACATTTTATTTTAGTGCTGTGGTCTTCAAGCAAATATTTACATGTTGTGTACAGTTTGTGATACATGCAGTGTTGTCTTTAGGCAGTAGGACATGAACGACCGCTTAGCACCACTATACATGTTTTTGGTTGACCACTGGACACACAGGGGAAGTGCTTTTAGGTTTCTATTACTGCCTTTGCTCTATTTATGCTCACTCAAACAATAAAACAATCTTGTGGGGCCAAGGGGAGGCCTTGAAGCTACCCCGTGGTCCCAGATAGCCTGTAAAAGACAAAATACATTTTGTTTTTGTAAAATAGCTCACCTAATGGTGAAGGTCCCAGACCTTAACCCTGAGAGTTGAGGGTTTGAGTCTTGGTGTATACCAAGTCCTTTCCCTCCTTTAATTTTTTTCAACTACAAATGTTTAAGGCTCATACTGAATGATGATTTTAGAGTTTTTAATTGACAAATAAATTTTTGATTTCAACTTATGCAGAAATATCTAATTCTAAATATGTTATACATCAAAGCCTAAAAAAACTCTCTCTCTCTCCCTCTCACTATCTTTCTCTCTCTCTTTCAATCTCTTTATCCCACTCACACACTGTAGGAAAGTACTATCTTGCCTGGCATGTTACCCCCATATTTCACTGTATATATGTTGTTTTAGTCTATGTGTCACTGGGACCCTGCCAGGCAGGGCCCCAGTGCTCATAAGTGTGCCCTGTATGTGTTCCCTGTGTGATGACTAACTGTCTCACTGAGGCTCTGCTAACCAGAACCTCAGTGGTTATGCTCTCTCTGCTTTCCAAATTGTCACTAACAGGCTAGTGACCAATTTCACCAATTCACATTGGCATACTGGAACACCCTTATAATTCCCTAGTATATGGTACTGAGGTACCCAGGGTTTTGGGGGTCCAGGAAATACCTATGGGCTGCAGCATTTCTTTTGCCACCCACAGGGAGATCTGACAAATCTTACACAGGCCTGCCAGTGCAGCCTGAGTGAAATAACGTCCACGTTATTTCACAGCCATTTACCACTGCACTTAAGTAACTTATAAGTCACCTACGTGTCTAACCTTCACCTGGTGAAGGTTGGGTGCAAAGTTACTTAGTATGTGGGCACCCTGGCACTAGCCAAGGTGCACCCACATCGTTCAGGGCAAATTCCCCAGACTTTGTAAGTGCGGGTACACCATTACACTCGTGCACTATACATAGGTCACTACCTATGTATAGCGTCACAATGGTAACTCCGAACATGGCCATGTAACATGTCTAAGATCATGGAATTGTCACCCCAATGCCATCCTGACATTGGGGAGACAATTCCATGATCCCCCGGGTCTCTAGCACAGAACCCGGGTACTGGCAAACTGCCTTTCTGGAGTCTCCACTGCAGCTGCTGCTGCTGCCAACCCCTCAGACAGGTTTCTGCCCTCCTGGGGTCCAGGCAGCTCTGGCCCAGGAAGGCAGAACAAAGGATTTCCTCTGAGAGAGGGTGTGACACCCTCTCCCTTTGGAAATAGGTGTGATGGCTGGGGAGGAGTAGCCTCCCCCGGCCTCTGGAAATGCTTTGATGGGCACAGATGCCGCCCATCTCTGCGTAAACCAGTCTACACCGGTTTAGGGATCCCCCAGCCCTGCTCTGGCGCGAAACTGGACAAAGGAAAGGGGAGTGACCACTCCCCTGACCTGCACCTCCCAGGGGAGGTGCCCAGAGCTACTCCAGTGTGCCCCAGACCTCTGCCATCTTGGAAACAGAGGTGTTGCTGGCACACTGGACTGCTCTCAGTGGCCAGTGCCATCAGATGAGGTCAGAGACTCCTTCTGATAGGCTCTTACCTTTCTTACTAGCCTATCCTCCTTCCTAGGTATCCAAACCTCCTTTTCTGGCTATTTAGGGTCTCTGCTTTGGGGACTTCTGCAGATACCGAATGCAAGAGCTCACCAGAGTTCCTCTGCATCTCCCTCTTCACCTTCTGCCAAAGGATCGACCGCTGACTGCTCAGGACGTCTGCAAAACTGCAACAAAGTAGCAAAGATGACTACTGCAACCTTGTATCGCTTCATCCTGCCGGCTTTCTCGCCTGTTTCCTGGTGGTGCATGCCCTGTGGGTAGCCTGCCTCCTTCTTGCACCAGGAGCTCTGAGGAAATCTCCCGTGGGTCGACGGAATATTCCCCCTGCAACTGCAGGCAACAAAAGACTGCATCATCGGTTCACTGGGTCCCCTCTCAGCACTACGAGTGTGGTCCCTGGAACTCAGCAACTCTGTCCAAGTGACTCCCACAGTCCAGTGACTCTTCAGTCCAAGTTTGGTGGAGGTAAGTCCTTACCGCCCCACGCTAGACTGCATTGTTGGGTACCGCGTGATTTGCAGCTGCTCCGGCTCCTGTGCACTCTTCCAGGATTTCCTTTATGCACAGCCAAGCCTGGGTCCCCGACACTCTAACCTGCAGTGCACAATCTTCTGAGTTGTCCTCCGGCGTCTTGGGACTCCCTTTTCTGACTTCGGGTGGACTCCGGTTCACTCCTCTTCTAAGTGCCTGTTCCAGTACTTCTGCAGGTGCTGCCTGCTTCTGTGAGGGCTCCCTGACTTGCTGGGTGCCCCCTCTGTCTCCTCATCCAAGTGGCGACATCCTGGTCCCTCCTGGGCCACAGGAGCATCCAAAAACCCTAACCGCAACCCTTGCAGCTAGCAAGGCTTGTTTGCGGTCTTTCTGCGTGGGAACACCCCTGCAAGCTTCTTCACGATGTGTGACATCCATCCTCCAAAGAGGAAGTTCTTAGTCCTCTTTGTTCTTGCAAAACACCAAGCTTCTTCCATCCGGTGGCAGCTTCCTTGCACCCTCAGCTGGCATTTCCTGGGCTCCTGCCCACTCTCGACACTGTCGCGACTCTTGGACTTGGTCCCCTTGTCTTACAGGTACTCAGGTCCGGAAATCCACTGTTGTTGCATTGCTGGTGTTGGTTTTCCTTGCAGAATCCCCCTATCACGACCTCTGTGCTCTCTGGGGGTTGTAGGTGCACTTTACACCTACCTTACAGGGTCTTGGGGCGGGATATTTTTCTAACCCTCACTGTTTTCTTACAGCCCCAGTGACCCTCTACAAGCTCACATAGGTTTGGGGTCCATTCGTGGTTCGCATTCCACTTTTTGAGTATAAGGATTGTGTTGTCCCTATACCTAGGTGCTCCTATTGCAATCTATTGTAACTTTACACTGCTTGCATTACTTCCTTTTGCTATTACTGCATATTTTTGGTATTGTGTACATATATCTTGTGTATATTTGGCATCCTCATACTGAGGGTACTCACTGAGATAGTTTTGGCATATTGTCATAAAAATAAAGTACCTTTATTTTTAGTATATCTGTGCATTGTGTTTTCTTATGATATTGTGCATATGACACCAGTGGTATAGTAGGAGCTTTGCATGTCTCCTAGTTCAGCCTAAGCTGCTCTGCTTTAGCTACCTTCTATCAGCCTAAGCTGCTAGAAACACCTCTTCTACACTAATAAGGGATAACTGGACTTGGTACAGAGTGTAAGTACCCCTTGGTACCCACTACAAGCCGGGCCAGCCTCCTACACACACACACTCATACCCTTATGTACCCACTCACAGACCAACTGAGATACTCATGCACCCACTCACAGACCCACTGAGACCCTTGTGCACAAACACACAGCTCCAGTCAGACCCACACGACCCACTCACAGTCCCACTCAGACTGTCACACACCCACTGACACCCTTGGGCACCCACTCACTTTGGCCAACCATTGCCACACATGGTCTTCAGCCATGCGCGGCGGTGGTTGGATCAATGTATTGTAATGAATCTTGCTATACACAAAAAAAACTATATAAATTTACAGAAAAAACACCAAAGGGACAGTATAGTTGCTAAACAGAATTTAAATAAACATAGGAATTCACTTAAAAAAACAAAGGTTCCAGGGACATTATAGTCAGGCTCACATTTAAATGTAACAAACCATAGAAATTTACCAGTTATAGTTAGAGTTATCTCAAGTAACGTTTAGCTTGTGCCCTCGCAATGCACTGCTAATTACCTCACAAATTACGGCACTCATGACTTCTTTGATAACATCACTGATAATATCCATCTAATAGTTGGAGTAACATTTTTTACAAAACAATTGTGCATGTTATAGTTACCTTATGGCCCGAATTATAGTTACTTGAGATAACTCTAACTATAACTGGTGAATGTCTTTGGTTTGGTACACATTTAAAATGTGAGCCTAACTATAAAGTCCCTGTAACCTTTGGTATTTTTAAGTGAAAAAAAACAAAAAAACAATATATATATATATATATATATATATATATATATATATATATATATACATATACATATATATATATATATGTATATATGTATATATACTTATGTGTGTGTGTGTGTGTGTGTAGTAGACACTAGCTTTTTCTATGATCCACAACAACTTTGACTAATGTGTGCGAACCGTTGCAAACCTGCTTCTCCTGTTTCATTTTGTGAGGGCTGAAAGTTTGAACCACTGCACCACTTTGTAAATCTGGCAAGTTTGAACCATTTCACCACTTTGTAATTTTGGTGTGGTGATTTCAGCCTCATTGTGATACATTAGTCTAAAAAAAATGATGCAAATATGGTGCAAGGAGGCGCTAGGCCCTCTTAAATCTGGGCCATAGTGTGATCTCTTAGGAATGCAGACAACATTTGTTTATATGTCTGCAATTCTCATACTTTCCCACATTTGCTAATGAGTACTTCTATTTTATCCTTTAGCAAATATTTGAACGTACAAAATGGGTGTGAGGAAGCACAGCCATTAAAGATGTAAATGTCACTTTCAACTCTATTTCAATTTGGACAACAGTCAGGTGACCAATATAATTCATCATTAATAAATATAAAATGAGGATGGTCACAAAACACTAAGGTAGTCATTATGACCCTGGCGGTCATGCTCCACCACGCCGGCCGTGGCGGCCAGTCCGCCGATAGCGTGACGGTGCAGGACCTCCAAATTTCGACAAAGGACGTGAACTGGTTGTTTTGCAGCCAGTTCACCACCTGTGAACCATGGGCGGTAGGACCACCTGGCCAAAGATTGACCACCTGCGACCAGGCGGTCCACCTAACACCGCCTGTGGTATTTTGTGCATCCTTACCACCAGGGATTCCATGGCGGCAGGCACCGCACGGAATTCCTGGTGGTAACAATACTGGTGACAGGAATGCTTATTTCTGTCACCACTGCAGGACTCCCCAATCCCCCCATGCAGGACCCTCCCCCCACCCCAACCCTGTCTGAAGCCTCCCAGCCCCCCAAGAAGTGACACCCCGCACCGATACCCATTCCAATTCCCCCACACCCTGATCCCCATTCAAACCCCCCACCCCGTACATCCACACAGGCACACATACATACACGCATGCACACATACACGCACACCCATTCACACACACATGCACACATGGACTGGACCCCCCCACCCCTCGCATACATGCATTCACACACACACACATACTCTTGCATACACACGCACACAAACACACACAACACCCCCACCCCCTCCATTCACACAAACACACCCCCCCATTCATGCATACAAAACTTGACACCCCCTCTCCCCCGTCAGTCGATCACCTAACCTGGTGGTCACAGTGGCCATCCAGGAGGGAACGGGGTCCATGGCACTTGCTCTGCCACCAGCGCCCCACCAACACAACACCACAACGCCTACTACTAAGTCGTAATAGGCGTGGCGGTGTTGTGTTGGTGTGGCGGTGCCAGCAGAGCAACCTCCACTGCACTGCCAACCGCCAGTATGGCTGCTGGAGGGTCTCAGCCCAATTTATGTCAGGACTTCGGGGGTCTATGTTGTAGATAGGATATTATTCCTCTATAAACCAGCCACCCATGCGATTTCAACATCTGGCAAGCCTAAAATATGCTCAGCTTGATGCTTTTTGGCATACTCTTGAGCCCAAAACAATATAACTATGTCCAATGATCCAGACACAAACACTCTAGAAACACTGGCTGATTATAGGAAAGTGAAACACAGATGTACTGGCATATAACACTGTCCAAATAGATATTATTTAAAACATTACAAGTATGAAGAAAAGAGTGTGATTGGTTATATGTAACATTGGGCTACTAACATAGTCCAAACAGTACTAAAGAAGCGCATTAGGAAAAAACTCAAGACCTGACTTTTCAACTAGGATGTCGAACCCACAGCGCCCAGATACCCCTAGGGGTGACAGTGCTGCGCTTTACAAATGCAGATTGTTTGACATTATATAACAATTGACTAGACTGTAGATATTAACAATATTATAGTGTACCTACAAACAGTTTGGTGACCTTTACGGTCATATTACCATGATTACAGGGGAAAGCTAACATGTACATGGAATGTACTGTGTGATTTGTTGACAACACATGAACTACAGACTACCTTTGACAAGAGAAAAATCGTAAGTAATGCTATGCAACCTAACAAGCACAAATGAGCTATACAAAAGCACACTGCTATTGGAATTTCTTCTCCATTAGGCTAGAAATACAGATTAATAGCACTGGACTTGTGCAAACAGTATTCACATTAGCTCAGTAAATGCAGTGTAATTTTACAGTGCAATTTGATTGTAGAAAATTGACTTTTACATTGACAAATAGGTGATATACTACAGGTTGTAAAATATAAACCAAATGATGACACTTATTTTGCTGTTGCAAAAAAACACGTTCCAAGACAAAAGAGTGGATTTTAGGTAAGAAATGCTGCTAGTTATTATGAATTACATTAGAATTTTAAGTAGAATTCAAAGTTAAAAAAGCACATTATTAAAATGGGATTTTTCACTATCCATTTATTTTTTGTTTTTCTGCAGTGGGGAGAAGTGTGGCACAATGGTTAGAGCGGCAGACCTTGCTGCAGAGATCAGGGCCAGGGTTCAATTCACCCCACAGCGGGTCTTGGGCTCAATTCCCTTGGACCAGATAATTCTCGCCTCAGTGCCTAATCTAATTAATGGGTCCAACTATTTTCAATAGCTTTCTTAATCTCCACAACAGAGCTTAGATGCTTGGCTTCACTCTGGGGCTGCCCAGGAGTGGGTGCCTCACAGGGAAAAGCCAGGAGGGGTTCCACAGTGTTATGCGTACAGCGCCTTGAGACCCTAACGGGTGAGTAGTGTGTGTTACAAGTGCAAAGTTTATAGTGTTTGAAGAACAAAATATTAACTTCATCTCATAAATAAGGAGCAGGGTGAAGATTGAATTGAATATGACTCTGTCAAAACTGAGGTGGCATGGTGAGGCAAAAGACGATGGGTTGCAGTGCTACCCTGACCTATTACCAGTGGTTACAATTATTGTAAGAAGCCGCCCCTTACCTTTTGTGTCTTACATGTACCACCCTGGCGTGGCTAAGCACACATGTGGCACCCGCGCTCATTGTGTCACAGTAACCAAGCTGTACTCAGCAGATGATCCCAAAATTAGGGTGAAACCGGTCCAGGATTGCTTGTGTTTCAGTTCATTGTAGACATGCATTGGTATTGCGAGCTGGACTGTTGACATATGGAGCAGGGTGAAGACTATGTGGCATATTTATGAGACTGTGGCGCAGTGCAGCAATTCACCTTACTGTGCTGTTTCACAGGGAAAGGGCAAGAATGTGCCATATTTAAAAGAATACAGTGCATTCTTACCTTTGTCCTTGCGCTGTTGCCATTTTGGCAGCATAGCACCTATACAGGCACCCTTACAGCATGGTGCAAGGGTGCCTTCGTTATAAGGAGGTTGTTTTTGTGTAGCAAGGGACACCTCCCTGCATAAAAACAATCCACTGATACATTTTTCTCCTTCTATGTGTGCTGCACAGTGCACATACATAAAAAAAGAAAATAAATAAGAGAAATAAATATGTATCCCCTTATTGAGCCTCACTGGGGATGTGCAGCAGTTTTGGTACATTGCCAAATTGACCACTTCTGGAAAATCAGGGAATGCATGAAAAATCCAATGGTTTTGGGTGGGCACACCCATGCAACACCCATGGAACACTTCCCTTGGGAAGAGTAATGAAACACAGCAATTTGTGCTATGTTGCATTACTCCAGGTTTATGAGACCACTCAGGGCCATGCCCTGTCTCATTTTTTATTAAATTTGGTCCAGTGGATGTGGTCCCTGGGGATCAAGAAGGCTCGAAGAAGGGGACCACTTACCCATTCCCCTTCTTTATAGGTTTGGTCCCAGAGGATGGGATCCTGTAGGTTAATGAGGCTCAGGAGGGAGGTCGCGCTGCCCCCTCCCCAATTGTATTGTATTAGGCCCCAATGGATGTGGCTCCGAGGTCCTTTTTAGGCTTTGGGAGGTGTTGTGTGCAATTCATCCCTGTTTAGTTGTATTTGGACCCAGGGGATAGGGTCCCTGAGGACCTTCTAGGCTTGCAGCCCCCTCCCCTTTTTATTGGAATTGGCCCCAGGGGTTGGGTTCCTAAGGGCCAATTAAGGGTTAGGGAAGGGGCTGCATGCCCCCTTACTCTTAATATATATTTTTTGCCCCCAGGTGATGGGGTCTCTGGGCACAAAGGCCAATCCTTCAATGTGTACACCAAAGGCTTTGCGTATTTAAGGGTTGAAGGCCTCCTGGGGCTTTGGACATAGGGCCTGCGAGCAGGCCAAAGGCTGTGCACAGCATTGGTTTATTTGCCTATGGAAGGCTGCTGCTGGGATTTGGATGCAGCACCTGGCTGTATTCCAGGTCCTGCAGCCAATCCTATGACACCCAATGGCAAAAGGCGTGTGTAATATGGAGTTGGCTGCCTTCAAGGGAGGGTGGCTGCCCCGAGTGGGTTGACCACAGAGCCTGGCACAGGCCTAACCCTGTTGCCAACTACCTGCTGTGCATGGCCGTAGGCTAAGCGCACAATAGGGTTGGCTGCCCATGGGAGTATGTCTCAAGGCCTAGCATGGCAGGAAGTTGGCTTTAGGTACGTAGTCACTGCCATATTTACCTAGCTATAAAGTTACTTTAACCTTTGATTTTTCAGTGAGTAGATAGATCGATAGATAGATAGACAGAAAGATAGATAGATCTATCTATCTATCCATACACACACACACACACACTCACATATATATATATATATATATATATATATATATATATATATATATATATATATATAGAGAGAGAGAGAGAGAGAGAGAGACAGAGAATGTGCTTGTGCACTGCCTATGACCTTACATATATCGCATCACTCACAATATGTTAACTTTATTGATGGCACCTCAAATTACATCATTGATAGCATCACTGATGACATCATCCAATCACTGTGACACCAACTTATAGAGTTGGTAAACTTGAGGTAATTTACCACGCTACACCTGTGAATAATTTTCTATTCATCTTCATGGGATCACCCTCTAAGGACTTCAACATTTTAAGTCAAGATATACATTTATTGCTGTAATGACACCTTCTTTCATTTCCTATTGACAAGGCTCCATGGTTTGGTAAAGTATGTTACACACACTTCTGAGATTAACCTAATAACATGGAGACTTAGGGCCTGATTACAACTTTGGAGGACGGTGTTAATCCATCCCAAATGTGACGGATATACCACCTACCGTATTACGAGTTCCATAGGATATAATGGACTTGTAATACGGTAGGTGGTATATCCGTCACATTTGGGACAGATTAACACCGTCCTCCAAAGTTGTAATCAGGCCCTTAGACTCATGCTTGCAACCTCTGAATGAGATAAACCAACTGTAAGTGGGACAACCTTACCATTTACATTATTCAATAATTTACAATGCCTCAAAAGCTTTAGTGAAGTTCTCGCAATAAACATGTACAGCTTATACAATTTGTCTTTATCACTGTAATACAACTATTTAATATGGACATGTGTCTAAATGTCATCTGTTAAAATGTTGGTATGCTTACTACACATATCCTCTCTTCCTACACTGACCAAAGTATGCATGTTCAGTGGTTCATTATAGAATGACCATAGCGCAGAGCTATTTGCTGTACTGCCACAGCAGCATGCAATGTCAAATTAAGTTATACAGGGGAGAAATAAAAAGAAGCATTGCCAAACAGGTAACTTTGAAAAACCCTAATTTTAAATTATGTGTTTTCTTCTAGCAATGCCCTTTAATGCCATGTCCATATATTCACATTAGGGTGCACTCCATGACCTTCTCGGTAATTGTTTCCACTTGAACAATGACAACTTAAAATATGCATTTTAATCAACAGCTTGCATTTTCTATAAACCAAATGCTGCTTTTCTGTTTCCATAAAGCCAAAACATAATTCTAGGTTCTAAATTATGAATATGAAAGCAGGCTGATGCCTTAAGGGACTCTATGTAGGCTATTGTACGCAGATTGTTTTTATAACTAATCAACTCAGTAGAATTAATTTTACTGAAATAAAGATCTAAGGAGGTGGGTTTTTTGTTTTCAAAATGAACAAGTTACCACAGTTTTCCCTATGCGAGCTTTTTTATAATTTGGAGTAAGAGAGGACAGAAACAGTGTCCTCTCTGGAGGGGAGCTCCATCCAGAATTAATATTCATGAGTTTCGTTATCGTGTGAAGGTCTGGTGTCAAGTGTCCTTTTTAGATCTGGTTTAAAAGCAGAGAAAGACATTTTGTTTTCAATATGAATAAGGTGAGCTGTGGGTTAGCCCCCTTCAAGTATTGGTTTCTGCTGCCAACTTTCTTCAGCCATTGCTCTGAGAACTTCTTTTTACAGCCCAGAGGAGCATTTGTCTCTCACCTCATTCTAATGGTTGTTTGCTGAAATATTTCACCATCTTGGATGTGTTCCCATCACGGAAAGAAGGATTCACCTCTAAAAGCAAAATGTTGGATATGATAGCTAAATGCTTACTTGAAGTGGGATCTAAAACTAATATCTAGTTTTGGCTTTGTGATTTCCTAATAGTGAATTTTGGAGGTTCGCTATTAGGAAATTGCAAAGTCGGATGTATAACAGTGTGTTTAACACTGTTTGCGAATCCCTATGTTCGTGAGGTAGGTCACACTTTGCAACCCTATTGGGAATGCCCGCACTCACAGCAGATCACCATATATGTGACTGCTTTTTAAGCAAAGCAGCTTTTTTTTAAATGCAGCCCATTTTCCTTAAAGGAAAACACGATGTATTTCCCCCAAAAAATTGAAGTTTTCTTTTAACTTTTTCAGAGTAGGCAGTGGTTCGTGGGACCACTACCGGCTCTGAAAAAATATTTTCGCTTCCATTCACAAAGGGGAAGGGATCTTGTGGGGACCCCTTTTTGTTTGCAAATCGGTTAGCACCAACTTGAAGTTGTATGGCAAACGCATTCACAGTCGCAACAAAATCTTACATTCCCTGAGGCTCGCTATGAGGAAGGGACGCCCTTGGCATTCCCCTTCCCAGTAGCGACTCGCAAACCTATTCTGGAGTTGGTAAAAGGTTATTGACTCGTGAAATAGAATTGTTACATGGGGGGAAAAGCCTTTTGGGCCGTTTGCAACCTGGAAAATGCTTTCATACATCTAGCCCTAAGAATATAAATACTACGGATTGTGTCATGGATGTGTTACTTTTAAAGAAAATTATGGTTGGTGTTAAAAGAACCTACATAAAAAAAAAAAAAATATGTCATTTCAAAATAACACCTGACAAATATTATCCTACATTTAGTACTTAACTTGATGAGCTGTGTCATTACTTTACTCAAGATGATGTTTCTATCCTAAATTTGGATGTTCTATTTTCCATTTAATTTGGGTTGTTTTATGTTCCATTGTATCGTGTATGTTCCTTCAAATTTATGCTTGCTTTATGCATTATGGTAATGCTTCTTTTATGTCACTGTTTGCACAATCGTGGTCCATCTTCAAAGTCACTTGCCGCATATAACTCTCCAGTCCTTCTCCATTGTTGCTGATTGAGTGTAATACCAGTTGCCAGTTACAATATTATGTCTTCCATCTTAAAATATGGTATCCCACTGGCATTAATAACTTACATGCATACCATAGTTTATGCTTGTGCTTCTTCCTGTGCAGTTACGCATTTTTGTGTTTTATGATTTCTACATTACATGCATTGGATGCTGTAAGAAAATGCCTCTTTTGTATGGTCATTCCAATTTATTCCGGGCTGATGCTGCTGACTTTGTTTGAGTCTGTGCTTTGGGACCATACTAACCAGGCCCAAGTGTGTGTGCTCTAACCCCAAAATGTTTTTAAAATTGGCCACACTCCTGAATGGCATATTTACCTTACATGTAAGTCCACAGCATATTGGACAAATATGTTCCCATGGCCTTTAAGTGAAATGTGACTAGGGGACTGTAGCACATATTGTGCCACTTCTAAAGTGATAATGCAGAGCATATCTCTAGGCCTGCAGGCTGGGTATGCCATTGTAAAACTGACAAGTCGATGTAGCACAACAAATCCTTAGCCAGGCATAAACTTTACTTTTTAAAACATATAAGTCACTCCTAAGGTAAGTTGGCAGGGTACATAATATTTACTAAGTAAATAATATTTACTAAGTAAGATGTATATATTTCAAGTTTTACATTGTCTGGTAGTGATAAACCTTCAAAGTTGTTTTTCACAGTGGTAAGGCTGGCTCTTCCATAGTCCATACGAAAAAACAGGGTTACCTTATAACACATTATAATGTTTAGCTTCAATTTAGAAGTAGCTAGAAAATTCAAGGACTCATTTTAATAGTAATTTAAAATCCAGCCTAATGGTTGGATTTTATATCACTATTTTCAAAATTTGACTTTTAGAAAATTGTCAGTTTTCTGCCGGAGTCAAATGTGCTTTTTCTGCCAGTATTCACTGTCACATAGGAGCTGAGTGGCTCCTTCATTAGGTGTGAAGTGGCTCTCAGTGCTGGGTCAAAGAAATCGGGGTTGACCTTTTCCTGACAGTATGGCCATGTAGGTTATGCCTTTCGATCTTAGTTAACTTCAAAGGATGCCTACAGTTTCACTAGCATTTGTAGCTCACACCTAGGAATGCCTTCCTATTGTCTTCATAGCCAGCTTGTATCCAACCCTAGTGGGATGGGGAGCTACCCCAGAATTGTATGAAGAGACCACAAGGGAGGGTTTGCCCTTTATCATATCCAAACCTCTGGGTGGAAAATGGGAGCTCTTCACAAGGGGAAGAAAGGTTCTGCCACATTGGTTTTATGAACAGAGGAGTAATGTAGGATAGTTTACAGTCAAACACACAGGAAGTGCTTCAAAAGTGGGTGGGGTAATTTTCCTCACTGCTTAGGCAGTGGACAGCAGTTGCCCTCAACCATAGGCTGGCACTGGGAATAAATGTGGTGCCCCAGTATCCTCTTCAGAACACTGCTGGACATGTGGAAGACAGAAGAAGGACTGCACTGGCTGGACCTCTTCCCACTTGTAGCAAGAACCAAGACGTGGACTCCACGGACTAGTTGGTTGGTCTGTTAAGCTACAGGGACAGTGTCATGCTTAGGGGCAGATTTAAGAGCTCATAGCACCTCCATGTGCCAGATTAGCTTAATTGCTTTTTTGGCAATGTGGCCCAATGAGGCTAAAATTTCTGCCACAAATTTACAAAGTGGAGCAATGCATGCATTGCACCACATTGTAACCCTTTGCGCTACATTATGCCTGCGACAGGCATAATGAATGCAAAAAGATGTTCTTTGTGTAATTTTTTGGCACTTTTAACACCTGCTCAGAGCAGGCATTAAAAGGAGGCATACCATTGCTTACAATGGGCCTCAATGGACTTTGCAGGATTAGCATAAACATTTTTCACACTAATCCGGTAAAGCTCCGAACTAGCGTCAAAAACGTTGATGCTAGTTTCTCTAACTACAGCAATGGTGTGACGTGTCTTAGATATGGTGCACACATGGTGGCGTTAGTTGGGCACTAAGGGGCGCAGGGAAAGTGGCGCTACACTGGATGCAGTGGCACCTTTCTTAAATCAGGCCCTTAGTGTGTCTCACTAACCTGCTTTCCTGAATGTAGGAGTCTGGCCTTGTTTGTAGTGGGTACCTTGGGTAGTTACACCTTACACCAGGTCCAATTATCCCTTGTTAGTGAATGTAGTAGTGTTCTAGCAGCTTAGGCTGATAGAGGTAGCTATAGCAGAGCAGCTTAGGCTGAACTAGGAGACATGCAAAGCTCATGCAATACCACTTATAGTTACACAGTACTTATGCACAAGTAAAGACAATCCTCAGTGTTACCAAAAACAAAGGTACTTATTTAGGTGACACAGTACCAAAAATATCTTAGAGACAATACTCCTTCTGGAGGTAAGTATTATACACAATATATACACTAGACACCAAAATTAGACGAGTAAATAGTCATAGAGCAATGCAAACAGTAGGAAATCCTATAGACTGCAATAGGAGAAAATAAGTCTAGGTGCAACACAAACCATATAATAAAAAAGTGGAATGTGAATCACGAATTCCCCCCTAGACAAGTGTAGTGTGTGCAGAATTGCTGGGAGATTAAGACTACAGTAAAGGTAAGTAAATCACCCCACCTCAGAGCCCAGAAAAGCAGGAATGAAGTACTGCAAGTTTCCTTAGGACACACTACACCTCGTTTTTGGGATTTTGCAGCAGCCAACCAAATATGCGAAGAACAACCGTGGATTATTGGACCTGCAGACCTGCAAAGGAAAAGGGACCACGTCCAGAAGTCAAAAGAAGTTCCAGGAAGGACAGGAGCCCCTGCCAACCCAGAAGAGGGTGCAAAAGAAGAGTCCCCAGTTAGTTGAAGACTCCAGAAATGCACCCTAGGAAGATGCCAGAGGGTTCCTGCATAATGCAAAAGATGTCCCACAGCGTGCAGATGAGATTTCGGGTGGAAG
Organism: Pleurodeles waltl; assembly: GCF_031143425.1. Taxonomy (NCBI): domain Eukaryota; kingdom Metazoa; phylum Chordata; class Amphibia; order Caudata; family Salamandridae; genus Pleurodeles; species Pleurodeles waltl. The sequence goes on along the minus strand of NC_090437.1, from coordinate 3,085,648 downwards.
GCACCAACATGCCTTGGCTATGGCAAAAGTGTATTTTTCATCAAAAAGGCGCTGGATGGACCCAGGAGGGACCTGGGGGCCTCAACTCTGTGTGAAGAGGAACAGGGGGATCTCAGCACCTCAGAGAGCCGTCAGGATGCCAGCCAGCACCCCCAGAAGCTGCAGGATCTGGGTTCAAAGGAGGTGCAAAATGCGGTTGATGCAGCACAACAGAAGGTCCCACGCTGCCAGAGAACAACTCAGCAAGTTGAGCGTCACAGGGTGGAGTGCTGGGGATCTGGGCCAGGCTGTGCATGAAGGAATTTTGCAAAGAGTGCACAGAAGCCTCAGGAGGCGGAGAAGACACAAAACACAGGGGTGCCATCATTCTTGGGGAAGGCAAGGTCTTACCTCCTCCAAATTGCATCAGCAGGACCTCAGGAAAGTCTTTGTCAATGATGTCCACCCTCTGTGTCCTTAGGAGCAAGCTCGTTGCTGTGATGCACATTGTGGACACTGTTGCAGTTGCAGTTGCTGACTTGGAGCTGAGGTCGCTGAAGAAATGTGTCTCTTGTGGACACTTTGTTGCAGTTACAGCATTTCTTGGAGCAGGCTGCAATTGATCCGAGGTCAGAAGAGTCTGAAGTCTGTAGTTGATAATGATATACCTAGGGGGAGTGGAGAAAACATGTGAGGGACACACTTACATATGCACAACATGTTGTGTATGAATAACTGCTATACAATATGTAGGTTACACACAAGCAATGTATGATGTACAACTGTAGTGACATGTATGAAGTGATAGGTCTGGACTGTTGTGGGGAGAAAAAAGTCATGTGTGCATGCGACTAAGGACTGAGGTCCATACGGCCTTCATGGGGCCCATGACCAGGAAATGTCAGCGTGGTGCTAGCAAAATGGCAGCCCCCTGCCATCCAGGTGTGTAGCAGTGGAAGTGACCTCATGCTGCTGGCAGTTATTGTTTTGGCGCAAGGCGGTGTTCACCGCAGTGTACCCATTCATTGTTTAACATGGTTGTCAATGGGGAATCAGGGCCTATCATGTTAGCCACCGGTGGTGACGGTGCACACCGCCGTGGACCGTACGCCATGTCGTCACCCCAGGTTCACTTGACTCCCAGATTCTGTGCATGGAAGTACTCCACTGAGTGTGCTGGTGTGTCCTGACTCTGGTTACTAAAATGGCATGAGCCACAGGGGAAAGTGCCCGGGCCTTCACCACGGAGGAGCTGGAGAAGCTGGCGGACTGGATCCTACTCCTGTATGCCAAGTTATATGGGCGATGAGAGGAGCAGGTGAGTAGGCGGATGACGTGCATGGATGTGTGTGATGGTGGTGAATACCTGTATGCATGTGTTAATAGTATGTGCCTGCACAGGTGTAGAATGTGTGGCAAGTACTGTGAGTGAGGTGGTGAAATGATGTTGTGAAGTGTCGGTCCCATAGGGGACGAATAGTCAGCGGTATCACATGGCCATTTTCTGAACTCTGTTTTTCTTTTCTGTGTGTCCCCTACAGGTCAGCACCCATTGGAATTCTGGCGGTGGCATATCCAGACATGGATGGGTGCTTCAAGGCTGCACAGAAGCCACAAGGGAGTGAGTACCAACACCATATCATGCCTCTTTGATGGATGTCTGAGGGTGCTGTAGTATGTATGCTGTCTAGTGCCAGGGACTTTGACAGATGTCTTACAGCAATCCGGCCCCCATGGGCACTGACATGATTAGGGGCAGGTCTGCAGTTCATCAGGTCCTTGTGTCATGTGGAGAAGTGTTCTACGCTAAGGTTGTGGCCACTAGTCAGGGGCATTGGCATGACTATAGCTGTAGGTGCAGCGTGTTGTTGTATAAGCTGGGTGGGTGTATGAGTGAACCAAATTTGTACATCCATTCAAGTATTTACATATATCTCTCATGTTTTGTCTCCCCACCCCTGTACTCTTGTGTTGACTGTGTACATCAGCATCATCTGGCGAGGGAGCATTGGCACCAGCGAGTGGGGATGCAGCGGCCCATGGTCAAAGGGGGCCAGTGGGTTAAAGGGCGAGGGGAGTACCACAGAGAAGGCTACTATCACTGGTGGTAGTGACTCTGATATCTCCTCCGATGGGAGTTCCCTGGTGGTGGCGGACCCTAGTTGTCCCACCCATTCTTTGTCATCTTTCGCCACCCCCGATTCCATCACTGCCCTCCCAGTTGCTCCCCACCCAGTTGCCTGTGCCCGCTCACCTAGGAGGGTGGGCGTCTCCTTCGCCCCAGGCACCTCATCCCCTGCCCCAGTCAGCCCTGCTGTCCTCACCTAGGAGGCTATTGACCTCCTGAGGAGCATCTCTGTAGGGCAGACAACCATTGTGAATGCCATCCGGGGCGAGCATCCCTGATGCAGCAGTGCAATGCATACCTGGAAGGCATTCACGGTGCCATGTCTGGCCTACAGAGATCTTTTCAGGCTCTTGCCTCCTCTTTGACGGCAGCCAGTGTCTCTGGCCTTTCCGTACCCCCTCCAACCACCTCTACCACTTCCAGCACCCCATTCCCTTCACCGATCCCAAGCACACGTTCAGACAGCCAGCACACACCTCAACACACAAAAAACAGACACAGAAACACAAGCACCACACTTTCCACCACAGGCATCCACACAGCCAACATACAAAAGCACACACTACAACATCATCTTCCCCCAGTGTGTCCACCTCTCTTGCCTCCGTGTCTGTCACCTCTACATGCACACTCACATGCACTGCACCCTCATTCACTGTTGCTGACCCCATTCTTGCAGTCACAACATCAGACATCCAGTCATGCACCACAAATACCACATCTGCACTCACCACAATGACTTTGACTGACACTTGCAGCACACTCACCAGACCTGCAGACACCCAGACAACAACCATGTACACTGGCAGCTTGTCTTGTCCCACTGTGTCCACCCCCGCCCTCCCAAAACACTGAAACGTTCCCAGACACCCACCCAACACACATCCACCACTCATCAGCATACTGTACAGGCACCTGCATCAATGTCCAGCACACATACACCTGTTACACACACTCCCTCTACCTTCACTCCCACACCTTCCTCCATGTCCACCCCAACTGCCCCCAAAAAACATTTCCTGTCCCATGTTGACCTTTTCAAACCCACTGGCCCACCCGTCCCTAATCATGCCCACCTCCTTGCCCTGTCCACTCCTTCCACGTATAAGTCTGCCCCACTCCGCCCTTCCCATTTCCGTGCCCCTTCCCCAGTGTGCAAGAAGCCCCGTGCTGCCCCAGGTCCATCTGCCACCCCCGGTCCAAGCCCGCTCCCCCACCTTCCAAGAAAAAGCCCAAACCCCCCCCATCTCCCAAACGTAAGCTCAATCCCCCCTCTCCCAGACGTAAGTCCCCCCCCGCCCCTGGTCCCTGAGGTGCCTGGCTGCCCCACTGACGTCCCTTTATGGTGGAGTACCATGTGCACAAGTGGGAGTCACATTCGGGCCATTTGGGCCCATCAGCCTTTTCATGTTGGACTGGCCAATAGCCTTGTTTGGACATTGAAATTTTCATTTTCAATTAAAGTTTGTGTGCCCAGTGTTGCTGTTGGCACAATCTGGAGACATGGTTCATCCTTTCATTGTGTGGGTGTGGTGTGCACATGTGTGTACTTTGGGCAGGTTGTATTGGCCTTGTGTCGGGTAAGTACATCTTGTTCTGGTGTGCATGGCTTGTGATGGTGTGAGGGGTTGGGGTGCATTGCAGGGTGGGTGGGGTTGGTGTTTGTGTAACTGTGCCCTTTCTTCCCTTGTTTAGCAGGTTGCAGTACTTACCATCATCTTCTTCGTTGGCGGTCACAGTCGTGGCGGTATATGGCAAGGAGCAGCACTGGCATAATTTTCAATTCTCTCTCCATGTCTGCTTCGGTGTATTGTGTGTGCCTACAAAGAGTGTTTCCTTTTATTTGGTTCTTTTCCGCAGGCTTTTGATGGCGGTGGTTCCCGCTCCCAAACTGACAGCAGACTTGTGCTTCATTATTTGTTGGGCGGGTTGGGCTTTTCCGTCGGCCTGTGGGCGGCTTCTTTCACCGATGTCGCCACTCCTCTGCTGGCGGTGAGTGGTTTTCACGCTGCCTGTTTTTCATGTGCTTCATTATTTGGCGGTCCGGACCGCCAGCCTGTTGGCGGTAGTTACAGCTGGTGGTGCGGTCTTTCCTCCCTGTTCATAATGACCACCTGAGTCCTATGCTCTGACATAATTTCTAAATGAAAGTATGAGTGCAATAAATATCCTTACAGACCACAGTGCAAAAAGGTCAGCGTTTTTTACACTCTAACTTATTTATGACCCCATCCTTATTTTGCCCCCATAATGGATGTAAAATTAACCTGAGCTCAAAATATCACTTAAAGGAACAGTAGCTACATTCAGAAAAACAAAACAGCATAGTGTAATGGGACAAGAGGGGGAAACATGTACACAGCTGTAATTCACAGAGTGGAAACTATAGACCATAGACAGGTCCCGCAATGTGGAGTTTGCAGATATAAAACACATTAATGACTCTCAAAGTCCCTTTTTTGAATGAAGACTTTGGATTTTGTGGTCTTGAAGCCTGTGATTTTGTGAGTCACAGGCTTTAAAACTGCGAAACTGTCAGAACCCCATTCAGCGGGCCACAGGCAAGCAGGAGTTACTGGGCCCAACTGTGACGGTTAAGGGTATTTACTCCTGATGTCCTCGGGTTGCCCTACTATGGATACACAGGGGGAATTGGTATTTCCAGCCTTAATTCCTGTGGCACATCCTTATTCATTCCAAAAATGTAATCAGGAGAATTTGGTTGCTTTTATCAGCTGACACACCACAGTTCCGCAGGTTTACACCAGCTCTCATGATCACAATCTGATAACTGCCTTTCCCACCCTAGTCAGTATCACTAGAATGTTTGTAATCGGCCCAAAGTCACGTCACAGCATGAATGTTTTAGATGTGGCACACCAAACTATTAGTTTAAATTCTGTTCGCATGACATGCTCTACTAATGCATTTCGGGACTACACTGCCATCTCCTTTTCAGACACAAGTATTCCTATGATAAATCCCATGAAATGACTTTGAAGTAAATGGAGAGAGTCTTAAATGCTCTCTAGATGTGTGAAGCTTTGACAAAAACATTAAAGACCACACATTGGTCGGTCGTATTTCTTTAAGTGCACTGCTGATTGCTCTTATTTATTTACTTAATATCGTGAAATGATCTGGAACGAAGCCAGTTGAACAGAAGGAAATAGGTTAAATTGAAGTATGAGAGTTAGTGACCACAGCTCATCTAAGGCTGGACTTACCTGCAACACTTTTCCACATTTCTGATATGAGAGAAAGCACATTTTACCTTGTTTTTTAAATTTAAGACAAAATTCCAGATGGGCTTAGTTTGGATTTTTGCGTTTTTTCACGTTACAAATTGTAATTATTGTCTACATTGCTGTGTCTCTAAACAGAAATAGTTGTATGTGTCTTCATCAACAGTGACTAAAACTGGCCGTATATCCAAAGACTTACTGCCAAATCGCCCAATCAGCCAGTGAGTCACCACCATCCACCACATTGAAACTGAATTTGAGTGAGATAGGTGTGCTCAGCTGCCACAATGGGGTGCAAAGTGAGTTAATTTTGCAACCAATAGAAAATTCTCTTAGACTACAGCTAGTGCGAAAAGATAAGGCTGCAGTATGTGAAGTGTTTTCTAACACAACAAAACGGAAATACTTTTAAATTTACTTTTTGAATATTTCCAAATATATAAGCAGCAAGTAAAGAGCTTACAAGGCATATTTATTTCTACTTCTGAACTCCTATGGCTACAAGAATGTTAAAAGGATAAAAACAAACCAAGACACCTTTTTTATGTGATAAATATGCACTTAAGACAAATTTCCACACGTTGTTTGTGCGCAACATAAGTTTAGCAGTAAGGGAACATACCGTACTGCAAATGTAATAGCCATTTTAAGAAAGTTTTCCAATGTACATTGTGCTCCCTAAACATGGCGGTACTCTAATACTTAGGGGGTCATTCTGACCCTGGCGGTGCTCCCATGGGCATTCTGACCGCGGCGTACAGGCGCAGTCAGAAACGGGAAACCGGCGGTGTCCCGCCGGTTTCCCGCTGCCCAAGGGAATCCTCCATAGCGGCGCTGCAAGCAGCGCCGCCATGGGGGTTCCGACCCCCTTACCGCCAGCCTGGTTCCGGCGGTTTTGACCGCCAGAACCTGGCTGGCGGTAACGGGTGTCGTGGGGCCCCTGGGGGCCCCTGCAGTGCCCATGCCAATGGCATGGGCACTGCAGGGGCCCCCTAACAGGGCCCCACCAAGATTTTCAGTGTCTGCCAAGCAGACACTGAAAATCGCGACGGGTGCAACTGCACCCGTCGCACCCCTCGGAGCCGGCATCCTCATTGAAGGGGGTTTCCCGCTGGGCTGGCGGGCGGCCTTCTGGCGGTCGCCCGCCAGCCCAGCGGGAAACTCAGAATAACCGCGGCGGTCTTTTGACCGCGCAGCGGTATTCTGACGGTTCCCGCTTAGCGGGCGGCTCCCGCCGCCCGCCAAGCTCAGAATGACCACCCTAATGCTTTAATCATATATTTGGACAATGTGCTACAAACTGCCCCACTGGACACATTCTACAACCCTACCACGGTCCTGCAGAATGAACGTGGTTCTTTTCTTACATGTGTATGAAGAGGATTGATTTTTGACAATGTATGTGGCCTTGGTGTCGTAATAGTGATATCAGCACCCCAGTATCACGAGTCTGAAAATTGCTCCAATACCACATCATCTGTGGTAGCACGGCTACAGGGTATTCATGCCTGGTTGTCTAGCTCCCTCTCCCATTGCAAGGTCGATATTGGTACCCAAAATCGTAGCTGCTTCACTTTTCACCCCTTTATATTTTTGCGGCTTCGGCGCAGAGAGACTGGGTCAGGTATTCATGGGGCAAGGGGAGGAGAGATCAGAGAAGAAATACTATTAAGCAGCAAAGCAAACACATCTAAAAATGTCATCAGCAAGGTAGGTTTAATTGAACAGCAGCACAACAGATGCGTTTGCGAAATGCACCTGGCACAATGGATAGCCATGCTTCAGAGCTCATTGTGAATCCATATAGATTACCGGGGATTGCTGCCACAGCTTCCTGATATAAAACCGCGGGTAAAATACGGTGAAAAATGAACTTACATTGTTGTGAATTGCCAACCTATGAGAAGAGAACAAAATGTTGGGATCAATATGTATGCAGTTGTCCAAAACATGACTCTTCCACTTGAACCAGCACTCGTTGGATTAGTAATGAATGGGCGCTGGTAAAATCAGACATCAGTTTGATTCTAAGGCCCAGATTTAAGAGGGCTAGCACCTCCTTCCGCCACATTAGCATCATTTTTTATGAAGCTAATGTGACACAACGAGGCCAAATGTGTTGCACCATATGCATTGCACCACTTTGTAACCCCTTGTGCCACATTATGCCTGCGTCACACATATTGTATACAAGGGAGTGTGCATTATGCACAGAGCAGGCATTAAAAGGGAGCACACCATTGCTTTCAATGAGCCACTGTGCACTGTGCAGGATTAGCGCCAACGTTTTGGCACTAATCCTACACAGTGCATCAATACCGTCAACATTTTTGATGCGATTGTCCCTACCCTGCGCAGTGGTGCACTGTATACTAAATACGTTGCACACCTGGTGGTGGTAGGGGTGCAGCACCACTTTTCTTAAATTCATCCCCAAGTTGTTTGTTAAAGAAGACAGCAGAAGGAAATCATGAGTGGATAGACAGTATTTGTCAAAAATCACAGCGTGGGAGCAAGGAACAAGGGTAATGAGGGTCAGATGCAGAAACTGATAGCATGATATGGAATCCAGTGAGCGTGCAACGATCATGCAAACTGACCATATTGTCCGTAAATAAGCAGTAGATAGGGCCAATTCTTATGTAAGCCCAACATGAAATACCCCAAAGTCCAAATGTTTTGCCTTCCTTCTGCTTTTTGCTGAATTCGTTTTTGTTTGCTGCAGGGCTCTGTGCCCTTTCCCACTAGTGTTAAAGTGTAGTGCTATCTCCTTAAAACATGGGAACATTGATGTATACCCAAGTAACATATTTAATTTACTTATAAGTCCCAAGTAAAGTGCACCACTTGTGCCCGGGGCCTGTAAATTAAATAATGCTATTGGGCCTGAAGCACTGATTGTGCCAACAACTTAAATGGCACTTAAAACATGTCTCAGGCCTGCCTTTGCTGAATCTATATTTGCAGTTTTAAACTGCTGTTTTGACCTGGCAAAATAAATCTTTTGTCAATGCATATGTCACCCCTAAGATAGGCCCTGGACAGCCCCAAGTGCAGGATGCACTGTATTTACAAAGTTGGACATGTGAAGTTTACGTTTTACATGTCCTGGTAGTGATAATTAAATGTGATTTTCACTACTGCAAGGCCTATCCCTCTCATAGGATAACACTGGAGTTGCCTTATTACATTTTAGTGCTGACCTGCTGCCTTCTGCCCTCTTGCCTGGGGAAAAAGAACTGGACCTGCAACTCTATCTTGAATCCTGGACATCAGGGTAACTCAAAGGGCTAATCTGTTGGCCTCCTGATCTGAGCCTCAGGGACATACCAGGCATCTGAACAGCTCCTGGGCCTGTCTTTTCCTGACCCAGAGAGGTGCCCCTAAGATCCTGGACCCTTGGTGTAGCTCTTGAGCTGTGAAATTCAAGCTTTTGGGTTCTCCATAATCACAAACGAGTCCTTCAAACCAGAATTGTGCCACTCTCACAGAAAATCAGCACAAACCATTGCAAGCCCATCTTTTTGCACAGCAGCATTGTCAGCCCACGGGGGCCCACCAAAGCGAAGCTCCAGCCCACCCGTCTGTGATGCATGGCCTGCTCTTAGCACCACATCAACTGCTGCTTGCAATGCTTTCCTTGTTCCCAACAACAGTCTCCAACACAAGCAGGACTCTTGGCACAAGACTTGACAAGGTAAACCTTCGGCAGGACTGATTTGGGACTCTATCTAACCTGAGCTTCTTTGGGGTTGGCTGAAGTTTTGACTTTGACTGGTCCAGCACGACCAGATGGCCACAGTTAGCACTTTATGGATTAAGGGGCTATATTGCAGTTTATTCTTTAATGGTGGCTCACGGCTAGGCCGGCACAGCATGGCAGGCTGGCTCTCCTGTGCATAGTTATGGTTGTATCTAACTTACACAGATATGGTGCTCGCTCACTGGATGCCCATCCCCCCGGTTTGTCTGACTTCACTATTCCTGAGCTGTTTGAGAGCTGGAGAAGTGGGAGAAGCATACAGACAACAGTAGCAGCGGCATTGTATTCCTCATACCCACAACTAACATCTATCAGCAGCTTATAGGTCAGATCTGCCCTCAGGCGGTAAGCACTTTCCTCCGGTTGTTAATCTAGGTGTAGGAGCCTGAGGACAGTGGAGCTGTAGAGAGGGCAGACACTGGTTGGAAGCTATTCCACGGATATTTGGGGGAGTGGTTGGGCCCTGTGAGACTTCTTGATTTTTCAACACTTATGGGAACTGCTATCTATTGGCCTGATGCCCTTTGTTTCTACAGTAGTCTCATCAGAAACTGTCTGAGTTGGAAAGTTTGCTGCTTGTGCTATGTGTCCAGGTTGGAAGTGAAAGTGACCTTCTCCCGTAGCAGCTGATACTTTGTATCAGGCACTCCTATGGAACCTGCCAGCTGTCTACTTCATCCAAGGACCTGCACTCAAGTAGACACACTGTAGCTCCTAGTACGGGGGATCTCACCATTCTTGGCATTTTCCAGCTTGATGCTGGACCTGATGCAGTTAAAAGCAGAAATTGTGAAAGTCTATAAAGCTCTGCTTTCCCTTGGGAGGATTTCTCCGTCAGGGGTTGGTGCACATGATAAGATGCTGATCAGGGGCCAAAGAGAGTGGGGCGAGTGGACATAATTAGGCCCCAGACTATTTCTAAGGTTAGAAAAAAGAGACTGTTGCTTGGTGGACAGACTGACTGCAACCCTCAGTAGGGGCCTGGTGGGGACAAAGGGGTTACCCAGCCTCTAACCATAGCACCACTGATCCAGGAGAATGAGAGGAACCAAGCGTTGGACTCTGGAGAGAAGGTGTCTGGGGACATTACATTGCCTGGGCCTGGCAGGGCGGTGAGGGTGTTTTGCTTTCACTAATGACCGGGCTGACAAAAATCTCTGGAATGCACTTCTCAGTTCAAAGAAGACATTTATTATTATTTCACCACAAGGTTCCTAAAAAGGAGGTTAGCATGTTAAAAGCACACGTTTAAAAATAGTCACAGCAATGAAAGTAAAACACACCAAAATGATTCTCAAATGCAATGTACACAGCAAAGATATGTAGTTATATTATATGCAAAGCAAATAATGAGTAAAAATTCATCCCCGTAGGGCCTGCCAAGCTCTTCATCTTTCTTATGCCAGCAAGATGATGACCCCTTTCGACTGCAAAAGAGAAAGAGATAACCACCCTCACGGGACAGATATCAGGCATCTGAAGTCAAGAATCCTGATTGAGGCCACTCCACTCTCTTGCTGTCGCACTGTGTCTTTTATACCTTAAAAAACCAGAAGGAGCTTTCTGGAAAACCCCCCTCATTTAGCAATTCAAACATGCTGGCTAATTTAGGTCAGAGTTGAAAGAAACAGGTAGGAACTGGCAAGTTTCCCAAGTTGCATCTCCCAAGCCTAAGCTGTTCCCTGCTGTCCTTATCATACTGACTGACTAACTCCCACATAATATGTCCTAGCTCTTCGGTGATAATATGTCCTAGCTCTTCGGTGAGAAAGAGCATGAAAACAAGCACAGTTTACAAAGTGGAAAAATGCGGTCAGCCTCTAATATGGCATTGTCTAATGCTATGATAAAGTCAATAGGCAGCTAAACTGAATACAAAATGTAGTCTGCAATTGGTGAACATGAGACAACTAATCCAGGTGCAAAGTGGTACAACACAAAGTCAGTAATCATAAACACACATTTCACTACAGAGGGGTAGTCTCCCACCCTAATCTCAGTGAACCCTGGATTTCCATATGGCTCTTCTCCCATCCTCTGACTCTGTGCTTCCAAGTGACTTCCTCGGCCTAGGGACCAGAGTGATGGCTGCACAATTGCCAGTTCAGCCCCCTTCTCTCCCTTTCCATAGTTCTCCATCTACCGGCAGTGCAGGGGGTAGTGCTTCAACTGCAGTCCTCCCTGCTCAACCGGTCTTTGAGCCTGAGGCAAAATGCAAATCAAATGGAGCAGCTTCTCATTCAGTAGTTGGTGACCTGCAGGAACACTCTGAATTATCAGCACTTCCTCCTCACTTCCCTCAGTCTGCTCACCCTGGGGTATGGGACCTGTTTCCATGCTGGGCGACACTCAGGAGGCATTTTTTTCCTTCTCTGATGTGTCGGACAGTGACTAGGAAGAAGAGGTGGATCATGTGTCACAATCAGTCTTGGTTGCTAACAGTTTCAGGGTTTTGGTGTAGCCATTTCTGAGTTCTGGGCCTTCTGCAATACATTGCATTCACTTGAGTGGTGAAATTGGTCAAGGGAATTACCAGCTGGCCATCTGGAGTCCCTTGTATCCACTGCGTTTGACCACGGGGTGATCAATCCGGTCCCAGTAGCAGGGGAGGCTGAGGAGTTATTATAGGATCCTGATGGCATTGGGCTGACCTCCACTAATCGCACTTCACTGGTGTAGATACCTCCTCTCATACCATCACTCAGTGAGGAAGCTTCAGGAGGTACTCCCCCTCCCTTATCTGGTCCCCCATTGTTGGCACAAGAAGCCCCGCTTTGGTTGCTATCTACCATCTCCTGTTGCAACACAGGGAGGAGCATCAAAAGGACTTGTTAGTAGTGAAAGCCACTCATTTGAAAACTCAGGTGGGCCTTAATAAACTGTAAAAGAATATGGACATCTTAGAATCACGATTGAGTGTAGTGGATTAATCTCAGACGGCTCTTTAAAAGGTTGAGAAAGAGAAAAACTTAAAGATCAACCAGCAGGATTTGCAGCTCATTACCTTTTCATCCCTGGTGGAGGTTCCAGAAAATATATCTTGCAGGAACAATTTAGGGGTCTTTTGTATTCCGGAAGGCACAGAGCGGGATGATATTAGGGGTTTTGTGTCCATTTGTTTCAGAAAGCCTTTCCTGCATTAAGTGACTGGGACATGCACTGCATGATCCAGAGGGCTCACTGTTTACCATTTAGACCACCTAACAAGCCCTCCTACTATACCCAGGCTATTCTTATGTACAGAGAGAATTTTATCTTTCGACAGGAGATCTTCTGCATCACTAGTCCCAAGTTACCGGTCAAAGCTTGTGGTATGGAGTTTTTTATGCATTCGAATTTCTGCCATCAAACGTTGTAAGACGTTGACAGCTTTGTAAGTACATTCCAGAACTTTGAAAACTTGATGCTGCAGTTTCTTCAATGGATCCTGCAACTTTGAGGATCCAGGCATACTTTTTATTGTTATGATGGTGTCATATTCCTGGCGCTACTAACTAAATGGCACCTGGAGGGCGTAGAGCATTTTTTTAAAGTTTGCCATGTTCTGATGTGTTGTGACTGCTGAATATAGTTTATCGTGTATATTGGCCTAAGGGCTCAGTAGGTTGCTTCTTTGTGTTGTGTTGGAGGTATGGCCTCACGTCATTTAGAGCTTGCTATAGGGGTTCTGGGAAGGGAGCTGGCTCTTTATGTGGGAGGTGTAGTTTGTTTGTTTTCCTCCTGTTCTTTCCCTATCCCTTTTTTTCTTTTTTTCTCACTCTTCTTTTTTCCTCTGTCTCTTTGTTCCTTTACCTTGCTGGTATTGACTTTTCTTCTCCGTTGCTTCTTCTTCTTTCTTTACTTTCTTTCCTGGGGTTATTATAATTATAATAATAATAATTATTATTATTATTATTATTATTATTATTATTATTATTATTATTATTATTATTAATAATAAAATTATCACTATTGGTTGGTATTTGGGTGTATTGCTGGGTTTTATTATTATTAGATTTCCATTATTAAGTGTGTTTAACAACTATGTGTAATTCAGGTTGGGCCGGCACACCAGTGACACCTTCGCTGTGATCCTCAAAGATTGACAATCCCTAATGTTAAAGATATTATCCCTTTTTTGTCTAGGGCATAGCTTAGGGAGCTGTGTTGATTAGCCCCTTTGGAAACCAGGAGTGTGGGTGAGTTGGGTCATTGGGGTGGAGGACGGAGTTTGCTTGTTTTGTTTTGAGGGCTGGGGTAGAAAGGTTAGGGAATTTGAATTTCAGTACTCTGGCTAGGGTTGAAATAATAATGTTCTTTTGTTTTTGCCAATGCATGTCGGGCAGTGGTGTGCCTGGTTTGATTTGGTGAGGAGCAGCTCAGGGATTTGGAGTTATGACACCTATACATGCTAACAGTGGGTGTCTTGGCCAGCATCTGCATGTTCTATCTTGAAACATCAATGGGGTCAAGTCATAGCATACGCGAAAAATGATTTTGGGAGTGTTAGAAATTGGGTCTTTGGTTGGCAGTAAGGTTACTTCCTGTCCAAGCAAGGACCCTAGTCAGGGTAAGTCAAACACAATCCAAATTATCCTGTGCCCACCCTCTGGTAGCTTGGCACTGAGCAGTCAGGCTAAACCTAGAAGGCAATGTGTAAAGTATTTGTGCAATAAATCATACAATAACACCATATAGCACCTCAAAAATACATCACACAGTGTTTAGGAAAACATACAATATTTATCTGATATAATGCAGGTCTAAACGAATAAAATGCAATAAGTAAATGTTGAGATATCACTCTAAAAGTGATATAAAGGTGGTCATTCCAACCTCGGTGGTAAAAGGCGCTTACCGCCGTTCAGAAGACCGCCATAACACCGCCGCGGCAAACCGCCACGGTCATTCTGACCCACAACAGGCAAACCGCCAAAATACAGACATCCACAAAAGTCCGCCACACCAAAGGCCAGCGAGAAACTGGCGATGACCAAACCTCCACCGTCACGCCAACAGAAATACGCCCACACTATCACGACACACGAATCCACGCGGCGGTCTTTCAACCGCGGTATTCCATTGGCGGTACACAACGCCGCGCTCAAAATACACACACTTGTACAAAACACTACCACATTGGACAATTCAAAACACACACACCTGATACACATACACACACAACTCCCACACACCCAATACAATATAAAATACACACCCACATCACCCACAAACCTCCACTCCTAGAGATTTGTGAACACGCACCGAGAAAAGACATCCGAGCACCCAGACGCCCAATTCACTGTCACCCAGCAATATTTGCACGCACTTCACACAACACAACAATACACATCACCACACTTAGCACCACACAATCCACCCTACACATCACCCACACCACCCCATGGCACTGCAAAGACACCCCAGGTTCTCTGATGATGAACTCAGGGTCATGGTGGAGGAAATTGTACGAGTAGAGCCACAGCTGTTCGGGGCACAGGTGCAGCACACCACCATTGCCAGGAAGATGGAGCTATGGAGCAGAATAGTGGACAGGGTCAACGCTGTGGGACAGCACCCAAGAAATCGGGACGACATCAGGAAGAGGTGGAAAGACCTACGGGGGAAGGTGCGTTCCATGGTATCCAGGCACAACATCGGGGTGCTGCGGACTGGCGGCAGACCCCCACCTCCTCCCCCAGAATTTACAACATGGGAGGAGCAAGTCTTGAACATCCTGCATCCTGAGGGCCTCGCAGGAGTAGCTGGAGGAATGGACTCTGGTAAGTCTCATCTTCACTACTTCATCCCCCCCACCCCACCTGCATGCCAACTCATACCCCCACCCTCACCCCCATCACACCTACTCTTTGCAAATGTCTCACCATCACAATCCACCCATCCCAACACCTAGCCCTGCATGCGTCCACAAAGCATGGACACCCATCACCAAAGCATGCCCACTGCACATACACATACAACCCCCCCAAACCACCGTCACAACAGCCCCCACAAAGGAATGCCAGCACTGGGGTACACGGGCACCCACCCATTGCACGCTATGGCACCCACAGAAGCAATAACCATGCTTTTATACCCCTGCAGGACCCGAACGCCAGGTCACCGCGCAGGAGGGTCCACAAATGTCCACTCCACCCCCAGAAGAGGCCCACAGTGAGTACAGCAGCTCTGTCTCCCTGGATCTAGATGACCAGCCCGGTCCATCGGGGACCTCGGGACAGTCGGTTCCCCTCACACAGCCACAGGCCACAGCAGACCTTCCCCCCTCTGGGAACACCAGTACAGCACCCACCCAGCGGGCCCATACCTCTGTCCCCAGGACACGTCAATCAGCGGTGTGTCCACCACTACAGGAAACCCAGGCTAACCCAACACCCCAACAACAACAGGGACCTGGGGGCAGTGGAAGTGGGCACACGGTCAAGGGGACAGAGGCCCATGGAAACAGGGGAACTGGGAGGGCTGCTGTGCGACAGGGGGGGGACAGGCCCAGGGAACCCACTCTCCACGAGGCCCTCTCCTCCATCATGGGAGCATACCACCACTCCCAGGAGACGATGGCGACGGTCCTGGCCAGGTTTCAGGAGATCCAGCTTCTGCAGGAGCAACAGTATATGGGGTTCAGGGAGGAACTAAGAAACATCAGTTCCGCCATGGGTACCATCGTAGTGGCCCTGAGATCCAGGAAGAAGACAGAGTAAGATGTCAAGACCCCCGCCAGCAAAGGATACCGCCCTGATTGTCATCCCACTGTCCCACATTGTCACCCTGTCCAACCTTAAACTGCCCCTGCTCCACTTTCCACAGGCATTTGGACAATGCACCTGTGATACTGATAGTCTGGACTCTGCCATGGACAATCCTCCACCATCACCCATCACCGATTTGCAACCACCCATCCAATTTAGAGCACTTGAATAAACACACTTATTGCACAAAACAATCTGGAGTCTGGCTGTGATTTAGAACAAATGTATTAGACATGACCGTGCCAAAATGTTCATTCACATTGTGATGCCAACAAACCGCTGTCACACAGCTGTAGTCCATGGGGAAACAAAGCAGATGTCACGCAGTGGGGCCCACATCTCTGAAAACGGAAGGGAAAGTCACAACACAATTACCATACACTGGGGGAAAAAGTCAGACAGTAGAGAGGTAGGAGCCTTTAAGTAAATGTAATATGCCGGTGTGTACTCTTACCTGTGTGTCATTGAAAATACTGCTGTATTACTGTGTTCCTGTTCTCTATGTCGTCCTCTTCGGCTTCCTCCTCTTCACTCTCCACAGGCTCCACAGCTGCTACAACACCACCATCTGGACCATCCTCCTGCAGAAAAGGCACCTGGCGTCGCAAAGCCAGGTTGTGAAGCATACAGCAGGCCACGATGATCTGGCACACCTTCTTTGGTGAGTACATTAGGGATCCACCTGTCATATGGAGGCACCTGAACCTGGCCTTCAGGAGGCCAAAGGTTCGCTCGATCACCCTCCTAGTCCGCCCATGGGCCTCATTGTACCGTTCCTCTGCCCTTGTCCTGGGATTCCTCACTGAGGTCAATAGCCATGACAGGTTGGGGTAACCAGAGTCCCCTAATAGCCACACCCAGTGCCTCTGGAGTTGACCCATCACATAAGGGATGCTGCTATTCCGCAGGATGTAGGCGTCATGCACTGACCCAGGGAACTTGGCATTAACCTGGGAGATGTACTGGTCAGCCAAACACACCATCTGTACATTCATGGAATGATGACTCTTCTGGTTCCTGTACACCTGTTCACTCCTGCTGGGGGGGACCAAAGCAACATGTGTCCCATCAATGGCACCAATGATGTTGGGAATATGTCCAAGGGCATAGAAGTCTCCTTTCACTGTAACCAAATCCCCCACCTCAGGTAAAATGATGTAGCTCCTCATGTGTTTGAGCATGGCAGACAACACTCTGGACAACACCTTGGGAAACATGGGCTGGGACATCCCTGATGATATGGCCACTGTTGTCTGAAATGACCCACTTGCTAAGAAATGGAGTACTGACAGCACCTGCACTAGAGGGGGGATCCCTGTGGGTTGGTGGATGGGTGACATCAGGTCTGGCTCCAGCTGGGCACACAGTTCCTGTATAGTGGCTCGGTCAAGCCTGTATGTCAGAATGACATGTCGTTCCTCCATTGTCGAGAGGTCCACCAGCGTTCTGTACACAGGAAGATTCCTCCATCTCCTCGCATGTCCCAGTGGACGGTGCCTATGAAGGACAACAGCGAGCACAGAGTCAATCAACCCACAGGTACGTAACCACAGCTTGCACATAACACGATTCCCAATGCATTGAAAGGTTTGTATGAGTGTTGATGCAAGGCCTAGGTATGTGTGACGCAGTAGAAATTAAGCCATGTGGGCCCTTGAAATGGCGGCTGCCTGACCTGTGAAGTGCGACAGTGGGATGTGAGGTCAATGCGCTGGCGTGGCACACTGTGGCGGTAGGCGGTCGAAGACCGCAGCGCAAAGCCGCATTGGTTAACATTGAACCCTGTGGGTTTCAGGAGCCAATGACGATGTGCGCCGGCGGTCGCGGTACGTACCGCCGCGGGCGTGACCGCCATTTTCTATCTAATTAATCACTCGATACCTGATCTTCCACAGGAGAGGACCTACACTGCAAGAGCTGCTGTGACCTCGGTCTGGGAGAGACAATGGCTCATGCGACTGGGGAAAGGGCCCCTGCCTTCACTGCGGAGGAGTTGGAGAAACTTGTTGATGGGGTCCTCCCCCAGTATGCGCTACTCTACGGTCCTCCAGACCAACAGGTAAGTACACAGGGACCATGCTTAGTGGGCAATGCCTGGGTTGAGTGGGGTGGATGAAAGATGGTGGGGAGGGGAGCGATTGAGGCATGCATCAAACGACAGATGAGAGCATGTGCCACATGGCAAGGGTGGGGATGGGGGGCCACTCACATCGAGCATGCAGAAGGTGATGACAATTTTTCTTTCCCTGTACATGTCACATAGGTCAGCGCCCACCAGAAAGTCGCTATTTGGCGTGCCATCGCCAAGGACGTCCGGACCCTGGGGGTCCACAACAGACGGGGCACCCACTGCCGGAAGAGGTGGGAGGACATCCGACGCTGGAGCAGGAAGACGGCGGAGGCTCAGCTGGGGATGGCCTCCCAACGTAGGAGGGGTGCCAGTCGTCATTTGACCCCCCTGATGTCCCGGATCCTAGCGGTGGCCTACCCCGATTTGGATGGGCGCGTGAGGACATCACAGCAGACACAAGGGGGTGAGTACAAATACATTCTGCTGACTTTGCGCGCAGTGGAGGTGTCTGGGTGGGGGAGGAGGGCTGTGGGTATCCCTAGGCCAGGGTGATTTCTGTAGGCTAGGCCCCTCCGTAAGGCATGGCCCTGTGCCCCCGCCCCCCACCTCTGTAGGGTGCCAAGTACAGGTATCCATGGCCCTGTGTCATCTATGTGTGCAGTTGTCGTCCATAGGCTTGTAGGCCATGTCCCACGGATTGCGTAGTGGACCCCAAGTGCGCGGCGTAGTGCAGGGGGCCTCTGTGTCTGTCCTCTCCGCCAACTGTGTCGCCAATGCATGCACTCAACACGTCTTTATTTCTCCCCCCCCCCTTTTTTGTGGTCTTCCTGTTCATGTGTGCATTAGCATCATCAGGCGGAGGAGAAGTGGCATCGGAGCACGAGGGAGCTGCATCCCACATGGCCCTGGAGGGCCATGCAACGGAGTCCGAATACACCAGTGGGACGGAGGGTGAAGGGAACTCCACAGCGGGGACTCGTGCTGATGTCAGTGACAGCGACTCGTCCTCTGAAGGGAGCTCCCTTGTGGTGGCGGCAACATCCGTGCCCCCCGCAACAACAGGTACAGCCGCCACCCAGCGCACCAGCACCGCCCTCCCAGCAGCGCCTCAGCATTTGCCCTGTGCCTGCTCACCCAGGAAGGTGGGCATTTCCTTCGCCCCAGGCACCTCAGGCCCTGCCCCTGTCACCCCTGCTGCCCTCAGTGAGGAGGTCATTGACCTCCTGAGGACCATCATTGAAGGGCAGTCTACCCTTTTGAATGCCATCCAGGGTGTAGAAAGGGAGGTGCACCAGAGTAATGCATACCTGGAGGGCATTCATTCTGGTCAGGCTGCCCATCAGCGATCGTTAAACGCTCTGGTCTCAGCACTGATGGCAGCCATTGTCCCTGTCTCTAGCCTCCCCCTCCAACTTCCTCCACCCAGACCCAATCCCCTGTACCTCTGCCTATCCCAGACACACCATTAGACCAGCCTGCACACACCTCAACACCCAAGGGAAGCTCATCCAGACATAAGCACCACACATCACACAAGCATTCACACAAGCAACATCCACATGCAGACATACCAACACCCACTGCCTCCACTGTGTCCCCCTCCTCCTCGTCTCGCTCCTCCCTCCCTGTGACGTCTCCACTCACACTTGCATGCACAACATCTTCAGCCACTACGTCCATCACCAGCACACCCACCAGAACACTCTGCACACGTGCAGTCACCACCCCCACTACCATTTACACGTCCCCTGTGTCCTCTCCCAGTGTGTCTGTCACCCCCTCTTCCAAACTACACAAACGCAGGCAGCCACCCACCCAACAGCCATCCACCTCACGACAGCCTCCAGCCCAAGCACCAGCACCCAAAGACACCAAACTTCACACTCCTACAACCACATCCTCTTCCTCCACTCCCATACCCACTACACCTACCCGTCCCTCTCTTTCCAAATTGCTTTTCTTTTCCAAACTTGACCTCTTTCCAACAACTCCCCCACCCCGTCCATCTCATAAGACTCCAATCAGCACCTCAGCCACCACAAAACCGGGACCTGTAAAGACTGTTTGCCATGGACTGTGGAGTCCCCCACCCTCAAGGGCAGTCAGTTCAGCTAGGAGCCAAGGCACGGCCAGCCCACCCCCGGAAAAGCATCCGAAGATTGCCAGTGCCCGGCGCGAGAGACCAAAGACACCAGGGACAAAAATCCCTACATTGGCTCCGGCAGGAAGTCGGGTGCCATCTGGCACACCGCCAAATGTGGGAAAGGGCCACAGGCGAAAAGGGAAGGGTGGGAAGGGCAGCACGCCCGACAAGTCCGGCAGCAGGCCAGCTGGCCAGGAGGGCCCCACCAGCCCCATCCCAGGTGTGCAGGAGGACACCCACAGGCCCGGTACTGCAGCCCAGGAGGGCACGCAAGCCACGTCCCAGGTGGGCAGAGGGACACCCACAGGCCCGGTACTGCAGCCCAGGAGGGCCCCGCAAGCCACCAGACAGATGGGCAGGAAGGCCCCGCCAGCCACATGTCAGGTGGCGAGTGACATCCATGCCATGGCCGGATCCGCTGACCTGGACACTCATCTCAAGCACCGCTCCGCTGGGCACCGCCGTCTCAAGCACCGCTGAACAGGGCCCTTCATCTCAAGCACCGCTGAAGTGGGCCCTTCATCTCAAGCACCGCTGAACTGGGCCCTTCATCTCAAGCACTGCTCCGCTGGGCCCTTCATCTCAAGCACCGCTCCGCTGGGCACCGCCATCTCAAGCACCAGTGAACTGGGCACCGCCGTCTAAAGAACCGCTGAACAGGGCCCTTCATCTCAAGCACCGCTGAACTGGGCACCGCCGTCTCAAGCACCGCTGAACTGGGCCCTTCATCTTAAGCACCGCTGAACAGGGCCCTTCATCTCAAGCACCGCTCCGCTGGGCACCGCCGTCTCAAGCACC
Organism: Pleurodeles waltl; assembly: GCF_031143425.1. NCBI lineage: Eukaryota > Metazoa > Chordata > Amphibia > Caudata > Salamandridae > Pleurodeles > Pleurodeles waltl. The sequence goes on along the minus strand of NC_090437.1, from coordinate 3,064,772 downwards.
ACTGAACAGGGCCCTTCATCTCAAGCACCGCTCCGCTGGGCACCGCCGTCTCAAGAACCGCTGAACTGGACCCTTCATCTCAAGCACCGCTGAACTGGTCACCGCTGTCTCAAGAACCGCTGAACAGGGCCCTTCATCTCAAGCACCGCTCCGCTGGGCACTGCCGTCTCAAGAACCGCTGAACTGGGCCCTTCATCTCAAGCACCGCTGAACTGGGCACCGCCGTCTCAAGAACCTGCTGAACTGGGCCCTTCATCTCAAGCACCGCTCCGCTGGGCACCGCCGTCTCAAGAACCGCTGAACTGGGCCCTTCATCTCAAGCACCGCTGAACTGGGCACCGCTGTCTCAAGAACCGCTGAACTGGGCCCTTCATCTCAAGCACCGCTCCGCTGGGCTCCGCCGTCTCAAGAACCGCTGAACAGGGCCCTTCATCTCAAACACCGCTCCGCTGGGCACCGCCGTCTCAAACACCACTCCGCTGGGCCCTTCATCTCAAGCACCGCTCCGCTGGGCACCGCCGTCTCAAGAACCGCTGAACTGGGCCCTTCATCTCAAGCACCGCTGGCCCATTGGCAGAAGGGGCAGGCCCGCATCTGTGTTGGGCAGGGCTGCACGAAGCACTCTGGGCACTAGTCCCCCTCCAGTACCAGTGGAGACTGTCATCCACTTGAGAGACTGTGGCTTTGCACTCCCCAGGATGGCACAGTGGGCAACCCACCCACGTAGAGACTTGAGAGACTGTGGCTTTGCACTCCCCAGGATGGCACAGTGGCCATGGAGGCTCCTCGTGGATCTAGCGTCGTGGACTCATCTGGCTGAGGTGCCCCCCCTTCCCTTCCCCCTGAGGTGCCTGTAGTTTTCCTATCTGATGCCCCTGCAGTGTTCTCTCCGTTGGAGGCAGGTATCCTGTGTGGGCTTTGCCCGTGTGTTTTGGCCCAGTGGCCCACGAACAATGGCTGATACACATATCGGACTGGACAATTTATGTATATAAAGTTATAGATGTGTGATATATTTTATACTCAGTCTTACAATATAATTCTAAATTTATAATCATTTCCTTTTGTCTTTGCATTCTTCCAGGGGTTTTGGGGGGGTAACTGTGATGTGTTGCTATGCATTGATGTGTGTGTTGTAGTGGGTGAGGGTGAGGGTGGGTGTGTCGCATATGTGTGTCCCTGTAATTTTTTGCCTCCTCCTCCCCTGTGTTGTAGGTGCAGTACTCACCGTTGTCTTCTGCGCCGGCGTTCGTGCTCCTGGTAGAGGAGCAGGAAGACAATGGCTGTCTCACACCTGAGACACCTGCATTGGCTCCCAGTCAGCAAAAGGATCACCTTCCGACTTCTCACCCACGCACACAAAGCCCTCAACGACAAGGGACCGGAATACCCCAACAGACGCCTCAGCTTCTACGTCCCCACCCGCCACCTGCGCTCCTCTGGCCTCGCACTTGCTGCTGTCCCTCGCATCCGCCGCTCCACGGCGGGTGGGAGATCTTTCTCCTTCCTGGCGGCCAAGACCTGGAACTCCCTCCCCACCAGCCTCAGGACCACCCAGGACCACTCCGCTTTCCGGAGACTCCTAAAGACCTGGCTGTTCGAGCAGCGTTAACCCCCCCTTTTTTCCCCTAGCGCCTTGAGACCCGCACGGGTGAGTAGCGCGCTTTATAAATGTTAATGATTTGATTAATGATTTGATTTAGGATGTGGAGTTCGGGTTCCATGCTGTCCAGATTCCTCTTGGGGTGTATGGAGGTGAGCGTTTTCCGTTTGAAATGGCTGTTTCCGCCGTGTTTTTATCGGCGGGGCTACCGCCCCGGAAAAGGTGGCGGATTGGTGGGTTGTGATAGGGTGGGCGGTACATTGTCTCCCGCCTGTCTGTTGCCGGTGACCGCCGCACTGTTTGTTTGTCCCGCCGTGGCGGGCGGTGTGTTAAAGTGGCGGTCTCTGTTGGCGGTTTCCGCCAGGGTCGGAATTGCATTTTTTTTACTGCCAGTCTGTTGGCGGTTTTGCCGCCACTTTAACACCGACCGCCAGGGTTGAAATGACCCCCAAAGTGTCTTAAGTCTTTGAAAAACAAATAAATGTCTCTTAAAAACAATAAAGGTCTCTTGCAAGCACAAAGTACCTGGTTTGCATTCAAAATCTCCGCAAGGGACCGCGGAGGAGGCGATGCATGGAAAACAGGGAGGTGTGCGTTGGTTTCGGCCCTTTGCACACCAACTTACGTAGTTATTTCCACGCAGGGGAAGGCTTTGCATCGATTTCCGGCATGCAGACTTGGTTCCTTTCCGGGTTGCGGGGTTTTCTGGCACCCCTGGACCGTTGCGTGGAATCCTTGGCTTGCAGAGCGAAGTCACAAACCCTGTGTCGATCCAGTGGGCGTTGCATGGAAATTTCTCCCGCACAGCAGGCGCTGCATTGATTCCTCTCTGGGAGTCGGGCTGCGTCATCCCAGGTTGGCTGTGCGTCAATCTGGTGGGTTTTGGGTCGAAGTTCTGGTCGCTACGCAGGCGCTGCGTCGATCTTCTCCTGGCGAAGTCGTGCTGCGTCATTCCAGTTTTGGATGCGTGAATTTCTCACCGTGGGGCAGGCTGCATGTCGTTTTTAGCAGGCTGTGCCTCGAAGTTTCGCTGCACAAGGAGTCCAGTTGCAGGAGTGAAGTTTTTGTGGTCCAGAGACTTCTGGGAACAGGAGACAAGCTCCATCCAAGCCCTTAGAGAGCACTTCTCAGCACAGCCACAGAGCAGCAAGGCGGCAGGGCAACAGCAAGGCAGCAGTTCTTGGAAAAGCAGTCCCAGTGAGTCCTTTGGGCAGCCAGGCAGTTCCTCTTGGCAGGTCTGGTTCAGGGATTCTTCACCAGCAGGTTTCTTGTCCAGAAGTGTCTGTGAGGTAGAGTGTCTACCCCAAGAAGCGTCTAAAGTCTGTGGTTTTGTGTCCTCTTCTTATACCCATTTTGGCCTTTGAAGTAAGCTTAATTCAAAGGAAAGGCCTCAGACACACACTAGGGGGTTGGAGACTGAATTGTGTGAGGGCGGGCACAGCCCTTTCAGGTGCGAGTGACCACTCCTCCTCTCCCTCCTAGCACAGATGGCTCATCAGGTTATGCAGGCTACACCCCAGCCCCCTTTGTGTCACTGTCTGGAGAGAGGTGCAAACAGCTCAACTATCAAACTAAACCAGACAGGGAATCCACAAACAGGCAGAGTCACAAAAATGGTTTAAACAACACAATCTCAAAACCAACCATCCTAAAAGATGGTTCAGAGGTCCCAAACTCCACATGTCTATCTGCTTCCAAAGAGAATCTATGCTTTAATCATGTTTAAAGGCAGCCACCAGGTTAACCTATGAGAGAGATAGGCCTTGCAACAGTGAAAACCGAATTTATCATTATTTCACAGTCAGGGCATATATAAAACACATTTGTATATGTCCTACCTTAACCATACACTGCACCCTGCCCATGGAGCTAGCTGGGGCCTACACAAGGGGTGTCCTTTATGTAGGAAAAGGGAAGGGTTAGGCCTGGCAATTGGGGACACTTGTCAAGTCAAATTTACAGTTTAAAACTGCACTCACAGACACTGCAGTGACAGGTCTGAGATTACAGGGCTACTTATGTGGGTGGCACAACCAGGGCTGCAGGCCCACTAGTAGCATTTGATTTACAGGCCCTGGGCACCTCTAGTGCACTTTACTAGGGTTTTAACAGTAAATCAGATATGCCAATGATGGATAAACCAATCAATAGTACAATTCATACAGAGAGCATATGTACGTTAGCACTAGTTAGCGGTGGTAAAGTGCTCAGAGTTCTAAAGCCGTCAGGAAAAATAGGAGGAAGGAGGCAAAAAGTTTGGGGATGGCCCTGCCCTGGCCTTAAACCTCAATTCTGTCTATGTCATGTTTGACCTCTGCCCAGAAGGGTTTTGCATTATTTGTAGGGGACAGTAAATGGGGGGGGGGGTTATGTCAGAAGATGGATCCAGGTGGATGTTGGTTGTTAGCCACCATTCAGAGGGATAGGACTTATCTTACCATCTTACCGTCTGCGTGGTTTATGGGTCTAATAATGATGACCTGAGGATCTTTGATTATTTGTTGTCCAAGCTCCACTTCTGGCTGCCTCCTTTTAAAGTCTGTGGTAATTTTAATGTAAAGCTATGTCCCAACAGAGATTTGACATCTCAATCCTAGAGTTCTGACTATGTTTCCAATGGTTTGGAGTGGAGTGGTAAGTATTGATTGCGGGGGGCTCTGCACCAGCTAATGTCTTCATACGCTTTAGTGGATCTCTGGCGGCTAGATAGGCCCCAGGAACCAGGATTTACTTTTTAATCCATCCCCACAAAGTAATGTTGCGGGCAGATATGTTTCTGCTCAGTAATACTGTGACTTTTGTTCTAAGTTGGTACATAATCTGCAGGTGTTATCGAATCATAACTGTTTATCTTTGTTTATTCAACTTAATAAGCTTATTTTAACTCTGGCGCCTAGGGTTTGGACCTTTGAACGCATCTTGTTTGAGAAGCAGTATGCTGCTTTATAAATTCCTATATACATTAGTTTTTGGAGGACACCTTCAAGGCTTTGTGTAGGGGACAGACTCTCCAATTTGCTTCTCTCCAGAGGAGGATTACTCTGGCAGATGAGATGGAGGCTCGTCAGACTCTTAGGGGCATATTTACCAGCCCCTTGCGCCTCCTTGCACTGCCCTAGTGTCATTTGTTTATGCTAAGGAGTCCCCCACCATTCACCATATTTACAAAGTTGCACAGTGCTTGCTTTGTGCCACTTTGTAACCCCTTGCATCCTGTGTGGTGTTTCCACACAGGGAGGCCTACAAAAATGGTGCAGTGAAATTTACAGGATTTCACTGAGGCATTTTGTTCTGTAATTTTTTTTCTGTCATTTTTAACGCCTGCTCGGCACAGGCGTGAAACTGATGCTCCCATAATAACCTATGGGCCTGCATACGCTTTGCTAGACTAGTGCCATCATTTATGGCACTAATCTAGCAAAGCGCCATAATAGCATAAAAAATGGTGACGCTATTGTACTAACATGCGCCATGGTGTGCTGTATAGTAATTACAGCACTACCATGGTGATGTTAAGGAGGCGCAGGGTGTCACAAGAAAAGTGGCGCATCAGAGCTGATTTCCTGCAAATATGACCCTTAGTTCTTTAAAATATAAATTGGTATGTAGTATCTTCTCAAAGGATGGGACTTGGGTTGAGCGATTTTTGGAGCAGTCAATTTCCATAGGGCTTCTCTCAGATATTGAATCTGTGATCAGGCAGTCAAAAAGGCCAATGGCAAATTCCCAAGCAAATGGGTAGCTTTGAGAACAGTTAAGAAATGGGGCGAACTCTCTTTTTTAGAGTTAGGGATAGGTCTAGATTCAACACAGTTCAGCAGGTTTGTGATGAGAATGGGGTGTTGATGGCTGACCCTAAGGCTATTAAGGAAGTCTTTTGTCAGTTCTATCAATACTTATATTGTGAGGATTCCTTTTCATCTGTCGAGGATAACCTATATTTTGTGGGGTGTTTTTTACTATAAGGTGAATCACACAAAGCATTCCAAATTAGAAGCACCTATAACTCGTTTGAAGGTGGAGCACGCTATTGGTTCTCTTGCTACAGGGAAGGCCACCGGTCCTGACCAGAATCATTTGGAATTTTATCCTACTTTTTTACCAGTGTTGACCCCGGTGCTTACAGACCTCTTTAAGTCTTACAACTATCTGGATTGAGTCCCCTAATCCTGAAGGGAGAATATTCTAGTTATTTTTCCAAACAAATGTAAAGATACTACTATGTATGGGGCATATCGCCCAATCTCTCATATTAGTATGGATTCTGAGATCTATACACGTGTTCTTGCTAATCGATTGGCTATGATGATTTCTGAACTAGTTGATCATAATCAGAACGGCTTCCTCCCAGGCCGGGACACAACATCTTACATTAAGATGGCAAATATGGCCTTGGAGATAGCTTTTTCCTAGGGCATTATTCTTCTGAGTGCTGAGAAGGCTTTTGAATGGGTCTCCTTGATCCTCCTTTGGGGGCATGGAGACGGCCAACTTAGGCTCTGTTTTTTTCTTCAGAGTTTGTTGTCTTTCTTTTGGCCTCAAAGCAAGGCTACATTGTTGGGGCATGCTTATACATATTTCTTGTGGTACTAGGCAGGGGTGTCCTTTTTCCCCTCAGCTCTTTACTTTATATATAGAACCTTTTATGCAGTCTCTTAAGCAGGCTGAGGAGATCCAGCTATTGAAAATACACCAGTATGAAGTTATAGTAATGGCATAATGCTGATGATGTGGCAGTGTTAACTCCAACCCCCGTCACTGGTTTGAGGGCTGTAGTGGCAACAGCTCAAGCATTTCAGGCAGTGTCATGGTCTACGTTATATACAGATGGCACTCAGTTTTTGTCCTGGTCACCCCAAACATTTTGGCCAGATACTGGTAGTTACTGACACTTGACTGTACACTAAGTACTGCTCACCAGTGCTCTGTGTAAAGTGGATATTCAAATTATGCAAATTATAATTGGCATTATTAACCTACCTATAAGTCCCTAGTATATAGTAGGGCATATAGGTTTAGGGACCCCAGCATATGTAGCGCACTGCTGAGGTGCCCAGTGTCATTTTAAAGGCAGGCCTGCCTTGCTGGATGCTTTCAAACTAAAGTTACATGCAAATTCGACTTTGGAATTAAACGTACTTCCAAAGTCTTAAACTACCTTATTGTTACATATAAGTCACCCCTAAGGTGTGCCCTATGTGCCCCTAGGGTTGGGTGCCATATACCTATAAGCAGGGACCTTATACAAATTGTTTTATAAGCTCTGGTGAGGTAAAATAGCCAAATTTGTTTTCCCTCACTGTAGTAAATTGCCTCCTTAGGCGAACATGGGGAGACTTTATTTTAATTAACAAAGTCTCCTTAAGCGTTTGATACCTCAAATTTGGTATCAAATTAATTGTTATAATGAATCCCACAACTTACAATTGTTGGATTTAGTATAACTAGTTGAGGAAAAGAGTGTTAAACTCTACCTAAAAAGTTGCCAACTTCAACTCTGTAGTGCCCTTCTCTGATTGCCCAGCCTTTGGTAGCCTGGCCAGGCTGCCTTGATGAGGTGTGAAGTGGCCTGGGCTGAACACAAAGGGATGTGCCTGGGGGAGGAAAAATGTCTTACAAGATTGGGAAGCAGGGAGGGGGAAGGGCTGCCAAACTGGTCTTTAAACGCGAGGAAGGACATTTGAAGCAACCAAGCACCTCCCTCTCATCGTGCAACCCCAGACAATTAGGTGTCTTCTTGATTAGATTAGGAGATGGCAGGAGAGGGGTGTGTTTAGGATTTATAGCCACACCAGTGGGTGGGCTCAGCGAGATGTAACTTGTAACAATCAGTTTCAGCCATGATGGATTTTTGAAGAATGTTGCTCCCTGGGATTGATTTATGCGACACTTCCTAAGAAGTGGTTATCACAGGAGGAAGGACCCTGCATCTGATTGGAGAACCAGGACCCCCCTGTTTTTCACCCAGAAGCAAGGATAAATATGGAAGAGCTGCACCCATACCTCAGGCCCCTTCCAGATCCCTGCAAGGAAGAACCTTAGAAGAAGAAGGACTGCCCTGCTGGAACCCTGAACTGCACCTGGACCCTGAAGGACTGCACCAGCTGCACACTTGGGCTTCACCACAAGAAGGACTTTGCCTGGCTTCTACTGGTTCAGGGAGGGTTCCTTGTTCCTTGTTTGTTGCAGGTGAAAAATTGCTAACCGGAGTCCCTTGTCTTAGATCGTGGAGAAACTGACCAGCTGACCACTGTCCAGTGACCAATTTGGAGTTTGAGCCAGGTGTATTCTGGGAGTTGTAGTATGCACCCTCAAGAAGCAACTCAGAGCTTCTCGAACCTTGGGATGAGCTGTGGACACCAAAAGACCCTTAAAAGACCTCCTGGAAGAAGATCCAGAGGTTTGGAGAATATTGGAGATCTTTTTGGAAAAAGCTCCATAAAGGGACCGACCAGCCACAGCAACTCTATCTGGCTTGCCTCAATCGCGACCCGGCCTGACTTACCTTTCCATATCATCAACCCCTCCTTCTCAACTTCCATCAAGCATGTCTCCTTCCCAACTTCCCGTACTTACTTCCACCACCCCATCATCACCCAACACATAAGCATTGCTCTCACCCTTCTCTAATTCCAAACAGCTCCCTTTATCCAAAATTACAAGAACTAATACAATGTAAATTCACAATCTATTATCCTCCTGTCTTACAGCACTTACCAATACTTTAATCACCTTTAAAGGTTCTGACCAACTTGGTGCTCCTTTCTCCACAAAACCTGGTTTCTTCACTCTTACATGGTGCCCTACCTTCACCGCTGATGATCCTTTCCTACCATTTGGTGCACACCCTGTCCGACTTTGAATCTTTCCCACTCTCCTTCTCATTTCCAGATCTTCCTTCTCTTGAAAACTTAACCTATTTGTGAGAAAGTAGCCTCTTTCTAGCCTTGTTACCCCCACTTTTGGCCTGTTTGTGAGTGTATGTCAGGGTGTTTTCACTGTCTCACTGGGATCCTGCTAGCCAGGGCCCAGTGCTCATAGTGAAAACCCTATGTTTTCAGTATGTTTGTTATGTGTCACTGGGACCCTGCTAGTCAGGACCCCAGTGCTCATAAGGTTGTGGCCTATATGTATGTGTTCCCTGTGTAGTGCCTAACTGTCTCACTGAGGCTCTGCTAATCAGAACCTCAGTGGTTATGCTCTCTCATTTCATACAAATTGTCACTAACAGGCTAGTGACCAATTTTACCAATTTACATTGGCTTACTGGAACACCCTTATAATTCCCTAGTATATGGTACTGAGGTACCCAGGGTATTGGGGTTCCAGGAGATCCCTATGGGCTGCAGCATTTCTTTTGCCACCCATAGGGAGCTCTGACAATTCTTACACAGGCCTGCCACTGCAGCCTGAGTGAAATAACGTCCACGTTATTTCACAGCCATTTTACACTGCACTTAAGTAACTTATAAGTCACCTATATGTCTAACCTTTACCTGGTAAAGGTTAGGTGCAAAGTTACTTAGTGTGTGGGCACCCTGGCACTAGCCAAGGTGCCCCCACATTGTTCAGAGCCAATTCCCTGAACTTTGTGAGTGCGGGGACACCATTACACGCGTGCACTACATATAGGTCACCACCTATATGTAGCTTCACAATGGTAACTCCGAATATGGCCATGTAACATGTCTATGATCATGGAATTGCCCCCTCTATGCCATCCTGGCATAGTTGGCACAATCCCATGATCCCAGTGGTCTGTAGCACAGACCCTGGTACTGCCAAACTGCCCTTTCTGGGGTTTCACTGCAGCTGCTGCCAACCCCCCAGACAGGCATCTGCCCTCCTGGGGTCCAGCCAGGCCTGGCCCAGGATGGCAGAACAAAGAACTTCCTCTGAGAGAGGGTGTGACACCCTCTCCCTTTGGAAAATGGTGTGAAGGCAGGGGAGGAGTAGCCTCCCCCAGCCTCTGGAAATGCTTTGTTGGGCATAGAGGTGCCCAATTCTGCATAAGCCAGTCTACACCGGTTCAGGGGACCCCTTAGCCCTGCTCTGGCGCGAAACTGGACAAAGGAAAGGGTAGTGACCACTCCCCTGACCTGCACCTCCCCTGGGAGGTGTCCAGAGCTCCTCCAGTGTGCTCCAGACCTCTGCCATCTTGGAAACAGAGGTGCTGCTAGCACACTGGACTGCTCTGAGTGGCCAGTGCCACCAGGTGACGTCAGAGACTCCTTGTGATAGGCTCCTTCAGGTGTTGCTAGCCTATCCTCTCTCCTAGGTAGCCAAACCCTCTTTTCTGGCTATTTAGGGTCAGTGTCTCTGGGGAAACTTCAGATAACGAATGCATGAGCTCAGCCGAGTTCCTCTGCATCTCTCTCTTCACCTTCTGATAAGGAATCGACTGCTGACCGCGCTGGAAGCCTGCAAACCTGCAACATAGTAGCAAAGATGACTACTGCAACTCTGTAACGCTGATCCTGCCGCCTTCTCGACTGTTTTCCTGCTTGTGCATGCTGTTGGGGTAGTCTGCCTCCTCTCTGCACCAGAAGCTCCGAAGAAATCTCCCGTGGGTCGACGGAATCTTCCCCCTGCAACCGCAGGCACCAAAAAGCTGCATTACCGGTCCCTTGGGTCTCCTCTCAGCACAACGAGCGAGGTCCCTCGAATCCAGCGACTCTGTCCAAGTGACCCCCACAGTCCAGTGACTCTTCAGTCCAAGTTTGGTGGAGGTAAGTCCTTGCCTCACCTCACTGGGCTGCATTGCTGGGAACCGCGACTTTGCAGCTACTCTGGCCCCTGTGCACTTTCGGCGGAAATCCTTCGTGCACAGCCAAGCCTGGGTCCACGGCACTCTAACCTGCATTGCACAACTTTCTAAGTTGGTCTCCGGCGACGTGGGACTCCTTTGTGCAACTTCGGCGAGCACCGTTTCATGCATCCTTGTAGTGCCTGTTTCTGGCACTTCTCCGGGTGCTACCTGCTTCAGAGAGGGCTCCTTGTCTTGCTCGACGTCCCCTCTCTCTGCTGGTCCAATTTACGACCTCCTGGTCCCTCCTGGGCCTCAGCAGCGTCCAAAAACGGTAACCGCACGATTTGCAACTAGCAAGGCTTGTTGGCGTTCTTTCGGCGGGAAAACACTTCTGCACGACTCTCCACGGCGAGAGGGATCAGTCCACCAAAGGGGAAGTCTCTAGCCCTTTTCGTTCCTGCAGAAACCTCAGCTTCTTCTGTCCAGTAGAAGCTTCTTTGCACCCGCAGCTGGCATTTCCTGGGCATTTGCCCATCTCCGACTTGCTTGTGACTTTTGGACTTGGTCCCCTTGTTCCACAGGTACCCTAGATTGGAAATCCACAGTTGTTGCATTGCTGGTTTGTGTCTTTCCTGCATTATTCCTCTAACACGACTTCTTTGTCCTTAGGGGACCTTTAGTGCACTTTGCACTCACTTTTCAGGGTCTTGGGCAGGGTTATTTTTCTAACTCTCACTATTTTCTAATAGTCCCAGCGACCCTCTACAAGGTCACATAGGTTTGGGGTCCATTCGTGGTTCGCATTCCACTTTTGGAGTATATGGTTTGTGTTGCCCCTATCCCTATGTTTCCCCATTGCATCCTATTGTAACTATACATTGTTTGCACTGTTTTCTAAGACTATACTGCATATTTTTGCTATTGTGTATATATATCTTGTGTATATTTCCTATCCTCTCACTGAGGGTACACTCTAAGATACTTTGGCATATTGTCATAAAAATAAAGTACCTTTATTTTTAGTATAACTGTGTATTGTGTTTTCTTATGATATTGTGCATATGACACTAAGTGGTACTGTAGTAGCTTCACACGTCTCCTAGTTCAGCCTAAGCTGCTCTGCTAAGCTACCATTATCTATCAGCCTAAGCTGCTAGACACCCTATACACTAATAAGGGATAACTGGGCCTGGTGCAAGGTGCAAGTACCCCTTGGTACTCACTACAAGCCAGTCCAGCCTCCTACACTATTCACATTTTTTAACCGCCATGGCACCAGCTTAAGAGAAGGTGTCCTTCTCTCAACAACTCAAAATAAATTTTGCCTGTTACCGAATGCGGTATCACTCTGTACGACAACAACCTTTCCTAGAGAGCTTTTTCCATGGAAACCCAAACTTCACAGCCAAGTGGATGGTTTCTTTAAACATTTTGTTAAACCGTTCCACCAGGCCATTCCCAACAGGATGATAAAGTGAAATTTTCACATGCTTAACAGCTAACTTCTTTAGGAAAGAATGCATTTTCTCAGAAGTGAGTTGCACACCATTATCTGATACTATTATCTCTGGAATACAATCTTATGAAAAAACATCTTCTAAGAATTAATTGACCACATCTTTGGACACACTGCTCCCCATCCACATTTCTGGCCATTTTGAATAGTAGTCTATTAATACAGTGGCATAGCTATTCCTTGGAGGATAAAGTGGAAAAGAGTCCCATTAAGTCTATGACTAGTTTATGCCAAGGACCGTCAGGTAACTCCACTCTTGTCAATGGAACAATCAAAGGTTTAGCCACTTTATCACTCTCTCTACAAGCTCTACTATTCCTGACCCATCGGTTCACCATTGTATCCATTCATGGCCACTAAACATTTTCCTTGATTTTCCTTTTGGTACTAGACATTCCTCCATGCCCATCATGCCCATTGGACAACGATCTCTCGTACTCCACAGGGCGGAACAACCTTATCACCTCTCTATAACACCCTCTGGACGTTTGTAAGTTCCTCTTTAATTTTCCAAAAAGTGTTACACTCTCCTTGTAATTGTTCTTCTCTTGGCCAACCACTTGAAATGTACTTCATTACATTTTGTACATTTTGTATTGTCACATCTGTGTCCACTGCATTCATCCACACAGCTTCTATCAACTCTTGGCTCTTCCCTTGAATTTCAACTACATCTTCATAAATGAATGCTACTTCACACTCATTTTCATACTTTAACCATTCCCTTGCATCATCACACAGTAATGTGGACAAATAGTCAGCAACACAATTATCCTTACCTAGCACATTTTCAATCTCGTAATGAAACATCTGTAACATTGCTGCTAATCTTGACAGTCTGGGTGTAAGATTCCTCCCCCCACCTGTTTTCTAAATGTGAATCAAGAGTTTGTGATCAGCTGAAAAAAAAAAATTCCCTCCCTACATACAATCAGAATAGCTTTGCTGCCCATGTCACTGCCGGTAGTTTCTTTTCAATCACAGAGTAGTTATGTGTGATTTGTGTCAATGTGCTGGATGCATATGCTACTATTCATTATTGTCTGCTCTTATCCTTTTGAGCTAAAATAGCACCCACTCCATAACTGCTAACATCAACAATTATTAAAAATGCTACACCCATTACAAATGATTTTAAACAAGTTCCTTGCAAAATATCCTTCTTAATCTTCCTAAAGCACATGGACTGCTCACGTGACCAACAAAATCTAGCATTCTTTTACTACACCTAATAGTTTTTCAACTTTGGAAGCATAGTTCTCCTCAAAATGTAAATAAAATTCAGTCAATCCCAAAAAATAGCTCTTTATTTTCCGATTCAGGTGCATTCATAAATGCTTTGATGTGCTCAATTTTGTGGTGAATTCCTTCTTTCAAAATCATGTGGCCCAAATATTCCACTTGCTGTTCACCAAAAATACATTTCTCTTTCTTCACAGTCAATCCACTTTAAGAGCAACCAAAACTTGTCTTAATGCATCAGTGTGTTCTGAGTGAGTTTTTTCAAAAATCAAAATATCGACTTGGAAAACTTTACAACATCTTATTTCCAACAAAAACCTACTCATCTCCCTTTGAAAAACAGCTGATGCGCTCGCCAGACCAAATGGCATTCTTTTGTATTGGAACAACCCTTCTGACATCATAAACGCTGTATAATGTTTGGATTCTTCCTCTTGTTGAATTTGGTGATAAGCATGTGCTGTCTATAGATGACAAAACCGTGGCATTACCAGTAGATAAAGTTAATTCTTTCAAATTGGGCAATAGAAAGTCTCTACCCAAATGGCATAATTCAAGTATTTGAAATCTACACAGACAGAGTCTTAAATCCCCACTCGACTAGAGTGAAATTACCACTGGAGAAATCCAATCTGAGCTTTTCACAGGTACTTGATACCCTTCTCACTTAAGTCTTGTAATATACTTTCAAATTTCCCCCTGCAATTCAATGGTACAGTCTTCATTTTTTGTCTTACCGGTACAGTATTTTAATTTAATACAATCTTGTACTTAAACCACTTCATTTAAACCAACGAAACCATGAAGACACTGGAAAACTTATTTTTTAGATCATCATAATCTAAAAAAAATCTCCCAATATGACTAATATCATGCACAGAATAAATGGATGGGTTAGAGCTTGGACCAATTTTTATTCCTAATTCTTTTATATAAGGCCAGCCCAAAATCGCTACCCCTTTATTGGCCACATACACTGTACCATGGTATTTCCTAGACCCAAATTCCATATCCGCTCATATAAATCCCTGCATTGGAATCTTATGGCCAGAGTAACTACCCAGATTAGCATCAAGAGGATCTAACCATCTTCCAGGCCACAGTTTATCAACCATGTTTTTATTCATTATTGCATACCATGCGCCATTGTTTCAATGTGAATACCATCAATGCTAATATTGCAACTGGGCAGACTCATGCCCTCCTTACTTTCAGTATCTTGATCACCTTGCACACTCAATATCACACCCTGTAAACTTGTTCCATCAACCTCCTCCTCTTCCATCACTAGATTTATTTTCTTATATATACCCCGATTCTAACATACTCGACTGAAATTACCCCATTTTGCTGCACGTACTGCATACTTTGTTTAAAGCTGGACAACTCTTAGAGTTAGCAAGATGGCTACTTGACCCACATCTAAAGCATAACAATCCCTTGCTTGAATTTCCAGAATTACGTCCATCATTACTCTTCATTTCTAACATTCACTCTTTGTTTTTATTTTCCTTTCCTCCCATTACTGCACAAACCGCACTTCCATTTATCTTCTCATTCCTTACGGTCTAGATGTTTTTTTTCTGATACCTCTATATTTCGGACCACTTCCACAGCTGCCTTCAGTGACACTTCACCACATGGCCACAACTTTTCTTGGATTTTCTTGGATTTGGTTTTCATAAGTAATTGGTCTCTTAATACCTGATCATACATCATGTGCTCAAAATCACATGTTACAGCTAAGCCACCCAAAGCGACAACAAACTGGTCAATTGTTTCAGCTTCATTCTAAGACCTTGAGTAAAACTCAAATCGTTCCATTACCACATTTGTTTTCCTTTCAAACCTATCCTGCAATTGCTTAATGTTATGTTGATACATATTTGCATTGTTTGCATTCTCTACAGGAGGTAAAGTCATGAATTCTCTCAACCCGATTGCACCCAGTCTGTGTTTGTGTTGTGCCTTGTAATTGTCACAAAGAAGGACAACAATATAAGTAACAATAAAAGTTCCACAAAACCCTACACCTCCAACCTAATGAGCTAATCAAGAGAAACACCAAGACTGTCGCACTTGTCAAACAGCATATCACCATTAATATATGTTCACATTTATATTAATAGCTGTGCCAATCACAGTTTATCCAGCATGGCACTATGCTGGTTAGAATAACTCTTCAAAGGTGTGCAAATCACAGTTGTGACTTCAGGTATTAACACAGCTGTGCCAATCACATTACCAAACTACTGTTACTATATGGTCATGCGTTACGGTGTTCACATGTATCAACTAGGTATGCCAATCACCATCTGTAATTAACACTCACCATTGGATTTGTTCACGGGTGAACACTATTAATTGAATTACTCCTGTGAAGTTGGCTTTATATTTACATTTTCAGGTGCATGTCACTGGGGGTGCATGGAGTCTCATAAATCCCTCTGGAGATTCTCTTTAAATACCTCACCAGTTATTTAAAAATATGTGTGCTTGGTAGACTGTGAGAAGCGTTATCTAATCTTTGAACGAGTGTCATCTAAAGAACCACCACAGCATCAAAACTAGCTGAAGTGCCAGGCCTTAAAGACACTAAGTTAAACCATACAAGACTGCCTGACCTGTACGTTTGGCAACCGATTGTGATTTGTGTAAAGATGGCCATCAGTATTTGTATTAGTGATTGTTTCAATGGAGAGTGGCGCTTGTACTTCTGTTTCGCTCACCCTCAGTTTTCCAATTTGTTTTTGTAGGCAATAGTTAGGATGTCCAAACTACTACTTGCTCTGTACTGCCAACAACACATGCGGATCACAGAAAAAAACCTCACAGAACAGTTCACAATGCTGTTGCAATGGCTGACCCAGCCATCTTCACAATACTAAACTCCGCCTACATCAAATAATTTCCATGCATTCCCTTGTGCATTCCAGGCTCAAGGCAATATTAGGACTGTATTCATAGGGTTGAAGTCTGATTCCCCCAGTATACCTGCTCAATTACACTTTGGTGTGTAACGTGTGGTCCAGCTTCATCAATTACACTTTCATGTACCTCTATGCACAAGGCAAGTGATTTGCGATCACACAGAAATCTCACTTTACCACACTAGAAACTGGTGGTTGTGAAGCTGGGAACAATGCACCGCAGATCATCCTTTGCAGCAACTGGTACCAGCAGTGGTGTCAGCCAACGTCTTATATCTTCCTTTTATATCTGCCCAGGTCTGCTCCATCCCACCCTCATTGCCACTGTTGTGAAGAATGTGATACATGCAGGTAGGTAAAAGTTTCATCTTTATTTAAGATATTTTACAACAGGACTGACCCCAGCATCCATCAGGGACCACCGCTTATCTCCAACTGCCACTCCTCCCTGCATCCAAATTCTATACCCTTCATTCTACATTATACCAAACATTCTACCATCTACTACACTCACCCCACTTAATCCACTTACGTATTTAGGATATAACCCTATTTTACCTTCTAGTGCCCATGATAGCTTTCAGGCAATCACGGAGAAGACAACTTTCTTCACTCTAGGCCAAATATCTGAGGTAAATGTTCTTCACTCATTCAAGAATTTACAGCAAAGGTTTTCTCTTTCTTATACCACTCTTTTTATACCTTAAATTATGTAAATTTTTGTCAAGTTGTAAGGAGGATGAGTTAAGTTGGTCGGATAATCCCCTGCTGGAGTTTATAAGGAAACCCCCACGGAAGAGAAATGTTGCACTTGTTAACGAAGAAATACAGTTTTTTTCCTCAGGATCATTCTATTGACCCGTTCCAGCTACAGGCAAATAGGTGGAGTCAGCTTATTAATATCGAAGTAACTGTGGACGTTCTCTGGTGTAGCAATACTTTCTCGCGTATTAACATCCACCATTTAAAATGTATTGATGATCTGGAAAGATTCCATCTCCTTTCTGTTATGAGGTTATGGATGGATGATTGCTACTTTAGGTGGGGGATAGCGAGGGCTAATTTGGTCCATGTCTTTTCCTCTTGCCCCTCGTTCCATCTGTTCTTGGAATTTGTTTTTGACAAGATGTATGGTATATTCAACTTCAGGATTGTGACTGACTCAAAGTTGATCATGCTGGGATTCTCATGAGTAGTCCTCCTTATTTAGTAGGTTTTTATTTTTTTCAATCTCTTTGGCTAGATTGATCTTGGCACACTTCTGGCCATCTAGTGACCCCACGACTGTGGATTTGGTGACTGGAAAGTTTGAACATTAGCATGCTATAAATGGCACTAATAGAGAATGATCATCGGAGGTGGGGGCCAAACCTGATCTCGGATCTAGTCTGGCTCCGTCTGCTCAAGACACTGATGATTAGCCCCTTTTTTTGTCTGGTCTCATGTGGCTCCCCCACCTCTAATCAAATTTATTCTACTCCCAACTTAACCTACTTAAATTGGTCATATAAATAACGACTCAGAATTTGGCAGTTCCTATGTTGTTTTCCTGGTTTAACTATGTCCATATGTGACATCGAGGTTGCATCTAATTTCCGTTGTTTATGCAATCTGCTATGGTTTCCCCTGTTCGGGTCTGTGATTGTAAACTAATAAAAAACTTTAAAAAATGAAAAACCTCATTACTCCTGTTCTACTGATTGAATTTTCATTGTTTTGGTCTTATTTTATTTATTAAATTCAAATCTATATTTCTAACCTGGTGTGGGATCTTTTTTGTGTGATGTCCTCATTGTTTTACTTGGGAAGTGTTGCACAAATACTTTACACAGTGCCTCTCAGTTAAGCCTGACTTCCCAGGCCAAGCTACCACTGGGTGAGCACAGTTTAATTTGGGGTTTGCTTGTGCCTTACCGTGACTAGGACTGTGACTGCTGCGTGACCAGAGCCCAAACTCCAGTCAACCAGTAACGCAATTTCCAACACTTACCTTGGAGAACACTTACACAATGTGTTTGTACAAGTTCAAAACTGTTCCAAGTTGCAAACATGGGTTACTTTTTACTTATCTAATATTAATGAATAAGAGACATTTTTATTTTGGTGCCTGGGCCTATTTTCTGTCCCAGTCCACCTCTGCTCTACATACACTTTCAACATTGTCTCCTTTGCTAATTTCTGCATATGCCTTAAGCTTGATCACAAAGTCAGATATGGGGAGCAACAGAATCTTTTAGAAATAACAGGTATGAACTCATCAACTGCTAACACTGGTGAAAGAAAGATAAATACATGTGCAAAGCTGAACATATTGGAAATGAAGAGTATATGTTGGTGGGAGAAGTCTGGAAATGAGACCACAAATCCAAGATAACAGCACACTTTTAAAAGTAGTACATTATATTGACTTAAGGTGGCTGCCTATACAACATAATTGAACAGAATACTGAGCATAAACTGCACGCTGAGTCTCAACTTAGCTGAGTAGAACAATGCCTTAGAGCCTAATCAGAACACCTTGACCTTAGTATTGAAAACAATAGTGCCATTTAGCATGTTTCTAATCACCTTTAATGTTGAAAAATATGGATAGTGAGGCTCAAGGGAATTGTTTCTTTATTATTCCAATGAGCACCGATGCTGGGATGACCACTTAAGGGAATCGCAAAATCTGACATGGGGCCTCCCGCCCGCTGGGGAAAGAAAAGTGCGGGCCGTCACGAGAGGCAGCTGCTCTCTGATCGCACCGTGACTCTGAGAGCCTCTGCACGTCTGGAGGCATGCTGGGGTGCTGAGGCCTATCTCCCGCAAACCCCTACCCTGGACCCATCACTACCTGGCCTGCAGGAGTGACACAGTGGATTCACTGCTGGGCGCTGCTGGCAAACAGCTTTCCTGCTGACTGAGATAATATGACTTGCTGCCAAATTGACTGTCCCTTGGCAGAATTGGTTCATCTGAAGTGAGATTTACAAACAACGCAATAGACCCTGCAGTGGTCCAGTCCACCCCCGCTGACAACGATTTAGTAATGCCTAAACCCAGCTGAGACATTAATAGTTCAAGGCTCATACTGTTCATGTGCACTGTATACGGTGTTCGGACCTGAGCCATGCCTGCAGGGGCCATCAGCGAGCTGCGTTAGCAGAAGGAAGACAGCACTTGTAAGCTGTTATGCTCAACACTTGAACCCTGCTGAGATCCTTTCAAAGGACCTAGATTCCATGAGCAACATCACCGAGATTGCCTGTCCACTTCCCCTTCATGCTACCCTCTGACTAGAGGATATATCACAGCTTCTGACCAAGGGGAAATCAGAACTGAATCATCATGAGGACGGTGCAGCTTTCTGAAGTAACTGAACCCACGCTGAAGGGGGAGAGGGACTCCAAGCCCAAGAGACCCTTGTGGCAGAGGCTGCTCATCACCTCATCACCTAGAGACCGCCTGGTGGCCTGATATTAACAATATTAACATGCCCTTTCGACTGCGGCGTGGGACGCGCTAAAAGGGGAGAAGGACTCCAACTGATAATAGAAGTAAAAAGGCTCTCGTCTTGAGAGGCCTGGTCCTTGTAAGTGTTCCGTTAATTTGTGTTTTGTTTTGTGTCATTTCAACACACCAAAGATTAACTCAAGTAAACATAAGGCAGCTTCTAGCACTACATCTGGACCTCAGAGAACGAGTATGGACAATTTTTTGTCTTGGGGATTGGGCATCATCAACAAAGAGATTGAGTTGGCTGAGTGACATTTTCAGTCACATTGCAGCTCTCTCCGCTCTTGGGTGCACCTGAGGATGTGCCACCTAGTTTGGGCATCATTTTGCCACCCCCATGTTCTGACAGGTTAATAGCTCCTCATCAAGCAGATATAGTTTCATTGGGGCTAAACGGGGTTCCTGTGCTTCCTCCATTAGCTCCTGTTTCCCTGGAGCCTGTGGTTGTTACTGCAGCCCCCAGTTGCAGGCATGGAGATGACTTGTAGGGGAGAAAAGGGAAGAGGCAGGAGCCTGTTAGGTCATTGAAACATCAAAAGTTCAACTCAGCTCAGTCTACTAGACAGAAGGCATTAAAAAAAGGAGATGTGCCAGCACTGGTGCTTGACCAGGGCTCTTCGATTGATTTGTTGAAAGACGTGATAAACACTGCCCTGGATTTAAAGCCAAAACCATTAGTTGAGAGCATAGGGATGATCGAAATGGAACTTAAAAAGATTGACAGGGTGAGATCCGATAGTTTGTGCACTGGTGTTGCACCTTCCTCTGGTTCTTCATGAGCAACCCGACTCATGAACTCAGAGCAGAGGGTAGAAGCTGAGGTTACTGAGGCCAATGCAGTTTTCCAGAATCAAGCTGAACATCTGCCCCCTGAACTTTGTCAGGTAGAAGGGGAGAGAAGGGCTCTTACAGTCAATAATAGACAAAATGAGGGCCCATGCCATTAATCTTCTAACATTCCTGTAATCCCAGCATCCTGGGGATTAAAACCAGACCCTGCTAACAGGGAGTTGGGTTTGGGGAATTCAAGTATAAGGTCGCAAAAACGTGACATTAGGCCTAATATTCCACAAGAGTGTACTCCTTATATTATTGTGCTTGAAAATGTCCCACCTCTACCCAAGAAAAACGAGGAGTCACATGCTTCTCTTTTAAATAAAGTTTCTTACTGGATACGGGAGCACTCAGGTTGGGCTCACGATTTCACTAAGGAAATTATATCTCCCACTAGGGTATCCTCGGTGGACCCCTCTCTGAAAACCTTGTTGGGCGACTGTGTTATTGTGAACTTTGTGGAACCAAATCTTGTCCGGCCCTTGCTGCATTTGCTTACTCAAACCTGTCATGGTGGGTGGGCATTAGAGCCCTTCCCTTAAGGTTTTTTTTCATCCTCTGAGCGATATGGAAGCAGCTGGAACAGCCTAATATCCTGCAGATCAGGGAACAGTACAAGATCTGGTCAATAGCTCTTGTAACTACACAATTTCCACTTCTAATTGTTTCTTTGCACTCACCTTTTTAGATCAGCTAGATTCACTACGACCACTAGGGACATATCCAGCCAACAAAAGCTATCATCGGTCCACAGACACATCTGGTGGGTTGGACCTTGAAGCAACAACCGCAGCTGGAATTGCATCGGCTGTTAGTAATGTATTAGTCCAAGAGGCTACCCCCAGGATTGATATGGAGTGAATGAATGACCCTGCACCAGCAGAAGCGATTTATAAGTCAGACTTGCATGTAGCCTCATTGAATGTGGCAGGAATTAATTCCAAGTTGGATGATAAAGATTGGCTGACCTTCATTGGGAAGTTCGATGTTTGCTTGTTTCAAGAAATCTGTGCTGTGTCTAAGGTTTTTGTTAATGAGTTCACCTCTTATCGTAGCAAGGCAATCCCCCCTACAAGATCAGGGCGGGCGAAGGGGGTGTCTTATGATTCTGGTTAATATCAATATTGCTTGCACCCAAGAGCTCCTGATGATAGATTCACAAGAGTTAATGGGTATTAAGCTTAAATTCCCCAGGGGCTTGGTTTTATAATTAATTTGTATGCACGATCCATGCCAGCAAAGTGTGACTCACCAGTTCTAAGCATGCTAGATAATTTAGTTGGAACTCATAAACAGGATGTCAAATTAATAGTGTCAGGTGATTTTAACACATCTTTTGAGCCCTCTTCTGCACTTAATTTGGTAATCATGGAAAAAGATGAGCACTGGGGGGATCCAAGAGTGGTAGGGAGACTGCAGACTTACTACTCTAACACTGGTTTACAATTAGCTTCTCTGGTGGTTGAACATAGTATGAGAGCCTGTAACGGGAGAACCAGATCAGACCTAAACAGAGAGTTTACCCTTAAAAGAGCATTGCCAGAAAAGTGATATTGATTATGTCCTTGTGGATGTTCAACTCTGGCCGCCCTTATTGATATGGAGGGGGTAAGTACCACTGCCTGGGATCACAACCCTTTGTGTACCTCCTTCTCAAGTGCACAGTTTTTGAGGTCAACTTGCTTGGATCTGGCTGTACTCCCTGAACCTATTGTAGCCAACAACTGTCGTAGAGTCACGTGTCCTAGAGTCATGGTGAATCAGGAATTGCATGCTGAAATCTATCAATGTTTTGTTCAACGCGTGTGAGGCTTTGAGGAAACTGGAGTGGATCCGGACTTATTGTTAGGTACCCATGCAATTTTGTCTGCTAAGCTCAAGGCTATTTTCTATGGTGATTATCAGGGCAAACAACGAAAGGCCCTAGGTTGTTCGCTTAGGAGTGAAAGCAGCCTAAAGTAGTATTAAGAAAAGCTGTACGGGAGGACAAAAAGGATATTAGATTTTCTTGCCTCAAATACAAAACTGTATTCAAAGCTGCAGAGAAAAAATGGGATGAGGATAAATGTCAGGGCCTGCTACAGTTGCTTAAAGCAAAAGATACCCGCACTTTTTGATCGTTGATTGAGGCCAAGGGAACCCAAAATGATTTCATATTTCATCAAGTGAGAGGATAATTTTGGCAATTTATATGCCAAGAGTAAGACCCATGAGAAATCCCAGGTCTTGTGGCAGGAAGAGGTAGAGACGGTTAATAACAGACCAATTTCAGCTTGTGACCCCTGTGAACCATCTTTTTTAAGCGTGGAAGACACCCTTACAGCAAAAGATAGCCTGAAACCCATGATATACCGGGGGACTTATATAGGTCAGTACCCCAATTATGGGCTTGGCATGTGAGCACCCTTTTTAATGCTTTAGTTAAAGGCAACGAGATGCCGGACACCTGGAAAGGGACTGAAATTATCTCTGTTTTTTAAAAAGGGGATGCGGGGTGCCCTGGCAATTATCGACCCATTAGTTTATTGGAAAATCTCCCCCAAAAATTTGAGAGGCAGGTATTAGACAGACTGCTGGCTTGGGTATCTATTGTGGATATGCTCTCCTCTCTCCAGGCGGGGATTTTGGCGAAAATCAGTAACATCGACCTGGTGTTCAGGCTTTCTCTCCTACATTGGTAGCAGGTCACCTTGTGTCGACAGAAGCTAAATGTAGCTTTTGTCCACGTTCAAGCTGCCTTTAACTTGATTCCCCGAGTTAACTAATGGAGGATGTTGAGAAATATTGCTGTCCCTAGTGATTTTGTGAATTTGTTGGTGTGGTTACATCATAAAAACTATGCTCAAGTGTGCTGGGGGGAGCAGGGGGAATTGACATCCAGTAACCCCATTTGCCGTGGATTGAACCAAGGTTGCGTACTGACCCGCAATCTATTTTCTCTTTATATATATGATATAACCAAGTCATTGAGGCAGTGTGTTAATGACTCGTCCACTTTGAATGGGGAAAAAATCCTGATTCTTCTTTTTTGCAGATGACTTGCTGTTAATTTCTAAGTCACCTATGGGTCTCCAAAATTTACTGGCAAAGTTTTTGGCATTCTGTGAGGACAAGGGCATAGAGATTAATTGCTCAAAATCTAAATAATGTTCTTAGGTAAGAACACCTCTAGAACTAATTGGGTTAAGGTGGGTAATTAAATACTTGATAGGGTGTTGTGCTTTGATTATCCGGGAGTCACCCTGTCAGTTAAGCTTAAATGTGATTTCCAAATTTTAAAGAGTTCACTTATGCTGGCGCATAAGTCCAATGCTATTTTACACTTCTTTAGAGCAAATTTCACTTGATCAATTTCACCTGCTCTTGAGACCTATAGCGCTAAGGCCTTGAATGCTGCCACCTATGGAGCTGAAATTTGGGGGTACAAAAACACACACAAGCTAGCAGTGACTGAAAACAATGTTATTAATTTTATTAGATCTAGGTACTAATGAGGTGTCAGAGCTTGCTCAGTTGTAACCTCTCCTCTATTGGGTGCATATTTGGTCGACCCCTGAACTGAATGTGTATAGAGACTGTTTAAGGGATTTAATAAGACTTAACCAGGCCCTTATAGTACCTTGGTTGAAGATTGTACATACCTGATGCAATAGATTGAAGATATTGGCACTTTAGGATAATCCAGAGCAGATCCACAAGGCAGATAGACAGGTCCTAAAGTTGGTGTACTGGCGTTTTTCTTCGGAGCACCAAAATTCTAGGGCTGACTTTGGTCATCTAACAAAAGGTTTTTAGATGTTAAATCTGCTCTGTTGTTTGAGTATTTGCTGGACGTTGTATCCCCACCTTTAGCCAAGAGCCTTTATCTGTGATTTAGGTGTGGGAACATGCGACTGAACACCTCTTGTAGTGCACGGTCAAAGGGGTGTGTATCTGCCTTATGCCCTGTATGTGGGTCAGCTCCCGAGTCAATAAACCATATCTTTATTGCTAGTCTAGGTCATCATGAAGCAAGACATTGATGGCTCTGACCTATTTGTCCATGTTAAGGAGATGTGGATCACCAGGTCGCACTGCGCTTATTTAGGACAAATACTGCACTGCTGATTGTGTATTCAGTAAGTTGCTTCCTTTTCTGTGTTTGGGACAAGCGAGCCAAATCTTTAGGTAAGAACTGATTGACTGAAGCCTGTGGCCAACATTTGACCTACAAGTGGGGACTATGACTAGGAAATCTGATGACTGAGTTAATACAATACTAGGAAACGGATTCTTTGAATTCCAGTGCCCACAAGGAACAGTTGGTTTTAACAGATCTTATTGTTTTACTGACTTGGCTGTACTGTATTTATAGCTATTTGACACTCCCATCAGGCTTGATCCTGGGTGTAAGGTGCTCTAGGGAGTGCTATGGAATATGTGATCCGATTTTAACAGTTTTTAATAGTTTGTAACCCATGCATTATTCTGTTAGGCGGTGATATTACAGTGAGCCATATTTTAGAAGAAATGTGTATCTCCTTGGGAAAACAGTCTGTATTGATTTATTTAAAGTGTATTGTGCCTAACCCATGCTATATAATTAGGCATTGGGAGCCACATTTTGTAAATTGCTTAGCGATTTGTATAGAGTTTCTTTTAATGAATTTAATACTATATTTAGAGATTTTAAATGAATTCTAACGGATTTGCTTTATTGCTTTTTGTACTATAGGGTAGCATGTAACAATTTGTATGTGCTTTTACAGCCATTTGTACTGAATAAAGATTCATATTATTATTGTTATGGAACAATGATCATAACATAAAAGCACAATAAACATAAATGTTTCCATGAATGTTATCATGTTTGTAATTACTGTGCGCAGGTAAAATTATTGACCCACTTAGATGATGTTGTTGATTGTCACAACAGGTATAATCAAGCTGCACAGCTGCCATAATTGAACACCCTCCCAGGTATTATATAACGCCTCACAACTGGGACTCTATCCTGCAAGCTGGTCTAATTGAGCTGCACAGCTGGCATAATAGAGCAGAACTGCTCCAAAATACAAAGCATTCTAATATTTCTGACAAACATAAGGAATGTTGAATAGCACTGAAATAAGACTTTACGGTACCCCACCGTACTTGAATTTCTTTGGGGGTGTTGCAACGACATTCTGAAGCACTATGGACCACCCCATGAACTGTTCGTAGGTATAGCATCAACCATATGATTTGAAACTATATCTAAATGAATTAATTTCCAAAGCTCATTTGTTTTTCTGACTCCAGCCTATATCCCTAAAAGTCTAAGGGCCGGATTTAACAGAAAATGATGGTGAGCGGAGCTGTGCCAAATTTGGCAGCATCACACACCGTTATTGTCAAAACGCAGGGATGCGCCATATTTACTAGAATATGGCACCCCCCCCTGTTTCCCCCTGTGCTGGTGCTAAATTTGCAGACGTGCGCCAATGCAGCAACCCTTGCACCATAGTATAGGACTGCTGTGTTGAGGGGAGATGGTTTTTGTGCAGGAAGGAATGCCTTCCTGCACAAAAACAATCTTAAATGGTGATTTGCTCTTGTTTATGTGTGCTGCAGAATGCAACACACATAGACATAGCAAAAAACAAGTAGAAATGAAAGAATTTCTCCTCATTGCGGCATGCTAATGCCACCCTGGGGTGGCGTTAGATTTTGGCTTCTGCCTCAGGATTACGAAAACTCGTAAATCTAAAGGAGCGTCAAAATGGAATGGGTGCTGCTGTGGCACGCCCACAGCAACACCCATTGCACGCCCCTTCCACGCAAAGGGCTGCGTGTGAAGGCGCTGTATTTATAAGGGGGCGTTAAGCCACAAAAAGTGGTGTAACGTCACCTTGCAAATATGGCGCAGGGCATTGCGCCGCCTCCAGTGCTGCTATTGGCTCTTAAATATGCCCCTGAATGTAATCCTACTAT
Organism: Pleurodeles waltl; assembly: GCF_031143425.1. Lineage (NCBI taxonomy): Eukaryota > Metazoa > Chordata > Amphibia > Caudata > Salamandridae > Pleurodeles > Pleurodeles waltl. Next base: position 3,038,448 of record NC_090437.1, on the reverse strand, counting down.
CAGTCAGTCATTTTAGGAATACAATGTGTCCATTTTATTTATTTATTATTTCACAAAGGAAATTGTTAAAATCAGTCTTGCACACATACATTGATAAATCTAACAGATCAGTTGAATTAATTCGCTCCCCCAATAGGTAACAGAATACGATTTAAGAAACATGTTTTTTATTTTTTCAATAAAATATAATCAGAGTTACTGCATTCATGAAACATGTCTCCACATATATACAAGAGAGAACCATGCTACCAAAGCAATCTTTTTATTGAGCCTGATAGCACATACAGTAAAACTGTACTGAGTGCATTTATGCCACAGGCAGCAAAGGGGATTTTTTTATTATTAGTCCAAACATTTTAACTATAAATATGTTTACTGCTGAAATTAAATTTTCCTTATTTGGTTTTTGAATGCTGATGAATGTGAACTAATCAATGTACGAAATAATTGTCAGGTCACAAAGTTGTGATTGAGAATCTTGGTTAAATGAACACTTCAAATGAGTCCAGATTTCTTTCTCCACAAAGCTACTAAATTCATAAGGCTAACCGATAATATAAAATAGGGGGCGATTCAACTGTAATCAAGAGCTCAATTGAAAGCAGAACTTAACCAACATTCTCTCACCATCCTACATGGTACATAACATCTAATTTATCATCCATTCAAGAGGAATACTAAATTCATACACCCGTTATCTGAATACCTAACGGAAATAAAAATAAAATGATTCTTAAATAAGTTAACATTGACCAGGAGACTCAAAACAGCAAGGTAGCATCTATTTACCCAGCGACCGGGTAAATAGTGATTTCTTTTTTTACTATTTACTTGTTCGCTGGCTCAATAGTAGACATTATTACTATTTGCCTGGCAGCCTTGAAAATAGCAGAGAAACTTCACTATTTACCCAGTCGCTGGCTATATAATAGAGATTCTGCACTGTTTGGCCGACAGCTGTGCAAATAGCAGAAAAACTTCACTAGTTACTTAGCCAATTGTGAAGTAGTTGAGATTTCGGAGTGATCGGCTGACAGCTGTACAATTAGTGGAAAACTGCATTATTTACCTGGCGGCTAACTAAACAGTAGAGATTATAAACATATGGGTGGTGGCCGTGCAAATAGGTGAAAAACATCACTATTTACCCAGTCGCTGATTAAATAGTCAAGTTCTTTCCCTGCTCATCCAGCAGCTATGCAAATAGCAGGAAATCTTTGCTATTTATGTGGCTGTTAGCTAAACAGTAGAGATTCTACATTGTTTGGCTGGCAGCAAATCACTGCATTCTGGAATTATTAATGCTGTTTCAGTTCAATAAAACAAATCAAACTAAAACACCTGAAAACTATAATTTTTTAAACAAAAAATAGATTTGGAAATGTTCCACTCAAGTAACTAAGCATCATCTAATATTTACTGTGATTTTATCAAAATACAAACAATTACATAAGGACCCATCGAAAGTTACAACTACAGCATATCTGAGAGGCTTATTCCAAATTCATGACAGAAGAAAGAAAAACTATGGGCCTAATTTAGAGTTTTGAGGGAGGAGATGACTCCGTCTGGATGGTGGAGGACAACACCTCTGATATCCCAAGGGACATCCACCTTTCAAATTTAGAGTTGCTTGCTGGCCCTATGGAAATCTCCCTACATTGGCAGGAAATGCTGTCATGGCAGCTGCTCTTCCAATGCACAAAACGTTTGAAGGTCAGTATAGTCAGACATGATGGCTGACTAGCAAACTCTTAAAGAAATGTTTATTTTTTTGTTTTTAAAAAACAAAAAACCTATTGGTCCCTCACACTGGGAGTTTTCTCACAGAGTGATGGGGTCATTATATTTTTCATGTCTCTTACAGACAAGATTTACTTTAAATAGGGTAGATAGTATAAAGCCCTTTCTTTGATGGCCTGTACATTGTCGGGTCATCAAAGGAAGTTGTCACGCTCTGCACTTCTCTTACAGCCGTAGGCTGCAGTACTTGGAGGAATGTGCTACCAAAAGGGGAGAAGGAGGGTTTGATGGGACTACGTACATAACATAAGCTCCCTCCCAACACCCCCTTTTAACCATACCACCCCTGTGAGACGTATTAAATTAGTAATATCATCAAGTGGGTGGTATCTTAAACTCACCAAGACCCCACCACTCCTATCCCTTTTAGCATTTACAATGTTGAAACCAACAGTGCTCCCACGTATTCCGTCGGTTGCAGCACGCCTCGTTCTGTATCATAACGGGAGGAAACCCAATGATGAAGCATGCCACCAAGGGGCAATCCTGGTGGGTGATGTTTTTTAATATCCTTAAGATCCTTCAGACTGGGCCTTTTTGTACAATTATTATAGTACTTGGAGAAACGCCTGATTCTTACTGGTTCTGGGCTGGCCAAGATAAGGGTGACCATTTCTAGTAGTCACGGTGCTGCCGAGTAGAAAAAACACCAAGGCAGACCATACCCTCCAGAAGGAGTCCCAGAGGAAAAACCCAAGTAATGGGAAAAAACCTCTTTCACAGGAACTCCTAAAAAATAGGAAAAAAAATGAAAAAAGGCAAAAAAATAGAAGACAATTCTTCAGGGAAGAAGCAGGAGCAGGTAGAAAGCTGGAAACAGGAGCTAGGATCACCACCAAGACGGAAGTGTTTGCAACGCAAGGAAGGAAGAAACTGCAGTGTTTATACAACATGGAACAAGAAGTGACAAAACAGGAAGAACGTACGACACCATCTTGGATTGGGAAAGACAACATAGAAATGAATGAGAAAAAAGACCAGGTAGAAAAGGAAAAAGGTATGCTGGGAGGACAAACACCAATATGGAAGACCAAGAAGAAAGAAGAAATGAAGACAGAAGAAAAAAGGAAGATAAAAGAGAAAGGACCCAAGGAGGTAAGTGGAAGGGAAAGTCATGGGGGCTGCCAGGGACTGCGGCGTGACCCAAGGCACAAAATGTGCCTCCTGGGCTGCAATGCAGCAAGACACATCAAACGAGCATAAAATTACAGGCAGTGATGGTTCCGGCATCCTAAAATGCGGGCTGCCGGCCTGACCGTGGTCCGAAAAAGGTTCGCCGCGTTAGTCTGTGACGTCACAGAAGTATTCTGTCGACAAGCCACAAGTAAATGAATGAGACTACGTTCGAATTTTCCCTTATTCAGGGTCATCTCCAATCTTTTTGCCTCCTGCCTCCAATTTGTTTCTGACCTGTTGCTGGTGGCTTTTGAACTCTGAGCACTTTACCACTGCTAACCAGTGCTAAAGTGCATATGCTCTCTGTGTAAATTGAATTGTTGATTGGTTTATCAATGATTGGCCTATTTGCTTTACTAGTAAGTCCCTAGTAAAGTGCACTAGAGGTGCCCAGGGCCTGTAAATCAAATGCTACTAGTGGGCCTGCAGCACTGGTTGTGCCACCCACATTAGTAGCCCTGTAATCATGTCTCAGACCTGCCACTGCAGTGACTGTGTGTGCAGTTTTAAACTGCCAGTTCGACTTGGCAAGTGTATCCACTTGCCAGGCCTAAACCTTCCCTTGTCTTACATGTAAAACACCCCTAAGTTAGGCCCTAGGTAGCCCCATGGGCAGGATGCAGTGTATGTTTAAGGTAGGACATATACTAATGTGTTTTATATGTCCTAACAGTGAAATACTGCTAAATTTGTTGTTCACTGTTGCAAGGCCTGTTCCTCTCATACGTTAACATGGGGGCTATCTTTAAATATGATTAAAGTGTAGATTCCCTTTGGGAGCGGATAGACATTCAGAGTTTGGGGTCTCTGAGCTCACAATTTAAAAATACATCTTTTAGTAAAGATGATTTTAAGATTGTGTGTTTGAAAATGCCACTTTTAGAAAGTGAGCATTTTCTTGCTTAAACCATTTTGTGAATCTGCCTGTTTGTGGATTCCCTGTCTAGGTAAGTTTGACAGTTGGCTGTTTGCACCTCTCTCTAGACAGTGACACAAAGGGAGCTGGGGTGTAGCCTGCATATCCTGATGAGCCATCTGTGCTAGGAGGGAGGGGAGGCGTGGTCAGTCATACCTGAAAGGGCTGTGCCTGCCCTCGCACAATGCAGTCTCCAACCCCCTGGTGTGTGTCTGGGGCCTGGCCTGTGCAAGGCAGGATTTAAAAAACAAGAGAGACTTTTCTTTGAAGTAAGCCTAATTAGAAGGGTAAAATGGGTATAAGAAGGGCACCCAAAACCACAGACTTTAGATCGCTTCTGGAAACCAAGAGGTACCTCTGCCTGGAGAAGAGCTGAAGAGCTGAGGTAGAAGAGCTGCCCTGCCTGTAATTGTGCTTTGTGGCGCTATCCTGCAGTTGCTGCTTCTGCCTGTGCAAAAGGGCAAAGACTGGACTTTGTGTGCCTTCCTGCTTGTGAAGAACTCTCCAAGGGCTTGAAACTGAGCTTGCCTCCTGTTTTTGAAGTCTCAGGAACAGCAAAGACTTGTCTCTGCCAGCACCTGGAACCTCTGCTGAGACTCCTGCCCTGCCTAGTGGTGCCCTATCCCGTTCCTGGGACCTTGTCAGGTGAAGCTGGTGGACCAAGGTTGGAAATCCACGCACAGATCGCTGTGCGGGCAAATTTCTGACGCAACCTCTGAGAACGGGTAAAAGAATGACGCACCACCGGTTCCGCGACTGAAATTGACGCAGCACTTGCAGCGCGGCTGTGAAATTGACGCACGCAGCGGGAGAAACAACGCTTGGCATCACTGATGGAGGCTGCAATAATGCAACATCTCTGGGTGTAGAAAAAAAATGCAGGTCTGCCCAGACCCAAGGTGCTTTGTCCATATCGATGCATCTCTCTCTTGCAGGGAAAGAAATGACGCACCCCAATCGGACCAGAGAAGGAGAAATAACACACAACCTTACTTGCAGGTGAAAAATCAACGCACCGCTTACCTTTTTCGATGCACACTCGCCAGTGTGGGTTATTTTGACGCGACCGAGGTGCATTTTCACGCTAACAGCGTTAGTGTTGTGTTTAAAAGGACATGAAGACTCTTTTTGCTTTTTAATTAATAACTTGACTTGTGTATTGTCGTTTTGGTTTTGTGTTGTTTAAATAAATATTTTCTATTTTTCTAAACCTGTGTTGTGTAATTATGTAGTGTTTTCATTAAGTTACTGTGTGCATTGATACAAATATTTTACACCTAGCACTCTGAATCTAAGCCTGCCTGCTCGTTCCAAGCTACCAAGGGGGTTAGCGGGGGTGAGCTGAGGGTGATTCTCTTTTACCCTGACTAGAGTGAGGGTCCTTGCTTGGACCTAACTGCCAACCAAAGACCCCATTTCTAACAGGCTATAATTAATGAAACTGAATGCCAATAGAATGTTAATGAATTTTCACAGCAAATCAGAGAAGACATATAGGCCTCAAAGATACAGAAGAAAAGATATTTACAGAGATTTTTATTCATTGATTTTATTGCAATTATTCTAAGAAGTAATACACTTAGGGGCCAATGCACAAAGGTAAACTTAGATCTGAAGTCTAAGCTTAGACCCGAAATCTAATGGCCTGATTCTCAAAGGTAAACTTAGACTTCAGGTTTAAGTTCGGGCCCATATTCACAAAGGTAAACTTACACTTGAAGTAAAATTTATCTTTGTGAATCAGGCCCATAGACTTCAGGTTTAAACTTAGAGCTCAGGTCTAAGCTTACCTTTGTGAATTGGGCCCCTAATTAACAGAAACATTTTGCTGCCTCCATTCTTGTGGCCTACTGATCAAGCAATTCACAGTTCCACTTTAATACTTATTTTCCAGACAGGGGATGTGAGTGCACTGTGAGGTTTCAGAACTGATCTGGGATGTTTCTCTTTCAAATATAACTTTCAGGCTGTTACCCAGACATAGCCTTTGTGCTAGGGGGTGGATATCACAGCAGGAGCCATAGTGCTGGCTCAAGCAGAAGCATATAAAAACAAGAGCACAATGAAGCATGAGATCTCATCACCTGGCTAACATCAGCCTTTCTGAGTAGTCATCAAGCCCAGACAAAAGGCCAGCCCTGCTTAGAATCCTATACATTTAAAAAAAGAAACCTAAGACCTATCAATTACTTCTGCCATCTACCCTATGTAGTCACTCGGGAAGAACTAATAAGCAGGCCTTTGCTAAAAAGGACCTAACAGATGTTTTTATTAAGCCTTTTCTCCATTCTCTCTCACTTCAGTTCTGGGTCTTCCTCCTCTATCCACAGAGATGCAGTCAATGCACTCCGACTGCGTGGGGAAGCTGTATCTACTCTTGCATCACACCATGTAAAATGGATCCCACTGGTCCATGTATCACACAGGGAGTCTTACTACTAAGTATTTAAGTGATGCAAGACAACGCAAGCCCTAAAAAGAGAATTACTAAGCCACGGAAAGCCATCTTGCATGGCACTGTATGCCTTAGTAAATCCAGCTTAACACAAGGCAGCATCAATAGCTGCTCTGAGTTACCCTTTGTTGAGAAAGTGTCCCATGGATGGAGTATGGGCATTCCAGTGCATCCACCAATGGATTTTGATGCAATACCTAAGGTAAGTAAACCTGGGGTTGCATCAAGATGGTGCACCTTCCCAAGTGTGGCTCAATGAGAAGAAATATCTGTATTGCTCCTCTTTACTTCTTCTTTCTATGCACATTGTACAGTACACACAGAAAGAGGAAAATGCCTGAAAGGATTGTTTTGGGCAAAGAAGGTGCCCCTTCCACCAGAAAAAACAGCCATACTCATGATGCAGGTACCCTTGCCTTCATCAGCGCTAGGCAGCACACAGTGCACCAGCTTAGGGAGAGCACAGAAATGTGTTGTATCACTGCTGCCTAGTGCCAATGAAGGCAAGGGTGGATGCATTACGAGTACGGTTGTTATTGCTTTTTAGCACTCTCCTTGTCATGCAATGCAACACTTGTGTTGCATGACTTCTTAGTAAATCTGCCTTTTGCTACATACCCACCTCAAATACTCACATAGGGAATGTCAGCACAAAGATCTGGGTCATCACAAGGAATTTGTCTTTAGGCCATGTGAGATTATCTATCTGGAGCACCTACCACTCTCTCTTCTGCTCATCAAAACTGTCTTATGACCTTGAGCTTCTCTTTGCTGATTGCCATATCCCTTTGACCCCTTTGTTAGCCATTAAGAATTTTCCTGACTTTTCCTGACTTCAGTCATATGAGTTTCCCAAAGCCTTTCTGCCATCCTTCACAAACCACACTATTCTGCACCCATTAACCTTTAAATTCTTCTGCCATGTTTCAGTCCCTATGCCCTCAGATCCACCCTCAGACTATTGTGCCCGAATCAGGTCAGTTATTCTACACTTAGAGGTCAGAGTATAACAGTCCCTACTTTTTATTGTCTTTGCACACTCTGATTTTTCAGAAAATACTTGCTAGTTCTACACGTGGGCGGAAAAGAAAGTTCTAGGGGGGTAGTGTAACAAGCATGAATAAGAACTATTTACGAAAGAGATATCCTAAAACACGTGGAGTGGACATGCATAGCTGTACTTCTGCTCCTGTGCTTCCTCCTTCACATCTTGGCCCTTCTGTGCCTTTAGGCATTGGTTCTCCTACGAGTCCAGTTCCAAGTCATCCTTTTCTGGGTTGTTTTGGTTCATCTGATTCCCATCCTGCTCCGGTCTACCTAGTTCTGGCCATTCTGGTTTCCTGAAACTTGAGGTTTTGGTTGTAGTCCTGACTCTGCTCTACTTGGTCCTGCTCCTGGCCCATCATTGCTTTAGCCCTTCCTGGGCCTCCTGTTACTGCTCCTACTGATACTCATACTGATTGTGCCTATCTGCTAGGCCCTTATCCACTTAGGCTTGATGTCCTGGTTCTGCTATGGCTGGCCCTCATAGTCTGCCTGGTTTGGGTCACCTTGGTTCTCTTTGTCCTGGTCCTTGTTCTTGTGGTCCACCTGGTACTATCTCCACTGGTCCTAGTCCTCCTTCTTAGGTCCTCTTGGGGTGGGGCTGGTCATTTTCATCCTAGTCTGGTGCCATTGGTCCTTGTGGCCTAGGCTGGCATGGTTTCCCTGATCCTCACTAGCCTGGTCCTAATAACCCTGATCCTAATTCTCATGCTCCATTTGCTCCTGATCCCTTGGTTCTGACTCGCTGGTCCATCTAGCCCTGTTCCTGGTCCTCCTTTTCAGATCCTTCTAGTCCATCTAATCCTCTCCCATTTGGACTCTGGCCTTATTAGTCCTAGCCCACCTACTCCTGACTAGTTCTCTGGGTCTTCCTCCAACATATCATGATACTCTTAGCCATGGTACTCCTACTCATTGCCATCTCAGATTAACATGTCCACTTTATCCTGATCTACCTTGTTCAGGCCATATTGTCCTTAACCATTCTTAGCCACTCAGCCTGGTCATCAAGGCTCCTGTCATTCTAGCCTTGCTTGTCCTGGTCCTCCTTTTGTTCCTCATCCTGGTCCTGCTTTGCCTTGTATGCCAGGTACTGATACCCTGGGCCTCTGTGAATTGAGCTTCTCTTCCCCCTTGGTTATGGTTCCGCTGGTTCTCAAGGGTCTGGTCCTCTTGTTCTGTGGCTTTGGTTGCCTGGCCATCTCCTCTTTTTTCAGGTCCTTCTCAGTTTGCTTTGCTTAGCAATGGTGTTCCTATTTCTAGGCCTCACACTCCATGTTCTACTCCTGGCTTGTACCTACTAGTCTTGATCATTTTGTTTCTGGTCCTTTTTGATTGTGTCTCTATATGACTACTTCTCTTGGTTCTGCTTCTTAGTCCATCTAGGTCCTTTTATCTGCTCTTTTCTAAGATACTTTTTTCTTTCCTGATCCTCTTGACTCTTCTCAATTTAACAAGGTCCTTCTGATCCTTCTCAGCCTGCTCATCTGATTCTGAGTATATCAACTCCTGATCTTGCTGATCCCCTTGGTCTATGTGTCCTCTTGTGTCCTTGTCCTCTACAACCTTGCCGCTATACCTCTTATCTCCCTGCTTTGTACCATCCTTATCCTCCTGGCTCTGTGGCACTACACCCAATGTTCTAGGCCCTCTTGGACCTGGTTCTCTTTGTTTGGATTCTTCTCAGCATTTTCATTTTGGTCCTGGTCCTCCTACACATCCAGGTCCAGTCCCCTTAGTCTTCATGGCTCTTGCCATGAGCGTCCTCACCCTGTGTCAGATCACGGGAGGTGCACGACCTAGGGCCTGGCCTGACCAAACTAACTGTGTTAACATTGACATCTTTGTGCGCTAAACCGTTATGTGGAAAAGCTGGTCCTCCTGACTCTGGTCCCGTCCATCATTGTCCATTCCACTTGATCTTCCAGATGCTGGTTAGCCTTCTTACCTCAGATTCAGTTTACCCTAGTCAAGCTACTTGTAATGACTGCTCTGTTCCACTTGGTAATCATGGCCTGGTCCCCTATGCCCTGATCTTCATGATAATTCTACCCCTCTTTCTAGTCCTCCTGGCCACGATCCTTTTAGTTTCCCTAACCCCATGCTCTGGTCTTCTGGGTGTCCTTAGTACTGCCCCCTTGGTCTTCCTAATCCCTGTACTGTTTATCCTTGTATCACAGACATACTGGCCATTGCTCTTCAGGTCCTGATCTTTGTAGTCTTCTTCAATCTGGTCCTGAACACTGTGGTCCTTCAGCTCCTTGTCCACATGGTTCTAAAATAAAGTGTCCTGTCACAGATCATCTCATCCTTTCCAATTGCAGATGTTCCTTGTCCTCCAGTTCATGCTAGTCTAAGAACTTCCTAGCCCTGTACTTTCTGATACTGATTTAACTGGTCTTCATTCTCATGTACTCCTGCCCCAGTCATTTAGACCCTTGGTCTCCTGTTTCACAATCTCCCGGACCTGGACCTTTTAATCCTCCTCACCCTAATTCTTGTTCATCAGGTCTCTTGGTCCTTCTCCACTGGTTTATCTAGCCGCTGTGTTTGCATGTACCTAATTCTTCTGATGCTGGTCATCTTGGCCTTAACATAGGAACAAGGAGGACCAGGGCCAGAGGGATGAGAAAGACCAGACCCAATAGTACCACTACTATGAGGACCATGATAGGGGGCCCAGGGTCTCCAGGTCCTGTTAGACTTGTTAGTTCTAGTTGTAGTCTTCACAGTCCTAGTCCTTTTGCTTCTGGCCCCTTGATCCTTCTTGATCTGATGTCTGTGTCCTTGGCCCTCGTATTTTTGGTCCTTCTCTTCATTGTTGTGCTGGTATTGTTCCTCTTTGGTCTGTCTACTTCCATTTGCTACTCCTGGTCCTTGCTGTTGTCTCCCCTTTGCTCCTGGTGTGTACAGGCCCTCATAGCCCTCCTTGTCAGTATGGTGAAAGGCATTCTGTTCTTTCTACCTGTGGTGATTATGGTCCTTCAGGCCATAGTCCTGTGGGTCCAGATCTCCGGGTTCCACATTCTCCAGGCCCTCTTGTTCATCCTGGCCACCTGTTCCGCTAGTGCTGTTATTCATTGTCCTGTTCCTAGTCGTATATTTGTTCATGGTCTCCTCTGACATTGGAAACCTAGGGGCATATATATACTTGTTTTGAGCTGAATTTGAATCTTTTTTTTTACGCAAATTCGGTGCAAAAATAACTCCATATTTATACTTTGGCGCTAGACCCCTCTAGCGCCAAATTTATGGAGTTAACGTGATTTTTTGGATGTGGAAACCTACTTTGCATCAATGAGATGCAAAGTAGGCGCTCCTGTGCAAAAAATGACTCTATGGCCTTAGTGCCATATTTATCCCACTGTGCTAAAATCACACACGGGTGGGAGGAGGGGTCAAATAATGGTGCAAAGCTTGCTTTGTACCATAATTTAACACCTGAGTCAGGGCAGGTGTTAGGGGACCTGTCTGCCTATTTCCATGGTGGAACACCATGGAAAAAGCCCACAGGTTCCCTCCCCACGCTCCAGGGACACTCCAATCCACACCAGAGGGACAGCGGAAGATGAGGAAGCCCATCCCAGGTAAGTATAGGTAAGTACAGGTAAGTATTATTTTTTTTAAGTGCCATTGAGGGCCCTGAAATGTCCCCCCCCCCACATGCCACTGGGTTTAATGGCCATGTCCAGCGGACCCTGTTGCCCTGTGCTGGCCATTGGGGTGGTGGGCATGCCTTTTCTAAGACAGAAGTCATGTGGTATGGATGGTTTTGCATCAGAAAATGACGCTAGGATGGTTAGAGTCATTCTTTTTACTATAACCTACCTAATGTCATGTTTTGGTGCAAACCCCCTTTCTTCCATACCCCCAGCCCTACCCGTCTAACATAATTTATTTTTTATGCAGGCCTACCCTTTGCACCGCCTTGCACCATTCCATAAATATGGTGCACAACTGGTGCTCAGAAATGGTGCAAGCCCGTGCTAAACTTTTTTGTACAAAACTGCGTTAGTGCATTTTTTCACCAAGAAGTACAAATCAAGTCCCTAGTCGTCATAGATTAGGTCTCCCTGAGCCTGGTTTTTCTTGTCCTGGTCTTTGCGGTTCTGGTCGTCCATTCCTCCTTGACCCTTACTCTCCTCCATTTTATCACCTCGTCCTACAGCTTCTTTCCCCAGCACCCCTACACAATGATTTTAGTCAGGTACAGCCTCCAAACCTGCCACAGATTTCAAATTTCTTTTGATAGCACAGTCCAGTCCAGTACAGACGTGAAGACCTAGTAGAGATAGGGCCTTAGTCTGCTTAACATGTTACAAATCAAATCTAGCATTGCCAAGATGCATTGTGCAAGTGACTAAAGTGTCCGTGTGGCTGAAGGGACCACTCATGACATGCGATCAATAAGTATCAATGCCCTAAACCTACTGTGCTGGGTCAAAAGTACAAAAAAGTGTGTTTATTCCCAGGCAGCAGAGTGAATTGCTCCTGTGAATTAACCAAATGAATTACTTACCTGTCTCCTGCTTTCACTTTCCCTTTCCACAGGATCCCTGTTACAGTGCCTCACTAAATTTACCTCCTGCAAGTGATCCAAAGAACTGTGACTCCAATCAGCAATTACCTACTATACATGTCCCTCCCTTTGAGACCCACCCAGACACTACCTATCTTTCTGCAAACCCTGTTTGCTGCTTTGTGATGACTGATACTGTGTTGACAGTTTTGAAATACTAACCAAACACAATCCCCTTTAAATAGAAGGCTAAAGCTAGCACAGGGCCTATCATACGAAGTCCAAAAAGGGCCCAACCCCCAGGAATCACCAAAATGAGCATCATGAATGTGAATATAAATAACATATTTTCTGAGTGAATATAACATTTATGTAATATCTTTTAAAACCTTACCGATCTTCTTTGCTGACAGCCAAATACTCCATGAGTGAAGTGCAAAACATTGGTGTGCTATATCCTGAAGCATCTGTTTAATTTCTATGTATCCTATTTGAATATGAAAATAACAAATGCTTTTGTTCAAAATTGATTTTATGACTTATTTACCTGTTAATATCTAATCGTAATTCACACACCTCCCTTTTTACAAAGTATTGAACATTTGATATACACTTACTTTCAAATGCTTCACACATGTTGCCGTTCCATTACAAGATTGCTGCCACACTACCATCACCTGGAGTCCCTTTTTTCTTTATGGCCAGATAAATAAAGACCTCCTTCACACTATTTATCCAGTCGCTGGTCAAATTGTAAATCAGCTCTACTATTTAGTCTATGGCAGAGATAAGGCACTACTTCGCCGGCCCCTGAGTAAATAGCAGAGATTTTGTAAAAATTGGCCAGTGGGTAGGTCAATAGTCTCTCCCAAAAAGTAAACACATTTACAGATGTAAAAATATTGATCCATTTGAATGACATTCAGAAATGAATCTGCTTGCCAGCCCACTAAAAAGGCAAACTTTTTGACCTCATTATTGAACATGTAAGCTTGGAGTCTAAACCTATTCAAATTGGTTGTTCTGACCATTTTACTCTACCGTTTCACATTTCTACTTAGTCTAACCTGCACTCTTTAAATCTTCCCATACACAAAAGGCTTACCTACCCTATGTAAATTACCCAGCATAACTTGCAAGACCATGTTAAACATAGTAAAATAACACCATGTGAAGATATTGAAAGAATGTTTCTACAATATGACAGGATCATTACAACTACTTTAGATTAACTGGCTGCTTTACAACTCATAAAATGCATACTAGACTCAACCATCCAAGATTCTCGGACTCTATTGTCGAGGCAAGTATCTTCTTCAGGAAAGCAGAGACTAAATGAAGAAAAATAAACTTCCAGGGCTAATAAGCTAGGAAAACTCAGAAAAAAATATAAAGACTTCATCTTATCAGTAACCTCTTCATACAACAATGAACAAATACACAAGATTTGTTTTCTGGTTTGTTTCTTGTGAGTTCCTTATTCACTTCACAAAGATAAGTCAATATATCAAGTACATCTTCAAATTGACTAGTTTGACTTTAGTGCCTCCTCCTTAATCTGCAGTTGCAACATCTTTATTTTCACATTTCGTGGAGAGGTAACTAAATCCATCAAAATTCTAAAACCTACAATCTACTTTCATGGCTCCCTCCCAGCCAGACTAATTAAGGACAATTTGTGCAGCACGATCAAGCTGGCGCTACTCCAGTTCCAAATAATAGAAGCCCTGATGTGCACAGATCCAGACACCCGCTGCTTCAGTTGTCATCTCAAAGTAAAAGAATAACATAACATAATGCACCATTAATGATATCCATGGCTCCATTATGAATGACAGATTATGCTTCTCACACCAACATAAGTATGCCTCCTTTCAAAGGTTCTTGAGTATAGACAGCACTTCTTTTATTGCCGAGCATGGTGCAAAGCAGATGATGGATTGCTAAATTACAGCTGCACTCTTTCTGGTGCCATTAAGGGCTATCCTAATCAAAGGATTGTACATTATTGGTGTTGGTTGGACTGACATTTATGTCCAACAGGATAATATGATCGCATTCAATTATGTGGGAAATCTGACTGTTCACCTAAAGTTGAAAAATGACATTTTAATGGAGTGAGGCCCTGAAGAAGTTTACATGTTGTAAACGAAACACATTGGCTGGCTAAATGTGCTGTCTATACTCAAGAACCTTTGGAAGGAAGCATACTTATGTCTTGGTGTGGAAGCATAATCTACCAAGATTGAGAACAAATGAAAGAAGGGCTATATAAAATTGACATTTTTGGAGTCATGTATATTGACGATACATCATCTTATATTATTCTTAATTAAGTACAATTTCTCTATTTTTAAACATGTCATGTGAGCTGATATATACATCTCTCCATAAAGACACTTTCTTGACAACTTTGAAAATTGACTAGACCAGCCCCATCATCAAACAATCTAACCTTTTTCCGCCTTAAATTCATACTTCCTCCCAGTTTCCTTTTTTAAAAGACTTGGCAAAGCCATAGTGAAAGAACTTGCAAGGCAATTAATCATTGTCATATCTGAAGAATACTTGAAGCCTGCTGCCAATCTGGCCTCCCCCCGGCTACAGCACAAAATGACAGCAATGCTGGCCCTTGATAATATGCATCATAGGCTTGACAAAACCTCTCAGCTGCCCTAGAAACTATTAACCAAAAAACACTTCTTTAAATAATTGAACAGTGCATGGGAGGATTCTGTTGCAGAATACTAGGCTGGTTGAAATCATTCCTTAATGATAAATGCCAGAAAGTGAAGACTATGATTATACGTCCACCACTAGGTACATGTGTTGTGAAGTTTCACTGAGATCCATCCTAGTGCATACATTATTTAACCACTATATGCAGCCTAAGAGCCTGATCCTGCACATCTCCAATGTTACTTTTCCCCGTTATGGGCACAACATCCAGTTGTACCAAACAATCTTCACAATAGCAGAGATTATCATATTCCGAACCATCACAATTCTTAGATGCAACAGAAATTTCTCAATTTAATCCACAACACTTGAGTCCTCTTAACCTCAATCAAAAGTAGACTTGCTCCATAGATTTTGGATTTTTTTAAGCAGAATAGGGTTGTACGCAATTTGGTCCTCACTTTTTTTCCGCTAAATCAACAAGTTGACAAAAGCCACAAATTTTAATCTCCAAACACTAAAAACAACTATCGACACGTCCCCTGCTCTTTCAAAATAGCCGTTAATTCACTAGTTATTTCAAGACTTAATTCTGAAAATAAGTAATGACAGGAGTGCACCAATCATCTTTAATTTGGCTTAAAACGACACTCTACTCTTTGGCAAGGTTAGTTCACTCTGCAGGTAAATTCGAGCATATCACCCAAAGCTCTGTGATATGTACTGTTTCCCAATTTAGGTCAGAATCAAATTTGAAATCTGCTGTCTGAAGACCATCCAGAGAAACAGCTCACAATATATTGCTGATCATCTCAGTATTTATTTGGATTAAAGTCCCATAACTCTTCTTCTTGAGTGACTCAAGTTAAGAATTGAACAGCACAAAGGCAATCCTTTTCTGGTGCAACATCCTCAATCTGGCACTCTCTGCCACCTAATCTCAGAACTATGCATTTTTCCACCTTCCAGAAACAAATAAGGGCTCACCTTTCAGACAATTCCTACTTTAATTGTCTTACAGTGAATCTGTGCACTCAATTTGCAGGTGTTTAATATTCATTGCTCCCTGCTGTGTCTACAAACATCTCTCATACTGACACAATCCAGGTGAGCAATATAAATGAAATAAAAATATGCAAATGTATTTATTTTTTTATTGTGTTATGTCAGTTCCTGGTATTTGCATCCAAACACTGCCATTTTATAACTGTTTTTAAACAGAAATGTTGTATTTGTAGTAAATTTGTATCTTATTGCTTAAAAGGTAAGATATTCCTAAAGTCTAAAGTTTTTTGATTATTAAGATTGATTTAGTAAAATTGGTTTAGTAGCCCAGTTAACAAAATTACAAAATACTTTTTCAGTATCATCTCAAAATTATGTTCTTTGTATTAGATATTATAAGTTATTCTCCCCTTTAAAACTATTTGTGCCACATACGTTGTGCAGTGTTTAGTGTTGGGTTTTATAGTATATTGTCACTTCTTCCGAAATAGTTGTTTTCCCCTTTAAGAATGATGTCCAAATCAAGACCATCAAATGTTATTCACCTTTTTGCGATATACACTAATGACGATTACAACATCAGAAGGAAGATGGGGGAGGGGCATATGTATAATAATAATAATATATATTATAATATATATATATAATAATATAAGGCCGATCTGCCCCCAAGGGGGGGCAGAAATGGCCTAGAAATAATTTGCTCCCCTTATTTGAAATATGCAAAAATAAAAAATTCCCTGGTGTCTAGTGGCCATTTCTGCTGCGATTGGGCAGCAGAAATGCTGTGAGAGACAAGAAAGGAAAGGAAAGGTCTTTCCTTTCCTTTCTTGTCCCTACCGCACCACCTCCTGGTCGAAAGAGAAATGCAAAAGCATTTCTCTTCCAGGATCCGAGGTGATTTCTGATGAGGTCAGCACGCAATTTGCGTGCTGAAGTCATCAGACGTTACTGGGGGTGTGTGGGGGTCAGGGGTGAAAGGGGAAGTGATTCACCCTTCATCCCCAAAGGAGGGATGTGGGTGGGGGACCCAAGGGAGGAGCGCTAGCGCTCCCCCGTGGGCCAGGTGCAGGACGAGCTGGTCTTGCCTAGGGCACACGGGAACCGTTTGCCTGTATGAGACCAGCTCGCCCCAGGCACCCTTAGGGTTGAACGCGTAGCTTGCGGTGGTCAGATTTTAAATGACAATTCTGAAAATGGCAGCTTTAGAAAGTTGGTATTTTCTTGCTTTGGTCAGTTGGTGCCTGCAAGCCTGTCTTTGGGTCACATGAATGGGTGTAGGTGACAGTTTGGCATTGTTTATTTCTCCTAGACAACAACGCACAATGAAGAGCTTAGGTGTGACTGGATGGGCTATCACTAGCAGGGTGGAAGGGAGGACCTGGACCTAGCCTCACTTACACTTGAATAGACTGTCCTTTTTCCACAGAAAGGGCTGTATACCCTGTGTACTTAGTCTGGAGCCAGGGCCAGGAAGGCAGGGCACCTGTGCACTTTTAAGCATGCCTCTAAATGTTTCTTCCCACTTCAAAGGCCCAACTAGGAGAATATACTGGACCTCAGGCACCACCACTTAGGTGACCTTCTTGACCTATAGATATTCTGCCAGGATGAAGGACTACTGTGCTGCTGAAAGGACTGCCAATTTGCTGGACTGCTGCTCTGAAGGAACTGCTGCCCAGCTGTGCTGACCTGCTGCCCTCTTGCCTAGGTGAGAAGGACATGACTTGCATCTCTTAAAACCACAACCCAGACTGACTCCAAGGTTTAGGTGGCTGGCCTACTGATCTGAAGCCTCAGGGACACAGCAGACTTCCAATAACCGTGCACCTGCACTGGGACTCTGATATCTATGCGTCTACCCTGCTAAGGTGTGCCACCCCAGTCCTAGACCCTTGGAAGTGGGCTTAAGGTGCACTACCAGCCTCTGTGGATCCTGCGGAACTGAAGCATCTCCTGTGCTGCGTGGCACAATCCTGAGCACATCTCTGCTGCTGCTTTTATTGAACCCGTCACAAAGACCCACATCGCCGCCACAACCCATTGGAACCCCAACTGCACAACGCATCCTCGTGCAGGCACTCACAACCATCATTGACAGCAGCCAAGATGCCGGACTCCACATCGCAGCTTCACAACTCCTAGGAACCTGCACATTGCCCCGACTGCATGCTGTATCGTTGACGGTCAACTTTGCATCGCAAGCCCCATCGATGGATCCTCAATAACAATGCAGATCCTCACATTCCATCCTTGCTGCATCTCGGAACCAACACATCCATTTGGCTGTGCAACACATCTTCAACCCACAACCTCACAATGAACCGCAAACCAGGATTCAAGTTTTTTTTACAACGGGCCTAACTGGGTCCCTGTAGCTGGCCCGTGCTCCCTCGTGATAGGCCTGAACTTGTGACTTTGTCTCTGTCCGGCATGACTAGATATCCATATATGGCACTTTTTGCTTTTTGGAGCAATTTTTGCACACATCTTTTAAATTGAATATCTCTGATTCTGCTAATTAGATTTTTGTTCTTTGTACCTTGTGTTATTCATTAAGATAAGTTATACTTTCCTAACTTGGTGTGGGATCCTTTTTGTGTGGTTTTGTCATTCTATTATTGTCTGAAGTGTGTACAAATACTTTACACATTGCCTATAGATTAAGCCTGACTGCTCTGTGCAACGCTATCAGAGGGTTGAGCATAGGTTAATTTAGGGTTAGCTTGTGCCTCACCCTAACAAGGATTGTGTTTGCTGCTTGACCAGAGGTCAGACCCCAGTCAACCAACAACACAATTTCTCAAATGCACCTTTTAAGGTAATCATTTTTGGGTTTCAGAAACATTGGTAATAATACATGGTAACCTTATCTAGAAGTTGAAAATCCATTCAATCTTTGCTTATCAAATAAATGAATCTTATGTGACAAAATATCTGTACATGCATTTTTTATCTTAAATTCACACCTAAACCCTGTACTTTGTAGCGCCAAAAATGAGCCAGTGTGCTCTGAGTGTCTTCATTGCAAAAGGCTCAGTTGGGATTCTTTCATACTGCATCATAAGTGATTGTATATTTTGTTAAAATTCAGCTTATTGTAGATCCATAAAAAATATTTTCAGTGCAGATACTCATGCATTATTAGAAACAATCCTTCATAATATCCTTTCAGGAGTTGAGATCCAAATCTATGGCCAAGTTGTCAACCGAGTTATAATTCTCCTCAAGCACTCCATCCATAAGTTTTGTCTGTTTTAATATCCCTCAGCACTTAGGGGCATATTTACAAGAAAGTGTTGTATCGGTCATGAAGCTCCACTTTTCTTGCATCACCCCTGCCCCACCTAACGACACCATGGTTGCGCTGCATTTCAATATGGCGCACCATGGCGGTCATTTTGATGCTATTATGGCACTTTGATCCCCTGCGTCAAACATTTTGATGCTATTATGACAAAGCACAGGGAGGCACATTGATTAAAATGAGTGCGTCATTTTAACGCCTTCTCTAAGCAGGCAATACAAATGATGGATAAATAGCACAGTGAAATGTTTTAAATGTCATGGTGCAATTTTCTCAGGCCTCCCTGCATCTGAATGCCCCCCTTGCATACATTATGTCTGGTGGAGGCATAATGTGGCACAAGGGCTTACAAATTGCCCCACTTTGTAAATACGGTGTGGGAGGAAGGCTTCCTTAGAACCGCCTAAGCGTAAAAAAATGATGTTAGGGCAGGCCCAGCTGGCACTAGGGGCTTGTAAACATGCCCCTTAATATGTACAACAAAAGTGTAAGGGAAAGCAAGCGTTCAGGATCCCATCCAAGGTGCTGAGAAAGACTGGATGGCGTACGGAACCCCAAGCCTGCCTAGTCTTGATTCTAACACATGCCTCTTTATTCCACCACCATAATTACACTTCCTGTCTTTTTCCCTCACTCTTGCAAGCTCTTTTTAATCTCTGCTTTCTTCCTTGGAAAATATTTTAATATATTTCTCTTTCTACTCCTTTCACTCTCTTGCTCTGGGTCAACGTCTAATGATCAAAATAAGCCAAACTCCCCCAAAACGAGTAATGAGTCCACCATCTGCAATCACCAGCACACATTAGGTACTGCCTATTGTTTTCCTAACATGCTGCATTAGCCAAGGATCCTTTAATAGTATAAAGCTGTGTGCTTTGGTGCTAATGGAAATGTGGTCTGCTGAAGGTTTTTAACTTTTAATGTATTAGATGTCAAAAATAATCAATTCATGTACATGTGTGAAGCTGGTACCAATAGCAAGTATGAGCTGCAGTTAATGAATGCTGAACTCCTCTTGGAGCAAAGAACAGAAAAGGCATGCAATCTATCTTTCACACACTACCTTTCACCCACTTAGCTTCGTATTGTGAGATTTATCAAGTAGAGGCTTACAGACCAAGTTAAAATTTCCGTTGGCTGTATTTAATATAGGGGCATATTTAAGAAAAGTGGCTCTGCGCCCAGTGCAGTGCCACTTTTCCTGCACCCCTTAGTGCCCCCCTACTGCCACCATGTGTGCACCGTATTTAAAATATGACACACCATGGAGAAGGGTAGGGGGCAATAGCGTCAAAAGTTTGATGCTGCTGATGTACTGCTCAGGGTTAGCACCAAAAGTTTGTGCTAAGACTGAACAGTACAAAGGGACCCATTGTAACCAATGGTGTATCCCCTTTTAACGCCTGCCCTGAGCAGGCGTTAAAACTAGCTGCCAAAAATTAGGCAGTAGAATCTTTCAGATTCCATTGCGCCATTTTTGCGATCCCTCTAATGGGGGAACACCACCTTTGCATACAATATGCATGGCGCATGCATAATGTGGCGCAAATGGTTACAAAGTGGCGCAATGCATGCATTGCACCACTTAGTAAATATGGTGCAGCGATTTTTGAAGCCTAACTCCACATTAGCATAAACAGAATGATGCTAATGTGGCACTACTGTAGTGCTTCTTTAATCTGGGACATAGTTAATTTAATAGTGCTCATTGCAAGCGATTTCCATGGAGACTATTCAGTGGTCAAGGGTCAGTGAAGCAACTCAAGTGTTATTCCCATGATTTCGGTAGCTAAGCTACTGACTTCACCAATATATATGGCCCACATTTGCAACACCATAGTAGATCTTTGCTTGCGGTGGTACCCCTACCAAAAGGGTGCTACAACAACTCACAGAAATTCTCATTAATATCCCTGGAAAGATGCATCTGTGTCAGCTTTCCAGGAATACTACAAGGAATGTCGTGACATTTTCTAACTTTGTTATTCCTGCAGTGTATAATTGTACACACACCTACATTAAGGAAAGCCAGCGCCAATGTGCAATTGCACTCTTTTTGTCTCTTAGGCAAAATATTTTTCCTTAAAGAGAGATGTCTTTCTAATCTCATTCATGATTTTTCGAATGTTCAGTTTGATTCCCAGCCAATTTGTTCAATATATCTGCACAATTCCAGGGCCCTGGTGAGAAAGGACTACAGAAGAGTTTGTTAATGCTCATATATTGACTAGTTTGTGGGTGTTTACAAATTCCCAAGGGGGATCATGATTGACCAGCCATCGAAAAGGCCATCAACGCTCAGCTCCGTAAGCACATCGAGGACAATGACATCGTGGACACTTCCCAATCAGGCTTCAGATGTAATCACAGCGCAGAGACTGCCCTCCTCACCACCACAGATGCCATCCGCTCTCTCCTCGACCGTGGCCATACAGCAGCCCTCCTCCTACTGGACCTATTGGCTGCCTTTGATGCGGTCTCACAACGCACCCTCTGGCTCCACGAAGCTGGCATCCGCAGAAAGGCCTTACAATGGATACGCTCCTTCCTGTCTGGCAGAACACAGAGAGTCAGACAGCCACCTTACCTGTCAGAATCTACTTAGGTCAGCTGCGTAGTTCTAGAGTGCTCCTCCCTGAGCCCAAGCTCTTCAATGTCTACAGGGCTCCGCCCGCATCCATCATCAGGGACCATGGACGGAACATCGTCTCCTACGCCGACGATACCTAGCTGATCAGCTCACTGACCGAAAACCCCAATACTGCCAAGAAGAATTTCCACAATGGGATGGAAGCCGTTGCTGCCTGGATGAAGGGCAGCTGCCTAAAGCTCAACTTTGACAAGACTGAGATCCTCATCCTGGGACAGTTCACATCAGCCTGGGGTGACTTCTGGTGGCCACCGACCCTCGGCACAGCCTCCCCACCCCAACAAACCATGCACACAACCGCGGCTTCATCCTGGACTCATCGCTCACCATGATCCACTAAGTCAATTCAGTCGCATCCTATTGCTTTCACACTCTCCAAGTTCTCCAGAAGATCTACAAATGGATCTCAAAGGTCTGCTGCAAAACCGTAATCCATGCCTTGAGTACCAGCAGACTCGACTATGGCAATGCCCTCTATGCTGGTACCACCCAGAAGAACTTGAAGAAACTACAACACATCCAAAACGCCTCCACCTGACTCTTGAGCATTCCCCGCTGCAAACACATCTCCAATAACCTAAGATGCCTCCACTGGCTTCCTATTGAGAATTTTTTTTACTTCAATCTCCTCCTCCAATATTACAATGCCCTCCACGACCTAGGACCTCAACCATCGCATCACCTTCTATTCCCCCACCAGACCTCTCTGCTCCATTCAACAAGCACTAGCCACCATACCCCGCATACAGAAGATCTTGATTGGTGGAAGATCCTTTGCTTACCTCGCGGCAAAAAGCTGGAACACGCTACACCTCAGGCAGTCACCATCGCTACCTCAGTTCAGGAAGAACCTTAAAACCTGGTGCTTCAACTGAAGCTCAGAGGACAAACCCCCCCTTAGTGCCTTGAGACCCTTATGGATGAGTAGTTCTGGTTTATAAACCCAGATTTAATTAGATTTGACCAGGCCACTCCCTAACACTTGCATGGGGTATACTTCTCAAATGTATACAATCATTGTTTACAGTTACACAGGATTAAATGCTGTAATACCTGACAGATTTCTTATTGTGGGAATCTCATAGGTTTAAATATAACTATTTTCATTACTGAACGTATAACTAAGACTTAAAATGGCTTTGTGACTCAGGCCAATTGTTGTTCTCAATTTCAACCGGCGAGGCATCACATTTCTTATCACAACAAACAGGATGCTCACTCAATGCTGCACATAAGTCAATATCTTGAACTAAGATATAACCATTTACCTTTGGTGAGCATATGTAGGTGACATCCACCTCTCAGAATGGATTAGGTATGTGTGGGAACTATCATCCCACTACCTGCTTCATCTGCACATTTTTGTGTCCCTTTTCCCAGAAGTGCTTTCTGCATCAATGACTAAAATCTCATGCCCCTAGTGTACCCTTCTCTCTGATAGGTAATAGATGTTCATTGTGATCCTGTTCGAGGCTCCTTACCATGGGAAGACACCAGCTCCTTTACATTCCTGGGGGGTAGAGAAACCAATTGTGTCGCTCTCAGCCACTGTGCTTAGCTGAAGGATGTGGCTGGGGATGAAACTTAATAGGTCAACAGAAAGCGAGGAATCTGAGCCAGCAAAAGGTGAGACCTGGGTGATGGAAGCCTGGGGAACATACTTATCAATAGGCCACAGATACCGCATGGGCACAAAAAAATGAAAAGGGAATGACCACATGAGGTTATGTAGCTTCAGCATCTCTCCTTTATAAGATAAACCAGTCCTTCCATATCATCACGTCCCCTAGACTATCCTCTTATCCTAGGCTTAATACAGGGAAAAGACAGGCTTGGGAAATGTGAGTGACTTAGGATAAAGTTAGGATAAAGATCAGGATCCTGTTGGTAAACAAGGAGAAATAAATGATTTTACATGAATCTTCCCTTTTCACAATTCAGGCCAGAATCTGCGTATACCAGCACCCTGGCAAGACAATGGCAATTCAATCAAATGATATGACACAAGAACCAATGGCCAAGGCACGGACTGCCTTTCTATACTAATATTATTCAATGAAAGAGAGCCTGGTTTGGAAATAAGACTTCTGAGTCCTGATATTTCCAATCTCCTGCCTCAAAGCAGCAACAATGTTTAGGTTTTTTTCATTTTCTCATTCAACCATTTACACTATTTTGTATGACACGTCTACTTATACAGAGAAAATGAAATACATGTCATTGCATAGACAATCTTTACAGTGACCTTAACGTAAACATAAAAGAAACTTTTTGCTATGATGTATTTTAGGTTGCTGTAATGTGTGCTACATTTTTTGAACATTCCAAAGAGCAAGGCTGTATTCATATAAGGTGTGTGGGACCGTTAGTGGTATTTGGAGTTTGCCAGATTCCTGCTGCCCCAAACTCTTTGTCAAATAAACATTTTTCACTATGAACCTTGGGACGGTCTATCATTTCACCATACATTGACATGGCTGGTTGTCCAGCTCCCATGACTTGCAACGTTATTATTGTAACTCAGCTATAGCTAATCTGGGAACAGTACAACATGTTTAAGTGTCTGGGTCAATGTTTACGTTTTGTCAATCTAAAAATCTATCACTTTAACAGTTATTGATGTCATGAATGTGTTACTGAAAAAGAAAAATCTTCTAAACTGTCGGAATTGAAGAAGAAGAAAAAGAAATCTTTATTGTTTAGTTAATAAAAACCGTAACAATCAACTCATAACATACCATCTAAAATTCTGTAAAATTCCATAAACTCCTCAGCCATAAAAAAAACAAAAACTTTTGAATGTCTAGAATAAATGTTTATAAAACTAAAGGGCAAAGTGCCAGCTTTCAGTCCTAAAACAGTTAAAACTCGTCAGTTAAGAATACATCCCAGATAACAGATTTACATCTATAGTGTGTGCAGTCAGAAATTTGATAAATCTGCATATTAACTGCACATCGTTAGGGTCAAACATTGACATCACTGCTGGCCGACAGGATTGAGTCCCGTTTCTCACAAAGAGTGGTTTTAATAGTTGTCGGCATGCTTCTTTTAAGGCTGGACAAGTGCAAATCAGGTGGACCATGTCTTCCTTATGTCCTTTACGTAGCCTGAAGGAAGTCTCTCCTCCGTTCTTCCATGATGGTTGATCCGCTCTAACTGGTAGAGCTCCTGAGCAAAGCGCCTGGAAACGATGCTTAATGTGAAGTGCGAAAGTTGCGGATAGATATTCTGATGGTGCCAGGTAGTATAAGTATGCATTAAAAGCCAGGCGTGTGAGCGTTGTGCAAATTTAGCTTTATCATCTAAAAAGGACTGGAAACCTATTTCCTTTTTTATTGCTCGACACAAAAGGGGATATGAAATGTTGGAATCCCATAGGTACTTCGTTTGCGTCTCTTGCAAAGATTTATACAGGTACCTGATGTATACTGAGTTGGGGTTGTTATTCACTGAATTCCATAGTGCCATAACTAAAGGGCTGACAGTATTTTTGCTTATTTTGTACCAAATCTTTATTGTGTGGGCTTTCCTGTCTAGCTGCTGTTGCATTAGACCAAATTCCAACCTGACCTGTGCAGGAGAAGCAGAGCGAGGATGATTGAAAACTTGCTTAAAAACCTTTATTTGCTGCCGATCCAGTAGGAGAGCGTCTTTCCCATATAAAGCTGCACTTCCTTATGTAGTGGCTGGGAGGAATTTGGCCAACATAACAGACAGTAATGGTTTATACGATGGGCCCTTTAAACTTTTATCTTGAGTACAGAAACCAAACGCCAAGGCTTTGCACCTCTGTGCAATATACTGCTTTTGCGGCACAAGATTGATCTTATTATCTAAAGTAAATCCAAGGTATTTATAACTGCAGGTCACATCCAAAGTGATGCCGATCAACTTTATTTTATTTTCAGGATTCAAAGCGCATCCTATGGACATGGTTTTTGTCTTTAAAGTATTAACTTTTAGTTTATTTGTCTTTGCAAAATTTCCCAAGGTACTAACCAGCCGTTGCAACCCGATTTTCGTGTGGCTTAGCAAAACAATATCATCCGCATATGATAGATGTGATATGCACTGATTTCCCATCCATGGAGAATGTGAGTTGGTTGCATCCAGCTTTGTAGAGAGATCTGCCATAAAGAGGTTAAAAAGGTGCGGGCCAAGACGCAGCCTTGCTTTAGACCTACATTTGTTGGTATTCTCCTAGAGATTTTTGAGCCGTCTGATACCTTGACCTGCACCCAGGTTTTGTCATACAACAGTTCAATACATGTCAAAGTTCGTTCTTGCAGGCCCCAACTTCGCAATTTACTCCAGAGAATTGCTCTATCCACCCGACCAAAGGCACTGTTGAAGTCCACAAAGCATAAATATAAATTTTTCTTTAAGCACTTCGCTCGGTTGGCAATATCTCCTAGCATAAGAATGTTGATCACTGTGCCATAGCCCTTCCGAAAACCAGTTTGATTCATAGGGGCCAGATTATTTAAGTTGGACCAGTTGAGTAGGTCTGCTAGAATTAAGGAGCCTGTAGGGGACGGCTCTCTGGAAGATTATCTTGGGTTGGAAGTTCGAGGCAGAGATTGTTCACCTATGAGAGCCTTTTACATTGGTGTCCACCTACTCTTGGCCCTTCATCTGCCTGGGCCCTTAACCCGAGCCGAAATGAGCTGAAAAGAATAATAAAACTGAGCACCAAAGCCCTTTCTCTTCGGGAAGATAAGCAATCCATGACAAGGCGGAGCCATGGATGGCTAACACTCAGCAACTACACGAAGTCTCCCCTCAAGGCTATCTAGCAGCACCTCACAATAATTACTTAAAGAAACAGTTTTTAAAATACAGACTCGGGGTACTGACTTTTTAAAGCACCATTCTCCTTCGAAAAGAATGGAAAGCCATGCAATCTGTAGGATATGCAGACAAGGCTCTGAGATCATTATTTTTGTGTTGTGCCTCTGCCAAATCACCTTGGAAGATTGCTTTAAACTCCTACGCAAGAAACTTAAGACTAGAGGGATAAGGACGTATAGGGAGGTGGCCGTAGTGTGTTTTAACCTCACTGACATAAAACTGAACTGTGGACTTGTGAAATTTCTCCAATTGGTGGAGAAAAGGGCACTGCTTAAAGAATGGAAGGAAGCTGATAAGTCCTAGTGAACATGGTGAAGACCAGACTCGGGGTCTCCTTGGTGGAACTGGAGGAGAGGCAGGTTGGAACACTTTATATAGCATTAGGGTTATTTAGCGGACAGGCACAAATGCACCTTACACTTGGCACTCCCCAATAGCATGACTCTGCCCTCATCCCAAGATCAAATTTTATGAATGTGCAGAAGGTCAAAAAAGGATACTAACCAAACAATGGAAAGCAGCTGCTAAGGCTTCTTGTGTTAGGTGTGCCCAACCATAGGCTGCACTTGAGCAGTTAGTGAAGAGGCACATTAGGGTACTTTATATAGCTTTACAAACATTTTGCACTACCACACTTTAAATGGGATATCCTCCATCAGCATGACTACGTCACCACCCCTAGGCTAAATCTTAATAAAACGCAATCTGATGGGCACAAGGCCCAATAGCACTTTACTCTCAGGGACACAAACTGCATGTCTTTGCACAGTACCTTTAGTTATGTCATAATTATAGCGGTCCGGCACAGCATCTGACATTTTTCTGGGTTTAAACCTACTGATAAACTCACGCATGGGTAAATAGGCTAACTGGCATTTTATTCTTACGATGTTTAAACTTGCACGATCAAAGCAGGTGTCTGATCCCTGTCCTCTGTTCTCTGTACCCTGAGAATATGGAGAATGAGCAGGAAGCCTTTTTAGGGTTGAGCACGCAAAGCGCTCGGTCCCTGTTGTAATCTCTCTACGGGCTTGTAACCATGCTCATGTCATGCCTATCAATTTCGTTGGTTTGTGGGCTTGCCTCTTAACATTTACTTGATTTGATTATTGAACGGCATGTCTATGTCATGCCTTTTCCGGTGTTTAACCCTCCTCGAGCGCACCGGCCAACGACTTAAAACATACGAGGCTCCATGTTTTCCGTATTCTAGACTACTTTTTTTCTTTATTTCGTAGGGAGCGCGATCTCGCTGGGCAGTAGTGGCACGCTTTGCATGACATCGACCCTGTTACATAGATAATTGCACTTTTCCGTTAACATGGATAAATGCACCTTTGCCTGTTACATGGATATTTGCACTTTTGCCGATACGTTTCACTGTGAGCGAACTTCTGTTTCCTTTTGCTTGTCGCTCATGTGAAACTGTTTAATCTTTTTGTTTTCCGTTTATGTGACAAGAAAAGTCCGGTTAGGAGTTTACACACTAATAGCTCTAACTAGAGCAAACGCGAGATCCATTGTATTGCAGATGCTTGTTTTAAAATGTGAATGTTTCACTTAGATTTCATTGGTACAGGAAAAGCTAGCCAAGAATATTTTATTGCTGGGTTTTAATCTTGCACTCAGTGGCGGTTTCTTCATTAGGGCAGCAGGGCTCCGCCCCAGCTTCAATTTTGCATAAAAAAAAATGTTTCTCCAGCTTCAATTTCTGCATCCAAAAATTGTTTTCATATGTTAAAACTTCAAAAAAGTGTGACCCTCGCTCACTGTAAGAGACTGAAGCCTCGGTCAAAGAAAACAGCCTGGGTGCTTTAGCATAAGCCCTGAGTTTCCAAAGCTGGCTGTCAATCAGCAAGGCTGTGTAGCACTGTAGCCCTTCGTCACAGGGTGGGTGGGAACAAGGCTCCATGGCCGCACCTCATTCTGGGAGTAGCTGGTAAAGGATTGCAGTGTACACGAGGCTGGCTGACCACGTCATAATCTGCATGCAGCGGCGACGGGAAAAGGTAAGTATTTGACCTTAAAAACAAATGTTATTCACCCCATCCCCCCTAACCCCTTCATCCCGCCCCTCGCCCGCCTCTACCTTTGAGATTTGCTGTACGGCAGGTCAAATAGCAGACTATGCATTTACCATTAAAACACCACTTTGTCATTCAGATTTTAGTTCCATTTTACTGCCCCATTGTACCATTTACCAATTATATGTCAAGGGTATGCTTAGATATTGAAAAGAAGACACCCTGCAGTTTTTCCAACACAATCTCAACCCGCATAATTGTGGACTTCTCAGGAATGGCCATAACTAATTGTTACTCACCAAATCCCTTTCCATGCACATTGTGAAATACTCCGGGACAGTGTCCCACCCATGTACAGCAAATCCGCCTCCGTGATGGGAAAAACACTCCTCTGCTTTAAGCGCTGAAATCGTTTGAAACATGGGTGAACAGACTTTCCTGGGTACGTCAGTCATCTAAGAGCAATTAGGCTATGGTACAAACGTTTGTACGTTTGAAAAGAAACTTTGCGATTGCTTGTATTTTTATGTATCCCGTTACCGGATTTACATTTCTTTAGAATAATTCTTCTTTTTTTAAAAATATAGCGGTATTTAGTACGCTGTCTGTAATTCGAACATTTCTTTACAATGATGGGACCCCAGATCACTTTACAAGCAAAACGCACACATTTAAGCAAATAATTTTAAATGGCATTCAACTTTTATCTGTCTTAAAAGGCCAAAGGCTGAATCATTATCCAGATGAGCTGGCTTCTCTCCCACATCAAGAGCACGCCTGCAAAGTGTCACTCACTGGGGCTTCTTCTCACGCATACACCAGGCAGGTCTTCAGGTGTGTCGCACCTGCCTTGAATAGCTCTCCAAAGTGTTTGAAATGCTCATGTAGATATGTGATCCCACCCACCATATTGCAGTCATCCTAGCCTGGCACATCTGCTTCACCTCAGCTTGAGGCCACATGTTTGCAAGACAATATGCTTTTAGGCACTCTGGAAATAGTCTAAGCCATGCAAAATGAATGCCTATACATACGATTTTTACATTTCAAGCTTACCGTCTTTTCATTTTTATATTCTTACTATGTTTAAATCACCCCCCCCGTTTATCAGTAAATTAATACTTTAAAAATCCCTTGCAGAGTAGACAAGTTATGAACATTGCTTGACTCTTTTCCAGTACACTTGCATATGGTGCTGTATTGCACACATATGAAGCACAGCAAAAATAGCCTGGACTCCATAACTAATTTCATTCTTACTGGAGATCTTGGAAGAAATTAGGGAATTCATTACAGCTTTGGTCAGAATTCTAATGTAGCATGGCAGCCCGTGGCTTACTATGATTCAGCTTGGCCATCTATGAAAAGGGCACCTATTCATATTACTTACTGATTTGTTTTGAGCAACATTAAGTCTCCCTGTGCTTTTTAATTATCTTTCGAGAATCTTGAGATTTCTATGGCTTCTTTTTAACTGTTTTGTATTGATGATGTTGTGTCTTATATGCTTTTAGGGCCTTTTTGCAGAAATAAAGCTAAATTGAATTCTTGAATTGAAGTCGCCCTGTGACCACTTAAAAGCACTGCTTTTTGTTAGGGAGAAGCCCCCGAACCCACCTTATCACGGTCAGGCTCGCTCACTATGCTCGCTCGCCACCGGGCACTCATCCAGAACTTTTATGCCGCACCACTTTCAAATGTCACCAGCCGCCACTGCTTGCACTTAATCTGCCCGCTTATAGCCAAAAGCACATTATATTTACTCGGAACCCAGCAAATTATACGGGATATGCTGTTTTAACATTTTGTGTTTAATGTGATTAACTGTATTGAGATTATATGTAGTGCAATGGCTTTAACCCCTTCAATGTGGCCGACACCAGGGAGGGGGTTAATAAATCCTCGGGTGCGTTGCACCTGAGTATGTTTTTTTTTTGTGTCCCAGGGAGACACGGAAGGTTCCGTGTCTCCCCCCCGCTCCCCACCCGCCCCTTTGTGACGTAACAAAGTTGATTTCCCCATCGGAGCAGGAAGCATCCTTGCGGCCGCTTCCTGCTCCAATGGGGAAAACGCCCTTCCCCACGTTCGGGAAGGCCTCATGAGAAAGGGGAGAGTCTCCCCTTTCTTACAAGGCCTTCCTGACAGTGTTTCCTGGCATCGGGCCAGGAAACATATCTATATATATATATGTATCACTTTTGTCAATATGTGTGTGGTTTCCCTGGGGGCTGCGATCGCCCCCCAGGAAAACCAGACCCACATATAAAAGTGATATATATATATATATATATATTTATAAATAGATTTGCCACCAGTTGTCTTGCAGTTGCAGCTTGCGTCTTCAAAGCAATGCACATACTTCAACTGACGCATTTCACCTGTAGCTTTTAGGCAGCAATAAAAAAGTCAAGTAAGCATTATGAATATGTTTCTGCTACGAAAGGATCAGACTTTTGTCTAGTGGCAGTTTTAGTGCCATAAAGAAGCACAGAAGGTTTATATGCCTACTGCAAAGAGCAAATCTGTATTTTATGTAAATAGCTGAGTACATTAGTAAAATCAGCCATTACCTGCGCGATAATACAAATGAAATGTATGTGCGGGCGGCTATGGAGAGATGAAGGGCACTTTTGCTGGGTGGTAATGAGGGAATCCGAGGAGGACGGAGTGGGAGCACCAATAATGATTGTTGGACTAGGCGCAGGAGGTGCTAAAGACTGTGATGATTGGTATGTGACAAGGTATTTTTTGAGTGTCTTGAAAGAACGTGCTGATTGAGGGAAGAAGCGCAGGTAAGGTGGCCTCTACTGTTGCACGTATCTCACACACACCATCGATTTTGTGACTGTCTACGTAGGCTAGTGTTTTAGAGCAACAGTTTAGCCAATAGCAGAGATGGCATCTTGATGGATGACTGCTGCCGGCACTCGGGTTATAGAGGACAGCTCTGACATAGGATCAGAGACTGAGACATCAGATACTGAGACAGCATCTGAGGGATAGGACAATGGCGCAGACTCTGGGAGTGATTTTTCAGTCAGAGGAGTCCCATTCGATAACTCCTCTTCCAGTACATTATGAGGGAGGTGATGAGGACAGTCCTGCTGTCCCTTCGCAAGCAGTCTGTGCAACTGGGTAATAGTAGGTTATCCCAACCCAGAGAGCAGGTGAATGCGGCGGCAAGCAGAGAGAGAGAGAGAGTGCTCTCTTGGGAGCTCCCCAATTTAGTTCAGCCCCAAATTCCACCGCCCAAATCGTATTGTGGAGACATCAAAATTATCTATCGCAAAACAAACTGGTTTTGTAAGGCAGGCACCTGTGTTTTTGGTCCTGGGTTCGGCGGCCATATAGAGAAACACACTAAACCCAAACATTTCTGGAAACTAGACATTCGGGGGAGTCCACAGAGGTGTGACTTGTGTGGATTCCCCAAAGTTTTCTTACCCAGAATACCCTGCAAAGCTGAAATGTTGAATAAAAACTCTATTTTTCTCGCATTTCTGTCACACAAACTACAGGAATATGCCGGGATCCACAAAATTCCTACCACCCAGTGATTCCTCACCTGTCCTGATAAAAACACTACCCCACTTGAGTGCCTAAACCTAGTGCCTGCGTCAGGAATGGATCACCCCAGGGTCAACAGCTGCCTCATGTAAGGACCAACATTGACCGTTGTGTGATCTATTGCTGTCGCAGGCTCCTGGCCTACCCACACAAGTGGGGTACCATTTTTATCGGGAGACTTGGGGAAATGCTGGGTGGATAGAAATTTGTGGCTCCTCTCAGATTCCAGAACTTTCTGTCACCGAAATGTGAGGAAACGTGTTTTTTTAGCCACGTTTTGAGGTTTGCAAAGGATTCTGGGTAACAGAACCTGGTCAGAGCCCCACAAGTCACCTCATCTTGGATTCCCCTGGGTTTCTAGTTTAAAAAAATGCACAGGTTTGGTAGGTTTCCCAATGTGCCGGCTGACCTAGAGGCCAAAATCTACAGGTAGGCACTTGGCAAAAAACAGCTCTGTTTTCTGTTAAAAAATGGGATGTGTCCACGTTGTGTTTTGGGGCATTTCCTGTCGCGGGCGCTAGGCCTACCCACACAAGTGAGGTATCATTTTTATCGGGAGATTTGAGGGAATGCTGGGTGGAAGGAAATTTGTGGCTCCTCTCAGATTCCAGAACTTTCTGTCACCGAAATGAGAGGAAAACGTGTTTTTTTAGCCACATTTTGAGGTTTGCAATGGATTCTGAGTAACAGAACCTGGTCAGAGCACCCCAAGTCACCCCATCTTGGATTCCCCTAGGTCTCTAGTTTTCACAAACGCACAGGGTTGGTAGGTTTCCCTAGGTGCCGGCTGAGCTAGAGGCCAAAATCCACAGCTAGGCACTTTGCAAAAAACAGCTCTGTTTTCTGTCCAAAAAATGGGATGTGTCCACGTTGTGTTTTGGGGCATTTCCTGTCGCGGGCGCTAGGCCTACCCACACAAGTGAGGTATAATTTTTATCGGGAGACTTGGGGAAACATAGAATAGCAAAACAAGTGTTATTGCCCCTTATCTTTCTCTACATTTTTTCCTTCCAAATATAAGAGGGTGTGCAAAAAAGACGTCTATTTGAGAAATGCCCTGCAATTCACATGCTAGTATGGGCACCCCGGAATTCAGAGATGTGCAAATAACCACTGCTCCTCAAAACCTTATCTTGAGCCCATTATGGAAATGCAAAGTTTTTCTTGATACCTATTTTTCACTCTTCATATTTCAGCAAATTAATTGCTGTATACCCAGTATAGAATGAAAACCAACTGCAGGGTGCAGCTCATTTATTGGCTCTGGGTACCTAGGGTTCTTGATGAACCTACAAGCCCTTTATATCCCTGCAACCAGAAGAGTCCAGCAGACATAACAGTATATTGCTTTCAAAAATCTGACATTGCAGGAAAAAGTTACAGAGTAATACATAAAGAAAAATGGCTGTTGTTTTCAGCTCAATTTCAATATTTTTTTATTTCAGCTCTTATTTTCTGCAGGAAAACCTTGTAGGATCTACACAACTGACCCCTTGATGAATTCTGAATTTTGTTTAGTTTTCAGAAATGTTTAGCTTTCCGGGATCCAGCATTGGTTTCACACCCATTCCTGCCACTAACTGGAAGGAGGCTGAAAGCACCAAAAATAGTAAAAATGGGGTATGTCCCAGTAAAATGCCGAATTTATGTTAAAAAATTAGATTTTCTGATTCAAGTCTGCCCGTTCCTGAAAGGTGGGTAGATGGTGATTTCAGCACCAGAATCCTTTGTTGATGGCATTTTCAGGGGAAAAACCACAAGCCTTCTTCGGCAGCCCTTTTTTTCCCATTTGTTTGGAAAAAACGACATTTTCACTGTATTTTGGCTAATTTCTTTGTCTCCTCCAGGGGAAACAACAAACTCTGGGTACCATTAGAATCCCTAGGATGTTGGAAAAAAAGGACGCAAATTTGGCGTGGATAGCTAATGTGGACAAAAAGTTATGAAGGCCTAAGCGCGAACTACCCCGAATAGCCAAAAAAGGGCTCAGCAC
This sequence comes from Pleurodeles waltl, assembly GCF_031143425.1. NCBI lineage: Eukaryota > Metazoa > Chordata > Amphibia > Caudata > Salamandridae > Pleurodeles > Pleurodeles waltl. Next base: position 3,004,456 of record NC_090437.1, on the reverse strand, counting down.
GGGGGGGGAAGGCCCAGCAGCTAAGAGGTTAATTATTTACATACATAAACTTACTTACTATATTTATAGTATACATAAAGTCCTTAAAATCAAATTGCCTTCAGGCCGTGATGCGAACAATACAACAAACAAGTTATGAAGAAAGGAGATCACTCTAAAGCCGTACGTCTGATAATTCACTCTTGTACCCACCCTAGTCACTTGCTCATTATTTATGAGCTGCCTCCTCAAATGATTAAAAATTTCATATATGTGATGTGGTGGAAGAACTTTCTATTTTTTACAATCAGGTTAATCAAACTTAGAGGACTATTCTTTTTTTTACATTTTCAGAACTTACCTAGACTCTTAGGTATCAGAACTAGTCAAAATAATCTGTAAACATGACAACTGATTAAATCTACCTCAAATAGAAATGACTTAAAGGTGTGCTTTCAGTTCCTTGAGATGCAATATTGTTGCCCCGTTTCTTGACTGAAATCTTTAGAAATTCTAACTAAACTAAAGTTATTTGGTCTTCATTATTATAAGGTTTTCAGATTTAAAATTCAGAACACCTGCAAGTATACTTCAAGCTTTGAGACTTTTGGTCTTGGTGATGTATGCAGACAGACATGCTCTATGGCATATTTTTGGATAGCATGCATTTTGTATTCGTTCATATCTTTTTTTAAAAACATTTTGTTGGTTGAGTTTGCTTGAAATAGAGACATAAACAAAAGCTGAAGAGCAGCGTAACATGCGTTGACAAAATCAGTTAATAGCGCATAAATGGTATAAGGAGAACACATCCATTAAGAAGTTATGGCAGCTTCAGCAACCGAGGAGGAGGAGAGGGGTTGTAGGAAACGGAGAATGAGGGCGGGAAGCTGGGGGGAATTGTCAGGAAAGAGGGGAAGGGGCACCCAGGTACATATCTAGTCGATGAACAAAAAAAAGAACACTGATAATGCACCATTAGAGACAATGTAACAATATATCACAACCAGTATAGATATCTCCAATATTAAAGAGTGTCCCTCGAGCTCTAGGTAGCTCTCGGGGAGTCTGCACTAGTCGCACTCCAAACACCCTGAGTGTGGAAAGTCCCAGTATTTTTGCAATAGGGCCCCAGGAATAGCTGGACGCAGTCCAGTCTATTCACGGGAGCTCTCGGAACGGATGTAGATGGCCTGGGAGCGGATAGGCAGCTTGCTGGGCAGGGGTGGGACTTGAGGGATTGTACAAAAGAGGTGGTTTGGGGGGGATCGGCCTCTTTCGGCACCAGCTGAGTCACGCTGCGTGAGAGTTTAGGACAAGCGAGTGTTTTTGGGCCCGTGGTGGTTCCTCAACCACCGGGGGGCTTTACAGGCTGTGTCCATTTCCAATACGGTTTACAGACTTGCCAAATCTGTGGACCCGTATTTTGGGACCGGCGCGCATTTTCTAATACACGCATGCCTAGGCGACCTTGTGTTCTCCCGTGCGCAATGGTCGGGGGACACGACATCGAAGCGGTGAAAGCCACGCTGAGGGTGCTCGGGGAGGCGGGCCGCGGAGACCTCATGCGGCCCGGCATCCTCGATGAGGCATGGGTGGGGATGACGCCTACTGCCGCATGCTTATCCCCGAGGAAGAATGGCAGAAGAAAAGGGATGAAAGGGCGGGGGTGCGGCATGGCCACCCCCCCTCCCTTGTTAAGGCAACAGGGCACAAAGGGGGAGCCCCAATCATGTACAGGCCAGGAGGTGGGGGCCACAGGGGGGGAGGGCCAACATGAGGCCTTGGCTGGCACCTCTGGGGAGGCAAAGGCATGCACAGGTGTCCCAGGGCAGGTAGGCCAGGCGACAGGGAGATCCTTGGGGGCTGTACAGCCCCTTGACCTTACCCAGGTGGGAGGCTCTGGAGAAGGGACCATGTTGGGCACATCAGGGAAGGTGGGGGAAGGCGCAGGTCAGGCCCATATTGCAGGCAAGGCTGCGGCTGTCAGGGGGTGCATAAGTGGTGCGGCAAGTAGCCCAGGCAACGCGAGTGATGAAGAGGGTGCTGCTAATTTTGACCCCCCACAACGCACAAAGGTGGCTGGCCACCAACCATTTACGTATTGGGCAGCTGTGGACATAGAGGCGTGAATCCAAGAGCAAAGGCAGCTGGTGGAGGAGACGGAACGCAGGTGGGAACAGTTGTGCATGGCCAGGAGCGAGGCGGAGGGCAGGACCAAGAAGGCGAAGAGGAAGGCAGGGGAGGCGGGCGGTTGCCCAGATGAGTCCGTGGGGACAAAAAAAGGTAGTTGGGTATGGATACCCCAGGAAGAGCAGGGGGCAGGACAGGAGGTTGGTGCAGCCGGAGGGTGTGGCAGCGTGACTGCAGCGTCTGGCGCACACGGCCAGCCGCAGTGAAAAGAGTCTATGCCCACATCAGAGGTGGGCAGAAGGGTGGCAAAGCCAACGGGGTGCAATACAGCCCCTGGACGTTGGTCGGAAGCACTAGAGGGGTCCCCGGCAGCCTTCGCTACACTGTGGGAATGCAAGAAAGACACGACTGGCTTGCGCCAGGGGGGTTTCAGAGCGGGGTTCGAATGCAGCATGGAAGAAGCGAGTGGCGCAAATGAAGGTATGGGGATGGATGGAGAAGTGGAGCTTGAGCTCGATTATGAGGATGAGTTGGATGAATGGGAGGAAGGCGAGATTCGAGAGAAAGAGGTGAGCGGGGTACAAGGGAAGGGGCAAGGGCGCAAGAGCGGCACAAACCCCTCAGCTGTTTCTGTTTTACAGGTGCCTTCAGCAGAGCAGGGAGACGTGGCACCGTGCAAAGAAGGTGGCAGGAGCAAGCTATCATCGGAGGTTGGAGCGACGGCTCTTGGGCTGCAAGTTAAAAGAGAATGGTGGGCACCATGGGAGGCCAAGAAAGGACCAGGGGGCACAACCCAGTATAAGTCGGTAGGGTTGGGGGAGAATTCGGTGCACCTTCAATTGGAATCTGGAGGTAGTGTGGCAAGTGGGACAGACAAGGGGAAAGATGAAGGAGCAACAGGAAAAGATGGGGGCAAGAAAAAGGGGATGAGGGCAGTAAGGAAGAAGAAGAAAAGGGGGGGCTGGACACAAGAAAAGGTTACCTTACATGGGTCTCGCAATGCCTTTTGGGTCCCATGTGGCCAAAAAGACGAAGGCAAGAATTTGGAAGCGCGAATATGTCGATGTTTTCAAACTCCTGCATAGGGATATTCAGTCTAAAAATGGGTTCTATGGAGGAAGAATGGGAGCTGGCACGGAGGCCAAGAGTTCCGACAACGATGGATAACTGGACTTCGGTTTTCCTCATTTATGCCAGTATATATTGTGAAAAATACCTTGACCGGGCTATTGCCATGTTTAAATACATGGACATAATTAGGAAGGCTCAGTTACATTTCGGGGGTTTTGCCTGGCTGAACTACGATGAGGAGTTCCGAGCCAGAGTTAGTATCAACCCAGAAAAGCCATGGGGGGATGTGGATTCTGAGTTATGGATGCAGTGGATGGCTTAGTCACACTCGGCTGCATCAACGCATACAGCCAGTGGTCTCCCAGTGGTGTATAAGCCTTTTCAGCAGCGTCCCGCTCAGGGAGGGGCAGGGGTGTCTCAGAGAGTGCAGGGAGCTACATCAGGAGCCTTTTGGAACTTTAACAAGGGATTCTGCTCTAGGCACCCTTGTAGGTTTAAGCACGAGTGTTCCAAATGTGGGGGAAAACATCCGGTCATGCAATGTTTCGCACTCACTAGTCTGGCAGAGCAGTGGAGGGCGGCAAGGGGCAGAGGGAGTCAAGGCGCTACTGCACCAAAGGGCACCTACTCCAATTAGACTTGAGGCATTACTGCATTGGTTGCATGTGTACCCAGACACGGACACAGCGCTCAGATTGTAGTGGGAGTTTAGAGAAGGTTTTCGGGTGGGTTATCAGGGTCCACAGCAGAAGAGATGGGCGGAAAACCTGCAGTCTGCAAAATCTATGCCAGAGGTAGTGTCAAGAAAAATGCAGAATGAAGTAGCGGAGGGCTAAATTGTGGGCCCCTTTTACGGGTGGCCTTTGGGGACCTGATGATCTCACCCTTAGGTGTAGTACCGAAGAAAAGCAGGGGGGAGTTTAGGCTGATACACCCTCTGTCTTGGCCGGAAGGGCGTTGGTGAATGATTTCATTGCACCAGAGGACATCAAGGTGGTATACGCTACTGCAAATGAAGCCATACGGATCATCCGGGGATGTGGAAGGCACGCAGAAATGGCAAAATGTGACATCAAGGCAGCTTTTTGGCTGCTACCCGATACATGCAGCAGATTTTTCCTTGCTAGGAATGCAGCTGGGAGGTGCGATCTATGTGGATGGAGTCCTCCCTATGGGGTGCGCGATCTCATGTGCCCTTTTCGAAGCTTTCAGTACATTCTTGCAGTGGGTTTTTGTGCAGCGCAGTGGGCACTGGACGGTGTCACACAATTTGGACGACTTTTTGTTTGTCAGGTCAGCGCAGTCAGGTTCCTGTGGCAGGGCACTTAAGTTTTTCGAACAGATGGCACAGGAGTTCGGTGTACCTCTGGCGCAGGAAAAGACGGAGGGACCCAGCAACGTTTTGACCTTTTTGGGGATTGAATTGGATACATGGGTTTTCATTGCTCGCTTGCCGGAGGAGAAGGTGGGGGAGATGCTGGCTTTCTTAAGGGAGGTCAGAGTGAGGCACAAAATTGAGCTTCGAGTGGCACAACAACTTCTGGGTTACCTAAATTTTGCATGTCGGGTGGTTCGAGGTCGCAGGACTTTTTTGTAGTCGCATGGCCCTAGCTGTCGGGGGAATCGCTCCCACACCACAGGATAAGGTTGACGGTAGGTTTGAGGGAGGACATCAGGATATGGGAAATCTTTTTGACACAATTTAACGGGGTCTCTACGGCCTTTCGAGAGGAGGACACAATGTGGCACGTACAGATTTTTTCGGATGCGGCTGGGGCAGCAGGTTTTTGTCTGTTCTGGGATGGGCGCTGGTGTGCAGAACCGTGGCCTATGCAATGGCTCAGTCAAGGTAGGAGCATTGCATTCCTGGAATTATTTCCCCTTTTGGTTGCGCTGGCAGTATGGGGCAATGAATTGGCAAACAGGACGGTGATTTTTCACATGGACAATCGGACTGTGGTAGAGTTGGTCAACAATCAGAAAGCTAGGGATGTGAGAGTATTGAAATTGCTCAGAATCTTTATGTTGCGTTGTTTGACTCTGAACATAATATTCAAGGCGGCGCACATTCCTGGGGTAAACAACTCTATTGCAGATTCCTTATCTCGTTTGCAGTGGCAGCGTTTTCGACTATTGGCACCCGGCGCGGACGAATTCAAGACAGCAGTTCCGGAGGACATTTGGGAATAGGGGGCTTAATAGTCATGGAACTGGTGGAGAGGTCGCTGGCAGAATCCACCCTTAGGAGTTATCGTCTCGCGTGTTTGGAATTTCAGGAGTTTGAAGCTTACAGGAGGCAATTTTGGAGCCAGGAGTTGGTGGTATTGGAGGCGCGAGTGATGCGTTTTGTTCTGTTTCTGATTCACAAAGGTTTATCTCCGACTACGATTGGGGGAAAACTGGCAGGGGTGTCTTTCTACAAGAAGTTGTTTTTTGGTTGGGATCCGCCAAAGAACGATATTCTGGGGAAAATGCTGAAGGGTTGGGGGAGGGTTCGTTCTAGTTCAGGCTCTGTTCGGGAAGCCATCACTTTCGATTTGTTGTTGGAGATTTTGCATGTTTTGCCGGTGTGTTGTTTCAATGCTAATGAAGTGGTGTTGTTCCAGCTCTGCATGATATGGATGTTTTTTGGTGCGTTCCGAGTGTCTGAGTTGTTGGGGGTAGGAACTGCATGCGGGGTAAAAGATGTGAGGTGCAGCGAAAAGGGGACAGGTTGGGGATTTGGTTGAGGCGCTCCAAAACGGACAAGTTGGGCAGGAGGAGTGTTGGATGCCTGTCCGGTGCGAGAATGGGACAATTTTGCTGCAGACAGTAAGAGCCAAGAGGTCTGGATCTTTCAGCATAGGAATGGTACCAAGGTCACAGCTTTTCAGTTGTTGTGCGTTTTGAGGATGGCTTTGAGGCGTTTGATAAGGCAGACGGGTAATTTTGGTACACATTCATTTCGAATAGGGGCAGCGACGGAAGCAGCCAAGTTGGGGTGGGACTGGGATAAGATCAGGTGCATTGGCCGATGGCGCTCAAAGTGTTGTGAATGATATGTCCGAGTTTATTTTCATTGGGATAACAGGTTGGGCCAGGGTGGTGAGCTGGGGGGCAGGGGGAGCATGTGGCAACAGGGCTAATTTTGTTTCTCGTTTCAGGTTGCGTAAGGGGCCCGGAACATATGAAGTCAACCACGTGGCTGGTGGGACATGCACTGGGCGGTCAGGTATGCAGAGAAACAGATCTACGGACGATCTCTGGGACTACCGAGTAGCCGGCATGAGGTGCAGTGGTGGGGGGAGAGCGGCATGAGGTGGGGCAATCTGCTTCCTTTTCTCACTTCAATTTTGCCGACTTGGGGATGTCCGGATGTGCTGGTCATACACCTCGGGGAAAATGGTTTGGTACGCCTTTCAGGGCTCACCCTATTGCAACACATGCAGCGTGATCTGGTCCTGATAAGGGCGCAACATGCATGGGACTTGCTTAGTGTGGACGGAATTTGTGCCACGAAGAATATGGCGTGGGGCACTGAAATACGGGGCAATTGAGAAAGCAAGGAGAAAGCTAAACAGGGCCATGCAAGTTTTTTGTGGAGCCCATGATATTAAGGTTTTGAGGCACGAAGGTTTGAAGGAAGACGAGCAGGTGCTTTTCAGGGGTGACGGTGTGCATCTCTCCGACATGGGGAATGCACACTATATGATGGAACGTCGGTTTTTGCTCACAAATTTGTGGGGAGAACGTTTTTGGCGGGGACCATGAATAAGGACTCATGAGTTGCAGTGGGTTCGCTGGTGGGGCAGCAAAACGCCAAATGGGTTGGTGCTGTGTGGCAGTGGATGGGGGAGGGTGGAGAGTCAGATGCAGGCTTGTCCAGGAGGGGGAGAAAGGAGCAGAGGAAGGATGACAGACGGGGGGAGGTCAGAGTCAGGCAAAGGGTAAAAGGGAAAAGGGAAATGCGTGGAAATAGAAGTGGAGTTGGTGAGATGCGAAGGATAAGTGGAGGTTTTGAATGCGAATGGACGAAAGGGGGTTACAAGGTCAAAATAAAGTTTCGTATAAAGTTATGTTTGTATTTTGACATGTTATATTTTGAGCAAGCCTGTCCTAATAAATGGCCTTTTACACCAAAAGAAGCGTATTGGAGTCTCTGTCCCGATAGGGCCCCGTGAATAGCTGGACGCAGTCCAGTCTATTCACAGGAGCTCTCGGGCCAGATGTAGACGGCCTGGGAGTGGATAGGTGGCTTGCTGGGCGGGGTGGGACTTGAGGGAGGGTACAAAAGGGGTGGTTTGGGAGATCGGCCTCTTTCAGCGCCAGCTGAGTCACGCTGCACGAGAGTTGGACACCCACCCGCCCTGCATTTAAAAAACAAAAAAAAGAGAGGGGGCTTGTTGGATGCAAGGTCAGGAAGTGTGAAGGAGAGACTAGGTTGGGGGGTGAGTGGGGTCATTTCTATTGCTAGTTTTAGGGCAGGCTGCTTGGCACGACTAGTGGATGGGGGAGGGTGGAGAGTCAGATGCAGTCTTGTCCACCCTTCCAGTGGGGGGAGAAAGGAGCAGAGGAAGGATGACAGACGGGGGGAGGTCAGAGTCAGGCAAAGGGTAAAAGGGAAAAGGGAGATGCGTGGAAATAGAAGTGGAGTTGGTGAGATGTGAAGGATAAGTGGAGGTTTGGAATGCGAATGGACGAAAGGGGGTTACAAGGTTAAAATAAAGTTTTGTATAAAGTTATGTTTGTATTTTGACATGTTATATTTTGAGCAAACCTGTCCTAATAAATGGCCTTTTACACCAAAAGAAGGGTGTCGGAGTCTATGTCCTGATTGTTCTTGACAATATGCTGCGTCATGTAGCCAGTCAATTTTACTTGGTAACCTGGGCCTTTCCCAGCACATTGCGACTCTCAGTTTTGCTAGGAGTAACAGCATACTCACTAGTCTACGTCCATCTTCAGAGATATATTTTACATAACCCAGTAGCGCAATCATTGGAGTTCGTGTAATAGCATGCCTATTAATAATTCCAATAACATCAAATATTTCAGACCAGAAAGACTGTTTTGCAGGGCAGGGCCATTCTAAATGTAGAAAGACTACTCTGGGTGCTATACAGTGGAAACAGCATGCATCTTCACGGAGACCAAATCTGTTCAGTCAGTCAGGGGTGTAGTACAATCGATGCACGAATTTAACAAGCATTTTCAATGCAACAGGTCTTGCATTTGCTCGACTTAGAGCTATTAGCGTTGTAAAGAAAAAAAATGCAGTGCGATCGCACTATGTAAAATGCAGCGTGATCGCGCTGCATGGAAAATAAACAGATAAAGTAGTCCGGACCCCAGGCTGAAAACATCAAGCCTTGCATGTTTTTAATAGTTTACCAGTGCTGTGTAGGTGGGCTAAACACCGGAAAAGGCATGAAGTATGCATGCCTTTCTCAAATGAAAGCAAGCGGATTTTAAAAGGCAAGCCCACAAACCAATGTAAGTGACTGACGTGACATGGGAGTGGTTTGAAGCCCAAAGAGAGATTACAGAATGGACAGAGAGCTTTGCGCTCGCCCATAAATACGATGAGGTGTAATCTGTAATTAGGGGAGAGGGCACTGGAGTGCGTGCAGCAATATTTCCAGTATTCAACATGAATGGGACCACTCAAGTCAGACTCCCATTTTTCCCGATACTGGGAATCATTCACAGGCACAGTTCCCTCCATTGTAAGATATAATTTTGTAATTTGTAATTTTGTAATTAAAAGATGTAGTGAGGGAGTGGTCAGCAGCACTTCTAGTGCACGAAGCGTCTCACGGGCCTTTGGAAAGGAATCATGATGTAAGTGAACAGCTGCACGCAGTTGAAAGTAGCTGAGCTTATAAAAGTGTGTGTTAGAGGGTTCCTGCTCGGGTTCAATAAAGGTACCATCCAAGTACAGTGTCCCCATGCTAGTTAGCTACAGTGTGCAAAGAAGTGTGCTTGTGCCCACATCTCCAATAAGATGTAGTGCTGGGTTATCAAGAATGGGGATAGATGGGGCAAAAAGGTGATCAAAGCGGTCTCTATACCATAGTTTAATTCATCCCCATGTCAAGCAAGCAACCATTTTTTATTTGTGCCCTTGGGAAGCGAGGGGACAGGTACAATCCCATCGATGGTGGGCATGGAAGGACACAATCATGTTCCTGGGCTGTGTGTGGCTGATACTGAATGGGATGAACCCAGAAATGTGTGAATTGCACTTGTGTACAATCCTAATAGAGGTCAATGTCAAGGGCCACGAGTCCACCCTGTTCAAAGGAAAGGGTGAGTGATTTCCACAATACCCTGGGCTGCTTCCCAGCCCAAATTAGTGTATTCAAACATGAGTGCAGACTTCTGCGAAAACAACATGTTAAGAGTAAAGGTGAATTGACAGACAAATAAAGGAATTTAGGGAGCCCCACCATCTTGGCATTAGCCAACCTGCCCATTAGCAAAAGTGGTAATGAGCGCCATCTTTCTAGCTGTTCTTCCAGCCAAGAGATTGCATGTCCATTGTGCACATGCCATAGCTTTTTTAGGTCCCAGCTAAGCAAAATCCCCAGGTAGCGCATTAGTTCCACAGCCCAAGAGAGCTGGAAGTCAGATGCATATTGAGTGGTAACATCAGTTAATGGAAATATAATGGACTTAGCCCAGTTGATTGTGACACCAGATAGGCTGCTAAAGAGAACAAATTCTCTAACCAAGACATCCAGGTTGTCCTGCGGGTTCTTGACATAGAGCATGACCATCCACATACATTGAAACAAGGATCACCCTAGGTGTGAAAGTTAAACCTCTATGGTGTTGCCATAGCCGTGCAGCGAGTGGTTCCATGGCTAGAACAAATAATATAGAAGAGGGGGCAACCTTGATGGTTGCCCCTCATCACTGGGAGTTGTGTGAAAATGGTTCCATTGATATGCAAACGGGCAGTCAGCGTCTTGTAGAGGAGACCAACCAGTTGAATGAACTTAGTGCTAATTCCAAGGCGAGCTAGGAGTGCAAAAAGATATGGCCACTTCAGAAAGTCAAACACCTTAGTGGCATCTAAACATACTGCAGCAGCCTTGCAGGATGGTCAACTGTCTGGGCTACAGCAAAATAGGAGCATTGATTCCGGACAGTGAATCTACCTGGGACAAACCCAGATTAGTCTGGGCAGGTAATGGTTGGTCAGAGTGGCAACAGTCAGGAGGCAATCAATTTAGCCAAGATTTTATTGTTGAAGTTTATGATAGAGACCGGGTAGTAGGAGTCACAGTTGCTTGGTTTTAGGATAGTTACTATTAGCGTCTCATGTAAGGATGGGGGGAGAGCCCCAGCCTCTAGAGATTCTGCATACATTTCGAGCAGGAGGGGGCTACAAGCACTCCATATTCTTTATAGAAGCTAGCCATCGGGTCCCAACGATTTGTCCCTGGGCACCCCCTGATGACTTAAACAATATCTTCAGCCATGAATGGTGAATCTAAAAAGTGTCTGTTAGCCACAGTAATTGAGTCATGTTGAAGTAAGCCTGTGTAAGCCTCCTAAGGTGGAGTGTGTGTGAATGAATAGAGTGAGGAAAAGAAGGAGGTCATGGTGTGCTGAGCTGCCTCTGTACCAACTTGTATGTTAGCTTGGAAGCCCTCATGTGCCACTACATAATCACTGGCCCAAGGCTTACGTAAAAGATTAGCTAGTATTTTCCTGGCCTATTGCCTTCGCAGGACCGTCGGGCGCACGCTTCCCAGCCAAGATAGCATACGTCTTGCTCTGCTGCTTCCTCGAACGGATCAAGTTTGGACCTAATCTTTGCCAGGGTGGCCAGGTCACCTTTGGAAAAATAGTATTGTTTAAGTTTGAATATCCCTGTCTCTGGAGTGGACAACTATTTTTATAGTGTCCGCAGAATCCCAGACTGCTTTGCAATGTAAACTCCATAATGACCACTTTGAATGATTCACAGAGGCTGGAGTAGGATTGAACTGATGCCTTATTGCATTTGAAGTAATCAACTATAACTTCCCTCACCTCCTCTCTGAAGACAAGTTCCCTGAGGGCAGAACTAGGAAGGCACTAAGTAAACGTGTGTTGTACACTACCAGGGCTGCACAGTTCCAATAGAACAGGGGCATTATCAGAGAGTGTACATGGGAAGTAATGTACTCAATAGGTCAATGAGTGAACATCTTGTGTGGCCAACCACAAATCAAAACAGGACCAGGTATTGTACATAGTGGGTATACAGGTGCTCTCCTTATCCAATCCGTGTCTGGCATGCCAGAGGTCAACTAGGTGATTGTCTCACATGAGAAATGCAGCAGTGTGGTGAGTTCTGGTGTGGTGGTTTAGTAATGCTATTGCTATCAATGTCAGGATCGAGTACTATTTTGAAATCCCCACCCCAAAGAAGGGTACCTGGGCCCAGCATCCCAGCTAAGCACCATACTTCAGCAAAGAAGTCAGGGCAGTTTGTGTCAGGTCCATAAACTGATAGAATACAGATGGGGTGGCCATAAAGTACAGACCCAGAGGATCGCACAGCATGGTTCAGGTAGTCCAGGGCAGCTCTTTATAGATGATGATTTCCCCCCCCCCCGAGCATAGTTAGAGTAAAACAATGTGTGACATTCACCAAACTTTCAGGCTTGCAGGTGCGTTCTGGTGGCCAAAGTAGGATGCAGTTCCTGAAGCATACATATATCCACATTGTGGTGTTGCATATATGAGATGACCTGACTGGTCTTATGTGCATTATTTAGGCCCCTAACATTCCAGGTTAAGCAGATAAGCTTGTTCATCATAGGACCTGGTAATGTAGGAACAACAGTGGATACGTTGGTGGAGGAGCTGAGGTGCAAGAGGTTTGGAATAATCTTGAGTGTAGCGGAAGGGAGAGGGGGAAATGCAGAAAGGGCAACAAAGACAGTAAACAACAAACAAAACCCCATATATCCCACAGCCTCCCAGGCCAGCTCTCCAATCGGGACAGCCTGCATAAACCTACCCAGTAACATTCCAGTGAACATCCTGACAATGGGAAGCAAAAACAAGGACATGGGAATTATCACTTGGGGGCGGTCTGGAGGCCCAAAATCTCTCGACCTTAAGAGAAAGTTTGAGTTGCCAAAAAAGAACAGTTTCGAGAGTCAAAACACCAACTGGAAACAGAGTAGTCATATATCAAATAAGCGCAGGGGAACAAAATAATAAGGAATCCAACAAGCAAATTGTTGACATCAGCCATTGTCACGCAGCTGGGCATTCGCCATATTACGTTCGCTGGGCAAGTCATCACTTCCAGACATATGAATTGTTATAACAAATTTAGCTGCTAGTATGCGGTCAGTGAAGTAGTGGAACTTGCACTGGTGATGGATCTTCAGCCTGGAAGGGTATGTCAAGAAGTAAGAGGCATCAGTTTTAAACAGGGAGAATTTAACTGGCAGAAAATTGTGTTGTGCAACCTGGACTGCAGGGGGGTAGTCGGGATACATGGTGATGGTGTTTTTCTGATATATAAGTGGTTTATTTTCTTGAGCAAGGCGGGGAACTGTGTCACGGTCTCTGTCATTTAATATTTTAGCTAAGATTGTCCGGGCCTGTGCTCCCAGTGGAGGCTGAGGGCCCAGGGACTTGTGCACCCTTTCAACCACCAGGAGGGCAGAACTTTCTTCACCAAATAATGTGTGCAGCATGTCTTGAACATAGTCCACCATGCGCCTCATGGAGGTGCACATGGAGGTGGATGCAGGTTATTTCTCCTCAATCACACTTCTAAATCTTCTTTTTGTTACAGATAACCTTCAGAACTTTTTTCATCTGCATAATGTTTTCTCCAGATGAATGTTTGTCATCTAGATTAGAAGTGCGATGTTCCAATTGGTCAATCCTGCTTCCATGTCCATCCAGTTTGCTTTGAGGTGATCCATTCTCTCATTGAGTTGGTCGATTTTTGAGTCAATAGAGGTAAGACTGTTTGTGATCCAAAAACATTGAATGAACAGTGGACAATTGGATGATGCAATTGTCTTCAGAGGGGTCTGGGCACACAAACAGAGGAGGCTTCTCCATGCCGCCGGTCCATCTGTGGTTCTCAAAGATGAGTTTCGGCTGTTTGGCATTGGCCTTCCCCATCTCGATGGACCCACTAGAACAAAGTGAGTGGTTAACAGCAGCAGTGGATCAAGTTAAAATAGTGCTGGGTTCAGTCCTATCCCACCCCGCGAAGTGCCAGTGAGTAGGGCATGAGCAGACCAACCACTTCAAAGCTTGTGGGCAAACGGTGGCCAAGTGGCACTGGATGTTAGAGTCATAGAATAATTGGCTCTTGAAGGGGAGCAATGGAGACATCAGGAGTTGTGCGTGTCTAGGTAGGGGCGCCCACACCCTGTGGATCACCGACAGGGAGCATGAGCAGGATAGGTCCAGCGGAAGACAGCCATTAGGGAGCCCAGTTCCACAACCATCTAGCACAAATGTAGTAGACCATGAAAGCAGCAAGTTGCTGTAACCGACTGGTATCAGCTGGCTCCCCAATTCATGTAGCAAAAGAACTTCCTGGTATGGGGGTCAAGGAGTCCTGCAAGCAGGATAAGTGGTGATTAGTAGGGCAGTTACGACTTATCTGCCAGGCTACCTACATCAATAGTGTCTGAGATCAATATGGGACTAGGAGAGAGTCAGGTCGGAAGGTCCCCTGGATTGTCAGTGTCGTGAGGCACAAAGGGGGGGCAAGAGGCACATTGAGCCACTCAAGCAGAAGTACCCCGCATAAGCTTCAGTACCAGCAAACACAGTGGCAAAGGGGCAGTAAAAATGTGGGGGCTGCACCTTCTGCCTACAGGATTAGATTAACATTATCAGGGTCCCAGAGGTCCCCTGGGGCCAGCCCGAGCCACTCACATGGCACATCAGGCCAGAGCAGCCCCCAGTCTTCCTTATTCATCCCAAACAGGGGGCCAGATCATTTCACAGGAGGGCCGTACCTGTTGATTAGGCAGCAGCCACCGGCCAGCTCCTTCATGGCCACAGACCCTGTGGTCGATGTCTGGCAACCCTGATGATGACCTCCACCTCAGCCCAGTGCGGCTTCCCGCTCAGCACTACCACAGTGGTCCAGATCATGCTGACGCCCGCTGGTCGAGGTGGAAACACCAGTGTCTCAAGAGCAACCTTTCCTGTGCGTTGGCGTGGGGAGAGCCAGGCGCCACCCCAGCAGGAAGTTAGGGAATGCCCAGGCCTCTTCTCGGTGCAATGTAGGCCCACAAGGTAGGCTGCCCTGGGTCACCGGCACTCCGCAGCCCAGTTAAATAACTGGGTCTGCAGCTGCAAAGCATCAAAAGAAACGCTGCTCCCCGTAAGTGTCAGATAGTTATGGCATTATTGTGGCATTGAGAGGCCAGTTATAGGGTTGAGGGTATACTCCCCCCGTCGGGCTCCTATGCTTTCAGTCACAAAGGATATATGCAAAGTAGACATCTTCGACCAGCAGAACCTCACATGGTGGAGGCCATCTTGCTATTGGGTTCTCAGGAGCCCCACGCATTTGTCAATGTGTTTGAACGCGATGAGAGATATATTTAGTTTAGTATAATTAAGCTTTTCTCATCGCTATTTATTTTTAAATGCGCTCATGGTGCACAATCTTTCAACTCATCAATCTCTAATCAATTATGATTAACCTTTTTTGTTGAATTGAACATTTGTTTTCCCCATAAAGTAGTGTTGATTTCAATATTCAGCATCCTGGTTTCTAAAACGGAAATTCATTTGTTTACATTTTTTATGAATGCATTGTCAGCCTCCACAGAGAGGAAATGTATCAGATTAATCAGCACATCCGCCTTTGCTCATGTGGCGATGCTGTTTCATATCAAGGCCATATTCCAGTGCTCATTCAGTTAGTCATAAAAGATGCTAGAGTGCTCTGAAACATTTAGGTCACTTCAAGGCTGCTGGCATGTTTTCTCCAATATCTCAGTCTTCTTCTAAGCAGGGTGATGGATCTCCCTTCAGAACATGTCTGCTCATTGATTCCTTTTATCAATATAACCTTTGTTACACGACTGCAAGTCTAACATTGGATTTCATGTTTTGAATGTTTACAACCATTTTTTTTGTCTTCTCTCTCAGTAGGTGAGCTTTAATATTTAGTTTAACTAACAAGCTTGCTGTCCGACATGACACCAACCAGAGGCTTTATTATTTAGAGCTGTAGTAAGTGCTGCATAACACAAGCTGCATGCAGGTGGCTTTGCAAAGGAAACAAGCATTTTCAATGCAACGGGGCTCGCATTTGCTCGAGTAGGAGCTATTTGCGTTGTAAACTCCTAACCTAACTTTTCTTGACACACAAATTAAAAGAAAAAAACACAGCGCGATCGATCTATGTAAAATGCAGTGCGATCGCGCTGAAATTGAAAACGAAAAAACGGAGCGTGATCGCACTATGTAAACCCCAGCGCGATCATGCTGCGGGGAAAATTAACAGATAAAGTAGTCCAGAAATCAGGCTCAAAACATCGAGCCTCGTATGTTTCTAGTAGTTTACCGGTGCTGTGTAGCCGGGCTAAACACCTGAAAAGGCATGACGTATGCATGCCTTTCACAAATGAAAGCAAACAGATTTTAAAGAGCAAGCCCAGGAACCAATGAAAGAGACTGACGTGATCTGGGTGTGGTTTGAAGCCCAAAGAGAGATTACTTTATGGACGGAGCGCTTTGAGCTCGCCCATAAAAAAAGTACGTGAATATCATAAATCTAAGATCTGTGACCTCACGCTTCCCCTAGATTTTCAACCAGGCTGTTACCACTCATAATAACTAATAGCACCTGTTTTCTCCAACATGTGAGGACATCCTTCACACCACAAATGCACATTGAAATATATTCTTATGTAAAACGTTCCTGGAGGCCAAGTTGAAGTGAGAATTGTTTAGCTCCCCCTAGTGGGTGAATACGTATCAACAAGGAGTCTATGTAATAGCTGCTGCAGAGGATCAGGAAAAGCAGAGCCCCCTTCTTATTGACCTGTATTATACAAGGGTACTTGTACTGTGGGTTTAGGGATTTCCTTATTGTACTGAATATGTGTATTTTTTATTTGACATTCAGAATATCCGGGATCACTGCCAGAAACATTTTAGTTTTAAATGTTTTCACAGGACAACATTTCAACATAACCAGCTCCTAGTTCCCTACATGGATATCTGGGCCCAGATTTACTCTTACATTGCATAGACACTTGTGCGGCGCACTGCAGCACAAAGAGGTGCAAAGCAATGCAGTAGACGCAGCACCAATCAGCTTTTATGTCAACCAACTATTTTGTGTTAAAGCTTGCAGAGTGCAGTAAAAAAAAACTTTATTTTATTGAGTAAGGAAACATCTAAAACATATATCTTTTCAAGCAAATCTAAAGCCATGAATATTGTACGGCCAGGCTTCAGGTGAAACACTAATGCCAACATTAAAGAGAACAAACAAGGGATAAGCGGAATATCACATGATATCTCTCTGCATGCTATGTGTAATGAATGTAAAACTACAAATTTAAGGGGCCAGATTTAAGAGGGCCTAGCGCCATTTCAACGCCATACAAAACGCGGTGCCATATATACAAAGTGGTGAAATGCTTGTATTGAGCCACTTTGTAACCCCTTGTGCCACATTATGCATGCACCAGGAGGGCGTTCTGGTGCTGGGGGCTGAAAAAATGGTGCAAAGAAATCTAAGAGATTTGGCGTCATTTTTATTGCCCTTTTAAATGCCTGCTAAGAGCAGGCGTTAAAGGAAGGCTCCCATTGTTTTCAATAGTCCTCTGGGTGCTTTGCAGGATTAGGGTCAAATTTGTAATGCTAATCCTGCAAAGCACCAGACTAGTGTAAAAAATAATGACACTAGTACCCCTGACTACCTCCATGGTGCACCGCATTTTAAATACAGCGCACACATGGTGGACTTAAGGGGGCGCTAAGGGGTGCAAGATAAGTGGTGCTGCACTAGGTGCAGCACTACTTTCCATAAATCTGCCCCCATGTGTTTTACCCATGAGTATTTTTCTTTCTATTGATTATTGTACAGGAGGGAGTACCTTAACTACAAATCTTACACAAAGCACAACTGGCTCACTCTTGTGCTGCAGCACAATTCTTAGTGCCAAGCTGAAATGTCTTTTTTAAGCAAAAACTCATCTGATGACATAGTTGCAACATGCCCTTCTGCGAATAAGACTTTATGCAAGTTTATGGTGTATAGCAATGCAGCATAATGCATGTCCATAGAAAAATAAAAGAGCACAAACAGAATGCATTATAAAAACAAAATTAAAAATCCATCGATAACCTTTTCTTAACAGTGCCCTTTAAAAACATGGCAATGCAAATGAAAGTCTGTTCCGAAAGCAGTTGTAATGTATCTAAGCTGGCCCGGCTTGGACAAAATGTAATTCCGTTCAACAAAGGTAAAATAACTTTCATCCCTAAATCTGCATAGTACCCACAAAACATAATAAAGTGCAAAGTATCCTGATCTGTAAAGGAATCACACCCACAGGTTCACAGGCTTTTGATCTGATGCCAACTTCTTAGAACCGCCAATAACCAATGTATCAAATGTAACATAAACCTAGATTAGGTTTCGCCTATGTGATTAACAATATGAAGTGTGGGAGCAGTGTATGACTGCTGGGAGAAGGTTGATAGGTGCCTCAATGCATGGTGATTGATGTGTGTTCAGTGCAGCACAAAACTCTTGATTAAACAGGCAATAACTTGAAGGGACAAAATGAGTGTTGAGGTCTCCGAGAGCTTTTTTTTCATATATAGAGGGAACTAGACCCAACGGTACTGCAGCAGTCTACATAAGCGATAGGTAGATTGGGCATTGATCCAAGCTCATTTTCAACTTTGCACTCTTAACATTTGTAGTCAGAAAAGAGGGTATATCAATTGGAGAGTGCTGCTGTACGGATTGAGTCGTGGAGCATCATAATGGTGTTCTGTGCACCTGTGAAAACACGTTTTAAAAAGGGCTAAGTATGGGCAGCAGCCGCAGCAAGAATTGCTGAATTCCGCCAGTAGGGTTGGCATCAGTGCAATGTACGAGTGCTAGGGGTGGTAGTGTGGCCTTACGGGACAGAGCGGCCTCGTGGCTGGAAGAGGAAGCCTCACAGATAGCAGTCAGCACCCAATGGCGACCCCACCTAGGGCAGAGCATGCGGAAGTAATGCTGCACACTGTGCTCCAATACTGGGGGAGCTAAATGACCCAGAGGCACAGGAGCCTGACCTGTGAATTCCCACCCAGGGCAGAGGCAGTGGAAGGGACGCGGCACGGTGATCCTCAGCCAGTCTGGATGTGAATGGGCATTAAACTAGTTGCCCAAACTTCAGAAACACACCCACCATCTTTGTCCTTAGCCCACCAGGATCTAAAGCACATCCGTGAAAGACAAGTCGGGCATTAATGCACATTTGCTGAAGCTGTTGTGCTGAGGCTGCAGGCACGGGTGCACCCTAAAGCAGCATGCACACCCTGCATAAACCCTGCCTCTGAACTCAGACATTTACAAAAATGGAAAAGCACCAAAGCAGTGATGGTGGTTTGGGGAGGTGGGATCTGTAGCTACAGCAAGCAGCGACGGGAGGGAGATTTAAGGGAGGCCACTGCAAACAGCAACAAATACAGACGGGATGAGAGGGTTAAATACAGTGCCTGCAAAATGATGCAAAATAAAAACAATCAAAGACTGGCACATAGCTGCGAGGGGCACAGCTCACTCTTCCTGCATGCTCGGTCAAACAAATACCTTTGATATGTGTGAAGAGGGCTCTCTGCAAGTGCTGGCCTCTGCAACAAAAAGGGAGCACTAGAGTGGGTTCCTAATTCTGCCCAAGAGGGACTGGTGAGTGTGCGGTGTCCTGGAGAGACTGTGAGTGCCATTGCGATCAGGGGTTGAGTCTCAGCTGGAGCTACAACATCCAATGTTTCTGTGAAAATCACTTAATCTCTCTATGCCTGTGTGGCACTCGGATACCTTCTTTCGGGTTTGCGCTAAGTGTAGAGTAGCAAATCAATTAAGAAAAGAAGTTTCAAAACCAAAGGAGATGAAAACAGTACTTGGACCCTGGGACACCGATTAGAGAAACACACAAGAGGAACTAAAGGAAATAGTGTGCTACAGCCAATAGAAACGGAGGAAAAGTAAGTGGCAAGCGCACAAACCAAAAAAAAGGGCGGGATGTAAGACCCTTTTAAAATGTATATTAAATATAATGGATTGCAGGCAATACCTAAAAACTGTGGTTCAAGTTAGAACAAAAGATTTGATTGTTCGATTGACAAGATAATTTTTAATAACCCATGGGTGTGCATTGAAGATTTAACCAATTCCTGGGATTCTATTATGGAATGTTTATGTGAGAAGGTCCTTGGACCAGTTCAGGTCAGATTAAATGACAAAGTGACAAAGGGTATTAAAAAGGTCTGGGTGGCTAAAAGCGATAAAGCCAGCCTTAAAATAATCCATCCAGGGGATCTTGACTACCCCAAACAGACTGAGACAATCCCTCCTCCAGACTACATAATTCAATTCTATTTTACTTTTGATCCAAAAGAATAACCATTTTAGCAGAGGCCACATGATAATTAAGTTGAAAATATATCCCATACCTAACTCTTCATGAGTGATATATGAAGCGACACTCTGGAGTAAAGATAGTGAGTGCTGGTGAAAGTGTTCTCACCAACTTCCAGTGTTGTGATGTCCATAGATCCCCAAAGGTTCTTCTATTTAAAATGACATGGATACATTTACCCAGATAAACCTTTATTGTTGGTTTATTTGCTATAGTACCTAGTTTTGAGGCAAAACCAAAATAACAGAAAACGACCCGATAAACAAATGTATTTTCGTAGTTAAAAATGGTACTCTTGTCCAATTTTGTTTAGACTGGATTCACAAATAGGGGGAAAACATAATAGTTGTAATCTCAGCTTCTTCGACCTAACACCATCTCAAATTTGTGGATCTAGGGCCCCTAACCATACTGTGAGACTTTCTAAAATTATTACAAATGTCTAAAGAATTCATAAAAATCACCAATTAGTCTAATCAGGGTTTAAGACATAGCCGGTCATTACAACATTGGCGGTAAAAGCCGCTTACCGCCGTGCAGAAGACCGGCAACACACCGCTGCGGCCGCGGAATTCCGCCACACCTATTATGACACACAACACGGAATCTGCCAATATTTAGACACCCACACAAGTCCACCACACCAAAGGTCAGTGATAAACTGGCGAAAACAAAACCTCCACCGTCACGCCACCAGAAATACACCCACACCATCACGACCCATGAATCCACGCGGCGGTCTTTCAACCGCAGTATTCCATTGGCAGTACACACCGGCGCGCTCAAAATACACACACATCTCCAAAACACAGCCACATTGGACAAATCGAAATACACACACCTGATACACATACACACACCACTCCCACACACCCAATACAATATAAAACACACACCCACATCACCCACAAACCCCTACAACCATAATTACTGAGAGAAGGCCAGAGAGAGACACCACCCTCAACAATACTAGCATCCACAGGCACACAACACCATCACCCACATAACTTCTGCGAACCTCACACTACACACCACTACATATCAGCACACTTATCACCCCACACACCACCCCACACATCACCTACACCACCCCATGGCACGGCAAAGACACCCCAGGTTCTCGGAGGAGGAGCTCAGGGTCATGGTGGAGGAAATCGTCCGGGTAGAGCCACAGCTATTCGGAGCACAGGTGCAGCACACCTCCATTGCAAGGAAGATGGAGCTATGGCGGAGAATAGTGGACAGGGTCAACGCAGTGGGACAGCAGCCAAGAAATCAGGAGGACATCAGGAAGAGGTGGAACGACCTACGGGGGAAGGTGCGTTCCGTGGTCTCAAGACACCACCTTGCGGTTCAGCGGACTGGTGGCGGACCCCCACCTCCTCCCCCACAACTAACAACATGGGAGGAGCAGGTCTTGGCGATTCTGCGTCCCGAGGGCCTCGCAGGAGTAGATGGAGGAATGGACTCTGGTAAGTCAAATCTTAACTATTACATCCCCCACCCTACCTGCATGCCAGCACATACCCCCACCCTCACCCTCAACCCCATCACTTTAACTCCTCACAAATGTCCCAACATCACAAACCACACATCCTAACACCAAGCCCTGCATGCAACAACAAAGCATGGAGACCCATCACTAAAGCATGGCCACTGCACATACCCATACACCCCCCTAAACCATCATCACACAAGGTCCCACACAGGAATGCAAGCACTGGGGTACACCGTCACCCACCCATTGCACACCATGCCACACACAGATGTAATAAATATTCTTTTATACCCCTGCAGGACCCCTGCCCAACATCATCGGACAGGAGGGTCCACACATGTCCACACCACCAACAGAAGAGGCCCACAGTGATGACAGCACCTCTGTCCAACTGGATCTAGATAACCAGCCCGGCCAATCAGGGACCTCAGGACAGTCGGTTCCCATCACACTGGCACAGGCCACCACAGAGCTTCCCCCCTCTGGAAACACCAGCACAGCACACACCCAGCGGGCCCATACCTTCGTCCCCAGGACACGTCAATCAGCTGTGTGTCCACCACTACAGGGAACCCAGGCTAACCCACCACCCCAACAACCACAGGGACCTGGGGGCAGTGGTAGTGGGTACGCGGTCCAGGGTACGGAGTCCCAGGAACACAGGGGAACTGGGAGGGCTGCTGTGCGACAGGGAGAGGACAGGCCAAGGGAACCCACTCTCCATGAGGCCCTCTCCAACATCATGGGAGCCTACCACCACTCCCAGTAGACGATGGCAACGGTACTGCCCAAGTTTCAGGAGACCCAGCACCTGCAGGAGGAACAGTATTTGGGCTTCAGGGAGGAACTCAGAGCCATCAATTCCAACCTGGGCACCATCGTATGGGGTGCTGAAGGAATTACTCAGCACCAGGAGGGACACTGTGGCACTACAAGGGGCCCCTGACACTAGCCTGGACGATGAACTGCCCACTACCTCCGCCGGCGCTAGTGGACAGGAGGCACCGCCACAAGACCACCACACCAGCACCCCACCCCCTGCAGAGGGAGAACCACCTCACAAGCTGTCCCTGAGATCCAGGACAAAGACAGAGAACGATGCCAAGACCCCCGCCAAGAAATTAGACCAACCTGAATGTCTTCCTTCTGTCCCACCTTGTCACCCTGTCCATCCTTAAACTGCCCCAGCTCCACTTCCTATGCCCATTTGGGCAATGCACCTGTAAGACTAATAGACTGGACTCTGCCATGGACATTCCTCCGCCATCACCCCTCACCATTTTGCTATCCCCTCCAATATGGAGCACTAAAATAAACACCCTTAAAGCACAGAACAATCTGGAGTCAGTCTGCGATTTTGAAATAGTGTATTAGCAATTACTGTGGCAAAAAGCTCTCTCATTTGTAATGTCATCATACCTATGTCACACAGCTGTAGTCCATGATGAATCAAAGCAGAAGTCACACTGTGGGACACACATCTGTGAAATCGTAAGGGAAAGTGACAACTCAGTGACCATACACTGGGTGAAAACGACAGACAGTAGAGAGGTAGTAGTGTTAAAGTACATGTAGTAGGCAGGTTTGTATTCTTACCTGTGTTTCACTGGAAATATTGCTGGATCACTGAGTCCCTGTTGTTTATGTCTTCTTCTTCTGCTTCCTCGTCTTCACTGTCCACAGGCTCCACAACTGCAACAACACCGCCATCTGGACCATCCTCCTCCAGAAAAGGCACCTGTCGTCGCAAAGCCAAGTTGTGAAGCATACAGCAGGCCACGATGATCTGGCACACCTTCTTTGGTGAGTAGAATAGGGATCCACCTGTCATATGGAGGCACCTGAACCTGGCCTTCAGGAGGCCGAATGTCCGTTCGATCACCCTCCTAGTTCGCCCCTGGACCTCATTGTAGCGTTCCTCTGCCCATGTCCTGGGATTCCTCACTGGGGTCAGTAGCCATAACAGGTTGGGGTAACCAGAGTTACCTGCAAATGGCGAGGGGCAACTGTAAGACACACACTAACCTGTGGGGATATCCGCAGACCCAGACAACCATTCCCACTGTCTTGCTTCCAGGTGCCACACATGGTGCCTCTGGAACTGACCCATCGCATAAGGGATGCTGCTATTCCGCAGGATGTAGGCGTCATGCACTGAGCCAGGGAACTTGGCATTCACATGGGAGATGTACTGGTCGGCCAAACATACCATCTGTACATTCATTGAATGATAACTCTTCCGGTTTCTGTACACCTGTTCACTCCTGTGGGGGGGACCAAAGCCACATGGGTCCCATCAATGGCACCTATGATGTTGGGGATATGTCCCAGGGTATAGAAATCACCTTTCACAATCCTCCACCTGAGGGAAAACGATGTAGCTCCACTTGTGTTTCAGCAGGGCAGACAACACTCTGGACAACATGTTGGAAAACATAGGCTGGGACATCCCTGATGCTATGGCCACTGTTGTTTGAAATGACCCACTTGCAAGGAAATGGAGCACTGACAGCACCTGCACTTGAGGGGGGATTCCTGTGGGATGGCGGATAGCTGGCATCAGGTCTGGCTCCAGCTGGGTACACAGTTCCTGGATTGTGGCACAGTCAAGCCTGTAGGTGATGATCACATGTCTTTCCTCCATTATCGACAGGCCCAGCAACGGTCGGTACACCAGAGGATGCCGCCATCTCCTCACATGTCCCAGCAGACGGTGCCTATGAAGGACAACAGCGAGCACAGGTTCAAACAACTCAGAGGTAAGTACCCACAGCTTACACAGAACACCAATCATAATCCAAAAAGTGGCCTGTATGTGTGTTGAGTCTAGGCCTAGGTATGTGTGACGCAGTTAAAAATGAACCCATGTGGGCCCCTGAAATGGTGGCTGCCTGACTTGTAAAGTGGGACAATAGGATGTGAGATATCTGCGCTGGCGTTGTACACCGTCGCGGTAGGCGGTCGAAGACCGCGGCGCTATGCTGCATTGGTTAACATTGGACCCTATGGGTCCCAGGAGCCAATGACGATGTACGCCGGCGGTGACGGTACGCACCGCCGCGGACGTGACCACCATTTTCTATCTGTTCATTCGCTCGATACCTGATTTTCGACAGGAGAGGACCTACACTGCAAGTGCTGCTGTGACCTCGGTCTGGAAGAGACAATGGCTCGAGTTTCTGGGGAAAGGGCCTCTGCCTTCACATCGGAGGAGTTGGAGAAACTCGTGGATGGGGTCCTCCCCCAGTACACGCTACTCTACGGTCCTCCAGACAAACAGGTAAGTACTCTGGGAGCATGCTGTATGAGCTATGCCTGTGTGGAGAGGGGTGGATGTAAGAAGGAAGGGGGTAGAGTGTGGCGTGCACGAAACGACGGTGAGCGCATGTGCCACATGCCAAGGGTAGGGATGGGGTAGTGACGGTACAGTTGGTAATAAGTTTCTCTTCCCCCTGTACAGATCATGTAGGTCAGCGCCCACCAGAAAAAAGATATTTGGCGTGCTATCGCCAAGGACGTCCGGACCCTGGGGGTCTACCACAGATGGAGCACCCACTGCCGGAAAAGATATTCGCCGCTGGAGCAAGAAGACGGCGGAGGCTCAGCTGGGGATGGCCTCCCAACGTGGGTGGGGTGCCCGTCGCACCATGACCCCCCGATGTTCAGGATCCTGGCGGTGGCGTCCCCGGAGTTGGATGGGCACTTGAGGGCATCACAGCAGCCACAAGGGGGTGAGTACACTCTCATCCTGCTGATTTAGCGCGCAGTGGAGGTGTCTGGGTGGGGGAGGTGGGCTGTGGGTTTCCCTAGGCCAGGGCGAGTTTAGTAGGCAAGGTCCCTCCGTAAGGCAGGCCATGTGGCACCCCACCCTACCTCTGTAGAGTGCCAAGTACACCTAGTCATGCCCCTGTGTCATCCATGTGTGCAGATGTCGTCCATAGCCTAGTAGGCCATTTCCCTGGAATTCAACAGTGGAGCCCAAGAGCGCAGTGTAGTGCATGGGGCTTGTGTGTCTGTCGTGTCCGCCAACGGTAGCGGTAATGCATGCACTCAACAAGTCTTTCTTCTGTCGTTCAACCCCTTTTTGTGGTCTCCCTGTTCTTGTGTGAATTAGCATCATTAGGCGGATGAGCAGTGGCACCGGAGCATGAGGGAGCTGCATCCCACATGGCCCTGGAGGGCGAAACTACAGACTCGGACTTCACCAGTGGGACGGAGGGCGAGGGGAGCTCCACGGCGGGGAAAGGAGCTGACACCAGCAACACGGACTCGTCCTCTGATGGGAGCTCCCTTGTGGTGGAGGCAACATCTGTGCCCCCTGCATCTACAGGTACAGCCGCCACCCCCCCTACCAGCACCGCCCTCCCAGCAGCCCCTCAGCCTTTGCCCCGTGCCCGCCCACCCAGGATGGTGGGGATCACCTTCGCCCCAGGCACCTCAGGCCATGCCCCAGTCACCCATGGGGGCCCTCAGTGAGGAGGCCATTGTCCACTGTTGGACAGTCTACCATTTTGAATGCCATCCAGGGCATAGAAAGGCAGTTGCAACAAACAAATGCATTCCTGGAGGGAATTCATTCTGGTCAGGCAGCCCTTCAGCGAGCTTTTCAGACTCTGGCCTCAGCACTGATGGCAGCCATTGTCCCTGTCTCTAGCCTCCCCCCTCCAACTTCCTCCGCCCAGACCCCATCCCCTGTACCCCAGCCTATCCCAAGCACACCTTCAGACCATCATGCACACACGTCAACACACAAGGGAAGCTCAGGCAGACATAAGCACCACACATCCCACAGGCATTCACGCAAGCATCACACACATGCAGACACACCAACATCCACTGCCTCCACTGTGTCCCCCTCCTCCTCGTCTCCCTCCTCCCTCCCAGTCTCGTCTACACTCACACCGGCATGCACTACCCCTACAGCCACTACTGCCATCATCAGCACACCCACCACCACACCCCGCTCCCGTGCAGTCACCACCCCCACTACCATTCACACGTCCCCTGTGTCCTCTCCCAGTGTGTCTGTGACGCCCCCTCCCAAGATACACAAACGCAGGCACACACCCACCCAACAGCCATCCACCTCACGACAGCCTCCAGCGCATGCACCTTCACCCAAAGTCAGCAAACGAACACCGCCTACAACCACCACCTCTTCCTCCACTCCCAAACCCCCTCCAGCTACCCATCCCAGTGTCTTCAAAAATCTTTTCCTGTCCAACCTTGACCTCTTTCCCACACCTCCCCCACCCCGTCTGTCTCCTAGGTCCCAAACTAGCACCTCAGCCACAACATCTCCGGGACCAGTGGTGCCTGTAGTCACCGGAATTTGGAGTGCACCGGCCACCAGGGCAGCCAGTGTGGCACGGAGCCACAGCACAGACAGCCCTATGAAGCATCAAAGGTTGGCCAGTGCCCGGCGGGAGAGGGGGAAGACTCCAGCCACCAAAGCCGCTCCCAGGTGTCCCGGTGGGAGTGTGGAGTCAGCTGCGACACCTCCCAAGGTGGGGAAGGGACACAAGAAACCGGGAAAGTCTGGGAAGAGCAGCACGGCGGAGGAGACCGCCATCAGCCCCACTGCCCAGGAGTCCACAGCCCTCATCCCCGCTGGCCAGGAGGCCATAGCCATCATCCCCGCTGGGCCAGAGAGGACCGCCAGCACAAGCCCCGCTGGGTGAGAGAGGACTGCCAGCACAAGCCCCGCTGGGCTAGAGAGGACCGCCAGCACAAGCCCCGCTGTGCTAGAGAGGACTGTCAGCACAAGCCCCGGTGGGACAGAGAGGACCACCAGCGCAAGCCCCGCTGGGCTAGAGAGGACCGCCAGCACAAGCCCCGCTGGGCCAGAGAGGACCACCAGCACAAGCCCAGCTGGGCTAGAGAGGACCGCCAGCACAAGCCACTTTGGGCTTGAGAGGACTGCCAGCACAAGCCCCGCTGGGACAGAGAGGACCGCCAGCACAAGCCCCGCTGGGCTAGAGAGGACCGTCAGAACAAGCCCCGCTGGGACAGAGAGGACCGCCAGCACAAGTCCCGCTGGGTTAGAGAGGACCGCCAGCACAAGCCCCACTGGGCTAGAGAGGACGGCCAGCACTAGCCCCGCTGGGCCAGAGAGGACCGCCAGCACAAGCCCCGCTGGGACAGAGAGGACCGCCAGCAGCTGAGTCACTGCAAAGGAGCCCGCCGCTCCAAGCACCGCTGAACAGAGCACTGCCGCTCCAAGCACCGCTGAACAGGGCACTACCGCCTCAAGCACCGCTGAACAGAGCACCGCCGCCTCAAGCACCGCTGAGCAGGGCACCGCTGCCTCAAGCACCGCTGAAAAGGGCACCGCCGCTCCAAGCACCGCTGAACAGGGCACCGCCACCTCAAGCACCGCTGAACAGGGCACCGCTGCTCCAAGCACCGCTGAACAGGGCACCGCCGCCTCAAGCACAGCTGAACAGGGCACCGCCGCCTCAAGCACCGCTGAACAGGGCACTGCCGCCTCATGCACCGCTAAACAGGGCACCGCCGCCTCAAGCACCACTGAACAGGGCACGCCACCTCAAGCACCACTGAACAGGGCACCGCCGCTCCAAGCACCGCTGAACAGGGCACCGCCGCCTCAAGCACCGCTGAACAGGGCACCGCCACCTCAAACACCGCTGAACAGGGCACCGCCGCCTCAAGCACCGCTGAACAGGGCGCCCCCGCCTCAAGCACCGCTGAACAGGGCACCGCCGCTCCAAGCACCGCTGAACAGGACACCGCCGCCTCAAGCACCGCTGAACAGGGCACCGCCGCCTCATGCATTGCTGAACAGGGCACCGCCGCCTCAAGCACCACTGAACAGGGTACCGCCGCCTCATGCACCGCTGGACAGGGCACCACCACCTCACGCACCGCTGAACAGGGCACGCCACCTCAAGCACCGCTGAACAGTGCACCGCCGCTCCAAGCACCGCTGAACGGGGCACCGCCGCCTCAAGCACCGCTGAACAGGGCACCGCCACCTCAAACACCGCTGAACAGGGCACCGCCGCCTCAAGCACCGCTGAACAGGGCACTGCCACCTCAAGCACCACTGAACAGGGCACTGCCGCCTCAAGCACCGCTAGCTCATGAGCGCCAAGGGCACTGACGCTACTGAGTCCATCAAGGGCAGGATGAAGCACTCTGGGCACCATGCCCCCTCCAGAACCAGTGGAGAGATACATCTACTACCTCTGTCCTTAGCAGGACGAAGCACTCTGGGCACAATGCCTCCTCCAGAACCAGTGAAGACATACATCCACTACCTCTGTCCTTAGCAGGATGAAGTACGCTGGGCACAATGCCTCCTCAAGAACCAGTGGAGACTGTTTTCCACTTGAGAGACTGTGGCTTTGCACTCCCCAGGACTGAACAGTGGGCAAGCCACCCACTGTAGAGATCTGAGAGACTGTGGCTTTGCACTCCCCAGGATTGAACAGTGGGCAAGCCACCCACTGTAGAGACTTGAGAGACTGTGGCTTTGCACTCCCCAGGATTGAACAGTGGGCAAGCCACCCACTATAGAGACTTGAGAGACTGTGGCTTTGCACTCCCCAGGATTGAACAGTGGGCAAACCACCCACTGTAGAGACTTGAGAGACTGTGGCTTTGCACTCCCCAGGATTGAACAGTGGGCAACCCACCCACTTGTGAGACTTGAGAGACTGTGGCTTTGCACTCCCCAGGATTGAACAGTGGGCATGTGGCCCTCTCGTGGATTTGGCGTCGTGAACTCAACTGGCTGAGGTGCCCCCCCTTTCCCTCCCCCTGAGATGCCTGTTTTCTTGCTCTCTGATGCCCCTGCAGTGTTCTCTCCGTCATGGTCGGGGATCTTGTGTGGGCCTCGCCCATAACATGTGGGCCCAGTGTTCCACAGACTTAATTGGAGCACTACCTGGACTACTATGCTTGGTGTATCTTTTGTTTATGGTGTATATATATATATTTTATCCTATTTGATTGTTATATGTTACAATGGTTACACTCATTTTCTTTTGTCTTTGCATTCTTCCGGGGGGGTTGGTGGGTGTAACTATCATGTATAAATATATATTAGTGTGTGTGTTGTAGTGGGTGGGGGTTTTGCGTGTGTGTCTCCCTGTTTTTTCCCTCCCCCTCCCCTGTGTCGTAGGTGCAGTACTCACCGTGGTCTCCGCCGCCGGCGTTCGTGCTCCTGGTAGAGGAGCAGGAAGACTGTTGCAGGGAGAATTTGGAGTACCGGCTCCATGGTGTCCTATTTCCTCGTGGGGTGTGTAGAGTTGAGCGTTTTCCCTTCGGAATCCTGTTTCCGCCGTGTTTTTATCCGCAGTGAATTCGCCCCGGAAAAGGTGACGGATTGGCCTGTTGTGATACTGTGGGCGGTACTTTGTCTTCCACCTGTCTGTTGGCGGTGACCGCCAGGCTGTTTGTTTGTACCGCCATGGCGGTCGGAGTGTTAAAGTGGCTGTCTTTGTTGGCGGTTTCTGCCACGGTCGTAATTGCAAATTTTTCACTGCCGGCCTGTTGGCGGTCTTACCGCTGCTTTAACACTGACCGCCAGGGTTGAAATGACCACCATAGTTGTCTTCTGGCAATGAGAGGCGCATCATCGGCATGCAACAATACAGGGCCTAAATCTATATCCCACCCATGGTATGTCACAACCTTCTCCAAGAAGGAAGGCCTCCAATTGATTAATAGATAATGTAAATAAAAAGACATCCTTGCCTAACCCCAGCTGAATAGTATTGTTCTCTGTGCAAGTGCCACTGGTAGCAAATCTTACTGAAATGGTCTGATTTCTGCGTAAGTCTGATAAAAATAATCCATATTCATATCTACCTCCAGGGAAATCATCAAAGGGTACAATTTGTCTTTGTTGGCACTATCAAAGGTGGATGTGAGGTCTGTAAGCAGTGTAAACTGCCCTGCTTTTCCACTATGTGTTTATTTGTAAGCAGATACAAGTTGAGACATTGGTCAAGCTTTCTCCAGCCACGATGGAAACCATATTTTAAATCAGATGTTATCTGATTTTTCACAGCCCAGCCAATAAGCCACAAAAGAACTACCCGACCTAAAAGTTTATCTATGAAAACAGTGTCGAGATGGGCCTATTTTTAAAAAACGGGGACAATTATTGAGTGTGACCATGATGAGGGAATTGCTTCTCTAATGGCAGCATTTGATATATGAATGATAAGTGGGGCGCATAGGCAAGGATCTTACTTATACTGGTCAAAAGGAACCCCCATTAAGACCATGTGCTTTATTCTTTGTAAGCCAGATAATTGCATAAACAACTTCATCTAGATGAAATACGATTCATGGGGAACCCGTGATTTCATATAACCCTAAACTGGACTTCATAAATTGCTTGGAAGTGTTTAACCCAATTTTCAGGAAAGAAGTGAGAGTACAACTGGTTATCTTTGACCATGGCAAAAACTGGGTGATTCATTGTATTCGAAAATAATAAACTATAGTGGCTTGGGAGAGCTGGACCCACACTTCCTCTCTCAAATACTTTCTTCTTCTCTTTTAAGGATACCTGATATTTCTGGTACCAAGCCACAACATCATGTCTCACTCTTACCTTATTCCTCAGTGTCTTCCTTCAATCACGGTTTAGCCCTAGGACTGTAACAAAACCACCTACAAAGGAGGGTTTGTTTAAGGAGGCATTTAATTATTAATTCCACGTTAACCTTCTCATATATTTTCCTAAAGCAACTTATTATTGCTACTTTTCCTTTCCCATGTACTCAGAGAGACATACCCTAAATTCCGAGCACAGTTAGAAATCTTGTTAAACCCAAATCAGTTAAGCTGGCAGAGGAGTGCACCTCATAACAGCCAATCGCCTTACTAAACTTGGATGCAAACATTTTTACGAAGATCTTGGTCAATAGACTGTTACTCCACAAGCTTTATCTGAATGACCAAAACCAATCAGGCTCTGTCACACAAAGGCAGGCAGCAGACAACATTAGAAGATCACTGCACCTCATAGAGAATGCCAATTACAAGTCTATACCGATGGTGGTGCTGGGCTGAGCACTGAAAAGGTCTTTGACAGAGTCAACTGGATCTTTGTTATTAAGGTCTTAGAGGCGATATGTTGTGATCCCCATATACCAACCGGGATAGTAGCTAGCTATAGGTTCCTACCAGCCAAGTAACAGGGACAAGATGAAAGTGATCCCCTTGGCAAGGGGGGACATGGCACAGCTGTATGCTATCACTGTTGGTGTTTGAGCTCACAGTTGAGCCAAAAGTGGCGATCATTAGACAGTGCACTGAGAAAATGGAATGCCCTTTGGAGGGTAGCAACATTCAACTCATTAAATCTCTGATAACATCTTTTTCCCATTGAACGACCCCCTTGTGCTCTATTCCTAGGGTAATGGACGGTCCTGAGATCTGTAACAAGGTGTCAGGGTTCAAGGTCAACCTAGACAAATCAGAAATGCTCAGTGTGGGCTTGTCATCGGAGACTACAACCAAATTGGCGGCTCCACTGAGCCAATGACAAAAAACTTAACATGGGAGCATATATTACTCCACAGCATCATCTGCTTTACACAGCCATCTACCCTTGCCTCCTTCACTCTAACAAAACCAATCTTGTAGGATGAAAACCATTACATATCTAATTGCTGGACAGGGTAGCATTAGATAAACAAAATATACTACCTAGATCACTTTATCTGTTTCAGATAATCCCTCTCAAGTTACCTGAGCATGAAATAATGAACTTACAGAAGTTCACAAATTACTTCACCTGGGGAGGGAGGTGAGTGTGAGCCTCCAGTAATGTACTCAGGGTGTCCAGGAAGTTGGGGATGGGGTCGGGGGTGGGGGGTTGGCCCTTTCGGACTTCCACAAGTATTATCAGGCAGACCAGCTCTGGATTTTTTTGGAATAGTCACACTACTAAACTGAACATCATTGGGTACATATTGATGCTGTTGTGATGGCACCTTGGGCCACACCCTGGCTTCTAAGATGCACATGGCCCTTCAGTATGTTATTTCTCTGATGTCCTCAGTGATGCATTCGTGATCTGGGATCCCCTCGCCAGAAAGTTTAAGCTCACTGCTTTTCTATCACATTTTAACGCTTTACAAGGAAAAGTGGCTTCTCTCTGAGCACTGGAAAGGAAGATTGTCTGCAATTGGCCTTATAGGGATTTATGATGTTGCAAGGCCTTTTTCAAGGGGGTACAATTAAAGAATTCATCCAGTGTAAACATAATTTGTTGTCCACAAGGTTGACCGCCTGCAATACTTTCAGTTGAGCAATTGGGCCCTTTCATCTGAGAAAGAATTGTCAGCCACTAGTTCTTTGACAGACAAGAAAAATCTGTTCACTACCTAGACATGGCCTCAGTGCTTCATTTTCATCATATACATCTGTTAAGCCAAGGTAAAACAGGATACAGAGCAATTCTATATGGCACGCTGTTCTCTGATATCTGGGTCACTCTATTTCCCCGGTACAATGGCAAAAACTCTGGAATGACATTCACCTACCCCTGTAAAAGTGTGCAGCACAGGAGTCACTGTGTAAGATAACATATGTGGCATGTGAAACCTATTTGACTTTTTGTCTAAATGTATGAAGTGGCAGATGAACTGTGTTGGAGAGGTTGTGTTTAAGATGGTACAGTTTTACATGTGTGGTAAGTATCCCCCATGTTACAATCCTACCAGAGGGAAATCCTTAGCCATATTAGGGGAGTTCTTAGATACTCACTGCAGCCTGACCTTACTACCATTGTTTTGGGGCTCCACTCCACTGGCTACGACCACATGATGTGTGGCGACTGAAGATTTATTTTTAAAATACTTCCAGCCGATAAACAGAAATTAGCATGGAAATGGAAGACCTCAACTATCCTCATGATTCAAGACTGGGCGATGAAAAAACGGACCTGGTGGCTTCATGATATCGACTTCAAGTTCGAGGGCTAATGGCAAACCCTGGTGGACTACCTGGTATATATGAAAACTGGTTTGGGTTGTACCAAGTCATTGTGCTCACTATGACTGACATCTTACAGAGGGAGGCAAATGTACTCTTTTATGCTTATTACATTGCAGCGAAAGATGATACATCATTATGTTGCTGGTGTCAGTGCACTGGACATTCACGTTGGTTGTGGAACCTTTGGGAGGGGGGCGTTCTAGGGTGAGGTGGCGGGGGTACAGGGGGAGATTTCTTTTTTCTTTGAAATTCACTATATATACATTGGCACAAGGAATATATTTGAGTTAATGCAGGCCACCTGACAAATCGTTTATGATTGTGCTATTTTGCAATATTCAAAAAAATATCTTTGGAAAGAAATCAAGCTAAACTGGAATTATTCAATTGCTCACTGGCTTTAAACAGGGGTTTCACAAACTTCACTGTGGCCTTTGGCTCCGTAAAGAAATGCATCTTCCCCTGATGGTAGACGTGAAGCTTGGCATGGTAGAGGAGTGTTTAATCAGTAAAAAAGTCTCTCCTGGCAGTCTGCACCACAATTGTAAAGTTTGGTAAAATGAAGATCGTGTTGTCCAGGTACTGAAGAGCGCCCCGATCCCTGGCCAGGCTCAGGACTGTATCCTGGTCTCTATAGTTTAACAGCCAGGCTATTATCGAATGGGCCAGCACACTGCGCAGAGGTCTCTGGCCCAGGGACCTATGGGATCGCTTAGCGATGAACACTGAGGGGAGCACACCTTCGAACAATGAATATAGCATTTATTCTTGGTAGTCCTCAATAAGTCCCATTTCTGTTGATTCTGGCACTCCAAGGATGCAGAGGTTACACTTCTGCGAGCGCACCTCCAGGCGCTCATTTTTGTTGTGGATGACTTCTAAGACTCTCTCCATTTGGAGTAGCTTTTCATTTGACCTGGGTCCATCATCGATCTCCAAGGTTTGGTGCAATAGTTGATTGAGTCTTTCATCATGCTTACCAAACTTATCTTTCAGCTGGTCAGAGCTGTCGGTCACCAAATAAATTTTGGTATTGATTGCAGTGAGGCTGTGTTTGAAGACCCTACGCATTGTGCTGATATCTGGTTCCGGGGGAGGT
The DNA here is from genome assembly GCF_031143425.1 of Pleurodeles waltl. Taxonomy (NCBI): domain Eukaryota; kingdom Metazoa; phylum Chordata; class Amphibia; order Caudata; family Salamandridae; genus Pleurodeles; species Pleurodeles waltl. The sequence goes on along the minus strand of NC_090437.1, from coordinate 2,970,063 downwards.
TCCTGGCTATCTATCCGCAGCAAGGCCTCCAGGGGCATGTCTGCTAGTCGTTTGTGTTTACGCCGTTCGAAGGTGAGGTTGGCTTGCTTGACATCATGTTTTCCCTTTATGTCTCCAGGTGCATCCAACGCCCAGCAAGGTGGTGCCAAAGGATTCATGTTGGGGCAAGCTACAGTTGTCAGGCAGCTCCCAACGGCTCCCACCACACCCCCAGGAGAGAGGAAGCCATGTGAGGGGTTCACGGGAAGACCCTGCCAGCAGAGTTCCAAAATAAGCACAGTGGGGAACTCAGTTTGATTGAGGCAACCAAAGTCAGCTGACCCGGGAGAACAATAGTGCCTAATCACAGCCAGGTAAGTTCAAGTGCACCAGGGCCGTGCCCCGCTTCTCTCTGATGCACTCCTACTGAGGGCATAAGCAGGCCTGGGCTCCCTTGTGTGCACAAAGTGTTTATCAGAAGCAGTCTACTTGCTTCAAGCTCTCTTCAGTCACCCAGGAGTGTTTCCAGGAGAGTAGTGGCAGGGATGTGCAAAAGGAGCCGGTGCCAATCAGCTAAGCCCAGGCACAGTACAAGTCTCTCTGATTACAGGCCTACTGGGTGAACGCCTGCCTGGGGCCACCCTCAGGGGCCCAAGAGGCTGCAGCCAGTCAGCTCTCATGGGGAGTGAGGCAAAGGCAGCAGAATTGATCCCAGACACTCATAGAAGCATCTTCCATCACGTTGGGGTCCCGTGTGCACATGACAGCTCAGGCCAGACTCAGAATGGCCACGATTGGCAGTTTCAGGGGAAAGGACTGAAGGCTGCCTCACAAGCCAGACAAGATGTGCTCGAGCCCATTTTCCTTGCATACATTTAGGACCTTGACACCTGTGTTGCTCACTGCGCCCATTAACGAATAACAGTAGCCATAAGCATGGCACAGACTTCACATATAAAAATAGTTAAAAACTACACACTAATTTTAAGGGGTACAACCCATTCACAAATTCGGTGCATAAGATTTGCATCCTAAAATATTAACTGCTGTTAACAGAGTTGTGAAGTGTTCCTTATTGTACTGCATTGTACTGCATTATTCATAGTGCTTCAGACCTACTACATGACCCTGAATCATTCCAGCTGTCACTGGGCTGTTGGCTCCTAGTACTGCATGTTTGAAAAAGTTATTGATTGTGGTTTGATCTTCTTTTATAGTCTTTATATCAATGATGTACTAAGCTGAATGGGGGACTGCAATCATGGCTTACCCAAATCAGCAGTCATCAGCATCCCAATTCACATGTTTGCAGATGAAAAAATCCTCATATCTAGAACCCTGATAGACATGCAGTCTCTTCTAGATCGATTTTCCTTGTTCTGTGCGGCAAGACGACTTCAAGTAAATCCTCAAAACCCAAATTTATGACATTGAGGGGCATATTTAAGAGCCCCTAGCACCACCTGAGCATCACTTTTCGTGATGATCCGGTGGCGCTATGCCCTGCGCCGTATTGACAAGGTGGTGTTAAGTAACTTTTTGTGGTTTAATGCCACCTTGTAAATACGGCCCCTTCACACGCAGCACTTTGCGTTGAAGGGGCATGCAATGGGTGTTGCTGTGGGCATGGTACAGCAACATCCATTGCATTTTGACGCTGCCTCAGATTTACTAGTTTTCGTAAACCTGAGGCAGTGCCAGAATCGAACTCTACCCCAAGGGTGGCGTTAGAGTGGCACAACGAGGAGAAATTCTTTTATTTCTCCTCGTTTTTTGCTCTTTCTATGTGTGCTGCATTTTGCAGCACACATAGAAAGAGCAAATCTCCATTTAAGATTGTTTTTTTGCAAGAAGGTGTTCCTTCCTGCACAAAAACAATCTCCCCATCATCACATCCATCCATGCACTATGCGTTGGCGCACAGCAGCAAGTTTAGCACTGGTGCAGAAGGAAACACAGGGGTATTCTAGTAAATGCAGTGAATCCTGCATTTTGAAAATGACGGTGCACGACAATGTCAAATTTGGTGCAGTGCCATGCACCATCATTATCTATTAAATCTGGACCTGAATCCCCACTGTTCCTTTAGAGGTAGGATTGTGGGGCGGGGGAGGCTCTTGGAACAAGTGAAGGACTTTGATTACATGGACGCTAGACTGGCCGATAATTTGCCCTGGGAGGCCCAGATAGGAAAAAATAAAGCCATACTACAGAAAAAGGCAGCTGCTGTGGTAAGGAAAAATAAAGCTACATCTAGTGGAGCAGTCTCTCCAGTGCGTCTACAGGGCTACTGTTGTATCAGGAGCTATCTATGGTGCCCTAGATTTGGGTATGTGCTGACTTATCCCCCTTAGTTCAAGCTGAATTTTCTTTTTCTCACATCACTCCTTTGCCTCCCCTCAAGTACAACATTGATAACATTACGCATTAACCTAGCAGTAGACAAGGGAAACTCTGTGGCACTTTTAAAATCCTTATTGTACTAGGTGCGCCTCTGGTCTACTCCAGAACTACCAGTTTATAGAGATGCATTAGCTGAACTAATTACATTAGATAAAAGCACACGTACCCCAGTGGCTTAAAAACAAAAAATGCTTTTGTGAAATTATCAGGATGGAGGAAGTCTAGCATTCACCAACAGACCTGAGTAGAGAAATAACATCAAGATGAAGGGGACTTTTTGGGAACTAGCATTGACAAGAATATGGAATTATCAAAATAGGGGAAGTGTTTCCAAAATGTTTTTACAAATCAAATGCATCCCATCTTTTGAGCCCTACCTGGACAGGATTCGACCTTGGCAAGCTAGAAGCGTGTACATTAAATTTAGGAATGGTAATTTACCGCAGAGGTTATTTACAGGAAAGTGGACAAGACTATCAATCCAATTCTCCACTGTCCCTTATGTCTGTTAACACCAGAGTCGGTAGAGCACTTTATTTTCTTCTGCTCAAGTGATGCTTTGCCCCGAAGAAGGCGGATTATGCCAGTCTGTAAATTACCATAGGCTCCTTAGATGTGACATAAAGGAGCAAATTGTGTATGCAATCTCAAGGTTTCTTTCTTGGGCATGGGGAATTAGTTAAAAACGTTGTGATTGAAACCTGAAGGTGTTAAAGAAGATTCCTCAATCCTATAACAAATTGCTCTTCGTCCCACATCTTTTCATGCTCATTAGTGACTTTACTGGATTTTAATTTATAATCCTGATTGAAAAAGTTGGTCTACAGAACCATACCACAGGAAAATTGGGCTAGTCTATTTAGCTATTGACTAATGTTTTGGTCAATCACTTGCACTTCTGTATGTTTAAGTAATATGTTGCCTTGGAAACAGGAAGTCATTTTGAAGTTCCACTACTGTACTTTGTCCATACAGCACTTTAGTTTTAGTATTGTACCTCATGTTTTTCATGATTTTAATGATTGCTGTTATTGAAAATTAGAAATTATTCTTATGTACTCTTACAAGCATCCTATATCGGTCTGTTACTGACTGTATGGAAAACGGAACCATTAATTTTTATTTATTTACTTTGCCAATCTCAATTTGCCGATTAGATAAATTGGAGCCAAAACAATATGTAGAACCAATAGTATGGACTATGGCGGACTGTTAGACCTGACAGCTTTTGAGATACTGTTTTTGCAGGTTTTTTAGACTCTGCGCACTTTACCAATGCTAGCCAGTGCTAAAGTACATATGCTCTCTCCCTTTAAACATGGCAACATTGGATCACAGCCAACTGGGCTATTTAATTTACTTATAAGTCCCTAGTAGAGTGCGCTATATGTGCCCAGGGCCTGTAGATTAAAAGCTACTAGTGGGCCTGCAGCACTGTTTGTGCCACCCACTTCAGTAGCCCCTTAACCTTGTCTCAGGCCTGCCATTGCAAGGCCTGTGTGTGCAGTTTCACTGCCAATTCGACTTGGCATTTAAAAGTACTTGCCAAGCCTAAAACTCCCCTTTTTCTATATACAAGTCACCCCTAAGGTGTGCCCTAGGTAACCCCTAGAGCAGGGTGCTGTGTAGGTAAAAGGCAGGACATGTACCTGTGTAGTTTACATGTCCTGGTAGTGTAAAACTCCTAAATTCATTTTTACACTACTGTGAGGCCTGCTTCCTTCATAGGCTAACATTGGGGCTGCCCTCATACATTGTTTGAGTGGTAGCTGCTGACCTGAAAGGAGTAGGAAGGTCATATTTAGTATGGCTAGAATGGTAATACAAAATCCTGCTGACTGGTGAAGTTGGATTTAATATTACTATTTTAGAAATGCCACTTTTAGAAAGTGAACATTTCTCTGCACTTAAATCTTTTTGTGCCTTACAATCCATGTCTGGCATACAGTAGCTAAGTATTTCAATACCTACCCACAGTTGAAGGCCAACTAGATTTTTATCTCTTTTTGCAAATTCGTTTTTCCTGACAATTTTCTAAACCTAAATCCTCACTCAACATGTCTCAGGCTGGGTCTCAAGCAGGAGATTTTGATCTAGCCCTGAAGGAGGCATATACTGTCAAACAACTAAAAGGGTTCTGCAGGGAGATGAGTGTACCCCCCCCCCAAGGGGTTTCCAGAAAGGAGGACTTTCAAGTGGCGCTGAGGGCCTGGGCAGAAGCCCATTTAGAGGATGATACTGAGGATGAGGACCCAGAAGATGGCCCCTCAGAGGATTTCTTGCCATCAGTGGATGAAGTTACCACTGCAATTGTGCTCACTGCCAGACCAGGGAGCAGTGTCTCTGATCAAGGCCTGACCGCAGAGGAAAGGAGAGAGGAGAGGGAGTTCTAATTGCAAATGGCAAGACTGAAAATTGAGGCTCAACAGTAGGAAAGGAGGGCAGAGAGAGAAGCGCAAGCAGCTCAGAGAGCCTTGGCTGAAAATAAACTTTTGTTGGCTCATGAACTGAGTCTCAAGGAGCTGGATCTTAAGGCAAATCAGTCTGAATCCAGCAGTAATGGTGGCAGCATACAGGCAGGACCTGCTGGAGAAAAGAAGGTTTGTATACCCAAACATGTGGTGCCCAGTTTTGTGGTGGGAGATGACATAGATAAATGGCTAGCTGCTTATGAAGTTGCACTATGGGCTCATGAGGTTCCTGAAGGGCAATGGGATACAGCTATGTGGAGTTTTGAGCCAGCACTGGGGAGGGACACACTTCTCTCATTGGACCCAAAGGATCAAAACACATATCCACTTCAGAAAGCCATTTTACTTGCCAAGTTTGGGCTGACCCCTTAGAATTACCGTCAGAGGTTCAGGGTAGGGTGACCACCTGGCATTGAGGCAAATTCTGGACAGGACTGTAAAAAATTCAGGACAATGGGTCAAAATACAGGACAAAAATTCAGGACAAAGGGTCAAAATTCAGGACAAAAATTCAAGCACAAACGTCAGTTTTACAGACACATGCAAGAGAGGCGATGCCTCACTAAGTTGTCAGTGCATTTATTTACTCTTTTTTAACATAACACTATTTATTCACTGTGGTCTTTTTGTGATTGCCTCCTGGTATGCTACATTCAGGTGTCACATTACGTCCTTGTTCAGTAGTAAACTAATGTCCTTCAGTATTACGGCAAGCCCATCACCCCTACCCAAATCTACCCGATCTTTCTTGAAGAGAAAGTAACAGCAACATTTTGATTATGTCACTGCACTAGAGTATATGCCTGGGACTCTACATTTATCTCAGAAATGGGAGCCTGGACTACCAATCAAAGATAATAAAAGAGGAGGATGAAATTGAGATCAAATGGGAGATCCATGGCAAGTAAAAACTGGATAAATAAAGAAGAGAAGAACAAGGTGGGACAATTCCTAAAATCAGACAAGATGGGTCCACTAAGACTATTCAAAGGTATTGGGTACCTGGCGAGTTGTCTCTGCACACAGGAGCGAAACAGAAGAGGCACTGTCAAGTGGTTGAACAAGCAACATCCATCCACCTTGGCAAACTCTTCTGTTGCAATGGTCCGCTGTTAGTGCTTGTGAAGGGTGAACAGGGGCCAGACCCCTTGCAAGGTTGTGCAAGGCAATAGCCTGCTTTATCCATGTCTTTAAATGGTTTTGAAATTGAGCAAAAGCCAAACTAGAGATCTGGGTTATCCTTAAGTGTCAAGTACACATAGAATCTTAAAAATATTTGGGATGTAAATTTTACAAACAAAATGTACAAATTGTAAAATGTAATTAGTGTTTCTTTAACATATGGCACTGTTTTCCCCTTTATATACAATTAGATCTCAGATTGAACTGGGAACCAGTTACCTTTTGATACCTAGGCCCATATTTATACTTTTTGACGCACAACTGCGCCAACGCAGTAGTGCGCCAAAAATTTTACCGCCGGCCAACGCCATTCCAACGCACCATGCGGGAGCCTTATTTATGAAATGTCGCTAGCCGGCACTGCGGACTGGTGTGCGTAAAAAAAAATGACTCACACCAGGCAGCGCCGGCGTATGGGAAAATGGGGGTTGAGCGTCAAAAAATGGGGCAAGTCAGGTCTGAGGCAAAATTCAGGCCTCAAACCGGATTTGCGCCATTTTTTTTACGCCCAACCTCCATTGACATGACTCCTGTCTTAGCAAAGACAGGAGTCATGCCCCCTTGCCCAATGGCATTGCCCAGGGGACTTATGTCCCCTGGGCATGGTCATTGGGCATAGTGGCATGTAGGGGGGCCCAAATCAGGCCCCCCTATGCCACAAAAAAAATCAGAAAAAAATACTTACCTGAACTTACCTTTACTTCCCTGGGATGGGTCCCTCCATCCTTGGGTGTCCTCCTGGGGTGGGCAAGGGTGGCAAGGGGTGTCCCTGGTGCCCCCACCTCCTTCCGAGCCCACAGGTCCCTTAATGCCTGCCCTGACCCAGGCGTTAAAAAACGGCACACATCAGGCTGTGCGTCGTTTTTTAAGGCCCACCCCCTCCTGTGCGTCAAAATGACGTCAGAGTAGAAATATGGGGCACAGGCCTTAGAGTCATTTTTTGGAAGGGAACGCCTACCTTGCATATAATTACCGCAAGGCTGGTTCCCCCTTCCAAAAAATTACGCACATGGTGGAATTTTGACGCCCGCGGGGTCGGACGTCAAAGTATAAATATGGGGCAGAATTTGCGCCGATCGTGCATCCAAATTTTTGACGCACATTCGGCGCAAACAGAGTATAAATATGCCCCCTAGTGATTAAGATCTACCATTCTTACACTGATTTCCAGAATGAAAATCTCGGCAGAGCGAACGGTCCCTCCAAGCCCAGTTTGCTTTTTGGTCTTCTCTTCTGCTTTCTGTAATGGGCCATGTGGCACTAGTGAAGATGGTGTGCTACCCCAATGGTAGTATTATTTTGCAAACCTTCCCCTGCTCGTCCTTCATTCCTTCTTCAGACAGGCCACACATCTGATTTGGTTTCTGCGGTGCCATCGGGTAGCTCTTTCCACTCTAAAGTTACCTGTGACTGCGGGTGGATTAGGTCTTCTGGACTTAGAATGCTATTATTCAGCTGCACAGGTCTGATGGATGGCTCGCTGGCTTTCTGCCCACCTCCCTGCATTAGATGGGGTTTACCAGTAAATACTTTTAAGGAAGGCTTAATACACTGCTCGTTGTTTCCTACTGACCATTTTAAGGATCACCATCTGGGGTTATAATGCACTGTTTTTTCTTGCATTGCCAGAACCTGTAAACTCACTGACACGAAGAAACCCTATGCTCCTGCACTACCTTTATTAAGCCTTCCCACTCGCACAGGATGGCTGTGCTCAGAGCAACTCCATCAGTGGCATGATGCAGGTATCTTAAAATTGGGGAATTTGTTTCTGAACAGTGAGCTACTAAATTTCCAAACCCTTGTGGCAGACTACCATCTTCACCCCGGTCAACTCCTTACTTACAACCACCTTAAATAATCATTAAATGCCCTATTTCAGGTCTGCCACCTAGCACTAACCCTGCAAAAGGTGTGCCAGAAGCTCTATACCATAGGAAAGGGCGGCAAACTGATAAAATGGGTGTACAGACCTTTCCTGCAACATGGAAACCACTCCAGGTCTTCTCGTCCTACTAACTGGGTGATTGATGTGGCCAAACCTCTACAAGATATGGACTAAAATACTGGACTTTCCCAACAAAGTATCCCACAGCTGTCACTTTAAATAAATTCATAGTGCTTGCTTGTGGATGCATTCTGCCCATTGCTTGCCTTTGGCCTTGTGGTTTGTAACTCACAATTTGTTGCTTTCAATTTGCTGGCTTTATTTGTTTTAGGTTATGCAGCTTGAACTTGTCCCTTCCCTTGCCAAAACCTTATTTACAGTATCCTTCCAAGTGCTCCCTTTCTGTAAACAGGCCTGTAAATCTTGTTCTTATCTCATCACATTTGCTGTGCATTCAAAGAACAAAGTCAAATGTCAGGATCTGTCTTCGGTGGGAACTTAGTATTTACTTTCCTTTCTCTGACTTCAAAGTGAGAGGATTTATGCGACAATCTTGCTGGATACTGGGGTTAGGAAAGAGTTTTTTCTATCACATGACAACATTTAAATAAACTTCAAAATATATCAGAATTAGGAGTACAAATGAAGCACATTTTTGTTAATTCTGAACTGTGCTGGAATCAAATACCTTTATATGATTAAAACAAATCATTGCATTAGGTGATACAAATCCCACACATCATCGTCTGTGCACAGTATAGTTTGATTTGAAAAACTGTATGTCTGTGCAAATGTAATGGTCATTTCAATCAAAAATGTGTTGTCTGTAATGGCAGTGTGTTAGCATACCATCCATACTGCACTCCACTCTGCTCTGCACTACTACACGCCACTGCACCCTACTCTGTATCACTCTACTTTACTCCACTCCATGCCACTGCACTCTTCTCCATTCTGAAGCACTCCACATTATGCCACTGCACTCTATGCTACTTCACACTATGCCTCTCTACTCTACTCTGTACCATTCTACTCTATGACACTGCACTTTTCGCCTCTCTACACCACTGCGCTCTGCTCCTCTGCACGCCATACCACACCAGTCTAGGCAACACCAATCTAATCCGCACAACACCACTCTCTGCCACTCTGCAACACTGCACTGTATGCCACTGCACTCTAAGCTAATACACTCTATGCTAATGCACTTTACTCTTTAACACTCAACTCTATGCCCCTGCACTCTACATCAATACACTGTACGTCACTCTAATCTACTCTGCATCTCTGCACCTCTGCACTCAATGCCATGGCACTCTACACCACTTTACTCTATGTCATCACACTCTATGTCACTCTATGCAACTCCACTCTACCCTGCACCTCTCCACTCTAAGCCACTTCACTCTACTGTGAAAAAATCTACTTTATGCCACTGCATTCTATGCCACTGCACTCTACCCTGCATCTCTCCAGTCTATGCAACTGCACTCTAATCTGAAACAATCTATTCTACGCCACTGTACTCTATACCACTCTGACAACTGCACTCTAGTTCAATGCACTCTACATCAGTGCAAGCTGACACTCTACTTTGCAACACTGCACTGGCCGCCACTATATTCTACACCACTCTGCTCTGTACTAGTGCATTCTGCACCAATACACTCTATTCTACTGCACTCTATGCCACTCTACTCTGCCCAATGCCACTCTATGCAACTGCACTCTACACCAGTGGACTCGAAACAACTGCACTGTGTTCCACTGCCCTTTACTCTGAATCACTGTACTCTATGCCACTGTTCTCTGTACAACTCTACACCACTGCACTGACACTCTACTCTGCAACTCTGCACTCTACCCCACTCTACTCTATGCCACTGAACGCTAGGCACTATACTCTGCTCTACACCACTCTACAATACTCCACTCTGCACCACTCTACACCACTGCACTCTATGCCACATGAGTCTACTCTGCACTCTATGACACTGCACCACTCTGCATTACTGCAGTCTCTGCTACTCTATTGTATGCCACTCTACTCCACTGCACTCTATGTAACTCTACCCCATGCCACTCTATGCCACTGCACTCTGCGCCAATGCACTCTAAACAACTGCACTGTACGCCACTGCCCTCTACTCTGTACCACTGTACTCTACGCCACTGCTCTCTGTGCCACTCTACATCACTACACTGACACTCTACTCTACAGCGTTGCACTATCCGCTACTGTACTATACACCAATCTACTATGTACTACTGCATTCTATGCCACTGCACTCTATGCCACTCTACTCTGCATCACTCCCCCTACGCGACTGCACTCTACAGCACTATACTCTACTCTGCACCACTCTACACTACACCACTGCACTCCCTGCAACACGAGTCTACTCTGCAATCTATGCCACTGCACCACTCTACACTAGTGCTCTCTCTGCCACTCTATTGAATGCCACTCTACTCCACTGCACTCTATGCCACTCTACTCTGTCCCTCGCCACTCCATGCCACTGCACTCTAAACCACTGCACTCTACGCTAACGCACTCTAAACAACTGCACTGTACCCCACTGCACTGTACTTTGCACCACTGGGCTCTACGCCACTGCTCCTATGCCACTCTAATCCACTCCACACAACTATGCCACTAACTGTAAGCTATGCTGAAGAGCAGCTACTCTGGTGTATAACATGGCTAATGGCTAAAACACATTAGCAAAGACAATAACTATTTCGTAGACGAGACCTGTTGGCTTTGCCAATGTTTGTTAGTGCTATGAGGTACCAAGGTCCCTGAAAGATCTGTGATACAATTACATCATAATAAAGGCTGCTACAAAATGCGCAAATACATTTCGGTTAAATAAAAAAAGCGCTTCTCAAATACAGATTTGAATGATATACAGTTTATAGCTAGTACTAAAAAATGTTATAACACTCCATTAAAACCACACACTCCACAGCTCACCTTGGAACACCATTACAATCCCTCTCTAAAAGAAATATCTTTGCCACCAGAAAACTTCAAGTGACTCCTTTTAAGCAAAGTCAATGCAGGTTTTCAAGTCCCTTTGCATTTGCAGATTTCCCAGTTGCCCACATTTGCATGTCTTTAGGGAAGGAGACACCCTAGCAAGATGGTCTGATTCTTATCTGTCTGCCCCTTCCTCCCTCCCTCAGAGCACAGGAAACCTGCTGGGGAAACTAATCTGCCCGTAATTTCGCTCTACCTTCCCTTGTCCTTTTGGTGAAAGGCTAAAATTATGGACAAATGCCATCCGTTAAGCCATTCATCACGGACAACGGACGCAGGGCGAAATTACAGGCAGTCCGTGAAATTTACGGACGGGTGGTCACCCGACTTCAGGGACAGCACCAAACAGTCCACACAAATATGGGTAGATTTCTTTGACTTTTCCATTAAGGCACTGAATGGATAGATGCGGGGCTGCAAAGTAGATGATTACACAGGATTGTATAATTTGATTCTGAGAGAGCATATGCTCAGTATTTGTTTTACAGAGATGCGCCAGCACCTAGTAGACAGTAAGCTGACTAATCCCAGGAAGATTGCTGAGGAGGCGAACATATGGACTAGCACCAGTGTGTCCAGAAACGTATCTGGGGGGGACACCCACAAAGGTGGTCAGGGTTCCCATCAGAGGAAAGAGGGGGGAGAAAAACTTAAAAACAAGGAGTTCTCAAAAGGCCCCCAAAATAGTTCCCCATGGAGTAGTGGTAACCAGTCCCGGTCTGATCCCAAAAGAAGAGGTTTTACTGATCATAAGACAGGGAGTTTTGTACCCCAATGTGCAGAGTGCGATAAGTGTGGGCACTCTGAGAGTGACTCCAAGTGTCCCAAGAGGGTACAGCCCCCCAAAGGAGGGCAGACACCTGGGTTGGCTAGCATAGCACTCGGGGAGGAGATGGTCCCAGACAGTTTGAGGGAGCAGACAGAGGTTACCCTAGTGTCCCTGGGGGATGCAGAGATGGTGCCAAAAACCCACAACACTTCCAAGTATAGGCAGTGGGTCACCATCAATGGGCAAAGGGTGGAGGCTCTGCGTGACACAGGAGTCAGCATGACTACTGTCAAGGGTCAGCTGGTGTCGGCAGAGCAGGTCCTCTCAAATACATTCCACCAAGTCATAGTCACCGACAATTGTGAGAGCCACCTACCAGTAGCTCTGGTTCCCTTTGAGTGGGGGGAGGCTCTGGTAATCTAAAAGTAGCTGTTAGTCATGCCATGCCTGTAGATTGTCTGTTAGGCAACGACCTTGAGCATACTACCTGGAAGGAGGTAGAGCTAAGGTCTCACTTGGAGATGTTGGGATTGCCTTAGTGCGAGTGCATGCCCACACGGTCCATTGCTGCCTGGGAGGAAAGTCAAGGGCATCTGGAGCCTGGAACAATAGCCCAGACAACTGCCAAGAGGAGGGGCAGGGGTGACGGGAAACTGGTCCCAGAAGTTCCCACAGTGGTTGACGAGGTTCCTGAGGAGGAGGCCCCCGAGCCAACTGGGTAAGACATTGCCACCCTAGGTGACCTACCTGAGCTTGCTGGCTGGCAAGTTGAGGGTTGGCCCACCGGGGAGGAATTGTGCAAGGCACAGAAGGAATGTCCCATTCTAGAGGGCATGAGGAAGCAAGCCTCAGCCCAGGCAGCAGGTGAAGCCTCTGGCGATCACCACATATATTGGGAGAATGATCTCCTCTACAGAGAGCCTAAGGTTCCGGCCATTGGGGCAGCATGCACGCTGGTGGTCCCCCAGTGTTACCGAACCTTCCTACTGGGACTGGCTCATGACATTGCCCTGGCAGGACATTTGGGGCAAGACAAGACCTTTGCCAGGCTTGTCACCCACTTCTATTGGCCCCGAATGAGGACAAACTCAGATACGTTCTGTAGGTCCAGTCCTTCCTGCCAGGCCAGTGGTAAAACAGGAAAAAGGGTTAAGGCCCCCCTGATTCCACTGCCTGTCGCTGGCACCCTCTTTGAAAGGGTGGGCATTGACATTGTTAGTCTATTGGACCCCAAAACTGCCCTAGGCAACAGGTTCATCCTGGTTTTGGTGGACCATGCCACCCGTTAACCAGAGGCAATCCCTCTGAGGACCGTCACTGCACCGGTGGTGACCAAAACTCTGATGGGGATATTTACCCGTGTGGGATTCCCAAAGGAGATAGTGTCTGACAGAGGCACTAACTTCATGTCTGCATACATGAAGTCTAAGTGGGATGCGTGTGGTGTAACCTACAAGTTCACCACACCCTATCACTCCCAATCTAATGGTCTTGTGGAGAGATTCAACAAGACATTGAAAGACATGATCACAGACCTCCCTGAGGCCCTGAGCCATAAGTGGGATGTCCTCTTAACATGCCTTCTCTTTGCTTACAGAGAGGTACCCCAGAAGGGGGTAGGGTTCAGTCCCTTTGAGCTCCTCTTTGGATACCCTGTCAGGGGACCCTTAAGCATTGTCAAGGAGAGGTTGGAGAAAGCTCCAAAGGCCCCACCTCAGGATGTGGTCAGCTACATGCTGGCCCTCCGCAACCAGATGCACCGCTTCTGGAAAATGGCCAAAAGTAATCTTGAGGACAGTCAAGAGGTAATGAAATGCTGGTATGACCAGAAGGACACTCTGGTAGAGTTTCAACCTGGAGACAAAGTGTGGGTAATGGAGCCAGTAGAGTCTTGAACTCTCCAGGACCACTGGTCTAGCCCATATGAAGTGAAGGAGCAGAAAGGGGAGGCCACTTACCTAGTGGACCTCCAATCCTCTAGGAACCCCCTAAGGGTGCTCCATGTCATCCGACTGAAGCCTCACTTGGAGAGGTCTGAAGTCAACATGCTTCTGGTGACAGATGAGGGTATGGAGGAGGAGAGTGAACCTCTCCCCGACCTCCTCGCTGCCAAGGAAGGTGATGGGTCAGTGGAGGGTGTCATTCTCTCTGACTCCCTGACCCTAGACCAGAGAGGGGGCTGCTACCAGTTACTGGAACAGTACTCCTCCCTGTTTTCTCTCACCCCTGGAATCACACACTTGTGTGTCCATGACATTGACACGGGAGACAGTCCCCCTGTAAAGAACAACATTTACAGGTTGTCAGACAAGGTGAAGGCCAGCAGCAAAGAGGAAGACTCCAAGATGTTGGCTCTTGGGGTTATTGAGAAGTCTAGTAGTCCCTGGTCCAGCCCTGTGGTGCTAGTACCCAAGGCTACTGCCCCCGGTGCCAAGCCAGAACTGCGGTTCTGCGTGCACTACCGGGGTCTCAATTCAGTCACACGGACTGACGGTCATCCCATCCCCCGAGCTGATGAGCTCGTAGACAGACTAGGCGCTGCCAAATTCCTCAGTACTTTTGATCTCGCATCAGGGTACTGGCAGATCACCTTGACGGAGGGGGCTAAAGAGAGATCAGCATTTTCCACACCTGAGGGCCATTACCAATTCCGGGTGATGCCCTTTGGGTTGAAAAATGCCCCCTCTACCTTCCAACGGTTGGTTAACGGGGTCCTAGCTGGCAAGGATGCCTTCTGCACAGCCTACCTGGACGACATTGCTGTCTACAGTGACAGCTGGGAAGAACACCTGCTCCACCTCAAGGAGGTGATTCAGGCTCTGCAACAGGCAGGCCTGACCATCAAGGCCAGTAAGTGTCAGATTGGGCACCTAGTAGGTGGTGGCAAGGTGCAGCCCCTCTAGGCCAAGATTGAAACTATCAAGGCCTGGCAACCACCTAGAACCCAAACAGAGGTGAGAGCCTTCTTAGGCATCACTGGGTACTACCACAGATGTGTCAAGGGCTATGGATCCATGGTGACACCCTTGACAGAACTCACATCAAAAAAGCAACCTAGGTTGGTGAATCGGACAGAGGCTTGTTAGAAAGCCTTTGACTCCCTGAAGTAAGCCATGTGCACGCCCCCCATACTCAAGGCTCCTTACTACTCCAAGGAATGTATCGTGCAGACAGATGCTTCAGAGCATGGCATAGGGGCGGTCCTAGCCCAGCTGAATGAGGAGGGCCTAGACCAAACAGTAGTCTTTATTAGCAGAAGACTGTTACCACGGGAAAAGAGGTGGAGTGCTATTGAAATAGAAGCATTTGCTGTGGTCTGGGCACTGAAGAAGCTGAGACCATACCTGTTTGGGACTCACTTCTGGGTTCAGACAGACCACAGACCACTCAGATGGCTCATGCAGATGAGGGGTGAGAATCCATTTCCCTACAGGGGATGGACTTTACGGTGGAGCATCGCCCGGGGATTGACCACGCCGATGCTGATGGTCTCTCCAGATAGTTCCGCCTTAGTGTTGAGAGCTCCCAGGAGGTTCGGTAGCTCTCCCCACTTTCAGCTGGGGGGGACACATGTTAGACCTGACAGCCTTAGAGTGGTCACCCCTAACTTTTTGCCTGCCTTCCTCCACTTTTGAGATGCTGTTTTTGCTGGTTTTTAGAATCTGCGCACTTTACCACTGCTAACCAGTGCTGAAGTGCATATGCTCCCTCCCTTTAAACATGGTAACATTGGATCACACCCAATTGGGATATTTAATTTACTTATAAGTCCCTAGTAGAGTGCACTATATGTACCCAGGGCCTGTAGATTAAAAGCTACTAGTGGGCCTGCAGCACTGATTGTGCCATCCACTTCAGTAGTCCCTTAACCTTGTCTCAGGCCTGCCATTGCAAGGCCTGTGTGTGCAGTTTCATTTAAAGGTACTTGCCAAGCCTACAACTCCCCTTTGTCTACATACAACTCACCCCTAAGGTGTGCCCTAGGTAACAACTAGAGCAGGTGTGCTATGTAGGTAAAAGGCAGGGCATGTACCTGTGTAGTTAACATGTGCTGGTAGTGTAAAACTCCTGAATTTGTTTTTACACTACTGTGAGGCCTGCTCCCTTCAGAGACTAACACTGGGGCTGCCCTCATACATTGCTTTAGTGGTAGCTGCTGATCTGAACAGAGTAGGAAGGTCATATTTAGTATGGCCAGAAGGGTAATACAAAATCCTGCTGACTGGTGAAGTTGGATTTAATATTACTATTTTAGAAATGCCACTTTAAGAAAGTGAGCATTTCTCTGCACTTAAATCTTTCTGTGCCTTACAATCCACGCCTGCTGGGTTTAGTTGACAGCTCCTTGTGCATTCACTCAGACACACCCCAAACACAGGATACTCAGCCTCACTTGCATACATCTGCATTGTGAATGGGTCTTCCTGGGCTGGGAGGGTGGAGGGCCTGCTCTCACACAAAGAACTGCCACACCCCCTACTGGGACCCTGGCAGACAGGATTGAACTGAAAGGGGAACTGGTGCACTTCTAAGCCACTCTTTGAAGTCTACCCCACTTGAAAGGCACATTGGGGTATAAAAACAGGGCCTCTGCCCTATCACCTCAGACACTTCCTGGAGAAGAAACCTGAACTAGAACCTGCACCCTGACAAGAAGAACTGCTGGCTGCCTAAAGGACTCACCTGACTGATTCCTGAAGAGGACTGCTGCCTTGCTGTTGCCCTGCTGTCTTGCTGCTCTCTTAACTTGCTGCAGAAGTGCTCTCCAAGGGCTTGGATAGAGCTTGCCTCCTGTTCCCTATAGTTTCAGGAACAAAAAGACTTCTCTCCTGCAGCTGAAATCCCCGTGCTGCGAAAATTCGAACCACCGCCTGCCAAGAATGACACACAGCCTGCTTGCGGGGAAAATTTCACAGCACGCCAAGTCTGGAACGACGCAGCCCGACTTCGCAAACAGAAGATCGTCACATCGCCAGCGACGCGACCGGAACTTCAACACAGAGCCCTACTGGATCGACGCAAGCCGACTCAGAACAATGACGCCCGACTTCCTGAGAGGAATCGACGCAGCGCCTGCCGTGCGGAAGAAAATTCCCTGCATCGCCTACCGCAATCCATGCAGCCGCTGTGACTTAACTCCAGAAAGCCCAGGATTCCACACATCATCCCCGGGGCATCTGAAAACCCTGCAACCCGAAGAGGATCCAAGTCTGCATGCCGGAAATCGATGCAACGTCTTGCCCGCGTGGAAAATAATGACTCAAGTCAGTGTGCGAAGGGGCGAAATCGACACACACTCACCATTTTCCAAGCATCTCCTCCTCTGCAGTCCCTGGCTACGATTTTTCAATGCAAACCAGGTACTTTGCCCTGCAAGAGACACTTGTTGTTTCTAGAAGAACTTAAGACACTTTTTATTGCTTTTACAGTAATCTTTTAACTCTAAAGACACTTGATGTCACTTTCAGTGATATCCCTACATTTGCTCATTTCAATTTTAATCGTTTTGACCTGCATTTATTCAGATAAATATTATATATTTTTCTAAACACTGTGTGGTGTATTTTTGTGGTGTTATATTGTGGTATTGTATGATTTATTGCACAAATACCTTACACATTGACTTCTAAATTAAGCCTGACTGCTCAGTGCCAAGCTACCAGAGGGTGGGCACAGGATAATTTGGATTGTGTGTGACTTACCCTGACTAGAGTGCGGGTCCTTGCTTGGACAGGGGGCCACCTAAATGCCAACCAAAGACCCCATTTCTAACACGGACTATTATAGGACTTGCCTATGATTGGGCATCGCTGTTTTAAAATGTTGCTTTGCTATGCCACCAGAGCGCCATTATGTGGAAAATTCTTATGTGAATAAGAGTGGCGCTTTGTACTGTGAAATTAATTTTCTTAATTATTATGTCCTATGTGAAAAAGTTTATGGCCTATGGCCGAAATAAACTGTATTTTGACCTGATTTTAGCTATAATATATTACCTGAGGTGTGTGATGTTTGGTGACATGCTCTAAAACGGACGGTGTTGTTGCTATGCTTAAGCATGAAGTGTTGCGAAGTGTGTGAGAATAGCTGGTCATGCAAGTGCATGCTGACTATCTTTATGGTGCTGCACTTTATACAGTAGAAGCCTCTAGCTGATGTGGATTAGGGGAGCTGTATTCAATATGTTAAATGGGTCTACTAAGGTTTGATTGATGCCCCACACTAGGGACTGTTACTCAACTAGTGAGATGTATATGGAGTCCAATCCTAAGTGACAACATCCTTCCCCCCAGATGCACTCTAAGGTAATCCGAGAAAAAAGGAGGTGCAAAAGCTCAGTCACTAGATGCTCAGTTACACGGCTGGAAAATATTGTCTGAAGTCCATCCATATGCAACAGAAGCAAAACGCCTGGAGCCATGGTTAAGCAACCGAATGATACTAAATGTTAGAAGCACAAGTAATGGTGACATGGTGAAGCAAGCATAGAATACTTCATGGAGCTCATGCAGGAAGAACATATGTTCTGGTAGCTTGGTTAAGAAGTCATAAATTACTAATGGCCGTGCATGCTTTAGCCTAATCTCACTGCAGACGCTAACAGAAAGTACTGGCTGAAGATTGAAGTGTTTCATCTGGAAAGCTGAAAGACCGTAAAATGTCAAGGTGAAAATCCTGCCAACAATGGAAATTACCATGCAGCGATATGCACAGAATCACAGATTCTTGCATGCAATTCCCATTGCAGATGTAGCTCTTCTGACAACGTCAATTTGATACTTCACTTTAATTTCTTCGTGCCTTACCTTTTTATGATATTTGGATAGCCCAATTCATTACATTGTTAGCGCCAAATAGGGGGTTATCCTTCTATTTCTCCCCAGAGAATATTCTGTAACTGGCAGCTACTTTAAAAGAAGAGTGAAATAAGGCGTATCCTATGTTCTCAGTTAAAAATAAACCGACTTTTATTTGCCACTCAAGATGACCATTTCCTAGATTCAAACGGCCTCACACAGAAAGGTACACTAGGTTGTACACAATACTTAGCAAGAAAACAAGGTCAATCATCTTCAAAGTATTGCAGTACAGGATGAAGAAACAACCTATGTTATATTGCTATGCTTGTGTTGTACTATACCGAACATGATTTCACAAGAGGCCTTTATTTTTGCACCACTCAACAGCAGTCTCATGGTCACTGTAGGAGGCTGGCCTGGCTTTTAGTGGGTACCTTGTGGTACTTACACCTTGGCAGGTCCAGTTATCCCTTATTAGAGGTGTTCTAGCAGCTTAGGCTGATAGAGGTAGCTATAGCAGAGCAGCTTAGGCTGAACTAGGGGACATGCAAAGCATATAGTACCATACCATATGAAAACATAACTCTCAGAGTTACAAAAAATAAAGGTACTTCATTTTAGTGACAATATGCCAAAAGTATCTCAGAGGATATACTCCCTTAGGAAGTAAGTAATATACACCAAATATATACACACACAAACCAAAATCAGGTAAGTAACAGTTAGAAAAGTAGTGCAAACAATGTAAAACACAGTAGAATGTAATAGGGAGAAATGGGCCTAGGGGAAACACAAACCATATACTCCAAAAGTGGAATGCGAACCACGAATGGTCCCCAGGCCTAGTGTAGTGTGTAGAGGGTCACTGGGAGTGTAAGAAAACACTAAGGGTGTCCAAGATACCCCACCCCAAGACCCTGAAAAGTAGGAGTAAAGTTACCCTCTTACCCCAGAAAGACAGTAGAGTCGAGATAGGAATTCTGCAAGGACAACAACTGACTGCAAAACACTGAAGACGGGTTCCTGGACCTGAGGACCTGTAAAGGAAGGGGACCAAGTCCAAGAGTCATGCAAGTGTCCGGAGGGGCAGGAGCCCACTAAACCCCAGATGAAGGTGCAAAAGGGCTGCCTCTGGGTGGAAGAAACCAAAGATTCTGCAACAACGGAAGGTGCCAGGAACTTCTCCTTTGGTCAGAAGATGTCCCACGACGTGCTGGAGGATGCAGAGTTGTTTCCATGCAGAAAGGATGCAAACAAGCCTTGCTAGCTGCAAGAGTCGTAGTGGAGGATTTTGAGTGCTGCCAGGGCCCAGGAAGGACCAGGAGGTCACCCCTTGGAGGAGGAGACAGAGGGAGCACTCAGCAATTCAGAGAGCCCATGCAGACGTAGGCAGCACTCGCAGAAGCACCTAAACAGGCACTTAGAAGATCTGAGGACGATGGTTGACTCAGAGCAACAAAGGAGGGTCCCACGATGTCAGAGTCTAACTCAGCGAGTTGGGCAATGCAGGTCGAGTGCTGGGGACCTGGGCTAGGCTGTGCACAAAGGAAGACTTCTAAAAGTGCACAGAAGCCCGAGCAGCTGCAGTTAGCGCAGTACACAGGATTACTGTCTGGCGTTGGGAGGCAAGGACTTACCTCCACCAAATTTGGACAGGAGGGCCACTGGACTGTCAAAGACACTTGGACCCAGCTCCTGTGTTCCAGGGACCACGCTCGTAAGGATGAGAGGGGACCCAGAGGACTGGTGATGCAGAAGTTTGGGGCCTGCGTTGGCAGGGGGAAGATTCCATCGACCCACAGGAGATTTCTTCTTGGCTTCCAGTGCAGGGTGAAGCCAGACTGCCCTCAGAGCATGCACCACCAGGAAACAGTCGAGAAAGCCGGCAGGATGAGGCGCTATAATATTGCTGGTAGTCTTCTTGCTACTCTGTTGCGGTTATGCAGGCGTCCTGGAGCAGTCAGCGGTCAATCCTTGCCAGAAGTCAAAGAGGGAAGTGCAGAGGAACTCTGGTGAGCTCTTGCATTCGTTATCTGGTGAGATGCCCACAGGAGAGACCCTAAATAGCCCACAGAGGAGGATTGGCTACAGAGAAAGGTAAGAACCTATCAGGAGGGGTCTCTGACCTCACCTGCTGGCACTTGCCACTCAGAGCTGTCCATTGTGCCCTCACACCTCTGCATCCAAGATGGCAGAGGTCTTGGACACACTGGAGGAGCTCTGGGCACCTCCCGTTGGAGGTGCTGGTTAGGGGAGTGGTCACTCCCCTGTCCTTTGTCCAGTTTCGCGCCAGAGCAGGCCTGGGGGGATCCCTGAACCGGTGTAGACTGGCTTATGCAAGAAGGGCACCATCTGTGCCATTCAAAGCATTTCCAGAGGCCAGGAGAGGCTACTCCTCCCAGGCCCTTCACACCTATTTCCAAAGGGAGAGGGTGTAACACCCTCTCTCAGAGGAAATCCTTTGTTCTGCCTTCCTGGGACTGGGCTGCCCAGGCCCCAGGGGAGCAGAAACCTATCTGAGGGGTTGGCAGCAGCAGTAGCTGCAGTGGAGACCCCGGAAAGTTAGTTTGGCAGTCCCCGGGCTCTATGCTGGAGACCCGGGGATGCATGGAATTGTCCCCCCAATACCAGAATGGTATTGGGGTGACAATTCCATGATCCTAGACATGTTAAATGGCCATGTTTGGAGTTACCATTGTGACGCTACATATAGGTATTGACCTATATGCAGTGGACGCGTGTAATGGTGTCCCCGCACTCACAAAGTCCGGGGAATTTGCCCTGAACAATGTGGGGGCATCTTGGCTAGTGCCAAGGTGCCCACACACTAAGTAACTTTGCACCTAACGTTCACTAAGTGAGGGTTAGACATATAGGTGACTAATAAGCTAATTAAGTGCAGTGTTAAATGGCTGTGAAATAACGTGGAAGTTATTTCACTCAAGCTGCAGTCGCAGTCCTGTGTAAGAATTGTCTGAGCTCCCTACGGGTGGCAAAAGAAATGCTGCAGCCCATAGGGATCTCCTGGAACCCCAATACCCTGGGTACCTAGGTACCATATACTAGGGAATTATAAGGGTGTTCCAGTGTGCCAATCAGAATTGGTCAAATTAGTCACTAGTCTGCAGTGACAATTTTAAAAGCAGAGAGAGCATAAACACTGAGGTTCTGGTAAGCAGAGCCTCAGTGATACAGTTAGGCACCACACAGGGATCACATACATGCCACACACTTATGAGCACTGGGGACCTGGCTAGCAGGATCCCAGTGACACATATATAACACACTGACAACATAGGATTTTCACTATGAGCACTGGGCCCTGGCTAGCAGGATCCCAGTGAGACAGTAAAAACACCCTTACATATACTCACAAACAGGCCGAAAGTGGGGGTAACAAGGCTAGAAAGAGGCTACCTTCCTACAGTCACTGTAACACCACAAGTAAGAGATGACACCAGAAAATCAAACGTTGTCTTGAGGATAGTCAGGAGTGACATAATTGAAGGGCAAAATATTCTTCAAATAGAACTTTATATAGAACATGTGTCTAGCTTATTTAGATACTTCTAGAAACAGGAAGCTCTAGTTGCATTCTGTCTCAGTCTTGTAATATACCCTCTTCTCACTAACCCACATGAGGTAATGTGTGCTTTTCTACAATTCTTTGGTTCCTGTTGTAAGGCATAGCTTCTCTGAAGGTCTCATCTCACAAAGATTTGACACATGAATGACTTTATCGTGTGTGGTGTGTCATAACTGTACGGTGGAGAGGAACATTATTTTTTATGACAGTGGAAATATGATGGTTATGTCTTAGGATAACTGTTGCAGATATTAAGATTGCTGAAGACTTAGGAGAAATTGCTGTGAGGCTGGGGCAAAAGTGAACATTTTGAGTGGAAGATGCCAGTGATTTCCATCTTCAGCACCCAGACATGAATTGCTATAAATGTCTACCCAAACCTTTACATTCAGATCGAATATACTGTTTCTTCCTGCATCCTATGAACCCCTAGAATGAACAACAACATATTTGTTTTGGGTTACTAATAGATGACTGCTGCCACCAGACATATGCACAAATATGGCATGTTGTTGAAGAAGAATAAAGAAGTGGATGGAAACCCACTGTTCATCTGAGGGATGTGGACAAACCACCTGAATTGCCACTACTATCAAACATTTAAAAGATGTAACTCATGCAAACAGTTCAGAGAAGTATTTCTAACTACAGGGTAGAATGTAAATCCCCAAGATAGTGACAAAAATTTCTTAACAATGTACAATGACATCACAGAATTCACCAAATCTTGCTACTTTGGGGCTGACTCATCCAGATCCACTTAGTTCCACATGACCTAACTGTATATAAGAGGTAATGTGTATCTGTGTAGAGGTCCAAAGTGGTTGGAATAGTTTCTTTAGCACACTTGAAGTACCTGGATGGGCCATGCCATGGTATAAATGACTTGAGATTTCCTCCCACATATGTGAGTTGATGAGGTGACTATAAGCACCTGCAAGTTCTTTCTGGTGATGGTAGATCACAATGTTTTTTCTTTGTATTCAAAGGTTTTGTTCCAACTCCTATCATGACAAAGTAAGCAACTCCTACCCAATGTAGACAAGGTCATGGAATTTCTACTTATCTTGGGATTTCTCTTCCTCTTCAATGCTATATTTCATCTACTGGAGTTGACCCTATGTTCAGCAGGTGTGACCAGCTTGCCACCCCATTCCACAATTCACACATCGGAATTGTGCCCTTCTTTAAGGTCTTCTAAGGCTCTCACTGAAGTGAGTTAAACTCATTTTCAGAGTCTCAAATCTCACTGCTTCAGAGGATGTGTGATTTCATGGAGGATTCATTGGCAATATCAATGGAAGTAACTCTAACTGTCCAAGGAGCCCATTCCCCTCTTTTTACTATGTGTAACTGAAAGGATTTCAGCGTGCAATAAGTAGGAAAATCGGATGGGAGCTGGTGGGCTGTGGTAGGCTTTTCTCTGCCCACTCCTTCTTGGGGATGGGGCAGCTCCTCTTACTTGTCTCTCTAGACCTAGTAAACCTTAGGGATTCTTCCCGTCTGTACACTGTTGAAGGACTAAAGAGGAACAGCTGAGGTTCCGTAAGCCACAAGTAGGAAACAAAGAGAGTTGAATCGCCAAGGTAGTAGCCTTTCTTTCATTGCAGAGTGAGGCAGGCCAAAAGCCTACTTGGTAGTTAAATAGGTCTTCCAGGCTGGGAAGATTTTGGGCTCAGTGGTCCATAGGTGTGTGTAGACCAGATGGGCACTCATCTCTGATCCATCACTTGGAGAACATTCTAAAAATATTTAGCTCCTCAAGTTCCTTATCTTGTCCTTACAGCAACATTCCACAAAGTGTTTTAAATTGGGGCCTTAGGTTTTTTAAATGTTGTAATGGTCAAAAACCAGAAGAAGATATAGAGCTGTGCATTTATAGATTTATGTTATGTGGGAGCCATAATGCTCAGTGCTATGTTCGATTTCTCTGACCCCCTGTGGAAACAATTCTGATTATGGAGAAAGTAGCAGTCAAACAACACAACAGAAATGGTGCCCATCTTCGGGCTTGTGCTGTTTACTATCAGTCTTCTCTATATGTAAGCTTTCCAAGGGTGAGCAGAACACCAATGCAACATCATGCATCCAAGATGCTCAATATAATGTGGCTGTATTTGCTGCATTTACCAATGGTCCATATTAATTATATGACCAGCACTGACATTCTATTTCATTTGAACTCATTTTATTTCAAAGCTAAGCAGCAGTTTATATTTGAGGAGTTAAGGTTGGCATGCAGAGGCCGGCTTACATGATCTTCGCTAGTGGTGCTAATTTGCACCAGGTGCTATTTAGCTCCACAGGCTGGTTTCTGATGCATTAACTTGGTAACTGTAAGAGCCTGTGAGAAAGCTGCACACAGCACAGTTAGGAAACACAGGGCTGTGTTTATCAGCAGCTCTTTGTTTCTCAACTGGGCTGTCTGCATTTCATTCATTGACTGAGAGATTCTGAGAATTTCTGAGTTTGGGCCTGATTTCATGTTGGCGGGCTAAGATAGGATAAATTCAGCACATTTGATAAATACTATGACCCTGTGATAAATACCTTCTGAACTTTAAAATTGATTTGAGACATGCCATGAAGACTTGGGGCAAATTTAAGAAAGTGCAGCGCCTCTTTTCTTGCACCCCTTAGAGTCCCCTAACGCCACCATGTGTGTACCATATTTAAATTATGGTGCATCATGGCGGTAGTTAGGGGACAGGCATCAGCATTTTTTACGCTAGTTCGGCGCTTTGCAGGATTAGCATAAAAAATATGATGCTAATCCTGCAAAGCACCCAGAGGCCCATTGTAACCAATGGAAGCCTCCTTTTAACGCCTGCTCTGAGCAGGCATTAAAAGTGCCGAAAAAAATGACACAAAGAAATCTCCTAGATTTCTTTGCGCCATTTTTTTTGCCCCCCTCTTAACGGGGAGTGCCACCTTTGCATTCATTATGCCTCGCGCAACGCATGCATTGCGCCACTTTGTAAATATGGCGCTGCGATTTTGGCCTTCTAACACCACATTAGCGGAAATAAAATGACTCCAATGTGGCATTGGAATGGTGCTAGGGGCTCTTAAATATGCCCTAGGAATATAACATTTCAAACTCCACATGCTTTGCATTATTCCCAGATTTTTTTAGCAGCTTGCAAAAATCTATTGAGGAAAACAGCAGTTGTTTGATAATTAACATATCATAACGCAGAATTCTGAGCCGTGTGCAAATGAATGTTTGCATAGGGATTGGAATTTAACCCCAAGCTAATAATCAGGGCCCACATGAATGGAATGTAAACAACACCATTCTATTCTAGAAGCACAAATCACCTTTGTACATGTGCATCGTATGGCCCTTATTTACACACTGAAATGGTAACTTACCAAGTCCGCCCTCATCGCTGCCACTGACATCTGACCAGTCAAGGACAGAGGTGGCAGCCCGGCACTCCCCCTACTCTATTTATCCAGCCGTGGACACCATCTCCCACCCCACCCTCATCTGACGCCTCCATGAAGCCAGCATAAAAAGAATCACACTCTGCTGGATCTGCTCCTTTCTCACAGGCCCTACCCAGTAAGTCAGCCTTGCTCCCTACACCTAGTCTGCTGTTAACATCGTCTGAAGGGTTCCTTAAGGATACTATTTTGGCCTCACACTGTTCAACGCTTACATGGCCCGCTAGCAAACCCAGGGAGCCAATGTCATCTGATATGCCAATGACACCCAGCTCATCCTCTCCTTTTCCATCAAAACACCCAACACCTGTACCAACCTCACCTACTGCATGTCCAAAGTAGCCAGATGGGTGAAGAACAACTGTCTGACACTCAACAGAGACAAAACGGTAATGGTACTCTTCAAAATAGATACCTCGCTATAGAACGCCTCGTGCTGACCAGCGTATTTCAGTCCCATGCCATGCCAGGCTTCCCAAGCAAAGAACCTAGATATAATAGTTGACAACCAGCTCTCTAAGACTTGCCAAGTTACCCAAACAGTGCCTCCTGTTTCAACTCCCTCAAAATCCTCAAGCAAATCTTCAAGTAGCTCCCTATCAACACACTCAGAACACTCATCGAAGACTTCATCACAAGCAAGCTTGACTACAGCAGCAAACTCTATGTTGGTATCACCACCTAACTGACCAAAATACTTCAGCTCATTCAAAACACAGCAGCCAGATTCACACTCAGGATCCCTCCAAACATGCACATCACCCCACACTTCAATGATCTTCACTGGCTCCCCATTCACAAATATGCACTCTTCAATTCTTTACACACATGCACACACACACACACACACACACACACAGCACTACACAACTTATGCCAACAGCCGGATCAACTTCCACACACTGACTAGACTTATCTGCTTGGTCGGACTCCTGATTGCAAACACTCCCACACAGTCAGAGCTGGCAGTAGCACATTCTCTCACCTTGCTCCCAGAGCCTTGAATGACCTGCTCCTTAATGTGATAGCCATCTCTTCAGCACTTGAGTTACACAAGAAACTGAAGACTGTCCTCTTTTCCTAGACCCTAGACCTTACCAGCTCTGCCTTCTTTTTTCAGTTCCACGATACCTTGCTGGGTTAGTAATGCACTCTACCAGCACATATAATATGGAATAACTATTTTGCTCTGCTACTCTTTGCGGCAGGCAGTGATGGTTTTCAACAGCAAAAACACTGTTCATATAAAACATAGAAAAAGTACAAACAATTATTTTTGATGTTGACAAACAGCACTGACTACTGCAAAAGCAAAGAGCAATATGGCACACCCATATACAAGTTGTTAGCTAATATGATTTTTTTCTCAAGTTTTATTTTCATACATGCCACACTTTATCACAAGTCTTACCTTTGATTTTTTTCAGGTTGCTGTGACACAGATGATACTTGCGGGAAGTCGATGATGATTCTTGTTTACCAGAAAACCTAAAGAGAGGATTACAGGATGATGTTAAGTGCAGTAACAGGGATGTCTTTTACTGGTCTATAGGGGATCAGTTTATGACAAACGTTCAAGATAATCACTGCATTTTCAAGTGATTGTCATTCAAATTAAATGCGTCTAAATGTATATCCCATAACAGGATCCTGAAAATCTGGTGTGAATAATGGAGCCTGGGACCTTTCCTGGACTAAATCTACCTCTAGTGTGCACAATGGTCAGTTCACTAACAATGAGGAAACATTTGTTTTGCCACATTACATAGCAGAGTCTCACACACTAGAACACACCAACAGACATCACACGCTGCTTTTAATCGAAAGTACTCAAGATTATTTTAAAATTCCTAATGTTCTGCATGAATGCCTTTATTATGCCCCACATATACAATTGTGGGGCTTTAAAATAAACAACATTTTTTGTTACTAATATTAAAGAATTACATTTCATTTGCATGCATTATCAAATTTTCCCTAATATTGATGGAGGCAGTATAATGGTACACGCTACTCAAAAATGTGAATGGACACTGTGGGGGCATCTTTCAGATAATCCAAGCACTTTTATGACTGATGCAGTTGAAATGTTAGTGTTGACCTCATGTCTCTGAAGACAACAATATGTGACAATATATGCATTATGTTAGAAAAAGTACTAATTGTCATTTCAAATGCGCATTTAATCAAAATGTTGAGTTCAACATAGGTGGTATTTGCTTTAAACTAAATGTTTGAAGGATTAAACTTACATTATGATGTAATTTAGACTCTTGACTAATATAATGTATTGAAACAATATTGAATTTCTAATGATTAATGATTTAAATACATGTGCATAAATGGAGAAATGTAGTTCTGTGTTATATTGATTGGAAGAGTCCTTTACCTTTAAAGTAACTATAACATGTATAATTATGAAGAATTATTAATGTTGAATTTATATGTTTGCATATTAAATTGTGCTTATTTGAACTTAATAATCAAACGTATTGCTTAAATTCACTTGCATTAGTCTTAGTGAGGCCTGCTAGGCCTGAATTTCGTGACTGTGCAGAGAATGCTGTTTTATTTTCATAATGAGAACTTTCTTTTCAGACTTCATTCCCATGAGAAGAATAGCTTTTAAGACATAGAGAGAAGTGAAACGATGTCCTTAATTGTATAACATCCTGAACTGTGGACTGACATTATATGCAAAAAATCTATAATCTCATGTGCAGCTACGTGGATGGATGCAATTCTCATGGTAGAACTGGGAATTAAGATGACCATTTCAACTCGGAGTCGTGTGATCAATTGCTATTGGTTGGTGCCCCTTCAACATAATGTGGACTGTCTCTCAGACCAAATCAAATTGCCATATGTATTTTGATATGTCGTTGATGTAGGAGGCTGGCCTGGTTTGTAGTGGGTACCTTGGATACCTAAACCTTATCCCATGTCCAGTTATCCCTTATTAATGAAGTAGTGGTGTTCTAGCAGCTTAGGCTGATAGAGGTAGCTACAGCAGAGCAGGTTAGGCTGAACTAGGAGACATGCAAAGATCATGCAATACCATTGATAGTTACACAGTACTTATGCACAAGTAAAGACAATACTCAGTGTTACCAAAAATAAAGGTAATTTATTTTGGCAACACAGTACCAAAAATATCTTAGAGGCAATACTCCTTCTGGAGGTAAGAATTATACACAATATTAGACAAGTAATTAGACATAGGATAGACACCAAAATTAGACAAGTAATTAGTCATAGGATAGTGCAAACAATAGGAAATGCTAGGGAATGCAATGGGGGAAAATAGGTCTGGGGCAACACAAACCATATACTAAGAAAGTGGAATGCGAATCACGAATTCCCCCCTAGACAAGTGTAGTATGTGCAGAATCGCTGGGAGAGTAAGTTAAGAAAATTACCTGACCCCAGAGCCCAGAAAAGCAGGAGTAAAGTACAAGTTTCCTTTGGACACACTACACCTTGTGATTGGGATATTGCAGTAAGCAACTAAGTCTGCAAACAACAACTGCTGGATTCCTGGACCTGAAGACCTGCAAAAGAAGGGGGCCAAGTCCAGAAGTCGAAAGAAGTTCTGGGAAGGGCAGGAGCCCCGGCCAACCCAGAAGAGGGTGCAAAAGAGGAATCCCCAGTTGGACGAAGACTGCAGGAATGCACCCTAGGAAGATGCCAACGGGTTCCTGTATGATGCAGAAGATGTCCCATGACATGAAGATGGATGTAGACATGATTTCGTGTTGGAAGTCACCAACAAGTCTTGGTTACGACAAATATGCGTTTTGCTTCAAAATGGCACTGGCTGGACCCAGGAGGGACCTGTGGGCCTCTACTTTGTGTGAGGAGGAAGAAATGGATCTCAGCACTTTAGAGAGCCCTGAGGATACCAGACAGCACCCACAGGATTTCCAGGGCACGGGGACAAAGGACAGTGTGTGTTGATGGGGTCCAACCTCTGTGTCCTTAGGAGCATGCTCGTCACTGTCAGAGGAGTCCAAGGGTACCGGTTGTCATCTTAGAAGGTGCCTATAGGAGCACGGGAGTTACTCCGTCACCCCATGGGAGATTTCTTCGGTCCTTCTTGTGCAGATTGAAGACAGGGAGTCCCAAGAGCAAGCACACCATGGAAACTGTTGCAGTTGCTGGCTGGAGCTGAAGTTGCATAAGAAAAGTATCCCTTGTGGATACTTTGTTGCTGTTACAGCGGTTCCTGGAGCAGGCTGTGGTTGATCCGAGGTCAGAGGATGAAGTAGTATTTGCAGAGGATTCCTGAAGGAAATGTGCAAGCAGAATCTGAATAAAACCTACAGGAGAGACCCTAAATAGCCCCGAGAGGGGGATTGACTACCTTATCACGTATGGACCTATCATGAGGAGTCTCTGACTACATGACTTTATTGTCTGCAGTGAGATACTTGTCATGAGACATTGTTGACAATCCCAATAGTTTGCCTTGAGTGAGTATGAGTTGTGGTTGGTATTAAAGGAATCCTGAGTGCACATTGAGGATCTGTACCAACCAGAGTGAGAATTGCTGATAAAGTTTCACCTGTTATGTAATTGTGAAAGCCACAGTTGGAAAGTGTATTTCTGTACGGCTTTGAAGTGTTTGAGTTCCTACCCTGTGGAGTGCACACAGGTAGTTGTTTTTTCTCACTATAATTTGCATTAGAGGTGGTTGTGAGTGATTGTGTGAGAGACAATTGTAAAGCAACTGCAGTGTTAAAAGAAGTGAGTGTGATGTCATTTTGTGCTGCGTTGGCAAATATTGTATACGATGAAACCGCCTCTGAAACCTGCACAGTTTGAAGCCCTTAATACTTGGGAACTCATAGCATGAGAGTATGGCAAATAAATATGATAATAGAATGCAGAAAGCAATTCAGACTTTTGCAGAGGCTAGGTGGGATGCAGAGCAAAAAATGAAATGTGGAGATCAGCCATACTTGAGGGAGTCAGAATGTTTCTAGCCATTTTAAATAAAGAATGTGAACGCTCTAAACCTATGAATAGAAAAAATAAACAGGAAAGGTAGAACAGACAACAGAAGACGAGGATAAAAAGTCAGTGACAAATGAGAGTGATTCAGCTGATGAGTTTATAAATCGATCCTGATGAGCTGCCCGTCTCCATATCATGCATCTGAGTTCGTAAAAAGAAGTGAAGCAGCACAAAATGCAGCTCCAAACATGCCAACTGCTCCAACTGCACAGACCACCAAATCAGATAGTGGCAAGTAAGCCTGTAAATTCAGTGATACAGGCACCTGTAGTGAATCAACCAGTTCAGGTTGAGAATCACGTTGTGCCACATTCTTGTGAATCTGATGGTGCAATCATCTTATGTGATTTCACCTGTGCAAAAGTGTAACACAAATCAGCCTGTGCTAGATGTTTGGTCCAGTTCAGTTTATGCCAAATATTAGCCCGAGCTTACCAGGACAGAGTGCAGGAATGACAATTCCTCAGAAGCAGGCAAATCATATGGGTCTAGGTGCCTTAACTGTCCCCGTGTCTATAGGTCCCATTGTTCACTTGTATTTGTCAGGTACGTCTGGAAGCAATGCTCACTCAATAAATGTTCCAAACGTTCCTGGTGCACTGTTACATCAGAGTCTACAGATGATGGTGAACACTGGTGCAATGCAAGGAGTACCGCAGCAGGTTATGAACATTGTTCAGCCTAGAGGTAGAGGATGTGGTGTTCTGTAGATCAAAGTAGAAGTGTTGTTTAAGTCCAGGCTTTGAAGAGAACTAATCTGTGTTATGCGTGTTGAAATTTAGGCCATTAGCGATGGGAGTGTCCATTTAATAATGTGAATAATCAAGTGCAGAATGTTGGAATTCTGCAGGTACAAGGCAGTAATCAAGTATAAAGGGATCAAATACCCCAAATGCAAAATGTAAACGTTTCCTCAGGATAGCAGGTGCAGATACTACAAGCTCCAATGACTTAACAGTAAATGATTGTTCCCGAACAGAATTTGAATCAGATCGCAAATGCAAATATGAATCAGATAGCATCACAATTTCTTCTAATGGACCTGAATGATAAGGAATTTTCTGAAATTCTTCAAGCTGATAGTTCTGATGATGAGCATTGCATGCTTGAAGCATCCTTAGAAGTAGATCAACGTGGTCCTTATTAAATGCCACTGTTTTGGGCCATGATGTGTCATTCTTGTCTGACACTGTAGCTACACGTTCCACTATCAGGACAGCTGAAGTGCTAAGCTTGGCCCTTTCAGGAAAGAGAATTCAGGTTGGAGGAGTCGCAAATAGCAAACTGACCAAACCTGTGACAGAGTATGTTCCTGTAAAAATAGGTTCATTTGAAGATAAGCACCAATTTGTGGTTTGTGATTCAAGCCCTGTAAGCTTGCTTGGACATGAGTTATTGTGGAAGCTAAACTGTTCTATTAGTTGCACACCCAGAGGAATAATAATTCAAGCAAATGAGGAAGCTATGCCCTGTAAAATTGTAGAGCAGTACCAGAATGTCACATTATACCCAAGGCTGACATTTAATGATTTGTCTGAAGACTTAAAAACACAGTGACATTAGAGGTTTGAGATATTTCAGGAAAGGAAATAGAACTCATCAGAGGAGTTGTGCCTATTAAAATAACAGTGAAGCCAGACGCGGTGTATCCAAAAACACCCCTGTATAATATGTCCCCAGGGGAAATTGCTGGAATTTACCTTTTGATCAACTGTCTGATTGAACAAATAATCTCGAAAGAGATAATGGGAAGCCCATTTTAGGACTGCAGAAGCCCAATGGAAAGTACTGCATAGTCAAGGACCTGAGAAAAGTGAACAAAATGGTCGTTCTATATTGTCTTGTGGTACCAAATCCTACAGTGATTTCATCCAAATTCCCCTTAAAGGAGATTGGTTTCCTGTAATCGATTTACGCCAAGCATTTTTCTTTATACCGTTGCATGAGAAAAGTCAATTCCTCTTCTCATTCAAATTTTCCAGTAGTGTTTTGGCATGGTGCCGAGCTCCTCTAGGGTATAGATAGTCACCATCCATTTTCATCCAGATCTTGAAGAAGAATCTGAAGTCCCTTAAGATGCCTTACCACTCAGTCCTAGTGCAGTACATAGATGATCTCCTTTTTGCACCAAATACCGGAGAAGCATGCATGAGAAATACATTTACTCTCTTGGATCATTTAAGAGAAAAGGGACATAAGGTTTCCCCAGCAAAATTACAGTATTGCAAGGAAGAAGTCCTGTACTTAGGTCACCACATTGAGAAAGGTTTGAGGAAAGTGTCACAAGAGAGAATCTCAGCAATCATGAAAATGAATCCCCCCGCCCCACAAAAAGAAGTCGGAATGTTTCTAGGAATGTTTGGCTATTGTTAATAGTGGATTCCAAACTTTTCCCTTCTGACCAAGCCTTTCTAGAGACAGACACACAAGGATGTGTCTGATCTGGTACAACTGTTGGTGTTCCTTCACAGAGCTGAGACAAACCTTATACTGAGTCCCAGCTCTGGGAATGCTGTTTATAACAAACGTTTTTTGTTTATTTTGTTGTGAGAGGGATGGATGTGCTCTCTTAGTTTTGACACAGCTGCATGGAAATGCAAACAAGCCTATGGCTTATTTTTCTGCCACTCTTGATCCTGTGGCTTCAGCACTGCTTGGTTGTTTAGAGACATTCGCTGACCTGAGCATCAGCACTGAACAGTGCGAAGGCAGTGTTATGGGTCGTCATTCCATGAATGTTTTTAATTCCCCACTCAGTGGAGATTTTGTTAACCAACACAAAAACTCAGTACCTGACCAGTGCACAGTTGATCATTTTTTGTGTCTTCCAATATTAACTTTAATCAATGTACTGTTTTAAACTCTGCTATGTTATAGTAAAAATCGTGTTGAAAGTGCAAGTGACCATGAGGATGAGGTTGAGCATGACTGTCTCAATGTGACTGAATTGTGCACCAAGCCAAGACCTGACATTCAAGATGTCCTCTAAATGAAAATTACTATGTCATGTTTTTTGATGAGTCCTGTTGAAGATTGAAAGATGGTAGCCTCAGAGCTGGTTATGCAGCTTGTACAGTTCCCGGTTTAATAGAAGCCTCCCACCTTTAGATAGTCTTTTCTGCCCAAGTAGCCAAATTAGTCACTCATACTAGAGCATGCTGTGTTTCTGAACAGCTTAAAGTGACAATTTTTACTGACAGACAGGATGGTTTAGGTGTCGTTCATGATCTCAGGGAGTTGTGGACCCACAGAGGTTTCATCACCTCCTCTGGATCCCCTATTTGGAATAGTGATAAGATTTACAATCTGTTGAACACATTAAAGTAGCCTGCCAAAATTGCTGTTGTCAATTGTACAGCACATAAAAAGACTACTGATTATGAAACTTTAGGTAATACATATGCTGATGTAGTGGCAAGATACTGCACACTCAGTTGTACCTCCTTTAACAGGGAGTGGAGCAGCGAAACAAGTGTTGGGACAAGTCAAAATTTCCTGTTAAATGTTGTTGATACATGGGAGGAAGTGGAGAGATTGCAGGAAGGGGTGCCGGGGAGGAGCAGATGAGTTGGGTCAGAGCAGGATGCGTCAAAAGAAATGAAGATGATGATTGGGTTTCAAGTGATGGAAGATCAGTGTTGCCAAATAGCTTGATGTCACCTACGGCTAGACATTACCATGGACAGGAACATATAGGTAAGGATATAGGCCGTCATTACAAACTCGGCAGGAAATTCCGCAGAGTTCGGCACATTGAAGACCCCGCCGGCCAAATAAACAACATTCGGCTGGTCCGGAGGGCGGAAACAGTGTTTCCACCAGCTGGCCCAGCGGAAGGCAGGGCCTGTACATTGCGTCAGCAATGTAGCAGTGTGGTGGGTGCAGCAGCATCCGTTGCGCATATCACTGCCGGTAAATTGGGCTGGCTGTCTGTACATTAGATTACCATGTACATTATATGGCGGTATGGACCGCCATGTTCATAATGAGGGCCATAATGATCAGAACATTCAGACAAACATGGTTTAACTCCAGACTAGGAGAGATTGCACAAGCCGTGTGCAACAGATATGTCACATGGCAACAGAGGGAAAGTAGGGAAATGCACACTTGCTGCAATGAGTCACATAGGTAGATCAGGAGGTCCATTTAAAAGAATGCAGCTGGATGTCATTGAGCTGTCCATGTGCAATGGACCGAGTTATGTCCTAGTTACTGTATGCATTTTTTCACACTGGATTGAAGCCTATCCGACCAGGAGAAATTATAGTCTCACTGTAGGAAAACTGTTACTTAGGGAGTTAATACCCTGATTCAAATTTCCAACTTCCCTGGTGCCAGACTGAGGAACACATTTCATCAGGTAGGTCCTAAAAATGTTGCTTACAACATTACAAGTTGAGCAGAGATTGTATTGCAGTTATCGATCTTGAGCTTCAGGACTGGTAGAACAGATTAATGGAACTTTGTGCACCCATCACTCTGAAATGGCCAGACGCATTGCTTCTTGTCTTGATGAGTATGCACAGTACACCCGACAGAAAGACTGGATTGTCCCCTCATTAAATTATCATTGGATTGCCATGAGATTGCCAGCAGGGCTTGCAAATTTACTTGTGAACATTATATATAACTTGGTGCTGGATTGTTGCAAAGGACTGGCTGACGTGGTTCATTCTTTGTCTCATCAGTTTGGAGAAGCTACAACACAGCAGGAGCTTCGACATGACTTATGCCCAGGTGGCTGGGTCATGATCAAGAAGCACGTAAGGAAAACCTGCTTGGAGACACGCGCTGGAAGGGCAATCAGCAGGTGGTTTTGGTAAACACTACAGCTGTGAAATGTGCCGGTCTCCCAAACTGCATTTTGGATTACTCGCTCATATTCACAATTAATCCCGTGGTGATCTCCTGGATGCCTTGCCACTGCTGCACGGCTGTTCCATATTGAGGATCTACTTTGGCATATTGATGGTGACCCGTTATTTGAGTGATCCATGATAGTGGCCATACAATTCTAGTGGAGTGCCTCTCTCATGTACTGGATATGGACATTATTGTCTGGTTATTGCCAACCTTTTGAGAGTAACCCTTTAACCCACTGGCTTACAATAAGACTCTCCGGCTTTCGTTGGCACTTTTATAATATGTATAAAATGTTCCTTACTCTCTTCCTAATTCTCATGTCTTGATGATGATCCATTTATTTCCTTAATGAACAAAACATTGTCAACTAAAGTACAAAGACTCCATGAACGATTGTGATATGTACATGAGCCTATTTGAGCCTGAGTGATTGAAACACGATTGTTGTCTTGTGGATAGAAATGAATATGGTTACATTGGTTAACATTAGGTTGTTTTCTTCTTTTTTGATGTTTTACTTCCTGATTCTGTGGCTCCCTCTCTGCGTTTTTACAAAATAAATATGTATGGATGTCTATGAGACAAAACTGATCAGTCTGATTGGATTCCTATTTATAATTTAGTGTTCTTACGTACTGTACAAGGGACCATTGTGTTTTTTTTCGTTTGCATACCCTAGGTCCCTCTATACCCATGGGGCCTTTTCCCTTGCTACAGAGAAACAGGTCTCCTGAACTGGGCACATGCAAGTCACACTCACAAGGTTCCAGGTCCCCTAGTTGAAACAGTACCTGTCCCAGAATGGTTGGTTACAGTGAGCAAGAGGGAACAGGTTAGACAAGCTGTTGGGTCTGGGCATGTGGCTGCTACAGTACAAGCTTGGTCTGATGGGGTTCTGAGCAAGTCAACAACAGTGGATGGTACAGAATGGTCAAGATAGAATCCATTGACTCATGCTAGCTCGAATGCCGACGAAGGACCAGTAACTGTAAATAATAGAGCTGTACCCGGAAACAATTGGCCTAAAGAGCAGATTGTGCTAGATGTACAAGTGTCTCTGACTATTGCTGAAGAAACTGAATAGTCGAGTCAAAGTGACAATGATGCTGAGGGTCAAGTGAACAGGAGTTGAAGAGAAAGAGAGTACCAAGTCGAAAGTACTCAACCCCTAAATGTACATATTTTGCTGCCAATGACTGGGCGAAGAAGTTTGCAACCTTTTGTTTTAACAATTCCAATCCAGTTCAGTAATCATGAGTTTGAAACTGCTATGGAG
This sequence comes from Pleurodeles waltl, assembly GCF_031143425.1. Lineage (NCBI taxonomy): Eukaryota > Metazoa > Chordata > Amphibia > Caudata > Salamandridae > Pleurodeles > Pleurodeles waltl. The sequence goes on along the minus strand of NC_090437.1, from coordinate 2,933,331 downwards.
TTGAAATTTGGGATCTCATTTCACCTCGATGAACAAATACATTACGTTTTAGAAGTGATTATCAGTGATTATGAGCTGTGTCTTTATCTGAAACATTTTAACTTTTAGTATGAGGTTTTTGAACAGTTACAAGTAGAGAAAACTCCTTTTTATCTTCTGTTTATTTAGCAGCTCATAATAATCATTTCAAAACAATCGAGAGAAGAGCCGTCAGAATATCAAGGAGATACAGATTGAAAAATGTACTTTTTTTTTCTTTTTTTTCCATATCTAGTATATACCATAAAGTGCTTATATATAATACAAAGTACAGGAAGTGATCACGTGTTTTGGTATATACCACTGCTATAAATTCATACAGGTATATGTATAGCTAAAAGTTTCAGGAAGCATTACATTATCCTTATCAGTGCATACAAGAAAGTGTTAAGTGCTAATTAAAGTGCATTTCTTCCCCCTGGATCTGCTTTGTATTCAGGTGCTCTTTGGATCTACCTTGAATATGTAGAAATGCATTGGTCTCAAGTATGGCACTAAACTTATTCACTGGGAAAGTTCCCTTGAAGAATCAACTTAAGCATTCTTCAATAGCCCCCATACTTTCATAAATTTAGCCAGTCGTCCCACTTGTTTAGCGTAGGCCTCTTCAAACCTATTGATTCTTACCATTTTAGCCACCAAATGATCTAAAGAAGGAGCCTCTTCCATTCGTCATCACTGAAGACTTAAACTTCATGCAATAATGGTACCAATATACAATATAGATTGAACTCTTTCACCCGCCTCTTGTGTGGTATTAGAAAAGCCAAACAACGCAAGCCGGGGTTCATAAGGTACAGCTGTCTGGGTCATTTCCGTAAGCTTCTGGAACACAGTACCTCAAAACTTTTGGATACGTGGGCATGTGAAAAAGATATGTCCCCAGTTACCAACCCCATCTAGATTGCATCAAAAACATTGATCCAGGACTGTAGTTTTCACTCGATGTAACCTATGAGGTGTTTAACAGGCCATCCATCTTAACAGAAACCCCATTCTTTTAAAATTGGTGGCCCTCAACGCTTTGTGTCCCAATTCTGAGACATATTTCCAGTCTCTTTTGGTATAGAACATCCATTGCTTCGGATTATTTTGGTCAATTGTTTAGCCACCAATGTATTCAGGGTAGTATCCCGTATAGCCGGTTAAGGGACTTTTATTAAATAAATGTAACAGTGCATACTTTTCACAGCTAACTATCCTATATGTAGCCATAAGAAAACTTTTTATCTGTAGCCCACTGAAGGTCAGAATCCCTACATCACCCACTAAATGATTGCTTATTTCAGGCCAAGTTAAATGTCTTTCAGTGTTTTAAAAATTACAGTGTTCAGAAACCTTTCTTTTTCCACCAATATAGTGTCGCTTTAGAGATCTTAATACCCAAGCCCTGACATTCATCTAATGAAATCCATGCATCACATCTAGGAATACCCCAAATCAGGAACAGCTCATTTAAATGATACCCAAGTTGATGAAAGAACTTGTACCTTGTGCACTTGGGTAATTTAAGTATTTTAAAAACAGAAATTAGTGCAATGGAAGATTATCTTGTCATCTGTATCAAGAAAAAGTTATCAGCTGTAAGCATATTTGACATAGCTTGGGCTAAATAATTTAAAAGTACGTTTGGCAATGAGGTAAAGCTATCCCTCCTTATGATATGTCTAGTTGTAACACCAACATATTTGTCCTGGGCTGTTTATTCTGCAAAATGAATTTCAGAAATATTTGGTCAAGCCCTCTGAAGTAAGATTTGTTATTGGTATTAGGAAGAGCAGAAAAAAGGAAAAGAAATAATGGAAGGATAGACATTTCAATTGCCGCCACCCCACCAATGATCGACAGAGGAAAACAGGTCCATCTGTGCAGCAGCCCCTTGATTTTATGTGACATAATTTTGTAGTTGAAATCATATAATTGAGAGTAATCATGAGTAACAAAAACACTCAAATATCCAATCGGGTGTTGGGATGCATAAAGAGGCTGCAGATGGACGGGGAGATCATTGACCAAGGAGTTGAACAATAATATTTCAGTTTTTTGTTGATTGACTTTATAGCCGCGGATTGCTGTAAGCGTGGTGACGAAATCGAACAGTTTTTGAATATTATCTTTACTAGGCTGAATGTACAGAATGATGTGGTTAGCAAAAAGCTTAATTTTAGGCTTCCTTACCATAGGAGGAAGGACTGAACCATCGCTATGAATTTCAATAGCTAGGGGTTCAATATTTCAAGCAGCACAGGGGACAGAGGACATCCCTGGTATTCTACTATTTTTAACCTGCTTTGCTGTCATTGCATTGATAATTACTTTTGCTTTGGCCCCTTGATATAAATTGTGCAACATGTCAATATATTGTACTTAGAATCCAAATTGTGTTAATGTGTAAAAAGCGCATCCCAGTTTACAAGGTTGTTAAAAATGGGGTCTCTGGTTGGCAGTCAGTTTACACTCTGTCCAAGTAAGGACCCTCACTCTAGTCAGGGTACAGGAGAAACACACCTGGATAACCCCCACTCACCCCCTTGGTATCTTGGCATGGGCAGAAAGGCCTACCCCAGAAGCAATGTGTAAAGTATTTGTACCAACACACACAGTAATACAGTGAAAACACTAGAAAAGGGACACCACACCAGTTTAGAAAATTAGGCAATATTTATCTAACTCAAACAAGAACAAAACAACAAAATTCCAACATACAAAAGTCAAAATATGAACTTTCAAAAGAATAAGAGTCTTACTCGATAGAAAACAATTGAAATGTTGATTTTACACAAAGTACCCGGTTTGCGTAAAAACCAAAGCTGCACAGGTGAGCGTGCTTCGGAAAAGTCAGCGATGTGTCAATCCCTTACTCGCAAGTGAGGTACTTCTTCTCCAGTCAGATAGGCGATGTATCATTTTTCTCCCTCACAAGATAGCGATGCATCGATTTCCAGACAGGGCACCTCGGATCCACACCGTTTCATGATGACTTTGATGCCCAGGGATGAGGTGTGAGAAATCCGTCCGCTCGGTGTTAGAAAACTGCACTATGTGGGGTTTGCGTCATTATCAGCAGCCGCAAGAAGGTGTTGTGTCATTTATCCAGCCACGCTGCATCGATCCCCCAGCTGCGATGCAGGTGGAGCGTCAATCTTTGCCGTGAAGCAGGTGACGTACGTTTTTCAGCCGCGTTGCAGGTGGTGCGGCGAAAGTTGCCCTGCACGGTGTTCTGTGTGTGGATTTCAGTCCTTCTTCTGCCAACTTCACCTTTCAAGGGCCCAGAGACAGGATGGGATACTACTTGGCAAGGCAGGAGTCTCAGCAGAGAGCTCAGGTACTGGCAGAGGAAATCTTTGATGGCCCTGAGACTTCAGAACAGGGGCCAAGCTCAGTCCAAGCACTTGGAGATTCTTCTCAATCAGGAATGCACAACAAAGTCCAGTCTTGTCCCCTTTCACAGGCAGAAGCAGCAACTGCAGGATAGCCCAACAAAGTACAGTAGCAAGCAGGGGCAGCACTTCTCCTCAGCTCTTCAGCTGTTCTCCTTGGCAGAGGTTCCACTTGAATCCAGAAGTGATCTTGAAGAAATCAAAAGTCTGGAGTTTTGGGTCCACTACTTATACCCCTTTCTGCCTTTGAAGTAGGCAAGCTTCAAAGGAAAGTCTCTGTTCTTTGCAGGATCCTGCCTTGCCCATACCAGGCCCCAGACACACACCAGGGGGCTGGAGTCTGCATTGTGTGAGGGGAGGCACATCCCATTCAGGTGTAAGTGACCACTCCTCCCTCCACTCTTGCTCAGATGGCTCATCAGGATATGCAGGCTACACCCCAGCTCCCTTTGTGTCACTGTCTAGAGGAGATTCACAAACACCCCAACTGTCAGTTTGACCCAGACAGGGAATCCACAAACAGGCAGAGTCACAGAATGGTTAAAGCAAGAAAATGCCTACTTTCTAAAAGTGGCATTTTCAACTAACAATCTAATAACCAACTTCACTAACAGATGCATTTTTTAATTGTGAGCTCAGAGACCCCAAACTCCACATTTCCATCTGCTCTCAAAGGAAAACTGCACTATAAAAATATTTAAAGGCAGTCCCCATGTTAGTCTATGGGAGAAATAGGCCTTACAACAGTGAAAACTGAATTTGGCATTTCACTGTTAGGACATGTAAAACACACCAGTACATTTCCCACATTTAACCTACACTGCACCCTGCCAACAAAAACTGGTCAGAAAAATTAGGAAGAAGGAGGCAAAACATTTGAGGGTGACCCTGCAAAAAGGACCAGGTCCAACAAAGGTCAAAGGCCTTCTACCCGTCCACCATATATATAGCTGTTTGGTGTTGATTTTGGAAAAATAGCCAATTGCCTGAATTATGAAGATAGTTTTTTTTGCCGAAATCTGTCTCCCTGTTAGAAAGCCTCATTCATCTCCATGAATTAATTGATTGATTGACAAATGGTACAATATGGGTGGCTAAGATCTTAGTGAATAACTTGTAATCAGAGTTTAGCAAGCTTATTGGTCTATAAGAGTTGACATCTAGAGTATTTGTATCTTTTTTTTTGGTGAAAATGATTGATTCTTTAAAGTATCTTTCTCTCCCCTGCTGCCTGCCAGCCTCATAGCCAGCCTTGCTCCTGCTGCCCACCACCAGGCTCCTGGCCCCATGGATGCTTGTCCCAAGGGACACCAGGGCTATCTCCCTGCTGTCTCCTGCCTTCCCGCCTCCCCCACCACCCCTCTCAAGTATACTTAATGCTGGCCACAGCATGGCCACGCAGCAGACAAGAGCAGCGGGCGTGCCACCAAAGGCAAGCCTGTCTGTGCCCATCTGCACCTAGTCCATAGCGAGTGCCAGGACCCCTTGTCCTCCCACCATCCACCACTCTGTAGACAAGCTCCTGGTCCTCAACAGCAGATGCCAAGACTCCCGCTGCTGCACGTCCTCCCTGCGCTCCACCAATGGACTTTTCGCCTATCCCCACTACCACTTCTCCTGCCTCAAGGAACCGCCTACTTATAGAGAACACAACACCACTGCCTCCCAGAGGACCACCACTTTACTGCATCCTGCTCAATGCCCTCTCCCTCAGCAAACATGCCACAGTAATCTGGGACACCATCACCACCCTCACCCCAGACTTCACATTCATCACTGAAACATGGCTCAACCCCACCTCCAACCTCAACATCACTACAACTACCACCCCACCTTCAGAAAAAAGATGATACACCCGACTGCCCCAACAATCACGGCAGAGGAATCGCCATAATATTCAAGAAAACCATCTAATGCTCCCCCACAAACGAGGACCCAATGCCTGTCATGGAGCACCTTAACTTCCTACTTCCTGGCCTTTCAATTAGACAAAAGTCAGCAAGTGCTTGTATGGCTCTTGCCATATCTTTTTTCCTACTTTCTGAAGTCAGTGGCTTTTCAGCGGCTTTATCTGGAGCACTCTGGAGTACATGTATTTGAGCATTGCGTTCTTGATTCTTATGAGCCTGGTATGTGATTATTTGTCCGCAGGAGGAAGCTTTAAATGCTACCATCTCATCTGCTGTGCCAGAGTTGATTCTAAAAAACTCTTCAAAAAAGATACTGGTTTGTTCCCGCGAGATCGAATCTGTAAGCAGTTCTAAATTGCAATCAGAGGCGCTCCTTATTCTCAGAGCAAACTGGTACAAAAATTAAGATGGAAGAGCGGTTGTAAAAAAGGTTCACTATATCACTGGATTTTTGACAGTGCACCTGCTTAGTGTCTCAAAAAAATAAATAATGCGAGGTGTGGAGGAAAACTGAGGCGAGTGACAAGTGTAAGCCTTCAGGGATTGTTCGAGCGCCATGGATCTTTAAAACCGAGATCCAGTTTCATTGCCTGAATTAAATTATATGTATGTGGGTTTTAATTGTTTTTATGAACTACTGGAGGTGTCTAGCTCAAGATTCTGTGTTAAATCCCCATGACAAATGATTGGACTTATTGCAGCAGTTGTCGGGTTGTTAATTTATCTTAGTGGATAGATTGAATACGGCTTTAATATTTAACCAGATTTATAATATTACCGTGAATTACCACTTTGAACCATTACCAACGGCCTTTGAAGTCACAAATGACCTTACTATTTGCCAGCTGACCATGCAAGCCAGGAGAGTAGCTTCCACCCTGAGTGCAGCACCTGCTGAAGCATAAAAGGCATATAAATATTTTTGGGGGATATTGAATTTGGGAGAATTATCCTTAAAATTAGTTTGCTGCAGAAAGATTACTTCCGACTTAAACGTCTTCAGCCAGCTTAGTGATGCAAGGGCTTTCTGTTTGTTAAGAAGCCCATTGACATTACAGGAAATAATATTCATATTTTAGGTAGCAGAACCTTCTAAGGCAAGCCCCCTACTATCCAGAGGATGACACCCCTTGCTTTCTATTTATTAACATTTGAGGGTAGCCTCTCCAATTGTCAATTTATGTAGACCTTTCAAAACAAGGCTTCTCTTTTTTTTCTTCCACCTTACCCACCGCTAGCATAATCACCATCCTGCAGCCCCACTTCCCAAAGTGCTCTCACCCCTGCCTAGCTATCTCCCACTACCGCTAATTCCCCCCACTTCCCTCTGAAAGAGAGGGAAGGCTACCACCCTGTGTCTCATCCCTCCCTGAAATTGGGGGTGCCCCCACATGACACCCAGTAGCACTCTTTGCCCTGTCTCTCCTATCTACCTATAAGGGAAAAAATGTCATTGAATATGACAGACAAATAAGTGTTAACAAAAGGTTAGCACAAATATAAGGAAATCAATTTTATAAGTCAAATTCAGGGTGGCCTTTCCTCAAGGATATAGAGATCGGACTAATATCATAAAACCAGATGCGCTAACTCAAAACATTTACAAAGCTTAGGACCTGCACATATATACCAAAACTGCAAAGGTAATATGGGGCATATTAATAAGCCTCTAGCGCCACATTTGGGGCATTTATTTTGACGCAAATGTGGCGTTAAGGTGGCATTTCTCATGCGCCATATTTACAAAGTGGGGCAATGCATGCATTGCCCCACTTTGTAAACCCTTGTGCCACATTATGCCTGTGCCAGGCATAATGTATGCAAGGGAGCGTTCCCCCGTTAGGGGGGCCTGAAAAAATGGCGCAAGGAAATCTAGGAGGTTTCCTTGTGCCATTTCTTTTAGCACTTTTAACGCCTGCTCAGGGCAGGTCTTAAAAGGGGGCATACCATTATTAATAATGGGCCCCTATGTACTCTGCAGGAGTAGCAGCAACATTTTGGCACTACTCCTGCAGAGTACATCAGTAGCGTAAAAAAATGCCCCCTAACCTGTGACATGGTGAGCCGTATTGTAAATACAGCGCACACATGGTGGCGGTAGGTGGACACTAAGGGTCGCAAGGAAAGTGGCTAAATCTGTCCCTATATCTTCAATGTCACTTCAAAGAGAAGAAACCAAAAAATCCAGCACGTATATCTCCTCTTGCTCTCCCCCATTGTCTTTCCACAGCCCCTGCAGGATTGCCTGTTATTTCCTATTTATTTCAGATCTTAACTCATGATCTTCTGCAGTAACTCCTGGGGTTCCTTCAAAGTGACACAAAGATAAAGTTGCTCATTCAAATAAAACTTTAAGCTTGGGTTATTGGACAATTGAGGCTGGGACCCAACACTCTTGATTTAGCCCATTAGCCCTTTGAACTCCTTGCGTCCTCGGGCTACCTTAGCCGACATATCAGAAAACACCCTGATTTGGGAACCGTCAGGAAGTAAGAAAGATTTTCTCTGGATAGCTCTAGTCAAGATTGCCTTATTTAAACGATAGTCAGAGAAGTTTACAACCATAGTCCAGAGATATTTGGCATTCGACTACCGTTGGGTGGGAACCATGTGTTCATGCATTATAGTGAAATCTGTGGGAGCTTCATCAAATAGATGGCACTTAACTAGGGTTTCCATATACTGTAGTGGCTTATCTCATCCATCAAAAGATTCAGCACCCTCTAGAATTCCAACAAATCATAGGTTTCATCTCCGTGCGTAGTTTTTCATGTCATCGCTCTCCTTTGGGAGGCCAGCACTTTTTTCTGTAGAAAGTCCACAAATTTATCTCAATGGAGTGAATGGTCTTCCAAGTCAGACACTCTCTGCTCGATTTCCTTCATTCTCTAGGTGATTTGCTGTATCACCTCCTCAATGTAATCAAGTGTGTGTTGAAACAATGCTATCTTCTACCTTTGAGAGTTTTTACATTCACGGATTGCAGTGAGGGAAGTTTCCAGGAGGCACTGAAACTGGAGCATTGATAACTGGGATGAGTTGGCCATGGCCGTGTCCAGCATACCTTGACCCAATGAGATATTTGCACTATTGTCAAGATCTGTCATAGCCTGTCAAGTTGACTCACCCTGAGGAGACAAAATAGTCATGCTGTTGTCAGGGTCTATTGTGACCTATTGAAGAGGCCCACTCAAGGTTGGATTGGTTAAGCTACAGATTTGAAATTGATTTATGTGCTGAATCAGTGCACCTGGATGACATAACCACACAGTGCTGGACACTGCTCTTTACTGAAATCAGATCAGTAGTATCAGACCTGAGAGGATCATGAGATGGCAATATTGGTTAGTCTACTTAACTCATTTGGACCTCGGACTCCACCCCTGAGTCTGACCTCTCTGCTCCTACCTTGTGGCCTCTTGAAAACAGGGGGTCATCCTTAAGTCTTTGAAGAACTTTCTCCCTGTTTACTGCTCCACTGTCACAGTCACTATCAGAAGCCTGTTGGCTGTGAAATCCATTACTTTCCTCAATACCCAGGAGTGGGGTGTTCATTTTTGCTTCACACACGGCACCAGTGTCAACACTAATACCAGTAGTTACAGTGGTAGATATGCTGCCAGAAGTTTCTAAGACAATGGGGGTGATTCTCACCCTGGCGGGCGGCGGAGGCCGCCCGCCAGAGTTCCCCCCTCCAAAATACCGCTCCGCGGTCGCAAGACCGCTGAAGGTATTTTGGGTTTTGCACTGGGCTGGCGGGCGACCGCCAAAAGGCCGCCCGCCAGCCCAGTGCAAAACGGCCTTCCCACTAGGACGCCGGCTCAGAATTGAGCCGGCGGAGTGGGAAGGTGCGACGGGTGCAGTGGCACCCGTCGCCTATTTCAGTGTCTGCATAGCAGACACTGAAATACAAAGAGGGGCCCTCTTACGGGGGCCCCGCGGCACCCCCTACCGCCATCCCGCCAGGAACAGGATGGCGGTAGGGGGTGTCAGAATCCCCATGGCGGCGGAGCGCGCTCCGCCGCCATGCAGGATTCACAAGGGCAGCGGAAAACCGGCGGGAGACCGCCGGTTTTCCGCATCTGACCGCGGCCGAACCGCCGCGGTCAGAATGCCCTGCGGGGCACCGCCGGCCTCAGAATGACCCCCAATATCTGATATTGTTGAGGTGGATTCCATAGTGTTGACGGTATTTGGTGTCTGCTGGCCTCTGGATATCCAGGCTTTCTCTCTTCTAGTATATGCAAGACATACTTGTGCTGCATGCTTCTTGGCTAGAAGATCTTCATTTTGGTGCAGGCCTACAGTGCCTCTCAAGTGTGTCTCCTGCATTCTTAGCCCCCCTGAGGGCAGAAATCAAAACAAAGAGTCAAAGAGTGGGTCTGAGTTAGTGGCCAACTCAGCTCAGGTCTAAATACTCGTTGTGACTGAGGCGTGGGATTGGAGGATTGGAGGAGGTGGAACCTGGACAGGGACCCTACAATGGGAAGGATAGATCATCCATGCTAACTGCTCAACACAGCATGCTTCCCTTACCTCAGCAAGGCAAATGACAGGATCCCGCCTCAGATTCTTGCCACAGCTTCATGGTACACAGGAACTGCACTGTAGCTCCCTCACTGCCGGGTCCATCTCATCCTCCATCAACTCAGTACCAAAATGGGTCCAACTGCTTTGTACCACAAAACTAAGTCATGTTGCCTTCCCATAGCATGCAGCAGCCACCGGCGTTCTAATGCGACAACAAACGGCAGAGTGGGGAATCTCGAGTACTCAGCAGCAGGTCATGAGGGCTGGCCCTAGTTGAGTAGAGAAAACTCTTGATGAATTTTCTAGAAGATCAAAGAACTTTGTAAATAATTTGCATCTAAAGAGACTTGATTTTACTTTGCTCACAAAGAAAAAGAACTGAAAAAGAGACTTTGCATTTATTGATTGCGATTTTTGATTGTTGAATTCAGATTTTTGGTCTGTAATTGAAGAGCTCATTGTGTCTATTCGAAATGGAGGTAGTAAATGTAAATACATAAGAATATGTTTAGTAGTAGTGACAGTTATCATGTTAATAATATTGCTTATTGGATTGAGTCTGCCCCTAGTAAATCATTCAGAGAAAGTTAAATTTACAAGTGCCCCAAACGTAGCCATTTCCAGTGTGGATCAGAATGCCGTATACAGTGATGTGAAATATTTACACATTGATGCTTCCAGGGGTGATTTTTCAACAAATGTTGATTATAAACTCTTCGATGACTATGTTGAGACCCAGTAGAAAAATAATTCATTGGAAAAATTTGAGAAAAGAGAAGAGCTATGAAAGCAAAAATAAAAAAGGGAGTAGTTTTACAGAATTGGGAAATGGATACAATACATTCAGTAGCTGGAAATCAAGGATTTCTGGCTATTGATTGGCAACGTGTAGGGACATTAGGTATTTATACACCTAGATCAAAGACTGCCACATATATTGTAGGAACTAGTGAATTTAGACATGTGTGTTTGTACTTGTATATTACATGTACAAGATCCCACCATATCAGGTGTTTATTTCTTATGTGGAAAAAAGGCCTATTACAAGCTGCTGAAAGGCTGGTATGATACATGTTATCTGGGAGTAGATTTACCACGTGAACCATTTTAATGATCCAGTATGGAGTGAGAAGTTAAATGCCAGATTCCAAATAGGAGCTAGTGCTTCAGAGCTTGTGGGAGTAATTTTTGGTGCCATAATTTCATCAATAGATATTAAATTGAATGATTTCAAGATTAGAAAATTTTCAACAACAGTGGATAAGTTATCTACAGACACTGCAGGTGTCATATTGTTAATGGACAGGAAGGCGAAGTTTGCAAGATGTTACATGCACAACAATGTTGCACTTCTATAACTGACAATAATAAAGAAATAAGAAAGTTCATTTCAAATGCAACTGACTTGAAACAAGACCTGAAGGAGATAACAGTGATGGCTGCATTGGAAGCGACAGGGTGTGGTTTTCCAGCTATTGGAACGTGGTTTAAAATACTAGCGAGAAGTATTGTGGGAACCATTTTGAGACCCTTATTGATTATGGTCATGTGTGCCTCAGTTGCAGTTGGTTTTTACAAATTATATAAGAAGCTGAAGGAGAGAAGAGCCAAGAATAGAAGGACAAAGGGGTGATTGAAATGGAGACTAGGAGAAGTATATATTATACTGACATCATGCAGTTAGAGGACTTCAGAAGACCTTACCTAAGTAAGCCTCTGAAATGTTGAGATTATTGAAAGTGATAGAGGAGTGTTTTGTGATAACTTGATTCACCATCAAAGGAGGGACTGATATGTTGAAATTTAGTCATGTACCCCATGTCACAGACATCATCAAGATGTGACAATACATGCAGTATGTTAACCAAAGAACTAATCATTTGGTTGTAGACGATACACTGAGAAGTCATTTTAAATGTGCATTTGACTAAATTATAGAGTTCAACATAGGTGGTATTTGCCTTACACTAAATGTTGGAAGAATCAAACTGACATTAGGATATAATGTAGACTCTAGACTCCTAGAATGTATTAACACAATATTATATTTTTAATGATTAGGAATTTAAATAGAGTGTATAGATGAGAAATGCAGTTCTGCGTTATATTGATTGGAATGTATTAACAGTCTTTTTTCTTTACATTAACTGTAACATGAATAGTAATGAAGATTTATTAATGTTGAATTTATACGTTTTTATATTAATTTGTGTTTATTAGAATGTATTAATCCAATGTATTGCTTTCATTCACTTGCATTACTCTAAGTGAGGCCTGCTATGCATGTATTTCATGACTGCAGAAAATACTGTGCAATCTTGGAAAGGTATCTTCCTCTCTGCTTTGCCCCTTTGAGATGCCCTGCTAAGACCTAGAGATTTTCTTCCTAACTCTTCAGAAGTCTCTTGATCGAGCTTCTGACCTGCTGAGGCTTTTGTATTTTATTTATCTTTTGGCCACCTTAGTTAGTAACTAGTGGTCAAGGATTACCTTTTGTCCGAATTATTTCTGCCCTTTTAGTTCTTTTTGTCTTTTGCCCACATGTGTTGAGCCCCAAACACACATTCCCCTGTTTTTGGTAATTGTACGGTTTCCCTGGGCCCAGCTAAATTTTAACTCTCCTGTTTCAAAAGTGACTTGATGACTGTCAAACCTGAGCAACACTTGATTTCTGTATCTCAGATAATTTTGCTAATGTTTTGTACTCTCTTTATTGAACACTATTAATGTTAGTTCGCCTGAACTTATTTTGTCACCTTGGGCAATCCTTGGCGATCCTGTACCTTTATAATATTGTTTTGAGAATGTCTACATGACTTTGAGCTCAAGTTTGGAATAAACCCCTTAATCTTATTAGTATAGGGGTTTTCCTTGTATGGTCACATTGGTCATACTGTGCAACTTAATTGGGTTTGTATTGAAATTGTGCTAATGGTTCTTCCTCACCCTATCCAGGGTCCAAAGATCCTTTCACCTCGATGATCATTGATTCCTGCGAAGGATGAAATTGCTCCATCACGACACAGCTGACATTATCAAACACACTTTTTTGCATAGAAACATGGCTTTAATGTATGGGAAATAGGTCACCCTTGGCCAAATATTTCAACAATATTTATTAACAATACAAGACAGAAAACTGGAAGTGAACCCAGGTTGTATAATCCACAGCTAAGACTCAAATGTTTGGGGAGACCCTTCCTGCCTCTAATTACTTATTTTTAATTGACAAATTAGAGGCTGACGCCTCAACTACAACCAAACCACATGCCACACAGGTATAAGGAAAGTTGTTTACATGCAATCATACTCTCATACAACACAGTACATTCATTTTGTCTTTGCCCTCACAAGCTACCATATCTAATATAAAAATCATGCTCACAAGACAAGAGGACTCGCTTTCATCCATCAAGCTACCTATGCCTACAATCGAAGATCCTCCTTTAGATCTTAGAGTTAACTTAAAATCCTCAATGTTGGAGGAAACTCTATATACAGAGTGCAATCCATTTTCCTGAATTTCCTCCAAAATGCTAACCCTACTATGGAAATTGTAGCTAGTGGATTATACTACATATTTGGTTTCCTCCACACACTTCTCCTTCAAAAAGCTATTACTACTTCACAGTTCAGGAAGAAATTGGTAATACACCTCTTCAAAGATCACTGCCACCTTAGGAACCATACTCCTCCCCTTGCTTTTAGAAAACCACCTTGTATGATATTTCTGGGTCTGCTGTTGAGAACTCTATTGCTTCTGGGCTAGGTTTCCACTTATCACTGCCACATACAATGTACATATGTCCATGCATATGTAAGTATGTCAATGACTGAATCTAGAAAGGATCATATACTTGTCTTCCTGCTCATGTTTTCAACCATTCTGATGTGCCCAGTATGGTTATGAGACTCACAGCCCCAGTCTTCACAGGTTTGACCCAAGATTTTTGAGGAGGTGTTTACAGTAGGGTAGTGGATATGAGGTCCTCCTGGATTAACTTTTTTACATGCATAGCCCAGTTGTTCGGCAGCTTATTTGAGGATCATTGCCTGAAGCGCTCAGGCTTATGATTCTGACGTTGAGAAAAATATGATAGAAATCAGACATCTTATCACCGATAATGGGAGAACAAAGATGTGATGCCCTGTGTCTCCTTCGTGGAGAGAGAGGGAACAGCTTAAGTGTACCTAGGGTGACAGGCTGCCTACAGACCACAATCAGAACACAGGAATACACTTACATGCTCAGTTGGAAATAATCAAACATGTCCTCGCTGAAGGTAAAATTAAGTTTTCAGAAAGCTGTAGGTCTGCTGCTATACAGGTCAAAACAGGTGTTGACTGAATCAGGTATAATACCCAGCAAATGCATTACATCCAAAGCAAGAAAATAAAAAAGATACCTAAGAGCAACCAAAATGTTGTATTATTTTCTAGAAAAGCAATTGTATTGAAAGGATTGAACAACATGGTTAACAATGTAGGAGTGCTTATACTTAACTGCTTTCCAGATTGCACCATATCAGGAGTGACTGGTGTTTATGGGAAAAAGGGGCATTGCCCTGCAACGCTCGGGGAGAGGCAAAAACAGGGAACTAAACAGTGAGCACCCAAAAAGAAATTGCTGATCCTACACAGTGTGCTGAATCTCCTGAGTGAACTCTAGTGAACTTTGCAGATATCCTACCGCTCAAGTGCCAGCCGGGGGAGGTTTTCTTCGACCTGCAGGCACAAGCTATGGAAGTGACATCATATGAGAGGGAGTGCTGATTTAGAAAGCCATGGATCTGGTTGCTTTTGGGGCACATAAATAGTGGCCCTGGGAGGAGGTGGCAAAGCTCTATTCACTTTAATGGCTGGGGGTGGGGCAGGCCTATGAAGACAAAGAGGGAGTTAGTGTCAACAATTTGTTAATCATCACAGAAAGACAGGCTGTAGGAGGGGTCAGGGGGCTGCTCTCCTGGTAGTAACACATGTTTAGTACTGCATTTGGTTTCAATTTGAAAAAAACAATTATGTTGCTGAGCATGACAGAGACAAAGTGCTCCTTATCTCAACTCCATAGAGGTCCAAGAGAAGGAATAAACCAGCTGCAGACAACAACAGAAGTAGTGGACTAAGAGGTAAGTGTGCGGTAAAGGTTCTGCATCAGGGGCATCATCACCCTGTCCCACCACACTTCAATCCCTGCTTTAGCAGCTATGTTGGGGTTCTTGATGGACCTCTTCTGTCTGTAGTTCAGCAGTCAAAGGCTCACAATGAACGGGAGGGTGAGTGAGTGAAAGGAAGGATGGGTGGATGGTTGGATGAAATGGTGGATGGATAGACACATGGATGAATGACTGAAAAGAGGGATGGAAGAATGGAAGAGTGAAAGGGAGAGTCGACGTATGAGTGAAAGGGAAGGTGGATGGATTAATGGATGGATGGTTGAAAGGGTGAATGGATGGAGGAGTGAAAGGGTGAAATAATGGATGGATGGTGAGAGAAAGGATGGATGGAAGAATGAGTGAAAGTATGGATGGATGAGTGGAAGTGTAAAAGGATGGATAAGTGAAATGATGTGTATGAAGAGGGGTGAGTAAAACAACTGATGGATGAGGTAAAGGTAGGGTAGATGGATGTCTGGATGAAAGGATAGATGAGTGAAAGATAGGGTAGATGGATGTCGGGATGAAAGGATAAATGAGTAAAAGGGTGAATTGATGAATGGATGAAAACTGGATGAGTGAGTGAAGGATGGATGGATGAGTGTAAGGGAAATGTAGGGATATATGAGTGGATAAATGGATAGATGGAAGAATGGGACGAAGGGCGGAAGGATGGGTGTAAGGGTGGATGGCTGAGTGAAAGATTAAAAAAATGGATCAGCCAAAGGGAGGATGATGGATGTATGGATGGAGTGAAAGGATGGATAGAAGAGATAAAGGATGGATAGATGGAGCAAAAGGGTGTATGCATGAGAGAAAGGATGAATGAATGACTGAAAGGACGGATGAAGGGATGGATTAAAGAGGGTGAATAAGTGAAAGTATTGATGATTGAGCAGATTAATTGGTTTGATGAATGGGTGTTCCTGGACCAGTGGCCGCTCTCCTTTGTGGGCTCCACAGCTACACTACACCCTCCTTGTTTTGTGGTCCATTTGTATTGTATCAAGAGTGAATAACTATTCATTCTTGGTAAAATAAAAACAAAATGCAGTCCTGCTTCAGGTCCAGCAACAAACTGAGGCTGTTAGTGACATTGTTTGATTGCTGACGCAGATGTATAAGGGTGCCTGCGCCATTCCAGCACCGTGAGCATGTCTTTGTGACTATGTGACTGTTTGTGTGAGAGTTAAAGTGAGAGAGTCAATAAAGGAGTAAGTGAGTGAGGATGAGTGACTGTAAGGACGAGAATGTGTGGGAATGAATGTGAGTGAGTGAGAGCGAAAGACATTGTAACTGAGTGTTACTGTGGGTGAGATACAGTAAGACTGAGTAATTCAGAATGAGTGAGAATGAGTGAGAATGAGTGAGACTGAGTGAGACAGGGTGGATCTGAGTAGAATGAGTGAGACTGCATGAATTAGTGAGACAGAAAGAGACTGAGGGAGTTAAAGTGAGACAGTAAACTTAGGGGGTTATTTAAAGAGGCCTCCCCCCCCCAAGCGTGTCACTTTTTTTTTAGATGCTCCAGTGGCTCAGTCCTCTCAATCATATCTATGAGGCGACGCAAACCTACCCGGCATGGCCTTGCATGGCCTCATAGATATGAAGTAAGGCAAGGCAGCGCAAAGCTGATACTTTACTCTGTATCAAAGAGGTGCTCCGTTGGAGTTGCAGTGGGTGTTCCCACACAACACCCATGGATTTTATTGCTGCCCCAGATTTACAAAGTCACATAAACCTGGGGCAGTGCCAAAACTTTACGCCTCCCACAGGAAGGCATAACGAGGAGAAATGTTTTCATTTCCCATAGTTTTTTCTTCTTTCCATGTGTGCTGCCATAGTATGAGGACAGCGCCTCCATGGATTGCTTTTGTGCAGGAAGGTGTCTCTTCCTGCACAAAAACAATCCTGCCAGCAACGCAGTACAAGGGTGCCTTCATTGGTGCTAGACACCAAAGTGTGCACTGGCACTGGCAGAATGGACAGGAATGCAAAATATCACGTAGATATGGTACATTTCTTCCCTTTCCATTTGGCATAGGACAGCGCAGCAAAAAGACTTGTGGCACTGCCCTATGACAAATCTTTGCAAATGAGGCCCTTAGAGTAAGAAAGTGTGAGAGAACCCTTCAAGAAGAAACTCATTGGAATTTTAAAAAAAGGATTACGTCCCACCACTTAAAAAGGTCGCTAACTGTCACTGAACAGTATGAGATGAGATCTCTACCTCTTAAAAGTCAATGCTACAAGCATGCATATCTAGTTTCTTTCTTAAAAAGGCGACTTTTGAGAGTGATGGCCCAAATCCTATCCCCTAATTTACCTAAGATTTAAAAAAATGCAGGATAATTAGAAGAAATTAAATATTTGAACATAGACACTTGTATTTGTGCAGCATCGCAGAATAGTTTTCATGAAAATAAGTAGTTATTGTTTTTTGTAATCATAAAAGGTATACTTGGAACGTTGTACTTGTTTCAGCATTTCCTTATTTGCTTAGCTTTATGTATCAGCAAAACTCAGTACTTTATGTGTGTTTCAGCAACAATCAGGTATGATAAAAATCACACGTGCTTACATTTTTGAGAAAAAAACCCTGCAAGCCCATAAAGTAAAAAAAAATTTAAAAAATGAAACCCTTGAAATGAAAAATTGTTCATGTTCCAATATTTCACTGACGGAAATTGTGTATATTTCTAAACATTCAATAACGCATTTTAAAGAACTATTAACCATCAGTTCAGGATTCTAGACACCATCTTCAAGGAGTACTGGATGCTAGACAGAGAGTGTTATGCTGTTGGCCCTGGTTGGCCTCTGCGTGGGGTGGATGAGAGATCCTGCGACCAGTCGCGAGCCCATTGGAAACCAGGTGACCCGAAGAGACCCTGAGGCATTCCCCGATGGCTCGAGACAAGGAACCAAAACCACCTCGACAGGGTAAAATGGATAGATACACGAAGGTGGTGACCCCACTAGCCCCAACGACGGATTCTGCACCTGCACCTGCCCCCGACAATAATATGCTTCTCTCGACGATACAAGCATCCAAGGGAGGTCTTGAGGAGCAGATGGGGGAGGTGCACTCGGAGGTGTCCCAGCTCGGACAGGATCTCCGAATGGTGGCAGAGAGAGTCACGTCGGCGGAGTCGCGCATATCTGAAACAGTCAGGGACCTACCGAAAGAGGTGTCAGAGATCAAAGTCATTAATAAGGATGTCATGTGGCAGCTGGAAGACGCTGAAATCAGAGCAAGACGCAATAATCTCCGCTTTGTGGGCTTCGCAGAGGGACTAGAGGAGACTGACATGAACTGTTTTCTGGAGCAGTGGCTCAAGCGAGTCCTCCCGCCTGAGAAGTTCTCTGCCTGCTTCATAATAGAACGTGCCCACAGAGCCCTGGGGGGAAAGCCTCCACCTGGGGAACCCCCTAGGCCAGTGATAGCTCGCTTTCTTAACTCCCAAGATAGGGACATGATCCTAATGGAAGTCCGCAAGATGGGGGAGGTCAGATATGAGAACTCCAAGATCTTAGTCTTTCCGGACTACACGAGAGAAGTTCAAAGACAGCGGCGTGCCTTTGTCTCGGTTAAGGCCAGGCTTCAAGTCCTCCAACTCCAGTATATGCTCCTCTTTCCCGCCAAACTAAAGGTTCTGTTTCAGGGCAAGTCTTTCTTTTTCCAGTCTCCGGAGGAGGCCTGGGAATGGATTTAGGAACGACCCCGGCTTGTCAAGGGGGGGAGTGGAGAGCCTGAGAAGACATGCAGGGAAACGGGAAGTTTGAAACCTAAAGAATGGTCCCTCCCTATACGCAAAGGCAGACGGAGACAAAGAATTGGCAGAGACACAGCATGGCGACTCCCCAGAAGAGCAGAAAGAGGTACGCACAATACTGATTCGGAGGGGAACCGCAGTGTGGGAGTTTGGACACGCAGTGGCAACAAAGCGTTACACTCGCTGATGCCTGGGGCGACTTGGCCTGGGGGGGGGAATCTCCTCGCCCACTGTTGGAGGCTATTGATAAACTGGAGGTTGAGAAAGAGGTCTGGAGTGTCGGATGTCTGGAGGGGTAGCTGCACGACTGGAGGCCAGGAGAGGTGGTGAGACGTTTCCGCTTCACCCCCATTCCGTAGAAGGACTACGTCCCCTTAACAGCAAAGGGGCATGAACAAATTTTCACTGTTCGCACTGTTGGGAAGGTGGGTGGGCTACTGACCTCTTGACTCTTGTGGGGTAGGGACATGGGGAAGTGCACTCACAGGGGCCACAGGGAGGGAGGGAGGAGGATGGGAGGGGTGTTGATTTACAGACGGTTGTTTTCTTCATTGTTATTGGTAGGTTGCAAGGTTAACCCACAGTCACAGGCACAAATAGATGAGCACCCGATGAGGAGAGAGAATGTCCCCATGTTCCATTGCCTCAGCCTCGGGCGTTCCAAACGGTCAAAGAGCTTTGATACTGAGAACCATTACTCAAGATGGCCCCCAGGAGTGATGACAGGGTGAAACCCCCTGAGAATGAAAAGGGTTTTAATATCCTCTCATGGAATGTCAATGGACTAGGGGATAAGGTTAAGAGAGGTCTAGTCTCCCAATGTATCAAAAGACAGAAACCGGACATAGTGCTCCTCCAGGAAACTCACCTTAAGGGTACGAAGTGTGCTTTTTTGAGTAGGGGTCCCTATGTGGTGCTTGCTCATGCAGGGTACATGTCTGGTTCCAGGGGGTAGCAATTTTGATCCGCAAGACCCCCCCCTTTCGTGTCACTCATCGATGAGAGGACCTGGACGGTCACTTTGTGGGGATGGAGGGGTTCTGGGGACAGAGAGAGATTCTGTTGGTGAGTGCATACGCCCCACCGAGACTTCAGGGTCCCCTCCTAGATAAGGTAGCATGGATCCTAATAGCATCCCCTGCCTCACTCCACATACTGGGAGTGGACTTTAACGATGTGATGGAAACAGGGATGGATAGATCGGAGATGGGTTGACCGTGTGTCAGGCTACCCCACTATATGGTTTCGCGACTTCCCTGGGATTGACAGACTTATGGAGAAGGATGCATCCAATGGAAAGGAAATACTCATATTTTTCTGGGGCACACAGGGTTTTCTCCTGCCTGGACTATATTTTTGCCCCGGCTGGAGAGATAGGCAAAATACAGGGGGCCACGTACCTTGCAATGGGGCTATCGGATCACTCCCCGCTGATGATCACTTTGGGGGGGAGGTCCGAGGGATGCAGGGGATGGAGGCTGGGTGCCTGGGACGTGCAAGACCATGAAGTGGCAAGAGGACTACGAATAGATACTGAATTATACTTTCAAGAAAATGTAGGGTCAGTGGGATCCACGATGGTATTGTAGGAAGCCTACAAGACAGTTCTTAGAGATAGCGCATAAAAACCTAGTGGCTCAGAAAAGGCACAGAGACAATAAACAGAAGAGTGATATGGAGGGTAAGCTCCTGGATCTGGAAGTGGAGGTGGTACAAACACGTACACCCTTGCTTCTTCGGCAGCTAGACTTGGCGAAAGCTGAGTATCGTGAGACAGCAGAGAAAGAGGCAAGGGCCCACCTCCGGACGACCCAAAATAGACTATATGAGACTGGAGACAAAGCTGAGAAGCTTCTTGCCTGGCTTGGAAAGAAAGAAAGAGAAACCAGATGGATTCAGGAGATAGAGTCCCAAGATGGGAACAGAGTCTCTGTTGACAAAGATATTGCAGAGATATTTGCTGCTACTACAGAGACTTCTATAGGGCAAGGACATTAGAACGTGTAGACTGCATCACTGACTACCTGGATAGGATAGATATGCCTGTCCTAGACGTAGAGAGCCGGGAAGGATTAGAGGGAGATGTTACCCTGGAGGAGATCTCGGCAGCCCTGACACGGCTTAGACCGGGCAAGGTTCCAGGCCCAAATGGCTTCCCAGCAGAGATCTTTAAAAACTTCCGAGATGTATTGGCTCCTCATTTATTGAATATGTTTCTGGAGGCTCGTGAGCAGGGGGCCCTCCCCCCAGGTCTAAGAAAGGCTGAGATTGCAGTGATCTACAAAGGAGGGAAACCCAAATGTAGGTGCGCCTCATACAAGCCGATATCCCTGTTAAACGTGGAGGTGAAGGTCTTTGCCACTGTGCTGGCAACCCAGACGATGGGGGTTATCTCCTCACTGGTTCATATGGACCAGACCGGCTTTATGCCGGGAAGATCCACAAGACATAATCTGAGACAGGCACACGTGTCGTTGGCCACTGTCATGTATCGCCCAGAGCCTCACCTGTTCCTAGCCCTGGATGCTGAAAAAGCTTTTGATGCAGTGCATTGGCCCTTCCTGAAGGTGACGCTAATGCCTTTGGGTTCGGCCCAAAATATTTAGAGTGGGTGCAACTGCTCTACTCTAGACCAACGGTGAGAGTGAACAGAGTCCTTTCCTCAGAGTTCCCCATTGAAAGAGGCACGAGACAGGGATGCCCACTGTCCCCCTTGCTATTTACCCTTACTCTGGAATCCCTAGCATGCAAGGTCCAGAATTGTGCAAATTTATATGGTTGTAGATTAAGAGAGGAGGAAGAGAAAGAGGAACGCATTTCCTTATATGCAGACAACGTCCTCCTCTACATCACCTGCCCAGAGGTGACCATACCGAGGCTATTTCTCCTGATTGAGGAATAGGGGAAACATTCCGGTTACTGTATTTATTGGGAGAAGTCGATTCTTTATGCACTACGGGGGGCACTCACCTGCCCCTGCTGCCGATGCGGCAGCAGTACACAGAAGAGGGTTTTCAATATCTGGGCATTTATGTGACTCATGAAGTTGACAGATGACATGGTCGTAACTTAGGGAGGGTGGTGAAGGCATGCAGAACGGACTTCGACAGATGGAAAACACTGCCTCTTACATTGCTTGGGGGGGTGGCAATGGTCAAAATGATTCCTCTACCGAAGCTCCTGTATGTTTTATGAAACACATACTACCAACTCTCCCCAAGCCAGTTCAGAGCCATAGAAGGAGACATGCGACTCTTCCTTTGGGAGGGGAAACACCCAAGAATAGCTCTTAAAACGCTGCAACGTAATCAATACGCAGGGGGACTTTCCCTACCAGATATAGAGGCATACTATTGGGCGGCACACCTCATCAATGTCAATGATTGGCTATTCGAGTCAGAAGATCACCCCTCCTTCCACCTGGAGCGGCTACAGTGGGAGGGAAGGACGTGCAGGCAATTCCTATATGAGGGGAATTGGATTGGACACCTCACTCCCACCACGAAGGTGACCTTAATGGCCTGGAAAAGAGCTAATAAAATGATGGGGTGGTATAGACGTCCCACTGGGGAAATCTCATTATGGGAGGGGGGCTGGTTGCGAGAAATCAGGAAGCTTAAGGGCTACGAAGGATGGGATAGGATTGGCATTTCCAAAATTGGGGATGTGATACAGAATGGAGACCTCATGCCCTTTGAATCTATTCAATGGGAATATGCCCTAAACAGAACACAGCACTTCCAATACACTCGGCTGAGACATTCATGGAAGGCTGAGGGACTCCCGGGAGAAGGTATATCAGAGTACTCCCCTCTAGAAGGCTGACTACTAATGAGTGAGATAACGGAGAAAGCAACATCTGCAATATATAAGACCATAAACAATAATGTGCCAAATACACTGGTAAACCTGTGTATTAAATGGGAGGCAGAAGTGGGATCTATGGAGGATATAGACTGGGAGGCTGCTCTGATGTTCCCAAGAGAAGCTGCGATTAGGACACAACTCAGGCTAATTCAGTTTAAAATTCTACACAGAGTATACTATGACCCACAAAGATTACATTTGATGGGGAGGGCCAGACATCCGGACTGTATCAGAGGCTGTGGTAATGTCAGATCCTTTTTTCATGTTCGGTGGGAGTGCCCCAAGATCAGGGAGTTCTGGAGCAAGGTGTTGGGAGAACTGACAAGGATGCTGTCGGCGCGCATCCCCCTAGATTCTAAATACATTCTATTAGGCATACCCAACTATATAGATGTGCCCCGGAGAAAGCTCACGCTGTGCGGACTTGGGTTGATGGTAGCCGAAAGAGATATAGCCCGACTGTGGGGTGCATAGAGCAACCCCTCGATGAGTGCATGGAGAAAGGAAATGGATGGGTTCATGATGGCGGAAAAAAACGACATACACAAATAGAGGATGCCCGTGGAAATTCCAAAAGATATGGGAAGATTGGATTACGTACTACTCCCTAGAGATGTAGATAACAAGCGAACATGAACTCAGGGGGAGTGAGAGAGATGCCCAGATGCTTATTATTCCTGGAGAGACTGTAGAGATTAATCAGAGTGCTGAAGGACCTGAATTATGGGGCTGCTCAAAGTGCTGATGATGGGGCCGTGGGGGGTGTGGGGAGAAATGGGGAGGGTTGGGGAGGTTTCTCATATATCTCAATATGTACGAGAATGTTTTTTGGACTAGAGACATCACAAAGAGATTCCTATGTTAAATCTATATGGATCTGTTAATTCTCGGTTAAAAAAAACTTTTGAAAAAAAAAAAGTTTTAGGAGATATAATAAGTGATCTTGATGGATTCCAGGCAGTACATTTTCCAGTTGCAAAATATCTATAATACGCTTCGGAGACGCACCATAAATTCTTAGCAAAAAGCTACATTTAAGTCCAGACAGTAACCGGGCAATCGGTGCAGAATGAGTACTTAGTTCTCCAACATCTTTCTTTAGTGCAATAGCTCTGAGTGGTATTGATGCGCTCTACATTAAAATAAGGCAAATGATATAGATGTTCTTTACATAGTACCAATCAGACACATAGATAGATCATATATAAACCGACAAGTAAAATTCCATGAAATGTGAAGGAGAAGGTGGTTCTCGATTGGGCTTTTTTGTTCCCTCACGACTAGGCATGAAAGCATTAGAATAAGGTACAATGATATGACAATTTCTTATTACTAGCATGCTGTTAAGGGTTGGGATGTGGGTGAGATGTGGTCCTTACTTGAATTTTCTTTTATTTTGACACTATCTGCGGTTAATATCACCTATCGTTTATGTCATTCCCGGGGTGTTTGTCTGGTTCAGGTTTTATTTTTGTCCTCCTAATCCGCACAATCGTCTGTTTTCTACTAGGTGAGGAAGGGACAAGGATATTTCACCAACATGAATTTTAAGTGCATATTGCTTTCCTATGAATGTTTTATGGATATATTCTATTTGAAATAATTAATTGGATCATAGCCCTTGAACTGCTTTAATGAGAAAGTTGTCAGTAACATTTACAGAGTCATAACTCAGGATTCACTGCCCATGACTTCAAACTTAACCTCATGGATGACAACACAAATGATATAATTGATTACACTTTTAATGACTTTCATAGGTACTGAGAACGGATGTGGTGGTCGGAATGCTTGGATAAATGTCAACCTCTGGAAATTAGTCAAGGTCGCATTTCATCCATTTTTTTCTTGTTCACTGCAGATGCTAAACAACAGTTTGGCTCAATTTGCAAGGACAACTGCCCAACAAGGCAGAAGCCACTGTGGAGTTACTAGTGCTCCCTTTCAGAAGAGAACCAACCTGCCCGTAGGATCTAGTCCACCCCTTTTGAGGTGGGACGAAGATAGAGATGCACATGCTTGATTGCCTTCTGTAGTGACAAAGACAAGTTAAAACAATGGATTGGAGCCTGAACCAGAGAGATTACCAGTGACTGGGATCCATATATGACCCCCTGAGCACCCATTGCCCTGGCCCCAAATCTTTTATTATCTAACCACTGCTGCAGTCCTTTAGAATACATTCTCTGCCTCTGGACAAAATGCCAGCATCAATGAACAGCACACCTGCATAATTCTCTTTATCCATGCCTTGGCATCCTTCCACACCTGCATTCTGACTTCCCTTAATGGCACTTGCCACAATCGCAGAATGCCAGATCAGTGTCTGTATCCTGGGATCCTACTTCGCAAGCCTACATGTGACTAGTTCGCATGTGCTGTTCACTCAGAATGCTAACCTAAAATGCACGTGCTTGACAATCTGGTGCCATGTTCACTAGTTTACACTGCAGTGCAAACAAATAGAAGGGTCATATGCCGCCTCCTCTTCTGCCTTACAAATAGTTTCTTCTGCCCAATGTTCTTCACATACTGATTGGAGCTGCCTTCCATGACACCTTTTCCTCCTTGTCCACCTCACTTTCAATATAATCTGAACTACTAGTCGTGCAATAAGACCCCTGAGTACCTATTCTCCTGATCCCCAGTGTGCCACTAATTAACCTGGCTCCTATTTCCCAAACTTTCATGCCCTACTTCCCTGAATTACCCACATATCAGCATCAAGTGAACAGCATTCTTCCATCATGCAGTTATTACCTTTAGACTTCCACACCATTGAATCTAGGTCCAACACTATCTCACCGATTGAGTTGATAGAGGGTAAATTCTGGCTCTTTCCCTCGTGTCACGGAATCATCAGACTGTGACAAGTTTAAGTTTATGAACATAAATGAGAGAAAAACTAACATAGAAAGCTGCAGTGACACAAATTTAAATGTGCAATTTGCTTGTATTTCACATAAGCGCCTTTCTAATTACTTCACATGCAAGAAGGTTAAAGTTGATGTTAAAATGTAATTTAGACTCCAAACTAGTAGCCCACTTAGAAACCATTGTAGTGTTTAGTGAAAGAATAGTGATTTTGAAAATATGTGCAAGTGATAGAATGCAGTTCTCAGCAATACTTAATGTAACACAATAAAAAGACTTTCCCAATTTAAGTGAAATGTTTTACTCTTAATGATGAATTCATGAGTTTGCATATTATATTTGTTTTACTAAGAAGTATTAATCAAATGCATTTTATATTTCTCTTGTGTTACCATAATGTGGCCTACAGAGCTTGCATTTTGCAGTCATTTAAAAGTGTTGAATTATTTTTTTCCCCTAACCTGAAGTCTTCCTTCAGATTTCGTTCCCATGAGAAGCAAAGTTCTGTTTGTAAACAGTCTGTTGTCTAACTGTGAAAAGTCATACCCATTTGGCCTTGCAAGTTTTGTAGTACAGGAACATGGATTGAAATGGTATTCGTTTGTTTCAACCTGTTTGGAGTCACACAGTAGGGAGATGCTTCCATGACAGGCTTGGGAAAATGTTGAACTGTTGCAACCTGGAGTCTGATGATCAATTTAAATTTGATGATGCCCCTTCAACATAATATGAACTGACACCTTTGACAAACGGGACGTTTTATGTGAATCAATATAGCATTGAATATTCAAATCATGCTCAGAGTAGAAGCAGCCCTTGTCTTGGTCAGAGACAGACACTTTCCTGAGTCTTGTAGATGCCTTGCTGACCAGGTGCATTGCTGATGAAGATACTGAATGCTGTATCCCTTGGAGCTGTATCTTTCTCTCTTCCTTTTGAAAATGCCCCTTGAAATGCACTTTAATGTTAGAAAATCCGTCATGCTGAAAAATCCACCTCAATTTTTTCGCTTAATTTTAGTTAGTGACCTGTAGCCCAGGTTAAAATCCTTTTCCAAATTATTGTTGTCTTTTTTGCATTTTTGCATTTTGCCCCCATATATTCCTCCCCACACATGTATTTGCCTAATTGGGTTAAATGTAGGGTTGACCTGTGTCCAGCCAAAGACTATTGATTCTGCTGAATCTGAATTGGCTAATGATTGTGCAATCTGAGCACCATATGATTTCTATGTCACAGATATTCTTATTGACGTTTTCCATTATTCTTCATGAATGCTTAGTTTTATTGATGTTAGTATGCTTGAGTGTATTTTGTTTCTTTGGGCAACACATGGTGATTATGTATTTCTATAATTTGGTTTTGTGCATTGTCTACATGACTTTGACTTGTGTTTGTAATAAAACTTTAAACTATATTCCTGATTAGAGTTTTCCTTCCGTGACCTCATTGGTCATGGTGTCTAAATTTTTGGGATGGTGTTGATGTAATTGTTGATGGTTCACCCCACATCTTTCTTGGTCCAAAGGTCTGTCTACCTCATTGCACTTTTGATTCCTGCAAAGATGGAAAATGCGCTCTCACAGTCTTCCATAACAGTCTGGACTCCAAACCCATTCCCTGACCCTCACACATTCTGAAATGTACAACCACACGCCATAACACACTACCCAGCTGTTTCCATGAATCAACTCAATGCAGAGGTTGTGGGGAGGCAGTGGGTGAACAAGAAGTAGTCTACACTAACCTGGCTTATCACAGCCACTCATATGTATTTGCTGGTACATGTTCGTGAACTGCTATTAGAGGGAGTCTTTTTACTTTCTTAATAATGATGTTGAAGAATATAAATATTTCTTAGCAAAGAAATAATGCTCTGAGGAAATTGATGGGAAATTGATTGAATGACAAAACGCGTGTTGACGGTTATAACTGTAAAGAAACTGAGAAGCTGAGTACACAATATTAAGCAACTTGTGAATAACAAGCATTTGCAATACAATGGATCTCACTTTTTCTCGAGTTAGAGCTATTAGGGTTGGAAACTCCTTACCGGACTTTTCTTGCCACATAAACTGATAATGAAAAGTAAAAAGGTTTCACATATGCAAGTCGACAGTCGCCATGAGTGTGAAGAAGACACAGAAAAGGAAACAGAAGTTTTCTTGCAGTGAAACATATTGGCAAAAATTAAATTATCCATGTGAGCGGCAGAAGTAGTATTATCCATGTAACAGAGTCGATGTTATGCAAAGCACTCGGCTACTGCCCAACGAGATCACGATGCGTAGGAAATAAAAATAAATAGTGCACAAGTGATTTGGAAAACACGGAGCCTCGTATGTTATCAGTAGTTTACCAGTGCTGTAGAGGAGGACTAAACACAGGAAAAGGCATGATGCATGTATGCCTTTCGCTAATGAAATCAAGCAAATTTTAAAAGTAAGCTCACAAACCAAGCAAACTGATGGGAGTGGTTAAAAGCCCACAGAGAGATTACAACAGGGGCCAGTGCACTTGCACGTACTTGCCCCTAAAAATGAACACTACAAAAAGACTTTGGACCTCTTTCGTTCATAAGTGCAGTTTTAACAAGAGCATTTTCACTGTATTTCTGAATGTTACGAGGGCTAAGGAAAGCTGAATTTCATCTGTGAGACCATTCTTTATTTCAAAAGAGATTGAATTAGACATTTAAAGTGACTATGTCTTATGCTCCATCAGGTTGCAGAGATCATTACCTCTTCCTTCCTGGCTGAAGGCCTCCCCCCACCATCAGCACTAGATAGTTTGGGAATGCTCTGCCTCCACAGGAACCCCCACAGTGGCAGCTCCATTGATGTCAATGAAGCTTTGCTGAGTTGTTGCCGTTTTGATGTGGAAAAGATTTTTGTTTGTCAAGAAAACCCTACTAAAGCAGGATGGAGTTTATTTTTGAAAAACATAAATATCAAGGACTCCAATATGTAGGCAGTTTTTTTTCTGGTTGTGGGAGCCACTGAGCGATGTTGCTGCTCGGGGCCACCATGCGATCCAGTGACAAGGAAATCTAGTGATGGATGACACACCATAAAATAGGACAGTAAAATGTTTATGGTGAGCCCTGTGGCAAACGGACTGTCGAGGAAGAGGTTTTCGAGGGAGGAGCCAGTGGAGGAGGTAGTGGAGGTTACACTGTTGGACACACAGCACTTCCTTCGAGTGGGGGAACTGTGAGTTTGCTGAGGTGAGAGCACTGTTGATTTCAGTCAACCATTCCACCAAAGTCTAAATGCACCTTATGTTATTTAAAGGTCCACTGTTGTTGGAACAATAAATGCAAACACAAATTTACATTTACTCTCACAATTTTACATCACCACTCTTTATTTTTTTGGGTTGAATTGTTTAACTGGAGGGATGCTTTCAATAAAAATTGTTAGGAGAGGAAAACAACAAAAAGCTTTTTTAGCAGCAACACTTCTCTGTTACAGACTACACATTTCTTGAGTTCAAAATGTTATAATACAGAATTATAAAAAAAGAAGTACGTCTCTATTTGCAAGACTCTAAACCCCAAAACGTACACACACTCTCTCCCTATTTCTGTTTAGAAAGACATCCAAAAATGTAGTTTATTTCAATAAATGCAATATTTCGCACTTAGCACCCCTGCCAATAAACATCACTCTCTATTTCCACTGCTCCTTAAGCACCTCTGTGTGCCTTGCTTTTGTATAATGTATTTTAACATCATGTATCAGCATGATTGTCGGGAAATCTGAAGTTAAATCTGCCCCCCCAATCATACTGACCAAGCTACACCCCTGCTGGCCAGGTTCAGAAAAGAGGAAAATGCTATGGCCCAGACTTATGTGAGCCTAGCATCATTCAAACGCCATGTTAGCACAATTTTTTACGTTAATGTGGCTTTGGAAGGCCAAACATGCTGTGCCATATTTAACTTTGTAACCCCTTGAGGCACATTATGCCTGCGCAAGGAATAATGTATGCAAGGGGGGCGTTCCGGCGCTACGGGGGATGAGAAAATGGTGCAAAGAAATCTAAGAGATTTCCTTACATCATTTTTATCAGCATTTTTTTATGCCTGTTAAAAGCAGGCGTTAAAAAAAGGTTCCCATTGTTTTCAATGGGCCTCTGGGTGCTTTGCAGGAGTAGCGTCAACATTTTTGATTCTAATCCTGCAAAGCACTGGACTAGGGTGAAAAATAATGATGCTAGTCTCCCTAACTAACTGCCATGGTGCACCATATTTTAAATACAGCGCACACATGGTGGTGGTAAGGTGGCGCTAAGGGGCGCAAGAAAAGCAGTGCTGCACTAGGTGCAGCACCACTTTTCATAAATCTGCCCCTATGAATCATAGGTTTTCACCTTCAACTTGTGTGGATGTTTGTACTTATGGCCGAATTGAAAAAAAAAAATCCTAAGATTACTAACAGCAATCTAGGCAGAAATGCAAAAGATTTCCGATCATCTTCATTCTTTCCTACATTTACTCTCCAATTTCTAGCTGCTGAACACACTGTCTGCTGCTTACTCCCCAATTTGCTCTTTAAGAGCCTTCATCTCCTTAAAAAACAAGGCCTCTGTCTTAGCCTCCTAGGCTTCTCCTCTAACCTTCATTTTGATCTTTACTAGATACTAGGGTATGGTCCTTATTATGCTTGGGAAGTTGGACCAAAAGAACTGTAATGACAAAATAGTACCTACGTAGGTTATCAATTTAAACACTTCCGGATTCACACGGATATGTCACCTGTATCAGCCCTGCTTGCTACAGAAAAAAACTCAATTATCATAGTAATTCACATGTTCAGAAATGAATAGGGAGCCCAGCCACTTAAATGATGGTGTTAAATTGTACATCGTATAAATCATTCCGATTTTATGTCCATTAAAAAGCACTCCATTCGATAAAGGCATGCAATTATTAGTTGTGATGTATGTTTTTCACCGCACAACGCCATTCTGCAAGATACAGCACTTGAAGTGACTGAAACCCTTTTGAATAAAAGAGGACTACCACTTCAAATACCAGCTGACATCGTTCTCTCATCCGGGAAGATTGCTCTGGCAAGAAACCTTATTTTATCAATTTATCTAGAGTACAAAGGTACCATGATTTCCTGGCCATTCTCACATGACATAGCTCTACTTTTCATGGCAGAATTCCATTTCTATTTCTACGGCCCTAGCGCCACAGGAGCATCACTTTTTGTGATGCTCCTGTGGTGCTAAGCACAGCGCTGTATTTACAAGGTGGTGTTAAGCCACTTTTTGTGGGTTAAAGCCACCCTGTAAATACCGCCCCTTGCCAAGCAGCACTGTGCGTGGAAAGAGCGTGCAATGGGTGTTGCTGTGGGCGTGCCACAGCAACACCCATTGCATTTTGAAGCTGCCTCAGTTTTATGAAATCACGTAAACCTGAGGCAGCACCAAAATCTAACGCCACCCCCAAGGGTGGCGTTAGCAGGGCGCAATGAGGAGGAATACTTTTATTTTTTATTCCTCCTCGTTGTTTGCTTTTTCTATGCATGCTGCATTCTGGCGCAGGCATAGAAAAGGCAATATGCCAGAAATGATTGTTTATGTGTGGGAAGGTGTCCCTTCCTGCACATAAACAATCATTGTAAAATGACACTTTGGCACTTCTGTGTGTGCTGCATTGTGCAGCACACACAGAAGGGCTAAAGTGCCAATAGTGATTGTTTATGTGCAGGAAGAGACACCTTCCCGCACATGAACAATCACACCCCTCAACACAGACATCCTTGCACGATGGTGCAAGGATGCCTGCATTGGCGCTGGCAACTAAATTTAGCGCCAGCACAGGCGGACATGCAGGGGTGCGCTGTATTCAGTTCAATACGTTGCATTCATGCATTTCTAAAGTGACGGAGTGCGGCGCTGCAAATTTTGGCGCAGCATCGCACTTTTCAATAAATCTGCCCCCAAGTTTCTTATATCAAGTCATAAAGAACATATACTTTTTCACGATGTTGTAGCAAAAGAAGATGAGAGATTCCTATCCACCACTCTGTACTGAAAGTCAACACATAATAACAGTTTACTTAGGTATGAGAGTTTCCGAATCATACATTTGAAAGATTATCTACCCTAGAAGTAGTTTCTCGGTATCCGCCAAAACTGTTCCAACTCAACAGAATATTTGAAACACAATGAATTTGCAGCATCGAAACTGAGGGAACAAGCATAGTCCCAAAATTGGTGAAACATGCATGCAAAAGAGCCCTATATACACAAAGGGAATCTTTTTTAGAAAAGAATGCTAACAAAACTTCTGAAGCCATGGTTGCTATGACCACGTTTTGGTCCAATCCCAACATATTTCAGACGAATCATCAATCAGAACTGACATATCTTTTCTACGTGCACTCAAACCTTTGAAGGTACAGAATTCAGCAACTCTGGCAAGAACGTTATACACCGGAGTATTTATAAACTGCATTTATATTAGCAAATTTGATGTCCGTCACTCCTTGCCCTTGTGAGATATTATACTCCTTGCCCTTGTGAGGCAAAACTACTCAGGAAGTTCACAAGCGCTTTTTTGTTGACACAAATAATCCATCAAGTGCAAGGGGCATACAGCATTTTTGGTTAAGCACTTCACTGAATTTGATCATCTGGAAAAATACTTGTAGGCAGTGTTGGCTGTAGTGTCGGTCAAGGACAGAGCAGGAGATATTCATTATTACCTGTTGATGAAAGAAATGCTCCTTATTTTTAAACTTAAAACACTTTCTACAGGCCTGACGTGGGAATTACAGAATATCCGATTCTCTAGCTTGTGAATACAACAGCGAAGCCATATTTCTCATACCATCATTTTGCATTGCCCTACGTATAACTGGATCCTGTAGAAAAGTGGAATATACTTGGGGTGGCACGTTTGCACCTAAAATAAAAAAGGCCACCACGGACAAGATATCACACAAATTACATCAAATAAACCAGTACTCAGTCCCTGTTAACATAACTCAAAGCAGTCAGGCCTAAACCAAAAGCTTTGTTTAAAGTGTTTAGCAGAGCAGAAAAAGTAAAATAAAACACTAAAAAAAAATACCACAACCAATTTATAATAATAATATTAACAATAACAATAGGATAATGTTATGAATAAAATAGGAGCAAAAAAATAATCATCCAATAATATGAACCAGAAATAGGAATTTGTAAAGATTTAAAGTCAATAGTCATGGTACACCACGACCCAGGTGTAATTTCAGGCTGACCGTAAAGGAGCATAGGTTAGATACACCAAATTAATTGGTCATGCCACACTTCAGAAAAGGGATCTGCCACTGTTGGAATTTCTGCTGCATCCCAACTCAGAATGAGATTTAGTCATTTTTAGGGTCGAGCCTGCTTTGCATGCGCTCGCGCATGCGTATCGCAGCGAGACGCTTTAGTTCTTAGAGAAGGGCTCGGAGCCTTGTCGACGTCACATCAGTGTGTTTCATTGGTTCGTGGGCTTGCCCAGTAAAATCTGCTTGCTTTCATTAGTGGAAGGCATGTACTTCGCCTTTTCCGGTGGTTAGCCCTCCTCGAGCGCAGCGACCAAGTTCAGAAAACATGCGTGGCTCACTGTTTTCTGTCGGATTGTGGACTACTTTTTCTCTATTTTCCTAGCGCGATTTCGCTTGGCAGAAGTCGAGCGCTTTACACAGTTAATTTCCCTTTTTCGGGTTACTTGCATAAAAGCACTTTTGTCGATAGATGAAAAGTCGGGTTAGAAGTTTACAACGCAATCAGCTCTAACATGAGCAAACGCATGACCTGTTGCATTGCAAATGACTGTTTTCAGTAGTGCAGATCTCCACCTGGGACGAAGCTGAAATCCAATCTGTCACTGTTAAACTGCCAACAGGATACGTTTCCCTGTGGTCCCGCTGAAAGTCCTGGGGAAAAGTTTTCAGCACTTTTTAGATTTTCTTCTGGTACCCAAACCACCACAGAAGTACACCTCTAAGCCACCCAGGACCTCAGGAAAAAGTACTTAGAGACTCTTCGAATGTCAGCAGAGGACACCAACAAACCCCATTCCCGGTCCTAGCACCACAGGTACATCCTCATAAGGAATGTCCTCTTCAGCTTATTTTAATTAGAACTACCCAGGGTCTTTGATTTCTTTCAAAGGTGAAAAAGTTTTACATGTGCATCAGACTTACCTGTCATGGAGGATGTGACACAGTTGTGCCAACAGGACAGTAACGAGTCCCCATCCTGAATATTCAGCTATGCTCAGACTGGTCCTCCCTGCCTTTTCATGCGAACCTGTCAGTGAAAGTGGTCTATTGTACAGCTCCTGGATGGAATTTCACACCTCATTACAGGAATGGCAGCAGCTGCAGACTAAAGACCTAATTTAGAGTCTGCTGTATTACAAGTGCATTATATCCAATGGCACTTGTAATACAGAGGATAGGATATCCATCACGTTTGTGAGGGAGTAACCTGTCTGCAGAACTCTGAATTGGGCTCTAAGGCTAATTAAACAACAGTGGTTCAGGCAAGTAAATATAACTGAAAGGTATAGGTAAAGGTTGGAAAAGGTATTTTTTTCCAACTATTTAGAAAAGAACTGACTCTACGATTCTTTTTTTTTTTTTTTTTTTAAGTTAAGTAACATTTTTTAACAACTTTTACAAATGCAGAAATGGTAATTTACCCTGCTTTACCATTCTTTCCTATGGGAATCGCTAATCCCAATACAGCAGCGGTCTCCAAACTTTTTAATGCTGCGCCCCTGTTGAAAAATAAAAATCATTGCACCCCCCTTAGAATTTTTCACAAATATTTTATAAAGATGGCAATGTTTAAATATGTCTAGATGTATTTAAGCATTGCAGTTAAGTATGGTTACCTTTTTAAAAGTGCAATAACATGTTTCTGCTTAAAACAAAACACTGTTATCTGTGTAATGCTTCTTTTGGCCAGTGCCAGAGGAAAAGAGAAAAGTGGAGAAGAAGGTAAGAAAACAAAAGAAAGAAAGAAAAAGGAAAACAAAAGAAAAAGAAAAAGGCAAGAATGAATAAAGAAAGAAAATGAAAGAAAGAAAGAACGAAAGAATGAAAAAATAAAGAAAAAGTGGATGACACTACAAAACTGTCTCAAATGAACACAATCATATCAAGTATGCTGTGAAAAAGCAGCAGTCAGAAAAGCAATACACTCTAAATAGAATTCATAACATCATTATCAGGAGATGGGTGGAATGAGATGGCTGGATGCCCTTATATGTAAACATATTATATTTGTCATCTTGAATCTGCGTGTTGTTTTGATAAGAGCTTTCCATACTTTGGGGTGGTGATTTTAATAATCAATAATGTCCCCAGTTTTGGGGTTTGCCGAATTTTCATGACATCAACCAATCTCATTTCATGAATAACGGCTACGGTGACAAATTGAACTACCAGTTGTTTAAATATGATCTTGCATGTTCTTATGAACTTTTTATCCCTTCAGTTCCCTTCAATGGCACATTCAACGGAAGTGGCAATAACATCATGATCAGTTATATTTTGTCATCTCACAGACTCAATACAGTGATTA
This sequence comes from Pleurodeles waltl, assembly GCF_031143425.1. Taxonomy (NCBI): domain Eukaryota; kingdom Metazoa; phylum Chordata; class Amphibia; order Caudata; family Salamandridae; genus Pleurodeles; species Pleurodeles waltl. The sequence continues at coordinate 2,898,220 of NC_090437.1, read as the reverse complement.
TTATCCGCAGTGTCAACCTTAGTTTGAGCTGTTTGATGAGCCAAGCGTAGATCGATAATAAGTGCACAGTCAATAATATTGAAAGAGTATCACGCAATGATGTTTCACTACGCTGATCCTAGGTTAATCTGACCAATTTCTTAGAAAAGATCATTAATGAACAAAGAGAGGCTTTTGAGATTTGTTTTGATGATGCATCTAATGCTGATGATTTTCTGAAAGCTTTCCTTATTATTTCTAAGAGTATTAAAAAACATTTACTGGTACTAGGCATCCGTTTAACCACAGTAGACAAGGCTGGTTTGGTTCCAAATGTTCTAAGTCCCACAAGAGACTTAAGGCTGCTCTCCACAAATCTCCAAGGTGCATCCAGGAAGTGCAGATGTGTAAACGTGACTACAAACTAGCCCAGAAGGGTAGGAAAAAAGATTTAAAGCATGAAGTGTGGGGCTCCTTAATTGAAGCAAGCACAACTAAATATAGCTCAGCCTTTTGGCATATTATAAATAGTCCTTTTTTCAGAGACAATAGGACACCAAAATCGGAGGCTGCCATTACTGAATCTGACTGGGTGGCTTAGTTTATGGAACCTACATGCAGTGTTGACAGCCTTTCATTTTCAATAGATGAGGTAAAAAGAGCCCATAAGGCTAGCAAGAGGGAAAAGCTCCAGGCGTGGATTGTATCCCCGTTGATCTTTTCAAGATCCATATACCCTTCCAGGGCCCTATACTGACCTTGGTGGTGAGGGTGTTCTGTAGTTTCGGTTTCTTGAATACCTGGAAAGATTCACCAATTGTTCCCATTTATAGGAAAGGCATTAGTCTAAGCCAGCTTGTTAACATCTATTTGGGCAGAAATCAATGAGATTCTCTCTGATCTTTAATATGGTTTTCATAGAGGTCTAGGGATGATTGAACAGGAACTAAGGGTCTCATTACTAGTGTGGCAGTCTGAGAACTGCCACACTCACATTGACGGTTGGTACGTCGCAATCCAGGTGGTCTAACCACCCAATTACAACCCTGGTGTGCAGACCCACCGGGGAACCGCCATCCCCGCCAGGAGCATGGGCAGTGCAGGGGTTCACCTGCCCCCCCCACCATCAGAATGCATACTGTCTGCTGGTCAGCCCCCTTCTTTAAGGGAGCGAAGTGCTATCTCGTAGCACTGTTCCCGCCGGTCTAACCGCAGGAAAGCTCTATTACAATGTTCCCGCTGGTCAGACCGGTGGGTACATTGTAGTAGGGCAGAGCAGGACACCACCGCCATGGTGGGGGCATCCTCCCTGCGAGTTTGGCAGTCCCAGGTTGGGACCGCCAAACTCGCAATGAGCTCATAAATCTCAATCTGTTAGTTGGGAAGTATAATTTGATTAAGAAGGTCCATATGTTTCTAGCATTTGTGTACTTATCTAGTACGTTATGGTGTGGTATGTGGTCCATTATGACATAGCTTGGGATAGGCCCATAAAAAATATTTTTCCTCAGAGAGTAGCATTTAGAGAGCAGGGTTTATTATACGGTATGGCCTCACAGGCAAATGCAACTATTCGTTTTGCATAGAGAGGGAAATCAGACAGGGTTGTGTCCTTTTTGCTTTTTTGTTTACCCTGTACATCAGCAGCTTGGCTAATGTTTTGAAGCAAAACTGTAGGGACCTCCCACAGATAGGAAATTGTTTAATTCCATCTCTCCTTTAGGCAGATAATTGCATTCTCATGGCCCATACCACTTGGGTCTACAACAGTTACTTAGGTGCTTTGCTAATTGCATGCAGGACCTGGGTCTAAAAGTAAACTTGGGCAAAACATTTATAATGATTTGTGGGAAGTGGTTTTCTCTTGAGAACCCCTCCCCCCTTATATTTTGTTTTCCTGAAGTGTTTTATTCTATTTTTATTACACCCTTCGGTTTTTAGTAGTTTTGATTATGGTTCCTAAGCTAAAGGTATTAGAGAAGCTTGGCTTTCGGTGGTAGGGATGTCAGGTGTCTGTCCTGGTATATGAACCTTCCTTCCTTCATTTCTCCATTTTTAATAGAGATTTGTTTTAATGATTCTTTAACGTTTATCAATCTGGTATGTTTTGGAATACGGATTAAGGACATGGAGGCATTCAAGGTACTTTTCATCTAGGAAGGGTGGTGTCAGGAGTCTTTTCAACATTACAGTATAAACACCTTCCCTTTTTATCTCTTGTTTTCCCTAAACGTTTGCTTGCTTTTACATGTGTTATCAGGTTTTTTATGGTTTATACTCTTGAATCATTATATGCATGGATTCAAGACATTTGGACTGTGAAGAAGGGAGGGGCTTGACAAAAGCACCCCATCTATTTGAAGAAGACAGACTTCTAGATGTAATTTGTTTTTTAAAGTTGTTGGAATTTCAAAGTTTGGGGGTTAGGGTTTAATAGTGTAGTGTACAGGCAATTTGATTGAGGTAGTCTACACTCGAAAACATGCTAAATTGTTGCACTTCAGAAAGTAATTGTAAATTCATTTCTTTTGATTTTCTAAATTTGTGTTGTAGACTACTGGAAAAAGACCACACTTCTCTGAATTCTGGCAATCTTTGTTCTTTTTTTCTAATTTTTGCACGCAGTGGCAGGATGACATTGTAGCTGCAAAGTCATTAGGCCAACCTTCCATGGCACTAGAAGTCCTTGCAACCCTGCCCCCCATCCAGGTTGTATAGCAGTTCTGCCATTACAAATTGTAACATGGAGGTCTTCTGCGACCAGACCTGTTTAGACTGTCAATCCAGTTATCCTCAAATTCTCATCTAATTAATCAGGCCAATAGTACAAGGGCTAAAATGAATAGTTTGTATTAGTTCAAACTGCAATGTAATTTTCTGTATGTGTTTTGTTTTTGTATTTTAAGCAATATTATAAGGAAAAAGGAGAAAATAGTCCCTGAATTTGTGTTACTGGGAATATTTGTTTATTAGCTAAAATCATTGCTAATTCCTAAACAATTGAATGTATTCATTCAAATTATTTTCTGAGCTGTATTCCTGTTATGTGTTATATATAACTGTTAAAACTTTGGTATGTGGATTAGAATGCATGTCTGTTAGTAGACCATATACCAAAGGCATGCTGGCTTAATTAATTGTACCATACAAGGTGTATATTTGGGTGAATGGATAGGGACATGTCTTAAAAAATTCCTTTCATCTTCCAAATATTACTTACCCACTTATTTCATGGGTTAAACAATAATATTGGGTAGAAAATATCAGTAGCTGTTTTTGGGAGTCTAGGTTATTATATAGGAACAGATGTTTGCTAGTAAATGTTATTTTACATTGTTCCTGGAGGTTAATGTCAGAATAGGTTGTGGTGTGACGGCTCAGCACATCTGTCTTTTCCTATATATTATTTTGTTCAGTTTAGGATGACAGGCATCAGCCCTGCAACATGTTGAGGGATATTCCGGTCAGCATCTTCTAGAACTGAATCCGAGGGTTCACTGGAAGTGTTAGCCTTTGTTTTGATTTTTTAATTATTTCTTTGACCACAACATTCAAAGCAGAGGCAGACTGGTTATGTTCTGATGCTCTCTCAGCAAAAGACTATGGGATAATTGTTTTTCCCAGGCCAGGCCAGAGAAATACCCTACACACTTCCAGTGAGCCTGAGATTCTGAATATCTTTCTCTGCAATGAACGTAGCCCCTGTGCCTTAGCAGCCAGTGCCCGCTTTTTGAAATTACATATTTGGCTGTCATACTCTACTTTTTTCCTACTTCTGTTGAAATATTAATAGTACAAAATAAATGCTAATGAATTTTGACAATGTTATTTATACATATGTATTTCCTCTATATTAGTTTGCTCTTACCATGGTTTTGGAATGTTCTCTTTCTGTTTGCTCTTCCTTTTCACCCTATTTTCTTATTTTCTAGGTTTGTTTTGCGTGGTTATTTCTTTGGGATCATTTTTCATCCTTGGGTAAGTTGGTTTTGATTCTAGAAATGTTACTTTTATAAAGTTTTCTATTTATGAATTATTATTTCCTCTCTGTAGGTAAAATTGTGTTTGTTAATAATCCTTTACTGTACATTACAAGATAATTTATTTTTTTCATCTAGGAGATTTCATTTGGTTGTCCTGTGTAGAAACATGTTCATAGTTGTCTTTAAAAGAAATTTGAAAATGCAAATTAATTTTTTAAAGTGTGTTCCTCTTTTTTGAATTATTGGATGTGCAACATATTGCAGTAATTTGGACTCCTTTTCCTCAAAATATATTGTTTCTAGGTTCCGATATATGTCTATTCTGTTGTAGGCTTCTTGGTTTTTCAAAGCACAATTGGTCCTTTGGCAGATTTTTGACTGAAAAAATAATAATTGTAAATTATATTTCTTTTTACTTAGGAATCATATATGGATTATTTTAATTGGTAAAATAGCTGTGTGTGTTTACCCTATGTATTTGCAATATTGCAACATTCTTGCGGAGCTAGTTTGGTCATGTGACCACAATAGAGGTCTCTAATGAGTGGTTACAACATGTTGAGTGCTTTTTTTATATGTTTTACTAGAAATCGTTTTTAGTTACAAAAATATGTTGTTGATTTGGTAAGAAATTAAGATTTTTAATGACTCAACCATACAGTCTTTAAAAGCTGTTTTACAATTATAACATCTTAGAGCAAAACAAAAGAAGCCATTATTTTGGATTTGCAACAATGTTCTCACATCGTCCCTAGTTACAACGCCTATACCTTTGCAAAATAATTTTCAATTTAAAATACAGGAAATATTTTTTGTCTCTGAGCATTTATTCATGATTTCAAATACTTACAAACATGCAAAGTAAATAAATGGTGACTTAAGAAAATATGTGGTAAATGCCTTTGCCATATAAGTAACTAAACTGTTAAGTAAGGTCAGGCATAGTAAAAACGGCAACATAATGCACTGTGTTGTCAAATACTACTGGTAGACCTGGCATCCTTGGCAGGTTTTCCCCCTACCCTTTTGCCTTTCAGAGTGCCTGTTTATGCTGACATCATTTTTGTGGACTTTAGGACTATGTGCCTTTTACCACTGCTAGCCAGTGCTAAAGTGTGTGTGTTCTTTCATGAAAACCTGTTAGATTGGTTTATACCCAATTGGTATATTTAGTATACTTGCAAGTCCCTAGTAAGTTGGCACTATCTGTGTCCAGGGCCTGTAAATAAAATACTATTAGCTGGCATGTAGCACTGATTGTGCCACCCACTTAAGTAGCACTTTAAACATGTCTTAGCCCTGCCATTGGAGGTTGTTTTGCAGTTTTAAACTACCATTCCAACCTAGCAAACCCACTCTTTTGCTAGGTCCAACCCTTCCTTTTTAATACAATAACTTCACCCCTAGGGTAGGCCCTGGACAGCTGAGAGGGCAGGGTGTAACATATTTAAAAAGTGGGACATGTCCTTTTACCTTTTACATATCCTGGTGGTGAAAAACTGTTAAATTAATTGTTCACTAGTGCAAGGCCCATAGGATGACATTGGAGTTACCTTATAATGGCCCTCCTTACAACCCTGGGGGTAAAGTCGGCTGACCGCCATGCTGACGGCCGCCAACATACCGTGTCCGCGGCGGAAATCCACTACGGGTATTATGATCCACACTTAGAAATCCTCCACAATACAGACACCCACACAAGTCCGCCACACCAGAGGTCAGTGATAAACTGGCGGTACCAAAACCCACACCGTCACACCAACAGGAATACGCCTACACTATCAAGACCCACGAATCAACGCGGCGGTCATTCAACCGCGGTAAACCATTGGTGGTACACAGCGCTGCGATCAAAATACACACACCTGACACACATATACAGACCACACCCACACACTCACACCACTATAAAACACACACCAACATTTCCCACAACCTCTTACAACAACATTTTGGAAGAAGCAGAGAGAGAGAAAAGCAAAGACAACACCAGCATCCAGAGGCATACAACACCATCACTCATACACCATCCACGCACAAAACACCACACACCACAACACATCACCCCACACATCACATCAACCATCGCCTCGCACATCACTCACACCACATTATGGCACCTCAAAGACACCCCAGGTTTTCTGAGGAGGAGCTCAGGGTCATGGTGGAGGAAATCATACGGGTAGAGCTACAGCTATTTGGATCACAGGTGCAGCAGACATCTATTGCAAGGAAGATGGAGCTATGGCAGAGAAGTGTTGAAAGGGTCAACGCAGTGGGACAGCATTCAAGAACACGGGATGACATCAAGAAGAGGTGGAACGACCTACGGGGTAAGGTATGTTCCATGGTATCCAGACACCAGGTAGCCGTACAGAGGACTGGCGGTGGACCCCCACCTCCTCCCCCACAACTAACAACATGGGAGGAGCAAGTCTTGGCAATAATGCATCCTGAGGGCCTCGCAGGAGTAGCAGGAGGACTGGACTCTGGTAAGTCATATCTCTACTATTATCTCCCCCCACCCTACCTGCATGCCATCACAAATCCCAACCCCTACCCTCACACCCATCTCCCAACACCTCACATATACCCCACTATCACAACCCACACATCCCAATACCAAGCCATGCATGTGACAACAATGCATGGACACCCATCACAGACCTGCATGGACACCCATCACCAAAGCATGTCCAAGGGAGAGACTCACCCAGGGCACACAATCACCACTCACACAAGGGCCAAAGCGATATTGCAAGCACAGTAGTAGAGGGAAACACACCCATTGCACATGATGGCACATACAGATACAATAACAATGCATTTACACCCCAACAGGACCCCTACACAACTTCACTGGACAGGAGGTGCCAGCCATATCCAGTCCCCCCACAGAAGAGGCCCACAGTGACGACAGCAGCTCGGCACGCCTGGATCAAGATGAACACCCCGGCCCATCAGGGGCCTCTGGACAGTCGGTTCCCCTGCCACAGTCCCAAACCACCACTGAATCTACCCCCCTGAGGAAACACTACCACAGCAGCCACCCAGTGGGCCCATGTGACTGTCTCCAGGACACGTCAAACAGCAGTGTGTCCACCCCTTCAGGGACCCCAGGCAACCCCACTAACACAGGACGATCAGGGACCTGGGGTCAGTGGCAATGGGCACACGGTTCAGGGGACAGAGGCACAGGATAACAGGGAAGCTGGGAAAACTGCTGTGTGACAGGGGGTGGACAGGCCCAGGGAGCCCACTCTCTACGAGGCACTCTCAAACATCATGGGAGCATACCACCATTCCCAGGAGACCATGGGCACAGTACTGGCCAAGTTTCAGGACACCCAGTGGCTGCAGGAGGAACAGTACCTGGGGATTAGGGAGGACTTGAAGTCCATTAACACCTCGCTGGTCACCATTGCAGGGGTGCTGACAGACATGGCCAACACCATGAGGGAGACAGTGGCATAACACCCGGCCCCTGACAATAGCCCGAACGATGAACAGCCTTCCATGTCCGCCAGCGCTAGTGGACAGGAGGTCCTGCCACAGGACCAACAGGCCACCAGCACCCCACCCCCTGCAGAAGGAGAACCACCCCGCAAACGGTCCCTGCGATCCCGACAGAAGCCAGAGAACATTGACAAGACCCCCGCCAGGAAATAGGACTCTCCTGATTGTCACCGTTCTGTCTCACTCTGTCACCCTGTCCACCTTGAACTGCCATTGCTCCACTTCCCATGCCTCCTTGGACAATGCACCTGTGATACAAATAGACTGGACTCTATCCTGGACTTTCCTACACCATCACCCCACCCCATAGCACATCCCCCTTTATTTATTAGCACAGAAATAAACACCCTTGAATCACCAAACAATCTAGAGTCAGTCTGTACTTTCACAAATGTATTATTACAACTTCTTCGACAAATATCAATGTTAATGTTCATTTGCACATACCAATGTATGACAGTTGTTGGGCAGCAGTAAACATAGCAGAAGGCAGAATGAGGTACCCAGATCTGTGAAAAGGAAAGCCAAAGTGAACTGTCAGGGTCCATACACAGAGGTTAAAAGGCTGACTTATACAATGTCCTACAGTAGTCAGATATGAGATGAGCAGTGCCAGTCTCATACCTGTGTCTCAAAGGAAGTACTGCATGATGATGTTGTTTCGGTTGTCAATAGCTTCTTCCTCTGCCTCCTCTTCCTCACTGTCCACAGGCTCCACAGCTGCCACAAGACCATCATCAGGCCCATCCTCCAGCAGAAAAGGCACCTAGCATTGCAAAGCAAGGTTGTGCAACATACAGCATACCACGATGATCTGGCACACCTTCTTCAGTGAACAGTGTTAGCCACCTGTTAGATGGACGCACCAGAATCTGGCCTTCAGCAGGCCGAAATTCCGCTCAATAATACGCCTAGTTCACCCATGTGCCTCATTGTAGCATTCCTCTGCCCTTGTCCTGGCATTCCTCACTGGGGTCAGTAGCCATGAGACGCCGGGGTAACCAGAGTCACCTGCAAATGTCAGTGGATATCTGTTAGACACACACCAACCCTTAGGGACTACTCCATACCCAGACACCTACTCATACTGTGTGGGGACCTTGGGCTCACCTATTAGCCACACCCGGTGCCTCTGGAGCTGCCTCATCACATAAGGAATGCTGCTATTGTAAGCGTCATGCACAGAGCCAGGATACTTGGCATTCACATGAGAGATGTACTGGTCTGCCAAACACACCATCTGCACATTCATTGAATGGTAGCCTTTTCGATTTATGTACACCTGTTCATTCTTGCAGGGGGGGGACAAATGCCACATATGTACCATCAATGGCACCAATGATGTTGGAGATATGTCCCAGGGCATAGAAGTCAGCTTTCACTGTGGCCAAATCCTCCACCTGGGGGAAAACGATGTAGCTGTGCATGTGTTTCAGCAGGGCAGATAACACTCTGGTCAACAGGTTAGAGAACAGTGGCTGAGACATCCCTGATGCCATGGCCACTGTTGTTTGAAAGGAACCACTTGCCAGGAAATGGAGCACTGACAGGACCTGCACTGGAAAGGGGATACCTGTGGGATGGCGGATAGCTGAAATCAGGTCAGGCACCATTTGGGCACACGGTTCTTGGATTGTGGCACGATCAAGTGTGTAGGTGATAATGATGTGTCTGTCTTCCACTGTCGACAGGTCCACCAGGGGTCTGTACACCAGAGGATGACGCCATCTCATCATCTGCCCCGGCGGATTGGCCCTCTGGAGGAGAATGGTGAACAGAGGGTCATGTACCACATAGGTTGCACAAGTGTTTTCGCAGTAATGTGAGTAAATCCGTGTGTGGCATTGTCTGTCCGTATTTCTGCCCAAATGTGCTGTGACACAGTTAGGTGCCATGCCACGTGTCACCCTGAAATGGTGGCTGCCTCACCTATAAGGAGGGACAAGGGGAAATTAGGTAACTGCGTTGGCGCTGTGCTACGTCCTGGTAGGCGGTGGAAGACCACCGCGCAATTCAGCTTTGGTTATCATTGGGCCCTATGGGTTCCAGGAGCCAATGACGATGTACGCTGGCGGTGACGGTATGCACTGCCACGGACGTGACCGCCATTTTCTATCTGTTCACTCACTTGATAATTGACCTTCAACAGGAGAGGACCTACACTGCAAGTGCTGCTGTGACCTGTGTCTGGAAGCAACATTGGCTCGAGTGTCTGGGAAAAGGGCCCCTTCCTTCACTGCGGAGGAGTTGGAGAGACTAGTGGATGGGGCCCTCCCCCAGTACACGCTACTCAACGGTCCTCCAGACAAACAGGTGAGTACACTGTGAGCATGATGCGTGGGACATGAATGTATGGAGTGCTGTTGATGGAAGATACATGTGGGGATGGGGGCTGAGGCCTGCATGAGAGGATGGTGAGTGTATGTGTGTCAAGGCATGGTTGGGAAGTTGTGGGCAATGAGTATGACGAACCAGACGGGGGAGTAATTTCCTATCATCCTATACCTTGCCTCTAGGTCAGCGCCCACCAGAAGAAGGGTATTTGGTGTGCCATCACCAAGGAAGTGCGGACCCTGGGGGTCTATCATAGACGGCGGACCCACAGCCACAAGAGATGGAAGGACCTGCATCGCTGGAGCAAGAAGACGGCAGAAGCCCAGCTGGTGATGCCCTCCCAACGTGGAAGGGGTGCCAGTCACACCATGACCCCCCTGATGTTCTGGATCCTGTCGGTGGCATATCCGAAGTTGGATGGGAGCTTGAGGGCATCACAGCAGCCACAAGAGGGTGTGTACATTCTCATTCAGCTGACTCTGCTTGCTTTACGAGGTGTCGGTGGGGAATGTGGGCTGTGGGTTCCCCTAGGCCAGCGCTACATTGGTAGGGTAGGTCCCTTGTTAGGCAGGGTCTGCGGCACTCCAACCCCAATAGTGGTAGTGGCCATCTACAACTAGTCAGCCTCCTGTGGGTTCCAGGTGTGCAGCACATAGTCCCCCAAGGGCAGATGTTTTTCCTTCTAACTGCTAGTGCATGGCCTAGTGCAAAGGGCTGCTCCCTGTGTGTTGTGTCTGCCAACGGTAGTGGTGTTGCTGGCATTGACCATGTGTCTCCGCTGTCTTTCCCCCCAATTTTGTTTTGTCACCCTGTCCTTGTGTGCATTAGCATCATCTGGCGGAGGAGCAGAGGCACCGGAGACGGAGGGAGCTGCATCCCACATGGCCAAGGAGGGTGAATCTACAGAGTCTGAAGGCACCACTGGGACAGAGGGCGAGGGGAGCTCCACAACGGGGACAGGAGGGGACACCAGTGACAGCGACTCCTCCTCTCATGGGAGCTCTCTTGCAGTGGCGGGCACCTCTGTGCCCACCACAACAACAGATACAGCCGCCACCCCCCCACCACACCGCCCTCCCAGCAGCCCCTCAGTGTGCTTCCCGTGGCCGCTCACCCAGGAGGGTGGGCATCTCCTTCGCCCCAGGCACCTCAGGCCCTGCCCCAGTCAGCCCTGCTGCCCTCAGTGAGGAGGCTATTGACCTCCTGAGATCCCTCACTGTTGGGCAGTCAACCATTTTGAATGCCATCCAGGGTGTTGAGAGGCATTTGCAACAAACAAATGCATACCTGGAGGGCATTCATTCTGGCGTGGCGGCCCAACAGAGAGCATTTCAGGCTCTGGCCTCAGCACTGATGGCAGCCATTGTTCCTGTGTCCAGCCTCCCCCCTCCAACTTCCACTACCCATACCCAATCCCCTTTATCTCAGCCTATCCCAAGCACAAAATCAGACCAGCATGCACACACACCAACACACAAAAGTGGTTCAGGCAAACATAAGCACCACACATCCCACAGGCACTCACACAAGCACCATACCACTGCAGACACACCAACATCCACTGGCTCCACTGTGTCCCCCTCCTCCACGTCCTCCACCTCCCTCACAGTCTCATCTCCACTCACACCTGCATGCACTACATCCTCAGCCACTACCTCCATCACCAGCACACCCATCGTTACACACCGCTAACGTGCAATCACCACCCCACTACCATGCACACGTCCCATGTGTCCTCTCCCAGTGTGTCTGTGAGCCCTCCTCCCAAAGTACACAAACGCAGGCACACACCCACTCAACAGTCATCCACCTCACAACTGCCTCCAACCCATGCACCTTCACCCAAACTCAGCAGACGTACACCTCCTACAACCACCACCTCTTTCTCCACTCCCAAACCCCCTCCATCTTCCCATCCCAGTGTGTCTAAAAAACGTTTCCTGGCTAACATTGACCACTTCCCTACACCTCCCCCCGTCCTTCCCCTAAGGGCAGGATGTCTAGAGCCCAGACCAGGACCTCAGCCACCAAATCGTCGTCCACTGTGGTCCCTGCAAGTCCGGGAGGGTCAAAGGGGCACCCATCAGGGCTGCCAGTGTGCCACCTTCTGAAGCTAAAGACCACCCGATTCCGCCAGCTGCCAAGGTAAAGAATGGGCCAGCATGCAGAAGGGAAAAGACGCACCACCCCCCCAGCAAGGTCTCATCCAGAACCAAAGAGGACAGTGCCAAGGTCTCAGCAGTGACTACCAAGGTGGAGAAGGGACACAAAAGCAAAGGAAAGTCACCTCAGGGCACAGAGCCTCCTGGTGAGGGACTGGTGACCCCGATCTCTCATGACAGGCCAGCAACCTGTACCACGGTGAGAACCGCCGCAATTACCGCCACCTGCACCGCCACCTGCACTGCCATCTGCACCACTACCTTCATGGCAGCTGCCACAACTACAGTCATCAGCATCATCCCCAGTGGGCAGCTGTCCGAGGCTGCTGGAGATGGCCTGGTGTCTCCCTCCACTACTACAGACACCTGCACCAAGGGCAGCTCCGGCAGCATCTCCGCCGCAGATACAGCCGCATCCACCGCCACCTGCCCCGCCACCTGCCCCGCCACCTGCCCAGCCAAGTGCCCAGCCAGTGCCACTACAGTGGACATCAGCAGCATCCCCAGTGGGCAGCCGTCCAAGGCTGCAGGAGATGTCCTGGGCCCTGCACACACTACATGAAGCACCACCACCAACACTGGCACTACCAGCAGTTTGCAGCCTAAGTCAACGCAAGGTGGAGTGAGGTTCTGCCTCCATGGAGTATCATGCTACCTGTTCCCTTAAAATCTTGTGTCTCAGACACCCAGGTGAGGGAATGGGAACTGCCACACCCCAGTTTCAGCATCACTGGGCACCAAGCCCCCTCCAGAACCAGTGGAGAAAAGCATCAACTAACACAGTCCTTGGCAGGATGAAGCACGCTGGGCACAAAGCCCCCTCCAGAACCAGTGGCGAAAAGCGTCCACTAACACAGTCCTTGGCAGGATAAAGCACGCTGGGCACAAAGCCCCCTACTGAACCAGTGGCGAAAAGCGTCCACTAACACAGTCCTTGGCAGGATGAAGCACTCTGGGCACAAAGCCCCCTCCAGAACCAGTGGAACATGTGACCGACTTGAGAGACTGTGGCTTTGCACTCTCTAGGACCAAGCAGTGGGCAAATCACCCACTTGAGAGACTGAGGCTTTGTACTCTCCAGGACCAAGCAGTGTGCAAACCACCCACTTGAGAGTCTGTGGCTTTGTACTCCCTAGGACAAAGCAGTGGGCAAACCACCCACTTGAGAGACTGTGGCTTTGTACTCCCCAGGACAAAGCAGTTGGCAAACCACCCACTTGAGAGACTTTAGCTTTGTACTCCCCAGGACCAAGCAGTGGGCAAACCACCCACTTGAGAGACTGTGGCTTTGCACTTCCAAGGACCAGGCAGTAGGAATGGAGCCCCCTGGAGGAGCAGTGGCGTTGTCCCATCATCCGGCTGAGGTTCCCCCCTCCCTTTCCCCCTGAGGTGACTGTTTTTTATGGACCTGATGCCCCTGCAGTGTTCTCTTTGTTTTGAGGCAGGTGTCGCCCATACTTTTTGGGACCACTGGTCCACGGACATTTCATGGGACAGTGTACGGACTTGTGTACTTGCTGTAAATATTTGTATATACTGATTATTTACTGTTCTCTTGGGCTATCTGATTGTACGAATAGTACACCGCATGTCTGTTGGAAGTTACCGCCGCGGTATTTGTTTCTGCCGCCGTGGCGGTCGGTGTGTTAAAGTGGCTGTCTGTGTTGGCGGTTTCCGCCACGGTCATAATTCCATTTTTTTGACCGCCGGCCTGTTTGCGTTATTACCGCCACTTTATCACCCACCGCCAGGGTTGTAATGAGGGCCTATATTTTACAAATGAAATTTCCATATCAGAAAATGTAAACAGTTCTTGTTTTGTGTCCCTGGATTTGGAATTTAAAACCCTAACTTATGATGAAGTCTGATTTTAAATTACAACTTTGAGAATGCCGCTTTTCGAGAGTTGACATTTTATTCCCTTGGATTCTTGGTGCCTGTAGCCTGTATCATGGTCATATGACTGGTATGTATGAAAGTTGGCTTTGTGTATTCCTCCTAGACAGCCATACACAAGGATGAGCTTAGGTGTGGCTGGATGGGCCATCACTGGCAGGATGGGAGGGAGGAGCTGGACCCAGCCCCAGTTACACAGGAATTGGCTGTGTCCACTGTCTCCATTCAAAGGGCTGCATGCCCTCTGTAGTTAGTCAGGAGCCAGGGCCAGGAAGACAGAGCATATGTTCACTTCAAAGGTACGCCTCATCAAGATTCTCCCCAATTCAAAGGCAAACTGGGTATACATACTGGTCCTCAGATGCCATTACTTTAGTATATTCCTGGACCTGTGGATACTCTGCCAGGAAGAAGGACTGCTGTGCTGTTGAAAGAACCGCCACTCTGCTGGACTGCTGCTCTGAATGAACTGCTGTGCTGCAGTGCTGATCTGCTGTCTGCTGCCCTCTTGCTTGGATAAGAAGAATTGGACCTACATCTCTTGAACCTAGAAACCAGAGTGACTCTAAGTTCTAATTGGCTGGCCTAGTGACCTGAAGCCCCAGAGACATAACAGGCTTCCAACAACCTTGTACCTGCACAGGGACTCTACCATCTGTGAGTCCACCCTGCCAAGTGGTGCTACTACAGACCTGGAGCCTTGGAAATGAGCTTAAAGTGCTCTGCCAGCCTCTATAGGTCCAACCATAAGGTATAATGACCTAAACATGTCGGAAAATATGAATGAATAAAAACAGAAAATATCCCAATAGATTTACACTTTTCCGTTGGGGCTGAACTTGTTTGTCATCAATCAATTGTAGTTAGCCTGCAAAGAACCACAGCTGCTAGATACCTCCTCGGTAAAGCCCCTCGCACCCCTCGTCATGAGCCTTTGATGATGATGCCGGACTCCGCATTGCAGCCTTGCAGCTCCTCAGAACCGACGCATTGCCCTGACTGAGTGCTGCAACCCCAACGTCTTCCACTGCATTGTAAGCCCCGTCAATGGGATCCTCAATGATGACACAGGCCCTTGAATTGCAGAATTGACACATCACAGAGCCAACGCATCATTTCCAATTCCCAACACATCATTGATACGGATCCTCGAAATGCTCCGCAAACCTTGATTTAACGTATTGTTTGCTCAGTGGGCCGAACTGTTTCCCAGTAGCCAGCTTGTGGTCCTTCGCACCTGGCTTGAACTTGTGGCTCTGTCCTGTTGGCGCGACCAGATACTCCAGTTATCGCTTTGTGCTTTTTAGCAATATTTTCACTAAAAACTTTAAAGATGAATGTCACAGGGTTTACTGCTTGGTTTCTTGTTGTTTGTTGTATTTATTAAAGAAAAATTATATTTTTCTAACTTGGTGAGTGATCCTTTTGTGTCGGGGTACCACATTATTAATATTTGAAGTGTTGCACAAACACTTTACACATTGTAAGCTAAGCCTGACTGTTGAGTCCCAAGCAACCAGAGGATTGAGCACAGGTTAATTTATCGTTGGCCTTTGCTACACCCTGACAAGGATTGTGGTTGATGCTTGACAAGGGCTCACACTCCACTCAACCAACATCCACATTTCTAACAACTGCGAAGTAACAACTGAGATTCATTTTAGAATGTCTATGTATAAGAAACCCTTGTGTAGTCTCATGAACTCAATCCATGCAACACAGTAATAAAAGCTCCCAGAAAGCAATGCTTAAATGAAAGAGGCATTCAGAGATTCCCCACAGTCTTGGTATTCATAAAAAGAATACTTTTGCCATAGACACAGGCAAACGGTACTACATGATCATATGGATTAAATATGGCTCGCCCTTAGATCAATGTCCAGTTCAACTCCCTTTATAACTTGCCTCCTCAGGAATTCTTCCTCTATAACCTAACTCTCTGCTTAAGCTGAAGCAGTTTTGTGCATGATAAATAACATTGTTTGTCCTATCTGAGCATGTACATTACATAATTTTATAAGGCTGGTGATATCCTAAACTGCCAACAGATCTAGCAGACCCATGTCAGTGACATTGACATCAGTTGTAGCTATCTGTCAGACATTAGGAATCTTGTAGCATGCTCCTTAAAATGGTAGTGGTGGTTAATATAGCCACCAGGGTGTTGGCACATGGGAGATGCAAGGTCGAAGCCATCAAGCTGAAGTGCATGAGCAATATAAGGAGCTGGTAATGCCTGCCATGGCACAGACTGATTGTAATTCACATAATTATAGTGATTAGTAGAATTATCCACTGGAGCATGCCTTTGTGTGACAGGGGCCTGTGGCCGATTTACTGCTCTTTTTTCAGTTGACCAACTCAACATTGGTCTATTTCTGCAGAAAGTGCACCTCCAAAATGGCGGGAACACTTAAATCATAAATTAATGTCAGGAGGATGTTATGATTTTTGGCCCACTCTACCTTATTTTTTTTACACATAAACAGTGGGTTTGACTCCAGCGAGGGACTTTGTTGAATAGTCACATTCTCTCCGAAGGCATCCCTCAAGCACCTGGTTGTCTAGAGGATTTAAAGGTGCCATTTCTGATATTGAACACATGAGAAACTCAAGTAGTTCTTGACCCAGCTCAATCGGATGTTCACCCATGGTTCTAACCAGAAAATTGACGTAACACAGCCACATATTCCTCTGGTGTCTCCAGTAAATCTTTCATCCTGATGATGACCCTTTTCTCGTTCATTTGGCATTACAGGTTGAAACGTTGACAAATTTCAAATGTTGATTCTTTTTAATTTGAATGTGGATTGTGATACTCGAGTAACGAGTGTCTCTAATCATCGTACTTTCGTTTTCAGTGAGATGTATATTATTTCATATAGCACCAGTGCACCATTTCTTCACCTTGTCACTTTTCACTGCGCCATCACTGAATAGGAGCATCTTTATACAATATTAGTAATTACTTGAGTTTGAGATTTATTTGTTGCAATAAAATAACATGCATTAAATGCATAAATAATCCTTGATTGTCAGATGGATTCTTTAGAAAACTATTGCCCTGGAAACCAAGGGCTACACTTCCTCTGTGGGGGCCATTTGTGCCTTCAATTTTTTAGGATAATCCTAACAGTGAAAACCACTCCAACCACACCAACCTAACCCTTTTTTAGGGTAATCCTAACAGTGAAAACCACTCCAACCTGCCTAGACATGTTCCTTGTTGATTTCTATTGTAGTAATTAGCCTGACAGCTCCTACTAATCAAAGAAGATGTACTTTATTGCCAGTGTTAGGTGCTCTCACTCCAGGTTACAGTCATATCGTGCATTGGAATACAAGTCAATGTTCTGCATTGCAGGTTGTTGGTTTATATCTACCTTTGGGAGAGACAAGAATGATTATGTAATGCAATCCAAAAGTAATTCCATCAGCTTGTGTATATTTGTAAATTGTATAGTGTATTGAGTAGGGGGTGTGTAATAAATGTACTTTTAATTTTTCAAACAAAAAAGCACATATTGGACCATCACTTATTGAGTATTATTCTTGTGTGCTTGTGAGTGGTGATTACTAGCCCACGCCACCTCCTTTGAGTAAGCCTTGGACTGCTCTGCAATAGTACCCTATGAGAGTCAAGTGCTACAATGGGGTGCTTAATTCCCAGTGGTGGTCGAGTGCGCACCCATCACTTCTGCAGGACACACAACTAATGACCCACTCTCCAACAGATAAGGTCTATGAAGATCTGCAGAAAATGTACTAAATCCAACCATGTGGCCCTAAATCTCACATTGGCAGGAATACCTTTATGCTGAAATTACCCTGAGAATATCTGCAGTTTTATCCGTCAGCAATTAAATCTGCTGGAGCTTTTTGGATTGGAATGGGTAATAACATGCAGAGCAATTTTATAGCCCCCAATTCCTACACGTTTTTCAATTACCAATCTCTGTGTGTTTTTAAGTAAGTGGTATTTAAAATCTGCTCATCCTCATCCCAAGCACATCTATTATGTTTTCCATCCACATCACACTTGCAAATGTTTGAGCCGGATATGTTTAGAATATAAATACCTAACTCTTTTCCGACTATGTTTAGAGACTATGGGCCTCATTTACAAGGCCTTTGCACCATGGTTGCGTCATTTTACACAAAGGTGGCCCAAGCAGTGCTCTACACTGCTCCACATTTACAAACTGATGCATTGGGCTCAATATGTCAGTTTGTAGAGCCTTGTGTCACATCGTACCTGCACTAGTTATAATGTATGCAAGGTTAAGCATTCCCACGGGAAAAGCCATGTAGAACTGATGCAGTGAAATTAACATTTAATTGCATCATTTTGTGACTACATTGTCAGAGTTTTACCGCCTGCTTAGGACAGGCATAAAACTGATGTAGGGCTTTTCTCAATAGGGCCCTCCTGGCATTGCTGGAGTAGAGTTGTTTTTTCCACTAATCCAGCAATGTGTGAGTTTAGCGCCACAGATGCATCAGAACTTCCTACACATCTGTGAAAACGTGTGTCATTGAGCTCTGTATTTTAAATGCAGTGAATCCATGGCATCGTTAGGGGGTCATAGGGCAGTGCAAGAAATCTGATGCATCGGAACTGAAGTGTCAGAGTCTTGCAAATGAGGCCCTACGTGCAGCATGAGCAAACTACAATATGTTAACACCAACACCCAGTTAAAAAAGCCAGCACAAAAGCTGTGAACAATTTCATTTTATTTTATTTAAAAAGCACAGCAATTTTGGAAATGTAAAGATGTAAAGAAATGCAAGGATCTGGAAAAAAAGGTAGCACACAAAACATAAATACTTGGATTCATAAATAAACTAATACATGTGAGAAAATAGTATGGTTTAACAGTTTTCTTTTAGTTTCGCTAAATAGTTCAGTATAAAATGCCATCTTTGATCTTATGCAGAGGTAAATTTCTTAGCCAATTGCGTTTTTCCCTTATTAGAAGTGTGAAACAACCTACATAGTACGAAAATGGTCCAAGTTCAAGCAAGATATGAAAACCGCTCGAACAAAAGAGAACCATATTGTATAGTCAAATTAGAATCATTTTCAAACTGTTTAGACTTTTTTCAAGTTCTTTGATCAAAGGTCCCTAATGGTTACATCAAGACTGAGGCAGAAGATGGATTCTGACATAGTGAAGGAAAGCAGCTCAACTACCAGCTGACAGGTGCTTCCTTACACCTGGATCTTCTTCTGTACTGCAAGGTTTCTTGTGTATGGGCTGGAATAAAAGCTGAGTAAAAGAGTCTAGCAATGTATAATTACGCAGTGAAGGACTTCGTGTTGGAGATGTGCTCTGTAGGGGGCATATTTGTTGTTTTTGATGCAAAACTGCGCTAATGCAGTTTTGCATCAAAACGTTTAGTGCTGGATTGCACCATTCTACAGTGCCAACTGCGTGCCATATTTAAAGAATGGTGCAAGCTGGAGCTAAGCTTGGGCTAGCCTCCAAAAAATAGAAACTAGCCAGGTGGCAGTATGGGAAAAGGTGGTTATATGACAGAAAATTATGGTAGGCTTGTTAATGGCAAAAATCATACCGGTAACCAGCCTAGCGTCATTTCCTGACGCACAACCACTGAAAAATGACTCCTGTCTTAGTGAAGACAGCAGTCATGTTCACCACCCCAATGGCCAGCACAGGGGACCAGTGTCCCCTTGGCATGGCCATTACACCCAGTGCCAGACAGGGGGCCCTTATGTAAGGGCCCCAATGGCCCTTTAAAAAAATATATAAAAAATACTTACCTTACTCAACTGGGATGGGGTTCCCCTATACTTCCTTGGGCTTGGGGTGGGCACCTCTGGGCCCATTCCATGGTGTTTGGCCATGGAAATGGGCCACAGGTACCTTAACGGCTGGTCAGGCCAGACGTTAAATAATGAGGTTAAGCAAGCTTAGCGTCATTATTTGGGCCACCTCCCACCTGTGCATCATTTTTGCACGGGGATAAATATTGCGTCATTTTGTGGTTGGGAACGCCTGCCATGCATCTCATTGACGCAAGATGGGTTCACACATCCAAAACATTATGATAACTCAAATATTTTGACGCTATACGGGTCTAGTGTCAGAATATAAATATGGAGTTAAGTTTGCGATGTTTTAGCGTACAAAACTATGACGCTGAAACGGCGCAAACAAAGTATAAATATGCCCCTAAGTTTGGTTAAAGTGGAAATTGTTTAATCTGGCCAAATAAAAAGACCACTTAGATAATTGTGGAACATGGTGTTTGACATGTGCAGTTGAAGTTATCTAGAAACTGGTATCAGGTCTGCAATCCTAGAGTTTGTGGTTTATGATGTCTACCCCTTTAAGCCATGTCCTTTGTAAGTTTTTAGGGTCAAGTTATCCTACCGGAATATCTTACTTTAAATATTGTGCTACCTTGAAACAGATGTGGAGTTAAGAATTGTAAATTTACACTTTCCTACCCAAATTTACCCTCAAAACATTGTGGTTGTCCATAATTTGGTTACAGTATTATGGAGTACATCACTGTTATTACATGATCAAGTACAACCAAACTGCTGGCTTAATTCCCAAGAAGTGGCTTTTTAAATGCAAAAGAATGTGGCCCGACAAAGACTACTACTTCGACAGAAAACGTTAATGCCCTGCTAGGAAGTCTCTAGTGAGCCCTTTTAAAAAGATATTGCAAAATACTGTACACAACATTAAACCATCTCCATCAAGGTCACAGATGCACCCATTAAATAAGCAAAAACATAAACCAGAAAAAAACATGTTTGTGGTTCACTGCTGCCTAGAAACATACGTAATGAAAAATATTAGTGGAGCACTCAATATATATATATATCAAACAAGGAAACACTCCAGGACAGATCCTAATGGGACCATTTGGGGAAATGTATTACTAAGAGTCATTATAACTATGCATAAAGATATAAGCAGATAAATGAAAGTCATATAGGTGTATGAATTCTATTACATCGAACAATGATGGCTTTACTATTGGTAAGTTAACATAAATACGAGAAAAAACAAAAACATATACTACATTTACAAACCAAAATATATGCATACACATGGGAAGTGAAAAACACTTATCCATGGACAGATGTATCAAGATTGGATAATTTGGAGATACATTTTAGGATTTGGAGTTCTATCAATTGGCTGATATTTTACAGATAATGGACTGCTAAGAATCTATAAGAGTGAACTTCAACTTCCTATTTTGTTCTTGGATGGAGCCAAATAGTATTTTGGATATAGGAATGGACATTTACCTTTTTATTGTGTTTGTGTATTGAGTGGATATCTTTCTGTATATTTATAATGAGTCTTAGTAATACATTTCCCCAAATGGTCCTATTAGGAACTGTCCTGTAGTGTTTCATTGTTTGATATATATATATTGAGTGCTCCATTAATATTTTTCACTTACTTCAACTGGTTTTTCCAGCTTGCAACAGATGTGTTGTAGTGTATTGAGCACCCTTAATGAAGGCATTAAGGATGTGCGGCCATTCTAAAGTCATTGTTGCCTTGTTCCCATTTAGAAACATACTTAATACTGGCACAAAGCTGTATTTTTCTTGCTGATACAATCAGGCACCACGGACGTCATCCATATACAATTTGGGAATACTAGTCTATGTAATCTGTATAATATTTTTGCCAAAGTGCACTGTTTAGCGAAATTCCTACACAATTATTATAACCCCTTCAAAACTCATTTTTATCATTCACACAAGTTGAAAGACTTCATCGACCTTACCACAATTTTAGCATGTGACCTGAAACTGAGACAGGGATTTTAACAGCAAGTGTTCAACTAGTTCAACTATGTTTCTGATATAAATAGACACTACTCAATTGAGCACTCAAACAGAAAATAATCAGGTACTAACAAATCTAATAGCAGACAAAAAACTTTGCTTCATTTTGATTTTTACTTTGTACTTGTATTTAGTCTCAAAGTAATCTTACATGGTGCTGAGAATGTACTGGGAACCAAGGCCCCGATGTTGCCAAAAAATGATGGCTTGCAAAGAGCAAAATGTGAACTAAAGGCCTCATTTACATGATTTGACTCATCGGCAGCGGCAGCAATGCGCCAAATTTACTTGTGCATTGCTATGTCATTATTACACACCATGGATGCTTAGTATTTATGGTATGGCGCACCTTGGCATAAAGTCCGACCTGAATGAAAAAAGTTGATGCCTTCATTGGCATGATGTTGCTATGGAAAGTAACGCATAAGGAGCAAAAGTGACATGAGGCAGGTTTGCTGCACACAAAGTGACACAAATCACCTTAGCATGACTTTTCAGTGCCTGTTGTGTCAAAAATGTTTAAAAAATGACTCTTCTGGCAGAAAAAAACTCACTTCAGAGAAAACAGCCATGGAGCAGGGGGCAGAGAGCAGAAGCCAGGACAACAACCCCAGCACCAGCCAGGTCTTTGTCACCTCTAAATTGCCATTAGGGAAGAAAAAGGCAATGTGACAGTCCATAGTTGAAAAGATCAACAGTGTGGGACAAGCAAAGAGGACATTCATCAACTGTCTAAAAGCGCTGGCATGACTATAAGCACTGGATGAATGAGAAACTGGCCAACAACCTGAAGGCAGCCATTAAGAAAAGAGGAGAAAGCTTGGTGCCCCTGTGGGAGCTGAACGCCTTGGAGAAGCGGGTGGCAGCTATCATCCCAGAGGAATTGGTGGCAGGAGTACCAGTAGATAACAGTGCTGGCCACGAGGATTAACCAGACCTACATGGTAATTAACAACAAGGGGCAATGTGGCCAAAAAGGTCATGTTTTGCAGTACAGGTTGCCATGTCTCAGCACTCCACTGCGCTGTGTGTGGGGCGAAGGGCAGGAATCTGGTTCATGTCCCACTAAACATCACATAAATGTAAGTCACACTGCTTAGTTACGTGCTCAGTCTAGCTCCTTAATGTGTCCCACATGTGTGAAGTACAGCACCAGTCAAGGTCCACAGTAGCATACTGGCACATATAGTGGAATGTACAACATGAGTCACCAGAACTACAAGTTCCACAATACAAAGTAAAAAAACATGGACTGGAACTACAGATCATGCATGGACACTTGAACCCTGCCCAACCTGATGTTGAGAATGCAGGCCACTTTGCATCATGAGGCCACTGTGCCTTACTTGGGCCTACGCATGCAAATTTGGGGGTGGGGGTCAGGTGTGGGGTATGTAAAGTATCAACACATAGAAACATGCCAAGAGCCATGAGTACAATAACCAGCATGGAACTAGATAGCATGCAACTGTCCCAATGTTCCTGGTGAGGGCACACAGGTGTCAGCTGCCATTGTAGGGATCACCCAAGCTCCTGCCATGTGCTAAATGAGACTGGGTGTGAGGGTGAAAACAAGTGATGCACACCAGAGGACCATATGTGTTGAAACCAAATATTGTGTATGTCCCTGGTAGACTCCTGGTAGTGCAGTGCATTGTCTGTGCCAGCCAAGAATGTTGAACTGCCATTGTGTCTGAATGGGGAGACATTGCATAACAAGGAGATCAGAAAGGATATGTGTCCTGCAAGGTAGCCTGACCAATACATGTGCACTGCTGTGTCTGACAGTGACACACTTGTGTTGCATCTAGAAAAGGATGACAGTGAAAAGTCCATTGGGGTAGAACATCCTATATGTGATGTGGACCTGAGTGAAGTTAGAGCATGTGGTAGGAGGGAGTCTGAAGGAAAATTGTCTCCCCATGCCACATATGTGTAAATTGGAGGATGTGAAACATGGATCTGTCAGAGTACGGGAATAACTAGTTTGCTACAGGCAGGAGTCAAGGATGGTTGGAGGTTGTGGTTGATGGCCCAGTCATGTGGCAAACCTGTGTAGGTATGTCAACAATTCCAGCACTACTACCATGTGGGGCATAGCTTAACCCATAGCCCTCATTAACAGCCGGCTATGTCAGTCCAATCGATATGATCACGTATATTGTTGGTGCTGTAGGCACATGAGAGTCAATGTATGATCTGGGTTCCATCACTGTATGGCTGCAACCTGAGTCCCTGGCCCAAAGTGAGGAACAGCAGAGGAGTTAAATACTCCTACAAGTGAGCGGGCCTGAGTCAAACGATGTCTGATAGTCTGCGGATAACCAACTGTAGGAGGCTGGCATGGTTTGTAATGGGTACCAAAGGTACTTACACCTTATACCAGGTCCAGTTTATCCCTTATTAGTGAAATGTAGGCAGTGTCTAGCGGGCTTAGGCTGTCTATGGGCAGCAGTAGCATAGCAGCCAAGGCTGAACTAGGAGACATGCAAAGCTCTTGCAATACCACAAT
Source organism: Pleurodeles waltl (assembly GCF_031143425.1). Lineage (NCBI taxonomy): Eukaryota > Metazoa > Chordata > Amphibia > Caudata > Salamandridae > Pleurodeles > Pleurodeles waltl. The sequence continues at coordinate 2,873,992 of NC_090437.1, read as the reverse complement.
AGTCACACAGTACTTATACACAATAAAAGACAATATTCAGTGTTACCAAAAATAAAGGTACTTTATTTTAGTGACACGAGGCCAAAAATACTTTAGAGGCAATACTCGTCCTGGAGGTAAGTATTATACACAGTATATACATTAGTAACCAAAATCAGGTAAGTACACAGTAAGAAAATAGTGCAAACAGTGAAAACACACAGTAGGTTGCAAAAGGCCTAGGGGCAACACAAACCATATACTAAAATAGTGGAATGCAAATGTTGAATTCCCCCCTAGGCAAGCATAGTGTGTAGAGGGGCGCTGGGAGTGTAAGAGAACACCAAAGGTAAGTAAAATACCTCACCCCAGAGCATAGGAAAACAGGAGTAAAGTACAGCAAGTTTCCTCAGAACACACTGCAAGTTGTGATGAAGGATTATGCAAGAACCAAGCAAGACTGAAAGCAACCAATGATGGATTCCTGGACCTGAAGACCTGTGGAGAGAAGATACCAAGTCCAGACGTAGATGAAGAGTCCAGGAAGAACAGGAGCCCCTGACCACCTGGAAGAAGGTGCAAGAGTGGATTCTCCGGTTGAAAAAAAAGTACAGAAATGCACGAAGGAAGATAGCTGCCGGTTCCTGCTTGGTGCAGGAGATGTCCCACATTGAGTCGTTGGATGCAGGCTGTTTGCATCGTTGGATTCCGCCAACAAGCATTGGTTAATGCATCGAAAGTGGAGCTGCCCGGACCACGGAGGGAGCGGGGGGTCTTAACTTGGACTGAGGAGATAGTGGGGGCTCTCAGGACTTAATGGGAGACCCATGACATGGGGACAAAGGAGTTGCAATGTGCAGTCATCGCAGAACTACACAGAAGGATCCCACGCTGCAGGAGAACAACTCAAGGAGCTGAGCATTGCAGGATAGAGTGCTGGGGACCTGGGCTACACTGTACACTAATAACTTTTGGAAGAAGTGCACAGAACCCCAAGGAGTTGCAGAGGAAGCAATGCACATGGGTACTGTCCGACACAGGGAGGCAAGCTCTTACCGCCACCAAATTTGGACAGCTGGACCTTTGGACAGTAAGGATCACTTCGGTCTACCATCTGTGTTCCTGGGATCACGCTCGTCCACAGGAGTGGAGTCCCAGAGTACCGGTCGTCCTTGCATGGATGTGCCTGCTGAAGCAGGGAAGTGACTCCGTCACTTCACAGGAGATTCCTTCGGTTCTGCTGGTGCAGGGTGAAGACAGGCAGTCCTCAAAGTATGCACAACCTGGAAAATGTTGCAGTTACTGGCTGGAGCTGGAGCTGAAGTTGCAGGTCACAGTAGCCTTCCTGGATACTTTGTTGCAGTTAGAGAGGTTCCTGGAGCAGTCTGTGGTTGATCTGACAATCAGAAGCTGAAGCAGAGGATGCAGAGGAGTCTGGGCACCACCCCTGGGGTGATGATGGACAGGGGGGTCTTCATTCCCCTTTCCTTTGTCCAGTTTCATCCCAGAGCAGGGACTGGGGGTCCCTGAAGCGGTGAAGACTGGATTATGCAAGGAGGGCACTGTTTGTGCCCTTTAAAGCATTTACAGCTATTTCCAATGGGAGAGGGTGTATCACCCCTCGCCTAAAGGAAATGCATTGTTCTGCCTTCCTGGGATTGAGCTGCTCAATCCCCAGGAGGGCAGAAACCTGTCTGTGAGGTGGCAGGAGATGGGGCTGCAGTGGAAACCTCAGAGAGTTGGTTTGGCAGTACTGGGGGTCCATGGGGGAGCCGCCAGGGTGCATGGAATTGGCACCCCAATACCAGATTTGGATTGGGAGTTCAATTTCACAATCTTAGACACCTCACATGGCCATATCAGAGTTACCATTGTGAAGCTAAATATACATTGACATATATGTAGTGCACGATTAGAATTGTGTCCCCGCACTCACAAATTCTGGGAAATTGTTCCCGGATAATGTGGGGGCATCTTTGCTAGTGCAAGAGTGCCCTCACACACAGTAACTTTGCACGTAGCCTTCAGTAACTGAAGGTTAGACATATAGGTGACTTATAAGTTACCTGGTGCAGTGAAAATGGCTGTGAAATAGTGTGTGCACTATTTCACTCAGGCTGCAGTGGCAATCCTGAAGGAGTGTTTGTATGAGCTCCTTATGGGTGGCAAAAGAAATGCTGCAGCCCATATGCATCTCCTGGAACCCCAATGCCCTGGGTACCTAGGCATTGTATACTAGAGACTTATAAGGGGGGACCAGTGTGCCAATTCAACTTGGTATATGGCGTCACCAAACTTTAGTGACAGATTTGGTAAATAGAGAGAGCATAAGCACTGGAGTTCTGGTTAGCAGAACTTCAGTGACACAGTCAAGCATACTGACAACATATATAGGCCACAAACTATGAGCACTGGGGTCCTGATTAGCAGGATCCCAGTGAGACAGTAAAGACACACTGACAAACCAGGCAGACACTGGGGGTAACATGCCAGGAAAGATGGTTCTTTCCTACACAAACTGTGACAATTATCAAATGAGGTGTGCATCAGTGCTAGCAAACTACCTAGTTTGACTGGGCCCATCCACTCAGAGTTGGCACACTGTGCCCACTGTCTACAAATATGGAGCCAACTGTATGTGTGATGTAATCACATGAATATACAGAAAATAGGAAATACATAGTAAGTACATGCCCTCAGATATTCCTGCAGTGTAGCAAGGTTGGGACATGTGTAGTGGTACTCAGGATATGTGTTAACAACTTTACCATTTGCCACCTAAATCCACAATGTGTGTGCAAGACAACACAACTAGGCAAAGTGCAGTTGTCTACTGTGTGAAAGGCAGATTGTAGGACTATAATTAAATCATGACCAAACCTACATCTCCTGCACAGGAGCTGTTGGCTGAATACCAGTCACAGGGAATGCAGGCACCCTAGGGACTAGGTGCAATGTGCACATTAAGGATGTCAATATGTCAAAACACAATCAGTATAGGCACCATGAAAAAGAATGCAAATTACCAAGGCAGATGTGAACCTTACCTCTTATCATATGTGCAGAAATCGTAGGCCCAGCAAGCTGTCTAACTGTGTTGCAATCTGTGCCTGAAAAAAATCAGCCTTGCAACTCAGTGGTTGTGTGAACAGTGCGGAGATACTGCCATCTGAAAGGCAACAACAGTACAACTTGGGCCTATGGGTAACCGATGTCCTATGCCTCAATGTTGAACTGAAAGTTAAATAGTAGCAAGTTTGAATGTCAGCCAGATTACCCATGTCGACATCTAACACATATCACCATTAACATATCTCTATCTCAATGCAGAGGATGTACCTACACCTTCTGAACAACTGCTTGTCCTAGATGAGGATCCTGCTGAGGATGACAGGCTGCCAACCCTCGACCAAAATACCCTCAGGCATATCCTGTCCTCCTAAGGGCCGACAGCCTTGCGGGGTCTCCAGTGGATCCACGTATCACTCAACAAACACCATCTGCCAGCCCAGCCTGGGACTCCGAAGACCCCAATGTTGATTTTCAATGTCTTTGGGTAGGAGTGCAGCAGGTGCTGTTAGATGTGTTGTGGGCAGGGATGAGGACTGTGGTGGGCACCCTAGAAGGAGTCCGAAGGTGCCTCAATCGCCCTAAGGACACCTCAGCAGCAGTAAGAGGCACCCACCCACCCCTCCATGGCCTGGAACAGACCTTGGCTGAAATCGCTGGTGTCGTGAGCCAGAGGCACGAACAACTGCCCTGCCAAAGTGGCACCAGCGAGGTTGCCAAACAGCGAGGGGGTGATCTGCAACATCCTGGTGTCTACAAAGTGGAAGCAGTACCCCTGCATAGCAACAATGTGTGCCTACCACTGTGACGTTGGTGCTGTGCTGGCAAACCAGCAGGCCCTTCTTAGTGAAGTGCTGCCTTGCTTGTTGGCACACAGAAATGCTGCAGCAGACAGGGGAGCTACATATTCAGCCCCAGATGTATGTGCACCTCTGTCGCCTGCAGCACTGACAACACCCCCCTCATGGGATGCACCACAATAGTCAGAGGAGAAAGATGTGGACTGCACCTCTCTCTCTGCCCGGTAGCACCTCTCTGTACCAAAAGCTCAGTTTTTCTTTTGACCTGTGCTGATGACCAAGCCAGTGTACTTCTCAACTGGTACTGTCCTCTCTTTGTGGTCCACCTGTTAATCTCACCCATTTACACACTGTCGATTTGGCCAAGCTCCCCTATTGGCAATTTGGTCCTCCTCCTCACAGAAACAACCCTCTCCTCCACATGTCCCATGTAATGTATCCCCCATGAACTTTGTCTGGATATCCTATGGCTCACAAACAATGTTGGGGGTTGTTGCCACAAGGACTACCACTTGCTCTTTGCTCCTTGTTTGACATGTCAATAAAATCACTTACTAAAACCAACGGGTTGTACGTCTGTTCATGACTGGACTACATAGACAATGGTGGATGTGCTGACCCCTAAAAACACAATCTGCCATTGAAAGGGAACTGTGTTCAGTAGACCCATGTGAAAATCTTTCATGCACAGGTAAATAGTATATGTGAATCATATGTGCATCTAAACTAGAAAGTAGTTACCCAAGGCAACATTTATGAAGTGCTACCATTGGTAATCAGTCAATGGTAAGACTGAATGAAGTTACTACACAGGTGGGGTACACTTCAATGGATACTATCCAGCAATCAACACTGATGTGACAATAAATTGGTGCAAGGACAAGTGTGTAACTGGCTGGCATCAGGCAGGTACCTCATACACCCTTGATTACTCACAATTGCATAACTTACTCATCCATACAAAACATGTGTCACACCTATACACACAGTGCAACAGTAGGTGAATACCTGTTTCGGGTTGTGTGTCCATTCACAGCAAGATTGCAACATAGAGTGCACAATCATGTTGGGAGTACCCTTAAGTGACTCCATTGCAAACGTGACAGGGTCTGCTCCTTAGGTGCTTCACCTAGTTACATATGTATACAAATACTGCCAGGGAAACCTAAACCATGTGTTTATCCTTACCAAAGCATATATAACAGCTGCCACCCAGTTAACTAATAAGCAGCTATGAAAGTGTATTTTTTCCAAACACTATGAAATACTTTAAATCTAAACTGAACTAACCTACACTAAATACTCCTATGTAAACTATGCCTAAACTAACCTATACTAACTCACTTATGCTACCTTAACTTGCAACTAACCTAACCTATGTAACCTTAAGTTATCCTTCTCTACACATACATCACAACAGACATGTTAGGCATCAATCCCACCACCCCTTCATACAAATTAGCACACAAGACATAAACTACACCTATACACAAACTTAACGTTAAAACCTACACAAGTATATATTTTTGAATTTTTATATTTTTTTATCCACATACTAAACATTGACCCCTCCACTCACTAAATAACCTATCCAGCCATATCCCCACCTAACAACTATTAAATATTAAAATCCATAAAATCACTAAAACTAACATAACCTATAACTAGTCTAAAACCTATCCTAAACTATGCTAAAATTATATACAGTAATAAAAACATGAAGTGGGGAGGGGCACCAAGTTGGAGGAAGTCTCATATTTAATCAGTAATACGGTCCACAGATCTCTGCAATGTCTGGACCATTTTCATAAGTGTGGCCAGCCACCGTCAACTTCATTTCTGCATTGCCTTTCCGGACCTGCTGCTCAAAGTCTGACTTTTGGCCTGGTGTAGTGGTGACAGAATCAAATCAAATCATAAATATTTATAAAGCGCGCTACTCACCCGTGCGGGTCTCAAGGCGCTAGGGGGAAGGGGTTACTGCTGCTCGAAGAGCCAGGTCTTGAGTAGTCTCCGGAAAGCGGAGTGGTCCTGGGTGGTCCTGAGGATGGTGGGGAGGGAGTTCCATGTCTTGGCCGCCAGGTAGGAGAAGGACCTCCCACCCGCCGTGGTGCGGCGGATGCGAGGGACGGCGCCGAGAGCGAGGTTGGCGGAGCGAAGAGGACGGGTGGGAGTGTAGAAGCTGAGGCGGCGGATGAGGAGTTCAGATCCCTTGTTGTGGAGGGCTTTGTGTGCGTGGGTGAGGAATCGGAAGGTGATCCTTTTGTTGACGGGAAGCCAGTGCAGGTGTCTCAGGTGGGCGGATATGTGGCTGTTGCGGGGTATGTTGAGGATGAGGGGGGCGGAGGCGTTTTGAATTCGTTGCAGATGTTTCTGGAGTTTAGTGGTGGTTCCTGCGTTAGTGTGTTGCCGTAGTCCAGGTGGCTCGTGACGAGGGCGTGGGACACGGTCTTTCTGGTGTCGGCGGGGATCCAACGGAAGATCTCTCAGAGCACGCGGAGGGTGAGGAAGCAGGAGGATGATACGGCGTTGACTTGTTTGGTCATGGTGAGAAGTGGGTCCAAGATGAAACCGAGGTTGCATGCGTGATCTAAGGGGGTCGGTGCGGTGCCAAGGGCTGTGGGCCACCAGGAGTCGTCCCAGGCGGTTGGGGTGTTTCCGAGGATGAGGACTTCTGTTTTGTCTGAGTTCAGTTTCAGACGGCTGAGTTTCATCCAATCTGCGACGTCTTTCATTCCATCTTGCAGGTTGGTCTTGGCGCTGGTGGGGTCCTTGGTGAGGGAAAGTGTCAGTTGAGTGTCGTCGGCGTAGGAGGTGATGATGATGCTGTGTTTTCTGATGTCGGCGAGGGGGCTCATGTAGACATTGAAGAGTGTCGGGCTGAGCGAGGAGCCTTGTGGGACGCTGCAGATGATCTCGGTGGGGTCTGAGCGAAAAGGTGGGAGGTAGACTCTTTGGGAGCGGTTGGAGAGGAAGGAGGTGATCCAGTCCAGGGCCTGTCCTTGGATCCCGGTGGATCGGAGGCGGGATATTAGGGTTCGGTGGCAGACGGTGTCGAAGGCAGCCGAGAGGTCGAGGAGGATTGGGGCGACTGTTTCTCCATTGTCCATCGGCGTTCTGATGTCGTCTGTGACTGAGATGAGGGCGGTTTCTGTGCTGTGATTGGCTCGGAATCCGGACTGAGAGGGGTCGGGTAGGCTGTTGTCTTCAAGGAAGTTGGTAAGTTGCTTGTTGACGGTCTTCTCTATGACTTTGGCGGGGAATGGGAGGAGCAGATGGGGAGGATGTTCTTCAGGTCGCTTGGGTCCGTCGTGGGTTTTTTCAGTAGGGCTTTGACTTCAGCATGTTTCCAGCTCTCGGGGAAGGTAGCAGACGAAAACGAGCTGTTGATGATGGTCTGGAGGTGCGGGGCGATGATGTTGTCAGCTTTGTTGAAGATGAAGTGTGGGCAGGGGTCCGAGTGGGCACCGGAATGGATGGAGTTCATGGTGGCTTTGATCTCTTCCGTGTTGATGTGAGTCCAGGCATTGAGGGTGATGGCTGGGGTTGTAGGTTCTGTGGTGGTTGGCTGGGTCTGGTGTCCGAAGCTGTCGTGTAGGTCGGTGATCTTACGATGGAAGAAGGTGGCGAGGGAGTTGCAGAGGTCTTGTGACGGCGTGATGGCGTTGGCGTTAGGGTTGGAGAGCTCTTTGACAATGTTGAAGAGTTCTCTGCTGTTGTGGCTGTTTTTGTCCAGTCTTTCTGTGAAGAAATTTCTTTTGGCGGCGCGGATCAGTTGGTGGTGTTCACGGGTAGCGTTCTTGAGGGCAGTCATGTTGTCTGCGGTGTGGTCCTTGCGCCAGGCTTTCTCGAGGGTGCGGCAGGTTTTCTTTGATTCCTTAAGGGTGTCGGTGAACCAGAGAGGTTTTTTGGTGTTGGTCTGTCTTGGGAGGCGTCTAAGGGGAGCGAGGTTGTCTGCACAGTTGGTGATCCAATTCGTGAGGCTGAGGGCTGCGTCGTTGGGGTCGGAGGAGAAGGTGGGTTGGTTGTCGTTGAGAGTGGAGAGAAGCTGTTCCTCGGGGATTTTGTTCCACTGTCGACGTGGGATGGGTTGTGTGCGGAGGTGGCGAGTCTCGCGTCGGAAAGGTGAAGTGGACACATCTGTGGTCGGTCCAGTGTATAGCTGAGGAGTGGCTGAAGGATATGTGGTTGCTGGCGGAGAAGATGGGGTCTAGCGTGTGTCCGGCGATGTGGGTGGGGGTGTTCACCAGTTGCTTGAGGCCGAGGTTGGCGAGGTTGTCGAGCAGGGCGGTGGTGTTGGGGTCGTTGTTCAGCCTGGGGTGCCACTGCTGGTTTTGCAGTTGAGGTTCCTGGAACTGCCCCAGGATTGCCAGCATGGGACACCTCAAAAGCCACCCTGGTGCTTGGTCTGTCTAGCACTTCCTGTCCCCACTATATTGACTTCTAGGTCCCTGCTGCCTTCCATTCCTCATGCTTCCTCCCCATGCACTTGAAGGCCTTGCCTTGCCAACATGTCTAAGGTGGCAGTATTGTTTCAAGTAGGCCTGTGTGGACTTAGCAGAGTTCTGTTACACGGAACTCCCCAAACTCCCCAAAAACACTGTGAATTCAGGCCCATATTTATACTTCTTTTGCGCCTCAAAAAAAAGTGGCACAAACTTACAAAATACAATTATATTTTGAACGTTTGTGTCAGTTTTGCGTCAAAAAATGATGCAAATGTGGTGCAAAAAAAAGTATACATATGGGCCTCAGTGCGAACTGCATCACGTAGAGCACCAGAGGGTGCTAACCTCTATCTGTTGCTGAAGTAGATTTTCCAGATTTTGCAGCTTCCTCAATGCGAGCAGCAGCTTCCTCATCGCGAGTGGTTGCGGCCTACTGTGAAAGCTCACGTTCAGAAATCTCACTTGTGCTCGCCAACTTAGCGATTTCTCTCACTCGCCAACTTAAAGTTGGTGAGTGCGAGTGAGAAAAAAACTAAACTCCTATCCACTTCGAAGAGTACTTTAAAGCTCTACACAGAGTAGGGAAAACTCTGCGAACTCTGCCGGCAGAATTATTCACCCACCCCTAGTTCCAAGCAGGTACAGTAGGCCTTCTTCTGTTCTGGAGTCATTTTGTCTGTTGGAGAGGAAGGACATATGCATCGGTCCAAGCTGAAGTTATTGAAGTTGTCATCAATTACATGCATAAACAAGTATTAGCAGCACAAGTAGCATGTTCAGCCAAAAATAGACATCTATGGAATGAACAATGACCAACCGTTCTAAGAAGTATGTACTTCTCCTAAAGTTAGTATGCTAAAGTGCTCATGTCTCGGCCTTGAAGGTAATCAAATAGCTATGTCTGGCCAAATTAACCTATACACATGTGAATACTAAGTCAAATTCTAAACTATGAGATTTGTGGACACATAGAATAGTACATATGTTCCATCTAGGCACTTCCTGCATATTGTCACACAGCATATAAGAGTGAATAATATATGGCTTTGTGAAATAAGGAATGTGTAGCAAGTACACGTATTGTGCCTCAGCAATGATTCACTGTTATGGCAAAGACACAAGCTCACACACATTGCAGCATACACACATTGCCTGGTAGTTGTAACATAGATGGAGTGTGACTAGCTACCTCCAAATAAACAGAACTGTTGAACACTTCTCCAATATTGATTCATGGACATACCTGGAACACTTTTATATAAACTATGTAATGGAATTCAAGCAATAACATGTAGTCCTTTACATATCCAAGTGTCTATCCGTACATTTCTGTATACATTTTTACCTAGATGCACATCAACATATCCTTAATCCATGCGATGAGTGTGTGCATGCATGCTCTAGATCTCATATGTATGAGTACATTATGCTGTACTTTGGAGATAATTACCCGAGAAGGTTCAATGGGGGGACATTATAGGTAACAACAGTAGTAGGTGGAATGTGAAATGGCCTGTATTCTGACAACACCGTGCATATATGTCTGTGGGACTTACTACATTGGCCTTGCTCCTCACAAAACACTACAAAGGTATGAACATGTGTCTGTTATAAGGCATAGGTTATATGAGGGCATGAGTCAGGCATGTAACTGCATTGCCATGTGTGGAGTGGTGACATGCCCCACATCGACTCATACCTATTATGTCTGCGGTGAAGTAGAAATCAACACAGCCTGTGTGGACCTGCTACACAAAATTGACCAAACAATGTGCATCAGACAGGCAGATTGCAATTCATCCCTCCAATTCGATGTTCACATCTATTTCCGTGACTACACATTTATACCACCACCCCATTTTGACAATTGCTTCTCTGTCACTCTGTCTCACATGTCACAGAGATGCAGTTCTCTGAGGAATGTGCAGGTACCCATGATGCGGGATGACAGTTGCTACATATCATGAGAAACCTGGGCTAAGGGGTGAACCCAAGTAAGTCATTGGTGTGGACAATGGCCTTACACACTCACTGCAACAAATGGGGATACGTAACTTGACTACTGGTTTTGCTATCACGAATGATACTTTGTAACTATGCCACCTCACAGATCATACGCAGTATCCATACTAGGAAGGAATCATGTTTCAGTATGCTGAGCCTGCTTACAAAGTCACTCAACTTCATTGTAGTATAAACTTTGGCTAGACGCTGAACTACCGATACATGTGTGGATACAAGAACATTTTACTGTTTGTTTCAGTAATTTAGACTGTACCATTTTCGGTGGGGTAGAGGAACATATTTAGCAAGCCTGTGCATGGTATGATGTGTACACACAATGGGACAAATAATTAGCACAAATATGTTCACTGTGCACATCAACATTAAATGTGCTGTTGTCAATTGGTAGTATTGTCTGGAAAATGTGCTACATCCTAAACACCCCTGTGCCCTACTCAAATTTGGACTTTGGCAAACATACTGTGTCAGAAAAATTAAAGCCTATCCCATGCAACATTTCTGTCACATATTCCGGGTAACATGTTGTCACTTACTGTTCGAAGCACATCGCACTTCAACCAATGTACGAGAATACACACAACCTTTACAGAGCACAAAAACAATCAGGTGGCACTCACTGCTAGCATTTAGACCCCTGAAGCTTGACAATACTCCCTGCACAGTAATGGATGGGCTACACAGCACATATGGGTCTACACAGCAGGGTCTGGTTAGACAATTGGAATGTCACTGTGAACTGGACCCTATGGCATGTTCTGTTTATTTGTTATCCTGTATCAAGCCATATTAACCCAATTACAGATTTGAGCCTTCCCCAAAAAAGCATTTAAACATGAGTGTGAAAGCCACATAGCTACAATCTCAAGGAATATAGGGACTTACCAGTAGGCTCACCAACTTCAGTCCTCAGGTGATCGAGAAGATCAGTCTCCGTGCTGGCAACATCTGCCCAACAGTGTTTAAATTGGTGGACGTTGCGTCAGACATTGAATATCTGACCCATTTGGAAGCACAGCTTCTCCCAACACTGACAGCTCTCTCTTGATGGGTAGCCTTGGCTCACCGTACCCCCACTGCTGATAATGTCTGGCAGGTAATGCACCAACAGCCACAGCAGGCCATTAAACTCCTCCTCTATGTTCTTGCCTCTGCCAGTGCCTGATGTCTACCCACCCAAACCAAAAGACAATACAGTGGACAAAACTATACAGTATACAACTACAATAAACAAATGATAGTTTACATAAACTACAGGGACACAGAGACACCTACAAAACAAAAAAACAGACCAATTTGAAAGAGCACACACCAAGCACATCCAACAGCCAGCACAGACAAAAAAGGCTGTGAGTGAAAGGAACTTCACACTTCCTGGTTTGCTGCATGGCTGAGCCATTGCATCATTTCCTGTGTGGATGTGTCATGTTCCTACACAAGTGCCTTATTTCCTACTAAAGCGTTGTTTTCTGTTGATGCATCCCTAGGGAATGAGCCAAGGTGTGAGTTACATACAACACATGACAATGCACAAGGCATTGTTTTTGATACTTTGGCATTGATGGGTGGCTTCGGCCTGACGTTCTTCGTTCTATAGTGTCACATTTTCTACAAAAGCTTTATATTTCCTACTAAAGCTTCACATTTCCTACTAAAGCATTACATTTCCTACTAAAGTGTCACATTTTCTACTAAAGCACTGTTTTTTTCGGATGCATCGCAAGTTAAATAGGGAATTTGTGAGTTACGCACAACACATGGTGATGTGCAATGCATTCATATTGATTCTTTGACGTTAATGCATGGCTTACGACCGACGATCCATGTCCAATATGTCATGCTATGGGTCAATGCATGTGTGTTCCTTGATTAACAAGCCCTTTGTGTGTTGTACAGTGCATTGATTGGTGCAATGTCAAAACACCTGGGATGTGTTGCATGCATATATTAACAGTGTTCATGATGCGGACAATAGGCCAGGCAATATATTGCTGAGACATACATAGACTTGTTGTCAATTGTGCATATCTTGACATTATCGATATGAGTTATAGTTTGTATAATTCTTGCTTTGATGTAGGCATCTGTGTAGTAGGCATTTTTTGTTCACAGATGTTGTACTACAAAGCAAATGATAATAACAATGACAAACATGATTGTGGGCATACTTGAAGATCATATTACCTGTTAGAAATGGGGCCTTTGGTTAGCAGTCAGTTTACCCCCTGTCCAAGCAAGGACCCTCACTCTAGTCAGGGTAAAGGAGAATTACCCTCAGTTAACCCCCACTCACCCCCTTGATAGATTGGTAAGAGTAGGCAGGCTTAACTTCAGAAGCAATGTCTAAAGTTTTTGTACCAAAACACATAGGGGGTCATTCTGACTTTCCCGCTGGGCCGGCGGGCGACCCTCAAAAGGCCGCCCAGCGGGAAAGACCCAGCAAAGATGAAGCCGGCTCCGAATGGAGCCGGCGGATTTGCTGAGGTGCGACGGGTGCAGTGGCACCCGTCGCGATTTTCAGTGTCTGCCAAGCAGACACTGAAAATCTTGCTGGGGCCCTGTTAGCGGGCCCCTGCACTGCCCATGCCAGTGGCATGGGCAGTGCAGGGGCCCCCAGGGGCCCCACGACACCCGTTCCCGCCAGCCTCTTCCTGGCGGTGTAAACCGCCAGGAACAGGCTGGCGGGAAGGGGGTCGGAGTCCCCATGGCGGCGCTGCTTGCAGCGCCGCCATGGAGGATTCCTTTGGCCAGGGGAAAACCGGCGTGAAACCGCCGGTTTCCCTTTTCTGACCGCGGCGTCAGAATTGGCCAGGAAGCACCGCCAGCCTGTTGGCAGTGCTTCCGTGGTCGTGGGTCAGAATGACCCCCATAGTAACTAATTGAAAACACTACAAAAATGACACAACACAGGTTTAGAAAAATAGGTAATATTTATATAAACAAAACAAGACCAAAACCACAAAATCCAACATACAGAAGTCAAGTAATGAATTTAAAAAAAATAAGAGTCTTAGGCCCTCATTATGACATTGGCGTAAGTCCCACTTACCGCCATGCCGACTGCAGCCAATATACCGCTGCTACGGCGGTTTACTGCTAGCCATATTATGACCCACACATAGCGATCCGTCACTATACAGACAAATACACAAGTCCACCAGCCCAAAGGTCAGTGATAAACCTGCGGTATCCAAACCCACACCGTTATGCTAACAGAACTACACCCATCACATGATGACCCACGAATCACCACAGCGGACATTCAACTGTGGTAAACATTTTGCAGTACATACCGCTGCACTCAAAATACACACACTCAAACAAAACAACACTACATTGGACAATTCAAACTACACACACCTGACACACATGCACACACCACACCCACACCACTAGAAAACACACGCCCACATTACCCACCACCCTTTACGACTCAAACAAATTCACAACTGAGAGGAGAGAGACACACCAAGAGCACCCACAGAACCAGAGCGACAGAACACCATCACCCTTACACCATCCACGCACCTTACAGCACACACACCAACACATCACCCCACACACCGTCACACACACCACTCACACTACACCAATGGCACCACAAAGACACCCCAGGTTCTCAGAGGAGGAGCTAAGGGTCATGGTGGTGGAAATCATCCGGGTAGAGTCACAGCTATTCGGATCACAGGTGCAACAGACATCCATTGCTAGGAAGATGGAGCTATGGCAGAGAATCGTGGACAGGGTCAACGCCATGGGACAGCAACCCAGAACAAGGGATGACACCAAGAAGAGGTCGAATGACCTATGGGGGAAGGTGGGTTCTGTGGTTGCAAGACACCATATGGCTGTACAGAGGACTGGCGGGGGACTCCCACCTCCTCCCCCACAACTAACAACATGGTAGGAGCAAGTCTTGGCAATACTACATCATGAGAGCCTGGCAGGAGTAGCAGGAGGACTGGACTCTGGTAAGTCAAATCACTATTGCTATCACCCCCACTACCTGCATGCCAACACATACCCCCACCCCTACCCTCACCCCCATCACTGCACCACCATCACAGCCCACCCATCCCAATACCAAGCCCTGTATGCACCACCAATGCATGGAGATCAATCACAGCCCTGCATGGACACCTATCACTAAAGCATGCACATTAGAGACAATCACCTAGCCCACAAAATCACTACTCACACAAAGCAATGCCAAAAGGGCAATCACAACCATACAGGGCAACACACTCATGCACAAGATGTCACACGCAGAAACAATAACACTGCATTTACATCCCCACAGGTCCCCCACCCAAGGTCACCGGAGAGGAGGTGCCAGAAACATCCAGTCCCACCCCCAGAAAAGGCCCACAGTGATGACAGCAGCTCTGGTTGCCTGGATCTGGATGACCAACCTTGCCCATCAGGGATCTCCGGACAGTCGGTTACCCAGGCACAGTCCCATACCACCACAGAGCCTCCCCCTTCGGGAAACACCACCACAGCACCCATACATCTGTCCCTAGGTCACCTCAATCAGCAGTGTGTCCACCACTACAGGGACCCCAGGACACACCACAAACATGGGCCAATCAGGGACCTGGGGTCAGTGGCAGTGGGTACACGGTTCAGGGGACAGAGGCACAGGACAACAGGGAAGCTGGGAGGACTGCTGTGTGACAGGGGGAGGACAGGCCCAGGGAACCGACTCTCCAGTAGACACTCACCAACATCCTGGGAGTATACCACCATTCACAGACAATGGGCCAGATACTGGACAAGTTGCAGGAGACCCAGCGGCTGCAGGAGGGACAGTACCTGGGGATCAGGGAGGACCTGAAGGACATCCACACCATCTGGGTCACCATTGCAGGGGTGCTGGCAGACATGGCCAACACCATGAGGGAGGCAGTGGCACACCACCGGGCCCCTGACACTAGCCACACTGATGAACAGCCCTCCACCTCGGTTGCCGCTAGTGGACAGGAGGCCCCGCCACAGGACCAACAGGCCATGAGCACCCCTCCCAGTGCAGAAGGAGAACAACCTGGTAAATGGTCCCTGCGATCCAGGCAGGAGCCAGAGAACATTGGCAAGACCCTCGCCAGGAAATAAGACTCTCCTCATTGTCACCCTTGTTTCCCACTCTGTCACCCTGTCCACCTTGAACTACCATTGCTTCCATTCCTATGCCTCCTTGGACAATGAACCTGTGATACAAATAGACTGGAGTCTATCCTGGACTTTGATCCACCATCACCCCAGCCCATTACACATACCCTTCTACTTATTAGCACTTACATAAACACCCTTTGAAAAAAATACAAGTATGGAGTATGTCAAATGATTTAACTATGTATTTGTTTAACAAGGTTTAAATACTGCAATACAACTGTACAGTAATGTATACATAGGAATGACCTGTAGTTTGCTCAGTCAAGACACCAGGTGCCAGAGTGGGGCACAGATATCTGAAAATAGAGATGCCAAAGGGTACAGTAAGTGTCATTAGAATTGGGAGAATCTGCCTGCCATGTACAATGTCAAATACGAAACTGTCAATGCAAAGTGATGTTACACTGTCTTACCTGTGTGTCACTGGAAGTACTGTCGTATAATAGCTATTCTGTTGTCCTCATCCTCATCCTCTGCCTCCTCATCTTCACTGTCCACAGGGTCCACTACTGCCACACGCCCATCTCCAGCCTCATCCTCCTGCAGAAAAGGCACATAGGCTCACAAGGCAAGGTTATGCAACATGCAGCATGCCACGATTATCTGGCACACCTCCTTGGGTGAGTAGTACAGGGATCCACCTGTTAGATGCAGGCAACGAAACCTGGCCTTCAGGAGGCCAAATGTCCTCTCTAATATCCTCCTTGTTTGCTCATGTGCCTCATTGTTAATGTTCCCCTGCCCTTGTCCTGGGATTCCTCACAGGGGTCAGTAGCCATGAGCGATTGGAGTAACCAGGGTCACCTGCAAATGACGAGGGCCAACTGTTAGACACACACTAGCCCTTAGGGACCACACCATACCCATATACCAACATACACTGGGTGGGAACCAGGGCTCACCTATTAGCCACACCCGGTGACTCTGGAGTTGAGCCATCACATATGGGATGCTGCTATTCCTCAGGATATAGGCATCATGCACAGAGCCAGGATACTTTTACTTTGCATTGACATGGGAGATGTACTGGTCCGCCAGGCACACTATCTGCACATTTACTGAGTAAAAGCACTTTTGATTTCTGAACACCTGTTCATTTCTCTGAGGGAGGGGGGACAAATACAATATGTGTACGATCAATAGCCCCAATAATGTTGGGGATATGTCCCATTGCATAGAAGTCAGCTTTCACTGTGGCCAAATCCTCCCCCTCGGGGAAAACAATGTAGCTGCACATTTGTTCAATCAGGGCAGACAACACTCTGGTCAGCACTATTAAGAACATTCGCTGAGACATTCCAGCTGCCAAGCCCACTGTCATTTGGAAGGAACCATTTGCCAAGAAATGGAGCACAGATAGGACTTGCACAAGAGGGGGGATCCCGGTGGGCTGACGGATATCAGATATCAGGTCAGGCTCCAATTGGGCTTCCAGCTCTGTGATTGTGGCCCTGTCCATTCTATAGGTGAGGATGATGTGTCCTTCCTCCATTGTTGCCAAGTCCACCAGAGGTCTGTGCATGGGGAATGTCTCCATCTCCTATTCATCCACAGCGGTTGTAATCTAGGGGGCAAAACGGGGAGCAGCTGATCAGTATACCACATTTCCAAACACTACACTGCATTGCATGTTGTGACTGTAACAGTATGTTGTTGTATAGGCCAAAATGGTGCCTATGTGTACTGTGACGCAGTTAGGTGCCATGGCCTGCACCCCCCCCTGAAATGGCATCCGCCTGTCCTGTGTGGATGGAGATGTGGAAATGATGAATGCCGCTGACGTTGGGCGCCGTTGCGGGAGGTGCTCGAGTACTGCTGTGCAACTCCTCATGGGTTGTCATTGGGCCCTATGGGTTACAGTGGCAAATGGTGATGAACGCCGGCAGTGACTGTACGCACCGCTGCGGACATGACTGCCATGGTATATGGCGTGCCATCGCCAAGGGCATGCGGTCCCAGGGGGTCTACGGCAGATGGCCTCCCAATGAGGAAGGGATGCCCGTCGCACCCTGACCCCTCTGATGGTCTGCATACATGTGGTATTCCATCCGGAGCTAGATGGGCGCTTGAGGGCATCACAGCAGCCACAAGGGGGTGAGTACAGTTTCCCAATATACTACTTACGCGTGGTGGGGTGGTCTACGGGTGGGGGATGTGGGCCTGTGGGTGCCCCTAGGCCAGGCCGGACATTGCAGGGTAGGTCCCATGTTGGACAGGACAATGATGTGCACCACCTCCAACCAAGCTAGTAGGCATCCACTACTGGGCAGGGGTCTGTGAGTGTCAGGTATGCTGCTATTGGCGTTAGGTATTCCTGTCCATGGGCTGGTGACTAGCATTGTGATTGGTAGTGCATTGCCAAAGGTGTAGGGCTGTTTCCTGTGTGTGTGTGTGTGTCGTATACGCCAACGGTGGTGTTGCTGCTGCCACTGATCAAGTGTATCCTTCCCCCCCTTTTGTTTTGTCACCCTGTCCTTATGTGCATTCGCATCATCTGGCGGAAGAGCAGAGGCACCAGTGACGGAGGGAGCTGCATCCCACAGGGCCCATGAGGCCGAATCCACCGACGGTGAGGGCACCAGTGGGATGGAGGGCGAGGGGAGCACCACAGCGGAGACAGGAGGGGACAGTTCTGACAGTGATACCTCCTCTGATGGAAGCTCCCTGCTGGTGGCGGACACCTCTATGCCCACCCCAACTACAGGTACAGCCGCCACCACCTGTACCAGCACCGCCCTCCCAGCAGCCACTCAGCGAGTTTCCCGTGCCCGCTCACCAAGGAGGGTAGGCATCTCCTTCGCCCCAGGCACCTCAGGCCCTGCACCAGTCAGCCCTGCTGCCCTGAGTTGATTGACCTCCTGCGATCCATCTCTGTTGGGCAGTCAACCATAGTGAATGCCATCCAGGGGCTGGCACGCCATTTGCAACAAACAAATGCATTCTTGGAGGGCATTCACTCTGGCATGGCGGCCCAACAGAGATCAATCCAGGCTCTGGCCTCCTCCCTGATGGCAGCCATTGTCCCTGTCTCTATCCTCCCCCCCTCCAACTATCTCTACCCAGCCCCATTCCCCTCAACCCCAACCTATCCCAAGCACACATTCAGACTATCATGCACCCAAGACAACACACAGGAGTGGCTCAGACAAACACAAGCACCACACATCATCCCAAAGGCACTCACACAAACACCATCCAGATGCAGACATACCACTGTGTCCCCCTCCTCCTCATCGTCCACCACCCTCCCAGTAGTGTCTCCACTCACACCTGTATGTACTACATCCTCATCCACTACCCCCATCCCCATCACGCCTATCACTACACACCCCTCACTGGCAGTCACCAACCCCACATCCAGTAACACATCCCCTGTGTCCTCTCCCACTGTGTCTGTGCCCCTCCTCCCAAAGTACACAAACGCAAGCACTCAGACACCCAACAGCCATCCACCTCACATCAGCATCCAGCCCATGCACCTGCACCAAAACACAGCAGACACCTCCTAAAACCAATCCCTCTTCCTCCACTCCCAAATCTTTACCCTCTTCCGGCCCCAGTGTCCCTAAAGAAGCTTTTCCTCTCCGCCGTTGACCTCTCCCCCATCCTTCACGTCAGGCCAGGGTGGTCAGAACCCAGGCGAGCACCTCAGCCACCCAGTCCATGGCCACAGTAGTGTCGGCAGCTACTGCAGGTGTGAGAGGCTCCAGGGAACCAGCCATCAGCACTGACAGTGTGCCACGGGGAAGGGCAAGGATGCACCACCAGCTGCCAAGGGGAAGGGCAAGGAGGCACCACTAGCTGCCAAGGGGAAGGGCAAGGAGGCACCACCAGCTGCCAAGGGCAAGGGTAAGGAGGCACCACCAGCTGCCACGGGTAAGGGCAAGGAGGCACCACCAGCTGCCAAAGGGAACGGCAAGGAGGCACCACCAGCTGCCAAGGGGAAGGGCAAGGAGGCACCACCAGCTGTGAAAGTGAAGGGCAAGGGGCCTGCACCTGCAGGCAGGAAGAACAAGAGGCCTGGTGCTGGGACTGATTCTGAGCCCCGATCACCAACCATGGCGGTTCAGCAGTCCGAGGTTGCAGGGGAATGGCTGAAGCCTCCCCTCCACTGCCTGCACCACTACCAGTACCACTGCCAGCAGCAGCAGCCCCAGTGGGCAGCTGTCTGAGGCTGCAGGGAAAGGGCTGGATCCTCTTCCCACCACTGGCATCCCCGACACCAGCACCGCCACCGGCACCACTGCCAGCACCGCCACCAGCACCACTGCCAGCGGAGCAGATAGACATGGGGAGTTTGGGGTCTCTGAGCTCACAATTTAAAAATACATCTTTTAGTGAAGTTGGTTGTTAGTTTGTGTGTTTGAAAATGCCACTTTTAGAAAGTAGGCATTTTCTTGCTTAAACCATTCTCTGACTCTGCTTATTTGTGGATTACCTGTGTGGGTCAGTTTGACAATTGGGCTGTTTGCACCTCTCCTGTAGACAGTTGTAGGAAAGTACCATCTTTCTTGGCATGTTACCCCCAATTTTACATGTATGTCAGTATGTTTTTGCCTGTCTCACTGGGATCCTGCTAGCCAGGACCCTAGTTCTCATAGTTTGTGGCCTGAATGTGTATACCCATGTAGCGCCTAACTGTTTCACTGAGGCTCTGCTAATCAGAACCTCAATACTCATGCTCTCTCTGCCTTTAAATTTGTCACAAAAGGCTAGTGACTACATTTACCAATTTCAATTGGCACTGGAACACCCTTATAATTCGCTAGTAAATGGGACCTAGGTACCCAGGGTATTGGGGTTCCAGGAGATCCATAGGGCCTAAAGCATTTATTTTGCCACCCATGGGGAGCTCAGACAAACCTTTACACAGGACTGCCATTGCAGCCTGACTGAAATAACGCACACTCTATTTCACAGCCATTTTCACTGCACTTAAGTAACTTAAAAGTCACCTATATAGGTGTGAGGGCACCCTTGCACTAGTAAAGGTGACCCCACATAGTTCAGGGCCATTCCCTCAGGCTTTGTGAATGCGGGGACACTGTTACACACGTGCACTACATATAGGTCAATACCTATATGTAGCTTCACAATGGTAACTCTGAATACGGCCATGTAACATGTCTAAGACCATGGAATTGTCCCCCCATTCCAAATCTGGTATTGGGGAGTCACTTCCATGCATCCTAGGGGCTCCACTATGGACCCCGAGTATTGCCAAACCAGATCTCTGGGATTTTCTCTGCAGCTACAGTTACTGCCACTCCACAGACAGGGTTCTGCCCTCCTGGGCCGGCTTTCACAACTGTTTCCTGGTGGTGCATGCTCTGGGGGCTGCCTGCCTTCACCCTGCACTGGAAGCCACGATGAAATCTCCTGTGGGGTGACCGAATCTTCCCCCTGCTTCAGCAGGCACCACACTTCAGCTTCACCGGTACTCTGGGTCCCCTCTCATCCTGATGAGTGTGGCACCTGGAATACAGGTGGTGGACTCAAGCGACCAGTGGTCCAACTGTCCGAATTTGGAGGAGGTAAATCCTTGCCTCCCCTCCCCAGACAGTAATACTGTGCACCGGGTGATCTGCAGCTACAAGGACTTCTGTGCACATTTCCAAGAAATCCTACATGCACACCTGAGCATAGGTCCCCAGCACTCCGGCCTGCGATGCTCAGCTCCCTGAGTTGATCACAGGTGTCATGGGACCTCTCTTTGCAGTGTTGAGATGACTGCCATGTTCAGACTTCTTGAACCTGTGTTCAAGGACTTCTGCAGGTACTTCCTTCCTGTCCAAGGGTTCTCTACATTGCTGAGGGCCCCCTATGTCTCCTCTCCCAAGTGGTGACACCCTGGTCCTTCCTGGGCCCGGGCAGCACCCTTTTTCCCCAACCGCAACTCTTGCAGCTAGCAAGGCTTGTTTGCGGTATTCTGCCAAGGAAACAACTCTACATCCTCCAGCACACTGTGGGACATCTTCTGCACATAGAAGAACTTCCTACCTCCTTTCGTTGTTGCAAAACCCGCAGCTACTTCCAACTGGAGGCAGCCATTTTGCACCTTCATCCATGATTTAGTGGGCTCCTGCTCTCCCTGGACCCTTTTGTGACTCTTGGACTTGCTCCCCTTCCTTTGTAGGTCTTCAGGTCCAGGAATCCATCTTCAGTACTTTGCAGTATGTTGTGGTCCTTGCAAAATCCTTTATCACAACTTTAGTGTGTTTCTGGGGAAATAGTAGTACTTTACTCCTACTTTCCAGGGTCTTGGGTGGGATCTCCTTTACACCCTTAGTGTTTTCTTACACTACCAGCGACCCTCTACACCCTACACTAGCTTAGGGGTCCATTCGTGGTTCACATTCATGTGGTTTGTGTTGCCCCTAGGCCTATTGCATCCTATTGTGTTCTACAGTTTTTGCATACTTTCTGACTGTTTTACTTACCTGATTTGGTTAGTTGTGTATATTTTGTATATGTTACTTACCTCCTAATGGAGTATATCCTCTGAGATATTTTTGGCACATTGTCACTAAAATAAATTATTTTTAATAACTATGAGTATTGTCTTTCTTATGATATAGTACCTATATGATATAAGTGGTATTGCATGAGCTTTCCATGTCTCCTAGTTCAGCCTTGGCTGCTCTGCTATAGCTACCTCTATCAGCCTAAGCTGCTAGAACACTACTACACTCTACTAATAAGGGATAACTGGACCTGGCATAAGGTGTAAGTACCATAAGGTACCCTCTACAAGCCAGGTCAGCCTCCTACAACAGTGACACAAAGTGAGCTGGGGTGTAGCCTCCATATCCTGATGGGCCATCTGGGCTGAGGGGAGGAGTGGTAACTTACACCTGAAAGGGCTGTGCTTGCCCTCACACAATGCAGTCTCCAACCTCCTGGTGTGTGTCTGGGGCCTGGCCTGGGCAAGGCAGGATCTTGAAAACAACAGAGACTTCTCTTTGAAGTAGACCTAGTTTAAAGGCAGAAAGGGTTTATAAGAAGAACACCCAAAACACTTGAAAATCAGATTACTTCTCGAACCTCTGTCAAGGAGAAGAGCTTCAAGCTGGAGGAGGAATGCTGCCCCTTCACCTGTGACTGTGCTTTGCTGGGTTGGCCTGCAGTAGCTTCTACCTGAGAGAGGACAAAGACTGACTTTTGTGTGACTTCCCACTGGCGAAAAATCTCCAAGGGCTTGAACTGAGCTTGCCTCCTGTTGCTGAATTCTCAGGGACATCACCGACTTCTCTCTGTCAGCACCTGGGCTTTCTGCTGAGATTTCTGCCTCCCAAGTGCTGCCTTAACCTGTCTCTGGGCACTGCAAAGGTGAAGCTGGTGGAAAAGGACAAAAATCCACGCAAAGACCACAGTGCAGGGAAATTTGCGACGCACTACTTGCCATGTGCACTGCCGGCCCTGCGGCTAAAATCAAAGCTCTACCTACATCAACACAACACAGCTGGAGAAATGACGCACAACACCCGCAGTGGCTGCTGTTAATGACGCAACCCCCACGCAGTGCGGTTTCATGATACGATGCATCCGGATTTCAACGTAACATTGCTAAGCGTGGAAAATCTATGCAAAGCCTGCCCGGAGCCGAGGTGCCCGTCTGGATCGACACATTGCTCTCTTGCGGAAGAGGAGAAACGACGCACACCGAGCTCACCGGAGGAGGAACGACGCACTGTCTCACTTGTGAGTGCGAAATAGATGTATCCCTGGCCTTTTTCGACGCACACTCGCCCTTGCGGCTTTCTTTTGATGCAACCTAGGTACTTTTGTTCAATAATAGCCTTCTCACTGTTTTCTAAAGATTAAGGCTCTCATTACAGCTCAGGCAGTCGGTGATGAAGCAGCAGTAATACTGCCAACAGGCCGGCAGTAAGAAAATGGAATTGTGACCACGGCGGAAATGGCCCACACAGACAGCCATTTTAACACACCGACTACCAGGGTGGTAGCAACAAGCACCACTGGGGTAACCGCCAACTGCCAGGCGGAAGACAATGTACCACCCACTGTATTGCAACAGGCCCATCCGCCACTTTTTCTGGGGCGGTACCAACGACACCAAAAGCACGGTGGAAACAGTACACAGAAGGGAAAGGACTCACCTCTGGAGCCTCAAGGAAGAACCATGACGCCATGGAGCCTGAACAGCAACGCCGGCGGCGACGGCGAGCACTGCTGCCTAGCACACAAGGGAGGATGGAGGAAAAAGAGTGACACACGTGCAACACCCCCACTCTCAACCCTACCTGCAACACCATACACACAAACAGATGCAGTAACATTACATATACACCCCATACTCCGCAGAAATAATGCAAGGACAAAAGGAATTTATTAAAGTGAGTGTAATAAGATAAAATACTAGAAAATCATGCTTCAAAATCAAAACAGTATATACATATATACAAATAGAGGGACACTGCCCATTCCTCAATGTCCGAGGCCACAGGGCCACATCACATAGGCCAAGGCCCCACTTGACTCCTGCAACAACACAGAGAGTACACTGCAGGGGCATCAGGTCAAAAATACACAGGAACCTCAGGGGGATGGGGAACTGAGGGGACACCTCAGCTGGAAGATGGTACAACACCACTGGTCCTAGAGGGGGCTGCTTGCCCTGCGCGATGTCCTGGGGAGTGCAAAGCCACAGTCTGTAAAGTGGGTGGTTTGCACACTGCTGGGTCCTGGGGTGTGCAAAGCCACAGTCTCTCAAGTGGGTGGTTTGCCCACTGCTTGGTCATGGGGAGTGCAAAGCCACAGTCTCTTTTTTTCCCACTGCTTGGTCCTGGGGAGTGCACAGCCACAGTCTCTCAAGTGGGTGGTTTGCCCACTGGTTCTGCAGGGGGCCTTGTGCCCAGTGTGCTTCATCCTGGCAAGGAGGGGGTGAGTGGATGGCATCTCCACTGGTTCTGGAGGGGGGCTTGTGCCCAGTGTGCTTCATCCTGGCAAGGAGGGGGTGAATGGATGGCTTCTCCATTGGTTCTGAAGGGGGCCTTGTGCCCAGTGTGCTTCATCCTGACAAGGAGGGGGTGAGTGGATGGCTTCTCCACTGGTTCTGGAGGGGGGCTTGTGCCCAGTGTGCTTCATCCTGGCAAGGAGGGGGTGGGTGGATAGCTTCTCCACTGGTTCTGGAGGGGGCCTTGTGCCTTGTGATGCAGCACTTGGGGAGTGCAAGGTCACAGTCTGTCACCTGGGTGTCACACCTACAGGATTTGCAGGGTCCAGGATGCACCACAGCCCTTGGAGGCAGGACTGTACACTGCCTGCCAGCGGTTATGGCTGCTAAGTAGTGGCAGTGGTGGTGCTGGTGTTGGGGATGCCAGTGGTGGGGGGAGGCTCCAGTCCTTCCCCTGCAGCCTCGGACAGCTGCCCACTCGGGCTGCTACTGCTGGCAGTGGTGCTGGTGGTGGTGTAAGTGACAGTATGTTGATCACAATTTGGGGTTGGCTGTCATCCATATGTAGACTGTACCATTATGAAAACGGTTTCACACACACAAACATACATGTGTCGCTGTAGAATCACTGATGATGTTGCTGCACTACCTAACAATGGTGGAGCCTTCGAATTGTTTACTTCCTTTAGAGAGTGTAATCTAGTACATGTGGTGCATTCTACACAGGTTCCCTGTTCTGGAGTACATGACATACCTCATGTACCATGGGAGTTACATTCAGACACACAGACAACTACCGGGGCAGCTTTTTCTTTGTGCAGAGTGTTGCAATATGGAATTTTTCCAAGCATTGCGTTGCTCAGGTTCTACACACTATTGATAGACAGATACAGTGGCTTAGCATGTCTTGACATGTGTGACTTTCGGGTTTGCTTTGCAGATGTGCCCAGATAAATGGTGCAAGCATGAGGTAAACCCTTCCTACATATATGCTGTCTCAGGTAGCACACACAGATATGTTCAATGTGTCATTCTTCATTTGCTGTTTTTAGGTCTGTAAAGTACTTCAGATGTACTTACCAGTCAGTAGACCATTTCCTTATTGGTCATTCTGGAAGCGCACGTTTATGGTGGCTTTCTCGAAGATGTATGCTTCATGCACACTACCTTGGTATTTGGCCAGCATGTTGGTGAACATGCCCAATGGTCCATAATGGCCTGGACATTCATGGAGTATGTGTGCTTCTGGTTCCTATATAGATGGGATGTAGCTTCAGGGAGAACCAGTTGCACATGTATGCAGTCCACGGCACCCAGCACATATGGAAAACCAGCAATGGCATAGAAGCCTTGCTTGGTCTCCAGCTGCAGTTTGGTGTTTTGGGGAAGAGGAGGTACTGCGTTGTTAGGTGAATGATGGCATCCAGGAAAGATGGTAGGAAAGCCAAGAAAGATGGTTGTGAGAGGTGTGGGTGGTTCAAGTGGTGGTGGCTCTGGTCTTCTCCTTGCGACTTCCAGCTGCAGAATCAGGAGATCCATACTGTAGCTGAGGATGCCAGACAGTTCTGTCTAGCTTCTCTTTATATGCCCAAGGCAATGCATAATTTCCTACACATGGGTTACCAATGTGCAGGAATTTTGATGCATTTGGGCCTCAGTGCGACACTTGCTGGCGAAGCGTCACTTTTAAATTTACTTGTAAATAGCCAAGCGTCAGTTTTACGGTAGAACTTAGCAGGAATGCCTACCTTGAATATATTAATACATATACGATACAGCCGGTTCAAGTGCAGGTACATTTCGACACAGGACTACTAAAAGGGACACAGCAGCCTAGATGCGTCACCTTGTAAATGTGGAGCACTGACTGCGCTGCTAATGCGTCAAACATTTTGACACATTCGCTCTGCAAGTTCCTTGTAAAGAAGCCCTTGAAAATCAGCTGAAATGTAAAGTTAGGGTATCATATTGAAACCTTAAAATTAATAAAAAATAATAATTACTTAACCTGGGTGGAATTTCATTTGACACCCTTTTGAATAATTCAGTAAATTTTTATGAAATAATCTCCAAAGTAATTGTATGATTTCCCCAGCAATACAACATTCTCTTCACACAAAATGGTTGATTTATGTCAAGAAATCACTGTAGCTCAATTTGCTGCAAATTATTTATTTTTTCAGTCTAACTACTTCCTTACACTCTCCTAACCAACTTTTACCTTCTGTCGCTAACTGATACTATTTCAATGCTGCAAGTAATCTACTCTTCTGATGCTCCCAGTAATGCATGCCTCCCCAAAAATACTGAGAAATTCTCAAAGATGGCGGTCTTAATGGAAGCTATTCAAGTGCAGGAAAAGCAGGGGTCCTGGGGCCCAGGACTGTGAGGGAGCCACTGTACCCCTGATATTGGTTTCTTTCAGTGGCGGATCCTCCAGTGGGCAGAGGAACACAGCCCCACCAAGCTGCAAGCACAGCAAAGGTGAATAACAAAGTAGTAATAAAATTATTTTTTACCATTTTATTTTTTACTTCTTCACTGTCAGCCTGAGTCAAGTGTGAGGGGGGGATTGGCCATTGCTGCTCACTGGCAGAAGAGGAGGTGTGGTGCTCACTCCAGTTTAAAGTGCACATGTCAATTTATCTATCTTGTGACTGCCAGCCCAAAATGTGTATTTCAAACCTGTACAACCTGAGCTGTGTTCGACAGCTGGGTGGAGAGCAGTTGCGGCCTCCAGTGACTAAATGAGCATCAAACCAGCTCACTCTTACCAATCTGGTGCTTCTCTGATGCTGCTTAACATTTGTAACAGCATGAGAGCAGATAGGTGGTTTGGTTAGGGGAGTTGGCTCTGAACTGGAAGAACATCAGGAACTGGAGGAGGCAAACCAGTGGGTAAGTAAAAAATATACATATGCTTTTCTAACTTTAGGCATTGAGGGTTTCTAATAGTGACTTTCAATTTTTAAAAATAATCATTTGACTTGCCCCACCACTTATTTATGTCCCTAGCTGTCACTGGTGGCTCTATCTACCCAACATGAGGCTAGGGCGACTATTTCTTGAATGGGTTATGGCCCAGGCAATCTTTGCTACACAACTGGATCCCCAGTTATTTTAGAGTCTGATTAGCACCACTTTAGGAACTGACATCATAGGTGTTGTAGGAGGCTGGCCTGGCTTATAGTGGGTACCTGATGGAACTTACACCTTGTGCCAGGTCCAGTTATCCCTTATTAGTAGATTAGTAGTGTTCTAGCAGCTTAGGCTGACAGAGGTAGCTATAGCAGAGCAGCCTAGGCTCAACTAGGAGACATGCAAAGCTCCTACTATACCACTTATATCATATAGCACTATATCATAAGAAACACAATACTCAGAGTTACTAAAAATAAAGGTACTTTTTTTTTGTGACAATATGCCAAAAGTATCTCAGAGGATATACTCCCTTAGGAGGTAAGTAAAATACACAAAAATACACGCAAACCAAAATCAGGTAAGTAAACAGTTAGAAAAGTAGTGTAAACACTGTAGAACACAATAGAATGCAATAGGAGACAATTGGCCTGGGGCAACACAAACCATATACTCCAAAAGTGGAATGCGAACCACGAATGGACCCCAGGCCTAGTGTAGTGTGTAGAGGGTTGCAGGGAGTGTAAGAAAACACTAAGGGTGTCCAAGATACCCCATCACAAGACCCAGAAAGGTAAGAGTAAAGTTACCCTACTATACCAGAAAGACAGTAAAGTTGAGATAGGGGATTCTGCAAAGACAACAACTACTGCAAAGCACTGAAGACAGATTCCTGGACCTGAGGACCTGCAAAGGAAGGGGACCACGTCCAAGAGTCACGCAATTGTGCAGGGGGGTGCAGGAGCCCAATAAACCCCAGATTAAGGTGCAAAAGGGCTGCCTCTGGGTGGAAGAAGTGAAGATTCTGCCACAACAGAAGGTGCCAGGAACTTCTCCTTTGGTCAGAAGATGTCCCACGGCATGATGGAGGATGCAGAGTTGTTTCCACGGAGAAAGACCACAAACAAGCCTTGCTAGCTGCAAGAGTCTTGGTTGAAGATAATGGGTGCTGCCCGGGCCCAGGAAGGACCAGGAGGTTGCCCTTTGGAGGAGAAGACAGAGGGGGAGGCTCAGCAACAGAGAGAGCCCACGCAGAAGCAGGCAGCACCCGCAGAAGCACTTAAACAGGCGTTCAAGAAATCTGAGCACTGTGGTCGTCTCAACACAACAAAAGAGGGTCCCACGAAGCCGGTGGTCAACTCAGCGAGTTGAGCAATGCAGGACGGAGTGCTGGGGACCTGGGCTGTGCTGTGCACGAAAGAATCCTTGCAAAAGTGCACAGAAGCCCTAGCAGCTGCAGATCACGCAGTACACAGGATTACTGTCTGTCGTGGGGAGGCAAGGACTTACCTCCACCAAATCTGTACAGAAGGACCACTGGATAATCAGGGTCACTTGGATCCAGCTCCTGTGTTCCAGGGACCACACTCATCAAGATGAAAGGGGACCCAGAGGACCTGTGATGCAGAAGTTTAGTGCCTGCGGTAGCAGGGGGAAGATTCCGTCGACCCATAGGTGATTTCTTCTTGGCTTCCAGTGCAGGGTGAAGGCAGGCAGCTCTCAGAGCATGCACCACCAGAAAACAGTTGAGAAAGCCGGCAGGATTAGGTGCTACAATGTTGCTGGTAGTCTTCTTGCTACCTTGTTGCAGGTTTGCAGACATGCTAGAGCAGTCAGTGGTCGATCCTTGGCAGAAGTCGAAGAGGGACATGCAGAGGAACTCTGGTGAGCTCTTGCATGTGTTATATGAAGAGAAACCCACAGGAGAGACCCTAAATAGCCCTCAGAGGAGGATTGGCTACCTAACCAGGTAAGAGCCTATCAGGAGGGGTCTCTGACGTCACCTGCTGGCACTGGCCACTCAGAGGTCTCCATTGTGCCCTCACACCTCTGGATTCAAGATGGCAGAGATCTGGGACACACTGGAGGAGCTCTGGGCACCACCCCTGGGGTGGTGATGGACAGGGGAGTGGTCACTCCCCTTTCCTTTGTCTAGTTTCATGCCAGAGCAGGGGCTGGGGGATCCCTGAATCAGTGTAGACTGGCTTATGCAAGGAGGGCACTATCTGTGCCCGTCAAAGCATTTCCAGAGGCTGGGGGAGGCTATTCCTCCCCAGCCCTTAACACCTATTTCCAAAGGGAGAGGGTGTAACACCCTGCTCTCAGAGGAAATCCTTTGTTCTGCCTTCCAGGGACTGGGCTGCCCAGACCCCAGGAGGGCAAAAACCTATCTGGGGGTTGGCAGCAGTGGTAGCTGGAGAGAAAACCCCAGAGATATAGTTTGGCAGTACCCGGGTTCAATGCTGGAGACCCGGGGATGCATGGGATTGGCACCGCAATACCAGATTTGGCTTGGAGTGACAATTCCATTGTCTTAGCCATGTTACATGGCCATGTTCGGAGTTACCATTGTGAAGCTTCATATAGGTATTGACCTATAAGTAGTTCACGTGTGTAATGGTGTCCCCGCACTCAAAAAATCCGGGGAAATTGCCCTGAACAATGTGGGGGCACCTTGGCTAGTGCCAGGGTACCCTCACACTTAGTATCTTTGCACCTAACCTTCACCAAGTGAGGGTTAGACATATAGGTGACTTATAAGTTATTTAGGTGCAGTGTAAAATGGTTGTGAAATAATGTGGACGTTATTTCACTCAGGCTGCAGTGGCAGTCCTGTGTAAGAATTGTCTGAGCTCCCTATGGGTGGCAAATGAAATGCTGCAGCCCATAGGGATCTCCTGGACCCCAATACCCTGGGTACCTAGATACCATATACCAGGGAATTATAAGGTTGTTCCAGTGTGCCAATCAGAATTGGTGAAAATGGTCACTAGCCTGCAGTGACAATTATAAAAGGAGAGGGAGCATAAACACATGGTTAGCAGAGCCTCAGTGATACAGTTAAGCACCACACAGGGAACACATATAGGCCACAAACTATGAGCACTGGGGTCCTGGCTAGCAGGGTCCCAGTGACACATATCAAACACACTGTCAACATAGGGTTTCCACTATGAGCACTGGGGCCCTGGCTAGCAAGATCCCAGTGAGACAGTAAAAACACCCTAACATATACTCACAAACAGGCCAAAAGTGGGGGAAGCAAGGCTAGAAAGAGGCTACCTTCCTACAGGTGTAATGTTCAAAAAGGTATGTGTGTAAAATACTTCCTCACTTCCATCTCACTCCTTAAAATGTTCACTTGTCAAACACCTGCAAACCTGCTCGGGAACTGGGCAAGCGGCAATGCTCCATGTCCAACATTTTGTGGAGATCCACAAACATCTTGACTCATTTTTAAGTGATGTTACACTCAGGTAGATGTAAAGACATTGTACCAGTACCTATTGCTTATTTATTTATTTTTCTATTTATGTATTTATTTATGTATGTTGCTTATTGATCTAATACTTCTTGATACAATGCTGCTAAACACCAGATGGTGGCACAGTTGGCACACCAAAGATGAATTTTGGATAGTGCGTTTGTTGATGTTGGTGCAAGATTTGAAGTACAAAGCTGAGGAATTTGGATATATATAATTAATGCTAGTATTAATATGTGTGAGGAAGCATGCAGACATATTGTATATTGTATTCTGTCACATTTTTCTTCACAAGTTCCTCTTTCAGTTTTGATTTGAAGATTTGGAAGAGAAACGTTTATATGTGTAGGAAGGGCTTTCCAAATTGTAGGGGCTTTCCCTGAGAAGGTACTTTTTTGACATGTGGTGATGTGGTGTTTGGAGACATTAAGAGGATGTGCTTCTTAAAGTTCTGATCTGGCTAGACATAGCCCATTTCATGCTTAATGGGAAGGATTGATTGATTGTATGCAGGTGTTAGATATGTCATCTTTGTGTGATCTCCCCCAGACATTTTGTCTTCACCTCTCCTGTTCTCCTGTTTTCTAAACTCCTGTTTTCTAAACTTTTTTGTTGGCATTAAGACCGTGTGCCCTTTACCACTGCCAACTAGTGCTAAAATGCAATTGCTCTCTCCCTAAAACCTGTTGGCATATACCGGGATGGAATATTAATTTTACCCATTAGTCCCTAGCATACAGTACTACATGTACCCAAGGTTTTTAAACTGAGCACTACTTGTGGGCCAGTAGCCCTCTTTGAGTCACTGACTTACGTAACACTTTTAAACATGTCTCAGGCCTGCCTTTGCATCTTGTAGATCAGTTTTAAAACTTCAAATTCAACATGGCAAAAGAAATCCTTTCCTAGTCCTAAACCTTCCTTTCTAAAACCTATATGTCACCCATGAGGTAGGCCCTAAACAGTCCATAGGGCATGGTGCATTGTATTTAAAAAGTAGGACAAGTGTTTTTAAGTTTTACATGTCCTGATAGTGAAAAACTGCTAAATTCATTTTTGCTACTGCAAGGCCTACCTTAATATATTTAATAGTCACTAACCTTTGATTAGAAACAAATAGGAAGGCCAAGGTAATGTAAAATCCACTTTAATGATAAAGTCATCATTCTGAATATGTCAGTTTTAGAAAGTTTGCATTTTGTTGCCCCTGACCATTAAGTGCCTGCTGCCAATGTCTTGGGTTACATGACTGAATAGCTTGGCAGTGGCCTTTGTGTATTCCTCCCAGACAGTGAGACAAAAACGGGGCCGAGATGTTGGCATGATGAATCTGTTCCCTGCCCTACTTACATTTCAAAGGGCTGCCTCCAGCACACACATAAAGGGACCTGCCACCAGTCATTTGTCACTCCAGACTACATGGAGTCTTGGCAGAGGAAAAAATGAACTTTCCAGAACCAGATGTGGGGGCAGGCAGAAAGTCACCCCCAATAAAAAAAGAATAGCATGAGGTATAAATACTTGATCTTCTGAACTACCTCTTCAGTACACTTCTGGACCTGTGGACATTACAGAAGAAGGACAGCCTTGTTCCCCAGGTGACTGTCTTGCTGCTTGAGGCTCGCCCTGCTCTTTGAGAAGGAAGATTAGACCTGCTCCCTTATTACCAGACTAACCTAAGTGACTCCAAGGGTTAGTTAGCCTATCTCCTGTTCTGAGCTACAGGGACACAGCAAGCTCCAGAGGCCCCCCTGCAACTGCCCAGCTGACCTGCTGCAACTGGACCAACCTGGACTTGTAGCTGGACCTGCCTGAGCCCTGCTAGCATCTGTTAGAATGAGTCCATGATAGCCGGAATTGGCTGGCATCAGAGTACACTCCTCTTTGAAGAAAAGGAGAAACTTGATGTTTTGGGCTGTTCGCAATCACGAACGAGGCTGTTCACACCGAGACTCTGCCGCTCCCAATGACCGCCAATGTGAAGCTCCAGCGAACCTGGCCCTCTAAGTTGCATCGACTGCCAGCAACGACCGGCAAAGCGAGTTTTGTACTTTGCACTACAGCAATGACAGCCCACAGCAATCGCAAATGTGAACATCCAGCTATGACCATCTGCACTACAACAACAGCCATGCACAACTCTCCCCTGCTCCTCGTAGCCTCCACTGCTGCAAACACAACTCTTAGTGCCGGACTTTGAGAAGGTAAGTTTTTCAGCGAGAATAACGTTGTCTCTGTTTCTGGCTCGGCCTCAATCGTAGTCAGCCTGAACTTTCCTTGGTTTAGCCTTACCAGATGACCTCAAGTGGCACTTTGTGGCTCTATGTGCAGGAGGCTGGCCTGGTTTGTAGTGATTACTACATGGTACTTACACCACATACCAATCCAGTTATCCCTTATTAGTGAAATGTAGGCAGTGTTCTAGCAGCTTAGGCTGTCTAGGGGTAGCTGTAGCAGAGCAGCCAAGGCTGTACTAGGAGACATGCAAAGCTCCTGCAATACCACTATAGTTACACAGTACTTATTCACAATAAAAGACAATACTCAGTGTTACCAAAATTAAAGGTACTATATTTTAGTGACACAAGGCCAAAAATATCTTAGAGTCAATACTCCTTCTGGAGGTAAGCATTATACACAATATAAACACTAGTAACCAAAATCAGGTAAGTAAACAGTCATAGAATAGCGCAAACAGTGAAAAACACAATAGATTTCAATGGGCCTACGGGCAACTCAAACCATATACTAAAATGGAGGCATGTGAATGTCAACTTTGCCCCCATGAAAGTGTTAAGGGGGCGCTGGGAGTGTGGGAAAACACCAAAGGTAAGTAAAGTACCCCAACCCAGAGCCCAGGAAAGCAGTAGTAAAGTACAGCAAGTTTCCTCAGAACACACTACAAGTTGTGATAAAGAATTATTCAAGAACCAAGCAAGACTGCAAGCAACCAACAATGGATTCCTGGACCTGAAGACCTGTGGTGAGAGGAGACCAAAGTCCAGAAGTTGATGAAGAGTTCAGGAAGAACAGGAGCCCCTGCCCACCTGGAAGAAGGTGCAAAAGTGGATTTTCCAGTTGGAAGAAAAGTACAGAAATGCACCAAAAGAGATAGCTGCG
Organism: Pleurodeles waltl; assembly: GCF_031143425.1. Lineage (NCBI taxonomy): Eukaryota > Metazoa > Chordata > Amphibia > Caudata > Salamandridae > Pleurodeles > Pleurodeles waltl. The sequence goes on along the minus strand of NC_090437.1, from coordinate 2,840,062 downwards.
GGTTCCTGCTTGGTGCAAGAGATGTCCCACATTGCTGTATGGAGGCTTTTTGTGTCACTGGATTCCGCCAACAAGCCGTGGTTCATTCAAGTACACAGTTTGCATCAAAGAGGAGCTGCCTGGACCCAGGAGGGACCTGGGGGTCTCAACTCAGACTGAGGAGACATAGAGCCCTCAGAAGACCAGGCAGCGCCCATGAGAGTCCCAGAACACAGGGACAAAGGAAATGCAAAGTGCGGTCATTGTAGCACTACACTGGAGAATGCCACACCGCTGGAGAACAACTCAGAGAGCTGTGCGTCGCAGGATGGAGTGCTGGGGACCAGGGTTACACTGTGCATAAAGAACATTTGGAAGAAGTGTATGAAGTCTAAAGAGCTGCTGAAGATGCGGTGCACAGGGGTACTGTCACAGCACGGGGAGGCAAGCTCTTCTCTCCACCAAATTTGGACAGCTTGGCCTTTCGACAGTCTGGGGCATTTCAGCCCACCACCTGTGTTCCAGGGATCATGCTCGTCAACAGGAGAGGAGTCTTACAGTACCGGTTGTCATCGCAGAGAGGTGCCTGCTGAAGCAGGGAAGTGACTCCGTCACTCCACAGGAGATTCCTTCAGTTCTTCTGGTGCAGGGTGAAGACAAGCAGTCCTCACGGCGTGCACACCCTGGAAACTGTTGCAATTGCCGGCTGGAGCTGAAGTTGCAGGTCACAGGAGTCATCCTAGATACTTTGTTGTACTTACAGCGGTTCCTGGGCAGTCTGAGGTTGATCCGATGGTCAGAAGAGAAGCGGAGGATGTAGAGGTGTCCTGGAGGAATCTTGCAAACCAAATCTGAGGAAACACCCAAAGGAGAAACCCTAAATAGCCCTGAGATGGGGACAGGCTACCTACCCAGGTATGCACCTATCAGGAGGGGTCTCTGACATCACCTGCTGGCACTGGCCACTCAGAGGTCTCCAGAGGGTCCCCACACCTTGGACTCCAAGATGGCTAACATCAGGGACACCCTGGAGGAGCTCTGGGCACCACCCTTGGGGTGGTGATGGACAGGGGAGGTGTCACTCCACTTTCCTTTGTCCAGTTTCACACCAGAGCAGGAACTGGGGGTCCTTGAACTGGTGCAGGCTGGATTATGCAAGGAGGGCACCGTTTGTGCCCTTCAAAGCATTTCCAGAGGCTCTGGGATGATACCCCTCCCATGCCTGTAACACCTATTTCCAATGGGAGAGGGTGTAACACCCCTCTTCTAAAGGAATTGCATTTTTCTGCCTTCGTGGGATTGAGCTTCTCAACCCCCAGGAGGGCAGAAACCTGTCTGTGAGGTGGCAGCAGCTGGAGCTGCAGTGGAAACCTCAGAGAGCTAGTTTGGCAGTACTGGGGGTCTGTGGTGGAACCCCAGGGTGCATCGGATTGTCCCCCCAATACCAGATTTAGATTGGGGGGTCAATGCCATGATTTAGACACCTCACATCGCCATATTCGGAGTTACCATTGTGAAGCTACGTATATGTATTGACATATATGTAGTGCACGCTTATAATGGTGTCCCCACACTCACAAAGCCTGGGGATTTGGCCCTGGACAACATGGGGGCACCTTTGCTAGTGCAGGGTGCCCTCACACACAGTAACTTTGCACCCAGCCTTCAGTAAATGAAGGTTAGACATATAGGTGACTTATAAGTTAATTAGTGCAGTGGAAAATGGCTGTGAAATGGTGTGTGTGTTATTTCACTCAGGCTGCAGTGGCAGTCCTAAAGAAAGGTTTGTATGAACTCCTTATGGGTGGCAAATGAAATGCTGCAGCCCATAAGGATCTCCGGAACCCCAATGCCCTGGGTACCTTGGTACCATATACTAGGGACTTTTAAGGGGGGATCCAGTGTGCCAATTAGAATTGGGATATGGAGTCACTAAACTATAGTGACTAATTTGGTACACAGAGGAAGCATAAGAACTGGAGTTCTGGTAAGCAGAACTCCTGTGACACAGTCAAGCATACTGACAACACACAAAGGCCACAAACTATGAGCACTGGGGCCCTGGCTAGCAGGATCCCAGTGAGACAGTAAAAACACACTGACAAATAGGTTTCAACCTATGAGCACTGGGATCCTGGTTATCAGGATCCCAGTGAGACAGTAAAAACACACTGACAAACAGGCCAAAAATGGGGGTAACCATGCTAGAAAGAAGCCACTTTCTCACTATGCACTATATTTACCTAACTCTTTGAAATTGCATATCTAGGGTTCTACTGATTGTATTTTTGATGTTCTGGTATCATTTTATTTATTGAAATGTACTCTATGTTTCTAAATTGGTTTAGGATGCCCCTTTTTGTGGTGTTGTCACTTTATTACTGTTTGTGTGCTGCATAAGTACTTTACACGTTGCCTCTAAGTTAAGCCTGAATGCTTTTATTTCAAGCCACCAGAGTGGTCATTACAGGTAAATTTAGTGACGTTTGTGGTTCACCCTGACAAAGACTGTGTTTTTTTGCCTGAGTGGGGCTTCCACCCTCTCAACCAAAAACCCAATTTTCAGTAGATAATGTAGACTGTTTGGTAGGTGGAGAACGTTTCAAGAGCAATCCATATGAACAAGCTGAAGGCAAAGTTGACTGTGCCAAATGTTCTTTTTTGGATAAGGAGTCTGGCAGCAAAGGTAAGGACACCTTTTACGGGAGAGGTCAGGCAGTATTTAGTTAAACCAGTTATTAGAGCATTGCCATCCTTAATACAGGATATTTCCAGATTCTGGATCTATTATTATCAACCGTGATGATGGGCCTAATTGAAACAATGCTAGTACATTTACCATGGTGCATTTGTTGGCTCCAGTCAGCACCATTGATCACTCCGTCCTTTTGCATTGCTTTGCAAGGTTTGACTTTGAAGGAATGCTGATGCTAGTGCACCTCTCTCTTTTCTAAAATTCATTGATACAACCTTAAAATTGTGTTCCTTTCCACTGTTTAATATTGCCTGTGAGTTGCCCCAGGGGTGAAACGTCTCTAATTATATGTCATTTATTGATCTGTGAGTGAGTGCCACAGTTTTCTCCAATAATATACCTGGTGAAATTACCATATACAGGGGCATATTTATACTCTGTTTGCGCCGGAATTGCGTCGTTTTTTTTGACGCAATTCCGACGCAAAACTAACTCCATATTTATACTTTGCCGTTAGACGCATCTAGCGCCAAAGTCCATGGAGTTTGCGTCATTTTTTAGCGTGGAGACCTACTTTGCGTTAATGATATGCAAGGTAGGCGTTCCCGTCTAGAAAAATTGACTCCGAGGCATGTGCGCCGTATTTACACTCCCAGGCAAAATTCACGCCCGGGAGTGGGCGGGTCAAAAAAAATTACATACGGCCGCTTTTGCACCGTTTTTTAGCGCCTGGACAAGGCAGGCGTTAATGGACCTGTGGGATCAGAAGGACCCCAGAGGTGCCCTCCCATGCCCCCAGGGACACCCCCTGTCACCCTTGCCCACCCCAGGAGGACACCCAAGGCTGGAGGGACCCATCCCAGGGACATTAAGGTAAGTTCCGGTAAGTATTTTTTTAAATTTATTTTGTGGCATAGGGGGGCCTGATTTGTGCCCCCCAACATGCCACTATGCCCAATGACCATGCCCAGGGGACAGAAGTCCCCTGGGCATGGCCATTGGGCAAGGGGGCATGACTCCTGTCTTTGCTAAGACAGGAGTAATTTCTATGGGGGTTGGGAGTCGAAAAAAATGGCGCAAATCAGGTTGAGGCGAAAAATTTGCTTCAGCCTGACTTGCCCCATTTTTTGGCGCCCAAGCTCCATATCCCCCTACGCCGGCGCTGCCTGGTGTACGTCGTTTTTTTTCACGCACACCAGGCAGCGCCGGCGGCTAACGCCGGCTAACGTCATTGATTAAATACAGCGCCCGCATGGTGCTTCAGAATGGGGTTAGCCGGCACTAATTTTTTTGACGCAAAACTGCGTTAGCGCAGTTTTGCGTCAAAAAGTATAAATATGGCCCACAGTTCATCCGATCATGCCTGAGATCAAAATTAAGCCACAGATCATCACTCATACACCAGGATTCTGAGATCCGTGTGATCAATCTCACGGAGATCTCCCCTATCTTCCTCTTACTTTGCCAGTCATCACATTGAAACGTGACTATTATAAGAGCCTTATCTGAGTCTCTCAAACTACCCCATTTGATTTTCATAGTGCATTTGGAATTCTATTTCCAACACAGTAACTGACTATCAGTGAACTTCCTTCTATCTCTCTTGTTCTTCTCATTTGTTGTAAATAAATAGCGTAGATTAGCCTAATGAATGTCTCAGCCGTTCACAAGACATTCTGCAACTCGCCTCATAGAAAAGAAATGTGGCTAATACAAGTTGTCAAGCCTAGTGAGAACCCTTCCTCCCTTCCTCTTACTGTGTTTTCAAAAACCGAGAGCCATAAGCCACTCCTTCAGCACCAGGGTTGAACATTTTTAAAATTCCATTACCATACCTATTAGGGACACGGACAGGTGCCTGACATTTCAATGGCTGCTAAGTATGACTTTTCCCCATACTGCAACACAGTCCCACCCTAAGTCTGGTTCTCAGATATCAAAAGTATGCCACGTGTGGAGCACATGTACTTTATAAAAAGTGTTAACATAATGTACATTAATATCTAAGGGGGTCATTCTGACCTCGGCGGTAAAAGGCCCTTACCGCCGGTCAGAACTCCGCCATACTACCGCCGCGGCCGCGGTAAACCGCCACGGTCATTCTGACCACCAACTGTGAATCCGCCAAAAACCCGACATCCAAGGAAGGCCGCCTCATCAGCGGGCCGCGGAAAACTGGAGATGACCAAACCTCCACCGCCACGCCAACACAAACACGCCCATGCCATTCTGACCCACCAATCCACGCGGCGGTCTTTCAACCGCGGTATTCCATTGCCGGTACACACCGCCGCGGTCAAAATACACACACAGCTCCAAAACACAGCCACATTGGACAATTTGAAATACACACACCTGACACACATACAAACAACAATCCCACACATCCAATCAACTATAAAACACACACCCACATCACCCACAAACCCCTACGACCGTAGATCAGAGACGAAGGAGAGAGAGACACATCACAGAATAGAGAGCTACATCACACAGAGGCACACTACACCATCACACACACCACATAGAAGCACAAAGCACCACACACCAACACATTCTTCACCATATACACCACCCCACACCTCATCCACACCACCCCATGGCACCCCAAAGGCACCCACGCTTTTCGGACCAAGAACTCCGGGTCATGGTGGAGGAAATCATAAGAGTTGAACCCCAGCTCTTCGGCTCACAGGTGCAGCACACCACTATAGCCAGGAAGGCGGAGCTATGGCAGCGGATCGTGGACAGGGTAAACGCGGTGGGACAGCATCCCAGAAATCGAGACGACATCCGCAAACGCTGGAACGACTTACGGGGAAAGGTGCGCTCGATGGTCTCGCGACACAACATCGCAGTGCAGAAGACTGGCGGGGGACCCCCACCCACCCCACCCGAATTCACAGCATGGGAGCAAGAGGTACTAAACATCCTGCATCCTGATGGCCTCGCTGGAGTACACGGAGGAATGGACTCTGGTAAGTACAATCTCAACTACTTCCCCCCCCCAGCATGCTAACCCCCACCACCACCCTCACCCACAACCCCCCATCACACATCCTCCCTGAGAATGTCTCTCCAGCACAACCCACCCAACACCAACCCCTGCATGCCACCACAAACTATGGACACCCATCACTTAAGCATGACCACAGCACATCCCCCCCCCCCACAAACACCCCCACAACACCTCCCCCAAGGGAATGACAGCACTGGGGGACAAGGGCACCCATAAATCGCACACAATAGCACACACAGAAACAATAACCATACTCTCTTACCCCATGCAGGACCCGAACGCCAACACACCGGCCAGGAGGGTCCAGAAATGTCCATCCCCCGCCGGAAGAGGCCCCCAGTGATGACAGCAGCTCTGTCGACCTGGAACCTGATGACCAGCCCGGACCATCGGGGACCTCTGGACAGTCGGTTCCCCACACACAGGCCACAGCAGACCCAACCCCCTCTGGGAACAACAGCACAGCTCCCACCCAGCGGGCCCATGCCTCTGTCTCTAGGACAGGTCAATCAGCGGTGTGTCTGCCACTACAGGGCACCCAGGCTAACCCACCACCCCAACAACAACAGGGACCTGGGGGCAGTGGTAGTGGGCACACCGTCCAGGGGACAGAGGCCGGGGGAAACAGGGCAACTCGGAGGGCTGCAGTGCGACAGGGAGGGGAGGAGAGGCCCAGGGAACCGACTCTCCAAGAGGCCCTCACCACCATCATGGCAGCCTACCACCACTCCCAAGAGACGATGGCGACGGTACTGGCCAGGTTCCAGGAGATCCAGGCACAGCAGGAGGAACGCTACATGGGGTTCACCAATCATCTTACCAACATCTCTACCGCTATGGGGAGCATAGTCCAGGCCCTCAACCGGATAGAAGACACGTTGCGGGACCATGTGGCACCACACAGGGCCCCTGTCACTAGCCCGGACCAGGAACAGCCTACCACCTACGCCGGCACTAGTGGACAGGAGGCCCCACCACAACGACAGGCCACCAGAACCCCACCTCCTGCTGAAGAACAACCACCCCGCAAGAGGAGCCTGAGATCCAAAAAAAAAACAGAGTAGGATGTCAAGACCCCCGCCAGCATGAGATACCCCCTGAAGTCATCCCACTGTCCCACATTGCCACCCTGTCCAACCTTGAACTGCCCCTGCTCCATCCTTCCACAGGCATATGGACAATGCACCTGTGAGACTGAGAACTGGACTCTGCCATGGACATTACTCTACCCCCACCCATCACCGTGTTAATATCATGTACCATTATCTAGCACCAAAAATAAATCACTCAATGCACTGAAATCATGCTGGAGTCAGGCTGTATTATTTACAAATGTATAACACATTACCGATCAATTATGTTCTGTTAACTTTGTACTGAACACATACCGAGATCAATAAGCATTAGTCCATGGGCTAACCAAGCAGAAGTCACGCAGTGGGTCATACAGCACTGAAAAGGGAAGGGAAAATCAAAGATCAGTTTTAAAGAACTGGGGGGTCATAGACAAAGTTGAGAAGCTGGAGGCTTTCAGGAAAATGAAAATGGCATGTGTGATTCTTACCTGTGTGCTACTGAAAATACTGTTGGATAACTCTGTCCCTGTTGTCTGTGTCGTCCTCTGAGTCTTCCTCCTCTTCACTCTCCACAGGCTCCACAGCTGCTTCAACACCACCATCTGGACCATCCTCCTGCAGGAAAGGCACCTGACGTCGCAATGCCAGATTGTGAAGCATACAGCAGGCCACGATGATCTGGCACACCTTCTTTGGTGAGTACATCAGGGATCCCCCTGTCATATGCAGGCACCTAAACCTGGCCTTCAGGAGGCCAAAGGTCCTTTCTATGATCCTCCTAGTTCGCCCATGGGCCTCATTGTACCGTTCCACAGCCCTGGTCCGGGGATTCCTCACTGGGGTCAATAGCCAAGGCAGGTTGGGGTAACCAGAGTCACCTATTAGCCACACACGTTGTCTCTGTAGCTGTTCCATCACATAAGGGATGCTGCTATTACGCATCACATACGGGTCATGCACTGAACCAGGGAACATGGCATTCACATGGGAGATGTACTGGTCAGCCAAACAGACCACCTGGACGTTCATATAATGGTAACTTTTCCTGTTTCTGTACACCTGCTCATCGTCTTTTCGGGGGACTAAGGCTACATGGGTCCCATCAATGGCACCAATTATGTTGGGAATATGTCCAAGGGCATAAAAATCACCCTTCACAGTGGGCAAATCAACCTCCTCAGGGAAAATAATGTAACTCCGCATGTGTTTCGTCAGGGCAGACAACACTCTAGACAAAACTTTAGAAAACATTGGCTGAGACATTCCAGATGACATGGCCACTGTTGTCTGGAATGAGCCACTTGCAAGAAAATGGAGGACTGACAGCACCTGCACTAGAGGGGAAATTCCTGTGGGTTGGCGGATGGGGGACATCAGGGCTGGCTCCAGCTGGGCACACAGTTCATGGATAGTGGCACGGTCAAGTCGGTATCGTAGTATGATGTGGCGTTCTTCCATTGTCGACAGGTCCACCAGCGGTCGGTACACGCGAGGATTCATCCTTCTCCTCGCAAGTCCCAGCGGACGGTGCCTAGGAAGGACAACATGGAGCACAGAGTCAAGCTAATCACTGGTACGTTCACCACAGCTTGCATAGCACACGGTTATCTATGTATTGAAAGGCGTGTATGTGTGGCAATGCAAGGCCTAGGCCTGTGTGTCGCAGTAGAAATTATGCCATGTGGGCCCTTGAAATGGCGGCTGCCTGACCTGTGAAGTGGGACAATGGGATGTGAGGTCACTGCGCTGGCGGAGCACACCGTGGCGGTAGGCGGTCGAAGACCGCTATACGGAGCCGCATTGGATAACATTGAAGCCTATGGGTTTCAGGAGCCAATGAAGATGTGCGCAGGCGGTCGCGGTACGCACCGCCGCGGTACGCCCCGCCGCGGGCGTGACCGCCATTTTCTATCTGCTTAATCACTCGAGACCTGATCATCCACAGGAGAGGACCTATACTGCAAGTGCTGCTGTGAACTCGGTCTGGAAGAGACAATGGCTGCTGCGACTGGGGAAAGGGCCCCTGCCTTCACGTCTGAAGAGTTGGAGAAGCTCGTGGATGGGGTCCTCCCCCAGTATGCGTTACTCTACGGTCCTCCAGACCAACAGGTGAGTACACCGGATGCACATGGAATGGGCGATGCCTATGTGGAGTGGGGTGGATGTAAGTTGGTGGGGTGGGGGGCGAATGAGGAGTGCAACGCACGACAGATGAGAGCATGTGCTATATTGCAAGGTTGGGGAGGGGGGGCCAATCACATCTAACATGCAGTAAGTTGATTAATGTTTCCTTCCCACCCTGTACATGTCACATAGGTCAGCGCCCATCAGAAAGTCGAGATTTGGCGTGCCATCGCCAAGGAAGTCCGGGCCCTGGGGGTCCACGTCAGACGGGGCACCCACTGCCGCAAGACTTGGGAGGACATCCGCCGCGGAACCAGGAAGACCGCCGAGTCACTGCTGGGGATGGCCTCCCAACCTAGGAGGGGTGCCAGTCGTCCCCGGACCCCCCTGATGTCCCGGATCCTGGCGGTGGCCTACCCTGATTTGGATGGGCGCTTGAGAGCATCACAGCAGACACAAGGGGGTGAGTATCAGCACATTCTGCTATCTTTCTGCGCAGTGGAGGCGTCTGGGTGGGGGAGGAGGGTTGTGGGTGACATTAGGCCTGTGTGTCGCAGTAGAAATTATGCCATGTGGGCCCTTGAAATGGCGGCTGCCTGACCTGTGAAGTGGGACAATGGGATGTGAGGTCACTGCGCTGGCGGAGCACACCGTGGCGGTAGGCGGTCGAAGACCGCTATACGGAGCCGCATTGGATAACATTGAAGCCTATGGGTTTCAGGAGCCAATGAAGATGTGCGCAGGCGGTCGCGGTACGCACCGCCGCGGTACGCCCCGCCGCGGGCGTGACCGCCATTTTCTATCTGCTTAATCACTCGAGACCTGATCATCCACAGGAGAGGACCTATACTGCAAGTGCTGCTGTGAACTCGGTCTGGAAGAGACAATGGCTGCTGCGACTGGGGAAAGGGCCCCTGCCTTCACGTCTGAAGAGTTGGAGAAGCTCGTGGATGGGGTCCTCCCCCAGTATGCGTTACTCTACGGTCCTCCAGACCAACAGGTGAGTACACCGGGTGCACATGGAATGGGCGATGCCTGTGTGGAGTGGGGTGGATGTAAGTTGGTGGGGTGGGGGGCGAATGAGGAGTGCAACGCACGACAGATGAGAGCATGTGCTATATTGCAAGGTTGGGGAGGGGGGGCCAATCACATCTAACATGCAGTAAGTTGATTAATGTTTCCTTCCCACCCTGTACATGTCACATAGGTCAGCGCCCATCAGAAAGTCGAGATTTGGCGTGCCATCGCCAAGGAAGTCCGGGCCCTGGGGGTCCACGTCAGACGGGGCACCCACTGCCGCAAGACTTGGGAGGACATCCGCCGCGGAACCAGGAAGACCGCCGAGTCACTGCTGGGGATGGCCTCCCAACCTAGGAGGGGTGCCAGTCGTACCCTGACCCCCCTGATGTCCCGGATCCTGGCGGTGGCCTACCCTGATTTGGATGGGCGCTTGAGAGCATCACAGCAGACACGAGGGGGTGAGTATCAGCACATTCTGCTATCTTTCTGCGCAGTGGAGGCGTCTGGGTGGGGGAGGAGGGTTGTGGGTGACATTAGGCCAGGGCGCTTTCTGTAGTGTAGTCCTCTCCCTTAGGCATGGCCCTGTGCTCCCGGCCCCCACCTCTGTAGGGTGACAAGTACAGCTATTGATGGTCCAGCCTCACACATGTGCGCGTTTGTCGTCTCTTGACCTGTTGTCCGAGTCAGAAGTACTGAGTAGTGTACCCCGAATGCGCGGCATAGTGCATGCGGCTCCTGTGTCTGTCCTCTCCGCCAACGGTGTTGACATTGCATGCACTCAACCAGGTCTTCTTTTTCTCCCCCCACCCTTCTTCTTCATCTTCTTGTGCATGTGTGCATTAGCATCATCAGGCGGAGGAGATTTGGCATCGGAGCACGAGGGAGCTGCAAGCCACAAGGCCCCGGTGGGCCCAGGAACAGACACCGAGGGCACCAGTGAGCCGGAGGGCGAGGGGAGCACCACAACGGGGACCGGTGGTGAGAGCAGCGACACAGACACGTCCTCGGATGGGTGCTCCCTAGCGGTGGCGGCAACATCCGTGCCCCCCGCCTCTACAGGTACAGCCGCCACCCAGCGCACCAGCCCCGCCCTCCCTGTAGCCCCTCAGCCTACGCTCCGTGCCCGCTCGCCCAGGAAGGCGGGCGTTTCCTTCGCCCCAGGCACCTCAGCCCCTGCCCCTGTCACCCCTGCTGCCCTCAGTGCGGAGCTCATTGACCTTGTGAGGACGCTCATTGTTGGGCAGACTACCCTTTTGAATGCCATCCAGGGGGTAGAAAGGGAGGTGCATCAGAGCAATGCCTACCTGGAGGGCATTCATTCGGGTCAGGCTGCCCATCAACGATCGTTCACTGCTCTGGCCTCAGCACTGACGGCAGCCATTGTCCCTGTTTCCAGCCTCCCTCTTCTGACTGCCTCCACCCTGTCTCTGTCTCCTGTTCCTCAGCCTATCCCATCCACACCATCTGACCAGCCTGCACACACCTCAACACCCAAGGGCAGCTCATCCAGACACAAGCACCACAGATCCCACAAACACTCACCCAAGCAACACCCAGATGCAGACATTCCAACAGTCACTACCACCCCTGTGTCCCCCTCCTCCTCGTCTCCCTCCTCCCTCCCTGTGACGTCTACACTCACACCTGCATGCACACCAACATCAGCCAGTGCTTCCATCACCACCACACCCTCCTGTACAGTCCGCATGCGTGCAGTCACCACCCCCACTGCCATTTACACGTCCCCTGTGTCCTCTCCCACTGTGTCTGTCACCACCTCTTCCAAGACACACAAACGCAGGCAGCCACCAACCCAACAGACATCCACCTCACGACAGCCTACAGCACCTGCACCTTCACCCAATGACAGCACACCTGACTCTCCTTTTCCTGGCTAATCTTGACCTCTTTCCCTCCGATGACCTACCCCCTCCATCTGCAAAGAGTCCCAAGAGCACCACAGCCACCACCAGCCCAGCTTCGGGTGTCACTGTTGTGCATGGGTTCTGGAGTCCACCCTTTGCCAGCAGTGACACCTCCATCAGCAGCAAGGACACATCCAGCCCCCCCCCCGGCAAGAGGACCAGGAAACACAAGGGCCGCCGTGCGAGGACTGACACGGCTGCCCCCAAGGAGCAGAGTTCGCCCACTTCACCAGCCACAACATCTAGGGGAGGCAAGGGCCCGAGAGCCCCATTTAAGGAGCGTAAGGGCAGCAGGGCGGAGAAGTCAGCCAGCAGGAGGGCCCCACATGCCACATCCCAGCTGTAGAGGAGGACACCAAAGCGCCCAGGACTCCATCACCGAAGGGTCCAGAAACATCACGGTCGGAGGGCGACTGAGCAGGGAGTCCAGCCCAGGTCTGGCTCCCTTGAACCTACTGGATGTGAACCGCTGAACAGGGCCCGCCGTGCAGAAGAGCACCGCTGAACAGGGCCCCGCCGTGAAGATAGGCACCGCTGAACAGGGCCCGCCGTGCAGAAGAGCACCGCTGAACAGGGCCCCGCCGTGAAGATAGGCACCGCTGAACAGGGCCCACCGTGAAGATAGGCACCGCTGAACAGGGCCTGCCGTGCAGAAGAGCACCTCTGAACAGGGCCCCGCCGTGAAGATAGGCACCGCTGAACAGGGCCCGCCGTGCAGAAGAGCACCGCTGAACAGGGCCCCGCCGTGAAGATAGGCACCGCTGAACAGGGCCCGCCGTGAAGATAGGCACCGCTGCACAGGGCCCGCCGTGCAGAAGAGCACCGCTGAACAGGGCCCCGCCGGGAAGATAGGCACCGCTGAACAGGGCCCGCCGTGCAGAAGAGCACCGCTGAACAGGGCCCGCCGTGCAGAAGAGCACCGCTGAACAGGGCCCCGCCGTGAAGATAGGCACCGCTGAACAGGGCCCCGCCGTGAAGATAGGCACCGCTGAACAGGGCCCGCCGTGCAGAAGAGCACCGCTCCGCTGGGCCCCGCCGTCTCAAGCACCACTCCGCTGGGCCCTTCCTGTCAAGCACCGCTCCGCTGGGCCCCGCCGTCTCAAGCACCGCTCCGCTGGGCCCTTCCTGTCATGCACCGCTCCGCTGGGCCCCGCCGTCTCAAGCACCGCTCCGCTGGGCCCCGCCGTCTCAAGCACCGCTCCGCTGGGCCCTTCCTGTCAAGCACCGCTCCGCTGGGCCCTTCCTGTCAAGCACCGCTCCGCTGGGCCCTTCCTGTGAAGAACCGCTCCGCTGGGCCCCGCCGTCTCAAGCACCGCTCCGCTGGGCCCTTCCTGTCATGCACCGCTCCGCTGGGCCCCGCCGTCTCAAGCACCGCTCCGCTGGGCCCCGCCGTCTCAAGCACCGCTCCGCTGGGCCCTTCCTGTCAAGCACCGCTCCGCTGGGCCCTTCCTGTCAAGCACCGCTCCGCTGGGCCCTTCCTGTCAAGCACCGCTCCGCTGGGCCCCGCCGTCTCAAGCACCGCTCCGCTGGGCCCTTCCTGTCATGCACCGCTCCGCTGGGCCCTTCCTGACAAGCACCGCTCCGCTGGGCCCCGCCGTCTCAAGCACCGCTCCGCTGAGCCCCGCCGTCTCAAGCACCGCTCCGCTGGGCCCTTCCTGTCATGCACCGCTCCGCTGGGCCCTTCCTGTCAAGCACAGCTCCGCTGGGCCCCGCCTTCTCAAGCACCGCTCCGCTGGGCCCCGCCGTCTCAAGCACCACTCCGCTGGGCCCTTCCTGTCATGCACCGCTCCGCTGGGCCCTTCCTGTCAAGCACCGCTCCGCTGGGCCCGCCGTCTCAAGCACCGCTCCGCTGGGCCCCGCCGTCTCAAGCACCGCTCCGCTGGGCCCCGCCGTCTCAAGCACCGCTCCGCTGGGCCCTTCCTGTCATGCACCGCTCCGCTGGGCCCCGCCGTCTCATGCACCGCTCCGCTGGGCCCTTCCTGTCATGCACCGCTCCGCTGGGCCCCGCCGTCTCAAGCACCGCTCCGCTGGGCCCCGCCGTCTCAAGCACCGCTCCGCTGGGCCCTTCCTGTCATGCACCGCTCCGCTGGGCCCTTCCTGTCAAGCACTGTTTATGGTTCACTGTGCACACCATGCCTCCTCCTTGACCAGTGGAGACTGTCATCCACCTGATGGACTGTGGCTTTGCACTCCCCAGGATGGCAGAGTGGGCAACCCACCCACTGTAGAGACTTGAGAGACTGTGGCTTTGCACTCCCCAGGATGGCAGGGTGGGCAACCCACCCACTGTAGAGACTTGAGAGACTGTGGCTTTGCACTCCCCAGGATGGCAGAGTGGGCAACCCACCCACTGTATAGACTTGAGAGACTGTGGCTTTGCACTCCCCAGGATGGCAGAGTGGGCAACCCACCCACTGTAGAGACTTGAGAGACTGTGGCTTTGCACTCCCCAGGATGGCACAGTAGGCATGGTGGCCCCTTCGTGGATCTGGCGTCGTGGACTCATGTGGCTGTGGTGCCCCCCCCTTCCCTTCCCCCTGAGGTGCCTGTAGTTTTTTCATCAGATGCCCCTGCAGTGTTCTCTCCAAAGGACTCAGGTCTCCTGTGTGGGCTTTGCCCTTGTGTCGCTACACTGTAGCCCACGGACTGTTTTATTTAACTTTGATGTAGAGGACTAATTGCCTCGGTTCTCCATGGCAGTGTGTATAGTATTATTTTGTTATGGATATTTTGCATAGTTGACCGATACATATCAGAGTCTATTTTTTATATAAATTTTTCTTCACAATTTAATTATGTCTTTGCATTTTTCAGGGGGGTTTGGGTGGTGTCACTGTGCATTGTTGCTCTGCATTGGTGTGTACATAGTTTGGGGGGGTGGGAGTCGCATATGTGTGTGCCCGTAACCTTTCCTCCTCCCCCCTCCCGTGTGTCGTAGGTGCAGTACTCACCGTTGTCGTCTGCGCCGGCGTTCGTACTCGTGGTAGATGAGAAGGTAGACGAGAGCAGGTAGGATGTTTTATTCGGGTTCCATGCTGTCCTCCGTACTCGTGGAGTGTGTTTTGGTGAGCGTTTTCCCGTCCGTAGTCTGTTTCCGCCGTGTTTTTATCGGCGGGGCTCCCGCCCCGGAAAAGGTGGCGGATTGGTGAGTTGTAATACTGTGGGCGGTACATTGTCTGCCGCCTGGCTGTTGGCGGTGACCGCCGCGCTGTTTGTCTGTACCGCCGTGGCGGTCGGAGTGTTAATGTGGCGGGCTGTGTTGGCGGTTCCCGCCAGGGTCAGAATTCCATTTTTTGGACCGCCGGCCTGTTGGCGGGTTGGCCGCCACTTTATCACCGACCGCCAGGGTTAGAATCACCCCCTAAATGTTTATGAAAGTAGGGAAAACAATGAAATTATGCTTATATTTGCTTTCAATATTTATGAGATTTAATTTCTACAAGAAACATTTTCTTCAAATGGTGTCTGTTGACTATAATGGGATATCGTCAAAACTACTGCATGAATGATTGTTATAATTAGTGTGTTTACTGCAGCTGGTAAAATAATGAGATCTTAATTGGATAAAAGTATACAGTAATTACAGCACGAGTAGAGCATTCTTCCCTTTAGTTTCACATTCCTATGAAGAGAAATGATTGCTTGAAAAGTTATATAAATAGAAAGGTTAGATATATTTGGATTAATAAAGTTGCACTTTACTGTGGCATTTTGCATACTTTGGAAGACGTAATAGATGCCTTTGGCAGATGTCAAAAGGGTTTCCACAGAGTACAAACCACTTTCTTACTATTTAAAAAGCCATTGTGTGTACTTTTAGGACACAAACCTGTCTTTGTGAGACATTAGATCGTCTTAGAGTTTGGGCCTTTTTTGCCCCCTTTATTAGGAATTGGGTCTCTGGTTGGCAGAGGTATGCACCCTGTCCAAGTAGGGATCACAATCCTAGTCAGAGGAATTCAGTTACACAACCTAAATTAATCTGTGCTCATCATCTGGTAGCTTGGCACAGAGCAGCCACACTAAACCCAAAATAGTGCTTAGAAGACACTAGCGGTCAAAAGGTTACTTGAGGTCCTGAACGACCAGTTAACATGCAAATTTCAGGCCAACTGCAATGGAAGGTAGCCCAGCTACAGAACCCACACCGGGTCCTGTGAAAAGTACCTTAGATGGAACAAAGCTTCTACGTTGGGGTCATGATGTGTTGGTTCTGATCCACGCAGTCAGGTAGATGCATCATCATTAAGCCGCGCAATTGGGTCAATGCATCGTCGTCAAGATGCACAGAGCAGCATCATCGGGCCACACGGCTGTGAATCCCATATCATCAAACAGCCTCTGGCCCTCATTACAATCTCGGCGGTCTTTTAAAAAGTCCGCTGAGGCTGCAGGAGACAGAATACAACCAGTGTCGGTGGTACTTCCGGCTCCCTATAATGACTTTTCAGCTGGGCCAGCAAACGGTAACAGTGTTACCATCTGCAGGCCCAGCAGAAAAGCCACATCAACATTGCTGCCAGCTCGTAATAGAGCCGGCGGCAATGCTGATGTGCAGCAGGTGCAGAAGCACCCATTGCGCATGTCACTGCCCGAAATTCGGGGAGTGAAATGCACGATGGGGCTATGCCTGGGGGCCCCTGCACTGCCCATGCCAAGTGCATGGGCAGTGCAGGGGGCGCCAGGGGCACCCCAAGTCCCCCTTACCACCAGCCTTTCCATGGCAGTGTTTACCGCTGTGGCCAGGCTCGCAGTCGGGGACTCATAATACCCTGGGCAGCGGTGCAGTTGAGGGGCCGGCGGTATGGCACGGTCATAATAGCTGGTGGAACACCGCCAGCCTGTTGACAGTGTTACCGCCAGCTTACTGCCGGCTGCCAGAGTCGTAATGAGGCCCTCTGTGTTGAAGGGACCATACGCCGGTTCCGACTGGCACAGTATTGACAATACATCAGTTTTCACAGAAAGCAGCTGCAGATCCTACTTCCGAGGCCAAGGTCTGTGGCTGTCTAGAGGGAATGGACAAAGTGTAGCTGTCCCCTCCCTCAGACGTGTATTGGAGACAGGCTGCAAGGCACACACAGCAGTAAGATCAGGTGAATGGCCACTTTCTAAAAGTGGCATTTCTAAAATAGTAATTTTAAATTAAATTTTACCATTAAAGGGTATTTATCAATAACATTCCAAAGAAATGAAACATGATGCTGGTACTCTTTTCTGATCAGGAATTACAACTTAAAAGTATATTTAGGAATTCCCAATGCTGGCCTATGAGAGAAGTAGGCCTCACAGTAGTGAAAAGGATTTTGAGAGTTATTCACTACCAGGGCATGTAAAACATAACATTTCATGTCCTGCCTTTTACACGCATGGTACCCTGCCATATGAGCTAGGGCCTACCTTAGGGGGTGACCTATATTTAATAAAAGGGCAGTTTAAGGCTTGGCAAGTAGTTTTAAATGCCAAGTCGAAGTGGAAGTAAACTGCACACACACAGGACCTGCGAAGTCAAGCATGGGACATGTTTTAAAGGCTACGGTGTGGTTGGCACAATCGGTGCTGTAGGCCTACTGGTAGTTTTTAAGTTACAGGCCCTGGGTATATGGTATACAACTTTACAAGGGACTCACCAGTACATCGAATATGCCATTTGGATATACACCTATACATGTTTAGAGGCAAGAGGGAGAGAGCACATGCACTTCAGCACTGGTTAGCAGCATTAAAGTGCTTAGAGCCCTAAAGCCAACAAAAATGAATTCAGCAAAAAGAGGAGGAGGAAGGCAAAATGTTTGGGGCAATCCTCCAAAAAGGGTCATTTCCAACACCCCTATTGAGCGTGCCCCAAACTTTACCACAGGCAAAAATACAAGATTGCTGCCTACTTAGCAGGACAAGTAGTAGTCCTTAGCAAAGCAGCAGTGGTTTATAACATCTAATTTCCACTGTTTATTAGCGATATGTAACACAAGAATAACATGTTATTATACCATGTTTCATAATGCACTTGAGCTATTCCTAAGGGTTGTTGCTATTATCCAACTGAAGCCCTCATTTTCAGTGGCCTGGTAAATGGGCTGAATTTTTTTCACCTGACGTTACCAATCCCAGGGACACGAGTTGCTCCGGGAATGAGGAGAAACCCAGCCCTCTATGAGTTGGAATGTGAGTGTTAAGTATGAAATTAGGAATTACCAGGAGAATATGCAGTTCTGGGTCCGATTCCACAGTTAATTCCTCCTTTTTGTTTTGGCATTCATCTTGAAATTTCGGCTGCTTTTAGGAGATGAAGGGGGTCATTCTGACCCCGGCGGGGTCGGCGGTAGCACCGCCAACAGGCTGGCGGTGCTCCGCCGGGCATTCTGACCGCGGCGGTACAGCCGCGGCCAGAAACGGAAAGTCGGCGGTGTACCGCCGACTTTCCGCTGCCCATGGGAATCCGCCATGGCGGCGCAGCTTGCTGCGCCGTCATAGGGATCCCGACCCCCTCACCGCCATCCTGTTCCTGGCGGTTCCGCCCGCCAGGAACAGGATGGCGGTGAGGGGTGTCGTGGGGCCCCTGGGGGCCCCTGCAGTGCCCATACCAATGGCATGGGCACTGCAGGGGCCCCCGTAAGAGGGCCCCACTTTTTATTTCAGTGTCTGCTTTGCAGACACTGAAATACGCGACGGGTGCCACTGCACCCGTCGCACATCCTCCACTCCGCCGGCTCCATTCGGAGCCGGCATCCTCATGGAGGGCTGTTTCCCACTGGGCTGGCGGGCGGCCTTTTGGCGGTCGCCCGCCAGCCCAGTGGGAAACCCAGAATGACCGCTGCGGTCTTTTGACCACGGTACGGTCTTCTGGCGGTTCCCTCCAGGCGGGCGGCTCCCGCCGCCCGCCGGGGTCAGAATGACCCCCGAAGTCTCCAAGTTAAGGTTAAGAGATCTGCGGTATTTCCACAGATTTCATTAATCAGTTGGGGCTGGAAATCGCTATTATGTCTTGAAATCAGGAGACCGCTGGTAATAGTGTCCTTAATGGTAGTTTACTTGTTGACCTCAGGAGTATGAAATACTGAGGCGATCTTGCCAGTATTTTAACACATGCCTGAAAATCACCTTATGTTTCATTAGCAAATTGGTGTGTGTCACAGCCATGTTCCCTGCAGTGCTTCTTCCACCATTTTAGAGATGGTAGCTGCACCTGATTACCACTTCCTCCTCTGTGACACTCACCACACACTTCAATCCAATCTGTTGAATTGTAAGCCTACCATTTTAGGTCAACACAAATATTAATGCACCACTGGAGGCCTTCTGATCTTGAGATTCTCCAACACGGTTGTTGAGCAGTGCATACTGAGACAAACAGTTAAAACATGCCTACTAAATATTAATGGAGAGGGCCACGTTCACCTCCCACAGTGACTTTGCTTTGTAATTCTGCTATTTATATCGGGTGCAAGATAGTTTTGGGCTTTTCTCTGATGAATAAAAAAAATATATTTTTTTTCCATACCAAATCAGTGATTGGTGCACCTGAGGGAGAAGCCCCCACTCATGGTCTATGGCTCAAATTGGTGGTGTGCCGCCTGTCACTGTCACTCACATGGCTGGAATACAGACGAAAGCACCCAGGGCTCTAGGTGGGCTGAGCTCTACCCTGGAGGCACGGTGCAGATTGAAGTTATGACAGGTGATCAACTGCACTTTGAACAGAACTTGAATGAAAGCTATTTTCAAGGTCTGCAACATGGCACAGATTGATGAATTCTGCCATCGATAGACAGTAAGGATAGGAAGGGCAAGCCTTGTGATGCAGTCTTTTTCTACCTTCTCACCACCGGTGTCCTTCTTCCTGGCCCCTGTGCCTCTTTGGACATAATTTTGCAATTCCTTATGAGGTACTATGAGTCCTAGAGACCACAAGGAGATCCATGCTGTCCGCAGGGAGGGTGGAAGGGCCGCACTGACATCACGCTATTTAGCGCTTGCCCACTCCACACTGCTCAGGACACTTTGCTGTCAGAAGGAGCTACGAGTCCCAGACCCCACAAGGAGATCCAGGCTGCCCAGGGAAGGAGGAGTGGCTGCGCTGTTATTGCGCTATTTAGCACTTGACGATTCCCCACTGCCAGGACGCATTGCTGCCAAGAGGGACTGAGTACCTGAGACCACAAGGAGATTCATGCACGGAAAGAGAAGGGGCCGCACTCTTCTCACGCAATTTAGCCCTTGCTTGCCCTCCACTGCACCGGGCACTGGCCATGGTGAAGACAGGGCCAAGAGTGGGCCCGTTGGCATGCATCTGAGCCTGGCAAAACCGGACCAGGCCCCCCTCCTGAAATTCCCCTATTCATTTATCTGGAGAAGGACTTATTATTCTTGGTGGAGAAATGCAAGGCAACTGCTTCTGGAGATACTGTCATGCTAAAAGATGTGGATTCATCTAGACTCACCCCTCATGGTAAGTCTAGCAGCTTATGCTTTTTATCTTCAGTGGTGGGGGTCCTCAATGAGGAGATTACTAATGTGGAGGAAGAACTGGCTCTCCAAGGGCAGCCTGATTGCAACACTTTGGGGGTCATTACGACCCTGGCGGTCTTTTGACCGCGCTGCGGTATTCTGTCGGGGGTACTTTGGCGGGCGGCCTCCGCCGCCCGCCGAAGTCAGAATGACCCCCTTTGTCTTCTTGCAATAATCCTGGCACCCCAGGCCTGTCACTTGTTAACATTTCTCCACCTATGGCAGCTACAGTGTATTTGAGGAAAATGTCTTGTGTGGTAAATTCAATGCAATACCGGTCCAAGTGCTAGTGCATTGATTATGCCCCAACCCAGTTTCCTCTCAGACAGATAGTGTGACAGAGTCTGTAGATATTATACCTCAGTCTCAAAAGAGTAAAAAAAAAAAAGAAGGGGACAGCCTCCAAAGTTAATCTCTCTGCTAATTTGCAGACAATGGCTTTCATCCCTAACAAGGATCAAAACCATGTGGATAACCTTTATATCAAATTAGAGGCCTTTATTAAGTGGTTTCATGAAACTTAAGATCAATGCCTCAGTAACACTGAAAAGTCCATTTTGGCAATCAGAAGGGGATTAAACATTTGCTCAACCTCAGCAAGGCTTAACGCCACATATTTTGGAGATGTCTTGCAAGTATTCTGTTGGTAATAAGTCTGTCACTTTAAGGGAGCTATGTAAAGGTGAGAATAGTGGGTTGGCTCCTGTTTCTGTCCAGAATGTTTCCCAAGATTTGTTTGATGGCATGGGGGAGGTCACACAGTACTAAATTATAAATGGCAAATTAAAAGGTCTGTGCCTCCTCCTCGGAATTCCCTGATTTAGCAATCAATGGATGTTGTCTTGCCGAAAAGCACACTATTTTACTTTGTAATTTTCATCCAGGTCTAATGCAGCGGTTGTCATTGATTTACTTCCAGAAGGCACTCCGTAAGTGGTGGTTTTGGGAAATGTGCCTATACAGAATGGTAACATGCCACAAACAAACATGTAACTGGAAAATAAGGTTAACCACTGTATAAGATTGTATTCTAATCTAGGTGGCTACATTTATGATCAAATAATATAGTAAGAAATGTAAGCTGGTTGGGGAAAGAAAGGAAAAAACTAGCTGGTGATTGTGTTGTGATACATTTTAGATGGCCCACTGTTGCGGTGTGTTTTGACTGCCAATGGCTCTTCTAAATTCAGGAACCTTCTTTTAGGCCCTCCCATTAGATTACTTTTATAAGCCTGAGGTGGTGTGTTCTGCTCCTTGGAGTAGGAGGCTGGCCTGGTGTGTGGTGGGTACCTATGGTACTTACACCTTATTCAAGGTCCAGGGATCCCTTATTAGTGTAGTGTTGTCAGTGTCTAGAAGCCAGGCTCTCTACAGGTAGCTGCGGATGAGCAGCCAACGCTTATCTAGGAGACATGCAAAGCTCATGCAATAACACTGTAGTCACACAATACCAACACACATGAAAGAAAACACTCAGTGTTACAAAAAATAAGGTACTTTGTTTTGGTGACACAAATACGAAAAATACCATACAGGCTATACTCCCTTAGGAGGTAATTACTGCACAAATTATATACACTAGTATGCGGAAATAGGCATAAAAACAGTTAGAAAGCAGTGCAAATAGTGAAAATCACAATAGAGAGAAAAGCCCTATGGGGAACAGAAACTATATACTAAAAAAGTGGAATGCAAACCTCCTTCCCCCACATAGGTAAGGGGAGTGTGTAGAGGGGAGCAGGGAGTACTAGTAAAGCCAAAAGGTAAGCACCACAGCCCACCCCAGTGACCATGAAAGCAGGAGTACATCACTGTAAATTCCCCAGAAGACCCACTTAGAAGAAAAGAAGAAGAATGCAAAACCCAGAAGAGACTGCAAGACACCAACAATGGATTCCTGGGCAGGAGGACCTGTGGAAGAAGGGGACCAAGTCCAAGAAGCACAGCAGAATCCAGTAAGGGCAGGAGCCCCTACCCACCAGACTGAAGGTGCAAAAGGTGAGTCAACGGTGAAGAAGGAGAGTCAAAACTGCACCAAAGAAGATGAAGTCAAGTTCCTGGAGGATGCAGGTGATGTCTCATGCCGGAAGGAAGATTGCAGTCAGGTTTGCATTTTGAGATTCCACCAAAAAGCCTTGGCACACGCAAAACTCACAGTTAGCGGAATGTGGATCTGCCGGGGACCAGAAAGTACCAGGTGGACTCTACCCAGAAGGGGAGTCAGAGGGGGCCCTCAGCAACACAGAGAGCCCACAGAAGCCCAGGCAGCACCCACAGGAGTCCTACAGGTCGGGGTCATGAAAGTCGAGGAAGAGGCCCATGCAGCACTACAAAAAAGGCTCCGCTGCCGGCGGAGAATGACTCAGGGAGCTGTGCGTCGCAGGATGGAGTGCTGGGGACAGGAGCTTTAGGATTCCTGAAGATCTCATGGAAAGGATGCCAGCAAGCCTTGGCAGCTGCAAAGGATTTGGTGTTAGGGGGTACTGTCCTGAGGGAACAAGGAAGTGCTTACCTCCACCTAAGTTGGACAGCTGAAAGAGAGGACCGTCGGGATCACTTCAGTCTACCAACCATGATGCAGGATCCAAGCAGCTCAGAAGGAGAGGGGATCCATGCAGCCAGTCGTCGTCACAGTTGGTGCCTTCATATGCAGGGGAGTGACTTCTTCACCCCAAGGGAGATTCCTTCCTCTTTCTGATGTAGGCTGAAGACGGGCTGTCTTCAGAGGATGCACAACAGGAGAAATGTTGCAGTTGTTGGAAGGAGCCATGGATACAATGTTGCAGGAGGTGTCTTGCTTCTTTGTTGCAGCTTGTTGAGTCCTGGATGCAGTTTCTTTGTCAGAAGTCAAAGTGGAGGTTGCAGAGGATTCCTGCTGGAATCTTGCAATCCGAATCTGAAGAACCACCCAAGTGAGAGGCCCTAAATAGCCCTGGAAGGGGGATTGGTCACCTAGCTGGGTGACCACCTATCAGGTGGGGGATCTGACGTCACCTGCTGGCACTGGCCACTCAGATGCTCCAAGAATTCCCTGCCAACCTTGAATACAAGATGGCAAAACCCAAGGGACCCTCTGGAGGAGCTCTGAGCACCACTTCTGGGGTGGGGATGGACAGGAGAGTGGTCACTCCCCTTTTCTTTGTCCAGTTTCATGCCAGAGCAGGAAGTGGGAGTCCCTTAACCGGTGAAGACTAGTTTATGCAAGGAGGGCACCAAATGTGCCCTTCAAAGCATTGCCAGTGGCTTGGGAAGGCTACCCCTCCCAAGCCTGTAACACCTATTTCCAAAGGGAGAGGTTGTAACACCCCTCTCCCAAACGAGATCCTTTGTTCTGCTTTCCTGGGCTTGAACTTTTCAAGCAATAGGAGGGCAGAAACCTGTCTGGGAGGTGACAGCAGCTTGGGCTGCCTGGAAACCCTCAGAAGGCTGTAATGGCAATACTGGGGGTCCTCTAAGGACCCCCAGAGTGCATGGGATCATACAACCGATGCTTGCAAAGGCATTGGGGTATGATTTCAACATGTTTAATATCAAACATGCCTATGTTTGGAGTTACCATCAAGTAGCTGGACATAGATATTGACCTGTCCAGGACACGCGTAAAATATCATCCCCGCACTCACGAAGTCTGGGAAAATGGGCCTGGAGTTTGTGGGGGCACCTCTGCTATTGCAGGGGTGCCCTCACTCACAGGTACTTTGCTCCCTGCCCTCTGGGCTGGAAGGCCTGCAATAGGGGTGACTTATAAGTGACCTGGTGAAGTGTAAAGTGGCAGTGAAATGGTACTTACACCTTTTCATGCAGTCCTGCAGAACCCTTTGCTTGGGCTCCCTTAGGGTGGCAAAATATATGCTGCAACCCATAGGGATCCCCTGGAACCCTGATGCCCTGGGTACCTAGGTACCATATACTAGGGACTTATAATGGGTCACCAGTGTGCCTGTTGTGGGATGAAATACCCACAATTACCAACAACAAAATTTAGGGGACAGAGAGCATATCTACTGTATCTACAGACACAGTCAAACACACTGACAAACAGGCCAAAAGTGTGGGTAACTAAGCTACTTTCCTATGCATGGGAACTGGTTAACCATCATAGTGTTGCATCTTAAAGGGGGGGCTCTTTTGCCTCCCGCGCTGAAAACCCTCATCAAATTTGCACATCTGAGTTCCTTGGACACATGTGACTGATTGGACCAGCCTATGTCTTTCCTGAACCTTGTTGTTTTCTCCCAGATTTATTTGCCTGTTGATACAATTGTTCTTAATCATCATGACCTTAAAATGTTAAGTTGGAATATTGCTGGTCTTATTTTATTAAGAACTATCAAGTGAATTGTCTCTAAAAACTTGGGAGACAATTAATCGGATTTTCCAGTAAGGGAATAAAACCTATTTTATTCCTGTAGTTGAATTGGTAGCTGGAAGGACCAAAGGAGGGCTGTCCTTCTCCTTCTTCCTCCGCAAAAAATCTAGGTATTTTTTTTTATTCTTCCCTCACTTTTAGGTAACAGATTAATAATACAGTTAAGGTCTGGTTTTGGATCCTAAAAACGATTAAGAAAATTCTACATCTTCTTGAGGAGGACTTAAGGTCACCGGTTGTGCTGGCGCTAGTCACCTCAAGACTCAACTATTGTAATGCTCTTCTGTTAAATGTGAACAAAATGTCCCTTGACAAACTCCAGTCTATCCAGAATACGGCAGCGCGCCTCATCATGAATCTTCCCCAGTCTGCTTCGGCCAGTAGCTGTTTGAAATCCCTACATTGGTTACCGATCAATAAGAGAATATGTCTCACTCATAGAGCCTAGCAGTCAAAAGGCTGCGATTATCTGAAGTCTTCTCTGCATTTCTATCAACCGTCCAGATATCTGAGATCCTTTCTCAAATATATGATCGCGGTCCCTCGCTGTAACAAAGCGAGGTGGGGAGACCGTGCCTTTACGGTGGAAGCAGACAGGCTTTGGAACTCCCTGCCTCTTACGCTCCGACAAACTGAAACTCATTTTATCTTTAGGAAAAGCCTAAAAACCTGGCTCTTTTCTCAAAAGGCACTCCAAGTTGGTAGCTTGTGCTTTTCCAGTTGTTCTCAATCAGATTAGCGCTTCGATGCTTTTTGCCGGAACGCGCTCTATAAATAAACCAATACAATACAATACAAAGGAGGCTCAGTAACCTTTTTCTCCTCAGCTATTCATGGCAAGATTGAGGAAATTTGCTCAGCATCATATATAGTGCAAGCAATAAAAATAACCCACTTTGGTAGTATGACATTGAATTTGGTGAATTTTTTTATTTTTTTATTGAACTTTTATAATGTGAAAACCTTGCAGCAGGAGTCGAATAACCTTCAGGCAGTGGGCTTCTCAGTAGCCCACTAGGGAGTAAAAATGAAAGGTCTGGTTAATTAAGTTTTAGTAGGTGATTTTAACATTCATCTGTGTGAGAATCATCTCCAGGTATCAAGCAAGTCCCCCAGGTGTAAGATTTTAGAAGGTCTACATACTGAACATAAAAGGGAGGAGCCAGAGCTAAATGCTATTTTAAATTATAACAAGCATGTTTATTTTTTAGGTAAGCTGGTTAACTCTATGTCAACTAACGTTTCCCAACTTTTATTGCTTGTGGCTGTGCTTTAATAGTAGATATTTTCGTTTCAACTCCTTTTTTATGATATCCAATATTGAAATACTTCAAAGCCCCTATAGCAATCATAACCCAGCGTCCCTCTTTTTAAACTCGCCATGACCCCTCATCACAGTAACACAAAGGGATATGTGCCAACAGCTCTCTATAAATCAGGGCATACAAATAAGATGATCATTTGTGAAACCCAATTGTTTTAGATGTATATTTGTTTCCAGTTCTGCGCAATACTTTTTCTCTGTCTAGATACTCAAGCTACTAATCGGGCAATCTTAGAAGCTTTTGGAAGTACTTCTTAAAATGTGTCAGCCCTACTCCATCTTATGGTAGCCACTCTTGCTTCTTCTGCTATTAAAAATGTTTGATTAAAATTGTTCCATGTCTCTACGAAGCTTAAAGCAAGCATTAAATGCTATACACAGGGATGCTGACATTGTTGCAGCCTGTCGTAGAATCACAGCCCTCTCTTCTGCTCTCTGCACTGTGGGCTTTATGCACAGGGTTCATGTTATCTTTCCCCTTTGGCACCTCATGGCCTCCTGCAACCCATGGCCCCCCTTCCAGAGCTCTTGGACCCTTGAGCCTCCTGTACCTTTGTTCTCTAAGTTTGTACCTCCAAGAGAACAACAATGTTTCCTGGTTATTTAGCTCCATCCACAAAGATCTATTGACTCTAAAGAAAATGCTCTTTTGTTCTGCCTGATATGGTTAATTTATTCCAACCATCATTTGCACCTGCCATCAACAAAGGTCACATCCGTTATTTTAACACATGTTCTCTCACAGGTTTCCTTTGGAACTTTCCAGTCTCCCACATGAGCCAAGTGCCTTTCTGAAACAGTCTCTCCCATTGTGTATGAATACGACAAATGAACCTGAGTTGCACTTAATTTCATTTTAGTCCTGCACAAGCATCTTCTCCGAACCCACATTCTGAGTCGCACTGAACCCTCCAGTGTTCTAATATTCCAAGCCTTCCTGCTGATCCCATCATCCTGACTCCTGCAACGTTTCCTGTGTCTTCGTATCCAGTGCTACGATTCCACCTCCTTCTGGGCTTCTCTGTATTCCAGTTAAAGAACTAAAGACAAGTTAAGTACTTGATCATCAGGTTAGTGCACACGAATCCATAGATACACTTATGTTAAGCCAAGACAGAGTTCTTCGAAAGTCAAAACCTGTTTTGAAATTGGACATTAGTTTGTTCTCAACTACCTTAAAAGTCCTTTTGCTCTGGACACTTTTAGTAGTGAGTACTCCAAACTTTAATTGTATCAGAACTGAAGGTTTAACTTCAGTAATTCTTGACAAGTTTTGTATCAAGGACACTGAAAAACTTTAGAGCATATGATCTATGGATTTGAGTTTCAACTGAAAATTGTATGTTAAGACATTCTTGGGAGTGCTAGAAACTGCAGCTTATATTTGATTGTCCCTGATCTCAAGCAGTACTTGTGATGAAGCCTGTAAGTGAATAATATTGTAAATACCTGTTTAAACACTATGAGCTAGATAAAAAAAAGTGGTGCAGCACCCAGTGGCGTGCCAGTTTTCTTGCACCACTTAGAACCCTCCTAACGCCACCATGTATGTGCCGTATCTAAGATACAGCTCACCATGGCAGTAATTATGGGAACCTGTGTGAACATTTTTTACGCTAGTTCGGAGCTTTGCAGGATAAGTGTCAAAAACATTTTGCGCTAATCCTGCAAAGCCCATTGAGGCCCATTGTAAACAATGATGTGTCTCCTTTTAACGCCTGGTCTGAGCAGGTGTTAAAAGTGCCAAAAAAAATGACGTAAACAAAACTCTCAGATTTCTTTGTTCCATTTCCCACCCCACATCCCCCAATGGGGGAAGGCCCCCTTTGCATACATTATGCCTGGCACAGGCATAATGTAGCGGAAAGGGTTACAAAGTGTAGAATATGGCACATCAATTTTTTCCTCGTTGGGTCACATTAGCATAAAATAATTATGCTAATGTGACCATGACACAACAGGTCAATGCACTCTCTTCCTCCTGCTTCCTCACCCTCCCCATGCTCCACAAGATTTTTAAGAGGCTCCCATCAACACTTGACGCACCGTCACTCAAGCCCTTGTCACCAGCCGAGTGGACTACGGCAATGCACTCTATGCATGTATCTCTGTGCTACTCCTCAGAGGCTACAGACAATACAGAACTCAGCAGCCAGACTCAGCCTTGACCTCCCCAAGTGGACCCATATCAACACCACCTCAAGAATCTCCACTGGCTCCCAATTCAAGATGCTTATCCACGCCTTAAAAGCCCTCCACAACCTAGGACTCGATTATATCAACAACCAAATGAATTTTCATCTCCCGTCCAGACACCAGCATTTCACCTTCCTCTTCCTTGCCCATTCACCCTTCATCTGCTGCAACAACAGTAGAGGATGGTCCATAGGAGAACGAACTCCCATTTCATCTATGGACCCCAACCTCCCGCTGGAATTCAGAAGAGGACTCAAGTCCTGGTTATTCGAATTAGCCCCAGAAGCAGTAATATCAGCGCCTAGATACCTTCACAGATAATTAGCCGCTCCCTAAAAAATCAATTTGGATTGGATTGGATGTTAATACAACAGCATCAGTTTGGAATACAACTGATTTCACCTGTACTTAACATTTTAAATTGCTGGTGTGGGAGGGTGCCAAGTGTGTATGCTCGCCCCTTTTTTAATTACTTTGTATACAAACGGGCTGGAACAAGCCTTGGTGGCCATTCAGGCACTGTCCTCAAATGGTCACACATTAATTTCCTGTACAGCCTTATGCTTGATGACGCTGTTCTGATAGTAAGGACCACACTGGGTTTGCAAACTTTACTAAACAGTTGTGTAGCTTTTAGGAATAAGTAGGACTTGTGAGTTAATTACACCAAATCCTTTGTTATGGTGGTGGGTTCTCATACAAATAGGTTGAAAACTTTCTTTGTGAGTAACCACGCACTGTCAAAGATAAAAGCCCTTCCATATTAGGGTGTTCTGTTTGATTCAAATTTGAGTTTAACCTCCTTAACATTAAGTAAGAAAGAGTAACTTACAAGAGCCAATACAGCCATGTTTAACTTTGCATCAAGGTTGGGAAGTAGCCCATTAAAGGCATTGATGAAGTTTTATCAGGCAACTTGTATTTCAAAGATCTCTTATGACTGTGATATCTTAAGGTATGCAGATGTCAAACACCTTCAGGTCATAAAAAATAAGGGCCATATTTATGAAAAAAACTTTTCTTACATCTCTTAGCGCCCCCCTAACACCCCCATGTGTGTACCATATTTAAAATACGGTGCACCATGCTGGAAGTTAGGGAACTAGGTTCAAAATGTTTGATGCTCATTTGGCTCTTTGCAGGATTAGCATTGTGAGAAAGTAGCCTCTTTCTATCATGGTTACCCCCATTTTTGGCCTGTTTGTCAGTATGCTTTACTGTGTCACTGGGATCCTGCTAACCAGGACCCCAGTGATTATGCTCTCTCTGGTTCCAAATTTGTCCTTAAATACTGGTAACCCAGTATTTCACTCCAAATTGGCATACTGAACCCCCTTATAAATCCTTAGTATATGGTACATAGGTACCCAGGGTATTGGAGTTTCAGGGGATCCTTATGGGCTGCATCATTTTTGTTGCCACACACAAGGAGTCCATACAAAGGCTTCTACAGGACTGACATTGCAGTCTGTTTGGAATAGAACATGCACTATTTCACAGCCATTTTCACTGCACCAGGTCACTTATAAGTCACCTATTTGTTAG
Source organism: Pleurodeles waltl (assembly GCF_031143425.1). NCBI lineage: Eukaryota > Metazoa > Chordata > Amphibia > Caudata > Salamandridae > Pleurodeles > Pleurodeles waltl. The sequence goes on along the minus strand of NC_090437.1, from coordinate 2,810,282 downwards.
GCCTTCAGACCCTAAAGGCGGGGTGCAAAGTACCTGTGTGTGAGGGTGCCCCTGCATTACCAGAGGTGCCCCCACATCGTCCAGGCCTATTTTCCCGGACTTCGTGAGTGTCAGCACGCCATTTTAAGTGTGCACTGCACAAAGGACAGTACCTATGTACAGCTTCACAATGGTAACTCTGAATGTGGCCATGTAAGGTGTCTTAAAACTGGGAATTGTACCCCAATGCTGATTCCAGTATTGGTTTTACAATTCCATGTACCCTGGGGGCTCCACTATAGACCACCAGTACTGCCATATCAGCCTTCTGAGGTTTTCACTGCAGTCCCAGCTGCTGCCACGTCACAGAAAGTTTTCTGCCCCCTGGGGATTGAGCATATCAATCCCAGGAAGGCAGAATAATGCATTACCTTTAGGAGAGGGATGTTACACCCTCTCCCTTTAGAAATAGGTGTTACAGGCATGGGAGGGATAGCCTCCCAGAGCCTCTGGAAATGCTTTGTAAGGGCATAGATGGTGCCCTACTTGCGTAATCCAGTCTACACCGGTTCAGGGACTCCCAGTCCCTGCTCTGGCATGAAACTGGACAGAGGAAAGGGGAGTGACCACTCCTGTGTCCATCTGGGGTGGTGCCCGCAGCTCATCCAGAGTGTCCCTGGGTTCTGCCATCTTGTTTTCAGAATGGTCAGGGAACTCTGGGAGCATCTGAGTGGCCAATGTCAACAGGTGACGTCAGAGACCCTTCCTGATAGGTGCTTCCCTGTTTAGGTGACCAATCCCCCTCTCAGGGCTATTTAGGGTGTCTCCTCTAGGTGTTTCTTCAGATTCGGATTGCAAGACTCCAGCAGGAATCCTCTGCATCCTTTACTTCATCTTCTACCAACAGATCAACCACTGACTGCTCCAGGAGCTCTACAAAACTGCAACAAATAAGCTACGACGACTTCTGCAACCTTGTATCTTCAGCTTCTGCCAGCAACTGCAACAGTTTCCAGCTCATGCATCCTCCGAGGACTGCCTGTCTTCAGCCTGCACCAGAAGAACCGAAGGAATCTCCCATGGAGTGACAGAGTCACTTCCCTGGCTTGGTTCCCCTCTCCAGAAAACAGGTGTTGATCCAGCGATATGCGTGATGGACTAAAGTGACTTCGACAGTCCCAACATCCAGCTGTCCAAATTCGGTGGAGATAAGAGCTTGCCCCCCCATGCAAGACACTACCCCCATGCACTGTGTGACTTGCAGTTGCTAAGGCTTGTGTGCGACCTTCCATGAAGTTCTTCATGCACAACACAGCTTAGGCCCCCAGCACTCCATCGTGTGACACACAGCTTCCTGAGTGGTTCTGCGGCGGTGTGGGAATCCTTTCTGTCATGCTGCATGGGCCTCAATTTGCACCTCCTTTGTCCTTGTGCTGTGGGACTCCTGTGCACGCTGCTTAGTCTTCTGATGGCTCTCAGAGTTGCTGAGAGCCCCCTCTGTCTCCCCATCCTGGGTAGAGGCCACCTGGTCCCTCCTAGTCCCGGGCTGCGCCATTTTCCGCTAACTGCAAGCCTTGTGTGTGCCAAGGCTTATTGGTGGAATCGAGCGACACAAACCAGACTGCGTTCATCCATCCGGCGTGGGACATCTTGGGCTCCGACCAGGAACCCTCATCGATCTTGTTTGGTGCAATACTGACTTTGTCTTCTCACCAGTTGTTCTTCTTTTGTACCTTCATCCGGGTTAGCAGGGGCTCTTGTTCTCCCTGGACTCTTCAGTGCCTCTTAGACTTGGTCCCCTTCTTCCACAGGTCTTCAGGTCCAGAAATCCATTGTTGGTGTCTTACAGTCTCTTCTGGTTCTTGCATAATCTTCTATCTTGCTGTGTTTTACTCCTGCTTTCCTGGGCTCTGGGGTGGAATATTTTACTTACCTTTGGTGTTTTCTTACACTCCCAGCACCCCTCTACAGGCTACACTTGCCTAGGTGGGAAACCGAATTTCGCATTCCACTATTTGTGTAAATGGTTTGTGTTCCCAATAGGCCCATTGCAACCAATTGTGATTGTCACTATTTGCACTATTTTCGGATTGTTTACTTACCTGTTTTGCGTTACTAGTGTATACATTGTGTAATTAACTTACCTCCTAAGGGAGTAGTCTCCAAAGTAAGTTTGGCCTTAATTTTTGGTAACACTGAGTATTGTATTTCATGTGTGTGAGTACTGTGTGACTACGGTGGCATTGTAAGAGCTTTGTATGTCTCCTAGTTCAGCCTTGGCTGCTCTGCCTACAGCTACCTCTAGACAGCCTGGCTTCTAGACACTGAATACACTTCACTAATAAGCGATAACTGGATCTGTTATAAGGTGTAAATATCTTAGGTACCCACTACAAACCAGGCCAGCCTCCTACAAGCGTCAAAAATGTTGACACTAATCCTGCAAAGCACCCAGAGGCCGACTGAAAACAATGGGAGCGTCTTTTTAATGCCTGCTCTGATCAGGCATTAAAAATGCAGATAAACATGATGTAAATAAATGTTTTAGATTTCTTTGTGCCATGTCCCCACACCCCCGCTCCCCACCTTTGCATACGTTATGCCTGGCGCATGCATAATATTGTGAAAGGGGTTACATCTGGTGTGGCGTTTTGGCCATCTAACGCCACATTAGTGTAAAAACAAATGACGCTAATGTGTTGTTGAATGGCGCTACGAACTCTTCAAACTGGACCTAAATTTCGTAAGGCATTTGCTATGTGTCCCTCAAAGCACCCCATCATTTTGTGTGCATAATGAGATGAGGTGTTAATTACCTTAGTGGCCGGACAGCTCCATGCCCCCTGCTCTGTTGGATCAAGGTCTAGACAAGGGTGGAAACCAATTTGAACAAGGTTATTCTAAAGGATTGTATTTCATATGATCATGCACTTAATATGCCCTGGCTCTATTACATCAAAACGTTGTTGAGCCATTCTCTAACTCCAAGGATATATTCAAGGCCGATTGGAAATTGGTGAATGATTTTAAAGCAGAGAACATTGGCAAGAGAACAGTAGAAACTGTTAAAACCTACATGTGGTAAGTCTTGCCGAACACTACCCAGTCGATTAAACCTTATCTAACAATCGTGGGAAATAATATGGAGCGCTTTTTGCTTACCAGATTTGAATTTAATTTATTTTTAAATGCTTCACCTAGCTACCCCTAGGTGATGGCATGAGGTGGGTTCACTGGGTCCTTTCTGCTGTGACAACGGGTCTCCGCAAGATACAATGGGACAGATTTAAGAAAAGTGGTCCTGCACCCAGTATAGCTCCACTTTCCTTGAGCCCTTTAACATCTCCGTACTGGCATCATGTGTGTGCCGTACTTAAAATACGGCGCACAATGACCCAGGTGTGTACTGATGTACTATTCAGGGTCAAAATTATGGTGCTAACTCTGAGCAGTACATAGGGGTCCACTGTAACCAATGGTGTGCCCCCTTTTAACGCCTGCTCTGATCTAAAAATGGCGCAAATAAATAAATTTTTGGGGACCCCTAATGGGTGGACACCACATTTGCATACATTATGCATGGTGCATGCATAATGTGGCACAAAGGGTTACAAAATGGCACAATGCATGCATTGCGGCACTTTAAAATATGGTGCGGCGATTTTTTAAGCCTAACACCACATTCGCTTAAATAAATGACACTAATGTGGTGCTAGAGCTTCTTAAATCTGTTCCAATGCATTTTACTGTGTTCTGCAGGTTTTTTGACGTTCCCCTGAAAGTTTATATTGTTTCTCTTTCGAAGGCCTTGACATTTTCACATGTTCGAACAGTTCTAATGTTTTTACAGTTATTGTCTGATGAACTAGTTATTTTTAATGTGGCCTGATTTTTAATTGTTATTATGAGATTGAGGTATGTACAGGAAGTTTGAATGTTTTATGTTTCTTAACTGCACTTTAAGATTATTGATTGTCGTACTTTATTTATGAATTTTAAATGTTGTGCTTCTATGGTTTTAAATGTACCCGAATAAACCTTTATTTGATTTAATTTGATTTGATTCCATATTGAAAATGTATCTCATAAAGTAGTAGCGATGAATTACAACTGAGCTATTGGCTTATGCTGAATAAATGCACCACATTCTTAAGATGCAAAAAATCAGGGGCAGATTTATACTTTTTCACGCAAAACTGCATTGCCGCAGTTTTGGGTGAAAAAGTATAGCGCCGGCTAGCGCCATTCCAAGATGCCGGCCAGGGAGTATATTTATGGAATGGTGCTAGCCGGTGCTAATGCCCTGTCAGTGCCCTTGGAAAGGATGCTAAAAGGGCTGGGGAGGAGTATAGGGAACAGTGGCTTGTGGACAGAATTATGGTGCTACACTATTTAAAGGCAAACAAATTGCCTCTAAGCAGTTTTGCACCATTTTCTGGCGCACAACCCCCATGGACATGGCTCCTGTCTTAGTAAAGACAGAAGCCATGCCCCCACCCCAATGGCCATGTCCATGGGGGCCCCATTTCAGGGACGCGAGTGGTGTTGGTGAAAAAAAAAAATACTTACCCGGACGTACCTGGGATGGGTCCCCCATCCTTAAGTGTCCTCCTGGTGTGGGTGGGGGTGCCCATGGGGCCAGGGAAAGACACCTGTGGGCAATTTCCATGATCTCAGACCGTGGTAATATGCCTACAGGTCCCCTTGCGCCTGCCCATACCCAGGCGTTAAATAATGGTACTAAGAAAGCTTAGCGCCATTATGTAAGGCCCCCATCCCCCGTGCTGGATTTTAGCACAGGGGATAAATATGGCGCAAAGGCCATACTGTCCTTTTCTGGACTGGAACACTTACAGTGCATCTCATTGACGGAAGGTAGGTTTTCCCATCCAGAAAACAACATTAACTCCATAACTTTCGCGATATGGAGTTAGGTTTGCGCTGAATTAGCATTAAAAAAAATGACGCTGATTTGAGCGCAAACCGAGTATAGATCAGGGGCCTCAGTTTCTTTTCTTTAATGAGTAGTCCTGGGTACATTTTCATGGTAAGGAGAGATGTTTTAACTGCAACGTTCACCCATTTTCCTCCATGAACTGGTTAATATGCGTATTGTATTAGAGGAATATTTAGTAAGAATCTATCTTGCTATGCTTCCAGATTCATGCTAGCCTGATTGAAGAGGGGTGATACCCTGGACCCGGTCCCAAGATGCTTGTTTCCAGTCCGAGGAGACCCTGGCTTGGCAGTTTGGGCTGGACTGTTCTCATGGGGACGTGGGTCCCAGTGCTCACTACACTGGTGGTGAAAGTTTGCATTGTTCAGCATTCCGTCCACCATCTGTTCTTTTTGCTTTTGTCACCTCAAGTGAGAAGGGTATGCCCAGACGTGGGCCCTGTGTTCACTACGCCACTGGATTCAAGCTAACCCGGCTGAAGAGCAGTGATAGTTCGAAACCAGTCCCAGGATGCTTGTTTCCAGGCCAGGGAGGTCTTGGCTTGGCAGTTCGGACTGGACTGTTCCTATGTGGAACAGATCAAGCCTGATTTGCATATGGCTAGGTCCAAACTGGGGCAGCGTGGTGTGCAGTAAAATTATGGATTAAACCCAGATCTTTGTGACAGAGGCTGAATGTTTGTGTTGTTCAGCATTCTGTCCATCATCTGTTATTTTTGCTTTTGTCGCCCTAAGTTGAAGAGTAAGCCCAGACGTGGGTCCCAGTGCTCACTGCACCACTTGATTCAAGCTAGCCTGGCTGAAGAAGGGTGATATCCTGAAACCGGTCCCAGGGAGGACCAGGCTTGGCAGTTCGAGACTGGAATGTTCCCATGGGAAACAGTGTCAAGACTGATTTGCGTAGGGCTAGGTCCAAAGTGGTGTGGTGTGCTGGACAAAAAAATGATGGATTAAACCCAGATCTTTGTGAGTGGGATGAATGTTTGCATTGTTCAGTATTCCGTCCATCACCTGTTCTTTTTGCTTTTGTTGACCTACGTTTTCAAAAGGACCACTTTAACCAGACTCAGGCACCAAACTTGTGCCATTTTTTTCCTTCGCAGAGAACAAGGACGATCAGTCTCAGAGACTGAACTGAGAAACCTAGAGCAGCTTATTCAAAAATTAATCTTGCCTCGACTCCTGGTGGTTGATGACAACACATAGCTACGTCACAAGAACTATTTGCAGACCATGGTAGCATGCAATGCAAACTTAAACATACTCCATTCTACACTTTATGAATACTATTTGTATTCATAAACATATTTAATTAAGGATAGTATGAAAGAAATGAAACAATGAAAAAATGTGTATGTCTTCAGCACAATTAAGCACATATTAAGATGTGCTCTGTTGCTATAAAGGCGCTATATCAAGTGAGTGTAATTATCATTATTGTTATTAATCAAACGTAATGGTGACATGGTGCATGAAGTTTGATTATATGCTTTTATAAGTGCTGTTCCTCACTGGTACACTGACTGCAAGAGTGCAATACCAAAGCAAAAACAAAATCAACTGAACTCAAGCATAGGTGAAAATAATGTTTTAGATGTAATCTATATTTTCGTTAATCACAAAAGCACTTGTAATATATAAAGAAATAACTGAGTTTTAAAGCTGTTCAGCATGATAACATTTTTCAACCAGCCTTTGCTACCTGGCAGTTACACCTATCAAGCACTGGAAAAACCAAGGGCCTGATTTAAGAAAAGTGGCGCTGCAGCCTTGCGCCCTTAGTGACCCTCTAATACCACCATGTGTGCTCCATATCTAAGATACAGCACACCATGGCAGTAGTTAGGGGAACTAGCGTCAAACTTTTTGAAGTTAGTTAAGAGCTGTTAGTAATGGGGTCTTTGGTTGACAGTCAGGTTACCCCCTGTTCAAGAAAGGACCCTCACTCTAGTCAGGGTAAAAGAGAATCATCCTCAGCTAACCCCTGCTTGCCCCCTTGGTAGATTGGCAGAGCAGTAGGCTTAACTTCAGAGCGCTAGGTGTAAAGTATTTGTACCAACACACACAGCAAATTTATGAAAACACTACAAAATGACACAACACCAGTTTAGAAAAATAGGAAATATTTATCTAAACAAAACAGACCAAAACGACAAAAATCTGACATACACAAGTCAAGTTATGAATTTTTAGAGATTAAACTCAAAAATAGCACTTAGAAGCAAAAATGCTTCGATGAGATGTTAACACGGCGTCGTGACGGAGTCGTTCCCAACAAGCCAACACCAGCGGCGCCGGACACGGAGTCGTGTAGACCCCCAAGTACAGTACCTTTGGTGAAGAGTAAAAACAAGCTGATGCGCGAAGTCGGGGATCGCGGCATCTGTGCGAAATGTTTAATCCGTGCACTTCGAGCGGCGTCGGTCACGACGTGGTGCAGTGACTTCCACGGAGTCGCGGACTTCAGCGGGGTTGCAGCGGCGTCGGGCCTGCGAAGAGTGTCGCGTTCCAGCGAAGGTCACGGCGTCAGGTGCAGGCGGCATTACCGGATTCAGCAGCGGCGTCGGTCCGGAGTCGTCCGAAGTTGATTTCCTTGGATTTCCACCAGCTTTTCTTTCAAGGGCCCAGGGAGTGGATCGGGCACCACTTGTCAGAGCAGGAGTCTCTCCAGAGACTCCAGGTGCTGGCAGAGAGAAGTCTTTGCTGTCCCTGAGACTTCAAATAACAGGAGGCAAGTTCTAAATCAAGCCCTTGGAGATTTCTTCACAAGATGGAAGTCACACAAAGTCCAGTCTTTGCCCTCTTACTCTGGCAGAAGCAGCACTGCAGGAAAGCTCCACAAACAGCAGTCGCAGGCAAGGCAGCACTTCTTCCTCAGCTATCAGCTCTTCTCCAGGCAGAGGTTCCTCTTGGTTCCAAAAGTGTTTCTAAAGTCTGTAGATTTGGGTGCCCTTCTTATACCCATTTTAGTCTTTGAAGTCACCTTTCTTCAAAGGGGACTCACACCTACTTGTGAAATCCTGCCTTGCCCGGGCAAGGCCTCAGACACACACCAGGGGGTTGGAGTCTGCATTGTCAGCGGCAGGCACAGTCCTTTCAGATGAGAGTGACCACTTCACACCTCCCTCCTAGCAGAGATGGCTAATCAGGAAATGCAGGTTACACCCCAGCTCCCTTTGTGTCACTGTCTAGTGTGAGGTGAAAAACAACCCAACTATCAAACTGACCCAGACAGGGAATCCACAAATCAATCAATCAATCAATGATTAAATTTATAAAGCGCGCTACGTACCCGTTAGGGTTTCAAGGTGCCTGGGGGGGGGGGCAGCTGCTATTGGTCGAAGAGCCAGGTCTTGAGGGGTCTCCTGAAGGTGAGGAGGTCCTGGGTCTGGCGCAGGGGGGTCGGGAGGGAGTTCCAGGTCTTGGCGGTGAGGTAGGAGAAGGATCTGCCGCCGGAGGTCTTGCGTTGGAATCGGGGAACGATGGTGAGGGCGAGGTTGGCAGAGCGGAGTTGGCGGGAGGGGACGTAGAAGTTGAGTCTGTTGTTCAGGTAGGCGGGTCCGGCGTTGTGTAGTGCTTTGTGCGTGTGGGTGAGGAGTTTAAAGGTGATCCTCTTGTCCACGGGGAGCCAGTGGAGGTCCTTCAGGTGGTGGGATATGTGGCATCGGCGGGGTATGTCGAGGATCAGGCGGGCGGATGCATTCTGGATGCGTTGGAGTCATGGATGTCTTTTGCTGGGATGACTGTTTAGAGTGCGTTGCCGTAGTCAAGTCTGCTACTGACGAGGGTCTGGGTCACAGTTTTTCTTGTTTCCATTGGGATCCACTTGTAGATTCTACGGAGCATGCGAAGGGTGTTGAAGCAGGAGGAGGAGACTGCGTTGACCTGCTTGGACATGGTGAGGGCGGAGTCGAGGATGAAGCCGAGGTTGCGTGCATGGTTGGCTGGAGTAGGGGGGTGTCCCAGCACGGTGGGCCACCAGGAGTCGTCTCAGGCCGAGGGGGTGCGTCCGAGGATGAGGACTTCTGGCTTGTCGGAGTTTAATTTCAGGCGGCTGTTTCTCATCCACTCGGCAATGGATTTCAATCCCTCATGGAGGTTGGCTTTGGCGGTGTGTGGGTCATTGGTGAGGGAGAGGATGAGCTGGGTGTCGTCGGCGTAGGAGAGGATGCTGAGGTTGTGCTGACGGGCCAGTTGTGCGAGAGGTGCCATGTAGACATTGAACAGCGTTGGGCTTAGCGAGGAGCCTTGGGGAACGCCGCAGATGAGGTTGGTGGCTTCGGAGCGGAAGGGTGAGAGTCGGACTCTCTGGGTTCTGCCGGAGAGGAATGAGGAGATCCAGTTGAGGGCTTTGTCTTGTATTCCGGCTTCGTGGAGACGAGTTAGTAGGGTGTGGTGGCAGACCGTATCGAAGGCAGCGGAGAGGTCTAGGAGGATGAGGGCTGAAGTTTCGCCGTTGTCCATTTGCTGTCTGATGTCATCTGTGGCGGCGAGGAGCGCAGTCTCGGTGCTGTGATTGCATCTGAATCTGGATTGGAAGGGATCTAGGATGGAGTTGTCCTCGAGGTAGTGGGTGAGCTGGGCGTTGACGATCTTCTCAATGACCTCCGCTGGGAAGGGGAGGAGGGAGATCGGGTGGAAGTTTTTGAGGTCGTTGAGGTCAGCCTTGGGTTTCTTGAGGAGGGCTTGGATGTCGGCGTGCTTCCAGCTTTCCGGGAAGGTCGCAGTATCGAAGGATAGGTTGATGATCTTACGAAGTTGGGGGGGCGATGGTGGAGTCGGCTTTGTTGTAGACGTGGTGTGGGCAGGGGTCTGAGGGGGATCCTGAGTTGATGGAGATCATGGTCTTTCGGGTTTCGGCGTCATCTACGTGGGTCCAGGTGGTGAGGATGTCGGCGTAGGAGGAGTTGTCGGGGGTGGGGTCTGGCGGAGGTGTGGTGTTGAGGCTGTCGTGGATGGCAGCGATTTTCTGGTAAAAGAAGGTGGAAAGTGCGTCGCAGAGTTTCTGGGATGGTGGGACGTCGTTGACGTTGGCGCTGGGGTTGGAGAGCTCCTTCACGATGCAGAAGAGCTCCTTGCTGTCGTGTGCGTTGTTGTTTAGGCGTTCTGTGAAGTGGGAGCGTTTGGCGAGTCGGATAAGTTGGTGGTGCTTGCGGGTGACTTCCTTGTGGGTTGCCAGGCTGTCGGGTGTGCGCTCGAGAAGCCATTTTTTCTTAAGTTTCTGGCAGGTGCGTTTGGAGGTGATCAGTTCGTCTGTGAACCAGGCTGCTTTTTTCTTTTCTTGGTTGACGGTGGGCCTCTTGAGTGGTGCGAGGGTGTTGGCGCAGTTGAGTATTCACTGTTGGAGGTTGATGGCAGTAGAGTCTGGGTCGGTAGGGTCGGTCGGCGGGTTCTTGGCGAGGGTCACAGTCAGAGTCACAGAATGGTTTAAGCAAGAAAATGCTCACTTTCTAAAAGTGGCGTTTTCAAACGCACAATCTTAAAATCAACTTTACTAAAAGATGTATTTTTAAATTGTGAGTTCAGGGACCCCAAACTCCACATGTCCATCTACTCTCTAGGGGAATCTACGCTTTTATCATATTTAAATGTAGCCCCCATATTATCCTATGAGAGAGACAGGCCTTGCAACAGTGCAAAACGAAGTTGGCAGTATTTCACTGTCAGGACATATAAACCACATTACTATATGTCCTACCTTATCCATACACTGCACCCTGCCCTTGGGGCTACCTAGGGCCGACCTTAGGGGTGTCTCACATGTAAGAAAAGGGAAGGTTTAGGCCTGACAAGTGGGTACACTTCCCAAGTCGAATTTACAGTGTAACAATACACTTACAGACACTGCAGTGGCAGGTCTGAGACATGATTACAGGGTTACTTGTGTGGGTGGCACAACCAGTGCTCCAGGCCCACTAGTAACATTTGATTTACAGGCCCTGGGCACCTCTAGTGCACTTTACTAGGGACTTAACAGTAAAACAAATATGCCAATCATGGAGAACCAATTACATACACATTTTAAACAGGAGCACTTGCACTTTAGCACTGGTTAGCAGTGGTAAAGTGCCCAGAGTAACAAAAACAGTAAAATCAGAGTCCAGCACACATCAACAACCTGGGGAACAGAGGCAAAAGGTTAAGGGAGACCATGCCAAGGATGAAAAGTCTAACAAGAGCTTTGCAGGATTAGTGTAAAAAATGTTCATGCCAATCCTGCAAAGCCCATTCAGGCCCATTTTAAACAATGGTGTGCCTCCTTTTAACGCCTGCTCTGATCAGGTATTAATAGTGCTGAAAACATGATGCAAGGAAATCCTTTAGATTTCTTTCCACCCGTTTTTTGCCCCCCCTAACGGGGGAACGCCCTCTTTACATACATTATACCTAGCGCAGGCATAATGTAGTGCAAAGTGTTACAAAGTGGTGGAATGCATGGATTGCACCAGTTTGTAAATTTGGCGCAGAACTTTTGCCCCTGTTGGGCCACATAAGCATAAAAAAAGTTATGCTAATGTGGCGCAAGGGTGCTTTAGGAACTCTTAAATCTGCCCCAACTGTCTGGAGGGGATCCTATCCAGGACCCTAAACCTAGTCAAAGTCTACTACCCAGTTCTTTGATGTTCCATCAATGTATAGTTGCCCAAAACCTGATGAGGTCAGTGCCCACCTCCATGTAGTTGGTGTACACTGTGCACACTGTCATGCTTGAGTGAGTGCATTCACTTGAGTGTGTGTTCGTGTGCATGACCGTCCACAGCTATATGAACAAACATGCATACTTACATGAGTGTGCGCATTGGTGTAACTTGTATATGTGTACATAGGTGAGTGCATACCTGTGTTGGTGTACATGTGTGCAAACTACAATACCAGAATGGGTGCATGTACTTCATTGGGTTTGTATTTAATGCACAAGGATGCATTTGTGCAATTTATGTATGTGTCGGGTGTCTGTGTGTGTCTGTGTGGTGTGGGCATGTATGACAAACACTGGTCCAGTCCTTGTAGTATGAGTAAACCCTGACAGAAAGACAAACTCTGTCCTTGTGAGGACTGTGTGCTATGATGACCAGTTCTCATAGTATGTTTAGGTACATTTGAGTGAGTGTATCAAAAAACTAAGGCCCCGATTTAGGAGGGCCTAGTGCCTCCATGCACCTGCCACATTAGAGTCATTTTTTTTATGCTTAATGTGGCCCAACCAGGCCAAAATCTCTGCACCATATTTACAAAGTGGGGCAATGCATGAATGCAGTGGTCTTCAGGATGAATGGGGCTTTCAGTTCTGGGTCGTGGATGTAGTGAAATGTCTCACTAAAACATAAATTGTGGTAAGTTATCTTTATCTCAGCCCCGTACGGGAGTCCACAGAATTGCAATCCATCTACAGCCTAACAAACTTCAACTGAACTCTAGATTTTTGAAAAGTGGTGCTGCACGTAGTGCAGCACCACTTTTCTTGGGCCCCTTAGCACCCCCCTAACACCACCATGTGTGCGCCATATTTAAAATACGGCACACCATGGCTTAGTAGAGGAACTAGTGTAATAATTTTTTACGCTAGTCCGGCACTTTGCAAGATTAACGCCAAACATTTTGACGCTAACCCTGCAAAGCACCGAGAGGCAAATTGAAAACAATGGGAGTCTCTTTTTAACGCCTACTCTCAGCAGGTGTTAAAAATGCAGATAAAAATGAAGGCAAAGAAATCTCTTGGAATTCTGTGTGCCATTTCTTCGGTTCTCTTACCACCGGAATGCTCCCCTTGCATACATTATGCCTGGTGCAAAAGGTTACAAAGTGGTGTATTGCAAGCCTTTCGCCACTTTGTAAATATGGTGTGCGGTTTAGGCCTTCGAATGCCACATTAGCATCAAAATGTTGATGCTAATGTGGCGTTGGAATGGCGCTAGGCCCTCAAAAATATGGGCCTACATTTGTAAGACAAATAGCTAAAAAAAAAGGTATAGCAAACAAGTTATTTACCTTCTGTAACGCTTTTTCTGGTGGATACAGTAGCTACCTGTGGATTCGTCACCTTATGAATTCTCCCAATGAGCCAGCATTCAGCAGAAATGTTCTTCCTAGCTCTTGATGTAGACGAGGATGTCACAATTGCCCGGCTCCACACGCGACTCCATCTGACATCATCGTGGCAATAAGAACTCCTCGCGGGCCTGCTGACGTCAGTTTCACCATTTTTTACGTGCCTTTGAGGCTAACAGGTGAATACCGACTTCACAAGAACAATTTATACCAATCCAAATACAAATATAAACCACAATATTTGTTAATATAAAAACACCCAAAAAGTACATACATATATAATAAAAGAAGTCTTGTTATGACCAAACAGGCAATGGGGAGGCGGGTGGTACTGTGAAGAATCCACAGGTAGCTACTGTATCCACCAGCAAAAGAGTTACCTAAGGTAACTTGTTCTTCTGATGGATATAACTACCTGTGGATTCCTCACCTTATGAATAGAATCCCAAAGAAGTCCTGCACTCTAAGGTGGGTGTCTGACTGGTCAAACCAAGAAATCCTGCAAAACAGAACATGTAAAACGGCCATCCCTCCTAACTTCCGAGTCTAAGCAATAATGCTTTGTGAAAGTGTGGAGGGAAGCCCAAGTTGCAGCCTTACAAATTTCAGCAACTGGGACACCTCTAGCAAGGCCGAAGTAGCAGATTTATACCTTCAGGAGGAACCTTCTTAGCCATTGAATAACAAATCTTTATGCAAAGAATGATCCACCTGGAAAGGGTTCTCTTGTGGACAGCTTTGCCCCTCATCTTGCCCACATATCCAACGAAGAGCTGATCATCAACTTGAAAGTCACTTGTCCTCTCAATGTAGAAACTCAGAGCCCGTTTTGGATCCAACCGATGAAGTCTTTCCTCCTCCTTTGATGGATGAGGAGGAGGGTAAAAGGATGAGAGTGTTATAGACTGACTCATATGAAAGAGAGTGACCACCTCAGGAAGGAAAGCCAGCACCACCTTGTCAGCATAAAAGGTTGTAATAGGAGGTTTCACACTAAGAGCCTAAAGCTCACTCACACACCTAGCTGACTTGATAGCCATTAAGAAAACCTTTAAAACTAAAAGCCTCAACGGGCAAGAATGCATAGGCTCAAACAGTGAACTCATCAAGAAAGTCAGAACCAAATGCAAATCCCACTGATGCATGCTAAACGGAGTAGGAGGAAAGTTCTTAATCAAACCTTTCAGGAATCTAATAACTATAGGGGACTTAAATAATGAAGGCTTATCAGGAAGGCACAGAAATGCCGACAGAGCTGAACAATAACCTTTCATAGTTGCAACTGCACATCCCTTCTGTGCCAAGGAAAGGGCAAAAAGCAAAACATCAGGCAAATGTGCCTTTAAGGGATCAATTTGTCTCTCTCCACACCAAGCACTAAATTTTGCCCATCTGTTAGCATAGACAGTCTTGGTGGAGTGTCGCCTGGCCGATAAGATAACATCCACCACCTCTGGAGGGAGAGAAAAGGATCTCAGATTGCCCCATTCAATCTCCAGACATGTAGGTTCAGGCTCTGAAGGTGAGGGTGTAGAAGCTGCCCCTGCGACTGCGAGAGGAGGTCTGGATGGAGACTCCACTGGTGATCGTCCGAGAAATGCCGACTGAGACTATCTGCACGTAAGTTGAGTATCCCGGCCAGATGGTTTGCAACTATGCAAATCCGATGGTCCTGCGCCCAGAACCAGAGCCGCAAAGCCTCTCTGCAGAGAAGATACAACCCTACTCCCCCCCTGCGTGTTGATGTACCACATCGCATTAGTGTTGTCTGTCAAGACTTGTACTAACTGACAGCTAATGAATGGGAGGAAGGCCAAAGGTTTTACTAGAGACCAAAGGCCTTTGATCTCCAGGGCCCCCAGATGAGCTCCACACCCTAGAGTGGAAGCATAAGTTATGACCCTGGCCACCACAGGTGGGAGGTAAAATGGCCTTCTTTGGGAAAGGTTGCCATCTACAGCCCACCATCGTAGATCCACTACAGCGTCTCTGGAGATCGTTATCAACTCCTGGAGATCCCCTTTGTGTTGAAACCACTGCTTGTGGAGGCACCACTGGAGAGCCCTCATGTGCCAAAGTGCATGAGTGACCAACAGAATGCAAGAAGCGAACAGACTGAGCAGATGCAGGACTTGAGAACCAGAACAGCCGCTCCCTTTTGAAACATTGGAATCAACGCCTGAATGTCCTGAATGCGCTGAGGCAGAGGGTAGGCTCGATTCAATGGTGTATCCAGTACTGCCCCTATGAACAAGAGGTGCTGAGAGGGCTCCAGGCGAGACTTGGGCACATTTACCGTAAAGCCCGGGTTGAACAACAACTGTGTTGTCATTTGCAAGTGATGCAGCACAAGCTCTGAGAACCGGGCTTTAACAGCCAATCGTCCAAGTAAGGGAATACCTTCTAAGGTCCGCTGCAACCACCGCCATCCCCTTTGTGAAGACTTGAGGTGCGGAAGTAAGATCAAAAGGAAGGACCGCAAACTGGTAGTGTTGCAACCCTACCTCAAACCGGAGATACTTCCTGTGTGACCTCAGAATGGGGATATGAAAATAAGCATCCTGCAAGTCGACAGACACCATCCAATCTTCCTTGTTCAACACCAGAAGAGCCTGTGCTAGAGTCAGCATTTTCAATTTTTCCTGTTTGAGGAACCAATTCAAAATCCTCAGGTCCAGGATAGGCCTCAATCGACCATCTTTCTTGGGAATCAGGAAATATCTTGAATAGCATCCGTGACCCTTTTCCTGCTCTGGACTCAACTCCACTGCACCCTTTAACAAAAGGACTTGCACCTCCTGCCGAAGCAACAGGAGATGATCTTCCGTTAATAAACGAATGACAGGAAGGGATGGGAGGAGCAAACTCCCAAAAAGGAAGGGCATAACCTTTCCTCACAATATTCAGCACCCAAGAGTCCGATGTGACTAACTCCCACTTGTGGAAAAAATGAAATAGCCTTCCTCCTACGGGAGAAGTATGATTCAAGATGGAGGTAAAACTAGGGCTGCTTTCCTTGTTGGGTTCCCCCAGAGGAAGAACAGACGGGAGGCTGCTGAGTGGCTCCTCATGTTCTAACCCTCCCCGCACTCTATAAGACATATAGAGAGGGTTATCAGGCTGCTGCATACTGGACTGTGGCCTTCCATGAAAAGAGAACCCATGACCAGAACCCCGGAACCTCCAAAAAGATCTAAAGTGTGTGGACGCTGAAGCCTGGAGTCCCAAGGACTTTGCAGTAGCCCTGCTGTCTTTAAAACACTCCAAGCAGAGTCGGCCTTGGATCTAAACACCTTCTCACCATCAAACGGAAGGTCCAACAAAGTTGTCTGAACATCCATGGAAAAGCCAGAAGACCTAAGCCACGCATGCCTCCTGGTTCACTCTTCACCATCATTAATGAACTTGCCAAACCCAAAGCCAGCCCTCTCCAACCACTTCCACCACAAAATCCTGGACATCTACAACAGCTTCATACCAAACACACCCCTCACTCATCCAACCCAACCCCAACTCATGACCCCCCACCAAACTCACCACCTGGGCCCCCACCACACAGGAAGAAACTGAAAAAAACATGAACTCCATCCACTCGGATCCCCCCCGAACTCTGTCCACATCGCATCTACAACAAAGCCAGCCCAACCATCGCCCCCATACTTCGCGACATAATCATTTCCTCTTTCGACTCCGCCACCTACCTAGACCCCTTGGAAGCACGCAGAAATCACTGCTCTCCTAAAAAAAACAAAGCCGACCAGGGGATCCTCTCCAACTATCGCCCCATCTCCCTCCTCCCTTTCCCGGCCAAGGTTGCCGAGAAACTAGTCAACGCCCGCCTATCCCACTTCCTCGAAGCAAACAACACTCTTGACCCCTCACAATCCACGTACCGCAAGAACGACAGCTCGGAAACCACCCTCATCGCATGCACTGACATCAGGACCAAAGTCGACAAAGGCGAGACCGTCGCACTCATCCTCCTAGACCTCTCCGCAGCCTTTGACACCGCCTGCCACCACACACTCCGCACATGCCTCCACAACATAGGAATTCGCCACAAAGCCTTAGACTGGCTCACCTCCTTCCTCAGCGACCGGACACATAGAGTCCGCCTTCCACCTTTCCACTCCACCACTACCAAGATCATCTGAGGAGTCCCCCAAGGGTCCTCCCTCAGCCCCACACTCTTCAACATCTACATGATCCCCCTAGCCAACATCCTCCGATCACACGGAATCACTATCCTCTCCTATGCAGATGACACCCAACTCATCCTCTCCCTCACCTGCAACCCCACCACTGCCAAAACCAACCTACACGCTGCTCTCCTCGACACCGCCAACTGGATGACAACTAACCACCTCAAGCTTAACTCCAACAAAACCAAGATCATCATCTTCGGCCCCAACAAAACCATATGGGACGAATCCTGGTGGCCCACCGCCCTAGGCCCCGCACCCATCCCCGCAAACCACGCACTCAACCTCTGCATCATCCTGGACCCCTCCCTCTCCATGACACAGCAAATCAATGCTCTAACCTCCTCCTGCTTCCACACACTCTGCACGCTAAAAAAATCCTTCAAATGGATTCCCCTAGAGACCAGGAAGACAGTCACCCATGTACTCATCAGCAGCAGACTAGACTACGATAGCGCCCTCTATGCCGGCACCACACTCAAACTCAAACGCAAACTCCAGAGAATCCAGGACACAGCCGCACGTCTCGTCCTTGGCCTCCCCCGCCACGGACGAATCTCACCACACCTCAAATACCTTCACTGGCTCCCCATAGACAAGAGAATCACATTCAAGATCCTCATCCATGCACACAAATCCCTCCACAACACCGGCCCAACCTACCTCAACGAAAGAGTGAACTTCCACACTCCCACACGCAACCTCCGATCAGCCGACCTCACCCTAGCCACAGTCCCCTGCATCCAACGCACCACCACAGGAGGCAGGTCCTTCTCCTACCTCGCCCCCAAAACCTGGAACTCCCTCCCCACCAACCTTCGCAAAACCAAAGACCTCCTGCTCTTCAGAAAAACCTCAAAACATGGTTGTGCGAACAGTGACCCTCCCTGCCCCCCCTTGGCCTCCCTTCCCCCCCAGCACCTTGAGACCCTCACGGGTGAGTAGCGCTCTCTATAAAAAAAATTGGGATTGATTGATTGATTGGTTGCCACTGAAGTGCCCATTGCCCTGGCAACTGAATCAGCCGTATCCAAACCAGACTGGATAGCCTGCTTGGCCGCCACTTGAGTGTCCAACAGGAGCTCATCAAACTGCCCCTGCACATCCTGAGGCAAGCTTGGCACCACAGCTCTTGCTGTGTCCATCAGGGTGTGAATATACCTCCCCAGCACACAGGTAGCATTGACTGACTTCAAGGCCATACTGCATTAGGAGAAACCCTTCTTTGCTGTTTGCTCTATCTGCTTAGACTCTCTATCCGATGGAGTAGCAGGGAACGAACCAGGTGCAGATCAGGCAGAACAAGATGCTTGCACTACCAAGCTCTCAGGTGTTGGATGCTCAGACAAAAACTGTGGATCCCCTGGAGCAACTCTGTACATCCTAGCCACAGTCCTGGAAACTGCTGGAGTCATGACAGGTTTCCTCCAGATATCTAAAATGGGCTCAGTATGGGCATCATTAAAAGGGAGTAGGGGCTCCCCAGACGTAGGGGAAGGATGCAACACCTCAGTCAAGATGTTCGTCTTCACCTCCGATGCTGGTAAAGGAAGTTCCAGGAATTCAGCAGCCTTTCTTATCACACTGTCATAAGATGCTGCCTCCTCTGTGAATTCACCAGGGGATGAAAGATCCCACTCAGGGGATGTATCTAGGCCACTTGCAGAGTCCAGACCCTGAAATTCAACCATAGACTCAGAAATCTCCCCTTCCTCCAACAGCTGTTGTCGATACTCCTGCTCCTCCAAGAGCCTCAAGGCCCTCCTACTTGACCTCAGTCTGGCCTCAAACCGCCGCATCAACTGAGAAATAGCCGATGTCGACGATTCCAGTTTCAAAGCAGATTGACGCTCTGGCAGAGGAGAGGGTAGAGATACCCTGCCTCCCGATCAGGATCCATCCGGCGACAGCATCGACTCCATTGGCGCAGTCAGCAACATCATCTGGGGCAACGACATCATCAGCACAGAACCAGCACCTTCAGCTGGATAGAAGGGTACAAACAGGGCCTGTTTTCAAGTCTCCGGTGAACCCAGTGAGAAAGCTAATGGACCCGTGAGGCCAACCGTTGCACCAGCAGGGGCCATAGCTCTGTTGAAAATGCTAAACATAGCATTAAGGAATGCTACTGGATCCACTCTCGGAGTTGGAAAGCCAGGAAACCTCTGCTCGTCCTGAGGCTCTTGAGTCAAATCCAAAGCTTGTGCCACCGACTCCTGAGTTGACAAAGGAGAAAAGTGAACCAGAGGACTCACCGGGGACTCGAAGACCTCTATCAATGACGGCGCCCGAGAAGCCTGTGGACTCTGAGAAGTGATCGTTGGACTGAACTCCCATGCTGTACGGCGCTGTCTCAGAGGGGACACAGACCAATCCCTGGAAGAACGGCATTGAGAATCATGCCGGTGTGCTTCTTATGTGACCTCAAGGACTTATGTGAACAAGAGTCCCTTGCCTTAGATCTTCGATGACCCTTATGCTCCTTCTTAGCTTTTGCCAAGAAGAGCTTATCCTCTCTCTCCTTAAAGGCCTTCGGGTTCATCTGCAGGCAGGACACAAACCACTCCATGTCATGGTCCGAGCTTAGGCACCACAAGCAGTCCTCATGAGGACCTGTGACAGAATTGCGACGCCCGTTCTCATGACAACAAGAACACCTTTGCAACAGTAACTGTTCGAGAGCCAGGAAAAAAAGTTAGCGTCGAAGGCATGGAAAAAAGGGAACTGACATCAGCACGCTGGCGAGGACTTCTTATTGTCATGACATCAGATGGAGTTGTGTGCAGAGCCGTGCAACTGCGACGCCCTCATCGATGTGAAGAGCTAGGAAGAAAATTTCGATTGAATACTGGCGCATTGGGAGAATTCATAAGGTGAGGAATCCACAGGTAGTTGTATACATCAGAAATTACCAACCTAGAATTCTGTTTTCCATATAACACACCCAACACTCCTCTTAGGATGACACAAAATAAAATACATGTCATAAATAACAATATCTAAAATATATTACCATACAAATGAATAAGTGATATATTCCTTTAAATTTGCTTGCTTTCTCACTACTCACCTACTTTTGCTCTGTGTTCCCTTATGTTTTTCTTCTGCACTCTTCTGCTCCCCTTCAGTAATTTCCTGCTCTCCCTCTACATTCACTTGCATCAGTTCCTCAGCATCACTTTGACCTCCCTGCTCACTCCTTCCTCTTACCATACCATCCAACTCTCCTCTTTCTTGCTCTAGCCGCTCAAAACCTTTCTCCTTCCTTCTCTTTGTGCTTCCACCACTTTGTTGCACCTTGCCATCCTCCTCATGTGCCATACTCTACCATCATTCAATGTTGCAGCCTTTAAAAACACTTCTTCAATTTTCCAGTGATCTACATACTTACTCCCCTCTTTCCTTCCTCTTCCTGGTGTCTTCACATATACCATATCACCTACTTGCACCACACTTCCTTAGCACCTTAATTCATGTCACAATATGCTCTATCTTTATTCTATGCTTTCTTGACATTTTGGCTTACAACCTCCGGTGACAAATGAATTTGTTTAGACTTTTCCATCCAACTCTGGTTATCTTTAGTAAAGGGTACTCTGCCTCTCATAAAGGACTATAACCTGTCACACTAGGGCTATACGATACATCCAAACCATTTTCCTTATCATCATCATTCATTTTTTCCTTCTCGTACTTGCTATCTGAAGTGCATCCTTGATAACATGGTTGACTCTCTCAAATGTATCCATTATCTTCTGGGGAATAAACTGATGTGAGCTTGCGTTACACCTCACGTCGCTGAAAAAACAATTCCACTTCTGCTGCTTCAAATACTGGACCATTATCCATTATGACCTTTTTAGGCAACCCTTCTCTCTGAAATAATTCATCGAGACATTTCAGAACCTTTTCAGCACTGGCAGTGTCCACAAAAGGTATCTCTGGCCATTTGGAATATTAGTACATAGAAACCAAGACATACTTACATTTGCCCTCTTCATTGACGACAGGGTCCATGATATCTACACCAACGGTCTCCCATGCCATCCTAGGATATTCCACTGGAACCAGGGGTGGTCTTTCATTTATCTGCACACCAACACTCCACACATTCTCTCACCACACATTCTACATCTGGATCTACTCCAGGCCACCAGTATTTCTCCCTCACAATTAGTTTGCTCTTCACATACCTAAACAGACCTTCTGGCGCTATTCTATAATTTTACTTCACAAATTTTGAGGTAGTACAACCTTGTCCCCTCTCTGTAAATTTTACTTCCACAATGATAGTTCTTCACATACCTCCCAAAATTTTCGACCATCCTCTTCCAAGATTCTTCTCAGCTTCCCCCTGCCAATCACATAACGCTTCACCTTTTGGAATGTAATATTGCTGTCCATCACTTCATCCCATTTCTTTGTGGTTACAGCAATTTTTCCTCTTTGCCCATACAAGCCACTTTCCATTCTTCACCACTATACTCACTCACTTCACACAATGGCAATGGAAGTCTGCTAAGACAGTCTGCCACCTTATTCTTTACTCCCTGTACATATTGTACTTTGTAGTTGTGATGCATCATTCTTATAGACAACCTGGCAATCCTAGGTGTGACAGTAAGCAAGCCATAGTCAGTAATTTCGTCACTGGTTTATGATTGTACCTCACCAACACTCTCAACCTCACACAGACCTCCAAAAATGTCCCAATCCCTATACCACAGTCAAAGATTCCCTTTCCGCCACTGAATAACGTTCCTCAGCAGGGGAAAGAGCATGAGACGCACAAGCTACAGTAGTTATATTGCCCTCTTTATCCTTTTGAGACAGTACATCCCCAATACCTCTGGAACTTGCATCAGTTGTAACTATACAATCCATATTTGGGTCCAAGCCATGTAAAGGGACTGCTTTACGCAATCCTTCTTTTATGGAATCAAACTCCCCCTTAACTTTTTCGACCATTGAAATTTTGCTCTTTTTTAAAAAGTTGTCTCATACAATATGTTTTCTCTGAAAGATTATTCACAAACATTGCATAGAATTCTATTAAGTCAAGAAAAGGCTTCAGGTCTTCCTGAATAGCTTTCAAAAGATCCTTCTTAGGTTTTATACAAAATTCTGCAGAAAGTCAATTCTTTCAAAATGTAACAATTACTTTTTCAAGCGACTATTATGCTGAGTTTCATCTTTTCCCATCACAAAGGTATCATCCTGGAAGAATAATATACCCTCATTCCCTTTGACAAGCTCATACATACGACAGCCACCAAAGCTAAGCCAAATGGCATCCTCACAAACCTATAACAGCCTGATGGTGTCATAAGTGTAGTGTTGCGTAGGTTCTCATTATTCTAATGAGACTACTGGATTTTGAGCAGCAGAATCACCTGTGGTGTGAGAGACTGAATCTGATCCACTACAGGTGACACTTGTCGCCCCAATCCGGGTTTGCACTGACTACTAGTGCCTCATCTCTACCCAAGGGCAAGGAAGATTGGGCAGCCGAGCGCATGACATAATTGATTTCTCAGGGAAACCTTGGTCACTCAGGTCTCATCCGTTTCCATCAGTTATATTAGTCTCACATACACAATGGCAAACATAGGCAGTATATGTTTCAATAAGATTTTAATGAAGAGACTGCATCTTAGATACCAAAGCATGCGCTACAATAACCAGGCTGATACAGCTTGACAAGTTTAAAATTGTGACAAGGAGAGTAAAGCATAGAACTAACGCTACCATATTGTCACTAGAGTCAATAGATTAATTCCTACCTAGCCTATAATAGAACACATCAAGTTAAGCTCTAATTCTGCCCTTCAGGTTCCCGTGAGAAGACATCACCCCCCATACCTGAGCAAAGGCCTGAAGTCTGCATAAGCAGCTGTAGTAAAGCGTTCAGCAATAAGCATACAGTTGTGGTTCTCTGGCTGGAATTTCCTTCTCACGTGTAAGGGACAGGGAAGTGTTTACATTATAAAACAACTGATGTTCTGAGAAAATGTCCCAGAGACAAAACTTGTACCACGTTCATCGGCAACCTATCTTACTGCAGCCTTGAAAGAAGCACAGAGTGAACAAGAATGTTTTGTTTAAGAACATAGTGCTGGCCTAAGCAAGAACAGCTAGACAGAGAGAAAATAAAACAAGACCATAAAAGTGGCTATTGTTAAAATAATAAACAAAGCTGGATAAAATATATCTAGGTTAAAGTGCACACCAGCAGGCCTAGTGTGCTAAAATAACGTCCATGGAGATATAACTAAAATGGCTACACAACACCCTCCCCTTTTAGGTTGAAGGTGGTTCAAAGCCTAAATATACATAACAGCTACTAAAACTCAACCTAAACTATATATGTAAAAAATGTCAATAATGACAAGTTAAAGGGATACGTGAGCATATATAAAAGGACATGTTAAAATGTTAACATGTGGCGTAAAAAAGGGCTGAATTTCAAGAGCCAGAGTCATTTTAAAAGGTGCCAATTGAATCCGGGACAATGGAGGACAGGAAATCTTCCAGTTCGACAGGTGTTAAAATTGGAAAGGCATCACCGAGAAGGACCAAGGAGCAGTTGTGTTCAATAGCCTGAGCCTCAGCCAAGGCAGCAGCGTTCCGTGGTGTGCCCAGTAATAAGTTCAGAGCTGCATCCTCCATGAAGGGCAACTCATAAGCAGCTTCCCGTAGCAAACGCACCCTCAACGTGCATGTATGGTAATGAACCCTCAGCGAGAACATCAACAGATCAGTGTCCAATGAAAGCAAGCGCTGTGTAGAAAGGCACACTTTCAGTGCATGTTTGAACTAGCACAAAAGGCACCAATACAAGGGCTGCACACAATGCAAAACCGGTCTTAATGACAGAAACCAGTCACACTACAATTCCTCCAGGAGTGGTGCTCAAAAGTACTGCATCATGTGTTTACGACACAGCTGCGCTGGTGGGAGCGCTTTCATACCTCCTTGATGCAGCAGGACAGTCATTGTGCATGAAAAACAGCAACATCAAAATGCCAACTATTATAGCCAAAGTTATTGAAAATCCCCCCAAAATACTGGAGAATATTAAGTGGAAGGCTGATGGTATCAAACCGAATAAGGAGAAGTTGTGAACGAAACCAGAACCAGCAGTCTTAAAGAAATGTGTGACTCCAGTAGTGCTGGACGCATTAAATATTCATCCCACAAGTTCATCAAAGTGTCTTGGTAAGTTGTTTTGTATAAGAGACTGTATCTCTGCTGACGACCTTGTCACCTGAAGTGTTTAGGTCTCACGTGCCGATGTGAAGGCCACATGTTTTTGGAACAGCAAAACCTTGAGTCTGCTCAACTTGTCAAAATTCACATTAGAAGTAGCAATATGGCACCAAATGTCAGCTACCTCTTTTAATCTAGAGGGAGGAAAAAGTACGTTCCCGCAGCATGTAACAATCTTAGAGACCGAAACGACATAAACTATTCTGGCCCTCATCCCACAACAGTCTTCACCATTGAGGAGAACATAGCTGCTGTTTGAAAGCACCTGGAACGTAGGTCTAATCAAGGGGACTGGAACTCCCTTCAGATAACAAGCCAAATTTGCTGCAAACGCTTTAGATGCCCCATGAAAAAACAGCTGCTTACAAACCATCGAATGGCTGATAGAAGTCTTGCATTCACTGCCGCTAAGAAAGACTTCCTTCATGCCACTGACACATTTGTACGAGAAGGGTAGCTCCCACACCTCATGGATGCAACTATATCCCAGCCTTCCGTATCTGCCTACCGGGATGTGTTTTAAACAGGTCATGAATTGTAGTGTGGAAATAGGCAGATTAATGACCCCGTGTATTACCCACTCAGCAGATATAATTCCGCCACAGTAAAAGGCAACTTATCTAACTTTTCGATGTATAGCATGACATAAGTCACTTCTTTCTTAGCCATTAGTTGTGGTTGTCGCGTTAAATTAAATGTAGAAAATATGTCCCTTGCGCTAACTTGTTGCCAAGGAATGCGACCTGCCTTCAGTGTTTGGAGTGTCCAACCCAACTGCACAATGGACCTTAGTTGACTCTGTTCATGGTGTAAGGAAAACATATTTCTTTTTATGATGTCTATAGCAGAAGACACAATGTTACTTAAGGTGTATTTCTGGTCAGACAGGGCATTATTCCCATTATCTTCAACAGATATTGCCTTCTGTAAGTTTTCTTGGTCTATTTGCCTTAACCGGGCAGCAGCTTCTTGTTGGGAAAGCTTCCAAATTTCATTATACACTTCATATAAGAAGCGCTTTCTGCGTTGTTCTGTGGCCTAACAGAAAATCCTGCAAATAGGTATTATTAGACTGGAGACTGAGGTGTTCTCTAACCGCATCTAGTGAGGAACTCTTTAACCATTGCTGGCATAGTTTCCCTACACTGTATGTTGTTAAGATAACCGCATGTTCAGATGATATGTAGCTAGGGTCTGGCCTACTCGTTCTAAAACCACGTGGAGTTCATAAAACGTTTATGATACCCATTGGTATCTATTGGCCACAATAACTACCCGCCAGGGCATGACAGTGAAGCATTAAATGTGCCATTCTGGACCAATTCATAGAGCTGATCTTCAGTTGCATATATCTATTTTTGCCATTTATGAAATTTTGTAGGTGCAGGAATACTGGGCGTGTTTAGTTCCTCATTCTTTGCTAAGCCTAAACAACTTGTTTGTTGTACAGTTTCATTTAAAATGTCATTGGAACAGGTATCAGGTAAACAAAGCTTCCTTCCCCCTCATTTGCCAATGTCTAGTTCCTCACACACTTTTTAAGTCAATCGGCTTCAAACAATATTCATAGCCTTCTAAAGTCAACCAGGAAACAAAGGAATCCAAATAAATACATTTCCTATTTGTCAATAATATGCGTACATTTTCTGTCGGTGGGAATTTAAAATAATATGACTCAGCATTTTTAACATCGTGCCCAGAAAAATATGTAAACTTTTCAGAGTATGTTTTACAAGTCCCTTTAGGTGGAGTTGGATAATGCTCCCATTGTGTGTAATTAAAAATAGTCTTTGGGGTACCTGCTCTGTGGATGAAATGGTGCCCATAATAATTATAGCAAAACATGTCACCATAATTCTCTTTAGATTGATAAACATCTTCGTTCTCAAATACAGTGTAACAACTCCAGGTATTATTATATCGTTCATTGAAAGGTTAAACACATATGGTATTTGAATGACGTAGGTGGTGCTGTATATATCAAATGTTACTTTATCCCACACAATCCCATCAGGAACTGGTATAGCGGAAATGTTCACAAAAGACAAGTCTCTGTGGACCTTGTGAGAAGAAAAATGTGGTTTTAGGACCTCATCCACCAGTTCAAAGGTTGATTTTTCAGGAAGAAAATGACCATGTATTAGTAAAAAGAATGTTATAACAAACCCAATCCAAAGCAGGAAAGCCAGTAGAGTCAAGGAAAGCCACAGATAGTTCCATGGAAGAATAAAGTAAGTTGTTTTAAGTCGATTTATCAGCTTATGTGTTTTTGACAGTTCAGGTGTTGAGGAGGCGAATGAGTCTGAAACATTGTCATTGATCTCAGCAAATTATCCAGAAGCAGTTTGTGCAAAAGCTGGAGCCGTATTTGTAAGTGGCGTGGGTGTTTCCCGTGGTGGCTCAGAATAAATGACGCCATCCGTCTGTGTTGAAGTTTTATCAAATTGATCAGTTATTTCTGTATTGTTTGATGTCAGTGGAACCAATGCCAGATCATTTTCCACCCTTCCCAAGCTCGGAGAGCTGTTAGTGTTGCTGCTTACAACTTGTTGAGGAACTTCTTGGCCAGTGGTGAGAGGGATTCGGGAACTACTGGCTGTTCCTTTTGGTCGGCTGTACAGGATCGGCCACATGGTGTAACTTGACATTGTAGATAGATACAAAGCGGTTTTCTTTGGCACCTGCCAACGGTGGTAGAATGATAGTTTTGGTACCGTGTATTCCCAAGACTGCAACTGGAGCATGATAAAAAGGACCAAAAACATTTTTCATAGCAACCTTTTCACGTACTAGATCCCCAACTTTAGGAATACAGCGTCTAGGTGTGACAGGTACTTCCTTAATTCCTGTGGAGGCAGCACTTGCAGAAGCGTTGTCATCACAGAACTGTTGCAATTCCTGTAAGACAGTGACACGTTCATTTATGTCAAAGGGTGTTTCTGCCGCATCCACACCAGGACCATTGAGATCTCGAACATACATTCGAGTTCCAAACAGGCACTCATATGGGATACGACCACCCAGGGACCTTCTAGGCAGATTGTGCTCTCTGGCTCCATAGATGTGATTAAGCCAACTAAGACCCGTACCTAAGACTCTGGCTGTTAAGGACTGCTTTAAATCACGGTTTAGTCACTCTACAACACTTTTTCCCTTGCGATGAAATGAAGACGAGTACTGGAGTTGGACCCCCAATGAGGCCATGGTGTCACTGAATGCCTTTGAGGCGATAGCAGGCACCCTGGTTTGAATGGAAAGCTGCAATTGAATATGTACCGATAAAGACTCACAAATCTTTGATAACAGTCTGAGAGTCAGTCGAGCGTTGTGGCCACACCCATAGAAATCTAGAGCAGGAGTCAAAAGTGACTAAGATGTATTTGTATGTACTATCCGGTGTTAGGGGACCTCAACGGTCCAAGTATACACATTGTAAAGGTTTGTTGAAAATTAGGAGGGGTGTCTGCGGTGGGCACTTAGCAGTGGAAACTTTAATTTGTTGGCAGATGTCACAACAAAGGACATACTGCTTGGCCTCTTTGTATAGGCCTGGCCACCAATAACGGGCTTGAAACAATTATATTGCAGCCGCTATACCAGCATGGGCAGATGCTGCCCCCTCAGGTGCTGCTTTAATCAACTGTGGTTCGTATCTTTGTTGGGAATATCTCTAACTC
Organism: Pleurodeles waltl; assembly: GCF_031143425.1. NCBI lineage: Eukaryota > Metazoa > Chordata > Amphibia > Caudata > Salamandridae > Pleurodeles > Pleurodeles waltl. The sequence continues at coordinate 2,782,150 of NC_090437.1, read as the reverse complement.
CTATGCCTGGTATCTGAACCTCATGTTTAGGCAGCCTCCCATCTGGTAGGTATATTTAGAAGGAAATAATTTTGGATATGGCGCACCTTCAGCAGTAGCTTTCACGGCAGCTCAAATGTCTTCATCTGGTTTTGCACCTAAGCGGATCACTGCAGCAACAGTGGCCGTAGTTACTGCTGACTTTGCAGCTTCATCAGCCACTGTATTCCCAGCAACGTGTACTCCAAAGTGCTGGTGTCCAAGTGTATGTACAACATGGACATTTGGTAGCATCTCCTTCAGATCTGCTACTTTCCCCTACAGAGGTCTGTGCTTAATGGTATTGCCTTTAGAATCTCTGAATCCATTCTGGCGCCAGTAAAGCAGGTATTCATTGAAGGAGTGGACACAGTAGTACGAATCACAAACAATCAGTGTTAAGTGCGCAGGATCCGGATGTTCCAGTGCCAACACCAGAGCCTTTAGCTCTGCTAGTTGTGCTGTGCAATCCCCTAGGGTTTGCATGAATGTATGCTGGGGACAAAATGTATTATCCTCCACGTAGCCACTTACAACTGCACAAGCAGTGGAGTATTGATGCTTTGTGCCAATTGCAGGTTGTGCTGAACCATTGGTGTACATGACTCTTTGATACTGATCAATAGGCAATGTGTTTGCAGGAACTGGGCATTCTAGTTGCAAAACTTCTTGAGTTTGTAATTTTGAGTAAAAAATGTAGTCTATATCAGTGGCTGTCAAAGACGTGGCCCATTGTATCCAACGTGGATGTAATGCTTTAGCGTTTGGAAAGCTGGCTTTAGTGACAGCCTCACTGGAATTGGAGAGACGACAATAATGCGTTTGCTCTGGGCTAGATGTGTTTCTTTAATGACAGCCATCCGAACAACAGTGAGAATTTTCTCAGTGGGAGCAAAGCATTGTTCTGCTGCTGAGTACCAATGTGATTTGTATAAAATCGGGACTGTCTCACCCTCATGGAAAGTTACATTTGTGTATTAAGTCATATAAAGGTTTTATGCATGTTGCATAATCAGGAATGTAAGTTCTGGCAAAATGTAGGAAACCCAATAAAGATTGGAGTTTTTTAATGGTATTTGGAGGTTGAAATGTGCGCATTTTTCCAAGAACTGTGGCGCTAGGCTCTTTCCTTCATTCAATAGCTCATATCCCAGAAACAGGACGCTGAGGAAGGCTATTTTTTTTAATTGAATTTGAAGCCAAATTCAGCAAATCCCACAACAATGCGGGCTACCTGTCTTAAATGTTGCAGCAATTCATCAACCATGAAATAGATATAATCTACATAGGACAATGCTTCAGGGTCAATTTCATGCAATATTGAAGTCACACGAGCTGTGAACAGTTCTGGACTGTTCTTGTACCCCTGGGGTAAACAACAGAAATTTTTCTGGGAGCCTAGTGCGCTGAAACTTGTTAAGTCTCTACTCTCAGGCGCTATATTTTGGCAGAAAAAAACATTGGAAATGTCCAGTGTTGTTTTGTATTTCTTGCGAACTATATTGTTCGCAAGTGCTATGCTATGTGAGTTTTTTATAGCATATGTGCGTGTATGACTGTTTAAGCATCTGTAGTCTAAGACTATTATGTATGAATGGCCCAGTTTAGCTACTGGGAATAAAGGATTATTCATAGGTAAGACACAGGGTTCAATTACGCTCTGGTACTCCAGTTGTGTGAGGATTTTCCTTATGGGTGCTTTAGAATCATGTTTTATTGGATATTGTGATTGAGGTTGGGGTTGATTTTTTAATGGACATTACATGGTAGAGGGAATCTTCGTCCCAGCCTACGTGGTTGTGATATAACACTGGTACCTGCGCAAATGCCCAATCGATGGCGTAGGATTCTGCGAGCTCTTCGGGAACAAGAGGCGAGAAAGAAGGTTTGATAACATCTTCCCCATATGGGCAGGTACGGACACATTCAGGTGGCCAGTCTTGTTCGGCCATCAAAATATCATACATGTTTACCACGAAATCCCAAAAGATTGTGCCCATTGTGTGTTCAGTGTCTCCTTCCAACTGTAACATTACTTTGTACACACTTTCAGGTGTGGTGACACGCATTTCCTCAGTTTCTACTTGTAGAAAGTCATCAGTTGCTTTCACCTCCAGATGCTCTAGAAGACCCCCGGGTGAACTATTGTGACCTTTGCCCTGCTGTCTAGCAGCCCTAATACCCACTTCCTGTCCTTCAATAGAACCCTCTTCATGAGTGGCATTTCGAACTGCAACTGCTGCCACCTTTTTCTTTTTAAATTGGGTTTTTTGTTGGGGAGGTTTCTCTTCCTTTTTAACAGAAACCTCTTGTGAGCATTGTGATTCCTGTATCGGTTTCACTTACTCTGTTCTTCGCTCTGACCGCCTACCTCTCTCACTGCATTTTTCCAATGAGTCCTAAAAGAACGAGATTGGCATGTATCTGTCAGAAGTCTGCATGAGCAGCTGTAGCAAAGCATTCAGCAATCAGCATATAGTTGTGGTTCTCTTGCTGGAATCTCCCTCTCACGTGTAAAGGACAGGTAAGTGTTTATATAATAAAACAGCTGATGTTCTGAGAAAATGTCACTACGCAAGGATGTGTGCTTTCTATGAATGTCAGAGACAAAACTTGTACCACGTTCACCGGCAACCTATCTTACTGAAACCTTGAAAGAAGCACAGAGTGAACAAGAGTGTCTTTTTTATGAACATAGTGCTGGCCTAAGCAAGAACAGCTAGAGAGAAAGAAAATAAAACAAGACCGTAAAAGTGGCTATTGTTACAATAATAAACTAAGCTGAATAAAATATATCTAGGTTGAGGTGCACAGCAGCAGGCCTAGTGTTCTAAAATAACGTGCATAGACCTATAACTAAAATGGCTACACAACAGTAGTAAAATGTCAGATGCCGCCACTTTTTTCAATTATGCCAGCATTTAACAGCCTTTCAACTTCAATATTCACTTCATCCCTTACACTTCAAGTTAAGCCCCTCATTGTGTGAATTTTCTGTTTAGCATTTCTTTTCGGAACGATCTTGTGAAAAAGTTGTTTCAATGATCCCAACTCCACTGAAAACATCTCCAGAAACCCCTTCTTTCAAATATTACCCATCCTTTCTCCATCCCCTATTACTAATACCTGCTCCTGGGTATTAGGAGCTAGAATGATGTCTATTGCCATCTGACCTATCCACCCTAATACCGATGGACCTTCTTCAGCAACATACAACTTTCCCATCGCCTTCCTGTTTTTGAACTCAAATTTGCTTCCCTGTATCCAACCATGGGTATAAGTTCACCTGTGAAACTCTCAGGAGTGGTATCACTCTAGAGAAGATGCAATATATCTTTATAAATCTGTTTTCCCATGGGTCCCTGTCCACTACAGTGTAGGGGGATCCTGAGTCTGCATCTGAAAGGATCCAAACCCCTTCCAATTTGACCTTGCAGACAGGTATGTTTCTACATGTTTCAGTCAGACTACTTATAACCTGAGAAGAAATATTTCCATCTCCATTTATACTCAACATTTACGGTAATTCTCTATTCCTTCTTCAGAAATATTTTTAGATTCTGAACCCCCTGTTATTCTCAAAAATCCTCACCTTCAGATCCTTACATTTTCTTTTTCACACCTTGGCAAAATGCCCTCTGATCCCACAACTTGAACATTTTTGATTAATCACCGGATGCAATTTACTGTATGCCAGATGTTCACTACTAACACTTAAGCACTTCTTTATGGGATTACAATTTTTTAGACATATCAGGTCTTTATTTTTCTTTATTATTTGTTCCCTTGTTGGATGACTTGTTTTCATTGCCTTGTATTCACCTCTTTTAGACTGGTTTATTCTTTGTCACCAAGTCGGTAGACACTTTAGATGTAAAGCCACCCTAGGACATCTGCTAGAAACCTCAGCCTTCCTTACCAATGTAATTACCTCACTTAGGCCCATATTTATACTTTATGCCGCACAACTGTGCTAACGTAGTTTTGCTGCAAAAAGTTTAGCACAGGCTTGCGTCATTTTACAACGCCAGCCGGGTGCCTGAACATGGCCATTGCATCCTGTGCCATGCAGGTGGCCCCAAGTTAGGGCCCCCAATGGCAAAAAAAATAGAAAAAAACCTTACCTGGACTTACCTGGAATGGGGTCCCCCATCCTCCGATGTCACTCTGGTGGGGGTGGGGGTGTTCCTGGCATTTGGGAAGGGCACCTGTGGACCATTCCGTGGTGTTTGACCATGGAATTGGGTCCACAGGTCCCCTAATGCCTAGTCTGATCAATGTGTTAAATAATGGTGCTAAACAAGCTTCCCACCCTTATTTAGCACATCCTCCCACCCGTGTCTCATTTTAGCACGGGGATTAATATGGGGCTATGGGAATAGCACAATTTGTTGGATGGGAAAGCCTACCTTGCATCTCATTGACGCAACGTAGGTTCACTCGTCTTAAAATTGGTGCAAACTCCTATATTTTGACGTTAGACATGTGTAACGCCAAAGTATAAATATAGAGTAAAGTTTGCGCTGAATTTGCATAAAAAACGTACGCAAATGCGGCGCAAAAAAGGTATAAATCTGGGCCTTAGAGTTGAGTCCCCATATGCTCATAGTGTTTCTTGAATATTTTCATTATTTACATGCCTTATTATCTGGTCTCTTATGATTTTATCATGTAAAGAACGAATCTGCAATTAATTGCAAATTGCTTCAATGCTGCTACATAGTCCTCCACAGGCACCTGTCTCCTTTCAAAGAATTTTGACTTGTCAATAGCAATACAAACTATTGGTGAGTAATAACTATCTAAATGTGACAAGGCATTTACAACAATATCTCCTTGATCTGGTAATCTGGGTTTCTTTTAAATACTGTTGTACACCTTTAAACTTGAGGATCAAGTGAATGCAGCACTATTTTCTTCTTTATTCCATGGTAAATTCCTCATCCTCTATATTACCAATATAATTTAAAAAGTATTCCTTTCATTCCTTCCACTTCAGTGGCAGTTCTTCCAATACTGCCAAAAAAGGCTGTGGAGGTGTAAGCGTGAAAATTTGTGATGCACACATCATATTTCTTGTAAGGACGCACAGTTATGAATAACACAATAATATAATGAATTTTCTTCACAATAAGCAGCTGCAAATATCAGCATGAAGCCTATTTCCCTTTGAGCACTGTAAAATACTTATTGCTGTGCGTGTCAGCGTTTTATTTAAAAGCTTGTTCATTCAAATGACGCACAACAGGCTTTGCATATAGCCCCGTAGGCAGTGCCAACATGCTTATTGTTGTGCCTATTAGCGTTTGATACAACAGCGTGTTCCATGAATTGATAAACAACGGACTTAATTATGCAATAGATAAAGCGCAGTTGTGCCAGTAAATGTAAAAATCAGCTGTGCTTGATTACGTCGGTTGATACGTGAATCAACATGGCCCTCTTGATTGCCATTATAAGCACCAGCTTTCCTCTGCAAGGGACAGCAAAATAGGCGCCATCCGGGTAATCTGAGTCGCAAAACGTGACCTTAGCATTATATACGCTGATGTAGGAGCAAGCGCTCTCCAAGGAAATACATGCCTACGGATAAGTCTTGCGCTCAAGGGCACGAGCGTAAAGCTTAGGGTTCGAGCCTCTCGGCCATGGAAAGCATACTCACCGCCCATACAAAGCCAGTGTAACCCCCTGTACCAACAATTCCTGTCCTGTTCATATCATCAGTCTCTCCTCCACACGTCGGTCTGCTGCGCTCTTTCCACTGTTATTTTCTGCATTGCCAATCGGATAATCGGCAGCCGGCTCTCCTCACCATGTCTGCATAGGCTCTCTGCCGAAGCCGAACTCGTTGCCACTTCTGTAGTAATAGATAGTCTCTCCAAAAATATAAATTGTGGTATGTACTCTGTATTTCAGCCCGATACGGCAGTCTACAGAATTGCCACCCATCTACAGCACAATAGGCTTCAACTGACCTCCATTTTAAACCCTGCATTCCAACCTAGATTTCCATGACATAACAATGGACGTCCACCCAGCCCTGACTGCAGCCACTTACCCAGGAAACCACAGTGGTAATTCCAAATTGCTTGACTGGTCATTCTCACTCTCTCTGGTATTCACAAGTTAGAGCTTGCTGATTGAGAAGGCAGGTCACATGCAAAGCAGTTTCTATTAATGATGAAGCTTGTTGTCACTTTCCCTAGTATTCCAAACTTGTGTTGTTTACAAGATCCTTCCTCAAAAAGTGGCATCTTGGGAATTTCAATAAGGAAGGCTTCCGACTGGATTTGGTTTGCTAGGCTCCACATGGACCTAAAGGATCTAGTACAGTTGTCACCAGTGAGAGCCTGGGCTATAATCCTTTTGCTTTAGAAGAGAGTTAAGAAATGTGTTCATTGAGAGGAGAAAGAAGCAGGAGTTGATGAGTGCCATCAATGCTAACGAAATTTAATTAATATGGCACAGATGCAGGTCAAGACTGATATAAACATGTGATAGGTGATCGAATTATGAAAAATAAGATGAATGACAGAAAAGGCTGGATTGGTGTGAATTTCCCCTGCTACTTACTCGTCTGTATTTATGAACATGCTCCTCCCTACTCACTGGAATCTGCACTCATGTTTATTGAAATTACAGCACCATCACAAAACGATAGTAATGATGTAAACTCATGTCCTCTTTGTAAATGAACTATAAATATTAACAAGCGAGGACACTAGGCATTAGGAAAGACAATTTGTTATCAATTTTGGGTCTACCACTTCTTTGCATTACAGATTGCTACATTTGTAAATTTTGCAGTCAGGCTGTTTTAAGAGCATGAAAAGGAGCGGTCCCGAGCAACGCTCAAAATGGCCACCGAAATATAATCCTCCCAGTCGGGTCCGGCTGATACTTTGATACACTGTGTCCAGATGCCACCTCCTCTGGGACCTGGATTTTGTGTTCACAAGGGGGCACCACCATTTCAGCCATTTATTAACTTTTTGCGCACAGCGAGTGCATATGAAATTGAATGCAGTGTTGTGTGCATCGGGAGGAGAAGCCATTTTAAAATCTCCTGACGGGGTTTTCATTCAGCTACGCGTTGTCCAGAGTCAACATTTGGTGATATTTACATCTTCTAATTAGCATGTCTTTTGTTTCCTGCAATGTTGATAAGATTAATTCAGTATATGGCATAGTATGTTTAAACCGTAAGGGTATATTAACATTTTTGTATTTCACACGCCAGTTTGATAAACCACATGCTTTCATATTTGACAATGCCATTTTACCCATTTATTTTGGGCAGGGTCACAGAGATAATGATAATTACATTGAAACGACGAGTCTGCTATTTGCAATTTATGCTTTTTTTTTGGTGGTTGCTCTCTTCTCCTTAGTGGTGCTGTCTATCATCTTACAAACAAGGAATTATGTTGTGTAGACTGCTCTATATTGCTACTAGAGACACAGTGTTTGCTACTAGGATAGTTAATTCTTACTGCAGGAACTCATTTTTAGAACATTCAGTGCACAGCATAGCAAGATTTTCACCTTGTAGTGAGTCCTCCCCAATATCTAAATAATAGAACATCCTCCATTTAATAAGTTTGCTGCATCTCTCTTCTTTATGGGTAAATCCCTGAAGCAGAAGGATAAAGCTGCACCTCTTCTATCCTCCACCACACTCATTACAAGTTGCCAGCAGGACTTTGTCCCTAAAGCCTTGTCTGTCCTAATGGAGAATTCATATGACCTTGCTATAGGTTGTTCTGCTTCAACATTAGGTACTTTGCCAAAGTAACTATCTGCTTCAGTTAAGAGGCATAAGAAAGACTCAGACTGTCCTATTAAATCACCACCTCCTTATACCCTAGAAGATGTCATGGAAGAAATACGAGCTCTTAAATCATTTGTTGTGAAAAACCAATGCCTTCCTCCTACCCGTTGAGGAGAAATGAACCACTCATGACCAATGTATCACAGCTGTCGAGCACAGGGTTAGCGATGTGGATGATTCTATTCTAGATGTGATGCACTTATCAAAGGAAAGTGATCTACTGTAACAGACTTCTGAGGACTTGAAAAACAGATGTAGGAAAAATAACTTACGTCTTTATGGTATAACAGAAAATTCAAAAGGACCCAATATGATCTCCTTTCTGCAACAGATTATTTCCTCTGTTGTACAACTAAAATATTATAGCCTGCTTAACATTCAAAGAGCTCCTTGTCTTGGTCCCAAACCATCATCTACTGCTTCTAATAATAGACCAAGAGGCATTAAAATCCAATTTTCACAGCACACTGATTTATTGCACATTCTCTCTCTCACTAAACAAGCAGGTCCTTTGCTATGGTCTGGTCACAAGATCTTTTTTCATGAGATAGTTTTAACAAAACAGCAGCTAGGAGGAAATGCTTCCTTGAATTTCAACCCTAACTGAAGTCTATTAACATTAGATATGGCTTAGTCCACCCTTGCTTTTTTAAAATTACTTATGAGGATAATTCTTACACTTTTGAGGACCCAACTAAATTGCGGGACTTCCTTCAACAGCATTGCCTCGAGGAAGTGGAGATTGGGGCTGCGGCTAAACATGATTGTGAATTTTGCCTAGTCTGTTTGTCTTCTTGCATTACAAATTGTCTCCTTTTACTTAGGAATTGTGACTTTCTTAAGTATGCAGTCGGTCTTGATCTTCTGTTTTTTGTTTGTTCTCCCTTGTTTTCCTTTTTTTTGCCCCAGAGTGTTCTCACAGAATATTTCATCTGTCATAGTACATATTGCCAAATGATGTTGTATGCTGTTCCATCTGTATCCCCTCCCCTGCCATTCCTGGTAAATTAATTGGTATAATTTATATCCTCTTGGCTTTTTTCACATCTATTAATCATGTAATGTTGCCATTACCTCCTAGCCTTTGTCTCTCAATTCAGCAGTTACTTCAGAAGTTCTTCCTCTGAATATTCAATGTGTTTCTCTCCTTTCTCCGTCAGAGCTGAGTCTAGCCCCATCTTTTTTAGGTGCTCTGCACCCTCTTCATCATTCAGGATGCTTCACTTCTACTGTAATGCTAATGCTGCAACTAAGGTTCTTCCTCTCTGTGTTGCCTTCACCCCCTTTTGATCTTTACCTATTTCTCTTTCTTTCTTTCTACATTTCCCTCCTGTTCTTCCTTTCACTGTTGAAACTTCCTCTGTTCACCATTATGAAGTTTCTATATTTCTTTGACGAACAATAATGACTTCTTCTAGGTTCTTCAGATTAACTTCCCTGTTTTAAAGCCCTGTTCAATTCTACCATGTTTTTGTCTCATAGATTACATTGCTAATTTGCACTACTTCAGGAACTACACCTCCCTGAAACAGGCATAAAAAGGCTTAAGGCTGGGTGAACTTAACTTTTCTTCCTCTGTACAACATAAGAATGGTGAAGCAATACTCTGTCATGAAAATTTTAAATTGTCACTTACTGTTCAGGAAAAAGATGAAGAGGGCAGATGGGTACCGGTACAACTCAAAATAGATGATATTTTATTTACAATTATGAATGTTTATGGTCCTACTAATCCTAATCTCACTTTTTGGAGGGACATTTCCTAAAAGGTCACATAACACTCCACTGGAAACTTCCTCCTGAGGGAGTAAGTGCAATCATATTATCGTCCCTTTTCAAGACCAACACTCAATCACAAAGTTCCTCCTTCATAAAGCCCACAAAGCATTTAAGCACACCATCCAACACAATTCCCTTTCTTATTAATGGACACTAGCGCACCCTATCTTAAAGAATTCTCCTTTCATTCCACTCCTCACAAATCTCAAACCAGACAGACTACATTTTCGTAAGCAAAAATACAATCCTGTACCTTTTACATTCATATTGGTTTAATTTTGATTTCAGATCATGCCCTTGTATGTACTGATCTAGATGTTCCCTGAAATTCCTCTCCCAAATCCCACTGGTGGTTTAATAATCATGTGCTATCCAACAAAGTCTTCCTTTCCTCCTACAAGGCATTTGTTCATGAATATTTTGACAATAATGATACAGGAAAGACCTCTTTCCATCTTGTCTGAGATGCTTTCAAAGATGCTTCCAGAGGCTTCATCATTTACTATGTTTTCAACAAACGAAAAGCTATGGAAAAAGAAGCTGCATTCATCTTAACCAAGATCAAATGATTAGAGCACAAATATTTCACATCTAAAAATAACAAAGCTGATTTAGATTTACTAGTTGCAGCTAAAATTCAGTTTAATAATTCTACTATGGAAAATATATGTGGTACTCTCCTCAAAATCAATGCCAGATATTAAAGAGATAGAAACAAAATGGGCTATTTCTTAGCTAAATACCTAGTATGTACAAAAGAAAAATCTTCCATTAAAACGATCACCAACCAATCTGGCACCAATCTTTTATTTAAATTTGGATATCGCTAGCTGCTTTGCTGACTATTAGCAAGCTCTATATACCCCTGAATCCATACATTCTGAAGAATCCCTTAAGTCCTTTTTCTCTCACCACATAAAGTGTAAATCTTCACCTATTGATTTGGCTTCTCTCAAGACTCCATTGCAATTAGAAGAACTATTCTTAGCAGTCAAAAGTCTCTGTGTTGGTAAAGCACCCTGACCAGATGGGTTTATAATGGGTTTTTACCTTCATTTCTCCACTTTATTTTTTCCTTAATTAGTTAAACTAATTGATCCTTTTGTATCGTTGAATAAATCTTGTGGCTCCTTTAAAAAAGCTATGGTCTGTCGTATTCTGAAAAAGGACAGGGGAATGTCTGTATGCAATAATTATTGTCCCGTATCACTAATAAACACAGATTGCAAAATGTTTGCTGAACCATTGGCCCTCCGACTAAATGATCTTATGTCTGACCTAGTTGACATTGAACATTCTGGCTTTGATAAAAATAGAAACATAGTAGAACATTCTGATGTTTTTCCTAATATTCTTAGCAAAGCTCCTAAACATAAATATTCTCCAACGGCAATAGCTTTGAACGCAGAAAAGGTGTGACAGAGTCAATTGGCAATTCTTAATGCATGCCCTTCTTTGGTATGGTTTTGGCTCATGATTTCCTCAACTTATTTCTCTACTATACTCATCACCCCATTCCTCTGTACTAGTCAATGTCATACAATCCTCATACTTCTCTCTAAACAGAGGTACTTCAAACAATTAGAGTCACAGAATTACTAATTGTATTACAGTGTAATCATCTCTTTGTATCATAACTCAATATCAGGTACATTCTTCAGAATTCTACATGCCATCTCATGTGTAGTCCAACAAGTATACAAGAGCCATCCAAAAATAAACTGTAATAAAAGAAACAATAGACATATGATGTCAACTCCAAAAAACAACTCCCCCACCCCTACCTAAACCCCTAACTTCCATACATACCTGAATTGAAAATTTAAGCCATAGAATGAACCCTACCAAGATTCCCTACATGGCATCATATGTGACTTGTACTATGGAATATATAGTGTTGCCCTGGACAGCAATCTTAGCCCTCTGCGATTGTCATTCTGAGTGGGGTGGGGACTTCTAGTACAACTGTCAGTGTCTGTATCAATCCCGGTCAGCAAGCAGTTCCTCTGTCCTCCTCTCATCATGCATGGTGCGTATCATATGAGTTGCCTTTCCTCCTGGCCATTCCATCAGATCATCCCTCCAAGCCTGACTCATTGGAGGATTAGCACTGAACCACCTGATTGCTATACGTCGTTTGGCCACTACCAGGCCCAACACTCTGAATCACCTGCAAAGCTTTTTTTCCCTCTCTGGGAATAGCCGAAGGCGGCACTGCTTAATTTCCCTTGGGACCACACATGCTATGATTGTTTTGATGTGGGCCAGCACCTTATTCTAAAAGAGTGTGACTACGGGGCAACTCGACACAACATGCAGAAAATCCACCTCTGTTGCACCACAATGAGCGCATGCAGGAGATCTGTCAAGATATGTGAAGTGTTTTTGGGGTAAGATAAGTCAAATGGACATAATTGTATTGTATTTAAAGTGTGCATTCACAAACACCCCCTTCACTGCCTTGTGCACTTTGCCCCATTCTTTAGATGCAATTGGCTCTGCACTGCCATGCCTCTTCTACCCAGAGAAGACCCATATGCCGGCACACACGGAGCACCTGGTGCAGATGTGTGATGCACCTCCAACCCGCAGGGAGGGACAACATTGCCACTAATGTTTGCAAGGGCTCTAGTGGCATGGAAAAGGATGGCTAAAGCTTTCTGGCAGTGGAAGCAATCTTTGCATATTGCAGAAGCTTCTCTCACCCAAGTCCAAAAATTTCAAACACATCCTGCAGAGCAATACAAATTTGAAAGTGTTATATAGCCCCCTTTCCGCCACCTGTCACTGATCAATTTGTGCAAAATGATGCATTAGCCAAATATCTAACTCCAGAGTCTAGGGTGTCATTTGTATCACTCTCCTCACAGCCCTTTCCCCCAAATTAGGATGTCAGTAGGACTGTATGGGGAAGGGTGTCCGGGACACTCCTGCCCTCAGTAGGAGTTCACCTAATTGGTAACCCTATGGGAGTCGGCAAGCAGGGATCTTTCTGAATTATCTTCTCCATCGAGTCTGTGGATTGTGTGCTGGAGGTGAGCAGCCAGATAATAAAGTTCTAAATCTGGAACCTTCAAGTCTCCCCTTCCCCACTCTCTCATAAGAGTAGCCAATCACACTCTGCAGCATTGTCCCGCCCACAAGCGGTGCACCAGAAGTTTATCCATGTCCCGAAAACCCCCACTTAGGATTTCGTACAACGTGCCCTGTAGGATGTAGAGGCACCTGGTCAATGCAATGATTTTCGTAAGGGCGTTCTTGCCCATTATGGACAATTGTAGAGTATTGTAAAACTCTATGGTGTGGCATAGCTGACTGATCACTCAACCCAGACTTGATTTGTAAGTTGACTGCGCAACGTGTGTAAGGTAAATTCCCAAATTATGTACTGCATCTATTTTCCGTGGAACACCTGTGACTGGCAGCTGATCAAAAAGCATTTCTTTCGGAGGCCTAATCGGGAACAGAGTCAACTTCACCTTAAGGTCAAAGTGCTCCCTAAAGTCCTGCTTAACATTTAGCAAGCTAGTGTTGGACATGTCAGGCTGACAAAGATAATTAATCGCGTCATCTGCGAAGTATAGTGTCCCACTTGTATACCTCACCCTTGATGTGCATACTGCGACAGGCCAGGGGCTCCATTGCCAGGGTGAACAGCATGGGCAACAGGGGGTACCCCTGCCATTTACCCCATTGCAGATGAACATCAGAAGACAGATTTCTGTTACCAGTTCTGACCCTCGCTATGGGGCACTCTCATAACAGTTTCACTCAGTTAATATAGGTAGGACCCAGTCCCACTGCTCCCATCACCTGCTAGGCATAATCCCAGGATACCAAATCAAACGCCTCTTCTATGTCCAGAAAGGATTGTGCATAGGGGTAATCCATCAGGTCAGGGGTTTGCAACACATACGTCAACCACCAAATATTATGCAGGGTTTTCCAGCATGGAATAATGCCTGATTATCACGTATCAGGCGCGGGAGATATGGCAGTAGTCTGGCAGCCAAAATATGACTGAGAATATTTTTGTCAGCATTCAACATTAGGCTGGGGAATAGGATCCTGCAATCATGGGGTCCTTCACAGGTTTCAGGGTCAGGACTATGATGGCTTCTCTCAGGGTACCAGGAAGCATTCCTTTCTCCAGAGTCGCCTTCACCCCAGCTTCTCCGTGCCCTGAACAACCCAGTGGGTAAGAGACAAAAATGGAGGTAAGAACACAGACTTTCTGTGTATTCTTGATATTTTTTTTAAGTGCTGCTTTTCCCTACCCGTGTCTGTATTGTTTTGTTTCTGCCTGAGACTGTTTGAACTGCTCTCCTAGTGCTTCCCTCTACTGTACTATGTCTCCCTCGCCTCTACAAGGTAAGAGGGCAAAATGAACCTCAGTGGCTACCCAGAGTGTGTTTAAGAGACTGCTTAATCTTCTTTTTTATTTTAAACAGTATTTTGAAAGAGTACATAGCACTGGTTTGTAGCTTGAAAACGTTATTAGTTTAAGTGTGTGGAAAGCAGCCTTTCAGTACTTCAGAATTGGGCCTTACCTGAAGAGGTGAATCAGAAAGCTGCAACGTGTGGATTGAACTTGTCTATATCCAAGGCAACTCTGAATTGAGCAGCACCTCCCTGTCCCCTGCACCAGCACCCTGTGCTTAAGGCTTCTTGCATCTTATATACGTTTTTATTGGTTGTTGCATCCTGTGCTCTGATTGGTTAGTAGTGCCAGGGTTTCTATTGGATTAAGGGCCTAGGGTTTGAGCTCTGCTTGGCTGCTAGGGCTAGGGTATGTTGGCCCTATAGTTTAGAGTTTAAGTTCTGATTGGCAGTTAGGGATAAGGTTCCTATTGGTCTTAGGGTTTGGGTTTTGATTGGCTAATAGAGCTATGGCTGTGATTGCTTAATAGGGCCCGGTCTCCCATTGGCTCTAGGGTTTAGAGTTAGGGCTCTGATTGGTTAGGGTTAGGTTTAAGGCTCCATTGACCAATAGGGCAAGTTAAGCCTAGGGTTAAGGGCACCTAAGTCTGGACGTCGAGGCTAAGGGTGGAGAGGACAAGGGCAGTTGCCTGTTTGGGCATAGTTGGACCGGTTTAGGCCCAGGCCCAGAAGTGCTACCCAATTTTTCCTTTACCTGCAATCACCTTATGCCATCCACATCCACAAACATCCAAACACAATATCAGCAAAGGCATTCTACTTACACACCACAAACCTCATAGAGATTTTAATGTCTCAACAACAAAAACCCCACAAACCACACATATACACCCTTATAGCCCAACTACAACACTATGGTACCTTTATTCTCACACAAAAGATAACTCTGTCCTATATCACTAACACATCCACAAATCACCAGCACAACACAAAGCAAAATGATACATAACTTTAATGCTTACAGACACACACTCCCAAATCATACAAAACACCAGCTCTAGTCTCTACATTCTCCTAACAGACCCCTATCTATCACGGTGAAACCAATACGCAGCCTTCCATCACAATATCTGCCAACACCCTCCTCCTCTTTTTTCCAAAACACACAACCAAACAATTGCTCCACTCCACCACACATATTACCTCTTTCAGTGATCAAATCTAACACAAACACTCATTAATCTTGTCCATCCCTTCTTGCACACCCCATACACTCTTCTACAAAGCACATGCCCACCCCTGTACAATTCAAAAACCACTCACCAGCAGTACTTTACATACAAATACTTCTCAGAAAGCTATTACATCAATATCTCCTCTCCTATCCACAAAAACAAAACAAAAACACACACACACCAGCACAGCAAGATCACACACACTTTCATAATATTCTCCATCACAGATTAGAAACATACACCCACTCCCTCGTTATGACTACACAAATAACTCACATCCTAATCCATCTTTACTCCCAAATGTTCTAGCTTCACCAACAACAAATATACCAACACAACAACACTCATTCACCCACCTCTCCTCCATTGCACAATTTAGAGCCTTAGAATATGACCCACATGCTCCATCACCACCCCTAACTCATACTCCTTCCACCCTTAACAGATGCAAACAAAATAAACAACATGCCACTCTTTACAACTTTGTATCCCCATGACTATTACACAACAAGGCTACTCTACACAAACAACATAACTCACCATCTCACTCTCAACCACCACCTCCACCATCGATACATGCAGAACCACAAAATGCCTTCTTAGCCTGCTGGACAAGAAACACAATATAGAAAAACAACACTATTGTGACCGTCACAGAGTTAATACCAGCAGTAATGACACACCTGCTACAAGTTCAAGTTATACTACTCACTCTTCTATACAACAAAGTCACACCACCACCAAAACACAATGTTTGAACTGCCTACTAATACGTGCTCAATCACTCTCTAAAAGCAAGCTCCACATCTACAATCTACTCACTGACACAAACCTGACTTACTCTTTATAACTGAATCACGGATGGAAGACGACATGGCTCCAGTGTTGCATAAAGCCATTCCTCCAGGCTATCAATCTATCACACAACATCATATAGGCAAAAGAGGAGGGGGACTAGCTGTTATATTCAAGCAAACAATAAATCCCAGCAAAACGGGCAACATTTCCTTACAAGTGTGTGAGGCCCTCATCACCAGATCCAACCCTACAACAACTTTTTCCTGTAATTTCCTCCTCCTTTACAGACCATCACCGAATAATGCAGCATTCCCAGACTCGTTTCTGGGCCCAAATTCATACCTTATAACACTATACTCCAACCTATGTGTTCTTGGGGAACTAAACATTTAGGCCCAAATATAAGAAGGCCTAGCGCCAAATTAGAGTCATTTTTTTGCAAAATTGCCTTGCCATATATACAAAGTGGTGCAATGCATGCATTGCGCCACTTTGCAACCCTTTGCGCCATCTTATGCATGTGCCATGCATAATGTATGCAAGGGGTCGTTCTGGCACAAGGAGGCCCTCAAAAATGACACAATAAAATCTACAAGATTTAATTGCGTCACTGCCTCATGAAAGCAGGTGTTAAAAGCAGCACCCATTGTAATCAATGGGCCTCGTTGCACTCCACTAGCGTCAAAATTGGACTCGTGCCCTAAGGTACTATAACTCGCATCCCCGCCATGCACAGTTTTGTTGTCAAACATGTTACTGCAAATATTACATTGATATTGTCAAAGATGCTATTGAATATGTCATGAGTGCTGTAATTTGTGGGTTAATTGGCAGTGCATGGCGAGGGTGAAAGTTATAGTTACCTTACGGCATTAGTTATAGTTACTTGAGGTAACCCTAATTATAACTGGTGAATTTTGTATAGTTTTGTATGTTTAAAATGTGAGTCTAACTATAATGACCCTGTAACCTTAGTTTTTTAAAAGTCGATTTCTATGTTTTTTTAATTCTATTTCCTAACCATACCCTCCCTCTAGCCTGTCTTCTATTGCAAGTAATAATACTTAAATGTTTGCCAAGTTTTAATACATTGTTTATAATATATTGTTTTGCTTATTGCCCAAATTGTTTACCTACCCTTTTAATCATATAATATTTTCCTATACTGTTGCAGAAAGTTTTACCATTTTAATTGCATCATATAAGCCTTCTTTTATTTTTATTTCTTCCTCTTCTTTTAAGTCACTTCCTCTTTCTTTGCAAGCATTGCGCAACTTTGTAAATATGGAGCAGCGTTTTTGCCCTTCCAACACACATTAGTATAAAAAAATGACTCTAATGTGGCGTTGGAATGATGCATGGCCACCGTAATCTGGGCCTAGGTCCTTATTATTGGGAACTGATTTCCACTGTGTACAAAATGCATTTCGGTTCTGCGATATTGTTGCGGTGGTTGAACTGCGTGAATTTGACCATTAACAGGAGACCAGGGAACTGGCCTTGCCTTTGTCACAGCCTTAACCACTTAGTCCTGATAATTCATGATCGAGGGAGGGACACCCAGTTACATAAATATTGTAGATTTTTTTAAAATGTGAGGAAGGTGAAAGTGGGGATTGACAACTGACATACACTATTACAAAACATTAATATTGGGGCTGAATAAGAGGGTTTTTGGTGGATAAGAAATCAACAATATATTGGCTGGTGCTTTATATTAAAGGATTTGTATGAATTAACAAGGACTGTTTGTGACCATCAAGCCTTTCTCTGCCCTATTAGGAGCAGCACTAAATAAACTGTACAACTCTGTAATGATTTAAATGTGAACATTTTTATTTATTCATTTTTTTCTATGGAGCTCCTAAGTTCAGCTACATAGAAACATGGATAAAGACATGTTTAAAATGAAGGATGATAGGTCACGAGAGGAGGAAAGCACACAGACCATGAAGGCGGACTCTTTACATCCAAGGGGAATTGATCTGGTGGCTGAGGAAAAGAGTGACACATAGTGAAGGCGTGGGAAAAATATAATAAGATATTCAGTTGAGAACAAAGAGAATAAAAAAAGGTAAGGTGAGAAAAAGAAAATTGAACTTAGAGAGGAACGGACTCCACAGATGAGGCAAAGTCAGACAGTGTTAGACCATCCAGTTTCTAAGAATGGCAGTTTGGCACTGGGAGAAGAGAAGAGGAGAGAAGAGAAGAGAAGAGAAGAGAAGAGAAGAGAAGAGAAGAGAAGAGAAGAGAAGAGAAGAGAAGAGAAGAGAAGAGAAGAGAAGAGAAGAGAAGATTCATTAAAGAATTTATTCTCAGGCCTGTTCAAAGGGTAGGGCGACTTGAACATAACGAAAAAAATGCAGGTAAGTCGATTTAGTCTGTGAATGTGTGGAAGGTGCTAAAAAACCTTGGTTCACAGTCCAACAGTGTGCATCTGTGCGGCTGCCTGGTTAGCCATGTATGGTATAGATGCTTTAGTTAGCTCTGCAATGTGCCAAGGAAAAAATATCAGTGGCCACTGCAGAGCACTATTCTATACAGTGTCCTAAGATGTTCATATCAATATGAGCATTAGAACTAATCTTCTACTCAATATCACTTCTAACTAAATGTGAGTGTCTAAGTTGATTTTGTTTATGCAACCATTGTGGGTCAACACATTTGACCTCACTAAAGAAACTTGAAAGGTGATCAAGACAGAAACCATCATTTGGGGAAATAGGTAGGCTACATTTATTGTAAACTATCAAAAGCAGTCATAAGATTTATAATATTTGTTGGAGACACCAGTCTGTAGACTATTGCTGCACTTTCCTAAGCAACTTGAACATTACCAAGCCACAGATAGGGACAGCTAAGACAGAATTTAGACCCAAACACCAACCCTGTTAGGGATACTTTAGACCTATGGTAATCTGGAGATCCTGCCCATCCTCATACTTTTCCAGTTCAAAGCATGGTGCTCCTGCATATTAAAAGCATACAAGAGAGCACTTTCAAATATGTGAGTTCAGGATGCATGCATCCTGAACTCTCATATTTAAAAGTGCTCTAGTCTCCTGTATGCTTTTAACAAGTAGGAGCATTTCACTTTAGTACATCAGTTTATATCACTATATTGAGAGGTATTTATTAACAGTTTTTATGTACCAAAGTCAAACACTCCCACATGTTAAAAGCATTCAAGAGGCAGTGGTAAGTATGTGCTGTCCAGCATGAATTTTGTACTAGATGCAAACTGTTCTAGTTTGTGCCTCACTTTTACAAGGGGTGTGGTTGCTATTTGAATAGAGTTTCACCCCCTCCAATCTTTAGCCCAATGTCTCACAGGGAAACAGAAGCAAAGCCCAAAATAACCTGTGGTTCACTCTCTGGTAATGTGGCACAAAAGCAGACAGGCTTAGGTATTTAAGAAGCACTTCAAACAGTAACAATACAACACTAGAAAACTCCCACACCAATTTAGAATTTTATAATTTATTTGACACCAAAATTACAAAGATCCAATCAGTAGAACAATAAATATACAATTTTAAATATTTAAATGAAAATAGTGCCTAAAAGCATAAAGCACCAACTTTGATTATCACAGTCACACCCTTCCGAGACAAAGTGACAGGTTCAGACTAACCACGATTGAGCACGGCCAGATACAGGGACCAGGTTAGGCTAGCAGAACAAAATGCCTTAAATACTGGTTAGAGAGAGTTGCGAGATTCTAGGTCGAGGGTGTGTTGCACAGCAGCACTTCTGTGGAGCTGCAAGGCTGTGATGCAAGGCCCTGTGCCATCATTGAGGATGCTATCAATGAGGGGCTTGTGATACACAGTCCTCTGTCGAATTTGCCTCGTGCACCGGTGCTTCTGAAGAATCGAAGGGGGTGCGATACGAAGTCCTGCATCATTGTTGAGGATGCTGTCGACAAGGGGCTTGTAATGCGAAGGCCTGCGTTGATGATGTATTGTGCAGCGGTGGTTCCAAGGAGACGGTGGGCTGTGATGCAAAGGTCTGCATTAAGAATGCATCACACTGTGGTGGTTCTGAAGCAGACCTGTGATGAGATGTGTTGTTCTGCATCAGTGTGCCAACAGGACCACAGATGGTCGGGCAGAGCACCTTCAGGCACATTTCCAAGGGTCCCAGGACCAGAGTGCACCACTTTGACAGCAAGTAGAGTCCAGTTGCTGGGTTCAAGATTGTTGGGGCCTTTTCTGTCCCTGAGACTCTGATCATGATGCTGGCAAACTAGCCTTCGGAGTCTCTCTGGTGATCCTTGGATCAATATTCGGGACCAGTCCTTCTTACTCAGGAAGCAGGGCAACAAGCAGTAGGGCAGCAGGGCAACAGAGTAGCAGTCCTTCTTGCATCTAGGGATGATGGATGAGAAGCAGGGATGATGTATGATGGGTGAGAAGTAGGGATGATGGATGAGAAGTGAGAAGTAGGGATGATGTATGATGGATGAGAAGCAGGGATGAGGGATGAGAAGTAGGGATGATGGAAGAGAAGTAGGGATGATGGATGAGGAGTAGGGATGATGGAAGAGAAGCAGGGATGATGGATGAGAAGTAGGGATGATGGATGAGAAGCAGGGATGAGACGCAAGGATGAGAAGTAGGGATGATGGAAGAGAAGTAGGGATGATGGATGAGAAGCAGGGATGAGACGCAGGGATGAGATGTAGGGATGAGAAGTAGGGATGAGAAGTAGGGATGTTGGAAGAGAAGTAGGGATTATGGATGAGAAGTAGGGATGATGGAAGAAAAGCAGGGATGATGAATGAGAAGTAGGGATGATGTATGATGGATGAGAAGTAGGGATGATGGATGAGAAGCAGGGTTAAGAAGTAGGGATTAGGAGTGAGAAATTAGGATGTCCTAAAATGGATGCTTTAGATGTGAAAGGAGTTAACATGCAAGACGCAATGAACTGCCTGCTTGTAAACAGGGCCTTAATACGTCATCTAACACAAAATATTAGTTATCCCTAGGGCAGTTTTAGGAAGGTGGGTTACGCAAATGAGGTGAACACCCACAAAAACACATCACAACGTTGTCAGCATAAGTAAACATTCTTCCAATTCTCAGTTTTTATCATTCATTAATTACCATCTTCCAGCTAAAAGTACCATAAATAAATGGTGCAGTGAGTGATGGAACATACATTAAGCCACATTGTTCGAAGGTTGTGTGGAAAGGCAAGTCTTTTCATGCAAATGTTAATTCGTGTGGAGATAAAAGAGAAATAAACTTACAAATATTCCAATACAAAACATGTTATTTTTCTGCAACGAGCAGTATCCGCATTACAGTCTTAAGGGATACATGAGTCCACCAAGAAATTTCCTAAAATAAGAGACGCTCTTCTTGAAGGCAGATAATTTTTATGAATCGGGTACAAAAGTTAAAATATGCGTTATGCTTAGGCATACACCGATGTAGGTGCAAACGAATGTGTGTTTTTTTTGTGAATTAAACTTTATGGGCTGGATCTTACAATATTTTTGTCAGGTGCTATTTCATGTCCCTACTGGTAAGTTAAGGCAGTGCTTGGGGCAAACACTTTTCTCCAATATATTGTGAAAGCAGGCTTCTCGAGGTGGTAATTTATGAAAATAATGTTTACGCAAATTTGCTGTATCCAAATTTGTGGTTGTGTTGATGTGTTCTGCTTTTTTGCTGGTGTGCTTTTGTGCTGCATTATTGCAATGTGATGGTGTGTTATGGCTGTTGTGACGTGCTGTTCTAACTGCTTTGTTGGTTGTTCCTTGTTAATTTGCATTGTTTTTAAAGCTCCACTGACAACCAACCAATTACCATTGTTTAAGGTGGCAAAATAGTGCTGCTCAAGGGTTACACTTATTTTGCACAACAGACATCCCATATGAGTTGCAGACACCATGAGCTACGTCACAAACAATTTTACTGGCATAATTAATATAGGGCTTGCTCAGAACACATTTTATCACCGTATTATGAAAATAAGATATTAGAGGTGATAAAGTATGACAAGAAGGTTTGTGCACATTCTCAGAGTGGCAGTTTTGCACTAGTGATGTTTTCTGTTGTTTTGTGCTGTACTAATTCAAAGTGACTTTGTTCTGTTGTGCCATAGTTTTTACGTTCTGTTCAGTTTTGACTTCTTTGTTGTAATGCACCATGTTATATTTTAAGTGTGGTCTTATGATGTTTTGTGCAAGCTATTATGTTATGTTTATTTGTTTACTTAAGATATGTCAACTAACGCAACTATATTTCCCGGTCACTGCTACAGCTCTTTAACTATTTAAGGCCCCATTCAACGCAAAAATGTGGCTGCCGCCAGTGCTCACTTTATGTGATACGGGCCTGAGTCTTAAAATAACACTCACAGTGTTCACTTCATGTGGTACAGCCTCGAGTCTTAAATTAGCATTCGCAGTGCTCGTTTTATGCAATACGGTCTGAGACTTAAATTGGACCGTGTAGTGCTCACTTTCTGTAATAGGGCTGATTGCTTCTATCCGGCTTCTCAAAATATACACAGCAGCTCCTATTTAAACATAAGTGGCAGTACCACCTCTCTGCGCAGCTGTTCTGGCATAGTATTAGAGATACTACCTCTCAATTACAAGGGTCGCTCATTTGTGGCTTTAGAATGGTAAGTTATCAGCTTACATCAACGTTGCTTTGTATGTGCCCAGATGTTCATATCTCTGTTCCACTCGAGGATGAACGAAGGTTCACCTGACTGAACACAGAGTTGTCAGAAATAACATAAGACACTTGTACCTATGAGACTTCAGGGATTACTTGAATTTTGTGGCCAGGGGTACTCGGGCCCATATTTATACTTTTTGACGCAAAACTGCGCTGATGCAGTTTTGCGTCAAAAATATTACCGCCGGCTAACAACATTTCTGTGCGCCGCGCGGGCGTCAAATTTATACTTTGACGCACGGCGGCGCAAACCACAGGTGTGAGTCATTTTATTTGACGCACACCCCAGTGTCACGTCGTAAAGGAAAATGACGTTAACGCGGCGGAAATGACTGTGAGACGATTTACGACACCGCAAACCGGATATGCAGCGTTTTTTGACGCAATAACGTCAAAACTCGCCTCAAACACAGCCATTTCAGCAGAGGAGAGCCAAAATGGATCCCAGATGCCTGTACAGACCCCATGAAGATGACAACAGACCAGGAACCAGCCAGGAGGACCCAAACAAGACAGGGAGAAGAAGAAAAGAAAGTGACGCTTCAGTGCAGAGGAGCAGGAAATTCTGGTTAAAGAGGTGACGGAACACCAGCACCAACTGTTTGTCACCTCAAAGTTGCCAATCAGTAGGAGAGAAGCAATATGGCAACAAATTGTTGACAAGATTAACAGTGTGGCAGAAGTACTCAGAACAGTCATCGATTGCAATAAACGCTGGCATGACTGCAAGCGCAGGACCAAGGAAAAGATGGCCAGGAACAGGAAGGCAGCACTGCAGACTGGAGGTGGGAGTCCAACACCGCAGGAGGCCCTGGACCACATGGAGGAGATGGTCGCAGCCGTTATCTCTAAGGAGATCGTCACAGGATTCAAGAACAGGACAGCGCAGACTACCAGGAGACAACGCACATGCAGGGTAAGTCGCATGGGGAATTAAAATGCACTAATGTTAACTGCAACCCGGGGGGAATACCTACTACACAATGCATGTAAGTCATCATATACATGGAGTGGCATGGGTAAAGGGGCACGGGTGCATGGCCCATTCTGAGAAAACCTGGGGCACACCATTACACAACACCAACAACCATTCCATGGGGGTATGCTGCCATGCCAACGATGTTGCAAAGATAAAGCCACGCCAGGAGGGAAGGGCACAACGTCAAACTGACATCCCGTCACACATCAGCCACTAAACTCCCTACATTAACTAGGGCCCAATTAACAACCTCTAGCCATACCGAGAACTGGAATGTAACATTGACAACAGTTGCCACTACCACCTCTGCTGTGTGTGCTGGTCAAGTAGCCAACGGCTGTAACGTCCCCATGGATCATACACACCCAAATTAGAGGGTTTAGGATGACAACGTTAACAATGCCCTGAAACAAGACAAATGTTCCAGTCCTGTCAAATGTGAATGCCCATAGTTGCCGCAAACATCGGCCAATGTCATCAACATTAGGAGGTACACAGCACTAATGTCACACCCATGCTGCAGCAGTCAGGGTCCATCCTCTGCCTGGGTCACAATGCAACATCTCAAATGTCATACTGCTCAGACAACAGCATTGAGGGGGAGGACACATGTCACTGGTCACTGAAATACACCTGCACAGTCAGAGGAGGAAATTAGGACACTGCTACGACTATCAGGGCAATCCAGTGTAACACACATTCCCCAACATCAGCAGTACACATTACCAATGCTGACATCCATATCGTGCCATAACAATGCTATGCATAGTATACGCTACATTTTACCAACATATAGGTGGATGTGAAAGATCAGAGACTGGGGCAAGTCCAGATTGTTAAGTGTGTTGCTAGTGCCATCAGAGCACCCACAGCCAGTAAAAGGCCTCACCATGAGAATGGAAGTAGGGGGAGGGTTGAGTAGGACAAGAAGGTGGCAATTCACTATTTGGCCAGAACCAACACCTAGAGGAGATGATGCTGACAAGTCCACAAACTGACCACAATACATGTGACATGCAGGTGGGGCACAGGCCTGGGAGAATGCCCATCTGAAAGACTGGAGCAATGAACAGGAACCAAGATCACAATGTGAAAAGCATCACAAGGCAGGCATGTCACATCACAAATGTCACAACACAGACACACTAATTCTACCATATTTCATTGCAGAGGACGATGGATCTCCTGTGGATATGCCTGTCCAGAACTACCCTGATGACATGGATGACGAGCTGACAAACATCAGCCACCAGACCCTCCAAGAGGTCCTTGGTACGCTCCAGACCCCACCTTCAGTCACAAGGAGGAGCACAGATACAGCAGCCATCACAGAGGATCCACCCACCACCCCAATTGTACGACCTGCCAGCTCCAATACAGCCGAGGACTCTGACGACACTGGCACCAGCTTTGAGAGAACTGTAGTCGGAGTACAGCGGGAGCTGGCCAAGGAGGTACGGGTGGGCATGCAAACTAAGGCAGCCAGCCTAGAGGTGGTGCGTTTGTGCATGATTTCAACTGAGGAACAGGCAGCAGCCATGCAAGGGCGAACAACTATCTTGCAGGAAGCAGAAAAAAGGCTGAAAGCACAGCTGTAATACAGTTGACCCAACACCTACAACAGCAATCCTGTCAATGCGTGCACAAATGCACCATTGAACCCCTCAGGGTCGACCTGGCTGCCTACCATCGTGATGTGGCTGCTATTCTTAAAAAACAGCAGATCCTCCTTGCAGCAGTACTACCCTTAAGACCCCCACAGGTAGCAGCTACTGGGATGTCTGACTCCACATCTACACACACTGAGGTGTGTGTTGCCCCTTCACAACCACCACCACCAAGGGCAGAGGAGGCATCACACACATCAGAAGATGAAGACCAGGAACAGATCACCTTCACATGTAAAAGTACCCAGAAGCACGGTTGTATGACGGAACACCGACTTTGAAAACAACTAGTGCCTTAAGAACGAGGTCGGAACACCGACCTCGTTCTTACTACTAATGATTTTACCACGAATGCCTTAACAACGATATTTCGTTGTAAAGGCATTCCTGATAAAATCATTACTAATAGGTACCATTCACCCTACATCCCTCACCCCACCCCCCCAACCCCACCCCAAAACCTAAAACCCACCCCCTCCCCAAAACCAAAAACGCCCCACCCCCCCAACCCCACCCCACCCCAAAACCTAAAACCCCCTAACCCTCCACCCCTCCCCAAAACCAAAAACGCCCCACCCCCCAACCCCACCCCAAAACCTAAAACCCCCTGACCCCCCACCCCCTCCCCAAAACCAAAAACGTCCCACCCCCCAACCCCACCCCAAAACCTAAAACCCCCTAACCCCCACCCACTCCCCAAAACCAAAAACGCCCCACCCACCAACCCCACCCCAAAACTTAAAACCCCCTAACCCCCACCCCCTCCCCAAAAACAAAAACGCCCCACCCCTCAAAACCTAAAACCCCCTGACCCCCACCCCCTCCCCAAAACCTAAACCCACCACTTACCTTAGTCGACCCCTTGTCACCTGCGTCGTCCTCCTTCGCCTACTCCCTTCTTTGTACCTTAACCACCCATGTTCGTTGTTCAGAACATACGTAGTTAAGGCACAAAATAACGGAGTTGTGGTTAAAAAAAGCGTTGTTGCGCTTTCGTTAACCACGACTCTTGTAAAAAAAAAGTCGTAATAAAGGATGTTTCCCCGGAAGCAAGGTTCTGTGCTTTGTAACATGCCAGTCTTGCAACAACTGTACTCAAGCACTGTTCTGAAAACCACTATTTATCTTGTCAGCCTGCCCAGTGATTGTCTCTCACTAACTCATTGGCAAGTCCTGTCCCTCTGCACTGTCTGACACTTCACCCCGTCATGTCCAATGACATGTCCTTTGGTATTTGTGTAGGATCACAATGGAAGATGTCACTATAATTGACTCACAATCATGGACATTGTACATATAGCACTACAGCACTTTTAAATAAATAGCACCTACACAACCACTTTGTCTCTGTGTAATGTGACGCATCAACCGTGCAGTAGATCACTGAATTTTGCCTCCTGTCAAATATCATAGATTGTCAATACAACTGTCCTGAAATAATGTGGGATGATAACTATGCACAGTGGCCTGGATTCTACCATACTCTGCACTTCCTGAGGGTAATATCTGAGGAAAAGAGAAACTATACACCATAATGCTGTGTTGGACAGAATAATGCTTCCTCAAGGGATATCTAAACCATAAAATAGTGCCTTCAAAATGTTGCTTCAATGCATAACTAACATATGTAACATTTCCCACAAATATAAACGAACACTCACCAAACTGCATGTATGGAGGTGTATGAGTTTACATCCAAATAAGTAATCATGCTGAACAGTGTAACAAATGATCTATGTGAGTTATGTAAACTATACTACAAGAGAGCTTACTACCACTCACCTTATAAGGGTTTCCTTGGACATGAGACTGCAGTCAGACATAAATATATCAATGGAAGCACTTAAGTCCCTATAGTAATATTAATAAAGAGCAAAATCAAAGTCCACAGTTCCACTTGAAATGTTCTCCATATTTCTTGTAAAAAAAAACCCTTCTATCTGTGCTAGTAGTTGCTATTAATATTTCCGTACTTCCCCTTTCCCTTTCATTATCACTCAAAGAGAGTGTACTTCTTAATGAAATATTCGAATTGACTGAAGTATTAGACTTTGAATCTTGTATATAATATAAAGTTACAAACTGAGTTTTTTGTATCAGGTAAAATCAATATCTTTCATTTGTTTCTAGTCCAATTAGATGGACACACTTTGGTGTTTCTGATGTTGGGTGCGTCACTTGTTGGTGCAGGTGGGTCTATTTATAAATAAAATAAGATAATCACAAACATTAAATAAAACAAAACACTTTATAATAGATTTCCACCATGTAAAAGACAATTATATATCACTGGGTGTATAAAAAACAAGAAAATTAAGAATATTTTGGATTTATTAATATTTTGAATATTAAACTAATTGGACACTGTACATTATTAACAGTTGAGAGAAGCCCTGATGAAGTCTATGGGCAGATGTGTACCCAGACGAAACACGTGTTGGCTTGGCTGTAGCTGCTAAAAAGAAAGATTAAAGAAGATGATGAACATTTCAAGTTGAACTGTGGACTTTGATTTTGGTCTTTTTTAATAATACTATAGGGACTTGAGTGCTTCCATTGATATATTTAGATAGGGACAGCCTTATGGCTTTCCAATTCAAGGTTGTTTAGGGGAACAACCTTGGGTAGCACCGTCCATTGGATACTTTAGATGTGATATAGTAGTGAGCGCCCCGTTCTTTTCTCAAAATCCCCTTTTTGTATCATTGCAGTCAGACATAACACAGTATCCCCACTCCTAAATCTGGAAGCACAGTATGTGACATTGAAAACATACATTACGAAAAAAACACACTTTGGGATCCATAGTAACTGTGATTGGTGTTTGCAATGAGTGGCTGAATCTTTGCTAAGTAGCTTTGGGGTAGCTGCCAATGTTACAGCTCAGTTGTGATTTGTTAGCAGCATAGGGCACAAAATGTAATACAAAAGAAACACTGTACACGCATGCCAAGGCCCTGATCTACAAGCATGTGACACATACTGTAAAGGGTTACCTACATATTTATTTAACAATAAAAACAGAAGTGAAAACTTGGGGAAAATCCTTACCTACCCTAATCTACTCTAACTACTCATTACCCACAACTGTCCCTAACTAACCTAAGCTAAACTTACCACATTTAACAAAACGTCAACCCCCCACCCCTCTTATGAGACGGGACACATGGAGGACAATAGATGATAACCTAAACACATACTATCCTACACTAAACAAATATATATTTTTTTGTAATTTTTCGTTTTTTTTTTATTTATTTTTTTGTAAACACACAAGAACCCCAACATTTCCCAACACACACTTAAAAATAAACAGTAGAAATATTCAGGACCCCCCCCCACTAACACTAACTAAACTAACATCCTATACTAACCTAACACTAAGCCCCCTAAAACCCACAAAGTATAAGAACCAGGAAAGATGAGGGAGGGGAGGGAATCATGTCCGTCTAATTATCTACAGGTTGGCCCTCCGGATGGTCCTCTTGATCGAACGCACCCGCTGGTTGACCTGTCGCACCTCCTGCCGCAGTCGGCTCATCTTTCTGTGGACACGGTCCAATTTTGCTACATTTGTCCAAAAGCAGCAGGGTCAATGGCTGCAGCGGCGGTGGTCTGGGTGCCAGCCGAGGAAGTATGGGGCGGTGTAGTGTCCATGGCTGTGGGCTGCCCTGCAGGTGGTGCTGTGCTTGGGCCTGGAGCAGTTGTGGTGGATGTTCCTGCAACGGTCACAGCTGCTGGTGGTGCCACCTGGGTGGTAGTGGTGCAGGTGGTGGTAGTGGTAAGCAAAGAAGGTCCGCCTTGTGGAAATGCCCTCCAGGCTCCGGAGGCTTGTTCATATCGATATCTGCGGGCCATTTTTCGGTACCCAGACTCGACTTGAAGTATGTGTTTGTTACCTCATTGCCCGCCGTTGAAACTCCCTGACCTGGATGTCATATTGTCATATTTGCAGCTGTTAAGACAAATAGAAAATCTAACATTAGGTACTGCATTGTGTGAAATGGCACAAGAAGTAAATCAGACAATACATCTATTGTACTTGTAACAGCTCATATCATCATACAGATCATTGATTGTCCCTGAGGAAGTACATGGCAAGCCAGCCTACAAAGGTCCTATCACACATAACACATCCAAACCCTACAAGATGGGTAACAACAGCCATGAATTTGCCATGTATGTTCTGCCAGTTGTCAGTTAACAATCATTCTGCACATCCTCCACCACTGCCAGGGCTACAAATTTCATTGCACAGGATGGAAATCTAGGGCCACATGATCTGCAAGTTGTAAATGGACTTGCCAGTATAGTAATCATGTGCTAAACATGAGTGGGTATACTAGGTTCAGACAAGTGATTTACTGATTTACATGTCTGTGTACCAAACTTGTATCATCAGTCCTAGGTACACTATTCGCAAACCTATGCCTGTGTTTGAGGGGGGGGACTAGCAACTAATAATTTCTAACAACAAGGACACCCAGGAAGCGTAGGAAA
This sequence comes from Pleurodeles waltl, assembly GCF_031143425.1. Taxonomy (NCBI): domain Eukaryota; kingdom Metazoa; phylum Chordata; class Amphibia; order Caudata; family Salamandridae; genus Pleurodeles; species Pleurodeles waltl. Next base: position 2,752,262 of record NC_090437.1, on the reverse strand, counting down.
GCTGGACATGTGTTTGGCTCAGCACACACACCACAGGTAAGGAGGATCCCCAAATAGGAGACAGCAAACCCTTGACCAATCCCATCGCCACTCATGTTTGGAAATGCAGACCTTTGTCCACATCATTTACTACCAGTAAGCCATGACTTACAACAAACTCAGAGATGCAAGACCACCCATGGCCATGAGTTGCATGCACACCTAGGCCATTGCACTCAAGTGCCACATACTCGTAGCACTACATGTGGAGCTACATGCTGCTAGGAAGTTTAACTTACAGTTTAATAAGTACATTAGTAAATTGGGAAGCAGAAGTCTGTGGGTAAGCATTTGGCAGCCCCAGTCTGGGAGAATTTGGGTCTGACTGGCTGACTAATTCACTATTTTGGTCCAGTGCGACTCTTTCTGATTCAAGTTTTATCCACATGACTCATCCCTATTCACATTGCCGTGCCTACAGGACTGACCTAGAATACCTAAATAAGACAATAGGATAAGGATTGGCCAACTCAAAGATGGTGATAAAATGATATTCCACTCATGGAACAAAACAAATGATTGGCCAGCGCATCACACCTTGCTATGTGTCCAACACACAGGAGTCCATCACACATCACCAGCAAACACAACACATAACACACACATCAAACTTACTGGAGTTGTCTGGGTCCTCGAATCGAGCCACCTCACCAAAAGTGTAGGGTGCCGGTCCACCTGTAAGGCATGGAAGGGAGAAATGTGCTCAATGTCTGTGCACTGTACAACAAGTCCAAAGACAAATACTATGTGTAAGATTACATCAGAAAGTAAAGTCTCTCAGACATGATGATACTGCATCCTACATAGCACGGCTAACATGTACATACCATGGGTCTCCAGTGAGTGACCAGTCGCCCTAACTATCATGTGTTGGCAAACATGCTCCTTCATTAGTGAGCAGACATAATAATAGAGTGTATCCATGAGAGACATCCAAAGCCACTTTCCGTGAGGACTGCATTACCAGTCAACTAGCCATTGTGACCATGACAAATTTATGACACACAGGTACAATGTACAGAGGGGCAGGGACAGTTGTTAGCCCTCATGTTATTACAGTTTCTTCATTTTATGTGGCACAGCTATGATGAGTAGCACCAACCATAGAGATATGAACCCATGTGCATACCTTTGGCCAGCCATCCCTAATCGAAATGCGGCACTACAAACTCCAAATACCAGTCTAAGATGTTCCCTATGTGTCCAAATCCAGATCAGACATGTATCCAAAATGAAGGAGGGACACAATAATCCCTAAGATTTTTGGAATTTCCACGATCGGTTTCCTTACACACTCACCAGACACACATGAGACATATGTTCGGGCGACATTGCTATCATCAATTGACGTGAAGCCTGCACTAATTTTCAGCCTCATGTTGGGTCTCAAAAGTCAGTCTAGCTGTTGAGTCAACAAATGATGGTAATGATTTGGAAATTTCTATACCTCACAGGCAACTGTGGCCTATATCTATACATAATTGGCTCCTGATTTGTGTTGCTGTTTGACACAAAGGTGGCACTAACTTACATAATGCAAATGTATTCAGTAAGTTTGCGGAGCTCTTGCTTCCTAACAGCTAGCAATTGTGGTCCATAACAAAGTAAATATATGACCCTATATGATTCAGAAGCAATCCACACACTCAACAACATTGCCGGCAGATATTGTAAAAATCAGCTGATGTCACTAAAGAGCATTTAAACATGCACATTAACATGATTTGTACTCAACAAAAGGGGCACCGATCACAATCCCCACGTGGTCCAACAGATTTTGCTCCCTGGAGACAAGGTCAGCCCAGCGGTGCTTCAGCTGGTGGTCGTTTCTTGGTGTCTGATAAATCCGTTGCAGATGATGCAACACCTTTGCCCACCTGAGCCTCCGTGCCTCCGTGTGATCACCCGCCCACCTGCCTCAATCATTAGGGGTAGGAAATGGCACACTAGCCATATGAATCCACCCAGCTCTTCCTCTCCCATCTTGCCAAGACGAGGCCTACCCAACATCTTTGTAGCAAAAGAGAAATAGGGGATAAAGGGGAACAAAGGAGAATAGGGGGAAAGTAGAACAGGAAAAATTCAAATAAACAACTAACACAGCCCAACTATACCGAAACTAAAACTACCCACAACAGACTCCCAACAAAACAAAGACAATACTTTACAACACAAATGAGCACGAAAAACACTCAGACAGGATACTACAACAAGTTTTTATTCCCAAAAAGACAATAAAAAGACCACACAGGAGACAAATTCACTAAATATACAGAGACAAATTGAGACACAGCCACACAGTCAGGAAATATCACAGACTGCAAAGTGAAAGTGAAAGTAAACCCACTGTACATAATCTATAAACAGGATATCCTATTACATCACTTTCTGCCTAAAATGGCGGGTGTTTTTATTTTCATGCGTCAAAATATTTTGACGCATACAGTCTGCGTGTCATTATTTTCAATGCACAGGAGTAGATTTGAACCCGCATCCATTTGTTTAGAAATAGTTTCACACTAAACCAATTTTCTAATGTACAGTGTGGAAGATACAGCTCAGGGGCAATGGTTATTTCAGGGCATTATGCGTCGTTTTTCGGCCATAAGCGTCATTTTTTGACGCAATTGCGGCAACATTTCTGGCATTAACTGGGTTTGGGTCATTTTACCATTTTAATGTAATATTACAGTTGTGACAATACTGAGATAGGCTGAGTGCACCCACTTTGGTCAGGATGGTGTATGGGCACATGTGACACATCATACTACTGATGACCATGATCCGCTACTTCATGTACAGGAGTTTCACTCTTAACTGACGCAATAGATGGCCAAACGTGTGGCCTACATATCTGTATTGCACAAATTGGACATGTTTGGCATCAGGTGAGGATAGCAAGGTGACGCACATAACTACAATACCTCAAGGCCTATGGCTCAATGTGTGTGCATTGGCTACTAATATTGTTGTTGACCCACTGTGTGAGCATCACAAGATGCATTATTGCAAATATGCCTGTATGAATGTGGAGTCAATGTGTCCAACCCTCAGATGTAAGTCAGTGTGGAAATGAGAGATGACATGTGCTAGTCATACATGCAGCAACATCAGCTGTGTGCACTTTCTAGTTTTTGGGTAACGTAAACACCACAAATGACAAAGCATGCACCGGATAGATAGCAGATGCTTGTTCATGTCAATGGTCCAAGACTTGGCCATCACATGTCCTGGAATTTTGGATACTGCTTCCTAGGCACTTGTTGGTGAACCGACCATGAGTCAGGAACATATACTGACTAAGTGGGTACCGTGTTATTGATACAGAAAGCCAAAGGTGAACCACAATTGTAATATCACGCCACAATTGTGGTCATATGACAGAGCCACAACTCTCCTGTGGCAGTGGTGGACCAGCAGACCAAGAAGCATGTGGCCACATATTTCCAGTGATCAATAGCACAGAGGTGTCTGGTTCATGTGTGTGGGCCAATGTTGATCCTCTATATTTTTAGGGGTCTATGCTGTCACAGTTACGTCCAGGTCTAGTCAGGAGTCAGTGGCGGCTATTCCTGTATCTACTGAGTATCCTTCGGAGATCAATGGAAGTAAAGCCAATAAGGGTAACCACATGGGGATGGTCCCACCCTGTCACTGCAGACATGTTATGAGACTGTCAACAGGGCAACCTTGGTGTGCTGAGTGAGATCATATTTTAGGAGTCTTGTACCGGCAGGTGTCATTACAACATTTGTAAAAGGGTTGGCCTATAAAGTTCCCACTGCATCTGGGAACATCATAGCCTCTGTGTTGATAATCTCACAGCTATTCACCACGCACAGCCCATCAATATGTTGTGAGCAATGTGAATCAGCATGTGAACTGTCAAGGTCCTAACATGTGTGGACTTTTCATGCACATTATCAGAGGTTGCTGGTTCTGCTGGAGGCACCATACCCAATCCCTGCATACGGGCATGGTAATTTGTCACACTTTGTCGCTCATGCATACATGAGACCCAGAAAAGGGATAGGCCATGATTTGGGTATTTGGAGACAAGTTCCTAATTATGGTACGATAAATAAGCAGATTATGCTAAATAACTTATTTGAGTATGCATTGAAGAACCACCTGACAAAATACCTCCGGAGGAATTTGAGGGTTAGAAAAACAAGTATGATACCTATGTAGCACAAGGAACCTTTAGGGTAACACACAGACAGGTGCCAATCAGGCTGACAGGATGCAGGGTCAATCAGGATCCAGCAATTTCACAAGGTACATACTCAGTGGTCTGACTAAGACTGGTCAGTGGAAGAACAAGACAGTTGACATGGAAAACTGTGTTTGTCCTGTGTTTTGGAAGGTGACACATAAACCCAAGGGCTGTGTTACACAGCTTATTTTTATGCATAACAGTATAATCGAAAAAATGGCAGCTTCTATGCTGTTCCAAGCATCTGTAAAGGCAGTGAATGTTCAAATGGCTGGTCTGCATGGAGATGCTCACAGGTGTGTGCTGCATCAGTTTCTCACAAGTCCTGTAGGTGAGATTTGAGTTCAAATGGCCAACAGTAACTTTCACATGGGAAAGCAAACTACAGGTGAGAACAGGGCTTAGAGACTACTAGCCAGTGCATTATTTAACCTGACATCTATGCAGACAGATGTACAATGACTATGGTGTGCCATACTTAAGGGTGAAGCACACTGGATTAATATTGTTAGTCTGTGTGTGTGTAGAGGAGGGAATATCTGGGTACACATATTACCATTCCAGGGACCTCTAAAGACGGGTGGGGTGAGACCAGGAACATGGGTGTGTCAGGACTTAGGACATGGGCTGACATTAACATGGAATGTCATGTGCGCAGTGCTTGTCATAGATGTGGCACTTGTGCTCTCTATGTTCTGCTTATATGGAATTCTAGTCATACATGGTCCTTGCAAAGATAGGTGATGTAACAGTTACTGCTGTCAAGGGTGTGGCCATACATTAATGTTACAGTTGCAATTGCACATCCCCTGCCTCATGTATGATGCATTTTGTTCCATCATTGACTGATGGTGTCTTAGTTGTGTACCATATGCTGCAATGAATCATGTTGCCAACATGTATGTGTGAAATAGGTGTGGTCCTCTGAAGTTTCCCTTCAAAGGTGAAATGTACAGTATATATGTCATTTACAGTGTGTGTGAAAGTGACTGTTGAATAATACACATCACAATTGCTTTGGAAATTTCTGTGTCCTGATCGGTATATCAGCAATGCTCCATGAGGCTACACTCCTGTTCTGATAGTTAGAGCTAAATGTGAGTAAAAATGATTACCCAGACCATGATATGGTGATTATTAAAGGTGTTTATTTACATATGTTGATACAGTGGTGATGGTGAGTTGATTCAAAAGAAATTGTTGACAATATTTTGACACCTACGCAATCCTGCAGCTGTGTTTGGTTGGTCCCCCTCATGTTGCTGGCCAGCATCCTCCTCTTCCTCCTCTTCAGGCATTTGTGGCTCTGATTCTAATAGGGGAATGTTCCTTCGTACACAAATGTTGTGCAGGATGGCACATGTTAAAATGATCTTGCAGACCATTGCTGGTGAGTATAGGAGGCTGCCACCAGTGATGTTGAGGCACCTGAATCTCGACTTCAGGATGCCAAAGGTCCTCTCGACTATGGTGCGTGTCCTCCTATGTGCCTCATTGTAGGCACGCTCTGCTGCAGTGCTTGGATTGCCAAATGGTGTCATAATCCTTGGCTGGATCCCATACCCCTGATCAGCTGAAAGAGAAAATGATTGAGATCATGTTGATGTAGCTTACCCATATTAATATCACCTTGCATGGCACTAGTTGTCTTGTGTTGTCTGTGACTCTTGTGTTATTGTGTTGATTCCTAGGCTTCTAGGATGTACCATCAGCATTGGGTTGTTTCCTTGGCTGAACGAGTGTTTGCCTGCTGACCGGTTGTCAACAGTATATTTTGGGAGTTGCAGTACAGTAGGTACTCCCTAACATTGTGACTTATGTTACAAGTGTCCCTGTGTCTTCACTGGGGGTGATATGATAGTTCCATACACAGATTCAAATTGACAGTGGTGGTAACATGTTAGCATCTATGTACCCTGGATATCCCATACCTTTAGACATATGCAATGGATTAATTTAAACATCAGTGAGACGCTTACATTTTGCAAGGTGACAATTAGCCAAACTTCTCCATACATTGTGATCATTGACGTCTTAACATTTGACTGTGCACTAATTTCACATGTGTGACAAGTTCACTGCAGACCTATCAAACATGCATAGCGGTGTCACAACCTCAGTGTGTTCCTGTTCACATGTCACTGTCATGGTGTATGTGTTGTTTGTCATAGAGGATTGTTGTGCAGTGTGTATATAAGTAGGTTTCTGTACTTACCAACAAGTAGTCCATTGCCATATCGTCCATCCTAGAAGTGTTGATTGATGGTACAGGGACGGAAGATGAATGAATCATGTACACTCCAAGAATACTTTGCCACAATGTTGGTGATCAATCCCTGGTGATCCACAATGGCCTGCACATTGATAGAGTGTGTGTGCTTCCTGTTGCGGAATAGATGGTCAGTTGCAGCAGGTGGCACAAGGCAAGGTGGTACATGTGTGCAGTCAATGGCACCAAGGACGTGTGGAAATCCATTAATGAGGTAAAAGCCCTGTTTGGTCTCCTGCTGCTTCTGCTGTGTGTTTGGGTAGCAGATGTGGCGGGGTGTGAGTGTGATGATGGAATCCAGTACCTTGGGCAGGAAGGCGGAGAATGATGGCTGTGAGATCCCAGCAACCAGGGCGCCAGTGGTTTGAAAGGAGCCACTTGCCAACATGTGTAGTACAGCTAGCAGCTTGGTTTCTGGTGGGATGGTGCGGGTGTCTGCAAGCTGGGTGCCAACTGTGGCTCAATGTTGCGCTGCAGCTGCTGAATGGCTTGCCAGTTCAACCTGTACCTCTGGATGAATTCATGTTCCCTGAGGCCATGAAGGGTTGTCCTGGTGCGGAATATCCTCTCCTGCCTTCTGCGTTGCATTTGGGGTCCCTGCTGGTGTTGTGGAAGCTGCTGTTGTTGTTGCTGTGCTCTGCACCTGCTCTGCACCTGCATGCACGCTGGATGAGAAGCACTTCCATGTCTTCCTTTTGCTGCTCTGCTGTTGCTTCTGTGTGGTTTCATTAAATACAGGTGTGTTCGGCCCATTTTAACACCTGCCCTGACCCAGGCATTAATTATTGACGCAAATCAGGCTGTGCATAATTTTCCAACTCCGCCTCCCGGCCGTGCGGGATTTTTGCGCGGTAGCATAAATACTACGCACAGGTGTTTGTGCCATTTTTGGGACGGGAATGCCTACCTTGCATATCATTAACACAAGGCGGTTTCCTGCATCCAGAAAATGACGCACACGGCGGGATTTTGACGTCTGCGGGCTCAGGTGTCAAAGTTTAAATATGGGGCAAGGTTTGCGCCAAATGTGCGTCAAAATTTTTTATGCACATTCGGCGCATACAAAGTATAAATATGCCCCTCAGCATGCAAGGTCCCCCAACCAATTTGAAATTCCAAAAAGTCTGTTTCACGTAGTGATCGTGCACACTACTGATTAGGGTAACCCAGGAGAAGTGTGTGCAAAGCCCAAAGAGGTTAATCCTAGATATTACTGGTTGATCCAATAAGTGAGAGTGGGGAAAGGAGCAGAGTTGGTGAACCCCATTAACATCCTGATTTAATGCCTGCCCATGTTTCCAACTAATTCTTACATGCTGGGGAGGTTTGAGGGGTTTGTGGGCTACTGGCTGCAGCAGAGCCACATCACCAGGATCCCTGTCTTCTATTGTCTTGGGATGTATGTATGTGGAATGCTAGGATTAGAAGAGGGAAGACAGATCCCTTTTCCAAGGTTTAATTTGAGACCTATGTTTCTAATATTGTTTCTGTTCTATATAAACAATGACAATTCTGTTCTTGACTATTTCTTTTTCACACTCCAGTTTACAAGTTGTAGAAATAGACATAGCCCAAATATCACTGTAACATCAGCCTGATATTTAGGAACTGTTTCTTCCACAATTGCTAAATGTCCATATTTTTTCAACAACTGTGTAGAAATGTTCTTTTTTCACATAACCAAATGTCCCATATATATAGATCAATCATGTTGCTTGTATCATAAATTATAACCTTATTACAGGACTGGTGCCAATCTGGCTGAGAATGAAAATTGCCTGCTCAATTTTAATAATTTGTAAAAGGTGCACTTGAACATTTGAATATGAAGTAAACAAAAACAGTAATGCCGGGGAATGCTTCAATTAATCTTAACCACTACTCAGAATGCACTCCAGTCAATTTTTATTTTGCCCATTATGCCACATCTTATTAGACTCAGACATGTGAAAATCAGCCTTGATCCTTCTCCAATAGGAACAGTCTAGTTTGACCTGCCAAGTCAGGTCCTCTCTGAAACACAACATAAGCAACCCAAGACCTGTTTCACCACAGTTTGGGCTCTTCAGTCAGGTGCAGCTTGGTAACAGTTGTACAATGAGCACAGGACCCATGTCTGGGCATACAGGTCACACTTAGATCATCGCTCTAAAGTAAACAAAAAGGTGAAGAGAGGGATGCTTGAATTACTCTCAGTCAATGGTTATTACTTAGGGCTGCATCAAAGAACTTTCTTATTTTTTCCACAATGCCTCCTCAGATTAGGCACCGCCATGTGCAAAGCAACCTTGATCCTCCTCCAACAGGAATCCAGCCTGATCTGCCAACCCCATTCCTCTCTGAACCACAACACAGGCAAACCAAACCCCATTAAACACAGGTTGGGGCTCTTCAGTCAGATGCAGCTTGGTTCCAATAGTATAATCAGCATGAGCCCCACATCTGGGCATAACTGTTGCACTAGGATGTCACAGTGAAGGAAACAAAAGTGTTGAGTGTGATGCTTGAATTTATCTCAGCCTCTGATATTAACTCAGGCCACACGCCAGTCCATTGTTTTTTTTTTGTCCACCACGGACCCTCAGATTACACGCAACCATGTGCAAATCAGCTCTAACAGGAAAAGGTCTGCCCAAACTGAGAAGCCAGGTCACCTCTGAACTGGAACACAACCAACCCAAGACTGACTACACCTTAAAGGGGATTCTTCAGTCAGATGCAGCTTGGTCACAGTGGTGGAAGGAGCACAGTAACTACATCTGGGCATACCTGTCATACTTAAAGTGTCACACTAAGTAAGAAATAAATGATGGGTAGGATGCTTGAATTAATCTTACCCACTGGTAATTACTCAAGCCACATTCTAATCCATTGTGTCAAGTTTATTGTTGAGTTGTGCTCCTTTACTTACAACTCTTGCAAAAATTAAAACAGACAATAAAACAATAGAAACATACACATGAATTTAAAAGGATGCAAAATCTTACATCGAGTTGTTGTGACAACTACATACAATTTTAAATACATTTAATAAAACCTTTGCCAGCAGCTAAAGGTCAGACAATTCTGTGAAGTGTGAACTGGGAGGGTGCTGCCATCTGCAGCTGCCCTTATCCACAGTAAGATGTAAAAAGATATAGCCTTCCATAATACCCAGTAAGGTGCACAGTGTGCAGGTCTGAATTCAATGGTGGGATAACACGTTGCATATATTTGCATTATCTTCTGCAGCAGGAAGTGTAGCCATTATTGGAATGCAAGTAAAGTGCCCACTGCACATTTCTATAATTCTGTTGGACTCTTATCCCTAATAAATCCTATAGATCAATATGGTCACCCGTTGAATTGGTCAGTGGGCTGTATGTAAGGTATGTCTTCAGTCCAAATGTGAGGCTAAAAATAAGTACCACACATAAACAACATGCACATAGTTCAGGGATGCTTTGCTGGCTAATCTTCAAATATGCACATTTCACTACTAGTTGTGAAGCTGGGCTTGTTTATGCATTGGCACAGGGAGTGCTTAGCACCCGCCTGACCCATCTTGCTATTTTTGTTTCCACTTTTGTGAGAAGCTTAACAGATCATCAGTTCAGCGGCCATTCTCCTGGAGCAAAGCAAGCCAGCACAGCCTGCCTTTACATGAGTATTCCTCTTTGACTGAAGGGAGCTCTTAATAGTTGTCTCTGTTCCGTGCAAGAGCATATCAGATGTGGCACATCTTCTTTGCCATTACCATGTAGGTGGCAAATGTTCTGTGTGCAGTTCTGGTGAAAGGGAGGAAGATCTGGTGGAGAAGGAAGCAGATCTAGGGGGTACTTCAAAAACATCTCCTTGACTGTACTTCTGTACCCTGTGTTGAAGTATTTTTCAGATGCTGCTGTTCTGTAATTATTTGGAGTCAACCAGGCATGGGCTCTGTGTGCTAAAGCAGCTTTCTCTTCGATCATTAAAAGAGATTTTATTGGTTTTCTGGACAGCTTTTTAAAAAATGGCTGATAGAAGTTTCCCAAAGCTGGGTTAGCCTTGTGATTTATAATTATTAATAGAGATAGTCTCTGGCAACCGAGATGTCCCTATTCTGGAGCGCCTGTCATAGGTGAAAATTCAGGGTGTTGAAGCCAGCCTCCCTAATTTTATTCCAACAGTTTATGTAGGCCCCTCTCAAGCCAGAGTTTGCCTCTGCAGGCCAAATACAAAGCCTAATCTGAGCCAGAAATGTGTAATTAGGGAGACTGAAAATTAATCTGTGCGCTCTTGCTCTGTGCTTTCCAATATGTTGGTGTTTCTTCTTCTCAATAGTTCACTCCCGTACATTATGGTCGGTAGAAGCTTGGCTTGTGCAACCCAAAAAAGGGGCGTCAGTGTTGGTCCTGCCAATTTTCTCTTAAGATTCTTGAGCGTTATGGTCAGTACCAGTACCTTCTGCTTTATTGCCTCTTTTTGGGGAACAAATGATCTGTTTTTGTAGATGATTATGCCCAAATATTTATATTAATCTGCTGAGTTGATCCACATTTTGGGCGAATACCAGGCTGGTGGTTTTCTCTTGTTGTTTTAATCAATCTAGTTTAGGTTTTTGCTACGTTGATGTTCAGTCCATTTTCAATTGAGAACTCTTGTTTAGTATTAAGCAGGCGTTGCAGCCCCACCTGAGTGTGACTCACCAGGCCAAATCGTCAGCATATAGGAGTCTGGAAAGTATCATGCCTCCTAATTGTGGGGTATTTAGCTTTATGTGTCAAGTATGCCAAAAAGAGATTGAGCAGGGTGGGTACAAGAACACACCCTTGCTTCAGCACTTCAGTTGTTGGAATTTGTCAGGAGAGGTGTATTCCAGTATCCAGCTTGACCTGAACCCATGTAATTGTGTGAAGCAAGATGAGCACATTCAGTAGGGCCTGATGAATGTTCCAATGGGCCAATTTGTGCCAAAGTTTGCCCCTGTCAACATGATCAAAAGCTGCCCTATAGCCTTTAAAGAAGTGATGCAGGGACATGCTAGAGTCTTTTGTTGCATCAAGCAACATTGCTAAGATGTTAGTTGTAGTGCTCATCAGCTTGGAGAACACCGTCTGATTTGGCAGAATTATTGCTTGATTAGAGGCTCTGGTAGTTAGTTCTTCATGCAGTGTCCCAGCAAAATATTTAATCTCTTTGTCAATAAATGCAACAAGGAAGTAGTTTCTTTTTTTACCAAGGATTTATGCCCACTCAGGGGTGGATTCTAGGTCATATCCAAGAAGCTAGCAGTACCCCCTCAAGCCAAGTTTGTGAAAAGACTGGTTTGAGTACCTACTCTGAGTATTCTGCTTCGTGCTTGAAGAAAGTAGGGGTGGTACCATTTGGGTGCAGGCCACTTCTCATCTGCCCTTTGCTACTTGATGTCTAACTAGCTTGTTGTGTGTTGATGACTGAGTGTTTAGTTGGCCTGCATAGGTTGGAATGAAGCTGGTGAATGACAGTCTGCCTTCTGGTCATTGTTATTGGAGGTTGCTTGCAGGGATCCTGCTTGGGCCTGGCTAGAAGCACTTTTAGCCAACTGCTGCTTAAAATAGTCATAAAGAAAATGTGCCCAGGTTGTCGAGATATTTGGGAGGTGATTCCTCCATGGGCTGGGCACAATAGCTTGTTAGCCGTTTCCCAGCAACATGTGCTGTCATTGTTCTCTATGTCTTAGAGCATTTTGTCCCAAAGGTAATCTTCCTACATCTCTTTATGACCCACTTCAGCTTGCTTAACAAGGTTTTTTGCTGTCTCAACACCAGTTGTAGGTTTGGATTCCATTGCCTGGGATGTAGGGTTCTTAGTGTGTTATTTACCATCCTTTTAGATAACTTAAATTGAATAAGTAGTGATTGGGGTATACTGTTCTGTTGCCCAGTATGATTAATTTTGGGTCATGCTTTAATTAGGGTAGCAAGACTAGCCACAAGTTCTTCGGTGAAGCACTCCCATATTTTTAAAGCGCTGTTGGATGTTGCCTTTATTTATGTTAACAGACTCATCGCTGTTGTTTACAGATCATTTGTAGCAGAAGGGGAGTGTTTGATTCTCTTATAGATGACAGTAAACACAGAACCAGGTACCTCTACTGTGTGAAAGAATGCAAGGCATATAGCGACTATCTTCCCCAAAAGGTGACGATAGTCGCTATCTGCCTTGTCCCCTAAATTATATGAGTAGACCTTGTGAAACAGTGAAAGAGTAACAAAGGTGTAATCTAAAGTCGAGCTAGATGTGGTTGAGTGAAAAGAAGCTGCCGGTGGATTGCCTTCAATGAATGGCCATTGAGGGCTTGGACGTTTAAGTGTTGTAAATTGTCTAAAAGTTGTCTGCTGGTTTTGTTTGGTTTACTGTATCCATTTCAGCCCTGGGCTAGTGCGTCCCAATATATGGATTGGGCTATTGTGAAATCAAGCGAGGTGGAGAGGCCAAGGAGATGTAAGTTAAAGTCATCTGAAATCGCAAAATTAGAGGTTTCCTCTTCCTTCATGTACCTAAAAATCTCCTCCAGCAGCAGCCTTTAAACTGTCTTTAGGGTGGATATAGACACTGATGATTACCACCTCAATGTTAACCTGATGGTCAGTATTTGAGATCTTAACTGTTTTGATTGCCAGTGACTTGGACGGCAGTGTCCTTACTGAGCCAGGTCTTGTTGCAGAAACAGAAATTGACAGGCCACCCAGTAAGTGGCCATAATTTGCCCCTTTATATGACTTGGGCAGAAAAAATCACGAAGCTATGTAAATGAATTGGTTCCACAAGCCATATTTTCTGAAAAAGGATGATGTTGAAGTATTAAGTGTACTGTAAGACTTCAGGGTCTGATATTTTACTGCAGAGGCCACTAACATTCCATGAGCAAAAGCATAGAAGGCCTTGCCTATCCTTGGCAGCCGTACATTTATCCAGATTTTGTCATGGGCCCCAGAGTGCACAATTTACTATTCCCAAAATCCATCTATGGTCTAAATCCAAGGGCCCAGCTTTGTTTGAATTTGGCCCATGTTGTTTGTTAGGTACTTCCCTTTTCGATTATGTGTTCCCTAAACTCCATACTGAGTACAGAATAAGTGGGTTTATTTGTCCATTCACCCACTCTTGTTTGGTAGGGATGTAGCAAGGATAAAGTATATCCTGGTTCATAATAGGGGCTCAAATTCATTCCCTATTTTTTTATAGGTCGACCATTCTTTTAGCACTTTCTGGGCAATTACCATTGTACTCCAAGTGGCCTTGGTGACTTATCCACTAGGATGTTGTGTGTTTGATAATTGATACTCTGGCAGATTTTGCTTGTTGTTTCTTAAGTTGCCAGCGCCTGCAGTTGGAACAGTGGGATGAGTAGTACCTGTCATGATGTGCTCCTGTTCTGTGCGGATCCTCCCTCTGATGTGATAGCCCTTATCGCCAAAGCAGAATTATTGCCTAGGGCGCCTTATTGCACACTGCTTAAGGGAACATTGCCTTGAGACATGGTTCCTTTTTGGAGCCCTGGGAGCATCTGTTGTATTGAGCTGCTGACCCAAGTGAGTAAATGTTTGCTTTCTCTGACCTCGATGTTGCATGCCTCGTGCCCACTGTCTTTTATGTTTCCACAGTGTTACAGCAGGGCTGCCCCTCTTGGAGACAGTTATTAGGATAACTTTCTCCAGGTTCATTTGTACGCTGGTTTCCCGCTGATGTGGTATTTTTTAATTGGGGAGGTGATTCCAGATGTTCCCTATCTGCAGGTATAGCCACTATTCTAAATCTGGGGTATTTCCCATTTGCTTTGATGCAGCATTTTTGTTTGTTTCAGACCTTATTTTTTTACTTCTGTCTATATTGGGCAATATTTTGTGTTCTGGGACCGTGTTAGATTTAGAATCAGACTTTCCTGTAACTGCCAACTGCTCAGTTGAAGGAAGCAAACAGAGCCCCTTTAGTTGATCTACTGATGTTTTTATTTGGGCTGTTCTCGGCAGGTGTTAGCATATTCATTTGTTGTGGGCCGTGCATCTCTAAGTTGGTGGTTAGGATGTGAAACTGCATTCCTTGTAGAAGGTTGGTAGGTTGCTTGAGGTCTGTAAGTAGATCACTGAGCATAGTAGGAAGTGAAGATGATTTGTCTATGACATGTGCATAAGAACAGCTTGCTCTTGCAACAGCTGAGTGTCTGATTGGGCTCGCTTGATAAAGTGAGTTTAAATTCCAAAGCTTTTCATCAATGCCAGCAACAAAGACAGCCAAGGTATTTAGCAATGACAGCTGGATGTAAATTTTGTTTGACTGATATGGCAGGACTTCAAATGAAAGTTGCACAGTATTCAGGAGAGACATCCAAACACTGTCCATTTGCAATACGTTTTCAGGCCCCTGTTCAGCTTCAGAACCTTGTAGGCCAGCTGCCTGGAAAGAAGCCTGGGAAGGATCTTGAGCATACGATGTAAGCATCTCCTCCTATTCCTGGGTTCCAAGGTACGAGAAGTCTTTGCTCTTCCCTTGAACCCATGCCTGATCCTCCAGGTCAAAGTGCTCTTTCTGCACAGAGATAAGTGGGCCAGCTTACTTGCAGACTGGCCCACTTTGGTGGCTTTCTGATATACCTCCTGTGTCTGATTAGTAATTTGCTTGACAGGTAGTTGCAGACTCCCTCAGGGTTTCCGAGATCTGTGAGTTTGCTCACTTCAACGTCTCCGTATGGATCAGGGTCACTGTTTGGTGCACTTTCTACAGCTGCTGGGGATGGTTGCTGATGACCCAGACAGATTGTTCCTGATGACTGCTCATGATCTAGGTCAGTGGTTCCTACCATAGAAACTCCAATGATTCCGTCCTCCTTGGTCCGAGAGGGGACTTGTTTGCAGATTAGAGTCCCATCTGCCTCAAGTAGCCTGCCACATGAGGATTGTGTGGTGGCTTCAAGGGGGCTCAGGGAAGCTCAATCAGATTATTCACTTCAGGAATGATTAGCTTCCATTTCCGGTAGCAGTAGCGTGCTGAGAGTGGTACATTCTTCATTGCTGGAAAAAAAGGTGGGGGCTGCATCCTTCAGGGAACTGAATTTAGGGGCATATTTACAAGAAATTGGAGTAGGGAAGCTCCACAAGTATTTTTGCTACACTGCCCTACATGAATTTAAAAGGGCAGAAATGCACTGTATTTACAATATATGGTGCATTTCTGCCCTTTCCCCCCATGCTGGTGCACAATTTGCTGTCGAGCTCCAATGCAGCGACCCGTGCAACATGGTGGAACGGTGCCTGTGTTGCATGCAGTATTGTTTTTGTGCAGGAGGGGCCCCTTCCTACACAAAACAATCCTCAAAGATGTTTTCAAATTAAGATATTTCTCCTCGTTGCGCTTGACCTGGAGAGGCATACAGTTTTGACGCATTCCCAGGTTTATCGATCCTTGTAAATTTTGGAATGCATCAAAACTCATGAGTGTTGCTTAGGTAAACCCACTGCAATGCCAATGGAACAGCCCCTGACACAGTGTAAGGCAACACAGCAACATGCACTGTATTGCCTTACACAATATCTTTGAGGCCATGAAAATCCATTGAAAGTGGCTTTGTGTGGCCTTGTAAATATGGGTCTGCACTATGTACCACCGCAACATCACAACAGGTGATGCACCGGTGGCCTAAGGAGCTTGTAAATATGCCCCTTAGGGTATATATTTGGCTGAATGGTTGCAGAGTGAAGCCTTTGCAACGGTAGCTCCCATGAGTTTTAAGCTCCAGCTACTCAGGTTTCAGACTGATCCATTGAATCCATGTCAGATGTGGCACAAAGTGGCCCCTTTGAAGTTTATAGTTGGAATGGCTGAATGTTTTGTGTTACATCTTTTCCTTACAGGCCTTGTGGGGAGTGTTCTCCTAACTCTCCCCAACCTCATTAGTCTTGTCCTGAAGTTCTCCCGAGACATGTATGGGGGCCTAGTTGCAGAGATATATTGTGGTAGAGAATAAAGGCATAGGGGCACGCTTGTAGTTATGCTTGTATACACTTATGAGAGATTACAAAGATTTTAGAAGCTTGAGGAGGTCCTGCGCTTACTAGAAATGTGGACACATGCCACTGAGTCTGTGTGGCTTAGCTGCTAAGTGGCTGATGACAGCTGATGATGGTGTCAAGGACTAGCAAAAACTGGTGAAAGGTAGCTAGTAAATAATGGCTTTTTAGCTTGCGGGTTGTAAGTCGCTCTTGCTCATCGATCAGTCACTCATATTGATGACAGTTACTTTGCTGTTGACAGCCCCAAGAGGGATTGGGACCCCTCCCTAATGCCACTACACATCCCCTGAATGTGTCAGCCGTGATATACCAGGCAGGGGCAGAAGCAAGCTAATATTCAAGATCTGCCCCCTTGGTGCCTGTGAAGAATGAACTAGTGTTGGACCTGGCTTTTTGACAGGGTCATCCCCAAACTTTTTGCCTTCCTCCTTTTCTTTTTCTGACCTCAGTTTTGCTGGTTTTTAGACTCTGCGCACTTTACCACTGCTAACCAGTGCTAAAGTACATATGCTCTCTCCCTTAAAACATGGTAACCTTGAATCATACCTGATTGGACTATTAATTTACTTATAAGTCCCTAGTAAGGTGCACCCTGTGTGCATAGGGCTGGTAGATTAAATGCTACTAGTGGACCTGCAGCACTGGTTGTGCCACCCACTTAAGTAGCCCCCTTAACCTTGTCCCAGGCTTGCCATTGCAAGGCCTGTGTGTGCAGTTTCACTGCCACCTCGACTTGGCATTTAAAAGTACTTGCCAAGCCTAGAACTCCCCTTTTTCTACATATAAGTCACCCTTAATGTGTGCCCTAGGTAACCCCTAGAGCAGGGTGCTGTGTAGGTAAAAGGCAGGACATGTACCTGTGTAATTATATGTCCTGGTAGTGTAAAACTCCTAAATTCGTTTTAAACTACTGTGAGGCCTGCTCCCTTCATAGGCTAACATTGGGGCTGCCCTCATACATTGTTGAAGTGGCAGCTGCTGATCTGAAAGGAGCAGGAAAGTCATATTTAGTATGGCCAGAATGGTAATACAAAATCCTGCTGACTGGTGAAGTCGGATTTAATATTACTATTCTAGAAATGCCACTTTTAGAAAGTGAGCATTTCTTTGCACTTAAATCTTTCTGTGCCTTACAATCCACGTCTGGCTGGGCTTGGTTGACAACTCCTTGTGCATTCACTCAGACACACCCCAAACACAGGGTACTCAGCCTCACTTGCATACATCTGCATTTTGAATGGTTCTTCCTGGGCTGGGAGGGTGGAGGGCCTGCTCTCACACAAAGGACTGCCACACCACCTACTGGGACCCTGGTAGACAGGATTGAACTGAAAGGGGACCTGGTGCACTTCTTCGCCACTCTTTGAAGTGTCCCCCACTTCAAAGGCACATTTGGGTATAAAACAGGGGCTCTGCCCTACCTCATCAGACACTTGCTGGAGAAGAAACCTGAACCAGAAACTACAGCCTGCCAAGAAGAACTGCCTGGCTGCTCAAAGGACTAACCTGTCTGCTTTCTACAAAGAACTGCTGTCTTGTTGTTGGCCCGCTGCCTTGCTGTACTCTTGTCTGGCTGTGAAAGTGCTCACCAAGGGCTTGGATAGAGCTTGCCTCCTGTTCCCTGAAGTCTCAGGACCAAAAAGACTTCCCTCTTTCGCTTGGACGCTCCGTGCGCTGAAAATTTCAACGCACAGCTTGTTCCGCGGTGAGAAAAACGCCGCACACCGACGCTGATCGACGCGACGCTCTTGGGACGACCGAAAATCCGACGCACGGCTTCGCAAGGACAACGCCGCCCGACCTCTAGAGGAGAAATCGACGCGACGCCTGCCGTGAGATCGTAATTTTGACGCGCAGCCCCGCAGAACGACGCGCAGCCGGAAAACAAGCAGGAAAATCCACGCACAGACCCGGGACATCTGGTAATCCCCGCGATCCACGAAAAGAGACTGTCCGCGCGCCGGAAAATGACGCACGACTTCCCCGCGTGGAAAATAACGACGCAAGTCCGTGTGTGCTGAGGAGAAATCGACGCACACATCCTTTTTCCACGCACCTCTTCTTTTGTGGCCCTCTGAGGAGATTTTTCCACGCTAAACCAGGTACTTGTGCTTGAAAGAGACTTTTGTTTATATTCTAAAGACTTAAGACACTTTGTATCACTTTTCAGTGATATCTCTACAATTTCCCATTGCAACTTTATTCTTTTTGACCTACAATTATCCTGATAAATATTATATATTTTTCTAAACACTGTGTGGTGTATTTTTGTGGTGCTATATGGTGGTATTGTATGATTTATTGCACAAATACTTTACACATTGCCTTCTAAGTTAAGCCTGACTGCTCGTGCCAAGCTACCAGAGGGTGAGCAAAGGCTGATTTTGGATTGTGTGTGACTTACCCTGACTAGAGTGAGGGTTTTTGCTTGGACAGAGGGCAACCTGACTGCCAACCAAAAACCCCATTTCTAACAACTAGGCACTAGAGGCTGAGAAGCTGGGAGACCGAGTGGTTGTGGATTAAGAAAAACAAAGGACCGAGAGGCTGCAGCTGGGGCTCGAATGGCTGCATTGTACTGCGGGGTGAGAGAGCTCACTCGGCTGCAAGCCTCACCCAGCCTAGCCAGACCACTTCTGTGGACTCAGTAGACTAGTCCCACTGTACCACCTCCAACTGGATGACCAGCAGCCACTCACCATTCTATTTTTGTCCTGCCTTGTTACTCCCCTCGGAACAGTCCACACGTCACCCTTCTTGTTTTCCACCTCCTCCTCCCAGCGCCATATGGTGAACGGTGAAGTGTCGATGCAGTGCCAAATCAAATCACAACAGACCTCAGGTGGGGCAGCCGATGCAGGTCTCCAACGAGACATGCCTACTGCTGGATGTAGTGACCTTGCCTCCAAGGATCTGCCCCCTTTCACAGGCCTCAAAGACTTTAGCAATGACTTTACTGGGCTGGGCTGGACTGGGCTGGACTTGTTTCCAGACCTCACAGCTGATGGCTTGGAGCATCGAGCTCGCAGCCCTCCTCCACTCCGCTCAGCAGCAGGTCCCACCTCCACCTCCTTTTCCTAAGGTATTGTGGCAGGAAAGATGAAAGTGATCAGTATGGGTGCAACCCTTTGGTCAGGAAACATTTTGTCCCCATCAAGTAGCTTTAGATCAGATCCAGCCATGTGCAAATCAGCCTCAATCCCACTCAACAAGGTGTGGTATAATAATTACAATGAGTTAATTAACTTTAAACATTGACAGAATAAGTGGAATCAATAACGGTAATGCGGAGTTGCTCCACATGTTATAAATAAACCATTATCCTGCTCAACAAAAAAACCTGTGAATTGTGGAGGCAGCTCCTCACAAGCACAGAAAAATAACTTTCAATACTGTGGTCTCGGAGCATATGCAGAACAGGATCTCACTTCCCAGTGACATTAAGTAACAACACTAAATGATGGCAGCCTGGCCATTTGCTGATGAATACAACGCTGGGGGGTTTGAGGCTGTGAAAGGTGCTGCAAGGTGATCTGTCTATCAAATTGACATGTTTTGTGGCACGCAGCAGAGGTATTCTTTATGAACACTATACAAAGAAGCTCATAGTACAAATGCTCAGCAGTCTCCATTTCAGAACTTCAATTAAATTTTCATTTGTGCTTCAGTTTTTGCCTTTCATGACTGGCACAGCAGTCACATTTTCCCCAAGCACACCATATTGCCAGTCTTCTTTTAATAAGAATGCTAGGGTACTGGTAGTGACGCACCAGTGACCCAACTGGTCGTGGGCACTACCAGGACTGGTTGATGGAATGGAGGGTGGAGTTTTGTTAGCTCCCCTGCCTAAATATTAATAAATGTAAGTGACCCTCAGTCACGTGAGATCAGGGTATAGAATAAAGTGCGCCTGTAGGCGTAGCCAGGGACGGATAGATAGCGAGAGAGTGATACCTGCTGTCCCGCCTGCTGGCGATTATATAACAAACACCGTGTCCGGCTGGATCTTTATGGCTGTGACGAGCACTAATCACCAGACGTAATCATATCATTAAGGTTGGTCCACAACAGTAAACACAACATTGGCGACGAAGGTGCGTACCACACCCCATGGCAGCTGTGTGTCCCTCAGTGGTGCTCGTGCCACGTGGTTTTCCAGCACTGACTGCAGAAGGAAACCTGCCTCACATTTTTCCGCCTATCTCAGCCACTGCTGCACGATGTGCGTGGCCTCCTCACTGACACACATGGTCCCGCATCCTCGCCCTGAGTACAGCGTATTGGCAGGCCTTCCACGCTCCTGTGTTTCGTCTCACTGCCAGCCCTGGCATCACCTGCCACGCCCACTCCGATGCATGCAGTCCGGTGAATTTCACCATTAGATTAGCAGATTCCACACGGTTTCATTAAAAAAAAAAAATAATAATCATCATACTGAACGGTAAAGGAAACGCTTCTGATACCACAAACAGCACACCAGTAACAATCTCAAGATGAACACCATATCTCTAGTTGAGCCATTCCTCATAGAGGGTGCAACATCAGCACAAGCACCCAGATGGAAAGACTGGGTTGAAAGGGTTTTACTATTTTTCAAAGCTACCAAGGTCGAGAAAACCCAGAAGAGAGCCATGCTGCATCACCTTGGGGGAAAAGAAATATATAGAATTTCCAAAACGCTTACAGAATTCACCCCTAAAACTCACCTCACTCTCATTACCGCACTCAGGCAACATTTTGAGCCAATGGTAAATAAAGACTATGAACGGTTCGTATTCCACCAGGCCAGACAACAGCCTGAGGAGTCCACTGACTCGTTCTGTATGAGACTCAAGGAACTAGCCACAACATGTGGGTTTGCTGATGAGGTTGAAGAGATTAGGTGGCAGATCATCGAGGGGTGTGCCTCAGCAAAGCTGCATGAAAGAATCCTAGAAGAATCGGGAAGGTCCTTAGCTGACATTTTGACAATGGGGCATACGAAGGAACTGTCCAAAGCCAGGGCGTCCCACATGGAGGGTGCTCTCCAAAGACCCATCAAAGAAGAAGCGGTGATGCGGACACCCTCCAAGAAAAAATCTAAGACTACACACCCATCATCTCAACCCTGCGGGTACTGTGGAGGGGCTACCCACTGACCCGCTGATTGCCCAGCCAGAGGTAAGCAATGTGCAGGATGTGGCAAAACCATTTTGCGAGGGTATGCCATTCAAGCACAGCACGAATGACCTCAGCTAACATCAACATGGCCCAGAGCACTCCAGACAGGAGGAGTGATAAGGACGATGACTGTGAGAAGGAACACACTGTCCACTCTATCTTCGCCATTGGGAAAGCAACAGCAACATTGAGGCCTACAGCGCTGCCAAATACACGCTGGTGTGCATCCAACTTTGGCCGTCGTAGTCACCGGAGCCTCCATCAATATCATGTCATCTGACATCTATGACCAAATGAACCCAGCCCCTAGAATCAAACCAGCCTCAATCAAGGTGTATTAATATGGACGACATGCACCAACCGCCCTACAAGGTCAGTTCAAAACGACTATTACCTATGGACCCTGCTCTATCGAGACACAAGTGTACATTGCGGAAGGGGGCCAAGGTATGCTTCTAGGATGCCGAGCGGCCAAAGACCTTGGCATTGTCACGTTCACATTTGAAGTACAACAGGAATCCATTGCCAACACCCTTGACTTGTTCACAGAAGTGTTTAATGGCAACGTTTGCCTACGTGGTAAGGAGATACAGCTGCACATTGACAAGTCGGTACAACCAGTGGCACATTGACGTCGGCGCATTGCATTCTACTTGAGACTTCAAGTGGAGAAGGAACCAGATAAGCTTGAGAAGGCGGGAATCATTGAGAAAGTGAATGAACCAACACCCTGGGTATCTCCAATAGTGGCGGCACGGAAGACCAAACAGCCGGGCGAAGTGCGCATTTGTGTGGACATGCGCTTGCAAAATATTGTGATAAGGAGGGAGTGGCATCTGACCCCCACCATTGATGATATAATTAGTGAGTTAAGTGGGGCCTGCTGGTTCTAGAAACCAGACCTGCGGTCGGGGTATCACCAACTAGTCCTTGCTGAGGAACCCCGATATATCATGACCTTCTCTACGCATGTGGGCCTCCGACGATACCGGCAACTCAATTTTGGTATATCCAGTACGTTGGAGGTATTCCAGAACGTGATCCATGAGCTTCTGGTTGGCCTTCCTGGTGTTGTAAACATCAGTGATGACATTTTAGTATATGCCAGGACTGTACCGGAGCATCACCTCAGGCTGAGAGGCGTACTACAACGAATAAAAAACTCTGGACTAACCTTTCCCCGCCAGAAGTGTGAATTCCTGAGGCCCAAACTGCAATTCTTTGGATATGTGTGCTCTGCCGAGGGGGTGGCCCCTGATCCTGACAATGTGCGAGACATCAAGGAGGCATGATCCCCCACCACAGTAACTGAGGTCTGCAGGTTTCTGGGGACGGTCAACTACTGTGGATGGTTCATCAAGGGCCTCTCAGCGCTGACCCAAACCCTCAGGGATCTAACCAAGGCTTCCGAACCCTAGTCGTTGGGCCCAAACCAACAAGCCGCTTTTGATGCCACCAAGGCTGCCCTTACTGCTGACACCACCCTCCGGTACTTTGCCCCCAGCTATGAGACCACCATTGCCGTGGACGCTGGCCCAAGGGCTTTGGGTGCAGCACTACTACAAAAACAAGGAAACAAAGAGTGCCTGCTGTGCCATGACTCCTGGTGGGACTCGTGGTTCCAGGATTCTGCTGCTGATTCCTGCTGCTGGTGGCTGGACTTCAAACGCGGGCGCTTAAAAGCGCGCTGAGTTGCCCCGCTGCTTGTTGCTGCCTGCTGTGCCCTGACTCCTGGTGGGACTTGCGGTCCCAAGATTCCGGCACCTGATTCCTGCTGCTGGGGGCTGGACTTCAAACGCAGATGCTTCAAAGCGCGCTGTGTTGCCCCCCTGCTTGTTGCTGCCTGCTGTGCCCTGACTCCTGGTGGGACTCGCGGTCCCAAGATTCCGGCTGCTGATTCCTGCTGCTGGGGTCTGGACTTCAAACGCAGGCGCTTCAAAGCCCAGGCCAAGGGCAGGCCCATCTTCGCCCATCTGAGACCGTCTCGAGTCCGGGCCGGGCAATCCCTCTGAGCTTCAAGGTAGGATTGCTGAAGATCCGTGCTCCTGTTCTTGTCTAGTGCTTACCGTTTGCTGTGTAGTTCTCTTAAATATCCAATGGGGAAGCGAAAGGCAAAAGGAAGTCCTGTTGCAGGCCATGCACAAACTAAGATACCAAAGCTTTTTCAATCTACATATCCTCTTTCGAATTGCGTAATGAATGAAATTGAAACATTGATTGAAGAGGTAGAATCTATCTTAAATAAAAAGGAGAAAAATCTGCGGAAGGGATTGAAAAATGGCACTCTTACACCCTTTTTGTCTGCTAGACCCCCCTGCAAAAGCAGCACTCAATCCAATAGTGCCCTCCCACAGGGGTTAGTATCTCGGGACGGTAGTACGAACACTAGTCTGCCAGTATCTACTTCATTCCAACTTAACTCAGAAGCTCCATTACAAAGTGTGATTATTTATGAAATCCCTTGTTCTAATCGCTTTTCTTCCTTGAAACAGCAGGACCACACGAATGGCCAAGAAGGTCTCTCCTCCCTCTTGCGACGTGCTGATCAACAACCTTCTGAAGCTTGTAGCATCTCGCCCCAGGAGGATCTAGTCCCTTTGGTGATTGGTCTAAAAAAGGAAGTGGGAAAACTGAAATCACTAATGGCAGAAATACTTAACACCCTTAGATTAATTGGCCCGAGGAGAGTCTCTTCTTATAATCCTGAGGGAGAGGTAGCCTCTTTGAATGGTTTGCACCCTTCATCCCATGGATCTGTGTTGAATTCAAGCAGCTCTTGCTTGCCCAAGAGGTATGCCAAGGCCTCTGGATCCCCTCCAGCTAAATCTGTTAATATTTTATGTCTTCGGGGGATGCTAAAGTGCCATCGGGGCATCATCTACGTGTGGAATTGGAGTGAGATTCGACATCTGCTTATGGTCATCGCACATATTTTAACAATGGTCATCCCATTTACATGTGCAAAGTTCCCCCATTACCTTCTAACACTTGGGAAGATAAAGCCTCACTCTTAAACAAGGTCTCACATTGGTTACGCCACACTAGGCAATGTGGCTCTATTATCCATTCGGAAATATTATTGGCTGATCGATCGATTCAGCAGCTACCTTGGCCCCTGGGATGTCATAAAACTTAAACTGGCTAGTCCCCATTTGGTAAAGGGTCTGCTATCCATGGAGGCCCGGAACCTCACACGGAAGGGAACTGATATTTTTCTTAGCGGCAGTTAGCCTGAGAATAGACCGCAGGGCCTGACTCCTCTTTCTACCCTGAATCCTACATCTTCGATTGAGAGCCTCGGGTCTCCAGTCTCCAAAGAAGAATTGTTCTGTGTGCCTTCGCTAAGGAGTCTGAATGTGCATTTGAGAAATCAAACCTACGCGAGCTAGACGGCCTGGCTGTTACATCAAATATTGATTGACTGTATCCCTCTATATCCTACAAAGGTGCCAATGACTTGTCTTTTATTGTCACACCTCACTCTAATGACTCTCAAGTCTTGGAAGCTCCGATTCCAAGGAGTGTGGCCCCTCTTTCCAATGACATTATGGCAACTGAAAACTGTGTGGAGAATCCTGTTGTGATTAATATTTCCGATAATCCCCATGAAGGTGCTTGCTTTATCGATCCCTTGGGGATGAAATGTTTGTCCTGGAATGAGGCTGGAATCCACAACAAATTAGTCGATGCTGACTGGGGGAGTACATAGACAAATGTAATATCTGTTTTTTCCAGGAAACTTGGGCTACCCTTAATGTATATAGACGGGGATTCTGTTCCTTTTTGAAAGAAGCCAAACAGTTCCCTGCCGGCAGGGCAGCAGGGGGCCTTATTACCTGGATAAGAATGACTGAGGTGGGTAGAGTTAAGGAAATACCTGTGGATTTGACTGATATTCTGGCTGTATCTATACAGACCCCCCATGGTGTACCTGTGCTGTGTATTAATATTTACAATACGCCGGATCTTCCCAATCAGCTGTCTCCAACTATCCAGATGTTGTATTCTTTTGTACAAAACTTCCACCCAACGCATTATATTATTATAGCTGGGGATTTTAATGCGTCTATTGAGCCCAAGGTAGTTTTCTGTGAGGTTACGCAGTTAGAATACTCCATGTGGAATATTCCCCCATACTCATCCAACATGAAGCCCCCTAAAATCAGTAACAGGGCTCTTCAGATTATTGATTTTATGATATCCTACGGCCTTCATCCAGGCAATGGGCATTTTCCTTCAGATAACCCTGCAAAAGCAACCTTTTTTAGAGGATCATACAGTAGCATTTTAGATCTTGTTCCTATTGACATGAGGATTTGGCACTATATAAAAGATGTAAGGGTTGGAAATCAATATACCAGTGACCATGCCCCCCTTCCATTATTGTACGACAGACAGCTCTTTTCAAGTACAGAGGTTTTCTCTGATTACGTAACCCCCAAAGCCCTGGAGATGTCTACTAATAAGCGTGTAGTGAGATGGGAGTCTTTTAGAAACTCTCATAAGCTATGGGGTAAACTGTGCGCCCTAGTTTCTACTCATCAGTTATTTGTTGGCGATTCCTCATATGCCTCATATGAGGTTATGAACTTGCATTGTGATCTTTTTTCTGCCCTTAAGGATATATTTTTTTAAACCGCTTGGGAGAATAGTCGTCCAGGAGCTCACCCCAGTCATAGGTGGTTTGATAAAGCATGTAGGAAGGCTAAGAATTCTTTGATAAAAGCAATAAGATCTAAAGATAGAGGTCGGATAATCCAAGCCAGGTGCAATTATGCTTCTACACTCAAGTTTAGCAAAAACCACTGGGATGAGACATCATGGAAAGAACTAGTTTGGGCTGCCAGGGATTCGGATTCTAAATGTTTCTGGGCCCTGGTGGCCAGAAATGGGGGTAATGAAGATCTTAGGCCAGAGTGTTATATTCCCCCAGAAATCTGGTCTAGCTATTTTTCTGAGTTGTATAGAGCTGTGCCCGATTGTGCCACTATAAATTATGGCAAACCATTATATCTCTCCTCGACCCCAGCTAACTTGATACCTTTTACACTGAAGGAAACTGAGATTGCCATTAAGGCCCAAAAACCTGGAAAGGCCCCAGAGCTAGACGGCATCCCCTCGGATTTGTTTAAATGAGACACGATCCAATGGGGCCCTCTTGTCAATAAGGTTTCAAATGCTGTTCTGGCAAGTGGAATTTATCCCCGGACCTGGAAGGGAGCAATTATCGTCCCCATATACAAAAAAGGAGAGCGGGGCATCCCAGGAAATTATAGACCCATTAGCCTCTTGGACAACTTACAAAAGATCTTCTGCTACCAGATATTAAGAAGATAAAAAGAATGGATTGTAGAAAATCAAGCGCTCATCCATCTTCAGGCAGGCTTCAGGAATAAAATAAGTACAGTTGGTCAGGTATTTCGCTTCCTTACCATCAAATGGAAAACTGTGGATGCGGATGCAGGGAAGCTATTTGTTGCATTCGTAGACCTGAAGTCTGCCTTTGATCTTGTTCTATGTTGTAAGTTATAGGAGGTTATGAGTAAAGTGGGGGTGCCGGGCCCCATGCTAAACGTAATCAGAGACCTGTACTCTGAGAACTTTGCCAGAATTCGATGGGGGCCAAAAGGAGAGTTAGCAACTGAGATACCCATAGGTCGAAGGGTGAGATGGGGTTGTGTTTTAGCTCCTACTCTCTTCCTTTTATTTATAAATGCATGTATTCCGTATCTTTTGGACTGTGTTAATGATGCTCATAGAATAGGAGGCCTTAAGACCCCATGCTTAACATTTGCAGATGACACTTTATTATTATCGCAAACGGCCGTTGGTCTTTCCAATTTGCTCGCGAAGTTTGTGGGTTTTTGCAAAGACCATGGTCTGGAAATCAATTCAACTAAAACTAAGTATATGGTTTTTGGGGATACAAAACATAAAACGAAAAGGCGTATATATCTAGAGGGTAATGCATTGGAGAGACTTTAAAT
This sequence comes from Pleurodeles waltl, assembly GCF_031143425.1. NCBI lineage: Eukaryota > Metazoa > Chordata > Amphibia > Caudata > Salamandridae > Pleurodeles > Pleurodeles waltl. The sequence goes on along the minus strand of NC_090437.1, from coordinate 2,724,581 downwards.
ATCTTGGGATCAAATTGGAGGACTCTCACAAATGGCTTGCCCGTTTATTAAAATCATCTATGAGTTTTAAACAAAAGTCGGACTGCATCGTGAGATATGCATCTAGGTCTTCCAGATTTGCCATTACCCCTGCTACGGAAATATATAAAGCCCAAGCAAGGGGTGCAGTCCTGTATGGAGCAGAGCTATGGGGTTATTGTAACCTGGAGGACTTAGAAAGAGCCGGAAATTCTTTCATAAAGACGCTACTAAAAGTACCTATCAGCACCCCTATTTTGCCAATTCGGATGGATTTAAATCTCCATTCTATTGCACATATCACCGCTCTAAGACCGTTAAAATACTGGATTCGGATTTGGTCATCAGACATTTTTGGTCCGTATCGATTTTGGCTGAGCGACCTGATGAGTACTAGTATTACAAACAAAGTTAGCTGGTGTACCTATGTTCAAAAATCTTTTATTGATCTTGGGTTGGGAAGTTATTGTACAGTTCCTTCCCTTCTTCCTAAAAATGCTATTCAGATTGTGAAGGATGCCTATTGGCTAAATGTTCAAACAGCTAAATTAGCAGAAGTGCCCATCTCTGGTATGATTAATAGCTTCTTACAAATTAAATGTCACTACGAATTCGAACCTTATATGGATGCAATATTATCCCAATTTGCACGTGTACTTTATATCAGATTCAGATCAGGGTCATTTCCTCTATGCACTTTAACGTACAAATGGCCCAAGTCTGAAAATCACTCTAAGTTATGTCAGATGGGCTGTGGGATTGTTGAATGTGTTGCTCATGTTCTTTTCCGATGCCCAGCGTATTTCAACCAGAGGGCTCGCTGGATTGTGCCGCTATGCAAATCCTTGGGCCTTAGGAACTGTTTACCAGCCCTTAGGATTTTGAAGTCAGATCCAAATGTGATAATTGCATGCTCTCTGACAAAGTTCTTTGAAGCCATTTTGGCATCTCAGATATAGAATTTAATTTTAAATCATCATTTATAGTGTTGTGCGCTATTCGCACTGGGAACCGCATCTTAACAGTTTTAACATTTACATACAAATTACGATTAGTAGCACATATTCAAGTGATATTTTGATATAGAGTTGATAACGCATGTATTTGGGCCTGATCTGTATATTTATTTAATTTTTCCCACTATTTTAATGGTCCATTTTTAACTTATATTTTTTAATGTTGCATTTAAAAGTTACTCTTTTTTATATTTTATCTTATCTTCTATGTTTTATATTGTGCTTTTCTGGTATATTTTTACCGAAATAAAGCGGAATTGAATTGAATTGAGTGGTATCTTATTGCTTTTGCTAGACGGTCTCTGACAGACACAGTGCAGCGGTACTCGCAGATTGAGAAGGAGGCCATTGCAGTGCTTTGGGGCTTCACACATTTTCACCTGTACGTATATGGCCATCCTTTCACAGTGACCACCGATCAATAGCCGATATTCCCGCTGTTCAACGGGATCGCCTCAAAGCCACCCCCATGGATAGAAAAGTGGCTACTATAACTACAAGACTACAATTCTCGCCTGGAGTACCAGGCTGGATAGAGCAATTCAGCCGACTATCTGTCTAGACACCCTAGAGCTGCCACGATGGAGGAGGAAAAGGAAACCCAGGATGTGGAGGAGTTTGTATGATACATAGCTGACCAATCAAGACCGCTATCCCTGTCTATAGAGATCATAGTACAAGAAACAGTCCAAGATAACTGCCTCTAAAAAGCCTTAAGTGCCACACATACCAATCAATGGCATGCAGTAATGAAACAGTGGCCACAACTAACCACTGAGATCAGATGCATCATGGAAAGTTTGTATCATGTTTGGCAAGAGCTAACTACTGATCCAGGGGGGTGTTTGCTACGGGGGCATCGGACAGTTATTCCTTCCTCCCTCACTGACCAAGTGATCCAGTTAGCTCACCCTGTAAAACAGGGGATGGTCAAAAAGAAGAGTCAGTTGAGAACCAAGATCTGGTTCCCATTGATGGACGAGAAGGTAGAGGCCCTATTCCACTCATGTCAGTGGTGTCAGGTTGCCCGAGATCCCAGTCGACCTGCTCCGGTGGAAACAGAAGAGGGACCCTGGCAACCATGGGTTTCTGTCAGTCTGGACTTTGGGAGCCTCCCTGATGGGAAGCACACAGAAGTCATGATTGAGGACTACGCAAAGTACCCAGAAGTGGAGATTATTTCCTCTTTGACAGCTGAGGAAGTGACCCCAAAGCTTGAGAAGGTCATGGCTACCCACGGTCTAATATCAGTGTTGAAAACAGACAATGGACCCCCTTTTCAAAGTTATCAGCTGTCATCTTACCTAAAGCAACAGGCGTTCGCCACAGGAAGCTCACCCCTCGCTGGCCTCAAGCAAATGGAGAGGTAGAGCGGTTCATGCGAACCCTGAACAAGGTTATCCGCATAGCCTCTGCTCGCCACCAATCTTCTGAACTAGCAATATACCCATTTTTGAGAGACTACCATCAAACCCCACACTCTACCACTAAACTAGGGCATCTTTGTATGGGACGCGCGGTTATTGATTCCATCCTCCACCATCACCTCTGGCGACCTGACCCCACAGATGACCGTCGAGTATATCAGAAGAGAGAAAATGCGAACCAAAGGGCCTGCCTCCACCAACAGGAGCGAACCTCTGACCTTAGGATCGGGGACTTAGGGCTCCTCAAGGATCAGTCCCAAGGTAGTAAGTTCCGACTACCGCTTGAGCAACATCCCTGGACAATCGCTCGCTGACAGAGTTCCCTGATCGTTGCACAGAGAGAGACGGCCACCATCACTTGGAACATCTCAGTTTTCAAAAGATTTTACCCTCCTACCTGCCCGCCCCTGTCGGAGAGTGATCGATCTATCCAATGGTCCAGTCCCAGCTTGGAGTCCTATGACAGCGACTCTTCTTTTCCAGCTCTGTCACCTCCATCACCCCAACTGAGTCCAGTCCTCGAACAAGACTGCCAAGGAGCAAGCTCTCAAGGTTGGCAGACTGAAGATCACTCCACTCAATCTAGGCGTACCAGATACGGACTGAGGGAAAATGCAGCACCTTCCCAGAAGCTACAAGATCATCTTGTGTAAGACCATGTGACACTGTCTCTCATTATGTGCTATGTCGTGTTTTCATTAAAAAAAAAATGTTTTGTTTTGTTTTAAGAAGTAATGTAGTGTTGCGCCAGTGAAGCAACTGGTCACAGGCACTACCATGGCTGGTTCGTGGAATGGGGGGGAGTTTTTTTAGCTCCCCTGCCTTAATGTTAATTAATGTGAGTGACCCTCGGTCACATGAGTTGAGGGTATATAGTACAGTGTGCCTGTAGGCAGAGCCAGGGACGCTTAGATAGCAAGGGAGTGAAACCTGCTGTCCTGCCTGCTGGTGATTATATAACGAAAACCGTGCCTGGCTCGATCTTTATGGCTGCGACGAGTGCTAATCACCAGATGTAACCATAGCATTAAGGTTGGTCCACAACAGTAAACACAACAGGTACTGTCCAGCTGTCTGATGAGAAGCTCGGGTACCTTTTCAAAAAGAGACATTTTGCTATTGGACTAAGGTAACATTTTCTGAAGTTCTTAACAGCTTGAATACATTTAATTTCTGAGGAAATCATCTAGAACAATGGCATAGCACTCGAAAAACATTTTCGATGTATTTCTATGAAGAAATCAATCATCACAAATAATAACACTAGACAGCTAAAAGTAACAATGCAACAAAAAGCAGGCCCCATTTCATCGTAAATGTCTGCCGTTTCCCACTGTCTTTAACAGTGCAGCTGACAATCAGATGTACAAATGCGCTGGAAATTAATAACCTTGCTAAAGTGTTTCCAAAAGAAATGATTAAGAACTTCATGGGAGGGTGTTGTATGATACACCCATGAAAGTCATCATGACTGCTCCTGACTTAACCACTCTACCGTCAATGATGATAACTGTTCAAACTTTCTGAAAAATTAATAAAAAATTGTAAATAAATATATGAGCCATGCTCTTGTCTGAATTCAAAAACATGGTCTACTCACTGAACAATTGTGGTGGTACAGGATTAACACTTAACTCTGAAATTATGCGTGTCCTGTTCCTTGACCCGTCGTTGCGAGAGAGTTTATTACGTATTGTTCAAAAGCCGTTACATTAGGTCTAAAGTAAAGAACTGTGATGCACTTAAAGGTGAAAGAGCCTCTCCTTCTTAAGACACAGGCAGCCTACAGGTCAATTATTGCCTTTAATTGAAAGCGTGCAAGTCAACATGTGTTATGTTATGTTATGTTAGGTTGATTTGTATAGCGCACTAATCTCCCAAGAGGTTATCAAGGTGAATGCTGTAATTTCCTCAAATGTATCTTCTTCTCGCATCTAGATTCACAAACTGTTATAACTTCCTGTTATTAGGCTTAAGTTAGAGAATAGAATAGAATATAACGTTTGGCGTGGGTAAGCTAGTTCATTTCAGATGATGACATGCAAAAAAATACAAAAATGTGGAGAAAATATCGCAAAAACTACATGCCCAATTAACTAATTTGAAGACATTTTTAACATTTGCATCCACTGCAAAAATCCAAAAAGTTACAATGTTCATGGGTTCAAGGCTTGACAGCCTTGTCGTACCCACATACCACAAAGAGGAGTCAGTACGTTAAGACATATTGGGCTTAATTAAAAAACTGCACTTTGTCGCACATTTTGTAGTACTATAAAATGTAATACAAAATGAAAGAATTACCTATATTTATGTGTATAGAGTTTTCCACCCCGGCTGCAGAGTCTCCACACATACATGCAAATGCACGTACATTTCGTAGTAAATGTGGTGAGGGACACAAGAAAGTGGACGGGCAACAGGGCTCACTTACTCCTATAGGGGATTGGACTAGGGTTTAGGAAGGGGTAGGGAGGGATTTATGGAGGGACAGCACCACCTACACAAAAGTAATCCAATTTCTTTACCCCGAGTCATACTTTTGTAGTAGGTTTACAGTCAAACTATATCAAAGACGTAAACTTACTCCAATGTGTAAACTCACTAAAAATGTAGGTTGCCTTTGTGAATTATGCCCTCAATGCTTTTCCTGCATGTCTGAGAATCAACTGAAGTTTAGATTTATTATGAAATATAACAAATCACATTGCACCATTAAAAACATCCTATGGCAATACCGGAAAGTACTGAAGACACATGAAATTTCAAGCCCTTTTATTATTGAGGGACTCTCAATAACATACAAGAAAACGGCCTCAAGTGGCAACCCGATTACAGACAAGCCTTTTACAGGACAGAATTTTCAGACAGTTGGAGGCCATTACAAAGAGTAGGTTTCAACAATGTGTATAGTTTAAAGAATGATCTCACAAAATGAATATGATGGGGTGCAAAATCTGGCATGGCAGATCAATCAACACTGAAGAAAGAATGCCCTGCACAACAGATCATGTAATATGTGTACTAGCATGTAAATGCCAAAAGAAGAGACAAATAAAATGAAACTGGGGGTAGTGCAACATGTAAGAGCAATAAACAACAGCTATGCAAACAGCTATGCGGTAACGAAATACTTCACAGAGAAACATGCAGGAAATGTTAATGAAATAAGTAAGCTATCAAGCACGACGGATGAAAGAGGATTCTACTGTGAGCTCTCTTTATTTGAGTAAGTCAACTCTTCAATGAAAAATAAAACAAGTGTTTGCCCTTTTATCGTCTGATGCACTAGCAAGCACTAATTATATGAACTACTTCATGACTGTATAAAAAGCACAAGAAAATACACCTATGCCTGGTAGAAGAAGAGGATAAATAAGGAGCAAAAAATATATTTTAAACATGTAAACGGTTAAGAATCTTTCTATAAGTATAAATTGCCTGATTTAAACGATTTAGTAACTGCGGAAGGGAGCAAAGGAAACAGCTGATAAAATTTGAAATAAAACATTAAGGTGGTCATTACAACATTGGCGGTAAAAGCCGCTTACCGCCGTGCAGAAGACCGCCAACACACCGCCGCTGCAGCGGAATTCCACCATGGTCATTATGACCCACAGCTCGGAATCCGCCAAAATTGAGACACCCACATAAGTCCGCCACACCAAAGGTCAGTGATAAACTGGCGATAACAAAACCTCCACCGTCACGCCAACAGAAATATGCCCACACTATCACGGCCCACGAATCCACGCGGCGGTCTTTCAACCGTGGTATTCCATTGGCGGTACACACCACCATGCTCAAAATACACACACATTTACAAAACACTACCACATTGGACAAATCGAAATACACACACCTGATACACATATACACACCACTCCCACACACCCAATACAATATAAAACACACACCCACATCACCCTCAAACCCCTACGACCACAATTACGACAGAATGCCAGAGAGAGACACTACAATCTACAACTAAGCTTCCACAGGCACACAATACCATCACCCACATAACCTCCACGCACCTCATACAACACACCACTAAATATCACCCCACATATCACAACACACACCACCCCACACATCACCCACACCACCCCATGGCACGGCAAAGACACCCCAGGTTCTCTGAGGAGGAGCTCAGGTTCATGGTGGAGGAAATCGTCCGGGTAGAGCCACAGCCATTCAGATCACAGGTGCAGCACACCTCCATAGCTAGGAAGATGGAGCTATGGTGAAGAATAGTGGACAGGGTCAACGCAGTGGGACAGCACCCAAGAAATAGGGATGACATCAGGAAGAGGTGGAACGACCTACGGGGGAAGGTGCTTTCCGTGGTCTCAAGACACCACCTTGCGGTTCAGAGGACTGGCGGCGGACCCCCACCTCCTCCCCCACAACTAACAACATGGGAGGAGCAAGTCTTGGCTATTCTGCATCCTGAGGGCCTTGAAGGAGTAGCTGGAGGAATGGACTCTGGTAAGTCAAACCTTAACTACTATATCCCCCACCCTATCTGCATGCCATCACATACCCCCACCCTCACCCCCATCACTCCTAATCCTCACAAATGTCCCACTATCACAAACCAGACATCCCAACACCAAGCCCTGCATTGCAACAAAGCATGGACACCCATTACCAATGCATGGCCACTGCACATACCCATACACCCCCCATGAACCATCATCACACAAGGTCCCACACAGGAATGCAAGCACTGGGGTACACGGTCACCCACCCATTGCACGCCATGGTACACCCAGATCCAATAATCATGCTTTTACACCCCTGCAGTACCCCTACCCAATGTCACTGCACAGGAGGGTCCACACATGTCCACACCACCAACAGAAGAGGCCCACAGTGATGACAGCAGCTCTGTCCAACTGGATCTAGATGACCAGCCCGGCCCATCTGGGACCTCGGGACAGTTGGTTCCCCTCACACTGGCACAGGCCACTACAGAGCTTGTCCCCTCTGGAAACACCAGCACAGCACCCACCCAGCGGGCCCATACCTCTGTCCCCAGGACACGTCAATCAGCAGTGTGTCCACCACTACAGGGAACCCAGGCTAACCCACCACCCCAACAACAACAGGGACCTAGGGGCAGTGGCAGTGGGTACACCGTTCAGGGGACAGAGGCCCAGGGAAACAGGGGAACTGGGAGGGCTGCTTTGCGACAGGGGGAGGACAGGCCCAGAGAACCCACTCTCCACGAGGCCCTCTCCAAGATCATGGGAGCGTACCATCATTCCCAGGAGACGATGGCAACGGTGCTGGCCAAGTTTCAGGAGACCCAGCGGCTGCAGGAGGAACAGTATTTGGGCTTCAGGGAGGAACTCAGATCCATCAATTCCACCCTGGGCACCATCGTAGGGGTGCTGAAGGAAGTCCTCAACACCAGGAGGGACACTGTGGCACAACAAGGGGACCCTGACACTAGCCTGGACGATGAACTGCTCACCACCTCCGCCGGCGCTAGTGGACAGGAGGCACCGCCACAGGACCACCACAACAGCACCCCAACCCCGGAAGAGGGAGAACCACCCTGCAAACGGTCCCTGAGATCCAGGACAAAGACAGAGAACAATGCCAAGACCCCCGCCAAGAAATGAGACCGCCCTGAATGTCATCCTTTTGTCCCACCTTGTCACCCTGTCCATCCTCAAAGTGCCCTAGCTCCACTTCCTATGCTCCTTTGGACAATGCACCTGTGAGACTAATAGACTGGACTCTGCCATGGACATTCCTCCACCATTACCTCTCACCATTTTACAACCCCCTCCAATATTGAGCACTTAAATAAACACCCTTAAAGCACAAAACAATCTGGAGTCTGTCAATTACATTGATCAAATGCTCTTTCAATTATAATGTCAACATACTTATGTCACACAGCCCTAGTCCATGAGGAAACAAAGCAGATGTCACACAGTGGGACCCACATCTATGAAATCGTAAGGGAAAGTGACAACTCAGTGACCATACACTGGGTGAAACGGACAGACAGTAGAGAGGTAGTAGTGTTAAAGAACATGTAGTAGGCAGGTTTGTCAACTTACCTGTTGTCAATGTCCTCTTCTTCTGCTTCATCGTCTTCGCTGTCCACAGGCTCCACAGCTGGCACAAAATCTCCATCTGGACCATCCTCCTGCAGAAAAGGCACCTGTCATCGCAAAGCTAAGTTGTCAAGCATACCTCAGGCCACGATGATCTGGCACACCTTCTTTGGTGAATAGAATAGGGAACCACCTGTCATATGGAGGCACCGGAACCTGGCCTTCAGGAGTCCAAAGGCCCGCTCAATAATCCTCCTAGTTCACCCATGTGCCTCATTGTAGCGTTCCTCTGACCTTGTCCTGGGATTCCTCACTGGGGTCAGTAGCCATGAGAGGTTGGGGTAGCCAGAGTCACCTGCAAATGGCGAGGGACAACTGTTAGACACACACTAACCTGTAGGGATATCCCCAGACCCAGACAACTATTCCCACTGATTTGGTTCCAGGTGCTCTCCTAATAGCCACACACGGTGCCTCTTGAGTTGCCCCATCACATAAGGGATGCTGCTATTCCGCAGGATGTAAGCATCATGCACTGAGCCAGGGAATTTGGCATTAACATGGCAGATGTACTGGTCTGCCAAACACACCATCTGCACATTCATCGAATGGTATCTCTTCCGGTTCCTGTACACCTGTTCACTCCTGCGGGGGGGACCAAGGCCACATGTGTCCCATCAATGGCACCTATGATGTTGGGGATATGTCCCAGGGCATAGAAGTCACCTTTCACTGTAGGCAAATCCTCCACCTGAGGGAAAACGATGTAGCTCCCCATGCGTTTCAGCAGAGCAGACAACACTCTGGACAACACGTTGTAAAACATAGGCTGGGACATCCCTGATGCTATGGCCACTGTACTTTGAAAATACCCACTTGCAAGGAAATGGAGTACTGACAGCACCTGCACTTGAGGGGGGATTCCTGTGGGATGGCGGATAGCTGACATCAGGTCTGGCTCCAACTGGGCACACAGTTCCAGGATTGTGGCACGATCAAGCTTGTAGGTGATGATTACTTGTCTTTCCTCCATTGTCAACAGGTCCACCAGCGGTCTGTACACCGGAGGATGCCGCCATCTCCTCACATGTCCCAGCGGACGGTGCCTATGAAGGACAACAGTGAGCACAGAGTCAACCAACTCAGAGGTACGTAAACACAGCTTACTCAGAAAAACATTCATAACCCGAATTTTGCCTGTATGAGTGTTGAGGCAAGGCCTAGGTATGTGTGATGCAGTTAAAAATAAAGCCATGTGGGCCTCTGAAATGGCGGCTGCCTGACCTGTAAAGTGGGACAATGGGATGTGAAGTAACTGCGCTGGTGTTGTACACCGTCGCGGTAGGCGGTCGAAGACCATGGCACAATGCTGCATTGGTTAACATTGGACCCTATGGGTCCCAGGAGCCAATGACGATGTACGCCGGCGGTGACGGTACGCACTGCCGCGGATGTGACCGCCATTTTCTATCTGTTCAATCACTTGATACCTGATCTTCAACAGGAGAGGACCTACACTGCAAGTGCTGCTGTGACCTCCGTCTGGAAGAGACAATGGCTCGTGCGTCTGGGGAAAGGTCCCCTGCCTTCAGCACGGAGAAGTTGGAGAAACTCGTGGATGGGTCCTCCCCCAATACATGCTACTCTACGGTCCTCCAGACAAACAGGTAAGTACACTGTGAGCATACTGTATGGGCAATGCCTGTGTGGAGTGGTGTGGATGAAAGATAAGGGGGGGGGGGGAATGATGCGTGCATGAAAAGACGGTGAGTGCATGTGCCACATGGCAAGAATAGGGATGCGGGCCAATGACTGTGATGGTGCAGTTGGTAATAACTTCTCTTTTTCCCCTGTACAATTCATGTAGGTCAGCGCCAACCAGAAGAAGGATATTTGGCGTGCCAACGCCAATGACGTCCGGACCATGGGGGTCTATCACAGACGGAGCACCCACTGCCGGAAAAGATGGGAGGACATTTGCCGCTGGAGCAAGAAGACGGCGGAGGCCCAGCTGGGGATGGCCTCACAACGTGGGAGGGGTTCCCGTCTGATCATGACCCCCCTGATGTTCAGGATCCTGGTGGTTGGCGTACCCGGAGTTGGATGGGCGCTTGAGTGCATCACAGCAGCAACAAGGGGGTGAGTACACTCTCATTCTGCTGATTCAGAGTGCAGTGGAGGTGTCTGGGTGGGGGAGGTGGGCTGTGGGTTTCCCTAGGCCAGGGCGAGTGTGCTAGTTAAGTCCCCTTTTTCAGGCAGACCCTGTGGCAACCCACCCCACCTAGGTACAGTGCCAACTACACCTAGTCAGGCTCCTGTTACATCCATGTGTGCAGGTATCGCCCATAGCCTTGTAGCCCATGTCCCAGGGATTGAATATTGGACCCCAAGTGCGCGGCGTAGTGCAGGGGGCTTCTGTGTCTGTCATGTCCGCCAACGGTAGCGGTAATGCATGCACTCAACGTGTCTTTCTTCTGTCTTCCCCCCCACCCCCCTTTTTGTGGTCTCCCTGTACATGTGTGCATTAGCATCATCAGGCAGCGGAGCAGTGGCACCGGAGCAGGAGGGAGCTGCATCCCACATGGCCCTGGAGGGAGTCTGATTTCACCAGTGGGACGGAGGGCGAGGGGAGCTCCACGGCGGGGACAGGAGCTGACCCCAGTGATCCGGATTCGTCCTCTGATGGGACCTCCCTTGTGGTGGCGGCCCCATCTGTGCCCCCCACATCTACAGGTACAGCCACCACCCCCCCTCCAGCACTGCCCTCCCAGCAGCCCTTCAGCCTTTGCCCCGTGCCCGCTCAACCAGGAGGGTGGGCATCTCCTTTGCCCCAGGCACCTCAGCCCCTGCCCCAGTCACCCCTGCTTCCTTCAGTGAGGAGGCCATTGACCTCCTCAGATCCCTCACTGTTGGGCAGTCTACCATTTTGAATGCCATCCAGGGTGTAGAGAGGCAGTTGCAACAAACCAATGCATTCCTGGAGGGCATTCATTCTGGTCAGGCAGCCCTTCAGCGAGCTTTTCAGACTCTGGCCTCAGCACTGATGGCAGCCATTGTCCCTGTCTCTAGCCTCCCCCCTCCAACTTCCTCCACCCAGACCCAATCCCCTGTACCTCAGCCTACCCCAAGCACACCATCAGACCAGCATGCACACACCTCAACACACAAAGGAAGCTCAGGCAAACATAAGCACCACACATCCCCCAGGCACTCACGCAAGCATCACACACATGCAGACATAGCAACATCCACTGCCTCCACTGTGTCCCCCTCCTCCTCGTCTCCCTCCTCCCTCCCAGTCTCGTCTCCACTCACACCTGCATGCACTACATCTACAGCCACTACTTCCATCACCAGCACACCCACCACCACAACCCGCTCACGTGCAGTCACCACCCCAACTACCATTCACACATCCCCTGTGTCCTCTCCCAGTGTGTCTGTGACACCACCTCCCAAGGTACACAAACGCAGGCACACACCCACCCAACAACCATCCACCTCAGGACAGCCTCCAGCGTATGCACCTTCACCCAAAGTCACCAAATGTACACCTCCTACAACCACAACCTCTTCCTCCACTCCCAAACCCCCTCCAGCTACCCGTCCCAGTGTTCCTAAGAAACTTTTCCTGTCCACCCTTGACCTCTTTCCCTCACCTCCCCCACTCCATCAGTCTCCTAGGGCCCGACTCTACAGGTCCCAACCTAGCACCTCAGCCACAACATCGGTGGGGCCAGTGGTGCCAGTAGTGCCAGTAGTCGCCGGATTCTGGAGTGCACCAGGCAGCAGAGCAGCCAGTGTGGCAAAGAGCCACAGCACGGACAGTCCCCCACCTGTCAAGCATCAAAAGTTGGCCAGTGCCCGGCGGGAGAGGGATAAGACAACAGCCACCAAAGCCGCTCCCAGGGGTACAGGTGGGAGTGTGGAGTCAGCTGCAACACCTTCCAAGGTGGGGAAGGGGCACAAGAAACCTGGCAAGTCTGGGAAGATCAGCACGGCAGAGAAGACTGCCGTCAGCCCCGCTGCCCAGGGGCCGGCCAGCAGCAGCCCCGCTGCCCCAGACAGGACCGCCAGCAGCAGCCCTGCTGCCCAGGGGCGACCGCCAGCAGCCCCGCTGCCCCAGACATGACCGCCGGCAGCATCCCCGCTGCCCAGGAGGCGACCGCCAGCAGCCCCGCTGCCCCAGACAGGACCGCCAGCAGCTGAAGTGCTGCCAAGGACACCGCCGCCACAATCACCGCTGCCAAGGACACTGCTGCCACAAGCACCGCTGCCAAGGACACCACCGCCACAAGCACCACTGCCAAAGACAGCGCCGCCACAAGCACCGCAGGCACATGAGCTCCAAAAGCACTGACGCTACTGAGGCCGTCATGAGCAGGAAGAAGCACTCTGGGCACCAAGCCCCCTCCAGAACCAGTGGATATTTACATCCACTACCTCTGTCCTTGGCAGGATGAAGCACTCTGGGCACCAAGCCCCCTCCAGAACTAGTGGAGACTGTTATCCACTTGAGAGACTGTGGCTTTGCACTCCCCAGGATATAGCAGTGGGCAACCCACCCACTGTAGAGACTTGTGAGACTGTGGCTTTGCACTCCCCAGGATTGAACAGTGGGCAAACCACCCACTGTAGAGATTTGAGAGACTGTGGCTTTGCACTCCCCAGGATATAGCAGTGGGCAACTCACCCACTGTAGAGACTTGTGAGACTGTGGCTTTGCTCTCCCCAGGATTGAACAGTGGGCATGGGGCTCCCTCGTGGATTTGGCGTCGTGCACTCAACCGGCTGAGGTGCCCATCCTTTCCCTTCCCCCTGAGGTGCCTGTTTTATTTTTATCTGATGCCCCTGCAGTGTTCTCTCCGTCATGTTCGGGTATCTTGGGTGGGCCTCGCCCATGCAGTGTGGGCCCAGTGTCCACGGACTTTAAGGGTGGAATACCTTGGACTAATATTCTTGGTGTATATATTTGTAAATAGTGTATGTATATTATTTGACTACTGAATTTTAATATATTACAATCGTACACCTCATTTCCTTTTGTCTTTGCATTCTTCCAGGGGGTTTGGGGGGTGTAACTGTAATGTATCATGCTGTATTAGTGTGTGTGTTGTCGTGGGTGAGGCGTGTTGAGTGTGTGTGTCACTGTTTTTTTCCTCCCCCCTCCCCTGTGTCATAGGTGCAGTACTCACCGTGGTCTTCGCCGCCGGCGTTCGTGCTCCTGGTAGAGGAGCAAGAAGATAATGGCTGGTAAAATGTGGAGCTCTGGTTCCATGGCGTCCTGGTTCCTCGTGGGGTGTGCAGAGGTGAGCGGTTTCCCTTCGAAGTCCTGTTTCCGCTGTGTTTTTGTTCGCGGTGAAACCGCCCCAGAAAAGGTGGTGGATTGGTAGGTTGTGATACTGTGGGCGGTACATTGTCTCCTGCCTGTCTGTTGGTGGTGACCGCCACGCTGTTTGTTTGTACTGCCGTGGCGGTCGGAGTGTTAAAGTGGCTGTCTTTGTTGGCGGTTTACGCCACGTAGTAATTCCATTTTTTTCCCGCCGGCCTGTTTGGCGGTCTTACCACTGCTTTAACACCGACCGCCAGGGTTGTAATGACCACCTAAGTTATATGGCAGACTTAGCAATGGCTGCCACATACAGTCCACATATACTGTGGAAACGTTCACCATGCAAGCAGCAGGCTTATGAGGATTTTACAAAGAACCGTGCTTCATAAAGGTCGTTCCGGCGCCATAGACTATTATATTTACCATTTAACCAATTTTATGGCATAAGTAGTAGAGTAAGGGGCTCATCGTATGTATGTACTCTCTGCAACAAGGCTGAAGAAACTCTGAAGTTTTTTCTTTGTTTATGTTCAACTTTATATGAGTTTCAAAAAAAGTAGTTAAGGCCAAGTGGAAAGCGAAAGGCATAATAACGCTGCAAGAGGCTTACTTTTTCTTGTTCAAAGGCTCCACCCCTGAACATGTTGGTTTGTTCGTTAGATTTTTAAATAAGGCTCAAATTATGTGGATCTCTCCCGGTCACTAAGTGGCTCTTAATTGATAATGTAGTTTTTGTAACCTGTTTTCTATAGTTATGTCCTGACATTTTGCCATTTTTGTAGTGTTTTGTTTTATTGCATATTTTAAATATTCTTTGGGGTAGGGTTATAATGTTTGTTTCTTGAGCCTTTTAGTGTGTATGGTTTTAACATAAGCTAAAACAATACGTTATTACTACTACCGTGAGCACAAACTATGAAGAGCAAAATCAAGATTTTAAATACTTCTATCTGCAGAAATCGCATGGAGGCATAATTTGGATGCTGAATTGCATGTTCACTTATATGTGATCCTGGAACTTGACGTCCAATGCTAGAGGGGATGATTCAAATTAGCAATAAAAAAAAGGAAGCTTTAAAGTAAAAGGGAAGGAAAGAATGGAAAAATCTATATACAAACATCCCAATTAAAAAAGAGCGTAATAGTACTGAAGGCTAGATTTGGAAATATAGAACACCTAAGAACAACATTTTCAGAAGACCCACAAGAAAAGGTATACACATAGCAATACGTCTGGTCCCGAAGTTAAGGCTTTGAATCAGAGCAACAAATAGGAAAGAAAATGTGAAAATAAAACAACCATTTGGAGAGCTTACCTGGGGTGAGCAGAGATCAATGGCACAAGACAACATTTACATTCACATATGTGTGTGCTGCCTAATTTATTTCCCAATTGAAATTGAGCAAAAAAGGTTTCAAAGAACACACACTGTTTTGCACGGATGTACGACTGAATAACTCATGCTTTTATCATACATCCTTCATCATGAAATGCCTTCATCAAGCATTGCCTTTACACAAGCCTTCACCATCCATATACCTTTACCACACATGGCTTTACAATGCTATATGTGTGTACTTCTGGGTATGCATGTGTGTGTGTCTATATATATGTTCACAAAAAAAAGCAAAGGTTACAGAGATGTTAAAACCAGAACACCAACACTTCTAGGGTTTTGTGCATGCAAATTCTGATCCTGGCTAAAATATTTTTCAAAGGCTAATTCCTAACCCTAATGTCTCTGTAACCTTTGTTTTTTAAGTGAATTTCTATGTTTTTTTAAAAATAGCAGGGACGTTGGGGCCACAGGGCCTGGCAAAAACAGCCAACGCCATGCTTGCTTCCATTCTCCCAATGTGCATAGATCTTGGTTGCTTCCCCCTTGTGGCATGGGGTTGAAAGCACACTGGGGTTAGCTGAAGGCCTGGCTGCAGGCGAGGCCATGTGGCCAACTGCCTGCTGTACCAAACAGGCATTTGCAATGCAATGGGTCTTGCTTTTGCTCGAGTTAGAGCTATTAGCGTTGTAAATTCCTAACTGGACTTTTCTTGCCACAGAAATTGAAAATGAAAAGTAAAACAGTTGACATAAGCAAGCCCCACCTCAAATTATTTGCTAGAACTGCCCAGAGTGAGATAAGGCCTTCAGCTTTATATCATCTGGGTCAGTGCTCTTTTAAATCCCTTGTAATGGCAATGTCCACACTTAGCAGGCCACACAGAGTAAAGATGGCTCCCTACTCACTACTTTAAGTTATACTTCTAGCAACCCATTTTGTACCACTCACATCAAACACTTTTTGATAATTCAGCCCCAGATTTACAATAAACATATCACATAGGATCAGAAATATATAACCTATGAATATAGTGCTTTAGAAACAAGGGAAGTACAGCTGTAGGACATGCCTGTCTTTTATTGGGGACCCACAAACTACTAATGCAAAGGCCGAATGGAATGTCTTGGCAAACTGCTGCCTCTCGGCAGACAGTAACATTCTGAGGGCTGCTAGAAACTGGCTGAGTTATTGGCTCCCTTCGTGAATGTCTAATAAGGATCACAGCTGGGATGAAAGGCAAACTGAAACCAGACGGGAGGAGGAGCCATCACACTCTGTAACAGAAGGAAACGTGACATGGTGTGATGGCCAACAAAAATGTTCACTTAGTGAAATCGCCTGAGAGGGAACTCAGCACACAAGGGAGGGATATTTCACAAAATGCACCAAATAAAAGGAAGCATTTACTGCAAACTCAACAAAGAATGAATAGCAAGAGTGGGTGTGGTTAAAAGCCCACAGAGAGATTGCAACAGGCCAGAGTGCTTGTGCACTCGACCCTAAAAAAACTAGGGGTGGGCAGTGAACTCCACTCCACCGACAGAATTCACAGAGTTTTGCCACTCTGCGCTCCGCTTGGAGCGTGGGGTTTGGCAAAAACCTGCAGTATGACAGTTTACTTTACTGGCACCCAAACTATTTACAGGCAATAGGGGCTTGGGAACACTGCCAAGCAGCAGATTCAGGAAGGAGGACAGTGCGCCCAGGACTCTGTCAGTCACGCAGGACTTGGCAGTTTGACGTCTTTCCTGCCCACAGTGTGAACCGTGGTCATTGCAGTGTTGACATCATTGGGCCCGGTGCAAGAAAGCAAGAGCGTTTACCAGAATTACCTCAGAAGTGATGGGATAATTGGGCAAAACCAGGACAAAGCATAGGGCCAGAGGACAACAAGGGTGCATATACCTCACCAGTATTATTAGCTGCTAAGTGAAGTGCTAAAAGCCATGATGTAACAAGTTACAAAAGTAAACAAATGAAGAACAAAAAAGAAGACAAAAAGAAGTGTCAAACTCGAAATAGCCACCTCGGGCTGCCAACTGGTAGCCAGTGCCTCTTATATGGCAACGTTTCCTAATATTTGTGGTGGAGATTAGGAAAGTTATACTTTATGTAACGGGATTATGCTATTGTGGGTTGGACTTGTTTTCACCTTGTTTCTGTGCCCAAGACACGCACGCTCAGCCTTCGAGGTGTGTTCTGTGCTGCCGCAAGTCTGATTCTGACCCGGCTCGGATGCCTGCCATTCCCCATATAGGTGGTGAGAGAAGGCAGGAGTCCTGAAGGAGGTGTGTGACTTGCTGCCTATGCTTTTCTGGCATAGGTAGACTGGTAAACCGAACTCACATATATAGTTTTTTGGGGCAAATAAAACTGTTGGCTGTGGAGGCAGGGGGTAATCTCGATTGCATGGGTCGTGCTACATGCACCATGTTGAGAACACCTGGCTCATGACGCAGCTCTGCGGACTCGCTGATCTTTGGGTTGCCTGCTGTGAGACTGGGTCAGGATAGCATAGGGGAGCTCCTTCCTTTGGCAGCGTGTCATGTGGTGTTGGGCGCCATGCAGAAGACCTAGCAAGTGGATGAATAAAAGCAAAATCACATTGCTTTCTTTCTGGATGCCGGTACGAGTGCAGCGCCTGCCCTAGACCCTTTTCATTGGACCCATGTAGGTGGGCAGAACTTGCACCAAGATTTTATTTAACTCTGTGGAATTCTGTGAGGTACAACTCCGAAAACCGTGACAACTCCTAAAAAAAACATAGAAATTCACTGAAAAAAACAAAGGTTACAGGGACATTATAGTTAGGAAGTAGCATTCAAAAAACTTTAGAAATTTACTAAGAAAACAAAGGTTACAGGGATGTTAGAGTTAGGTTCAGAATTTACATGCACAAAAGCATAGAAGTTCAGCTGTTATGGTTATTTCAAGTATTTATACCTCATGCCAAACGTTTAATATAACGTGCACCCTTGCCATGCACTGCTACTTACATCACATATTACATCATTTATAACATGTTCTACAGCACCATTGATAATATGACTGTAACATTTCCAGTTAAATTATTGATGAAAAAACTGTGCATGGAGGAGGAGCGAGCTATAGTTACCTCAGGGCAGGGCAGACAAGCATCCTGGGACCGGTTTCAGGGTATCACCCTTCATCAGCCAGGCTTGCTTGAATTCAGTGGCACAGTGAGCAAGGGACCCATATCAGAGCATACCCTTCCCACTTAGGGCAACTTTAGCAAAACAAAAGGACGATGGACGGAGTGCTGAACAATGCAAACACTCACCCCCAATCACAGATCTGGGTTTTAATCCATCTTTCTTTTGTTCACCATTGCCACCCTAGTTTGAATCCAGCCATATGCAAACCAGTCTTGACCCTGTTCCTCATGGGAACAATACAGCCCAAACTACCAAGCCAGGTCCTCCCTATAGTGGAAACAAGTGAATGGGGGGTAACTGGAGAGGTGGAGGGGAGACCCATATCAGTGACAGGAAGGAATTCCCTGTCACTGATATGGCCTACCGCCATGGTTTTGTGGCGTTACGAACACCACAAAAACCATGGCGGTAGGCAGGGTCATAATCCTGCAGGCGGAACAATGGCGGCCGCAGGGCTGGAGATGGATAGCTCAAGCCCAGCGACTGTTACCGCCGTGACGGTCGGATTGGTACATTGGCGGGTTGGCTTCAGCCAACCCTCCAATGTCATAATGTGGCGGTAAATACCTCCAGCCTGTTGGCGGTACTTACTGTCACATTGTCGCCGACCGCCGGGGTCGTAATGACCCCCTAAATAATTATTAACAGAGTTCCCTTCATACAAGTCAAAAAGGTCCTGCCCTCTTAGGTTTGTCACATTACATTAATATATTTTAGAAGGAAAAGTCAATATTTCTTTGTAATCAAAATGACAGGTCAAAAGGAGTCCAAAATAACTATAAAAGTTGTTCTTTAATGACAGAATAATTACAATGGATATTTCCTCATAGCCAACACATTTTGTTCTAAAGGAAGTTCACCAAGGTGTCCCTTCATGCACAAAAACAATTCTGCTTGTAATGCACTCCCCCTTGCTCAATGGCAAGGGTGCCTGCACTGGCACTAGGCTGCTAATTGTGCGCCAGCACAGTCAGAGCAATGGAAAGGGCAATATCTTGATAGATATGACATTTCTGCTCACCCTCTTCCACGCAGCGCAGAGAAGAAAGATGTCTTGCTGCATTACACTGTGTGCAAGTTTGAAAATCAGGCCCCTAATAGTATCTTACCATTTTGAAAAACTCAGACACTCATCTCTGTAAATTCAGTGTAACCAAATGACATTGTTGACATGTATGTAGTCGTGTTCTTGTAGGAGGCCAGGATTCTTCAAACTCATCTTCTGCTCGCATTTTTGCATTAGAACAATATCAACTAATTTGCTCTCTCAGTAATGATGTCTTTCTTTTTGTTATGCTGTCTTATCTTTTTGATTATATCTAAAAGTATTTTAGAAAATTCACGGGAGAAGACTTACAGAAAATCAGATTCCAAAAACGAGTGGCAGCGATAAGATAATATTGCCATGACAGACGAACCAATAGGTTTGCAGCTCGACTGACATGAATGTGCATATTTATACTTTTTGGTGCAAAACTGCACTAACACAGTTTTGCACCAAAAAGTTTAGCATCTGTTGGCATCTTTCCTGAGCAGCAGCCGGGCACCATATTAATGGAATGGGGCAAGCCAGTGCAAAGAGTGGGCTAGCGTAAAAAAAAAATTATGTTAGCCGGGTGGGGCTGGCGGTACGGAAGAAGGGGTTTTGCACCAAAAAATGACGTTAGGCTGGTTAGAGTGTAAAAAAGGTGACTAGAATGAGCCTAGCGTCATTTTCTGATGCAAAACCATCCATTACACATGACGCCAGTCTTAGAAAAGACAGAAGTCATGCCCACCACCCCAATAGCTAGCACAGGGGACCAATATCTCCTGGGCATGGCCATTGCACCCTTTGCCATGCAGGGGGCCCCAAGTTGGGCCCTGATGGCACTTTAATTAAAAAAACAAAATAATAACTTACCTATACTTACCCTACTTACCTGTGATGTGGTCCCCCATCCTCTGGTGTCCCTCTGGTGTGGGCGGGGGTGTCCCTGGGGCTGAGGAGGCACCTGTGAACCCATTTCATGGTGTTTAACCATGGAAATGGGTCCACAAGCAACCTTGCTTTGCACTATTATTTAGCCTCTCTTCCCACCTGTGCGTCATTTTAGCACAGGGGATAAATATGGGGCTATGTGGTTAGCATGATTTTTTAGAAGGGAACGCCTATCTTGCATCTCATTGACGCAAGGTAGGTTTACGCATCTAAGAAATGGTGCAAACTCCAATATTTTGATGTAAGGCAGGTCTAACGTCAAAATATAAATATGGAATTTGTTTTGAACTAAATTTGCATCAAAAAATAACACGAATTTGGCGCAAATGTGGTATAAATATGCCCCCAAAACGTGTGTGATAGCAATGACAATGCGCCAATCAAACGTGTGCTATGACTGCTACACCTTAGCAATGAATGAACATTGTGATATGTGTTCTGTAGAAAATGTCGAGTTCACTCACCTGCTGAGCAAAGAGCTGCGGAAACAAGCTGTGACTCTAGATGCAATTTCGACTCTTTAATTTTACCTTCTCTTCACTAGCAGGAAGCCATTATGCTAATGGGAAGGTGATGTTTGCTGCCAGAAATGTCCTTGAGTTTGGCTGTGAACTTTAAGGGACTTAAATAAATGCATTTCACACAATAAGCATCTATTTTCTTTTAACATTGCTTAAGATCTATGTCACTGTGAACAAATGACATAATAAACCAAGATCAGAGGGGAAATGCATTTAGTTCTGTAATTATTGTGAACTGTTTTTCAATAAACATTTCACGTTACGAAAATTGAAAAGTTTCTCTGTTTTTGCACTGTCCTCTGAATGCATCTTTACTCCAAAAGCTTCCACCTGTACAGCAGAAGCCTCTATGAGCAACAAAATACATTAACGAAAGATCAGTCATGCCATGCTGACATGGAGGAACTGTCATTGTGTGGGAGACTTAAAGCTGGACACCCAAAGTGGGGGTACATTTCCATGGCCCACATAACAAATGGCACTAATGCACACGGAGGTTAGGGCATTTAAGTGTTTTCTGTGTGGGATTGGCAAGGTTTCAAGTTGGAAACGAGATGCCAGCGGAAATGGCATCCAATAGGATGTACTACACTGGCATCTCATTCAGGTGGCATTTCTATCAGCATCAGGACCGGCACATGTGTGATCATGATGGTTGATCAAGGGGCAGCCCAGCAACCGAGAACGATGCTTACGACTGCCCTCTATTGTAGTCCTGATTTATGCCTATTTTTGGTCAAAGTTCCATCTCTTTAAATTAAGCCTTTGCGTCTCCCTTTCCAAAGTATTTTTACTTCAATGAGAACCTGCATGTTACAACACTAAATGATTTTGGGGATAGGCATATTTATCCTAGCTTTTAGTCGTGTATTGTGGATATTTCAGTGACATAATGCCTGAAGGTTAGCGGTTTAGTTAATTCAGGGACAACTACAACCAAAAGACATTAACAACTATACGAGTTCCAATTCCCTTTGCTAAATTATATCCCTAGTCATGAGAGGCCAGTTAATTAAAAAACTTGATTTATGCAATTTCACTCAATTGATGGTAAATTTAACAGCAAGTCTAGAAATAAATGAAAAATAGCATAAAGTTCCACTTCATGCAAAAGAAAATGCACAACCAGACGTGGACTGAATCAATTCGTGGAGCAATGGAACATTGCAGCAGGGAAATGAATTGTGACAGCGAATTTAAAAGTAAAGCAGCTCTAGGGGCTTCAT
Source organism: Pleurodeles waltl (assembly GCF_031143425.1). Classification (NCBI taxonomy): domain Eukaryota; kingdom Metazoa; phylum Chordata; class Amphibia; order Caudata; family Salamandridae; genus Pleurodeles; species Pleurodeles waltl. Next base: position 2,702,467 of record NC_090437.1, on the reverse strand, counting down.
GTTATGGCTTCATTATCAGTCAATAGACCTTAGTCAAGGTATTTGCCATTACAATGGGTGAAATATCCTGAGGACAGGACTGATTTCAACAAGGGGTTTGCAATATTCATGAAATTGTCTTTTGCATAATGCCAAGATTTTTCTTTTTTACACGTAATTACGAAAAAATGGAAGACCATCTTCTTATACATTTTTTTCTCAAAGCTACATTGTGTACTGCAAATTCATTGTCCGTGTCTTGCATTTTGTGGAGCATCGGCGTCGTACATGTTACGCCGTTTTGGAAGATGTTCCTTGTTTTATCTTACTGTGAACACTGCTCAGGAAAGTGAGAGCGAGAAAACTTTGAGAGGAAGAGCATCACACTGCTGTCGCAACCTTTCCAGATCATCGCACTGCCTCCGCACGACACAATCAGGAAAAGACATCTGTGCTGTGTTCTCCATCACTATGAGGTGCCATCTTTGTTCTGGTCCCTATCCTTAAATGGCAACACCGATACGCACAGCTGCGTGTCTGATCATTTACAAGTCCTTGTGTCATCAAGCAACCGGCCGCAATCTTTGGTTGGCAATTTGTATGGAACGCTGATGTGCACAGCTGCATGTCTGAGCGTTTACACATTATTGTGTCATGCAGTTTTCTGAACTCAGCTGCCATTTTGAGTTGGCGCATCATATTTCAACACGGCAAGATATTTACGCCTTCTGCAGTAGTGCTTTTGGAAATGCCAATGCACAAGGCTCTGCATTGGTAAATTATTTGTTTCTCTATGCTGATGTACACAGCTATTTTTCCAATAATTTGGTGTGCACAAAAAAAAATCATGTGGGGTACATGATATGCTGGGGAGTGCATACAAATCCTAAATTCCGGATTCTTTTTGATTTTCCTAAGATATTTGTAAGAATTTGTATATACTGTATTTATTTAATATATTTAACTTTCATTGTTAACATTAATATTTCATGGTCATAGTGCAATGTAATCCCCCTGCTACAGTCTTACAGTCTAAGGATGATCCTCCTATTCCACAGATCAGATGGAAGGAGGAAATTATCACACTTATAAAGGCTATTGATGGGGACAGACTGGGTTCTGAAAGGACAAAAAGGCAAAAAACGTCATTGTTTAGGTTTTGAAGGGCAAGCTATATTTAGAACTTTACCACAAATTCAGGATAGTGGCAAAATGAATAATTTTAAAGAGGTTTTATTGCGCATAGAACACAGATTTAAGCCAACTATTAGTATAGCTGTGAATAGATTTACATTTTATACTAGGGAACAATGTGATGCTGAATCATTTGATGATTTCCTAATTGCTTTGAGGGCATTGTCTATGACTAAATTTGGAGCCATGTTTGATGAAATAATTAGGATCAGATTATTGTAAATGTCAAGAGTAAAAAAATACAAGAGCGATTGTGGGTGATGGGTGACCCTAACTTACAAGATGCTGTCACTACAGATAAGTCTTTGGAGCAGTCGGAGTGGTGGATGGAGTCGGTACAAGATATCAATACCAATGCCGAGAATGAGAATTCGGGGGATGTGATATGTGTGATTAAAATACGGTTTCCTGCAAAAGTGTAAAAATAGAAAAGAGACGAGAAAAGACTATGATTTGATACAGGTGCGGAAGCTTAAACCATTTGGCTTAATTTTCTCATTGTCCTGCCATAGGTAAGGAGTGCAGCAAATGTGACAGAGTAGAACATTTTGTGTAGGTAAGAATGACAGAAAGAAAGGTTATTTTGTGGCAAGAGGAAAATCTGTTAGTGTGAGTGTTAGAAATGGGGTTTTTGGTTGGCCATCAGGTTACCCCCTGTCCAAGTAAGGACTCTCACTCTAGTCAGGGTAAAGGAGAATCACGCTCAATTAACCCCGGCTCACCCCCTTGGTAGCTTGGCACGAGCAGGTAGGCTTAACTTCAGAGACCAGGTGTACAGTATTTGTACCAACACACACAGTAATATAGTAAAACACCACAAAATGACTCCACACAGGTTTAGAAAAATAGCCAATATTTCCATATATTTAGCCCAACTGTCATAATGACCAAGACAGGAAATCCACAACCTAGCAGAGCCACAGTATGGATTCTAAAAGTGGCATTTTCAAACACACAATCTAAAAACTAACTTCACTAAAAGATGTACTTTTAAATTGTGAGCTCAGAGACACCAAACTCCATATTTCTATCTGCTCCCTAAGGGAATCTGCACTTTAATAACATTTAAAGGCAGCCCCCAAGTTAACCTATGAGAGAGACAGGCTTTGCAACAGTGGAAAACAAATTTGGCACTGTTAGGACATATAAAACACATAAGCGCATGTCCCACCTTTAAAATATACTGCATCCTGCCCATGGGGCTACCTAGGGCCTACCTTAGGGGTGCCTTACATGTATAAAAAGGGAAGGTTTAGGCCTGGCAAGTGGGTACACTTGCTAAGTCAAATTGGCAGTTTAAAACTGCACACGCAGACTCTGCAGTGGCAGGTCTGAGCCATGTTTACAGGGCTACTTATGTGGGTGGCACAGCAAGTGCTGCATGCCCACTAGTAACATTTGATTTACAAGCCCTGGGCACCCCTACTGCACTGCGAAAGGGGCTTGCTAGTAAATCAAATATGCTAATCATGGAAAGTCAATTACACATATAGTTACATAGGAGCACTTGCACTTTAGCACTGGATGGCAGTAGTAAAGTTCCCAGAGTAACAAAAACAGCAAGAACAGAGTCCAGCACATATCAACAACCTGGGAAGCAGAGGCAAAAGTTAGAGGAGACCATGTCAATGGTGCCAAGTCTAACATTGAGGGAGGTCTCGCGTAAGATGAGTAAAGAGGATTTGTACTTTCTGTTAATACCTCAGAAGAAAAGAGTGATGAAGAAAGGACATCTCCTAAATGTAAGGTTCAATTTCTAGGTAGAGAGTTGGAGTTAATGGCAGATTCAGGGTCTCCAAGGACCATAATCAATGAAAACTATTTTCTAGACAGAGTTAGAGATGCGGTTACTATGACAGAATAGAAGAAATCTGACGTAGTTTAAAGTTTTGATGGATCATATATATATATATATATATATATATATATATATATATATATATATATATATATATATATATATATATACTATAGATCTTATGGGTACATCTATGTGGATATTCTTTCTAAAGAGAGGGGTGCTTCTATTAAATTCATGTGGCTGAAAAGGTGTAAATGTTCTGGGATGGAGAGATCAATGGAAACTGGGCATTATACTAAATCCCAGCAGTTAAGAACTGGTTCCTGTGGTAGGTGGGCAGGACGAGGCTGCATGTTTTGTGTCACAGTTTCCTGTTGTTTACACTGAGAGGTTAGGAAAGTTTAATGCTTACGCCAACTGTATTAAGCTCAAGAAATGAGCAACACAGGTGAAGCAAATGTTAAGAAATGTGCCTAATAATGTAAGGAATGAGCCTAAGAGTATTTTGGAGGAGATGTTGAAGGAACAGATCATTGAAGAGGTGGAATCTTTTGCGTGGGTGTCTCCCATTGTTTTGGCACATAAAGCAGATAAATATTTGAGGTTGTGCATTGACCTGAGAACACTTAATACCAACATTATTGTGGACTGTCACTCAATGCCACATAATAATGAGGTTGTGAATATGTTGTTGAGTGCCAGTGTGTTTTCTACACTTGATCTCAGATCGGCATACCACCAAATTGAGCCTACCGAGGACTCTAAGGGCCTCATTTACAACAAACTGGTGCATTGATAACGATGCACCAGTTTGATTGTGCCACCCTATGCCCCCCTAACAACACCATGGTAGAACAGTATTTACAATACAGCACACCATCAAAAAGTGTTTTGATGCTAGTCCAGAAAAAAGCGGGGAGGACCACACAAAATGGCCTAGCATCCCTTTGATGCCTGCCCTTTAGCAGGCATTACAAATATGACACTAGAATGAGTCCAGTTCCAGGTTAATGTCCTGGTTACAGGAAAACATTTTAATGTGAAATATGTTCTGGGTAAGAAAAATGTCATGTCAGATTGTTTGCCTAGGCTGCCTTGTGCTATGAGTGAAGAAAGAAGTACAACACATATTGAAATATTGAAAGATTTTGGATAATTTGGTGGTTGAGGGAGACATGTTATTTAAATAATGGAAGGGTATAACTCCTTCCAGCTTGATGAATCACATACTGTCTTTGGCACATGAGAGACATTTGGGTATGTCATCTATGAAGAGAAAAGGACGGTGTTTTGGTGGCTTGGTCTTGATAGGGTAATGAACAGAGTGGTCAGAGAGTGTGATATATGTGCCAATTGTGAGAAAATTTTAAAGGTAACACCTGCACTGTTAGTTGCTATTTAATGGAGTTTCCATGGCAAATGGTGGGGTTAGATATTTCTGCCCCCTTTTATTTCTTGACACAAGATTCTAAATTTACCATGGTTTGGGTAGACTACAATTTTAAAGGGCTTGAAGTGATGTTTGTGCCACAAGTCACCACTGGATGTGTGATTGAGTTTTTAAAGGAGTTGTTTGCTAAAGAAGGGTATCCAGAGGTTCTAGTTACAGACAATGGAGTACAATTGAAGTCTGCTGAAATAGAGAGTTTCCATAAACTTTCTGATATTCACCATTTCACCACTGCTTTATAAGAACCTCAAGTAAATGGTCAGGTAGAGAGATTCAACTGTGTCCCGAAGGCAGATGTATTGTGAGCCTGTGGGTTTAGACCAGGAGGGAAGGAAAAACTCAGGGAAAAAGTTATGGTTGTATCGCATTACACCTCACACCACTACTAAGGTTGGTCCTTTTATATTACTTGAAGGGAGAAAGACAAGGAACCTGATTTTATGGTAGGTGATTGGGTCAGGATTCACAAACCCGCTGTGTTAGCCAAGGGGTTTTGAAGTTAGGTAAGCCTGCACATGCGATCAGAGTCAATCGTAACAGTGTAGTTAAACAGGATGGGAAGGTTTGGAATGTCCAGAGAGTGACCAGGAGTGACAGTGGTCCCAGCGCACAGTCACATGACGACAGGAATGGTCAACATGCATCTATTGCTTTCAGGGTGGAAAATGATGCATGCTCTAGACGGATTCCTAAAAAATTATCAAAAATTAATAATTTATTTTATATTGTTTTGTGGGCAAACCTTATAATATTTTCCAGCATATATTTTTATTAGCTTTGTTAATTGTTTAATTCTCCTTTTCTTTTAGGTTTATTAAAAAGGAAGATGTGTAGTATCTTGGGCTTGTTTCTTTTAATTATATGTTTTTATGTTTAACTGTGGCATGCGGCATTTGTATAGTATTGATATTTCTGTTCTGAAACCTTGGAGCAGAGCATCAGATGCTGCCTGACTTCGTGGCTTCAGACAGGTATCATGTTCTTTCCAGTACATTTCTTATTTAACCTCCTGTACTTGTGACCAATTTTGACATGCAACAGGGGTGTTGCATTTGGAAATAACTGGTGATAGAGGGAGAGCTCCCAGTAGGGTAACCTTCTACTGCGTCCTACCTGGAGGCACTAAGACCCATCAAGTACAAGAGACTGTCATCTTGATATAGGACTCAGGGGGTCATTCTGACCCTGGCGGTCCAAGACCGCCAGGGCCACGGATGACTGAAGCACCGCCAACAGGCTGGCGGTGCTTCATTGCCCATTCCGTCAGCCGCGGTCGGAAAACCGGGTCCAGCGGTTTCCCAACGGATTTCCCCCGGCTGGGCGAATCCTCCATGGCGGCGCTGCAAGCAGCGCCGCCATGGGGATTCTGACCCCCTTCCCGCCACCCTGTTTCTGGCGGTTTTTACCGCCAGGAACAGGATGGCAGGAACGGGTGTCCTGTGGCCCCTGGGGGCCCCTGCACTGCCCATGCCACTGGCATGGGCAGTGCAGGGGCCCCCTAACAGGGCCCCAGCCTGCTTTTCACTGTCTGCTATGCAGACAGTGAAAAGTGCGACGGGTGCAACTGCACCCGTCGCACACCTGCAACACTGCCGGCTCCATTCGGAGCTGGCTTCTGTGTTGCAGGCCCCTTTCCCGCCGGCCCAGCGGGAAAGTTAGAATGGCCCCAGCGGTCTTTTAACCACGGGGCGGCCAAATGGCGGTTCCCGCCTGGCGGGCGGCAACCGCCGCCCTCCAATGTCAGAATGAGGGCCTCAGTGTTTTAGCCACTCAATGGGCACTGAGAAACTACAATGGATAGTGAGAGTGGAACACAGCACTTCATTAATTTTAAAGAGTGGTAAGTGTAAAGCAATCCCTTCTCCGTCAGGAGCTATTACATAATCCCCACAATGCACCAATACTCCCTTAGGCGAAGAGACAAAAGGCAACATGGTGAACCAACATGTTTGACCTGCATTATGAGGTATTTTGACTTTCCATTGCCAGCTTGTGGTCCCAGTGAACTTGCCAGACCACCTCAAATCCACTTCACAGTTGCATTTAGAAGCGTAACATCCACTGGGAAACTACGTGTGATAGAGATCAAATTGTTAGCATATGGCAATTTATTAATCTTCAGTTTAAAAGCCTAACAAAGAATTAACATGGAAATATAAAACATGCACATTTTAATTATGGTGGGCATTTGTGGCTGCTGTTCGTATTTTGTCATCACTTTTAACATGAAGGCATTGTGCACTTATACATGAATGAATTATTAATCAGAATTAACATGAAAGTATTAATTTTTTAAGAAGATAAATAGTAGAAATGAAGTATATTATTATGTGAATTCATCATCATCATCATCTTAGCTTTATTTCGGTAATAAAAATACCATGAAGGTACATTATACAATACACTTAAAAAAATACAAGAAGACAATAATATAAAATCCTCTAACTAAACAATACTAAAAATAGTACAATAGAGGTGCAGTATATGTGAATATAAAAATATGTTCAGATGTTACAAAAAGGTCACTAGTATAAAAAGATAATGGTATAAAATCCTCTAGCTGGCAAATTAAAAAATGCAAGATAAAAATGCAATGTATCAGAAATTAAAAATATGATCAGGTGTTGCAAGGAGGTCACTAAACAATCCAAAATTATCTGTAAGTGCAACATTTTCGGTTGTATCTTCAGACTCGAGCCAGCTTTAATGTAATGCATTGCAAGTTGCCCCCAAACGTTTTGCTCTAATGTGCCAGATTGCATCTAAAAATCTTGCCAATGCACATGCCACAGTCCGATTGGTGTTTTTTCTGCAGATCCTAAGAGCTAGAGGCTGATTACTGATGCCCATGGATCTGCAGAGTGGTATAATTAATCGAACCCCCTGCTTAGAATAAGTGGGACAATGGAATAAGACATGAGCAATACATTCAGCAGATCCGCAGCCCATTGGACATGAATCTAGGTGGCTATTCCGTTTGACTATCTACAGGTAAAGGTACGTAACGGTAGAGATCCCAACCTGAACCTAATATAAAGTGCATGTGCTCGGGTGGAATAAAATCAAATCCATATATTTTTCAAATTCATAATGACATTTAATTGATATAAATCTATCTAGCAGACTAAAAGAAGGCACCTCGGCTAACTTTTCTACCTGTGCAGCATTTTTTGGGAGGTGAAGAGGATCTGACCAGAACACTCCCAGCCCTAATTTAGTCAGCCTGTTTTCAATATAATTACACCACGGAATTTGTCTTGTTATGCGTGCGCTCAGCAAGGCATTCAACCATGTTCTATATGGGCTAAAAATGTGAATTAATCACACTTGTTTGAATGGATTCCATTAATAAGGATTACATGTGTGCAGAAAAATAAATACACGTTTAAATTGTTTTGACACGTCATGGATAATATCTGCAATAAAAAGAATTTACTTTGCATATTTGATTTGGATTTTAAGTTGTGCATTAAGTTTAATAAATGTATTAATTGTATTAATGGGTATTTAGGCTTTCTGAGGCAAACTAGGCTTGAAGATCATTTTGCAGTAGTAGAGGAAAATTATTTGTTTATTCTGTACCCTTTTTTTCTCCATATCTCTTTTATTAATTTTGAGAATTAGATCCAGTTTCAGGGTGCACATCTCTATGATACAAAGTCTGTTTGTCTTTTTCATAGCAATGCACTATGCAAGCATTATCTCATAACATAATGCAACTAACATTTACAGTATTAGAGCGATACATACCATTTGTTTATGTGTACACATTCTTCACACACATAGTATTACAACCTGTTGTGGTAGATATATCTCATTAATTGCATGTTTTTGTACCCCTGAGTGACCTATATACTGTAGCTGAAATGTCTAATAGAGAATAAGGAAACAATAGAACTAGTAACAACTAAGTATGCGGGTGTGTGGGTGTGGGCGGGCACCCGTGTCCCAGTCTACAATTGCAGCAGTACTCTGTTTGTTGGATAGGTGGGCTGGTTATCCCTCGTTTAGGGAGGGTTTGTGTGCCCCATGCCTGTCTAAACACTCTGCTGGTTAACGGTTCTCTCGACTCCTTCTAGAACTGTTGCCCAATCAGGAGGACTGGATGGGGGGCCGCTATGTTTATGTGCCACTTGCTTTACTTGTTGTTCTGCGAGTACTCCTGTGCGCAGGTCTGATAGTCATTCCATGAATGGCGGTGTTATGGCAGATTTCCAGCACATTGCTAATTGTCATTTTGCGAGGATCAGTACTAGGTCCAACACCTTGTTAGTGGCCCTGCACTTCAAGGATCTATGTGTTACCCCTAGTATATAGTGTGTTACATCCAGACGGGTTCCCCATCCCATAAAACTATTCAGTATCTCAGTTATAGACTCCCAGAATTTGATTACGTGGGTGCATGTCCATACCATATGCAGAAAGTTGGTATCACTGGCATGGCATCTCGGACACTTGTCCTCTACTCCTGAGTACATTTTTTCCAGTCTTGCGGGGGTAAGATAAGTGTTGTGTGATTAATTAAATTGTGTATATTTGTAGCAAGCCTTGGTGGAAATGATCTTCAGGACTGGGAGAGCTTGCTCCCATTGTTTAACTGTGGGCACTGTTTGGAGTGCTGTTTCTCAAAGTGCCCGGAGCACCCTAAAATGCTGTGTGCTGTCTATGTTTAACGCATTGTACACGTTTGTGATTGCTTTTAACTCCCCCCATGGGTTAATAAGATTTGCAACAGTACATATGTTTGTCATGTATGGTGTCCCAATATTGTGTGACGTGTGTGCTGCATTAGTGAGGATGATGCCCGGTGATATGTCATAATCATTGACCAGGCTATCGAATGGGACCAACATATGATCTTCAAAAATATCTCCCCATTCCGCTATACCCACAATCTTCCAGGTGGGTGCCATCGGTTCCTACTGCTTACCCGTGCACTCCGGAAGGACCCAGAGTGGTAGGCAGGGGGCATATGGGTACTTTTGTTGTGTAGTGTGTGTGTGTTTGGTCCAGCAATTTTCATTAGCATATTGCTATCGTCGTCTGGTGTGTCTGGGCCAGGTTACATGATCCAGCTCAGCAGCCTATTTGAGTTACAGTGCCGGAGGGTATCACTCCCATGCCACCCTCTGATATGGGTGCATATACTTTGTCCAAAGACACCGAGCGTCTTCCATTGCCCCAGATCAGCGCTACAAGAAGTGACTGCATTTCAGTAAACCATTTACGTGGGAGGGGTACAGGGAGAGCTGAGAAGTGATACAGTAGTCTTGGGAGCACCAGCATTTTGGAGATAGCCAGTCTACCCATTGGGGGCAGGAGGACGGACGTCCAGATTGGAAGGGAAGCTTTCACTTCCCTCAGCGCTCTTCCAATATTTGCATCTATATGATCGCTTTCCTCATGATATATTCTGTCCCTCAGGTACTTGAAAGTGACACAGGACCATGTTAGCGGTGTGGTGGGCAGTTGTTCTTGCTGGGCTGTATTAAATGATGTAAAAGGGAATAGACAGGATTCCTCCCAGTTCACTCTCGGGCCAGACGCCCTAGAAAACTGCTACAGCAGTGCCATCAGTTGGGGTAGTACCCCGGCAGAGTTGCACAGGTATACCAGAGAATGAGATAATGTGCCAATTACCACCCATATATAGTCCCCAATCGGGCGCAAGCACGGATGGGCGTGTGCCAAGGGTTCCATCGCCAACACGAAGAGCAGTAGCGACAAGGGGCATCCCTGACAAGTACCTTGTCCAATTGCATAGGAGTCTGAGATCAGAGGGCCCTTCCTCACCAGTGCCAACGGTGCCTGATGAAGGAGAGCTATCCATCACAAGAAACTAGGCCCGATGCCCAACTTTTTTAACACCCTTATCAAGCAATCCCACTCCAGTGTATCGAATGTTTTTTCTATATCAAGTGATGGCACCCATGCACCTGCCCCCCAACCCCCTGTGCGAGCCCAGCTCATGATAGAAAACAAGCTCCAGAGGTTTAGAAACATGCTCCTGCCCGGGATGAATCCATTCTGGTCAGTATGAATCAACCCTGTGATTATGGGCGTAAGCCTGTTTCCCAGTATACAACCGAGTATCTTGTAGTCGGAACTAAGTAGTGGCAGCTGCCTGTATGACATCATCAGTAAGGTGTCTCAGCCCAGTTTGGTTCAGACCACCAATGTTGCTTCTCTCACTGATGTAGGTAGGATCCCCTTAGCATATGCAACATTATATGTTGTTAACAGTCTAGGGACTAATATTGTCTGGTATGTGGCATAGAATTCAATAGGCCACTTGTCGGTACCCGAAGTCTTTCCCTGTGCTGTGCATTTGATTGCATCTTCTATCTATGATATCTGCAGCTGGGTCTCTAATACTTCACGATCCTCCGGGGTCATGTGCGGCATATGCAAGGAGCCCAGGAATGTCTCCAGGTTATCGCTCTCTATGCCGGTCTCCTGGGCGGCGTATAATGCAGAATAGTACTTGCAGAATGCTGCATTAATACCCTCCTGTGTTTTCAGCAACTGCCCATTCCCACCCTGTAGTGCGGTAATTGGGGCTTGGGTGGTCTCCGACCTTAAAAGCCAGGCCAGGAGTTTGCCTGCCTTACCTCCCTCTGCGTTCTTACGTGCTTGGTATTCTCCATAATTCAATTGGGCGAGTGCTTTTTTGTGAGCTATACGTATGTTCGCTAACGGTTTGACCGTGGTATCATCCATTGGTAAGAGTTGCTCGTAATATCTCATTTTCGTTTCTAGCTCTATGAGCTCCTTGCACAGGAGTAGGGCAGCTCCAAAATTCATTTTTATCGCGTGGCCCCTGAGCATCACCTTAAAAGCATCCCAGTCTCCGTATCTGATGCCGTGCCTTCATTAATATCAAAATAAGTGTTGATGTGCCCTCTGGTGGAGCCCCTACATGCTGTATCCCGCAAAGCTGTTACAGGCAACTTCCATGTGGGTATGCTCGGAGGGGTGTGGGTCCATTGTACCCAAATCCGGAGGGGCGAATGATCTGATAGCGCATGCCCAAAATTTTCAGCATTAGTACTTTTTATTAATGCTTCAGGGCTACAATACACAAGGTCAATAGTAGTGTGCAGGAAATGCACCCCTGAGTAATATAAGTATTCACGCTCAGTGGGGTGCGAGCTTCGACACGCTTCGGGTAATTGGTTGTGTGTTGCCCATTGACGTAAATGTTGTGAAATCAATATAGATTGGGCGCCTGGCATGGGTGGTCGAGATCAGTCCAGCTCTATATCTGGGATGCTATTAAAGTCTCCACCCCAGTAGCATGGTGCTATCAGGTTATGGAGTTGTAGCAAGTGATTGCAAAAATATGTTTGGATTGGCATTAGGGGCATTATGTGAGATTAGAGAATTCGGTGCTCTGCCTAGATACCTTCAAGTATTACATACTGCCCCTCTGGGTCTGCCTTAGTGTGTAGTATCTTCAAGGGTACCCTTGGTGCCACCCATATAAGTGCCTCCCTGGCCTATCTTAAGTAGGTGATCCCTACTATCGTGCCCCGCCATCATTTACGCATCCTTTCCGGGTCTGGTGTGCTAAAGTACATTTTTTGTAGCAAAGCTACATGTATTTTGCACCTGGTAAAAACTGATACAACTTGTATCTTTTACCAAAGCCAGTCAGCCCTCTTACATTCCAAGTCATACAAGAGTATTGTGCCATTTGTTTAGTAATATATGATGTTATCTATAGCTTGGGTGTCCCAGGGGGAGGGCACCCGGGGCTTCTGATTGCACGCCAACCACCCCCCTCCCTCTACAACACCACCTCCCCTTCATCACACATCCCAACATCCACAAAACCATTGAAAACAAATAAAACAGACCCTCTAACATAACATAGGTATGACAGTAAACTCCCCATCCTAGGCTGTTATGCCAACTGGCGATTAGCAGTAGCACTGTAATGCTTATATGGAACTAAACTATCTATTCTTCAACTGTGAATACACTGTGGTGTATGTGGGGGGTTACTTGGCTTGGCCTATCAGGAACACATATCGTATCGTCATATAAGTTAGTAATCCTCAGCCCTTAGGATAGATATATCAACCCTGCCAACTACAGTAATTCAGCTGTGTGGTGGGCCCACTGCAGTGCACACGTTATTTCCAGACCAACAATGTGTCTTATATCATGTCTTGGGCCGCCCACGATTGCATGCATCTGTTCGTCGTCAAGATCTGTGACATCCGCATCCAGCCGCTCTCTGCTCACCATAGACGAAGGTGGGGTCCTGGCCCGAAATTCCATCTTGGCCACTATCTGTGCTCTCTCTTTGGTCGCCTGCTCTCTCTCAAGGGGCCAGCCCTTGGTTGCCGACTGCTGACGTCTTGGTTCTCCCACCTCGAAGGTCTTGTGGAACGTGAAGGTGGTTTTGGCATTGTATGGGTTATGCCTCTGCCATCCAGCCCTGCCCAGGCTTCCTCCGGTGTGGTACAAAAGGTGGTGTTATTGTCCACTGTGACTCAGAGAATCACCAGGAATTGCAGCGAATATTTAATATTGTGGTCCCAGAGTGTGTGTTTAACCATTAAGAAAGATGTTGGCTTCTGCTGCACTTCCAGAGTGTAGTCAGGATAAATGTGTACCTGCGCATCTGATATTCTCCAGGGGCCTCTGGCATGGGCCACTTGCAGGATGTGGTCTCTGTCTCGATAATTAAAGAGGCGGACCACCACTGGGTGTGGAGGAGCCCAGTCCCTGTGGGCTCTATCAACTGAGAAGAAAGACGAATGTTTGCCTTACAGGACTGTTTGAGATAGCCAGTCTTCCATGTAGAGATCTATGCTGGGGCCCTCCTCGCGCTCCAGCAGCCCCACCACGAGTATATTATTATGGTGGGACCTCTCTTCCTGAACTTCTACCTGCTGCCGCAGCTGTGTTACCTCCTCTTGTAGTGCACTGATGTGAGAGGCAGCCTATGCCACCGACGGGTGCATATCAGATACTGTGTTCTCTGTGGCATCCACACGTTCCTTCAACTTCTTAAAATCTTCATGCAGGTGACCCATGTCTATCCGCAAGGCATCAATCTTGGGTTTCCCTCTAGTCTGGATGTGCAACACTACGTTTAGTATGTCGTTACATTTCTGAGAGTGTTCCGGCAGAGTGCCCGCCAACGATGCATCCGGGGAATTTCTTCGGTCTCCTTGCACCATCTCCTCCTGTGATCCTGATCCAGCCGCCCCAGGTTTGTCTGTTTTGTAGTGACCGATCACTGATTCTGTGAGCCTGTCCTGTAGTAGCACTTCGAGGACGCTAGTGTCAGTAGAGGGGTTCAGTAGTCATTTGGTACAGCCTGCACGCATAAAGATCACCAGTCATTAGCCTACATACAGAGGCCTGAACTGAAGAGCTTCAACACTCTGAACTGCCTTCCAAAGTCACTCAATGATTCGGGAAAGGACAACTGCGCGTGTGCCCAGGCCAGGGCTCTGCAGTCCTTCCCTCTGTTGTTTCTCTCTACTTTGGTTCGAGGTCTGACTGTTAGGTCTCTCTGTGCCAGACCTTAGGTCTTAGATGGTATTTGTAGGGGGAGCAGCTATCTGCGGGTTCCTCCAGTCGCTCTCCCTGCCCAGATTCGTCCTGCAAGATCATCTGGTGCCGCCGATTAAAGCACGGTTGCGTCTCCTGCGCGGCTGCACTGTGCTCCGCACACTCACTGGGACAGTCGCTGTCTCCTCTCCGTGGCGCACCTCAATCCACCACTCTTCGCGAGCGCACATCCTGGAGTCAGGGTGCTCGTTCTTCCCTTCTCAGGTGAAACGTCAGTGGCCGCGGGCTTTCATGCAGCCCGGTTGATAAGCCGCCCATCTCACCGCATGGCTCCTCACTAGCAGGTAAGCTTGATTCCGACAATACGGCTGTGACATCCACTTCGCGAGCTCCTCTCTTGCTGGCTTGCTGTGCGAGTGGTAGCAGCTATCGGGGCCCAGGCGCCATCTAGTTATTTTGGTTGGGTTGGGATGTTTATTTCAGGATTACAGCAGCACCTGGAGCAGAGTCGGATTTAGCCATCTGCTCCAGGCCCTATCTTGGCCACGCCCCCGTTTATTCTGTACTCTTTAATCTGAATTATTTTTCTTAGGCTGCTAACGATTGTTGACTGTCCTACTGTATTGTAGGCGAAGAGCATGTTTTAGAGATTATAATGTTGCAGTGTTTGTTTAAGCTGTCGAACAAGACAAGAAATTTGTATTTCTTATGTAGTTAATTGTGTGTTGTGAGAGAGGATCTTAATGTAACCAATGTTTGGAAAATGTAATATTTGGCGGAAAAGGATGAAGTCAGGAGGATGACTATGCTCTTTGGCTGGGAAGGTTCTAGAAAAGTTGCAAACTTGGTGACACCACTAACAGCCATTGGATGCTGAATCTGATATACAGAGTATGCCCACCTGAAGGACCAATGAGTGAATTATGTATATTTTAATTAGTGAAGAATTTTCAAACTGAAGTCAGTCTGTCTTGAGATCTCCTAAGAGTCTGTCCCATGTCTGCTTCGATTTTGCTTAAGTCTGTTGTTACGCTCTCTTCTCTAAATTCCCTAATGAGATTTCTCATCACAGCCTTAATTGCCCCATTTTATTACACTGTTCAGTACTAATAAATCAAATTAATTCAAATCTGCGGTTTTGCCCTATGTGCAGCCCTTGTTCCGCACCACCCTGATGCTGCTGTCAGCTCTCGCTGGAAGAAGGTGAAAGTCCTGCTTGATGAATCATCGCTGTACTCTGTCCCATAAGGACAGATATAACTAAATGTGGTTTCTTGTTTCCTTTTTCAGTTTAGTCATTTACACCAGCATATTTTTATAGTGAGTTGCCCTAGTTTAGATGTTTTTCCTAAATTATTTTTGTCCTCCTTTGTTTTTGCCCTTGTGTGTTAGCCCGTTCCCACACATGCAGTGCCCAATTTGTGGTTTGAAATAAGGATGGCCCAGCCCTAACAACTGACTATAAATTGTATTTTGATTATTTGCTGATGTCATCATCTGTTGCTTTGAAATCTAAAAAACTAATGTGCACGTTGTTGTTTTGCTGAGTCAGGTTATTCTTTTGAGTATTTAACAGTATTAATGTTTAGTAGGTTTGGTCAGCCTGTGGTTTTCACGTATGTTTATAACTTGTACCATTTATGTAATATTGATTGTAATAAAGCTCTGAAATTTATTGAAATTGGAATTTTCTTTGGAGTCTAAATTCTTCATGCTGTCTAAATTTGTGTTTGGTTTTATGTCAATGATTTGTGATTGTGTGAATCTGACTACTACATCCATCACCAAATCCAATGATCTGTTTGACTTCCGAAAGGGAGAATGGTGATAGTGTCTCACCCATGCACCTGTGGTTTCTGTACCCGAGGTGGGAAGAGGACGTCTGTGGGAGCGCCAGCAGGTGCATCAATTATGGGGCGTGAAATACGAAGACATAAAAACTCATGGCTAAACAAACTCAAGATACACTTAGAAGTGACAGGCCTTGCAACCAGCATCAATATGGCACGAAGAACAATATCAACAAACTGGTATCACTACCCCTGGAAAAAAACTGCAAAAATTAATATAACAAAGTGCAATGATTCTCAGGTGGGACGAAACACAGAATGCAAAATGTTGCTTAGAGAGTAATGACGTTTGGCAGCAAAGGCCCACCAAAGAGTCCCTGACACCTCTATGCCCAAATGGCAAAAATACAACATTTATACAGGAGGGGCTACAGCTTTCCTCTTATGAACCCGGATGTCTGCTAAATATACTTCGGAGGAAACTTTTCAAAGTGGTAAGACATTCTATAATTTCACACAACCCCCATTTATTCATCCAGTTGTTGCCCCTGTGGAGGAAAATATGAGGACGTTGTGTTCATATTTCTATACAAGAGAAGACATAGCAGCTTTGATAATGCAAAGCTATCGTGCATAGCCTTGACCCTGGAAATGACCTGATCTGCAATTATTGAAACCATAAAATACATACATAAGTAAATAAATATAGTTTTCTGTGGGCAGGCATAATTTACTAAAAGGCAAACATATGGAGTAAGGGCTATGATAAATACTGTGAACTCATTTGCCAGGGACTGTTACCGTTTAAAAGCACCTTTAAAAGCAAACAGTATAGCTACAATGTCTCTGTCCTCAAACCTATGATATAAACACTGCACAAGATAACAAGCTCAGCTGTTTGCAGTGCATCATGGGACTTGGCAGATTCGTTTGCCTTTTCTGAAACAATTAAGGGGCTTATTTACATCCTATTTGCGCCAAATTTGCGTCATTTTTTAACGCAAATTCAGCGCAAAACTTCATATTTATATTTTGGCGTTAGACCCATCAAAATATTGGAGTTTGCACCATTTTTTAGATGCGTGAACATACCTTGCGTCAATGAAATGCAAGGTAGGCGTTCCCATCTAAAAAATGGTGGTAAGCCCATTGCCTCATATCTATCCCCCATGCTAAAATGACACACAGGTGGGAGGGGGATAAATAATAGAGCAAAGTTTGCTTTGCCCCATTATTGAACGCCTGGGTCAGACCAGGGGTTAGGGAACCTGTGGACCCATTTCCATGTTTAAACACCATGGAATGAGTCCACAGGTGCCCTCCTCAAGCCCCAGAAACATGCCCCACACACCAGAGGGACACTGGAGGATGGGGGACACCAACCCAGGTAAGTAGGGTAAGTATAGGTAAGTACTTATTTTTTAAATTAAAGTGCCATTGGGGGCCCATCTTGGGCCTCTTGCATGGCACAGGGTGTAATGGCCATGCCCAGGGTGCGCTGGTCCCCTGTCCTGGCCATTGGGGTGGTGGGCATGACTCCTATCTTTTCTAAGACAGGCGACATATGGTATCGATGGTTATGAGTCAGAAAACGATGCTAGGCTGGTTAGAGGCATTTTTTTTTTGCCTCGAACCAGCCTAATGTCATTTTGTGTGCAAAACCCACTTCTCCCATACCTTTGCCCCCACCCGGCTAACGTCATTTTTTTTTACGCTAGCCCACCCTTTGCACCGGCTTGCACCATTCCATAAATATGGCGCTCAAGAATGGTGCAAGCCGGTGCTAAACGTTTTGATGCACAACTGCGTAGGTGCAGTTTTGCATCAAAAAGTATAAATATGACCCTTAGAACATTATTAGGAGGAGGAAAGGTCACAGGTATACAGGTAAAGCTAAACTTGAGAAGCTCTGTGTCACATATGGTCAAATGTAAAGCTGAATGCCTTGCCTAGCCTATGGACATGTGTGAGTTATCTTTGAGGGGTTCAAATATTACAATGTAATTAGCCATTCATTCCAGGTTCGGTCACTTAATCCTAAAGAGTCGCAGTGAGGTTATTTTCTGATATACCCAGAGAGATGAGGAGAAGCAGATCAACGAGGAAATTATCTCTGTGTTGTAGGCACTGGTAGCAGCATCAAATTGCTCTATTACAAAGATTCCCTCTCATCATCATGATATTTTTTTGTCGGGGCTAGCACCAGGCGTTCTAGTGAAGAGCAACCCTGGGGAGGTTCTCAAGCAGAATTGTTTAGCCCAACAGTGGTTGTACTTAGCATCAACGTGCTGAGCTAAACTTGCATGCCAACAGCAAAATTAAGGAAGTTACATCCTTAGGGCAGATTCAAAATGGCAGACCGCAAAGTAGAAACTGTAAACCATGCATTTCAGTGGCTGAGTTGTGTGTGCTGTAATGCCGCTTGAAAGCAACAAACAGAGCTTTGCATATGAGACTTCAATAAAGAACGCTGGCCAATAAACTAAGCATAACTTTGAAGGAGCCAATATGAAGGAAGATACACAAAAAGTGTTCCCCAGTCAGCAAACAATATAAACGTTACTTTCTAGAACTGGGGTGCTTATTTACAAGCCCCTTGCGTGGCCGGTGCATCACTTTTTCCCATTTAAAAGGTGATGCATCGGCAGCGCAAGGGGCTTGTAAATAAGCCCCTGAGCGTGTCTATCCACAGAAACGTGAGGGGTGCCACAGCTGGCACCAATGCTAGAGAATGTATGAAAGAGTGTGCACTACTTGATGAGAGAAAGCAGTTTGTAATTGGTTGCTACTTATTGACAGGCTGTCTTGTGTGTAAGAAGTTTCTCAGCAGGAGGCATTTGGATATTTTGTATTGACTCTATGCTGCAGCCTGAACGCACATGCTTATTGCACACTTATTGGAATAGCTCACTTGCTTTTCTGTACAGAAGACTCCTAGCAAACCTTTCTGCAGAGTTGCAAGGACAACTCTTCATTAGTCCACCTCAGCCGACTCGGCAATAGCACAGCGTTTCCACAATGAGTGGCGCAGTTTGTCGCTGTTTCAGAATTATTCTCTTCATTCCTTCTGGTGCCTCTGTAGCCTGTACTTTTATGAAAATATACACAAAATATTCCCTTTATTTTATCGATCTTGTGCGGGATAAAGGTATTGTACTTAATTCGATTTATTAAGCGCTTACTACCATTGACAAGGCGTTGAATTACTTCGCAGCAATTTAGCCATAACACTGGAACTCAAGGTTACTTAGTTGTTAATCTAGTGGTTATTGTTGTTAGTAGTGTACTCTCAAGAAAAATTGCATACATTTACTCCATGTATTTTGTGAGACATTAATACTAGGTAGGTGTGATCATTACTGGGGACTATGTGGTGTCAGGTTATTGGTTGGTAAAATAGATAGGCACAGTGGATATTAGGTGATGTCAGATTAGAGGTTGTGATCTATGAAATGAGGTATCAGCATTTTTCAGAATTACAGGCATGAGACAGAGGAGGCTATTATCAGAAATAGAAGGTATTCAGAAGATAGAAGGTAAGAAATAGGTCATTTTGCAGGAAAAAGAGAGTATCCCAACCTTGACACATGGTGTATGCTGTTCAAGGTAAGTTGGCACAGAAAAAGAAAATATCTCATTTAAAGATCTTCCCTCACTATTCTATAAATAGAAGTTTTCTCCACTCACTGACTAAAATGAGTTATTTGGCATTTGCTGAGAGTTTCTCACCAATGGGCAATCAGAATTATTCTCTGTTTTGCCACCTGTAGGAAAATGCCACTGTTGGCATGGCTGCCGCCCACTTTTTGCCTAGTGTTGATGCAAACTTTGATTGAAAGTGTGCTGGATCCTGCTAACCAGGCCCAGCACCTATGTGCTTTCCCTAAAACTGTACCTTTGTTCCCCAATTGGCACAGCCCTGGCACACAGTTAAGTCCTTTGTAAAAGGTACCCAAGGTACCAAGGGCCATATGGCCAGGGAAGGTCCCAAATGGCTGCAGCATGTAATATACCACTCAGGGGGACCCTCACTCAGCCCATGCACACTGCCTTGCAGCTTGTGTGTGCTAGAGGGAAGCAAAAGGCAAAATCATTGCCTGTGGCATAGGTAAGTCACCAATTTAGCAGGCCTTACAGCCCTAAGGGTGAGTGTACTATACCACAGGTGAGGGCATAGTTGCATGAGCAATATGCCCCTACAGTGTCTAAGTAAATTCTTAACATTGTAAGCGTAGGGTAGCCATACTGAGTATATGTCCTGGGAGTTTGTCATTACGAACTCCACAGCACTATAATGGCTACACTGAATAATGGGAAGTTTGGTATCAAACTTCTCAGCGCAATAAACCCACACTGATGCCAGTGTGGGATTTATTGAAAAATGCACACAGAGGGCATCTTAGAGATGTCCCCTGTATGTTAGCCAACCTGGTAGTGTAGGACTGACCGGTTTGTGCCAGCCTGCCATCTGCAGTTGAGTTTCTGACCACATGGAGTCAGTGCCTTTGTTCACTCTGTGGTCAGAGACAAAGGGGGTCATTCCGACCCCGGCGGGCGGCGGAAGCCGCCCGTCTGGCTGGAACCGCCAGAAGACCGTACCGCGGTCATTCTGACTTTCCCGCTGGGCCGGCGGGCGACCGCCAGAAGGCCGCCCGCCGGCCCAGCGGGAAAGCCCCTTCAACAATGAAGCCGGCTCCGAATGGAGCTGACGGAGTTGAAGGGGTGCGACGGGTGCAGTGGCACCCATCGCGATTTTCAGTGTCTGCAAAGCAGACACTGAAATTCTTTATGGGGCCCTGTTAGGGGGCCCCACGACACCCGTTCCCGCCATCCTGTTCCTGGCGGTAAGAACCGCCAGGAACAGGATGGCGGGAAGGGGGTCGGAATCCACATGGCGGCGCTGCTTGCAGCGCCGCCATGGAGGATTCCTATGGCCAGGGGAAAACCGCTGGGAAACCGCCGGTTTCCCTTTTCTGACCGCGGCTTTACCGCCGCAGTCAGAACTGGCCAGGAAGCACCGCCAGCCTGTTGCCGGTGCTTCTGCGGTCGTTGGCCAGAATGACCCCCAAAGTCTGCCCTGGGTGGAGGTGCTTCACACCTGCCCCCTGCAGGAACTGTAATACCTGGCGGTGCACCTCAAAGGCTCAAGCCTTGAGTTACAGTGCCTCAGGGCACTCCAGCTAGTGGAGATGCCCACCCCCCAGACAAAGCCCGACTTTTGGCGGCAAGTCTGACAGGAAAGTTACGGAAAACAGGAAGGAGCGACCACCTCAGCCAGGACCACCGCTAGGGTGTCCAGAGCTGAGGTGACACCCTCCCTGCAGAATCCTCCATCTTGGTATGGAGGATCAGGGACAATAGGATTAAGAATGTGCCCCCCAACCCCAGAGGGAGTGGACACAGAGAGGGTATAGCCACCCACAAGGACAGCAGCCATTGGCTACTGCCCTCTAACCTCTAAAACACCCCTAAATGTAGTACTTAAGGGCTGCCCTGAACCCAAGTCATCAGATTCCTGGCAACCTACAAAGAGAAGAAAGACTGCTAAGCTGAAAACCCCAGCAGAGAAGAAGGAAGACAACTTCTTTGGTCCTAGCCCTACCAGCCTGTCTCCTGCTTCATCGAACCTGCACCAGCCCAGCGACGCATCTAGTGGGACCAGTGACCTCTGGACAACTCCAGAGGACTGCCCTACAACCCAAAATGGACCAAGAACTCCTGAGGACAGCTGCACTGTCTAGAAAAGAAATAAAGAAACAGCAACTAAGGACTCCCACCTCACTCCAGAAGCGTGAGTCCTAACCAGTCTGCAGTCTGCACCCAACGCCCACAGTCCGTGTCCAGGTGGCCCAACTATCCAAAGAGGATCCCCAGGTGATTCCGACCAAGTGTCCACCCTGGGATGACCTTTCCACCCCGATGATGTCTGCAGCGGGAATCCAGAGGACACCCCTGACCGCGACTGCCCGGGACGAAGATATCCGACTCCAGGAGAAGCACTGCACCCTAAGTCCCCAGAACCAAGAGAAACCAACCACCGGTGCAGCAGTGACCAGCAGGCAGCCCTTCTCCCTATCCAGTCAGTGGCTTTCCTGAGGATCCCCCTGTGCCTTACCTGCAGCGCCTGAGTGACCCCTGGGGTACCCCAATATAGTTCCATTGGGAATCTGACGCCCTGTTTTCACCCTGTGCTGTTGAGGGTGCGTGTTTGGGCCCTACTTGGGGCCCACCCAGTGCTCCTCTAAAGCCCCCTGGTCTGCCCTCCCAACGTGGGAACTTACATGCAAACAGGCCCGAACCGGAGTATCCCTTTCTCCATGGGGACACACATTATTTTGGCTCCTGTTTGACCTCTGCACCTAAACAGCCCCGTGTTTCTGGTACTGGGTGTTTGAGGTTATCTTGAACCCCCAACTGTGGGCTACCTATGTTCCAGAGACTAAGGCCCTCATTACAACCCTCCGTGCTGAAGGCCGCCAACATACCGTGGCCGCAACGGAAATCCGCTGCAGGTATTACGACCCACATCTCGTAATCAGCCACAATACAGACACCCACACAAGCCCGCCACACCAAAGGTCAGTGATAAACTGGCGATACCAAAACCCACACAGTGACGCCAACAAGAATACGCCCACACTATCACGACCCACGAATCATCGCAGCGGTCTTTCAACTGTGGTAAACCATTGACGGTACACACCGCCACACTCAAAATACACACACATTTACAAAACTACACCACATTGGACAATTCGAAATACACACACCGGATACACATACACACACCACACACACACACCCACACCACTATAAAACCCACACCCACATTACCCACAAACCCTTACAACGACATTTTGGTGAAGAAGCACAGACAGAGTATAGCCAACACTACACCAGCATCCACAAGCACACCACACCATCACTCATAAAACATCCACGCACCTCAAACAACACACAGCAGCACAACAAACATCACCTCACACATCACATCATGGCACCTCAAAGACACCCCAGGTTTTCTGAGGAGGAGCTCAGGGTCATGGTGGAGGAAATCACCCGGGTAGGGCCACAGCTTTTCCGATCACAGGTGCAGCTCACCTCCATTGCTAGGAAGATTGAGCTATGGCGGGGAATCGTCGACAGGGTCAACGCAGTGGGACAGCATCCAAGAACACGGGATGACATCAGGAAGAGGTGGAACGACCTACGGGGAAGGTGCGTTCAGTGGTATCTAGACACCAGATTGCTGTACAGAGGACTGGCGGTGAACCCCAACCTCCTGTCCCACAACTAACAACATGGGAGGAGCAAGTCCTGTCAATACTGCATCCTGAGGGCATCACAGAAGTAGCAGGAGGACTGGACTCTGGTAAGTCAAATCTTAATTACCATATCCCCCACCCCACCTGCAAGCCATCACATACCCCCACCCATCCCCTCACCCCATCACTCCAACACCTCACATATGCCCCACTATCACAACCCACCCATCCCAATACCAAGGCCTGCATGCAACACCAAAGCATGGACACCCATTGCTAAAGCATGTCCAGTACAGACACCCACACAGACCCCAAAACACTAATCACACAATTGCAAACACAACAAGGCAAGCACAAGAGTAGAGGGTAACTCACCCAATGCACAAGATGGCACACATTTACTAAAACTATGCATTTACACACCAACAGGACCCATACTCAATGTCACCGGACAGGAGGTTGTAGACACATCCATTCCCCCCACAGAAGAGGCCCACAGTGATGACAGCAGCTCTGCACGCCTGGATCAAGATGACCAGCCCGGCCCATCAGGGAGCTCTTGACAGTCGGTTCTTCTGCCACAGTCACAAGCCACCACAGACCCTCCCCCCTCAGGAAACACCACCACAGCACCCACCCAGCGGACCCATGCCACTGTCCCCAGGACACGTCAATCAGCAGTGTGTCCACCACTACAGGGACCCCAGGCAAACCCACTAACCCAGGACGATCAGGGACCTGGGGTCAGTTGCAGTGGGCACACAGTTCAGGGGACCGAGGCACAGGATAACAGGGAAGCTGGGGAACCCACTTTCCACGAGGCACTCTCCAACATCATGGGGTCCAGGAGACCATGGGCACTGTACTGGCCAAGTTTCAGGAAACCCAGTGGCTACAGGAGGAACACTACCTGGGGATCAGGGAGGACTTGAAGTCCATCAACACCACCCTGGTCACCATTGCAAGGGTGCTGGCAGACCTGGCCAACACCATGAGGGACACAGTGGCACACAAACGGGCCCCTGACACTAGCCTGGACGATGAACAGTCCTCCACCTCCGCCGGCGCTAGTGGACAGGAGGCCCCGCCACAGGAACAACAGGCCACCAGCACCCCACCCCCTGCAGAAGGAGAACCAGCCCGCAAACAGTACCTGAGATCCAGGAACAAGACAGTGAACATTGCCAAGACCCCCGCCAGAAAATAAGACCCACCTGATTGTCACACTTCTGTCCCACTTTGTCACCCTGTCCACCTTAAACTGCCACCATGGACAATGCACCTGTGAGACCAAGAAACTGAACTCTACCATGGACATTCCTCCACCATCACCCCAGCCCATTGCACACCCCCCTCCACTTATTAGCACAGAAATAAACCCCCTTGAATCACAATTCAATCTGGAGTCATTCTGTACTTTTACAAATGTGTCATTGCAACCTTTCGGAAATCTAGCAATGTCAATGTTCATGTTCACATATCATGGTTACACAGTTGTTGGGCAACAGTAAACATAGCAGAAGGCATACAGTGGGACCCAGATCGGTGAAAGGATGGGGTAAACAGAGTCACCTGCAAATATCGAGAGACAACTGTTAGACATCCTCCAACCATTAGGGACTCTCTCATACCCATACACCTATGTAAACTGTGTGGGGACCTTGGGCTCACCTATTAGACACACACAGTGCCTCTGGAGTTGCCCCATAACATAAGGGATGCTGTTATTCCTCAAAATATAAGCGGCATGCACTGAGCCAGGATACTTGGAATTCACATGGGAGATGTACTGGTCTGCCAAACACACCATCTGCACATTCATAGAATGGTAACTTTTCCGGTTTCTGTACACCTGTTCATTCCTGCGGGGGGCGGGACAAATGCCACATGTGTACCATCAATGGCACCAGTGATGTTGGGGATATGTCCCAGGGCATAGAAGTCACCTTTCGCTGTGGGCAAATCCTCCACCTGAGGGAAAATGATGTAGCTGCGCATGTGTTTCAGCAGGGCAGATAACACAATGGACAACATGTTAGAGAACATTGGCTGTGACATCCCTGATGCCATGGCCACTGTTGTTTGAAAGGACCCACTTGCCAGGAAATGGAGCACTGACAGGACCTGCACTAGAGGGGGTATACCTGTGGGATGGCGGATAGCTGACATCAGGTCTGGCTCCAATTGGCCACACAGTTCCTGGATTGTGGCACGATCAAGTCTGTAAATGATAATGATGTGTCTGTCTTCCGTTGTTGACAGGTCCACCAGGGGTCTGTACACTGGAGGATGCTGCCATCTCATCACCTGCCCAGGCGGGCGTGCCCTATGGAGGAAAAGGGTGAGCAGAGGGTCATACACCACATAGGTTTCACAAGGCTGTTTAGCACAATCATTAAATAATCTCTGTGTGCCTTTGTCTGTTTGTATTCCTGGTCAAAATTGCTGTGACACAGTTAGTTGGCCTGCCATGTGGCCCCCTGAAATGGCAGCTGCCTGACCTGAAATGAGGTAACTGCGCTGGCATTGTGCAGCGTCCCGGTAGGCGGTCGAAGACCGCTGCGCAATTCAGCATTGGTTATCATTGGGCCCTATGGGTTCCAGGAGCCAATGCTGATGTACGCCACCGGTGACGGTACGCACCGCCGCGGACGTGACCGCTATTTTCAATCAGTTCCCTCACTTGATACCTGACCTTCAACAGGAGAGGATGTACACTGCAAGTACTGCTGTGACCTGCGTCTGGAAGCGACAATGGCTACAGTGTCTGGGGAAAGGGCCTCTGCCTTCACTGCGGAGGAGTTGGACAAACTGGTGGCTGGGGTCCTCCCCCAGTACACGCTACTCTACGGTCCTCCAGAGAAACAGGTGAGTAAACTGTGTGCATGGTGGATGGCACATGATTGTATGGAGTGTTGTGGATAGAAGAGACGGGGGCAGGCCAGCATGTGAGGATGGTGAGTGTATGTTTTTCTGGGCCAGGGTGGGAGGTTTGTGGCCAATGTGTGAGAAGAACAGTATGGGGGAGTAACATCCTTTTTTACTTCACTATTCCTCTAGGTCAGCGCCCACCTGAAGAAGGGTATTTGGTGTGCCATCGCCAAGAAAGTGCAGACCCTGGGGGTCTACCATAGACGAGCACCCACTGCCATAAAAGATGGGAGGACCTGCACCAAAGGAGCAAGAAGACGGCAGAGGCCCACCTGGGGATGGCCTCCCAATGTGGAATGGGTGCCCGTCGCATCATGACCCCCCTGATGTACCAGATCCTGGCGGTGGCATATCCTGAGTTGGATGGGCGCTTGAGGGCATCACAGCAGTCACAAGGGGGTGAATACAGTCTCATTCAGCTGACTCTGCGCGGTTGATGAGGTGTCTGGCTGGGGGAAGTGGGCTGTGGGTTCCCCTAGGCCAGGGCAGACACGCCAAGGTAGATCCATTGTTTTGCAGGATCAGTGCCACTCCAACTCCAAAGGTGGTAGTTTGCTATGGGTTCCAGCTGTGCATGAAATGGGCCTAGACAGAGTCCCCCATGGGCATGTGCTTTTCCCCTGCACTGTTAGTGCATGCGCTAGTGCATAGGGCTGCTCCCTGTGTGTTGTGTCCGCCAACGGTAGTGGTGTTGGAGGCATTGACAATATGTCTCTTGTGTCTTTCTCCCCCTTCTTTTTGTCACCCTGTCCTTGTGTGTATTAGCATCATCTGGCGGAGGAGCATTGGCACCGGAGCAGGAGGGAGCTGCAACCCACATGGCCCTGGAGGGTGAATTTACGGAGTCTTAAGGCACCAGTGGGACGGAGGGTGAGGGGAGCTCCATGATGGGGACAGAAGCAGACACCAGCGACATCGACTCCTCCTCTGATTGGAGCTCCGCTTGCGGTGGCGGGCACCTCTGTGCCCACCGCAACAACAGGTACAGCCACCACCCCCCTACCAGCACCGCCCTCCCAGCAGCCCCTCATCGAGTTTCCCGTGCCCGCTCACCCAGGAGGGTGGGCGTTTCCTTCGCCCCAGGCACCTCAGGCCCTGCCCCAGTCAGCCCTGCTGCCCTCAGTGAGGAGGCTATTGACCTCCTGAGATCACTCACTGTTGGGTAATCAACCATTTTGAATGCCATCCAAGGTGTCGAGAGGCATTTGCAGCAAACAAATGCATACCTGGAGGGCATTCATTCTAGCGTGGCGGCCAAACAGAGAGCATTTCAGGCTCTGGCCTCAGCACTGATGGCAGCCATTGTCCCTGTGTCCAGCCTCTCCCTCCAACTTCCTCTACCCAGACCCAATACCCTGTACCTCAGCCTATCCCAAGCACACCATCAGACCAGCATGCACACTCATCAACACACATGGGAAACATAAGCTCCACACATCCCACAGGCACTCACACAAGCACCATCCCCATGCAGACACACCAACATCCACTGCCTCCACCGTGTCCCCCTCCTACACATCCTTGTCCTCCCTCCCTGTCTCGTCTCCACTCACTCCTGCATGCACTACATCTTCATCCATTACCTCCATCACCAGCATGCCCATCACCACACACTGCTCATGTGCAATCACCACCCCCACTACCATTCACACATCCCCTGTGTCCTCTCCCAGTGTGTCTGTGAGCCCTCCTCCCAAAATACACAAAAGCAGGCACACACCCACCCAACAGCCATCCACCTCACAACAGCCTCTGGCCCATGCATCTTCACCCAAATTCAGCAGACCTACACCTCCTACAACCCCTACCTCTTCCTCCACTCCCAAACCCCCTCCATCTTCCTGTCCCAAAGTGTCTAAGAAACTCTTCCTGTCTAACATTGGCCTCTTCCCCACACCTCCCCCCACCATCCTTCCCGTAGGGCCAGGATGTCCAGGTCCCAGCCCAGCATCTCAGCCACCAAATCCTCCAGCACTGTGGTCTCAGCAAGTCCGGTCACATTGCGGGCTGCACCCATCAGGGCTGCCAGTGTGCCACCTAGCGAGGCCTAGGATCAGCCCATTCCACCACCGGCAAAGGTGAAGAAGGTGCCCATATGCTGTAGGGAAAAGCCGCATCAACCACCCAGCAACGGCTCCTCCAAGCCAAAAGCGGACAGTGCCAAGGGACCAGCAGCGACATCCAAGGTGGGGAAGAGACACAAGGCGAAGGGGAAGTCAGGACAGGGCACGGAGACTCCGGCTGAGGGACCAGAGTCACCCCTTCTGGCAACCAGAACAGCAACCTGTACGGCAGTGGACACCGCCACCCGCACAGCCACCTGCACCGCCACCTGCACATCTGCTGCCTCAGC
This sequence comes from Pleurodeles waltl, assembly GCF_031143425.1. Classification (NCBI taxonomy): domain Eukaryota; kingdom Metazoa; phylum Chordata; class Amphibia; order Caudata; family Salamandridae; genus Pleurodeles; species Pleurodeles waltl. Next base: position 2,674,173 of record NC_090437.1, on the reverse strand, counting down.
AACAGTCCCCAGCAAAATCCCCAGTGGGCAGCCATCCGAGGCTGCAGGAAACGTCCTGCTGTCTCCCTGCGGGGGTGCTGACACATTCACCACTGGCAGCATCTCTGACCCAGACACCGCCGCAACCACTGCCACCAGCCCCGTGACGTGCTCAGACAGTGCCACCACAGCTGAAATGGCTAACATCCCCAGTGGGCAGCCGTCCGAGGCTGAAGGAGATGTCCTGGACCCTGCACAGCGTACATTAGGCACCACAACCAGCACTGTTTGTACCTGCAGGTGGCAGACAAAGTTGCAGCAGGGTGGGGTGTGTCTCTGCCTCCATGGTGTACCATGCTACCTGTTCCCAGGCAATCTCGTGGCACACACACCCAGGCGAGGGAATGGGACCTGCCACACTGCATGTGAAGCAATCTGGGCACAAAGCCCTCTCCAGAACCAGTGGAGAAAAGCATCCACTCACACAGTCTTTGGCAAGATGAAGCACTCTGAGCACAATGCCCCCTCCAGAACCAGTGGAGAAAAGCATTCACTCATTCAGCCATTGGCAGGATGAATCACTCTGGGCACAATGCCCCCTCCTGAACCAGTGGAGAAAAACATCCACTTGAAAGACTGTGGCTTTGCACTCCCCAGGATAAAGCAGTGGGCAACCCACCCACTTGAGAGACTTGACAGACTGTGGCTTTGCACTCCCCAGGATAAAGCAGTGGGCAACCCACCCACTTGAGAGGCTTGAGTGACTGTGGCTTTGCACTCCCCAGGATAAAGCAGTGGGAAAATCACCCACTTGTGAGACTTGAGAGACTGTGGCTTTGCACTCCCCAGGACCTAACTGTGGGCATGAGCCCCCTTGTGGAGCAGTGGCGTTGTCCGTTCATCCGGCTGAGGTGCCCCCTCCCCCTCCCCATGACATGCCTGTTTATTTTCGATCTGATGCCCCAGCAGTGTTCTCTCCGTTTCGAGTCACGTATCATGTGTGGGCTTTGCCCATGCAATTTGGGACCACTGGACTACTGGTCCACGGACAATAATTGCAATACTATCCGGACTTGTGTAGTTGCTGTACATATTTGTATATATTGATGATTTAAATTTTGGACTATCTGATTTTTCGATGATTTCACTTGTTACAATCATTTCATTTTGTCCTTGCGTTCTTCCAGAGGGTGACGGGGTGTAAATGTCAAGTTGCTGCATGTGTTTGTGTGTATGTTGTTGTGGATGACAGTGGGGGTGGGGTTGTTGTGTGTTGCGTGTGTCAATATCTTTCCTTCCCCCCTCCCTTGTGTGCTAGGTGCAGTACTCACTGTGGTCGTCACCGGAGTCTTTGCTGCTCCTGGTAGAAGAGGAGGTAAACCAACGTGGGCAGGACCTGTAACTCGGGCTCATTGGCATCCTGGTTCCTCGTTGGGTGTCGAGAGGTGAGTGGTTTCCGTTCCAAGTCCTGTTTCCGCCGTGCTTTTGATGGCGTTGGTACCGCCCCGGAAAAGCTGGTGGACTGGTGCCTTGTTATACAGTGGGCGGTACATTGTGTTCCGCCTGTCTGTTGGCGGTTACCGCCACGGTGTTTGTTTCTACCACCGTGGCAGTCGGAGTGTTAAAGTGGCTGTCTATGTTGGCGGTTTCCGCCATGGTCATGATTCCATTTTTTTAACCGCCGGCCTGTTGGCAGTATTGCCGCCGCTTTAACACCGACCGCCAGGGTTGTAATGAGGGCCTAAATCTGTAAGTTTGTTACTTACTTCAAAAACTGTACTTCATTTTATTCCCCCAGGAACTGTTCAAAATTACTGTTTCCACTTTTAAAATAGCTTTTTGCCATTTTAAAGAAAACTGTGTACATTGTTGACCCTATTCAATGTCCTGATTATACCTACGCAAAGCACCTTTCATTTAATGTACTTACTTGCAAACCAAATCTTGTGGTTCTAGAAATAAATTAAGAAAACATATTTTTCTTCATAAAATCCTATTGGTCTGGAGTTAAGTCATTGAGTGTGTGTTTCTTCTATTATTTGTGTATGTACAACAAATGCTTAACACTACTGTCTGATGAGCCTAACTGCTCGACCACACTACCACAAACAGAGCATTGGTATTATCTATTATTGCTTCTGTCAAGCCTCTAGGGAACCCCTGGACTCTGTGCACACTATGGCTCTCATTACAACCCTGGCAGTCGGTGTTAAAGCAGCGGTAATACCGCCAACAGGCCGGCGGTAAAAAAATTGGATTTTGACCATGGTGGTTACCGCCATCCAAGACCACCACTTTAACACACTGACTGCCAGGGTGGTAACAGCCGCTGGGCTGGAGACTTCGATCTCCAGCCCGGCGGCTGTCACAATCCCACCCTCAGGATTACGACCCGGCCTACCGCCATAGTTTTCGTGTCAAACTTACTGCCACTAAAACCATGGCGGTAGGCACTATCAGTGCCAGGGAATCCCTTCCCTGGCACTGATAGGGGTCTCCCCTGCACCCCCCCTCCCCAGAGTCCTCCATCACCCTCCCCCTTCCTCTCCTCCCCATACATATACACACCCACACGCGCACCCATATAACACACATGCACACACGCATACCCACCACCACCCACTCATGTACACATACATACCCACAAACCGCAACACACACCAACATACCTTGTCACACACATCCATTCACAACACACAACACTCACAATCACTTGTTCACTCATGCATCCAATGTGACTCACACCTGCATGCACGCATACCAAAACATACACACACCCCGCCCACAACGGTATTCCACATTCTGGCAGAATACCATCGGCGGTCATGATACGCATAGATGGCTGGTATTACCAATGTTGTAATGAGGGCCTATATCTCACTTTGATATAGTATATACAGAGCCAACTTCCTACACCACCTAATACAGTCCAGGTGTATGTTGTGCATGTTTATGTTTGTGTCTATTGTAGTGTATGCATTATATGTATAAGGGAACCAAAGTGATGAAAGCTCATTGGTTCCATTCTGAACATCCCAGACTCATTTCTGCTGAACAGATGGCGGTGGGTGGAGCTGTTTCCTCAGACTGTTAGAAGTGTATCAGGATGCTGGAGGGAGGAGACCTAGACAGTAAAGTGAGGACAAAGGAGACAAGGCTCCTATACAAATTTGATTAGGTCTGCCACCTGGTAGAGTGTGGGCTTGAAGGGGGCTGCAGTCTGTTGTTCAGAGTGAGAAGGGTCCTTTAGGTGAGATCAGACTTTTCTTTCTTTGCTAATCACTGTCTTTGTGGCTGTTTATAGCCCAATGCAGATAGTTCACATCTTTTTGTGCCTCTGTTCTAGGTGCTCCAGGCTGGAGACTAGCCTGCTATGAGGGGCATCACCCCAAATGGTCACATGAAAACAAGGCATTGTTTTAAGTGATGGACCTGGGGCCAACAATGAAACTTTTTGAAAATGTTACAGTGAATTTTCAATAGATCTGTGAATCTGTGAAAATGTATGTTTAAAAAGTGAGCTCCCGGTTCCTTAATAAATTACGGGTAAGTGTGTGGCCCCTCTCCCCAGCCTCTGCAAGGTGCCAGGGACCACATCCCCTGGGGCTGTATTAAAATAATGAGAGGAGGTCCTCCCCACTCCAAGCCTCTTTGAGGCCCTTGAAACCCAATCCCCCAGGCAATTTTTAAAATATTGGGGAGGGCCTTACTCAACCCTCTCCAAAGCACCAAAGACCAAATCCCCTGGGCCACCTTTAAAGTGAAACTGAGGGAATGGACTGCCCCCTCCCTGAGCCTCTATAAGACCTTGAGGTCCCCATCTAGCAGGCCCCATAAACATAAATACGAGAGAGAGAGGCATGCCCCTCTTCAAGCCACATTATGGCTGTGGGACCCCATCCCCTGGGGCCAGCTCCTCTGTGATGTCTCTGGAACCCCAACCCCTGACACATCGGAGATTCCCTCCCCTCCACAGCATGGGCATGGACTACTAATGTGCTCCTACCCTGCAAAACGAAATGCCCCAAAACACTATCTGGACACATCAGAATTATCAAATACAAAACTACTTGTATTTGCGGGGGGCACCTGTGTTTTTGGTCCTGGGCTCAGCAGCCATCTAGAAAAACCTACCAAACCCAGACATTTCTGGAAACTAGAAACTAGAGGGAGTCCAGGGAGGTGTGACTTGCATGGATCCCCCAATGTTTTCTTACCCAGAATCCTCAGCAAACCTCAAATTTAGCTAACAAAATCAAATTTTTCCCACATTTCTGCGTGGGATCACCGCACGGGACAAATTTCCTACCACCCAACATTCTCCTCAGTCTCCCGGTAAAAATGATACCTCATTTGTCTAGGTGGGCCAAGTGCCTGTAACAGGGAAGAGCCAAAAACACCTCAAAATTGAGGGGGAACAAAAGTGGGTCCAAAGCGGGTCCAATAGTGCAGTTTGAAAAAAAACATTTTTAGGCTGACAAGTGCAGCAGAATTTTTATCGGTATAGTTGAGACAATGCTGGGTGGTAGGAATTTTGTGGATTCCTGCAGATTGCGGAAGGTTCCATCACAAAAATGTGGGAAAATGTGTGATTTCCTGCAAAGTAGGAGGTTTGCAGGACAGTGTGGGTAAGAAAATGGTGCGGGTGCCTGTGTAGAAGCACACCACCCTGGAATCACCCAGATGTTTAGTTTTCAGATGTGTCTATGTCTTGTGGATTTTTCTACATTGCAGCGTCCCAAAGCCCAAAAGGTGCAGCCCTCACCATTCCAAGTGGGACAAATTTGAGGGTTAGCCAAGCTCGCATGGCCCAAAATGTAAAACCAAAACCCAAAATAATCAAATGTCCTCTTGCTTGCCATGGGATAAGATATTTTAGTGTGTGGGGGAGAGATGAAAGACTAGTACCCCCTTCAGTTGGGATGGGGGCATAACCAGGCCTATACTGGTGGTAGCCACCACCCCACTATTTTTTGTATTTTTTAAATTCCCCTGGCATCTAGTAGACTTTCTGTCCCCCGGGTGTGGATTGGGGGTAATTGCCCCACCTGCCCACTGGTGAGCAGAACTACTTTGGACCCATTTATTTGGGGTGGGGATATGGCCATACCCCACTCTCCTATTTTGAACAGAAATCTTCCCTGGTCTCTGGTGGGCTTTCTGCCCCCCCCATGGGGGCAGATGGGTCTTCCAAAAATAGGCCAACAGTAATGTGCTCCATGGGGAGCGACCCTTACCCAAGGGGCTGCCCCCCCAAACAAAACACACACATACACATACACCAATCCCTGGTGCCTAAGTGGTTTCTGCAGATCGGCCTAATGGAAATAGGCACATCTGCCCCCAAGGGAAGAGGAAATGGCCTAAAATAAATTTGCCCCCCCCCCCGGGGAGTGAAACTTGCCTAAGGGGTCGCTCCCCATATAAAAAAAAATAAAAGTTATCGTAAACAAAAATATATCCCTGGTGTTTCTACCCCTGGGGGAGGGGCAGAAAAGGCCTAAAAATATAGTGCCCCCCTGAGGAGTGGCCCTTGCCCAAGGGACCGCTCCCCTTATGCGCAAGTATAAAAAAAAAACATCCCTGGTGCCTAGTGGTTTCTTCCCCCCTCGGGGGCAGATCAGCCTAATAAAAATAGGCCTATCCGTCCCCAAGGCATGCAGAAATGGCTTAAAATAAATTTTCATCAGACTTCACTAGTGGGAAGGGGGTAGAAGGGGAAGCGATTCCCCTTTCAGCCCTGCCATGGGGTGTTGGTGGGGAAGCCCACGGAGGGAGCACTAGCGCTCCCTCCAAGCTCTGGTGCCAGGACGTAATGGTTACGTCCTTGGCACAGGAGCACTGTGCCGCAGAACGTAACCATTACATCCCCAGCACAGAACCGGTTAACCCTTAAATGACTCTGACTTCTACCCACCCCTAAACCCTGTCTCCTTACTGTTATTTGAAATATACCTTAAGTATTGTCCCTGTGCACGGTAAAGACGTGCATGGTAAAGGAACAAATGCTTACCTTTGTCTGTGTGGTAAAGGCGTGCATTGTAAAGCCTGCATGGTAAAGGCATTGTGGTAACTACTTCATTATAAATGCTGTTTTCCTATACAGATATTTCTGAGCTGGATCTCAATGTCCCTCCAGCCAGCACACCAATTAGATGGATTTTCTTAGACTTAGATCTTCAGTTGGGGTCTTTCAAGTGGTCATGTATATGTTTGTTCTTTACTGCCAGCTTTTAAGTCACTGATTTTATGGTTTTCACCTCTTACACTGTAAGCAGAAGAGCATGTTCTGATTGTTCCACTTTGTTGCTGATTTGCTTGAAACCTGATTATAGAAGATAAAGGTCTGTGTTCATGGAGTCAATTTTGTACTCAAGTGTGGTTTTCGTGTCCTTCACAGTTAGTAAATATCTTCTAGCGTGGTATCCTGATCTGCAGACTGTGGTTCTTCGGAGACATGTTCCCTCTGTGTAACCCTCTTCTTATTCCTGCAAGCTGTTGTAAAGCAGGCCATATTTATTCAGCCAGTTGTTTTGATGTGCTCCATCTTCATACTGCTAGGAGAGGGTGTGGGGAAGTGATATGTATCTGTCTGTTCATTTTTATTATCTGCTTAAGGCTGGTTCCTGTTAGTCTTAAAGCCTAGGATTCTCTCTGGCACCTGTTTGCATCTGGTAGGGAGCAGAATGCCTACATGCCATGATCTTGCAGTTATGTGCCTGGCTTCTTCAAACCTCACCAGTACCCCTTCAGTTTTCTCTGATTCAGGTTACCCATCATTTATTAACCTTCACTGTAATTGTACAATTTAGGGGGGAAGAGACTTTCCCTTATTTTATTTTGTGGTTTATGAAGAGTGATAAGAAGTATGTTTCTTGCTTTGACAATGATGACCTGCATCGGGGGGGGTGCTTTGCTCCCTTGCAGGGGCCATTTTGTTGGGATATGCCTTCTTTCTTTTTTTTCTGGACTCTTCTTACCAAGGCCTCTTCTGTTGTATGCTTGACTGACTTAGGAGGAGGTCAGATAGGGGAAGGAGACCCAACCCCAACTCATTAACTTCTCCCCTATCCCTTCTGATCCTCCCAATTGACAGGGCTTTCTAGTCTCCATAACTGTAACACCGTGCTGGAACACAACATGGGAATGTGGAAGGTAGGCATGATAAGAGAGTCTCAGGCTGGGAATGTTTTCATCAAGGAAACGTATAGCTTTGTCTCTAGAATGCGCATTGGGGCAGGTTGTGTTCCTTTGCGTGTTTTCAACACAGAACGAGTACAGCCAGGGCTTGAATTTCATAACTGAAAGGGGGGGAGGTTACTAGAATCTTTTCCTTGAGCTAGTTTAAGGTATATAGGGGGTGATTCTAACCCCGGCGGTCTTAGACCGCCGGGGCCAGGGTCGGCGGGAGCACCGCCGACAGACCGGCGGTGCCCCGCAGGGCATTCTGACCGCGGCGCTTTGGCCGCGGTCAGTGCAGGAAAACCGGCGGTCTCCCGCCGGTTTTCCGCTGCCCCTTGGAATCCTCCAAGGCGGCGCAGCTTGCTGCGCCGCCGAGGGGATTCCGACCCCCCCTACCGCCATCCAGTTCCCGGCGGTCCGCCCGCCGGGAACCGGATGGCGGTAGGGGGGGTCGCGGGGCCCCTGGGGGCCCCTGCAGTGCCCATGCCACTGGCATGGGCACTGCAGGGGCCCCCGTAAGAGGGCCCCTAAATGTATTTCACTGTCTGCTGCGCAGACAGTGAAATACGCGACGGGTGCAACTGCACCCGTCGCACAGCTTCCACTCCGCCGGCTCGATTCCGAGCCGGCTTCATCGTGGAAGCCTCTTTCCCGCTGGGCTGGCGGGCGGCCTGAAGGCGGCCGCCCGCCAGCCCAGCGGGAATGTCAGAATTACCGCCGCGGTCTTTCGACCGCGGAACGGTAACCTGACGGCGGGACTTTGGCGGGCGGCCTCCGCCGCCCGCCAAGGTCAGGATGAGGGCCATAATTTGGGGAAACTTGGCACTGAGGAAGGAGCTTGCCTGAAAGTGGACGCACTGTTCAGAGAAAAAACCCATATATGTATGTATATATATATATATATATATATATATTTTTTTTTTTTAACTGCATATATTCAATGTTGATGCACTGCACACTTTCGGCCTATAATTGTCTAACTGCTGTGAGTATTTTGGCATATATATACGTGTTCTGCAGCATTCAAGTTAAATACTTATGTTCATATTTTCATGAGCTTTTACTTGATATCTAGGAAGTGTCTTAATAAATTCATTACTCAGATAAAGAGTCATTCTTTGGCATTCTTTCCTCTTAGTTTAAAGTAGAGCAATACAACTCCATTTCTGTGATTGTTACCCTTCTGGTCCAGATCAATCTATCGACTTTGCACATGTATTGGTTCCAAAGTGGGGACCTCCACTAGGATGCAGCTCTGTTATTCGGACAGCAGCCATGTCCCCTACTGTTCTGCTCAATTATATGTTTTAGAAGCATTTTAATTTCATTTTGAGCTTTGATGCAATTGTACTGTGGACAATAAGCTTCTCAAAGTGATCTTCACCAGTTATTCTTCACCAAAGTCAAGACTGCTAATGGATAGACTAATCACAGTCCCAAAAATGTTTCATCATGAGAGAGCGTAGTTTAAATAATTCATATATTAAAGTGAAATGCTTAACAATATTGCACATAGAAAACAACAATAATTAGTTATTTGCTTAACGTGCATTTAAATTATGACTATGATAAAATGAACTAATGACAATAATGAGTAAACTTGTTTGTGATATGATTAATCAAAGCTTATATTAATATTTACGATACTGCATTGAAAATCTTATAGGCCTTAAGTTAGCGTGAGTTAAAGATTTAGCCGTGTAGCTCTCATATTAAAGCATATTTTCCGTTTTTTCCAGTGTGCTGACTTGCAAAGGGCCAATGACCCAGCATTTGTTCTTTTCTTCGTTTCATGTAGCAATAATGGTTTTCTTCCCATCCGCACATTAGCTGTTTTTGCAATGGACTTTATACAGTTTGCAACAAAAGTAAAGTATTCAAGGACACTTGACCATGGAAAAGAGAACTTTTGACCTGAGAAATGTGCCAAGGCGATGACACCCTCCGGATGTGCCACCCCTGAAGACGTCAACTATGAAGACCAATCAAAGTGTTAGAAATTATCGTGGGGTGACAATTTGGATTACCTAATGTATAATTTGATAGGTTGAAGATAGTGGGGTATAGTAAATGACCAATAGAATTTTGGGGGAAGGTTTTGTGAAAAAGGGATAAAAACTCATGACACAGAAGGGTCGAGAGAACTAGGTAGGGAATGATATTGATTGCATCCAGAAACTCTGTCACTCTGTTTGGTGATTTGAGACTTAAACAAACCATCCTCACCCATAGACGGCCCTTACACTTCTCCTCCTTATGAGGGAAGTGTCCCCTGTCCCCTTAGATGAAATAGATTGACGACGATCTAACTGATGTCCTGAAGATGAAGACTGATCCTGTATGCCGACTTAATCCGAGGAGGGTAATTATGACATCGCTATTGTAATTTGTCTGTTTTGCTTTTCCTTTCTAGGTACCAACTGCTGTATTTTTTAATAGAGACACTAGTTTAAATGTTTTCTAAATTGTTTTGCATGAAACCCAACATGCTGATGCTAATTAGTGGTTAAGCTAGGCAATCACTTGACTGATACAAATAGACAAGACTGACATTGTGCTATGCTGAACTGAGACTTACGTGATATTCTATGCATTCTGGTCTATGTTCACCTTCTGTTATGCCCTTATGTTTGTGATCTTTGCATTATTGAAGTCTTATAACAGCTGCCATATCGTGATTATGCTCCTTTGCTTCTTGGTTTTGAGATTGACACTTTTACTAGTAGATTGTAATCAATAGGGAATAAAATTCACAAAATTCTAACAAAGGTGTGGTTATTCATGGCTGAAAGGCCATGGTTGCGCCGACAATTTAATCAATGTCTTTATCCAAAGCAAGGTATATTGTGGTGATAAATATTGGTGACGACATTGATATTTTACTCGACATATTGATCAGTTATCTTGTCTTGCGGTGTCTCACCACTGGGTCAAAAGATTCATCGGCCTAAAACGAGTCCTAATGTGTATATAATTGACATAAAAGGACGCGTTAACAATCAGATTATTGAAATAGTTTTCATCAAATATTCTTAGCTAGTGTTAAGATTGCTAATGGGTGGATTTATCCAAGACAGAATTGCTCTACAAAGAGGCAACTAAAAAAATTAAATAAGTATGCCCTATTGGGTAGGTCAATTTGGATGGATGAAGGAACAACAAGGGGATTTATCACGAATGCCTTTACAACAAAGCCACAACGGCCTTTTTACAATGAAAGTCTTTATAATTACTTTTTTTTACCACCACAAGCATGCCTTTAGCAAAAGTGCCCTTAGCACAAAAAAGTAAGTGTTTTACATGTAAGTATGTTTGCCACTAGGTAGTTATAAATACGACATAGTTTCAATAGAAAAAGGAATTTTTGTTTTGTTAATAACTGTGGCACCATTTGATGAATCTTCACTAAATCTTCCAAAACAATATGACACTCACTTTAGTGTCTGTCCAAAATGTTTTGGGGTGATCTGTCAAGCGGCGGCCGAGTCAATGAGTGGTCCAAAATGCTTTTTTCGCCATGCATTTTCCCATAGGAATTTTTAACAGCATTAGCGCATGAACCACTGGACGGAATTGCACCAAATTTGGCAGAAACGTAACCTTTGGTTCAGAAAGTGCCCTTTCTTTTATCTATTGTAAATCCGTTCAGCAGTTTTTGAGAGAGTAAATAAATCAAACTGTGTATTTATAGGGACACGAAGGCTCCGCGAACCCTACTGATCTTGTGCTGAGATCTGATTGGCTGCCAACACTTCAGAAATGAAGTGTTGGCAGCCATGTTGGGAATCAGCTTCAGCTGAATCTCTGAAAAAAAGATGAAAAAAAGAAAAGAGGCCAGGGTAGGCACACCTTGACCCCTCAGCTCTGGTGTTGGGGACACACAGGGACCTCATCAGAGCAAAAAAATCATTTTGCTCAAATTTTTGACAGGGGCCACAGTGGATTCACAGATCTGCAGAATTTCTTTTTTAAAAATCAAGCATGTGCTTCTGTGTTTGTTTTAGTGAAGCCCCCCAGTGGGTCAGGTCCCAGGGGCTTTACAATTTTGAATGCAGGGGGCCTTTGGCCTCCCTGCGGCTCCGGGGGACCACCTCCCTAGGGCATTAATAAAATATAGTGCAGGAGGGCTGTCCATCCAACCAGCCCTGGGGAATTCTACCTCCCAGAGGCTAGGAGTAAATGCAATGCGGGGAATTCAGCCAGCCCCCTGCAGCCCCACAGACAGCCACCACCGGGGCATTAGGTAAAAGTAATACAGGGGGCTACCTGCCCCCTCCGCACAGCCTCAAGGACCCCTTCCTCCCCAGGGCTTTATTAAAAGAAATGGTGGGGGGCATGTGGCACCCCTGCAGCCCCAGGGACCACCACCTTCCTGGGAAATTAATAAAATACAATTTGGATAGACACCTGCCACACCTACAGCCCTGAGGACCACCACCTCCCCTGGGCATTAAGTAAAATAATAAAGGGGGTCTGTTGCTGACCCCCAACCTCGGGCACCACTACCTCCTCAGGGCTCTCTCCATGTTGGAAGGGCCATGCAGCACCCCCTCAAGGAGCCATTAGCAACCTTGGGAACCCCCCCCCCAGGGCCCGCTCTTGTTATGTCCTGCGATGTCCACCCTCTGGACATAGGTATTTGCTGTGACTTGGTTGGAGCTGACAGCTCCCACCACGTCAGAGCAAATACTCCGCTCTCAGTGATGGAGAGCAGTCAAACAGCTCTTCCTCACTGGGAGCAAAAGTTTCCTATGTTTCCCTGCCCACAAGGTGCAGGCAGAGAAACAGAGGAAACTGCTCTCACAGAGTTGTGAAAGCAATGCTGACTCACAGAGGAGATGCGGAGATGTCTGGGACCGTGGGGGCCTTCAGGCTCTCCTTGCAGGCCCCAACCTTGTCACTTGGTGCCCTGGGGGCACCCAGGTCAAATGGATGGACCCCAGAGGATGGGGTGCAAGGGGACAAGTTCAGTCCTGAAAAGGGGGCCCACATGGTTGCCCTCCCCCCAAACAATTTAATAATTAGGCTGTGCCTCGGGGGATGGGGCCCCCGGGGCCAAGATTGACCTGGGGAGGGGGACCACATGGCCATGCCCTGCAGCCATCCCCACAGTGCACAGCCAAAGGCCGTGCGCATCACATGGTTGGGTTGTTGTAGGGGTTAGCAGAAGGGCCAGGCCTGATCTGCAAAATACTTACATTTACAAGTAATTTTTTTACTATGTTTATGCCTTTACTATTCATGTCTTTACAACAAAATTTGTTGTAAAGGTGTACTCATGGTAAAGTATGCTGTTGTAAAAAGAGTTACGGTATAGACTGTTTTGCTGTAAAGCCTTCATTGTGAAAGCATTTGGGGTTTTGCTGTCCTTGCAAGTGTCTTCTTTCATCATTTCCACAGGCAGTGGTGGAGCAAGTGCCAAAAATGATCACATGAAGCATAAATTAAATGTACTGATATTCTGGGCAAATGGGAGCTATTCAGTTCAAACGGAAGAAACAGATAATTTTGTCATACAGGCAAAAACAGATGGTAAAATGAATATTCCTTTTCTAGCATCTTACTCTTCCAATCACGTGGAGGAGGCAGGAGAGGCTTCAAAGGGAAGGAAATTAATTTCCTTCCCTTTGAAGTCTCTCTCAGCGTTTTAGCAGTTGGATTGTAAAGCAATCCGGCTGCTAAAACGCCCACTAGACACCAGGGATTTAAATGTTTTAAGTAATTGGCATAAGGGAGCAACCCCTTGAGCAGGGGTCGCTCCCAGGGGGGGCATTTTTTTGAAGGCCTTTCCCTACGGGGGGCAGAAACCTCTAGGCACCGGGGATCATTTTTTTTGTTTTGTTTTGTTTTTGTTTTATTTTGTTTTTTTGAGGTGGGGAGCGACCCCTTAGGCAAGGGTCGCTCCCCTAGGGGGCAAATTATATTTAGGCCATTTATGTCCCCCTTGGAGGCAGATTGGCCTATTTTTATGAGGCCAATCTGCCCCCAAGGGGGACAGAAACCACTAGACACCAGGGAGTTGTTTTTTTTTCTCGTGAATTTCACGCAAGGGGAGGGACCCCTTAGGCAAGGGTTGTTCCCCTCGGGGGCAAATTTATTTTAGGACATTTCTGCCCCCCTGGGGGGCCGATTAGCCTATTTTAATTAGGCCGATCTGCCCCCAAGGGGGGCAGAAACCACTAGGCACCGGGGATTTTTGTTGTTGTTGTTTTACAGATGGGGAGCGACCCCTTGGTCAAGGGTTGCTCCCCTGGAGGGGCAAATTGTACTTACGCCATTTCTGCCCCCTTTGGAGGCAGATTGGCCGATTTTAGGTCAACCTGCCCCCAAGGGGGACAGAAACCACTAGGCACTAGGGATCTTTTTTTTTGCACCAAAGTCACGCAAGGGGAGCGACCCCGTAGGCAAGGGTCACTCCTCGGGGGGTGGGGGCAAATTTATTTTAGGCCATTTCTGCCCCCCCTGGGGGCAGATTGGCCTATTGTTATTAGGCCGATCTGCCCCGGGGGGGGCAGAAACCTCTAGGCACCAGAGAATTTTTTTTGTGTGTTTTGTTTTTGTTTGTTTGTTTTTTTAGAGAAGGGGAGCGACCCATTAGGCAAGGGCCGTTCCCCTGGAAGGCAAATTGTATTTAGACCATTTCTGCCCCCCTTGGGGGCAGATCGGCTGATTTTGGGTCAATCTGCCCCCAAGGGGGACAGAAACCACTAGGCACCAGGATCTTTTTTTTTGCGCCAACATCACACAAGGGGAGCGACCCCGTAGGCAAGGGTCTCTCCCCGGGGGTGGCCACATTTATTTTATTTATTGTTATTAGGCCGATCTGCCCCCGGGGGGGGCAGAAACCGCTAGGCGCCGGGGCAAAAATATTTTTGTGGGGTTTTTTTTGTTTGTTTTTTTAGAGATGGGGAGAGACCCATTAGGCAAGGGTCGCTCCCCTAGGGGGGAAATTGTATTTAGACCATTTCTGCCTCCCTTGGGGGCAAATTGGTCGATTTTAGGTCAATCTGCCCCCAAGAGGGGCAGAAAAAAACTAGGCACCGGGGATCTTTTTTTTGCGCCAAAGTCACGCAGGGGGAGTGACCCCGTAGGCAAGGATCGCTCCCTGGGGGGGGGTTGGGGGGTCAAATTTGTTTTAGGCCATTTCTGTCCCCCCCCCCCCCGGGCCGGCTGAGCTAGAGGCCAACATCCACAGGTACACCTCTGTTTTCTGTGAAAAAATGTGATGTGTCCATTTTTATCAGGAGACTTGGGGGAACGCTGGGTGGAAGGAAATTTGTGGCTCCTCTTAGATTCCAGAACTTTCTGTCACCGAAATGGGTGGAATTTTTTTTTTTGTTCAAATTTTGATGTTTGCAAAGGATTCTGGGTAACAGAACCTGGTCATAGCCCCACAATTCACCCCATCTTGGATTCCCCTCGGTGTCTAGTTTTCAAAAATGCGCTGGTTTTCTAGGTTTCTCCAGGTGCTGGCTGAGCTAGAGGCCAAAATCCACAAGTAGGCACTTTGTAAAAAACACCTCTGTTTTCTGTGAAAAAATGTGATGTGTTTACGTTGTGTTTTGGCCCATTTCCTTTCGTAGGAGCTAGGCCTACCCACACCAGTGAGGTACAATTTTTATCGGGAGACTTGAGGGAACGCTGGGTGGAAGGAAACTTGTGGCTCCTCTCAGATTCCACACAAGTGAGGTGCCATTTTTATCTGGAGACTTGGGAGAACACAGAATAGCAAAACAAGTGTTATTGCCCCTTGTCTTTCTCTACATTTTTTCCTTCCAAATGTAAGGCAGTGTGTAAAAAAGACGTCTATTTGAGAAATGCCCTGTAATTCACATGCTAGTATGGGCACCCCGGAATTCAGAGATGTGCAAATAACCATTGCTTCTCAACACCTTATCTTGTGGCCATTTTGGAAATACAAAGGTTTTCTTGATTCCTATTTCTCACTTTTTATATTTCAGCAAATTAATTGCTGTATACCCGGTATAGAATAAAAACCCATTGCAAGGTGCAGCTCATTTATTGGCTCTGGGTACCTAGAGTTCTTGATGAACCTACAAGTCCTATATATCCCCACAACCAGAAGAGTCCAGCTGACGTAACGGTATATTGCTTTCAAAAATCTGACATCTCAGGAAAAAGTTACAGAGTAAAACGTGGAGAAAAATGGCTGGTTTTTTCACCTCAATTTCAATATTTTTTTATTTCAGCTGTTATTTTCTGTAGTAAAAACACTTGTAGGATGTACACAAATGACCCCTTTCTGAATTCAGAATTCTGTCTACTTTTCAGAAATGTTTAGCTTTCTGGGATCCAACATTGGTTTCTCACCCATTTTGGTCACTAACTGGAAGGAGCACAAAGAATAGTAAAAATGGGGTATGTCCCAGTAAAATGTCAAAATTGTATTGAAAAATTGGGTCTTCCAATTCAAGTCTGCCTGTTCCTGAAAGCTGTGAAGATGGTGATCTTGCCACCGCAAACCCTTTGTTGATGCCATTTTCAAGGAAAAAACCACGAGCTGCCTTCTGCAGCCCTTTTTTCCTATTTTTTTAATAAAAACAAAATATTCACTGTATTTTGGCTAATTTATTGGTCTCCTTCAGGGGAACCCACAAAGTCTGGGTACCTCTAGAATCCCTAGGATGTTGAAAAAAAGGACGCAAATTTGGCGTGAGTAGGTCATGTGAACAAAAAGTTATGAGGGCCTAAGCGCGAACTGCCCCAAATAGCCAAAAAAAGGCTCGGCACAGGAGGGGGAAAAGGCCTGGCAGCGAAGGGGTTAATTAGGGAGGCCTGTGGAGCTAGATTAAAAAGGCACTAATCAAGCAACTCGAATATTTAGAATGTAAGAAAATATAAGGCAGGGACTATTGTCCATATATAGGCCAAAACCTGTGTGGTTTCCTAAAAATAAGGCCTGCATTTAATAATAAAATCTTGTTGGCCATCAACATGGGATTTGAAAGAAGACATTACAAAAATGAAATACTTCTCTAGTGAAGTATTAAAGCACGTTTGAAATGTTTGCAGCAGGCACCATAATATCTTGCTTTTGGAGTAAGATAGACTTTGTAATTAAGTTATTAGAAAGCCTGCAGTGACCACTCATAAAAAGTTTAGTCATGTACTGGGAAGGTAAATCGTAAATAAAATGATAGCTTACATATGTATTCAGAAACGTGGTTTTATGAGGTCCTCAGCAATAATACTGGTTGACGGAGTGTAAACACAAAGACGTCCCAGGAGCACAGTAGGTGTATCATGACAAGAATTTTGAGGACAAAAATATTTTAGAGGTACGTTTTGATAGATAAGCAAGGTTTTGCTATATATAACCCC
Source organism: Pleurodeles waltl (assembly GCF_031143425.1). Lineage (NCBI taxonomy): Eukaryota > Metazoa > Chordata > Amphibia > Caudata > Salamandridae > Pleurodeles > Pleurodeles waltl. Next base: position 2,657,670 of record NC_090437.1, on the reverse strand, counting down.
ACGTATATGTACCTTGCTAATATATATATCTTCAAGGAACATACTTGTGGAGTTAGACTAAAAATAGGAAATCAATACTTAACTATTTGCACTTAACTTCTTGATATTTTTGTCTGCAATATTTGTGACACGATATTCTGTCCACATGACATTTAGGGCCTGATTTCAGGAAAGTGGCTCTGCAACCAGTACATCGCCACTTGTCCTACGCCCCTTAGCACCCTCTAACCCCCATGTGTGTGCGCCATATCTAAGACACGGCGCACCATGGTGGTAGTTAGGGAACATGCATTTATTACCAATAGAAAAGCACAGTAGGCAGTTACAGTGGTGTGGTGCAATTTTCCACCAGGATGTTTTCATCTTGCTGCAGTGGATGGCATTTAATTCCTATGGTGGTTACTACATTGTCAGTACATCTATCACAATTTAAACAAACATTTGCAATGCAACGGGTCTCGCATTTGCTCGAGTTAGAGCTATTAGCGTAGTAAACTCCTAAGTGGGCTTTCCTTGCCACATATATTGAAAGTAAAAAAACAAGTACAATCGTGCTATATAAAACCCAGTGCAATCGTGCTGGGTGGGAAGTAAAAAAGATAAAGTAGTGCAGAAACCTGGCTGAAAACATGGAGCCTCATCTGTTTTTAGTAGTTTACTGGTGCTGGGTAGGTGGGCTAAACACCGGAAAAGGAATGACATATGCATTTTGTTAGAAATGGGGTCTTTGAATGGTAGTCAGGTTACCCCCTGTTCAAGCAAGGAACCTCACTCTAGTCAGGGTAAAAGAGAATCACCCTCAGCTAACCCCGCTCGCCCCCTTGGTAGCTTGGCACGCGCAGCAGGCTTAACTTCAGAGTGCTAGGTGTAAAGTATGTGTACCAACACACGCAGTAACTTAATGAAAACACTAAAAAATGACACAACACAGGTTTAGAAAAATGGAAAATATTTCTGTTAGCATGAAAATGTACCTTGGGTGCGTCAAAAATAACCCCACATGGGCGAGTGTGTGTCAAAAAGGGCTTGCAATGTGTTGATTTCACTCACGAGCAAGACCCTGCATCGTTTCTCCTTTAGTCGGATTGGTGTGCGTTGTTTGTTTTCTCTGCAAGAGAATGATGCATCAATCCGGTCAGTACTCTCGGGTCCTGGCAGGCATTGCGTCGTTTTTACATGCCCAGTGGTGTTTGCGTCACAAATTCAGCCGCATGATGATCCAAAAACCACCAGCACTGGTTGCGATCTCACCGGGCTCCATTGGCGAAGCTGCACGTCGTTTTTGTAGCCACGGCCGTCGATCTTCCGGTCGTGTTGCAGGCGAGCATTGATTTTCAGCCGCAAAGCCAGGGGCGTGTCAATTTTTCAGCCACAGATCGGAGTCGCGTTGATCTTTTCCCTGCACGGCGGTCTGTGCGTCGATTTCCCACTCTTGGGCTGCCAGCTTCTCCTATCAAGGTCCCAGGAACTGGATGGGCACCACTTGGCAGAGTAGGAGTCTCTCCAGAGACTCCAGGTGCTGGCAGAGAGAAGTCTTTGCTGTCCCTGACACTTAACACAACAGGAAGAAAGCTCTAAATCAAGCCGTTGGAGAGTTCTTCACAAGAAGGAAGGAAACACAAAGTTCAGTCTTTGTCCTTTAGCACAGGCAGAAGCAGCAACTGCAGGATAGCTCCACAAAGCACAGTCACAAGCAGGGCAGCTCTTCTTCCTCAGCTCTTCAGCTCTTCTCAAGGGAGAAGTTCCTCTTGGTTTCTAGAAGTGTTCTAAAGTCTGTGGTTTTGGGTGCCCTTCTCATACCCATTTTGCCCTTTGAAGTAGGCCTACTTCAAAGGAAAGTCTCTCTTGATTGTGAAATGCTGCCTTGCCCAGGCCAGACCCCAGACACACACCAGTGGGTTGGAGACTGCATTGTGTGAAGGCAAGCACAGCCCTTTCAGGTGTGAGTGACCACTCCTCTCCTCCCTCCTAGCACAGATGGTTCATCAGAAAATGCAGACTACACCCTTTGTTTCACTGTCTAGTGAGAGGTGCAACCAGCCCAACTGTCAAAATGACACAGACAGGGAATCCACAAACAGGCAGATTCACAGAAATGGGTTAAGCAAGAAAATGCTCACTTTCTAAAAGTGGAATTTTCAAACACACAATCTTGAAATCAACTTTACTAACAGATGTATTTTTAAATTGTGAGCTCAGAGACCCCAAACTCCAAATGTCTATCCACTCCCAAAGGAAATCTGCACTTTAATCAGATTTAAAGGTAGCTCCCATGTTAACCTCTGAGAGGGACAGGCCTTGCAACAGTGAAAAACAAATTAAGCAATATTTCACTGTCAGGACATATAAAACACATTATTATATGTCCTACCTTAACCATACACTGCACCCTGCCCTTGGGGCTACCTAGGGCCTACCTTAGGGATGTCTTATATGTTAGAAAAGGGAAGGTTTAGGTCTGGCAAGTGGGTACACTTGCCAAGTCGAATTTACACTTAAAACTGCACACACAGACACTGCAGTGGCAGGTCTGAGACATGATTTCAGAGCTACTTATGTGGGTGGCACAACCAGTGCTGCAGGCCCACTAGTAGCATTTGATTTACAGGCCCTGGGCACCTCTAGTGCACTTTACTAGGGACTTACTAGTAGATCAAATATGCCAATCATGGATAAGCCAATCACATACACATTTTGTAAAGGAGCACTTGCACTTTAGCACTGGTTAACAGTGGTAAAGTGCCCAGGATAACAAAAACAGCACAAACAGCGTCCAGCACACATCAACAACCTGGGAAACAGAGGCAAAACGTTAAGGGAGGCCACGCCAAGGATGAAAAGTCTAACACATGTCTTTCACTAATGAAAACGACTGGATTATAAAAGGCAGGCCTGTGAACAAATGAAAGTGACAGGCATGACATGAGCATGGTTAAAAGCCCAAAAAGAGATTACAACAGGGACAGAGCACTTGTGCACTCGACCCTAAAAGATGGTGATGCAGTGTGGTGGTGTGACTCCCCACCCACACACACACACACACACACACCTTCAACTTAAGTGTGGATTCTGCAAATCATAAGTTCAAAATTCAAATCCTTGTCTTGGCCTGTTATCCCTCTGAGATCCATAAAGGAAGTACTACTGAGTAGAGTAATAGTTTGTATTATTTAGGGGCCAATAGAGACTTATAGGTAACAACTCCCCCCACAAAGAAGATGCAAACCCACTGCATCACCCAAAAATGCCTTTACAAATACACACTGCATTCAATTAGTCTTAAATATGTAAAACAGCTTTTCAACTGAGAATATGTTTACAACATTTAAAATCCAAACATCTGCAGTCCTAATGATAAAAGGCAAAACATGCGATTGCCCCACAGTGCAATTCAAAAACATTCTCTCCTTTAAATTTCGGCAGATGCTGTCTAGAAACGTAATCAAGGGCTGGTTGCATAATATGCACCACTCACTGCTGTCCTGCCCACTCCCCTCATAAACCAACACTGAGCAACCGTATGTCGACAGAGGAGTGCATGAACACCCAGGTGGCCGCAATCACCCGTGCTGCAACAAAGAAAGCAATCGTGTGATCTTGGGCAAAATATCTCAATATGCTTTTAAGTTCAGAAAATGTTTTCTATAAATGTCACCTCGGTTAGTGTGTGCAAAATATTTCACAGCACTTAGCACTTGTAAGCCAACAGAGATGCTCTCACTCTATTGACTTAGTGGCAGATAGATGTGCACTCAGTGGAACCGTGAATCCCAGGTTTTGGTCTTGGCTACTTGATAACAAAACGAGTGCTCATGGGCACAGGATTAAATCTCCCAGAGATTTGCTTGCATGATCTGCCAAGTTTGTCAGTGCTATAAAAGAGTTTAGGGACTATTAAGCGCTATGAAAACGAGTTAACGTTATTAGCCTTGTAAACTCCTAACCGGACTTTTCTCGCCACATAAACTGAAAATGAAAAGTAAAAGAGTTTCACATAAGTGAGCCGACGGCCGCCATGAGCGCAAAGCAAACACACAAAAGGAAACAGAAGTTCGCTCGAAGTGAAACGTATCAGAAGAAGTGCAATTATCCATGTAACCGGCTTTGCACTCGACCCTAAAAACGAGTACCATCCATTTAACAATGTTTCCAAAGAACCCTAGACATGCAACTCTTATTGTCTGCAGATCAGGTGGCACGATTCTTTTAGAGTCAGTGTGCTTGCTATACTCAATTTGTTCATGTAAATCATTCATATTTGGAATCGTACCTCTGAGGAACAAATTTATTAGATTATATCCACCTGAATATCAGCAAGTCAAAGGGACCCCACGTGAGAAGTAATTGTTTGTGAACTTTATACACTAATTTTTTTGCTAATGCTGTATTTGGTCAATAGTGATGACTATTTTGATAATATGTAAGGAGGGAGCGGGTTAAGGGCACCAATTCAATTCTAACTATATTTCACTATGCATGGGGGATGGGCTTTCTTAATATTAAAGGAGGATTTCCTTTTCCTTTCTAAATGAAGGTTCCAAAGCAAGGATAGGATAGAAAGGCCGTGATTCACAAGCAATAAGCGAAACATGCAGAAATTTATGAATTATACGTCTCCTCGTAGAGTTTGTGTAGGTGTTTGTAAAATAGAGAAATTCAAAAGGATTATTTATGAAATCTGCATGAAGTGCACATTTGTATGCCTGTAACTAACTTGACAGTGTTTTTCTGTTGGAAAATGTGCAGGTTTTACATTTACTTTTGATGTGCAGATACCTATCCATTCTACACAAACGCATCTCAAGGTTTTCTGTTTTCTTCAGAGGAAAATTAATTTTTCTTGTGGAGAAACGTTTTCCCCTCTACATTATGATATATTCGTTTCTGTACATTACACACTCAATTCGCACACTTACCTGTGGCCTTTTTAGCTTAAACTGTCTGATTCAGTTTGGTGGTAAGGGTGAAAAGCTCAGATATCTAAATGAGATGTTAAAGAGGAGAGGGAGAATCAGCCTGGATGTTATTTTTTTTTCCTACTGCAAAGTCTCCTCCTTGCGAGACATTGCAACATGGGGATTTTACCTGTAGAAACTGAATTCCACTTCTTGGTATGAATAACCTATATTTTTCGTCTTTATCCGACCCATTTTTTTCCGGTATTTAGACTCTGTACACAGGGACACTACTATTTAGTGCCACATGCATGTGAGCTTGCCCTACAACTTGCCTATAAGGTCATAGTGGATGGTGCAGAAAATGCACACTGGCTTGGAAGTTAAATTGCCATATTTGAGCTGTAGTGTTTATTGCCAGAAAAATATAAAGCGGCTGGATCGCCACTGTAATCTTGCTGGTCTGCATTTTAAAAGCACTGCATTAACATACAGACTTTGACATGGAGATGAGCAATGGGGCGGCCCCATTGGTTGCTACTGCCTTTCTAGACTTTTGGGGTGCCCTGAGCAGGAAGGAAATTTAAATGTTGATCCTGACAGATGGGATAATCTCCATTTAAATAAGGGAGTGACTAAGAAGATCCAGAGTCCCTCCAGATGGAAGAACATATTTCCCATGTTGGACTTAAGGCTTCAGGAAATTTTTACAGTAAAGCGAAAAGTGCTGCAAAAGGAGTAGGGTAAAGGGCAAGAAAATAGACAGGATTGGTAAAAAAAATCTTCAGTCACTGGTGTTTGTAATGATAAAACTGTCACCTCATCGCCACCACCTAGAAAATTCCTCGACCTGGGAAGACAACATCTGAAAAAAGAAGACCCTGATGGAAGAATTGAACTGCTCACCAAGGCTCAAGTGTCTGACATCCTGTGTTTCCTGCTATGGGTGCACAAACAACAGAAGGACTTCTGGCCCCAAGAGAGCCCAGCTCACCGCTAAGACATGGACTCTAGAGAAGCCAATGCTGGATAGACACCTGGCATGCAGAAACCAGTACTGTAGCGTGAGGGGCTGCAGGAATGACCTGCAATAACGTTTTAAGCAGTTGGAGTAAATTTGGATTTGCTGCTTGTGTCACAACTACCCGAGGATGAGACAACTTTTTCTAATAACTGTTTTTTTGGCATAACCAAATTGTATTTATTCCATTGGTACTGCCACCACCACCCCCACCAAGTCCCTGACAGAGAGCTTCTTGAGGTAATTATTGTACAGTAGCCAAGAATAAAAAAATATCACAAAAACAGTTTGTTTCCTTCGTTGACTATCACTTTTGCCTCAATAGGGGTGATCGTTGTACTATCTAAGATCTCAATTTAAAAATCTGTATGTGCACTTAAGTTTGACTTAGGTGAGCAAATGGTTTGTTTGCCAAGTGCATATTCACTATTTGTAAACAAAACTGGCCCGGTGAATGTGATCATAGATCCTGGGAAACGCAAAATCACAGGATTTGGAATTGTAAAATGGCATTGTCCATATACTAAACCCCTTTCGCAAGTCAGACATTCATTTTTAACACACAAAATCAAATAGATTTTTTTAAATTATTTTGGATTGCAATTAGAATGCTTCTTAAAATTGGCATCCCTCTCCTCACTGCAAATCGAAATAGTTTGTGTTAACAGTTTGCAAGTGCAAATGTGATTGCAAACCAGTACTGAAAAGTTTATGACAAATTAAATGTGGAGGTAACTGAATCACAAAGGGAACTTTGTGTACCTTTTGGAATCAAGTCCACCGGACTATTGTCAGCTCTGCCTTGGTCTTACCAAATATGATTTTTTTTTTAAAAGGAGTACCTTTTCCTTCAAGTAACACAAGCTGCTTTAAAAACAATGTTTTCCCTTTAGGAATTTGAATGTTCCTCTGAATTTGTATCCTATTGCTCGATGTCTCGAGTAGCTACCTGCCTAGTTATTATTTATTAGGTGATTCTGGGACCCCATACAGAACGAGATTTTGCTCTGTTACCATTGGCATATCAGAAACATTGTGCCTACTTGTTTGTCCTTCCTGTTTATGCAATGGGTCCAAAACGTGAATCCACCAATGCAAACCGATTTACATGTGAGTACATGTGCTTAAAGAGGCAGAGAGTGGGCTTTTGGAGCAGGGATATCTTTCAACATAGATGAACACCGATGAAATTGAGCGATTGGCATAAACGTTTGTGCGGCCATAACAACCATGGATATGGTTAAAGATTGGCTGGGAAAAGAAATTCCTGACAATTGATGAGAAGAGTGGAAGTGGTTATTCCATGGAGAAAATTTAATTTCCCAGTGCTATTGTGAAGTAATTATCAATGCATAAATGTACATCTATTATATTAAAGCATGTGGAAAAATCTTTCCGAAACTAATCCTGGAAACTTTGAACTGCCACGGCTCCTCAGGAATACTCCTAGGTTGCTCTGTTTATTGTAAAATCTTTAAAAGTTACTTTTAATGTAAGTGTAAATCTGGAGGTAGATGTTTCATATGGAGTATTGTGCCATATGTATTAGTGATCTCCTATCACAACATTCCTTGAACAGTTTGACCACATTACTGAGTTTGAAAAAGTACCAGGGAAAAGAAGATTCAGACACTGCAGAGTAAAACACATAGGGGCATATTTATACTCTGTTTGTGCCGAATGTGCGTCAAAACTTTTGATGCACATTCGGTGCAAACCGTGCACCATATTTATACTATGACGCCCAACTCCACGGACGTCAAAATTCCTCCGTGTGCGTAATTGTTTGGATGCGGGAAACCACCTTGCGTTAATGACATGCAAGGTAGGCGTTCCCGCCCAAAAAATGGCTTTAAGGCCTGTGCTTCTTATTTATACTCCAGCGTCATTTTGACGCACATGATGGGGCAGGCCTTCAAAAATGGGGCACAGCCTGATGTGTGACGTTTTTTAACACCTGGGTGAGGGCAGGCGTTAAGGGACCTGTGGGCTCACTTCCATGGTCTCTGACCATGGAAGCAGTCCACTGGTGCCCTTCCCTGCCCCAAGGGACACCCCCTGCCACCCTCGCCCATCCCTGGAGGACACCCATGGATGGGGGGACCCGTCCCTGGTAAGTACAGGTAAGTTGAGGAAAGTATTATTTTTTATTTATTTTTAAAGTGCCATGGGGGGGCCTAATTTGGGCCCCCCTACATGCCACTGTCCCCAATGGCCATGCCCATTCCCTGGGCATGGCCATTGGGCAAGGGGGCATGACTCCTGTCTTTGCTAAGACAGGAGTCATTTCAATGGGGGTTGTGCATCAAAAAATGGCACAAGTCCGGTTTGAGCCATGAGTTTTGACTCAAACCTGACTTGCACCATTTTTTGATGCACAGCCCCCATTTTCCCCTACCCCGGCGCTGCCTGGTTTGAGTCATTTTTTTTACTCTGACCAGCCTGCAACGCTGGCTAACGTCAATCCTTAAATAAGGCACCTGCATGGTGCGTAGGATTGACGTTAGCTGGCAGTACATTTTTTGACGCAAACCAGTGCTGGCGCTGGTTTGCGTAAAAAAGTATAAGTATGGGCCATAATGTCCTACCATTAAAGGTACATGTGTTTTCCTGCAAAATACATATAGGTAGACGCTTACATCATTAGCATATATAATTGTAATAGTTGATATAATGTTAACAAATACTATCATTATATTGTTTAAGCTTAACATAGGTTTATCTGCATAAGCCTAAGTAAAATACACAGGACATATTTTTTCATTATCTCATCTGTAGCAAATTGACAGTGATTAGTGAAGGTACTGCGATGAATGTGCATTGGTATCCTTTATTCAACTAGCTTTCACCAATTTGCAATGTGGACCGCCCACACACCAAAAGATATGGATGCATCAGTCACAGGACTGTGGGTATCTTCAAAATAAGGTGCATTTACTGTTTTTTTTTTTTTAATGTGGTAATTCTATGACTAGCTCCCTTAATGTCTTCCATTCTCCCTGTCAAATGTGTTCTTTTCTATTCCATTCAGCAATTGCCCTTTTATATAAGTATCTACAAAAAGTAATTTCCCCTTGTTTGTGGGGTGACTTCTTGAGGACAATGCACCATGGAGCAGGTTTGATTCTTGCTTGTTCAGTGTCCCTTGTGTAGAGGGGACTGTCATCAGATCCACTGTTGCTTTGTAAATAGCAAGCAGCCCAGGATTGCAGCTTCCTCTCCCTCATCTCCCAGGCATGCCTGAAAGTCCACCACAATCAAATTTACAGGGGTAGATAGGAGCAGGACAAGACTAACCAAGCCCCATTTGACTAGGATACCTTTATTTTTTGGAGGCTTTACGGACAGCTAAACGTGTTGGGATCTGCACATCTTTTATGACTACAGAAAGTACCAGTGGACTGTGGCCACCAACAAAATTAGGACTAATGAAAAAGTTTAAAACCAAATTACATATTTTTCGACACAATTATATAATCAATCATAACACTTGCACTGCACCCTGTAAAAGTAGTTTGCACAAAGGAGGAGGGGTAGCAAAATCGAGTTACAAAAATTAGAATATTTTTTTTCTGATGACTCAGCTATTCCCTAAATAAATTGTGGTCAAAGTGCCGGTAGTCTACTTCATCATTACTCAAATCACCAGAAAAAAACATGAATAAATACCGAGTAAAGATGGGTGTTGAAGTCGCCTACCTAGATGAATGAGAAATTATCCTTAGCGGCTGCTGTGATGGTTTCAAATGCAAATCTATTAGCATTTACAGTATTGAAATTACACTGATTAAAATTATTGCGATAAAGGTTAACCAATGGAAATTTCTGTACACCCTTGAGTTGAATACAAAGAATTAAAAAATGTGGAGAGTCACAGTGAAATCATAAACCTTTCCTTGAAAAGAAAACTGAAATCAGAATTACCAAGCCATCCTTTGCATGCTCAGCTCTCCACACAACTGCATAAGAAATGTAACCATCCATATGGTGCGTTTCCTCCAAACAAATAACATTAAAGTGTCTTGTAAATGTGACACAGTCTGTTTTATTTAGCTTGTTATTTCATTCGGCCACATTCCATGAGTCCAGATTTATATTCTGTCCCATTAGTTGTAATACACCTCAGGGGATGAAATATACTGTTTCTGTACTAGCAGGTCCTAAAGAAATAGTACCAGAAACAGGGGTTAAAGAGAAAAGGGTGCACCTAACATTAGGATAAGAAGCAGAGCTACCACTCTCAATATTATTGGTATCTGCCATTGATTTCAGATGATATTCAAATTTGTATCATTGGACGAACAGCCAGAAAAAACACAACACACACTAACATGGAAGCATGCTTCTGGGATGGAGAGGCAAACGCCCTATAAAGTCAATCAACCTGCTCAAGGGTTTCTAGGGGCCGTATCAGTTAGGAGTAGAAATAGTATGGAAACCAAGTGTGTCTTCGCAAAGATGAGATGTAGTTGTAATGAAATTATTGCTTCATTTGTAAAAATAACCTGAGGGCAAAGCCCTGATTTTAAACTGGAGTACATTGGGACAATTAACCCTATATAATATGTAATCAACAAGTCAGGAGTCTCTGAAGTTGACCGCAATACAGTCCTCGCCTCTCTTTTTATTCTATTGCCAATCATAGAAATATTCTAACTGCAATCATTTCATCGTAAAGATACCTGGGGTTACCCAGCTATTACCTGTCCAGTGTGTTACTCTTTTAATTTGAAAACAGTCCTCCTCTTGACAGGGGCGTAACAGAGGAACATTTTTAGAAACAATGACCTGTGGGGTAGTCTCTGGAGGTAAGTGAAGTGATTCAGAAAATGGCTAGGCTACTAGAAGGGTCCAAAATTGTAATTCGTAACATATGTTCTTTGGAGGCTCAACAGCTGGAAATGCATGCATCACAGTTGGAAAGACTTGTGTTATAAATTGCATCATTAAAGATGCAAGTGCTACTAGCTGTGTCTCTGGGGGACAAATAAGAAGCACTGCAACCCCCTGCAACTTTTCCCACAAAGAGCTCCTCCCAATCCCCAGATCCCTTTGAAAGCCACTACTTATACTCCCACAATGGACTTCACAGACTGGTCAAGCTCAGTCAAAGCAGAGTGAATCGCCTTCAGTTTTGCAATTACAGGATTTATTAATATTTTTACAGCTCCATCAAAATCATTCACATATTTATCTAAGCCAGACTACAATACCTTCCTCAAAGTGACATAAGCTTGAGCTGTTCTCCATATGTGTTCCCTGAACAGAGGAGTGAAACACAATATAAGTAGAAATAGACAGTCTTTGTTTTTGGGACACTAAAGGCGGGGAGTAACTTTTTTAACAGCTAATGTACTAAGAGACTCACTTTCCAATTGATGGGTAGTTTCAAGTTCAATTTTTAGCAGGGCCATATAAACATAATGACTGGAAGTAAGATTGGCCCCCAAAGTCCCAGGCCCTGTTCATTGGCTGAATTAACAATCCTGATTTCAGTGAGAATTACAAACCTTAGATAAATCGTTCTGGGTTTCTCCCAGCCTTTATTCAACAGAATCAATTTCAGTGTTTATTGCAAGCTGCTTCCTTTTCCCCACATTAGCAAGCCAGTTCACTATACACCAGGTACGTCACAACTCACAGAGTCAAGAGGGGTGACCCAGCTCATTCTCCTCTCCTCTGGGCTCTGACAGACAGTGACAGGCCTGTTCTTGGTATTGTATTCACCCAAGCCATGCCATCGTGCACCCTGCTTGCATACTACACTGGGGGTGAGACTGCTGCACTATGTAGCGCTCAAGAGTAGCCCTGGCCCACCTCTAGTCACAGGCAGCGGAATTCCCTGGGTCTTGTAGTTTAGGCCCAGGGCAATTTAATTAATCTGTGTCCCCAAAAATGAGAGTCATTAAAATAACAGACGTCCTAACATTATGTTTCATGAAATAACATATCCATCCACTATAGTAAGAGAAAACAAAGGAAGGCAAACAAAAAGCTCAAGTAGAAAAACACATTGTGTATTCTGCATTCTAGAATAATTCAGGTTCCACTACTCCAGAGATTATAAAACAAGATCCCAATCACCTTGGAGTTGAGTTTTTGCATTTGAGTGACCCCACTCTTATTTGCTGTTCAAACTTGTAGCCAAATATAAGCACACCAATGACACGTTCAGGAGCAGAGTTGTGAACAGTCCTGATGACTTACAGTGTTACTGACAGTATAGCTACTGGCCTGGATGGAAGGGTGGTGATGTGGTCACCATCCCGAGGATAGTTATAACACCATCTCTTACTGATTAGGATGCATATAGTCTGAGAAGTCAGTCAGGGAAGCAGCCACTCCAGGCAGCCAAGGACCATCACTGCTGGTGGAAATAGCACACATGCTCATCTACACTTAATCTAGACTTTTCTGGTCTACCACACAAGTCTGTAACTCCAACATGCCTGCTTTGGCCGGTTGCAGCCTGCTTGGTGTTCCCCCCTTGTGTGTAGCATCATATGGAAACATCACATAGTGCCTGAAAACCCGTTGGCAAAAGGCCAAGTATTTCCAGCTTCCCCATGCTTCTACTTGACTGCCGTCTTGCAGTGTGGAAGTCTCAGCAGACCAAGCTGGGCAGGCTCATACCTTTTCCGAAAAGGTGGGGTGAATCTATGAACCGCAAGGGTCTAAACAACAATTACAAAACCTTACACCACAGACATATATTTCCCACCAGTAGATGCCCCACAGAATTGGTGATGCTTCGAAGGCTGGTCCTGATACTGGAATTGCTGCCTCAAAGCAATGATAGAAATCGCATTTGAGGTTGAATGCTGTAGGGCGTTCATGTGCTAGCCATTGGGGCTAAAACATATTACACTTAAGCAGAACCCGCAGCAACGCACTTTTAAATAGGGGCAAACTGCCTGACTTCCGGTGTTAATGTCCATGTGTGGCAGTATAACACTTTTCACACCTTACTTATCAAAACTTATCATTCTGGGCTTGGTTGCCATATTTGCATCCTGGATTATCATTGGTGCAGGGAACAAAGAAAAGTTGTTTTAAGTTCTCAGTATGTTCAGATTTTATTATACAAATGAAGCCGGCCTTTGTAGGATATGAACCCCTGAACAATCGGTGTCAAAATCATCAATATTAGGAGCTCAAGCAGCTGACTTAAATTTCTGATAAAGAGGCTTGGAGAGGGAATGGAGCATGAAAATGCTCCTTACACACTTGCAGTGCAAACTAATGTCCATGTGCGATGTTCACACCACTGGCAGCCTCACCTCCAGCCACAGCAATTCCACCTTAGCTGTGGTAGGTGATTACCCTGCCAACATTGCAAGATGGTGAAAGCTAGTTGCATAAAGGATCTAAATGCACATTCATTGCAGAACATTCACTCTTCACTGACCATTTGTTGCAGAAGAGATAATGAAAATATATGTTCAGTGTATTTTATTAAGGCTTTGGCAGGCAGCTTAAACCAAGCTTAAAAACAATCTTATGATAGTATTCGCTCACATGATGTCAAATCTTGCAATCGTATGTGCTAATGATGTAAAGCATCCATCTATATCTATTTTCGCAGGACAACACATTTACCATTATTGGCGGGACCTTATGGCCCATATTTATACTTTTTGACGCAAAACTGCGCTAACGCAGTTTTGCGTCAAAAAAATTAGCGCCGGCTAACGCCATTCTGAAGCACCATGCAGGCGCCGTATTTATTGAATGACGTTAGCCGACGTTGGCCGCCGGCGCCGTCTGGTGTGCGTTAAAAAAAATGACGTACACCAGGCAGCGCCGGCGTAGGGGGATATGGGGCTTGGGCATCAAGAAATGGGGCAAGTCAGGTTGAGGCAATTTTTTCGCCTCAACCCGATTTGCGTCATTTTTTTTTCACTCCCAACCCCCATAGAAATGACTCCTGTCTTAGCAAAGACAGGAGTCATGCCCCCTTGCCCAATGGCCATGCCCAGGGGACTTCTGTCCCCTGGACCTGGTCATTGGGCATAGTGGCATGTAGGAGGGCACTAATCAGGCCCCCCAATGCCACAATTTTTTTTTTTTTTTAAACTTACCTGAACTTACCTTAATGTCCCTGGGATGGGTCCCTCCAGCCTTGGGTGTCCTCCTGGGGTGGGCAAGGGTGACAGGGGGTGTCCCTGGGGGCATGGGAGGGCACCTCTGGGCTCCTTCAGAGCCCACAGGTCCCTTAACGTCTGCCTTTTGCAGGCGCTAAAAAACGGCGCAAAAGCGGCCGTACGTCATTTTTTTTGACCCGCCCACTCCCGGGCGTGAATTTTGCCCGGGAGTATAAATCCGACGCACATGCCTCGGAGTCGATTTTTTAGACGGGAACGCCTACCTTGCATATAATTAACGCAAAGTAGGTGTCCACGCTAAAAAATGACGCTAACTCCATGGACTTTGGCGCTAGACACGTCTAACGCCAAAGTATAAATATGGAGTTAGTTTTGCGTCGGAATTGCGTCAAAAAAACGACGCAATTCCGGCACAAACGGAGTATAAATATGCCCCTATGTGTTTTACTCTGCAGTTTCTGAAACCTCTTTTCCCTGGTATTTTTGGGAAAACAATAATGTGCTCAAACTGTTCAAGTAATGTTTTGTTCAAGAATATATATGACACAGTACCAGAATTAAATTAGAAACATACTCCTCTAGATTTACACTTACATTTCAAATAACTTTCCAGACATTTTTACAAATAACAGAGCAACCCAGGAGTACTGAAGAGCTGTGGCATTTCACGTTTTCCAAGATTAGATCTATAATTATTTTATGAATTCCAAGTTTTCGTGGGAGAACATTTTTCCACATGAATAAATCATGAATAAACCAGTTTGTATTCATTGAAAAAACTTACTTTCACAACTAAATAGTAAATAAATATGTACTATTTTATTTATTTGCAACATTAATTCATATTTATTTATACGTTTAACTATTTTAAATAATTGAAAGTAATGCAACATTATGTCCTATGGGGTTTTATTTTAAGTTCCTACTGGCATTATTTTCCATGGGAGGTTGTTGGAGTACAAGGAGTTGGAAATGCGCTGTGTTGGATATACTACTGTGTTTTTTAAGAAATAACTTACACTCAGACTATGTGAATACCAAGAAGTAGTAAACATACTCAAAAGTGTAATCTTACTCAAAAGTGTGAGGTACCCTTGTAAAGAAGGCCAATACTGAGAGACTATCAAATGCTCTCGACGATATGGAATCCTACCTCAGAATTATACACAAGGTATAATGTAGGTTTTCTCTCACATGATTCTGGTTCAACATTGCACATTATTTAGTGGGATATTCAAAATGTGCCTTTGGGCAATCAGATTTGGTTCTCTGCCCATATGATTCTCTATCCACCCAATCATATTTGCACTTGCAATTTGCAAGGTATGAGAAACCTAGGAAGTTACTTTAAGTCATATGTAAGAATGATTAACATAAGACAATGCTAAGTGGCACTTTTCTACTCAGCCCGTTTGTTTCATGGTACACAAATGTATACGTGTTGCAGTAAGTTTAAGAAACCTTGTGAGGTCATGCCGGTTTTTGTGGATTTGATGTACTGATGTTGCGTTATTGTGTATTTTAACAAATTTTATCGTTATGTTTGTATATTTACTATATTAACCCCTACTATATTAGCCCACACAACCTCCATGGTGCGGGTCACGACCAGTGGCCGACACAAGGGAGGGGATTTTTTTTTTTATAAATACCCCGGGAGACACAGAAGATCTTCTGTGTCTCCCCCTTCCCCACTACCTGCCCCTTTGTGACGTCAACGTGCCGCAAGGCGCGCTGACGTCACTATCTGTTTTCTCCTCCGGAGCAGGAAGCGCCCTTGCGGCTACTTCCTGCTCCGGTGGGGAAAAACAGTCCCAAACAGCCTTCCTGACATTCGGAAAGGCCACGTTTGAAAGGGGAGACTCTCCCATTTCAAAAAAAGGCCATCCCGAATTGGTTTCCTGGCCCTCGATCAGGAAACCCCCACTAGACAGCAGGGATTTCACTTGGGGGTTGTCCCCCTCGGCAAATGGGCCAGCCCACCCACCCCCAGGGGCATATATATTTTTTAAAAGGTAGGTTTACCCCTGAGGGGTGGGATTGTGCCCGATCTCGCCCCCCAGGGGTTTAAAAATGTATTAAAAAAAGGGATTTTATAAAAATAAAAAATTAATTGACAGGGGGTCGTCCGTGAGAATTTTTTTTAATAGTTGTATGGTTTCCCTCGGGCCACTATGGTCCCTAAGGAAACCATACACCTGTTAAAAAAATAAATAGATCTCTCTATCTCTCTCTCTATATATATATATATATACATATATATATATATATATATATATATATATATATATATATATATATGTGTTTGTGTTTCACACAAGCTTTATTCGGCCAGCAGACCATCAAAGCAATACAATACAAAAGATAAATAATCATCATAAAACAGTACAAATCTACCATAAACCAAATCTAAGAAATGAGAATAAAAATCCCTGATTGCCCAAGCTTAAAAACAGTTAAGATCATTGTTAGATAAAAGTTACGTATACGCCATGCCGCTACTTAAAACTTGCTTACAGCATAAATTAACACATTTGAATTGTGACTTTTTAGGATCCTCAGAGCTAAGGCACATTTTCTTATCTTCCATTCCCGAAAATTTTGCGGATCCATTTAGACCTTGGGACTAAGTAAGCAGGACTAAAAAACAAAAAATGTTCTACTGTTTCAGGGGAATTACCACACACAGGACAAGTATCAGAAGTAGTGTTGTATATATATATATATATATATATATATATATATATATATATATATATATATATATATATATATATAGATCTGTATATAGACATATCTATGCAGATATATACCTTCTAATAGATATATCTATCTATATAGATAGATGTATCAATATATAGATATGTATATATATATATGTATGTCTATATACAGATATATATATATATATAGAGAGAGAGAGAAAGAGAAGAAAAAGAGAGAGATAGATATTTATATGTATATGTGTATATATCTATATATATATTTATATATACATATATATATATATATGTATATATATATATATATATATATATATATATATATAGCAATCACTTTTCTCAAGGGAATCCGAGGAGGTGGTCATAGTGAGGAAATCCAAGGAGGTGGTCATGGGAGTGGGAGCACCAATAGTGATTGTTGGACTGGGCGTTAGAGGCGCTAAAGACTTTGACGAATGGTAAGTGACAAAGTGAAGTAATAGTGTGTCTTTTTTTGAGTGTCTTGTAAGAATGTGCTGATTGAGGGAAGGAGCAAAGGTAAGTGGACCTCTACTGTTGCATGTATCACACACACCAGCAATTTTGTGACTGTCTACGTAGGCTAGTGTTTTAGAGCAACAGTTTAGCCAGTAGCAGAGATGGCTTCTCTTTGGATGACTGCTGCCCAATCCCTCACTCAGGTTATAGAAGACAGCTCTGATGTAGAATCAGAGACTGAGACAGCAGACACTGAGACAGCATCTGAGGAATAGGACAATGAAGCAGACTCTGGGAGTGATCTTTCAGTCGGAGGATTTCCATTTGATAACTCCTCTTCCATTGATTATGAGGGAGGTGATGAGGACAGTCCTGCTGTCCCTTTGCAAGCACGGTCTGTGCAGCGGGACAATAACGGGTTAGCCCAACCCAGAGAGCAGGTGCATGCGGCAGCAAGCACAGAGAAAGTGCTCTCTAGGGAGTTCCCCAAATTCCACCGCCCAAATAGTTTTTGTGGAGACATCAAAATTATCTATCACAAAACAACCTGGCTTTGTAAGGCAGGCACCTGAGTTTTTGGTCCTGGTGAGGTACCATTTTTATCGGGAGACTTGACGGAAAGCTGGGTGGAAGGAAATGTGTGGCTCCTCTCAGATTCCAGAACTTTATATCACCGAAATGTGAGGAAAAACTGTTTTTTTTTTTGCCAAATATTGAGGTTTGCAAAGGATTCTGAGTACCAGAATCTGGTGAGAGTGCCACAAGTTACCCCATCCTGGGTTTCGCTAGGTGTCTAGTTTTAAAAAATGCACAGGTTTGGTAGGTTTTCGTAGGTACCGGCTGAGCTAGAGACCAAAATCCACAGCTAGGCGCTTTCCAAAAAACACGACAGTTTTCAATGTAAAAATTTGATGTGTCCATGTTGCGTTTTGCAGAGTTTCCTGTCCCGGGCACTTGGCATACCCACACAAGTAAGGTACCATTTTTATCGGGAGACTTGGGGGAATGCTGGGTGGAATGAAGTTTGTGACTCTTCTCAGATTCCAGAACTTTCCATCACCGAAATGTGAGGAAAACGTGTTATTTTGGCCGTATTTTGAGGGTTGCAAAGGATTCTGGGTAACAGAACCTGGTGAGAGCCCCACAAGTCACCTCCTTCTGAATTCCTCTAGATGTCTATTTTTTTTTAATGTATAGGTTTCCTAGGTTTCCCTACGTGCCGGCTGAGCTAGAGGCCAAAGACCACAGCTAGGCACTTTGGAAAAAACAGCTTCGTTTTGTTTGAGAAAATGTGTCCATGTTGTGTTTTGGAGCATTTCCTGTCGTGGGCACTAGGCCTACCCACACAAGTGAGGTACCATTTTTATCAGGATACTTGGGAGAATTCTGGGGGGTGGAAGGGAGTTTGTGGCTCCTCTCAGATTCCAGAACGTTGCAGCACTGAATTCTGGGGGAAAAGTGTTTTTTTTGCCAAATTTTGAGGTTTGCAAAGGATTCTGGGTGGCAGAGCCTGATGAGACCCCCACAAGTCCCCCCATTCTGAATTCCCATGGGTGTCTAGTTTCCAAAAATATATAGGCTTGCTATGTTTCCCTAGCTGCCAGCTGAGCTAGAAGCCAAAACCATCAACTGGGCACTTTGCAAATAACATGTCCGTTTTCTTTGGAAAAATGTGATGTCTCCACGTTGTGTTTTTGGGCATTTCCTGTTGCGGGCACTAGGCTTACCCACACAAGTGAGGTTCCATTTTTATCAGGAGACTTGGGGGAATGCTGGGTGGAAGGAAGTTTGTGGCTCCTCTCAGACTCCAAACTTTACAGCACAGAAATCTAAGGGAGCAGTGTTTTTTTGCCAAATTTTGCAGTTTACAAAAGATTCTGGGTAACAGAACCTGATGAGAGCCCTACAAGTCAACCCATCCTGGATTCCCCCGGGTATCTAGTTTTTAACCATACACAGGTTTGGTATGTTTCCCTAGGTGCCAGCTGAGCAAGAGGCCAAAATCCACAGCTTGGCACTTTCCAAAAAACACACCAGATTTCAATGTAAAAATGTGATGTGTCCATGTTGCGTTTCCTGTCGTGGGCATTAGGCCTACCCACGCAAGTGAGGTACCTTTTTTATCGGAAGACTTGGGGTAATACAGAATAGCAGAACAAGTGTTATTACCTGTTGGACCTGGCCCTTTTACAGGGTCATTCCCCAGACTTTGTGCTTGTGCCTCCTTATTATTCTGACCTTTGTTGACTGACGTTTTGACTCTGAGCACATTTTCACTGCTAACAAGTGCTAAAGTGCATGTGCTCTCTCTTACAAATTTGGTATGATTGGATTATACCTGATTGGCATATTTAATTTACCTATAAGTCCCTTGTAAAGTGGTATCCCTATACCCAGGGCCTGTAAATTAAATGCTACTAGTGGGCCTGCAGCGCTGCTTGCGCCACCCACTGAAGTAGCCTGTCAAACCTATCTAAGGCCTGCTAGCGCAGAGCCTGTGTGCGCAGTTTCCTGCCACAGGGACCTGGCATCTAAATTTACTTGCCAGGCCCAGAACTCCCCCTTTACTACATGTAAGTCACCTCTAAGGTACGCCCTAAATAGCCCTTTGGGCATTGTGCCATGTATGTAAAAGGCAGGACATGTGCCAAGTTGTGTGGCCTGTCCTGGTAGTGACAAACAGCCTAACTGGGGTCTCACTGCTGTGAGGGCTGCCCTCTCATAGGATTGCATTGGAAATGCCCTGCCTTAGGTGTAAGGGGTAATGTCTGATTTATGAGGGGTAGCGTAGGCATGTTTGGTATTGTTGTGACAGTGGTAAGAAATGCTGCTTACTGGTGTAGGTGTATTTTTTATTACTATCACAGTAATGCCACTTCTAGAAAGTGCGCATTTTTCTGTGCTTATAACTTTGGTGTTTTGCAGCTTGTCTCCAATCAACGTCTGGGCAGACTGACAGTTGGGGCTTTGGGCATACTTCTCAGACAGCCTGAACACAGGGAGGGTGGAGGTGACACAGAGGTGCATCTACATATTGTAAAGCCTTCCTGAGCTGAGAGAAGGGAGAGGTGGGGCACACCTGCATTTGTAAAGGCTGAGCCCTGGCCTCACACAATAGGGTCGTTAACCCCCCACTGATGTTTGGAGCCTGTGCTGAAAGGAGAGAGGGGGCACTCCCAGAACCAGTTGTAACTGTCTGGAACCTCCTCTCCCTACCATTGTGAAACACTGTAAGAACAGACTATAAGTACCGGGGAATTTTCCCCACAATTTGAACATCCTCGGAACTTGAAACTGGACACAGAACGCTGATGAATGGACTCACCAGGAAACCACCTTGGACTGCTGCTGTTGTGCTGACCTGTGACCTGCCTGGTCACTAGGAGAAACTGCCACCACCTGCACCCCTTGTGCTGGCATGTAGCTGGGCCCACCAGCCCTGTGCTTCTTCTTGTTGTGGATTGCTCCCTGGGGCAGGGTGTTGTGGCCCTCACCCCTGCCAATCCTCCTGCCACTTTGCCCACAGCGCTTTCCAAAGGGGCTCCTTTGTTGATGATGAAAAATCACTGCCGCAGCCCAGGCTGCAGATTTGACCTGAGTGCTGTATTGGGAACCTTAAGGATTTCTGCCAAAGATCACCGCCGCAGCCCGGGCCTCAGATGGGCATTAGCGCTTTCAAAACCGCTTTATTTTTGCCCTCTGAATCACAGCCGCAGCCCGGGTTCCTGGGCTATTATTAGCGCAAGGTCCGCGCTCAACTAAGTGCCCCTGGGGCACGAAGAGACCTCAGTGGAGCCGGCGCGCTCCTAGCAGCGCCCCCGGGGCACGGTCCGCTCCTAGGAGCGCCCCCGGGGCACCAGCCGCCTCCTCTCTTCCTCGGAGCGTCCTGGCGGCCGGGAACAGCTCCCGAACACTTGCGCACCGATTCAGGTGCACGCGAGTGCTTCTTCGGACCCCTGGAGGGGTCCAGGCTCCCCGGGCCACTTGCAGGACACGGAGAAGGTGCGACGAGCGCCCCTTCTCCGGTCTCTGCCCTAGGAGCGGAACACTCCTGTATTTGGGCAGCTTTCCCTTCACGCCGGCCTCGGGAAAGGAGACCTCGTCGGAGGTCCCTTCCCGGTTTTGGCCATAACTTGTTGCTGGGCCACGCCCAGCCCCCACCCCACGGACAGGGTGTGAGGAGGCCGAGGCAGCCCCCCCCACCACGAAGTAGGCCCCCGTGGTGCGCCGAGGAGCACCAGGGGCCCCCGTGTTCATCCCCAGGCACTGGAAGTGCCTTTTTCCACCAACTAACAGGTACTTTCTAGGAAATCCAGGCTGTGGGAGCCTAGTACAGATTCTAATGTTTTAGGTTTCCTCCCTGTTTACTGGTAATACATATGTGTACTAATGTTCCTTTTATGGGCATATCTAGTTAATATGTATTTATATGACTTGTGGTATGTTCCTTTCATGGGTATTCAGGAATTGTTCATGACAAGTGCATATACTTGTGACTATACTTCCTGACTACTGCTTATGTTGCAGAATCCTGAGTACTTATGTGTTCTAATGTGACACTGTATATTCCTGCAAAGTATTAGTAACTTGTGTAACAGTCCGACAACTGCTAAGGTAGCAGGGTATTACTTACGTGTAATGTTGGTCTAATTATGTTTAGTGCAATACAGATTACTTTTACATAGCTCAGTGTTGTGTTTACTTTGTGGTGTACATTTTGCGTCACGTGTGTTGTGTGTTGTGTGAACGCTTTACACATTGCCTCCAGGTTAAGCCTGACTGCTCGTGCCAAGCTACCAAGGGGGTGAGCAGGGGTTATCTTGGACATGTAACTCCCAAGCCCTGACTAGAGTGGGTAGGTTCTGCCTGGCTGAGGAGCAAACCCTAGCCAACCAGAAACCCCATTTCTAACATTACCCCTTGTCTTTCTCTACATTTTTTCCTTCCATATGTAAGACAGTGTGCGAAAAAGATGTCTATTTGAGAAATGCCCTCTAATTCACATGCTAGTATGGGGACCCCAGAATTCAGAGATGTGCAAATAACCACTGCTTCTCAACACTTTACCTTGTGCCCATTGTGGAAATACAAAGGTTTCCTTGATACCTATTTTTCACTCTTTATATTTCACCAAATAAACTACTGTACACCTGGTATACAATGAAAACCTGTTGCAAGGTGCAGCTCATTTATTGGCTCTGGGTATCTAGGGTTCTTGATGAACCTATAAGCCCTATATATCCCTGCAACCAGAAGAGTCCAGCAGACGTAACGGTATATTACTTTTGAAAATGTGACATCGCAGGAAAAAGTTACAGAGTAAAATGTGGAGAAAAATGGCTGTTTTTTTCACCTCAATTTCAATATTTTTTTTAGCTGTTATTTTCTGTAGGAAAATCTTATACGATCTACACAGATGACCCCTTACTGAATTCAGAATTTTTTCTACTTTTTGGAAATGTTTAGCTGTCCTGGATCCAGCATGGGTTTCACACCCATTTCTGTCAGTAACTGGAAGGAGGCTAAAAGCACAATAAATAGTAAAAATGGGTATGTCCCAGTAAAATGCCAAAATTGTGTTGAAAATGTGGTTTTCTGAATGAAATCTGCCTGTTCCCGAAAGCTGGGAAGATGATGATTTTAGCACTGCAAACCTTTTGTTGATGCCGTTTTCACTGAAAAAAACACATGCTTTCATCTGCAGCCCTTTTTTGCATTTTTCTGAAAAAAACTAAATTTTAGTTAATTTCTTGCACTCCTTTAGGGGAACCCACAAACTCTGAGTACCTTTAGAATCCCTAGGATGTGGGGAAAAAAGGACGCAAATTTGGCGTGGATAGCTTGTGTGGACAAAAAGTTATGAAAGCCTAAGCGCGAACTACCCCAAATAACCAAAAAAGGGCTCAGCACTGGGGGGTTGGAAGGGCGAGCAGCTAAGGGGTTAATTTGTATTTGCATGCATGCCTTTTATACCCTGTGACAAATAAATAATTTTATGAGTCTGAGTCTGACTTACTCATTTGCAACCTGTCTAACCTTCAAAAGAATATTTCACTTTGCACTGTTAGTCTTATATTTGGATGCATTTTATGTATCAAGCAATTGGATGCAGAAAATGGCTTGTTTTTACTTTTCTTTGTCAGGTGTCCTCGTTTGTTTTGTATTCCACTCTCAAGCTTTAAACTGAAAAAACTCAATTTGGAGAATGCATGCTGAGGTCACTGAAAGCACCCATCAAGAATACCCAATAAGATGCCTAGAGTTTGATGTTGGTTCATCGCCTGTTTTTCCAATATATTTAAAATTGAGTATACTAGACACGCAAAGGACATTCCTCTAGTTTCTTGGAATTGACATACTGTATCTTTGAGGGTGGTTAGTTCTTTCCAATTTAGGAGTTTTTTTCTCCTGGAGAAGGGAGGTAGCTTTCCTTGTTCTTATATGGTATAATCCATAAGTGAGAGTCCCCCCTGAGTATTGTGAGGCAATATTTCCTTTCAGAAATTTTCTGAACCTGGACTTTTCAGCCAGGGTACTTAAGACAGTGGGATCTCAGAAAAGAGGGTATGGACTTAATGCTATTCAGTACCAGTTATGGGACAACTTTTGGGTCAAAATCTATTAAGGTCTTCTTCTGTCAAATGTGGAATGAAAGACAAGGAAATAGGTAATTCAGTAGATACTGCAAACGCCTCTTCATAGTTTGAAAGCAAGAAGATGATGGAAGGATTGGCTTCCTGTCCACAATGGGGTGTTAGGATTTGTTTATCCTTTTCTGAGAAACGCTTATAATTAGTCTATTTTGGCAGGATCAAGATAGTTCATGTAATTTTTGAAAACATCTTAACCTCTCATCTTCCATTTATGTAGGTGGCATGTGGGTCTCTGCATTTATTGTGGTTGTGTTTTACATGTTGCATATTTTGGGGTACAATAAATGACATCTTGACTTCTGTGAAGACACCAAAAAAGCAAGTATGGTTTTCTGTAATTCCAAATTTGAGCCAATCGGGGAGCAGTTTGTTTCTCCATTAAATAATTATGGTAATTACTTTTTTGTTCACACTGATTTGATAGCAAATTTGAAGCCTAAGTATAAGGCTAGTTTATTTGTGTGCCCAAGCCATCTGTTATTGGGATTTTTTATTAGAAATGTAGGTGGATATCAACTCTGTTAATTTAAAAAAGGGTAAATGGGGAAAGGATTTTCACCGGCGTTGACAATGGACAATGGTAAAAAAATATCTGTTCTTATCCAAAATTGGATGTGTAATATTGAAGCAAGAGATTCTACTCCTACTTCCACCTTGTTGCCCACAATCAACATGGCAATTCTATTCTTCTTAGCACACGAGGATCCAAATACAGGTAATAAGGTTTTCAGTTCACAGTCTTCTGTCTAAACAGTCTCAGTGCATATTTCACTTATAAAAACAAATGCCACACTCAACTTGTGGCCAGTGGGTTAACATTAGCCTGCGCATCCCCCAGGGTGCGTGGCGCCATGAGCTCCAGGCAGTCCCATCTACAGTAAGCAGTCATGCACCGTGCACTGACCAGCACTGTGCATGCATGGGCTTGTGTCTGGGTCGGAGGGGGGGCTCCCTGTGCTTTGCAGGGGGCCCTCTCAAGTTTTGTTATGTACTGCTATTGGAGTGTCACCTGGCACAAGATTGCAATGCATGACATGCCAGGCAAAATGATAATGAAGCACACAATAGCGCAGAATAGGAGCATTGGTTAGAGGTTAATCATCAAACTAGCTGGCCAACAAGTCAGGCAAATAGGTACAAATACTATGCTGGGCTATGGTTCAGACTGGAACTGTGGCTCAGGTCGCTGAGCAGCCAAACTGCCACCAACCAGAGCTGGTCTTTGCTAAGATAGAGCCCTGGCCATGGGCGGTGAAAAATGTGGCGCCATTGCTGCTGGTAGTGAATTAAATGAGGCAGCAGGGGGGTCACTTTTGTGTTCACTGGTCAGTACCTGGTGGATAAGCAGCGACTGGCCCCTGAGCACAAACATTCCCGGACCTCCCCAGCTCACCTAAATCACCGATAGCTTAGCTGCCTCACGCAGATGATAGTTTTGTTGATGTGTGTCAGCAGGTGTGAGAGAGTGAAGGGAGGGTAAGGAAGGGAGCTTAAAGGGTTGTTAAAATGTCACCAGAGGTATGATAATGAAGGACTTAAGCCACTTTAAACTGGCAAACCAGACAGAAATGAACAGGGAGGGACAAGGACAAAGCTAGAGAAATATGAGAAGGGCACTGCTGTTGGCACAACACTTATGCACCCAGCTTCATACGTCCCTAAAAATATTGGCGCCCTGGACCAAGAAGCTGCTGTGCCAATAGTACAGATAATGGAACTGACTGTCACTGGTATCAGCTCGGCTTTTAATCCAATTACAGGAATTCCAGAGCACTAAGAACATGCCTGAAGAAACACAGTGAAATGCGGAGTGAGACATGATGCAAAAGTGCAACTGGGCAAGAACACACATGAAGGGCATGAATACTGAGGCTGCTCTACATGGGTGTAAAGTGTGAAGCATCAAATTGGAATGACAACAATCGCTGCCATGGAACGTAGTGAAGCAACAGGTGTCCTTCCTTTTTCTCCTAGGCAAGACCTATTAGTAGCAGGCAATCTACCTAATATGTGTTCACTGATGCGATGCCTTTCATTTTTCCTTCTTGGTCAAGAACTTCCCTTTTAGTTAGGGGGTAATCTAAACCCTTTCTGTGTGATTGAGGGTAGGGATGATTAAAAATGGGAACTGGAAAATAAGTAATCATGGTTCCATCTGTGGGAACTCATACACATTTTAGGTACAGCCAGTATGGAAAAAAGCATGTGCACGTATTTAAAGAACTGAGACAAGGGCACTGGTGACTACGTGAATAAGCTCTTTCTGACCTGTACCTTCAAAATGCAGAAAATAACTATTCTTAAGGTTCAAAGAACCTAAAAATAAGGGTTGATAGGACAATGCATGCATTTCTAATTCGGCAAATGGAAGTCCCTTGAAGAAACCCTAGACAAAATTAAAATATCAGATCAGGCACATGAAGAATAGAATTCAGGCTTGTTCTCCCACTGCCTTTCTTTTTCTTTCTCACTCAGAACACAGAATAGATGGAGGAAGAAAGAGATGAGGATAGGTTTGACATGTTTGCCCTCGCAAACCTGGTGAATAACACAAGTGTTCTAGGGTATGTCCCCGAGTGCTGTGCTGCACCGGCCATTGGGCAAGTAGATGGGCTACAGGCAGGCAGAATACAGACAGAGTGCACGTGAATGCAGTGGGTGCAGTGTGCTGCAGATGACGAATGTTAGAAATGGGGTCTCTGGTTGACAGTCAGGTTACCCCCTGTTCAAGCAAGGACCCTCACTCTAGTTAGGATAAAAGAGAATCACCCTCAGCTAACCCCTGCTTACCCCCTTGGTAGCTTGGCAGAGCAGTAGGCTTAACCTCAGAGTGCTGGGCGTAAAGTATTTGTACCAACACACACAGTAACTTAATGAAAACACTACAAAATGACACAACACCAGTTTAGAAAAATAGGAAATATTTATCTAGACAAAACAAGACCAAAACGACAAAAATCCAACATACACAAGTCAAGTTATGATTTTTTAAAGGTTTAAAATAAAAAGAGTCTTTAGGTAGTTGTAACAACACACTAGCGCTGCTAGCGTGTAAATGTACCTGGTTTGCGTCAAAAATAACCCCGCACGGGCGGTGTGCGTCGAAAGTAACCCTGCACGGCTGTGTGCGTCGAAAACAACTCGGCACGGCGGTGCGTGTTGAAAAAGCCAGCCACACGACGATCCGAAAGTCCCGCGGCGCAGGGTGCGATCTCTCAGCCTCCGTCAGCGATGCTGCGCGTCGTTTCTCCTGCTCCGGGCGTCGGTTTTTCGGTCGCGTTTCCTGCGGCGTCGTTTCTCAGCTGCGGAACCGGCGTCGCGTCGTTTTCTCAGCCGCGATCGGATTCGCGTCGATCTTTTCTCCGCACGGCGCTCGGTGCGTGTATTTTTGTCCTTAGGCTGCCAGCCTCTCCTTTCAGGGTCCCAGGGACTGGAAGGGCACCACAGAGCAGAGTAGGGGTCTCTCCAGAGACTCCAGGTGCTGGCAGGAAGAAGTCTTTGCTATCCCTGAGACTTCAACAACAGGAGGCAAGCTCTACATCAAGCCCTTGGAGATTTCTTCTTCAAGATGGAAGGCACACAAAGTCCAGTCTTTGCCCTCTTACTCTGGCAGAAGCAGCACTGCAGGAAAGCTCCACAAAGCACAGTCACAGGCAGGGCAGCACGTTTTCCTCAGCTATCAGCTCTTCTCCAGGCAGAGGTTCCTCTTGGTTCCAGAAGTGTTTCTGAAGTTTGTAAGTTTGGGTGCCCTTCTTATACCCATTTTAGTCTTTGAAGTCACCTTTCTTCAAAGGGGACTCACACCTTCTGGTGAAATCCTGCCTTGCCCAGGCAAGGCCTCAGACACACACCAGGGGGTTGGAGACAGCATTGTCAGAGGCAGGCACAGTCCTTTCAGATGAGAGTGACCACTCCACCCCTCCCTCCTAGCAGAGATGGCTAATCAGGAAATGCAGATTACACCCCAGCTCCCTTTGTGTCACTGTCTGGTGTGAGGTGAAAAACAACCCAACTGTCAAACTGACCCAGACAGGGAATCCACAAACAAGGCAGAGTCACAGAATGGTTTAAGCAAGAAAATGCTCACTTTCTAAAAGTGGCATTTCCAAACGCACAATCTTAAAATCAACTTTACTAAAAGATGTATTTTTAAATTGTGAGTTCAGGGATCCCAAACTCCACATGTCCATCTACTCTCTAGGGGAATCTACACTTTAATCATATTTAAAGGTAGCTC
Organism: Pleurodeles waltl; assembly: GCF_031143425.1. Lineage (NCBI taxonomy): Eukaryota > Metazoa > Chordata > Amphibia > Caudata > Salamandridae > Pleurodeles > Pleurodeles waltl. The sequence continues at coordinate 2,629,559 of NC_090437.1, read as the reverse complement.
CCATTTTATCCTATGAGAGAGAGACAGACCTTGCAACAGTGAAAACGAAATTGGCAGTATTTCACTGTCAGGACATATAAACCACATTACTATATGTCCTACCTTATCCATACACTGCACCCTGCCCTTGGGGCTACCTAGGGCCTACCTTAGGGGTGCCTTACATGTAAGAAAAGGGAAGGTTTAGGCCTGGCAAGTGGGTACACTTGCCAAGTCGAATTTACAGTGTAAGAATACACACACAGACACTGCAGTGGCAGGTCTGAGACATGATTACAGAGCTACTTATGTGGGTGGCACAACCAGTGCTGCAGGCCCACTAGTAGCATTTGATTTACAGGCCCTGGCACCTCTAGTGCACCTTACTAGGGACTTACTAGTAAATCAAATATGCCAATCATGGATAAACCACTTACATACAATTTAAACAGGAGAGCATATGCACTTTAGCACTGGTTAGCAGTGGTAAAGGGCTCAGAGTTGAAAAGCCAACAGCAACATGTCAGAAAAAAATAGGAGGCAGGAGGCGAAAAAGACTGGGGATGACCCTGCATAAGCAAAAGTCCAACACGACCCCCTACCAGCCTAAAGCCAGGGGAGAACAATCAATACCTTGATGTACTTCCCTGATTGGGGCGATAGAACAGGGACCCAGGCCCACAACAGCAGGGGCATGTTCCAGTTCTACGCCTTCCTGACTCCAGTTGGATCCCTCTGTCCATACTCTCAGGGCCCACTAAGCTAACCCATGGGGAACCCTTCTCCACATCTACAGACACCATCTGTGCAACACCTAACTTTACTTTGCTCACAGATGTATTGCAATGGGCAGATAGTACCACCAGGGCCAACACAGTGGTGTTGCCCACTCCACCCCCGGGGTGTGACTCTCGTCCTCCCCCCCCCAGGGGCAACTCTGTCCACCAGGACAGCAAGCCACAGTGGCCCCAGACAACTGTCAGGGATGAGAGCCCGACCTCAGGCCTCTCTAACCACTGTGACTGTGGAGAGTGGGGGGAGGTAGCCCCAGGTGCCTGGCACCCTTTGACCACTCTCTCTTCCACCAGGTCAGGGATGACAACCTGACCCTGGTCCTCCCCTCTGGGGCTCTGTAACCTCCCTGCAGAAGCGGCACCCCCAGAGTCAAAAACTGTCAGGGTGCTTGTAGAAGCAGTCCTGCACAATTCTTCCACCAGTGCAGGGATGTTAACCTGCAACTGATCCTCCAACCTGGGGTCTGTACCTTCAGGTTGGACCAGGGCCAGGGGTGAGGCTTCCCTCCCCCTGCCCTCTCTTCTGGGGTCCTGAACCACCCAACTAGGAGTGGCCCCCCCAGAAGACAACATGGTAGGGGCACTGTTAGCAGTAGCCCCTTCCTCCAGGTCAGGGGGGACACCCTTAACCTGGCCTCCCAATCCAGGGTCTGTACCCACAGACTGGATCACTGCCTGGCAAACCAGGACTTCCTGGGGGGCATACCTACCCCCTACCAGGTCAGAGTTTACCCTCTGAACCTGGTCATCCAACCCAGGGTCACCACCCTGCGGTTGAACCACTGCCTGGCACACCAGGACTTCCTTGGGAGCACACTTACCCCCCATCAGGTCAGAGTTTACCCCCTGAACCTGATCATTCAACCCAGAGTCACCACCCTGCGGTTGAACCATTGCCTGGCACACCAGGACTTCCAGGGGGGCACACTTACCCCCCTCAAGGGACACACTGTCCCGAAGGGCCACACAAGAGTCTGGCTGGCGCAGGTCTCCTGACCTCTGCCCATCTGACAGAGTCTGGATTCCCCCCAACCCAGAAATGGTCTTACCAAGGTCATTCATGGGGGGCTCTGCTCTCAGAGCTGACCCCTGACCCTCCAGGTTCTCCACTGGGGTCCGCAACCCCCTCTCAACCCTCTGTCGGGACTTCTGCACCCCCTCACTAAGAGTGGTACTGCCAGACACCAGAACTGGTGGGACGCTGGCTACAGCCGCCCCCCCAAGTTCTCCTGACACTGTGGGGTCTCCCTCAACAGATGGCCCTATGGTACAGGCTAGGCTCCCCTCCTGGTGTTCCCGCAGGGAACCCTCCAGGACCTGGGACCGGATCTCGGGCACCTTGGGCCTCAACCCATTCCCATTCCCTCTCCTCTGAGACTGGACATGGGGTCCCTCACCCATCCCACTACACTGGGACCTACCTGGGACACTACAATCCTTCCCTACCTCACCTGGTTGGGAACTACCTAGACCACTCCTCTCAGGAGCACCCCCACATGCCTCTTCAGACTCTCTGGTACTCACCCAGAAGTCTGCCTCCATTGTAAGCTCCCTGGGGTCAGAGAACTCACACTCCACCTGGTGTTGGCATAGCTCTGGAAAATAAGGACTAGACATATGCTCTCCAGCAATTACATCACTCAGCCCCTCACATGAATTAACCAAAGTACCCTTCACCCAACCATCCAGTGACTCTGCTTTGAAAAAGCACCCCACATCACCCTCCTGAGACTGGTGAGACAGTACCTGACTGTCCCTGACACTCAACCCACACTCTTCTGGGATGTTTTCACACTCCCTAACCAGGACTTCTACCTGGGGGGAACCCCTCTCCCTGTCACTCTCACCTAGAGTCAGTAGAGTGTCCCTCCCACCAGTAGGAATATGACTCCCCATGCCAGTTCCCCAATCCACCTCAGGGACCCTGTGCATCACTGGAGCTACCTCATACCCCTGAACCTCCTGGCGTGTGTTAACTCCCTCCTTCAAGTAGGGCACCACCTCTCTGGGCATGTGCACTTCTGCAGCATCACTGGATATACAATTGTTGCTGCCACCATTCCAGCTGGACTCAGCCCTCATGACTTCCAGCTCTTTCAATTTAAGCTCGTAAGCATAAATCATTTTTTTTAATCTCTAAGTTCCTCCTCCTTTCTTCCAACTCCCAATCGAGCTTTTTCAGCTCCCATTGGTACTCCCTCTCTGCCTGTCTGTCCTGTAACTCTTCAGGAGTCAGACCCTTGGGTGACACCCTGCCACCCCTCCTGGGGACCCTCCCCCCAGGCGTAACAGGTTCCTCCACTACACCACTGTGTATCCTCTGCACTTCCCCCCCCATATTCTCCTCCTCTGTGTGCCTTCCAGCCTTCTTGATTGTCACCCAGGCCCTCTGTGCCTGTTGCAGCTCCCCCTCCCTGGTGGAGCTCTCAGTGGGACAGTCAAGATCTTTAAGGAACTGTTTCAATTGAGCAACTGAGTACTCCTTCAGTTTCTCCACTTCAAACACAGCTCCAGCTGTTGCATCTCCAGATTGAGACATGATGGTCACAAGTGCAAAGTTCCAAAAGGCAGAAAAAAATAATTTCCCAATGAAGTAAAAAGAATCAGTCAAGGGATCAGCAAAATCATGGAAGTAGAATAAAAAGAGTCCTTAAGAGAAAAATCAAAAGATCACCAAACAAGTAGTATGTGGTCACGTAGTGGTCTGAGATCAAAACAGTAGTGTACACTTAATTACTGTATGTCAAGTACAAATACAAGTCCAAATCCCGACCGCTGGTCACCAATGTTAGAAATGGGGTCTCTGGTTGACAGTCAGGTTACCCCCTGTTCAAGCAAGGACCCTCACTCTAGTTAGGATAAAAGAGAATCACCCTCAGCTAACCCCTGCTTACCCCCTTGGTAGCTTGGCAGAGCAGTAGGCTTAACCTCAGAGTGCTGGGCGTAAAGTATTTGTACCAACACACACAGTAACTTAATGAAAACACTACAAAATGACACAACACCAGTTTAGAAAAATAGGAAATATTTATCTAGACAAAACAAGACCAAAACGACAAAAATCCAACATACACAAGTCAAGTTATGATTTTTTAAAGGTTTAAAATAAAAAGAGTCTTTAGGTAGTTGTAACAACACACTAGCGCTGCTAGCGTGTAAATGTACCTGGTTTGCGTCAAAAATAACCCCGCACGGGCGGTGTGCGTCGAAAGTAACCCTGCACGGCTGTGTGCGTCGAAAACAACTCGGCACGGCGGTGCGTGTTGAAAAAGCCAGCCACACGACGATCCGAAAGTCCCGCGGCGCAGGGTGCGATCTCTCAGCCTCCGTCAGCGATGCTGCGCGTCGTTTCTCCTGCTCCGGGCGTCGGTTTTTCGGTCGCGTTTCCTGCGGCGTCGTTTCTCAGCTGCAGAACCGGCGTCGCGTCGTTTTCTCAGCCGCGATCGGATTCGCGTCGATCTTTTCTCCGCACGGCGCTCGGTGCGTGTATTTTTGTCCTTAGGCTGCCAGCCTCTCCTTTCAGGGTCCCAGGGACTGGAAGGGCACCACAGAGCAGAGTAGGGGTCTCTCCAGAGACTCCAGGTGCTGGCAGGAAGAAGTCTTTGCTATCCCTGAGACTTCAACAACAGGAGGCAAGCTCTACATCAAGCCCTTGGAGATTTCTTCTTCAAGATGGAAGGCACACAAAGTCCAGTCTTTGCCCTCTTACTCTGGCAGAAGCAGCACTGCAGGAAAGCTCCACAAAGCACAGTCACAGGCAGGGCAGCACGTTTTCCTCAGCTATCAGCTCTTCTCCAGGCAGAGGTTCCTCTTGGTTCCAGAAGTGTTTCTGAAGTTTGTAAGTTTGGGTGCCCTTCTTATACCCATTTTAGTCTTTGAAGTCACCTTTCTTCAAAGGGGACTCACACCTTCTGGTGAAATCCTGCCTTGCCCAGGCAAGGCCTCAGACACACACCAGGGGGTTGGAGACAGCATTGTCAGAGGCAGGCACAGTCCTTTCAGATGAGAGTGACCACTCCACCCCTCCCTCCTAGCAGAGATGGCTAATCAGGAAATGCAGATTACACCCCAGCTCCCTTTGTGTCACTGTCTGGTGTGAGGTGAAAAACAACCCAACTGTCAAACTGACCCAGACAGGGAATCCACAAACAAGGCAGAGTCACAGAATGGTTTAAGCAAGAAAATGCTCACTTTCTAAAAGTGGCATTTCCAAACGCACAATCTTAAAATCAACTTTACTAAAAGATGTATTTTTAAATTGTGAGTTCAGGGATCCCAAACTCCACATGTCCATCTACTCTCTAGGGGAATCTACACTTTAATCATATTTAAAGGTAGCTCCCATTTTATCCTATGAGAGAGAGACAGACCTTGCAACAGTGAAAACGAAATTGGCAGTATTTCACTGTCAGGACATATAAACCACATTACTATATGTCCTACCTTATCCATACACTGCACCCTGCCCTTGGGGCTACCTAGGGCCTACCTTAGGGGTGCCTTACATGTAAGAAAAGGGAAGGTTTAGGCCTGGCAAGTGGGTACACTTGCCAAGTCGAATTTACAGTGTAAGAATACACACACAGACACTGCAGTGGCAGGTCTGAGACATGATTACAGAGCTACTTATGTGGGTGGCACAACCAGTGCTGCAGGCCCACTAGTAGCATTTGATTTACAGGCCCTGGCACCTCTAGTGCACCTTACTAGGGACTTACTAGTAAATCAAATATGCCAATCATGGATAAACCACTTACATACAATTTAAACAGGAGAGCATATGCACTTTAGCACTGGTTAGCAGTGGTAAAGGGCTCAGAGTTGAAAAGCCAACAGCAACATGTCAGAAAAAAATAGGAGGCAGGAGGCGAAAAAGACTGGGGATGACCCTGCATAAGCAAAAGTCCAACAACGAACATAAAGAAAAGACGGTGGCTAACGCCACAAATCCTCTCTTACATCTTTTTGCACAACAATGCTCTCTACCTTCCTCCCAATGGCGCACACTCAGGTAGACAGGTGCGTACTCTGGAAATTATTCAGGATTTTCCCAGACCTACTTCTGAGAGAAGAGCTAGAAACCTGGAATGGTGGTGCAGATCTGGCTGAAGGCTGCTCTTCTCGAGTGGTGATAGTTACAGTTAAGACATTTTAGATGAGCTCACAAATGCTCTCCTACAATCGAGGCAGTACACAGGCCTGAGAGTAAGGGTAAAGTTACTGTTCTCCTTTCCTGACCCCTATCCAATGTAATTAACATAACTAGTCAGTTTCTAGGATTTGAGAGAATCCTCAGAGGTTTAGATAGAAACTACAGAAGTTTTCTGAATCGTGTAATCAAAATTGGATTGATGCTGACCTGTTACTGTGAGTTATTATGCATTTCAAGGTCTGGGACAATTAACAACGAAAGTGAATATGCCACTGCAGACTCCTAAGGATGCTACCACCTTGGCAATCACGAGAGCTGCACTACTCAATGAACTTACAAAGGCTGAAAGTCAATTTTTGATATGATGGCATAGGTAATACAGAAAGCCACATTAGCTGTAGGGGCTGCTTTTGCTCAAGCATTAATGCTGAACATACAGGAAAGGATGCTAGATATCTGTGCAGGTTATCAAATTAAAAACCTGTCAGAATTAGTCCCATTGGTTAACCGTTGTTTAGCCACCTAAGGGAGGAAGCCAGCAATCAACATAATCAAAGTTAACGCCTGTCCAGATGCAATCATTGCAACAGGTGGCCAAAGTGATAAGTAGAGGCAAAGAAGGAATCAGAAGGGTCAGGAGCAGGCAGTGGTGGGGGAGAGGAGAGGTTGTTCTGTCAGCAAACTCACCTCCTTGTAACCGCGGCCAACTGGTAAAAAGGGCGAGGAACTGCCTGAATCAACCACGGGCATCACATAAGCAACAACAAAAGACCAGTTTCCCATCTCCACACCTACTCTCTCTCCTGTTACTAAACCCATTCTTATTAGGACAACCTAAGTGTAACTGACTATTCCGTGCATACTTAGATTCCATTAGTTCGGAGGAAAGCAAACTTCATGTTTTATTGAACGTAGGCCCGTTTCTGCCTTTAACTACACTGGTGCTAGCCGATCTGCCTTGGCGATCTCAATTTTTCATACCTTTTCCTCTCAGGTGACATCATTGTACATTTGGCATTAAAACAAAAGAGTAGCACACGTTCTCAGTAACCCTGTTTCTGTGATCCTGGGTCGTATTACTGACCAACTTGTTTGTTCTCTTGAGCCCGACATCCCCCGCAAAACTGTTGGTGCGAGATTTCCAATGTACAGAAAAAAGTTTGGCATACTGCAGTAATGATGATTTCTTTCACAATGTTACTGTTGGTAATAAAAATATTAATTCAGCCATATAAAATGAATGTTCTTTTTGTGGCATTCCTAAACATGCAGCATCTGCTCAGGATTTATCTGTTAGGCTAACACATGTCCCCTCTTCCATATGGTCCCGACACGCCAGTAAACATTCTAATTGCTGACAGTTACAATTCAGTTATACCTTATGTAGAAACTGCCCCTTATATCTCACAACAACCATTCTGACATGCAGATGAAGGGGGGTTGCATTCTGTTATATCTGCATTGTTTGACGAAGTTACAGTCACCCCTACCACCAGTGCTTTGCAATAATGTTATTTTACTGAACAAGGAGAAGGCACAAATACATGTTTTGTGAAAGATTTTAGTTAATCGTCCTATCCAATTGCCTAGATGCCCTCTTATTCACAAGCCTGCACCAATTCTTGCCCGTATTCCACCTACAACTACGTATTTCACTGTTGGTGAATTGGGTCCTGCCTTCCTCGCTATACCTGTTCATCCTGTAATCCACTTTCTATTTCCATTCTCATTTGGAGGGAAGCAATGAACCTGAATGAAACTTCCTCAAGGAAATGCTGAATCGCCTTCTATCTTTTCTTAAACTCCTAAGAAATATTAAATTGCTCTATTTTTCCCTTCTTGCTCTGTCCTTAAACAACAAATGGATGATATGTTGGGAGCCTTCGATTCTATGGACCAATGAATACTTAATTAATTGTATTTGCTCAATGAATTGGCCAAATAAAATGCATGGGTCTTCAAAGAGCAAATTACAGTTCTGTTTAACCCATGTAGAATATTTAGAGCTTTACAGCACTTCAGTAAGAGACATCTCTCTGACGACCTCTTACAGTATACATATAACTTGCTATATCCTACCACTTTGTCACATTAGCTCTCCCTTCTAGTTATAGAAGGTTATCGTGAATGTTTTTTGGGCTATGCTAATACTGTCAGTCCCCTTCAGGATCTTATAAAAAGAGACATGTGAGCATTTGCCTTGATCCACAGAAGCACAGAAGGCCTTTGCATAATCGTTCACTGTATTAACTTCAAATTCTGATTTTGACTTACCCGATTATTTAAAACTATTTATGCTACAGTGTCATGAAAACTGGGATTGCCCGTGGGTGCGAAATAAATATCATTGTGATCTAAGAAATTAGTTCTTACTACGCATCCGCTTTGGATTCTGTTGTTTCTCAAGTTTCATCTTGTTGCATGTGTCATACGCTTCTGGGTGTTCTGGTGGTGACGCGCATTCCTCAATTTGGCAAGCTTGCGCAGGCTCTCACTTGACAGGCATCTGCTATGGCATATACAATTACTCCTCTAGCCATCACACGTTACTGTGGTTCTTAGGGCCATATGTACGAACACATTTTCCCATTGACACAGAATGGGAAAAACCCTCTGCTACATCTGGCCCTTACAGCAGAAAGAGAGCCTGTGCTAAATAATGATCCTACCAGGAGGCATTCTCCTGTCAGACTTTGTGTCACAATCTGGGAAAGGAGTCACACATGACGGTAACCCTGCTTTTATATACTAAGACACTTAATTGCAGTGGTTCATTGGATCCACAGACCCCACCAGAAGCTTTAAGATCGCTGCCAAGGATTAAGATGTGGGAGAGAGAGGCAGGTAAAAAAAATTTGATTGGGAGCATGAGGAGGAAGATATGTGTTTGCATGCATGAACGAGAGGGTTGTTTTTGAGAGTGCAATTTGACCAACATCACCATAATGCTCAACAGGATGCAGGCATATAAAGTCCCTATTGTTAGCATCATGAGCCAACGTTGAAGCAAAATTCATGCAATAGGAGTAAACTCATGTCTCTGCGGCAACGACAGAAAGGAATTTGAGTTTGTTTTCAATCATTGAAAGTTTGTGTGAACATGTTCCTATGTCCACCATCAATAGCAGATTTATTTTCTGATTCCTGTGTCCCTCAACTTGCAGTTTCTCAGCTTTTAATGATCTGGCTAGCAGATCAGGGAACCACAGTAGCATCTGATGACTCTTAACCATCACATGCTGCTCCATTTCTGACATGATGGAGTACACCTCTGTCACAATGGTGATGATTCTTGAAATAACAGGGGTAAGTCTTAGCATAAAGAGAGCATTCCTGGCATGATGGTGCCCGCCACCTGCATAATACTAGCCCTTAATCATGGAAGTTCTTTAACTACTTTGTACATTCATACTCCTTTCTGGTAGACCGCTGGGCTTCCACTTGTAACACTATGTGGAGTAGTGGTAATATTTTAGCTAATGTGAGCCTCCACGGCTTGACAGTGCCAATGTCTTCGACAAAGCTGATCCTGGCATAGTGGTAGTAAATCATCACATGCTCTGCACATCCATGACATGCTGGTGTCTACCCTTGTGTAATTTTGGTCCTGGCTTCCAGAGAATAACAGTGCCTATGACTAACATTATACTGAGTTGGACAAAGCTGAGTATTTGCATATCGTGGCTTTCTGGCATAATGCTGGAACTGGAATCCATGGCATAATGTTATCAACTTTTGGCATAATGTTGGTCCTGACATCATGATTGTGATTCTTGGTTTACTGTGGCCTTTCTTTTTCATTCAAGTAATGACATGTATTTTATCTGAAACTGTATTTGTCAGAGTGAAGAACAGCAGACCTAGACATCCTATTTTGTTGAGGCCACGCCAAGTCACACCCAGACAATGCATAAGTATTTTTTAAACTCTGATCCATCCAGAATTCCACTCACTTGAGATGCCTACTCATGTATTAAAGCTCTCATTTAGTCTACAATCTTTGAACTCACCCATTCATCTATTTATGTACTCATTCATGAATCATCTAGTGAAACACTTAACCATTCACCGATCCAGCCTCAAGTTTATGTATGTATATTGGCATATATGTGGTATTTGTATAGTGTGAACCTAGCCAAAAGAAAGCAGAGTGTTGTGTAGGGTCAAAGGCAAGGATGCAGCAACAAGTTATTAGAGAGGGAGATGGTTTCTGGGCTATTGTTACATCATGATATAGTATTCTTTAAAGAGGTGCATTGTACTCTCTTTCCTGAATTGAAGCAGCTTTGGGGCAGTCCTGCTGAGCACACAAATGTTGTGCCATATTCTGACTGTATAAATGGAAAAGCCCTGTTGACTTTTTTCTTTTTAAGATGCCTTTGTCTCCAGCCTGATGGTGCCCAGGCTACAGCCACATAGACTAGGGCGAACGTTGTGCTGGTGTTGTAAATTAAGCATTTAGTTTTGAAGAAGGTACAGGCTGGAATGGGGATCCAGTAGAGTTCTGTCAGGAAGGGGGTAACATGGTCATATTTCTTTGGTCCCTGATGAGGTGTGCTGGGGTGTGGAAGATGCCCTCAAGTATAAACATTGTGGAGTCCAGGAGGCCTTGGAACAGGGCATTTCCACCATCAAGGTATGAGCGGATGAAAAAGTTGAACAATAATTTTGAAGCCACTTTGTAGGAGGAATGGTTTCACTTCCTTAAGCAGAGAGAGCTGTAAACCAGCAGCCTTTAACTTCTTGATAATATTCTCCTTGAAGGTGAGGTGGTGTCCAGGATGAATTCATGTATCTTGGCAATCCATGAAAGCTTGGGGCTGAGTTCATCAATGAACTGGCCATTGAGCTAGGATTGTATATGCATATATAAGCATGTATATAATCATCTATATATTCACCCACTCATTCAATCAGTAACTCACCCATCCATGCATGAACTCATAAATGGGTCTATTATTGCAGCAATTGACTCTTTCTTGCATTGACCCACTAACTACATATCCCCATTTCCAACCAATGAAGAAGTGAATGCTTATTACTATTCCTCAACTACTGTACTCATTTGGGAAAACTGAAGCTGTATTAACCAAGGGAAGTAACTGAAACAGTTGCCAATCACATTAGCCAAAAGAAGGAGTATGTTTCAGCTATACACATCACATAAAGGTAGACTGAAAAGTGTCCCTTTAGGTGATGTGTATAACTGTTAGGAGGCGTACAGTGGACTGTCTATTAAAGCCCCCCATACTTCTCCAGTTTTGAAGTATGCTTCAGCTAGACACGGGGGATTATGTTTAAGATGGCGATGGTATTCTGCCAAGGCGAAGGACAGACAAAGGGCAGAACATGATCTAATTTGCCCATTCTCGCTAATGCCGAATATGTGTAGATCAACTAGCCGTACTCAAAAGTAAAACTGTAATCTCTTCCTGCTCTCTTTCATTTCCCTTTCACTCGGAATGTCCCACTACCCATAGAAAATGATACATACCTCCCAAGAGGGTGGTACCTTTCCATAAAACGTGTTTTGCAAACACTGTGGCACGTTTTCCAATAGAATAGTTCTGCAGACCCCTTGGAATAAACTTGTAAACTCTCTTGAAGACTGGGCTCTAAATCTATCACTACAACCTGGGAGTCGGCTTAGGTGCATTCCCTCTGCATATATTATCGTGACAGTCTGAACAAAGAGCTAAAGGTAGTGTGAATATGTAACTGGCAGAAAAACACAGATGTGATTATTGTGTCTGTGTGTTGTAGCAGTTATTAATTTGTTCAGCGGGGTGTACTTGGAAGCCACTGGCCCTGATTTTATTTTAGGGAACATGACTTATTTTTCGACCAAGAACAGAAGAGAGAAATGCAGGATAGAAAGAATGAAGAATGAAAAGGAAAACAAGAAAGCAGATACAGTGATCAAGTATAGATGGAAAAAAAACGGAAAGGTTCGACAAAGATACCCGGAAGTGCGTGGCAGGGGAAGAAAGACTCATAAGGTGAAATCAATACTAGGCAATGAGAAACCCTAGCGTTCAGCAGTGGGGGCAGCGTGCTCAGGAAGAAAACTTTATTTATTACAAATAAAGCTCTAGTTGCAGCACTAACATGTAACCATACTTAAAAGAAGAGTAGTATTTCCTGACAGGCGACGTCTTATCGTGCATTAGACGCGGAAACATCTGCAGAGGGAACAAAAACAGCAGCGCAGAGAGCCATGACGGCCAAAATCAATATCAGCGCCTTGAATATTAAACAAAGTTACTGGACCGCAAACGCTCATCAAGGCGCGTCTCTTTAATGTGAAACCCGTTCAGAACATGTTGGGCTGTCTTTTTATCAGACTAAAACACGTTCACGTCTAATTATAAAACTAATCAATCCCTGACCGATAAGGCATAATACATCAACCCGTGTGTTATTCAGTGCGTCTTCAGCATTGCTCTTTTTCGAGTATTGAGTATAGCATACGCAGACTGCCCGAGGCGCTCTTCAACCTTTTTAAAATACAGCCTAAGACTGACACTGTAAAAAAAATATATACAGAGCTCAACTCTACGTGACTGGGTCACGCAGGAGCATTAACCCGCGTGCAGCGCGTGCTATCTCTGCAGCGCCATGCTGTGTGGGCAGCTGCAGGCGGGAGATTACTGCTAGTGGGGAAATGCAGCTCTATAGGCTGACCGGAGAGACAGAATCAGATAGCCCTTCACAGAAGGAGCCAGCAGCATATTCTGACCCTGTTGTCTATTTTAGCACGAGGAAATGCACTGGGAATAGGAGTGGACCGAGTGCGAGGGTAATATGTGTGAGTGCTGCCTGCCGCTGTGGTTTTCATTCATATGCAGATATTAAAAACTTCAAGTAGTTGTATACAGGTCTGGTGGACATTTGCAAAGCCAGGAACTTGAGCACTACTTGACCAATCCATATAGCTTTATTCCCTGGCAATAGACATATGTCTGAAAAATAATATCACAATATAAGCACGCATTATGTGCACCGGTATCACAAAAGTACAGTAAAGATGCTCAAGCATGCTGTATTTGGGCGTTCTGTGTTCATTTGTTTGCTCACTTACGAATTTGTAAAGACCTACAAACAGTCAAGAGATCTCTTTCATGTTATGTACTAAAGTGACAACAGTGCACAGAACTAAGAACTGCAGTAACAAAGTAGGCAATCACATGAGAGTGTTAGAGGTGTGGCCAAGGATATGTGAAGGAAATTTGGTGAGCACCCACAAAAGATTGATTACGAGTGGACTGGAAAAGTTGTACTGCTGTCCAAACCCCTATTTATGCAGGGGCCAGAATTATGAAAGATGCCGACATTATCACACCCTGGTATTACCAGATATTATAAAATCGCAGTTAATTTCTATAGTTAATCCTTCCAGACCTTAACTGGGGAAAAGGACTTTGTAATTACTAAGACATGTGAATTTTGCTGCAGTGAGCGCCTTATCTGCATGTGATGCCCAATCTTTAAAGAAAAAATGTTACAATAGAAATGTCCCTTGAATGGTGTACAGACATGTTCCCCAGAGTGCCTCAGATCAAGTATCTGGAATCCTTGTTTTTGACTTGGCCCTAGCCTCGCACTAATCTACTGTGTTCACTGAGGTCTAAGCCTGTCCCTTGACATGAGTGGGGTCCTGGACCTATCCTGTTACCTGCAGTGGTACTCTTATTTTGCTGACATGAGACAATTGTCCCGCTTACGGATTTAGCATGTAGAGCGGTGGTAGCAGTGTACTATGTTTTGTGAATCAATAGTTGTCACCAAACATTTTTATCTATGTCACTGGAGTGGAGGCCTATAGCATGAACCTAGCCAAAAGAAAGCAGAGCGCTGTACAGGATGAAAAGCAGGGATGCAACAACGAGTGATTGGAGAAGAAGGCGGTGTGTGGACTCTTACCACATCATGATATAATAGTCTTTAAAGAGGTGTATCTTCTGCTGTTCATGCAAAGTTCCTCTTCTATGTGCTAAATCCTAGAGCTAACCACCTAAGTTTATATGGTGCATGTTCTTGCATGTAGTATATGCATTATATGCATGCGGTACATGCATTGAGTATGTGAGCGAGCCACAATATTAGAGGCCTGTGTGTCAATTTTGAATATAGGCCTGTTTCTGTGTGTTTGATGGAAGTCAGATTGCTTTTCTAGCCAGTGGGATTACTGATCTCCTGGAACCCTAGACACTGAAGTGAGGAGACAAGGTTCCTGTAGACATTTGATTACGTGCTATGCTGAGAGGCAATGCTGATGAGTCTTCTTGTAGCATTGCCATTTGGCAAATGGTGGGGGTGAAGTCAGAGACTACAGTTTCTGCTGCTTAAAGTGAAAGTGACCCTTCAAGTGAGGACAGGCTTTTGAGTTTCCCCCGTTGATAGTACAGTGTGGCTGATGAATGATAGGTGCAGAAAGCTCCTCTTGTTGCCTCTGTTGTGTGTACTCTGGTTTAGAGACTAGCTGTGAGGAGAATCGCTACACACAAGCGATATTTCTGGAGTGCAACCTGGTAAGAATACTTGAAAAAGAACCACCACAAACCAGTTCTGAAAATGTACACAGTGGATTCATACCCACTGGCTGAATAAAAGTGGGAGCTCCGAACACACTTGTTGTCCCAGTTCCAAGTTCTCTGTGACCAAGGAAGGGAGTGCTCTACATAGTACTTTGAGGACTGCTGTGCAACCGGAGATGGTGCTTGCCTGACAGATGTTTTTATTTTCTAAAGTAGAGGACTGGGTCAGATAATCTGTTACTGCACTGCTGTAGGTTTGCTTAACTCTGATCACGAGCACCAGGACACAACCTCACTAAGAACTCTCTGACTGCTAGCCATCACTACCACTGAAAGTCAGGTGTGGAAGGGGTTATATTTGGTCCATTTTGAAGACCTTCCTACATCCAACCGACTCACTTGGGAAATCAGAGGCAAACAACACCAACCCCCATAGCTTAGACCCAGCCCCTGAACGGAGACTGATGAAGAGGCGCAACTTGCCCTTGGAACACTTGCATAGCTGTGTGGACTTTTTTGTAATTTGTTCAAAAAGCATAAAAAAGTGAACCAATCAATGTATAAAGCAAGGAATGGTTGGCATTTACGATACTATTTTTTTTTTTTTGGGGGGGGGGCATAGTTAAGGGTAATTTGAAAATTGATTTTCTTTTACCTCGTACACAATCGTAGAATGATGAGAAATTGGAACACAAAACAATGTTACATAAATATCATAGACATATGATGCATTTTATAAAATGCACACGTCATTATGCATGAGTCATGTATGTGGGAAGAGTTGAAAAGCCGCTAGTTTCACTTCTGGGCTAATTAAATCTTGGTGTGCAGAAACGTACTTATTTGTCAGCAGACCTGTGTGAATCGGCCACTGCCCCAGCTTAACTATCGCCCTAACTCCACTGCATCAATTTACAAAGCGCTTCCTACCCCTTACGAGTACGCTCAAAGCGCTGCGATTTCCCTGCATTTCTTTGCCAACAGGGGCTCGGCCGTTCTCCGTCGGGGCAGACTGTCTCTGCACCACTCCCCAACTGTTCCTACTCAGCAGAAAGTTGCCACCGAACCCTGCACGGAGCGTGCACTCAGCGAACAGAGTGCACCCTCGGTGTGCACTGCAATCACATAAAACGTCGCGAGCTGGGAAGAAGGCGACCGGCTGCAAAGCTAGGATTGTGTGAAGCGCATGCACGGGCAAATCATGATAAATTCCCCTTAAACTGACGTGTTGCCGACAGCCTGTCCCGCCGAGCGCCGTCTGCTGGGTTGCGGGACACTTGTCTAAATGATTTAAATGTAAATCCTCAGAGGTTCATGAAAATGTAAAAGTTACTACATACACCCGCCGCGTGGCTCGAGCAACAGACGATCCAGCAGGTATCGCGCGCTCTCCAGGGTCCTGTTGCTTGTTATTGCCACAGCAGTGGCGAGAGCGCGGCCACATCGGTCTGCTTCGGGCGTTCTTTCTCACCGCCTCCTGCACCGCAGTGGCGAAAGACAAGTCCGTTTATCGGTGTCTCCTGTGACACCTGCACTGACATTCATCCACAAGCACTATAGACACACTCTTTAAACAAATATTTGATTTCCAAAGTCAATGAGACAGTCATAAGTACCACATTTTGACAAATTACCAAATTACCACGTGTAAAACATATTCATCTATCAGGGGTATTTGCAAAACGCAAGCTCATCACAAAGAAGCTTCTTCATGCTATTGAAAAACAGCATGGCGTTTTTCACCCCTGTTAATGATACTTATTTGATGGATCCTTGGAAGGATGAAGGTCGGAGAGGACCCACCAGGATTCAAAACTGAAACCAGACACATGCATTGGCCCACTGAACCACCAGATGCGGCTACTGTAATGCATAATTCATTACGTGGTTAAACATGTCGAAAATATAAAGTAAAACGCACAGACGCAATCAACGAGCCAATACAAACTAAGACATTGCGTATTAAATACATTGATTTCTGAAAGGAGTTAAAGCCTACTCACACTACGCACGTCTTAGCAGAGTTGAACAGGGCTTCTTGCCGAATGCACATGCCAGGAACAGCACCCCGTGCACAAACGTACCTGAAGATTTAAGACACAATCACACCGCGCCAGCAGACACTGGAAGCTCCCCTTACACTCGGAGTAGCGTCGGACACTACCTGCGTCAGAACGTGGAGGAACAGAGCGCACAGACACCTCGCCCGAGAGAGGGCGCAAGCGAGCCCTTCTTACTTTGCTAAGAGGTGGATGCTGCGGGCAGACGCCGGCAGCTCCGAGCGAGCGCAGCTAAGAGCCCGAGGAGAGAGCAGGCACTGCCGCCTCTGCTACACGTGGTCTCGGCGGTGTTCCCCGCTCCTCCAGCAAAGCTTCGGCAACCAGACCCCGCCTCCAGAATAAGGCTTGGGCACTAAACATTTAACTGCTAGGTCTTGAAGTGGCCTCAATATGATCGTAAAAAAGAGACCATGTGGTACTTAATGTGCGGTTTCTGACAGGTTTCATGTTCTTTAGCTTTTGGCACCAAAGAGAATTCGAGAACAGGGACGCTTAGCACAGGATCAAAATCAAACATAAAATTAATTGCAGGAGCATTAGCACCCTTGGATCATTCTAATGTATGACTGGCGGTGTTGAGGAATCCAGAACCACATTTTAGGGGACTAACCCGCCAGTAGGCGTCGTGATCGCTGGTCTAATCAACAGCCTTTGCTCCCCCTTTGCCCCAAGTGACAGCCACGTGAAGCTTCAATCATGCGGCCCCCCCTCGCTCTGCCTGTATCCAATGTAGGGTGCGGCGTCGATATGTGTCCTGACAAAGTGCCCAGGGACGCTTGGTAGGAATAGTTGGTACCAGAAACTGCTTATTCAGCCGTGTAGCGTGACACGTGTAATTATTGCCAAGAGCGAGCTACAGGAGTGAGAAAG
The DNA here is from genome assembly GCF_031143425.1 of Pleurodeles waltl. Taxonomy (NCBI): domain Eukaryota; kingdom Metazoa; phylum Chordata; class Amphibia; order Caudata; family Salamandridae; genus Pleurodeles; species Pleurodeles waltl. The sequence goes on along the minus strand of NC_090437.1, from coordinate 2,612,167 downwards.
ATGACACAGTAAGACCCCTGATTACTCATCCTGTAATCTGCTGGTTCCAGACACTTTCTAAAATGGGAACGTTCTTTCAGGCACCAATCGTCTAGCACTTTAATTTGAAGGAGAGAGTACGAGCACTTCTCAGCAGGATCCTGATACTTATGAATGGGAAGTACCAACGCTTCTCAGCAGCAGCGGTTATAATAATTACTTCTCAGGCAATGTGTAATGCTTGTAAAGGGAGAGCAGCAACACTTCTCCATAGTAGTGCAATATTTTAGAGGGAAAGCACTTCCCAGCCAAGGTGGAATACTCATGGAAGGAGAGCACCAGCACTTCTGAGCATTGCAGTAATACTTGAAATTAGAGAGCACCAGCACTTTTCGGCCAAATTGCAATACTTATTAAGGGAGAGCACCAGCAGTTCTCAGGAAAGGTATAATACTTACAAAAGTAGAGAACCAGCACTTTTCAGCAGTGGAGTAGTACTTAAAAATTAGAGCGCTCAGCACTCGCACTTTTCCGCCAAGGTGTAATGCTTAGAAATAGAGAGCCCCAGCACTTCTCAGTGAAGCTGCAATACTTATAAAGGGAGAGCCCCAGCACTTCTCAGTGAAGCTGCAATACTTATAAAGGGAGAGCCCCAGCACTTCTCAACAGAGGGTGTACTACGTATCATAGAATATACCAATACTTTTCAGTAATAAATAGGAGTGGGTGGAGCCTGCAGGGTTTCACTCGCTGGAGTTTTTCTTCATTACATACAAATGCAGCAGAGTTCCACCCACAGGCAGAAATATGCATGTTGCACTACTCATGTTGCAATTTTGTGCCAGTAGCGTGAACAGCACTGACAAATGAGTAGAAAAGTCACCATGCGACAAACAAAAGCGAGTGGCCTTTCAAGTTGATTTTTCTGCTGCTTGAGTAGAAAGTCTACTTGATCAGCAACAAATCTGCTCGAGCAGCAACCCTCTGACTGTGATCACTCATGTTAGAAAACGGTTCTAGGACAGGCCAAATCTCACTCGTATTTGTGGTGCCTTGCTGGAAAAAAATCCACCACAAAGCAATTGTCAGATATGGGTGGAACTCTGTATTACATGAGTAACACAGAGTTGCTAATTACACCAACTCCGTGGACAGATTCGACCCAACCCCAGCAATAAATAGGAACTCTGTCATGTTAGAGGAGGGCAAGTCAGCAAATTCAGGAAGCACTCAGCCTGAACCAAGTCCAGAATCTGCTGTTGCCTTAAGAACCAACATGTGAGCCAAGGCATCGAAAGATTTGGAAATATACTACTTAAAATATAATGAAACAACAACATTTTTTAACAGTCCAAAATATTTTTTTCTTTAACATGTGTTGTGATTCAATACATTATAATGTATAACTGTATTGAGTGACAATTTTTGAAAGTAATAGTTTCTAAACACAATTCCTGCTGTGAAGTAAAAGAACTGTTTCTGAGGTGTGTGACCTGGCTTATTTTGGCTTGTCTGCCCCTAGGAGTGAACTATCGAGCTAGATCCAAATATTTGGTGTGAACCAGGCTTGAGTCTTGCCTCGCTTGTCCACCTCTGTGGGAGAGTGAGTACCATCTCTTTTATATTACCGTTTCAAGTACTGTGAGGGGCCCACCAAAGACAATTCATTGACGGACATTGTCACTCCCAATGACTGTGGTTATGTCAGCTGTGGAAACGGATAGCTTCAGACAAAACAACTTTGGTCAGGACATCTGAAAACCCTCCCTTGTCCTCACTCCTCCTACCGTCTTACCAAGGGAGGCAGACTCACCCATGTCGAACTGGAAGTTAGTTTTGATGCATTTCCCCCCTTTATCCTCTTAAAGGGTTTTAAGTGTTCAACGATTGCATTTGTGGCTGGTCAGTCTAAGAGCCACAGTCATCACAGTTGTCTGTGTTGTGAAGAGGAAGAGAGAATGTGAAAATGTGTGAGGATAAAAATGAGATTAGTGTCGGAATGAAAGACACGAAGAGAAGGAAAACTTCGAGTGTATGAGAGAAGAAAGTAAGAGTGTTTATGAAAAGAGTGAGTAAGCAAAGAGTTTAGGAGGGACAGGATCATGTGTAAGAGGGAAGTGCATATGGAGGTGGGCGTTTTAATAAATGAGAAGGGTGTGAGAATGTCTATGTGTGAGATTGGAGTGGATAAACAGGGGATGTAGAAAAGAGAAAAGGGTGTTAGTGAATGGAGTGAAAAGACAGTGGGACCAGAGCATCTGAACGGAAGTTGTGAGAAAACGGAGATATTAGAGAGGGTGATGTGAGAAAGTAAGGAAGAGGGCAGGATGTGTGAAAAGTGAACTACTGGAAAGTCAGAGGGAAGATGGAAGCAGGTTGTCAAAGAATGGAGGGAAATGCAGACTATGAAAGATGAGTATGTGAGATAGGAGTGTTCAAAAATAAGGCATTTGAGAAGGAGGAAAAAAATGGAAAGAGTAGGGCATGGGATGCCTGGGTGCATATAGAGGACGACAGTTCAATTAAAGAAAAAAATTCCAGAGAGAGGACATGTGGGCAAGAGATGACCATGTGTAAAGTAGAAGAGAGTGAAGGTTTGTTTCTTGGGGAAAAAATTAGGGGTGGGTGGTGAACTCCGGTCCGCTCTCAGAGTTTGCAGAGTTTTTCCCACTCTACAATCCACTTAGAGCACGGAGTTGTGAAAAACTCAACATAGCGGAGCTTTTCCTCATTCACACTCGCCAATGTGAAGCTGATGACCTCAAGCGAGGAACATCTTACTCCAGACCACCTCCTGGTGAGATTTCCCCCAGCGGGTGGTCACTGATTGTTGCTACTGCTTGCGTTGAGAAAGCTTCCATTTGGATTGAGGAAGACGCCTCTCGAGTAGACAATCTACTCGAGTGGCAGAAAAAAAGCAGTGCTCTCTTGCTCTGCCCGTGGTGCAGTTCACGCTGATTTTACTGCGCGGAACAAAAATCAGCATGAACGGTGTAACCTAACGCGCTCTGCTGCTTGCAGAACTCCGCATAGCCTGGTAGAGGTTTTTGGTCACTTTGTGGAATTCCACGTAACAAAACTCTGTGTACTCTTCCCAGGTCCAGTGCAGATGCGTCCCTTCCAAACATCAAATAAAGTACCTTTAATGGAGGGATTTTTACAGAAAAATATTGAAACAGTTTTCCTTGGACACTGGAGGTGAGTCAGGAAATAGAAGTAAAAGTCAAGAGGATGTGAGAGAAGAGATAGTTGAGCTATAGAGAAGGGTGAGGAATATGAAAGAAAGGGAGGGGAGTGTGTACGAAAGATCTCTCGTGTGAGAAAAATATGAGTGAGAGAGAGAGAGACAGAGGGCGAAAAAATGAAATTGAAAAATGAGGAAGGACTAAATCAGTTGCGAAACAGAAGAGAGGTTGACAAGAGAGAGATGAATTGCTGTGGGGACATTAGAATGAGGATGATCGAGGAGAAAGGGACAGGAGAAGAGAGATACAGAGTTGAATTGAAGAAAACCGAATTGGGAGTGCAGCACTACTCTTATATCAGCTGATATTATATATACCCAATCACAAGTCTGCCATCTTGCAAAAACTCATTAAACCCAATAACTGCTGGGCATTCCTCCTCCTTTCCCACCCCACACCCAGTGCTGTTTCCTATTTTGGCTATTTAAGTTAGTTCTGCTTAGGCCACAATACCCTTTTATCCACATAAGGTATCCACACTGAATGTGTGTCCTTCTTTTCCAATGTACTGGGGATTCTAACAGTTCCCAGGGTTTGTAGATTCCCCATGGAGAGGACTAATAAAATATCCAAAACATAGTTAAAGTTTGAGGTTTTTGGGAACACAAAGAAAAAAAGTGCTTAGGATAAAAGTGCCTTTTTCATAAAAATGACATCAGTAAATGGTTTAATGTGCTAAAGTCACCATCTTTCCAGCTTTCAAGAACATGCAGAGCTGTATCAAAAACCTACTTTTTTATCAGAGTTTTGGCATTTTTCAAAGAGGTAGTCCATTCTTCCTATTGTTTGTGGTTTCAACTTACTTTCAGTTTGTGGTAGAAACTAGGGTGAAACCCATTGGTGATCCAGGAAAGCTACATATTTCTGAAAAGTAAACAAAACCTAAAATTCAGTAAGGGGTCATATGTGTAGATCCATCAAGATTTTCTCAAAGGAACTAACCGTTGAAATAAACAAATATTGAAAATATTTAATATGGCAAATAGCAGTTTGTGACAGTGTTTTCTTCTGTAACTTTTTGTAAGGACAGCCAGTTTATAAAAGAACTGCACCGTTACTTTTGCTAAACCTTTTTTGGTTGTGGGTATATACAGGGTCTGTAGGTTCTTTAAGAACTCAAGGTAAACAGAGCCTACAACTGAGCTGCATTGTACAATGGTTTTTCATTGTATTCAGAGTATAGACCAATTCATATCTTGAAATATGTAGAGTGAAAAATAGGTATCAAGGACACCTATGTACTTCTGAAATGGGCACAAAATATGGAATTTAGGAGCAGTGGTTATTTGTACATCTCTGAATTTGTGGATACCTGTAAGAGCATATGATTTAGAGGGTATTTTTCAAAATATCTTCTTTCTTACATATTGGCTTACATTTGGAAGGCACAAATGCATCAAAATCCAATTGGTATTAACAATTCCTAACTATTCTACATTTCCACATCTCTTCTGATAAAATGGTATCTCACTTGCCTGTGTAGGCATACTGCCTGTGACAGGAAACGGCACAAAATGCAACCTGGATAAATCACATTTTTCCACTCAAAACTGACCAGATTTCGCAAAGTGGGTAGATGTGGGTTAGGAGCAGTAAATCAGCCAGCACCTATGGAAACCTAGCAAATCTGAACATTTTTGAAAACTAGGCACCTAAGGGAAACCAGGATGTGATGACTTGTGTGACTCTCACCAGATTGTTTTTCCCACAATCCTTTTCAGACTTCAAACTTTGAGTAACAATGCACATTATCCTCATATTTCTGTGATGGAAAGTTCTGGAATCAGTGGGGAGCCACAAATTTATTTCCACCTGGCGTTCCCCTAAGTCTTCGGATCAAAATGATACCTCACTTGTGTGGATAGGTGTAGTGCTTGTGAGAGGAAACACAATGCCACATGGATGCATCACATTTTCCCACTCAAATCTGACTCTTTGCAAAGAAAGACTTTTCTTTGCAAAGTGGGTAGCTATGGATTTTGGGCCAAGCTCAGCTGTCACCCAGGGAATCTTAGCAAACCTGTACATATTTTGAAAAAATTGACACCTAGGGAAAACCAGATTGGGATGTCGTGTGGCTTACCGTGTTGTTTTACCCAGAATCATTTGGAAACCTCAAACTTTGACTAAAAAACACATCTTCTCCAAATTTGTGTGATGGAAAATTCTGAAATGTGCAGGGAGCCACAAACTTCCTTCCACCCAGCATTTCCCTAAGTCTTGCAATAAAAATGGTGCCTCACTTGTGTGGGTAGGCATAGTGCTCATGACAGGAAACAGCCCAAAATGCAACATGAATACATCAAATTTTTACACTCAAAAAAATAATTTTTTTTCGCAAAGCGGGCTGCTGTAGATTTTGGCCCAAGCTCAGCGGGCACCTAGGGAACCCTAAGAAATCCTCTCCATTTTTTAAAAACAGCCACCTAGGGGAAAATGAGAATGGAGTGACTTGTGTGGCTCTCATCATACTGTTTTACCCAGACACCTTGCAATCCTCAAGCTTTGACTAAAAAACACATTTTCCTCAAATTACTGTGATGGAAAGTTCGGGAATCTGTGGGGAGCTACAATCTTCCTTCCACCCAACATTCCTCTACATATTTCAATAAAAATGGTACCTCACTTATGTGGGTAGGCCTAGTGAACGCTACACACAACAGCCCAAAATGCTACATGGATACATCACAATTTGTGACTCAAAACTGACCTGTTTTTTCCAAAGTGGGTGTCAGTGGATTTTGAGCCCTAAGTCAAGCAGCACCTAGGGAAGCCTAGCAATCCTGCCCATTTTTTAAAACTCAGGGAGTTCAGAGTGGAGTGTTTTGCGTGGACCCCATGAGGTTTTCTTTACCCACAATGCCATGCAAACCTAAAATGTTACCTGAGTTCACACATTTTCTTAACTTTTCTGCAATGGCAAATTCCACAATCCACAGGAATCCACAAAATTCCCACCACCCAGCATTTCCCCACTTGAGCCGATAAAAACACCGTGCCACTTCTGTGGCTGGGCCTAGTGTTCTTGACAGAAGCACATTAAATGGAGGTCAATGGAAGTCCCTTCCATGGTTGGGGTAATAACCCCCCATCCATTCACCAAGGTGTGGGCCAACTGAAGGTTTTACTGTGATGTAGGGAGCACAAGCCCTTGCCTAACGGTCCATTCCTCCATGTCCCTTGTGCCTAGTGGGTGGATCACTGCTTAGGGATCACGCTCCTTTTGTAAATTCCCAAACATAATCCTTTGGGCAGAGATGTCATTGGAAAGGGGGGATTCTTCCCTTTCAACAATACCTCTCCCAAAGCAATCAGTGCTGGGGGGCTTAGATATGACCCCGAGCCCTGATGCAATGAAAGTAAAACATGCCCATTGGTTCATTTCACTTTTCGGTAATAATGTCAGCACCATAAATAAAAAGAAAAAATCAGGCTGCTTGGGAGATCTTCCTGAACATCCCAAGGTTAAAATAAAATACAGGAATAGCATCCTTTATTTACCTCCCCAGTTTTGGCCAATGGCTACACAGGTACTAGGCAGGTAGTGTGGTAGTCAACCTTTGGCCAACGGCTGCACTTAATAGGTTAAGAAACAAAGGAGTAGCCATAATAGAAATGGAGTGGTGTGCATACATCTCAGTGCTTGGATACTAGGAGCTGCTGCTTGTTACAGAGAAGGTACATTGATTTGTCAGAGTTATAGTCCTGATTCAAAGTACTAATGACAAATGTTGTCAGGGTTGAGGTGGATAGATAGAGGACCCTGCAGCATGCTAATTATTTTGAGTTCCAGCATGAACTGCTATCTAAATACTGAGCCATTTGGATGCCTCACAAGATATTTCTCTATACAGTACTGCACCATGTACTGTTATTCCACTACCGAGATTATAATAGGGATTGACTTGCATAAGGTATTGATGCCCCAGACATGAACCTTTCTATTAGCTCTAAAAAGTTCCTCTATCAATACTTGTCAGGTACTGCTATCTTGGCACTGGGACCACCAAAGAGCTCTTTTAATGATATAGTACCAGAATACTTTTGTTGGAATATCATTTGACATAAACATTAATATCATCCCATTGGAGTTAATAATAGATAATATGCATATTATGGGACAATATTGTGCTAAACAATATTTAGGGCACAGTATTAATATTGAATGGTGTTTCTGAAAACAATGTACTGACATAAAACTCTTTAAAGCAGCTGTTCTGACCTTCACTGTTCTTAAAATACTCCTCTGATTTGTCTGGCACTATGAACTATTATCCAAGTCTAAGAGACTCACAGGAATCTCAAAATAAACCTAAATACATACCTTCACCACTATAGCACCTTGAGAAAACTGTGGAGCTTGCACATTGCCCTTTCATTATGACTTTTATCATTCCCAAAAACATTTGAACAGCTATTACATATAGCCTTTCCAGATTTTGGTTTAAACTGAAAGAAACAGATTTGAACTTCGGGAACCCAAATTAGTTTTCTCTGGTTTTAATCAGAACCCATCATTTAAAAAAAATATTTTGACAATTCTAAGATGGCTCCACATACACTTAGGAAGAAGGAGCAGGGGTTGGGATGAAAGTAGAAAGAAGAAAATGGTGCTGAGACAGCATGTGAGATGTAAAAGCCAGCATACCTTTGCTTTCATATTCTCATTCCCTCAACTGCACACTATCTCATCATTCCTGCTCCTCACACTTGTCCCTGCAGCCCAATAGCAAAGACCACTTTGTGCATGGGGGCCTTTAATGTCTGTCAGCCAGTGTATGAGGCCTGCCTGTCAATGTTTTCAGCCATGGATTGTCATCGTCTTCGGTGAGGGGAGTTATCAGTAATATAGCATATAGTCTGAGGTCTCAAACAACAGTAGAGAATAATTCAAGGTGACTTCAGGAGATACACACACTATCTCTTTCTGCCCTGCATCTTCCATCCTATCTGTTACCCCCCACTCTTGGTACCTATCATCTCCTGTCTTCCACTCATGGCACCTACCCAACCATTCCTACTCCCAGTTGCCCACACCCACTCCAGATAATGCAGGCCAAGCAGATCAATATGTGGTAGGAGTGAGTATCATGCCATAGATCACCACACCCTACAAGGTCCACCTTGAGCATGAAACCACTGAGTGACCAAGAGAGTGACTTGCACTGGGAGACATGCAGCACAGGACTTAGAAGGATAAGGTGTGGGGGTGGGCACTGGACACTTGCACCCGAAGAAACCAAAGACATTAAGGTGGAGCACAGATTTTAGGTATTATAACTCCCATTTCGAGATGGCCATGACAGGATATGTGACATAACCTTTCAAAAGCAATAATTCAGCTGGGCCCACTAGGCGGTAAGGGCCAAAGCCGCATAGAGAGAGAAGCGAGGGTTAAATCTGTGGGAATCACAATGACCATGTTTCAGAATGACCAGGTTGTTGGTGCAACCAAGATCATGTCAAGCTGGAGGAGTGGTTTAAAGGTCTTTGCGATTGAGGGTTTATACAGATTGCAGAACTCATGTGCTGGACCTGGCCCTTTTTTCAGGGCCATCCTCAAACTACTTGCCTCCTTTCTCCTACTTTTTCTTACCACTTGTTGTTGGCTTTATGACTCTGGGCACTTTACCACTGCTAGCCAGTACTAAAGTACATATGCTCTCTGTGTAAATTGTAGTGGCATATTTGATTTACTAGTAAGTCCCTAGTAAAACACACTAGAGGTGCCCAGGGCCTGTAAATCAAATCCAACTAGTGGGCCTGCAGCCCTGCTTGTGCCACCCACATGAGTAGCCCTGTAAACCTGTTTCAGACCTGCCACTGCAGTTTCTGTGCATGCAGTCTTGCACTGCCAATTCAACTTGGCAAGTATATATACTTGCCAGGCCCAAAACGTCCCTTTTTATACACATAGGGCACCCCTAAGGCAGGCCCTAGGTAGCCCCACGGGCAGGGTGCAGCGCATGTTAATGGTGGCACATGTACTGCTGTATTTTACGTGTCCTAACAGTGAAATACTGCCAAATTTGGTTTTCAGTTATGCAAGGCCTATCTCCTTATAGGGTAACATGGGGGCTGCCTTTAAATATTTTAAAAATGCTGACTCCCTTTGAGAGCAGATAGAAATAAGGTGTTTGGTGTCTCAGAACTCACAATTTAAAAATACATCTGTAAGTAAAGTTGGTTTTTAGGTTGTTAATTTGGAAATGCCACTTTTAGAAACTATGCATTTCTTTGTTTTAACCATTCTGTGGCTCTGCCTGTTTGTGGGTTCCCTGTCTGGGTCAGACTGATAGTTGGGCTGTTTGTGAATCTCCTCTAGACAGTGAGACAAAGGGAGCAGGGGTGTAGCCTGCATAACCTGATGAGCCATCAGAGCTGGAGTGGAGGGAGGAGTGGTCACTTACACCTGAATGGGCTATGCCTGCCCTCACACAATGCAGTCCCCAACCCCCTGGTGTGTGTTTGGGGCCAGGCCTGGACAAAGCAGCATCTTGTGAACAACAAAGCTTTTCCTTTGAAGTTTGCCTACATTAAAAACAGAAAGGGGTATAAGTAGATAACCCATAATCCCAGACTTTAAATTTCTTCAAGATCACTTCTGGAACCAAGAGGAACCTTTGCTAAGGAGAAGAGCTGAGGAGAAGTGCTGCCCCTGCCTGTGACTGTGCTTTGTTGGGCTATCCTGCAGTTGCTGCTTCTGCCTGTAAACGTGGACAGAGTCTGGACTTTGTTGAGTGCATTCCTGCTTGAAGAAGAATCTCCAAGGGCTTGAACTGAGCTTGCCTCCTGTTTTGAAGTCTCAGGCCCATCAAAGACTTCCTCTGCCAGCACCTGGACTCTCTGCTGAGACTCCTATCCTGCCAAGTGATGCCCTATCCAGTCCCTGTGCCCTTGAAAGGTGAAGTTGTCATAACAAGAGCTTAAATCCACGCACAAAATAGCACGCAGGGAAATTTTTGATGCAACATCTGCAACACGGCTGATAAACTGCACGTCACCCACTTTGCGGCTAAAATTGACGCTCCTCCTGCATTGCATCTGGGAGATTGATGCATCGCAGCTGGAGAAATGACGCAACACCCGCGTGCGGCTGCTGATAATGACGCAACTCCACGCAGCGCAATTTTCGAACACTGTTCGGCCGGATTTCTCACGCATTGTCCCAGGGCGTCAAAGTCATCGTGAACCTGCACGGATCCGAGGCGCCTGTCCAAAAATCAACACACTGCCGACCTGACCGGAGAAGAAAACAATGCACAGCCTCACATACAAGTAAGGAATCAACACATCACTGACTTGTCCAACGCACGCTCACCCGTGCAGCTTTATTTTTGACGCATACCAGGTACTTTGTGTAAAATCAACATTTCATTGTTTTCTATGGAGTAAGACTCTTATTCTTTTGAAAATGTATATTTTGACTTGTGCATGTTGGATTTTTGTTCTTTTGGTCTTGATTGATTTAGATAAATATTGCCTATTTTTCTAAATTGGTGTGGTGTCCATTTAGTAATGTTTCCACTTTATTACTGTGTGTGTTGGTACAAATACTTTACACATTGCTTCTGGGATAAGCCTTCCTGCTCATGCCAAACTACGAAGGGGTTGATTGGGGGCTAACGAGGTGTGTCTCTCCTTTGCCCTGACTAGAGTGAGGGTCCTTGCTTGGACATTGGGTAACCTGACTGCCAATGAAAGACCCCATTTCTAACATCAAGCAATATGTTTCTTTACCTGTTATGTAACAGAAGAATTATGCTGACCTTGCAAAGCATGAACAGTGTGCATCTTTTCCTGTCGTATGCAACAGCAGCTTCAGGCAATACTTGCCAGATGCAATCAATCTGTTTGCTTCCTGGGATGTCTATTTCCATGGGACCTAAAAGAAAAGGCCCTTTTTGTGTGATCATCCCCACATTGTTTGATAGACTTTATTTCGTTCTGCTTTTTAAACTCTTAACAATGGAGCACTGCCATCCAGTGCCCAGTATATGTGTCCTGACCCCTATAAAATGTATAATTGGTTAATTCCCGATTGACATATTTAACTTACCTGTAAATCCCTAGCATATGGTACCTTGTGTCCCCAAGGGCCTGTAAGTTAAATGGCACTAGTGGACTGCAGTACTTACTGTGCCACCTTTAAAATGGCCATGTAAAACATGACTCTCGGCTTGCCATTTCTACATGCTTAAATCATGTCTAAATCTTCCTTTTTTAATAATGATAACTAAGTCATCCTTATTAAGTTAGGCCCCCACATGCCCACAGGGCAGGATGCATTGTATTTCTAAAGTAGGACATGTGGTCTTAAGTTGTACATGTCTTGACAATGAAAACTCCCCAAAGTTGATTACCACTGTGGCAAGGCTGACGTTCCCACAGGAAAAGCACTGGGTTACATTATATAACCTTATAGTGTATAACTGCAGTTTGAGAATAGCAAGAACCATGGTTCAAGTACTTAAAAATACAATCTGATGTTCAAGTCAGATTTTAAATTACTATGTTGAAACTGCCACTTTTTTGAAAGGTTGCAATTTCCTGCCTAAAGACCCTAGCAGCATTTTCAGTTTTACCACCCAACAGTCACCTGGCAGCCTGTTGGGAAATGTGAATGGCTCCCAGAAAATGGAATATAATTTTGGGTGGGAGAAGGTGTGACATCCTTCTGGCAAGAGTGCCTGGGGAATGTGCCTATAAACTTCACCATCGGCAAACAGGCTTCCCCTGTCACAGACAGATGTAACTCACAACGAGTCTTGCCCCTACCATTGTCCAAAGTGCCAGAGTGGCACCAATCCCAGTGGGGACTGTTCCAGAACTGGTTTACTGGGGGAATTCACCATCTCCCTGGCCACACCTCAGGGGTGTGCCCAGAGATCTGGCCAAAGGATGAAAGATTCTTCCATGTTGGGTTTTGGCAGAGCAGCACACAGTGGGGTTATTTAGTGTCAACCCCCCAAGAAAATATGTTAGAGTGGGTAGGGTTGTCTCTAGGAACTTTTTGCCTATTCAACAGGGAGTTCCATAAGCTAGTAAAATGCATATAAATGGCACAGGGACTGGACCTGCTGCACTACAACCCAGGAAAGAAGAGTGGACTCCAGGGACTAGTTGGCTAACCTCCTGTTAAGCCACTGGGACATAAAAACTGCAGGCTGAAGAGCCCAGTTGACTAGTTCCAAAAGGACAAGCCATAGGCTCCGGTGGCTTCTACTGGAGTGAGTCCTGACTCCAAGTGGTGTCCCTAAGACCATCGGATAAATGTTAGAGTGTATTCCTACTGCCTAAACCTAAACTGGGACACAGAACCAGAGGCTACCACTGGAGCACCGTCAAGTCGCAGCTGCAGAGGAACCACTGCCAATTGGACTCAACTTGCTGGTTTGCTCCAATGAAAGGATCCTGACGTTCAAACAAGTTTCTAAGTCTGAAGTTAGAAATCTTTATGTGGCGAAGGAGCCAAAATTATACGGCTGGCGAGAGACGTTCCTTGGTCATGAAAGTTTAATTCCTCCAGCTCAGTGCCTTTTTGTTAGAAGCCAGCAGCATCACCCATACTTCGCCAAATGGCTATTCAGCCTCGTGGAACCCATCTCAGGTACAGCCTATCACCTTGCCCACACTGATGATATTGATTTTCCTTAAAAAAACTAAGGGTCTGATTTATAGTTTGTTGGATAGATTAAGGCCCTAATTTGTACTTTTTGCCGCAAACCTCTGTTAGCGCAGGTTTGCGGCAAAAAGTATAGCGCCGGCTAGCACCATTCCTAGATGCTGGCTGGGCATCATATTTAAGGAATGATGCTACCCGGCGCAAAGGGTGAGCTAGCATCAAAACATTTGATGCTAGCCAGGTGGGGGTGGCGGTATGAGAGATGGGGGTTTAGCACCAAACAATGATGTTAGGCTGGTTAGAGTAAAAAAAATGAATCTAACTCGATTGCATCATTTTATGGTGCTAAACCTATCATGCCACATGACTCCTGCCTTGGAAAAGGCAAGAGTCATGCCCACCACCCCAATGGCCAGCACAGGGGACTAGGGTCCCCTGGGCATAGCCATTGCACCCTGTGCCATTTATGGTGGCCCATTTCAGGCCCCCCTACGACACTTTAAAAAGATAAAATGCAATACTTACCTGTACTTACCTAGGATGGGGTTCCCCTTCCTCTGCTGTCCCTCTGGTGTGGGTGCCCCTTGGGCCTTGGGAGGGCTCCTGTGGGCTTATTCCATGGTGTTCCACCATGGAAATAGGCCCACAGGCCCCTTAACGTCTGCCCTGACCCATGTGTTAAAAAATGGGGCAAAGCAAGCTTTGCTCCATTTTTTGACCCCTCCTCCCTCCCATGCATCATTTTTGCAAGGAAGTATAAATATGGCGTTAAGGCAATAGAGTCATTTTTGGCACGGGAACGCCTGTCTTGCAACTCATTAAATCAAGATAGGTTTCCATGTCCAAAAAATGACTTTAACTCCATAAATTTGACGCTAGATGGGTCTAGCGCCAAAGTATAAATATGGAGTTAGTTTTGCTATGAATTAGTGTAAAAAAACATGACACTAATTCGGTGCAAACAGAGTATAAATATGCCTCTTAGAGATGTAGGCTGGCCCCACGGACATCCCTTCCATTTGCAGAATCCCCAGTGTTTTTCCTTCTCTTTCTTTGATGAGGAAAATTAAGTGCCAATCATCAAAAATGAGTGTTGGTTAGCCCCACCGACACCCAAAGGCTCAAATTAGGCACTGAGTAACAGGTTGTCCAGTCAAGTGTTCATCTTTTAGTTAAAAAAGTACTTTCATCTCACAGCAAAATGAAATACTCCATGCTTGAATGGATTCACAGTTATAGGGCTGTGAAGTCACCCATGGGTTGTCCGCAGTGTAGGACTCTCCCTCCTGTCAACAGACCTTCACCTGATGTCTACTCACTTCAGGGGAACTGGCTGCCATGCAGACACCAACACTTGTCACAAGGCAGCTCTTCAAGTACTCTGCTGAACAGGAGTCATGCCACCCAGAATTGTGGTTGTCACATGTGTGCTCCAAAAACGTTCTCCTCATCACCCGCACCACTAATGCTGTCCTCAGAGCCATGATGATATGCACCATCTGAGTGGCATGTGACAGTGGGATTCAAGGATCTATTGCAGAATTTGAGGATCCCATGGTACATAAAAGCAGTAACCAGGGCATGGTCAGCTGCTTGGCTTTTGACCTGTTAAATGAAGAAAGCCTGTACTTGGGCTATGTTCTTCACCCGTGTTCCTTTGCTTTGCTTTGGCTCAGCTGTTCACCTGTGTTTCTGGTTCTTCAGTCAAAATTACCATTAAGCCAGGCATTGAAAACATCTTACCAGATTTTTGGTTGAGCCACTTCTTGAAATTCCTTCTCCCATATCACCTCAGAGACTTTCTTTGTATCTTGGAAATATTCAAACTCTCCAAACCCTGTTTTCCAAGGCCTCGGTTTAGTCACATTGGCAATAGTTAAGTATTACTTGTATCTGAATCTTGGGCCCCTCTGGAGTGTTATATTCAGATCCTGTGTTAACCTCTGTTTCTGACCTGCGTTTCAAGTTGTGGACTATTAACAACTGCTGTAGGACACTGGAACAAGGGAAGTCATATGATGATCCTTAAGGCACGAGAACAATAAAGGTAATGTGCAACTAACATCTTGAATACTTACCATAGTCTACCAGTTCCTAGAGTAAATCTTTTGTGTGTGTCATTTCCAGTTTTTTACCGTTCATGTAAAATGTATGTAAACTAAAAATAACTGTATGCATTTTAAGTTGATGCAAGAGTAGAGAGTAACGGTAGTCTTGTGTGTTGTTTAGTACAATTAACTCTTTCATAAAAGATTGCACAAATACCGGACAGTTGCCATCTAACGAGACAAAGTTGTGTGACTAGAAATGGACAATTTCTCTTGGGTGTTTTCTCTCAATTTCCCATGTCCCTTCTCCTTTCTTCGTCATCAGTGCTGAATGCATTCTTGGACATGTTTGGCAATTTCAGGAGGGAAAGAAACTGGTGGGTTCCACATAACTCCTGTGGCAACATTTGCATCTATAGGTTAGTGGTGACTTAATTCTCATACTCAGGTGGTCCTTGAAGTCCTGATTGATTCTCTGTTACATGAATCTTGGCAATGCACTAGCCTCCAACCCATTATTTGCAATCTGAGTACAACATATGCTGGTTAGTAGACTTTTACAAGGCTCAAACCAAAATGCATTCCCTTATTCCTGTGCAGAAGTACAGCCTTCCTCCTCCCACCCGCTATCCCAATGTGCCTTAATGTAAACCTGCAGCAGTGTCTCATGGTGTGTATGTTCACCATGACAAGTAGACAAATATTTTTAAACAGTTTTAGCTCTTCATCTACATGCCAACCAGTACAGTTCCAAACAGTAACTGCCTTTGCTTGGATCATGATCTATCTGTCTTATTTATGGCATAGGTCTACAAAGCTCATTTTTGTATAAATTACCCACAAGTGATTAATCCACATGTTTCCTTTCTGCAAATTTTCTGCAAACTATTTTTGTACCACTTCAATTGCTTTCCTCTAGACATGCTTAAGCACCACTATCTCAAACCGAAAATGCTGTGCGTCATTTCTGCAGTTCCGTGCATTTATTCTTTTGTCGTTTTGC
Source organism: Pleurodeles waltl (assembly GCF_031143425.1). Lineage (NCBI taxonomy): Eukaryota > Metazoa > Chordata > Amphibia > Caudata > Salamandridae > Pleurodeles > Pleurodeles waltl. The sequence goes on along the minus strand of NC_090437.1, from coordinate 2,596,267 downwards.
AGGCGAGTGTCGATTTTCAGCCGCAAAGCTGGTAGCGCGTCAATTTTTCAGCCGCAGATCAGAGTCATGTCGATCTTTTCCCCGCACAGCGTTGGATTTCTTCCTCTTAGGCTGCCAGCTTCTCCTTTCAGGGTCCCAGGAACTGAATTGGCACCACAGGGCAGAGAACGAGTCTCTCCAGAGACTCCAGGTACTGGCAGGGAGAAGTCTTTGCTGTCCCTGAGACTTGAAACAACAGGAGACAAGCTCTAAATCAAGCCCTTGGAGATCTTCACAAGATGGAAGGCACACAAAGTCCAGTCGTTGCCCTCTTACTCTGGCAGAAGCAGCAACTGCAGGATAGCTCTACAAAGCACAGTCACAGGCAGGGCAGCTCCTCTTCCTCAGCTCCTCATCTCTTCTCCAGGCAGAGGTTCTTCTTGGTTTCCAGAAGTGTTCTAAAGTCTTTGGTTTTGGGTGCCCTTCTTATACCCAATTTTTCCTTTGAAGTAGGCCTACTTCAAAGCAAAGTCTCTCTTGAATGTGAAATCCTGCCTTGCCCTGGCCAGGCCCCAGACACTCACCAGGGGGTTGGAGACTGAATTGTGTGAAGACAGGCACAGCCCTTTCAGGTGTAAGTGACCACTCCTCCCCTCCCTCCTAGCAGAGAAGGCTCATCAGGAAATGCAAACTACACCCCAGCTCCCTTTGTGTCACTGTCTAGTGTGAGGGGCAACCAGCCCAACTGTCAAACTGACCCAGACAGGGAATCCACAAACAGGCAGAGTCACAGAAATGGTATAAGCAAGAAAATGCTCACTTTCTAAAAATGGCATTTTCGAACACACAATCTCAAAATCAACTTTACTAAAAGATGTATTTTTAAATTGTGAGCTCAGAGACCCCAAACTCCACATGTCCATCCGCTCCCAAAGGGAATCTACACCTTAATCAGATTTAAAGGTAGCCCCCATGTTAAATAACCTATGAGAGGGACAGGCCTTGCAACAGTGAAAAACGAATTTAGCAATATTTCACGGTCAGGACATATAAAACACATTACTATATGTCCTCCCTTAACCATACACTGCACCCTGCCCTTCGGGCTACTTAGGGTCTACCTTAGGGGTGTCTTACATGTAAGAAAATGAAAGGTGTAGGCCTGGTAAGTGGGTACACTTGCCAAGTCGAATTTATAGTTAAAACTGCACACACAGACACTGCACTGGCAGGTCTGAGCCATGTTTACAGGGCTACTTATGTGGGTGGCACAACCAGTGCTGCAGGCCCACTAGTAGCATTTGATTTACAGGCCCTGGGCACCTCTAGTGCACTGTACTACAGTCTTACTAATAAATCAAATATGGCAATCATGGATAAGCTAATTACCTTCATATTTTGTAAAAGAAGCACTTGCACTTTAGCAGTGGTCAGCAGTGGTAAAGTGCCCAGAGTAACAAAAACAGCAAAATCAGAGTCCAGCACACATTAGCAACCTGGGAAACAGAGGCAAAAAGTTAAGGGAGACCACGCCAAGGATGAAAAGTCTAACAGCAGCAAATTGTGTGCCACCGCAGGGGGTGGTACAGAAATGCAGTGTATCTTGTGGATATGCTGCATTTCTGCTCTTTCCTGGTGGCGCAGGGTGGCGCAGAAAAGCACTAGCTGTGCCCCCCTGCGACACAGGCCTTGTAAAGGAGGTCCTGAGTGTGGTAGAGTGCAAGCTTCTTACAACAGTTAAAAGAACTGTACATGACATTGCAATAATGCAGTCATTTTTGAGTGGACTTCTATTAGTGAACACAATAAAGAGAATGCTGCATAGGGATGGTAACAGGAAGAAAGAGAATGTGACTAAGAGAGACAGAAAGAAAGGCTGACTGAGACAAACAACGCATGTCGGAGAGCAGTACCTTATCCGCCAGTTCCATACGTTTTGAAACAGGCTGCTGCTTCTGATAGTGATGCATGGTGCAGGTTGATATAGGACTCCAACAATAGGACCTTGCAATTGTTGCGGTATTGGCATGTCATTGCATCGTGCAGATAGAATAGAAGTGGATTGTGTGAACTCTTGACGTCTCAGGACTAGGACAGCAGTGCACGGTTGATGTCAGAATGTATGTCTTGTAAATGGAGTTCCTTCCTTAGTGTTTATGTTTTCTAAATTTCTATTTGTTTTTCTTTAAATGAACGGTTATGAGTCTTTAAACATTTCCGTGCTTCCAATATTTACAGACGTAAGTGCTTTTCAAGAGTTTATAAAATATAGGTCATCTAAAAAAATCTAACAATGTGCATACATTTTTAATTGTTTCTGTTATAAATGCTCGTTCAATGACAAAAACATACTTTAAAGTTACAAAAGATGATGAATGGAACACTTGCAAAAGTTTCCGCCACTGTTAGTCATTCAGGCCGCACTCGAGTTCATCTGTTTTTTTAACTACTCTAACATTTCAGAGAGGAAACAACACTTTGCAAATCAGTCTTGGCCCTACTCAATTAAGAATTCCATTTATATAGCACTTAGAACCCCGAGGCGTCCTTAGTGAATTTTCCAGGGAAGGTGAACAGAAAAACAAGCAAACACAGACCAGTTTTAGCCATTTATTCCTCCTCATCGGTAAGTTTCAGCATTGATGCTACAATGAAGTAAGCAACTCAAAATGCAATTTTTCTGCCATGTGGAGGTGGAGTCAAGTTGTAGAACACATGCACAACCCTGGTCCTTGCTTACCACGATGGTGGGAATGCCCTGCTTGGCAGAGTTCCTAACACCACCCAGGTGCAAATGAGTGCTTTAAGCACTGTACTGGACTCAAAAGACGTACACAAGTTTACTCTTTTACTTTTACAGGCAGACCAATAGTACTGGCTGTATTTCCATGTTTGCACAATCTCCAAACGTACTGCAATGCTTGTTGTTGAGACATAGATGACTCCTACATGGCATATGGGCAAGTACCTCTTCCCTAAGTGGCATACCCACATGTGAAACTGGTATCCTGAATTTTAACTAGCCCAGCTAACATCTGCAGCTGCCAAGCTCGTGAACTAGTCAGGTTAAGACTTTTTTTTGCCAACCTGAGGTTCCTGGATGGTACAAAACGAATATAAAGTTTTGTTACTTAGTTTAGTGAATGATTATGACAATACATATTTACAGGGCTTACAACTGGATGTGCCTGTGAAACAAGGACTCACAGTTCACAAAGTAGCAAAACAATGCATTTTTTCCTTGTAGGAAAGCACAGGTTTATCAGTCAAGTGGCAGTGAGGACTGTTTTTTCTCTATAATGCATTCCCAAGTATATATGTATGTATATGGTATTTCTATTGTGCAAACCTAGGGCCAGATGTAGCAAGGCTTTTGCGCCTCGCAAACGGCGAAAAATTCTGTTTGCGAGGCGCAAAAGCCCTCACGCTATGCAGAAACGCATTTTGCGAGTCGGAACCGACTCGCAAAATGCGTTTCCGACTCGCAAATAGGAAGGGGTGTTCCCTTCCTATTTGCGACCCGCAATGCAATGTAAGTTGATTTGCGACCGCAAAAGTGGTCTCAAATCAACTCGCAGTTACCATCCACTTGAAGTGGATGGTAACTCATTCGCAAACGGGAAGGGGTCCCTAAGGGACCCCTTCCCCTTTGTGAATGATCACAAAAATATTTTTTCACAGCAGGTAGTGGTCCTATGGACCACTGCCTGCTCTGAAAAAAACCGAAACAAAAGGTTTCAGTATTTTTTTCCAAGTGCAGCTCGTTTTCCTTTAAGGAAAACGGGCTGCAGATGGAAAAAAAAAAAAAAATCGCAATGGGGTCGCAAATTGTGACCCACCTCATTAATATTAATGAGGTGGGGCTTTGCGACCCCATTGCGAGTCGCAGAAGCTGTCTGAGACACCTTTCTGCATAGCAAATTGCGAGTTGCAATTTGCGAGTCGCTCGGACTCGCAAATTGCAACTCGCAATTTGCCACCTACCTACATCTGGCCCCTAGTGTTTTGCTTTCCTTTATCTTATGACAGAGCTGACAAAACTTCTCTGGAATGCACTTCTTAGTTTAAAGAAGACATTTATTATTACTTCACCACGAGGTTCTTGAGAGATGAGATTAGTAGGTTGGAAGCACACGTTTAAAAGTAGTCACAGCAATGAAAGCAAAATATATCAAAGTGATTCTTAATTGCAAGGTACACAGCAAATACATGTGATTATATTATAGCATAACTTCAAAGCAAAGCATAAAAGTCAAAATTCATCACCGTAGGGCCTATCACTGCTCGTCATCTTTCTCATGCCTGTAAGTTGATGACTCCTGTTCAACTGCGAGAAAGAGATTTTCCACCCAAACGGGAGGTCAGGCAGCTGACGTCCACTCCTGACTGAAGTCTTGGAAAATTCCCCCTCGCTGCTACCCAGGGACACCGTCTTATAATGAAAAAGCCTGCTAACAGGCCCCTTCCTCTCCGAGTTGGGAAGAAAACAAGCGATTGGAGATTGGCCAAATCTCCTACCGTGCTCCTTCCCAATGCAGAGTAGAGAGGAAAACACAAAATATACGCTCTCTTATCACGCTAGGGTTTGGTGTGAACACAATACGAAAAACACAGCTTGGTCTACTATGTGGAAAAACACAGCTCATCTGCAATGTCTCAACTGCAATGTCGAACTCCACGATAAAGCCAATAGGCAGCTAAACTGAATACCAAATGCAATGTCTAATGTCACGTTAAAGCTAATAGGCAGCTAAACTGAATATTGAATGTAATGTCTAATGCCATGTAAAAGCCAATAGGCAGCTAAACTGAATACAACATGCAATGTGCTACTGGTGAACATTGAACAACTAATATGCGGAGTGGTGAAACACAAAGTCAGTGGACAAACACAATTAATGGCATAACATATCCACCCTATGACCAATGACTTTCTCTTACTGTAAAACAAAAACAAAAAATAAAAACATTATAAGCAAATCAGATTTGAATGATGAAAACAATCACTGTAAAGCAATGGAAGTGGATTAACATATTGATCTCATAACCTTTCAAATCAGATACACCTACAGTGAAAAGACTGAAGCTTATATACTCTGATTGGGATAATAACTGATTGAATAGTGTCTCTAAAATAGCAAGTTGATGTAGCATGAGTTCTACTCATGTAAAGGTCCACGGTCCACCTGGAAGGTTTGCTGGAATGTAAGTGAGTGTCAGGGTTCCAAATGAAAAAACATAGACAGTTAACTGGCAATGTTGCTTAGTTCCAGTGGAAGAATGTAATCAAACAAGTTGACAAACTTTATATTGATCACATGTAGAACTTGAACTGAAAATGCCAGTTTCGCAAAATGGATCCATGGGGTTTGTACTTTAATCAATCAGGTTCAGGTTGGGCGTGCGGTCCCTTCCCGACCCCACACGCAAACACCCAAAGGGAGACCACACAGCACACTCATGGTCAGTGGCGAGTCGTGGTAGGATCTGCAAAAGAAAAAAGTATGACTTTTCTTGCAAATAACATTTGTCATCTGGAATATGTTCCCAATTTTCCTGTCCTGGTTTCATGATCAACAGAATATTGTTGGGACCCTTTGCTATAATTTCTGCAGGTTCTGGAGGGTCACCTGGGGATTCAACCCACACTTTAGCACTGAGGTTTTTATCTGCTGCACCTCAGCTTCCCTTTCCTTGCACTTTCAGAAGGGCTGGGGGAGACTCCTTCTTTACCAAACATCCATTCATTGCACTTATGACAAGTTGGGCAATTCTGTCTCCAATCTGTATGAATAAATCACAATCTCTTCTAGTTATCAGAATAACTTTGATTCCGACTTGGTAATCTGTAGCAAACACTCCCCCTAAAATCTGATCAATTTGCCATATCTGCCCTGGTAACTTTCCTCTCCCCAACTGATCTTTGACTGTTTGTGGGACAGATCACTGTTGTGTGTGCTGACAAATAGGACACTCAAAATCACAGTTTTTATCAAATCTAGGGGAATGTGCATCTCTCTAATCTCTGCCCACCTGTAAGTGGCTTTTTCTCCCAGACTTCCACATTTTTGGTGCACCCACTTAGCCATCCCCATCAAGTCAGAATTCTGGGTTGACACTTCTGTCTTTGCACTTTTCTCTTTAACATCTACAAGGGAATTGAGCGAGCGTTCTAATGAGTCAATGGGACAATTAGTATCTATGACTATGCTTTGTTTTAACATCCACAACTCTTTGCTCCTCACCTCCTTTGAATAAATGAACCAGTTATTTACAAGCCATGTGGAAAACCAAACAGCTAATCCATTGGCAGTGAACCAAGAATCAGTGTAAAAATGACACGTCTCAAGCAGCTCTTTCTTTAAAGTCTGACACACATTGTACAGCTCTGTATATTGGTTACTTTTTCCTTCTCCTGTGGTAGACAACAACTTTTCAGTAACCGGATTGTATAACACTGCTTTGCATTGTCTTTTAGTACTCATGCATTTTAATGAATCATTAGTCAAACAAACACGCTTTCTATCCTCAGGGGACAAGAATTCAAATGGTGCACTCAATTTCACTGGTGACTCTTTTACCTGTGGTACTCCCTGCACCCTCTCCTCATCCTGTACAGGGGCTCGTGACACCTGTTCATGTAGGGCTGCAGTGACTCGAGCCTTGTTTTGTATGTACCAGATACAAGGTATTATACTAGCCTCTTGTGCCTGTCCTATACTGTGAGATTTAGGTTAACTTATCACCCACTGCATGATTGGTAGTTCAGGATTCAGAATTACATTATCATTTAATGTCATTTGCTCAGTATTCACTAGAGCCCAATAACAAGTCAAAAGCTGTTTTTCAAAAGGAGTATTGATAATTGCATTTTTTGTTGGAATATATACATTAACTGAATGTACACCATCACTTGCAGTTTTAATAGAGGTATTAAAATAAATACAAAATGTATACAGGGCTGTCTGAACAGGGAGATGAAATTAATTGATAACTATGCCATAGTGTCCTCAGTTCTTTAAGGAAATTATATAAGGGGTAGCAGCAGCATTGGTGGTTCGCGATCATCTTGTGCAAGTTCCTTTAATAGACCAGAAGTGCAAGTTAGTAAAAATGATTGCCAAGACTTATACGTATATGGATCACAATAATTTGGGTACCAGACCAAATAAGGCACATCTTAAAGGTAATCCTGAAAAGGATAATGCAAGAAGAGCAGGAGTCTTCTAAACAATGCTAGGACAAACAAAAAAACAAATAAAGATAAAACTAATTTACCTGGAAAATCTACTCTGTAGTGTAACTTTGAGAAAGATCTTAATTTACATAACTGTGATAATTTGAAACAACCTAATGGTTATTAGTATACTGATACACGCCCTTCTCATTCCTCTCAGGACTCTTCAGACAAACAGTCCAAGAGTGCAGGGCAGCCACAATGCAGACAAGAAGAGTATGTGAAACCAAAAAAAGACTCACAACACTCATCCGATGCTTTAATAAAGAAGGAAGAAAAATTTCCTCAATAAAAATCCCAATTCAAAAAGAAAAGATTTGATGGAATTTTGGCAGAATATGCCACAGATATTGAGAACGTTACTGCAAAACAGGACGAGGGTGGTGACTGTACTCGACAGTGTGCAGAGGTCACACTAGTTCCCTCAGAATCTTCAAGAATTTCTGGATGTGAGAGCAACCAACAACTATACAGAAGTTGAAAACCCAGAAAGGCGAGTCACCCCTCCAGACCGAGTCTATAAACCAAACATACACATTGTGGGAGACATTGTGCATACAATTAAAGTAATGTTTTGGGAAAGATTAACACTGTGAGAGAACAGGGATGATAGCAGAGGCCCCCTAACGTTTTGCCCCATTTTTCACTTTTTGCTGGTATTTTCCTGACTCTGATGGTGCCCTGGGTACTGCTAACCAGTCTCAGGGCCTGTGCTCTGTGTAAAATCAGTATGTAAATTAGGCTAATTATAATTGGCTAAGTCAACCTACCTATAAGTCTCTAGTATATGGTAGGGCATGCAGGTCTAGGGACCCCAGCATAGGTAGTGCACCCATAGTGCACTGCTGAGGTGCGCAGTGTCATTTTAAAGGCAGACCTGCCTTGCTGGCTGCTTTTAAATTAAAGTTATATGCAAATTCGACTTTGGAATTAAAGGTAGTTCCAAAGTCTTAAACTACCTTTTATTTACATTTGTCACCCCTAAGGTGTGCCCTATGTGCCCCTAGGGCTGGGTGCCATGTAACTATAATCAGGGACCTTATAGTTTTATAAGCCTGGGTGAGGTAAAAACTGCCAAATTCATTTTTCCCTCATTGTATTGAATGGCCTTCATAGGCTAGAATAGGGAGACTTTATTTTAATTTTAAAAGTCCCCTTCAGTGACAGATACAAAGAGTTTGGTATCAAATTAATTGTTATAATAATTCCCACAATTTCCAGTTGATGGATTTAATGTAACTTGTTCAGGTAAAGAGTTTTAAACTTTACCTGAAAAGTTGCCAACTTCAGCCCTGCATTGTTATTGCTGGTGTGCTCTGATTGGCTGGCCAGGATGCCTTGATGAGGTGTGAACTGGCCTGGCTTCACACAAAGAGATGTGCCTGTGGGAGGGGATCTCCCCTCAACAGATTGTGAGGTAGGAAGGGGGAGGGCTGCAAAACTGGTCTTCAAAGGCAGAGAAGGACATTTGGAGCAACCCAGCAACACCCCTCACATCCTGCAACCCCAGACAACTAGGTGTCCCCTTGATTAGATTAGGAGAGGGCAGGAGAGGGGTGTGTTTATGATTTTTAGCCACACCAGTGGGTGGGCTCAGCCTGATGTAGCCTCCAAAAATCACTTTCAGCCATGACAGATTTTTGAGGAATGTTGCCTCCTGGGATTGATTTTTTCCACACTTCCCAGAAAGTGGTCATCACAAGGGGAAGGACTCTGCCCCTGATTGGAGAACCAGGACCCCCCTGTTTTTCACCCAGGAGCAAGGATAAAACTGGCAGACCTGCACCCACGCCTCAGATCCCTATCAGATTCCAACAAGGAAAAACTACAGGAGAAGAAGGACTGCCCTGCTGGACCCCTGGCCTGCAACTGGACCCTGCACTCTGGAGGACTGCACCAGCTGCACACTTGGGCTTCACTACAAGAAGGACTTTGCCTGGTTTCAACTGGTTCAAGGAGGGACTCCGTGTTGGCTACAGGTACAAAGGAGCTGCACAGAGTCACCTGCATCAAGTCCTGCAAGCAGAACCCAGCTGACCAGCGTCCAGGTGCCATTTGAGGATTCCAACCAGGTGCATTCTGGGAATTGTAGTCCCAACTCCCAAGGAGCAACTCAGAGCTTCTGGAACCTTGGATCAAGTTGTGGACACTTCAAGAACACAAAAAGGACCTCTGGAAGAAGATCCAGAAGTTTGGAGATGCTTGGAGCAACTCCATAAGTTGAAGAGGTGCATTGTGGGAGTTGTAGTCCAAGGCCCCAAGAGGCACACCAGAGCCTCTGAACCCTTGGCTGGTGCTGTGGACCACTTTCCTGAATCAAACACTTCTGAAAGTAAGTGTGACAGTGTTACCTCAAGGGTGGCTTGACCTCTGGACTTTGTTCCTTTCCAGTGTGACTTTTTTTTTTAATTAACCCTTTGAGCGCTAGTTGCTTCTATGCACTAGAAAGCATAAATTCTTTAAAAATTCTCTGGTTCCTCTTATCCGATTTTATTCATTTTGGTGTCATTTTAAAGAAAAACATATCATCTATTATTATAATTTGATTTTGAATTTTTAAACTGTTTCCTGTGCTTTATTTAATTACTGTTTTGTGATATTTGAATGCTTTACACTCTGTCTCCTAAGTTAAGCCTTGTCGCTCGTTGCCAAGCTACGAAGGGTTGAGCTGGGTTTAATTTACTGAGACCTAACTGTACCTAAGAGGAGGTTAGTGGCCTATTGCTAAGTGTAGGTACTTACCTGCCCTTATCAATAACCCATTTTCCAACAAACACTTACTATGACATTCTCTTGGCTGAAAAAGACTGCCCACCATCGTTTGTTAGAACCCTTATACAAGGGGAAGAAGGGATTTTATTGTCTTTTTCAGTGTTTGTTCCAGAGTCAGTAAAGCTAGTGTACACTGCAAATGGGGCTCTTGCACAAGCCCTGGCACTATATTTCAACCCTTTTGCCTGGATAGGGAGTCCCCTTATTATGTAATACCAATGAGGTACAGCCCAGAGGTTCAACCACAATACACCATAAAACATGAAGCAAAAGCTGCTGTAAGGGAAATTCTCTCACAGCCTGAGTACCAGGGAGTAATTGAACACTGCGTATCTCCTATGAACAACTCGTTGTTCCTAGTAGCTAGGCCAGATCATTCCTATGGAATACTCTTAGATTAAAGACATTTAAATTGTCACACATGCACACTTGCTTAACAAAGTTCACATAGTACAGCACTAATGAACAATATTGTCTGCAAAAATTGCAAAACAACTTTGGATATTTCCAACAAGTTTTTCTACCAAAACATATAGCTTGAAAGCAGGGATCTAACTGCTTTTCCATGCACAATCAATCAAAGAAATTTGTAGAGTGCGCTACTCACCCGTGAGGGTCTCAAGGCGCGGGGGTGACTTGGGGGGTAGAGGGGGCGGGCCAGGGAGGGTCACTGGTCGGAGAGCCAAGTCTTGAGGTTCTTTCTGAAGACCAGTAGGTCTTTGGTTTTGCGGAGGTCAGTGGGGAGGGAGTTCCAGGTTTTGGGGGCGAGGTAGGAGAAAGACCTGCCTCCTGTGGTAGTGTGCTGGAAACGGGGGACTGTGGCTAGGGCGAGGTCGGCTGATCGGAGGTTGCGTGTGGGAGTGTGGAAGTTTACTCTTTCATTGAGGTAGGTTGGGCCGGTGTTGTGGAGGGATTTGTGTGCGTGGATGAGGATCTTGAATGTGATTCTGTTGTCTATGGGGGCCAGTGTAGGGATTTGAGGTGTGGTGAGATTCGTTCGTGTCGGGGGAGGCCAAGGACGAGGCGTGCGGCTGTGTTCTGGATTCTTTGGAGTTTGAGTTTGAGTGTGGTGTCGGCGTAGAGGGCGTTTCCGTAGTCCAGTCTGCTGCTGATGAGTGCGTGGGTGACTGTCTTTCTGGTTTCTGGGGAGATCCATTTGAAGGATTTTTTTAGGGTGCAGAGTGTGTGGAAGCAGGAGGAGGTTAGAGCATTGATTTGCTGTGTCATGGAGAGGGAGGGGTCGAGGATGATGCCGAGGTTGGGTGCGTGGGTTGCGGGGATGGGTGCGGGCCTAGGGCGGTGGGCCACCAGGAGTCGTCCCATGTGGTTTTGTTGGGGCCAAAGATGGATCTCCGGGTCGGCTTGTATTTTTTTTAGGAGAGCGGTAATTTCTGCGTGCTTCCAGGGGTCTGGGTAGGTGGCAGAGTCGAAAGAGGAGTTGATTATGTTGTAGAGTATGGGGGCGATGGTAGGGCTAGCTTTGTTGTAGATGCGGTGTGGACAGGGGTCAGAGGGGGAACCGGAGTGGATGGCGTTCATGGTTTTTTCGGTTTCTTCTTGTGTGGTAGGGGTCCATGTGGATAGTGTGGTGTTTTTTTTTGGGGGGGGTTGAGTTGGGTGGGAGAGGGGTATGTGTGGTGGGTGTGTGTGATATGAAGCTGTTGTGGATGTCCAGGATTTTGTGGAGGAAGTGGTTGGAAAGGGCGTCACATAGGAGCTGTGTGTGTGTGGGGTCTATGTTGCTGGCTTTGGGTTTGGCAAGTTCATTGATGATGGTGAATAGTTCTTTGCTTTTTTGGGAGTTGTTGTCAAGGCGTGTCTTGTAGTGATCTCTTTTGGCGGTGCGTATGAGTTGGTGATGGGTGCGAATGTTGGTTTTGAGTGTGGAGAAGTTGGTTGAGGAGGGTTCTAGTCTCCATATTTTCTCAGTTTGGCGGCATTTGCGCTTGGAGTCCAGGGGTGAACCATGGGGCGTTCTTAAAGTTGCGGGTGGTGATATGTTTTCTGAGGAGTGCTAGTGTGTCTGCGCAGGTAGTGATCCATTTGGAGAGGTTGTATGCTCCTGCGTTGGGGTCGTTGGTGTGGGGGAGTTTATGGGCCAGTTGGGAGTTTAGTCGTTCTGTGGGGATCTTGTCCAACATGCGGTAGGGTGTGGTGTGTTGATGGTAGTGTGTCGGGGTTTGGTGAAGGAGAAGTAGACGCAGCGGTGGTATGACCAGAGGAGTTCGGTGGTGTGGGTGTAGGCTATGTGTGTGCTTGAGGTGAAGATTGCGTCCAGCGTGTGTCCTGCTGAGTGGGTGGGTGCGGTGACCAGTTGTTTGAGTCCGAGGTTGTTGAGGTTGTCTATGAGGGAGGTAGTGTTGTGGTCTTGTGGGTTTTCTAAGTGAATGTTGAAATCACCGAGGATGATGTAGTTTGTGGAGGTGAGGGCGTACGGGCTGATGCTGTCGGTGATGGTGTTGCAGGAGGCGGGGCGTGGTCCGGGTGGTCTGTAGATTAGTGTACCTCTGAGGGTGGAGTTGTTGTTGATGTGGATGAGGAAGTGCATGTGTTCAGTGTTGCCGATGGTGTCTTGGGAGCTGGTGGTGACTTTGATGGTGTCTCTGTGTAGGATGGCGATGCCCCCGCCTGGCTTGTTTAGGCGGTCTTTGCGTTGGAGTTTGTATCCCTTGGGGGTGGCTATGGCTATGTCGGGTTCTGAGGAGAGGTTGGTCCAGGTTTCTGTGAGGAAGGCGATGTCAGGTGAGTGTATAGTGATGAGGTTCCAGAGTTCTATGGCATGTTTGTGAAGGGAGCGGATGTTGAGTAGCAGGCAGTTCAGGTGGCTGTGTTGGTTGGCGTTGGTGTGGTGCGTGAGGGTGTTGTTGTGGGGTGTGTTCTGGTTGTGGGCTGGCGTGTTGCGGGGTTGGTTGGTGGGGGCAGGGTGGGTGAGTTTTGTGTTGGGGGTGGGGTCGCTATGGTTGGTGTGGTGTGTGAGGGATGATGAGCAGGAGAAGTGGCAGGTGTAGCAGGTGAAGGGGCCATGAGTGTGTGTGGGGCTAGATGTGGTGCATGTGGGGTGGGGGCCTGGGCAGTGGAGGGTGAGGGGGGAGTAGGTGTGTCAGGGGTTCTGGCGCTGGGTGCGGTCCAGGCGCGGACAGACGCAGACGGGCTTGCCTTTGGTGCGCCTTTGGCATGCCAGCGACGCTGCTGCCATAAGAGGAGGGGAGGGTGGGAGTGGCAGCTGGGAGGCGGGAGGGCCTGTCCTATGAGAGGGCTTAGGGGTGGGGCCGCAGAGGAGGCAGCGGCGGGAAAGGGAAAGAGAAAGGGAAAAATGGTGAGAGAAGGAGGGGGGAGGCGGAGGGGCCGCAGGGGACGCAGCAGCGGGAAAGAGAAAGAGAAAAACGGTGACAGAAGGAGGGGGTAGGCAGGAGGGGCCGAAGGGGACGCAGCGCGGGAAAGGGAAAGAGAAAAACAGTGAGAGAAGGAGGGGGAGGCGGGAGGGGCCGCAGGGGACGCAGCAGCGGGGAAAGAGGCAAAGTGAGGATGGGAGAAAGGAGGTGGCGCGGAGGGTAAAGCGGGGAGTGACCTACCTGCAAGCAGGGTCAAAGGTTGCTCCCTGCTATCGCACGGCGGCTGCCATAAGAGGAGGGGAGGGTGGGAGTGGCAGCTGGGAGGCGGGAGGGCCTGTCCTATGAGAGGGCTGGGGAGTGGGGCCGCAGGGGACGCAGCAGCGGGAAAGGGAAAAACGGTGAGGGAAGGAGGGGGAGGCGGGAGGGGCCGCAGGGGATGCAGCGGCGGGAAAGGGAAAGGAAAAGGGAAAAACGGTGAGAGAAAGAGGAGGAGGCGGGAGGGGTGGCAGGGGATGCAGCGGCGGGGAAAGAGGCAAAGTGAGGATGGGAGAAAGGAGGTGGCATGGAGGGCAAAGCGGGGAGCGACCTAACTGCAAGCAGGGTCAAAGCTCGCAGCCCCATTTTTGCTAAGTTCCCCATGGGTATAAGAACAATCCAGGGTCATTCTCTGCCCATGTAATATCAATATTGCAATATATTTATCCAGAAGCATTGTCCTATGTTGGTGTAATACATTAGATGGATGATGGCTTAAACACACATTTAGCTAGGGTAGATTGCATTGTTGTAGGATTTGCTGAACATGGCTACAAATTTTATTTCATGAAAAAAAAATTCCCTTCCTCAGTATCCTATTTTTTGGATGCAAACTTTCAAATGAGGGAAAGAGCCTGGCAGCACACTCAGAGCAGTGTGCATGAATACAACCACAAATGTGTGCACAAATACAACCACCAACACCATAAAAAAAAAACAATCTGTTTTAGGATTCTTTAACTTTGGCAGAACGTACATACCGGATTATCCACAACACATAAAAACCACTTTATGATTTAATTCTTTCAGATTTTTAAAAGAAACTCAGGTACTCAGATCATTACAGATGAATATGCTTGAAGCAAAACATCTCCACACGTGAAAAAAAAGGTGGTCCTCAGTTAATTTTGTGTTATATTGAACTTACTTATGTCACGCTCAATTAAGATAACACAGTGCTGGTTGTATATAAATCTCATTTCTATTCCAATGCTGAAATGTGTTTTGTATCCACTGAAAAAATACTGTCTGCATTTCAGATGGCCATCATTAAGGAAAGACCACTGGCTCAGGGAAGATGCATCATTGTTGTAACCCTGGGTCCGGCCTTAGAGGATGTTACAAAGGCTAGCATTCCAAATGCAAAAGCCTTACACATCATAGATTAATACAATGGGCCACTTCCTTGACTGTTACTGATGAAGACAATATATTTGACCCTAAATTGCAAACTCATGAGTTTCTCTAATATGATCTGGAGTGTCTAGTGCTCACTAAGAGTATGCTTCTTGATCAGTATACCTACATTATTTACACTGATAGTTCAGTTCAACCTGCTGTACGTATCAAATATCAACACTATGTAGCTTGCACAGCTATTTATGGATTAATGAGGGAAGGAGAATTCCCCCCTCAACAGTCCTTTATGCAGTCCCTTGGGGATTGTACTACACAACTAGATGATTTAAAAGCATTCATAGTTGATCTTGACATGAGCATACAGATCCTGAATTCCCAATACATATAGTGAGTGATTCATACTATTGTGCCCAGTCTTTCAAAGAAAATCTGCATTACTTGCACATCAACGGATTCAGAGACTCTAAAGGGAAAGCTATCAAGCATAAAGTGCTTTGGATAAAGGTGGCAGAACTGAAAGATAGACTGGCACTGGTTCATGTAATATTTACATTGGACCATCAATGTGTTGGAATACACGTTGTAAGGAATTCACTGGCTGGTGAAGCAGCCACATCTTCAGTTGGTAAAGCAACAGTTCCTGAGATTACATATTCCCATACAAAGGTGAATGAAGAAAGCCTGGCTGCAGAGAAAGCCTCAGCTGAAGACACCCCTTTAGCAAAAGCATATCCAGCAAAATATTTCTACCATTTAAGTGCCCAAAACATTCCTTATGCAACTATTTCAGGGGTGGGTGATCGCTTGTTCCCCAACCAAGATCATAGGCTAGAATTAATTCACGCAGTGCAGGATGGTGTTGCTTTTGCTCATGCAGGTGTGGAGGGTACAATTTTCTTGTTACGAAAATGCTTTTGGTGGCATGGCCTATACAAACAGACATGATAGTTTGTCCTTAGCCGTGACATTTGTCAACAAATCAAAGGTTCCAACTGTGAAGCACCCACCATAGACATCCATCTTAGTTTCCAATAAGCCTATGTAGTGTGTGTACCTGGATCATTGTGGTCCTTTAAATTCTGATGGTGTATACAAATACATTACACCTGCTATAGAACTTTGGGCCTGAATTATAGTTTGTTAGCGCCGCTTTTGCGTAATTTTTTGATGCAAAAACGGCGCAAACTTACAAAATTCAATTATATTTTGTACGTTTATGCCGCTTTTGCATCAAAAAAGGACACAAATGAGACACTAAAAAGTATAAATCAGGCCCTTTGTTCCATATTCCTTCCGGTGTTGCCACAATGATTGGCTGACGCTCACTCTACCATTAAAGATTTGCAAGTCGTTATTGAGACATATATAGTAGCTGAACTCCACTCAGACCAGGGCCCTGCCTTTGCCTCCAAAGCATACAGGGATAGCATGGGAACCCTGGGTGTAGCTGTGCATTTTTCTTTCCCCTATCATCCTGAGGGAAATTCAATAGTGGAGAGAGAGAACAGAGATTTAAGGCATCCTTGACAGCTAGAATATTAGGTTCAGGTTGCAGTTGGATCCGTCACCTTTATTGGGTCCAGAGAGCACTAAATAATCTGCCTTTAAGATCTTTGGGTGGTGGTACCCCACATGAAGTCCTGTTTGGCATCACAATGTATGTCTCAGATCTTGATGGTCCTGGTGCTGTGGCGGCAGAAACTCCTTTTGAAATAAATTAACGTCTGACTGTCTTAGAGGAACGTCAAGACTTCTGAAATGAGCATTATACTACACATGCCTCTGCTGTGGGAATGTGGGATACACCAGCATCTACAGGTTGAATTAAAAAAGTTAGTGATCTAGTCTGAGAAAAGATTGCAATGAGAAAATAATTTGGCCCATCTTGCCGTGCACCAGTGCCACTCCTTCAAATTCAAGGCACCAAAACTATCACCTTGCCACCTCTTTCTGGTTATAAAGAAAATAGCTTTGCCTCCATTGACCAAGTGAAATTGCATTATTTGTCCGATTACAACAAACTAGGTTTCAAGGAGTCCTGGGTAGTTCCCTATCCCCTCTCACTACCATGGAGGAAATATCTCTTCTAGAAAAAAACAATAGTGAAAATATTTCCCCTTAGACTGGGAAGGGCAGAGAATGAGCTTTTGTTGCTTCCAATTATAGCTACAAGCACCAGAAATGCACCAGACATAAGTCTCATAAGTCTACAGTCTTCAGCTACTATGCAAAACAACAGAGTTGTTTATGACGAACCACCTGCTACCAGTTCCCTTTGACCTGCAGCAGCTCCTGAACACTACTTCTAGGTGATTTGTCAACATTGACAACTTCTCTTCAGACTCTACTGAAGCTTCTCTTCATGGTATGTGTAAGCTTTATCATTGAGTTATACACATTTTATCTGATCCTTCCATGGGCATAATTGTGGATACCACTGACGTTTCCTGCTCTCTTCTTGGGAATTGGATTTGTGATTGTTTTCTTCTTGTTTATAGATGGAAATTATCAACCTGAATGCTTAGCTGTCGAACTGGTAGATGAGGTATTGAAGCCCCATTGATTTCCCACAAAGTGCGAAGAGACTGGTCCCTTGTGAACATTTCTGCTGTTTCAGTTCCTGATGAAATTATTTTGGATTAGGTTACAAATGATATACTCTGTCCTACAAAGACTATTCAGATTCCTTATGTTTTCAAAAGATCTATGGACAATATCATAACCCCCGAAGTTGTATCTGATGATTGGGATGTGAAAACTATTTCTTCAATGCTTTCTGAGCTTGAATATTATGCTGTATTTTGAAGTAAAGACATGTATATGCACTCCACAAATTAAGGAGAAATGTATTGTTATCGCCATTATGCACACCATTACTTACATAGAGTTAGCACTCCATGTACCATTTTTAATTACACACAATAGGAACATTGTCCAACCCCACCAGTGGGGAGTTCTAAAACATATTCAGATAAAATTGCATATTTGACTGGGCATAATGTCATTTGTCCAGTGTAGGAAAGTCCTCCTTTTTGCCCTGGTCACCCCCACACTTTTTGGACAGGTACTGGTGGTTACTGACTCTTGGCTGTGCCCTGGGTACTGCTTACCAGTCCCAGGGCCAGTGCTCTGTGTAAAATGGATATGCAAATTAGGCTAATTATAATTGGCTAAGTTAACCTACCTATAAGTCCCTAGTATATGGTAGGGCATGTAGGTTTAGGGACCACAGCATAGGTGGTGCACACCTAGGTGCACTGCTGAGGTGCCCAGTGTCATTTTAAAAGCAGGCCTGCCTTGCTGGCTGCTTTTAAATTAAAGTTATATGCAAATTCGACTTTGGAATTCAAAGTAGTTTCAAAGTCTTAAACTACCTTATTTTTACATATAAGTCACCCCTAAGGTGTGCCCTATGTGCCCCTAGGGCTGGGTGCCATGTAACTATAAGCAGGGACTTTATAAAAATAGATTTATAAACCCTGGTGAGGTAAAAACAGCCAAATTCGTTTTTCCCTCATTGAAGTAAATGGCCTTCATAGGCTAGAATGGGGAGACTTTATTTTAAATTTTAAAGTCTCCTTAAATGTTGCATACTAAGAATTTGGTATCAAATTCATTGTTGTAATAAATTCCACAACTTCCAGTTGTTGGATTTAATATAACTTGTTCAGGTAAAAAGTTTAGAGTTTACCTAAAAAGTTGCCAATTTCAGCCCTGCATTGTTTTTGCTGCTGTGCTCTGATTGGCCAGCCTGCAGCAGCTTAGTCAAAGCTGCCTTGATGAGGTGTGAAGTGGCCTGGCTTCACACAAAGGAATGTGCTTGGGGGAGAGAATCTCCCCTCAGCAGATGGTGAGGCAGGAAGTGGGAGGGCTGCCAAACTGGTCTTCAAAGGCAGAGAAGGACATCTGGAGCACCCAGCAACACCCCCACATCCTGCAACCCCAGACAACTAGGTGCCCCCTTGATTAGATTAGGAGAGGGCAGGAGAGGGGTGTGTTTATGATTTTTAGCCACACCAGTGGGTGGGCTCAGCCAGATGTAACCTCCAAAAATCTGATTCAGCCATGTTGGATTTTTAGAGACTGTTGCCTTCTGGGATGGATTTTTGCCACACTTCCCAGGAAGTGGTCATCACAGGGGGACGACCCTGTACCTGATTGGAGAACCAGGACCCCCCTGCTTTTCACCCAGGAGCAAGGATAAAACTGGCAGACCTGACCCCACACCTCAGATCCCTGCCAGATTTCAAGAAGAAAAGAACTAAAGGAGAAGAAGGACTGCCCTGCTGGACCCCTGGCCTGCACCTGGAACCTGCACTCAGAAGGACTGCACCAGCTGCACACTTGGACTTCACCACAAGAAGGACTTTGCCTGGCTTCAACTGGTTCAAGGAGGGACTCCCTGTTTGCTACAGGTGAAAAATTGCTATCCAGAGTCCCCCTGCACCAACTCCTGAAAAGTGACCAGCTGACCACTGTCCAATGGCCAAAAAGGAGTTTGCGCCAGGTGCATTCTGGGAGTTGAAGTCCGCACCCCCCAAGGACCATCACAGAACTTCTGGACCCTTGGGGTGAGCTGTGGACCCCAAAAGAACCTTAAAAGAACATCTGGGTAAAGCCCCAGAAGTTTGGAGAAGATTTGAAAAGTTTTGTAAAAAAGCTGCAGTGAGGGACCGACCCGCCGCGGAAATTCTAGCCGGCTTGCCTCAACCGCGATCCGGCCTGACTTGGTGGTTCGTCCCGGTAAAGAAAAACCTCCGAAAAAGAGACTAAGTCCAAAGGTAAAAAGTTGACCGGGACCTCCCAGCCATCGTATCCGAGAAGGGCTCCACGGACGTCGGATCAAGATCAAGGTTTACCCCGGTCGAAGGATTTTCACCTCGAAAAAATGACTAAGTCCGAAGGTAAAAATCTCCACCGAGGAATCCAGCATCGCGTATCCGGACAAGGGCTCCAGGAGGTCGGATTCGACTGGCAGGTTCGTCCCGCTGAAGAAAATCTTCAAAATAAAGACCAAGTCAGAAGGTAACTTTTTAACCGAGGCCTCCCGCGACTTGTAGCGGAGCAGGGCTCCATCACGGTCGGCCTGAAACTTTGACTTTGCCCCGGTCGTGGTGCAACCAGATGACCCGATTGGCGCTTTTTGTTTCTAAGCGCTAGAAAAATAATAATTCTTTAAAAATTCATATCTCCGGTTCCCTTTATCCGATTTTATTCGTTTTTGTGTCATTTTAAAGATAAAAATATAAACTATTTTTATAAATTGGTTTTGGATTTTTAAACTGTTTCCTGTGTTTTATTTAATTACTGTTTTGTGATGTTTGAATGCTTTACACTCTGTCTCCGAAGTTAAGCCTTGACGCTCGTTGCCAAGCTACCAAGGGTTGAGCTGGGGTTAATTTACTGAGACCTAACTGGACCTAAGTGGAGGTTAGTGGCTTGTTGCTAGGTGTAGGTACCTACCTGCCCTTACCAATAACCCATTTTCCAACATTTTTGGTGGCAGCGGTGGGATCCTGTACTTGTGTTCAGTATCACGTTACGGTTTTAAGTAAAACAAATTAAAAATCCTTTAAATTGTCTTAGTGCAAAAATTATTTTTTTATGTTTTTTTTTTTTTTTATTAATTTGGATTAATTTCAGTTATTGATTTTTTTTAATTTTTCTAAATTCTTGTTTCCAATTTTTGCAAAAAGTTTTTGTTGACACAAAACTAGGGAACCATGGAGCTTGATCTGGCTAGCCTACCCACACTGACAGTAGTCCAGCTTAGGGGGTTGTGTATTGAAAGAGGGTTGCCTGCAACCACTGATCTCAGGAAGCAAATCCTGATCAAATCCCTGACAGCATGGGCTGAGGCCCAAGAGCTAGGCACAGAGGAAGCTCCAGAGGAGGAAGAAAAAGGGGAGGATGTTAACTCTAACCACTCAGGGGAGGGAAGGCATCTGAGCCCAAGTGAGGATGAGGAAGAACGGTCCTCAGTAAATACAGTCACTAGGGGCAGATCCAAAGCTAGTGGTGGGAAGGGGGTCCTTTCAGGAGGAGAGAACCCATCCATCAGAGAAAGAGAGCTGGAGGCCCAGCTAGCATACATAGCTTTGGAAGCAGACAAGCTGGCCCTAGAAAAGAAAAAGTGGGCAAAGAAAGAAAAAAGAGATGGTGGCAGCAACAGAGAAGTTGAGGTGTCCATGGGTGGGGGAGTTTGCCCCAGATTACCCAAGGGGGTGGTTCCTGCCTATGTAGAGGGGGATGACATAGATAAGTGGCTGGGGGCCTTTGAGAGGTCCCTCCAGATGAGGAGAGTCAAGCATCAGTACTGGGGTTCACTTCTTTGGGAGTTAGTTCCCAACTCTGTGAGGGATAGGCTCCTAACCATGAGTGGGGAGGATGCAGACTCATACCCCAGTAGGAAGAGTTGCTTGACTAAAAAGTTTGGTCTGACCCCAGAGCAGTATAGACTCAAGTTTAGGGACACCCAAAAGACAAGCACCCAGTCCTGGGTGGACTTTATGGACATTTCAGTAAAGGCACTGGAGGGCTGGATACAGGGCAACAAGGTAAGTACCTTTGAGGGGCTGTACAATTTGATTATGAGGGAGCACCTTCTAACCAATTGTGTCCAAGAGAAGCTCCGCCAGTATCTAGTTGACTCTAGGATGACCAACCCCAGAGAGCTGGGGAGGCAGCAGATGACTGGTTAAGAACTAGGGTTCACCAGAAACCCCCAGGGGGTGATCAGAAAAAGGGAAGACATGGTTCTTTTCACGGGAAGAACCAGGGGAAAGATGATAAAAACCCCAAGGAGTCCTCACAAGAGTCCCCAAAAACTTCTCAGGGAGGGGGAGCCCCGAGCCATTTCACTTTTAAAGGGAAAGGGTATCAGGGAAAGAATTATGATCCTGCTAAAGCAGGAAGGTTTCAGGAGCTTGCTAAGGCCGGCAAGTGTTTTGACTGTCATCAACCTGGACATAAAAGAGGAGATGCTATCTGCTCCAAGAAGCCCCCCACTGGTGGGCAATCCCAGGGGATTGCTAGTGTAGGGTTGGGGGTGGAAGTTGGCCCAGGGGTGGAGTCAGGGTACACAGAGGTCACCTTAGTATCCGTGGGTGGGGTGGACATTGCAACTATGGCCACCTTGCCTCCCATCATGGAGAGGTATAGGCAGAGGCCTAAAGTCAATGGGACTGAGGTGGAAGCTCTGAGAGATACAGGAGCCAGTGTGACAATGGTCACAGAGAAGCTGGTTTCTCCAGAGCAGGTTTTACCTGGTGTCTTCCACCAGGTGACTTATGCAGATAGCAGAACCAAACTCCATCCCATGGCCATGGTGAGTCTGGAATGGGGAGGTGTGACTGGCCCTAAGAAGGTAGCTGTAGCTCCTGCCCTCCCAGTAGAGTGTCTGCTGGGAAATGATCTTGAAGCATCTGAATGGTCAGAAGTGGAGAGAAGGGTCCATGCACAGATGCTGCACCTCCCTGAATGGGTGTGTGCTGTGACCAGGTCACAAGCAGCACAACAGGGAAGTGCTGGACACTTGGACCCTGGAACAATGGGCCAAGCTTCCAAGAAGAAGAGAAAGGGCACTGGGTCTGGCTTGCCAGCCCCTACAAGTACAGAGGGTCAGGAAGAATCCAACCCTGAGGGGGAGGATCTGAACTCTGAGGGAGGGACACTTTCCCTGCAAACTCTGCCTGACTTGGCAGAACTGCAAGGGGCAGGTGGGCCCACCAGAGAAGATTTGTGCCAGGGACAAAGGGAGTGTCCCACTCTTGAGGGCCTGAGGCAGACTGCTGCCAGGCAAGAACAAGGGGATACCAGTGGGACCCACAAGGTTTACTGGGAGGATGGAGTTCTCTACACTGAGGCAAGGGCCCTCAAACCAGGGGCTACTAGGAGAGTTGTGGTCCCCCAGAAGTATAGAGAATTCCTCCTTACCTTAAGCCATGATATCCCCTTAGCTGGACATTTGGGACAGACCAAGACCTGGAACAGGCTGGTCAACCATTTTTATTGGCCCCAAATGTCAGAAAAAGTCAAGGAGTTTTGCAGCTCCTGTGTCACCTGTCAAGCCAGTGGCAAGACAGGGGGCAAGCCAAAGGCTCCCTTGATACCACTGCCAGTGGTTGGGACTCCCTTTGAGAGGGTGGGGATTGACATTGTTGGTCCCCTAGACCCACCAACTGCCTCAGGTAACAGGTACATTGTGGTGGTTGTGGACCATGCCACCAGGTACCCTGAGGCAATACCCCTCCGGACAATCACTGCTCCCACAGTGGCTAGGGCCCTACTTGGTGTGTTCACCAGAGTGGGGTTCCCAAAGGAGGTGGTCTCAGATAGGGGCACAAACTTTATGTCAGCCTATCTGAAAGCCATGTGGGATGAGTGTGGTGTTACTTATAAGTTCACCACCCCCTATCATCCACAGACCATTGGTCTGGTGGAAAGATTTAATAATACCCTGAAGGGCATGATTATGGGTTTGTCTGACAAACTCAGGAGGAGATGGGATGTCCTCCTCCCATGCCTGCTGTTTGCCTACAGAGAGGTGCCACAGAAGGGGGTTGGATTCAGCCCCTTTGAGTTACTGTTTGGGCACCCTGTAAGAGGCCCATTGTGCTTGGTGAGAGAGTCTTGGGAAAAGCCTCTCAAAGAGTCCAAGGAGAATGTGCTAGATTATGTGCTAGGCCTGCGGTCACGCATGGCTGAGTATGTGAAGAAGGCAAGCAGAAACCTGGAGGCCAGCCAGGAGCTCATGAAGCTCTGGCATGATCAAAAGGCTACCATGCCTGAGTATCACCCAGGACAGCTGGTGTGGGTTTTGGAGCCTATGGCTCCTAGGGCACTTCAGGCCAAATGGACTGGGCCCTATCCAATTCTGGAGAAAAAAGGTGAGGTCACCTACTTGGTGGACCTTGGCACCCCCAGGAATCCTCACAGGATCCTGCATGTAAACAGGATGAAACCCCACCAGGACAGGGCAGACATGACCATGCTGATGGTCACTGATGAAGGGAAGGAGGAGGAGGGTGAACCTCTGCCAGATCTCCTGTCCTCAAAGGCACAAGATGGGTCAGGGGAGGGAGTGGTACTCTCTCCCAAATTGACAGATCAGCAACAAAAAGACTGCAAACAAGTTTTGGGACAGTTTGCTAGTCTGTTCTCCCTGACCCCTGGACTCACCAATTGGTGTGTCCATGATGTTGACACTGGTGACAGCTTGCCTGTCAAGAACAAGCTGTACAGGCTGTCTGACCAGGTCAAGGCCAACATCAAAGCTGAAGTGGCTAAGATGTTGGATCTCAAGGTAATTGAGCCCTCTGATAGTCCTTGGTCCAGTCCAGTGGTACTGGTGCCCAAACCTAATCCCCAGGGTGGGAAGAAAGAATTGAGATTTTGTGTGGACTACAGAGGTCTAAACGCAGTCACTAGGACTGATGCTCACCCCATACCTAGAGCTGATGAGCTCATTGACAGGTTGGGGGCTGCCAAATTCCTGAGCGCATTTGATCTGACCTCAGGATATTGGCAGATTGCCTTAAGTCCAGGAGCTAAGGAGAGGTCAGCATTTTCCACACCAGAGGGCCACTTTCAGTTCAAGGTGATGCCCTTTGGCATGAAAAATGCTCCTGCCACCTTCCAACGGTTGGTGAATAGAGTCCTATCTGGGTTGGAATCTTTCAGTGCAGCTTATCTGGATGATATAGCTGTATTTAGTTCCACCTGGAAGGACCACCTGGTCCACCTGAAGGAAGTGCTTCAGGCCCTGCTTCAAGCAGGCCTGACTATCAAGGCAAGCAAGTGCCAGATAGGGCAAAGCTCAGTTGTGTACCTGGGCCACCTTGTTGGTGGAGGCCATGTACAACCTCTCCAGCCCAAGATCCAGACTATCCTGGATTGGGAGGCTCCAAAAACCCAGACTCAGGTCAGGGCCTTTCTTGGCCTGACTGGGTACTACAGGAGGTTTGTTCAGAATTGTGGGACCATAGTGGCCCCTCTGACTGAGCTTACCTCTAAGAAACAGCCCAAGAAGGTCATTTGGACCCCAGAGTGTCAGAAAGCTTTTGACACCCTAAAACAGGCTATGTGTTCAGCACCAGTGTTACTGGCCCCTGACTATAGCAAGGAGTTTGTAGTGCAAACAGATGCTTCAGAGGAAGGGATTGGGGCAGTGTTAGCACAAGTGAATGAAGAGGGCCAAGATCACCCAGTTGCCTTCATCAGCAGGCGACTACTCCCCAGAGAGAAAAAATGGAGTGCCATTGAGAGGGAGGCCTTTGCTGTGGTCTGGTCCCTGAAGAAGTTGAGGCCTTACTTGTTTGGCACTCACTTCCGCGTACAAACTGACCACAGACCTCTCAGATGGTTGATGCAGATGAGGGGGGAGAACCCAAAACTGTTAAGGTGGTCCATTTCCCTACAGGGGATGGACTTCACAGTGGAACACAGACCTGGGACTGCCCATGCCAATGCAGATGGCCTTTCCAGGTTTTTCCACTTAGCTGATGAGGACTACCAGGGTGTAGGTTAGTACCCATCACCTTTCATCTGGGGGGGGCAGTGTAGGAAAGTCCTCCTTTTTGCCCTGGTCACCCCCACACTTTTTGGACAGGTACTGGTGGTTACTGACTCTTGGCTGTGCCCTGGGTACTGCTTACCAGTCCCAGGGCCAGTGCTCTGTGTAAAATGGATATGCAAATTAGGCTAATTATAATTGGCTAAGTTAACCTACCTATAAGTCCCTAGTATATGGTAGGGCATGTAGGTTTAGGGACCACAGCATAGGTGGTGCTCACCTAGGTGCACTGCTGAGGTGCCCAGTGTCATTTTAAAAGCAGGCCTGCCTTGCTGGCTGCTTTTAAATTAAAGTTATATGCAAATTCGACTTTGGAATTAAAAGTAGTTCCAAAGTCTTAAACTACCTTATTTTTACATATAAGTCACCCCTAAGGTGTGCCCTATGTGCCCCTAGGGCTGGGTGCCATGTCACTAGAAGCAGGGACTTTATAAAAATAGATTTATAAACCCTGGTGAGGTAAAAACAGCCAAATTTGTTTTTCCCTCATTGAAGTAAATGGCCTTCATAGGCTAGAATGGGGAGACTTTATTTTAAATTTTAAAGTCTCCTTAAATGTTGCATACCAAGAATTTGGTATCAAATTAATTGTTGTAATAAATCCCACAACTTCCAGTTGTGGGATTTAATATAACTTGTTCAGGTAAAAAGTTTAGAGTTTACCTAAAAAGTTGCCAATTTCAGCCCTGCATTGTTTTTGCTACTGTGCTCTGATTGGCCAGCCTGCAGCAGCTTACTCAAAGCTGCCTTGATGAGGTGTGAAGTGGCCTGGCTTCACACAAAGGAATGTGCTTGGGGGAGAGAATCTCCCCTCAGCAGATGGTGAGGCAGGAAGGGGGAGGGCTGCCAAACTGGTCTTCAAAGGCAGAGAAGGACATCTGGAGCACCCAGCAACACCCCCACATCCTGCAACCCCAGACAACTAGGTGCTCCCTTGATTAGATTAGGAGAGGGCAGGAGAGGGGTGTGTTTATGATTTTTAGCCACACCAGTGGGTGGGCTCAGCCAGATGTAACCTCCAAAAATCAGATTCAGCCATGTTGGATTTTTAGAGACTGTTGCCTTCTGGGATGGATTTTTGCCACACTTCCCAGGAAGTGGTCATCACAGGGGGACGACCCTGTACCTGATTGGAGAACCAGGACCCCCCTGCTTTTCACCCAGGAGCAAGGATAAAACTGGCAGACCTGACCCCACACCTCAGATCCCTGCCAGATTTCAAGAAAAAAAGAACTAAAGGAGAAGAAGGACTGCCCTGCTGGACCCCTGGCCTGCACCTGGAACCTGCACTCAGAAGGACTGCACCAGATGCACACTTGGGCTTCACCACAAGAAGGACTTTGCCTGGCTTCAACTGGTTCAAGGAGGGACTCCCTGTTTGCTACAGGTGAAAAATTGCTATCCAGAGTCCCCCTGCACCAACTCCTGAAAAGTGACCAGCTGACCACTGTCCAGTGGCCAAAAAGGAGTTTGCGCCAGGTGCATTCTGGGAGTTGAAGTCCGCACCCCCCAAGGACCATCACAGAACTTCTGGACCCTTGGGGTGAGCTGTGGACCCCAAAAGAACCTTAAAAGAACATCTGGGTGAAGCCCCAGAAGTTTGGAGAAGATTTGAAACATTTTGTAAAAAAGCTCCAGAGAGGGACCGACCCGCCGCGGAAATTCTAGCCGGCTTGCCTCAACCGCGACCCGGCCTGACTTGGTGGTTCATCCCGGTAAAGAAAAACCTCCGAAAAAGAGACTAAGTCCAAAGGTAAAAAGTTGACCGGGACCTCCCAGCCATCGTATCCGAGAAGGGCTCCACGGACGTCGGATCAAGATCAAGGTTTACCCCGGTCGAAGGATTTTCACCTCGAAAAAACGACTAAGTCTCCACCGAGGAATCCATATATATATATATATTTGTATAT
The DNA here is from genome assembly GCF_031143425.1 of Pleurodeles waltl. Classification (NCBI taxonomy): domain Eukaryota; kingdom Metazoa; phylum Chordata; class Amphibia; order Caudata; family Salamandridae; genus Pleurodeles; species Pleurodeles waltl. The sequence goes on along the minus strand of NC_090437.1, from coordinate 2,569,069 downwards.
ATATATCCAAGAAAGAAGTGACTCAAACAGTTGATCTCACCAAAGAACAAAAATATATTTCCACTACAACGTTTCAGTTTCCGCCTTCCTTAGGTAGTACAAGATGGTTTGCTCATTGGCTGCACAGCTGACACTGCTGGATTTTTAAAAAGCATCATTAGTGAAGATTCCAATTGGAATGTGGAATCAATGCAGTCCTGAGAACTCTTCAGATAAGCAGATAAGTGGTATTGTAGCGATGTTCAGTCCATCTGGATGCAGTGATTTTAAATGGTACATCCAGAAGTCTTCTCTGATGTCCAGTAGTTCTTCCTTTAAGACATGTTCCACAGGGAGAATCTTGACAGATCTTCACAAAATTTTCCAAAAAACTGTGCCAGTAATTCTTGTTGCGCATGGAAAGTTTCTGGATTATCCGTCCAGCAGGGGCTGAGAAAAGGCTGGTCAAATAACGTGTGTGCTTCACATGTTAATTCCAAAAGGAGTTTTGAACACTACGACAGCCCGAAGTGCCGGACGGAATTACATCAAGCAGAAGATGTAAGAAAAGTGAAAAAGTGGTTCTGCATCCAATGCAGCTCCAATTTTTTGCGCTCCTATGTGCTCCCCTAACGCCACCATGTGTGCGCCATATTTAAGATACGGCACAGCATGGCAGTAGTTTGGGAACTAGAGTCAACATTTTTTATGCTAGTTTGGCGCTTTGCAGGATTAGTGTCAAACAATTTGACACTAATACTGCAAAGCACATTAAGACGCATTATAAATAATGGTGTTCCGCCTTTTAATTCCTGCTCTGCTTCCTCTAATGGGGGAACGCCTCCTGTTGCATACATTATGCCTAATGCTAATGTGGTGCTAGAGCTTCTTAAATCTGGGCCCACATTTGGCAGAAAGGTAGCTTTTGGCCTGGCTATCACACTTTTTGTTACTTGGTGTATATCCATTTAGTAGTTTTGGAGTTTTTAAACAAAAAATAAATTTGTATCTCTAGAGACGGGGATCCTCCTTGCATCCTCCACTGATCCGGTGGAAAAGCAAGGTCCTGATTGGCTGGCTGCAACCTTACAGGTTTCTCGCATTGGCTGGGGGTTTGGAATGAACCAGTGTAAAAACTTATAAGGGGTCAGGAAACAGGTATCCTTACCCCATAGGACAGATTGAGGTGTATCATAGGTACTCCTCATGGGCCAAACATTGCCTTTTTTGGCGGATCCATGGATTCTCAAATCCTCCTCGGATCCTGCTCAAATACAGAGGAAAAGCATGGCTCTAATTGGCAGGCCGCAACCTGACAGAAATAATAATGTGTTTGTTTAAAAATCCATAAAAATTCACTGAAAAAAACAAACTAGGATTGAGCAGCGCTGAACAGTTTCCCTCACAGCAGGTCCGAAGTAGTGGGGGTTACTGCAAGCTCACACTGAAGCAGTCAAGAAGGTCCAGCCCCCCAACAGAGATCTGCACCGACAGTCAGATGGCTCCCGCACTTGGCTCTTCTGCAATAACATGTGTGATCTGGAAAGCCTACAGTCACACAATCAAGGTCAGACAGTGCCGTGGGGACTAAGCCAGGCAATTCTCTTCCCACAGCTGCGCTCACACAAGGTCCCTTCATTCATCCCTGGGCACCCGGCTTGCAAAGCCAGGACCACTCTAACCAAGAGGGCTGCTGGGAAGCCCACAGCCCACCTCCACACATCTCCCGGTCGGGTCCTTTCAAAACTGGTTTATCTACTGTTCAATATTTCAGTCAGTGAAAAGGAAATATTAATCACACCTTATTCCAGGCTTTTTAACAAAAATCTGTGTTTAACAATGAATCAGATTTGTGTTAAACTTTATAATTGTGTGTGGTTAAAATCTGTGGGCACATTTTAAATGGACTTTGGCTAAATCTAACTAGGGCTCAGATTTACTATGATTGTGCATCGCAGTGGCATCAGGTTTGTGGTGCAGCCCCAATGCAACATCATTTTTGACATTTAATAACTCACACAAAGCCACTTTGCATGGATTTGTGTGTATTAATAAATAAACTCCATTGGGTAGGCATTACAAGGACTTGTATACCTTAGGTTTGCATCAAAATGGTGCAACTGCCCAACAGAGGTGTAGCAATAAGAAACTTTTTTATTTCTCATCATTACTTTCTCTTTCAATGTGCAGTCCATTTGACAGCACACATAAAAAGAGCAATATACCTCAAGGATTGTACTTGTGCAAAAAGCTGTGCCTTCCAGCACAAAAACAATCCTGCCAATAATATAGGAACCCTTGTATTATGGTGGAAGGGTGCCTGCATTGGCTCTAAGCAGGACAGTGTGTGTCAGTACAAGGAGAGAGCAGAAATGCTCCAGATTTTTGTAAATATGGAGCATGTCTTCCTTGCCCCCTTCACACAATACAGCACAGCAAGTTCCTGAACAGTGCTTTGTGAAATAATAATAACTATGCCTCTAGATGCTTACCACTGGAAAAAGCCTTTACCTTATTCAGTGAAACAACCTTTTGTATAGTGTCACTGCAAAAACATACTAATTTACATGGGAATCCAACTGAATATCAACAACAGAATATTGTTATGCCAAAATATCATATAGAGGACCACAATATTGTGAAGGTAGGTTACTACAGATACACATAGGTTTACTATACTTAACTCTCAATGTATGTACCTTGATAAATAAGTCTTCAAGGTACTTGAATGTAGAGTTAAGAATAATAAATCGATACCTGCCTATATACACTTACTTACTCGATATTTTGGTCTTCGATATTTTTGCCACAATATTTTGTCCTTACGATATTTTAGTCCTCAATATTGTAACATACAACTAATTTAAATATTGTGTATGTCTCACTTTTGCAGATTATGACCCTAAACATAGTCGGCTTAAATCACTAGTTATAGGTGATTTAGCATTGTTAAAAGTCATTTTTTAGACATGCCAAGAACGGTATCTTTCTATACGTGACGATTTAAGGTTACAGCAGTTTGGGTCTGCAATCACAGATCTGAAAACATGCTTTTAAAGTCATTCATGTGGGCAATGTAAATGAACATTGACGCTCACATGTGTCATCTGTTATACCAAGGCAGATGTTTTATGCCATTTTTCTGTAGACTTACTAAAAAGTTAAATGTACCAATTGGGTTTTAAACATGTTTATGGCTCAGATCACATGCACTGGGAACTGATTATATATTTTCTATTGTTATGAGTCAAAATCTAAAATTACATGGACTTCCATAAAGGCAAAAAGTATGGAGCGAACACAAAACAGTAGAATTTCCCTAGAACCAGTTCTAAATGTTGACTAAATGCTCAAACAAGAATATTTTTTTCCCGTTTTTTTAAGCAAGGCTGTAGGAATTTTAAGGGTAGCAAATAGTGAACCAAAATAGAGATTGAATGTCACTGATCCGGGGCCACAGAGACTCCTTCTTGTTAACATGTTGGCCCATTTCATAAGTGAATGCGAACTGAACAGAGAGAGTTGAACGGAGCACAAATTTTCAAGCTCTCTAAAAGCATTTACCAAATAAATGTTAACAACATGTGTGCAACAAATGCATGAACACAAGCTGAGGAAACACCTGAAGACAAAGTGGAAGAAAGGAACCTTAAGAGAGTAAAAAAGACACCACAGAAAAAATATCTCCCAAAAAATGAAGCAAACAAGTGTACTGTGCAGATTTTTATTCAGAAAAACAATAAAGTGGCAAGAAAGAAACGATGGTAGATCACAAAACAGATAAGTTTGCGATGCATTGCTACACACTGACTGAATACTTGCCTAAAACTCTGGTGCCAAGATGTCTTTTCCTATGTGACACGAAGAGCATGCCATCACTGTATGTTGATATGGGTTAGTACATTGTAGTACAGGGTATTCCTTTTTAGTGTGTTTCTGCTTGAGAAGAGCCCCCATCTGTCTTTCTGCAAGTGTTTTGTCTGGCGTCAGCATTTACAAGTACTCATTGAACATTTGTCATAAAATGCTTGCCCACCTGGCTTTGTAATTCTAGCCCAGAGACATCTTCAAAAGAAATCCGCTCCAAATATCAGATTACTTTGGAGAGTATTCTGCTTTTATCCTCAAGTAAGGTGTGCTGCGTAACAGAAATAAGGCAAGGCATGTCTTTTGTTGTGCTGGAAAGCTGAAAGTCATGAGAGTTTAAGAGTGTCTTTTATGGTATTTGCCTTGAGGGGCATGTCTGGACTATAGCTTGGCCAAGCCATGTCGAGCCTTCGGCTGCCATAGCTTCCTTGGGCATCCATGGGGGCCTGGATTTATTTAAGTACAGCCTGGTGTGCAAGCTCACTGTGCAGAGTAACACGACTGCCGCTGTAGTGTTACATTTCCTCAGGATGGATGACTTGAAAATGTTACCCCCAAAAAACTTTCTGCGGACACCTATGATAGCTCCCCCTGAAATGGAGCCACTGGTGAGATGTGAATTTGGCTGAGACCGTGAGATTGGTGTTTGCCACACATTGGTCAGGTGGTTATAATGCAGCAGTTTTGAAGTCTTCCCCAGATTCACCACATTTCGATTAATTGATTGAAGTTGGGGCGTGGCTTCTGCGTCGCACGAGATGGTGGCAGACTGCAGAGCTCCATATCATTGCGGAGCTTTTTGTTATATTTTAAAAGCCCTAAAGCTTGTGCAATACTTTCATGAGAACATTTCTCATGTTTCGTTTCGATGTGGCCTCATTTTGACTACACTGGAAGGCTTTTCTGAGTCTGCTTTTTTTTAACTACTGCGCTTGACATAATGCAGTGACCTTATACTTATGTGCTGTTGGGGCGTGGCCAAGATGGCGACCGCGACGGGTGTCTGAAACGCAGGCTCTGTCCCGGGCCCACAAAACAATCCTGTTCGGCGCCCTCAGAGGAATTTTCAAATGCAGAGGTGGAACCACGCAACCCTCCGAACGCTAGTGAGGGTATAGAGAAAGCTTGCGGTGGAGCGGGCGTGTCCCGGCGGTCCTCCAGACCGAAAGAGGCCTGGTGGTTGGCTGAAGCTGAGGCCTCGAGTTGCGGGAGTGGCTGGGGACCAGAGGCGGACGACCGGAGGCACCGGCGGGGGGTTGCTACAAACCGTGCGGCCCCATCCTACCTCCCCCCCTCCTCCTCCCCTCCCTCATGCACATTGTTTGGCGCTTCGGAAGGAGCGAGGCCTGCGGGAGTGGCCCAACGGACTCCCACTGCAATCCAGTAGGCGACAGAGAGTTGCCGGGACACGGATTGTGAGGGTCATTGCCGCTTACCAAAACAGTACAAAACTGTTGCAGTACTGCAGGAGATATCGGTGGTGCAGATTCCAGTGATTTCTCGTGTCTGCCTGCGGGGACGTGGGCAGACGTCAATAAGGCGCGGTGTCTTGGCAGCGGGCGAGGTCCCCCGGGGACCCTCCTCACCAATCAGGCACTAAGACTCGGAGAGTTTCTATCCCATGGCTACCCCCCTACTGCATCCCTTACTGGAGAGAGGAGCCTGTGGAGAACACGCAATCGAAAGCAGGAACCTGGTTTTGAACTACTGAGTTGCAGAGACAGGCGAAGTGAGAACTGGGAGCCGGCCCACACAGAAACTGAAAAGGGAGTTCTGCTCTCCAAAGGATTCTTGCAAAGGCGAAGCAGAGGAGATTATACGGAGTGACTCCACTCCGGATCGTGGGGGTAGCTCCATAGAGGAAGTTACTGCAAGAAACATACATTGGCACATCGGCCCAAATCACGGTGAAGTGACTCTGAGTAGGGGATATGGCTGGCAAATCCAAGAAAGCAAAGGCCCAGGAGCGGCCGGTGCCAGCAGAAACACCAGGTGAGCAGCAAACAATGCCCAGCCTACAATCCCTAGGTAAAACGCTGCAAGCCCACTCGACTCAATTCGAGAAAATACTTCAGGCGATTATGGACACCAAATCCTCACTAGAAAATAGAAATGACACAGTATCCCAGGACCTCAACCTACTAAGGGTGGACTATCCCAGCCTGTCGGCACGAGGTGGGACAGTAGACGATACACTGAGCGGGCTGAATCCATTAGCAATAGAAAACCAGAAACAAATCCAACGAAAGAACGCTGAAGTAAAGGTCCTATGGTGCCGTGCTGAGGAAGCAGTAGGCAGGTCCCAACGCAACAACGTTCACTTTTTGGGGTTTCCCGAAAGATCGGAGGGGCAAAACTCTGAACTATTCCTGGAGCAGTGGTTGATCAAGGGGGTGCTGCATGGTGCTCCCTCAAAGTATTTCTCAGTGGAAAGGGCACAGAGAGTCCCTGTGAGACATCCAGCCCCAGGGCAACAGCCTAGACCGTTAATAGCAAGATTTCTAAATTACAGGGACAGAGATGCAATACTGCAACACTTCCGCAGCAAAAGACCTGTACAACACGAGGGCTCCTCCATTACAGCCTATCCGGATTTTACCCAAGAGGTACAGAGACAGCGTAATTCCTACATGAAAATCAAACAACGGCTCCGCAAGCACAACATTAAATATGCCCTGATGTTCCCTGCTAAACTGAGAGTCATTTCGGAAGATCGAACACACATCTTTGCGTCCCCTGAGGATGCGTGGACATGGCTGCACGACAAAGGTTTGGCACAACCTCAGGAAGGACCGAGAGAGGATGAAGCATGGCTCACTCCATCGTCACGGAGGAGACCCAGGAAACGCTCAAAGGCCCAACCTACAGAAACACAAGCTGCTGCGGAGAGAGCAAAGGTGCTGAAGGAAGCGACATTACACACGCAGAACCCCTTTGGTGCACTACGGACTGATTCAAATGATCCACCAGTTCTGACTCAACGATACTGGAGGCACTTAGGGGCCCAAAGTTCACACCCAGATCCGTGGATACACTGTGACGATCAGAGGAGTGGATGGTGGTACTACATCGCTCCCCAAGAAACCCGGGGCGGAATGGTGGTAAACTGGTTCTGCGGATTTGGCCAGAACAGAAGGACATTGCCTTTATATATAAGTATTAGCTGGATAGCCCTATCCCTTTATATCCTAGTAATTTACAACATCGATATTAGGGTGTTGGTGAGGCCAGCACTCCGGGGACGCCGACAAGTGTGATCTATTTTTCTCAAGGGTGGGGGCCCCTCACAAGAGCCGCCTCCAAATATCAATATGATTCCCCAGAAGGTATCCATATGGATACAGTTTTTCACTGCTGAAAGTGTGTTGAAGATTTTGTTATTACAGATAACAGTTAGAATAATGCAAGTACAGCATAGTTGTTGGGGTTTGATTGGGATGGGGGAGGGAGGGAATGTTTCATGCTGGTTTAACAGGTCTTTTTAAATCATGCAATATTTTGCTACAGCTGATGGTTTATATTGAATAGCGGGGAAGGCGTGGACCAACCTGGGGCAAAATTGTAACTCAGGACATAACTCACACGCAAATTCTTCACAACATAACATGGCGCAGATTGCAACCCACGCTATGCATGAATACAATATAATCACGTGGAACGTACGGGAAATGGCGGCGCAGGGTAAGAGACACCATATCCATGCTCGCCTCAACGTCAGGGGATACATATTGCTATCCTACAAGAGACACACCTATTAGAGACCGATTTGGAAGCATTAAGGGGGCGCTGGGGCGGGAAGATTATGGGCACATCATACTCAGCCTATGCTAGCGGGGTATTGGTGTGGATTGCACAGGGGGTACCATATGTCCAACATACACATAGAATAGATCAGGGTGGTAGATATGTGGTAATAGAAGGGAAACTAGATGGTAGACAACTCACGTTAATAGGGATCTACGTCCCAAACAGCACGCTGCCTGAATTTCTGCACACACTAACACCAGCTCTGCTAGTTAATCCTGAAGCGCCAGCTGTGTGGGGAGGGGACTTTAACAGCACACCGGATATGGCACTTGATCGATCAATCCCAGCCCCGAAAGGACTGCCACATGGGAGCGTCAATGGTCTGCTACTGACATGGGCGGGAGACATGAGATTATATGATATCTGGAATATAGGACATCCAGCGCAAAGAGAATATTCATTCTACTCAGCACCCCACAAGGTATACACCAGGATAGACATTATATGAGGGACCCCTGATATATGCTCCCTGGTTAAGGACATTGGGTATCTGGTCAAAACACTGTCTGATCATTCTCTGCTAAAGATGACATACAGTGGGGGAGGAGACGCTCCATGATCCCCACCTGGCGCTTACAGGTGGAAGCTCTCCGGGATCAGGCTTTTAGGGAAGAGTTAAATACAACAATAAGATAGTATTGGGAAATAAATAGGAATTCCACAGACACAAGAGCAATGGAATGGGATGCCCACAAGGTCGTTGTCCGGGGGTATTGTCTGTCGGCTAGTTGGGGAGTTCCCTTCACTATGAGGTCGTTAAACTGGAGAAGGAGGTGGGAAATCTGGAAGTCGCAGTGGCATAAAACGGGGCATCATATACAGAGCTAAGTGACATGCGTATAAAATATGATGAGGCAGATTTAAGGCCCGCCACCATGATTACAACTATAATTTGATGTGATTACAAACAGGGGGAGATAGGTCGGGGAGATTGCTGGCATGGCTCCTTCAGGAGGACCGCCAACAAGCTCCCATAGGGTCCATACGCCTGACTGATGGAAGTATGGCCACCAGCCAGGAAGCAATCAACAAAGCATTCAAGGACTATTACACCGACTTGTACAGGAGACAGACAATGTGCACTGCCTAACAACTGGGGTCTTTTCTGGGAGGGATACCCTTAGCAAAATTGTCACAATCAGATAAATAAACCTTAGAGGCTCCTATAAAAATGGAAGAGCTAGAGGCTGTCATAATGCAAATGTCCAAAAACAAAGCACCAGGAATTACCAATAGAGTACTATATCACTTACTCAAGACACCTAAAATCACACATACTGGTGGTGTTTGAACAAGCGTGGACCCGTAGGATACTCCCGCCTACGCAAAGAGAAGCACTGATTGTAGTTCTACCCAAGCAGGGGCGTGACCCAACTGAAGTTAAATCCTATAGACCGCTCTCGCTCCTAAATTTAGATTGTAAAATTCTAGGCAAGGTACTTTGCAAGTAGGTTGGCTCCCATAATACATACCCTAATACACGAAGACCAGATTGGCTTTATCCCAAAACATAATACATTTTTGAATATTCGAAGGCTACTGAGCATAATGGGGGACACTCCGGCAGGGGTATATGATAATGTGGCGATGTCACTAGATATTGAGAAAGCATTCGACACACTAGGGCGGGACTACTTGTTCACAACAATGCAAAATATGGGATTTGGTCCTAGCTACATACGTTGGGTGAAGACATTGTATGCCAAATCCCGGGCCAGAGTGAAAACAGGTGGCATTTTGCCTGATAGTTTTCCAATTGGTAGGGGTACTAGGCAGGGATCCGTTGTCTCCCTTACTATTCGCCGTAGCGATGGAACCACTGGCAACCAAACTACGGGCGATAGGGGAGCAATGGGCAGTACTCAGTACCGGAATTCGCCACATTGTATCACTGTATGCAGATTATGCATTGATATACGTAAGAAGGGGGTGCAAAGTGGTACCTTTGGTGATATCCCTGCTGGAGGAGTATGGGAGAATATCGGGGTTGGTGGTGAACTGGGATAATTCCTGTGTGTTCCCACTGACTAACTGGCCTATGGAGAATAGAGAGACTGCTCTGGCCACCTGAAGTGGTGCTTCGATACATTCAAATACCTAGGATTTCATATTTACCACAAGCTTGGAGACTTGAGGGACGCCAATCTGTGGCTCGCACTGAAATCTATGAGGGGGTCCCTACGCTTCTGGTGCTCGCTGCCACTATCACTGTTAGGCAGAGTGGCAGTAGCGAACATGTTATTACTTCCCCTTCTTCTCTACTTTTTTGCAGCATTGCCGGTTGCAGTGCCCAAAAGCTTCTTTTGTGAGTTGAACACAGTATTATTGGGACTTATATGGGATGTGGGCAGAACCCGGGTGGCACTCACCACCCTGCATCGCCCATTGAATGAGGGTGGACTGGGCGCTCCTAATTTTTAATTATATTTAGCTTCCGCGCAATTACAATGGATATTAAACTGGATACATAGACCGGAAGCGGCAGAATCCACATGGATCAGATCACAGTTAAATGATACGCTGCTGGTTACATGGCTGTCGAGTGCCATAACGAAAGGGGCACCGGTAACCCATCAATGTTAGCCCCGCATGCATGCTGGACACGGTATATTCAAAAAGACCGTATGGGTGTTCCGTACTCTCCCCTTATCCCCTGGGACAGATCCCGAGGAAGAGTAGTGCACCTGGAATGTACTCTGCCACTATCTGGGCAGAGGCGGGGATACTAACAGTAGGTGACTTCTTTGGGAAGGGGTGTTAATGTCATTTGAAGCTATAAATGATCTCACGGCAGTGGGCCCAGGGCAATTCATGGCATACCACTCTATACGTTGCTTAATCAAGAAGGCATGGTCGACCCATGACTGGGAGCCAAATATCTCCCCCGCATTTCACCACATGTTGTTGAATGACACTCAAGTTAAAGTCATAACAAACTTATATAAGATTTTAAACAGATCTCTGGAAACTGGATTAGAGAATGTAAGGAATCGGTGGAACGCTGTTCTACTGGACCAGTTATCACACGAGGAGTGGTCACAAGCCCTCCAGCATGCTCGAAGGGTGTCTAGAAACCCCAGGTTCAGATACACCCAATTCAATTAAACACACCAGACGTACCTCTCAACTGCTCGGCTGAGGTGCATATTCCCTGTTTCTGACCCTCTCTGTCCCCGCTGTGGCCCCCCATCTGCCCATTACTACCACATGGTTTGGGAATGTGGTCCCCTTGAGTTGGAATGGCGGAGGATAGTGACTGATGTCTCAGAGATAACAGACCATTTGTTCCTGCTGGACCCCAGTTCTTGCCTATTGGGAGCTAGGACAAGGGGGAAAAAGCACAAATACATACATAAGTTTGCAGACTTAGCAATGTATAAGAGATTGATTGCAATAAACTGGAAAGCCTCTAAGGCACCAGATTTGAGAACATGGCGCGCCTTGACGCTGCGCTGGTCGCGGACAGAATAACAGGTTCTACGTAAACTATCAGACAAAGGTCAGATGCACACTGGATGTGATGCTTGGGAGTCATTTACCACTAAATTGGAAGTCAAAAACGATGAGCGCCTACCATGAAACCCATCACTACCATAGGGCCGAGGGAAGAAGACAACCCATACACAGGCCTGCACACATGTGAGGTAGTCATGCAGAATACACTCACTGTAAATGCACAAATAGACAGAAACTAATCCAGGGATTGGAAAGGATCAAAAATCCAGGGGTGGAGAGGGAAAGCCGTCGAGATCAGCATACAATACGTGAGCATATATTTTCACTTCTATAACTGCCCTCGGTGAAGAAAGGAACTGTTCACCAGCTGCGCATACGGAAGAAACAAACACGCAATTGGAATACACGTCACATTAGGAACAAATACATGTCACACTCCGCCACACACTACATGTAGAAGATAGATAACGAATCCCACCAATCCGCTGTTCATATCTTTATTTATAACTCATGACTCAGTTGCGCATTAAAAGTTAAATCCTGTACAATACAATCAGACTTAAGTTGTTGTAAATGTAATATGTTACCACGGATACATTAGATCCTATTGTTATAACTGGAGACTCAATTGACAATGTCTGTGCGGAAAATAATAAAAAAGATGTTTAAAAAAATATATATACTTATGGGCTGTTGTGAACCAGACATCTACTCAGGTACTGCTTTATTTTGGCAATATTTTCAGCTATGGGGTGGCCTTTGTAAGCCCATTCTTCATCCTGGAACCGAGGTGGTGAGCTCCTGTCAGACGTTGGGATAAATAATACTTTCATGCAATGCCTGCATTTTGTTTTTTTCAATTTCATCAATTTTCAGTATTAAGAGCGGTTGTAATTCATACTGAAGCAGGGAATGAGTCTATATACGTTGTCAGTCAAATAATAAGTCACTAAATGTGTTTAATAGGAACTGACTCTTTCTTTCTACACACTTTTGTTGTGCTGTACAAGTACCTCATCTATTTCCCTTTGTGTAGACATGCATAGTTTCTCTTGGATACTTCCCTCTACTGTACTACTCGTTTCCCTGGCCCAAATACTATTGTTTCACCATATACTTTCAAATAAATTTTCACATTCATATTAATACATAGTATATGGGCAGAAGCAGGCATCTTCAGAAGGTTTCACAGCATTTCCTGCAATCCGTCACAATGTCCAGTTATCTCATCGCTTCTTTGAAACCTTTTTCATCTGGAGCGAAATCTAAAAGGACCAAAAATGACCCCCCATCACCCATTATGTCACTTAACCCTGTCCTGGATACCACACTGGATGAAGTGAGAGGCCTTAAACCCTTTATGTCTGCCACCACTGAAAAATTACAACAAAATGATGATTGTTGGATTACTATGAAAAGCAAGATGTTTGAGATGGAGAAACGAGTTAGTGATCTTCAAGATGAGGTTCTTAAGATTTCTGTTCTTGAGCAAGAAATTCAAAAACTTAAAATCCACACTGAAGATCGTGAAAATGGAAACAGAAGGAATAATCTTCGCCTGTACGGTCTACCTGAAAATCTTGAGCTAAGATCTTGCTTTTTTTTTTTAATTCTTAACGAGCTTTCTAGGTATCAATGATTCTCCACCTTTGAATATTCAATGAGCACACCATCTTGGACACTTTCATCCGCACTCATCTACACCAAGAAGCCTCATAATGCTATTTCTGGAATTCACTGACCTCTTGCGTGTTTTGAAAGCTGCTAAAGAAAAACATCAACTTCTCTGGTCTCTGCATAACATTTTCATCTCTCAAGATCTATCGAATGCAACAAATGCCAGAAGGACAGAATTTCTTGCTTTCCAACCTCAAAGGAGGCAATTACATTTATGTTACGGTATTCCACACCCTTGTACATAAGAAATTGCTTAAGAGGGCACTTCAAGATCTTTGGATCATCCTGTGAAACTGAAGTCATTGCTTCAAAGTATTTCGTCACGTACTTTAAATGCCAATACCTAATGTTATTATTATTATTATTTTATGTTATATATATATATATATATATATATATATATATATATATATATATGAAAGAAAAGATGTCCTGATCTGCGTGTTACGGCGCACTTAATTCTCCGGTGGTGCTGGTTTGAGGCAGGACAACCATATTTTCAAAAAACAAGATTCTCTTTCTGTTTTAGCAAGAGAAAACCGCACTCTGTCGTTGTGCCAAAAATACCTTAACTTTTAATACATTAGTGAGATCATAAACAAACAAACAGGAATCCCCTGACGCGTTTCGGTCTCACCAGACCTTGTTCACAGGTGTTTCCTGTGTGCTAATTTCGGCGCTTAAAATAAAGTACTCCAAAGTAACAGAAAAAATACTCAAGTTACACCACTTATCAAGGGTTACTCCATAACATCACTAAATATATATACTTTAACAAAGAAAAATTAAACGTTTTTCTATATACATATTTACCAAATTGTAACAGTGTTTTGACTACAATCCAAGGTGTTTTTCACTGAGTTCCACATTGCATTATGTTTTCTTTTTATCATAAACAGTGTCTTTCATTTTATTTTCAGTTTTTTTGCAACTCTTTATCCATATTCCAGTCCCACTTATCACCTTACATCCCAGTATTTTTAATGTTGTCTCATGGAATGTTCGTGGTCCAGGACACCCAACTAAGTGACAGAAAGTACTTTCTCACTTGTCTAAATTCAACCCTCATGTTACCTTTTTACAAGAAGCCCACTATCATGATGTTGAGTCACTTAAGTTAAAAAGCCAATGGGTAGGCCAAATTGTTTTGCTATCCTATTCCATAAATCTCTAAATGAACAGATTTTGTCAACTCAGTGTGATAGTGACAGACAATGGGTACTGGCCAATATAATTATTTTTAATAAGCAGATATCTTTCCTAAATATTTATGGCCTGGTCAAATCTGATCCTGCATTTTGGACCTCCATTAATATACAGTTGGCTAATATTGATAATCCCGACATCATTATCACTGGGGATTTTAACCAATGGCTTGATCCTTTTACTGATAGGAAATCCAAATGTAAATTTAACCTTGATAAATCCCACAAAGCATTTCAATCAGCCATTGCCTCTCATCCATTGTTCGATGTCTGGATGATTTGTAACCTTGATGCTTCTGAATTTATGTTTTTCGCTAATGTTCAGCATACCATGTCAAGGAATGCTTATATTTTAGTTACTAAATGCTTATTACCCTCCATTCAATCCTCAGAAATTGGCTCAATTTCTATTCCTGATCATGCACCTGTTTTATCATCTTTTGATTTACCTTTAAATATTTCTAAATCTGGGTGATGGAGGTTCAATAATTCTCTTTTATTAGACACAAATTTCATTACCTGAGCCAAAGCTTTTATCGCAGAATTGTTTCAATTTAGTCAGCTTAAAGATACCTCTATTTCAAATAATTGGGACGCTTTTAAAGCATCTTTCCATGCTTTTACTATTTCATTGTTTGTTAAGGGGAAAAAGAATATAAATTCTCAATATTTTACATGACTTCAACAAATTAAAGTACTCGAACATTCTTATTATACTTCTAAATCCTCATCTACTTTACTTGAATTAATTGCAGCCAAATCTTCCCTTAATAAACTTGCCTCTATTAATGCATGTAATACCCTGCTTAAAGTTAAATCGAAGTATCATGGTGGCCAAAACTAAGCTGGTAAAATGCTAGCTAATTATTTAAAGATTAAATCTGAACGCAAAAACACTGGACTAGTTCATAATGAACTCACCAATACAATGGCATTCTTTGACTCTAACAACTCTAATATTTTACAAAACTGCTATAAATCCTTATACACCGAAGACATCAATACCTCTGAACATGACATTAAAACATTTTTTAGTGACCTTTTCAAACCTCCTAATATAGCTGATAATTTTAACAGTCTTGAAGCTGACATAATTCTTCAAGAAATTTTCGATGCCATTAAATCTTTAAGAAAAGCTAAAGCCCCCGACCCAGATGGTTTTTCTATTGAACTAATTTCCTCTTTTTCTCCAATGTTTGGTACCAAACTCTTTGAACTTTTTAATTCCTTTATTTCTAATTCAAAATCTAGTGGTTCTTTTTTGGAAGCACTGATTAAGCTTTTTGCTAAACCAGACAAAACATCATACCATTTGCACTAATTATCGTCCCATTTCTTTAATTAATCATGATTGCAAAATTTATGCTAAGATTTTAGCATCACGCCTTGAATCCTTAATTCCTTATATTGCGAAATCTGATCAGTCTGGTTTTGTTAAGGGCAGGTTTGCTGCTGATAATGACAGATTATTTTCTAATATTTTGAAATCTGCTAGGAAGTTTAAATCCCTTCTTGCTGCCTTATCTCTAGATGCTGAAAAAGCTTTTGATTGCATTAATTGGTATTTTATGGTTAATACTCTTCAATGGTTTGGTTCTGGCCCTCATTTTATTTCATTCATTAAACTATTATACTCTGATTCCCGTGCCAGTATTTTTGTAAGTGGATGTTCTTCCCTATATTTCACCATACATAGAGGTGCCAGACAGGGTTGCCCTCTCTCCCTTTTGCTTTTCATTCTCTGTTTAGAACCTTTTCTGGAACTTAACCGTACAAGTTTATTTCTGGTTTTACCGATAATTCCCTTGAAATCAAATTATCAGTTTATGCAGATGATATTTTATTATATATGTCTAATCGTCAATCCTCCATAACACCCTTTCTAAATGAAATTGAACTATATTCTAATATTTCTGGCTACAAATGAAATTTCTCTAAAACAGAAATCTTAACTCTGAACTCTCTATGTTACCAATGTATGTTCACTAATACTAATTTTACCTGGTGTTCCTCCAATATTAAATATCTAGGTATCTGGTTCTCTCCTAATATTTCATATATCATTTGTCATAACTTTAATATTTTAAGAAGTAAAATTCAAAACTCTATACTTATCATGGTGGGGACGATTGGATACCCTCAAAATGATGATTGTGCGCCATGTCCTCTATATACTTTCCTTTTAATATACCAAATTATTACACTTCTATTTGTCCTAAATTCCTATGGAATAATAAACACTCTCTTATGGCTGGGTCTAAGCTAAAACGTCCTAAGAATAAAGGTGGTGTTCGTTTTCCTGATTTCAAATTGTATCACTCTGCATTTTTTATTCAACAGTTTTATGCCTTAATCAATACCTCTTCTATTTCCCCTATACCCAGTTGGACTGTACTTGAAAGAATACCACTCAAGGACTTATCTTTTAAAGATATTATTTTCATGTCTAATTGTTCCAGCATTTCTAAATATCCAATTTTAAAATACTCCCAACATTTACTACGTACAATATTTTTTGAAGGTTTCGATTTTCATCAAAAATTCCTTTCTTCATCTATTTGGTATAAAAAGGTCATGAAATTGTGCCATACATCTTTTTATTTTAAACACTGCAAAGAAAAAGATATTTTGTTTGTTCATCAATTAATAAATCATCATTCTGTTGTACCTTTTACTCACCTGCAAACTCATTACAATCTACCAAACTGCTTCCTTCAAGAATATAAGCTTATATCTCATATACTCCAATCTTTTATAACTACCAATAATTTTGCATCATCTCTTATACCTATTACACCTTCTTCACCTGTTGAATAAGGTTTGGCTAAAATTATTCAATGCCTACAAAGCTGCTCGTATTACACAACCTTTATTTTTTATTTACAATAGAGCTGTTATGACTCCTCGTTATATTGCTAAATTTGATTAAAATTCGTCCTCATTATGTTGGTCCTCTTCTTTCTCCATCGGAACTTTAACTCATCTTTTATAGGATTGCCCTCTTGTCTTCAATTTCTGGAAGGATATGTGGTTTAAATGCACACATATATTTAAACATAATGTCCAATTATCTATTCAAAAAGTTTTCCTGGGCACTAAATCTCCTGATTTTATACATATCTCCCCTAACCCTAAGTTGCTTGACCTTTTCATTGCTCTTGCTTTCAAAGTTATACTTGCATGCTAGAAAGACACTTCTAAGCTATATGTTTTAACGAGGTGGAACTTTTTTTGTGATGGGCATAGACTATCTACCGTATCTTCATTGAATACTTACCAAAAGATCAAATATGCTCTTTACTTACATCCTTTCACTACCTACCTCTCTTCCCACTTATCTATACCCTAATCTTTATTCTTCCTTTTCCTCCTGTCTTTTCTTACTTTTCCTCATCTTTCTTTTCTTTACAAAAAAAATGAACGAAATGATTCTGCTTATTTTTAATAGGTTGATTTTTCTAGATATCAAATTTCTTAATTTATCTGGTTTTACTGTTTTACATATTTGTTATTTTATCTCCTATTTCTTATAAAAATAAGCATTTTATCATTCATTGTTCAATTTTCCAATAAAAAATACTCAACTAAAAAAATTGATTGAAGTTTAGGAGACATTCAAGGATTCGTTCTGAAACAGTTCCATAAGTTTATTTCTACTGTGTTGTATTTTGTGGAACTGTGACGGAGAAGCAGAGATGCCTTCTGGGTTTCATTTGGGTGGTGAGTAGATATTTTCTGATATTTGCTTTTGTGGTTTTTCTCCATCTCTTTGGACTAAATACTAATTGGAGGCAAATATGTAACCTTTATTGTGCACCACTTATATAGTTGTCTTGTGTCTTCTCTTACACAGTCATTAAGTGAACAGAAGATATTTCACATGTGACTATAGTTAGACAGTAATTGAGAATGGATAGTTGTTACATAAAAGTTAAGGTTACAATTACCTGCTTCCAGCAGTGGAAGACTCAACCAGTGTATTGATTAGATATGTAATTTCAGTGATTATTGCAGAGAAAAGTAATTGATACAGGCATTTGGAAAAGGCTGTCATCTTTGATAGCTTTGCGGCCTCAGTTATTGAGTTCCATGGACATTTAGATGGAAAATTATTAGTTAGTAAGGCTTGGGAAAATAGGAGTATGAATAGTTTTTGTTGAAACATTGTCTCATAATGACATTACTTTTCCTTGGCTAAAGCATTGTACATTATTATAGTGTTCTTGACCCAGGACGGAGACATGTTTTAGTGGTTTTGATCTAATAAGTTAACTTGGCCCTCATTATGACTTTGGCAGTGTATAACCTAAACTGCCGAAGTCCCGCCAGCCACAAGACCGCCAGGGAAGGTGGTCATCCGACCGCCATATTATGACTGCTGGTGGCTCTCCATCAGAATTTGGGTGGAGAGCCACCAGCAGCCATACTGGCGGTCGACAGTGCAGTGGCGGCTGCCCCGCTTGCACTGCCATGTCATCACAACACTGCCACACCTATTACGAGTTGGTAATAGGTGTGGTGGTGTTGTGGTGATGCGGCATTGCAGGCAGAGCAGGCCCCAAGGATCCCGTTCCCTCCCGGACGTCCAGTGTGTATAGGTAAGTGCGCGTCCGAGTGTGAGGGGGGGTGATGAGTGGTGTGTGCATGCATGGGGTGTGTGTTTGTAAGATTGGAGGAGGGTGATATTTGTGTGCATGTATGTGTGTGATTGTGAGTATGTGATTGTGTGAATGGATGTGGGTGGTGGGAGTGTGTGCGCGTGTATGTGTGTGTCTGTATGAGTGTGTGAATGTGTGATTGCATGTGTGTGTGTGTGTGTGGTGTGTGCATGATTGGATGGGGTGGGGGTCTCTAGGGGCTGAGGAGAGACCGTGGCTGTGCGGGGGGCTGGTGGGAGTCCCATACTGGCGACAGGAATGTAAATTCCTGTCGCCAGTTTCCTTTCCACCAGGGATTTACTGAAGGTGTTGCTGCCAGGGAATCCCTGGTGGAAAGGAGACTCCAAATACCATCAGTGGACTGCCCTGGTGGTAGAGGTGGTCAACTGTCTGCTTTGCAGCCTGTTCACCGCCGTGGTCATAAACTTGTAATAGGTGTGGCAGTGTAGTAATGACGTGGCGGTGCAAACAGAGCAGCTGCCACTGCACCTCCGACCATCAGTATGGCTGCTGGCAGCTCTCTGCCTAAATTCTAGTGGAAAGCCACCAGCGGAGAGCCGCCAGCAGTCATAATATGGCGGTCGGAGGTGCAGTGGCGGCTGCTCCGTTTGCACCACCACGTCATTACTACACCGCCACGCCTATCACAAGTTTATGACCCTGGCGGTCTTGTGGCTGGGGGGACTTCGACGGTCTAGGTTATAGATTACCGAAGTTATAATGAGGGCCTAAATGTGGATCAATTGGAATAAAACAATGATCACTTCCCTGCACGTTTGAATGCTCCTGGTATTAAAGCTGTGTTTCAAGAACTGTAAGCACAGCTTGTGCAGACATGGGCAGGTGCAACTTAAAGGAATAAGGGCCAGATGTAGGTAGCCGTTTGCATGGTGCAAACTGCGAGAATTGCAGTTTGCGCCATGCAAACAGCCTAACGCGATGCTCATTCCCAAAGTGCGAGTCGGTACCGACTCGCAATTTGGGAATGCGACTCGCAAATATGAAGGGGTGTTCCTTCCTATTTGCGACTCGCATCGCAATTAGAATTGCTTTGTGACCACGAATGCGGTCGCAAAGCAACTCGAAGTTACCACCAGTGTCACACTGGTGGTAACTCATTCGCAAAAGGGAAGGGGTCCCCATGGGACCCCTTCCCCTTTGTGAATGTCGACAAAAATATTTTTTCCTATGGACCACTGCCTACTCTGAAAAAACGAAACCAAATGGTTCCGGAAGTTTTTTCATTTTGTAACTCCTTTTCCTTTAAGGAAAACGGGCTGCATAATGAAAAAAAAAACCTGCTTTATTTAAAAAGCAGTCACAGACATGGAGGTCTGCTGACTTCAGCAGGCCACCATCCCTGTGAGTGTAGGGACTCGCTATGGGGTCGCAAAATACGACCCACCTCATGAATATGGATGAGGTGGGTCTTTGCGACCCCATTGCGAGTTGCAGAAGGTGTCTGAGACACCATTCTGCATATGCTTTTGCGATTCTGAAATTGCGAGTCGGTGCGACTCGCAATTTCAGAATTGCAAAAGCATATCTTGCCACATCTGGCCCTAAGGTCCTCTTCTTTGGTACTGCAGTGCCTGCACAATGCTGAACTTGTTTGTTTCCATACCGGTTTTGATGAAATACCAGGGATTGCACCTATATAGGAGGAAAAAAGTATGTTTAAGCCTTTATTGCAGTTATTTTTTTTATACCATGATGCAGCAATTTCTTCGTGAAAGGTGTCCCTGGTCTAGCACTACAGATGGAATTTTGGGACATTAATATTAGGTGTAGGAAGTTTCAACCTAGAGATGGGCCCTACCAAGAACAGACTGGCACCTATCTTCATATTATCAGGAACTTGAACAAACTGAACGTTACTTGTATTTTTGTGGATGGGAGCCCTATGACAATTAAGCCACACCCATGTATTCAATTATTAACCTAACAGGATAAGCACACCACCAAAGGATATTACAGTGTCTGAAAAACATGCTTTTTTATCACGTATTAAAATCACACCTGCAAACAGCTCCTTGAGATCCTACAGGTGATTAGCCGTACTTTAGAAAACACTGATTGAGTGATTGATATGCGTCTTCATTTATCAGATTACTAGATGGGCCTTATTTATGATGATTCTAATGAATGGGCTGCGATGGGGCAAGTATGTCCTCTTTATTGTGTACAGTTATGCCTTCTGTCCTGCATGCACAAACTGTAAGTTTGGACATATGTATGTACACTAATGGATTTGATACCAAACCCACATCACCTGTCTTTTAACTCTGTATGAAAGTGGGCTTCTGACCCACTTATTGTTCTTGCTCCAAATTCCCTTTAAGCATGGAGGGGTACTTCTCAGAGTGCCATAAGACTATTGAGAAACCCGGGTTGGTATATGCCTGACAGCCAACTCCCCAGAGGTGTGAGGAGATTCCCTAGAGGCTGATCCACAGTAAGAACATCTAACTTGTGCTAGGAACCAAGGCATCCTGTGAGAGCGAATAGAAAGGAGTGTGCCAATCCTTCAGGTGAAGCTGACTGTTGGAAGCTGCTGAAGCAGTTAACCTTGGTGGTGCAATCCGTCCACCATAGACTGCATGATTAGCATAATCAGGCTAGCCAATCTGGCTTCCCAAACATTGAAGGAGCACCAGCATTTGCCAAGTGTGTTGACCATCCTTCGCCATCATCATCAACACAAGCTTTATTTGATCAATAGACCATCAAAGAGATACAACAATAAATTTCATCATCATAAATAAATAAATAATTTGGTACAGTCCCGTTCTAAAACCAATATCTAGCTATAATAGTACTCCAATCGCCCAATCTTTAAAACCCATTAAAAATACTTTTTTACATAAGAATTGCGTAAGCGCCATGCTGCCACTAAAAATATTCTAACAGCGTAAATTAAAACATTAGAGCAGGGGCTTTTTAGGAGCCTCAAGGCTAAAACATATTTCCTTATCTTCATTTCCCAGCAGATTTTGCGGATCCATTTAGACCTGGGGAATGAATATGCAGGGCAAAAAAACATAAAGGGTGTCATTACAACCCTGGCGGACGGTGTTAAAGTGGCGGTAAGACCGCAAACAGGCCGGCAGAAAAAAAAGGGAATTATGACCGTGGCGGAAACTGCCAACAAAGACAGCCACTTTAACACTCCGACCGCCACGGCGGTACAGACAAACAGCGCAGCGGTTACCGCCAACAGACAGGCTGGAGACAATGTACCGCCCACACTATTACAACCCGCCAATCCGCCACCTTTTCTGGGGCGGATTCACCACGGATAAAAACATGGCGGAAACAGCTTTTGCTATGGGAAAATGCTCACCTGAACACATCCCACGAGGAACGAGGACACCATGGAGCCCGAACTCCAAATACTCCCTGCGCTTGTTATTCCTGCTCCTTTACGACCAACAGCTACGTAGGCGCAGAAGATACCGGTGAGTACTGCACCTACGACACGGGGAGGGGGGAGGCAAAAGTTAGGGGGACACCCACCAAACATCCCCACCCCCACCCTCGCATATCACAACATACACACCAATGCAGTCACAAAAATAACAGTAACAACCCACAATCCCCCCGGAAGAATGAAAACACAATGCGAAATTGGGGCAAACATTGTAATGTGCCAATATACATGTCATAAAAAAATATACAGATATATATATCTCAAAATCACTCTTATTTACACATACAATCTGATAAGTAGTGCAGATATGTACACAACAATGTCCGTGCACCAACAGTCCAAAAATGCATGGGCGAGGCACACAATAGATACCTGACCAAAATCGGAGAGAACACTGCTGGGGCATCAGATACAAATAAAACAGGCACCTCAGGGGGAAGGGAACTGGGGGGCACCTCAGCCAGATGAATGCGAATCCAGATCCACGACGGGGCTCCATGCCCATTGATGTATCCTGGGGAGTGCAAAGCCACAGTCTCTCAAGTCTTTACAGTGGGTGGTTTGCCCACTGTGCCATCCTGGGGAGTGCAAAGCCACAGTCTCTCAAGTCTCTACAGTGGGTGATTTGCCCACTGTGCCATCCTGGGGAGCGCAAAGACACAGCCTCTCAAGTCTCTACAGTGGGTGGTTTGCCCACTGTGCCATCCTGGGGAGTGCAAAGCCACAGTCTCTCAAGTCTCTACGATGGGTGGTTTGCCCACTGTGCCATCCTAGGGAGTGTAAAGCCACAGTCTCTCAAGTGGATAACAGTCTCCACTGGTTCTGGAGGGGGACTGGTGCCCAGACTGGATGAGTCTCCACGTGAAAGTACCTGTCCTGTCAATGTCCCAGCTGCACATGGGATAAGGATGCCTGATGTGGCGGTCCATTCATTCCTACACGGTGCATGCCCTGTTCAGCGGTGCTTTGCCATGGCGGTTCAGGACAGTTCAGCGGTGCTTTGCCATGGCGGTCTTTGTCCTGTTCAGCGGTGCTTTGCCATGGCGGTCTTTGCCCTGTTCAGCGGTGCTTTGACATGGCGGTCTTTGCCCTGTTCAGCGGTGCTTTGCCATGGCGGTTCAGGACAGTTCAGCTGTGCTTTGCCATGGCAGTCTTTGCCCTGTTCTGCGGTGCTTTGACATGGCGGTTCTGATATGGACATTGGTGTGTGGCATGACGATCTCCACACTGGACATTGGTGTGTGGCATGACGATCTCTACACTGGGCATTGGTGTGTGGCATGACGTTCCATCATTGCCCAGCGGGGCTGTGGCATCCTGGCCCCTCCTGGCCTGTGACTCCGGCGGTGGTCTCCTGACCAGGGACGATACTTGTGCCCTCCTGGGCTGTGACTCTGGTGGTGGTCTCTGGACCAGTAACGATACTTGTGCCCTCCTGGGCTGTGACTCCGGCGGTGGTTTCTGGACCAGTGACGATACTTGTGCCCTCCTGGGCTGTGACTCTGGCAGTGGTCTCTGGACCAGTGACGACGGTGCTGGCGGTTGTGTCTGGACCGCCGGAAATCATGGCGCACTTCTCCCCCGTGACACTGACAACAGGCTGGGCAGACTTCCTCTGGACCTTCCCCACCTTTGTTGGAGTTACAGCTGACTCACCAATCCCCTTCGATCCCATGTCACTTGTTGTCCCACCAGGGGTCTTAAGACGGTCCCGTCGTCCACTCTCCATTTTCAGAGACTTTACAGGGGGTGGGCTGCCAGTGCCTTGGCTCCAGGTCCTACTGCCTGCCCTGGTGGCCGGTGCACTCCAAAAACCTGGAACACGCACCACTGGTACTGGAGGCTTTTTGGCTGAGGCGCTACGACGGGACTGATGAATTGGAGGGGGGGGGTGGGGGCAAAAAGGTCAATTTGACAGAGGGACAGTTTCTGACGAACACTGGGATAGGTAGCTGGAGGGGGTCTGGGAATGGAGGAAGAGGAGGTGGTTGTAGGAGGTGTCACTTTAGGTGTTTTGGGTGCAGGTGCAGGTACTGGAGGCTGTTGTGAGGTGGATGGATATTGGGTGAGTGATTGCCGGCGTTTGTGTACTTTGGGAGGGGGCATCACAGACACACTGGGAGAGGACACAGGGGACGTGTAAATGAGAGTGGAGGTGGTGAGTGCAGGTGAGCGGCTTGTGGTGCTGGGTGTCCTGGTGCGAGTCCTAGTGCCTGTAGATGTGGTGCATGCAGGTGTGTGTGTAGACGAGACTGGGAGGGAGGAGGGAGAAGAGGAGGAGGGGGACACAGTGGAGACAGTGGATGTTGCTGTGCCTGTATGTGGGTGAGGCTTGCGTGAGTGCCTGTGGTGTGTATGGTGCCTATGTTTGCTTAAGCTACTTGTGTGTGTTGACTTGTGTGCATGCTGGTCTGTAGGTGTGCTTGGGATGGGCTGGGGTACAGGAGATTGGGTCTGGGTGGAGGAAGTTGGAGGGGGGAGGCTAGACACAGGGACAATGGCTGCCCTCAGTACTGAGGCCAGAGATTGCAGGGTTCACTGAAGGACAGCCTGACCAGAATGAATGCCTTCCAGGAATGCATTACCGTGTTGCAACTCCCTTTCTACACCCTGGATGGCATTCACAATGGTAGACTGCCCAACAGTGAGTGACCTGAGGAGGTCAATGGCCTCCTCACTGAGGGCAGCAGGGGTGACTGGGGCAGGGCCTGAGGTGCCTGGGGCGAAGGAGATGCCCACCCTCCTGGGTGAGGGGGCACGGGGTGAACGCTGAGGGGCTGCTGGGAGGGCGGTGCTGGTAGGGGAGGTGGCGGCTGTACCTGTAGAGGTGGGGTGCACAGGTGGTGCCGCCACCACAGGGGAGCTTCCATCGGCGGATGAGTCTGTGTCGCTGGTTGGTTATCCGGTGGCCGACGTGAAGCTCCCCTCGCTCTCCGTCCCACTGGTGCATTCAGAGTCTGTGGTGTGGCCCTCCATGGCCATGTGGGATGCAGCTCCCTCGTGCTCCGGTGCCACTGTACCTCCGCCTGATGATGCTGATGTACAAAAGGACAGGGAGAGCAGGAAAAGGGGGAGAGACATAAGAAAGAGAGTTTTAGTGCATGGCATGCCGCTACAGTTGGCAGACAAGACAGACGCAGCAGCCCCCTGCATCACTCCGTGCTCCTGACCTCTGCACATGCAATTTCTGGGACATGGCCTACATGGCAATGGTGGAAATCTGCGCACATGGATGCCAAAGGGGCAACTATACCTCAACTTGCCACTCTGCTGAGGTGGGGTTGAGTGCCACATGGCCTACATTATGAGGGGCCTTGCCTAACTAACTCACCCTGGCCTAGGGACACCCACAGTCCACCTTCCCCACCCAGACACCTTCACTGCACGCAAAGTCCGCTGAATGACGTTGTACTCACCCCCTTGTGTCTGCTGTGATATCCTCAAGTGCCCATCCAACTCCGGGTAGGCCACCGGCAGGATCCGGAACATCAGGGGGGTCATGGTGCAAAGGGCACCCCTCCCACGTTGGGAGGCCATCCCCAGCTGAGCCTCCGCCGTCTTCTTGCTGCAGCGGCGAATGTCCTCCCATCTCTTACGGCAGTGGGTGCCCCGTCTCTGGTGGGCTCCCAGGGTCTGGACCTCCTTGACGATGGCGCGCCAAATGTCCCTCTTCTGGTGGGCGCTGACCTACATGACATACACAAGGAAAGAGGAACAGTCATTACCAACTGCACCGTCAATGTGAGTGGCCCCCTCCCTACTCTGGCCATGTGGCCTATTCATTCCCATTCATAACTGATCTATGTACTCTGCCCCCTTCCCTCTTCCACCCAGCCCTCTCCACCCAGGCCTAGCCCATACAACGTGCTCCCTGTGTACTCACCTGTTGGTCTGGAGGACCGTAGAGTAGCGTGTACTGGGGGAGGACCCCATCCACAAGTTTCTCCAACTCCTGTGCAGTGAAGGCATTCCCCAGACGCAGAAGCCATAGTCGCTTCCAGACCGAGGTCACAGCAGCACTAGCAGTGTAGGTCCTCTCCTGTCCAAGGTCAGGTATCTAGTGATTGAACCGATAGAAAATGGCGGTGATGTCTGCAGCGGTGCGCATCATCACCGCCGGCGCACCTGTTCATTGGCTCCTGGGACCCATAGGGTCCAATGTTAACCAATGCAGCATTAGGCCGCGGTCTACGACCGCCTACCGCGACGGTGTGCAACGCCAGCGCAGTTACTCCACAATCCCATTGTCCCAGTTCAGAGGTCAGGCAGCCGCCATTTCAGGGGCCCACATGGCTTCATTTACTACTGCGTCAACCATAGCTAGGCCTATACTCAACACACATACAGGAAGGCTTTTTTGTCTGGTGTAGTCTTGTGTGTAACTGTGGGTACATACCTGGAGGAATAGTGACTGATTCTTCGCTGTTGTCCTTCCTAGGCACCGTCAGCTGGGACATATGAGAAGATGGCGGAATCCTCCGGTGTACCGACCACTGGTGGACCTCTTGGCAATGGAAGAAAGACATATCATCGTCACCTACCGGTTTGACCGTGCCACAATCCAGGAACTATGTACCCAGTTGCAGCCAGACCTGATGTCACCGATCCGCCATCCGACTGGAATCCCCCCTGACGTGCAGGTGCTGTCAGTGCTCCATTTCCTTGCAAGTGGGTCATTTCAGACAACAGTGGCCATGGCATCAGGGATGTTCCAGCCTATGTTTTCCAACGTGTTGTCGAGAGTGTTGTCTGCCCTGCTGAAACACGTAAGGAGATACATTATTTTCCCTGAGGTGGAGGATTTGCCTACAGTGAAAGGTGACGTCTATGCCCTTGGACATATCCCGAACGTCATAGGTGCTATTGATGGGACCCATGTAGCTCTGGTCCCCCCCGCAGGAGTGAACAGGTGTACAGGAACAGGAAGAATTATCATTCGATGAATGTCCAGATGGTCTGTTTGGCAGACCAGTACATCTCGCAGATAAATACAATGTTCCCTGGCTCAGTTCATGACGCCTACATCCTGCGGAATAGCAGCATCCCTGATATGATGGGTTAACTCCAGAGGCACCGTGTATGGCTATTGGGGGACTCTGGTTACCCCAACCTTTCCTGGCTATTGACCCCAGTGAGGAATCCCAGGACCAGGGCAGAGGAACGGTACAATGATGCTCATGGGCGGACTAGGAGGGTTATCGAACGCACCTTCGGCCTTCTTAAGGCCAGGTTCAGGTGCCTCCATATGACAGGTGGATCTCTATTCTACTCACCGAAGAAGGTGTGCGACATCACCATCGCCTGCTCCATGCTCCATAATTTAGCATTGCGACGCCAGGTGCCTTTTCTGCAGGAGGATGATCCAGATGACGGTGTTGTGGCAGCTGTGGAGCCTGTGGAGCGAGTGGACAGTGATGCGGATGAAGCTGAGGATGAAGAAAACGACAACAGGGAGTCAGTCATACAGCAATATTTCCAGTGACACACAGGTGAGAACATTTTCTGGTTTAACATTACATTAACTTTCACACGTCTACCTCTATCCTGTACCTACATTTCACTCACTATTTGTTAATTGAGTTGTACCCTTCCATTTCAGTTTCACAGGTGTGGTAACCTACGTGTCAACTGCTTGCATCCTTGAAGGGCTTGTGATGTGTGACATTGGTATGTTAGCCTTACAATGGGTAACCCATTATGACACTGTAATTGATAATACAAAGTTCCAAATCATAGACTGACTCCAGATTTTTTGGACTTTCAAGGGTGTTTATTTAAGTGCAAAAAAATCAAGGAAGGTTGTAAAATGGGGATGGGTGATGGTGGAGGAATGTCCATGTCAGAGTCCAGTCTATTAGTCTCACAGGTGCACTGCCCATATGGGCATTGGAAGTGGAGCTAGGGCAGTTCCAATCTGGACAGGGTGACAAAGTGGGACAGTGGGGGGACAATCAGGGTGGTCTCATTTCCTGGTGGTGGTCTTGCCATCTTGCTCTGTCCTGTTCCTGGATCTCAGGGCCCGCTTGCGTGGTGGTTGTCCGTCTGCAGGGGGTGGGGTGCTGGTGTGTTGGTCCTGTGGCAGGGGGTCCTGTCCACTAGCGCTAGCGGAGGTGGTGGGCAGTTCATCATCCTGGCTAATGTCAGGGGCCCCTTGGAGTGACACAGGCCCTCATTCTAAGTCTGGCGGGCGGCGGAGGCCGCCCGCCAGACTTCCCCCCTCCAAAATACCGCTCCGCGGTCCAGAGACCGCGGAGGGTATTCCAAGTTTTCCCCTGGGCTGGCGGGCGGCCGCCAAAAGGCCGCCCGCCAGCCCAGGGGAAAACAACCTTCCCACGATGAAGCCGGCTCGTAATCGAGCCGGCGGAGTGGGAAGGTGCGACGGGTGCTACTGCACTCGTCGCGTATTTCACTGTCTGCTATGCAGACAGTGAAATACTAGCGGGGCCCTCTTACGGGGGCCCCTGCAGTGCCCATGCCATTGGCATGGGCACTGCAGGGGCCCCCAGGGGCCCCGCGACACCCCCTACCGCCATCCTGTTCCTGGCGGGCGAACCGCCAGGAACAGGATGGCGGTAGGGGGTGTCAGAATCCTCAAGGCGGCGCAGCATGCTGCGCCGCCTTGGAGGATTCATTTCGGCAGCGGGAAACTGGTGGGAGACCGCCAGTTGTCCCGGTCCGACCGCGGTGTTACCGCCGCGGTCGGAATGCCCAAGGGAGCACCGCCGGCCTGTCGGCGGTGCTCCCGCCCCCGTTGACCCTGGCGGTTCTGTACCGCCAGGGTCATAATGAGGCCCACAGTGTCCCTCAGGGTCTTTTGAATGTCCGTCAGCACCCCTACGATGGTGCCCAGGGCGGAGCTGATGGTCCTGAGCTCCTCCCTGAACCCCAAATACAGTTCGTCCTGCAGACGCAGGGTCTCCTGCAACTTGTCCAGGACCGTGGCCATCGTCTCCTGGGAGTGGTGGTATGCTCCCATGATGGAAGAGAGGGCCACGTGGAGAGTTGGTTCCCTTGGCCTGTCCTCCCTCTGTGGCACAGCAGCCCTGCCAGTTCCCCTGTGTTCCTGTGCCTCCGTCCCCTGGACCGTGTGCCCACTACCACTGCCCCCAGGTCCCTGTTGTTGTTGGAGTGGTGGGTTAGCCTGGGTGCCCTGTAGTGGTGGACACACCGCTGATTGACCTGTCCTGGGTAGGGAGGTTTGGGCCCGCTGGGTGGGTGCTGTGCTGGTGTTACCAGAGGGTGGCAGCTCTATGTTGGGCTGTGGTTGGGCAAGGGGAAACGACTGTCCTGAGGCCCACGATGGTCCGGGCTGGTCATCAGGATCCAGTGGGGCAGAGCTGCTGTCGTCACTGTGGGCCTCTTCTGGGGGTGGAGTGGTGTTGCCTGGACCCTCTGGTGTGGTGACGGTCTTCGGGTTCCTGCAGGGGTATAAGAACATGATTATTGCATGTGTGTGTGTAATGGTGTGCAATGAGTGGGTGTTTGTGTACCCCAGTGCAGGCATTCCTGTGTTGGGGCTTGTGTGATGATGGTTGTGGGGGTGTACTGGGTATGTGCAGTGGGCATGCTTTAGTGAGGGGTGCCCATGCTTAGTTTTGTCATGCAGGGCTTGGTGTTGGGATGGGTGGTTGGTGTCATGGGTAGATTAGTGAGGATTTGGGGTGATAGGGGAGGGTGTGAGGGTGGGGGGGTGTGATAGCATGCAGGTAGGGTGGGGGATGTGATAGTTAAGATTTGACTTACCAGTGTCCCATCCTCCACCGACTCCTCCGAGGCCCTCAGGATGCACGATGGTCAGGACTTGCTCATCCCATGTTGTTAGTTGTGGGGGAGGAGGTGGGGGTCTGCCGCCGGTTCGCTGCACTGCGATGTTGTGCCTGGGGACTGTGGAACGCACCTTTCCCCGTAGGTCGTTCCACCTCTTCCTGATGTCCTCCCTATTTCTTGGGTGCTGTCCCACGGCATTCACCCTGTCGACTATTCTGCGCCATAGCTCCATCTTCCTGGCTATTGATGTGTGCTGTACCTGTGAGCCAAATAGCTGTGGCTCTACCTGTACGATTTCCTCCACCATGACCCTGAGCTCCTCCTCGGAGAAGCGGGGGTGTCTTTGGCGTGACATGGGGTGGTGTGTGTGATGTGTGGGGTGGTGCATGTGGTGATGAGTGTGGTGAATGTAGTGGTATGTGGTGTTTTGTGTGTAGATGTAGTGTGGGTGATGGTGTTGTGTGCCTCTGTGTGATGGGGTTGTCAATAGCTGTGCTGTCTCTCTGGCCTTCTCTCAGAATTTCTGGTTGTAGGGGTTTGTGGGTGATGTGGGTGTGTGTTTTATATTGTGTTGGGTGTGTGGGAGTGTTGTTGGTATATGTATCAGGTGTGTGTATTTCGAAATGTCCAATGTGGCGGTGTTTTGTAGATGTGTGTGTATTTTGAGCGTGGCGTTGTGTACCGCCAATGGAATACCACGGTTGAAAGACCGCCGCGTGGATTCGTGGGTCGTAATAGCATGGGCGTGTTTCTGTTGGTGTGGAGGTGGAGGATGTGTTTCTGCCAGTTTATCGCTGACCTTTGGTGTGGCGGTATTGTGTGGGTGTCTGAATTTCGGCAGATTCCATGATGTGTGTCATAATAGCTGTGGCGGTCTACCGCGGCCGCGGCGGTGTATTGGCGGTCTTCTGCACGGCGGTATGCGCCCTATACCGCCAATGTTGTAATGACCCCCAAAGTGTTCGACTGTTTCTGGGGTGTTACCACACCCAGGGCAAATATCGGATGTGGCATTTGGTCCCCATCTGCTTGTCAAGGTCATCAATGGCAATGTTCCAAAACGAAATCTAGCGTATAATCCTTTGCCTAGTAAATCGGGTATTATATCTAAGTATGGATCAAAATGTGGATACCATTTGAAGTCAATGAAAAGATTGGTTAAGCGGCCATGTGATTTACAGCTAATATAGTTGTTTCGTACATAGGACCTATAGACATACTTCAAAACTTTTGCATGGGATTTCTCAAGTTTGTGTGGGTTCTCCCAGAAGTCTCCTAAGCCCAAGGTACGGAACCAGCTAGATACATGCTTAACCCATGGATTAGAAGTAGAATTTGGGCATTTTAACAGTTCTAGGAGTGAATTCTTATATACAACCAATTCAGGAACAATCCATAGCCTTAACCAATATAACAAAGGTCTTAAAATAATTAAGTCAGCTATCCGTTTTAATGCCAGATCTAAAAACAATGGGATCAATGGGGTGCTGGGAGGGCACGCGCATAAGGACCTCGCAAAATTGTTCTCACCAGTAGTTATCCTGTTGCTGTTAGAAAAGGCCCATATCTCCGCGCCATAGACAGCAGCTCCCTGTGCCTTGGCCACATAGATCTTGATTGCTGGAGATACAGCTTTGGTAGTCGTGCTCCTATAAAAGCGCAATATAGATGTTGCACTATGTTGCAGGAGTCCAGCGCTTTTGCTAACCTGTTCTTCCCAATGTAATGCACCTGTGAGCCTCACACCCAGATAATCGATAGAACTAACCTTATCCAGAAGATCGCCATCTAAACTAATGGTACATTTCTTCGTGGCCCAGAGTGGAATACCATTAGTTTAGTTTTCTTAAAATTCAACTCCAGACCGTAGTTCAGACAAAATAGATTGAATCTATCAACAAGGATTTGTAACCCCATAGGAGTCTTTGAGGTGAGTAGTGAGTCATCTGCAAAGAGGAGGATGGGGAGTTTCTGGGCATCTAGAGAGGGAGCATCATTCTGACATGCCTTTAATACCTGAACCACATCATTGATAAAAAGAGAAGACAGGAGCGGAGCTAACACACATCCCAGCCGGACGGCCCTATTTATGGGGAATTTATCAGTCAACTCGCCTTTATTGCCCCATCTCACTTGTGCATATGTATCTACATGCATTCGTTCCAATAATTGAATTATACTAGCTGGGGTCCCTATTCTATGTAGCACTTCCCACAGCTTCTCTCTTGGGACCAAATCGAAAGCAGATCGCAAGTCAACGAAGACAACATATAAGGGTTGCTTTGCCAAAACTACATATTTACAGTATAGCAAGGCCAGTCTAAAAACCTGATCCACTGTACTAATTCTAGGTCGAAACCCCGCCTAAAGGGGAGAGAGAATCTGATGTTCCATGATCCAACTCGATAATCTGCCTAGAAGTTGTTTGGCGAAGATTTTTTGCAGATTATCTATAAGACTAATCGGTCTATAGTTTGATGGAAGGTTCGCATTGCCCTTTTTGTAGATGGGAATAATTTCATCACCCTTCCATGTAGTGAGAATCTGTCCTCCTTCGGTGATTTTGTTTGAAAGTAGATTAATGTACCAGGTCCATATAGCTGGCTCTGATCCAAGGAGGTCACTTGGGATCTTATCTGGTCATGGAGCTTTGCCAAGTTTTAGGGAAAAACTGATATGGTCCTCGGTATCATGCAGGTTCCCGTCTATGGGGGCATTGGCAGAGTTCAAAATTAACATGGAGTGTGTGTCAAAGGCCACAGGAGTATCAATTTTGTCATAGAGGCAAGAGAAATGTTCCACCCAACATTCGGGTTGGAGGTGATTCCTTAGGCTAGATCTGCCCCCTCTCTCTCGTTGGGTCAACAATTTCCAAAAAAATGAATTGTTGTTGGATTTCATGGCATCCAACAACTTCGGCCAAATGGGGTCTTCCCAAGATTTCATTGCTCGTAAGGTAGTCTCCTTGTAGGTACGTCTAGCTTGTTGAATTACCCCCAAGGGCACATTTATAATAGCTTTTTTTAGCCCAGATTTGGCCCTGGAACATGATTCGTCGAACCATCTATTGTTTGATGGTACTCCACCTTGCGATCTCACCCCATTATTTTTGTAAAAAATACTTTGCAACTTAACAGTCATGGTTTCCTGTATGCAGAGAAGTGGGATATCCATAGAATCAAGGTCTTCATAAATTTCCAATTTATCTAAAAGTGTTTGATAAATCTCACGTAACAGATAGGGGTTCGACATCACCTTTGGCCACCCAACCTTCGTATATGAGTTATTTAAAGTGGGAAGGGGAACCAATGTAGATTGTGAGTTCAAAGTTCTACCAAATGCATTCCCCGAAAGGGAAAGTAACAGAGGGAAGTGATCACTCTCGCATCTCAAGTCCACCCTCATGTCTCTCAACAGGGGCCATAGTCGGACATCCACTAAAAAATAATCAATAACACTTGTCGTTGTGCCTCGTTTGAATGTTGGAGCGAGATTTATGTCAGAGGGTGTACGACCATTGCAGGCCCTAAGGCCATACTTTAAACATAGGGAGGCCAACTGGACAGCCACTCGTGAACGTGGGCACAGGGATTGCTATCCAATTGTGCGATCCCCCATAGTTTGTCCTCCTCCACTGTTAGGCCACTGAGCAACGCAGAAGGTTCAAAGGTACAATTTACATCACCAGCCACAATTAAGTAAAATTTAGTTTGTAAAGTATCTAAAAAATCAGAGAGCAAGGTTAGGGTCTGAGACTCTGATCCTCGCGAACGGATCACGCATAGACATTAATAAGAATTACATTAAAACTCTGTTTAAAGGAAATTTGCAAGCCCATCAAATCAACACAATAAAATTTTAAAATCTTGTAATCACATTGCAATTTTGTGTTTAAAAGAATTAAAAGCCCCCTTTTGCATGACCTGTCACTTTTTCTGAAGGCTGGGCAGGTATATTAAACGAAAGAAGCCCGTCTATATTGGTTCTATCCTTGGCCCAAGTTTCTTGGAAAAGACACACATCTTGAGTCTTTATATACGTAAGCGTATCCTGTTGCTGTTAGAAAAGGCCCATATCTCCGCGCCATAGACAGCAGCTCCCTGTGCCTTGGCCACATAGATCTTGATTGCTGGAGATACAGCTTTGGTAGTCGTGCTCCTATAAAAGCGCAATATAGATGTTGCACTATGTTGCAGGAGTCCAGCGCTTTTGCTAACCTGTTCTTCCCAATGTAATGCACCTGTGAGCCTCACACCCAGATAATCGATAGAACTAACCTTATCCAGAAGATCGCCATCTAAACTAATGGTACATTTCTTCGTGGCCCAGAGTGGAATACCATTAGTTTAGTTTTCTTAAAATTCAACTCCAGACCGTAGTTCAGACAAAATAGATTGAATCTATCAACAAGGATTTGTAACCCCATAGGAGTCTTTGAGGTGAGTAGTGAGTCATCTGCAAAGAGGAGGATGGGGAGTTTCTGGGCATCTAGAGAGGGAGCATCATTCTGACATGCCTTTAATACCTGAACCACATCATTGATAAAAAGAGAAGACAGGAGCGGAGCTAACACACATCCCAGCCGGACGGCCCTATTTATGGGGAATTTATCAGTCAACTCGCCTTTATTGCCCCATCTCACTTGTGCATATGTATCTACATGCATTCGTTCCAATAATTGAATTATACTAGCTGGGGTCCCTATTCTATGTAGCACTTCCCACAGCTTCTCTCTTGGGACCAAATCGAAAGCAGATCGCAAGTCAACGAAGACAACATATAAGGGTTGCTTTGCCAAAACTACATATTTACAGTATAGCAAGGCCAGTCTAAAAACCTGATCCACCGTACTAATTCTAGGTCGAAACCCCGCCTAAAGGGGAGAGAGAATCTGATGTTCCATGATCCAACTCGATAATCTGCCTAGAAGTTGTTTGGCGAAGATTTTTTGCAGATTATCTATAAGACTAATCGGTCTATAGTTTGATGGAAGGTTCGCATTGCCCTTTTTGTAGATGGGAATAATTTCAGCACCCTTCCATGTAGTGAGAATCTGTCCTCCTTCGGTGATTTTGTTTGAAAGTAGATTAATGTACCAGGTCCATATAGCTGGCTCTGATCCAAGGAGGTCACTTGGGATCTTATCTGGTCATGGAGCTTTGCCAAGTTTTAGGGAAAAACTGATATGGTCCTCGGTATCATGCAGGTTCCCGTCTATGGGGGCATTGGCAGAGTTCAAAATTAACATGGAGTGTGTGTCAAAGGCCACAGGAGTATCAATTTTGTCATAGAGGCAAGAGAAATGTTCCACCCAACATTCGGGTTGGAGGTGATTCCTTAGGCTAGATCTGCCCCCTCTCTCTCGTTGGGTCAACAATTTCCAAAAAAATGAATTGTTGTTGGATTTCATGGCATCCAACAACTTCGGCCAAATGGGGTCTTCCCAAGATTTCATTGCTCGTAAGGTAGTCTCCTTGTAGGTACGTCTAGCTTGTTGAATTACCCCCAAGGGCACATTTATAATAGCTTTTTTTAGCCCAGATTTGGCCCTGGAACATGATTCGTCGAACCATCTATTGTTTGATGGTACTCCACCTTGCGATCTCACCCCATTATTTTTGTAAAAAATACTTTGCAACTTAACAGTCATGGTTTCCTGTATGCAGAGAAGTGGGATATCCATAGAATCAAGGTCTTCATAAATTTCCAATTTATCTAAAAGTGTTTGATAAATCTCACGTAACAGATAGGGGTTCGACATCACCTTTGGCCACCCAACCTTCGTATATGAGTTATTTAAAGTGGGAAGGGGAACCAATGTAGATTGTGAGTTCAAAGTTCTACCAAATGCATTCCCCGAAAGGGAAAGTAACAGAGGGAAGTGATCACTCTCGCATCTCAAGTCCACCCTCATGTCTCTCAACAGGGGCCATAGTCGGACATCCACTAAAAAATAATCAATAACACTTGTCGTTGTGCCTCGTTTGAATGTTGGAGCGAGATTTATGTCAGAGGGTGTACGACCATTGCAGGCCCTAAGGCCATACTTTAAACATAGGGAGGCCAACTGGACAGCCACTCGTGAACGTGGGCACAGGGATTGCTATCCAATTGTGCGATCCCCCATAGTTTGTCCTCCTCCACTGTTAGGCCACTGAGCAACGCAGAAGGTTCAAAGGTACAATTTACATCACCAGCCACAATTAAGTAAAATTTAGTTTGTAAAGTATCTAAAAAATCAGAGAGCAAGGTTAGGGTCTGAGACTCTGATCCTCGCGAACGGATCACGCATAGACATTAATAAGAATTACATTAAAACTCTGTTTAAAGGAAATTTGCAAGCCCATCAAATCAACACAAAAAATTTTTAAAATCTTGTAATCACATTGCAATTTTGTGTTTAAAAGAATTAAAAGCCCCCTTTTGCATGACCTGTCACTTTTTCTGAAGGCTGGGCAGGTATATTAAACGAAAGAAGCCCGTCTATATTGGTTCTATCCTTGGCCCAAGTTTCTTGGAAAAGACACACATCTTGAGTCTTTATATACGTAAGCCAATCTGTATCATCCAATTTCCTGGCGAGGCCAGCTAAGTTCCAAGTCATTATTGTCTGACTCAGTACCATGGAGTTGGGGGTAAACATCCTCTGAGTCAACTCGTTCATGGTGGGTCCATCAAGTCTATTCATTTGTGGTTCCTCTGGTCTGTCCCTACGGAGTGCTAACTGTCTTGGGGATAGTCATACAAATTTGGCCTGCATAGATTCAGCTGGTTTCAGGGGATCCCTCCTATTGATGTGAGCCAACTGCCCATACACAGGGGCCAGACTTACATCGTCTAATTCTGACACTAAGGAAATACCTCCCCCTTTTTGCCCCCTGTGCTGATATGTTCGTTCATCAAAGGCAATAAGTTGGTCCACCAAGATCTTGTTAAAGAACTCAATTGAAATTACATCATAGTTTGACCCCAAGGGGCTCCATCTCTTAACTTTAGAGATGTCCGAGCGTATAACCGAAAGGCAGTTCCGTCGGAAGCGTAGCCAGTGGGTAACCTTGTTGATCCGGGAATCATGATTCTCGACGGACCCTGACAACAACTTCGGGACATTAGTCAGAAAGAGGGTATTGTTCCTACTCTTGGAACCTAAACTTTTGGTTGAAATAGCTGTGTCACTATAGACTCTATATAAGGAAGTAGCGCGATTTTGGTCACATGTAGGGGGAGGTACAAAAGGCCTACTAACATTGAGGGAGGTACGATCACTCTTAGCTAGTGTGTTAGCAATAGTATTACACCTTCCAGGTGTCTGGCTACTCAGAGAAACAAAGGGACTGCCAAAAGTGACGGTGAAAGTCACCATGGGGACCCCGTCCACTGGAATGTTATTAATACCCGAGCACTCATTGGTAGAGTTATTCGCAAAGGGAGTTTGAATGGCCTCTGTATCACCTATGTATATCCCATTGCTTTGAGAATGAATGGCTGGTCCCCCATGTGCAGTTGAGGTCGGTGGAATTGGTCCAACCGCCAAAGTTCCTCCTTTTTGAGCCACTTCTACCACTTGGCATTTACAACTCGATGGAGTTACCATTTTCCCCTGAAGAAATTTTGCTAGCTGCAGTACCAGGTTCCTAACTTCATCGATTCTTTGCAGAATAGAAGACAGATTAACTTCACTAACGGGTGGCTCAGAAAGAATAGTAGGAGTAGGAATTGGCAGGGAGATGGCATCCTCAATATCCAGCTCAGCCTTAGAGTTTTCATGGTTCCTAGTACAATCGCCCTCCTCAGCCAAAGGCCCAAATCGATTTCTCCATGGTAGGTTGGGAACCAGCCTTATCTCGGGGCTAAGTGGAAGGGGTATACTTTCTACTTCCTCTACTTGAGATATCCCCTGACTAGGTGGGGGGTTAGTGACACTAGTATTAGGCAAGTTCCCTGCTTTTTCAATCTGAATAACAGAGTCAGTAGTTTGGGCCTTCTTCTTCTTGTTAAAGAACTCTTGGATCCTTTTAGGTTGCGGCAGGGCCTTCTTGGGGGACAGGGCTCCATTAATATCCATTTCACTGTTCAACATAGCCTCCACCTCCTCAAATAACAGGTCTATCTCCTCGAAGGATTTGGGGCCACATCCTAGGACCTTATTGGCTGATTTCCTGGGACGCTTTTTCAGTTTTTTGGTGTCATTCAAAGATGCTGGCAGATCAACAGCCTTCCTTTTCCCCATGGTTTAATAGTGAAAAAGTGGCGACCCAATATATAATAAAGTACTGATCTTACTTGTTGTCGAGTCTCCTGGAAAGAGACTAGGCCCGGCCCGGCCTCAATAGGGTGATGACGGGCGAAGACGGGCCCCACGGGTGGTTGCGTCCTTTTATGGCCGCTGTGGAGTGGAGAAATGCCGGAAGGGGAGATCCGTTCCCCTGGCAACAGAGTCAACAACAAGTGCGTCCTGCGGGGTGCGCATCCTTTTATGGCCGCCGTGGAGTGGAGAAATGCAAGAACAACCTTCCTTTTCATTTTAGCACTGCCTTTGCTGCCAAAGGCACTTATCTCAAGAGTGTCTGATTGTATGGCTGGACTAAAACCAGTATAGACACCTGCTTCACTTTACCCATTGTGTACCAGCGACTCAACTGCATGGCTGCATCACTACTGCAACATCACAAAAATAAAATGAGGGACAGAGTGTGGAAACTTCAAACATTCATTCCCGGTCACCGATCTGGGTTTAGTCTGTTGTTATTTTGCTCACCATGACACCCCAGTTTGAACCCGGCCATATGCAAATCAGTCTTGACCCTGCTCCCCATGGGAACAGCCCAGCCCAAACTGCCAAACCAGGTCCTCCCTGGACTCAAAACAAGCATTCTGGGACCAGTTTTGTAGTATCACCCCTCATCAGTCAGGCTAGCTTGAATCCAGCGGTGCAGCAAGCAAGGGTCTCATGTCTGGGCATACCCTAGCCACTTAGGGTGTGCATAGCAACACCTCTAAATAATCACTACTGACACCATGTCATTGGCCCACTCAGAGGTAATGGTTCCAAACCTTTAACAGCTGCACATCTGCGGGGGAAAGACACATTCCATGCACACTGGTTCCACGCTGTGGAATTCACAGCATGTGGGAAGGCCCAACTCAGTCCAGGAACACGGAAGAAGAAAACAGAAGAGAGACTATATGGGCCCAAGAGCCCAGAAAAATTTCAGGCCAGATGTATGACATTTTGTTTTGCGACTTGCAATTTGCGATCAGTTTGGGAATCGCAAATTGCGAGTTGCAAAACAAAATGTATAACGGTGTTAAGTATACTGTTTGCGATTCTCAATGGAGTTGCAAATGACCTATCTCATCATTATTCATGACATAAGTCACAATATGCGACCCCATTGGGAATGGTGACCTGCTGGGGACAGAAGACCACCATGTCCATGACAGCTTTTTTAAATAGAGCAGTTTAAAAAAAAAAATTCAGTCTGTTTTCCTTTCAAGGAAAACAGAATGCCTTTCAAACAAAAATGTAAAAGGGTCAGTGTGACCTCTGCCTGCTCTGAAAAAATATTTTCACTACCATTTACAAAGGGAAAGGGGTCCCTTACGAATAGGTTTACATCAATTTGAAATTGGTGTTAACTACAATTGTTTTGCAACCACTTTCACGACTGCAAATCAGTCATACATACCATGCAGATTCGGTATTTCGAAGGACCATCCTGAACACGTCCCTTCCTGAAACCAAAACGCAAAATCCAAATTCTGTTTTGGTAGCAAGTAACTGAATCACCATTTGGGCTTTGTACATCCCAAAAAACATTTTCTGTGAATCAGCCCATTTGCAACTAAAAAAAATGCTTTGTACATGTGGCCCTTTGTTCTACTAGGATGGGCTCTTTAACAGTAGAGGTAAACTATCTCAGACCTTTGGATGTGGCCCAATGGCCGCTGCTTGAGCCATGACCCCACAAGCGCGGTCTGACAATTGAGTGTGCAGAGAAGGACACTGATTTTGGTTAGGTTCTCTGGCCCCATCCATACAGAATGAATGAACCAGTATATGAGTGAATGAATAAATGCGAGCACTTGGAATGTGCACACTACCACGAATATGATTGTTGTATATAGAAGATTTGTTTTCAGTTATCTAAAAGCATTGTTATTGTTGAAATGTGAGCACTTGCATGAAATGTCACCTCTAGGTTCACACAAAACCAGTCATCAGCAAGACATCTGGAAGCCACTGCCTTCCAGAGGAAAAAGTGCCAATGTTCAATACTATTTATTCATGCTTTCCATTCTGCCTCTCCCAAGTCCCACTTCCCTAAACCCTTTGAAAAGATATTCTATTCCAACGATCATCTTGTAATTCGTCTTTCAATAGTATATATTGTTCTTGTGCGTACTGTGCATCAATAACATTTGCATCTACTGTTCAATTACCAATATGTATGTAAATTTCGAAACATATGTCTTGTGCTTGGTTATGTTGTACATTTGCAGAGGCGATCATTCCTATTCAAAGTTTATTAAACATTTTCTTCCTTGGCTCTCTTGACTACCACAATGTGGAACATTCGACTCCTTCTGGCCAGAGGTTGAACATATAACAGTAAAAAATGCCTGCTCAGGTAGTAGGCATATGTGCAGGGGCAAGTGGGTTCTGTTATGTATGCCGCTCTCAGAGGTCACAAGCGCCAACAGTATGGTGGGGGTGAGACTGTGGTAGCATGCTGAGACCTACGGCCTAAAATAAACAACACGGGAGACAGGAATATAATAGGTATACTAGTCCTGGTGTAGTTGGTCTAACTACTCCGCCTGCTCATCCTAGCATTTATTGATTTATACCACATGACCGTGGGACCACGCCAATAAGGCCCGAGACACGGGTTACCTGGCAGATCCCCCCCACTCCTGAAGTCCAAATGCCCCAAAACCACTTACATCACTGGCATAACATAACAATCTTCTTTATTTTAAACAGAAACAAGATAGCTTTGTAGCACTGCAAAGCCACCTTCATCATGGGTCTCACCTTCTAGAGCAGATGATCAACAACAACAATCGGTCAATACACACAGCACTAGGTTAGGGGCACCTGCAGGGAAAACATATGGGATACAGCAGAGTCATTTTTTTAATGCAAATTCAGCAAAAACTTAACTCCATTTGTTGGATGCGTGAAACCACCTTGCATTAATAAGAAGCAAGTTAGGCATTCCCATCCAAAAAATGACTCAAAACCCCTAGCGCCTTATTTATCCTACCTTTCAAAAATGGTGGACGGAGGGAGGCGGGCCTAAATAATGGCACTATCCGGCTTAGCGCCATTATTTATTGACTGGGTCAGGGCAGGGGTTAGAGGACCTGTGGCCCCGTTTCCATTTACAAACATCATGGAAAGTGCCCACCCCAAGCCACAGGAACACCCCCACCAATACCAGAGGAGGGGGGACCCCATTGCAGGTAAGTAGGGTAAGTAGAGGTAAGTTTAAAAAAAAAATGTTAAAGTTCCATTGGGGGCCCTGAAATGCGCTCCTCTACATGGCACTGGGTGAAATGGCCATGCCCAGGGGACACTTGTATCCTGTGCTGGCCATTGGGGTAGTGGACATGACTCCTGTGTCTTATAAGACAGGAGTCATGTGGTATGGATGATTTTGCATCAGTAAATGATGCTAGACTGGTTAAAGGCATTTTTTGCCTCTAACCATTGTAGTGTCATTTTTTGGTGCAAAAATCTCTTCCCTCATACCGTCACCCCACCCGACTAACCTCAGTTTCCCAGAAACGCAGCAACGTACTGTTAAGCCAATCATTATTTCATCTTAATACGCCAAAATCTTCACATTGCAGTTGTGTTTTGAAAGACAGTTGAGTCCAGTCCGTAAATTCAATAGATATTTTATTGTGACATATAAAAAGAACAACATCCGACATGTGTTTCGACCCCTAGCGGTATGCAAACCAGCGGCTTTCTCAAGGCCGCAAAAGAATATGAAAGTTAATCATAGGAAAGAAGACCTCTTTTAGGAGAAAGAAAGATAACAGAATATTGAAGCTATCACCCATAGTACATGAAAGAAAAGAAGTCATTCAAGCTTTTCAGAAAGTCAGTTGTAGCCGTAAGGCATACTTGCCTTTCGTAAAAACTCCCAAAAGGGAGAAGAGCATGAAAGCGATATGGGATTAATTAGTAAGTAAGCGCTGGCAAGTGACTAGAAGGGATGTAGACATTTATTCTAGAAGGGAGAGAACAAACTATTCACCAAGAAGATAGATACAATCAGGGTCACCTGCAAGGGTTCAATTGGAAAGTAAAAATCCTAGAGTGAAGCAAGATAATATCCATCCTGTGTGAATATTATTCTACTATTATTCCAAGACGAAAAAGCATAGAAGAGTGACAAAAAACAGTAATAAAATGAGAAATGGTCTATGTGATTCTCCAAAAGAGTGTACTTATTGATGAGTCTTCCACCCATGCAATATTTGGCCGAATTTATACAATACCCAATTTGTCTGTTCTTAAGCATATATCCATTTTTAAAAGATCCTTATCATATATTGTCAAAAGAGAATATCTGTGCTGAAAATGTACAAAGATCACATATGTTTTTATCATCCCCAATTGTTGTTGATACAATTTATGAGTAATATATCAGTGGACACTGATTTTACACAACTTGTGACAATACAATGTCCTCACAAAGAGATTGTGCCAAGTATACATTTTAACAAAGCACATAAAATCAAATATCGCATCAGCAAATAACATGTATCTTGAGAGGAGGAAAAAGGACAAATAACCCTTTAACATGTTTTTTCAATTACTCTGTTAAAACAATAGTATCTGTAATGAACCTGATGTAAGCTACGTATCGCTTAGTTAGCAGAATTCACTGTACTACAAGAGTTATGTCTACTTCAAAGAATTATACCTGATGGGAATTCTACAAATATGTTATATCACAATTCATTTGTAGTCGACAAAGATCGATAATAGGTGCAAATCATTACGAAGGAGAGAAGTGTGTGTTAGCCTATGTGAATAGCTTAATTCTATACTGAGATTCTGGTTCAGGGTAAATATAATTGTATTTGGTTACATCATAATACTTTTACATACAGAGTGATATAGTTCAACACTACACTTACCAATACGGCATTGAAGGAGAAGCGCGCTATTGAGTATCACAGAGTGCCCTAAATCAGCACCATATTTAATAGGGACCTAGATCTAGCCCTTCTACTATCTTTATCAGTGACATTCACAGAGAGGTACAGCGGTGGCCATATTAAGAGGATGAATATGGAAAGCTCATAATCGTGGACTATAGCATAGAGTATGGTGGGGACGGAAAGCTAGTCCTACTTCTGTTTCTCTGTGAGGGGATAACGGTGGCCATATTTGAGTGATGTTAAAGGTGGGCCGATATCGAAAGTCATGGAGATCAAAGCTATAGTTAGATTTTTTTTTTTTTTTTTAAAGACATTTTAGGAAAGAACTTAAGATAGGAAAGGAGATAACATCCAAAATATGGTAAATAGGTGTAACCTCATTTCTAGATTTCTTAATATGTAGAGTATAAGAATGAATTGGATAGCTGCCATATTGAAGGGCATGGAAAATGTGTTTGCTTTATATAGAACTAATCATTGGTGTTGTCTATTCGTAAAACCGTAATCACTTGTTTCATAAATTACTGGACGGGCAAGTTGTCCTTAGAGTTGAAATTGCTAAAGTAATAGGTGGACTGTGTACATTTATAGTAAGATCTCGACATTAGATGTGTATCAAGTGGAATTCACCCATAAATTGCTACTAAGTTAAATATCATAATTTAAGCCTATTCCTGGTTTTATGGGTTCATGTTATCATATTACTGCACAGAAGCAAAAAAAAAAATTGCTATTTATTTTACACATGTCCATTCGGGATAAGAAACAGGGTAGTTCAGATGCCTCCTCCGAGGCTCGGCCTGTAGTTGGTACCGGATATCTCAGAGTGATTAGTGATTGTTAGCACAAAGCACAAACATATCTTACTGTGTTACGTTGCATATTTTGGCAAAGTACAAATTCATTATTTTAAGCAGCCCCATGTCCTATTGATGCCTATTGCAATAAATTATATAGCAGAAAGAATGAAAAAATAATTACCTAAGATTTTACAGATGTTTTAGTTTGAGCAGTTCAAGTAGCCAATTGTGGCATTCCGCATCTTTTTTTAGGCCTAGTTGAACTGTGTCAAAGCAGATAATAAGAGAGCTTTCACATTGTCTCAATTTCAACTCTAAGTCTCCTCCTCAAGGATGATGTCTTAGTTTCAGAAGACCACAGAAGGAAAAAGTTCTTGAATGAGGATGACATGATATGATATATTCTACCAATGGGAGATTCAGATCATCTCTTGGTATATTTCAAAAGTGTTCTTGTATCCTTTGTTTCAGAGGTCTGACCGTACTCCCAATGTACTATTTGTTACATAGACAGATGATGAGATATACTACGTTGGTAATTTCACAATTGATAAAGTCATGTATTGCAAATTTTGACCATTGATTTCAGTTTCCTTGGAAATTGACAGTCTCAGCTTGCAGATCGAGCTATTGGCACAGGTGTAGAAGCCAAAGGCTGGTTGAAGGAGGTGTT
Source organism: Pleurodeles waltl (assembly GCF_031143425.1). Lineage (NCBI taxonomy): Eukaryota > Metazoa > Chordata > Amphibia > Caudata > Salamandridae > Pleurodeles > Pleurodeles waltl. Next base: position 2,524,565 of record NC_090437.1, on the reverse strand, counting down.
GCATCATTTTTCTATCATGGTGGAATGAAGGGCAAAGTTTGTCCCTGACATTCGGTGCTCTTTTGAAACACATTTGATGGAATGGTAGGGTGTCTTGTCAAATAGATGGATTATTAGTACGCAAGGACCAATGTTTTTTTTTAACAGAAGTAGGACTAGCTTCCTCTCGCCACCATACTCGATGCTATAGCCCATGATTATGAGATTTCCATATTCATCCTCTTAATATGGCTACCACTGTGCCTCTTGAGCAAATGTCACTGATAAAGATAGTAGGACCAGACATAGGTCCCTATTAAATATGGTGCTAATTTAGGACTCCAGTTCACACACAGCTCGTTTTTAAAGACAGCAATTCATCCCGTGATACTCAGTAGCGTGCTTCTCCTTCGATGCCGTATTGATAAGTGTAGTGTTGAAATATATCACTCTGTATGTAAAATTATTATGAAGTAACCAAATACAATCATATTTACCCTGATATGGAAGCTCAGTATAGAATTAAGCTATTCACATAGGCTATCGCACACTTCCCTCCCTCGCAGATTGGCACATATTATGTATCTTTGTCAACTACAAATGAATCGCGATATAACGTGTTTGTCGCATTCCCATCAGGTATAATTTTTTGAAGTAGACATAACTCTTGTAGCACAGTGAATTCAGCTAACTAAGCGATACGTAGCTTAAATCGGGTTAATTACAGACATTGTTGTTTTAATAATGTCATTGAAAAAACATGTTAAAGGGTTATTGGTCCTTTTTCCTCCTCTCAGGAGATATGTTACTTGCTGATGCGATATTTGATTGTATGTCCTTTCATAAAGTGTATACTTGGAACAATCTTTTTTTGAGGACATTGTATTGTCACAAGTTGTGAAAAATGAGTGTCCACTGACATATTACTCATGATTTGTATCAACGACATATGGGGATGATGGAAACATATGTGATCTACATACATTTTCAGTACAGATATGCTCTTTTGACCAACAATATGTGATAAGGAACTTTCAAAATTGGATATATGCCTAAGAACAGACGAATAGGTATTGTATAAATTCATCTAAATATTGCATGGGTGGAAGGCTCATCAATACACACGCTCTTTTGGAGAATCACTTAGAACATTTCTAATTTTATTACTCTTTTTTTGTCACTCTTCTATGCTTGTTTGTCTTGGAATAATAGTAGAATAATGTTCACACAGGATGGAGATTATCTTGCTTTGCTCTAGGGTTTTTACTTTCTAATTTAACACTTGCGGTTGACCCTGATCGTGTCTATCTTCTTGCTGAATAGTTTGTTCTTTCCCTCTAGAATAAATGTCCACAACCCTACTATTCACTTGCCAGCACTTACTTACAAATTATTCCCATATTGCTTTCATGCTCTTCTCCCTTTGAGGAGTTTTTCAAAATGACAAGCATGTCTTATGGCGACAACTGACTTTCTGAAAAGCTTAAATGACTTGTCTTCTTTCATGTACTCGGGGTGATGGCTTCAGCATTTTGTTTTCTTTCTTTCTCCTAAAAGAGGTCTTCGTTCGTCTGATTAACTTTCGTATTCTTTTGCAGCCTTGGGAAAGCCCCAGGTTTGCATACCACTAGGGGGTGAAACACGTGTTGGCTTTTATTCTTCTTTATATATGTCACAATAAAATATTTATTGAATCCACGAACTGGACTAAATGTGTCTTTCAAAACCCAACTGCGATGTGAAGATTTTGGAGAACTAGGATGGAATATTGATGGGTTTACCAATATTTTGCTGCAGTTCTAATTATTTTAATTGAGGGGAAAAAAAAGTTGTCCATACCTCCTTGGTAGCCCACATCTCTGTGAAAAAAGAGCATTACAAAATTAAAAGAGAGTGTTGGACCTTTTGTGGAGCGGAGCTTCTATATAACAGTTTTTCTCTCTTCATAAACCCACAATATATATTATTGGGATAACATCAATGGCAGATTATCGAAAATGTTGTGAATTAAGGGACACCAAATTAAATCAAATCTTTGACACAACAGATGCTGGCAAGAGTATGCTAATATTCATAATCCATTTTCTGCCAAAAATACCTTTCAAGCACTAGAAAGAGCGGTGAAAATAGAAACATCCAAATGGTGGGAAGCTGCTTCTTTACAAAAACATATTGAACATGAACTTATCCCTAGAGGCCTCAGGATTCTGATCTTTCCACCCCTAGAAAAAACCTCTCAAGAAAGACTCACACAATGGGAGGCAAACTTACAAATGACTTCGAATAACGTGCTATGATTATTGCTGGAAATAGCGGCAGAAGAAGATGCACTTCATCAAGAGGAGGTAGATGCATTAAATAAATGGACTGAGGAAGCAAATTGGGGTAATATTACCAAGAAGAACTTTGAAATTCTCAACACATTTATTGATTAATATGAGGAAGACATAATCCAAAGAATATACCATAAATCTGGAAGAGATCTTACGGATTACCAATTGGGTAGAGTGTACACCATTGGGAAGAAATATGATAACATTGGGAATATTATTATCCTCAATAAATAGGATAAAAATAGGACAGGGTCAGATCATAATGGAGGTACTCTAAGAAATATGAGGACAAAATTAAATAAATAAATACAATAACATCAGTGAGGCGTATCAACAACTAAATGACAATTCCTGCTATGTGAAGTTACACAATAATACAACTCAGGAAGTACAAAACAAATTAAAACAATTATTGGACCTCTGGCATTCCAAAGACCTACTTACCCTGGAAGAAAAGGCCTATTTGTATGTAAAAAATCCAACTACTCTGACTTTGTATCTATTATCTGAAAGTCATAAGGGAGGTTTTCCACCTAAAGGTAGACCCATCATTAATTCGATCTGTTCCAATATGGGTAACTTTATAGACCTAGAATTACAACTTTTTGTGAAAAATGTGCCTTCCTCCATCAAGGACGCCAAAAACATACTGCAAAAATTACACAATATTGACTGGAAATCAGACTATATATTAGCAACCATGGATGTAGTCAGTTTGTAAACCTAAATCAAACACCAAGATGGCATTGAACCAGTACACACATGCTTATCAACACAATCAGTACCCTTATTGGACAGAAACAATATGATTATTGAAATGCTCACCTTTTTTCTAAAAAACTATTTTTTCCTGTCTAAGGGTGGATATTACCTTCAACAACAAGGGACTGCAATGGGAGTTTGTTTCATTCCACCGTATGCCTGCATCCTGACGAGAGAAGTGGAAAGATATTGGCTGTGGAGGGAAAGTACAGAAGACCTTACCAACCATATCATTTTTTGGGGTCGATATAAAAATGACATCCTTCTTATTTGTCAAGGCCAGGAGTCCATCCTATGACGTTATTTGAGCACATTATCACCCAATAGATGGGAAATCGAAGTGACCTACCAAATCTCAAATAAACCACTTGATTTCCTAGACCTTACCCTGTATCTTGAACATTACCAACTATATCCTCGCATCCATCGAAAGGAAAGGGCTGCTAATTCTATTTTCCATGTTTCTAGTTGGCATTCATATAACACAATAGTCAATATATCTTCAGGGGAATATAGACAGGCTAGACAAAATTGTAGCACTAAGGAAACGTATAAGCTACAGGCTCTGGATATTACACAATGATTATCTAAGGGAGCATATAATGTTTCAAGGTTAACCATACAAAGGATCACTTGGCTGACACAGACCGGAACAAAGTTTTACATGACATCAAGATTCCTGAAACTAAAACACCTATTTGTTTCATCGCCAAATTTAGTAATGATCACCAAATGTCAGTAAACTGTTAAAAAAAAATTGGTCCTTGCTTACTAATAATCTATCTATTTCACAAAACATCCTACCATTCCCTCAGATGTGTTTCAGAAGAGCACCTAATCTCAGGGACAAACTTTGTCCTTCATTCCTCCATGATAAAAAAACAAAATATGCAACACCTCCTTCAACCAGCCTTTGGCTTCTGCACCTGTGCCAATTGCTCAATCTGCAATCTGAGACTCTCAATTTCCAAGGAAATTAAAATCAATGTTCAACAATTTGCAATACATGACTTTATCAATTGTGAAATTACCAATGTAGTATATCTCATCATCTGTTTATGTAACAAATAGTACATTGGGAGTACGATCAAACCTCTGAAACTAAGGATACGAGAACACTTTCGAAATATACAAAGAGATGATCTGAATCTCCCAGTGGTAGAACATTCCATATCATGTCATCCTCATCGAAGAACTTTTTCCTTCTGTGGTCTTCTGAAACTAAGACATCATCCTCGAGGAGGGGTACTTAGAATTTAAATTGCGACAATGTGAAAGCTCTCTTATTATCTGCTTTGACACAGTTCGACATGGTCTGAACAAAGATGTGGAATGGCACTATTGGCTACTTTAACTGCTCAAACTGAAACATGTGTAAAATCTTAGGTCATTCTTTTTTCATTCTTTCTGGTATAAAATGTCATTGAATAGGCATCCATGGGATATGGAGCTGTTTAACATCATGAATTTGTACTTTGCCAAAATATGCAACCTAACACAATATGATATCTTTGTGCTTTGTGCAAACAATCACTAATCATTCTGAGATATCTGGTACCAACTGCCTGACGAGCATCAGAGGAGGCATCTGGAATACCTTGTTTCTTATCCCGAATGAACATGTGTAAAATAAATAACAAATGTTTTTTCGTTTCTGTGCAGGAATATGATAACATGAACCCATAAAAACTGGAATTGCCTTAAGTTATGATATTCAACTTAGTAGCAATATATGGGAGAATTTCATTTGATACACATATAATTATGAGATCTTACAATAAATGTACACAGTCCATCTATTACTTTAGCAATTTCAACACTTTGGACAACTTGCCCGACCAGTAATTTATGCAACATGAGAATAAGGTTTTACCAATAGGCAAAACCAATAGATAATTGAATATAAAGCAAACACATTTTCTGTGCCCTTCAATAAGGCACCTATCCAATTAATTCTTATACTGTAAATATTAAGAAACCTAGACATGAGGTTTAACGTGTTTACCATATTTTGGAGATTATCTCCGTCTTAAGTTCTTTCCTAAAATGTCTTTTTTTTTTTTAAGTTAGCTATAGTTTTGATCTCCATGACCTTTGAGATCAGTCCACCTTTAACATCTCTCAAATGTGGGCACGGTTATCCCCTCACACAGAAACAGAAGTAGGACTAGCTATTGGCCCCCACCATACTCAATGCTATAGCCAACGATTATGAGCTTTCCATATTCATCCTCTTAATATGTCCACCGCTGTGCCTCTCAAGCGAGTGTCACTGATAGAGATAGTAGAAGGACTAGATCCAAGGTTCTATTAAATATGGCGCTTATTTAGGATGCCAGTTCACACTCAGCTTGTTTTAAAGACAGGGATTCATCCCATGATACTCAATAGCGCATGCCAGAAGATTACCCATTAAATCAAACTTCCACAGGAACAGATGCCTTTCACCCAACTCCCACCAACAGATGCGTGCTCAGACTTTACTGATTAGCTGAACCCTGCATCCGCTAGGGGGAAAGGGGAATTGGAATAGAAAAAGACAGACCACCTCCAAATCCAGTACCAGCATGTATTTCCCACTTGAAGATAGGATATTCAGTGTGTGTCTCTGTAACCTGCACCTTTCTTCTTATTGGAATTTCTTTAAAGGATGGACCTGCAGTCGAGTGATGAGAACATAGATACGTACATTCCTACTGCACATTCAACTGTTCAGCCATTCACATTCACCCAATTCTGTTGTTCTCCTACCTTGAACTTTTGAGAGACTATCTCTCTCTAAGAGAACAATGTTAACTTAATATCTTCTTTTCTCCAGGAGTCAGAGGTATACAAAGTTCTCTGGAGATCAGTTCAAAAGTTCACAAATATACAATCTACTAATGTATTTTACAGGAAATGAAAACTCCTTTTCAAGGTTGAGTTTTTTCAATCACACTGTCTAGGAATTAGTCTGAGCACTGAGGTTTGTCTCTAAGACTGACAAGTTTGCAAGGCGAAGAGCTTATTGAATATATATGTACATATATATATTGGCAAGTCAGGAAATCATACAAAAGAATTCATTACTGCAGTTGCTTGAAGTTCTGTTAAGCCAAAAAGAATTCTCCTCAGAAAGCCAATAGCCAGTTGTTGGAAGAACGATGAAATTCAGCTTCTCCAAAAGGGAAAAAGTAGCTGGGGTGCACACCGTAAAAAGAAAAAAAATGAATTACTCAAAACTGGAAGAATTCCCTATGAAACGAAGCGCCTCTGGAACACTGCTCATTCTACTCAGGATGACAGTTGTAGTGCAGAGCACCTCGAGAGGAACAGCTGAAGGGAAGCTTCAGCACGAGACTAAGGTAGAAACACTAGAGCGCTGACCTCACAAAGATTCGCGGCCACCATCTTGAGTGGCAGTTAAACCTGAAGAAGCTAGTCCTAAGAACAGCCTCTGCAAGAGCCACCACGAGTAAGGACGCCGCTGCAACCAACGTGGGTACAAGGAAAAGGGGAATCATTTTTGCTGAAGGAAGAACTTAACAACACTGACAAAAGTTTTCCTGACAGTGCGCTTCTCCTTCGATGCCGTATTGGTAAGTGCAGTGTTGAAATATATCACTGTATGTAAAATTATTATGATGTAACCAAATACATTCATATTTACCCTTAACCAGAATCTCAGTATAGAATTAAGCTATTCACACAGACTAATGCACGCTTCTCTCCTTCACAGATTGGCACATATTATGTATCTTTGTTGACTACAAATGAATCGCCATATAACATGTTTGTCGAATTCCCATCAGGTATAATTCTTTGAAGTAGACTTAACACTCGTAGTACAGTGAATTCAGCTAACTAAGCGATACGTAGCTTACATTGGGTTCATTACAGATATTATTGTTTTAATAGAGTAATTGAAAAAACATGTTAAAGGGTTATTGGTCCTTTTTCCTCCTCTCAAGATATATGTTATTTGCTGATGCGATATTTGGTTGTATGTGCTTTGATAAAATGTATACTCGGAGCAATCTCTTTTTGAGGATATTGTATTGTCACAAGGTGTGTAAAATTAGTGTCCACTGATATATTACTCATAAATTGTATCAACGGCATGTGGGGATGATGGAAACGTGTGATCGTCGTACATTTCCAGTACATATTTGCTCTTTTGACAAACAATATATATGATAAGGAACTTTTAAAAATGGATTTATGCTTACGAACAGACAAATAGGTATTGCATAAATTCTGCTAAATATTGCATGGTTGGAAGGCTCAGCGATACACACACTCTTTTGGAGTATCACCTAGACCATTTCTCATTTTGTCACTCTTCTACGCTTTTTTTTCTTGGAATAATAGTAGAATAATATTCACACAGGATGGAGATTATCTTGCTTCACTCTAGGGTTTTTATTTTCCAATTAAAAATTCATGGGTGATCCTGATTGTGTCTATCTTCTTGCTTAATATTTTGTTCTTTCCCTTCTAGAATAAATGTCCACATCCCTTCAATTCACTTGCCAGCACTTACTTACTAATTAATCCCATATCGCTTTCATGCTCTTCCCCCTTTTGGGAGTTTTTCCAAAAGAAAAGCATGTCTTATGGTGACAACTGACTTTCTGAAAAACTTGAATGACTTGTCTTCTTTCATGTACTCTGGGTGAAGGCTTCAACATTTTGTTTCCTTTCTTTCTCCTAAAAGAGATCTTCTTTCCTCTGATTAACTTTCGTATTCTTTTGCAGACTTGAGAAAACCGTTGGTTTGCATACCACTAGGGGGTGAAACACATGTTGGCTGTTGTTTTTCTTTAAATATGTCACAATAAACTATCTATTGAATCTGCGGACTAGACTCAACATGTCTTTCAAAATCCTACTATAATGTGCAACCGACACTGCCTCACCTCCACCGCTCAGGAGCAGGGACCCAACGCGTCTTCGTCACACCTCTGTTCCTTCGCCCTGCAGCACAGTAACCGTCACCATATCAGATCCAGCAACACCTAGCTCCCTGACTCCATGCACCAGCCTGTTTTCCACATGTTTTGTTAAGGTACTGTACCTCAGGGTCCGTGTGACTGCTAAACAGCGGCAGTGGTGTCATATTGTGGGAAACTAATCTATCATGCTGCTGCTTTAACATCAGATTGCAGCATATGTGCCTCTGACTACTATTTTTGTGTTTTTAATTGCTAAAGTCATATTGCTACCTGTGTATGGTGGATTTTTGTCGTATTTGGTCTTGTCTTATTTAGATAAATATTTACTATTTCTTGTGTGGTGTTGTCACTATATTACTGTGTGTTTTGGTACAAATACTTTACACATTGCCTCTGAAATAAGCCTGCCTGCTTCTGCCAAGCTACCATGGGGGTGAGCAGGGGTTATCCTAGGTGTTTATCTCCATTACCTTGACTAGACTGATGGTCCCTGCTTGAACATAGTGCAAACTGACTGCCAACCAGAGACCCCCTTTCTAACAGTGGGATTGAGCGATCCTGAGCAGTACTCAACCTGCCAATTGTATTCTTGAAGCTGGAGCATCCACTTTTTGATTTGTGGAGATGGTTTGGAGGCTCCCCCTTGAAAAAGAGGGATGAGGTGATGTGGTGACTGTGAATGGATTTCCATAGACATAAAAATGAAAGTGCCTACATCCCCAGTGTATTGCTATTGCTTCTTTTTTGTACGAGAGTAGTTCTGCTCTGTTGAAGGATTGGCTTGCAAATGCCACTGAGGTCAAGTTTCCTTTTTTTGACCTTTGCAGCAGCACTGTCCCTTGGCTCTGGGGCCTGCATCTACCACTATTGTGGTTTCTTTATGGGGATCAAAATAAGTGAGAGCGGTGTCTGCTGACAGGGCATCCTTCATAGCTTGGAAAGCTTGTTCTTCCTCTTTGCCCCACGACAAAGGGGTTGCAGCCTTGGTGAGCTCACAAAGGGGCTGCGTTAGTTTAGTTAGGTCCTTGATAAATCTACCACTATGTGAATGTCTGACACAGTGGATGGAGGGGGCACCTCTTTGATGTCCCATACTTTGTCAGGCTCTGAGGCCACTCTTTCTGCTGAAAAGATACATCCAAAGAAGTTCATCTTCTGGTTGAGGAACTCTACTTTGCCGTGATGTAGAGTCAACCCTGAGTCCTGTGGCAGCCTTTGTAGAGCTTCCACTGTCTAGTATTGACTTGCCATGTCTAAGAATGTAATCTCTGATGTTTACAACTCCAGGGAGTTCGACCAGGATTTACTTTATAATGTCCTGGAACACCTCAGCTGAGCACAAGATGCCAAAGTTTAGTCGCTGGTAGTATTGGAAACCTACAGAAGTGGAGAAAGTTGTGATGCACTGTGACTCCTCCACAAGGACCTATTGATGGGATCATGACTGCAGATCTACTTTATAAAACCACCTTACTCCACTCAGTTTTTCTATCAGGCCATCTGTGTTGGGTGGTCAAGTGGTGCTCCCTCTTGATGGTATTATTGGCCAATATCATAGCCATGCATATCTGCACTTCACCAGGCTACTTTGGTTTTCATGTCACCATGAGAGGGAATCCCCATGTGGTGGGCCCTGACACATTTTTAATGATGCCAGCTGCCTTCAGCTTCTCAAGCTCTCTATCAACTAGGGGCTTTAGGTGAAAGAAAATTCAACAATGCCAGAGGGCAACCAGTTGTGCAGATTGATCCACATGCAACTTGATCTCTGTCTTTCAGGTACCCTATTTCTTCGAACACCATAATATATACAGCTAGAATGTGTGCAACTCCTTCTTGGTTCAAACACAAAGGTGACGTTCTTGAGGGCTTTTTCAGTTCAGCACCCCAGCAACATGAAATGGCCTTCTTTAGTTATGTAGATCTGGGATTCCAGTGAGTGAGACCCATGTTAGATAGAGGTTTGGAATTTTCCCCTCAATACTAGAGGTTTGCCTTGTCTGCAAGCAATGGCATGTCTTGGTACACCTAATTGGACATTATGTTAATGTACCCTCCCGTATCCAAGACAACTAAGATTGGGTGGATGCCTATCTGGATTTGACACTTGGGTAGATGGTGCTGTGACTGTACAGCAGCACCTATGGTGAACACTGAGTGTATAGTGTGTTCCTCATTACTGTCCTCATCCATGTCACTATTTTGTTCTTGCAAACAAACACAAATAATGCACGGAATGTGGAGGAATGAATTGCATATGGCTGGATCCAAACTGGGGTGGCATGATGAGCAAAATAATGATGGATTAAACCCAGATCTGTGACTTGGGGTGAGGGGTTGAACATTTTCAGCATGCTGTCCATCATCATTTTGTGTTGCTATTTTACACTTGAGCATCAGGCACTGAGTTATTAGTGGTGTGGGGCATACCTTAATCGAAAGACAGACTTTCGCAAAGTGGTTGAGTTTGACACATGCCGCACACTTTTTGCCCCTCGTCGGGCAGTCTGCTGGTCAATGGGTCGGGCCACCACAGAAGCCACACAACTTTGCCGGGGTGTGCGATTTCTTGAAATAGTTCAGGCCGGGCAAGGGCCCAATAGTATTGACTACGTCTGTCTCCACTGTCCTTGGTAAAGCCACTTCCATGTGAGAAGTGCCAGTTTTCAAGAGGTCTTTGGTTCTTCCAATCATCAGAATGTCAGCCAGACTCCTGCAGGATGCATTCAGAAAGTTTTGCTCAGGCACATCCTTGCATTATTGGCCTCATTTCCTTTCTCTTTCATCTGCAAACCCACAAGTGCTGGCTACATCCTTCAATCTGATATAAAAGACATAATCGTGTTCCCCTGCATATTGCCTAGCTTGGCGAAATACAAATCTTTCGTAATCTCGGTTTACCATTAGTTCGAAATAGCTTTTAAGTACTGAAATTAGCGTTTTATGGGTCTTTGGGATTGCCTCCGTGATTGTTTTGGAAATTTTGTGAATTGGCTTGCCCCCAAGGTGTGAAATCACAGCTCTCTTCCATTCATTTTTTACATCTGTGGCTCCAATGAACAACAAAACTCTGTCTACCCAGTCCTTCCACCTGGGCACTTGAGCAGAGGGGGCTCCTTCAACTACAAATGGCGATATTGCTGGGATGTTGGCCATGGCAGTGAAGTGCTTGGGTCCTTACATACTGTTTGAGAGTGTGGATGTATAACTGACTCAAATGTCTGTTGAGCATTCCGGGGCCTGGATTTACGTTCTTGATACTGTTACCTTGCAGGCCACACAGGGAACACAGTGCGATGCAGCGTTCATCATCGCCAGCGTTATGTTGGCCGCTCCAGGAAGTGCAGGCACCAATATTATGGTAGAGGGGCATGGTAGCGTGCTAAGGGCCTTTAGGCCTGTAATAAACAACACAGGAGACAGAAATATAATAGTAACGCTAGTCCCAGTGTAGGTGGTCTAACTGCCCCGCATGGCTGTCCTGACATTTATTGATTCATATCACATGACCGAAGGACCCCATCAAAGGACATCATGGTGTACCTCGCAAACCCCTCCCATTAAGTCCAAAGTTCAAATGTCCCAAAACTAGTTACATAACTGGACGAATATAACAGGTTTCTCAGAGGGACACCATATTAGTCAAGAGTTTCTTTGAAGTTGACCATAATTTCTGAACACAGCCGCAGCCTGAATGATAATTTGCTAAAATGCCTTCTCACTATTCCTTTCCAATTTTAATATTTTTAGATTTAACAAGGGTGTTAGGAGGTATCCCAGCCATAGGTCCTGAGCTCATTTGTAGCTGGATTGGCTGGCAGGGCTTTAGGCGGGAATGTCTTATCTTGTTTGCCATAAAGGCTGCATCAACTTTCTCTCCAGGGTTCTCGACTGGCAGGGTTAGATGCTACACTGCATTAACACTACAGTGAAGAGGAGATGGAGTAGGAATTAGCCTGCCAGCATTCTGACATATGTAGGAGACATCTTAGATTTTAATATGCTTCTCAATCCAAGAGGACACCTCTTTCTCTTAGGGAGACTTGTTCCCAAATTAAAATGGTGGGTTTGTAGTTTCTGCTCACCTCTTCTGCTTCTAGGATATTTTTTCCTATTTGAACAAGGTAGCCACAAGGAAGTGTGCATTGCAGCACTCTAGGTGCTTCCTAGTTTCGGTTGCCTATTTTTGCTCTGAAACCTTTTCTTTAGTGGCCTGATGAAGTTATGTGTACCCTTTCAGTATCCCTTTCTCAGCTGTTATTTCAGTGATTGGCATTCTCTGCTTTTGCCATGTTTATTCAAACTAGAGGTATTTTATGTAATTGCCTTTTTCATCCCTCAGCAGTGGTTTCACTCTGAGGGTACTTGACAGTTGTTGTTCTTTCCCATTAATCTGTACTGTGGCTGCAGAAAAGAAATCCCCCTTCCTCTGGGTCAAGCTCTCACAGATCATGAGATATCCATCACAACCTCCACTTGCCAAAAGTGCATTTGGCAACTGCGGTGATCTCTGACTCATTTCCTAAAGGACTGAAGACATAAAAATTCTCATCTAGCTTATGGGTTAATTACCCTTCACTCAGGCTAAAGAACCGCGCACCAAACTTGCGGCCTCATTATGAGTTTGGTGTCCCCCCCACCCTATTACAATGTTCCTGCCGGTCTCACAGGTGGGAACATTGCAACAGAGCGTTCCCACCAGTCAGACCAGCAGGAACAGTGCTACTAGAAAGCACAAGGCTCCCTTACAGGAGCCAAGTGCTGTCTCGCAGCACAGAGGGTATTGACCAGCACCCTCAGAATGCGCACTGATGCAAAGCAGACAGTGCACATTCCAAAGGTGCTGAGCAGAGGGGCCTCTGCATTGCCCATACCACAGGCATGGGCAGTGCAGGGGCTCCCCATGTGACCCCCGTACACATTCACTGCCAGCCTCTCCATGTGGGTGAAACACCCATGGAAAGGCAGGTGGTGAGGGGAATTATTATCAGCAAGCAGTGCTGAGTTTACCGTCACCCTGGCTGAGTACAATTCTGACCGCCGTCATGCCATCGGGTACCGTTGTTCCTAGTGGGGACAGTGGTGCACTGGTGGGCCCGCCAATGGGGTTGTAATTGGGCAGTTGCCCCACCCGGAAGTGCGGCAATCCGACCGTCAACGCAAGTGTGGCAGTCCTCGGACCGTCACACTCATAATTATGCCCTTAGTGGGTAATTTGTTGTGGGCTGGAGATCCTAGAATTAAAAGTTGCTCTCTGCTATAAACAGAGACCAAAGCTCCTCTCCTTGATATAAGAAAGGTTGCATAGACCCTGGACTAGAGAACACATTTGAAGATGATAGAAGAGTCAACACTCCTGCACCTAAGAAGTACTTGGCAAGTAGGTAGTGCCGTGTTATTTTGGCACCCAGAAATCTCAAATGTGAGATGTCAATTGTGAAATCTCAAATGTCTCCTTTAATACCACCAAATTGGCAATTACGATCTGTGCTTCTAAAACAAACACAAGGGAAATAAAATGATGTATACTTAAATACATTAAAATCTAATTGTTCATGTTTAGGGCTTAAAACTAAATGCCTGCCAGTGCTGGATTTTATTCCATGTGAAATAATACCCATAAGAATTTCACCTGGTCTTCATGGAATTAAAACTTGTCTATTTCATCATCATCAAAATGCTTTATTCGGTGTTTTCCGATCATAAACGTACACATACAATAAATATTTAAAACATCATAAAAACACAAATTAGGCCCTGAGCCAACCACATTATTGGTACCACTTTGGAGATGGGTTCAAATATGATTTGTTGGCAAGCTGTGAACACCTAGAGTTGGAAAATATGTGATAGCAAGTCATAACTCTTTGTCTTTTGTGAGTTTACTCCCAAGATACTTTGATGTAAATGGATTTTTTTTCATATTTTTATTAATGTGAATTTTATTATGAAAAATCACAATTACAGTAGACATAATTATATAACTGTTATAAAAATTATAATAACCATTATGATTATATTAAGTACAGCAAGTAACATTTATAAATCCTTATCTTAATTTCTTTTCCCAGAGCTGGTGGTGAATGACCGAGCAACATCATGAAAAAGACTGAAACAAGCACATCCTATTCCTCTAATCCTCAGTGTATTATTTATTTTTGGTCAAATGGTCAACATGGAGTTACGCTGATAAGCCAACATGACTACTCATCATGGAAAATCTTGTCAGAGGCAGCTCGAGTAAGGAATCACATTACATTGTTAGACATTGCGAGAAATGTGGAAAGCAACACAGTTCCCTAAGTACTTTACCACAGGAAGTGCAGGAGCCTGTTTACTATGAATAATGATTTACAGACTCTTAAGTGAAACGCTGAAGCAAGTGTCAGTGATGATGCTGGAACGAATGAAAGCACAAGTAAATGCTTAAATATATGAACATCATTTAAATCAAACGTGTATGCTAAAGAATGTTTATTTTGTGGAAAGAGAAAATACTATAAGGGAAAATCAACATATGAGAAATTAATCAAGGCCATAGAGCTTAGAACTTACAAAAGGCTTCAAGAGTGTGCAAGCATTGATTGTGATTCAAAGATCTTAGCAAGTAATAATAGGGACATTGTAGCTGTAGAAGCCCATTATCATGCATCTTGTTATAGGAACCATACAAGGGTTAAAGCAAAGGAGGAAGAACATGCATGTACCATTCAAACCAATGATCACTACAAAAATATGAGAGATGAAGCATATGATGAACTATTTCAATACAATTAGACCTGTTATTATTCCTAATAAAGAGATAATATGTGTGACAATTCTCACTGTAAGGCTTGATATTCCTAGACAACCAAGGAAAATTATTGGCCCAACCTGATAGTGTCATGCTACAGGACGTTGTAAGAGAAAAACAGAATTTGAAAAGAGAATGATCAGTTTTAAAGGTTAAGGCACCAGACATGAACAAGATCATTGGTCAAACATCATCGCACATAAGAACAATGATTAAAACAAACTTGACATCAGCACCACAGCCATATCATCCATCAGACATGGGATTTCATACTCACAACTGGAAGCAAATTATATCGCCTTATATCTTCAGAACTTGCCACTACCTTGAATGAGCAAATTATTCTTCCAGCCAACATTCAGCCTCATCCCTTCACTAACTTAGCATGGGACACCATTGATAGGCTGGTAGAGAATCTTACTTGTAAGAGGACAACTCTTCAATTCAATGGTATAGCTGTGCAGCCCAAGTTGTTTGGACCACAACCTTTTAAAGCTCCTCTTCCAAGAATTGAGAAACAAAAGCAAAGAACATTGACCACCACAAATACTGAATAATTGTTCATGTATGTTTCAAGTGAACGAGTTGGGCCTCAGTCATTGATAATGAGTACGAAAGTCATACTGGAATGTGTTGCCCAATTGAAGCTTGCACAAAATAGGAACATAAACTGGGTTGTTACAAGACAAGAAGTGAGACTCGCACAGATAATGCGAAGTTGAGCAGGATTTAATGTCAGTACTGGAGAACTAGTTAGTGTAGCACAGGATTCCATTGGCTACTTGCCTACCATTATTGCCCCTGCAACTGAGTTGACAACTGTTACTGAAATGTTTAAACAGTCAGGGCTGATAACGGAATCACTGCATTTAGCGAAAATTGTAGTAGTCATGGATCAAACTCTCTATGCAAAAGCAACTGAGATTGTGTGGAAGCAGTAAGCAACATACAACAGAATCATTCTTCGAATGGGAATCTTTGACACAATTTTCAATTTCATGTCCATTCTCAAAAATGCTTTCAAGATGCTGGCCTTTGCGACCTTTGCTTTGAAGCAGACATGATTGTAGAAGGATCAATATCATCAGTATTAGAAAGTCATATGTACAATCATGCAGTTCAAGTACACAAGTGCAAGTATGAAGCTATGTTTAGACTGGCTTGGTAGGAATTAATCCCTTGGGTGGAAAAGAATTATGAAGAGAACATTCAGTTAGTCTAATCCTCCAATGAGGATGTAAATGACTTTGAAAAATACCTATGCCAACAGAGATTAGAAAACCTCTTGCAGAATACTGCCTTTGCAGAAGTAAAACAGCTTTGAGACATATTCCTAGAATATCTTTGTCATAGTAATTGAGATCTCTCTACATGTTGGATGTCTTATGTGGATATTGTTGAAAATGTCTTGCTAGCTCTGCTGCATGCTGCTCAAGAAGGAAATTGGCATTTACATCTTACTGCCATACCTTCTATGATCCCATCGTGTTTTGATTATGAGAGGATGAACTGCGCTAGATATCTTCCTGTATACTATGCCAAAATTACATTACTTGCAGTGAACCATCCAGAGATACACCGCAAGCTCATCAATGAATGCTTTTCAGTTCAACTGTCAGATGGTAATCAATTTGGATGAATTCCGGTCGATCAAGCGATAGAAGTAACAGCCAACAAAGACACACAGGGCCTGATTCTAACTTTGGAGGACGGTGTTAAACCGTCCCAAAAGTGGCGGATATACCACCTACCGTATTACGAGTCCATTATATCCTATGGAACTCGTAATACGGTAGGTGGTATATCCGCCACTTTTGGGACGGTTTAACACCGTCCTCCAAAGTTAGAATCAGGCCCACAGTCTCCCGGTGGTACAACAAGGATCAACCTCAAGGCGGGTGCTATGAAAATATATATAATATGACTGCTGAACACAGAAGCAACTTTTTGGGCTAGATAAGGTAAATGGTTTGTAACAACTACTTAGATCTTACTCACGCAGACATACATAAGTCACAAATTGAAAAAGACGAAAATAATGTTACAAGAGCTGTTAGTCTGGTTCAAAGCTGGATAAACCCTATTGTTGGGCCACATGATCTCATTAGTCTCTCCACATCAAAAAAGGCATCTCAAGACATAGGCCCTCATTATGACATTGGCAGTAAATCCCACTTACTGCCACGTTGACTGTTGCCAACATACCGTTTCGGACATCTGTTCACCATATTATGACACACACACATCAATCTGTCACTATTCAGCCACACACAAAATTCCACCACACCAAAGGTCCGTGATAAACTGGCGGTATCAAAACCCACAACGTCACGCCAACAGAACAACGTCCACCACATTATGACCCACGAATCACCATAGCGGACATTCAGTGGCAGTAAACCATTGGCGGTACATACCGTTGCGCTCAAAATACACACACACATTCAAAACAACACCACATTGGACAATTCAAACAACGCATACCTGACACCCATACACACACCACACCCACACAACCACACCACTATAAAACACACACCCACATTACCCACATCCCTTTACGACCACACACCATTGGCACGAGAAAGTCACCATGACCACAGACAAAACCAGAGCCACATACCACCATCACCTATACATTATACATGCACCCCACATCACATTCCCCAACACATCACCCTACACTCCCTCAACCAACACCCATGGAACCACAAAGACACCACTAATGCTCAGAGGAGGAGCTAAGGGTCATGGTGGAGGAAATCATCCAGGTAGAGCAACAGCTAATTGGAGCTCAGGTGCAGCAGATATCCACTGCAAGGAAGATGGAGCTATGGCGGATGTTCGTGGACAGGATCAACACCGTGAGGCAGCACCCAAGAACCAGGGATGACATCAGGAAGAGGTGGAATGACCTACAGGGGAAGGTACGTTCCATTGCAGCAAGACACCAACTCTCTGTACAGAGGACTGGCGGTGATCCCCGCCTCCTCCCCCACAACTAACAACATGGAAGGAGCAAGTCTTGGTAATCACTCATCCTGAGGGCCTGGCCGGCGTAGCAGGTGGACTGGACTCTGGTAAGTCAACTCTTTACTACTATCACCCCCCTACCTGCATGCCATCACATATCCCCACCCTCACCCTCACTCCCATCACTCCACCACCTCACGCCCCCCCCACCATCACATCTCACTCATCCCAATGCCAAGCCCTGCATGCTATACCAATGCATGGACACCACTCACAGACCTGCATGGACAGCTATCACTAAAGCGTGCACACTAGAGAGAATCAGCTAGCCCACCACATACCAACTTACACAAGTAAAAGCTGCCAGTGCAAATACAACCAAACAGGGCAACCCACCAATGCACAATGGCGGTCATTACGACCTTGGCGGTCTTTTCGCAAGAGCGCCGAGGTACCGCCGTGCTTAAGACCGCCAGTGATGGCTTTCTTCCGTGCCACGTATTATGACCGCTGGCAGTCCGCCGTCCTTCTTCATACGGAAGGCCGCCAGCAGCCATACTGGCAGACGGCGGGAAAGTGGAGGTTGCTCAAACTCCACCGCCACGTCAACAGAACACCGCCCACTAAATCACGTCCCATGATTCGGTGTGGCGGTGTTCTGGTGACGGTGTTCTGGTGGCGGAGCAGCCCCCATGGATCCCGTCTCCTCCCGGAGGATCACTGGACAAGGTAAGTTGATCGTCCGTTAGGGAAGGGGGCGGAGGGTGTTGCGTGTTGTGTGCGTGCATGTGGGTGTGCGTGTGAGAGTGCGGAGGGGGTGAGTGAGTGAGTGTATGCATGCAGGGGGTGTTGTGTGTATGGGATATGTTTGCGGGTCGGGCGGTGTGCATGTTGGTTTGTATGTGTGTGAGTAATGTGTTGTCGGGGTGTATGTGTGCGAGACATACAGGAAGCAGCCCTACGCACAAAGCAATGCAGTACTAGTAATAATGCTGCCCACCAAGGCATGGGGAGGGGCACATACTGCCAACTGCAGCACACCGTGGGACCCACACAGCCCTGACCAGTAGTGGATGCCTACAAGCTAGGTAGCAGGATTATCACTTCAGAACCCTGCCCAACATGGGACCTACTCTGCAAACTCAGGCCTGGCCAAGGGGCACCCACTTACACACATTTCCCACCCGGATGCCCTCCTACCATGCGTAAGTGGTAATGATGGGAACACTACTCACCCCCTGGTGGCTGCTGTGATGTCCATCCAGCTCGAGATAGGCCACCGCCAGTATGCCGGACTTCAGGGGGGTCAGGGTTCGACGGGCACCCCTTCCTCATTGGGAGGCCATCCCCAGCTGGAGGCCCATACAGTAGTGCGTACTGGGGTAGGACCCAATCCACCAGTCGCGCAAACTCCGCCAAAGTGGAGGCAGGGGCCCTTTCCCCAGTCACACGAGCCATTGTAGATTCCAGACACGGGTCACAACAGGACATGCAGTGTAGATCCTCTCTTGTTGAAGGTCTGGTAGCAAATGAGTGATCAGATAGAAAATGGCAGTCACGTCTACAGCTGTGCATACCGTCACCGCCAGCGTACATCACCATTGGCCACTGTACCCCATAGAGCCCAATATTAACCAATGAGGAGTTTCACAGCGGTTCCCGACTGCCTACCCCAATGGCGCACAATGTCAACAGAATTACCTCACTTCCACCTGTCCCTCAACACAGGACAGGTGAACACCACTTCAGGGAGGGGCAGGCCCTGGATAATAACTGCATCACAGTTCAAAATTGGACATACAGGACAAATGCCACTTATACATTAAATTTTTACATCATGCATTATACTGTTGTGGCTACGATGTACAGTTTGTGACCGGCTCCTCACTCTTTTGCCCCATAGATTACTACCACTGCAGATGAATAGGAGATGGAGACATACCCCCATGTACAGACCCCTTGTGGACTTGGCAACAATGGAGGACAGGCACAGCCTCCTCACCTATAGACTTGACAGGGCCACAATCACAGAGCTGTGTGCACAATTGGAGCCTGACCTAATATCTGCTATCCATCACCCCACTGGGATCTCCCCCTTGTGCAAGTCCTATCTGTGCTCCATACCTTGGCAACTAGTTCTTTCCAGGTGACAGTGGGCTTGGCAGCAGGAATGTTGCAGCCAATGTTCTCAATAGTGCTCACAAGAGTGTTGCCTGCCCTGATTAAATACATGTGTAGCTCCATTGTTTTCCCCCAGGTGGAGGATTTGGCCACTGTGAAGGCCGACTTCTATGCATTAGGACATATTCCCAACATCATTGGGGCAATAGATGGGACACATATTGCATTTCTCCCCCCCCCGGCAAAATGAACAGGTGTTCAGAAATCAGAAGAGTTTTCACTCAATGAATGACCAGTACATCTCCCCCTTGTCAATGCTAAGTATCCAGGGTCGATGCATGATGCTTTTATCCTGAGGAATAGCAGCATCCCAAATGTGATGGCCCAACTACAGAGCCACAGGGTGTAGATAATAGGTGATCCCTGGTTCCCACCCAGTATAAGTTGGGGTATGGGTATGGTGTGGACCATATGGGATAGTGTGTGACTAAATCTTGTCCCTCGACAGTTGCAAGTGACTCTGGTTACCAAAACCTATCATGGCTACTGACCCCTGTGAGGAATATCAGGACTAGGGCAGAAGAACGTTATGATGAGGCACATGGGTGGACAAGTAGGATTATCGAACGTACCTTTGGCCTCCTGAATGCCAGGTTCCGGTGCCTCCATCTAACAAATGGATCTCTGTGCTACTCACCCAAGAAGGCATGCATGCTGCATGTTGCACAACCTGGCCCTCAGACACCATGTGCCTTTTCTGCAGGAGGAGGAGGCTGGAGATGGCCGTGTGGCAGCAGTGGACCCTGTGGACAGTGAAGATGAGGAGGCAGAGGATAATGATGAGGAGAATAGAACTGCAGTGATTCGACAATACTTCCAATGACACACAGGTAAGACAGTGTTATTTCCAATTTCATCGTCATTTTATGGTTTATCTTTGTCACTGGCATGCTGTTATTTCCCACGTCTATGTCCACTCACTGTACCCTTTGGCAACTCATTTTGCAGACGTTGGTGCCCCACTATCGCTCCTGGTGTGATCACTGCAGCCAACTGCAGGTCTTTCCTATTTGAACATTACTGTACAGTTGAATTGCAATGTTTGAACCTGGTTAAACGAATACATACTAAAATAAGTTTAACATACTCCATCCTTTTTTCAAAGGCTGTTAATTTAAGTGCTAAGAAGTAGAGGGGCAAGTGCAGTGGGCTAGGGTGATGATGGAGGAAAGTCCAGGGTATTGTTCCAGTCTCTTGGTAGCACAGGTGCATTGGCCAAGGGGGCATGGGGAGAGGAGCAATGGCAGTTAAAAGTGGACAGGGTGACTGAGTGGGACACAAAGGTGACAATCAGGAGAGTCTCATTTCCTGCCGGAGGTCTTGGCAATAGTCTCTGGTTTCTGCCTGGATCGCAGGGAACGTTTGCATGGTGGTTCTCCTTCTGCAGGAGAAGGGGTGCTGGTGGCCTGTTGGTCCTGTGGCGGGGCCTCCAGTCCACTAACGGCAGCTGAGGTGGAAGGAAGTTCAGATGTCTGGCTAGTGGCAGGGGCCCGCTGTTGTAAGACTGCCTCCCTCATGATGTTGGCCATGTCTGCCAGCACCCCTGGAATGGAGACCAGGGTGGTGTTAATAGCTTGCAAGTCCTCCCTGATCCCCTGGTACTGTCCCTCCTGCAGCCGCCTGTTCTCCTGCACGTTGGCCAGGATCTGGCCCAGCATACCCTGGGAATATTGGTATGCTCCCAGGATCTCGGTGAGTGCCCCCTGGAGAGTCTGTTCCCTGGGCCTGTCCGACACCTGGCGCACAGCAGTCCTCCCAGTGTCCCTGTTGTCCTGTGACTCTGTCCCCTGAACTGTGTGCCCACTGCCACTGACTCCGGGTCCCTGATTGTCTTGGGTGCGATGTGTAGCCTGTAGCCTGGGGTCCCTGTAGTGGTGGACGCACTGCTGATTGACGTGTCCTGGGGACAGAGGTATAGGTATGCTGGATGGGTGCTGTGGTGGTGTTTCCTGATGGGGAGGCTATGTGGTTGTGTGTGACTGGGCCTGGGTAACGGACTGTCCAGAGGTCCCTGATGGGCCAGGTTGGTCATCCAGATCCATGTGATCAGAGTTGCTTTTATCACTGTGGGCCTCTTCTGTGGGAGGATTGGATAGTGCTGGCACCTCTTCACTGCTGACATTGGCTGTGGTACCTGTGGGGATGTAAATGCAGTGTTATTGTTTCTGTGTGTGACATATTGGGGGTCATTACTTCCCTGGCGGTCGGTGGTAAAGCGGCAGTCATCTGACACCATTTTGACCGCCATGGCGGTGAAGACCGCTGGGCTGGAGACCTTGTTGGGGGTGTGTGCGTGTAGGGGTGTGTATATGTGCATGTTCGCGGTCGGGCTGGAGAGGGGGGTTGTGGCACCTTTGGGGGGTGGCAAGGGGGTGGGAATGGGGGGAGGATTCGTGGGGGGCAGCGGGGGTGGGGGAGACCCCTATCAGTGCTAGGGAATGAATTTGCTGGCACTAATAGTGCCTACCGCCATGGATGACTGCCGGCTGAGGTGCCCCTCCATTCCCCGTTCCCCTGAGGTGCCTGACTATTTTCCAACTGATGCCCCTGCAGTGTTCTCTCCGTGTTGGTGCAAGTGACAAGTGGGGCCTTGGACTTTGGCCTGTGGCCCACGCACATTGAGGACTGGGCAGTGTCCCTTGAACTGTACCTATGTATATACCATTAGTGTGATTTTTCATATTTCTGCTGTTTTTATACTATTACACTCACTTTCATCCATTCCTGTTGTCCTTGCATTATTCCTGAAGAGTACGGGGTAATTATGTTTTACTACTGCATCTGATTACGTGTATGGTGTTGGGGGTGTGGGGGGTGTTGTGCGTGTGTGTGTCACTCTCTTTTTCCTCCCTCCCTCTCCTGTGTGCTAGGTGGCTGTACTCACTGTGGTCGTCTTCGCCGTCGTCAGTGTTCGTGGTTGAGCAGGACGTAGACAATCATTGGGAAGATCTGAAGTTCAGGCTCCATGGTGGCATGGTTGTTCCCTGTGTCTCCCAAGGTGAGTCCTTTCCCTTCTGTGTTTTGTTTCCGCCAGGCTTTTGATGTCGTTGGTACCGCCCTGGAAAAGGTGGCGGATTTGTGTCTCTTAATATGGTGGGCCGAACATTGATTTCCACCTGGCTGTAGGCGGCTACCGCCTTGGTGACTGTCTATCTGAGTTCGCACCGCAATGGTCATAATTTGGCAGTAGTTACCGCCAGCCTGTTGGTGGTATTACCACCACTTTATCACCGACCACCAGGGTTGTAATGAGGGCCTTAGTATCCAACATAATGAAGGTGCACAAAATTGGTGAACAGTGCTATACAGACTTCAAACGTGAGAATTATCAAATTCTAAGTAGTCTTGTGACCAGGAAAACAAACAAATTAAAAACCTTCACTAACATGTCCAAGAAGAAGGCAGTGAACAGCAATGGCGAGGCAATCATCATGAAAGCAGAAAAAGCACTATTTGGTTGAATCAATGTGATTGCACAGAATCTGAATCTTTAAGTGGCTGATGTACTCTCTCATCCCTTAGGAAAATGGGCTTTAGCAACTTCAGAAGGTCTGTTGCAAAAGACAAACAGGGCTGTTTTAGCAAGATGCTTGTAGAAAAAAAACACCTCTGCTGATGAAATACCTGGAAATTCAGCCATGCTGATTGATGGTATGGATCTTGTTGAGAGAGTAAAAGCTGAGGAATCAACCTTTGGTGAGGTAGCTATGTCTATCTTGTCCATGGCTTTTGAGGAAGGCAATAGAAGTCAAAGACTCAATATTGTGTTTAATACATACAATGTGACAACTATTAAGAGCCTTGAAAGGGCAATCAGGGGGAGAAATTAAGCACCAGTTACAGAACATTTCACCTTCCCAGATTGTCAGACAGTGGAGGAAATTCCTAAGCCATGTAAGGAATAAAACAACTCTCATTGCATTTCTTGTTAACAAAGGGAGAAAAACAGACTATTTTGTTAAACTTGAGAATAAAACAGTTAGTGAACTGTGAAGATAAATGCAACAAAATCACAGCCAGAGGGAGCCATGAAGTGTCCCATCTCAACAGTACACATGAAGAAGGAGATGGTTGTTTGTTGCTGCATGCTGCACACACTGCTAATGAGGTATATGAGGCAGTAATGATAAGCTCAGATGACACCGAAGTGTTTATTATGTGTTTGGGATTTCATGACAGAATCATGGCAAAATTGTTTCTGGAATGTGGTACTAAAATACGCCTGCGAGTCCTTGACATTGGAAAAATAGCTTCAACTCCTGGTGTGTGTCATTTTTTTTGACGCACACGACTCCGCAGCGCCGTCTAACGTCATTGAATAAATACGGCGCCCGCATGGCGCTTCAGAATGGCGTTAGCAGGCGTTACATTTTTTGACGCACAACTGCGTTGGCGCAGTTGTGCGTCGAAAAGTATAAATATGGCCCATAGTCCGATTGGGAGAGGGTGGAAGTTGAAAAAACAAGAGGGAGCAGAGCAACTGGCATTGGACTGGATAGAGGAGAAACCAGCACCTCTGGCAGTGTTAAATCTACTAGTTTGCAACTGCATTAGGAACTGCAAACTGCCAGCAGGTGTCTGCTATCTAAATGACCTCAAGTGCACTGACATGCAGACCTCCCTCTTGTGAAAATCAAACAGATGCAGAGAATGATGACACTTATTCAGAAGAAGATGATGAAGACAAATGTGAATGATAAAATTGTGTTTATGGTCACTCATGAAATACATTGCCTATGTAAGATGTGATAACTACATTTATTTGAAATTGTAAGTGAAAGTGAAAATTATGCATATAATCTATATCAATATATGAGGAATACAATGAAGTTTTATTGTTATCTCTTCAAGGACTATATTATTATTACAATTAATAATCCAAATTATTTTAAAATTATATTGAATTTAACCAATCTGGAGGAATTTTATTTATTTTTTCCACATATGATGAGGAATTTGTATACTATTCATCAAGAACATGAAAACCATTATTTTTTTGGGCTCTGTTTACTAATCCAATAATATCAGACAAAAGGCAAAGAGTGATGACTTGCTATCACATATTTTCCATCTCTAGGCATCCCTACCTTGCAAAAAACATAATGTTAGAACCCATACCCTGAGTGGTACCAATGGGCTAAGTTTGGGGTCGTGAATCATGGCCTTAATATGTTAACAAGCTCATGCATTACAACACATTAGCAATTGCAGTACAAGCCTATATCACATCAGTGTCCCTATCTGATGGGTAAATACAACATGCCCGAAAATCATATTATGAGTAAGATCTTAGAAAACAATTTCATTAAAACTCTATCCATGTCAGAAAAACCACAGTGCAAGAGCCACGACTTTGAATCTAATAAACCAGGTCCACAGAATGTATGTGGATACTGCACAGACAACCATCCGTGTAGACGTAGGACAAAGGAGTCGTAAAACAACCTGGTGGTGCCTGCAACCAAGTTGTTTACAAAGGAGAATAATCCAAATGTTTCTGGGCTGGACTTATGAAGAACAGAAAAAATTAAATAACCCAGAGTTTCCTCCACTTGATGACAAGTCAGGCATAGCTTACTCAAAGGGGCAGAAGGATTCCACAGAGCTTGTAAAGATAATAAAGGTAGGGCACCATAATGGAATTCAAGGTATAACATCCTTGCAGCAGGGGACAGAATGTAGTCTAAGAATGGTTCAAAAACCACAGCAGGTTTAAAGTGTAAAGACCGTATTGTGCATTTGCCTGTCCCACTGTGGTCCGCAAACTTGCAGGGAGGACCCCACCGCCCGGGTGGTGGTGTCCCCCCAAGTGTACTACAATATTCCCGCTGGTCTGATGGTGGGAACCTTGTAATAAGCGTTCCTGCCAGACTGCCCGGTGGAAACAGTGCTACGATATTGGCCTCAGCTCCCCTAAGGGAGCTGAGGCAAATATCATAGCACCACAGCACCCCCAGAATGCACACTGTCTTTAAATCAGACTACGCATTCCAATTGTGCCGGGAAAGGGTGCCATGGGCAGTGCAGGGGCCCCCCCCGTGGCCCCCAGCACTGGCTTACCACCAGCCTGTCCATGGTGGTGCAAATGCAGTGGAGTACAACCTTGACCACCATCACCATGTCAGGAACAATGTTCAAGCAGCAGAGTGCTGTTCAAGATTCAAGCTACTCCTTGCGACCTGGTGCAACCAGGACATAGAGCTAGTTGACTAGATTCATAAATAAAAACAATTCAGAAACCTTGTTCACTGAACTGCTGGGCAACAAAATAGAACCACTAAATGTCCAATGGGATCTGATGACAATAAATGTTATTTTAGAATGATTAATCACCAGGTCCCATTTGAATCAAAAGGTTGCAAACTTATCCACTAAAAGTTGAAGACCACTAGTGGTCTTTGACATCAATAGAGTGTCATCAGCAAATAATAGGAGACGGGTCATACATCCCACCAGATGCAGGGTGTCGCTTTAGGAGACATCTAGATGGAAGGACACATCATTAAGGTATAAGGAAAATGTGGTTGGGGCTAGAACGCACCCTTGGTAAGCTCCTCTTAAAATATGGGAACATTCATTAAGCTCACCACCACAACCACATCTGACTTGGGCAAATGTATCATCATCTAAACGAACAAAGAGATTTAAAAGAACGGGAGGCACACCACTATTCTTAAGGACCTCTCACAGTTTTTCACGTGGTACAAGATCAAACACAGACTTTAGGTCTACGAAGACCAAATATGGATGCACCTTTTGTAAGAGAACGGTCTTGCAAAAGATTAATAAAACCTAAAATGTAGTCATTTATACTCACCCCTTTTCAAAACCCTGCCTGGAGGTAAGAGAGGGCCTGGTTGTCCACTCTTCCATTTTCTAAGTATTTGCCTGTTCAAGACCTTTTGGGCATTGTCGATAAGGCTAATCGGCCTGTAATTTAGGGGGGAATCCTGCACACCCTTTTGAAAAACCTGGATAATTTTAGCAGCCTTCCAGCTGGGCGGAATGCTAGCCCCCTAAGAAAAAAGTTAGATAACTGATTAAAATAAACAGCCCAGCCAACAATGTCTGCAAGAAAAAGTGCACCTGGGACACCATCCGGCCCTGCCGCTTTGCCTGGAGCAAAAGCTTTTATCGCTCTGATGGAGTCACTCAATTTAATCTTAAAATGCGGTGATGAAAGGAGAAATTCCTCCTGCAGGGTAAAAGCCTGTTCAACTTTCACCCTAGATTCCTGCTTGTAAAGGTCAGAAAAATGTCTATGCCATACCTCCAGAGGGAATGAAATCTGCCTGCAACTTGCTATGACATTGGTCCCACTTAGCCACCAATTCCTAGAATTTCCTGTAACCTTTCTGGATAGCAGCTTCATATATATTTTCCCACATAAGGGACTCTTAGTCCCTTCTTGCTCCCACTTGGATCTGTTTATACTCTATCCTTTTTTCACAGATCAAGGAAATGTACCCACAAATAAGGGCCTATCAGAGCTAATTTTTCTTATCATTGCATGCTTTATTATACCACATGCACCCCGATGGGAGAAGGGGGCCTTTTGAGCCACCACAGAGGGGAAAGCACTCCCCAAGTGTTTTGAACAAGATCTCATTACACTTGGCAATACTTAGAGTCCCAGAACTGCCCTCTCTGGGCAACATTCAGCTTCCCTAATTCTAAAGCAGCAACTCCAAGTTCTCTGGCCATCCGATATCTGGTGCCCACATTCGATGAAACCTTGTACCATTTATTCCTTCTCTTGTCATCCAAGAGACCCAAAGTAGTACTAAGGGAGAATGGAACATCAGTTCTTATTTAAAATAGATCCTTTAAGGAACAATAGAGAGCATTATGATTACTATCGTACCTATCTCTAATATTCATACTAAAAAGATTGGCCCAGAGATACAGAGATATCAGGATGTAATAAATTCTGCTTGTGTGTCCTGGGTTATTATAGGTATGAATGAGCGGCATGGGGGTCCAATTCTGTGGGGCCATTACACACCCTCAGACCACAAAAAAGGTGAAGGACAAAAGCTGATGGGCAGCACTTGTCCTGCACCTCTCTGAGGGAACAATCAACTGTGGGATTTCCTACTCCTCATCTTCCTCGCTACCAGGGTAACCAGTGCCCGAGTCCAAAGGCTTGTATGTTGCATTAAAATCACCTGCAATGATGACGTTCTCATGTGGATCATGTGCAGCCCAACACAGCTCAAGATTGTAAATCATCTGTGAAGATTACCCACTACTAGGAACACGACTATAAACATTATAGATATAATAAGTGTCAGTGCCTGCCCTGAGATATTAATACCTACACTATTATGCAAAATAAATGG
Organism: Pleurodeles waltl; assembly: GCF_031143425.1. Lineage (NCBI taxonomy): Eukaryota > Metazoa > Chordata > Amphibia > Caudata > Salamandridae > Pleurodeles > Pleurodeles waltl. The sequence goes on along the minus strand of NC_090437.1, from coordinate 2,496,268 downwards.
CAATGAAGAAACTAATGTCAAGTCCCACTTTGACCCAAATAAAGAGGCCACCAGAAGAGGGGCTCCTTCCAACTGATCGAGCTGGAGCATGAAAAGCTATGTAGCAACTTCTATGCAGCAGTTCAAAAGGCCATGTTTCCTGCAAAAGGCAAATATCAGATTGTTCAATAAAATCCCCTATGCCGGATAGCCCAGCTTGCCCTAGATCCCCGCTATATTCCAAGACAAAACATTAGTCTTGCTTTAAGGCCTGATAAAAGGAGGGGAGGCATAAGGTAAGGTCAAAGATGTAATAGTGTCTTTTACAGACCGTCGTGCATAAGCTAGTGAGGGACCCTTAGCCATGTTATTAATTGAGTGAGCCCCATCTTTCAGTCAGTCAACCATAGAGGTCTCCAGAACCTCCCACATCTCACCAGAGATTTCCTTACTGTCGCTAGATGGTTCGTAGGGGGAGAGTGGAATCAGTTTGAACCTGGATGATGATCTAGATGAGAGACTTAGATGTTCAACCAAATTAATTAAACCATCCACTAACTCTTTCAACATAAATTCTAACCTGAGACAGTCAAAATGCCCAGATGGTCAGAAAAGAGCTTTGTGGGCAACATGTTCAAATGGACGGTGGAACTTCAGTCAAAGACTGTCTGTATTTTTTATATACACTTATTCATTAATGATTCTTCATCCTCGTACGGCATATTGCTAAGGGTATGGCCCTTAACTATATGTGAAATATACTCCGATTGAGCAGAACTGCCTGAGGCATTCCTAGATTCATGTCGTCCACCCCTTGAGCTAGGGGTGCAGTGTCTCCTTCTCTCCCTACAAGTAGATGAAGGGGCTCTTGGTCAAAAGGTGTCGGTAGGTACAGAACACATAGGCCCACTCCAAGATGGTGCTTTAAGTAAAGGAAAGACAGAGCAGGACATTTTGGCAATCACGACTCTTTGATGTTTCTTGCTATTATTTTTATAAATGAAAGAAACATAATGGGACAAGCAGCTCCTTGATTAATATTAGAAGGGCCAGAATGTTTAACAGTGGATCTAAGCTTACATAATTCTATTGTTAATGAGGGCAGTTTGGACCTCAGATCAGCCACCTCTACCTGAAGGTTTTAAATCAAGAGTGCCATGCCACCGAAGCCCATTCCCCACATGCCTTTTTTGACATAATGGCTGTATCCGTAGGCAGTGGTTATGATTTAAGATAAGCGGGAGCCTCCAATAATCCATCAGAACCTTTTGAGAGGGCCATAGATGGAAGAGAGCATGCCAGGGGTGAAAATCTTTTCACACATATTATCGATTGAGACAATGGAATGGGAACGTGATCAGTAGGTGCATGTGTCAACAAGTTAGTAACATACTCCTGCTCAGATATACAGGATCTTGGGCAGGTGGACAGCAGAGTTTATTTGGGATGGTAAAGCCTGAGGTACACAGGCTTTTTCACTTCTTCATAAAAATAGACCTTCCTCTGGGCTCTTACCACATTAACAGTACTGGAATCATCTCCATAAGAGATTTTTGAAAGCTTCTGTTCGGTTATCTATATCTGCGGGGAACACATTGCTTTGTGATTCTTGACCCTTTCCTCAGAGCATGTCTGATTCTTTTCATTCCCCCATTGGGTTGAGGTACCAATGAGTTCTAAGAATTGTCAACAAATTCAACCAGTTTAACCAGTTCCAAGTTTGTATCTTATCTGTTGGTATGGAGTTGTTGGAGATTTTTGGCGCTATTAGCGGAGGCACCAGTTTCGCCGCACCACTGACACTTTGATAACAAGTCAGCACAGCTTTTATAATATATATATATATATATATATATATATATATATATATATATATATATATATATATATATATGTATATATATATATATATATATATATGTATATATATATATATTTTATATATATTTTATATATATATATATCCATTCCAACAAAAACTAAATGCACGCTCACTCAAAAAGCAGTTGAACAAATCTTTACTCTGAACACAGATGCGTTTCTGCTGTCACCACAACCTTGATCACTTTACTATCCATAGTGTTCACAGTGTATATAAGCACGAAAAATGAAAGAACCACACTCACAATACCTTATAGTGATGACATTTTGGTCACCATATTGGAAGGGGAAATACAAATGGGAGAACATACAACATATCACAATAACATTAGGTCTCAGACTGGACTGTGGATAGAAATAGTAAAAATATCAACACAGATAAATAACACGATTGTTTCTTAACCCCTTCGCTGCCAGGCCTATTCCCCCTCCTGTGCCAGGCCTTTTTTTGCCTATTTGGGGCAGTTCGCGCTTAGGCCCTCATAACTTTTTGTCCACATAAGCTAACCAAGCCAAATTTGCGTCCTTTTTTTCCAACATCCTAGGGATTCTAGAGGTACCCAGACTTTGTGGGTTCCCTTGAAGGAGGCCAAGAAATTGGCCAAAATACAGTGAAAATTTCGTTTTTTTCAAAAAAATTGGAAAAAGTGGCTGCAGAAGAAGGCTTGTGGATTTCCCCCTGAAAATGGCATCAACAAAGGGTTTGCAGTGCTAAACTCAGCAGCTTCCCAGCTTTCAGGAACAGGCAGACTTGAATCAGAAAACCCAATTTTTCAACACAATTTTGGCATTTTACTGGGGCATACCCCATTTTTGCAATTTTTTGTGCTTTCAGCCTCCTTCCAGTCAGTGACAGGAATAGGCATGAAACCAATGCTGGTTCCCAGAAACCTAACCATTTCTGAAAAGTAGACAAAATTCTGAATTCAGCAAGGGGTCATTTGTGTAGATCCTACAAGGGTTTCCTACAGAAAATAACAGCTGAAAAAGAAAAATATTGAAATTGAGGTGAAAAAAACATCAATTTTTCTCTACGTTTTACTCTGTAACTTTTCCCTGCAATGTCAGATTATGGAAAGCAATATACCGTTACGTCTGCTGGACTTCTCTGGTTGCGGGGATATATAGGGCTTATAGGTTCATCAAGAACCCGAGGAACCCAGAGCCAATAAATGAGCTGCACCCTGCAGTGCGTTTTCATTCTATACCGGGTATACAGCAATTCATTTGCTGAAATATAAAGAGTAAAAAATTGCTATCAAGAAAACCTTTGCATTTCCAAAAAGGGTACAAGATAAGGTGCTGAGGAGCAGTGGTTATTTGCACATCTCTGAATTCCGGGGTGACCATACTAGCATGTGAACTATAGGGAATTTCTCAAATACTGTAGATGTCTTTTTTACACACTCTCCTATATTTGGAAGGAAAAAATTTAGAGAAAGACAAATGGGCAATAGCACTTGTGTTGCTAATCTATGTTCCCCCAAGTCTCCCGATAAAAATTATACCTCACTTGTGTGGGTAGGCCTAGCGCCCGCAACAGGAAATGCCCCAAAACGCAACGTGGACACATCCCATTTTTTTTAAAGAAAACAGAGGTGTTTTTTGCGAAGTGCCTACCTGTAGATTTTGGCCTCTAGCTCAGCCGGCACCTAGGGAAACCTACCAAACCTGTGCATTTCTGAAAACTAGAGACCTAGGGAAATCCAAGATGGGGTGACTTGCGGGGCTCTGACCAGGTTCTGTTACCCAGAATCCTTTGCAAACCTCAAAATTTGGCTATAAAAACACATGTTCCTCACATTTCTGTGGCAGAAAGTTCTGGAATCTGAGAGGAGCCACAAATTTCCTTCCACCCAGCGTTCCCCCAAGTCTCCCGATAAAAATGATACCTCACTTGCGTGGGTAGGCCTAGCGCCCACGACAGGAAACACCCCAAAGCGAAACATGGACACATCCAAAATTTTGGAATAAAACAGAGGTGTTTTTTGTGAAGTGCCTACCTGTAGATTTTGCCCTCTAGCTCAGCCGGCACCTAGGGAAACCTACCAAACCTGTGCATTTCTGAAAACTAGAGACCTAGGGGAATCCAAGGAGGGGTGACTTGCGGGGCTCGGACCAGGTTCTGTTACCCAGAATCCTTTGCAAACCTCAAAATTTGGCTAAAAAAACACATGTTCCTCACATTTCTGTGGCAGAAAGTTCTGGAATCTGAGAGGAGCCACAAATTTCCTTCTACCCAGCGTTCCCCCAAGTCTCCCGATAAAAATGATACCTCACTTGCGTGGGTAGGTCTAGCGCCCGCGACAGGAAACACCCCAAAGCGCAACGTGGACACATCCAAAATTTTGGAATAAAACAGAGGTGTTTTTTGTGAAGTGCCTACCTGTAGATTTTGGCCTCTAGCTCAGCCGGCACCTAGGGAAACCTACCAAACCTGTGCATTTCTGAAAACTAGAGACCTAGGGGAATCCAAGGAGGGGTGACTTGCGGGGCTCGGACCAGGTTCTGTTACCCAGAATCCTTTGCAAACCTCAAAATTTGGCTAAAAAAACACATGTTCCTCACATTTCTGTGGCAGAAAGTTCTGGAATCTGAGAGGAGCCACAAATTTCCTTCTACCCAGCGTTCCCCCAAGTCTCCCGATAAAAATGATACCTCACTTGCGTGGGTAGGTCTAGCGCCCGCGACAGGAAACACCCCAAAGCGCAACGTGGACACATCCAAAATTTTGGAATAAAACAGAGGTGTTTTTTGTGAAGTGCCTACCTGTAGATTTTGGCCTCTAGCTCAGCCGGCACCTAGGGAAACCTACCAAACCTGTGCATTTCTGAAAACTAGAGACCTAGGGGAATCCAAGGAGGGGTGACTTGCGGGGTTCGGACCAAGTTCTGTTACCCAGAATCCTTTGCAAACCTCAAAATTTAGCTAAAAAAACACATGTTCCTCACATTTCTGTGGCAGAAAGTTCTGGAATCTGAGAGGAGCCACAAATTTCCTTCCACCCAGTGTTCCCCCAAGTCTCCCGATAAAAATGAGACCTCACTTGCGTGGGTAGGTATAGCGCCCGCGACAGGAAACACCCCAAAGCGCAACGTGGACACATCCAAAATTTTGGAAGAAAACAGAGGTGTTTTTTGCGAAGTGCCTACCTGTAGATTTTGCCCTCTAGCTCAGCCGGCACCTAGGGAAACCTACCAAACCTGTGCATTTCTGAAAACTAGAGACCTAGGGGAATCCAAGGAGGGGTGACTTGCGGGGCTCGGACCAGGTTCTGTTACCTAGAATCCTTTGCAAACCTCAAAATTTGGCTAAAAAAACACATGTTCCTCACATTTCTGTGGCAGAAAGTTCTGGAATCTGAGAGGAGCCACAAATTTCCTCCCACCCAGTGTTCCCCCAAGTCTCCCGATAAAAATGATACCTCACTTGCGTGGGTAGGTCTAGCGCCCGCGACAGGAAACACCCCAAAGCGCAACGTGGACACATCCAAAATTTTGGAATAAAACAGAGGTGTTTTTTGTGAAGTGCCTACCTGTAGATTTTGGCCTCTAGCTCAGCCGGCACCTAGGGAAACCTACCAAACCTGTGCATTTCTGAAAACTAGAGACCTAGGGGAATCCAAGGAGGGGTGACTTGCGGGGTTCGGACCAAGTTCTGTTACCCAGAATCCTTTGCAAACCTCAAAATTTGGCTAAAAAAACACATGTTCCTCACATTTCTGTGGCAGAAAGTTCTGGAATCTGAGAGGAGCCACAAATTTCCTTCCACCCAGTGTTCCCCCAAGTCTCCCGATAAAAATGAGACCTCACTTGCGTGGGTAGGTATAGCGCCCGCGACAGGAAACACCCCAAAGCGCAACGTGGACACATCCAAAATTTTGGAATAAAACAGAGGTGTTTTTTGCGAAGTGCCTACCTGTAGATTTTGCCCTCTAGCTCAGCCGGCACCTAGGGAAACCTACCAAACCTGTGCATTTCTGAAAACTAGAGACCTAGGGGAATCCAAGGAGGGGTGACTTGCGGGGCTCGGACCAGGTTCTGTTACCTAGAATCCTTTGCAAACCTCAAAATTTGGCTAAAAAAACACATGTTCCTCACATTTCTGTGGCAGAAAGTTCTGGAATCTGAGAGGAGCCACAAATTTCCTCCCACCCAGTGTTCCCCCACGTCTCCCGATAAAAATGATACCTCACTTGCGTGGGTAGGCCTAGCGCCCGCGACAGGAAACACCCCAAAGCGCAACGTGGACACATCCAAAATTTTGGAAGAAAACAGAGGTGTTTTTTGCGAAGTGCCTACCTGTAGATTTTGCCCTCTAGCTCAGCCGGCACCTAGGGAAACCTACCAAACCTGTGCATTTCTGAAAACTAGAGACCTAGGGGAATCCAAGGAGGGGTGACTTGCGGGGCTCGGACCAGGTTCTGTTACCCAGAATCCTTTGCAAACCTCAAAATTTGGCTAAAAAAACACATGTTCCTCACATTTCTGTGGCAGAAAGTTCTGGAATCTGAGAGGAGCCACAAATTTCCTTCCACCCAGCGTTCCCCCAAGTCTCCCGATAAAAATGATACCTCACTTGCGTGGGTAGGCCTAGCGCCCGCGACAGGAAACACCCCAAAGCGAAACATGGACACATCCAAAATTTTGGAATAAAACAGAGGTGTTTTTTGTGAAGTGCCTACCTGTAGATTTTGCCCTCTAGCTCAGCCGGCACCTAGGGAAACCTACCAAACCTGTGCATTTCTGAAAACTAGAGACCTAGGGGAATCCAAGGAGGGGTGACTTGCGGGGCTCGGACCAGGTTCTGTTACCCAGAATCCTTTGCAAACCTCAAAATTTGGCAAAAAAAACACATGTTCCTCACATTTCTGGGGCAGAAAGTTCTGGAATCTGAGAGGAGCCACAAATTTCCTTCCACCCAGCGTTCCCCCAAGTCTCCCGATAAAAATTATACCTCTCTTGCGTGGGTAGGCCTAGCGCCTGCGACAGGAAACGCCCCAAAACGCAACGTGGACACATCCCATTTTTTTAAGGAAAACAGTGCCTACCTGTGGATTTTGTCCTGTAGCTCAGCCGGCACCTAGGGAAACCTACAAAACCTGTGCATTTCTGAAAACTAGAGACCTAGGGGAATCCAAGGAGGGGTGACTTGCGGGGCTCGGACCAGGTTCTGTTACCCAGAATCCTTTGCAAACCTCAAAATGTGGCTAAAAACACACATGTTCCTCACATTTCTGTGGCAGAAAGTTCTGGAATCTGAGAGGAGCCACAAATTTCCTTCCACCCAGCGTTCCCCCAAGTCTCCCGATAAAAATGACACCTCACTTGTCTGGGTGGGCCAGGTGCTTGCAACAGAATAAGGCCCAAAACCTGAAGCGATAGAAGGCAAGCAAGTTTATAAGGGCATATTCTTTTATACATCTTTAGACGGACTCTGCTTTGGGGACCCACATAAGTGAGGTGTCATTTTACTTGGGAGACTGAGGGGAAAACTGGGGAGTAGAAATTTTGTGCTGGAGCGGTGATCCTACTAAGAAAAATCAGGAAAATATGCTTTTTTATGCAAATTTTGAGGTTTACAGAGGAGTCTGGGTAAGAAAATGTTGGGGGAGCCACGCAAGCCACACCTCCCTGGACTCCTTGGGGTGCCTAGTTTTAAAAAGTTTCTGGGTTTTGTAGGTTTCCCTACATGAAGGCCGCACCCAGGACCAAAAACATAGGTGGGCCCTCCCCCCAAACACAGGTATTTTTGGAATATATCACTTTGATGTGTGCACATACATCCGTGATGTGCCAAACACTAAAATTGTGAAAAGAAACACACTTAGGTTATGTGAAGAAGACCCCTCACCCACCAACCTAGCGTGTCACAGGTGTGCTGCGACACCTGATTACAGCGGAGCAGGTTTTTTCATTTTTTACAACACATACTGGTTGGATTTGGCACGAGGGTGAGTGATGGTTCAGTGATTCAAATTGTATTAACAAGAGATTTCACAAAAATGAAATGCACTGCTAATAAGTGAAAGGCAAAAAAGTGAACCAATGACTCACAGCTCGTGAGCTGTAAAGCCGCGACAAGGCACCAACCGCTTTACAGTCCATTCACACACCTTTCATACATGACGCGCACAAGACCATTCACACCGCCAGCCACGGGCCCAGCACATTACAACACTCACATCGACAGACCGCGCCACTCAAGGGCCGATCACTTACATACGCCCACATGCCTGATACAAGAATCACACCAGCTGATAGGAGTGTGGACTGCCGTTTGGCTGGCACCGCCAGCCAAGCGCCACCCCACGCACACCGCCAGCCAAGCGCCACCCCACGCACACCGCCAGCCAAGCGCCAACCCAAGCACACCGCCAGCCAAGCGCCACCCCACACACACCGCCAGCCAAGCACCACCCCAAGCACACCGCCAGCCAAGCGCCACCCCAAGCACACCGCCAGCCAAGCACCACCCCACGCACACCGCCAGCCAAGCGCCACCCCAAGCACATCGCCAGCCATGCACCGCCCCACACACACCGCCAGCCAAGCGCCACCCCACGCACACCGCAATCACTTTTTTTTTATTTATAAACAACAAAGAAACTGCTAATTAAAAAATAAGCACAAAACTACAAACACATAAGCTCTAACTAAATATACGACAGATGCCAACCGCGAAACATATGAAAATATAAAACAGACCGCTTACGCTCACGGTATTTCCCAAAAGTTTTTCCTTGTGTGGTAACTTCTAAAACAGCTGGGCACGCACAGCCCAGGCTTTGATGGACATTCAGGGCAGTACATCCGGCTCTCCCTCCGGATTGATCTCCGGGCACATACTCTACATTTCTTTGTGGGCATGTCTTTTTTGGGAGTGGGAGGAATGTGATCTGGAAAGTGCCGATCTTTCAATCTAGCCACATCCTCCACCACTTCTACTCTAGGAACTCTTGCCGGTTCCACCACAATAAGGCTTTCTATCACCGACTCCTGAAATTTAACAAATGTCATCCTTGACTCGGGTGAACAATCCTTGTATACAATAAAGGCATTAAAAGTTGCCAAATTAAATAAATGTAGGGCCAACTTTTTATACCACACATATGACTTACGAAGGGCAGTGTAAGGTTCTAACCTCTGATCTACTCTATCAACACCACCCATGTGCCTATTGTAGTCCAAAATGCACGCAGGTTTGCGCACTTCCGCAACCTGACCCCAAACCGCCACAGGGGAAGTACTCTCATCATGGATGGTCAATAGAATGTACACATCCCTCCTGTCTGAAATTTTCAGAGCTAGCAGCTCATTATTCCGCAAGGCACTGCACTGTCCCCTCTCAAGTTTTTTACAGACAAGCTCCCTTGGATAGCATTTCCGGTTAGAACGGATTGTGCCACAAGCAACAGTGTCCACCCTAAACAACTCCTTGAACAACTGCACTCCAGTGTAGAAATTATCTACGTACAAATGGTGACCTTTGTTAAACAGCCGTCTAGCAAGTTCCCACACAATTTTTTCGCTAACTCCAAAAGTGGCCGGACAACCAGGAGGGTCAATACTGGAATCCCTACCAGTGTAGACCCGGAAATTATACACATATCCTGTACTGCTTTCAGACAGCAGATACAATTTAATCCCATACCGTGCCCTCTTACTAGGAATGTACTGCTTAAAAACTAAACGCCCCTTGAAAAGGACCAAAGACTCGTCCACACTTATCTCTTTGCCTGGAACATAGACCTCTGAAAACCGATCCACAAAATGATCAAGGACAGGCCTGATCTTTAAAAGGCGGTCACAATCAGGGTGATCTCGTGGCAAGGCTAAAGCATTGTCTACAAAATGCAGCATACGAAGAAGAAGCAAATACCGATTACGTGTCATAGTTGCAGGAAATATAGCAGTTGCCATCAAGGGACTAGTAGACCAATAAGAAGCCAGACACGGCTTCCTGATCAACCCCATCAAAAAAGACAAACCTAAAAACCTTTTCATCTCTTCCAGATATGTGGGAACCCAATGAGTAGCTCTAGACTGAGGCTTAAGTCTGGCAGCGTTGTCCCGCAAATATTGACCGCATACACATTTGTCTGCTCCACAATCTCTTCCAAAAATACATCGTCCATAAACAAGTGAAAGAAATGGACAGGCAGAAAGTTTTCCGTATTAACTCTACACCCTGGGAGACCAGTAAATGCAGGTAACTGTGGCTGCTCCATGTTTGGGGCAATCCAGGTGTCAGGTCTTCCAATGGGAAACCCTGCAGCCCCAGGCTGCTGCACTCTTGGCACATCAATGTCCTCCTCTAACACAGGCCCTTCATCTGCACTGAGAGTAGCTTCCTCATCAGAAGAATACTCTCGGACAGAAAACTCACTTCCAGAATCTCCTGCTTCCTCCTCTGCCTCAGATGCAGAGTCAGTGTCGTAATCATGGTCTGAAGACGACTCAAAGAGCATGCGAACAACCTGCTGAGCGGTCACTTTGCGGCTAGCCATGATCCTAACAACAAATGGATTGCCAACAACAACTAGCACTAAAATAAGTAATAAACAAAGTGTAGCTTTATCACAAAGAGATATGTACTACAAAAAACTATACCACTCAGTTGCCTGAAATAGCTACTCACCAAGCAACTACTCTGCACAGACAGCAATCACCAATGATATCCCACTAAAAAGAAAAAAGAAAAAAGCAATTTAGACATATGACAACACAAACATCACTGTGCTCAAATCTAAGGACAATGTCAAACACACAATACTGCATTTAGTACACCACCTACAAACATGTCAACAATACTCCTTTGGAGTAAATTGCTTTCACTTACCTAAAACATGCAACTATGCAAACCACAGGACAACTACTGCCAAAACCGCAAAGATCCACAGCAAAGGAAGCAAAAGCGTTGAACTAGAAGAAAAAGAAGAAATAAATTGTTATAATCACAAATACAAATACTTTGCCAGTTGACAAACACCCCACCACCAAGAACTTAGAAGTTGTCCCTGGTACCTAAGTGGATCCTGCCCCCCTCGGGGGTAGATGGGCGTAAAAAAATTGGCCAATCTGACCCCAAGGGGGGCAGAAATGGGCAACACCTCTGTGCCCCCTTTCAGGGGGCGAGCCTTCCCAAAGGGGGCACCCCCAGCACAACACAAAACAAAAAAATCCCTGCCGTATTGGTGGTCTCTGCCCTCCTTGGGGGCAGATGGGCCTACAAAATTACGGGCAGAGATGTCCAATACAAATTTTCCCCACCTTAGGGGGGCGACCGTTGCCCAAGGGGTGCCCCCAAAATAAACAAGAAAAACAAAATCCCTGGTGTCTAGTGGTTTTCGCCCCCCCCCACCCCCGGGCAGATCAGCCCAAAAATTGGCGGATCTGCCCCCAGGGGGGGGCAAAATACCAAAAAAAATGGCCCCCGGGGGGGGCGACCCTTGCCCAAGGGGTCGCCCCCAAAATACACATAAATAACAATATCCCTGGTGTCTAGTGGTTTTCGCCCCCCCTGGGGGCAGAGCCGCCGAAAAATCGGTGAATTTGCCCCCAGGGGGGTGCGAAATACAAAAATAAATTGCCCCCGGGGGGGCGACCCTTGCCCAAGGGGTCGCCCCCAAAACACACATAAACAAACATATCCCTGGTGTCTAGTGGTTTTGGCCTCCCCCTGGAGGCAGATCCGCCGAAAAATCGGTGGATCTGCCCCAGGGGGGGGGCGAAATACAAATAAAAATTGCCCCCCGGGGGGCGACCCTTGCCCAAGGGGTCGCCCCCAAAACACACATAAACAAACATATCCCTGGTGTCTAGTGGTTTTCGCCCCCCCTGGGGGGCAGATCCGCCGATTTGTCGCCCCCAAATTTACAAAAATAGAAAATCCCTGGTGGCTAGTGGAGATTCCTGCTCCACGATCGCGGGCCCTGCCCGCGATCGTGGAGCAGGAATCTTGTGAAAACAGACACAGGGGGAAAGGAAAAACCCTTTCCTTTCCCCCGTGTCTGTTTTCACCACCCCCCGCCCCCCAAAAACGGAGAGGACTCACCTTGTGCGTCCTTCTCCGAAGACGGGCTGGAAGCAATTGGCTTCCAGTGCGCCCAGCAACACTAGATGACGTCAGCGCGCTGTGCGCGCGCTGACGTCATCGGATTGCCGTGGGGGGAGCGGGGGTGGAAGGGGAAGGTCTTCCCCTTCCATCCCCGCCTGGGGGGGAGGGGGGTGCACGGGGGGCGCGCTAGCGCTCCCCCAAGTTCCCCTGTGCCTAGGACGAGATGATCTCATCCAAGGCACAGGGGAACTGTAGCCTTGGACGAGATCATCTCGTCCAAGGCACAGAAGAGGTTAAATGTTTCAAACATAAGCTCCCAACTACCCAAATCCCCATGCATCCGTATACAAATAGTACATTAACTATTGAGGCCATCATTAAGAGGCTGACAGCCTCACGGTTTCGGTTGGACTGCCGCTAAAGCAGCGGTCCAACTGCAACATTACGACCGTGGTGAACTTGCAGTGGTCAGACTGCCGGTGTGGGAAAGAAGCCTCTTTCTAGCATGGTTGCCCCCACTTTTGGCCTGTTTGTGAGTGTGTGTCAGTGTGTTTTTACTGTGTCACTGGGATCCTGCTAACCAGGACCCCAGTGCTTATAGTGAAAATCCGATATGTCAGTGTGTTTTGCCTGTCTCACTGGGATCCTGCTAGCCCGGACCCCAGTGCTCATAGTTTGTGGCCTAATATGTGTGTTGTCAGTAGTGCTTAACTGTGTCACTGAGACTCTGCTAACTAGAACCTCAGTGCTTATTCTCTCTCTGATTTTAAGTTTGTCACTATAGGCTTGTGACCTAATTTACCAATTTAAGTTGGCACACTGGACCCCCTTTATAAGTCCCTAGTACACGGTACCTAGGTACCCAGGTCATTGGGGTTCCAGGAGATCCTTACGGGCTGCAGCATTTCTTTTGCCACCCATAAGGAGCTCAAACAAACCCTTTCACAGGACTGCCAAATCTGGTAACCATGCTAGAAATTCCACGTGTGCACGCTCTGAGGACTCCCTGTCTTCACCCTGCACCAGAAGGACCAAAGAAATATCTTGTGGAGTGACAGAGTCACTCCCCTGCTCAAGAAAGCACCTTCTAAGTCAACTATCAGTTCTCCTGGACTCCTCTCCAGGCAACAAGTGTGCTTCTTGGAACACACAGGGTGGACCCCTTCGACACAGACTGTCCTGAGGTCCTGCTGTCCCAATTTGGAGGAGGTAAGAAATTGCCTTTCCTGAGAACAACAGTACCCCTGTGCACAGCGTCTTCTTCACCTCCTGAGGCCTCTGTGCACTATTTGCAAAATTCCTTTGTGCACAGCCTGGCCCAGTTCCCCAGCACTCTATGCTGTGACGCTCAACTCTCTGAGTTGACCTCCGGTGGTGTGGGACCCTCCTTTGTAGTGCTGCACCAACCGCATTTTGCACCTCCTTTGTCCTCGTGTCCTGGGACTCCCGGGGGTGCTGTCTGATCTTCTGAGGGCTCTCTGAAGTACTGAGAGACCCCTCTTCACACAGAGTTGAGGCCCCCAGGTCCCTCCTGGGTCCACACAGCGCCACTTTGATGCAAAATGTGACTTTTCCGGAACCTAGGCTTGTTGGAGGAATCTAGCACCAAAACTCGCCTGCATCCAACTTCTCATCGTGGGACATCTAGTGCATCATGCAGGAACCCCCTGACATCTTCCTTGGGTGCATTTCTGCAGTTTTTGTCCAACCAGGGACTCTTCTTTTGCACCCTCTTCTGGGTTGGCATGGGCTCCTGTCTTCCCTGGAACTTCTTTCGACTTCTGGACTTGGTCTCCTTCCTTTGCAGGTATTCAGCTCCAGGAATCCACCATTTGTTGTTTGCAGTCTTGCTTGGTTCTTGCAATAACTCTAATCATGACTTGTAGTGTGTCCTAAGGAAACTTGCAGTACTTTATTCCTACTTTCCTGGGCTCTGTGGTGGGGTATTTTGCTTACCTTTGCTGTATTCTTACTCCACCAGCGATTCTCTACACACTACAATTGTCTAGGGGGAATTTGTGATTCGTATTCCACTTTCTTAGTATATGGTTTGTGTTGCCCCTAGACCTATTTTCTCCCATTGCATTCTATAGAATTTCCTACTGTTTGCACTATCCTATGTCTAATTACTTACCTTATTTTGATGTCTAGTGTATATATTGTGTATAATACTTACCTCCAGAATGAGTATTGCCTCTAAGATATTGTTGGCCCTGTGTCACCCAAATAAACTACCTTTATTTTTGATAACACTGAGTATTGTCTTTACTTGTGTATAAGTACTGTGGCCCGTATTTATACTTTTTTTAGCGCCGCATTTGCGCCGCTTTTTGACGCAAAACGGCGCAAACCTACAAAATACGCTAAAAAAGTATAAATACGGGCCTGTGTATCTATAAGTACTATTGCAGGAGCTTAGCATGTCTCCTAGTTCAGCCTAATCTGCTCTGCTACAGCTAACTCTATAAACCTAAGCTGCTAGAACACTACTACATTTCACTACTAAGGGATAACTGCACCTGGTGTAAGGTGTAAGTACCCAAGGTACCCACTACAAACTATGCCAGCCTCCTACAGCCGGCACCACCACGCTTCCGCAGGCCGACAGCCTAGCAGTGCTGGTGATATCAATTCACCAGGGCAGTTCTGCAATGTATGCCAATGTTTACGCAAATCCGGTGCAAACTTAACTCCATTTTTATATTTTGACGCTAAACCCGTCTGGCATCAATTTATTGGAGTTAATGTCATTTTCTGGCTGCTGGCTGCGAAAACTACCTTGTGTCAATGAAATGCAATGTAGGCATTCCCGGGCAAAAAATTACTCTAAGGCCTTTGCGCCTTAAATATACTTCCATGCAAAAATCATGCACGGGAGGAGAAGGGTCCTAAATAATGGCGCTAAGCGTGCTTAGCGCCATTATTTATTGCCTGGGTCCAGGCGACATTAGGAGACCTGTGGGCCGTTTTCAATGGTCAGTGACCATGGAAACAGCCCACAGGTGTCCTTCCCTGCACCCAGGGACACCCCAAACTGCCCCCAACCACACCTGGAGGATACCTAAGGATGGGGGGACCCAACCCAGGTAAGTCCAGGTAAGTTTTTATTTTTTTAAAGTGCCATAGGGGGGCCTAACCTGCGCCCCCCTACATGGCACTGTGCCCAATGGCCATGCCCAGGGTACATAGGTCCCCTGGCCATGGCCATTGGGCAGGGGGGCATGACTCCTGTCTTTACAAGACAGGAGTCATGTCCATGGGGTTTGTGCATCAAAAAATGACACTAGTGGGGTTAGGGTCCTACGCCTCCCCCACCCAGTTATCGCATTTTATTTTGACGCTTCCCACTGGTTAGTGTCATTCCTTAAAAATGACACCCCGTTAGTCATTAGGAATGGCACTAGCTGGTGGTAAATGTTTTGGCGCTAACGCAGGTTTGTGTCAAAAAGTATAAATCAGGGCTTACGTGTGTTCTCCAAAATCCATCAAGCACAGTTCGCTTGACTAAAAACCTAGACGTGGCTAAAGGTGTGTGAAAATGTCTTTTCATATATAACTCTGGGTTATCATGCTGCTTGGATGATGCTGATGGAAAGGGGTGTGAGGGCTCTAAGGAGGAGAGATCATTGGTTTTGGTGATCAGAGCTGGAGATCACTAATGAGTTTTATACTTGGAAGAATAAATACTACGACTACAATATTTAAGATATTGAATGGGTTGCTACTTATATTCAGCGTCAAGGATAGAATTAAAAAATCATTGTCCTGGCACCAAGTTTAGGCCATTTCAATCCCAACAATTACAACTATTGTCACTACTGATGCGAGCAATGTGGGTCTTGGTGCAGTAATGTCACAAATAATGAATAGAGAAGATTATTGGTTTTGCATCTCATTGCCTGAAAGGGGCAGGACAGTCTTATTCTGTCATTGAAAAGAAAACTTAGGCATGTTGCTGAGGTAGAAATCAATTTAGTTATTATCTGTGGGGAATACCTTTTACCCTCAGAACTGATCACAAACACTTGCTGGACATTTTTAAATGTGGATGAGGTTGAGAGAGCAAGAGTATGGGTAATAACATGGATTTGAAGTTTGTTGTGGTGTCCCGGGAAAGATGAATATCTTGGCTGGTTGTCTATCATCTTTGCCAGTTGAAGATATATCATACTCTCAAGAAGAATATCATGGTTTTTGTGGATGGGGAATTGCCTCTAAGTTAAAGAAGTACAGAAGGAAGCTGTGGAAGGATATGTGATGTATGATGATCTAAAAGTACTTATCAGTGACGTGTTGTAAGGAAATGCCTCCTTGGCATGGTTGCCCCCTGACTTTTTGCCTTTGCTGATGCTATGTTTACAATTGAAAGTGTGCTGAGGCCTGCTAACCAGGCCCCAGCACCAGTGTTCTTTCCCTAACCTGTACTTTTGTATCCACAATTGGCAGACCCTGGCATCCAGATAAGTCCCTTGTAACTGGTACTTCTAGTACCAAGGGCCCTGATGCCAAGGAAGATCTCTAAGGGCTGCAGCATGTCTTATGCCACCCTGGAGACCTCTCACTCAGCACAGACACACTGCTTGCCAGCTTGTGTGTGCTAGTGAGGACAAAATGAGTAAGTCGACGTGGCACTCCCCTCAGGGTGCCATGCCAGCCTCTCACTGCCTATGCAGTATAGGTAAGACACCCCTCTAGCAGGCCTTACAGCCCTAAGGCAGGGTGCACTATACCATAGGTGAGGGTACCAGTGCATGAGCATGGTACCCCTACAGTGTCTAAACAAAACCTTAGACATTGTAAGTGCAGGGTAGCCATAAGAGTATATGGTCTGGGAGTCTGTCAAACACGAACTCCACAGCACCATAATGGCTACACTGAAAACTGGGAAGTTTGGTATCAAACTTCTCAGCACAATAAATGCACACTGATGCCAGTGTACATTTTATTGCAAAATACACCCCAGAGGGCACCTTAGAGGTGCCCCCTGAAACTTAACCGACTGTCTGTGTAGGCTGACTAGTTCCAGCAGCCTGCCACACTAGAGACATGTTGCTGGCCCCATGGGGAGAGTGCCTTTGTCACTCTGAGGCCAGTAACAAAGCCTGCACTGGGTGGAGATGCTAACACCTCCCCCAGGCAGGAGCTGTAACACCTGGCGGTGAGCCTCAAAGGCTCACCCCTTTGTCACAGCCCAGCAGGGCACTCCAGCTTAGTGGAGTTGCCCGCCCCCTCCGGCCACGGCCCCTACTTTTGGCGGCAAGGCTGGAGGGAATGAAGAAAGCAACAAGGAGGAGTCACTGGCCAGTCAGGACAGCCCCTAAGGTGTCCTGAGCTGAGGTGACTCTGACTTTTAGAAATCCTCCATCTTGCAGATGGAGGATTCCCCCAATAGGGTTAGGATTGTGACCCCCTCCCCTTGGGAGGAGGCACAAAGAGGGTGTACCCACCCTCAGGGCTAGTAGCCATTGGCTACTAACCCCCCAGACCTAAACACGCCCTTAAATTTAGTATTTAAGGGCTACCCTGAACCCTAGAAAATTAGATTCCTGCAACTACAAGAAGAAGGACTGCCTAGCTGAAAACCCCTATAGAGGAAGACCAGAAGACGACAACTGCCTTGGCTCCAGAAACTCACCGGCCTGTCTCCTGCCTTCCAAAGATCCTGCTCCAGCGACGCCTTCCAAAGGGACCAGCGACCTCGACATCCTCTGAGGACTGCCCCTGCTTCGAAAAGACAAGAAACTCCCGAGGACAGCGGACCTGCTCCAAGAAAGGCTGCAACTTTGTTTCCAGCAGCCTTGAAAGAACCCTGCAAGCTCCCCGCAAGAAGCGTGAGACTTGCAACACTGCACCCGGCGACCCCGACTCGGCTGGTGGAGATCCAACACCTCAGGAGGGACCCCAGGACTACTCTGATACTGTGAGTACCAAAACCTGTCCCCCCTGAGCCCCCACAGCGCCGCCTGCAGAGGGAATCCCGAGGCTTCCCCTGACCGCGACTCTTTGAATCCAAAGTCCCGACGCCTGGGAGAGACCCTGCACCCGCAGCCCCCAGGACCTGAAGGACCGGACTTTCACTGGAGAAGTGACCCCCAGGAGTCCCTCTCCCTTGCCCAAGTGGAGGTTTCCCCGAGGAATTCCCCCCTTGCCTGCCTGCAGCGCTGAAGAGATCCCGAGATCTCTCATAGACTAACATTGCGAACCCGACGCTTGTTTCTACACTGCACCCGGCCGCCCCGCGCTGCTGAGGGTGAAATTTCTGTGTGGGCTTGTGTCCCCCCCGGTGCCCTACAAAACCCCCCTGGTCTGCCCTCCGAAGACGTGGGTACTTACCTGCAAGCAGACCGGAACCGGGGCACCCCTTCTCTCCATTCTAGCCTATGTGTTTTGGGCACCACTTTGAACTCTGCACCTGACCGGCCCTGAGCTGCTGGTGTGGTGACTTTGGGGTTGCTCTGAATCCCCAACGGTGGGCTACCTTGGACCAAGAACTGAACCCTGTAAGTGTCTTACTTACCTGGTAAAACTAACAAAAACTTACCTCCCCCAGGAACTGTGAAAATTGCACTGTGTCCACTTTTAAAGTAGCTATTTGTCAATAACTTGAAAAGTATACATGCAATTGAAATGATTCAAAGTTCCTAATGTACTTACCTACAATACCTTTCAAACAAGATATTACATGTTAAATTTGAACCTGTGGTTCTTAAAATAAACTAAGAAAAGATATTTTTCTATAACAAAACCTATTGGCTGGATTTGTCTCTGAGTGTGTGTACCTCATTTATTGTCTATGTGTATGTACAACAAATGCTTAACACTACTCCTTGGATAAGCCTACTGCTCGACCACACTACCACAAAATAGAGCATTAGTATTATCTATTTTTACCACTATTTTACCTCTAAGGGGAACCCTTGGACTCTGTGCATGCTATTCCTTACTTTGAAATAGCACATACAGAGCCAACTTCCTACATTGGTGGATCAGCGGTGGGGTACAAGACTTTGCATTTGCTGAACTACTCAGCCAATACCTGATCACACGACAAATTCCAAAATTGTCATTAGAAATTGATTTTTGCAATTTGAAAAGTTTTCTAAATTCTAAAAAGACCTGCTAGGGCCTTGTGTTAGATCCTGTTTAGCATTTCTTTTAGAGTTTAAAAGTTTGTAAAAGTTTGAATTAGATTCTAGAACCAGTTTTAGATTCTTAAAAAGTATTCCAACTTTTAGAAGCAAAATGTCTAGCACAGATGTGACTGTGGTGGAACTCGACACCACACCTTACCTCCATCTTAAGATGAGGGAGCTAAGGTCACTCTGTAAAATAAAGAAAATAACAATGGGCCCCAAACCTACCAAAATACAGCTCCAGGAGCTTTTGGCAGAGTTTGAAAAGGCCAACCCCTCTGAGGGTGGCAACTCAGAGGAAGAGGATAGTGACTTGGAGGAAAATTCCCCCCTACCAGTCCTATCTAGGGAGAACAGGGTCTCTCAAACCCTGACTCCAAAAATAATAGTCAGAGATGCTGGTTCCCTCACAGGAGAGACCAACACCTCTGAAATCACTGAGGATAACTCCAGTGAAGAGGACATCCAGTTAGCCAGGATGGCCAAAAGATTGGCTTTGGAAAGACAGATCCTAGCCATAGAGAGGGAAAGACAAGAGATGGGCCTAGGACCCATCAATGGTGGCAGCAACATAAATAGGGTCAGAGATTCTCCTGACATGTTGAAAATCCCTAAAGGGATTGTAACTAAATATGAAGATGGTGATGACATCACCAAATGGTTCACAGCTTTTGAGAGGGCTTGTGTAACCAGAAAAGTGAACAGATCTCACTGGGGTGCTCTCCTTTGGGAAATGTTCACAGGAAAGTGTAGGGATAGACTCCTCACACTCTCTGGACAAGATGCAGAATCTTATGACCTCATGAAGGGTACCCTGATTGAGGGCTTTGGATTCTCCACTGAGGAGTATAGGATTAGATTCAGGGGGGCTCAAAAATCCTCGAGCCAGACCTGGGTTGACTTTGTAGACTACTCAGTGAAAACACTAGATGGTTGGATTCAAGGCAGTGGTGTAAGTAATTATGATGGGCTGTACAATTTATTTGTGAAAGAACACCTGTTAAGTAATTGTTTCAATGATAAACTGCATCAGCATCTGGTAGACCTAGGACCAATTTCTCCCCAAGAATTGGGAAAGAAGGCGGACCATTGGGTCAAGACAAGGGTGTCCAAGACTTCAACAGGGGGTGACCAAAAGAAAGGGGTCACAAAGACTCCCCAGGGGAAGGGTGATGAGACAACCAAAACTAAAAATAGTAAAGAGTCTTCTACAGGCCCCCAAAAACCTGCACAGGAGGGTGGGCCCAGAGCCTCTTCACAAAACAATGGGTACAAGGGTAAAAACTTTGATCCCAAAAAGGCCTGGTGTCATAGCTGTAAACAGCATGGACACCAAACTGGAGACAAGGCCTGTCCCAAGAAAGGTTCCACTCCAAACTCCCATCCAGGTAACACTGGTATGGCTAGTCTCCAAGTGGGATCAACAGTGTGCCCAGAGCAAATCAGGGTCCACACTGAAGCTACTCTAGTTTCTGAGGGTGGGGTGGATTTAGCCACACTAGCTGTCTGGCCGCCTAACATGCAAAAATACAGACAGCAACTCTTAATTAATGGGACTAGAATAGAGGGCCTGAGGGATACAGGTGCCAGTGTCACCATGGTGACAGAGAAACTGGTATCCCCTGGCCAATACCTGACTGGAAAAACTTACACAGTCACCAACGCTGACAATCAGAGAAAAGTACATCCCATGGCAATGGTTACTTTAGAATGGGGAGGGGTCAATGGCCTGAAACAGGTGGTGGTCTCCTCAAATATCCCAGTGGACTGTCTGCTTGGAAATGACCTGGAGTCCTCAGCATGGGCTGAGGTAGAACTAAAAACCCATGCAGCAATGCTGGGTATCCCTGAACTGGTGTGTGTGAAAACAAGAGCACAATGCAAGGCACAGGGTGAACAAGTAGAGCTGGAGTCTGGAAGAATGGCCCAGCCTACCAAGAGGAAAGGAAAGTCAGTTGGGAAACCAACTACAACAAAGCAAAAGAAAGGGAACCTCTCTTCTCAGGAAGAAGTTCTGCCCTCTGAGGGAACTGAGCCTTTGGAGCTTGAACCTTATCAGGTTGAGCTCTTAGGCCCAGGGGGACCCTCAAGGGAGGAGCTGTGTAAGGGACAAGAAACCTGTCCCTCTCTTGAAGGCCTTAGGCAGCAAACTGCTGAAGAGTCCAAGGGCAAGAAAAATGGAACACATAGGGTCTATTGGGAAGATGGACTCCTGTACACTGAGGCCAGAGACCCCAAACCTGGTGCCACTAGGAGAGTGGTAGTGCCTCAGCTGTTCAGAGAGTTCATCCTAACATTGGCCCATGACATTCCCCTTGCTGGACATTTGGGACAAACCAAGACGTGGGAGAGGCTAGTCAACCACTTCTACTGGCCCAATATGTCCAACATGGTTAAGGAGTTTTGCCTCTCCTGCCCCACCTGTCAAGCCAGTGGTAAGACAGGTGGGCACCCAAAGGCCCCCCTCATTCCACTTCCAGTGGTGGGGGGTCCCCTTTGAAAGAGTGGGGGTGGACATAGTTGGTCCACTGGAACCTCCCACAGCCTCAGGAAATATGTACATCCTAGTAGTAGTGGATCATGCTACTAGGTATCCTGAAGCTATTCCCCTTAGGTCGACTACTGCCCCTGCAGTAGCCAAGGCCCTCATTGGTATCTTTACCAGAGTGGGTTTCCCTAAGGAGGTGGTGTCTGACAGAGGTACCAACTTCATGTCAGCATACCTAAAACACATATGGAATGAGTGTGGAGTGACTTACAAATTCACTACACCATACCATCCACAAACTAATGGCTTGGTTGAGAGATTCAACAAGACATTAAAAGGCATGATCATGGGGCTCCCAGGAAAACTCAAAAGGAGATGGGATGTCCTCTTGCCATGTCTGCTTTTCGCTTACAGAGAGGTGCCACAGAAGGGAGTAGGATTCTCACCCTTTGAACTTCTGTTTGGTCATCCTGTAAGGGGACCACTTGCTCTTGTTAAAGAAGGCTGGGAGAGACCTCTCCATGAGCCTAAACAAGACATAGTGGACTATGTACTTGGCCTTCGCTCTAGAATGGCAGAGTACATGGAAAAGGCAACCAAAAACCTTGAGGCCAGCCAACAGCTCCAGAAGTTTTGGTATGACCAAAAGGCTGCACTGGTTGAGTTCCAACCAGGGCAGAAAGTCTGGGTTCTGGAGCCTGTGGCTCCCAGGGCACTCCAGGACAAATGGAGTGGCCCTTACCCAGTACTAGAAAGGAAGAGTCAGGTCACCTACCTGGTGGACCTGGGCACAAGCAGGAGCCCCAAGAGGGTGATCCATGTGAACCGCCTTAAGCTCTTCCATGACAGGGCTGATGTGAATCTGTTGATGGTAACAGATGAGGATCAGGAGGCAGAGAGTGAACCTCTCCCTGATCTTCTGTCATCAGACCCAAAAGATGGCACAGTAGATGGAGTGATCTACTCAGACACCCTCTCTGGCCAACAGCAAGCTGATTGTAGGAGAGTCCTACAACAGTTTCCTGAACTCTTCTCCTTAACCCCTGGTCAGACACACCTGTGTACCCATGATGTGGACACAGGAGACAGCATGCCTGTCAAAAACAAAATCTTTAGACAGTCTGACCATGTTAAGGAAAGCATCAAGGTGGAAGTCCACAAGATGCTAGAATTGGGAGTAATTGAGCGCCCTGACAGCCCCTGGGCTAGCCCAGTGGTCTTAGTCCCCAAACCTCACACCAAAGATGGAAAGAAAGAGATGAGGTTTTGTGTGGACTACAGAGGGCTCAATTCTGTCACCAAGACAGATGCTCATCCAATTCCAAGAGCTGATGAGCTCATAGATAAATTAGGTGCTGCCAAATTCTTAAGTACCTTTGACTTGACAGCAGGGTACTGGCAAATAAAAATGGCACCTGGAGCAAAAGAGAAAACAGCATTCTCCACACCTGATGGGCATTATCAGTTTACTGTTATGCCCTTTGGTTTAAAGAATGCCCCTGCCACCTTCCAAAGGTTGGTGAATCAAGTCCTTGCTGGCTTAGAGTCCTTTAGCACAGCTTATCTTGATGATATTGCTGTCTTTAGCTCCACCTGGCAGGATCACCTGGTCCACCTGAAGAAGGTTTTGAAGGCTCTGCAATCTGCAGGCCTCTCTATCAAGGCATCCAAATGCCAGATAGGGCAGGGAACTGTGGTTTACTTGGGCCACCTTGTAGGTGGAGGCCAAGTTCAGCCACTCCAACCCAAGATCCAGACTATTCTGGACTGGGTAGCTCCAAAAACCCAGACTCAAGTCAGGGCATTCCTTGGCTTGACTGGGTATTACAGGAGGTTTGTGAAGGGATATGGATCCATTGTGACAGCCCTCACTGAACTCACCTCCAAGAAAATGCCCAAGAAAGTGAACTGGACTGTGGAATGCCAACAGGCCTTTGACACCCTGAAACAAGCAATGTGCTCAGCACCAGTTCTAAAAGCTCCAGATTATTCTAAGCAGTTCATTGTGCAGACTGATGCCTCTGAACATGGGATAGGGGCAGTTTTGTCCCAAACAAATGATGATGGCCTTGACCAGCCTGTTGCTTTCATTAGCAGGAGGTTACTCCCCAGGGAGCAGCGTTGGAGTGCCATTGAGAGGGAGGCCTTTGCTGTGGTTTGGTCCCTGAAGAAGCTGAGACCATACCTCTTTGGGACTCACTTCCTGGTTCAAACTGACCACAGACCTCTCAAATGGCTGATGCAAATGAAATGTGAAAATCCTAAACTGTTGAGGTGGTCCATCTCCCTACAGGGAATGGACTTTATAGTGGAACACAGACCTGGGACTGCCCATGCCAATGCAGATGGCCTTTCCAGGTTCTTCCACTTAGAAAATGAAGACTCTCTTGGGAAAGGTTAGTCTCATCCTCTTTCGTTTGGGGGGGGGGGCGTTGTGTAAGGAAATGCCTCCTTGGCATGGTTGCCCCCTGACTTTTTGCCTTTGCTGATGCTATGTTTACAATTGAAAGTGTGCTGAGGCCTGCTAACCAGGCCCCAGCACCAGTGTTCTTTCCCTAACCTGTACTTTTGTATCCACAATTGGCAGACCCTGGCATCCAGATAAGTCCCTTGTAACTGGTACTTCTAGTACCAAGGGCCCTGATGCCAAGGAAGATCTCTAAGGGCTGCAGCATGTCTTATGCCACCCTGGAGACCTCTCACTCAGCACAGACACACTGCTTGCCAGCTTGTGTGTGCTAGTGAGGACAAAACGAGTAAGTCGACATGGCACTCCCCTCAGGGTGCCATGCCAGCCTCTCACTGCCTATGCAGTATAGGTAAGACACCCCTCTAGCAGGCCTTACAGCCCTAAGGCAGGGTGCACTATACCATAGGTGAGGGTACCAGTGCATGAGCATGGTACCCCTACAGTGTCTAAACAAAACCTTAGACATTGTAAGTGCAGGGTAGCCATAAGAGTATATGGTCTGGGAGTCTGTCAAACACGAACTCCACAGCACCATAATGGCTACACTGAAAACTGGGAAGTTTGGTATCAAACTTCTCAGCACAATAAATGCACACTGATGCCAGTGTACATTTTATTGCAAAATACACCCCAGAGGGCACCTTAGAGGTGCCCCCTGAAACTTAACCGACTGTCTGTGTAGGCTGACTAGTTCCAGCAGCCTGCCACACTAGAGACATGTTGCTGGCCCCATGGAGAGAGTGCCTTTGTCACTCTGAGGCCAGTAACAAAGCCTGCACTGGGTGGAGATGCTAACACCTCCCCCAGGCAGGAGCTGTAACACCTGGCGGTGAGCCTCAAAGGCTCACCCCTTTGTCACAGCCCAGCAGGGCACTCCAGCTTAGTGGAGTTGCCCGCCCCCTCCGGCCACGGCCCCCACTTTTGGCGGCAAGGCTGGAGGGAACGAAGAAAGCAACAAGGAGGAGTCACTGGCCAGTCAGGACAGCCCCTAAGGTGTCCTGAGCTGAGGTGACTCTGACTTTTAGAAATCCTCCATCTTGCAGATGGAGGATTCCCCCAATAGGGTTAGGATTGTGACCCCCTCCCCTTGGGAGGAGGCACAAAGAGGGTGTACCCACCCTCAGGGCTAGTAGCCATTGGCTACTAACCCCCCAGACCTAAACACGCCCTTAAATTTAGTATTTAAGGGCTACCCTGAACCCTAGAAAATTAGATTCCTGCAACTACAAGAAGAAGGACTGCCTAGCTGAAAACCCCTGCAGAGGAAGACCAGAAGACGACAACTGCCTTGGCTCCAGAAACTCACCGGCCTGTCTCCTGCCTTCCAAAGATCCTGCTCCAGCGACGCCTTCCAAAGGGACCAGCGACCTCGACATCCTCTGAGGACTGCCCCTGCTTCGAAAAGACAAGAAACTCCCGAGGACAGCGGACCTGCTCCAAGAAAGGCTGCAACTTTGTTTCCAGCAGCCTTGAAAGAACCCTGCAAGCTCCCCGCAAGAAGCGTGAGACTTGCAACACTGCCCCCGGCGACCCCGACTCGGCTGGTGGAGATCCAACACCTCAGGAGGGACCCCAGGACTACTCTGATACTGTGAGTACCAAAACCTGTCCCCCCTGAGCCCCCACAGCGCCGCCTGCAGAGGGAATCCCGAGGCTTCCCCTGACCGCGACTCTTTGAATCCAAAGTCCCGATGCCTGGGAGAGACCCTGCACCCGCAGCCCCCAGGACCTGAAGGACCGGACTTTCACTGGAGAAGTGACCCCCAGGAGTCCCTCTCCCTTGCCCAAGGGGAGGTTTCCCCGAGGAATTCCCCCCTTGCCTGCCTGCAGCGCTGAAGAGATCCCGAGATCTCTCATAGACTAACATTGCGAACCCGACGCTTGTTTCTACACTGCACCCGGCCGCCCCGCGCTGCTGAGGGTGAAATTTCTGTGTGGGCTTGTGTCCCCCCCGGTGCCCTACAAAACCCCCCTGGTCTGCCCTCCGAAGACGTGGGTACTTACCTGCAAGCAGACCGGAACCGGGGCACCCCCTTCTCTCCATTCTAGCCTATGTGTTTTGGGCACCACTTTGAACTCTGCACCTGACCGGCCCTGAGCTGCTGGTGTGGTGACTTTGGGGTTGCTCTGAACCCCCAACGGTGGGCTACCTTGGACCAAGAACTGAACCCTGTAAGTGTCTTACTTACCTGGTAAAACTAACAAAAACTTACCTCCCCCAGGAACTGTGAAAATTGCACTGTGTCCACTTTTAAAGTAGCTATTTGTCAATAACTTGAAAAGTATACATGCAATTGAAATGATTCAAAGTTCCTAATGTACTTACCTGCAATACCTTTCAAACAAGATATTACATGTTAAATTTGAACCTGTGGTTCTTAAAATAAACTAAGAAAAGATATTTTTCTATAACAAAACCTATTGGCTGGATTTGTCTCTGAGTGTGTGTACCTCATTTATTGTCTATGTGTATGTACAACAAATGCTTAACACTACTCCTTGGATAAGCCTACTGCTCGACCACACTACCACAAAATAGAGCATTAGTATTATCTATTTTTACCACTATTTTACCTCTAAGGGGAACCCTTGGACTCTGTGCATGCTATTCCTTACTTTGAAATAGCACATACAGAGCCAACTTCCTACACGTGTGAAGAGGAATTAAAGACTTAAATAAAGAAGTACAGCCTTATGTTTTGTTCAAAGATGAATTGAGTATTTAAGGAGACTTGATTTTAAGGCTTGATCACATAATCCCACAGAGTCGGTTGAGGGTAAATTTATTTAAGCTTGACCATGAAAGTAATTTAGGAAGAAGTATGATAAAAAGGAGGTGAAGAAAATTCTTCTGTGGCCTAACATGGATATTGAAATGGAAGAAATTGTAAAGGATTGTCATGCTTTTGGAAACAATGACAAAACAAAAGTAATGAGGGAACCCCATTTCAACTGTGTGGAATTACCAAGAAAACTATGGCAAAAACTGACTGTGGATTCCATAGGTCCAACTGACAAACTGGGCAGAAGGAATCACTTCTTGGAAGTACTAGTGGTCTATCATAATAAGGGGCTGATTTAAGAAAAGTGGTGCTGCACCAAGTGCACTTTCCTTGTGCTCCTTAGAGCTCCTTTCCTTGCACTCCTTTGCACCCCTTAGTGTCCCCCAACCACCACCATTTAAAATACAGCATACCATGGCACAGGGAAGGGGGCAAAAATGTCAAAATTCCTGACGTTAGTGCTACTCCTTCAGAGTATGTAGGGTCCCATTGTATTCAATGGCATGCCCCCTTTTAACCCCTCCTCTGAGCAGGCATTAAAAGTGCCCAAAAAATGGTGCTAGAAAATCTCTTAGATTTCCTTGCGCCATTTTTTGGCCCCCTCTAACAGGGGACACATCACCCTTGCATACATTATGCCTGGAGCAGGCATATTGTGGGTCAGAGGTTTACAAAGTGGTGCAATACATGCATTGTGCCACTTGTAAATATGGCACATGTAAAAAGCCACTTTAGTGGCACCTTAGCATAAAAAAAATTATGCTATGGTGGCGCTAAGGTGGCGCTAGGCCCTTTTAAATCAGGCCCTAAGTGTTTTGTAGTTAGGTCTATGGAACAAATAACGACCAACAATGTGCGATTTTGAAAAAAGGTGTTGTTGGAGACAGGGCTACATAAGGTCTTAATTACTGACAATGGAGTAAAATTTACTTCAACGTCCATTTTCAAATTACTCTTAGAATTGGGTATCAGGCATGAAAAGGGGGAAACAACCTGAACAACTACGTTTGAATTACTACTTGCTTTAACGATGAATCTTAAAGAACTACTGGGTATTAACAACTAAGTTTTGAACAACTACTGGTTTAACGATTTTACCTTAACAACTAATGCCAGAACAACAAATTTTAAGGTAAGTGAATTATTTTTTGATTAATTTTAAGGTGAGTTTTGTGTTTTGTTTTTTATTTGTTTAGGGTTTAATTATTATATGTTTAATTTTGTAAAGTATATTGTCGGGATTAAGTAATGGATTCTATGGGTTGTGGGTGTTATGGGTGGGGTATTGTATTAATACTCAGGTATTATTTTAAGTACTTTTGTTTTTTATATGTTGTAATTTATGTTGTGGGTTTAGGGGCGGGATATATGGGATGTAGGGGTTATGGGTGGGGAAGTGTATTAATACTCAGGTATTAATTTAAGTACTTGTGTTTTTTTTATATGTTGTAATTTATGTTGTAGGTTTAGGGGCGGGATATATGGGATGTAGGGGTTATGGGTGGGGAAGTGTATTAATACTCAGGTATTAATTTAAGTACTTGTGTTTTTTTATATGGTGTAATTTATGTTGTGGGTTTAGGGGCGGGATATATGGGATGTAGGGGTTATGGGTGGGGCAGTGAATTAATACTGAGGTATTAATTTAAGTACTTGTGTTTTTTTATATGGTGTAATTTATTTTGTTGGTTTAGGGGTGGGATATATGGGATGTAGGGGTTATGGGTGGGCCAGTGTATTAATACTCAGATATTAATTTGAGTAGTTGTGTTTTTTAAATGTTGTAATTTATCTTGTGGGTTTAGGGGCGGGATATGTGGGATGTAGGGGTTATGGGTGGGGAAGTGTATTGATACTCAGGTATTAATTTAAGTACTTGTGTTTTTTATATGTTGTAATTTATGTTGTGGGTTTAGGGGTGGGATATATGGGATGTAAGGGTTATGGGTGGGGGAGTGTATTAATACTCAGGTATTAATTTAAGTACTTGTGTTTTTTATATGTTGTAATTTATGTTGTGGGTTTAGGGGCGGGATATGTGGGATGTAGGGGTTATGGGTGGGGGAGTGTAATAATACTCAGGTATTAATTTAAGTACTTGTGTTTTTTATATGTTGTAATTTATGTTGTGGGTTTAGGGGCAGGATATGTGGGATGTAGGGGTTATGGGTGGGGAAGTGTATTAATACTCAGGTATTAATTTAAGTACTTGTGTTTTTTTATATGTTGTAATTTATGTTGTGAGTTTAGGTGCGGGATATATGGGATGTTGGGGTTATGGGTGGGGAAGTGTATTAATACTTAGGTATTATTTTAAGTACTTGTGTTTTTTGATATGTTGTAATTTATGTTGTGGGTTTAGGGGCGGGATGTACGGGATGTAGGGGTTATGGGCAGGAAGTGTATTAATACTTAGGTATTATTTTAAGTAATTATATTTTTTTATATGTTGTAATTTATGTTGTAGGTTTAGGGGCGGGATATATGGGGTGTAGGGGTTATGGGTGGGGAAGTGTATTAATACTCAGGTATTAATTTAAGTACTTGTGTTTTTTATATATTGTAATTTATGTTGTGGGTTTAGGGGCGGGATATATGGGATGTAGGGGTTATGGGTGGGGAAGTGTATTAATTTAAGTTATTGTATTTTATTAAAATTTGGCATTTATGTTGTGGGTTTAGGGGTGGGACATATGGGATCTAGGAGTTATAGGTGGGAAGTATATTAGTAGTCTGGTATTATTTATTTTATTTGGTTATTTTTTGTTATTTTTTTATTGAAAGTATATTTAGAATTAGGGGTGGGATATAGGGGATGTAGGGTTTATGGTTGGGGTTTTGTTTTTATGATTAGGTTTTTTTTTCTATGTTTAAGTTTTTTTAAAATATATATATATTTTTTTTGGGATGCAATTTGGTTTATTGGTGGATTATGATTTTGACATGTATTAATAGTTTATAATTTTTTATTATGGGTGAATTTGTTTTGTGTTACATTTTTAGGTTTTTTATTTTTTTTTGTTATTGAAGGTGTAAAAATAATTTTGTTTAAAAATAGTTATGTTTAAGAATTTATATTTGATTTTTTAATAGTATAGTAGTTGATATAGTAGATTTTGGAATATAATAATGTTATATTTTTTTATTTTAAATATTTATTAGATGGTTTTTTTTTGTGATTTGTAAAATTTGTTAAAATGTTTTATATTTCTTATTTAGATTTTTTTTATGTGATGTAATTAATATTATTAATATTTTGTAATTATTGTTTGGGATGTATAATTTTATATATATATTAATTTGTTTTAATATTATTTCTAAAAATTAATTAATTAAATAAATATTTGTAGATTATATATAGATTTTCTTTTTTTTTAGGTGTTAGAAATTTTTGCATGTACAATAATGTTTTTTTCATGCAAATTCAATTTTGTTAAAATAAAAATACCATTCATTTTTTTTAAATATTTTTTATTTTGAACATATTCTTAAATTTAAAAAAATGCAAAATATTTTTTTTTTATTATAATTTGATATTTACTGATTTATAGAAATGTTTTACTTATTTATTTATAATTCTTTATCTATTTTCGGTGGTATTTTCTTATTTTCCCTATTATAGTCTATGAGTGAAATAGTCCAATTTTCTATTTTTAGTGCTCTTCCATGTTTACGTTGTATGACGTCTTCTGTATTCAGTCGGAGGAGTGTTGCGGTCAAGATAGGACGGAAGCGGAGACGTCGTTCAGGTAAGTGGGATTATATTTTAATTTACAGTATGTAGTAGGGTATTTTTATTACAGAAATAGTTGTCGGAGGTAGTTATAAGCTAGGTAGTAGATTTTCGGTGTTTGTTATGTTTCTTATGTTTAATTATTTGTTTTCGTATATTTTTGTATACGATAGTGGTTTCGTAAAAGTAAACACATTTGTTTATCAGTGTTATATCTTACAAATGATTATACTGCTTTTGTAGTAGTTGGAAAGAATTGTATATTTTTTTGATAAATTTAGTTTTGGGATTTTTGAGGGAGTCAGTTGTTCGGTTTATGAAAAAAAAATTTAGTTCATTGTAATAGGTTTTGTGATTATTTTTTTCTTTTGTGTTCTTAGTATCCTTTATATCGTTTTCATGTCTTTTTCTTGATAGTTAATGTTTTAATTAATGATGTGGCTTTGGTTAGTATGTGATTAATTTTTTTACTTTTTTTTGGTAAAAAAAGTATATTTGGTATTTTACGTTTTTTTAAAAATTTTTTCGAATTTCTGGTTTGGTAAAGTATTATATTTTATTTCTTTGATTTTTTGTATAGTATATAGAGTTGTTTTTTTTATCATCCATTTAATATGAATATTTTGTAATTGTTTTTGGATGATTAATGTTTTTTTTTTTCTTTTCTAAGTATGAGATGCTGTTTTCTATATTAATGAAGAAGATTTATTCTGCATCACATGTTTGGATAAAGACATGAAAACTTCAAAGGTAGGAACAATTTTTTTGTGTACATTTAGTGTAAAAAAAAATTGAAAAATGCCAATTTAATTGATGGTGTTTGTTTTTTATAGAATTGGTTTTTTAGTAGGTTAGTGGTTGTTAGTAATGTAGAATATATGCTAGACTGTTGAGGTAGTCTGATGGTGTTATTGTATCAAATTGTATTTTTGCCAAAATTCTTTTGGTCATTCTTTTTTTACTTGTGCGTGGGTTCAGGCTACCTGACAGTGATTGAGCAAGTCTCATTTCTTGGAAACTTTGGGGCATATTTATACTCCGTTTGCGCCGAATTTGCGTCGTTTTTTTCGACGCAAATTCGACGCAAAACTAACTCCATATTTATACTTTGGCGTTAGACGCGTCTAGCGCCAAAGTTCATGGAGTTAGCGTTATTTTGTGGCGTGAACACCTTCCTTGCGTTAATGAGATGCAAGGTAGGCGTTCCCGTCTTAAAAAATGACTCCCAGGCATGTGCGTGGTATTTATACTCCCGGGCAAAAATGACGCCCGGGAGTGAGCGGGGCAAAAAACCCCGCATTTGCGCCTCTTTTTAACGCCTGGGTCAGGGCAGGCATTAAGGGACCTGTGGGCCCAGAATGAGCCCAGAGGTGCCCTCCCCTGCCCCCAGGGACACCCCCTGCCACCCTTGCCCACCCCAGGAGGACACCCAAGGACGGAGGGACCCATCTCAGGGAAGAAAAGGTAAGTTGTGGTAAGTATTTTTTTTACTTTTTTTTTGTGGCATAGGGGGGCCTGATTTGTGCCCCCCTACATGCCACTATGCCCAATGACCATGCCCAGGGGACAGAAGTCCCCTGGGCATGGCCATTGGGCAAGGGGGCATGACTCCTGTCTTTGCTAAGACAGGAGTCATGTTAATGGGGGATGGGCGCCCAAAAAAAATGGCGCAAATCGGGTTAAGACGATTTTTTTGCCTCAACCTGACTTGCCCCATTTTGAGACGCCCATACGCCATTTTCCCCTACGCCGGCGCTTCCTGGTGTACGTGTTTTTTTTTCACTCACACCAGACAGCGCCGGTCGGCTAACGCCATTCTATAAATACGGCGCCCGCTTCAGAATGGCGTTAGCCGGCGCTAATTTTTTTGACGCTAAACTGCATTAGCGCAGTTTAGCGTCAAAAAGTATAAATACGGGCCTTTGTTCCTTTTTCTAAATTTCCATGAAATGATACAGGTTTGGGTGGGGTTTACCTATTACTTTATTGAAGGCGTTGTGCCATCCTTCTATGGCATTATTAGTCTTTGCACCACCTTCTAAACAGGTTTGGTAGAAGTTCCACCATTCTATTGGAAATCTTGGCTTTCGTCTGCGACCAGATCTGTTTAGGTGTCCAATACAGGTTTGTTCGAAGTAATTTAGTAAGCGTTCTAATTTGTCTTCATTTTGTGTATAATAGTTAGACTCTGTTATTGCGGTGTAATACTCATCTACTTTTGTAGGTGGTACAAAGCATAATGCTGTGAGTTTTTTTAATTCAAATTGTAGTATGCAATCTGAGAAATATTCTCTACTGAGGGATGATTTTTGTATTCTATGCCAATATGCTTGTGAAAAGTGGAAAAAGCATCCTTTAATTTGGGTTTGTGGATATATTTTCAGTATTGTATTTATCATTGATAATTTGAAATCTGGTATTACTTTTCTAGGTGTTTTATTTGATGTTTTGTTTTTGATTGTTGATAAAAATTCACTGTAAGTAGAGGAATGTTTATCAGGCAGTAATGCATACACTAGGGGGATTGTAGTGTTATTTATTTGTGGCATGTATGGTGTAAATTTGAGTGAATGGATGGGGTGTAGATTTAAAGGTTCCATCCATCATCCAAATTTCACTATTTTGTACGATTAGTAAGTTGCATGTTGTGCTGAATATTAGGGGGATGTTAATGTCTTCATAGGTTTGTGGTGTTATAAGTTGGGGATTACTTGCCAGTCTTTGTCGTTGAAATATTCTCCTAAGGTTTGGTACAGAAGGCATACTACCGGAAATCTGTATTGGAATATTTTGTACTACCTCCCTTATAACCTGTCCGCAGGAGTCATTGGAGGTGTGTGCAATGTTTTTTATTTTTTGTATGTTTTCTCTTATCTCAATTCCTATTGCAGAGGCAGAGTGGTTGTGATCTGTTGTTTTAACAACGGTGTTTTCTAGAGTTACAGCTCTGCCTCTACAATGTGAAGAGTAGAATTGTACACACCTCCAATGGCTCCTGAGGTTGACAACCTTGTCTCTGCAATAAAGATAACCTTCATACTTTAGTAGCTGGTTTCCGGTTCTTGAGGTTATGTAACTTGCTTCTCCTTGGGATGCCATTTGTGAAATAACTGTAAATAATATAAAAGAAATAGGTTAAAAGAAGTTTGCAGTTTTTATTATTAAATTTGTGGTGGATTTAGTTTACCACTTAGTAAGTTAATTAATATATAATGTGTCCTATTTGTAAGTGTTTGGTGTAGGTGGTTTGTTATCTTTTATATTTGGTGATTGTGTGTTATTTATTGAGGTAAGTAGTTTTTGCTTTTAGATTTGTATTTGTGGGTCTATTGTGTTCCTAGTTTTTGTTATGAGGTAAGTAGTTAGTGGAGTTGTAATAGTATATTATTTGATAATTATTCTGCAGCACCTATGTTAATGTAAGTATCTAGTGAAGTTGTTTTGATTATTTTTTAATGTTTTGAGTATTTGTAATGTGATATGAGGTAAGTAGTTGGTGGAGTAGGAATAGTAATTTTTGTGCTATTTACTGTGTAGCGGATGCTGTGATGTAAGTATGTGGTGGAGTTGTTATAGTAAATTTTGGGAAACATCCTTTATTACGATGTTTTATTTACGAAGTCGTGGTTAATGAAAGTGTAACAATGCTTTTCTTAACAATCAATACGTTATTTTGTGCGTTAACTATGTATGTTCTGAATAATGAACATGTGTGGTTAAGGTACAAAGAAGGGAGTTGGTGAAGGAGGACGATGCAGCTGACAAGGGGTTTAATTAGGTTTGTGGGGGGTTTTAGGTTTTGGGGAGGGGTGGGGGGTTAGGGGGTTTTAGGTTTTGGGGTGGGGTTGGGGGTGGGGCGTTTTTGGTTTTGGGGAGGGGGTCGGAGTGAGGGGGTTTTAGGTTTCGGGGTGGGTTTGGGGGGTGGTGTGTTTTTGGTTTTGGGGAGGGGGTGGAGGGTCAGGGGGTTTTAGGCTTTGGGATGGGCTTGGGGGGTGGGGCGTTTTTGGTTTTGGGGAAGTGGTGGAGGATGAGGGGGTTTTAGGTTTTGGGGTGGGGTTGGGGTGTTTTTGGTTTTGGGGAAGTGGTGGAGCGTTAGGGGGTTTAAGGTTTTGGGGTGGGGTTAGGGGGTGGGGCGTTTTTGGTTTGGAGGAGTGGGTGTGGGGTCAGCGGGTTTTAGGTTTTGGGGTGGGGTTGGGGGGTGGGGCGTTTTTGGTTTTGGGGAGGCAGTGGAGGGGTAGTGGGTTTTCGGTTTTGGGCTGGGGTTGGGGGGGTGGGGCATTTTTGGTTTTGGGGAGGGGGTTGTGGTGAGGGGTTTTAGGTTTTGGGGTGGGGTTGGGGGGGTGGGGCATTTTTGGTTTTGGGGAGGGGGTGGGGGGTCAGGGGGTTTTAGGTTTTTGGGCAGATTTGGGGGGTGGGGCATTTTTGGTTTTGGGGAGGTGGTTGGGGTGAGGAGTTTTAGGTTTTGGGGTGGGGTTGGGGGGTGGGGCGTTTTTGGTTTTGGGGAGGGGGTGGGGGTCAGGGGGTTTTAGGTTTTGGGGTGTGGTTGGGGTGGTGGGGTGAGGGATGTAGGGTGAATGGTGCCTATTAGTAATGCTTTTATCAAGAATGCTTTTAGAATGAAATATTGTTGTTAAGGCATTTGTGTTCACGCAAGGATGGAGGGACCCACCCCAGGGACATTAAGGTAAGTTCCGGTAAGTATTATTATTTTTTTTTTGTGGCATAGGGGGGCCTGATTTGTGCCCCTCTAAATGCCACTATGCCCAATGACCATGCCCAGGGGACAGAAGTCCCCTGGGCATGGCCATTGGGCAAGGGGGCATGACTCCTGTCTTTGCTAAGACAGGAGTCATGTTAATGGGGGATGGGCGTCGTAAAAAAATGGCGCAAATCGGGTTAAGGCGATTTTTTTGACTCAACCTGACTTGCCCCATTTTGAGACGCCCATACGCCATTTTCCCCTACGCCGGCACTGCCTGGTGTACGTGGTTTTTTTTCACGCACACCAGGCAGTGCCGGTCGGCTAACGCCGGCTAACGGCATTCTATAAATACGGCGCCCGCATGGCGCTTCAGAATGGCGTCAGACGGCGCAAATTTTTTTGACGCTAAACTGCGTTAGCGCAGTTTAGCGTCAAAAAGTATAAATATGGGCCTAGGTGTTTAGGCGTTTTCGGTGTTGGTTAGTGTTTGTTTGGGTATTCGTTGATTGGTTAGTCGTTTGTTTGGGTAGTAGTTATTTTAGGATTCGTTGTTTAAGTATTCGTTGTTTGGGTAGTAGTTTGTTTGGGTATTAGTTATTTGGGGAGTCGTTATTTAGGTAATTATTTTTTTGGGTAGTCGTTGTTTAGGTAGTAGTTATTTGGGGAGTCGTTGTTTAGGTAGTCGTGGTTTACATAGTAGTCGTTTAGGGCCATATTTATACTCTGTTTGCGCCGGATTTGCGTCGTTTTTTTTTACGCAAATCCGACGCAAAACGAACTCCATATTTATACTCTGGCGTTAGATGCGTCTAGCGTCAAAGTTCATGGAGTTTGCGTCATTTTTTAGCGTGGACACCTTCCTTGCGTTAATGATATGCAAGGTAGGCGTTCCCTACTAAAAAATGACTCCGAGGCATGTGCGTCGTATTTATACTCCCGGGCAAAAATGACGCCCGGGAGTGGGCGGGTCAAAAAAAATGACGTGCAGCCGCGTTTGCGTCATTTTTTAATGCCTGCTCAGGGCAGGCGTTAAGGGACCTGTGGGCTCGGAAGTAGCCCAGAGGTGCCCTCCCATGCCCCCAAGGACACCCCCTGCCACCCTTGCCCACCCCAGGAGGACGCCCAAGGATGGAGGGACCCATCCCAGGGAACTTAAGGTAAGTTCAGGTAAGTATTTTTTTTTTTTTGTGGCATAGGGGGGCCTGATTTGTGCCCCCCTACATGCCACTATGCCCAATGACCATGCCCAGGGGACATAAGTCCCCTGGGCATGGCCATTGGGCAAGGGGGCATGACTCCTGTCTTTGCTAAGACAGGAGTCATTTCAATGGGGGTTGGGAGTCAAAAACAACGGCGCAAATCGGGTTGAGTCGAAAATTTTGCCTCAGTCTGACTTGCCCCATTTTTTGACGCCCAACCTCCATATTCCCCTATGCCGGCGCTGCCTGGTGTAAGTCATTTTTTTTTACGCACAGCACTCTGCAGCGCCGGCTAGCGCGTTGGCGCAGTTGTGCGTCGAAAAGTATAAATATGGCCCTTAGTGTCATATTCATGAAAAGGTGGCTTTGTTCAGGCCGCAAACTAATGATCTAGTAGAAAGAGTGAACTGCATTATAATGATGAATATTCAGCTTTCTTTGGAAATTGGATTGTCTTGGAGAAGGGAGTTAGAAAAGATGATCTGGGCTCATAGAGTGACAACTCATTTTGTTACTGGTGTTTACCCTTTTATAGTCCTAAAAGGGAGAGAACCAGCTACTAAAGAATCTCCCATGTGGTTGCAGGAGAAGAATCAGGTGTGGGTGGATCATGGACTTATGAAATCAAGCACAGGTTTACAACAAGCTTGTGATATATATATATATGTCCCTGTAACCTTTGTTTTCTTTCAGTGAATATATAAACAAAAAAACAAAGGTTGCAGGGACATTATAGTTAGGTACTGAGTTTACTTGTACCAAACCAGAGAAATTCAGCAGTTATAGTTATAGTTCTTTCAAGTAACTAAAACTCACGCCCTGAGCCCTCCGCCATGCACAGTTGTCTCATCAATAAGTTTATTGCAAATGTTGCATTGGGAGTATGAAAGATGGCATAGAATGTGTCATCAATGATATAATATGTGGAGTAATTAGCTGTGCATGGCAAAGGCGAGCGTTATTGTTACCTTATGCACAAGTTTTAGTTACTTGAAAGAACTCTAACTATAACTGCAGAATTTCTATGGTTTTGTACAAGTAAAGTCAGAACCTAACTATAACGTCTCTGTAACCTATGGTTTTTCAGTGAATTTCTATGTTTTTTATAACGTATAGTAATTTGAATTGCTATATGTGAATCCGACCACTGCAAAGCATGGCCTTTGTGCGTGGCGGCAGTTGGCCACAGGGCCTGGTCCGTGGCCCATCCCTAAGGCCAACCCCCTATAAGCACCCAACCTTGCACTGTGCACTGCCTTCTCCCATGTGCAGTAGGTGTTGCCTGCAAAGCCTGGCTTGCAGCCAGTCCCTGTGGCCAACCCACCTAACCACCCTGCCCGATGTCGTGCACAGCCCCATGCACATGCACAGCGAAAGTTAGTCATGGCATCTGTGGGTGTGGAAATAGGTATGAGAATGTCTATCTGGGGGTAAGAGGTGCTGTCAGAGTGTCTGGTTGTGACAGTGCATACATCAGTGTTTCAGTGGATGCATCAGTATGTGTGCGGGTCTGTGAGTGGGTGCATCAGGGTGTCAGTGGGTGTGTGAGTGGGTGTGTGAGCGAGTGTGTAACTGAGTGGGTCTGAGTGGTTGCATGAGGGTCTGACTGGGGCTGTGAATGAGTGCATGAGGGTCAGAGTGGGTCTGTCAGTGGCTACATCAGAGTCTGAGTGAGTCTGTGCATGGGTGTGTGAGTGTCTGAATGGGTCTGTGAGTGGGTACGTAAGTGTCTGAGTGGGTGTGTGAGTGGGAGAATTGATTAAAAGAGAGACAGAGAGAGAGTAAGAAAGTTGGGGGAGTGAGATAGAGCGTTTAAGGCTTTGATGTCTGACATACTTAGAAACAATTATTTGTCTCCAATTTAAAATAAAAAAAATATTTTTATTTTAAATATACATTTTTTGTAATTAAAAAATATCGGAAATTAGATCTGACCAGACTCGAACTCTCAAAGCTCAGTGTGAAGGTCTGCGGCCTTCATGCTGAGCTATGGTGGGTTTCTTTTTGTTTTTAAATTCGTTTTTTTTTTGCCCTTTATGGGCTTTCAGGGACTGCAAGGACTCCTCCACAGTCCCTATATATATTTTTTAATTATTTATATATATTTTAAGTGTTTTATTTACCAAAGAGCTGCCTGACACTACGGGGGAAGCCTTAAGGCTTCTCTCACAGTTCCATTGCTTCAGGAGCTGCTTTGACAGCAGATCTGTGCTTGCTGAAGCGTTTCATCTCTGTCCCCTGCACACTCAAGCTGAGTCCCAAGATGGCTAACAGCACTTTCTGGTTTGAAGTGTTGCTAGCCAATCAGAGATGTGCATTTTCCTGCATGAGCTTGTCTTTGTTTGTGAATACTTCGTGGCCAGAGATATACAAACTATAATTTTCCAAAATTTCTAAAAAACTACTGAATGGATTTATACCAATTAACAAAAAGCACAATCTGCATACTGACAGCTAGCTTTCTGCCAAATTTGGTGTAATTCAATCCAGCGGTTCAGGCTGGAGACAAGTTGAAAGATCCTATGGGAATTAATGTGTTAAACGCAAAAAATTTTGACCCCCCTTTTTCTCAGCCCCCTCTTGTTAGATCACCCCAAAACTTCTCATGCACATCAAGAATCACCAGGTCAGTTTTTGTGGAAAATGCAGTGAAGATTCGTCAAATGGTGCCAAAGATTTAGGCAAGTCAAAAAACTATTTTTCTATGGAAAAATGGTCCTAACAATAACTAGTGCCAACCACCACTAGGTAATATATATATTAGGGATACTTTTTGTTTGGGGTGTAGTAGGACCAACTCAGTCATTACTATCAAGAAACCTAGAAATTCAAGAGGCTGTGAAGGAATGAGAGAAGATTTTTGAATATTGATGACGAAACCTAGGACCTCATTTACAACAAACAAAAATATCGCTCACGGCGCATCAGTTTGCTTATTCCACCCTGTGCCCCTAACAACACCATGGTGTCGCATACGCTCTCATTATCCTAATGAGACTACTGGATTTTTGGGTGGGAAGATCGTTCGCAGTGTGGGGGACTAAGTCTAACCCACGGCGAAGGACCCTTGCCACCATAAATCCAGGTTCAGCTCCGGCTAACTAGCAGTGCCTCGTCTCTCCCAAGCGGAAGAGACAATTGGGCAGCCAACCGCATGACATCTTAGTGCTTCCCAGGGAAGTGGTGGTCACTCAGATCCCAACCAGTTCTCCCATACACAGTGTGGTCTCATTTATAAATGACAAAGGCAGTTTGAGTTTTAAAGATTAGTTTAATAAAAACGACTGCATTTTAGATAATAAGGCGCGAGCCGCAATAACCAGAACCATACAACACAGTAAGATTGTAATAGTAACGAGGAGAGTGAAACATAAGAATAACGCTATCATAGTGCTACTATAGTATGTTCTCTCTTCTAAGTTCTATTTTGAGCACAGCATGTTAAGCTCTAAGCCTGCCTTTCAGGTTCCCCTGGGAGGACATCAACCCTCATACCTGAGCAAAGGCCTGTGATCTGGATCAGCATCTGCAACAGGGCAGTCAGCGTCTAGTTGTGGTTCCCTGGTCGGAATCTCCCTCTTACGTGTACCAGGACTAGGAAGTGTTTTTATAACTAACACGCCGGTGTTCTAAGAAACGTCCCTACGTAAAAATGTGTACCTTCTACGAACCCTAAAGACTAAGCTTCTACCACGTCTATCGGCAATATACCAGACTGTATCCTTGACTGAAGCACAGAGCGAGCAAGAATGTATTGTTTGAGAACTCCGGTGCTGAAGTAAGCTAAACAGTGTGATAGAAGAACATAAAACAAGACCGTGAAACTGGCTATTGAAAAATAACAGTGCGAGGCTGAATAAAATGCATCTAGGGCAAAGTGTACCGAGGCCTAATGCTTTAAGCAAACACGTAAACGCTATATTAAAAATGGCTACACTACAATGGTATTGATGTATTTACCACACATTGCACCATGGTGCTCGTTAGCAAAGTTGTGTCAGAATTTCTGAAGCAGTTGTGGTGCTTTTCTGGACTAGCATCCAAAATCTGCATGTTAGTCCAGCAACTCTAAGGGGGCCCCATTGAAAAGAGCACAGTGTCACTTTAACGCCTGCCCTGAGCAGGCGTTCTAAAATGATACTAGAATAATGCAGTGAAATCTTGTAGATTTCACTGCTCCATTCCTGAGGGTCACCCCCTTTTCATATATTATATCTGGTGCCAGTGTCATGTGGCAAAGGGTTTACAAACTGGTGCAATGGTCCCTTTGCACCAGTTTGTAAATATGGCATGGGGTAGGGGTCTATTCTGCCCAACTGTAGCGTCAATAAATGACACTACGGCAGCACTAGGAGCTTGTAGATGAGCCCCTAGTCTTCAAAGATGTAACTGAGAGAAAAGACAAACTTTGTCCTAGGCCATAA
Source organism: Pleurodeles waltl (assembly GCF_031143425.1). Lineage (NCBI taxonomy): Eukaryota > Metazoa > Chordata > Amphibia > Caudata > Salamandridae > Pleurodeles > Pleurodeles waltl. Next base: position 2,455,417 of record NC_090437.1, on the reverse strand, counting down.
TCAGAAAATCATTGAGCTATACCGTGAGCCTGAGACCATGAACTCTTAGAACGTCCACCACTGTTTTGAGGATTTTGGAAAAACACCCACGGGCCAAGGAGAGGTCCAGAGGAGGAGTTGTGAAACAGAAGGAAGTATCTCCATTGAAACTGTAGATGCTTCCTGTAAAAGGGATGAACTGGAACTATCTGGTAAGCATTCTAGAGATCCAACCTTGCCAAGCAGTCATCAGGGAGAGGAGTATCTATGAGAAGGAGAATAGTTTCCATTTTGAAATGATGATATATTACCAGATTGTTTAAGATGATTACTGGTCAAAAATTCTTGTTCTTTTTCTGAACCAAAAGCATGTTTTTGAGACAACCTGTGGGATCGAAAGAGGTTTGTTGGATAGCTTGTGTTGTTAGAAGCAACTGAATTTCTTTGTGGCCCAGAGTCGACTGCTCCTGAGAAAAATGTAGAGGATGGGGCAAGTGTAGCTTCACAGGAGTCTAATAAAGCCCTATACAAGAGCTTTGATTTGTCTAAAACACCCAGGGATCTGCCATGAGGGAAATTCAGGCATTTAGAGAGAGAGATAAGTGTCCTACTACAGGAGGAAGGCCAGAATTGAAAATTCCTGCCTGAGTACTGGTCTCCTTTGTTTGTATATCCCCTGTTCTGGAAGCCTCGTGAGCATTGACGATAGAAGTGAAGTTTGTAGTCTTGATAATAACCCTGTTGGGACCCTTGATTGAAGGAGCCTCTCCTAGTGGCATCTCCTTTGAGGGATAATCACTGGCAAAGAGACTTCTTCCTCTGCAGGCCCTGCCAAAAACCCGGGAAGAAAAAATCTTCTTTAAGGAGAACTGAGCCTTACTTATTGTGGCACTGGCTAAAACATATTTGCCAATTTCCTTAACAAAGGAGTTTCCAAACAAGAGGCATCAGCTTGTTGCCCTTCTCCCTTTGTTGAAAGGCTGCTAAGTGTGGGATCTATCTTTTATATAAGGTGTACCCTCCATTTTAGCTTCTTTGGCTAAATCACAGATTCTGGTTAAGAGGCCAATAAGGGCTTAGGTTCTATCCGATCAATTAGACCATGCCCTGACCGCTCCTTTTTTTCAGATCCTTGCCAAATGTAGTGAAAACAAAAGGATATTTGGGACAAAAAAGGGTTAGCAGCAACACTGTTGGGAAAAGAAGGGTGAGGACATTCAGATTTCAACTTATTTCTAGAAGATTTATTGAGAGAATGCCTTTGGTTAAAGAAAATGTGATTTTAAACATGTTCAGATGGGAACCCCTCAGTAGAGTTTGGATGATGTATTAAAGCATGGTCAATTATAGGTTCCCCTAAAAGGTCAACCAGATCATAAGACACTGGGTGAGAATCACAATAAATTGTAAGAGACATTTTACACCTTTTTTCTGGAGGCCCATGAAAAAAATAATCCGATAATTTATCAAAATTGCCCATGTCACCCAGGATGTCATAACCTTCATCATCTGCATCTTGTATCTGGGTAAATTAAGGTGAGTAAAATGGAGTAGCCCTCCCCCAAAAAAACTCTTGGGTGGGAGGACCAGTGTTAAGACAAATTTAAGAAGCACATCCTGAAAGCTGTATGTTTCTTTTCCCTCTTGGATGGATACTCAGGAGGATTAGACAACATTTTTGATACGCAAGCTTTTAATTTTTCAGAAACTTCTGACATAGAGACAGAAACAGAGGCCCATATTTATACTTTTCGAGGCACAACTGCGCCAACGCAGTTGTGCGTCAAAAATGTTACCGCCGGCTAACGCCATTCCAAAGCGCCATGCGGGCGCCTTATTTATTGAATGACGTTAGCCGGCGCTGCGGACTGGTGTGCGTCAAAAAAAATGACTCACACCTCGCTGCCCCGGCTTAGGGGGAAATGGAGCTTTGTCGTCAAAAAATGGGGCAAGTCAGGTCTGAGGCAAAATTCTGGCCTCAACCCGATTTGCGCCATTTTTTTTTACGCCCAACCCCCATTGAAATGACTCCTGTCTTAGCAAAGACAGGAGTCATGCCCCCTTGCCCAATGGCCATGCCCAGGGGACTCATGTCCCCTGGGCATGGTCATTGGGCATAGTGGCATGTAGGGGGGCACAAATCAGGCCCCCCTATGCCACAAAAAAAAAACGAAAAAAAAAACTTACCTGAACTTACCTTAACTTCCCTGGGATGGGTCCCTCCATCCTTGGGTGTCCTCCTGGGGTGGGCAAGGGTGGCAGGGGGTGTCCCTGGGGGCATGGGATGGCACCTCTGGGCTCCTTCTGAGCCCCCAAGTTCTCTTAACGCCTGTCCTGACCCAGGCGTTAAAAAACGGCGCCCATCAGGCTGGGTGCTGTTTTTTAAGGCCTGCCCCCTCCTGTGCGTCAAAATGACGTCACAGTATAAATAAGGCGCACAGGCCTTAAAGTCATTTTTTGGAAGGGAACGCCTACCTTGCATATAATTAACGCAAAGCTGGTTCCCCCTTCCAAAAAATGACGCACATGGTGGAACTTTGACGCCCGCGGGGTCGGACGTCAAAGTATAAATATGGGGCAGAGTTTGCGCCGATTGTGCGTCAAAAAATTTGACGCACATTCGGCGTAAACAGAGTATAAATATGCCCCAGAATGTTGTAATGGGTCCTTGATAAAGGACTGCAAATTACCCTTAAGTAATTGGGCTTCCTCCTCCTCAGCCATTATAAATTCTCACTAGGGCAAGACTACACTGGCCACAGCAAAAATATTTAAAATATTAATGTGGAAAAAACCTAAGTAAACTGACAAGGAGCTGCTGCAGAAAATATTACACTATAAAGAGTTAGCAAAAAATTAAAGGCACAGGAGCCTTTAAGGAGAAGGACTGGAAATAAGGGCATCGTAAAAAGGGTGATTATCTGACTGTTGGAGCTGGCAATACATGCACAAAGCACCTCAGAGTGAGCGCTCATTGTGAAGAGGGATAGCTTGTAAGCACAACTACTATGAAGAGAGCGATAATAGAATATGTCAGAGAAACAGTGGACCACTGTGCAGAGAATGCACTTGAGAGCCGAGACAGAAGCAATCTGCTCCTGAACAACGTGGGTGAAACACAGCCACAGTAATAAAAGTAGATCAAAACATTTCATGAAATAACAAGATATCAGATAAACTGAAGCTGTAAAGAGCAAGCATGGTACTTATCTTTACTGCGATTAGCAAGAAAGAGGATTTGCTTCTCTCAGTCAGGATAATTATTGATGTACTCAAAATCCTATAGGTTGTGCTATTGTGATGCCATGTTGGTAGTTCCGTTCCCATGGTTTCTAGGTGCTGTATTTTTTTTCTTTTTTTCTCTTGACTGCTGTTTAATAAATGCAAGCAATGCATAATATGTGTGGGAAAACTGGGCTGATTGCAGAAGCCTCTTAACATTTTGCCCTCATTTACTCAGTCACTCATACTGGTGTTTTTCTGACTCTGGTGGTGCCATGGACACTGCTAAACAGTCCCAGGGCCTGTGCTCTGATTAAAATGGATATGCAAATTAGGTTAATTATAAGTGTGTTTCCTATAAGTCCCTAGTATATGGTAGGGCATGTAGGTGTAAGGACCCCAGCATAGGTAGTGCACCCACAGGTGCTCTGCTGTGGTGCCCAGTGTCATTTTAAAGGCAGACCTGTCTTGCTGGATTCTTTTAAGTTAAAGGGAATCCTAAATTCAACTTTGAAATTAAAATGATTCCAAAGTCCTAAGCTATCTTATTTACATATGTCACCCCTAAGGTAAGCCCTCAGTGTCCCCAGGGTAGGATGCAGTGTAACTATAATCAGCGACTTTCAAAAATATATGTTATAGCCCTGGTGCATGGGAAAAATAGCCAAATTCATTTTCCCTATTGTAGTGAATGGACTTCATAGGCTAACATGGAGAGACTTTATTTTAAAATAATACAGTCTTATTTTTCATAGGGAAGAGCTAAATATAGCAAGTTTAGCATCAAATTAAAAGTTATAATAAATCCAACAACTTGCCACTGTTGAATTTAGAATTTTAGAACTCTTGTTAAAAGTTACTAACTACAGTCCTGTAGTGCCCTTCTTTGATTAGTCAGCCTCTGGCAGCCGGAGCCAGGCTGCCTTGATGAGGTATGGAGTGTCCTGGGCTGATAAAAGAAAGGATCTGGTGGGAGGAGATCTGCCTCAGCAGATGGTAGAACAGGATGGGGGGGGGGGGGGATAGCAGCCAAACTGGACTTCAACTGAGAATATGACATTTGGGACAGCATCCCCAGACAGGTGCTCCCTAATTAGATTAAGGAGGTGTGTGTTAAGGGGTTAAGGAACAGGTGTGTTATGAGAAACTTAGCCACTCCAGTGGGTGGGCAGAGCCAGGTCTAACCTTTAAGACTGATTTTTTTGCCATCTGGGATTTTGGAGGAATGTTGCTCCCTGGGTCTGATTTTTGCCACACTTCCCAGAAAGTAGTCACTTAAGAGGGTGGTGTCCTGCATGTGATTGGACAGGAGCATCCTCCTGCTTTCCATCTAAGGAACAAGGATAAAGTTGGCAGAGCTGCATCCCAACTCAGATCCCTACTGGAACAAGATAAGAAGAAGGACTGCCCTGCTGGACTCCTTACCTGCACCTGGACATTGTACTCAGGAGGACTGCACCAGCTGAACACTTGGGCTTCACCTAGGAAAGGTCTTTGCCTGGCTTTTACTACATCAAAGAGGAACTCCCTATAAACCACAGATAGAAGAAAGCTGACCAGAGTCCCCTGCATCAAGCCCTGAATAAATTGACCAGTGGTCATTTTTGGATTTCAACCAGGTGCATTCTTGGAGTTGGAGTCATAAACCCTCAAGGAGCAACTCAGAGCTTCTAGAACCTTGGGTGAGTTGTGGACACCTAAAGAGCCGTAAAAAACTTCTCGAAGAAGAACCAGAAGTTTGGGGAAGTTTGGAGCAACTTTGATACAAAGCTCCATAAGAGGACCGACCCAAAGCCGTGAGTCAAGCCGGAATGACTTGCAGGTTCACCCTGCTGCAAAGCTCCGAAGCCCCAGTCTTCCAGGATTTCACCAGGGGCTCATCGAAAAGCAGTGGGACGATGTTGAATCAAAATCGGCGTGCTGTGGAGGGTCATACAATGTCGGAGAAGAAAAGCTCCAAAAACGTTTCTACGTCCGAAGGTAAAACGTTGACCAATACCTTCAGCACGGTGTATTAGAAGAGCACTTCAGTGAGATCGGCTTCAATTTCATCTTCGTCCCAGACGAAGATTTCTGTACTAAAAAATTGTCTAAGTCTGAATTTAGAACTCTCGACCAAGACCTTCTGCGACAGGTATTCAAAGAGGGATCCAGTGAGGTCAGCCACAACTTGTGACTTTGTCCCGATTGGTGAGAGATCTTCAAGAATTCTTCTAAGTCCAAAGGTAAAACTTTGACTGAGGCCTCCTGCGCAGTATAGTCTAGCAGGGCTCCATTGCGGTCAGCCTCAACTTTTGAGTTTGCCCCAGTCATGTGCAACCAGATGTCAAGATAGCCACTTTTGATTTCTATGTGCTGTAGAACATCTGGGCCCTTGTAACGACTTTGGTGGTCTATTCCCAAGACCGCCGTGGTGAAGGCTGCCATAATACCACCACGGAGGCAGTAATCTGCGTTCTGTATTATGAGTTACAAAAACAAAACTGCCAGAAAGCTGCCACAAATTCAACACCGCCAAATCCAACAACGGCGGGAGAGAGGCGGTCCCACCACCCTTACCGCGACACCAACAACAAACCGCCCTCCAAATTACGACCCACAAATCACCACAGCGGTCCATCAACGGCAGTAATCCATTGGCGGTGCGGACCGCTGTAGTCAATTTTGCCACTCCACAACAACTGAAGCCAGCATTGGCTAGATTGATAAACCCACACCTGCTACACATATTCACATCGTACACACTCACCTACAGCATTATAAAACACACCCCCACATAACCCACAATTTCTTGCAAAATCACAAATACTGCTACATGTTGCCAGCCAACATATCCCTAGAACTGTGTATACAAACCACAGCCACTTATACACTCTTTACGCATCACACATGACACATCATATTTCTACACCAAACACACACACCACCACTGCACTCAATCACTACTTTACAGCATTCCACATAGTCACAAACCTGCACCCCCACCAAACAGCTCACCCTCTGCACAACACACACACCACACCCCCTACACAATTGGCCAGTCCCAACAAAAGCACCGCGATTCACTGATAGGAGGTGTGGGTCATGGTAGGCAAAATCACCAGGGTAGAGCCACAGCGGTTTGGTGCACAGGTCCAGCAGATATCCATTGCCAGGAAGATGGAGCAAGGGCAGAGAATCGTAGACAAGGTGAACTCCACGCCCACGGGATGACATAAGGAAGTGGTGGAACGACCTAAGGGGGAAGGTGTGTGCAATGGCATCCAGGCTCCACATTGCTGTCATGAAGACTGACGGTAGACCCCCGCCTCCTCCCCCACAGTTGACAACATGGGAGGAGAAGGTCTTGGCTACCTTGCATCCCGAGGGCCTCACTGGAAGAACTGGAGGGCTGGACACTGGTAAGTCATGCATACTACTCTACCACCGTGCACACCTGCATCGCAGGTCTGCCTGTCACCCTATCTCCCTTCAACCCACTCCATACCAAACTCATATCCACCACCAAAACCACCCTTATCAATTTTTCCTTGCATGCCCAATCCACTAAAATTACACCTCTCCAACGTCATCATTCACACACATAAGTAATGCATGGTTAGCATGAAGTACTACCAATCCTACAATGCATCACCATACACAAACCAAATGTTGAAACACAACACCCATCCCATAGGGAAACCCATCACTGATGAATATCTGTACACCTAGAACACCTGAGGTGGCAATAACAAACCATGATATGGCATTGACATTTACTGCTAAATACATATTGACAACATGACCTTTGTAAGAAAAACATTCATATGAAAATGCTTTCGGCAATACAGTAAAAAATCTTTGTCAACTATAAATGCCATACCTGGGGTGCAAGCACCCTGCACTAATTTCCTGCCTTAGCCATATTAAAATCCGAGAATGATATGAACAACTATCATACATGTCCACAGGTACCCCAGCTAATGTCAACCGGCAGCATGTGCCACGTCTACCCAGTCCTCCACCAGAAGAAGGCTCTAGTGATGGCAGCTACTCTGGATGTCTGGATCTCGAAGATCTCCCTGGCCCATCTGGCACCGTTGGTTAGTCAAACTCCACAAGCATCACCCAACCTACCCCAGAGCACCCCACATCGGACTCCACTACAACAGCAGCCACCCAGCGTCCCCAAACCTCTGTCCCCAGGACACGTCAATCTACAGTGTGCCCACCTGCACAGAGACTGGAGTCAACACCTCCCAGGCAAGGTGAAGAAGGTCCTGGTGTAAGTGGGCGCACACAGTTCAGGGGAGAGAGGCACAGGGGGCCAGGGCTAGTGGGAGGTTATCTGTGTACCAAGGGGTGGGCCAACCCAAGGAATCGACTGCCCATGAGGCACTGCCACAAGTCGTAGGAGCATCCCTGGACAGGATGGTCCAGATACTCACCACCTTGCAGGAGAGCCAGAGGGTGCAGAGGGAACACCACCAGGAGGTCATGCAGCAGATGCAGGCCCAGAATGCCAACATGGTCTCCATTGCAGGGGTGCTAAGCGAAATTGCCAGTATCATGAATGAGTCCTCAACACACCAGTGGGCCCCTTCTACTAGCCAGAGTACTGACCAGCCATCTACATCTGTTGCAGTTAGTGGACTGGAGGCCCAGCACCCCTCCCTCTGTAGCAGAGGAACCCCCTTCAAATATTCCCTGCGAGCCAGACATCCTACAGAGACTGTAGCCAAGACCAAAATCACTGCCAGAAAGTGAGCCTCTCCTACATGTTTCCCTTGTGTGCCACTGAGACACCTTGTTCACTTTAGACTGCCATTACTCCTTTTTCCTTTGGCCCCATGCATAATGGGCCTGTGCTACTAACAGGCCCACTACACTGAATATTTTGTCCACCATCAACTCACTCTGTAGCACTATCCCTTCCTTTTTGTTATTTAAGTAAACATACTTCAACACAACTGAAGGATTTGTGCATTTGTTACATGTATATGCAATTTCTTGATCGTTATTTTCCTGTGCAAATGTTATATAAAGTGTGAATCCATCCATTGTACAGTCAGCTTAGGGTACGCTTTACCAGTGTAAGTGCTTGCCACAAGTCACCATCCATCAAACTGTGTGAAAGCAGTCTGTAGGCATTCCATGAGTACTGAGTAGTGACCACACCAACATCTGAAGAAAGGGAAACCTTTAGTGAACGTCAAATTAGAAGTAAAAGGAAGTAAAGCAACATGAGCCCCTGTAACATAATAGCCTACATTCCTCTGGTTATATCAACTAAATGTTTTGCACTGCAACTAACCGCAGACACTAGTAGTGACAAGACACAACTTTTGTAAGGGCCTTAGACAAGATGCCACGGTTTTACCTATGCCATGTTCTCAGTAAGCCGATCCCACCTCTACAACACCTAGTCCAGGCTAAACTGTCGGGGACAATGAAATCACAGAGAGGTTGCGTAAGCACATTGAAACTCACATTACATTCCCAGCAACAAATGCTAACTACTGTATGGAATAAGGGCACAATTTGGCCAAATTGTGAAGCATGCAGAAAGCCACAACTATCTGGCAGACCTTTACGGGGTGTAGAGTAGGGATCCACCAGAAATATGTTGGCACCTGAACCTGGCTTTTGTAGGCCAAATGTTCTTTCTATCGCTCTTCTGGTCCATCCATGTGCCTCATTGTAGTGATTCTTAGCCTCTGTCCTCTGATCCCTCACTGGTGTCAACAGCCAGGTCCTCACTGGTGTCAACAGCCAGGATAGCTTCAGGTAGCTGGAGTCACTTGGAAATAGTGAAAATCTCACATTACATGTATACAATACTACAGAGGACAATTTCAGGTAACATACTGTGACGTACATTGAATGAAAACATCATACTTACCAATGAGCCAGACTCTCTCTCTCTCTGTAATTGTGTCATCATCTGTGGGACACTGCTGTTCCTCATTACGTAGCTTTCATGTACAGATCCTGGAAACTTGGAAGTAACATGAGAAATATACTGATCAGCAAGGCACACCATCTGCACATTTATGGAATGGTAATTCTTTCTATTTCTGAACACCTGCTTATTTATCCTGGAAGGGACCAAAGCTATATTGGTCCCATTAATGGCCCCAATCACACGTGGAATATGTCCCATTGTATAGAAGGCAGCCTTAATAGTGGGCAAATCATCACTTTGGGGGAATGTGACATAACTCCACATGTGTCTCAGCAAGGTACTTGGAACTCCTGTCAGCACTTTAGTAAATATTGGCTGGGACATACCTGCAGCCAAGCCCACTGTCACCTCAAATAATCCACTGGCCAGGAAGTGGAGCACTGACAGCACCTGTACTGTAGGAGGTATTGTAGTAGGATTATGAAGAGCAGGTATGAGATCTTGCTCCAATTGTGCACGCAGTTGCATAATTGTCACCCTGTTCAGACAATAAGTAAGAATTATATGGCATTCCTCCAATGTAGTCAAGTGAACTGGGGGTCTATACACAGGTGCATTTCTCCTCCTCTGCAGTGGTCGGTATCGAAAGTGTGAGAAAGTACAAAGGATTGAAACATACAAAATGACAGTAAACCGAGCTTTCTAATACATTTCAGACAACCAATGTTTGAAATATATGCTCTGGTTGCCTCAACATGCAAACAGACTTCTGAGACTATACAATATCCTTTTATGGTCAAACTGCTTTACAGTTGTAGTCTAAGTTGTAAGACGTTATTTGTATTATTACATTTTCAATGTTCAACTACTCTTATTCAAGCCTTGTAACAGTATGAGCACTCATTTTTGTAAGGCAGATATCTGCCATCAAATGTACAATGCAGACATGCAGACATTTCCTTGGTGTATACCATAAGTATCTATGACGCACATATCATTGACTACAATTATAACAGTTGTGAGAAAATGTCATCCTCCTGTCCTGCATGCAGTGGACAGGTGGAAGGGACATCACTCCGCTGGTGTTAGTCGCCATGGCCATGGCGGAGGGTGGTCAGATCCACTGTGCTATTCCTCATTGGTTAACATTGATGTCTATGGAGAACGGGGGCCAATTATGATCACCGCCGACGATGACTGTGATTACTGGTGCAGACATGACCACCATTTTCAGAAGCACATTTCACTTGACTCCTGACTCTCACCCTATCAAGACCTCCACTGTGTGAGCTGCTGTGTCTTGTGTCTGGAAGCCACAAAGGCCCGTGCTACAGGGGATAGGGCCCCAGCCTTCATACCGGAAGAAGCTTGTGGATGGGGTCCTACCCTTTTATGGACAGTTGTATGGGGCTCCTGATCAACACCTTTTTGGTATTTGGATTCGACATGGCTGTATGTTGATGAATGTGTGTGCATGCAGTGTGTCCTTTAGGAAGTATTGTTTGCTGCATGCAAAATGTGCACAGAGGTACGAGTGATGTGTATGATGATTGTGAGATCTATGCAGTATGTGGTTCGTTATTGCAACTGACTGAAGTGTGTAGTTAATGGTGTCCTTCTGTCTGTGTCTCCTATGCAGGTCAGTGCTTATCAGAAGATAGAGTTATGGCGTACCATCGCCAAGGACTTGCCATAGCCAGCGGTGCACCCACTGCTGAAAGCGGTTGGAGGACCTGAGATGCTGGGCACGGAAGACCGCAGAGGCTGGGGGTGTCTTCCCAATGAGGAAGGGATGCCAGTCGGAGCCTGAACCCCTGAATGTCCTGCATACTGGCACTGGCCAACCAAGAGTTGGATGGGCGCTTGAGGACAGCACAGCAGCCACAAGGTGGTGAGTACTCACAGAGTTCTTTTGTTTCCTTATGACTGGCATGGTCTTTGGATACCAAGGTAATAGTCAGTGTATTCCTCAGTATGCCATTGTTGGTCATGTTGTGTAGTTCGGCACTGCTGTGGTGAGTGGTATGTACAATAGGTATTAGTTATTTGCTGGGATTTCTGCATAAGTAAGGGCCTACATCCTGACTCACCGGTGTAGGAGTGATAATCTGATGTCCACTGTCTAGGTGGTATGTCCTTGCAATTGCAAGTTGTACAGACACTGTAACGGAGAAAGTGAAGCTGTACCTTTGTCAACAGGTAGACATGGACTAGTGATTCTTAATAGGTGTGCAGATCGTAGGGTTTTCAGATTTTATTTTCAGCTGTTGTTCCCAGGCAAGGGTGTGGTATTGTGGCTGTCACTGCAAAGTGTATATTACCAGTGAGTCATTGTGATGTGTATCCCATATATGCTGTTATTGTTGTAATTGACCCTGTGCAACCTTTCTTTCTCCAACACCCTTCCTCCTTTTCTTCTTCTGTCCTTGTGTGCATTCGCATCATCTGGCAAAGGAGCAGAGGCACTAGTGAGTGAGGAAGCTGCAGCCCATGGGACCTAGGAGGCAGTGTCAACCGATGTCAAGGGGACCGTGGGTTGGAGGGTGAGGGGTGCACCACGGGGAGACAGGAGCTGCTACAACTGACTCAGATTCCTCCTCTGATGGGTGCTTCCTGGTGGTGGTGGACTCCTGTGGGAACATCCCAGCAACATCATTTTCCACCACCCCCGTTCCAGCACCGCCCTCCCAGTAGCTCCCCATCCAGTTGCCCATGCCCGCTCACCCAGGAGGGTGGGTGTGTCCTTCGGCACAGGCACTTAAGCCCCTGCCCCAGTCAGTCCTGATGCTCTCACTGAGGAGGCTATTGACCTCCTGAGGTCCATCTCTGTAGGGCAGTCAACCATAGTGAATGCCATCCAGGAACTGGCATCCCAGATGCAGCAATGCAATGCCTACCTAGAGGGCATTCATGTTGGCTTGGCTGGCCTACAGAGATAGTTTCAGGCTCTGGCCTCCTCTTTAATGGCAGCCAGTGTCCCTAGATCTTCTGCCCCCTCCAACTACCTGTACCCAGTCCCAGACTCCTCTCCCTCCACCCATCCCAGGCACACAATCAGACGAGCATGGACCCAAAACAACAGATAGGACCTGCAAAGACAAGCACAAGCATCACAGATCACACCACAAGCATACACACAGCCAACACACAGTAGCACACACAACAACAGCCACTGCTCCATTGTCTCCCCCTCCACCTCCTCCCTCACAGCCACATCAGCACTCCCATCTGCAAGCACTGCATCCTCAGTCCCTGATCCTGCCACCTGTTCAGCCTTGCCCACAGTCACCACAACAGCAGATACGAGGACTAGCACGCTCTTCACCACATGTGCAGTCACCACCACCACCATCACAACATGCAGCACACCCAGCTTAGTTACAGAAACCACGCCAACCTACATTCACATGACCTGTTTGTCCTCTAACTCCCACTCTTCCCCCTCCCAAAACACATAAACGCTCCCAACCAGTCACTCAACAGTCATCCACCTCACACAATCAGACTATGCATTCACCTACAACCCAGTCCAGCAACTACACATCATACAACCACTCCCTCTACGTCCACGCCCAAACCTGTTCCAACAGTCCACCCCACTGTACCTAAAAAATGTTTCCTTGCCAGCCTTGATATCCTCCCTACTCATGACCCACCCTGTGTTGTCCCTAAACGTGAGGTTCGTCTCCCCCAGCCCAGCCCAGTCCCTCCAGCTCCCAGTCATCCCATGGCCCCCCTAGTGTTTCATATGTTCCTCCCCCTGCTAAAACAAACTCCCTCTATGGAGCACAAGGAATCCACTCCCACTGCTGCTCCAGACCCACTCCCCACCCCTTAACAGAAAACCAAGACCCCACCCCCTCCCAAACCAATGTCCAAGGACTCCCTTCTAAAAATAAACCCTCCACCCCTTGCCTTCTGAGGTGCCTGCATTCCACATGGATGTCCCTGCCCATTGGAGTCAATTAGGCTGTCAGAAGTCAAGTTGGGCCTATTTCATTGCCCTGTGAGTTGAAACGGACAATTGGACTGGCCGTTTCAATCACAGGTATTTGTCCTGCCTTTCTTTTCTTATGGCTTGTGTAATTGCTGTATTTTACAGCAGTTTGTTCTCCATGTGTGTGGTATGTGTGTAAGGTATGTGTTGTGCATGTGGGTGTGTCACTCTCCCCTCCCTCTCTTGTGTGCTAGGCACTTGTACTCACAGTTGTCTTCTTTATCAAAGTCTCTGCTCCTGGACTTCGATACAGCATTGGGAAGACTTACAGTTCGGGTGGAGCTGGTACACCTCTGCCCCTGGAGGTGAAAGCCTCCTTTTATAGTGCTCGTTTCTGCAAGGCTTTTCGTGGCAGTGGTCCCACCCTGGATATCCTGGCAGTCTGCTAAGTTGTAATATGGTGGGTGGTGAATGGCCTTCCACTGGCTTGCAGATGGCATCCGCCGTTGTCGGAGGCCAGACTGCATTGGTGTTTCTGGTGGAGCATTGACTGTATGTGGGACGGATCACCGCTGTGGTCATAATATGGTGGTCTTCACCGCCAGCCTGACGGTGGTACTACCACCACCACCGATGTGGCAGTCAGCTGACCGCCAAACTCATAATCTTAATCTTTAAAAATCATACCTCCCGTTCCCTTTATTGGATTTTTGTCATTTTAAAGAATATAATATTATCTATTTTTATATATTAGAGTTGAATTTTTCTTGTATTTTGTGTTTCACTTATTTACTGTTTTGTGAATGTTAAATGCTTTGCATACCTGTCTCCTCAGCCAAAAAATTTCCATGTGAAACAACACAACTTGTAGTCCTCAGGGGCTAAATAACAGGAGATTGTGGTAGTGTACTTCACCATGTATGCCATCATTTTTTAAAAGAAAAGTGAGAGATTTCTAGAAAACAATTTGGAGAATGTATTTCCCTCATTCACTTTTTTTGGGGCCTAAATTGGGTTACTGTTATGTATGGGATTTGCAAGTCTGCTGCTGCAGGATCGGATATTTCATGAACAAATTTGCTCCCTTCCTGCACAAAATCAATCATCCCTACAATGCAGACACCCTTGGGCCTGTGCAGGTGCATTGCAGCAATTTGTGCGCCAGGGTAGGGGGAGAGGACAGACATGCAGCATATCTTGTCAATACTGTGCATTTCTGCTCTTTCCCAGTGGCGCGGGGTGACCCGTGGAAACTGTCCAAAATTCTACGGCTGGAGAGTAGGGCTCATTTTTTTATTTATAACTTTGGTGGTCTTTTTGGGATCCTCCATAAATGGCCAGGTGGTTGGGGCATCCTTACCTTGCCCCGTTATGTTAACAATTTTATTTTTCAGGACATGGACACTGTGAGGGTCATTCGCCAGGGCCACCGACCACGGGAGCACCGCCGACAGGCTGGCGGTGCTCCAATGAGCATTCTGACCGCGGCGGTTCAGCCGCGGTCAGAAGCGGAAAGTCAGCGGTCTCCCGCTGACTTTCCGCTGCTCATTGGAATCCTCCAGGGCTGCGGAGCGCGCTCCGCAGCCATGAGGATTCTGACCCCCCCTACCGCCATCCAGTTCATGGCGGGAAAGCCGCCATGAACAGGATGGCGGTAGGGGGGGTCGCGGGGCCCCTGGGGGCCCCTGCCGTGCCCATGCCAATGGCATGGGCACGGCAGGGGCCCCCGTAAGAGGGCCCCAAAATGTATTTCACTGTCTGCCTTGCAGACAGTGAAATACGCGACGGGTGCAGTAGCACCCGTCGCACCTTCCCACTCCGCCGGCTCGATTACGAGCCGGCATCCTCGTGGGAAGGTCGTTTTCCCCTGGGCTGGCGGGCGGTTTAACTGGAACCGCCCGCCAGCCCAGGGGAAAACTCGTAATACCCGCCGCGGTCTTTTGACCGCGGCGCGGTAATTTGGAGGGCGGGATCCTGGCGGGCGGCCTCCGCCGCCCGCCAGGGTCATAATGAGGCCCTAAGTTCCTGGGTCTTGTAGTTGTGGCCCCAACATTTGTCTTTAAGTTGCCAGCCAGTCACATCTCTCGAGACCAGTCCAATCCTGTGTGACTGAAAGGTCTGGCATGAAAAAAAAACCCTCTCAGCCAATCGGAATGATTTCAATTTGAATTCCCTTACTTCAGTTTTAGATAGCTCTGTATTTTATCCTTAATTCCTCTACAATGGCTTTACAGATTTACCCTTTCTGCGTGAAGATCTAGTTTGCTGTCAAATCTGGTATAACTCTGTTCAGCCATTTGTTTCTGTATTGCTGTCTAAAATTCCTCATGGATATTGCATGGGTAAAAGCATTTTGGGGAACCCCCCCCCCCTTTTTCTCGGACCCTGTTGGAAAGTGGATTGTTGGTAAGGGTAGGTAGGTTACTACACTTAGCAATAGGCCAATAGCCAGTTAGGTCTCAATATATTAAACACTGTTTAACCCTTGGTAGCTGGGCAATGAACGACAAGACTTAACTTAGGAGGCAGGTGTGTAAAGTATTTAAAAATCAGAAAACAGCAAATAAGTAAAACACAAAACACACTAAAACCCTGACTCCAATTTAAAGATATTGAGTTTATTTTTATCTTTAAAATGACATCAAAATGATTAAAATCAGATAAGGGGAACCAAAGATATGATTTTTTGAAGAAATAATGTTTTCTAGCGCTAAGAAACTAAAAGAGCCAATCTGGTCGCACCAGACCGGGTCAAAGTCAAAGTTTGAGGCTGACCTCAATGGAACCCTGCTTGGCTACAGAAAGCCAGATGTCTCAGTCAAAAGTTTACCTTCGGACTTAGGCCCTCATTACACCCCTGGCAGTAAATCCCACTTACCGCCGTGCAGAAGACCGCCAACATACTGCTGCGGCCGTGGAATTCCGCTAGCGGTATTACGACCCAAAGCCCGGAATCCGCCACAATACAGATACCCACACAAGTCCTCCACACCAAAGGTCAGTGATCAACTGGCAATGACAAAACTGACTCCATCACGCCAAAAAGAATACGGCCACACTATCACGACCCACGAATCAACGCAGCGCTCTTTCAACCGCGGTTATCCATTGGCGGTACACCCTGCGGCGCTCAAAATACACACACACTTACAAAACACAACCACATTGGACAATTCAAAATACACACACCTGATACACATACACACACCACACCCACACACCCAATCCAGTATAAAGCACACACCCACATTACCCACAAACCCTTACTACCAGAAATTTGAAAGCAGGCCACAGAGAGACACTACATAAAGCAACACCAGCATCCACAGACACACAACATCATCACTTACACAACATCCACGCACCTCAAACAACACACACCAACACACCCCCTCACACCTCACAACAGACACCACCTCACACATCACCCACACCACATGATGGCACCTCATCGACACCCCAGGTTCTCTGAGGAGGAGCTTGGGGTCATGGTGGAGGAAATCGTCCGGATAGAGCCACAGCTATTCGGATCACAGGTGCAGCAGACATTGATTGCTAGGAAGATGGAGCTATGGGGCAGAATTGTCGACAGGGTCAACGCAGTGGGGCAACATCCAAGAACACAGGATGACATCAGAAAGAGGTGGAACGACCTACTGGGGAAGGTGCGTTCTGTGGTCTCCAGACACTAGATTGATGTACAGAGTACTGGCGGTGGACCCCCACATCCTACCCCACAATTAACAACATGGGTGGAGCAAGTCTTGGCAATACTGCATCCTGAGGGCCTCGCAGGAGTAGCAGGAGGACTGGACTCTGATAAGCCAAATCTTTACTACTGTATCCCCCACCCAACCTGCACGCCATCACATACTACCACCCTTACCCTCACACCCATCACCCCAACAACCCACAGATACCCCACCAACACAACCCACACATCCCAAAACCAAGCCCTGCATGTAACACCAATGCATGGACACCCATCACCCAAGCATGTCCACTACAGAGACTCACTCATGCCCCAAAATCACCAATCACACACGGACAAAGCCAATAATGCAAGCATTGGAGTAGAGGGTCAACCACCCATTGCACAAGATGGCACACACAGATACAATAAATATGCAATTACACTCCAACAGGACTCCTACCCAACGTCACCGGACAGGAGTTGCCAGACATATCCAGTCCCCCCACAGAAGATGCCCACAGTGATGACAGCAGCTCTGCTCAACTGGATCAAGATGACAAGCCCGGCCCATCAGGGACCTCAGGACAGTCGGCTCCCCTGACACTGTCACAAGCCACCACAGAGCCTCCCCCCTCAGGAAACACCAGCACAGCACCCACCCAGCAGGCCCATACTTTGTCCCCAGGACCCTCCTAGTTTGCCCATGTGCCTCATTGTAGCGTTCCTCTGCCCTTGTCCTGGAATTCCTCACTGGGGTCAGTAGCCATGACAGGTTGGGGTAACCAGAGTCACCTGTAAATGTCGAGGGACAACTGTTAGACACACACTAACCCTTAGGGACAGCCCCATACCCAGACAGCAAATGAAACTGTGTGGGGACTTTAGGCTCACCTATTAGGCACACACGGTGCCTCTGGAGTTGCCCCGTCGCATAAGGGATGCTGCTTTTCCTCAAAATGTAAGCATCATTGCCTGAGCCAGGATACTTGGCATTGACATGGAAGATGTACTGGTCTGCCAAACACACCATCTGCACATTCATAGAATGGTAGCTCTTCCGGTGTCTGTACACCTGTTCATTCCTGCGGGGGGGGCGGACAAATGCCACATGTGTACCATCAATGGCACCAATGATGTTTGGGATATGTCACAGGGCATAAAAGTCACCTTTCACTGTCGGCAAATCCTCCACCTGAGGGAACACGATGTAGCTGTGCATGTGTTTCAGCAGGGCAGACAACACTCTGGACAACACGTTAGAGAACATAGGCTGGGACATCCCTGATGCCATGGCCACTGTTGTCTGAAAAGGCCCACTGGCCTGGAAATGGAGTATAGACAGGAACTGCACTAGAGGGGGTATTCCTGTGGGATGGCGGATAGCTGACATCAGGTCCGGCTCCAACTGGGCATCCAGTTCCTGGATTGTTACACAATCAAGTCTGTAGGTGGCTAGGATGTGTCTCTCTTCCATTGTCGACAGGCCCACCAGGGGTCTGTACACCGGAGAATGCTGCCATCTCATCACCTGGCCCAGCAGATGTGCCCTATGGAGGAGAACAGTGAGGAGAGAGTCATCCAACACTGAGGTATCACAATGTGTTATTTGCAGAAACATTATTAATCCGCAATGTGCCGGTATCTGTCTATATTCCAGGCCTAGATAGGTGTGACACAGTTAACATCCATCCCATGTGGCCTTCTGAAATGGCGGCTACATGACCTGTAAGGTGGGACAAGGGGATATGAGGTAACTGTGCTGGCGTTCTACACAGTCGAGGTGGGCGGTTGAACACCTCAGCGCAATTCTACATTGGTTAACATTGGGCCCTCTGGGTCCCAGGAGCTAATGACGATGTACGCCAGCAGTGACGGTACGCACCGCCGTGGACGTGACTGCTATTTTCTGTCTATTCACTCACTTGATACCTGACCTTCAACAGAAGAGAACCTACACTGCAAGTGCTGCTGTGACCAGTGTCTGGAAGCAACGATGGCTCATGTGTCTGGGGAAAGGGCCCCTGCCTTCACTTTGGAGGAGTTGGAGAAACTAGTGGATGGGGTCCTCCCCAGTACACGCAACTGTACTGTCCTCCAGACAAACAGGTGAGTACATTGTGAGCATGCTGCATGGGCAATGCCTGTTTAGAGTGGTGTGGATGGAAGATACATGGGGGGGGGGTGCTGAGGCCTGCATGTGCGGATGGGGAGTGTATGTGAGTCAGGGCAAGGGCGGGAACTGGGGGGCAATGACTATGATGGTCCGGACGGGTATGTAATTTCCTTTCCCCCTGTACCATTCCTCTAGGTCAGCGCCCACCAGAAGAAGGGTATTTGGCGTACCATCGCCAAGGACGTTCGGACCCTAGGGGTCTACCACAGACAGAGCACCCACTGCCGAAAAAGATGGGAGGACCTGTGCCATTGGAACAAGAAGACGACGGAGGCCCAGCTTGGGATGGCTTCCCAACGTGGGAGGGGTGCCCGTCGCACCATGACCCCCCTGATGTTCCGGATCCTGTTGGTGGCGTATCTGAAGTTGGATGGGTGCTTGAGGGTATCACAGCAGCCACAAGGGGTTGAGTACAGTCTCATTCAGCTGACTCTGCGCGCATTAAGAGGTGTCTGGGTGGGGGAGGTGGGCAGTGGGTTCCCCTAGGTCCGGGCGAACTTGGTAGGCAAGGTCCCTTGTGAGGCAGGCCATATGGCACCTGAAACCCACCAGTGGTAATAGCCATCAACAACTAGTCAGGCTCCTGTGACTTCCAGGTGTGCAGCAATTGGTCTTAGGCCTCGTGCCCCATGGTCAGCTGAAATTTCTAGGAACTTTCAGTACATGGCGTAGTACAGAGGGCTGCTCCCTGTGTGTTGTGTCCGCCAATGGTAGTGGTGTTGCATGCACTGAACATGTCTTTCTTCTGTCTTACCCCCATCTTTTTGAGGTCTCCCTGTTCTTGTGTGCAATAGCATCATCAGGCGGAGGAGCATTGGCACCGGAGCAGGAGGGAGCTGCAACCCACTTGGCCCTGGATGGCAAAACAATGGAGTCTGAAGCCACCAGTGGGGCGGAGGGCAAGGGGAGCTCCACTGCGGGGACAGGAGGAGACAGCAGTGACAGTGACTCCTTCTCTGATGGGAGCTCCCTTGCGGTGGCAGGCACCTCTGTGCCCACCGCATCAACAGGTACAGCCGCCACCCCCCCTACCAGCACCGCCCTCCCAGCAGCCCCTCAGCGTGTGTCCCGTGGCCGCTCACCCAGGAGGTTGGGCATCTCCTTCATCCCAGGCACCTCAGGCCCTGCCCCAGTCAGCCCTGCTGCCCTCAGTGAGGAGGCTATTGACCCCCTGAGATCCATCACTGTTGGGCAATCTACCATTGTGAATGCCATCCAGGGTGTTGAGAGGCATTTGCAACAAACAAATGCATACCTGGAGGGCATTCATTCTGGGCAGGCAGCGCAACAGAGAGCATTTCAGGCTTGGCCTCAGCACTGATGGCAGCCATTGTCCCTGTGTCCAGCCTCCCACTGCCAACTTCCTCCACCCCGACCCAATCCCCTGTACCTCAGCCTATCCCAAGCACACCATCAAACCAGGAGGCACACTCATCAACACAGAAGAGTGGCACATAAACACCACACATCCCACAGGCACTCACACAAGCACCATCACCATGCAGACACAGCAACATCCACTGCCTCCACTGTGTTCCCCTCCTCCACTTCCTCCTCCTCCCTCCCTGTCTTGTCTCCAGTCACACCTGCATGCACCACATCCTCAGCCATTGCCTCCATCACCAGCACAGCCATCACCACACACCGCTCACGTGCACTCACCACCCCCACTACCATTCACACATCCCCAGTGTCCTCTCCCAGTGTGTCAGTGAGCCCTCCTTCCAAAGTACACAAACGCAGGCACACACCCACCCAACAGCCATCCACCTCACAACAGCCTCCGGCCCATGCACTTTCACCCAAATTCAGCAGACGTACACCTCCTACAACCATTACCTCTACCTCCACTCCCACTCCCAAAACACTTTTCCTGGCAACCCTTGACCTCTTCCCTTCACCTCCCCCCGTCCTTCCCCTAGGGCCAGGCTTTCCAGGTCCCAGCCCAGCACCTCAGCCACCAAATCCCCAGGCACAGTGGTGCCAGCAACTGCGGGGTCATCGAGTGCACCACCCATCAGGGCTGCCAGTGTGCCACGTAGCAAGGGCAAGGACATTCCGCCACCTGCCAAGGTGAAAAAGGTGCCCACATCCCGGAGGGAGAAGCTGAAAGTACCAGCCACCAAGGGCTCGCAAAAAACAAAGGAGATAGTGGCAAGACAACTACGACACCATCAAAGCTGGGGAAGGGCCAAAAGCTGAAGAGCAGGTCAGGAGAGGGCATGGTGGCTCCGACTGAGGGACCAGTGTCACACTTTCTGTCTACGCCAACCTGTACGGTGGCGAACACCGCTAGCTGCCCCGCCACCACAACCGCTACCTGCACCGCCACCTCAACCACCACCTGCACTGCTCTGGCATGTCTACAGCCTCAATGACAGTCCCCAGCCTCTTACCCAGTGGGCAGCTGTCCGAGGCTGCAGGAGACGTCCTGCTGTGTCCCTCAGCAGGTGCTGAGCCATGCACCGCCATCAGCACCACCGCCAGCACTGCCACAACAGACACCGCCGCAAGCACCGCCACGACAGACACTGCCGCAAGCACCACCACCTGCACCACCCCGGCACGTCTACAGTCTCACCGACAGTCCGCAGCCAGTTCCCCAGTGGGCAGCCATCCGAGGCTGCAGGAGATGTCCTGCTGTATCCCTCAGCAGGTGCTGAGCCATGCACCGCTGCCAGCACCGCCTCAACAGACACCACAGCAAGCACCGCCACCAGCCCCACGCGTCCTCGGACACAGGCACCACCGCTGACATGGCTACCATCCCCAGTGGTCAGTCGTCTAAGGCTGGAGGAGAGTTCCTGGACCCTGGGCAGCTTCCATGAGGCATTTCTTCCATCACTGTTTGCACCTGCAGGTGGAAGGCGCAGCCGCAGCACTGTGGGGTATGTCGCTGCCTCCATGGCGTATCATGCTACATGAACCTCACAAATCTCATGGCATGCACACCCAGGAGAGGGAATTGTACAGGCCACGCTGCACGTGGAGCACTCTGCGCACCAAGTTCCCTCCAGAACCACAGGTGTATTACATCCACTACCTCAGTCCTTGACAGGATGAAGCACTTTGGGCACAAAGCCCCCTCCAGAACCAGTGGAGTATCACATCCACTACCTCGGTCCTTGGCAGGATGAAGCACTCTGGGCACAAAGCCCCCTCCAGAACCAGTGGAGAAAGGCATCCACTACCCCAGTCCTTAGCAGGATGAAGCACTCTAAGGCCCAAAGCCCCCTCCAGAACCAGTGGAGAAAAGCATCCACTACCTCAGTCCTTGGCAGGATGAAGCACTCTGGGCACCAAGCCCCCTCCAGAACCAGTGGAGTATCACATCCACTACCTCAGTCCTTGGTAGGATGAAGCACTCTGGGCACAAAGCCTCCCATTGTAACCAGTGGAGTATCACATCCACTACCTCAGTCCTTGGCAGGATGAAGCACCCTGGGCACAAAGCCCCCTCCAGAACCAGTGGAGAAAGGCATCCACTACCTCAGTCCTTGGCAGGATGAAGCACTCTGGGCACCAATCCCCCTCCAGAACCACTAGAGTATCACATCCACTACCTCAGTCCTTGGTAGGATGAATCACTCTGGGCACAAAGCCCCCTCCAGAACCAGTGGAGTATCACATCCACTACCTCAGTCCTTGGCAGGATGAAGCACTCTGGACACCAAGCCCCCTCCAGAGCCAGTGGAGAAAGGCATCCACTACCTCAGTCCTTGGCAGGATGAAGCACTCTGGGCAAAAAGCCCCCTCCAGAACCAGTGGAGAAAGGCATCCTCTTGAGAGACTGTGGCTTTGCACTCCCCAGGATAAAGCAGTGGGCAAACCATCCACTGAAGAAACTTGAGAGACTGTGGGTTTGCACACCCCAGGATAAAACAGTGGGCAAAACACCCACTGGAGAGACTTGAGAGACTGTGACTTTGCACTCCCCAGGATAAAGCAGTAGGCAAACCACCCACTGGAGAGACTTGAGAGACTGTGGCTTTGCACTCCACAGGATAAAGCAGTGGGCAAACCACCCACTGGGAAGACTTGAGAGACTGGGGATTTGCACTCCCCAGGATAAAGCACTGGAAAGACTTGAGAGACTGCGGCTTTGCACTCCCCTGGATAAGGCAGTGGGCAAACAAGCCACTTGAGAGACTTGAGAGACTGTGGCTTTGCTCTACCCAGGATACTTCAATGGGCATGGAGCCCCCTCATGCAGCAGTGGCGTCGTGCATTCATCAGGCTGAGGTGCCCCCGTTCCACCACCCCCTGAGGTGCCTGTTTATTTTCAATCTGATGCCCCAGCAGTGTTCTCTCCGTTTCCAGTCAGGTATCATGTGTGGGCCTCGCCCATGCATTTTGGGCCCAGCGGTCCACGGACAATGATTAGTACACTATCTGGACTTGTGTAGTTGGCGTACATATTTGTTGTGTGTGAGGGTGAGGTTGGGGGTGTTGTATGTAACGTGTGTGAGTCACTCTCTTTCCTCCCCCCCTCCCCTGTGTTGTAGGTGCAGTACTCACCGTGGTGGCCGCCGCCGCCGCCGTTCTTACTCCTGGTAGAAGATGAGGTATACCAACATGGGTAACACATGAAGTTCGGGCTCCATGGTGTCCTGGTTCCTCGTTGGGTGTCAAGCGGTGAGTGTTTTCACTTCTGTGTACTGTTTCCACCGTGCTTTTGATTGCGTCGGTTCTGCCCCGGAAAAGGTGGTGGATAAGCCTCTTGTAATAGAGTGGGCGGTAATTTGTCTCCCGCCTGTCTGTTGGCCGTGTCCGCCACGCTGTTTGTTTCTACCGCGGTCGGAGTGTTAAAGTGGCTGTCTATGTTGGCGGTTTCCGCCATGGTCGGAATCCCATTTTTTTTCCACCGGCCTGTTGGCGGTATTACCGCCGCTTTAACACCGACCGCCAGGGTTGTAATGAGGGCCTTAGTCTTTTTCTTGAAGATTTTCTTCAACGGGACAAAGCCACCAATACGAACCAAGCTCCCTGGAGCCTTCTTTGGATACATGTCACAGGACATCTCGGTGAAGAATTCTACCTTCAGACTTAGAGGATTTTTCAGGACAAAAATCTTCACCCGGGCCAAAGCTGAATCTTGATCCGACATCCTTGGAGCCCTCCTCAGATAATGGGGGTGTGGGAAGTCCCGGTCAACTTTTTACGTTCGGACTTTGTCACTTTTTTGGAGCTCTTTCTGTCGTCATTGGCCGACCCTCCACAGCAAGCCATTTTCAAGTAATAGTCATCGTCGGATTGCCTTTCCAGGAGCCCTCATGAAATCCTAGAAGTCTGGGGCTCTGGAGGTTTTCAGCGGGACAAATCAGCAAGTCAGGCCAGGTCACGGTTTACATAAGCTGGCTTCACTCATGACAGGGGATCGGTCCCTTTATGGAGCTTTTTTCCTAATGTTCTCCAAACTTCTCTAAACTTCTGGATCTTCTTCCAGTTAGCCTTTGAAGGTCCTTTAGGACTACACAACTCACCCAAGTTTCCAGAAGCTCTGAGGTGCTCCTTAAGGGTTTTGACTCAATCTCCCAGAATGCACCTGGTTCAAATCCAAAAATGACCACTAGCTACTGTTCAGCTGGTCAGTTCCTTTAGGATTTGATGCAGGGGACTCTGGTTAGCTATTTCTCACCTGTAGCAAGAAGGGAGCCCCTTCTTCAACCAGTTGAAAACAGGCAAAGTCCTTTTAGTGGTGAGGCCCAAGTGCGCAGCTGGTGCAGTCCTTCAGAGTGCAGTGTCCAGTCTCCAGGGCAGTCCTTTTGATGTTGTTCCTTGTAGGGATCTGAGGTGTGGGTGCAGCTCTGCCATATATATCCTTGCTCCTGGAGTGGAGATGAGTGGGGAGGGGTGACTATCCAGTCAAAGGCAGGCCACTACTCTCTTGGATGACCACTTCCTGGGAAGAGTAGCAAAAATCAATCCCAGGAAGCAAATTCCTTAAAAATCCAAAATGGCAGAAACTGAATTTTGGAGGATACACAATGGTGTGGCTAAAAATCCTTAACACACCCCTCTACTGCCCTCTCCTAATCTAATCAAGAGGGCACCTGGTTGTCTGGGTTTGTTTGCAGGAAATGGGGGAGGTCCTGAGCTGCTCCAAATGTCCTTTCCATACTTTGAAGACCAGTTTGGGTGCTCTCCCCCATCCTGTTTCACATTTGCTGGAGAGGCAGATCTCCTCCCCCAGCCACTTCCTTTGTGTTCAGCCCAGGCCACTTCACAACTCATCAAGACAGCCTGGTCAGGGTGCCATAGGCTGGCCATTCAGAGAAGGGCACTATAGAGCTGAAGTTGGCAACTTTTGGGTAGAGTTTTGAAACTAGTTTCCCTGAACTAGTTATATTAAATTCAACAATGGCAAGTTGTGGAATTTATTATAACAATTCATTTGATACCAAACTGAAAATATCTGGCTCCTGTAGGGGCTCTATTACCTAAAATAAAGTCTCCCTATTTTAGCATTTGGAGCCCATTCACTACAGTGAGAGGAAAACAAATTTGGCCATTTTACCTCACCAGGGCTTATAAAATAATTCTTATAGGGTCCTTGCTTAGAGTTTCATGGCTCAAAACCATAGGGACACTTAGGGCACACCTTAGGGATGACAAAGATGTAAAAATAAGGTTGTTCAAGACTTTGTAGGTACTTTTAATTCCAAAGTCCAATTTGCATATACCTTTAGTTTAAATGCATCCAGCAAGGCAGGTCTGCCTTTAAAATGACACTGTGCAGCTCAACAGTGCTACCTATCCTGGAGTCTCTACACCTACATGCCCTACCATATACTAGGGACTTATAAGTAGGTTGACATAGCCAATTATAATTAGCCTAATTTGCATACTCATTTTAATCAGAGTACAGAACCTGGGGCTGGTTGGCAGCACCCATGGCACCACAGGAGTCAGGAAAACACCAGCAACAAGTGAAAACTGGGTGCAAAAAGTTAGGGCGCCCCTGCAATCAACCCAGTTTTCTCACAGCCCCCACTTGATGGATCCCCCAAGACTTTCCAGTTTTGAGGTGGCAATCTACCAAGGAGCTGAGGTGGTTGAACGTTCTTTGGAAGAAATGTTGACAATTCATCAAGCAGCACCAAGGTTATTATTGAATCAAGAAACCTCTTCCTATGGAAACTCTGGCCTAACTATAACTACACTATGGTGACAGCCACTGTCTAATATATACATACCTTAAAAAACCCTAGCAATTCACTGAAAACAAAGGTCAAAGTGATATTATAGTTATCAATATACAAAACATAGTTTTAAAACAAAAACACACTGAAATTTACCTGTTATAGTTCATAGAGATAATTATGGCATGTGTCTCCACCATCCACAACTTATAATATCACATATTACATCAGTTACAACACTTTCAATGACATCGTTGATGACGTCAGTGATGACATCTCAAAATGCATGATTGAAAGCATCACTGATAACATCGCTGTTACTTTAATATTTGTTTTTTCAGTGACTTACTGGGATTTGTTGACCATATTTACCCAACTCTCTCACAGAGCATACCGTTTGAATGTATGTAGTAACAGGTTGGACACAGGGCCTGAATGCAGTGTCTGTCCCAACCCCCTTCAATTGTATGCAGCAGAGTTAGTGGCAGGCCCTTGTCTTCTCCCATGGGCATCAACCCCACCACCAATCCGACCAGAGATTCCCACCCCACATTTTTTATTTTAGCTCTCTGTTATTTTTTTATTGTTTCTTCAGATCCCATGGTACTCCAGTGGAACCACACATGGGGTTTACTGGATCCCTCAAGAGTCCTTTGGGACCACATGGGAGGCCTCCCATGGCCCGTGGGACCACCAATGCCCAGTGGCACAAAATATTTTTTTAAAGTGTGGTCTCTTCCCCCCCGGAACTCCTACAAGACCATATGTTTGTATATCCCTAACTAGCCTCTTGGACCTTAATTAATTTTTTATTTTTGGGACAGGGAACTGAGCTCCTGTGTTCTGTAATTTTGCATGTAACAATTCTATTGATGTTGCTCCCAGCCAATTAGATCTCTGGGTCCAGTGAGACTGGAGTGGCCAACAGGAATAAGACTCTCTAAGCCAATCAGAATGCTTTATTTGTTTAATTTGCATTCCTGATGGAGTACTGCGGGAAAGTTTTGTGAATATTTGTCAATGGCAGTTATTAGCAAAATAAAAAACATTATTCCTATAAAAAGTAAAATATATATATTACCCACTGGCGGTTGGCATTGAGTAGTTATGGTTAGGCCAGACGCGGAACTCCACTCTGCCAGTGGAGTTTTCAGAATTTAGTCACTTTGTGGTACACGGAGTAGCGTGTAATCCCTGAATTCAACCTTCTGGAATGGAGTGGAGTTCATTCACGCATGCGAGATTTGTTTGAGGTACTCGCTATTGAGCAACCCAATACTCTTGTGCCACTAGCGAGCTTGTGTGAGACTTCACGTTCACTCACACTGCTTTTGGCCATGAAGGAAGGCAAAACAGTGCCAATCTTGAGCACAAACACATTCTGGATCAGATCTTCTAATCAAGATGCTTCCTAATCTAGTCAAAAAGAGATTTTTGACTGGATTGTCTCCTCCAATAAACCCTTCAAGTTGTTTTAATGTGAGAATCCTTTTTTTTCAAACAGGAAGAACGTGCGCCAGAGACTCTGACTTCCTGTTTCTGGTCAACATGCTTTTCCCAGTGCTTTGTCCATCTCCTGCTCACTTTTCACCCGGATTTCGAGGTGGAAGGATCATGCTCTCTGTCTCCTAAATATACTTTTGGATTTAAAGACTTTGTTTTTTCTGAAATCACACAAGTAAGTTCACATAATATTCCATTAGGGTGTTTGTTAGCTTGGGCACACACCAGTATTTCTTTGATTTTTTTTCAGGCATGTTTGTAACATTTACAATATTATTTTATTATATGGCCTAGATTTCCAAAGGGCAATCTAGCCAGTAGGCCCAATCCTAGTAGTCATCAGTGCATGAGATAAATGTTTCAGTGGTATCTGTCTTCAAAACTTCATTTAGGGCAGGGATGGCATTAGATGAAAAGAAAAATGTTGGCTATTGTTTGCTTTTCATTTTTTTGCAAAAAGTGTATATGTTGTGGAGCATTATTTGATGGCTTAGAAGGATGTGTGTTGTTGTGAAGATTTTATAGATCAGTTAATATTCTTGTTTTGCATTGCTGAATTAATTTTAGAAGTGTTTTCAGTGTTATTGTCATGATTCCTTATGGGAGAGAGTGTTTATGTGCTTGTCATTGCCCACCATTTTATTTTTTGTTCTCCATGCCGTGTAGTCAAGGGGAATTTGTGTAAATTATGTCCATTGGCTTGCATGTGTTCTTTGTTCTCCATGCCTCCTTGTTTACAGTTGTTGTTTAACCATATGTCTGTGTCTATTTTGTGCATCTAGCCAGTGTGCCTTTGTTGTAGGCTTGCATGTGTTTTTTATTCCCCGTGCCTCCCCACTCATTGTTGTTGTTTTACCATGTGGCTGGAGGTCATTTTGTGCATCCAACCAGTATGCCTTAATAAACTTCCATGCGTTCTTTATTTGCCATGCCTCCTTGCTCCTTATTGTTGTTTGACCATGAGGCTGGCAGCCATTTTGTGCATGCAGCCAGTGTGCCTTTGCCATAGGCTTTCATGGATTGATGTGATATCAGTTTAATATCGATATGCTTAGGGATCATTGTAGCATATGTACACTAAAAGAATATGATTCTGATAAACATTGCTTATGCTATTTCCTTTCTTTTTCTTTTTTTGCATTTATTTTATTTTGCCACTCCTTTGTCCTTTCCTCACAATAGGTTTTTTCTACTTGTCCTCCCATACAGACATCAGCAATTATTATTAATTTGTTTAATTTAAGTTTTATGTTAATTCATTCCTCCATTCAAAAAATCCACATATCCACGCATTAATCCATCATACGCCCACACTTGCGCTACAACATTTGGTTTCTTTAGATGTATAATAATTCCATTTGCTCGTGGACACTGTGAATGTTATGCAATGAAAACACATCAGCAGCATAATTCATTTTTTGTTAATGATTATTCAATTTCCCCTGGGGAGCGTTGCTATCATCGCTTTTTTAAAGATTATTCCATTTACCCATGTACCTCTCTCTGACTACCACAGGTGTCTCCTTTAAAACAGATGGAGATGAAGCAAAGAGCTACATCTGAATGTTGTGTTGCCTTATTTCAAATGAAATTTGATGGTGTGGTGTTGTGCACTTTACAAAGTTTGTTAAATTGATATTTATTACATAAGTAACCAACCATACTAACATTGTATTTGTCTGTATTATTTCAACCTGCAAAAGAGCCAAGTTTCACTAACTACAGGTTTTTCTTGCTTTGCGGCTTTTAGGTGCACAAGTGAAGATACGTCATGTCACCAGCAGTATTGCCAAGGAGAACACCTGTACAGTTATTTTTCAGTCCTTCAATCCCTTCCGCTTGTGCAGATTAGTGCCACAGCCAACTGACCTTTAGGATGGCCCCAAAGAAAATTGCTCCCAAGAAAGTGGTCAGTGAGAAGAAGCAGCTTTCCACCGGTGTGGTTCTGATGGCAACATTTTTTCAGGAGATGTGTGCCTGCAACACTGGCCTCCGGAGAGGAACCTGGGAGCAGCACTCCTGTACCAACAGTACCACCTCAACCTAAGCTCAAGACCATGTCTGTCAAAGAGGCAGCCACTGCAATCATGGTGAAGCCGATGAGCAAGGATTATGAATTGGATCTGTCCCTTTCACAAAGTAGTACCCAATCATTTCAGGAAACAGAGCAAAGTAGACCACAGTCAGCATTAGTAGATCTTCCAAAAGTTGCAGTAGAACAGAAGTTCAATCTTCCTGCAGAACGAAAACTTCATCTTTCAGAAACAATTGCCCCCAGATCTCCAGCAAGAAAAAGGAAGGGTACTACTCCACCATGTTCCCCAAGCACCACTTCTGATGACGATGATAGGGACATGGAGTGGACCCCTGCAGGGTCTGGGAGACACCAGGAGAGGCAAGGGAAAAGAAAAATTACAGAAAGCCTTAAAATATGGCAGGAGCTGATGATGAGGAGGATGACGATGACGAGCCAGTCATTGTGGGAGCTGGCACAGAGGAGTCCAACATTACTATTCAACCTGCTCCCAAAGATGTGGCACAGGCAGCACATCCAGCTCCCATATTTTTAAAGTCCCAGCTGAGACCTACACCAACCCTACCTCACTATAAGTGGAGAGTGCAGAGAGGCACTCAACACATCCACCTACCTCCAGTTGGTCTTCAGTAATTGGCAGTGGCCGAGTAAGAAAGGTCTTCTCTCCAGTTTGGGACTTTTTTATGATTAGCAAACTGGAGGAGAACTTTGCAAGATGCTTCATTTGCCACACCAGTGTTTGTCGGTGTAAGCTTGGTTTACATTATGGTACTGGAGGCCAGACCACCCATATGAAAAAACATCACACAATCCGGTTGGAGAAACACCTTAAAAATGTCTGAATGTCGTTTTGGTGGTGAAGGTGAGGAGAGCTGGAAAGCCTCAGCTACAACTGGTCAAATCATAGTGAAAGGTGAGGAAGAAGAGGGTCACATCCTCATGCAAAGCAGCCCTATCACCAGCAGTGTGCCAGAATCACCCACCTCAGCAACCTCACAATGGCACAGTAAGACTCAGGGAGAGACACCATGGCATACGGTGACTGCACCACGACACATTGAGTCTTCCACCACCTGCTTCTCGAAAGTCACCTGCGTCAGTCGCCCCAGAAAAGAAGAAAAGCCAGCGTACTATGTTTAGGCAATAGGGGCCCTACAGCCACAATCACCCAATGGCACGTTTGTACAATGGGAACATGGCAAAAATGGTAGTGCTGGGCCTCCTCCCTTTTTCTTTTGTGGAGGCAGTGGGATTCTTAGAATTTGTGGCAGCTGTTTGCTCAAAATGGAAGGTTCTAAGTCATACCTATTCTGTCAGAGTTGCTGTTCCAGTCCTGCATCAGGATGTACTGCAATTAGATGTGCAAGCTTTGCAGCTAAGTTTTGTCCACACTATCCACCTGACAACAGACATATCGACCAGTTGTCAGGCTACTGATTACATGTGCATCACAGCACACTGGATCTCTTTTGCAGGGATAAAACAAAAGCTATCTACAGGTCTTGACCCTGAAGAGTGTTCGGCAACATGCAACAGTAGCCATGTTCGCCATGAAGAAATCACATACAGTTGCAAACATCCTGGGCAAACTTAATAGCAAGGTATCTGAATGTCTGCAACTCAGAAGGCTCTGAACTGGAATTGTTGGACAATAGCAGTAACATAGTCAAGGAGACGGCAGAAGACAGCTATTTTGGGGTCCTGTCTTTGGCGCACTGCATCAACCTCGTTGTGCAAGACTTTCTCAAAAAGGAAGACATAGGTGGTCATTACAACCCTGGCGGTCGGTGTTAAAGCGGCGGTAAAACTGCCAACAGGCCGGCGGTAAAAAAAATGGAATTCCGACCGTGGCGGAAACCGCCTACATAGACAGCCACTTTAACACTCCGACCACCACGGCGGTACTAACAAACACCGTGGCGGCAACCGCCAACAGACAGGTGGAAGACAATGTACCGCCCACAGAATTACAAGCCACCAATCCGCCACCTTTTCCGGGGCGGATTCACTGCGAACAAAAATATGTCAGAAGCAGGACTTCGAAGGGAAAACGCTCACCTCTACACACCCCACGAGGAACTAGGACGCCATGGAACTGGACCTTCAGATACTCCCAGCCCTTATCTTCCTCCTCCTCTACCAGTAGCACGAACGCCGGCGGGGAAGACCACGGTGAGTACTGCACCTACGACACAGGGGAGGGGGGAAGGAAAAGAGAGTGACACACACACTCAACACGCAACACCCCCACCCTCACCCACAACACCATACACACAAATACATATTGATACATCACAGTTACACCTCCCAACCCCCCTGGACGAATGCAAGGACAAAAGGAAATGAGTCAAATGATTGTAATATATTCAAATACAGTAATCAAAAATATTTACATATGTACACATTTACACTATGAACAATTATATACACCAAGAACACAAGTCCAAGGGATTCCATCATCATAGTCCGTGGACCACTGGGCCCAAAAGGCATGGGCGAGGCCCACACTCAATACCCGAACAAGACGGAGAGAACACTGCAGGGGCATCAGATAGAAACAAAACAGGCACCTCAGGGGGAAGGGAAGGGGGGGCAACTCAGCCAGATGAGTGCACGAGGCCAGCTCCACGAGGGGGCTCCATGCCCATTGATGTATCCTGGGGAGTGCAAAGCCACAGTCTCTCAAGTCTCTCCAGTGGGTGGGTTGCCCACTGCTTTATCCTGGGGAGTGCAAAGCCACAGTCTCTCAAGCCTCTACAGTGGGTGGGTTGCCCACTGTTCAATCCTGAGGAGTGCAAAGCCACAGTCTCTCAAGTCGATAACAGTGGGTGGGTTGCCCACTGTTCAATCCTGGGGAGTGCAAAGCCACAGTCTCTCAAGTCGATAACAGTGGGTGAGTTGCCCACTGTTCAATCCTGGGGAATGCAAAGCCAAAGTCCCTTAAGTGGATAACAGTCTCCACTGGTTCTGGAGGGGGCTTGGTGCCCAGAGTGCTTCATCCTGCCAAGGACGGAGGTAGTGGATGTAACTCTCTACTGGTTCTGGAGGGGGCTTGGTGCCCAGAGTGCTTCATCCTGCCAAGGACAGAGGTAGTGGATGCCTTTCTCCACTGGTTCTGGAGGGGGCTTGGTGCCCAGAGTGCTTCATCCTGCCCGTGGTGGCCTCAGTAGCCTAGTAATCATTGGTCCTCACTGTCCTGGGCAGCGGGCTGCTGCTGGCGGTCTTGTCTTGGGCAGCAGGCGGTCTTGTCTTGGACAGCGGGGCTGCTGGCGGTCTTGTCCCGGGTAGCAGGGCTGCTGGTGGTGGTCCTGTCTTGGGCAGCGGGGCTGCTGGCGATCTTGTCCTGGGGAGCGAGGCTGCTGCTGGCGGTCATGCATTGGGCAGCGGGGCTGCTGGCGGTCTTGTCCTGTGCAGCAGCGCTGTTGCTGGCGGTCTTGTCTTGGACAGCGGGGCTGCTGCTGGCGGTCTTGTCTGCCGTGCTGATCTTCCCAGACTTGCCGGTTTTAATGTGCCCCTTCCCCAGCTTGGATGGTGTTGCAGCTGTCTCCACACTCCCAACTGGACCCCTGGGAGCGGCTTTGGTGGCTGATTTCTTCCCCTCTCCCGCCGGGCACGGGCAACTTTTTATGCTTGAAAGGTGGGGGACTGTCCGTACTCTGGCTCCTTGCCACACTGGCTGCCCTGCTGCCTGGTGCACTCCATAATCTGGTGATTACTGGCACCACTGGTCCCGCCAATGCTGTGGCTGAGGTGCTAGGTTGGGACCTGGAGAGTCGGGCCCTAGGAGACTGAAGGGGTGGGGGAGGTGAGGGAAAGAGGTCAAGGTTGGCCAGGAAAAGTTTCTTCGGAACACTGGGATGGGTAGCTGGAGGGGGTTTGGGAATGGAGGAAGAGGTAGTGGTTGTAGGAGGTGTACGCTTGGTGACTTTGGGTGAAGGTGCATGGGCTGGAGGCAGTCGTGAGGTGGATGGCTGTTGGGTGGGTGTGTGGCTTCGTTTGTGTACCTCAGGAGGTGGCCTCACAGACACACTGGGAGAGGACACAGGAGATGTGTGAATGGTAGTGGGGGTGGTGTCTGCACGTAATCCTCAGCCACTACGTAATGGACGTAGTGGCTGAGGATGTAGTGCATGCAGGTGTGAGTGGAGACGAGACAGGGAGGGAGGAGGGAGACAAGGAGGAGGGGGACACAGTGGAGGCAGTGGATGTTGGTATGTCTGCATGTGTGTGATGCTTGCGTGAGTGCCTGTGGGATGTGTGGTGCTTATGTTTGCCTGAGCTTCCCTTGTGTGTTGAGGTGTGTGCATGCTGGTCTGATGGTGTGTTTGGGATAAGCTGAGGTACAGGGGTGTGGGTCTGGGTGGAGGAAGTTGGGGGGGGAGGCTAGAGACAGGGACAATGGCTGCCATCAGTGCTGAGGCCAGAGTCTGAAATGCTCGCTGAAGGGCTGCCTGACCAGAGTGAATGCCCTCCAGGTATGTATTGGTTTGTTGCAACTGCCTATCTACACCCTGGATGGCATCCAAAATGGCATACTGCCCAACAGTGAGAGACCTGAGGAGGTCAATGGCCATCAGAGGAGGAGTCCGTATCACTGGTGTCAACTCCTGTCCCCGCCGTGGAGCTCCCCTCGCCCTCGGTCCCACTGGTGAATTCAGACTCCGTAGTTTCGCCCTCCAGGGCCATGTGGGATGCAGCTCCCTCCTGCTCTGGTGCCACTGCTCCTCTGCCTGATGATGCAAATGCACACAAGAACAGGGAGACCACAAAAAGGGGGGGGGGAGGGAGACCACAAAAAGACATGTTGAGTGCATGCAATACCGCTACTGTTGGTGGACACGACAGACACAGAAGCCCCCTGCACTATGCCGTGCACTTGGAGTCCACTATTCGATCCCAGGGACATGGGTTACAAGGCTATGGCTGATTTCTGCACACATGGATGTCACAGGAGCCTGACTAGGTGTAGTTGGCACTGTACACAGGTGGGGTGGGGTGCCACAGGGCCTGCCTTAAGTAGGGTCCTTGCCTACTAAACTCGCCCTGGCCTACGGGAACCAACAGCCCACCTCCCCCACCCAGACACCTACAAAGCGCACTGAATCAGCTGAATGAGAGTGTACTCACCCCCTTGTTGCTGCTGTGATGCCCTCAAGCGCCCACCCAACTCCAGATACGCCACCGCCAGGATCCTGAACATCAGGGGGGTGTTGGTGCGATGGGCACCCCTCCCACGTTGGGAGGCCATCCCCAGCTGGGCCTCCGCCGTCTTCTTGCTCCAGCGGGGAATGTCCTCCCATCTTTTCCGGCAGTGAGTGCTCCGTCTGTGGTAGACCCCCAGGGTCCGGACTTCCTTGGCGATGGCACGCCAAATGTCCTTCTTCTGGTGGGCGCTGACCTACAGGAATAGTACAGGGGAAAAGGAGAAGATATTACTGCCTGCACCGTCACAGTCATTGGCCCGTATCCCTACCCTTGCCATGACGCACATGCACTCACCGTCTTTTCATGCATGCCTCATTCTCACCCCCCCATGTTTCATCCACCCCACTCCACGTAGGCATTGCCCATACAGCATGCTCACAGTGTACTTACCTGTTTGTCTGGAGGACCGTAGAGTAGCGTGTACTGGGGGAGGACCCCATCCACGAGTTTCTCCAACTCCTCTGTGTTGAAGGCAGGGGCCCTCTCCCCAGACACTTGAGCCATTGTCTCTTCCAGACTGAGGTCACAGCAGCACTTGCAGTCTTCGTCCTCTCCTGTTGAAGATCAGGTATCAAGTGATTAAACAGAGAGAAAATGGCGGTCACGTCCCCGGCAGTGCGTACCATCACCGCCGGTGTACATCGTCATTGGCTCCTGGGACCCATAGGGTCCCATGTTAACCAATGCAGGATTGCGCTGCGGTCTTCGACCGCCCACCGTGACGGTGTACAACGCCAGCGCAGTTACCTCATATCCCCTTGTCCCACTTTACAGGTCAGGCAGCCGCCATTTCATGGGCCCACATGGCATTATTTTTGACTGCGTCACACATATGTAGGCCTTGCCTAAATACTCATACAGGCTAATTTCGAATTACTAATAATTTCAGAATATGCTGTGTTTACGTACCTCAGAGTTGGTTGACTCTCTGCTCACTGTTCTCCTCCATAGGCACCGTCCACTGGGGCATGTGAGGAGATGGCAGCATCCTCTGGTGTACAGACCGCTGGTGGACCTGTCGACAATGAAGGAGCGGCATGTGATTATCACCTACAGGCTTGATCGTGCCACAATCCATGAACTGTGTGCCCAGTTGGAGCCAGACCTGATGTCAGCTATCCGTCATCCAACAGAAATCCCCCCTTAAGTGCAGGTGCTGTCAGTACTCCATTTCCTAGCAAGTGGGTTCCCTATTCTACTCACCAAAGAAGGTATGCCAGATCATCGTGGCCTGCTGTATGCTTCACAACTTGGCTTTGCGACAACAGGTGCCTTTTCTGCAGGAGGATAGTCCGGATGGAGGTCTTGTGGCAGCTGTGGGCCCTGTGGACAGTGAACACGAGGAAGCAGAAGAAGAGGACATCGACAACAGGAGCACGGTGATCCTGCAATACTTCCAGTGAGACACAGGTAAGAAGACAACACTGCCTTCTACATCTGATTTAAATGTACTACCTCTCTACTGTCTGTCATTTTCACCCAGTGTATGGTCACTGAGTTGTCACTTTCCCTTACAATTTCACAGATGTGGGTCCCACTGTGTGATATCTGCTTTGTTTCCACATGGACTATAGCTGTGTGACATAGGTATGTTGACATTACATTTGAATGAGCATTTTGCCACTGTAATTGCTAATACAGTATTCCGAAATCACAGACAGACTCCAGATTGTTTTGTGCTTTAACGGTGTTTATTTAGTGCTCAAAATTGGAGGGGGTAGGAAAATGGTGAGGGGTGATGGCGGAGTAATGTCCATGGCAGATTCCAATCTATTAGTCTCACAGGTGCTTTGTCCAAAGGGGCATAGGAAGTGGAGCTGGGGCAGTTTAAGAATGGACAAGGTGACAAGGTGGGACAAAAGGATGACAATCAGGGTGGTCTCATTTCTTGGCGGTAGTCTTGGCATCGTTCTCTGCTTTGTCCTGGATCTCAGGGACCATTTGCGGGGTGGTTCTCCCTCTGCAAGTGGTGGGGTGCTGGCGTGCTGGTCTTGTGGCGGTGCCTCCTGTCCACTAGTGCCAGCGGAGGTGGTGGGCAGTTTATTGTCCAGGCTAGTGTCAGCCTAGGTTTAGTGTCAGGGGCCCCTTGTTGTGCCACAGTGTCCCTCCTGGTGTTGACAAGTTCCTTCAGCACCCCTACAATGGTGCCCAGGGTGGAATTGATGGATTTGAGTTCCTCCCTGAAGCCCAAATACTGTTCCTCCTGCAGCCGCTGGGTCTCCTGAAACTTGGTCAGCACCGTTGCATTTGTCTCCTAGGCACGGTGGTAGGCTCCCATGATGTTGGAGAGGGCCTCGTGGAGAGTGGGTTCCCTGGGCCTGTCCTCCCTGTGTCACACAGCAGCCCTCCCAGTTCCCCTGTGTTCCTGTGCCTCTGTCCCCTGAACCGTGTGCCCACTGCCCCCAGGTCCCTGGTGTTGTTGGGGTGGTGGGTTAGCCTGGGTTCCCTGTAGTGGTAGACACACTGCTGTTTGACGTGTCCTGGGGACAGAGGTATGGGACAGCTGGGTGGGTGCTGTGCTGGTGTTTCCAGAGGGGGGAAGGTCTGTAGTGGCTTGTGCCAGTGTGAGGGGAACCGACTGTCCTTAGGTCCCAGATGGGCCGGGCTGGTCATCTAGATCCAGTTGGACAGAGCTGCTGTCATCACTGTGGGCCTCTTCTGCGGGTGGAGTGGACACATCTGGACCCTCCTGTCCGGTGACGTTGGGTAGGGGTCCTGCAGGGGTGTAAAAGCATATTTAGAGGTGTGTTGTGTGAGGTGCATGGATGTTATGTGGGTGATGGTGTTGAGTGCCTGTGAATGCGTGTTTGTAGATGGTGGTGTCTCTCTTTGGCCTTCTGTCCCAATTGTGGTCATAGGGGATTGTGGGTGATGTGGGTGTGTGTTTTATATTGTATTGGGTGTGTAGGAGTGGTGCGTGTATGTGTATCAGGTGTGTGTATTTTGAATTGTCCAATGTGGTAGTGTTTTGTAAGTGTGTGTGTATTTTGAGCGCGGTGGTGTGTACCGCCAGTGGATTACCTTGTTTGAAAGACCACCTTGTGGATTCGTGGGTCGTGATAGTGTGGGCGTATTGCTGTTGGTGTAACGGTGGAGGTTTTGTTATCGCTAGTTTATCACTGACCTTTGGTGTGTCGGACTTGTGTGGGTGTCTAGATTTTGGCGGATTCCGGGCTTTGGGTCATAATGACCGTGGCAGAATTCCACAGCCATGGCGGTGTGTTGGCGGTCTTCTGCACGGCGGTAAGCGGCTTTTACCGCTAATGTTGTAATGACCCCCATAGTCAGCAACATATTAACCACCTGCAGAAACATCTGGACTCATTTCAGCCATTCATTCCTTTAAAGCACGTAAAATGTTGCAGATTGTTCAGAAGGCTAACAGAGTAGCAGTTAAAGCCCTGATACATGAGGTACCAACACGTTGGAACTCAACCTATTATATGGTGCAACGTCTGTTTGAGCAGTACAGACAGGTCAATGGCTATATCATTCAAAGAGGAGGGGATGTAAATGGGAAAGCTATGACCATGAAGTCAGACAAATGGGGCCTAGTAAAATGCCTGACACGTAGGCTGCTCCCTTTTGATGTCTATCACATTGTTGCTTCTGCTACAAGACCAGCTAAAGAAGGTGGCTGAAAGATTTGCATTCACAAATGTGAATGGAAACTCAGAAGTACATGCCTTAGTTGAAAGCCTAAGCTATAATTTTACTTGTAATGCAAGGCTGCAAAAAAACATTATCTCATCCGAAAGCGTTTATCTGCACTACTCTACTTGCTCCACGCTTCAAAATAATTCTTCCCACCTTCATTCTATTTTCTGAATACAATAGGAGTGAGCCGGAGAACTGGAAGAAATACAGCTGGAACTTACATTCTCACTCTACAGTTCTGGGGTGCTGCCTTTAGCTTCCAGAGAGGGCAGTCTTGTCTCACAGCAGCCAACACCAGCAACAACAGCATCAGAAGAATCTGACTCAAACTCAGCACTGGCTTGGTTTCCAGTGGCAGGTCTTAAGTCCAGTGCAAAGGTGAAGGCAAAAGAGGTCGAAAAAGTGCCAGCACCATTGACACTTCAAAGGATGTTCCAGGAGTATCTGGATGACCCAAAAGAGGTGTATGTGGATCAAAAGCCACTGGTGTTTTGGTATGGGAAGATGCAAATGGCCACAGCTCACAGGCTGTCAAAAAAGTATCTGGTTTGTCCTGTAGCTAGTATGCCCGCTGAACGTTGGTTCAGTTCAGATGGCACAATTGTTACAGTAAGAAGGACCAGTCTCTCACCTCAAAATGTAGACAGATTACACATGATCAAAATAAACTAGCATTTTATATCACCTTATGATACTGTTATAGAAACACCAAGGAGGGAGGAAGAAGATTATTGGTCAGAATCAAGTGTGTTTGCTGCCAACTTCTGGGTGAACCACCTGAATTTGAGGACAAACTCTACATCCCGGACTGAGTATGCCAGTGCCACCACAGAAACTTGTAAAATATTTCTCAGTGAACCTTTCATTCTTTTATCCTTTGCCAAAAATAACTAGTGGAAAATTATGTTTAGGCCACATTTATGCTACAGCACAGTTTTTTAGTCACATACATGGCCGGATTGGAGATGGACGCTTGTGCAGTGAAGAAGTCCCAATAGTCCCTTCAGGACATTGGAGACAATGCCTGCTTCCCTCATATGCCATTGCATATCTTTTTTTATATCATCTAGCAGGGCTGCCCCCGAATATCATTGATTAAAATACTGCCAGTGCCCATGTCAAATTCCAATGTGTTGTTACCATCAAAAATAGATAATATTTTGTATCAGCCAATGTGCCTGGATTGGAAAAGGTACCTACTTACTATTGTACCAATGAGTGGTGATATATTGAGTGATTGTGAGTGATGATTGATGATATATGTGGTGAATGACAGTGAGGGAAGAAGTTCAACAATTTTGTAAACTTGATTTTGATGATTTTCCATGTTTGGGGGCTGATGGGTGATCATTTTATTCCTGAAAGTGATTAGCCTTTAACAACATAGCAAAATTTTCCTGCAGGGACCACTCCTTTTTTCTTGTTCCTCAGATATCATACCAGTCACTTTAGGTACCAAAACGAAAACCACAAAAAATACTCCAATTCTGTTTCTCCATTTCTTCAACAACAGTGCGCTACAGAGGTCTACCTCGCTCACTTTGAAACTGGGACGGAGTTACTCAGAATGAGGAGGAGGAGAATGGAAGGACTCAGGAAGGGACAACCTAAACAGCTAGAAAGAAAAAGTTATCAACTTCAAAGAGAAACCATGATGATGGTCTGAGGCTTAGTACTCACTCAGTTCTGTAGACTAGAGAGAGGTGTGTTGATTTGTGAGATGCTGCTGAGTGTGTGTTTGCTGCACTGCTGGCTCAAATGTGAAATTCCATTTTATGTTCTTGCTCTGCTGCTGTGACTTCTTGCTTGGTACACTCCTGACTCCTCATGAAGCTCACCTTGCTTCCTTTTGTCCTTCTCATTTACTCTAGA
Organism: Pleurodeles waltl; assembly: GCF_031143425.1. NCBI lineage: Eukaryota > Metazoa > Chordata > Amphibia > Caudata > Salamandridae > Pleurodeles > Pleurodeles waltl. The sequence goes on along the minus strand of NC_090437.1, from coordinate 2,415,114 downwards.
ATACAGTTACTGTTTTTCACTATGCAATCCTTCTCCCGGTCCTCTCCTTCACAAACAAAACATGGCGAAAGCTCAAAACTCCAGTTTCAGCCAGACACACAAGAGTGATGGACATTCCAAGAAAAATGGAGATGCACCTCCCAATTTGTAAATACAGTATCATAATTTTTAGAACTAGGTTGGTTACCTTCAGTCCTCCATACTTTGTATTTTCCAAACCTAGAACACCTAACATTTAGAGATATACTTTCTTGGATCTCTTTGGGGCAGAAAGAGTTCTTGCAATTAATTTACCTGAACTGTATAATACTTATCCCTTCATCTTTTTTTCCACAACAGATCAATGGTGGTGTGCTGCTCAGCTCCCTGATGAATATTGTCAAGGTTTCATTTTTTTATTGTTTGTCTTTGTCACACCTTTCCCCAAATTCCCTCTCCCATTCATTCATCAAGCCCATAACCCTCTTGTCTTTGTCCCACCTTTCCCCAAATTCCTTCTCCCATTCATTCATCAAGCCCATAACCCTCTTTCCCCGGGCTGCATGATTTATTGAGATGTGACTTAATTTTACACCATAAAAGGATCACACATTTGCTGGGGCGGATGTGATGAAAGCAACACCAAGTCACTGCAAGACCCTATATTAATGGAGCAATATTCTAACCAGCCTCATCAACATCACCATTTAAGCCTTCTATCACATAAATGCTTAACCTTGTTCACTCCTGACTCTGAACACTCTTCTCCCGATTCAAACATTTAATTTTCTAAGTTTAGTTTTCATATTAGCTCCCTATTGCTCAGAAGAAGTTGCTATTGCTAGTTTTTATCAACACGTCAGGTCTTCTTTGTGGTGTGTCAAATACTGTCATTGTGGTAGCCTGGTCTCAATTTTCTTAAAGTTATAATATAATATATGGCCAACTAATTCTCTGTTTTCTTTTAATCCAGTTGTATTTGACAGTGATGGATACCCCTTCGATCCCTTTGATTAATCCTGCAGCTGGAGTTTGCATAGGTGGGAGTGGCACCTTGTGTCTTCCCTGTTAATGAACTAGGCTGCTGAAGATAAGATGCTACCTTAGCAATACCCTGCAGTAAAAAGACTGAGGTATCAGGACTTGCTTCATCTATTAGGTAAAAGAAGATCTATGGATTGAAGTGAACTTGTTTAGTTAGTAGTTAACTTCTACTGAAGAAGATGCCGCTTGTGTGTATCTAGGTTTTTGTATGCAAAATAAGCATGGCACTCATCCCCTCGTAATTGATATACCAACCAAGGGCAGTAGAACAAGGCTATAAGTAAATGACATGCACTTTTTTAGCAGATTTAAAAAAAAACAGTTGTACTAAAAGACAGCAGTGAAAACTAAAACACCAAAGTAAACATTTGATGCATAAATGAAGTAAAATAAAATGTCCCCTTTCATTTTTAACAAATAGAAAACCCACCCTTTCCACCCACAACAGGCCGACCCCTCTCCCCAAAGAAATGGCCTTGTCCCCAAAAATTCCAACTAAAGTCCAAAGTGAAACCCAGTCCCAACTCCTTCCCACCCTCCCCATGCACCACAAGTCCCTCCAACTAAAACAATTTTTTTTAAAAAGGGTTCAGAAAAGGGCTGTGTCTCTTTGGGTCCGGAGCTGGTCCAGGTTCTATCCTGCCGAGCCAGCTCAACATAGTGTCCATCCATTGCAGGATGCGATGCAGCAATGCCCTGTCAGAGCATGAGGGGGCAACACCAGTTGTAGCTAGGGCCCCTGACAGCTGGTGGCGGTGCTGGCAATGTAATGGCTGGGAGACTGGAAGCAGGGGCTGGCATGCTGCTGAACTGTATCCCAGGGCAAAGGGAACTATTTCCACCCGATCATCCTCCACGAGCACCATCTGCTGGTATTCTGCCTGGATAGTCTCTAGCTTCTACTGCCGCAGATGGGCCTCTATATCCTGCCTGGTAGGTGGTGCTGGTGGACGAGATAAACAAAAGTAAATACGATAAATTATAAACAATGCTCTGTGCAAACACTTGTTAAAACTTAAGTGACGGATGGCACAGTAGCAGTACATTGCTGGTCTCCTAGGGACTTTGGAATTAGATGTAATTATGGTTAGGAGAGTGACTGAGCTAATTGTATTTGTTTACGAACACATGCCTCACATAATGCCTTATGCTTTCTATCCTGACTCCAAGGAGACAGATGAATAATAAATAGTATACTATGTCACACACATCACATATAAAATGGGGATATTATTATCCTGTCTTCCATCATTAGACAGTGGCAAAAATGATGTACTGCACTACAGGAAAAGGAACGAGCTGAATAGATTGTATTTGACATGTTTGTTACAGAACATCCCTTACACCTCAGGCACTTACTAGCCCCACTTTACTCACTGGCCTCACCCACCACCACAATTATTTCCAACAAATTAATTTGCTGGGCAGTAAGGAAAGGAAACCTGACTTACTCTACTGCAGAGTAAGGTAGAGGAATTAGGCAGGTAGGAAGAGCTTTTGCCAAACAATAGAGGGGTGTCCCTGATCATCGAGTCATCATTTGCCTAAGCTTTGGCTTATGCAGTCACTATAATGAACAAAGGCGTCAAATAAAACTGGTACAGGAAACCATGAAATATATTTTGAAATCGTTTCACACAGCCATAAAAATGTGGCACATGCCAAGAATAGATTTTTCAATTTTTCTGGTAGGCTGGGATTAAAGAACTTCATAAAGAATAAAGAAGTGTTGTACTAACAGGTGACTGAGTGGGTGAAGGAAAACACACCTTCCAATGCATTGAAAACTTTGTAAATGCCTTTTTTACTGACACAGAAGCACATTGCACAGCCAACACTTCTGTCAACAATTTAATAACACTTCAGTTCTTTGGTCATGGGTGGCGAAATGCCATGGGCACTGAGGGTGTTGATGAATGATGGGTGGGATATATATCTGCCTCACTAACAAATACAGTGAGTCAAGGGATTAGAACAAAAATTAAAATACCCCCACTTTGAACAGAAGCTTTGATAACCATTAAACAAAGTAGGTGAGCAGCATGGCCCTCTCCAGAAGAGTTCCCTCGTTTATTCATTCAAGCAATTATTCAGTCACCCTTTCATTCTTTCTACTATATTTACTCATAGCCACCATGATTTAAGTTTTCCTTTTTCTTATCCAGCTTTTCACCAAAATTTCCAATCCATTCAGTATCCACCCTTTCTTTCAATCATCCTTTCGCCCATTCATTTATTTACCCAATACTCACCCATGCTTCTTTTCACCCACCCACACATACATTCCTTTCACTCATTTCACCCATCCTTTTTTTTAACCTTCCATTCTTTCACTTTTCCATCAAACCTTCAGTTTTAGCATACATTATGTGAGCTTTTGCTGAGTTGCAGATAGAATAGGTCATAAGTCAACTACCTCTGTAGCTGGTAAAGTGGGGAGTTCACGATCACAAGTCATGATGATGCCCTTGTAGCTAGTGAGTATAATAAAAATTGTCAATAAGCAAGCATTGCGGTTTACCGCCCCCTTCTGCTTCTCCCCCTCCAACTGAATCTCCTCCTGTAGTGGTACTTGAGCCAGCTGCACTGTATGTGGGTAGAATAAATTATACATTTTTTAGATGCCAAATACACCTCCCCTTAATTTTGTGAATCAAACAATATACAACAGTAATACATCTATAGAGTTCTGTTAATACTGCAGTATCTTCTATCAAAAGTATCACTCTGGGCATTTAGTTGGTTTACAATGTTGGAAAAGCCAGGTAGTCAAGCCAACTAAAAACTTTTTATAATAGAATGGCAGCGCTATAGCCTATGACAATGATGACTCTGAATCACTGAAGCTCAAAGAAAGGGTGGAATAATAATGGTCAATGAAAGACAGATGGTGTTTATTGGCACATGCACTGGGACCTCATACTTTCCATCCATGCTGCACTATCATGGGAACTGCGTGTATAATGTATAAATTAATTACACAGCACAACGTTAGGGTTTGGGGGGTGGTCCATGACAATGGCAACTCCCTGGTTAACTGTTAGAGCATGAGCAAGAACAAGAAAGCCTGCTCAACAAACATACATGGTGAATATTATACATAACACTAGCTTACTTGGTACCACAATCTTCACAGCAGACAGTATATTACCAAAAATCAATTCTTAGTATTTCCATACCACAAGCGATATAGGGGAGAGGGAAATATTACCACCAAAGCAGAAGAAACCTACAGACTAGTACAGACCATAAAAAGTCGACTACCAAAAAACATGAAATAAGGAAAAAAAAGATAATGCAGGGACACCAGGGATTAAATAAAAAATGCATGGAGGAGTTAGAAAAAAAGGAGACCATAAAAAAAAGAAACAAGGCAAAATTAAAAGTAGTATAGTAGTGGGCAGAGAAATAAGTTAGTGAAATACTTTTAAAATTAATAGAACTTACTTGGGTGGGCAGAGCATTCACCAGTGGCACTGATGGTTGGTGCCTCCTCCTCCCTATTTCTTCTCAGCCCCACCTTGCCACGGCCCCTCTTCTTCCCCTTGAGTGCGGATGTAAGAAATAAAAATATTAGACAAATAGATTAGAGGTACAGTTAGAATCCACAAAATTATTATAATAGACACACAGATTAACATTGTACTTATCTAAATCAGAATGCCTATGGTTCTAGTATCAAAAACTACATTTCTAACTAATGCATTGCACTGAATGATGTTTGATTCTATTCTCATTTCTCAATCCCCTTGATGGACCAACCCATTCTCCCTTTTTTGCAGTGCCTAGATGCATTCTAGTACTACACATAACTGTGAAATTGCTTGGGACTGTACAAGCTACATAAATGTCACAGAGAATGCTAACACACTGATATCAATAATTCACTATGGTGACAGGAGGACAGAGGAGTCTCCATTGCACTGGCCTCTTAAATAATCAGCCAAAGTGAGTTCTTAGGTAGAGCCGATCACCTGCCGTACTCAAACTGTATCACATAATAATATTCTTAATGTAAACTAAACGCAACTTACCACTGAATGTGAGCAGCATGCTATTCAGACAAATAAGTTAACATTGTAGAACACAAACACAACAAATAATATAATGAATACTCACTGAGCGCCGGAATATTGATGCCTAGAAGGTCGAGCAGGTCCTGCTCCTGGTCAAGGATATCCATCCACCCAGTGGTGTGACAGCTTCTGGATGGTGCACTGGACCTGGCTTGTACATCACACACAGCTGTGCACTCTACCCCAACACAGCCGATGCTCCCGCAGGGAGTACTCACTGCCAGGCCTGCAACTGCTGCTAGCAGAGAGGGGAGTTGGCACTGCATGTAAAAAAGAAGTATTGCCACCTCCACCTAGCAAAAGACTGGCCAGGACTGAATCCCTTGGCAATGCTGCCGCCCACAAGCTGCTGCTGGCAGCTCCGGGGGTTCCTGGTGCCGCTGCTCTCTGGTCGCCCTCCTGCTCTGCCATGGCGCCGGGTGGGGTAAAGAAAAGTAACAGGAGAAGGAAAGGTGGGGGAGGAAGGAAGGAAGGAAGGAAGGAAGGCAATATTAGAAAGTAAGGGGATACATAAGCACAAATATGGAAAGACATAAAAAAATGAAAAAAGTAAAATGCATAAACACAAAAACACACACAATAAATAAAAATGGGTGGTAGATTAATTAGGAGGGCAGAGGATTTAAAAGATTAGGAAGGGATTCAAAATACAGGCCCAGAATCATTACCAGAGTAAGAAAACAAGATGGCTGTGCCCATGTGGTCTGTGGGGTGATGTTCATGCATGATTTTCAATGTGAGAATGTACTCTGCACTGTGTTTGATGTAAAACGCAATGCAAACCAGCGTGACAGGTAAAGGTCACCCGCCTGCAGAATTCCACGTAGCACAGCAAAGTTTTTTTTGCAAGTTTACAGAGTTACACATAGAGCAACTGTGCAAACTGATCCCAGGTCTAGTTATGGTTCTATAGAAAAAAAATAAAAAAATTCATTTGATCATTACTTTGGCACCATTTCACAAAATCTTCCAAAACAAATTTCCCTCTACCTCAACTCTTACCTGGGAAGTTTTGGGGATGACTCATCAAGTGGAGGCTGAGAAAAATCAGGCGCCACAAAAGATCTTTTACCCATTCCTTTCACCCTAGGAAAAATAGACCCATTTACAAACTAAGCAGCTGAATGGATATACACTGACTTTGGCAGAAAACTAGATCATGGTCCAGAAAGTGTGCTTTTTGTAATTTGGTGTAGATTCATTTAGTAGTTATGAGCAATTAAACATTGAGCAGCCTTATTAGAATTTCACACAAAGCAGCAAGGCAATTTGTTGTGCTGTGTTGTATGAAATGGAGAGAGCAGAAATGCACCATATCTACTATGATATGGCACACCCTGTTACTTCCTTGCTCTAGCCTACTGTGTGCAGCCTAGTGCCAACACAGGTGCCTTTGTGTCATGCTGAAAGTGTTCCAGTTTACTGACAGGATTGTGTTTTTTGCTTCTTACACAAAAACAATCCTGAAAAGTAGTTTTCTCGTTGTATGCGTACTGGAGGATGAAGAAAGCATACAAAGGGAAAGTTACACAAAGGTTGGGGAGGCACATGTTTTTGGCACAATCCCAGATTTACAGATATTAGTAAATCTGTAGTTACATAAAAAACCAGGAATGGATGTATGGAACACCCATACTACACTTAGGTAATGCCTCCTTGTTGCAAGGTTAAGAAAGCCTTGCTTTACTTTGGATTACAAACCATTCAGAGCCACATAGAGTGACTTTGTGTGGCTTAGTAAATCTCACTTAAGGACTTACGGTGCCCTGCAACAACATGAGTCTGGCAGGGGCAATGCAAACCCTTAATAAATCTGGCCCTTTGTGCGTTTCACACCGTGGAGGACCTGTGTAGCTGACAGATCTTCAGATGAGATCTGATTGGCTGCTACCACATCAGCAACAATGAGGTAGGTGCCATCTTAGTCCTAGAAAAAAGTTTAGCCTGGTGGGGTTGTCAAACACCTTTTTTTAAAATGTTTGATGAAACTTCGCAGTAGATGCCCACTTTAAAAATATTAACCCCCCTCAGGGTGGGAAAAACTGTTTTATTGGTGAGAAGTTGTGAATGCTCCCTCTCCCTGAGCCTCTCGGAAGTGCAGGGGTCCCCATCCTATGGGGCTGATTCCAAAATAAATGGAAGGGGGGCATGGAATCCCCCTTTCCTGAGCCTTGTAAAGCTTTGGGGATCCCATTCCCTGGAGCCAAACATATTTGAAAGAGGAGGTACATGTGCAGCCCCCTCTCCAAGCTCTATTATTGTGGCCCAGGATGCCCACCCTGGGGAGGCACTGGACCACCCACTCAAAGTCTAAGGGGTTAGGGTCCCCAGGGCAAGTACTGGCTTGGATAGGGGACCACCCACCCTCCTTCCCTTAAAAATTAAATACTGCTCTTAAAATGGGGTCCCTGCTTCAAATATTGAGTTGGGGAGGGAGAAGCTTAAGAAAGATAATGGTCCTGGCAGATGGGGTCCCACGGTACTGATTTTTGCTCGGGGAGGGGGCTGCGCACCCCTGTACCCACAGTTAACAAATAAATAGATAATTGTCAGCTCTTGCCAACAGGAAGGTTGCTGGCAGGGGAGCTGGTGGGACCACAGGCATCCTGTATCTGTATGCTTTTCAGCTTGAGTGCAGGGCCTCCTTGTATTTGGTTTTATTGCTGCACTTTGTAACCTGAAAAATGTTAAAAAAGACTTTAAGATATGATTTTGTTTAGCTAAATTGAATTTTTAAATGACAGACACTTTTAGTAAACATTGAGCTGTTTGAATTAATGAAGCACAGATGTTTCATAATGAATGGCCATTTTGGGACAAACAATACATGTTGTTTATATATCTTGATATTCTGAGCCCTTCATAAAGCCAAAAGCTCTACTTTTTAGGGTTGAGCCTGCGTTGCATGAGCTCACGCATGCGTATCGCAGCGAGACGCTTTAGTGTTTAGAAAAGGGCTCGGAGCCCTGTCAACATCACATCAGTGTTTTTTATTGGTTCGTGGGCTTGCCTAATAAAATCTGCTTGCTTTCATTAGTCGAAGGCACGCATACGTCATGCCTTTTCCAGTGGCTAGCCCTCCTCGAGCGCAGCGACCAAGTACAGAAAACATGCGAGGCTCGCTGTTTTCCATCAGGCTCGTGGACTTCTTTTTCTCTAATTTACGAGCGAGATCTCGCTTGGCAGAAGTTGAGCGCTTTACATTGTTAATTTCACTTTTTCGGGTTATGTACATAAATGCACTTTTGCCCGATAGGTGAAAAGTCGGGTTAGGAGTTTACAACGCGATCAGCTCTAACATGAGCAAACGCGAGACCCGTTGCATTGCAAATGCTTGTTATAGTTTGATGTTCTGAATCTTTGACAAGGTTAGTGGTTCTGCCTGCGAGGCAAATATCATAAAGGAGGCTGTGGACAGACTTCTACGTATGGTTCGTGGCCTAGTAAAATCATTAACCTGTCTTAACTACACTGATGGAAATCTTAATATGCCTCCTCCTTATCTAACATGGCATTTGTCTATTTGAACAAAGATGTCTATATAACAGTATTGGAAAAGGTGGGTTAATGGAAGAATATTATCTTTGAAACAAATAGTAGATGATGGACATTTGATCAGTTGTGCATTGTTAAGTTTACATATAAGTTCTCTCTACATTAATATTGCATAACATATTAAGTCATAGCAAAATCTTTGTGAATTAGACCTTTAGTCATATTCCCTTCTCTACAGATAGGATTCAAATATATAAAGTGCAAAAAGTATGACTAGAATACAGACGGAAATTTCAAAGATGCATATGGAAGTGTACAAATCATTAATCAGTTGAAGTGTCAGTTGAAATAGACTTCTATAATCCTTGACAATGTCTGAAAAAGATACATATAGAATTTGAAACAACATGGTTTATTCTTCACCTTCTAGACCCACAAATCACAGATGAATTGGCCTCATTTATGAAAGGGTGCCAAATATTGTTTCAAAGTTCAGAATTTTACTACACAGTCCAAAAGTGTTTGGAAGACTTAGAGAACATCAAAGACTGGTGAAGGGCGCCATTTGGATTTACAGAAGAAGATTGCTTTCGAAGGATAGGAGCACTACAAAAAAGCCAAAACCTAAAGTTACTGACATCACCCCCAACTCCTGGTAAAAGATGTTAGAGTCTGAAAGCTCGTTGCTTTTGTACATACATGCAAACAATTAAACTTAAGTCTACTACTAGTACTCCTACTAATACTTTCTCCTCTAAAATGTTACTAAATGTGGGCCTTGCTTCTTTAGGATTGGTGTGATGTTGTAGGTCAAAGTAGAACACTCAGTAGAAATTGAGGAGTTAATAGTCCTTGTGGTTGGATTGGCCACAGAAGATGCTTTAATATTTCCCTGCAAGGGCAGGTGCCTGTTGGTATGCTGGCAACGCCACCTGCCTTAATTAGTTTAGTGTTTTTTTCTGTGGACAGCAAGTTGAAGGAAACATGTGTTGGTTGTGGACAGGTTTTGTCAATATATAGAGTAGAACAAGGTCTTCGATCAACTTTGTGAAAAAAAGTGTTTCCGGGTTATTGTTTTTGATACAAAGGAGTAACAGAATTTATGGACAGAGGTAGGGTAGGGGTGTGTGCAGTCAGCATCACAGAACTGTAAGATGATTTTTAAAAGTTATTTAGTTTTACAATCTGTCTCAGCGATGTGCTGTGTGCAGTCAGATTTCTCTTCTTTCTCGAAGCCTACCTGGAAACAGTATGGTTAGGAATAATAGATCATCTGCAAGAAGACATTGAAGAGATGGTTCTTTACTTTGCTACTGAAAGCAAGAATGGCTGGATTCAATGTAATATGATCTGCTATATTGTTCCACTATCTGGGTACAAAGCAATACGGAGCTTGGTTAAGTATTTTCCTGACAGGCAGGATCTGTGATAGTAGGCAACATTTTTTCCCCAAGTAGTTCTTTCATTCCGTAACATGAGTTCTATCCTATAGATAAAATGGTAGAGTAGTATGGAGAGCTTTATGGGGAATGTAAGATATTTTGGATTTAATTCTAGATGCTAGAGGAGACAGCATAGGTAGTTTAAGTGACGGGTGATATGGCCTGATTTATTGTCTAAGATTACAAAATCGGCTGCCATATAGAGGTTCGCAATGAGGGTTACAGCGGCAGAGTTCTGCAAATACTGTTTTTCTTCTTTCTGGAAGACATTGAACACTTTCAGTGTTGTCCTGAAGTCTTATAGAGGAAAAGAGGGTTTGAGTTGAAGCTGAAAGAATGCAGGTCTTTTTTTTAGTGTGGCGATGTGTGGCTTCATATTCAGGCTGTGATCAATTATAAACACAAGGTACTTGGCTTGGGGGACTAGCGAGAGAGATCGAGATGGAGTGGAGAGGGATTTTTGAGCTAGAGGGATGGGGTGAGAGCCATAGGAGAAGAGAAGCAATCAATTTTAAGACCAATACATTATTCACATTTATAAATGTATGGCGGAATATTAGTAGCAGAGGTATAAAAAGAAGGTGTAGGGGACAATATAACAATATGTTGTATGAGTGATCAAGACAGGGGTTGTAATGTTGTATGAGTATAAATGACAGAACCCTTTTGACTCCTAAAAAACTCTGTAGAACTTTGAAGTAAGTATTAAAACTTGGTGAAGTGAATGCAGATTTCGAATGCTGAGTTTGTGTTTACACACAGAGGAATACAGACGTGCAATACATACCTCCGTGTGTAGCATAGTCATTTGGTGGTTCCCAGGTGTGGGAAAACTGGGCTGACTGCAGAAGCATCCTAATTTTCTACCCCCAATTTGTACTTCTGATGCTTTCATTCCTGACTCTGAGGTTACCCTGGGCACTGCTAGCCAGTCCCAGGGGCTGTGTTCTGATTAAAATGATTATGCATATTAGGCTAATTATAATTGGCCTTACCAACCTACCTATAAGTCCCTAGTATATGGTAGTGCATGTAGGTTTAGGGACCTCAACATAGGTAGTGCACTCATGGGTGTTCCTTTGTAGTGCCCAGGGTCATTTTAAAGGCAGGCCTGCCTTGCTGTCTGCGTTTAAGATTAAGTTAACCACAAATTCAACTTTGGAATTAAAAGTACTTCTAAAGTCTTAAGCTACCTTATTTGTACATATAAGTCACCCTAAAGGGTGCCCTATGTGCCCCCAGGGTTGGGTACAGTTTGACTATAAGCAGGGACCTTATAAAAGATGTTTTATAAGCCCTTGTGAGGAAATAATATCTGAATTATTTTCTTCCATTGTAGTAAATGGGCTCCATGGCTAACAAAGGGAGACTTTTTTTTACTTAATAAATTCTCAAAAGGAGCTAGATATTTAAAGTTTGGTATCAATCCTATTGTTGTAATAAATGCATTAACTTGCCATTGTTGAATTTAATATAACCTGCACCTAGAAAGAGTTTTAGAACTCTTCCTAAAAGCTACCAGTTTCAGCTCTGTAGCACCCTTCTCTGATTGGCCAGCCACTGGCAGCCTGGCCAGGCTGTCTTAATGAGACGTGAAGTGGCCTGGGCTGAACACAAAGGAGGTGCCTAGGGGAAGAGTACTGCCTCAGCGTATAGTGAATCAGGATGGGGGAGAGCAGCCAAACTGTACTTCAAAAGAGGGAAGGACATTTGGTCCTGCTAGGTGGCCTCCACCATTTCCTACAAACCCAGATAGCCAGGTGCACCCCTGATTAGATTTGGAGAGGGCTGGATTGGGGTATGTCAAGAGAAATTAGCCACAACAATGGGTGGGCTCAGCAAGACCTAACCTCCAAAACTGAATTACTCCCATTTTGGATTTTTGAGGAATGTTGCCCCCTGGCATTGACTTTTGCTACACTTCCCATGAAGTGGTAATACAAGACGGTGGTAGCCTACCTGTAATTGGACAGTTGCCTCCCCCTACTTTCCACCACAGGAGCAAGGATAAATATGGCAGAACTGCACCAACACCTCAGATCCCTACAAGGAACAGGACAAGAAGAAGAAGGACTGCCCTGCGGGACCCCTGACCTGCACCTGGACACTACACTCTGAAGAACTACATCAGCTGCACACTTGCGCTTCACCACTAAAAGGACTTTGCCTGTCTTCAACTGGTTCAAGAAGAGACACCCTGTTTGCTACAGGTAGAAAATAGCTGCACAGAGTCCGCTGCATCAAGCATGAAGAAACTGACAAGCTGACCCGTGGCTAGTGATAATTTTTCGAGCTGGAGTTCTAACTCTCAAGGAGCAACTCAGAGCTACTGGAACCTCGGGGTGAGTTGTGGACTCCCAAGGGACCTTCAAAGACCTTCTGGAAAAAGATCCAGAAGTTTGGAGAAGATTACAGAACTTTTAGAAAAAAGCTCCATAAGTGGACCGACCCGACGTAGTGGGTCAAGCTGGCTTCCATCAACCGTGACCCCACCTGACTTGTAGATTCATCCTGCGAAAAAGCTCCAGATCCCAAGACTACCTGGAATCCACCGGGGGCTCATGGAAAGGCAATCTGGCAACATCAACTCAAAATTGCCTTGCTTTGGAGGGTCGTCCGACATTGGAAAAGAAAAGCTCCCAAATTGTTGCTAAGTCCAAATGTAAAAAGTTGACCAATTCTTCCCGCACAGCATATCTGAAGACTGCTCCAGGGAGATTGGATCCAATTTCAAGTTCGTCTCGGACACCGATTTTTTTAATGAAAAATCATCTAAGTCCAAAGGTAGAATTCTTCACTGAGGTCCTCTGCGACAAGTATCCAAAGAGGTCTCTAGGGAGGTTGGATCCGACTTGCGACTTCGTCCCAGTGAAGAAACTCTTCAAGACAAAGACTAAGTCAGAAGGTAAAACTTTGACCAACGCCTCATGCTCAATATTTCCGAGCAAGGCTTCATTGTGGTCAGCCTCAAATTTGGACTTTACCCCTGTCAACTGCAACCAGATGTTCAGATTGGCACTTTTAGTTTCTATGCGCTAAAAAACATGTAGGGGGTAATTACGACCCTGGCGGATGGCGGTAATTTGGGGAAAGGTACTGCCAACAGGCTGGTGGTACCTTTTCCCAAATTATGACATTGGCGGTTTGGCTCAAGCCAAACCGTCAATGTACCACTCTGTTCGTCAGGGTGGTAACGGCCACTGGGCTGGAGACCTTGGTCTCCAGCCATGCAGCTGTCACAGTCCCACCCTCTGGATTATGACCCCATCTACCGCCATGGTTTTTGTGGCAATTGTACCGCCATGGCGGTAGGCACTATCAGTGCCAGGGAATTCCTTCCCTGGCACTGATAGGGTTCTCATACGCCCCCCTCACCCTCTCGAGAGTCCTCCCCACCTACCCCCACCCTCCCCCACACATTTACACACCCACACGTGCACACATATACTCATACACACATGCATACCCACATCCACCAACGCATGCACACATACATACACACACACCGCAACACACACTAACATACATTGTCGCACACACGCGTACACAGCACACAACATACATGTACACTCACATTTAGTCATTCACAAATGCATTCCCTGCGACTCACACCCGCATGCACGCAAACAGAAAAAGACACCCCCCACACAACATCCCCACACACGCACACCCCCACCCCTACTCTTGTCTGAGAATCCAACTTACCTGCTTGCTGGGGGTCCTCCGGCAGGAGAAGGGATGCGGCGTTGCTGCCAGCAGCAGTGTCCACCAGCAAAACACCACCAGGCCGTATCATGGAACATGATACGGTAGGCAATGTTTTGCTGGCGTGGGGAGCCACCTTACAGCCGTCCGCCACCATAACTGTCGACGGAATAACGCCAACCTTCTGGTGGAATTCCATCTACGTCATAATGCGGTTGGTGGCTGGTAGCCACTGCGACGGTATGTTGTCGGCCGTCGCCGTGGCTGTAGACGGCATTTACCGCCAATGTCATAATGAGGGCCTTAATCTTTCAAAATTCATATCTCCAGTTCACTTTATTGAATTTTTGTTGTTTCAGTGTCATTTTAAAGATAAAAATATCATCTATGTTTATAAATAGGAGTTTTTATTTCATTTTTTGTTTTCTTCTTATTTACTATTTTGTGATTGTTAAATGCTTTACACACCTGTTTCCTAAGTTAAGCCTAACTACCCGTTGCCAAGCTACCAAGGTCTGAGCTGGGATTACTTTTTTGAGACCTAACTGGACCTAGTGGGGTTAGTGGCCTACTGCTAAGTTTCGTTACTGACCTGCCCTTACCAATAATCCAATGTCCAATACCAGGCTGGAGTAGATGCTACAACTGTTGATGAGATAGGGAATAAATAACCTAAAGATCAACAGTGCTCACCCAGAGAGTTTCCATGGTCTAAGCAAACTAGTCATGTGTGCCATGTGTGCCTCAGTCAAAGTGCAGAATTCACATTGGTGTCTGAGAAGTCAAAGCAGAAGTCCATTGGGTGTGAAGTGTTTGAAGATAAAGAAAGATTTACAGAGAAGTCTATGTATTGTTGGCCAAGAACCTACTAGCAAGGCCATACAGAGAGGTACAGCGCTACTACACAATACAAAAATATACAGAAAATGGAGTGACAACACTAGGGCCCAGATTTAAGAAGCTCTAGCACCACATGAGCATGATTTTCTTTTACACTAATGTGCCATTAGGTTTCAACTTTGTAATCCCTTGTGCCACATTATGCCTGCACCAGGCATATTGTATGCAAGAGGGCGTTCCCCCATTAGGGGGGAGACAAAATGGCACAAAGAAATCTAAAAGATTCTTTGACTCTAGTTCCCTAACTACCGCCATGGTGCACCATATCTTAAATACGACACTGACATGGTGGCTTCAGGGGGGCGTTAAGGGGCACAAGAAAAATAGCGCTGCATTGAATGCTGTACCACTTTTCTTAAACATGTCCCTAAAGGTGGCCACAAACAGATACATAAAAGAGTGATAGCTCCAGAACAGTTGATGACAAAACATACTGTCATTAAACTTACCAGAGTCTCGAGAAGAAGAGTTCTATAGCCTCAGCAGCAGTTGAGGAGACCCAAGCAGAAACACAGGGGTTGTGCTTACTGAACTGTCCCAATACCTGAAGAGACACACCAGCAAAACTGGCGGTTACTCAGCACAGCTCCAGAAGTCTCCAGAAAGTGAAGGTCTCCAATGAAGTCCAAAAAAACGGTCACAGTTCCATACACTGATCAAGATGACCCAGAAGCCAGCATATCACAAGGATTTAGAGATGGTGTACTTCAACAAAATTCACCAAGATTGCCAAAAAAAGGGATTAAAAAAGGTGCATTTTCAGTCAAGAATCACAAATAGATGGTGAAACCATAGAGGGATTTGTTGAGAGACTGGATATGCTTATCAAACACTGCACTTTCGGTGAATAAAACAATGAAAAAGCAATACGTCCTAGAGTTTTTTATGGATGCCAGTCAGATTCATTCAGACGACTAATGCTAATAGAAACGCTTAGTGTGGCGAAAGTTCTTATGGCAGCCAGAACTGAAGAATGTGCCGATAGACAAGATGCTGACATGGAGGCCGGAGGTGCTAAAAGTGAGTTAGTTATGAACATTAAAAGCAAACAGAAACATAAAGCTGAAGGATACAAATTGACGTCTCCATGGAAAAAAGTTGTATTTCAGGTGTAGACTGCTCTTTCCACATAAAGGTAAATGCCTCCGATCAGACTGATATGCAGAGGCTGTGGGAAAGAGAAATATCTTGTAATGATTTTCAAGATGAAGTAAAAAGTAAGTGCATCATGGCAAGAAGACAAAATGCCACCTGAACGATCCATGTGAGGTTTGAGGTACGTCCACAAGGGCAAAAGGCAACATCAGTTGAGACAAATCAACACCAAATGAGGTTGATCATCATCTAAATCATCATCAAAAATTTCATCAGTATCAATATCAAGTGAAAACAAAGAAGATGACTGCACACTGTTGATGTTTACCTCAGAAAAATGTACACATTTTGGACTGGCTGCCTCTAAAGAAAAGTACCAGTGAAAGAAAAGTCAAAATGCAAAAGCGCAAAAGGCATTCAGACATTGTCCAGAGATTAGACTGAAAATAAAAGGTTGTTCAATACCTTTCATTATTGACAGTAGTTCGCCAATAAATATCATGCCTGAGGAGAAATACAATGAATTATCTCCATTGCCAACATTGAAAGCAAAAGTGTACACATAGACTGCACCAACACCGTTGTAAACTAAAGATTCATTTGTATTGACAATAACAAACAAAAAAACTAAAGTGAAAACACCCATTCACGTGATACAAGGTAAAGCGTCAAGTGCATGTATATTCAGTTTCAGCACAACTGATGACATGGGACTGATGTCAATGAACTTCAACATGAGTATCAATCATGAAATAGTGAGTTCCCTTCATGGTTTTATGGGCTAGGAGAACGAAATACTATGAAAGTACAGTTGCATATTAATGAGGACATCAGTCCTGTTGCCCAAAGACATAGAAGAATTACATTTCATTTACAAGAAGCTGTTGAAAAGTAACTCAAATCATTACTTAAACATAATAATATTCAGTGTTCTACTGCTCTGATGCCATGAGTTTCTCCCACGAGTGTAGTACCCAAAAAGGTCAGTGAAGAGGCTGTAGGCATCTGTGTGGCTAAGTGGCTAGTGAATAAGGCAATTGAAAGAGAACAACATCCAGTTCTGCACATTGCTGACATGATAACACAATTGAATGGTGAGAATGCTTTCTCTCCCCTTGATTTAAGTAAAGGTTATCCTCAGTTGGACCTCGAGGAGAATTGCAGGTACACTGCAAGATTTTCTACACATTTTGGTCTGTTTCAGTACAAATGACTAAGGGCCAGAGGTACTAAAAAGTGGCGCAGCACAGTGCTGTGCCAAAATTGGCAGTGCTGCAGTGCATTACTTTAGAAATGCAGGGATGCAACATATTTATTAGAATACAGTGCAGCACTACACTTCCCCCTGCTCTGGCACTAAATTTAGCTGCATGCACCAACGCAGGCATTCTTACATCACCGTGCAAGGATGTCTGCATTGAGGGGTTTGAGTGTTTATGTGCAGCAAGGTGTTCCTTCCTGCACATAAACAATCACTAAGCACACCCACAGCAACACCCATTGCATGCCTCTTCCACGCAAAGTGGCGCATGTGAAGGGGCCGTATTTAGAAGGTGGCATTAAGCCACAAAAAATGGCTTAACGCCACCTTCTAAATACGGCACAGGGCATAGCACCACCGGAGATTCACAGAAAGTGATGCTCAGGTGGCTCTAGGGGCTCCTAAATATGCCCCACAGCTTGGTGTGTCATCAACAGCAGAGATTTTTCAAGATGTCGTTCGACGTATCACACAGCCTGTCCTGATTGCTTTCAACTCTAGCAATCACATATTGTTTTTTAGAGCTACACAGAAGGAGCATGATAAAGCTCTCAGGCAAGTCTGTCATTTGCTTGTTGAATGCAGAGAAATGTGAATTATTTGTCCATATCTTTTCTGAAGGGGGCATCATAAAAGGTTCAGCTAAAGTGCAAGACTTGTCAACTGCCAATCCCCTGTAAGATATTTCCATGTTATGTTCATCCCTTGATATGGCCAGTTACTGTTCCAGATACATACAAGACTTTGGCACTGTGAGTACTCTATAGTACAGAGCTGATGAAAAAAATGTTTCATTTCATTGGTCAGGTTAATGAGAGGAAAGATTTAAGAGAATCAAACAAGATATTGAAAATGCTACTAAAATGGCATATTTCGATCCAAAGCTCCATACAGAAATTGCTGTAGATGGTAGCCCTGTTGGGTTAGGCACAATTCTTGCACTGCAAAGAGGACACTCAAAAACCTGAGGACATATTGTGGCATGCGCAAGCAATATTTGTCCAAGAAGGAACATTCTGATTCACAGTCTGAAAAAGAGAGTTTAGCAGTGGTGTGAGTTTGTGCTGACCATCCTTAGCAACCAAAAGGCCAAGATGCCTCCTCGCATTTAACACTGGGGTCTACGATTACAAGAGTACAACTACACAACTGTGCATCATTGAGGGGAAGATCAAAATCCGGCAGAGTATTTCTTCAGAGTGCCCAGACTGTGTCAAGGTACCTCTTCTAAGACAGCTGCAGCCTACATAAACGTTTATTCTGAAATCAAACACACCAGCTGTCATTTCAGTGGAACAAGTTGGCACTGCCATGAGTCAAGATAGTGAGTGTTAAAACTGAAAGACTATTACATATCAGTCATGGATCAACATACTTGATCCCTTGTCAGTGACAACCAGAAGTTTAAAAATGTCAAAGATGACCTGCCTGTTACACAAGAAGACATTATTCTGAGAGGTTCAAAAATTGTCATTCCAGAGACACTGACCCCACAGATAATTGATGTGGGCCATGAAGGACATCATGGAAACATTGCCACAAATAGAGATTTCTGATATCAAGTTTGGTTTCCTCATCTTGATAAAAGAGTTGAAAGAGTGTTAAAGACATGTCATCTATGCAACTGCCTATCATTCAAAACCACTCAAAGCCTCTCAAGTATGTCAGAGTAGAGAAGCATGAATGGGAAAAAATTGCTATTGACTTTTTTGGTCCTCTTGCCAATGGATATCACCTGATTGTTGATATGCCCTCCTGTTTTCAACTGATAGATGATCTTCCATCTTTTACTCAAGAAAAAGTCAACAAGAGATTGGACAGCATCTTTGCAACATGGGATATTATTGTGATTTTAAAATTTGACAATGGACACCTTTCAATAGTCGAGAATTCAGAGACTTTCTTGAGTCTATTTAACATGAAGCATCAGAAGAGCACACCTCATTGGCCCCAGACTAATGGACTTGTTGAATGTCTCAGGAGTAAAATAAAGAAAGCTGTTCAGCGTGCTGCATTGGAAAAGCTCAACCTCAAGACTGTCTTGAATTCTACCCTACATGTTTATCATTCAACTCCTCACTCTACCACAGGTGAAAGCCCTGCAATGTTGATGTTCAGGAGAGCAATGACATCCAAGTTATCTCAATGGACCAATGCAAGATCAAGAACCTAAAAAGAAACCTGTATAATAGACTTTGATCATAAGAGGAAAATGAAGGCCTATGCTGACAAAACACAACATGCAAAAGACATTGGCCCTCATTACAACATTGGTGGTAAGTGGCGCTTACCGCCATGCTGACTGCCGCAAACATACCATGACAGCAGCGGTATACCGCTACCTGTATTATGACCCACACATAGAAATCCACCACTATACAGTCACACACACAAGTCCGCCACACCAAAGGTCAGTGATAAACTGGTGGTACAAAAACCCACACCGTTACTCCAACATAAATACACCCACAGCATCATGACCCAGTTATCACTGTGACGGTCATTCAACTGTGGTAAAACATTGGCGGTACACACCGCTGCGCTCAAAATACACACACACTAACAAAACAACACCACATTGGACACTTCAAACTACACACACCTGACACACATACACACACTACACCCACACACCCACAACACTATAAAGCACACACCCACACTACTCGCAACCCTTTATGATCCGAAGATTTTGGCAAGTGAGAGAGAGACAAGCCAGGAGCACCTACTGAATCTGAGCCACAAAACTCCATCACCCATACACCATCCACGAACCTCACAGCACACACCCCAACACATCACCCCACACACCCTGACACATACCACTCACACTACACCCAGGGCACTACAAAGACACCCCAGGTTTTCAGAGGAGGAGCTAAGGGTCATGGTGGAGGAAATCATCTGGGTAGAGCCACAGCTATACGGATCACAGGTGCAGCAGACATCTATTGCAAGGAAGTTGGAGCAGGGTCAACGCCATGGGACAGCACCCAAGAACAAGGGATGACATCAGGAAGAGATGGAACAACCTACGGGGGAAGGTGTATTCCGTGGTTGCAAGACACCAGATAGCTGTACAGAGGACTGGGGGTGGACCCCCACCTCCTCCCCCACAATTAACAACAGGGGAGGCGCAAGTCTTGGTGATCAGGCATCCTGATGGCCTGGCAGGAGTAGCAGGAGGACTGGACACTAGTAAGTCAAATCTTCACTACTTTATCCCCCACCCTACCTGCGTGCCATCACAAACAACAACCCCTACCCATACCCCATCACCCCACCACCTCACACATACCCCACCATCAAAACCCACCCATCCCAATACCAAGGCCTACATGCAACAACAATGCATGGACACCACTCACAGACCTGCATGGATACACATCACCACAGCATGCACACCAATCACAACTCACACAAGCCAAAGTTGCCTTGCTAATAACAACCATAGAGGAAAACATATCAATGCACAAGATGGCACACGCACAAACAATAACACTGCATTTACATCCCCACAGGAACCCCACTCAACGTCACCGGAGAGGAGGTGCCAGCCACTTCAGACTCCCCCCAGAAGAGGCGCACAGTGATGACAGCAGCTTTGCATGCCTGGATCATATGACCAACCTAGCCCATCAGGGACCTCTGGACAGTCAGTGACCCAGGCACAGTCTCACCCCACCACAGAGCTTCCCCCCTCAGGAAACACCACAACAGCACCCATCCAGCTGGCCCATCCTTCTGTCCCCAGGACACGTCAATCAGCAGTGTGTCCACTACTTCAGGGACTCCAGGCAACTCCACAAACACAGGACAATCAGGGACCTGTGGTCAGTGGCAGTGGGCACACGGTTCAGGGGACAGATGCACGGGACAACAGGGAAGCTTGGAGGACAGGCCCAGGGAATCGACTCTCCCGAGGCACTCACCAACATCCTGGGAGCATACCACCATTCCCAGGAGACCATGGGCCAGATACTGGCCAAGTTGCAGGAGACCCAGTGGCTGCAGGAGAGACAGTACCTGGGGATCAGGGAGGGCCTGAGGTACATCCACACCACCCTGGTCACCATTGCAGGTGTGCTGGCAGACATGGACAACAGCATGAGGGAGCCAGTGGCACACCAACGGGCCCCTGACACTAGCCAAACCACTGATGCTAGTGGACAGGAGGCCCTGCCACAGGAACAACAGGCTACCAGCACCCCACCCCCTGCAGAAGGAGAACTACCACACAAACGGTCCCTGGAATCCAGGCAGAAGCCAGAGAACATTGCCAAGACCCCCGTCAGGAAATGACTCTCTTGTTTGTCACCCTTGTGTCCCACTCTGTCACCCTGCCCACCTTGAAATGCCATTGCTCCACTTCCTATGCCCCCTTGGACAATGCACCTGTGATACAAATAGACTGGACTCTAACCTGGACTTTCCTCCATCAGCAACCCAGCACTTTGCAATACCCCCTGCACTTATTAGCAGCTAAATAAACACCCTTGGAACAAAATCAAATATGGAGTCTGTCAATTGTTTGACAAATGTATTAGTTTCTAAAACTGTAAACATTGCAATTCAAATGTACTGTAATGTTTACATAGGTATAACCTGTAGTGGGGGCAGCAGTAAACACACCAGGAGCCAGATTGGGGCACAGAGATCTGAAAATAGAAATGCCAAAGGGTACACTAAGTGGCCATATAAATAGGGAATTCAGGCTGCCATGTTCAATGTCCAACACAAAACTACAATGGAAGGTGAAGTTATAGTGTCTTACCTGTGTGTCACTGGAAGTACTGTTGAATTAGTGTAGTTCTGTTGCCCACATCTTCTTCCTCTGCCTCCTCTTCGTCACTGTCCACTGGCTCCACCACTGCCACACGACCATACCCAGACTCATCCTCATGCAGAAAAGCCACCTGGCATCTTAAGACCAGGTTGTGCAACATGCAACATGCAATGATGATCTGGCACACCTTCTTGGGTGAGTAGTACAGGGATCAACCTGTCAGATGGAGGCACCAGAATCTGGCCTTCAGAAGGCCAAACGTTTGCTCAATGATCCTCCTTGTTCGCCCATGTACCTCATTGTAACGTTCTAGCCATGAGAGGTTGGGGTAACCAGAGTCACCTGCAAATATCGAGGGATACCTGTTAGCTACACATGCACCCTTAGGGCCAAACCCACACCCATACACCTACATCAACTGGGTTGGCACCATGGGCTCACTTATTAGCCACACCCGGTACCTCTGGAGTTGGGACATCACATATGGGATGCTGCTATTCCTCATGATAAAGGCATCATGCACAGAGCCAGGATACTTGGCATTGACATGGGAGATGTACTGGTCCACCAAACACACCATCTGCACATTCAGAGAGTGAAAGCTTTTTCTATTTCTGAACACTTGTTAATTTCTCCGGGGGGAAGGAACAAATGCAATATGTGTACCATCAATCCATCAATGGCACCAATGATGTTGGGGATATGTCCCAGTTCATAGAAGTCAGCATTCACTGTGGCCAAATCCTCCACCTGGGGGAATACAATGTAGCTGCGCATGTGTTTCAGCAGGGCAGACAACACTCTGGTCAGCACGTTTGAGAACATAGGCTGTGACTATTCCTGATGCCATGGCCACTGTCGCTTGGAAGGAACCACTTGCCAGGAAATAGAGCACTGACAGGACCTTCACTGGAGGGGGATACCTGTGGGGTGGCGGATAGCTGAGATCAGGTCTGGCTCCAATTGGGCACACAGTTCTTGTATTGTGGCCCTATCAAGTCTCTAGGGTAGGATAATGTGCCTGTCCTCCATTGTCGCCAGGTCCACCAGGGGTCTGTACACGGGGGATGTCTCCATCTCCTATCCTCAGTGGTTGAACTCTAGGGTGAAAAACGGTGAGCAGAAGGTCATAGTCACACATATTTCAACATTAATATGCATTTTTTGCTTTACAGAAACAGTATGTGAACTCATAAGTCAGTTGATGTGTCAATGTCTGCTGTGACGCAGTTAGGTGCCATGGCTTTTGCGCCCCTGAAATGGCGGCTGCCTGACCTGTGAGGAGGGACAAGTGGAAATGAGGTAATTCCACTGGTGCTCTTGCGGTCGACGACCGCCGTGCAACTCCGCATTGGTTATCATTGGGCTCTATGGGTTCCAGGAGCCAATAGCGATGTACGCCGTCAGTGACAGTAAGCACCGCCGCAGACGTGACCGCCATTTTATATCTGTGCCCTCACTTGCTACCTGGCCTTCAACAGGAGAGGACCTACTCTGCAAGTGCTGTTGTGACCTGTGTCTGGAAGCGACAATGGCTCGAGTGTCTGGGGAAAGGGCCCCTGCCTTCACTTTGGAGGAGCTGGAGAGACTGGTGGATGGGGTCCTACCCCAGTACACTTTACTCTGTGGTCCTCCAGACAAACAGGTGAGTACACTGTGAGCATGATGCGTGGGCCATGAATGTATAGATTCCTCTGTGTTTAAGCCTCTTGTGGGGTGGTCTGAGGGGTCCTGGGCAGAGTGCTGCATGTATGGTGGGCAATTTATGTGCATAAGGGATGGGGGGGATATGTTGGGCCATGAGTATAACAGTCCGGACGGTATGACTAATCCCTTTTCTGCTGTTTTTTTCCTGTAGGTCAGCGCCCATCAGAAAAAGGGTATTTGGCATGGCATAGCCAAGGAGGTGCGGACCCTGGGGGTCTTTGACAGGCGGAGCACCCACTGCCGCAAACGGTGGGAGGACCTGCACCGCTGGGCAAGAAAGACGGTGGAGGCCCAGCTGGTGCTGGCCTCCCAATGAGGAAGGGGTGCCCATCGTACCCTGACCCCCTTGATGTTCCACATCCCGGTGGTGGCCCATCCGCTGTTGGATGGACACTTGAAGGCATCAGCGCAGCCACAAGGGGGTGAGTACAGATTCTGAATCATGACGTTGTGCACGTTAAGGTATTACCTGCGTGGGGGAGGTGGGCTGTGGTGCCCCTAGGCCAGGGAGAACATGGCAGGGTATGTTCAATGATGGGCAAGCTCAGATGCACTCCAACCCCAATAATGTTAGTGGGCATCTACTTCTGGGCAGGGTCCTGTGGGTTTCAGGTGTGAAGCTAATGGCATTAGGCATTGTACCCCATGGGCTGGTGACTAGCATTGTAACTGATAGTGCATGGCCTAGTGCATATGGCTGTTCCCTGTGAGTTGTGTACGTCAACCGTAGTGCTGTTGCTGGCATTGACCAAGTGTAATCTCTGTCTCTCTCCCCCCTTTTTGTTTTGACACCCTGTCCTTGTGTGCATTAGCATCATCTGGCAGAGGAGCAGAGGCACCAGTGACAGAAGGAGCTGCATCCCACATGGGTCTGGAGGCCAAATCCACCGACGGTGAGGGCACCAGTGGGATGGAGGGCGAGGGGAGCACCACGATGGAGACAGGAGGGGACAGTACAGACAGCGACACCGCCTCCGATGGAAGCTCCCTGGCGGTGGCGGACACCTCTGTGGCCACCCCAACTACAGGTACAGCCGCCACCCCATACCAGCACCGCCCTCCCAGCAGCCCTTTAGCATGTTTCTCGTGCCCGCTCACCCAGGAGGGTGAGCATCTCCTTCGCCCCAGGCACCTCAGGCCCTGCCCTAGTCAGCCCTGCTGCCCTCAGTGAGGAGGGTATTGACCTCCTGAGATCCCTCTCTGTTTGGCAGTAACCCATACTGAATGCCATCCAGGGTGTAGCAGGCCATTTGCAACAAACAAATGCATACCTGGAGGGTATTCACTCTGGCGTGGCGGCCCAACAGAGAGCATTCCAGGCTCTGGCCAACACACTGATGGCAGCCATTGTCCCTGTCTCCAGCCTCCCCACTCCAACTTCCTCTACCCAGTCCCAATCCCTTCAACCCCAGCTTATCCCAAGCACACCTTTAGACAAGCAATCACCCAAATCAACACACTGAAGTGGCTCAGGCAAACACAAGCACCACACTTCATCTCACAGGCAGTCACACAAGCACCATCCACATGCAGTCACACCAACATCCACTGCCTCCATTGTGTCCCCCTCCTCCTCATCGTCCACCTCCTTCCCAGTAGCATCTCCACTCACACCTGCATGCACTACATCCTCATCCACTACCTCCATCACCAGCACGCCTATCACTACATGGCCCTCACTGGCAGTCACCACCCCCACGTCCATGCACACGTCTCCTGTTTCCTCTCCCACTGTGTCTGTGACCCCTCCTCCCAAAGTACACAAACGCAAGCTCACAGACACCCAACAGCCATCCACCTCACACCAGCATCCAGCCCATGCACCTGCACCCAAACACAGCAGACTGTCACCTCCTACAACCACTGCCTCTTCCTCCACTCCCAAACCTTCACCCTCTTCCCGCCCCAGTGTCCTAAGAAGCTTTTTCTCACCAACATAGACCTATTCCCTACCCCTCCCCCCCGTCCTTCACCTTGGCCTGGGTGGCCAAACCCAAGCCCAGCACCCCAGCCACTGTGTCCACTGTGGTTTCTGCAGCAACTGCAGGTGTGAGGGGCTCCAAGGAGTCACCCATCAGCCCAGCCAGTGTGCCAGCACCACCTGCCAAGGCCAAGAAGGGTCCGCCACCTAGCAAGGACAAGAAGGGGACACCAGCCAGCAAGGGGAAGGAGGCACAACCAGCCAGCAAAGGCAAGAAAAAGACACCAGCTGGCAGAAGCAAGGAGGCACCACCATCTGCCAAGGGCAGGAAGGGGCACACAACACCAGCCATGGAACTTCAGCCATCCGAGGCTGCAGGTGAAGGCCTGAAGACTACCACCACCATGGCCAGCACTGCCACCTTCACCGCGGCCAGCACCGCCACCTGCACCGCGGCCAACATCGCCAGCAGCACCACTGCCAGCAGCAGCAGCCTCAGTGGGCAGCTGTCCGAGGCTGCAGGTGAAGGCCTGGAGGCTACCACCAGCACTACCAGCACCACCACCTGCAGCGCAACTGGCATCCACTGAGTAGCCGTCACCGCCAGCGAGCAGTGTGTAGTGGTGACTACATGGGCTGCAGTGCATCCTGGCCCATGCAACACCTGTCGGTGTGACACACAGGTGAGAGACTGTGACTTTGCCCCATCCAAGATGAAGCACACTGGGGACAAGGCCCCCTCCAGAACCAGTGGAAGAAGGCATCCACTCAGCCCTTCTATCCCAGGATGAAGCACACTGGGCACAAGGCCCCCTCCAGAACCAGTGGAAGAAGACATCCACTCAGCCTCTCCTTGCCAGGGTGAAGCACACTGGGCATAAAGCCCCCTCCAGAACCAGTGGAAGAAAACATCCACTAGAGAGACTGTGGCTTTGCACTCTCCAGGACCAAGCAGTGGGCAAACCACCCACTTGAGAGACTGTGGCTTTGCACTCCCCAGGACCAAGCAGTGGGCAAACCACCCACTTGAAAGACTGTGGCTTTGCATTCCCCAGGACCAAGCAGTTGGCATGGAGCCCCCTCCAGGCCAGTGGCATCGTACCATCTTCAAGGTAAGGTGCCCCCCCATTCCCCATCCCCCTGAGGTGCTGTGTGTTTTCGACTGATGCCCCTCCGTATTGAGGCAGGAGTCAAGTGTGGCCTTGGCCTATATGTTTTGGCCCAGTGGGCCACGGACATTTTGGAGTGGGCATTGTCCCTCCTTTTGTATATATTGTATATATTGTTCATACTGTTTATTGATTTAAGTACGTATTTTTCTAAAACTGTACTATTACACTCATTTTACTGCATTCATTTTGTTCCTGGTGTATGAGAAGGTACACCAGCATTGAGAAAAAGTGCAGCTCGGGATCCATGGCGTCATGGCTCTTCCTTGAGTGTCGAGAGGTGAGTCGTTTCCCTTCAGTGTTCTGTTTACGATGTTCTTTTGATGGCGTTGGTACCACCCCGGAAAAGCTGGCAGATAGGCGTGTTGTAATGCAGTGGGAGGTACATTGTCTTCTGTCTGGCTGTTGGCCGTTACCACTGCAGTGTTTGTTGCTACTGCCGTGGCGGTCGGTATGTTAAAGTGGCTGCTTGTGTTGGCAGTTTCCGCCGTGGTCATGATTCTAATTTTTTTTACTGCCGGCCTGTTGGCGGTGTTACCGCCACTTTATCACCGATCGCCAGGGTTGTAATGAGTGCCATTGTCTTTTCAAAAGGAGATCAAGTGCTCATCTGTGAGCCGAGAAAACACAAGTTTGATGCTCTGTTTGATTCTGAGTCATTCCATGTTGTAACCAGCAAAGGACACATGGTGACTGCCCAATGTCTAGGGCAATGCATTATGCAAGATTCCTCACATTTCACACATGTGAAACATCAGATACTATTGTCAATGCAGAGATTGGTTCGGAATGTACATTTGGAAAACCTCAGATTGCTGTTGCTTCTACATCACCAATGCAGGTCATGGACACTCCTGTAGCTTATTCTCAGTATCAGAAGACACAATGGAGATGAGTATTCAGAGTGCCACAAAGGCTCATCGAAGCGGTATTATTATTGTGTATATATTTGTAAAAAAAAAATCATTTTTTTATTCAACAGAAGGGGTGATGTGCCATGTCTGTATGAATGGCCTAACCCTTTTCACTCCTGAAGGACTCCATAGAACTGTGACATAAGTGTGACAATGTGGTGAAGTGAATGAAGTTTTAGAATGTTGATTTTGCGCTTACACACAGACGAATATAGCCATGTAATACATAACTCCATGTGGCATAGTCATTGGCAGGTACCCAGGCTGGGGAAGACGCTACATGGGTGAGGGAGAGGAGGGAGGAACATAGGAGGAAGGTACAAATTGAGAAATGGGTGTAAAGAGGGTTATGGTATGGAAGGAATGCAGTAATGAAGAAAAAGTACAGGGAAATGCCCTACATGAATATGTCAACAGGGGGAGGAATCAATCCTGTTTGAGGAGGTTCCTCCTTCATTGCAACATTTTGGTAAAAGTCTAGACTCCATTGGACACTTTCTCAAAACTGCAAAGACAAGGAAGTTGCAATGAAGCATTGGTGCAATTGCAAGGAGGGTGCAGCTTCCTATTTAAATAACACAAGAATTTTACTTAAAGTACAAATTGTACATGTATTTTGAATGTAGTGTTAACTCAGAAGCAGAAGGTGCTCAAGTTTGTTTTATGTCTGTCCATGGGTGTTTCTTAGTGCTTGCTGGAGAGATGTTATTTCCAGCATGTGTGACACAGACTCAGCTTTTGGGCACAATTGTATTGATGGTAGTGCAAAAAACTTTCAAATGTGGTATTAACAATGTAGTAGCATAAACCCATCTTGAAGGATTAACGTATGTCACTGATTTTGTTATTTAGCAAAGGGAATTTATGATTAACTGGTTTAGAACTATGGGGTCAACATCAGAAGGTAAGAACACAAATTCTGGCACTAAAGCATTCTACAATGAGTACATTAAATATATTTGGTACACCAGTGAGTGAAATATGCAAATGCTCTATGAGTTCCACACAGAATAGAGAAGAAATCTGTATCCAGCCATGGTGAAAGAGAAGGAAATCAGAGACAGGCACTGCTTAGCAGAAGATAGAATGGTTTATGAGCTCCACCCAGAAACAAAGAAGTGACATCCACTGAATGGTACACTAAAAGCTTGGCAGAACGTACCCCAGAGAATGGGTATTGGAACATTTTTGGTGGAGTATAGGAGTATACACAAAAGTGAAAGTGGTGTGACCCAGTGAAAATTCTATTGTACCTCCTCCAGAACAAAAGTGGTGCAGTTCACTGAAATGCACACTTTAAGAACAGAAGACAAAATTATCTATAGTCCACTCAAAGTCAAAAATTTATGATTTTCAGCAATTATATTATAACAATTGCTCCAAATACAATTGCTACAAATCTAAATGTATGAAAAATACATAAATTCAAAGTACTTACCAAAATACATTCTGTTAGAAATTGGGTTGTTGGTTGAAGGGTGTTGATCCATATTCAAGCAACAGCTGCAAACTCGGCCAGGGTGACCCACAAATTTCACTAAATTAATGTGTGCTTAACTTTCTGGTTGCTTGTCTTAAAAGCTATGAAGCTTAACTTAGAGGTAACGTGTTCAGTATTTATGTATTACAAAACAACATAGATCCAATCGGAAAAACCTTTCAATGTCTAATCTAATTCCAACAACTCACATAGCATAAATACAAAGACCACAATTTCAAAAATATAACAGTTTATATTCATTACTCCATAAAACATTATTGAAATATGTATTAAATATAAATTTCAATTCTTACCATTTTGAAAATCAGTAAGAAGGACAGAGCATAGTGCAATAGAAACGTGCTTGTGATTTACAGATAAGACACAACACCAAATCCCCACACATCAAATAACACTTTCATTTTAAAAAGCCTATTGGTTGACCATTCCTTCAGATTGATTCGATGTTTTTCCGTGTTGGGGTTCAAATCCCCATTTTAGTCCTCCTCTCAGTTTAAAAAACAATCCAGGCTATAGCATTAGTGTCGATGTTTCAACCCCACAAGAGTTCTAGGGCCAATTCTGGGCTCCAAACAGGGACTTACTCAGGACTAATGGGTAGGAAACGTATAAATAAATACAAAATCGAATCTCAATATTGTATTGTGGTACTACTTAAAATCCCATGCTATATGGAATCAAGTATTTATGCAGCACACAAACAGTAGCAAAGTGAAAACACAGCACAATAACATTCCCACAGCATTTTAGGAAAATGGAGTAAGATGTAATATATTCTTTGACATTAAAACAGAAAAAATCCAATCAGAAGAGCCAGAGAAATTACATTTTACAGCCCTTAGTTAAAACTAGAGCCTAAAAGATCAAAGCACCAACTGCAGACATTTAGTTGCGCAAGACCGGGTCAAAGCTGAAAAATATGGCCCGATCGGGGAAGCGCTGTCACTGCCGGGAGGCCGGGGAAGAGAGCCACATAACAAGGCAGGAGCCCTTTAAAAGAACTTCGCGCTCCCGCCGTCGCGGGAAGCGCTGTCACTGCCGGGAGGCCGGGGAAGAGAGCCACATAACAGGGCAGGAGCCCTTTAAAAGAACTTCGCGCTCCCGCCGTCGCGGGAAGCGCTGTCACTGCCGGGAGGCCGGGGAAGAGAGCCACATAACAGGGCAGGAGCCCTTTAAAAGAACTTCGCGCTCCCGCCGTCGCGGGAAGCGCTGTCACTGCCGGGAGGCCGGGGAAGAGAGCCACATAACAGGGCAGGAGCCCTTTAAAAGAACTTCGCGCTCCCGCCGTCGCGGGAAGCGCTGTCACTGCCGGGAGGCCGGGGAAGAGAGCCACATAACAGGGCAGGAGCCCTTTAAAAGAACTTCGCGCTCCCGCCGTCGCGGGAAGCGCTGTCACTGCCGGGAGGCCGGGGAAGAGAGCCACATAACAGGGCAGGAGCCCTTTAAAAGAACTTCGTGCTCCCGCAGCGCGGGACGCGCGCGGGCGGCGCCCGGGCAAAGCCCGGGCCAAGGGCGGGCCCGTCCTGCACCCGTCATCGCCCGGAAGAGGCCAGGCTGGGCCCACTCTCTTTCATCTACTGCCTAAAATACACCAAGTAAGCTAACTTACATACTTCAGGTATTCTATAACTTTACAGGTACTATGGGGAAAAGGAAAGCTGCTGACTCACTAGGTCCTTTGACAGATAGCAAAAAGCAGAGAAAGCGCACTGCTAAACCGGTCACTAAGCCAAAAAAAACCTTTGAGGAGATAGATCAGTTGTTTGAGGAGGTTGAGGCAATTTTAAACTGTTCGCCTAATCATAACGGTGCCTCCCTCGGAAAAAATGCCCTAGTTCCTCCAGGGAAGATACAAGACTATTTTAAGAAAAGGTCAAAAGATCAAGACCTGGACCCAGGGTCGAGTAGAAACAGTGCAATCATACTAACAACACACCTGCTATCCATCCCCCCCTCAAATGCTATAACAAACACAACAAATGCATTGGTGCACAGGAGCGGATCTCCCCACGTGGGAACAGTGGGTAACATTCTAAATCCTGCTATACCACTGAGTCCTGCGACTAACCTGATCCCGAATATTCCTTGTAGAAACCGGTTTGAGGCCCTAGCCGAGGACGACGAAACTCCTAGAGGTTTTGATATAATATCAGATGATACCAACAAAGAGATCATCCAGAGTACCCCGAGACAAGTCCCTGTCTCCCCCTTAACGCATCCTGTCACCGAGCCTAGTAATGCCCTTATACTTCAGAGAATAGAAGAAGTTAGATCCCTGGTTCTACAAATGGCCAAATGTTTCCGAGAGAGCTTAGAGTGTGGATGCAAGTGCAAATATAGGGATGAAGAGGCGAATTTAGATCATACCATGCCAGATTCAATACTAACAACTCAGCTTGCACAGGGGGGCCAGGTAAACGATCATCAAAAGGAGAAGTCAAATCGGGTCGGCCTAGATGGGAACGCAACACGCCTAGAATTCAACATCACACAGGCGAGCCGACATCGCAAAAGACCACTAGATGAGGGGGATACCATGGGAAATCACATTGCTATTAACAAACTACCCTCAGGGCCCTCAAACCACCCGCCAGCAAAGAGCTGCAAACAGACTGACAACTTCCCTCCTAGGAGATCCAATGCTATTCCTAACGACAACGACCCATTCGCTCCCAAATATGCTCCCGGTTATCCTAATGTCCCCTCTCTTCAGAGGACATCTTACGAACCAGTCCAACTGCCAAAACCCCAATGTCTCAAGCCTGGAACTAATACTCTCTTCTTGAAACAAGTCCCGAAATTGCCCCCTGGAGTCAGTGAGGACCATGAGTCCAGGGCTAACAAAGTAATCCACTGGTTACGACACCAAAGGAACTGTCTATCAGTTATACGTTCAGATATTTGTAACACTAAGCGGTGGTGTCCCTCAGGATCAACACACGATGTAATTTCAATTGAGTTCCATAACAGATCTCTGGTAGAAAACCTTGTTCTGTTCAATGACCGAACTCTTCATCTCATGGAACAAAAAAGGGGGCACATCACCTTAGAGACAGCACCGGAAACAGAAGGCCAGCTACAAACTCCTGATTACGTACGTAACAATTCAATCAGCAAACAGTCCAGGCATGCCAACACTATTTGGTCTAACCCGGCATGACTGGCAACAGCCCAGGGACCAATTCCCGGCACTAGTCTAACGGAACTCAGTCCGACGATTTCTGATGGTCCCACTGATACAGAGCTGACTCCCGAGAGACTGAACCAACAGCCACCAACCCCGGTCCTTGAGAAAAAAGGCATATCAATCATGACATGGAACCTAGCAGGCCTTGGGAGGAAACTAGACGATAATGACTGGTGCTCGTATATTAATACCCAAGACTTATGTCTTTTCCAGGAAACATGGTCCAAAGAGCCGACTACCCTAGACGGGTTTCTTTCCTTCAATGTGGCTGCTCAACCCTCGACAAAATTGACGGGCAGAGCTAAAGGAGGACTTCTGATGCTATTAAACAAAAATGTACAGTGCACATACAAGATTTTAAAGTTCGATAGCCCAGATCTGATGGGGCTACAAATTACGTTCCAACAGGACTTTACTATAACATTTGTCAATATTTACGCCCGCTCGGTTTCGCGAGGGGCTGAGTCACCAGTCTTAAAACAGCTTCTTGACTTTTTAGATACCCTGCAATCAACTTCTTACTTAATAATAGCAGGGGATGTAAACTGCACCTTTGAACCTTCTCCGATGCTAACTGGTCTCACAGAGGATGAAGATGAAACATGGGGGATTGCCCAGTTGACTAGTGACAATAACTGTGTTAACTCTCATGTAGCTACCCAATTGGCATCCCTTTGTTTGAAACATGGTCTCAGGGCATGCAATGGCCGTATGCCCTCTGACCTGGATACTGCACCCACCTTCAAACGTGGCCCAATTACAAGCGTAATTGATTACTTTCTAGTGGATGTGAGACTGTGGCCCTTTCTGGATGATATGAAGGTGGACGTCAGAACTGAAAGCGACCATTATCCCCTGCTACTTTCTATGTCAGGTGACGTGTTTGTTAGGACTTCAAACAAACAAACTACCTTGGTCCCTATTTCTACCATGAACATCACATCCACAAAGGTCAGGTGGCCAAAGGTCCAGTCAAACCCTTACCTGTTAAGTGAGATTTATCAGGCCTTTGTAGATATCCTAGCCCCATACAGAGATCACGATTCCAATGATATCCCCTTCCTATCTATACATGAAAATATGATCACAAGATTACAACGCATATTTTATAGGAAGGTCAGGGCAAGACATCAAGGAGCTACCTCTAATACATGGTTTGACGAGTCCTGCCATATGGCCAAGAAAGGACTAAAAGGTGCCCTTTTGAACGGATCCCACGGGGAAATATTACTAGCCAGACGGTTATACAAAGAATCCATCACTCGAGCAAAAAAAACCTGGGAAGATAAAACTTGGCAGAGTTTAGTGGATGCTACTCAATCTAACAACAATAAATTGTTTTGGGAACTGTTAGGCAAACAAGAGAAAGAGGGTAGGATTGGTGTGAGAAGCCATATACAGCCAGAAAAATGGGTTGACCATTTCTCTGGCTTATACAGAGAAATTGAAACTCCTACAACCTTAATTACAGGGGAAGCAGGCCAAGACCTTCCATCTACCCCTGATGAGAATTGTGGCCCAGCCCCTCTTGTAGGGGGAACACAGGGTTTTAAGAGCTATATCTGTTTTACCACCAAAGAAACAGCCAATGCTATTGGTTCCTTAAAACTTGGGAAAGCCCCAGGCCCAGACAAAATTCCAGGGGATCTCTACTCGTCAGAACCATTAGTCTGGACTTGGTATATCAATACACTCTCTAATAAAATTGCCGAAGGGGGGCAGATCCCCATGACATGGAAGGGAGCAGAAATTATCCCCATCCATAAAAAGGGTGACGCCAACCTTCCGACAAATTATAGACCAATCAGTTTAATTGACAACATCCAAAAAAATTTGCCAAACAACTCCTAGGTAGATTAACCAATTGGGCCAAAGACCAGAATATTCTTTCGCCTCTCCAAGCTGGTTTTCGCCCAAAGACCAGTACAGTGGACCAGGTTTTTAGACTGGCCATTCTGTACTGGAAGTACACAGCTCTTGCCAAACACCCATTATACATTGCCTTTGTCGACCTGAGATCAGCATTTGACTTGGTCCCGAGGGAAAAGTTGTGGGAAGTGTTACAAAAAATAGGGACTCCGGCCAATTTAATCCAACTTCTAAAGCGGTTGCATGAGGATACATATGCGCAGGTGAGATGGGGGAACCTAGGCGAATTAACGGACAAAATCCCCATAAATAGGGGTGTTCGCCAGGGTTGTGTATTGGCACCATTTTTATTTTCTATTTTTATTAACGAGGTTGTACAGGTTTTAATGACGTGCCAGAATGATGCCCCCACCCTATGCGCTCAAAAAGTTCCAATCCTTCTCTTTGCCGATGACTCTCTCCTTATTTCTAAATCCCCCATGGGCCTTCAAACTCTTATCAACAGATTTAACTCCTTCTGTTGTGACTACGGCCTAGAGCTAAACCATAAAAAGACCAAGCTAATGGCATTCCGCTCAGGAGTGCGGAAGAAATGCACTATCCACCTAGAAGGGAACCTCCTGGATAAAGTACCCTCCATCGATTACCTGGGTGTAAGGATTGCTGACAATTTAAATTGGGGAGAACAGATTAATAAAAGTGAGGGTCGTTTGCAGCATGGTGCGGCTTCAATCCTGCGCTTTTACAGTGGCACGACAGCAAAAACCGTCTCCCCGGCAATTAAGATCTACATCGCCAGAGCACAGGGCGCTGCCGCATACGGAGCAGAGGTTTGGGGTTTTTCTGACTGTAACAGGCTCACTATTAGTGAGAATAGTTTTGCGAGGTCTCTGTGTGCTTGTCCTCCTAGTACTCCACTGCTACCTCTGTTCTTAGACTTAGGCCTGAGACGCATAGCCGATCTGATCATCCTAAGACCATTATTATATTGGATACGACTATGGACCAACCCCGAACTAGACGTTTATAAGTCCTCACTCCACGACCTGCTTATGTGCCCCAATTCAACTTCTATTCCCTGGGTCAAACATGTATCCAGTTGGTTCAACAAACTCGGCCTAAGCCACTTTTGGGAGGAACCCCATAAATTAGAAAAGGCTCATTCTATTGCGCTAAAACGCATATATTGGTCCCATGTATATAACGATCATATTACTCATAGAACTCATGGCACTTTAACAAATCGTTTTACAGATTTTAAATGGTATCCACAATTTGAACCCTATCTAGACAATATACCTGACATTCTTGGCAAAAGCTTATATGCCAGATTCCGTTTCGGGTCGCTGCCATTGAAGACATTGATGTGCAGATGGGGTACAAAAACAGATACAAGTACATGCCCAGCCTGTGACGCAAAACCAGAAACGATTGAGCATTTCATGTTTTTTTGCCCTGCTTATTCTCTTCCCAGGTCTAAGTGGATCTGTCATATCTGCCGCGATATGGGGATAAGAGATTGTGCCTCTGCTTTGCGGATTTTAAAAAGTCATCATTCCACGGTTTTAATACTTGCTGTCAGTAAATATTTATTAGTAGCATGGCGAATACGAAATTCCATCGCAAAGACTGTGTCTTAATTAGAGCCTTACTTTTATTCTTTATTCTCTTACTCTTACAAGGATTATAGGAAAGGGGCTGAAATCGTATTATGTGTATTATGTGTCCTGAGAATTCTTTTAATTATAGTATGCTCAGTAACCTATGTTCCACAATTTCTATTTATGTTTTATAATATAATATTTTTATTATTACTGGTTTTATCCTTATTTATTATTATTGTATTTTCGCTTTGATGATTGACTGATCGAATAAAGCATGTGTCAAACCATGGCCGATCATTAAGAAGCACTGGCCAGATACAAAAAGTGGATTGGGCCTGGTCAGTGCTTACCTTCAGACTTAGAAGAAATTTTGAAGAAAAGGTTCTGAGAAAATAAAATGTTAGTGCTGCAAGGCTAATGGTGGTATCCAAGGAGGTGGCGTTGTCGTCAGGGAGCCACTGGATAAAGCCACAGTGGATATTTCAACTTTCAGACTTAGGGCCTGATTTAGTTCTTGGCTGACGGGTTTCTCTGTCATGATGGAGACAGATTTCCTGTCCGCCAAAATATAAATCCCATAGGATGAAATGGGATTTATATTTCGGTGGACGGGAAATCTGTCACCGTTGTGACGGAGTAACCTATCTGCCAAGAACTAAATCAGGCTTATTCACTTTCTCAGAAGTTGAAAATCTCCACCAAGACCAGGAAGAAGTCTGCAGCCGACAAGACCTCCAGGTGGCTGAATGCTGCTTTGGCAAATGACCGCTGAACAGTATTTTGTGTTGGGGAGGAAAACGTTGAGTCAGCTACCATGAAGTCAGGCTGACCGGTGGTGTACCTTGGACAGATAGATGAGCAGGTTTGTCCCAGTCTTCCCTTCAGAGCAGTTTTTAGCCAAAAATGTTCCAAGTCTCAAGTTTTGAACTTTAGCTATTGGGGCACATTTAACACCACAACCAAGGGTCCAAGACTGGATGAACACCACTTGGGGATTCAGGGCTCACTCAGGCTGGGTCCAGGTGTACGTTCAATATCATGGCAGCCTGTTATGTCCCTATGGATCTACACGGGAGGCCAGCAAACTAGCCCTTGGAGTCACTCTGATAGCCCTGGGTTTAGGTGAAGAACCAGGGCTCAAATAGCAGGACAGGCCTCTGAGGGTTTAAGACAAGCACAAACTAGCAGGGTAGTCCTTTCTGGTGCAGCAAAGCAGTCTTGTGGAGAACACAGTGAGGCACAGCAGCAGGAAGTCCTTCTGCAGGCCTAGAAAGTGAACTGGAGAATGGATCTGAGGGTTCATTGTATACCTGGTGCCTTCTTTGAAGCAGTAGAAGTTTTCAGAGATTTTGCTTCAAAGTATGTGGAATTTCCTGATTACTCTGCCCTGAATACAGGTTGGTTGCAAGCACAATGTAGTTTACAAGTCCTTTGAATGAAGGAAGAGATCAGCCTATTCAGTTGCAAGTGGGGTTGTGCCCAGCTCCACCCCATATTCTGCCAGTAGATGGCCTATTCAGGCATACCTAATCCTTCTATGGTGTGACTGTCTGAGAAGAATTTACAAACTCTGACTGGCAACTACACTCAGTCATATGACCTAGGATAGGTGTTAGAAATGGGTTCTTTGGTTGGCAGTCAAAGCAAGGACCCTCACTCTAGTCAGGGTAAGTCACACACAATCCAAATTATCCTGTGCCGACCCTCTGGTAGCTTGGCACTGAGCAGTCAGGCTTAACTTAGAAGGCAATGTGTAAAGTATTTGTGCAATAAATCATACAATAACACTATATAGCACTACAAAAATACACCACACAGTGTTTAGAAAAATATATAATATTTATCTGGATATTTTCAGGTCTAAACGATAAAAAGATCGCAATAAGAAATTGTAAAGATATCACTGGAAAGTGATATAAAGGGGGTCATTTTGACCTCGGCGGTAAAAGGCCCTTTCCGCCGGTCAGAAGCCCGCCATCATACCGCCGCGGCCGCGGTAAACCGCCACGGTCATTCTGACCTCCAACTGGCAAACCGCCAAAAACCCGACATCCACGGAAGGCCGCCTCATCAGCGGGCAGCGATAAACTGGAGATGACCAAACCTCCACCGTCACGCCAACACAAACACGCTATTACGACCCACGAATCCACGCGGCGGTCTTTCAACCGCGGTATTCCATTGGCGGTACACACCGCCGCGCTCAAAATACACACACATATACAAAACACAGCCACATTGGACAATTTGAAATACACACACCTGATACACATACAAACAACACTCCCACACACCCATCACCATATAAAACACACACCCACATCACCCACAAACCCCTACAACCAGAAATTCAGAGACAAGGCGCAATACACAGAGAGAGAGCACAGGGAACGCAAACCACAACACACACAGGAACCCAACATCATCACCCACACCACATCTACGCACACATCACCACACACCACCACTCACATCACCACTAACACCACCCCACACCTCATCCACACCACCCCATGGCACCCCAAAGACACCCCAGGCTCTCGGACCAAGAACTCAGGGTCATGGTGGAGGAAATAATAAGGGTAGAGCCCCAGCTCTTCGGCACACAGGTGCAGCACACCACAATAGCCAGGAAGGCGGAGCTATGGCAAAGGATCGTCGACAGGGTCAACGCTGTGGGACAGCATCCCAGAAATCGGGAAGACATCCGAAAGCGCTGGAACGACCTACGGGGGAAGGTGCGGTCGATGGTCTCAAGACACAACATCGCTGTGCAGAAGACTGGCGGCGGACCCCCACCCACTCCACCCGAATTCACAGCATGGGAGCAAGAGGTCTTCAACATCCTGCATCCTGACGGCCTCGCTGGAGTAGCCAGAGGAATGGACTCTGGTAAGTCTCATCTCAACTACTTCACCCCCCCCAACCACCAGCATGCCAACCCACACCCCCACCCTCACCCCAAACCCCCCAGCACACATCCTCCCTGCCAATGTCTCATCAGCACAACCCACCCAACCCAACACCAAACCCTGAATGCCAACACAAACC
This sequence comes from Pleurodeles waltl, assembly GCF_031143425.1. NCBI lineage: Eukaryota > Metazoa > Chordata > Amphibia > Caudata > Salamandridae > Pleurodeles > Pleurodeles waltl. The sequence continues at coordinate 2,376,408 of NC_090437.1, read as the reverse complement.
ATGGACACCCATCACCTATGCATGACCACTGCACATACCCATCCCCCCCACAAACCACCCTCACAACTCCTCCCACAAGGGAATGCCAGCACTGGGGGACAAGGGCACCCACAAATCGCACGACATGGCACACACAATAGCAATAACCATACTCTTTTACCCATGCAGGGCCCGAACGCCAACACCCCGCCACGGAGGGTCCAGAATTGTCCATCCCACCCCCAGAACAGGCCCCCAGTGAGGACAGCAGCTCTGTCGACCTAGAACCTGATGACCAGCCCGGACCATCGGGGACCTCTGGACAGTCGGTTCCCCACACACAGACACAGGCCATAGGAGACCTAACCCCCTCTGGGAATATCAGCACAGCTCCCACCCAGCGGGCCCATGCCTCTGTCTCCAGGAAGCGTCAATCAGCGGTGTGTCCGCCACTACAGGGCACGCAGGCTGACCCACCACCCTAACAACAACAGGGACCTGGGGGCAGTGGTAGTGGGCACACCGTCCAGGGGACAGAGGCCCGGGGAAACAGGGGAACTGGGAGGGCTGCTGTGCGACAGGGGGGGGAGGACAGGCCCAGGGAACCCACTCTCCAAGAGGCCCTCACCACCATCATGGGAGCATACCACCACTCCCAGGAGACGATGGCGACGGTACTGGCCAGGTTCCAGGAAATCCAGGCACAGCAGGAGGAACGGCACATGGGGTTCAGAGACGAACTCAGGAACATCGGTTCGGCAATGGGGACCATCGTCCTGGCCCTCAACCGGATAGACACCACATTGCGGGACCATGTGGCACTCCAAAGGGCCCCTGTCACTAGCCCGGACCACGAACAGCCTACCACCTCCGCCGACGCTAGTGGACAGGAGGCCCCCACACAACGACAGGCCACCAGAACCCCACCTCCTGCTGAAGATCAACCACCCCGCCAGCGGAACCTGAGATCACACAAGAAGACAGAGTAGGATGCCAAGACCACCGCCAGCATAAGATACCCCCTGATGTCATCCCACTGTCCCACATTGTCACCCTGTCCAACCTCAAACAGCCCCTGCTCCATCCTTCCACAGGCATATGGACAATGCACCTGTGAAACTGAGAACTGGACTCTGCCATGGACATTACTCCACCCCCACCCATCACCGTTTTACTATCATGGACCTATATGTAGCACTAAAAATAAATCACTAATTGCACTTCAAAAATCTGGAGTCTGCTTGTATTCTTAACAAATGTATTACACATAACGGTTCTTTAATGTTCATTTACATTGTGATGACAACATACCAATGTCAATACGCTTTAGTCCATGGGCAAACTAAGCAGAAGTCAAGCAGTTGGTTAAACAGCTCTGAAAAGGGAAGGGAAAGTCATAATTCAGTGAAAAGGAAATGGTGGGGAACACAGAAAGTAGAAATTCAGGAAGCCAGAAGTAAATGTAAAATGGCGTGGATGATTCTTACCTGTGTGCTACTGAAAATACTGGTGCATAACTGTGTCCCTGTTGTCTGTGTCGTCCCCGTCGTCTTCCTCCTCTTCACTCTCCACAGGATCCACAGCTGCTACAACACCACCATCTGGACCATCCTCCTGCAGGAAAGGCACCTGGCGTCGCAATGCAAGATTGTGAAGCATACAGCAGGCCACGATGATATGGCACACCTTCTTTGGTGAGTACATTAGGGATCCACCTGTCATATGCAGGCACCTGAACCTGGCCTTCAGGAGCCCGAATGTCCTTTCTATGATCCTCCTAGTTCGCCCATGCGCCTCATTGTACCGTTCCTCTGCTCTGGTCTGGGGATTCCTCACTGGTGTCAATAGCCAAGGCAGGTTGGGGTAACCAGAGTCACCAATTAGCCACACACGTTGTCTCTGTAGCTGTTCCATCACATAGGGGATGCTGCTATTATGCATAACATACGCGTCATGCACTGACCCAGGGAACTTGGCATTTACATGGGAGATGTACTGGTCTGCCAAACAGACCACCTGGACATTCATAGAATGGTAATTTTTCCTGTTTCTGTACACCTGCTCATTGTCTTTTGGGGGTACTAAAGCCACATGGGTCCCATCAATGGCACCAATGATGTTGGGGATATGTCCAAGGGCATAGAAATCACCCTTCACAGTGGGCAAATCACCCTCCTCTGGGAAAACAATGTAGCTCCGCATGTATTTCATCAGGGCAGACAACACTCTGGACAAAATCTTAGAAAACATAGGCTGAGACATCCCTGATGACATGGCCACTGTTGTCTGAAAAGACCCACTTGCCAAAAAATGGAAGACTGACAGAACCTGCACCAGAGGGGGAATCCCTGTGGGTTGGCGGATGGGGGACATCAGGGCTGGCTCCAGCTGGGCACACAGTTCAAGTATAGTGGCTCGGTCAAGTCGGTATCGAAGTATAATATGGCGTTCTTCCATTGTCGACAGGTCCACCAGAGGTCTGTACACGGGAGGATTCCTCCTTCTCCTCGCAAGTCCCAGCGGACGGTGCCTAGGAAGGACAACATGGAGCACAGAGTCAAGCAACCCACAGGTACGTAACCACAGCTTGCACAGTAAAAGAATCACCATGCATTGAATGGCTTGTATGAGTGGCAATGCAAGGCCTAGGCCTGTGTGACGCAGTAGAAATTAAGCCATGTGGGCCCTTGAAATGGCGGCTGCCTGACCTGTGAAGTGTGACAGTGGGATGTGAGGTCAATGCGCTGGCGTGGCACACCGTGGCGGTCGAAGACCGCTGTGCGAAGCCGCATTGGTTAACATTGAACCCTAAGGGTTTCAGGAGCCAATGACGATGTGCGCCGGCGGTCGCGGTACGCACCGCCGCGGTACGCACCGCCTCGGGCGTGACCGCCATTTTCTATCTGCTTAATCACTGGAGACCTGATCATCCACAGGAGAGGACCTATACTGCAAGTGCTGCTGTGACCTCGGTCTGGAAGAGACAATGGCTGCTGCGACTGGGGAAAGGGCACCTGCCTTCACTTCTGAAGAGTTGGAGAAACTTGTGGATGGGGTCCTCCCCCAGTATGCGCTACTCTACGGTCCTCCAGACCAACAGGTAAGTACACTGGGTGCACGTTAAATGGGCTATGCCTGGGTTGTGTATGGTGGATGTAAGATGGTGGGGTGGGGAGAGAATGAGGAGTGCAAGGCACGACAGATGAGAGCATGTGCCACATGGCAAGGTTGGGGAGGGGGGGGCAATCACATCGAACATACAGAAAACTGATGATATTTCCGATTCCACCCTGTACATGTCAAATAGGTCAGCGCCCATCAGAAAGTCGACATTTGGCGTGCCATCACCAAGGAAGTCTGGGCCCTGGGGGTCCACAACAGACGGGGCACCCACTGCCGCAAGAGGTGGGAGGACATCCGCCGCGGGACCGCGAGTCTCTGCTGGGGATGGCCTCCCAACGTAGGAGGGGTGCCAGTCGTACATTGACCCCCCTGATGTCCCGGATCCTGGCGGTGGCCTACCCCGATTTGGATGGGTGCGTGAGGACATCACAGCAGACACAAGGGGGTGATTACCAGCACATTCTGCTATCTTTACACGCAGTGGAGGCGTCTGGGTGGGGGAGGAGGGCTGTGGTGACATTATGCCAGGGCGCTTTCTGTAGTGTAGTCCCCTCCTTTAGGCATGACCCTGTGCCCCCGCCCCCCACCTGTGTAGGGTGACAAGTACAGCAATTGATGGTCCAGCATCACCCATTAGCGCATTTGTTGTCCATAGACCTGTTGGCCTAGTCACAAGTACTGATTAGTGTACCCCGATTGCGCGGCTTAGTGCATGAGGCTCCTGTGTCTGTCCTCTCCGCCAACGGTGTTGACAATGCATGCACTCAACCTGTTTTTATTTCTCCCCCCACCCTTTTTCTTTATCTTCTTGTGCATGTGTGCATTAGCATCATCAGGCGGAGGAGAATTGGCATCGGAGCACGAGGGAGCTGCGACTCACAAGGCCCCGGTGGGCCATGGTACAGACACCGAGGTCACCAGTGATACGAAGGGCGAGGAGAGCACCACAACGGGGACCCGTGGTGACACCAGCGACACCGTCACGTCCTCGGATGGGAGCTCCCTAGCGGTGGCGGCAACATCCGGGCCCCCCGCCTCTACAGGTACAGCCGCCACCCAGCGCACCAGCTCCGCCCTCCCAGCAGCCCCTCAGCCTTCGCTCCGTGCCCGCTCGCCCAAGAAGGCGGGCATCTCCTTCGCCCCAGGCACCTCAGACCCTGCCCCAGTTACCCCTGCTGCCCTCAGTGAGGAGGTCATTGACCTCCTACAGACCATCATTGTTGGGCAGTCTACCCTTTTGAATGCCATCCAGGGTGTAGAGAGGGAGGTGCATCGGAGCAATGCATACCTGGAGGGCCTTCATTCGGGTCAGGCTGCCCATCAACAATCGTTCAATACTCTGGCCTCAGCACTGACGGCAGCCATTGTCCCTGTTTCCAGCCTCCCTCTTCTGACTGCCTCCACCCTGTCTCTGTCTCCTGTTCCTCAGCCTATCCCATCCACACCTACAGACCAGCCTGCACACACCTCAACACCCAAGGCCAGCTCATCCAGACATAAGCACCACAGATCCCACAAGCATTCACGCAAGCAACACCCAGATGCAGACATGGCAACAGTCACTACCACCTCTGTGTCCCCCTCCTCCTTGTCTCCCTCCTCCCTCCCTGTGACGTCTACACTCACACCTGCATGCACAGCACCATCAGCCAGTGCTTCCATCACCACCACACCCTCTAGTACAGTCTGCACACGTGCAGTCACCACCCCCACCCCCACTGCCATTTACACGTCCCCTGTGTCCTCTCCCACTATGTCTGTCACCCCCTCTTCCAAGACACACAAACGCAGGCAGCCACCCACCCAACAGCCAACCACCTCACGACAGCCTACGTCACAAGCACCTGCACCCAAAGACAGCACACCTGACTCTCCTACAACCACATCCTCTTCCTCCACTCCCATTCCCACTGCACCTACCCTTTACATTGGTCCTAAAAAACTTTACCTCTCTAAACTTAACCTCTTTGCCCCACCTGACCCACCCCCTCCATCTGGTAAGAGTCCGAAGAGCACCTGAGCCACCACCAGCCCTGCTTCTAGTGTCAGCATTGTGCACAGGTTTTGGAGTCCCCCCTTTCCCAGCACTGATACATCGGCCAGCAGCAAGGGGACAGCCAGCCCCCCCCCTGGAAAGAGGACCCGTAAAATCAAGGGCCGCCGCGAGAAGACTGACACGGCTGCCCCCAAGGAGCAAAGTCCTGGGCCGTCACCTGCCACAACATCCAGGGGAGGCAAGGGCCAGCGAGCCTCATCGAAGGAGGGCAAGGGCAGCAGGGCGGAGAAGTCAGCCAGCAGGGGCGCGGACCAGGAAGGCCCCACAAGCCCCATCCCGGGGGTGAGGGAGGACACCCACGGGCCCAGGACTCCGTCACAGGAGGGTCCAGCAACTGCACGGTCGGAGGGCGACTAAGCAGGGAGTCCTGGCCAGGTCTGGCTCCGTTGAATGACTGGACAAGCACCGCTGAACAGGGCCCTGCCGTGCTGGAAGGCACCGCTGAACAGGGCCCCGCTGTGAAGATAGGCACCGCTGAACAGTGACCCGCCGTGAAGATAGGCACCGCTGAACAGGGCCCCGCCGTGAAGATAGGCACCGATGAACAGGGCCCCGCCGTGAAGATAGGCACCGCTGAACAGGGCCCCGCCGTGCTGGAAGGCACCGCTGAACAGGGCCCCGCCGTGAAGATAGGCACCGCTGAACAGGGCCCCGCCGTGAAGATACGCACCGCTGAACAGGGCCCTGCCGTGCTGGAAGGCACCGCTGAACAGGGCCCCGCTGTGAAGATAGGCACCGCTGAACAGTGACCCGCCGTGAAGATAGGCACCGCTGAACAGGGCCCCGCCGTGAAGATAGGCACCGATGAACAGGGCCCCGCCGTGAAGATAGGCACCGCTGAACAGGGCCCCGCCGTGCTGGAAGGCACCGCTGAACAGGGCCCCGCCGTGAAGATAGGCACTGCTGAACTGGGCCCCGCCATGAAGATAGGCACCGCTGAACAGGGCCCCGCCGTGAAGATAGGCACCGCTGAACAGGGCCCCGCCGTTAAGATAGGCACCGCTGAACTGGGCCCCGCCGTCTCAAGCACCGCTCTGCTGGGCCCCGCCGTCTCAAGCACCGCTCCACTGGGCCCTTCCTGTCAGGCACCGCCCCGCTGGGCCCTTCATCTCAAGCACCGCTCCGCTGGGCCCTTTCTGTCAAGCACCGCTCCGCTGGGCCCTTCATCTCAAGCACCGCTACGCTGGGCCCTTCCTGTCAAGCACCGCTCCGCTGGGCCCTTCATCTCAAGCACCGCTCCGCTAGGCCCCGCCGTCTCAAGCACCGCTCTGCTGGGCCCTTCCTGTCAGGCACCGCTCTGCTGGGCCCTTCATCTCAAGCACCGCTCCGCTGGGCCCTTCCTGTCAAGCACCGCTCCGCTGGGCCCTTCATCTCAAGCACCGCTCCGCTAGGCCCGCCGTCTCAAGCACCGCTCCGCTGGGCCCTTCCTGTCAGGCACCGCTCCGCTGGGCCCTTCATCTCAAGCACCGCTCCGCTGGGCCCTTCCTATCAACCACCGCTCCGCTGGGCCCTTCATCTCAAGCACCGCTCCGCTAGGCCCCGCCGTCTCAAGCACCGCTCCGCTGGGCCCTTCCTGTCAGGCACCGCTCCGCTGGGCCCTTCATCTCAAGCACCGCTCCGCTGGGCCCTTCCTGTCAAGCACCGCTCCGCTGGGCCCTTCATCTCAAGCACCGCTCCGCTAGGCCCCGCCGTCTCAAGCACCGCTCCACTGGGCCCTTCCTGTCAGGCACCGCTCTGCTGGGCCCTTCATCTCAAGCACTGCTCCGCTGGGCCCTTCCTGTCAAGCACCGCTCCGCTGGGCCCTTCATCTCAAGCACCGCTCCGCTAGGCCCCGCCATCTCAAGCACCGCTCCACTGGGCCCTTCCTGTCAGGCACCGCTCCGCTGGGCCCTTCATCTCAAGCACCGCTCCGCTGGGCCCTTCCTGTCAAGCACCGCTCCGCTGGGCCCTTCATCTCAAGCACCGTTCCGTTGGCCCCACCGTCTCAAGCACCGCTCCGCTGGGCCCTTCCTGTCAGGCACCGCTCCGCTGGGCCCTTCATCTCAAGCACCGCTCCGCTGGGCCCTTCCTGTCAAGCACCGCTCCGCTGGGCCCTTCCTGTCAAGCACCGCTCCGCTAGGCCCCGCCGTCTCAAGCACCGCTCCGCTGGGCCCTTCCTGTCAGGCTCCGCTCCGCTGGGCCCTTCATCTCAAGCACCGCTCCGCTGGGCCCTTCCTGTCAAGCACTGCTCCGCTGGGCCCTTCCTGTCAAGCACCGCTCCGCTGGGCCCTTCCTGTTAAGCACCGCTCCGCTGGGCCCTTCATCTCAAGCACCGCTCCGCTAGGCCCCGCCGTCTCAAGCACCGCTCCGCTGGGCCCTTCCTGTCAGGCACCGCTCCGCTTGGCCCTTCATCTCAAGCACTGCTCCGCTGGGCCCTTCCTGTCAAGCACCGCTCTGCTGGGTCCTTCATGTCAAGCACCGCTCCGCTGGGCCCTTCCTGTCAGGCACCGCTCCGCTGGGCCCTTCATCTCAAGCACCGCTCCGCTGGGCCCTTCCTGTCAAGCACCGCTCCTCTGGGCCCTTCCTGTCAAGCACCGCTCCGCTGGGCCCTTCATCTCAAGCACCGCTCCGCTGGGCCCCGCCGTCTCAAGCACCGCTCCGCTGGGCCCCGCCGTCTCAAGCACCGCTCCGCTGGGCCCTTCCTGTCAGGCACCGCTGGCCCATTGACAGTGCTGGTTCTGTCTCGAGCTAGTGTTCACGCTGCACTCTGGGCACCCTGCCTCCTCCAGAACCACTGGACACTGTTATCCACTTGAGAGACTGTGGCTTTGCACTCCCCAGGATGGTACAGTGTGCAATCCACCCACTGTAGAGACTTGTGAGACTGTGGCTTTGCACTCCCCAGGATGGTACAGTGGGCATGGAGGCCCCTCGTGGATCTGGCGTCGTGGACTCCTGTGGCTGAGGTGCCCCCCCTTCCCTTCTCCCTGAGGTGCCTGTAGTTTTGTCATCTGATGCCCCTGCAGTGTTCTCTCCAACGGACTCAGGTCTCCTGTGTGGGCTTTGCCCATGTGTTTGGTGGACATTGGCCCACGGACTGTGGATATTCGGAAAACTGAGCTGGACTTATTGACTTTGTACATAGCTTTCTCACTGTTCATAATTTATGGTTTGATATTTTATTTTGTAAATTTTCCATGACTTCCATGAACCTAATTTTTACATAAATTTAACGTTACATTTGTATTATGTCTTTGCATTTTTCTGGGGGGTTTGCGGGGTGTCACTCAGTTACTGCTCTGCATTGATGTGTTGATGGCTGGGGGGGGCGTATGTGTGTGCCCGTAACCTTTTCTCCTCCCCCCTCCCCTGTGTCGTAGGTGCGGTACTCACCGTTGTCTTCTGCGCCGGAGTTCGTTCTCGTGGTAGATGAGCAGGTACACAATAGCTGGTAGGATGTTTAATTCGGGCTCCATGCTGTCCTCCGTCCTCGTGGAATGCGTAGAGGTGAGCGTTTTCCCGTTCGTAGTCTGTTTCCGCCGTGTTTTTATCGGCGGTGCTCCCTCCCCGGAAAAGGTGGCGGATTGGTGAGTTGTGATAGGGTGGGCGTTACATTGTCTGCCGCCTGCCTGTTGGCGGTGACCGCCGCGCTGTTTGAGTGTCCTGCCGTGGCGGTCGGAGTGTTAAAGTGGCGGGCTGTGTTGGCGGTTCCCGCCAGGGTCAGAATTCCATTTTTTGGACCGCCAGCCTGTTGGCGGGTTGGCCGCCGCTTTAACACCGACCGCCAGGGTTGGAATCACCCCCAAAGTGTCTTAAGTCTTTAAAAAGCAAACAAAGTCTCTTTCAACCACAAAGTAGCTGGTTTGGAGTGAAAAATCTCCGCAAAGGGCAGCAGAGGAGGAGATGCGTGGAAAAATGGTGTGTGCATCTGTTTTGCCCCTTCACACACGGACTTGCTTCGTTATTTTTCACGCAGGGAAGACATTGCATCGATTTCGGGGGGGCGGACACGTCTCATCTGTGGGTCGCAGGGTTTTCAGACGCCCGGGGTCTGTGCGTGGAATCCTGGGCTTGTTGTCCGGCTGCGCATCGTTCCGTTGGGCTGTGCGTGGAAGTCTGGCGGAGTTGTCCAGGCGGGCCGTGCGTCGAAGTTCCGGTCGCACCACAGGCGTTGCGTCGATCTTTTACTTGCGGGGTCGAGCGCCGTCTTTCCGGATCGGCGTGTGTGAATTTTTCACCAGGGAGCAAGCTGTGCTTTGAATTTTTTGGCGCACAAGGAGTCCAGTTGAAAGATAGAAGTCTTTTTGGTCCTGAGACTTCAGGGAACAGGAGGCAAGCTCTATCCAAGCACTTGGAGAGCACTTCTGCAGCAAGGCAAGAGTTCAGCAAGGCAGCAGAGCAACAGCAAGGCAGCAGTCCTCTGTAGAAAGCAGACAGGTGAGTCCTTTGAGCAGCCAGGCAGTTCTTCTTGGCAGGATGCAGGTTCTGGTTCAGGTTTCTTCTCCAGCAAGTGTCTGAGGTGGTAAGGCAGAGGCCCTGTTTTATACCCAAATGTGCCTTTGAAGTGGGGGAGACTTCAAAGAGTGGCTTAGAAGTGCACCAGGTCCCCTTTCAGTTCAATCCTGTCTGCCAGGGTCCCAGTAGGGGGTGTGGCAGTCCTTTGTGTGAGAGCAGGCCCTCCACACTCCCAGCCCAGGAAGACCCATTCAAAATGCAGATGTCTGCAAGTGAGGCTGAGTACCCTGTGTTTGGGATGTGTCTGAGTGAATGCACAAGGAACTGTCAACTAAACCCAGCCAGACGTGGATTGTAAGGCACAGAAAGATGTAAGTGCAGAGAAATGCTCACTTTCTAAAAGTGGCATTTCTAAAATAGTAATATTAAATCCAACTTCACCAGTCAGCAGGATTTTGTATTACCATTCTGGCCATAATAAATATGACCTTCCTACTCCTTTCAGATCAGCAGCTACCACTTCAACAATGTATGAGGGCAGCCCCAATGTTAGCCTATGAAGGGAGCAGGCCTCACAGTAGTGTAAAAACGAATTTAGGAGTTTTACACTGCCAGGACATGTAAACTACACAGGTACATGTCCTGCCTTTCACCCACACAGCACCCTGCTCTATGGGTTACCTAGGGCACACATTAGCGGTGACTTATATGTAGAGAAATGGGAGGGTTAGGCTTGGCAAGTACTTTTAAATGCCAAGCCGAGGTGACAGTGAAACTGCACACACAGGCCTTGTAATGGCAGGCCTGATACAAGGTTAAGGGGCTACTTAAGTGGGTGGCACAATCAGTGCTGCAGGCCCACTAGTAGCATTTAATTTACAGTCCCTGGGCACATATAGTGCACTCTACTAGGGTCTTACAAGTAAATCAAATAGCCAATCATGGATAAACCAATCAACAGTACAATTTACACAGAGAGCATATGCACGTTTGCACTGGATAGCAGTGGTAAAGTACCCAGAGTTCAAAAGCCAACAACCACAGGTCAGAAAAAATAGGAGGAAGGAGGCAAACAGTTTGGGGATGACCCTGCAAAAAGGGCCAGGTCCAACAATAGGCTACAGACTCCAAATGGCAAAGGGCAGTAAAATACCAACTTTCTAAAAATGGCATTTTCAAAATTGTAATTTAAAATTCAACTTTACCATTAAAGAGGATTTCTAATTACAATTTTGTAGATAACAAATGCACAATGTTTACCTGTTCCCAATCAAACATTAGCACTTATTAAATGTGATAAGGCAACCCAATGTTATCTTATCGGACACATATGCCTTACTGTAGTCAAAAATGAATTTAGGAGTTTGTCATTACCAGGATATGTAAAACGTGTAAGTACATGTCCAACATTTTACATACAATGCACTCTGCCATGTAGGCTACCTATGGCCTAACTTGGGGTGACCTATATCCAATAAAAGGGTAGTTTAAGGCTTGGCAAGGGAGTTATTTTGCCAAGCCAAAATGACATTTTCAACTGCATTTAGGCTGCAAAGGTAGAGTTAGGACATGCTTTAAGGGGCTACCTTAATTGATGGTACAATAAATGATGGAGGCCCACTAGTAACATTAAATGTGTAGTCCCTTGGTAAATAGTATACCGCATACCACTTTACTAGGGACTTATAAGTAAAATAAATATGTCAATTAGGTATAAGCCAATTTCACCATGTTTAGGTGCGAGGGACCAAGCATTTTGCACTGGTTAGCCGTGGTAAAATGCACAGAGTCATAAAGATAACAAAAACAAGTTTAGCAAAAAGTGAAGGGCAAAGGCAAACCGTTTGGGGTAACCCTGCAGGGAGGGCCAGGTCCAACAAACGCTATGGTGGTCATTACAACCATGGCGGTCGGTGTTGAAGCGGCGCTAATACCGCCAACAGGCCGGCAGTAAAATAACTGCAATTACGACCGTGTTGGAAACCGCCAACAAAGACAGCCACTTTAACACTCCGACTGCCACAGCTGTACAAACAAACAGCTTGGTGGCCACCGCCAACAGACAGGCAGAGGACAATGTACTGCCCACAGTATCACAACCTACCAATCCACCACCTTTTCCGGGGCAGATTCACCGTGGACAAAAACACAGCGGAAACAAGACTACGATGAGAAAACGCTTACCTCTACAAACCCCACGAGGAATCCGGACACCATGGAACCCGAGCTCCAGATCCTGCCAGCCCTCATCTTCTTGCTCCTCTACCAGGAGTACGAATGCCAGTGGCGAAGACAACGGTGAGTACTGCACCTACGACACAGGGGAGGGAAAAAACAGGGACACACACGCAACACTCCAATCCCTACCCTCACCCACTACAACACACACACTAATACAGCATGACACATTACAGTTACATCCCCCAAACCCCCCGGAAGAGTGCAAAGACAAAAGCAAATGAGTGTAACCATTGTAATCTATTAAAATCCAAGACGCAAAAATATATATAAACTATAAACAAATACATACACCAAGAATAGTAGTGCAGGTAGTGTTCCATTGAAGTCCGTGGAACACTGGGCCCACACAGCTTGGGTGAGGTCCACACTCAATCCCCGAACATGACAGAGAGAACACTGCATGGGCATCAGATAGCAATAAAACAGGCACCTCAGAGGGAAGGGAAAGGGGGGCCACCTCAGCCGGTTGAGTGCACAACGCCAAATCCACGAGGGGGCCACATGCCCACTGTTCAATCCTGGGGAGTGCAAAGCCACAATCTCTCAAGTCTCTACAGTGGGTGGTTTGCCCACTGTTCAATCCTGGGGAGTGCAAAGCCACAGTCTCTCAAGTCTCTATAGTGGGTGGGTTGCCCACTGCATTATCCTGGCAAGTGCAAAGCCACAGTCTCTCAAGTCTCTCCAGTGGGTGGGTTGCCAACTGCATTATCCTAGGGAGTGCAAAGCCACAGTCTCTCAAGTCTCTCCAGTGGGTGGGTTGCCCACTGCTTTATCCTGGGGAGTGCAAAGCCACAGTCTCTCACGTCTCTCCAGTGGGTGGGTTGCCCACTGCATTATCCTGGGGAGTGTAAAGCCACAGTCTCTCAAGTCTCTACAGTGGGTGCGTTGCCCACTGCTTCATCCTGGGGAGTGCAAAGCCACAGACTCTCAGGTGGATTCCTTTCTCCACTGGTTCTGGAGGGGGCCTTGTGCCCAGAGTGCTTCATCCTGCCAAGGACAGAGGTAGTGGATGGATCGCTCCACTGGTTCTGGAGGGGCCTTGTGCCCAGAGTGCTTCATCCTGCCAAGGACAGAGTTAGTGGATGGATCTCTCCACTGGTTCTGTAGGGGGCCTTGTGCCCAGAGTGCTTCATCCTGCTCGTGACAGACTCAGTAGCGTCAGTGTCCTTGGCGCTCATGGGCCAGCTGTGCTTGTTGCGGCGGTGTCCTTGGCAGTGGTGCTTGTTGCGGCGGTGTCCTTGGCAGCGGTGTCCTTGGCAGCGGTGCTTGTGGCGGCGGTGCCCTGTTCGGCGGTGCTTGTGGCGGCGGTGTCCTGTTCAGCGGTGCTTGTGGCGGCAGGGTCCTTGGCAGTGACTCAGCTGCTGGTGGTCCTGTCTGGCCCAGCGGGGCTGGTGCTGGCAGTCCTGTCGGGCCCAGCGGGGCTGGTGCTGGCAGTCCTTAATGGCCCAGCGGGGCTGGTGCTGGCGGTCCTGTCTGGCCCCGTGGGGCTGGTGCTGGCGGTCCTGTCTGGCCCAGCGGGGCTGGTGCTGGTGGTCCTGTCCTGGGCAGCTGGGCTGGTGCTGGCGGATGCCTCCTGGGCAGCGGTGATGATGGTGGTGGCCTCCTGGGCAGCGGGGATGATGGCGATGGCCTCCTGGGCAGCGGGGATGAAGGCGGTGGCCTCCTGGGCAGCAGGGCTGGTGCTGGCGTTGGCCTCCTGGGCAGCAGGGCTGGTGGCGGTGGCCTCCTGGGCAGCGGGGATGATGGAGGTCTTCTCCGCCGCACTGCTCTTCCCAGACTTTCTGACTTTCTTGTGGCCCTTCCCCACCTTGGAAGGTGTCGCAGCTGACTCCACACTCCCACCTGCACCCCTGGGAGTGCCTTTGGTGGCTGGAGTCTTCCCCTTCTCCCGCTAGGCACTGGCCAACTTTTGATGCTTGACAGGTGGGGGACTGTCCATGCTGTGGCTCCATGCCACACTGGCTGCCCTGGTGGCCGGTGCACTCCAGATTCCGGTGACTACAGGCACCACTGGTCCCGGAGATGTTGTGGCTGAGGTGCTAGGTTGGGACCTGGAGAGTCGGGCCCTAGGAGACTGACGGGGTGAGGGAGGTGAGGGAAAGAGGTCAAGGTTGGACAGGAAAAGTTTCTTGGGAACACTGGGACGGGTAGCTGGAGGGGGTTTGGGAGTGGAGGAAGAGGTTGTGGTTGTAGGAGGTGTTCATTTGGTGACTTTGAGTGAAGGTGCATGCGCTGGAGGCTGTCGTGAGGTGGATGGCTGTTGGGTGGGTGTGTGCCTGCGTTTGTGTATCTTGGGAGGGGGCGTCACAGACACACTGGGAGAGGACACAGGGGACGTGTGAATGGTAGTGGGGGTGGTGACTGCACGTGAGTGGGGTGTGGTGGTGGGTGTGCTGGAGAGGGACATAGTGGCTGTAGAGGTATTGCATGCAGGTGTGAGTGTAGACGAGACAGGGAGGGAGGAGGGAAATGAGGAGAAGGGGACACAGTGGAGGCAGTGGATGTTGCTATGTCTGCATGTGTGTGATGCTTGCGTGAGTGCCTGTGGGATGTGTGGTGCTTCTGTTTGCTCGAGCTTCCTAGTGTGTTGACGTGTGTGCATGCTGGTCTGAAGGTGTGCTTGGGATAGGCTGAGGTACAGGGGTTTGGGTCTGGGTGGAGGAAGTTGGAGGGCGGAGGCTAGAGACAGGGACAATGGCTGCCATCAGTGCTGAGGCCAGAGTCTGAAACTGAAACGGAAGGGCCGCCTGACCAGAATGAATGCCCTCCAGGAATGCATTTGTTTGTTGCAACTGCCTTTCTACACCCTGGATGGCATTCAAAATGGTAGACTGCCAAACAGTGAGGGACCTGAGGAGGTCAATGGCCTCCTCACTGAGGGCAGCAGGGGTGACTGGGGCAGGGGCTGAGGTGCCTGGGGCAAAGGTGATGCCCACCCTCCTGGATGAGCGGGCACGGGCAAAGGCTGAGGGGCTGCTGGGAGGGCGGTGCTGGTTGGGGGGTGGCGGCTGTACCTGTAGATGTGGGGGGACAGATGTTGCCGCCACCACAAGGGAGCTCCCATCAGAGGACGAGTCCGTATCACTGGTGTCAGCTCCTGTCCCCGCCGTGGAGCTCCCCTCGCCCTCCGTCCCACTGGTGAACTCCGAGTCCATTGTCTCGCCCTCCAGGGCCATGTGGGATGCAGCTCCCTCCTGCTCTGGTGCCACTGCTCCTCCGCCTGATGATGCTAATGCACTCAAGAACAGGGAGACCACAAAAAGGGGGGGGGACGACAGAAGAAAGACATGCTGAGTGCATGCATTACTGCTACCGTTGGCGGACACGACAGACACAGAAGCCCCCTGTACTACACCGCGCACTTGGGTTCCACTGTTCAATCCCTGGGACATGCCCTAAAAGGCTATGGCCGACATCTGCACACATGGATGACACAGGAGCCTGACTAGGTGTACTTGGCACTGTACACAGGTGGGGTGGGGTGCCACAGGGACTGCCAGAACAAGGGGACCTAGCTAGCACACTTGCCCTGGCCTAGGGAAACCCACAGCCCACCTCCCCCACCCAGACACCTCCAGTGCGTGCAAAATCAGCAGAATGAGAGTGTACTCACCCCCTTGTGGCTGCTGTGATGCCCTCAAGCACCCATCCAACTCCGGGTACGCCACCGCCAGGATCCTGAACATCAGGGGGATCATGGTGCGACGGGCACCCCTCCCACGTTGGGAGGCCATCCCCAGCTTGGCCTCCGCAATCTTCTTGCTCCAGTGGCGAATGTCCTCCCATCTCTTACGGCAGTGGGTGCTCCATCTGTGGTAGACCCCCAGGGTCCGGATGTCCTTGGCGATGGCACGCTAAATATCCCTTTTCTGACGGGCGCTGACCTACATGAATTGTACAGGGGGGAAAGAAAAGTTATTACCAACTGCACCATCACAGTCATTGTCCCTCATCCCTACCCTTGCCATGTGGCACATGCACTCACCGTTGTTTCATCCACCCCACTCCTCACAGGCATAGCCGTACAGCATGCTCCCAGTGTACTTACCTGTTTGTCTGGAGGACCGTAGAGTAGCATGTACTGGGGAAGGACCCCATCCACGAATTTCTCCAACTCCTCCGATGTGAAGGCAGGGGCCCTTTCCCCAGACGCACGAGCCATTGTCTCTTCCAGACTAAGGTCACAGCAGCACTTGCAGTGTAGGTCCTCTCCTGTCGAGGATCAGGTATCAAGTGATTGAACAGATAGAAAATGTCAGTCACGTCCACAGCAGTGCGTACCGAACCGCCGGCGTACATCGTCATTGGCTCCTGGGACCCATAGGGTCCAATGTTAACCAATGCAGAATTGCACCACGGTCTTCGACCGCCTACCGCGACGGTGTACAATGCCAGTGCAGTTATCGCACATCCCATTGTCCCACTTTACAGGTCAGGCAGCCGCCATTTCAGGGGCCCACATGGCTTAATTTTTAACTGCGTCACACATACCTAGGCCTTGCCTCAACACTCATACAGGCCACATTTCGGATTATGATTCATGTTCTGTGTAAGCTGTGGGTACGAACCTCTGAGTTGGTTGACTCTGTGCTCGCTGTTGTCCTTCATAGGCACTGTCCCCTGGGACATGTGAGGAGATGGCGGCATCCTCTGGTGTACAGACCGCTGGTGGAGCTGTCGACAATGGAGGAAAGACATGTGATCATCACCTACAGGCTTGATCGTGCCACAATCCTGGAACTGCGTTCCCAGCTGGAGCCAGACCTGATGTCAGCTATCCGCTATTCCACAGGAATCCCCCCTCAAGTGCAGGTGCTGTCAGTACTCCATTTCCTTGCAAGTGTGTCATTTCAAACAACAGTGGCCATAGCATGAGGGATGTCCCAGCCTATGTTTTCCAACGTGTTGCCCAGAGTGTTGTCTGCCCTGCTGAAACACCTGCGGAGCTACATCATTTTCCCTCAGGTGGAGGATTTGCCTACAGTGAAAGGTGACTTCTAAGCCCTGGGACATATCCCTAACATCATCGGTGCCATTGATGGGACACATGTGGCTTTGGTACCCCCCGCAGGAGTGAACAGGAGTACAGAAACCGGAAGAGTTATAATTCCATGAATGTGCAGATGGTGTGTTTGGCAGACCAGTACATCTCCCATGTTCATGCCAAATTCCCTGGCTCAGTGCATGACGCTTACATCCTGCGGAATAGCAGAATCCCTTATATGATGGGGCAACTCCAGAGGCACCGTGTGTGGCTATTAGGTGAGCACCTGGAAGCAAGTCAGTGGGAATGGTTGTCTGGGTCTGGGGATATCCCTACAGGTTAGTGTGTGTCTAACAGTTGTCCCTCGCCATTTGCAGGTGTCTCTGGTTACCCCAACCCGTCATCGCTACTGACCCCAGTGAGGAATCCCAGGACAAGGGCAGAGGAACGCTACAATGAGGCCCATGGGCGAACTCAGCGGATTATAGAGCGGACCTTCGGCCTCCTGAAGGTCAGGTTCAGGTGCCTCCATCTGACAGGTCGTTCCCTATTCTACTCACAAAAGAAGGTGTGCCAGATCATCGTGGCCTGCTGTATGCTTCACAACTTAGCTTTGCGATGACAGGTTCCTTTTCTGCAGGAGGATGGTCCAGATGGCGGTGTTGTTGCAGCTGTGGAGCCTGTGGACAGTGAAACCAAGGAAGCAGAAATAGAGGACATCGACAACAGGAACTCGGTGATCCTGCAGTATTTCCAGTGAGACACAGTTAAGAATACAAACCTGCCTACTACATGTACTTTAACACTACTACCTCTTTACTGTCTGTAGTTTTCACCCAGTGTATGGTCACTGAGTTGTCACTTTCCCTTACGATTTCACAGATGTGGGTCCCACTGTGTGACATCTGCTTTGTTTCCTCATGGACTAGAGCTGTGTGACATAGGTATGTTGACATTACATTTGAAAGAGCATTTTGACACTGTAATTGCTAATACACTATTTCGAAATCACAGACTGACTCCAGATTGTTTTGTGCTTCAAGGGTTTATTTAAGTGCTCAGTATTGGAGGGGGTTGTAAAATGGTGAGGGGTGATGGTGGAGGAATGTCCATGGCAGAGTCCAGTCTATTGGTCTCACAGGTGCATTACCCAAATGGGCATAGGACGTGGAGCTGGGGCAGTATGAGGATGGATAGGGTGACAAAGTGGGACAGAAGGATGACATTCAGGGTGGTCTCATTTCTTGGCGGGGGTCTTGGCATCGTTCTCTGTCTTTGTCCTGGATCTCAGGGACCATTTGCGGGGTGGTTCTCCATCTGCAGGGGGTTGGGTGCTGGTGTGGTGGTCCTGTGGCGGTGCCTCCTGTCCACTAGCGCCGGCGGAGGTGGTGGGCAGTTCATCGTCCAGGCTAGTGTCAGGGGCTCCTTGTTGTGCCACAGTGTCCCTCCTGGTGTTGAGGACTTCCTTCAGCACCCCTACGATGGTGCCCAGGGCAGAATTGATGGTTCTGAGTTCCTCCCTGAAGCCCAAATACTGTTCCTCCTGCACGCGCTGGGTATCCTGAAACTTGGCCAGTACCGTTGCCATCGTCTCCTGGGAATGGTGGTAGGCTCCCATGATGTTGTAGAGGGCCTTGTGGGAAGTGGGTTCCCTTGGCCTGTCCTCCCCCTGTCGCACAGCAGCCCTCCCAGTTCCCCTGTGTTCCTGGGCCTCCGTCCCCTGGACTGTGTGCCCACTTCCACTGCCCACAGGTCCCTGTTTTTGATGGGGTGGTGGGTTAACCTGGGTTCCCTGTAGTGGTGGACACACTGCTGATTGACGTGTCCTGGGGACAGAGATATGGGCCAGCTGGGTGGGTGCTGTGCTGGTGTTTCTAGAGTGGGGAAGCTCTGTGGTGGCCTGTGACTGTGTCAGGGGAACCGACTGTCCAGAGGTCCCCGATGGGCCGGGCTGGTCATCTAGATCCAGTTGGACAGAGCTGCTGTCATCACTGTGGGCCTCTTCTGTTGGTGGTGTGGACATGTGTGAACCCTCCTGTCCGGTGATGTTGGGTAGGGGTCCTGCAGGAGTATAAAAGGATGTTTATTACATCTGTGTGTACCATGGTGTGCAATGGGTGGGTGACCGTGTACCCCAGTGCTAGCATTCCTGTGTGGGTCCTTGTTTGATGGTGGTTTAGGGGTGTGTATGGGTATGTGCAGTGGCCATGCTTTGGTGATGGGTGTCCATGCTTTGTTGTTGCATGCAGGGCTTGGTGATAGGATGTGTGGTTTGTGATAGTGGGACATTTGTGAGGAGTTGGAGTGATGGGGGTGGGGGTGAGGGTGGGGGTATGTGATAGCATGCAAGTAGGGTGGGGGATGTAATAGTTAAGATTTGACTTACCAGAGTCCATTCCTCCATCTACTCCTGCGAGGCCCTCAGGATGCAGAATCGCCAAGACCTGCTCCTCCCATGTTGTTAGTTGTGGGGGGGAGGTGGGGGTCTGCCGCCAGTCCGCTGAACCGCAAGGTGGTGTCTTGAGACCACGGAACTCACCTTCCCCCGTAGGTCGTTCCACCTCTCCCTGATGTCATCCCTATTTCTTGGGTGCTTTCCCACTTCGTTGACCATGTCCACTATTCTTCGCCATAGCATTGATATAAATTGGTAGTCATTTCATATAAAACATCAATATATTTTACAATTTGGGTCTCTTTTTAAATGTATCTTTTATTACAGAAATGTAAACCAACAAGGTTATACATGCATTTCGGCTCCCTAGTATCAAGCACAAAGTGCAAATTTGGTAATAAAACTAAGGGCCATATTTATACTTTTTGACGGAAAACTGCGCCGCCGCAGTTTTGCGCCCAAAATTTTACCGCCAGCTAAAGCCATTTCAATGCACCGTGCGGGCGTCAAATTTATACTTTGACGCACGGCGGCGCAATCAACAGGTGGGAGTCATTTTTTTTTATGCACATTGCGGCGTCAAGTCGTAAAGGAAAAGGACGTTAACACGACGTAAATGACTGTGGGTCGATTTACGACACCGCAACCCGGATATGCGCCGTTTTTTTTGATGCAATAGCATCACAAATACCCGCGAACACTGCCCTTTCAGCAGAGGAGAGCCAAAATGGATCCCAGATGCCACTACAGACCCCAGGAAGATGACAGCAGACCAGGAACCAGCCAGGATGATCCATACAAGAACCATGACATATATAGAAAAAAAAGAAAGTGTCGCTCCAGTGCAGAGGAGCAGGAAATCCTGGTTAAAGAGGTGACGGAACACCAGCACCAACTGTTCATCACCTCTAAGTTGCCAATCAGTAGGAGAGAGGCCATATGGCAACAAATTGTTGACAAGATCAACAGTGTGGCTGAAGTACGCAGAACAGTCACCGAGTGTAAGAAACGCTGGCATGACTGCAAACGTAGGACAAAGGAAAAAATGGCCAGGAACAGGAAGGCAGCACTGCAGACAGGAGGTGGGAGTCCAGCACACCAGGAGGCCCTGGACCACATGGAGGAGATGGTCACAGCCGTCATCCCCGAGGAGATCGTCACAGGGATTCAAGGACAGGACAGTGCAGACTACCACGAGACAACGCACATGCAGGGTAAGTTGCATGGGGATTTAAAATACAATAATGTTGACTGTAAGCAGGGGGGGAAATACCTACTACACATTGCATGTAAGTCATCAAATACATGGAGTGGCATGGGTAAAGGGGTATGGCAGGGGGGCATGCCCTGCACATACAGAAGCTGGGGCACAACATAACACAACACCAACAACAGTCCCATGGGGGCATCCTGTCATGACAACAATGGAGCAAAGGGAAAGTCTCGACAGGAGGGAAGGCCATTACGTCAAACTTACATCCTGGCACTCGTCAGCCAAATTATCTCCTACATTAACTATGGCCCTATCAGCAATCCCCTAGCCAAAACAACAACTGCAATGTAACTGCAACAACAGTTGACACTACCACGTCTGATCTCTGTGCAGCTATAGTAGCCAATGGCAGTAACCTCCCCATGGAACATACATACCTAAATTAGGGGGTGAGGATGACATCTGCAACAAGCCCCAGTACATTCATATGTCAATGCCCATAGTTGTCACATACATCAGCCAAAGTAAACAGCAATAGGAGCGACACAGCACTAAGGACACACACATGCTGCATATGTCAGGGTCCTTCCCGTGCCTGGCTAACAAGGCAACATCACAAATGTCATACTGCTCAGACAACAGCATTGAGGAGGGGACACATGGAACTGGTCACTTAAATACACCTGCACAGTCAGAGGACCAAATAGGACAATGATACGATAATCAGGGCAATCCAATGTAACACACACTACCCAACATCAGCAGGACACATTAACAATGTCTACATCCATATCACATCATAACATTGCCATGCATAGGATATGCCACATGTCAATTACATTAAAGTCAATGTGGACAATCAGGGATTGGGGCAGGTCCTGAGAGGCAAGTGTGCTGCCAAGGCAGTCAGAACACCCACAGCCAGTGAAAGGTCTCACCATAAGAATGGATATACACGGAGGGTTGAGTAGGACAAAAAGATGGCTATTCCCTATTTGATACAAAGCAACACCTAGAGGCGATTAGGCAGACAAGTCTGATAACTCAATATCATACATGTGACACACAGGTGGGCCATAGGCCTATAACAATGCCCATATGAAGGACAGCAGATACCAATACCAAACAAGTTCACAAAGTAAATTCATCAAAAGGCTGGCATGTTACGTAAAAATTGTCACAACACAGACACACTAATTGTACCCTGTTTCATTGCAGAGGAACATGGATCTCCTGCCGATATGCCTCTCCCTGATTTCACTGATGACATGGATGACGAGCCCATAAACATTCCCCAGGAGACCATTCAAAAGGTCCTTGAAACCCTCCAGACCCCACCTTCAGTCACAAGGAGGAGCACAGAACAAGCAGCCAACACAGAAGAACCACCCACAACCCCAATTGCAAGACCTGCCAGCTCCTACACAGCTGAGGACTCTGACGACACTGGCACCAGCTTTGAAAGAACCGTAGTTGGAGTACAGCAGGAGCTGGCCAAGGAGGTGCGGGTGGGGATGCAAAATATGGCAGCCAGCCTTGAGGGGGTGCGCTCGTGCATGATGTCATCTGCAGATCAGGCAGCAGCTATGCAAGCCCTAACATCCATACTGCAAGGACTACAAGAAACTGTAAAGGAATTCACCACTGCAGTAAGGGAGTTGCCACAACACCTCGCACCCCAAACTTTCCACTGCATGCACAAATGCAATCATGACTCCCTCAGGGCCGACCTGGCTGCCTACCATCGTGATGTCCTTGCTGCAGTACTGCCCTTAAGACCTTCACAGGGAGCAGCGACCGGGATGTCTGACTCCACGTCTTCTAACACCGAGGTGTGTGTTGCCCCTTCACAACCAACAACAACAAGGACAAAGCAGGCAACACACACATCAGAAGAAGAAGACATGGAACAGATCACATTCACACGGAACAGTACCCGGAAGCACTAGTCCCTGCACCATGGCCTACTTTGATCAAGGTCCTACGTTTTGTCAATTGCCAGTCTCACTACAACTATACTCAATGACTGTTCTGCTAACCACTGCATGACGTGTCCGCATTGCCAGTCAATGTCTCTCTCCTACTAATTGGCAAATCCTGTCCCTCTGCACTGTTTGTAACATCACCCCAGCATGTCAGGAGCATCATCCACACCCCTTCTGTAGGATCACCATGTAAGATTGCACTAGAACGGACATGCACACCTAATATGTCTCTGTGTAATTTGACACATCAACTGTGCAGTAGATAACTCAAAAGTGCCTGTGTGACAACCATGTAGCTTCTCAATACAACTGTCCTGACATCATGTAGTCAGATACATCTGTGCAGTTGCCAGGATTGCATCATAGCCTGCCCATCCTGAGGAGAATAACTGATGAAGGGAGAAACCACACACAATCATGCTTTGTTGGACAGAATAATGCTTCATCAATAGCAATCAAAGTCAACTAATGGTGGCTGATAAATGTGGGCACCATGCAATACTAAAACAATAAATTATGCAGTCTAATCTAAGCAAACACAACTAAACACAGCATCAATCACCCTTTCTGAGTAAACTTCCAAGAAGGGAAGTCATGCTGAATTGTTGCACACATGATCTATGTCAGTAATGAAGACAAAAAGACAAGAGTGTTAACAACACCTCATCTACAAAGATGTCCCTGAACATCACACTTCAGTCCGACCTAAAAAATTCCCCACAGTACCAAGTCTGGAAGCACACTATGTGATGTTGAAAACATACTCATCAACACAAATCCTTTGTGATCCATGTAAACTCCAAATGGTGGTTCTATCAAATGGTGGATACTTACCAAGTTAGCACAGGGGTAGGCGCCATTTTAAACCTCTTATTTCGTTGGTTTGTAGCATAGGACACAAATGTCATAGAACAACAATCACATTCTCTGATGGCAAGGCCATGATCAAGTAGCAGTTAACACATAATGCAAAGGGTTAACTATATATTTATTCATAAGTATTCACACCAGAGGCAACTAAGGGAAAAGTCATACCTACACTAATCTAACCTGACTACTCCTAACCCACAACTGTCCCTAACTAACCTAAGCTAAACTTACTCTACACATATAATGAATCGATCTAAACATCAACCCCCCACCCACCATTATGAGACAGGACACATGCAGGACAACACATACTAACCTACACACATACTATACTATCGTAAACAATCATATATTTTTTTGTATTTTTTTAAAAAATATATATTTTTTTTTCTCTTTTTCTAAACAGACAGGAACCCCAACATTGACTAACACACTCAAAAATGAAAAATAGAAAGAATAAGGACCCCCCACCCTCCTCCCTAACACTAACTAAGCTAACAACCTATACTAACCTAACACTAATCCCCAAAACCCACCTATCATGATAAAAAGGAAAGAGGAGGGAGGGGAGGGATAAATTAAAATGGACCATATAAATCCTAGAGGTTGGCCCTCCGTAGGGTCCGCCTGATGGACCTGACCCGCTTCTTTATGTACGCCACATCCTGGCTCAGCTTGTCCACCTTCCTAATAAACGTGTCCATTTTGCGGTCTAAAGCCTGGAATGCCGCAGGGTCAATTGGAGGCGCTGCTGCTGTCTGTGTGCTGGCAGAGGTTCTCTGTGTGGGAGTTGATTGTAGCCCACTGGACTGTCCTACAGCTCTTATATTGCTGGGTCCTGGTCGTGCTGCAGAGGCAGGGACAACTGTCCCCGCCGTTGCTGGGGCCACTTGGGGAGAACTGGTGGTTGTGGTGGTGGTGGCTGTAGTGGGCAACGTTGGGCCACCCTGTGGTGAGGCCCACCATGCTCCGGAGGCCCGATCCGCCTGGTATTTTCGGGCCGTCCGTCGGAAACCCGACTGCACCTGATGGATGTTTGGGTACCTCATGGCCCACCTCTCAAATTCATGCCTCTGTGCGGCACTCATGTTTGCAGCTGTGAAGAGAAAGGGCAACTATTTACCATAGGAAATGCATTGGGTGGAATAACACAATGGGTCAATTGGAAATTACTTTTACTGTAGTTGTAACAGCTCATATCACCATATAGATCATTGAAAGTCTCAGAGGAAGTACATGGGAAGCCTGCATACAAAGGGCATCTCACACATAGCATATACAACTATCTACATGATGGGTGACATCAGCCTAAACTTCTCATCATAAAAATTACTAATGCAGCTGACATTATGGCTGCACCTCCTCCGCCTATTGCCTGGACTACATATGTCAGTGTATGTGATAACATTCACAACCCTCAATATCTGCGATTTGTAATTGGATTTGCTAGTATAGAACTCATGTGCCATAACCGAGTGTGTACACTAGGTTCAAAACAAAGTTTCAAATGGTCACAAGTATGTGTAACATACTGGTTGCTACAGTCCTAGGTACCCTATTCCCAAACACATGGCTGACTTTGAGGGGGGTTTGGGAAGAACATCCAACAATCCCATAATCAATGCACACCTAGGAGTGTATAGAAAGGTCAACATGTTTTTGCCTCCACACACACACCACCAGTGAAGGGCTATCAACAAATCGGAGTCAGCTAAACCTTGTCCTATCCAAGGTCCACACATGTCAAAATGTACTGACTTAGGCCAACATCACATACTACCAGTGAGGCATATTTTTCTACAGACACAGAGGAGCAAGAACACCCATGATCATGAGTAGCATGTACACCTAGGCCGTTGCACTCTAGTCCCACACACTTCTAGTACAACTTGTGGAAGTACATGCCCCCGGAAGATCCAACCTACAGTGTACTCATTCCATCATTAACTAGGGAAGCAGCAGATTTCAGACACGCCATTTGCAGAAGCTATGTGGGAGAATGTCAGTCTGAAATGCATACTCAGTCCGAGACAAGTCCCAGAGCAACTCTTACATTAACTAGTGTATTCCACATGACTCACCCCATTCCCAATAGCGGGCCCTACAGGAATGGCCTACAGACCCAAAATCAGAAAATGGATAAGCATAGCTCAACTCAAAATGAAGTGATAACTGAAATCCCAATAATGGAACAATACTAATGAATGGGCAGCACATCAAACCTTGAAATCTGTTGAACACACAGTAGTCCATCATGCATCACCAGCAAACAATAAAAATACCACACATGCAACACTCACTGTAGGTGTCGGGTCCTCAAAATGAGCCACCTCTCCCACTGTGTACGGTGCAGGTCCACCTGTAAAGCATGGAAGTAAGAATATACTCAGAATCCGTGCACTGACGAACAATTGCAATTACAAAGTCAATGTGAGAATATGACATGAGTAATGAAACCCTTTCACACATGCTCATATTGCATGGAATTATTCATGCGCAACATTTACATCGGATGAGTCTCCTGCTACAGTTACACACCCTACTACACACATGCAGTGGCCTGGACAGTCAAGTGGTGGCAAAGATGCACCGCCATTAGTATGCTGCAAATATATAGGGGTGCATTCATCTCATCATGTGCATCCAAGCGAGACATCCAAAAGCTGGTTACTTGAGGACTGCCTGACCTCTCAAACTCAAACAGCCTATGTGGTCATGACACATATGTGACTGATAGGTACATGGTACAGAGGGTCAGGTACTTTGGCAATCCCTCATGTTGTTACAGTTTCATACATTGATGTGTCCTAACAATAGTGATTGGCACCAAACATAGATGTTTGTACCCTAGTCCATACCTTTGGACTGCAATCCCTATTCTGATTTAGGCACAAGTGTCAATAAATACCAGTCTAATATGTTAGCTGAGGGCACCTGAGTCCTTAACAAATATGGTTCATGCTCAGATCAGGCATGTAACAATTAGATGTGAAGGAGCACATTTATCACGACAAGGCATGGCACTTCCAAGAACATTCTCCATACACACCAACCAGACACACATGTGACATATGTGTGGACAACATTGCTAACCTCAATTGACGTGAAGGCAGCACTCATTTTCAGCATCATGTAGGGTTTACAAATGTCAGTCTAGCTATGGCGTCTACATATGTAGGTATGATGTTTCAACATCCATTTTTCACTGGCTATTGTGACCTGTAGAGTCCTAATTGCGTCATTAATGTGTCGCTTGTCTGACACAAAGGCAGCACTACATTACATTCTGTTACAGGCAACCGGTATGTGTAGAAAACATGAGCTACCTGACTGCTAGCATTTGTCTTCCTTCACATTGTGCATCAATTACCCAGTAGGTTTCCCTAGCATTACACACAGTCAGCTTATTATCTGGCAGATTGGGTAACAATCATCACATGTCACCACACAGCTTTAAATTGTGCACATGTAATTGATCTGTACTCACCAACATGGCCACCAATCCTGATTCCCAGGTGGTCCAGCAGATCTTGCTCCCTGGATATCAGAGCAGCCCAGCGGTGCTTCAATTGATGGTCATTCCTTTGGCTACCATATAAACGGACCAAGTGATGGCGCACCTTCCCCTACCGGACTTTACGGGCCTTCGTGTGATACCCCTGTATCACCCTACTCCCAGCCTCCAGCACGAGTGGGAGGAAATGGCAAACAAGCCATATAAACCCCCCCAATTCCTCCTCACCCATCCTGGAAAGCCGTGGCCTACCAGACATGTCAGCACTGACAAAGGGGAAAAAGTTGTAGAAAAAGAAAAAGGGGGAAATGGGGAAAGGTAGAGTGGTGAAATACAAAGAAAACTTAAGAAGAAGAGCCCAACTATCCCCTATATTACAGTACCCACAACAGACTCCCACAGACAATAAATAAAACACTGGACTTGACAAAATAATACAACACAGACTCAGACAGTATTCAACAACAAGACAATGATGACAAAAGCACAATTGAGATGGTACACTGGACACAAAAGCACTAATACACAGGACAGCACTTTGCACACAGCCACACAGTCTAGAATAATCTGAGACTGCAAAGTGAAAGTGAAAGTACACCCACTGTACAGATTCTGTAAACAGGATATCCTATTACATCACATCCTGCATATGCGTCATTTTTTCATGCATACAGCTTGTGCGTCATATTTTTTGACGCATAGGAGTGCAAATAATGCAGAGTCAAAAGAATTATCTTCATTGGTCGAATATATTTGTTTGAGGCATATTTTACAGTTCTAGATTTGAATATTAAGCCGCTGGAAAATATGATATCTAAATATGAAAATTATTTTTGACTCTGCATTATCTGCACTCCTGTGCGTCAAAAATTATGACGCACAAGCTGTATGCGTGGAAATATGATGCATAATGCAAAAAAATTGAGGCCATGTTATGCAGGATATTATGATATCTATTTTTAAAAATAATTTTTGACTCTGCATTATCTGCACTCCTGTGCGTCAAAAATTATGAAGCACAAGCTGTATGCGTGGAAATATGACGCATTATGACAAATATGTCTTTCATTTGTCAAATTGAGAAATGAATTTTGTCATGACCAAACCGTGCTAAG
Source organism: Pleurodeles waltl (assembly GCF_031143425.1). Classification (NCBI taxonomy): domain Eukaryota; kingdom Metazoa; phylum Chordata; class Amphibia; order Caudata; family Salamandridae; genus Pleurodeles; species Pleurodeles waltl. The sequence goes on along the minus strand of NC_090437.1, from coordinate 2,348,499 downwards.
TGAAACACATTTGGGGTTAGCTATGGCAAATGTCCCTTATAGGATGTATAGAAGGTATTCACAGTGCAATGGTAATGATTGGCCAGAATGGATATTACTCATAATTGTGCACATATGTAGGTAATTGCTGATAGCTATTTTCATGAATGGGATACCAGGATGTATTCCTTAGCAAAAATGTGTCCACATTTATCAAGCTAATCAAAATTATATAAAGGCCAAATAGGTAGTGCAATTGTCGCCTAAATTCTTTTGGGGGGTAACCATGTCCTAGTTACGAGTTAATGTATCTAAAATGTGTTTTACTTTTGACATGTAGGGCACACATGCACCTTATGCATGTGTGTGCTTCACATGTGCATAAATAATGTATATTTGGGGGGCAGTAGGGGTGGACTAAGGCCCCCAGCGCTCTAGGGTTTGCTCTTCCAGACTTGCAATTTTATCCAAGGGTTTCCCAAATGCTAAACCTTCAGCAGCAGGCCCATGGAAGCAAATAGGGTATGATTCACTGTTTGTTATTCTGTAATCCCATTTGCCCATTTTACGTTTGCCCTATTGATTCTTTGGAGAATTCTGACATACCATTTTGCATTGATTGTTTTTGCAAAATCTCAACGTTCCTCATGTCATTATAGCAAATAGGTTGTTGATGTATGTGGCCCTTTATGCATTACCTGGTTTAGTGGCATGTTTCATTCTTCCTGCTAGGTTATAACTGGGATACTACTGTGATCGGCTGCTTGCAAACATTTTGTTGATTGGATGGTACATGTACATGTGTGTGGTCCAATATTGATCCAGTATCAACTGTCAGGGTGTATGTTGTCACTGTAACGTCCAGGTCTCCTCATGAGTTAGTGGCAGCTAATCTTGTTTCTATTGGGTATCGTTTGTAGCAAAATTTGAGAAAAGCCATTGAGGACATGGTCACCTACACATGGATGGTCCCACCCTGTCACTAAAAACGTGTAATGAGACTTTCAACTGGGCAACCTTGGTGTGCTGAGTGAGAGAATGTCTCAGGTGTCTGGACCCGGCATGTGTCATTACAACATTTGTACTCGAGTTGGCCTCTGTGGATGGTAATGTATCAGGAAACATCATAGCCTCTGTGCAGAAGTAAATGGCTGGTATTCAACACACACGACTCATCTTTATTATTTGAACAATGTTACTCAGCGTTTGAACAGTCAGGGTCCTCATATGTGTTGACTTTTCATGGACATTATCTGAGGTTGCTGGTTTGGATGGAGGCCACTTACACCATCAAACACTATGGTCCAGGTCCACTGTTACACTTTGTAGTTTAGGCATTAATGAGGGCATTAATGAGGGCCAGACAATGGAAGGGCCATGATTTAGCTATTCAAGGGCACTGTCACAAATCTGATACAAATAACAGTCAGCTGATGCAATACGATGTATTTGAGTATACATTGATGAGGCTAATGACAAATTAGTGTCTGAGGTACAAGAGGTTTTGGACAGCACGTGTGGTCCATAGGTGGACCCCATGTATCTTTAGAGTGACCCACGGACAGGTGCCAGTCAGGCTGACAGGATGCTGGGTCAATCAGGAGCAAGTTCTTTCAGTAATTACATGATCAGTGTTCTGACTAGGACTGGTCAGAGGGAGCAGTAGACAGTTGACATGTCACACTGTGTATGTCCGGTGTTGTTTTGAAGGTGACACATGAACCCTGATAAAGTGTTCTACGGCAACATTAGTAGCAATGCTTAATGATGTAATAGCTCAAATTCTAACATGTATGCAGTAGGAGGCATCAGCAAGGAAGGGGCATGTACATTTGGGTGGTGTGCATGGAGGGGATCACTGGTGTGGCCTCCATCAGTGTCTCACTAGTCCTGTCAGATGGGATTTGCTGAAAATTAGCCTACAGTACCTTTCACAGAAGAATCAATCTACAGGTGATACCAGGCCTTAAAAACTCCAAGCCAGTGTATTATATGAGCTGAGTTCCATGCAGTGAGATGGTACTATGACAATGGTAGGCATAGGAAAGGGTGTGGCACACTGGATGACTCTTGTGAGTGTGTGTGTGTAGATGAGGGAATCTCAGTGTACACAAATCAGCATTCCAGGGACCTCTTCAGACAGGTGGAGTGTGACCAGCTGCAAGTGTGTGTAATGTTTTTAGAAAAGGGCTGACATGTAGATGGGATGTGATGTGCTGGATGCTTGTCATAGGTGTAGCACTTGTGCTGTGTTTGTTCTGCTTATGTGTAACTCTAGTGACAGATAGTCATTGCAAAGATAGTAAGTACTTGGAATTACTGTTGGCAAGAGTCTAGTAATACATTCCTGTTCCTGAAGCATTAGCATGTGAACTGCCTGATGTATGAGGCCTGTTTTCTCCTAGTTGAGTGATGGTGTTTTAGTTGTGTGCCATCTGCTGCAATGATCCATGTTTACTACATGTATGTGTGTCATATGTGTGGTCCTCAGCTATTGCCCTTCAAACTGTACAGGATGTCTGTCATTTACATTGTGTGTGTATGTGACCATTGTATGGTGGCCATTACATTTGTGGTGTAATTGTTATATCATTATTGCTCAATGAGACGACATTCTTCTTCAGATATTTAAAGCTAAAGGTGGGCAGAAATGGATAGTCCAAACCATAATGTGGTGTATGTTATAGGTGTTTATTTACAATAGTGCATTAAGTGGTGATGGTGATAATTATGCAAAGAAATTATTTACAATGTGTTGGCGCCTACGCACTCCAGCAGCCGTGTTTGGTTGTTCCCCCTCCTGTTGCAGGCCAGCATCCTCCTCTTCTTCGTCTTCAGACATGTATGGGTCTGGTTCGAGGAGGGGAATGTTCCTTTTTACACAAATGTTGTGCAATATTGCACATGTGAGTATGATCCTACAAACCATCTTGGGGGAATATAGTAGGCTACCGCCAGTGATGTCGAGGCAGCGGAACCTTGACTTGAGGATCCCGAAGGTCCGCTCGACAATGCTGCGTGTCCTCTTATGGGTGTCGTTGTATGCCCGCTCTGCAGCAGTACTCGGGTTCCCAAATGGTGTCATTAGCCATGGCTGGATGCCATACCCCTGATCAGCTGAAAGAAAAACACAGAATGGGATCATGTTGATGTAGCTGGCACTATTGAAAAGATGTTTAATGGCAGTAGTTGTCTTGTGTTGTCTGTGACTCTTTTGTGTACTAATGTGACATCCTATACTTGTAGGCTATACCATCTGCATTGTGCTGTTTCCTTGGCTGAGCAAGTGTTTGTCTGCTAACCGTTTGACAGCAGTATGTTTTGGGATTTTCAGTACAGTGTGCCCTCCCTAGCATTGTGACTTGTGATACAGGCGTCTGTGTGTCTTCACTGAGGGTGAGATGATAGTTCCATGCACAGTTAAAATTGAAAGTGTTGTTAACATGTTCATATGAAAGTACCCTGGACATCCCATACCTTTAGACTTATGCAATGTATTAATGTAAAGGTCATTGTGACACTTACAATTTGCAAGGTGACATTTAGGCAACCACACTCATTAATGTCTTCACATTAGGCTGTACTGTAAATTCCGATGTTTGACAGGTTCAATGGTGAGTTAAGAAACATGGCTAGTGATGTCAGGACCTCAGTGTGTTCCTGTCTAGATGTTGCTGTTGTGGTGTATGTGTTGTGTGCCCTAGAGGGCTGCTTTGCAGTGTGTATATAAGTAGGTTTTTGTACTTACCAACAAGTAGTCCATTGCCATATCGTCCATCCTGGAAGTGTTGGTTGATGGTAGAGTGACGGAAGATGAATGAGTCATGGACACTCCCAGGATATTTAGCCACGATGTTGGTGATCAATCCCTGGTGATCGACTATGGCCTGCACGTTGATTGAATGTGTGTGCTTCCTGTTGCGGTAGAGGTGTTCAGTCGCAGCAGGTGGCACAAAGCGTACATGTGTGCAGTCGATTGCACCAAGGACGTGTGGGAAGCCACTGATTGCGTAGAACCCCTGTTTAGTTTCCTGCTGCTTCTGCAGTGTGTTAGGGAAGCAGATGTGGCGGGGTGTCAGGCGAATGATGGCATCCAGTACTTTTGGCAGAAATGCGGAGAATGATGGTTGTGAAATTCCGCCAACCAGGGCACCAGTTGTTTGAAATGAGCCACTTGCCAGCAGGTGAAGTACGGCAAGCAGCTTTGTTTCTGTTGCTATGGTGTGGGGTGTCACCAAAGTGGGGGCCAACTGCTGTTCAATGTTGCGCAGCAGCTGCTGGATGGCCTGCCAGTTCAACCGGTACCTCTGTATGATGTCATGTTCCCTGAGGCCCTGAAGGGTTGTTCTTGGGCGGAATATCCTCTCCTGCCTTCTGCGCTGCCTTTGGGGTCCCTGCTGGTGTTGTTGTAGATGATGTTGTTGCTGCTGGGCTCTGCGTCTACGTGCACGCTGGATAAGAATCACCTACATGTCTCCCTGTTGCTGCTGAGCAGCTCTGCTCTGCCTGGCAGAGAGTCATTTTTGGCCAGAAGCATAAATACGACGCACGGCGGTTTGCGTCGTTTTTTGGACAGGAATGCCTACCCTGCATATCATTAACGCAGGGCGGGTTGCCGCATCCAAGAAATGACGCACACGGCGGAATTTTGTCATCCGCGGGCTCGGGTGTCAAAGTTTAAATATGGGGCAACGTTTGCGCTGATTGTGCGTCAAATTTTTTGACGCACAATCGGCGCAAACGGAGTATAAATATGCCCCTAAGAACCTATTGAATACATAACAATGTAATGTTGACGCATTAATAAGTACATACTTACTCATCTAAGAATTGAGGGAAAAAGTGTTTTTAGACAATGTGCAAATAAGTGGTGAAGAGATGAACCTACAACCTCACTACATAAGCCAGTAGCAGGTGAAACAGTCAACTTATGTAGGGCCGTTCCTATCACGAGGCCTCAACCATTTAAATACCATGTCTATCAGTGTTGATCATGTATTCTCTCTAACCTGCTAAGAGTTCATATGGCGTAATAAGCATCATTCTTCACTCAACCGCCACTCTTTAAGCTTAGGATCTAAGAGCACAGACTCTTTCTAATTACCACTCAGACAAGTACCAGTATTTTTGTATTATGATGAGCCAAAAAAGTTAGACAAAAAAGTGAAATATTGCATAACAGTAAAAATGCTAGTGTGTTACTGTCAGCCACAGAAAAGGCTTGCCAAACATTGACCTTGGTAAGCTTTGCGTAATGAAGGCCAAATTATTATATTTTTTTAAAGAAAGTGTAAACCACATGCAGCATAAAAATGTGTACGCCTGTGATCATAATGGATCCTTGTCCCAGATTGTATTCAAACCCCCAATGGCACTCTTTTTTCAAGTTTCAATGTTTTCCATCCTAAGTAAGTACATGAAGCTGCTGTCAGGTAGATTTCCTTCAGGTCTGTTCTACAGTAGAACACAAACGCATCTTTGCAGAGTCATATGTTGCGTTTTTAAAACAGGGGTTAATGGAAATGCATTCGAGCTTTCCAAGACCTATTACTTGACAGCATAAAATTGATGACTCTTTCAGAGCCACCCAGAGAACAACAGCAATTGTATAATATTGGATTTGGCCCTGTCTGCAGGGTCATCCCCTAGCATTTTGCCTTCACCCTGCTGTTTTGTTAATTAGTTCTGGTTGTCTTTTAGGATTCTGTGCACTTTACCATTGCTAACCAAGCTAAAGTGCTTGTGCTCTGTCCTCTAAACATGGTGAAATTGGATTACACCCAAATTGGCACATTTAATTTCCTTGTGCATTCCTACTAAAAGTGATACTACATGTGCCCAGGGCCTTTAAATTAAGTACTACTAGTGAGCCTGCAGCACTTATTATGCCACCCACTTAAGTCGCTATTTTAAACATGTCTCCAGCTTGCCTTTGTAGCCTGTCTGTGCAGTTTTAAACTGGAATTTCAACCTGGCCAAATAAACCTTTTCCCAGGCCTAAACATTCATTTGCAATGCATACATGTCACCTCTAGAGTATGCCCCGAAAAACACACAGCGCAAGGTGCAGTGTACTTAAAAAGTAAGACTTCTGAGTATTCCATGTTCTGATATTGAGAAACTTCTAAATTCATTTTAAACTACTAGGAGGCCTACCTCTCCTATAGGATAATGACACCTATAAGACCTCTAAAGACTATTGCACTGTACAGCCAGTTAATTCGCTTTCCATTATCGTTAACAAGTTACTCACTTCTATGGGCCAACTGTTCAACACGCCCGTTGTATAGCACTTGTGGTGGGGTGGTACATTTTCTCAGGTTTGTCTTACTTCTATCAGATTGGTATATCACCAATAAATAATATAACTTTTGGTGCTTTGGGGTCCATTCCTTCACTAACGAGTTTTAATACATACCTTCTACTTTCAGGTGTTTAATTTAAATTGTTTTCCTGATGAGACCCAATATTTGAGAGTTGAAACACCATCGACAGTATCAAATGAACAATGTGATTCAACCCTGTGAGACTTAAAATTGCTTGATTGTTACATTTGTATTGAATTCAAGGTCATTTGTTGTAATTATGGAAACCTGTTTTGGTTTATTTTTTCTTATTTGTTTATGATTGGACGTGTGTTTATGTTGTTTGGGTTCTGTTTCACATGGGATACTATCCACATTTGTACATACATATATTAAAACTTTGTGCTGTGTGTGGCTTTCTCTTTCTGCATCATGTTACCACTTTCATTTTTGAGACTACACATTGATTTTATCAGATATACATATATAATTGCAGTAAGGACCACTGTTGTTTAAAATAATTTTAGAAAGTTCTCATTTTCTTGTCCTAAACACTTGGTACCTGAAGACTATCATGGGTCACATAATCAGGTGTGGCTGGCAGATGGACTTTGTGTATTGCTCCCAGACAGTGACCTGAGTGATTTCTAAAAACACTAGAACACACATATAGATATTGTAAAATTGATGTTTGATGTCAGTGGTCTACTAAATATATATACAAACATATTTTCTAAAATCTGATTTAACCCTAGATGCATGGTTGACTATATATCTCCAGCTTCTATTTCCATTTACCATTATATCGTTGTCAGCCTATCCAGCCATAACAATTTCACACTTACAATTACAGACATCACATAACACGTTCAAAATCACATATAAAAATACAAACTTATCAATAAAAGCTATGCTCAACAATCAATTCATTCGCGTGTGCCACTGCACGAAGACAAGAGTACCCAAAATTATCATGTAAATGCTTTGCGACAGTGGCTAACCAGTCACACCATTATTTATTTACATAACACACTAATCAACTCAATAGAGGCATGAGAAAGCTTGAAGTTAGATAAAGTTATCCTGGAACCAATCATATGGGACCGTTTGATAAGACCCTCCAGCTTAATAACGTCCCAGAATACTTTCCCCATCATGCCTCATCCTACACCATTTTCCCCAAACAATAGGCACCTATAGGACCCCACTGAACAGTTATTAGTATACTGAAAACTGTGAGTGCGTTGACGATCCTAATTTCCATGCCTCCAAGATATATGTTGAAACAATTGTTACAATGTGTTTTTCATCCTAACGCATACACAACACTTGAGCTTCCTTACATTTCCTAACACCATACTTTTTAAATAGTGGTTGTAAGTACAGTCGAAGTTGAAGCATAAAGTGACATATTAAAATGAAGTGAGGTAATGTTTCTTGACCACCGTAGAGGCAGGGGCAGCAATCAGATCTGCCCAAAGGAACAGGCTGCCACTTATTAGCCACTGAAATCACCGGTAGCTTACCCATGTGAAATAAAGAGATCTTTTCTCCTCTGAGTAAATACTTTCCATGAAGGCAGCTGGTTTAAGTTCTTGATTAAATAAAATATAACACTTTAATAAAGGACTAGGTGAGTCACAAATATTCAGAGTCTTGTGGTCCCAATATGCCTTTTTAACAGCAACAAGGCTAAGCTTTGTGATTTATTCTGGGTGGAGCTAGAATTCTTCTAAGCCTATTGCAGCCAAGGTAGTTGAAACATGTTTGAACCAGGGCAATTTACGATGATTTTGTAGATTCATTATATCAATCATTACAGCTTTATATGATTTAAGCTCCTCCTTTGTCCAAATGTGAATCTAGTATCTTATAGGAGCCAATGCATTACAATCCTCAATTTTTCTCATTTGTCAGTCTATTCTTATCGCTTTCATAGGTGTGCCACTACCTAGACAAAGCAATCGTCGGGTGAATTTATTTTCAGTTATTTTTGTTGGTGGGGTCTTTTTGAATCCCCAGACCTCCGCGCCATAAAGTGCAGCAGCCCTCGCTTTCATTTTGTATACAAGCAGTGCAGAGCTCACCAAGTGATTCCCCGTGGTTTTTGCGAATCTGTGTACAGCACCAGCTTGTTGGGTCAGGGAGATGTTGCTTTTATAAACTTGCAGATTCCAAGTCAATTTATCATCCACCCGGCAGCCGAAGTAATCATAGGTCTCCACTTGGTCCAAAGACTTTTTATTAACCTTAAAGCTAGCTTGCATCTTCTGTTTTTGGTTGAGAATCATAAACTTTGTTTTACCCCCATTATTCATCAAATTCCTCAATGCACAGAATGATTCAAAGCTTTTTAGCAGACGATGCATTGATATCTCCGTTCTTGCCAACAGCACAGCATCATCTGCGAAGAGCAAAATAGGTATGCTTTCATTAGCTAATTTTGGCTCATCCAAATTTAGATTCCTCAGTTTTTGGCCCACTTCATTTATATAGCAATTAAATAGGGTTGGGGCCAAAACACATCCTTGTTTGAAACCTCACTGGATTGGAATCTCTGATGTATACTCATTTCTTGAGCTATATCTGACCCTTGCGGTATTTTCTGTGTGTAATAAGATTAGCAGCCTTAGGATCTTTCCTGGAATTCCCATTTCCGACAGTTGTTGCCGTAATATTTGGTGATCCATACTGCCAAATGCTGTTTGAAGGTCGACAAATACCAGATACAGTGGGGAATCTTTTAGGGAGACATATTTGGAGAAAATCATGTTCAGCTAAATGAATTGATCTATTGTACTTTGACCCCTCCAGAAACCAGCTTGATGTAACAATAGTAGATCTTCCTCTATCCACTGGTCTAGGAGAGACTGGATCAATTTGGTGAACATTTTTCCAACACTGTCAAGCAATGAGACTGCCCTGTAACTACACTCCATGTCCCGTGGCCCCTTTTTTTGAACTGGAACAATTATTGATTTTCTCCATGAGGGCGGGATTTTTTCGAAGAACTAAATGCTATTATATAAGTGAGTTAAAGCTGGTAACCATAAGGATAGTTGATTTTGATAGACGTCTGAGGGAATTCTATCTGGGCACTAGTTCCATGGCACAGGGTATAGCATAGGTTGTTTGCATGAGGTTTGTGCAAGGAGACTTATTAGGAACTGATTCATCCATTGTTTCATGTTCGGGCTCTTTGGGCTACTTGGTTGCTACCACGCGATTCTCAGGAGGTGGCGTTATCTTGGTTAAATTACAGTCGTTACGATCCAACCCTTGGTTCTGGCCTATTGGATTGTTGATACTTCCAAGTGCGATCTTATCCTCTTCTTGGTACAGAGAAGTGAAATGCTTTACCCAGAGTTGTGGACTGATGTTCAATTCTAAGTTTTTTTGCAGGACCTTCGCTTCCCCACCTGATTATTTACCAAAACGTTTTTAAATTTCCAGCGGGATTTCATGCAAGAGATCTCCCCAGAGCTTATGTGGAAAAGTCTTCTTCTTGTGTCTCAGTAATTTCTTATATTGTTTCCTGCAATCAAAGAATTATTGCTCATTCAAGTTATTCAAATGCCGGTTCTTTAATGCTCATGATCGTGTCTTTTTTAATTTTAGGAACTCATCATCAAACCAACCCTCAGTCTCCATGAGGATGTTTTTGAGATTCTTAGTTCTTTCCTTTGATGTTTGTGTTAGAAGATTATTTAATTTTTGCAACAGGAGAGAGACCTCATTACCTGTCAGATCAAGGAACATGGAGAGTGATGCTATCTAGGTATTGCTGGGGGCACCCGTATAAGGTTCACCCACGTCTATCCTTACAATGATTTTCCTGTTTGGTCTCAGGGCTATTGATGGACAGTTTTCTTTAGATAGAGAAACAGGTTTCCAGGAGCTCATGTCGGGTGGACCATCTCCATTAACAGCGGGTCATGGTCACGCTCGATCCTGTCATCTACTTCCATATCTATGATGTAATGCCAGGCTTCGATGTTTATCGCCATATAGTCAATAATACTTTGCCTTTTTCCAACTCAGAAGGTGGATTTTAATGCTTTGTCTAATTTAGTTCTTCCATTTAAAAGGCAAATCCCTCCTTCTATTAGGGCTTCAAAGATTAATTCTCCTTTTTTTTAATCTTGGGAACGTTCGAAGGGGAGGATCAGAATATTCCAAGTGAGTCTTCTTCTAATACTTGTTCATCCCCACGGATAGAATGGGGTTTGGTGTTAAAGTAGCCACATATTAGTAGGAAGCTGTTACAAAACTGAGAAGGGCAACCGTTCATGTAACCAATCATAGAATCCCACTGGTCTCCAGATTTTTTGTTTAGGATGTGCTCCTTAAGCAGCCACACTCCTGGCTTAACTTGAACCCAACTGATAGGTGGAAAGTACACATTCATTATTTCAAGTGACCACGCCTCGTGTTTCACTACTAATGTATGGATATCCTTGCTTAATACAATGTGAATTGATACAGAATTTTCCAGTAGTGAAGTTCTAATCCAAATAGTCAAGCCCCCTATTGGTCTACCTTTATTTTGTTTAATTACTATTGTAGATAGAAAGTGGGAAACCCATCTAAATCGATGGCATTGAAGGACAAAGTTTCCTGGAAGCAGCTGATATCTTGTTGTTTGATAAATTCAATCCAATCCTTATCCTCGGTTTTAGCTTTTAGGCCTGAAATACTCCAATTTAATTTTTAGTGGTGATCTAATTCCATCTTTTATGTTCGGGCGGTCCATTTTTTGCTACAGGCTTCTGTATGGCTGCTCTTTGTACATATGTGGCTGTGAGATAATACCAGGGATGTTTCTTGGGGTATTGACTAACAGACGGAACCTCATGTTGCTCAGGTTTATTCGTTCAGGTAATTGTTGTTGGGAGCTAATTGCTCCCTGCAATATCGAGCCAAAGTTATCTTTAGGTTCGTACTTCCTTGGCACATTTTGTATATTAGTTTTTAAAGAAATATTGATGGGTATAGTTCCTTTTGCGGAATGTCAATTGTTATTCCCCAGGTCTTCATCAGACTGGACTGATTTAGGATCTGATTTACTGTCCATGATGAGGTCCAAACTGTTTCTGATGATTCCCTGCTTTTTGACCCTTTTCTTTGTATGAATCTTACTGAAAGCAAATCTTTAGTCGTTATATTATATAGGCCTGGCAAGGAGTTAACAAGATATAAACTATTGCTCCTGTTTAGAATATCTTGGCTCCCTCTTGAGGAATACTCAGGGGTAAGCACGATCATAACTTTGTGATCTTTGTTTCTTTCAGAATAGATCTCAATATGCTCTCAACCTTCCTGTAACCGTCTTCTTTGGTGTCGACTTTCATCTTTCTCATTGCTGTTAGCATTATCTACAGGATGTATGGATGCTAGCTCTTCCTGTTCATTTCTCCTTCAGTGATGCATCTCAGTGTTCTTACATCCTTCATGTGTTTGACTTCTTAAGTGCCAGAATTCCATTTTTGCTTTATTTTCCCAGTCGAGTGCGGGCCATGGTAGTGTGGGTGAGGCATTGTCATATCCCATCTGGCTACAGTGTTTTTCTGGCCAGGCCTGATTGTCAGGGGTGCAGGAGCCGAAGATATTAGATTGTCATTAATTTCCACGTAGGTGGGTATTTTTGTACTCTGTTCGCTTTCTGCGGCCTCAGTACATTTCAGCGTCCTCATTTTTCTTTTACTATTTACTTGTGGTGTACCCTCAATAGTGGTATTTAACTTTTGTTGACAATTTTCATTATGATTTTACACTGCATTTGGATGGTGTACTTGGGCTTGATGTTCTATTTTCGTGACCACGGGATGCTTGTCTTTGTTAAAGCTTAACTTTTGTTTTGATGTCTCTAGATTCTGTTTGTACATTCCATTAGCTGAATCCTTGCTTGCCTCATTTGTCCCTGGATTCGTTTCTAGATCTATTTCTAACCTCTTTTTGCTTCTGATGCCTAGGCTAGATGCTTGACTTCCCCTGTATCCAGTGGATGTATGATTTAGACGAGAGTGATAGGTGCAGCATTATCACACAGCATACCAGGATTTTTATTCATGAAGTTGCTGTCTTTGTCCGTTGTTTTTCCTGGGCTCTCTATCATGATATTTTGATCTATATTCTGTTGTTGAACGGGCTGTACGTTTTTTAAAATTTTGCCCTGCTGGTCTTGACTGCCACGTCATGTTTTGTGCCTTTTTTGCTGTGGATTTTTTACTCCCCTTAGTTTTATTTCCACTTACTTTTCCATTTCCCTTTTGGTTGGGATCTTTTATTCTGAACCTTCTTTCCTATTACACTTGGAGCTTCAATTGCTATTGCAGAGATTCCACTCTTTCCTTCTATCTCTTCTATGCAAATGCTCATGTCTGGGCAGCCTGCTCATCCTAGGATTAGTGGGCCTATTCTGTCTGTTGGCGTTCTTTGCATTCTTGGCACTATTTCTGTGGGCTCACGGTCATACATGGGTACGTTTTTAAGGCTAAATTCACAGTCTTCAATTATATTGTTAATTACCTTCGGGACTTCCAGTAATTTCTCCAGCGGTGGACCATATGTTTGCCTATCTGCCATATCGGCAACGGACTGTTGCCGCAGATTTTCCCTTACCGCACCCTCTATCAGGGCCATCCTGTAGTCTATGGTCTTTTTTGTAGCCGTAAATTGTCTGGTCAGCTCAAGTTGATTGTCAAGTTTAAGAGACTGAGCCATGATCGCACTTGCAATTGAGTCCAATGTTGTGCATATGATTTTCATGATGCTAAGAACTGGTTGGTCTAGTTGTTTCTGTTCTCCTGGCTTAGCCCGTTTTGCTTATTGATTTTTTGTCCTTCCGATTGCTTGTCTTCCTTATCCCTGATGCCTTTTATTAACTTGCTATCGAAAAAATGTAGGTCATCCGATGTTATACTGTCTAATTGGGGTTCTCTGTTTCCAATTGCAAAGTTGTTGAGTGAGGAGAGCTCCAAACTAAATGAGCTAATATCATGTCTACAAGGTGTGGAATAGTTTTTTCCTACTTGGCCTACAAAAAAGGACTGTGGCGCTGAGGGCTTACAGAACTGCTTACTTGATGATTGTCCCATTTCAATTCTCTTCATATTTGTATTACGATGTACTATTGCCTCCACTTGTACACTTTCTGTTAAAGTTGTTTGTGGGAATTCCGGGGTTTTGTTATCCCGGGGTTTTGTGGGACCCGGGAATCATTCCTGTGTAGTTCATGGCTGTTTGTTTGCTCTCCTTGGGATTGATCAAGCTCTAATGGCTTGATTGCTTCAGATTCACTGCCCTTTGAGGAATTATGCATTGGTTGAAATGAGTGCAGTGGAAGTATTTCCAGCTGCCAGGCCTCTAATTGCTCCAGTTCAGCCCTCACCTTAGCGTCACCTTTTTCCCCCAGTGACTGCACTGGGGCGTCACTAGTTATTATATTGTGTCTGCGACCAATCAGCGCTTGAATTAAGATAGTTATAGTAGTTAGTTATAGTGTTTGCTTTTGCATTTGCCAGGCTGGTGTGTTTTTCTATAAGGGTAGAGGACTCCTTGATCTCTGATTAAGTGGTATTTGCTTGATTTTTCCTGTCTTCTTGTTACCAACGTTTTCTAGATGCATCAACGTGTTCTGTTGTTTCCTACTCGGTGGAGTTGTTGGGCTCCCCTCAATTTCTCCCCCGTTCAATGTTGCACACCCAGTATCTCTGGTCGTGCCCTGGCCTAGCCTCGCAATAGTCACCTTATCCTCAGTGTCATCGGAGTCAGCACGAGTTGGCAATAAGAGATCCAGATTGGACATCCCAGCCTTCTTCTCCACTAGATCACTTTCATCACCAAGGCTTCTAACTTTGAACCCCCCTACCGCAGCCTCTACTTGTCTTGTGGGTTTCACTGGGGTTAACTGTATGATTCTGGGATCTGCTCTAGCTCCTGCTCAGGTTCCTGCTTAGTGCATAAGAATGTTGTTGTGTGAGCAAACACCTCCTTAACACTCTTTGATTTTACCCTTGTTCCAAACATCTTAAGGGAACATAACTTCTCCTTAGTTCCTTGCCGCTTTAAATGAATTCAAAAGTTTTATTTTAAGAGAGGTGACAATTTCCTTTAACATCTAGCTTCTTCTCCCCTCCTTGCTATCGCTGTGGCTCTCTCACACAACTTAATTTGCTTTTAGTTTAATTGCTTACTTGCTTTTATCTCCCATCGTCTGTTGCCTTCTGTCCACCACCTCCTCTCCCTCTAAGTGCTTGGAGAAATGTTCGGAGTAGTCCCTACGTGCCTCACTCCTCAGGATCCTTGCAGGCCTGGCAACCCCCGGGGTCTTGGCTTTTGTGGGGGTGCTTATATAACTGGAACCATCTGCTGTCAGGCGGCCGTCTCAAGCAGGCGTCACATGCGAGGGCCGCTGCAGAATCACAGAAGCAGCAGGAGCGGAGAGGCCGAGCTGGGTAAACTCCTCCGCCGTAGCTGCCAGTACCGATGGACTGAAGCCGCCGATGGCAGCGACAATACAGAGAAGAGAGATATGTGCTGCCAGCCCGCTCGCCTGTACTCCTTAATCAGGGCCCAGACCAGCTCCTCCTGGATGCTGCAACATCGCCCGGGCCACACAACCCGACCACAGTACCGCCTCTCGCCTCCTCGCCTCTTCTCCTCACCTCACCTCATCTTGCTGTGAGCAACCCGGCACCAGCATATACAACGTCACTGCAAATCCCAAAGGACACATAAACAAAGGGATTTGGTCGGTGACAACAGGTTTCATGCTTGTCTAGAGGAAGTGCCCGCTCACTTTTTTCTTTTTTGGGTGTGGCTGGCTTGATTCACACTTTCCATTACAGCTCAGCCATTGTTTTTTTTTTACATTTAAAAAATTCAAAATGGCAACTGCATGTTTCACTTAATAATACCAGCAGGAATAACAGTTCTCATCAGAGGAGGAAGATTAGATGCTGAAATGCAGAGAATCAATAGAATAGCAGTTTTTCACTATTCCTTCTGGGGACAAAAGTTGTGGCAAAGCAAGTGCACTCCAAACTTTGTCAGAAGATCTTATCATGAGGGACAACGAAGCAATATAGCCACAGTACCACCAATGTGCTCAAGTACTTAAGAACAAATCACCTGTGACAGCTATGTAAAGCAGAGTGAGATGTGCCTTCCACATCAAGGTCTGGTGTGGCGGAGTTAGCCGCTGTTGATGTCCTACCACTGCTAGGAACACAAGCTATTCCATCAATAGTACCAGAATTTACCAATATGGGTACTTTTTGCAGAAAATTTAATAACATTTAAATGTTGGAGAATAGTCTTTTACTGCAATATTGGAAGCTAAAAAAATCCACAATATTTTTTTCAATTGTCCTTGAAATTTTGTTTATGTTGTTTTTATAGTTTCATTTTTACACTTGCCATTTTAAAGAACTCAAAAACAATAAAAAAACGTTTAGAAACACCAACAAAAGCAAGTTACAAAACTACAAGAAAATGATTTTTTCAGGACAACCTTATCTTGTTTAAAGAAAGAATAACTGCATGTTTTATGTTTGTACGTGAATGTAAACACTTGTTTGAATAGGTCTATATATGTTAGTTTAAATAAGTGCTTTAGTGATTCTGTGGTTGTGTAAATAGTGGGTGAGTGTTTATTCATGTGAGTGAGTGAGTGTGTGTGTCAGTGGCTGTATGGGTGACTGGGTGTGTCAGTGGCAGCATGGATGATGTGACTATGTGTGTCAGTGGCTGTGTGAGTGGTTGTCTCAGTAAGTGAGTGGGTGTTTGAGTGGCTGTACTGGTGAACATGTGGCTATTTAAGTAGCTGTATGGGTGAGTGATTGAATGGGTGAGTGGGTATGTGAGTTTATGTGTAAGTGAGTGAACAGCTGTGTAAGTGGTTGTATGAGAGAATGAGTGGGTTTTTGAGTGGTTGTATGAGTGAGTGAGTAGGTGTGTGAGCAGCTGCATAGCTGAATAGGTGGGTGTTTGTGGGTCTGTATGGGTGAGTGACAGGGTGTATGAGTGGCTGTATGGGTGTGTGACTGGGTGTGTCAGTTTGTGTAGGGGTTGGTGAGTGGAAGTGAAAGTGGCTGTACAGGTGAGTGACTAGACATGAGAGTGACTCTGGGTGACTAAGGGGGTATGTGATTGCCTGTATGAATGCATGATTGGGTCTGGAAATGAATGCCCAGCTGAGTGGGTGGTTTTATGAGTTTTTGTAAGTGACTTGGTGTATAAGTAGCTGTTTGAGGGAGCCAGTAATTATGTGAGTAGTCATATGGGTGAGGGGATGCGTGAGTGCCTGTATAGGTGACTTAGTGGGTACCTGAGTGGGTGTATGAGTTTGTCAGTGACTGTGTGAGTGGCGGCATAGTTGAGTGAGTGGGTGTGTGAGTGACTGAATGGGTGAGTGACTGGGTGTGGGAATGACTATGTGGATGAGTAACTGGTTGCATAAGTCAATAAGGCATTGACTGTGTTAGTGGTGACATGAATGAGATATTGTATGTGTGATTGGCTGTATGGGTGAGCACATGTGTTAGAGTGAGTGGGTGTGTGAGTGGGTGTATTTGTGGGTTTCTATGTGTTACTATCTCTATTCGTGTTTGGCTGGATGTGTCATTGTTTGCATAGGTGTTTGGCTGGATGTGTCATTGTTTGCATAGGTGTCTGCCTGGGTGTGTCAGATCCTGCATGAGTGTGTGCGCCTGGCTTTGTCAGTCTTTGCATCAGTCTGTTTCTGGGTGTGTGAGTGAATGCATTAGTGTGTGTGCCTTGGTGTGCCAGAGTATACATCAGTGTATGCCTGACTGTGTTAGTGTAAAGAAGAGTGTGTGCATGCATCAGTATCTGCCTCCATGTGTCAGTGTATGCATCAGTTGGTGCCTGGGTATCTCAGTGTATGCATCAATGTATGCCTGGGTGAGTCAATGTCTGTATCAGTGTGTGCTGAGTGTGCTGGTGTCTACACCAGTGTGTTCCTGGGTGTGTCAGTGTATTTATCAGTGTGTGTCTGGCTGTGTCAGTGTATGGATGAGTGCGTGCCTGAGTGTCTGATTGGATGTATTACAAATGTTGAAAGATCTAATTAGTAACCTACATTAATCCAATAAATGGTTCCATTATTCTGTGTGAAAAGAGAGAGTGTACAGATGAGTGTGTGCATGTATCAGTATCTGCCTCCATGTGTCAGTGTATGCACCACTGTGTATCTGGGTGAGTCAATGTATGTATCAATGTGTGCTGAGTGTTTTGGTGTCTGCATCAGTGTGTTCCTGGGCGTTTCAGTGTATACATCAGTGTGTGCCTGGCTGTGTTAGTGTATGGATGAGTGTGTGCCTGGGTGTCTCCTTGGATGCATTACAAATGTTGAAAGATCTAACTAGTAACCTACATTACTCCAATAAATGGTTCCATTAATCTGTTGAAAAGAGAGAAAAAAATATGTTAATGTTGCACAAAGTAAATTTGCAAAAGGTTACGTTTCTGCGGTGCAAAGGTTCTTGTTATTAATAAACCACTAGACATTTGTAATGCTGTAAAGGAATCATACTTTTAATTTAAGCATTTCATTTTCCCTATTTTACTGTTCTCTGGTTACATACCTTTATACCCTAAAGGATGTGTTGTATAAAGAATCATCATTGAACAGTGGGGAAACAACAATCATGTAGATTTCAGAAATAACCCAAAACCACAAAGTATGTCACTGTAAATAAGTGAAACTATGCTTTGCAGTCACTACAGTTATTCAAACGTCCATTTCACCTATACACAGGCAAGTATTCTAATGAAGCATTTGCTGAAAATGACTGCTTTTTTATTAAGACTAGTAAAATATCAATAGCAAGTATAAAGGACTGTGAGACATGAACCAGTGGAGAAGCCATCCACTCACCCCATCCTCCCCAGGATGAAGCTCACAGGGCACGATGTCCCCTCCAGAACCAGTGAAGAAGCCATCCACTCACCCCATCCTCCCTAGGATGACGCTCACTGGACACGATGCCCCCTCCAGAACCAATGGAGAAGTCATCCACTCAAGAGACTGTGGCCTTGCACTCCCCAGGACAGAGCAATGGGCATGTTGCCCCCTCAAGGGCCAGTGGAGAAGTCATCCACTCGAGAGACTGTGGCCTTGCACTCCCCACGACAGAGCAATGGGCATGTTGCCCCCTCCAGGACCAGTGGCGTTGTACCATCCTCCGGCTGAGGTGCCCCCTGTCCCCCATCCCCCTGAGGTGCCTGCCTATTTTTGACCTGATGCCCCTGCAGTGTTCTCTCTATGTTGTTGCAGGAGTAAGGTGGGGCCATGGACTTTGTGATGTGGCCCTGTGGCCCACGAACATTGAGGACTGGGCAGTGTTCCTTCAGTTGTACATATTGTAGGAAAGTACCATCTTGCCTGGTATGTTACCCCCATATTTCACTGTATGTATGTTGTTTTAGTCCTTGTGTCACTGGGACCCTGCCAGGCAGGGCCCCAGTACTCATAGTATGTGCCCTGTATGTGTTCCCTGTGTGGTGCCTAACTGTATCACTTAGGCTCTGCTAACCAGAACCTCAGTGTTTATGCTCTCTCTGCTTTCTAAATTTGTCACTACAGGCTAGTGACTAAATTTACCAATTCTCATTGGCACACTGGTACACCCATATAATTCCCTTGTATGTGGTACTGAGGTACCCAGGGTATTGGCGTTCCAGGAGATCCCTATGGGCTGCAGCATTTCTTTTGCCACCCATTGGAAGCTCAGACAATTCTTACACAGGCCTGTCACTGCAGCATGCGTGAAATAACGTCCACGTTATTTCACAGCCATTTTCCACTGCACATAAGTAACTTATAAGTCACCTATATGTCTAACCTTCACCTAGTGAAGGTTGGGTGCCAAGTTACTTAGTGTGTGGGCACCCTGGCACTAGCCAAGGTGCTCCCACATCGTTCAGGGCAAATTCCCGGGACTTTGTGAGTGCGGGGACACCATTACACGTGTGCACTATACATAGGTCACTACCTATGTATAGCATCATAATGGTAACTCTGAACATGGTCATGTAACATGTCTAAGTTCATGGAATTGTCACCCCAATACCATCCTATTATTGGGTGGACAATTCCATGATACCCCGGGTCTCAAGCACAGAACCCGGGTACTGCCAAACTCCCTTTCCGGGGTTTCCACTGCAGCTGCTGCTGCTGCCAACGCCTCACACAGGTTTCTGCCCTCCTGGGGTCCAGGCAGCCCTGGCCCAGGAAGGCAGAACAAAGGATTTCCTCTGAGAGAGGATATTACACCCTCTCCCTTTGGAAATAGGTGTGAAGGGCTGGGGAGGAGTAGCCTCCCCCAGCCTCTGGAAATGATTTGATGGGCACATATGGTGCCCATCTCTGCATAAGCCAGTCTACACCAGTTCAGGGATCCCCCAGCCCTGCTCTGGCACGAAACTGGACAAAGGATAGGGGAGTGACCATTCCCCTGACTGGTACCTCCCAGGGGAGGTGCCCAGAGCTCCTCCAGTGTGTCCCAGACCTCTGCCATCTTGGAAACAGAGGTGTTGGGGGCACACTGGACTGCTCTGAGTGGCCAGTGTCAGCAGGTGACGTCAGAGACCACCTCTGATAGACTCTTGCCTTTCTTGGTAGCCAATCCTCCTTTCTTGGTAGCCAAACCTCAGTTTCTGGCTATTTAGGGTCTCTGCTTTGGGGAATTCTTCAGATAACGAATAGAAGAGCTGACCAGAGTTCCTCTGCATCTCCCTCTTCGACTTCTACCAAGGATCGACCGCTGACTGCTCCAGGACGCTGCAAAACCGCAAGACAGTAGCAAGATGACTACCAGCAACATTGTAGAGCCTCATCCTGACGGCTTTCTCAACTGTTTCCTGGTGGTGCATGCTCTGTGGGGTAGCCTGCCTTTACCCTGCACCAGAAGCTCAGAAGAAATCTCCTGTGGGTCGACAGAATCTTTCCCCTGCTAACGCAGGCACCAAAAGACTGCATCACTGATCCTCTGGGTCCCCTCTCATCCTGACGAGCGCGGTCCCTGGAACACAGGAACTCTACCCAAGTGACTCCCACAGTCCAGTGGCCCTTCGGTCCAAGTTTGGTGGAGGTAAGTCCTTGCCTCCCCACGCTAGACTGCAAACCTGTGTATTGTGTGATTTGCATCTGCTCCGGCTTCTGTGCACTCTTTCAGGATTTCCTTTGTGCACAGCCTAGTCTGGGTCCCCAGCACTCTGTCCTGCAGTACTCAACCCACTGAGTTGGCCTACGATGTTGTGGGACCCTCTTTTGTAACTCTGCATGGACTCCAGTTCACAAATCTTCCAAGTGCCTGTTCAGGTACTTCTGCGGGTGCTGCCTGCTTCTGTGAGCGCTCTCTGAGTTCCTGAGTGCCCCCTCTGTCTCTTCTTCCAAGTGGCAACATCCTGGTCCCTCCTGGGCCACAGCAGCACCCAAAAACCTCTACCATGACCCTTGCAGCTAGCAAGGCTTGTTTGTGGTATTTCTGCATGGGAACACTTCTGCAACCTCCATCGCGACGTGGGACATCTTCTGTCCAAAGGAGAAGTTCCTAGTCCCCTTCATTCTTGCAGAAATCTAAGCTTCTTCCATCTGGAGGCAGCTGCCTTGCACCTTCATCCGGGGTTTCCTGGGCTCCTGCCCCCTCGGACACTGTCGCGACTATTCGACTTGGTCTCCTTGCTTTGCAGGTCCTCAGGTCCAGGTTTCAGTGCCCTGCGGGTGTTTGTGGTTCTTGCAGAATTCCCCTATCACGACTATTGTGCTCTTTTGGGGTAGTAGGTGTACTTTACTCCTACTTTTCAGGGTCTTGGCGTGGGGTATCTTGGACACCCTGACTGTTTTCTTACAGTCCCAGTGACCCTCTACAAGCTCCCATAGGTCTGGGGTCCAGTCGTGATTTGCATTCCACTTTTGGAGTATATGGTTTATGTTGCCCCTACACCTATGTCTGCCTATTGCAACCTATTGTAATTCTACACTGTTTGCATTACTTTTCTGACTCTTACTTGCCTATTTGTGGTTTGTGTACATATAACTTGTGTATATTACTTACCTTCTTACTGAGGGTACTCAATGTGATACTTGTGGCATATTGTCATAAAAACAAAGTACCTTTATTTTTAGTAACTCTGTGTATTGTGTTTTCTTATGATATTGTTCATATGAAATAAGTGGTATAGTAGGAGCTTTGCATGTCTTCTAGTTCAGCCTAAGCTGCTTTGCCATAGCTACCTTCTATCATTCTAAGCTGCGAGAAACACCTCTATTCTACTAATAAGGGATAACTGGACCTGGCACAAGGTGCAAGTACCTCTGGTAACCACTACATGCCAGGCCAGCCTCCTAAATTGGTGGTGCAGAAGGTGGGATAAGTACTTGTAACTGCTTTAACACTTTGTAATTTTGTACTTTTCATAAGAGAATCATATACCAAACAGTTCAGTGTATGTACAATTAACCCAAAAAGTTTGCTTTTCTATCCTAAAACGTTTTACAAAGTTGTGAAAAGTTTTTTAAAACTTCTAAAAGTTTTCTAAAAGTTAGAAAAAGTTTTTTCTCTGTGCTTTCAAAAGTTCTGAAACTTTTTCTCTCTTCTCCCTATCTCTAAACCTTTTACTATCATGTCTGTTGTAGATTCCATTCTCAAAACTATCAATGCTACTTATGACATTTTGAACTACAAGAGCTTAAGGAGTCTCTGCCTAGATAGAGATTTAGTTATAGGAAAGAACCCTACAAAAGAGTTTATTTTTAACATGCTTGTTGTGGATGACCAGAACCAGTCTGGCCCATCAAATGAGAGGTTAGAAAACGTGGAAGCTTCCCAGTCTGACTCAGGAGAGTTCCCTGAGAAGGGTGGGGAGGGTTCTTATGAGGGCCTTCCCCCTAGCAAGACACCTAGTGATGCTGGTAGTGAGAAAGGTTCCCATCACAGTAGGGCATCCTTTATCCCTAGAGGCCAGGTTACCAGGGTCCAGACAGTTAGGGACAGGTCCCCCTCTGAAGTTTCCAATTTGTCATCTGTGTCAAAGCATTCCCAACCCACCCACCCTGAGGATAACTTGTTAGAAAGGGAACTCAAAAAGTTGAGGGTTGAAGAGACCAGACTGAAGCTTAAACAGCAGCAGCTGGCCTTAGATAGGTAATCCCTAGACATTGAGAAGGAAAGACAGAGGATGGGGTTAGTTCCCCATGGTGGCAGCAGCAGTATTCCTGATAGTAATCCTGTTAGAGAGCAGGATTCCAGGAATCTGCACAAGATAGTCCCCCCTTACAAGGAGGGGATGACATCAATAAGTGGTTTGCTGCACTTGCGAGGGCCTGTATGGTACAGTTGGTCCCTCAAGGGCAGTGGGCTGCTATTTTGTGGCTATCTTTCACTGGAAAGGGTAGGGATAGGCTCCTTACTGTTGGAGAAAGTGAAGCTAACAACTACACAGTATTGAAAGATGTACTCTTGGATGGATTTGGCTTAACCACTGAACAATACAGGATTAAGTTCAGGGACACCAGAAAAAAGTCTTCTCAAGACTGGACAGATTTTGTGGACTGTTCAGTGAAGGACTTGGAAGGGTGGTTACATGGCAGTAAGGTATCTGACTATGAAAGCCTGTATAATCTTATTCTGAGAGAGCATATTCTGAACAACTGTGTGTCTGACTTGTTGCACCAATACCTAGTGGACTCGGATCTCACCTCTCCCCAAGAATTGTGAAAGAAGGAAGACAAGTGGGTCAGAACAAGGGTGAACAGAAAAGTTTATACAGGGGGTAACAAGGATGGCAAGAAGAAGGATAGTAAGGGCCATATTTATACGTTTTAACGCAAAACTGCGCCGCCGCAGTTTTGCGCCAAAAAATTTACCGCCGGCTAACGCCATTTCGTAGCAACGTGCGGGCATCAAATTTATACTTTGACGCACGGCGGCGCAATCAACAGGTGGGAGTGATTATTTTTGACGCACACCGCAGCGTCAAGTCGTAAAGGAAAACTACATTAACGCAGCGGAAATGACTGTGGGTCGATTTACGACACCGCAACCCGGATATGCGCCGCTTTTTGACGCAATAGCGTCAAAAATACCCGCGAACACTGCAAGTGCACCAGAGGAGAGCTAAAATGGATCCCAGATGCCACTACAGACCCCAGGAAGTTGACAGCAGACCAGGACGATCCATACAAGAACCAGGACATTTATAGAAAGAAAAGAAAGTGTCGCTTCAGTGCAGAGGAGCAGGAAATCCTGGTTAAAGAGGTGACAGAACACCAGCACCAACTGTTTATCACCTCAAAGTTGCCAATCAGTAGGAGAGAGACCATATGGCAACAAATTGTTGACAAGATTAACAGTGTGGCAGAAGTACGCAGGACAGTCACCGAGTGTAAGAAACGCTGGCATGACTGCAAACGCAGGACAAAGGAAAAGATGGCTAGGAACAGAAAGGTAGCACTGCAGACTGGGGGTGGGAGTCCAGCACACCAGGAGGCCCTGGACCACATGGAGGAGATGGTCGCAGCCGTCATCCCTGAGGAGATCGTCACAGGGATTCAAGGACAAGACAGCGCAGACTACCACGAGACAACGCACATGCAGGGTAAGTCGCATGGGGAATTAAAACACAATAGTGTTGACTGTAAGCAAGGGGGGAAATACCTACTACACATTGCATGTAAGTCATCATATACATGGAGTGGCATGGGTAAAGGGGTACTGCAGGGGGGCATGGCCTGCATAAACATAAGCTGGGGCACAACATTACACTACACCAACAACAGTCCCATGGGGGCATGCTGTCATGCCAACAATGGAGCAAAGGGAAAGCCTCGACAGGAGGGAAGGCCACTACGTCAAACTTACATCCTAGCACTCGTCAGCCAACATATCTCCTACAGTAACTAGGGCCCTATTAGCAATCCTCTAGCCAAAACATCAACTGCAATGTAACTGCAACAACAGTTGCCACTACCACCTCTGATCTGTGTGCAGCTCTAGTAACCAATGGCAGTAACCTCCCCATGGAACACACATACCTAAATTAGGGGGTGAGGATGACATCTGCAACAATCTCCTGAAACAAGACAAAGGCCCCAGTACACGCAAATGTCAATGCCCATAGCTGTCACAAACATCAGCCAATGTAAACAACAATAGGAGTGACACAGCACCAAGGACACACCCATGCTGCATAT
The DNA here is from genome assembly GCF_031143425.1 of Pleurodeles waltl. Lineage (NCBI taxonomy): Eukaryota > Metazoa > Chordata > Amphibia > Caudata > Salamandridae > Pleurodeles > Pleurodeles waltl. The sequence continues at coordinate 2,323,995 of NC_090437.1, read as the reverse complement.
GTCAGGGTCCATCCTGTGCCTGGCTAACAAGGCAACATCACAAATGTCATACTGCTCAGACAACAGCATTGAGGAGGGGACACATGGAACTGGTCACTGAAATACACCTGCACAGTCAGAGGACGAAATAGGACACTGATACGACTATCAGGGCAATCCAATGTAACACACATTACCCAACATCAGCAGGACACATTAACAATATCAACATCCATATCACATAATAACATTGCCATGCATAGGATATGCTATATGTCAATTACAATTAAGTCGATGTGAACGCTCAGGGATTGGGGCAGGTCCTGAGAGTCAAGTGTGCTGCCAGGACCACCAGAACACCCACAGCCAGTGAAAGGTTTCACCACGAGAATGGAAATACATGGAGGGTCGAGTAGGACAAAAAGGTGGCTATTCTCTATTTGGCATAAAGCAACACCTAGAGGCGATGAGGCTGACAAGTCTGATAACTCAATAACATACATGTGACACACAGGTGGGCCATAGGCCTGAAACAATGCCCATCTGAAGGACAGCAGATATCAATACAAAACAAGATCACAAAGTGAATTCATCAAAAGGCAGGCACATCATGTCAAAATTGTCACAACACAGACACACTAATTGTACCCTGTTTCATTGCAGAGGAAGATGGATCTCCTGCCGATATGCCTGTCCCAGATTTCCCTGATGACATGGATGACGAGCCCATAAACATTCCCCAGGAGACCATCCAAAAGGTCCTTGAAACCCTCCAGACCCCACCTTCAGTCACAAGGAGGAGCACAGAACAAGCAGCCAGCGCAGAGGAACCACTCACCACCCCAATTGCAAGACCTGCCAGCTTCAATACAGCTGAGGACTCTGACGACACTGGCACCAGCTTTGAAAGAACTGTAGTTGGAGTACAGCGGGAGCTGGCTAAGGAGGTGCGGGTGGGGATGCAAACTATGGCAGCAAGCCTTGAGGGGGTGCGTTCGTGCATGATGTCATCTGCAGATCAGGCAGCAGCTATGCAAGCCCTAACATCCATACTGCAAGGACTACAAGAAACTGTCAAGGAATTCACCACTGCAGTAAGGGAGTTGCCACAACACCTCGCACCCCAAAAATTCCACTGCATGCACGAATGCAATCATGACTCCCTCAGGGCTGACCTGGCTGCCTACCATCGTGATGTGGCTGCTATTCTCAAAAACCAGCAGACCCTCCTTGCTGCAGTACTGCCCTTAAGACCTTCACAGGGAGCAGCGACTGGGATATCTGACTCCACGTCTTCTAAAACTGAGGTGTGTGTTGCCCCTTCACAACCAACAACAAGGACAAAGCAGGCAACACACACATCAGAAGAAGAAGACATGGAACAGATCACATTCACACGGAAGAGTACCCAGAAGCACTAGTTCCTGCACCATGGCCTACTTTGACCAAGGTCCTACGTTTTGTCAAATGCCAGTCTTACAACAACTATACTCAATGACTGTTCTGCTAACCACTGTATAACTTGTCAGCATGCCCAGTTAATGTCTCTCTCCTACTAATCGGCAAATCCTGTCCCTCTGCACTGTCTGTAACATCACCCCAGCATGTCAGTAGCATTATCTACACCCCTTCTGTAGGATCACCATATAAGATTTCACTAGAACGGACTTAGCAAACATGGACAATGTACATATTGCACTACAGCACCTATCAATAAATAGCACTTGCACACCAAATATGTCTCTGTGTAATTTGACACATCAACTGTGCAGTAGATAACACAAATGTGCCTGTGTGACAATCATGTAGCTTGTCAATACAACTGTCCTGACATCATGTAGTCAGATCCATCTGCACAGTGGACAGGATTGCATCATAGCCTGCCCATCCTGAGGAGAATAACTGATCAAGTGAGAAACCACACACCATCATGCTGTGTTGGACAAAATAATGCTTCATCAAGAGAAATCAAAGTCAACTAATAGTGGCTGAGAAATGTTGTCACCATGCAATACTAGCACATTGAACTGTGCAGTCTAATCTAAGCAAACACTACAAAACACAGCATCAATCAACCTTTCTGAGTAAACATCCAAATAGGTAATCATGCTGAATTTTTGCACAAATGATCTATGTGAGTAATGAAGGCAAGAAGACAACAGTGTTGACAAGGCCTCATCTTCAAAGATGTCCCTGAACATCAAACTGCAGTCTGACCTAAAAATGTCCCCACAATACCAAGTCTGGAAGCACAATTTGTGACGTAGAAAACATGCTCATCGACAAAAATCCTTTGTGATCCATGTCAACTCCGATTGGTGGTTCTAACAAATGGTGGATACTTACCAAGGTAGCACTGGGGTAGCTGCCATTTTACACCTCAGTTTGTTTTTGTTTGTAGCATAGGACACAAATGTCATAGAACAACAATCATCTACACTGATGCCAAGGCCATGATCAAGTAGCAGTTAACACATAATGCAAAGGGTTATCTATATATTTATTCAAAACTAATCACACCAGAGGCAACTAAGGGAAAAGTCATACCTACACTAATCTAACCTGACTACTCATTACCCACAACTGTCCCTAACTAACCTAAGCTAAACTTACTTTTCACATATAACGAATCGATCTAAACATCAACCCCCCACCCACCATTATGAGACAGGACACATGCAGGACAACACATACTAACCTACACACATACTATACTATACTAAACAATCATATATTTTTTTGATTATTTTTTTTAAAAACACACAGGAACCCCAACATTGACCCCCACCCACCCACACACTTAATAAGGAAAAGTAGAAAGAATCAGGACCCCCAACCTCCTCCCTAAAACTAACTAAACTAACAACCTATACTAACCTAACACTAATCCCCCAAGCCCACTAATCATGATAACAAGGAAAGAGGAGGGAGGGGAGGGAATTATGTCCATTGAATACATCATTCCTAGAGGTTGGCCCTCCGGAGGGTCCGCCTGATAGACCTGATCCGCTTCTTGATGTAGCCGACATCCTGGCTAAGATTGTTCACCTTCCTTATAACTTTGTCCATTTTGCGTTCCAAAGCCAGGAATGCCGCAGGGTCGATTGGTGGTGCTGCTGCTGTTTGGGTCCCGGCAGAGGTGCTCTGTGGGCGTGTTGAGCCTAGCCCACTGGACTGTCCTTCAGCTGTAACACTGCTGGGGCCTGGGTGTGCTGCAGAGGCAGGGACAACTGTCCCAGCTGTGGCTGGGGCCACCTGGTGAGAACCGGTGGTTGTGGTGGCTGTAGTGGGCAACCTTGGGCCACCCTGTGGTGAAGCCCACCATGCTCCGGAGGCCCGATCCGACTGGTATTTATGGGCCATCCTTCGGAACCCCGACTGCACCTGCAGGATGTGTCGGTACCTCATGGCCCGCCTCTCAAATTCATGTCTCTGTGCGGCAGTCATGTTTGCAGCTGTGAAGACAAAGGGCAACTATTTACCATAGGAACTGCATTGTGTGGAATAGCACAAGTGGTCAATCTGACAATACATCTACTGTACTTGTAACAGCTCATATCACCATACAGATCATTGAAAGTCTCAGAGGAAGTACATGGAAAGCCTGCCTACAAAGGTCATCTCACACATAGCACATACAAAATCTACATGATGGGTAACAACTGGCAATAACTTGACATCAAAGTACTGACAGTTGCAGCTAACAATCATGCTGCACCTCCTCTGCCTATTGCCTGGACTACATATGTCAGTGTATGTGATAACAATCACAAACTTCAAGGTCTGCAATTTGTAATGGGATTTGCTAATATAGTACTCATGTGCCATAACTGAGTGTGTACACTAGGTTCAAAACCATATTTCATATATTCACAAGTATGTATAACATACTGGTTGCTTCAGTCCAAGGTACCCTATTCACAAACCCATGCCTGTGTTTGAGGGGGGGGGGAACAAGAACAACAAACAATCCCAAAATAGATGCACACCCAGGAGTGTATAGAAAGCTCAACATGTTTTTGGCTCCACACACACACCACCAGTAAGGGCTATCAACAAATTGGAGTCAGCTAAACCTTGTCCTATCCAAGGTCCACACATGTCAAAATGTACTGACCTACGGCAACATCACATACTTCCAGTGAGGCATAATTTTCAACAGGCACAGAGGAGCAAGAACACCCATGATCATGAATAGCATGCACACCTAGGCCGTTGCACTCTAGTCCCACACACTTCTAGTACAACTTATGGAAGTACATGCTCCCAGAAGATCCAACCTACAGTGTACTCAGTAAATCGGTTAATAGGGAAGCAGCAGTCTTCAGACAAACCATTTGCAGAAGCTATCTGGGAGAATGTCAGTCTGACATGCAGACTCAGTCCGAGACGAGTCACAGTGCAACTCTTATTGTAACTAGTGTATTCCACATGACTCACCCCAGTTCCCATAGCGGGCCCTACAGGAATGGCCTACAAACCCAAGATCAGACAAATGGATAAGCATTGGTGAACTCAAAATAATGTGATAACTGAAATCCCACTAATGGAACAAGACTAATGATTGGGCAGAGCATCACAACTTGCAATGTGTTCAACACACAGGAGTCCATCACACATCACCAGCAAACACAAAACATAACACACATGTCAACACTCACTGTAGGTGTTTGGGTCCTCAAAATGAGCCACCTCTCCCACTGTGTACGGTGCAGGTCCACCTGTAAAGCATGGAAGGAAGAATATGCTCAGAATCAGTGCACTGACAAACAATTTCAAATACAAATACAATGTGATAAGCTGACATGAGTAATGAAACACTTTCAGACATGCTCATATTGCATGGAATAATTCCTGGGCAACATTTACATAGGATGGGTCTCCTGCTACAGTTACACACACTTCTACACACATGCAGTGGCCCTGACTGTCATGTGGTGGCAAACATGCACCTCCATTAGTGTGCAGCAACAATGTAGGTGTGTATTCATCTCATCATGTGCATCTAAGAGAGACATCCAAAAGCTGGTTACTTGAGGACTGCATGACCTGTCAAACAGCCTATGTGGTCATGACACATTTGTGACAGTTAGGTACATGGTACAGAGGGCCAGGTACTTTGGCAATACCTCATGTTGTTACAGTTTCATAAATTGATGTGTCCAAACAATGGTGATTGGCACCAAACATAGATGTTTGCACCCTAGTCCATACCTTTGGACTGCCATCCCTAATCGGATTTTGGCACAAGTAACAAAAAATACCTGTCTAAGATGTTAGCTGAGGGCACCTGACTCCTTTACAAATATGGTTCATGTTCAGATCTGGCATGTATCAATAAAATATGAAGGAGCGCATTTATCCTGAACAGGCATAGCACTTCCGTGAACACTTTCCCTACACACTCACCAGACACACATGAGACATATGTCTGGGCCATATTGCTATCATCAATTGACGTGAAGGCAGCACTCATTTTCAGCATCATGTAGGGTTTCCGATGTCAGTCTAGCTATAGCGTCAACATGTGTAGGTATGATGTTACTACATCCATACTTCACTGGCAATTGTGACCTGTAGAGTCCTGATTGCGTCATTAATGTTTCGCTTTTCTGACACAAAGGCGGCACTACATTACATTCAGCAACAAGCAACCTGTAAGTGTGGAAAACATGAGCTGCCTGACTGTTAGCATTTGTCATCCTTCACATAGTGCATCAATTACCCTGTATGTTTCCCTAGCATTACACGCAGTCAGCTACTTATCTGGCAGATTGGGTACCAATCATCTCATGTCACTACACAGCTTTTAATTGTGCATATTTACATGATCTGTACTAACCAACATGGCCACCATTCATGATTCCTAGGTGGTCCAGCAGATCTTGCTCTCTGGAGATCAGGTCAGCCCAGCGGTGCTTCAATTGATGCTCATTCTGTTGGCTCCCATACAGAACCACCAAGTGATGGCGCACCTTCCCCCACCGGACTTTTCGGGCCTCCGTGTGATACCCCTGTATCACCCTACCCCCAGCCTCCAGCATCAGTGGGAGGAAATGGCAAACCAGCCATATGAACCCCCCAATTCCTCCTCACCCATCCTGGAAAGACGTGGCCTACCAGACATTTAGGCACAGAAAAAGGGGAAAAAAGTAGTAGTAAAAAGAAAACAAAAGGGGGAAATGGGGAAAGTTTGAGTGAGGAAATACAAAGAAAACTTAACAAATAGAAGAGCCCAACTATCCCCTATATAACAGTACCCACAACAGACTCCCACAGACAATAAATTCAACACTGGACTGGACAAATTTATACAACACACACTCAGACAGTATTCTACAACAATATATTGATGACAAAACAACAAGTAAGATGGCACTCTGGACACAAAAGCACAAATTCACAGGACAACACTTTGCACACAGCCACACAGTCTAGAATAATCAGACACTGCAAAGTGAAAGTGAAAGTACACCCACTGTACAGATTCTGTAAACAGGATATCCTATTACACCACATCCTGCATAACATGGCCGACGTTTTTTTCCATTATGCGTCATATTTTCACGCATACAGGTTGTGCGTCATATGTTTTGAGGCACAGGAGTGCAAATAATGCAGATTCAATTTTTTTTAAATAATTGGTAAATAATATTTGTTTGCTGCATAATTTACAGTTGCAGAGGTGAAAATTAAGCCGCAGCCAAATATTATTTCTATTTATATAAAAAAAAATTGACTGCATTATTTTCACTCCTGTGCGTCAAAAATTATGACGCACAAGCTGTATGCGTGAAAATATGATGCATAATGACAAATATGTATTTCATTTGTCCAAATGAGTAATGGAATTTTGCATGACCAAACGGTGCTAAGTGATAAACACTGGGGTGAGCTGTAGCAAATGTCCCTTATAGGATGTATTGAAGGTATTCACAGTGCAATAGTAATGATTGGCCATAATGGATTTTAATCATAATTGCGCACACATGTAGGTAATTGCTGATTGCAACTTTCAAATTATGTAAGAGCTAACAGGATGTCTTCATTAGCTAATTTGTGAGCACATGTATCAAGCTTTTCCAAATAGCATAATGGCCATTTAGGTAATGCAATTGTCGCCTAAACCTTTTTTGGGGGTAACCATGTGCTAATTACGAGTTAATGTAGGTAAAATATGTTTCACTATTGACATGTAGGGCACACATGCCCCTTATGCCTATGGCCTACAGTACCTTTCACACGGGAAGCAATCTACAGGTGATACCAGGCCTTAAAAACTCCAAGCCAGTGTATTATTTGAGCTGACTTCCATGCAGTGAGATGGTACTATGACAATGGAAGGCATAGGAAAGGGTGTGGCACACTGGATGACTCTTGTGAGTGTGGGTGTGTAGATGAGGGAATCTCAGGGTACACATATCAGCATTCCAGGGACCTCTTCAGACAGGTGGGGTGTGAGTAGGCGCATGGGTGTGTAAGGTTTTTAGAAAAGGGCTGACATGTAGATGGGATGTGATGTGCTGGATGCTTGTCATGTGTGTGGCACTTGTGCTGTGTATGTTCTGCTTATGTGTAACTCTAGTGACAGATAGTCATTGCAAAGATTGTATGTAGTTGTAATTACTGCTGCCAAGAGTCTGGTCATACATTCCTGTTCCTGAAGCAAAAGCATGTCAACTGCCTGATGTATGAGGCCTGTTTTAGTTGAGTGATGATGATTTAGTTGTGTGCCATATGCTGCGATGAATCATGTTTCCAACATGTATGTGTGTAATAGGTGTTGTCCTCAGCTATTGCCCTTCAAATGTGAACTGTACTGGATGTCAGTCATTTACATTGTGTGTGTATGTGACCGTTGTATGATAGACATCACATTTGTAGTGTATTTTTCTGTGTCCTGATTGTTATATCATTAATGCTCTATGAGGCGACACTCTTCTTCTGATATTTAGAGCTAAAGGTGTTCAGAAATGAATAGCCAGACCATGATGTGGTGTTTGTTATCAGTGTTTATTTACAATAGTTCATTAAGTGGTGATGGTGATAATATTTTTTAAAAATTGTTCACAATGTGTTGGCGCCTACGCACTCCAGCAGCCGTGTTTGGTTGTTCCCCCTCCTGTTGCAGGGCTGCTTCCTCCTCTTCCTCGTCTTCAGGCATGTATGGGTCTGGTTCCAGGAGGGGAAAGTTCCTTTTGACACAAATGTTGTGCAATATTGCACATGTGAGGATGATCCTACAGACCATCTCGGGGGAATATAGGAGGCTACCACCAGTGATGTCAAGGCAGCGGAACCTTGACCTGAGGATGCCGAAGGTCCACTCGACAATGCTGCGTGTCCTCTTTTGGGCCTCGTTGTATGCACGCTCGGCAGCAGTACTCGGGTTGCCAAATGGTGTCATTATCCATGGCTGGATGCCATACCCCTGATCAGCTGAAAGAGAAAAAGAATGGGATCATGTTGATGTAGATGGCCCTATTGAAAAGACCTTTCATGGCCGTAGTTGTCTTGTGTTGTCTTTGACTCTTTTGTGTACTGATGTGACATCCTATACTTGTAGGCTATACCATCTGCATTGTGTTGTTTCCTTGGCTGAGCAAGTGTTTGTCGGCTAACCGTTTGTCATCAGTATGTTTTGGGATTTTCAGTGCAGTGCGCCCTCCCTAGCATTGTGACTTGTGATACAGGTGTCCTTGTGTCTTCACTTGGGGTGAGTTGATAGTTCAATGTAGAGTTTAAATTGAAAGTGTTGTTAACACGTTCATATCAAAGTACCCTGGACATCCCATACCTTTAGACTTATGCAATGTATTAATGTAAAGGTCATCGGGACACTTACAATTTGCAAGGTGACATTTCGGCAACCACACTCATTAATGTCTTCACATTAGGCTGTACAGTAAAATCCAATGTGTGACAGGTTCAATGGTGACTTAAGAAACATGGCTAGTGATGTAAGGACCTCAGTGTGTTCCTGTCTAGATGTTGCTGTTGTGGTGTATGTGTTGGGTGCCCTAGAGGGTTGCTGTGCAGTGTGTATATAAGTAGGTTTTTGTACTTACCAACAAGTAGTCCATTGTCATACCGTCCATCCTGGAAGTGTTGGTTAATGGTGCAGTGACGGAAGATGAATGAGTCATGTACACTCCCAGGATATTTAGCCACGATGTTGGTGATCAATCCCTGGTGATCGACTATGGCCTGCACGTTGATTGAATGTGTGTGCTTCCTGTTGCGGTAAAGGTGTTCAGTTGCAGCAGGTGGCACAAGGCGTACATGTGTGCAGTCGATTACACCAAGGACGTGTGGGAAGCCACTGATTGCGCAGAACCCCTGTTTAGTTTCCTGCTGCTTCTGCAGTGTGTTAGGGAAGCAGATGTGGTGGGGTGTCAGGCGAATGATGGCATCCAGTACTTTGGGCAGAAATGCGGAGAATGATGGTTGTGATATTCCGCCTACCAGGGCACCAGTTATTTGAAAAGAGCCACTTGCCAGCATGTGGAGTACGGCAAGCAGCTTTGTTTCTGTTGATATGGTGTGGGGTGTCACCAAAGTGGGGGCCAACTGCTGTTCAATGTTTCGCAGCAGCTGCTGAATGGCCTGCCAGTTCAACCGGTACCTCTATATGATGTTGTGTTCCCTGAGGCCCTGAAGGGTTGTTCTTGGGCAGAATATCCTCTCCTGCCTTCTGCGCTGCCTTTGGGGTCCCTGTTGGTGTTCTTGTGGCTGCTGTTGCTGCTGCTGGGCTCTGCGTCTACATGCACGCTGGCTTAGAATGACCTCCATGTCTTCCTGTTGCTGCTCAGCTGCTCTGCTGTTTGTTCTGTGTGTTCTGATTAAATACAGGTGTGTTTGCCCCATTTTAATGCCTGCCCTGACCCAGGCGTTAATTTTTGGCGCAAATCGGGCTGTGCGCCATTTTCTGGCTCCGCCTCCCGGGCGTGCATTTTTTGCCCGAAAGCATAAATACGACACACGGCCGTTTAAGCCATTTTTTGGACGGGAACGCCTAGCTTGCATATCATTAACGCAGGCCGGGTTGCTACATCCAAAAAATGACGCACACAGCGGAATTTTGTCGTCCGTGGGCTCGGGCGTCAAAGTTTAAATACGGGGCAACGTTTGCGCTGATTGTGCGTCAAGTATAAATATGCCCCTAAGTCTTCTGACAAGGGTGGGGACAAAAGTAAACATTCTGAGTCTTCATCAGACCCACAAAAATCCTCTGTGGGTGGTAGGTCCAAATCCTCTTCCAATAATCAACCTAAAAAGCCTTGGTGTTATTTGTGTAAAGTCAAAGGCCATTGGGCAACTGATTACAGTTGTCCAAAGAAAAACACCAAACCTCCCACCACCACAACCCATGCTGCAAATTCTAGTGCCCCTAGTAATAGCAGTGGTGGTGGGAAATCTACTACTAATAGCCAATCCAAGGGTGTAGCTGGGCTCACTATTGGCAATGTAGTTGGGGTTGGTCTTGTTAGGGAGACCACAGAGGCTATTTTAGTCTCTGAGGGTGCCATTGATTTGGCTACCTTGGTTGCTTGTCCCCTTATAAGTACAAGCCACTTCCTTAATAAACGGTGTTGAGGTTCAGGCCTACAGGGACACAGGAGTCAGTATAACTATGGTGATAGAAAAACTGGTCCACCCTGAACAACACCTACTTGGTCAGCAGTACCAAGAGACAGACGCTCATAACAACACTCTTAGCCACCCCATGGCTGTTGTGAATCTCAACTGGGGGGGTTACTGGTCCAAAGAAAGTTGTGGTTGCCTCAGATTTACCTGTAGACTGTTTACTAGGGAATGATTTTGAGACATCAGCTTGGGGAGAAGTGGAGTTGGAGGCTCATGTAGCAATGCTGGTCATTCCTGGGCATTTTGATTTAACCAGGGCTCAGGCCAAAAGCAAAAAGGACAGCGTAACTTGGATCCTGGAACAATGGACCAAGTGCTCCCTAAAGATAGGGGTAGCAACGGTAAATCCCTACCCACTATCCCTCCCTCTACAGATGATTCCCCTTCTGAGGAAGAGGAATTTCCTCCTTGTGCAGAACCTTCACCAGAGGAACTGGCAGCAGACACTGCTGAGCTTTTGGGTGGAGGGGGGCCTGCCAGGGAAGAACTGAGTGTGGCACAGCAAACCTGTCCCACACTAGAGAGTCTCAGACAGCAAGCTATCAAACAGCAAAATGGGGATGTCAGTGACAGCCATAGAGTATACTGGGAAGATAACCTCTTGTACACAGAGGCAAGGGACCCAACAGCTGGAGCAGCCAGGAGATTGGTCATTCCCTTGCAGTACAGAGAGTTCCTTCTTACTCTAGCACATGACATTCCTTTGGCTGGGCATTTGGGCCAGATAAAAACTTGGGAAAGGCTTGTCCCCTTGTTTCACGGGCCTTGTATGTCAGAGGACACCAAAGATTTTTGCAAGTCTTGTGTGACCTGCCAAGCCAGTGGCAAGACTGGTATCACTCCAAAGGCCCCTCTAATTCCACTTCCAGTGTTTGGGGTGCCCTTTGAAAGGGTAGGGTTGACATAGTTGGCCCCCATGACCATCCTACTGCTTCAGGCAATAGATTTATCTTGGTGGTTGTGGACCATGCCACAAGATATCCTGATGCCATTCCTCTAAGGACCAATACAGCTCCTGCAGTGGCAAAGATCCTCCTGGGAATCTTTTCCAAGGTGGGGTTTCCTAAAGAGGTAGAATCAGACAGAGGTAGCAACTTCATGTCTGCATACTTGAAAGCAATGTGGAAGGAGTGTGGTGTTACCTACAAGTTCACCACCCCTTACCATCCACAGACTAATGGACTGGTAAAGAGGTTTAATACAACTCTCAAAGGTATGATAATGGGACTCCCTGAAAAACTCAGGAGGAGATGGGCTGTCCTGTTACCTTGCCTCCTTTTTGCTTACAGGGAGGTACCCCAGAAAGGAGTGGGCTTCAGCCCCTTTGAACTCCTCTTTGGGCACCCTGTAAGAGGTCCACTCACTCTTGTGAAGGAGGGTTGGGAACAACCTTTAAAATCTCCTAAACAGGACATAGTGGATTATGTACTTGGCCTAAGATCCAGAATGGCTGAGGCCAGTAAAAACCTTCAGGCCAGCCAGGAGCTGCAACAGCAATGGCATGACCAAAAGGCTGTTCTGATCCAGTACCAACAAGGAGAGAAGGTGTGGGTATTGGAGCCTGTGGCCCCAAGAGCACTCCAAGACAAATGGAGTGGATCCCATCTAATTGTTGAGAAAAAGGGTGAGGTTACCTATTTGGTAGACCTGGACACTGCCAGAAGTCCCCTTAGGGTGATTCATGTCAACCGCCTGAAACCCTACTATGACAGGGCTGATCTCACCCTGCTCATGGCAACAGATGAGGGACAGGAAGAAGAGAGTGACCCTCTCCCTGATCTCGTTTCCACCACTGAAGCAGATGCCTTAGCGGAGGGAGTAGTTTTAGCAGATTGTCTGACTGCAGAACAGAAAGACAACTGCATCAATCTCCTAGGGCAATTTTCAGAAGTCTTTTCAATTGTACCAGGTACAACATCCTGGTGTGAACACACAATTGACACTGGAGACAGCCTGCCTGTCAAAAGTAAAATTTATAGGCAGCCTGACCATGTCAGAGACTGCATTAAACAAGAGGTGCAGACAATGTTGGATCTGGGAGTGATTGAACCTTCTGAAAGCCTAGTGGTGCTTGTACCAAAACCTCACACCAAAGATGGAAAGAGGGAGATGAGGTTTTGTGTAGACTACAGAGGTGTCAATCAGGTAACAAAAACTGATGCTTACCCTATACCCAGGGCAGATGAGCTCATTGATACACTGGCTTCTGCAAAGTATCTTAGCACTTTTGATCTGACTGCAGAGAATTAGCAGATCAGATTGGCAGAAGATGCTAAACCAAAGACTGCATTTTCAACTATAGGAGGGCACTACCAATTTACAATGATCCCCTTTGGTTTGAAAAATGCACCTGTCACTTTTCAGAGGTTGGTGAACACAGTCCTGCAATGGTTGGAGGCTTTCAGTTCAGCATATCTTGATGATATTGCTGTCTTTAGCTCAACCTGGGATGAGCACCTGGTCCACCTTTGGAAAGATTTGGAGGCCCTGCAAAAGGCAGGCCTCACTATCAAGGCCTCAAAGTGCCAGATAGGGCAGGGGAAAGTGGTTTATCTGGGCCACCTGGTTGGCGGGGAACAGATTGCACCACTACAGGGGAAAATCCAGACAATCATGGATTGAGTTCCCCCTACAACTCAGACCCAAGTGAGAGCCTTTTTAGGCCTCACAGGGTATTACAGGAGATTCATTAAAAATGATGACTCCATAGCAGCCCCTCTTAATCTCACAGGTGAGAAAATGCCTAAGAAGGTGTTATCGACAGATAGCTGTCAGAAAGCTTTTGAGGAGCTCAAAGCCCATGTTACTCCAAGAAATTCATTGTTCAAACTGATGCATCTGAATTACGGGTAGGGGCAGTCTTATCACAACTGTATTCTGAGGGCCATGATCAATCAGTTGCTTTTATTAGCAGAAGGTTGACCCCTAGAGAAAAGCGTTGGTCTGCCATAGAGAGGGAGGCCTTTGCTGTGGTCTGGGCACTGAAAAAGTTGAGGCCATACCTGTTTGGCACTCACTTTATTGTTCAGACAGACCACAAACCTCTACATTGGCTAAAACAAATGAAAGGTGAAAATCCTAAATTATTGAGGTGGTCCATATCTCTACAGGGAATGGACTATACAGTGCAACATAGACCTGGGAGTACCCACTTCAATGCAAATGGACTTTCCAGATAATTCCACTTAGATAATGAAGACTCATCAGATCATGGCTAGTCTTATTGTCCTTCGTTTGGAGGGGGGGTTGTGTAGGAAAGTACCATCTTGCCTGGCATGTTACCCCCATATTTCACTGTAGTTATGTTGTTTTAGTCCTTGTGTCACTGGGACCCTGCCAGGCAGGGCCCCAGTGCTCATAGTATGTGGCCTGTATGTGTTCCCTTTGTGGTGCCTAACTGTATCACTGAGGCTCTGCTAACCAGAACCTCAGTGTTGATGCTCTCTCTGCTTTCTAAATTTGTCACTGCAGGCTAGTGACTAAATTTACCAATTCTCATTGGCACACTGGTACACCGATATAATTCCCTTGTATATGGTACTGAGGTACCCAGGGTATTGGGGTTCCAGGAGATCCCTATGGGCTGCAGCATTTCTTTTGCCACCCATAGAGGAGCTCAGACAATTCTTACACAGGCCTGCCACTGCAGCCTGGGTCAAATAACGTCCATGTTATTTCACAGCCATTTTCCACTGCACATAAGTAACTTATAAGTCACCTATATGTCCAACCTTCACCTGGTGAAGGTTGTATGCCAAGTTACTTAGTGTGTGGGCACCCTGGCACTAGCAAAGGTGCCCCCACATCGTTCAGGGCAAATACCCCGGACTTTGTGAGTGCGGGGACACCATTACACGAGTGCACTATACATTGGTCACTACCTATGTATAGCGTCACAATGGTAACTCCGAACATGGCCATGTAACATGTCTAAGATCATGGAATTGTCCCCCCAATACCATTCTGGTATTGGGGGGACAATTCCATGATCCCACGGGTCTCTAGCACAGAACCCGGATACTGCCAAACTGCCTTTCCGGGGTTTCCACTGCAGCTGCTGCTGCTGCTGCTGCCAACCCCTCAGACAGGTTTCTGCCCTCCTTGGGTCCAGCCAGCCCTGGCCCAGGAAGGCAGAACAAAGGATTTCCTCTGAGAGAGGGTGTTACACCTTCTCCCTTTGGAAATAGGTGTGAAGGGCTGGGGAGGAGTAGCCTCCCCCAGCCTATGGAAATGGTTTGATGGGCACAGATGGTGCCCATCTCTGCATAAGGCAGTCTACACCAGTTCAGGGATTCCCCCACCCCTGCTTTGGGGTGAAACTGGACAAAGAAAAGGGGAGTGACCACTCCCCTGACCAGTACCTCCCAGGGGAGGTGTCCAGAGCTCCTCCAGTGTGTCCCAGACCTCTGCCTTCTTGGAAACAGAGGTGTTTGGGGCACACTGGACTGCTCTGAGTGGCCAGTGCCACCAAGTGACGTCAGAGACCTGTTCTGATAGGCTCTTGCCTTTCTTGGTAGCCAATCCTCCTTTCTTGGTAGCCAAACCTCCTTTTCTGGCTATTTAGGGTCTCTGCTTTGGGGAATTCTTCAGATAATGAATACAAGAGCTCACCAGAGTTCCTCTGCATCTCCCTCTTCGACTTCTACCAAGGATCCACTGCTGACTGCTCCAGGACACATCCATAACCACAACAAAGTAGCAAGATGACTACCAGCAACATTGTAGCGCCTCATCCTGCCGGCTTTCTCAACTGTTTCCTGGTGGTGCATGCTCTGGGGAAAGCCTGCCTTCACCCTGCACCAGAAGCTCAGAAGAAATCTCCAGCGGGTCGACGGAATCTTCCCCCTGCTAACGCAGGCACCAAAAGACTGCATCACTGATCCCTTGGGTCCCCTCTCATCCTGATGAGCATGGTCCCTGGAACACAGGAACTCTACCCAAGTGACTCCCACAGTCCAGTGGCCCTTCAGTCCAAGTTTGGTGGAGGTAAGTCCTTGCCTCCCCACGCTAGACTCCAAACCTGTATACTGCGTGATTTGCAGCTGCTCCGGCTTCTGTGCACTCTTCCAGGATTTCCTTTGTGCACAGCCTAGCTTGGGTCCCCAGCACTCCGTCCTGCAGTGCTTGACCCGCAGAGTTGGCCTCTGACATCTTGGGACCCTCTTTTGTAACTCTGCATGGACTCTGGTTCACAAATCTTCCAAGTGCCTGTTCAGGTACTTCTGCGGGTGCTGCCTGCTTCTGAGAAGGCTCTCTGAGTTGCTTAACGCTCCCTCTGTATCCTCCTGCAAGGGGCGATATCCTGGTCCTTTCTGGTTTTCAGCAGTACCCAAAAACCTCTACTGCAACCCTTGCAGCTAGCAAGGCTTCTTTGTGGTATTTCTGTGTGGGAACACTTCTGAAGCCTCCATTGCGACGTGGGACATTTTTCTTCCAAAGGAGAAGTTCCTAGTCCTCTTCGTTCTTGCAGAAATCCAAGCTTCTTCCATCCAGAGGCAGCTGCCTTGCACCTTCATCTGGGGTTTCCTTGGCTCCTGCCCTCCCCGGACACTGTCGTGACTATTGGACTTGGTCCCCTTGCTTTGCAGGTCCTCAGGTCCAGGAATCAGTTTTCAGTGCACTGCTGGTGTTTGTGGTTCTTGCAGAATCCCCCTATCACAACTATTGTGCTCTTTTGGGGTAGTAGGTGTACTTTACTCCTACTTTTCAGGGTCTTGGGGTGGGGTATCTTGGACACCCTGATTGTTTTCTTACAGTCCCAGCGACCCTCTATAAGCTCCCATATGTCTGGGGTCCATTTGTGATTTGCATTCCACTTTTGGAGTATATGGTTTGTGTTGCCCCTAGACCTAAGTCTGCCTATTGCAACCTATTGTAATTCTACACTGTTTGCATTACTTTTCTGACTCTTACTTACCTATTTGTGGTTTGTGTACATATAACTTGTGTATATTACTTACCTTCTTACTGAGGGTACTCACTGAGATACTTGTGACATATTGTCATAAAAATAAAGTACCTTTATTTTTAGTAACTCTGTGTATTGTGTTTTCTTATGATATTGTTCATATGATATAAGTGGTATAGTAGGAGCTTTGCATGTCTCCTAGTTCAGCTTAAGCTGCTTTGCCAAAGCTACTTCCTATCAGCCTAAGCTGCTAGAAACACCTCTATTCTACTAATAAGGCATAACTGGACCTGGCACAAGGTGTAAGTACCTCTGGTACCCACTACAAGCAAGGCCAGCCTCCTACACATATGTATATACTTTTTTAGTTGGATGCACGTATTCCTACAATATTTATCTTATTACACTCACTTTAATCTATTGGAGTTGTCCTTGCATTATTCCTGAGGGGTAAGGGGTCAATATGTTATGTTACTGCATCTGCTTGTGTGTATGGTGTTGGGGGTGAGGGTGTTGCGTGTTGGGTGTGTGTCACTCTCTTTTTCCTCTCCCCCTCCCCTGTGAGATAGGCGGCTGGACTCACCGTGGTCGTCTTCACCGTATTTGGTGTTGGTATTGGAGCAGCACGTAGAAGAGCATGGGGGAGACATGCAACTTGGGCTCCCTGGTGGCGTGGTTGTTCCCTGAGTCTCCACAGGAGAGTCGTTTCCCTTCTGTGCAGTGTTTCTGCCAGGTTTTTGATGTCGTTGGTACTGCCCCGGAAAAGGTGGCGGATTGGCGTGTCTTAATACAGTGGGCGGAACATTGTCTTCTGCCTGGCTGTAGGCGGTTACCGCCGTGGTGCCTGTTGTTTCCGCCCTAACGGATGGTGTGTTAAAGTGGCTGTCTGTGTGAGCTGTTTCATACATGGTCATAATTTGGCACTAATTACCGCCGGCCTGTTGGTGGTATTAATGCCACTTTATCACCGACCGCCAGGGTTGTAATGAGAGCCTTTGTCTCCTTAGTTAAGCCTTGTTGTTCGTTGCCAAGCTAGCAAGGGTTTAGCTGGGGTTAATTTATTTAGACCCAACTGAGCC
Organism: Pleurodeles waltl; assembly: GCF_031143425.1. NCBI lineage: Eukaryota > Metazoa > Chordata > Amphibia > Caudata > Salamandridae > Pleurodeles > Pleurodeles waltl. The sequence goes on along the minus strand of NC_090437.1, from coordinate 2,306,382 downwards.
TAGTGGGGGTTAGTGTCTATTGCTAAGTGTAGGTACTCACCTGCCCTTACCAATAATCCACTTTCCCACAGAAAGTAAGTGTTAGAAAACACCACAGGGGAAAAGGCCCTATTATGCTTCAAGCTTGAACAGCCTACAGCCTAGATAGGTGTTCCCTACTTAGCTGAGGAGGATTGCCCCTAAGACCACAAATGTCTCTCTGTAATTTTACTTAGGGTACCTTCAGTGTGTGTGAGACAGAAATGCTCAGGACACTCGCAAAAGTAACGGCTACACCATTGTTGGTGGTGCCATGTCATAAGGACCCTCGTTCTCCAACAAGATGGCTGGATTTGTAGGTACTGAGTCACTCTCACAACAGTTGGCCGCTCTTAGCTCAACCCTTCAGTCTCACTAGCAGCACCTCACCAAAACCCAACCGGCAAAGGTGATTTGTGGCAGCCTTGCATGGAACTCTGAAAACCCCTCAGGGAAAATTGTGGTGAAACAAGCGTTACCCTTTTCTCTCCTCATATAAGTCTCTTACACACACACACTGGCAAGAAGAGAGATGCAGGACAGTTTTCAATACATTTATTGAGAAAAACACAATTTATGGTAAAAGGCAAGAGCTGCAATAATTAGGATAATGAGGAATAACAAAATCAAGGTTGTGAAAATTAGAGATGTGATTATAAATAACTCCAAAGTAGTGTCATAAAATAAGTATTCAATTCATACGTAAAAGCCTAATCTTTAGCCCCTAAGCGAGAGTATGGCGATGTATGCCAAATCTGTCCATGCTGTGTCCATAAGAAATACACCCCACCCTGTTACCTTGGTACAAGGTAAGGCCACCAGTCTCCAGTTCAGTATCAGTGGAGTCACAAAGGCTAAGGTCTACCGAAAACCGGCAAGCAGCATGAATGGAAACTCTGTCTGGAACCCCCTCTAATGCCCTTTGTCCTACAAAATGCTTTTATAGAGGACATGTTTATATTCATGTACAGAAGCCTGACGCAGGTATGTACATAAAACCTGGACTGTTCGCACAGTCTTGGATGAAGACATACAAAATATTATTCTGTGTGCCTCACATTCTGTTCTTGTGATTCCAAGGAAAAGAAAATGATGCAAAGTATGTTATCCATAGGACTGATAATGAAGCGTTGCAGAATAGCAGCTGATATTAAAATTAAAACAGTATCTCTTAATGCTTAAGAAAAATAAAATGAATAAAAACAATAGAGGAAATAACTGGGTAAAAGAGCACAGGCTGCAAGCCTAAGCTAAGCTATCACTTTGCTCAAGTGACTAACAAAAATGGACCCATGACAGTTTCCCCCTAATATCCTTTAGAATATCAGTTCTGTGTTTTAGAAGTTTAACCAAATGTTTCTTTCCAACACTTCCCAAGAAATTCTGACTTTTATCAAGGAGAAGTGCCTTGAACACAGGCTGTCCTTTGAGGGGGTAAGTTGTTATAGATCTCCAAAAACAATTAAGTGCTTTCCTCCAATCAGCACATCGTAGTCTGCCTTTAGAATATGTTGCATTCTCAAGTGTACAAAGGCAGGCATTAAGTTTGGGACCATGCTAACCTCATCTATTATTTAAAGTCTCAATTTCTTCAGTACTCTTGAGACTCTATGAAAAGCTTCACAAGATAACTTTTGGTACTCCAGTTTGTTGTCATGTTCTACAGGTAGCATAAGTATTCAATGTAAAGTAGTTCCTTTAATGTTGTGTGCAGCTAATCCGGTTGGTGTTATTACTATACATAACACAGTTGAGTGTGTAGTCATTTGTAGGTAAGCAGTGAGAATTTGAATTGAAAGGTTTTTTCCAGTGTCATCTTGACCGCTGTTGTATAATAGTATTGGATTAAATGACGTGCATTACATTAATTATTCATATTACTTTCTGCTCATCATTCAGTTGTCCAACTAGCGGCTCCAAATCAACATGTTATTGTCTTGCTTGTTGCATTGCAGTCTCACCTCATTCATGGCTATGGTAGCTTAATTTTCAATAATTGGTTGTCCAAGAGGTACTTGACTTAAAGGTCCTGAACTTTATCTGCTTTATGAACTGCCTTTAGCTATCTCAGCAGCAACTGTTCCCTTCTGTTCAATCTCATCATTTAGCATTTTCATGTACTTGGGAAAGACTGAACACTGGATTTTGTCTTTCACAGCATTGAATAAATCTTTTTGGCAGTCAAAGGGCCAGATGTAGCAAAAGCCGAATTTGCGACTCTCAAATTGCATGTGTGACCGACTCGCAATTTGAGAGTCGCAAACCCGGATGCTGGATGGTGTCCCTGAAACCATCTGCGAACCGGAAGGGGGTCGCAAAGATTCACAGCACTCACAGGCATGGTGGCCTGCTGGAGACAGCAGACCACCAACGAGTTGCAACACAAACGAAAAAATGAAACATTTATGTTTAATTTTTTCAGAGCAGGCAGTGGTCCATAGGATAGTCAAATAAGTGATTCCACGCATACTCTGCAATGACTGAGAGTCACAAACCTGGTAGGTGTACCTATGTTTTGCAACATACATTTCAGTTCTCCATGATAATTATACAAATACACATTGGTTCCATGTTGGCATGCCATCAAAGTAATCAAATTGCAGTCTAACTTTTCATCCTTACCTTGAACTTTGTCAACAAATTCTCTTGCAGGCAGATTTTGTAGATTAACACCTGTCTTTAGAATGTGGTTTATAGCATATGATAGTCCAGCCAAATCATTCTAAAAAAATAGATGGAATAAGTATGGAATATACTGGGGAAATCTAAGCTCCTTTCACTATAACCTAGTTGATCTGTATTCAGCTGCTGGTATTTATACAGGGTTGTCATCATACTGCCCACCTATTCTAGTGAGAAATAGTTGTGTTGTGGGAAACAGCAAGCCTCTAAACCTTTCTCCCACACACTCAATAGTGCTTCTTTTGCTTGTGTCATTCGAAAGAGATCAATAGCATCACCAATAACTTCTTTCGACTGGGGTCGATGGATACTATAGAGTTCATATATTTCTTCTGATTTGGATTTATCCACTTTTTCAATCTCTCTTCTTGATGGTAACATTTTATCCTCCATAGAAAGTACATCTCTAACAACATCAACATTTATGTAATAAATATTATTTTGTTTCGGGTATAATGTTCCTTTTTAAATTTATAAACATCAACTAACTCTTGCCAGAATTGATTTGGTTTTTGTAGGCACACCATTTACTAGAATGATAAGGAGTTCATCAATATCCCTCTCTACACCTGTAGTTTCAACATTCTATTTAAAATCTAAAGGTAAGTAGGCAACGCTTCCTGTAAGGCCTTTCTGTCGCTCTTCTGGTGGGAGTGTCCCAGTCTTTGGTGCTTTATGAAATATTGCTTGAAAAGGGTGTATAGAATGTATGAGAATTGATTCATAAATATTCAGTTGTCAAAGTTCTTCTGGAATTGATACAATTTCCACCTTGTTATGTTTTCCTCTGGCTGGCATTTTTTTGTCCTCTGTCTTGTTAGATATAAATTGCTGTGCTGACAAATCAAAACGTTCCCCCACAAATATATATACTCGAAATTCTGGCCACTTATCTTTGTTCTCCTGTTCAGTTTTTGAGAATACAACAACATTGCAGGCTGGGCTTTATGTAGTGAGTGCATTGACAACAAATATAAACACAAGTTTGTTACTCTGAAGACACCTTGCTAAACTTTGCAATCTCTTGTGTGAAGTTGTCAATACTAATACCTGTGCCCTGTTCATCTATACCTACACATACCAACTCCTCATTTTCCCTAGACTCCTATTCAGGGCAGTAGAATGAAACTGAACATCTTCACAAACTTTTTCAACCATTGATAGTGTACCATGCAATAGAGCTTTATTAATCTCTCCTACACATAGGGCAGGTGTTTTCACAAAGTAAAGTAAACTACATTTTGTGTTTTAGTGTGATGAAAATCTAACATTCTGAAGTGATGAAAGGTGCTCCTACATTCTTTCTTCGATAAACACACCTGTAAATGTCCCTGTCAATTAGTATACTTTATCAATCTTCATGGATCTAATCCTTGCAAAATTGACATTTTCTGTTTAACACTTCTATCTAGAAATTTACGTAAGAATAGTCTTAACATGTCAATCAATTCCTGATGAACACTGCAAATACTACTACATTTCCATTTGTATACAGAGGCCTGTCTATGTCTTCCTTGTACCTCTTCAGCTATCACACCTTACTATTCCTAGGAACCATCTCCTCTTTTGCAATGGGACTACCATCTTTTACATCATAGCAATGACCAGTTGTATCAACTGAAAGTACTAATATGTTCTCTTGTAAGTAGTTTTCTTCATTAAAGGATCTGTAACTTAAGAGCGTCTCCATTCATCTTTTAGAATCTTTAAAAAAATACCATTATTAATAAGCCTTTTTTCTTCATAGGCAGTACTGTTTTATCAAGCTTCCTCATTCTGTTCAATATTAAGATAGTTTCCTCTTCACAGCAGATGCTTTGTCAACTACATTCTCAATATACCACTTTTCCCTAATTGCAGCATTTCTTCTCTTGTACTGCTTCATGTTTTGTATCAAATTCTATATTACTCTTATTTGAGACATTTTAACTCATATTTCTTTAAATTGTTTCTGTCTCCACATCAAACTACCTGTTTTCTCATTAAATGTACTACTTTCAAAATAATGTACTCTTTGTTTTTTCTCAGTTGATTTCAAACTTTGCTTTTTACTTGAAACTTTTCCTCATTTTGTATTTTTTCTACATATTTTTTTCCAAAAACGTCTTAGTACTCTTACCAGCTACTAATATTTTTTTCACACATTTTCTAACCTATCTTCATTTTCACTCTGCGTTTTAAGCAGGTAGTACTGCTTTCTCAGTTTCTGTCTTCTTTGTCTCTTATTCAGCATTGTAATTCCTCTCCTTTACATACATTAGATAGCAGGAAAGCAAATAGAGAATGCATTTATCTCTACAATGTATACTATTGAATTCAGTACTGCAAGCAAATAACTCAGGGCCTGATTTAGATCTTGGCAGTAATTGGTCCACCTCCACTTTTTCAATTGAAACCCTGTCTGCCATCCTGGGGGTCCACTCGCCTGATTTAGATGTTGGTGGTCCTATAATGCAAACAATGGTTAGTGGTGGGTCTCCACCTAGTCTTACCGCTGTGCAAATTTGGATGTGCCTCACTGCCAAGCCAACAGTGGAGGTCTAACGCCCACTTCTGAGTTGGTGGATTGGGGGAAATGGGGTACAAACTAACATTTTCTCCCGAATCCACTTTCATTTTCGACTGGACAGGACTAGACAGGACCTTCTGTCGCTGCTACCACTGGACCACAGTGAAAACACAACCCCTCCTCCATGGGTGACCCGAAGGTATGAAACCCACATTGGCTGTGAAAATTGTGGGGCCACTGCACATGAGCACAGGACCGCTGCAGTCATATATATGTCACAGTAATTTTTCAAAATTACTGTGACATGCATATGTCGGGAACACAAGTGTGTCAGACATGGATGGGAACACACTGGTACACAACCCATATTGTATAATACACATGTGGATATGGAGCCAGTATTCATTGCCAAATGAATACTGGTACCACAATGACATCCCAATCACACTTGTCAACTATGTCCATGTGTGCACAATGCAAGGGGACATATAATGCTGTGCTACCAGTTGTGAATGTGAGACAGTATGTGAGTGTGTGTGATTGGATTGGTTGATGGAGGCAGTGTAGTGGGTGATGTGGTTTTGTCAGATTGTGTACCACTTGCATGTTGATCTACTGTTTTATTCTGTATGTGTGGTTGTGTGTTGTGTTGCTGGGTGTGACACTCAGGTGAGTGTGGTTGTTGTGTGGTGGTTGTTGTCATGATATGTGTAGTTGGGATATTGTGTGAGTGTGTATAAGTGTGTAGTTGTGTTGGTTGTTGTGTTTGGGTGGTATATGGGTGTAGTGTCGAAATTATGTGTTTTAGTGTCATGGATGTATGGCAATGTGTGTTTTCGGTGCATACATGTTGTATAGTGATGGATTGGCAATGGATAACAGTGTGTATGTGGTGTGTTGTGTAGTGTGCAGTGCAGGGGGACACATATGGCTAAGGTACAGTGTGTGTGTGTGGTTGTGACTTACCTCTATTCCAGAGCCACTTCCATTGTCTGATTTTAATTGGATCCCACGACATGCCCCCTCTGTAAGCAATCTGCCACCAGTACACCGCCTTTAGAACTGTAACTTCTAAATATGGGTGACAGGAAGCAACCAGCCATAGTGGTCGTCAGCCACTGAAGCACAATACATCTAAATACAGTGGGTGGAGCATCGCCTGCTTGACAGGGTAGTCGGGCCGCTACCGAGGCAGATTGACATTAATAGTGTGTTTGAAAATGGGTTATTGGGAAGGGCAGATAAGTCCCTACACTTAGCAGTAAGCCACTAACCTCCACTTAGGTCCAGTTAGGTCTCAGTAAATTAAACCTAGCTCAACCCTTGGTAGCTTGGCAATGAGCGACAAGGCTTAACTTAGGAGGCAAAGCATAAAGCATTCAAATATAACAAAACAGTAATTAAATAAAACACAGGAAACAGTTTAAAAATCCAAAACCAATTTATGAAAATAGGGAATATTTTTAGCTTTAAAATTACACCAAAACGAATAAAATCGGATGAAGGGAACGGGAGATAGGAATTTTTAAAGCATTAATGTTTTCTAACACTTAGAAATTAATACCACCAATCTGGTCCTCTGGTCGCACCTCGACCAAGGCAAAGTCAAAGTTTAAGGCTGACCATAATGGAGCCCTGCTGAGCTACAGCCTGCAGGAGGCCTCGGTCAAAAGTTTACCTTAGGACATTGTGATTTTTCTGGAGATTTTCTTCAGTGGGACCAAGTCACCAGCTCAATCTGACCTCCTGGAACTCTTCCTTTGATACACGCCGCAGGAGCCCTTGGCGAAGATTTTTTACCTTTCGACGTAGTCATTTTTTCGAGATGAAAATCCTTCCGGGGCAAACCTGAATGTTGATCTGACATCCCTGGAGCCCTCTTCGGATACATTGTCTGAAAGGTCGTGGACAACTTCATATGTTCGGACTTAGTCACTTTCTGTGAGATTTTCTTCACCAGGACAAAACTGCAAGTCAGGCCGGGTCGCTGTTGAGGCAAGTCGGTGAGGTTACCACAGCGGGTCAGTCCCTTTATGGGGCTTATTTCCAAAGGTTCTCCAAACTTCCCCAAACTTCTGGATCTTCTTCCAGATGTTCCATTGAGGTCCACAGCTCACCCCAAGGTTCCAGAAGCACTGAGATGCTCCTTGAGGGTGCAGACTACAACTCCCAGAATGCACCTGGAGCAAACTCCTTTTAGGCCACTGGACAGTGGTCAGCTGGTCAGTTTATTCAGGAGTTGGCGTAGGGGACTCTGGTTAGATTTCACCTGTAGCAAACAGGGAGTCCCTTCTTGAACCAGTTGAAGCCAGGCAAAGTCCTTCTTGTAGTGAAGCCCAAGTGTGCAGCTGGTGCAGTACTCCAGAGTGCAGTGTCCAGGTGCAGGTTAGGGGTCCAGCAGGTCAGTCCTTCTTCTGTAGCTCTTCCTGGTAGGGATCTGAGGTGTGGGTGCAGGTCTGTCAGTTGTATCCTTGCTCCTGGGTGAAAAACAGGGGGGCCCTGGTTCTCCAATTAGGGGCAGGGTCCTTCCCCCTGTGATGACCACTTGCTGGGAAGTGTGGCAAAAATCAATCCCAGGGAGCAACATTCCTCAAAACTCCATCATGTCTGAAAATGATTTTTGGAGGTTACATCTGGCTGACCTCACCCACTGGTGTGGCCAAAAGTCCTAAACACACCCCTCTCCTACCCTCTCCTAATCTAATCAAGGGGGCCCCTAATTGTCTGAGTTTGCAGGATGTGAGGGAGGTGCTGGGTTGCTCCGAATGTCCTTCCCTGCCTTTGAAGACCAGTTTGGCAGCCCTCCCCCTTCCTGCTTCCCCATCTGCTGAGGTAAGATCTCCTTCCACAGGCACATCTCTTTGTGTTGAGCCAGGCCACTTCACACCTCATCAAGGCAGCCTGGCCAGGTGGACAGAGGCTGTCCAATCAGAGAAAAGCAGCAGGGCTGAAGTTGGCAACTCTTTAGGTAAAGTTTAAAGCTCTTTACCTGAACATGTTTAATTAAATCCAACAAGTTGTGGGATTTATTATAACAATTAATTTGATACCAAACTTGTTGTGTAAGCCACTTAAGGGGACTTAATGAATTAAAATAAAGTCTCCCCATTCTAGCCTATGGAGGCCATTCACTACAATGAGGGAAAAACAAATTTGGCTGTTTTACCTCACCAGGGCTTATACAAATATTTTTATAAGGGCCCTGCTTATAGTTACATGGCACCCAACCCTAGGGGCACATAGGGCACACCTTAGGGGTGACGTATATGTAAAAATAAGATAGTTGAAGACTTTGGAAGTACTTTTAATTACAAAGTCGAATTTGCATGTAACTTTAATTTAAAAGCAGCCAGCAAGACAGGTCTGCCTTTAAAATGACACTGGGCACCTCAGCAGTGCACCTAATTGTGCACTACCCTTGCTGGGGTCCCTAAACGTGCATGCCCTACCATATACTTGGGACTTATAAGTTGATCTTGCCAATTATAATTAGCCTAATTTGCATATCCACTTTACACAGAGCGCTGGCCCTGGGACTGGTAAGCAGTACCCAGGGCACAGCCAAGAGTCAATAAACACCAGTATCTATCCAAAAAGTTTGGGGTTGACCAGGGCAAAAAGGAGGACTTTCCTACATACTGTCAAAATCTAAATCAGGCCTAAGTACATTTATGGTAATTTCAGTGTCCAAACAGGTCTACAAGTCTCTCACTATACATCTATAAATGTGTATACTAGTTACTGTATACATATGAGACTAGGTATTGCACTACTTGAAACTATTTGATTGCTTACTTACTGTGGGGGTGATTTTAACCTTGGCGGACGGGGGAGGCCGTCCGCCAAGGTACCGCCGTGAAATGACAGCACCGCGGTCAAAAGACCGCGGCGGCCATTTAAACATTTCCGCTGGGCCGGCGGGCGCTCTCCGAAAGAGCGCCCGCCGGCCCAGCAGAAATGCCCCTGCAACGAGGACGCCGGCTCAGAATTGAGCCGGCGTAGTTGCAGGGGTGCGACGGGTGCAGTTGCACCCGTCGCGTATTTCAGTGTCTGCAAAGCAGACACTGAAATACTTTGCGGGGCCCTCTTACGGGGGCCCCTGCAGTGCCCATGCCACTGGCATGGGCACTGCAGGGGCCCCCAGGGGCCCCGCGGCACCCCCTACCGCCATCCTGTTCATGGCGGGTTTCCCGCCATGAACAGGATGGCGGTAGGGGGTGTCTGAATCCCCATGGCGGCGGAGCGCGCTCCGCCGCCATGGAGGATTCAATGGGGCAGCGGTAAACCGGCGGGAGACCGCCGGTTTACCCTTTCTGACCGCGGCTGAACCGCCGCGGTCAGAATGCCCTCGGGAGCACCGCCAGCCTGTTGGCGGTGCTCCCGTGGTCGGTGACCCTGGCGGTCACCGGCCGCCAGGGTCAGAATTACCCCCTGTGTTTCTTACATTACGGACAGTAAACTGTTTGTGCAACAAACTCTCATGCAAATAGGTATTTGTGTTTGACTGAGTGTGTCAGAGTATGCATCAATGTCGGTGTAGATGTGTCAGTGACTGCAGTGGTGTTTGATGGGTGTGTCATTGTCATTTTTAGCGTGCACTTGGCTTTGTCAGTAACTGTATCAGTGTGTGCATAGGTGTGTCAGCACCTGTGTTTGTGTGTGCCTGGATGTCTCACTCGCTGCATTAGAGTTTGTGTGGTTGTGTCAGTGGTTGCATCAGAGCGTGCCTAAGTGTGTCCATCTCTACATTAGTGTCTGCTTTATTATGTTAGTGCTCGCATTGGTATGTAACTGGGTGTCTGAGTACCTGCATCAGGCTATGCCTGTGACTCAGTGGCTGTATTGGTGTTTTGCTGAGTGTGTCTCTCTTTATATCTGTCCGTGCATGGGTGTATAAGTGTCTGCCTTTGTGTTTGGCTGCATGTGAGTGTCTGCATCAGTCTCCAGCTGGGTGTGTCAGTACCTGTGTTAGTGTCTGATGTCTGTCACATTACCTGTATCAGTGTGTACCTGGGTGGGTCAGTACCTATATCAGTCTGTGCCTGGCTGTCTCTGTAGTTGCATTAGTGTTTGGCTGGATATGTAAATATGTGCTTCAGTTTTAGTCCGGGTGTCTCACTGGCTGCAGAACAGTTTGGCTGGGAGTGCAAATGACTGCATTAGTGTTTCACTGGGTATTTTATTGTGTGTCATAGTGTAAGCCTAGGTCTTTAAATAGCTGTATTACTGTTTAGTTGGATGTGTTAGTGTCTGCAAAAGAATGATTTCTGGATTTAGAAATGCTTCTATATCTCTTTGGCTTAATCACATAATTTCTGCATGGGGGTGTGTGAAAAAGCAGTTTAAGATATTCTGTCACTTATTCTTTACCTGTACTTGTGCAATGATGATAGTTGCTTGTGCAAAACTAAACTTGGTGTATAAGTACTTGCTTGTGTTTTTGATTGGTGACAATAATGTACTATTAATTTTCTCCCCACATCTATTTTCCAGACACATTAATTTTTAGCATATAGATATAAAAAAGTGTTTTTAGTCCTTACATATTTTTCATCCTCCTTTAGTGATCACTTTACATTTCCCTATTATCATAATGTACCCTCCTTTTATATTCCTTTTCACCATTGTACAAATCCAGCTCACTTTCTTCCACCTTTCATACACACATGCCTTTTCTAACACATGTTATAAGCTACACTCATTCACATACCTGTTAAATGTGTTTGCTGCTCTGTATTTTTGTTTGTCAGTATCAGTTAGAATCTCTGCTCACCACAAATGTGAAAATGTAAAATATCAAGCATAAGAATGTTACACCACAAATCACAACTTTCTTTTCATATTTAACTTATGTTATACTACTTCCAAATTATCAGTATTGTTAACTCTTTATAGCACTCCTATAAAGAAAGCAAAGAAAGCTCAATTTGGTAGGGGCGTCTGGTAGATCCACTGTGGCACGCAGCCCAGATCCCATGTACTTTTGCCGCAGATTCCCACGGGAGCCAGAAAATCCTTTTTATAATTGTTCCTACACAATTTCATTCATACTCCACTTGGCATAAATGACTATATTTGTAACTAAACACTCCTTGTTCAGCATTTATTCTAATTGCACTGTGCTTTCACAATCACAGTCTAGTCTTTTAGTTCCCTCCCCCCTTGATCCTGTAGCTCTGTTACCATGGTGCCCAATTTTGAAACATTCTCTGATAGCAGTAGATCAGAAATTCATAACACCTTCGGAGAGTAGCATACTAACTTCTAAGCCAACTGTGGCAAGTGTGGTTGAGTGTTTGGAATTATAACCATATCCCAAACACCATTACTTTTTTCTTTCTCCAAAGAAAATCACATATGTAGTTACCTTTCTCTTACTATCACTACCTACTTTTAAGCGCTAGCATGTTTACACCATCCAATCAAATTTGATCTTTTAAATTTTAGGTGTGAGGCTCAATTTTAACTGTCCTTCATTTGAAATCTGTCTCATTTAGCTGCAGCCTTCTCCTGTGTGCTACTTTAGCTTCACCCCAAAATGCTCAGCCAATTACCAAAGGCAGAGGTGGTCAATTGAATTCTGTCCACAGATAGATAACTCCAGGAAACAATAATAAAACTGTTTCTGTGTTACTCAGAAACAACAATATGGACTCTATTATATACCGCAATAATTTAGACTTTGATATGGATGGTGTTAGACTTTGCATCCTTGGCGTGATCTCCCCTAACATTTTACCTCTGTTTCCCAGGTTGTTGATGTGTGCTGGACTCTGTTTTTGCTGTTTTAGATACTCTGGGCACTTTACCACGGCTATCAAGTCCTAAAGTGCAAGTCCTCCATTGTAAAATGTATGTGTGATTGGCTTTCCATGATTGTCATATTTGATTTACCAGTAAGTTCCCAGTACAGTGCACTAGAAGTGCTCATGGTCTGTAAATCAAATGCTACTAGTGGGCCTGCAGCACTGGTTGTGCCACCCATATTAGTAGCCCTGTAAACATGGTTCAGACCTGTCACTGCAGTGTCTGTGAGTGCAGTTTTTACTTTGCCAATTCGACTTAGCAAGTGTATCTACTTGCCAGGCCTAAACCTTCCCTTTTTATACATGTAAGGCACCCCTAGGTTAGGCCCTAGGTAGCCCCATGGGAAGGGTGCAGTGTATGTTAAAGGAGGGACATATACTGATGTGTTCTCCATGCACTGACAGTGAAATAATGCCAAATTCTGTTTTCACTGTTGCAAGGCCTATCTCTCTCACAGGTTAACATAGGGGCTGCCTTCAAATATTATTAAAGCACAGATTTCCTTTGGGAGCAGATAGACATGTGGAGTTTGCAGTCTCTGAACTCACAATTGCAAAACACATCTTGTAGTGAAGTTGTTTTTTAGATTGTGTGTTTGAAAATGCCACTTTTAGAAAGTAGGCATTTTCTTGCTTAAACCATTCTGTGACTCTGCTTGTTTGTGGATTCCCTGTCTGGGTCAGTTTGACAGTGGAGCTGTTTGCACCTCTCCTCTAGACAGTGACACAAAGGAAGCTGGGTTGTAGCCTGCATATCCTGATGGGCCATCTGGGATGAGGGGAGGGGAGGAGTGGTCACTTACAACTGAAAGGGCTGTGCCTGCCCTCAGACAATGCAGTCTCCAACTCCCTTGGTGTGTGTGTGGGGCCTGGCCCGGGAAAGTCAGGATCTTGAAAACAAGAGACTTTTCTTTTAAGTTTGCCTAATTCAAAGGCCGAAAGCAGTATAAGCAGAGGACCCAAAACCCCTGAAAATTAGATCACTTCTGGTATCAAGAGGGGCCTCTGCCAAGGAGAAGAGCTGAGGAGAAGTGTTGCCCCTGCCTGTGCTTTGTTGGGCTATCCTGCAGTTGCTAATTCTGCCAGTGAAAAGGGGACAAAGACTGTACTTTGTTGTGAATTCCTGCTTGAGAAGAATCTCCAAGGGCTTGAACTAAGCTTGCCTCCTGTTGTTGAAGTCTCGGCCATCAAAGACTTCTCCTGCCAGCACCTGGACTCTCTGCTGAGACTTCTGCCATGCCAAGTGGTGCCCTATACAGTTCCTGGGCCCTTGAAAGATGAAGCTGGCAGACAAAGACTGAAAATCCACACACAGACCGCCGTGCGGGGAAATGTTTGATGCACCTTCTGTGACATGGCTAATAAATGATGCACCACCGGCTTCACAGCTGAAATCAATGCTACTCCTGCATTACGGCTGGTAGATCAATGAAATGCAACACCCACTAACAGAGGCTGATAATGACGCAAATCCCACGCAGTGTGGTTTTGTAATACTGGGTGACCGGATTTTCAACGCTGGGCACGGAGAAACATCTCAAAGCCTGCCTGGACCCAAGGTGCCCATCCAGATTGACGCATCGCTCTCTTACGGGAGAGAAGAAATGACGCACGCCGACCTGACCGGAGGAGGAATGACACGCGGTCTCGCTTGCAAGTGAGAAATCAACACATCACTGGCCTTTTCCGACGCACACTCATCCGTGCAGTGTTATTTTGATGCTACACAGGTACTTTTGTACGCTAACAATGTTCTCACTGTTTTCTGAAGGATTTAAGACTCTTTTGCTTTTAAAATTCATAACTTGACTTGTGTATGTTGGATTTTTGTTGTTTGGTCTTGTTTTGTTTAGATAAATATTACCTCTTTTTCTAAAGCCTGTGTTCTGTCATTTTGTAGTGTTTTCACTGAGTTACTGTGTGTGTTGGTACAAATACTTTACACATTGCTTCTGAAGTTATGTCTGCCTGCTCGTGCTAAGCTACCCAGGGGGTGAGCAGGGTTAACTGAAGGTTATTATCCTTCACCCTTACTAGAGTTAGGGTCCATGCTTGGACAGGGAGTAACCTGACTGCCAACCAAAGACCCCATTTATATAGAAATGATGGACTTCACATGAAAAAGAAAGGCAACAGAGGTTTCTCTAGAATTCTGCATCCTGTTTGATGTGTAGTTATCACCTACAAATCATAAAAACCAAGGCTCTTTTCCAAGCCAGTCCTTTTACCAAAAACATGGTAATTTGTTTATTTTTTAATTCTTATTTTTTTATTCCTCATGTGGCTCTGCAAATCCATCACAGATTCACAAACAAAAAGCACTCATACAATGCACACAGACAACACTGAAAGATGTGTCAGTGGATGTGTGAGCAGTTTTATCAGCATACGACTGGGTATGTCAGTGGATGTCCGGTTCTGTGAGTTGGTGTGAGAATGTCTTTGTGGGTCTGTGAGTGGCAGTGAGAATGTCTGAGTGGGTCTGTGAGTGGGTGTGAGAGTGTCTCCATGGGTGTGTCAGTGGGTGTGAGAGTATCTGAGTGGGTCTGTGTTTGGGCTTAAGAGTGAATGGGTATGTCTGTGGGTGGCTGTGTGAGTTTCCCTGTGGGTCTGTGAGAAGGTATTTGTGTTTTGCGTAGGTCTGTGACTGGGTGTGTCCGTTTCTGTCTGGGTCTGCAATTGGGAGTGAATGGGTATGTCTGTGGGTGGCTGTGTGAGTTTCCCTGTGGGTCTGTGAGAAGGCATTTGTGTTTTGCGTAGGTCTGTGACTGGGTGTGTCGGTTTCTGTCTGGGTCTGCAATTGGGTGTGTGAGTGTATATGGGGTCTGTGAGTGGGTGGCTGAGTGTCTGCATGGGTCTATGAGTGGGTGTGTGAGCATCTGTGTGGGTCTGTAAATGGGTGTGCAAGTGTCTCTGTGGGTCTGAGAGTCGGTGTGTGACTGAGTGGGTTTGGGATTGGTGTGTGAGTGTCTGAGTGGGTCTGTGAATGGGTGTGTGAGTGTCTGTGTGGGTGTGTGAGTGGGTGTGAAAGTGTCTGAGTGGGTGTGAGAGTATGTATGCAAGTTTGTGAGTGGGTGTGAGAGTGTCTGTGTGGGTCTGTGTGTTTGGTGTGATAGTGTCTGTATGGGTGTATGAGTGGTTGTGATAGTGCCTGTGTAGGTGTGTGAGTGCATGTGAGAGTGTCCGTGTAGGTCTGTGAGTTGATATGTGAGTATCAGCAAATCTGTGGTTAATTTACCTGGAGGGCCACGTTGAACCCCACCTTTCAGGAATTTTCTTGCCCATTATACATACTTTTGCCACATCTATAACAGACACATGGGGTCAGGGAAGCTCTATCCTGACCCCTTCATTTAATTTACATGGTACTTTTTAGCCCCTTGGACAATTTCCCGACACATATATTGGCAGCAGCAACTTTTCTCTCAGGTTGCTACCAGCCATCAGGGCATTGATCTGGCACGTGCATCCACTAAGCCACAGTTTGTGGATCCACAAAAAGTCTGTGTCTCCAGATACAAAATGTTATTTCCCCTCAATATTTAAAAAGCTACTGACTGGATTTGCATCAAATAAAAAAAGCATGCTTTCTGAACCAAAAGCTACCTTTCTGCCAAATTTGGCCTGAGCCACTGAGCAGAATTGCCCCAAATTTTGCAGAAAGCCAGCTCTTGATCAAAAAAGAGACCTTTTTGTGATTTTAAGCAATTCCATTCAGAAGTTTTGGAGTTATTAAAGAAAAAATAAATTTGTATATCTAGGGATGCGGATCCCCAGCTGATCCAACATATCTCTTGCTGGTGTCCTATTGGCTGCCAATGCTTCAACTAGGAAGTGTTGACAGCCATCTTGGAAAATGGACTCAGAGGAAAGAAAAAAGGCCCCTTGGACCCCGCCATGCTAGAAAATATTTTTTTTTTAATTTTTGCTGCGAAATCTCAGAGGATTCACAAATCTTGGTAAATAGATTATTTATTTATTTTAAAACCACAGTCTCCCAAAGTTGTTCATACTAAAGCCTCTAGGTAGGCCAGATCCTGGGGGTAAAGGATAATAGATCTTAGGAGGTGGTAATTGAACAGGTCTCCTCATTGGGGCTCCCTGTGGCCAGAATTGGTACGGGGAGGGGTGCTGCATGCCCCCCTTCCCTTTGCAGTAATTGAACAAGCCCAGGGCATGAGCTCCCCAAGGCCAACATTGCCCCAGGGAGAGGGGCTGCATGCCCCTTCCCCTATTAATAATTGGCTGGATCCTGGAGAATGGGGTCCCTGGAGCTCAAAGTTGCCTGAGGAGGGGGGCTGTGTGTTATCCGCCCAGGTTGTCTGCATGTGGGGGACTGGCTCCCACATCTCTTTTATCTCTGTCTTCTCAGATTTTGTGATATATGAAGTAACATACCGAGCTACGGATATTGAGTTATCTGCAACATATTGTATGTCCATGTTCACATTCCCCATCTTAAAAATAATTTGATTATGGTCATTAATGTACTTTGAGGCCCCTGTTCTTCTCAGGTTGTAAGTATTTTTGGTTGTTTTCATGGCAATGTATGTCTGACTGCGGATAGAAAGCTGTTCACTCTTCCTTGTGAAATGACAAGTCGAGGAAATCCAAAACTACATCTTGCAAAAAAGTTACCTTTGCATCTGTATTTCTGATAACAGTACTTTCCACAGCTATGATTTTGGAAGCACAGAACCTGTTGCCCACTGACTTTCAGAATGGTGCATGTCACATACTGTTCCATAAAGGACAGGACAGAGTCATCACTGTCTGTTCCAAATTTTGGTGCATACTTTAACCATAACAGTATGTGAATGTGGAGAGCACCTCTACCTTGCAAATCGTTACCACAAAGGAAATCAAGTAACTTCACAGAGAGAAGGATTTCTTTTGTTGCAGATGAAAGGCATCAAAGCTTGAAAGTGCTGGTTAAAACATCTGCAAACATTAGCAGGCTCCAAGGAACAAAATGATCCTGCTGAAATCACTTTAATGTCCTTCATATTAATGTTCTCTTCTCTCAAAAATTGAAGCAAGTCATCCATTGCATGCTCAGCATAACTGTGTGTCAGGAACCAAGTAATTGGACCTAGGTTTCTCAATATGCATTGCAGCTCTCCATGACAATGTTACCAGTACTCACTGGTTTCACGTTTGTACACTATCAAATTAATAATCTTTTCCATGAACCTTTTCAACAAACTACTTTGAAGAAAGCTTTTGAAGATTTACTACTGTCTTCAGTTAATGTTTTACAGTGTATAAAAGTTCAGACAAGTCACTTTCAACGAGAAGATGAAATATTTATGGAATACACTGGTGAAACCTAAGATCTTCTGAATATAATCTGGTTGACCAGTATTCAGCTGCAGCTGCTGGTATCTGTACAGGGTGGTCACCATAGCGTCCTCTTTCTCCAGTGGGAAACAGTTGTAGAAAACAGAGACCCTCTAAAGTTTTCTCCCACACACTCATGGGAGCTCCTTTTACTTGCTTCATTTAGAACAGATCATTAGCATCACCAATAAATTCTTTAGAATGTACAGTCTGGATTCTGTAGTGTTCATAAATTTCTTCTGAACTCAATCGATCCACCTTTTCACTCTGACCAGTTGACTGTAATGTTTCATCCTTCATATGTGTCATATCTTGAACAGCATCACTATCTTTATAATAAATGAAAACTATAGCTTGGAAAGAATGTATGGGTTGCATGAGAATTGATTCGTAAACATTTAAATCTCAGATTTCTTGTGGAATTCAAACTAATTCTAACTTGTAATGCACTGCTGTAGCTGGCATTATATTATCATCTAACTTATCACAGCAGTATTTGCATATAATTTACCAGGTGAATAAATCAAACCGTTCTACTACAAATAAATAAGCAACAAATTCTTGCAAATTATCTCTCTTCTCTTCAGTTTTTGAATAGAGATCAACATTATGAGCTTGAGCTTTGTAGATGAGTGCGTCAACAACACATACAAGCAGCTTATTATCTCAGAAGGAAATGTGTTTAGCTTCCTAATCTCTTATGTAAAGTTATCACCACTCCTGTTGCTCTGCACCTGCACATACCAATGCCTCATTTTCCCTACATTCATGTTCAGAAACAAATAAATTAAACTGAACATTCTCACAACCTTTTTCCACTTCTGCTACTGTACAATGCAAATGAGCTGCATTTATTTCTCCTAAACATAGGGCAGGAGTTTTGACATAAAGCCACCTAACTAAATTCTTCATTTTGGAGTGGTGAACTGCTAACATTCAAAAGTGATAAAAGATCATTTGACTCACTTTCTTTGATAAACATGCTAGTTAATGTTCCTGTACTTACTTTCCATGGATCTAATTCTTACAACATACCTATTTTTTATTTCAGAGTTTCGCAGGGAAACTTTCAAAGAAAACGTCTCAATATATCAATTGATTTCTGCTGTGCGCTGCAAATACCGCTCGAGTTCCATTTGTATACAGGGGCCTGTGTATGCCTTCTTTGTACCTCTTCAGCTATCACTTCCTCTAAATTTCTAGGTACCATCACCTCTTTTGAAATAGCACTTTCATCCTTTACCTCATAACATCGTCCAGATGTTTCAACTGTATACACTAATGTGCTTTCTTGGAAGCAGCTTTCCTCATTAAAGAACGCCTCAGTACTTGAAGTATGTTTCACTTCACCACTGAAAACGTTGCTGAAGTTCCTTTTATTCCCTAGTCTTTTCTTTTTGCTTCTTTTCCTCATAGACACCCCTATTTTATCCAGTGTTCTCATTCTGGTTAAAATCAAAATAAATAGCCTTCTTCTTAAGCACAAATGCCTTATCAACTACAGCCTCAGCATGTTCCTTTTGTTTGATTGCTTCTATTCTTCTTTTATACTGTTTCATACTTCTCATCAGATTCTGAATTAATCTTCTACAAAACCTTCTAACTCTTATTTCCTTAAAATGCTTTTCATGTTCTACTTAAATTATGTGCTTCATTGTTTGATGTTTTACTCTCTTTGTCATGTACATTTTGTCCTTTCTTAGCTGATTTAAAACTTTGTTTATTCATTGTGTTCTCTGTGCTTTGTAGTTATCCTCACATTCCTTTAAGAAACGCTTTTGTTTTCTTACTAGCAGTTATTTTCTCTTTTACCACATCCTCTGCATTTTGTCCCTTTTGTATGTGACTTGTGAGGAAATTGTATTTTTGCTTCTGCTTCTTTCTTTTTCAGTTTTTGATGGCATTGTAACTGTAATTTGAATTCGATGTCTGGAAAGAAAAAAAACAATACTACTTTTATTTTCCATTAAATACTTTTCAATTACAAATTTTAAGCATGTGCCTCCTGCCACCATAACATAGCCACTCTTAGGATATTAGGGCTCAATTCACAAAGGTAAACTTAGACCAAAAGTCTATTTTTACACCAAAAGTATAAGTTTAGACCTAAAGTCTAACTTTACTTGTAGTAAAGTTAGCCTTTTGGTGTAGGTTTAGACTTTTGATATACATTTAGACCAAAGTGTGAACTTAAACTAAAGTCTAACTTTTGGGATAAACTTAGACTTTTGGTCCTTAATTTTTATGTTATTATGTGTGTGTTTATGCATGTGTCAACATATGCATCACTGTTTGGCTGATTACACTACTGAATGCATAACTGTGTTCCTGGGTTTCTAGGCATATGTGCCAGTGTGTGTTAGGGTGTCTCACTTTATGTATAAATGACTGTCTGGGTTTAATGCTGTATAAAGAACAGAGTAAGTGAGTTTGTCAGTATATGTGTAAGTATCATTTGGTGTGTTAATGTATGCAGGATTATGTACCTGCATATTCAGTGTCTTCATCACCATCAGCACAAAGCACTTTACTCTATGGCCTACCAGCAGTCTAGGTTATGAGTGAGTTGTTATGTATTATAAAAGGAGAGTTTAGAGCTTGGCAAAGGGGTTATCAATGCCAAGTCGAGCAGGCAGTAAAACGGCACACAACGGCTCTGGAGTAGTAGTGGCCCAACTCACAGGTCACATGCTGGTATATGACTGGCTCTTTTAGAAACTTTATGGCTCTCTAAATGTGTAAGTATGTTGCTTGATTAAGTCCTTACTAGCTGTGATAATATGTAACTGCGCTGGCAACAGGCTCTGATACTGCTGGATACATAAATGCTGTGTGGGTTTCTGAATGTTTTGTAAATACCTCTGTCACTGTATGACTAGGTTCTTGAGTGGCTGTATTCTTTTATGCATAGGTATGTGACTTAAAATATGGATAACGACTGAATGTATAACTGATTGTATGAATCTATAACTGCACATGTAGCTCAGTGAATCCTAAAAGCACATTTAAGCACAAAGCACCCTGCCCTATGGCATACATACAGTGTACTCTAGGAGTATCTTACGTATAATAAATGAATAATTTAAGGCTTGCCAAAGGTGTTTTAAATGTCAAGTCAACTTGACTATAAAACTGTGCACACAAACAGCTGTACTAGGCTGAATCCATGCTTAAAGTACCATTTGTCTGTATGGGTCACTATAATCTAACACTATTTGACTATATAGCTAACTGACTTTATCAGTCCCTCTATGGGTATAACACCAAATGTTTAAGTATGTAATCCAGTATGTCAATGGCTCTTTTACCAACTGTATGGCTCTCTAAACGTGCATGTAAGTGGCTGTATGAATTGCTTACTGGCTATATTGGTAAGTATAGAGATATGTAACTATGAGTGCAACAAACTTCTGAAACGGCTAAATACATAACTGCCGTGAGGATTTGTGACTGAATGTATAAGTACCTCTGTTGTAGTCTGACTGGGTGCATGAGCGATTATCTCCTTCTTTAAATATGAATAGGAGACTCAGGCTCTCATTCTGACCTTGGCGGTCGGCGGAGAGGCGGCGGTCGGACCGCGAACAGACCGGCGGTCCAAAAAATGGCATTCTGACCGCGGCGGTCACCGCCGCGATCGACCGCCACTTCCCCACTCCGACAGCCACGGCGGTCATGACCGACGGGCTGGAGTCTGCGCACTCCGGTCCGGCGGTCGACCCAAGACCGCCAACGGTATCAAGACCCTGCTTACCGCCGCGGTTTCTGGCGGTCGGGAACCGCCATGCGAACCATGGCGGTAGGCACTATCGGGGCCAGGGAATTCCTTCCCTGGCACTGATAGGGGTCTCCCCCACCCCCCACTGCCCCCCGAGTCCTCCCCCCACACCCTCCACCCCCCTGCCACCCCCAGAGGTGGTACGAACCCCCTCCCCACCCCCACCCCGACATGCACATAAACGCACCCCGACATGCACACACCCCAACATGCACATATACAAACCCCCTACACACACACATACACAACGGGGACACATACCCGCACACATACATGCCGACATGCGCACCCGCCGAACTACACACATTGCCCATAGGCACAGCAGCACTCCCCGCCCGCATGCACGCACTCACACACCCCCTCTACACACTCACACGCACACCCCCATGCACGCACACATCACACAACACCCCCCCACCCCCTCCCCTCACGGACGATCAACTTACCTTGTGCGTTGGTCCTCCAGGAGGCGACAGGAGCCATGGGGAGGTGACCGCCAACAGAAGACCGCCAACAGAAGACCGCCACACAGAAATGTGGGTCGTAATTCTGTGGGCGTTGTTCTGCTGGCGTGGCGGTGGAGGTTGACCAGTCTCCACTTTCCCGCCGACCGCCAGTGTGGCTGCTGGCGGTTTTCCGGCGGAACGCTCCCAGCGGTCGGAATGCGCACCTCGGCATACCGCCGCGGTCGGCGGTCTTCACCGCGGCGGTAACTCGGCGGTCTTGCGAAAAGACCGCCAAGGTCAGAATGACCCCCTCAATGTACAAATGGGTTATGGACATGTAAGTTCACATGTAACTTAGTGAATCTTAAGCAGACCCACAGTCTTGATAAGCAGTCACATTTATGCGCTACAACAAACATTCAAATCTTGACAAGGTTTTTTTTTTTATTGTAATTCGAGCTGACAGTAACATTGTACACAAGCATGCCCAGACATTCTCGCTTCCTATCAAGTGAAAACTGATGGCACTACGCTTTGGTAACCATCAGCCCTATCAGACCTACCGCCTCGGAAATATAAGGGACCAATAAGTTGTATATTATGTGGAGCTGGAAAAGAGGATTTATACATCTTGGGCCAGATTTAAGAAGCCCACTGCACCACATTAGCATCATTTTTCTGACTATGATGTGGCATTAAATTGGCAAAAATGGTGTGCCATATTCACAAAGTGGCGCAATGCACATTAAAATGAGGCTCTCATTGTTTTCAATTGGCCTCCTTTGCATTTGCAGGATTAGCCCGGTTCACAAAGGTAAACTTAAACCAAAAATCTAAGTTTACACGAAAAGTCTAAGTTTACACCTAAAATCTAATTTCACTTGTAGTAAAGT
This sequence comes from Pleurodeles waltl, assembly GCF_031143425.1. Lineage (NCBI taxonomy): Eukaryota > Metazoa > Chordata > Amphibia > Caudata > Salamandridae > Pleurodeles > Pleurodeles waltl. The sequence continues at coordinate 2,283,910 of NC_090437.1, read as the reverse complement.
TAGACTTTTGGTGTAAGCTTAGATTTTTGCTGTAAACTTTGACTTTTGTTCTAAGTTTACTTTTGTGAAACAGGATCAAACTTTTTGGTGCTGGTCCTGCAAAGCGCCAAACTAGCCTCAGCATTTTTCACACTAGTTTCCTAACGTGCGGCATGGTACACCATATCATAAATAGGGTGCACGTTTGGTGGCGTTACAGGGGGCGCAATGGGGGACAAGAAAAAAGTGGCACATTATGACATGATGCACCACTTTTCGTAAATCTGGCCCTTAATTTGTATCTGTCCCATGCTAAAGTAAGCCAGGGCCGCTTTATTGAATAAAATGTTCTCGGAAAGAGGTGTTCTCTTGTGCAGTCCAGCAATTATCTGCAGTCTTAAACCTGAAGACACACAATTAAACTGTCAATTAATGAAATTCCAACAGTTACATGCAATGGCTGTGACTACGAAAATGAACCTGGGCCAGTCAGCATCTTTAGTAGTGTAGAATTAGTTGTTTGGTGACCTTAGGAAGCCTAGTCTTAAGTGAGCAGCTAAATGAAGTTTCCATTAACTGGAATAATGTAACTCCTGATTTACTTGGCAATTTCTTTTTTAACACCCCCCCCCCAAAAAAAAGTGCACTAGGTTTTATTTCTGATGAGATAATCACCTTCACAAACACGCTGATAATGTTCATACTGTAGATCACATTGATACATTTTAAACTGCCATTTTTATTTTTTTATTTTATATCTTTTATTTGAGAAGAAAAGTGTGCTTGTTTTAATTCTGCATTTGTAATATTGTTCTGGTATTAAATAACTAACTGATAAAAATTCTTTGCTTTGCTTTGCCTTACTTACACAAGTATGCCTAAAGGTCTCAAAAATGCATATAAATGGCATGGTTTATTATCTAAGCACATAGAAACATTCCATATAACTTACCCGCACTGTAGCTAAAGGCTATCCAGTACGTTTCCTTTGAACTGTGGGACTTGTAGTCTTCTTTTATAGTAACAAATCAAGACTACTACTCCAAGAATTTAAACAAAAACATCAGTATGTAGCAGCACATAATGCATAGGCCTCTGAAACTTTGCAGGGCTGATAGTCCATACTTTTATAATAGTTTAAACTACACCAAGCAATTTTTTTAAAGTGCAGCATGGAGTAAAGCAACATTTGACCACTCTACAAGTTCAGGGCAATACATTGTTAAATAACTTCTCACGACTATTCTCACCCTCAGAGACACATTTTCATACTTACTCACCCACCCAGAAGCATATTTACCCATTGAGAAATATTCAGAAACACTCGTACAAAAACTCACAGATCCCCGCATAGAGTTAGAATAGTTTTGTATATATCATACCCACATTTAGAAACTCACATACACATATACCGTTTCAATCCCATTTTATGTTAAAATACACTATATTTCACATACTTAAAAATTTAGTTCACTGATGAAATATTTTTTGTTCTTATTAGACAGATTCAACTCTCACAAAATGTGAAAACGAAGCATAAGAATGGTACACCACTATCATACAAAGCAGCTATAAATGGCACCCTTTTCCACTCTGCACTAACTGATACTGCTGAAACCAGCACATGAAAACAGCTTTTCATATTTTACTTCTGTTACTCTATTTGTCAATGATTATTGTGTGTTAACCCTTTCTTCAATTTTGTGAAGAATCCCAATATGGTCGAGTATTTATGCATATTCATGAATTTGTTGCAACACTCAGAGTGGCCCCCCATGTAAATTTGTAAGAAATTCGCAAATTTTTACAGGAATTTAAAATGACATTTACCTTACTAATTTTTTGACTTCACAATTATACTATACTCCAAAAGCGACATCTCATTAGGAACACACTGCTTCAGTGCTGTATAAAGAGGCTAAACAAGTCTAGTTTGAAAAGAACACAGTACAGTCTTTTTAATACCCTTTCCCAAATCACTCTCAGAGCACAGTTTCCACAGCAACCTAGTAAAACCAGTAGGTCATAAGTTCACCTTCTAGATACTGCACATTCCTCTGCAGCTCAACTGCAGCAGGTGCGCATGTCTGTTTATAATTGTAAGTATATTCAAGAATACATTACACTTTTTTTATTTTAACTACAACCAATCACAGATGTACTTATGGGATCACTACCTAATTTTAAGTATCTGATATTGACACAATCCATTGAATTTTTCATTTTGTTCAAACAAGTCCTGTCCTCCATTTTAACTGTCCTTCATTTACAAACATCTCATTCTGCTGCAGACTCCTCATGTGTGCTATTCCTCTTTGCCTTTAAAGTGCTTAGAGTTTGGATTGTGGGTCACAGCTTTGTATTTTGGAGAAGACAGGGTCAAAAGCATTAACAGGACATTATAAGGTGCAGTATTTAGTGGTTGCCCCCGGGGGTTACATTAGCCTCCCCCACGGTGGACAGGGAGGTCCAGTTAGATCATGGAAGCGGCCTACCCATGTGCAGGTGTGGCTTGTGGTTCCCCCTGTACCCGCCGTACCTCATTACTGTGAGTGCCCCGCCTCACCATCATCTATAGTACTAGCTCACCATTAATGCTACTGTGAAAACAGCATGTCTGGCATAGCCCCAAGAGCAGAGCAATTGCTGGGTTGGCCTGTTTTCAACACTGGGAGATACACCCTCTCGGGGTTTGCTGGATCAATGAACAGGGATATATTTCATGATTCAACAGGGTGAGGACGTTCTCCGGCGAACTTTAAAGTGGCAAGGGTGGTAAAAATGATGTAATCACAATACAACCTATTCCCCCCTGACGACGGCAATCCTCAAGCAGTAGGACAGAGTCTGGGGTATTAAAGAGGGCATTAAAGAGGAGTTCAGGCTTGCTGACCAATCCCCTGTATCCACAAATGAGATGTTATTGAATCAAGTCACCAATGTGGATGTGGTTGATCTAAATTCATTGCAACCGCTGGCTTTAAAAGCAAGTACTGTGATTATTTTGGTTCCTGCAGGGATGACCACTTCTGGGGATAAAAAGTAAACCCCAGATCCACTGTTCAGCCCTAAACCAGTTTCCTCAGTTTTGGTGGGTGACTGGTTGACAATCCTATTTTCTAAGGAGCCAGAAGGAAAAGGGGGCAGATGGATTGCCACAGTCAGTTCTCCCATTTTTTTTTAGCAATCTTTTAAAATATGCAACTTGAGCCGGATTATTTGGGGTGATGCCAAAAAGGCTCTGGTTCTTCCGCCTAGGTTGTCCCTGATGAGTGTTGGTGTGGTTCTTCCCAATGAAGGCTCAAATATTTCAGTGAAGGATGCTCAGCTGGAGGCCATGCTTCAACAAACTTTGGAAGAACTAAGAGAGATGAGTCAGGACATTCAGGCACAGCTGAGCAGTATTAATAAGACTACTCCAAATAAGTTCCAGGCTATCCCAAGCAGAACGATGAATATCTAATTTAGAAGATTTGCAAAGAAGCGTAGAGTCTCAGACACCTCAATTTAAATTGGAGACTCAAATAAAGGCAGATGGCTTCAAAAATTGATTTAGGCATACCAATCTGCACTTCGTGGGGATCCCAGATGGATGTGAAACTGGTCATGACCCTACTAAATTTATTTCAGATTTGATTCATCAGTATGTTCTTCCTAACAGGACTGTTAAGCCTAAAGATCTCTCCATCATGCAGGTCCATTGATTCCCCTTTACACAACCCACAAATGCTAAATATCCTCGTTCATTTCTGGTGAACTTTGGAGATTTAAGGGTGAAAGAGAAAATTCTATCAGAAGCAATTAGAACAAAAGGCTTCCAGTGACCTTAAGTGAATAAGGCAAGGACCACACCGCTGACAACATGACCGCCCTCAAGAACGCTACCCGCGAACACCACCACCTGATCCGCGCTGCCAAAAGGAACCACACCCTAAGCACCCGCCTCCGCTCCACCGGGATCCAAGGCCAGGCCCTGGACTGGATCGCCTCCTTCCTCGCAAACCGTTCCCAAAGAGTTTACCTCCCTCCGTTTCGCTCAGAACCCACCGAGATCATCTGCAGCGTACCTCAAGGCTCATCACTCAGCCCGACACTCTTCAATGTCTACATGAGCCCCCTCACCAACATCGTACGCAAGCACGACATCATCATCACCTCCTACACCAACGACACCCAACTTATACTCTCCCTCACCAAGGACCCCGCCAGCACCAAGACCAACCTACAAGAGGGTATGAAGGACGTCGCAGATTGGATGAGGCTCAGCCGCCTAAAGCTGAACTCTGAACTCTGAAAAAACGGAAGTCCTCATCCTCGGCAGCACCCCATCCGCCTGGGACGACTCCTTGTGGCCCACGGCCCTCAGCACCGCACCGACCCCCACAGACTACGCCCGCAACCTCGGCTTCATCTTGGACCCTCTTCTCACAATGACCAAGCAAGTCAACGCCGTGTCCTCCGCCTGCTTCCTCACCCTCCGCATGCTCCGTAAGATCTTCCGCTGGATCCCCGCCGACACCAGAAAAACCGTGACCCACGCCCTCGTCACGAGCCGCCTGGACTACGGCAACACCGTCTACGCCGGGACCACAGCCAAACTCCAAAATCGCCTGCAACGCATTCAAAACGCCTCGGCCCGCCTCATCCTCGACGTACCCCGCAGCAGCCACATCTCCGAAACCTGAGACACCTGCATTGGCTCCCAGTCAGCAAAAGGATCACCTTCCGACTTCTCACCCACGCACACAAAGCCCTCCACGACAAGGGACCGGAATACCTCAACAGACGCCTCAGCTTCTACGTCCCCACCCGCCTCCTCCGCTCCTCTGGCCTCGCACTCGCTGCTGTCCCTCGCATCCGCCGCTCCACGGCGGGTGGGAGAACTTTCTCCTTCCTGGCGGCCAAGACCTGGAACTCCCTCCCCACCAGCCTCAGGACCACCCAGGACCACTCCGCTTTCCGGAGACTCCTAAAGACATGGCTGTTCGAGCAGCGATAACCCCCCCTTTTCCCCTAGCGCCTTGAGACCCGCACGGGTGAGTAGCGCGCTTTATAAATGTTAATGATTTGATTTGATTTGATTTGATTTGATTTGATTTGATTTGATTTGAATAAGGGGCACTTTAATATTTTTACAGATATGTCTGCATCAGCAGCCCGCCATTGAAGAAAATTCAAATGGATGATTGAACCACTTGAAAAGCAAGGCATCCAGGCTGCCCTGGTTCAGCAATCCAAATTAAAGGTCCCGCTAGAGGGCTAATTCTGGGCTTTTGAGACAGTTGAGCAACTGAATGAACTGTTGCAATTAAGAAAGGATGCTTCCAATTCAAGGGGGGCATCAGGACACTAAGATGCAGTGTCACTGAAGGAAACCAAATTTCTCCTATAGATAACCTTGTAATTTATACTTGGATTGGGCTATGCGATCATGCTGCAGTAACGCTCAGAGAGAAATGAAACGAAAATCTTGTCCTTTCTATTTCATGCCTCTCCGACCACCTCCTTCCCTCGTCCGAGGAGAAATTAATCAGTTTCTCCTCGGTAGTGCTGGAAGCCATGCTTCCAGCATGATGGGGGCAACCTTTGATGAGGTCAGTGTGCAATTGTGCACTGATGTCATCAGATGTCACTAGGGGGGTTGGGTGTGGCAGCAAAATCAATTCCGCTGCTAAGCCTGCCCAGGCGGGGATGGGCCGGGACCAGGACATAATAATTAAGTTTGTGGCACAGAAGTGCTGTGCCACCGGACGTCACCATTAGATCCTCAGCACCCAAGGGGTTAAAGGCTTTTTTAGAGGGGAGATTTTAGCCTTTTGTTCGAAACTGAGACAAACTGACAAATCAGCCTATCAACATCTGCAGGTCAACCAAGCCACTTCTGTCCATCTAGCATATACTTCACAAGAAACTAAGGCTAAGGTGGTTCAGGAAAAAAAAAACAGTCCAAGGAGAGGACGGCATAGGCGCACAGCGAGCGCCCCCTTTGATGCATGTCTGACAATAAGGGGACACTCCCCCTCCTGGATACCAGAGGCCAATAGCCTCTAACGATAGGGCCACATCAAAGTAGTTCCTTGATAAGGTAGGCTGTTTGCTTCACTTTTTGAGACCTGTTACCACTGGACAGTGTTTTCTCAAACTCCTACCACATGTCTTAGGGATCTGTTGCCCTGATAAATGCCCCGAGACCTTCCTAGGCTCACCACTGAGGGCAGAAACATGTTGGCTATCACTCTTTAGTTAGGTGACCCTGTGAGTCCTTGCTCTCGCAGAGGTGTCCCATTCCTCGCTTTTAACCACACCAAACAGACCCTATTATTAAATTGTAACTTTACACAGGTATCTGTTTAGGTGTTTTTATTCCCTAGATTAGCTGGATCCCTATCTTTCCAGACCTAGAATTGATTTACGCACTCCCTTTCTGTTCTTTTAACAGTGAGGTTGAGTCCGCACTGTCCTACCTCGGTGGGGCTAGATGGGCAAATGATGAAGCATGACACTATATAGTGTGTGAGACCACCTAGTCTGTAAAGGCAATTCCCCCTTTTTTTCTCCTCTTCCTCTGCTCACCAATCTCACACTGACCCTCTTCCTCTAACAGAGGACCACGAGGATCCAAGGGCACAATTAGTACCCTTGCTGTCTATCTCTCGATGTATAAGAGAACCCCGTACTCCTTAGTGTGTTTTTTGGTTATATAGGGAGCTGAGTACGGTTGTGTTCCCCCTCATTTTCCCCACTATCCCGCATACTCTCCCCATATGTATTGATAAGGTGGTTCAGGCCCAGCACAATCCTTGGGACCATTTCTTATCTCAAGAGATAGTCGATCACAATGCAATATAACGGTGTTGGAAATGGGGTCTTTGGTTGACAGTCAGGTTACCCCCCTGTTCAAGTAAGGACCCTCACTCTAGTCAGGGTAAAAGAGAATCACCCTCAGCTAACCCCTGCTTACCCTCTTGGTAGCTTGGCAGAGCAGTAGGCTTAACTTCAGAGTGCTAGGTGTAAAGTATTTGTACCAAAAAACACAGCAACTTAATGAAAACACTACAAAATGACACAACACAGGTTTAGAAAAAAATAAGAAATATTTATCTAAACAAAACAAGACCAAAACAACAAAACTCCACCATACACAAGTCAAGTTATCAATCAAAATGCAAAAACAGTCTTTAAGTAGTTTTAAACATACACTAGAGCTGCTAGAGTGAAAATGTGCCTTGTGCGCATCAAAAATAGCCCCGCAAAGGCGGGTGTGCGTCAAAAATATCTCCGCACGGCGGTACGCGAGTCGAAAATCCAGCCGCACGATGATCTGAAAATCCTGCAGCGCAGGTTGTGATATCCCAGCCTCCATCAGCGATGCTGCGTGTTTTTTCTCCTGCTCTGTGCATCAATTCTTCTGTCACGTTTCCTGCGAGCATCGTTTCTCAGATGCAGAGCCGGCGGTGCGTCGTTTTTCTCAGCCGCAGATCGGACTTGCGTCAGTCTTTTCCCCGCACGGCGCTCTGTGCGTGGATTTTCTTGTCTTTAGGCTGCCAGCTTCTCCTTTCAGGGTCCCAGGAACTGGATGGGCACCACAGGGCAGAGTAGGAGTCTCTCCATAGACTCCAGGTGCTGGCAGAGAGAAGTCTTTGCTATCCCTGAAACTTCAAACAACAGGAGGCAAGCTCTAGATCAAGCCCTTGGAGATTTCTTCTCAAGATGGAAGGCACACAAAGTCCAGTCTTTGCCCTCTTACTCTGGCAGAAGCAGCAACTGCAGGATAGCTCCACAAAGCACAGTCACAGGCAGGGCAGCTCTTCTTCCTCAGCTATTCAGCTCTTCTCCAGGCAGAGGTTCCTCTTGGTTCCAGAAGTGTTTCTAAAGTCTGTGGTTTTGGGTGCCCTTCTTATACCCAATTTCTCCTTTGAAGTAGGCCTACTTGAAAGTAAAGTCTCTTTTGAATGTGAAATCTTGCCTTGCCCAGGCCAGGTCCCAGACACTCACCAGGGGGGTGGAGACTGCATTGTGTGAGGGCAGCCACAGCACTTTCAGGTGCGAGTGACCACTCCTTCCCTCCCTCCTAGCACAGATGGCTCATCAGGATATGCAGGCTACACCCCAGCTCCCTTTGTGTCACTGTCTAGTGTGAGAGGTGCAACCAGCCCAACTGTCAAACTGACCCAGACAGGTAATCCACAAACAGGCAGAGTCACAGAAACGGTATAAGCAAGAAAATGCCCACTTTCTAAAAGTGGCATTTTCAAACACACAATCTTAAAATCAACTTTACTAAAAGATGTATTTTTAAATTGTGAGCTCAGAGACCCCAAACTCCACATGTCCCCCCGCTCCCAAAGAGAATCTACACTTTAATCAGATTTAAAGGTGGCCCCCATGTTAACCTATGAGAGGGACAGGCCTTGCAAAAGTGAAAAACTAATTTAGCAATATTTCACTGTCAGGCCATATAAACCACATTACTATATGTCCTACCTTAACCATACACTGCACCCTGCCCTTGGGGCTACCTAGGGCCTACCTTAGGGGTGCCTTATATGTAAGAAAAGAGAAGGTTTAGGCCTGGCAAGTGGGTGCACTTGCCAAGTCGAATTTACAGATAAATCTGCACACACAGACACTGCAATGGCAGGTCTGAGACATGATTACAGAGCTACTCATGTGGGTGGCACAACCAGTGCTGCAGGCCCACTAGTAGCATTTGATTTACAGGCCCTGGCACCTCTAGTGCACTTTACTACGGACTTACTAGTAAATCAAATATGCCAATCATGAATAAACCAATTACATACAATTTACACAGAGAGCATATACACTTTATCACTGGTTAGCAGTGGCAAAGTGCTCAGACTTCAAAAGCCAACAGCAACAGTTCAGAAAAAATAGGAGGCAGGAGGCAAAAAGACTGGGGATGACCCTGCATAAGGAAAAAAGTCCAACAAACGGAAAACATATGAACAAAATGAGCATGAAGAGAAATACTTGGCCTGGTCTGTCAGGAGCACAGCCAACACTAACAGTATTAAACAGATTTTTGAGCCACTACATTCGACGCATACATCTGACCCTCAAGCAATATCTAAGGTCCTTCTTCATCACTGCACAGACTTGAATTTGGACACATTAAATACCTCTACTGAGGAAATAGAGAAATGGTTGTAGAGAGTGAGTATTTCATCAATAACGTTCAAACAAGGTGCCACATTAAATAATCCTATCACTGTAGCAGAAGTGAAACATGCATTTAATGTGATCCCCACCACTAAAGCTTGCGGAGCAGATGGGATTCCAGCAGAAATATACAAGCTATTTGCATCTCAGTTGAACCAATTTTTAGCAGCTCTATTTAATAGCTCTATTTAGTAGCTCTATTTAATAGTATTCTGAGAGGTACCGAGATTCCAGACTCAATTACTCAAGCAGTGGTGGTTATCTCTCTATAAAATGTTCATGAAGGTTATGGCTAATCGTTCTTCCTCATTGGTGCCCTCGGTTATTCAACTGGACCAAAAGGGGTACCTCCAAGGTAGGAGCATATCAGTTAATACGCACTGTCTGATCCAAGTCATTGATGATTTTACTTCAACTCAAACTAGAGTGCAATTATAATGCTGGACGCAGAGAAGGCATTCAATAAGGTTCAGTGGAACATCCTTTTTGCGGTATTGACGAAGTTCACCTTCCCGTCACTATTTGTCCTAGCAATTAAAAATCTTTACTTGGATGCTGAAACATCTATAGTCATTAATGGGAATCCAGTGGGACAGATAGTAGTAATACGTTGTGGAAAATGCCAGGGCTGTCCTCTCTCTGCTACTTTATTTGCATTATTTTTAGAACCCTTGGCCTCTGTCCTTTGGGAGGATAAGACAATTTTAGCTCCAGTTGCAGGGTCTGCTAAGTTAAAACTATTTGTCAACAATATGGCCCCTTATCTGGCTGTTGATAAAGCCAGCATACAGTAGGTCTTTTCTAAAGTCAGCCAGTTTGCGGAAATAGGCTATACAATTAACCATTCGAAATCTGAGGCCATACTGATCAAAAGCTCTCTAGAGGTATTACCAATATCTATGCAGACTCATTACTCTTCGACAGAACCTATAATATATATGGATTTGGATAAATCAAATACAGTAAGAGTTATATGCCCTTAATGTTAAGACTACTTTGTAGATGATGCGTAACCTTCTGAATCAATGGCAAGATCTTCCCATTTCAATTATGGGCCGGGTGGCATTAATCAAAATGTCCATTCTTCCTTTATTTCTTTTTTCATTTTCTAACATTATGATAAAAGTTCCACAAGTTTTTTTTTAGATAGCCGATAGGGAAATCAGACATTCTCTGTGGCAGGGGAAAACCCAGGCTCACAATGCAAGCCTTACAGTTGCACCCAGAAGAAGGAGGGTTAGCTCTACCCAATTTAAAAATCTATTACCAGGTGTCTCTGTTGGAATAGTTAGTTAGATCCTCTTGCTCAATTAAAAAACATTTTTTTCAATAAAACTTATGCTTTAACTAGCAGAGATTGTCCTCTTTCCTTTTTTGACAATTCCAAGGTTACTTAAAAAATCAATATACAAGAAACTTCGGATTATTCTTTATCAGTTTCAGAATGTTTGGGAAGGCTACAGGCTCCCGTGCTTCCACCTTTAGTGGAAGTTATCAGACTGCATTCTATTGAGTTTGCGCCTAAGCACACAGTCATGCATTCGCTGGTCTGGCCTGGGATTCCATAGGCTTCAGGATTTCTATTATATGGGACAATTTTCGCAATGGCAGCAGCTTCATTGTTTAAACTCTGCCATGAATGCGTCCTTTTTTCAGCTATGCTCAGTATATATTGAGAGAGATGAGATGCTAGCTGTAAAATTGGGGCAGGCCTACTTTATCTCTTTGTTAAAAGGTATAGGGAACTAGTATAGGGTATTGATAATGGAGAAAAAAAAAACTCTGATTCTGGGACATCTGCAGGCTATTGTTAATTCTATGGGGTGTAGCTTAGATGCTAATCAGTGGCAATAGTATAACCAAATGAGTTATACGGTCACAAATCTGAGGAGGATGGCCCTTTTCAAACAAGTGAATGCTAGAGTACACTCCAGCTAAACCTCATAGAATGTATTCAGGAGTCCCACTGTGTTGCTTTTAAATGCAGTCTGGCCAGTAAGGATTGGCTTCATATAATGTTTACATGCCCAAATTTGGAAAATTTTGGGTGAGGAGTTTTTCTGTAATGTGGCCAAAGATTGCAGCATTCTCTCTTTTCCCATGCACAAATGGCAATATTTGGCTTTACGGGCTCACTGTTTGAGATGACAATGGGCAGAGGCAATTGGTATTCATTGCTTTTTTAGCAGATAGATCCTTTATTTTAGAAAACTGGAGCTCAGATAAAATTCCATTAGTGTCAGAATGTATTCCAAAAATGAATAAGTTTTTTTCTTGGGAAACATTATATATAAAGAGATTGGGTTCTACAATTAAATTAAATAGAATATGGAAAAATTGGGATAGGAAGACAACTTCTTGGGTATGGAAATTAGGGATGTGCTACCCATCTGTGACTTCTTATTTCCTTGATTCTCAATTTAGAGTGTTTAGAGAATTTAGAGAACTAGGGGCCAGATGTTTGAAGCATCTTTCAAGTCTCAAAGGTGCCGATTCGCAGAATCGGCCCGTTTGCGACTTGGAAAATGCTTTTTGGGATGTACAAAGCCCAAACTGCGATTTGGTAATTTGTTACTGAATCGCAGTTTGGGTTTTGCGATTCGGTATCAGGAAGGGGTGTGTCAAGGGTGTTCCTTCCTAATACCGAATCCAAATGGTATGTATGATTGTTTTGTGACCGCGAATGCGGTCGCAAAACAATCGCAGTTAGCACCAGTTTCAAACTGGTGCTAACCCATTTGCAAATGGGAAGGGGTCCCTATGGTACCTCTTCCCCTTTGTGAATGGCAGCAAAAATATTTTTTCAGAGCAGGCAGTGGTCCGACGGACCACTGCCTGCTCTGAAAAAATGAAAAGAAAACTTTTCATTTTTGATTTTGAAATGCATCTCGTTTTCCTTTAAGGAAGTACACTGTTGTACATCTGGTATTGCGACTCGCAAATTGCGAGTCACTAAGACTTGCAGTTTGAGAGTCTCAATACAAGATCTTTGTACATTTGGCCCTAGGTATCATGGTGTCCCACTTCTGTTTGTGATTATTATTTGCTATGAATTAACTGTGCTTTAATGATTTTTTTAATCTGTTATTGATACAGCTTGAAAAATAATTTTTAAATAGAGTGGATGCATTAGTATCCGACTGGGTCTGTTAGTGAGCGCATGAGTATTTGAGTGGGTCTGCGAGTGGGTACGTAAGTATTTGAGTGGGGCTGTGAATGGGTGAATTAGTGTCTGAGTGTGTCTGTGGGTGCATGAGAGTGTTGGTGGGTCTGTAAGTGGGTGCATGACTGTCTGAGAGGGTCTGTCAGTGAGTGCATGTGTTTCTGAGTGGGTCTGAGAGAGGATGGTCACGTGTCTCAGTGTCTCTGTGGGTGCTTGAATGTCTGAGCAGATCTTTGGGTGCATGAGAGTCTCCAGGGGTCTGTGAGTGGATTCATGACTGCCTCAGAGGCTCTATGAGTGGATGAATGTGTTTCTGAGTGGGTCTTGGACTGGCTGGTCAAGTGTCTAAGTGGGTCTTTCAGTGAGTGCATGAGTGTTCGAGTGGGTCTGTGAGTGCGTACATGAGTGTCTAAATATATCTGTGAGTGGGTGAATGAGTGTCTGAGAGGGTCTGTGAGTGGCTGCGTGAGTGTCTGAGTAGACGGGGCATGAGTTATAGTTACCTTAGGTCAACTGTGGCCTAGGACAGAGAAGACAGGGATGAAAGAGATGTGGGAGGGTGATTTCTACAGAAAAGAGCCTTATTAAGAATTTGTACAGTTCAGCTTGAAAATGCTTTCTCACAGACAAATTGGGTCCTATGAGTGCTCGGATAGTATGAGCTCGGCCAGTTTGTTCTCAAAGTCAAGGGGAATTGTTTGGGTAAGTCTAGGGCTTGCAAACACTTGAAATAAAGTTTAAAGTCTTTCCTAGAAATTCAATAACTAGCAGAGTTTGATACGGAAAGTAATTACAATATAAACTGTAATGTGTTGGATACATACCACCCAAAAAGGATACCACATCTAGAAAGCATGTTCCTTTATGAAGTACTTCAATGCTACACATATAGAAGGAATGTAGTTGAAACATGGATGAATGTAAATACGCAGTGGCTGGATGTGATTGTAGTTTGGGCATACACAGAAAAGGAAATTCAATTAACCACAAAAATCGTAGTTGTCAAACTGCAGAGAAAATAGAGTTTTTCTATTTGGCACTTTTACAACTGTTCAAGCCTTGGTGTGATGAATCAGAATTACTTGTAAAATGTGTCTTTTACGAAGACTTTTCAACGCTGTGAAAGACAGCAGTGAGTTTTCAGTGTGTAGGAAAGTACCATCTTGCCTGGCATGATACCCCCATTTTTATTGTATGTATGTTTGTTTTTGCCTATGTGTCACTGGGATCCTGCTAGTCAGGACCCCAGTGCTCATAAAGTATGCCCTGTATGTGTTCCCTGTGTGGTGCCTAACTGGATCACTGAGGCTCTGCTAACCAGAACCTCAGTGTTTATGCTCTCTCTGCTTTTAAAATTGTCACTGCTAGTGACAAATTTTACCAATTCTGATTGGCAAACTGGAACACCCTTATAATTCCCTAGTATATGGTACCCAGGTACCCAGGGTATTGGGGTTCCAGGAGATACCTATGGGCTGCAGCATTTCTTTTGCCACCCATAGGGAGCTCAGACAATTCTTACACAGGACTGCCACTGCAGCCGGAGTGAAATAATGTCCCTGTTATTTCACAGCCATTTTACACTTTACTTAAGTAACTTATAAGTCACCTATATGTCTAACCCTCACTTGGTGAAGGTTAGGTGCAAAGTTACTTAGTGTGTGGGCACCCTGGCACTAGCCACGGTGCCCCCACATTGTTCAGGGCAAATTCCCTGGACTTTGTGAATGCGGGGACACCATTACACATCACAATGGTAACTCCGAACATGGCCATGTAACATGCCCAGGATCATGGAATTGTCACCCCAATACCATTCTGGTATTGAGGGGCAATTCCATGCATCCCCAGGTCTCCAGCATAGAGCCTGGGTACTGCCAAACTAACTTCCGTTGTTGCAGAATCTTCAGCTTCTTCCACCCAGAGGCAGCCCTTTTGCACCTTCATCCGGGGTTTATTGGGCTACTGCCCCCCCCGGACACTTGCATGACTCTTGGACTTGGTCCTTTCCTTTACAGGTCCTCAGGTCCAGGAATCCATCTTCAGTGTTTTGCAGTCAATTGTTGTCCTGGCAGAATCCCCTATCTCAACTTTACTGTCTTTCTGGGGTAGTAGGGTAACTTTACTACTACTTTTCAGGGTCTTGGGGTGGGGTATCTCGGACACCATTAGTGTTTTCTCACACTTCCAGTGACCCTCTACACACTACACTAGGCCTGGGGTCCATTTGTGGTTTGCATTCCACTTTTGGAGTATATGGTTTGTGTTGCCCCAGGCCTATTGTCTCCTATTGCATTCAATTGTGTTCTACAGTGTTTGCACTACTTTTCTAACTGTTTACTTACCGGATTTGGTTTGTGTGTGTATATTTTGTGTATATTAATTACCTCCTAAGGGAGTATATCCTCTGAGATACTTTTGGCATACTGTCGCTAAAGTACCTTTATTTTTAGTAACTCTGAGTATTGTGTTTTCTTATGATATTATGCTAAGTGATATAAGTGGTATAGTAGGAGCTTTGCATGTCTCCTAGTTCAGCCTAAACTGCTCTGCTAAAACTACCTCTATCAGCCTAAGCTGCTAGAACACCTCTAATCTACTAATAAGGGATAACTGGACCTGGCACAAGGTGTAAGTACCACAAGGTACCCAATATATGCCAGTCCAGCCTCCTACACAGGGTTTCCAAACTACTTGCAAATGTTGAAAGATGAGATTGAACAGGAAGAAACTATTACAACTGAGAAAGTAAAGAAGAGTTCACAAAGCAGCTAAAGTTCTGGACCGCTGAGTCCAGGTCCCCTTTAAGACCCTGTTATTTAAAAAGAAGCTATGATGTGAAGACTACAATGCAGCAAGCAAAAGAGGAAATGTTGATTTTGAACGATGAACAGAAAGAAATTTATAGTGAAATAAAAGATAAAATAGAGCACACATTTCTGCATGAAAATAAACAACGTGGAGACTCCTCATTTGGGCCATACCTACTATACATTAGTGGTCAAGCTGGCAAAAGTTACAGCTTTCTAATTAAAGTTCTTCTCACCACTTATCTACAGAAGAGTACAGAATCAAATTTATCATGTTTAATAACAGCACTAACAGGATAAGCTGCCCACAACATTGAAGGAATGACTTTAAGTCAGCTACTTTTTACTTCCTGTTGAACATGATAATAAACTGAAATACCAGAAATTATCTGTTCAAGCTTGTCATGAGGTGTCAAGAGTATTAAAGAAACCCAAGCTTTGAATTACTGATGAGGTTGCATGGTATTTAACTTAATGCTTACCTTCATACACTTAAGAATGCAACACATTTTAAAATCAGAGTATGACATACTTCTGGAGGAAAGCATTTAATTATCTTTGGTGACCTACTGCAACTTACTCTTGTGAAATGACAAACTGTTTTGGAGACATGCCTCCATAATGAAACAAGACATTCTTTGAGAAGTATTAGTAATGTAAATATGTGGCTAAACTTTGAATATAAGAAATTAGAGAAGGATATGCATCAAGCATTCAATATAGAATATTGAAATATTCTGAGTGACATTAGAGTAGGAGTTTTGACAAAAGACGAAAAATGTGCATTAGATAGTCACCTTATCAATAAAATATTCTCATCAAACAGTACTGCGGCAAAATGAATGTACAAATTAATTCAAGAAGATAGATCCGTACTTCATTGAATGCCTACACTTCAAGAGTGTTCCAACTTCAACAAGCAGTAATTGAAACTGGAGAAAGGAGTTATTTTGGAAATTACAGCTATTGATAAAATGGAAGTCCTGGGAGTAACAAATACTGCTAACAGAAAAATGACATGCAAAATTTGATTCTTTGGAGAAGTCTGTATCCAGGACTGCAGGGATAGAATTTTTTTTATACATGAGCAAAAACTGTTGAGTAGCTTTGTGCCATAATTTAAATATTGAGGAAACCCTACTGGGTTGAAAAACTGTGGGACTCATTTACTATGTTTTTCCGCAAGGCAGAGACAACAGCATTTGTGCTGTGGCGCCCTGCATCAAAACAAATGGGAAGGAATGTGCTGTATCTATAGGATATGGCACATTCCTGTCCTTTTCCCCTGTGATGGTGCACCAATTTCTCCCTAATGCTAATGCAGGCACCCTTGCACCATGGTGCGAGAATGCCTGTTTTGCAGGGATGATTGTTTATGTACGGGAAGGGACCTTCCATCACATAAAAAAATAATTAATGGCCTGCAGTACACATACAAAGAGAAAAACACTGGGAGAAATAATGTTATTTCTCCTGTTGTGCACTTTAACGCCACACCTGAGGTGGCATAGGAATCTGACGCATTCTTAGACTCCATGGGTGTTGTGTGGTAACACCCACAATAAAGCCCATGGAATGCCCCTTTCACACAGTGTTATGTGTGAAAGGGTTCCATATTTCAAGGCCATGAAATGCTACGAATGGTGGCTTTGAGTGGCCTTGTAAATATGGGCCGGCACAGTGGGCCACCAGAGTGTAAAAAAAATGACGCTCCGATGGCCTAATGTGCCACTGGGGCTTCGTTAATAAGGCCTGGTATCTTTTGATAAAATGATTAAAAACGCAAAAAAAATGTGACCTGCACAACTTGTAGATCAGATGTTATGTCTACATTGAATCTACAAATAACTGGAAAATACCTTATAGTAATGTTTCTATGATGCAGAGCAGATGGATCTCAATTGGAAACTGAAATTACAAATTTTGAAACTGGACAAATTTCAATTTCAAGAAAAAGGTATACAACTATAGTGATTATTTTATATAAGGAGTTGATATACCATCTGGACAATGCACTGTCTGTTTAAAGACTGAAACTTTATGGATGGAATGTAATGACAGGAACTGTATATTCATATCATAACTACCTTGCAAACTAGAAAACGCAAATGTATGATATTTCTTCTATGAGAAAACTCAGTGTTCTTGACATCATTCGGCCTACCAGTGGTGATGTCTTTAAAAAGTTCTACAAAATTGAAGAGTTGTTTTATCTTCTATGAATCAGTTAATATAACATGTGAACAGTACAATGTACAATTATAGAGTGAAACTAGATAAAGACCATACAATCATTGCAACCTTAAATTGATACAAAAACTTCCATTCAAACGACAAAATTATCACCTTTTGTTTCTTCACGCAAACGTCCATGAAATAACTCTAAAAAAAATAATCTATGGAATTTAATCTACAACAATCATAAGTGTTTTAGACGCCATTTGGCCTTCCAGATGTCTTCAAAAAGTTCTTCCAAATACAAATCTATTTTACATGTATCACTACCATTGTACCAGGTATAATAATAAGAGAATTACTTTTTAGATGCATTCATGTGAATTAGTATAGAAACTGTATGTAAAACAATTGATTAAGGGTTTGTAGTGAATGCAATACATCATGTCACTTATTTGTAGGGATATACTGTGCAGTTTTAATTTTTTTCTACAATCTAAACAATTGTTTTTCCCCACTGTTCAATGATGATTCTTCGTACAAAGCAACATTTCAGTTGTGCAAGTATAAAAGCTGAGTACCGAAAAAAGGGGAAATAAAGTGTTTTAATATAATGTTATGTACCGTTACAGTTTTAATAATAATGAACATTGTTCTTTTTCTGGAAATTTAATAGTGATTTATATTATGCTGTTTTTCTTTTTCAACAATGGTTGGAGTTATATCTCTTCAGTTTGTCAACAAACTTGTATTGCCATATCAGTATTTGTTTGAGGCACTCCAGGAGAGTGCCTTCTTACAGAGAGAGAACTTTGCATGCTTTGCCACTATTTAATGCCTACTGAATGGCATGGTGAACAACTCACCGGTAATTTATTGCCACTTTGCTGATACACACCCTGGCACATACACTGAGACACCCAAGTACACTCTGCTATATACACTGAAACAGCCAGGCTCATGCTGTCACATACACTTAAACACTCAGGCACTCATTGACACATACACTGACACACCCAGAGACACTAATGCCTACACTGACATACCCAGGCACACACTAATACATACAATGACACAGCTAGGCACACACTAATGTATACACTGACACACCCAGGCACATACTGACACATATATTAACACACCCAGACAGACACTGATGCATACACTAACATGCACAGGCCCCACTGATGCATACACTAACACAACCATGCACACACTCATGCATTAACTGATATGCCCATACACACACAAATGTATACACTAACACATGCAGGCACACACTGACATATATGCTGACACACCCATGTACAGGCAAATGCATACACTGACATCCAGGCACACACTAACGCATACACTGACACACCCAGGCACACACTAATCTACACACTGGCACATCCATGGACTCACTGGCACATATACCAACACACTCAAGCAGACACTGATGCATGCAATGACACACCCAGGCTCCCACTGGTGCATGACCTAACACATCCAGGAACACACTTATGCATACACAGACACACCCAGACACACACCAGTGCTTACCTTGACAAACCCAGGCACACACTGATGTATACACTGACACAGTCAGGCGCACACTGATGCATACACTTAAACACTCAGGCACACACTGACACAGATACTGACATACCCAGGGATACACTCATGCATAGATTAACATACCAGGGCACACTTATGCATTCACTCACCCGCCAGACGCACATTAATGTATACACTGAAACACCCATGTACACATTGATACAGACACTAACACACCCAGGCACACAATGATGAGCACAGTAACATACCCAGATACCCACAGATGCACACACTACCACACCCAGGCACACTCTCATGCAAAGACTGATATACCCAGGCACACACTATTGCATACTCTAACACACCCAGGCACACACCAATGTATACTTTGACACACCCAATCACACACTAATACATACATTAAAACACCAAGCTCACACTGACACATACACTAACACACCCAAATACCTACAGGTGCATACACTAACACACCCAGCCAAACATTATACATGGACTGACATACCTAGGCAAACACTAATGCATACACTAACACACCCAGCCTCACACTGACGCACCCAGGCACACACTGATGCCCACACTGACACACCCAGGCAGACACTGATGCATACACTGACATAACTGGCAACCCACTTATGCATACACTAACAGACAAAGACAGACAGTGATGCATACACTGATACACCCAGGCACTCACTGTTGCATGAACTAACACACCCGTACACACACTCATAAATACATGGACTTAGATAGGCCCACACCAATACATACTTTGACAGACTCAGGCACACACTGATGCACACTCTAACACAGGCAGGTTCTGACTGATGCATACACCTAAACACCCAGGCATAGAATAATGCATACACTGATGCATACACTGGCACACCAAGGCAGACACTGATGCATACACTGACACACCAAGAGAACCACAGATGCACAGGCATAAATACCTAGGCAACCACTGATGCATACACTGAGACATCCAGGCACACACTGATATATACACTAACACATCCAGGCACACTGGCACATACACTAACACATCTAGGCACTCCCAGATGCTTACACTAACAGACCCAGGCACACACCTATGCATAGACTGACATACCCAGTAGCATCCTGATGCACACACTGACATACCCAGGCACTCACTGATGCATATACTAACACATCCAACCACACACTAATGTGTACACTACCACACATAGGGACACACTGAAACATATATTAAAACACCCAAGTACATACTCACACAAACAGTAACACACCCAAGGAATCACTCATACATGCACAGGCATACCCACTCAATCAGACATACAAACCCCTAAATACCCTTTTAGTCACGTATGCAAACAAAGACAGATAAACAAAAACATATAGTGTATCTTTCTTTTAACCAGATAAGGTGGTTCTAAAAAGAACCTTTTTCTGAATTTCTGGACCTTTTTTTTCTAACTATTTTATGTTTTTGTTTTTTTCTATTTGAAAATACATAATCTGCTTCAAAAATACAAAAACAATGTGTACACATTTGGGCATGAAATATAAGGAATACAAATGAACACCTGTGGCAGCGTTTGGCTGCTAAGATGGCATAAAGAGATTTCTCTCCAACTGAGAGCCCCTTGTTGCAATTCCTCCAAAAAGTGCCCATGTCATTTAAATCAGAAATTAGAACAGGGAAAAATGTTGTGCCAGGTACTGAAATGGTGTCTCACACATGTAATTCTTCAGCTTTCGGCTGAGAGGCTGCCTCTTGCTTATTCTTCACACTAAACAAATTCTTAGGTTACATTGTTTGCAAATGCTTCAACATGGAGGTGGGCCCATGCCTGTATTTCTTCAAAGTTCCTCTAGACAGGATTATTGAGCAAATATTCCTTCGCACCTGCCAAGCCATGCCCTTCTTCTCTCCAGATGGTAGTGAGAAGAACTTCCATGCCATACTTTCTTTTCTCCTTGGTTGTTCATCTTCTGAAGAAGAGGATGAATTCTCTGGATGATCTGGTGCCTGAGTTGAAGTTGAGGCTGCCCTTTCAAAAAGAGAAAAACACCCACAGAAACTACAGCTAACAAGCCCAAAACAAGGTGTCAAAATTGTAGATGAAGACAAAAGGGATGAAAAGTGGAGGACACTTCCTCTTTTTAGACATGAAATTTGTTTTACTCAATCAAATCTCTTTATATTTGTATCACATGAGATCCGTGATGAAGTTGCGACGTTGCAGAAAATACAGATATTTTTGTCAAAACGTGATTATAAAGTTAAATTACTCATGGGTACATCAGTAAATACACAAAAATAATAAATCACCTACCTACAAAATAATTTCAATAATCTCTTTACATCATTTTATGTGTTCACCAACTTTTGCGAATCTCCCACCATACCACAATCTATGTGATAGGTCATTTTGAGAAGGATTTGAGATTTTGAAAACATTTTTAAAAAAAGAAAATCTTGCTAATTTAAATACCTCTGCCAATAATCATAGTAAACCTGTTGTGGTGCAAGAAAAAAAAACAGAGGAAAATTCCCTTCAAATTACTTTAACACTTTACAGTGCCAACACATACAATAGAATTTTAGTTATATGGACAAGTGAACAGTCACTTCTGTAAATGACAAATGAGATAAAGTATTTCACCTATGCACATTAATAAACAATCTTCTATAATTAATAAGGGTGTATGCATTGTTGATCTGTTATAATGAAGCTTAGGCCATGAGAGGCATAGGGCTATATCAAAGCGGTGGGTTGGTCACAGGACCTGGACGCAGACCATCCCATGTCAACAGCCATCCGCTGCCTTA
Organism: Pleurodeles waltl; assembly: GCF_031143425.1. Taxonomy (NCBI): domain Eukaryota; kingdom Metazoa; phylum Chordata; class Amphibia; order Caudata; family Salamandridae; genus Pleurodeles; species Pleurodeles waltl. The sequence continues at coordinate 2,262,228 of NC_090437.1, read as the reverse complement.
AAAAAATGAAAGCAATTCACAAAAAAGCAAACGGTTTCAGGGATGTTATAGTTAGGAATTAGCATATAAACCCCCAGAAATTCACTGAAAAAGCCAAGGTTACACTGACTGTTAGAAATGGGTCTTTGGTTGACAGTCGGGTTACCCCCTGTTCAAGCAAGGACCCTCACTCTAGTCAGGGTAAAAGAGAATCACCCTCCGCTAACCCCTGCTTACCTCCTTGGTAGCTTGGCAGAGCAGTAGGCTTAACTTCAGAGTGCTAGGTGTAAAATATTTGTACCAACACACACAGTAACTTAATGAAAACAATACAAAATGACAACACCTGTTTAGAAAAATAGGAAATATTTATCTAAACAAAACAAGACCAAAACGACAAAAATCCAACATACACAAGTCAAGTTATGAATTTTTAAAGATTAAACTCAAAAATAGCGCTTAGAAACACAAAATGCTTCGATGAGGTGTTAACACGGCATTGTGACGGAGTCGTTCTCAACAAGTCAACACCAGCAGCGCCGGACACGGAGTCTCGTAGACCCCCAAGTACAGTACCTTTGGCGAAGAAAACAAGGGGATTGCGGCATCAGTGCGAAACGTTGAATCCGTGCACTTCGAGTGGTGTCGGTCACGAAGTGGTCCGGAGGCTTCCACGGAGTCGTGGACTTCAGCGGGGCTGCAGCGATGTCAGGCCTGTGAAGATCGTCGCGTTCCAGCCAAGGTCACGCCGTCGGGTGCCGGCGGCGTCACCGGATTCAGCAGCGGCGTCCGAAGTCGATTTCCTTGGATTTCCACCAGCTTTCCTTTCAAGGGCCCAGGGACTGAATAGGGCACCACTTGTCAAAGCAGGAGTCTCTCCTGGTGCTGGCAGAGAGAAGTCTTTGCTGTCCCTGAGACTTCAAACAACAGGAGGCAAGCTCTAAATCAAGCCCTTGGAGATTTCTTTACAAGATGGAAGGCACACAAAGTCCAGTCTTTGCCCTCTTACTCTGGCAGAACAGCAACTGCAGGATAGCTCCACAAAGCACAGTCACAGGCAGGGCAGCTCTTCTCCTCATCTCTTCAGCTCCTTTCCTGGCAGAGGTTCTTCTTGTTTCCAGAAGTGTTCTAAAGTCTGTGGTTTTGGGTGCCCGTCTCATACCCAATTTCTCCTTTGAAGTAGGCCTACTTCAAAGTAAAGTCTCTTTTGAATGTGAAATCCTGGCTTGCCCAGGCCAGGCCCCAGACACTCACCAGGGGGTTGGAGACTGCATTGTGTGGGGCAGGCACAGCCCTTTCAGGCGTGAGTGACCACTCCTCCCCTCCCTCCTAGCACAGATGGCTCATCAGGGTATGCAGGCTACACCCCAGCTCCCTTTGTGTCACTGTCTAGTGTGAGGTGCAACCAGCCCAACTGTCAAACTGACCCAGACAGGGAATACACAAACAGGCAGAGTCACAGAAATGGTATAAGCAAGAAACTGCTCACTTTCTAAAAGTGGCATTTTCAAACACACAATCTTAAAATCAACTTTACTAAAAGATGTATTTTTAAATTGTGAGCTCAGAGACCCCAAACCCCACATGTCCATCCGCTCCCAAAGGCAATCTACACTTTAATCAGATTTAAAGGTAGCCCCTATGTTAAATAACCTATGAGAGGGACAGGCCTTGCAACAGTGAAAAACGAATTTAGCAATATTTCACGGTCAGGACATATAAAACACATTACTATATGTCCTCCCTTAACCATACACTGCACCCTGCCCTTCGGGCTACTTAGGGTCTACCTTAGGGGTGTCTTACATGTAAGAAAATGAAAGGTGTAGGCCTGGTAAGTGGGTACACTTGCCAAGTCGAATTTATAGTTAAAACTGCACACACAGACACTGCAGAGGCAGGTGGGAGACATGATTACAGAGCTACTTATGTGGGTGGCAGAACCAGTGCTGCAGGCCCACTAGTAGCATTTTATTTACAGGCCCTGGCACCAGTAGTGCACTTTACTAGGGACTTACTAGTAAATCAAATATGCCAATCATGGATAAACCAATTACATACAATTTACACAGAGAGCATATGCACTTTAGCACTGGTTAGCAGTGGTAAAGTGCTCAGAGTTCAAAAGCCAACAGCAACAGGTCAGAACATTTTTGGAGTCAGGAGGCAAAAAGATTGGGGATGACCCTGTATAAGCAAAAAAGTCCAACAGAGACGTTATAGTTAAGGAATAGAATTTTAAAAAACTTAGAAATTCACTGAAAAAAACAAAGGGTACAGGGACGTTATAGTTAGGAAATAGAATTACAAAAGCCTGAGAAATTCACTGAAAAAAAGAAAAGTTACAGTGAAGTTATAGTTAGGCTCAGTTTTTACTCTTACAAAACCTTACTAATTCAGCAGTTATAGTTAGTAGACCTTACTATAACTTACTACCCTACAATGCACTGCTTATGACCTCACATATTACATCACTCAGGACATGGTCAATGACATCACTGATGGCATCACTCATGACATCATCCAGTCTGTGTAAGTGTGTAAAAAATGTTTACGAGAGTTAAAGATACACATTAAGGTACTGCATAAGTTTGTATGAATGTGTTCATTTGCATGTGAGTTAGTAAGTAGCCTTGTCTTACCCCAATGTTTATTCCACATTCTTCTTTGCTTCCATATTTTATCCTTGCTTTATCACTGTTATGCAGATCTGTCAATATTCGCAGTAGCCTATTGGGTAAGCCTCATTTCTTCTGGATACTCTAAGCTGCTGGCCTATCAACACAATTAAATGCCATTTTTATGTTAACCAAGACCATATATTTTGCGGAGTTTTACACAACCTCATACTTTAATAGTATCAAATACAGCATAATTATTTGGTCTGTGCTGCTTAGCTATTTGCAAAAGCCAGCCTGAAAATTTTATATAATGTGGTTGTCAGTGATGTATGTCTCCAGCTGGTACAATAGCAATTTCCCAAAGATTTTCCCAGTGTCATCCAGAAGGGAGATGGGACAATAGTTGGCAGGGTAATCTCACTGCCCTTTTTTATGCTTAAGCACTATAATAGACAATTTCCACAAGTCTGGTGCCACTTCTTGTGCCCAGATTGATTTGAGGATGGCTATTACTATATTAAGCAGTATAACTTGGTTGTTCTTATGTTGATGGGAACTCTGTCCGGACCCGGAACTTTAAAAAGTGTTTGGCCTTGTATGAGGCTGGCTACCTCTTTCTGGGTAAATTCGTCAATGTCCTGAATGTGAGGCAGGATAAATGTAAACCTGTTTGTATTCCTCTATTTCTTTTGCATGACCCTTCCCTGTTGAAGCTTTTTCTGGGGCCTTTTGATATAGAGAGATAAAATGGTGGATCCATCTTCCAGGGCTTGTGTTTACTTCTATGTTCTAAGCCAGGCCTTCGCTGCATCATTTTTGTAATTTCCTAGAATGTCTCTGCATTTTCTTTATTAATTTCTATCTGCAGTGCCTGCCATGCTTTGTAATGTTGGTTGCCTGTTTTCTTAGTTGTTTATAGGCTTTCTAGCTTCTAGCAAAAATCATTTGCCTCTTTCACTGTTGTGCCTAACTTTGTGGGCATTTGCTCAATTTCTTTCATAGTCTATCCAGGAGCAGTAGAGAGAATTTGCTCTCTGGAGTCCACCCTTAAAAAATGATGGCATATACTCTGCTGAAAATTAGAACATGAAGTTTACCCATGAATGAGGGAGGGGCAAACTACTGATGGTTTACGAACAGAAGGAAATATGAGGACTGGGTTCAGCAAGGAGAAAAAGATGGAAAATGCAGTGTGGAACCTACCCAGAAGTGAAAAAAGAGGAAATGGCTGAAGGGACAGTCGAGCCTACCTCTCAATGTAAACATATGCGAAGTTGCTGTCTAACAAATACCCTGAAGTGAATGTAAAGTAAACTACTCCAGATTAGTGGAGTATACCTGAAAGTAAGAGGCAATATCTTCAAATAGGCTTGGGAGAACGTTTTAAGAATCAAGTAATTTAAGTAATTATGAATTATTCTTGTAATGTGGAATTAAAGAAATTACACAATATGCGAACATGAGTATTGAAGAGTAATTTGGGTCAAAATGTCTACCACAGGATCTTCAAACTAAGAGAGAGCAAACAATTACTGGGTACTGCTGTTTGTGTCCTGCACCATTTAGTGCTATTTTCTTATAACAAATTACATCCCCTGGCCCATTTTGGATGCAAGGGTGCAGTTTTTACATGTAATTTGTGGCAATTACACTAGAAAGAATTATGACAGTTATCCACACCCCAAGTTTCAAAGCTCATATTTCACAGAAAATAGGTCTTCATTGGGAATTATTCTCTGTATTTCACATTGCTGACTTAATGTGGCAGAAATGTAGCTTCCATAAATACCACAAAAGTTAAATGGATTAGTAAGGAAACATTTGTCCTTTGTGTTAGTTCTGGTAATAAAAAAATGTTTCACAACTACAGTAGTGCACTCAGAGCATTAATCAGCACACCTGACAAGCCCAACTTGTAGGCCCTTTCCATGATGTAAGCTTCTACCGATGAATCCTCCTCAGAAGATACACATTACAATTGAAGAACCCTGTCAGCAATAAGTTCCATACAGTATCTCACAGTGCACTTTATTTTCGCATTTTCAGCCTTGATAAACCTACTCTGTAGTGTCAATGTACTACAAAGGAAAAGCATAGTTAAGAACACAAGTTGTTGATTTTCTTACAATACCATGTTATATATAAAATGTGGCTTATAATAATGCACATTGATGCCCAGAGTCCATTTTAAGAATTAGCAATATCTATTCCCCAACAAAAAAACAAACATCTCAACACATTGGCCGACATTCTGCAAATGATGAATACTAAAAATGAAACTGAAGATAACATGCAATTACTCCAAATCTTTGTAAAGCATACTAAAATCAATTAGTAAATCATGTAATATAACAAGTATAAAACAAATTAACTTGTGTAATAATGAAAACCCCTTTTGTACAGGAAAGTATCCTTTTCTGCAAAAACAATCCTGCCTGCAATGCAGAAACCCTTGCACTAGGGTGCCTGTATTGGCACTATGCATCACACAGTGCACCAGCACTAGGAAGGAATAGAAGTGCACCATATCATAGTAGATATAGCATATTTCTGCTCTGCTCTCTCCATTTCATGCAAGACAGCACAGCAACTTTGATTTCTACCCTGCTTTGAGTGAAACTTTAGAAAAAAAAGCCCCCCCCCCCCCAATGGGTGTGTTCACCCAACCATGGTTCCAGCTTGTGTGCTCATAAGTGTTGAAGTTATTTCTCTAATATAGCCTTAGAACCCGCCATAGCGGGCTGTACCGGCTATTAAAGGCCCGCTCCCCGTGTTAAATGCCCGAGCCGAAGGCGAGGGCATTTAACATTTGAGAGGGACTTTAATAGCCGGTAGAGGCCGCTACGGCGGGTTCTAAGGCTATTAGAACATTCTGCCACACAGGGCAGAATGTTCTATTAAAAAAAACAAAAATTCCCTCGGGCTCCGTGAGGCTTTGTTCACAGCAACAGCTGTGAACAAAGCGATCATTTGAATGTTGGCACTGCGGGCTTTTACCGGCCAGTAAAAGCCCGCAGCACTCCATTGTTTTCAATGGAGCCTCCAGCATTCCAATGTTCTAATACGCCTGAATCTGAGATTTGTAATTGTGATCATTGGATTTACAGTTCACAATGTGTTGTAAGGCATGAGAACTACTTTTCTATTTTGAGATTTAGCTTATATTGTCTAACTCAGTAGACCCTAAACTGTGGTCTAAATGTGCAGTTGAAAATTTTAACACATTCTATAAATCTCATGGAATTTTAAATTGGAGGATAAAAGTTAAATTAGTATCCTCAGATTGGATTGATTTGTGGGAGCAGTGCAGGTGCAACAGGCAGACTATAGCATGACAATATGGATGATGTGTGGCTTCAATTTAATTTAGAAAAGCTCCAATCTCCCTATTAATGTTTGATATATATATATATATATATATATATATATATATATATATTTGTTTTGAAAATTGAATAAATTGTGTTATCATGTGTGTTTGATAAATGCTTGTTTCTGTATTTTTGTGCATTGTTTTGTGGTTCAAATCATCAACAATGTTTAGTCTGGGGTCCCTGGTTTCCAGTAATGACTCAGTGGGGGATCCCATGATTCAAGAAATGATTTTGTGGGGGTCAGCAGGTTCCAGTAATGCTAACGTGGGGGTCCACAGAAGTCAGAAGGTTAAGAACAAATAGTCCAATTCTTATAATTAATGACCGGAACGGAGTCTCATTGTGTTACCTAAAATATTAAGGATGTTGAAAAAAAAGTCATTTGTTGTTTCTTCTGACAATATCACCCTCCCTTGGTCATAGTCAGTTATTCCCTGTTTTACTCAATAACATTTAAGCCAATGTCAAATGTCCTATTGTATTGTTTCTAGTCATAGTGTACTTGCCAAATCACCCCCTCTAGTGGGCTTGACTCAGCAATAGTTTCAATTCTGTCTTTTTATAAGTACATCGAGTGTAGGAGGCTGGCCCTGTTTGTAATGTGCAAAGGTAGGCACACTGTGCATCGGGTCCAGGCAACCACACATTGGTTTCCAGATGAAAAAACTAGATTTCCTGATGCTCTAATTTTTGTGGTAGCTTGGTCATGCAGTCAGGCTAATCTTGGAAAGTGCAAAGCATTTGTTGTACTCACAGTATCAATCATGCATCCCACACATTTGAAGGAATTACTCAAGACCAATTTATAAAAATGCTTCAAATTTTTATATAAATTTTAAGACCAAGATTATCAAAATTGGTTAAGCACTTTTTAAGTTATGAATTTTTGAAATTTTAATAAATGCAGTTTTTCTGTGCATAATTACGCACCCTAGGAATCAATAGGCAGTCACTTTTAAAAATGCATATAAAATCTCACAGTTGGTTTACCAGGTTCCACTTTTGCAGGTTGGTCGAGGTCATTGGTGGGCACAGTGTGCCAGCTGGAAAGGCTTGGGTGGCTCCCGGTTACAGCGGGAGCAGTGGTGAACAGTCTCTTGGAGCAGGAGAAGTTCCACTGAGGGGGACGACTTGGAAAAGGGAGTTTTTTTCAGATTTAAAGGTGGTGCTTTGGGGTCCCCTTGTGGTATGGAGGTTGTAAGTGGTAAGTGACCCTGGGGGCCACAAATGGTTCCTCGTTGCAGGGCGTTGGGCGGCTGGGTGGCAAGCGAGTTGGTGATCTAGGAGCTGTGTGCAATGGAACACTTTGAAGCTGGAGGTAGGTCTCTTTGAGGGCTGCTTACAGGACAACAGGGGCACTCTGGTGGGAGGTCTTGGGTGTCCTTGAAGTTGCTTGACTGGGGCTTCCTCCTGGTCCTTTTTCAGCTCTGGGGAGCTGGTTTTCTGGCTGTCTGATGCCAGCTGACCAGTACTCAGGGTATTGGCATGACTCTGCCACTGGAGGGCGCAGAGCCATGAAACATGGCACACTTGTGGGGCATGTCCTGGTAGTTGTTGGTGTGTTGTTGGGTCTGGCTGAAACAATCAGTTTTGTAGATATCGGCCAGTCAGTGAAGTGACCCTCACTGGGTTGTTGGTTCTTTGTTGGTTGCAGAGTGGTATCTCAACTCAGAAGGAAGATCATGGATGATTGGAGAAGCCTGGAGGACTTCTGGGTTTCTTGCGGTCAGTCCAGTGTCAAGCTCCTTTGCAGCAATGATTGTTGGGTCCTGGGTGCAGCAGGAAGGGTTTGGCACCTTTTTCTGATTTGCAGGTCCCCAGTTCTCTGGGTTTGTATCTTCTTTGGTGCTGTTCTTCTTTGTCCTTTTGAATCTGATTATCTGGTCTAGGGGTGCCCACTAAATACTGAATTTAAGTGGGTGTTTTAGGGGGAACCTGATAGTGTCCAATGGGACACTTCCCTTTGGGTGGCTATACCCACTACAGTGACCACTTCCTGTGGGAAGGGTCACTGCCGTAAACCTAATTGGCTATTTTCCTTCCATTCAAGATGAAGGAAAATTAAATAGAGGGTCCACCTCGCAGGCAACACATTAGGAGTGGTGCATGCCAGGTAAGGCTACTCCTCCTACCCTTTGTTAGGTTTCCCATCTTTGCTCCCACAAAAAGTGGGGGTTTTGAAAGGGGGATGCCAGCTGCTGCTCGCAGCAGGCTTCGCGGTCAAGTTTCAAAGGTGGTAAGCCCTTTTAAGCACACCACCAGGACAGTGCACATTCCTGGGGAGGGGGGGGTGTTGGCTCCTCTACCCATTAAGGGCTTTCTCTTACAAACCAGAGAGGCAGAACTCTCCCGCAAGGTGTGTCTATTGGCTGTCTGGAGGTGGCAGCTGGATTGTACCAGTCAGCAACCATGCCAGAATAGGTAGCTTTTGCAGGGGACACCTCTAAGATGACCCACTCAGGACATTAAGGAATAAATTCAATACAGGCACCAGTTTGAATTATCATTCTGAGTTGTTTGAAACCAATTGTATTTTTTTAAGTTTATGTCGCTTTTGTGTCGCAAAATGACAGTAATGCAGTGCAAAAAAAGTATAAATTAGGGCCTCAGCTTCCAATAGCAGTGCTGGTTGCATCTGGATGCATGTTCCTAGAGGGTGGCACAATCAGTGCTGCTGCCCCCAGGGGCCTACCCATAGTACCCTATGGCCTGGGCACATAGAGACCCATTTACTAGGGACCTCTGGTGGTAGCTTAGGGTGTATCCAATTATGCCAATGCATCACAACAGATTTAGGGTGAGATCTCTGGCCCAGGGAACCTGCTTCCCAGGGGCCCTGGGCACTACAATTTCTTGGACACATCAACATCAGGCAAAAAGTGTGGGGCTAACCATGTCAAAAAGTGGCCCTCTTCCCAGTTGATTTAATATCATATATCAGAAGTTGATATTGATAACAAACTGATATCCATTTTCTGTAATTTCATATGGTGTTAGAGAGATCTCCAATCCTCCTGGGCCTTCATTATTAGGGCAAATGCAGTACTCAAAAACATATCATGATCTTTCCTCTAATATACCTGTTGTTTCAAACTGAATGCACAAACAGTCCTTTCTCTTGGTTCAAATTTCTTGGGGTGATACTCCCCAAAGAAACATTGCACTGCAATTTCAGATATGGTAACTCAGAACTGTCTGGTTTGCTAAAGACATCTTGGGGACTTTCAGAAAGTTGACCTAGAAATGCATGCTCCCTGTCGCTTGCCATTGGCTTTGTGTTTTGTTACTCACATTTTCATCCTTTCCAATTGCTGGCTGTATTTTTTTCAGGCTCTCTAGGTTCAGTTAGTCCAGCCCGATGAGAAGGCCATGTTCATTGAATACTTCCATGAACTCTTTCAAGTCTTGCTCTTGTCTGTCATGCTTGTTGGGCATTCAAAGACTGAGGTCAAATCTTAAGCTGCATTTTCATGGGAGCCTAGTTATTTTGTTTTGCTTTCTGCTGACTTCAAAGTGACAGCCTTAATAGGTAAGAGGAATGTAGCCTTTCTCAATGGAGCTTGTTTGTGGCCTTTTTTATATTTTGTCCAAACCCACTGAGCACTGATTATTGCTATGCTTTACTACTCAACTCAACAAGCAGTCACAAGCGCAGTTCCCTTGCAGGCACCCGGGGCCACGATTTGAGCAGTGCAGCAAGTGAGGTGGCACAGGGCACAAAAGCTCTAGGAAACCCACAGGCCACAGATTATTGCTGTATGTTACCACTAAACAAGCAGTCACAAGTGCAGTTACCTTGCAGGCACTAGGGGGCCACGATTTAAATGGTGCAGAAGTGTAGTGGCACATGTGCAGAAAGCTCTAGGAAACCCATTGAACATAGAATATTGGTATATTTTACTAATAAACAAGCAGTCAGGAGTGCGTTTTTGATTCTTTTGTAACTATTGCACCCAAAGCGACACATAGCCTAGAGCATCACTGTAATAAAAGCTATCACCTATTGGACTTTTCTGTCCCTCTACAAATAATGTTACATTCAGCACATTTATAAAGAACATTTTAACTGTTTTTATATGGGCCTAAAATGCTTCTGAAGCTAGACACAGTAACACCTTTGCAAGGGCATTCTCCGTTCTGTAACATTAGCCCTTTAGCTGTTGTAAACACTATGGCCCTCATTACGAGGCTGGTGGTCATGAGACCGTCAGCTTCCCCGTGGTGGTCCTTCCGCCGTGGAGCGGGTGGTAAGGACTTCCACGTTAAGAGTTGTGAGGTCTGACAGAAGCCAAGCCACCTCATCCCCGTTTGGCCCGCCGGTGCGGTTGCACCACCGCTGCTGGCGGTGAGCACCTCCAACATGGCGGCAGGCCTCAGCCTGTCGTGTGGATTGCGAGGTTGCACACCACCAGGCTTTCCGTGGTGGGCACCCTGCCACGAAAACCCTGGCAGTCATGAACCTGGTGACAGGAATCTTCATTCCTGTTGCCGGCACACACATACACACATGTCCCCAAACATCCACACATTCCCCGTCCACACACTCAAATCCCCCACCCTTCACGCTTGCATGCATTGACATAGACACACATGCAACAGACGCATACATGCACTCAAATACCACCACTCACTCGCATTCATCCACACAGACACACCCACTCACTCGCATTCATCCACACAGACATCCCCACTCACTCGGATTCATCCACACAGATACCCCCATACACACGCAACACACGCACATACACACACACACACACATTCACATTCACTCACAGTCACGCATGCATTCATCATTCCCTCCGCAAACACGCACCCAAACACACAGACCCCCTCTTCCCCTTCGGATGCCCACTTACCTTCTCAGATGAGGGGTACATCCGGGGCGGGATTGATCCTGGCGGTCTTCCCTCGCTGCCACCACTATGCCAGCAGGACTCTGCCAGGCTGTATTACGGCTTGTAATAGAGCGGGTGGAGTCCTGCTGGTGTGGCAGGGCTGGTGAGGGAACCGCCTCTGCAGCACCAACCTCCAGCACAACTGCTGGCTGCTTTCTGCCTCAATAATGGTGGAAAGCAGCCGAGACTCGTAATATGGCGGTCTGCTGATGGCCAGCACTGGCGGTTGTCTGGCGGATTGGGCCTTGGCAGTCAGTGGAACTGACCCCCAAAGTCCAAATGTGGGCCTATAGAAATACTTATAAGTTAACATATGACATTCCATAATAAGCATTGGCAAAGCCAATGGGTCTCGCTTAGGCAAGATCTTTTGGCTTTGTCAATTGTTTTTAGCCATAATAAACAGCAACATTAGCTTCAGTGTAGCATAACTAAAAATAAAAAAAAGTGATATAACGCAGACAACACTGGCTGTGTCATACTGCGATTTTTACATTACTTTCAGCCATTTGCAACATAGCTAAAAAAACTTTAGAAAAAACAGTAACTCTCACATAGGCAAGACCTATTGGCTTTGCCATGCTTGTTTTTTCATTCTGTTCAATCACACCAGTACCAAAGATGCTAAACTATTCTAATATGCTGTTGTGCTCTCATTCAAAATGTCTTGGCACTGAGTAATTTTTATTATCATTTGTAATTGTGTATGTATGTTCAGGAATTCAGTTTTTGAATTCACATATAATTTCCCATACATACATAAAGAGCCCATTTCACAAAGGTAAACTTTTGGTCTAAACTTAGACCAAACGTCTAGGTTTTCAACTTTGGGAATTCACAAAGGGCATTCATGAGTACTATCTTTAGGTCTGCACTTGGGGCTTATCTCCAGCCCGAGTGTGGACATAAAGAAAGTGCTCGTAAATGCCCCTTGTGAATTCCCAAAGTCATAAACTTAGGGGTATAATTACAATCTTTTCATGCAGGGCAGTGCCGCAAGGATTCTTGCTGTGAAGTCATCCATCAAAAGAAAAGGGCAGGAATGTACCATATCTATGCAATACACTGCATTTCCGTAATTTTTCCCTGCTCTGGTGCACATTGGGCAGCCATGCACCAAGGCAGGTACCCTTGTACCATGGTGCATGGGAGCCTGAATTGCAGGGATGATTGTTTTTGTGCAGTTTTTTGTGCATGGAGGGACCCCTTCCTGCACAAAAACAATCAAAAAGTCATTTTCTTCTTTCCATGTGTGCTACAGAATGCAAGAAAAACAAGGAGAAAAAAAGGTATTTTTCCACTTTGCAACTCCCTTACACCTCCCCTAGGGAGAGTTAGGCTTTTGTTGCCTCTGCAAGTTTGCGAAATCTCATGAATATTGGAATGTGTCAAAGGCCATGGATGTTATGTGGGAACGCCCATGGCACGCCTCCCTGGACAGTGGCTTTAAGAGGCCTTGTAAATATGGCCCTGCAGTATGTGATGTGTGTCTCCCAAGGGCTGCAACACTGAGTGTGCCACTCTGTGAATGACCAAGTACAAAATGGCTTCCGATCTGCCATTGCAGCCTGGAAAAGCAGTTTTAACACTGCTATTTCAACCTTTCCATTTAAACCAGTGGAAATGTCCCCAACTTCCTTTAACAATAGATATTCATCTCCCTTAGGGAAAGTGCATTGAGCCCTAAGGCAGAGTTCTTTTTATTCTTAAGTAGGACATATTACTTCAATATGTCCTAGGAGCAAAGCTCTCAAATTGTCATTTTTTTTTCTGTAGAAAACTTAGTAGCACGGTTTACTAGTACAGAGTTACTGGCAGACCTTTCAGTCCAGCTAACCTCTGAATGGGACTGCTTAGATGGGTACTTCAAGTAATTAAATTAATTGTGGCATTCAACCTGACTTGATTCAAGTCGAATTTAATGTCACTTTGGGTGACAGGCAACTTTTAGAAAGTTGCTACTCTGTAACCCAGTTTAATCTGTGGCCTTGACAGTTGCTGACCACCAGATAGTCTTTTGACCTCCTGGGGAGTAGTGCCAATACCTCTTAGGCTCAGGGACAATAGAGGCCTACTACAGAATGAGGTGTTCCCTCCCCCTCAAAATAAGTTGGGCATGGTGTTGTCCCAAAAGTTGAAATTCAAATGAGAAGTCGCCTTTGGTGTGCAATCATACTCATGTAGGGCTGCCCCTTTCTTCAAACAGACAAACTGGTGGCAGGAACAGAGAGGGGAACCAGTGGACAAACCATAGTCCACTGGTAGCTACACCTCTAGGGTGGACTACCAAGTCCCTAACATCCAAGGAAGGGTTCAGACATCTTGAGAGTGGGAAGAATAGTGCACTCTGGGATTGCTAGAAGGCACACATAGCTGGAAGACTTAACAAGTCAGGAGGGATCCTGGTATCCCATTGACTAGTGACCACATAATTTTCTGGGTGTAAATATGGCACCTCTGGAACCCTCAGCTTCAGATCACAATGGAACTGGAGAAGGGACTGAAGAAAGACTGCCCTGATAACCCCTGGACCTGGAAAGAGAAGTTGCACTGACTGCTGGGCTGCACCTGCTGCACCTGCTGCTCCTTGGGCTACCAAAGAGTGGACTGTGCCTGTGGCTCCTGGCTCATGGTAAAGTTGTTCCCCAGACCGAAGAAATGACTCCAAAGGTCAGTTGGCTGACTCCTGGGACCAGCATCATGGGCATCAAAGCTGAAGAAGCCATTTCAGAAAGTCAGTAGTCACAGACTTGGAATCAACGGTAGCCATTGACCATCTCTTATTTTTGGACTGGTGCTGGTAGTTACTGACTCTTAAAGTACCCTGGGCTCTGCTTAGCATGCCCAGAGCAGGTGCTCTGTCCTCTAAATGTATATGGTAATTGGAATAATTCCAATTGGCCAAAACAACCTACCTATAAGTCTCTAGTTTATGATAGGGCATGAGGATTGAGAGACCCCAGTGGACTTAATGCAGTTAGTTGTGCACTGCTGTGGTCTGAGGTGTCATTTTAAAGCCAACCCTCCCTTTCAGGCTGATTTTAAAAATATGTCCAAATTTAACTTTGAAATTAAAGATACTTCCAAAGCACAAAACTACGTTTCTATAACGTATAGGTCACCTTTAAGGCCTGCCTGAGGTGTCCCAAGGTCAGTGTGCCTTGTTATAAAAGCAGGGACAATATAAAATATGTTTTATATGTCTTGGTAGGGAAAAACACCCAACTTTGTTTTTCCTCATTTTATTGCTGCTAGCCCCATAGGCTAACATGGGATGCCTTTATTACACTTAATAAAGCCTAATGTTTGATTGGAAGTAACTAGCAATGTTGTTGAAAGTATTAGAATAATGGTTATAATAATTCCAACAACTTGCCATGGCAGTATTTATTATAATTGTTACAGGAGAGTAGTTTTAGTACTTACTCTCCTGAAGTTACCAATAGCACCCATGTAGCAGCATCTTGTGATTGGTCAGCGTTTTACATCCTGAGTCAAGCTGTTCCGTGTGTAGGTGTAAAGGGTCGGGGAGCTAAAACAATACAGCCATTTAGTGGGAGTAGATTTGCTTCCTCAAGAAGTCAGGGAGAGAAAGGGACATGGAGAGATAAGCCGTACTTCAAAGGCAGGGGAACAGATGTCACAGGACCTAGGCCAGCCCACACTTCTTTGATTCCTGTTAGAAATGGGGACTTTCACTGGACGTCAAGTTACCACCTGTGCAAGCATGGATCCTCACTAAAGTCAGGGCAAAGGAGGAACATCAGTCGTTAACCCTCACTCAACCCCCTGGTAGCTTGGTATCATCAGAAAGGCTTAACCAAGAAGCAATGTGTAAAGTACACAAACCGTAACACAATGAAAACACTACAAAATGGACACCACACAAGTTTAGAAAAATAGACAATATTTATCTAAATCAAACAAGACCAAAATGACAAAAATCCAACATACACAAGTCAGGATATGAATTTTCAAAAAAATAAGAGTCTTGCTCCTCAGAAAACAGTGGAAACATTGATTTCACACAAAGTACTTGGTTTGCATCAAAAATAAAGCCGCACAGGAAGCATGCACTGGAAAAGTCAGCGATGCCTCGATTCCTTACTCACAAGTGAGGCCGTGCATTATTTCTTCTTCGATCGGGTAGGCGATGTGTTGTTTTTCTCTCCCGCAAGAGAGTGATGCATCAATTTCCGGACGGGGTACCTCGGATCCGCCCAGGTTCACGATGACTTTAACACCCAGCGATGATGCATGAGAAATCCACGCTATGTGAGGTTTGAGTCTTTATCAGCAGCTGCAAGAAGCTATTTAGTCATTTCTCCAGCCGAGATGCATTGATCTCCCAGCCGCGATGCATGTGGAACGTCGATTTTAGCTGCGATGCGGGTGGCGCATCGTTTTTCAGCTGCGTTGTAGGTGGTGCTTTGAAAATTTCCCCGCACGGTGCTCTGTGCATGGATTTCATTTCTTGTTCTGCCAACTTCATGTCTCAAGGGCCCAGAGACTGGACAGGGCACCACTTGGCAGGGCAGGTGTCTCAGCAGACAGTCCAAGGGCTGGCAGAGGAACTCTTGGATGGCCCTGAGACTTCAAAACAGAAGGCAATCTCAGTTCAAGCCCTTGGAGATTCTTCTCAAGCAGGAATGCACAACAAAGTCCAGTTTTTGTCCTCTTTCAGGCAGAAGCAGCAACTGCAGGCCAACCCAGCAAAGCACAGTCACAGGCAAAGGGGCAGTACTCCTCCTCCAGTTCTTCACCTCTTCTCCTTGGCAGAGGCTCCTCTTGATTCCAGAAGTACTCTTGAAGAACTCTAAAGTCTGTGGTTTTGGGTCCAATATTTATACCCCTTTTTGCTTTTGAAGTTGCCCAACTTGAAAGAAAAGTTTCTATTGTTTACAGGATCCTGCCTTGCCCAGGCTAGGCCCCAGACACACACCAGGGGATTGGAGGCTGCCTTGTATGAGGGAAGGCACAGCCCATTCAGATGTAAGGGACCACTACTCACTCCACTCTAGCTCAGATGGCTCATCAGGATATGCACGATGATCTGGCACACCTTCTTTGGTGAGTAGAATAGGGATCCACCGGTCATGTGGAGGTACCTGAACCTCGCCTTCAGGAGGCCGAAGGTCCGCTCGATCACCCTCCTAGTTCGCCCATGGGCCTCATTGTAGCGTTCCTCTGCCCTGGTCCTGGGATTCCTCATTGGGGTCAGTTGCCATGACAGGTTGGGGTACCCAGAGTCACCTGCAAATGGCAAGGGACAACTGTTAGACACACACTAACCTGTAGGGAAAACCCCAGACAACCATTCCCACTGTCTTGCTTCCAGGGGCTCACCTAATAGCCACACACGGTGCCTCTGGAGTTGACCCATCACATAAGGGATGCTGCTGTTCCGCAGGATGTAGGCGTCATGCACTGAGCCAGGGAGCATGGCATTCACATGGGAGATGTACTGGTCGGCCAAACATAACATCTGTACATTCATGGAATGATAACTCTTCCAGTTTCTGTACACCTGTTCACTCCTGTGGGGGGGTACCAGAGCCACATGTGTCCCATCAATGGCACCTATGATGTTGGGGATATGTCCCAGGGCATAGAAATCACCTTTCACTGTAGGCAAATGCTCCACCTCAGGGAAAACGATGTAGCTCCGCATTTGTTTCAGAAGGGCAGACAACACTCTGGACAACATGTTGGAAAACATAGGCTGGGACATCCTTAATGCCATGGCCACTGTTGTTTAAAATGACCCACTTGCAAGGAAATGGAGCACTGACAGCACCTGCACTTGAGGGGGATTCCTGTGGGATGGCAGATTGCTGACATCAGGTCTGGCTCCAACTGGGTACACAGTTCCTGGATTGTGGCACGGTCAAACCTGTAGGTGATTATCAAATGTCGCTCCTCCATTGTCGACAGGTCCACCAACTGTCGGTACACCCTTGGATGCCACCATCTCCTCACATGTCCCAGCGGACGGTGCCTATGACGGACAACAGCGACCACAGAGTCAAACAACTCAGAGGTACGTACCCACAGTTTACACAGAACACCAATCATACACAAAAGGTGGCCTATATGTGTTTTGAGGCTAGGTATGTGTGACACAGTTGAAAATTAGGCCATGTGGGCCTCTGAAATTGGCGGCTGCCTGACCTCTAAAGTGGGAGAATGGGATGTGAGGTAACTGCGCTGGCGTTGTACACCGTTGCGGTAGGCGGTCAGAGACCGCGGCGCAATGCTGCATTGGTTAACATTGGACCTTATGGGTCCCAGGAGCCAATGACGATGTACGCCGGCGGTGATGGTACGCACCGCCGCGGACGTGACCGACATTTTCTATCACTTCAATCACTCGATGCCTGATCTTCGACAGGAGAGGACCTACACTGCAAGTGCTGCTGTGACCTCAGTCTGGAAGAGACAATGGCTCGTGCGTCTGGGGAAAGGGCCCCTGCCTTCACATTGGAGGAGTTGGAGAAGCTCGTTGATGGGGTCCTCCCCCAGTACACGCTACTCTACGGTCCTCCAGACCAACAGATAAGTACACAGGGAGCATGTTGTATGGGCTATGCCTGTGTGGAGATGGCTGGATGTTAGAAGGAAGGGGGCTGAGTGCTGCGTGCATGTAAGACGGTGAGTGCATGTCCCACATGGCGAGGGTAGCCACTCACTTTGACGGTGCAGTTGGTAATGACTTCTCTTCTTCCCCTGTACATTTCATGTAGGTCAGCGCCCACCAGAAGAAAGATATTTGGCGTGCCATTGCCAAGGACGTCCGGACCCTGGGGGTCTACCACAGACAGAGCACCCACTGCCGGAAAAGATGGGAGGACATTTGCCGCTGGAGCAAGAGGATGGCGGAGGCTCAGCTGGGGATGGCCTCCCAACGTGGGAGGGGTGCCCGTCGAACCATGACCCCCCTGATGTTCAGGATCCTGGCGGTGGCCTACCCGGAGTTGGATGGGGGCTTGAGGGAATCACAGCAGACAAAAGGGGGTGAGTACACTCTTATTCAGCTGACATTGCGCGCAGTGGAGTTGTCTGGGTGGGGGAGGAGGGTTGTGGGATTCCCTAGGCCAGGGCGAATTCCGTAGGCTAGGCCCCTCCGTAAGGCATGGCCCTGTGCCCCCCCACCCCACCTCTGTAGAGTGCCAAGTACAGCTATTCATGCCCCTGTGTCATCTATGTGTGCAGATGTCATCCATAGCCTTGTAGGCCATTTCCCAGGAATTGCACTGTAGAGCCCAAGTGTGCGGTGTAGTGCAGGGGGCTTCTGTATCTGTCTTGTCTGCCAACGGTAGCGGTAATCCATGCACTCACCATGTCTTTATTCTGTCCCCCCCCCCCTTTTTTGTGGTTTTCCTGTTCTTGTGTGCATTAGCATTATCAGGCGGCGGAGCAGTGGCACCGGAGCACCACATGGCCATGGAGGGCCACTCTACGGACTCTGAATTCACCAGTGGGACGAAGGGCGAGGGGAGCTCCACGGCGGGGACAGGAGCTGACACCAGCGACACGGACTCCTCCTCTGATGGGAGCTCCCTTGTGGTGGCAGCAACATCTGTGCCCCCTTGATCTACAGGTACACTGCCCTCCCAGCAGCCCCTCAGCCTTCGCCCCGTGCCCGCTCACCCAGGAGGGTGGGCATCACCTGCGCCCCAGTCACCTCAGGCCCTGCCCCAGTCACCCCTGCTGCCCTCAGTGAGGAGGCCATTGACCTCCTCAGGTCACTCACTGTTGGGCAGTCTACCATTTTGAATGCCATCCAGGGTGTAGAAAGGCAGTTGCAACAAACTAATGCATTCCTGGAGGGCATTCATTCTGGTCAGGCGGCCCTTCACCGAGCCTTTCAAACTCTGGCCTCAGAACTGATGGCAGCCATTGTCCCCGTGTCTAGCCTCCCCCTCCAACTTCCTCCACCCAGACCCAATCCTTTGTACCTCTGCCTATCCCAAGCACACCATCAGACCAGCCTACACACACCTCACCACACAAGGGAAGCTCAGGCAAACATAAGCACCACACATCCCACTGGCACTCACGCAAGCATCACACACATGCAGACACACCAACATCCACTGCCTCCACTGTGTCCCCCTCCTCGTCGTCTCCCTCCTCCAGTCTCGTCTACACACACACCTGCTTGCACTACCTCTTCAGCCACTACGTCCCTCACCAGCACACCCACCAGCACACCCCGCTCACATGCAGTCACCACCCTCACTACCATTCACACGTCCCCTGTGTCCTCTCCCAGTGTGTCTGTGATGCCCCCTCCCAAGATACACAAACGCAGCCACACACCCACCCAACAGCCATCCACCTCACAACTGCCTCCAGCGCATGCACCTGCACCCAAAGTCACCAAAGGTACACCTCCTACTACCACCACCTCTTCCTCCACTCCCAAACCCCCTCCAGCTACCCGTCCTAGTGTGTCCAAAAAACTTTTCATGTCCAGCCTTGACCTTTTTCCCACACCTCCCCCACCCCGTCCATCTCTTAGGTCCCGAACTAGCACCTCAGCCACAACATCTCCGGGACCAGTGGTGCCTGTAGTCACAGGTATGTGGAGTGCACCGGCCACCAGGACAGCCAGTGTGGCACGGAGCCACAGCACAGCCAGTCCCCCCCCCTGTGAAGCATCAGAAGTTGGCCAGTGCCTGGTGGGAGAGGGGGAAGACTCTAGCCACCAAAGCCGCTCCCAGGGGTCCCGGTGGGAGTGTGGACTCTGGTGTGACACCTCCCAAGGTGGGGAAGGGCCACAAGAAACCCGGCAAGTCTGGGAAGAGCAGCACGGAGGAGAAGACCTCCATCATCCCCTCTACCCAGGAGGGCCCCGCCAGCCCCATCCCAGCTGCCCAGGAGGCCACCGCCAGCCCCATCCCAGCTGCCCAGGAGGCAACCGCCAGCCCCAGCCCAGCTGCCCAGGAGGCCACCGCCAGCCCCAGCCCAGCTGCCCAGGAGGCCACCGCCAGCCCCAGCCCAGCTGCCCAGGAGGGCACCGCCAGCCCCAGCCCAGCTGCAATGGAGGGCCCCGCCAGCCCCAGCCCAGTTGGGCCATGAAGGACCGCCAGCACAAGCCCCATTGGGCCATGAAGGACCACCAGCACAAGCCCCGCTGGGCCATGAAGGACCGCCAGCACAAGCCCCACTGGGCCATGAAGGACCGCCAGTACAAGCCCCACGGGCCATGAAGGACCGCCAGCTCAAGCCCCGCTAAACAGGGCACCGCCAACTCAAGCACCGCTGAACAGGGCACCGCCAACTCAAGCACCACTGAACAGGGCACCGCCAAATCAAGCACCGCTGAACAGGGCAAGCACCACTGAACAGGGCAAGCACCGCTGAACAGGGCACCGCCAACTCAAGCACCGCTGAACAGGGCAAGCACCACTGAACAGGCCAATCACCGCTGAACAGGGCATTGCCAACTCAAGCACCGCTGAACAGGTCACCGCCAACTCAAGTACCGCTGAACAGGGCACCGCCAACTCAAGCACCACTGAACAGGGCAAGCACCGCTGAACAGGGCACCGCCAACTCAAGCACCGCTGAACAGGCCAAGCACCACTGAACAGGGCAAGCACCGCTGAACAGGCCAAGCACCGCTGAGCAGGGCACCGCCAACTCAAGCACCGCTGAACAGGGCACCGCCAACTCATGCACCGCTAAACAGGGCACCGCCAAATCAAGCACCGCTAGCCCATGAGCGGCAGGGGCACTTACGCAACTGGGACCGTCACGGGTGAGTGATGCACTCGGGGCACCAGTCCCCCACCAAAACCAGTGGAGACATGCATCCACTCCATCTGTCCTTCACAGGATGAAGCACTCTGGGCACCAGTCCCCCTCCAGAACCAGTGGAGACATGCATCCACTCCGTCTGTCCATCACAGGATGAAGCATTCTGGGCACCAGTCCCCCTCCAGAACCAGTTGAGACATCCATCCACTCCGTCTGTCCTTCACAGGGTGAAGTACTCTGGGCACCAGTCCCCCTCCAGAACCAGTGGAGACATGCATCCACTCCGTCTGTCCTTCACAGGATAAAGCACTCTGGGCGCCAGTCCCCTTCCAGAACCAGTGGAGACTGTTAGCAACTTGAGAGACTGTGGCTTTGCACTCCCCAGGATGGAACAGTGGGCAACCCACCCACTGTAGAGACTTGAGAGACTGTGGCTTTGCACTCCCCAGGATATGGCAGTGGGCAAACCACCCACTGTAGAGACTTGAGAGACTGGCTTTGCACTTTCCAGGATATGGCAGTGAGCAAACAACCCACTGTAGAGACTTGAGAGACTGTGGCTTTGCACTCCCCAGGATATGGCAGTGGGCAACCCACCCACTGTAGAGACTTGAGAGACTGTGGCTTTGCACTCCCAGGGTATGGCAGTAGGCAACCCACCCACTGTAGAGACTTGAGAGACTGTGGCTTTGCACTACCCAGGATTGAACAGTAGGCATTGAGCCCCCTCGTGCATCTGTCATCGTACACTCATCCGGCTGAGGTGCCCCCCCTTCCCTTCCCCCTGAGGTGCCTGTTGTATTTCTATCTGATGCCCCTGCAGTGTTATCTCTGTTTTGATCTGGTATTGAGTGTGGGCCTCGCCCATGCATTTTTGGCCCAGTGGTCCACGGACTATAAATGGTGCAATACCTGGACTTGTATTATTGGTGTATATATTTGTTTATAGTGTATATATATTTTATAATACTGTATTTTAATAGATTACAATGGTTACAATCATTTCCTTTGGTCTTTGCATTCTTCCAGGGGGTTTGGGGGTTGCAACTATGATTTATAGATATGTATTAGTGTGTGTGTTGTAGTGGGTGAGGGTGTTGCGTGTCTGTGTCCCTGTTTTTTCCCCTCCCCCATGTCGTAGGTGCAGTACTCACCGTGCTCTTCGCCGCCGGCGTTCGTGCTCCTGGTACAGAAGCAGGAAGACTATTGCAGGTAGGATTTGGAGTTCCGGGTCCATGATGTCCTCGTTCCTCGTGGAGTGTGTAGAGGTGAGCGTTTTCCCTTCGAAATTCCTGTTTCCGTCGTGTTTTTATCCGCGGTAAATCCGCCCCGGAAAAGGTGGTGGATTGGCCTGTCATGATACTGTGGGCTGTACATTGTCTTCCGCCTGTCTGTTGGCGGTGACCGCCGCGCTGTTTGTTTGTACCGCCGTGGCGGTCAGAGTGTTAAAGTGGCTGTCTTTGTTGGCGGTTTCCGCCACGGTCCTGATTCCAAATTTTTTACCGCCGGCCTGTTGGCTGTCTTACTGCCGCTATAATACCGACCACCAGGGTTGTAATGACCACCTGGATTCCTTGAGCAGCAAAAGGTAGAAAAGCACTGGAAGAAGTTACTTGCAAGCCCAAAGAGAAGATCATCACAGATGATCAGTGTTAACTGGATTTTTCCTGGACTGTCTTTGTGCATTGTGGGAGAATGTGTCCTTACCCCAAGAGGCAATCAAGAGCTTCTGTACCCTTGGCTGGTGCTGCTGGTCACTTTTCTCTCCAAAGGAAACCAAAAACAAAATAAGACCTGAAAGTTTAGAAACTTTCTACAAAGTTTTACTAAAAAGAGCCAGGAGACGACCAGCTCACTGATTCAAGCCACCACCATCGAACCACAGATTGGCCTCACCTTGCCTGTTTGTCCTGCTCCAGAGTTTCTTGCCATCAAGACTAAGTACAACGATTTCCAGGGGCTCACTGAGGCATTGCCCTGAGGTAGGCCGCTGTTGTTGAATTAAACTCTGGAACTGAGGAACCTGAGATATTGACTAACTGCATATGGAATACTTTTGACCGAGACCTAGCACTCACCCCATCCAAGCTACATCCTATCACGGTCAGGCAAAAACTTTGACTTTGTACCGGTCCAGCATGACCATATAGCTCTGAGTGATGCATTCTGCTTTTCAGCACTAGAATGCAATTTTTTTTTAATGTAATCTTTGAACATGTATATTTCCATTTCCCTATATTGGATTTTTGTCACTTTGGTGCATTTTTATGAATTGGTGTTGGATTATTATTGCATTGTGCCTTTTACATATTTACTTTTTGGGTGATATTAAATGCTTTACACTTACCTGTCTCCTATGTTAAGCTTGACTGTTTATTGATAAGCTACCAAGTGTTGAGCCAGGATTAGTTTATTCAGATTTGACTAGCCCTTATTAGTGATTGTGCTATTAATGCTTGCAGATGGTGCATACCTCCACCTAATAATAATCCACTTTCCTACAATTCAAATCAGTCTCCACTAGCCGGTGCCATACCTTGGACATGGAGAAAAAGGAGCTAAAAGAAGTACCACTTTTGGTGCTCTTGCGAGCAAGTGTGGCCTTAATTGTCATTTTATAATTTATTCATAAGGGGCACGTTAAAGGTTTGATGGACCTTTTTACTCAGTTAAGAGTGTTCCATGGGCACAAACCTTTGTTGTGGTCGGGGCCATAGCGGCCAAGCGTGCTACGCCCCTTCTGTGCTTTACTTTCTTGCATGAGGCCCCAAATTGGGCATGGGGCCTTGGCGAGTCTTGGGCGTGGCGTGCCCTCAGTATTAACTTGGGCAATTTCCCTCCTACCCCTCACTTACCTGGTGAGCCTGTCCTTTTTCTTCTTTTCTCTTCTTTTTGTTCTTTTCCTCATGTTTTTATGTGTGTACATTCAGCAGCCATGTTCTTTCATTTTCCCAGCATGCCTTCTTTTTCCCTGCATGCCTTAGGACCCTTTTTCAAAGTGGCGTCTTTTCTCCATATGTTCCTATGTTTCTTTCCCAATCCAATATGGTGACTTTCTACTTCCTGTTCACCATTTCCTGTTCTTGTGTATACACGGTGAGTGATTCTTGTTCTCCTTGCGCTGCAACACTTCCTTTGGTGGAGATCTTCACTCCTGCTAATTTTTCTCCAGTTATTTTCCTTACCTGTACCAGTTTCTTCCAATAATATTTTTTCCTGTTGGAAGACTCATCTTTTTGTTTCTTTTTGTTCCAGAGAGTTTCTGCTTTAGAGGTTTTTCCCTTTGGTTTTTTTTCCTCCCGGACTCCTTCTGGAGGGCACGGACTGATTTTTGGGCGTTCCTTCCTCGGCAGCACTGTGGCTACCAGAAAGGGCCACCATTACCTTTGCCAAGGCAGAACCTACAAGAATCAAGACCCTTCTGGAGTTCCAGTGGGTCAAAGACATAAACGACAAGTAGCTCATGACAACCTTACTCATAACCCAATTAGCAATAACACAACAAAGTACAATAAACATTTACCAAAGTTTGAGTCAGTAAAGTTCACGCACCACGGCCCATGTGACCATGAATATCCACACCTTTTAGTAAAAGTTAGAATATTTATTCCCCTACTAACAATACTAAAGTCACGTAAAGGAATCTCAATATCAGCTGATAGACATACATAAACATCACAGGTTGACCAAATCAGCAGAAGACCCTTAATTTCACCAAAGCATTTGACATCAAACATTCATGAGAGACATTTCAAATTAATATCAACAACTGAACTAATGAGATAGCATACATTTAGACATTCACAGTTGAGCAAAATCAATCCTTTGATAATAACGATTGTTGAACATGGACACATTAACTAACCATCTAATTGGAATGGCATGATTGGTTTTCATGCAAAAGAAAAGGTCAGACAAAATTAGTTTGGGAACCATCTAGCTATGGCTCTAGCAAAAGGTTGATACCTAGAGAAGAAAGAACAAAAATTTATGACAAACACAATTTCATCTCGTTATACCTCTCCTGAATGGATCAGCAAGCAGAGATTTTCTTTGTCAGCTGGATATCCGACTGGTCAGCATTCGCAGTGGGGAAAGTGAAGGGGACTGGTTCAGCCACAATGGGCTCTAAGTTAGTCGAAACAAATTAGAAGGGCATCATCTAAGAAACTAACACTAACATTATTATCCAATAGCTAAGTATTGGGTTTAAGAAAGGGTATCTAGGACTGCTCTGGATCTCTCTGCAACTCGAACTCTCTCGAACAAATTCTCCTGCTAAGTGTAGTTGGGGTAAATTTAAAATCCAGAAAGTATTTTCTCACATTGTCATTGGTAGGAATATCTGCTGTTTTCAGTTGAACCAATACTTGTTAGTTCTAAAAATCTGTGATATAGTTAGACAGTCTTTCACACGTCGATGTTTGGCTCTTCTTCACCTGTTCCTATCACCAGTTTCCGTTAGGTAACCTTCAGTTGCAATTCACACTCTTGTCAGTGAAGCCATTGTCAAGTCCTAGGAACATTAGCTTCTCACGTGTCAATGATACAATTGTAGAGGTAGAGGGTACATTGTATTACAGCAGACAGTTCTCACAAGAAAGTTAAGACATCATCTAGTTTAACTTTATAAAATTTCAAACTTTTTGGTCAATACTGCGTGAACAATGAACAACTGAAGCTTCTTTCACACAGCAGAAAACTTGCCAAACACTTATTTGGAATGAAACTTAGCATGAGGCTTTGCTGACTAGTCCCAATTCTCAATTACTCTATGCATAATATGTTGAAGCAAATATATATCATTTATATGTAAGTGTGGTCTAGTAGTACATTTTATTCTACATGTGCACTTATTTAAACATTTAATGTAATTTCTTTATTAATGTTGCACACACAATGGTGGCCACTTAGGTGGGCACATTTTTCCAAAACACTTGATTTCTCTATATTAGCCTAATTCATGCAAATTCCTAACAAATTATCAATGCAAATGTATTATTAATTAGTTCAGCTTTCACACTTTCTAAAAACATTAACAAAACAGCACTTTGTTAGTGACCAACATGGCATAATCACATGGAGCATGGGTCAAAATACAAGAAAATGTGCCAAGTCTAGCCTTCTATAACCATTAAAGTGATGAAATGTATGTCGTGTATTGTGCCCCAGAAACGTTTGACTCTGGAACGCAAAACATAAAGATAATTCACACTTAAACCACACTATAACCCACACTCTCACAGCTACATAGAATGATGGAACTTGTAGGCATACTTCTCTTTGCCTCATTTTAAGCTTAAACACAGTTACAAGTAGCATGATATGTGTACCCCTGTGGTTAGCGTGCACAACACTTCCCTTTGGGACCACACTTGAAGCCCACGCTCTTATGGACAAGTGCATCTTACGGTGACCTAAGGTGCTTTTCCACTGAAATGCACTTGTGGGATCTTTGGGGTCAATACAGTAAGATACATGTAACATATTTACATTTGATGCAAAAGCATGAACAAAAAGATTTAAAAGCTGAAAGGCCATGAACATTGCTTTTCCACACACATCCCATCTCCGTGAGAACCTGAACCTGACCACTGACTAACTTCATAAAATGTGCAACCTTCATGAGAAAATTATGCATAGATTTGCTGGATATAGTGAGTTGCGTAAAAGTAACTCATCAGTAGCCTAATCCTGTTTTGATTGAACGGAGCTGTTGATACAAAGCATCTGTTTGTTCAGTGGTGAGATACCATGTGATAGACCAGCAAGGAGATAACTGCGTCAGTAGCAGTTTAAAAACATTGCTTTCTATCTGGTTATAGATAACATTGTGTGCATTGCTCAGCGAGTTCTCAGTGCTTGGAATCGTTAAGCATAACATTCTGCTGAGCATCTGCTGCTGCCGTGGATTGGTTTGGCATCAAGACTCGCAAAGTAAATTGGTGTCATAAACAAAATGTGTCGGCAAAGAACTCTATGCTGTAAAGCTGCGTGATCATTCATGCCGACAGAGACAGACTGGCATGCCTGAGAGGCACACACGTATAAGAAGTATAATTAATTTATAGCACCTGATTCTCTGGTCCTTGTGTCAAGCAAAAGGGAAGGAAAGCATAACGGAAGAAATGATGCGGATTCACATGTCATGCACTGCAAGTAGAAACGTATTTTGAGGGTGATGTGGTGGAACATAACATTTCTCAGGTAGATAGAGTGTGGTTGAGTGAAAAGTAAGGTGGAAGCGAGGTACTAAGGAAAGCAATAGTAGGAGTAATGATCACAAAAAAGCATTTGTGACGCCTGTCATTTTATGTATATTGTTTTTTTCGAAGGGAAATGTGTAGTATTTTATAAGTTCGCGAAATCTGTAAATGTATGAGATGTTTTACCGTGCGGTAGAATGTGTAGTGCGAGAGTTTTCTGAGTGAGCGCGCTTGGATCAGGACAGAAGCCGTTAGAAGATGGCTGCACTACGAAGTAAATTAATATCTGTGAGATGTAGGTGGATCGGGTCAATTATTGGTACTGGCATACCTATACATAGTTAGCTAAGACATTTTACATGTTTTCACTAGTGTAGAGTTTGCAATGGGTGGGGGCAACCACACGTGCTTAGGTCGCACCCTGGAGGTCAACACAGTAACCGCAGACATACTAGATGCTGCCACGCGCGATCACTCAGCCTTTATTCATACAATGGGCCGCACTGGCCCCTCTGGCTGCATGCATGCTACAATGTACTGTAGAGGCTGGGTGACAGTCTACATCCAATTCAACTTTTATTAGTGTGAAAATAAGAAGCTAAGATAATAAATGCATCATGGAACTGATGTGCAGCAGACAAAAACTCTGAGTCCCTGGTTTAGGCCAGAGTCCATATTTCTGGCTGAGATCATTTGAGTCTTGGCTCGTGGGTGGTCATCGCTATTACTTGTTTGAGTTGTTGCTGGTTGGCTCTGAGAGGCTAGTGATCCGACTGATAAGGTGTCTTGGATGGTGATGGGACCGGTATCTTTGGCGAAGGCATCATCGGGCATGTGGTTGTGATTTTCGTTTCGTTCAGGCACAGTTGATCTGACTCTTTTGAATCACGACACGTCCCTGGATACAACATATTCCCATTTTGAACCGTTATCATTGCCCTTTGCACTCTGGTGACTAGAATGGTGACTCTTCATAATCATTCTGTCACCAACACTGACATCAGGTTGCACCACTTTGCAATCTTTGCTGGCTTTTTCGTTTGTAGCACCACTCTTCTCTTCAGTGGCTTGCACGTCGACGATTGCCAGTTACCAGTTTGGCCCGTCTAGAATGATGTCTCGGGCACATCTCCGAATAAGCAGGTCACTTTGAGTACCCCCTTGTGCTGTTGGGTGTCTGGTGGTATGCTCTCAGAAACTGTTGCAGGCAACATTCTGCATCCTTGCCCCCTTGGACTCCAATCCTGAGTGCATGGTTGAATGTATGCATAAATCGCTCCACTTCTCCACTGTCCTGGGGGCCACTGGGGGGTTACCTTCTGGTGCTTTATGTTGAGAATATGTACATATGTCGCAAACTCCTGCCCTGGAACGACAGGCCATTGTCAGTTTTGATGTGATCAGGGAGTACTAGCAGCGTGGATATTTTTTCCAATGCCAACCTGATGTTTCCAAATACTGATGACCTCACTAGCTCCGCTGCAGGATACGTGGTGTGACTGTCAATCAGTAGGACAATGAGTCTGCCATCAGGAAAACTTCTGAAATCCATACTGACAGATGATCATGGGTGTAGGCTCACTTGCTCATAATCACTAGAGCAGCTGGTGGGTCTCCACTTGTGATGGCACATGAATGGTAGTCTCTCACTTTCTCCTCAACCCATTAATCATGTCAGGGAACCACACCTTGTCTCTAAGGCGGGATTTGGTTTTAGTGATGCCTTGGTGCCCCTAGTGGACCAGTTTGAGAACTCAGGCCCATAGACTTTTTGGAATGACAATTTGGTGACCTCGTAGAAAGAGCCCTTCATCACTCACCCTAATCTCATCACAAATCCACCAGGTCTAGGTCATGACTGCTTGTTCTTCAGCTGTGAGTACTCGTGCTCCATCCAAAAAGTTGCACCACTGTCATCTTTGAAGTGCCACTTTCACTTTTGCTGTGCACGTGTCACCTTTTGAATTTCAGCTAAGGAACCTGCTTGTGGACAGGCATCCTCAACGATGATCTTTACAAAGCCTTCTACGCCTTCGTCCTCCCCCATGCTTTCGCTCATTAAAGGTCAGAGGTGCGAGAGGGTGTCAGGAGCCATAATCTGCAGGGTTGTTCACCCTGGCTTGGTATATGACTTTAAACGAGTACTATTGGAGTTGGGCCACCCATATCTTTATCCATGGTGGCCCATTCCAGACAGTGCCGGCATGCAAAGGGACAAGTGGCTTGTGGTCAGTCACAATGTGGAACTTTTGCCGTCAGAAATAAAGATGAAAATGCCGGTACACCTGCCACATCACTAGAGTTTCATGCTCTATCTGGGTGTATCGGGTCTCAGTGTCTGTGAGTGCTCTGCTTGCATATGTGATGGAGACCAACAACCTCTCGCATTTCTTCTGGAGTAGAACCATGCTTAGGCCAATGGGACTTTCATCGACCACTAGTTCAATTCAGCACTTGGGGCTGAAGTAACCCATCATGGCATCATGCAGAAGCTCACTCTTCACCTCCCTGAATGTTTGTGCTGCCCTGCTGTCCCTCTTCCATGGGCAGTTATGCTTGGTCAGAGCCTGCAGTGGTTCTGACAAGGTGGCCGGGTTGGGGATAAAGCACCCAAAGTAGTTGGCAATGATTTTCTCTGCCTGTTATATGCATTCTGTGGGACAGCTGCTCACCTGATGGCCTCCACTTTCTGGAGGTCGACTTGTAGGTCCTCACTTGAGAGGTGCTCACTTGAGAAGCAATACCCAAAGAACTCCACAGTGTTAGTGTAGAAAGAACACGATAGTTGTTAGTCCACATTCTGCTAGGTGTTTAATGGTGGCTTTCTGTCTCAGATGATGCTCTCCCAAGGTGTTCGAGAAGTTGAGGATATTATCACTTACATTGATCACTCCTTGCAGCCCCAACAACATCTGACAAATGGTGTCCTGAAAGACTTTGTCAGCTGAAAGTATTCAAATATTGAGACACCGATATTGGCAGAGGACCACATGGGTCGAGAAGGTCATGATATACCTTCTCACCTTCTTGAGCAGTAACAGGTGGTATCTGGCATTTAGATCAATTTTAGGGAACCACCTGGCTTCATTCAAGTCTTCCATAATCTCATCAACCGTTGGAGTGGTGTGCCGTTTGCTGTGAATGTCTTTGTTGGGCAGCCTCATGTCTACACAAAATGTTATGGCTCCTGGGTTTAGGGAGTATCACAAGGGGTGATACCAATGGAGTCAGTCCTGTTTCTTTTTCATGCCTAGCCATTCCAGTTGTTCCATTTCCTTTTCAACTAGCAGGCATAGGTGAAATTGTACCCTTCTGTGTCACAGGCTATCAGTCGTACAGTTTCATCTATGTGGAAGTTGATCATCATTTCAGGAAATCAAGGTCTTTGAATAACTCTGGGAAGTCAAGCAGGGTGTTGTCTGCATGAGATTGATGTACTTGTCGGGCGAAGAACACCAGTCCTAGGTTTTTGTCATGTGACACCTTAAGTGACTCGTTTCATTACAGGGGAATGTGGCTTGTGTTTTTGTGCCTCTGTTTTCAACTACTACTTCAATCACTGCTTTCAAGGGTATTGGGTCCTTACCTCTGTAAATTCAGATCATGGCTTTTGTGGGTGTGATTTTGGGCCTTGGGACCAGTTTGCAGAACTGGGTTGTGTTAATGTCATTTATGGATGCACCAGTGTCAATGAGGGCAGTGATCTGGACTCCACGAATGTTCACTTTGCACATAGGCAGAGGCCTCTTGCAATGATTTTCTTTGGATTTTTACGACCTCCCTAGCGCTGGAACACCCCACTTGTACACATTATGCCTGGCACAGGCATAATGTGGCACAAGGGGTTATAAAGTGGCACAATGTAAGTAGTGTGCCACATTGCAAATATGGCGTGGCATTTTTCCCCTTCCAATGCCACATTAAAGTTAAAAAAATTATGCTAATGTGGCATTGGAATGGCTCAAGGCCAACATACATCTGGCCCTAAATACTGGTAACACTGAGTGACCACAAGCAATCACCCAGCCTTCTTTCTACCATTGAACCGTGGCCGGCCCTCTGGCTGCATGCTTGCTATAATGTATTATAGAAGCCGGGTGGTACTCTACAACTAGGTGGTGACTACCATCTTTACCCTTTTTGCTGTGTGAATGTTATTGTCCCATAACTGGAGCAAAGCAAGGTTGGTTACTTTATAATAGTGTTATTGTTAGGGTGACTGAAAATCGAGCTGTGCATTGGATGAATTTCCCTTGGGTGCTGTGTAGTAGGCTAATATCCTCATGATTCACTTCAGTCTGTGGAAATGAGCTCCTTGGTTGCAGTGCCATTTGTAGAATGCCTGAAATGTAGATCTGTCATTCCTCCTGGAATGCAATGCAGTTTGTTGGCTTTGTGGTCCATTTAGAGTTTGATGGACATCTGGCAAAATGCTGGAGGTTCTCTCCACTATATTTACAGTACATAGGAACTAATACACCCCACAATCCCACATCCATCAAACTTCAAACAAGTTGATAAGATTCTGTAGGATGTAAGTCAGCATGACAGCTTAGTGCCCTAGTGTCCCTATGATTCCGCAGAGTGAGCTAAATTCCATCATAACCATGGGAATTATGTACTTAGTAGTATGCAGTTTAGCATGGTAATGTGGGACCAAATGTGGTTGCACACAGTTGACTTATTTACCACTCTACTAAATCCATAGTTAAATGGTGGCAAAAATGCAGAAGTGGTATGGAAATTAAGGCCCGTATTTATACTTTTTGACGCTAAATTGCGCTAACGCAGTTTAGCGTCAAAAAGTTTAGCGCCGGCTAACGCCATTCTGAAGCGCCATGCGGGCGCCGTATTTATTGAATGGCGTTAGCCGGCGCTAGCAGACCGGCGCTGCCTGGTGTGCGTGGAAAAAAACCACGTACACCAGGCAGCGCCGGCGTTGGGAAAAATGGCGTTAGGGCGTCTTAAAATGGGGCAAGTCAGGTTGAGGCACCACCCGATTTGCGCCATTTTTAACGACGCCCAGACGCCATTTACATGACTCCTGTCTTAGTAAAGACAGGAGTCATGCCCCCTTGCCCAATGGCCATGCCCAGGGGACTTATGTCCCCTGGGCATGGTCATTGGGCATTGTGGCATGTAGGGGGGCACAAATCAGGCCCCCCTATGCCCAAAAAAAAAAATAAAAAAAAAAAAATTATACTTACCTGAACTTACCTGAATGTCCCTGGGATGGGTCCCTCCATCCTTGGGTGTCCTCCTGGGGTGGGCAAGGGTGGCAGGGGGGGTCCCTGGGGGCATGGGAGGGCAGCTGTGGGCTCATTTTGAGCCCACAGGTCCCTTAACGCCTGCCCTGACCCAGGCGTTAAAAAGAGGCGCAAATGCAGGGTTTTTTGCCCCGCCCACTCCCGGGCGTGATTTTTGCCCGGGAGTATAAATACGACGCATTTGCGTCGCAGTCATTTTTTTAGACGGGAACGCCTACCTTGCATCTCATTAACGCAAGGAAGGCGTTCACGCAAAAAAATGACGCTCATTCCTCATACTTTGGCGCTAGACGCGTCTAACGCCAAAGTATAAATATGGCGTTAGTTTTGCGCCGAATTTGCGTCGAAAAAAACAACGCTAATTCGGCGCAAACGGAGTATAAATATGCCCCTAAATGCTATATGTGGGCTGCTGTGTATATTTACAAGACCCACATCTGTGACCAAAGGGTATGGCTCCAGGCAACCCAGTTGTGTGCTGCCTTGGTTGCAGTTTAAACATCAGTGGAATAGCCCACTGATTTGCCGCATAGGAAATCGTTTTTTGTATTATTATTAACCAGGTAAGTCATCACTAATGTGCCCAGTAATCCCACAAGACTGGGTACTCGATGTTCAAAAGTGGGACATGTTAATTATTAGGAAAATGTATGTATCCAAAGTGAAAAGCGGACAAAAGCTGTTTGTGAGTCACTAGGCCAAGTTACATTACCCACTGAGTAGACTTCAACCTGGCAAAACAATGGAAATTGCTTGAAAATTATGTTCCATATTTTATTAAAATCGAATTCAATGATCAAAGGAAAGTTTAGGTATCAATAGTGGAAACGTTTGTTTTAAAAAAAATTACTTTGTGTTTTCTGCACGCTAGATGCAAGCAGTTCTGCTGTATGCCTTTCCTCAAGTAGCTGTAATGGACACCAATTAGGCATGAAAGCTTGCTCTGCAAAGAATCATATAACTATTTTTTAAAGACAAGAAGGATATTGTAGCTCAAACATTGACGACTTCTATGTGATGAGCCTTATAGGAGCAGCATGAACACATGGTATGATAAAGGACTTAATAGACCAGCGGTCAAACAACAGCAACTATTTAAAGCTAGCTCAGGTTTGGTCGTCATGGTTTTCTTTTGCTGCAATGTCTGAGAAAACAGTCCAAAATCCAGAATATCTTCATGACAGTTTATTCCAACCACAGAAACCTTTAATTGTAATTGTTGGTTTTGACTGCACTGTTGTGCTCTTTTATACTGGTTATGTTTACAGTTATTGGATAGTACTTTGGCTATGGCCCTTATTACAACATTGGCGGTAAATGCTGCCTACCGCCGTGCTGACGGCCACCAACAGACAGTGACCGCAGCGATATACCACTACGGGTATTATGACCCACACAGATAAATCCGCCACTATACAGACACACACAGAAGTCAGCCAGCCCAAAGGTCAGTGATAAACTGGTAGCAAAACCCACAACGTTACGCCAACAGAAATACGCCCACAGCATCATGACCCTCAAATCACTGCGGCGGACATTCAACTGTGGTAAACCATTGGCGGTACATACCACCATGCTCATAATACACACACACTAACAAAACAACACCACATTGGACAATTCAAACTACACACTCCTGACACACATACACACACCACACCCACACACCCACAACACTATAAAACACACACCCACATTACCCACAACTCCTTACAATGAAAAAATATATTGCCAACTGAAAGAGACACAAACCAGGAGCACCCACTGACTCAGAGCCACAGAACACCATCACTTACACCATCCACGCACCTCACAGCACACACCCCAACACAGCACCCTACACACACACTGTTAGAAATGGGTTTTTTGGTTGGCAATCAGGTTGCCCTCTGTCCAAGCAAGAACCCTCACTCTAGTCAGGGTAAGTCACATACAATCCAAATTATCCTGTACCCACCCTCTGGTAGCTTGGAACGAGCAGTCAAGGTTAACTTAGAAGGCAATGTGTAAAGCATTTGTGCAATAAATCATACAATAACACCATATAGCACCACAAAAATACACCACAGTGTTTAGAAAAATATAGAATATTTATCTGGATATTTGTAGATCAACACAATAAAAGATGCAATAAGAACTTGTATGAATATCACTGAAAAGTGATATAAAGGGGGTCATTCCAAGTCTGTCGGGCGGCGGTCGCCGCCCGCCAAACTTACCCCGCCAATTGGCCGCTCCGCGGTCAAAAGACCGCAGGGGCCATTCAGACTTTCCCGCTGGGCTGGCGGGCGCCCGCCAAGGAAGCACCCGCCGGCCCTGCGGGAAAGGCCCTGCAACACAGAAGCCAGCTCCGCAGTTGCACCCGTCGCGATTTTCACTGTCTGCTATGCAGACAGTGAAAATCATGCTGGGGCCCCACGACACCCGTTCCTGCCATCCTGTTTCTGGCGGTGAAAACCGCCAGAAACAGGCTGGCGGGAAGGGGGTCGGAGTCCCCATGGCGGCGCTGCTTGCAGCGCCGCCGCCGCCATGGAGGATTCTCCCAGCCAGGGCTAATCCGGCGGGAAACCGCCGGACCCGGCTGGGCGACCGCGGCTGTCGGAATTCCACATGAAGCACCGCCAGCCTGTTGGCGGTGCTTCCGTGGACAGCCACCCTGGCGGTCTATGACCGCCAGGGTTGGAATGAGGGCCAAAGTGTCTTAAGTCTTTAAAACGCAAACAAAGTCTCTTTCAAGCACAAAGTACCTGGTTTGGAGTGGAAAATCACTGCAGAGGGCTGCAAAGGAAGAGATGCGTGGAAAAATGGTGTGTGCGTCAGTTTCGCCCCTTCACACACGGACTTGTGTTGTTATTTTTCACTCGGGGAAGACGTGTGCCATTTTCCAGCATGCGGGCCGACTCCTTCTATGGTTCGCGGGATTACCAGATGTCCCAGGGTCTGTGCGTGGATTCCTAGGCTTGTTATCCGGCTGCGCGTCGTTCCGGGAGGCTGTGTGTGGAATTTTCTTTCTCACTGCAGGCATTGCGTCGATTTCCTCTCTGGAAGTCCGGCGGCATTGTCCATGCGAGGCTGTGCATCGAAGTTCCGGTCGCCCCGCAGGCGTCGCGTCGGGCAGCGTCAGCGTGCAGAGATTTTCTTACAGCGGAGAAAGCTGTGCATCGAATTTTTCGGCGCACGAGTCCAAATGAAAAAAGAGAAGTCTTTTTGGTCCTGAGACTTCAGGGAACAGGAGGCAAGCTCTATCCAAGCCCTTGGAGAGCACTTTGGCAGCCAGGCAAGAGTTCAGCAAGGCAGCAGGCCAACAGCAAGGCAGCAGTCCTTTGTAGAAAGCAGACAGGTGAGTCCTTTGAGCAGCCAGGCAGTTCTTCTTGGCAGGATGCAGGTTCTGGTTCAGGTTTCTTCTCCAGCAAGTGTCTGAGGTGGTAGGGCAGAGGCCCTGTTTTATACCCAAATGTGCCTTTGAAGTGGGGGAGACTTCAAAGAGTGGCTTAGAAGTGCACCAGGTCCCCTTTCAGTTCAATCCTGTCTGCCTGGCTCCCAGTAGGGGGTGTGGCAGTCCTTTGTGTCAGAGCAGGCCCTCCACCTTCTCAGCCCAGGAAGACCCATTCAAAATGCAGATGTATGCAAGTGAGGCTGAGTACCCTGTGTTTGGGGTGTGTCTGAGTGAATGCACAAGGAGCTGTCAACTAAACAATCCAGACGTGGATTGTAAGGCACAGAAAGATTTAAGTGTAGAGAAATGCTCACTTTCTAAAAGTGGCATTTCTAAAATAGTAATATTAAATCCAACTCCACCAGTCAGCAGGATTTTGTATTACCATTCTGGCCATTCTAAATATGACCTTCCTACTCCCTTCAGATCAGCAGCTGCCACTTCAACAATGTGTGAGGGCAGCCCCAATGTTAGCCTACGAAGGAAGCAGGCCTCACAGTAGTGTAAAAACGAATTTAGGAGTTTTACACTACCAGGACAAGTAAATATACAGGTACATGTCCTGCCTTTTACCTACACAGCACCCTGCTCTAGGGGTTACCTAGGGCACACATTACAGGTGACTTATGTGTAGAAAAAGGGGAGCTTGAGGCTTGACAAGTACTTTTAAATGCCACGTCAAAGTGGCAGTGAAACTGCACACACAGGCCTTGCAATGGCAGGCCTGGGACAAGGTAAAATGGCTACTTGAGAGTGCTGCAGGCCCACTAGTAGCATTTAATCTACAGGCCCTAGGCACATACAGTGCACACTACTAGGGAGTTATAAGTATATTAAATAGTCCAATTGGGTATGATCCAAAGTTACCATGTTTAAAGGGATAGAGCATGTGCACTTTAGCACTGATTAGCAGTGGTAAAGGGCGCAGAGTCTAAGAGCCAGCAAAAAAAGAGTCCAAAAAGTGGAGGGAGGCAGGCAAAAAGTTAGGGGTGACCACCCTAAAGCATGTCAGGTCTAACATGTGTCCCCCCCAGCTGAAAGTGGGGAGAGCTACCCGACCTCCTGGGAGCTCTCATCGCTAAGGCGGAAGTATCTGGAGAGACCATCAGTGTTGGCGTGGTCAACCCCTGGGCGATGCTCCACCGTAAAGTCCATCCCCTGTAGGGAAATGGACCACCGCAAGAGTTTTGGACTCTCACCCCTCATCTGCATGAGCCACCTGAGGGGCCTGTGGTCTGTCTGAACCCGGAAGTGAGTCCCAAACAGGTAGGGTCTTAGCTTCTTCGGTGCCCAGACCACAGCAAATGCTTCTCTCTCAATAGCACTCCACCTTTGTTGCCGTGGTAATAGTCTTCTGCTAATAAAGACTACTGGTTGGTCTGAGCCCTCCTCATTAAGCTGTGCTAGAACAGCCCCTATGACATGCTCTGAAGCGTCTGTTTGCACAATCAATTCCTGGGAGTAGTCAGGGGCCTTGAGCACGGGGGCAGTGCACATGGCTTCCTTCAGAGAATCAAAGGCTTTCTGACAAGCCTCTGTCCAATTCACCAACCTAGGTTGTTTCTTGGAATTGAGTTCTGTCAAGGGGGATACAATGGTACCATAACCCTTGACGAATCTGCGGTAGTATCCAGTGAGGCCCAAAAAGGCTCTCACCTCAGTCTGTGTTCCAGGTGGTTGCCTGGCCTTGATAGTCTCAATCTTGGCCTGGAGTGGCTGCACCTTGCCACCACCTACTAGATGTCCCAAGTACACCATGGAACCCTGCCCAATCTGGCACTTACTAGCCTTGATAGTCAGGCCTGCCTGTTGCAGAGCCTGAAGCACCTCCTTGAGGTGGAGCAGGTGTTCCTCCCAGCTGGAACTGTAGACAGCTATGTCGTCCAGGTAAGCTGCACAGAAGGCATCTTTACCAGCCAGGACCCCGTTAACCAACCGTTGGAAGGTAGCGGGGGCATTTTTCAGCCAAATGGCATCACCCGGAATTGGTAATGGCCATTGGGGGTGGAAAATGCGGAACTTTCTTTAGCCCCCTCAGTCAGGCCGATCTGCCAGTACCCTGAAGTAAGATCGAATGTACTCAGGAACTTGGCAGCACCTAGCCTGTCAACGAGCTCATCAGCTCGGGGGATGGGATGAGCATCAGTCTGGGTGACTGAGTTGAGACCCCAGTAGTCCACACAGAACCGGAGTTCTAGCTTTGCACCTGAGGCAGTAGCCTTAGGAACCAATACTACAGGGCTGGCCCAGGGACTACTGGATTTCTCAATAACCCCTAAAGTCAACATCTTGGAGACCTCCTCCTTGATGCTGGCCTTCACCTTATCCGACAACCTGTAAATTGTGTTCTTCACAGGACGACTGTCACCTGTGTCAATGTCATGAACACAGAGGTGGGTTAGTCCAGGAGTAAGGGAGAACAGGGGGGAGAACTGCTCTAACAGCTCATAGCAGTCTCCTCTCTGGGTTAGAGTCAGGGAGTCAGAGAGAATGACACCCCCCCCCCACTGACCCATCCCCTTCTTTGACAGCGAGGAGGTCGGGGAGATGTTCACTCTCCTCTTCCATGCCCTCATCTGTGACTAGGAGCATACTGGCCTCAGACCTCTCAAAGTGAGGTTTGAGCTGGTTGTGATGGAGGACCCTTAGGGGGTGCCTAGGGGTCTTGAGGTCCACTAGGTAAGTGGCCTCCCCTTTACGCTCCTTGATCTCAAAGGGGCCAGTCCAGCGGTCCTGGAGATCCCTGGGCTCTACTGACTCCATCACCCAAACTTTGTCTCTAGGTGAAAACTCAACTAGAATGGCCTTCTGGTCATACCACTCCTTCATCACCTCTTGACTGGCCTCGAGGTTACTCTGGGCCTGCTTCCAGAAGCGTTGGGTTTGGTTGCGGAGGGCCAGCATGTAGCTGACCACATCCTGTGGAGGTGACTTGGGAGCTTTCTCCCAGCCCTCCTTAACAATGCTTAGGGGTCCCCTGACAGGGTGACCATAGAGAAGCTCAAGGGGGCTGAACCCCACACCTTTCTGGGGCACCTCTCTGTAAGAAAACAACAGGCAGGGTAAGAGGACGTCCCACGTATGCCTCATCGCATCAGTCAGGCCACCAATCATGCCTTTCAGGGTCTGGTTAAATCTCTCAACAAGCCCATTGGATTGAGGATGATAAGGGGTGGTAAACCGGTAGGTCACCCCACACTCATCCCACATGGACTTCATGTATGCAGACATGAAGTTTGTGCCCCTGTTCGACACGACCTCCTTAGGGAATCCCACACGGGTAAATATTCCCAACAGGGCTCTGGTCACCACCGGTGCAGTCACTGTTCTCATAGGGATTGCCTCTGGATAGCGGGTGGCATGGTCCACCAAAACCAGGATAAACCTGTTGCTCAAGGCAGGTTCGGGGTCCAAGGGACCAACAATGTCAATGCCCACCCTTTCAAAGGGGGTGCCAGTGACTGGGAGTGGGAGCAGGGGAGCTTTAAGCCATTTCCCTGTCTTCCCACTAGCCTGGCAGGTGGGGCAAGCTCTGCAGAAGTTATCTGAGGCTGTCCTCATTCTGGGCCAATAGAAGTGGGTGTCAAGCCTGTTAAAGGTCTTGTCTGGGCCCAGGTGTCCTGCCAGGGGGGTGTTGTGAGCCAGGCCCAGTAGGAAGTTCCGGTAACACTGGGTGACCACCAACACACGGGGTGCCCCAGGACCTGGAACCTTACGCTCACTGTAAAGGATATAATTCTCCCAGTAAATATGGTGAGCGCCAGAGGCGTCACCTGCTGCTTGGGCTGTGGCCTGTTGCCTCAGACCCTCAAGGGTGGGGCATTCCTTCTGCGCCTTGCAGAATGCTGCCCTGGTTCCCCCCCTCTACTTGCCAGCCAGCAAGTTCAGGTAGGGTACCCAGGTCAGCTATGTCCTCCCCAGTTGGCTCAGGGGCCTCCTCCTCCTCAGGGGCCTCGTCCACCACCGTGGGAACATTTGAGGCGGGTTTCCCGCGCCTCTTGCCCTTCCTCTTTGCAGCTGTCTGGGCCATCTTTCCAGGCTCCAGACGCCCTTGACTCCCTTCCCGGGCAGCCATGGACTGTGTGGTCATGCAGACCCACTCAGGTAACCCTAACATCTCCAGGTGAGATCTGAGCTCTACTTCTTTCCAAGCAGTATGCTCAAGATCATTGCCTAACAGACAATCTACAGGCATGGCAGGACTCACAGCTACTTTCAGAGTACCAGAGACCCCCCCCCACTCAAAGGGAACCAGAGCCACCGGTAGGTGACTATCACGATTGTCAGCGACTATGAAACTGCACACACAGGCCTTGCAATGGCAGGCCTGGGACAAGGTAAAGGGGCTACTTGAGTGGGTGGCACAACCAG
Source organism: Pleurodeles waltl (assembly GCF_031143425.1). Classification (NCBI taxonomy): domain Eukaryota; kingdom Metazoa; phylum Chordata; class Amphibia; order Caudata; family Salamandridae; genus Pleurodeles; species Pleurodeles waltl. The sequence continues at coordinate 2,222,311 of NC_090437.1, read as the reverse complement.
TGCTGCAGGCCCACTAGTAGCATTTAATCTACAGGCCCTAGGCACATACAGTGCACATTACTAGGGACTTATAAGTATATTAAATAGTCCAATTGGGTATGATCCAAAGTTACCATATTTAAAGGGAGAGAGCATATGCACTTTAGCACTGGTTAGCAGTGGTAAAGAGCCAGCAAAAACAGAGTCCAAAAAGTGGAGGGAGGCAGGCAACATGTTAGGGGTGACCACCCTAAAGCATGTCAGGTCTAACACACACCCTCACACATACCACTCACACTACACCCATGGCAGCACAAATACACCCCAGGCTCTCAGAGGAGGACCTAAGGGTCATGGTGGAGGAAATCATCCGGGTAGAGCCACTGCTATTCGGATCACAGGTGCAGCAAACATCCATTGCTAGGAAGATGGAGCTATGGCAGAGAATCGTGAACAGAGTCAACACCGTGGGACAGCACCCAAGAACAAGGGATGACATCAGGAAGAAGTGGAACGACCTACGGGGGAAGGTGCGTTCCGTGGTTGCAAGACACCAGGTAGCTGTACAGAGGACTGGCGGTGGACCCCCACCTCATCCCCCACAACTAACAACATAGGAGGAGCAGGTCTTGGTGATCATGCATCGTGAGCGTCTCGCAGGAATAGCAGGAGGACTGGACTCTGGTAAGTCAACTCTTTACTACTTTCACCCCACTACCTGCAAGCCATCACAAACACCTACCCCTACCCTCACCCCCATCACCCCACCATCACAACCCACCCATCCCAATACCAAGCCCTGCATGCAACATTAATGCATGTACCCCCATCACAGACCTGCATGGACACCCATCACCACAGCATGCACACTAGTGACAATCACTTAGCCAACAAAATCTCAACTCACACAAGCCAAAGCTGCCTTGCTAATAACAACCATAGAGGGAAACATATCCAGCCACAAGATGGCCCATACAGATACAATAACACTGCATTTACATCCCCACAGGACCCCCAATCAATGTCACCGGAGAGGAGGTGCCACCAACATCCACTGCAGAAGGAGAACCACCCTGCAGACGGTCCCTGCGATCCAGGCAAAAGCCAGGACCCCACCAGGAAATAAGACTCTCCTGATTGTAACCGTTGTGTCCCACTCTGTCACCCTGTCCACCTTGAACTGCCATTGTTCCACTTCCTATGCCCCCTTGGACAATTTACCTGTAATACAAATTGGCTGGACTCTACCCTGGACTTTCCTCCATCAGCAACCCAGCCCATTGCAATACCCCTCCACGTATTAGCACCAAAATAAACTCCCTTGGAACAAATGCAATATGGAGTCTGTCAATTGACTGAAATATGTATTTGTATACCAAGCTGCAAACATTGCATTTCTAATCTACTGTAATAGTAATATAGGTATAACCTGTAGTGGGCAGTAGTAAACACACCAGGAGCCAGAGTGGGGCACAGAGATCTGAAAATAGAGATGCCAAAGAGTATAGTAAGTGGCCATAGACATAGGGAAATTAGGCTGCCATGTTCAATGTCAAACACACAAATTCGATGGAAGGTGAGGTTACAGTGTCTTACCTGTGTGTCACTGGAAGTACTGTTGAATGAGTGTACGTCTGTTGTCCATATCTTCTTCCTTGGCCTCCTCTTCGTCACCGTCCACAGGCTCCACCGCTGCCACAAGACCATCTCCAGGCTCATCCTCCTGCAGAAAAGGCACCTGGCGTCTCAAGGACAGGTTGTGCAACATACAACATGCAACGATGATCTGGCACACCTTTTTGGGTGAGTAGTACAGGGATCCACCTGTCAGATAGAGGCACTGGAATCTGGCCTTCAGGAGGCCAAAGGTTCTTTCAATTATCCTCCTTATTCGCCCATGTGCCCCATTGCAACGTTCCTCTGCCCTAGTCCTGGCATTCCGCACTGGGGTCAGTAGCCATGAGAGGTTGGGGTAACCAGAGTCACCTTTACATATCGAGGGATACCTGTTAGCCAAACACTCACCCTTAGGGCCAAATCTACACCAATATACCTACATCAACAAGGCGGGGACCATGGGCTCACCTATTAGCCACACCGGTGCCTCTGGAGTTGCTACATCACATATGAAATGACGCTATTCCTCAAGATAAAGGCATCATGCACAGAGCCATGATACTTGGCATTCATATGGGAGATGTACTGGTCTGCCAAACACACCATCTGCACATTCAGAGAGTGAAAGCTTTTTCTATTTCTGAACACTTGTTCATTTGTCCGGGGTGACAAATGTAATATGTGTACCATCAGAGGCACCAATGAAGTTGGGGATATGTCCCAGGGCATAAAAGTCAGCCTTCATTGTGGTTAAATCATCCACCAGGGGGAATACCATGTAGCTGCGCATGTGTTTCAGCAGGGCAGACAACACCTTGGTCAGCACGTTTGAGACATCCCTGATGCCATGGCCACTGTTGCTTGGAAGGAACCACTTGCCAGGAAATGAAGCACTGACAGGACCATCACTAGAGGAGGGATACCTGTGGGCTGACGGATAGCTGAAATCAGGTCTGGCTCCAATTGGGAACACAGTTCTTGAATTGTGGCCCTATCAAGTCTGTAGGTCAGGATAATGTGCATGTCCTCCATTGTCGCCAGGTCCACCAGGGGTCTGTTACCAGGGGATTTCTCCATCTCCTATTCATCCTCAGTGGTTGAAGTCTAGAGAAAAAAACGGTGAGCAGAGAGTCATATTCACACATATGTTATAATAAAATGCATTTCTTCCTTTACAGAAACAGTATGTGAAATCGAGTCAGTTGATGTGCCAATGTCTGCTGTGACACAGTTAGGTGTAATGGCCTGTGCCCCCCTGAAATGGCGGCTGCCTGACCTGTGAAGAGAAACAAGTGGAAATGAGGTAATTCCACTGGTGTTGTGCGAGTTGCGGTCGGCGGTCGATGACCGCCCACAACTTCACATTGGTTATCATTGGGCCCTATGGGTTCCAGGAGCCAATGGCGATGTACGCCAGCAGTGATGATACGCACCGCCGCGGACGTGACCACCATTTTCTATCTGCTCACTCACTTGCTACCTGACCTTCAACAGAAGAGGACCTACACTGCAAGTGGTACTGTGACCTGTGTCTGGAAGAAACAATGGCTCGAGTGTCTGGGGAAAGGGCCCCCGCATTCATTTCGGAGGAATTGGAGAGACTGGTGGATGGGGTCCTACCCCAGTACACTTTACTTTATGGTCCTCCAGACAAACAGGTGAGTACACTGTGAGCATGATGAGTGGGCCATGAATGTGGGGATTGCTGTGTGTGTAAGCCTCATGTGGGGAGGGCTGAGGGGTCCTGAGCAGAGTGCTGCATGTCTGGTGGTCAATGTCTGTGCGTAAGGGGATGGGAGGTATATTGTGGGCCATGAGTGTAACAGTCCGGACGATGTGAATAATCCCTTTTATGCTGTATTTTTTCTGTAGGTCAGCGCCCATCAGAAAAAGGGTATTTGGCATGCCATCGCCAAGGAGGTGTGGACCCTGGAGGTCTTTGACAGGCAGAGCACCCACTGCTGCAAGCGGTGGGAGGACCTGCGCCGATGGGCGAGGAAGACGGTGGACGCCCAGCTGGGGCTGGCCACCCACAGAGGAAGGGGTGCCTGTCATCCCCTTACACCCCTGATGTTCCGCATCCTGGCGGGGGCCTATCCGCCATGTCCTGCATCACAGCAGCCACAAGGTGGCAAGTACAGATTCACAATTATGACTTTGCGCCTTTTAAAGTTTTACCTGGGTGGGGGATGTGGGTGCCCCTAGGCCAGGGAGAACTGGCAGGGTAGGTCCCTTGTTGGGCATAGTGTTAGTGGCTATCTACTACTGGGCATGGTCCTGTTGGTTCCAGGTGTGCAGTTAATGGCGTTAGGCAATGTACACCATGGGCTGGGGACTGGTATTGTAACTGGTAGTGCATGGCCTAGTGAATAGGGCTGATCTCTGTGTGTTGTGTACGCCAATGGTAGAGTTGTTGCTGGCATTGACCAAGTGTATCCTCAGTCTCTCCCCCCCTTTTTGTTTTGTCACCCTGTCCTTGTGTGCATTAGCATCATCTGGCGGAGCAGCGGAGGCACTGACGACGAAGGGAGCTGCATTCCACATGGGCCTGGAGGCCAAATCCACTGACAGTGATGGCACCAGTGGGACGGAGGGCGAGGGGAGCACCACAACGGAGACATGAGGGGACACTACTGACAGTGACTCCTCCGACGATGGAAGCTCCCTGGCGGTGGCAGACACCTCTGTGCCCAACCCAACAACAGGTACAGCCACCACCCCCGTACCAGCTCCGCCCTTCCAGCTGCCCCTCAGCGTGTTTCCCGTGCCCGCTCACCCAGGAGAGTGGGCATCTCCTTCGCCCCCGGCACCTCAGGCCCTGCCCCAGTCAGCCCTGCTGCCCTCAGTGAGGAGACTATTGACCTCCTGAGATCCCTCACTGTTGGGCAGTCAACTATACTGAATGCCATTGAGGGTGCTGAAAGGCATTTGCAACAAACAAATGCATACCTCGAGGTCATACACTTTGGCGTGGTGACCTAACAGATAGCATTCCAGGCTCTGGCTTCCGCACTGATGCCAGCCATTGTCCCTGTCTCCAGCCTCCCCCTCCAACTTCCTCTGCCCAGTCCCAGTCACAGTCCCAATCCTCTCAACCCCAACCCATCCCAAGCACACCTTCAGACCAGCAATCACCCAAATCAACACATAGAAGTAGCTCAGGCAAACACAAGCACCACACTTCATCTCACAGGCACTCACACAAGCACTATCCCTATGCAGACACACCAACATCCACTGCCTCCACTGTGTCCCCTCCTCCTCCTCGTCCACCTTCTCCCAGTAGCGTCTCCACTCACACCTGCATGCACTACATCCTCATCCACTACTTCCATCACCATCCCGCCTATCACAACACGCCCCTCACGGGCAGTCACCATCTCCACATCCATGCACACGTCCCCTGTGTCCTCTCCCACTGTGTCTGTGACCCCTCCTCCCAAAGTACACAAATGCAAGCACACACCCACCCAACAGCCATCCACCTCACAACAGCATTCAGCCCATGCACCTGCACCCAAACACAACAGACTGACATCTCCTACAACCACTCCCTCTTCCTCCACTTCCAAACCTTCAACCTCTTCCCACCCCAGTGTCCCTAAGAAGCTTTTCCTCACCAACATTGACCTCTTCCCTACCCCTCCCCCCATCCTTCACCTCGGGCCAGGGTGTCCAGAACCCAGCCCAGCACCTCAGCCACCCAGTCCACGTCTGCTGTGGTTTCAGCTGTTGTGAGAGGCTCCAAGGAGGCACCCGTCAACCCAGCCAGTGTGCCGCCTGCCAAGCCCAAGAAGGTTCTGCCACCTGGCAAGGGCAAGAAGGGTACAGCATCTAGCAAGGGGAAGAAGGAACAACCAACCAGCAAGGCCAAGTCAAAGACTCCAGCTGTCAGAAGCAAGGAGGCACCACCATCTGCCAAGGGCAGGAAGGGGCACAGAACACCAGCCATGGCACTTCAGCCGTCCAAGGCTGCAGGTGAAGGCCTGGAGGCTACCACCACAACCTCCAGCACCGCCACCTGCACCGAGGCCAGCACCGCCACCTGCACCGTGGCCAGCCCCGCCACCTGCACCGCGGCCAGCACTGTGGCCAGCACCGCCACCTGCACCACCACAAGCAGCACCACTGCCAGCAGCAGCAGCCCCAGTGGGCAGCTGTCCGAGGCTGCAGGTAAGGGCCTAGAGGCTACCACCACAACCGCCAGCACCGCCACCTGCACCGCAGCCAGCACTGCCTCCTGCACTGCGGCCAGCACCACCACCTGCACCACCGCAAGCAGCACTACTACTAGCAGCAGCAGCCCCAGAGGGCAGCCGTCTGAGGCTGCAGGGGTAGGACTAGAGGCTACCATCACCACTGACAGCACCTCCACCTGCAGCGCAACTGACATCCACTGAGCAGCTATCACTGCTGGAGAGCAGTGTGTAGTGGTGACTACATGGGCTGAAGTGCGTCCTGGCCCATGCAAAAGCTGTTGTTGTGACACCCAGGTGAGAGACTGTGACCTTGCACTCCAAAACAGGATGCAAAGCCCCCTTCAGAACCAGTGGAAGAAGGCATCTACTCACTGCAGCATTGCCAGGATGAAGCACACTGGACTCAAGGCCCCCTCCAGAACCAGTGGAAGAAGGCATCCACTCAGCCCCTCCTTGCCAGGATGAAGCACACTGGGCACAAGGCCCCCTCCTAAACCAGTGGAAGCAGGCATCCACTAGAGAGACTGTGGCTTTGCACTTCCCAAGACCAAGCAGTGGGCAAAGCACCCACTTGAGAGACTGTGGTCTTGCACTCACCAGGACCAAGCAGTGGGCAAACTACCCACTTGAGAGACTGTGGCTTTGCACTCCCCAGGACCAAGCAGTGGGCAAACCACCCACTTGAGAGACTGTGGCATTGCACTCCCCAGGACCATGCAGTGGGCAAACCACCCACTTGAGAGACTGTGGTCTTGAATTCCCCAAGACCAAGCAGTGGGCATGGAGCCCCCTCCAGGAGCTGTGGTGTTGTACCATCTTTTGGCTGAGGTGCCCCCCCATTCCCCATCCCCCTGAGGTGCCTGTGTGTTTTTGACCTGATGCCCCTGCAGTGTTTTCTCCGTACTGAGGCAGTAGTCAAGTGAGGGCTTGGCCTATGTGTTTTGGCCCAGTGGGCATTTTGTATATTTTGAAAATGTTGTACATACTGTTTTGCTTTCTGAACGTATTTCTAATTATTACTAATATTATACTCATTTGACTCCATTCCTTTTGTCCTTGCTTTATTACTGAGGGTTACGGGGCGTATATGTAATGTTGTAGCATGTGTCTGTGTGTATGGTGTTGGGGTTGGGGTGTTGTGTGTTGCGTGTTGCGTGTGTGTGTCACTCTCTTTTTCCTCCACCCCTTGTGTGCTAGGTGCAGTACTCACCGTGGTTGTCATCGCCGGCGTTCATGCTCCTGGTATATGAGAAGATACACCAGCATGGGGAAAACATGCAACTCAGGCTCCATGGTATCCAGGTTCTTCCTTGAGTGTCGAGAGGTGAGTGGTTTCCCTTCAGAGTACTGTTTCTGCAGTGCTTTTGATGGTGTTGGTACTGCCCCGGGAAAGCTGGCGGATGGGCGGGTTGTAATGCTGTGGGCGGTACATTGTCTTCTGCATGGCTGTTGGTGGTCACTCCTGCGGCATTTGTTGCTACCACTGTGGCGGTCAGAGTGTTAAAGTGGCTGTATGTGTTGCCAGTTTCCGCTAAATTCATGATTCCATTTTTTTTATCGCCAGCCTCTTGTCGGTGTTACCGCTGCTTTAACACCGACCGCCAGGGTTGTAATGAGGGCCAAATGTCTTATTATACTCTGTATAATCATAAACATTTAATATGATGCTTAACCACTTCTGTGCAGCGGACGTAATGGTTACGTCCTGCGGCATAGGGCTCCTGTGCCATAGGGCTCCTGTGCCGAGGACGTAACCATTACGTCCTTGGCCTGGAGCCTGGAGGGAGCGCTAGCGCTCCCTCTTTGGGGTTCCCTCCCACCTCCCCAGGCAGGCATGGAAAAAGAAGTCCTTTCCCTTCCACCCCCCCTGTGACACCAGTGCACAATCGCGCGCTGACCTCACAGAGGCCCCTCTCCCATCGCGCTGGAAGCTTAGCTTCCAGTGCGATCGGAAGAGAAATGCTAAAGCATTTCTCTTCCGATCATGTGATGGGGGTCTGAGAGGCTTCAAAGGGAAGGAAATTAATTTCCTTGCCTTTGAAGTCTCTCAGAGCATTTTAGCAGCCGGATTGTGAAGCGATCCGGCTGCTAAAATGCCCACTAGACACCAGGGATATTATTTTTTAGGAAATTGGCATAAGGGGAGTGACCCCTTGGGGCGATTTTTTTTCAAGGCCTTTTCTGCCCCCCCTGGGGGCAGATGGTCCTAGTACTAGGCCCATCTGCCCCGGGGGGGGGGGGGGGGGCAGAAACCTCTAGGCACCAGGGATCTTTTTTTTTTGTTTTGTTATTTTTTCTTTTGTTTTTTAGAGGTGGGGAGCGACCCCTTAGGCAAGGGTCGCTCCCCTGGGGGGAAATTATATTTAGGCCATTTCTGCCCCCCTTTGGCAGAAACCACTAGAAGCCAGGGATTTTTTTTTCTAACACGAATTTCACACAAGGGGAGTGACCCTTTAGGCAAGGGTCACTTCCCGGTGAGGCAAATTTATTTCAGGCCATTTCTGCCTCCCTGGGGGGCAGATCAGCCTATTTTAATTAGGCCGATCTGCCCCGAAGGGGTCAGAAACCACTAGGCACCATGGATTTTTTTGTTGTTGTTGTTTTACAGACGGGGAGCGACCCCTTAGGCAAAGGTCGCTCCCCTGGGGGGGGGGGAATTGTATTTAGGCCAGGCTGATTTTTGCTATACCAATCTGCCCCCAAGGGGGGAAGAAACCACCAGACACCAGGGATCTTTATTTTTTTTGTGAAAATTTCACACAAGGGGAGCGACCGCTTAGGCAAGGGTTGTTCCCCTGGGGGACACATTTATTTTAGGCCATTTCTGCCCCCCCACCCCGGGGGCAGATCGGCCTATTTTAATTAGGCCGATCATCCCCCAAGGGGGGCAGAAACCACTAGGCACCAGGGATTTTTTGTTGTTGTTGTTTTACAGATGGGGTGCGACCCCTTAGGCAAGGGTTGCTCCCCTGGGGGGCAGACCGGCCGATTTTTACTACACCAATTTGCCCCCAAGGGGGGCAGAAACCACCAGGGATCTTTATTTTTTTGTGTCAATTTCACACAATGGGAGCGAACCCTTAGACAAGGGTCATTTCTGGGGGGCAAATTTATTTTAGGCCATTTCGGCCCCCTTGCGGGTAGATCAGCCTATTTTTATTAGGCCGATGGGGGCAGAAACCACTAGGCACCGGGGATTATTTTTTTGCGCCAATTTCACGCAAGGGGAGCGACCCCTTAGGCAAATTTATTTTAGGCCTTTTCTCCTCCCCTTGGGGGCAGATTGGCCTATTTCTATTAGGCCGATCTGCCCCCAGGGGGCAGAAACCACTTTGGCACCAGGGATTGGTGTGTGTGTATGTGTTTGTTTTGTTTGGGGAGGCAGCCCCTTGGGCAAGGATCGCTCCACATGGGGACACATTACTGCTGGCCATATCTGCCCCCATTGGGGGCAGATTGGCTTATTTTTGGAAGGCCCATCTGCCCCCAAGGGGGGCAGAAATCCCACCAGAGACCAGGGAAGTTTTTTTTTTAAAATAAGAGCCACCCTAAATAAATGGGGACAAAGTTGTTCTGCCCACCAATGGGCTGATGGTGCAATTAACCCCTTATCCAAACCCTGGGGGGGAGGGGCAGAAAATCTACTAAGTGCCAGGGAATTAAAAAAAAAAATAGTGAGGTGGTGGTTATCAACCAGTATGGGCCTGGTTATGCCCACACCCTAACTGAAGGGGGTGACAGTCTTTCAGCTCTCCCCCACACACTAAAACATCTTATCCCAAGGCAAGCAAGAGGACATTTGATTATTTTGGGTTTTCGTTTTACATTTGGACCATGAGAGCTTGGCTAACTCTGAAAATCGTCCCACTTGAAATTGTGAGGGCTGCACTTTATGGACTTTGGGACGCTGCCATGTAGAAAAATCCACAAGACCTAGACACATCTGAAAACTAAACAGCTACGTGATTCCAGGGTGGTATGCTTCACAGCCACCCGCACCATTTTCTTACCCACAATGCCCTGCAAACCTCCAACTTTGCTGGAAATCACAAATTTTTCCCACATTTTTGTGATTGAACCTTCCGGAATCTGCAGGAATCAACAAAATTCCTACCACCCAGCATTGTATCATCTATACTGATACAAATTCTGCTGCACTTGTCAACCTAAAAATGTTTTTTTTTTTTCAAACTGCCCTTTTGGACCCGCTTTGGTTCCCCCTCAATTTCAACATGTTTTTGGCTCTTCCCTGTCACAAGCACTTGGCCCACCTACACAAGTGAGGGATCATTTTTATCGGGAGACTTGAGGGAGCTCTGGGTGGAAGGAAATTTGTGGCTCCTCTCAGATTCCAGAACTTTCTGTCACCGAAATGTGAGGAAAAGGTGTTTTTTTGGCCACATTTTGAGGTTTGCAAAGGATTCTGGGTAACAGAACCTGGTGACAGCCCCACAAGTCACCCCATCTTGGATTCCTAAAAGGTGTCTAGTTTTCAGAAATGTGCAGGTTTGGTAGGTTTCCCTAGGTGCCGGCTGAGCTGGAGGCCAAAATCCACAGCTAGGCACTCTGCAAAAAACAGGTCTGTTTTCTTTGGGAAAATGTGATGTGTCTACGTTGTGTTTTAGGCCATATCCTGTTGCAGGCGTTAGGCCTACCCACACAAGTGAGGTACCATTTTTATCGGGAGAATTGGGGGAACGCTGGTGTAAGGAAATTTGTGGCTCCTCTCAGATTACAGAACTTTCTGTCACCGAAATGTGAGGAAAAAGTGTTTTTTGGGCCAAATTTTTAGGTTTGCAAAGGATTCTGGGTAACAGAACCTGGTGAGAGCCCCACAAGTCAAACCATCTTGGATTCCCCTAGGTGTCTAGTTTTTAAAAATGTGCAGGTTTGGTAGGTTTCCCTAGGTGCCGGCTGAGCTAGAGGCCAAAATCCACAGCTAGGCACTCTGCAAAAAACAGGTCTGTTTTCTTTGGGAAAATGTGATGTGTCTACGTTGTGTTTTGGGGCATATCCTTTCGCGGGCGCTAGGCCTACCCACACACGTGAAGTACCATTTTTATCAGGAGAATTGGGGGAACGCTGGTGGAAGAAAATTTGTGGCTTCTCTCAGATTCCAGAACTTTGGGCCATATTTATACTTTTTGATGCAAAACTGTGCTAACGCAGTTATGCGTCAAAAAAATTAGCGCCGGCTAACGCCATTCTGAAGTGCCATGCGGGTGCCGTATTTATTCAATGACGTTAGCTGGCGTTAGCCGCCGGCGCTGCCTGGTGTGCGTGAAAAAAAATGACGTACACCAGGCAGCGCCGGCGTAGGGGGAAAATGGAGTATGGGCGTCCAAAAATGGTGCAAGTCAGGCTGAGGCAAAAAAATCGCCTCAACCCGATTTGCGCCATTTTTTTACGACGCCCAACCCCCATTGAATTGACTCCTTTCTTAGCAAAGACAGGAGTCATGCCCCCTTGCCCAATGGTCATGCCCAGGGGACTTATGTCCCCTGGGCATGGTCATTGGGCATAGTGGCATGTAGGGGGGCACAAATCAGGCCCCCCTATGCCACAAAAAAAATATAAAAAAAATACTTACCTGAACTTACCTTAATGTCCCTGGGGTGGGTCCCTCCATCCTTGGGTGTCCTCCTGGGGTGGGCAAGGGTGGCAGGGGGTGTCCCTGGGGGCAGGGGAGGGCACCTCTGGGCTCATTCTGAGCCCACAGGTCCCTTAACGCCTGCCCTGACCCAGGCGTTAAAATCCGGCGCTAATGCGGGTTTTTTAGACCCGCCCACTCCCGGGCGTCATTTTTGCCCGGGAGTATAAATACGACGCATATGCATCGGAGTCATTTTTTAAGACAGGAACGCCTACCTTGCATATCATTAACGCAAGGAAGGTGTTCACGCAAAAAAATGACGCTAACTCCATGAACTTTGGCGCTAGACGCGTCTAACGCCAAAGTATAAATATGGAGTTAGTTTTGCGTCGATTTTGCGTTAAAAAAAACGACGCAAATTCGGCGCAAACGGGGTATAAATATGCCCCTTTATGTCATCGAAATGTGAGGGAAAAGTGTTTTTTTGGCCACATTTTGAGGTTTGCAAAGGATTCTGGGTAACAGAACCTGGTGAGAGCCACACAAGTCAACCCATCTTGGATTCCCCTCGGTGTCTAGTTTTTAAAAATGGTCAGGTTTGGTAGGTTTCCCTAGGTGTCGGCTGAGCTAGAGGCCAAAATCCACAGCTAGGCACTCTGCAAAAAAACAGGTCTATTTTCTTTGGGAAAATGTGATGTGTCCACGTTGTGTTTTGGGGTATATCCTGTCGCGGCTGTTAGGCTTACCCACACAAGTGAGGTACCATTTTTATAGAGAGACTTGGGGGAGCGCTGGGTGGAAGGAAATTTGTGGCTCCTCTCAGATTACAGAACTTTCTGTCACCGAAATGTGAGGAAAAAGTGTTTTTTTTGGCCAAATTTTGAGGTTTGCAAAGGATTCTGGGTACAGAACCTGATAAGAGCCCCACAAGTCAACCCATCTTGGACTTCCCTAGGTGTCTAGTTTTCACAAATGCGCAGGTTTGGTAGGTTTCCATAGGTGCCGGCTGAGCTAGAGGCCAAAATCCACAGCTAGGCACTTTGCAAAAAACAGGTTTGTTTTCTTTGGGAAAATGCGATGTGTCCACGTGGTGTTTTGGGGCATAACCTGTCGTGGGCGCTAGGCCTACCCACACAAGTGAGGTACCATTTCTATCTGGAGACTTGGGGGAACGCTGGGTGGAAGGAAATTTGTGGCTCCTCTCAGATTCCAGAACTTTCTGTCACCGAAATGTGTGGAAAAAGTGTTTTTTTGGCCAAAGTTTGAGGATTGAAAAGGATTCTGGGTAACAGAACCTGGTGAGAGCCCCACAAGCCACCCCAACTTGGATTCCGCTAGGTGTCTAGTTTTTAAAAATGTGCAGGTTTGGTAGGTTTCCCTAGGTGCCGGCTGAGCTAGAGGCCAAAATCCACAGCTAGGCACTCTGCAAAAAACAGGTCTGTTTTCTTTGGGAAAATGTGATGTGTCTAGGTTGTGTTTTGGGGCGTATCCTTTCGCGGGCGCTAGGCCTACCCACACATGTGAAGTACCATTTTTATCAGGAGAATTGGGGGAACGCTGGTGGAAGAAAATTTGTGGCTTCTCTCAGATTCCAGAACTTTGGGCCATATTTATACTTTTTGATGCAAAACTGTGCTAACGCAGTTATGCGTCAAAAAAATTAGCGCCGGCTAACGCCATTCTGAAGTGCCATGCGGGTGCCGTATTTATTCAATGACGTTAGCTGGCGTTAGCCGCCGGCGCTGCCTGGTGTGCGTGAAAAAAAAACGACGTACACCAGGCAGCGCCGGCGTAGGGGGAAAATGGAGTATGGGCGTCCAAAAATGGTGCAAGTCAGGCTGAGGCAAAAAAATCGCCTCAACCCGATTTGCGCCATTTTTTTACGACGCCCAACCCCCATTGAATTGACTCCTTTCTTAGCAAAGACAGGAGTCATGCCCCCTTGCCCAATGGTCATGCCCAGGGGACTTATGTCCCCTGGGCATGGTCATTGGGCATAGTGGCATGTAGGGGGGCACAAATCAGGCCCCCCTATGCCACAAAAAAAATATAAAAAAAATACTTTCCTGAACTTACCTTAATGTCCCTGGGGTGGGTCCCTCCATCCTTGGGTGTCCTCCTGGGGTGGGCAAGGGTGGCAGGGGGTGTCCCTGGGGGCAGGGGAGGGCACCTCTGGGCTCATTCTGAGCCCACAGGTCCCTTAACGCCTGCCCTGACCCAGGCGTTAAAATCCGGCGCTAATGCGGGTTTTTTAGACCCGCCCACTCCCGGGCGTCATTTTTGCCCGGGAGTATAAATACGACGCATATGCATCGGAGTCATTTTTTAAGACAGGAACGCCTACCTTGCATATCATTAACGCAAGGAAGGTGTTCACGCAAAAAAATGACGCTAACTCCATGAACTTTGGCGCTAGACGCGTCTAACGCCAAAGTATAAATATGGAGTTAGTTTTGCGTCGATTTTGCGTTAAAAAAAACGACGCAAATTCGGCGCAAACGGAGTATAAATATGCCCCTTTATGTCATCGAAATGTGAGGGAAAAGTGTTTTTTTGGCCACATTTTGAGGTTTGCAAAGGATTCTGGGTAACAGAACCTGGTGAGAGCCACACAAGTCAACCCATCTTGGATTCCCCTCGGTGTCTAGTTTTTAAAAATGGTCAGGTTTGGTAGGTTTCCCTAGGTGTCGGCTGAGCTAGAGGCCAAAATCCACAGCTAGGCACTCTGCAAAAAAACAGGTCTATTTTCTTTGGGAAAATGTGATGTGTCCACGTTGTGTTTTGGGGTATATCCTGTCGCGGCTGTTAGGCTTACCCACACAAGTGAGGTACCATTTTTATAGAGAGACTTGGGGGAGCGCTGGGTGGAAGGAAATTTGTGGCTCCTCTCAGATTACAGAACTTTCTGTCACCGAAATGTGAGGAAAAGGTTTTTTTTGGCCAAATTTTGAGGTTTGCAAAGGATTCTGGGTACAGAACCTGATAAGAGCCCCACAAGTCAACCCATCTTGGACTTCCCTAGGTGTCTAGTTTTCACAAATGCGCAGGTTTGGTAGGTTTCCATAGGTGCCGGCTGAGCTAGAGGCCAAAATCCACAGCTAGGCACTTTGCAAAAAACAGGTTTGTTTTCTTTGGGAAAATGCGATGTGTCCACGTGGTGTTTTGGGGCATAACCTGTCGTGGGCGCTAGGCCTACCCACACAAGTGAGGTACCATTTCTATCTGGAGACTTGGGGGAACGCTGGGTGGAAGGAAATTTGTGGCTCCTCTCAGATTCCAGAACTTTCTGTCACCGAAATGTGTGGAAAAAGTGTTTTTTTGGCCAAAGTTTGAGGATTGAAAAGGATTCTGGGTAACAGAACCTGGTGAGAGCCCCACAAGCCACCCCAACTTGGATTCCGCTAGGTGTCCAGTTTTCAAAAATGTGCAGCTTTGGTAGGTTACCCTAGGTGTCGGCTGAGCTAGAGGGCCAAAATCCACAGCTAGGCATTTTGCAAAAAACAGATCTGTTTTCTTTGGGAAAATGTGATGTGTCCACATTGTGTTTTGGGGCATATCCTGTCGCGGTTGCTAAGCCTACCCACACAAGTGAGGTACCGTTTTTATCGGGAGTCTTGAGGGAACGCTGGGTGGAAGGAAATTTGTGGCTCCTCTCAGATTCAAGAACTTTCTGTCACCGAAATGTGAGTAAAGAGTGTTTTTTTGGTCACATTTTAAGCTTTGCAAAGGATTCTGGATAACAGAACCTGGTGGGAGCCCACAAGTCACCCCACCTTGGATTCCCCTAGGTGTCTAGATTAAAAAAATGCACAGGTTTGGTAGGTTTCCCTAGGTGTCGGCTGAGCTAGAGGCCAAAATCCACAGCTAGGCACTTTGCAAAAAACAGATCTGTTTTCTTTGGGAAAATGTGATGTGTCCACGTTGTATTTTGGGGTATATCCTGTTGCGGGCGTTAGGCTTATCCACACAAGTGAGGTACCATTTTTATAGGGAGACTTGGGGGAGCGCTGGGTGGAAGGAACTTTGTGGCTCCTCTCAGATTACAGAACTTTCTGTCACAGAAATGTGAGGAAAAAGTGTTTTTTTGGGCCAAATTTTGAGGTTTGCAAAGAATTCTGGGTAACAGAACCTGATAAGAGCCCCACAAGTCACACCATCTTGGATTTCCCTAGGTGTCTAGTTTTCACAAATGCACAGGTTTGGTAGGTTTCCATAGGTGCCTGCTGAGCTAGAGGCCAAAATCCACAGCTCCACGTGGTGTTTTGGGGTATATCCTGTCGTGGGCGCTAGGCCTACCCACACAAGTGAGGTACCATTTTTATCAGGAGACTTAGGGGAACGCTGGGTGGAAGGAAATTTGTGGCTCCTCTCAGATTCCAGAACTTTCTGTCACCAAAATGTGTGGAAAAAGTGTTTTTTTGGCCAAATTTTGAGGATTGCAAAGGATTCTGGGTAACAGAACCTGGTGAGAGCCCCACAAGCCACCCCAACTTGGATTCCCCTAGGTGTCTAGTTTTCAAAAATGCACAGGTTTGGTAGGTTACCCTAGGTACCGGCTGAGCTAGAGGCCAAAATCCACAGCTAGGCACTTTGCAAGAAACAGGTTTGTTTTCTTTGGGAAAATGCGATGTGTGCGATGTGTCCACGTGGTGTTTTGGGGCATATACTGTCGTGGGCGCTAGGCCTACCCACACAAGTGAGGTACCATTTTTATCGGGAGACTTGGGGGAACGCTGGGTGGAAGGACATTTGTGGCTCCTCTCAGATTCCAGAACTTTCTGTCACCGAAATGTGAGGAAAAAGTGTTTTTTTGGCCAAATTTTGAGGATTGCAAAGGATTCTGGGTAACAGAACCTGATAAGAGCCCCACAAGTCACCCCATCTTGGATTTCCCTAGGTGTCTAGTTTTCACAAATGCACAGGTTTGGTAGGTTTCTATAGGTGCCGGCTGAGCTAGAGGCCAAAATCCACAGCTAGGCACTTTGCAAAAAACAGGTTTGTTTTCTTTGGGAAAATGCAATGTGTCCACGTGGTGTTTTGGGGCATATCCTGTCGTGGGCGCTAGGCCTACCCACACAAGTGAGGTACCATTTTTATCGGGAGACTTGGGGGAACGCTGGGTGGAAGGAAATTTGTGGCTCCTCTCAGATTCCAGAACTTTCTGTCACCGAAATGTGTGGAAAAAGTGTTTTTTTGGCCAAATTTTGAGGATTGCAAAGGATTCTGGGTAACAGAACCTGGTGAGAGCCCCACAAGCCACCCCAACTTGGATTCCCCTAGGTGTCTAGTTTTCAAAAATGCACAGGTTTGGTAGGTTACCCTAGGTGCTGGCTGAGCTAGAGGCCAAAATCCACAGCTAGGCACTTTGCAAAAAACAGGTCTGTTTTCTTTGGGAAAATGTGATGTGTCCACATTGTGTTTTGGGGTATATCCTGTTGCGGTTGCTAGGCCTACCTACACAAGTGAGGTACCGTTTTTAATGGGAGACTTGGGGGAATGCTGGGTTGAAGGAAATTTGTGGCTCCTCTCAGATTCCAGAACTTTCTGTCACCAAAATATGAGGAAAAAGTGTTTTTTGGCCACATTTTAAGCTTTGCAAAGGATTCTGGATAACAGAACTTGGTGGGAGCCAAACAAGTCACCCCACCTTGGATTCCCCTAGGTGTCTAGATTTAAAAAATGTGCAGGTTTGGTAGGTTTCCCTAGGTGCCGGCTGAGCTAGAGGCCAAAATCCACCGCTAGGCACTTTGCAAAAAACAGGTCTGTTTTCTTTGGGAAAATGTGATGTGTCCACATTGTGTTTTGGGGCATATCCTGTTGCGGTTGCTAGGCCTACCCACACAAGTGAGGTACCGTTTTTAATGGGAGACTTGGGGGAACGCTGGGTGGAAGGAAATTTGTGGCTCCTCTCAGATTCCAGAACTTTCTTTCACCGAAATGTGTGGTAAAAGTGTTTTTTTGGCCACATTTTGAGGACTGCAAAGGATTCTGGGTAACAGAACCTGGTGAGAGCCCCACAAGCCACACCAACTTGGATTCCCCTAGGTGTCTAGTTTTCAAAAATGCGCAGGTTTGGTACGTTACCCTAGGTGCCGGCTGAGCTAGAGGCCAAAATCCATAGCTAGGCACTTTGCAAAAAACAGGTCTGTTTTCTTTGGGAAAATGTGATGTGTCCACATTGTGTTTTGGGGCATATCCTGTCAAGGTTGCTAGGCCTACCCACACAAGTGGGGTACCGTTTTTAATGGGAGACTTGGGGGAACACTGGGTGGAAGGAAATTTGTGGCTTCTCTCAGATTCTAGAACTTTCTGTCACCGAAATGTGAGGAAAAAGTATTTTTTGGCCACATTTTAAGCTTTGCAAAGGATTCTGGATAACAGAACCTGGTGGGAGCCAAACAAGTCACCCCACTTTGGATTCCCCAAGGTGTCTAGATTTAAAAAATGTGCAGGTTTGGTAGGTTTCCCTAGGTGCCGGCTGAGGTAGAGGCCAAAATCCACAGCTAGGAACTCTGCAAAAAACAGGTCTGTTTTCTTTGGGAAAATGCGATGTGTCCACGTTGTGTTTTGGGGTATATCCTGTCGCGGGCGTTATGCTTACCCACACAAGTGAGGTACCATTTTTATAGGGAGACTTGGGGGAGCGCTGGGTGGAAGGAAATTTGTGGCTCCTCTCAGATTACAGAACTTTCTGTCACCGAAATGTGAGGAAAAAGTGTTTTTTTTGGCCAAATTTTGAGGTTTGCAAAGGATTCTGGGTAACAGAACCTGATAAGAGCCCCACAAGTCACCCCCATCTTGAATTTCCCTAGGTGTCTAATTTTCACAAATGCGCTGGTTTGGTAGGTTTCCATAGGTGCCGGCTGAGCTAGAGGCCAAAATCCATAGCTAGGCACTTTGCAAAAAACAGGTTTGTTTTCTTTGGGAAAATGCGATGTGTCCACGTGGTGTTTTGGGGCATATCCTGTCGTGGGCACTAGGCCTACCCACACAAGTGAGGTACCATTTTTATCGGGAGACTTGGGGGGACGCTGGGTGGAAGGAAATTTGTGGCTCCTCTCAGATTCCAGAACTTTCTGTCACCAAAATATGAGGAAAAAGTGTTTTTTGGCCACATTTTAAGCTTTGCAAAGGATTCTGGATAACAGAACTTGGTGGGAGCCAAACAAGTCACCCCACCTTGGATTCCCCTAGGTGTCTAGATTTAAAAAATGTGCAGGTTTGGTAGGTTTCCCTAGGTGCCGGCTGAGCTAGAGGCCAAAATCCACCGCTAGGCACTTTGCAAAAAACAGGTCTGTTTTCTTTGGGAAAATGTGATGTGTCCACATTGTGTTTTGGGGCATATCCTGTTGCGGTTGCTAGGCCTACCCACACAAGTGAGGTACCGTTTTTAATGGGAGACTTGGGGGAACGCTGGGTGGAAGGAAATTTGTGGCTCCTCTCAGATTCCAGAACTTTCTTTCACCGAAATGTGTGGTAAAAGTGTTTTTTTGGCCACATTTTGAGGACTGCAAAGGATTCTGGGTAACAGAACCTGGTGAGAGCCCCACAAGCCACACCAACTTGGATTCCCCTAGGTGTCTAGTTTTCAAAAATGCGCAGGTTTGGTACGTTACCCTAGGTGCCGGCTGAGCTAGAGGCCAAAATCCATAGCTAGGCACTTTGCAAAAAACAGGTCTGTTTTCTTTGGGAAAATGTGATGTGTCCACATTGTGTTTTGGGGCATATCCTGTCAAGGTTGCTAGGCCTACCCACACAAGTGGGGTACCGTTTTTAATGGGAGACTTGGGGGAACGCTGGGTGGAAGGAAATTTGTGGCTTCTCTCAGATTCCAGAACTTTCTGTCACCGAAATGTGAGGAAAAAGTATTTTTTGGCCACATTTTAAGCTTTGCAAAGGATTCTGGATAACAGAACCTGGTGGGAGCCAAACAAGTCACCCCACTTTGGATTCCCCAAGGTGTCTAGATTTAAAAAATGTGCAGGTTTGGTAGGTTTCCCTAGGTGCCGGCTGAGGTAGAGGCCAAAATCCACAGCTAGGAACTCTGCAAAAAACAGGTCTGTTTTCTTTGGGAAAATGCGATGTGTCCACGTTGTGTTTTGGGGTATATCCTGTCGCGGGCGTTATGCTTACCCACACAAGTGAGGTACCATTTTTATAGGGAGACTTGGGGGAGCGCTGGGTGGAAGGAAATTTGTGGCTCCTCTCAGATTACAGAACTTTCTGTCACCGAAATGTGAGGAAAAAGTGTTTTTTTTGGCCAAATTTTGAGGTTTGCAAAGGATTCTGGGTAACAGAACCTGATAAGAGCCCCACAAGTCACCCCCATCTTGAATTTCCCTAGGTGTCTAATTTTCACAAATGCGCTGGTTTGGTAGGTTTCCATAGGTGCCGGCTGAGCTAGAGGCCAAAATCCATAGCTAGGCACTTTGCAAAAAACAGGTTTGTTTTCTTTGGGAAAATGCGATGTGTCCACGTGGTGTTTTGGGGCATATCCTGTCGTGGGCACTAGGCCTACCCACACAAGTGAGGTACCATTTTTATCGGGAGACTTGGGGGGACGCTGGGTGGAAGGAAATTTGTGGCTCCTCTCAGATTCCAGAACTTTCTGTCACCGAAATGCGAGGAAAAAGTGTTTTTTTGGCACATTTTAAGGTTTGCAAAGGATTCTGGGTAACAGAATCTGGTGGGAGCCCCACAAGTCACCCCATCTTGGATTCCCCTAGGTGTCTAGTTTTCAAAAATGTGAAGGTTTGGTATTTTTCCCTAGGTGCCGGCTGAGCATCAATGTAAAAATGTGCAGGTTTGGTAGTTTTCCCCAGGTGCCGGCTGAGCATCAATGTAAAAATGTGATGTGTCCGTGTTGCATTTCCTGTCGCGAGCATTAGGCCTACCCACGCAAATGAGGTACCATTTTTATCAGGACACTTGGGGAACACAGAACAGCAAAACAAGTGTTATTGCTCCTTGTCTTTCTCTACATTTTTTCCTTCCAAATGAAAGACAGTGTGTAAAAAAGACATCTATTTGAGAAATGCCCTGTAATTCACATGCTAGTATGGGCACCCTGGAATTCAGAGATGTGCAAATAACCACTGCTTCTAAACACCTTATCTTGTGCCAATTTTGGAAAATACAAAGGTTTTCTTGATAACTATTTCTCACTTTTTATATTTCACCAAGTTAATTGTTGTGTGCCCGTTATACAATGAAAACCTGTTGCAAGGTGCAGCTCCTTTATTGGCTCTGGGTACCTAGAGTTCTTGATCAACCTACAAGCCCTGGAGTCCAGCAGACGTAGCGGTATATTGCTTTTGAAAATATGACCTTGCAGGAAAAAGTTACAGACTAAAACGTGGAGAAAAATTGATGTTTTTTTCACCTCAATTTCAATATTTTTTTATTTCAGCTGTTGTTTTCTGTAGGAAAGCTTTGTAGGATCTCACAAATAACCACTTGCTGAATTCAGAATTTTGTCTACTTTCCAGAACTGTTTAGCTTTCTGAGATGCAGCATTGGTTTCACACCCATTTCTGTCACTAACTGGAAGGAGGCTGAAAGCACAACAAATAGTAAAAATGGGGTATGTCCCAGTAAAATGACAAAATTGTGTTGCAAAATGAGGTTTTGTGATTCAAGTCTGCCTGTTCCTGAAAGCTGGGAAGATGGTGATTTTAGCATCGCAAACCCTTTGTTGATGCCATTCTCAGGGAAAAAAACCCATGCCTTTTCCCATTTTTTTTAAAATAACTACATTTTCACTGTATCTTGGCTAATTTCTTGGTCTCCTTCAGGGGAACCACAAAGTCTGGGTACCTCTAGAATCCCTAGGATGTTGGGAAAAAAGGACACAAATTTGGCATGGGTAGCTTATGTGGAGAAAAAGTTATGAGGGCCTAAGCGCGAACTGCCCCAAATAGCCAACAAAAAGGCTTGGCACAGGAGGAGAAAAGGCCTGGCAGCGAAGGGGTTAATAAAACCTTAAATTAAAAAAAAAATCTTACTATAATTATCTTCAACAGTCTTGATTTCAAGTGGAAATTACCATATTGAAATTTCTTTGTTGTTTAAGCATGTTCAGACCCCAGGTTTTGCTGTTCTGGTTTCTATAGAGCCAACATAAAAATCTGGCGCAAATTTACAGAGAATTACTGTGGGTGCTTGGGCATAGCAAAGCAGAAATACATGAAGCATGTCTGTGTCAACATCATTGTCAACTGACTTTTGAGCACAAAATATTTTTGTCGATATTAGCACAGCACCAAATCTCTGTTCATCTACAGTAGTATCAGGAAAAATATTATAATGCAGGCAGAGTATCAGATTCTGACTAGGACTAAAAATAGTGAACCAAAATATAAGTGGCCCACATTAGCGAACCAGATAGATACAATGTGGCCCAAATATGCTCCTTCAGACACTTTGGGTACACAGCTACCATCACTGCTGGGCTCTGCCTTATCTGGGCTTTATGTCCAGCTCCTTAAGACTCAGTTCATGAGCCAATGACAACTTTTTCTCATCCAATACCCTTTCAGCCTTCGTTTCTTCCATGGACAGTTGCCTTTCCTCAGTCTTTTACTGGGCCATCTGTAGCTTGAGTTCCTTCTCCTCCCTCCTGTCTGCCAGGTCCTCTGGGGACAGACTGAGGGAAAAGACACTGGTCCCTGCACTGGCAGAGGGCTCCATTCCAGGAGTCAAGATATCCCCTTCCACTGCAGGTGATTCCTCAGGACGTTCCCCTCCAGTCTCTTCATCCCATCATCCTCTCCTGTGGCTTCAATGAGTGTTTGGTGGGTTTCTGTTCTGGCCCTCAGGGCCTCCACATTCCTGGTGGGGCTCTGGGAAGGACGCCCCCTCTCCTTGCAAAATGCCTTGAGCTGAACCACAGTATAGGCATTCATGTAGACCAGCTCAAACTCCATTCTTGCAAGTGTGGTCTCAAGCACAACAGTTAGAGAAAGAATAAAAAAAAATCAAAAAGACCAATCAGGGAGAATTTCACACTCAAAATGGTCTTAGGCGTGGGGTTGAATTGTGTTCTAAATCACTGTATAGTGCTGCACAAACTCAAGTCCAATCCTACCGCTGCCACCAGTGTAAGAAATTTGGTTGTTGGCTGACTGGGGTGTGAGCCCTTATACAGCAGCAACCACAATCCTTGCCAGCATAAGACACAAACAATCCTGTGCTCAACCCCTTGGAGGCTTGGCACAGAGCAGTCGGCTTAACTTAGAGGCAAGGTGGAAAGTATTTGTGCAACACTTCAAACAGTAACACAGTGAATACACGCCACAAAAGGAGTCTTCAACAAAGTTAAAAAAAATAAGTAGTAGTCTTTAATTAAACAAGACCAGAAGGACAAAAATCCAGTTTGTAGATCAGAGATATTGAATTTTAGAGGTTTAGTAAAATTAGAGCCAAAAAGCACAAAGCACTACTGGAGATAACTGGTTGTGCTGGAACAGGACAAAGTCACAAATTCAGGTTGATTGGATGCTGGCTATAATGACCCAATTAGGCCTGCTGGACAAAGTATGTTCATTTCTGGTTGCTGAGCACAGATCAGCAACAGGCACAAAAGAGCTGGAAGAAGTCACCTGCAAAGTCAAAGAGAGGATTACCCCAGCTGACCATTTGCAACTGGATTTTCCTGAACTGCATGGGTGCATTTTGGGAACCTGAGTCCCAACCCACTAGAGGCAATTCAGAGTCTCTGAACACTTGGCTGGTGCTACTGGACTCTTATTCTTCCCAAAGGAAACATAAAACTGAAAGACCTCAAAGTTTAGAAATTGTTTGCAAAGTTTGGCAGAAAAGTTCCAGGAGGAGACCGTCTTGACAATGAGAGTCAAGTCACCATTGTTGACTCACAAATTGGCATGACCACATTGGTTTGTCCAACTGAAAGCTCCAGAGCTCCTCGCTGTTGAGGTTAAAGTCTTCTAGAGGCTCACTGAGGCATCACGCGGCAGCAGGCTGCTGTTGTCTAATCGAACTCCAGATATGAGGACTTGTTGTTGAGAGAAAAGCTCCAAGAAAAAGACTAACAGCCTGATTTAGAGTTTGTCAGAAGGAGTCACTCAGTCACAAATGTGACGGGTATCCCATCCGCCCTATTAGGATTCTGTTTTTTCCTATGGAATTCATAATACGGTGGACAGGTTATGAGTCACGGATGTGAAGGAGTAACCTGTACCCCAAAATCTAAATCAGACTCTAAGTTTGAATGTAAACGTTTGATTGAGACTAGCCCTCAGCCTAACCGACTCACTCACCATCATGATTGGCCTCTATCTTTGACTTTGTCCCTGTCCAGTATGACCAGATAGCCGCGAGTAGCGCTTTCAACTTTTTGGTGCTAGAATGCAAAATATTTGATTTAATGTTTAAAATGTCATAGTTCCAGTTCCCTACATTGGATTTTTGTCATGTTGGTGTTGTTTTGAAGATACAAACATTCTGCATTTTTATGAATGGGTGTTGGGTTATTGTATCATATCTTTTACTAATTTACTGTTAGTCACCCAGAACTGGGTGGCACAGCTGATAGGTTGGTTCATACCAGGGTGATCAAAAAGAACAAGGGAGGTGATCTGAAGAAAGGAGGACAGGTCCCCTCCCATGGACTTCCCTGGGTAGCCAAGATAAAAAGTAAACAGAGTCCTTAAAAGGTCCACAAACTCCCGCCCCAGGAGGTAGTTCCCTGAACCAATCCACATACAAGGGGAAGGGTACCAGGGAAGACATACTGACCCTGACAGCCTTACCTCCAACTACGGAGGAGGACAGTCAAATACCTAAGATCAACAGGACTGAAGTTGAGGCACTGAGGAATACAGGATCCACTTTCACCATGGTGTTGGACAAACTAGGTTCCCCACAGCAGATCCTACCTGGTTCATTTCACCAAGTCACCTATGCAGACAACAGTGATGTGCTCCATCCATGGCAGTGGAGAGCTTGGAACGGGAAGGTGTGGCAGGCCTTAAGAAGGCATTAGTGTCTCCTGCCCTTCCAGTAGAGTGACTACTGGGAAATCATCTTGAAGATTGTGAGTGGTCAGGGACAGAAATATATTGTCATGCTCAGATGCAGGACCTTCCTGAGTGGGATTGTGCTGTGATGATGGCAGAGGCTGCACATCAGGGAAGTAATGAACACTTGGACCCTGGAACAACAGGCCAAGACTCAGAGAGCAAGAGAAAGAGAGCTTTTGTGGAACCTGCCCAAGGAGCTCAAGAGGTCCACTAGAAATCCAATCCTGAGGGGGAGGTTCTGACCTCAGAAAGAGCGAATCCTCCGCTGCTAGATCTGCTTGATTTGACAAAATTGCAGGGAGCAGGTGGTCCCTCCAGAGGAGTGTTGTACCTGGGACAAAAAGGATTGTCCCACTCTTGAAGGCCTGAGTTAGAATGTCTCCAGGCAAAAGAAGGGAGATGTCAGTGATGTCCTCTCAGATTCCAGAACTTTCTGTCACCGAAATGCGAGGAAAAAGTGTTTTTTTGGCACATTTTAAGGTTTGCAAAGGATTCTGGGTAACAGAATCTGGTGGGAGCCCCACAAGTCACCCCATCTTGGATTCCCCTAGGTGTCTAGTTTTCAAAAATGTGCAGGTTTGGTAGTTTTCCCTAGGTGCTGGCTGAGCATCAATGTAAAAATGTGCAGGTTTGGTAGTTTTCCCCAGGTGCCGGCTGAGCATCAATGTAAAAATGTGATGTGTCCGTGTTGCATTTCCTGTCGCGAGCATTAGGCCTACCTACGCAAATGAGGTACCATTTTTTATCAGGACACTTGGGGAACACAGAACAGCAAAACAAGTGTTATTGCTCCTTGTCTTTCTCTACATTTTTTCCTTCCAAATGAAAGACAGTGTGTAAAAAGACATCTATTTGAGAAATGCCCTGTAATTCACATGCTAGTATGGGCACCATGGAATTCAGAGATGTGCAAATAACCACTGCTTCTAAACACCTTATCTTGTGCCAATTTTGGAAAATACAAAGGTTTTCTTGATAACTATTTCTCACTTTTTATATTTCACCAAGTTAATTGTTGTGTGCCCGTTATACAATGAAAACCTGTTGCAAGGTGCAGCTCCTTTATTGGCTCTGGGTACCTAGAGTTCTTGATCAACCTACAAGCCCTGGAGTCCAGCAGACGTAGCGGTATATTGCTTTTGAAAATATGACCTTGCAGGAAAAAGTTACAGACTAAAACGTGGAGAAAAATTGATGTTTTTTTCACCTCAATTTCAATATTTTTTTATTTCAGCTGTTGTTTTCTGTAGGAAAGCTTTGTAGGATCTCACAAATAACCACTTGCTGAATTCAGAATTTTGTCTACTTTCCAGAACTGTTTAGCTTTCTGAGATGCAGCATTGGTTTCACACCCATTTCTGTCACTAACTGGAAGGAGGCTGAAAGCACAACAAATAGTAAAAATGGGGTATGTCCCAGTAAAATGACAAAATTGTGTTGCAAAATGAGGTTTTGTGATTCAAGTCTGCCTGTTCCTGAAAGCTGGGAAGATGGTGATTTTAGCATCGCAAACCCTTTGTTGATGCCATTCTCAGGGAAAAAAACCCATGCCTTTTCCCATTTTTTTGAAAATAACTACATTTTCACTGTATCTTGGCTAATTTCTTGGTCTCCTTCAGGGGAACCACAAAGTCTGGGTACCTCTAGAATCCCTAGGATGTTGGGAAAAAAGGACACAAATTTGGCATGGGTAGCTTATGTGGAGAAAAAGTTATGAGGGCCTAAGCGCGAACTGCCCCAAATAGCCAACAAAAAGGCTTGGCACAGGAGGAGAAAAGGCCTGGCAGCGAAGGGGTTAATAAAACCTTAAATTAAAAAAAAAATCTTACTATAATTATCTTCAACAGTCTTGATTTCAAGTGGAAATTACCATATTGAAATTTCTTTGTTGTTTAAGCATGTTCAGACCCCAGGTTTTGCTGTTCTGGTTTCTATAGAGCCAACATAAAAATCTGGCGCAAATTTACAGAGAATTACTGTGGGTGCTTGGGCATAGCAAAGCAGAAATACATGAAGCATGTCTGTGTCAACATCATTGTCAACTGACTTTTGAGCACAAAATATTTTTGTCGATATTAGCACAGCACCAAATCTCTGTTCATCTACAGTAGTATCAGGAAAAATATTATAATGCAGGCAGAGTATCAGATTCTGACTAGGACTAAAAATAGTGAACCAAAATATAAGTGGCCCACATTAGCGAACCAGATAGATACAATGTGGCCCAAATATGCTCCTTCAGACACTTTGGGTACACAGCTACCATCACTGCTGGGCTCTGCCTTATCTGGGCTTTATGTCCAGCTCCTTAAGACTCAGTTCATGAGCCAATGACAACTTTTTCTCATCCAATACCCTTTCAGCCTTCGTTTCTTCCATGGACAGTTGCCTTTCCTCAGTCTTTTACTGGGCCATCTGTAGCTTGAGTTCCTTCTCCTCCCTCCTGTCTGCCAGGTCCTCTGGGGACAGACTGAGGGAAAAGACACTGGTCCCTGCACTGGCAGAGGGCTCCATTCCAGGAGTCAAGATATCCCCTTCCACTGCAGGTGATTCCTCAGGACGTTCCCCTCCAGTCTCTTCATCCCATCATCCTCTCCTGTGGCTTCAATGAGTGTTTGGTGGGTTTCTGTTCTGGCCCTCAGGGCCTCCACATTCCTGGTGGGGCTCTGGGAAGGACGCCCCCTCTCCTTGCAAAATGCCTTGAGCTGAACCACAGTATAGGCATTCATGTAGACCAGCTCAAACTCCATTCTTGCAAGTGTGGTCTCAAGCACAACAGTTAGAGAAAGAATAAAAAAAAATCAAAAAGACCAATCAGGGAGAATTTCACACTCAAAATGGTCTTAGGCGTGGGGTTGAATTGTGTTCTAAATCACTGTATAGTGCTGCACAAACTCAAGTCCAATCCTACCGCTGCCACCAGTGTAAGAAATTTGGTTGTTGGCTGACTGGGGTGTGAGCCCTTATACAGCAGCAACCACAATCCTTGCCAGCATAAGACACAAACAATCCTGTGCTCAACCCCTTGGAGGCTTGGCACAGAGCAGTCGGCTTAACTTAGAGGCAAGGTGGAAAGTATTTGTGCAACACTTCAAACAGTAACACAGTGAATACACGCCACAAAAGGAGTCTTCAACAAAGTTAAAAAAAATAAGTAGTAGTCTTTAATTAAACAAGACCAGAAGGACAAAAATCCAGTTTGTAGATCAGAGATATTGAATTTTAGAGGTTTAGTAAAATTAGAGCCAAAAAGCACAAAGCACTACTGGAGATAACTGGTTGTGCTGGAACAGGACAAAGTCACACATTCAGGTTGATTGGATGCTGGCTATAATGACCCAATTAGGCCTGCTGGACAAAGTATGTTCATTTCTGGTTGCTGAGCACAGATCAGCAACAGGCACAAAAGAGCTGGAAGAAGTCACCTGCAAAGTCAAAGAGAGGATTACCCCAGCTGACCATTTGCAACTGGATTTTCCTGAACTGCATGGGTGCATTTTGGGAACCTGAGTCCCAACCCACTAGAGGCAATTCAGAGTCTCTGAACACTTGGCTGGTGCTACTGGACTCTTATTCTTCCCAAAGGAAACATGAAACTGAAAGACCTCAAAGTTTAGAAATTGTTTGCAAAGTTTGGCAGAAAAGTTCCAGGAGGAGACCGTCTTGACAATGAGAGTCAAGTCACCATTGTTGACTCACAAATTGGCATGACCACATTGGTTTGTCCAACTGAAAGCTCCAGAGCTCCTCGCTGTTGAGGTTAAAGTCTTCTAGAGGCTCACTGAGGCATCACGCGGCAGCAGGCTGCTGTTGTCTAATCGAACTCCAGATATGAGGACTTGTTGTTGAGAGAAAAGCTCCAAGAAAAAGACTAACAGCCTGATTTAGAGTTTGTCAGAAGGAGTCACTCAGTCACAAATGTGACGGGTATCCCATCCGCCCTATTAGGATTCTGTTTTTTCCTATGGAATTCATAATACGGTGGACAGGTTATGAGTCACGGATGTGAAGGAGTAACCTGTACCCCAAAATCTAAATCAGACTCTAAGTTTGAATGTAAACGTTTGATTGAGACTAGCCCTCAGCCTAACCGACTCACTCACCATCATGATTGGCCTCTATCTTTGACTTTGTCCCTGTCCAGTATGACCAGATAGCCGCGAGTAGCGCTTTAAACTTTTTGGTGCTAGAATGCAAAATATTTGATTTAATGTTTAAAATGTCATAGTTCCAGTTCCCTACATTGGATTTTTGTCATGTTGGTGTTGTTTTGAAGATACAAACATTCTGCATTTTTATGAATGGGTGTTGGGTTATTGTATCATATCTTTTACTAATTTACTGTTAGTCACACAGAACTGGGTGGCACAGCTGATAGGTTGGTTCATACCAGGGTGATCAAAAAGAACAAGGGAGGTGATCTGAAGAAAGGAGGACAGGTCCCCTCCCATGGACTTCCCTGGGTAGCCAAGATAAAAAGTAAACAGAGTCCTTAAAAGGTCCACAAACTCCCGCCCCAGGAGGTAGTTCCCTGAACCAATCCACATACAAGGGGAAGGGTACCAGGGAAGACATACTGACCCTGACAGCCTTACCTCCAACTACGGAGGAGGACAGTCAAAGACCTAAGATCAACAGGACTGAAGTTGAGGCACTGAGGAATACAGGATCCACTTTCACCATGGTGTTGGACAAACTAGGTTCCCCACAGCAGATCCTACCTGGTTCATTTCACCAAGTCACCTATGCAGACAACAGTGATGTGCTCCATCCATGGCAGTGGAGAGCTTGGAACGGGAAGGTGTGGCAGGCCTTAAGAAGGCATTAGTGTCTCCTGCCCTTCCAGTAGAGTGACTACTGGGAAATCATCTTGAAGATTGTGAGTGGTCAGGGACAGAAATATATTGTCATGCTCAGATGCAGGACCTTCCTGAGTGGGATTGTGCTGTGATGATGGCAGAGGCTGCACATCAGGGAAGTAATGAACACTTGGACCCTGGAACAACAGGCCAAGACTCAGAGAGCAAGAGAAAGAGAGCTTTTGTGGAACCTGCCCAAGGAGCTCAAGAGGTCCACTAGAAATCCAATCCTGAGGGGGAGGTTCTGACCTCAGAAAGAGCGAATCCTCCGCTGCTAGATCTGCTTGATTTGACAAAATTGCAGGGAGCAGGTGGTCCCTCCAGAGGAGTGTTGTACCTGGGACAAAAAGGATTGTCCCACTCTTGAAGGCCTGAGTTAGAATGTCTCCAGGCAAAAGAAGGGAGATGTCAGTGATGTCCTCTCAGATTCCAGAACTTTCTGTCACCGAAATGCGAGGAAAAAGTGTTTTTTTGGCACATTTTAAGGTTTGCAAAGGATTCTGGGTAACAGAATCTGGTGGGAGCCCCACAAGTCACCCCATCTTGGATTCCCCTAGGTGTCTAGTTTTCAAAAATGTGCAGGTTTGGTAGTTTTCCCTAGGTGCTGGCTGAGCATCAATGTAAAAATGTGCAGGTTTGGTAGTTTTCCCCAGGTGCCGGCTGAGCATCAATGTAAAAATGTGATGTGTCCGTGTTGCATTTCCTGTCGCGAGCATTAGGCCTACCCACGCAAATGAGGTACCATTTTTTATCAGGACACTTGGGGAACACAGAACAGCAAAACAAGTGTTATTGCTCCTTGTCTTTCTCTACATTTTTTCCTTCCAAATGAAAGACAGTGTGTAAAAAAGACATCTATTTGAGAAATGCCCTGTAATTCACATGCTAGTATGGGCACCCTGGAATTCAGAGATGTGCAAATAACCACTGCTTCTAAACACCTTATCTTGTGCCAATTTTGGAAAATACTAAGGTTTTCTTGATAACTATTTCTCACTTTTTATATTTCACCAAGTTAATTGTTGTGTGCCCGTTATACAATGAAAACCTGTTGCAAGGTGCAGCTCCTTTATTGGCTCTGGGTACCTAGAGTTCTTGATCAACCTACAAGCCCTGGAGTCCAGCAGACGTAGAGGTATATTGCTTTTGAAAATATGACCTTGCAGGAAAAAGTTACAGACTAAAACGTGGAGAAAAATTGATGTTTTTTTCACCTCAATTTCAATATTTTTTTATTTCAGCTGTTGTTTTCTGTAGGAAAGCTTTGTAGGATCTCACAAATAACCACTTGCTGAATTCAGAATTTTGTCTACTTTCCAGAACTGTTTAGCTTTCTGAGATGCAGCATTGGTTTCACACCCATTTCTGTCACTAACTGGAAGGAGGCTGAAAGCACAACAAATAGTAAAAATGGGGTATGTCCCAGTAAAATGACAAAATTGTGTTGCAAAATGAGGTTTTGTGATTCAAGTCTGCCTGTTCCTGAAAGCTGGGAAGATGGTGATTTTAGCATCGCAAACCCTTTGTTGATGCCATTCTCAGGGAAAAAAACCCATGCATTTTCCCATTTTTTTGAAAATAACTACATTTTCACTGTATCTTGGCTAATTTCTTGGTCTCCTTCAGGGGAACCACAAAGTCTGGGTACCTCTAGAATCCCTAGGATGTTGGGAAAAAAGGACACAAATTTGGCATGGGTAGCTTATGTGGAGAAAACGTTATGAGGGCCTAAGCGCGAACTGCCCCAAATAGCCAACAAAAAGGCTTGGCACAGGAGGAGAAAAGGCCTGGCAGCGAAGGGGTTAATAAAACCTTAAATTAAAAAAAAAATCTTACTATAATTATCTTCAACAGTCTTGATTTCAAGTGGAAATTACCATATTGAAATTTCTTTGTTGTTTAAGCATGTTCAGACCCCAGGTTTTGCTGTTCTGGTTTCTATAGAGCCAACATAAAAATCTGGCGCAAATTTACAGAGAATTACTGTGGCTGCTTGGGCATAGCAAAGCAGAAATACATGAAGCATGTCTGTGTCAACATCATTGTCAACTGACTTTTGAGCAAAAAATATTTTTGTCGATATTAGCACAGCACCAAATCTCTGTTCATCTACAGTAGTATCAGGAAAAATATTATAATGCAGGCAGAGTATCAGATTCTGACTAGGACTAAAAATAGTGAACCAAAATATAAGTGGCCCACATTAGCGAACCAGATAGATACAATGTGGCCCAAATATGCTCCTTCAGACACTTTGGGTACACAGCTACCATCACTGCTGGGCTCTGCCTTATATGGGCTTTATGTCCAGCTCCTTAAGACTCAGTTCATGAGCCAATGACAACTTTTTCTCATCCAATACCCTTTCAGCCTTCGTTTCTTCCATGGACAGTTGCCTTTCCTCAGTCTTTTACTGGGCCATCTGTAGCTTGAGCTCCTTCTCCTCCCTCCTGTCTGCCAGGTCCTCTGGGGACAGACTGAGGGAAAAGACACTGGTCCCTGCACTGGCAGAGGGCTCCATTCCAGGAGTCAAGATATCCCCTTCCACTGCAGGTGATTCCTCAGGACGTTCCCCTCCAGTCTCTTCATCCCATCATCCTCTCCTGTGGCTTCAATGAGTGTTTGGTGGGTTTCTGTTCTGGCCCTCAGGGCCTCCACATTCCTGGTGGGGCTCTGGGAAGGACGCCCCCTCTCCTTGCAAAATGCCTTGAGCTGAACCACAGTATAGGCATTCATGTAGACCAGCTCAAACTCCATTCTTGCAAGTGTGGTCTCAAGCACAACAGTTAGAGAAAGAATAAAAAAAAATCAAAAAGACCAATCAGGGAGAATTTCACACTCAAAATGGTCTTAGGCGTGGGGTTGAATTGTGTTCTAAATCACTGTATAGTGCTGCACAAACTCAAGTCCAATCCTACCGCTGCCACCAGTGTAAGAAATTTGGTTGTTGGCTGACTGGGGTGTGAGCCCTTATACAGCAGCAACCACAATCCTTGCCAGCATAAGACACAAACAATCCTGTGCTCAACCCCTTGGAGGCTTGGCACAGAGCAGTCGGCTTAACTTAGAGGCAAGGTGGAAAGTATTTGTGCAACACTTCAAACAGTAACACAGTGAATACACGCCACAAAAGGAGTCTTCAACAAAGTTAAAAAAAATAAGTAGTAGTCTTTAATTAAACAAGACCAGAAGGACAAAAATCCAGTTTGTAGATCAGAGATATTGAATTTTAGAGGTTTAGTAAAATTAGAGCCAAAAAGCACAAAGCACTACTGGAGATAACTGGTTGTGCTGGAACAGGACAAAGTCACAAATTCAGGTTGATTGGATGCTGGCTATAATGACCCAATTAGGCCTGCTGGACAAAGTATGTTCATTTCTGGTTGCTGAGCACAGATCAGCAACAGGCACAAAAGAGCTGGAAGAAGTCACCTGCAAAGTCAAAGAGAGGATTACCCCAGCTGACCATTTGCAACTGGATTTTCCTGAACTGCATGGGTGCATTTTGGGAACCTGAGTCCCAACCCACTAGAGGCCATTCAGAGTCTCTGAACACTTGGCTGGTGCTACTGGACTCTTATTCTTCCCAAAGGAAACATGAAACTGAAAGACCTCAAAGTTTAGAAATTGTTTGCAAAGTTTGGCAGAAAAGTTCCAGGAGGAGACCGTCTTGACAATGAGAGTCAAGTCACCATTGTTGACTCACAAATTGGCCTGACCACATTGGTTTGTCCAACTGAAAGCTCCAGAGCTCCTCGCTGTTGAGGTTAAAGTCTTCTAGAGGCTCACTGAGGCATCACGCGGCAGCAGGCTGCTGTTGTCTAATCGAACTCCAGATATGAGGACTTGTTGTTGAGAGAAAAGCTCCAAGAAAAAGACTAACAGCCTGATTTAGAGTTTGTCAGAAGGAGTCACTCAGTCACAAATGTGACGGGTATCCCATCCGCCCTATTAGGATTCTGTTTTTTCCTATGGAATTCATAATACGGCGGACAGGTTATCAGTCACGGATGTGAAGGAGTAACCTGTACCCCAAAATCTAAATCAGACTCTAAGTTTGAATGTAAACGTTTGATTGAGACTAGCCCTCAGCCTAACCGACTCACTCACCATCATGATTGGCCTCTATCTTTGACTTTGTCCCTGTCCAGTATGACCAGATAGCCGCAAGTAGCGCTTTAAACTTTTTGGTGCTAGAATGCAAAATATTTGATTTAATGTTTAAAATGTCATAGTTCCAGTTCCCTACATTGGATTTTTGTCATGTTGGTGTTGTTTTGAAGATACAAACATTCTGCATTTTTATGAATGGGTGTTGGGTTATTGTATCATATCTTTTACTAATTTACTGTTAGTCACACAGAACTGGGTGGCACAGCTGATAGGTTGGTTCATACCAGGGTGATCAAAAAGAACAAGGGAGGTGATCTGAAGAAAGGAGGACAGGTCCCCTCCCATGGACTTCCCTGGGTAGCCAAGATAAAAAGTAAACAGAGTCCTTAAAAGGTCCACAAACTCCCGCCCCAGGAGGTAGTTCCCTGAACCAATCCACATACAAGGGGAAGGGTACCAGGGAAGACATACTGACCCTACAACATCAGGGTTGTGTTTTCACTGTTTTGCAGCCAGGACACAAAATGGGAGATGCATCCTGGACAGATAAATCCTGGTAGTCCATGGGGTTGCTGGTGTAGCATTAGGGGTGGATGTTTACCAGGAGATGGGGAAAGGATAAGCAGAGGTGACCTTAGTTTTCATGGGTCGAGTGGAGGCTGCAACCCTGACAGCCTTACCTCCAACTACGGAGGAGGACAGTCAAAGACCTAAGATCAACAGGACTGAAGTTGAGGCACTGAGGAATACAGGATCCACTTTCACCATGGTGTTGGACAAACTAGGTTCCCCACAGCAGATCCTACCTGGTTCATTTCACCAAGTCACCTATGCAGACAACAGTGATGTGCTCCATCCATGGCAGTGGAGAGCTTGAAACGGGAAGGTGTGGCAGGCCTTAAGAAGGCATTAGTGTCTCCTGCCCTTCCAGTAGAGTGACTACTGGGAAATCATCTTGAAGATTGTGAGTGGTCAGGGACAGAAATATATTGTCATGCTCAGATGCAGGACCTTCCTGAGTGGGATTGTGCTGTGATGATGGCAGAGGCTGCACATCAGGGAAGTAATGAACACTTGGACCCTGGAACAACAGGCCAAGACTCAGAGAGCAAGAGAAAGAGAGCTTTTGTGGAACCTGCCCAAGGAGCTCAAGAGGTCCACTAGAAATCCAATCCTGAGGGGGAGGTTCTGACCTCAGAAAGAGCGAATTCTCCGCTGCTAGATCTGCTTGATTTGACAAAATTGCAGGGAGCAGGTGGTCCCTCCAGAGGAGTGTTGTACCTGGGACAAAAAGGATTGTCCCACTCTTGAAGGCCTGGATTGATGTTTTAAAGATTATTACTTTTTCCCCTGGACCCCCTACCTGCTATAGGCATACACCAGCATTTTTTAAGGATTATTCCATTTCCTCCTGGTACCCATTTCTGCACTAGGCAGAATTGTTCCATTTTCTCCTTGACCCTCTGCCTGCCATGGTTGCATACCAACATTTATTCTTTAATGTTTAATCCATTTTACCCTGAACCCCCACCTTCAACAGATGTCTCCCCTTAAATGCACATAAAGTAAACAGTTACATCTGTATGTTGTTATTTTGATTGAAAATGAAATATTTTGTTATGGTGGTGTGGTTTGACTTTGGAATGGATACACTGTTGTTAATTATTTAGGGTAATATGCCCAAGGCCATGTCTCTCAGCAAGGCAGTCCCTGCAATCATGGCAACGAGCAGTGAGTCTAAATTGGATTTATTTCAGCCTAAGCTGGTACCCAATTGTCACAGGGAACTCAGCAAAGTGGACAACAGGCGCTGGAGCCAGCAATAGTAGATCTTCATGAAGAAGGAGCAGCGCAGGAGGTTCAGCTTTCTGCTGAGCAAGATATTCCCCTTCTTGAACCATTGTCTTCCCAATCTCCAGCAAGAAAAAGGAAGGGCACTCCACCATCATCTCCAACCCCTGGATTGGACCCTGACTGAGTCAAAGACCCATCATGATAGACCCTGAAAGCCTTACAATTATGGAAGGGGAGGGAAAGGACAAGCCAGTCAGTGTCATTAAAGCTACCTCGGAGAACACCAACATTACCCCTCCTATTAAACCTGCTCTAAAGGATGTGACACTGGTACCACCACAACCGACAGCTTCCATATTTGTAAGGCCCCCACTAGCACCGGCATCCACCACTAACTCAGTTGAAGTATGCACTGATGAGAGGCAATAGTCGACACGTCCACCTACTTCTGGTTCTTCTAGCATTGGCAGTGGCACCACTGACCCACTAAAAAAGTTATCTTCCCCAGTTTGGATTTAAATTTTTTAATTAACAAGAAGAAGGATAACATTGCAATTCACTCCAGGTGCCATGTGAGTGTTCATCGAGGTAAGCCTGGTTCAAACTCTGATAAAGGAAGCCAAGCGACCCATATGAAAAAACATAGCGCAATCGGGAGGGAGGAATAACTTTTAAAAAACTGCGGTAGGTAGTGGTGGTAATAAGAGAGGGGAATCAGCTTCGATCAGGGTGCAAGATGAAGGTGATGAGGAAGAAGAGGGTGGCAGATTTACGCAAAGCAGCCTTTCCCCAGCGGTGCACATGTATCTCCTGTGACAGCAGCCCTTAAATGGCACAAGAGTCAGGTGGAGACACTGTTGTGTAGTTCCTTGTATGGTAATAAGACTGCCTGTTTCAGGGCGGCAGTACCACCAAGTGTGGGTGACTGAGTGAGTCTCACACTGTCTATGAGCTGTCAGCCTAACTCCTGGCTAGCCCGCAGTGCCTCAACCAACCCTAGAAAGGAAAGGTGGTTTGTGGCAACCTAAACCTGACACTCTGGTTCCTCAGGGAAGTCGTGATGAACAGATTATACCACTTTCGCTCAGTTACTCAGCGACTCACACATGCCAAGGCAGAACAAAAGGTGAAATATGGATTTCAATGCATTTATTGAAGCAATTGCATCTTATTATAAAAAGCACAAGCTGCAATAATTAGACAGATGAAACATAATACAGTGATCATCATTGCAATCAGTGTGAAGGAGATATACAACCCCACCATCTTTGTATGATCCTAAAAGCCTAAAGATTCCAACTACATATGGCCCTCATTACAACCCTGGTGGTCAGTGATAAAGGGGCGGTAATACCGCAAACAGGCAGTCGGTAATAAATATGAAATTATGACCATGGCAGAAACCGCTCAGGCAGACAGCCACTTTAACACACCAACCGCCAGGGCAAAACCAACAGGCACCACGGCGGTAACCGCCAACAGCCAGGCGGAAAACAATGTACCACCCACAGTAATATGACACACCTTTCCGCCACCTTTTCCGGGGCGGTACCAACAACATCAAAAGCCTGGCAGAAAAACTGCACAGAAGTGAAACGACTCACCTCTGGAGACTCAGGGAAGAACCACGCCGCCATGGAGCCCGAGCTGCTTGTGTTCCCCATGCCCATCTACCTTCTGCTCCATTATAAACACCAACGCTGGCGAAGACGACCACGGTGAGTACTGCCGCCTAGCACACAGGGGAGGGAGGAGGAAAAAGAGAGTGACACACACACACACATGCAACACGCAACACCCCCACACACACACAACCAGATGCAGTAACATCACATATACACATCGTACCCCTCAGGAATAATGCAAGGACAACTACTATTGTGTAAAAAGGCTGTAATAAGATAAATATAGGTGAAATATGTGCATCCAAATCAAAACGTATATACACATATATTTACAATACAAGGGACATTGCCCAATCCTCAATGTCCATGGGCCACATGGCCACATCACAAAGTCCAAGGCCCAACCTCACTCCTGCAACAACACAGAGAGAACACTGCAGGGGCATCAGGTCGAAAATAGAGAGGCACTTCAGGGTGATGCGGGAAGGGGGGGACCCTCAGCCAGAAGATGGTACAATGCCACTGGTCCTGGAGGGGGCAACATGCCCTGTACTCTGTCCTGGGGAGTGCAAGGCCACAGTCTCTCAAGTGAGTGATTTCCCCACTGCTTGGTCCTGGGGAGTGCAAAGCCACAATCTGTCAAGTGGGTGATTTGCCCACTGCTTGGTCCTGGGGAGTGCACGGCCACAGTCTCTCTAATGGATGCCTTCTTCCACTGGTTCTGGAAGGGGCCTTGTGCCCAGTGAGCTTCATCCTGGGAAGGATGGGGTGAGTGGAGGGCATCTCCACTGGTTCTAGAGGAGGTAACATGTCCTGTGACGCAGATCTTGGGGAGTGCAGTGTCACAGTCTCTCACATTACTATCAGACCCACAGGATTTGCTGGGGCCTGGCCACACTACAGCCCATGGACGCAGGACTACACACTGTCCGGCAGTGGTGGTGCTGATGTCAGTGCTGGCAGTTGTGGGTGGAGGCTCCAGCCCTTTCCCTGCAGCCTCAGATGGCTGTTCACTGGGGCTGCTGCTGCTGGCAGTGGTGCTGGTGGTGGTGCTGGTGGCTGTAGTAGCAGTGGTGGCGGGAGGCTCCACCCCTTCACCTGCAGCCTCGGACGGCTGAACCACTATGCTTGGTGGTGGGGGCTCCAACAGCGTCCCAGCACCAGGCCTCTTGTCACCTGTTGGTCTGGAGGCCCATACAGCAATCAGTACTGGAGTAGGACCCCATCCACCAGTCTCTCCAACTCCACTGAGGTGAAGGCAGGGGCCCTTTCCCCAGTCACATGAGCCATGGTCAGTTCAAGACCCAGGTCACAGCAGCACATGCAGTGTAGGTCCTCTCCTGTTGGTAGGTCAGGTAGTAAGTGAGTGAACAGATAGAAAATGGCGGTGACGTCTGTGGAGGTGCATACCGTCACCGCAGGCGTACATCACCATTGGCCACTGTACCCCATAGTGCCCAATGTTAACCAATGAGGAGTTGCACGGCGGTTTTCGACCACCTTCCGCAACAATGCACAACGTCATCGGAATTAACTCATTTCCACCTGTCCATCCAAAAAGGACAGGCGGACGCCATTTCAGGGCGTGTGCAGGCCATGGCACCTAACTGTGTCACAGTACACATATGCACCATTTGGACCTCTCCACCAAATACTGTTACAATCACAACATGCATTGAAGTGTATTGGTTGGAAATAAGAGATACTGACCAGCTGCTCATCATTTTGCCCCATAGATTGCAATCACTGAGGATGAATAGGAGATGGAGACATATGGTGGACTTGGCAACAATGGAGGGCAGACACTTAATCTATCAGATAAATATCTTATATTTTTCTAAACCTGTGTGGTGTCTTTTTTGTGGTGTTCCCACTGTGTTATTGCATGATTTATTGCACAAATACTTTACACATTGCCTTCTAAGTTAACCCTGACTGCTCAGTACCAAGCTACCAGAGGGTGGGCACAGGATCATTTGGAGTGTGTGTGACTTAACCTGACTAGAGTGAGGGTCCTTGGTTGGAAAAGGGGGTAGCCTGACTTCCAACCAAAGATCCAATTTCTAACAATCACTTTCTAGTTCTCTCCGGAAGTCGCCTTCATCAGTGGTACCAAAAAAGAAAAGAATGCAGGCTGTTATTATGGACAGATTTAAGAAGGAAGAGTCCTACGAATGCAACCACACAACAGCACATTTGTACAATGGAAAACTTGCTAAAATGCTAGATCTGGACCCTCTCTCTTTTTCTTTTGTGTAAAGAGTGGGACTTTTAGAATTTGTAGTGGCCATCTACCCGAAATGGAAGGTTCCCAGTCAGATGTATTTTGTCAGAGTTGCTGTTCCAGTGCTCCATCACGATGGTTGGACAAGCTTTATAGCAGAGTGCTGTTCCCACTATCCACTCAACAATAGACGTGTACAGCTGTAAAGTAACAGATTACATGTGCATCACTGCACACTAAATCGCTTTTGTGGGGGTTAGGTAACGGTTATCTACAGGTCCCTGTGCTGACAATACTTTTAAGGGCATTTGGCCGTCTGCAACAGTAGCCATTTCTACCATGGAGAAGTCTCATTTAGCTGCAAACATCTTAGAAGACTTTAACAGCAATGTGTTTGAATCTGTCTGCGACCCTGAGGTCTCAAAATGTGATTTAATGCCACAGACAAAGGCAATAATATAGTTAAGGCCATGGCAGATGGTGGCTGTTTCAGGGATCCTGCCTTGCCCAGGCCAGGCCCCAGACAAACACCAGGGGGTTGGAGACTGCATAGTGTGAGGGCAGGCACAGCTCTTTCAGGTGAGAGTGACCACCCCTCCCCTCCCTCCTAGCACAGATGGCTCATCAGGAAATGTAAACTACACCCCAGCTTGTTTTGTGTCACTGTCTAGTGTGAGGTGCAACCAGCCCAACTGTCAAACTGACCCAGACAAGGAATCCATAAACAGGCAGAGTCACAGAAATGGTTAGGCAAGAAAATGCTTACTTTCTAAAAGTGGCGTGGCATTTTCAAACACACAATCTCAAAATCAACTTTACTAAAAGATGTATTTTTAAATTGTGAGATCAGAGACCCCAAACCCCACATGTCTGTCCGCTCCCAAAGGGAATCGGCACTTTAATTAGATTTAAAGGTAGCCTCCATGTTAACCTATGAGAGGGATAGGCCTTGCAACAGTGAAAAACTAATTTAGCAATATTTCACTGTCAGGACATATAAAACACATTACTATGGGGGTCATTCCAACCCTGGCGGTCGGTGATAAAGCGGCGGCCAACCCGCCAACAGGCAGGCTGTCAAAAAAATGGGATTCTGACCCTGGTGGGAACCGCCAACACAGCCCGCCACTTTAACACTCCGACTGCCACGGCGGGACAAACAAACAGCGCGGCGGTCACCGCCAACAGGCAGGCGGCAGACAATGTACCGCCCACCCTATCACAACTCACCAATCCGCCACTTTTTCCGGGGCGGGAGCCCTGCCGATAAAAACACGGCGGAAACAGACTACGAACGGAAAAACGCTCACCACTACACACTCCACGAGGAAGGAGGACAGCATGGAACCCGAATTAAACATCCTACCAGCCATTGTCTACCTGCTCATCTACCACGAGTACGAACGCCGGCGCAGAAGACAACGGTGAGTACTGCACC
Source organism: Pleurodeles waltl (assembly GCF_031143425.1). NCBI lineage: Eukaryota > Metazoa > Chordata > Amphibia > Caudata > Salamandridae > Pleurodeles > Pleurodeles waltl. Next base: position 2,181,830 of record NC_090437.1, on the reverse strand, counting down.
TACGACACAGGGGAGTGGGGAGAAGGAAGGGTTACGGGCACACACATACGTGATACACCCACCCCCCCACCCTCCTTCCAAATACCTACACCCCATTGCCGAGCAACAAGTCAGAGTGACACCCCCCAAACCCCACGGAATAATGCAAAGATAAAATAAAATGAACATTAAAATTGAAGTATATTATAGCACAAATGAAGTAATGTGAAATATGAAATATGAAAGATACAAAATAATGAATGAACATAGTTAAAAATATATACATAGGCAATAAGTCCTGCCCATTCTGTCAAAGTTCCATAGTCCGTGGGCCAATGTGCACAAACACAGGGGCAAAGCCCACACAGGAGACCCGAATCCATTGGAGAGAACACTGCTGGGGCATCAGATGACAAAACTACAGGCACCTCAGGGGGAAGGGAAGGGGGGGCACCTCAGCCACATGAGTCCACGACGCCAGATCCACGAGGGGCCTCCATGCCCACTGCACCATCCTGGGGAGTGCAAAGCCACAGTCTCACAAGTCTCTACAGTGGGTGGATTGCCCACTGTGCCATCCTGGGGAGTGCAAAGCCACAGTCTCTCAAGTCTCTACAGTGGGTGGCTTGCCCACTGTGCCATCCTGGGGAGTGCAAAGCCACAGTCTCACAAGTCTCTACAGTGGGTGGCTTGCCCACTGTGCCATCCTGGGGAGTGCAAAGCCACAGTCTCACAAGTCTCTACAGTGGGTGGCTTGCCCACTGTGCCATCCTGGAGAGTGCAAAGCCACAGTCTCACAAGTCTCTACACTGGGTGGCTTGCCCACTGGGCCATCTTGGGGAGTGCAAAGCCACAGTCCATCAGATGGATTATTGACCCCACTGTCAATGGTGGAGGCACGGTGCCCAGAGTGCTACGTGAAGCCCTGCTCGACACAGAACCGGCACTGTCAATGGGCCAGCGGTGCTTGAGACGGCCTTGCCCAGCGGAGCGGTGCTTGAGATGAAGGGCCCAGCGGAGCGGTGCTTGAGACGGCGTTGCGCAGCGGAGCGGTGCTTGAGATGAAGGGCCCAGCGGAGTGGTGCTTGAGATGAAGGGCCCAGCGGAGCGGTGCTTGAGACGGCGTTGCCCAGCGGAGTGGTGCTTGAGATGAAGGGCCCAGCAGAGTGGTGCTTGAGATGAAGGGCCCAGCGGAGCGGTGCTTGAGACGGCGTTGCCCAGCGGTTCGGTGCTTGAGATGAAGGGCCCAGTGGAGCGGTGTTTGAGATGAAGGGCCCAACGGAGCGGTGCTTGAGATGAAGGGCCCAGCGGAGCGGTGCTTGAGACGGCGGGCCCCTGTTCAGCGGTTCTTCTCACGGCGGGCCCCTGTTCAGCGGTTCTTCTCACGGCGGGCCCCTGTTCAGCGGTTCTCCTCACGGCGGGCCCCTGTTCAGCGGTTCTCCTCACGGCGGGCCCCTGTTTAGCGGTTCTTCTCACGGCGGGCCCCTGTTCAGCGGTTCTTCTCACGGCGGGCCCCTGTTCAGCGGTTCTCCTCACGGCGGGCCCCTGTTCAGCGGTTCTCCTCACGGCAGGCCCCTGTTCAGCGGTTCTCCTCACGGCGGGCCCCTGTTCAGCGGTTCTCCTCACGGTGGGCCCCTGTTCAGCGGTGCTTGTCCTGTGTTTCTAGGGAGCCAGACCTGGCCAAGACTTCCCGATCACTCGGCATCCAACGTCGTGGTGGAGTCCTGGACCCGTGGGTGTCGTCCGTCACACCCGGAATGGGGCTGGTGGGGCCCTCCTGGGCAGCTCGCCTGCTGCCTGACTTCTCCGCCCTGCTGCCCTTGCCCTCCTTCGCTGAAGCTCTGTGGCCCTTGCCTCCCTTTGAAGATGTGGCAGGTGACGGGGCATGGCTACTGTCCTTGGTGGCAGCCGTCTCAGGCTTGTCGCGCCGGCCCTTATTCTTTTTTGTCCTCTTCCCAGGGGGTGGGCTGGCTGTCCCCTTGCTGCTGGCCAATGTTCCTGCCCTAGGAGCTGGTGGACTCCAATAGCCCTGCACTATGGTCACAGTAGATGCAGGGCTGGTGGTGGCTGAGGTGCTGTTTGGACTCTTACCAGGTGGAGGGGGTGGGTCAGGTGAGGCAAAGAGGTCAATTTTGGAGAGGAAAAGTTTTTTTAGGAGCCATGGGAAGGGTAGGTGCAGTGGGTATGGGAGTGGAGGAAGAGGATGTGGTTGTAGGAGAGTCAAGTGTGCTGTCTTTGGGTGCAGGGAGGCTGTCGTGAGGTGGATGGCTGTTGGGTGGGTGGCTGCCTGCGTTTGTGTGGTTTGGAAGAGGGGGTGACAGACACACTGGGAGAGGACACAGGGGACGTGTAAATGGCAGTGGGGGTGGTGACTGCATCTGTGCGGACTGTAATGGAGGGTGTGCTGGTGATGGAAGTACTGGATGATGGTGGTGTGCATACAGGTGTGAGTGGAGACGTCACAGTGAGGGAGGAGGAAGATGAGGAGGTGGGGGACACAGAGGTGGTAGTGACTGTTGGCATGTCTGCATCTGGATGTTGCTTGGGTGAATGTTTGTGTGATCTGTGGTGCTTATGTCTGGATGAGCTGCCCTTGGGTGTTGAGGTGTGTGCAGGCTGGTCTGATGGTGTGGCTGGGATAGGCAGAGGAACAGGAGACTGGGACTGGGTGGAGGGAGTCAGAAGAGGGAGGCTGGAGACAGGGACAATGGCTGCCGTCAGTGCTGAGGCCAGAGCGTTGAACGATCGCTGATGGGCAGCCTGACCCAAATGAATGCCCTCCAGGTATGCATTGCTCCGATGCACCTCCCTTTCTACACCCTGGATGGCATTCAAAAGGGTAGACTGCCCAACAATGAGCGTCCTGAGGAGGTCAATGACCTCCTCACTGAGGGCAGCAGGGGTAACTGGGGCAGGGCCTGAGGTGCCTGGGGTGAAGGAGATGGCCGGCTTCCTGGCCGAGCGGGCACGTGGCGAAGGCTGAGGGGCTGCTGGGAGGGCGGGGCTGGTGCGCTGGATGGCGGCTGTACCTGTTGGTGCGGTGGGCACGGATGTTGCCGCCACCGCAAGGGAGCTCCCTTCCGAGGACGTGTCGGTGTCGCTGACGTCTCCACGGGTCCCCGTTGTGGAGCTCCCCTTGCCCTCCGTCTCACTGGTGTACTCGGATTCTGTTGCATGGCCCTCCGGGGCCATGTGAGATGCAGCTCCCTCGTGCGCTGATGCCACTTCTCCTCCGCCTGATGATGCTAATGCACACATGAACAGGAAGACAAAGAAAATGGGGGGGGGGAGAAATGAAGACAGGTTGAGTGCATGCATTGGCAACACCGTTGGCGGAGACGACAGACACAGAAGCCCCCTGCACTAGGCCGCGCAATCTGGGTACACTACTCAGTTATTATGACTAGGCCTACAGGTCTATGGACGACAAATGCACACATGGGTGAGGCCGGACCATGGATAGCTGTACTTGGCACCCTAAAGACGTGGGGGGCGGGGGCACAGGGCCATGCCTAACGGAGGGGCCTAGCCTACAGAAACCGCCCTGGCCTAGAGATAGCCCCAGCCCTCCTCCCCCACCCAGACACCTTCACTGCGCGCAAAGAAGGCAGATTGTGCTGATACTCACCCCCTTGTGTCTGCTGTGATGTCCTCACGCGCCCATCCAAATCGGGGTAGGCCACCGCCAGGATCCGGGACATCAGGGGGGGTCAATTGGCGGCTGGCACCCCTCCTACGTTGGGAGGCCATCCCCAGCAGAGACTTGGCGGCCTTTCTGGTCCCGCGGCAGATGTCCTCCCACCTCTTTCGGCAGTGGGTGCCCCGTCTGTTGTGGACCCCCAGGGCCCGGACGTCCTTGGCGATGGCACGCCAAATGTCGATCTTCTGATGGGCGCTGACCTATGTGACATGTACAGGGTTGAAACATAAATATCATCACTTTTCTGCCTGGTCAATGTGAGTGGCCCCCCTCTCCCCAACCTTGCCATGTGGCACATGCTCTCATCTTTCGTGCGTTGCACTCCTCATTCGCTCCCATCCCCACCATCTTACATCCACCCCACTCAACACAGGCATAGCCCATTCAACGTGCACCCTGTGTACTAACCTGTTGGTCTGGAGGACCGTAGAGTAGCGCATACTGGGGGAGGACCCCATCAACAAGTTTCTCCAATTCTTCTGAAGTGAAGGCAGGGGCCCCTTCCCCAGTCGCAGCAGCCATTGTATCTCCCAGACCGAGGTCACAGCAGCACTTGCAGTATAGGTCCTCTCCTGTGGATGATCAGGTCTCGAGTGATTAATCAGATAGAAAATGGCAGTCACGCCCGCGGCGGTGCGTACCGCGGCGGTGCGTACCGCGACCGCCGGCGCACATCGTCATTGGCTACTGAAACCCATAGGGTTCAATGTTAACCAATGCGGCTTTGCACCGCGGTCTTCGACCGCCTACCGCCACGGTGTGCCACGCCAGCGCATTGACCTCACATCCCACTGTCACACTTCACAGGTCAGGCAGCCGCCATTTCAAGGGCCCACATGGCTTGATTTCTACTGTGTCACACGGGCCTAGGCCTTGCATTGCCACTCATACAAGCCTTTAAATGCATAGCGAATCGTGTACTGTGCAAGCTGTGTGAACGAACCTGTGGGTTGCTTGACTGTGTGCTCCATGTTGTCCTTCCTAGGCACCGTCCGCTGGGAATTGCGAGGAGAAGGAGGAGTCCTCCTGTGTACCGTCCGCTGGTGGACCTGTCGACAATGGAAGAACGACATATCATACTTACATACCGGCTTGACAGAGCAACTATACATGAACTATGTGCCCAGCTGGAGCCAGATCTGATGTCCCCCATCCGCCAACCCACAGGGATTCCCCCTCTGGTGCAGGTTCTGTCAGTACTCCATTTTTTGGCAAGTGGGTCTTTTCAGACAACAGTGGCCATATCATCAGGGATGTCTCAGCCAATGTTTTCAAAGGTTTTGTCCAGAGTGTTGTCTGCCCTGATGAAATACATGCGGAGCTACATTATTTTCCCTGAGGTGGGCGATTTGGCTACAGTGAAGGGTGATTTCTATGCCCTTGGACATATCCCCAACATCATTGGTGCCATTGATGGGACCCATGTGGCTTTGGGTCCCCCCAGTGAAAGTGAGCAGGTGTACAGAAACAGAAAAAGTTATCATTCGATCAATGTCCAGGTGGTCTGTTTGGCTGACCAGTACATCTCCCATATAAATGCCAAGTTCCCTGGGTCAGTGCATGACGCGTATGTCATGCGAAATAGCAGCATCCCGTATGTGATGGAACAGCTACAGAGACACCGTGTGTGGCTAATAGGTGACTCTGGTTACCCCAACCTGTCATGGCTACTGACCCCAGTGAGGAATCCCCGGACCAGGGCAGAGGAACGGTACAATGAGGCCCATGGGCGAACTCGGAGGATAATAGAAAGGACCTTCGGCCTCCTGAAGGCCAGGTTTAGGTGCCTGCATATGACAGGGGGATCCCTTATGTACTCACCAAAGAATGTGTGCCATATCATCGTGGCCTGCTGTATGCTTCACAATCTTGCTTTGCGACGCCAGGTGCCTTTCCTACAGGAGGATGGTCCAGATGGTGGTGTTGTAGCAGCTGTGGAGCCTGTGGAGAGTGAAGAGGAGGAAGACGATGGGGACGACACGGACTACAGGGATACAGTCATACAACAATATTTTCAGTAGCACACAGGTAAGAATCACCTACGCCATATTACATTTACTTAAGGCCTCATGCGTCTCTACTGTATGTGTTTCCCCCCAGTTCCTGTTAACTGATGTGTGACTTTCCCTTCCCTTTTCAGAGCTGTATGACCCACTGCGTGACTTCTGCTTTGTTTACCCATGGACTAAAGCTTATTGAAATTGGTATGTTGTCGTCACAAAGTTACTGGACATTATTGCACCATTATGCGTAATACATTTGTTAAGAATACAAGCAGACTTCTGTTATTTTAAGTGCAATGAGTGATTTATTTTAAGTGCTACATATTGGTACATGATTGTAAAACGGTGATGGGTGGGGGTGGAGTAATGTCCATGGCAGAGTCCAGTTCTCAGACACACAGGTGCATTGTCCATATGCGTGTGGAAGGATGGAGCAGGGGCAGTTAAAGGTTGGACAGGGTGACAATGTGGGACAGTGGGATGACATCAGAGGGTATCTTATTCTGGCGGGGGTCTTGCAATCCTACTCTGTCTTCTTGTGAGATCTCAGGTTCTGCTTGCGGGGTGGTTCTTCTTCTGCAGGAGGTGGGGTTCTGGTGGCCTGTTGTTGTGTGGGGGCCTCCTGTCCACTAGCGCCGGCGGAGGTGGTAGGCTGTTCCTGGCCAGGGCTAGTGACAGGGGCCCTTTGTGGTGCCATATGGTCCCGCAATGTGGTGACTATCTGGTTAACGGCCACGACGATGGTCCCCATTGCGGAACCGATGTTCCTCAGTTCCTCTCTGAACCCCATGTACCGTTTCTCCTGCTGTGCCTGGATCTCCTGGAACCTGGCCAGTACCGTCGCCATCGTCTCCTGGGAGTGGTGGTAAGCTCCCATGATGGAGGAGAGGGCCTCTTGGAGAGTGGGTTCCCTGGGCCTGTCCCCCCCCTGTCGCACAGCAGCCCTCCCAGTTCCCCTGTGTTCCTGGGCCTCTGTCCCCTGGACGGTGTGCCCACTACCACTGCCCCCAGGTCCCTGTTGTTGCTGGGGTGGTGGGTCAACCTGGGTGCCCTGTAGTGGCGGACACACCGCTGATTGACGTGTCCTGGAGACAGAGGCATGGGCCTGCTGGGTGGGAGCTGTGCTGGTGTTCCCAGAGGGGGTTGGGTCTGGTGTAGCCTGTGGCTGTCTGTGGGGAACCGACTGTCCAGAGGTCCCCGATGGGCCGGGCTGGTCATCTGGGTCCAGGGAGACAGAGCTGCTGTCATCGCTGGGGGCCTCTTCTGGGGGTGGGATGGACATCTCTGTACCCTCTGTGGCGGTGTATTGGCGTTTGGGTCCTGCAGGGGTATGAAGGTATGGTTATTGCTTCTGTGTGTGGCATTTCGTGTGATGGGTGGGTGTCCGTGTACCCAAGTGCAGGCATTCCCTTGTGGGGGCTTTTGTGAGGGTGGCTTGTGGGGGTGATGTGTGTGTGCAGTGGGCATGCTTTAGTGATGGGTGTCCATGCTTTGTGGTCGCATGCAGGGCTTGGTGTTGGGATGGGTGGGTTGTGATGGTGAGCCATTTGCAAGGAGTTGGTGTGATGGGGGTGGGGGTATGATTTGGCATGCAGGTGGGGTGGGGGGAATAAAGTAGTTAAGATTTGACTTACCAGAGTCTATTCCTCCGCCTACTCCTGCGAGGCCCTCAGGATGCAGGATGTGCAAGACTTCCTCCTCCCATGCTGTGAATTCTGGGGGAGTAGGTGGGGTTCCGCCGCCAGTCTTCTGCACCGCAATGTTGTGCCTTGATACCATGGAACGCACCTTCCCCCGTAGGTCGGTCCAGCGCTTCCTTATGTCATCCCAATTGCGTGGATGCTGTCCCACCGCGTTGACCCTGTCGACTATCCTTTGCCATAGCTCCATCTTCCTGGCAATTGTGGTATGCTGCACCTGTGCCCCGAAGAGCTGGGGCTCTACACAAACTATTTCCTCCACCATGACCCTGAGTTCTGCGTCAGAGAACCTGGGGTGTCTTTGGGGTGCCATGTGTTGGTGTGGATGAGGTGAGGGGTGGTGTATGTGTTGTAGAGTGTGGTGAGTGTGGTGGTGTATGGTGTTTTGGGCGTGGAAATTGTGTGGGTGATGTTGTGATTTGCCTCTGTGTGATGGTGTACTCTATGCTGTGCTCTCTCTCTCTGTCCTTCAGTCGCAATTGTGGTCGTAGGGGTTTGTGGGTGATGTGGGTGTGTGTTTTATATTGTATTGGGTGTGTGGGAGTGGTGTGTGTATGTGTATCAGGTGTGTGTATTTTGAATTATCCAATGTGGTAGTGTTTTGTAAAGGTGTGTGTATTTTGACCGCGGCGGTGTGTACCACCAATAAAATACCGCGGTTGAAAGACCGCTGCAGGAATTTGTGGGTCGGAATGGTATGGGCGTATTTCTGTTGGCGTGACGGTGGAGGTTTGGTCATCGCCAGTTTCCCACTGACCTTTGGTGTGGCGGACTTTTGTGGATGTCGGGTTTTTGGCGGGTTGCCAGTTGCGGGTCAGAATGACCGTGGCGGTTTACCGCGGCCGCGGCGGTGTTATGGCGGTCTTCTGACCGGCGGTATGCGCCTTTTACCGCCGAGGTCAGAATGACCCCCTATATGTCCTACCTTAACCATATACTGTATCCTGCCCTTGGGGCTACCTAGGGCCTACCGTAGGGGTGTCTTACATGTAAGAAAAGGGAATGTTTAGGCCTGGCAAGTGGGTACACTTGCCAAGCCGAATTTACAGTTAACACTGCACACTCAGACACTGCAGTGGCAGGTCTGAGACATGATTACAGAGCTACTTATGTGGGTGGCCCAACCAGTGCTGCAGGCCCACTAGTAGCATTTGATTTACAGGTCCTGGATCATCTAGTGCACTTTACTGGGGACTTACTAATAAATGAAATATGCCAATCATGGATAAACCAATTACATACACTGTGAAGCTCCTTTCATATGTGGTTGTGGTGGTGGTGGGGGCTGTTAAAACTGGAGATAGACATGTGATGCTACATCATCAACTCATGATAGAGGCACTTCGCTAAATGTATGACAGTTGTGAGATTGATCAGCCTGGTACATGCAGCTACTTATCTGGGATTGGTTGTAAATTTGCACTCACTTCTCAGTTAATCGCACATGTCAAATGAATGACTGGAGCAGCTGAGACCATAACCTAGCTCTGCCTCTTGGTACACTCCTCATGAAGCTTACCTTCTGTCCTTCTGGGTGATTGAATGTCATCTCTTGAAAGAGCATCACCAGCTCAGATAACTCACAACTTTGCAGGCAGTCTAGGTATGATGAGGTGGGGGGCAGCAGTGTTTGATCCCAGCTGCTAGCAGCACTGCAGAGGGTGTGGCTGAGATGGAGGCACAGGCAGCTGGCTGGAGGTACTTGGGCCCAAGGCAGTGGCACATACCTCCACTTTCTCCTCCTCCAGAGCAACCAGCTGGCAATATTGGGCATGGATAGCCTCCATCAATAACCGCAACAGCTGGGCTGCTATATCCTGTGAGATGGTGGATGAGCAGGAGTAGCAATAGCAAGAAAGAAAAAAGACAAACAGAAAATAATGATCAGTGCAAACACATGTTTATGTACTGCCATAGTAACAGTATATTTTTGGGCCTCTTAGAGCACTGGAATGTTTAGAGTGATTCGTCACAGGACCAAGTTTTCCCCACACATGCATCACATAAAATCCCTGACTGACTGCAAGGAATTAAGTCAGAATATGACCAGATTTAAACTAAGGCCCTCATTATGACATTGGTGGTAAATCCCACTTACCGCCATGCTGACGGCCACCAACTTACTGCCGTGGTAGCGGATATCCGTTCACCATATTATGACACACACACACCAATCCGACAGAATACAGCCACATACACAAATCCGCCAGCCCAAAGATCAGTGCTAAAGTGGCAGTCCCAAAATCCATAACGTTACGCCAACAAAACAATGCCCACAACTTTATGACCCACGAATCACCACAGCGGACATTCAACGGCGGTAAACCATTGGCGGTACATACCGCCGCACACAGAATGGACACCCACATACAAAACAACACTATATTGGCCAATATAAAAAACACACACCTGACACTCATACACACACCACACCCACACAAGCACACCACTATAAAACACACACCCACATTACCCACAAACCCTTACACACAACAATTGCCACCAGGAGACTGAGGAGAAGAGCACAGAGACAACTAGACACACACACCACTTACACCCATACACCCCTCATGCACTCCACATCACACACCCCATCACATTACCCAACACACCCTCACCAACACACATCACACAACACCCATGGCACCACAAAGGCACCCCCGTTTCACTGAGGAGGAGTTAAGGGTCATGGTGGAGGAAATTGTCAGGGTAGAGCCACAGCTCTTTGAAGCACAGGTACAGCATATTTCCTTTGCAAGGAAGATGGAGCTATGGTAGAGAATCGTGGACAGGGTCAACGCCGTGGGACAGCACCCAAGAATAAGGGACAACCTCAGGAAGAGGTGGAATGACCTACGGGGGAAGGTACATTCCATAGCATGCACAACACTAGCTAGCCATGCAGAGGACTAGCGGTGGACCACTACAACCTCCCCCACAGCTCACAGCATGGGAGGAGCAGGCACTGGCAATACTGAATCCTGAGGGACTCGCTGGAGTTGCCGGAGGACTGGACACTGGTAAGTCAATATTTACTACCTATCACCCCCATACCTGCATGCCATCTCACACCCACACCCTCACTACCGTCCTTCCACTCCATCCAATACACTGCACCCACACATCTCACTAATCCCAATGCCAAGCCCTGCATGCCAATCTAATGCATGGACATCCCTCCCAGCACTGCATGGACACCCCTCCCAGCACTGCATGGACACCCATCACTAATGCATGCACAGCATAGGGAAACTAAGGGCCATATTTATACTTTTTGACGCAAAACTGCGCTAACGCAATTTTGCGTCAAAAAAATTTGCGCCGTCTAACGCCATTTGGATGCCACATGCGGGCGTCAAATTTATACTTTGACGTACGGCGGCGCAACCAACAGGTGGGAGTCATTATTTCGTGACGCAGACAGCGTCCGTCTGTCGTAAAGGAAACCAACGTAAATGCGACGCACATCACTGTGGGTCGATTTACGACAGCGCAATCGTGAAAACGCCGTTTTTTTTCACGCTATTGCGTCACATTTTTGCGCGAAAACTGCCCTTTCAGGAGAGGAGACCCAAAATGGATCCTAGATGCCCCAACAGACCCCAGGAGGATGAGAGCATACCAGGAACCAGCCAGGAGGAAGCATACAGGAACCAGGACATTTAAAAAAAAAAAAGAAAGTGTCGCTTCAGTGCAGAGGAGCAGGAAATCCTGGTGAAAGAGGTGACGGAACACCAGCACCAACTTTTCATCACCTCTAAATTGCCACTCAGTAGGAGAGAGGCCATCTGGAAACAAATTGTGGACAAGATTAACAGTGTGGCTGAAGAACGCCGGACAGTCACCGAGTGTAAGAAACGCTGGCATGACTGCAAATGTAGGACCAAAGAGAAAATGGCCAGGAACAGGAAAGCAGCAATGCAGACTGGAGGGGGGAGTCCAGCACAACAGAAGGCCCTGGACCACATGGAGGAGATGGTCGCAGCCGTCATCCCGGAGGAGATCGTCACAGGGATTCAAGGACTGGACAGCGCAGACTACCACGACACTACGCACATGCAGGGTAAGTCGCATGGGGAATCATAATACAATAATGGGGACTGTAAGCAGGGGGGGGATACCTACTACACAATGCATGTAAGTCAGCACATATATGAAGTGGCATGGGGAAAGGGGCACGGCAGGGGGGCATGCCCAGTACTGACCGAAGCTGGGGCACGAGAAAATACAACAACAGTCCCACGGGGACATCCTGTAATTACAATAAGAGAGCCAAGGGAAAGCAGTGACAGGTGGGAAGGACACTACCTCAAATCCACATCCAGGCACTTGTATTGCAAAATCTATTCCCCATCAACTAGGTCCCTACCTGTGATGCTGTAGCAAATACAACAACTGCAACTTAACTGCCACCACAGTTGACAATAACACCTCTCATCTCTGTGCAGCTATAGCACCAAATGGCAGGAACCCCACCTTGGAACATACATACCTAAATTAGGGGGTGAGGATGACATCTGCAATTACTCCTAGAAATAAGACAAAGGTACCAGTACACTCAAATGCCGAATGTCCATAACTGACACATACATAAGCCTAAGTAAACAGCAATAGGAGCCACACAGCACTAACGATACACACATGCTGCATACGTCAGGGTCCCTCACGTGCCTGGCTAACAAGGCTACATCACTAATGTCATACTGCTCAGACAACAACATTGAGGAGGGGACACAGGCAACTGGTCACTGAAACACACCTGCAAAGTCGGACAAACAAATAGGACATTCATACGATAAACAGGCCAATCCAATTCAATACTCATCACCCAACATCATCTCAAAACATCAAGAATGTTTACATCCATACCACATCCTAACATTGACATGCATAGGTAATGCCACGTGACATGTACAGATCATGCAATGTGAATAAAAAGTGTATGGGGCAGGGCCTGAGAGGCAAGTGTGCTGCCAGGGCAGTCACAACACCCACACTCAGTCAAAGTGTAGTGTGGCAAGTGAAACGTATACTTTGCGCATTAGCCTCAGGCTGGAGGCCTTTGTGCATCTTACCCTGATTGTACTTATACTCATTTGCTCACATCTAAGTGCCTCAGAGCAATTTGCACTAAATGATTCTCATTGCCCTTCCTATCAGTTAATGTAGCAAATAGTCAGTCCTAATGTGTTGTCAATTAGTCAAATCACACTGTTTTGCCTACTTCTGCACTGGAGTTTGCCAGAACATATTCACTCTGTGCCCCAGTCAAGGATACCGTCTGGTACGTTGCTGATAGATGTGGTAGGGGTTAAGGTTTGGCATTCCTGCGTAAGGAAACTTTGTCATCACCATGACATATGTCTTTTACATTCACTTCCTTGTCCCAAGACACGCATGGGGGAGTTTCCAAACAGAAAATAATAACTAGATGCTGCCTGCCTTGCTGCTGATGCACAACCAGATCCTAGCCCATTCCTCTGATATGAGGGATGATGTCTCCCCTGTGATTCTGACAGGCAACCTCCAAACTTAACATGCTGTGCTATACATAGAACATGCAGAGGGACAGTAGAAACTGTTAGGCACCATGAAAGCTGTGCACCAATGTATTACTCTCCTGCGGACTATTTCAATTCTAACAGTGTGTATTGTTTGTGTAATTGGGGCTCACACCTAAATTCCTACAAGTCAGTTGTACAATGAACCTACATATCAAACTAATACTGTCTTTGTCATTTGTGTATGGGAACATACCGGAAAAGATAGAAATGTGTAGGACCTGAGTGACCACCACTTCCCTGAGAAGTTCCAAAGATGTCATGCTCTCGGATGTCTAAACATTCCTTTGATGTGGGAGACCAGAGGCACTGCTAGTTAGTCTTAGCTAAATTGAATATCTGGGTGACAGAGTTATTTACAAGTGGGTCAAACTTAGTCCCCCACACCATTAGCTATCCTGCTGCCTAGAAAGCCAAGAATCACATGTTGGATAATGAGAGCCCACCCTACAAAATGTCCCTCCTTAACAATAGTGAAACACCGAGTGAGGAGTAGGAGAAAAAAACGCCTATTCCTAAATAATTACAAAGCAACAGCTAGAGGCGACCTGGCAGACATGTCTGAAAGATCCATATCAAACATGTGACACACAGGTGGGCCATAGGCCTACAACAATGCCCTATGACGGACAGCAGATACCTAGACAAACACAGAGTACAATGTTAAGGCATCCAAAGGCTTGTATCTTACTGCAAAATTGTCACAACACAGACACACTAATTGTACCCGGTTTCATTGCAGAGGAACACGGATCTCCTGCTGATCTGCCTGTCCATGAGTTCCCTGATGACATGGATGACGAGACCATCAACCTCCCACAAGAGACCATTGACATGGTCCTTGAAAGCCTCCAAACCCCACCTTCAGTCACAAGGAGGAGCACAGAACAAGCAGCCACCACAGTAGAACCACCCGCCACCCCAATTGTAAGACCTGCCAGCTCCAACACAGCTGAGGACTCTGACGACACTGGCACCAGCTTCGAAAGAACTGTTGTTGGGGTCCAGCGGGAGCTGGCCAAGGAGGTGCGGGTGGGGATGCAAAATATAGCAGCCAGCCTTGAGGGGGTGCGTTCGTGCATGTTGTCAACTGCTGATCAGGCAGCTGCAATGCAAGCCAGAAATTTGCTCTTGGAGGACATTTCAAAAACACTGAAGGAAATTGGCACAGCTGTCATCCAGTTGACACAACAACTCAAACTGCAAGCCACTCAACGTGTGCACAAATGCAACATAGTACCCCTCAGGGCCGACCTGGCTGCCTACCATCGGGATGTGGCTGCCATTCTGAAAAACCAGCAGGCCCTCCTTGCTGCAGTACTGCCCTTCCTTACTCAACAGGGATCAGCCCCCGGGATGTCTGCCTCCATGTCTTCTAACACTGAGGTGTGTGTTGCCCCTTCACAACCAACAACAACAAGGACACACCAGGCAACACACACATCAGAAGAAGAAGACATGGAACAAATAACATTCACACGCAAGAGTACCCGGAAGCCCTAGTCCCTGCACCATGCCCTACTCTGACCAAGGTCCTACGTTTCGACACATGCCAGCCTCACTACAACTAACCTCAATGACTGTTCGGCAATCCACTGTATGACTTATCCACCTTGCCAGTGAATGTTTCTCTCCTACCATTTGGCATTTCATGTTCCTCTGCACTATCTGTGACATCCGCCCAGCATGTCAGGAGCATCATCCACACCCCTTCTGTAGGATCACCATGTAATAATGCACCAGAAAGGAGTCAGCAAACATGGTGAATGGACATTTTGCACAACACCACCTATAAATAAATATCACTTGCACACCTATTGTGTCTCTGTGTCATTTCAAAATTCAACTGTGCGGTAGATAACTCCAAAGTGGCTGTGTGGCAACCATGTCGATTCTCTATACTACTGTCCTGATTTCATGTATACTGAAACATCTGTGCAGTGGCCAGGATTGCATCATAGCTTTACTATACTGAGGAAAATAACTGATGAAGGGACTAAGCACACACAATCATGCTGTGTTGGACAGAATGATGCACCATCTATAGCTATTCTACACAACTAATGGTGGCTGAGAAATGTAGGCACCATGCAATACTAAAATTTGAAATTATGCTGTAGAATGAAAGGAATGATAAACAAATTACACAGCATCAATCACCCTTACGGCGTATACTTCCATGAAGGAAATTAATGCTGAATCAGTACACACATGATGTAGGTCAGCAATGACAGCAACAAGACAAGAGTGTGAACAAATCATCATCTATAAAGCTCTCCCTGAACTTCACAATGCTGTCCGACCTATCTATTTACCTACAATAACAAGTCTGGAAGCACTCTTTGTGAAGTAGGATACATACCAACCCCAAACCTTGATGATCAATGCACACTACCAATGGTGGCTCTCCAACATGGTGGATACTTACCAAGTTAGCACACGGGTAGCTGGCATGTTAAACCTCATAAGCCTGGGGATAGCGAGCATGGAACACAAATGTCATACTTAAACTTTCTGCTACACTGATGTCAAGGCCATGAAAAGGTAGCACCTAACGCATCAGGTAAAGGGTTAACAAAATTTTTATTTAAAAGTAGTAATAAAAGAGGCAACTAAGGGAAAGGTAAACCTACACTAATCTAACCTGACTACTACTAACCCACAATTGTCCCTAACTAACCTAAGCTAAACTTACTCTACACATGTAACGAAACGATCTAAACATCAACCCCCCACCCACCATTAAGAGACAAGACACATGCAGGACAACACTTACTAACCTACACACATACTATACTATCCTAAACAAACATATATTTTTTTGGTTTTTTTTTATATATATATATATATTTTTTTTTTTATTAAACAGGAATCCCAACATTGCATCACACCAAAATATTAGATAGAAAGAATAAGGACCCCCCACCCTCTTACCTAACACTAACTAAGCTAATTACCTATACTTATCCTATTACTAACCCCCCAAACCCAACTAACAGTATGAAAAGAGGAAAGAGGTGAGAGGGGAGGGGTAAAAGTTCAGGAGGGCAAAATGACTAAAGATTTGCCCTCTGAAGTGTGCGCCGGATGGAGCGCACCTTCTCCTTAACCTCAGCCATGTCCTCCGTCAGGTTGTCCACCTTGCGAGTTAACCTGTCCAATTTTCTAGACAATGCCTGGAAGGCTGCAGGGTCAATCGGAGGGTCACTGCTGGTCTGCGTGCCGGTGGAGGTGGAGGTTGTTGCTGGAGTGGAGTGGCCACGGGACAGCCCTGCTCCCAACACACGGCTGGGTCCAGGTCTTGAGGAAGATGCCTGGTCCGTCGCTGGGTCCCCTTGGGCAGACCTGGTGGTTGTAGTGGCGGTGGTTGTAGGTGGCGCCGTTGGTGGAGCCTGTGGTGTGGCATACCACGCCCCGGAGGCCCGATCGGAATTGTATCTGCGGGCCATCCTCCGATACCCACACTGCACCTGCAGGATGTGCCTGTACCTCATTGCCCTGCGCTAAAAATGGTTGCGCTCTGCGGCACTCAGGTTTGCAGCTGTGAAGAGAAAAGGGAAATATTGAGCATTAAATTTACAGTGGGTTGAATCCCACAATGGCTCATTTGTCCATTACTATAAATATATTGTATGCAGCAATTGTTACAACATGGTTCACGGAAATGCTCAGAGGAAGTACATGTGAATCATGCATACCTAAGGTCATATCACACCTAGCATATCCATGCCTCTACATGATGGATGACATCACCCTAAACTACTCATCCAAATCATACCTAAGGCATTTGACATTATGGCACCAGCTCTTCCGCATACTGACTTCAGTACATATGTCATTCTATGTGATAACACTCACACTCCTCACTCAATAGCATTTTTAATTAGTTGTGTGCTAAGATTGAACCCCTGGCCCAGAATCATATGTCCACACTAGGTGTCAGATGTAGGAATTTAGGAAAATCAACTAGCAATTTGCAAAGCAGAACGGTGTCTCTGACACCGTCTGCGAGTCGCTATGGGGTCCCTAAAACCCACCTCATGAACATCAATGATGTGGGTTCCAAGTTGCCCCACCTTAGCAACATGGGCACTCACGGGGATGGAGGCCTGCTGGGACCAGCAGAACTCCATAGACGTGACTGTTTTTAAATTAAGCAAGTTATTTTTCCCCAAGTGTAGGCCGTTTACCGGAAAGGAAAATGATCTGCAATTATTTTTAAATCACAACAATTGTACTTGGAAATTTTCACGTTAATTATTGGTCCCTTAGACCACTGGCTGTTTTGCGCAGGATTATTTTAGTCCACTCACAAAGGTGAAGCTTTACAATGAGGACCCCTTCCAGTCAGCAAGGTGGTTACCATCCACTTCAAGTGGATGATAACAGCTACTCTCTTTGCAACCACGTACTCGGTTGCAAATGGGATTGCCTACCACTGTGATTTGCAAGTAGGTCTGGTAAAACCCTTTATTATATCCATTTTGAAAAGCATTTTCCTCATATGTACATGACCACCAAATACATTTTGGAATAGGAAACAGACGTTTGCAAATCCCACACATATATTTATGCCATTTGCAACGTGTAGACATTTTTCTCACTCTGGCCCAAGGTACTAACTCAAGTCACAAAAGGTGTTAAGTACGTGTAACATACTGGTTGCTACAGTCCTATGTACCCGGTTTCACAGTAACATCCCAGTCTTTGTGGGTGGTGTGGGAAGAACAACCAACAATCCCATGTTCAATGCACACCCAGGAGTGTACAGAAAGTTCAACAATTATGTGCCTTCACACACAACACCTATGAAGGGCTAGCAACACGTTGTAGTCAGCCCAACCTTGTCACATCCCAGGTCCACACATGTCAAACTGGTATGACTTAGCCCAACATAACATACTATTAGTGAGGCATGTTTAACAACACACACAGGGGAGGTAGTACACCCATTCACATGATTCAACTGAACACCTAGGGCATTGCACTCAAGTCACACACACTTCGAGTTCACCTTGTGGAAGTACATGCCCACGGAAGATCCAACCTACAGTGTACACAGTCCATCCTCAACTAGGAAGAAGCACTTGTCATCAAAGCCATGTGCCTAAGCTATCTGGGAGACTGTCAGTCTGATATGCAGACTCAGTTCATGGCAAGTCCCTGACCAAGTCTAACATTGACCAGTGTATTCCAAATGAGTCATACCATTCCCAATTGCCGCCCTAATTGAATGGGCTACAGCCCCTCAATCTGAGAGATGACTACGTATTGCTTTGCAGAAACATTATTCAAATTTGATATCACACTAAAAGAACAAAGCCAATGAACGGCCAGCACATCAAATCATGAATTCTCTTGAACACACAGTAATCCATCATGCGTCATTACCAAACAATGTAAATAGCACTCAGGGGACACTCACTGTAGGTATCGGGGTCGTCAAAATGGGCCACCTCTCCCACGGTGTACGGGGCTGGTCCACCTGTAAAGCATGAAACAAAGATTAGACTCAGACTGTGTGAACGGACAAATGATTTCTGTTACAATGACACTGTGTGAATATGACATGGTAATGATAGACTTTCACACATGCTCATCCTGCATGGATCGCTTTGTATTCAACATTATCATTGGATGAGTCTCCTGCTACAGTGTCACACCCTACTACACTCATGCAGTGGTCAGGACAGTCATGTGTCGTCCAAGTTAATCCTCCATTAGTATGCCCCAACAATAATGTTATCCATACATCTCAGCATGTGCATCCCCGAGAGACATTCCAAAACTGGTTCCATGAGGACTGCATGACCACTCACAATTAAACAGGCTATTTGGACAGGGTCAACAGACAGCAACCAGACACACATGTGACATATGTGTGAACAACATGACTAACTTCATGTGACGTGACGGCAACACACATGTATAGCATCATCATGTGTTTCCAATTTTCTGTCTAGCTATGGCGTCTGCATATGTAGGTATGTTGTTTCTACATGACGTACTCACTGGCCATTATGATCAGTGGAGTACAAATAGAGCCGTTCACGTGTTGCTTTTCTGACACAAATGCAACACTACATTACATGCAGCTACAGGCATCTGGTATGTGTTGCAAAAATGAGCCATCGGACTGGTAGCATAGGTCTTCATACACATTCTGCAACAAATACACATTAGGACACATATGTATACCTTTGTAGCGCAGCATTTGAAACATTTTGTGACGCAGAGAGGGGGCGACTTAGCATAATACAAATAGATGTTGAATTTATAAAGCTGTCATTGCGTGTACATGTGTTGCAAAAATGGGGATTAATGTGTATAACCATGGGCCTAGGTTTCCCTGGCATTACACACACTCAGCTACTTATTTTGCAGATTGGCTAACAATCATCACATGTTCACACACCGATTTCTGTCATTCCCATTTAATTGTTTTTTACTCTCCAACATAGCCACCAATCCGGAGTCCCAGGTGGTCCAGCAGGTCCTGTTCCCTGGTGATCAGATCTGCCCAGCGGTGCTTGAGTTGGTGTACATTCCTGAGACTCCCATAGACCCGGACCAGGTGATGGCGCACCTTCTCCCACCGGATTTTCCTCGCCTCCGTGTGATACCCCTGTATCACACGGCCCCCAGCTTCCAGCATTAGTGGGAGGAAATGGCTTACGAGCCATATGAACCCCCCCAATTCGTCTTCCCCCATCCTGGACAGGCGAGGCCTACCTGACATATTGAGAGGACTAAGAATGTACCAAAAAAATATGAAATAAAAAGGGGGAAATGGGGAAAGGTAGAGGTGTGAAAGAAAAAGAAGAAGGAGAAAAATAGCCCAACTAACCCCCCA
Source organism: Pleurodeles waltl (assembly GCF_031143425.1). Lineage (NCBI taxonomy): Eukaryota > Metazoa > Chordata > Amphibia > Caudata > Salamandridae > Pleurodeles > Pleurodeles waltl. The sequence goes on along the minus strand of NC_090437.1, from coordinate 2,162,034 downwards.
AACTATGCTACCCACAACAGACTCCCACAGACAATACAAACTATCACAGGTATAGACAAAATAACACTAAACAGACTGAGACAATGTTATACAACAATAATAGATTGACACTAAGACAAAATACAAGGCACACAGGACACAAAAGCAGAAAAACACAGGACAACACCTTTCACACAACCACACAGTCTAGATAAATCTGAGACTGCAAAGTGAAAGTGAAAGTTAACTCCCAGTACAGATTTTGTAAACAGGATATCCTATTACATCACTTCCTGCATAAAATGGCCGCCGTTTTTATTTTCCCATTATGCGTCATATTTTCACGCATACACAGTTGTGCGTCAATTTTTTTTGACGCATTACAGTGCACATGATGCGGAGTGAAAAAATATGATATGAATATTAATAATTAATAATGTACATGAAATGACCAACATATTGTCCATGTAGCGTCAATTTTACCACGCATACATCATGGGCGTCGTTTTTTTTACACGTACAGTGGTGCACATGATGCGGAGTGAAAAAATATGATATGAATATTAATAATTAATAATGTACATGAAATGACCAACATATTGTCCATGTAGCGTCAATTTTACCACGCATACATCATGGGCGTCGGTTTTTTTACACGTACAGTAGTGCACATGATGCAGAGTCTAAAATATTGTGGATGTTAATTATATTTTGAAGGCGAAATATCAAGACACTTTTGGATACATTTGTATCTCACTCTGCATTGTGTGCACTCATGTACGTGAACAAATTATGACGGCCATGCTGTATGCGTAGAATATGGAGCAAATTTATCCTAATGTCTTCATGTGTTTAGCTTTGGAAAGGTGATTTGTCATGGTCAAATCGTGCGATGTGAGACACATTTGTGTTTGTATATGACACATGTCCGTACTTTTATGTATAGACGGCCTTCACACTGTAATGTTTGGGATACTTTAACTAATGTATTGACCATATTTGACAACATATTTGGTGTAATTGCTGATGGCTATTTTGAAATGATGCCTGGGATACCAATATGTATTCCGTCTCCAAAATGTGCCCACCTTTATGATGGTGATGCTTTTATCTGTAGTCCTAACAGGGAGTGGGAGAGTCACTTTCAGTTTTTATGGGGCTGACCATGTCCCATTATGATTTTGTGTTTCATATTTGTGTAGGACTTGTGACATGGAGGCCACACATGTGCCTTATGCATGTGTTTAGTTCACAAGTACATGATTCTTGTATGTTTTGGGGGCGGTAGAAGTGGACTTAGGCCCCCAGCACCCTAGGATTTGACCATCCAGAATAGCTACTGTATCCATGGAGTATTTTTATTATATCATGGCAAACCTGCAGCAGCGTGCTAATGTAAGGCCATATGGTATGAATGACTGTTGACCATTCATTCATCTCATTAGCCCATTTGACGTTTGCAGTAATGATGATTTGGAGCTAAGTTGCATACCATTTTCATATGACTAAGTTTGCAAGACTCTCAGCGTTCACGATGTGATGATGCGAAGATTTTTTGGGTTGTCTGTGTCCCTTTCTGCATAAACTGGTTTAGTGTCATGTTACAATCTTCCTGCTAGGTTCAAACTGGGACACAACTGTGATGGTCTACTTTCAAATATTAGGTTGGTTGTATGACATATGTGTACATGTGTGTGGGAATGTGGATCCACTATGACCTGTGTGTGTGTGTATGTTGTCACTGTAACTTCAAGGTCTCCTCCTGAGTTAGTGGCAGCTGATGTTGTTGCAATTGTGTATTGCTCACATCATACACTTGAGAGAAGCCATTGATGACATGTTCACGTACACATGGATGGTCCCACCCTGTCTCTGAACACGTGTGATGTGACTTTCAAATGATCTCCAATTTTGGGCTGGATGAGAGACTGTTTCAGTTGTTTGGATCCGGCATGTGTAATTGTCACATTTGTACTCTTGTTGGGCTCTGTGTATGGTAATGTAACATGTCACATCCTACCCTTTGTGCATACAGTTGTGATGTTTATTTTTGGTGTGATGAATTTTAATGGCATTCTTGATCAATGAGACGACATTCATCTTCAGCTATTTCAAACTAAAGGTGGTCAGAAATTAATAGGCCAAAGCATGATGTGGTATTTGTTATCTGTGTTTATTTACAAGTGTGTAATACAAGTGATTATAATAACTTAAGTAAAAAAATTGTTCACAAGCTGTTGGCGCCTACGCACTCCTGCTGCGGTGTTAGGTTGTTCCCCCTCCTGTTGCAGGCCAGCATCCTCCTCATCATCATCCTCAGGCATGTCTGGGTCCGGTTCAAGGAGGGGAATGTTCCTTTTTACACAAATATTGTGTAATATGGCACAAGTGCATATGATCTTGCAGACCATCTCTGGGGAGTATAGTAGGCTTCCGCCAGTGATGTCAAGGCAGCGGAACCTTGACTTTAGGATCCCAAAGGTCCGCTCCACAATGCTGCGTGTCCTCTTGTGGGCGTCATTGTATGCCCGCTCAGCAGCAGTATTTGGGTTCCCATATGGTGTCATTATCCAAGGCTGGATGCCATACCCCTGATCAGCTGAAAGAGAAACACAGAATGGTATCAATTAGATGTAGGAGGCACTGTTGTACGTATCTTTGATGGAAGTAGTTGTGTTGTGTTGTCTGTGACTATTTTGTGTACTAATGTGACAACCTATGGTTGTTGGTGGAAACTTTGGCATTGTTTTTTTTCCTTGGCTGAGCAAGTGTTTGTTGGCTAACTGTTTGTCAGCAGGATGTATCGGTTTCTCAAGTACAGTGTGCCCTCCCTTGCATTGTGACTTGTGACACAGGTGTCCGTGTGTCCTCACTGGGGGTGTGATGATAGTTCCATGCAGAGTTGAAACATGAAAGGGTATTAGAAACGTTCAATTAAACATACCCAGGCCATCCCATCCCTTAAAAGTTATGCATTGTATTAGTGTACAGGTTATTGTGAGACTTCCAATTTGCAAGGTGACATTTAGGCAACCACAGTCATGAATGTCTTCACACTAAGCTGTGGAGTAAATTCCAAGGTGTGAGAGGTTCAATGGTGACTTGTGAAACATGGCTAGTGATGTGAGTACCTCAGTGTGTTCCTGTCTAGATGTTGCTATTGTGGTGTATGGGTTGTTTATCCTAGAGGGTTTCTGTGCAGTGAGTATATAAGTAGATTTTTGTCCTTACCAACAAGTAGTCCATTGCCATACCGTCCATCCTGGAAGTGTTGGTTGATGGTGCAGTGACGGAAGATGAATGCGTCATGTACACTCCCAGGATATTTAGCCACAATGTTGCTGATCAGTCCTTGGTGATCGACTATGACCTGCACGTTGATGGAATGTGTGTGCTTCCTGTTGCGGTAGAGGTGTTCACTCGCAGCAGGTGGCACAAGGCGTACGTGTGTGCAGTCGATTGCACCAAGGACGTGCGGAAAGCCACTGATGGCGTAGAACCCCTGTTTAGTTTCCTGCTGCTTCTGCACTGTGTTAGGGAAGCAGATGTGGCGGGGTGTCAGTCCAATGATGGCATCCAGTACTTTAGGCAGGAATGCGGAGAAAGATGGTTGTGAGATTCCACCAACCAGGGCACCAGTTGTCTGAAAGGAGCCACTTGCCAACATGTGAAGTACGGCAAGCAGCTTTGTTTCGGTTGGGATAGTGCGTGGAGTCACTAAAGTGGGGGCCAATTGCTGTTCAATATTTGTCAGCAGCTGCTGAATGGCCTGCCAGTTCAACCAGTACCTCTGTATGATGTCTCGTTCCCTGAGGCCATGCAGGGTTGTTCTTGGGCGGAATATCCTCTCCTGCCTTCTGCGCTGTCTTTGGGGTCCCTGCTGTTGTTGTTGTGGCTGCTGTTGTTGCTGCAGGGCTCCGCGTCTACGTGCACGTTGAAGAAAAATCACCTCCATGTCTCCCTGTTGCTGCTCTGCTGCTCTGCTGCTCTGTTGTTTGTTCTGTGTGTTCTGATTAAGTACAGGTGTGTTTGCCCCATTTTAACGCCTGCCCTGACCCAGGCGTTAAAATTTCACGATATTCGTGCTTTGCGCCATTTTTTTGCGTCGCCTGCCGCGCGGGAGTGATTTTTGCCCTGAAGCATAAATACCACGCACCGCTATGTGCGTCTGTTTTTGGACGGGAACGCCTACCCTGCATGTCATTAACGCAGGGCGGGGTGCCGCTTCCAAAAACTGGCGCACATAGCGCCATTTTCCTGGTGGGCCGGATCGGGCGTCAGGGTTTAAATATGGGGCAACGTTTGCGCTGAAAGTGCGTCAAAATTTTTGACTCACATTTGGCGCAAACGGAGTATAAATATGCCCCTAACAGTCCCACAATACATCACCATACACAAGCAAAAGCTGGCAGGGTAACACCAACCATAGAGGGGAAGCCATGGAAGTACAAATGTCAGACACTTGAAGCATAATACATCATTTACGTCAGTAGAGAGGAGGTGCCACCACTATCCAGTCCCCCAACAGGGGAGGCCCCAGTGATGACAGTAACTCTGGACTTCAGGATCTAGAGGACCTACCTGGCCCATCAGGGACCACTGGACAGTCGGTCACCCAAGCCCACTCACAGACCACCACAGAGCCTCACCCATCAGGAACCAACACCACAGCACCCACCCAGCGTACCCACACCTCTGTCCCCAGGACACGTCCATCAGTAGTGTGTCCACCTGTACAGGGACCCCAGGCCACACCTCACCCACAAGACAATCAAGGCCTGGGGCCAGTAGCAGTGGGCACACCATTCAGGGGACAGAGGAACAGGCCAACAGGGACACTGGGAGGACTGCTGTGTGCCACGGGGAGGACAGGACCAGGGAACCGACTCTCCAGGAGGCACTTGCCGAGATCCTGGAGCCTACCAACATTCCCAGGACACGATGCCCCAGATCCTTGACAACATGCAGGAGATCAGGCAGCTGCGGAAGGGACAGTATCAGGGGATCAGGGAGGACTTGCATGCCATTAACAACACCCTGATCTCCATAGTAGGGATGCTGGCAGACATGGCCAACATCATGAGGGAGTCAACAGCACACCAGCGGGCCCCTACCACTAGCCGGTCCATTGACCAACCCTCCACTTCCACTGCCACTAGTGGTCAGGAGGCTCCACCACAGGACCCACAAGCCCCAAAGGCATCCCTCCCCCTGCAGAAGGTGAACCACCCCGCAAACATTCCCTGCACCCAGACAGAAGCCAGAGACACTTGCCAAGACCTACACCAGGAAATGAGACTCTCCTGTTTGTCCCCCTTGTGCGCAATCTGTCATCTTGTCCACCTTAAACTGCCATTGCTCCCCTTCCTATGCCCCCTTGGACACTGCACCTGTGCTACAAACAGACTGGAACAATACCCTGGACTTTCCTCCATCATCACCCCATTCCTTTGCACCTTCCCCTCAATATCTTAGCACTACAATAAACACCCTTGGACAAACTTCGACTACTAGTATTTCATGTATTGCAAATGTGTATTCACTGAAACAGCTACATCCATTGCAAATGAACTGTACACAGTGTGAGCATAGAACGAATTACCTGTTGCTGGCTGATGTGATCACATCAGGACATTGTTGTCATATCACCAACATCTGTAAAATGACAATCCGTAGGTAACAGTAAGTAGAGGAAACAAGTGGGTAATTCCAGCATGCCAATGCCGCACAGAATACAACAATATTCATAGAAATTTGAAGTAGCACTGTCTCACCTGTGTGTCATTGGGAGTACTGACGGATCACTAATGTTCTGTTGTCCACATCTTCATCCTCTGCCTCCTCATCCACACGGTCCTCAGATTCCACTGCTGTCACAGGGGCATCTCCAGTCACCTCCTCCTGCAGAAACGGTACATGGTTTATGAGAACCAGGTTGTGCAATATGCAGCATGCCACTACTTTCTGGCAGATCTTCTCGGGTGAGTAGCACAGGGGTCAGCAGCCACAATAGGTTTGGGTAATCAGAGTCACCTGCAGATATTGAGGAACAACATTTAGCCACACACTATCCTATTTGGCCAACATCATAGGCATACACAAACATACACTGGGTGGTACCAAGGCTCACCTATAAGTCACACCCTGTGCCTCTGTAGTTGGGCCATCACATTTGGGATGCTGCTATTCCTCAGGACAAAGGCATCATGCACCGACCCAGGATACTTAGCATTGACGTGGGAGATGTACTGGTCCGCCAGGCGCACCACCTGCACATTCGTGGAGTGGAAACTCTTACAATTCCTGTACACCTGTTCATTCTGACGGGGGGTACCAACGCAATATGTGTACCGTCAATTATGTTGGGGATATGTCCCATTGCATAAAACCAGGCTTTCACAGTGGCCAAATCTTCCACCTGGGGGAAAGCAATGTAGCTACACATGTGTTTTATCAAGGTGGAAGAGATTCTTGCCAGCACGATTGAGAACATTGGCTGTGACATTCCTGCTGCCAAGCCCACTGTCACTTGGAAAGAACCAGTTGCCAGAAAATGGAGCACTGATAGAACTTGCACAAGAGGGGGGATCTAAGTGGGATGACGGATAGCTGAGATGAGGCCAGGCTCCAACTGGGCACACAGCTCTGTGATTGTGGCCCTGTCCAGTCTATAGGTGAATATTATGTGCCTATCCTCCAGTGTAGCTAAGTCCACCAGGGGTCTGTACATAGGGGTATGTCTCCATCTCCTATTCATCAACAGCGGTAAGTATCTAAGGGACACAAGCATGAGTATGCTGTCATAATTTGAACAACTATAACAGCAGTCCACATCGTACAATCATATTTTAAGACAGTGGAATTTAAAAGTCTGTGCTTTTTGTCCTGTGATGCAGCAATTATCGACAGGCCTGCCCCCCCTCCCCCCACTGAAATGACAACCACTTGTCCTGTGTGGAGAGACAGGTGGAAGTAAGGTAATTCTGCCGAAGTTGTGCACCATAGCGGTAGGTGGTCGTGAACCGCCGGCAATTCTTCATTGGATAATATTGGGTCCTATAGGGTACAGTGGCCAATGGGAATGTACGCCGGTGGTGAGGGTATACACTGCCACGGACATGACCACCATTTTATTTCTCAATCATCACTTGTTTCCTGACCTTCCACAGGCGAAGACCTACACTGCATGTGCTGCTTTGACCTGTGTCTGGAACCTACCATGGCCCATGTGACTAGGGACTTCGGAGGAGTTGTAATGGCTGACGGATGGGGTCCTACCCCGGTACGGACTGCTGTATGGGCCTTCAGACCAGCAGGTGAATACACTGTGGGCACGATGCATGTAGCATGAATGCATGGAATTGTGTGTGAAGTCATTGTGTAAGGGTGGGTAGGGTTTTTCTCTCTTGGTGGTGTACATGTTGTGAGCTGGCCTATGTGTGTTGCAATGTTGATGGGATCGGTATTGTGGGCCATGTGTGTGACAGGCTGGACTGTTTGTTTAATGGCATTCTCCTGTATGCATTACCTCTGCAGGTCAGTGCCCATCAAAAGAAGGGATTATGATATACCATCGCCAGGGAGGTGCGGACCCTAGGGGTCTATGGCATGCAGAGCACCCACTGTTGCAAACGGTGGGAGGACCTGAGACTCTGGACACGGAAGACCGCGGAGGCCCAGCTGGGGATGGCCTCCCAATGAGGAAGGGGTGCCAATCGGACCCTGACCCCCCCCGATGGCCCACATACTGGCGGTGGCTTACCCTGAGCTGGATGGGCGCTTGAGGGCATCACAGCAGCCACAAGGGGGTGACTACAGTGGGTATAGTTACAACTTATGGCTGGTAGGGTGGTATCCGGGTGGTGGTTGTGTGTTAGTGGACGCTCCTAAGGCCAGCCCAGACATAGCAGCGTAGGTCCTCTGAAGGGTATGGTTTGCATGGCAAATACAGGTAACCTAGATTGTTAGTATTCACTTCTAGGCAGGGCTGCATGGGTCCCACATGTGCTGCAGTTGACGGTGTGTGCTCCTCCTCATTCCTTGGTGACTAGCTATTTCACTGGTAGTACAATGCATACTGCGTAGGCCTGTTCCCTGTGTGTGAGGGTGCTGTATACGCCAACAGTGCTGTTGGTGCAGTCATTAACCCAGTGTATCCTTTGTCTTTCTCCCCCCCTTTCTTGTTTTGTCATCCTGTCCTTATGTGTATTAGCATCATCTGGCGGTCGAGCAGAGGCACAGGCAACAGAGGGAGCTGCATCCCACAGGACCCTGGAGCAGAGTACACCGACGCCGAGGGAACCAGTAGGACGCAGGGCGAGGGGAGCATCTCCTTCGCCCCAGGCACCTCAGGCCCTGCCCCAGTGAGCCCTGCTGCCCTGAGTGAGGAGGCTATTGACCTCCTGTGATCCATCTCTGTAGGGCAGTCAACCATTGTGAATGCCATCCAGGGGCTGGCGTCCCAGATGCAGCAATGCAATGCATTCCTGGAGGGCATTCCTGGTGGTTTGGCGGCCCAACAGAGATCGATTCAGGCTCTGGCCTCCTCTCTGATGGCAGCCATTGTCCCTGTATCAACTGTCCCCCCTCCAATTCCCACTTCCCATTCCTAATCTCCTCAACCCCAACCCATCCCAAGCACACAAACAGACGAGCATGCACACAAGGCAACACCCAGGAGTGGCACAGGCAAACACAATCACCACACTTCATCCCACAGGCACTCAAACAAACACCTTACTGTTGCAGACACAACAACATCCAAAGCCTCCACTGTCTCCCTCTCCCCCTCCTCCTCCACTTCCCTTCAAGTTATGTCAATCAATCAATCAATCAATCAGGGATTTGTAAAGTGCACTACTCACCTGTGAGGGTCTCAAGGCTCTGAGGAGGGGAGGGGAGAAGGTGGTGGGGGGGGTGCTGCTACTGTTCGAACAGCCAGGTCTTGAGAAGTTTCATGAAGGTAAGGAGGTCTTTTTTTTAGCGCAGGTGGGTGGGAAGAGTGTTCCACGTTTTGATGTCCACACATACACTTGCATGCACTACATTAACATCCACTACCAGCATCACCACACCAAGCAGAACACACAACTCACTGGCAGACACCTCATCCATGCATACGTCCCCTGTGTCCTCTCCCACCATGTCTATCCCACCCTCCTAAAGGTCACAAACGCAAGCACTCAGACACCCAAAAACCAACCACCTCATATCAGCATACAGCCCATGCACCTGCACCCAAATCCAGCAGGCATACACCTCCGACAACCACTCCCTCATCCTCCACTTCCATTACTCCTCCCTCCTCCCACCCCAACGTCCCTAAAAGGCTTTTCCTTGCCCAACTTGACCTCTTCCCTATCCCTCCCGCCCCCGTCCTGCACATAAGGGCAGGGTTCCAAGGACACAGCCCACCACCTCAGCTAAACAGTCCACTGGGATAGTGGTAGTACCACCTAATCATGGTGGAAAGGATACAAGACCTACAACACTGAAGTGGAAGGAGCCAGCACCACCAGGGATGAAAGGGAAGGGCAAGAGTCCTTCACCAGCTGTGAGGAAGGGGGGGGGCAGCACCAGCTGTGAAGAAAGGGAAGGAGCCCGCACCACCAGGCAGAGAGGGGAAGAGCCCATCCACCCCTGCCAGGAAGGTTAAGGGATCACCAACCCAAGAACAGAAGGAGAAGAGGCACTCTATGCCAGCAGAAGGTGTCAGGCTAACACTGCCACCACCAGCTGTCACGGGGCCCCCAGCACTAGCTGTAGATGTGCAGTCATCACTGAGTGCAGGGGCTGCACAGGAGCCTCCCCCAATCACCACCACAATGCAGCCTTCACTGAGTGCAGGGGCTGCAGGAGCCTCCCCTAACCACCAGCACCATGCAGCCATCACCGCTGGCGGACGTTATGTAGTCCACCCTCCAGGGGCTATTGTGTGGGATGCCCCCTCCAGAACCAGTGGGCAAGACACCTACTCAAGAGACTGTGGCATTGCACTCCCTAGGACAAAGCAATGGGCATGTTGCCCCCTCCAGAACAAGTGGGCTTGTTCCCGCATCTGGCTGAGGTGCCTCCCCCTCCCCCTGAGGTGCCTGCCTATTTGCAAACTGATGCCCTTGCAGTGTTCTATCCGGATTCGAGTTTGTCCTTAGACTGTGCCCTGTGGCCATGTGGGCCCTTTGAACATTGGACTGTGCAGTGTCCTTTTTAAGTACATGTGTACATATCTGTTTCATTGCCAAATCGAACTATTAATTTTGATGTTGATCTGATTACAATCACTTTAGTCAATTCCTGTTGTGCATTATTCTGCCATTTTTCGGGGACAAATTGTTTTTCTTGTGCAGCTGGTTCTGTCTATGGTGTGTGTATGTGTCAGGTGTGTGTTGTGCATGTTTGTGTTACTGTTGTTTTCCTCCCTCCCTCCCTTGTGTGCTAGGCGGCTGTACTCACCGTTGTCGTCTTCGTCGGCGTTGGTGTTCCAAGTGGAGCATAACATAGAAGATCATCAGGAAAACTTGCAGTTCAGGTACCATGGAAGCGTGGTTCTTCCCTGTGTCTCCAATTGTGAGTCCTTTTACTTCTGAGCTCTGTTTCCGCCAGGCTTTTGTTGACATTGTTACCGCCTCAGAAAAGGTGGCGGTTTCCTGTATCGAAATATGGTGGGCAGTACTTTGTCTTCTGCCTGGCTGTTGGCGGCTACTACCGTGGTGGCTGTTGTTTCTGCCATGGTGGTTGGTGTGGTAAATTGGCTGTCTATGGGAGATATCACCGCCATGGTCATAATTTGGCAGTAATTTCCGCCATCCAGTTGGCGGTATTAACGCCACTTTATCACCCACCGACAGGGTCGTGATGAGGGGCTAAGTGATTTTTTTCTTTTAAAGGATTTTATAGTTAAAAAGCTAAACCAACACCTTGTGTGGAAAAAAAAATACCTCTCAATAATGAGTGGGGCATTATGCAGCACAAATAATAGTATGCTTGTTGTGCAATATTAAGGGAGGCATGCTAGTGTTGGGTACTACGTTGCAGTCTTAATCGGGGGCAGCTGTAATGGACAATGTATTATCTTATTTTAATTCTAATGGCCATCCTCTTCTCTGACTGCATTTCAATTCTACCCTGACTCCAAAGACGCAGGTGAATAATAATAATACTACATCACACAATTCACATAAAACACAGATATCCTATCTGCCGTAAAAAGACAGTGGAAATATCAATGCACATTAGTACAGGGACAGGAATGGGATATAGATTTTATTTAGCACATTCGTCATAGAGTATCCCATCTACCAAACTATGAACTAGGCATTTAGTCCTACTTCACTCCCGGGCCTCGCCCTTCACCACAAAAACCTTTGCTTGGCAGTAAGGAAAGTTACTGTAATGTAGGGTTATGTTAGAGGGATTATGGGGGTGATTCTGACCTTGGCGGTCTTTTCGCAAGACCGCCGAGTTACCGCCGCGGTAAAGACCGCCGACCGCGGCGGTATGCCGCGGCGCGTATTCCGACCGCTGGGAGCGTTCCGCCGGAAAACCGCCAGCAGCCACACTGGCGGTCGGCGGGAAAGTGGAGACTGGTCAACCTCCACCGCCACGCCAGCAGAACACCGCCCACAGAATTACGACCCACATTTCTGTGTGGCGGTCTTCTGTTGGCGGTCTTCTGTTGGCGGTCACGTCCCTATGGCTCCCGTCGCCTCCCGGAGGACCAACACACAAGGTAATTTGATCGTCCGTGAGGGGAGGGGGTGGGGGGGGTGTTGTGTGATGTGTGCGTGCATGGGGGTGTGTAGAGGGGGTGTGTGAGTGCGTGCATGCGGACGGGGGGTGCTGCTGTGCCTATGGGCAATGTGTGTAGTTCGGCGGGTGCGCATGTTGGCATGTATGTGTGCGGGTATGTGCCCCCGTTGTGTATGTGTGTGTGTAGGGGGTGTGCATATGTGCATGTTGGGGGTGCGTGCATGTCGGGGTGCGTGTATGTGCATGTCGGGGTGGGGGGGGCAGGGGGTTTGTAACATCTCTGGGGGGTGGCAGGGGGTGGAGGGTGTGGGGGGGGACTCGTGGGGGGTAGTGGGGGGTGGGGGGGACCCCTATCAGTGCCAGGGATGGAATTCCCTGGCCCCGATAGTGCCTACCGCCATGGTTCGCATGGCGGTTCCCGACCGCCAAAAAACCGCGGCGGTAAGCAGGGTCATGATGCGGTTGGCGGTCTTGGGTCGACCGCCGGGCCGGAGTGCGCAAACTCCAGCCCGTCGGTCATGACCGCCGTGGCGGTCGGAGTGGGAAAGTGGCGGTCGATCGCGGCGGTGACCGCCGCGGTCAGAATGCCATTTTTTGGACCGCCGGTCTGTTCGCGGTCCGACCGCCGCCTCTCCGCCGACCGCCGGGGTTAGAATGAGGGCCTATGTCCCGTATTTATACTTTTTTTGTGCCGCATTTGCGTCGTTTTCTGACGCAAAAACGTCGCAAACTTGCAAAATGCCATTGTGTTTTGTAGGTTTGCGCCGTTTTGCGTCACAAAGCGGCGCAAATGCGGCGCTAAAAAAAGTATAAATACGGGCCTATATGTAACAGGAGGTTGTCGATGATCATCACCTGCTAAGATTCGGCTTAGTCAGGCACTGTAGTTGATGAATGACGAAAGGGAAAATTTTGAACAGACGTACATCCATTAAGGAAGCCTTGAAATATAGATACATAAATCACTTGCATAGAAAAATGTGGCACATGCCACAAATGGATTTTTCAATTTTTGGTGGGCTGGGAGAGAGCGTACAAAAGTATAATGGAGTGAAGTACTAGTAGAGGTGACTGAGTGGGCACTGGTAAACACACCTTGTTTTAGGTTTGTAATACATTGAAAACTTTGTAATGCTGCATTAACCGAAGTAGGCGCACATTGCACAGCCAAAACTGCATTGCCAAATTGAATCATGCTGCAGTTAGGTCAGGTGTGGTGAAATATCATAAGTAGGGAGGGGATGAGTGACCATAAGTGAGGTTTCTGCCTCGCTCAACAAATACAGTATGCTTAATTTGTCAATAAGCAAGCAATGGAACTTACCACCAACCATCCCTGCCGCCACTGAGACTCCCCCTCCAACTGCCTTCTGGGATGCACTGGCACTGATGATGCTGCCAGCCCCTGGATTGGTGGTCAGTGTGGCTTACACATTTTAGATGCCAAATTTGCCTCTGAAGTAATTATTATGATATGTTAACAAAGTACAACTGCAACTCCTTACTACAGTTCAGTTAGCAGTATCTTCTATGAAATCTAGCACTTTGGCAGGTGTTTTAGTTGACAATGTTAGAAACGTCAGGTAGTTAAACCAACCAAAGATTTTCCATAGTGGCGGGGCAGAGCTATGATGACTCTGAGTCATTGAAGTGTAATGAAGGGGTGGAAAGGTCAATGAAGGACATATGTTCTTGGTTGACAAACATAATGGGATCTCATACTTTTCAGTCATGCTGCACTGTCATGGAAACTGCTGGTAAACTGTACAAATGAATTGATATCACATTAGGTGGGTCCATGACCATGGCCGTTCTCTTGTTTTGACTGTTTGAGCATGAGCAGGAACGTCTTCTCAACAAACGTGGAGAATGACTGCAATCTTCACAGTACCAAAATCTGTTCTCTTTGTCTTACAGTACCAAAAGATATAAAAGGGGAGAGGGAAAGCTTACTGGGAAAGCAGAAGAAAACTACAGAGTACAGACAGGAGGAAGTCAACTACAGAAACATGCAAAATAGAAAAAAGCATAATTCAGCAATAGCAAGAATGTATTAACAAACATTAGATAGAGTGTAGGAAAGTACATTCTTTCTTGGCATTGTACTCCCAATTTCTACCTGTATGTCAGTATGTTTTGCCTGTCTCACTGGGATCCTGCTGGTCAGGACCCCAGTGCTCATAGTTTGTGGCCTAATGTGTGTGTTGTCAGTAGTGCTTAACTGTGTCACTGTAGTTCTGCTAACCAGAACTTCAGTGCTTATGCTCTCTCTGCTTCCAAATTAGTCACTATAGTTTAGTGACTTAATTTTCCAATTCCAATTGGCACACTGGACCCTCCCTTATAAGTCCCTAGTATATGGTACCTAGGTACCCGGGGCATTGGGGTTCCAGGAGATCCTTATGGGCTGCAGCATTTCGTTTGCCACCCATAAGGAGCTCAGACAAACCATTTCACAGGACTGCCGCTGCAACCTGCGTGAAATAGTGCACACACTATTTCACAGCCATTTTCACTGCACTTAAGTAACTTATAAGTCACCTATATGTCTAACCTTCATTTACTGAAGGCTAGGTGCAAAGTTACGAAGTGTGAGGGCTCCCATGCACTAGCAAAGGTGCCCCTATGCTGTCCAGGGCTAAATCCCCAGACTTTGTGAGTGCAGGGATGCCATTACATGCGTGCACTACATATAGGTCAATACATAAATGTAGCTTCACAATGGTAACTCTGAATGTGGCCATGTAAGGTGTCTAAGATCATGGAATTGTCCCCCATTCCAAATCTGGAATTAGGGAGCCAATTCAATGCATCCTGGGGGCTCCACCATGGACTCCCAGTACTGCCAAACCAGCTCTCTGAGGGTTGCACTGCAGCTACAGCTGCTGCCACCTCAGAGACAGGGTTCTGACCTCCTGGGACCTGAGCAGCTCAGTCCCAGGAAGGCAGAACAAAGCATTTCCTTTGGGAGGAGGGTGTAACACCCTCTCCCTTTGGAAATAGGTGTTACAGCCTTGGGAGGGGTAGCCTCCCAGAGCCTCTGGAAATGCTTTGAAGGGCACAGATGGTGCCCTCCTTGCATAAGCCAGTCTACACCAGTTCAGGGACCCCAGTCCCTGCTCTGGTACAAAACTGGACAAAGGAAAGGGGAGTGACCACTCCCCTGTCCATCACCACCCCAGGGGTGGTGCCCAGAGCTCCTCCAGTGTATCCCAGGTGTTAGCCATCTTGTTTTCCCATGTGTGGGGACACACTGGAGGCCTTTGAGTGGCCAGTGCCAGCAGGTGACATCAGAGACCCCTCCCGATAGGTGCATACCTGGTTAGGTAGCCAATCCCCCTCTCAGGGCTATTTAGGGTCTCTCTTGTGGGTTCCTCTTCAGATTCTGCTTGCAAGTTTCCATCAGGAATCCTCTGCAACTCCGGCTTCATCCTCTGACCTCGGATGAACCGCATACTGCTCCAGGAACCGCTGTAACTGCAACAAAGTATCCAGAAGGGCTACTTCAACTCTGCAACTTCAGCTCCAGCCATCAACTGCAACCGTTTCCATGGTGTGCATGCTCTGGGTACTCCCTGTCTTCACCCTGCACCAGAATGACCAAAGAAATCTCCTGTAGAGTGACAAAGTCACTTTCCTGCTCCAGCAGGCACCTTCTAAGATGACGACAGGTTCTCTTGGGCTACTCTCCTGGCAACGAGCATGCTCCTTGGAACACAGATGGTGGACCCCTTCATCACAGACTGTCATAAGGTCCAGCTGTCCAAATTTGGAGGAGGTAAGAGCTTGCCTTCCCAGTTTGCAACAGTACCCCTGTGCACCACGTGATCTTCACCTCCTCAGGCCTCTGTGCACTATTTGCAAGAATTCTTTGTGCACAGCCTGGCCCAGGTCCCCAGCACTCTATCCTGTGACGCTAAACTCACTGAATTGTTCTCCAGTGGCATGGGACCTTCTTTTGAAGTGCTGCAGCAACTGCAATTTGCACCTTCTTTGTCCCTGTGTACTGGGACCTCCGTGGCTGCTGCCTGGTCATCTGTGGGTTCCCTCTAGTGTTGTGAGCCCTCTATGCCTCCTCAGTCCTGGTTGAGGCCCAGGTCCCTCCTGGGTCAAGTCAGCGCCATTTTGATGCAATCCGTGTCATTGCTTGAACCAAGGCTTTTTGGACGAATCCAGTGCTGCAACTCACCTGCATCCTACATCTCCATCCTTTGCATCATGCAGGAACCCGTAGCCACCTTCTTTGGTGCTCTTCTGCAGACTTCTTCCAACCGGATAATCCTCTTTTTCACCATCTTCTAGGTTGGCAGGGGCTCCTCTCCTTCCTGGAATCTTCTGCGACTTCTGGACTTGGTCTCCACTGTGTACAGGTCTTCAGGTCCAGGAATCCACCATTTGTTGCTTGCAGTCTTGCTTGGTTCTTACAATTACTCTAATCACTACTTTTAGTGTGTCCTGAGGAAACTTGCAGTACTTTACTTCTACTTTCCTGGGCTCTGGGGTGGGGTAGTTTACTCACTTTTGTTGTTTTCTTACACTCCCAGTGACCCTCTACACACTACTCTTGCCTGGGGGAATTTGTGATTCGCATTCCACTTTCTTTGTATATGGTTTGGGTTACCCCTGTGGCACAATGGTTAGAGCAGCAGACCCTGATGCAGAAATCTGGAACAGGCCCAGGGTTCAATTCCTGTCTTGGTGGGTCTTGGGCTCAATTCCCTTGGACAGGTAATTCTTGCCCTGGTGCCTAATCTAAATAATGGGTCCAACTCTGGGCAATAGCTTGCTTAATTTCCACAATGTCCCTGACAGTGCTTGGATGCCTGGCTTCAACCTGGGAGTTGCCCAGGAGTGGGTGCCTCACAGGGGAAAGCCACGAGGGTTCCACAGCAGTATGCGTACAGCGCCTTGAGACCCTAACAAGTGAGTAGTGCGCCATACAAATGTGAAGTTTACGTTTAGTTTTGCCCTAGGCCTATTTCTTATAGCATTCTATGGTATTTTCTATTGCTTGCACTATCCTATGACTATTTACTCACCTAATTTTGCTGTCTAGTGTATATATTGTGTATAAAACTTACATCCAGAAGGAGTATTGCCTCTAAGATATTTTTGGCCTAGTGTGACTAAAATAAAGTACCTATATTTTTGGTAACACTGAGTATTGTCTTATATTGTGTATAAGTACTGTGTAACTATAGTGGTATTGCAAGAGCTTTTCATGCCTCCTAGGTTAGCCTAAGCTGCTAGAACACTACTACAGTTCACTAATCAGGAATAATTGGATCTGGTATAAGATGTAAGTACCTAAGGTACCCACTATAAGCCAGGCCAGCCTCCTACATAGAGGACTTAAAAAAGGAGACAGTATAAATCTATATCAAACAAGTGCAAGTAACTATTGTGTATTTAAATAAATGTCAAAAAATGTTAGATGCAATGTCTACTTTTGCCTGTAACAAAAATAAATGTGGCTAAATACAGATAAAATTACAAATAAAATATGGATAAATACAGAAGGACAAATTAACAAACTAAATGACATAAAGCCATGAGCCCTCATCATAACTCTGGCCTTTGTCTGTTGTTTAGCACTGCATGGCTCATAGGTAGGTCATGGTACACAAATACCTTCATAAACTTACATAGCAGGATGTCTGTTGACATGCTTGCTTGCAAGATGTGGTGTCATGCTGACGTGCACACAGGCTCCAATTTTAGACTATGAGTACCCATTAGAGCAAAATGATAGCTGCTGTGGGAATTTAAATCTAAACATGGCTGTTCTACACAGTCATAGTAGCAATATGAAGGATGAGGTAAAAGGGAGTACCCTGAAAATTAAAATATCCCCACTTAAACTATACCCCTAATCGCACTAACACAAGTTAGCAAGTCCGATTCTTCTCAGGGGACTTCCCTTCATCTTTTAATCGTCATTCCATCCATATGTCCATTCACTCTTCTGTCTGATAATCCATGTATCTATTCATCCCTTCACATTTACATACCATCCATCCATCATTCAGTCATGCACTCATCAATATTTCCACCTATTCATCCTTTCACCTATGCTTCCATCAGCCTATCCATGCTTCCATCAATTCATCCTTTTATCCATTCACTCTTTCCCTCTTGCCCATCTGTCAGTTCTTCATCCTTCCATTCCTTCTATCCATTCTCTGTTTTACCTGATCCTTTCACATTTCACTCCATCCTTCCACCTTTCTATCATCCTTTCATATTTAAATACATTTATTCTTTTACTCTTCCCTTTACCCTTCCATCCTACCGTTCACTATTTTCTCCTTTTTTCCTTTCACATTGCCTTTGTTCCTTTCAACACTTGTTTCTCCTTCAGTTTTTTCTTAACTCTGTAAATCTTTTGCCTTTTGGCCTTATTTTTTCTTTCTTAGCTTTCTCTTTCATGCTCAGTTTTTTATTTGCCTATTTGTCTTTTCCCCTATTTTCATATTTTAGCCATTTCTCCACTTACTTTGCTGTATGTGTCACCCCACCTCCCACAACTCTCTGGCATTGTATTCCCTAATAGCATTATTAATGAGCATTTTGTCTTGAGACCTACAGCCATAAAAAGGTGATAAACATTTAAACACTGTTGTGGGGGGAGGCAGTTTCCCAGCCCATTAGGTCCAGAGGCACCATCAGATTGATGTGCATAACTAAGAGGTTCAGTACGCAGCTGAAAAGAAGGGCAAGAACTAGATGAACATTTGGACAGACGGAATTGAGGGATGATGAACCAATGTCCATTTATAACCTGTAGAAGTTAGAGGTGTATCCACGGCATGCCTTTGCTGTATCTAAAGTTATTGGTTGCTAGATGCTTGCTGTGGTTGCCATTTCAGAGGAAATGGTTGAACACAGATTGAGACAGAATAAACTGAAAGAATCTGGGTTTAAATAGAATAGGGCACAGGAGAATGCAGCTCTAGAACTTAGCAGTGCAAGATGCATGATGATGAGCTGAATTTATGAAGACATACATGCACCTCACTTGACAAGTGTTTCAAAGTGCAACCTTTTCGTATTTGCCTAATTTCTGCTGGTAATTTCCTTAATTATGAAATCTGTTACCCTAAAGTCCTCTTTACTTTCATGGAACTTCTACACAGACTTCTGAAGCATATCTTAAGTAAAGGACCAATGTACAGTTCCTGTGAAGAAAGTTGCCGGTCTATGACTTCCATTCCTCATAATTCGCATCCATATAAAGAATCTTCTCTGAATTCTTAGTGCAAGAGCCAAAGACAAGGTAGAATCTTTCCATGAATCAAAGTTTTATAGGCAATGCCAAAACTTCCCTTTCCTCAAATGGAGGAGATTGGGGCCCTGATTACGAGTGTGGCGGTCATTAGACTGCCACACTAGCCATGGCGGTCTTACCACTGTGGGCCCAGCGGGAAAGGCTGCCTTATTATGACATTGGTGCTTTGGCCTAAGCAAACCGCCACAACCCCGCCAGTACAGCCATGCCGGTTTGACCACCTGGACGGAGGTGAGCACTTCCGGTCCACCGGCAGCTGTAATACTGCTGGTGGTATTGTGACTCTGAAAACTGTCAGGCTTTTGACGGCGGTTCCCCCGCAACAAAAATCCTGCCAGTAATGCATCGGCAACAGGTATCCCCATTCCTGTCACTGGCACATGTACCCCCACCTGTCCACACACCTGCAAACATACACCCCCACCCATCCACATACTTGCAAACTCACCCCCCCACCTGTCCAAACACTGCAAACACACCTCCCCACCCGTCCTCTTGCATACATACAAACCCCTCCCACTCGTCCACATGCATACAAACATCCCCCCACCCGTCCACACACTTGCAAACATACCACCCACCCATCCACACACCTGCCAACACACACCCTCACCCAACCACACACTTGCAAACACATACCCCCACCTATCTACACATTTGCAAACTCACCCCTGCCCGTCCACACGCATACATACAAACACCCCATCCAGTCACACGCATACATACAAACACCCCACCACCCGTCCACACACTTGCAAACACACACCCTCACCCATCCACATGCATACATACAAACACACCCCACCCATCCACATGCATACAAACACCCACAACCATCCACACTTGCAATCACACCCCCACCCGCCATCGCGCATATATACAAACAACCCTCATCCATCCACACGGATACATACAAACACCCCCATCTATCCACACACATACATCCAAAACACCTTCATACACTCACCCCCACTCGTTCTCACACGGACATACATGCACCCCTACTCATCCACATACCTTTATACCACTCATGAACACACTCCCTGACATACACCACCACTCGCTCACACATACTCATTCAAACACCCCTACTTGCATGCATCCCAATACATACCCTACTCATTTGCACGTGACACACCACTCTCCCCTCTGCTTCCATACAGACACACACCCCCTACATGCACACATACATACACACAGGCACTCACTCAAACCCATACCACTACACATACACAAATACAAACACACCACACACATGCACACAACTCAACCTCCACCTCCACCCCCCACCTTTCAGACGATCCACCTACCTGTTTGGGCGAGGTGGTCGGAGGGGAGGGGATGATTGTCGGTGTTTCCACCACCGCGCAGGGACCTCCGTGCCGTATTACATCTCTAATACGGCAGACAGAGTCCTTTTGGCGTGGCAGTGCTGGTGGTGGAACTGCCTCTCACTTGCCGTCAGTAAGGCTGACCATGTCAGATTCCTGCCATTAAACAGGCGGAAATCCATGGGTGAGTCCTAATACGGCGGTCTTTGCCCGCCAACACTGGTGGTCTTTTGGCACCTGCGTTGACCGCCAAAGTCGTAATGAGGGCCTGATTATTTTGTTAATACATTTTAGGCAGCAGAAACAAAACTGAAATAGTTCAGCAGAGCAGTGGAAAGCAAGGTGTTTATGTCTAAAACAATTGAGTCATGTGGTCAGGATGTTTATAAAATTACAGAAGAGGGTGTGTTCCTTCAGAGGATTCTCCATCAGTGCCTAATTTCAGAGAAACAGGAGCTTCTTCAGAAGCTCAAATTCCAGAGACTATTGGAAACAGAGGTGCCTTCATCAGAAGGAGAGTCAGTTTGTAATTATACTCATCCATAATTAGACCCTTACTCCCACAACTGCAATAATACATTCAACATTCTCTCCACATATCTAGCTCACACTAAGGCCCTCATTATGACATTGGCGGTAAATCACATTTACAGCCATGCTGACTGCCGCCAACATAACCCCAACATAATGCCGCCGCGGTGGACAACCGCCCACCATATTATGACACACACATACCAATCCATCACTATACAGCCACATACACAAGTCTGCCAGCCCACAGGTCAGTGATAAAATGGCAGTATCCAAACCCACACTGTTACGCCAACAGAACAACGCCCACAGCATTATGGCCCACGAATCACCACGGCGGACATTTCAATGGTGGTAAACCATTGGCTCTACATATCGCTGTGCTCAAAATACACACACTCAAACAAAACTACACCACATTGGACAATTCACCCACACTACCCACAACCATTTATGACTAGAAAGAATTGCCACCAGAGAGATACAGCAAGAGCACCCACACAACCAGAGCCACATAACATCATCACCTATACACCATCCACGCACCTTACATCACACACCCCAACACATCACCCCACACACCCTCACCCACACCACTCACACTACACCCATGGCACCACAATGACACCCCAGGATCTCTGAGGAGGAGCTAAGGGTCATGGTGGAGGAAATCATCCGGGTAGAGCCACAGCTATTTGGATCACAGGTGTAGCAGACATCCATTGCTAGGAAGATGGAGCTATGGTGCAGAATCGTGGACAGGGTCAATGCCGTGGGACAGCATCCAAGAACCAGGGATCACATCAGGAAGAGGTGGAACGACCTACGGGTGAAGGTGCGTTCCACAGCGGAAAGACACCAACTAGCTGTACAGAGGACTCGCAGTGGACCCCCAACTCCTCCCCACAACTAACAACATGGGAGAAGCAAGTCTTGGCAATCATGCATCCTGATGGCCTGGCAGGAGTAGGAGGAGGACTGGACTCTGGTAAGTCAAATCTCTATTACTATCACCCCCTTTACCTGCATGCCATCACAAACCACCACCCATACCCTCACTTCCATCACTTCACCACCTCCCACATACCCCACCATCACAATCCACTCATCCCAATACCAAGCCCTGCATGTAACACCAATGCATGGACACCCCTCACAGACCTGCATGGACACCTATCACCACTGCATGCACACTGGAGGGAATCACCTAGCCCACCAATAAGCAACTCACACAAAGGCAAATCTGCCAGGGCAACAACAACCATAGAGGGCAACACACTCATGGGCCTGTAGGCCCATATTTGCAAGTATTTTGCATTTCCCAAATTTCGAATTCCTAACTGGAATTTGCAAATTTGGGAAATGCAAACCCCAGGGTGTGGGGGCCTAAGGCCCCCTCTCTGCTCCCCAAGACGTTTTTCAAGGACATGTAAGGCGCACACATGCCAAAGGGGCATGTGTGTGTTAAATGTCAATTTTAAAAATACATTTTAAGTGCATTTTTAAAATTTGCACATGGTTACCACCAAGTTCAACTTAGTGGTAATAGCAATTCCTTATTGCCGAATTCACATTAACAAATTGCTTGTTACATGTGGTTTAGAAATCGCAAATAAGGATTCCTTATTTGCGATTTCTTATTTAGAGAATCACAATCTGCGATTCTCTAAACAGGCTAGACATTTAAGGAATCCCTATTTTAGCGATTCCCTAAATTTGCGTTATGAATGCCTTTCATAAATACTGAAAGGCATTTTTGCATTCGCAAACGGGCATTCGCACCGTTTGCGAATGCAAAAAGGCTTGATACATCTGGCCCTAAGTGAGGGTTAGACATATAGGTGACTTATAAGTTACTTAGGCGGAGTGTAAAATGGCTGTGAAATAACGTGGACATTATTTCACTCAGGCTGCAGTGGCAGTCCTGTGTAAGAATCGTCTGAGCTCCCTATGGGTGGCAAAAGAAATGCTGCAGCCCATAGGGATCTCCTGGAACGCCAATACCCTGGATACCTAGGTACCATATACTAGGGAATTATAAGGGTGTTCCAGTGTGCCAATCAGAATTGGTAAAATTAGTCACTAGCCTGCAATGACAATGTTAAAAGCAGAGAGAGCATAAACACTGAGGTTTTGGTTAGCAGAGCCTCAGTGATAGAGTTAGGCTCCACACAGGGAACACATATAGGCCACAAACGTATGAGTACTGGGATCCTGGCTAGCAGGATCCCAGTGACACATATCAAACACACTGACAACATAGGGTTTTCAGTATGAGCACTGGGGTCCTGGCTAGCAGGATCCCAGTGAGACAGTAAAAACACCCTGACATATACTGTGGAGAAGTGTGGCACAATGGTTAGAGTGGCAGACCCTGATACAGAGATCTGGTTTGGGACCAGGGTTCAATTCCCTTAGGCCAGATAATTCTCACCTTGGTGCCTAATCCAATTAATGGGTCTAACTCTGGGCAATTGCTTGCTTAATCTCCACAACAGCCCTCACAGCGCGTGGATGCTTGGCTTCATGCTGGGGCTGTCCAGGAGTGGGCACCTCACAGGGAAAAGCCAGGAGGGGTTCCACAGCGGTATGCGTACAGTGCCTTGAGACCCTAACGGGTGAGTAGTGCACTATACAAGTACAAAGTTTACATTGTTACTCACAAACAGGCCAAACGTGGGGGTAACCAGGCTAGAAAGAGGCTACCTTCCTACAATGGCCAACACCAAGAGGGACACAGTGGCACACCAATGGGCCCCTGACACTAGCCTGAACGATGACCCGCCCTCCACCTCCATCGGTGCTAGTGGACAGGAGGTCCCGCCACAGGACCAGAAGGCCACCAGCACTCCACCCCCTACAGAAGGAGAACCACCACGCAAACGATCCCTGAGATCCAGGAACAAGATAGAACATTGTCAAGACCCCCGCCAGGAAATAAGACTCTCCTGATTGTCACCCTTCTGTCCCACTCTGTTACCCTGAGCAACCTTGAACTGCCATTACTCCACTTCCTATGCCCCCTTGGACAATGCACCTGTGATGCCAATAGACTGGATTCCACCATGGACATTCTTCCAACATCACCCTAGCTCATTGCACAGCCCCCTCCACTTATTATCACAGAAATAAACACCCTTGAATCAAAAATCAATCTGGAGTCAGTCTGTACTTTCACAAATGTGTAATTGCAACCTATCTGAAAAATAGCAATGCCAATGTTCATTTCCACATACCAATGTTAGACTGTTGTTGGGCAGCAGTAAACATAGCAGAAGGCAGAAAGTGATACACAGATCTATAAAATTGAAAGCCAAAGAGAACTGTCAGGGTCCATACACAGAGGTAAAAAGGCAGACTCATGCAATGTCCTACAGTAGTATGATATGAGAGGAGCAGTGCCAGTCTCTTACCTGTGTCTCACTGGAAGTATTGCATGATGATGTTGTTTCAGTTGTCTATATCTTCTTCTTCTGCCTCCTCTTCTTCACTGTCCACAGGCTCAAAAGCTGCCACAAGACCAACATCAGGCCCATCCTCCTGCAGCAAAGGCACCTGACATCACAAAGCCAGGTTGTGCAACATACAGCATGCCACGATTATCTGGCACACCTTCTTCGGTGTGTAGTATAGGGAGCCACCTGTCAGATGGAGGCACCGGAACCCGGCCTTCGGGAGGCCGAAAGTACGCTCAATTATCCTCCTACTTCGCCCATGTGCCTCAGTGTAGCTTTCCTCTGCCCTTGTCTGGGATTCCTCACTGGGGTAGGTAGCCATGACAGGTTGGGGTAACCAGAGTCACCTGCAAATATCGAAGGACAACTGTGAGACATACACCAACCCTTAGGGACTCTACCATACCCAGACACCTATGTAAACTGTGTTGGGACCTTGGGCTCACCTATTAGCCACAGACAGTGCCTCTGGAGTTGCCCCATCACATAAGGGATGCTGCTATTCCTCAAAATGTAAGCGTCATGCACAGAGCCAGGATACTTGCCATTCACATGGGAGATGTACTGGTCTGCCAAACACACCATCTGCATATTCATTAAATGGTAGCTTTTGCGGTTTCTGTACACCTGTTCATTCCTGCGGGGGGGGACAAATGCCACATGTGTACCATCAATTGCCCCAATGATGTTGTGGATATGTCCCAGGGCATAGAAGTCACCTTTCACTGTGGGCAAATCCTCCATGTGGGGGAAAACGATGTGGCTGCGCATGTATTTCAGCAGGGCAGACAACACTCTGGACACCACGTTAGAGAACATTGGCTGTGACATCCCTGATTTCATGGTCACTGTTGTTTGAAAGGACCCACTGGCCAGGAAATGGAGTACTGACAGGACCTGCATTAGAGGGGGTATTCCTGTGGGATGGCGGATAGCTGACATCAGGTCTGGCTCCAATTGGGCACACAGTTCATGTATTGTGGCACGATCAAGTCTGTAGGTGATAACGATGTGTCTGTCTTCCATTGTTGACAGGTCCACCAGGGGTCTGTATACTGTAGGATGATGCCATGTCATCATCTGCCCCAGCAGACATGCCCTATGGAGGAGAAGGGTGAGCAGAGGGTCATACACCACATAGCTTGCACAATGGTGTTTAGAACAAATGTGATGTAATCGGTGTTTTGCACTGTATGTCCATATTCCTGCTCAAAAGTGCTGTGACGTAGTTAGTTGCCCTGCCATGTGGCCCCCTGAAATGGTGGCTGCCTGACCTGTGTGGAGGACAAGGGGAAATGAGGCAACTGCGCTGGCGTTGTGCAGCGTCACAGTAGGCGGATGAAGACCACAGCTCAATTCAGCATTGGTTATTATTGGGCCCTATGGGTTCCATGAGCCAATGACAATGTACCCTGGTGGTGACGGTACGCACCGCCGTGTACGTGACTGCCATTTTCTATCTGTTCACTCACTTGATACCTGACCTTCAACAGGAGAGGACATACACTGCAAGTGCTGCGGTGACCTGAGTCTGGAAGCGACAATGGCTACAGTGTCTGGGGAAAGGGCCCCTGCCTTCACCACTGAGGAGTTGGAGAAACTGGTGGATGGAGTCCTCCCCCAGTACACGCAACTCTATGGTCCACCAGACAAACAGGTGAGTACACTGTGAGCTTGATGGATGGGACATGAATGTATGGAGTGGCGTCGATGGAAGATACAGGTGGGGGGTGGGCAGAGGCCAACATGTGAGGATGGTCAGTGTATGTGTTTGTGGGCCAGGGTGGGATTTTGTGGCCAATGAGCAAGAAGAACCGGACGGGGGAGTAAAATCCATTCTTACTTAACTTTTCCTCTAGGTCAGCGCCCACCATTGCCAAGGAAGTGTGGACCCTGGGGGTCTACCATAGACGGAGCACCCACTGCCGCAAAAGATGGGAGGACCTGCGCCGCTAGAGCAAGAAGATGGCGGAGGCCCAGTTGGGGATATCCTCCCAACGTGGAAGGGGTGCCCGTGGCACAATGACCCCCCTGATGTACCGGATCCCGGCAGTGGTATATCCGGAGTTGGTTGGGCGCTTAAGAGCATGACAGCAGCCACAAGCGGGTGAGTACAGTCTCATGCAGCTGACTCTGCGCGCTTTGGGAGGTTTCTTGGTTTGGGAAGTGGGCTGTGGGTTCCCCTAGGCCAGGGCAAACGTGCCAGGGTAGATCCAGTGTTAGGCAGGCTCAGTGCCAGTCCAACCCCAAAAGTAGTAGTGGCCATCCACACCTAGTCAGGCTCCTGTGGGTTCCAGGTGTGCATCAAATGGGTCTAGGCACAGTCCCCCATGGGCATGTGATTTTCCCCTGAACTGTTAGCGCATGGCCTAGTGCATAGGGCTGCTCCCTGTGTGTTGTGTCCACCAACGGTGGTGTTGTTGCAGGCATTGACCATGTGTCTCCTCTGTCTTTCCCCCCTTTTGGTTTTGTCACCCTGTCCTTGTGTGCATTAGCATCATCTGGCAGAGGAGCAGTGTCACCGGAGCAGGAGGGAGCTGCAACCCACATGGCCCTGGACGGTGAATGTACAGAGTCTGAAGGCACCAGTGGGACAGAGGGCGAGGGGAGCTCCACAACGTGGACACCAGCGACAGCGACTCCTCCTCTGATGGTAGCTCCCTTGTGGTCGCAGGCACCTCTGTGCCCACCGCATCAACAGGTACAGACGCCACCCCCTCTACCAGCACCGCCCTCCCAGCAGCCCCTCATCGAGTTTCCAGTGCCCGCCCACCCAGGAGGGTGGGCATCTCCTTCACCCCAGGCACCTCAGGCCCTGCCCCAGTCAACCCTGCTGCTCTCAGTGAGGAAGCTATTGACCTCCTGAGATACCTCACTGTTGGGCAATCAACCATTTTGAATGCCATCCAGGGTGTCGAGAGGCATTTGCAGCAAACAAATGCATACCTGGAGGGCATTCATTCTGGTGTGGCAGCCAACAGAGAGCATTTCAGGCTCTGGCCTCAGCACTGATGGCACCCATCGTCCCTGTGTCCAGCCTCCCCCTCCCCCCTCCAACTTCCACTACCGAGACCCAATCCCCTGTACCTCAGCCTATCCCATGCACACCATCAGACCAGCATGCACACTCATCAACACACAAGAGTGGACATGGCAAAAATAAGCACCACATCCCACAGGCACTCACACAAGCACCATCCCCATGCAGACACACCAACATCCACTGCCTCCACTGTGTCCCCTCCTCCACATCCTCCTCCTCCCTCCCAGTCTCGTCTCCACTCACATCTGCATGCACTACATCTTCAGCCACTACCTCCATCACCAGCATGCCCATCACCACACACCGCTCACGTGCAATCACCATCCCCACTAACATGCACACGTCCCCTGCATCCTCTCCCAGTGTGTCTGTGAGCCCTCCTCACAAGGTACTCAAACGCCGGCACACACCCACTCAACAGCCATCCACCTCACAACAGCCTCCAGCCCATGCACCCTCACCCAAACTCAGCAGACGTACACCTCCTACAACCACTACCTTTTCCTCCACTCCCAAACCCCCTCGATCTTCCCATCGCAATGTCCCAAAGAAGCTTTTACTCACCAACATTGACCTCTTCCCTAACCCTCCCCCCACCCCCGTCCCTCATGTCAGGCGAGGGTGGTTAAAACTCAGCCAAGGACCTCAGCCACCCAGTCTAGGGGCACAGTAGTGTCCACAGCTACACCAGGTGGGAGAGGATACCTGGCACCAGACAGCCACACAGATAGGGTGCCTGCACCAAGTGCTGCAACAAAGGGCAAGGAGGCACCCCCTGCTGCAAAAAGGAAGGGCAAGGTGGCACCCCCAGCTGGTAAAATGAAGGGCAAGGAGCAATCCCGGCTGCTGAGAGGACAATGAGCAGTCCCAAGCTGCTGCCAAAAGGAGCAAGGAGCCTTCCCCAGCTGCTGGTAGGAAGGGCAAGGGGACTTGCACCAGCAGGCAAAAAGGACAAGAGACCTGGTGCTGGGACTCAGTCGGAGCCCCCACCACCAACCATGGTGGTTCAGCCGTCTGAGGCTGCAGGGGAAGGGCTGGATCCCCCCCTACCACTGCCAGCACTGCCCCCAGCACCACTGCCAGCAGCAGCAGCCCCAGTTGGCAGCTGTTGAGGCTGCAGGGGAGGGGCTGGAGCCTTCCCCCACCACTGCCAGCACCGACACCAGCACCACTGCCACCCCCACTGCCAGCAGTAGCAGCCCCATTGCCAGCACCGCCACCAACACCACCACTGCCACCACTGAGCAGCCGTCACCGCAGGTGGACAGTGTGTAGTCCTGCGTCCATGGGTTGTTGTGCAGACTGGCCCCAGCAAATCCTGTGGGTCTGACACCCAGGTGAGAGACTGTCACCTTGCACCCCCCAAGATCTGCATCACAGGGCATGTTGCCCCCTCCAGAACCAGTAGAGAAGCCATCCACTCACCCCATCCTCCACAGGATGAAGCTCACTGGGCACAATGCACCCTCCAGAACCAGTGGAGAAGCCATCCACTCACCCCATCCTCCCCAGGATGAAGATCACTGGGAACAATGCCCCCTCAAGAACCAGTGGAGAAGCCATCCGCTCACCCCATCCTCCCTAGGATGAAGAACCAGTGGAGAAGCCATCCACTCACCCCATCCTTCCAAGGATGAAGCTCACTGGGCACAATGCCCCCTCCAGAATCAGTGGAGAAGACATCCACTCACCCCATCCTCCCCAGGATGAAGATCACTGGGCACAATGCCCCCTCCAGAACCAGTGGAGAAGCCATCCGCTCACCCCATCCTCCCTAGGATGAAGAACCAGTGGAGAAGCATTCCACTCACCCCATCCTTCCCAGGATGAAGCTCACTGGGCACAATGCCCCCCTTAAGAACCAGTGGGCAAATCACCCACTTGAGAGACTGTGGCGTTGTACTACCCAGGACCAAGCAGTGGGCAAGTCACTTACTTGAGAGACTTTGGCCTTGCACTCCCCAGGACCAAGCACAGGGCATGTTGACCCCTCCAGGACCAGTGACACTATACCATCTTCCGGCTGAGGTGCCCCCCATTCCCTGTCCCCCTGAGGTGCCTGTCTATTTTTGACCTGATGCCCCTGCAGTGTTCTCTCCGTGTTTTTACAGGAGTGAGGTTGGGCCTTGGACTTTGTGATGTGGCCCTGAGGCACATGGACATTGAGGACTGGGCAGTGTCCCTTGCATTATAAATATGTATATACTTTTTGATTTGGATGCACAAATTTCACCTATATTTATCTTATTACAGCCTTTTTACACTATAGTAGTTGTCCTTGCATTATTCCTGAGGGGTATGGTGTGTATATGTAATTTTGGTGCATCTGGTTGTGTGTGTGGTATTGGGAGTGTTGCGTGTAGCGTGTGTGTATCACTATCTTTTTCCTCCCCCCTACCCTGTGTGCTAGGCGGCAGTACTCACCGTGGTCGTCTTCGCCGGCATTGGTGTTCGTAATGGAGCAGAAGGTAGAAGATCATGGAGAAAACATGTAACTCGGGCTCCATGGCGGCGTGGTTCTTCCTTGAGTGTCCAGAGGTTAGTCATTTTCCTTCTGTGCAGTGTTTCCACCAGGCTTTTGATGTCGTTGGTACCACCCCGGAAAAGGTGGCGGATGGGTGTGTCATATTACTGTGGGCAGTACATTGTCTTCCACCTGGCTGTTGGCGGTTACCGACATGGTGCCTGTTGGTTTCGCCCTGGCGGTTGGTGTGTTAAAGTGGCGGTCTTTCTGAGCGGTTTCCACCATCGTCATATTTCTTATTTATTACCGCCGGCCTGTTGGCGGCATTACCGCCGCTTTATCACGGACTGCCAGGGTTGTAATGAGGGCCTAAATCATGTAGAGTTGGAGAATGATTTCCTAATGACTGGGAGCATATGGGTCAATTTTCATAACTGAATGCTAATTACTCGATTTCCATGAAGTTGTGCGGTATTTCAGGAATTTTCCTTGGATTTCTTCTTAGATCCCATTCACTAGTAGTCTCCAAGAGACCTACAATATGACTAGGACCTAGGCTTATGTGGGCCTATGGGATGGTCTGGAATTTTACTTATCTTTCCTAAATTCCCTCTTCATCAGACAAAATAAAAACTGATAGAAAGAAAGATAACTGCAACTGCGTCTTGGCCCAAATCAGCTCTCTTAGTATTAGGACTGGAATGGACCTTCAACACTCTTGCGTGGGCATACTTAATGAGGGCCATGGGATGAATGCTATTCCCAATTCCCTAATTGACTAAATTAAGGTGTTTTACTTTGCGCCTGGGAAGCGAGTCAAGACCAGTAGTAGCATTTCTGACCCTCATATTATAGCCAGGGGCACTTAACTGGAATTCCCACTTTATTTGTTTCTGTTCACTCTTGCACTAGAGATCCTGACAAAGCTGTGTATGTAGTGCCAATACTGGGGAACCCTTTCGAGTGGAAAGGTGCGTGCCATCTCTTTGTATGCTGCCAATAGGTTGCTTTATGTCAGCAACATAACAGTCGACATGGCCCCTATGTCTCATACCCTTCAAGATTTTCATGATGCCTCTAGTCTATACGTTTGCCATACTAAATCATACATTTTCCCCTTAGGCAGGCCCTGCCACACTCGCCAATTATATTGCGGGGCAGGGAGCTCCAATGGGTGACACATATCTTTCAGTACCTAGGAATTAATATGTACCACTCTCACCTACTGGAGGGTAATCTAGGTAAGACAATTTGTTTACTACTGCCCCAGGTAACATTTTAGATTACTTTGCCCTCAACACTACTGGAGCAGGTAACAATAGCAATAATGGTGATGCTTCACTGTCTATATCTCATATATCATTTTTTTCATTTGCTGTTGACATTACCCACTTCATATTTCTGACTACTGGATGCTCTCCTAGTGGAGCACATTTGGGGGCAGGGATCTTGCTAAACTTACATTGCCCACCATTAGGGGAGGAATGAGAGCCTCCAGATTTTCTGTAAAATTATTTTGCAGCACATATTCAATGAACAGCTTATTAGCTAGTGGGCCATTGTTTGGGGGTAATGAAATTGAATTTAACTCAGATCCAATATGGGCAACAATATATGCTTTTATACCCAGAAGCTCAACCCAACAAAGACAGAATGACACTAACAGCTCCGTGGTGATGCATTCAGCATTCCTGTCCAACATTACCATATGTATACTCTACCCCTTTATTATGCCTCCCTACATTAGTAGGCACACTCACACCCCAGGAATTAGCCCAATGGGAGGAAGCTGAGATTCAGACGCAATTCAAAGGTTGTGGAGAGTGAACTGTGTAAAACATTCCACACACAGAGTGAGACATAGGGGTAGGTAGGTTGCCTGAATTTATACAGTCATACTTGACCATTTTGGGATTTCCCAGCAGCAAAAAAATATGTATTAAACCCAGATCTTTGTGACTGAAAGTGAATGTTTGCATTGTTCAGCATTCCGTCCATCATCTTTTTTTTTGTTTTTTTTCAGCCTAAGTGGGACGGTAGTGACCTGACATGGGTCCCAGGCTCAGTGCACCACTGGATTCAAGCTAGTCTGGCTAATGAGGGGTGATAGCGCGTATGTCCGGACCAGGGAGGACCTGGCTTGGCAGTTTAGGCTGGATTGTTCCCATGGAGAACAGGGTCAAGGCTGATTTGCATATGACTGCTTCCAAACTTGTGTGGCATGGTGGATAAAAAAAATAACAAGGGATTAAACCCAGATCTTTGTGACTGGGGTGAATATTTGCATTGTTCAGCATTCCGTCCATCATCTCTTCTTTTTGCTTTTGTCCCCACATGAGCAGGCACACTCACAGCCCAGGAATTAGTACGATGGGACAAAGCTGAGATTTGTACTTTGGGAGATCTATATGACGGAGAGGGTGACCATAGCGTCAAGGTATTAATAGATGCCTGCGGGCTTCAAGAAGGACAGTTCTCACTCTATGGTCACATGCTATTCAAAGGTTGTGGAGAGTGCACTGTGTAGAACATTCCACACACGGGGTGATACAAATGTTATACACCATCAGACATGGGCGTAGGTGGTCATCTGATTTTACAGAGCCATACATGACCATCCTGGGTTTTCCCAACAGTCACTTAGGGATTGGTGGAAGGAGAGCTTGAAGCACCCATACAAGAAAGAATGGCAGAAGTCTCTGATATATCCCCAGAAGGTCTCTCAAAACATATGTTGTAAGTTTATCCTGTTTAACATCCTATATATGTATTGTCTCACCCTTTACTAGCTTAATAGGATATGTGCAGAAGCTCTCTGGCAGATTTCCTACATATGTTATGGCAGTGTGAGTCCTTTCACTTCTTTTGGGAGAAAGTGTAGAAGATTTTAATGGTGACAGATAGGCTGACACTAGAACATGTTGAGGCCTTGTGATCTCCCCTAGACCCAAGAGAGCAAAGGTCACAAATAAGTTAATTGATCTGGCTCTCACAGAGGCTAAATGCGCCATAACAATAATATGAAAGCCATCTAAACCCTCCCTATGTTCACCACATGGAAACAAATTGTGGAATACTGGACAGAGGAAGAACAATGATGATAACCTCCTAATTTGTTTATGAGAGTGACTTTTATATTATGCCCACAACCTCATAATACAGTGTCACTGGGTGATTTCAGCCATTGGGTGAATGACTCAACACCTATAGACTTAGGGGGTCATTCTAACCCTGGCGGTAAAAACCGCCAGGGCGAATGACCGCGGTAGCACCGCCAACAGGCTGGCGGTGCACCGCTGGCCATTCTGACCGCGGCGGTTCAGCCGCGGACAGAAACGGAAAGTCGGCGGTGTACCGCCGACTTTCCGCTGCCCTTGAGAATCCTCCATGGCGGCGGCATGGGGATTCTGACACCCCCTACCGCCATCCTGTTCCTGGCGGGTCTCCCGCCAGGAACAGGATGGCGGTCGGGGGTGCCGCGGGGCCCCTGGGGGCCCCTGCAGTGCCCATGCCATTGGAGGGCAGTAAGAGGGCACCAAAAAGAATTTCAGTTTCTGCCTAGCAGACACTGAAATTCGCGACGGGTGCTACTGCACCCGTCGCACTCCAGCAACTCCGCCGGCTCCATTCGGAGCCGGCTTCATCGTTGCTGGGTCTTTCCCGCTGTGCTGGCGGGCGGCCTTTTGGCGGTCGCCCGCCAGCACAGCGGGAAAGCCAGAATGGCCGCCGCGGTCATTTGGCGGTAACCGCATGGCGGGCGGCAACCGCCGCCCGCCGCGGTTAGAATCACCGCCTTAGTACAATTTCAGAAACTTTGAAAACTTTGGTTTACATCAATTGCTCACCAGTGTTACTAATGCTACTCCCATTGGCAGGCACACCTCTCTTGATCTTATTTTGTTCCAGAATACCATAGAACCAGGCAAGGCAGACCAATACATGGTTACATTTGCTTCCCTCCTAGCCCTTTGCATAAAGCTTCTAACCCAAACGTTCATAAGGGGCCAAGTCTTAGGTCAAATTTCACTCTAAAGGAATGCCTGCGTTGAAGGCAGC
The DNA here is from genome assembly GCF_031143425.1 of Pleurodeles waltl. Classification (NCBI taxonomy): domain Eukaryota; kingdom Metazoa; phylum Chordata; class Amphibia; order Caudata; family Salamandridae; genus Pleurodeles; species Pleurodeles waltl. Next base: position 2,128,139 of record NC_090437.1, on the reverse strand, counting down.
AGGCACTCCCAGCTTTATAGGCAATTCATCTTCATTTTTGTGCAGTACAATTTGACCAATGCATATCTTTCACATGAGATGCTACTGTTGTTTTTAAACCACTGCTATGCAGTGACTTTTCTAATATTTTTGCAACTAAATATTGCAAATATACCACCAGAAGTAGCATGGTAACTGCCTCTATTATTTAATCTACTACTGGTGCAACTGGAATCTTTAATAATTTTGAAAGCCAGGGAGTTTTACCGTGCAGGTGACCATGATGGTGGCCTTGCAGAGAGCTCTGTCTAGCAAGGATTATCCTCGACAGCAAGGATGCTGCACCACACGGCCAAAACATACTTACATGCTGGCTAAGAGGAGTTGAAATGTACTGGGGCAGGGTGCTGAGATGTGATTAATAGGCCTAGGGAGAATTCCAATTATGCCAGAGTAACTGTGGGCATTTTGGTACTTCCACATTACTCTTTTATGTGGAATTCCCAACACTAACACAATTACGCCAATTCATGTAATTAAGAGGAATTTCTGGGAAACAAATCCTAATGCAAGTGTATATTTACAGAGCATGAGCTATTGCACACATTTCTGTTTATGGTCTATTGCATTTAGTGCTATTTTCTAAGCTCAAAATACATCCTCGCTTCCACTTTGGACACACGTGTCTATTTTGTGATAAGAAACTAGCTCTGAATGCTGGGCATAAGTTGGAGGTGGGGGAAAATGTTACCTTAAATTCACATTTAGTGGGAGTGAACTGCTCCTCATCCTTTCTGTCCATATTCTGCTGCATTTAATGCCATATCGTAGCACACAATTCATCCTCAGGTCCGTGCCTGACACCTGAGTGTTTGTTGTGTGGTCGTTTAGGCCATAAGATGCAGCAAAGAATATATTTTATGTATTATTAACAGGTTAAAGTGTGGCAATCAAACAATTGAGACAAATTATATGTACTCATATAGGTGTTAAAAGCTATTTGGATTGTAGTTTCTATTAGAGGTTTTGAAAGATTTAGTGAACTGTATCTATTTTATGTCTTTGAAGTTTTTGATTTTCATTTTTGATATACTCGTTTTATCTGTAAGGACCAATGTATTGTGAATTTATTATGTTAGATGTGAATATCTGACAAGGTTTATGCCACGTTCGGTCCTTTAATATGTTGATTGACGTGACTCGTGAGAAGGAGTTAGACAGGGCTGTATTTTAGCACTGTTTTTATTTTTGGTATATATTAATGGTCTTTATAGTTTTTTAATAAAAAATGGCAAAGATTTCCCCAGAATCAGGAGACAGCTCCCTGTTTTATTGTATGCAGACGATGCAGTTTTGATTGCCCGTATAGCTAACGGCCTTCAAAGTCTGATGGATTATTTTTTAACTTTCATGCAGGATTTAGATTTGAAAGTAAATTACACAAAGACGTTTGTGATGACTTGTGGCCCCAGAAATACAAGATCTAAACATTTCTCTATGGGAGGGAACACTATAAACAAAGTAAAGGAGTTTTGTTACTTGGGTCTGCATGTACGTCTTTCTTTGGAATGGAATTCCCATCTTACTTTCAAGCCTCAACAAATGGTGAGAAATTTGGAAGCAATTTTCCGTTTTGCTCGTAAATTAGGCCATAGACCAGTTTGTCAGAAAATTAGGCTCTATAAATCAAAATGTGTATCCGCAGCTACTTATAGGGCAGGTTTGTGGGGCCTGAATAAAGTTGATTCTCTCCAACGCGTTTAGAACAAATTTGCACACTGATTACTGATGATGCCTAAGAATATATCAAATGTTATCTGCCATGAGGAACTGGGACTAAGTTATATTGGGGACTTAACTGGGGTCGCTCCACTTTTAGTATGGTTGAAATCTTGGTTGAACCCTGTGGCTAGTCTGGTTCGGGACTGTTTACTCAATTGTATCCAACTGGCCAACTTTAACAGGATTCTGTCACTCTCATATCTACAAACCACTTTCCGGAATTCAGGCCGGAGAGTATGTTTACTCACCCAGAGTTGTTACCTCTGAATGCTAAAGAACTGGTAATAACTCAATATTCTCAGTACATTTCGAACAAGAGATTACAGGGGGCTTTGCAATTGAAAACCTTTGATTCCTATGTCCAGATCTTAACTACGACCCAAATGGAACCTTATTTAACTTGGTCTCTGAGTTTCTCTGAATACTCCCTTCTTGTCCTATTCAGACTAAACTTGATACATTTTAGAGTGGCTTTTCCAAAGCAAAGTTCTTGGCAAAAAGTGCTTCTGAATGTGACACCTTTTCTAAACAATGCACATGTCACTTTCTTTTATTTTCTCCACTCTATTCAGCTCCCAGACAAACTTTTTTATTGCCACTTTTACGGAAATTACAAATTACATCCCATAATGATGCTTTGATATATGTACAACAACTGAAATCCACTGATATTTGTGATGCTATTTTAAACTTTTCTAAAGTAGCTATTGCTATTAGAAAACATTACAAATTGGTGGAAGCAGTTGTATATTAACCTAGGGTGGATGTGTATGAGATTGAAATCTGACAATGACAACGGTATCACTTTTAGGCATTTGAAGAGAATATGGAATTTAATATTCTGAAGTAAGTTTGTAATCTATATAGGTAAGGCCTTTTATTAACGCTGTTTTACATTTTCATGAATTGTGTTTTAAAAATGTTTCTTTTCTTATGTATAATACATTTTGGGCTTTTATGGTAATCTGCCAAATAAAGAATTTTGACTGACTGACTGACTCGTGAGAAAGAGGAGTATGTATCTGAGTGAATGTTTGTGAAATGAGACTGCGGTGGCATAAGGCAGGAGTGGGTAGCAAGGAATTTGTTCTAAAATATGTATTAATGTATGATGTTGGTATCATAACATTGTGAGAAAGTGGATAAATATATGCATAGGAAAGCCAATATTATCTCCTTTACAGTGATTTAATAAATGTATTATGTTTTGAATTAGGAGTACATTTCACCCCATTTATTGGTATTACAAAAATATAAGGGTTTGGCTGGTATTTCTCAGTCTTGATTGTCTCTATTGATTCATAAGCAGAGGGTAAGGCCTGGGGCTCCAATGGTCATCAGTGATTTTTGTAAGGCATTCAACCAGTCTCACTCCCAACCCTGTAGAGGTGTACACAAATGCACAGATTGATAGGTAATTACCACCTTCAGTGCATGAGGGGATTATATCCCTACTTTATAAACTTGGGTAAAACACCACAAAATCTGTTCCTTACTGCCCATTTTCGCTGATAAATTGTGTTAACAAAAGACTTGCTAAAGTTATCACCACAAGACAGTCCCTCTTGCTTGGGACATGGATGGTCATTATGACATTGGCGGTATATTCCAAAGACCGTCGCGAGTGACATCCGCCAACTGACTGACGTGGAGGAGGTAATCCGCTGGCCAGATTATGACACAAAACACAAAACTGACAGAAACTAGCCACAATCACAAGTCTGCCAGACCCAAAGAAGGTGAAAAACAGTCGGACCCACCACCCTCACTGCGACGCCAGCAAAACACCGCCCTCCAAATTATGACCCATGGATCACCACAGCAGACATTCAACAGCGGTCAACAATTGGCGGTGCAAACCGCTCCAGCGGAATTTGGCACCCAAAACCACTTCAAGCCTACATTGGCCAGAACAAAAACCCATATCTGACACATATACACACACACCTACACACCCACCAACAGCACTATAAAACATTCCCCTAAATAACCCACAATCCTTTGCAAACATGAAAAGACGGCACCACCTTGCAAGGCCAATCCCACAGAGAACTACACACACACACACACCACATCTACCTATTCATCCATCACACATCACACACCACACACCCCACCACAACACTAAACATCCTCTGCAAAACACACAAAACAGGCATGTCCCACAAAAGCACCCCTGTTTCACTAATCAGGAGTTGCGGGTGATGGTGGAAGAAACCATTAGGGTGGAGCTACAGCTGTTTGGTGCACAGGTTCAGCAGATCTCCATTACCAGGAAGATGGAGCTATGGTGGGGGATCATGGACAGGGTGAACTCTGTGTCACAAAATCCACTCACAAGAGGCGACATCCAATAGAGGTGGAGTGACCTACGGGGGAAGGTGCGTTCCATTGCATCAAGGCACCAGGTCGTCATCATGAGGACTGGCGATGGACTCCCACCTCCTCCCCCACAGTTGACAGCATGGGAGGAACAAGTCGTGGCAATCCTGAATCCTGAGAGCCTAACTGGAGTCACTGAAGGGCTGGACACCGGTAAGACAACATTACTAACTTACATCCATCGATACCTGCGTGGTATGTCACCCCTCACCCCGACTCCTCAAACTCCACTCCTTCCCACACAGTGCACCACCCCAGTGACCACACACAAATGTGTACTCCTGCATGCCCTACCCACTGCAAGCACATCCCTCCCAGCTCAGCAAGCACACCCACCAGCAATACATGGTCAGCATGTAGAACTACCACTCCCACAATCCATCACCATACCCTACCAAAAGTGGGAGGACAACACCAAACCCATAGTAAAAGGTAGAAATTAGGAATATGTGACAGACAATGACCCTGATAAAACACTTACATCCCCACAGGTGCCCCATCCAATGTCAGTGTCGAGCAGGAGTCACGGCAACCCAGTCCTTCACCAGAAGATGTCCTCAGTGATGACAGCAACTCTGGATGTCCCAAGCTGGATGAACTCCCTGGCCCATCAGGGACCACTTGTAAGTCGGCTTCCACATCCCACAGCCAGTCCACCACAGGCTCCCCCCTCCGACTCCAGCACCTGTACGGGGACCCGAGTCGACACCACACAGGCAAGACGGTGAAGGTCCTGGTGTAAGTGGGATTTGGTACACCATTCAGGGGGCAGAGGCACCGGGGCCAGGGACAGTGGGAGGTCAGCTGTGTGCCAGGGGGAGGCCCAGGCAACAGTCTGCCAAAGAAGCACTCACACATGTCCTGGGGGCATACCAAAAATCCCAGGACAGGATGGGTCAGGTGATCACCCTCATACAGGAGAACCAGCAGCTGCAGGGATACACCACAAGGAGGTCACGCAGCAGTTGCAGAGCCTAAATGCCAACATGGCCTCCATTGTAGGGGTGCTGGGTGACATGGCCAACACCATGCGGGAGAACGGAGCACACCAACGGCCCACTTCCGCTAGCCAGTCCACTCAGCAGCCATCAACATCTGCTGCAGCTTGTGGACAGGAGGACCTTCAACACCACCCACAGGTCAACAGTACCCCTCCCTCTGCAGAAGGTGAACCACCACGCAAATGTTCCCTGCGACCCAGACAGACACGAGAAGCTGTTGCCAAGACCAAGACCACCGCTAGGAAATAAGCCCCTCCAAAATTTCCCCCTTGTGTGCCACTGAGTCACCTTGTTCACTTTGGACTGCCATTGCTCAAATTCCTATAGCCCTATGGTCACTAGACCTGTGTTACAAACTAACTGGGCCATTACACTGAAGTATTCGGCCACAATCACCCCACTCTACTGCACTATCCCTTCCTTTTTGTCACTAACATAAACACCCTTGAACACAACTGGAGTATTTGTGCGTTATCATACAGAAAACTGCAATGTATTGAGCTGTATTATCCTGTGCAAATGTCCTGTAATGTGTGAATCCATCCAACAAATGTGTTTAAGCAGTTTGTAGTCATCACATCAGTACACAGTTGTGACCACACCAACATCTGCAAAAAGGAAAGGCATAAGTGACATCAATCGAAATGTAAAGGTAGTGATTGGAACAACATAGCTGGCACACAGTACTTAACTGAAATGGAGACATGAACAGAATTGCAGTCTTATCTGAGTGTCCTTGGAAATACTGCTGTATGATATGTGTCCTGTTGTCCAGATCCTCCTCCTCCTCCCCATCATCACTGTCTTCAGTTTCCTCTGCTGCCACAGGTGCATTGTCTCCCCCCTCCTCCTGCAGGAAGGGCAGATGGTAACTGAGGGCCTTCTAAATGGAGGCACCGGAACCAAGCTTTCAGTAGACCAAATGTGCATTCAACAACCCTCCTGGTACGGCCATGTGCTTCATTGTACCAATTTCCTGCCCCTGTTCTCGTATTCCTCACTGGGTTCAACAGCAAGGACAGGTTTGGGTATCCTGAGTCACCTGGAAGTAGTGAGGGGCACAAATTACTCATGTACAATGGAATGGAATACAACTCCACTGTGTGTAGACTCAAGCTCACCTATGAGCCACACTCTGTGCCTCTGTATCTGTGCCATCACCTGTAGGATGCTGCTATTCCTCAATACATAGGCATCATGCACAGATCCAGGAAACTTGGTAGTGACATGAACGATGTGTTGATCAGCAAGGCATACGATCTGGAGATTTAGAGAGTCATAACTCTTCCTATTCATGTAGACCTGTTAATTTGCCCTGGGAGGGACCAAGGCAATATGGGTCCCGTCAATGGCCCCAATCACATGTGGTATGTGTCCCATGATGTAGAATCCAGCCTTCACAGTGGGCAAATCTTCACTCTGGGGTAATGAGATGTAGCTGCTCATGTGGTTGAGCAAAACCCTTACAAGCACAATCGAAAACATTTGCTGTGATATTCCTGCAGCCACGCCCACTGTCACCTGGAATGAACCACTTGCCAGAAGGAGGAGCACGGACAGCACCTGTACTACAGGGGGTATTGCTGTAGTGCTACTGATAGCAGGAATCAGATCTGGCTTCAATTGCCACAGTAATTGTGGCCCTGTCCAGACAATAGGTCAGTATGATGTGCCAGTCCTCCAGTGTAGCCAAGTCCACTATGGGTCTGTACATGGGTGTTTGCCTCCTCCTCCGCAGTGGTAAGTATCTAATTAAACCAGACATGAGATGTGTGTGACTACAGGAAGTATGGACACACAATATCACAGTACACAGAGCATGTATGTATGTAGAAGACTGGAATTGTCTTGGTCTGTACAATCGATACATATGATGCACATAAATTTGTTCAACATAAGTAGCAGCATAAGGAAATGGCAACTGCCTGTCCTGTGTGCAGAGACAGGTGGAAGTGACCTCACGCTGCCGACATTTGGTGTCACGGCGGATGGCAATCTGCACCGCCGTACAATTCTTCATTGGCTAACATGGAGCTCTATGGAGTACAGGAACCAATGATGATCACCACCGGCAGTGGTGGTGTTCACGGCCGCGGACGTGACCGCCATTTGCTCTGTACCACTTAATTTGATTCCTGACTCTACGGTTCAACATCTCCACTGCATGTGCTACTGTATCCTGTGTCTGGAACCTGCGATGGCCCATTCTACAGGGGAAAGGGCCCCAGCCTTCACATCTGAGGAGTTGGATAAGTTTGTGGATGGGGTCCTACCCCTGTATGGGCAGTTGTATAGGCCTCCAGACCAACAAGTGAGTACATCATGGGGTACGTTGGATGCAACATGGCTGCATGAAGATGTATGTGTGTGCTGGCAGTGTGGGGTTTGGCTACATGCAATGTGAAAGCAGAGGTACAGGTTGTGTGTGTTTCCTATGGGTTCTATGCGGTATGTAAGTAATTTTTGTTACAGAATGGAGAGTTGAGTTTATGGTGTCCTTCTGTCTGTCTCTCCTCTGCAGGTCAGTGCCCATCAGAAGAAAGGGTTGTGGCGTGCAATCACCAAGGACGTGCAGACCTTGGGGGTCCATAGCCAGCGCAGCACCTACTGCAGGAAATGGTGGGAGGACCAGAGACGCTGGGCCTGGAAGACCACAGAGGCTCAGCTAGGGATTGCCTCCCTAGGGGTGCCCATCAGACCCAGACCCCCTTAATGGCCTGCATACTGGCGGTGGCCAAACCAGAGTTGGATGAGCACCTGAGGGCAGCACAGCAACCACAACGGGTGAGCAAAGACTGTGTGGTATTTTGCTTTTGTTGCCTGCCATGGGGTTTGGGTGCAAGGTTCTAGTCAGTGGATGCCCCAATATGCTGATTCACCTATTCTTGTGTGGTCCTGCTTAGCAATGTAGGGAGGTATGTATATTTGGTATTGATAAGTAGCTAATATACCATGGCCGACATGGCTTAGTGAGTCCCAGTAGGTGTGCTGATGGTAGTTCTTTACTGATGCTATACCCAGGTAATGGTTTGGCATTGTGGTCCATACTGCACAGTGTTAGTCCTAGTGAGTGATTGTGATGTGTATGCCATATGTGCTGTTGTTTCTGAGACTGACTCTGTGCGCCCTTTCTTTCTCCCCCACCTTCTTTCCTTATCTCATCCTGTCCTTGTGTGCATTAGCATCATCTGGTGAAGGAGCAGGGGCATCGGCTATTGGTAGAGCTGCAGCCCACGGGACCCAGAGGCAGAGTACACCGACACAGAGGAGACTAGTGGGTTGGAGGGAGCACCACAGGGGATACTGGAGCAACGATATCTGACTTTGATTCCTCCTCCGATGGAAGCTCCCTGGTGGTGGCAGACCCCTCTGGGACCACCCCAGCTACATGATCTTCTGCCAGCCCCTGGACCAGCACCACTCTCCCATTTGCCTGCCACCCCGTTGCCCATGCCCGCTCACCCAGAAGGGTGGGCGTCTCCTTCACCCCAGGCACCTCAGGCTCTGCCCCAGTCAGCCATGCTGCCCTCATCTCAGTAGGACAGTCTACCACAGTGAATGCCATCGAGGGGCTGGCATCCCAGATGCAATAATGCAATTCCTACCTGGAGGGCATTTTGTCAACACCAGGACAGTGCACGCTCTACAGGAAACATAATGCAAAATGACAAACCTTATGCAATGTAATAATTCATGCATGGTGTGTTGATATTGCATATTAACTTTTTGCATTGCAGGTATTTATATTGAAATGTCATTAATGCTGTTTGTAATGTATTGTTTATTTTCAAGCCTTTCCTGCAGCCTGGCTGGGTGTGGCATGTGGGCGGAGCTTGGGTCTGTTTAAGGAACCCAGCCCAGCTCCACGTGCTCACTATTCACAGGTCCCGGTGCAGAGCAGCAGCATTTTCCTGCGCTCCTGTTCCGGAGGCCTACTTGGACATTTCCTGGCCCTGTCATCATTATCTTGCTGATCTTCAAGCAGGGCGGTAATACGGAGGCCGGGGTAGGCCCCCTAATCCGTTTCTAGAAACATTTGAGTTTTTGGCTTTGTGATTTACAGTGTGCGTGATTCATTCTTGGCACTTAACCCTTGCAGTTCGGATCGGCAGAGTGTGCGATCATTTCGAGGCATTTGAATCTTGATGGTTGAATCGGAAGCAGTGAGCACGATTCATTCTTGGCAATTAAACCTTGCAGTTCAGATCGGCAGAGTGCGTGATTATTTTGAGGCATTTGAATCTTGAAACTTAGATCAAACTGAGTGTGATCTTTCTAAACAAAACAAGTTTAGTCAGTTTGCCTATTCTACAGTATCATGCATGAATCCTATAGCAGTTAATTATTTGGGAACAAATGTACTCATTGACTCTTGTTGTGATGTAATTGCTATTCTAAGGATTAACTTGAGAGAGTTCAATGTTCACAGCATGTGAGTATAAAAAGGCCACATTATTGAAAAGTTATTAAACTCTCATGCTATTAGAACATAAAGAATTAAAACAAAGCTCATGAAGATTAATGTGAATGATCTTGTTATTGTGTTTTTAACTCTTGCTTCCACAGGTCTCCTTCCCCGCTGTTCCCAACCTAAACCCCATCCCCCGCTCGGCCATTCTTTAACTCTGTGCTATAACAGTTTGGAGCTGCCAAGAGGTGGACATATTGGGAACAGGCGCAAACCCCGAGGATCCGGTCTCGCTGACACATTTACTGGGGCTTGGCTGCCCTACAGAGATAGTTTCAGGCTATGGCCTCCTCTTTGATGGCAGCCAGTGTCCCTGGTTCTTCTGTCCCCCCAGTCCCAAGCTCTCTCCCAACCCATCCCACGTACACAATCTGACAAGCATGCACCCAAAACAATGGAAAAGACTCTCACAGGCAAACACAGGCAGCACACTTTACTCCACAAGCACACACACAGCCAACACATAGAAGCACATACAACAACAGCCATGGCCACCACTGTCTCCCCCTCCTCCTCCTCCCATCTCCCATCTCACAGTCACATCAACACTCACACCTGCATGCACTGCATCATCAGACCCAGATCCTTCCACCTGTACAGCCTTGCCCACTGTCACCACAACAGCAGACACACAGACTTGCACCCCATACATCACATGCACAGTTACTACCACCACCATCACAACCTCATGCAGCACACCCACCTAACTTGCAGACACCACAACAACATACAGACACACTTCGTGTTTGTCCTCTCCCACTCTGTCTGCCCTCCTCCCATTACACATAAACACTCTCACTCAGACACTCAACAGCCATCTACTTCACACATGCACACTGTCCATGCACCTGCACCCAAGTCCAGCACACCTACTCCTCCTACAACCACTCGATCTATCTCCACTCCCAAACCTCCTCCCACAACCCGCCCCGTGGGACTAAAGAAACATTTCCTTTCCCGCCTTGACCTCTTCCCTCCTGCCCCTGTCTTGCCCATAGAGAAAGATCCCTCTCCCCCAGCCCAGTACCTCCAGCTCCAAGTCTTCTCATGTCCCTCCCCCTACAGCAAAACCTAGTATTCCGCTCTCCCACTCCAAGCCCACTCCTCCGCCCCCTAAACAAAAGGGTAAGGACCCGCCCCCTCGCAAACCCAAGCCCAAGGACCCCTCTCCCAATAACACCCCCACCCCCTGAGGTGCCTGCCTACTATCATCATGATACCCCTGCCCAGTGGAGTGACTTGGGCTGTCAGGAGTCAAGTTGGTCCTTGGACGTTGCCCTGTGGCTATTCATTGACAATGGACTGACCAATGACCCTTTCTGTATGTGTGTATATATATATATATATATATATATATATATATATATATATATATATATATATATATATATATATTATTTATATTGAGGTCGCTGTTCCCATATTATTACAGTGGTTGGACCAGAGGTATGTCCTTAGGTTCTCTCAAAGGTATGTGGAACAGTCAGATTTTTCTTTCCAACTTTGGTAATGCCGAATTAATGAGCTGGTATCCAGTATTCTGCATCTCATTATTGTTTATAAAATTATGACTTTCATTAAGTATCCCCTTGGGAACATCTATATATTCCTGTATATCTTCTAAATAGTGTCCTTACCATCTTCTTTGAGTCTCAAAATTAATTTATTGCACATTGGCTATTCTTTGAAAAAATGAACTAAAATTATGCTAAACTCTCTAGTATTGAGGAATAGTCATTATAGATTTTCATATATACTGGGTTGTCAGTATAACAATTCACCCAGTGATCTGCAGTCTCTGGTGCATGTAAGGATAGTTGATGTTTATAATTTATCCAGACGTCTAATGAATCCTGCTCTTCAAGCTCTTTCCAGACTTTGAATCTGATATGGAGTTTGGTGGAGATAGAAAATCGTCCAAAAAGTGGGGAAACTGCTTGATCTGGGGGAGAATACAAAGGAAGACCTACCTTACAGTAGGAATAGTATGGTAGGGAAAATGCTACTGGAGGATTATCCTCTGTATTTAGTACCCCCTCCTCAATTCTGAGGATTTATCTTATCACTGATCTTTATGTCCTTGGTCACCGTGGTCATTGCCATCCTTTCATTGGTATAATTTTTATCTTGTATTTCATACTTCGATTTTAGAATGTGCATGATGAACTATGTTCCAATATGTTTCCTTATTTTATCTTTTTATCATTGCTCTTACTTGGACTGAGTGTCTTCTCTTAATGGAAAGTTCTTCACCACGCAGACAGAAAACAAAAGAAAAAAAACTGAAAAAAACTGAAAGATGCTATGGGTACAGGCAGTTCACCAAGGAACCTGAATTACACAGAATATTTATGTGGAGAGTCTGAGTCTACTTTTCTTACTTTACCACACCTATTCCATCTGACCTCATTAGGCTGATGGTTGTTAGACTATTTTAAAGTCTTTTTATATCTCACTATTTTACATCAGTATGGTGCTTCTTAAGCTGTGGTTGTCTGGGCTGACAAGTATGCTACAAAGGGGAACAAAATGCCCTTAGGCCGGAAGCGGATTGGCATAATTTCCCAGTATGCATTCCAATTGCTGTAGGAGGCTGGCCTGGCTTATAGTGGATACCCGATGGTACTTACACCTTGTGCCAGGTCCAGTTATCCCTTATTAGTAGATTAGTAGTGTTCTAGCAGCTTAGTCTGATAGAGGTAGCTATAGCAGAGCAGCTTAGGCTGAACTAGGAGACATGCAAAGCTCCTATTATACCACTTACATCACATAGCACTATATCATTAGAAACACAATACTCAGAGGTACTAAAAATAAAGGTACTTTATTTTAGTGACAATATGCCAAAAGTATCCCAGAGAATATACTCCCTTAGGTGGTAAGTAAAATACACAAAATATACAGACAAACCAAAATCAGGTAGGTAAACAGTTAGAAAAGTAGTGCAAACACTGTAGAATACTACAGGATGCAATAGTATACAATAGGCCTAGGGGCAACACCAATCATATACTCTAAAAGTGGAATGCGAACCACAAATGGACCTCAGGCCTAGTGTCGTGTGTAGAGGGTCGCTGGGAGTGTAAGAAAACACTAAGGGAGTCCAAGATACCGAACCCCAAGACCCTGAAAAGTAGGAGTAAAATTACCCTACTACCCCAGAAACACACTAAAGTCGTGATAGGGGATTCTGCAAAGGCAACAATTGACTGAAAAGCACTAAAGACGGATTCCTGGACCTGAGGACCTGTAAAGGAAGGGGACCAAGTTAAAGAATCACGCAAGTGTCCAGGAGGGGCTGGAGCCCACTAGACTCTGGATGAAGGTGCAAAAGGGCTGCCTCCGGGAGGAAGAAGCTGAAGATTCTGCAACAACGGAAGATGCCAGGAACTTTTCTTTGTACATGAGATGTGCCATGGCGTGCTGGAGGAAGCAGAATTGTTTCCATGCAGAAAGACAGCAAACAAGCTTTGCTAGCTGCAAGAGTCATGGTTGAAGAAAATGGGTGCTGTCCGGGCCCAGGAAGGACCAGGAGGTTGCCCCTTAGAGGAGGAGACAGAGGAGGCACGCAGCAGCACAGAGAGCTCATGCAGAAGCAGGCAGCACCCGCAGAAGCACTTGAACAGGCATTCAAGAAATCTGAGCACGGCGGTCATCTCACCACAACAAAAGAGGGCCCCACAAAGTCGGTGGTCAACTCAGCGAGTTCAGCAATGCAGGACGGAGTGCTGGGGACCTGGGCTGTCCTGTGCACAAAGGATTTCTTGCAAAAGTACACAGAAGCCCTAGCAGCTGCAGTTCACGCAGTACACAGGATTACTGTCTGGCGTGGGGAGGCAAGGACTTACCTCCACCAAATTTGGACAGAAGGACCACTGAACTATCGGGGTCACTTGGATCCAGCTCCTGTGTTCCAGGGACCAAGCTCGTCAAAATGAGAGGGGACCCAGAGGACTGGTGACTGCCTGCGTTAGCAGGGGGAAGATTCCGTCGACCTACAGGAGATTTCTTCTTGGCTTCCAGTGCAGGGTGAAGGCAGACAGCCCTCAGAGCATGCACCACCAGGAAACAGTTGAGAAAGCCAGCAGGATTAGGTGCTACAATGTTGCTGGTAGTAATCTTGCTACTTTGATTCGGTTTTGCAGGCGTCCTGGAGCAGTCAGCGGTCGATCCTTGGCAGAAGTTGAAGAGAGAGATGAGGAGGAACAATGGTGAGCTCTTACTTTCGTTACCTGAAGAGAAACCCACAGGAGAGACCCTAAATACCCCTCAGAGCCAAACTGGCCACCTAACCAGGTATTTTCCTATCAGGAGGGGTCTGTGACGTCACCTGCTGGCACTGGCCACTCAGAGGACTCCATTGTGCCCTCACAACTCTGTATTCAAGATGGCAGAGGTCTGGGACACACTGGAGGAGTCCTGGGCACCACCCCTGGGGTGGTGATGGACAGGGGAGTGGTCACTCCCCTCTCCTTTGTCCAGTTTTGTGCCAGCACAGGGGCTGGGGGATCCCTGAACTGGTGTAGACTGGCTTATGCAAGGAGGACACCATCAAAGCATTTCTAGAGGCTGGGGGAGGCTACTCCTCCCCAGCCCTTAACACCTATTTCCAAAGGGAGAGGGTGTAACACCCTCTCTCAGAGGAAATCTTTTGCTCTGCCTTCCTGAGACTGGGATGCCCAGACCCCAGGAGGGCAGAAACCTGTCTGAGGGTTGACAGAAGCGGTAGCTGCAGAGAAAACCCCAGAGAGCTAGTTTGGCAGTACCTGGGGTCCATGCTGGAGCCCCGGGGATGCATGGGATTGGCACCCAATACCAGATTTGGCATGGGGGGACAATTCCATGTTCTTAGACATGTTACATGGCCATATTCGGAGTTACCATTGTGAAGCTACATATAGGTATTGACCTATATGTAGTGCACGCATCTAATGGTGTCCCCGCACTCACAAAGTCCGGGGAAATTGCCCTGAACAATGTGGGGGCACCTTGGCTAGTGCCAGGGTGCCCTCACACTTAGTAACTTTGCACCTAACCTTCACTAAGTGAGGGTTAGACATATAGGTGGCTTATAAGTTACTTAAGTGCAGTGTAAAATGGCTGTGAAATAACGTGGATGTTATTTCACTCAGGCTGCAGTGGCAGTCCTGTGTAAGAATTGCCTGAGCTCCCTATGGGTGGCAAAAGAAATGCTGCAGCACATAGGCATCTCCTGGAACCCCAATACCGTGGGTACCTAGGTACCATATACTAGGGAATTATAAGGGTGTTCCAGTGTGCCAATCAGAATTGGTGAAAATGGTCACTAGCCTGCAGTGACAATTTTAAAAGCAGAGAGAGAGAGCATAAACACTGAGGTTCTGGTTAGCAGAGCCTCAGTGATACAGTTAGGCACCACACAGGAAACACATATAGGCCACAAACTATGAGCACTGGGGTACTGGCTAGCAGGATCCCAGTGAGACAGGCAAAACACACTGACAAATAGGGTTTTCACTATGAGTACTGGGGTCCTGGCTAGCAGGACCCCAGTGAGACAGTAAAAACACACTCACAAACAGACCAAAAACGGACGTAACCATGCTAGAAAGAGGCTACATTCTCACATACATTTTCAGAAGTATGCTGACAGGGGTATTAGAAGATTTATAAACAGGTAAAGAAATTTGAGGAGGACAACCATTTTGGCTGTTGCTAATCATCCAGTAAGGAACAGCGGAAGTCTCAACCATGCTGCAATACAATCCTTGAGCCAGAACAGTAGTTTACCATACTTCCCCCTCCAAAGGTCATCCAGATCATGACTGAGACAAATCCCCAGATTTCTGAATGGGTCATGTGCCTATGGCAGGGGGAACTCGAACACAAAGGCTTGCATAGCGGCAGTGAGAGGGAACACTATGGATTTCGGCCAGTTAATTGTTACTCCTGCAAGTCTATTGAACCAAGTAAGCTCCCGAAGAAGAGGATTCAGGTTTACATGGGGGTCTCTGATGTACCAGGTAAGGTCATAAATAGATACAAGGATCATCCTGGGAGTAAGTGGAAGACTGTGCTGGGAATGCTGCTGCAGCAGCTGGGCCATTAAGGGTTCTACTGATATCTGATATTGCAAAAAGGATGGGTGACAAGGGGCATCCCTGTCGAGTGCATCTGAAAATCATGAAGGGAGGGGTAATAACACAATTTATTCACATTCGAGCAATGGGCTGGGCATAAAGTAGTTTTGTTAGCCGGAAAAACATGTCACTTAAGCCAAGGTTTGTCAGGAGATAGAAGATATAGAGCCATCTGAGCAAATCAAATGCCTTTGTGGCATCTAAAAGCACTGCAGCCATGCTAAGATTGTGGTCAATTGTATGAGGAAGGGCAAGAAAGGCCCACAAGTTGTGCACTGTGGAACAGCCCAGCACAAAGCCAAATTGATTAGGCCAGACAAAGTGCAGTAGAAAAGGGAGACGGTGTGAGGCGATCAATTTGACCTATATTTTGTTGTCTATATTGATTATAGAGAGAGGCCTGTAAAAGTCACAGCAGTGTGGATTTATGTAAGGCTTCAAAATGATGATAATAAGGGCCTCCCAAAGGGAGGGATGGAGTATGCCACATGACAGGGATGACTCATGCAAATCCAGGAGGTAGGGAGCAAGAAGAGGGACATATTCTCTATAGAAGACAGTGGTATAGCCATCCAGGCCGGGTGCTCTGTCCCCTGCTAGTTTCTGAATTGCCTGAATAATTTCTCCCCCACAAAGGATTCATTAAGAAAGCCATGATTTCTGTCATCTAGCCAAAGTAACTGTTTTAAGTCCAGATAGGACGCTAAATCAGGGGAGATCTGGGGCATTGCAGAGGTGTACAGTGCAGACTAGAAGTATGTCATGACATGCTATAAGGCCTTTATACTAGTGTGGGGCTTCTGGTGGTCGTCTATGAGCTACACAATGTAGTGACTGGCCTAGGGCTTGTGCAACAGTCCAGCTGGGGTCTTGTCTGCTCTATCTCCCTCCTCATTTCAACAAGCAGGGTCTTCTTTTCCCAGAAAATGAGCTTTTGATAGCTCGCTAATTGATGCCAGGATGGCTGTGCTGCAGGTGTCCAAATATTAACGCTCCAAATCTAAGATTTCCTCTTCCAGTTATGGCAGCTCCCTACGTACTCCCTGGAGCACCCCTGCCTGCTTAACAATACAGACCCCCCAGATCACCACTTTAAAGTACCCCTGAGAGTAGATGAGGAGGAAACAGACTGTGCATTTTGGTTGAAGTAGTCTATAATAGCCATCCTTACCCTAATCCTGAACAATAGGTCGTAGAGCTTGCCAGTCGGGAGTCTCTAGGCGAATGCAAGCGGGATGGGGGGACAAGCTCAAGCAGAACAGGATAATGGTCAGACAACATTTGCTGTAAGTGTGTGGTGTCGCAAGATCAAGGGACCACATTCCTAGTGGCCAGCCAAGAGTCTATCCTTGACCAGACATTGTGTATCAATGCTATGCAAGTGTTCTCAGCGCTGGATGAATGACGGGCTTGCCAAATGTCTCTGAGAACATTATCTGTTATTAAAAAGAGCATCTGAGCAGCAGCTCGAGGGTACAGATGTCGGGAATCACTTGACCTGTCTATGCTCCCATCCTACACAACATTAAAGTCCCCACCCAAAATATTGCTCCTGGGCCCATCGTCCCAGCTAGTATCCTGACATCGGCAAAGAACAAAGGGTCCATCGTAAGGTCATAAATCAAGATCAAAATCGAGAGGCGCCCCAGTGAGACGCTAGCTAGTATAACATACTGGCCCTGCTCATCACACAACAGGCAGTGTGTATGGCATGGAAGGCCTTTTTGAAGCAATGCTGCAATGCCATGCGTGTAGCTTGAATAACAAGCCACACGTCGCTCAGCGATCCACCGGCTTGCAGTCACTACTGAGTTGAGTCATGAGGAGCAGTTCCTGCAGCAGGCACATATCAATGTAATGTCTTTGCAGATAGGCTAATACATGCTGCGCCTTATGCCTATAGTTCAGCCCCTGGGTATTCCAGGTTCACACATTTAACCAGAGGCATCTGGTGTCACAGGGGAATGAGCCATACAAAAAGCCAAGTGCCCATAGCTGGCATAAGAGAATAGTGACACAGAGCTGAGTGGCAGCAGGTGGGAAGGAACACTGAACAAATTGACAACAACAGCACCCCGATATCCCACCCACCTCCCACTTCAACCTCCCCAGTCAGGCAGAACATCACCTCCCCATCCTCTGCATAAAGAGTCCAAAACATAGAGCAACATCATGAAGGAAATCATCCCTGAGAGTGCAAACAGGTCCCAACACACTTTCAACTCAGAAGAAAATAAGCTGGGTGGCCAGGAAGTCAAGAGTGTGGGGTTAGCAGAAGTTCTGTAAACATCACACAGCAGGGTTAGAATGGAGCAGATTGGTAGGCCATATACAGGCAGTTAGCCACTCACCAGGAGGGAGGCTGGGGGCACGCAACGCAGCCCCAGCGCAGACCTTGTCCATGACCAGTGGGGACACCGATTATGGATGGGACTCAGTCGTTGTCACTGAAACAGCCATGGTCCGATCCCTCTTGGTAGAGACGCAACCAGAGGCTGCAGGAGGGATCCCTTGAGCAAAGTTTGTGGCAGCTTTAGGATCAGTAAAGTGATAGATCTTCCCCTGATGCAGTATGCAAAGCTTGACTGGATAAATCTGCAGCATGCGTTTCACTGAGAGGAATTTTTGTTGGGCTACCTCCACTGTCAGAGTAAAGTCCGGAAAGAAGGGAACCTCGCTCCCCTAATATTGAAGAGAGCGACGATCTCTAGCCATTTGCTGTGTGGTATCTCTGTCTCCGTTATTTAGCAGCTGGGCAGTGATCGGACTTGCCAGAGCACCCAGAGGCAGGTGCGGCATCAGCTAGTGGTGGGCCTTCACTACTACGAACATGGGGGAGAGGTCTTTTCCATAGAGGGACTGAAGAATTGTCTCCACAAAGGTTTCCATGACATCTATCGCTGTCTACTCAGGAACACCAAGAAAAAGCAAATTGTTTCACCGAGAGGGAGCTTCAAGATCTTCAGTCTTACTTTTGCTGACCTCGAAGGACCTTCTCCTTTTGTAATAGATGCTCCCCTGAAGCGGAGTGCATATCCTCTGTATCTGATATGCGGAATTCCAGCTGGTTGATGCGCTCCTCATTGGCTGTCAACTTTTTCTTTTTGGAGACTGAATCTGTCTGCAAGACAAACAGTTTTTGTTTCTGTGGCATTCACTCTGTGTTTGAGATCCAGGAACATGGATCAGATATCAAGTTCAGTCATCAGCCCCCGCAGGCCTGGAGGACCGGTTTTCACTCCTCTGGATCAAGCTCAGTGTTACATGTGAGTCTGCGGGATTCAAGGGAGAGCTTGGGATGTTAATTGTCATGCTCCCCCTTATTGTAGGAAGATGGACCAACTACTATAATCTGGTACCTGCCTCACCCCGCAAGACTCTCTTGGTAAAGGTGAAGCATACTGTTCCTTGGGGTCCTGCCACTCCCCCATCAATCTCACAGAGGGGGTACGAGCAGACTTCTCCACACAGCTCTGCTGAAATTCCATAACCAAGCCAAGACATGTCAACAGTCTAGTGTTATCCAGCAAGGGAGGTTGCCAGTGTTGTGTCCGCTATGAGGCCCAGTTGGTGCCAAACGTTAAGCCGTCTTGTCAATAGTCCAGACAGGGAACCTCAGCACATCTATTAGCCAGCAAAGATGGCTGCCAGTTCTGTATTCTCTGTGGGGTCTAGGTTGCCCTGGTGGGCAAATTGTCCTTCCAAAACTCCACCTCAGTCCCAACTACACCTTAAGGGCCACAGTCCAGTGAGCACATGTAGGCCTGAGTAAATTAATCAGGGCTCGGAGCCATGGCCCAACTCCCCCCCTTAAATGTCCTGCTTGGCAAATCAGTGTGCGGGGATCCATGATCCACTCATTCAATGCCCTGCTGGCCCCCAAAAATAGATGCAGCTCCTGCACAGCCCCCGCCTCACCTCTCTGGCTGCGCTGGGCCCCACAGCTCAGTTATTGTCTCCCCACCGGTTAGGTCACAGCAGGGGGCACTTATCTTCACTACAGGCGGGGTCCCCAATCTCACCCATCTGGCGTGCTGAAGCAACAGAGGTGGTGATCTCGGTAAGTGGCTGTGCCACATAGGGGGCATCCCGCTGGGAGAGCAAGCTGCACAAGGGATGAGGCTGCAGCGCAGGCTGACACATCGCTGCATGGCTCTGGCCTTAAACAGGGCAGTGCGCCGTTAGGGGTATGGGTACCTCTAATGATATGGCGATATCCCACAGATAGACAGATAAATGAAAAATGAACACTCTCTTCATCAGCTGTCTGGAAAGTTTCTGGGTGATCCATCAAGTGGGAGCTGAGATAAAAGGGGGGTTCACCAAACATGTTTTCTCCATGTTAATTTCCATAGCAATTTTGAACATGACTACAACAGCTGGGCGGAATTATACCAAATTTAGCAGAAAGGTAGCTCTTGGTCCAGAAAGTGCCCTTTTAGTTTTTTTGTGTAAGACTGTTTTTTATATATTTAAAGAAAACAAAATGTGTATACCTGGGCGGAGCCTAAGCACAGATCTCATCGTGAGATTTGATTGGCTGCCAGCAGGTCAACTACAAAGTGCTGGCAGCCATCTTGGGACCAATATACATTATAGCACCCAATTGAAGCGCATTGTAGTGAATGCCAGGTTTTAAGGGACACAAAAAGTAGAACGTTTAAAGGGTGATAAGAAATTTGTTGATTGTACCACACTAATTTTAGGAATTGTAGTGTGTTCTAAGGCGATTTTAAGTCCTGGCCAGCAGAACCTCACTAAGTGGTGGTCATCTTGCAGCTGGGCTCTCTAGCACCTCCTACTAAACCTAAACCTTTGGCAAATAACTGTTCATTGTTAACTAAACATTGCAAAGTGCACCTGCAAGATCTTTCACTTATGAACTTTCTTCTTGTTAAAAACAACACTGCCTTAAATCAAACTCTGCCTTTTAACTCACACAAATTTAATTTGTGTCTGTTCCTTCAACTACAGAGTACAGATACCAAAATAGATGTTATCTTTGCCATCAATAAACAGGTTCCTGTTTGTGAAAAGGTGATATTTTACATTCCAGCTGCATCAAACTAAAAAGTTCATTTAGAAATACAAACATACATAATGGGTAATGTGCGTTCTGGTTCACCTAAGCTACTTTGGAAATGAGTCCACTCTAGGCTTTGTACAGTATGATAAAATGTCACCATGGTCCCACCTTGTCATCATAGCACCAGGACAGCCTGTAATGTATCTTATATTTCATTTAACCATTTTCACATTTTGCATGCACTAAATACGCATTTCAATGTGATGTGGAAGCTACATAGATGTATTAATCTTGATATGTGCCCCTAAAAGCCTCATGATCAAAAAATAAATTCATAATGCTGGAATTTGACTGCTTTGATATTTTCACTTCCAACCACAGGTATATTATGCGGAACATGAGATTCATATTGTTACTTTGATATTCCCATTTTACCGCTTCTTCCTGCATATTATATACAACATTAAGAAGTAATTTGCAGATTACATAGATTTGTGAATCTTGATGTGTGCTACTAACAGCTTCATAATCAAGAAACACATTTATAAAGATAAAAACTGACTGCCTTGATTGTCTCACTTCAAGCAGCAGGTATAACATCCGGAACATGAGATGCATATTATTACTTTAATATTACCATTTTACTGATTATTTTGTTCATATTTTATACAACATTATGGATCATTAAGTTCTCCTTTCTTGAAGATAATACACATTTAGAGAGCTAATCTAACGTTGTATCTTAAACATAGAGCCTTTGATGATCTTTAACACATTTGTTCATCTGGGCGAAGCAGTCAGGGATCTCTTGTTGAAACCAGACAAACAGCAGGAGGCAGTGTCCAGGCCCTGGGTTGATGGAAGTTGTAGAAGAGCATGGGCCCGATTCAGAAAGGTAAACTTGGACCAAAAGTCTAAGTTTAGACCTGAAGTCTAACTTTACCCGTACTAAAGTTAGACGTTTGGCCTATGTTTACCTTTGCGAATCAGGCCCTGCTGTGTCCAATTTCATTCGGCCTTTCAGGCCAAGCCCAGAGACCATGCTCCCATTTCCAGGCTTGGATCTGTGTATAAGCTTGTACTGAAGCATAGGAAAATGGAAATCCAGCAGGATGCTTGGGCCATCTTAGTTATAGCCTGTAAGATGAAAGATGCTCAACTTTTTTGCCTTTCCGCTAATGTAATAAACAGGTTAGATAGTCAACCTTGAATTAAATGTCAGACCAGAACAATGGTTCAGACATTTTAGTAGGATTTATAATCCTGGTGCTCCCAATAATATTTCTTGTGTCTTATCTCCTTACACCCCCAGATTGGGGTTATTTCTGTGAGTCCCATTAGCAAGGTGCCTGGGCCTGATGGGGTCCCTTTGGATCTATATAGACTCAATCCAGATTTTTGGACCTCCTTGATTACTAATTGTATTAACCAGGCCTGCAAAGGTGGTTTTCTAAAGCCATGAAAATCAGCTGTGATAGAACTAGTGTTTAAGAAAGGGAAATTGGATGAAGGGAGGTAGTCAGACGCTCTAAGTGCATCCTGTCTGGAAGGAGGTGATCCATTTGAGGGCATTGTCTTGTATGCTGATGCTGTGGAGCCTGTTGATGAGGGTGTGGTGAAAGACGGTATCAAAGGGATGGCGATGAGGATCAGGGTAGTGACTTCCCTGCGATCGAGGAGTGCTCTGATGTAATCTGTCTTGGCGATGAGTGCGGTCTCTGTGCAGTAGTTGGAACTGAAGCGTGATCGGGAGATGCACAGTAAGTTGTTTTCTTCTACGTAACTTGTGAGTTGCTGATTGATGGCCTTCTTGAGTACCTTGGCAGGGTAGGGGAGTAGAGAGATGGGTCAGCAATATTTGAGTTTGTTGGGGTCGGCAGAGGTTTCTCTTTAGAAGGGGTTTGACTGCTGCAAGTTTGTCCGGAAAAACTGCAGGGGAGATGGAGGTGTTGGTGAGTGCTGTGCTGATGAGGTTGGTTCCGAGGTTGAACAGGTGGTGGGGGCATGGGTTGATGGTTGCTCCAGAGTGCATGGTTGACATGATGGCAGAGGTGGATTGAGTGGTGAGGGGTGACCATATGGTGATAGTTATGTTGGTGTGCGCTGGGGGGGGTCGAGAGTGCTGAGGTTAGAGATCATGGATTGGGGAATGGAATTGTTGTAAATGGAGATGAACTTGCTGTGGCAGTAGTCTGAGAGAGTGTTGCAGAGTTGTTGGGAAGGGTGGATGGTGTTCTCTGTGAATGTCAGGTTGGAATATTCTTTGACTATTCTGGAAAGTTCTTACAAGCAGTTGGTTGCTGAGTCGGTGCAGGGCGTGATGGCCTCTCTCTTGGCTTCCAGATATGTTGGTGGTAGTTACTGGGGGTTGCATTGTGGGTAGTTCTATTGGAGGGATTTCTGGTGGATTGCCATTGTTTCTGGAGTCTTGGTGGCTTTGAGCTCCATAGTATACCAGCAGGCATTTGCTGAGGTTTCTTGGGTCTGGCTGGTTTGAGCGGGGCATCTACTGTATAGCAGCACATTTGGTGATCGAGGTGGAGATGTTCTGGATGACCTGGTTGAGGTCAGATGAGGCCTTGGGTTGGGATGAGCCAAGGGCCTGTGTCCACTAAGTTTCTGTTGTTACTTTGTTCCAGATGCGGTAATCAGTTCTGTAGTTCTTAATGGAGGTATGTTGGGTGCGGGCGATGATTAAGTTATGTGACGTGGCTGAATCTGACTGTCGCTGGAGGTGAAGAGTGGGTTGAGTGTGTGTTTGGCTTTGTGTGGGTACATTGACCAGTTGGGTGAGGCCTAAGTTGCTCATGTTCTCGAGGAGAGTAGTGGAGTGGCATTGTTGGGGTAGTCAATGTGGAAAATGTGGTCACCATGTAGAATATAGTGGTTGATGTTGATGGATAGTGGTGCAATGATATTGGGGATGGTGTCGCAGAAGGCTGGCCGAAGTCTCTGGGGTCTGTGTATGAGGGTATCCCTTATGGTTGGCTTGGCATTCGTCCAATTTGTCCATTTGTGGGACAAATTATAGGTCATGCAAGTTGAAAAGGGGCCCTTCACTGTGACCTTACGGCAGTGGTTAGATACAGAGAAAGTGGGGAGAGGGCTCACTCCTTTAGTTTAAGGAAGGGAGTGCGACAAAGGTGTGTGGGTTTGAGGAGGTTTGCTAGCTAAGGTTGTGGATGCCCCAGCTGTTAACACTGCTCCTTAGCTAAGTAGACAATGTAGTTTTATTTTCAAGGACTCCTCGTGGACTTAAAGTTCTGACAGAGAGCAACTTTGATTTTAGCTTCATTTTAAAATGCCAACAAAATATTTGTTATGGCGTGTGGCTGCTCAGGGACTGTAAAAATGAGACAACTCTCTGTTATTCAGAACCCCATTTCCAGAGTCCACGAGTTCACCTATTTGCGGATAACTTTTGATTCAGCTGATACCTGGTCCCCATGTACTACCATGGTCAGAAATAATTTTCTCCGTAGGATAGGTTTCCATACCAACCTAGTCACTATCATAGGCAAGAAACCAATTGCCTTCTTTTTCCAGGTGTATCTGAGGAGGTGTGTTCCGGTCTTGATTTACAGGTCTTGCATTTGGGGATATGTAAAGGTTCGTAGTCCCTAGATAGAACAGAATAGAATTTATAGAAGATTACTCGATCTTCTGTCCAGTTCCCCTTAATACATTCTGCACAAGGAACTTGGACTTGAGTATACTGAAGATCTTATACACCAAACACCACTGATGTTGGGGTGGGGTTTTGTCTGGATTCATCCTCTGGACGTTTTCAATAGAGAAGTCATTGAGGACTGTCAATTTTGTGGTAAGAGGACATCTTATCCCTTGGTTCACTTACATCAGAATGACATGTAATGTCCAGGGTAAACCATCTATCTTTTTTTAACCCAGTGGGTTTCTCAAGAGGTGCAATTCTGATGGGCAAAAAGTGCTTCCTGACACTAAGAAGGAAGAGGGAGATATCGAAGTGCACTAAAGGCCAGATCAAGGATCCTTTCATGATCCAAACTTCCCCAGGAATTGAGCCCTATCTAGATTTTGTGTGGCACTCCCAGGATAGGACACTTCTTACTAAATTCCATTTAGGAAATATTTGATGGCAATTAAATTGTCCCATTGGGCAGTTCCATAGCTATTCCTTTTTGCTTTGCCCACGTGATGAGAGCTCCGTGCAAAGTCTGCTGCGCTGCATTTTTTTCTGTGGTTTTTATTCCTGTTTTACCAAACGATGTTTAATATCTATTTTCAGAGGATTACGTTTTCAAAAATGTAAATTTGGCGTTATTATATTTGCACATGCTGAGTACCCCAGAAACCAGTTGCTTCACAAGGAGATTTTGGATGATTTTAGCAATCAAAACTTCCGTCTGAAACAGCCCAAAATTTAATTTCGATGGACTTGGTAAACTGCTAAAAGAAAGTCAATCGGGATTACATTTAAATATTTTCTTGTGTGTGTCTTTCAATTGTAATATACAATGTTTTAAATATTGTCATACTATCATTAGCATTTTTTATTTTGTTATTCTTATTTATTTTATAATCGTATTTATTTCTACATTATGTTAAATCTGTTTTACACTTCTGTCAAAGTATACATTTTTATTTTATGGTTGTAAACATTAAAATGTAATTTAATATTTTTATTTTGTACATTTTTGAAGTGAATATATAGGTTAATATTTAATATCCAATATGCTCACTTGTGACGATATTTTAATCTTCTATTTTTTTGTGGTCAATATTTTGTACTTTGAATGCAAGGTATTTAAAATCAATATTTTTGCACTCAATATTTTTTCGCGATATTTTGAATCACGATCATTCTGATGATGATATTCTGTCATACAACCATGCAAATAAGTTTGTCAGTCGGGCAACTGATTAGTAATCTGAGGGTCATTTTCATCTCTTGCTTTAAAATGTAATCCTCAGGAATATAATTATATTATTGCTCTGTTTCTTATGGTTTATGCAAATTCATGTTCCCAGCATTATTGTTACCGATGATTGGTAAAAATAGGTCGCAGAAAAGAACTGTTATTTAAGCTTTTCTCAGAAGTTTAAATTCAGCATATGGCAATGAGGTTAAATAGCCGGATACACAAAACTGTCAAGGAAAACATGGAAATTCAGTCCTATAGGTTTGTTCCCGTATTTGTAGAACGTTTCAGACTTCTTGGCTATTCAACAAAGAATTCCCGGAGCACTCTTCGGGTTTTGTTACTGTTGCAGACTCCTACAACACACCCACGTGTCCATCCCATATTTACTACAAAAGCATGTACGTACGTGTGGCTAAGATGTCTGCCCAGAATAGATAAACTAATCTTTGTAGTTGTTGTATACCCATACATTTGGGGCAATAAACACAGATGGTCTTGATTTAGTCCTGTGGATTTCACGACTAATTCCATTTATCCGCCCTAAACCGTTCACTGCTAAAGTGTCCTGTGCAAAGGTGGCAATCTTTTATAAACTTGCACGGCACGCTCGATATTTTTAGCAATGGAGTGCCAGATAATCAAGAAACAAGGCGTCTACTTGCCATTATTGTCCACCTTATGGCGGAATTATGCCAACATAATCTAAAGGGCATTATTACACGAGGGATGGGCAAGATCATGCCATCGATACTCTAAATATGCAGATAAATATGAATATTATATCACCATGGCCAGCGTCATATGGGACGCACATCTTCATGTGATGTCTATAATTTTTCCAGAGCTCCTGGCATCATAACACATCCAGCTTTGTAACAAAGGTCGTCAGTAGGCACCATCATGCCGAGAATGAATACAACATCCCACAAATACAACCTTTATACCAGCGCATGTACTATAAAAGCGGGGGACACCATCATGCCCTAGATGCCAACAATATGTTAACATTTACACCATTTACGCTAGAACCAGCAGAATCAAAGCTGGATAAATCATGTCGTGAAGCTCACGATATGCAATTAATTGGCATCGTTAAGTAAAGGCGTTCATTTTCAACTGTGGGCACGATCATGCAATGGATTCACGTAAAATATGCCATAAATTGTCATCGTCGTGTCAGTGCCAACATTTTACCTGTGTGGGCAGACGGTGTTTTGGCCCATGCCATTGGGTGCTGACCCAACAGTTGTTATCCTTTTCACTCACAGGATCTGCAGCTGGGAAGTGTTACCTCATATCCAAACCCTCAGTGAGGCACATAAGCTGCACGTATCTGAGTGGCTTGTGCCACACGTTCGGCACATATGGCATACATCGGCTAACACCCTTTGCTCTGTTGCAAAGATGGAACCTATATTTGCAGAGCTCTGTAAACGGGGCCGGCTCAGCAGCTGAGAGGTATTCAGCTGAGGACTGTGAAGCTGGGAGAGGAGAGAGGCAGCCACCTCACTACAGTCTGCTTGCTGCAGGACTTCCTTCATGCATGCACAGGTCTGCTATAGAAAGAGTGCTCTGCGGGCAACTGGAACTAATCAGAAAGTAAGACTAAGGCTATCATTTTTTTCAGAGCGTGCCTGGGGAAGGAAAAGTCAGTGTGATAATAGGAATCTGTATAACAGGTTAATAGGAGATAAGAGACAGGCACCAAAGAAAGCCTGTGCGAAATCCCCTAATGTGTGCCTGTATAACACTGACGAATGCAAGTCTCTTCAAAACAAGTTTTTGGAGTCAGCACTAAAGGGAGGCTCTGTCGTGTGAATTTATGCGTGTCTGTGCAGCAAGTGGTCATTACAACCTGTGTGTCACACTCACACCCGAGTCTCAAAAACATGGATTGCATGCATTGCACGTGCTTTTAGGAATATGATTGCTACCTCAGAAAAGGAAACACATGCTTGCAGAATCCTGCGTAGCCTACACTTAAAGGGACATTTATGGCATGGGCTTATAGGATCCTGTGTCATTCATACTCTTGGAAGTCTCGAAAATCCGTGCTATTTGCAGCCTGTGTGACAAGACCTGTGGAAGTTTCAATGTTTCTTGCACATGGAAGTCTACGTGGTATTAGCTACTATCATTTAAACAGTAGTAAATTTGCATCTTTCAGGGTTGGTGGAAGGTGCACATTTACATCCAATTTGGGTTTTGGATGGTAAGTTTCATAGAAAGAAATAGGCATTTGCCATTAAAACTAGATTATTTGCTCTCCTCTGCAAAATAAAAGGCTGAAAAGAATTACACCAAACTTGCGATGGGAGTAAAACCTTACTCAATGAAGTGCATGTGTTTGCTTTCGTGTAAATCAATTAAATATTATCCCAAAATTAACATTTATAATGTGTTTGGGGGTGGGCATGAAAAGATGAAATTATAACAATATCTGGACCCTTAATTCAGGATGGTGTGCACATGGACCTCCATAGACACAAATTTTAAAACTGAAAAAATATTCATATCTTATTGTACAAGGGAGTTTTTTCTCCTGCTGTTCATTTGTGGTCCACAAATGAAAAGTTGGATTCACAGACCAGAACCTTTCTAATTGACCGGCCTCTGCTTCAGGAAAAATGTAAAGACTCCATTACAGGGCACAGGGATTGAGATGCGATGCACTGAAAAGAGAATTAGATGATATATTCACGAGGCAGGGGCAGCATCACCTGACCCTCTGGCTCAGGTAGAGAGGACCCCCTGTGTAAACAGTGTAAAAAACATAAGGGCCTCATTCAGGAGGCCTGCGGCTAAGGGCAACACAGCAAGAGCCTTGCTGCGCCACCCTACTCCACTGGTAAAAGGCAGAAATGCACAGTATCTACAAGATATGGCACATTTCTCTAGTCTCCCCTTGTGCTGGCGCAAAAATTGCAGCCTAGTGCCAACGCAAGCACCCTTGCACCATGGTGCAAGGATCCCTGCATTGTGGGGATGATTGTTTTCCTGCAGGGAGAGACACAATCCTGCACAAAAACAATCTCAAGAGGCTTTTTCCACTTTGAATGTGTGCTGCTGAATGCAGCACACATCAAAAGAGGAAAAACTGGAAGAAGATATAAAGATATTTCTCTCTGTTGCTTCATTCTCACGCCACCTCTGAGGTGGCAAAGGAATCTGTTGCATTCCCAGACTTGTAAATCTTGGAATGTGTCAGATTCCTTCTGGTGTCATGAGTGTTGTTTAGGAACACCCACAGCAACACACATGGAATGCTCCTTTCATACAGTGTTATGCATGAAGGAGGTACATATTTACGAGGCCATGAAAAGCCATGCAAGGTGGCTTTGCTGGGCCTTGTAAACATGGGCTGGCACACTGCACCAACGGACCATAAAAAAAAATGATGCTGCAGTGGCATAGTGTGCGCCTAGGGCCCCATAAATGAAGCCGAAAATGCTTTTTTAGTTGTAGGGTTTGCAGACCTCTGTGCTGTTTTTGCAGCACCAACCATGACCCCAAAGCCGGTGAACCCTGATCAAGGTACCATGAACCCAGAGTTTGCTTCATCGTCATGGTGTGCCCACCACCAACTCTTCAGACCTCCTGAAAGGCCAAACATAGGGCCACAAAGCTTTCTGCAGCATCGCAACTCATGGCCATGAAGCTTGCTGTGGGTTCATGAACCCTAAAATAGGATCTGTGCACAATACAACATATAAAAAATAAGCAAAATAAGGAACAAAAAACAAATCCGGGCCAAAGGTTGTTAGCCACCCGTGGTGGGCTGGCACAAAATTGTTTTATGTGGTAAAGGATCAAAAAGATGCCAAAATTCACTGAGTTTAATGTTAATTCGGTTATAGCATCGAGACGTAGGTTTAAAAAAAGGTCACGCAGTCGAAGTGCAGCCTGGATTATGAATTAAAACTGAAAAAACACGGAAATTTGTAAGTTATGTTTTGGACAAGTCATAGCTCAATTGCGCACCAGGAAAACATAATTTATGCATGCAATGCAATGCTTATGATCAAACAATATTTATACAAAAATAATATCACTTAAATGCATAACGTAAATAAATGGCAATTCAGGCCAATAAATAATAGCACATTTATTGTTCTCTTTTTCATAGTATTAATGGTGATTCGGTTGCTTCATCTGTAAGACTTTTTACAGCATTTGTAATCACATCTGTCACATCAATCACGCTGATTGTTTCTCAAGCACAGGCATGTTTTGCTTGTATTGGTGACCTCAGTCTGTCATCCTCTCTGGTGCTATTACCACAGGGACATCCAGAATGTAAAATCAACAAATCCCAACTGTTACTTTCCAGGTGACTCATGACAGATCCACAAACAACCAGGGAATCCGTTTGTCTCTTCCACAGTTAGGTTAAGGGAGCCAATCTGTCATAAAATCATGGCAAAAGCAAGAGCATTGTTTCATTATTTAGGCCCATAGTTATGGGAAAATGATGGAGCATGACCCTGCACCAAAATTGGCAGCGCCGCGCTCGTCATTTTCACAATGCAGGGATGTGCCATGTTTAATTGAATACAGCGCACCCCTGTGTTGTCCCCTGCGCTGGTGCTAAATATAGCTACCAACGTAGGCATCCTTGCACCATCATGCAAGAAAGTCTGCGTTAAGGGGTGTGATTGTTTATGTGCGGGAAGGTGTCCCTTCCTACATATAAACAATAACTAATGGCACTTTCAAACTTCTGTGTGTGCTGCAGAATGCAGCACACACAAGTGCCAAAGTGTCATTTTCAAATGATTGTTTATGTGCAGGAAGGAACACCTTCCTGCACGTAAACAATAATTTCTGGCTATTTGCTCCTTCCATGCATAGAAAAAGCAAAAAGCGAGGAGGAATAAAAGTATTCCTCCTCTTTGTCCATTGCTAATGCCACCCCAGGGTTGGCATTAGATTTCGGCACTGCCTCAGGTTTACGAAATCCCATAAATCTGAGGCAGTGTCAAAATGCAATGGGTGGTGCTGTGGCACGGCCACAGCAACACCCTTTGCATGCCCCTCTGATGCAGAAAACTGCGTCGGAGGGGCGCATATTTACAAGGAGGTGTAACACCACTTTTTATGGCGTTACACCTACTTGTAAATATGGAGCAGAGGTTAGCCCCCACTCGAGCGTCACGTAAAGTGACGCTCCATTGGTGCTAGAGGCTCCTAAATATGCCCCTTACTTTTTACCATTCTCTCCTCAGTTGCCCTGCCAGAAGCATTTGAACCAGTGCCATGATGTGCGTAAAAATAACAGAGGTCTCAAATTAGAAACTTAATGAACCATTCATATGAGTAACCCTGCCAATCCCACAACACCTCACGTTTCTTGAAAGATAATGTAAGGGCCAGATTTACAAGGCCCTAGTACCTCTTAACACCACACTAGCCTCTTTTTTTAACACTAATGTGGTGATAAGGAGGCCATTCTCCTTTGCCATATTTATAGAGTGGTGCAATGCTTGCATTTCACCACTTTGCAACCCCTTGCCCCACATTGTGCCTGTGCCATGCTTAATGTATGCAAGGAGGGCTTTCTGGTAGTGAGACGCCTGTACAAATGGCACAGTGAAATTTATAACATTTCACCGCACCATTTTTAGCATCAGTTTAATGCCTGCTTGGGGCAGGTGTTAAAATGACTCGCCAATTAATTTCAATGGGCCTCCCTTAACTTTGTAGGATAAGCTCCTTTATGTATGGCACTGATCCTGCAAAGTACCACAGTAGCATCATAAATTATGTCATGATTGTCGTAACGTGCACCGTGGTGTGCCCTATTGGGAATATGGTGCTACCATGGTGTCGTTAGGTGCAGGTAGGGGGGGCACAAGAAAAGAGGCACATCACAGCTGATGTGCCGCTTTCTTGAAAATCTGGCTCCAAGTTTTTTGTGATTATACATATTGTAGAAAAATATCATACGCCATCTTTAAACCACTGTTCATGACATTTCATAAATGGCCTGTCTATTGAAGTGATGTGCAGGCAGGGCAAGAGAGCGCCAGTAAACACTTTTTATCATTTACAGGTATAACATTACTAATAAGCATCTTTCAAGTCACCAGATATCAAGTATGAACTGATTATTCTGCTTCAACTGCAACTGTTTTTAAGTCTGGCTTGGCAGTGCAACTATCTGCTTGATGTACTAATAGTGATTCTTCAAAATTTACATTGAGTGGGCTTTAACTCATTTCTGGTGAGCATTTCTGTCTCACATAATATTACTGTTTGGTGTTACAGTCCCCCTCACATGGAATGCCTGCACTGCTGTGCATTAGGCCCTACGTGGCTTAGTAAATCTCGAGTAACACAAGGCAGCACAAGCGGCAGCCTTGCATTACTCTGCGCTAGGAAGGCACTCCATGGCTGGAGTGTGGGTGTTCCCACACATCCACCCATGGATTTTGGTGTATTGGCTAATTTACTAACACTAGTAAATCTGGGAATGCATCAAAATGCTGCACTTGACCAGTTGAGGTGTAATGCAGAGGAATATCTTTATTTCTCTTCATCTTGAGTGCGCCATTCTGCACTAGGCTGCACTCAGTGCACCAGAGCAGTGTGAGAGCAGGAATGCATGAATTATATCATTCCTGCTCTCTCCCTATCACACAATGCAGCACAGCAAGTTGTTTTGCTGTGTCGCATGACTTTTTAGTAAATCTACCTCTCAGCGTATACTGATATGTGTGTGGAGGACATACTGTAGTATTTGATATCATCTTGCTCTCTGGTCGTGATATAATATTTAGCACATAATATTTATGTCAGATAAGATTTCTATAGTTCATGTTCCGACTTAAGACTCTGCCCATTGGGTTGTACATGGAAGCTATGTCCAGCAAGCACATTCTAAGTCAGACATTTTAGTGAATCAGGTGCCTTCAAGAGGGATTGATCTAAATTGCTAGTAGGTGATGCCTTTTATAGCAAAAGCTTGTGGCAAGGCTTTTAGACAGTTGCTTTCGTTTGAATATGGAACTCTCACTAGCAATATTTAGTCTAAGCTTACAGACAGGCCTTATGAAATTCAATCCCCCTTAAATCCTCAATTGTATCTAGAGCACTTGACACTTGGGATGGAAATTAATATCTCTGGCAGGCCCATATGCATTCCTTAATGTGATTCTCTACAAGACCAGCTGCTGCTTTAAGCTTTTGGCCACGTGATCTGAATAATATATTAAAGCCTTAATCTCTCTGAACTTTATCACTACATGAGAGCCTTGATATTTGATTTTTTTTAAAGTTCAAATTTAACTATGTTAATTTATAAATGAACACTCAGGCATTAAACATGATATTTGTGCATTAACTAACTTTGCAATATATACTTCGAGAACCCCTCTTTCTCTCTATGTTTTTAAAAAATAATGATATTTTCATGGAAGTAAACCCCCCCTCATCCACCTCATTCCTTTACAGGAAAATGTATT
This sequence comes from Pleurodeles waltl, assembly GCF_031143425.1. Taxonomy (NCBI): domain Eukaryota; kingdom Metazoa; phylum Chordata; class Amphibia; order Caudata; family Salamandridae; genus Pleurodeles; species Pleurodeles waltl. The sequence continues at coordinate 2,095,015 of NC_090437.1, read as the reverse complement.
AAGTTATCCATCCAGTGGGCCAAGGAAAACAGAGGTCTAAAAGCAAGTTGGAAAATTGAACACCAATTAAAATAAAATCCCTAAAAAATACACCAAATTTTGCAGAAAGTTAAATCAAAACTCAGAAATTGTGCTTTTTGTATTTTGGTGTAAATCCATTTAGTAGTATTTGAAATATTAATATTCAACATTTATACATATCGGGCATGGATTGACTGACAGTATATTGCTAATATCTTTGGTGCCGTTTGACAAATCTTCACAAAACTTTCTCAAAAAACAGTCCATCCACCTCAGAGCCTTCCTGGAAAGTTTCGGGATGATCCATCAGGGGGAGGTGGAGACCAAGAAAAAGGACATCCCCAAAGTGCAAATTCCCAATGCAATTTCAATAGGGAATTTATACAGTGCTACAGCCAAAATGGTTAAACATAAATAAACCAAAATTGATAGAAAGCTAGATATTTAAATAAAAAGCATGCTTTTGTGACTTGGTGAAAATGTATAGAAAACATTGGGTATGTGACAGTCTCGCGTGATACCCACAGGCATGCAGCTTTAAGCAACGGAGTGATCTGATTGGCTGTGAGGGTCTTTTTTCCCCATTGACCATCTTGCTCCCATGAGAGAGCTCACTCTGATTGGCTGGCCACAACACAAACAGAAATGTTACAGACATTATTACAGGACTCAGGGACTCAGCCCCACTTGTCCTGAAAACTAAAAATAATTGCCTACTTAATTACTAAAGACAAAATGGTCTCATTCTCAGCACAACCAGCCGCTGTGGTGATGAGAATGAGACCATTGTGTCCTTAGCACTCAAGGGGTTAAGGTATAAGGGGGTAAGGAAGGGATTCCCTGATTCCTTGGAGTCTCTAGGACAGATCCATTGGTGACCCACCCACCAGGATCAAATTTGAAATAAATTATTTTTTAGAGCACTCCCCGAAACTAATGCCGCCCCCTGTGCTCCTTTGAGAGCCTCCCTGTGGGAAACACCCAGAAGAACGAGCCCGGAACCATGAGATTGTGAAAAACGAAAGCGAAACAACGATGTTGGATGTTAAGATTGTTATCATTAATAATAAGGTACAAACCACCATGTATCGTAAACCTACTGCAGGTAATAGTATATTACATGCAAGAAGTCCTCATCCTATTCCTCTAAAGGAAAGCATTCCATTTGGAGAATTCTTACGAGCTAAAAGAATTTGCAGTACTCAAGAGTTTTTTGACAACACTCAGAGTGAAATAATAACAAGATTAAAAGAACAAGGTTATACTGATAGAATCCTTACAGGTGCCATCAAGAAACTCCATGGCCGATCTAGAGATTCACTTTTGTTTAACTCTAGTGACAAACCAATGAAAAAGAATATAAGGAGATCTAATGTGGTTAGATTTATCACTATTTAAAACACTGCACATCAGCAGACTAGAAATATTCTATGTTGGCATATATTACAAAGTGACCCGGTCATAGGTAAAATACTATCCAATACTCCTCTAATAACATAGTAGAAGTAGATCGATGCGAGATGTTCTAGTAAAAAAGTGAAATCAAGACCGACCATTTACAACAAGGTTGGTTTAAACAACAAGATGGATTTTTTAAATGTTCAAAATGTAAAGCGGGTAAAAATGGGGACAATTTGAAAATTGTAAAGCAAGGAAAGAAAGTTCTACATACTATCAGGGGACACTACACATGCAAAAGTGAATATGTTATATACATTTTAAGGTGTAGTTGCCCACAAATTTATGTGGGCAGTCCAAAGTTGCAGGCGTATAAACGGATTTTACAGCACCTTAGAGCTATACACAATAATGCTGAAACATATCCAGTCACACGTCACATGCATTTATGTCACACTGATAACATTAATGACAATAAATTCAGCATTATTGACGGTATTCCTAAAGATATCAGAGGAGGAAATAGAGATTTAAAATTGCGAATATTGGAGTCGAAATATATAATTAAGTTGGATGCTAAAGAACCTAATGGGTTAAATGTACATGAAGAATTGTCAATACACTTATAGTGGTATATTAGCTAATGAGTTATGAAGCTGTGTAAGGATTAGTATTAATTGTATCAACTTGGTATTTATGAATAAAGGCAGAGGTTTTGTTCTTTAGTGGACTGATTAGACATGAGGCAGCAATGTAGACTCTAGTTTACTTTAAGCCACACTATTTCTAACTGTGGCACTAAGCAATTGTTAGCTTCACTCATTTAAATTGTAACCGTTTAGTTTCATTATGTATTGGGCGCCTTTTCAGCACTGTTTGTTCATTTATGTATTAGTGACAAAAGGTAATATTGTATTTTTTGTAATTTTCCATCTTTATATGTTGGGTAGCATTGTTATTTATTAAATTGTCAGATCGGATATGTTTGCTAGTGAAGATCCCAAATCATGTGACTACATTCGAGGTGCAAATACGAGATCTAACATGGCGCCAGCGAGGTTGACAAAGACAGTGAAATGCCGAAACGCGTCCCGTTGTGCACCATTTACTGTAATAAAAGCATTTTCTAGTGCTCCTGGAGTATCTGTTACCTCCTTTGATGTTCGAAGGCAAGTATGGAATATATATATACATACGTACAGATGTATATATATGTAGACATATACATGCGTATACATATATACTCACTTTCTTCTTGTCATCAAGAAGTACGGTACTCCACACGCGAAGGATAATAAAACCAAATTTATTGACACACAGGAACACTTTTTTGGCATTTCTGGCTTTGTCAACCTAAAGGTCACTATATTGTGTTTCCTTTATATATCACATGATCAATTCGACTCAATGACACTAAATACAGATATCAGAGAGGCTAATCTTTTTGCCTAAAAATTAATATTTGCAATTTCTATATTCCTCAAATTAACACTGTTTTTCAATTGTTTTACCACCAAAGAAGATATAATACGTAAAAACACCCGATCAAAAGACATAACGATGTAGACAGTTACATAATACCCATACTAAATCAATCTCACTTTCATTACGATAATTCCCTAATCAATTAATACTTGTACTACAAACTTGATTTGTACCTTTAGTCACTATCATACTTTGCTTATTACAAATATGTCCAAAATGTATAAATCATTATATCTATAGTACGTAGTTTGTTGACTGTCAGCACATTTAATATAAATTCAATACCACTATGGGGGTTATTAGAACTTTGGAGGAGGTGTTAATCCGTCCCAAAAGTGACGGCAAAGTGACGGATATACCACCAGCCATATTACGAGTCAATTATATCCTATGGAACTTGTAATACGGCTGGTGGTATATCCGTCACTTTTGGGACGGATTAACACCTCCTCCAAAGTTGTAATAACCCCCTATGTGTTTGCCATTTCATTTTGTATCATGTGGCCTTTCCATAAATATAATAGATATTAATTTAATCATATAACCTACTACATGGTTGTTTACATAGATTTCACAGAGACATAAAATATAAAATGTGAAATAGGTGATTGCCAAATAAATTTCTAGTCTTTGTCCATTCGCTTACCTACTTCTCATTTCATTTCAAATATATTGTTTTCATTCCCAAATGACAAAAATGTTGTCAATGTACCTCAACCACATTACGATATAGTTGTTCCATATATCTAAAGGAGGACTATTGAGAACCTGTTTCTCCCACCAACCCATATGTAGGTTAACATAACTTGGGGCTAAACAGGTTCCCATCGCCGTTCTGCAACTTTGTTTAAAAACTTCATTAATAAAGAAATAAATGTTGTGCTTCAAGCACCAATTAATCATGGCAATCGACATTTTGCAAAGTTTGTGAAATCTTATGGGTCTTGCCTTAAAAAAATGTTCAACTGATCTCACGCCATCTCCATGCAGGATGATGGTATATAAAGCTTTGACATGAGTCATAAGAATTATATCTGTCCCCAGCTCACATCAAACACCCGTTGCAGGTCATGGCAATGAAGTGGTAAGTCAAAAGGAAGAGGCATAGGAAGAAGAGACAAGGTGGTAAGAGAAATTCATACAGACGAACAAGTTCGGGAATGTGTTTTGGCTCAGGTTTGGGAAGGGCAACTGCAGACTTTGTGGGGGTGGAGGTCTCAGGTTGTAGAGTGGCATGGTGAGGACCAGAGGAGGACTGGGAGGTACAAGGCAGGGGTCTGGGAAGGGTAGACAGGCTCTTGGGTGGAACAGGGACTAGGCCATTCGGGGGGACCGGTAAAACTCTTGAAGGAAATGATTCTTAGGGGCACAAGGTAGGTTATGGGAAAGGCATTTGGGGGTGGAGGCCGAGGGAATGGTTGAGAGGTGTGTACATGGAGGTGCCTTGGGTACAGGTGTGTGGGTGGGTGACATGTGTGTGCTGAGTGACTCTTGGGTATGTGAGTGTGGGCCTTTAGGGTACTGGGAGCAAGGGGGAGGAGACTCATGGAGATGGCCAGGGGGATGTGTGAGTGAATATTGGGGTGGTTTCTGCAGGTAGGGTGGATGTGCTGCATGTGGTTGTGTTGACTGTTGTGGTGTGTTCACATGTGGTGTATGGGGTGCATGTGTGGGGGAGTGATATTGTGGTAACGGTGACAGTGAGAGCACATGTGGCAGGATCAGGGACTGATGAGTTGGTGACTGCAGGTGTGAGTGGTGATGTGTCTGTGAGGGGTGAGGTGGTGGGGGAGTCCGTGTAGGGAATGGATATTGCTGTGTCTGCATGTGTCTGTGTTGTGTGTGTGCATGGTGGTGGTGTATCCTGTGTTGCTTGCATTTGTCCTTGTGATCTGTTAATGTGGATGCATGGTGGTATGAAGGTGTGCCTTGGATGGGTGATGAGAAAGGGATGTGGGAGTGGGAACATGTAGTTGGAAGGGGGACTGAAGGAGTAGGAACACTGGCTGCAATCAATGAGTGGTCCAGAGCCTGAAACAGTCTCTGCAGGGCAGACAGGGCACAGTGAATGCCTTCCAGGAAGGCATTTGACTGTTGCATCTGGGATGCCAGTCCCTGGATGGCATTCACGATGGCTGTCTGCCCCACAGAGATAGACCTCAGGAGGTCAATAGCCTCCTCATTGAGGGCAGCAGGGCTGACTATGGCATGGGCCAAGGTGCCTGCGGCGAAAGAGATGCCCATCCTCCTGGGCCAGCAGGCACGGGCAACTTGGTGGGGAGCTACAGGGAGTGCTGTGCTGGTAAGGGGGGGTGGACAAGGATGATGCAGGCATGGCCCCAGATGGGTCCGCCACCACCAGGGAACTGCTATCGGAGGAAGAATCTGAAGATGTTGTGGTCAAACCCGTCTCCCCGTGGCACTCCCCTCACCCTCCATTCCACTGGTCTCCCTGGCTCCGATGGATTCAGCCTCCTGGGTCCCGTGGGCTGCAGCTTCCCCACTCATCGTGCCCCTTCTCCTTCATCAGATGATGCTGATGCACACAAAGACAGAGGAGGAGAGGAAGGGAGGGAGGGTAGGAGAGAGTGGCAGAGTGCAATCAGTCAAGGCCAGCACAACAATCACAACCAGTAACTACAACATCCTGTAATGCCATGCCATGACACGCCATGCCCTCACTTACACATTCTACAACAATGGAACACCATGGGGGCAGCCATAGCAATTCACATGTGTACCGCTGATGGTGACACAGATGCAATTGAGTACACAATGAGAGGCATACCCATCCCAGCTGCACAGTACCTGGCCTCTTCCCATGCCCTCAGAAACACACAATTTCTGTACTACCGAACCAACTGAATCCTGCATTGGTAGTTGGCATGCCAACTAGGCCATTCTCAAATTGCGACATCTTGGCCAACCTTACCTCACTACACATACACTACCTGCCAGGACTTTGAGGACTCTACATTCATCCCTGGCACTGCGGTTGGCAAGAACATATTACAACGGCCTGACACCCCAGATGCAATGACCCTGTTGCCATGAGCTGCCAAGCTCATCTAGGTAGTGGGTGACAACACAGATGTGGAAGGACGTCCCCAGCTGGGCCTCCATGGTCTTCCAAGCACAGCGTCTCAGGTCACCCCACCTCTTTCTGTAGTGGGTGCCCTGCCGGGCATGGACCCCCAGGGTCAGCACTTGCTTGGTGATGGCACACATTATCACTGTCTTCTGATGGGCGACGACCTGCATGGGTGACACAGACAGAAGGACAAAATCATGAAGCATGACAACACAGGGACAGCAGTGGACAGCACACATCTCACTTCCACATGCAAATTAAATCAATCCATTTATCCTCTGACTCCTCACCCATGTCCATTCTCCAGTCACACTTCCTCATTCCAAGGCCCCCATCCCCACATGCACAACTCACAGACAGGACAGTCACATTGCCCCCACCTGCTGCTATGGTGCCCCATACAACTGTCCATTTACGAACTTTTCCAATTCCTCCTGGGTGAAGGCTGGGGCCCTATCTCCTGCAGGACGTGGTATCCTGACACCCAGAGTCAGAACACAGCAGGTCTTCTGTGCATGAATGTCAGGAGTCAAGTGAGCCTGAGCACATGAAATGGCGGTCACGTCTGCAGCGGACATCACAGTCACTGCCGGTGGAGATCAGCATTGGGTCCTGTCTCCCATAGGCAACACTCTTAACCAATGAGAAATCATACGGCAGTTGCAACCGCCTACCGCCATGACGTGTTACGCCGGCAGGATAGGCTAACTTCCATCTGTCCTGTGCATGCAGGACAGGCGGCTGCCATTTTACATGTGCAATGTTAATTAAGAGTGCATTCTAGGTGTATCATTGGTTTAATTTTGTGACCTGTGCACAGCACAGCTACGTCCACACAGTCAATGGTGCACATCATGGTTCCTACTCCCTCCTATTCCCAGGTACAGTGGAAGGGTGAGGATGAGTAATGTTCCAGTGTACAGGCCCCCAGTCGACCTTGCCGCTCTGGAAGAGCGACAAGTCATTCAAACCTATTGTCTGAACAGCAGACCATCATGGAGCTGGTGAGCCAGTTGGAGCCGGATCTGTTTCCTGCCAATTGTCATCTCAATGCCATCCCTCCCACAGTACAGGTGTTGTCAGTCCTTCACTTCCTTGCCTCAGGGTTGTTCCAGATTACAGTGACCTTGGCAGCAGGGGTGTCACAGCCCATGTTCAGCAACGTCCTGACGGATGTACTATGTGCACTGCTAAAACATCTGCCCAGCTACGTCAGGTTCCCCCAACTTGCTGATTTGGCCACCATCAAAGCTGCATTTTATGAATTGCCATGTTTACCTCATGTGATAGGGGCCATTGTTGGCACCCACATTGCAATGGTGCCACCCAGAAGAAGTGAAAAAGTATATAGGAACCGTAAAAACGTCCATTCAACTAATGTACAGGTTGTGTGTCTTGCTGACCAATATATCACACAAGTGACTGCAAAGTTCCCTGGCTCTGTGCATGATCATACATTATGCTGAACAGCACTATCCCACACATTATGGCACCATCTCAGAGGGAGCGGGCCTGCCTCATCGGTAAGTATCCTTTCAAATGTGTGCCCCTCTGCTCCCAACACCCTTCACAAGCTGCCCTATCACCCTCCTGAAATTGACATGGCTCTTACCTCTTTGCACACAGGTGACTCTAGTTATCCCAACCTTCCCTGGCTACTGACACCCGGGAGGCATCCAACTACAGCTGCTGAAAACAGTCTCAGTGAGGCCCATGGTAGGACAAGACTGGTCACTGAGAGGACCTTCGGCCTGCTAAAGGCCAGATTTTGTTGTCTGCACGTTTCGGAGGTGCCCTACTCTACAGATCACAGAAGGTGAGCAAGATCATTGTTGCCTGCTGCATGCTACACAATCCGGCCCTCAGACGTCACATTCCATTGCTGGATGCAGAGCATGTGGCACCTGTACTAGTGGCTGATGAAGGGGACATGGGAAGTGATGAGGAGGAAGATGATGAGGATGCAGCTGACTCCAGAGAAGAGCTGATATGACAATATTTCCAATGAGATGCAGGTTTGTGTCAAATGTCTTGGATGTGACCTGTGCAACTGTCTGCCTTGTGCAATGCTGCCACCTGGTGTCTGTAATCACTGTATGGAACGGGTGCAGCTCTGACTCTGTGTGGCTTGGGGGAGTGGGCTACATGTGTCCATGAGTTGGTTCCTTACTGTGCACAGGTCGGTGCCATTCTGTACTTACTGTTGTGTTGCAGCACCAGTGACATCTATGTGCATGACCATTGTTGCCTGGACTGGCAGAACCAGTGCTTCATGTGTGCTGCACTAGGTGGATTCCTCTGTATGACACCCTCTCCTGGGGATTGACATTGGCAGGCTGGGCAACATCACTGTGCATGCCAGTGGGAACTGCCTCACATCTGGATCTGCTTGGTGAGGGGGGACAATTGGGGAGGTATGTTTTGGGAATGTGGATTTATTATGAGCATATGGTTGGGGATGTGTGTTGCTGTCTCAGCCTTGGCTTCCTGTACTTACAGTGCATGTGTGCTGACTAGGGATATGTGACTCCTTTAGTGATTGGTGTCCCTGTCTTCTTCCATTTACAGGGCATGGTTGTGGTACACTCTGATCCCTGCCTCACCTGTTGCCTCCCTTGACAAATGTCTCTAGCCACTTGCCACTCCCTTGTATGCGTTGCTGCATTTTGCTCCCCCTTCTGTCATTCTCACATATGTTGGCATCACAATGGGTTGCCTGTTGCACATGAAATGGCAGTGTATTTCATACTCATGACAAATACAGATGTAGACAGTAACTGTGCTCATTGGTGTTTATTTAGGAGGTACAAGTGCAAGGGGTGAAGTGTGGGGTCATGGTGGGTCGGTTAATCAGAGGATATAGGCCAGCAGTGGGTAGTACCAGTCCAGTATGGTGGCCTTGGGAGAAGAAAGATATGACAGTGGACAGTCAACATGGTGTCTCAGTGACACACTGGAGAGAATGTTCAGGAGAGAGTTACTTACTGGCAGTGGTCTTGGTCTTCGCATCAGTTCCAGCTAGATGTCTGGATGGATGTCCTTGCTTGCTTGGGGGCTCCTCAGCTACAGGGGGAGGGGTGCTGGTGTCTTGCAGGTCCTTGGGCAGGGCCTCCAGGCCACTAGCTCCGCTGATGTGGAGGGCTCAGAAGGGTCGTGGCTATTGGAAGGGGCCTGCTGATGGGAGGTGGAGTGACACTTGTTGGTGGTGAGTTCCTTCAGCACCACTGCTATGGAAGCCATGGTGGCATTGTGGGTCTGCCACTGCTGCATGGCCTCCTGATGGTGTGAAGTCTGGAGCCTCTGGGTCTCCTGCACAGTGGGGAGGATCTGGGCCATGGTGTCCTGGGTTTGGTGGTATGCACCCAGGACTTGAGTGAGGGCCTCCTGGACAATCTGGTGCTTTGGATGGCTGGTCCCTTGGCCCACTGTACCCCTTTGACCACCCCTATCCCCTTATACCCCTGACACAGTTTGGCCACTCTCAGTGGCCCTTTATTGTCTGGGGTGTGTGCCCTAGACACTGGCCCCTCTACTGTGGTGCACCCTTCTCATTGAGAGGTCCCTGGGGCACCGGTCTGTGGAGGAGGGGCAGACTGAGGACTTGTAGGCACATGGGAGGGGGTGTCTGGTATGTCTATGTTTGGGTTGCTGGGAGTGGACTGACCAGTCCCCCCCAGGTGGCCCAGGCAAGTTGACCCCATCCAGACATCCACTTGGGCCTTCATCCTGGTGAGGGCTGTCTGACCCTGGCCTCCTCTGCAGGGCAGCTGTGGCAGGGTCACCTGTGGATGGAAAGGTGGAGAGTTTGTATGTGGATGTGTAGTTGTCATTTCCATGGTGTGGTGCATGTAGTGGCCTGACTTGCTTTTCAGCAATGACATTGACAGCAGCAGCACTGCAGACATTGATTTTGGTACGGGGATTGTGCCATTGTAACTTGTGCCATGGTGGGTTGTGGATGGTGGTTCACACTGCTGCCTGTCATTGCCATATGTTGGGACACTGTTGTGGCAACCAGTAGGAGTGGGCTGTGGTATGGTTGCCCATGTAGCTATTCCACTTTGATGTAGGAATGTTTTTTTTTTCTGTGTGAGGATTGATGCATTGTGGGAGTTGTGGTTCTACACATTCTGATTGTTGTCCGTGCATGGAGGGTAGTGTGTGGAGATGGTGGGAGAGTGGTGGTTTGGAATGCATGTGAGAGGAGTGGGGTTATTGGGAGGGATGCAGTGCTGTGTGATGGGGTGGATTGGAAAGTGGTAGGGAGGCATGCTGGACAGGATTGTTTGAGGCCTTGGAGGGGAATTGAATGACTTACCAGAGTTGAGACCTCCGATGATACTAGTCAAGCCCTCCAGATGCATGATGTCCAACACCTTCTCCTCCCAGGATGTCAACTCAGGTGGAGTAGGTGGGAGTCCACCGCCAGTCTTGTTCAGGGCGATCCAGTGCCTGGCTGCCACAGAACGGATATCCTCCCTTGTGCGTGGATAGGTGCCGACTGGTTGACCCTGTGGACGATCCTCTGCCATAACTCCATTTTCCTGGCCACCAATGTTTGTTGGACTTGGGCTTCTATCCGTTGTTGCTCTACTCTGACGGTCTCGTCCACCATGACCCGCAGCTCATTGTCTGTATTTTGGTATGAAACGTTGTTGAGGGGGGTGTGCTGAGCAGGTAGGGTGCATTGTGGGGGGATTGGTGGTGAGGGTGTGTGTGAAAGTGGGTGCAGGTGGGTGGTGGTGTGCACTAAGTGTGCACTGTGAAGGTGTTTGTAGTGTATGGGATATGCATCATGGCTTGTGTCTCTGTGGCTGGTCGTGGGAGTCGCAAGGTATGGTGGGTGTTCAGGGTGTTTTATAGTAAAGTGAGCAGGTGTGTGTGTGTGTATATGTTTCAGGTGTTGGGGACTCAAATTGTCCAATGTGGTGTGTGCTACTTTTGGCGGTGCCTTTTTGTACCGCAGCGGTGTGAACTACCAATGGTTTACTGCTGTGCAAGTGCTGCTCTGCTCGTAACTGACTCGTAATGGGGAGGACTGAAGGTTGTCTCATGGCGTGACCAGCAGTTGGCCAGTCACTCTTTCACTGCAGGTTGGCCTTTCGTTGTTGGTTTTGTGGCTGGATGTGGGCTTTTACTTCTTTGTGACTCGTAATTTGGCAGATGCTGTATCGCCACCACCGGTGGTATGGTGGAAGCATTTTGCATGGCGGTCTTCCCCAAAACCTCCAAACCCGTAATGAGGCCCTATGTGTCAACTTGCGAATAGTGTCAAAAAGGAAAAATAAGCAGATTGACCCCACAAGGCCTTCTAAGAACTTTACCCACGGTTCCTCACCCTTGGCACACAGTTACCATGGATCTCATAGTATATCTTCTTGGTAGTCAAGGCTATAACACAATTGTAGTCTTTGTGGACACATTCACTAAGATGGCACATTTCATCCCTCTAAAGAACATCCCCGAGCACCACTAGTTGCACAACTGTTCACACAACATATAGTAATGGCCCTTGGAATTCCAAAGATTTTAGTTTGTGATCAGGGGTCTCAATACATTTCCCATTTTTGGAGGGCCTTTACTAAGAGGTTGGGAATAGAGTCACTTTTCTCCACCAGTTACCACCCAGAAACAGATGGGCAAACAGAGAGGGTCAGCCAAGAGCTAGAATAAAACTTACAAAACTATCTTTTTGATCAGAATAATGAATGTCCGGAGTTGGTTTGGGCAGCGGAATTTGCACATAATAACACTGTGCATTCCACCACCGGGTTTACAACCTTTTGTCTAAATCATGGCAGGCATCCCAATGTGTTCCTGGGAAAAAAGGATCATACAGTTCCAGCAGTAGAGAGTCTAGAAAACAAAGTACAGGGCTCTCTAGTGAGAGCAGAGAAAAACTTTGTATAAAAAGCAGAATAAAACCCAAACAGATAAAAAGAGAAGAGAGAGTCCTGTTTTTTTTAAAAAAGGGAAAGAGTTTGGTTGTTCACATGTCATTTGCATCTCAAAGGAAACTATAAGTTCCAACCTAGATTCATAGGTCCAATTAAAGTAGATACAATTATAAATCCTGTGGCAGTTCAATTGCAGTTACCCACACATTTGAAAATGCATCCAGTTTTCTGTATCTCATTGTTAAAAAGCAGTCCTCCAGGATTACGATTAAATATCCCACCGATTACAGTTCAGGTTGATTCTGCAGATGAGTATGAGGTAAATCAGATTTTAGACTCCAAAATAAGAAAGGGCAAACTATTACTGTTAGCAACACTCATACATTTTCAAATGGACAAAAGACTATATATATATATATATATATATATGTATATATATATATATATATATATATATATGTATATATATATATACATACATATATAAATACATACACATATATAAATAAATATGTATCTACATATACATATATATATATATCTCAACAATCCTCAAATTGAGAAATGAAAATAATTATAAAGCTGAATTAAGATTTCTACAAGGAGAGTGAAGAGTTCAATGTTTTTTCATTGCTCTACAACCAATTGAGCAAAAAGAAAAGAGAGAAGCAAAATCCTCAAATAAACTTAGGCAAAGGTTAAAATGAATGACAGCTTAGCAGTAATGAGTTGAATGTTAGCAGGAACAAAAAACAGTGTGTCCCTTGTAAATGTTGATGTAATAACTTTTAGGTTCCACTCCAGTGGTAACTTGAAGCGGGCCAGACAGGCAGTGCTGAAGAAGAATCAGGCATCTGAGAAAATCTCTCTATTTCCATTTCCCCATTCCGCCCATTGGTGCTCAGGACGGAGGGCTTCACCCGTCACGGGTAGCGATGGCAGGGACTGAGGACTAATCTTCTGCTCCTGAGTAAATCGAACCAAGGTAATCTTGACACTTTATGTGAGTTGTTGATGTACACAATATTATTTCATGTTTTTAATCTTCAATTTTTTTACCTTTTCACTGGAAGGGGAGTGAAGAGAGACATCATGGATGCTTGGGGCACGATATGTTCTTCTAACTGTGCATGAATTTTGTTACTTCATTGAATAGAGTATATTATTGCATTGGGATGGTGATTTTCTTGGATCTATTAATGTCACATGTTTATGCCTCATGATTTTAGTTTGCCCACTTGGGAAGTGTGGGGACAGACTTAAGTTGTATTAATGCCCACTTAGGCTAGATAATTGAGTGAGTTGATTTTATAATAGCTTTTCTCCATATGTTTGAAAAGTACCAGGCACAGACATCCTCTAGAAAATATATTTACATTGTGTATTGTGATGCTTTTTACTTTGAAATATTCCAGGTTGGACTAATATTGCTTACTCTACATGATGACATGCAAGGTTTACAGTGCACATGACAAGATGGCACCCATTCTCCCTTCCCGATCTCTCAACATTGATGTGTAAGTTCTTTTTAGTTGTTATCACGAATATAGCACTGTCACAAAATTTGTCTGCTACTGCTTTTGTGAACAAGACTGTTTGGTTGAAATGCATTAGTTTGGGCAATACATCTTTCTTTACTAGCGCAGTTCACTTGAGTTCGCAACTTTATGACAGCAGAACTTTCGATATATATATAAACCCCCAACCCACCATTTTTTCTCCAATAAATGTACCTTATTATATTATAGCCTTAGAACCCGCCGTAGCGGGCTCTACCGTCTATTGAAGGCCCGCTCCTGCAAAGAGGTCAAACTATTAGTTTGGGTCAGGGTACTTCACCACTTACCCTGTGCATCAAACTGTAAAAATCCACCTTAGTGCCTTATTTATATGAATGTGATGCATAGGCGTTGATGGTCCAGATTTCTTGTGCTTCCCTAAGATCACCTAACAACGCGATGCATGTGCTGTAATTACAATACAGAGCTCCATGGTGTACATTTTCACAGATGTGTCATAAATTCTGACACATCTGTGGGGGCTAAACTCACGCAATGCTGGAGTAGCATCATGAAAATGACACTACTCCAGCAATGCGAGAAGGTTCCAATTGGAAAAAGCGTGTGTCAATTCTAAACCCCAGTGAAGTTGTAGAATGATGCAGTCAAATGATGTAAATTTCACTGCATCAGTTCTGATTGTTTTTTTACCTGGGAACACCTACCCTGCATACTTTATAGCTGGCGCAGGTATAATCTGACGCAGGGCTTTACAAGCTGACACAATGGGACCAATGCGTCCGTTTGTAAATCTGGAGCAGTACAGTGCACTACTAGCACCGCCAATGCGTAAAAAAAATGATGCAGCCATGGTGTAAAGGGCTTGTGAATGAGGCCCTTAGTCTTTAAACAAAAACTAAAGCTTCTGTAATTTTGTACACCCTGCAGTGCCACATGGGTGACAGAAAATCTCTCAGGTTTTAAGATCTACTCAAGGAGTAGTCCAACAAGTCTTGCATAACCTCAAAGTAGAGAGCAATAGCTGAATTTCTAACAAATGGTGGTTTGAAGTTGGTAAAGAACTGTGAAAAGGCAGTCATGTGCTGTGTCTATGATCACAATACTGAAGTGTATAGACATAAAGTGAATTAATTTCACTTTTGACAATTGGGCCCGAAGTACATATTCAGCTCACTAACCCTATTTACACCACACCGCACCCTCAATTCAGTGCACCTGGTAAAGCTTGGGCAGTGCACTTGACAAGCAAAAAATATGCTGGCTTCATAGGTGTGAACTGTCACAGTTCACATTAGCACTAAGGAAAGCTCTTTAGCTAAACACAGGGTCATATCTTAAATGCACAAACCCATCTTTCACAGAAAGACAGGTCTCTGTTTGAAGTTAGTTCTCTTAATTGGTTTGCCTGAAGAGCCTCACTGACTCTCAAGCCCCTTCCTAGGGGTGCATTCAAGGGCACATGTGTGTCCATGTCTGCAATCTAGTGCGCAAGCAAAAGAAAAATGTGCCCACATTTGCATAGGCAACACCCCAGATAAATCAATGAACACCCTATTGTGATTGTAGCATGCAATCATCCTATCAAAAGAATTGCAGAAGTATCTTTAGCCACGTCTATAACACCAAAGAGCACCAGATGTACAAGAAGTGTACGCATATGCCTTTTGTATCCCCAAGGCATGTTGTGTAATATGGCCCCAGCCTCCTGTATGCCATGCAGCTGGATGCAGGAGCTGTGCTTATTATCGTTAGGAGCATAGTTCTTATATGTGTATTTTCTCAAACCTTTTTCGATGAAATATTTAAATGGTGTTATGTTGTTAGCATTTGCGTGGCAAATATCTGGAGTAGTGTGGTTCCATACCATGTTGTGTCGTCCACACAATGTGTTTGACCACAGTAATTCTGTTGTTGCTAACAGCAGACGATATCAACACAGCAGTTTTATTAAGGCCTCCATTGCATCACAATAAGGGCTTACTCCATTCAGCTGCACTGCTTACATACACCCTGGAAATAGGGGTGCTGGGGGTGCTCCAGCACCCCAATAATAAACATGCTGGTGTTCAAAAGGTAAACAAGCAGCAAAGATACCTTTACATTTTGTGCTTATCTTGTCACATTTGCTATGCATTCATATACAGAGACCAAATGTCAGGCTATGCCTTTTGACAGATTGCTGCTTATTATTTTAACATGGAGAATGGCATTTACGTTTTGTTCTCTGACTGCAATTTTATAGGATTTTGTAAGGCAAACTGACAATCTTGCAGGGAAACAAGGAAGGTGAAAGGAAAGGTTATATGATGCCATTTTTAATAACTTTTGTAACAGCACAACATTTGAGTATCTGTAAATGAACTGTATAAATATTTTAAAACATATAAGCAGTTAAAACAGCATTCATGTAATTCCGCAATTCTGAAGTGTGGTATAAACAGAGGTTTAATACGATCAAAGCAAACAACTACACTTTACTTGATGAAGCGCAAAATGATAAATATTTCATGAAACTAGATTTCCCCATATTATTGTTTGTGCACTTTATAGTCTTATCAGTAAAAGTGAGATTGTTTGTGATTTCCATGGAAAAGTGCTTTTTATAAATAACAGTGTTCTGCCACACCATGCTTCAATAATATATTTGCGACAATGTGCTCCAAAATGCACCACTGGCTACATACCACACCCTTATTGCTCTCCTGTGGATCTGGTGTGGCCTATTTGTGTTACTTTTTCTTTGCATGGTGCTTGGATTTTTCACACCCCCTGTGACTTTGGTGATGTAAAAGTTATGCTAGAACCCCCACTCGGAAAACTGTTTGTGCAGCACTGACCGCTTGGTGACACAAGTCCAAAGAGAAGTGGCGGGCGCTGCAAATATCAAGTGGAGGGATGTGGGGGAACGACACGGATGGGGGGGCAAATAATAAAAATAAAAAATAAAAGACTTACCGTTCCTGTGGCCGTCTCCTGCCACCTCACTCATGGCTCCTGTCCTTTTCTGGTGTCCCACCATTCACTTGGACACCAGAACAGGCTCCCCAGCAATCCTGGCATGAAAGCAGCATCAGGATTGGTTTGAGCGGCTCAGACTAATGCTCAGACACAACACTGGGGCCTGTGCAGTTTCTCCACAGCCGGGCTAGAGAAACCTAAGCGTGCATGTGTGTTTGGCCAGCCTAAGATGGCCGGCCAAACCCTATGCTCTCTTAGGCCCATATTTATACTTTTTGACGCACACCTGCGCCAACACAGTTGTGCATCAAAAATTTTACACCCGGCTAACGCCATTCCAAAGTGCCATGCGGGCGCCTTATTTATTGAATGATGTTAGCCGGCGCTGCGGACTGGTGTGCGTCAAAAAAAATGACTCACACCAGGCTGCGCCGGCGTAGGGGAAAATGGAGCTTGGGTGTCAAAAAATGGGGCAAGTCAGGTCTGAGGCAAAATTCAGGCCTCAACCCGATTTGCGCCATTTTTTTTTATGCCCAACCCCCATTGAAATGACTCCTGTCTTAGCAAAGACAGGAGTCATGCCCCCTTGCCCAATGGCCATGCCCAGGGGACTTATGTCCCCTGGGCATGGTTATTGGGCATAGTGGCATGTAGGGGGTCACAAATCAGGCCCCCCTATGCCACAAAAAAATACGAAAAAAAAAACTTACCTGAACTTACCTTAACTTCCCTGGGATGGGTCCCTCCATCCTTGTGTGTCCTCCTGGGGTCTGCAAGGGTGGCAGGGGGTGTCCCTGGGGGCATGGGAGGGCACCTCTGGGCTCCTTCTGAGCCCACAGGTCCCTTAACGCCTGCCCTGACCCAGGCGTTAAAAAATGGCGCCATTCAGCCTGGGCGCCGTTTTTTAAGGCCTGCCCCCTCCTGTGCGTCAAAATGACATCACAGTATAAATAAGGCGCACAGGCCTTAAAGTCATTTTTTGGAAGGGAACGCCTACCTTGCATATAATTAACGCAAGGCTGGTTCCCCCTTCCACAAAATGACACACATGGTGGAACTTTGACGCCCGCGGGGTCGGACGTCAAAGTATAAATATGGGGCAGGATTTGCGCCGATTGTGCGTCAAAAATTTTGACGCACATTCGGTGCAAAGAGAGTATAAATATGCCCCTTAGTGCACTTGATTCCTCATCCACCCTCCCGCTTCCTATGATCCAGCCCCACTGTTCCCTTCACATGCTGGCTGAGCCAGCAGCAGAAAAAAAAATGATATTGAAGAATTGTTTTATTTTTCTGTTGCTGGCTCTTAGCCAGGGGGTTGATGCTCCTCCTCCATTGCGGAGGAGCTGCCCCTGCATGAAAGAGTGTGTGTGGGGTGGCATGTCCTGCATAGTAAAGAGGTTGCAGGCAACACCCAAAGATGTGCTAGGTTACTTGCAAACCTAGTATGGTGACCACCCATCCATAAATTTCACGTACTGCCTGTAATTTCACCCTGCCGTCCGTTGTCCGTGATAAAAAGCTTAACGGACAGAATGTGTTCATAATTTTAGCCTTTCACCAAAAAGACAGCGGACAGCAGGGTGAAATTACAGGCAGATCAGTTTCCTCAGCTGGATTGAAAGGTAGGGAGCCTCCTGTGCTCAGACGCAGGAGCAGACAGATAAGAAAAGGCCTTCTTGTCAGAGTGTCTCCTTCCCTAAAGAAATGCACATGTGCACAACTGGTAAATCTGGAAATGCAAAGGGGCTTGAAAACCTGCATTGACTTTAATTAAAGGAGTCACTTGAAGCTTTCTGATGGCAGAGATATTTTCTTTTAGAGAAGTACCTTAAGGTTGTTCCAAGGTGAGCTGTGGATTGTGTGGTTTTAATGGAGTCCAATTAAAAATGTTAGTACTAGGTATAAACTGTATATTATTCAAATCTGTATTTGAGAAGCACTTTTTTTATTTAACCGAAATGTATTTGCGCATTTTGTAGCAGCCTATATTATGATGTAATTGTATCTATATCGAGCTTACTACTCCTGATGAGGTGTCAAATGCATTTCTAAAATAAGGACTTACACATTCACAGTTCTTTCAGGGACCTCGGTACCTCATAGTACTAACAAACATTGGCAAAGCCAATAGGCCTCGTCTACGCAAGAGTTACTGGCTCTGCCAATGTGTTTTAGCCATGTTGTACACCAGAGTGGCTGCTGTTCATGGCTAAAAGTTAGTGGCATAGTGGTGTGGAATGGAGTAAAGTGGCATAGGAGCAGTGGCATAATGGTGCAGAGTACAGTGCAGTGGGGTACAGTGCAGTTGTTTAAAATGAATTGGCGTAGAATGCAGTAGTTTAGAGTGCAGTGGCATGGAGTGGGGTGGGGCAGAGTACAGTGGCATAGAGTGCAGTGGAATAGGGTGGCATTCAATAGAGTGGCATAGTGCAGTAGTGTAGAATGGTGCAGTGGCAGAGTGCAGAGTAGACTCGCGTGGCAGAGAGTGCAGTGGCGTAGAGTGGCGTAGCGTAGAGTGGTGTAGTGCAGAGTAGAGTATAGTGCTGTAGAGTGGAGTGATGCAGAGTAGAGTAGCACAGAGTGCAGTGGCATAGAATACAGTAATACAGAGTAGATTGGTGTACAGTACAGTGCCAGAGAGTGCAATGTTGCAGAGCAGAGTGTCAGTGCAGTGATGTAGAGTGGAGTAGAGTGGCACAGACAGCAGTGGCATAGAGTTCAGTGGTGCAGAGTAGAGGGCAGTGGCGTACAGTGCAATTGTTTAGAGTGCATTGGCGCAGAGTGCAGTGGCATAGAATGGCATGGGGTAGAGTAGTATAGAGTGCAGTGGAGTAGAGTGACATACAATAGAGTGCAGAGAGTGCAGTAATGCAGAGTAGTGCAGTGTCATAGAGTGCAGAGTAGACTCATGCAGCATAGAGTGCAGTGGCGTAGAGTGGTGCAGAGTGGAGTATTGCAGAGTGGTGCAGTGCAGAGTAGAGTAGAGTGCCTAGAGTGCAGTGGCATAGAGTCCAGTGATGAACAGTGCATTGGCATAGAGTGCAGTGGCATAGAATGCAGTAGTACAGAGTAGAGTGGTGTACAGTGCAGTGTTGCAGAGTAGAGTGTCAGTGCAGTGGGGTAGAGTGGTACAGAGAACAGTGGCATAGAGTACAGTGGTGCAGAGTAAAGAACAGTGGCATACAGTGCAGTTGTTGAGAGTGCACTGACGTAGAATGCAGTGGCATAGAGTGGCATGGGGCAGAGTAGAGTGGGATAGAGTGCAGTGGAATAGAGTCTATTGGTGCAGAATGTAGTAGTACAGAGTAAAGTGGTGTAGAGTATAGTGGCGACCATGCAGTGTTGCAGAGTAGAGTGTCAGCATACAGTAGCATAGAGTGCATTGAACTCTGGTGCAGTGGTCAGAGTGGCGTAGAGTGCAGTGGTGCAGAATAGATTGTTTCAAAGTAGAGTGCAGTTGCATAGAGTGGAGAGGTGTAGTGTAGAGTGCAGTGGCATAGAGTGCAGTGATGTAAAGTAGATTGTTTCACAGTAGAGTGAAGTGGCTTAGAGTGGAGAGGTGCAGGTTAGAGTGGAGTTGCGTAGAGTGGCATAGAGTGTGATGGCATGGTGCAGAGTAGATTAGAGTGATGTACAGTGTATTGATGTAGAGTGTAGGGGCATAGAGTTGAGTGTTACAGAGTAAAGTGCACAAGCACAGAATGTATTAGCTTAGAGTGCAGTGGGGTACAGGGCAGTGTTGCAGAGTGGCATAGAGTGGAGTTGTGCCGACTAGATTGGTGTTGCCTAGACTGGAGTGGTATAGCATGCAGAGATGCAGAGCACAGTGGTGTAGAGAGGTGTAAAGTGCAGTGGCGTAGAGTAGATGGTAAAGAGTAGAGTAGAGAGGCATAGTGTGAAGTAGCATAGAGTGCAGTGGCACAATGTGGAGTGATTCAGAATGGAGAAGAGTACAGTGCAGTGGCATGAAGTGGTGTAAAGCAGAGTGATGCAGAGTAGGGTGCAATGGTGTGGAGTGGTGCAGAGCAGAGTAGAGTGGAGTATGCTTGGTGTGGTAACATACTTCCATTACAGACAATACATTTTTGATTGAAATGGCCATTACCTTTGCACGGATATACCGTTTTTCAAATCAAACTATACTGTGCACAGACAATGACGTGTGGAAATTGGATCACCTAATGCAATTATTTGTTTTAATCATATAAAGGTATTTGGTTCCGGCACAGTTCAGAATTGACAAAAATGTGTTTCATTTGTACTCCTAATTCTGAAATATTCTAGAGTTTATTGAAATGTTGTCATGTAATAGAAAAAACTCTTTCCTAACCCCAGTATCCAGCAAGATTGTCGCATAAATCCCCTCACTTTGAAGTAAAAGAAATAATAGTAAACACTAAGTTCCCACCGAAGACTGAGCCTGACATTTAACTTTGTTCTTTGAATGCACAGCCAATGTTATGAGATAAGAACAAGATTTACAGGCCTGTTTACAGAAAGGGAGCACAACCACAAGGCCAATGGCAAGCAACGGGCGGAATGCATTCCCAAGGAAGCTCTATGAATGTACTTACAGTAACAGCCGTGGGAGACTTTGTGGGTAAAGTCCAATATTTTAGTCCAGTCCGTATCTTTCAGAGGTTTGGCCACATCAATCACCCAGATAGTATCACGAGAAGACCTGGAGTGGTTTCCATGTTGCAGGAAAGTTCTGTACACCCATTCTATCAGTGTGCCACCAGTTCCTATGGTGTATAGCTTCTGCACACCTCCTATAGGGTTAGTGCTAGGTGGCAGACATGAAATAGGGAATTTAATGATTATTAAAGTGGTTGTAAGTAAGGAGTTGACCGGGGTGAAGGTGGTAGTCTGCCACAAGGGTTTGGAAATTTAGTAGCTCGCAGTCCAGAAACAAATCCCCCAATTTTAAGACACCTGCAGCATGCTAATGATAGAGTTGCTCTGAGCACAGCCGTCCTGTGCAAGTGGGAAGGCTTAGCAAAGATAGTGCAGGAGCACAGGTATTCTTCGTGTCAGTGAGTTTACAGGTTCTCGCAAGGCAGGAGAAAGCTGTGTATAATAACCCCGGATGGTGATCCGTAGAATGGTCAGTAGGAATCAGTGAACAGTGCATTTAGCCTTCCTTAAAAGTCTTTACTGATAAACCCCATCTCATGCAGGGAGGTGAGTAGAAAGCCAGCGAGCCACCCATTGGACCTATGCAGCTAAATAATAGCATTCTAAGTCCAGAAGACCTAATCCACCCACAGTCATGGGTAGCTTTACAGTGGAAAGAGCTACCCAATGGCACTGCAGTGACCAAATCAGATGTGTTGCATGTCTGCAGAAGGAATGAAGGATGAGCAGGAGAAGGTTTGCAAAATAATACTATCATTGGGGTAGCACACCATCTTCACTAGTGCCACGTGGCCCACTACAGAAAGCAGAAGAGAAGACCAAAAAGCAAACTGGGTTTGGAGGGAGCGTGACGCTTTGCTGAGATTTCCAACCTACAAATCAGTGGGAGAATGGTAGATATTAATCACTGGGTATAAAAAGGTGACAGGTTCCCAGTTCAATCTGAGATCTAATTGTATATAAAGGGGAAAACAGTGCCATAAGTTAAAGAAACACTCATTACATTTTAACATTTTGACTTTTTGTTTGTCCAATTTACATCCTAAATATATCCTAAATATTTTGAAGATTCTATACGTATTTGACACTTAGGGATAACCCAGATCACTAGTTTGGCTTTTGCTCAATTTCAAAACCATTTAAAGACATGGATAAAGCAGGCAATTGCCTTGCACAACCTTGCAAGAGGTCTGCTCACAAGCACCAACAGTGGACCATTGCACCAGAAGAGTTTGCCAAGGTGGATGGTTGTTGTTTGTTCAACCACTTGACAGTGCCTCTTCTGTTTCTCTCCTGTGTGCAGAGACAACTCCCCAGATACCCAATACCTTCCAATAGTCTTGGTGGACCCATCTTGTTAGATTTTAGAAATTGTCCCACCTTGTTCTTCTCTTCCTTATTTATCCAGTTCTAAGCAACAACCCTTTGAATCACTTGCCGTGGGTCTCCCATTTGATCTTGATTTCATCCTCCTCTTTTATTATCTTTGATTGGTAGTCCAGCCTCCCATTGCTGAGATAAATGTAGAGTCCCAGATATACACTGTAGTGCTCTGAGACTGTCACCCACACCTTCTGCCCTGCCTCATTAAATTTATTTTAGGTTGAAAGTCCATAGGAGCTTGGGGTAAGCCAGATATTTTTGTTAAATTTGTTTAAACCAGCATAAGGTTAATTATCTTAATGTTTCCCAAACTGTTTGCCAGGGGTTTTAAAATGTTCAGAAACATAATCAAACATTTGCTGTTTCTTTCTCTTCAAGAAAGATTGGGTAGATTTGGGTAGGAGTGATGGCCTTGACACAGTGCTCAAGGGCATTCATTTATGACAGAACAAGGAGGTCATGTGACACCTGAATCTAGCATACCAGGAGGCAATCAGAAAAAAGACCACAGTGAATAAATAGTGCTATATTAAAAAAGAGTAAATAAATGCACTGACAAAATAGTGGGACATGGCCTCTCTTGGCTGTGTCTGTAAAGTGACATTCTTGAATTTTAGTCCTGAATTTTTACCCTTTGTCCTGAATTTTAATCCTGAATTTTGACCCTTTATCCTGAATTTTTTACAGTCCTGTCCATAGTTTGACTTAATTTCAGGTGGTCACCCTATTTCTGAGTCCTCTCCTTACTCACATTACTACTCACTTTCTCCGAAATATAACAAGTCTGTAAATTGTTGATAGTTACAATACGGCACTTTTCTGGAGTTACAGACTTAAGCACGGCATTTTCTATTCCCACGTAACCCTGCTTTAAAACTGCTCAGATTGCTCACTGAAGTGTGGAAGACTCGTTCCGCGCAGGTGGTTTCCGGTTCTGTTCACGGAAGGAGGCTGTCATCTGAACACAGCCAGCAAGCAGATCCCTCTGAAAAAGAGCTGAGAGCTCCTTGACGCCTGTCTTAAAGCTACACCAGATTCTTGGCGTTTTGTTATTTTTCAGGAAATCTTCTGAATAAAAACCCATTATCGGTAATATCTGGTTTATTATGGAGTATTGGGAAAGGTGCCAGGTCTGTTCAGCCTCTGATGCACGAGAGTCATATAAAGCCCGCTGTCAGCACGGGCGTGTGAGACCGGGAGGAAGGATCCCAAGACTTGTCGCTTCCATTTAATACTAATGCTAATGAAACAAGGCTACGTGAACCAACTCACCAAGGAATTATATTCTGGGATGGAAGAACTCCCATGTGTGAATGAGTGGCGTAGCTTGGATGTCATGTGTCATAATGTAAGCAAAGAAAATCCCCAACCCTTCCCAAGTCGGTAATAAACATAATACAGACATTTTGGGGTGCAGTGTGGTTCCTTCACACGTTAGTGTCAGTGCGACTGATGCACTGATAGCTACGTCGCTGCTAAGGGGTTTTCAAGCTGTTTATTCTACCCGCCTTTACTTCGACTCTTTTCCTGGATCCTTCTCTCCACTCATCTCGTTCCCTTTTTACACCCTCCTCCCCGTTGTCTTCTTCCTCTGTCTTATTCCATTCTCTCGTGCCTTCAGACTTGCCTATTTAACTCTGCTGTGTATCTTTCAACCTCTTATTCCATCCCTTTCTCCAGTCGTTTGCATGTATCCCTTATCCGCCAACTAAACTCCACAAAGAGTAAAATCAGACCAGATCTAAGGTAGGTTCTGTTTGAAAAAAAAAGTGAGCAAAGTTCCCCCTAAACAAGTAAACAGTTCAGGGCAGACTCTGACTCTTGCCAACTCTAGCCCTGGTGCCGCTGCACCACAGAGAATTACTACACTAGCTTGAATGGCAGTTCAAAGAAAGGGACGACAGGATGCTTTTATTCTAGTGACAGGTCACGTTTTTCGAATATTAAAAAACACAACTCCTTTTTGTGCAGCGGTGATTTGATTAATGTGCATAGAACAACAAAAGGAAAATGTGTAAACTGGTACTGCAAGGCATCCCTTCATATACCCCAACCCTTGCTCACCCCCTACCTGAACCAAGAAAGTACTTGCGTATTTGATGAGTGCCACACAATGTAACAAGTTTTCTCAAAATGTTCTCATGGGCTATCGTCCTACCTAAACCGACCTTGCTGGAGGGAGGCTCAAGGTGGGAGTGAGTGGTACCGGTGGTTGAAGTATGAGGCAGCCTCATAAGAAAAATGTTGCCTACTTGCATTTTTTCTTCTTTTTTCTAAACAATTAAACCTGTGAGTGGTATCGTTAATCAAGCAGTAGTGAGATTGCTCTATATATTTGCAGCGGTTCTTGTGGCTCAGTCAGTTAAAGACAAACTCTAATCAACTCCCTAGCTGCCAATACCATATTTTGGGTGCCTCTCAATTCAGTATTGATGGGACAATGTTTGTTAAAGTTAATTTATCCCAAAACCAAATTACTTAAGTGCCAAAAAGAAATGCAACTTTTGGTAGCTGGTTCATTTGCTTAGGAAAGTTATTATATTTTTTTTTAAAACGTGACTTACCGCTGTGATCTCTTTTCAGTTTTGATATGATCCTGCAGACCACGACCTGCCCCAGGTTTGCCTCAGTTTTCTATTAAGATGACACCTGTTTCCATTCCACAACTGCCACCTGTACTTGTTCATATTTCTATTTTTATCATAAGGCGACCAGGATATTTCTGGATCCAATTCCTCACGTTCCGATTGATACAATGGCCACTACTACTCCAGGGTAAACTAGCTCTCCTCCTCTTAGGATGCAGCTTGAACCAGAGTTGCATGCAGTCTTTGTTATTTTTATCTGAGCCCACCTTGAGCCAGGCCATGTGTGGTATGTGGTGCTGACCTTCGTATCGCATAGCAAGAGCGGACCAAAACGTAGAGTAAGGTGTAGAAAATAGTATATATTTTGTGTTCAGCTGGGCAATGTGCCCCATTCATCATGCCTACGCTTAGTTTTCACTCAGACTAGGTACCCCATCAACACTTGTGCTTAGGCACCTTACATTAACTCTCATATTGTGGCTGTTTTATCAACTCAGTTGCGCCACATGATGTCTCATTTGCTGTGTGGAAGACACATTTTATTGCATTGTATTGCAACATGTGTAGAATGCTTACTACCCCTATGTGGGCACTGAGGCACTTGTCTACATGTGTTGCATGCTGCACCCTAGAGGGTGTGTAGTTAGAAGTGTGTTTTTCATTCTATGTGTGTACTATTTCCATATCGTGTGTGAAGGTCATAGGATGTGGTTATCAGGTTATAGAAGGCATCAATTAGAAGTGTGATAGATGAAGAAGCGAGAGAGAGAAGCACACAGTTTATAGTTTTCATTAAGCTGGCAGCTTTGAGCTTCTCTGCAGATCCCTTTATGGTATGTCTTATAATCAAGTTCCACTTAGCAGGTTGTCCTTCTGCTTTTTTTTAAATGTTTACGGTTCTGAGCAGGCACAGGTTGGAGGGAGAAATGCTTGAAAGATCTGCTGCAATGGACTTTGTTACTATCATCCCATTGTCAATGTGAGATGTCAATAAGAGGTCATGGCATGTAGCTTGCTGAGATCTGTAGTAGTGATGTAAATTAAAATATTTGTTGTCCAGTGGCATGTGGAAGATCTCTTCAATTAATTAATGCCTGTTCAGTTACTGCTGAGGGGTTTATTGTAATAGACTGGTTCAATACTGATGATGGGCAGGGTCCCTCTGTCTTTTGTGAGAGTAAGAGGGGGAACTAGTATAAGGGAATTATTATGCAGGGCATATGAATATAATTGGCTGCTCAACTGATTAGTGTTATGCCACTAGTATTAGTCTGGGTCAGGGAGGATGAATCGACTATTCTATATTCTAACCAGCTAGACATAGGTCAGCTTTTATTAACCAACCTAGATATAGAAAGTAGTCTGCTGGTTGGGCCTTTTCATACATGTGGGCTGTAGATTGCTCACTGTAGATTTTACTTGAACGTGTGATTATTATTCTGGGTTCTTTCCCAAGGTTGTGGGACAAAATACCTAACTTGGAAGTGCCCATGTTTTCAACTCTTGTCTGATGTGTATATGCTCCTAAATGCACCACTCCTTGGCTGATAGTGAGTTTTCAAAGTGTGACAGCTTACCAAGAAAGCAGTGCCTCCTCTGAATTCCTTATAGGAGGGTGGTAATGTGATCCATGTAGTACGCCTTCAGTGCAGAGTTCTAGTTTGTTTGCATTAGCTACACTTAACTTGTCAATATGGTGATCCTTTTCATTTGCATGCTCTGTGGACAATGTAAAATGCCTTGAACATTGCTCTTTTAGCAATGGGGAGTCAAAGGAATAACTGCAGGACTCGAATCATATATTTCTTTGGGTAAAGGAAGAGGAGGAGTATTGCAGTGGCATTTTGGATGAGTTTTATTTTGCATAAGATGACACTGGGGACCCAAAGGTTTATAAATCAAATTGCCCCACTTTTTATCTGAAGCAAGCCTCAGCAGGAGTTTGTGGGTACATCCATGTCACACATTGCTCCAGATATCATCTAAGTAGGGGAATCACATTTACTCTACGGTCTCTGTGGCACTCACCACATCATATAAGGCCCTTATACAAGATATAAGGGATAAAGTACCCACTGTATACATAAGGATATTGCAAGTCACAAAGAAGTTCCATGACCACATAGAGGAACAAGACTGAAGGCTGAGTTCCTTTATAAGGGTATGGAAGTCTGAGGTGACTTGAATATTCTTATCGTGTATGCCAGGGGGGACAAATCATCTAAGTGCAACTACACAAACATGACAAATTTTAGGATGAGGTTAAATTACATACATTTGGGATAAGTTGATAGATGGTGAGAGAGGTATGGGAATCAGAGGGGTTACATGTTTCATATTAAAACATATGGGCACCACTCACAAATTGACTATTTCCTACTGGGCAGACTTCTAGTCCAACTTGTGAAGTTAGTTGTACATCTATCTGCAATCATTTCAGACCACTCTGCTGTGATACTTTTCCCTAATTATGCCTGTGGTTAATCACTAGGAAAGGTGGACATTAAATAGAGCTCTTCTCCCAGTTAAGTCTTTTGTGAGCTCAGTGTTGATAGTGTCAAAACTGTGAGATCACGTGGGATGTCTGTAAGGTGTACTTGAGGGGGTTATCACAAAGGTAATGTATATAGACAAAATGAAGCCACAGAGGAGAGATAGTGATCTTAGTTGCAGTATTATACGGAAACAAAGAGAAGGTAGAGGCAGAATTGCTGGGTCTGCCTTGAGGCAACTCAACACTGAGGGGGGAGTTAAAGGGTATGCAGAATGAGTACCAGGCTATGCTTGAGCAAAACAGCACTTCAAATAAGAAGAAAAAAAGTGGGAAACTGTTATTGTGGAGCTTTAAGGTAGATACGACTAGGATCCATATAGACTTGCTGGTAGAACCTGGTACAGGAATGATCTTGAGTTGAAATGACGATATAAAGCTGGAAGTGTTAAATTATTTCACTGCAGTTTATAGAGAATATATCGACCCTGATCCACACAAAATCAAAGACTGATTATCAGACAAGGAATTACCCTCTCGCTCAGAGAAGCAAATAATTTTTGTTCAGGAAGAGATTAAGGAGAAGGAAATTATGAATCAAGTTAGCGGGTTAAAAAATGGGAAAACAGCAGGCCCAAATGGGATGACAATATAACTGTACAAGCGGATAATTGGTGAATTGGTCCCACTATGGAAAATCTTATTTAATGGGATATATTTGCAGAAGAAGGAGATCCCTCCCTCTTGGTATGAGGCAACATTGGTTATGGTTTTAAAGCCAGGCGAAGACCCAAGGAAAGCAGATTCCTGTAGACCTATTTCATTGTTGAATTGTGAATATAGGATCTTAACAGGAATCTTAGCAAAGAGATTATCCTCTGCCATGCACACAGCCGCTCACCCTGATAAGAAAGGTTTTATGGCAGACAGGCATCTACATGAGCTAACACATCTCCTTTTTGCGGCTATAGATATGGCTGTGACCACCAATTCCCCCTCACAATAGCAATTATAGATGCTACAAAAGCGTTCAACAGGGTCAAATAGGTGTATCTATGGAAAGTGTTGAGGAGTTTTGGAGTCAGTAGTAACCCAATAAGGGCAAAAAACAGATATTCTATAGGACACCCTTGACAGGGGTATTGATTAATGACAACCTGAATCAACCCTTTGTGATCCATATATGCACTATGTAGGGGTGCCCACTTTTGGCACTATTGTTTGACCTGTGTATAGAGCTGTTAGCACAGGCCATCGATTTAGACCGGTCCATGCTTCCTTTTGAATTTGCAGGCTTTTCAATTAAGATTGCTCCATATGCAAACAATTTAATTCTATATACTACAAAGCCTGAATATTCTAATCCTAGGTTCAAGCAGCATTTAGAGGTGTTCGAGGAACTTCCTTGATTCGTTATCAACAGAGAAAAATCAGAGGTAATGGCCTGGCCAAATGTGAGCTCCCACCATCATCTTAAGGACCAGGTCAGATATTTGGGGTTCTTAATAATGTAAAATCTAGATGCTCTTCCAGTGAACAATTTGGCTAATGTCAGTAAACAGATTGAGAGTCTGTTAGGAAGATGGGAGAATCTCCAACTAGGTAAGTGAATGTCATTAAGAAGATGATTTTTCTGAAACTGACTTTTTATTTAACACTATTGTATGAGAAAACTGGGTTGATTGCAGAAGCCCCCTAACTTTGTGCCCCCATTTTTCACTTTTTGCTGGTGTTTTCCTGACTCTGATGGTGCGCTAGGTACTGCTAACCAGACCCAAGGCCTGTGCTATGTGCAAAAAGAGTTTGCAAATTAGGCTAATTATAATTGGCTATGGCAACATACCCATAAGTCCCTAGTCCATGGAAGGGCATGTAGGTTTTGGGAAACCAGCATAGGTGGTGCACCCATATGTGCACTGCTGAGGTGCCCAGGGTCATTTTAAAGGCAGACCTGTTTTGATGGCTGCTTTTAAATTAAAGTTACAGGCAAATTCGATTTTGGAATTGTAAGTATTTCCAAAGTCTTAAACTACTTTCTATTTACATATATAGCACCCACGAGGTGTGCCCTAAGTGCCCCCAGGGTTGGTGCAGTGTAACTATAAGCAGGGACCTTATACAATATGTTTTATAAGCCCTAGTGAGGAAAAATAGCCACATTTGTTTTTCCTCCAATGTAGTGAATAGGATCCATAGGCTAAAATGGGGTGACTTCATTTTAATTGCTACAGTCTCTAAAGGTGCCAGACCTGTCAAGTTTGGTATTAAACTTAATGCTATTATTAATACACCAATTTGGCACTGTTGAAGTAAATATAATTTTCACCTAGAACGAGTTTTAAAACTCTTCCTAAAAGTTACAAGTTTCAGCTCTATAGTACCCTTCTGTAATTGGCCAGCCTCTGGCTGCCTGACTGCCTTGATGAGGTGGGAAGTGGCCTGGGCTGAACACAAAGGAAGTGCCTGGAGGAGGAGATCTGTCTCAGCAGATTGTGAAACAGGATGGGAGGAGAGCAGCCAAACTGGTCTTCAAAGGAGAGAAGGACATTTGGAGCAGCTCAGAACCTCCCCCATTTCCTATAAAACACAGGCAACCAAGTACCCTCCTAATTGGATTAGAAGAGGGCAGGAGAAGGGTGTGTTAAGGATTTCTAATCACACTAGTGGGTGGGCTCAGCCAGCCCTAACCTCCAAAATTCAGTTTCTTCCATTTTGGATACTTAAGGAATGTTGCTCCCTGAGATTGATTTTGCCACACTTTCCAAGAAGTGGTCATGCAAGATGGTAGTGTCCTGCCTGTGATTGGACCGTTGCCCCCTTTGCTTTTCACCCCAGGAACAAGGATAAATTGGGCAGAGCTGCACCCACACCTCATATCCTTGCTGAAAGAAGATACTGGAGAAGAAGGACTGCTGTGCTGGAAACCTGGCCTGCATCTGGACACTGCACTCACGAGGACTGCATCAGCTTCACACTTTGAGCTTCAAAAAGAAAAGGACTTTGATTTGCTTCTGCAACTCCAGGATTTGACTCCCTGTAAGGTACAGGTACAAAGGAGCTTCCCGGAGTCCCCTGTATCAAGTCCTACAAGAAGAGCCCAGCAGACCAGCTTCAAGTGGCCAAATGAGGATTCTGACCAGGTGCATTCTTGGAATTGTGGACCCAACTCCCAAGGTGCAACTCAGAGCTTCTGGAACCTTGGATCAAATTGTGGACACTTCAGGGACCCGAAAAGGAGCTCTGGAAGAAGATCCAGAAGTTTGAAGACACTTGGATCAGCTATTGTACACTGCTCCATAAGTTGAAGAGGTGCATTGTGGGAGTTGTAGTCCCAGACCCCCAAGAGGCAAACCAGAGCCTCTGAACCATTAGCTGGTGTTGTGGACCACTTTCCTGTATTGAGAAACACTTCTGAAAGTAAGTGTAACAGTGTTACATTGTGGGTGGCCTGAACTCTGGACTTTTCCCCTGTCCAGTGTGACCTTTTTTTAACCCTTTGAGTGCTATTTGCTTCTAAGCGCTAGAATTACATGTATTTTTTCAAAAAATCATATCTCTGGTTCCCCTTAAGCGATTTTAACCGCTTTGGTGTCAATTTAAAGATAAAATATAATAAAGTTTTATAAATTGGTGTTGGATTTTTATTGTGTTTTGTGTTTTACTTATTTACTGTTTGGTTTTAATGCTTTACACACCTGTCTCCTAAATTAAGCCTAACTGCTCGTTGCCAATCTTCCAAGGGTTGAGCTGGGATTAATTTATTGAGACTTGACTGGACCTAGTTGGGGTTAGTAGCCTATTGCTAAGTTTAGGTACTTACCTGCCCTTACAAATAATCCATTTTCCAACACTATCCTGCAGGTATTTCCAATTATGCAGATTAAGAAACTACAAGGGAAGGCCTCTAACTTCATCTAGGCAGATAAACATGCTAGGATCTCCTGGAAAATGCTTAGGAGAAAATTAAAACATGATGGTCTTGCCTTTCCAAAATTCCAGATTTACTGCTATGCTTGTCAGTTGAAAAATTGTAAACTTTTATCTAGGACACTAGATCAATGAAGGTTGGGTCATATGTATTCTGTTATTGTAACATGCCTAAGTCTTGAAAAAATGTTGTATAAGTTTGGAGATCCGATTATTTTTAAAGCAAGTAAGCCTGAAAGGTGCTCTTGCAATACTTACTGCTTGGGTGCACTCAAGGAAGGCTCCTGGGATCCACTGCTACACAGAATCAGCTCCAATTTTGGACTTCCCTGGGACCCCCAAGGGGTTGAGGAACAAACTCAGTTGCCCACTACAAAATGGAAAATTCAGCACTTGGGTTGATCTGAGGAGCAGTGAAACCCATATTGCGTGGCAGGCTCTTCAGTTGTTAGTGAGAGGGGAAATCTGCAAGTTTAGATGTCTGCATCTTTGTTCATGGTGGTCAGCTCGGGGGCTGGCAAAAATGGATCATTGGGAACATGACGCCCTTTTAAGTTATGCCAAGCAAGTTTCTCTTTGGTACTGGGACATGGTGGCAGCAGAGGGC
The DNA here is from genome assembly GCF_031143425.1 of Pleurodeles waltl. Taxonomy (NCBI): domain Eukaryota; kingdom Metazoa; phylum Chordata; class Amphibia; order Caudata; family Salamandridae; genus Pleurodeles; species Pleurodeles waltl. Next base: position 2,063,008 of record NC_090437.1, on the reverse strand, counting down.
AGAATAATATAGATCCACATCTTAGTCGCAGCTAGCTGTGGAAGATCCTTGGCAAGTACCCATACATTTTCTTTATAAAAATGTACAGTCCGCACTATTAAAGCAAAACCATCTCTTCACTTTTCATACAACCATTGGATGCCCCAGAGATTAGCCAAATTCTCCCAAATAGCCCTAGGTTGCAAGGGGTGCTATACAGCTGGAACCGACAATAAGCATATGTTCATAGATTTTCCCATGCTGGAACATTATTGGAATAAAGTAAATGGCTACGTAAAGGAAATCATGGGCTCTGCAGTCAAGGTAAGCTATTCTTTTATATTCTTTGGGATAGACTTGCATTGAATAGTCTGACTGAGAGCCAAAAGAGCCTGCTGTTTTTGTTGATTTTACTTGCAAGAAGAGAAATTTGCAAAAAAAAAAAATTGATTTCCTCTACCTCATTATCTAAACGAGACTGGATTAAGTCAGTATGGCGTGTGAGTCAACTATACCTAGCACGTAATAAAAAGGATGCTGGAAAGATTGTTCTCCCTTCGTGACCTGACAAGCAAATCTTATTAGTCCAATGATTGCACTACAACTTTACTCAGCTGTTGTGTATAATACCATTCAGCAAGACACAGTCACCACTTCAGGAAAGAGAGTTCCAGCTTCAATCAATCAATAGTTTATTCGGTCCAGGTTTGGACCATTTGAGAAATAAAAAAAAAATCATACATACAGAAGGATAAAAACCATAGACCATCAGGTAAAAAGAGACATTAGCAATTAGTACACTGCTTATATAGAAAAAAGATTCATAAAACTACATAAAAAGTTTCATAAATAATTAAGACAAGACTCTTAAAATAGTGTCTGGATCTTGCCCTATACAAGAAGCTAAATGCTAAAATAATACGAATCAATTGTTAAAAACATATAAACTATTCTAAGACGGATTTGTACATAAGATAAGACATAAAAACTGCATACAATAGGTCCTGTTTGCAAAAGTTAGGAGTCAATCAGTGGAAAATGGAGCCCTAAGTTAATCAGTTCTCTTAAATAAGTTGATCAGATAAATTGCATCTTGCCATTTATAAAATGATATGCACCAAGGGGCTATGAATCACTTCAATTGGGGTAACCCACTAGACAACATGCTCGGAGATACAGTCTTATGTCCTTGATAGATCGCACTAATGATTTTGCCCAGACTATCATGACAGGATGCTAATTTGCTAACTTCTAGACCGTTCTTCAACCAGTGGATTAAGATCTGTAATGATTCTACTGCGGATTTTCCATGCTGCTGCCAAATATTTAGAAACAGAGCTCACTACCAGCGTGGAAGTGTCATATTTACACATTCTATATACACTGTTTCGGTTTTGTGTTGACAGTGTTTTGCACAGAGGAATAATCCACTTCCCTCGAGGGCATTTGTACAAAGGACAGAAAAATAGGACATGCTCAGAAGTTTCCTTGCATAGATGGCAGTTTATGCATTTGTCAGATAAAGGACTATTGGTCAACCAGCAAGCCGTAAAGCTGTTGACTGCCAATGTTCCATATCTGAACTGAAGTAGTAAAGAGCGGGCACGGGCTGGTATAGGGAGATCCAGGAAGCTTTCAGGCAAAGGTTCGTGTTTGACCAGCAGAAACTCTGCTGTCAGCCGACCTAACCCAGTTGAGCCGAGAGATTCCTCATGAATTTTTTCCCAATATCGGTCTTTAATCAGGCGTCTAGCGTTACCAGGAATCATCTCGGGATTCTCCCAATAATGGGATAAATTCAGTTTGACCCAAGCCGCTTTCATCTCCCTTAGCCACCTTACTTTTTCCCATCCGTAGCAAGGTGGCAATAGTTCTTTAACTGCTGACCTGAAGGGTTCGAGTTCTTCCGTTTTCCATAGTCTGACCCAGTGCAGAAGTGGTCTTAGGCATGCTGTATCTTTAATGCTATTTAGGCCCAGGTCCAGTCTTAGGGGGAGCATTGGCGAGCCCTTCCCTAGTCTGGATATGTGTCTAAGGAAATTATATTCTTTGATTTGAAGAGTGTCCAGTTGCCTGTGAGATCCCCAAAGTTCCGCTCCATATAGGGCCACGGCACAGATTTGGGCTTTGTAAATTTCTGAGATAAGTGTAAGAGGGGGGCTTATTGCAGTGCAAGCCTTACGTCCTATCACTCCACATCTTTGGCTGATGGTTAATGCCCCTTTCCTTATAGCTGCATCCCAACTGCCCTTATCAGATAGTCTGATGCCCAGGTAATCGTATTCCATTACCCTCTCCAGGTGAATTGAATCCATCTTTATATTTGCTCTAAGCTTCTTGTTCGGGGCACTGTATATCATGAGTTTAGTTTTCTTAACATTTATATCTAACCCGTAATCTCTGCAGAATACCCCGAACTGGCTAACCAGATTCTGGATTCCCATAGATGATTTAGACAGGAGGATAGTGTTGTCTGCATAAAGTAGGCATGGAACTTTGATTCCGGCCAGCTTTGGGGAATCATTAATGCAATTTGCTAAATATTTAATACAATTATTTATATATAGAAGAAACAGAGTAGGGGCCAAAACACACCCCTGTCTGACTCCCCTCTCGATAGCCACTGCTTCTGTTGGATCACCATCCTTACCGCTCCTGATTTGTGCATAAGTATTCTCGTGTAGTCGGACGATAAGTTTCAAGAGGCCGTGTGGGATACCCATATTGGCTAGTGTCAGCCATAGCTGGTTTCTGGGGACCAAATCAAACGCGGCTCTAAGATCAATAAAAACTACAAAAAGGTTGCCCCCTCCTACTTCCACAGTCTTCCCTTTTATTGTTAAAAATCTTAGCACCTGATCTATGGTACTAACTGCTGGCCTAAACCCTGCTTGTAGATCAGAAATGGCATTGGTTTCCAGAATCCATTCTTCTAGACGGGACAAAATTTGCTTTGCAAAAAGTTTTTGGAAGTTGTCAAGTAAGGAGATTGGACGGTAGTTGACAGGGTTAGAGGGGTTACCTTTCTTAAAGATGGGACCTATCTCTGCTCCCATCCAGGAACTCAGGACAGGTGCTCCTGCAGTTACCGCATTGGAAATGAGGTTCAGATATGGGGCCCATATATCCGGGTTTGTCTTGTATAAATGGCCTGGTATTTTATCAAGGCCGGGGGCCTTTCCCCATTTCAGTGAAACGCTCGCAGCCCTGGTTTCAGCCAGGGTAAATTCAATTTTGGGGGTCTCAGTAATCATGATATGGCTCAATTCCCTGGTAGTAACACTAGTGATCCCAGAATATAATCGGGAAAAGTGATCTGTCCACTCTACAGGGAGTATTGAGGCACCAGGTGAACGATTAGGTTCTTCACTGGCATCAGCCACCAGTTTCCAAAGTTTCGCGCTGTTGTTTGTTTTACCAGACTCCAGGAGGGAAACCCATCTAGATTCATCCCATCTCCTACGGGCTCTACTTTGTTCCTGTTTATAATCTTTCCTGGCTTCCCTTATATGATCTGACTGGCCTCCTCTTAAAGCTCTCAGCAGTTTGTGCTGTGCTTCCCTGCATGCATCGTTAAACCACCTTGCGTTGCACTTCTTTTTAACTTCTTTTGCAGACTCTTTAGTAAAAAGATTTTTTAGAGAATTAAAAAGTTGAGTGTGGGCTGCTATAAGCCCACCACTATCTTCTAAAGACTGAGAAATGCGATCCATGTGATCAGCCAACTGCCTGTAGACAGATGCCAAGGTGACTGTGTTGGTGCTCAGGGATTCCCATTTGACATTTCGTCTATTGTTGGTCAGTGCGAGCTGCTGTTCGTGAGTCTTGTGACAGGAGACTTCAAGTAGGGGTTATAAATTCTTAAGAGATAAAATCAATGGCTCCTGGTCACTTTCCTCATGTTCTACAATATTCATGTCAACCATATAGCCCCACAAGCGGATGTCAAGCAAAATATAATCTATCTGGCTCTTCTGTGTCCAGCGCCTAAATGTAGGGTGAAGATTTGGGTCCGAACGGGAACGACCATTGCAGGCCCGCAGGCCATGTGCCAGCGTAATATCCACAACCTGATGTGGTAATCTATTTATTTTTGGTCTTTTGCTTGACACCAGTTGAGGGATACCCCAGTAGGCGTCTTCATCTTTGTATAGTTCCTGGGCCAGCAAATAGGGTTCGAAAGTGACATTAAAATCTCCTGCAATAAGAATAAAGTGGGAAGGTGATTTGCAAGAGAGAAAGCTGTCCAAAATAGTCAATGTGTCGGACTCATATTTGCTACCCAGGCTCCTGTTATAGATATTGATTATTAAAAGTGGTTTCTGACTAAGGGATGGTATTGATAAACCCATCAAATCGGGACAGCCCAAGTCAATTGTTTCAACCCGGCATTTGAGGGAACAGCTAAGCCATATGAGCAGCCACCTGATGGTCTCCCTGAGTTCACCTTAGTTGCTGGGACCCAGTAACTTTGATAACCAATTCTGTGTTTAGGGTCCAGTGCCCACGTTTCTTTGAAAAGACATATTTTATGTTTGTCTATGAATTTGCCCCATTCAGGGTTGTTCATTTTATTTTCTAACCCTGCAATATTCCAACTAAGGATGGTATCTAGGCCATCTGTTTTGGCTTGGGGAGCTTCAACCACAGGGTTCTCTCTTGCAAATGGGGTGTCGTGGGGAGGTTTTATACCCTTTTCAGTCATATATATACCAGCCACGTTTGGATTTCCCACTACAGTATCACCCAAGATATTTCTTGTCCCGTCTAAATCGGGGGGTGGCGTGAGCAGTTCAAGTATCTGAGATGGTGGTGAGTATCCATGCTTACTGGGGTCTATTAAATTCGTGGCTAAATTGGTCTCAATCACCTTGCCCTCCTTATTTGCACCCCCAATATAAATTTCAGAACTCTGGGCACAGGAGGAAAGCCAGACACTAGTTTCCATCTTAGAAAGATCTGGCTGAACAAGTGCGGAAATTGGTGTTGGGTCTCTGGTGTCTGCAGTAGGGGTTTGTTCAACCTCAGAATTACCTTGCCTTGTTTCATGTGTTTCAATGTTTCCGACTATAGGGCACTTCTTATCCCAATTTTTTGAACGTTGGGGCTGAAATGAACTATACACAGTGCTGGCTTTTAGTCAATCGATTTCAGAAAGCGAGAGCGAAAGGGGGCTGAGTCTCAGCTGGGGGTCAGGCTGCATCTGCACCCTAGTGGGACCTCTGAGTGGCATTGTTGCCCCCTTACTAGCTGGTACAGCCTTGTGAGGGTAGAAAGCCTGGAGCCTACATAGGGAGGTTACTCCCCCTAGAGGGTTAGATTGGCACACATTCAGGGAAAGCTGTTGGACAAGGGAAGGCGCATCGAAGTTAATAACAATACAGTCCCCTGTACCAGGGTTTTTGAGTGGACCCACCCAACCCACCCTCCTCACCATTAGTATTGAGGGTATCATATGAAAAGCAAATCTAGCGTATCTATGTAGCCAGTGGGGGACCTTATTTTTCAGTTCTGTAAATGATTTGGAAATGTTAGGCTTGAGCTTAGGAACATTCGTGATAACAAGCACATAAGGGCAAGCTTCCGGTGGTAGGTGTAAAGTTCTCATATTGGTTCCTAGATCCCTATACATCCGGTCTGCAGGAGGATGGGTCTGATCCTTGTACTGTTTTGGGCCCGTATTCATGGAAGAAGCAATTTCATCAGTCCGCCTTGGGAAGAGGGGATCCCTCTTTAAGCGCTTAGTTTTAGGGGAATTGGCCAGTCTAGCAGTCGAAGCCTTCACTGGTTGATGCGAAGAATCAGGGCAAAATGATTGGAAATTGTGGACCATGCTTGATGATAGGGGCAGGCTACTAGCACTGTTGACTGGAGGGCACGGGGGAAAATGTTGTTGGGAATATTGTGAATCTAGTGAGGAAGAAATGGTCGGCTGATTAACTAGGATGAGACCGTCAAGTTTCTCCTCAATAGCTGATAGGCGAGTTGTTATAGGGTATAGCTTTTTGGCAAGCTCGTCTTTTATAAAATCTAATATAAAGGTTATGTCTGGACTGTCATTATTAGTGGTTTGGGCAGATGTACAGTCCTTGGTCCGAGTAGGCACGGCATGATTGGGGGAGTTCAAAACACGGGCCCGTTTGTTCTTTAAGTTTACCTCCCCTCGTTTCCTTTTGCCCTTTGAGCTATGCTCTGGGGAAAGTGCAGGCCTATCTGGCATAAGCTGTGTAGGTTCTAGAGGATGTATAGCCTTTTCCAGGGGCTCTGCAACAGGCATTCAGGTGGTTTGGGTGGTTGGGGGTGGAGTTGCTGAGGCAGACTGGTGGGTGAAGAGGTTGTGGTGGAGTTTTCAGTGGAGCCTCCGTCAGTGGGGGGGCAGTCAGACGGCGCTCCACCAATTCAATTTCTTTTTCTAATGCCCCAACCGCTTTTTGGAGGAAGCCATCTAGAGTCTTATTGTTGCCGGCCTTTTCCAAAGGCATCCCCCCCTTCCGTCTACCCATCTTGCTTTAATAAGACACTTAAGTCCAGCCCCAAAGTTTGACAGTCTGTTCCGTAGGAGCTCTTCCTCTCCTGTTCCCACCCTGTTTTCGCTCTATTGGGGCTTTATTAAGGAGAGCTGAGACACCAGGAGGGCCTAGAGTACTGCTCACCTATATTGGGAAGGTATCCAGGTGGCTAAAGTATATTCGTCCGCAGGTCACCAACCTCGGAAGTCAGGATGAAAATGGTGTGGCCCAGCCCGGCCTCCTCCGATCGCGGATGGGCGCAGGACGGGCCTGCCCTTGGCCCGGGCTTTGCCCGGGCACCGCCCGCGCACGTCCCGCGAGGCGGGAGCGCTTGTGCAAAGTTAAAGGGCTCCTGCCCAGAACGAGGGTTGCCTCCTCCTTCCCCCGCCTTCTCCGAGCGCGTCCCCGGGGCGGGAGCGCTTGTGCAAAGTTAAAGGGCTCCTGCCCAGAACGGGGGTTGCTTCCTCCTTCCCCCGCCTTCTCCGAGCGCGTCCCGCGGGACGGGAGCGCTTGTGCAAAGTTAAAGGGCTCCTGCCCAGAACGAGGGTTGCCTCCTCCTTCCCCCGCCTTCTCCGAGCGCGTCCCGCGGGGCGGGAGCGCTTGTGCAAAGTTAAAGGGCTCCTGCCCAGAATGAGGGTCGCCTCCACCTTCCCCTGCCTTCTCCGAGCGTGTCCCAGCTTATTAGCTAAAGTAACTACAGCTAGGCATTGACTGACGGCGGAACGAGGACATTAAAAATGTATGCTGGGGGACTTTATTCCATATACTACATGATCACACCATCACTTTTCTGCGCCATGCAAGGAGCCATCCCTTCAAATTGAAAAAAACTCTGCTGCTTTCGTGAAATAGCATGCTGTGCCATAACTAGCTCTACTGAACTCTTATGTTTGAAAGGCATTAAATTAATCAGTGCCACTGTTTTCTCCTATACAATCTAAACTTTTTTTCCACTAGCACTTTTGATGTTGTTTGCCTGTATTCAGTTATGCTGTATTTATCAGTCATATGTTTATGTAGTTGGGACTTTTTAACTGAGTTGCTTAGTATGTGCCATAAAGGACTCAAATCATTTAAAAGAGTAAAACTGAGTGCTTTGGTGGACAAAAAGATGAATTCATTCAACCTACCTGCTTTTACGTACATGATTACCTCACTTGAAGAAAAGCCCATTTTGTGCTAGTTTAGGTTCATGAAGAATTAGAGGTTTTTTTCGTTTAGGTTCATGAGGAATCAGAGGGTCTTTTAGAGTTTGCTGGGTACATCCTATAATTAATGGAGAGGAGGATGACCCTTACGCCAAACATATGGCCCACTTGCTCTATTTAGAGGTGGCGAAGTGCCATGTTTCTGATGGCTGCTGGTCCATGGTCATCAGAAGGTCCACTCTCAGTTAGAGCGTCGTTCTGATGTACACTTTTCCTGTTTGCGATGGCCAGGGAAAGCTGGCAGTCTGAACAGGAAACAAAAGAAATGGCCCACTCACGCTGAAGAGAAGGTGTAGTTAGCGAGTCAGGGCCATTATTTATTTCATTTTCCATTAACAAGTCCCACTTTCTGAGTTTATTTAAAGGCAAAAAACTTCACAGAGAGGGCACATTAAATATGACACCCACTCAGTAAATCATCAGCACCTTGGAGGGGGGCACTGTGGAAGCAGATTTGCGAAAGGATGACTTCACATCGAACTCTAAGGCCCTTATTTATACTTTTTTAGTGCTGCATTGCGTAATTTTTTGACGCAAAAGCAGAGTAAACTTACAAAATACAGGCCCATATTTATACTTTTTTAGCGCCGCATTTGCGCCGCTTTTTGACGCAAAAGCGACGCAAACTTACAAAATACAATTGTATTTTGTTAGTTTGCGCCGCTTTTGCGTCAAAAAGCGGCACAAATGCGGTGCTAAAAAAGTATAAATATGGGCCACAATTGTATTTTGTAAGTTTGCGCCGATTTTGCGTAAAAAAATGACTCAAATGCGGCGCTAAAAAGTATAAATATGGGCCTAAATCTGTTTTTGCACAAGAACTCTGACATCTTGGCCAGCAATAACATCCCTCCTCATAGTGAAGGCTTACCCCGTGTTGGTCTTGAAAAGCTTGGTTAATCCCACACTTTTAGGACATCCATTCACATTATTAATCGAGAAATTAGCTAACCATGATATCCGAAAAAAGGCAATAGATCAAGCCTTTCTTGGGTTAAGTTGGATACCCCAGCAATAGGCATTGTGTAATTAGCATGAACCTCAGAAGGGAGCTGCAGCCAGCTGTTTCCTGAGTCCATGTGGGAATGTTCACCATCAGTTTCCAGTGATAGCTTGCCTTCCTCATGTGCATCCTCTCAGGCAGACTTCTGTATCCCCATAGGCCTTGCAGCAGCGGGACTGGATACGAATGGGTAATCTCTGCTCTCCAAATCTGTAGCATAAAACGAGCATGTCTGATTCAGGCAAGTTGGAATACCCAACCACTTTTTCCAAGGCTTTGAGTAGGAAGAGGGAAAATGAACCTGGAACAAGACATATGCTAAAAGGATACGCCAGAGACACATGCATCAAGTGGCAAAATGACTTTGCAGAGAAAGAGTGTGCTCAATTACATCTGTCTGCACCTTCTGGCACACCTTTTGTACAAGGAAGTCAACATCTCAATAGGTGATAGAGCAAAAAAGTGCAGAATGTTACGAGCACTTTCCAAACTTAGGGCCTTATTTATACTTTTTGGTGCAAAACTGCTCTAAGGCAGTTTTGCCCCAAAAAGTTTTGCACCGGCTTGCACCATTTTTTAGCACCAGCTGGGCACCATATTTATGGAATGGTGCAAGCCGGTGCAAAGGGTAGGCTAGCTTAAAAAAAAATGACGTTAGGCAGTTTTGAGTCAAAATAAATGATTCTGACCAGATTAGCATCATTTTTTGACGCTAAGGGGCATATTTATACTCTGTTTGCACTGAATTAGCGTCATTTTTTTTTAACTCTAATTCAGTGCAAAACTAACTCCATATTTATACTTTGGTGCTAGACCCGTCTAGCACCAAATTTATGGAGTTAAAGTCATTTTTGGGAAGTGGAAACCTACCTTGCCTTAATGAGATGCAAGGTAGGCGTTCCTGTGCAAAATAATGACTCTATGGCCTTAACACCATATTTATACTCCCATGTAAAAATGGTGCAAGGGAGGGAGGAGGGGTCAAAAAATGGGGCAAAGCTTGCTTTGCCCGATTTTTTAAGACCTGGGTCAGGGCAGGTGTTAGGGGACCTGTGGCCCTATTTCCATGGTGGAACACCATGGAATAAGCCCAGAGGTGCCCTCCCTAGGCCCTAGGGGCACCCCCACCCACACTAGAGGGACTGCGAGGATGGGGGACCCCATCCCAGGTAAGTGCATTTTATTTTTGAAAGTGCCATTGGGGGCCCTGAAATGGGCCTCCATACATGGCACCGGGTGCAATGGCCATGCCCAGGGGACCCCTGTCCTCTGTGCCGGCCACTGGGGTGGTGGGCATGACTCCTGCCTTTTCTAAGGCAGGAGTCATGTGGCATGGTAGGTTTAGCACCATAAAATGACGCTAATCTGGTTAGCGTCATTTTTTTTTACTCTAACCTGCCTAAAGCCATTTTTTGGTGCTAAACCCTCTTCTTCTATACTGCCAGCCCCACCCGACTAAAGTCATTTTTTAAAACTCTAGCCTACCCTTTGCACCGGCTTGCACCATTCCATAAATATGGTGCCCAGCTGGTGCACAGAAATGGTGCAAGCCGGTGCTAAACGTTTTGGTGCAAAACTGAGTTAGTGCAGTTTTGCAGCAAAAAGTATAAATAAGGGCCAATATTTTGTAAGTTTGCGCCACTTTTGTGTCATAAAATGACGTTAATGCGGTGCAAAAAAAGGTTAAATCGGGGCCTTGGTGCTAGATGGGTCTAGCACCAAAGTATAAATATGGAGTTAGTTTTGCACTGAATTAGAGTAAAAAAAAATGACACTAATTTGGTGCAAACAGAGTATAAATATGCCGCAGAGAATAAATATGCCTCTAAATATGGTGTTAAGGCCATAGAGTCATTTTTTGCACGGGAACACCTACCTTGCATCTCATTAAGGCAAAGTAGGTCTCCACTTTCAAAAAATGACTTTAACTTCATAAATTTGGTGCTAGAGGGGTCTAGCACCAAAGTATAAATATGGAGTTAGTTTTGCAGAGAATTAGAGTAAAAAAAAATGACACTAATTCGGTGCAAACAGAGTATAAATATGCCCCTTAGTGGCATATTTATGATGCCTCTGGTGTCACCTTGCACCACATTTGCGTAATGTTTTCCATGTACATGTGGTGTCAAGGTGGCATTTCCTACGGGCCAAATTTACTAAGTGCTGCAATGAAAGCATTGCGCCACTTTGTAAACCCCTGCGCCACATTATGCCTGTGCCAGGCATAATGTATGCATGGGTGGCGCTCCCACGTAGTGAGGCCCAGAAAAAGGGTGCAGTGAAAGTTTCTAGATTTTCGCAGCTGTGAGGGTCCCCCCAACTGCATCTGGCAGCGGAGTATCTGTGGGGCCCTCACATGGTGCCTGGGCCGCACCACTTGGGCCCTGGAACTTGGCTGGATTGGTCTGCTCTTTACCGACTGAGTGCATCACCTGGGAGCACGAAGATGGCAGCTGAGGTAGACCCACGAGGCACAATCGGCGGTAGGGCGCCGGCTACAGCCTTATTTAGAGAATAGGCCACATCAATCCCTGCAACGCTGCTTCGACCCTAGGTGCAAGTACTGAGATTACACAGTCTGGGCGCTACAGGCCACAGCTGTATGTGTGAAGAACTGCGGTGGATGCCAAGGTGTCCTGAATGGCTGCAGGGGGTGGTGACATGGGCCTACCTGCTTAGCCACATTGGTCTGCCCCGGGCCTCTTGCTGCATCCAGTGGAGCTGCTCCCCAGTGGCCCTTATGACAGCTCTAATAACCCAGGAGAACCGGGTTTGACTCAGTAGTTGCCTTGGAGGTCGGCAGCTTGCACAGGACCCACAAACTGACGTTTGCTGAAAATACTTTACACCCAGACTGCTGCCAAGCTGTCGCAGCCCAAACCCTGGGGAGTGAAGGATTGAATAACCTGAATGAAACGCATGGGAATTGTGGGGGTCTGCTGGGATGAAGGGGTGAGACTTCCCTGTGCACTGGGTGGTGGTGAAGGTTGGATGGTTTTGTTTTGTTACTCACTATATGGATTTAGAGAGCCAGGCACCAGCATAACTATGGGGAAGAAGACCCGTAAAGGCACAGAGGACTCGTGGGAAGGGACCCTCCCTGTGCCACCTGACGAGAAGCAGCCTACTGCCCCTCCTATCTCTTGGAGTCTGATGCTAATGCCCATGCTCCTAGATGTTTTGCAAGCCATCACTGCTTACCAGGAGACATGCTAGGGGCCGACCTGGGGCTCCTGAGGGACGATAATATGTGCCTAACCAAGCGGGTCACAGCTACAGAAAGAGAACTGACTGTGCTGGCGCCTTGAGTAACAACCAATAGTGGCCAGTTGTAGACCATGGAATCATGATTGAAAACACTTGAGGCCCATGCAGAAGATGTAGAAAATAGGTCTAGGTGCAAAAATAACCTGGTCCTGGGTCTGCCTGAATGCAGAGCATGCGGAGACATGGTGTTGTACCAGGAGAATTGGCTCTGCCGGGAGGTAGCGTCTGAGGGTCTCTCAGCCTTTCTTCGCCATAGAACCAGCTCACAGAGTGCCCACAAGGCCCTGCCGCTGGGACCTCCACTGAGACCAGTGATAACTCAGCTACCCTACTATAAGGACCAGGACCACATCTAACAGCAGGCGCGAACTTGAGGAAACCTCACCATCGAGAACTGTAGATTCATGATTTTTCCTGATTTCACTCAGTAGGTACAGCGTCAACGTACAACCTTTTCAAAAGTGAAAAATAAAGTTTACCAACTTAACCTCCAATATTCCATGATATTCCCAACCTCCCTGAGAGTAATTACCCCTGAGGGTGCATGCTTTTTCCAGACTCCGCAGGAGGCATGGTCATGGGTAGAATACCAGCTCAGGCCTGGCGTGATTGGGAAAGCCAGGATAGGAGCAGCCCCAGAGGACCCCATTCGTGCAGGTGTCTGAAAACCTGTGGAGCTGACCACAGGAGAGATGCAACGTGAGCAACTGAAATCACTGGAGACAGTGGCATCACTCAGAGGGCCTTGCACCGGCACACCTGTTTAGGTGCCTATGGAGGATACAAGCAATAACACATGACCAGGGATCTTCCAGCTTGGATGCATTGAGCCTCATCCTCATGGTGGTGACTCATGGCACGGCAGATACACTCACAAGAGACCCTGCGCCTGAATGGTGTGGATGGAAGCCATGGGACATTTGGCATTATGGTGGGTGGTCGCCCCCAGGGCTGAAAGGTTGGGGAATAGCTGCCCCTGCATCACTCCCCACAGTATTTTCTGTATTAGGCTGTTGGGTGAGCGCTTGGAAGGAAAGCTGAGAGCTCCACTATACTGTCCACACCCTTCGAAAGAAACAGAGGGCACACATTCAGCTCTAAGTTCTGATAGAGATTGGGTTCAACTTCTTTTACTGGGGAGAGGGAGTTGGGGTTTGTGAAGTTGCTCAATTACTTATGTTTTTCTTAATCAGAAACACAAAGGTAGTGCATTGACCCTAGCATTACCATGATCTCAGCAACATCCCACTCCCCGTGGTGGGGAACAGCCCCACTATGCCTATCAGCACATTAGGTATGATGTAAATTACAGACTATAAATTGCTATTCTGGAATGTCCGTGGTATACATACCATGAACAAACGATACAAAGTGGTTTCTTATTTAAGGTGGAGGGGCGTCCATCTCGCTCTTCTGCAAGAGACGCACCTAACTGCTAAGGAAGGTGAAGCATTGCAATGCAGATGGAGGGGGCTATTTTACTACACAACCTACTCAGCATTTGCATGAGGAGGGTTGGTGTGGGTTAAAGCTGGGGTCCGTTTCTGTATCTGTTCCAATGTAGACCCAGAATGTAGGTGATTGGCGATCGCTGGCAAATTAGATTCAAGGAATGTTAATTTTGTTAATATATATGACCAGAATACAGGCCAAATTCCAGTCCTGATGCACTGCACATGCCATCTAGCCCCCTTCCTGACTCAAGCTACTATACTTGGTGAGGATTTCAATCACATTGCATACCCCATGTTAGACTGCTCCCATCCCCTCTTCGGTGACTCCCCAATATTTTGCATGGCACGTGCCTTTGCAGACTGGCAACGAAACTGGGATCTGATGGATCCCTGGCAGCACTGGCACCTCTCAGATCAAGACTATTCATGCCTTTTCCCTGATAAATGAATTGCATGTCCAGCTCGATGCCTTTCTATGCACTGCAGACATACATACTCTACTTCAGGGCATCAAATACTTTTCCAGAACCATTTCCAATCACAACTGGGAAGGAGTCACAAGGATATTGACAGACCTGATTGACAGGGAGGTCCCCACCACCCGGGGCACTGCCTACTCCACTGGTTTCCAGATTCCTCAAAGAATAAAGTAACTAATAAATGCCAAGTCCTGAAGCTAAAACTGACACTCCGCTGGAAAGACCTGAAAGGCCCATGCCTTAGACATGGCATTGCAAGCTGGGGAGGTGGGCTGGTTACGAGAGGCATGGAGAGGGATCGGGAAGCTAGAAAATGCACATAGATGGGAAGTACTACTGGATAGTTTGCAGCACCTGGACACCACAGTCAGGAACGGGATCACCAGGGGCTACAGTAGAAGGGACACCCTGGTCACTACCCCTACCATCACCATAAACCATTTACTGCCCCTTTAATTTCACAACCTTACAGGGAGACTAGCAACATTGCATCCTCCACGGTCACTAACTGCACACATACTGGTGGATCGGTCGAATACCCATAATTGGATGGACCAGAACACTAAGTGTATTGTTCTGACTCAGAGTGGGGTAGGAGGATGGGGATGGGATAGACGGACAATATGGGAGAAAAGATGGCACAAATCTAGTTATAGTTAAATAACTGCACTGAATGTCACTCCTGCATTGCCCAAGATTGTGTTACATGTTTGTTCATAATCGATAACTCAATAAAGTCATGAATGACGCACCACTTTTCCATAAATATGACCCCTTGTCAATTGTTGTCAAACTGTGCTTTAGACAGTCCTGTAATATAAACAGATTAGATATCAGAACTCGAGACACCACCCTGCTCCCTCTTTTCTGCTACATACCTAGAGGGTGGTAATCCAAATAAATGACAATAGTTTCCTAGTACTTTGTGTTTTATTGACGTTTATCTGTGCTTATTTTGCGACATGAATAATTTAGAAACTAAATGCATCTGTCTGCCTGAGTATAATTTCTAATGATTAATTTATGTTTATGTAACTTGTGTGAATTATTTGCATTTACACGTTGTTTAGCTAATACAGAACACTTCCTTCGCCAACATACGTCTCCTGAACCTATTCAGTCATATTCCATTTCCTAAATCAAACATCAAAATTTGTTTAAAAGCCACATATAAGCAGCACATAAATGATACATTTTTAGGTATTCTGCCAGCCTCATATTGTAAGTGCCAAACATTTTATAAGTTCCAAGTACCACATTCATCCCCTCTACTCACAAATCCGAGACATACTATTGGCCTGACTGCACACCACCTCTTCTGATAAGACAGTTACTGCCATTCGTGATATCTCAAAGAAACATACCCTGTTCACCATATAAATTGGCTTTTGTGCTTTATAACAGCTGTGCAAATATATCTGACTGACGCTATTTGAAGAAGGAAAATAGTAGTCTTAAAGAAGCTAAAATATGACAGGTTCTGAGGGGTCTGAGAGGCAGTGTTAACAACAAGAGCAAATATAGAGTTGTCTACGATATCACTCAAAATGCAAATGGGAAAACTCCCCCGGCTTACCTGCGTATGTTTCCATTTTCTATGCCCTCTGTCTGTTTCTCAGTCCTGAGCTGTCAACATGAGGGATGAGAAGAGGAGTCATGGGCAGCCTAAAATATAAGGGGATATTTATAGTTCCCTTACACCACCTTGTGCCACATTACCATAATTATTTATGATGTTAATATGGCCTAACAAGGCCTAAATCTCTGCGTCGTATTTACAGGGTGGCACAATGCATGCAATTGCAACACCCTGTAACACTTTGTGCTACATTGTGCCTGCACCAGGCATAATGTATGCAAAGGGGGCGTTCCCCCATTTAGCAGAGCTGAAAATATGGCGTGTGGAAATCTATGAGATTTCCTTGCAACATATTTTATGGCACTTTTAACGCCTGCTCAAGAGCAGGCGTTAAAAGGGGGCTTCCATTCTTTAGAATTGAGCCCTTGGTACTCTGCAGGAGTAGCGCCAATATTGTGGTACTACTCCTTCAGAGTATATTAATAGCGTCATGTGAAATGACTCTATTGCACCATACGCTGCGCCATGGTGCGCCGTATTTTAAATACGGCGCACACATGGTGGTGGTAGGGGGGTGCTAAGGGGCGCAGGGAAAGTGGCACTGCACTTGGTGCAGCACCAGTTTCCATAAATCTGCCCCAGAACACCCTGCTGACTCTGCTCCTCAACCTCTGATCTACCTGACCACCTGCTGCTCTCTTTTCCTCACTCTCTGTGCCTTCTTGAAAAAGTAATTGCAAACACTTTGCCCTTTCACACTTCACTCAGGGTGGTGTCTACCTCTGACACATGTAAAAACATATAAATGGGACCTTCGCCCACTTCACTAGGAATCTATATTAAAATATATTCATCTTCTCCCTCACACAACGCCCTCTGAATTCTAGCTTCACATCACTTTTTGAGCATTGGCTGCTCGTACTGACGAAAGGTAGGAAAGTAGGAACCAGAATCGCAGCCTTCTCCCGCTTTTCTCGAATCTACGGAGACATGTGAAAGGGAAAAAATCTGGAGAAGCGGTGTTCACAGTTTTTCCCCTTCTGACAGTCTTTCAGGTGTGTAGAGGTCCAGTGGACGTAGCGAAAGACGTTATGGGTGGTGCTCTGGATCATTACGCTTCCTTCTGGTCCATGGTACATTAGTAGAGGAGAAGGAGATATTGGAAGCACAATCATTTCCAAGTCTTCTCTGGGGTTTTCTTGTGATGTTTCATGTCTCTGCATTGGTAGTGACCAATGGTCCCTCTTTTTTGGTGTATCACAATATAGGGTCTGTAAGCACGCTTTTCGGTACTGAATGCACACCCAAGACATACCAGGCATCATTACATCACCAAGCATTCGATATCTAATAAGGCTGCTCGAAAGGCGACACACTTCTCTTTCATTTTTAGATGAAATGGATTAAAAGAAAAAAATGTAAATAATATTATTCCAAATATACTAGTGAAAAGGCAAAATATTTTAGAGAACGTTCAGCAGGGGAAGTAGAAGGTGTTAGTGTGTCTGACCTTAATAAGTAAACTTACAAGGGGACTCAAATAGGTCAATGAACTTTTTCACTCGCAATTAGGATGATCCCACCATAATTCCAGTGCATGCAGATCAATAATGAATAGCCAATACACAAATCAATATCCAACAATAATCAATGACATTAATAATCAATAGAGTCAGTTATTGTCACGCACCATGACCTTTCAGCCATAAATAACCACACCTTTTAGTAAAAGTTAGAATATTTATTTCCTTATATTAACAATGTTAAAGTCATGTATATAAATCTCAAAATCATATGAAACACATGCAAAAACAATACTGGCAGTCGAAAGCGGACGAAAAAACGTAATCTAATCAAAGCTTGAACTACGACACGTTCTAAGGTTACAGTGCAAATTAGCAACAAAGTCAATTGCGTCAACGTGATCACATACATTTAAGTTCAGCAAAGAATTCATCAAACGTTATTCCCTATGGCGTATTTTCATTAGTGAGGATCCTTAAATAACAAAAGATTAGCATCAGCATGTTGGGCTTCATGCAAACCAATTTAGTTACACACATATTGCTAGTTTAGCAAGAACAGCATCTTCTAGCAGTCAGTTCTCATGAGAAAAGATTCTCAGCTGCGACCACATTTACACAATACAATGGAAAATCACAGTTTAACTCTCTTGGACAGTAATTTATTAAACGTTAAGAAATATAACTTCACCTGAGGCCTGGCATCTAGGCCAAGACCTTCGCTAAATTAAGGCCTACAATTAGTAAAGCTAATACATAATCCATAACCTTTAATATGACATATAACTACATTACTCAAACATATCTCAACATTTCATAGCATTAGAATATTAATAAGTACACTTTGTGAACATTGACGGCCTCTCATCGTAATCACATTTTCAAATGCGTGCATTATTTTTTTACCTTATTGTATTTTCTACACAAATCCATTACTCAGAATACATGAATACTCATTAATAATTTTTATTAAACCACCTGCACTAGCAAAGGCTTGTAAAAAGGTTTTACGGTCACCCCCACAAGTATTACCGCAGTGCAGTAATACACTGAGGAAAAACATTAATCTAGGACATCCTTTGGATTTTTTCTTCTATCAGCCAATGTGACTCCCTTTCAGAGCAAGCACTGAAAGCTGTTTTGCTTGTTTTGGAGTTACTCGATAGTCTAACATTCTATTCATCTTTAAAGAATGTTCTGTCCACAGTCTAGGGGCATTAATTCAGAACCCTAACATGTGTGTTCAGTTGGTAGGGGGGGTTTGGTCAGAGTATGTGTTATTGTTGCTTGTTAAAAGGTGCTAGCCTGCTCTTTGATGAATGTATGCCCAGTGCAATATACTGAGCAATTATGTTGGTATTTTCAGGCTACATTTCAAGAGTAATTTCCTTCCTTTTAAGGGCAGCAGGTGTTGTCCTAGGTTTTATGCTCTCGTTTGGCATTTTGAGACTCTACTGGCATAATAATAGCACTGCTGCTAATCACCCCTCCTTCGTGATGAAACATTATAGGTGGAAGGTATTTTTCTGTACAAATCTGAAACCCAAGGAATACTCTACCATGTAAAATAAGGATGATAAGTAACCACCTAGAATTCAGAAAGGCAATTAACCTTGACTGTTCCCAAAACATGATTCAACTTAGTAATTCTTGAGATGGTTTGTCAATGTACTAGTGGCTTAAGCGAACAGCGATGTGGGATGGACAATAAAACGACATATTGCCCAATATGGTGCCCTATTCATGGATCACAAAAGTGGCATCTATGGCAACACCTGTTTATAAAAAAATATAAATGTCATATGACAAATACATGTATGCACAACCACTTCTACTCACACTTATTACATCACCCATGCTTATGCACCATCAAAGTCCAATACAACAATTATATAATAACATCAAATCTCACACACAGCACTCGGTATTTCCCCATAACTCTAACTGCAATCAAAATGGTTTCAATAAAACACCCAAAGGTCACTCAGGAAGCGGATAAGAATCAGCATGCATCTATAATCTCATCAAGTCCATGAAGCACTAGAAGTTATACATATGGAGTAGTGCTTACTCAGCAGTCGAGAAAGAGCTTAGGCCTTGCAGAGGGAAAGTGCTATATAAATACATGTTGGAATTGGTCCTTTCTGCAGGGTCTTCTCCAAAATTTCTGTCCTTCAATACCCTGTTTTCTGAACTCATTTTTGTTGGCTTTCAGACTGTGATTTTTTCCACTGATATCCAGTGTGAAAGTGCTTGTGCTCTCCCCTTAAACCCAGTAGAATTGGCTTAAACCCAATTGGCACATTTAATTTGCCACTTTAAGACACTAGTAAAGTGGCACGACTTGTCCCCGGGCCTGTTAATTAAATGCTACCAGTGAGCCTGCAACACTGATAGTGCAATCCACTTAAATAGCCCTTTAAACATGTCTCAGGCCTGTCATTTTAGCCTGTGTGAGCAGGTTTAAATAGACTCCTCGACCTGGTAAAAGAAACCTTTTGCCAGGCCCAAAACATCCTTTTTAATGCATATATAAGTCACCCCTAGCATCGGCCCTGGATAGCCTAGAGGGCAGGGTTCTGTGTTTTTTAAAAGTTGGACATGTAGTTTTAAGGTTTATTTGTCCTGGTAGTGACAAACTCTTAATCTCGTTTTTCACTACTGCAGGACATATCTCCCCCACAGAATAACACCAGAGTAACTTTATTCAGTTTAATATGCAGTTTCCAAATGCGAGCAGGTAATCAGTTCATGTTTGGTGTCTTTAAAATTGTAGTGAATAATCCTCTTTCATGGTAATGTCGAATTTAAAATTGAAATTTTGAAAATGTCACTTTACAAAGTAGTCATTTTCTTGTGTTAGCAAGTTGGTGCCTGTAACCTGTCCCTGGATCACATGACTGGGTGTGGCTGACAGTTGTGCGTTGTGTATTGCTCCTAGACAGCCACACACAATAGAGAATTGAGGTGTGTCTGGAAGGACCACCACTGGCAGGACTGGGGACTTCAAAGGGAAACCTCTAGAAACTTTTCACACCTTCCAGAGGAAGGGTACCGCAAACACCACCTCTTCAGCACACTTCCGGACCTATGAATACTCTGTCAGGAAGAAGGACTGCCACTTTGCTGGTTACTGCTATGAAGGACTGCTGCCCTGCTGCCCTCCTGCCTGGGTGAGAAGAACTGGACCTGCATCTGTTGAACCTACGAACAAAGAGTAACTCCAACAGTTATCTGGCTGTCCTCCTGACTTGACTAGAAGGGACAGAAGGCTCGAACAACCATAGACCAAGCTCCTGGACTCTGCCATCTGTGAGTCCACCATGACAAGTGGTGCCCTGGACCCCTAGAAGTGGTCCTAAGGTGCTCTGACAGCCGCTGTGGACTCAGAAGAACTCTGCTGCATGGAGCATCCCCAAGCAGAACTGACGCATCACCACTGCTGTGTGGATCAGACCTGTCGCAAAGGCCTGTATCACCTTGGCAGGACGGGGGACTTCAAAGGGAAACCTCTAGAAGCCTCTTTGTAACCCCTGCTATAACAGATATCCTTAATGAATGCCCTCACTTCCCGAGTTGACTACAGCCTCGACAATGACGCTGGACTCTGCATCACAGCCTTGCAGCTCATCTGAACCAATGCAACGCCCGACTGTATGATGCAGCCTCAATGTCAGATCTCATTACAAGCCCTTGTCGATGGGACCCTCTATGACAATGCAGGTCCTTGCATCGAGCATTACAGCACCGCAGAATGGAAGCATTCCCTCTGGTGCCTGACGCATCTTTTGATGCAGATCCTGCAATGCTCCACAAATCGGGATTAAGGTCGTTTGTTCAGAGTACCTAACTGCGTCCCTGTAGCCGGCCTGTGCTCCATCATGGACAGCCTGAACTTGTGACTTTGTCCTGGTCCAAGGCAACCAAATATCCACTGTCGGTGATTTGGGCTTTTTGGTTCTATTTTCACTAACATCTTTACACCTGCATATCTCTAGTCCTACTGGGTGATTTTTTGCACTTTTTGTGGTGTTTTATTTATTAAAACTAACTCTATTTTCCTAACCTGGGGATCCTTTTTGTTTTATGTTTTTCATTTTATTACTATTTGAAGTGTTGCACAAATTCTTTACACATTGCCTCTAAGTTAAGCCTAACTGGTCTGTGCCAAGCTAACAGAGTGTTTAGCACAGGTTAATTTAGGGTTTGCATATGCATTACCCTGAGAAGGATTGTGGTTGCTGCTTGACAAGGGTTCACACCCCAGTCAACCAACAATCTTATTTCTTAGAACACCTTTATAATACAATATAATCACATGAAACACTAATAAAAACTAAATGACCGCACCAGAAAACAAACTGCACAGCAGTGCCTTGCTGAGGCAATATGGTCTAGTATGTAGGCTATGTGCCAAGCCTTTGAAAAGCTGATCAACATCAATTAGTGGCTGTTGTAAAAATCACAATGCCTGGTCATGCTTTGACAAATTAAACATCTCACAGCACTGTGCTAACAAAGGTGTGTTTCAGGATACTATATGACACCATGTCATGGTTGTATGATGGAACAACGCATGCACTTACAATGCATACCTTTACAACTCGGTAAATACAATGCATGGTCATTACCATGCATGCACTTACCACAAAATGTTTTTACAATACATATCCTTTTACTACAAATGTCTTCACCACACAAATTGTGTAGTAAAGGCATAGTTGATACAAGCAAATGCATGGTGAAAATTAGAGGTAAGTATAACATACCATAGATCTAAATATATATATATATATATATATATATATATATATATATATATATATATATATATATATATATGTATATATATATATACACATATATATATAAATATAACATTATACATACACACGCACACACCTTTGCACCAAAAAACCCTACCTACCCTAAACCCTAAAAATTACCTTACCACCCCAAAACCCATATCCACCCGAAAACCTAAATACCCCTTACCACCCCAAGCCCCATACCCACCCTAAAACTTAAACACCCCTTATCACCGCAAAACCTAAAAATGCCCCTACCACCCCAAAACCCACACCCACCCTAAAACCTAAAAATGCCCTTACCACCCCAAAATCCATACCCACCCTAAAACCTAAAAATGCCCCTACTACCTCAAAACCCATACCCACCGTAAAACCTAAAGATAAACTTACCCCACCAAAACCCATACCCACTCTAAAAACTAAGCACCCCATACCACCCCAAAACCCATAACCACCCTAAAACTTAAAATGTTCTTACCTCCCGAAAACCCATACCCACCCTAAAACCTAAACACCCCTTACAACCCCAAACCCCGTACCCACCCTAAAACCTAAAAATACCCTTACCACCCCGAAACCCATGCCCACCCTAAAATCTAAAAAAGCCCTTACCACCCCAAAACCCATACCCACCCTAAAACATAAAAATACCCTTACCACCCCAAAACCCAAAAGTTCCCTTACCATCCCAAAATCCATACCCACCCTAGAAACTAAACACCCCTTACCACCCCTGAAAATGCCCTTACCACTCAAAAATCCATACCCACCCTAAAACCTAAACACCCCTTACCACCCCAAAACCCATACTTAACCTAAAACCTAAACACCCCTTACCACCTCAAAACTCATGCCCACGCTAAAATCTAAAAATGCCCTTACCACCCCAAAACCCAAACCCACCCTAAAAACCTAAAAATGCCCTTTTCACCCCAAAACCCATACCCACCCTAAAACCTAAAAATGCCCTTATCTCCCCAAAACCCATACACACCCTAAAACATAAAAATGCCCTTACCACCCCAAAACCCATACCCACCCTAAAACCCCAAAATAACCTTACCACCCCAAAACCCATGCACACCCTAAAACCTAAAAATGCCCTTACAGCCCCAAAACCCATACCCACCCTAAAACCTAAACACCCCTTACCACCCCAAAACCCATACCCACCCTACAAACTAAAGACCCCTTACCAAGCCAAAACCCACACCCACCCTAAAACCTAAAAATGCCCATACCTACCCAAAACCCATGCCCATCCTAAAACCTAAAAATACCCTTACCACCCCAAAACCTATGCCCACCCTAAAATCTAAAAAAAGCCCTTTCCACCTCAAAATCAATACCCATCCTAAAATCTAAAAATGCCCAAACATATAACCTTTACCATGCATATACCTTTACCATTCATGCCTTTACAATGATATTCCTTGTAAAGGCATGTGTGGTAAAGGTATATTCGTGGTAAAGGCATGCGTGGTGAAGCCATGCATGGTAAACGTATGTGTTGTAAATGCATTGTGTTAAACACATTTTGTTACATTCAACGTGAGGGAAGTGATGTTTCCCAATGTCATCAAGGCTGTAATGCTTCACTGCTAGACTTGTTTTGTTTCCAGGTGTGTTACGTAGCATGGAACAATTGATGTAAACCAGGACCACAGCACACAGAATGCACAGGGCTGTTAAACAAAATTCTGAATTTCCGTTAATCAATGTGTTCTACAGTAGCTGAATTCAGTAGCTATAAGAGCCAGGAGAGACTTGAATGAGCTAAGTCATGGTACATGTACACATTTTCAGTGTGATCTTAGCACCATGATGTCTCATCACCTGTTTATTTGTCATTGTACACCGAGAATGGGAAGGAAAATTCAGTTTAACAATTAAAGTTGCAACTGATCTAAATACATTTGTACCACAATACATTTCCAAGCCTTCCATTTATAAAGCTGCATGTTACAGGCCACTACTTGATGGTCTTAACATTTTAATTGTCTAAGTGAGGTGTTCAGATAGTTGCTTACAGTTTCTCAGGCTAAAATTAAAGTGATTTGTACAAAAAATTAGTAAGACAAACAATGGACTATACCTTTGTTGGAGAACTTTGACCAAGCAGTACTAAAGGCTTTCACCTTCCCTGTTGCATGGGGCCCATGTTAGAGGACTCTGTTGGCCACAATTTTGGCGGGGATTGCTGCTGCTGGTGTAGGAGGAGCTATGGTGAAGGGGATCACCTGACCAAGGACTACTGAAGGTGCTCACCTTCCCTGCTTTGTGGGACAAGCTCAGGCTTACCTGGGAGAAGACTGGGCATGCCAGAATCCTGAAGAGACAGGGCTAGACCACCCATCTTGGCCCAATCATTTTACCCCAAAAGCCCTCACTGTTTTGCACCCGGTGCCTGATGAGAAGGTGAAAAGGAAATTCAGGCTCCCTGCTAGTAAGGAATGCCCTTTATCCAACTCTATCACCAATTTTTAACAAATGCTACTGGGGGAAATTGACCAAGAAAACAACTCTGTTGAAGAGTGGTTATGTACTGTAAAAGGCAACTTGCCCTGTTTACTATCATTTTAAGTAGGGGGTCCCACCTCTAAGACCTGAGCAGATGGAAAGACATGACCTACATGTCAGTAAAGTCACCCATTGGATAAAAGGGAGACTAGAGGCCATACGTGCAAACTACTTGTGTGGGCAGAAATGCCCTATGAGGCCATTTTGGACCATAAAAATGCATTCACATATGTACATATGCCACTTTATGTGTCTCTTCCAAATACTGAATTGCAGTGCCATGTATGAATGTTTTGCAATCAAATTACTGTTGCAAAACATTCATTTTTTACCGACTTCTAAAAGGTAGTTGTAACCATTGGCAAATGGGAAGCAGTCCCCAGAAATCCCTTCCCCTTTGAGAAAGTTAAGAGCCAGCAGTGGCACCACGGATCACTGCCTACTCTTAAAAAATGAAACTTCAAAGTTTAATTTTTTATTGAAGTACATCCTATTTTCCTTTATGATGAGATAAAAATGGTCCAGAGAATCTCATGGATAGCGAATGAGCCAAAATCTACTGCTAACGACTGCACTGTTGGTAATTTCAGGAATTAAATTTTCATGAAAATCTATTTACCAGGCTATACCCCCTATTCTTGGTCCATAGCTGGATCAAGGCTGTTCCTTTGGGATTTCAGCTTTAATGCTGGCTTGTCTATTATACTGAGTAATACAATATGGGACCTCCACCCCCTCTAGTTTTTTTTCTATTCGGGTCACGAGTGATATGGTGCTCTAGCACAACCTGGGTTATAGATAGATGTTAGAAACTCATCCTTTTAGCATGTTCAGCCACATGTTTTCTGGCTGATAGTGGTGGTAAGTGATCCTGACTGTGCCCTAGGCTATGCTAACCAGAGCCAGTGCTCTGAATAAAAGGTATATGGTAAAGTGTCACAATTACAATCGGCACTGACAGACTCCTGTTAGTCCCTAGTAGATTATAGGGCATGGGGGATTCAAACCATCTATAAATTCTGAGTGTATAACAGGGGAGGGACGTTTAGAGCCCCAGTATATTTCTTGCACTGGAGTGTGCACTGTTGTGTTGCCTGCTGTCATTTTTAAAGGCACTCCTGCCTTGCAGACTGTCTTTAAAATGTAAAATGAGTGCAACTTTGACTTTGGAATTACAGGTACTTCCAAAGTGATAATCTATCTTATTTCTGCACATAAGGCTCCCTAGGTGTCCAGGGGTGGGGTGTCATGTAACTATAAGCAGTAACATTATAAAATATTTGTATATGTCCTGGTGAGGGAAAAACTGCCCCTTTCATTTTTCCTCACTGTAGATACTTAGGCCCATATTTATACTTTTTGACGCTAAACTGCGCTAACGCAGTTTAGCGTCAAAAAATTTAGCGCCGTCTAACGCCATTCTGAAGCGCCATGCGGGCGCCGTATTTATGGAATGGCGTTAGCCGGCGCTAGCAGACCGGCGCTGCCTGGTGTGCGTGGAAAAAAACCACGTAGACCAGGCAGCGCCGGCGTAGGGGGAAAATGGCGTTAGGGCGTCTTAAAATGGGGCAAGTCAGGTTGAGGCAAAAAAATCGCCTCAACCCGATTTGCGCCATTATTTTCGACGCCCAGACGCCATTTAAATGACTCCTGTCTTAGTAAAGACAGGAGTCATGCCCCCTTGCCCAATGGCCATGCCCAGGGGACTTATGTCCCCTGGGCATGGTCATTGGGCATAGTGGCATGTAGGGGGGCACAAATAAGGCCCCCCTATGCCACCCAAAAAAAATAAAAAAAAATAAAAAATTATACTTACCTGAACTTACCTGAATGTCCCTGGGGTGGGTCCCTCCATCCTTGGGTGTCCTCCTGGGGTGGGCAGAGGTGGCAGGGGGGGTCCCTGGGGGCAGGGGAGGGCACCTGTGGGCTCATTTTGAGCCCACAGGCCCCTTAACGCCTACCCTGACCCAGGCGTTAAATAGTGGCGCAAATGCGGGGTTTTTTGACCCGCCACCTCCCGGGCGTGACTTTTGCCCGGGAGTATAAATACGACGCATTTGCGTCGCCGTCATTTTTTTAGACGGGAACGCCTTCCTTGCATCTCATTAACGCAAGGAAGTTGTTCACGCAAAAAAATGACGCTATTTGCCCATACTTTGGCGCTAGACGCGTCTAACGCCAAAGTATAAATATGGCGTTAGTTTTGCGCCGAATTTGCGTCGAAAAAAACGACGCTAATTCGGCGCAAACAGAGTATAAATACGGGCCTTAGGTCTGGGTTTTTTCCACGCACACCAGGCAGCGCCGGTCTGCTAGCGCCGGCTAACGCCATTCCATAAATATGGCGCCCGCATGGCGCTTCAGAATGGCGTTAGACGGCGCTAAATTTTTTGACGCTAAACTGCGTTAGCGCAGTTTAGCGTCAAAAAGTATAAATATGGGCCTTAGCTCCATAAGCTAACATGGGAATATTTTCCATAAGTATAAGTATTGCTAGGAAGGTAATTAGGGCCACATGTACAAATATCAGGTTTTGCAACTTGCAAATTGCGAGTCTTAGTGACTCGCAATTTGCGAGTCACAAAACCTGATGTCCAACAATGTCAATGACACTGCGATTCCCAATGGGGTCGCAAATGACCTACCTCATATATATTCATGAGGTAGGTCGCAATTTGCCACCCCATTGAGAATAGCTGCCTTCACAGGGATGGTGGCCTGCTGGGGACAGCAGACCACCATGTCTGTGACTGCTTTTACATAAGCAGTCTTTTTTTAAAATGCATCCCCTTTTCATTAAAGGAAAACGGGATGCATTTAAAAACAAAAAAAATAAAAGTTTTCTTTTCATTTTTTCAGAGCAGGCAGTGGTCTTTGGGACCACTCCCTGCTCTGAAAAAATATGTTCACTTCCATTCACAAAGGGGAAGTGGTCCCGTGGGGTCCCCTTTCTGTTTTCAAATGGGTTACCACCAATTTTAAATTGGTGCTAACTGCTATTGTTTTGTCACTGCATTCATGGACACAAAACAATCATACATCGCACTGCAACTCGCAATTAGGAAGGCAGTGCCCCTTCCTAATTGCAACTCTCAATCCCTTTTTGTGATTCAGTAAATGGATTACCGAATCGCAAAATTCGGTCTGTGTATCGCAAAATGCTTTTATTTTATGGAAAACGGCCCAATTCTGCGAATTAGGCCCTTTGGAATAAGAAAAAAGCTTTGTACATCTGCCCCCTAAATGTGCCATGAGGGACTCAAAAGATTGGTAATGAATAATCCAACAACTTGCCAATGTTGAATTTATCATAACTCATACAGAAAATACGTTATAAGACATTATTTTCTGTAAATCAAAATCCTGCCTGCTAGTGACCTCTCCTGATTGGTCAGCCTTAACAGGATTAGCCAGGCTGCTTTGATTAGCGGCATGCTCTGAGCAGAGGTTATCTGATGTGGGAGGTCTGCAGCTGAAGAGGCCAGGTCAGAAAGGGGGCTGGGTAATCAAACTGGGCTTCAAAGCAAGCAGGACAGAAAGGAATGTCAGCCAGGCAGGGTAGTGTTAATGGAAATGAGTTGCACCAGAGGGTTGGTTTAGTAAGCAAAAACAACAACAACAAGTGATGGACAGAATGCTGAACATTGTCAAACACTCACCCCCAGTCACAGATCTGGGTTTAATCCATCGTTTTTTTGCTCACCATGCCACCCCAGTTTGGACCCAGCCATATGCAAATCAGTCTTGACCCTGTTCCTCATGGGAACAGTCCAGCCCAAACTGCCAAGCCAGGTCCTCACTGGACCGGAAACAAGCATCCTGGGACCGGTTTCGGGGTTTCACCCCTCATCAGCCAGGCTAGTTTTAATCCAGTGGCATGGGAAGCACGGGACCCACATCTGGGCATACCCTTCCCACTTAGGGCGACAAAGCAAAAACAACAAGTGATGGACAGAATGCTGAACATTGTCAAACACTCACCCCCAGTCACAGATCTGGGTTTAATCCATTGTTTTTTTTTGCTCACCATGCCACCCCAATTTGGACCCAGCCATATGCAAATCAGCCTTGACCCTGTTCCTCATGGGAACAGTCCAGCCCGAACTGCCAAGCCAGGTCCTCACTAGACCGGAAACAAGCATCCTGGGACCGGTTTCGGGGTTTCACCCCTCATCAGCCAGACTAGTTTGAATCCAGTGGCATGGGAAGCACGGGACCCACGTCTGGGCATACCCTTCCCACTTAGGGTGACAAAGCAAAAACAACAAGTGATGGTCGGAATGCTGAACATTATCAAACACTCACCCCCAGTCACAGATCTGGGTTTAATCCATCGTTTTTTTGCTCACCATGCCACCCCAGTTTGGACCCAGCCATATGCAAATCAGTCTTGACCCTGTTCCTCATGGGAACAGTCCAGCCCGAACTGCAAAGCCAGGTCCTCACTGGACCTGATACAAGCATCCTGGGACCGGTTTCGGGGTTTCACCCCTCATCAGCCAGGCTAGTTTGAATCCAGTGGCATGGGAAGCACGGGACCCACGCCTGGGCATACCCTTCCCACTTAGGGCGACAAAGCAAAAACAACAAGTGATGGACGGAATGCTGAACATTGTCAAACACTCACCCCCAGTCACAGATCTGGGTTTAATCCATTGTTTTTTTTTGTTCACCATGCCACCCCAATTTGGACCCAGCCATATGCAAATCAGCCTTGACCCAGTTCCTCATGGGAACAGTCCAGCCCGAACTGCCAAGCCAGGTCCTCACTAGACCGGAAACAAGCATCCTGGGACCGGTTTCGGGGTTTCACCCCTCATCAGCCAGGCTAGTTTGAATCCAGTGGCATGGGAAGCACGGGACCCACGTCTGGGCATACCCTTCCCACTTAGGGTGACAAAGCAAAAACAACAAGTGATGGACGGAATGCAGAACATTATCAAACACTCACCCCCAGTCACAGATCTGGGTTTAATCCATCGTTTTTTTGCTCACCATGCCACCCCAGTTTGGACCCAGCCATATGCAAATCAGTCTTGACCCTGTTCCTCATGGGAACAGTCCAGCCCGAACTGCCAAGCCAGGTCCTCACTGGACCGGATACAAGCATCCTGGGACTGGTTTCGGGGTTTCACCCCTCATCAGCCAGGCTAGTTTGAATCCAGTGGCATGGGAAGCACGGGACCCACGCCTGGGCATACCCTTCCCACTTAGGGCGACAAAGCAAAAACAACAAGTGATGGACGGAATGCTGAACATTGTCAAACACTCACCCCCAGTCACAGATCTGGGTTTAATCCATCGTTGGTTTATTAAACAGGTCTTGCTCCTCTAGAGGAAAGTCATCCATCTTGGATTTTAAAATGCCGTGCTTCATGGGACATGATAATGCCAAGAAGCAGTCATGCTTTTGGGTGGCATCCTGCAGCTCATTGACAGAGGTGCACCCCTGAATGTCTCCCAAGATGATTGAATAAATATGGCAGAGCTGCATTGCAACTCTTAGCTGCTGCCTAAAACCACAAGAAGAAGGACTGCTCCTCTGGAACCCTGGTCTGTAAACTCAAGGACTGCAGTCTGAAATACTGACCCTGTTGCACACTGGAACAACAGCCCTAAGGACTTTGCCTTGCTTCAAAAAGGACTCAGAACTGGACTCCCTGAAAGCAACAGGTTAGCAGAGCTTGCCAGCAACGACTATCACAAATATCCCCAGTCTGGAGAACGTCCAATTGATTTTTAAGGATTTGGCTAGGTGCATAGTGGGAATTGTAGTCCTAACCTTCCAAGGACCATCTTAGTGCTGCTAGACCCTTGGATTTGTTTCTGGACACTTTGAACTCTCAAGGGAAACTTCAGGAAGAAATTCAAGAAGTTTGGAGCAACTTTTGGAAAAAGCTCTATAAGTGGACTGACTCGAGTCATGAATCAACCGACTACCTTCAACCGTGACCCAGGCAGGATTTCATGTTCATCCCACTGAAAGCTCCAAAGCTCCAGACTTCCAGGACTTGACCCAAGCGTTGCAGAAAAGCAGTTTGATGATATTGCTTTGAAATCGACTTGCTGAGGAGGACGACACAACATTGAGAGAGAAAAGCACCAGAAAGGTTTCTAAGTGCAACAGTGACATTTTGACTGAGGCCTACCGTTCAGTCTATCCAAGTAGGGCTCCATTGTGGTCAGCCCTCAAATTTTGACTTTGACCCTGTCAAGCGTGACTGAATGTCCCTGGTTGACACTATTGATTTCTAAGCAATAGAAAGCACATTTTTTATTTAATCTTTAAAAATTCATAACTTCAGGTCCCTATATTGGATTTTTGTCATTTTGGTGTCATTTTAAAACAAAAATATTGACTATTCTTTTAAATTGAAATGGGATTTTTCTTGTGTGTTGTGTCTTACTTATTTACTCTATTGGTGTATTTAAATGCTTTACATACCTGTCTCCTAAATTAAGCCTGCCTGCTCAATGCCAAGCCACCAGGGGTTGAGCTGGGGTCTGATATTTTGAGACCTTGACTGGACCTAATATATTGACTTTGGGACATCCTTACTAGTGGTAAGTGTGTACTTACCTCTACTAATAGCCAGCCTCCAACATAATAGACAAATATGTAATTCCCTGTAAAGTCCTGAAACAAGAACTAAGGTGGAGGATACTCAACATAATAAAAATGAAGCCGCACTGCGCTTTCAGAAGATCATTTGTTCAGAATCTGTCAGGATTATTAATAATTATTGTACATAAATAGCACATAATCAATATTTAACTTTGATTAGGCCTTTTGAGCGGTTCTCTCCATGGAACATTGCAGGCTTGGAATTGGAGATAAAAATTCCCAATTTACTTCAAAGAATGAAATTATTTGTTGTCAGGAAACATGGGCTTTACAACACCAATATGTTGACATGTTTATATTTTACACCTGCCATTCTTGTGATGTAATAATGCTGACATTAATAACTCAGTAACTGGGGAAATTGAGATGCTTGCAAGGAAGTGTAAAGACCCAGAGCCAGTTTTACTAAGGGCTTGTGTTGCCCTTAGATCGTGCAAGGCGATGCAAGGCCACACAAGACCATGTAAGTCCTTAACTGTGATTTACTAAACCACACAAAGCCTCTTTGCATGACTGTGCATGGATTAGCAAATCTAAGGTAATGCAAAGCAGTGCATTTCCTGCCTTATGTTAATTACATCAGAGAGGCCTTCCATGGGTGGAATGTGGATGTTCCCACTCATCCACCCATGGATGTTGGAGCATTCCCGGATTTACAAGAGTTGTAAACCTGGGAATGTGTTCAGAAATGGTACACCTCCCAGATCCAAGTTTAATAGGGAGAAATGTCTTTATTTTTTATTTCTCCTGTTACTTCCTTTTTCTATATGTGATAAATTATGCATCACACATTGTTAATGGAAAATTACTTGAAGGATTGCTTTTGTGCAGGAAGGTGTCCCTTCCTGCATAAATACAGTCCCGCTCATAACACAGACACCCTTGCACCATGGTGCAAGGGTTCCTGCGTTGGTTTTAGGAAGCACACCGTGTGTCAGCACAAGGAGGCAGAAGAGACAAACAGTATCCTTGTAAATACGCTGCATTTCTGATATCTCCCTTTCACACAACGCAGAGCAGCAAGTTGTCTTTCTGCGCTGCATTGAGAGAAATGCTAGTAAATCTGCCAGCAAATCTGCCACCTCTCATTTCATTGGTATGGCTGGGATATTTTAACATTCAATTTTGCCACTTGTAAAGTATCATTACACGTGGAACAACACATCCTCAAGGAGATTCCACAAATACTATTGAGGCACAATCATATCCCATCCACTAAGGGTCCAAAAAGGATGAGGGCGTCCTGCAGAGATGGAAAGGAGTCAATATTATCTCATGTAATAAGGTAGAGTTTTTTAAATGTTTAAATTAAGACACTGATGCCAACGATAAGACTAGGCTGTATGGCAAATTACGTGAATCAATTACGGAGTTGCAGTCTGTCATCTTGAAAATCTGAAAAGAAAAACC
Organism: Pleurodeles waltl; assembly: GCF_031143425.1. Taxonomy (NCBI): domain Eukaryota; kingdom Metazoa; phylum Chordata; class Amphibia; order Caudata; family Salamandridae; genus Pleurodeles; species Pleurodeles waltl. The sequence continues at coordinate 2,030,641 of NC_090437.1, read as the reverse complement.
AGTTAGATGGTTTGATTCACACTATTCAAAAACTCATAGCAACCTTCTTTATACCCTTAAAACAATACCAAGGGGTATGGAGTATATCCACTGTTGGCAGATGCTCTTCGAGAGGGCAGTTGCAAACAGAAAGAAATCAATCAGAAAAGATGCCTGCGAGTCTTTGTTTGCTGCTAGCATTTAAAGGGACATCTGAGCATTCTGACAGCTGGTTAATTACGCATACATCAGTGATTCATTAGAGCATGGCCCTGAAACTGTGATTCCACTCAATATCTGGGTAGACCATTTGTTCGAGGTTTATAGTGGCTTCTCTTTAAATGACGACCTGCCTACCGTCGTGGGAGATGCATTAGAGGGACATCTTAAAAGCTGCAGAATACGCAGGTGTCCAAAGTGCAAGGCTCTGCGCCTCTACGGGGTCACAACAGATCTGTTTAAAGAGAATACCACATTATAGGTCCTCTCCTGACCAGTGTGCTGAATGTTGATGCCAGGTCCAGTTCCCCTAAATCCTGATCTCAAACTAAGATAGAGCTATCTTGAAAAAGCCCAGTAAAGGCGTTCCAAAGTGCTACTACCCTTCTCCCTTATTAATTTGATAGCAAACATTGTGGGTAGAATTCTTCTACTCTCTTAGCCTTTCAATTTCATTTCCAGATTGGCCTATGTACTATTGAGCAATGCCTCAATCTTTATCTTCTAATAAAAAGGATTCTTCAGCCAAAGAGGAGAGCGTTTGCTTGGTCTTCACGGATTTCAGCTAAGCAATCATTCATGTAAATCACTCCAAGCTTTGTGATATGATATTAGGCATGAGGGTAGTGGTTAACATTGTTAACTATTTTAGACATTTGCTGGTTATTGCTGGTGTCATATACCATCCACATTATGAGATCATTAAACCCTTCAAACTAGTGAGGGGAGTTTGGCAGGGTTGAGTGCTTTTGCCATTTTTGTTCATGCTGGATATTAATGGAATTGAGGGATAGTTAGCCAAATTGAATGTGGATCTACCTCGAATAAGCATCTGCCCAGTACCATGTGACTATATTCGTATGGCACAGTGCACATAGCTAGGAGTGCACTTGGGCTATAGAGATTAAATGATCATTTCTCTATTTTTATGGTGGACCTATAGCTGTCGGTGAACCATTCAAAGTTCCATATTATGGAATAGAGCCCAAAAAAATAGAAAACCTGGTCTTATATTGTAAATAACTATAAGATCACCCTGTTACAACCTTTTCACATTTTAGTGTTCTTTTTTATATTTCTTGTACCAGGAACCTGTTAGCACGTGCTAAAGAGGCTAATTGTGAAAGAAGTGTACAGGCACTTCTTAAGTTTGTCTCAAAATTGGGAATCAAACCACTTGAAGAAATGGTGGCAGTTTATAAAGCCGAGTGGTTGCTGAGTGCCACCAATGGAGCAGGGCTGTCGGGTATTCAGAACTTTTCAACTATACAAAGGTTAGTTAGAAATTTTTGTTTTTGCGAAGACTGCTCACATTTTCTCAAAGCATCTCAACATATTTGTCATGCAGAAAAAAAGGCTAGACTACATATCTGGCCGCATTAAACTTCACCCACTCCTTCTATGGCTGTCCATCTGGACAAAACAAGAAACTTGTTTTATCACCTGGTACTGTCAGACTGCATTGAATTACAAAATACAATGAAGATTGCGTGGCTTGCTTATATAACGAATGTAAGCCACAGAATTCAAATGCCAGAACTGTTCAGCAATGCAGAGAATCAGTCTGCCTCATGTAAAAAATACAATAAATACTAAGGCCCATATTTATACTTTTTGACGCAAAATTGCGCCAACGCAGTTTTGCGTCAAAAAAATTAGCGCCGGCTAACGCCATTCCAAAGCACCATGTGGGCGCCGTATTTATTGAATGACGTTAGCCGGCGTTAGCCGCCGGCGCTGTCTGGTGTGCGTTAAAAAAAACAACGTACACCAGGCAGCGCCGGCGTAGGGGTAAAATGGCGTATGGGCGTCCAGAAATGGTGCAAGTCAGGCTGAGGCAAAAAAATCGCCACAACCCGATTTGCGCCATTTTTTTACAACGCCCATCCCCCATTGAAATGACTCCTGTCTTAGCAAAGACAGGAGTCATGCCCCCTTGCCCAATGGCCATGCCCAGGGGACTTATGTCCCCTGGGCATGGTCATTGGGTATAGTGGCATGTAGGGGGGCACAAATCAGGCCCCCCTATGCCACAAAAAAAAAGAAAAAAAAAAAACTTACCTGGACTTACCTTAATGTCCCTGGGGTGGGTCCCTCCATCCTTGGGTGTCCTCCTGGGGTGGGCAAGGGTGGCAGGGGGTGTCCCTGGGGGCAGGGGAGGGCACCTCTGTGCTCATTCTGAGCCCACAGGTCCCTTAACGCCTGCCCTGACCCAGGCGCTAAAATCCGGCGCAAATGCGGGTTTTTTAGTCCCGCCCACTCCTGGGCGTCATTTTTGCCCGGGAGTATAAATACGACGCATATGCATCGCAGTCAGTTTTTAAGACGGGAACGCCTACCTTGCATATCATTAACGCAAGGAAGGTGTTCACGCCAAAAAATGACGCTAACTCCATGAACTTTGGCGCTAGACGCGTCTAACGCCAAAGTATAAATATGGAGTTAGTTTTGCGTCGAAAAAAACGACGCAAATTCGGCGCAAACGGAGTATAAATATGCCCCTAAGGCCCATATTTATACTTTTTGACGCAAAACTGCGCCAACGCAGTTTTGCATCAAAAAAATTAGCGCCGGCTAACGCCATTCCGAAGCGCCATGCGGGCGCCGTATTTATTGAATGACGTTAGCCAGCGTTAGCCGCCGGCACTGTCTGGTGTGCGTTAAAAATAACGACGTACACCAGGCAGCGCCGGCGTAGGGGGAAAATGGCGTATGGGCGTCCAGAAATGGTGCAAGTCAGGCTGAGGCAAAAAAATCGCCACAACCCGATTTGCGCCATTTTTTTACAACGCCCATCCCCCATTGAAATGACTCCTGTCTTAGCAAAGACAGGAGTCATGCCCCCTTGCCCAATGGCCATGCCCAGGGGACTTATGTCCCCTGGGCATGGTCATTGGGCATAGTGGCATGTAGGGGGGCACAAATCAGGCCCCCCTATGCCACAAAAAAAAAAAAAAAAACTTACCTGGACTTCCCTTAATGTCCCTGGGGTGGGTCCCTCCACCCTTGGGTGTCCTCCTGGGGTGGGCAAGGGTGGCAGGGGGTGTCCCTGGGGGCAGGGGAGGGTACCTCTGGGCTCATTCTGAGCCCACAGGTCCCTTAACGCCTGCCCTGACCCAGGCGCTAAAATCCGGCGCAAATGCGGGTTTTTTAGTCCCGCCCACTCCCGGGCGTCATTTTTGCCCGGTAGTAAAAATACGACGCATATGCATCGCAGTCATTTTTTAACACGGGAACGCCTACCTTGCATATCATTACCGCAAGGAAGGTGTTCACGCCAAGAAATGACACTAACTCCATGAACTTTGGCGCTAGACGCGTCTAACGCCAAAGTATAAATATGGAGTTAGTTTTGCGTCGAATTTGCGTCGAAAAAAATGACGCAAATTTGGCGCAAACGGAGTATAAATATGCCCCTAAATGTTTAACTTGTGTGAAAACGTCGGAGAAAGCATTGAAACTACTAAACACATAAATGATAGATTGCTTATAACTCCTCCCAGTATGGAACCTTGGTCTCAAATAGCGATTAAAGATATTTAATTACGAGACTGAGATTGAATACAGTACACTTTATGGTTGCTTTTGAAGAACAGTTCTCTTACTCTGCTAATATGACGGTGTGCTCGTTTTAACTTATGTTTTCCTCCGACCACAATAAATTGTGTAATATTTTGTCAATTTTACTCTTATGTTATGAAAAATCTACTTAGTACCACATTTGATGCAGGAACATTTTGGACAATGTAGACAAGCAATGATCTTTGTCCAGTCATTCCCATTTTATATTTGTTTGATGTGGCTAAATACATTCAGTATACAATAAAATGGAGAAAACTAATCTCTGCTAATTGGTTCCTTCTTTGCACATAATTTGCTCAAGCTTCAGTGGTTTTATTGAATGCACCGTTGAACTAATTCAATTTTTGATGTTATTTTAATCTGTTTCACTGGCTTTTCAACTATATAATTAGCTCTGTGTTTTGTTTTTCTTCCAATAACTACCTACAGTATTTTGCAATGTTATCCATAACTTCATTAATATATATTCGTGCCTTTCGTGGTCAGTGTATGACGAATAAAGAATATTTGAGGATGCACAAAGACAAAATATGCCACTCTAACCAGTGTGTGTGCGATATACGAGATGATATTTATTTATTTGTTCATTGTTTCGCTTGATCAAATATTATTTTACCTGTAACATAGAGAGATGCTTCAAGAGCAATAGCACACAATAAAGTGCCTCCCATGGTTGAATGTTGAATTATAGGTGACCAGTCACCCTTTGTGTTTTTTTACCCATGTTGTTCTGTCTGTGTCCTGTTTTACTTTTAGTTTCATTTTATCGAAATAAGAAGCGTGTAAAGCGCTATCCTGCTCAGGGGTGTAGCGATAATGCCATAGGCACTGGTGCTAGCAAGTGAAATGGTCCCTGTGACTGCTGTTGGAGTATTACAGTATACCAAGGTTTAGGGTTTAATGACCCCCTCAGGGCTCTGGTGCCACTGCAGTTGCTGCACCAATGGTAATTACGCCCCTGACTTTACTCATTAGCAGGATGGCCATTTTTTATGCATGCTTTCGATGGTCCCTTGCACAGAGATCAATTGCAGTTTGTGCAGCCACCCCAGTCCGTACCCTAGTGTGAAGAGTAGTAGCGACGTCACATGATTTTACAGCAACAGCCAGAACTGTCTTTTGACTAGCACCTTCTCAGGAAAGGCATATACAATATAAAGTTAAAGATTCAGAGAACATACAGAAACATCCTACTCAATTCAAAATTCAAGACCAACAGACTTTGGCCATGAAACAGCACGAAACAGTGATTCTTAGGCCCATATTTATACTTTTTGACGCTAAACTGCGCTAACGCAGTTTAGCGTCAAAAAGTTTTGCGCCGGCTAACGCCATTCTGAAGCGCCATGCGGGCGCCGTATTTATTGAATGGCGTTAGCCGGCGCAAGCAGACCGGCGCTGCCTGGTGTGCGCGAGAAAAACCACGTACACCAGGCAGCGCCGGCGTAGGGGGAAAATGGCGCATGGGCGTCTTAAAATGGGGCAAGTCAGGTTACGTCGAAAAAATCGTCTTAACCCGACTTGCGCCATTTTTTAACGACGCCCATCCCCCATCAACATGACTCCTATCATTGTAAAGATAGGAGTCATGCCCCCTTGCCCAATGGCCATGCCCAGGGGACTTCTGTCCCCTGGGCATGGTCATTGGGCATAGTGGCATGTAGGGGGGCACAAATCAGGCCCCCCTATGCCAAAAAAAATTATTAAAAAAAAATAAAAAAATACTTACCTGAATGTCCCTGGGGTGGGTCCCTCCAGCCTTGGGTGTCCTCCTGGGGTGGGCAAGGGTGGCAGGGGGGGTCCCTGGGGGCAGGGGAGGGCACTCTGGGCTCATTTTGAGCCCACTTGTCCCTTAACGCCATGCCTGACCCAGGCGTTAAAAAGCGGCGCAAATGCGCCGTTTTTAGCCACGCCCACTCCCGGGCGTCTCTTTTGCCCGGGAGTATAAATACCACGTAAAGGCCTGGGAGTCATTTTTTAGACGGGAACGCCTCCCTTGCATATCATTAACGCAAGGAAGGGGTTCACGCTAAAAAATGACGCACATTCCGGGAACTTTGGCGCTATTCGCCTCTAACGCCATAGTATAAATATGGCGTTAGTTGGCGTTAGTTTAGCGTCGAATTTGCGTCGAAAAAAACGACGCAAATTCGGCGCAAACGGAGTATAAATACGGCCCTTAGGCCCATATTTATACTTTTTGACGCTAAACTGCGCTAACGCAGTTTAGCGTCAAAAAGTTTTGCGCCGGCTAACGCCATTCTGAAGCGCCATGCGGGCGCCGTATTTATTGAATGGCGTTAGCCGGCGCAAGCAGACCGGCGCTGCCTGTTGTGCGCGAAAAAAACCACGTACACCAGGCAGCGCCGGCGTAGGGGGAAAATGGCGCATGGGCGTCTTAAAATGGGGCAAGTCAGGTTACGTCGAAAAAATCGTCGTAACCCGACTTGCGCCATTTATTTTCGACGCCCATCCCCCATCAACATGACTCCTATCATTGTAAAGATAGGAGTCATGCCCCCTTGCCCAATGGCCATGCCCAGGGGACTTCTGTCCCCTGGGCATGGTCATTGGGCATAGTGGCATGTAGGGGGGCACAAATCAGGCCCCCCTATGCCAAAAAAAATTATTTAAAAAAAATAAAAAAATACTTACCTGAATGTCCCTGGGGTGGGTCCCTCCAGCCTTGGGTGTCCTCCTGGGGTGGGCAAGGGTGGCAGGGGGGGTCCCTGGGGGCAGGGGAGGGCACTCTGGGCTCATTTTGAGCCCACTTGTCCCTTAACGCCATGCCTGACCCAGGCGTTAAAAAGCGGCGCAAATGCGCCGTTTTTAGCCACGCCCACTCCCGGGCGTCTCTTTTGCCCGGGAGTATAAATACCACGTAAAGGCCTGGGAGTCATTTTTTAGACGGGAACGCCTCCCTTGCATATCATTAACGCAAGGAAGGGGTTCACGCTAAAAAATGACGCACATTCCGGGAACTTTGGCGCTATTCGCCTCTAACGCCATAGTATAAATATGGCGTTAGTTGGCGTTAGTTTAGCGTCGAATTTGCGTCGAAAAAAACGACGCAAATTCGGCGCAAACGGAGTATAAATACGGCCCTTAGTACATTGTTTGTATGAAATTCTAAAGAAGATCAATAGTGCACTGAAAGTCCCATTGATTATGGATCCATGACACACCCACAGACTCAACTCTCAAAGTATTGTAGAACAGCAAGCCCATAGCCATAATTTGAGATTCGTGATGGCTTAGTATTATTTGGCCAGCTGCTGCCTTCGACCCAGTCTGGTTATTCATCACCCCAAGTCTGCCTACTTCCCCAGCAGTTTGCCTGCTTTCCTGTCAGCCTTACTGCTGTCCCCTGTCTGTCTCTTCTTCCCTTGAATCTACCTGCTTGACACCACTCTAGCATCAACTTGTCCGCTTTAAACCAAGGAATCACTGGAGGGGGTCACTCACCCAGACTTTAACGTGAGCCAGCAGCCAGGCTAATAGACACTTCCTTTGATATATAGCCATTGACATTGGCAGCCCTCAACATTATGCACAGGCTGGGATTGCACAAGACCTGGTGCTCCTACATTCAAAATCTTCATGAAGAGATTACCACGTGTGCCTGTATAGAGCATATATACTTAGGCTGTGACTAGGCTTCAATGGCCAATGATACTGGCTACTTGTCGATATTGGGAATTTCAAACTGTCGACATGGTATACTCTCTCAGTGAGAATGATGTCAGAACTCGCAATTCACTCACCCATCCGCCTATAAATTCCCCTCAGTGAGTTACGCGCCAGCTCCAGAGATCTGTCTCTAACCTGCATGTAATTGATGCATTAACTGTACAGATTCTGTGAGCGATGAAGCTTTTCCGCCCTGCTGGATTTGTTCTGCTGTGATGAACGGTTGCATTTGCTCCATTCTGAGAGGGTGTGGAGCTTGCTTTGCTACTCCCACCCTGTGCCAATTCTGTGTGGAAACATAACGTGCACTGTTTATGTGTCCTGTGATGTGAAAAGCTTGCACTGCCCTATCTATATTTGTCCGCTACAGGAGGAAAGCTTGCACGTGTTCTGCATAAAGTTGCACCTGTTCCACTAGAAAGAAGGTTTCACTGCTGAATGAAGGTCTGCCCACTGCTTATGAAGAAAATATGATATAAAGAATACACTTGCATAGAATGCCCCGTAAAAAGTGATTTTTCCCCAATATTCTATGTGAGATGCCCGTAGTCCTGAGAAAGTTCATATCCCAACAGGGGAAACATTTGATCAACAAAACATGTTTCCAGAAAAGAGAAGCAGGGTCCATTGCTCTATGATCTATTCTTAATCTTGTGACAGGGAGACACCCAAAGAAAATTATCTCACCCACATGCAGTTTTAATACCGGTCTTGGATTTTTAAAAAGGGCAACATGAATGTTGTCATAAGGGGCATTAACATATCAAAACTAAAACCTATAATTAGGAGATGGCACAACTAGTGAACAATAGTAGTCTTGGATATTTACAGTGCTACATGTGGATCCCAATGATGAACCATACCATGCTGGGGAGGTGAGGTTCATCCGTCCTATATGACTACATGAAATTCGGATAATTCTTTTAGAGGTTTTGCTCTTTCTTCCAGGTGTGTTGTGCTTCTGATATATTTATGTGTGTTTATGGAGGGGGTACAACAGTCGTTTAACTCCTCTCACTGGCCCTTTCTTGTGTTAGTGACTTTTGTTGTAGCTGTCCTTTGTGAGAGAGAGAATCGTGTGATGTTCCCCCAGTCGCCTGCCCTTTACGTTTTCTTTGCTTTAGAGTAATCTTCACTGCTACTGTCCACATCGTACCTTTGCTGTGTTGTGAATCTCGGTTTAAAACACATTACTACAAAAAAGACAAAACAACTCGTATTGCCAATACTCGTTTCAATGCATGACACAGATAAAATAATGGACCCTCACAAATTATGGGAGCAGAGTTTGCTTTCAGATTTATGTGTGAGACAAGCAGATTTTTTAAATAGACTAGTTGCATTTGTGACATTTTAAAACGTACCTGACAAGTGGCTCCGTGTCATGTGCAACATCTTTCGGCTGGCTCTGGCATGTTAGCCAACATTAATTTGAATTCTGACTTTAAACCCATGAAGAAAGTATTAACGCAAAATTGTACACCCCTCATAATGCAGTATGCTGTTGGCTGGAAGAGAGGAATTATTGATATCATAGTGCACTTAATAGACTAGTGAAATTCAAAATGAAATTCTGTTTCTGATTTTCAGCCCCTTTTTTATTAAGGGTTAAACAGTCGCAATGGTGACAGGCATCCGAAGCTTTTCAAATGCTAATAGCAACAGCTCACGGCTAACATTAACACAACTTGGGGAAAAACAGCATGCCAAAAAAACATTATGTGCCAGAAACAATGTGGGCAGCAGTGACACTATGATGCTGGCATCCCTTTTCCTGAGCACCTGCCTTTAATCCTGCCATGAAATTGTGCAGCACATTTTGCAGGTGTTTGCCCATGAAGACTGCCAGCGGGCAGTGGCACATCAGCATAACCATATCAAGTCAAACAGTGACTACAGGCAGCATGAAATACAAATGACAACAAACCCAACACACATGCATACGTGCAAACCCACAGTGTGTTATAATACCCAAGTGCCTATAAACATACACACACACAGGTAGATGATGATTTAAAGATAGATGTGGGCATTGGAGGGTTGAAGCATGTGTTCCTGCCTAGCAACCAGGAACCCCAGGCATGCTATTTGAGGCAGGTGGCTCCTTGAAATGGCTAAAGTTCTTGCTCTGCTGACCTTGCAAAAATCAACGGCGACTCGCAACTATTTGGCTGCTACCTTTTTACAGAACATTCTTTCTTAACATTGAGTGCCAACCAAGACTAGACTGAGAACGAAAAGCAACACCAGCAAATTTTGTCAAGCCAGCTGCCACCCTGCATGTAGCGAGTGAGCGCAGCAAGCAAGTCGAACTACTGCAATTGGGGATTGGATGCGGTGCTCTCCATGCTAAAATATAGCACTAAATTATGGATTTGCATTTCATATGATTACAAGTCATTTCATGTAATGTTGCTGAAATGTTAATTTCGAGATAGCAACTTAGGCGAATTTCACACACACCCTTGTTGTCATCACCATTAGTTCATTAGCTTTTTTGCCAGTCTAAAACACTGCTCAACTCGCGTTTTCATTAATAAAAAAAGGAGATGCAAAATACTTGCTTGCTCTTAAGGCGAGAGAACATAATATCATTAAATAAAATACATGGATATAATTCTCAACACGGTCCTTAAAAGGTTTAGAACCTATATCAATGGGCATGGGTCTAAACATTTGCTTCCGTTTTTTTTTTAATTGTAGTAAAAAGAATGATTTCCTATAAAACATTAAGGTGAACTAATATTTTATGAATGAACTTGGAGCGGGTAAACATCCTCTGAATTGTTTTCCAAGAAGAATACTGTGGAAATATTTCAGAGAGGAAGCACTTATACATATCCAGAGAATCTTAACGTACAATATAGTTATGAATATGCAGATCCAAACATTTTGTTTTGCATAGTTCTGTCCAAAATGCATTATCCATACATAAGACAACATTTGGGTATGCTTAAAACTTAGAACGATGCACCATTAAAAGAGATAATACCATGATTCCATAGACTTATACTAGACTGAAATATAACTTTGCACCATAAAAGCTGAGGATGTTGACAGATACCACATTTATTATCAATCAATAAGGACTCGCTCTCTTCTAAATTGGGACCATTTGTATGTGTGAGAGGTTAAAATGGTATCCGAATTCCGAAGCAATGCGGTCAGTCTGGTCCCTACCGAGTAACAACAGAATAAGCTAATGGGGTAATTCAGTGAGCTGTGGAAGAATAGAAAAGAGTGTGAGGAACATATTGCATCACTTACACACTTACCAGCTAGGATATAATGTCTCTGCGTGTCACTGTATTTTTCATCTGCTACAGTAGATATTTCTACATGTCGTTAATTTCAAATGAAAGAATTAAGGCCCATATTTATACTTTTTTAGCGCCGCATTTGCGTCATTTTTTGACGCAAAAGCAGCGCAATCTTACAGAATACAATTGTATTTTGTAAATTTGCGCCGATTTTGCGTAAAAAAACGACGCAAATGCGGCGCTAAAAAAAGTATAAATATGGGCCTAAATTTTATTCGAGTAACATTATGAAATAACCTTTATTGCCTTTCTGCGAATTCAAACCCTCTCTTTCCGCCATTGAGCTCTTTATTATTTTAAGAAAATGGCACCACTGGTTGTATTTATGTATTACTTTATTCGTTGAATTATTTACTTACTTAGGGGCATATTTATACTCCGTTTGCGCCGAATTTGCGTCGTTTTTTTGACGCAAATTCGACGCAAAACTAACTCCATATTTATACTTTGGCATTAGACGCGTCTAGCGCCAAAGTTCGTGGAGTTAGCGTCATTTTTTGGCGTGAACACCTTCCTTGCGTTAATGAGATGCAAGGTAGGTGTTCCCGTCTTAAAAAATGACTCCCAGGCATGTGCGTGGTATTTATACTCCCGGGCAAAAATGACGCCCGGGAGTGGGCGGGGCAAAAAACCCTGCATTTGAGCCTCTTTTTAACGCCTGGGTCAGGGCAGGCGTTAAGGGACCTGTGGGCTCAGAATGAGCCCAGAGGTGCCCTCCCCTGCCCCCAGGGACACCCCCTGCCACCCTTGCCCACACCAGGAGGACACCCAAGGATGGAGGGACCCATCCCAGGGAAGAAAAGGTAAGTTGTGGTAAGTATTTTTTATTAATTTTGTTTTGTGGCATAGGGGGGCCTGATTTGTGCCCCCCTACATGCCACTATGCCCAATGGCCATGCCCAGGGGACATAAGTCCCCTGGGCATGGCCATTGGGCAAGGGGGCATGACTCCTGTCTTTGCTAAGACAGGAGTCATGTTAATGGGGGATGGGCGTCGTAAAAAAATGGCGCAATTCGGGTTGAGGCGATTTTTTTGACTCAACCTGACTTACCCCATTTTGAGACGCCCATACGCCATTTTCCCCTACGCCGGCGCTGCCTGGTGTACGTGGTTTTTTTTCATGCACACCAGGCAGCGCCGGTCGGCTAACGCGGCTAACGCCATTCTATAAATACGGCGCCCGCATGGCGCTTCAGAATGGTGTTAGCCGGCACTAATTTTTTTGACGCTAAACTGCGTTAGTGCAGTTTAGCGTCAAAAAGTATAAATACGGGCATTTATCCATGGGTTATTTGTGGTGGAGCTACTTTAGCATTCTCATTGCTTGACTTTAGGAGCCTTGATCAGCAGAGCAGACTTGCCTCCCCAGTGTCAGGGAGTGAATCTTGTGGCTTCTCTAAAGATACATGTTCTCTCTTTGTGCCTTGCAGAGCCAGCTGCTGTAGGTGTCCGGTACCAATAAGGATGTGGGGGGTTGCGCCCCTTAATAAAACGAGGTGCGTTTGTATAAATTATGATTAAACACTACGCTTTTCTGTTCTTGGAAAATGCCATAAATGTGCATGCCATAGGTTATGGTAGCCTACAATACCGGCACACTAAGGCCCATATTTATACTTTTTTTGCGCCAAATATGCGCCATTTTTTGATGGAAAAGTGGCATAAACCTACAGAATATAATTGTATTTTCTAAGTTTAGGCCGCTTTTGCATCCAAAAATGTCATATCTGTATTCAAAAAAGCATCACAGCAATCCCAAACACAGCCTACTGGTGCTTTCACTGTACAAGACGACACATTACTCACTCACTTGTAGACATGTGGATGGGAAGCAACTATTTTCTCTCATTAATTTTATTTATAAGTGTTTATATTTACGCGCTATAAAAATAATAATAAGAAGGAAGAAAATGGTACAGAAAAATGAATATACTGTGCAATTCAGTTATGCCAAAAGAAGCATTAGAAGCAGTAAAGGAAGACCTCATAACTAATGTGAAAGAAAGAGCACAATCATACTTAAAGAATGAAGGGTTTCTACAGATTAAGAATGAAGAGCACAAAGTATTTGAATTGAATTGGGCACTAGGAAGAGGGGGAGAAAATCAAAGTAAACTGGGATGCAAAATGAAAGGAGCGAAAATAGAGAGCTGACCGTGAGACATGAAGTATGGAGGGGCCAGGCCTTTAATTTATTTGAACATTGGGCATAAAAAGTGGAATTGGGGATGTTTAAAAAGCAAGACAGTGAAGGAAGATGAGGTGGTGTGGGACTTGAACACTGTGGGAGACGTAAGGGGTGATTAAAGGGGAATTTGAATGCCAGGATTAAAAAATGATTTTAGAGGAGCGAGTGTAAACGCAGGAAGAGCAAAAGGAAGGAAATACCTTTGGAGTACTCAATAAAGAAGAAGAATACTGAGTAAAGTAGGGTTAGTCCAAGATATAGAATATATATGACTTGAGAGGCAGTAAGAGCACTAGAAAATAGCTGCACCAGAGACGCCGAAGGGAGCATATTGAAGAGCAGGCTGGAGTGATCCACTGTACCAAAGGCGGCAGGCACATCTACACTAAAGGAAAACAGTTTAAAGTTACAGCAGCATGAAAGTGGTTAAAGACAGCAAGCAGCAGTTTCAACTGAGTGGGCAGCACAGATGACTGATGGCAGAGGTATTGGTGTAGACTGAAACACAGAAGTTTAGAAGGAGGAGGATGACTGAATATACAGTGGCAATTGAAAGATATTAAACAATCAAGATCATTTTTTGTTCGGCGATGCGGAGTAAAGGCGTGTTAAATGAAAGAAAAGTGATCAGACACAAATGAAAGTATAAAGAGAGTGGCAAGAAAAAGAGGATAAATCTGGGTGCTGCAGTAAACTTGACAAGCCCAATCAGAGAGTGAAGTCAGAGCAAGAAATATGGGTGAGTGGAGGAAAGAAGTGATTTCTTGCCAGAGGTTTTGCAGAAGGGAGACTGCCAGGAGAGATATTGATGGGTAAACCATCATTTTTTGAGGTTAAAAGGTTAGCAAAGTCAAAAGAAGAAAGAGAGCAGCGAGCGGAGAAGTCTGAGAGGGAGTGCAATATGATGAATGTTAGTGGAAAGTAGGCACCTAGACTGGAGAAAGAGAGCCCAATAGATTTCGTATAATAGTACGATTCTGTGTGGATAAGAAGACTAAAGTCATAGAGCTACGAGATGAGGGATGCAATTTACAAGATTTTGCTAAGGAGTTTGGCAACTGTTATTCCACTCTACATGGGGAAACGTGCTTTTAACAGAGGAAACTAGCAAGCCAAGGTTGAGGTTGTTTACTAGTTGGAATAAAAAGGTGGAGTATTTCATGACAACGCTCTGACCACGCTCAGTAGATTTTCATTTGACCTTAAGAAAATGGTGGTAGACCCATTACCTTCCACAACGAGGAAACAGGCAGGTTGTGTCCTATGACACTCGAGTGAATTTACCCACGGTGTTTGCATTAGGAACACCCGACAGAGAGACAAGTAATTGAGTGGATTTCTTTGACCACTTCCCCGAAAAGGGCAGACAAAGAAATATGAAGTTAAAATTTACCATGTTTTATAATAAACCTTTAGAGTGAGGAGTATACACACAAATACAGCAGGAATTAAAAGAAGCTTGTCAACAATGAATGATCAAAGAGTAAATAATATAAAAGCAGACAACAGGTACATTATATAAATTCCCTTCTTACTGAGTCCCAACTAATAATCATTAGTACTGAAAAGATGTATTACTAGCGTCACATACCTGAAAACTTCTTTTGATAAGAATCCAGTGCATTCTCATTCAGTAACCTTGATGGACAAAGAACCCTGTGATTCATGATGTAACATGAGTGAGAACTCGTCAGGTTTCTTTACTGTATTGCACACACCTTCTACCTAGCTGAGAGAAATTGGGCTGTTGATTGACTGGGATGCGAGCCCTGGTCAAGCAACAACCACAATCTCTTGCAGAGTGAATCACAAAAAGTAACTAAATTAACCTGTGCATAACCCTGAATAGCTTAGCACAGGAAGCAGTCAGGCTTAACATAGAGGCAATGTGTAAGATATTTGTGCAACACACAATCAGTAATAAAGTGAAAACACAGCACAGGGAAAATCCCACATCAACATAGAAAAATAGAGTTAATTTTAATAAATTATTTCAAAACTAAAAGCAAGAAAAATCCAATCAGCAAAATCGGAATTATGGATTTAAAAGTTTTTAGTAAAAACCAGCACCTAAACGATCAACACACCAACCGTGAACATCTAGTCGTGCAAGACCATGTCAAAGTAAAAAAAAATATGCCAACAGCGATGGTGCATAGGTTGGATACAAGAAGTACATTTGGCACAGTCAGTGCTTTCCTTAGGGCATAGAATTTGTTTTGAGAAAAAGTGTATGAGAAGGTAAAGTTCAGTGGGGCAAGGCGGCAGGAGGTGTCCAAAGAGGAAACGTCATTGTAGGATACCCTTGGGTCAAAGCCAAGGTGATGATGAGTTCTACAGTCAGAGTTAGGGCCAGAGTTAACAGTACCTAGAGCCACTGAAGCATGACTTTTTGTGATTCTCTGGTAGCAATAACCACTGCTCCATATTTACAAGGAGGTGTAATGCCACTTTTTGTGGCATTACGCCTCCTGGCAAATATGCGACCCTCCAACGCAGTTTTCTATGTCAGAGGGCTTTCCACTGCAACACCCATTGCTTTTGACGCTGCCTCAGATTAACGAGTTTTCGTAACCCTGAGGCAACGCCAAAAACTAATACCACTCCTGACTCTCCTGCCCTTGCTCCAAGCTGGTCTTAGTGACAATGTGGGGTTGTTTGGCCCTTTGTGTGAAGGCACAGCACAGGCTATTCAGTTGAAAGTGGGACTGTGCTTCGCTGTAGTACAAAATAAGGCCCACATTTATACTTTTTTGCACCGCATATGCGTCGTGTTTTGATACAAAAGTGGCGCAAACTTACAAAATATCATTGTATTTTGTAAGTTTGCACCGATTTTGCATGAAAACACGACGCAAATGCGGCGCTATAAAAGTATAAATATGGGCCTAAATTTAGGAGTTTGTGCTAAAGATGCTGACTTTGCAAGAAGTGTACAGACGCTTCCTAAGTTTGTCTCGAAATTCGGAATCAAACCACTTAAAGAAATAGTGGCACTTTATAAAGCCAAGTGGTTGTCGAGTGCCACCTATGGAGCAGGGTTGTGGGGCATTCAGGACTTTTCAACCATATGGAAGTTAAAAAATGAGTGTTTGTGAAGACTGTTCACATTTTCTCAAAGTATCTCAACATATTTGTGTTATGCAGAAAAAAGGCTAGACTACATCTCTGGCTACATTAAACTCCACCCACTCCTTCTACGAATGTCCATCTGGACAAAACAAGAAACTGGTTTTATCACCTGGTGCTGTCAGACTGTATTCAATTAAACAATACAATGAAGATCTTGCAGCTTGCTTATAGAAAGAATGTAAGCCATAGCACGCATATGTCATAACTGTTCAGTAATCCAGAGAATCTATCTGTCTCCTGAAAAAATAGAATAAATACCCAATTTTTAACTATGTGTGAAAACGTGAGAAAGGATTGAAACTACTAAACACATAGTAATAAATTACAGATTGATTATAACTACTTCTTGTATGGAACCTGGGTCTCACATAGCTATTATAGATATTTACTTAAAAGACTGAAATTTAATACAGTACACTTTATGGTTGCTTTTGCAGAACAGAACTCTTATTCTGCCAATTTGACTGTGTGCCCATTTAACTTTTGTTTTCCTCAGACCACAATACATTTTGTAATATTTTGTCAATTTTGAACTTATCTTATCAAAAATCTGCTTAGTAACAAATTTGATTCAGGCACATTCTGGACAGTGCAGACAAGCTAAGATCTTTGTTCCTTCATTCTCATGTTATTTTAGTTTGATGGTGGCTAAATACATTCTGTGTGCAATACAATGGAGAAAGGTAATCTCTGCTAATTGGTTCCCTTTTTGCACATAATTTTCTCAAGCTTCGGTGGTTTTTATTGAATGCACCATTGAACTAATTACATTTCTGGTGTTATTTTAATCTGTTTCGTTGGCTTTTCAATTGTATAACTAGCTCTGTGTTTTCTTTTTCTTCCAAGAACTACCTGTAGTATTTTGCAATGTTATCTATAATTTTATTCATATATCTCCTTCCTTTCATGGTCAGAATTTTTGATGATGATGATGATGAGTATGCACAAAGACAAAATATGCCTCTGTAACCAATGTGTATACGTTATAGCAGATGATATTTATTTAGTTGTTAAGTGCTTCGTTTGATCAAATATTATTTTACCTGTAACATAGAGAGATGCTTCAAGAACAATAGCACACATTAAATTGCCTTCCATGGTTCACTGTTGCATTATAAGTGAGACCACCAGTCACCTCTTATGTTTTTTTACCAATATTGCTTCTGTCTGTGCCCTGTTTTCTTTTCAATCTCCCTTTCACCTACTAAGTGGTGCATAAAGAGGTATCTTGCTCAGGAGGGTAGTGATGATACCATGGGCTCTGGTGCAAGCAAGTAAAATGGGTCTTGAGTGCTGGTGGGTTAGTAAATTACACCAATTCTATTTCAGGACAGGGGGCGAGGATTATGCATCTCTTTCTTCACTTTAATAAAACAGCATTTTAAAAATTATAAAAGAAAAAACACAGAACAACTTTAAAACTACAAATCCCATGAGTCGCAGGGTGAATGTGTCTATAGTAACCATAATCTAATCACAACACAGTCCATTGTATGTGATCACATGACATCCCTTCCCGTTCCTTTTTCTTCACTGCTTGCCAGTTAAGTCATTCCTTTATTAACTCCTCAGACATTGATATTTATTCAGTTTATTAGTGTATTAATGTGTTTTTATTGATGCGTTTCTTCAGACATGTACTGTATTTTCTAGCTAACATCACACGTTAGGTTTTCTGGCCGAGCATGTTTTTTCCTCCAATTTTGCAGATCCCGAGGAAGCGCTCATGCGCGCTGACACGCTCTGTCATGCGCGTCGAGGCTTTCCAGTCAGTAGTACTGTGCTCTAATTGCCTTGCTCGCACGTGTTAGGGACGTTCTGTGAGGATTCCCCTTTGGGTTTTTCCTTCACAACTTCTTCCCTGCCAACCCTTGCATTTTGCACCATTAAATCAGGTTGTTATTCACTTTCATCAATTCCTTTCATTTTATCACCATCTAGTGGCCAAATGTATTATTTTTGCAACACATTTTTTTTGTATTTCATTAAAAGCACCAGTGAGGGAGCTACCCTTTATTACGTTTTGGGTGTATTTTAATTGTTGCTACCACCCTCTAAAGCATGGATCAGGCCTCTGATCATGATTATTCATCTTTTCCAGATGTGGAAGAACAGTGCCCTCCCACTCCCCTCCCCCCCCCAGATATTACTGGCTGATGTAGATCAAGCTCTGTTGCTGGCAATTTCCAAGGCATTAGCTCTCCTTAAAGAACAATTTGATAAAATTGCCAAAAGTATCCCTGGATTTTTTTTCATTCCAATTACTCAGAACCAGCCCTAGCACTTCTAGAAAGAAGGGAAAAAAGGCCTACAAGGGTGGGCGCCTGGAGGTTTTCGATAAACTATTGGAAATCTTTCCTAAGAGTGCCTTCATACTTAAATACGCACTCTCCTAGGAGGATGTCCAAACCCGGAGAAAATAGCGATGCTGTCGCACAAAATTCGGACTTCGAGTATGAGGTTTCCTTTAGGGGAGAGGGTGATTCAGATGGCGATATAACCTCTGATATCGATCAGAACACTAAAAGACCATGGCCTCCTGGATTCACCTCTGCAGAATCCCCTGAAGGAGATATAATTCAGTCAGACATGTTTGATCCAGCCACTACTTGTCACTGCCATTCTTCAGAGTGTATTCCTGATCAAAAAGTGGCAGCTTATGTTTCCAATGAGCTATGACAGCCCTTAGAAAAATAAGTCAGGGCTAGACTTAGAGCAGAGTGCCCAAGACCATCCTTACAAGGGAAAGTTGCGGTCACACCTGACATAGATCCAAAGCTGTGTACCTTTTTTAATAAATACATTAAGGGGCATATTTATACTCTGTTTGCACCAAATTAGGGCCATATTTATACTCCGTTTGCGCCGAAATTGCGTCGTTTTTTTTGACGCAATTTCGACGCAAAACTAACGCCAACTAACGCCATATTTATACTATGGCGTTAGAGGCGAATAGCGCCAAAGTTCCCGGAATGTGCGTCATTTTTTAGCGTGAACCCCTTCCTTGCGTTAATGATATGCAAGGGAGGCGTTCCCGTCTAAAAAATGACTCCCAGGCCTTTACGTGGTATTTATACTCCCGGGCAAAAGAGACGCCCGGGAGTTGGCGTGGCAAAAAACGGCGCATTTGCGCCACTTTTTAACGCCTGCTCAGGGCAGGCGTTAAGGGGCCTGTGGGCTCAAAATGAGCCCACAGGTGCCCTCCCATGCCCCCAGGGACCCCCCCTGCCACCCTTGCCCACCCCAGGAGGACCCCCAAGGATGGAGGGACCCACCCCAGGGACATTCAGGTAAGTTCAGGTAAGTATAATTTTTTATTTTTTATATTTTTTTTTGGTGGCATAGGGGGGCCTTATTTGTGCCCCCCTACATGCCACTATGCCCAATGACCATGCCCAGGGGACAGAAGTCCCCTGGGCATGGCCATTGGGCAAGGGGGCATGACTCCTATCTTTACAATGATAGGAGTCATGTTGATGGGGGATGGGCGTCGTTAAAAAATGGCGCAAGTCGGGTTAAGACGATTTTTTCGACGTAACCTGACTTGCCCCATTTTAAGACGCCCATGCGCCATTTTCCCCCTACGCCGGCGCTGTCTGGTCTACGTGGTTTTTTCCCACGCAAACCAGGCAGCGCCGGTCTGATTGCGCCGTCTAACGCCATTCCATAAATACGGCGCCCGCATGGCGCTTCAGAATGGCGTTAGACGGCGCAAAACTTTTTGACGCTAAACTGCGTTAGCGCAGTTTAGCGTCAGAAAGTATAAATATGGGCCTTAGTGTCATTTTTTTTTACTCTAATTCGGTGCAAAACTAACTCCATATTTATACTTTGGTGCTAGACCCCTCTAGCACCAAATTTATGGAGTTAAAGTCATTTTTTGAAAGTGGAGTCCTACTTTGCCTTAATGAGATGCAAGGTAGGCGTTCGCGTGCAAAAAATTACTCTATGGCCTTAACACGATATTTAGGGGCATATTTATACTCTGCGGCATATTTATACTCTGTTTGCACCGAATTAGTGTCATTTTTTTTTACTCTAATTCGGTGCAAAACTTACTCCATATTTATACTTTGGTGCTAGACCCATCTAGCACCAAGGCCCTGATTTAAACTTTTTTTGCACTGCATTAACGTCATTGTATGACACAAAAGTGGCGCAAACTTACAAAATATTGGCCCTTATTTATACTTTTTGCTGCAAAACTGCACTAACTCAGTTTTGCACCAAAAAAGTTGAGCACCGGCTTGCACCATTTCTGTGCACCAGCCGGGCACCATATTTATGGAATGGTGCAAGCCGGTGCAAAAGGTAGGCTATAGTTTTAAAAAATGACTTTAGTCGGGTGGGGCTGGCAGTATAGAAGAAGAGGGTTTAGCACCAAAAAATGGCTTTAGGCAGGTTAGAGTAAAAAAAAATGACTCTAACCAGATTAGCGTCATTTTATGGTGCTATACCTACCATGCCACATGACTCCTGCCTTAGAAGAGGCAGGAGTCATGCCCACCACCCCAGTGGCCAGCACAGAGGACAGGGGTCCCCTGGGCATGGCCATTGCACCCGGTGACATGTATGGGGGCCAATTTCAGGGCCCCCTATGGCACTTTCAAAAATAAAATGCACTTACCTGTACTTACCTGGGATGGGGTCCCCCATCCTCGCAGTCCCTCTAGTGTGGGTGGGGGTGCCCCTAGGGCCTAGGGAGGGCACCTCTGGGCTTATTCCATGGTGTTCCACCATGGAAAAAGGCCTACAGGTCCCCTAACACCTGCCCTGACCCAGGTCTTAAAAAATGGGGCAAAGCACGCTTTGCCCCATTTTTTGACCCTTCCTCCCTCCCTTGCACCATTTTTACATGGGAGTATAAATATGGTGTTAAGGCCATAGAGTCATTTTTTTGCACGGGAACGCCTACCTTGCATCTCATTAAGGCAAGGTAGGTTTCCACTTCCAAAAAATGACTTTAACTCCATAAATTTGGTGCTAGACGGGTCTAGCACCAAAGTATAAATATGGAGTTAGTTTTGCACTGAATTAGAGTTTTAAAAAAATTACGCTAATTCAGTGCAAACAGAGTATAAATACGCCCCTTAGCGTCAAAAAATTATGCTAATCTGGTCAGAATCATTTATTTTGACTCAAAACTGCCTAACGTCATTTTTTTTAAGCTAGCCTACCCTTTGCACCGGCTTGCACCATTCCATAAATATGGTGCCCAGCTCGTGCTAAAAAATGGTGCAAGCCGGTGCAAAACTTTTTGGGGCAAAACTGCCTTAGTGCAGTTTTGCACCAAAAAGTATAAATAAGGCCCTAAGGATCTTCAAAAAGGAATAGATTGTTCATGGGGGAATTTCCCAGATAAGTTACTTGACATGGTTGGCCCTCTTACCTAAATAATCCAACTACCTGAGCATTCTAAAGAAACAGGAACCCCTTTATCTGCTGAGATTATAACCGGTTGGGCTCAATGAGCTATCTACTTCTAGGCAACGCTAATTGTGCACTGGCAATTGAACGAAGATGATCCCTCCGCATAAAGATTGACCCTAAACTAGGTGAATTAACGACTTCGGAGGCAGGACAAACTGCACAGGATAACCTATTTGGAGAACCCTTTATTACGGAGTTTGTTGCAGCTTTTTCTGCCCTTAATAAGGCACAAACCTCTATTAAAAAAATCTTCCCTTTATAGCGTTTTGCGGGGATCAGAAGAGGCAGGGGCCGCTTCCATTTCAAAAGAAACAATGGAAGGAACAATGGAAGACAAGGAACCTTCTACCCCACAGATGTTCAGGGAGAGGCAGAATCAACCAATCTGCCAAAGCAGGTGCTAACGCCCCTGGAGGAAGCAAAACCCTTTTTTTCCCTCAAAAACTGTGAAGGAGAATTCAGAAGGAGAAAATTACAATGGATCCCTGGATCTTTCAAACCATTCAGGGCTTTCACATCGAATTTTATGGATCTCCAGTGCAAGACATTCATCCAAGACCTATATTTTTCTCCATCTACTAATCAATTCTAATTGACTCAGAGGCTCAAGATCTCTTCCTGAAAGGAGCCATTTACAGGCCAGTACTTCAGCCATGAGGGGGCTTAAGCAGTATTTTTCTGGTAGAAAAGAAAGACAAGGGTTTCAGACCAGTGATAACTTTAAAGGAATTCAACGAGTGGCTGCTTTATTGCCACTTCAAAATGGAAGGTATACACCTCTTGAGGGATATTCTTCTGACAGGAGATTGGATGGTCAGGTTAGATCTCAAAGATGCTTACCTCACCATTCCAATCTTCCCTCCTCATCAAAGATTTCTCCAATTGCTATGGAAGGATTGGGTGTACAAATTCCTAGCTCTTCCCTTCAGCCTATCCTAAGCCCCATGGTGCTTTACCAAACTCCTACGACCGGTAGGGGAGTTTCTATGTACAAGGGGACTTCGGATGATCATCTAATTAGACAACATTCTTCTGATGGACCAATCCCCTCAACATCGCAAATACAACTTGAACATTACTATTGCTCTCCTCCAGGACCTAGGTTTCATCATCAGCCAACAGGAATCGGAACTTGATCCAGATCAACAAATTACTTTCCTAGGTTTCCTGATAGACTCACTGAAAGCTTCCCTGAGTCTTACTCCATTGAAGGTCTAAATATTCAACAAGAACTCCGAACAGTCCTTCGACAAGACAGAATATCCTTCCGCCAACTGGCCAGGATATTGGGCCTTCTCTCATACTCCATCCAAGGCATTTTCCCAGGACCCCTACACCATAGGGCTCTTCAAAGTCTAAAAGCCTTCATTTACGCAAGGGTCTAACTTACTCACAACTGATCTCATTGAATTTGGAAGCCAGTATGGATAAACCATGTAGAAGCCTGGAATGGGAGAAAGATCTTTGGGTCAACCCTGGACATAATCATAGAATCAGATGCCATTCGCCTGGGCTGGAGAGCCAGATATGGTAACAATTCGATGGGAGGCAGATAGTTGACAGAAGAATTACAACTTCACATAAATTGCCCAGAACTCCTTGCCAGGTCTTTCGCAATAAAGTCTCTCACCAAAGACAGGGTGTCATGCTGGATCCTGTTGCGAATGGACAACATATAGGCAGTCCAATACATGAATCGCCTGGGAGGAACTCGATCAAAAATATTAGCAGACCTAGCCAAGGACTTTTGGCACTATTGTCTTCAGAGACAGATCTCGGTGACAGTGGATTATCTTCCAGGAACCCAGAACACAGTAGCAGACTGGAACTCCAGGAACTTCTTGGACAGCAGCGATTGGAAATTGAACCGCTCTGTTTTCTAAGGCCTCATGGAGAGATCTGCGATCTGGACCTCTTTGCGTCTCGCTTGAATCATCAACTCCCTCAATACGTGAGTTGGAGACCAGATCTGGATGCAGCAGCAGTGGATGTTTTCCTTCACGATTGGTCAAAGGTTCATCCATACGTCCTCCCACCCTTTCTAATAATCCCCATGGTGGCAGCTCAGGTCAGACGTCAAGCAGCATGTCTAGTACTAGTAACGCAAATCTGGAAATCGCAAGTTTGGTTCCCAACCCTGATGGAACTCTCTTGGGCTCTCTGGATAAAACTGCCCTTATTCCCTTCAATTCTTTAGGATCAGCTGGGTTACTTATAGCCAATGGTCCTTCAAGGTCATCTTTGCCATCTTTGCCTCATGGCATGGAGGATTTCTGGGACTGTTAGAAAACGAACAACTTTCAACAGAAGCTGCTAACTTCAAAATCAAGCTTGGGGTTCGGGTACTTCCAAGAGGTATCGATCAACTTGGAGAAGATGGAATAGTTGCTGTGTGGAAAAACACCTGGATCCCTTGGGGCCAAATTTACCCACATTACGAATTTCGTATCTGAATTAGCTCAATCTGGATTAGCCTACTATACAATAAACTTGTCAGATCAGCTATTTCTTCAGAACACATTCTGGTTGACACAAAACCCATTGGGGAGCACTCTTGGATTTGTAAATTAACAAGAGGTATTTGTCTCTGTAACCCGCCTGAACCCAGATATTCTGATTTATTGGATGTTAATATCATATCAAGTTTTTTATTAAATTGGCAAGATAATTAATATTTATCTCGAAAGGAACTTTCAGCTAAATTAGCCATCATACCTTGTCTGATTTAATGTAAAACAGTGTCTGATACATGGGCATCAGACATTTCAGCCACGATTTTCACTCCTGATGGGGACATATTCACTGTATCCAAAAGGACTAAAGCAAATATCAGGTCAGTATCCTATCCAGTTTTTCCTGATCATCCTAAACTATGTGTGTTAAAATGTATTAAAGCATGCAAAGACATGACAATGGAGGCTAGACCTCCAGGAGAAAAACAATTGCTTATTGCCCTCCAGAGACCATTTAGGGCAGTTTCTTCATCTTTAATTGCCAGGAGGGTACGATGGATTATGGCAGAAGCTGGCATTGGTATTCATATGTTTGGGGCTTATTTTACTAGGGCAGAAATGGCTTTGAAAGCCATACAAGTAGGTGGTAAATTGGTCATCAGAGTTAACTTTAAAAAAAATAATTTTTAAACGTATCTCAGAGGTTGTATATCTAGTGGTGAGTAAGCTTTGGACATGCATAATTCTTGCCTCTAGTCCTGACATAGAATTAAAAAATTCCTAGATAGCAAGAAGGAAGTTTCAATTATGTTCAGGACAAGGAGGCGAAGATTATCCCACCCTTATGTATCAAACTTGAATCTCTGACCCTCCCCATAACTTCGTATTCAGTAAGTAAGATTTTTTAATTAATGTTTTATTTCTTGTAAGAATATACTGCTTTATTAGATTACTATATTCATAAATATGGTAATTGTTAGAAATGGGGACTTTGGTTGGCAGTCAGGTTACTCCCCTGTTCACGCAAAGACCCTCACTTTAGTCAGGGAAAAGGAGAATCACCCTTAGTTAACGCCCACTCTCCCTCTTGGTAACTTGCCACAAGCAGGCAGACTTAACTTCAGAAGCAATGTGTAAAGTATTTGTACCAACACACACAGTAACTCAGTGAAAACACTATAAAATAACACAAAACATGTATAGAAAAATAGATAATATTTATCTACACAAAACAAAACCAAAATGACAAAAATCCAACATACACAAGTCAAGATATGAATTTTAAAAAGAATAAGAGTCCTAATCCTTTAGAAAACAGTGAGAATGTTGGTAGCACACAAAGCACCTGGGTAAACGAGCAAGTGTGCGTCAGAAGAGGCCAGAGATACATGGATTTTTCACTCGCAAGTGAAACCATGCATTGTTCCTCATCCGGTCGGGTAGGCGTGCATCTTTCCTTTCTCCTGCAAGAGAGCGTTGCATCGATCTGGATGGGCACCTCTGGTCTGGGCTGGCTTTGCATTATTTTTCCACGCCCAGTGATGTTGCGTTAAAAATCCCGTCGCACGGCATCACAAAACCACGCTCCGTGGGGTTTGCGTCATTATCAGCCTCCCTTACCAGGTGTTGTGCATCATTTCTCCAGGCGTGTTGCGTCGATCTTCCAGTTGCGATGCAGGTGGAGCATTGATTTCAGCCGCAAAGCCAGCGGCTCGTCAATTATCAGCCGTGACACAGAAGGTGATTAAAAAATGTCCCCACATGGTGTGGATTTTCAGTTCTTGGCTGCCAGCTTCACTGCTCAAGGGCCTAGGGACTGGATAGGTCACCACTTAGCAGGGGAGGAGTCTCAGCAGAGAGTCCAGGTGCTGGCAGGGAAAGTCTTCCATGGCCCTGAGACTTCAACAACAGGAGGCAAGCTCAGGACAAGCCCTTGGAGATTTCTTCACAAGCAGGAATGCAAAACAAAGTCCAGTCTTTGTCCCCTTGCACAGGCAGAAGCAGCAAATGCAGGATAGCTCCACAAAGCACAGTCACAGGCAGGGCAGCACTTCTCCTCAGCTGTTTAGCTGTCCTCCAGGCAGAGGTTCCTCTTGATGCCCAGAAGTGATCTAATCTTCAGGGGTTTGGGTGCCCTTCTTATACCCAGTTCTGCTTTTGAAGTAGGCATACTCAGAAAGTAAGTCTCTCTTGTTTGTGAAATCCTGCCTTGCCCAGGCCAGGCCCCAGACCCACACCAGGAGGTTGGAGACTGCTTTGTATGAGGGGAGGCCCAGCACTTTCAGGTGTAAGTGACCACTTCTCTCCTCCCTCCCAGGACAGATGGCTTATCAGGATATGCAGGCTACACTGCAGCTCCCTTTGTGTCATTGTCTAGAGAGAGGTGCAAACAGCCCAACTGCCAAACTGACAGAGACAGGGAATTCACAAACAAGCAGAGTCACAGAATGGTTTAAGCACGAAAATGACTACTTTCTAAAATTGGCATTTTCAAACAGACAGTCTAAAAACCAACTTCACTAAGCGATGTATTTTAAAATTGTGAGTTCAGAGACGCCAAACTCTACGTCTGCCTGCTCCCAAAGGGCATCTGCGCTTTAATAACATTTAAAGGCAGCCCCCATGTTAACCTATGAGAGAGATAGGCCTTGCAACAGTGAAAAGCCAAATTCAGCAGTATTTCACTGTCAGGACATGTGAAACACATCAGTACATGTCCCACCTTTAACATACACTGCACCCTGCTCTAACTAGGGTCTACCTTACGGGTGCCCTCCATGTATAAAAAGCAAAGGCTTAGGCATGGCAAGTGGGTACACTTGCAAAGTCGAAGTGGCAGTTTAAAACTGCACACACATACAGTGCAGTGGCAGGTCTGAGCCATGTTTACAGGGCTACTAATGTGGGTGGCACAACCAGTGCTGCAAGCCCACTAGTAGCATTTGGTATACAGGCCCTGGGCACCTCTAGTGCCCTGTACTAGGGACTTACTAGTAAATCAGTTATGTCAATCATGGAAAGCCAATTACACATACATTTACATAGGAGCAATTCACTTTAGCACTGGATAGCAGTGGTAAAGTGCCCATAGTTCCAAAAAAAACAAAAACAGAGCACTGAACACATCAACAACCTGGGAAACAGAGGCAAAAAGTTAGGGCAGACCACACCCAAGATGCTAGGTCTAACACGTGGCCCTCCCAACCTCTTGGGAGTTCTCATCATTAAGGCGGAAGAATCTGGACAGACCATCAGCATTGGCTTGTTCAGTACCAGGGCGGTGTTCCACCGTAAAGTCCATCCCCTGTAGGGAAATGGACCACCTAAACAGTTTTGGATTCTCACCCCTCATCTGCGTTAACCATGTGAGGGGCCTGTGGTCTGTCTGAACCCGGAAGTGAGTCTCAAACAAGTAGGGTCTTAGCTTTTTCAGTGTCCAGACCACAGCAAAAGCTTCACGCTCAATTGCACTCCACCCACGTTCCCTGGGAAGTAACCTCCTGCCAATGAAGGCTGCAGGTTGATATAGGCCCTCTTCATGAAGCTGTGAGAGTACCACCCCTATACCATACTCAGAGGCATCTGTTTGCACAACAAATTCCTTGGAATAGTTAGGTGCCTTCAGCGCAGGCACTGTGCACATGAGAGCCTTCAGTGCATCAAAAGTTGTCTGGCAAGGCGCAGTCCAGATCACATTTCTGGGCTGCTTTTTAGAAGTTAACTCAGTCAAGGGAGCAACAACTGTGCCATCCCCCTTGACAAACCTCCTCTAGTATCCAGTGAGACCTAAAAAGGCTCTCACCTCAGTCTGGGTCTTGGGGGCTCCAAAGCTAAAATGGTTTCAGTTTTTGGCTTTAGGGGTGCCACCTGGCTACTCCCCACCTGGCGTCCCAAGTACACCACAGAACCCTGCCCTATTTGGCACTTGCTTGCCTTAATAGTGAGGCCTGCCTCCTTCAGGGCCTCCAACACTTTACAGAGGTGTTGCAAGTGTTCCTCCCATGTGGAACTAAAGGCAGCAATGTCATCCAGGTAGGCGGCACTGAAATCATCCAGCCCAGCCAAAACCTGGTTGACCAACCTCTGAAAGTTGGCAGGGGCATTCTTCATCCCAAAGAGCATCACCCTAAACTGGTAGTGCCCTTCTGGTGAGGAGAATGCAGACCTCTCCTGAGCCCCTTCAGTAACGGCAATCTGCCAGTACCCACAGGTAAGATCAAACGTACTAAGGTACTTGACAGCTCCGAACCGGTCAATGAGCTCATCAGCTCGGGGAAGGGGTGCATGTCAGTTTTAGTGACCACATTGAGGCCCTGGTGGTCCACAGAGAACCTGAGTTCTGGAGTGGCACCAGGAGCAGCAGGCTTTTGGAACCAAAACCACTGGGCTGGCCCAAGGGCTGCTGGGGAACTAAATAACCCCCAATGCTAACATTTTGGAGACTTCCTCTTTAATGTTAGCTATTATCCTGTCAGTCTGTAAACTAGGTGTTTAAAAGGAGGACTGTCCCCAGTGTCCACATAATGGGTACACAAGTGTGTGACCCCTGGGGTCAGGGAGAACAGGGAAGCGAACTGACCCAAAAGCTGGCGACAGTCCCTCTGCTGCTCTGGGATCAGGGAGGGGGAGAGGATCACTCACTCCACGGACCCATCTTTTTCTCCAGCAGACAGGAGGTCAGGAAGAAGTTCACTTTCTTACTCCACCCCATCATCTGTTTCTAGGAGCATGGACAATTCAGTCAGCTCAAAGTGTGGCTTGAGGCGGTTCACGTGTACGTCCCTCAAAGGGTTCCTGGGAGTCTGAAAGTCCACCAGGTAGGTGACTTCACTCTTGCGCTCCACCACCTCAAATGGCTCACCCATCCTGGAGCACCCTAGGCTCCACTGGAGCCATCACCCACACTTTCTCACCAGGTTAGAACTCACCCAGAGTGGCAATCTGGTCATACCAGTATTTCATGTCTTCCGGGCTTGCTTCCAGGTTCTCCTTTGTGAGACTCCTTTAGCGGGCAGTCTGGTTTCTCAAAGCCTTCATGTAACTGAATACATCCAATTAGTTTTTTACTAGGGACTTTCTGCAAAGCCTCCTTTATCAGACTCAACGGTCCCTTCACAGGGTAGCCATATAACAACTGAACAGGACTAAAGCCAAGCCCTTTTTGAGGCACTTACCTGTAAGTGAACAGCAGGCATGGCAAGATGATGTCTCACTTCTGCCTCAAGGGCTCTGACAGGCCCATTATCATGCCCTTCAAGGTGCAGTTGATTCTCTCAACCAGACCATTGCTTTGGGGGTGGTAAGGTGTGCTGAACTTGTACGTGACCCCACACACCTTCCACAGAGACTTTATATAAGTTGACATGAAGTTGGTACCCCTATCGGACACCACCTCCTTGAGGAACCCCAAGAGGGTAAAAACCCCCATGGGTGTACGGCCTACCACAGGGGCAGTGATCAATCTCAAAGGCTGTCTTGGGATCCAGAGGCCCCACAATGCCAATACCAGCCCTTTCAAAGGGGGTACTAACCACAGGGAAAGGTTGTAGGAAGGCCTTGCATTTCCCCCACTCTTGCCACTCGCATGACAAGTTGGGCAAGACTTACAATGAGTATCCGAGCGCCTGCGCATTTGGGCCCAGTAAAAGTGGATGACAAGCTGTTCAAAGGTCTTGTCCTGCCCCAAATGTCCAGTTAAAGGCACATCATGAGCCAGACCCAGTAGGAAGACTTTGAAGCACTGGGGTACCACCAGCACATGGGCTGACCCAGGCTCAGGAACCTTAGGCTCGTTATATAGGAGGCCACCCTCCCAGTAAATCAAATGTGATCCAGGCTCCTTGCCAGACAGCTGGTCTGCGGCCTCCTACCGCAAACCCTCCAGAGTAGGGCATGTTTTCTGTGCCTCACAGAATGCTTCCCTGGTGGGCCCCCTTCCTGCTGCCACTGTGACAACTCAGGGACTTCACCCAATTCAGCCACCTGTTCCCCTGTAGGCTCCAGGGCCTCCCCCCCAGTTTCAGCCTCTTCCTGGACCGTGGGAGCTTCTGGGGCCGGGTTCCTGTGCCCCTTGCCCTTCCTCCTTCTGGCAGACACCTGGGCCACTCTTTCAGGCTCCAGGGCCCCCTGTTTACCCTGACGGGCTGCCATAGATCGGTTAGACACACAGGCCCACCCAGGCAGACCCAACATTTTCAAGTGTGACCTGCATTCCACCTCCTGCCAAGGGGAATCCTCCAGGTCATTGCCAATCAAACAATCTACAGGCATAGCTGAGACCCCCCCCCATTCAAAGGGAGCCTGCACCCCTCTGCACAGGTGCTCTGAGTTGTCCACTGCAACTACCTGCTCTTCAGACACCAGGCGACTCCTCACTGTAGTCACACTGGCTCCTATGTCTCCCAGAGCCTCCACCCTCTGTCCATTGATGGTCACCCACTGCCTGTATTTCTTAGTTTTATCAGGCACAAGGGTCCTCTGGGCCATCTCACTGTCCCCTAGGGAGACAAGAGTCACCTCAGCTGGCTCCCACCCATCTGGAACCAACTTCTCCCCAAACGCTACAGTAGCCAAACCCTGGGACTGTCCACCAGTGGGTGCCGGTGTACTCTTAAGGTATTTGGGGTCCCCCTCACATGAACCAGCTGGTCACATGCATAACACTTATGTGGGGGACCTCCTTCCACAGGTTTCCCTTTGGAGAACCATGGCTTCTTTTCACTGGGGGGCTGAGAATCCTTACCCTCAGAACTAGGTTGGGGCCCTTTAGAGAACTCCCCCCTTTTTTACCCTTACTCCCCCTTTCTCATGATAGGGACCCTGCCCACCTTTGGCGTGCTCTCCCCCATACCTCCTTTGGACCCTGGTGCTCTCCCAATGGTCCGCTTCCTGCGCAAGCTTCCTGGGGTCAGTCAACTTGCTGTCAATTAGGTGCTGACAGAGCTCTGGAAAACATAAACTGTACAAGGGCTCCCAAGCAATCAAATTGTAAAGCCCCTCATACGTTGTTACCTTACAGCCCTTCACCCAACAATCCAGTGACCTGTAGAAAGGATCAACACATTCCAACCATGTTTAGGATTCCTTCTTCTTATAGGACCTAAACTTGTCCTTATACTGATCAGGGGTGAGACCATACCTAGTGATCAGGGCATCCTTCATGATAGGATAGGTGCTCCCCTGGGGATCCCATAAGGATGTCAGAGTATCCCTCCCCTCTACTTAGAAGTGCTTCCACAGACCCGCCCCCAATGAGCTTCAGGGACCAGAGAAATATGGAGAGCACATTCTACCCCTTGAGCCACAAGTATGAGGATGTCATGTTCCCTTTTGTAATACTTCACAAGGTCCTTAGGAATGTGTACCCTCCTCTCAGGCTGTACTGTGTTATTGCAGCCACCATCCCTACTGGAATGGCTCCTCTGATCTAGCTCCCTCAAACTGAGCTCATGAGCCAACAAAAACTTTTTCTCCTCTATGGCCAACCTCCTTTCTTCCATTCTAAACGTTTCCAGCTCCAACTGGACCTCTCTGCCTGTCTGTTCTGTAACTCTTCAGGAGTCAGGCCCTTGGATGACACACTGCTACCTGCCCTGGAGACCCTCTCCCTGAACATAACAGGCCTACCCACTACACCATTGTGGATGGATTGCTCTTCCTCCTCCTCATCTTCCTCCTCCCCCTCTTTGTGCCCCTCAGCTTCCTTGGATGTTACCCAGGCCCTCAGTGGCTTCTGCAGTTCCTCCTTCCCGGTGGAGCCCTTAATTGGACAAGCAAGGTTTTTGCAGAACTGCCTCAACTGAGCAACTGTATAGCTCTCCAGTTTCCCTAATCACAAGCAGCTCCAGCTGATGCATCTCCAGATTGAGACATGATGAAGAGTTAAAAGTGCAAAGTTCCAAAGGCAGAAAAATAAGTTCCCAAATGGAGTTCAAAAATCAAACAAACATCACCAAAAATATGGAAGTTGGAAAAATGGTCTAAAAAGAAAAAAAGCAAAAATCACAAAGACAAGCAGTATGTGGTCACGTAATGGTCTGCATTGAAAACAGTAGTGTATACTTAGTCACTGTACGCCCAGTACAACTACAAGTCCAATCACAACCGATGATCACCAGTGTTAGAAATGGGGTCTTTGCTTGGAAGTCAGGTTACCCCATGTCCAAGCAAGGACATCACTCCAGTCAGGGAAAAGGAGAATCACCCTTAGTTAACCCCCACTCTCCCCCTTGGTAGCTTGGCACGAGCAGGCAGGCTTCACTTCAGAAGCAGTGTGTAAAGTATTTGTACCAACACACACAGTAACTCAGTGAAAACACTACAAAATGACACAACACAGGTTTAGGAAAATAGATAATATTTATCTAAACAAAACAAGACCAATACGGCGAAAAGCCAACATACACAAGTCAAGATATGAATTTAAAAACGAATAAGAGTCTTAGGCCCTCATTAAAACCCTGGTGGTCAGTGTTAAAGCGGCGGTAATACCGTCAACAGGCCGGCTGTAAACAAAAAGGGAATCACAACCATGTGGAAACTGGCAACACATACAGCCACTTTAACACTATGACCGCCACAGCGGTAGAAACAAACACAGCGGTGGTGACTGCCAACAGACAGGCGGAAGACAATGTACCGCCCACTGTATTACAAGGCACCAATCCGCCACCTTTTCCGGGGTGGTACCAACGCCATCAAAAGCACGGCGGAAACAGTACTTGTAACCAAAACCACTCACCTCTTGACACCCAACGAGGAACCAGGACGCCATGGAGCCCGAGTTACAGGTGCTACCAATGTTGATTTACATCCTATTCTACCAGGAGCAGCAAAGATGGTGGCGACGATCACGGTGAGTACTGCATCTAGCACACAGGAGGGGGGGAAGACACATACATGCAACACCCCCTCCCCCACCCTCACCCACAACACCATACACACAAATACATGCTGCAACATTACATACACACCCCGTAACCCTCTGGGAGAATGCAAGGACAAAAGAAAATGATTGTAACAAGTGTAATCGTCTAAAATTTTGATATGCAAACAGATCTGTAACAGATCAGTATATACAAATATGTACAGCAACTACACAAGTCCGGATAGTGTTCCATTCATTGTCTGTGGACCAGTGGTCCCAAAATGCATGGGCAAAGCCCACACATGATACCTGCCTCTAAACCGAGAGAACACTGCTGGGGTATCAGGTCGAAAAAAAAACAGGCACCTCAGGGGGAAGGGGAGGGGGGCACCTCAGCCCGATGAAGGGACAACGCCACTGCTCCACTAGGGGGCTCCATGCCCACTGATTGGTCCTGGGGAGTGCAAAGCCACAGTCTCACAAGTCTCTCAAGTGGGTGGTTTGCCCACTATTTGGTCCTGGGGAGTGCAAAGCCACAGTCTCATAAGTCTCTCAAGTGGGTGGTTTGCCCACTGTTTGGTCCTGGGGAGTGCAAAGCCACAGTCTAACATGTCTCTCAAGGTGGTGGTTTGCCCACTGTTTGATCCTGGGGAGTGGAAAGCCACAGTCTCACAAGTCTTTCAAGTAGGTGGTGTGCCCACTATTTGGTCCTGGGGAGTGCAAAGCCACAGTCTCTCTAGTGGATACATGTTAGACCTGACATGCCTTAGGGTGGTCACCCCTAACTTTTTGCCTGCCTCCCTCCACTTTTTGGACTCTGTTTTTGCTGGCTTTTAGACTCTGCGCACTTTACCACTGCTAACCAGTGCTAAAGTGCATATGCTCTCTCTCCCTTTAAACATGGCCACTTTGGATCATACCCAATTGGACTATTTAATATACTTATAAGTCCCTAGTAATGGGCACTGTGTGTGCCTAGGGCCTGTACATTAAATGCTACTAGCGGGCCTGCAGCACTGGTTGTGCCACCCACTCAAGTAGCCCCTTACCTTGTCCCAGGCCTGCCAGGGCAAGGCCTGTGTGTGCAGTTTCACTGCAACTTCGACTTGGCATTTAAAAGTACTTACCAAGCCTAAAGCTCCCCTTTTTCTACACATAAGTCACCTCTAATGTGTGCCATAGGTAACCCCCTAGAGCAGGGTGCTGTGTGGGCAAAAGGCATGACATGTACCTGTGTAGTTTACATGTCCTGGTAGTGTAAAACTCCTAAATTCGTTTTTACACTCCTGAGAGGCCTGCTCCCTTCATAGGCTACCATTGGGGCTGCCCTCATACATTGGTGAAGTGGTAGCTGCTGATCTGAAGGGAGTAGGAAGGTCATATTTAGTATGGCCAGAATGGTAATACAAAATCCTGCTGACTGGTGAAGTTGGATTTAATATTACTATTTTAGAAATGCCACTTTTAGAAAGTGAGCCTTTCTCTGCACTTAAATCTTTCTGTGCCTTACAATCCACGTCTGGCTAGGTTTAGTTGACAGCTCCTTGTGCATTCACTCAGACACACCCTAAACACAGGGTACTCAGCCTCACTTGCATACATCTGCATTTTGAATGGGTCTTCCTGGGCTGGGAGGGTGGAGGGCCTGCTCTGGCACAAAGGACTGCCACACCCCCTACTTGGACCTTGGCAGACAGGATTGAACTGAAATGGGACCTGGTGCATTTCTAAGCCACTCTTTGAAGTCTCCCCCACTTCAAAGGCACATTTGGGTATAAAACAGGGCCTCTGCCCTGCCACCTCAGACACTTGCTGGAGAAGAAACCTGAACCAGAACCTGCATCCTGCCAAGAAGAACTGCCTGGCTGCTCAAAGGACTCACCTGTCTGCTTTCTACAAAGGACTGCTGCCTTGCTGTTGGCCTGCTGCCTTGCTGAACTCTTGTCTGGCTGTAAAAGTGCTCTCCAAGGGCTTGGATAGAGCTTGCCTCCTGTTCCCTGAAGTCTCAGGACCAAAAAGACTTCTCTTTTTCATTTGTACTCTTCGTGTGCCGAACATTTCGACGCACAGCTTGCTCCACGGCGAGAAAATCGCCGCGCACCGACGCTGATCGACGCGACGCCTTCAGGGTGACCGGAACTTCGATGCAGGGCCTCGCAAGGACACCGCTGCCCGGCTTTCAGAGAGGAAATCGACGCGACGCCTGCTGTGAGAACGAAAAATCCACACACAGCCTCCCGGAACGACGCGCAGCCGGAAAACAAGCCGAAGAATCCACGCACAGACCCCGGGACATCTGGTAATCCCGCGAACCACAGAAAGAGACTGTCTGCGCGCCGGAAAACGACGCACGACTTCCCCGCATGAAAAATAACGACGCAAGTCCATGTGTACATGGGAGAAATCGACGCACACACCATTTTTCCACGTATCTCTTCTTCTGCGGCCCTTTGCAGAGATTTTCCACTGTAAACCAGGTACTTTGTGCTTGAAAGAGACTTTGTTTGCTTTTTAAAGACTTAAGACACTTAGGGCCTCATTATGACCCTGGCGGTACAGAACCGCCAGGGTCAACGGGTGCGGGAGCACCGCCGACAGGCCGGCGGTGCTCCCTTGGGCATTCCGACCGCGGCGGTAACGCCGCGGTCGGACCG
Source organism: Pleurodeles waltl (assembly GCF_031143425.1). Lineage (NCBI taxonomy): Eukaryota > Metazoa > Chordata > Amphibia > Caudata > Salamandridae > Pleurodeles > Pleurodeles waltl. The sequence continues at coordinate 1,995,127 of NC_090437.1, read as the reverse complement.
GGACAACTGGCGGTCTCCCGCCAGTTTCCCGCTGCCCAAATGAATCCTTCAAGGCGGCGCAGCATGCTGCGCCGCCTTGGGGATTCTGACACCCCCTACCGCCATCCTGTTCCTGGCGGTTCGCCCGCCAGGAACAGGATGGCGGTAGGGGGTGTCGCGGGGCCCCTGGGGGCCCCTGCAGTGCCCATGCCAATGGCATGGGCACTGCAGGGGCCCCCGTAAGAGGGCCCCGCTAGTATTTCACTGTCTGCATAGCAGACAGTGAAATACGCGACGGGTGCAGTAGCACCCGTCGCACCTTCCCACTCCGCCGGCTCGATTACGAGCCGGCTTCATCGTGGGAAGGTTGTTTTCCCCTGGGCTGGCGGGCGGCCTTTTGGCGACCGCCCGCCAGCCCAGGGGAAAACTTGGAATACCCTCCGCGGTCTCTGGACCGCGGAGCGGTATTTTGGAGGGGGGAAGTCTGGCGGGCGGCCTCCGCCGCCCGCCAGACTTAGAATGAGGGCCTTAATATCACTTTTCAGTGATATCTCTACAATTTCACATTGCATCTTCATTCGTTTTGACCTACAATTATCCAGATAAATATTCTATATTTTTCCAAACACTGTCTGGTGTATTTTTGTGGTGCTATATGGTGTTATTGTCTGATTTATTGCACAAATACTTTACACATTGCCTTCTAAGTTAAGCCTGACTGCTCGTGCCAAGCTGCCACAGGGTGGGCACAGGATAACTTGGATTGTGTGTGACTTACCCTGACTAGAGTGAGGGTTCTTGCTTGGAAAGAGGGTAACTTGACGGCCAACCAAAAAAAACCATTTCTAGCATTGCTGATCAGCGGTTAGGATAGGACTTGTATTTGTGCAGTGACATACAGTAGCTAAGTATTTCACTACCTACCCACAGTTGAAGGTCAACTTGATTTTTTATCTCTTTTTGCAAAAAAAATTTCCTGACAATTTTCAAAAACTAAATCCTCACTCAACACGTCTCCAGCTGGGTCTCAAGTAGGAGATTTGGACCTAGCCCTGTTGGAGACGTATACTGTCAAACAGCTAAAAGGGTTCTGCAGGGTGATGAGAGTACCCACCCAAGGGGCCTCCAAAAAGGAGGACTTTCAAGTGGCGCTGAGGGCCTGGCCAGAAGCCCATTTAGAGGAAAGTGATGAGGAGGAGGAGACAGAAAATGGCCTCTCAGAGGAATTATTGCCATCAGTGGGTAATGTTACCACTGCAATTGTGCCCCCTACCAGACCAAGGAGCAGTGTCTCTGAGCAAAGCCTGACCGCAGAGGAAAGGAGAGAAGAAAGGGAGTTCCAATTGTAAATGGCAAAACGGAAAATTGAGGCCCAACAGTAGGAAAAGAGGGCAGAGAGAGAAGCCAAACAAGCTGAGGCTGAAAGAGCAGCCAAACAGGTGGAAGCTGAAAGAGCTTTGGCTGAAAAGAAACTATTGTTGGCTCATGAACTGAGTCTCAAGGAGCTGGAGATCAAGGTGAAACAGTCTGAATCCAGCAGTATGCAGCATACAGACAGGACCTGCTGGAGAAAAGAAGGGTCGTATACCCAAAAATGTGGTGCCCAGTTTTGTGGTGGGAGATGACATAGATAAATGGTTAGCTGCTTATGAAGTTGCACTAAGGGCTCATGAGGTTCCTGAAGGGCAATGGGGGGTAGCTATGTGGGGTTATGTGCCGCCATTGGGGAGGGACACACTTCTCACATTGGATCAACCTGATCAAAACACATACCCACTTCAGAAAGCCACTTTACTTGCCAAGTTTGGGCTGACCCCTGAGGGATACCGTCAGAGGTTCAGGGCCAGCACCAAACAAACCACACAAACATGGGTCGATTTTTTTGACTTTTCCAGTAAGGCACTGAATGGATTGGTGCAGGGCAACAAAGTAGATAATTATAAAGGGTTATATGACTTGATTCTGAGAGAGCATATGCTCAATACTACTTTTATAGAGTTGCGCCAGCACTTGGTAGATAGTAAGCTGACTGATCCCAGTAAGCTTGCTGAGGAGGCAGACCTCTGGGTTAGCACCAGAGTGTCCAAAAAGGTCGCTGTGAAAAAGGAGTTCGGTCCATCTTACAGAGCACCTGTACCAGTCTTGGGAATAAAAGGTACTAGGACTGTCATCTAACCACCACTGTCTGGTTCTAAATCGAACAGATTCATCTCCATTGATGACATCAAATTACACCATGTGGCCGATCCTTCACAGTAGACCAGGAGGTCCCTTGGGTGGTTCCCGATCCCCTCTCACTACCCAACAGGACATCCATCTACATAGTAGGATGAACATCACTACTACTGACTATGCAACTAAGTCGACTGCTGTTCCAGACACTTCCTCGACCATGGGGAGGGCGGAAAATGAACTTTTGTTGGTTCCCGTCACATCTTCAATGACCACCCTGCTTCAAGATTTGGCTGTATTTTACACAAACACTTCCACGACTAATGACGTTGTCTATCAAGAGCCTCCACGTGCGGTGGATCAGAATACACCGGCTCCTGTGTTTGCAGAGACTATCTCTGGCTATTTCGTTGACATTGATGATTTTTCTTCGGATTCATCCTCTACAGTGATTGACAATATCTCAAAAGTAGTAAGCTGTATCGATGGCTTAAAAAGACCTATTTGATCTACCCATGGAACTATCTATGGTTCTGTTTGACATTTGTTGCATTATTTTATGGATTGGTTTTGTGACTGTTTTCTTTTTGCTTATAAATGGTCACTATATTCCTGATCGCTCCTCAATGGAGCCTGTTGATGAAATTTTAACACCACATCATTCTTCACATAAGGTCCGAAGAGATTTGTCCCCTGTAAATATTACAGCAATACCAATTACTGATGGGATTGTGTGGGACAAAGATCCATTCGATATATACGGGCCTACAGAGATTATTCAAATACCATACGTGTTCAAAATTTCGATGTCTGATGTTATCACACCTGATGCTGTCTCTGATGATTGGGATGTCAAAACAGTTGATTCCATGCTAACTGAAATGAAGGACTATTCCACTTTTGAAAGAGATGATGTATATGATTATACAATGAATTATGGGGAAATGTTCTGCTATAACAATTGGGGACATCACTGCCTACACTGTGCCACTAGATATAGGCCTCTCTTGAACTACACACAGTGGGAACACTGTTCGACACCACAGGTGGGGAGTCCAAAGTATTACAGCGATAAATTCACATACTTTTCTGGGCATGATACAAGAAAAGCAGAGACGTATTATTTTAAAATACCTCTGGCACAAATTAGGAAAATTTTGCTAACAGATACAAAACTGATTTATTCAGATCCCTTTGTTTCCCGGCTCTCGATTGAGGGTTACGAATATTGGAAGAGCACTATTGACTTAAAAAGTGTATGGGGAACACAAGATTGGCAGATACAGGGTAGGGAAGCTTTGTTTCAAGCATGCCTGATTCCTGTGCGAATGATTTTCTTAAATGATACTATTGAGCAGACATCCTGTCTGGGGTTAGCAAAAATTAAAGATCTAAATACGCCCAGTATCCCTACTCCAGCAAAATTTTAAGATTGGAAACACTTCCTTAATGTCACAGAGGACAGGCTAGATGCAATGGTTATGGCTGGTACCTATAATTCTTCACTTTCCAGTCCCGGCGGGTGGTTGGTATGGCCCACCGACAAAAATGAGTGTCAAAGGCGTTTCTTGAACTCTTCAGGGTTTTTTTCAATTAACAGGCCAGACACTCGCCTTATATCGGGTCAACATACAGGTATATTTACAACATACAGTGTGGGTAAGCTGTGCCAGCAATGGGTGCAAACGAACACGTTAACAGCAGTTAAGAAACACCTGAACACTCTTTCTGACAGTATAGACCTACAGGATTTTCTGCTAGGTCCTAGAAAACAGCGTTCAAAACGTTTTTTATATGCTATGTACAATGAAGTTTGGAAACTTTCCCAGACTGAGGCTGCTGCACGTTTAAGGCAACTAGATAAGGAAAATTTGGAAAAAAACATTAGCTGTTGTCGACAATGGCATGAACACGCTGTCCAACAGGATTTATTCACTATCGAATATAGTGTTGTCTGCTATTGATATCACTCAGACAGACTTGTCCCGGTTATATCATGGGCAAACACAGTTACGTTCCATCATGCATCTGGGTTGGACATTACAGACACTAAAAAGTGGCCACATTCCATGGAGGTATATTAATGGGAGTGAATTCTTCACTACTTTTAATTTTTCCAGGGAACAAGAGACAATGGCTAAAAGGGAGGCTAGTTTCACCCTGCTTCAAGTAGAGAAATTAGATGAGTTGCCCTTCACAGTAACAGAGAGTCCTTCAACTATCTGGCTCTTACACTGCATTATTAATTTACCGATTTAGACCTTTCGTTTCTCAAGCTGCCTGTAACATCTTGCAGTGGGATGATATGAGCGGCTAGGAGATAGCTTTATTAAGGAAGAGTGAGAGTTGCCCTTTGACTATAGATGTCTGAACGGTGAAAGGGAGGTCTTTCTCAGCGGAAGTGAATGTGAGACTGCTGTTCGTCATTCTATGATATGCAAACAGGTGTTTCTTCACGGTCTTTGCGATGCGGGGGTCGCGAATTTGGCCTGTTTTCTGAGGGGTACTCCTGTCCCCTTCATTCGTCCAGTGTTTCATGTACTTTCCAATGGAAGTTATGTGGTACTGAACGACAAAAGCTGTTGCGGCATGCGACCAGGAATTGCCTACGCAATCTCAGTCACGAAGGTCATTATGTGTTCTGGATATGTTTTCTTTCCCCCCACACGAGAGATAAAAGTATCTGACATGTGGCCCCACATAGATACTATTAATGTGAACTAAGACAAGCTGAGTAGGCTAAAGGCGCTATTGTTTCAGAAACAGGTCGCCTTGACATCCGCAAAAGAGACGTATGCTCACCAGATTGCAAGATCATCAGCCAAGATACATCCCTTTTAAATACCAATTTCCCCAAACACTTTGGAGAGCTGATATCCGAATATTCAATGCTTCAAGCACCACTGGGATTGTTCATTTCTTTAAGGCTGTCGGGTCTGGTTTCGTGTCCATCTTCCAGACTGTCTTCGGAGTCATCCCATCAGCCATCCATTCTCTCTTTTCAAGTGTGTTTGGTGGCTTTCCAATTATTTTGGCTTTAATTGTTGGACTGTTACTGCTATTTCTTCTGATTCGCAGTGGTTGTTTTTTTCCAGCAACACAGAGCAATGGAGCCGCTCCCGCCAACTCCGCTGTGCCGTGAGCGCATGGTTCGGATCTTCGGTGCACCTTTGCTGGTGGAACTAGAGCTTGACTGGTCGTTGTCATTGCGGCCACTTCTCTGGTGTGTACAACCAGTCTTCCGCTGCATATGGTGTCTCTTTGAACATCTGCCTATGGTCTGTCTTGCTGTTGCACTGTCATCTCCTGTGGACCACGAACTGCTGATGTCCCCGATGAGAGTTCATACACGGTCATGCCCCTTGAGACTGAGGTTGCTCCGCGAGGCCACCTATGAGCCTTCCGTTGTGAGATCTACCATGGATGAGGACACTGCAACGAGTATCAATGCACCAGGAAATACGGCTCACTTCTGCTCTGTGGATCCGTTTGTACGCCCAGCACTAGACTTAATTTCTGACGATGTTGACTCATTTTTTAGATCTTTGACTGGTGACTTTGATGCCATTCTTCAAGATCATGACTATAACACATGATCTGATGAACTGACTTGCCATTCCCGATTCCAAATTATGCAATTAAATAGACATTTGCTGTTGCACGCTGTACTTGTCATAGTTGACATTAACATCTCTGTATGTATTTTTAAACAGATTTGTTTTAACATATTTTTAACACATGTGAATGCTTTTTTGCCTTGTTTTAGAATTTAGCTTTGAGTTCAGGAGCAATTTTTTTGCTTTTGGGTTCCTGTACCTTCATCATACCCGTTACGGCAATGGGGAGGGTGTAGTGAATCCTAGTTCATTTTAATGGGATAGCAGGAGTTAGCTTAGCCTCTGGCTTGTAGACTTGTGCCCCCGTCACCTAGTGATTTTTAACCTACTTAGCTTGCTCTATCTTAGCCCATTTAATTATTTATTTCTTCTAAGATGGCTGCCTTATTTATAGTTAGGCTACTTGTTATGAGTTACATTATCAGTGTCACCGTGCCAAGGCGTCAAGATCAAGCACCAAAGACAAACAAACAGTAGGTGTTCACACTTAGGGATTTTCCCTCTCTATACTTTTGAGGGATTGTTGATATTAATTGCCGTCCCAAGCGTGCCTGTTATCTATTGTTTAGGAATACACCTACGTCAGGGGACCTTGTAGATCTGTATAAATACATCACACTTTAGACAGATAATCAGAGGGATTCCGACCAGAGGGCATCGTCACCATCGCTGATACCGATGCTGCAGTCGTCTTGACGCTGACCCAGACTTCGTGTCCCTGCGGAGTCTGAGATAGAGACCTCATTCCAAGGTAACGAGGGTTGGGGGGCTCCTCTCATGGACACAGCATTGGCAGATTAGGTATCACGAACCCAGCTCTCCTTTAGGTAGGAGGTTAGGCCTTCTTTATTAGGGTATTAGGGCATATTACATCTAATATATCTTTTCTATGTATTGCAAAATGGTGGGGGTCTTCGTAACAATGACTCTCGTCTTCACAATACTGTTACTTGCTATATTCATTATCCTAATCATTGCAGTCCATGCAACTTATCGCAAATTGCAGTTATGTTAAATAAAAAACTATTATAACTGTACTGCATCTGTGTCATTGCCTGTGTTTGTATGAGACATAATATATCTGTGAGAAAAGGGTAATCTTCGTTTAACCACAACACTCCCTGAGATGTCTTATTTTGAGTCCATGCGTAAACGGCTGCCATAAATCACCTTTTACTATTGTGTTTCTGGTGAGGTGCTGCTAGTGAGCCGGTAAGGCTGGGATAACAGTTGCGTCTTGTTGTAGGAAAGACGTAGTCGCCTACAAACAAAAGTACTGTCATCCTTAAACCAGCAGTCTTGCTCAGAGCAAGAGTCCAAACTACGACAGTACTCTCTCCCCTAAATAATGGTAACATTGGCTTAACCTCAATTAGCATATTTAGTTACTGTTAAGTCCCTAATAAACGTCATTACATGTGCCTAGGACCTGTAACTTAAATGCTTTGTGGGCATTGCAGCATTGGTTGTGCCACCCACTTAGGCAGCCCACTAACCATGTCTCAGGCCTTCCATCCATTGCAGAGTCTGTGTGTGCAGTTTTGCACTGCTATTTTGACCTGTCAGAATAAACCCTTTGCCAGGCCTAAACCTTTCATATGACACCCCTCAGGTAGGCCCTGGACAACTCAGAGATCAGTGTACAATGTATTTTTAAAGACAGGACAAGTACTTTTAAGTTTCACATGTCAGGATAGTGAAAATGTCCCAAAATCATTTTTCACTGTAGCAAGGCCTATCTCTCCCACAAGATAACATTTGGATTACCTTATTAAACCTTATAAATGTAATTCACAATCTGGAAGAGATAAACTTGTCAGGATTGGTGCCTCTGGACTCACAATTTAAATTTAAAATCACAAATAAGGTGAGGTCAGATTCTAAATTGGGGTTCTGAAAATACCACTTGTAGAAAGTTGACATTTTCTTACTTTGGCCATTTGGTACCTGCTGCCTGACTCTGAATGCACGTCTGGTTGGCTGACAGCTGGACTTGTGCATTTCCTCTAGACAGCCACACACTGTCTTAGGTGTGACTGATGGGCTATCCTCAGCCTGATGGCCCATCCTTAGTTTGGGAGGGAGGAACAGACACTTACACTTCAATAGGTGGTGTCCTATCCCCACACAAAGGGCTGAATACCCTCCTATAGCGAGTCTGGAGCCAGGGCAGGAAGGCAGGACCTCTGTGCACATCAAAGACCTTTCTGTAATGTCTCCCCCACTTCAAAGGACCAAATGGGTATAAGTACCGGGCCCTTAACACCACCAACTCACATTTCAACTTCTACTTATTGAATTTTTATAGTTTTAGTTTTGTTTTACTTATTAAATTAAGCTCTATTTTTCTAACCTGCTGTGGATAATGTTTGTGGGGTGTTTTTCCCTATTTTACTGTTTGGAGTTTGCAAAAATACTGATTGTTCTCTGTCAAGCTATGAGAGGTAGAGCACAGGTTATATTAGGGTGTGTTTGTGATTTGGAAAGGGTGCATACCTGTGCCAGTCAGAAACTCAATTTCTAATAAAATGTTTGTTCTTTTCTTATGATGAGCTACATGCCACAATCCTGCAGCTTATGTAAATAAACAGTGTTTAAGTTACTAATTTAATGGTACTGTGTTTACTTACCTCGGAAGGATAAAGGGCAGGGATCCCTGTGCAATACGCAGGCACAATTTGTACGTCAACAAGACCATCTCAGCCTCTCATCCTTCATAGATTGATAAACAGGATATACTATGGTTGACTATGCACCAAATTCTGCTGTAGCAAATGTTAAATACAACAAAAGTTACCATATATCTGTTCAATGAAAAAATAAAAGTGTGAATGAAAGTTAAATTTAAAATGGATGCAGACTGTGAAACCTAAAAAAAAAAAAAAATCATAAGTATTGAAATTCATTGGTTAATGTGCTTACAAAAACACCATATTTCTAGACAAATGTCTTAGGGCCTGACTTACATGTTAGTAGTCATGTTCCTGTCATCAAGTTTTTGACTGAAAACTCCTCTGCCGCTGTGATGGTTCACCTGCCCTATTTAGATGTTGGTGGGAGCATAGGCAAAAGATTGATAATGGTCCGCCATCACTGCCAAGAATCACCATTGAGCCATAGGCTGCAGTGGCTAGCAATGAGACACTAGGCCCTTTTCCCACTGAGCCAATCATGATGTGCATTCCAGCCAACTCAACTGTGTCGGCTAAACCTCCACACCTGAGTTGGTGGATTAAGAGGGATAAAAGGACAAAACACATTTTTTTCAAGCTTTCCACATTTCCTGCCACCATGATCCTGCTCATACCAGTCCTGCTGTTGCTCCTGGCCCAGCTCCAAGATGAAAATTGGGGGTATGCTTACTATGGTTGGTGGTATTTGTGGGTGTTGGTATAGTGGTGGGTGTGTAGGTGGTGTGTGTGTGTTTGTGCCGTGCAGGGTGTGCTTGCTGTGGGGATGCTTGTGGTGGGGGGGGGGTGGTGTCTGCATGTGTGTCTGTGTTTTTTTGCCATGATAGTGTGAGGATGTACTGTTTGTGGATATTGTAGTAGATGCATGTAAATGTTTGAGTGCACTTGGGATAGGACTGGGTGGAGGGATTGGAATTGGGAAGAGGTGGGAGTCTGTGAAAGAGATTAGGGTGGGTAGGAGGCCAGACTCTAGAATGACCACTGTTGGCCAGACAGGGCACTGTGAATGCCATCCAGGTAAGCCAGCATCTGAGAGTTCTGGCTGACCAACCTCTGGATGACACTCAGAAATGGCCTACAGCGATCATCCTCAAAAAATCAACAGCCTCCTAATTGTGCATAGCCTGGGTCACCGGGGTAGAGGGCACTGCCTGCACTGAAGGTGATTCCACAACCTTTAACGGGCAACTGGGAGCAACAAGAATGAGTATGGAGCTCGAAAACTGAGTGGTGGATGATGACAGAGTTGCTCCAGGGTCCACCACCACTAGGGACTGAGCTTCATTGGAGGCATCTGAAAAAGATCATGAGTCACTGGTGGCCTCCGTGTCAGTACTGTCACCCTCCATGTCACTGGGTCCCTCAGTGTCTTTGGGGTCCACACCAGAGCCACAGTGGCCACCTTCCTCCCTACCGGCGTGCAGCTGACACCTTCACCTTCCCCATACGATGCTGAAAAAACAGTTACAACAGTTTGAGGGTATCCTTGCAAATACAATTGAACATGAACTTTGATCACACAGCATTTGTTCAAAGTCTAGAATTCCCCATCCCAGCTCATACATCATGTAAGCCTTTATCTCTTTACACCTTTAGTACCCCCCATGACAAAAGGGCACAAGTAAACACATAGGCCAATAGACATTTCTAACCCACTGCAGTACAGAGCTCAAATATATTCACAGTTCCAAAGGAGCCATCTGCTGGGCTTAACATTGACTTCTCATAATGGGATCCCACAACATCTATATGATGTAACCTTCCATCTGAAAATATCCCTTTAAGTCTTGAATTCCTCACCATCATTGATTTCCCATCTGAACACCAAAATGTTGTTTGGGGGATGTGTAGCTCTCTCATCAATGTGGACACATTCCTGTCTGTTGCAATTATGACAGTTTCCCATACAATTTCACTTTGTTTCACACACGCTGCCTTTCATGCACATTTCTGAAGGACTAAGGTTTCATGCAACCTGCTACTTTCCGCATGAACTGAGTAGAAATTGGCTGTACAAACAGGTTTCAAACAGGTTCCAAATTAGGAATGCTGCCACTGTACACAGGTTTCCAGACCGTATGGAGCAGTTAATCATCATTATTGTGTTATAGCACCAACTTACCAATGTCAAGTCTGATACATCAACTTCATCATAGGTGTGCAGTTTGCCATATCTCCAATAACAGGGCCTACATAACCTACTCAATTTGGTGGTGGAGAATCCCACCAGACCCAATCATTTAATGGGGCATGGTTGGTTCAGCTGTCTCGCATGACATAGAGAAAATGCAGGTAATCCTTGTTCGCATGCAGCCATGTGTCTGTTCAAAACAAATGTAGAGGCAACCTTCAGCACAAAGAAATTCACCAGACACAGCATCAGACACTGTCTGATTAACCTCCACTGCCAGAAATCCTCATGTGTGTTGGATGTGCGCCAACCATCATGTTGATGCCATACAACATTGCTGGAAATTAAAAAGGTTAAATAACAAAAAATATTTACAGACAATAACTTACCTCATTGATACTGCTGTTGGACCCTCAACTGACCATCAAGGTCTGGGTAGGTCACCGCTAGGATGCGGGCCATTAGAGGGTCAGGGTGCAGCACATCTGCTTGAATCATTCGGAGGACTGCCCGCACTAGCCTTCAGCAGGCTTGCATGTCAAGCGCAAAAGGTCCTCCCACCTCTTCCGACCATGCAGGCTACGTCAGTTATGGACCCCCAGGGCATGCACCTTCTTGGAAGGTACCTTTCAAATTTCCCATTTTTGATGGGAGTTGCCTGTATGGATGGTATAAAAGAACAAAAAGATTTGTTTTGCCTGTAGTGCTGTGACACAATTCCGTAGCATCGCTCACATGAGTTAACCAAACAGTATCTCCAACTTTTCCTTACACCATTTAGCAATTCCTAGGAAATACTGATTCGCAGTGTTTGTTTGAGCACCCTCAACACTGCCTAGGTCCTCATGTTACCATTTCAGGCCAAAACATCATCTAGGTCAGGGCCATGAAACAGTTTCTGTTGGGAGGCCCACTCCTGATTTTGCACAGACATTGTGAGCTACTACTACAGGCTAAACAACCTGTCCATTCCTTGCACATAAAACCATGCACAGCTACATTGTCTTCAGGCCTAAACTCGTAGGAGTCAGTAACAATGGTTTGCCTCACTTACAGTGACTAAGGGCAGTATGGAAGGGCAGCCAGGATTTGGGAGATGTTTGAACAGGTGTGAGTAGGAAAGGAACATACCTGTGTGTATAATTGAGACACGGTGGCATTTGCAGCAAATAAAATAAGTTACCCTATATGTTGCACCATGACAGGTATGAAACCATACAGAACACCCTATTCCACAATATGGACTGTAATCCCACCTGGCAGGACGGCATCAGACAACTCTACTACTCTACCATATTTTCTGCCACTGAACATCACTATCATTTTGATAATGGTTGTATGTTATCACTCATACTACTGGTACACTGTTGACTGGTCACTGGTAGTAAGGAGTCTGCAGTGTGTCTGATGAAACTGGAATTGTGAACTAGATGGACAGATATTACAGCTTCTCATTGCAGGGGATTTAATCATTTACATGCACAGAGATTTTTAGCAGTGGTGTAGGAGGCTGGCCCTTTATGTAGTGTGCAAAACTAGGCACACTGTACAGGGGGTCCAGACAACCATAGTAACCCATGCCCTGGACACAAAGTACCCATTTACTAGGGACTTATAGTGGTAGTTAAGGGTATATCCAATCGTGCCAATGCATCACAACAGTTTTAGGGAAAGCCTAGTAAACCTGGTTAGTGGGGACCCTGATCACTACATCTTCTAATCTACATCAAACATCAGACGAAAAGTGGGGGCTAACCATGTCATAAAGAGGCCTTTTCCCACTCAACCCCCGCCAAATAAAAGAGAATGAGACTAACCTTTCCCTAGTGAGTCTTCATCATCTAAGTGGAAGAACCTAGAAAGGACATCTGCAATGGCATGGGCAGTCCCAGGTCTGTGTCCTACTTGAAAGTCCACCCCCTGTAGGGAAATGGATCACCTAAGCAGTTTGGGGTTTTCAACCTTCATCTGTTGTAGCCATCTGACATGCCAGTGGTCAGTCTGAACTATGAAGTGAAAGCCAAACAGGTGTGGCCTCAGCTTCTTCATGGCCCATACCACAGCAAAGGCTTCCCTCTCTATGGCACTCCAATTTTGGTCCCAGTGAATAGTTCTTGCTTATAAAAACAACTGGCTGGTCATGTCCATCATCATTTTTCTGAGAAAGGAACGCTCCTATCCCCATTTCAGAAGCATCTGTTTGGACTATGAACTGCCTGGAGTAGTCTGGTGCTTGTAGGACTGGAGCAGAGCACATAGCTTCCTTCAGAGTGTCAAAGGCCTTTTGACAACTCACTTTCCAGTGAACCTTTTTGGGCATTTTATTGTGGATTAATTCTTTGAGGGGGCAACTATAGTGCCATAACCCTTCACAAATCTCCTATAGTACCCAGTCAAGCCAGGAATGTTCTGACTTGTGTCTGTGTTGTGGGAGCTTCCCAAGCCAGAATAGTCTAAATCTTGGGTTGGAGGGGTCATACATGGCCTCCACCAACCAGGTGGCCCAAGTAAACAACTTTCCCTTGCCCTGTCTAGCACTAAGTGGCCTTAATAATGAGGCCTACTTTTTTGCAAAGCCTCAAGAACCTTCCCTAGGTGGATCAGGTGATCATGCAAGGTAGAACTATAGACAGCTATGTCATCCAGATAAGCTGAACTAAACGTTTCCAGTCCAGCAAGGACTTGGTTCACCAACCTCCGGAAGGTGGCAGTGCATTCTTTAGTCCAAAGGGTATAACAGTGAACTGATACTGCCCACTAGGAGTAGAAAATGCTGACCTGTGTTTTGCTCCTGGGGCCAGGCCAATCTGTTATGTGAAAAGTACTCAGATATTTGGCTGCCCTTAATCTATCTATGAACTCATCAGCTCTTGGAATGGTGTGTGCATCAGTTTTTGTCACAGAGATGAGTCCCCACAGAACCTCATTTCCTTTTTCTCTCCTTTCTGTACTTGCCTAGCCCAGAGACTCTCAGAGGGTTCAATGACACCAAAATCCAGCATCTTTTTAACTTCTGCCTGTATATTCGCTCTGACATGGTCTGACTTTCTATAAAACTTGTTCGTGACAGGCAAGCTGTCACCAGTGTCCACATCATGGAAAACAGGGGCAGCTCCTCCACTAGAGTGGAGGAGCATCAGCACTCCCCCCCCCCCCGCAGCCAGCAGCAGGAGCTTCAAAACATTTATAGTAAAAACATAATAAACTCACTCCCCCTCACTGCACATGTGTGTTTGCCCGGCTGTCTCTGGCCGGCCAAACATACATGTGCAGTGTTCTCTCTCCAGCCCGGCACTGTGTTGCGAGGCTGGAGAGAGCATGCACAGACTCCCAGTCTGCCTGGGAGTGCCCTGGCTGGGCACTCCCAGCCAATCTTAACGCTACTCTGAGCAGCATCAGGATTGTCCACAGGGCAGTCTGTGCCTGCTGCGACGGAGCAGAGCATAGTAGATGGAGCAGCGCGGGTTAAAGGTAAGTTTTATTTTTATTATTGCTTTTTTAATTTTTTGGGGTTCCCCCCTACCCTTCCTACCATGCGCCGCCCTGCCCCACACCCCCCCTTTTCCCTTCCATGAGCCACACCTGAATGAAGATCATAAACACAAGTTTTTGGAACTAAAATTATTTGGGTGCGTCAAAAAAAGTTGTATTGTGAAATGCCATGTCCCAGCTCAAGAGTCACGACTGGCTTTTTCATTTCAAGTCACTTTACAATTAAAAAACACACTCTTATGAAGGAGGAAGGGTGGGAAGGACCAAAAATTAAAAAGGATGAAAGGAGGGGCTCTCCACCTATCCTACTCTATTGGGTCAAAATAGCCAATAATAGCTTGAAGACGAATAAAGCCACAAGAACAGATGCAGAGCCAGGGGATTCATATCGATCCTACACTCATTTTTGGTCACAGGTCATTGTTTTCAAGTGGGGCTAACAAAGCCTATGGAAGAGTGTTACTTAATCACCTACAGAGCTGGGCTGAAACAGGGGGATCCTGGGATGTGCACAGGCTGGTTTAGAACAAGGCTTGAGTACTATTAACCAACCCATGAAACTTTATACAAGGAGATAAAGTATGTAGCTATCATGAAAATGCTGCTTTATTTTACTTCTTTAGATCTCATGTCATCATTTGACCAGGTCAATAGGGAGAAATGATTGACAGCATTAGAGGGTGCAGGGGCAGATAGTGAATTCTTAGAGGCAACTAAAACTATGTACCAGTGAACAAATGCCAGAGCTCATTATGATGTGGGGTATGCATGGACTCCAGCAGAGTTGTGTGTAATCTCTGCTACTATTTGGCCTGTTCCTAAATGTGAAATTATATAGCCCGATTTGTATGTTGGCAAATGCATATTTAATCTCTCAGGGTGCTGGATTAAAGTACTCTGTCGCCCTGAGTCCCCATTCTTCGGCCTGAAGGGCACCTCTGGCATTGGCATCAATGCATTCAAAGTTTGTCAGCATGACAGAGCCTCATGGCCTACTGTCAAAGTTTTTTTCCTAAACAAAAACCCAAAAGTGAGATTCTGTATAGGAAAATGAAAAATACATAAAAGTCCCATCCCTCCCCAACACTAGGGGAGTTTACTGTCATGGCTAGGGTTGCATTTTGTAGTTTTCACTAACCCTTGCCACCAGGTTTTTGTCTGGCAGTGAGGGGCAGTGAAAACTGGCCATGTGTTCACTCACTTTAAATTGAGTTGACCTACAGGACACATAGCCAAACCTTCGATGGCACTTACACAATCAGGCTTTTTGAGGTTTATGTCATTGGTGGAGACACAGTAATCTCTGCCGTCAACATAATGAAGGTCTGCCCATCTCTAAATAAGGTGGGTGGACCTTCATTTGGTGGAGAGGGTACTCCACAGTTGCGATGTAGCGTGGTGCTGTTATCTGTGAGTACAGCACCAGGGGTCTCCATCTAGAGGTTAGATATGTTAAAAGGCAGTATGGAACCCTGGTGTACTCCTCAGGTAATAGGGATCTTTTGGCCCTGGGGGTGACTATGTGAACAAACTTGTGTTGATTGTAAAGTTAGGATGCATGGCAGCAGACATTCCCATTGAGTAGCATTAAAGACTCCAGGGTGTGGATGAGGGTTTAATGATCAACTGTGTCAAAGGCAACTGAAAGGCCCAGAAATCTCAAAAGGAAGCAAGGTCAGACAGGTCTTTTATCCACTCTGCATGGAGACTGGAGCCTCTCTCTCTTTCCCCAGCTTCCCGGGTTTAACTGTAGCAGGCACCTAGGGTGTTCTAGAGAGAGAGTAAATGAGGGAGGAAAGGTGAAGGAAGCAAGAAGCGATCTGAGAGGGAGAAGAGAGAGAGAAAAGAAGGAGAAAGAGAATGGATGTATGTTTGAAGAGAGGTGGCACAAGGAGATGAAGGGACAGGGGCTGGTATGAATATTTTTACCAGGCTGTGTTTGGTTCCCCAGTCCAGCCCAGAAAGTATTGGGTAATCTTCATCTCTTGTTGTGAGGGTGTCATCTATGATGAGTAAGGTAGCAGCCCTTCTGCATCATCATGAACTGAAGCAAACTTGCTGGTCATGCAGGACATGGTTAACATTGATGCAATCTTGAAGTTTTCATCTCATGATCCTGCTGATGAAGGGTAGGTGAGTGATCGGGTGGTAATTCGTGAGGCTATGAGGATATAATGTATGTTTCCTTAGGAGTGTAAGGATCTGGCCTGTTTGAGATCTTTTGTGAAGATGCTTTGAACAAGGGAGGCATTGGTGAAGGTGAATATAGGTGAGATACCTTTCCCAGAGTTTGATGAAAGCCGAGACATCATCTTCATAGGAAGTGGCTTTAAAGAATGTATGTTGGCAAGATCTGTAAGAAACACAGCTTTAAAAAATGGGCCCTGTGAGATTCTATGTGAAATGGTGGTCATAAGAAGAGATGCAAGGTTGTGTTGTCTGTGTACTGTCAGATCTCTTTTATTTTTTCACTGAAGAATAGGTTTTACACTTGCCTGGGGAGAGTGGGATTTATAGATCAGGTAGGGGTTGATGCAGTGCTTGATTGTTTTCCTTCTGCTGGTGGTTTTATTGAAGGTATTATATAGGAAACTGGGTTATTGCTTGGGGTGAAACACAATCACAACCCTGAAAGTCACTAAAGTAGCCTGAGCACAACCCCCTGGTAGATATGGCCCAAAGCAGATAGACTTAATTTACAGCAAAGCGTAGAGTATTAATGCAGTGTGCAGCATAGTAAGAAAGTAAAAAAAACAAGCAATAAAAACACCAAACCACATTAGAAAACATAGAGTAAAATGTAATAAACAAATCACAAAAATGACAAATATCCATTAAGGGGAGTCACAGATATGAATTTGTAAAGTTTTAAAAGCAAATTGAAAAGTTTGAAATGCAATTGTTGAAGTAGACAGGGATCTAGTCATACTGGAGTCTGATCCGATGGAGTGCGGGCCGGAAACACCAATTAGGTTATTCCTGGTCAAAGATGATTACTTCTGACTTAGATTTGTAAGTTCCACAAGAGGATGATGGACTGAGTGCTTAAACTTTTCAAACACTCACCCCCAGTCACAGATCTGGGTTGAATACATTGTTCTGTTGCTCACCATGGCATCTCAATCTGGACCCAGCCATACGCAAATCAGTCTTGGCCCTACTCCCCATGGGAATAGTCCAGTCTGAGAGGCCAGGTCTTCCCTGCAATGTGCGCAGACAAATCCAAGAGGCCAATGGCATTCTGCCAGGCTAAACCTGGGCTGTGAGGGTCAGGGTGTGATCCTAGTATCCTCTCACATCTAATGCTAAAATCCACTTTAAAACCTGCACTGTACTAACAAAAAATCCGCAGACAGAAAGCTGATAGAACAAAAGCAGTGTCCTTCAGCAAACAGACAAGGGATCCACAAGAATTCTCTTGGTATCCTGTTCTCTGTTTTTCAAGTGTGTCCCAAGTGTATATGTGTCTCAACAGACCTGTCAAGCAAAACTTGACACTGTGCTGTCAAAAGGAAGCCCGTTGCTCCTAACCAGCATATTCTACTTAGTCACTGGTGCCCATTCATCTCAGCCTATTGTTTGCTCCTTTGAAGCATTTAACAGCTCATTCACACATATTCAAGACTGAGCAAAGGCTGGTGGAAGCAGGAGAGCTTTTGCAAAATAGCCTTAAGCCCGGGAAAATGTAATTTTCTAAATGTTACTGTTCCTTAACTTGTATTAAAATCTGACTTCACCAATGAATTGGATGTTTAATACATATTACAAATAGTTGTCTTATTATTTTCTTTGCTGGTTCCTTTCGTTGTGTTAGTAGCATTATTATTTTAATCTGAACTTTGGTTTTCTACCTAGGACAACTAGCCCTGCCACATTGAAAATAGCTTTTGGGCTATGTCTTTTAGGGACACAGAAACAGGTCACGCTATAGGTTTACAATACAGCAGTTCGGCTATACAGGATAGGCCTGGAACCTTGTTTGCATTGCTACTGTAGTGGATAGCACAATAGATGCTCCTGTCCACAAGTGACATTTCAACTTCCAGGTCCTAGGTTCACTATCTACACCATATCGTAGAGATGAATGGGGAAGTTAAACGGTCCAGTTGGGAATAATCTAATTTAGGCAGGTTTAAAAGGGAAGGAAAGACACTTTACTACTGGTTAGCTGAGATAAAATGCTCAGAGAAATAAAATCAGCAAAATGTAGATTCAGGAAATGCCGAACAGTATATGGTGACCGCTCAGGCATTGCAGGTTTCCTTCATTTTGGTAAAGTACTTTGTGTTGGCATAGTTGTAGCGTGAATTAAGGGAGGGAAAAATGGTTGACTGTCTGCATTTACAAATCAGTGGGTGGCATCTTCTAGAGTAGTATGTCTTGGAAGGTCATTGGAAAGTACTTTGGAGCCATGGGTTTAATGTGATTTGTGGCACATTTCAATGGATGCACCCAGAGTGCATACACAACCACAACAACACCCATGGCCTTACATTGCTACCCCCCCCCAAATATGTTGTGTTTTGAAATAGACCAATATATGTACCAGTAGAAAACTCTTGTTCCTCTCATTGGTATAGTGATACTAAAATTTCTTGTCCAACAAGTATTGCAATCTTTCAGTGTCAAAGGTGAAGTCCAAACTCTGTTTCTTTTAGAGTCTTGCTGTAAAAACAGTCCTCAACAACAGGTTTTGTTTTTTTGTTCAGAAAGATGGAATGGTAGACTAAGCTGGACTAAAGTCTATTGCCATTAGCATCCAACATTATTACTAAATATAGAATAATTTATAGTACACTATCTCAGACCTTTCAGCTTAATGCTGAGAAGGGACATTTTAAAGAGTTTACTTTTGTAAAAAACTATTTTGGATTATTCAAGGCAAACAGTACACACTACTTCACTAAATGTTTGCTTATAATTTAAATATGTTAATCACTTTCTCAATATTTCTTAATGTTCTAGGTCCAGCGTACCAAAGACTATTATTGAAAATGCTTTTCTCTTGCATTGCTAAGTAAGGAAGTAGAAATCTGAATAGCCCTAAATGGAGCTATGGAATTAAGGAAGCTGTTTTCGTATTTAAGGTTATACTTTAAGGAGGAACAGTATTTGGGCTTCAGGGAGGAACTCAGATCCATCAATTCCACCCTGGGCACCTTCGTAGGGGTGCTGAAGGAAGTCCTCAACACCAGGAGGGACACTGAGGCACAACAAGGGGCCCCTGACACTAGCCTGGATGATGAACTGCCCACCACCTCCGCCGGCGCTAGTGGACAGGAGTCACCGCCACAGGACCACCACACCAGCACCCCACCCCCTGCAGATGGAGAACCACCCCACAAACGGTCCCTGAGATCCAGGACAAAGACAGAGAACGATGCCAAGACCCCCGCCAAGAAATGAGACTACCCTGATTGTCATCCTTTTGTCCCACCTTGTCACCCTGTACATCTTCAAACTGCCCCAGCTCCACTTCCTATGCCCCTTTGGACAATGCACCTGTGATACTAATAGACTGGACTCTGCCATGGACATTCCTCCACCATCACCCCTCACCATTTAACAACCCCCTCCAATATTGAGCACTTAAATAAACATCCTTAAAGCACAAAACAATCTGGAGTCTGTCTGTGATTTCGAATTAGTGTATTAGCAATTACAGTGAGAAAATGCTCTTTCAATGATAATGTCAACATCCCTATGTCACACAGCTCTAGTCCATGAGGAAACAAAGCAGATGTTACACAGTGGGACCCACATCTGTGAAATTGTAAGAGAAAGTGACAACTCAGTGACCATACACTGGGTAAAAAGTACAGACAGTAGAGAGGTAGTAGTGTTAAAGTACATGTAGTAGGCAGGTTTGTCTTCTTACCTGTGTCTCACTGGAAGTATTGCAGGATCACAGAGTTCCTGTTGTCGATGTCTTCTTCTGCTTCCTCGTCTTCACTGGCCACAGGCTCCACAGCTGCCACAACACCTCCATCTGGACCATCCTCCTGCAGAAAAGGCACCTGTCGTCGCAAAGCCAAGTTGTGAAGCATACAGCAGGTCACGATGATCTGGCACACCTTCTTTGGTGAGTAGAATAGGGAACCACCTGTCATATGGAGGCACCAGAACCTGGCCTTCAGGAGGCTGAAGGTCCGTTCTAGAATCCTCCTAGTTCGCCCATGGGCCTCATTGTAGCGTTCCTCTGCCCTTGTCCTGGGATTCCTCTCTGGGGTCAATAGCCATGACAGGGTGGGGTAACCAGAGTCACCTGCAAATGGCGAGGGACAACTGTTAGACACACACTAACAGGTAGGGATATCCCCAGACCCAGAGAACTATTCCCACTGATTTGGTTCCAGGTGCTCACCTAGTAGCCACACACAGGGGCATATTTATACTCCGTTTGCGCCGGAATTGCGTTGTTTTTTTTTACGCAATTCCGACGCAAAACTAACTCCATATTTATACTTTGGCCTTAGACGCGTCTAGCGCCAAAGTCCATGGAGTTAGCGTGGACACCTACTTTGCGTTAATTATATGCAAGGTAGGCGTTCCCGTCTAAAAAATCGACTCCGAGGCATGTGCGTCGGATTTATACTCCCAGGCAAAATTCACGCCCGGGAGTGGGTGGGTCAAAAAAAATGACGTACGGCCGCTTTTGCGCCGTTTTTTAGTGCCTGCAAAAGCAGGCGTTAAGGGACCTGTGGGATCTGAAGGAGCCCAGAGGTGCCCTCCCATGCCCCCAGAGACCCCCCCTGTCACCCTTGCCCACCCCAGGAGGACACCCAAGGCTGGAGGGACCCATCCCAGGGACATTAAGGTAAGTGTTTTTTTTTATTTTTTTTTGTGGCATAGGGGGGCCTGATTTGTGCCCCCCTACATGCCACTATGCCCAATGACCATGCCCAGGGGACAGAAGTCCCCTGGGCATGGCCATTGGGCAAGGGGGCATGACTCCTGTCTTTGCTAAGACAGGAGTCATTTCTATGGGGGTTGGGAGTGAAAAAAAATGGCGCAAATCGGGTTGAGGCGAAAAAATTTCCTCAACCTGACTTGCCCCATTTCTTGACGCCCAAGCCCCATATCCCCCTACGCCGGCGCTGCCTGGAGTACGTCGTTTTTTTTAACGCACACCAGACGGCGCTGGCGGCTAACGCCAGCTAACGTCATTCGATAAATACGGCGACCGCATGGCGCTTCAGAATGCCATTAGCCGGCGCTAATTTGTTTGACGCAAAACTGCGTTAGCGCAGTTTTGCGTCAAAAAGTATAAATATGGGCCACAGTGCCTCTGTAGTTGCCCCATCACATAAGGGATGCTGCAATTCCGCAGGATATAAGCGTCATGCACTGAGCCAGGGAATTTGGCATTAACATGGGAGATGTACTAGTCGGCCAAACACACCATCTGCACATTCATCGAATGGTAACTCTTCCGGTTTCTGCACACCGGTTCACTCCTGTGGGGGGGACCAAGGCCACATGTGTCCCATCAATGGTACCTATGATGTTGGGGATATGTCCCAGGGCATAGAAGTCACCTTTCACTGTAGGCAAATCCTCCACCCGAGGGAAAACGATGTAGCTCCGCATGTGTTTCAGCAGGGCAACACTCTGGATAACACGTTGGAAAACATAGGCTGGGACATCCCTGATGCTATGGCCACTGTTGTTTGAAATGACCCACTTGCAAGGAAATGGAGTACTGACAGTACCTGCACTTGAGGGGGATCCCTGTGGGATGGCGGATAGCTGACATCAGGTCTGGCTCCAACTGGGCACACAGTTCCAGGATTGTGGCACGATCAAGCCTGTAGGTGATGATTATATGTCTTTCCTCCATTATCGACAGGTCCACCAGTGGTCTGTACACCAGAGTATGCTGCCATATCCTCACTTGTTCCAGCGGACGGTGCCTATGCAGGACAACAGCGAGCACAGAGTCAACCAACTCAGAGGTACGTGAACACAGCTTACTCTATTCATAACCCGAAATTTGCCTGTATGAGTGTTGAGACAAGGCCTAGGTATGTGTGACGCAGTTAAAAATAAAGCCATGGGAGGCCCCTGAAATGGTGGCTGCCTGACCTGTAAAGTGGGACAATGGGATATGAGGTAACTGTGCTGGCGTTGTACACCGTCGCAGTAGGCGGTCGAAGACCGCAGCGTCATTTTGCCTTGGTTAACATTGGGCCCTATGGACAATGTATGCCGGCGTTG
This sequence comes from Pleurodeles waltl, assembly GCF_031143425.1. Classification (NCBI taxonomy): domain Eukaryota; kingdom Metazoa; phylum Chordata; class Amphibia; order Caudata; family Salamandridae; genus Pleurodeles; species Pleurodeles waltl. Next base: position 1,972,829 of record NC_090437.1, on the reverse strand, counting down.
ACGGTACGCACCGCCGTGGACGTGACCACCATTTTCTATCAGTTCAATCACTCGATAACTGATCTTCTACAGGAGAGGACCTACACTGCAAGTGCTGCTGTGACCTCAGTCTGGAAGAGACAATGGCTCGTGCGTCTGGGGAAAGGGCCCCTGCCTTCAGCACGGAGGAGTTGGAGAAACTCGTGGATGGGGTCGTCCCCCAGTACACGCTACTCTACGGTCCTCCAGACAAACAGGTAAGTACACTGTGAGCATGCTGTATGGGCAATGCCTGTGTGGAGTGGGTTGGATGAAAGATAGTGGGGGGGAGAATGAGGCGTGCAGGAAACAACGGTGAGTGCATGTGCCACATGGCAAGGGTAGGGATGTGGGCCATGACTGTGACGGTGCAGTTGGTAATAACTTTCCTTTTTCCCCTGTACAATTCCTGTAGGTCAGCGCTCACCAGAAGAAGGATGTTTGGCGTGGCATCACCAAGGACGTCCGGACTCTGGGGGTCTACCACAGACGGAGCACCCTCTGCCATAAAAGATGGGAGGACATTCGCTGCTGGAGCAAGAAGACGGCGGAGGCCCAGCTGGGGATGGGGTGCCCGTCGCACCATGGCCCCCCTGATGTTCAGGATCCTGCCGGTGGCGTATCCGGAGTTGGATGGGCACTTGAGGGCATCACAGCAGCAACAAGGGGGTGAGTACACGCTCATTCTGCTGATTCAGCGCACAGTGGAGGTGTCTGGGTGGGGGAGGTCGGCTGTGAGTTCCTCTAGGCCAGGGCAAGTGGGCTAGTTAAGTCCCCTTTTTCAGGCAGACCCTGTGGCACCCCACCCCACCTGGGTACAGTGCCAACTACACCTAGTCAGGCTCCTGTGACATCCATGTGTGCAGATATCGGCCATAGCCTTGTAGGCCATGTCCCAGGTATTGAATAGTGGACCCCAAGTGCGCGGCGTAGTGCAGAGGGCTTCTGTGTCTGTCGTGTCCCCCAACGGTAGCGGTAATGCATGCACTCAACATGTCTTTCTTCTGTCTTCCCCCCTCTTTTTGTGGTCTCCCTTTACTTGTGTGCATTAGCATCATCAGGCGGAGGAGCAGTGGCACCGGAGCCGGAGGGAGCTGCATCCCACATGGCCCTGAAGGGGGAGACTACGGACTCCGATTTCACCAGTGGGATGGAGGGTGAGGGGAGCTCCATGGCGGGGACAAGAGCTGACACCAGTGATACGGAAAAGTCCTCTGATGGGAGCTCCCTTGCAGTGGCGGGCCCATCTGTGCCCCCTGTATGTACAGGTATAGCTGCCACCAACCCCTCCAGCACCTCCCTCCCAGCAGCCCCTCAGCCTTTGCCCCGTGCCCGCTTATCCAGGAGGGTGGGCATCACCTTCGCCCCAGGCACCTCATGCCCTGCCCCAGTCACCCCTGCTGCCCTCAGTTAGGAGGCCATTGACCTCCTCAGGTCCCTCAGTGTTGGGCAGTCTACCATTTTGAATGCCATCCATGGTGTAAAGAGGCAGTTGCAGCAAACCAATGCATTCCTGGAGGGCATTCATTCTGGTCAGGCAGCCCTTCGGCGAGCTTTTCAGACTCTGGCCTCAGCACTGATGTCAGCCATTGTCCCTGTCTCTAGCCTCCCCCCTCCAACTTCCTCCAGCCAGACCCACACCCCTGTACCTCAGCCTATCCCAAGCACACCATCAGACCAGCATGCAAACACCTCAACATACAAAGGAAGCTCTGGCAAACATAAGCATCACACATCCCACAGGCACTCATGCAAGCATCACACACATGGAGACATACCAAAATCCACTGCCTCCACTGTGTCCCCCTCCTCCTCGTCTCCACTCACACCTGCATGCACTACATCTTCAGCCACTACTTCCATCATCAGCACACCCACCACCACACCCCGCTCACGTGCAGTCACCACCCCCACTACCATTCACACATCCCCTGTGTCCTCTCCCAGTGTGTCTGTGAGCCCACCTCTCAAGGTATACAAATGCAGCCACACACCCACCCAACAGCCATCCACCTCACAACAGCCTTCAGCCCATGCACCTTCACCCAAAGTCACCAAACGTACACCTCCTACGACCACTACCTCTTCCTCCACTCCCAAACCCCCTCCATCTACCTGTCCCAGTGTTCCTAAGAAACTTTTCCTGGCCAGCCTTGACCTCTTTCCCTCACCTCCCCCACCCTGTCAGCCTCCTAGGGCCCGTCTCTCCAGGTCCCAACCTAGCACCTCAGCCACAACATCGGCGGGACCAGTGGTGCCAGTAGTCACCGGATTATGGAGTGCAGCAGGGCAGCCAGTGTTGCAAGGAGCCACAGCACGGACAGTCCCCCACCTGTCAAGCATAAAAAATTGGCCACTGCCCATCAGGAGAGGGGGAAGACACCAGCCACCAAAGCCGCTCCCAGGGGTACAGGTGGGAGTGTGGAGTCAGCTGCGACACCTTCCAAGGTGGGGAAGGGGCACAAGAGAACCAGCAAGTCTGGGAAGATCAGCACGGCGGAGAAGACCGCCATCAGTCCCGCTGCCAAGGAGCCGACCGCCAGCAGCCCCACTGCCCCAGACAGGACCGCCAGCAGCAGCCACCAGCAGCCCCACTGCCCCAGACAGGACCGCCAGCAGCAGCCCCGCTGCCAAGGAGCCGACCGCCAGCAGCCCCATTGCCCCAGACAGGACCGCCAGCAGCAGCCCCGCTGTCAAGGAGCCGACCGCCAGCAGCCCCACTGCCCCAGACAGGACCGCCAGCAGCAGCCCCGCTGCCAAGGAGCCGACAGCCAGCAGCCCCACTGCCCCAGACAGGACCACCAGCAGCAGCCCCGCTGCCAAGGAGCCGGCCAGCAGCAGCCCCGCTGCCCAAGACAGGACCTCCAGCAGCAGCCCGCTGCCCAAGACAGGACCGCCAGCAGCAGCCCCGCTGCCCAAGACAGGACCACCAGCAGCTGAACCGCTGCCAAGGACACCGCCGCCACAAGCACTGCTGCCAAGGACACCGCCGCAACAAGCACCACTGCCAAAGATACACAGCCACCAAAAGCACCGCTGTCAAAGACAACACCTCCACAAGCACCGCTGCCAAGGACACCGCCGCAACAAGCACCGCTGCCAAAGACACCGCCGCCACAAGCACCGCTGCCAAAGACACCACCGCAATAAGCACCTCTGCCAAAGACACAGGCGCCACAAGCACCACTGCCAAAGACACCGCGGACACCGCCGCCACAAGCACTGCTGCCAAGGACACTGCCGGAACAAGCACCGCTGCCAAAGACACCACCGCCACAAGCACCACTGCCAAGGACACCGCCGCAACAAGCACCGCAGGCCCGTGAGCGCCAAAAGCTCTGACGCTACTGATGCCGCCATGAGCACGATGAAGCACTCTGGGCCCAATGCCCCCTCCAGAACCAGTGGAGAGATACATCCACTACCTCAGTCCTTGGCAGGATGAAGCACTCTGGGCACAAGGCCCCCTCCAGAACCAGTGGAGAAAGACATCCACTACCTCAGTCCTTGGCAGGATGCAGCACTCTGGGCACAAGGCCCCCTCCAGAACCAGTGGAGAAAGACATCCACTACCTCTGTCCTTGGCAGGATGAAGCACTCTGGGCACAAGGCCCCCTCCATAACCAGTGGAGAAAGACATCCACTACCGCAGTCCTTGGCAGGATGAAGCACTCTGGGAACAAGGTCCCCTCCAGAACCAGTGGAGAAAGACATCCACTACCTCAGTCCTTGGCAGGATGCAGCACTCTGGGCACAAGGCCCCCTCCAGAACCAGTGGAGAAAGACATCCACTACCTCAGTCCTTGGCAGGATGAAGCACTCTGGGCACAAGGCCCCCTCCAGAACCAGTGGAGATTCATATCCACTACCTCAGTCCTTGGCAGGATGAAGCACTCTGGGCACAAGGCCCCCTCCAGAACCAGTGGAGAAGGACATCCACTACCTCAGACCTTGGCAGGATGAAGCACTCTGGGCACAAGGCCCCCTCCAGAACCAGTGGAGACTGTTATCCACTTGAGAGACTGTGGCTTTGCACTCCCCAGGATTAAGCAGTGGGCAAACCACCCACTGTAGAGACTTGAGAGACTGTGGCTTTGCACTCCCCAGGATTGAACAGCAGGCAAACCACCCACTGTGGAGACTTGAGAGACTGTGGCTTTGCACTCCCCAGGATTGAACAGTGGACATGGGGCCCCCTCGTGGATTTGGCATCGTGCACTCAACCGGCTGAGGTGCCCACCCTTTCCCTTCCCCCTGAGGTGCCTGTTTTATTTCTATCTGATGCCCTGGAGTGTTCTCTACGTCTTGTTCGGGTATCTTGTGTGGGCCTCGCCCATGCATTTTGGGCCCAGTGGTCCACGGACTTTAATGGTGGAATACCTTGGACTAATACTATTGGTGTATATATTTGTTAATAGTGTATGTATATTTTTTGAATACTGAATTTTAATATATTACAATCGTTCACCTCATTTGCTTTTGTCTTTGCATTCTTCCGAGGGGGTTGGGGGGTGTAACTATAATGTATCATGCTGTATTAGTGTGTGTGTTGTTGTGGGTGAGGGTGGGGGTGGTAGTGTTGCGTGTTGCGTGTGTGTGTCACTGTTTTTTCCCTCCCCCCTCCCTTGTGTCGTAGGTGCAGTACTCACCGTGGTATTCGCTTCGGTGTCGTGCTCCTGGTAGAGAAGCAGGAAGATAAAGGCTGGAAAAATGTGGAGCTGTGGTTCCATAGCGTCCTGGTTCCTCGTGGGGTGTGCAGAGGTGAGCGTTTTCCCTTCGAAGTCCTGTTTCCACCGTGTTTGTGTTTGCGGTGAATCCACCCCGGAAAAGGTGGCGGATTGGTAGGTTGTAATTCTGTGGGCGGTACATTGTCCTCCGCCTGTCTGTTGGCGGTGACTGCCGCTGTGTTTGTTTGTACCGCCGGGCGGTCGGAGTGTTAAAGTGGCTGTCTATGTTGGCGGTTTCCACCATGGTCGTGATTCCATTTTTTTTACCGCCGACCTGTTGGAGGTCTTACAGCCGCTTTAACACCGACCGCCAGGTTTGTAATGACCACCTTACTTTTTTTTTAAAACTTTGAGGGAGCTACACAGATGACCCCATGCTGGATTTAGAACTGTGTCTACTTTTCAGAAACATTTAGGGCCATATTTATACTTTTTTACTTTTTGACGCAAAACTGCGCTAACGCAGTTTTGCGTCAAAAAAATTAGCGACGGCTAACGCCATTCTGAAGCGCCATGCGGGCGCCGTATTTAATCAATGACGTTAGCCGGCGTTAGCTGCCGGCGCTGCCTGGTGTGTGTGGAAAAAAACGACATACACCAGGCAGCGCCGGCGTAGGGGGATATGGAGCTTGGGCGTCAAAAAATGGGGCAAGTCAGGCTGAGGCAAATTTTTCGCCTCAACCCGATTTGCGCCATTTTTTCCGACTCCCAACCCCCATAGAAATGACTCCTGTCTTAGCAAAGACAGGAGTCATGCCCCCTTGCCCAATGGCCATGCCCAGGGGACTTCTGTCCCCTGGGCATGGTCATTGGGCATAGTGGCATGTAGGGGGGCACAAATCAGGCCCCCCTATGCCACAAAAAAAAAAAAAAAAATGACTTACCTGAACTTACCTTAATGTCCCTGGGATGGGTCCCTCCAGCCTTGGGTGTCCTCCTGGGGTGGGCAAGGGTGACAGGGGGTGTCCCTGGGGGCATGGGAGGGCACCTCTGGGCTCCTTCAGAGCCCACAGGTCCCTTAACGCCTGCCTTTTCCAGGCGCTAAAAAACTGCGCAAAAGCGGCCGTATGTCATTTTTTTTGACCCGCCCACTCCCGGGCGTGAATTTTGCCCGGGAGTGTAAATACGGCGCACATGCCTCGGAGTAAATTTTTTAGACGGGAACGCCTACCTTGCATCTCATTTACTCAAACTAGGTGTCCACGCTAAAAAATGACGCAAACTCCATGGACTTTGGCGCTAGACGCGTCTAACGCCAAAGTATAAATATGGAGTTAGTTTTGCGTCGGAATTGCGTCAAAAAAAACGACGCAATTCCGGCGCAAACAGAGTATAAATATGCCCCTTAGCTTTTTTGGATCATCCATAGGTTTCACAATGGTTTGCACCAGAAACTGGAGGTAGAATGAAAGCACAAAAAATAGGAAAACTCAGCTACCGCTGAAAAATGCCAAAGCTGTGGTAAAAAAAAGTAGTGTTTATTGATTCCGCTCTGCATGTTTCTGAAAGTTGAAAAAATGGTTACTTTAGCACATCAATCCATTGATTGATGCCATTTTTATGAAAAAGAAAAAGAGAAGACACTTATCTAAGAGCACTTTTTCCTATTAAAAACAAAAACTCAGAATGTAGGTATTGTTAGTCTTGGCAGCTTTTTGGCAAGTCTCCCCTGTCTTTTTACCTTCTGACCTCATGTTTTTATGGAATATTGGAATCTGTTTCTGCTGGTTTATTGTCTCTGCTCACTTTACCACTGCTAATCAGTGCTATAGTGCAAGTTCTCCCTATATAAATGGTATTGCTGATTGGTTTATCCATGATTGGCATATCTGATTTACTGGTAAGTCCCGAGTAAAGTGCACCAGAGGTGCCCAGGGCCTGTAAATCAAATGCTGCTAGTGATCCTGCAACACTGATTGAGCCACCCACACAAGAAGCCCTGTAAACATGTCTCAGACCTGTCACTGCAGTGTCTGTGTGTGCAGTCTTGTACTACCAATTCGACCTGGCAAATGTGCCCACTTGTAAGGCACTCCTAAGGTAGTCCCTAGGTACCCCCATCGGCGGAATGCAGTGTATTTAGAAGGTAGAACATTTGCTGGTATGTTTTACATGTCCAAATAGTGAAATACAGCCAAACACGGTTTTCACTGTTGCAAGGCTTATCTCTCTCATAGATTAACATGAGGGCTGCCTTTAAATAACTTAAGTGCAATTTCCCTTTGAGAGCAGATAGAAATATGGAGTTAGGGATCCTTGAGCTCACAATTTAAAAATACATATTTTAGTGAAGTTGGTTATTAGCTTGTCAATTTGAAAATGCCACTTTTAGAAAGTGGGCATTTTCTTGCTTAAATCATTCTGTGCCTCTGCCTGCCTGTGTATTCCATGTCTGGGTCAGGCTGACAGTTGGGCTGTTGTGGATCCTCTGTAGACAGTGACTCAAAGGGAGCTGAGGTATAGCCTGCATATCCTGATGGGCCATCTGGGCTAGAGTGGAGGGAGAAGTGGTTACTTACACCTGAAAGGGCTGCACCTGCCCTCACACAGTGCAGTCTCCGACCCCCTGGTGCTAGGCCTGGCAAAGCAGGATCTGTCAACAACACAGACTTTCCTTTGAAGTTGGGCAACTTTAAAGGCAGAAATGGGTATATGTAGTGGATCCAAAAGCCCAGACTTGTAGAACCTTTCTGGATCAAGAGGAACCTCTGCCAAGGAGATGAGCTGAAGAGCTGGAGGAGGAGCACCGCCCCTTTGCTGTGTTGCTTTGCTGGGTTGGCCTGCAGTTGCTGCTTCTGCTTTAAAAGAGAACAAAGGGTGAACATTGCTGTGTATCCTGCTTGAGAGAGTTCTCTAAGGGCTCGGAGTAGAGCTTGCCTCCTGTTGGAAGTCTCAAGGATACCAAAGACTTCAGTTTCATCTGCCTACAGCTCTAGGAACTGTGTGTGTTGTGCTGTTTAGGAAGAAAAACCTATGCGGTACCACCAACAACACCACTGGTCTGCACAATGACCTGCCAACGCCGCACAGAGCCCCACCGCCCTGCTTCACACCACAGTCCTGGTCTCACTGATGCCACCATCTAATGCTGCCAATGGGCAGCTGCTTGCACCGTGACCTGGGGCCCCACATTCCAGCATCGCCTTGCTCACACCACAGCCTTAGCATCCCCGACAACGCCACTCCTGCTGACATCAGCAGCGCTGCCTGCACTGTAGCCTGTGGACACCGCTCGTGAGGTACATAAAGCACCATCCCTTCCTGCACCGCAGCCTCGGTCCACTGACGCTAGCACAGTCAACTCCAGTATCCCTGCCTGTACCAAGACCCGTGGATGCCACACGGACCCCGTCCTGTGCCGCACCGCTGACTTGGGCCTGCCAACAACAGTGCTTCAGCAATGACGACGCCACTGCCTGCACTGTGACCTGGTGACACCACACGTTTTATTGCCCCACTTCACACCGCAGCCCTGGTCTCACCAACACCAATGGACACTGTCACTGAGCCGCTGCCTGCACCGTGACATGTGGGTACCGCATGTCGCATCATCCAGCTTCACACCGCAGCCATGACACCACCCACGCCAGCGCTCATTGTGCATCAGCCCGGAGTTTGATCTGCAACATGTGTGACTTCAAGGGCCTGATGACCCCCACACCGACCTCCGGAACCAACACCGCAACACCAGCGACGCCGCTCTCTGGATCTCATTGCGAGAATCACGATGCCCTGCAATTCCAAAGGTCTTCCCGACAGCGTAGCTGGCCTGCAATACCGCGGCCAGCCTGAGCTGTTGGTTTTGGTAATTCTTGCAAAATGTGTATGTTATATATTGTATGTTGGATTTTTGTCATATTTATTCTTGTTTTATATAGATAAATATTGGCTACTTTTCTAAAACCATTGTAGTGCCCTTTTGTAGTGTTTTTCACTTGTTACTATGTGTTATGTGCAAATGCTTTACACAATGCTTCTGAGATAAGCATGACTGCTCATGCCAAGTTACCAAGGTGGTGAGCAGGGGTTATCTGAATGAGTATCTCCATTATGCTGACTAGAGTGACGGTCCTTACTTGGACCGTGCAAACCGACAGCCAACTAGAGACCCCATTTCTAACAGGTATATTTTGTCTGTTGCACGATCCCTTCCAGGGTGGCCACAAACCCTGGATACCTTTGGTGGAAAAAGGAGAACACAAATTTTGCAAGAATAGCTTACGTGGACAAAACGTTATGAAAGCCTAAGCACAAACTAACCCAACGACCCCAAAAAAAACTTAGCACTGAGGGGAAAGGCCTAGCAGTGAAAGGGTTAATGAAGTTACGTTTATTGCATTATAATATGTTCCAATACAAATTGTACTTTTCATGTCAGGTGATCCAGGCTTAAGACTTCACCATACTAAAGCACACATAATGAAGAAAAGAAGATATCTAGGCCTTCATTATGACCCTGGCATGAAAAGGCCAGCGGAAAGGCAGAGACGGGGCTGGCCCACCGTCAGCACAGTCAGAATGCGCACTGTTTGCAATTTCAACAGTGCATATTCTAACTGTCCTGGGGGCATCAACAGTGCAGTGGAATTGGCCTTTGCTCTCCTGTAGATCCAATGCTGTGGCACTGTCGCTACTGTTTGGCCCCTTGAGAGCATCATGATACAGCAATTGGTAGGCCGCTGGCTTGGCGACATCCTCCCCACCGTCGTCTTGGCGGTCCGACGGTCCAACTGCCAAGTTCATAATCAGCCCCTTGGATCTGTCAATGCAACACCTTTTAAGCAGAAAAAACGACCTAGGAAAACAACTATTAAACCTGCCCAAGGGGAATCAAAATCACTCGATGAGATTGATCAACTTTTCGAGGAGGTAGAGGCTATACTTAACAGCGAACTAGGCACTCATGGCCTTTTGCCCTTGAAGAAGCCTCCACTCCAACCTAAAACGATTCAGGAGTTTTTTATCAAGAATAGGGAAGCTCGACCAGTAAATACTGGGGGTTCAACAGATTGTGCAGGGAAATCATCCGCTGTTAATGCCACTGCTCCCTCTTTCCTGCAGGGTATCGTGACTGGTAGCAGTATCTCCAATCACTTTCAAACCGAGGAGATTTTGCACATGGAGGAAATGGAACGCACACCCCTACCATTGAGTCCGGAGATAAGGCTGGTCCCTAATATTCCATGCAAAAATCGTTTTGAGCTTCTGTCTGAGGGAAGCGCTGTGATTGAGGTCCACGACCCTCTTACAGCTGCTAGGGCTATTGAAGCTGCCTCTTCCCTGCCTATTACTACTGACATGTGCTCTGAGGTGTCTGACAATGCAGCTAAATTGCCCTTAATTCTCCAGAGAGTAGACGAAATTAAGAATCTAGTCTTGCAGCTAACTAAACTGCTACAAGGGAATATGGCCAAACTATCGGGATGCATTTGCCAGAAGACAGAGGCAGAAGGGGCAGGTGGGACTTTGGCAGCTGATTCTGCTACATTTAATACTAAAGCACGTGAGGGGCTAATTAATCACGCCCAGAGAGCTGGATCCCATAGGAGGGTCGCTGAAGGTAGTATACCTTCCTATATTATGAACCCTAGAAATATACTCACTGGGTGCAATAGTATCCCCCTCGGCGGAGACAAGACAAGGAACGGGGAAGATCCTATTGGAAGCCTCTTTGCCCCATTGAACCGTCAGTCTGCTTCAAGGCAAAATCCTACTTCCAATTTACCGATAAATAGGGATAGCCCTCTGTCAACCAATAGGAAGTTATTTGACAACCATCAAATTAAGGATCCAGCTTGCATTTTTCCTTCTCGAAGAACAAATAGTGCTTTAGGCGGGACTCCTAATAGTATTGGTCCCAGACACAGAGCCAACACTCTTTTCCTAAGCAATGTCCCAAAGTTGCCACCCAGGTCTGTTGAGGACCAAGAGTCTAGACTTAATAAGGTTATTTACTGGATACGCAATCGACAGGGTTGCCTTTCAATTATACGTTCGGACATTCAAAAAACAGAAAGATGGAGTCCCCCTGGGTCAAACCTCGATGTAATCATGATTGTGTTCCACGATAAATTCTTGGCAGACCAACTTATTGACTCTGTTGAACGCAAGGGACAACACAAAGAGCTAAAAGGAGGAGGCATCAGGCTGGCCGCTAATTTAATTGACCCAAAACAGACTCCTGTGTTTGTCCCAATTGCTAATACCAATGAGAGAGGCTCTAGGGAAGAAGGCGTCTTTCTGCATCCGGGGCATGTATGACTGTCTGCCCAGGAAGCCGCCTATCAGGATAATCTAGTGGCACCTTCAATAGACAAATTAGAGAAGTACCTTGCTATCGAGTCGAACTATAAGGATGTTCCATCCCCTAAACATGGGGCTGCATTGGGAACTAATGGGTTATCCATTATGACTTGGAATCTTGCGGGCCTTGCTAGGAAATTGGATGATGTGGACTGGGTTGCCTATATAAAGTCACAAGATGTGTGTCTCTTTCAAGAAACTTGGGCCGAGGGCCAACCAAGCATGGATGGGTTTCTTTCATTTAATATCCCTGCACTGCCTTCAGAGAAAGCAACTGGTCGCGCAAAAGGGGGTCTTTTAATCCTTTTAAATTCAAAGCTCCAATGCGACTATAAGGTTTTAGAATTTGATTGTCCCGACTTGATGGGTTTACAAATTTCTTTTAATCAAAATTTTAACATAATCTTAATTAATGTTTACGCCCGTTCTGTTGCACGTGGTACAGAATCACACATTTTAACTTTACTCTTTGACTTTTTAGACACGCTACAAACTAATTCCTATTTAATTATTGCAGGGGATGTAAATTGCACTTTCGAACCCTCAGCGTTTCTTAGTGATTTAACTGCGGATGAGGACGAATTATGGGGTATTGCACAATTGGATGGTGATAGTTATCCTCCACGCTCTCGTGTAGCAACTCAGCTTGCTACACTATGCCTAAAGTTTGGCCTAAGGGCCTGTAATGGTCGAACTCCTTCTGATTTAAACTTGGCACCGACATTCCTACGAGGTTCTGTGGCCAGCGTAATTGATTATTTTCTGGTGGATGTGCGTCTTTGGCCATTGCTGCTAGATATGAGGGTAGATTCAAGATGCGAGAGTGATCACTTTCCATTGTTGCTCACCCTTGCTGGGAATATCTTTGGTAGAACCTTGAATATGCAAACATCAATGGCCCCTCCCCCTATTTTAAACAATGCTTATACAAAGGTGAGGTGGCCAAAAGTCATGTCAAACCCCTATTTGCTATGTAAGATCTACCAAGTGTTCTTAGATAATCTGTCAGCCTATGAAGACTTCGAACCAGAAGCCATTCCACTTCTTGATATTCACGAAGATATGATGGTTAAACTTCAAAGTGTCTTTTATAAAAAGGTAGCCACGGCAAACCGGCAATATGGGGGTTCACCTAACAGCAGTTGGTTTAATGATGCATGCATGAGGGCTAAGACTGAGTTAAGGAAGGCTATACTGGCCGGGTATACGGGGGCAATCAAACAAGCAAGATTCACGTATAAAAAGATAATCCTACAATCAAAGAAAGCTTGGGAAGATGCTATTTGGCAGGACTTGCTAGATGCTACTAAAACAAACAACAATATGCTTTTTTGGGAACTGCTGACTAAGCACGAGAGAGGGGGTAGGTTTATACAAAGGAACCATATTCAACCTGGTACCTGGGTGGATCATTTCTTTCTCTTGTACGAAGGAACTGCCTCCACTGGGACTGTCGATTGTGAGAAAGTGGGATTATACCCCCCAATTTCACCCAATGCTAACCTTGCCACTTCTCCATCCAGTGGGAATCTATTTAACTCTGAAAGCTATATTTGCTTTTCTCTAGAAGAAACTGCAGACGCCATTAAATCTCTAAAGACAGGTAAAGCCCCAGGCCCTGATAAAATTCCAGGTGACCTTTATAAATCAGAGTTACCCATCTGGACCTGGTATATTAATATGCTGTCAAACAAAATCGCAAAAGGAGGACAGATCCCTGAGACGTGGAAGGGTGCAGAAATTATTCCAATATATAAAAAGGGCAACGTAAATCTTCCAATTAACTACAGACCGGTCAGTTTAATTGACAACCTACAAAAATTTTTTGCAAAACAATTGTTAGTTAGACTGACGAGTTGGGTGACGGAGCAGCAGATCCTATCACCACTTCAGGCAGGGTTCCGCTCTAGAGTTAGCACGGTTGACCAGGCATTTAGGTTGACCGTGCTACACTGGAAATATGTAGTCTTGGCAAAGCAAACACTATATGTCACTTTTGTAGACCTGCGCTCTGCCTTTGACCTGGTACCTAGAGACAAGCTTTGGGGAGTGCTACACAAAAGAGGGGCACCATCTGATATCATTCATTTATTAACACGTATGCATGAAGGCACATACGCTCAAGTAAGATGGGGTAACCAAGGCGAACTGACTAACAAGTTTCCCATTAAAAGAGGTGTTCGTCAGGGATGTGTCCTAGCGCCACTTTTGTTTTCTTTATTCATTAACGAGGTGGTCCAAGAACTCATGACATGCCAGAATGATGCTCCCAGCTTAGGCAATCAGAAAATCCCAATTCTTCTTTTTGCGGATGACTCTCTATTGATCTCAAAGACCCCTATGGGGCTGCAAATTCTTGTGGATAGATTTAAATCATTCTGCTGGAATTTTGGTTTAGAGCTGAACTCGAAGAAAACAAAATTGATGGTGCTTCGCTCTGGCTCTCGTAAGAAGTGTACGATCAGGTTAGATGGAGCTATTTTGGACCAGGTTAGCTCTATCGACTACTTGGGTGTGAGGCTTACAGACTCACTCCTCTGGGACGAACAAGTCGGTAAGAGTGGTGGGCTTTTGCAACATCGGGCAGCATCCATATTACGCCTTTACAGGAATACGATCGCTAAAGTTGTGTCTCCAGCAGTAAAGATCTATGTGGCCAAGGCACAGGGTGCTGCTGTTTATGGTGCAGAGATTTGGGGCATGACAGATAGCAGTAGGATAACTAAAATTGAGAATAGCTTTGCACGGGCTCTATGTGCTTGTCCCACTAGCACCCCATTAACCCCCCTTTTTTTAGATCTAGGGCTTAAACGTATAGCCGATTTGATTATCTTACGGCCCCTACTATATTGGGTGAGGCTTTGGGTAGTTCCTGAACTGGCTATATATAAGTCTTCCCTATTAGAATTGTTAAAAACCTCTAACTCCATGTCCATACCATGGATCAAACACGTATCTAGTTGGTTTTGCATGCTAGGACTGAGGAACTTCTGGGAGAATCCCCAGCAACTTGTGAAGCCCCATGTAAAAGTATTGAAGAGAGCTTACTGGTCCCACATATGTAATAATTACATTTCTCAGAAATCGAATGGTCATTTAACTAACTCGTTTATTGATTTTAAATGGTACCCTGAGTTTGAACCATACTTAGATACAATACCAGATTTGTTAGGCAAAAGTTTGTATGCCAGATTTCGATTTGGAACATTACCCCTGAAGGCCTTAACGAGCAGATGGGGACCTAAGTCAAGCTCTGATACCTGTCCTGTATGTGGCATTCCTTCCGAAACAGTAGAACATTTTATGTTTTTTTGTCCCGCCTATTCAATCCCAAGGTTTAAATGGATATATAAAATCTGTAGGGAATTGAATTTAAGGAAATGTTTTTTAGCTTTGCGGATCTTAAAAAGCCACAATTCAAATGTGACAATTTACGCAGTAAGTAAGTTTTTAGCAACAGCATGGCGCATACGCACTTTTTATTTACAATGAGTTGAAATTGTTTTAAGACGGGCAAACATGGATCATTCTTTTTTTAAATTTTTCTATGACATTATGGTTTATATTATTATATTATATTGTATTGTATTGTATTGCTTTAATGGTCTGTTGGCCGAATAAAGCTTATGTGAAACACACACCTTTTAACAGGAGACAATGTTCCTTCAAAAGATATTGACTTCTCCATGTTGTATCTGTTACAACAGATAAGGCATAGTACCTGTTGCTTTTAAGTATGCCTGATGGACATTTTATATGATAGATATCCTTATAATGAGGAGGTCACAATATAAAATTCACTTTTGGCAAGGCTGTCTGTGCCATACCAAACACAGGTATATGGTAATGTTTTGCTTTTGCAGCAAATGTTTATCTTAAACTGTAATTGCATTTGAATGTTCATCAAAGGAATGCATTTTATAAAGAATCTTAAGAATGTAAATAATGTTACACAAAGATACGTTTGCTGGCTAATCTGTCTACATATTAAATAACATAAACCTACAGCTGCAGAGATTAAGATTGCAATCCCTGATTATGTGATGAAATTACACATACAGCACACGCAATTCCCTTGTCTTTGGTGAAGTTTTGTACCGTAACAAGATGGCCAGTGTTCTGGGGCCACAATATCCATTATCCTTTAAGACTCCTAGCCTGGAGCACACTTCTTTTTTTTTAGCTGGCATGAGGTTAAGGCCCTTCTTTGTTAACCCAATCTGTCAGCCACCAATCCCAGTGTTAGTGGAGGTGCACCCAGAACTGTATTACAAAGAATCACAGGTGGGTTGTTCAGTTTCTGACACACTTCTGGTTTGGGGCCATACAGGCTTGCTCCAAGACTATTTGCAATTCACATCATTAGAATTAAGCACAATGTGGATACAGTTTTTGTTACAATATGCCGGTCAGGGAATGTTGCTTATGTAAAAATAGTTCTCATTTGACCTTTACACTCATGTTTATAGGGTGCACTCACACACAAGCTACTGACTTGCATAAAAGTGGCTTCCCCAATACCTTGTTTATTAGCCTTCTGGAATCTGAGGAAGAACATAAAAAGCCAGGACCTACTGTCTATGACACATGAAGAGGCCAGAATTAATGTATCTGCTTTCTGTTTTACACAGGACTAATAAGAGACTCTAGGGGCATACGGCTGTAGGAAAGTACCATCTTGCCTGGCATGTTACCCCCATTTTTCACTGTATATATGTTGTTTTAGTTGTATGTGTCACTGGGACCCTGTGCTCATAGGTGTGCCCTGAATATGTTACCTGTGTTATGACTAACTGTCTCACTGAGGCTCTGCTATCCAGAACCTCAGTGGTTATGCTCTCTCATTTCTTTCCAAATTGTCACTAACAGGCTAGTGACCAATTTCACCAATTTACATTGGCATACTGGAACACCCTTATAATTCCCTAGTATATGGTACTGAGGTACCCAGGGTATTGAGGTTCCAGCAGATCCCTATGGGCTGCAGCATTTCTTTCGCCACCCATATGGAGCTCTGACAATTCTTACACAGGCCTGCCAGTGCAGCCTGAGTGAAATAACGTCCACGTTATTTCACAGCCATTTACCACTGCACTTAAGTAACTTATAAGTCACCTATATGTCTAACCTTTACCTGGTAAAGGTTAGGTGCTAAGTTACTTAGTGTGAGGGCACCCTGGCACTAGCCAAGGTGCCCCCACATTGTTCAGGGCAAATTCCCCAGACTTTGTGAGTGCGGGGACACCATTACACGCGTGCACTACACATAGGTCACTACCTATGTGTAGCTTCACAATGGTAACTCCGAATATGGCCATGTAACATGTCTATGATCATGGAATTGCCCCCTCTATGCCATCCTGGCATTGTTGGCACAATCCCATGATCCCACGGGTCTGTAGCACAGACCCGGGTACTGCCAAACTGCCTTTTCAGGGGTTTCACTGCAGCTGCTCCTGCTGCCAACCCCTCAGACAGGTTTCTGCCCTCCTGGGGTCCAGCCAGGCTTGGCCCAGGAAGGCAGAACAAAGGACTTCCTCAGAGAGAGGGTGTTACACCCTCTCCCTTTGGAAAAAGGTGTTAAGGCAGGGGAGGAGTAGCCTCCCCCAGCCTCTGGAAATGCTTTCATGGGCACAGATTGTGCCCATTTCTGCATAAGCCAGTCTACACCGGTTCAGGGACCCCTCAGCCCTGCTCTGGCACGAAACTGGACAAAGGAAAGGGGAGTGACCACTCCCCTGACCTGCACCTCCCCTGGAAGGTGCCCAGAGCTCCTCTAGTGTTCTCCAGACCTCTGCCATCTTGGAAACAGAGGTGCTGTTGGCACACTGGACTGCTCTGAGTGGCCAGGGCCAGCAGGTGATGTCAGAGACTACTTCTGATAGGCTCCTTCAGGTGTTGCTAGCCTATCATCTCTCCTAAGTAGCCAAACCCTCTTTTCTGGCTATTTAGGGTCTCTGCTTTGGGGATTTCTTTAGATAACGAATGCAAGAGCTCATCAGAGTTCCTCTGCATCTCTCTCTTCACCTTCTGCCAAGGAATCAACTGCTGACCGCGCTGGAAGCCTGCAAAACTGCAACAAAGTAGCAACGACGACTACTGCGACACTGTAACGCTGATCCAGCCGCCTTCTCGACTGTTTTGCTGGTGGTGCATGCTGTGGGGGTAGTCTGCCTCCTCTCTGCACTAGAAGCTCCGAAGAAATCTCCCGTGGGTCGACGGAATCGTCCCCCTGCAACCGCAGGCACCAAAGAACTGCATCACCTGTCCTCTGGGTCTCCTCTCAGCACGACGAGCGAGGTCCCTTGAATCCAGCAACTCTGTCCAAGTGACTCCCACAGTCCAGTGACTCTTCAGTCCAAGTTTGGTGGAGGTAAGTCCTTGCCTCCCCACGCCAGACTGCATTGCTGGGAACCACATGTTTTGCAGGTACTCCGGCTCCTCTGCACTCCATTAAGATTTCCTTTGTGCACAGCCAAGCCTGGGTCCACGGCACTCTAACCTGCATTGCACAACCTCCTGAGTTGTCCTCCGGCGGCGTGGGACTCTCTTGTGCAACTTCGGGTGAGCACCATTTCACTCCACTTTGTAGTGCCTGTTTTGGCACTTCTGTGGGTGCTGTCTGCTTTTGAGAGTGCTCCTTGTCTTGCTGGGTGCTCCCTCTGTCCCCTGACACAATTGGCGACATCCTGGTCCCTCTTGGGCCACAGCAGCATCCAAAAACCCTAACCGTAAGCTTTGCAGCTAGCAAGGCTTGTTTTCGGTCTTTCCACAGGAAAACACTTCTGCACGACTCTCCACGGCGTGGGACATCCATCCTCCAAAGGGGAAGTTTCTAGCCCTTGTCGTTCTAGCAGAATCCTCAGCTTCTACTGTCCAGTAGCAGCTTCTTTGCACCCACAGCTGGTATTTCCTGGGCATCTGCCCACTCCCGACTTGATCGTGACTTTTGGACTTGGTCCCCTTGTTCCACAGGTACCCTCGTCTGGAAATCCATCGTTGTTGCATTGCTGGTTTTGGTCTTTCCTGCAGAATTCACCTATCACGACTTCTGTGCTCTTTGGGGAACTTTAGTGCACTTTGCACTCACTTTTCAGGGTCTTGGGGTGGGCTATTTTTCTAACCCTCACTGTTTTCTTACAGTCCCAGCGACCCTCTACAAGGTCACATAGGTTTGGGGTCCATTCGTGGTTCGCATTCCACTTTTGGAGTATATGGTTTGTGTTGCCCCTATCCCTATGTGTCCCCATTACATCCTATTGTAACTATACATTGTTTGCACTGTTTTCTAATACTATACTGCATATTTTTGGCATTGTGTACATATATCTTGTGTATATTTGCTATCCTCATACTGAGGGTACTCACTGAGATACTTTGGCATATTGTCATAAAAATAAAGTACCTTTATTTTTAGTATATCTGTGTATTGTGTTTTCTTATGATATTGTGCATATGACACTAGTGGTACTGTAGGAGCTTCACTCGTCTCCTAGTTCAGCCTAAGCTGCTCTTCTAAGCTACCATTATCTATCAGCCTAAGCTGCTAGACACCCTATACACTAATAAGGGATACCTGGGCCTGGTGCAAGGTGTAAGTACCCCTTGGTACTCACTGCAAGCCAGTCCAGCCTCCTACAACGGCTTATCCAGTCTTAAAGCTACAGGGAAGCAGCAAGGTAAAAGTAGCCATTGTATTAAACTACTGAGCTGACATATGCTAAATACATCATTTATTGACCCTGCTGGTTATTTTCTGTGATTTCTAACCTTCGACTGTTGTGAACAATACCTTGTGTTGTTGCCTCTGACAAAGTATGAACCTTGTACCATTCCATAACCCCTTCTGTGCCCAGGGCGTAATGGTTACGTCCTTGGCTGTAGCACTGCTGTGCCAAGGATTTAACCATTACAACCTGGGCCTGACTCACGGGGAAAGCGCTGGTGCTCCCCCCGTGGGCCACCCACCCACAAGCCCCCACAGGGGATGGAAACGGAATACCTTGCGCTAACACCCCTGTAACCCCCCCCCTTGTCGATCTGATGACGTCGACACGCGCACGGCGGGCCCGCGTCATCAGAGCAGGGAATAATATGTGGTGTGTTTTACGTGGCTCCCACAGGGTTTACTCGCCTAAAAGCACTTGTAAATGGTTGATTAATCAATGATATTCAGGGATTTTATTTCATAAAGTCATTAATGAATAACGTTTTTTTTTTAACCATTTACTTAACCTTATGCCAAATTCAACAGTATTCCTGAGATGGACTAGTGGATGAGTGTGCAATAATGTTTAGTTGTTTACCTTTGCGTTTTGCCGTCCATGCATACTTTCTTCGTAGTAAACACCTTGCCATCACATAATTTTGGAAACTAGTCACTAAGGGAATACTATGTGGTGTGTTTTGTGCGGATTGGCAGACTGGAGTGGGGCTTCCACCCACAGCCAGCCGGACCTCTCAACGGGTGCCTGGTCATAGCTTCCCCACCCAGCCAGGCCCAGTCATAGCTTCCAGACCCAGCCAGGGCAGACCCTGCCAGAGGCAGGGAAGACTCAGAACTGACACTGGGAAGACGTTTGTGTACCTTTTGGACTACTTGAGGTTTGTGTGTGTGTTTTTTTTTTTGTTCACTTTCATCCATGGGAAAAACCAGAAATCTTCACATACTCTGAGCCCCATAACCCTGGGTAGAAGGAGTGACTTTGCCCCCTTGAACCAGAAAAACTCTAAATGATGAAAAGATCACTAAAACTGATGATGGGAGCCTAGAAAGGGGCCAGAGGCACTGAAGGCTCAGAACTCACAATGGGAAGGAGTTTGTATACCTTTTGGACCATATGGCATGTTGTTTTTTGTTCACTTCCATCTAATGGAAAAACCTGAAATCTTACCCAACTTGGAGCTCAATAGCCCTGGGTGGGAGTGACTTTGTCCCCTTGAACAAGAAAAACTAAAAAGTATGACAATATCACTAAAACAGGTGCTGGGATGCTGGAGAGGCACTGAAGGCTCACATTGGGAGGGTGTTTGTATACCTTTTGGACCATGTGGCCTTTTTTTTTGTTCACTTCCATCTAAATGAAAAACCTGAAATCTTACCCTACATGGATCCCCATAGCCGTGGTTAGAAGGAGTGACTTTGCCCCCTTGAACCAGAAAACTCAAAATGATGAAAATATCACTAAAACAGATGCTGGAAATGGGTCAGAGGCCTTCATGCAGGGCTAAACACTGCTCTAGGCCCGAACCTGGTGGGGGGCACAAGAGTCCTCTTCGGTCTGCAGCCAACATGCCCTGTGTAGTGACTGCCTTCACCATACAGTGGGCTCAGGGTGCTGACTTTGGGCAGGTGCCTTTCACCTTCCTGGAGCCCGGGCATGGGGAGACCAAGAGGCTTAAGACCTCTCCCCACTGGCCTGCACATTTTCTCATGGGGGCTTACAGAACCCTGGGCAGAGACAAAAGTCTTGAGTTAGCCCAGCCCGCTGGGCATCTGGTTTCCCAGCTGGTGGGCCACCTGATCAGCTAACCCGTAACCAGATGGGCCAGGACAACTAGGTGACCAGATGGTTTGGGATGACCCAGCGGCCAGAGTGACTCAGGCACCATGGCAGTCACCACGGCAAAGACAAGAGCGGCCGTGCACTCTGAAAGGCTCCTTCCCAGGGCAACTTGCCTCCTGGTGACTTGTGCATACCAGGGATTCCCACCATGACCATCTGGTCGCCCTGCTAACTTGCAAGGGATTGTGGCCCCCATCCCTGCACCAGGTGGCACAGAGCAGGAGGGGGAGGCCCCGTGCCAGGTGGCACGTGGTGGACGCAGCCTCCCACAGGCCTGCAGCCCCCTCCCTCCCCACCGTCCTGGCAGCAGAAGTACCACCACCCCCCCCCAGGTGTGCTGGTGGGGGGACAGGGGCACCCACAGATGGAGACAACAGCTTGGCTTAGGATGACTTTCAATAGATCGCAGCAAGGTAGCTTCTCTGCTACTTAAGAAACCCTGAACTAGAATCAGGTAATTTACAAATGATTTAGCACGGGGTGCCCAACAAACATGTGCTGCAGTAAGGGCAATGGGGGCGGCCCCCTTCTGTCTGTATCTGCTTACATTCATCAGGTTGCCACAACTGAGGTCGTAGTCAGATGCCAAAGCAGTGGGGAAAGTTGGGGGACATTGCAGCACATCCCTTTTTTTGGATTGAAGCCCGAGGCCTGCAGTTGTCCCCCGGGAACCAGCCTCAGAGGTGTGTACATAGGCAGTTGTGGAACACCACAGACAACCACATGCAGCATGCAGCTGGGCGCCCAAGGACATGACCAGGGCAGACTGGTCCCCCGCCCACACTCCGCCAAGGTGGGGTGGCAAGGCTAAGCGCGATTGACAATCAAGCAACCCTCGGACAGGCATAGCCCCGGGAATAACCCAGGGCCACAAGGTGCATTCGAAGTGTCAATGATCAGTGTCCTGCATGCGCGGCAGAGGTGGCAGGAAGGCAGCACCACCCATTCGCCAACCACACAGCAATACGGCCAGGCACCCCATCAGGCTTCCTCTCTGGGAGTCAATCTCCACGATTCAAAGAATATCACCAGGCGCTTGGCCCGGGAGCCTCCCCACGGGAAGGGGGCTCCCAGAGCAGCACAGGAGCCTGGTAGTCCCACCACCACTAGTCTCTCCCAGAGGACAACGAGGACCCACACAAGTCTTCAAATCCTTACCCCAGCCACATGGGACCAGGGCAAGCAAGGTACCTACCGACAAGGGAGGGTTGCTCTACCTGCACACCAGCCATCCGCCACCAGACCTCGACCCCTGAATGTCCAGAGTCACTGGTTATAGCAGCAGCCCCAAGCTGTGCCAGCAGGCAGGGAATAGCCCCCCACTGCCCTGTTCAGAGGCGCCAGAAGGGAAGAGCCCCCCCTCCAGCACACACCCACCGAGGGGAGACAGGGTTCTCTCCAGCCCTAGCTCCTCCTCATCTAAACCGCCCTGCCACCCGAGAAGGGCCACTCTTCAGTCACCCAAAGCCCAGACAGGCTGGGAATCAGGTGTAGAAGAGCCCAGGCAGCAGGGCTTACAGGGGGGTGGTCCCAGCCCAGGGAGGCACTTCAGTTCAGTTTCCCTCCCAGGGTCATGCTGGTTGAGCGTGGGTTCCATCTCAAGAGGGGCTTTCCAAATTGCCACTACCGGCATAAGAGGGTCAAGTTCTCCCAGGCGGAGGAGCCCACCCCACGCCCAGTCCTCTCCCAAGTACCTCAGTGGCTGCAAACTGCTCCATTAGCCAGGAAGCATGAGGGGAGGCTCAAGCCCTGTGCCTATGGGTGTTCCATTCTTGGAGGCGGCCAAGGGCTTCAGGCTGGCACCGTCGGCGTCGCAGGCAGCTCTGCCGTCTTCCTCAAGTTCACCTACGGAAACATTGTTATGACTTTTACTTCCTCTAGATAGTCAAGTTTGATCATCTTCTCAAGGCTCCACCAGGGCAGTTGCCGACACCGGCAGGGCCGATCCAAGGACCTCACTAAACCATCCAATCGGTAGTAGCGATGGGCGGTGTGTACAAAGGGCAGGGACTTGATTAACGCAAGCTTATGACGCACACTTACTGGGAATTCCTTGTTCACGGCAAATAATGGCAATCCCCAATCCCTATCATGAATGGGGTTCAGGGGGTTACCCGCACCTGTCGGCAAAGTGTAGGCACATGCTGATCCGTTCAGTGTAGCGCATGTGCATCCCCAGACATCTAAGACCTGTTATTGTTTGATCTCATGTGACTGAACGCCACTTGTCCCTCAAAGAAGTTGGACGCCGACCGCTCGCGGTCACGTAACTAGTTAGCATGGAGGAGTCTCGCTCTTTATCAGAATTATCCAGAAAAATCGCTCACCAATTAAGAAGGGCCATGAACCACCACCCACAGATTCAAGAAAGAGCTATCAATCTGTCAATTCTTTTCGTACCCAGGCCAGGTGAGGGTCCCGTGTTGAGTCAAATTAAGCCACAGGCTCCACTCCTGGTGGTGACCTTCCGTCAATTCCTTTAAGTTTCAGCTTTGCAACCATACTCACCCCCGGAACCCAAAGACTTTGGTTTCTCAGAAGCTGCTCGGCAGGTCATGGGAATAACACCACCGGATCACTAGTCGGCATCCTTTATGGTCGGAACTACAATGGTATCTGATTGCCTTCAAACCTCTGACTTTCATTCTTGATTAATGAAAACATTCTTGGCAAATGCTTTCACTTTGGTTCCTCTTGCGCCGGTCCAAGAATTTCACCTCTAGCGGTACAATACGAATGCCCCCAGCCATTCCTCTTAATCATGGCCCCAGTTCCGAAAACCAATGAAATACAACCTGAGTCCTATTCCATTATTCCTAGCTGAAGTATTCAGGCGACCGGCCTGCTTTGAACACTCATTTTTTTTCCAATTAAATGCTTTGGTCCCCCAGGGCACTCAGTCAAGAGAATCAAAGGGACGCCGAGCGGCAGGGGCTGGGACATGCGGTAGCTCACCTCACAGCAGACTGCCAGCTCGATCCCAAGATCCAACTGCGAGCTTTTTAACTGCATCAACTTTAACATACGCTATTGGAGGTGGAATTACCACAGCTCCTAGCACCAGACTTGCCCTCCAATGGATTCTAATTAAAGGATTTAGGGCCAGATGTAGCAAAGGGTTTTACCCATTTTGTGTCTATGGGAAAATGTGTTCGTACATATGGCCCTTAGAGTGTACTCATTCCAATTACAGGGCCTCAAAAGAACCATGTATTTTCATTTTTTGTCGCTACCTCCCTGAGTCAGGAGTGGGTAATTTGCGCACCTGCTGCCTTCCTTGGATGTGGTAGCCGTTTTTCAAGCTTCCTCTCCGGAATCGAACCATGATTCCCCAGTATCCGTGATCACCAAGGTATGCACAGAAAGTACCATCAAAAGTTGATAGGGCAGACATCCAAATGTATTATCGCTGTCACAGGGACATACGATTGGTCTAAGGTTATCTAGAGTCACCAAAGTGGCCAGGCAAGCCCGGATTTGTCTTGGTCTGATAAATACATGCATCATGAGAGGTTGGCGTTCATGGGCATGTGTTAGCTCTAGGATTACCACGGTTGTCCAAGTAACAGGTGGAGCAATCAAATGCACCATAACTGATTTAATGAGCCATTTGCAGTTTTACCGTACTGGCCGTCTGCACTTACACGTGCATGGCTTAATCTTTGCGAAAAGCATATGCTACTGGCAGCATCAACCAGGTAGCCGCACCTGCTGGATGGGGGGGAGCCACATGCCTGTCTTGGACCAACCTTCACACCCCACAGGTGGAAGCCTTCTGCAGAGAAGCCCCTTCCTGGGGCTTGCTAGGGAGGACAGGGCGGTCAAACATGCACCGGCGGGCACCAGCCATCTCCACAGGAGAGAGACAGCCAGGCCAAGGCACAGCCTGAGCAAGAGACAGGGGTGCCTACATTCCTGGGCTAGCAGAGACACCCCACGGAATGGTCGTTCCAAAATGCTGCAGAAATGTGCTGGGTGAAGGAGGATGATAGCACACAGGTGCCTTGACTGCCAGGCAGCTTGCTGGACCTGGCACCACCCAACCCCTTTTACTCTGGTCAGACTGCTGGAGAGGCACAAGCTGCCAGGCTGCTTGGCCTTCGCTCTGCTGGGTGAGGGAAGGGCCTCTGTGAACAGCAGACCCTTGAGTCGGATGGTCCCTTGTGGGGTGGAAGCTCTTTGCTTGAAACAAAAGCTGAGGCTGGCCAAGCAGTCCATCCCCAAACAGGCCAAATGTCCCCAATCGATCAGAGTACAATGCTGGCTGATCCCTACTCCCCAGTGGATAGGGGGGGCACATTGCATGGGGATGTCAGTTTGTGCTCTGGGAAGCCAGGTTCGGACGAGAGACTCATCAGACAGGGCTACAAAGTGGCTGCATACATGTGCATACACGGGCCCCAGGACAGGTCAGCCCAGGCCCAGGCCCTGGAAGCGCCCGGTTAAGAACCACTGGACGACAAGGGGGTGACCTTCCCTAGTAATGTGGAGGAAGGCTTCCCCCATTCTTGTACTCTGTGCGCACTGAGGGACAGAGGGGACCACCAGCAAAAACACACTGACCTCCTGGAGCCCTGGCTGGGTTTGAGGAAGCAAATGAGCCCTCACCAGGACTTCTGCAGCAGCCTGGCCATCTGGACGTGCCACAGAAACGCATGGAGTGCGACCAGATGACCCGAGTTGTCGGAGCGACCAGATGGCCAGGTCATGAGGCTGTAAGGCTCCCCAGGAGCACTTGCCTCGGGGGGCCGGAAGACAAAGACCGAGATGGGGGCTCCCACCAGAGGCAGCCCAGCCATCGGGATGTGCCATAGGAATGCATGAAGTGTGACCAGATGGCCGGGCTCAGAGTACAGCCATTTAGGTCGCACTGTGCAGAACATAAGAAGGCTGTGCTCTCCCCTACAGAGGATGGATACTCTGTGACCTGGGTTCTCTGAGCCCCCGCTGGTCCTTAGGCATGGGGCTCAGAGGTGGGCCTCGACGGACCTCTGGCCCGGGGCCCCAGGGCCCTGAGGCTTTTTAAAATGCTGGCAAAGTCCTCCGGAGGCTTGCAGGAGTCAAGTCCAGGCACTTCCCCCCCCCCAGCGGACTGGAGGATAAAGTCCAGGATAGGGGCTCCCACCCTGGGGCCCCTGAACCTGAACTGGCAAGAGAAGCCTCCCCCTAGGCCAATGGACTCCCAGCCCCTTAATGGTGCGGCAGGTTGGAGGAAGGGAGTGCCCACCCCAGGGCAGGCAGGGCCTGGTCAGGGCTCATGAACTCGGCCATGCAGGTGAGGCCTCCCTGGGCCCTCTGGGACCCCGTCCCAGATGTCTTGCCATGCGGTGGGCTGGAGGATGAAGCCCAGGATAGGGGTTCCAAACCCAACCCCTGGCCCAGGGCCCGGATGGGGCCCCTGAGAGTGACCTGGCAGGGGAAGCCTCTCCAGCTCAGCCCAGCGATCTGGACGCACCATAGGAATGCACAGAGCACAACCAGATACCCTGGGGTCTCAGAGCGACCAGATGGCTGGGCTTTGAGGAAAGTCATCTGGTTGCATTGTGCCTTAACATAAGGTGAATGCACTCACCCCTGCAGGGGATCTGCAGCCTGGGTTCTCTAAGCCCAAGCTGGGCCTCAGGCATGGAGGCACAAACTGACCTCTGACCCAGGGCCCTGAGGCCTCTTTACACACCAGGAAACCCCTCCCAGGGCCTGGAGGACCCGTCCCATACTATTTGTCACCCGGCAGGGCAGACGACAGAGCTCAGGCAAGGGGTTCCCACCATGGGTCCGGCCGGGGTCACTAAAACCAAACCAGCAGTGAAACCTCCCTTGACCCCGTGTATGCCAAGGCCCTGAAGGGTATGGCAGGCTGGAGGAAAGGAGCAACCACCCCAGGCTGTGGATGCCAGTTTGCTCTGTGGGAAGCCAGGTTTGGAGGAGAGACCCATCGGACAGGGCTGCAAGGCAGCCACACACCTGGGCCCCCAGGCTGGGTTGGACCAGGCCCTTGCGGTGCCCAGTCCCAGAACCATGGGACCCCAAGGGGGTCCGGAATAACCTGTCACTAAGTAATGCAGAGGAAGGCTATCCCCCTTTCTTGTACTCCATGCAGACCGAGGGATGGAGGGGACTGTTGACGAAAACGCACCCGTCCTCGTGGAGCCTTGGCTGGGTTTGAGGAAGCAAATGAGCCCACATCAGGGCATCCAGGGCAGTCTGGCCATCTGGGCGTGCCACAGGAATGCATTGAGCTCAACCAGATGACCAGAGGGCGTAAAGGCTCCCCAGGAGCCCTGGCCTCGAGGTGCCAGAGGACAAAGACCAGGATGGGGGCTCCCTCCCCTGAGGCCTGCCAGAGCCGTGGACTGATGCCCAGCTTGGGCCCCTGAACTCAAACCGGAAGGGTACGCCTCCCTGGGCCTGGCAGACTCCCGGGCCCCTTGGGGTATGGCAGGCTGGAGGAAGGGAGTGCCCATCCCAGGGCCCAGTGGGGACCCGGGGCCCAGCTGGGGCTCTCTGAACACTGCCACGCAGGGGAGGCTTCCTGGGACCCCGTCCCAGGTGCCTTGCCACGCTGCGTGCCGGACAACAAACCACAGACAGGAGGTTCCCATCCTGGGGCCTGCCACAGCCTTGGCCGGGGCCCCTGAACCCAAACTAGCAGGGGAAGCGTCCCTTGGCTCAATGTACACCAAGGCCCTCCAGGGTACGGCAGGCAAGAGGAAGGGAGCACCCAACCCAGGCTCTGGGACATCAGTTTGCTCTGGGGGAAGCCAGGTTTGGAGGAGAGACCCATCGGACAGGGCTTCAAGGTGGCCGCACACCCAAGCCCCCAGGGTGGGTCGGCCCAGGCCCTTACGGTGCCCAGTCCTGCAAACACTGGACCTCAAGGGGGTCCAGAGTAGCCTGTCCCTAGTAATCTGGACGAAGGCTACCCCCCTTTCTTGTACTCCGTGCACACCGAGGAATGGAGGGGACTGTCAGCGAGAACGCACCCGACCTCGTGGAGCCTGGCTGGGTCTGAGGAAGCAAATGAGTTCTCATCAGGACATCTGGGGCAGTCTGGCCATCTGAATGTGCCATAGGAACGCATGGAGCACACCAAATTACCCGATTTGTCGGAACAACCAGAGGCCTGGGCCCCTTGTGGTATGGCAGGCTGGAGGAAGGGAGCACCCGCCCCAGGGCCCAATGTGGGCCAGGCTGGGGCCCCTGAACCCAAGCAGGCAGGTGAAGCCTCCCCGGGCTCAGTGGACTCTCAGGCCTGGGCCCCTCAGGGTATGGCAGGCTGAAGGAAGGAAGGGAGTGCCCATCCCTGGGCCCAGCTGGGGCTCTCTGAACACTGCCACGGAGGGGAGGCCTCCCGTCCCAGGTGCCTTGTCACATGGCGGGCTGGAGGACAAAGCCGAGGCAAGGGGTTCCCACCCTGGGACCTGCCACAGCCCTGGCTGGTGGCCCTGAACCGAAAACAGCAGGGGACGCCTCCCTTAGCCCAGTGTAGGCTCTCATTATTCTAATGAGAATACTGGATTTTGAGCAGCAAGATCGTCCACGGTATGGGAGACTGAGTCTAACCCACTGTGGGTGACACCTGTCACTCTAAATCCGGGTTTTGCTCCGGCTAACTAGCAGTGCCTCGTCTATCCTGAAAGGTAGAGATGATTGGGCAGCCGAGCACATGACATATCATACTTCTCTGGGAAGTCGTGGTCACTCAGTCGCATCCGGTTCTCTCATTCACAATTCGGTCTCATATATAAAAGACAATGAAAGCAGTATAGGTTTTAAAGACTGGTTTAATAAAACAACTGCATTTTAGATAGCAAAGCGTGAGCTGCAATAACCAGAACGACACAACATGGCAATATTAAAATGATGATGATGATGAGAGTGAAGCAGAAGAATAATGGTATCATATTGACACTAAAATTGGTGGACTATTTTCTATCTGAATCAGAATTTGAGCACAGCATGTTATGCTCTAATCTTGTCTTTCAGGTTCCCCCGGGAGGACATCGACCCTCATACCTGAGCAAAGGCCTGTAGTGTGCGTTAGCATCTGCAGCAAAGCATTCAGCAATCAGCATACAGTTGTGTTTCCCTGACTGGAATCTCCCTCTTGATGTGTAATGGGACTAGGAAGTGTTTTTATTATAACACAGCTAATGTTCTGAGAAAATATACCTACGTAAAGATGTGTATTTTCTAGGAATGTTGGAGACTAAACTTCTACAACGTTCACCAGCAATGTACCAAACTGTAGCCATGACTGAAGCACAAAGTGATCAAGAATGTGTTGTTTGAGAACACAGTGCTGGGCTAAGCAAAACAGTTAGATAGAAGAAATTAAAACAAGACCGTAAAAATGGTTATTGTAAAAATAACAATGCGAAGCCCAATAAAATATATCTAGGTCAAAGTGCACAGCAGCCTAGTGTATTAAACTAACATGCATGGAGCTATAGCTAAAATGGCTACACAACAGAACGGCAGGCTGGAGAAAGGGAGCATCCATCCCAGACTATGGGAAGTCAGTTTGCTCTGTGGGAAGCCACGTTTGGAGGAGAGACCCATCGGACAGGGCTGCAAGGCGGCTGTACACCCGGGCCCCCAGGGTGGGTCGGCCCAGGCCCTTGTGGTGCCCAGTCCCGGAAACACTGGATCCCAACAGGGTCCAGAGTAGCCTGTCTCTAGTAATCCGGATGAAGGCTTCCCCCCTTTCTTGTAGTCCATGCACGCCGAGGGATAGAGGGGAGTGTCAGCGAGAATGCACCCGACCTCCTGGAGCCCTGGCTAGGGTTGAGGAAGCGAATGAGCCCTCATCGGGACTCATCCGGGGCAGCCTGGCCATCTGGACGTGACATATAAATGCTTGGAGTGCGACCAGATGACCCGAGTTGTCAGCACGACCAGTGCCCGTCTCAGGGCCCGGTGGAGGCTCGGGCCCAGCCAGGGCTCTCGGAACACAGCCACGGAGGGGAGGCCTCCCTTGACCCCATCCCAGGTGCCTTGCCACACAGCAGGCTGGAGGATGAAGCCTAGAACGAGGGCTCCTAACCCAGGACCTGTCAGAGCCACGGCCCGGGGCCTGGCCAAGGCCCCTGAACTCGAACCAGATGGGAAGCCTCCCCGGGTACGGCAGGCTGGAGAAAGGGAGTGCCCACCCCAGGACCCTCCAGGGGCCCGGGACCAAGTCAGGCTCTATGAACACAGCAAACCTCAAATTTAGCTAAAAAAATCACACTTTTCTCGCATTTCTGGTCAGCACAAATTTCCTAACATCCAGCATTCCCCTGGGTCTCCTGAGTAAACTGATCCCTCACTTGTGTGGGTGGGCCAAGTGCCTGCAACAGGGAAAGGCCAAAAAACATGTGGATATTGAGGGGATATCACAGAATGTTTAGGCTGACATTGCTTTGGGCACCCACACAAGGGAGATAGCTTTCCGGGATCCAGAATTGTTTTCAGACCCATATCTATCGCTAACTGGAATAAGGTTGAAAGCACAAAAAAATAAGAACATTTGGGTATGTCCCAGTAAAATGCCAAAACTGTGTTAAAAAATGTGGATTTCTGATTTGAGTCTGCCTGTTCCTGAAAGCTGGGAAGATGGTGGTTTTAACATGGCAAACCCTTAGTTGATGCCATTTGCAAGAAAATAACCAGATGCTTTCTTCTGCAGCACTTTTTTCAAATTTTTCCCCAAAACTCCTAATTTTTGCTGTATTTTGGCTAATTTCTCGGTCCCCATCAGGGGATTCCACAAACTCTGGGTACCTTCAGAATCTCCAGGATGTTGGAAAAAAGGAGGCAAATTTGATGTGGATAGCTTTTGTGGATAAAAAGTTATGGGGGCCTAAGTGTGAACTATTCCAAATAGCCAAAAAAAGGCTTGGCACAGGACGCCGAAAAGGCCTGGCAGCAAAGGGGATGAACGTTGTGAAATGTAAACATGTTTTTCTCAACACAGCTCCATATTACTCAATGAAAGCATGTCAAGCTAAATCATACAATGTGTGTTTTGCCTGACCTCAACAGAAAAAGTTATCATGTATTCAGGTTCCAGATTTATGATGCATTAAACCTGCAATACATTTTGTCATGTTCTGCTTGTGAGTAGATCCTGATATCACACAGCACCTTCACTTTCATTTTTACTTGCCACTTTGATGCTTGTGTGATCATTTGGAAATTAATTTTTCTTTACTTACTGCTTAAAAGTTATAATTATTTGTGTTTTATTTCACTTTTACTGAAAATGTTTTATTTTTATTACAAGGTTAATGATGACTATTCATGGCATTATTGTTTAACTTTCAGAATCGTTTAATCTTTCCACTGTAGATTAAAGTTAAAGCTGCCTGGTCTGTCCCATAGCTAACAGAGGGTGTGGGTCATTTGAGTAGTTATGAAGCTTAGGGGCCTATTTATAGGCCCCTACCGCCACTTTGTGCCACATTAACGTCATTTATTTTGATGGTAACGTGGCCCAACGAGGCCAAAATCCCCGCGTCGTAGTCACAGAGCGGCGCAATGAATCCATTGCGCCACTCTGTAACCCTTTGAGCTACATTATCCCTGCGCCAAGCATAATGTATGCAGAGGGGCGTTCAGCTGTTAGGGGAGCCGGTAAAATGATGCAAGGAAATCTACGAGATTTCCTTGTGCCATTTATTACGGCACTTTTAATGCCTGCTCAAGAGCAGGTATTAAAACTGGGCTTCCATTCTTTAGAATGGGCCCCTATGTACCACCCTATGTTTGACGCTACTCCTGGAGAGTATATCTATAGTGTCATAAAAAATGACACTATTGCCCCCTACCCTGCGCCACAGTGCACCGTATTTTAAAGATGGCGCACACATGGTCGTGGTGGGGGGGTCCTAAATTGCGCAGGGAAAGTGGTGCTGCACTCGGTGCAGCTCTAATTTCCTTAAATCTGCCCCTTAATGTTTCATACTGACAATATTGATTCATACCTGAGGTGTGCCCCCCTTTTCAAGTAACAATCAAATAGATTAAAAACAT
Organism: Pleurodeles waltl; assembly: GCF_031143425.1. Taxonomy (NCBI): domain Eukaryota; kingdom Metazoa; phylum Chordata; class Amphibia; order Caudata; family Salamandridae; genus Pleurodeles; species Pleurodeles waltl. The sequence continues at coordinate 1,941,199 of NC_090437.1, read as the reverse complement.
ATAGCTAACATTTCCTAAACATAATCATATATGAGACATAATAATATCTAACGTAATATACATTATTAAATTAAATTGCATCATTGAGAACCTTGATTATTTACAAACAACTGTAAATGTTCAGACGGATTATTAGCTATAAAGAAGAAAATTAAACAAATCGATGCTACTTCTTGTTCTAAAATCTAACTATGTTTCTAAATTCAGCTTACTAAAACTACAATATGAAGCCTACAATTACTAAAAAAAAAAAAATCAAAATTAAACATATTATATAAAAAATACCCATTCCTCTGTCCTAAAATATTTCAAGAGACCCAATGCACATTTAAACCGCTAACACTTGTAAAAAACTTAATTAACCTTTTACTGATACATATAAGGATTAACACACAGTAACACATTTACCTCCTTGCTCTAAAACACACATCTAGAATTGTAAAGCCTATCCTATAAAAGTAACTATTTACCCTAACTAAAACTAAACTATATATAAATCTAATCTAGAATATAAATACACTACATACCAGTATAAAAGTAACAAATGAATCAATAAACTGTATACACACAATTTAGAAAACATTAAGAACCTCAGTCACTAAATTTGTTGCCATATGATGGCCTCTTTACAGCCAGACATAATAATGGTTAGTTGCTTCATTTGTCTATTAAGGCTTTGTGGATATGAAGCAGAATGTCACCTAGACCTTATTAGCTATGAAGAAGTTGTGGGGTATAGACCCAGTGACAAAACACGTGTTGGCTGTGACACGGACAATAAAGAGAGATACGGAATAAAGGAACCAAAGGAATGCCTTAACCTTTATTACTTTGTGGAATTGTGCTTTGATTCACATGTGCTTGGGTCGTGCTTTATATGTATTAGCCAGTTATTTAATGGGATGTAGGGCCAACATCCCTCCTCATTTAGCACAGTGTGTGAATTGTGTTAAACATTTGTACACTGTGTAAGAGCACCGATCTCCTTATTGCACCCGCCTTTTTGATTATCAATTATTAAGAAGGATTATAAATGTCAAGTGCCACCACTTGCACTATAGTGTAATTGTAACCCAAAAAAATCCAGCATCCAATGTTAACATCCATCATCTTATGCTATTGCTACAATTCATGAACATGTAAACTTACATTCACAGGTATATGAAGATATTTGCTATTTCTCCTGGAGATATCAATAATATAATAAACAACAAGGAAAATACACCCAAGAAAGACTGACAAGGAAAATACAGATCAAATAAACAAGGCTGCGTGCTTTGCCCACTTTTATTTGATTTATTTGTTGTGGATAAGGAGGCAGTATTTGAGAATCCCAGAGAATCCCCACCAAGATTAACCATCATCAGCTAAATATTCTACAGATGATGATACCGCCATTTCCGACGTCACTACCATAGGGCTACAACACTTGTTAAATTATTTGCACAGCTATTGTCAGTGACATAATCTTGCAATTAATTGTGATAAAACAAAGTCATAACTTTCTCAAAAAAAGAAAGTCACAAGTAAATGGTCGCTGGGTGATAATCAGATTTCAAACAATCATACAAACATATATCGGTGGAACTTGAATGCCCATATGCAAGTGTTGAAAATGAGAGAGACAGGATGCACTAGCCAAAATAGCACATACTTTGAAAGGTCCAACAGTGAAACTGCTACAAAATATATTACATGTAAAATGCTTACCTTCATTAACCTAAGGAATGTCTGCCTTTCCATATGAATTCGATAACTGGTGAAATAAGGTACAGATGTGATTATATTGCATTATTGTTACATTGCTCAATTTCAACAGCCAAGCCAAGTCCAAATTCGACTTGAAGTCAATCTCAGGGAGCAATCCCTAGACCAAAATCTGCATTACTAATTATTTTTCTGTTCTAATTAAAACAAACGGATAACGGCGAATTTGAATACCATCTCTGAGGGGAGTTACGAAAAGCAAAATGAGTCAGTATGGACCTTATCTGTCAAATATAATTTAAGTTCCTCCCAATGACATCACCCTGGTATACCAATATATCCTACCAGGCATTAAAAATGCTCCTCAAAAAAGATATTACGACAACATCAAGACAAGATGACATACTGAGAGTCCAAACAAGGCAGTATGGCAAATTAGTGGTGGACACTTACAGCAGTAAGACTAAGCAAGGCTTCTTGAATCTCTCACTGCCATGGACATTGAAAAATAACTTTTTGAGGTTATAATGAGGGCTGTTCGATGTGAGCAAAATTTGTCAAACTGGCAAATACTCTAGAGTTAACCAGGCATATTAGTTCTACACCTATTATAGAGAGTCGCTAGCCCATGTCATCTGTGTTTACCCTACCTTTGAAGTAGAAATGAGACAGCTTCTACTACCAAAGTTGAGCAAGTAAATGTAAGAACAGGTTTCAACATAATCACTATGGGGGCGTTAAAAGTGCTGAAAAAAGTGTTAAAAGTTCTGAAAAAAGTGGCCCAAGGAAATCTCTTTGATTTCGGCCACCCTGACGGGGGAACGGACCCCCCTTGCATACATTATGCCTGGCGCAGGCATAATGTGACTAAAGGGATTACAAAGTGGTAAAATGCAATATGGCAAGGGGAAAATATCACTTTAGCGCCACCTTAGTGTAAAAAAATGACACTATGGCAGCGCTAAGGTGGCACTAGGGGCTTTTAAATCTGCCCCTTTGTCTTTTAGCAGAAACAATGGTTTGCTCATTAGTTAATTTCTAAGGCTTATGAATATTGTCTCAAAACACTCTGAAAGCCAGCAGAAAACAGACGAATGAATGAAAGTTTCTAGAGCAGCATATATCACAGAGGGTGATTTGCATAACTTTAAATGGGGATATTTTTATAGAATACTTCTTGTTAGTTTTAAATTGATTGACACAGGCAGGAACTGGGGCAATGATTAGTAGTTTTAATCCAGCAATTGTCATTTGAGACTAAAATGCACTTTACCTCATGGAGTATTTTATTGTATCTTTCAACTGTGTTTTTGTTGTGAAATCACATACAAGGGAAGCTATAATTAAATTATCGAGGATATACTTATAGTAAGAAGAGCACTAGCAGTAGGAAAACACATTGGAAATGCACCTATTATAACTAAAATGCATGATATGGAAGGTCTACCACTAAAAGTGAAATAGTTGAAAGTGTTAGGGAATATAACTATCTTTTTAATGTTACTGAAATAGATATTTTACAGGACCTTGAAGAGGCCCGCTCGAGCACTCGGGAATCAACAGGAACAATATTTACAAAATATTACACCAGGAATCCTGAACAGGCAACAGGCCAACTCCCTGACATACTAACCATAGAAAATACAGAATACCTAGTATCACCATAACTATGAAGAAATAGACATACCCAGCACATAAAAATACCTTTTTTCCTTTGACAACCCCAATAATGATAAAATAATTATACCTTATGGTACCAACCTTGCTAACCTTAAATCTGTGTAACATTTGGATGGTGGATGGCACTTTTAAGTTGTGTACTCCATCTGAAACGGCCTTGGGCTGATCCCTTGTTCTAGGTAAGAGAATAATCATATGCTTCACTCAGTACCGCCACCGGCGAAATGCCCACCATCCTACCCTGCTGTAGACAACCCAGGCACTCATACAGTTTATGCACAACACATAGACCCATCCTCATAGACATCCTTTTAACTACCACAAACCCTCAAACTACAGAACACACATTTCTACTCATACGCATTAATGGTCTTTCTGAAGTGCTCTATGCACCAGAGATCACATACCTCATTAGCCATCACAAGCTTGATGCCCTTTTCATCACAGAAACATTGTTCACCCTCGCATCTTTGCAGATCCTAGACATTCTTCTTTCCTCAGGTTACATCATCCATCATGCAAAAAGTACATATAAGAAGGGAGTAGGCCTCACTGTCATCCATAAGTCCACCAGGTCATGCACCATTGGCAAGCAAGTAACACGGTCATGGAGCTGCTGATATGCCAGTTCCAACTATGTGCAACTCAAACCGCCACATTACATCTCATCTATAGACTGAATGGGCAAAACTGGGAATTTGTGTATGAATTCTCAAATCTCCTCACCATCTCTTGTATCCAACATACCCACACCACTTGCTTGGAAGACTTCAAACTTCCAAATAATGCAAGCTCAAAAAACACAAGAGACGCCCTTTCACCTCATCATACATTCAATGTGTTACAGCATGTCACTCAACCAACACAGTCAAAGGCCTCATCATCGATCAGCAATCTAATGTAAACCACCCAGACCCTTGGACTAGACTAACCACACTGCCATCCTTATCTCCCTGCTCAGCATACTACAATTTTTTCATTTCAAATACTTTATTTGTTTCAAAAGAGCCATAAAAGACATAATCAATTGCATACATAGTTCTCATAAATACAATAAATAACAAAATAAAAAGCGTATTGCAGAAATTAATAACAGTTTTGAATACAAAAAGCAGCATAAATGAAATTTAACACAGCCTGTATTATCCCTTCACTTCCAGGATTATCCAAATAAGAATAAGAAAAATGGCTGGTCCCAATGCCTGTAGGCAAGAGTACAAGACGTAAAAACCTTCTCCTGGGCACAATGTATAAATTACAGAAAAGGACAAAGTGCAGAGTGCTTTGGGGCGATTTTCCATCGCAATCACATGGCGGAAGTTTCTTAAACCAGGTGCTTTGAGTGGGAAATATTAATAAATAGTGTATAGTCTTCAAATGTAGTCTAGTAATTAAAAACCTATGCCCCTCAGAGGTGATAATGTTAAGATATAACTTGGGGCGTGATGGCTGTGGCAGTAGTCTCTCCAGATCGCCGGCTGTGTTGTTAATTAAGTTTGATTTGTAAATAGAATGCCAATATAGCTCCTTAATCCTGTCCTTAGCCCACCCCACTAAAGAGTCAGGAGCCAGGAAATATTCCCCTGCCCCAAGAGCAGAAAATTTGGAATTAACATATCTGAGCCAAGGACTATCTATGGACCAAGTCGGTGACAAACAATCTTTAATCCCTGCTCTACACAGATGGGCTTCGGTATTTAGCCAAACTTTTAATCAGAGCAATACAGGTTGCAATCTTATATGGTCGTCTATGCCCCTCAGGCCTACTTCATGACAAAACACTGCTGGGGTAGATTTTGGGACTGCCAACAGCCTTCTTAAGAACTTGTTTTCAACTACCTGGAGACTCATGGAATCAGTGTAGCCCCACATCCCAGCTCCGAATGATACAGTAGAAAAACATTTACTTTTAAAAACAGTCATCACTTCCTTCACTGGTTTATACCCCAGCTGCTACAAAAATCTAAAAACAGCATCAATGGCTCTTTGAAATTGCAAGACACAAACACTAATAAAAAAATTCCAATTAAATTCCACATCAATTGGAACCCCCAGGTAAGTAAAATTAGGAAACTTAAGTATTTCTGCACCTTCCTGAACTAATCTTTTGGTTTTTGATAACTTTGGGCCACTCTATCACAAAAGACTGTGTTCTGTTCATTTTAAGACTAAGGTTTCCCCCAAAAATATTAAAAGCATTTAGTAAAGCTTGGAGGCCGTTTCCTGTCCTTGAAATAAGGACAGCATTATCCGCATAAAGCAGAACTGGAATTGACTGGGAGTTAGTAAGCAGCAAGTCCTTCCCCATATTGTATAAAAAATCTTCCAGGCAATTTAAGTAAAGAAGGAAAAGAAAGGGGGCCAACACACATTCTTGTCTGACCCCCTATAAGGAAGAAAACTCTTCAGTTAGATCGCCCTCCTGGCTAAAGCAGATCCGTGCAGAAGTACAGACATGAAGCCTACTGAGTAAGGAGATTATGGGGGTCATTAGGACCCCGGTGGTCGGTGTAATAGTAGTGGTAGTACAGACAACAGGCTGGCGGTACATACCGCCACTATCATCACATTGGTGGTTTGGCAAATTTAACACACCGACCGCCACAGCGGTAACGACCACTGGGATTGAGACTACATTGCCATGGTTTCCGTGGTTTCTGTACCGCACGAAAACCATGGCGGTAGGCAGTATCAGTGCCAGGGAATTCCTTCCCTGGCACTGATAGGGGTATCCTCCGCCCCTCCCCCTCCCCAGAATTCTCCCCCTCCCGACATATGCACACATACACGCACATACATACACACCCATACACACACACACACACACATTCACCCACGCATGCATACATTCATACACACTCACAGCAACACTCACTAACATACATGTAGGCACACACGCAATCACACGACACAACATGCACGTACACTCACACCCATTTATGCACACATGCATTACACATGCATGCACGTATTCAAACACTGTCACACACACCCCCACACAGGCACACAACACCCGTCGCTGTGGCGGTAGGCAACATTTGCCGCCATTGTTATAATGAGGGCCTAGGTCTTTGCCCACCCCCATGTTTGACATAACAGTCCACAGTCTGGATCTGTCAACTGTGTCAATGGCACAGGATAGATCCATAAAGGCTAAGTGTACACAGCCTTTTTTTGCCTCGGTGTATTTTTGTACTATCAAAGTCAGGTTGAGAGTCTGTTCAACTGTGTCCAGCCCTGGTCGAAACCCATACTGTGCCTTAGATAAACAATTGGTCTCCATGGCCCATTTTACCAATTTATTTAATATCACTCGGCCAAAGATCTTAAACGAATTGTCTAAGAGGGAGATTGGGCAATAACATTCTGGGCCGGCCCTGTCCCCGTTCTTAAAAATAGGTACGATAATCGTCTCTCTTCAGGTATCTTCTAGGGGTCCCGTCATGGCAGATCTCAAAACATTAGTAAGTAAATGGTCCCATGAATTCTGGCAAGGTTTTATATACATCATCTGGAATTCTGCCCGGGCCAAGTGCTTTGTCAGACGGGCAATATTGGATAGCCTATATTATGTCAGATACTTCTATTGAGTTGCAGAAGGCTGTGCCTAGAGAGACATTTCTCCCCGCTATAGGACCATTTGTTTCTTCCTGGGGGATGTTGTTCTATATCTTAAAGATTTTGGAAACTTGTTTCACCCAAACTTGAGCTAGGATGACAGTATCTATTATGGTTTTATCCTTGTCATCCAGTGCGGTGGAGTTAACCACTTGCCAGAAAGCCTTCATGTCTTTACTATTGCTTGCTTCAATGAGCTCGACCCAGACATTCTCCCTCAATTCATTCTTCCTGGCAGCAAAAGTGGCCTTATATATCCTTCTTGCTACTTTAATAGTGTGTTGATTGCATGAGACAGAACTAATTGTCTTCTTTAGGTCTTAGAGGGTGGACATGGATGCACGGTTAAACCAGCAAGGTCCTCTGTCTTTATTAATACTTGGACGCTGTAGCTTGTCTGCCATATAACTTGTCAAGGCAGAAAATGCCTCAATAATTTTGTGTGCAGGGTGTGTTCCCCCAATGCAGTCATGAATTCTTCCTTCTGTCTCGTCATCAAATATCTATGAAAGCTGTATTTGTCAATTCTTTTCCTACTTAATGGTCAGACCTCTCTGCCCATTAAGCCTCTGCACTGGCTGCCGTACCTTCGTGCCAGAGCCCTTGTCCAAACCCATTCTAGCTTCTAGAATTAGTGGGTTGTGGTCACTCGTGCAGGTTAGCATCACCCTAAACTTCCCAACGAAGGTGATAAGGTCTTTAGAATAAACTATGAAATCAATTGTAGAGTGAGCACTTCCCCCCATAAACGTAGGGCATAATTCCAAAAATGGAATTATTACCATGGCAGAAACCACTCAGACAGACAGCCACTTAAACACACCGACAACCACGGCGGTATGAACAAGCACCACAGCGATGACTGCTAACAGCCAGGCGGAAGACAATGTACCGCCCACACTATTATGACAGGCCTATCTGCCACCTTTTCCGAGCAGGACCGATGACATCAAAAGAACGGCAGAAACAGAACAGAGAAGTCAAAGGACTCACCTCTGGAGACTCAGGAAACAAGCACGACGCCATGGAGCCCGAGCTGCACATATTTCCGATGCTCGTCTATCTTTTCCTGCATTATGAACACCAACGCCGGCGAAGACGACCACAGTGAGTACTGCCGCATAGCACACAAGGGAGGGGGGGAAGAGAGTGACACACACCCCTACCATACACACAATCAGATGTACAAACATTCCATATCCACCCCATACCACTCAGGAATAATACAAGGACAAAATGATTGGAAGAAAGTGAGTGTAATATGATAAAAAAACATGAATAAGTTCATCAAAATACAAACGAATATACATATTTACAAATGAAGGGACACTGCCCAGTCCTCAAAGTCCATGGGCCACAGGGCCACATCACATAGGCCAAGGCCCCACCTCACACCTGCAACAGCATGGAGAGAGCACTGCAGGGGCATCAGGTAGAAAATACACAGGCACCTCAGGGGGACGGAGAATGGGGGGCACCTCAGCCGGAAGATGGTACAACATCACTGGTCATGGAGGGGGCTACATGCCCTGTGCGATGTCCTGGGTAGTGCACGGCCACAGTCTATCAAGTAGGTGCTTTGCCCACTGTTTGGTCCTGGGGAGTACAAGGCAACAGTCTCTCTAGTGGGTGGTTTGCCCACTGCTTGGTCCTGGGGAGTGCAAGGCCACAGTCTCTCAAGTGGGTGGTTTGCCCATTGCTTGGTTTTGGGGAGTGCAAGGCCACAGTCTCTCTAGTGGGTTGCTTCTCCAATGGTTCTGGAGGGGACCTTGTGCCCAGTGTGCTTCATCCTGGGAAGGAAGGGTTGAGTGGATGGCTTCTTCCACTGGTTCTGGAGGGGGCATTGTGCCCTGTGATGCAGATCTTGGGGAGTGCAAGGTCACAGTCTCTCATCTGGGTGTCAGACCCACATGCTTTGCAGGGGCCGGGATGCACAACAGCCCATGGAGGCAGGGCTACACTGTCTGCCGGCGGTGACGGCTGCTCAGTGGTGGCAGCGGCGATGCTGGTGGTCATGCTGGCAGTGGTGGGGGGAGGCTCCAGCCCATCCCCTGCAGCCTCGGACGGCTGCCCACTGGGGCTGCTGCAGTGGTGCTAGTGGTAGTGCTGGCAGTAGGGGGAGGCTCCAGCACATCCCCTGCAGTCTCAGACAGCTGCCCACTGGGGCTGCTGCTGCTGGCAGTGGTGCTGCTGGCGGTGCTGGCAGTGGTGGGGGAGGCTCCAGCCCTTCCCCTGCAGCCTCGGACGGCTGCCCACTGCAGCTGTTGCTCTGGCAGTGGTGCTGGTGAAGTTGCTGGCAGTGGTGGGGGGAGGCTCCAGCCCTTCCTCTGCAGCCTCGCACGGCTGAACCACCATGGTTGGTGGTGGGGCTCTGAATGAGTCCTAGCACCAGGCCTCCTGTCCTTCCTGCCTGCTGGTGCAGGCCCCTTGCCCTTCCTGTCAGCAGCCGGAGACTGCAACTTGCCTTTCCCTCCTGCAGCTGGTGGTGCCTCCTTGCCCTTCCCTATTGTAGCTAGTGGTACCTCCTTGCCCTTCCCTGTCACAGTTGGTGGTGCCGCCTTGCCCTTCCTTGATGCACCTGGTGCAGGCACCCTGTCAGTGTTGCTGCTTCGTGCCTGGCATCCTCTCCCACCTGCAGCAGCTGTTGACACTACTGTGGTTGTGGACTGGGTGGCTGAGGTGCTCGCCTGGGTTCTCACCACCCTTGCCCGACGAGAAGTACAGGGTTGGGGGAGTGGTAGGGAAGAGGTCAAGGGTGGAGAGGAAAAGCTTCTTAGGTACATTGGAGCGGGAAGAAGGTGAAGGTTTGGGAGTGGAGGAAGAGGAAGTGGTTGTGGGAGGTGTCTGTCTACTGTGTTTGGGCGCATGTGGATGGGCTGAATGCTGTTGTGAGTTGGAAGGCTGTTGGGTGCTTGTGTTTCTGTACTTTGGGAGGAGGGGGCACAGACACAGTGGGAGGGGACACAGGGGACGTGTGCATGGATGTGGGGATGGTGACTGCCAGGCAGGGGCGTGTAGTGATAGGCGTGATGGTGTGATGGTGGTAGTGGATGAGGATGTAGTGCATGCAGGTGTGAGTGGAGATGCTACTGGCAGGTGGACGAGGAGGAGGGGGACACAGTGGAGGCAGTGGATTTTGGTATATCTGCATCTGGATGGAGTTTGTGTGAGTGCTTGTGGGATGATGTGTGGTGCTTGTGTTTGCCTGAATGACTCCTGTGTGTTGTCCTGGGTGCATGCTGATCTGCCTGTGTGCTTGGGATAGGATGGGGTGGAGGGGAATGGGATTGAGCAGAGGAAGTTGTAGCGATGCCAGAGTGAATGCCCTCCAGGAATGCATTTGTTTTTTGAAAATGGGCTCCCAGCCCCTGGATGGCATTCACAATGGTTGACTGCCCAACAGAGATGGATCTCAGGAGGTCAATAGCCTCCTCACGCAGGGCAGCAGGACTAAATGGGGTAGGGCCTAAGGTGCCTGGGGCAAAGGAGATGTCCACCTTCCTGGGTGAGTGGGCAAAGGAAGCATACTGAGGGGCTGCTGGGAGGGTGGTGCCGGTACGGGGTGGCGGCTGTACCTGTAGTTGGGGTGGGCACAGAGGTGTCCGCCACCACCAGGGAGCTTCCATGGGAGGAGGTATGACTGTCAGAACTGTCCGCTCCAGTCTCCGCCGTGGTGCTCCCCTTGCCCTCCATCCCACTGGTGCCTTCACCGTCAGTGGATTCGGCCTCCTTGGACCTGTGGGATGCAGCTCTCCCTGTCGCCGGTGCCTCTGCTCCTACACCAGATGATGCAAAACAAAAAGGGGGAGAGAGACAAAGGATACCCTTGGTCAATGGCGGCAACAACACCACCTTTGGCATACATGACACACACACACAAGGAACAGCCCTACGCACTAGGCAATGCACTAACAGTCACAATGCTAGTCACCAGCCCATGGACAGGGATACCTAACACCACTTGCAGCATACCTGAGACCCACAGACTCCTGCCCAGTAGCGCATGCTTGGTTGGAGGAGGTGTACATCAGACCCTGCCAAACATGGGCCCTACCCTGCAATGTCCGGACTGACCTGGGGGCACCAACTGGCCTACATCCCCCACCCGGATGCCACCCCACCACGCGCAAGTAGTATATTGGGGCACTATACTCACCCCCTTGTTGCTGCTGTGATGCCCCCAAGCACCCATCCAGCTCCGGATAGGCCACCACCAGTATTCAGGCCATCAGGGGGGATCAGAGTTCGACGGGCACACCTTCCTTGTTGGGAGCATCCTGCCTGTTACTCATGGCCCACCAAAGCCCTCACATCCCCTTACTCACAGACATTGCCCAGCATACATGCAGCATGCTGCCCAGGGCCCTTCCGCCAACCCCCCCTACACAAGGCCCTCACACACAGAACTCTATGCATTCATGCCCCATGCATTGTGCTCACAGTGTACTCACCTATTGGTCTGGAGGCCCATACAGCATTCGGTGCTGGGGTTGGACCCCATCCACCAGTCTCTCCAACTCCGCAGCGGTGAAGGCAAGGGCCCTTTCCCCAGTGACACGAGCCATGGTCGGTTCCAGACACAGGTCACAGCAGCACTTGCAGTGTAGGTCCTCTCCTGTTGAAGGTAAGGTAGCAAGTGAGTGAACAGATTGAATATGGTGGTCATGTCTGCGGCAGTGCGTACCGTTACTGCTGGCGTACATCACCATTGGCCACTTTAACCCATAGGGCCCAATGGTATCCAATGAGGAGTTGCACGGCTTTTCTCGACCCCCCTGCCGCAACGGCGCACAACGTCAGTGGAATTACCTCATTTCCACCTGTCTCTCCATACAGGACAGGCAGACGCCATTTCGGGGGGGGGCAGGCCTTTGCACCTAACTGCATCACAATACACATAGGCACCATTTGGGCATAACCAACAATATACTGTTACAGTCACAACATGCAATGCAGTGTATGGTTTGGAAATAGGGAATACTAACCAGGTGCTCACCGTTTGCCCCCTCGATTGCAACCGTTGTGGATGAATAGGAGATTAAGACATCCCCCCTGTGTACAGGCCCCTGGTGGACTTGGCAACAATGGAGGACAGGCACATTATCCTCACCTATAGACTGGGCAGGGCCACAATCACAGAGCTGTGTGCCCAATTGGAACCTGACCTGATATCTGCTATCCATCAGCACACCAGGATACCCCTCTTGTGCAAGTCCTATCAGTGCTCCATTTCCTGGCAACTTCCAAGTGACAGTGGGCTTGGCAGCAGAAATGTCTCAGCCAATGTTCTCAATAGTGCTGACCAGAGTGTTGTCTGCCCTGATTAAACACATGCGCAGCTACATCGTTTCCCTCCAGGTGGAGGATTTAGCCACAGAGAAAGCAGACTTCTATGCAATGGTACACATCCCCAACGTTATTGGGGTAATAGATGGTACACATATTGCATTTGTCCACCCCCGGAGAAATTAACAGGTGTCTAGAAATCGAAAGAGCTCTCAATCCATGAATGTGCAGATAGTGTGCCTGGCGGACAAGTACATCTCCCATGTCAATGCAAAGTATCCTGGGTCTGTGCAGGATGACTTCATCCTGAGGAATAGCAGCATCCCATATGTGATGGCTCAACTCCAGAGGCACTGGGCATGGCTAATAGGTGAGCCCTGGTTCCCACCCAGTAGGTGTTGGTGTATGGGTATTGTGTGGGCCCTAAGGGCTAGTGTGTGTCTAACAGTTGTCCCTCGATATTTGCAGGTGACTCTGGTTACCCCAACCTCTCATGGCTACTGACCCCTGTGAGGAATCCCACGACAAGGGCAGAGGAACGTTACAATGAGGTACATGGGTGAACAAGAAGAATAATAGAAAGGACATTCGGCCTCCTGAAGGCAAGGTTTCATTGCCTCCATCTAACAGGTGGATCCCTGTACTACTCACCCAAGAAGGTGTGCCAGATCATCGTGACATGCTGTATGTTGCACAACCTTGCCTTACGTCACCAGATGCCTTTTCTGCAGGAGGATGAGGATGGAGATGGGTTGTGGCAGCAGTGGACCCTGTGGACAGTGAAGATTAGGAGGCAAAGGATGAGGATGAGGACAACAGGAGTGCAATAATACGACAATACTTCCAATGACACACAGGTAAGACACTGATCTTTCACTTTACATTGACAGTTTTGTGTCTGACATTGTCATTGGCAGGCTGATTTTAACACTTCTATTACTGTACCCATTGGCATCTCTATTTTCAGATATTTGTGCCCTATTATTGCTCCTGGTGTGTTGACTGCAGCCAACTACAAGTCATTCCTATGTATACATTACTGTACAGTTATATTGCAGTGTTTAAAGCTTGTTAAACAAATACATAGTTCAATCATTTGACAGACTCCATACTTGTATTTATTTAACTGGTGTTTATTTAAGTGCTAATAAGTAGAGGGGGTGTGCAATGGGCTGGGGTGATGGTGGAGGAATGTCTAGGATCGAGTCCAGTCTATTTGTATCACAGGTACATTGTCCAAGGGGGCATAGGAAGTGGAGCACTGGCAGTTCAAAGTGGACAGGGTGACAGAGTGGGACACAAGGGAGACAATTAGGAGAGTCTTATTTCCTGGCGGAGGTCTTGGCAATAGTCTCTGGCTTCTGCCTGGATTGCAGGGACTGTTTGCAGGGTGGTTCTCCTTCTGCCGGGGGTGAGCTGCTGGTGGCCTGTTGTTCCTGTGGCGGGGCCTCCTGTCCACTAGCAGAGGTGGAAGGCTGTTCATCGGTTTGGCTAGTGTCAGGGGCCCGCTGGTGTGCCACTGCCTCCCTCATGGTGTTGGCCATGTCTGCCAGCACCCCTGCAATGGTGACCAGGGTGGTGTTGAAGTCCTTCAAGACCTCCTTGATCCCCAGGTACTGTCCCTCCTGCAGCCGCTGGGTCTCCTGCAACTTTTCCAGTATCTGGCCCATCGCCTCCTGGGAATGGTGGTATGCTCCCAGGATGTTGGCGAGTGCCTCCTGGAGAGTCGGTTCCCTGGGCCTGTTCTCCCCCTGTCGCACAGCAGTCCTCCCAGCTTCCCTTTTGTCCTGTGCCTCTGTCCCCTGAACCGTGTGCCCACTGCCGCTGACCCCCAGGTCCCTGATCGTCCTGTGTTTGGGGGTGGCCTGGGGTCCCTGTAGTGGTGGACACACTGCTGATTGACGTGTCCTGGGAACAGAGGTATGGGCCCGCTGGGTACTATACTGTGCTGGTGTTTCCTGAGGGGGGAGGCTCTGTGGTGGTATGGGACTGTGCCTGTGTTACCGACTGTCCAGAGATCCCTGATGGGCCAGGTTGGTCTTCCAGATCCAGGTGTCCAGAGCTGCTGTCATCACTGTGGGCCTCTTCTTGGGGGGGAGGGGGGAAGGATGTTGCTGGCACCTCCTCTCCTGTGATGTTGGGTGGGTGACCTGTGGGGATGTAAATGCAGTGTTATTGTTTGTGTGTGTCATCTTGTGCATGGGTGTGTTGCCCTCTATGGTGGTTATTGCCATGTCAGCTTTGCCTTGTGTGAGTAGCTATTTTGTGGGCTAGGTGATTCTCTCTATTGTGCATGCTTTAGTGATGGGGGTTCATGCAGGTCTGTGATGGGGGTCCGTGCATTGGTGTTAGATGCAGGGCTTTGTATTGGGAGGGGTGTGATGGTGGGGTGTGTGTGAGGTGGTGGAGTGATGGGAGTGAGGGTAAGGGTGGGGGTTTGTGATGGCATGCAGGTAGGGGGATGATAGTAATAGAGAGTCCAGTTCTCCTGCTACTCCTGCCAGGCCATGAGGATGCATGATTGCCAAGACTTGCTCCTCCCATGTTGTTAGCTGTGGGGGAGGAGGTGGGGGTCCACCACCAGTAATGTGTGCAGATATTTGGTGTCTTGCTGCAGTGGAACGCACCTTCCCCCGTAAGTCGTTCCACCTCTTCCTGATGTCATCCCTTCTTCTGGGGTGTTGTCCCACGCCGTTGACCCTGTCCACAATTCTCTGCCATAGCTCCATCTTCCTAGCAATGGATGTCTGCTGCACTTGTGATCTGAATAGCTGTGGCTCTACCCGGATGACTTCCTCCACCATGACCCTTAGCTCCTCCGAGAACCTGGGGTGTCGTTGTGGTGCCATGGGTGTAGGTTGAGGGTGTGTTGGGTGATGTGTTGGGGTGTGTGATGTAAGGTGCGTGGATGGTGTATAGTGATGGTGGTGTGTGGCTGTGGTCTTGTCTGTGGTCTTGCTCTCTCTCTTGTGGCAACTGTTTGTATTCGTAAAGGGTTGTGGGTAATGTGGGTGTGTGTTTTATAGTGGTGCGGGTGTGTTGGTGTGGTTTGTGTATGTTTGTCAGGTGTGTGTTATTCAAATTGTTTTGTTAGGTTGTGTGTATTTTGAGCCCAGTGGTATGTAACACCATTGGTTTAGCGCCATTGAATGTCCGCCGCGGTGATTAGTGGGTCATAATGTTGTGGGTGTAGTTCTGTTGGCGTAACGGTGTGAGTTTTGCTACCGCCAGTTTATCACTGACCTTTGGGCTGGCGGACTTGTGTGTGTGGCTGTATAGTGATGGATTGCTATGTGTGGGTCATAATATGGGTGGCGGTAATCCACTGCGGCGGCAGTATGTTGGTGGCAGTCAGCATGGCGGTAAGCAGTACTTACCGCCAGTGTCATAATGAGGGCCTATTTGATCTAGGGGGACAATTGAGCCTGGAAGATATGTGGGCTCAAATAATTCAGGCTGGGATTTGTCCCCCAATAGAGGTGAGAAGACTGGTGTTTTCACTGCCATTAATAGGGCATTAACTTCCTTCCTAACTAACCCACTTTTTTTAAAACCAAAGAACGCAATTGTCTTATGTCATTGAAATAATTATCAAACTGGCTAAGGTGATCACCAGGGATAGCAGGTGGCTTCTTATTTACAACACATTCTTTGATTGGGGCCTTCCCTTTCCTCTCTCTATCTCTCTTAAATCCGTGCTGGGTAAAGTTGTGGACTTTAGGCAGGGCGAGACTAGCCCAGGAGAGGAGCTTATAATATTGGGGGAACCTAGTTGCCTACTCCTTTTTAAAGGGGGACTACCAGTGACTGTAAGGGAAATAGGCTCAATCAATAACTCCTGATCCAGAGCAACACACTGATTCCTTGGTTTGGCCACAAAGGTATTTGCGGGAGGGACTGCCTCTTCTTTCTCGCTTTTGCCAGACATCTTTAAGGTTGGTACCAAGCTGTCTTTTTCCCTCCCTATCTCAGATTCAATTGCACCCATCACAGAGGTTAGGTAACTAGTTATCAGTTACGGCCCGGAATCCCCAGATTGAATGGAAATAGACTCAATCAATAACTCCTGATCCAGAGCAACACACTGATTCCTTGGTTTGGCCACAAAGGTCTTTGCGGGAGGGACTGCCTCTTCTTTCTCGCTTTTGCCAGACATCTTTAAGGTTGGTACCAAGCTGTCTTTTTCCCTCCCTATCTCAGATTCAATTGCACCCATCACAGAGGTTAGGTAACTAGTTATCAGTTACGGCCCGGAATCCCCAGATCGAATGCCCGCCACCTCATCAAATCTTCCGTCAAACAGCTAAGACCTAACACAAACTGATTATAGCTTGAGCAATATCAGCGCATACCCTACCAAATGTCAAAGGCAAAGAGACAGGGCCCAGCCTGGCCTCGTCCAGCCTCTGAATGGTGCAGACGGGTCCACCAGGCACAAAGGAAGGAGCAACGGCGGCCTCCTGCCGCAAGTGGGCCTGGGAGTTGTGGTTCTGAGGCCCTCAACCCTGCCAGCTGCCGATCTGAGTGTCACATATGTTTCATTTCATTAGTATACACACAATATAGGATTTGATTCTTTGGCCTGTGGAAATCTTCCCTGTAACATATCTGTCAGAATGGGATACAGAGGTCAGTGCTTTTGCTGCTAGTCTCACATATAACTCTTTTCAGAAAAAAAACGTTACTAGTTCATTTTTCCTAGCTTTCTGCAATCAATTCACCTGATAGGAACTCTGAGTCTTCCCAGAAGAGAAACGTCTCTTTTTCTGGAGTTGATGTCCTGGGAGATTAGTGTCTCACTTATGAGCGGGCAACATCCATAAAAGCCTGAATAGACTCCAGAGTTTCAAAATCCGCTTCCAAACTTGCGACTCTTTGGTCACACAAGTATTCTCGTGTCCGCTCCAGTCCTCCACTTAGGGTCTCAGCTCCCCTTGGGGGTCCCCCAGAGCCTCTTGTGCCGTCGGAGCCATGCAGTGTCTGAGATCAGAGCTGAGAACACACGGAGAGGTCACTTCCAGGTCACTGGCGGAAATAACAGCAGGTAACTGTATGAAACCCAAACTCATCTACATACTGGAGATCCGGCTGGCTGGCTCCTTTGCTTAGTATGTTTTGTTGCTTCTTTAACTTCTCCAAGTTTCTGATTGTGCAGATGCAAATCTCCTAACTGTTCCCCAAGTTTTGGCAGAGTGTCTCGGGCTTGTGATTGAACTTCAACAAACTGAGGACCACACAAAAATAGAACCACACCTTCAGATCATTATAAGACTCTTCCATAGACAATAGAATGCTTGAACCTATCTCTTACCTCATCAACTTGATGTCAAATGCCAACTCCCTTCTAAAACAACTTTGATGAATTTTTGGAAGTCTAGGTGAATGTCCACACCCTAATTACAACACATAAGTGAAAGTCAAAGCTTTTAGTACCCTGGTTCTAATGACCTTGCTGATAATCTGTGGACCATCTGCAGACAGGAATGAAAATGGAAGAAAAACAAAACTCCTGAGGACCTCTTGATACTGAAGGCACTCCGTGCAACATGCAGACATCTCATCACATGAGCCGAAACAAAGTAATTCACCAGCATCATCAATGAAGCCACTAAGAGAAGCAGTATGATGTTCAACATCAAGCACTGCATCAGCCCCCTGCCAGACCCACCTATTCCTCACTCCACAGAAAAGTACAATGCCATTTACATGTACTTCATTAAAAATACAAAAGATCCAACAGCACATTAATGATGATCAGACCATGTCATCACTCACACACACTCCTCCCTGTAGAATGCTGCAATGGTCATCTTTTAAAGCTAAATCCCTCCCAGATCTGGCTGTCTACTCAAGTCTCTCAAAGCTACTTCTTATGAACATGATGTCTTACCATCATCGTTCATCGAAGCTCTCTCTAGGGATGCTTTCATACCTTTACTTACCACTGCCAATTCCTCTCTCACTCAAAGCATCTTTCTAGAAGCTAACAAGACTAGCTAGATCCTCCCTCTCCTAAAGAAACCCAGGCAGCACCCTGATGATCTCACCAACTACCAGCTCATCACTCACCTATTATTCATCACCAAGATAATTGAAAAAGCAATCTTGCTCAACTCTAAGTTTATATCAATGCTGACCATTTCCTGCAAGACTACCAGTCTTGATTCAGATCACTCTGCAACATAGAGACCGCCACCTTACACTTTGTAGATGGTGCCCTCTTGACGACAGATGAAGATTAGCTCTGCCTCCTGATATTGTTGGACCTCTCATCTGCTTTTGACACAGTCAGCCACTCCACCCTCATACTCACCATTGAGTCATGAATGTGATTCTCGAGCAATGTCTATCACTGCTCTCCTCAGACCTTTCCAACCAACCCCACTTTATTCACATACCAGGTCCTGAAAGATCCCTATTATATGTGTGGTCCCCCAGGGTTCCATACTGTCTCCTGTCATCCATGAATTGTACATGGATTTGAATGGTGCTCTACTCCCAGATGATAACATTGAGATGCAATAGTCAGCCGATGACAGAAAACTCTGCTTGTAGGTTTTCTCTGCTACAGACATCCAACTCCTCAAACACTGCTTGAACATCATACAGTCCATGATACAGTGCGTAGCTAAAGTTCATCCCAACCAAGACAGAATTCCTGTTGTTTGCCAAAAATGACATATAAATCAGGTTCAAGGACATGAACCTTGACATTTTCAAACCCCACATCTCACCAAATGCCAAATCACCTGAATTCACCCTGGACATCAATCTCTCCTTCAAGAAACCAATTGCCAAAAAAGACACCCTGGTGCCAACTCTGTCTCCTAAAGAAAGTCAAACATTGCTCCAAAAACGCACTTCAGTATGCTGTTCAAGCACTTACACTGCTGTATCTGGATGGTAGTAATGCCCTACTCCATGGCCTCCCAGACTTCACACTGGCACCCTTTAGGGACATACTACATGCCACAGCACACTTCATCAAAAGCCTTAAAAATATGATCACATCACCCTGATGAGACTCAAGTGGCAAACTCTTGCCAGTACACACCATCTTCCAAACTAGCTGCATTGCAAATCCATTACAACCAGTATCCCCAATTATCTTCAAGATAAGCAAATCCTGAAAAAGTAGACACGCTAATGCTCCTGGAATGCTGACAAATCAAGAAAAAAGTTTTAAAAAGTTACAAAATAATCACATATTTTTCCTTTGAAACAAATTAAGTGGAATTCTGGTTAAAATTAAAGGAACCATCACATTAACCAAGCAAAAAACACTTAAATCTCTGTAATAAGACAGAGCACAGTAAAAAAGCATTACAATCAATTTTCAGCATATTCAGCACATAAAATACACCTATGCAAAACACAGAAATGTTGTGTTTCAAAATAAGGCATATCTCAGGACCATGAACTGTATAACCCATACTACACTAAAAAAGCACAATAAGAGGGAGAGGAGCACACTGCCTGGCGGGGCAAATATCCTGAAATACACATCTAGAGTAATCCAGCACTGGCTGTACCAACAATGGTGATTACTAAAGACTTTCCACTGAAGTAAGTTTTATTATGCACTTCATTTATCATAATACGTCTGGGCAAATTTTTTTAGGGGGGGTTCAAAGTAACTATTCACACAGCAAAAATGACCACATTGATGAAAGTATTGGGCTCTGGGAAAGTTAACTTTACTATGTTGGACTTTGGGGAGTCAGATTTACTATTCCCATACCAAACATAACCACATTGTGGAAAGTGCTGGACTTCAGTGTTCATAATTATCTACTCTGACATAATTATAATATATATTAAACTAAAATATTGCTTTGAAGCCATTTTAATTATCAGAAAAATTAAACTACATGGCATAAAAAGGTAAATTGGGAGTAGTACCAAAAATGCATTTTACTAGTAGTAATTTAACAACTGTGGAGACTGCGCAATCATGGCTGATACCCCACACATAAAAAGATAGGCCTGTCCTAACTTTTTTTATGTGTGAAGATCTCCCCCTGGCTGTGGAGTCTCCAGGATAAAAAAAATACTATTATTACAAACTTGTAGTTTGTTAATTTCAAAAAATAGAACCCTTAGACAAAAGTTTAAGTTTACCTTTGTGAGTCAAGCCCTCTGATGATAAACTTACTACAAAACTGTAATTTACATGTCTCCACGTCCAGAGTAATACACATGGCTTACTTTTTTGTGGGTAGGTGACATCCACCCTAAACCCCTCCTTGAGCCTCCCTAAAACCCTTTTACTCCTCTATGATACCCTTTTGTAGTAAATCTGCCTTTTTCTTCATAAACTCCTTCCAGCGCCATTCACATTTACTACTAAAATGAAAGTGGGTGGCAATGCCACAGTCAGGGTGGAGACCTTTGCATATATAAGCATTGGTATTTGGAGGAGTACACCTGCTCATGGTGTTGAATTGCAATTACTGTTCATGAAACAGACCCAATATGTGTAATTGGTCAGGTAAGCTACGACTCTCACGTTCTTGAGGTCTTCCCAAACCAATCTCATAATCCTAGAATTTTGTCAGGAAAAAATGTACCTGTAGTTTTGCTATTCTCACTAGAGCAAATTCAGTTCTGAGTTTTCAACTTGTTGTTTTGTAACTTGTTGTTGACAGTATATTTCATTGGTAAGCTATAAAGGGCCTGATTTAGATCTTGGTGGAGAGAATACTCCATCACAAACATGACGGATATCTTGTCCACCTTGTTATGATCCAATGATATCTAAGGAGATCGTAATAAGGCGGACGGGAAATCAGTCACATTTGTGATAGAGTATTCGCTCTGCCAAGATCTAAATCAGGCCCAAAGTTAGGTGTGCCAATGCATTTATAATCCTGATGTGTATCAATTTGTGTGGAGTAATGTTGAGCATAGCGATGATACAGCAAAAACAAACAGTAATTGTGAGAAATGTGTTAAGTGAGAGGCAATACTGTATACTGTTAATAAAGTCTTAATCTCACATAGGATTTCCTTTTCCCTCTTGGTATTGTGTCCCTTTGCTAATGTTCCTTCCATCAGAGTGAATCTTTCCCAAGTGTCAAATACCAGAGGTTGAATGCCTTCTAGTGCCCGGATATATTAATTCTAAAAATGCCAGTTAAAAGCATTGTCAATATCTTTAGTGACCCTGATCTTTTTGTTAGGTTGTACATTTATTCCCACCATTAAAACCCTTTTACCAAGAGCTAAATGTTCATCAAGCCAATTTTCAAAGTAGTTGATAATAATTTTACATTATTATGGTAATTTCAGAAATCCAATTAATGTGCAGAGATGACCCACACTTTCTTGATTGCACTTGGGATATGCACTATGCTTGGACATTTTGGTTAATTTAATGGGTGCATTACTAGGTTAATAAATATTGATTCCAATAGTTTACATTTGTGAATGTGTACTTTTAGGTCTATTGTCCATTTCACACATTTAGGCCAGCTTGCAATCCTTCCGGAAAGCATTTTTATTCAAATTCCCAGGCCAGCTGTTCTCTTTTTGATGCAGTTTGTAATAAAACTGACATTAACTTAACAGTGTAGCTTGAGCAGTAAATTGTTTTTCTAATGGTATGCTCTACAATGTTGCTCTAGGCTGGCTAATAAAGATATCTGCAGCCAGATCTATAATTTGTTACTGCAATAACAGAATGCAGAACACTTATAAAGAGGAAAGAAGAAGAAATGAAGATGTTTCACCTTGTTGCACCTCCCGTGGGAGGCATAACATTTGATGCATTCCCAATATTTGTAAATCTGGCAATATCCTAAAATCCTTGGGTGAATGCATGGAAACACCTATGCTCCAACTATGGAATGCAGAATAAGCCATGGCAGCAATTTGCACTGCTTTGCTTCTCTCCAGTTTTACCAAGCAACACAGAGCTACACCAAGGTGGCCTTGCGTTGCTTGGAAAATCTAACTTAGGTATTGAGTTACCTTTGCCACACCACATAGGGCGCTGGGGCAAAACAATACTATGATAAACAGATCCCCAGGTATTTAACCTTCAAATACAACTGTATCTTATTTCTTAAGGTTTCCTTCAGAATATACAAGATTTTATTAATTTGGGGTGGTGTAATTTGGTGAGACAAGTGACAGTAATATCATAACTTCCCAGAACCAAAACTTAAAATCGCATCAGGTGTCATATAATAATTATTTTATCAAATATAATCAGGCTTTAAAAACATTTTTTGAATTTGGGGCAAAATAATCCTCCTTCCTCCACTCTGTAGAGAACATTTTCCAGGCTACTCAGTGAGTCTTATTCGTCCAAATGAAGTAGTCAATCTAGGATTCTAATTTACAGAAGAAAACTGTCAGGCATGTAAATTGGATCACATCTAAACAGAAATATATCACCTTAATGTAGTTAACTCAACCAACAATTGTCAGGTGTAGCATTTGTTTCCAATTCAGAAATGACTGTCATCGGACCATTTTGCTAGAGAACCTAATTTGAATCTACTTTCAATTTTTTGTATGCCTTACATATTCTACTTGTGTATGTGCTTATATATAAGTGACCCAAAGCAGTGAAAGCTGTCCTTTAACCTCTTCTGTGCTGTGAACGTAATGGTTACGTCCAACGACACAGTGCTCATATGTTGAGGACGTAACCATTACGTCCTCGGCACTGAGCTCAGAGGGAGCGCTAGTGTCCCTCTGTGGGCTTCCCTCCCACCCCCACAAGGCAAGCCCTTTCCCTTCCACCCCGATCCCCCTGACCCTCCCCAGTGACCACTTCCCCATCGCTTGAAGCTCAGCTTCCAGCACGATTGGCAGAGAAATGCTCGAAAATTTTCTTCCGATCATGTGATGGGGGCCCTGAGAGGCTTCAAAGGGAAGGAAAGGAATTTCCTTCCCTTTAAAGTCTCTCAGAACATTTCAAAAGCCGGATTGTAAAGCGATCCGGCTTTTGAAATGCACACTAGACACCAGGGATTTATTGTGAAAAATGAAATTGGCATATGGGTCGCTCCCCAGGGGGGCAATATTTTTCAAGGTCTTTTATGGCCTATTGTTGTTCAGTCGATCTGCCCCCAGGGGGGAAGAATCCAGTAGGCACCAGGGATCATTTTTTGTGTGTTTTTTTAGAGTTGGGGAGCGGCCCCTTAGGCAAGGGTCGCTCTCTAGGGGGCAAATTACATTTAGGCCAATTTTGCCTCCCTTGGGTGCAGATAGACCTATTTTTATGAGGCCAATCTTCCCCCATGGGGGGCAGAAACAAATAGACACCAGGGAGATTTTTTTTTTTACAGCAAGTTCACAACAGGGGAGCGACCTTTTAGGCAAAGTTTGCTCCCCGGGGGGGCAAATTTATTTTTGCCATTTCTGCCTCCCTTGTTATTAGGCCGATCTGCCCCCAGGAGGGCAGAAACCTCTAGGCGCCAGGGATACAATTTATTTTGTTGTTTTTTAAGAGGTGGGGAGCAACCCCTTAGGAAAATGTTTCTCCCCTGGGGGGCAAAATGTATTTAGACCATTTCTGCTCCCCTTGGGGGCAGATCAACCGATTTTTGTTAGGCCAATCTGCCCCCAATGGGGGCAGAAACCACTAGCCACGGGGATCATTTTATTGTGCCAATTTCACACAAGGGGAGTGACCCCTTAGGCAAGGGTCGCTACCCGGGGGGAATTTATTTTAGGCCATTTCTGCCCCCTGGGGGCAGATCGGTCTATTGTTATTAGGCACCAGGGAAACATTTTTTAGGGGTTTTTTTGTTTTTGTTTTTTAGAGGTGGGAAGCGACCCCTTATGGGGCAAATTGTATTTAGACCATTTCTGCCCCCCCCCCGTGGGGGCAGACCGGCTAAAAAATTTTAGGCCAATCTGCCCCCAAGGGGGCAGAAACCACTAGGCACCTGGATCTTTTTTTTTTTTGCACCACTTTCACGCAAAGGGAGTGACCCCTTAGGCATGGGTTGCTCCCCTGGGGGCTAATTTATTTTAGGCCATTTCTGCCCCCCTGGGGGCAGATTGGCCTATTGGTATTAGGCCGATCTGCCCCTAGGGGGGGGCAGAAACCTCTAGGCGCCAGGGATAAAAAAAAATTTTAAGAGGTGGGGAGCAACCCCTTAGGCGGCAAATTGTATTTAGACCATTTCTGACCCCGTGGGGGTAGATTGGCTAATTTTTGTTAGGCCAATCTGCCCCCAAGGGGCACAGAAACCACTTAGGCACCAGGGATTGGTGTGTGTGTATGTGTGTGTTTTCATTAGGGGGGCAGCCCCTTGGGTAAGGGTTGCTCCCCATGGAGGCACATTACTGTTGGCATATCTGCCCCCCTTGGGGCAGATGTGCCTCTTTTTGGAAGGCCCATCTGCCCCCAAGGGGGGGGGGGCTGAAAGCCCACCAGATACCAGGAAAGTTGTTTTTTTTCCAAAATAAGATGGTGGGGGTATGGCCAATCCCCCCACAAAAATTAATGGGGCCAAAGCTGTTCTGCCCACCAGTGGGCAGATGGGGCAATTACCCCTGAGCCACACCCCGGAAGGCAAAAAGGCTGCCAGGGAATTAAGAAAAAACTAAAAATATTGGGATGGTGGCTACCAACTAGTATGGGCCTGGTTATGCCCGCACCCCAAGTGAAGGGGGTAACAGTCTTTCAGCTCTCCCCCGCACTCTAAAGCATCTTATCCCACAGCAAGTAAGTAGACTTTGATTATTTGGGGTTTTGGTTTTACATTTGGGCCATGAGAGCTTGGCTAACTCTCAAAATCGTCCCACTTAGAATGGTGAGGGCTGTACTTTATGGACTTTGGGACGCTGCCATGTAGAAAAATCCAGAAGACCTAGACACATCTGAAAACTAAACATCTGGGTGATTCCAGAGTGGTGTGTTTCACATGCACCCCGCATCATTTTCTTACCCATAATGCCCTACAAACCTCCAACTTTGCTGGAAATCACACATTTTTCCCACGTTTTTGTGATGGAACCTTCCGGAATCTGCAGGAATCCACAAAATTCCTACCAACCAGCATTGTCTCATCTATACCAATAAAAATTCTGCTGCACTTGTCAGCCTAAAAATGTTTTTATGCAAACTGCCCTTTCGGACCACCTTTGGTTCCCCCTCAATAGCGACATGTTTTTGGCTCTTCCCTTTCACAAGCACTTGGCCCACCTACACAAATGAGGTATCATTTTTACCGGGAGACTGAGGGGAACATTGGGTGGTATGAAATGTGTCAAAATTGTGTTGAAAAATGGGGTTTTCTAATTTAAGTCTACCTGTTCCTGAAAGCTGGTAAGATGGTGATTTTACCACCACAAACCCATTGTTGATGCCATTTTCAGGGAAAACAACATTAGCCTTTTTCTGTAGCACTTTTTTCCATTTTGTTTTTTTTTAAACAACATTTTCACTGTATTTTGGCCAATTTCTTGGTCTCCTTCAGGCAACCCACAAAGTCTGGGAACCTCTAGAATCCCTAGGATGTTGGAAAATAAGGACGCAAATTTGGCGTGGGTAGCTTATGTGAACAAAAAGTTTTGAGGCCCTAAGAGCGAACTGCCCCAAATATAAAAAAAAGGCTCGCCACAGGAGGGTAAAAAGCCTGTCAGCGAAGGGGTTAACATGAGACAAACCCACGTCACACTTATAAGCGTCGATTAAATGTCAAAAAAATTTATTCTTTAAAAATTTCCTGATTTTACTTGTAGATGTCAAGTCAACACCAGGGGCCTCATTTTGAGTTTCGCTGGCGGCAGAGTCCGCCTGCAAACTCTATAGGATGGAAAACTGCCACTCCGGTTTTCCGCCCTCTGGCCCTATTATAAGTTTTCCACTGGGCCAGCAGGAAGAAGCAGCGTTTCCGCCTGCTGGGCCAGCAGAAAACTCACCACAATATTGACGCCGGCTCGTAATCGAGCTGGTGGCAATGTTGCGGTGTGTCGGGTCTGTAATTCGGGCAGTGAAAAGTGCAAAAATTCTATCCATGGGGGCCCCTGCACTGCCCATGCCAAGTAAATGGGTACTCCAAGGGCCCCCATGAGGCTCCCGGAAACCTGTCTCCACCAGCTTTTGCATGGTGGTGGGACCTCTATGCAAATGCCGGTGGAGAGGGGACTATTAATTCAAAGGGCTGCTTGCATCACTGCCCTGGCGGATGAAGACTGCCGGCACCGCCAGGCTGTCGACTGGTGGCAACTTGGTGGTGCCGACGTTCAGACCGTGGTAGCTCTGCCACGGTCATAATATGGGGGCCGGACCGCTGCTTTGGCGGCGGTCCGACCGCCATCGTGAGTCTGGCAGTCCTGTGACCGCTAGACTCATAACAAGGCCCCAAATATTTAAAATGATGTTCCTTATTAGTTCACTCTTGAGATAAGTATGACTCAGTTACAAATTACCATGGCTACAAAGTGATGTTCAGAAAGCAGTAGCCTTAAGGCTTTATCCATCACATAGTGAGTAAAATATTGTTTAGCAGTGACAACCTGCTCCACAGTCTCATAACAACCTGCTTTGCAGTATACCTGACACTGCAATGCCTTCAGTGAAAGAACATATCTCATCAAAGGCCTAAAGAGGTTCAACCATATCTCTGTAACTCCTCCACCCTTCACCAGATTTGCATAAACTATATTCGAAATAAGATGCATTAAATACAAAGACACCAGAGCCTGAACAACTCACAGTAGGACAGTGAATACGAGAAGCATATGCACATCTATTTAACTCACATTAAGTGGTATGGGCAATGCAGGAGCCCCCTGCGGGTGCTCGTGTGCCAGGGCATTGGCCTTGGCTCCAATAAGGGAGCTGAGGCCAATGCTGTAACACTGTTTCCACTGATCTGACCGGCAGAAACGCTATAATACGATGTTTCTGCCGGTCAGCCCTGGGGAAACATTGTAATATGACTAGGAGGGGGATGCTATGCATCCTTTCTGTCACTGTGGGGTTTTGCAGCTATTGTCCAGGCTTGTGATAACCACATTTGCAGTGATTAGGCATCTGAGAATTATCCTGAGTGCCACTGCGGAACACAATGGTGAGAGGTGACAAAAACTTTAACGTGAGACAAACCCCACATCTCACAGATCCCATTCCTGAAGAGGGCAGGGCATTACATTTGGATACTTCAGGTCCTTATGATGTCACAGCTGCCATTTTATTAGAACTGAGGTCCACTCTCCAGTCTATCAATGATAAAATAGAGTTTCTGGCAAACCAACTGGATCATTTGACAAAACGGACAGCTAACAAGTCAGTCCAACTGAATGGTGAGGAACAAGGATTTCAGACATTGAAGATTACCTAAAGGGACTCAAAGCTAAACTAGCCGAGTTGGAGAAATGACTGTTTGGAGGCGTGGTTGCAGTATAATAATGTGTGAATTTTGGGGGTTTCTGAATCTTTAAACAAAGGCAAAATGGTTGCATAGGTCGATTATTATGTGACTAATGCAATTGTGATACTATTGTGTGACTGAACCAGGAACAGAGCCTGTTATAACACCAGTGTTCTTTAGTATTTATTTTCCCAGATTTAACAGTAGCAGTACATGTGTTGTGCTTGGAATTTCTGGATGTAAAGTGTTTACTGCACAAGCGTAAGATTAAATAAGCAATGGTGTACTTGGTCTAGTTGAAAGTGGATCTAGAAGGAAAGTCATACCTGTTTTTGATGGCTGGTGCTGCTTCTAAATTCTGCAAGTGATTTTTGAGTCCTACAGGTTCACTGAATCAGTCATCCAGATCACTTGCTTGATCTTGACCCCGCAGATCATCATGCACAATCAGTCAAGGCGGTGGTGGAAGTAATGGGCCTTTATGAATTATTTTATATATAGGAATGGCATACCACGGCATCAAAGAATAAACATTCCATTTCCTCCCCACATGAGCCTTCTTTTAGACTAGACCTCTGAGATAGAGACTTGGATGACCAAGGTTGTAAACTTACCAAGCACATTGTCTGATCACTCATCAGCTAATTTAATGATTGCTTTCCACAGTTCATGACTGTTGGCCACAGTGGAGGTTTTGACAGCCTCATTACTAGATACAGCGTTCAAAGATGGATTAAGAACTGCAATAATGGAATACTTCCAGATAAATGAAATCATTAGAGTAATATATAGTGCTGTGGGAGGCACTTAACACCTACACTAGAGGGTAAAACAGAAAAACATGTGGGTATTCTGAGAGCTAGCCAAGGGCAACTTGCAAAACGGAAACAGAAGCTTACACTCATACAATGTCTATTGACACAGGCATCATGGCAGACATATCTGAAGGTCCAGCATCAACTGCTTCAGCAATGTACTTGCCAGAAAATATGTAGAAGGAGAGAGACCCAGTAAAACACTAACCTGAATCCTGAAGAGAGATCAACAAAGGACTAACATTTCCTGTACTGTGGCCAAGAACAGTGAGAATCTAGTAGATAATGAAGACATATAGATCAAATTTGTGAAATACTATTTGCGTCTCTATGCAGCTTGTGTGAGTTGAAAGATTATTTCCCTAGATACCTAGGTGAGGTGGCTTTGGTCCCGTTTGAGAACTGGCCTAGGCAGTTATTAAGTCACCCAATCTCTGGGGAGGAAATAATTATGACAGCTGATGCATTGGCTGAGCAGAGGCAATGACTTCCGATAGCCTAACACCCAACTTTTACAAGGCCTGTTAACATATCCTGCATGACAAGATGCCACTTGGAGTTTCCCTTTAGGTGGGTTACAGACTGGGGTGTGGGATCCATCATTCACCTCAAGTACTGCCTCGCAATAGACAAGTTACAGAGGCCAGTTGACAACTGGTTTAAACTTCCATTGTCACTAGAAGGTAGAGTGACAGAGGTTAAAATGGCAGTACTTCCCAAGGTCCTCTATCTTTTCATTAATATTGCTATCCTGCCGAACAGACTTTTTTTAATCATTATTAAAATCTCTACTGATATTTTAGCCAGTAATGCAGCCAGGAACAGCTGGAACACGATAACACTCCCTTTTGATTGTGGTGGATTGGAGGTTCCTGACATTGAACTATGTTACTATGTGACGCTGTGCCACTTCCATAAACACTGGTACAAATCAGACGTCTGTCTTCCTTCTCACATTCCAGAAAGGGACCAAACGGAGGTAGTTCCAGTGGTATCTCTGCTCTTACTAGGTGTGCCCAGCTCACAGAGGTTAAAACTGTAGCCACTAAGAGCCATGCTTAGTGTTTGGTGTGCCGTATAGCAGGAAAATCATTTTTATATTCTCCAGCCTTACGACTCCAACATAACCCCATGTTGCCCCTGACCATAGAAAACACAGAAAAGAGGACGTTGACAAAAATGTTACTGTTGGAATTTATACTTAGATTGGTGATTCCTCACACTAGAATAATTTCAGTCATGGGGGAGTCCTACAGTTCCAAATATTTTCATGTATGCCAGTCTACAAAACACAGTTAAGGGCAAATTCCTCCTTCAAAGTTTACATCAATTTTATTAAATGTGTTTTCTACAATACATAGAGAGGCTCTCATAATATAACAATGAAAACGTCTGTTTTTTTCCTGAACTTCACAACACAATTGGCATTGCAGTAAATGCAGTAAATTAAAAATTTTCTCTATCCAATCTCTACCTGGAAATATTGGTGGTCATTACAACCCTGGCGGTCGGTGTTAAAGCGGCGGTAAGACCGCCAACATGCCAGCGGTAAAACATTTGCAATTACGATCGTGGCGGAAACCGCCAACAAAGACAGCCACTTAACACTCTGACCGCCACGGCGGTACAAACAAACAGCTTCGTGGTCACCACCAACAGAAAGGCGGAAGACAAAGTACCGCCCACAGTATAACAACAGGCCAATCCGCCACCTTTTCCGGGGTGGATTCCCCGCGGATAAAAACACAGCAGAAACAGGATTCCGAAGGGAAAACGCTCACCTCCACACACCCCATGAGGAAGTAGGACACCATGGAGCCGGAACTCCAAATTCTCCCTGCGATAGTCTTCCTGCTCCTCTACCAGGAGCACGAACGCCGGCGGCGAAGACCACGGAGAGTACTGCACCTACGACACAGGAGAGAGGGGAGGGAAAAAACAGGGGGACACACACGCAACACCCCCACCCCCACCCTCACCCACTACAACACACACGCCACTACAGCATGATACATTACAGTTACACCCCCCAGTCTCCCCCCCCCCGGAAGAATGCAAAGACAAAAGGAAATTAGTGGAACCATTGTAATATATTAAAATCAAGTAGGTAAAAATATATATCTACACCATAAACAAAAAATACACCAAGCACAGTAGTCCAGATAGTGCTCCAATTAAGTCTGTGGAACACTGGGCCCACAAGGTATGGGCGAGGCCCACACAATATCCCTGACCATGACGGAGAGAACACTGCAGGGGCATCAGAGAGCAAGAAAAGAGGCACCTCAGGGGGAGGGATAGGTGGGGCACCTCAGCGGGTTGAGTGCATGACGCCAAATCCATGAGAGGGCCAAATGCCCACTGTTCAATCCTGGGGAGTGCAAAGCCACAGTCTCTCAAGTATATACAGTGGGTGGGTTGCCCACTGTTCCATCCTGGGGAGTGCAAAGCCACAGTCTCTCAAGTCTCTACAGTGGGTGGGTTGCCCACTGTTCAATCCTGGGGAGTGCAAAGCCACAGTCTCTCAAGTCTCTACAGTGGGTGGGTTTCCCACTGTTCAATCCTGGGGAGTACAAAGCCACAGTCTCTCAAGTCTCTACAGTGGGTGGGTTGCCCACTGTTCAATCCTGCGGAGTGCAAAGCCACAGTCTCTAAAGTCTCTACAGTGGGTGGGTTGCCCATTGTTCCATCCTGGGGAGTGCAAAGCCACAGTCTCTCAAGTCTCTACAGTGGGTGGGTTGCCCACTGTTCAATCCTGGGGAGTGCAAGGCCACAGTCTCTCAAGTGGATAACAGTCTCCACTGGTTCTGGATGAGGCATTGTGCCCAGAGTACTTCATCCTGCTAAGGACAGAGGTAGTGGATGTATCTCTCCACTGGTTCTGGAGGGGGCTTTGTGCGCAGAGTGCTTCATCCTGCTAAGGACATAAGTAGTGGATGTATCTCTCCACTGGTTCTGGGGGGGGCTTTGTGCCCAGAGTGCTTCATCCTGCTAAGGACAGAGGTAGTGTATGTATCTCTCCACTGGTTCTGGGGGGGGGCTTGGTGCCCAGAGTGCTTCATCCTGCTAAGGACAGAGGTAGTGGATGTATCTCTCCACTGGTTCTGGAGGGGGCTTTGTGCCCAGAGTGCTTCATCCTGCTAAGGACAGAGGTAGTGGATGTATCTCTCCACTGGTTCTGGAGGGGGCTTTGTGCCCAGAGTGCTTCATCCTTCCCATGACGGATCTCTAGCGTCAGTGCCCTTGGCGCTCATGGGCCAGCGGTGCTTGAGGCGGCGGTGCCCTGTTCAGTGGTGCTTGAGGAGGTGGTGCCCTGTTCAGCGGTGCTTGGAGCGGCGGTGCCCTGTTCAGCGGTGCTTGAGGCGGCGGTGCCCTGTTCAGCGGTGCTTGAGGTGGCGATGCCCTGTTCAGCGGTGCTTGAGGCGGTGGTGCCCTGTTCAGCGGCGCTTGGAGCAGCAGTGCCCTGTTAAGCGGTGCTTGAGGCGGCTGTGCCCTGTTCAGAGGTGCTTGAGGCGGTGGTGCCCTGTTCAGCGGTACTTGAGGCGGCGGTGCGGTGTGCCCTGTTCAGCGGTGCTTGGAGCGGCGGTGCCCCGTTCAGCGGTGCTTGAGGCGGTGGTGCTCTGTTCAGTGGTGCTTGAGGCGGTGGTGCCCTGTTCAGTGGTGCTTGAGGCGGCAGTGCCCTGTTCAGCAGTGCTTGGAGCGGCGGTGCCCTGTTCAGCGGTGCTTGGAGCGGCGGACTCCTTTGCAGTGACTCAGCTGCTGGTGGTCCTCTCTAGCCCAGCGGGGCTTGTGCTGGCAGTCCTCTCTGGCCCTGCGGGCTTGTGCTTGCGGTCCTCTCTGGCCCAGCGGGGCTTGTGCAGGCGGTCCTTTCTGGCCCAGCGGGGCTTGTGCTGGCGGTCCTCTCTGGCCCAGCGGGGATGATGGCGGTGGCCTCCTGGGCAGCGGGGATGGTGGCTGTGGCCTCCTGGGCAGCGGGGATGATGGCTGTGGCCTCCTGGGAAGCCGGGATGATGGCTGTGGCCTCCTGGCCAGCCGGGATGACGGCTGTGGCCTCCTGGCCAGCGGGGATGATGGCTGTGGCCTCCTGGGCAGCGGGGATGATGGCGGTCTCATCGGCCGTGCTGCTCTTCCCAGAATTTCCTGGTTTCTTGAGTCCCTTCCCCACCTTGGAAGGTGTCGCAGCTGACTCCACACTCCCACTGGGACCCCTGGGAGCGGCTTAGGTGGCTGGAGTCTTCCCCCTTTCCCGCCGGGCACTGGCCAACCTTTGATGCTTCACAGGTGGGGGACTGTCTGTGCTGTGGCTCCGTGCCACACTGGCTGCCTGGTGGCTGGTGCACTCCAGATTCCGGTGACTACAGGCACCACGGGTCCCGGAGATGTTGTGGCTGAGGTGCTAGTTCGGTACCTGGGAGACGGACGGGGTGGGGGAGGTGTGGGAAAGAGGTCAAGATTGGACAGGAAAAAAAAATTGGAGACACTGGGATGGGTAGCTGGAGGGGGTTTGGGAGTGGAGGAAGAGGTTGTGGTTGTAGGAGGTGTTCGTTTGCTGACTTTGGGTGAAGGTGCATGCACTGGAGGCTGTCGTGAGGTGGATGGCTGTTGGGTGGGTGTGTGCCTGCGTTTGTGTATCTTGGGAGGGGGCGTCACAGACACACTGTGAAAGGACACAGGGGACGTGTGAATGGTAGTAAGGGTGGTGACTGCACGTGAGCGGGGTGTGGTGGTGTGTGTGCTGGTGATGGCAGTAGTGGCAGTTGATGTAGTGCATGCAGGTGTGAGTGTAGACGAGACTGGGAGTGAGGAGGGAGACGAGGAGGAGGGGGACACAGTGGAGGCAGTGGATGTTAGTGTGTCTGCATGTGTGTGATGCTTGCTTGAGTGCCTGTGGGTTGTGTGGTACTTATGTTTGCCAGAACTTCCCTTGTGTGTTGACGTGTGTTCATGCTGGTCTGAAGGTATGCTGAGTGCCTGTGGGATGTGTGGTGCTTATGTTTGCCAGAACTTCCCTTGTGTGTTGACGTGTGTGCATGCTGGTCTGAAGGTATGCTTGGGATAGGCTGGGGTACAGGGGATTGGGTCTGGGTGGAGGAAGTTGGAGGGAGAGGCTAGAGACAGGGACAATGGCTGCCAGTACTGAGGTCAGAGTCTGAAAAGCTCGCTGAAGGGCTGCCTGACCAGAATGAGTGCCCTCCAGGAATGCATTTGTTTGTTGCAACTGCCTTTCTACACCCTGCATGGCATTCAAAATGGTAGACTGCCCAACAGTGAGGGACCTGAGGAGGTCAATGGCCTCCTCACTGAGGGCAGCAGGGGTGACTGGGGCAGGGCCTGAGGTGCCTGGGGCGAAGGTGATTCCCACCCTCCTGGGTGAGCGGGCACGGGGCAAAGGCTGAGGTGCTACAGGGAGGGCGGTGCTGGTAATGGGGGTGGCGGCTGTACCTGTAGATGTGGGGGGCACAGATGTTGCCGCCACCACAAGGGAGCTCCCATCAGAGGACGAGTCCCTGTCGCTGGTGTCAGCTCCTGTCCCCGCCGTGGAGCTCCCCTCGCCCTTCATCCCACTGGTGAACTCCGAATCCGTAGTTTCGCCCTCCAGGGCCATGTGGGATGCAGCTCCCTCGTGCTCCGGTGCCACTGGTCCTCTGCCTGATGATGCTAATGCACACAAGAACAGGGAGACCAAAAAAAGGGGGGGACGACAGAAGAAAGACATGTTGAGTGCATGCATTACCGCTACCGTTGGCGGACACGACAGACACAGAAGCCCCCTGCACTACGCCACGCTCTTGGGCTCCACTGTTCAATTCCATGGAAATGGCCTACTAGGCCATGGACGACATCTGCACACATGGATGACACAGGGGCATGACTAGGTGTACTTGGCACTCTACAGAGGTGGGGTGGGGTGCCACATGGCCTGCCTTACGGAGGGACCTTGCCTACTAAACTTGCCCTGGCCTAGGGAAACCCACAGCCCACCTCCCCCACCCAGGCACCTCCACTGCGCGCTAAATCAGCAGGATGAGAGTGTACTCACCACCTTGTAGATGCTGTGATGCCCTCAAGCACCCATCCAACTCTGGGTACGCCACCGCCAGCATCCTGAACATCAGGGGGGTCACGGTGCGACGGGCACCCGTCCCACGTTGGGAGGCCATCCCCAGCTGAGCCTCCGCCGTCTTCTTGCTCCAGCGGCTAATGTCCTCCCATCTTTCACGGCAGTGGGTGCTCCATCTTTGGTAGACCCCCAGGGTCCGGACGTCCTTGGCGATGGCACGCCAAATATCTTTTTTCTGGTGGGCACTGACCTACATGATTTGTACAGGGGGAAGAGAAACTTATTACGAACTGCTCCGTCACAGTTATTGGCCCCCATCCCTACCCTTGGCCTGTGGCACATGCACTCACTGTCGTTTCATGCACGCCGCACTGTCCCCCCTTCCTTCTTACATCCACCCCTCTCCACACAGGCATAGCTCATACAGCATGCTCCCAGAGTACTTACCTGTTTGTCTGGAGGCCCGTAGAGTAGCGTGTACTGTGGGAGGACCCCATCCACAAGTTTCTACAACTCCTCCGATGTGAAGGCAGGAGCCCTTTCCCCAGACACTCGAGCCATTGTCTCTTCCAGACGGAGGTCACAGCAGCACTTGCAGTGTAGGTCCTCTCCTGTTGAAGATCAGGTATCGAGTGATTGAACAGATAGAAAATGGCGGTCACGTCCGCAGCGCTGCGTACCGTCACCATCGGCGTACATTGTCATTGGCTTCTGGGACCCATAGGGTCCAATGTTAACCAATGCAGAATTGCGCCGCGGTCTTCGACTGCCTACTGCGACGGTGTACAACGCCAGCGCAGTTACCTCACATCCTATTGTCCCACTTTGCAGGTCAGGCAGCCCCCTTTTCAGGGGCCCACATGGCTTCATTTTTAACTTTGTCACACATACCTAGGCCCAGACCCAACACACATACAGGCCACTTTTTGGATTATGATTCGTGTTCTGTGTAAGCTGTGGGTACGCACCTCTGAGTTGGTTGACTCTGTGCTCGCTGTTGTCCTTCATAGGCACCGTCCGCTGGAACATGTGAGGAGATGGCGACATCCTCCGGCATACCGACCGTTGGTGGACCTGTCGACAATGGAGGAAAGACGTGTGATCATCACCTACAGGCTTGACCGTGCCACAATCCAGGAACTGTGTACCCAGCTGGAGCCAGACCTGATGTCAGCTATCCGCCATCCCACAGGAATCCCCCCTCAAGTGCAGCTGCTGTCAGTTTTCCATTTCCTTTCAAGTGGGTAATTTCAAACAACAGTGGCCATAGCATCAGGGATGTCCCAGCCTATGTTTTCCAACGTGTTGTCCAGAGTGTTGTCTGCCCTGCTGAAACACATGCGGAGCTACATCGTTTTCCCTCAAGTGGAGGATTTGCCTACAGTGAAAGGTGATTTCTATGCCCTGGGACATATCCCCAACATCATATCTGCCATTGATGGGACCCATGTGGCTTTGGTCCCCCCCCACAGGAGTGAACAGGTGTACAGAAACCGGAAGATTTATCATTCGATGAATGTACAGATGGCATGTTTGGCTGACCAGTACATCTCCCATGTGAATGCCAAGTTCCCTGGCTCAGTGTATGACACCTACGTCCTGCGGAATAGCAGCATCCCTTATGTGATGGGTCAACTCCAGAGGCACCGTGTGAGGCTATTAGGTGAGCACCTGGATGTCAGACAGTGGGAATGGTTGTCTGGGGATAACTCTCCAGGTTAGTGTATGTCTAACAGTTTTCGCTCGCCATTTGCAGGTGCCTCAGCCTGTCATGGCTACTGACCCCAGTGAGGAATCCCAGGACAAGGGCCGAGGAATGCTACAATGAGGCCCATGGGCGAACTAGGAGGGTGATCGAACGGACCTTCGGCCTCCTGCAGGCCAAGTTCAGGTGCCTCCATATGACAGGTGGATCCCTATTCTACTCACCAAAGAAGGTGTGCCAGATCATCGTGGTCTGCTGTATGCTTCACAACTTGGCTTTTCTGCAGGAGGATGGTCCAGATGGTGGTGTTGTTGTAGATGTGGAGCCTGTGGACAGTGAAGACGAGGAAGCAGAAGAAGAAGACATGGACAACAGGGACTCCAGAAATATTTCCAGTGAAACACAGGTAAGAATACAAACCTGCCTACTTCATGTACTTTAACACTTCTACCTCTATCCTGTCTGTCGTTTTCACCCAGTGTATGGTCACTGAGTTGTCACTTTCCCTTACGATTTCACAGATGTGTGTCCCACAGTGTGACTTCTGCTTTGATTCATCATGGACTACAGCTGTGTGACATACGTATGTTGACATTACAAATGAAAGAGCTTTTGCCACAGTAATTGCTAATACACTATTTCGAAATCACAGACTGACTCCAGATTGTTTTGTCCTTTAAGGGTGTTTATTTTAGTGCTCAATATTGGAGGGGGTAGCAAAATGGTGAGGGGTGATGGCGGAGGAATGTCCATGGCAGAGTCCAGTTTATTAGTCTCACAGGTGCATTGTCCAAATGGGCATAGGAAGTGGACCTGGGGCAGTTTAAGGATGGACAGGGTGACAAAGTGGGACAGAAGGATGACATTCAGGGTGGTCTCATTTCTTGGCGGGGGTCTTGGCATTGTTCTCTGTCTTTGTCCTGGATCTCAGGGGCCGTTTGCGAGGTGGTTCTCCCTCTGCAGAGGGTGGGGTGCTAATGTGGTGGTCCTGTGGCAGTGCCTCTTGTCCACTACTGCCGGCGGAGGTGGTGGGCAGTTCATCGTCCAGGCTAGTGTCAGGGGCCCCTTGTAGTGCCACAGTGTCCCTCCTGGTGTTGAGTACTTCCTTCAGCACCCCTACGATGGTGCCCAGGGTAGAATAGATGGCTCTGAGTTCCTCCCTGAAGCCCATATCCTGTTCCTCCTGCAGGCGCTGGGTCTCCTGAAACTTGGCCAGTACCGTTGCCATCGTCTCCTCGGAGTGGTGGTAGGCTCCCATGATGTTGGAGAGGGCCTTGTGGAGAGTGGGTTCCCTTGGCCTGTCCTCCCCCTGTCACACAGCAGCCCTCCCAGTTCCCCTGTGTTCATGGGCACCGTCCCCTGGACTGTGTGCCCACTATCACTGCCCCCAGGTCCCTGTTGTTGTTGGGGTGGTGGGTTAGCCTGGGTTCCCTGTAGTTGTGGACATACTGCTGATTGACATGTCCTGGGGACTGAATTATGGGCCTGCTGGGTGGGTGCTGTGCTGGTGTTTCCAGAGGGGGGAAGCTCTGTGGTGGCCTGTGCCAGTGTGAGGGGAACCCACTGTCCCGAGGTCCGGGCTGATCTTCTAGATCCAGTTGGACAGAGGTGCTGTCATCACTGTGGGCCTCTTCTGTTGGTGGTGTGGACATGTGTGGACCCTCCTGTCCGGTGACGTTGGGTAGGGGTCCTGCAGGGGTATAAAGGGATGTTTATTACATCTGTGTGTGGCATGGTGTGCAATGGGTGGGTGACCGTGTACCCCAGTGCTTGCATTCCTGTGTGGGACCTTGTGTGACGATGGTTTAGGGGGGTGTATGGGTATGTGCAGTGGCCATGCTTTAGTGATGGGTGTCCATGCTTTGTTGTTGCATGCAGGGCTTGGTGTTAGGATATGTGGTTTGTGATGTTGGGACATTTGTGAGGAGTTAGAGTGATGGGGTGAGGGTGGGGGTATTTGCTGGCATGCAGGTAGGGTGGGGGATGTAATAGTTAAGATTTGACTTACCAGAGTCCATTCCTCCACCTACTCCTGCGAGGCCCTCAGGATGCAGAATCGCCAAGACCTGCTCCTCCCATGTTGTTAGTTGTGGGGGAGGAGGTGGGGGTCCGCTGAACCGCAAGGTGGTGTCTTGAGACCACGGAACGCACCTTCCCCCGTAAGTCGTTCCACCTCTTCCTAATGTCCTCCCGATTTCTTGGGTGCTGTCCCACTGCATTGACCCTGTCCACTATTCTTCGGCATAGCTCCATCTTCCTTGCAATGGAGGTGTGCTGCACCTGTGCTCCGAATAGCTGTGGCTCTACCCGTACGATTTCCTCCACCATGACCCTGAGCTCCTCCTCCGAGAACCTGGGGTGTCTTTGCCGTGCCATGGGGTGGTGTAGGTGATGTGTGGGGTGATAAGTGTGCTGATATGTAGTGGTGTGTTGTGTGAGGTGCGTAGAAGGTATGTGGGTGATGGTGTTGTGTGCCTGTGGATGCTAGTATTGTTGATGGTGGTGTCTCTCTCTGGCCTTCTCTCAGTAATTGTGGTTATAGGGGTTTGTGGGTGATGTGGGTGTGTGTTTTATATTGTATTGGGTGTGTGGGAGTGGTGTGTGTATGTTTATCAGGTGTGTGTATTTCGATTTGTCCAATATGGCTGTGTTTTGGAGATGTGTGTTTATTTTGAGTGCGGCGGTGTGTACCGCCAATGGAATACCGCGGTTGAAAGACCACTGCGTGGATTCGTGGGTCGTGATGGTGTGGGCGTATTTCTGTTGCCGTGACGGTGGAGGTTTTGTTTTCGCCAGTTTATCACTGACCTTTGGTGTGGCAGACTTGTGTGGGTGTCTGAATATTGGCAGATTCCGTTTTGAGGGTCATGATAGCTGTTGCGGATTTCCGTGGCGGTGTGTTGGCGGTCTTCTGCACGGCGGTAAGTGGCTTTTACCGCCAATGTTGTAATGACCGCCTTTGTCTTATGTTTTTAAATTGTTGTCTTAACCTGCAATGCTAAATGCTGAAACACTTTTTTCTAGTCTTCTACCCTTACATTCAGATACATCTGTACACAGAGGTTCTCCTGTTAAAGGATGCTGTCAC
This sequence comes from Pleurodeles waltl, assembly GCF_031143425.1. Classification (NCBI taxonomy): domain Eukaryota; kingdom Metazoa; phylum Chordata; class Amphibia; order Caudata; family Salamandridae; genus Pleurodeles; species Pleurodeles waltl. The sequence continues at coordinate 1,901,898 of NC_090437.1, read as the reverse complement.
CAATGCTTTGAAACATAAAATGCTAACTCATAACTGAATTCTCACATGGTCCATATTCTTGTATTACATCATCATCAATTCAATGGATGAGTAAAAGTGGTATAAATATTCTCAAATACCTTCAATTATGCAAATTCCTTCAAAGTATACAAGCCTTATGAAAGTGTGGATAAGGTCCTAATGCAGTTGAGATAGGAGTGATAGGTACAGAGCATTTCAGTTCCTTTCATGTATTCACATATTTCCTAAAAAAGGTGAAAAAGTATTAATTACAAAATATATGCCCAATCTCTTTTACGCAGCAATTTCAACATGGAAGCCAGTTGGATCAATAGATGCACGGCTAGTATATGCTCAGAAGAAATGAGTATGGGACGACTGTGGGAACATTTTGCAGGAGTCCCATGACAGACACGGAAAACTGGGCGCAAATTGTGACAATCAAGAACAGTATCTTACCCTTACTGCTGAACCCAAAACTGAGCACCAAGTTCATCCCTTTAGTATTCGAACCTCAGAGTAGCAAGGTTGACTATTCCAAGGCTTACTCAGAGAGATGGAATAGGGTTAGAGAGTAAGAGACTTACAATTCAATGATCAGATAACAGTGAATATTTTTTATCAGACATCCCTCCCCCTATTAATTTCCCCTCCTCTCTCTCATACAATCACAAGGTAAGTATTCTACCCTCGATATACATTCTGACTGATGCAGACTACACTGTAGTGTCTTAGGACTTTGAGCACTAGGACCCTGCAGCATGGAGCAGACTCAAAGAGATTATGCAATCAATCTGGGAGGTGTTATGCGGTTATGCGGTTATGGGATATTGAGAAGTTAATTGAATGTTGTCCGATGAATAAAGACGTTAGCTGTGAGCTCGAGTGTGGTGTGTTCCTTTCCATGCCCCGGGGCTGGGGACAATGCAGCAACTGGCGTTGAGTAGGGTATATGTGCCCTGAAGAAACAGAACTGTACTACCTGAGAGTTTGCAAGGAAACAGCAAACTGCTTGTCTGTGCCATGTGTACCCAAGCCAAAGTGAAAAAGCCTGCAGTTGGTATATGTGGAGTGGAAGCTCCACTCCAGCCTGTACAAGGTCTAGTTCAGAAGTTGAAGGTCTAAAAAATGAAGTGCTGTTGGAAAAGCCCGAAAAAAACTCGTCAGCCAGGCTGAAAGAAGATGGTGCTCCACTGTGTTAATGAGCCATCATTCATGTAAAGAGAACAATATAGGCAGTGAAAAACAGGTACAACATAAGAGACAGTGACAACCAGATACAACGCCAGAAGGCAGCAACAACCAGGTATGAGAAATAAGAATATACTCACCAGTGCGGCAAATGGTCACATTTGACACAATGGCAGAGGCCTGCTGGAGAGGCAAAGTAGTAAGGGGTGTCTATAACATTCAGAATCTTGCTTGGAACGAGGTGGCTCAAACACATGGCCCACCTTTACCAAAGTTGCAATTTGGGCCCGAAATAGTGAAAGCTGCAGACATAGCATGACAAAATGACTTGAACAAAACATAAAGATGAAATCAAAGACCAGGGCATGCAAGAAACAGAAATTGTACTCACTATTAAAAATGAAGACGGTGCCACACAATCTTTCAGCCAGTGCAGTGACCGAAGCTGCCTGAACATAACATACTTTCAACTCTAGGACAAATAGGTGTGAAGTACAAACCAGCTGCTTTTCTGAATCCCCCGCCACCACCAGGAATTGTCTGCTGCTCTATGATAGCTTCCATCCACGCCACCACCGAGAAAATCTTCCGTTTGGCCAATTCCCCTGAATTAGGAGGAACTGCTCTGAAGTGACTGACTACAAAGAACAAGCAGGCCATTTGGTAGTCAAATTGGAGGCCAGGAAGTGTCCATCCAGTATGATAACAAAAGCAATGAAACAGGCACACAACAACAATAGGGAAGCCCTACAAGTAATCCCACCACCTATGGGAGGGAGGATAGACCTATCTGCATCACAACATACAAGATTGCTTCTAATCAAGTGAGCAAGATTATTAATAAGCACTGGAGCATCCTCAACAGTGGGTCACTTAACATTTAAAAATCAATGTTCTCACACAGACGGGGTCAGATCTTAAGGGACATGCAACTACATACACAACCTCATAGGCAGACTATAGATAGAGCAACCAGAAGACGCAGTCTACCACCAGGGGCAGGTCAGCACCCTTGTGCAGGATGTAGCATGTGCCACCTTACCAAAACCATGACAAGGGTAACCTTCAACATCAACACCACATGGGAGCTGAGAGGTTTCACCAACTGCAACACACAGCAAGTGGTATTTTTACTATCATGCCCTGCAACCTCCATTACTACGGCATAACCATTAGAAAAATCAAGACAAGGATCAGTGAGCATCGCAGCAAACTAAGATGCAGATGGACCACCACTAAGAAGTCAACCTACTTCATTGAAAAGGAGCATAGGGTACAAGATTATCAGTGGGTTGTTCTGGATCACCTGATAGAAAGGTCTAACTGTGAGCTCAGACTGTTGAACAAGGATGAACAATGGGTCTTTAAATTACAAACTAATGTAAGAGGGCTGAATGATGACATTCCTTGGGGCTAAGTTACACCATGACGAGGAGGTGAGACTGTCTGCATCTCCTCTTACATTTTTTGACATTCCAGATAGCTCTAGGTATACTCCACAACAATAAGGGAACAATGCCTTTACTGTGACATGTACACTGCAGGCCTCTTTTCGACCTTTTTTGATTCCATCCCTCTGTTCTATTAGCCCTGAGCACAGTATTAGTGACCAATGATCCGTCAACTATGTCTATTAACCAGGACATCAGCTGTGTGTGTTTATTTATTAGTACTCATGTTGTCAATGGGACCATTGGTCCCTGGTCCAAGCTCCCAGTCTCCACTTTGGTGTAATAGTAGTAGTAATCTTTATTGTTTTGTTAATAAAAACCTTAACAATCAGCTCAGTGTATACAATATATTAAAAAAACCTTTCAAACACATATCTATAATCATATTTATACATCTTAAGATGTCAGTGGTGCGGTTGGTGTTACATGCTAACTGAATGTGTGCAGCCTGAGGACCTGCTGATATACCTATGGGCTTTTCTACCGAATTAGAAATGCGCCTAATTTACCTTATTGGCTAGGCCATCTTAAAATGATCCTTTCACGTGCTATAGCATTGTCAAAACATTGATACCCAATTCATAAAATGACTGAAGAATTAAAAAAAGAAAAGAAATGCTAAAATTATTTGATCTTATCATTTAAAAGTGTGTCCTTGATAGCAGATTTGCGTTTGTGGTGTAGACGGTCAAAAATTTGATAAATCTACAGATTGACTGCGGGTCATGAGAGTCAAACATTGACATCACTGCTGGCCGACAAGAAGGAATCCCATTCCTCTCAAAAACTGGTTTTAACAGTTGTCGACGTGCTTCTTTTAAGGCCAGGCAAACACAAATCAAGTGGACCATGTCTTCCTTGGGGCCTTTACATAACCTACAGGAAGATTCTCCTCCGTTCTTCCACGACGGTTGGTCTGCTCTAGATGGTAGAGCTCCTAAACGAAGAGCCAGCAAATGATGCTTGATATGTAGTGCGAAAGTTGAGATCAGATATTGTGATGGTGCCAAGATAGTATAAGTGTGCAAGAGGAGCCAGGCGTGTGAGCGTTGTGCAAACTTGGATTTATTATCTAAAAAGGACTGCAATCCAATTTCCTTTTTCAGTGCTCGACACAATAGTGGGTATGAGATGTTGGAGTCCCATAGGTACGTTGTTTGTGTCTCTTGCAGGGAGTTATGTAGATACCTATTGTATGCTGATTTAGAATTGTTACTCACTGAATTCCATAAGGCCACAACTAGAGGGCTGGTTGTGTTTTTACTTATTTTGTACCAGGTCTTTATTGTGTGAGCTTTCCTGCCCAACTGCTGTTGTATTAGGCCAAATTCTAACCTGACTTGTGCGGGGGAGGTGGAGCAAGGAAGATTAAAGAATTGCTTATAGGTTTTTATTTGTTGCTGTTCCTGTAGCAGGGCGTCTTTCCCATGTAGAGCTGCACTTCCATATGTATTGGCTGGGAGGAATTTGGCCGACATAACAGACAGTAATGGTTTATATAATGGGCCTTTTAATCTTTTTGCTAGGGTACAGAAAGCAAATGTTAAAGCTTTGCACTTCTGTGCAATGTAGTGCTTCTGCGGCGCAAGATTGGCCTTATTGTCTATGGTAAAGCCTAGGTATTTGTAGCAGCAAGTTGTTTCAAGTGTAATGTCGCTCAACTTTATTTTGTTTGGAAGATTAAGTGGACATCCCATGGACAAGGTTTTGGTCTTTGAAGTGTTAACTTCTAATTTGTTTGTCTTTGCAAAATCAGCCAAGGTGCTAACCAACCGCTGCAGCCCTACTTTCGTGTGGCTTAGCAACACGATATCGTCAGCATAGAAAGATGTGATATGGACAGACTTCCCATCCTTGTAGAGTGTGAATTGGTTACGTCCAGCTTTGCGGAAACATCTGCCATAAAAAGGTTGAAAAGGTGCAGGGCCAAGACACAGCCTTGTTTTAGTCCTATATTTGTTGGTATCCTCCTAGAAATTTTCAAGCCATCTGCTACCTTGACCTGCACCCAAGTTTTGTCGTATAGCATTTCGATGTTCGTTCTTGCAAGCCCCATCTTTGCAATTTGCTCCAGAGAAGTGCTCTATCCACTCGATCAAAGGCACTTTTGAAGTCCATGAAACATCAATATAGCTTTTTCTTTAAGCATTTTGCTCGGTTGGCAATGTCTCCTAGCATAAGAATGTTGATCACTGTACTGTAAACCTTCCGAAAACCAGTTTGATTCAAGGGAACCACGTTATTTGCGTTTGTCCAATTGAGCAGGTCTGCCAGGATTAAGGTGGCGAAATATTTGGCCTTGCTGTCAATTAAAGCTATGAATCTGTAGCTGGCTGGATTTGCTCTGCAACCCCCTTTATATATTGGATTAATGATGGAACCTCTCCAACTTTCTGGAATGATTCTGTTACACTCAAGATTGACAGTGTAGTTGACCAGTACTCCATATCAGCCTTAAAAATAGCTTGCGGAAGACCATTACTACCAGGGGCCCGGTCCCTGCGACCCCTCCTGATGGCTAGGGCAACTTTCTTAACACTGAAGCCAGTATCGCTCTGACTAACGTCTGTGGGTTTTGTTAATTCCTTCAGATGCTGATTTGCTTCAGATGAGGATGGTTTGAAGAAAATGTTGGCAAGGTAATCCACCCATTTATCTTCTGGGATTGATGTGGAGTTTGTTATTCTTACCTGTCGGCCAATTCCATTCACTGTTGCCCAAAAGGCCATTGAATTGGCCTTCTTTGTGTTGTAAAGTAATTTGAGCAAGAAGACATCCTCCTTTTTGGTTGTATTTGCCATACCTGATTCTTGTAATTTTTTCGTAGGGTTTTTATTTGGGCGCTTATAAGTTCTGTAGGAGGTCTGTCTTTTGTTAGTCTTAGATTGCGCCTCAATTGTTTTCTTGATTCTAAACTTTTTGGTGGTAGGTTTGATGACCTTGTCCAATTGTGAAATCGCGATTGACGCCTGGCGGAGCCAAGAGAGGGTACTAACCGTAGAAAACTGGCCCATACTTCCACTGCTGATAGATCCTGGCCTATTGCCGATTGAAGCATAGATTTTATGTTTTTACACAGCCTTGGTAATGAGGACTCCGACCAGATCAGGCGGTTTAAGTTGATAGATGTTGTTGTTCCTAGTTCCTTTATTGCTGGAAGAAAGCTTGGGGCTTTCCAAACGAGTTCTATGTGCTGATATGAGTGATCACTCTGGAGAGTAGGTTTAATTTTAAATTTGCTGACATGAGCTAACAAGGGAAGAGACAAGGCTGTATAGTCTATTATAGTCGCAGATTTTGCGCTATAGTGAGTGAAGCTTGGCAGGACGTCATCATTGATCCTGCCATTTAGTACCCTCATACTCGTGCTCTAGTGCCTCTACCACTTGTTTGCCCCTTGTGTCCAGTCTCTTCTGTGCTGGCAGTATTTGCGGCAGCACAGACCATATAGCATTTTCAGCTGCTAATTGGTCATCCGGTTCTGGAGTATGTATTAGGTTAGCATTAAAGTCGCCTGTCACTAATATGTCCCATGTTGGATTGGCGCATCTCTGCTACCTTGTTCAGTAGTTCGTCAAAGAGTAGTACTTTCCGATGTTTCCGCAGATGGGCATAGACATTGAAAATGATTAGCGGACATGCTGATTATTACTAAAATTGATTTTAATAGCCTGCAAGTCGGTCTTTGAGAAAGCCAGCAGCTCTGTTGTTACAAAGAGTGCCGTAGAAATGTACGTGTCTAGACCACCGCTTGGCCTGCCTGATTTCTTTGATTTTTTGGCACTGATATGGTGTAGTGAGTAGCATCCTAATTCGATCGGGTCTTCCAGACAGGTTTCTTGTAATAACATTATGGAATATTTGCAACTGGTCACTGCTGTGAACCCGTCTGTTATGATAGTTTTTGCACCAGCAATATTCCAGGACATAATGGTGACAGCCAAGCTTTGATCTATATTTACTGCATTACGTGTACTACGTTAATTATTTCTCCTCGAATTTAAAGTATGAGCCATCCATCTCCATTCATCCTGTACACCATTCAATGCAGTTGGGGGGCTACTGGTAGTTTTTGAGTTGAGTTCCTCCCATTTACATTGCCTCTGTTCCAATTCCCCCATTGGCTCTAATTTTTTATTACATTTTTCTCTAGGGTTTAACAATAGGGGGAAAGGATAGCATTGACTGAGTGGTTCTGATAACCGTATGCCCCAAATTTCGAATTGCTGTTTGGCTGCCATAATTAATGTAACGATTTCACTTGTTCTCCCCATTGTTAATGCTTGTTCCTGCCCATATTGAGTGCTGCTGGAGTGGAATTTCACTGATATTAAATCTGCCGATACAATTTTCTTAGTTGATGGCAGCTCAGCAAGAAGCCTCAGGATGTTACCCCTATTTAAACTGTCTTGTTGGCCCCGTGATTCATATTGCGGGGTAAAAAGGATCTGCCTTAATTCCCGACCCTTCTCGGTGGCAGAAATGTGTTGTATTTGATGGGAGTGATCTGTAATTCTGTGTGACGATGGACTTCTCAAATGGCCATCCTCCGACTGACTACTGTATGGTTTAATTTCTAATATGGGTGTTTGCTTGATTGAGGAGATTTTGTTTAAGAGGTTGTTTGCCGTAGTTTGCATGTTTTAAAACGTAACTTTTGTTTTTATTAGCCCTTGCTTGTTAGTGATTGTGACCACCCTAAAGGGATGGCTATAACTCGGGCTTGTTATCAAATGCGTTTTGCTGCTGATGTTATTAATGCCGGATTGTGAGCCGTATGCTGAAAGAGAGGAATTACGACTCTGACTTAAAGACTGAGCTTTAACCTCATCAGTATTTTTTCTTGAGTGTGGTTTGTGGCTTGACCAGTTGCCCAAAGTAGAATCTGGGGAAGTTTCAATAACTTGAATAGCATCAGCTTGGGTGGAATATCCTTTCCATGGGTGTAACTTGAGGCTCGACATGATGCCCAATGTAGTGTCCTGGAGAGTTGCTGTGAGTTGTGAGGCAGCAGCGCGTGAAGCGGTAGCTTGGCAAGGTGATGCTTGGGAGGCTGGTTGCTTCTTATTCCTACCAAACAGAGTGGTACCTAATGCCGCTGCATGAGGAACATTCTTTGGTCTTAAAATTCCAGCTGTTATTGACCCTAATGGGTCCTTTCTCAGAATTTGAACATCTGATTGGTTCGTAAATTTTTTGCTGCTCATGTGCGTTTCTTCTGTTAGACACCACTGTCGGGGAGCCTGGTCCAGAGGATCCTCCAACCTTATTTCCAAAGCGTGCGGGTTAGACTGCGATTGTACTGTCGACTTAGACATGTTCTATGCAACTGACGTTGATGTAGGAGCAGGTTGAACGTCTCCAGTTGGTAACATACCTGAACCATTGACTGCCCCAACCCTTGTGGCTCTCACGTGATTTGTGGCCTTCAGATTTCCTAAAGACCCGGAAACCTGTGTGTGGGGTTTCTGGAACACCAAAAATATTGGGTAGAGATTGTCATTAACAGCTTTGGCCTGTGTTTGTTTACTTGCCTTTCTGGCTCGCTTTTTTTGTCTCTTAGATGGGGGTTTCAGTGTTGGAGCTAGCTGCTCAGTTGTACACTCCGAGTTGGTGGGCACTATTTCTTTCAGCTGTAGTGATTCATCTGTACTAATTGAGTATATACCCTGTGTGTTTGCCTCTTTTTTTACCGGACTACTTATCGCTGAACCTAGTGTTTTTTCAAGTATAACTATGTGACCTGAGTCGTGGTTTGGATTCTTGGGGGTTGCTTCATCGGTTTTACCTGTTTTGACTTGCTGCAATATCTCTGTTAAAATAGTTGGTAGCATGCTCAATTTATCTATTACTGGGCCACAGTAGCAAAAAGCTTGCTGATGACTGGATTTTTGTTCTGTTGGCCAGATGGCCAGCTGATCCAATTTACGATTGATATCGGCGATGTGGATAGCCATAACCTTCATTAGATTCATTTGTAAGTCAAGCTTGTCCGATTGCATGTTAAGAACAGTCATTGAAGTATGTAGAGCATTTAACAGAGAGGCATGTAATCGAGTGAGATCTTCCATCTTGCTACTCGGGTAACCTGCATGAGTGAAACTCTTGGAAATAATTTTACTTTCTCTATTGATGGTCTCCAGGGGAGAAGTAGTCAGATTGCTTCTTGCCATTGCTTCGACCTGTATCTCAGAGATCTATCTTACCCACAAATGTAATTTTCTTTGGAGCCCCTGCCCTCCCTTTTCTCTTTTTTCTTTTTTTCCCACCCTGTTCCCTCCCCCCTTCTTCCCTTTATTTTTGTCCTCTATTTTTGAGCGTGTATCTCCCCACTTTAAAGCTCACCATAGACTGGCGGATTTGCTGCCAGGCAATCCGATTAGTTGTCTCAACGTAGGCTGGCTCCGCAATGGAAGATACTTCATGTTCCATCAGGGGATGCCATCTTTTTATGGTTGGCAGTCTAGCTGTTACATTTTCCCATGAGGACATGTAATTGGCTCCAGACAACTTGTGCTCTGACTTTACTAATGAGCCACGTTCACCGAGGCTGATAACATTCAGATCTCGGTCAGGAGAAAGACAGGTTGATTAGCGGGAGTGACGCTTCGGAGTAGTATGTACCATTCTGGTTTAAGCAGCACGAGGGACAAATATGCTTTTAACATAGCATTTTATAGAGTGATACATCATGCCTCTTGTGTTTATACGTTTTCAGAATGTGACTACAAGCTCACACCCCCCGGACGATCCAAGACCTATGAACCTATTCTCTCATATGTACATGGTATGTTTTTATGTGCTACATGTTGTTTCTGTGTGTGTGTTTCAGTGTACAGGCATCTCTGTGTGCTTTTCACCCTTTTTAATATTGAAGATAGTATCCACGAGTGACTCACATTTTTTGGGTGTTATATTATTACATAAGGCACAACACTTATGTGCTCTTATGCAAGATCCTGCCTTGCGGGGGCGGTTTAACTCTCAATTTATGTATTACAGGTTTAATACTGAAGCTCATCGATAATGAGATGTAGTATGGTTATATATTAACACATTAGGGATGTGTATTGGCACATTCCACATAGGAGTGGCACCGGGGAGACACTCTTGGTCCTGATGAAAAGCTGAGATGTAGGCCTGAAACATGTAGACCACACATTAGGAAGACAGGTTCTTTAAACACCCCCTCTTCCAATTACCCCATTTGTAATCATACCACCACTAGGGAAGTTATTAACACATCAGTTTACCTGGGAGGCACATATTTTTAATCCTATTGAAGATCCCCCTACTCCTATTACACATCATCATAGTGGTTCACATATGATGGGTTCCCACGTAATCCGTTGGTCGCAGCATGCCCCGTTCCGCAGCGGAACGGGAAGGACCCAATGATGACGCATGCCACCAGGGGGTAACCCTGGTGGGTGAGGGTTATCTAAGGAAGCTAATCAGTCTCCTAGAGATTTTTTCTGGAGGGTTAACCTTGTAGATAAGGGCTGGGCTTTTGTTTGGCTTAAGATACTCGACACCGCCAAAAAACATTATATTGGCACGTGATGCACCACACGTATTGAGACCTTCGATGATTTCTATAGGTGCTCTGCAAGTAGTCAATGATGAGAAAATCATTAAATACTTAAAGAATCTCGCTGTTGATGGATTGAAAATAGTGATAAAGAAAATCCCACAAACTGAAATGATGTCATACCAACAAATCAAAGAAGCTCTAGGAGCTAAGCTCAATCCGATGCCAAATGTAGACTATGAAAGGTACATTTTCAATCAAGCAAGACAACAAGTTGGTGAGACGATAGATGAGTTTGTTGAATGACTTGATGTGTTTGCCAAACATTTTAAATATTGTACATTTAATGATGAGGAAGACATATGCCTCAGAGTCATTGATGGTTGTTTATCAGACTCATTCAGAAGACACATGTTGCGAGAGACACTCAGTTTAGAGAAAGTACTGTTTCTGCCAGAGCAGAGTAATGAACAGACCAACCAGCCACCAAACATGGAAGTGGAAACAATAAAAGGTGAATTGGCATTGGTCATGAGGAGTAGACAGAAGCACCGAGCAGAGAGTAGGTCTACGTTTCCAAAGAAAGAAAGGCTATGTTTCCAGTGTGGATTTTCATTTTCACATGAAGATAAATGTCCAGCTATTAGAAAAACTTGCTACGAGTGTGGAAAGGAATATCTCTTCAAAACTGTTTGCAAAGCAAAAAAGAAACTAAGTGTGTCACAGAAAGACAAGAGAATGGACGCACAGTGACACAGTAGGATAGATTTTCATCTACATGAAGTGGTTGAGAAGGAACTAGAATCTTTGCTGAAACACAACATTATCAAGCTCGCTACTCGTCCTATACCATGGGTGTTGCCCATAGTGATAGTGCTGAATAAGAGCAGTGGTGGTGCAGTACGCATCTGCGTGGATATGCACCAAACCAACAAAGCAATCTAAAGAGAAAGACATCCTGCTCCATACATTGCAGATATGCTCATGCAGCTATCATGTTGGATCTGTCAGCTGCCTCTCATACAGTTCCCTAAATCAAACTCCTAGCGTGCCTCCAAACCATTGGAATAGCTGGTCAAGCCGAGGACTGGCTGACCACCTTTTTGAAGGGTGGAGGACAAGAGATATGGATTCCTCTCTTCTCTTCGGAATCCTGTAAACTGTTAGAGGGAGTGCCACAGGGTCTGACCCTGAGCCCTGCATTATTCAATATCTATCTTACCGCATTAGCTCAGCTGGCCAATGCCTTCGGAGCAAAAGTGATTTCTTATACTGGTGATACTCAGCTGCTGTTCTTCTGGGGAAGGGAAGCAGAGTTCCTTGATAAAATCCATCGGATCTTGCCTTACAGCTGTCTCCCACTGGTTAATCTCCCATTACCTTAAATGCAAAGCTGACAAGACCGAATTACTATTTATCGGTCTTAACACCTCGGAGACATGGTAGTCCCTCCAGACAGATGATGCTTCCCCAAGGGCCTTCACTGAGTAACAGTAAAGAATTTGTGCATCCAATTTTATGACTGTCCTTTGACCCATAGATTATATTAGCATTAGGTTGATTATTTTGAGGAAGTTTTTAAGTTTCCTCTCATTCTCAGCAAGGAATCTGGTTGTCCAGGCACTTATTACCTTGAGGAGGTCTTCCGGCATACCTTATAAGCAGACTACAGGTGGTCCTGAATACAGCAGCCTGCATTCTCCTGGGCCTTCCTCTAAGAGCAAATGTGTCCCTGCATTTACGGGCTCTTCACTAGCTACCAACATAGAGGAGAATTTTATTTAAAACACTCCTACTGGTCCACAAGGCACTCCCTCATACAGGCGCAGGATACCTCAGGACAAGAATAAGCTCCTATGTCTCCCCTAGAAATTTGCGATCGGCCAACACCCTTATGGCCAGAATCCCTCTGATTCACTGCACCAGAGGTGGGGGAAGCTCTTTCTCCTTTCTGGGGCCTTCTGCATGGAGCAAGCTCTCCATAGAATTGAGGCCACTTGATGCAATCTCACTGTTTAAGAAAAAAGTTACAACTTGACTTTTTAACCAGGAATAGATGACTTAACAGCACTCAGAAATAGTGACTGATGTACAAAGTGCCAAGTCACTCCTTGGAGTAATTGTGACCTATGCCAGTCATCTTTTATTCTTTCATTCATTCAGCTGAATGGAGCGAAAATCTTCTCTAGTCTCGACCTGAACAAGGGGTCTCATCAACTCGAACTGGAAGAAAACTACTGGTACATTACCACTTTTTTTAATGTTGGTTTCAGAGAGAAAAGACTGAGCTTTGGGGTGACAACTGCTGCAGAAATATTCCAAGATGAGATATATAGAATTATTTAGCCTGTTACTCATGCTTTTAATTACAGTGATGAAATACTGCTGTTTTGGCGCAACACAAAAGGTGCATAATAAAGCTCTCAAACAAGTGTGTTGGTTAGTTACAGATGCAGGTCTCACATCAAGGCCCTCATTACGACTCCGCAAAAAGACCGCCGAAGCCACAATACTGCCAGTGCTGGTGGCTTCCTATTTTGACATATCCGCTGGGCCAGCGGACGGAAACAGCGATTCCGTCTGCTGGCCCAGCAAAAAAGTCACATCAGTATTGCAGCCGGCTCATAATAGAGCCGGCGGCAATGTTGATGAAATGCGCAATGGGGCTGTGCCTGGGCGCCCCTGCATTGCCCATGCCAAATGCATGGGTAGTGCAGGGGCCCCCAGGGACACCCTGAGTCCCCCTTACCGCCAGCCTTTCCATGTCCAGGCTGGCGGTTGGGGACTCATAATCCCCAGGGCACCGCTGCCCTGGGGATTATGACCGCCTGGTGGAAGCCTGGCGGTCAAGTGGAGGGGCCGGCGGTATGGCCGTGGCTAATGCGCCACAGTCATAATACACTGGCGGAACACCGCCAGCCTGTTGGAGGTGTTACCGCAAGTGTACTGCCGGCCGCCAGGGTCATAATGACCCCCTAAATGCCAAGAAGTGTGAATTTCACAAAACAAAACAAACTTTTCGGGCACATCTTTTCTGAAAGAGGGATGACTTCTGATCCTGTTTAAGTCTGCACATTATCTGCCTCCATACCCCACAGGATGTCTCCGGGGTATGGTCTTTCTTTGGCATGGCCAGCTATTGTTCACATTACATTCATGCTTTTGCCACAGTGAGTGTCCTATTGTGGGACCTGAAAATAATGAAATGTCTAGTTTCAATGTTCCACTGAATGTGACCACAGTTTCAAGAGTATAAAACATCTGATTGAAAATGCGACTGAGATGGCTTACTTTGATCCTAAAATGCACACTAATATCACTGTTGATGGGAGCCCGATGGGACTGGGAGCAATCGTTGTCAGCATAATGGGCATCCAAATTCTTAGAGGCACATTGTAGCATATGCTAGCCAAAGCTTTTCTGACACAGGATGTGCCTATTCCAAGCTGGAAAAATGAAGTTTAGCTGTAGTATGGGCCTGCAAACATTTTCATGTGTTTCTGTGTGGAAAGCTTTTTATGATCATCACAGACCAACAGGCACTGCTCACCTCTTTCGGAAATTCGAAGATCAAGATGCCCCCTCGCATTGAAAGGTAGAGGTTTTGTCTACAGGAGCATGACCACTCAAGTGTGCACAGGTCAGGCAAAACCCTGCAGCTCATTTCTCACAAGTGCCCCTGCAGTGGTACAGCTCCACATCAAGAAATGCAAAAGATGGTCTCAACTTCATTGTAAAGTTTTGCATGCCTGAGGCTCTGTCCGTCTAGCAGATCATCGCCACTACAAATGCTGATAGGAACATGCTTGCCCTTAAAATATTATATATCATGTAGACAGGGGCCCTCATTACGAGTTTCATGGCGCAAGGACCGCCGTGGTGACGATGGCGGGCACACCGCTGCCGAGCCGGTGGAGAAGACCGACATATTATGACTATTTTGGTATATTGAGCCGAACACAGCCAATCCACCGGCAGTACTGCCAGGGTGGACAGACTAGGCCGGACGGCGGTAGGCATCTCCAGGCCAGCGGGCACCATGTTCTCACTGAGCGTATTATGTGGTTGCAGATCGCCAGGATTTTTGCAGCGGTCACACCACCACCAAAACCCTGGAGGTACTAACCATATAAAAGGAGGCACAAACCTTCAGAAACACAGACAGGTTGGGAGGTGCCATGGAACCAGAACTTGAAGTCTTCCCAATGCTCCTGCTCGCCCTACGTCTTCAGAACCAGGACAGTGATGACGAAGAGGACGACAACCAAAAGTACACACACCCAGCACACACTGGAGGGAAAGGTATTAGAATATATGCACACACAACACACACATCTGGGACTGCTAGCGATGGACACACACACGCAGCCACACACCCATACCAACACACACACACTTACACGCAAAACACATACATGCACATGAACAATACGCACACCACGCACAACACACACATGCCATACACATGCCACCCTGCACACACACATCACCGCCACAGGCCAACACACATATACTCAACACCACTGAATCACACAACATCACAACTGCAGCTACAGAAACGCTTGCCAAGACATTGCACAGCACACCTACACATGACAACATATACCAACAACACACAACCAATCAACAACAGCACACACCCAAACAACGTACCAAAAGTCACACCATGCCCACGCAACACACAAAGCAGATGACATAGCCATCACCACATATATGGGGACACACACAACAACCACACAATGCACACAGCACCACCACAACACATCACACAACGTTCAATGCTCAACTCAGCTACACACAAGCATGGAACCACACAATCATATCACACAACAAAACACATCATTAGCAGCTGGGCCAATGGGCAGGCCCACATATATAAACATGCATTCCAGGTAAAACAGCCCGCACTACCAACACACACAACTCTTGCACAGCCACAAATCAAAGCCCACATACACAAACCAGACATGTTGAATGAAAGGCAAGACAAATAAGTCATCAACAACACCAATGGCAGGTTGGGCCGATGTATTAAAACTTAAAATGTAAATAAATAACTATATACAGTCAAAAGGCCATTGGTCAGTCCATGTGTCAGTATAACATGACACAAATGGCACGTCTCAGTGCCCCAACTTGACTCCTGTCTGCAAAACCACCTCCATGTGGTTGGGGCATCTAGGGGGCAGGCAGGTACCTCAGGGGTGATGGGGTGGTGGTCAAGGGATGGGGGAGTTTGGGCTTGGGAGGGGGGTCCTTGGGTTTGCCCTTGGGTTGGGGGGCTTGGGTTTGGGTTTTGGTGGAGGGTCTTTATGTTTGGCCTTGGGAAAGGGGTCCTCCCCAGGTGGACCTTTTGGCAGGGGGGAGCGTGGGCAACACAAGGGGGGGCACAGGAGGAGGTGGAGATGGAAGGGCTGGAACTGGGCAGGGACACAGGGCGCTTTCGGGACTGACGGGGTGGGAGAGGGTCACGGAGATGGGTAAACTCATAAAGGAAACATTTCTTAGGGACACAAGGGCCGTCATGGGAAAAGCGATTGGGAGTGGAGGGAGTGGGAGTGGTTGTCAGATGTGTCTTTGTGAGATAGGTGTCCGTTGGGTGGGTGAGTGTGGGCATTTAGGTGTCTTGGAAGGAGGGAGGGAGGAGGTGTTGGGAATTGCCATGATGGAAGGGTGACTGTGTGTTAGGATGGTGTCTGCAGGAATGGTGGATGTGTTGCCTGTGGGGGTGTCAGTGGTTGTGGTGAGTGCAGGTATGGTGACTGGGGTGCATGTTTGCGACACAGCTATTGTGGAGGCTGTGGGTAATATGGGAGTAATGGCTGGATCAGGGAGTGTTAATGTCATGCCAGCAGGTGTGAGTGGTAAATTGTCTGTGATGGAGTGGATGAGGGTGTCTGTGCAGGCAGTGGATGTTGTTGTGTCTGCATGTGGATGTTGTCTCTGCGCTTGCCGGTAGTGGGTCCTGTGGTGCTTGTGTTTGTCATGTGGAGCCGTGTCTGTTGTAGTGGATGCATGCATGTGTGAAGGTGTGCTGTGGGTGGGTGTGGGGAGAGGGGATTGGGAAGACGTAGGTGGAAGGGGGATGGTAGACAAAGGAACACAGGCTGCCATCAGGGAGGAGGCCAAAGCCTGAAAGGATCTCTGAAGGGCAGCCATGGCACTGCAAATAACTTCAAGGAATGCATCGCTCTGTTGCACTTGAGCTGCCAGTCCCTGGATGGCATTCATGATGGTGGTTTGACCCACAGAGATGGACCTCAGGAGGTCAATAGCCTCCTCACAGAGGGCAGCAGGGCTGACTGGGGCTGTAGCAGAGGTGCCTGTGGCAAAGAAGATGCCCACCCTCCTGGGTGAGAGGACACAGGCAACTGGGTAGGGAGCTACAGGGAGGGTGGTGCTAGTAAGGGGGTGGCAGACAATGATGGTGTTGGGGTGGTCCCAGATGGGTCCACCACCACCAGGGAGTGTCCACTGGAGGAGGATTATGAGGATGATGTAGACGATCCAGTCTCCCCCGTGGCATTCCTCTCACCCTCCGTCCCATTGAGTCCCTCGGCCTCGCTGGATTCAGCCTCCTGGGTCCCATGCCCTCTGCTTCCCCACTTGCCTGTGCCCCTTCTCCTTCACCAGAAGATGCTGATGCACACAAAGGGAGAGAAAGAGAGGGAGTGAGAGTGAAGAAAGTATGGAAAAGGGTCAACACCTAAGTTCCATAGGAACATGTGCATATCTCACATAACATCTCATGGCCGGCCATGCCATTGCAATTGCAATCCAAGTCTGATAATAACTATTGCCCATGGAAAGCTGTATTGGACAGTTAACATCAGATATGCACACAAATACAGATATGGACAAATAGAAGGCAGTGACTTGCCATTGCAACAGAGGAATTGGGAGGGACATCTAAAAAAATTACATGAATACACAATGTTGGTACTTCAGGGACTGACCAGGGCACTTACCTCATCAAGTACCAACCCCATATATGTAAGCTCATGTCCACACAATGATATCTACAATAGCAGCAATTACTGTACAATCTGCCCTCATGTAATATCATTTAGCAGTATCACATTGTTGTGTCACTACACATCTGTACACTATGAAGGTGACATATGTTTGCATAGTCACCTATCAGGGCAATACTCCTGTTTCATTGAGGCCTTTCTTGTGCTGTAACTGTGAAGACAGACCCACAATTAGCCCATAGCAGCAACTGTAAAAAACAAAGGAGACTAACACAGATGAGATTGCACTTACACCTCTGATACACTGATGACGATGCCTGAAGCTAGTTAGACAAAATGCTTAGGTTGACAAAACCGACCCAACCTTGGATAATGTGACATTTCAATCAAGTGACAGCATTGTATTTAGCCTGGCTGGGTCACTGATACCCATTTGTCGTTGTGCTGATACCATTGTCACCAATCACAGTAATTCAGTAGGAGCCCACCCAATCCCACTCAAGGCCTGACAATGGCCAGGTCACAGTCAGTACTCACCCTCTTGTGGCTGCTGTGATGCCGTCAAGCCCCCATCCACCTCAGGATAGGCCACCACCAAAATTCAGCCCATTTGGGAGACCAGGGTCCAGCAGGCACCCCTTCCTCATTGGGAGGGCATCCCCAGCTGGGCCTCTGCAGTCTGCCAGGGCCAGGGTCTTAGGTCCTCCCACCACTTCTGACAATGGGTGCTCCACCAGCTATGGATCCCCAAATCCCCAAACCCTGTCTTTTGATGGGCTCCTAATCCCTTTCTTTTGATGGGCGCTGACCTGGATGGGAGAAACACACAGGAGGAGAAAGAGATTAGGACTGGCACAAAGTAGACAGCATTGTCCTACACACATCAGACACACCACATCCACATCCATCGTAATTGGTCACGCTCTTATAATCCATGCCCCCAGAATGCATGTACTCTGTGGTCAAAATGCCTACGCCATTCACAACCTCACACACCCCTATCACGCATGACAATGGCATGGGGCTCACCTGCTCCTCTGGGGCCCTATGCAGTTGTCCATACAGGGGTAGGACCCTTTTGACCAGCTTCTCCAGTTCTTCTTGGGTGAGGGCCAGGGCTCTAACACCTGCAGGGCGTGACATGATGACTCCCAGAGATAGTACACAGCAGCTCACGTAGTGGAGGTGTTGCTTGCATGAGTGTCAAGAGTCAAGTGAGCTAAGCAGTAGAAAATAGCAGTCATGGCCGCCGCATACATGACCATCACCGCCGGCGGTGATTATCATTGGCCCCAGTACCCTATAGGCTGCACTGTTAACCAATGAGAAGTTGCACGACATGATGTTATACTCCAGTGGACTTGCATCACTTCCATCTGTCCTGAGCTGCAGGACAGGGTCCTGCTATTTTATGTACAGTAATGGCTTGTTGCCGACAAATAGGTGCCGCATTGCACTTATATGTCCAGAATGCTGCGCAGGCCCATGTTGAACCATCATGTATTGGCACATGCATGTTACATTCTATGCGCAGTGGTGTTATATGGGCGAAGATCAAATGAACTGCATGTTCACCTACTAGCTGCCTCATAGGTGGTGTTGCATCATAGATCATTGTAACATCTACATGCGTGACCCATGCGGGACCCATATGTGCAGACAACATGGGACATCACACATGTGTTGCATGGCACAAACAATGTACAGGGCCTACAATGGACAGCACGGATGGTAGAAATGGTCCTCCTGCATACACAATGGAGTGTGTGTTACATGTGCAGGCATGTTTATATAGTCTGGTGTGTGGCCCAACAATTTTTGTGTGGAGTGCAAATCACAATCTACATTCTCTCCTTCCCATCCTAGATACCATGTAATGAGGAGAATGAAAAGTGCACCAGTGTACCGTCTGCTAGTCAACCTCACTACCTTGAAGAGAGACACATCATCCAGACCTATTGTCTGAATATTGTCACATCATGGAGCTCTGTATCCAGTTGGAGCCAGATCTACTGCCTGCCATCCGCAATTCCTTTGCCATCCATCTCACAGTATAAGTCTTGACAGCACTACACTTCCTAGCAACAGTGTCCTTTCAGGTCAAAGTGGTCTTGGTTGCAGGGATGTCACAGCCCATGTTCAGTTTAGTTTTGAAAGATGTACTGTCTTCTTCTCTAAAACACAAGGACAGCTAAATCAGGTTCCCCCATACTCCAGATTTGGCCACTGCAAAGGAAGACTTCTTTGACCTTGGACACATTCCTCACATCATAGTTGCAAATGATGGCACCCATATTGCTTTTGTTCCTCCATCTGCAAACGAACAAGTATATAGGAACTAAAAAAACTTTCATTCTATTAACATGCAGGTGGTGTGTTTGGTGGACCAGTACATCTCCCAAGTGACTGCCAAGTTTCTGGAATCTGTGCATGACACCTACATAATGAGGAACAGCATTTTCCCACACATGATGGCATGTCTACAGAGAGAGGGGGCTTGGCTCATTGGTAGGTATCAATATGGATGTGTGTCTCTGTTGTAGCAACTGTCAACACATTATTCACTGTGGCTGTCCCTTGTTTGTAAGATGTCCTGCCTTTATTCGTACAGGTGACTCAGGCTATCCTAGCCTATCCTGGATGTTAACACCAGTGAGGTTCTGTAGGAGGCTGGCCTAGCTTAAAGTGGGTACCTGATGGTTCTTATACCTTGTGCCAGGTCCAGTTATCCCTTATTAGTAGATTAGTAGTATTCTAGCAGCTTAGGCTGATAGTGGTAGCTATAGCAGAGTAGCTTAGGCCGAACTTGGAGACATGCAAAGCTCCTACTATACCATATTATCATATAGGTACTATATCATAAGAAAGACAATACTCAGAGTTACTAAAAATAAAGGTACTTTACTTTAGTGACAATGTGCCAAAAGTATCTCAGATGATATACTCCCTTAGGAGGTAAGTCAAATACACAAAATATACACACAAACCAAAATCAGGTAAGTAAAACAGTCAGAAAGTAGTGCAAACACTGTAGAATGCAATAGGATGTAATAGGCCTAGGGACAACACAAACCATATACTAAGAAAGTGGAAGGAAACCACGAATGGACCCCTAGGCTAGTGTAGTGTGTAGAGGGTCACTGGGAGTGTAAGAAAACAGTAGACCCTGGAAAGTAGGAGTAAAGTACTACTATTTCCCCAGAAACACACTAAAGTCGTGATAGAGGATTTTGCAAAGACCACAACAGACTGCAAAGCACTGAAGACCGATTCCTGGACCTGAGGACCTACAAAGGAAGGGGACCAAGTCCAAGGTCGTGAAAGTGTCCAGGGGACCCAGGAGCCCTGTGGAGGTGTGATTGGTTGTCTCTTTGCCTGAAGAATACAGTGGTTTGACTTAATTCCCAGTTATGGCAATGACTGATGCAGCACTGCGTGCATTGTTTGTGGATAACAGATTGTGGGGTAGGTCCCTTGTTCCATTGGTGTTTGAGGAGTGGGGATTGCATTTTTGTCATTGACATGTGTTGGTGAAAGTCAAGCCATTACATGTTTAATTGAACCATCATTGGAACAAGTGAGAGTATTTAGAGACCTTTGCCAAATCAAACATATATCATCTATTTATCTTCTCTATGTATTAAATGTGTAATCTGAACAGGTTAGATGGTGCCAAAGTAATACAGGACTCAAGGTTGCTCATATACAAAATGACAAAATCTGGGATAAAAACCGACATTTTTAGTCAATGCCTGATTCAGTACGCCAATAATGAAACAGGGCAACACCTGATGTGGTTTGGGTCTGGTATTAAGCAAGTAATATCTGATAGTTATCCCATCAGACTGAGATATAGTCATATAAAGGGATTCAATGTCCAGTGACAGTCAGTTGATGAGAATGGCATGTCTTCAATGACACAAATAAAGTCCGTAGTGTCTCATATATAACATGAAATCAATATAGTGAAAGGTTTAATAAAAAAACTCAATGTCTGATTGTTATCCCATCAGACTGAGATATATTCATACAAAGGGATTCAATGTCCTGTGACTGTCAGTTGATGAGAATAACGTGTCTTCAGTGACATTAAGGAAGCCCATAGTGTCTATAACAAGACGCCCATGGTGTGAACGTTTCAATAAAATAAATCATCGTGTGATAGTTATTCCATCAGACTGAGTTATATTCATATAAAGGGATTCAATGTCCATTGACAGTCAGTTGATGAGAATGACATGTCTTCAATGACATTGATAAAGACCATGATGTCTTAAAATATAACATTAATTCAATCGAGTGCAGACTTAATAAAAACATCAACGGATTTATCAATTTGTTTCAATATTGAGCTGCATCCGGAGACAATCGGTCTACCTGGAGGAGCTTCAGTGTTCTTATGTACCTTGAATAAGATAGATATAACTGGTGTTTGTGGATTCTTAACATTTAAGAAAATACATAATTTTTTGCTTAGATATATATATTTCAAAGTTGGATGATTTCCTATCTTGTAAGGTTTTACCACTTCCCTTGACTACAGGCTTAATTATGAATGATGTGTCATACTTTAGTGTTTCTAGTGCTGATCAATCCTTTCTCTTAATATTGTAAGGTGTAATAAGGCTTGTATGTCCTTCAAAGCAAGTTTCTAAAAATAATGATTTTGACAGTAGTGCCACTGATTGGAGGGGAAAGTGTGGATGGTGGGCGGAGGCCCGTTACGTCTATATGATTGGTGATCCTGCTATCTCGAAAGAATGTCCACAATCTAATTTTCCTACATAATATCAATTTGTAGATCCAGGATATTAGCTCTGTCTGTGGAAACAGAAAGGGGGCTCCGCTGCTGAGTAAAGAAAGGATGTCTGATTAGGGAGGGTGTGCCGAAAGATGGAAGATAGGGATTCTGCATGAATTGGTCATTCCTGAGGAGTGAGTCCCTTTGGTAATACCTCTGGCATGTTTGTTGGTCTCCTGTTATACTTTACCACTTCTAGCCTTTCCCCCTAACTCTAGCTCTACTCAGTGGTCACGATTTGCTTCCTAAAAAAAAATAGAAATGGTCCTGGTCTTTCAGATTTAAGGAACCACTTGTTCATTCCCATGGGTCAGAGTTGTGATCCAGGTCTTCTGAGGCGTCTAAGAAAGTTATAAACTTTTGTTGGTGACTGCAATGGCTCCAAGGCCAATTCAGCCCTGTTTTCTATTGGTATAGTAGGCCTCTGTCAAGTGAGGGTAAGCCCTCTCTTTCCTAAAGTTCTATATGTTTTTTTTTTTTACTTTGACACTTCAATGGGGTCCCAGATGTTGCCATCTTATATGTGAACAACACTGAGTCCTCTATTATTTTGCGACCATCTTACCTGTTCAGATGACACATTTTAATATGAAGAGACACCTAGATGATATTCTTTTGATTTGGCAAGGGTCTCAAGATACACTCATCTTGTTCCAATGATAGCTCAATCAAAACTGTAATGGCTTGACCTTAACAATGACCAGAAACAGGAATGAAATCCCTTTCTTTGATGGCATGGTGAACTTGGACAACAGACTGTATACAGACTGTATACCACTTTGTACTGCAAACCCACCGAATAAACACTGTGTTAGAATACTCCAGTTTCCACCAATAGTCATTCTGAGGTTCACTCCTCAATATTTTAGTACTTGTAGTTATTTCTACAAGAGAAGGGAATTCTTTAGGGACGCTGAAATCCTGTCAGGTAAATTGATATCCCAAGGTTACCCAAGATGCTCAGTCAAACACTCCTTGAAACACTCCTGGTACTGCCCTCGTAATATTTTTCTGGCACTAAAGAACTGAAACGAGACACTGAAAAGATTAGCGTATATTACATTTTTCTGCAAGTATCCACTTTTGTTGCAAGCTGCATTAAGAAACATTGGAAAGTGCTGGTAGCAAGAGCGGCCATTGCTTTCCTAAAAGAGAGGAAAGAATCTTAAAGATCATCTGGCCAAGACAGCATCCTTGCAGATAAAGCACCAGCTACACTGACTGAACATTGAGTTATTCCATCCTTAATTGGTCACTTAAATTTGGGCAGTGCAGTGTATTCCCCTTCTGCCTTCAATCCAAATCGTTTACACACGCAGACACCTTGATGCCATTAAAAGATTTCTCTAACTGCAACACTTGTAATGTTGTGCATGGTATTGTCACGTGTGTATCACCAATAACAGAGCACGAAGCACATTTTCACGCACACCCTCTGTGCTATTATACAATGCTTTTGTAAAGAAACATTTTCCTGATTATTGTTTGGTACAAATAATGATTTGGTTTATATTATTGTTGCATTCATATGTCTAGGGGCCATTGTTTTGTATTACAGTGCTTCTCTAGGATAGCAAAGGTCATGACATCCATCCCCTGTGGCAAGAGTGGGCCACCTGCTAATTTCTAATTAAAGCCAAATGTTAGGGGAGAAAAACTGTTAAATGTAACCAACAATATGCTTTAAATCTGGCTTAAAGCGGCAGCTAGTACATGTATTTTGAAAAAAGAAATTAGGTAAGGAAGCAGGGAGCGGGAGACTGCCAAAGCTCAGGAACAAGAAAGGAAAGACAAATAAAGAGGGTACAGAGAAAACAAAGGTACTCTGGGCGAGTTGAAAATGCGTAAGCAAATATGTTCTGTGTTGTACAAGTCAGACTCTATTTCAAGTATTATGTCTTCATCAGGAAATCATCCTGTATACCAACCACAAAGTCATTTACAAAATCTCCTTTTATACTGGTTTGCACTGGCATTTATAGACCTCAAAATTTGCTGAAGCATATTTTATTGTAGGACAATTCTGATGACAATAATTGCTTTTATTCCCCTTGGATGAGTTATCTTTGAATTAACAGGTGTTTACTATCTGATGGGATACGAGGATTGGATTTGAATTTCCTAGTGTGCTGCTTTACTCTTCAGAATATCAAAGCTATGCACTTCAGGATATTTTAAGGCACAATGTAAAGCAATCACTCTCAAACACCTTCGTAAGTAGAATAATCAAGTTTATTTAAGGGGCAAGTTCTCAGCTAGCAAAACTAAACCACACTAATATATATATATATATACATCAGGAGAATAACATGAGAATAATGATAAAGATATAAGCACTCTGTGAATAATTGCAAGAGTAAGTGCATATAATACAAGCACACACAATATACCTCAATGCTCAATAGCATGAAAATGACTGCAAGAATAAGTGCATATTATGCGCGCACACACAATATACTTCAATGCTCAATAGCATGAAAATGACTGCAAGAATAAGTACATATTACGCGCGCACACACAATACACTTAATAAATTGAAAAGCTTCACCGAAAAGAGCGTCTGCATCCCTCCGCCGTACACAAAGCTGGGGAACCCAAATCAGCTAGCACAGGGAGCCCCTGTTCGGGACAATCAGTCCTCCTGGCGTTGCGTCCACCCCAGAAGAGAGTTCCTACCCCAGCCCATCCAGGCCCCCAACTTTTATAGTATTTACTAACGCCCAGGAGTCTTTTCTAGAAAAAGACCCCCTCCTTTACAAATTGTGCAATCAGCGGTACCTTGTTCACCCTTCGAGACGTCTCCTCAGAACGGGCCAAGTTCCCAGGAGAGGACTCCAAGGTGAAGCTTGCATTCCTCCTTGTGTACAGGCAGCTTGCATTCCTCCTTGTGTACAGGCGCATCCCCCTGTTGTTCTAACTGATAGCTCGTGGAATGTAAATAGCGCCCTTCGTACCAGGCAGATGGAGCGAAGTTGAGCAGAAAAACACCCCACCCTTCAGCTTGCCGAAGCTTGTGGAAAAACACAGAACAGTGCCTTACGCACCGAACCAGACTCGACAAAATGGAGTCGTGAACCAAAATGGAAGCGAAGGCCAATGAAAGCAGAGGCCAATGGTCCACACTCTGCACCACTGTTTACCTTGCACGTAGTGCTGCCGCATGCACGTAGTGTATGTAGCAATACATTTCCACCCTTGGACCATTTGGCCAACTTACAACTAAGTATATCCTATAAGCTGAAATGGCAATGCTCTTGGGCGACACTGAGATAGAAGGTTAGGCACACACTGAATACAACAACATAATGAAATTAAAATAACTGTTATGATAATGATTACACCAAAGATATAACGCAGTTGGCCTAAATTAGGCAGCCATCCAAAAGCCCAATCCCACCACCCCTTGTCAACATCCTGCTGCACCCCCTTCACCAACTTATGCAGGGCCTCTATGTGGGAGTTGATTGATATGGAGTGGTCGGATAAATTGAAGCAACATAATCCTTCAAAATCACTGCAGCCATGGTTGTGTTTAAGCAGTAAATAATCAATAGCAGCGCGATTCTGCAAAGCAGCTCTTCTAATTCCCTGTACATCTAATAACAGCTCAGCTAAGGCAGCTGATGTATAGTTAATATTCTTGACTACTAAACATGCAAGTTTATTAATAACTCTGGTATTATATACTGCAAGTCCTGGCACCCCTACGATAGAACCAGCTAAACTAACATATTCTGTTTTGGACAGCAATGAAATTTCAGAATCACAGTCCGTAGGTAATTGAATAGTGTCTCTGGTATAGCGAGGGTGTAGAGCAGTATCCATAGGAAACATGAGAAAGCCTAAGCGTGACCAGGCACAAGGCCCTCCGGTTAGATTGGCTGGAATATAAGTAAAAGAAAGATTACCACAAGAAAAGAGCCAACCTTTAGGCAATTTAACATTTTGAATGTGGCTGGCAGCAGGCACCACATGTTGGCAAAACATCGAATTATTTACATTCAAACAGGTTAGGTCATTCCGTGAGTGGCACAACGTCCGTTGTGCAGCAGTTAAGTTTTTGTCTCTTTTCTCCAATTTGAGCTTAGCACATTTACCTATTTTCATAGGATCACAGGTCAATGAATAGCACACATCCCCATTTGAGATGTTAAACGTGAGTATAGATGTCATGTTCCTCCACAACCGCCTGCCCACCTCCGGGCAATGACGGCAGTACTCATAGAGTGACAGATGGGAGCGAACGTCACTCACATCCACCATTCCATCCTGGTTTGTATTGTTAAAGATGTGTAATAATACAGCAGCAGGAGTGGGCACTGCCACTAGACAAGTGATAATCAAAACTTGAACGCTTTGCATGTTACTCATACAGAAGTGAGATATATTCAGCACTTCCTGCGCTAGATGAATCCAAACATTGTTCGGTTGATGCAGTAGCGTCGGCATCTGCGGCTGACGGTTGAATTTTTGGGCTATGAGCCCCTCCCGCTCCCCAGTGGAGTCCCCCGAACGGGCTCCATAACCCACACTCATGGCACAGGCACTCCACAGGATGATCTGAAAAGAACAAAGGACAAAACACGTATTATCATTCTCGCAGATAGCATTTGTCAGCGGGAACATGTTCCCATTTGTCTTGACCAGGTCGCATAACTACCAGGACATTGTCTGGTCCAGTGGCGATGACATCAGCGGGTTGAGGAGGGTTATTTGTGGATTCAATCCACACTTTGGCCCCTGGGTTCTTGTCAGTACATCCAAACCCTCCTTTGCCTCTCACAGTGAGAAGAGCTGGGGCGCTCCCCTTCTTAACAACACCTCCATAAACCGGCATGATGACAATTTGGGCAACGCGATCACCAGGTTGCACCACTGGGTCTGTGTCACCACTGTTCAAAAGAATGACTTTCAACTCGCCTTGGTAGTCTGCATCTATCACGCCTCCTAAAACTTGGATGCCCCTCAAGGCAAGCCCAGATCGAGGGGCGATCAGACCGTAATGCTCAGGGGGAATCTGAATTCCCACCCCAGTTTCAATCAGAGTGATGTCTCTAGGTTTCAATCGATGCATGTGTAAAGCAAGTAAGTCAAGTCCTGCAGATTCTGGTGTAGCTCGATATGGGGCCAAAGCTCCTGGAGCTGTTTCCCAATACACAATGGTATTGCTCGTTGTAAACGGATTAATCTGTAAAGCAGGTGTCAGCATTCTCATGAGAGGTGTCTCGGCATTTGTTAGGGGTCGGTTGTTCAAAATTTGCAAAGCATCATACAAATTATCCCTCCACCCCTTCTGTGTCCCATCAGACAGTTTACGCAATTGTTCTTTCAGCAACCCATTCATTCTCTCAATCAGTCCCGCTGCTTGTGGGTAGTAAGGTATGTGAAAAATCCACTCAATATTGTGTTGTGCACAATAGTCCTGCACTAGTCTGCCCTTGAAGTGGCTGGCGTTATCACTTTGAATCTGGAGTGGCACCCCATAGTACAGAATCAACAGATCTAGTGTTTTCAGGGTGCTCTGCTGAGTTGCGCGCTTGCAGGGAAAGGCTATGAGATAACCAGAGTAAGTGTCTACCACAGTGCAGGCATACTGACACCCTCTGCTCACTGGCATTGGTCCAATGTAATCAATCTGCCAAATCTGTCCTGGCAATTTACCTCTACCTAGCTGGCCTCTCACCACCTGTGGGACCGGTCTGTGCTGTGCATGCTGACAAATGGGACATTCAATGATCGCTGTTTTAATCAGATCTAGGGGAAGATGCATCCCTCTAATCTCAGCCCAGCTGTGAGTAGCCTTTTCTCCAAGATGTCCGCATTTCTGGTGTGCCCATTTAGCCATTCCCACCAAATCAGAACTCTGCGCCTCCACTTCAGCCTCTTGAATCTTGGCTCGATCGTCTGCAAGACAATTGAACCATCGGTCTAATGAATCAGTTGGACAGTGAGCGTCCACATGATAGACAGTCACAGTGCTTTGAGGTAACATTTCCCAAATCTCCTGCCATAACTCCTTCCCCCATACCTCTTTGTTATGGATTTTGTACTGATGTGCATGCCACGTGGGAAGCCAAGTAGCTAACCCATTGGCGGTAGACCAGGAATCTGTATAAATGTGACATTTTCCGGGTAGCTCCTGTTTTAAAGCCTGATACACGGCATAAAGCTCTGCATACTGGCTACTTTTTCCCTGTCCTGTAGTTGTCAAAAGCTTCTTGGTAACAGGATTATAGGACACTGCCTTCCAGTGCCTTTTCGCTCCAACATATTTTGCTGAACCATCTGTGAACCACACATGTTTTTTGTCATCTGCAGACAAGTCTGCGAACGGCTGGCCCCACCCTACTGGGGATTCACATACTGAAGGTACATCATGCAACATTTCGGAATTCTCCACTGGAGCCTGCGCTACCTGCTCATGCAAAACGGCAGTCCCTTTTGGACCCGCTCGTGCCCTGTCCTGGACATACCATTTCCATTTTATAATGCTGGCTTCTTGCGCATGTCCAATTCTATGAGTTTTTGGGGAACTCATCACCCACTGCATGATGGGAATTTCAGGCCTTAAAATCACATTGTGTCCCAGTGTAATTTGCTCAGTATCAACCAGGGCCCAATAGCAGGCCAGCAGCTGCTTCTCAAAGGGAGTATACCGCTCTCCTGCCTCAGGTAACTTCTTTGTCCAAAATCCCAGGGGCACCCTCTTTCTTCCTTGTTTTTGCCATAAACTCCAATTGGCATACTGCCCCTGGACTGTCACATTCAACTCAATGTCTCCCTCTCGAATCGGCCACAAATCCAAAGCATGCTGAATGGCGTCTTTCGCCAATTCAAACGCGCGCTGCTCCTGCTCTCCCCATTCAAACGCATTTTTCTTTCGTGTAACTTTGTACAATGGGGCCAAAATCTGAGACAAATGGGGTATATGTTGTCTCCAATACCCGAATAGTCCAATAAAACTCTGGGCTTCCTTCCGATTTCGCGGTACTGCGAATTCCTTAATCTTTTGTTTCACTTTTGGCAACACTTCTCTGTGTCCCTGATTCCACTGAGTGCCCAAAAATTTCACGCTCTGAGACGGTCCCTGCACTTTCTCGGGGTTAATCTCCCACCCTTTATTCTGCAAATGTTCCACCACCCTGTCTAGCTGAATTTGCACCTGTTCCTGCGTCTCTCCCTGCATCATCACGTCATCTATATAGTGAGAAATTTGCACTCCAGGAACCACTGGTACTTCATCCAAATGCTCTGCCACCAGCCGGTGGCAGATAGTGGGGCTATGTAAATACCCCATGGGTAATCTACAGAAGGTGTACTGACGCCCCGCCCACTGGAATGCCAGCTGAGGCTGGCTCTCAGTAGCTATTGGTATCGTAAAGAAGGCATTGGCAATGTCAATGGTTGCATACCAAGTCCCACTGTGTTTCTGTATGTTCTCAATCAAGGTAATGGTGTCTGGGACCGCTGCAGTCAGAGGAGGTGTATGTTTATTTAATTGGCGATAATCAATGCAAATCCTCCAACTGTTATCACTTTTACGAACAGGCCAGAGGGCATTATTCCACGCAGTGGTGATGGGAACTATTACCCCGGCCTCTAGTAAATCATGTATAGTCTGGCTAATCTCCTCATGTCCTCCCGGTATTCTGTACTGTTTCATTTGAATCACCTTAGTAGCTTGGGGAAGTGTTACCGGAGGAATCTTCAACAGCCCCACCCTTGCAGGGGCTATTGATATAAATCTTTTGGAACCAAATTGATAACATCCATCTTCCAAATGTAGGGTCATCCCTTTCAAAATGTCAATTCCAATAATGTATTCGGGAATGGGCACAATCAGGACAGTGTATTCTCTCTTTGGAAGTGCCCCTATTTTCATGGGAACCACTATCTGCACTGCCGGGGTTTCTTTTCCGCCCAATCCCGTAATGGTAAAGTACTGTCCCTTGAATTTTCTTGGATTGCCATGAATCAAAGTGGCCTCCGCTCCGGTGTCAACGAGGGCTCGAACTTTTTGAACATTTCCACGTTTCCAATAAATTTCTACTTTGACATGAGGTCTGTTATCTTTGCGAGCCCATCCCTGCACCGGAGTTTGGCCTGGTTCCTAATCTATTTTCACTCTGCGCACATCAGAGTCTGCCCAAGTCAAATCTGGATACAGTTTGCGGTAATTCTCAGGGAACTCCTCCTCCCTGTCTCTGCTTCGCAACCTCTCTGAGCTTACCAGCTCCCTCTCCCACTCTCTTCCTCGAGTTTTCCCAGAACCTGTCAGTTCCCGGTCTCTCTCCCTGCTCCGGGTTCCCTCTGCGCTTCGGTGCTCTTCCTCCCAATTTCCGTCCTCTGGGGATCTCTCTCTACTGTGGGGTTCTCTCCCTCTCTCTCCCTTTTCACCCTCACGCTCCTCCCCTCCTGCCTTTCTCTGGTTCACCACTTTGTTATCCTTCTTGTTCCCTTTCCTGCTCCCCTCCTTTTTATCCAAACCGCGTTTGCGGTACATTTCCCACATGTCCTTGGTGCTTATCCCATCAATTTCATTCCTGGTCACCCCATCTCGCAGCAAGGCCTGAAACATGTCTCGCCTTGTCACCCTGTTGTTATCAGTACGATTCTCAGACCGTGAATTCCTCTCTGGCTTAGCCCATTCTCCTAAATCACTTAACTCACGCACCGCTTCTACCACCTGAGACAATGGGTTACCCGTCTGATTAATTAACAAAGTCATGATGACATGCTTATATGCAGGAAGAGCGGCCCTAATCAGCCGGTTTCGCACAGACACACTTAAAATTCCATTCATCAAATCATGGGCATTACCCATAAAGATAGCTGTTTTCATCCCTTCTTCCTTCAATCTCTGTACTGCATCTCTCAAAGTATACCAAGGTTTATCATTAGGCGGCCAGTCTGACTCTGTCGGATACTTCTGAGCACACCCTTGCGCAGCTAGCTCTAACAAATTGTTCATGGGACCATTCCCTGGATAGGTTCTAAACTCATTTTGAATAACCGGGTCTGTACTTAACATACAAAGCCTCGGGCGTCGCCGTGATCCAATTGGACCCCCTGGCCCCCCATATCGTGCACCCGCACCAACCACGTAAGCAATGTTTCCCCAGACCTCTGTCGAAATCTGTCTATCACATCACTTAGTTCTTGCTGTGTATAATCCTCCAGGGCATCCAACATCACCCCTCCAGGATTAGCTGGGCTATGCTGTAACTTTCGCCGATATATGGGCTGCGCACGGACAACATTCCTGCGCTCTGTCTTCTCCTGTCTAACATCTTGGCAGTCATCGCCCCCGGACCCATCTGAAAAATCAGATGTATCCCAGATGTTTCCATCCCAAAATGCAGGGTCAAAGGCTAATCCTGCCTGAGAGATAGCTAAATGCACCTTCTTTTTATTAACTTTCCCTCTTCGTTTCTTGTGTTTATATTTAGCTACGCTAATGGCCGTTCTCTCTGCAACCAGTTGGTACATTTCCAACTTATCACTTAATAATTTATTTTGACAAGCTAGCATGGTAGAGGAATTTCGGGCTTCTACTAACTCCTTCCCCAGCTGCTCGTGGTCTTTTTGTAACTGTAAACATTTTTCATACAACTTTCGGTACGCAGAAAGCAAGATCCAGCCTCGCCTCCCCAACGCACAAATCTCCCTTCCCTTGTCAATTGAAACTTTCTGTAAACATATAAGAAGATCTTCAGGTTCTACATTCAACATACACGCATTCCAATTTTCACACAAACCAGCACAACGTGACCATTCCTGAGCTAAAAGTTTATACGGGGCAGTTTCCCACCCCGGTATTTCTATGTCTGGATTTGCTACATGAGAACCTGCTTTTGAGCTCGCTTTGATCTTATTAAGCATTTTCCCTTTTTTTTTTTTTCGAATCCTGCAAACGACTACGCCAATTTGTGCTGCTTTACTCTTCAGAATATCAAAGCTATGCACTTCAGGATATTTTAAGGCACAATGTGAAGCAATCACTCTCAAACACCTTCGTAAGTAGAATAATCAAGTTTATTTAAGGGGCAAGTTCTCAGCTAGCAAAACTAAACCTCACTAATATATATATATATATATACATCAGGAGAATAACATGAGAATAATGATAAAGATATAAGCACTCTGTGAATATGTGAATAATTGCAAGAGTAAGTGCATATAATACAAGCACACACAATATACCTCAATGCTCAATAGCATGAAAATGACTGCAAGAATAAGTGCATATTACGCGCGCACACACAATATACTTCAATGCTCAATAGCATGAAAATGACTGCAAGAATAAGTGCATATTACGCGCGCACACACAATATACTTCAATGCTCAATAGCATGAAAATGACTGCAAGAATAAGTACATATTACGCGCGCACACACAATACACTTAATAAATTGAAAAGCTTCACTGAAAAGAGCGTCTGCATCCCTCCGCCGTACACAAAGCTGGGGAACCCAAATCAGCTAGCACAGGGAGCCTCTGTTCGGGACAATCATTCCTCCTGGCGTTGCGTCCAACCCAGAAGAGAGTTCCTACCCCAGCCCATCCAGGCCCCCAACTTTTATAGTATTTACTAACGCCCAGGAGTCTTTTCTAGAAAAAGACCCCCTCCTTTTCAAATTGTGCAATCGGCGGTACCTTGTTCACCCTTCGAGACGTCTCCTCAGAACGGGCCAAGTTCCCAGGAGAGGACTCCAAGGTGAAGCTTGCATTCCTCCTTGTGTACAGGCAGCTTGCATTCCTCCTTGTGTACAGGCGCATCCCCCTGTTGTTCTAACTGATAGCTCGTGGAATGTAAATAGCGCCCTTCGTACCAGGCAGATGGAGCGAAGTTGAGCAGAAAAACACCCCACCCTTCAGCTTGCCGAAGCTTGTGGAAAAACACAGAACAGTGCCTTACGCACCGAACCAGACTCGACAAAATGGAGTTGTGAACCAAAATGGAAGCGAAGGCCAATGAAAGCAGAGGCCAATGGTCCACACTCTGCACCACTGTTTACCTTGCACGTAGTGTATGTAGCAATACACCTAGCACTGCATCATTTTGGGAATTATGATGTTGATTCTCCTTTAGTCGTACAAACATGAATTTTGAACTGTGCACATTAAGCACCACAGAAAAATGCTATGTTTATTATGAGGAGGCACTGAATCATTTTCATTTGAGCATGAGTTAAATATTTTATTCTCACTTGTTTTGACTTTCTTTACCAGCACAATGATGACAATAAAATCTTATTGCTCAGGGCAACGTTCTACAAATGGACTATCCATGTGTAAGAAGTTAGAGAGGCAATTATATATAGTCAAAAGGAAAAATCTCCCAACATGCACTAGCTCTAACTCCACACTTATGTATGGAAAGTTAGAAAACCAATTATATAATTATAAGGAAAAACAACACCTAACATGTACTAGAACCAACTCCAACAATCCATGAAGGAAAACACCACTGTGTCAATTATCATGCAATAACCTACAGAAAATCATACCTCTTAATTTTTCAAAAGGTTGACCCAACTTCAACAAACACAGTCCACGAAATATCACACAAAAAGTAAGTGATGCTTATCTGAAACAAGAATATTAATGCCAATTATACCTCCTATTTCAGAAATGCTCAAATGATATACAGACTATTGATAGGAGATGGTTATTAACTTGCCATTGATTTTGTTTATTTGTTTGCTAGATCTGGAGGCGTAATAAAGGTTACTGTATTTGACATTCACCGATTAATGGACTAATTATCAGCATTGATGGTTCAAAACCGTACATTGGAGTATAGAAATCCTGTGATGATAGGTAACTGTATTGCGAACCTTGTTGACTTAATTCTATTTGAGCATTTCTGAAATAGGAGGTATAATTGGCATTAATATTCTTGTTTCAGATAAGCATCACTTACTTTTTGTGTGATATTTCGTGGACTGTGTTTGTTGAAGTTGGGTCAACCTTTTGAAAAATTAAGAGGTATGATTTTCTGTAGGTTATTGCATGATAATTGACACAGTGGTGTTTTCCTTCATGGATTGTTGGAGTTGGTTCTAGTACATGTTAGGTGTTGTTTTTCCTTATAATTATATAATTGGTTTTCTAACTTTCCATACATAAGTGTGGAGTTAGAGCTAGTGCATGTTGGGAGATTTTTCCTTTTGACTATATATAATTGCCTCTCTAACTTCTTACACATGGATAGTCCATTTGGGATTATCTGGGCACTCATTTCACATTGTTTTTCTCTTTTCCTCTTCTTCTTTCTTTCTATTTAGGAACACGCATTTCAGAGACAATGTTATTATACGGTTTAACACTTCGGCCAATTTGTTTTGGACTCAAGTTAGATTGTCCATTAAACATTTTCTTTGTTAACTTTGAGGACTAAGTTGAAGGATTTTGATTTCTAACTTAATTAATTTATTTACAATTTTAGCCCTGAAGAAGTCGTGTGGGATCGATTTGAAGTGTTCCCAAGACGAAACACGTGTTGGCTTGAATTGTACCATTTTGGAGATATGTTTATACCTATGAGGAGCAAATATGTAAAGCATTGAATGGACTTTTTTGAATTTGTATTAAAAGTTTATACTCGAACTTGTAGAATTTTCTACGGACTATTTTTATTAGTGTTTTTAGGTGTGCCACACAATGTAATCCTGTTTGTTGGGTTGTTTCTAACCTTTAAGGGATGGGGGTGTTCCCTTGTGTAGGCACCCAGGTTTTTCTTTGTTTTCCTGTATACTTGATCTATAATTGATGCTATTTGTGGATCCCGAGCGCCTATGTAACCCCAGCTTTTCACCCCACTAGCAATTTTGTATTCAACGTTCTACAAATGGACTGAATAACTTGAAATTCAGTACCATAAAGAATTAAATTGAAATCTATGAAATGCCTCCGCCTCTTCCTATACTGGTGCTTTAGAATATTACTTTATTTTCTTTATGAAAGACAAAAATGCTCACTTTATTCCTCAAACTGGGCAAGAGTGCACTTCAGTCACAACAGAACAGACAAAAAAACTTCACATGCAGGGCACAGAAAGGGCTAAGAAAGAGAAGAAGGTAAAGCAGAAGGTTGCCAAGGAGCTACGCATCCTCATTATCTAGTTTCTCTGAGCCTGACTTTGGTGTTCAAAGGATTTGTAGTTTCAGGAAGAATAAAGTATTTGTTGCAGAAATACATTTAGTTGTATTGGACATTTTCAATGCACCAGTCTACGTACGAGATGATCTAGGCTTCTTTCATCTCATTTTTGCACTTGCACAAAAACCGAGCCCCATCGAGTAGCTTGCGCAGAGTAAGGTGGTGTCTGCTACTGTGGATGCTTGCAGTTCTGTTGGCATAGTCAACATGTAAAGGAGTACTGTGACTATGATGAAGAGTGACTTGCAGTTGGGAAAATGAAAGTTAAAATCCTGGGGGGCCTGGCCATGAAGGTGCCCATGTAGAAGCATCTTCACATTGTTCTGCCAACTCTGTTTGCTACATGGTGAAACCAACCTGCCAATCATGAATCCCCAACTGGGGCTCTATATTTGAAGCCATTGAGAGGACCAGGAGGGAACCTACTGAGCTCATAGCCCCCCCCCCCCCAGGAGCATCAAGATCCACATTGCATAGGCTTGTTGCCCCGCGACTGAGAAGGTAAAATGGCGCTGCCGTTGCAGGGTCTCTGCATTCATCTGAAGGGCCACGAGAACAGATCCCGCCACTGAAACATTAGGATTAAAGGAGTCCTTCTACAAGTGAACTCTGGTGACCTGGAGAACTACCTCATTCACTTATTTCTCCACAAACTCCCAGATCTCAACGGGAAGGACATCTTCCTCGATCAAACGTGCAGGGAGGACTGAACCTCAAACACACTAGATGCACCGCAGGACACCCTAACCTGTGTCCAGCACATTTCACAGAAGGAAGCCATAATTCTGTTGGTGTGGGATAAAATCTCAATTACATTTGAAGGAGTCAAATTGTGGATATGCCAGGATCTAACCTCCATTACTTTGCAAATGTGATGTCCACTATGAGCAGCCACTGCCTTCTTGCATGAGAAAGGGGTCACATACAAATGGGTCCATCTCTTTCACTTAATTGCTGTGTGAAAAATAAAACACATATGATTTACACTATGGAGGAGGTATGATCTATCGTGGGACTGGACTACCCCAAATATAGGACCGATCAACCTACTTTGACTCACAAGTCCCTGGGACATCCAAATACCAGAAAGAGAGAATGCCGCATGTCCAGAGAGAACACCTATAAACCTACTGTGGACAAGAGCCACTGAGAATGCTTGGCTATGTACCACCAACTCCGTAATCATGAACCAACTCATGACCAGGAACCCATTTAGCCATCTCGCTTCACTACTCGGATGACATACAGATGGTGGCCACTCCAGTGGTACCTGTACCTCCCAACCCATATGTGGGCATTGTCCTTACAGGTAGATCACACTCGCAGACACATCTTGACATATCATAGCAACAGGTCAGCGAAGACCAATGTCTCTGATCAATACCGACTTGCATATGCTAGCCCTAGAGTATACGTCGTCGCGAGTGCTTCGTAGGAGATAAATTGGCCCTCTGCGAATAGTTCTCTGATTGTTTGGAGACCTTTAGTGTCCCAATTAGTAAGGCACGATCGACCATGCAGTTTGTGTATACCTGGGATTGCAAGTAATGGGATCTCGGGCGAGTATGGTGGCTTTCCGGACCCTTTGGTCACGTAGCGTCGCCAGACACGGTCAGCCACTTTTATCAGAATATTACCGTGGGGTGGGAGGACAATGCATCCGATAAGCCATTCCA
The DNA here is from genome assembly GCF_031143425.1 of Pleurodeles waltl. Classification (NCBI taxonomy): domain Eukaryota; kingdom Metazoa; phylum Chordata; class Amphibia; order Caudata; family Salamandridae; genus Pleurodeles; species Pleurodeles waltl. The sequence goes on along the minus strand of NC_090437.1, from coordinate 1,865,107 downwards.
GTGTATTTAAACTACCCAGTTGTGCACCCACAGTGTGGCTTTCAGGATGAGTAGGATCATGTAACCAATTCAGGATCCAATGTAGCTGAGCTGCTTCATAATAAAGTTCAAATTGTGGTACTCCCATCCCGCATCACCCAGGTGAGAGTTAACAGTCTCACTTTACAAGCCACTGCAATAGCCAGAGACATACAACAGGGGTGCTCGTTGTCATAACTTCTTTTTGCCAAGTACATGAAGTCCCTGGCAGAACAGATATGGGTGAATGCCCAGATCAAATATTTCTCTATTGGCTGCCAAAAATATAAAAATTGCACTCTACGAGGATGATGTGATGGTAGCTTTCACTTAACCTCACTCCTTTTAACCATCATTCGGAGGGAGCTTAAAGCATTTGGCAGAGTTTCAGGCTTCAGGTTTAATTTTCAGAAATCACAAGCCCTCAATCTCACTTTCCCTCAAGGAGACAGGGCCTAGCTGAAACTCCTCTTCTTCCTCTGGACGACCTACTGGGTGCCATATTTGGGTTTGAAAATCTTCCCATCCATAGACAAAATGATGGAACGTATTTATATCTAACTATGGCATGTTCAAATCTGCAAAACTGTATGTCCTATGTCATGCATTGCAGACCTTCCCACTACACCCACTCCCCTATTTTATAGGCAAACTGCAACTCTTGATTGAGGCCTATATGCAAGATGGCAACACGCTGCCAATGGCTAGGAAGTGGGCTTACCTCTCTGTAGCAGAGGGCACCTGGAATACCCTGCCTGGTCCACTATTACTTTTCAGACCAGGTGGGATACATGGTGGGATGGCACAGGCCAAATACATAAAAACAATGGTGTTTCATCAATCAGTCAATTGCCAGATTTGACATTTGGAAATTATCCTGGCTCTCCAAAAACACCCAACTAAAGGTTTATATCTCACCTATCACACAGGTTACCATGGCAGCTAGAACAGGGTCATGCTCACGAAAAACCTAATTACCTACAGCTCTCTATCCATGCTCATCATTCTAACTCGGATTTACCACCCGCCTTGACTAGCAGTGCATTCCTACCTTGGGAAGTGGCTAACTTCAAGAATTGGGGACCTTTTCTATCACTTATGCCTCATACATTTCCCACAAATACAATCCAGGTACAGTATCCCGCCCTGCGAATACTGGTGCTTCACTGCTATTGAAGCTGGGTCACTCACCCTCACTGGCCCATGCAAACAGACAATTTACTCAATTTGAGAAATGACTACTCACTAGGCAAAATGATAAAGGCATACTTTCAGGCATTTACACCTTTCTGTAGAACCTGCAGACTCCAGTAATCCCTGAGTCAGAGACGATGAGAAACCAAACTAGAGTACTTTTTTACATATAAGGATTGGGCTAATATACTTTATAGGTCACAGACCTCCTCCTTTAGAGCAAAAGGGAAAGAAGCCATGCTTAAGTATATACACTACTGATACCACACTCCAGATAGAATGGCTAATTGGAACCCCAATAGCAGCGATAGATGCTAGTGTAAATGTGGACATTTGAGCACCCTGAATCACCACCTCTGGCCCTGCCCCATACTTAAGAGCCATTGGGAAGATGTGTCACTCAACATCAACAAGATTTTTGAAACAGATGTCCCCACCTTTCCCAGTTATATACTACTGTAACTTCCTAACACTCTGACATACCAACTGTGCTCCTGTAAAGACAAGGCAATCTTGATGGTATTTTGCATAGCAAAACAAGTTCTCACATCCAGATGCGTCACGGATAAGAACACCAGCTCATGCAGACTGGCTACATAAATTGTTGAACTTTATGGAAATGAAAAAACTAACAGCATCCATGCACAATAAAATATCATAATTTGACAAAAATGTGGGGCTTATGCAACCATTTCCTAGTTAGAGACCTCCATTATCCCTCTTGGCCTACCTATCTTCGAGTACTTCAGCTCACACAAGGTGAGGATGCAACAGCCAATAATACAGAGCCAGATCACAGCTGTATCTTCCATCCCCAAGACCCAGCTTAGCCTACTTCCTGAAGAAATCACTGCTGAGAGGGAGACCTCCCTCCCCGTGACCTACCCTAGCACCACCACCCTCCTCTTTCTCTCCTATGGTACCTTCCCAACTCCTAAAACCACAGTTATATCCCCCCATCCCCACCACTGTAGTATCTCACTGGTCACTGAATGTGGATGTAGAATAAAAACAGATTTGAACCCTAAAAGATTAATGTACTGATGGCAGATAGCTTCATATTTGGGCCTCCTCTCCTAGAGATGTCTCTCATTTAGCCCGTACTGTCAAATGTATTCAGAGCTGTATGTCGGCTCATCAGCTAAGATTTGTGTTGCAAAAGAGCCTTTTATTCATGAATATATACTTATGGATTTTACTATGATTTTTTTAGAAAACTTGATTTCGATGTAGCAGCCTTAAAAGCCGTTCACAATGTTGCAGTACTTCAAAGTGGTTAGTAGATATCCTTCTGAAGTCAGATCTAGCTGCTTGAATCTTCACAAAGCTGCAGTACTTGAAGTCATTAGTAGGAGCCCTACGGAGCCTTAAGTCTATTACAAAGCAGCAATATTTTAAATGGTTCATAGGTGTTCCTCTCGAGTCATCTAACTGACTTAAAGTCCTCACTCACAAAGCTGCAGTACCTGCAGTTGGGAAACCATCTAAAATATAATTTTTCTCGGTTCAGATAAGGATTTATTCTCAGTATGTTTCCTTGACTACAAATCGACCAATATTGACAAAGGCAAATCATGATCATTTATTCTTAATACGAGACTCAGACTTCAGACATAAATTAACACAAAGGTCAGAAATGTATTATTGCATTGGCGACTGCTCTGGCGAATTAGTTTTTTCATCCTTGACCATGGAATTGCTATTCTTGTCCAATCACTCGTTTTGTATTGCATCTCCCTTTTGATCTGGCTTCTTAAAGTGCATCTTGCTCCCTTGAAAGCAGTGCTTCTTGGTACAGTGCAATTCGTATCTTGCTTTAAAAAATATTGGTCATATCTCCCTGTACTTTTAACTCTCCAGTGAGTTCCAATTGATGCCAGAGGTTCAAAATAAATGACCACCATCACTCATATGGCCACACACAGCTCCAGTACCTGCTATTTGGAATCATATCTAAAGATTTCTGGGGACTCATACCCTTGTGCAGTGCTAATACATTGATTCTTGAAGCTCCTCCCGTTAAGTATTGCTATCATAGTGTGGAATTATTTGCCTTCATGTCGGAGAATATGTACAACAATGCCTATATTCAAGGCTGAACTGAAAGCCAGTCTCTTCCAATAATATTTTCAATTAAACCCTCCTATCCCGATTCATTCTGGGCCTGTTCATCATTAACTGCTTCAACCTGACTCTAGAACATCTGGATAGGTCTTGTTTCTGTCTCCTCCTGTTTATCTCTCCTTCACAAAATGATGAGAATGGTCCTTTTAATGATATGTATGTACCAATAAACGACTGTAGTTTTGCTATGATTTTTGTAGAAAACCTGAGACAGGCAGGGCATGATTTGTTGAGAAATCGTGAGGCTGCAAGATATTCACAAACCTGCAGTTCCTCAAGTCATTACTAAAAGTCCCTCCTGTGTCAGATGTAAAAGTCTTCAAAATCTTTCCTAAAGCTGCAGTACTACAAGGGTCCTTTTTTAGTCAGTTCCTGCATGTCTTACTACATGTCTCTTTCCAGCTAGATGCATCTGTTTCAAATATCCCTCGCAAGCTGTGTGTGTGTGTGGGGGGGGGGGTTGGCTGCACCTTTCAAATGCAGATACCCTTTTGCCACTCTTATTATTTGTTCTTGTTTTCAATAGGATAAATAATGCGCCAAGCTGGTTTATGATGATGAGTCAATACTCTTTTAGGGGTCGTAAACACTATGGCCCATATTTATACTTTTATAGTACCACATTTGCGGCATTTTTTGACCCAAAAGCGGTGCAAACTTTCAAAATACAATTGTATTTTGTGAGTTTGTACCGATATTATGTCAAAAAATTACGCAAATGCGGCGCTAAAAAAGTATAAATATGGGCCTATGTGACCCGTATCATGACAATCTAGTATTCATAGTTACTAGTGTCACTGATAAATTCAAATGCTTTCAACCTTATTCCTAGCAAGCATTTTTTTTGACTGATACCATACTGTGTGTCAGTAAACTGTAGTTGCTTAGTTTAAAGTGACTCTCTGGCTGAACTCTGCTGATCCATTTCTCTAGGCTGTGATAGTAAACCAATGGATAAAGATGGGTTGCATCCTTTTTCATAACAGATATAAGTCTGTAGTTTTACTGTATTTTTTTTAGAAGACGCTAGGCTGGCAAAACATGAAATTATTATTAGAAAGCTTGAGGCTTGCACAACATTCTGCAGTGTCCCGCGTTGCTACTAGATCCCAATAGAGTTACATTTTAACAGTCTTAAAAGTCTTCGCAAAGCTGCAGTACTTAAACTTCTCACGAGAAGTCCCTCTTGAAACAAGTGCATGAAATATATGATGATGAGTCAATATTGCAGGTTTCAATATTTTTGTGATTGTTATAAATGTAGATGATGGCACCCTACTAAGCATAGATACTATCAGTCATTGGTAAATACAAGTGCTTTCAAATTTCTGATCTTGGGGACTATTTATTTTTATGAACAATTCAAGTGCACAAGAAAAATGCAGTCACTCAAAGCAATAGTTGAAGTGGGGTGATCCATTGTCCTATACTGTGTGTTGCGGTGAAAGGAAGTTTAACGCTAGTAACATTGTAGCATCCCAATGTAAAAAGATAATTGACTAGACTAATATCTATGAGGTAGGAAGGACAACTGAAGCTGTAAATCTGAGCATTTTCCGTGTAACTCGGTGAACCACCCACTAAGGGGCATATTTGGACTTGTTTTGCACCACATTTGCATCATTTTTTTTACACAAATTCGGTGCAAAACTAACTCTATTTATACTTTATCACCAGACCCATCTAGCACCAAAGCTATGGAGTTAAATTCATTTTTGGGGCGTGGAAACCTATCTTGCGTCAATGAGATGCAAGGAAGGCATTCCTGTGCAAACAATTACTCTGTGGCCTTAGCGCCATATTTATCCCCCATACTAAAATCACGCCTTTGCACCATTATTTAACGCCTGGGTCAGGGCAGGCGTTAGGGGACCTCTGGGCCTATTTCTATGGTGGAACACCATGGAATAAGCCCACAGGTGCCCTCCCTAGCCCCCCGTGACACCCCGACACACATCAGAGGGACAGTGCAGGATGGGGGAACCCCATCCCAGGTAAGTATAGGTAACTATAGGTGTTTCTTTTTAAGTGACATTGGAAACCCTGAATTGGGCCCCCACACAGGGCACTGGGTGCAATGGCCATGCCCAGGGGACCCTGGTCCCCTGTGCTGGCCATTGGGGTGGTGGGCATGACTCCTGTCTTTTCTAAGGCAGGAGTCATGTGGTATGGATGGTTTTGCATCAGAAAAGGACACTAGGCTGGTTAGAGTCATTTTTTTACTCTAACCTGCCTAACGTAATTTCTTGGTGCAAATCCCCCTTCTCCCATACTGCCACCCCCAAATGGCTTTGTGCCGGCTTGCACCATTACATAAATATGGTTCCCGGCTGGCACTCAAGAATGGTGCAGGCCAGTGCAAAACGTTTTGATGCAAAAGTGCATTAGTGCAGTTTTGCACCAAAAAGTATAAACATGCCCCTAAGGGCCAGATGTAGCAAGTTTGCAAATTGCGACTTGCAATTTGCGAGTCCGAGCGACTCGCAAATTGCAACTCGCAATTTGCAATGCAGAACGGTGTCTCAGACACCGTCTGCGAGTCGCTATGGGGTCGCAAAGACCCAACTCATTAATATTAATGAGGTGGGTCGCAAATTGCGGCCCCATAGCGACTATGGGCACTCACTGATATGGAGGCCTGCTGTAGTCAGCAGACCTCCATGTCCGTGACTGCTTTTAAATAAAGCAGTTTTTTTTTTTTTAAGTGTAGCCCGTTTTCCTTAAAGGAAAAAAAAGCTGCACTTAAAAAAAAAAACGAAACCTTTTGTTTCGGAATTTTTTCAGGGCAGGTAGTGGTCCACTACCTGCCCTGAAAAAATAATTTGGGGTCCATTCACAAAGGGGACGGGGTCCCATGGGGACCCCTTCCTGTTTGCGAGTGAGTTACCATCCACTTCAAGTGGATGGTAACTGCGACTCCATTTGCGACCGCGTACGCGGTCGCAAATGGAGTTGCATACCACTGCGACTCGCAAATAGGAAGGGAACACCCCTTCCTATTTGTGACTCTGAAATGCATTTTGCGAGTCGGTCCCGACTCGCAAAATGCATTTCTGCATAGCAAACTCAGGTTTGCGACTCGCAAACGGCGATTTTCGCCGTTTGCGACTCGCAAACCGTTTGCTACATCTGGCCCTAAGTTCTTAACTATTATAATACTAAAGGTTTAAAGGAAATGGTCAACTCCACAATCACAACCTCTGTAGAAGTTCACCATGAAGAGAAGGGCAGCGTCATACAGCCACCTAATTCTAAGGCTATATCTCTACAATGTCTGCTCTCAGCAAGGGACAAGGGGAATTGGGCTCTTCCACTAGCTAAAGCACTCTTAAATCTCAACCCTTCAATAGTTTGATATCTTTGAAAAAATATTTATGAAAAAACAAGTCTCTAAATCTTAATTATTTGCCATTTAACTGTTTGAAGCCATCTGAAGCATTCTAAATTGATTTTGTACACCCACTCACTCTCAAGAATTTCAGAAACGTTACAAGAACCATCCTTGGTTACTCCTTTCATCTTTGTGGTGGCTCACACAGATCATCTTATCTCTCAGGCACAATGGGCTCCTCATTAATTCAGCCTCGGCTCCTGAAACCTGCAGCTCATAGAAAATAATGCAAAAGCAAACTTCACATTGAAGGTTAGACACAGAAAAATATATGTGGCCATCACTCCAGCCAAGCTAATGATATACGAATATACTTTTAGTTTAAATGAATTCTCTTGCTTATGATGAAATACCATAGGATTATATAGAATAATACGCCTAAAACATTATAACATAACATGCTTTCAAAATGATGATTATAAGTAAAATGCTTAAAATGTTACATCCAACTGTGCACTTTATTCATATGTGTTGCAGTGCATCATTTAAATGAAAACGTCTTTTCACATTATGTAGAAAAATGACCAACCGTTCACATTCATGTTTAAGAGGCATAGTGGCATGACCAAATGACACTCTCTCACTCTTTTGCATAATTAGCAGGTTTTAAGATAAAAAGTAGTTTCTGGTTCAAATAAATAAAAAGTTACAAAAAACTTTCACACATATTGCCACATTGAGCCATGCCCTTCAACAAGCAGTGATTGGCCACCTTTCTTTTGTTGATTACTGCATTTTGGATTTAGACCACTACCGAAGAGGTTCACTCTATAATACACTCGCCCAAAGTATTTACCACTCCAGTCAGACTCATCAATCCATTCATTCACATGCAATCTCCTATTAAGATAAGGCAAAGGAGACTGAGTTCAAATTCCTTTAACAGGAGCTGTAAATGAAAAATACCATGGTGGTAGGATCTGGGGTCAATAAGGGAGATAGTGTTAGGGACAGACAGCAGGTGGTCTGAGCAGGGGTCTTTACTATGGAAAATATGAGCTGACATGAAAACGCACTTTAAACCACACTATAGAGACTCATACAGCTTGCTGCCACGCCTCATTAAGGGGCTTATTTACAAGCTCCTTGCACCGCCGGTGCATCACTTTTTATATGGGAAAAAGTGATACGCTGGTGGCACAAGGGGCTTGTACATAAGCCCCATAGGACCATATTTAGGAGCCCCTAGTGCCACCTTAACGCCGCCATAGCATCATTTTTATGATCGTAAGGCATCACTAACATGGCTTTTCTGCCATGTCATATTTACAAAGTGGTACAAAGCATGCATTGCACCAGTTTGTAAACTCTTGGGGCACATTACGCCTGTGCCAGGCATGATGTATGCAAAAGGGGCATTCTGGTTCTAGGAGGCCCACAAAAATGGCGCAGTGAAACTTTAAAGATTTCATAGCGCAATTTTTTGTGTCATTTATAATGCCTGCTCAGAGCAGGTGTTAAAATGACGCTTCCAAAAAAAACAATGGGCCTCCTTGCACTTTGCTGCACTAGCGTCCAAACTTTCAATGCTAGTGTAGAAACTCACCACAATATTGTAAAAGATTTTGACGCTATTGTGGTAACAACCGCCATGGTGCACCATATTATAAATGCAGTGCATCCATGGTGTTGTTAGGTGCCAGTAGGGGACACAAGAAAATTGGCGCATCATCTACAATGCACCATCTTTTCTTAAATATGGGCCTTATTGTTTTAGAGGGACTCAGTAGACTACGCAATGACTTAATATGGTACCAAACCTGTGGCTGGCATGTGTTTTCTACAATAATGCATCTAGGAGGAATGAGACCTTCTGGGGCCTCGATCATTTTAATGATGATTTCACAGCATGTGTATTCTGTTGTTCATGACACTGGGATACTATTTAACCACTAAAGCCCATATTTCTACTTTTTTTTGCGCCGCATTTGCGTCGCTTTTTAACGCAAAAGCGGCGCAAACTTACAAAATACAATTGGCCCGTATTTATACTCCGTTTGCGCCGAATTTGCGTCGGTTTTTTCGACGCAAATTCGGCGCAAAACTAACGCCATATTTATACTTTGGCGTTAGACGCGTCTAGCGCCAAAGTATTGGCAAATAGCGTCATTTTTTTGCGTGAACGCCTTCCTTGCGTTAATGAGATGCAAGGAAGGCGTTCCCGTCTAAAAAAATGACGGCGACGCAAATGCGTCGTATTTATACTCCCGGGCAAAAATCACGCCCGGGAGTGGGCGGGGCAAAAAAACCCGCATTTGCGCCACTATTTAACGCCTGGGTCAGGGTAGGCGTTAAGGGGCCTGTGGGCTCAAAATGAGCCCACAGGTGCCCTCCCCTGCCCCCAGGGACCCCCCCTGCCACCCCTGCCCACCCCAGGAGGACACCCAAGGATGGAGGGACCCACCCCAGGGACATTCAGGTAAGTTCAGGTAAGTATAATTTTTTAAATTTTTTAATTTTTTTTGGGTGGCATAGGGGGGACTTATTTGTGCCCCCCTACATGCCACTATGCCCAATGACCATGCCCAGGGGACACAAGTCCCCTGGGCATGGCCATTGGGCAAGGGGGCATGACTCCTGTCTTTACTAAGACAGGAGTCATGAAATGGCGTCTGGGCGTCGTAAAAAAATGGCGCAAATCGGGTTGAGGCAATTTTTTTGCCTCAACCTGACTTGCCCCATTTTAAGACGCCCTAACGTCATTTTTGCCCAACGCCGGCGCTGCCTGGTCTACGTGGTTTTTTTCCACGCACACCAGGCAGCGCCGGTCTGCTTGCGCCGGCTAACGCCATTCCATAAATACGGCGCCCGCATGGCGCTTCAGAATGGCGTTAGACGGCGCTAAATTTTTTGACGCTAAACTGCGTTAGCACAGTTTAGCGTCAAAAAGTATAAATATGGGCCAATTGTATTTTGTAAGTTTGCGCCGCTTTTGCGTCAAAAAGCGGCGCAAATGCGGCGCTAAAAAAGTATAAATACAGGCCTAAGAGTCCTGGGTAAATTAGTGTGTTTGACTCTGCACAGCGTTGTCTTTATAACACTTTTATTTGTGACCGTTTTTAGAATCATTCTTGAACTATCCCATAATGAAATTTAGATATTGCTGGAATAATTCACAGTATTTCCTGATTTTGTTGCTTGAAATTAACAACATTTCTGGAAACTTCACCTCAAACTAAAAAACTAATTGCGAAAAAATTGGGCAATTTCACATACCCCCATTATTCACGCACTAAGTAAAAATATGGCATGAATCACTGGGAGATATTCCTTTATTTCCATATAGGATCATAGCATCTGTTTCTTTTCAAGTAGAATTTCCAAATGAATCATCCTGATAAAGCATTATCAATATATTCCCATAAAAATGGATTTCTTTCAGTTACCAATCCTAATGCAATTCGGAGATCTCTAGTTTAGGAAGTGTAGGTCCTTCTTTTGATTCACGGTAGCGCCACAACTGAAAATTATGACGCTCCATGCCCGAAGATATACAGGAGAATAATATAATTAACAGTGGTCTCCTAATGAAGAGATTTCCGAGAGGTAAATCTATACTAAACATTATTACTGTCAACAGTACAATAATAATTTTGATTATAATTCCAACTCACTTAAATTGACGACAGCACCCATAATAAAAAGTACAAACAACAGAAATAACAATCACGAGCTCATTAAAAGCTTATGCAGTGAGAGAGATGTAAATATATTTTTATCTGTACTAGAAAAGTGTTTAAAAGTTCAAATGTCAAAAATAAGTGCATGTGTTTCTAAAGAGCACTTCTAAACACATTGCAATGTTCGAGCAATAACACATAAGGTTTTTTTTTCGGGCAGGTCTAACAGATTGTTCAAATTTAATGCTCTTTATCGAGACGGATAAAGGTAGTAGGCACGTCCTTAGATAATACATCTTGAGTCAATACATTACAAGTGATTGAGGACTGCAGGCAAGCCGGCTGGTATCAACAAATCATTTGTCAATAAAGACAATTGCTGCACACATGCAGACACAAAAGATGAACACCAGTGTTCAGCTTGACAGTGCTATTTTTAAGCGAGCAATTGAGAACTAGAACGTCAAGACCCACGGGATGTCCATATGGATTTTTTCAGATATAACACCTGAAAGCATTCTGTAACCTTTTCCTGAAACTCAGCAATGGCAGAGCTTGGCAGCAGCTGTTAAACCTTGACAATATCCTGGCGGCAACAGACTCTGTAGAGCAGCATGCCGTTGGTGGATTCAAATATCTAGTTATTTATCGACCTAGAAGAAATTATGAAAGCTATTTTCCTTTTGAATGATCACTATAAATTGCAGATTAGTTTTTTAAAACACGATTTATTTGCGTAATTCCACCAGAGGAAGGTAGATAAAATAACAAGAAGTATTTGTCATATCTTGCTTAATTTTATTCACTATGACACACAAGAAAGTACCTTAGGGTGAAAAGAACCCCCACTCCATGTGTTCAATAAAATTGTTTTACATTACCGCTCTACAAAAATGTGTTCCAAATGTAATCGTAGGCCTCTTCTAAAGCGACAGACATCCATTGGGACGACCTCAGTTGTCTGTATTATCGGAAACCTTTGACCAGCGGCTCATCCACCACAGAACCTAAGTCTACTTCATGTTTGAATTCCCACCAAATCCAGGGCACTCCTTTGGACATACATTTTTTGTGTTTGGAACTTAAACGAAAAACCTTGTGGTCCCAAAATGGAAACAACAGAAGTGTGGCCCAAATGCTGGGCGAAACCGCCCAGAGCACCCAGAGCCATTTTTTGCTTTTGAGAAACAAACACTCATCTGATGAACACAAACCTATTTCTAAGATTCTTGGGGCCGTATTTATACTTTTTGGCGCACAACTGCCCCAACGCAGTTGTGCGTCAAAGAAATTTAACGCCGGCTAACGCCATTCCAAAGCGCCATGCGGGCGCCATATTTAGGGAATGACGTTAGCCGGCAGAGCTGCCTGGTGTGCGTAAAAAAAAATGACTTACACCAGGCAGCGCCGGCGTAGGGGAAAATGGAGCTTGGGCGCCAAAAAATGGGGCGTCAGGCTGAGGCAAACTTTTCGCCTCAAACAGATTTGCGCCATTTTTTTTGACTCCCAACCCCCATTGAAATGACTCCTGTCTTAGCAAAGACAGGAGTCATGCCCCCTTGCCCAATGGCCATGCCCAGGGGGCTCCTGTCCCCTGGGCATGGTCATTGGGCATAGTGGCATGTAGGGGGGCACAAATCAGGCCCCCCTAAGCCACAAAAAAAAAAAAATACTTACCTGAACTTACCTTACCTTAAGTTCCCTGGGATGGGTCCCTCCATCCTTGGGTGTCCTCCTGGGGTGGGCAAGGGTGGCAGGGGGTGTCCCTGGGGGCATGGGAGGGCACCTCTGGGCTCCTTCTGAGCCCACAGGTCCCTTAACTCATGCCCTGACCAGGCGTTAAAAAATGACGCTAAAACAGCTGGACGTCATTTTTTTTGACCCGCCCACTCCCGGGCGTCATTTTTGCCCGGGAGTGTAAATACGGCGCACATGCCTCGGAGTCATTTTTTAGACGGGAACGCCTACCTTGCATATCATTAACGCAAGGTAGGTGTCCACGCTAAAAAATGACGCAAACTCCAAGATCTTTGGCGCTAGACGGGTCTAACGCGAAAGTATAAATATGGAGTTAGTTTTGCATCGGAATCGCGTCAAAAAAAACAACGCAATTCCGGCGCAAACAGAGTATAAATATGCCCCTTGATGTTTCAGCAGGGATCTTTTTGCTGGAAGTGCATTCCTCAGTGTTGCAGATGATATTCGGGCAAGCTAAAAGCAGTTTGCCATATAATTGTATTCCGCTCAACATACTTATATTTTTCTGAAACAGACCCCAAAGCAAAGATTTGCTCTTGCAAGCTGTGGATAATTGTGTTTTTTTCTGGGCTACTGCTTTGCTCACATTTAGGGCTGTAGTAACATTTAAGAAGCACAGGGGCATCTTTACTAACATTTTGCATAGTGGATGCAGCACTTTTTTGAGAAAGCCACAATGCAAAATGTTATTTGTGATTTTCAAAGCCATACAATTCAAATTTGTGTGTCTTTCCTGGGATTTCCCCCCCAACTGTAATGCAAGCCCTGCCTTACATTACTTTGTGTTAGGAAGGCTTTCCGTGGGTGGAGCATAGGCATACCCCTGCATCCACCCATGTATTTTGGCACATTCCCAAATTTACTTAAGCCAATAAAACCTGGGAATGCCTCAAAATGCTATGCCTGCCTGAACCAGGCTTAACAAGGAGAATTGTTTTTATTTCTCCTAGTTACTTCATCTTCCAATTTCTCATAGAATGAGGACATGCACTTTTTTGTTTTTATGCAGATATCCTTTCCTACAGAAAAACAATCCTGCCTGTAATGCATGCACCCTTGCACCAATTTTAGATTACACTTGTGCTACATAATTTGATATCTGCAATGTTCAAAGGATATCATTCAAGAGCTTACATGTACTGCTGAAGGTGATTTTGTGTGGTGTATCTTAAATGTGTGTTTGGTGTCATGCTTGAGTGGCAGCAAATTGCCTAGATCACACAGTAACCAAAATAAGTTGTGTGAGCTATTGTGACAAAAACACTTTGAAGCAGTGTAGAGGTTTCACATATATCCATATTCATTGAGAAATTCTGGATTCTTTGCATAAAGGTCTGCTGTCTTGGTCATCTTCTTCTCAAACTTCTTCACCTTTTGAGTCCTTCCATTGGTCTTTTTCTATTGTCTGCATTACCATTGCTTGTGTATCTATTGCTTGTGGCACTACTGAATAGATTAACTTGGCTCAGACTAGCCATCTGGTCCCAATGGATACTCTGAGCTCCATGCATATTTTCACCTCCCCAAGGTTGACAGGTCAGTGATGGACCATAATTGGGAGGGGTTGATTGTAAGAAATAGTGGTGGAAGTAATATCAGCTTAGACCCCCTCAAAACGTAACACGTGGAAGGAGGAACTAATGACCTTCGGGTTCATCCCAAAGGAGGACTCTCTGGAACATCTTTTTAAGTTGCTGCATGTCCATCACAAATGCACATTCCCCATGGTCCAATGACAGCTTGCTTGAATATAATGAAGATTTCATTATATCTAAGTTCTTTTTCCCATGCCTGTCCTGGCCAACTAGGGATGAGATTTGTGTTGTGATTGCTGGTAGTTGCATCCTTTCTGGGTGCTTGCACTTATCTGTTCTTTTTCTCTTTCGGGACTATTGGAGATGATGAGACATCAAGGAATGTTGGCCAAAGAAGCTGGAAGCTGCTGAACAATTTTCAGGTAAGTTGTTTTCAAGGAGTTGTACACAGAGCTGCTACTTTTTAAAACTAGCATTTTCAAATTTGTAATGATAAATCCGACTTTACCATTAAAGTGGGCTTATCATTGCAAGTTCATATATACCAAACATGACATATGCACCACCTCTAGTTTAGGAATTACAACCTATTAAATATATTAAGGAAACTCAAGTCTTATCTCATGAGAAGGGTAGGCCTCACAGAAGTAAAAAAAAGGAATTTGGGAGTTTTTCACTACTAGGGAATGTAAAGTTAAAACTATATGCCCCACCTTTTAATTACACAGCACCCTGCCCTATGGGCTACCTAGGGCTTTTCTTAGGGATGGCTTCTATGGAATGAGAGGGAGTATGTAGCTTTGCAGGGCTTTTAAATACCAAGTAAACATGGCAGTGGGATACCACTCTCATGCTGCAATGGCAGGCCTGGGACATGTTTTAAGGGGCTACTGAAATGGGTTACACCATAAGTGCAGCAGGCCATGTGATGGCATATCATTTACAGGCCCTGGGTATATGGTATTCCACTCTACAAGGGACTTACACGTAAATTAAGTATGCCAATCAGGTATATGCCAATCAAACCATGTTTTAAGAAGGGAGCACAATCACTTTAGCACTGGTCAGCAGTGGTAAAGTGCACAGAGTCTTAAGGCCAACAAGCAAAAATCCAGCAAAAAATAGGAGGAGAAAGGCAAAATGTTTGGGGGTGACCCTGTAGGGAATGCAATTTCCAACAGGAACCCTTAACTGTGAGGTAGGAGTATGCAGTAAAGGGACTGTTGGGGTAGAGAGGTTGGAAATGCTTTGCCAGATAAAGGGGCAGAGAAACAACTTTGAGACTTTCATACACAGAGTTATGTCTGTAGTGGTATGTATTGAGCAAACCTATCTGAAAAACAGCACAGCATGGTGAACCAAGCAAATTAAACAGAACATGGCACTTGTACTCCAGTTGAAAGCTGTTAGACTTTCCCCACACTTTTTGCCTATTTACCTCCATTTTGTGCTGAAATTCATATTTGTTGACTTTAGAGCTATGTGCGCATTAGCACTGCTAAGCAATGGTATAGTGCTTGTGCTCCCTCCCTAAAACAGGGTTTAATTGGCTGATTGGCATATTCAATCTGCTTATAGGCCCGTTGTAGAGTGGTAGACCATATACCCAGTGGGCCTGCAGCACTTATTGTACCACCCACTTACGTAGCCCCTTAAATCATGCCCTTAGCCTTTTGGTGTCTGTAAGCTATTTTAGGTCGCATGAATCTGTATAACTGACAGTTAGTCTTTGTGAATTGTTCACAGATAGTCACACAATAGACCGATTAGGTGACCTAAATGGGCCATTTTCTAGAAGAATGGGGGTGGAGATGAGTAAAGCTCCTTGCAGCTGAATAGGCTGTGATTTGCCTTCATGCAAAGGACTTATCACTGCTACATTGTCACTCCAGCCAGCTTGGAGCCAGGGAAGGGGAGTCAGTAAACTCCATGCACTTCAAAGACGAAACTCCTAGAAACGTCTCCCAACTTCAAAGGAGGTACTGGGTATTTACAAAAATGTCCTTCTGACCCCCTATGATCAGTTCACTTTCTGGACCAGCAGAAGGACTATCAGAGGACTGTATGCTGGTGTGACCTGCTGTGCACTCCGCAAGACTGCATTGCTGTACCTGGAAGGACTGTTTTGCTAAGTGGTTCCTGCCTTGAACTCTTAAAGGCCAGGCCTGCATCTTCATTTGAACACAGGACTATCAGAATGACTCTAAGGGCTAATTTGCTGGCCTCCCATTTAGAACCACAGAGACATAAGAAAGTCCCACCATCTTGAACTCACACCTGAACCCAGCCTGAGTGAGTCCTGAAAACCGA
The DNA here is from genome assembly GCF_031143425.1 of Pleurodeles waltl. Lineage (NCBI taxonomy): Eukaryota > Metazoa > Chordata > Amphibia > Caudata > Salamandridae > Pleurodeles > Pleurodeles waltl. The sequence goes on along the minus strand of NC_090437.1, from coordinate 1,849,157 downwards.
TGTGTGTCCCACCAATCCCGGACCCTTGGCTGTGGTGCTAAATGTGTTTAAATAGCCAAAATCAAAAACTGAGGATTAGGTAAAAATTGCTCTGTGATATGAAAGGAGACCAGGACCAATCCACTCGTCGATCAACCCGAGATGCATAACTGGTCGACCTGACTTTGCAGCTGCTCCTTCTACATTATTCTCTACAACAGCAAATCCTATTCAGTTGTTCTTTGCCAAAGGGTATCAAAGCCCCTTTGGAACTGTCTTCTGCTACAGCCCTCTGCCTAGTCCCAAAAAAGATTTTCCTCTACCATAAAAGAGAATAAGTCTGAATTTAGAAATCTTCACATAACTGTAACCCAAGGCTCCGCAATCACAAAGCTCCCTCCGCGGACATTGCCTGTGTCCCTACCTGCTGAACGTTACCTTCTCAGAACATTTTTCTTGAAAATTCTTATAAGTCCGAAGGTAAGTGATGAGTGGGCCCAATTCACTTCTTGTATCCAAACCGAGCTCCATTGTAGTCAGTCATATTTTTTTTACTTTGACCCAGTCCCAGGCGACTTCATGTCTCCAGTGGGCACTTTGATCTTCTAGACACTAGATTTTACTAAAAACCTTCAAAATTTATAATCCCAATTGTGGTGATTGGAATTTTTTATTTTTGCTGTCAAATCATTTATTAAAATTAACTCTATTTTTCTAAATTGGTGTGAGATTTTTCTTGAGTTTTGATTTCATTTCAGTTTCATCTGACTGTTGTTTGTGAAAGCTACCTAGGGTTAAGCACATGTTAATTTAGTGACTTTTTGTGGTCTACCCTGCCAGTGATTGTGGATGTTACTTGACCTGGGCTCACACGCCAGTTATCCAACAACCCAATTTCTCACAAAAGCCTTTAAAGGGAGGTGAATTAAATACAAAGAAAGATGTATTCACCACTTATATTCCTCAATTGATACCCCTATCAAGTATTTTAAATTATGGGGAATTTAGGTATTTTTTTCCCTAGACTAGTCCACATATTGGCAGCTAAAAATGTGTGTTTGTTGCCCGAATGAACTCACAAACAGAGTGATGTGTATTTGGGTTTGTGATCTAGGGATGTCAAAAGCCAAAATAGTTGATGCCAAATAATTTTTAAAAAATGACTCAAGATTGTGTTGCCACGTCTCTGGCTGTTTCCAGAAATGACGATTGCTTGGTATGGAGCGACAAGATTTAGGTTATGTAAATATCTTGAAACAAGGGTTCCTTCCCATCTCTATCTGCGGTACTCCTAATGAGAAGAAGCTAAATAACGGAATCTGGTCTTCTGGCTGCCTAAATAGAAATAAAGTTGGTTCTCGCTGCCTACCAGAAGACAAGAGCTGTATGGTGGTTCTCTGTACCAGCATTCAGAGCTATGGGATAGGAGCTATCTGTCAGTCACTTTTAATGACAAAACCGAAGACAAAGTAGCTGTGCATCTGTGCTCTTCACTCCACATATGTGTTCTGCAGAGTCAAACCAGGACAAAGGCTGAGAGGTAAGCTAGGGATGCAAGTATTTTTAAAAGAAGAATAGAAGGTACATGGTGAAAGAGGATGTTGTGGTGAGGGGGTGGGGGATGCACATTTCAAAAAGTGGTGAATGGGGATGCCACATTACACAAGGAGAGAGATGAGAGGTAAATCCTCCACACATCCTCCCAACATGAAACAAATACACACAAAGGGTGTGGAGGGACAAGTTACTTCATATGGCCACAATCACTCTGATTGTGATCCTATCACCATTCATAGTCTTTTTGCCACTGTTGTGATGATTAGCAGGCAGGGAATTCCTCCTTATGGAAGAGGTGGTCTCACACACTAGTCCTGTCATGCTTCCTCATTGACCACCTCTACCCATCCTGGTAGGACAGTGCCACCAGGGCTGACTCAAACTATTGGTAAACTGCACTGGAGAGCGTTCTCAAATAAGACATCCAGATCAATAAAAAATACCTAGCTGACTAGCAGTAAGTTTTATGTTCAATAACAGTGTTTGATGGTATGGTTAAAAACATATATTGATGGTAACCATGAGTGTAATGACTCAGCCAGTCTTTTAAAAAGCCAACATGTTTCTGCCCTCACTCTGAGCCTATCCTGGTCTGGGGCATTCTTCAGGGTATGGATCCCTAGTCAAGCGCAAGTGAGCAGGCACCTATTTTACCTGATGGTGAAGGTATTCACACATTCACTTCCTACCTGAGTGGGAAATAGTAATTTAAACACTCTAAATTATAGGGGTACAGGCCTCTGATCTGGGACTTGGACGATGCCTTTTGTATTCACACCTTTGTCAAAGGTAGCATTGTTCTGGTGCATGTAATCCTCACCACTTCCAGCCGCTCAACTCAAATAGGAATGCCAGCATGCTCTCTGTTCCTCTGGTGGCTGGTGACTATTAAAAGTGTTGGGGCATAATCCTTGGCTCAAATTCCAGTGAGCAAGTCTGACTTAGTCTTGGGGGGTTTGCTCACACTAATTTGCACTCAATCTTACTCTCTGACTCATTCACCATGTGACTCATTCATATATTCTCATTTGCACCTACACTCACGCACCTGCTCATTTACACTCAGTCTCATTGACTCAAGTAGTCTCACTCATCCTCACTCAGCCCCACTCAGTCTCACTCAATCTTATTTAGGGGCATATTTATACTCTGTTTGCGCCGGAATTGCGTCATTTTTTTTGACGCAATTCCGACGCAAAACTAACTCCATATTTAAACTTTGGCGTTAGACGCGTCTAGCGCCAAAGTCCATGGAGTTTGCGTCATTTTTTTGCGTGGACACCTACTTTGCGTTAATGAGATGCAAGGTAGGCGTTCCCGTCTAAAAAAATTTCTCCGTGGCATGTGCGCCGTATTTACACTCCCGGGCAAAATTCACGCCCGGGAGTGGGCGGGTCAAAAAAAATGACGTCCAGCCGCTTTTGCGCCGTTTTTTAGTGCCTGGTCAGGGCAGGCGTTAAGGGACCTGTGGGCTCGGAAGGAGCCCAGAGGTGCCCTCCCATGCCCTCAGGGACCCCCCCTGTCACCCTTGCCCACCCCAGGAGGACGCCCAAGGCTGGAGGGACCCATCCCAGGGACATTAAGGTAAGTTCAGGTAAGTTTAAAAAAAAAAAAAAAATTGTGGCATAGGGGGGCCTGATTTGTGCCCCCCTACATGCCACTATGCCCAATGACCATGCCCAGGCGACAGAAGTCCCCTGGGCATGGCCATTGGGCAAGGGGGCATGCCTCCTGTCTTTGCTAAGACAGGAGTCATTTCAATGGGGGTTGGGAGTCGAAAAAAACGGCGCAAATCGGGTTGAGGCGATAATTTTGCCTCAGCCTGACTTGCCCCATTTTTTGGCGCCCAAGCTCCATATTCCCCTATGCCGGCGCTGCCTGGTGTACGTCATTTTTTTTCACGCACACCAGGCAGCGCCGGCGAACGTCATTGAATAAATACGGCGCCCGCATGGCGCTTTAGAATGGCGTTAGCCAGCGCTAATTTTTTTGACGCAAAACTGCGTTAGCGCAGTTTTGCGTCAAAAAGTATAAATATGGCCCTTAGTTTCTCTCAGTGCACACATTATGTTCCAATGAATACTCTGACTTACTCAGTTTCACTCAGCCCAACTCATTCTCACTTATTATGATTCATTCAACCTCACTGTGACTCACTCATTCTCACTTAGTCTCCCTCAGTCTCACTTGGACTCCATGATTCTCATTCAGTCACACTCATTGTCGCTCAGTCTCCCTGTGATTCACTAGGTCTCACTGTCTCATTGATTCACTCAGTCCTTTTTATGCAATTCACCCAATATCACTCATACTCACCCAGTTGCACTCATTCTCACAGAGTCTCACTTTTTCTTACTCATTCTCACTCATTCAATATCACCTTTTTGCAGTCTCACTCATTGTCAGTCAGTCTCACTCAATCTCACTATGATGTCACTCAGTCTCTTAGGCCTACTCATTCCAATCCATTCAATATCACTTTTACTCATTCATACTCACTCATTCCCACTCATTCTTACTCAATGTCACCCAGACTTGCTCAGTCACTCAGTCTCACTCATTATCTAACTCAATTTTACATTTTCTCATTCATTCAGTTTCAATCGGTTTCACTCATTCTCACTCAGTTTCACTCATTCTCACTTACTCTGACTCAAACAGTCTGACAAATTCTGTCTCACTCATTCTACAACTCACTAAGACTCACTCAGACTGTGGCTCATTCATTTTCAGTCTGCCTCAGTCTCACATACTCACATTCATTTACACTCAATGCCATTCTCTCTCAACTCATTCGTCCCTCACTTGACTCATTCCTTCCCTAACTCCCTCTAACTTTCACACACACACACACATAAATATACAAACATGCTTGAGCATACACACCCTCTCTCAAAGACACACACGTTCACCCATGCACACACATTTTGGCACTTTCCTTTAAACACACCTTCTTGTCTGTACAGGCGCCCTTTGGATTCCTGCTGCTTCTTTGTGCTTCTACTGCTGGAGAGTGAAACTGAAACCTCAAACCTGTGCAGTTGCAGATTCAAGGTTTTCAGTCTTCGCTTTTTTGACCCACCCTTTGCTTAAACTCATTAGATTTCATTCTTTATCACATGGTAGCTAGGGGAGGGTGTGAGGTGTATCCGGCCCCCGAGCCAAAGGATGGAGTTTCACCATTCCTGGATAATCTCTTAAATGGCTTATGCAGGCACCTTAATGCACCTGTGCCAGTGGCATAACAACACTTGAGGGGACCCCCATGCAAAGTACCTGGATGGGACCTCTCCCCCCAGACAGGGGCCAGCCACCCATGCACAGTGTACTGTGCTGAAGAAGGGACCCTTGGAGCTCAGGGTCCCCCTCTGCACTGTGGAGGCTGCGGGGGGCTTTATTAGGACAGTGACCTGCGCCAGCCGTCAGACAGTGTGACTTGTTGCCTACGGCGTTGCTGGACAGCATTTTTAAAATCATACTGCGAGTGAATAGCAGAATATAATTCTCTCTTGTCATAATAAAAATGGGTAAGAAAATGAGGAGGGTGTAACGGAGGAGCCCATAATAGGAAAACCACCACTTTTCTGTAAGTGGGTAGCAGAAGATCACACTAACAGACAGCCTTGAGATGCTATGGGTTTCCAAATGTTTTACGGTGGTAGGGAATAGCCAATGTATCTCCTTCCTTCTCTCTACATGCATGCAGGGGATCACTAGTGCAGCAATACTACACTGACATCAGTTCCCACCTTCAAAAAAATCTTTGTAAGTGGCAAAAAAGTGCCTCTGAGTATGAGAGTGTAAAAATATACCCGTTATCCATCCACCCACATGCAAGGCTGGGTGACAATAATAGTCTGCTTTAGTGTGACAGGAAGGTGATGTCCTTTACATTCATCATATTGAAGAGGCTTGCCCATCCAAAGTCTAGAGTTACAAACAAATGGAGCTTGTAACAGGCAATTTAAATTTCTATGGACAAAACAATTCTACCCTCTGCAGTTCATGAAAAACATGTACAAATGGGCTCCATTGCTGTGGGTTCAGAACAATCCACTCAGATGCACACATTCAGTAGCTTCTATTCAATTTGAGTTGGATTTCCATTACTTTTTCAATGCAGACCCGACGTATTGAGTTGTTATTATTATCCAATGGAAACCACAACTGTCTAGGGATTTTACCCAAAAGTGCTGCAAGGCAGCGCAATGAGCGGCCTTGCATTACTTTGGTACAAAGTGTCTGTATTCCGCGTGGCAGCATAAGGGGCCTCATTTGCGGGGCCTGTGGTGCAGGGCAGTGCAGCAAGTGCTTTGCTGCACTGCCCTGCACCAACCTTTGTGTTAAGGGCAAAAATGCGCCGTATCCCCAAGATGTTACACATTTCTGTCTTCTCTCTCTGCGCGGGCTCACAAATTGCTGCCTAGTGCCAGTGCAGGCATCCTTGCTCCATGGTGCAAAGGTGCCTGCGTTGTGGGGATGATTGTTTTTGTGCAGGAAGGCACACCTTCCTGCACAAAAACAATCACAAGAGGTGTTTTCCTCTTTCTGTGCAGGAAAAAACAGGGTGAAATAAAGATATTTTTCCCTGTTGCATCATTGTTACCCCGCCCTTGAGGTGACGTGGGAATCTGAGGCATTTCCAGAATTGTAAATCTGGGAATGCTTCACATTGCTTCGGGATCCATGAGTGTTGCGTGGGAACACCCAAGCGACACCCATTAAACACCCCTTTCACACAGTGATGTGTGAAAGGGATTCATATTTACAAGGCCATGAAAATCAACAAAGGGTGGCTTTGCAAACCTGGGCTGGCACGCTGCACCACCAGAGAGTCAAAAAAATGATGCTCCAGTGGGGCAGTGTGTCGCTTGGGCCTCATAAATGAGACCCTAAGTGCATCAGTGCAGGGAAAGAGAATAGCATCACATCTTAGTAGATATGGTAATTTTCTTCTCTTTCCCATACATGCAAGGCATCCCACCTGGGCTGCATTGTGTAATTTATCTATAAATATGGGCCTACATGTGAAAGATGACTGAAGCACAGACTACAATTCTGAAAAGGTGGCTCAGTACATACAGCTTTGTCTTATTTCATTGATTTGAGAGAGTTATTGTGTAGAAGAGCTACTAACTTAAATATATAGCTGCCAAGTGGGAAAAGCCGCCTGATGCCAAGACAGCTTCCCAACCTGAAAAAAAAGAAACATATAAAGGAAGACAGGGTCAGCCTTGTACTCAAGCCTAACAAAATCATTACAAAAACAGCTTACAATGTTTTGTTAAAAACTGCTGTCTGTCTAAAATGCGTAAAGGAGCATAAAGAATTAAATGTTTGATAACCGATTGTGATGACAGACTGCCTGGCTGCCTGACCTGTTACTGTTAGAGAGTGTGACAGTCAGGCAGGCCCAGGCTCTGCTCTAAAGAAATGCAAATGGTAATTTATCTTTGACATTACCACCACCATAGTTCGAGAAATTAGAAGGGTGGGGACATGATGCCCAGGATCAGCAGCTGCCCCTTGAATTATCTTCTTTACTCTAACAGTTTCAGTAATTATGAAGGTACATATTTTAGAAATTATCATGGGCTTAGCCCAGAAGTAAAAAAAAAATCACCAGATTCATATTCTGCACAATATAAACGCTTCTGATTTCATCCTGAATTTCCAAAGAAGGTCCAGGCAACCACCTCACTCATCTTATCACACCTGGAAATGTACCATACCATGGTGTATCAATATCTTCTATAAGACGACTCCACAAAAATCAAAGTACAGTGTCAAAACAACTTTTCCACCTTAAGGTTCACAAGTACATCTAACCAATTGGAACACTGCACAGATAGCAGTAAACAGAAAAGAAGCAGCATTTTTATTCTTAACAAATACTCTCTAAAAAAGGCGTTTTTTTATGCCCAGTAGGAATGTACTTATGTATGCTCTTATCACCGGACTACAGGTCCTTCCTTTAAAGAAATCCCAGTATGAAGAAAGGTGCAGGTTTTCAGAGACACACACTGAGGGCCGTATTTATACTTTTTTTAGCGCCGCATTTGCGCCGCTTTTTGACGCAAAACGGCGCAAACCTACAAAATACAATGGTATTTTGCAAGTTTGCGCAGTTTTTGCGTCAAAAAACGACGCAAATGCGGCGCAAAAAAAGTATAAATACGGGCCTGAATATCCTATCTTCAAGTGGGAAACACTGGAACTCAATCTGGAGGCGGTCTCTTTTTTTCTATTCTCATTCCCCTTCCTCCTAGTGGATGCACGGTTCAGATAATCAGTTAAAGTCTGAGCAGGCATCTGTTGGAGTGTGTTGGGTAGAAGGCATCTGCTCCTGTGGAAGTTTGATTTAATGGGTAATCTTGTGACATTGGGTAATGTTGGATACTGTGTAATGTCATATTCCTGAAATTATGCAAGTTACGTTGACGTAATTTAAATTTAGGCCAGGCCTAAATACCACCAATATTATTCCACCAGCTTTCAGTGCTCACCTTATCTGAACGGTATGAGCTTGTAATTAAAAATAAAGAAACATCAATAAAAAATTATCGCTGTACTTGTACTCCGGCCACGTCACAGCATGTTACCTATCACATAAATGTTCATGACGTTTATAAAAGTCTTATTTCATACCTCTACTAACTGAACCTATGTCACTCCATGTCTCCCTTTGTCCTATAGTGCATGACCTTCCTAAATAGGGTGAGTGGGTTGATGCCCTTCCTCTGACTGCCTGTACTCCCTCGGGCCACTGGAAGAAGCTTTCTGCTGACAGAAAGCTTGGGGTCCCTCTTTCTCCTAATGAGGTTTACGGACTAAGAGTTTGACGGAACCAAACTCTAACACAATTCCTGAGATCACTGACCTCACATATAAATAAAACACAAAGGAACTCATGCTCAGAAATCAGTGCCTTGATGTACAAAATACTGTGCTTTTACCATCAGACTCATTGACCAAGCCTGCATACAATAATACATATAACAAAATGCTCTAACAATTCTGCTGCCATCTAGCAGCACAGTATGCTAGGACAACCAAATAATAGAATGATACAGATACGTACAATTCCCTCCAATCACATAGACGCAATTATGAATGCAAATAAATTCATAACTAAATCACCTGCATCAGTAATAGCAGTTAACAACTAACTTTACTCTAGATGTTAGTCCTGTCAACCTTGGGGTGGTCTTCCCAGAAACTTTTTACTTTACCCCTTCATTTTTACTGATTTAATTTTTGTTGGCCTTATGAGTCTGTGTACGTACCACTGCTTATAAGTGCTAAAGTGCATTTGCTCACTCTTTGAAAAATGGTAATGTTGGCTTACACCCAAATGGCACCTTTAATTTATGTCTAGTCCCCAATAAAGTGGCACCACATGTACCTGGGGCCTGTAAATGAAATGCTACCAGTGGGTCTGCATCACTTACAACATGTCCAGGACTGACATTGCAGCCTGTGTGTGCAGTCTTATCTGCCATTTTGACCTCGCAAAATAAACCTTTCCCCAGACCTAAATCTTCTGTTTAAAACATATGTCACCCCTAGGATAGGCCAGTGGCATAACAAAGGCTGTAACCCCAGCAGGGTGGGGTGAGGGGCTGAGCTCCAGGGGCCCCCCTCAGTACAGTACCCTGGCCTGACAGCTCCTGAGTGAGTCTGGAGAGGGGGCCCTCCATGTACTTTGCAGGGGGTCCCATTAAGATTTGTTACGCCACTGGGATAGGCCCATAGGACCGGGTGCAGTGTATCTAAAAAGCTGGACATGCACTTTTTACTTATATATGTCTTGGTAGTGAATAACTCTTAAATTTGTTTTTTCACTACTGCAAGGCCTCCCTTTCCCTTAGAATAACATTGGGTTAACGTATAACGTGCTAAGATTCAACTGGGTGCAGCCCGGAATGTCAAGTTTAATGTCCAAAGAATTGTAACTTAAAGCCCTCTTTAACGGTAAAGTCCGATTTTGAGGTAAAATTCTATAAATGCTAATTTTAGAAAATTGGCATTTTCTTGTCCTATCCACTTGGTGCCTGCAGTCTGCTTCCTGGGTCACATAATTAGATGTAACTGGTAGCTGGTCTTTGTGTATTGCTCCCAGACAATGAATAAAGGGGAAATAGGTATTGGTAGAATGAGACATCTCTTACTTGATAGGAGGAAGAGCCTTCCATACTTGCACATTACCATTCCTCTGCCTGAGCACCCTGACAAAGGGTTTGACACGTCTTTTGTGCTCCCAGATAAGCTGAGGCCAGGAAGGCAGGAATCCACATCTTTGGGGGTAGAAATGACCAGAAAAGTCTACTACTTCAAACCTGACAAGTGTAAATATTGGACCCTCAGCTCCAACTTTTCAGTTCACCTCTGGACCTGTGGAAGCCTCAGAAGGACTGCTGTGCTGCTTGGCAAGAAGGACTGGTACTCTGCTGCCTGAGAGAAGAAGGGCTGGACCTGCATATTGAGCCTGTTACCACCAGAGTGACTCCAAGGGCTAGTTGGCTGGCCTTCAGATCAGAAACTCACAAACAGAAAAGTCTCCAACCACCTTGAATCCAGCACCTGGACTCTATATGCTATGAGTTTTGCTCCTCGGGATGCCACCCCTGTTCTGGGTCCTGGAAGTGGGCCTGAAGGTGTTCTGCCAGCCTAGCTGTGGTCTCTTGCGCAAAATGGAGCAGCTTTACATTGGAATCACGACTGCGCAATGCATCCTCGATGCAGGACCTCGCATCACAGCTGACAGCTTCTTGGTACCACCGCTGTGCGATGAATTGCTGATTCAGAACTTCACATCACAAGCCTTCATAAACGGCATCCTCGATGACTATGCAGTACCTCAAATCTCAAGCGCTTTTTATGGCTTCACCTCCCCCCGCTTTCAAACTTTCTGCTGTATGACGCATCCTCAACCTGGGATCTCGCATCGCTCCACACCTAGGCTTTGAGGTACTTTGTTCAGCGGGCCTAAATTGGTCTCTGTATCCAGCCCACACTGCATCATGATCAACCTTAACTTGAGACATTGTCCCAGCCCAGCATGACCAAATAACCACTGTTGATGCTTTGTGCGTTTAGGCACTATTTACATTCAAATCTTTAGAATCTTATGTCCCTGGTTCTACTGATTAGATTTTGTATTTATTTGATCTCAAATAATGTATTAAATATAAGTCTATTTCTCTAAATTTGTGTGGAATGTTTCTTGTGTTGTGTTTTCACTGTTATGCTGTTTGAGGTGCTGCAGAAACAAAATAGAAATTGCCTCTAAGTTAAGCCTGACTGCTTTTGTGCCAGGCTACCAGGGGGTTAAGCACAGGTTAAATTGGGGTTTGTTTGTGTTTCACCACAACATGAATAATGATTGCTGCTCAGGTAGGGTTTCACCTCCCTCAACCAGTCACCGAATTTCCTACAATATTGTACACAATCAGTATACTGACTCTGGTAATGATGATATATGACTAGCTGCAACACTTTGATGTTTTCAATTTAGGGCCTGATATAATGTTTTGTAGACTGGTTACTCTGTCACAAATGTTACTGATATACTGCTCTCTATATTACAAGTGCATTATATCGAAGGGTACTTGTAATACCTCAGACAGGCTATCCGTCTAAATCAGGCCCTAACTCTGAGTCCATTATATCCTATGGAACTCGTAATACGGCGGGCGGGATATCCGTCACATTTTGGACGGATTAACCCCCTCGGCCAAGGTTGTAATCAGGCCCATAATGTGTATTTGTGAAGCACATGTCCACCCAGAAGGGTCTCTTGGCACTGAATAACAGATGTTTATTGCCAATCCATGGAGCACACTACCAATCAGCAAAATGCTACAATGTCTCATCAGGGGTAAATGCAAAATCAATTTCAAATATAATAAAGTACAAGCTGAAGCACTCTTGTAATGAAGAGAATCCGGAAACTCTTATAGACCCAGGCCAGCCATTTATCTCAACTTTGCTTGAGGTTTCTTCCCCTTTAAGGGGAGATTAGTTGTGGAATGGCCTAGCACAGAAAGCCAAACGGATTCTTGTGGCATTCATCTTATGGAGACTGTAGATGATAAAGGATCAACAAACTTGGAAATAATGTGCTTAATGTAATGAGAGCGTTTTTTTTCAAAAGAAAATAGATGCAAATGTCCCCGAAGTAAATTACAGTGAAGTTTTCTAGCCTTTTCATTATACAATAAAAAAAAAAACAGTAACCTACACCAAGGTCCTCATCCTCATTCCAATGATAGCACTGTTCCAGTTGCCAGTTGCACACAAACAATATATCATGAATTGCTCTGGAGGCTCAGTGCAGAGGTGAGTATCATATTTGCACTTGCAATGTGTAAAGTCAGTTCCTCTAACCCACTATTTATCAGAGTTAGTGTATTATTTTAGGCAACAGAGTTTAGACAGAGACAAAGGTTACTCACTGTTTCCGAGCTATGCTGTCTGAAATTAAAGCTCAAACTCTGATTCTAGCTCTAACTCTGAGAAATATTGGGTTAAAAGAATTGAATTTACACAATACAGTCCCATAAAAACAGGCACCCATATCTGCGCTGAGGCAGTGCAGCCCACCATTACAGGACTCTTAGTAAATACTGCAGGTATACAATTTACTTGGTTTCAAAGTAGTACATCATTTTCAGGGCCTCATTTACAAGCACCAGCATTGATGCATTAGATTACTTGTGCTTCTCTAAGATCCCCTAACCGTGCCATGGATGCGCTGTATTTACAATATGGAGCTCCATGGCGCATGTTTTCATAGATGTGTCAGAATTTGTTGCCCCTAAACTGACGCATTGGTGAAGTAGCGTTGTTAACCCCCAGGGTGCCGGGGGGGGAGCTGGTCTCATCCTCAGCCACGGTCCCATGTGCCGGGGACGAACGAGACCAGCTCATCCTGCACCCCGCCACCAACCCCCATCAGGGATGGAAGGGGAATCACTTCCCCTTCCACCCCGACCCCCCCAGCAATCTGATGATGTCAGCGCACTCACAGCACGCTGATGTCATCAAATGTTGCCGGGGACACGTTGGAAGCCATTTGCTTCCAGCAGGTTAGGAGAGAGGACCCTCTAAAGGTGAATCCTTCTCCTGGGGGTGCGTTTGGGGGGGGGAAACATCAGTGTTTTGGCCCTCCCAGGGACTAGATTGGATGTTTTTTCAGCCGATCTGCCCCCGGGGGGTGGATTAAATTCACTAGGAACCAGGCATCATGTTTATTAATATGTTTTTAGGGCAGTAAGCCCTTAGGCAAGGGTCGCTGCACTGGGGGCAAGATTGTTTTATATGTTTTGGCCCCCTCGGGGCTAGATTGGCCATGTTTTCCGCCAATCTCACTCACGGGGGGTCAAAACTCACTAGGCCCCAGGAATTGTGTTGAGTGTGTATAAGTGTGTTTTTTTGTGTCTTGGGGGCACTCCTTGGGCAAGGGTCACCCTCCAAAAGGGGCACTTTAGTGTTGGAAATGTCTGCCCCCCCCTTGGAGGCAGATCAGCCTATTTATTTTAGGCCCAACTTCCCCCAAGGGTGGCAGATGCCAGGGATTGTTTTTTTTGTGTTCGACAAGGGCCACTCCCAAAGGGAGCACAGAACTGTTGGCCATTTCTGCTCCCCTTGGGGCGGATCAGCCTATTTTATTAGGCCCATCTGCTCCAAAGGGGGCAGAATCCACTTAGGCACCAGGGATCTTGTGTGTGTGTGTTTTGTGCGTGGGCAGCCCCTTTGGCAATACTGCCCCCAAAGGGGGTACATTACTAATGGCCATTTCTGCCCCCTTTGTGGGCAGATCAGCCTATGTTTTGTTAGGCCTATCTGCCCCCAAGATGCCAGGGATTGTTTTCCCCTTTGTTCTTTTGTGTTGGGGGAGTGCCCCCTTTGGGAAGGGTCGCCCCCAAAGGGGCACAGAACTGTTGGCCATTTCTGACCCCCTTGGGGGAAGATCGGCCTATTTTTTGTAGGTCCATCTGCCACCAAGGGGATTGAGAATCCACTTAGGCACCAGGGAACATTTCTAAATGCTTGGTGGTGTCAACTGGCAAAGTATTTACATTTGTGAATATAACAGTTTGTTTCTCCTTTTTGTTCTAGTTCAAAGCTTTTGCTTCCTTTGTTGTGGCTCCTTGCGGTTTTGGCAGTGGTTGACCTGCAGTTTGTGTAGTTGCATGTTTTAGGTAAATAAAAACAATTTACTCCAAAGGAGTATTGTTGCCATGCATGAATGACATGTTTGTAGGTGGTGTACTAAATGCAGGATTGTGTGGGAAATTGTCCTTAGATTTGTGCAGAATGATATTTGTGTTGTCTTATGACTAATTTGATTTTCTTTTTTCTTTTTAGTGGGATATCATTGGTCTGTGCAGAGTAGTTGCTGGTGAATCTAGTTTTTTCAGGCAAGTGAGTGGTATAGGGCCAGATGTATCAAACATTTTTGCATTCGCAAATGGTGCAAATCGCAAAATTCGGCCGTTTGCGAATGCAAAAATGCCCCCTGAGATGTATTAAAGGCATTCACAGTGTGAAAATATGGAATCACTAAATTAGCGAATTTTAGCAAATATTACATGGTTTTGCATGTCGTAAACAGCATATTGCAAATAGCGACATGATTTACCGAATCGCTATTTGCGAGACACAAACTGCGACAAAGTTTTGCGATTCGCAGATAGCGATCTGCAAAATCTAGGCGCAATTTGCGATAAGCTTATTGCGACACGCAAAACCATGTCGCAATGCAATGCATCAGAAATTCGCAAATTGTGAATATTCGCAGAATGGCCTTTTGCACATGCAATTTACCACAAATTGAAATCAGGTGGTAACCAGGTGAAACCTATATAAAGAGGCCCAAAAAGACTCAGCCCCTTTTCCACAATGGCTGCACTCTACGTGATGGCGAGGAGAATGAGGATCTTGGCAAATCTGAGGAGAGGAAGGAAGAGACAGGAGGGCCTTTTCAGAGTGCCCATAACCCTATTTGACCAAACAAAGGGGGAAATCTATAAGAAGTACAGATTAAGCTTAGTCATGATACTTGACCTGATAGCAGATCTACAACCCATACTGCAGTGAAACACACACAGGACCAATAGCATACCCACCCATGTGCAGGTATTGTGCTCCCTGCACCTATTAGCCTCATGGAGCTATCAAGGGGTCATAGCAGCAGCTGAAAGGGTCTCACAGAGTGCCCTCTCATGCTTCTTCAATGCATTTCTGAAAGCCATGCTGAGCAAAATACAAGAGCATATACAATTCCCCAAAACTCCACAGGAATTACAACAAACGAAAATCAGTTTCTTCAGATTGCACAATTCACACATGTCATAGATGCCATCGATGGGACTCATGTAGCAATCTGTCTACCATCCGCCACCGAGTATGTGTAGCGCAACCGTAAGACCCAACATTCAATGAACATACAGGTGATTAGCAATGCCTCTAACATCATTACAGATCTCGTGGCCAGATACCCAGGTAGCACACATGACTCATACATCTTTCGCCACAGTGGGATTCACATAAGACTACTAGCTGGGGAGTTTGGTGAAGGATACCTACTGGGTAAAGTACTAGTTGACAAAGTTGCAATGATGTTATAGTGAAGTCAGATTTCAACAGTACTCATTTTGCCCTCTGTTCATTCCAGAAGACAATGCCTACGCAGTGCGTACCTAGATACTGACGCCCTACCTGAGCCCTGAAACGCTAGCAGAGAGGAGGTACAATGCTGCACACAGGGCAACCCGCAGTGTGGTGGAACAGACCTTCGGACTGCTGAAGAGCCGCTTCAGGTGCATCCATAAGAGTGGAAGTGCACTACAGTACAGCTCAGAGACGACCTGCAAAATTGTGGCTACATGTGCAATGTTGCACAACATTGCAACAAGAAGGGGCATACCAGTTGAACCAATGGAGCCTGACACAGATGAAAATGGTGATCCCTTACCACCCCATCATCCAGTAGACAGGACCAGTGCAGCAGAGGGCAGGCAAAGACGTGCTGCCATCACGCACAAACATTTCTGATGTAAGTAATGACAAACCACTTCAATATCATGTGTTTCTGTAGTTAGCAACTTTATTACCTTGACTTTAGGTAACGTATGTGTCAACAGGACATAGCCATGAACCATAGGCTAACATGTGCAAATAACAGTGTCACACTATTAGCATTATAGTATTAAAGTACAGTTACATGTTACGGTAGTCCCCTGTAGGCCTTAACATTACTTCCTATGTCCAGGCACTCCACTTGAGTGCTCAGGAGCCTCACTGGCACCTCTTGCAGCGGGTTCACTGGCAGTACTCTATCTGGTACTCCGACACCTAGGATCCATCACAGGGGCTGTAAGACTGCTGAGGCTAGAGAACTCCTCACTATCCCCACCACCAAGTTCGCTGTTTGTACCACTGCGTGCTTTCTGCATTGCATCCAGGACATTGGTTATTTGCACTAATCCCTATGCAACGTCCCAACTGCAGTTTGCAATTTCCACCTGTATGCCCATAGCATGTTGTGAAATCAAGGCAGTTGGGCTAGCAAGCCGATTGACCGATCTGCAGATCCCATCAAACCTACGGTGGCTGACACGCTCCTACTGAATCTCAGTGCTGAGGTCCCTAATGGCATTTGTCAACTCCTTTGTGTTTTCGGCTGCTGTTTTTCTGTCCCTCATTCAGAGACTCTTACTGCTTGTTCATTGCGACCATGCTCTGATTGATGGACACAAACTGCCGGTGCATTGACCTCATGTGTTTGCATTGCAGGGCTGCACTTTCAGCATCGAAGCTTCAAGGCTGCCAAAGATTGATGGGCCCTCTCCTTTCTCTATGCACTGTCTGCCTGCATCGTGACGTCTCCTGAGGGGAGTTGACTGATGCTGGGGCAGGGACTGCTGTATTCCTGTGGATATAGCCTCTGGTGGTGGAATGGGGACTTAATCCGGCATCTCATCTGAGTCCAGGTTGTACTCTGGGAGAGGTAACACCCTTGTCCTGCATCTAGCTGGTGCACTACTGAAAGACTCACTTGTTTTGGAGTCGGACTGTGGCTGTGTTTCCACATCCCCCACAATTTCCACCTTCTGCTGCAGCAGGGCCCGGGACATCTGCAATGACAATGTAGTTTCTCACAATAAGTTGCACAATAGTAAATGTTGTACTCTGAAATTGTATCACTGTGACTTGTGTGTGTTGTTTCTCCATGTGGCTGAACACCAACTTGCTTTTAATGTGTTTTTTTGGCCTTGGGTTGTGGACTACCACATAAGGCATAGTTGGGTTGTATGTAGGATGTGGCTTGGACTGCTACTCACAATGCATCTAAGTAACAGCTCTTTCCTAGAGGGCATTTGTACATGAACATATGGGGATACACATCGTTGCTGGCCTTACCTTTGCTGGTGCTGGGTGACCCTGAGGTGTCAATGTCAGTCAAACCACTGACAGCTTCCGGAAACAGTGTGGACTCCACCATGTCTTCCATTGGTGTGGACGGTGTCTGGGTGGTTGGTCCTCCTCCGGTGCGCCTTGCCTCCTTTAGCCTGCTGGCTACCCTTTCTTTGGCACAGGAACGCAGGTCATACCATCCCTTGCGTCTCTCCTCCACAGAGCGCTGCGCAACACCCACTGTGCAGATTTTTGTCTGGATTTCCAACCACAGTTTCCTTTTCTCACTTTCAGGTACCTGTAGTGAGTTCTTCCCAAACAGTTTCTCATGGTTTCTGACCACGTCCTCAGTGAACACCTCCAATTCCAGCTCACTGAATTTCAGCTTCCGCTTCCTGTCATCCTTGCCCTTCACCTTCCCATCATTGGCTATGTTGCAGTTTGGTCCTGGCAGGCTCAAAGAGCTGGCTGGTGCTGGGCTGTGTCTCCTTGCCTGCTCCTGTGGGTGTGGATAATGGAAACAGCATGGGCTGACTCACTTGCTGGTTGTGATATCATCAGCCTGTTCCGGTTTGCCGTTTTCGCACTTTGTGATTTTCAAATACTGGTATTTCCTAGTCACAAAGTGCGTTTGCAAATTTTAAGAAATCACAATTACCGACTCCCAATGTTGATACATCCCATTTTGCATTTCTAAAATAGACATTTCTTAAAATTTGCTATTTAAGAAATGCAAACCGGGAGCTTGATACATCTGGCCCACAGTTTTTGAGCACATAACTATTTGTGATAAAGCCACACTTTGTTTAATACTTATTTTAGACAGTGATGGTTGTTGTTGGCGCATTTGTCAAGTTACACTTCCTAGAAAGGATCATGGCTAGCCTCAGAGTGACCACTCAGCAGGCTGTTGGCATGCTTTTTAAATCATCTTCTGACCATGATTATGAGACTGACTATGCAACTGAGGCCTGGCAGTGCGTTTTCTGTCTGAGAGGAATCTTCTGATAAGGAAGCCACTCTCAGTGCAGATGAAGGACCTGTTTTTGAAGAGGACACTGATGTGCCAATAGTGCAGCAGCCTGGGGCTGAAAGTTTGAAGACCTGAACTCTGGGTTGCCCCAAACATGGAGCAGCCACAGTTGCCTGCCTCTACTAGAGTGAACACAGAAAACTTTTTGCCTGTCATCATCTTTGAGTTTTTTATGGACAATGTATTTTTGGAAAATATTGTTGAGCAGACTAATTTGTTTGTGGAGCAGTACTTCAGGGACAACACTGCCAGACTTAGGCCTCAGTCTAGAGCTACCCAGTGGATTCCCACAAATCTTGAAAAAGTTCCTGGGATTTACTTTTTTGATGGGGTTGATAAGGAAGTCATAATTGGCTTCTTATTGTTCTACGAGTCCCTTGATTGCAATGGATATATTTCCTGCAACCATGATTCATAATCAGTATTTGCTTCTTCTCCGGATGCTGCATTTTGTTGACAATGCTTTAGCCTTGCCACGAGATCACGCTGATTGTGACCATCTTTTTAAGATTAGGCCTGTCCTTTATAATTTTGTAGATCGTTTTTCAGAGGTCTATGTTCCAGGGAAAGAAATATCTGTAGATGAGTCTTTGATCCTGTTCAAGGGTAGTTTGTTTTTTAGGCAGTACATTCCTAGCAAGAGGGCACGGTATGGAATTAAATTGTATATGCTGTCGCAATTAGTACAGGATATGTTTATAATTTCTGGGTCTACACTGGTAGGGATTCAAATATTGACCCCCCTGGTTGTCCGCCTACTTTTGGAATTAGTGAGAAAATTGTGTGGGAACTTGGTAGACGACTGTTTAACAAAGGTCACCATTTGTATCTAGATAACTTCTAAACTGGAGTTCAGTTGTTCAAGGAATTGTTTAGAGTGGACACTGTTGCTTGTGGCACAATCCACCCTAACCGGAAAGGCTATCCAAGGGAGCCTGTCTGTAAAAAACTTGAGAGGGGACAGTGCAGTGCCTTGCGGAACGATGGGCTGATAGCTCTGATATTTGCAGACAGGAGGGATGTGTACATGTTAACTACCATCCATGATGAGAGTACTTCCCCTGTGACTGTTTGGGGTCAGGTTGCAGAAGTGCGCAAACCTGCGTACATTTTGGACTACAATAAGCACATGGGTGGTGTTGATAGAGTAGATCAGTGTTCGTAGTTTTGTACTTATTTCTGATTAGTTAGTGGTTTCTTTGTTGCTTAAAAAAAAGTGTTGGGGTGTGCATGAAGTGGCGCTTGGCTGGCTGTGTGCATGGAGTGGTGCTTCGCTGGCAGTATAAGTAGTGACTTGCTGTTGGCCACTGCAACACACTGCCAGCCAAACGCTAGTCCACATACTCCCATCAGCTGGTGTGATTGCTGTATCAGGCATGTGGGCATATGAAAGTGATGGGCCCTTAGAAAACACTGTCTGTTGATGCAGGTGTTGTAATGTGCTGGGCCCACGGCTGGCAGTGTGAATGGTCTTGTGCATGTCATGTATGAAAGGTGTGTGAATGGACTGTAAAGAGGTTGGTGCCTTGACACGCCTTTATAGCTCACGAGCTGTGAGTCATTGGTTCTGATTTTTGGCCTTTTAGTTATTAACAGTGCATTTAATTTTTATGAAATCTCTTGTTAATAAAATTTGATCTACTGAACCATCACTCACCCTCGTGCCAAATCCAACCAGTATGTGTGGTAAAAATGTCAAAACCTGCTCCGCTGTAATTAGGCGTCGCAGCCCACCCATGACATCCTAGCTGTCTCGGGTGGGACCCCCGATGATGAAGCATGCCACCACCTTGGTTGGTGGGTGAGGGGCCTTTTTAACAAAACCTAAGTGCATTTCTTTTTACAGTTTTAGTGTTAGGAACATCACAGAAGGATGAGGATACAATGATCTATTACAAAACTACCTCTTTTTCCGGGGGGGACCTGCGTTTTTAATCCTGGGTGTGGCCTTCATCTAGGGAACCCTACCAAACCCAGACATTTTTGAAAACTTAACACCCTGAGGAGTCCAGGGAGGTGTGGCTTGTGATGATTCTCCAACATTTTCTTACCCAGTTTCATCTGAAAACCTCAAAATTTTCTTTAAAAAGCATATTTTCCTCACTTTTCTTTGTAGGATCACCATGCCAGCACAAATTTGCTGTCACGGGCAATAGGCCTACCCGCACAAGTGAGGTACCATTTTTATCTGGAGACTTGGGGGAACGCTGGATAGAGGGATGTTTCTGGCTCCCCTCAGATTCCAGAACAGTCCATCACCAAAATGTGAGGAAAAAGCGTTTTTGGCAAAATTTTAAGGTTTGCAAAGGATTCTAGGTAACATAACCTGGTGAGAGCCCCATAAGTCACCCCATTCTGTATTCCCCTAGGTGCCTAGTTTTCCAAACTGCACATGTTTGGTAGCTTTCTCTAGGTGCCGGCTAAGCTAGAGGCCAAAATCCACAGCTAGGCACTTTCCAAAAAACATGTCAGATTTCAATGTAAAAATGTGATGTGTCTTTGTTGCATTTCCTGTCCTGGGCATTAGGCCTACCCACACAAGTGGGGTACCATTTTTATCAGGAGAGTTAGGGGAACACAGAATAGAAGAACAAGTGTTATTGCACATTGTGTTTCTCTACATTTTTTCCCTCCAAATGTATGACAGTGTGTAAAAAAGACATCTGTTTGCGAAATGCCCTGTTATTCACATGCTAGTATGGGGACACCAGAATTCAGAGATGTGCAAATAACCACTGATTCTCAATATCTTATATTGTGCCCATTTTGGAAATATAAAGGTTTCCTTGATACCTCTTTTTCACTTTTTATATTTCAGCAAATGAATTACTGTATACCCGGTATACAATGAAAACCCATTGCAAGGTGCAGCTCCTTTGTTTGCTCTGGGTACTAGGGGTCTTGATGAACCTATGAGCCCTATATATCCCCGCAACTAGAAGAGTACAGCAGACTTAACTGTATATTACTTTTTAAAATCTGACATGGCAGGAAAAAGTTATAGAGTAAAATGTGGAGAGAAATGGCTGGTTTTTTTTACCTCAATTTCAATTTTTTTTTCATTTCAGCTGTTATTTTCTATAGGAAAACCTTGTAGGATCTACAGAAATTACCCCCTGCTGAATTCAGAATTGTGTCTACTTTTCAGAAATGTTTAGCTGACTTGGATCCAACATTGGTTTCATACCCATTTCTGTCACTAACTGGAAGGAGGCTAAAAGCAAAACAATAGTAAAAATGGGGTATGCCCCATGCGAAAATTATGTTGAAAAATGTGATTTCTGCAGCCCTTTTTTCCAATTTATTTAAAAAAAAGATTTTTTTGCAGTATGTTGGCTAATTTCTTGGTCTCCTTTAGGGGAACCCACAAACTCTGGGTACCGCTAGAATCCCTGAGATGTGGGAAAAAAGGACACAAATTTGGTGTGGGTAGCTTATGTGGACAAAAGGTTACAAGGGCCTAAGTACGAACTGCACAAAATGTGGTCTCTGCAGCCCTTTTTTCCCCATTTATTTTTTACAAAAGATTTTTTTGCTGTATTTTGGCTAATTTCTTGGTCTCCTTTAGGGGAACCCACAAACTCTGGGCACCGCTAGAATCCCTGAGATGTTGGAAAAAAAAGACACAAATTTGGTGTGGGTAGCTCATGGGACAAAAAGTTACGAGGGCCTAAGCATGAACTGCACAAATTGCCAAAAAAAAGGCCTGGCACCCGAAGGGGAAAAGGCCTGGCAGCGAAGGGGTTAAATTGACGCTACTCCAGCAATGTGAGGAGGCTCCCATTTGAAAAAACTCTGCATCAATTTCACGTCTGCTCTGAGCAGGCAGTAAAATTCTGACGCAGTGAAGTAGAATAATGGCGCAGTGAAATGTAAATTTCACTGAGATAGCTCTATGTGGCATTTTGCCTGGGAATGCCTACCCTGCATGTATTATACCTGGCCCAGGCATAATCTGATGCAGGGCTTTACAAACTAATGCATTGAGCCCAATGCATTAGTTTGTAAATCTGGAGCAGTGCACTGCTAGCACCACCACTGTGTCAAAAAAAAAAAAATTATGCAGTGGTGGCATAAAGAGCTTGTAATGAGGCTCCCAGTTTCAGTCTTTGAAATGGGAGGCAGTGCACTAATTGCTGGTGTAAATCTATAGTAATGCAGGGTAGCACAAGTTGCTGAGATCAAAAGGCAGAGCAAGACACTACCTTTCATTGCTCTACACGGGAAAGGCGTTCCCTGGGTGAAGCGTGAAGGTTCCCATGCATCCATCCATGTTTTTTGGCACATTTTCAGATTTACTAACACTAATAAACCTGGGAATGCGACGAAATGCTATGCCTCTCCAAAGCCCTGATTTATACTTTTTGGGGCAAAACTGCACTAACGCAGTTTTGCACCAAAAAGTTTAGCACCAGCTTGCACCATTTCTGTGCACCAGTCGGGCACCATATTTATGGAATTGTGCAAGCCAGTGCAAAGGGTAGGCTAGTGTAAAAAAAATTACGTTCGTCGGGTGGGGATGGCAGTATGGAAGAAGGGGGTTTTGCACCAAAAAATGAAGTTAGGCAGGTTAGAGTACTAAAAATAAATTACTCTAATCTGCCTAGAGTCATTTTCTGATGCAAAACCATCCCTACCACATGACTCCTGTCTTAGAAAAGACAGGAGTCATGTCCACCACCCCAATGGCCAGCACAGGGGACCAGGGTCCCCTAGGCATGGCCATTGCACCCTGTGCCATGTATGGGGGCCCATTTCAGTGCCCCCTATGGTACTTTAACAAATAAAATAAAATACTTACCTGCACTTACCTGGTATGGGGTCCCCCATCCACTGCTGTCCCTCTGCTGTGCGTGGTAGTGTCTCTGGGGCCTGGGGAGGGCACCTCTGGGCTTATTCCATGGTGTTCCACCATGGAAATAGGCCCACAGGTCCCCTAACGCCCGCCCTGACCAGTTATTAAAAAATGGGGCAAAGCAAGCTTTGCGTTTTTCTGACCCCTCCTCCCTCCCATGCCCCATTTTTGCACAGGAGTATAAATATGGCGTTAAGGCTATAGAGTCATTTTTTGCACGGGAATGCCTACCTTGCATCTTATTAATGCAATGTAGGTTTCCATGTCCAAAAAATGATTTTGACTCCATAAATTTGGCACTAGACGGGTCTAGAGCCAAAGTATAAATCTGGAGTTAGTTTTACACTGAATTAAAGTAAAAAACAAATGACTCTAATTTGGTGCAAACAGAGTATAAATATGCCCCTAAGAGAGGCGTAACGAAGAGAAATATGTTTATTTCTCCTTTTTTCCCAACTTTATATATGTGCTACATTCTATAGCACACATAGAATAGGAAAAAGCCTCAGATTATTGTTTTTGTGCAGGAAGGTACTCGTTCCAGCACAAAAACAAACCTGACGGTAATGCAGGCACCCTTACACCAAGGTGCAAGAGCGTCTGTTTTGGCGCTGGGCTGCACTCCATGTGCTAGCGCAGAAATGCGTCATATATTAGTGCAAATGACTCATTCTTATTCCCTCCCTGTCACGCAACAGAGTGCAGCAAGGTGTCAATCTACCTTGCATGATTTATTCGTAAATATGGCTCATGGATTTTCCTTAGTTTCCCTGCAGGAATTGTATTGGTTTATTGTATCTGGGAGAAGTCGTATTAGCAAACATCCTTGCGGGTACGCATTTGGTGTTCGAATAGAATTTAAACACGTTTGCACTACAGCCAAAAGGTCTTTATCTGTGTTTACAGTTGACTTATTTTTAGCTTCAATGGCTGTTACGGCTAAAATAGGTAGTCCATTATCTGAACAATCGATTGATGAGTATTTGCAGTGATAATCGCAGTGTTATAAAGAAACTATCAAGTTTAGCTCCTACGGGCAAAGAGAAGGCTCACAGTTTCAAAATAAAAGACTTCGATGGTGGGACTTTCTACAAGGAAATTAAATTAAAATAGCTTCTCTTTGAAGCCACTGGGGATACGTGTTTAATGGCCAATGCACAGGCGTCTATCAGTCAGAGGGGCCCTGCTGGAGAATAATATGATCTATTGGGAGTTAAAGAGAAAGTTAATGATCAGTAAAATATAAACTTAATGTGGATCAATAAATGTAATTACATCGTGCCCATCATGAACATCAGAGGTGTGCAGAGGTCAGATACGGTGTACCAGTGGAACTTTAGCTCTAGGAATTTCCTTCACTGTGACAGGAACCAGGTTCGAAGGTCAGATCATTGTGTTATGTCAAATGTTGTTTTGATTATGTACAAGGTCTAATAAGAAAATCACTCTCTTTTGTAGATCAAAGAAAAGATCAATAGCCTTACTGTAAGGGATAATTACATTTGTGCAAAAGTGATGGCAGACCCTGTGGTCAACTTAGGAGAAAATGACTAGGTGCCTGATTTATGGTAGCACCTTTGAACTTTGGTGTGGTAGCAGAGTCTGATAGCAGTTTGGTGGACGGGCCTATGCTTCCCCAAAGTCTTTTTCACAAATGCTACTTTTTTAAGAATCACGACTGCCATCCCTTTAAGTGTAAGGTGTTAATAATACTAGCAGTTTACAAACACGAACATATCAATGGAGATCTGCTGTAACGTGCAGACTTTAGGTTATGCATTCCAAAGCATATACATTATGCATCATCAAATATTACTTTGCATGACTGATTGCGAAAAGCCCCTTTGTGCGGTTCCATATTGTTAAACCAGGAAAAAAGATGGCTGGATCACATTGCAGAGACTACACAAACACAGCATCTGCAATGCGAGCCAGTCTATTACACCTCCGGCCCCATCTGAAAATTAGGTACAATGGCATTGCCCATTGTTTTAAATATAATAAGGTTCTTGAATCTTGGACGTGCAACTGAAACTAGTGAGGGACTCCATGTCTCACTGAAATAGAATCGCCCTTCAAAAATATTTATTGGGCATGCTCTGCTTGTAAATATATAAACGCTCTAAGGGAGGACATCATAACAGCGACTTGGTTTTCCTCCTGTAAGGCACATGAGAATGAGCCAGCAAGGCGGCTTTGTCAGTTGTACACTTGCTGGGTAAACAAACAGTTGTCTCAGTGCTTAATTTTAGCCAGTGGTTGCTGTGCTTGCCACCCGCTCTTAATTCTCAATACCGGTACTAATGACAGTCCATCCATCAGTCCATTTAATCTTATTTTAAGACAAGCATAACACCAATGTTTAATAATTCAATACACTTTAAAAATGAATACTCACTGCCACCTGTGTCTTACTTGGTGGCTTGGACTAGCCACAGTTGTCAAACTGGTAAGAGTATTATGGTTAGTAGTTGTGTTGGTACTTTCCTTGGCAGGGCTGGCAGAGGCAATGGGTGGTGCTAGGTGCAGTGGCCTCCTGCAAAGGGTTATGGCACTTACTTTTTAACAAATTAAGCACTGAGTGGAGTGCAGGTCATGAGGTCAAATCCACACAAGGCTGATGACTCTGCTTTCCAGATCAGTAAATTGATGATCACAATTCAGTAAGTGCAGAGCTTCGAAATGTCAGAAATGTAACTGGAAGCACTATATAAAAATACTAATTAATGAACATGTAGAACTTATATTGGTTGAGGGTTCCACATGGGATGGTCTGCTGGCATTAGACGTAAGAACAATTTCCCTAGACAGGCCTCATATCCAAATATAGGCCTTTATTTATGCTTTTTGCCGCAAACCTGCGCTAAAGCAGTTTTGCAGCAAAAAGTTTAGCGCCGGCTTGTGTCATTTAACGCCAGCCGGGCTCTGTATTTATTGAATGGCGCAAGCCGGCGCTAAACTTGGGCTAGCGTCTTAGATGAAGACGCTAGCCGGGTGGTGGTGGCTGTAGGGATGGAGAGGGTTGTGCGTCAGAAAATGACGCTAATTTGGTTAGCGGAAAAAAAATGCCTCTAACCAGACTAGCACCATTTCCTGGTGCACAACCACCAAAAACATGACTCCTGTCTTAGGAAAGACAGGACTCATGTCCACCACCCCAATGGCCAGCACAGAGGACAAGTGTCGCCTGGGCATGGCCATTGCACCCTGTACCATTCAGGGAACCCCAACTTAGGGCCCCAATGGCACTTATAATAATAATAACATACTTACCTATACTCACCCTACTTACCTGAGATGGGGTCCCCCATCCTCTTGTGTCCCTCTGGTGTGGGTGGGGGTGTTCCTGTGGCTTGGGGAGGGCACCTATGGACCCAATCCATGGTATTTAACCACACACAAGTCCCATAAAGCCTTGTCTGACCCTGGCAATAAATAAGGATGCAAAGCAAGCTTTGCACCATTATTTAGCCCCTCCTCCCACCCATGCGTCATTTTAGCACAGGAGGATAAATATGGGGCTACTGGGTTAGCACCATTTTTTTGGTGGGAACGGCTCCCTTGCATCTCATTGACGCAAGGTAGGTGCATGTATCCAAAAAATGGTGCAAACTCCTATATTTTGACGTTGGACATGTCTAACGTCAAAATATAAATATGGAGTTAGGTTTGCACCGAATTTGCATAAAAAAATGACGCAAATTCGGTGCAATTGAAATATAAATATGGCCCACATCTGAGAGTTTGTTTTGAAAAAACTAATGATAGCAACACTCTGGAAGCTAATTCCTGGGTTACTGGGTTGTTTGCATTTATGTTTTTTGATCTGGACTACCAGGATTTTTCTAATGGTTACGAATAGGAAAAAAAGTACATAAGAATGTCCACCCTAGCACATTGCCTGAGGTACTTGGACTGATGGCTCAGTCAATCTAGAATTTCTTTCTGTGTAGCCAGTTGGGGCTCTGCCTCTGCTGGAGCAGATACGATGATTCATTCCACTCATCAATTTTGCATTTAGGATATTCCACCACCTTATGTTAGAGTACCCTGCCTGCAGAATAACACTAAATAACACTCAAATACGTAGCTTTTTCTTGGTCACAAACTGCCCGGTTCACATAATTGGGCCGTTCGAGACCAAAAAAAACAGCATTTTCCAATACACAAACCCCAATTTGCGACTCGATAATCAATTTACTGAATAGCAAAATGGGTTTGAAACTCACTTTTAGGAAGGGGCATGCCAAGGAGGTCCCTTCCTAATAGTGACTCAAATAGGTATGTATGATTGTTTTATGACCGTGAATGCGGTCACAAAACAATCTCAGTTACCACAATCTTTAAATTACTGGTAACCCATTTGCAAATGGGGAGGGGTCCCCAAGGGACCCCTTTCCCTTTGTGAATGCATGCAAAAACATTTTATAAGAGCATGCAGTGGTCCCACGGACAGCTGCCTACTCTCAAAAAATTAAACAGAAACGTTTCAGTTTTTTGCTTTTTAATCACATCCATTTTCCCTTAAGAAAAACGGGCTGCCTTTAAAAAAAGATTGCTTTATTTAACAACAATCACAGACATGGTGGTCTGCTGACCCCAGCAGGTCACCACCCCTGTGAGTTTTGTGACTTCCCAGTGGGTTGCAAATTGCGACTTACCTCATTAATATTAATTAATGAGGTAGGTCTATTTGAGACCCACTGTGAATCACAAAAGAAACTCAATGGAGGTTTGTACATTTGGAATTGTGATTTCCTAATTGCAATTCACATGGAATCGCAATTAGTAAATCGCTATTCCAAAGGTTCGTACATGTTGCCTAAAGTGTCTTCTATGACAGTGTCCTCCTTGCTGTGTTATATAGCATATTCCTTTTTTATAATGCTTCATAACCCTGATAAAGCCATTTTACATACAATGCAGCACGTATTTACACATACATGTAAATATTGAAGGTGGTTGTCAAAACTGAGGCATGTAATCCTTTCTAGATGCATTGTAACATTCAACAAAGCCTGCTTTGGAGGCAGCAGTAAAGTCCTGTTGATACAGCTAAAGAAGTTCCTAGTGGCAACCATACTTGAGGTTTGAAGACAATAATTACATTTGATCACTGCATAAATTTATTGTAAAGCCATTTTTGTGGTTATGATTTTCTATATGTTTGTCATCTCTTTCATGAAGAAACTACTGTACATATGCAACCTTCGAGAGTGCATCCTTGAGCATTGATATACAAATGTTAATAGTGATGTATACGTTTGCAAACAGATGTACCTTGCGGGGCCAATCATTCATTTTTCAAATGTTATGTACTTTATCATACTAAACATTTTCCCAGCCAGAGAACTCAAAAGCACTTTTATTAAAACAATGCAAAAGTCCCTCAGTAGCCACGATACATTCAACAGTTAGGCCTTAACAAGGACAGTAAAATGCTGGTCTTTTTGTAACACCGTTCATAGATTTGTCTAAATTCATTGAGCACACTTTTCGATATATTAAATTACAGTTAATGGATAGAATATGAAGAATAGCTCTCATGTTTAGAAAATGCTTGAAAATATCCCTCTCTGCTTTTTGTTGTCATCTTGCTCTTCCAGCTATAAAAGAAAAGCCACAGTTAATTAGATTCATATCATGGTGTGTGGATATGTTTATAATATGCTGATCTACACTTATCACGTGTACTTCTTGAAATAAGTCCACACTGCGTAATTCTACGCCATTCGTGGTTTAAATTTACTGTGAACGTACCATTCGCAGTAAACATTTAGGGGCATATTTATACTCTGTTTGCGCCGGAATTGCGTCTTTTTTTTTACGCAATTCCGACGCAAAACTAACTCCATATTTATACTTTGGCGTTAGACGCGTCTAGCGCCAAAGTCCATGGAGTTTGCGTCATTTTTTAGCGTGGACACCTACTTTGCGTTAATGAGATGCAAGGTAGGCGGTCCCGTCTAAAAAATTGACTCCGAGGCATGTGCGCCGTATTTACACTCCCGGGCAAAATTCACGCCCAGGAGTGGGCGGGTCAAAAAAAATGACGTACGGCCGCTTTTGCGCCGTTTTTTAGCGCCTGGACAAGGCAGGCGTTAAGGGACCTGTGGGCTCGGAAGGAGCCCCGAGGTGCCCTCCCATGCCCCCAGGGACACTCCCTGTCACCCTTGCCCACCCCAGGAGGACACCCAAGGCTGGAGGGACCCATCCCAGGGACATTAAGGTAAGTTTCGGTAAGTACTTTTTAAAAATCTTTTTTGTGGCATAGGGGGGCCTGATTTGTGCCCCCCTACATGCCACTATGCCCAATGACCATGCCCAGGGGACAGAAGTCCCCTGGGCATGGCCATTGGGCAAGGGGGCATGACTCCTGTCTTTGCTAAGACACGAGTCATTTCTATGGGGGTTGGGAGTCGGAAAAAATGGCGCAAATCGGGTTGAGGCGAAAAATTTGCCTCAGCCTGACTTGCCCCATTTTTTGGCGCCCAAGCTCCATATCCCCCTACGCCGGCGCTGCCTGGTGTACGTCGTTTTTTTTCACGCACACCAGGCAGCGCCGGCGGCTAACGCCGGCTAACGTCATTGATTAAATACGGCGCCCGCATGGTGCTTCAGAATGGCGTTAGCCGGCGCTAACTTTTTTGATGCAAAACTGCGTTAGCGCAGTTTTGCGTCAAAAAGTATAAATATGGCCCTTACTGCACACATTAACGTATGCAAACAACGCTATGTCTAAGCTGTTATTAGCTCTGCCTTTGTTTTTACACTTTTTTAGTGCAAAATGCGTCCTCGTGAAACATTGACCCAAGGCCACAATTCATGCTAAAATACAGCAGTAAACGAGGAATTTTGGTTTCTCCTAATTTCACGTAATTTTACTTAAATTCGTTTAATTGTGTGAAAGCAAATTACGCAAATTTCAGACATCTCTACATAAAACTTGACATCATTCAGCAAATATCACAAGCTATAGACTGTTAACCTCACCTCCTATCCTCAATGGAAATATAACTTCTCATCAGGACAGTTAGGAACATTTTAATTTTAAATCAGGGCTTCTCGACCACTCAGGATGCCACACTGTCAAATGGTTTAAATTGAATCTTCGAAAGGTGGATATTTTAGATTTATTCACTGCCTTCTGGATGTTGTAATGTCTGCTTTCAAGAAGGAAGGCCTTAGAAGCATTGTGCCCCAAGCTAAGTGTGTAGTATACTTAGTGGTGTCAATACGTCTATACTGTCGCACCCATCTAACCCACCTGGATGAGAATGTCTTTCTCAGAGACAGAAACAAGTTGTCTATTGGATATGAATCCCATCTATCTAGTCCCATCCTCATATTCAATCTAACACTCAACAGTACGGCACATTACATGGTGGTTAAAAACATATCACATTCTTGTCCGGATCTTTGTCAAAGTTACTCTGATGTCTAGAAGACTGCCTTGGAGTTACGCCATAACCTACTTATGTCCTTCTTAAGATCCTTGCCATATTTCCCTATGAACTTTAACAGAGCCTCTCTAGAGTTAATATGACTTTATCCTGAATAGTGAAAGTGGATAATTTAACACTCACCTGGACTGTTCTGCCACGGGCTTCTGCATTCACATCCGAACTAAAGCTGTCATTTTCGGGGATGGGATCCATTCCGATAACCTGGAGGTGTTAAGGGTTCTTAGGATCAAACAGGGGGCCAAACTCCAAATAGTCCTCCTCAATAGGGCTGTTCCTACCTCCTGACCCACTTTTGGACATTATGGGGGTCATTCTGACCCTGGCGGTCATTGACCGCCAGGGTCAACGACCGCGGGAGCACCGCCAACAGGCTGGCGGTGCTCCCAAGGGCATTCTGACAGCGGCGGTATGGCCGCGGTCAGAAACGGAAAACCGGCGGTCTCCCGCCGGTTTTCCGCTGCCCTGAGGAATCCTCCATGGTGGCGCAGCTTGCTGCGCCGCCATGGGGATTCCGACCCCCTCACCGCCATCCTGTTCCTGGCGGTTTTGCCCGCCAGGAACAGGATGGCGGTGAGGGGTGTCGAGGGGCCCCAGGGGGCCCCTGCAGTGCCCATGCCAACGGCATGGGCACTGCAGGGGCCCCCGTAAGAGGGCGCCTACAAGATTTTCAGTGTCTGCCATGCAGACACTGAAAATCGCGACGGGTGCTACTGCACCCGTCGCACCCTTCCCACTCCGCCGGCTCCATTCGGAGCCGGCTTCCTCGTGGGAAGGGGTTTCCCGCTGGGCTGGCGGGCGGCCTTCTGGCGGTCGCCCGCCAGCCCAGCGGGAAACACAGAATAACCGCGGCGGTCTCCTGACCGCGTAGCGGTATTCTGTTGGGGGAACTTTGGCGGGCGGCCTCCGCCGCCCGCCAAAGTTTGAATCACCCCCTATATTCTTCACCTTCATAAAGGAGGCATCCCATTTCTCAGACAGTCTATTTTCATCCTCTGTGCCACTGGAAGTGGCATTAGCAGAAGTGGCAGTATGACATCCTGTGTTCTAACACATTTACGCTCAGGGATGGGTGGACTGTAGTGTGCCGAAGTGATGTCTTCAGAGTCAGAAGTGGATTGTGTCATGGAACGGTGGTGCTGAAGAGTCCACAAAAGCTTGCTTGCAGACACGGTCAACTGCCTTCCAGCTGCAGGGCACAGCTCCAGGAATCCTGTGCATAACTTACTGTTGAAAGGATGGAGCTGAGGGAAGCTCAACAAAACATTGCTCTCAGCTACATGCTTCAGTGGTTAGGCACACTTTACTTTGGTCCATGTGGTGGGAGAAGAACCGCACAATACCTCACAGTGGCAGTGCTGCACCTAAGGCAGCCTCAAGGTATGCTGGCTGCCATTCCATGGTCATGTAAGGTTGGTAGCCTTGCCTAATGATAGGCCAAATCATGGCCACAGGCTGAAAAGGAATCTATTGCAAAAACACACAAACTGGGCTGGTGTGGCCGCACTGGGCCATGACATGGGGGGGATGCACTAACCTGGGAAGGGTGGGTAGTGTGTTAAGCAATACCCTATGATTAAAAACATGAGCTGCAGAGTCCTTTGTGCATCCAGCTTTCAGATAGCAATTGAAATGTCAAGATAACTCTTGGGATTAGTGTTCCTGCTAGAGAGAAATCAGAGTTTTGTATGGTTGCAGTTTTGACTGACCATAAGGTAGCGCAGAGAGTTAATATGTCTGCTGCAAAGAACACTGTGGTCCTTATTTACAAAGATTTGGTGTAGGCCAGCGCTGCAATTTTTTTTGTCTGTGCTGCCCTACACCAAATCAAAAGGGCAGGAATTCACTGTATTTTACAGAGTTGGTGTATTCCTGTCCTTTCAGCCAGCACCAGTGCACAATTTGGTGCCTAGGGCCAATGCAGGCACTCTTGCACCATGGTGCAAGGGTGACTGCTTTGTTGACAGGATTGTTTTTGTGCAGGAAAGGACACCTTCCTGCTCAAAAACAATCCATGGAGGCATTTTCCTCGTTCTATGTCTGCTGAAGAATGCAGCACACATGAAAAGAGAAAAAAACAAGGAGAAATGAACTAATTTCTAAATGCTATGCCTGCTCTGGGGAGGCGTAAGTTTTTGGCGCTGCCCAGGTTTGTGTGATTTTTTACATCTGGGACAGCGTCAAAATTTAGGGGTGTTGCATGGGAATACCCACTGCAATGCCCATCGAATGCCTCCTTGACGCAGGGTAAGTCAACTTTGCACTGCCTTGCCTTACTCCATATTTATGAGACCATGTAAAGCCATGCAGGGTGGCTTTGCGTCACCTCATAGATATGTTTGAGAGGCCCTTGCCACCGGAGCATCTAAAACAGTGATGCTCTGGCGCCGCAGGCCTCTTGCAAATGAGGCCCTGTATTTTTCGTGAATAGCTGAGTGTTTTTGTAAAACCAGTCTTTGTAAGCACTTTAAAACAAATGAAATTTATATGAGAGAGGGGCTTTAGGAAGAAGTGTTGCACTTTTCCTGAGTGGAAGTAAGGAAATATGAGAAGGAAGTCATGGGGGCAGAGAGGGCAATGCGTGGAAACAGATTGTAACACCATGCGCTACCAGTGCTAAATCCAACCCTGCACACAAAACACAGTGCACAAGGTCTGTGGTTGGGCAGTCCTGAGGTGAGAGTAGCACTGGCATGTCAGCCACTCTAAGGAGCATGGGAAGTCAAGCTATTAACCTTTTTGGTTTGTCAGAAGGATGGGAGCCATTCAACGCGGCAGTGCTCATGTGCATCAGACGGCTCCTGGCTGTCTGCACACATGGCACTTGAAAACCTTCTGGTGCGGGCATCAGAGGAATTTCCTTTAAAAAGAAACAGCCTCAGGAACTAGGGGAGAGCTTCCCGAACTCCTAAGGCCGTTTCTTTGTTTTCATTGAAATGACACACAGTGCCCTGCAAACCTCCAACTGTGCCTGAAGTCACACATTTTCCCTACATTTCTGTATGGAAACCTTTGGAATCCAGAGGAATCCACAAAATTCCGACCACCCAGCATTGCCCCACCTCTACCGATAAAGTCTCTTTCCTGCTTTTGTTGCTGGGCCTAGTGCCAGTGTCAAGAATGGATCCAACCGAGGTCAATAGGAGTGTCTCAATGATCCAAGAAAGGGAAAGTAAAGCAAATGCGCGGTTAGTGTGTGCCATTCGTCACTCAAACTTAAATGATAGAATCAGACAAATTATTAATTCCCAATGGCATATTCTTAACATCAGTTCTGATGCAGAATTTTCGGATAAACCGCTTTTTGATTTCAAGAAGAACAGAAATTTAAGAAACATTCTAGTAAAGTCAGCCATGAACAGCAGCAAAGAACTTGCACAAAGAACTATCACAGGCTGAGAACCAATCAGAGGTAATCACAAATGTGGACATTGCCAAGTATGTACGTGAGCCATAGTATCAGATAAAATCACATGTAACAACAAGACAATTGCTTTTACAACTTTGTCAAACTGTAGATCAAAAAATGTCATCTATTTAATCTTGTGTCCTTGCAACTTAGGCTACGTAGGTTAGACATCCAGAGAGTTTAGAACTAGATATTACGAGCATAGATCGGCCCTTAAGACACATAAACAATTTGTTGTAGTGATTATTACTTTTATGCTGTATATATTGTTTAGTAGTTATATTTAGGAAATTGTGTCCGGAAGCCAGGCAAGGTATCTAATTTTGTATATGTTTTCTGTTAACATGACAGGAGAGTTTCACTTGTCATGAATTTAGGTTTCCCTAGGTGCCAGTTGAGCTGGTGTCTAAAAATTTAGAGCTACCCACAACAGAAAACGAGGGTCAGTTTTAGTAGCAAAATGAGCTGCATACATGCTGTGTTTTCGGCCACTTCCTGATGTGGCCTCTCGGTCTACCCACACAAGTGAAGTACCATTTGTATTAGGAGACATGGGGGAATTCCAGGTAGAGGGATATTTGTGACTCCCCCTGATTCCAGAGCTTTTCTGCACAGAAATGAAAGGAAAATTTGTTTTTTTAGTCAAATTTTGAGGTTTGCAAGAGATTCTGGATAACAAAAACCTTGTGTGACCCATGCAAGTCAGCCTACCCAGGATACCCCTGAGTGTTTAGTTTTTAGGAATGTACAGGATGGCCTAGGTTTCCCTAGGTGGTGGTTGAGTTTGGATCCAAAATGTAGAGCTACCCACATTGGAAAAAAAGGTTCAGTTTTCAATGGAAAAATGTGATGCTTCCATGTTGCATTTTGGAACATTTCCTGTCACAGACAGTAGGTCTACCCACACAAGTGAGGGACCATTTTTATCAAGAGAAAGGTGGAAGCATAGAATAGTAGAAAAGTTCTTATTAACTATTGGACTTTTCTGAATTTGTGCCTTTCAATTGTAAGGCAGTGTATAAGAAAGATGACATTTTTAATAATATCATCAAAATCATACGCTAGTATGGGTACCCACAAATTGAGAGATGTACAAATAATCACTGCTCCTAAGCTCTAGAGCATATGCCCATTTCAGAAGTACATAAGTTCCCTTGATACCCATTTTCACTCAGCCTGTTTTTCTAAAAAAATTGGTCTATACGTGGTACTCAATGAAAAATCATTGTATGGTGCAGCTCAGTTGTTGGATCTGGGTACCTTATGTTCCTGGAGAACCTACAAACCCTATATATCCTTGCCACCAGAATGGTGTAGTTGACATAATGGTATATTGTTGTATTCATTTATCCATTGTGACAAAAGTTAGAGATGAAAATGCCTTCACAAATGCCCGTTTTTTTCTTACTCCTTTTCAATATTTATTTATTTCAACAGTTATTTTCTTTGGGAAAAGAGAGATCTACAAATATGACCCATTGCTGAATTCACAATTTTGTCTACTTTTCAGAAATGTACAGCTTTTCTAGATCACCCATGGCTTTTATATTGTTTTCTACCACAAACTGGAAGTAGGTTGAAAGCATAAAAAATACGGCAAATAGGCTACCTGTCTTAAATGTTGTAATAATTCATCAATCCATAAGATGAATATATTCTACAGAGGATAATGCTTCAGGGTCAATCTCGTGCAAAATTGCAGTAACACGAGCTGCAAACAGTCCTGACCTGTTCTTATACCCCTGAGGTAAACAACAGAATTTATTCTGGGAGCCTAGTGCACTGAAACTTGTTAAATCTCTACTCTCAGGCGCTATATTCTGGCAGAAAAACCCATTGGAAATGTCCAGTGTTGTTTTGTATTTTTTACGCACTATATTGTTCATTAGTGCTGTGCTATGCGCGTTTTGGATAGCATAAGTGTGTGTATGACTATTTAAATGTCTGTAGTCTAAGACTATTCTATATGAATGGTCTGGCTTAGCTACTGGGAATAATAGATTATTTATTGGCGAGACACAGGGTTCAATTACGCCCTGGTACTCTAATTGCGTGAGTATTTCTCTCACTGGTGTTTTTGCTTCATGTTTTATAGGATACTGCGGTTGTGGTTGAGGTTCACTTTTAATTGGAATTACATGGTAGGGGGATTCTTTATCCCATCCTACGTGATTTCTGTATAATGCGGGTGCTTGTGCTAAAGCCCATTCAATGAGAAAGGATTCAGCAAGTTCCTCTGGAACAAGGGGCGAGAAGGAAGGCTTAATGACTTCTTCTCCACATGGGCAGGTGCGGACAAATTCAGGTGGCCAATCTTGTTCGGCCAACAAGACATCATATATGTTTACTACGCAATCTCAAAAGATTGCGTCTATTATGCGTTCAATGTCTCCTTCTAACCGTAGCGTTACTTTATACACCTTGTCCGAAGCCTCTACTTGTATAAAGTCATCAGTTGCTTTCGCCTCCAGTTGATCTAGAAGATTCCGGTGAACTATTGTGACCTCTGCCGCGCTGTCTAGCACTGCTAGAGCCCAATTCTTGTTCTTCAAGAGGACCCTCTTCCTGAGTGGCATGTCGAACTGTGACTGCTGCCGCTTTTTTCCTTTTTGAATTGTGGTTTTTGTTGGGTGGGTTTCTCTTCCTTTTTAACAGAAAGCTCCGAAGAACGTTGTGATTCCTGTCTCGGTTTCACGTACTCTGTCCTTCGCTCTGATCGCCCACCTCTCTCATTTCGTTTTTCCGATGAGTCCTGAAAGGAACGAGATTGGCGTGCATCAGTATATTGATATCTATCAGGCGTTTTTATGTTATCTCTGTTTCTGAGATTATACCTATTCTGCGGGGTCTACATATGTGGAGATTCTCCCCTCTCTTTTTTAGGAGTTTGTTGCTTTTTATCCCAGCGTTTCTTATTACACTCAGGTGCTTGCTTAGGGGAATCTTTACTCGATTTACCCTGAAATTGTGTTTTTTTTGGTCTTTATTGCTATTATTTAGCTCTCGTTCCCGATCCTGTTGTGGAACGTCACGGAGCCGCATGCGCACTGCAAGCGCCACCGCTTCCCCTTTAAGATTACTTAAAATGATTGAGGATACTGTGGCAAAATTGCCCATCAATTGCATCCCTAAATCTAGGGCCGGGGCAGCCTCGTATTCATCTTGTTTCAACACCTCAGGTAAATTGGCAACTGTCGGTGTTCCATGTGCGGTTGTATAGATCGCCGCAAACACTGTGCCCCAGGTATTACAGTTATCTACTGTAGGGACCATCCCAAAGGGCAAGCACATTGTTAATATTCTATGTTTATCCTGAGGTCCCGTATGGGAAAATACTGCCTCTAGCACATTAATCTTTTGTGCTAACCAAAACGGAGTTTCCTCTCGTTTAGTGGGTACTTTACCCATAATCAAATGTACAGTCGCAGGATTTATACCTGGTGTTGCCGCCTGTGGATGTGCTGGAGCAGCACATGCTGGGTTTGTATTTAGTGTTTGCATCACAAATTGTACTAATCGATTAAATATCGCCTTTAGCTCAGTATATAAACGACAAACCCCAGCTACTGCTAAATTTGCAACCGCAGGATGTAGTGCATAAGTGGCCAATAAAGGCGAGGTAGGAACATCATTACTTGGAGGACCTAACCTTACTGGTAATATTGTGTGGGGTAGGGCACCATCAAGCCAATTATTATGTTCTTGGTAAGATAGAGGTTTTTCTAAATATGTGTATGCTCTGTATTGTCCAGGCGCATTTGCAGGTGTATATTGATGAAATGTATTCGTGTTCCCATCACCTAATGGAAATATGACCTAAGAATAGAAAAGTTCTGTTCAATAAGCTGCATGGGCATCCACCACAAATGTGACTGGACCCCCCTGGGCCTTTAGGCCATTCGCTAATAAATGTGCAGTTAGAGGTTGTCTCATATTAACCGCTATTTGTACCTGCTGTGGATTCGCCATTGTAGTGACACTATGAGTTCAGAGAAGGCACACCAAATAGGGCTTTCCTTTTAAAGTTCAAGTTTGAACAACCTCCAGCTGCAGTAGGATAGCCTACGCAGCTGTGGTGGAAGTCCTCAGTACCACGGATGTCTCCGCATATGGTATTGAGGTGTCATTATATATAATGAGACAGAGATACTCCGGAGGAACCGAAAATTAGAGCCTGACCAAACGCTGGCAGCGCCATGTCGCGTAGGCTCTCATTATTCTAATGAGACTACTGGATTTTGAGTAGCAGGATCGTCCGTGGTGTAGGAGATCGAGTCTAACCCACTGCGGGTGACACCTGTCGCTCTAAATCTGGGTTCTGATCCGGTTATCTAGCAGTTCCTCATCTCTACCAGAGGATAGTGATGATTGGGCAGCCGAGCGCATGACATACTAGGCTTCTCAGGGAAGTCGTGGTCACTCAGGTCACATCTGGTGCTCTCATTTACAATTCAGTCTCATATATAAATGACAAACAGAGGCAGTATATGTTTCGATAATGAATTTAATAAAACAATTGCATCTTAGATAGCAAAGCGTGAGCTGCAGTAACCGGGATGACACAACATGACAGTATTAAAATTGTGACGAGAAGAGTGAAGCATAAAAACAACGCTATCAGATTGTCACTATGATCAATGGACTATTTCTTAGCTAGGTTGTAATTTGAGCACAGCATGTTAAGCTCTAATTCTGCCTTTCAGGTTCCCCTGGGAAGACATCAACCCCCATACCTGAGCAAAGGCCTGTGGTCTGCGTTAGCATCTGTAGCGAAGCATTCAGCAATCAGCATTCAGCCGTGGTTCCCTGGCTGGAATCTCCCTCTAACGTGTAAGAGACAAGGAAGTGTTTATATAACAACACAGTTGATGCTCTGAGAAAATGTCCCTACGTAAGGATGTGCATTTTCTACGAATCTTGGAGACTTAACTTCTACCACGTTCACCAGCAATGTACCGAACTGTAGCCTTGAATGAAGCACAGAGTGATCAAGATGTCTTGTTTGAGAACAGAGTGCTGAGCTAGGCAAAAACAGTTAGATAAATGAAAATAAAACAAGACCGTAAACATGGTTATTCTAAAAATAGCAATGAGAAGCCAAATAAAATATATCTAGGTTAAAGTGCACAGCGGCCTAGTGTGTTAAAATAACGTGCATGGAGCTATAACAAAAATGGCTACACAACAAATTCATTTTTCCTCATTGCAGTGAATGTGCTCCATAGATTAACAAAGGGAGACTTTATTTTAAAATAATAAAGTCTTATTTTCCATAGGAAGTAGTTAAATATGGCATGTTTAGTATCAAATTAGAAGGTATAATAAAACTTGTCACTGTTAAATGTACTGTAACGTGTAACTAGAAAGTGTTCTAGAACTCTTACTAAAAGTTACCAACTTCAGCCCTGTAGTGCCCTTCTCTGATTAGTCAGCCTCTGGCAGCCTGCCTTGATGAGTTGTGAAGTAGCCTAGACTGAAACAAATGAAGCATCTGGTGGGATGAGATTTGCTTCAGAAGATGGTAGAAGAGGATTGGGGTTAAGCAGACTTCAAAGGAGAGAAGGAAATTTGGGACAGCAACTGTACCTCCCACATTTCATGCAGCCCCACTCAACCAGGTGCCCCCTGATTAGATTAAGGAAGGGGTGTTTAAAGGGAATCTTAGCCACACAAGTGGGTGGGCTCTGCCAGATTTAATTTTGTCATCTTGGATTTTGGGGGAATGTTGCTTCCTGGGATCGATTTTTGCCACACTTCTGAGGAAGTGGTCACTCAAGAGGGTGGTGACCTGCATGCGATTGGATAGGAGCACCCCCCTGCTTTCCACCCCGGGAGCAAGGATAACGTTGGCAGAGCTGCACCCCATCTCAGATCTCTACAAGAAGAAGGACTGCCCTGCTGGACCCCTGGCCTGCACCTGAACCCTGTAGTCAGAAGGAGTGCAGCAGCTGCACACTTCGGCTTCACCAAGAAAAGGATATCTTAAAGAAGGGACTCCCTGTAAGCTACAGTTAAAAAGGAGCTGATTAGAGTCCCCTGCATCAAGTCCTGAAGACATTGACCAGCTGACCAGTGCCCAGTGGTCACGTTTATATTTGAACCAGGTGCATTCTGGGAGTTGTAGTCCTAAACCCCAAGGAGCAATTGACAGCTTTTGGAACCTTGGGGTAAGTTGTTGGTGCCTAAAGAACATTAAATGATCTTCTGGAAGAAGATCCAGAAGTTTGGAGAAGTTGGAGCAACTTTGGAAAAACCTCCATTAGTGGACCGACCCAACGTTGTGAGTCAAGTTGGCCAACATCGACAGCGACCCAGCCTGACTTGCAGGTTCGTCCCGCTGAAAAGTTTGTGAGTCCCAGACTTCCAAGATTTCACCAGGGGCTCATGGAAAGGCAATCCAACAACGTTGTATCGAAATTGGAAATCCGAGGAGGGCTTCAGCGATTTCGGTTTTAGCTTCAACTTGGTCCCGGATGAAGAGTTCCGTCCTGGAAAATCAACTAAGTCTGAATGTAGAACTTTTCACCAAGGCCTCCTGTGGTGCATTTTCGAAGAGGACTCTAGTGAGGTCGGTTTCAACTTGTAATCTTCAAAAATTCTTCCAAGTCCGAAGGTAAAACTTTGACAGAGGACTCACGCTTAGTATAGTTGCACAGGGCTCCATCGCAGTCAGCCTCAACCTTTGACTATGCTCGCGTCAAGTGCAACCAGATGTCAAGATTGGTGCTTTTGATTTCCATGTGCCAGAAAACCTTTAGGCCCAGAGTTAAGAAAAGTGGTGCTTCATGTCATGAAGTGCCATTTTTCTTGCGACCTATTGCGCCCCCTTAACACCACCATGTGTGCCCATATTTAACATACAGTGCACCAGGTTGGAGGTTAGGGACAATAGCATCATCATTTTTTATGGTATTGTTGAACTTTGCAGGATTAGTGCCAAATATTTTACATAGCGGCCCATTAAAAATAATAGT
This sequence comes from Pleurodeles waltl, assembly GCF_031143425.1. Lineage (NCBI taxonomy): Eukaryota > Metazoa > Chordata > Amphibia > Caudata > Salamandridae > Pleurodeles > Pleurodeles waltl. Next base: position 1,808,464 of record NC_090437.1, on the reverse strand, counting down.
GTGCTTCCTTTTAGCATGTGCTCTGTGCAGGCATTAAAAATGCTGGTACAAATGGCACAGTGGGATCTCAGAGATTCCACTGCGCCATTTTTGCTGGTCCCCGTAATGGGGGAAGCCCCCCTTGCACATATTATGCCTGGGTCCTATGGACCACTGTCTACTCTAAAAAAACGAAACCAAATGGTTTCGGAAGTTTTTCTTTTTGCAACTAGTTTTCCTTTAAGGAAAACGGGCTGCAAAAAGAAAAAAAAACTGCTTTATTAAAAAAGCAGTCACAGACATGGAGGTCTGCTGTCTCCAGCAGGCCACCATCCCTGTGAGTGCATGGACTCGCTATGGGGTCGCAAAATGTGACCGACCTCATTAATATTCAAGAGGTGGGTCTTTGCGACCCCATAACGAGTCGCAGAAGGTGTCTGAGACACCTTTCTGCATAAAATTTTGCGAGTTGCAAATTGCGAGTTGGAATGACTCGCAATTTGCAACTCGCAAAATTTTACTTTGCTACATCTGGCCCATAGTTTCTTAGTTATTGTCAATAAATATATATATATATATATATATATATATACTGTATATATTAACTTAAAAACAAAGGTTACAGGGACATTATAGTCAGGTTCTGAATTTAATCACACAAAACCAGAGAATTTCAGCTACTTAGAGGTATTTCAAGTGACTATAACTCGCGACCTAAGAAAACCATAACTTGCACCCACAACATGCACGTTTTTTTCTTCAGTAATTTAACTTCTAATGTTTCATTGATATTTTTACTGATGTTATAAAAGTTGTCATGAGTGCTGTAATATCTGGGGTAATTAGCAGTGCATAGCAAGGGTGCGAGGTATAGTTACCATAGGCCGCAAATTATAGTTACTTGTTATAACTTGAACTATAACTGCTGAATTTCTCTGGTTTTGTGCGAGTAAATTCAGAAACTATCAATAACCTCCTTGTAACCTGTGTTTTTTAAGTGAATTTCTGGGGTTTTTTAAGTTCTATTTCCTAACTACAATGTCCAGTAACCTTTGGTTTTTCCAATGTATTTCTATGTTTTTTTTTAACTTAAACTAATTTTCATTACTGTATGCTGATCCAACCACTTCCGCACATCTGATCTGATCTGTGTGGCAGGGGTTATCTGGAGGGCAGGGCCTGTCTCTTTCAGTATGAAAATAGGTATGAGAGGATGTCTATGAGTGTGAGATTGGCTGTGGGAGTGTCTGTCTGGGTGTGAGAGGGTCTCCATGGGTGTGAGAGTGTCTGATTGTGTTCCAGTACATTAAAGATGCATTCATCTTCACAAAGGATTTCCGACCATTTTTTAACATGGAATCACAGAGTATACACACTTGCTTTGTCTTTGCTACGCCCAAGAGTTAGGATCATTTGTCCTTTCCAGAAGTGGAGCTTCAACTGGGGCACCTGATACATTTATATTTGTAAGTTCTTCCTGTTGGGGTTTAATTTCTGTGAAATGAGCATCATGGCCAGAATGTAAACTCACCTGTTCATTTATCCAGCAAGAGTCCACAGTTTAGCACAAAGGCCCAGATTTATGGTGGCTTAGAGTCATTCCAATGACACATTAGTGTAATTTTTTATAATAATGTGGCGTTGGAAGGGCAAAAATGCAGCGCTATATTTGCAAACTTTGTAAGCCCTAGCGCCACATTATGCCTGCACCAGGCATAATGTATGCAAGGGGAGGTTCTGGCACTAGGCGGGCCGTAAAGATGGTGCAAAGGTATCTATTTATCAGCATTTTTTGATGCTTGCTAAGTGCAGGCATTCAAAAGAGGCTCCCATTGTGTTCAATGGGCCTCTGGGTGCTTTGTAGGATTAGCGTACATTTTTTTTATCCTAGTCCTGCACAGCGCCGGACTAGGGTAAAAAATGATGACACTAGTCCCCCTTACTACCACCATGGTGACGTTAGGGGGCAATAAGGGGCACAAGAAAAGTGGCGCTGCACCAGGTGCAGCACCACTTCTCATAAATCTGAGCCAAAATGTCTCAAACTGGAGCACTTTCTACTGGATATTTAGTAAGGGCTACCTCGTTGGTTAAATGTTCAGTGTGAGTGAAGGAGGCCTGTACGGCCCCAATCCCCCAGCTGATTTTGGCCCAAGGGACCCACAGGGCCTGGCCTTCTAAAATATTTTTGTGTTGGGGATGGAGACTGCGTGACCCCCTTCTCAGTTCGATTTTGGCTCAAGGGTCGCCATCCCCTGGCCTTTTAGATGTGTTTTTGGTTGGGCTACACGTCACCCCTTCCCCAGCTGATTTTAGTCCTGGGGACCCCATCCCCAGGGCCCGGCCCCACCAAATAGTATTTTTCTTGGGGAGGGGAGGAGGCCCCCCAGCTGATCTCAGTCCTGGGGACTCCATCCCCCAGGGCCTGGCCATCTGTCCTGGGTTCCCCTAGGGCACCAAGTGTGCAATGGAACTGTGGGTGGAGCCTGAAGGCCGACTTCCTACCTCCTGCGGGAGCCCGCATTACTGTCACAGACAGAGAGCTGCTAAACATGCAGCTCCTTGTCTGTGAGAGCAATTGTTTTCTCTGTTTCCCTTCCTGCATGTCTGTGGGCAGGGAAACAGAAGAAACCTCCACTCCCACCAAGCGAGAACTGTTTGACAGCTGTCACAAGCTGGGATCGGAGTTTCCACTCTGACTTGAGGGGAGCTGTCAAAGCTCCTGCCAATTCAGAACAAACTCCTATGTCACAGGGTGGGCACCTTGGGACATTGCAGGAGCCAGCCCTGGGGGCTGATGGTCCCCCGGGCCATGTATGGCTCCTAGAGCAGGGCTGGTGGCTCACCCAACATTGCAGTTCCCCAGGGAGCCGGTGGTCCCTGGGGCCAGGGGAATGCAACTCTTTTATTTCAGCTCTGGGGCTGTGGCTGTCCCCAGGGATGTGGGGGTGCCTTGCCGCCCACCTTAATTTAAAGAAGTTGCCCTGGGAGGTGGCAGTACCTAGGGCTGTGGTGATACCGCATGGCCCCTGCATGTAATTGAATGTTTGCCCTCCTTTATATAATTTACTAATTTTGCCCTTGGGAGGTGGCTGTGGGGGCACCACATGCCCCCCTGAATGTAATTGAAAGTTTTCCCTCCCTTATATAATTTAAATATTTTGCCCTCGGGAAGGGGCGGTCCCCAGGGGTCTGGGGTGGCTGTACACCCCCACATTTATTATTTCTTTTGCCCCAGGACAGTGGTTCCCAACCTGTGGTCCGGGGACCCCTGGGGGTTCGCGAAGCCTCCTCAGGGGGTCCGCGACTGCTTTGAAAATTAAACAATATTAACAGATTAGGTCCCCAGCTTACAGTAATGACTTAGTGGGGGGTCCCCGGACTCCAATAATGAGTCAGTGGGGGCCCCCGGGTTCCAGTAATCATAAAGTGGGGGTCCACGGAAGTCAAAAGTTTGGGAACCACTGCCCCAGGAGGTACAGGCCTCTGGGGCTGTGGGGAGCTGCATGGCCACCACATACAATAAGATATTATCCCCAGGGAGGTGGTGGTCCCGGGCCCAGAGGGGTCCGCAGGACTCCCCTTATATAATTTACTCATTTAGCCCCAGGGAGATATTGGTCCCTGGAGCATAAACCTGTGGTGCAACACCTTTATTTTTAACATGCCCCTGTGACCTGGCCCACCCAGAGGCTTTATTAAAAGAAGCACAGGAGAGAATCCTTGTTTTTTCAATTGTTGCCATAAATTTGTAACCCTATCCAGCACCAAAGCCAAGGGGACAGGGTGCCCCTACCCTGGCCCTTTTTGTTTTCTTATCTTTTGTGCAGGGACTCGGCAGAAGCCGAATTCCAAGGCGGCTGCCAACTCTTTCTTGACGGATCACCCAAAACATTCCAGACACCAGCTGAAGTGTGTGTTGTGTTTGTTTTAGAAAAGCTTGTGAAGATTCATCAACTGGTGCCAAAAATATAGACAAGTTTTTCTACAAAAACTAAGTCCTAACTATATCTACCTGCTATGCTACTATAACTACTAAAAACATCAAAGGTTACAGGGATGTTGTAGTTATGTACAGATTGTAGACGCACAAAACCATAGAAGGTAACTATAACTGACACCCTTGCTATGCACTGCTAATTACCCCACATACTACATCAGTGATTGCTTGTGCTATGACATCATTGATAAAGTCATCGCAATATTTGCAGTAAAATTATTGATCCGAAAACTGTGCATGGCAGGGCTGCAAGTAATAGTTACCTTAGCACATGAGGAATAGTTACTTGAAATAACTCTAACTTGCACAGCAGAATATCTAGCGTGTAATATCTGAACCTAACTACAATACCCCTGTAACCTTTGTTTTTTAGTGAACATCTAAGGTCTTTTAAAATTCTGTTTCCTAACTGTAACGTCCCTGTAACCTTTGTTTTTTTTTCAGGGAATTTCTAGGGTTTACTTAATGTTAAGTAAAATGCACATTGCAATGTATGTGGGGGGAGCTGGATGCAGGGCCTGGCCTGGCATTGTGCTGCCCCCACTCAAGTTTGAAGCTCCTATTCCCCTCCTCCTTTCATGTGAAGGCCCCTATCACCTCACTCCTGCCTTGTCTGATCCGTTGTTGTGCCCCTTCCCCCTTCCTCCTGCCCTTCATGGTCCATTATGCTGCAACTTTTCCTCCTTTCTGTCTGAAATGGTCAGCTTGCTGCATTTGCCTCTTTCCCCTCTGCTCTCTGTTGTCCATATGCATGGTCCTGATCCTTAGCTATTGTTTTCCATGGTCAGTTGTGTTGCACTGCTGTCACGCTTGCCCTCTGTGGTAAATTGTGCTGCTGCAACAACTGACCTCCTGCCCTGTAAGGTCAGTTTGGTGCTCCTGCCCATCGCCCTCCTGCCCTGTAATCTGAGTCCATTTCCAACCCCATTCCTCCTGTCCTCTGTTATCCTATGTATCATACTTGCCAACATTTTGAACCTGGTAGAAGGGATATTTTGGAGAAAAAAAAATAGGGAATTGATTTTGCCCTTTGACTTACATTGAAAAAGAGGAGATTTCAGGCAGGAGACAAATAAAAGAAAACCCTTCTGGGATTAAAAACATCGGGATGCTTCTTCCTGAATTAGGTCTATTGGCAGGTATGGCTGTACTGCCAGTGCCTCTAACTTCTGCCCTCCATGGTCAGTTATATTGCCACAGCCTCTCCTGCCTGTCCTGCATGGTTGGTTTGTTGCCTCTCTCCCTGTTCCCCTGCCCTCCATGGCCCATTGTGCTGTTACTGCTCCTCCTGCCTGTCCAGTGTGGTCAACTTGTTGCCGGTGCACCCTCCTCCCTGCCCTCAATTATCCAAGTCTGTGCCCCTGACATCTGCCTCCCCCAATATTCTAATGAAAAACTCAATTTTTTACATTCTATGGGCCTTATTTACAGGACGCTAGTGGCACACTATACCACTGGAGCAACAGTTTTGATGCTTTGTTCAAGGCCACCTTGTGTGGCTTTTCAAGTCCTTGTAAATGTGGACCCCTTTCACGCATAACACTGCATTAAAGGGGCACTCCATAGGTGTTGCTTGGGGTATTCCCACAGAACACCCATGGAACTGAGTGGAATGTGATGCATTCCCAGATTTATAAGTCCCTATGCCACGTCTACAGCACACATAGAAAGAGGAAACACCTCTTGTGATTGTTTTTGTTCTGGAAAGTGTCCCTTCCTGCACAAAAGCATTATCCCTGCAATGCAGGCATCCTTGCACCATGGTGCAAGGGTGTCAGCATTGGTGCTAGGCAGCAATTTATGTGCCAACGCAGGGGGAGAGGACAGAAATGCACTGTTTCTTTTAGATACTGCAAATTTCTGCCCTTTCCTGGTGGCGCAGGGCAGCACAGTAAGGCACTTGTGGCACCACCCTGAGCCACGGGCTTCATAAATGAGGCTCTATATTTATTATGAAAGTGTGACATGCCTGACATTATCCTGGTGTAATCAAAACTGTAACACCTAAAGCATTTCCTTCAGAAATTATAAAAAAGAGCGGATCGAATTCTCTTAGAATGTATGCTTCCAGCTGTGAACACAGCTAAAACAATCCTGATTGCGAGTGTGAATACACCTGGGGTACATTTTCTACTACAGACACATTTAAATGTAGTTAAAAAGTGGTTTTTGAGTGGATTTTATTCTCCAATGGACCTTTCAAGTTGCTTTTTAGATTGAGAAGCCTTTTTTTCCCATCAGGAAGGATGTACCCTAGATACTTCAACATCTTTTCCTGTCCAGCAGACTCCTCCCAGTGCTTTGTCCATCTCCTGGTCACTTTTTACTTTGATTGCAAGGTAGAAGGATCAATCTCTTTGTCTTCTGGATCTACCTTTGGATTTGAGGACTTTGGGTCTCAGTGCGAGTTTGGCAGTCTGAGGACCGCCAAACCTGCGGTGGCAGTCGGACCACCGCACTCCTGGTACTCCGATCACCAGATTACGATCCTGTTGGTCGGATCACCAGGAGACTGTCACCATGGCCAGATCCCGACTTGTTGGTGGTAGTCAGAGTCATGGCCTGGCACAGCAGTGCCCATGGTGGAACAACCATGCTGATCACGACTCCACGTTTCTGCCAGCCTTTCTAAGGTGGAAGCACTGCCATGTAAAGGCTGGTGGAAAGCCAGTGCTGGGGCCACAGGGGGGCCACTGCACAGCCCATGATCCTTGTTGCTGTTGTTTGACCATGTGGCTGGCAGCCATTTTGTCCATCCATCCAGTGAACCTTTGCCATAGGCTTGCACGTCTTCTTTGTCTACAATGCCTCCTTGTACCTTGTTGTTGTCTGACCATGTGGCTGGTAGCCATTTTATGCATGCATCCAGTGTTCCTTTACCATAGGTTTAAATGTGTTCTTTATTTGCTCCCTATGGCTCCTTGCTTCATCTTGTTGTTGTTTAACCATGTGGCTGGCAGCCATTTTGTGCACGCAGCCTGTGTTCTTTTGCCATGGGCTTGAATTTGTACTTTGTTTGCCATGCCTCCTTGTGCCTTGCTGTTGTTTAACCATGTGGCTGGCAGCCATTTTGTGCATCCAGCCAGTGTTTCTTTTCCATGATTTTGCATGTGTTCTTTCTTTGTTCTCCATGCCTCCTTGCTTGTTGTTGTTGTTGTTGTTGTTTGACCATGTGGCTAGCAGCCATTTTGTTCAGCCAGCCAGTATCCCTTTGTCATAGCCTTGCATGTGTTCTTCTTTTTGTTCCCTATGCCTCTTTGCTCCTTGTTATTTTTTGACAATGTGACTAGCACCCATTTTGTGCATGCAGCTAGTGTTCCTTTGCCATAGGCTTGCATGTGTTATTTCTTTGTTTTCCTTCCTCCTTGTTGTTATTGTTTGACCATGTGGCTACAAGCCATTTTGTGCATGCAGCCAGTGTTAATTTGCCATAGAATGGCATATCTTCTTTCTTTGTTTGCCATGCCTCCTTGCTCCTTATTGTTTGTCATTTGGCTGGTGCCCATCTTATGCATCCAGTCAGTGTCCATTTGCCATAGGCTTGCATGTGTTCTTTGTTTGAAATGTATCCTTGCTCCTTGTTGTTGTTTGACTATGTGGATGGCAACCATTCTATCAGTTCAGCTAGAGTCCCTTTGTCATAGGCTTGCATGTGTTCTTTGTTTCCCATGCCTCCTTTCTCCTTCTTGTTGTTTGACCATGTGGCTGACAGCCATTTTGTGCATCCAGCTAGTGTGTCTTTTCCATAGGCTTATATAGAACATTGTTAAATATTGATCATTTGTTTATTTTAAGATTCTATTTTAATTTTTTAGGTTTATTTTCAATTTTATTTTGTATTTTATTTGTTATTCTTTTATTTTTTAATTCAATTGTTTATTTCATTTTTAATTTTAATGTAAAATTTTTATTTTATTTTATTTACCTTTTATTTTAGGTTTTTTTATTTTTATTTTTATTTTTAATTTCCTTTTTTCTTTTTTTACTTTTCTTTTTGTAATTTTCTTTTTTTTACATTTTTCACTCATTTTCATTTTATTTAATTATGCGTTTTGCTTTGATCCATCCATCCACATCCGTTACTTCATCCATCCACTGAAGATGCATAGCCTCACTACTGCATTCAGTTTCTTTTGGTGGATAATAATTCCATTTCCTCTTGGATACCCTGGCGGTGGAGCACGGCAGACAAATCAGCAGCATAATTTTTTTTTAATGATTATTCCATTTCCCCTGGACCACCTTGCCATCATAGGCTTTTTAAAGTATTATTCCATTTACCCATGCACCTTTCTCTGACTACCCTAGGTGTCCCCTTTAAAACAGATGTAGATAAAGCAAAGAGCTATAAGTTGCATGTTGTGCTGCTAAATTTGAAATTAAATGTTATGGTGTGGTTTGACTTAAATGTTTTTGATTAAATTAGTATTTATTATATAAGTAGCTGACTGCAATAAGATTGCATTTGCCTGTACTATTTAAGCCTGCAACAATGCTACATTTCACTAACAACATGCTTTTCTTGCTGGGTTGCTTTTAGGAGCAACCCAGCAAATTGCATAACAGAAGAGACCTCACAACACCCGCAGTACTGCCAAAGAGAAGGCCTTACACTTACTTCGATCCTCCAAACTCTACCGCTTGTGCATCTTAGTGTCACTGCCAACTTAGACCTTGACATGGCCCCAAAGAAAGTTGCTTCCAAGAAATTGGCTAGAGAGAAGAATCAGCTTTCCACCAGTGGTGTGCTAGCCCCAAACTTTTTGGGGAGATGTGTGCCTGCCACACCGGCCTTTGAAGACGAACTTGGGAGCAGCACTCCATCAACAGCACCACCCCAATCTAAGCCCAAGACCATGTCAGTCAGTGATGTAGCCACTGCAATAATGGTGATGCTGACAAGCAGTGACGTTGAATTGGATTTGATTGCTTCACAAAGTAGTACACAATTGTTTCAGGAAACAGAGCAAAGTAGACAGCAGCCACAGCCAGCAATAGCAGATCATTCTGAATTTGGAGCAGAACTGGAAGTTGAGCTTCCTGCTGAGCAAGAATCTCCTCTTTTAGAACCAATGTCTCCCAGATCTCCAGCAAGAAAAAGGAAAGATCCTACTCCACCATCTTCTCCAAGCACCTCCTCTGATGACGATGATAGGGACATGGAGTGGACCCTGGCAGAGTCCAGGAGATGCAAGGGAAAAGTTCCAGAAAGCCTTAGAATCATGGAAGGGGATGATGTTGAGGAGGAGGATGGCCATGAGCCAGTCATTGTGGATGCTGGCACAGAGGAGTCTGACATTACTATCCAACCTTCTCTAAGTGAAGTGGCACATGCAGCACTGTCAGCTCCCATATTTGTAAGGAATTAGCAGAGACCTGCACCAAACCATACCTCAGTAGATGTCTGCACTGCAGAGAGGCAATTGACACATCCACCTACCTCCAGTTCTTCTTAGTCAGTTGCCCAATAGGAAAACATTTCTCCCCAGTTTGGGACTTTTTTACAATTAGCAAACAGGAGGAAAACATTGCAATATGCTCATTTGCCACACAAGTGTTTGTCGAGGTACACCTGGTTCACACTATGGTACTGGAGGTCAGACAACCCATATCAAAAAGCATCATGCAATCCGGTGGGAGGAGCACCTTAAAAAAATAGGTGTACGTGTTTGCGGTGTTAAAAGTGAGGAGAGCTAAGAATGTAGCCCTGTCCCCAGCAGTGCACCAGAATCACCAACCTCAGCGCCCTCACAATGGCACAGGAAGGCTCAGAGTTAGATGGAGACATCACAGCATATGGTGACTGAACCATGATACACATTGAGTCTGCCACAACCTACATCTCAAAAGTCGCCTGCGTCAGGGGCCACACAAAAGAAGAAAATACAGGCTACATTTAAAGGCATGTTTAGGCAGGAAGGCCTCAGACAGCAACCACCCAATTGTACCTTGTACAATGAGAAGCTGGCAAAGAAGTTAGCTTTGGACCCCCTCCCTTTTTTTATGGAAGGAGTTAGATTCTTAGATTTTGTGGCAACCATCTGTCTGAAATGGAAGTTTCCAAGTCAGACCTCTTTTGCCTGAGTTGCTGTTCCAGAGCTGCATCACAATGTGCTGCAATTGGTTGTACAAGCTTTGCAGCAAAGTCCAAACTATCCACCTGACGACAGACATGTGGACCAGTTGTCAGGTGACTAATTATTGATGCATCACTGCACACTGGATCTCTTTTCTGGGGGTAAAGCAAAAGCTATCTACAGGTCTTGGCCCTGAAGAAATGTTTTAAGAACATTCAGCGGTATGCCATGGAGAAATCACATACAGCTGCAAACATCTTGGACAAACTTAATAGCAAGGTGTCTGAATGGCTGTGACCCAGAGGTCTTCAAATTGGATTTGTTGCCACGAACAATGGCAGTAACATAGTCAAGACCATAGCGGGCAGTGGCTATTTCAGGATCCTGTGTTTGGCGTACTGAATCAATCAGGTTGTGCAAGACTTTCTTGAAAAAGAAGACATAGTCAGCAACATACTCATCAGCTGCAGTTGCATCTGCAATCATTTCAGCCATTCTTTTAAAGCCTGAAGCTCAGAAACAGTTTTGGATTATTCAGCATGATAACAGAGTACCAGTTAAAATCCTGATACAGGAGGTGGCAACACATTGGAACACAACGTATTTATGTTGCAAAGTCTGTTTGAGCAGTACACACAGATCAATTGCTATGCCATTCAAAGAGGAGGAGATGCAATTGGGAAAGCTATGGCAATGGATGTGGGCAAATGGGGCTTGGTCAAATGCCTTACACCGATGCTGCTCCTGTTTTAAGGTTTTCATGGAGGAAAATAGCAAGGAGGACAGTTTAATGGGCCAACATATCCCATTATTGATACAGGAGCAGCTAAAGAAGGAATCTGAAAGATTCTCAATTGGAGGTGCAAACGAAAACCGAGAAGCACATGTCTTGGTTGAGAGCCTAAGCTATTGCTTGACTGGGAATACAAGGCTTTCAAAATGTTATATATATTATCTCCTACAAAGAGTACATCTGTGCCACTCTACTTGATCCACACTACAAAAAAAGTCATCCCACTTTTATTCCTTTTTCCGAAGGGAATGTTTTATGACACAAGAGGTGGATAGTTGAGCAAGCAGGAATACTGGAAGAAGAATGGCTGGAACTTAGAGTCCCACTCCACAGTTCAACTTCCAGAGACAGCAGTCTTGTCTCACATCCACCAACCCCACCACAAAAAAATGGGTGACAACAGCAACAGAAGAATCAGAACAAACCTCTGCATTGGCATGGTTTCAAGTGGCAGGTCTTAAGTCCAGTGCAGGGGGGAAGACAAAAGCAGTTGAGCAAATGGCAGCACCAATGACGATTCAGAGAATGTTCCAGGAGTATCTGGATGACCCAAAAGAGGGTCATGTAGATCAAAACATATTGTTGTATTGGTATGGGAAGATATGCAAATGGCCAGAGCTCAGCAGGCTGGCAATATAGTTTATGTTTTGTCCTGTAGCCAGCGTATCTGCTGAACAGGTGTTCAGTGCAGCTGATGCAGTTGTTACAGTAAGAAGGACCAGTCTCTCACCTCAAAACAAAGAGAGAATAACCATGATCAAAATGAACAATTATTTTATACCTCCCAACTACACCATTCTCGAAACACCACAGGAGGAGGAAGAGGATGACTAGTCAGAATCAAGTGTGTTAGCTTATAAATGTCTGGGTGAACCACCAGAGTTTGAGGACAGACTTTACTACACAGACTGAATATGCCAGTGCCACCAAAGAACATTTTTATGATTTCTTGGTGAACTTTTTTTCTTTCTTTCTTTGCAAACACAAATGCCAGTGGAACATTATGTTAGTGTTGGATTAGGCTGCCCCACTATTTTATAGTTATATATAAGCCCGGACTGGAGTTGGACCCGTGTGCATTGAATAAGACCCCACATACCCTTCAGGATATTGGAGATGATGTCTGCCTTCCTCATATGAATTGCTTATCCTATTTTTTATATCACCAAGCAGGGATGCCCTAGAAGATCATTGATTAAAATATTTCCAATGCCAAATTCCAATGTGTTGATACCACCAAAGATTGTGCTTGGGTTAGAAGAAGTAACTACTAAGTAACTATTGCACCAATGAGTGGTGATATCTTGAGTAATTGTGAATTTATGAGTGATGACTGATGTATGTGTTGGCTGACAATGACAGCGGGAGTTCAACAAATTTGTAAACTTCTTTCCAATGATTTGATATGTTTGGGGGCTGATGGGTGATCATTTTTTATTGAAAGGGTTTGGCCTTTCAAACTTAGTGAAATATACCTTCAAAGTCTACTCTTTTGTTAGTTCCTCAGAGCAGACCAGCCACTTTAGTAACCAATCACAAATCAACAAAAAAATACTCCAGTTTTGTTTCTCTCTTTGATTTTAAACAGCAGTGCACTTTACAGGTCTACTTTGCTCGTGTTGCGACTGGGAGAGGGTTACTCAGAATCTGGAGGAGGAGGATGAAAGGACTCAGGATGGGACTACCTCAACAGCTAGAAGGAGAAAGATATCGAGTTCAAAGAGAAACCATGATGATGGTGTTGACTCTGAGGCCTAGTAATTACTCAGCTCTGTGAACTAGAGAGAGATGTGTTGATTTGGAAATGCTGCTGAGTATGTGTTTTCTGCATTACTAGCTCAAATGTGGAACTTCTCTTAAGTGCTTGCTCTGCCTCTGAGCCTTCTTGGTATACTACTGACTCCTCATTAAGCTTATCTTACTTCCTTTTGTCTTTCCTCTTTACTCTGTAATACAGCTACTCTTTTTCAGTATGCAACCCTTCTCCTAGTCCTTTCCTGCATGAACAAAACTTGGGGAAAGCTCAGGACTCTAGCCTACCTACCGGCCAGGTTGAGACAGGCACCCAAGAGTGATGGACATTCCAAGAAAAATGGAGATGCATTGCCCAATTTGGCAATACAGTATAATTTTTCTTTTAACATTCATAGGGCCATATTTATACTTTTTGACGCAAAACTGCGCTAACGCAGTTTTGCGCCAAAAATATTAGCACCGGCTAACGCCATTCTGAAGCGCCATGCGGGTGCCGTATTTATTGAATGGCGTTAGCCGGCGTTAGCCAACCGTTGCTGCCAGGTGTGCGTGAAAAAAAACTACGTACACCAGGCTGTGCCGGCATAGGGAAAAATGGCGTTTGGGCGTCCCAAAATGGGGCAAGTCAGGCTGAGGCAAAAAAATTGTCTTAACCCGATTTGCGCCATTTTTTTTGGGCGCCCAGTCGCCATTAACATGACTCCTGTCTTAGCAAAGACAGGAGTCATGCCCCCTTGCCCAATGGCCATGCCCAGGTGACTTATGTCCCCTGGGCATGGTCATTGGGCATAGTGGCATGTAGGGGGGCACAAATCAGGCCCCCCTATGCCACAAAAAAAATTAAAAAAAATACTTACCACAACTTACCTTTTCTTCCCTGGGATGGGTCCCTCCATCCTTGGGTGTCCTCCTGGGGTGGGCAAGGGTGGCAGGGGGTGTCCCTGGGGGCTTGGGAGGGCACCTCTGGTCTCATTCTGAGCCCACAGGTCCCTTAACGCCTGCCCTGACCCAGGCGCTAAAATCCAGCGCAAATGCGGGTTTTTTAGACCCGCCCACTCCCGGGCGTCATTTTTGCCCGGGAGTATAAATACGACGCATATGCATCGCAGTCATTTTTTAAGACGGGAACGCCTACCTTGCATATCATTAACGCAAGGAAGGTGTTCACGCAAAAAAATGACTCCAACTCCATGAACTTTGGCGCTAGACGCGTCTAACACCAAAGTATAAATATGGAGTTAGTTTTGCGTCGAAATTGCGTCAAAAAAAACGACGCAATTTCGGCGCAAACAGAGTATAAATATGCCCCATAATTTTTAGAACTGGGTGGATTAACTTCAATCTTTCCAAATTTGAATTTTTCAAAACTAGAAGACATAACAATCAGGATATACTATCTGGGGACTCTCTGGGGCAGAAGGACTGTTTGCAATTCATTTAACTGAACTGTGTCATACTTATCCCTGTGTTTCCCTCTACGACAGATTGATGATGGTGTGCTGCTCAGTGCCCCAATGAATATTGTTATGACTTCTTTTGTATAATGTTTGTCTTTGTCACAGTTTTCCCTGAATCCCCTTTCCCGTCCATTCATCGAGTCTCTAACCCTCTTCCTCTGGGCTGTGTGAGTTATTGAGATGTGACTTAATTTTACACCATAAATGAATCACACACTTGCTGGGGTGGATGTGGTAGAAGAGAAACCAACTCACTGCATGACCTTCTAAACTTCTATTACTACCAAACACCCCCTTAAGATGCAACCTTTGGAAAAACCCTGCAGTGAGATGACTCCCTCGCTTCATCTATTCAGGTAAGAGAAGAACTATGGTTGCAGTGAATATGTTTAGTTAGTAATTAACTTATACTGAAGAAGATATTGTCTTTGTGTACTAGGTTTTTACAGCAAAATATTGATACTTATGGTCAATATATAGTTGCAGAGGCGATAGAGCAAGGATATAAGTAAATGACATACACTTTTTTAGCAGATTAAAAAAACAGGCTACACTAAAATACAGCAGCGCAAACCAAAATATCAAAATAAAAATTTGAGGAACAAATTAAATAAAAAAAATCCCCTTTATTTACAAATAAAATAGCTCTCTCTCTCCACCCACAACAGTCCCACCCTTCTCCCCGAACCGATAATGACCCTGTCCCCAAAATGTCTAACAAAAAGTCCAAAGTAGTCCATGCCAACTCCTTCCCCACCCTCTCCCCCCACAAGTCCCTCCCACCAAAACAAAAACATGTTAAAAAAGGGTTTAGAAGAGGGCACTGTCAATATGGGTCCAGAACTGGTCCAGGCTCTGCTCAATCCTGGCGAGCTGGCTCTCCATGCAGTGCATCTTCTGCTAAATGCAGTTCAGCAATGCCCTATTGGAGTGGGAGGGTGCAGCAGCAGGTGCAGTTAGGGAACCTGACTGCTGGCAGCAGCACCAGCAATATACTTGCCAGGAGGCTGGGGGTTGGAGTGCTGCAGTGCTGTGTCCTGCATCCAAGGCAACAGCTTTGGCCTCTTCCACTTCCAGGACCACTAGCCACGGGTATTAGGCCTAGGTATTACCAAGCCTCTTCCACTACAGAAAGGCCGCTATCTACTGCCTGATTGGTGGTGGTTGTTGAGAAGGAGTAGCTATATCGAGAAAAAGAAAAGGAAAAAAGGGAAATTGTAAACAATGCTCTAAACAAACACTTCTTCCAAAGATGGTAGTGGGTGGCAGAGTAGCACTACATTGCTGGTCCCCCTGGGACAATGGAATTTGATGTGATTATGATTAGGAATAATCCCAAGGCCATATTTTTATTTGTTTTCCCACACATGCCTCACATAAAAAGCACTGACTGGTAGAAACAAAGTAAGGCAGAATAACACCCGATCTTTTAAAGGCTTTTCTGGTAACTAAACAGACACATTTAAGGCCACATGTAGCAACATTCAGAGTTGCGACCCGCAATTTGTGAGTTGCAAATCCGAATGTTGGATGGTGTCCCTGACACCATCTGCGGTTTGCAAGGGGGTCGCAAATGCCAACCTCATGAATAATCATGAGGTGGGTCGCAATTTGTGACCCCCTTGTGAATGGCGACCCTCACAGGGATGGTGGTCTGCTGGAGACAGCAGACCACCATGTCTGTGACTGCTTTTCAATAAAGCAGTTTTTTTTTTTTTGTAATGCAGCCCGTTTTCCTTAAAGGAAAACGAGATGCATTACAAAAACGAAAAAAGAAACATTTTCGTTTCATTTTTTCAGAGCAGGCAGTGGTCCCATGGACCACTGCCTGCTCTGAAATGTGTTTTACAGTGCCATTCACAACACGGTCACAAACTGTTCCTACATTACACTGCGACTCACAATTAGGACGGGAACACCCCTTCCAAATTGCGAGTCTCAATCCTGTTTTGTAAACCAGGTTACCGAATCACAAAACGGGGTTTGTGCATTGCAATGCGCTTTTTGCACGTCGCAAACAGCAAAATTTGCTGTTTGCGATGTGCAAAAAGCTTGCTACATGTCGTCCTTAGTGTCTTTAAATTCTTTGCTATTGTCTGCGGCTGGGGCAGCTGTAGCTGACAATTATCTTTCTTTAATTCCAATGGCCCTGCTTTTCCCCAAATGTCTTTCACTTAGTTATTCTCATTTCCCAATGCCCTTGATGGACCAACTCGGTCTCACTTTTTGGCAATGCATAGATGCATACTTGCATCACTGTGAAATCGCTTGGGACTGTACATAAAGTCACAGAGATTGCTAACTCCCTGATATCAATAATTCACTATGGAGACAAGAGGACAGAGCAGTCTGTGTTGCAATGGCTTCTTAAATAGTTAGCCAAACTGAGTTCCTATGAGTACGATGATGTGGCGCTGAGCACCTGCTTAGCTGTAAATGCATCACATAATAATATAAACTAATTGTAACTTACCCTGAGTGCAAGTTGCATGCTATTCCGAACAAAAGTTAGCATTGTAGAACACATAAGCAATTAAATAATACTCCCCAGAATCTTGATGCCTAGCAAGTCAAGCAGGTCCTGATTGCATTTGAATATATACCCCAGCGGTGCTTGAGCGGCTGGGTTGTGCGCTGGACCTGGGTGGTGACCCTGACACACTGGTGCACCCTAGCCTAGGCAGCTGATGCTTCAATGTGGGTATCTGCTGCCAGTCCTGCTGCCAACATAGAGGGGAGGTGGTGCTTCACAGAAAAGACCAGTGCTGTCACCCCCACCTCAGAAAAGATTGGCTAGAGCTGCAACCCTTGACAGTGCCATTGGCGTAAAGTAGGTGCTGCTGGCTGTCCAGGGTGCCCTGACACTGCTGCTCCCCTGAGTGCCAGTGCCGCCCTGCTCTGCCATGGTACTGGGTGAGGAAGAAAATAATTTATTGGGAGTAAGAAGGAACAAAAGAGAAAAAGAAACAAAAAGAAAACAAAATCAGGAAAAAGCACATTTAAAAAAACAAAAAAATAAATATGCTGTGGCACAAAAGAGGTGCAAATAAAATGAATACAAATGAGAGGTAGATTAATTAGGAGGGTGGAGGATTGCAAAGATAAATCTGGGATGAAGAAACATGCCCAGGACCATCAGCAGAGTAAAAAACAAGATGACTGCAGCCATGTGAACTGTGTGGAGCCATTTGCACACGATTTTAAACGCAAGTACATACTTCGTGTTGCGTTTGATGTCAAACACTACGTGAACTAGTTCAACAAAGAACTCTGCCTACTCAGAATTTTTGTTTCGGCTTTGCGGAGTTCAGCATAGAGCTGCTCAGCGCGGTTCACCTACGCCTAATATCTTTATTCCTTTTCCTTTAATTTCTCAAAAACTACTGAACGAACTTACACCAAATCACAAAAAACATGCTTTCTTGACCAAGAGCTAGCTTTCTGACAAACTTGGTGTAATTTTGTCCAGCGGTTCGGGCTGTGGTCCTGTTCAAAATCTCTATGGGAATTAACATGGGAAACACACTTTTTTTGACCCCGCGCTTTTTCTAAGCCCTGCTTGACAAACTACCCCAAAACTTACCATTCACAGTAAGACACAGTAGGACACTTTTTTTAGAAAATTTCATGAAGATTTGTCAAAGGGCCCCAAGGAGATAGGCAAGTCAAAAAACTATTTTCAGATGAAAGCGAGGTCCGAACTATAACTACCTGCTTGCGACTGCTCTTAGATTTTACTCACTTCCACCTGTTTCAAATCCTTCATCAACCCTCAAATATTGCGGATATTCTTCTGCAAATCCTTGCTTTTATTCAGAACATAAGTGCAACATTGCTGAACCTTCAAAATCCGACAGACTTCACCCTCTTTTGCGAGCAACAATTCTAGCACAAGACAATTTTGCAAAACCATTGATCTTATCACTACCATCTCTGTATTTATCAACAATGTATTTGATGTGCTATTACCTAACTTATCCACTATCATAGACAGCTTTTTAATTTTCAGATCACATAAAATCACTCTCACTGATGGAACCAATGCACCAAAAATATCTCCCACTATTTCTGAGACACTAGCTCCTCACTTAGGCCCATATTTATATTTTTTTAGTGCCGCATTTGCATAATTTGTTTACGCGAAAGCGGCGCAAACTTACAAAGTATAATTGTATTTTGTAACTTTGCACCCCTTTTGCGTAAAAAAATGACACAAATATGATGCTAAAAAAGTATAAATATGGGCCTTAGTTCTATGTTTCATCTCTCAAACAGGATTTCAAGATGTTCCACGTGATAGATGTTTGGAAATACTTAAGCTAGAAAACAGGTACTGTGCCATCCTTTCAGCAATTTAAAATATGCATACTGTCCACAGATATAATACACTCCAAGGACTAAAGGATCCTTTCCATCCAAAAATACCTTTTTCCTCTGACATTGGAAACATGCTCACAATTACTTTTCCCTATGAACAACAGATCTATATAACTCTTATCAATATGTATGCACATCTTCCCTTTGTGCTGCCAGTCTAAAGTTAAAGCTGGTAAGTTCCCTTGCACTTGAAGTTCTATTTCCTCCTTCTTTCATTGCTGCTGTGACCTAGATCCTTATCGTAATTCCTTCTTTGATCCTCAACTAAATTCAAGAATTTCTTCTCGATCCTGGTCATTGACCGAGTCAAACTAAGTCTATGTGCATATGCAGTATCTAATGGTTTCAGTGGAAAGAAATATTTCCCCGTTTGTTCTGCTCCTTTAAAATAAGCATTCTTATTCAGATGCTTTAACAAAGGAACTTCTGGCAACACAAGATTATAATTTGAGAAATAATATAGAAAACTTCCCTCAAAGTAAAATATGCTTACCAACAGACTGCAAGAAATTCCTAAGGTTAAGGAGATATGATGATATGTGATACCTTTTGACATAGAAGCAGGTAACTGTGTGCAAGCATAACAATCCCTTGTGTTCATCTCATCAATGTACTCATATCACAATTTAAAATATACATTTGCTGAATAATCTCCTCTAGACTCATCCAAGTGTAGTGCCTTCTCATCCAACACATAGTTATTATGGTCTTGACGATGAATTGTTTGCGGGGTAACCCCAGAGGATAGCTTCTCTTCAGGATGTGTAGGGGAAAATGTTCTTATTAGAAATACTACTAATACTATTAGAAAAATAAGTGATAAGGCACCTAACTTATCTACATCTATTTTTCTTATTTGGATCCACTGCGCCTTTTGAATCAGATCTTTTTCTTTTCAAATATATATAGCAGCAACAGCAAGTATTGCATTGTTGATTTCAAATGTACTAAGTTCATTTAGCAGCAAGGTATAAATCATGGATACTCAACGTACGGCCCGCGGGCCTCATGCAGCCCCTCTGACCTTTACCTGCTGCCCCTTGGGCAACAGGAGCACTTGGCAGCTGTTTGCTTGACTCCGCATTAGCAATACAAATATTAAATAAACACACAATCATTAATTTCAAACTTATTTGGTGTTAAAGAAAAGAAGTGACTAGGGACTCCTGCACTTAACTTTAGAAACGCCTTCATTTTTCAAGACATCTTGCTGCACAAATGTAAAACTAAGAAAGTCTCTTCAAAATTAAAAAAGTGTATTTAGTTAACATTCAGAACATTTTTGCCTTAGTACAATTTATTTTATCAGTGCATTGAGATGTATTCATTTAAAGATGATAGTTTTCATACATACATTTGGAAACATAAGTTCTTTCCTCTACCCTGAGAACACCATCAATAGTAAATTAAAGAGGCAGGCCACTTGGCATGTGCACTTTATGGGTGGCCTAGGTTCCTATCATACATAAACAACATTATAGTTTAATAAATCAAACATAGAATCAGGTTTTGTGCAGCGCACACCATGAATCATGTATTTCGAGGTCATCTTAAATGTGATAATGTAGAAAAAGGAGGGAAAGTGAGACTAAACAATTGCCTAGGATCACACAATTTGGAAAAGTGTGTAAGCGGGATTAATTCAAGGTTTTCTGGTTTCCCATTGTTTTTTTTCAGCCACTAGTTGTATATCATTTGCTTCTCTTACACCTGCCTTGCTACCAATCGCCCCAGCTACCCCACCTGACTGCCACTGCCCTGACATCAATGCGGCCCCCAGACACGTCAAAGACCAAACTATTTGGCCCCTGGGAAAATGTTTGCGAGTACCCATGGTATAAATCTTTGTGAGTCTTCCTTAGCCCTATTTCATT
Source organism: Pleurodeles waltl (assembly GCF_031143425.1). Classification (NCBI taxonomy): domain Eukaryota; kingdom Metazoa; phylum Chordata; class Amphibia; order Caudata; family Salamandridae; genus Pleurodeles; species Pleurodeles waltl. The sequence continues at coordinate 1,788,152 of NC_090437.1, read as the reverse complement.
TTCTTTTAAATGACAACCTTTATTCTCCTACTCAGGCCCAGGTAGTCTAATCAGTTCCCTATCCCAGGCAATGTAAATGTCTTTAAATCCTACACAAACAAAACCCATTCATGACAATGAGAATTCGATGTGCAACAAAACCACTATGTTCAGTCCATAACAGTCCATCCAAACCACTATGTTGATCTCAAGATTCGCAGAACTCTTTATTTATGACTGTGTCATTTGCAAAGTAAGTCCACTCAGATGAGGAATACTTCTGACTAGGCACTCTTGTTCCCAGTTGTGACTTGTGAAAGACCCCCTTCTGTCTGACCAAGTACTGTTTCAGGCTCAGTTTGGTCCCTGACAGCTTGGCTGACTTGCCCCTGTTTTTTTTCCCGTATCACTGGCTCTCCTGGAACAGGCGTTGTTGTATCGAGGGGACACTCAACTCTGCAAGTATTGAAAGCGTGGATTCAGTTGGAAAGACCTCCATACTTTTCAGCAGTTGTGATATTCAGGATCACTTGTTATGGCCCACGTCAATGAGGCTCCAGAAACATTTTTCTGACGTTTTTCTTCACCAAGACCCAATGGCCAGGATTTGGGTCATGGCACTGCTCTTGATTTGGAGAAGTTGTAGCTGCTTCAACCTGATGAGACCCAGAAGGCACCTTGTCAGCTAGTCTTTTGCAATAGTCTAGGACCATGTCACTAGTAATGTTCACAGGTGCATTCGCAGGAATCACTGGCAGTCTCATCACCTTCCCCATTATGATCTCATGGGGGAACAGACCAGTCTTTCAATCGAGTACACTCCAAAGACTCATCAACACAAGATGTTAAGCATCAGGCCATTTTATTGATGCTGAAGCACACACTTTTGCAATCTGGATTTCAGCATACCATTCACCTGCTCCATGAGACCAGAAGCCTCTGGTCTATAGCTACAATGCAATTGCTGTCCCATCTGCAGTGCTGCACACAACAATTTTAGAACCTCATTATTAAAATGAGTTCCTCAATCTGATTCCGAAAGAGGTTGGTATACCAAATCTGGGGATGATTTCCCTCAATAATAGTTGAGGCAGAGTAAGGCTATCACTTCACCTAGTTGGGTACGCTTCGACCCATCGGGAAAAGATGCATACAATGACAAAAACATACCATAATCTATTACACACAGGCATCTCAAGGAAATCCATCTGAATTTTGTTAAAAGTCCCTCCTGACCTTCCTATGTGACCCAGTGTAGGAGGCTGGCCTGGTTTGTAGTGGGTACCTTGGGTACTTACACCGTATACCAGCTCCAGTTATCCCTTATTAGTGAAGTAGTAGTGTTCTAGCAGCTTAGGCTTATAGAGGTGGCTATAGCAGAGCAGCTTAGGCTGCACTGGTAGACATGCAGAGCTCATGCAATACCACTTATAGTTACACAGTAATTATACACAAGTAAAGACAATACTCAGTGTTACCAAAAATAAAGGTATTTATTTGGGTGACACAGTACCAAAAACATCTTAGAGGCAATACTCCTTCTGGAGGTAAGTATTATACTCAATATATACACTGGACACCAAAATAAGGCAAGTAATTAGATATAGGATAGTGCAAACAATAGGAAATGCTCTAGAATGCATTGGGAGAAAATAGGTCTAGGGGCAACACAAACCATATAATAAGAAAGTGGAATGCAAATCATGAATTCCCCCCTAGACAAGGGTAGTGTGTGGAGAATCGCTGGTAGAGTAAGAATACAGTAAAGGTAAGTAAATTACCCCACCCCAGAGCCCAGAAAAGCAGGAGTAAAGTACTGGAAGTTTCCTTAGGACACACTACACCTTGTGATCTGGATTATTGCAGTAACCAACCAAGTCTGCAAACAACAACTGCTGGATTCCTGGACCTGAAGACTTGCAAAAGAAGAGGACCAAATCCAGAAGTCGAAAGAAGTTCCAGGAAGGACAGGAGCCCCTGCCAACCCAGAAGAGGGTGAAAAATAAGAGTCCCTGGTTGGGGGAAGACTGCAGGAATGCACCCTAGGAAGACGTCAGCGGGTTCCTGCATGATGCAAAAGATGTCACACGACGTGAAAACGGATGCAGATGTGATTTCATGTTGGAAGTCACCAACAAGCCTTGGTTACGACAAGTGTGCGTTTTTCCTCAAAATGGCGCTGGCTCGACCAGGGGGAGACCTGTGAGGAGGAAGAGGGGGGTCTCAGCACTTTAGAGAGCCCTCAGGATTCCAGACAGCACCCACGGGAGACCCAGGACATGGGTTCAAAGAAGGTGCAAAACGCGGTTGGTGCAGCACTGTAGAGAAGGGTCCCACGCCGCTGGAGGTCAACTCAGTGAGTTGAGCTTCACTGGATAGAGTGCTGGGGACCTGGGACAAACTGTGCACAAAGGAATTTTGCAAATAGTGCACAGAGGCCTCAGGAGGTGAAGCAGACGCATTGCACAGGGGTACTGTCGCTCTCAGGGAAGACAAGGTTTTACCTCCTCCAAATTGCGTCAGCAGGACCTCAGGACAGTCTGTGTCGATGGGGCCCACCCTCTGTGTTTCTAGGAGCACGCTCGTCACTGTGAGAGGAGTCAAGGAGTACCGGTCATCGACTTGGAAGGTGCCTGCTTGAGCAAGGGAGTGACTCCGCCACCCCACCAGAGATTTCTCAGGTCCTTCTGGTGCAGGATGAAGACAGGGAGTCCTCAGAGCGTACACACCATTGCTGACTGGAGCAGAAGTTGCAGAAGAAAAGTATCCCTTGTGGATACTTTGTTGCTGTTACAGCGGTTCCTGGAGCAGGCTGCGGTTGATCTGAGGTCAGAGGATGAAGTAGTAGTTGCATAGGATTCCTGCTGCAAACTTGCAAGTAGAATCTGAAGAGAACCCACAGGAGAGACCTTAATTAGCCCTGAGAGGAGGATTGGCTACCTTATCCAGTATGGACCTATCAGGAGGGGTCTCTGACGTCACCTGCTGGCACTGGTCACTCAGAGCCCTCCAGAGTGCCCCCACAACTTGCAAAGCAAGATGGCTGAAGTCTGGGACACACTGTAGGAGCTCTGGGCACCACCCCGAGGGTGGTGATGGACAGGGGAGTGGTCACTCCCCTATCCTTTGTCCAGTTTGGCACCAGAGCATGGAACAAGGGGTCCCTGAACCGGTGTAGACTGGCTTATGCAAGAAGGGCACCATCTGTGCCCTTCAAAGCATTTCCAGAGGCTGGGGGAGGCTACTCCTCCCCAGCCTGTAACACCTATTTCCAAAGGGAGAGGGTGTAACACACTCCTCCCGATGGAAATGCTTTGTTCTGCCTTCCTGGGACTGAGCAGCTCAGACCCCAGGAGGGCATAATCCTGTCTGTGAGGTGGCAGCAGCTGTAGCTGCAGTGTCAGCCTCCGAGAGCTGGTTTGGCAGTACTGTGGGTCCATAGTGGAGCCCCCAGGATGCATGGAATTGGCTCCCCAATGCCAGATTTGAAACCGGGGGACAATTCTATGATCTTAGACACCTTACATGGCCATATTCAAAGTTACCATTGTGAAGCTACATATAGGTATTGACCTATATGTAGTGCACACGTGTAATGGCGTCCCCACACTCACAAAGTCCTGGAAAATGGCCCTGAACTATGTGACAACACCTTTGCTAATGCAAGGGTGCCCTCACACTTAGTAACTTTACACCTGACCATCAGCAAATGAAGGTTAGACATATAGGTGACTTATAAGTTATTTAAATGCAGTGAAAATGGCTGTGAAATAGTATGTGCACTATTTCACGCAGGCTGCAATGGCAGGCCTGTGGAAGGGTTTGTCTGAGCTCCTTATGGGTGGCAAAAGAAATGCTGCAGCCCATAAGGATCTCCTGGAACCCCAATGTCCTGGGTACCTAGGTACCATATACTACAGACTTATAGGGATGGTCCAGTGTGCCAACTGAAATTGGTATATGAAGTCACTAGCCTACAGTGACAAATTTAAAAGCAGATAGGGCATAGGCACTGAGGTTCTGGTTAGCAGAGCCTCAATGACACAGTCAAACACTACTGACAATACACACATTGGGCCACAGACTATGAGCACTGGGGTCCTGGCTAGCAGGATCCCAGTGAGACAGGCAAAACACACTGACATATAGGTTTTTATCTATGAACACTGGGGTCCTGGCTAGCAGGATCCCAGTGACACAGTAAAAACACACTGACAGACACTCACAAACAGGCCAAAGAGGGGGATAACCATGCTAGAAAGAGGCTACTTTCTCTCTCTATTGTGTCCCGGTGTGACAGCAGTTCTCTTTCCTATATTATTCTGTTTGCCCACAAGAACTTCAGCTATCAATCTAAATCTTGGATTGAACCAAGTCTGCCTAAACAGCCTCATCACAGCGTGCCAATGAACATGGGCTAGACCTTCGAAATACCCAACCATAGGTGGGAACAGGCTATTTGGCTACATTGATCATCCATCACTTGCAACCCAGATAGCACCATCTCCTTTAACACAACCTGCTCTGACCCAACTCTGCTGTTCTTCCTCAGACACTTCCTCTTGAAGTCTTTTCAGTTCATCCCAAGTGAACTCACCATTAAATGTACAAACAGTGTAAGCACAAAATTTGACAATCGCCTCTGCATATCGATTGCCAGAGTCACATGATCATCTCCAGAATGATGTGCAGGACACTTAACCACTACAACTTGGCAATTGTAATGCATCAAGGAGGTTTCTTACTAGTTTGCCATTTCAGACTGGAGATCCAGAAGGCGTCATAAATCCCCTCTGAGATGACAGTTGTCCAAAATCATGGGCAACAGCAAGGCCATACTGACTGTCAGTAAATATTGTCAGTTTCAATTAATCAGGCACACAACATGCCTTAGTAAGAGCAATCAGTTCAGGAACTTGAGCTGAGACCATAACTTGAAGCCAGAAATCGTCAACCACTCAAGAAAGAATACATACAGCATATGCTGAACTCAGACTTCCAACATTATCTTTCAAACATGAATCATCAACATAAAGGACATACTCAGATTTAGTCAATGGTTCATCTTGTATGTCTGGTCTCAGGGTGATGCATAGTTCAGTAAAATCTAGACAATCATGGTCCCATTCACAATCTTCAACATTTTACTGATTCAGTGCTAGCAACAGAACCACAGGATTCAAAACAGTGTTTAATCATCACATTATCTGTAGTTAACACTCTCTGCTTGTATTTAGTAATCAGCTGTTACTGAGGTATTGCATCCTGGTTCTGGTTATCAAAAGCTCAACTGAATGGGGTAAGTATACAGTTAGTGGGTGACCCATAACATTCTCATACCTCTCAATGCTTCTATTAACTGCAGCTACGAATTTGAGGAAGCCAGGTAAAGCAGGAGCAACAGGATCTAATGCGGCTGACAAATATGCCACTGGTCTCTTTCTATGCATTTGAGTCAGCACTGAGTATGCACAGCCCTCCCTTTCACTGCATGAGAGTGCAAACAATTTATTATAATCCGGCATCACTAGAGCTGGGGCACGACAGAGACATTCTCTCAGTTCTAGAAACGTGATAAGGCAATCGTCAACCTCTGGTACCAGATCAGACATATCCTTGTGTGTTAGCCTCTGTAAAGGCTTAGCCACCATGGGGAAGTTGGGTATCTACTGTCTACAGTACACCACATTCCCAAAACATCCTGACTTCTCTCTGTGTAGTGGGGGGACTCATTTTCATTATAACTGAGATTCTCTCTTGTGACACCTTTCTCACTAATTTTTCACTATGATGTCCAAGATATTGGACTTCTTTTTGACAGTATTGTAACTTTCATGGGGATACTTTATGTCCATTCTGTGTTAGGTGGTTCATTAATGTAATGGTATCTTGCTAGCAAGCTTCTTGAGAATTCAATGCTACCATCAGGCCGTCAATATCCTGGATCAGGACTAAATTACAAGGCCTGACCAAAGATTTTAGATTTTTATTTAGACTCTGATTAAAGATCAATGGTGATTCAATATACCCTTGTTAGACACAACACAATGTTAAGAACCTGCATCAAAGCCAAAATGCAAAAAGGAATAGACTGTCCTTATGAAACAGTATGAAAAAGAAGGCCTGAAACAAGTCAATGACATTGAACCACCAAGCCTAACATGGAATCTGAAACAATATTACAGCTGGATTGGGTACCACGGGGCAACAAGGAAGAACAAGGTTACTTATTTTTCTAAAATCTTCTACAATTCTGTATTTCTCACTTGGTTGCTGGTGACCCATAATAGGAGAGTTACAAGGACTTCCCATATCTCCTTCAGAATTCCCTGCTATAACATGGACTCAATTACAGGAGTTATTTCATAAATCGTTTTGAATGTCAAGTGATATTGTGGCTTTCTCAGAGTTCACCATTAGGTTTAACAGTGATTCTACACTGAAGAAGAGCTGACGTATTTGTTCCCAAAGATTACAAAAGAAGTGAATAAAATACATCAGAAATTGGCAGAGCTAGCAGAGAAACATGACATCGAGATTGAGAAAACGAAGCATTTGAAACACAGTTACAGGTTAAATTTTGAGGTGAAGGATTTTGAACACAGAGATCAGCAGGAATGAAGGCTCACTTTAAAGAATTTCTGCAGAGTGCTCAGATCTGGGGAGCATTAGAGAAGTGGGAAGGCAGATGGGCATAGAAGAAGGATAAGCGAAAGCGAGATTTGCAAGAGGGGTCTGAAGATGTTCAGAAAGAAAGGGAATCAGTAAAGATGCTTCCAATGAGAGAGATTTCAGGGGGGCAGTTTGTTCATGTTCCATGGCACAGGAGTGATATATTGTCATTCACAAATGATTACCCAAAACTGAGAGAGAAACCGGTCAAGTGGTATCAGCAGACAGACAGGTTTGTGAAACTTTCCAAATGTCTGTGGGAAGACCTAAACTCATTGTTGGAGATAGTGGTCCCAGCCGACTTATGCGTTGGGTGTAAGAGGGCAGTGGATTGACCAACAAGTGAACTAGAAAGGGATAGAGTAACGGGTGCAGCTTCACCTGAGATGATGAAACATTACTACAAGGTGATTGAGTTCCTGAAGACAAGAATTTCTCCCAAAAATATTGACGGTTCAAGAGTTTAAAGAGTCAATACATGCTTACTATGAAAGATTGTTAAAGGCGTTTATAGAGTACAGTAGTAAGGAAGCAATTGAGCCGAAAGACATGTTGCATTTTGTGTTCAGGTTCATCGAAGGTTTGAGACAGGAAGTAGGACAGATGATTAAGAGTCATTTGATGGCAGGCAAAGCCGATTGATGAAATATTGCAGTATGCAAAATACTGTAGTGATGAGACTGAATTGAAGCAGAAAAAGCTGAAGGAGAAAGCAATGGTGATGCACATAAAGGCAGCTCAGATAGGAGTGCAGGGAGCCGTATTACCACCTATGCCGCTGCAGCAGAGAACTATTATGTTCCAGCCTCAAATGAGAGGTAGAGGTCGTGGAGTTGAAATGATGCGTGGTCGGGTGTTGGGTACTGTAGTGGTTCAGAATGACATGCAGGGGATGAATTTTTTTTTACCCGTGTCATTTGTGCGGAAACGTGGGACACTGGAAGCGGAGTGTCCGTTGATGGCACAGGATGGTGTAGTTCAGCAGGGTGGTGATGTCAGTACATTTCAAACTGTGAAAGTCCCAAGAATGAAAGGATTTATTCCTAATGTTCAGAATCGAATGCAGAATTTCCAACCCGTGAAACAAATGCAAGTGCCACGTGCACAATTAACACAGTTGCAACCAATGCAGCAGCAGGTTCCCATGGTACCTAGGCAGCAAATACGGATACCTCAAGCTCCGATGGAGCAGCAACAAGTGATGCTTACTCAGCAGTTCACAGGTCAGAAGCAAGAAAGAAGTAATGACACAGTACACCAATTTCCATTTTATAGTGAGGATGGAATAAACGAAGAATGGATGAGTGACAGTTCGGATGAAGGACTGTGTGTGCTTGCAGCGTCCTTAGCGGTAGATCAGAGAGGACCTTTTCTGAAGGGAAAGGTAATGCGTTACAAGGTCTCATTTTTGGTGGACATAGGAGCTACACGCTCTACAGTGAGAAGTGTGGAAGTTCCGAATTTACCTCTTTCAGGCAGAACAGTTCACATTGTGGAAGTGGAGAATAGACAGTTGACAAACCCAATCACAGAACCAGGGCAGGTTGAGATCGGCAATTACCAAGGATTACATAGATTTGTAGTATGTGATTCGAGTCCATTATCCTTACTGGGAAGAGATTTACTGTGTAAGACAAAATGCTCCATTAATTGTTCAGACACTGGAATAGAAGTACAAACTAATAGCAATGATGAAGAAGAATAGGTGACTGAAATGGTGATTAACAATGATAGTGAGGAATACCCATTGATTGAATTTTTCCCAATGTTTACTGTGAGAGAATTGCATGCAGACATACAGGGAATGGTGGAAGAAGAAGTCTGGGACCTGACAGGTAAAGAAGTAGGTCTGATTAAGGGAGCGGAGATGATTCAGATTACTTTGAAGCCAAATGCAGTATTTCCAAAACCTCCACAGTATAACATGCCACAAGATGTTCTGATGAAAGTAGCATAAATATTTGGAGATTTTCTAAAACAAGGAGTTTTGAAGGAAGTGTTAAGCAGTCTATGTAATTCACCAATAATGGGTTTAAAGAAGCCGTGTGGTAAAGTGCGTGTTGTGCAGGACTTGCGAAAAGTGAACAATTTAGTGGTCAAGTGTTGTCCAGTGGTGCCAAATCCATCAGTGATACTGTTTCAGATTCCTTACGATGCAGAGTGGTTCACAGTGGTTGACGTGTCACAAGCTTTCTTTTCCGTGCCTCTTCATGGGGATAGTCAGTTTCTTTTTAGTTTCAAGTTCCTAGGCAGAGTCTACAGCTGGTGCAGGCTTCCACAAGAGTATAAGAGGTCACCATCATGGTTTAATCAGATCTTAAAAAAGAATCTGGAGTCATTGGAATTACCAAACCAATCGACTCTAGTGCAATACATTGATGATTTGCTGATTTCATCCAGAGCAAGGGACGAGTTTAAGTAAGACTCGATTGCCCTGTTGAATCATTTGTGTAATTTTGGACAAAAGGTGTCACCTGTAAAATTTCAGTAGTGTCAGAAATCAGTGAAATACCTGGGACATCAGATTGAAAAGGGATTAAGGAAAATCTCCAGAGAAAGAATTACCATGATACTGCAGAGAAGTCCTCCTACCTCTCAGAAAGATGTCAGAATGTATTTGGGAATGGTGGGGTACTGTAGGCAGTGGATCCCAAACTTTGCTGAGATTGCCAAACCATTGCAGCAGTTAACACACAAAGACCCTCATTATGACATTGGCGGTAAAAGCCACTTACCGCCGTGCAGAAGACTGCCACCACACCGCCGCGGCTGCGGAATTCCACCACAGCTATTATGACCCACAGTTCGGAATCCGCCAAAAGTCAGACACCCACACAAGTCCGCCACACCAAAGGTCGGTGATAAACTGGCGAAAAAAAAACATCCACCATCACGCCAACAGAAATACGCCCACACTATCACGACACATGAATCCACGCAGCGGTCTTTCAACCATGGTATTCCATTGGCGGTACACACCGCTGCGCTCAAAATACACACACTCTTACAAAACACTGCCACATTGGACAATTCCAAATACACACAACTGATACACATACACACACCACTCCCACACACTCAATACACTATAAAACACACACCCACATCACCCACAAACCCTTACGACAACAAATCATCATCATTATTAGCTTTATTTCGGTAAACATAAATACCATAAAAGCACATCACACTTAACAGTTTTGTGGTTTAGCAAGACAACAAGCTATGTAAAAGAGATTTTCGAACATAAAAGATTGAGCTGCATGAAAAATGTTAGGCATAAGCATTATTCCTACTGGAAATTCATACCATATTATAAAGTCGTATAAAAATGCATAGTGGGTATTAAGAGTCAAATACAAACCTAGTCAAACATATCAAGTAAAATAAGAAATTTCTGTTTAAAAATATAACAATATCTGAGCATAAAAAAGAAAAAAATACATCTAGACAATGTAAAGTGATAAGTGCATACAAAAATGGGTTCATCAATGGCCACTCCCCACATCCATTGTTAACTTTTCCTCTATTTTTTTGAGCGTATTCAGTCTATTATGCCAGATGGAATCTAGATATTTTGCCAGGCAGCAAGCCACTAAAACAGATGAGTCAGATTTAAAAATTCGAAAAAGCCAGTGAACAGTTTTTAAAACCCATTTTCCTACATAAAGGAATAATCCAACGGACTCTCTGTTTGTGGTATGCGGGGCATTGGAAAAGGATGTGGGTTATAGATTCTTCTCTGGCACAGCCCATCGGGCACATCTTAGAAGTGCAACTAGTGTTAGACCATTTATATGTAAGAGTACGCAGAGGAAGAGAGCCTATCCTGAATCTAATATACAATGCACGTGCATGTGGAGAAGAAACTATGTCTATATATTGCACAGATTCATAGTGGCATTTGAATTGTAGGAAGTTGCCCGTCATGGAGGATGGCGAGACAGCAGACAATTGTGAAAGTTGGACATAGAGCCAAAATGCATCCTTCAATGTCTGTGTTGCATTTTTTGGGATAGATAGCGGGTCCTTCCAATAAGACCCCAAACCAAGTAGTGAGAAGGTCCGTTCTACGTATACACACCACTTGATTTTTGGACTGGTGTTGTTGGCCATCAAATTGACTAGCCCACATCTGTAAGGAGCAAGAGAGTCTAGTGACCATAGGCGAATCCAATACAACAAAGGCCTGAGTGCGGCGATCTGGCTGATGGGGGGCAGGTTTAAATCCATTTGAATAGGGAGCATTGGAGTGCTGGAAGGAACTCTTAGCAACGACCTTTAGAAGAAGTTTTCCACCTTTGTCAGATCGTCTAAATTACAGTGGCCCCACAGTTCGGCTCCATAAATGGCCCCCCCTCTTGCTTGTGATTTGTAAATTTCGACAGCGGGCGTCATGGCAAAGCTAGGAGATCTAGCTGCGAATCTTACAATGCCACTCGCCCGTTGTTTCAGTCGGAGGGTGGCCTTCCGGATATGACAGTGCCACTTATGCAAGTCTTCTAATTTCAGGCCTAGGTAGTCAAAGTCGCTAACTCTTTCCAGCGTGGCACCCTCTAAATAGATGGGTCATCGCATCCTGCCTTTTTTATCCCCAAACACCATACACTTGGTTTTTAGTCCATTAATTTCTAGGCCATGGTCATTACAGAAATCCATGAACCTCGAGAGCAGGGTTGAAAGACCTGTAGCTGTTTGGGATATCAGCAAGGTGTCATCGGCAAATAGGAGGCAGGGGATCTTCTGCCCTCCTAGTTTGGGGGCATCATTGGAACACTCCATAAGATAAGGAATACATGCGTTTATGAAAAGGAGAAATAAGGTGGGGGCAAGCACACAGCCTTGTCTTACGCCGCGAGCGGTAGGAAATTATTCCGTTAATTCACCTTGATGACCCCGTCTGATTCTTCCATAATTGCCAGTATAGAGATCTCTGGTAATATTTAGAATAGAGCAAGGAACTCCTGTTTTAGACAAGACCTCCCACAGTTTGTGTCTGGTAATAAATCAAAGGCTGATTTTAGGTCAACGAATGCTACATATAGACAACAAATCACAAACGAAAGCCAGAGAGAGACACCACCATCAACAACACTAGCATCCACAGGCACACAATACCATCACCCACATAACTTCCACGCACCTCACACAACACCCCACTACATATCAGCACACTTATCAACACACACACCACTGCACACATCACCTACACCACCCCATGGCACGGCGAAGACACCCCAGGTTCTCGGAGGAGGAGCTCAGGGTCATGTTGGAGGAAATCGTCCGGGTGGAGCCACAGCTATTCGGATCACAGGTGCAGCACACCTCCAAAGCTAGGAAGATGGAGCTATGGCAAAGAATAGTGGACAGGGTAAACGCAGTGCGACAACACCCAAGAAATCTGGAGGACATCAGGAAGAGGTGGAACGACCTACGGGGGAAGGTGCGTTCCGTGGTCTCCAGACACCACCTAGCGGTTCAGAGGACTGGCGGAGGACCCCCATCTCCTCCCCAACAACATGGGAGGAGCAGGTCTTGGCAATTCTGCATCCTGAGGGCCTCACAGGAGTAGGTGGAGGAATGGACTCTGGTAAGTCAAACCTTTAACTACTTCATCCCCCACCCACCTGCATGCTATCACCTACCCCCACCCTCGCCCTCACCCCCATCACTCCTACTCCTCACAAATGTCCCACTATCTCAAACCACACATCACAACACCAGGCCCTGCATGCAACACCAATGCATGGACACCCATCACTAAAGCATGCCCACTGCACATACCCATACACCCCCCTAAACCACAATCACACAAGGTCCCACACAGGAATGCTAGCACTGGGGTACACTGTCACCCACCCATTGCACACCTTGACACACACAGATGCAATAATCATGCCTTTATACCTCTGCAGGACCCCTACCCAACGTCACTGGACAGGAGTGTCCACAAATGTCCACACCACCAACAGAAGAGGCCCACAGTTATGACAGCACCTCTGTCCAACTGGATCTAGATGACCAGCCCGGCCCATCGGGGACCTCGGGACAGTCGGTTCCCCTGACACAGTCACAGGCCACCACAGAGCTTCCCCCCTCTGGAAACACCAGCACAGCACCCACCCAGCGGGCCCATACCTCCGTCCCCAGGACACGTTAATCAGAAGTGTGTCCACCACTACAGGGAACCCAGGCTAACCCACCACCCCAACAACAAAAGAGACCTGGGGGCAGTGGTAGTGGGCACACGGTCCAGGGGACAGAGGCCCAGGAACACAGGGGAACTGGGAGGGCTGCTGTGCGACAGGGGGCGGACAGGCCCAGGGAGCCCACTCTCCATGAGGCCCTCTCCTCCATCATGGGAGCATACCACCATTCCCAGGAGACGATGGCAACGGTACTGGCCAAGTTTCAGGAGACCCAGCGCCTGCAGGAGGAACAGCATATGGGCTTCCGGGAGGAACTCAGAACCATCAACTCCACCCTGGGCACCATCGTAGGGGTGCTGAAGGAAGTACTCAACACCAGGAGGGACACTGTGGCACTACAAGGGGCCCCTGACAATAGCCTGGACGATGAACTGCCCACCACCTTACCGGCGCGAGTGGACAGGAGGCACTGCCACAGGACCACCACACCAGCACCCCACCCCCTGCAGAGGGAGAACCACCTCACAAACGATCCCTGAGATCCAGGAACAAGACAGCGAACAATGCCAAGACCCCCGCCAAGAAATGAGACCACCCTGATTGTCATCCTACTGTCCCACTTTGTCACCCTGTCCATCCTTAAACTGCCCCAGCTCCACTTCCTATGCCCATTTGGGCAATGCACCTCTGAGACTAATAGACTGGACTCTGCCATGGACATTCCTCCGCCATCACCCCTCACCATTTTGCTACCCCCTCCAATTTTGAGCACTAAAATAAACACCCTTAAAGCACAAAACAATCTGAAGTCTGTCTGTGACTTCGGAATACTGTATTAGCAATAACTGTTGCAAAAAGCTCTTTCATTTGTAATGTCAACATACCTATGTCACACAGCTGTAGTCCATGAGGAATCAAAGCAGATGTTACACTGTGGGACCCACATCTGTGAAATCGTAAGGGAAAGTGACAACTCAGTGACCATACACTGGGTGAAAAAGACAGACAGTAGAGAGGTAGTAGTGTTTAAGTACATGTAGTAGCCAGGTTTGTATTCTTACCTGTGTCTCATTGGAAATATTGCTGGATCACTGAGTCCCTGTTGTCCATGTCTTCTTCCTCTGCTTCCTCGTCTTCACTGTCCACAGGCTAGACTGCTGCACCAACACCGCCATCTGGACCATACTCCTGCAGAAAGGGCACCTTCTTTGGTGAGTAGAATAGGGATCCACCTGTCATATGGAGGCACCTGAACCTCGCCTTCAGGAGGCCGAAGGTGCGTTCGATCACCCTCCTAGTTCGCCCATGTGCCTCATTGTAGCGTTCCTCTGCCCTTGTCCTGGGATTCCTCACTGGGGTCAGTAGCCATGACAGGTTGGGGTAACCAGAGTCACCTGCAAATGGTGAGGGACAACTGTTAGACACACACTAACCTGAAGGGATATCCCCAGACCTAGACAACCATTACCACTGACTAGCTTCCAGGTGCTCACCTAATAGCCACACACGGTGCCTCTGGAGTTGACCCATCACATAAGGGATGCTGCTATTCCGCAGGATGTAAGCGTCATGCACTGAGCCAGGGAACATGGCATTCACATGGGAGATGTACTGGTCTGCCAAACATACCATCTGAACATTCATCAAATGATAACTCTTCCGGTTTCTGTACACCTGTTCACTCCTGTGGGGGGGGACCAAAGCCACATGTGTCCCATCAATGGCACCTATGATGTTGGGGATATGTCCCAGGGCATAGAAATCACCTTTCACTGTAGGAAAATCCTCAACCTGAGGGAAAACGATGTAGCTCCGCATGTGTTTCAGCAGGGCAGAAAACACTCTTGACAACACATTGGAAAACATAGGCTGGGACATCCCTGATGCTATGGCCACTGTTGTTTGAAATGACCCACTTGCAAGGAAATGGAGCAATGACAGCACCTGCACTTGAGGGGGGATTCCTGTGGGATGGCGGATAGCTGACATCAGGTCTGGCTCCAGCTGGGTACACAGTTCCTGGATTGTGGCACGGTCAAGCCTGTATGTGATTATCACGTGTCTTTCCTACGTTGTCGACAGGTCCACCAGCGGTCTGTACACCGGTGTATGCCGCCATCTCCTCACATGTCCCAGCGGACGGTGCCTCTGAAGGACAACAGCGAGCACAGAGTCAAACAACTCAGAGGTACTTACCCACAGCTTACACAGAACACCATTCATACACAAAAAGTGGCCTGTATGTGTGTTGAGTCTAGGCCTAGGTATGTGTGACGCAGTTGAAAATGAAGCCATGTGTGCTCATGAAATGGCGGCTGCCTGACCTGTAAAGTGGGACAATGGGATGTGAGGTAACTGCGCTGGCTTTGTACACCGTCGCGGTAGGCGGTCGATGACCGCCGCGCAATGCTGCATTGGTTAACATTGGACCCTATGGGTCCCAGGAGCCAATGACGATGTACGCCGGTGGTGACGGTACGCACCGGCACGGACGTGACCGCCATTTTCTATCTGTTCAATCACTCTATACCTGATCTTCGATAGGAGAGGACCTACACTGCAAGTGCTGCTGTGACCTTGGTCTGGAAGAGACAATGGCTCGAGTGTCTGGGGAAAGGGCCCCTGCCTTCACATCGGAGGAGTTGGAGAAACTCGTGGATGGGGTCCCCCCCAGTACACGCTACTCTACGGTCCTCCAGACAAACAGGTAAGTACACTGGGAGCATGCTGTATGGGCTATGCCTGTGTGGAGAGGGGTGGATGTAAGAAGGAAGGGGGGAGAGTGCGGCGTGCATGAAACGATGGTGAGTGTATGTGCCACATGGCAAGGGTAGGGATGGGGGCCAATCACTTTGATGGTGCAGTTGGTAATTACTTTCTCTTCCCCCTGTACAAATCATGTAGGTCAGCGCCCACCAGAAAAAATATATTGGGCGTGCCATCGCCAAGGACATCCAGACTCTGGGGGTCTACCACAGACGGAGCACCCACTGCCAGAAAAGATGGGAGGACATTCGCCGCTGGAGCAAGAAGCGGGCGGAGGCTCAGCTGGGGATGGCCTCCCAATGTGGGAGGGGTGCCCATCGCACCATGACCCCCATGATGATCAGGATCCTGGCGGTGGCGTACCCGGAGTTGGATGGGCGCTTGAGGGCATCACAGCAGCCACAAGGGGGTGAGTACACTCACATTCTGCTGACTTTACGCGCAATGTAGGGGTCTGGGTGGGGGAGGTTGGCTGTGGGTTTCCCTAGGCCAGGGCGAGTTCCGTAGGCAAGGTCCCTCCATAATGCAGGCCATGTGGCACCCCAGTCCACCTCTGTAGAGTGCCAAGTACACCTAGTCAGGCCCCTGTGTCATCTATGTGTGCAGATGTCATCCTTTGCCTTGTAGGCCATTTCCCAGGAATTGAATAGTGGAGCCCAAGAGCGCGGCGTAGTGCAGGGGGCTTCTGTGTCTGTCGTGTCCGCCAACAGTAGCGGTAATGCATGCACTCAACATGTCTTTCTTCTGTCGTCCCCCCCTTTTTGTGGTCTCCCTGTTCTTGTGTGCATTAGCATCACCAGGTGGAGGAGCAGTGGCACCGGAGCACGAGGGAGCTGCATCCCACATGGACTCGGAGTTCACCAGTGGGACGGAGGGCGAGGGGAGCTCCACGGCGGGGATAGGAGCTGACACCAGTGACACTGACTCGTCTTCTGATGGGAGCTCCCTTGTGGTGGTGGCAACATCTGTGCCCCCCCCATCTACAGGTACAGCCGCCACCCTTCCTTCCAGCACCGCCCTCCCAGCAGCCCCTCAGCCTTTGCCCCGTGCCCGCTCACCCGGGAGGGTGGGCATCACTTTCCCCCCAGGCACCTCAGGCCCTGCCCCAGTCAGCCCTGCTGCCCTCAGTGAGGAGGCCATTGACCTCCTCAGGTCCCTCACTGTTGGGCAGTCTACCATTTTGAATGCCATCCAGGGTGTAGAAAGGCAGTTGCAACAAACAAATGCATTCCTGGAGGGCATTCATTCTGGTCAGGCAGCCCTTCTGCGAGCTTTTCAGACTCTAGCCTCAGCACTGATGGCAGCCATTGTACCTGTGTCTAGCCTCCCCCCTCCAACTTCCTCCACCCTGACCCAATCCCCTGTACCTCAGCCTATCCCAAGCACACCTACAGACCAGCATGCACACATGTCAACACACAAGGGAAGCTCAGGCAAACATAAGCACCACACATCCCACAGGTACTCACGCAAGCATCACACACATGCAGACACACCAACATCCACTGCCTCCACTGTGTCCCCCTCCTCCTCGTCTCCCTCCTCCCTCCCTGTCTCGTCTACACTCCCACCTGCATGCACTACCTCTACAGCCGCTACGTCCCTCTCCAGCACACCCACCACCACACCCCGCTCACGTGCAGTCACCACCCCACTACCATTCACACATCCCCTGTGTCCTCTGCCAGTGTGTCTGTGACACCCCCTCCCAAGATACACAAACGCAGGCACACACCCACCCAACAGCCATCCACCTCCCGACAGCCTCCAGCGCATGCACCTTCACCCAAAGTCAGCAAACGAACACCTCCTACAACCACAACCTCTTCCTCCACTCCCAAACCCCCTCCAGCTACCCGTCCCAATGTCTCCAAAAAACTTTTCCTGTCCAACCATGACCTCTTTCCCACACCTCCCCGTCCGTCTCATAGGTCCTGAACTAGCATCTCAGCCACAACATCTCCGGGCCCAGTGGTGCCTGTAGTCACCTGAATCTGGAGTGCACCGGCCACCAGGGCAGCCAGTATGGCACGGAGCCACAGCACAGACAGTCCCCCACCTGTGAAGCATCAGAAGTTGGCCAGTGCCTGGCGGGAGAGGGGGAAGACTCCAGCCACCAAAGCCGCTCCCAGGGGTCCCGGTGGGAGTGTCTAGTCAGCTGTAACACCTTCCAAGGTGGGGAAGGGCCACAAGAAACCCGGCAAGTCTGGGAAGGGCAGCACGGCGGAGAAGACCGCCATCATCCCCGCTGCCCAGGAGGCCACCGCCAGCACAAGCCCAGCTACCCAGGAGGCCACCGCCAGCACCAGCCCAGCTGCCCAGGAGGCCACCGCCAGCACAAGCCCACCTGCCCAGGAGGCCACCCCCAGCACCAGCCCAGCTGCCCATGAGGCCACCACCAGCACAAGCCCACCTGCCCAGAAGGCCAGCACCAGCCCAGCTGCCCAGGAGGCCACCGCCAGCACAAGCCCAGCTGCCCAGGAGGCCACCGCCAGCACCAGCACAGCTGCCCAGGAGGCCACTGCCAGCACCAGCCCAGCTGCCCAGGAGGCCACTGCCAGCACAAGCCCAGCTGCCCAGGAGGCCACCGCCAGCACAAGCCCTGCTTAGCCATGACCGACCGCCTGCAAAAGCCCCGCTGGGCCATGAAGGACCGCCAGCAAAAGCCCCGCTGGGCCATGAAGGACCGACAGCAAAAGCCCGCTGGGCCATGAAGGACCGCCAGCACAAGCCCTGGTAGGCCATGAAGGACCGCCCGCAAAATCCCAGCTGGGCCATGAAGGATCGCCAGCAAAAGCCCCGCTGGGCCATGAAGGACCACCAGCAAAAGCCCTGCTGGGCCATGAAGGACCGCCAGCACAAGCCCCGCTGGGCCATGAAGGACCGCCAGCAGCTGAGTCCCTGCAATGGAGACCGCCCTCTCAAGCACCGCTGAACAGGGCACCGCTGCCTCAAGCACTGCTGAACAGGGCACCGCCGCCTCAAGCACCACTGAACAGGGCACCGCCGCCTCAAGCACAGCTGAACAGGGCACTGTCGCCTCAAGCACCGCTGAACAGGGCACCGCCGCCTCAAGCACCGCTGAACAGGGCACCGCCGTCTCAAGCACCGCTGAACAGGCCTCCGCAGTCTCAAGCACTGCTGAAAAGGGCACCGCCGTCTCAAGCACCGCTGAACAGGGCGCCGCCGACTCAAGCACCGCTGAACAGGGCACCGCCGCCTCAAGCACCGCTGAACAGGGCACCGCCGTCTCAAGCACCGCTGAACAGGGCACCGCCGCCTCAATCACCGCTGGCCCATGAGCGCCAAGGGCACTGACACTACTGAGTCCGTCACGGGCAGAATGAAGCACTCTGGGCACAAGGCCCCCTCCGGAACCAGTGGAGAGATTCATCCACTACCTCTGTCCTTAGCAGGATTAACCACTCTGGGACAAGGCCCCCTCCAGATCCAGTGGAGAGATACATTCACTACCTCTGTCCTTAGCAGGATGAAGCACTCTGGGCACAAGGCCCCCTCCAGAACCAGTGGAGAGATACATCTACTACCTCTGTCCTTAGCAGGATGAAGCACTCTGGGCAGAAGGC
Source organism: Pleurodeles waltl (assembly GCF_031143425.1). Lineage (NCBI taxonomy): Eukaryota > Metazoa > Chordata > Amphibia > Caudata > Salamandridae > Pleurodeles > Pleurodeles waltl. The sequence continues at coordinate 1,768,999 of NC_090437.1, read as the reverse complement.
CCCCTCCAGAACCAGTGGAGAGATACTTCCACTACCTCTGTCCTTGGCAGGATGAAGCACTCTGGGCACCATGTCCCCTCCAGAACCAGTGGAGAGATCCATCCATTACCTCTGTCCTTAGCAGGATGAAGCACTCTGGGCACAAGGCCCCCTCCAGAACCAGGAGAGACTGTTATCCACTTGAGAGACTGTGGCTTTTCACTCACCAGGATTGAACAGTGGGCAGACCACCCACTGTAGAGACTTGAGAGACTGTGGCTTTGCACTCCCCAGGATAAAGCAGTGGGCAAGCCACCCACTGTAGAGACTTGAGAGACTGTGGCTTTGCACTCCCCAGGATGGAACAGTGGGCAGACCACCCACTGTAGAGACTTGAGAGACTGTGGCTTTGCACTCCCCAGGATGGAACAGAGGGCAGACCACTCACTGTAGAGTCTTGAGAGACTGTGGCTTTGCACTCCCCAGGATTGAACAGTGGGCATGTGGCCCCCTCCTGGATTTGGCGTTGTGCAGTCAACCGGCTGAGGTGCCCCCCCTTCTCTCCCCCTGAGGTGCCTGTTTAGTTGCTGTCTGATGCCCCTGCAGTGTTCTCTCTGTCATGGTCGGGGATCTTGTGTGGGCCTCGCCCATACCGTGTGGGCCCATTGTTCCACGGACTTAATTGGAGCACTACCTGGACTACTATGCTTGGTATATATTTTGTAAATGGTATATATTTATATATTTTTGCCTACTTGATTTGAATATATTACAATGGTTACACTCATTTTCTATTGTCTTTGCATTCTTCCGGGGGGGCTGGGGGGTGTAACTGTGATGTATTAATATGCATTAGTGTGTGTGTTGTAGTGGGTGAGGGTGGGGGTGTTGCGTGTGTATGTCCCTGTTTTTTCCCTCCCCTGTGTCGTAGGTGCAGTACTCACCGTGGTCTTCGCCGCCGACGTTCGTGCTCCTGGTAGAGGAGCAGGAAGACTATCGCAGGTAGAATTTGGAGTTCCGGGTCCATGGTGTCCTCGTTCCTCGTGGGGTGTGCAGAGGTGAGCGTTTTCCCTTTGAAATTCCTGTTTCCGCCGTGTTTTTATCCGTGATGAATCCGCCCCGGAAAAGGTGGCGGATTGGCCTGTCATAATAGTGTGGGCAGTACATTGTCTTCCGCCTGTCTGTTGGCGGTGACCACCGCGCTGTTTGTTTGTACCGCCGTGGCGGTCGGAGTATTAAAGTGGCTGTCTTTGTTGGCGGTTTCCACCACGGTCGTATTTGCTAAATGTTTACCGCCGGCATGTTGGCGATCTTACCGCCGCTTTAACACCGTCCGCCAGGGTTGTAATGACCACCAAAGATATCATAGATCCCATTACCTTAGATGAGGATCAGATGAAAGCATTCACTGATTTGAGATAGAGTTTGTGCAGAGCTCCAGCGTTGGGAATGCCTGATTACACAAAGCCATTTAAATTGTTTTGTCATGAACGTGATGCTTGTTCTTTGTCTGTTTTGACACAGGCCAATGGAGGTGCTTATCACCCATTAGCCTATTTTTCAGCTACCTTGGACCCGGTTGTGGCAGCTTTACCAGGTTGCCTGCGTGCAGTAGCCACAGTTAGTCAAAGTCTTTCCCAATGTGCAGGGGTAGTCATGGGATACCCTTTGACGGTAATGGTACCACACTCTGTTGAAATTTTACTGACAAGGACGAAAAGGCAATACTTGATGGATGCAAGATTGACAAGGTATGAGACAAGCATATTGGGTGCTCCAAATGTGACATTGAAAAGATGTACAGTGCTGAATCCAGTGACACTGCTTCCAAGTGATACTGTTGAAATTTAGAAAGAAGAATAAATTGAGCATGATTGTCTTGAGGTAACTGAGCTGACCTGATATTAGAGACATGCGTTTGGAAGAAAATGACCTAGTTGTCTTTGTTGATTGTTCGTGTCTCAGAGATAGAAAAGGGACATTGAGAGCAGGATATGCAGTATGCACTATCACAGGCATGTAGGGGGCCCCTGCACTGCCCATGCCAGGGGCCCCAGGACTCCCCTTACCGCCTGCCTCTTCCTGGTGGTGCAAACCGCCAGAAACAGGCTGGCGGTAGGGGAGTCATAATCCCAAGGGCAGTGCTGCTTGCAGCGCTGCCCTGGCGGATTATCACCGCGGCGGCTAAAACGGCGGGAAACCGCCGGCCCCGGCGGTGGGACCGCGGCGCTACCACCGCGGTCATAATATGGGTCTCCGTACCGGCAGCCTGTTGGCGGTACGGACGCCACTGACAGGGTGGTAATGACCCCCTTAATACCACGGTTCAGATTTCTGATTTCTTTAGAATCAGATAGGGGAACTCACTTCAATAACGAGGTGATTAAACTCTTATGTGCAGCACTAAATATTGAGCAAAAGTTGCATTGTAGCTATCACCCAGAAGCCTCAGGACTAGTGAAACAAATGAATGGTACATTGAAATCAAGAATTGCCAAGATGTGTGCCGCTACCAATCTGAAATGGCCAGGCGCATTACCTTTGGTCTTGATGCCAATGCGAAACATACCCGACAGGAAGACAGGACTGTCGCCCCATGAAATACTCCTGGGCAGAGCAATGAGATTGCCAGCAATTCCAGCCAATGCACTTGTCAATATTACAGATGATATGGTGTTGGACTACTGCAAAGGTCTGGCTGATGTGGTTTGCTCTTTCTCTCAGCAGGTGCAGGCCATAACCCTGCCACCCATCCATGACCCAGGTCACAATCTGAGAGCTGGAGATTGGGTCATAATCAAAAAGCACGTTCGCAAAACCTGTTTGGAACCGCATTGGAAAGGTCCATACCAGGTGGTGCTAACAACTACGACAGCTGTAAAGTGTGCAGGACTGCCGAACTGGATACATGCAAGCCATACAAAGAGAGTGGTTAGTCCACAAGATCATGAAGAAGTGTTGTTGAGAGCACCAACAATAGCGAAACAAGTGAATGTAAATGAGCCAGAAGAGCAAGCTGAACCTGTGGTTGAACCTGAGCTTGTGGAAGATGGGTCTATCATCCCTGTAGGAGACGAGAGTGAAGAATTACATGAGGGTGAGCAAGAGCATTACTCAACAGATACAGCAGAGGAACCGAGCACAGCAGGGGTTCTCCCAGAAGCAGACGGTGCTGAAAAGCAAACAGATTGAGTGCCAGATCAAGAGGGGGAAAGAGTTGAGACGGATCAAAGTCAAGGTGATTCGACTCCTCCTGAACCTGTTGCAGGTCCATCAAGAGAAAAAACCATTGAGAAAGAAAAGGAAAAGAGTCCAATCCTGAGGAGAATATTGACAGAAGGAACGAGAAAAGGAGATAATTGGCCTGAATCGCAAAATTGGGAAGAAGAAGGAATTGGTCATAAATGAAACAATAGAGGAAGAAGTGGATACTACGAGAAAGGAAGCATTAAGTGAAGGAGAATTAGGTGGCGAACGAAGATTGAAAAGGAATAGAGTAGCAAGTCGAAGATACACAGGTCCTGAGTGAATGGCAACACAAGTTTATATCCTTTTGTTTTGATAGAGAAGGTCCGAGTCAGTACTATGATGTAACCTGAAGGTGACCAAAAGACTGAGTTGTTGAGCTAATCTAAAGAAACCTAAGAAAAAGACTGTTAAAATAAAACCGGAAAGGACATTGATAATCTGATATGACAATTAAAACCTGGATGTGACAAGCTGCTAATCGATTTTGACAAATGAGAAAGGGTTCCTAGGTGTGAAACTGAACTGTGAGAAATAAATATTTTTTTCCTTCATTTTTGATTTAGCTGATGCACTTTATCTAAGAGTTACTTCTACTTTCTGATTCTTTTCAGATCATGGCTGAGTTAAATTACCAAGTTAAGAACATTAGGTATTATAGGTACTTGAGTGTTGGAGCAGCAATTATGTGTGGAATAATCTTTATAATAATGATTGTGGGAATGTCTGTTCATGAAATGAAAGAGGCTAATATTGCTTCTGTTCCTGAGACTACTACACTTTAGAAAGGTTTAAGTTAGATGAGAAATACTTGCATGACTATACTGATGCTCGAGGAGAGCTTTCCTCTAATGTATTCTATCGCTTATTGAGTGAATATGTTGAGACGATGGATGCAAGGAATTGTCTTGTGTGTACAAAAATTCCTTCCTCTTTGGAAGAAGGAGTTACGTACCATAGTCTACCATTAACATATGGCATAAACTGTAGTCTGCTACTAACACGATTCTATAACCAAGAGCATATTCAGTATGTTTACTCGAATTATGATTTAGCGTTCTCTTTTGTTCCTATTATTAGATATCTGAGCAAAGTAGCTAAAGAGCATGATATAGTATTAGAGGCTTCTTTGAACTGACATTAATGTTTGGCACCGAGTACGCTCACAAGAACAATCTGACATGTTCACTCACCCCATTAGAAAAGAGCTTTATAGGGCATACTGATGACAGGAGGAAGGCATTGAAGGAGAAGTTAGAGAAAGGATTAGAGAAGAGGACTTATAAGAATGATTATGCTTACACTGCTATTAAAACGTATGGGAAATTAGCTTTAGATGCATTACATGTAGGGAAGCTTTGTATATATAGGCCAAAATCAGGCACTGACACTTTATTTGTAGGAACGAGTAAATGTAGGCATGTGTTTTTGTTTCAGAGTAAATGGACTTTTATGCTGAATGGTCAGGACCCTGCGATTCCTGAGATTTACTATATTTGTGGACATAATGCTTATTACTGTCTTCCTAGAGAATGGTATGGGACTTGTTGTTTGGGAATAGTTTTTCCCAAAATTTACTAGATAGATGATTTAAAGAAGTTTCCGAAATTGACTGAATTACATCATAAGCAACAGAGGAGGGAAACCTCTTCTGCAATTGTGGGAGATATTTTTGGTGCAGTAATTCATTCTGTAGGAGTTATTTTAAATGCAATCAAGATACAAAAGTTGTCTACTATTGCGGATAACATGCTGACAAACTTTACAGGGGCAATACTCCTGTTATATACTGAATTAGCTGCAGATAGAGCTATGATGCTTCAAAATAGGCTTGGTTTAGACATACTTTTAGCAAAAGATGGCGGAGTCTGTAGGGTGATTAATGCTAGGCATTGTTGTTCTTTTATACCTAATAATGATAAGGAGATAAAAGAATTACTTACTAACTTAACTAATTCAAGTAAGGATTTGAAAGAGTTGAAGGAACCAGGGGTTTGGGAGAAGGTTGGAAAAGGATTTGCTTCAGTAGGCAATTGGTTTAGTCAAATTTGGAATGGGTTATTATTGAAAATTGTACAGGGAATATTAATTGTGACTGCTTGTATCTTATGACTATGGGGTATATGCAAATTATGGGAAAGGATAAAATTAAGGACGTCTAAAAATAATCGGAGGAGGGAAGAACAACCCAGGGGAAGAATCTATAGAGAGAACTTGAGAAGAAGGCAGAATACATCAGAGACAGAATTGTAAAATGTTGATAAGGAAATGTGTGATGACATATTTAGTCATCAGAGCAGGGACTGTTGATGCAGATATGATAATTAAGAGAATTATTAATGATGTATATATGTTTACAAATGAGAAATGTGTAGAGAAATGAATCATAGAGAAAATAATATGCACGTTTGAAAATGTGCCCTTTGGGTGTGATCACCATGTGTACTAATAGAACTGAAACTGTAAGAAATAATGAAAATACATGAGAAAAATGTAATAATATGTCATAAGGAGATGTATAACCTATGTTTTGCATTAATTTGTAGTGCTAAGTTAGCTGAACTGAAGGCCTAGTTTCCCTAGGCCTCGCGCACTGAGAGCAGAAAACAATAACCGCATTTGCAAAGAAACTGCTACGAACTAGCCTTGACCCGCTCAATGTTAAAGTTGCTTAGCTAGAATTTTCTGCAATGTACCGACGGACAGGGGATGATGAAGACAATTTGACACAAATATGTGTAGAGTAGGCTAAATGTACTTTCCCAGGACTTGAACAATGAAGGCACTGACTGAAGAGGAACATGCAACAATTTTGATACCTGAAGAGCCGGATGATGAGGACATCGTAAAATGGACCAATCCGCATCTTGTGAACGAACTGATATTGAAATTAGTAGATTCGGTGAACAAATTCCGTAGGTTAAAGTTATATCTGCTGACTGACTGACCTCTTAGAAATTAGGGGGGTGGTCTGGGAGACCCTAATAAAAACTCATGACAAGGGGCTGAAATTTTAGAATGCGAGGAAGAATTGATGATGTCAGGAGACGCTGTCCGAGGTGCTAACATTGGGCTCATATTCTGTGAGCCTGATCCGTGGCTGACTAATTGATGACCTGAAGACGAAGACTGACTTGTTGCTGATCCATCCTGGATAGGTAGCTATGAAAATGTGACTGACAATTTTTATGCCTTTTCTTCTAGGTACCAACTGCGCTGATTATAGAATTCTCACATAGATTTTTTCCAAATTAATGTTTTCTCTAAAAGGTTTTCGCATGAAGACCCACATGCTGATGCTGATCTTGGTTAGGTAGGCTATTAAGAGTGACGTTGACAGTGACAAATGACTGACAAACTTATTTGCTTAACTTCACTATTAATGCTGGTATTCTTAGTTTATGGAATTGCATTGCCGAATATGTTTCCTTCAAGTAATGATGTTTTCTATTAATGATTTAAAAATTTAGTGAATTGAATAAATATTGAACTAATGGATGATTTAGAATTGTAATCAATAGGGAAATAAAATTGTTTAACTCATTACTGAGTTGTGGTTATTCATGAGTAGATGGTTTTAAGCTGTTCTCCATAGAATGTTTCTTGATTATTGATGTTAATTATTAATTCAGTAGTCACTGCATGACTAGGATACTCCATGCGATTCAAAAGGTTCATTGGCCTATACACATCTCCTTGTAAGTATACTTACTAAGGACCAGGTGCGCCTGCACCAATAATATGCAATGTAATTTATGTTTCATTAATTTAAAGGCAGCATCCTCTTCATGGATTTGCACTTCTATCCAGTCTGGAGTACAGAAAATAACACAGTTCATCTTGGAGAGCAAATCTCTTCCCAAAAGATTCACTGAACTGCATTCACATCCTATGAACTTGTGTTTATTTTCAAAAGATCCTATTTTCACTGACATTTCTTTATCCGCTACACCAAAAACTTGGATTGTTTTTCCAAAGATGGATAAATTTCTACTTCCTCTGTGCTTAGAGTAGAATGGTTAGTACCAAATTGGACCAAAAATTACATGGGACGGCCATCCACTTCACTATCTATGAATGGTCCAATCTGGTCTACTTCTAAGGCTACGCCAAGTACTCAGTCTTCCCCCCCTCTCAAGTGCCTTCAGGCTGACTGATCCAACAGCATTTTGCTGTGGCATCGCAGGTTGAGGAACTTGGAATGTGGTGCTTGAGGCACATTCAAATTTTGACTCCTGGATCTTTGCACACCCTGCATCTGGTTAGAATTATTATTCTGAGATGGCAAAAATCCTTCATTTTGGACCTGATTAGCTGAATTTAGACGACATTCCCACTTCCAATGTCCCGTCTTATTCCAATAGCGGCAAGAAGTTAATTGATTTTGGCTATATACATTCATTCCTGCACCAGGATCTATTGGGGCCTTGCATTGTATTCTGTGGTTGCTGATACACACCATGCATTGTATAGACATTATTTACAGCTCTGGGCATTTGACTAGGTCTTTGGGCTGCTTTCATCAGGGCAAGCATCAGCTTTACTCAACTGTTTCTGCTTCATCTCTATTTCGTCATGACAATACTTAGCATACCACAAGATCTCATCAATAGACTTGTTCTGGCAACAAATCAAATGCTGTTGAATCATCAAGCTAATTTTGGGCCTCAACCCTGACACAAACCTTGCGACAAAACACCCCAAATCCTTTGTTTCTAACACCTCCACACCACTATACTGTTTGAATGCCTACAACAATTTCTCATAGTAAGCATGAATGGACTTGATCAATCTTCACCCAATCAACATCCTGATGAGGCACTTTTTTCTTTTAGGAATGTTATAACCTCCTGATATTTCTTCAGAATCAGTGGTGAAGAACACTTTGTTGTCACATGTCTAGTTGATTCAGTTTCAGGCCACAGAACAGCTATCTTACATTCCATCCACAAGTCAATCAGAACAATAATGTCAAACAACATGTTCAAATTAACCCATAACACCTGTGAAATTTTCACAAACCTGTTTATACCATTCCACTGGCATCTCTCGTAATTTTGGGAAATCATTGGCGAATAATGTAAGGTAATTTCTACTCCACTGCACTTGTACATAGCCTCCACCAGGCACTTCCCTCAGGATGAAGTTTGTAACACCTCCTTCTGCTCCATTTGGAGTGGGTTCACTTCAAGGTTTATTTACTTTTTTCTTTTTCACTCAATTTACCTGCCACTTATCCACCACATTTAATTTCCTAATTGTTAGAAATGGGGTCTTTGGTTGGCAGTCAGGTTACCCCCTGTCAAAGCAAAGACCCTCACTCTAGTTAGGGTAAATCACGCACAATCCAAATTATCCTGTGCCCACCCTCTGGTAGCTTGGCACTGAGCAGTCAGGCTTAACTTAGAAGGCAATGTCTAAAGTATTTGTGCAATAAATCATGCAATAACACAGTATAGCACCACAAACATACACCACACAGTGTTTAGAAAAATATATCATATTTATCTGATAAGATGCAGGTCAAAACGATTAAAATGCAATAAGTATATGTTGAGATATCACTGTAAAAGTGATATAAAGGGGGTCATTCCGACCCTGGCGGTCATGGACCGCCAGGGCCGGGGTTGGAGGATGCACCGCCAACAGGCTGGCGGTGCATCAAGGGCAATTCTGACCGCGGCGGTAAAGCCGCGGTCAGAAAAGGGAAACCGTTGGTTTCCCGCCGGTTTTCCCCTGCCCCTGTGAATCCTCCATGGCGGCGCTGCAGGGCCCCACATTGATTTTCAGTGTCTGCCTAGCAGACACTGAAAATCGCGACTGGTGCAACTGCACCCGTCGCACACTTTTGGCGGTCGCCCGCCAGCCCAGCGGGAAAGTCTTTTGACCGCGGTACGGTCTTCTGGCGGTTCCCGCCAGGCGGGCGGCTTCCGCCGCCGGCGGGGGTCAGAATGACCCCCAAAGTGTCTTAAGTCTATTAAAGGCAAGAAATGTTTCTTTTAAGCACAAAGGGGCATATTTATACTCTGTTTGCGCCGAATGTGCGTCAAAATGTTTGACGCACAATCGGTGCAAACCCTGCCCCATATTTATACTTTGACGTCCGACGCAGCGGGCGTCAAAGTTCCACCATGTGCGCCATTTTTTGGAAGGGGGAACCAGCCTTGCGTTAATTATATGCAAGGTAGGCGTTCCCTTCCAAAAAATTACTTTAAGGCCTGTGCCCCATATTTAAACTGTGACGTCATTTTGACGCACAGGAGGGGGTGGGCCTTAAAAAACGACGCCCAGCCTGATGGGCGCCGTTTTTTAACGCCTGGGTCAGGGCAGGCTCATTTCAGCAATGTCTTTCTTACCGCAGAGCACATGATAGCTTCTGCAAAGCCTTAGTTTTTTTTAAAACAACTTCATATTTCTGAGACAGTCAACCTAACATGAACTTGGCCCACTCGCTTAATGATGTCCCTGCACATAAATGCAAGCTCATGTTCTTGGTAAGTCCCTCATTGTTCTAGACCAAGGTTTTCAACAATCATTGCATCTAAGTCTACTGTCAGCTTCGCTACAACCAGAGTCTTGACTCTTGGCGTCAACTGAATTGTTCTCTGACTCACTTCTGTACTTGACTCTCTTTAGATGAGGTGCTTACATTACAAATTTGCACCCATTCATCTACTTCCTTTGCACTAATGACTCTAGTTACTGCAGGAATCTTAGGTGTGAAATTACTTCCCTGTGCACCATTCCTAAAACTTAGAGGTGGTTCCCATACAGGAGTATTATGTGTGGTCATCTTCTTATAAGTACCTATTAAGGTGCATCCTGACATATTCAGTGTTGTGTCTGCACGTGCTCTGCATGGAGTACTCGTATGGAATACTCGTATGGATTGGAATTAAAGGAACAAACTCTCTAGAGTCTGTAATGTTCGGAGCCCTAGTCGGTCCTCCAACATTGTTAGGTATGGTCGAATTGTACGTATTTCCCCCGGAACCTTCTGATTTATACATAGGGTCTACCGGACCAATAGTTACTGGAATCAATCAATCAATCAATCAAAGAAATTTGTATAGCGTGCTACTCACCCGCGAGGGTCTCAAGGCGCTGGGAGGGGGTGGGGGGGGGAAACTGTGAGTGGGGGGCAGGGAGGGTCACTGGTCGAACAGCCAAGTCTTGAGGTTCTTTCTGAAGACCAGTAGGTCTTTGGTTTTGCGGAGGTGGGTTGGGAGGGAGTTCCAGGTTTTGGGGGCGATGTAGGAGAAATACCTGCCTCCTGTGGTGGTGTGCTGGAGGCGGGGGACTGTGGCTAGGGCGAGGTCGGCTGATCGGAGGTTGCGTGTGGGAGTGTGGAAGTTTACCCTTTTTATTGAGGTAGGTTGGGCCGGTGTTGTGGAGGGATTTGTGTGCGTGGATGAGGATCTTGAATGTGATTCTTTTGTCTATGGGGAGCCAGTGAAGGGATTTGAGGTGTGGTGAGATTCATTCATGGCGGGGAGGCCAAGGACGAGGCGCGCAGCTGTGTTCTGGATTCTTTGGAGTTTGTGTTTGAGTTTGAGTGTGGTGCCGGCGTAGAGGGCGGGCCGTAGTCCAGTCTGCTGCTGATGAGTGCTTGGGTGACTGTCTTTCTGGTTTCTGGGGGGATCCATTTGAAGGATTTTTTTAGAGTGCGGAGTGTGTGGAAGCAGGAGGAGGTTAGAGCATTGATTTGCTGTGTCATGAAGAGGGAGGGGGCGAGGATGATGCTGAGGGTGCGTGCGTGGGTTGCGGGGGTGGGTGCGGGACCTAGGGCAGTGGCCCACCAGGAGTCGTCCCATGTGGTTTTGTTGGGGCCAAAGATGATGATTTTGGTTTTGTATGAGTTGAGCTTGAGGTGGTTTGTGGTCATCCAGTTGGCGGTGTCTAGGAGAGCGGCGTGTAGGTTGGTTTTGGTGTTGGTGGGGTTGCGGGTGAGGGAGAGGATGAGTTGGGTGTCATCTGCATAGGAGAGGATAGTTATTCTGTGTGCTCGTAGAATGTTGGCTAGGGGATCATGTAGATGTTGAAGAGTGTGGGGCTGAGGGAGGACCCTTGGGGGACTCCGCAGGTGATCTTGGTAGTGTTGGAGGGGAAGTGTGGAAGGCGGACTCTCTGGGTTCGGTGGGTGAGGAATGAGGTGAGCCAGTCTAAGGCTTTGTGGCAGATTCCTATGTTGTGGAGGCGTGTTCGGAGTGTGGGGTGGCAGATGGTGTCAAAAGCTGCGGAGAGGTCTAGGAGGATGAGTGCGACGGTCTCGCCTTTGTCGACTTTGGTCCTGATGTCGTCAGTGCATGTGATGAGGGCGGTTTCTGTGCTGTGGTTCTTGCGGAACCCAGATTGTGAGGGGTCAAGGGTGTTGGTTGCTTCGAGGAAGTTGGATAGGCGGGTGTTGACTAATTTCTCTGCAACCTTGGCGGGGAAAGGGAGGAGGGAGATGGGGCGGTAGTTGGAGAGGATATCCAGGTCGGATTTTTTTTTTTTTAGGAGAGCAGTGATTTCCGCGTGCTTCCAGGGGTTTGGGTAGGTGGCGGAGTCGAAAGAGGAGTTGATTATGTTGTAGAGTATGGGGGCGATGGTAGGGCTAGCTTTGTTGTAGATGCGGTGTGGACAGGGGTCGGAGGGGGAACCGGAGTGGATGGAGTTCATGATTTTTTCGGTTTCTTCGAGTGTGGTAGGGGTCCATGTGGATAGTGTGGTGGGGCGGTCTTGGGTGGGGGTTGAGTTGGGTGAGTGAGGGGTATGTGTGGTGGGTGTGTGTGATATGAAGCTGTTGTGGATGTCCAGGATTTTGTGGAGGAAGTGGTTGGAAAGGGCATCACATAGGGCCTGTGTGTGTGTGGGGTCTATGTTGTTGGCTTTGGGTTTGGCAAGTTCATTGATGATGGTGAAGAGTTTTTTGCTGTTTTGGGATTTGTTGTCAAGGCGCGTCTTGTAGTGATCTCTTTTCGCGGTGCGTATGAGTTGGTTATGGGTGTGAATGGTTGTTTTGAGGGTGGAGAAGTTGGTTGAGGAGGGTTCTAGTCTCCATATTTTCTCAGCTTGGCGGCATTTGCGCTTGGAGTCTTGGAGTTCCGGGGTGAACCATGGGGCGTTCTTGATGTTGCGGGTGGTGATGTGTTTTCTGAGGGATGCTAGTGTGTCTGCGCAGGTAGTGATCCATTTGGAGAGGTTGTGTGCTCCTGCGTTGGGGTCGTTGGTGTGGGGGGGGTTGTGGGCCAGTTGGGAGTTTAGTCGTTCTGTGGGGATCTTGTCCCACATGCGGTAGGGTGTGGTGTGTTGATGGTAGTGTGTGGGGGGTTTGGTGAAGGAGAAGTGGACGCAGCGGTGGTCAGTCCAGAGGAGTTCGGTGGTGTGGGTATAGGCTATGTGTTGGCTTGAGGTGAAGTTTGCGTCCAGCGTGTGTCCTGCTGAGTGGGTGGGTGCGGTGACAAGTTGTTTGAGTCCGAGGTTGTTGAGGTTGTCTATGAGGGAGGTAGTGTTGTGGTCGTGTGGGTTTTCTAAGTGAAAGTGGAAATCACCAAGGGTGATGTAGTCTGTGGAGGTGAGGGCGTACGGGCTGATGCTGTCGGCGATGGTGTCGCAGAAGGCGGGACGTGGTCCGGGTGGTCTGTAGGTTAGCGTACCTCTGAGGGTGGAGTTGTTGTTGGTGTGGATGAGGAAGTGCAATCAACAGTGCTGACAGTGGGATCAACTGGGACACATACTCTCAAACCCTTGCTTCTTAGTTCACAGAGAACACCATTAGGAATAGGTCCCACAGGACTGGAAACGGTTCTTGCTGGTGCAGGAGGAAATAAAATTATGCCCCTGCTTCCAGTACCATTGTTCCTATCCTCACTTCTAACATCATTGTACGGGGGTGGATGTGCAGATAATAGCACATCTAGAGGACTATGTCCAGAATTGTCAGTGCCAATACTGATGTCATCTGCATCTTTTTGTTTCTTCTCTCTCTGTTTTTTTAATTGTTTTCTGTTCCCCTTCTCTCTCAGTTCCATATGTGGTTAAAGCCGGAAACAGTTTACCCCCTTCTATCATGTCCATTCCCCACCTCCTCTCCTCTCCTCAGCATCCCATCTATCATCTGCATTAGTACGTACAGCTTCCTTCCTTCGCTCTGCTCTGATAGTTCTATTTATCCCTCTCATGGGCGGCTCATTCCGAAGCATTAAATGGTTTGTATTGTGCAGGTCTTGGAGGCAGTTTAATTTCATATAGTATCCTCCTCAAATGTTTAAAAACTCACAATTTAAATGTACCATATTGTGGAAATCTCAAAGGACCTAGCTTTTCTGTGATTTTGTACCATTGACCAAGAAAGGTACATGAGTGAATCCTTACACTTGTTGCAACGTAATGACCTGGAGTGACTTTGGGAGGTGCCACTTCACCCTCTCTACTGGGGATGTGAACATTCTAAACAAATGTCGTACAACTTTAAAGAATTTCATTTTTTGCAATTAAATGTCAACAATAACAGTGAAATTCCTACAAAAACAGTGTTGTATCCACAATCCTTTACTCCGACACAACCACCAATCACAGTGCAACTCCTGATGATGTTGTTAACCAATAGAGGCACAACATCATGCCAACCAAGCTATCCTAGCACTGCACACTGTGACGTAAATCTCACTCCTTGCAGCAATTCCCCTCCTTTACAATCTGCATGCACGCCCACTCCGCAATGTCACACAAGTATATAAATGCAATACAACAGCCTTTGTTCTGCTTCACTAAAGAATTAAGGGGGTTATTCTAACTTTGGAGGAGTGTTAATCCGTCCCAAAAGTGACGGTAAAGTGACGGATATACCACCAGCCGTATTACGAGTTCCATAGGATATAATGGACTCGTAATACGGCTGGTGGTAAATCCGTCACTTTTCCGTCACTTTTGGGACGGATTAACACCTCCTCCAAAGTTAGAATAACCCCCTAAGAGTTTAAAACATATAAGAACGTTTCCCAAGCACTTCTAATGAAACCTCGACCTGGTGGGCTTCTCCTTGATCAGTACAGCTTCACTTTGTGCATTAAGATCCGCTATACCAATCGCCTCACATTCACACAAAGTAAACCTTTATATTAACCGTGTCATTGATGTCGCCCCACAACGAACACAACCTCTGAACAGGAAATATAATATAGTGTTTCCTACACCTTTTAAACTATCCCAGGATCTTAGGCCACATCACACCCAGTAACTTCTTCAACTTCTTTATAAATCATCACATTGACACAACATGCAATACATCTCCATAAGACACCATCCAACTTCCCAATCACAGCAAGCTAAGGGAGAACTGCTGCAATGTGCAACCCTGTTGATGCTCACGTCTTTGCTAGCAATACGAGTCTCTTTCAATTCTCCTCGACTTTGCTGATTCTCCAAAACTGGACATGGGTACTAGGAATTGGCATCGGGACTAACTGCTCTAGAATATGGTTTTAGTTCTCAACTTTTCAGAAAGAAAACCATCTGTTTCTGCTACCATCTGAGCCCTATCTCTAAACCTAGGGTCCGATTAATCTTTTCCTCAGTTCTGAGAGATGAGGACTACATGCTTCAAGTTATTCAGAGCAAACACAGTATAGCTCAGTGAGCCACACACTAAGGGGCATATTTAAGGAAAGGGGCGTTGCACCTAGCGCCCCTTAGTGTCACCCTACCGCCACCCTGTGCATTCCGTATCTAAGATACGGTGCACCATGACGCAGGGTATGGGGCTATAGCGTCATTGTTATTGACGCTATTGACTTACTCTGCAGAAGAAGCGCCAAAATATTGGCACTACTCCTGCAGAGTACACAGGGGCACATTCTAAATAATGGAAGCCCCCTTTAAACACCTGCTCTGAGATGCGTTAAAAGTGCTGTAAAAAATGATGCAAAGAATTTTGTTAGATTTCCCTGCGCCATTTTTTTGCCCCACCCAAAGGGAAAACGCCCCATTTGCATACATTATGCCTTGCGCAGGCATAATATAGCACAAATTGTTACAAAGTGTGGCAATGCATGCATTGCCCCACTTTGTAAATATCACACAAGGATTTTGGCCTCGTTGGGCCACATTAGTGTAAAAACAAATGAAGGTAATGTGGCGCAAGGTGGCACTAGGGGCTTATAAATATGTCTTAAAGACCAACTGAAAGTTTCAAAGGGATTTATGACAGACTTGAATTCAATCATCAAAGGTGAGTTACAGCCTTGCACAATTTTGAACTTCACAAGCATATGACAAACAAGTATCTAAACAGTGGTAATTCAGAAAATCAAATTCTCCTGCCTAACCATTGAATCTAAGTTCTTAAATATTCTAATACTAAAGGTTTAAAAGGAAATGGTCAACAACAGAACTTCTGAAGACGTTTCAGTTAAGAGAGGTGCAGCGCATGAAGCCACATTGGAATCTAAGTCTAAAGGTTATATCTCAGCAGGTTCCTCTCTCAGCATAGGACAAGGGGAATCTGGCTCTTCCACTAGCTAAACCTCCTTCAAATCTCAATCTTTCAAAAGGCTTACATCATTGCAAAAACATCCTTACTGAAAAACAGATCGCTAAGTTAAGTTAATTGATGTACCAACCCTCTGAAGCCTTCTGCATTGACCTTGAACACACTCACACTCTCAGGAATTCCAGAAAAGTTATGGCCATCAACCCAAATGACTCCTTTTGTCCTTGTGGTTCCTCTTGCATATCTTCTTATCTCGCAAACACAATGGGTCCCTCATTAATTCAGCCGGATCCTGACACCTGCATCTCACAGAAAAGCATGGAAAAGCAACTTCACGTTGAAGGTGAGGCACATACAAATATTTGTGGCCTTCAATCCAGCAAAGCTAATGAAATATGAATATACTGTCAGTTTAACTGAATTCTATTGCTTATGATGGAATACAAAACAATTGTATAGAATAATACTTCTAAATCATGATAACATAGCATGGTTCAGAATGATTACATGTAGCTTGCTGAAAAACGTTACATCCACTATGCACTTTATTTGTATGTATTGCAGTTCATCATTCAAATGAAAAAGTTTCTTCATGTTTTGTAGAAAAATAACCACCCTTTCACATTCATGTTTAAGAGGCTTAATGGCACGGCCAAACTACATTTTCTTAGGACCTTCATCCAAAATCATGTAAATATTGCCCTTCATGCTGCCAAACTAAAAACTGGATTAGTCACCACCATCTGAACTACTTAACCACCTAGTTTGATGATGCAGGAGTCGATGGCCATGCAGTTGCAGACTACCCAAATTTCTGCCTCTTTTGGAACATTGGAGAACTCAGTATGTAGCATCAAGTATCCCATTCTTTGTTTCTCTTCTTTCCAGCAGCAGGTACTAATTAACCACAATCAGGGTTCTGCTGTTCATGTTTTCCACTCTCCTCTGATCTCCAAATCTACAGTTTGGTTGCCATGCTTTTGTTACTGGACTGGGCAACGTTAACAATTGCAGGTAGTGTTTTAGCCAGAAATATTTGTAACGTTTGATTTTGTGTACGGGAGAAAACATTTTACAATCATTTAAATAGTCTTTCTTTACTTGTATTACATGGTGATTATGCACTATGCATACTACAAGAATAGATGCTATATCCGTGCTTATACCAGGATTGGGGGCTCATTCAGAAGTTGGCAGATCAACAGCACCACAATAAACTAACCATCCTCCCGCTCACCAAACCTGTGATTCCCATGCCCCATTTCGCGGTTTGTAAATCTCTTGCTCTAAATTGGCAGAGCCTCAAACGCCTCTGCTACCTCTGCTGGTGGAAACTCTTGACCTAGTGGTTTGTCCACCACTGGACTGCAAGGGGCTCAGTGGACACCTATTTTCACTATTGTGGCATGGCAGTCTTAGGAAGGAAAATGTTTAAATGTCCCTGAGGCTTAGGGACAACACATCGTGCATGTCAGTGACACTTGTCTTTTGTTGTGGACCAACAAACCCCTGCTTTGGGTGTTACACTGCCATGTAAAAGAGAATTTTAAATGTTCCACTTCAACCTGTCAACCTGTTTGACATTCATCGCTAATGAGATTGTAACAGCAGCACTGGAGAGTGGACTTTCATTGCAGAGATCTCCACTAGAAAGTGGAAATCTCTAACTATGATACGTCGCCCTTTCCCAGTAGAGCTGAAGCCAGTAAATCCACCAACTTCATAATTTGTGGCTTAATTCCAAATTTTGGCGGGGCTAATGGTCAACTGGAAGTGATAATGCAGTGAAAAACTTTTGTCCTCAGTATAGTTCAATGGCTCCTTGCAATGTCTGCTGAGTCCTCATCCAGGGAGATCATGTCCCATAAGGTTAAAGATGTGAATGTAAGTGCAAGAAAATTGCTGGCACTACCTTTTTTAAGAAGGGTCAATTGAATGAGCTAGGAATGAGGGTCTATGTCTTCCAGTGTTCCGCAAAAGGATTTTTCTGAATGCAGGCATGTCATACGCTTAAAGGAGTAGAGGTAGCACGTGACATCTGGTTGCTCCATCTGTCCCTGCAAGTGGCAAAAGTAATGTATGGAACGGTTCCTCTTTAGTGGGGTCATTAAATAAATGACCTAGAAATGAGACAGAGAGCTGCTCAGGGCAACAGGAGCAAAATTCTATTCGCCAGGAGCTAAAGGGGGTTCAGGTATTTAATGAAATAGATGAAAATCTGGCCTAAATATTCGAGCAGCAGTGTGGTTAAATCCAAATTTCTGTCCACCTAACACTGCGTGGCTCTCTGGTTGGCTTGTGGCTGGTTACCTCATACTGAGGTTAACCTTTTGAAAAGGAGAATCATACATAAGTCCACATGAGAGGAAAGTGTGAACAGATCATCTCTGACCCTCCCCTTCTCCGAGCATCAAAGATAATGCAGCTTCTCTTCTCCATGTTGTCCTTCCATGTACATTTGAATTTTAAAATGTCATTATAAATGATCTAAGTATAAAGTAGCGAAATGTTTGTGAAGCTGCTAATTTATTAAATCACACACATACCACAGTTTATATTCTATCAAAACAAAACAGTTCAAATACAGAAAGCAAAACTAAAAGTGGAAATAGAATGTATATGCCAAACACTTTTACAGATATTACGACTCACCCAGCTATTATTAGAGACTCGTATAGCGGTATCACTGAATCTGCCCTGCTGAGAAAACACAGCTTCTTCCAAAGCCCTTGAAGGCCTAGACTGATGAGTTCCTAGCTCTCGTGGAATTTTTGAGAAAGTTATAGCATTTATATTGTCTAAACATCCAGAGGTCAAGCCGCCCAAGCCAACAGCACATTACTTTAAAAAACGCCTTTTTGCTGTGACAGCAAATATGTCTTTTATCAAAAAAGGCTCCCGGCGTGAACGTGAATGGGAAAGAAGAAATGACAGGTACAGGGCGATCGTGCTTTTCATGATAGAAAGCAAGACACTCCATCCCTCGTTCTTGAGGCCTAGTACGTTGGTTTATAAAAACAGAACACCCGAATTACACATTGAAAAAAGTCCATCATTGACACGCAAACAATTTTCAGAGAAGATGAAAATGCAATTTAAGTTATTAAGCTGCCTGCCAAGTCCTTAGGTCTAGTCTGCTTCAGAGCCAAGGGTTTGGCTTGTCACGAAATCCAAAAATGAGCTGAGACTTTGAAATAAGTAGCGGCCGTTAACAAATAAACGAGGCAACTGAGGACATCTAATATTATGTTAACTTTTTACAATTCAAAATCGTTTATTATATTAATTATGTTTTTTGCTTTTAATGCAGCACACTTCATTTTTAGTCTATTGAGTGCACTTTATTAAAATAACCTTGAAACATAAATATAGAAAGATGTAATAGGGACGCTCCGCTCCGCCCCCAAGAATCCTGAGAGACCAATCTGACGGTGATGTGTGTAAAGAGTATGCGGGGAGCCATTCGGGCTCTCCTTGTTTGTATAACGTGCTCTGCGTGTCCGGGAGGGGCGCAGAACACGGGTATAAATAAAGAACGAACTGCGGTGACGCAGTTCCGAGTGTGCCAGCAAGCAAGCATGATCTCCATGTCTTTATTATAGTGGCTCCCTAGCAGAAACTACATTGGCGACGAGCGGGAGACAGATATACCACGCAATTGATGTGAAATATAACACATCAATAACGAGGTGAAGCCCTTCCCCGCCCTCGGCGAGAACGTACCGGTGCGGACGAGCTGTGGCGTCGACTGCTGCAACGGCGGAGGCGCTGCATGGCCTTGGTGACGAGGGCGATCATTGGTCCTGGCTCGGTGGAGCCCGACCGCCTCGTGTCCTGCCTGACGAATATGCGGCCTGGCTTCCTGCCCGGGGAAGTGAGAGATGGTGAGCCACGTCCACGCCCCAAGGGAAACATCACGCGGAGCGAAGCGCTCCGACGAGCGCTCTGCCTATAAGCGTCCTGTTGCTACGGGAGAGCAACAGTGAATGCCGATTGCTTTCCCGAGGCCGGAGACTCTCTCTGCAGGGGCTCGGAGAGGGCGTGTCTCCTTTATGTAAAACCGGAGACTGGTGCAAGCGGAAAGCTCCAATCTGAGCTGGCAGGCAGAGACCTGTGTTCAAATAAAGAAGCACAAACGAATAGGGAGTCATCTGCAAATGACCACAGAGTACACTCTACAATAAACAGAAAAAAAAGGGAAAATAAAACAGAACACATAACAGAAAAAAAAAGAGGGTGAAGTTCAAAGAAAATAAATAAGAATAAAACGTTAGCCTCTTTAAACCAGTGGAGAGTGAGAGTGCAAATATGAGTGCCCCGCACCCAAGATAATGCCAATCCACCACCACCAGGAAATCCCCAGCTCCCGGCACAGTTAAATAACAGTGTTCACTCCTCAGTCACATCATTACCACCGTTTAGCCAACTGATTGATCCGGCCACTGCCGCGCCCAGATGGCGTTTGTGGATAAATCGGCTAGAAAACTATTTTTGCGCTACAAGGGAAACGGATGGGGCAGTACGAAGGTCTGTAATGCTGTTGATGGGCGGAGATGAACTACAAGAGCTGTTTGATTCCCTTCCTGATACAGGGGACAAATTTGATTTTGATGCGGCGGTAACCACTTTAAATAGACACTGTGGGCCATATTTATACTTTTTGATGCACAACTGCGCCAACGCAGTTGTGCGTCAAAAATTTTAACGCCGGCTAACGCCATTCCAAAGCGCCATGCGGGCGCCTTATTTATTGAATGACGTTAGCCGGCGCAGCTGACTGGTGTGCGTCAAAAAAAAATGACTCACACCAGGCAGCGCCGGCGTAGGGGAAAATGGAGCTTGGGCGTAAAAAAATGGGGCAAGTCAGGTCTGAGGCAAAATTTTGGCCTCAACCCGATTTGCGCCATTTTTTTTGACTCCTAACCCCCATTGAAATGACTCCTGTCTTAGCACAGACAGTAGTCATGCCCCCTTGCCCAATGGCCATGCCCAGGGGACTTATGTCCCCTGGGCATGGTCATTGGGCATAGTGGCATGTAGAGGGGCACAAATCAGGCCCCCCTATGCCACAAAAAAATAAAAAATAATACTTACCTGAACTTACCTTAAGTTCCCTGGGATGGGTCCCTCCATCCTTAAGCGTCCTCCTGGGGTGGGCAAGGGTGGCAGGGGGTGTCCCTGGGGGCATGGGAGGGCACCTCTGGGCTCCTTCCGAGCCCACCGGTCCCTTAACGCCTGCCCTGACCAGGCGTTAAAAAATGACGCTAAAGTGGCTGGATGTCATTTTTTTTGACCCGCCCACTCCCGGGCGTCATTTTTGCCCGGGAGTGTAAATACGGCGCACATGCCTCGAAGTCATTTTTTAGACGGTAACGCCTACCTTGCATATCATTAACGCAAGGAAGGTGTCCACGCTTAAAAATGACGCAAACTCCAAGATCTTTGGCGCTAGACGTGTCTAACGCCGAAGTATAAATATGGAGTTAGATTTGCGTCGGATTTGCGTAAAAAAAAACGACGCAAATCCGGCGCAAACAGAGTATATATATGCCCCTTTGATCCTCAACTTAACTCCGATTATGAACGTTTCAAACTGAGACAAGCGCAACAAACAGAAGTCGAGTCAATGGACATGTTTTACGCCAGGTTGAGAAAGCTAGTGAGTTCGTGCACAGGACTCAACCAGCAAGAAGAGATCCGAGCTCAGATTATTCAAGGCTGCAGGTCCAATGCCTTAAGAAAGCTTATTCTTCGACAGCAGGGTATGTCCCTTGACGATATTCTGATTCTTGCACGGTCACATGAACTGTCTGCGGTACGGGCACACGCAATGGCGGCTGTGAGAGGTCAGTCGTTGGCTGCAGCGTCATCGACCCGTGCTGTCCAAGTGAAAGAGGAGCAGATGGACGTTGTCCAGACTCGACAGGCAGCACCGCGCAAGCCGAACCTTGCCAGATCCAGTGATAGGGCCTGTGGAAGCTGTGGCTATGAACACAGAGCTAATATGGGGTGCCCGGCAAAAGGACAGTCGTGCAACCGCTGTGGTAAAGCAAACCATTTTGCAAAAGTGTGCAGGTCCAGGAGGAATAAGCCAGGGAACCAGAAGGGAAAGGATGCTAATGTCAGAGCTGTATCCAAAAGTGCTGAAGAGGTAAGAGACCACGCGACGGCGAGTGGCCCTGTGTTTGAGGAAGATGAGGAAGAGGACATTTTTGTAATTTCTTTCACGGGAGGGAGGCAACAAAAAAAGAGACCGCCTCCCATGAGCGATGTACACGTCAATGGCATGTTGGTATCAGTACTTATTGACACAGGGGCGTCAGTCAATGTCATGGATGAAACCCTCTTCCAGCAATTGACTCCTACCCCGCAACTTACCCCTACGGCTACCAAGATATACAACTATGGAGGACGAGACCCCCTTCCTCTCAAAGGAACTGTGGAAGTGTCTGTGACCAGTGGGGACAGATCAACAGAGGCAAAGTTCTATGTGGTGGCTGGGGATCGCGGCACTCTGTTAGGGTGTCACACGGCAGAAGATTTAGAACTGGTGTTCTTTGCATGTCAAGTTTATGACACTCAGGTGGAACGCCTCCTTAATGAGTTTCCGCAGCTCTTTGAGGGGCTGGGATGTTTGAAAGGAAAACGCATTAAACTGCATATAGACCCCAGTGTGGTTCCTGTGGCGCTAAGGCATCGTCAGGTGCCGTTCCATTTGCGCCCTGACGTTGAAAAAGAGTTGCAACTGCTTGAAGACCAAGGAGTCATTGAAAAGGTAGATGGGCCTACGCCCTGGGTCTCACCATTGGTGATCGTGCCAAAACCCAAACAACCTGGAGCTATTCGCCTCTGTGTTGATATGCGGTTGCCTAATAAAGCCATTCGAAGGGAGCAACGCATAACGCCCACAATGGATGACATCATTGCAGATCTGAATGGGGCACAGTGGTTCTCAAAACTGGATCTTAACGCTGGGTATCATCAACTGGAACTAGATCCTGAGAGTAGGAACATCACCACTTTCTCGACGCATGTAGGGTTAAGAAGATATAAAAGACTAAGTTTCGGGGTGTCCTCGGCCGCCGAGGTGTTTCAGAATGCGATCAGAGAGACTTTGTCTGGATTACCAGGAGTAATCAACTTGAGTGATGACATTTTGATACACTCCAGGACGAGAGAGGAGCATCATCGTCATCTAAGAGCGACGTTGCAAAGACTGGCAGAAGCAGGATTAACACTTCACAAAAAGAAGTGTGCCTTTTATCAAACATCCGTAGATTTTTTTCGGTTACATCTTTTCGAAAAATGGTCTGCAAGTTCATCCACGGAAGGCTGAAGCAATCCGTCAAGCCCCTATTCCACAAAATCTCACAGAAGTGCGCAGTTTCCTGGGGATGGCCACGTATTGTGGAAGGTTCATACCACAGCTTGCCACCATGTCTGAACCTCTTCGACAGCTCACAAAAGGGCAACACCGCTGGGAGTGGACTCCAGATGCACACAAGGCGTTCGAAGAAATTAAGGCCGCGTTGCTGGATACGTCAACTATGGCTTATTTTAACCCTAGCAGGCGAACAGAAGTGGTGGAGGATGCGAGCCCTGTTGGGCTTGGGGCTGTTCTTCTTCAAGAGCAGAGACATCAAGAGTGGATCCCTGGTGCAAATGCCAGCCGGGCTTTGTCGGCGGTTGAAACAAGGTATGCGCAGATTGAGCGCGAAGCTCTAGCTATTCGATGGGCATGGCGGCACTTTCATTTGTATCTGTATGGGCATTAGTTTCAAGTAGTAACTGATCACAAACCTTTGGTTTCGTTGTTTGCGGGTAGCCCACGTCTTGCACCTCCGAGAATTGAAAGATGGACTGTTCTGCTTCAACCTTATCGATTTACAGTCATTTATCAACCTGGGGCGAACAATCCAGCCGACTATTTGTCTCGCCACCCTTCTCCTAAGGTACTTGATGCTCACCAAGAGCAGGAAGAAGAGAGCACCGAGGTTTTTGTCAGCATGGTCGTGCAGTCGGCATGTCCTAATGCTCTTCTCGTAACTGACATTGTAAATGCTACCCAGGATGACGTGATGCTGAGTCATGTTAAAGAGGCGTTGAACTATAAGAAATGGAAACATTTTCTAGAGAAGACAAATGTGTCCTCCCCAGATCAGAAGTTAGCTATGCAAAGCATATGGAAGGTGCGTGATGAACTGTCTACAGATAATGCTGGGCTGGTCCTGAGGGGAAGGAGAATTGTGCTTCCTCAGTGTCTATGGTCTCGAGTGATTGAGTTGGCTCATCAAGGTCATCAAGGTGCTGCCAAAACCAAAGCGAGGTTACGTGCCAAAGTGTGGTTCCCTGGCATGGACAGTCAAGTTGATGAAATGGTAGGGAAGTGTCACTCCTGTATCATCACATCGGTGGAACCTCCGAGTTGCCCAGTGGTGACTGAACCTGCTACTTTGAAACCGTGGGCCAAGGTGAGCATGGACTTTGGGAGTTTTCCAGATGGAAGGCTGACCGCTGTTTTGATCGATTCCTACACAAAATTCCCTGTGG
Organism: Pleurodeles waltl; assembly: GCF_031143425.1. Lineage (NCBI taxonomy): Eukaryota > Metazoa > Chordata > Amphibia > Caudata > Salamandridae > Pleurodeles > Pleurodeles waltl. The sequence continues at coordinate 1,744,752 of NC_090437.1, read as the reverse complement.
TCGAGGTTGTTTGAAAATGTACGGCCAGTTCTTCAGAAGACATTTGCATTGTTTGGGCTGCCCGACGAAATTAGAACAGACAATGGTCCCCCGTTCCAGGGGCAAGAGTTTCGCTCGTATCTTGATGGGTTGGCGATTGATCATCGTAAGATAATGCCCTACTGGCCTCAGGCAAATGGGGACGTTGAAAGATTTATGCAAACTTTGAATAGGGCTCTCAGGATTGGAGTTGAGCAAAGAGAAGACAGTGAACAGTGTTTTTACCAGTTCTTGAGTGCTTACCGTCAAACACCCCATAGCACCACTGGGTGCGCCCCCTCCGCTTTGATGTTCAACGTGTCTCCACGTGACTGTATTCCATCAGGTCCTAAGTGGAAACCTCCTGTGTTGGATGTTAAGACCACTCAAAGACGACGGGAAATTACTAATCAGAAGGCCAGTGTAAAACGAAGAGCCAAGTATCGAGGGTTTCAAGAAGGTGATCGAGTGGTGGTGAGATGTCGGCGAGGAGGAGGAAAGTTTAGGACACCGTTTGAGCCTGAGGTGTGGGAGGTTATTGGTGTAAAAGGAGCGATGATAACAGCGGCAGGAGGAAGACAGAGAGTGACACGAAACATGTCACATTTTCGTAGAGCTGGCGTTAGGGCGTCGGCTGAAGAAGAAGGAGAAATGGATGACATAACATGTGGTTCACCAATGATGTCTGAAGAGACCGAGAGTGTCACAGGGCCTGTACTGGCTGAGCAAACCAGGCCTGGTTTTGCTCCTGAGCATGGAGGTTTGCGCACTAGAAGTGCGAGGTATGACTTACGCCCCAATCCCGTCCCAAGTAGTCAGCCGAAAGATTTTGTCTGTCAAGCAGGCTGTTCGTGAACTGTGTTTCGATACCATCTTTCAGCGACTGAACACTATTGAAGCCTGATGTTGACAGTACGAGAAGATGTCCCGATGTCTAAAGTGGACAGTGTTTGTGGGGATGGGAACGTAGGTTGTTCCGGGATTACAGTATTTTGGTTCATTTGTTATTTCACTTATCTTCCTTCACTCATTCCCCTTTTGGGGTCTGTGGGGTAATGTTCAATTATTTGTTTAAGTTCATCGGTTAATGCTTGTCCATGTGGAGTAAAACATGGGGGGGATGTAAAGTGTATGCGGGGAGCCATTCGGGCTCTCCTTGTTTGTATAACGTGCTCTGCGTGTCCGGGAGGGGCGCAGAGCACGGGTATAAATAAAGAACGAACTGCGGTGATGCAGTTCCGAGTGTGCCGGCAAGCAAGCATGATCTCCGTGTCTTTATTATAGTGGCTCCCTAGCAGAAACTACAATGCGCATTACGTAAATGGATAATTACGTAGAAGTATTGGGCAGAACGATAGTCTATTAATCAATAAATAATGAAGCACATATGTGTTACCAAATGCTGCAATGACTGAAAAGGGAGAGATGAGAAGAGAAAGATCACATGATTCGTATTTCAGTTTGCAGTTCAGACAGGAGGCCTTTTCTCCTTTTGTACTATTTTTTAATATCAAGAAGCAATACGTTGTGCATAGTGGTCTGCAAAAACAGACAGTGAGTAATAATGCGAAGTTTCGACACACACCAAGCGCCAAGTATAGTTTTAAAAGTGGAATAGTATAAAAGAGTATTCACTTTTCTATAATACCTCTGCTGATTAATTTGTCAAACAGCATTGACTACAAGCGAAAGCGTGTCATTCTCTTTAGAACAGAACAGTCTATGTTTAAGTGTCACAAAAGGACTCTATCTTCAAGCAGTTTCAACAAAACTAGATTAGAATAGCGGCCTCACCTAGTAGGTACTCAGGTGGTATGTGAGGAATCCACACAGTGCACAGGTACAGCTGTCAGAAACTGGCCTGTTGTAAATGTAGCACAGACAGAACTATAGAGACAAACAGGTTTCCCTGGGGTTCCTTTGCATGCCGATGTTATCTATGCCAGAGTAGCAAGGCAATGCGCTGAGAAAACGAGTTAGATGTTAGATGTAACAATTCAAAGGACAGTAGAGTTAAAAATGAAGAACTGAGGGGAACAAACCATGTTTAGTGAAACACTAAAGTACGCATTAAGCACAATTGTAAGCGTAGGGTAAATGCATCAAACTTAATATATCAAAATGGAACTGCTTTGAGATAGGAGAGATAGTCGGTAATGGATACAACTAAAGTTGAAGTATTTACGACAGTTTGAAATAGGGCACTGGTTGCAAAAAGCAGTCACACATTGTGTACCTATTTTTTGTGACACGTAATTTCTGTTAATAGACCTATGTATTAAAAGGTTGGTATACTAAACATGATATGGGGGTAGGGAGAGTGGTCACAGAACGACTTACGTATTTTATATTCATTAAGCATGTTACAAAATGTAACTCCCTCTGATTGGCTACCATTGATGGGAAGATGGCTAGCCTTTTCCGGATTGCTAAATGGGTTTACAACATTCTAAAAAGGATTTTACTGGTCGTAAACCCTCTGAGTTAGTGGATCAGAGGTTTTGCGAACCGGTGAAAACCTTTGCACATATGACCTCTAGTTTGAAGGAGGGGGTTACTCTGTCACAAATGTGACGGATTTCCCATCCCCCATATCACAATTCCATTACAGCCTACTGACTTGTAATATGGCAGACAGGATATCTGTCACGTTTGTGATGGCGTAATCCCCCCATCAAACTCTTAGGCCCTCATTATGGCATTGGCGGTAAATGCCGCTTACCGCCACAGCGACGGCCACCAACATACTGCCGTAGTGGCTACCAACCGCATTATGGATGATTTTTCATTTTTGGGGTTGCAGTTTGAGGATCAGATTTACATTGACAAGATCCTAGCCATGAGTTGTTCAATATCATGTTCATTGCTTGTGATGTTAAGGCCCATATTTATACTTTTTGACGCTAAACTGCGCTAACGCAGTTTAGCGTCAAAAAGTTTTGCGCCGTCTAACGCCATTCTGAAGCGCCAAGCGGGCGCCGTATTTATGGAATGGCGTTAGACGGCGCAATCAGACCGGCGCTGCCTGGTTTGCGTGGGAAAAAACCACGTAGACCAGACAGCGCCGGCGTAGGGGGAAAATGGCGCATGGGCGTCTTAAAATGGGGCAAGTCAGGTTACGTCGAAAAAATCGTCTTAACCCGACTTGCGCCATTTTTTAACGACGCCCATCCCCCATCAACATGACTCCTATCATTGTAAAGATAGGAGTCATGCCCCCTTGCCCAATGGCCATGCCCAGGGGACTTCTGTCCCCTGGGCATGGTCATTGGGCATAGTGGCATGTAGGGGGGCACAAATAAGGCCCCCCTATGCCACCAAAATAAAATATAAAAAAAAAAAAATTATACTTACCTGAACTTACCTGAATGTCCCTGGGGTGGGTCCCTCCATCCTTGGGGGTCCTCCTGGGGTGGGCAAGGGTGGCAGGGGGGGTCCCTGGGGGCATGGGAGGGCACCTGTGGGCTCATTTTGAGCCCACAGGCCCCTTAACGCCTGCCCTGAGCAGGCGTTAAAAAGTGGCGCAAATGCGCCGTTTTTAGCCACGCCAACTCCCGGGCGTCTCTTTTGCCCGGGAGTATAAATACCACGTAAAGGCCTGGGAGTCATTTTTTAGACGGGAACGCCTCCCTTGCATATCATTAACGCAAGGAAGGGGTTCACGCTAAAAAATGACGCACATTCCGGGAACTTTGGCGCTATTCGCCTCTAACGCCATAGTATAAATATGGCGTTAGTTGGCGTTAGTTTTGCGTCGAAATTGCGTCAAAAAAAACGACGCAATTTCGGCGCAAACGGAGTATAAATATGGCCCTAAGTACCTATATGCAGTAGTTTTTCCAGTTAAGGAGTCAGGTGTGACATGTCAAGCACTATTTGGACAATTTGTTATTGTTTGAGTAGAGGATCAGGGGAGTGTTTAGGGGCGTTACAAGCTTTTCAGAAGAGGATGCAAGACTTGGGAGTCCCTCTGGCTCTGAAAAAAATTGAGGGTCCTTGTACAGCAACCATGTTCCTTGGTCCTAAGATGGATTCTTGACTCATGGAAGCACATTTATCCAGAGGCAAGGTGCATACACTGATTTAACTCTTGGAAGAGGCCGTCCTTTGTAACAAGTTGGAGTTGAAAAAGATGCAGCACCTTTTGGGACATTTGAACTATGCTTTACGAGTTGTGAGAGTAGGCTGTTCCTTTTGTAGATGTCTTGGATTTCGGTGAAAACTGCAGAGCGACTTCTTCATAGGGTGCATCTGAAAGCTAGTGTGAGAGAAGATTTTAGGATTTGGATTTTCTTCCTTAAATCTTTCAATGGTGTTACGATGTGGTCGAAGGAGGATGATTGGTTCTGGCTGGTACAAATCTTTTCTGATGCTATTGTAGTCCATGGTTTTGTTTTTTTCAGGGATGGACATTAGGTGCCAAAAAAGTGGCTGGCTCCACAATTGGTACAAAAACAGAGTTTTGCATTCTTGAAGCTTTTTCTTCTGGTGGTGGCGATGGTATTGTTGGGGAAGCATTTGGTCAATAGGAGGATGTTTTTTTCATGTCGACAGTCAGACAGAGGCGAACCTTGTGAATACACAGAAGGGTCAGGATGAGAAGGTTTTGAACTTTAAAATTTTGTTTAAGGCAAGATAGCTTCCAGTTGTTGATAATATTATTACTCATACGCTATCCCTTTCACAGTACAATAGAAAAATAATTGTTCATTGAGTCACTATTCTTCTGTATCAATACCAAACCATAATTCACTCTCAACCTTATCCATGAATAAAGCTCTGTTTAATCATAAAAAACATATACATGTCATCAATATCAAGGGAAGTGCAGACAGTACAGTGCTCAAAAAGAGCAGTGAAGCACATTATGTGCAATGATCCATTATACATTGAGATTTCCAAAGATTTTCAGTGGAAGAAACCAGTTCCAGATGTAAATCATCGGTTACTGTACACAATATACTTTGAACAATAGGGCATTCACAATAAAAAAGTTGATGTTTCAACACTTGTATTATGTCATAGGAGTCTCTTGAGGACAAACATGCCATTTCATCTATCAAGGCAAAGAATATATGTAGAGAGAGGGTGGTATCGTCTTCTATAAATTAGTCAATGTACTTTTAAAACTCACTTAGTGATATGTAAAATACCTCCAAGCAGCATGCATGTGTTCTCTGCTGGGGACATATCTAGGCCAATATCTGCGTCACTGCTGTGAATTATACTATAGGAAGTGTCAAGGACATATCAATGATTCCATATGTCATACACATGTACGAATCCCCTATCCTAATGGGGATTCTACTGTCTCCCTTGATGTATCTCTCAAGGGTGCTCCTCTTCTCTCCTTGAAACTCACCCCGTTTGGTGGTATGTATCATATCATAAATACACAACATAGCAACAATCTCATATAGAGTCCTTCTGCTATATCTCAGCACATAGTCAGTAGATGAGTTCCCAAATTCTCATCTTGTACATAATGCTTGTAATAGTGGAATAAACATAAATAAAATGGTTCCCCCATTCTTCATCAAGGGTGTGGTGCATGCCACCAAGCAAACTCATAGGTACCAAGGTCCCACTGTACTCAACATTGTAATGTCAACTCATTACGCCTTTTCATATGAACAGTCGGGCCTGAGGCAATTCCTTATTTGTTGTAAATTACGCCAAACATGCCCACCTGGTCAAATTGTGCTCAGCCACAGCTGCCTCCATTTACTGAAGCTATGTTTCTGTTAGAATTGGGTTCTTTGGTTGACAGTCAGGTTACCCCCTGTTCAAGAAAGGACTTTCACTCTAGTTATGGTAAAAGAGAATCACCCTCAGCTAACTCCTGCTTATCCCCTTGGTAGCTTGACAGAGCAGTAGGCTTAACTTCAGAGTCCTAGGTGTAAAGTATTTGTACCAACACACACAGTAACTCAATGAAATCACTACAAAATGACACAACACCAGTTTAGAAAAATAGGAAATATGTATCTAAGCAAAACAAGACCAAAACGACAAAAATCAACAATACACAAGTCAAGTTCTCAATTAAAAATCAAAAAGAGTCTTTAAGTAGTTTTAAACACGCTGTCAGAGTGAAAAAATACCTTGGGTGCGTCAAAAATAACCCCGCACGGGGGAGTGCGCATCATAAAGGGCTTGCGTGGCGTTGAGTCCACTCTCGAGCAGGACCGTGCGTATTTTCTTCTTTCGCCGGGTCGGGCGTGTTGTTTCTTCTCTTCGCAGGAGAGCGATGCGTTGATCCGGTGAGCACTCTTGTGTCCGGGCAGGCCTTGCGTTGTTTTTTCATGCACAGCGGCACTTGAGTCGGAAATCCAGCCGCACGATGATCCGAAAACCCCACAGTACGGGTTGTGATCTCCCAGCCTCCGTCAGTGATGCTGCACGTCATTTCTCCTGCTCCGTGCATCGATTCTTCGGTCGCGTTTCCTACAAGCGTTGTTTCTCAGCTGCTGAGTCGGCGGTGCGTCGTTTCTTCAGCCGCAGATCAGAGTTGTGTCGATCTTTTGCCCGCACAGCGCTCTGTGCATGGATTTCCTTGTCTTTAGGCTGCCAGCTTCTCCTTTCAGGGTCCCAGGAACTGGATGGGCACCACAGGGCAGAGTAGCAGTCTCTCCAAAGACTCCAGGTGCTGGCAGAGAGAAGTCTTTGTGTCCCTGAGACTTCAAACAACAGGAGGCAAGCTCTAAATCAAGCCCTTAGAGATTTCTTCTCAAGATGGAAGGCACACAATGTCTAGTCTTTGCCCTCTTACTCTGGCAGAAGAAGCAACTGCAGGATAGCTCCACAAGCACAGTCACAGGCGGGGCAGCTCTTCTTCCTCAGCTCTTCTCCAGGCAGAGGTTCCTTTTGTTTCCAGAAGTGTTTCTAAAGTCTGTGGTTTTGGGTGCCCTTCTTATACTTAATTTCTCCTTTGAAGTAGGCCTACTTCAAAGTAAAGTCTCTTTTGAATGTGAAATCCTGCCTTGCCCAGGCCAGGCCCCAGACACTCACCAGGGGGTTGGAGACTGCATTGTGTGAGGGCAGGCACAGCCCTTTCAGGTGTAAGTTACCACTCCTCCCCTCCCTCCTAGCACAGATGGCTCATCAGGATATGCAGGCTACACCCCAGCTCCCTTTGTGTCACTGTCTAGTGTGAGGTGCAACCAGCCCAACTGTCAAACTGACCCAGACAGAGAATCCAAAAACAGGCAGAGTCACAGAAATGGTATAAGCAAGAAAATGCACACTTTCTAAAAGTGGCATTTTCAAACACACAATCTTAAAATCAACTTTACTAAAATATGTATTTTTAAATTGTGAGCTCAGAGACCCCAAACTCCACATGTCCATCCACTCCCAAAGGGAATCTACACCTTAATCAGATTTAAAGGTAACACCCATGTTAGCCTTGCAACAGTGAAAAACAAATTTAGCAATATTTCAGTCAGTACATATAAAACACATTACTATGGCCCTCATTACAACATTGGCGGTAAAAGCCGTTTACCACCGTGCAGAAGACCGCCAAAACATTGCTGCGGCTGCGAAATTCCGCCACAGCTATTATGACCCACATCTCGGAAACCGCCAAAATTCAGACACCCACACAAGATCGCCACACCAAATGTCAGTGATAAACTGGTGTAAACAAAACCTCCACCGTCACGCCAACAGAAACACGCCCATGCTATCACGACCCACGAATCCACGCAGCGGTCTTTCAACTGCGGTATTCCATTGGCGGTACACACCGCCGTGCTCAAAATACACACACATCTCCAAAACACCGCCACATTGGACAATTCAAAATACACACACCTGAGGCACATACAAACACCACTCCCACACTCCCAACACAATATAAAACACACACCCACATCACCCACAAACCCCTACGACCATATTTCACGAACGAAGGCCAGATAGACAGAGACCACAGCAAATGAGAACCCCACCACACAGAGGCACACAACCCATACAACATTACACGCACAAAACACCACACACCACTACACATCACCCCACACATCAACACTTACACAACCCCACACATCACCCACACCACCTGATGTCACGCCAAAGACACCCCCGGTTTTCCGAGGAGGAGCTCAGGGTCATGGTGGAGGAAATCCTACGGGTAGAGCCACAGCTATTTGGCTCACAGGTGCAGCAGACATCCATAGCCAGGAAGATGGAGCTATGGCAAAGAATCGTCGACAGGGTCAACACTGTGGGACAGCATCCAAGAAATCGGGAGGACATCAGGAAGAGGTGGAACGACCTACGGGGAAAGGTGCGTTCTGTGGTCTCCAGGCACAACATTGCGGTACAGCGGTCTGGCGGCGGACCCCCACTTCCTCCCCCACAACTAACAACATGGGAGGAGCAAGTCTTGACCATCATGCATCCAGAGGGCCTCAGAGGAGTCGGTGGAGGAATGAACACTAGTAAGTTAAATGTCAACTATCATATCCCCCACCCTACCTGCATGCCATCACACACACCCACCCTCACCCCCTCCCCTATCACTCCAACTCCTCACAAATGTACTCATAACACAAACCACACATCCCAACACCAAGCCCGCATGCAAAAACAAAGCATGGTCACCCCTCACCAAAGCATGCACACTGCACATACCCATAACAACCCCCTAACCATCATCACACAAACCCACACACAGGAATGCTTGCACTGGGGTACACAAACACCCACCCATTGCACACCATTACACACACACATGCACTAATCATGCTCTTATATCCCTGCAGGACCACTACGGAACGTCACCACACCGGGGGGTCCAGACAACTCCACTCCACCCACAGAAAAGGCCCACAGTGAAGACAGCAGCTCAGCCCTACTGGATCCTGATGACCAGCCCAGACCATCGTGGGCCTCTGGACAGTCGGTTCCCCTTGCACAGGCACAGCCCAACACTGACCTTCCACCCTCTGGTAACACCAGCAGAGCACCCACCCAGAGGCCCCATACCTCTGTCCCCAGGACACATCAATCAGCAGTGTGTCCACCACTACAGGGAACCCAGGATAACCCACCACCCCAACAACAACAGGGACCTGGGGGCAGTGGTAGTGGGCACACGGTCCAGGGGACGGAGGCACAGGAACACAGGGGAACTGGGAGGGCTGCTGTGCGACAGGGGGCGGACAGGCCAAGGGAACCCACTCTCCACGAGGCCCTCTCCTCCATCATGGGTGCATACCACCACTCCCAGGAGACGATGGCGACGGTCCTGGCCAAGTTTCAGGAGACCCAGCGCATGCAGGAGGAGCAGTATTTGGGGTTCAGGGAGGAGCTCAGAACCATCAGCTCCGCCCTGGGCACCATCGTAGGGGTGCTGAAGGACATACAAAAAACCATGAGGGACACCGTGGCACTCCAAGGGGCACCTGACACTAGCATGGAAAATGAACTGCCCACCACCACCGCCGGCGCTAGTGGACAGGACGCCCCGCCACAGAACCACCACACCAGCACCCCACCCCCTGCAGACGGACAACCACCCCGCAAGCGGTCCCTGAGATCCAGGAACAGGACAGACTACGATGGCAAGACCCCCGCCAGGAAATGAGACCACCCTTATTGTACTCCCACTGTCTCACTTTGTTACCCTGTCCAGATTGGAACTGCCCCAGCTCCACTTCCTATGTCCAGTTCACCTGTGTGACCAATGGACTGGACTCTGCCATGGACATTCCTCCACCGTCCCCCATCACCATATTACTACCCCCCTCCATTTTTGAGCACTGAAATAAACACCCTTGAACCACAAAACAATCTGGAGTCAGTCTGTGATTTGGTAAATATGTATAATTAATGACAGTGTCAACATGCGTTGCCAATTGTAAAGCCAACATACCTATGTCACACATCACAAGTCCTTGAAGGATGCAAGCAGATGACACACGTTGCTAACCACACCTGTGAAACCGTAATGGAAAGGTACAACTCAGTGAACAAAGAATGCTATGAACTGACAGACAGGATAGAGGTAGAAGTGTGAAAGTGAATGTAATGGTAAAAATAAAACTGTTCTCACCTGTGTGTCACTGGAAATATTGCTGTATGAATGACTCCCTGTTGTCTATGTCTTCTTCCTCAGCGTCCTCCTCATCACTGTCCACAGGCTCCACAGGCTCCACAACTGCCACAACACCGCCATCTGGACCATCCTCCTGCAGAAAAGGCACCTGGCGTCGCAAAGCAAGATTGTGAAGCATTGAGCAGGCGATGATGATCTGGCACACCTTCTTCAGTGAGTACAATAGGGAACCACCTGTCATATGCAGACACCTGAACCTGGCCTTCAGGAGGCCGAAGGTGCGTTTGATCACCCTCCTAGTCCGCCCATGGGCCTCATTGTAGCGTTCCTCTGCCCTGGTCCTGGGATTCCTCACTGGGGTCAATAGCCATAACAGGTTGGGCTAACCAGAGTCCCCCAATAGCCACACCCGGTGCCTCTGGAGTTGACCCATCATATAAGGGATGCTGCTATTCCGCAGGATGTAGGCGTCATGCACAGAGCCAGGGAACATAGCATTTACCTGCCAGATGTACTGGTCTGCCAAACATACCATCTGTACATTCATCGAATGATAACTCTTCCAGTTCCTGTACACCTGTTCACTCCTGTGGGGGGGGGGGACCAGAGCTACATGGGTCCCACCAATAGCACCTATGATGTTGGGGATATGTCCAAGGGCATAGAAGTCACCTTTCACTGTAGCCAAATCCTCCACCTGAGGGAAAACGATGTAGCTCCTTACGTGTTTCAGCAGGGCAGACAACACTCTGGACAACACATTGGAAAACAAAGGCTGGGACATCCCTGATTCCATGGCCACTGTTATCTGAAACGATCCACTTGCAAGGAAATGTAGAACTGACAGCACCTGCACTTGAGGGGGTATTCCTGTGGGATGGCGGATTGGTGACATCAGGTCTGGCTCCAACTGGGTACATAGTTCCTGGATAGTGGCATGGTCAAACCTGTAGGTGATGAGTAAATGTCACTCCTCCATTGTCAACAGGTCCACCAGCGGTCGGTACACCGGAGGATTCCGCCATCTCCTCACATGTCCCAGCTGACGGTGCCTAGGAAGGACAACAGCGACCACAGAGTCAACAAAATCCCAGGTATGTACCCACAGATACACAGAACACAACAGCAAATACAAATATCTTCCTGTATGTGTGTCGAGTGTAGGCCTAGGTATGTGTGACGCAGTTGCAAATGAAGCCATATGGGCCCCTGAAATAGCGGCTGCCTGAACTCTAAAGTGGGACAATGGGATGTGAGGTAACTGCGCTGGCGTTGTACACCGTCGCGGTAGGCGGTCGAAGACCGCGGCGCAAAGCTGCATTGGTTAACATTGGACCATATGGGTCCCAGGAGCCAATGATGAGGTGCGCCGGCGGTGATGATTTGCACCGCCGCGGACTTCACCACCGCGGACGTGACCGACATTTTCTCTCTGTTCAATCAGTTGATACCTGATCTTCGACAGGAGAGGACCTACACTGCAAGTGCTGCTGTGACCTCGGTCTGGAAGAGACAATGGCTGCTGCGTCTGGGGAAAGGGCCCCTGCCTTCACTGCTTAGGAGTTGGAGAAGCTCGTGGACGGGGTCCTCCCCCAGTACACGCTACAGGTAAGTACACAGGGAGCACGTTGTATGGGCTATGCCTGTGTGGAGAGTGCTGGTTGTAAGAGGGAAGGGGGCAGAGTGCAGTGATCATGAAGGATTGTGAATGCATGTGCCACATGGCAAGGGCAGGGATGTGGGCCACTCACTTCGACGGTGCTCTTGCTAATGACTTCTCTTCTTCCCCTGTGCATGTCATGTAGGTCAGCGCCCACCAGAAGAAGGACATTTGGCGTGCCATCGCCAAGGACGTCCGGACCCTGGGGGTCCACCAGAGACGGGGCACCCACTGCCGGAAAAGATGGGAGGACATTCGCCGCTGGAGCAAGAAGACGGTGGAGGCTCAGCTGGGGATGGCCTCCCAACGTGGGAGGGGTGCTCGTCGCCCCATGACCCCCCTGATGTTCCGGATCCTGGCGGTGGCCTACCCTGAGTTGGATGGGCGCTTGAGGGCATCACAGCAGACACAAGTGGGTGAGTACACCCTCATTCTGGGGACTTTGCACGCAGTTGAGAGGTCTGGGTGTGGGAGGAGGGCTGTGGGTTTCCCTAGGCCAGGGCAACTTCCATAGGCTAGGCCCCTCCGTAATGCAGGCCATGTGGCACTCCACCCCACCGCGGTAGAGTGACAGGTACAGGTATACATGCCCCTGTGGCATCCATGTGTGCAGATGTCCACCATAGCGATGTAGGCCATATCCCTGGAATTGCATCTGTAGAGGCCAGGAGCACGGCGTAGTGCAGGGGGCTGCTGTGTCTGTATTGTCCGCCAACGGTAGCGGTAAGCCATGCACTCAACCTGTCTTTCTTCTGTCGTCCCCCCCCTTTCTCTGCTCTCCCTGTTCTTGTGTGCATCAGCATCATCAGGCGGAGGTGCAGTGGCACCGGAGCACGAGGGAGCTGCATCCCACATGGCCATGGAGGGCCACGCCACGGACTCAGAATGCACCAGTGGGACGGAGGGCGAGGGGAGCTTCCTGTCGGTCAGCGGATCACCAACCAGCGACACGGACTCGTCCGCCGATGGGAGCCCACTTGTGGTGGCGCCACCATCTGTGCCCCACACTTCTACAGATACAGCCGCCACCTCCCCTACCTGCACCGCCCTCCCAGCAGCCCCTCAGCGTTCCCCCGTGCCTGCTCACCCAAGAGGGTGGGCATCACCTTCGCCCCAGGCCCCTCAGCCCCTGACCCTGTCACCTCTGCTGCCCTCAGTGAGGAGGCCATTGACCTCCTCAGGTCACTCACTGTTGGGCAGTCTACCATTGTGAATGCCATCCAGGGTGTAGAAAGGGAGTTGCAATACGGTAATGCATTCCTGGAGGGAATTCATTCTGGTCAGGCTGCCCTTCATCGAACCCTGCAATCTCTGGCCTCAGCACTGATGGCAGCCATTGTGCCTGTATCTAGCCTCCCCCCTCCAACTTCCTCCACCCAGACCCAATCCCCTGTACCCCAGCCCATCCCAAGCACACCATCAGACAAGCATGCACACACCTCAACACACAAAAGTAGCTCAGTCAAACATAGGCACCACACATCCCACAGGCACTCACACAAGCATCACCCACATACAGACACAGCAACATCCACTGCCTCCACTGTGTCCCCCTCCTCATTGTCTCCCTCCTCCCTCCCAGTGTCGTCTACACTCTAACCTGCATGCACTACATCTACAGGCACTAGGACTCGCACCAGAACACCCAGCACCACACCCCGCTCACCTGCACTCACCACCCCCACTCCCATTTACACGTCCCCTGTGTCCTCTCCAAGTGTGTCTGTGACGCCCCCTCCCAAAGTACACAAACGCGGGCACCCACACACCCAACATCCATCCACCTCACGACAGCCTCCAGTACCTGCACCTGCACCCAAAACACCTAAAGTGACACCTCCTACAACCACCTCCTCTTCCTCCACTCCCAGACCCCCTCCAGCTACCCATCCCAGTGTTCGTCATAAACTTTCCCTCAGCAACGTTGACCTCTTTGCCCCCATCCCCACCCCTCCAATTCATAAGTCCCGTAGTAGCGCCTCAGCCAAAAAGGCTCCAGTACCAGTGCTGCGTGTTACAGGTGTGTGGAGTGCACCGGCCACCAGGGCAGGCAGTGTGACACGGAGCCAAAGCACTGCCAGTCCACCCCCTGTAAAGCATCTCAAGTTGTAAAGTGGCCGACGGGACAGGGTGAAGACTCCTGGCGGCAAAAATGCTCACAAGGGCCCCAGGGGGTTTGCAGAGTCAGCTGTGACTCCTCCAAAGGTGGTGAAGGGACAGAAGAAGTCTGCACAGTCTGGTGAGAGCAGCACGGCGGAGAAGGGCGCCATCCTCCCCGGCGGCCGGGACGCCACCGCCAGCACCATCGTCACTGGTCAGGAGACCACTGCCGGAGTCAGTGCCAGGAGGGCAGGAGTATCGTCACTGGTCAGGAGACCACCGCCGGAGTCAGTGCCCAGGAGGACCCCGGCTGCCACAGCCCCACTGGGCAATAAGGGACCGTCATGCCACACACCAATGCACAGGCCAGAGACCGCCATGGCAAAGCACCGCTGAACATGGGAATCAACGCCATGGTGAAGACCGCTGAACAGGGCAAAGCACCGTTGAACAGGGCAGAGAACCAGAGACCGCCATGGCAAAGCACCGCTGAACATGGGAAACACCGCCACATCAAGCATCGTTATCACATGTACAGCTGGGACTGTGACGGAACAGGAACCGTCACGGGGAGCCTAATGCAGTGTGGGCACCATTCCCCCTCCAGAACCAGTGGAGACCGTTATCCACTTGAGAGACTGTGGCTTTGCATTCCCCAGGATGGTACAGTGGGCAACCCACCCACTGTAGAGACTTGAGAGACTGTGGCTTTGGACTCCCCAGGATTGTTCAGTGGGCAACCCACCCACTGTAGAGACTTGAGAGACTGTGGCTTTGCACTCCCCAGGATTGTTCAGTGGGCAACCCACCCACTGTAGAGACTTGAGAGACTGTGGCTTTGCACTCCCCAGGATTGTTCAGTGGGCAACCCACCCACTGTAGAGACTTGAGAGACTGTGGCTTTGCACTCCCCAGAATACATCAATGGGCATGGAGCCCCGACGTGGATCTGGCGTGGTGCTGTAATCCGGCTGAGGTGCCCCCCCTTCCCTTCCCCCTGAGGTGCCTGTTGTATTTCGATCTGATGCCCCAGCAGTGTTCTCTCTGTTTGTGGACAGGTATCTATTGTGGGCCTCGCCCATGCATTTTTGGACCTGTGGTGCACGGACATTGATATGTGCATACCTGCACTGCTTCTCATAAAGTATATACTTTTGATTGTGTATAAATTTATCTGTATATATTTGGTAACTGTATTTTGATACATTACAATTTTTGAACTGATTTCCTTTTGTCTTTGCATTCTTCCGGGGGGGTTGTGGGTTGTTACTGTGATGTTTTGACATGCATTGGTGTGTGTGTTGTAATGTGCGAGGATGAGGGTGGGGGTGGGGGTGGGGGTGTTGCGTGTGTGTCCCCCTGACTTTTGCCTCCCACCTCCCCTATGTCGTAGGTGCAGTACTCACCGTTGTCGTCGCCGCCACCGTTGCTGGTGTTCGTAAATGAGCAGGAAGACAAGCAAAAGCTGTTTCCGCCGTGTTTTTATCCACGGTGAATCCGCCCCGGAAACGGTGGCGGATTGGCAGGTTGTGATACTGTGGGCGGTACATTGTCTGCCGCCTATCTGTTGCCGGTGACCGCTGCGCTGCTTGTCTGTACCGCCGTGGCAGTCGGAGTGTTGAAGTGGCTGTTATGTTGGCGGTTTCCGCCACGGTCATGATTCCCTTTTTTTGTCCGCCGGCCTGTTTGCGGTATTACCGCACCTTTAACACCGTCCGCCAGGGTTGTAATGATCCCCATATGTCCTACCTTAACCATACACTGCACCCTGCCCTTGGGGCTACCTAGGGCCTACCTTATGGGTGTCTGACATGTAAGAAAAGGGAAGGTTTAGGCCTGGCAAGTGGGTACACTTGCCAAGTCAAATTTACAGTTAAAACTGCACACACAGACACTGCAATGGCAGGTCTGAGACATGATTACAGAGCTACTTATGTGGGTGGCACAACCATTGCTGCTGGCCCACTAGTAGCATTTGATTTACAGGCCCTGGCACCTCTAGTGCACTTTACTATGGACTTACTAATACACCAAATATGCCAATCATGGATAAGCCAATTACATACACATTTTGTAAAGGAGCACTTGCACTATAGCACTGGTTAGCAGTGGTAAAGTGCCCAGAGTAACAAAAACAGTAAAATCAGAGTCCAGCACACATCAACAACCTGGGGAACAGAGGCAAAAAGTTAAGGTAGACCATGCCAAGGAAGAAAAGTCTAACAGTTATCTGTTAGGTGAAACAGTTAACAGGAATACTTGAAGGCAGATATCATTCCATTGGGTTTACAGGCCAGAAGCATACCCACAGGTTTTGTGCATAATGAGACATTCAGAAAGATCTTTTATTACATCTCCGATAGCTGTAGCTGTTCTGGATATTGAATGGTACTATGCATTGACAATGCATTAGAAGAAGTGGTTGCAATAAAGAAACAGACTGAGGAACTGGAAGAGAATATTCACAATAGCCAGGCAATTGAGAATGTTAAAGCTGCATTAGCAATCCTCTGAAGAGTACTAGGGTGTTCTAATCGACTAATTTGGGCAAGAAAAATAAGAAGGTACATAAAGACACACTTAAAGATGATAAGAAAAAGGTGTATCAATACCTCAGGAACGATTATTACAACCATTGAGTGAACCAAGAAAGCCAACTAAGCTTTCATAATACACAGAAAAACATAACATTTTCAGACACATTCGCTAATTAAGAGAAACAGGAGCAACCAGGAACAAGTAGCTCAGGCTGTTCTTACACATAGCCCCACAATAATATTATTTAGGGGCAGAAAATCCAGAGAGAGGGAGAGGCATAAACAGGGGACGCAGCAGAGGCTGGTTCAGAGGACAGTAGCAACCAGGAGAGAGGTAAACAAGGAGCCAAACGGTGAAAAAGAGCCTATTAAAGAGTGTCCCTCCTCCATATTCAATATCTTGTCCTCTGTTCTGATGTACGATGGAGGAAGGTTATAGAAAGAGACCTTGGTTTTGTGTTAACGGAACTCCCTGACTTTTTTAAAGCAGAGTTCTACCAATTCTTCAGGAAGATCAGGTTCAATTATTCATTAGAGACTGACCGGGTGTGAAGGACAAGTCAGATACAGACCTTTGTTTGCCTACCACTTTTTATGCTCCCTTACATTTGATACCTATGGAAATGATTATTTTTGAAAATCTGGTTATGAAACAAATTGAGGCATTAGAGCAGCAAAATAAGTATACACATTACCATATATCAAAGGAAGAAAGGGATGCATTAATAAGTCTTAGCAGAAACAGACAGTTCACGATAAAACCTGCATATAAGAGTGGTGCTATTGTCATGCAAGACGCCAACTCCAATGCGTGGGAGTTGAGAGACAACTCAATTTTGAGGAAATAATGTACTTCTCATGAAGAACCCTCTGAAGCAGATCCAAAACGAAATTAGGAATAGAACATACATAGGTCTTTATATGAGGACTATAACAGACAAAAAGTATGCATAACTGAACAAACCATAATCTAGGACTCCAGTAAGTAATACTTTACAAAACATCCACAAGAATAGTAAGGAACCACCTGGGGGACCAATAGTCTCAAAGCGTGGATCAGTCCTAGAGCTGTTGTGTAAATTTGTAGATAATTACATTAAACCCTGTATCCCAAAGATCATGTCATATGTCAAAGACAGCATGGATTACAATATGGAGTGGGACAGGGAAAATAAAGCCAAAAGCAAGAAAAGAACAACCCACCTCCAATAAACACTCAGTCGTAAATACAATAGAGTAACACAAAAACGTATTAATATAGCAAATATGTTCATTTATTTTGTGTATTCAAAACGTATGATTGAAACATAAACATTCATAACTAATAGCTGCTAAACAGCCCACAATAAACAAAAGAGAAACCACTTCACACTATCAAACTGCACACATACCATTCTTACCTTACATATGCTAGCACGCCTGGTCCTTAGTAAGTAAACTTATAAGGGGACCCGTATAGGCCTATGAACCTTTTGGATCGCATGGAGTATCCTAATCCCGTAGTGATCAGTGGCATCAATAATCAATATAATCAATCAGTAACCACTATAAATCATTAGTCAATAAACAACTATAAACATCATTTCATAAATAACCACAACTCAATATAATCAATCAGTAACCACTATAAATCATTAGTCAATAAACAACTATAAACATCATTTCATAAATAACCACAACTCGATAAAGCGTTTAATAATTTTATTTCCCTATTGATTACAATTCTAGATTAACTCACACTGTATTTAATCAGCTCAGAATTAGTTAATTAGCAACCACCAATAACACAATCTAATCCAAACTTGAGAAAACATATGCTTGAATGCTTCAACATAAGTCAGTAAAGCATTTAATAGCAGAGTTCAGCAAATTAGTCCGTCAATCATTTGTCACTGTCAACGTTGCCCGAAAGGCCCTTGTCTAACCCAGATTGGCATTAGCATGTGGGACTTCATGCAAAACAATTTAGAAAACGTGAATTTGGAAAAACATCCAACTACGAGAAAAACTATAGAACAGCGCAGTTGGTACCTAGAACAAAAGGCACAAAGTTAGTCATTCACATTGTCATAGCTACCTATCCACAGAATGGATCAGCAACAAAGTCAGTTTTCGTCTTCAAGTCATCAATAGATCAGCAATGCATCAGGCTCTCAAGAGTATGGGCCCAATGACAGAACCTCGAACCGCGTCTCCTGACGTCATCAATTCTCCCTTGCATCTGAAGTTTTAGCCCCTTGTCATGACTTTTTATTAGAGTTTTCAAGTCCATCCCCCTAATTCCTAATTGGTCAGTCAATCAGCAGATATGACTCTAACCTATAATATTAATTTTTTCAAATCTATGAGTTCTAATATTTCTTCTTTCTCATTTCACAGATTGGTCCACTGTACGAAGTCTTCATCATCCGGCTCTTCAGGTATCAAAAATGTTGCATGTTCCTCTTCAGTCAGTGCTCTCATTGTTCGAGTCCTGGGAAAGTACATTTAGCCTACTCTACACATAATTGTATCAAATTGACTTAATCATCTCCTGTCCGTCTGTACATTGCAGACAACTGTAGCTAAGCGACTTTAACATCGGGTGGCTCAAGGTCAGGTCATGCACCAGCTTCTCTGTGTGCGCTAGGAAAACAGCTTCTTGTGTGAGGCCTGGAAAAGACTAGGCCATAACCTCAGCTAAGTTAATTCTACAAATTAATGCAAAACATAGGTTATACATCTTAATATGACATATTACTACATGATTCTTACATATTTTAATTATTTCACACATTTTTAGTTATTTTAGTACAGCTTCGTTTAAGTGGCTGCCACACCCCTTGGGCACATTTTCAAACGTACACCTTATTTTCTCTACAATTAATTTCTCTACGAACTTTTCATTAATCAAAACACATAAACATTCATTAATAATTTCTTATTAGCATCTTTGCGTCAACACATACCACCTCTAAAAAATAGACATATAAAACATTTAACACACTGTGTACAGCACCATATTAAGGCATGCAAACATCTTCATTGAATATTCAGGTCTATGCAATATACTTTCACATCATCAGAATTAATCCTATATATATGCCATATTAAGCTTTGCATACTTAGCAGGACATGAATTATTGTACACATTGTTTATTGGTCGTTTGAATAGGAATACAAGAAAAGAACACATCCTATAAACACAAGTTCACATTCTTTTGGTATCAGTACAAATGTAGCGCAGGTGCCGATGCATGTTTTGGTGAAAAAGTGGTCAAATGACCACACACCTTCTTCAGGGAGATGAATAAAAGTGAGGAGGGGGGCAGGCCCACCAATAGCTAAAATACCAAAAATGAATATGTAAATGCAAACCTCCTACAGGTCCAGGTATATACCTCTTCTACAACATACAAATGCAACAAAATACTGAAACATCAAGAAACTCCTAGTGGAAACACTCAAGGCTCAAGATGTAACCTCAGATATAAACACTCTTAGCACAGATGTATACTTCAAGATGGGTCACGCGTGTCCCAGCACCAATACACACAACATAATATACAGATACATCCAGTGTAAGCCAAAATAATTACTGTGTACTTATTGTGACCAACACCACCAAACAAAACAAACGTGATTGGTGAACATAGATCATCTAATACCTGTAGACGTCTTAAAAGAAATGTAATCCAAGTATCCCAAGGCTATCCTATTAAGGAAAGGACCCGAATAGATGCATACAATATCTTCCAGGACTAGAGCTAAATAATTACAATGGAAAGAAGGTAAGGCATTCTGGTGTGAAAGAAAGAAAAAATAGCTATCAGGCTCCTAAGCACTGCTCAAATTACGTCCGGGACAATGTTCTCCACATACTCTAGGAGATATCAAGGGAAAATAAGGGAGTAGAGGGCCCAGCGGAATCACCAAAACAGGTGAGTGAAAAGGGATCAACAATATGAGACATCCAAAGTAGAGTTCTGTATGCTATAAGGGAAATGGAAGAGAAAACAATGAACAAAGTTTGTCCATGTAATAAAACGTGAACCAATATAAAGTCCAAAATGTAGGATGACTTACTTGGACAGAATTATTTAGGCACATACGGACATCAGAATATTTCTGATAAGACCTAGCACAATAGGTGCGGCTTGAAAATACAAACCTTGGGCAAGAATGCCGAGTAAATACGGTTGCCATTGAAAGAGCCGGCACTTCTCATGTGACATGTCCGAAACAGTAGAAACAAAACATGGCCTCAATCACGAATTAGGTCGACAGTAAAATGCAGGGAAAACCCCTATATTTAACCCAATGGAAACCTCACTATCAACCATAAATTGTATCAGACACAGAGTTAACTGCATGCCTATACGGAAGCAAGCCCCCTACAGCAAAAGCTATGGTGAATAATCAAGAGCAAACAAAGGGGTGCACAAAGAATTACAATATGGAGTGGGACAGGGAAAACAAAGCTGAATTAGAAAAGAACAACCCACCTTCAATTAACCCTCAACACAGAGTTGTGTATTAAAAAGCATAACACAAAACGTATTATATGTCAATTTCTTTTATTTAGTCAAAAAGCAGATAAACGAATATTCCATAATGATTCGAATATGAACATGTTTATGTAATAGCTGCCAAACAGCACCCAATCAACAAAAGAGAAACCACTTCCCACTAATAAACTGCACACATACAATTAATCACTTACATACCAGCTCTAAATTGAAGACATAAAAACATGCAACACACTTTGTGTAGCTCCATATTAAAACATGTGAACATCATTTTTGAATATTCAGATCTATGCAATATATTTACACAGCATCGGAATGAAACCTATATACATGCAATCTCCAGTTAGTGGATTTGCGTACTTAGCAGGACATGAGTTCCTGTATACACTGTTCATCGGTCGTTAGGATAGGAAGGCAAGAAAAGAACGGGTCATATCAATACGAATTCACATTGGTTTGGTGTCAGTACAAATGTAGTGCAGGTGCTGACGCATGTTTTAGTGAAAAAGTGGTCAAACAATTACACATCTTCTTCAGGGAGACGATTAAAAAGATGGAGGGCAGCCCCATCAACATCTAAAATACCAAAAATAAATATGTATATGCAAAGCTCCTACAGGTCCATGTACATACATTTTCTACAACATACAAATACACCAAAACACTGAAACACCAGGGGGCAGATTAAAGGAAAGTTGTGCTGCAGAAGGTGCCCCTCAGCTCCCCCCTACTGCCACCATGTTGGCATCGTATTTAAGATAAGGCGCACCATGGCGCAGGGAAGGGGGCAATAGCGTCAACATTGTTGACGCTATTGATGTACTGTTCAGAGTTAGCACCAAAATCTCTTAGATTTCTTTGTGTCATTTTTTCGTTCCCCCTAAGCGGGGAACGTCCCCTTCGCATACATTATGCATGGCACATGCATAATGTAGCCCCAAGGGTTACAAAGTGGTGCAAGCATGCATTGCGCCAATTTGTAAATTTGGCGTGGGGAAAAGGCAAAAAATTATGCGAAGGTGGTGCTAAAGTGGCACTAAGCCCTCTTAAATCAGCGCCCAAGAAACTCCCTGTGTAAATATTTAAGGCTCAAGATGTAACTTTGGATTTAAACACACTTAGCACATATGTATACTTCAGGATGGGTCAAGTGTATCCCTGCACCAAAACACACAACATAATATACATTTAATTTGTCAAATTGTGAACTTGAACTATCTATCACTGAAGTACTCACCAAAGGACTTTCCTTTGTGCCAAGTCAAAGGATTTGAATTAATTAAGGCCTCCAGAACAACAAAAATCCAATTAATAGAACTGGAGATATTGAAAAGTTTGTAAGGAAAATAGCACTAAAAGGCAGAAAGCACCAACTGTGTATGGTTGGTTGCACTGGACCGGGATATAGTCAAAAGTTCAGGCCAACCGAGATGGAGCACAGGTCAGCTTCAGGGCATCAGTTAGGCCCACTGAACAAAGGTATCTTTAATCCTGAGTAGAGTTGGGTGGATCCACACCAATGATGAGTAGTACAGCTGAGGCAATGTGTTGGATATGAGATGTGGCAAGGCTGTAGTGCAAGGTCCTGTTGCATCGACATCAAGGGTCCTGTTAGCGGGGCTTGCGATGTGAAGTCCAGTGATGGAAATGCAATGGGCAGTTCGGTGATGCATCTGTTCCAAAGAGCTGTGAGGCTGTGATGTGGAGTCTGGCATCACTGAGGCTGCCATCAACAAGGGATGTGCGGCCCTGCACCGAGTATGCATTGATCAGCGTCAGTTCTGAAGGCGATGCAAGCTGTGGCAGAGATGTGGGTCTTTGTGATCAATTCAATCCACACAGCAGCAGCAATGTATCAGTCCTGCTTGGGGATGCACTGTGCAGCAGAGAAGATGCGTCAGTTCCACTGGATCTGTAGGCGGGCAGAGCACCTTAGACCCTCTTCCAAGGGTCTGAGACTGGGGTGGCACCACTTGGCAGG
The DNA here is from genome assembly GCF_031143425.1 of Pleurodeles waltl. Taxonomy (NCBI): domain Eukaryota; kingdom Metazoa; phylum Chordata; class Amphibia; order Caudata; family Salamandridae; genus Pleurodeles; species Pleurodeles waltl. The sequence continues at coordinate 1,721,882 of NC_090437.1, read as the reverse complement.
GTAGACTCACAGATGGCAGAGTCCAGGTGCAAAATGAACTTTGTTGGAAGCCTGTTATGTGCCTGAGTCTTCAGGTTAGGAGACCAGCCGACTAGTCCTTGAAGTCACTCTGGGTTCTGATTTCAGGAGATGCATGTCCAGTCCTTCTCAACCAGGAAAGAGGGCAGCAGGCCACAGGTCAGTACAGCAAAGCAGGAGTCCAGCAGAGGCTGCAGGCACTGAAAGGTTCACGCAAAAAAATGTAAACTTTCTAAAAATTGCATTTTCAGAATTGCAATATAAAATATGATTTTGCTATAAGTGAGGATTTTAAATTTGAAGGAATTATCTTTTCCCATTTGGAAATTACACTTATAAAATGTAATAAGGCAACTCTAATGTTATCCTTGGGGAGAGATAGGCCATATAGTAATGAGAAATGAACTTGAGAGTTTTTCACCACCACGATATGTAAAACGTAAAAGTACCTATCTTACTTTTTAAATACATTAAATACATTACACCCTGCCCTTCTGGCTCTACAGGACCTTCCTATTAAAAAAGGTGTGGGCCTGGCAAAAGGTTTATTTTGCCAAATCAAAAAGGCAGTTTAAACTACACACACAGGCTGTGCAATGGCAGGCCTGAGACATGTTTAAAGGGGTTCTTAAGTGGGCGGCACAACCAGTGCTGCAGGCCCACTAGTAGCATTTAATTTACAGTCCCTGGACACATGGAATGACACTTTACTAGGAACCTATAAGTAAATTAAATATGCCAATTGTGAATAAGCCAATATCACCATGTTTAGAAGAGAGAGCACAAGCACTTTAGCAATGGTTAGCAGTGGTAAGGTGCACAGAGTCCTATCACTAGCAAAAATGGGGTCAGAAAAAGTGGAGGAGGAAGGCAATAAGTTTGGAGGAAGACAACTACCCTACAGAGAACATCTGGTATAATCTACCCTGGGGAAACCAGCCAGCCATCACTGTGGTCATGCTGGCACCTATATCCCTCAGAGCCTCTACCTTGGTCACATTGATAACTGGCCATTTCCTGTACTTCACCCTGCTCGGAGGAAAGGCAGGCAGGGCTTCAACATGCACTCTATCCATTGCACTCCAAGGTTGCTTCAGTCTAACCCCATGTTTTCCCTGGGCAAACATCCATCCCACTTCCTACACTTGCAGTCCCTTGAGAGTGCTCACCTGTGGGTGAGTCTCCCTTTTTGTTTCCTGGCTTGTGACTGTCCAGACATCCCCCAAATTTCATGGGTCAAAAGGTTTCCTCTTCTTGTACCTTCCTAGCTTTGTATTGGAAAAGGCACAGGACTCCTCCTCTTGAGTAGACCTTTGAGGCCTTGTGAGTACTCCTTTGTATCCATGTTGGTCCCCACTTTGTGGTATATGGGGACTGAATCCCCTTTCTTGAGATCACATCTTTGGGAATTTTTTGACACCCTATTGAATGCTCACACATCAGCTGCCTTACTAAACTACCAGGGGGCAGACAACTTGGAATTTACTAGATGCTGGTGTAACTTTGAATGACGATTATCCAAGCTGGTCTCATGATCTGATTATAAAGCTCATCCTCCAAGAAATCTGGCAAGGACTGGGGGCAGGGTAGACAAAGTAATAGAATATTAGGGACAGAGTAGCCCAGGGTCACACAGGGAGCCACAGGAGAAACAGGATCCATAGGAGAAAATCTGCTCAAGGGAACAAGAAATAAAAATCTCAGAAAAGAACGGTCACTCTAACAATTTGGAACTCAGACTAATACACACACATCCAGGACGGATGTCAGATGTACAAAACACACACATACACACACACAAACACACACACACACACACACACAAACACACACACCCACACACATATATATATATATATGTGTGCGTGTGGGTGTGTGTGTTTGTGTGTGTGTGTGTGTTTGTGTGTGTGTATGTGTGTGTTTTGTACATCTGACATACGTCCTGGATGTGTGTGTATTAGTCTGAGTTCCAAATTGTTAGAGTGACCGTTCTTTTCTGAGATTTTATATTTTATATATATATATATATATATATATATATATATATATATATATATATATATATATATATATACACACATAAAATATATTGTTAGAAGTGTGGTCTTTGGTTGGCAGCCAGGTTACCCCCTGTCCATTCAAGGCCCCTCACTCTAGTCAGGTCAAAGGAGAAACATACCTGGTTAACCCCCACTCACCCCCTTGGTAGCTTGGCATGAGCAGGTAGGCTTAACTCAGAAGCAATGTGTAAAGTAGTTGTACCAACACACACAGAAAACACTACAAAATGGACACAACACCAGTAAACAAGACCAAAGCAACAAGAATCTAACATACACAAGCTAAAATATGAACTGTCAAGAGAGTAAGAGTCTTACTCCATAGAAAACAATGGAAATGATGATTTTGCACCCAGTACCTGGTCTGTGTAAAAAATAAAGCCGCATAGGTGAGCGTGCATCTGAAAAGTCAGCGATGCGTTGATTCCTTCCTCCCAAGGGAGGCCGTGCGTCTTTTCTTCTCAGGTCGGGTCGGCGATGCATCATTTTTCTCCCTCGCAAGGGAGCAATGCATTGATTTCCGAATGGGGCACCTCAGATCCACGCAGAATCAGGGTGACTTTGATGCCCAGGGATGATGCTTGGAAAATCTGGTCGCATGGTGTTATAAAACCGCACTTCTTGGGGTTTGCATCATTATCAACAGCCTCAAGCAAGTGTTGCCCATTGTTTCTCCAGGCGCAATGCATTGATCTCACAACCGCGATGCAGGTGGAGCGTTGATTTCAGACGCAAAGCCAGCGTGCATTGTTTATCAGCCATGTTGTAGATGGTGCAAGGCGTTCTGTGCTTGGATTTTCAGCTCTTGTTCTGCCAACTTCACCTTTCAAGGGCCCAGGGATTGGATAGGACCCCCACTTGGCAGGGCAGGAGTCTCAGCAGAGAGTCTAGGTGCTGGCAGAGGAAGTCTTTGATGGCCCTGAGACTACAAAACAGGAGGCAAGTTCAGTTCAAGCCCTTGGAGCTTCTTCACAAGCAGGACCATACCACACAGTCCAGTCTTTGTCCCCTTTCACAGGCAGAAGCAGCACCTTCAGGATAGCCCAAAAAGCACAGTCACTGGCAGCACCTCTCCTCAGCTCTTCTCTTTGGCAGAGGTTCCTCTTGGTTCCAGAAGTGATCTAATTTTCAGGAGTTTTGGGTCCAATACTTATACCCCTTTCTGCCTCTGAAGTTGGTAAACTTCAAAGGGAAGTCTCTCTCGTTTGCAAGATCCTGCCTTGCCCAGGCCAGGCCCCAGGCACACACCAGGGAGTTGGAGACTGCATTGTGAGAGAGGGCTGGCACAGCCCATTCAGGTGTAAGTGACCACTCCTCCCTCCACTCCAGCACAGATGGCTCATCAGGATATGCAGGCTACACCCCAGCTCCATCTGTCTTACTGCCTAGAGGGGATGCACAAAAAGCCCAACTGTCAAACTGACCCATACAGGGAACCCATCAAACAGACAGACTCACAGAATGGTTTAAGCTAGAAAATGCCTACTTTCTAAAAGTGGCATTTTCAAACTAACAATCTAAAAACCAACTTCACTAACAGATGTATTTTTAAATTGTGAGTTCAGAGACCCCAAACTCCACATTTCTATCTGGGCTCAAAGCAAAGGGAATCTGCACTTTAATAATATTTAAAGGCAGCCCTGAGAGAGATAGGCCTTGCAACAATGAAAACAGCATTTAGCAGGATTTCACTGTTAGTACATGTAAAACACATCAGTACATGTCCCACCTTTAAGGTACACTGCAACCTGCCAATGGGGCTACCTAGGGACTACTTTATGGGTGCCTTACATGTATAGGAAGGGAAGGTTTGAGTCTGGCAAGTGGGTACACTTGCCAAGTTGAATTGGCAATTTAAAACTGCACACAGAGATACTGCGGTGGTAGGTCTGAGCCATGTTTACAGTTCTACTAAGGTGGGTGGCACAATCAGTGCTGCAGGCCCACTAGTAGCATTTGATTTACAGGCCCTGGGTACCTCTAGTGCACTGTACTAGGGACTTACTAGTAAATCAAATATTCCAATTATCGTTAAGTTGATTACACATACATTTTACACAGCACAACTTGCGCTTAAACCCTGGTTAGCAGTGATAAGGTGCCCAGAGTATCAAAAACAGCACAAACAGAGTCCAGCACACATCAACAACCCGGGAAGCAGAGGCAGAAAGTTAGGGGAGACAATGCCAAGGATGGCAAGTCTAACACATGTCTCCCCCAACTGAAAGTGGGGAGAACCAATTCAACGTCATGGGAGTTCTCATCACTAAGGCAGAAGAATCTGGACAGACCATCAGCATTGTCGTGTTCTATGCCGGGGCGGTGTTCCACCATAAAGTCCATCCCCTGCAGGGAAATGGAGCACCTCAACAGTTTTGGATTCTCACCCCTCATCTGCATTAACCATATGAGGGGCCTATGGCCGGTCTGAACACAGAAGTGAGTCCCAAACAAGTAGGGTCTTAGCTTCTTCAGTGCCCAGACCACAGCAAAAGCTTCACACTCAATTGCACTCCACCTACGTTTCCTGGGAAGTAACCTCCTGCTAATGAAGGCTACAGGTTGATGTAAGCCCTCTTCATTTAGCTGTGATAACACTGCTCCTATACCATGCTCTGAAGCATCAGTTTGCACAACAAACTCCTTGGAGAAATCAGGTGCCATCAGCACAGGTGCTGTGCACATGGCAGAATTCAGGGCATCAAAATCTGTCTGGCAAGACTCCATCCAGATGACCTTCTTTGGTTGCTTCATGGGAGTGAATTCATTCAAGGGAGCAACAGTGGTGCCGTAACCCATTGACAAACCTCCTATAATAGCCAGTGAGACCCAAAAAGACCCTCACCTCTGTCTCGGTCTTGGGAGAACAGATTGGTGCCAATCTTTGGCTGTAGGGGTGTCACCTGGCCACTCCCCACCTAGTGTCTCAAGTACACCACAGAACCCTGTCCTATTTGGCACTTACTTGCCTTAATAGTGAGGCCTGCCTGTTGCAGGGCCTTCAACACTTTACAGAGGTATTGCAGGTGTTCTTCCTAAGTGGAGCTGAACACAGCAATGTCATCCATGTAGGCTGCAATGAACTCAACCAGTCCAGCCAACACCCGGTTAACCAACCTCTGAAAGGTGGCAGAGGCATTTTGCATCCCAAAGGGCATCACTTCAGACTGATAGTGTGCATCTGGGATAAAAAAATGCTGACCTCTCCTTGGCCCCCTCAGTTAAGACAATCTGATAATACCCAGACATCAAGTAAAAGGTGCTAAGGTATTTGACAGTTCCCAATGGTTCAAAGGGCTCATCAGCTTGGGGGATGGGGTGCGCATCAGTCTTAGTGACCTCATTGAGACCCAGGTAATCCACACAGAACAGGAGTTCTGGCATGGCACAAGGAGCTGCAGCCTTTAGGACCAAGCCCCCTGTGTTGTACCAAGGACTACTGGAAAACTCAATTTCCCCTAGGGTTAACATCTTTGATACCTCATCTTTGATGCTAGCCCTGACCTTGTCACTCACTCTGTAAACCTTCTGTCCAACAGGGGGACTATTCCCAGTGTCCACATCATGTGTACCCCTAGTGGGTGACCCCAGAGATCAAGGAAACAGGGAGGCAAACTGACCCAACACCTGGGGACAGTCCCTCTGTTGTTCTGAGGTCAGGAAGGGGTACAGGTTCACTCCCTCCACAGACCCACCTTTCTCTCCAGCAGACAGGAGGTCAATAAGAGGCTCACTCTCTTTCTCCACCCCATCTTCTGTTGCTAGGAGCATAGACAATTCAGTTCACTCAAAGTGCGGATTGAGGCGGTTCACATGCAGGACCCTTAAGGGGTTCCTGGGAGTCCGCTAGTTCACCAGGTAGATGAATTTGCTCTTACGCTCCACCACCTCAAATGGCCCAGTCCACTTGTCCTGGAGCACCCTAGGCTCCACTGGTACCATCACCCACACTTTCTGGCCAGGCTGAAACTCGACCAGAGTGGCATTCTGGTCATACCAGCATTTCATGTCCTCCTGGCTTACTTATAGGTTCTTGTGTGCGAAAGCCATGGAGCGGGCAGTCTGGTTCCTAAAAGCCAGCATGTAACTGAATACATCGTAGGGGTATTCTCCAAGCCCTCCTTTACCAGACTCAAAGGTCCCCTGACAGGGTGGCCATACAGTAGTTCAAAAGGACTAAATCGAAGCCCTTTTTGACGCACCTCTCTTTAGGCGAACAGAAGGCATGGCAAGAGGACGTCTCACTTATGCCTCAAGGACTCTGACAGGCCCCATAATCATGCCTTTCAAGGTGCAGTTGAACCTTTCAACCAGACCATTACTTTGGGGTGGTAAGGAGTGGTGAACTTATATATTACTCTACACTCCTTCCACAGAGACTTCATACAAGTATATATGAAGTTGATACCCCTATCAGATACCACTTCCTTGGGGAACCCCATGTGGGTAAACCCCCTCCCTTAAATTCACATCCCATCACAGGAGAGGTGATCAACCTCAAAGGAATGGCTTCTGGGTACAGGGTGACATGGTCCACAAAGACCTGGATAAACCTGTTGCCCATGACTGTCTTGGGATCCAGAGGCCCCACAATGTCAATACCAACCCTTTCAAAGGGGGTACTAAACACAGGAAAAGATTAGAGGGGAGACTTGCATTTCCCCCCACTCTTGCCAATTGCCTGACAAATTTGGCAAGAGCTACAGTGTGCATCTTAGTGCCTGCGCATTTGCGGCCAGTAAAAGGGGTGCAAGCCTGTCAAAGGTCTTGCCTTGCTCAAAATGTCCAGCTAAAGGCACATCGTGAGCCAGACCAAGTAAGAAGGCTCTGAAGCACTGGGGTACTACCAGCACCGGGGCTGACCCAGGCTCAGCAACCTTAGACTCACTATACAGGAGGCTATCCTGTCAATAGATCAGGTGTGATCTCGGCTCCTTGCCAGCCACCTGGTCTGCAGCCTGCTGCCACAAACCTTCCAGAATAGGGCATACTCTCTGTGCCTCACAGAGTGCCTCATTGGTGGGCCCCCCCTTCCTGCTGCCACTGTGACAGCTCAGGGACCTCCCCCAGCTCAGCCACCTGTTCCCCTGTAGGATCCAGGGCATCACCCTCAGCCTCCTCCTGGACTGTGGTAACTTCTGGGGCCAGTTTCCTGTGCCCCTTGCCCTTCCTCCTGCTGGTGGACCCTGGGGCCACTGTTTTAGGCTCCAGGGGCTTCTGCCCACCCTGTCAGGCTGGCATTGACGGGAAAGACATACACACCCACCCAGGTAGACCCGACATCTCCAAGTGTGATCCTTCCAAGGGGAATCCTCCAGGTAACTGCCAAGCAAATAATCTACAGGCATGGTTTGACTCACAGCTACTTTCAAGGAACTTGAGACCCCCACCCCATTCAAAGGGAACCTGCACCACTCGGCACAGGTGCTCTGAGTTGTCCACTGCAACTACTTGGTGAAGTACATGGGGATCTATCTGCTCTTCAGACACCAGGTGACTCCTCACTGTAGTCACACTGGCTCCTGTGTCTCTCGGAGCCTCCACCCTCTGTCCGTTGATGGTCACCCACTGCTTGTACTTCTTAGTGTTTTCAGGCACAAATGTTCTCTGAACCATCTCACTGTCCCTTAGTGAGACTGGCTCCCACCCACCTTGAACCAACTCCTCCCCAAGAGCTACACTGGCAAAACCCTGTGACTGAGCACCAGTGGGTCCTGGTGTCCCCCTGGGATATTTGGGAACCCCTCTCACATGACCCACCTGGTCACATGCATAACACTTGCAGGGACCCCCCTCCGCAGGTTTCCCTTTGGAGAACTATGGCTTCTTCTCACTGGGGGGCTGGGAATCCTTACCCTGGGAACTAGATTGGGGCCCTTTAGAAAGCTCCCCCCTATTTACCCTTACCTCCCCCTTTCTTCTGAGAGGGAACCTGCCCACCCTTGGCGTGGTCTCCCGCATACCTCTTCTGGACCCTGGTGCTCTCCCAGCGATCCGCTTCCTGTGCAAGCTTCCTGGGGTCAGTCAGCCTGGTGTCAGGTTCAGGCGCAGCTCTGGATAACAAAGACTGTACAAGTGCTCCAAAGCAAATAAATTGTAAAGCACCTAATTCTTTGTTACCTTTCTGCCCTGCACCCAACCATCCAGTGACCTGTAAAAGAAATCTACACACTCCAACTAAGTTTGGGACTCTTTCTTTTTGTAGGACCTAAACAATTGTTCTTATACTGCTCAGGGGTCAGACCATAACTTGTGAGTAGGGCGCTCTTCATTATGGTGTAGGTGAGTATCTGGATCCCCAAAGGATGTCAGAGTGTCCCTCCCCACTACCTCAAAGTGCTTCCACATACCCGCCCTCAGGGACTAGGTTCATATGGAGAGCAGACTCATACCCCTAGAACCACAAGTGTATGTCATCCTCCCTCCCATAGTCCTTCACTAAGTCTTTAGGAATGTGTGACCTTCCCTCGGGGTGCACTGAGGTACTGCTGTCACCATCCCTACTGGACTGGCTCCTCTGATCCAGCTCCCTCAAGCTGAGCTCATGATCCAGCAGTAACTTTTTCTCTTCAATGGCCAATCTCCTCTCTCATCTCTCTTTGCATCCTAAACTTCTCTAACTCCAACTGGTGATCCCTCTCTGCCAGTCTGTCCTGCAACTTTTCAGGATTCAGACCCTTGGATGACACACTGCCACATGCCCTGGAGACCCTCCTCCCCCCAAGGCATAACAGGTACATCCACTACACTATTGTGAATACTCTGTACCGCCCCATCCTCATCCTCCTCCTCTGTGTGCCCCACCGCCTCCTTGGCTGTCACCCAGGCCCTCACTGCCTTTTGCAGCTCCTTCTTCCTGGTGGAGTTCTTATTGGGACAAGCAAAATCCTTACTGTTTCAATTGAGCAACTGTGTAACTTTCCAATTTCCCTAACTCAAAAACAGCTCCAACTGGTACATCTCCAGGTTGAGACATGATGGCAAATCAAAAGTGCAAAGTTCAAAGACAGAAAAAGAATTCCCAATGACAAGTTCAAGAATCAATAACAAGATCACCAAAAACATGGAAGCAGAAAAAAAGTCCAAAAAGAGCAAAAGCAAAAACAAGTAGTAAGTGGTCACGTAATGGTCTGCACTGAAAACAGTAGTGTACACTTAATCACTGTATGTCAAGTACAAATACAAGTCCATTCCTCACCGCTGATCACCAGTGTTAGAAATGGGGTTTTGGTTCGCAGTCAGGTTACCCCTTGCTTGACAAGGGCCCTCACTCTAGTCAGGACAAAGGAGAAACACATCTGGGTAGCCCCCTGTCACCCCATTGGTAGCTTGGCATGAGCAGGTAGGCTTAACTCAGAAGCAATGTGCAAAGTATATGTACCAACACACACAAAAAGACAGTGAAAACACTACAAAATGGACACCACACCAATTTAGAAAAATAGGCAATATTTATCTAACTAAAACAAGACCAAAACAACAAAAATCCACCATATACAAGTTAAAATCTGAATTTTCAAAAGAATAAGGCCCTCATTATGACATTGTTGGTAAGTACCGCTTACCGCCATGCTGACTGCCGCCAACATACTGCTGCCCCAGTGGATCACCGCTACCCATGTTATTACACACACATAGCAATCCGTCACTATACAGCCACACACACAAGTCCGCCAGCCCAAAGGTAGGTGATAAACTGGCAGTAGCAAAACCCACACCATTACACCAACAGAACAACGCCCACAGCATTATGACCTACGAATCACCGTTCAAAATACAAACACACATACAAAACAACACTACATTGGAAAATTTCAATAACACACACCTGACACCCATACACACACCGCAACCACACACCCACACCACTATAAAACACCCACCCACATTACCCACAACCCTTTACGACTAAAAACAATTGCCACAAGAGAGATAGCAAGACCACAGACAAGACCACAGCCAGACACCACCATCACCTATACACCATCCACGCACCTTACATCACACACCCCTACATATCACCCCATACACCCCCACCCACACCACTCACACTACACCCATAGCACCACAACAACACCCCAGGTTCTCAGAGGAGGAGCTAAGGGTCATGGTGGAGGAAATCATCCGGGTAGAGCCACAGCTATTCTGATCACAGGTGCAGCAGACATGCATTGCAAGGAAGATGGAGCTATGGTGGAGAATCGTGGACAGGGTCAACACCGTGAGACAGCACCCCAGAACAAGGGATGACATCAGGAAGAGGTGGAACGACCTACGGGGGAAGGTGCGTTCCACAGCAGCAAGACACGAACTAGCTGTACAGAGGACTGGTGGTGGACCCCCACCTCCTCCCACACAACTAACAACATGGGAGGAGCAAGTCTTGGCAATCATGCATCCTGAGGGACTGGCAGGAGTAGGAGGTGGACTGGACTCTGGTAAGTCAAATATCTATTACTACCACCCCCCTACCTGCATGCCATCACAAACCCCCACCCTTACCCTCACTCCCATCACTCACCACCTCACACACATCCCACCATCACAACCCACCCCTCCCCATACCAAGCCCTGCATGTAACACCAATGCACGGACCCCACCACAGATCTGCATGGACACCCATCACTAAAGCATGCACCCTAGAGAGAATCACCTAGCCCACCAAATAATTACTCACACAAAGCAAATCTGCCAGGGCAATAACAACCATAGAGGGCAACACACTCATGTACAAGATGTCACACACAGAAACAATAACACTGCATTTACATCCCTACAGGTCCCCCACCCAACATCACTGGAGAGGAGATGCCAGCAACTTCCAGCCCCCCCGAAGAGGCCCACACTAATGACAGCAGCTCTAGATACCTGGATCTGGATGACCAACCTGGCCCATCAGGGACCTCCGGACAGTCAGTTACCCAGGTACAATCCCATACGACCACAGAGCTTCCCTCCTCAGGAAACACCAGCACAGTACCCACCCAGTGGACCAATACCTCTGTCCCCAGGACATGTCAATCAGCAGTGTGTCCACCACTAGCGGGATCCCAGGCCACCCCACAAACAAAGGACAATCACGGACCTGGGGTCAGTGGCAGTGGGCACACGGTTCAGGGGACAGAGGCACAGGACAACAGGGAAGCTAGGAGGACTGCTGTGCGACAGGGGGAGGACAGGCCCAGGAAACCGACTCTCCAGAAGGCACTCACCAAGATCCTAGGAGCATACCAGCATTCCCAGGAGACGATGGGCCAGATACTGGACAAGTTGCAGGAGACCCAGCGGCTGCAGGAGGGACAGTACCTGGGGATCAGGGAGGAGTTGAAGGACATCAACACCACCCTGGTCACCATTGCAGGGGTGCTGGCAGACATGGCCAACACCATGAGGGAGGCAGTGGCACACCAGCGGTCCCTGACACTGGCCAAACCGATAAACAGCCCTCCATCGCTGCTGCTGCTAGTGGACAGGAGGCCCTGCCCCAGGACCAACAGGCCACCAGCACCCCTCCCCCTGCAGAAGGAGAACCACCCCGCAAACGCTCCCTGCGATCCAGGCAGAAGCCAGAGACTATTGCCAAGACCCTGCCAGGAAATGAGACTCTCCTGATTGTCACCCTTGTGCCCCACCCTGTCACCCTGTCCTCCTTGAACTGACATTGCTCCACTTCCTATGCCCCCTTGGACAATGCATCTGTGATCCACATAGACTCGACTCTATCCTGGACATTCCTCCACCATCACCCCAGCCCATTGCACATCCCCCTCTACTTATTGGCACTAAAATAAACACCATTTGAATAAATACAAGTATGGAGTCTTTCAAATGATTGAACTATGTATTTGTTTAACAAGCTGTAAACACTGCAATACAACTGTGCAGTAATGTATACATAGGAATGACCTGTATTTGGCTGCAGTCAACACACCAGGAGCGATAGTGGGGCACAAATATCTGAAAATAGAGATGCCAAAGGGTACAGTAAGTGGCCATAGAAGTGTGACAATGTCAAACACAAAACAGTGTACATGACACACACACAGGGAACAGCCCTATGCACTATGCAATGTACTAACAGTCACAGTGCTAGTCACCAGCCCATGGACAGGGATACCTAACGCCAATTGCAGCATACCTGAGACCCACAGACCCCTGCCCAGTAGTGGATGCCTACTACTTTGGTTGGAAGAGGTTTACATCAGACCCTGCCCAACATGGGACCTACCCTGCAATGTCCGGCCTGGCCTAGGTGCACCAACCGGCCCACATCCCCCACCCGGATTCCACCCCACCACGCACAATTAATATATTGGGGTACTGTACTCACCCCCTTGTGGCTGCTGTGATGCTCCCAAGTGCCCATTCAGCTCTGGATAGGCCACCAACAGTATGTGGGCCATCAGATGGGTCAGGGTTCGACAGGCACCCCATCCTCGTTGGGAGGCCATCCTCAGCTAGGCCTCCACTGTCTTCTGTGCCCAGCATATCAGGTCTGCCTGCCGTAGACCCCCAGGGTCCACACGTCCTTGGCGATGGCACTCCATATACCCTTTTTTTGATGTGTGCTGACCTGCAGAGAAATACACATAGGAAAAGGTATCAGTCAGACCGTCCTGCCTGTTACACTCATGGCCCACCATAGCCCTCACATCCCCTTATGCACAGACATTGCCCACCATACATGCAGCACGCTGCTCAAGGCCCTTTCACAAACACCCCCCCTCACAAGGCCCTCACAAACAGCACTCCATGCATTCATGCCCCATGCATCATGCTCACAGTATACTCACCTGTTGGTCTGGAGGCCCATACAGCATTTGGTACTGGGGTACCACAGCGGTGAAGGCAGGGGCCCTTTCCCCGGTGACACGAGCCATGGTTGGTTCCAAAGACAGGTCACAGCAGCACTTGCAGTGTAGGTCCTCTCCTGTTGAAGGTCAGGTAGCAAGTGAAAGAACAGATAGAAAATGGAACTCACGTCCGCCGCGGTGCGTACTGTCACCGCTGGCATACATCACCATTGGCCACTGTAACCCATAGGGCCCAATTGTATCCAATGAGGAGTTGCACGGCGGTTCTCGAAAGCCTCCTGCAACGGCGCACAACGTCAGCAGAATTCCTGATATTTCCACATGGCCCTCCATACAGGACAGGCGGACACCATTTTAGGGGGGGGGAGGCCATGGCACCTGACTTTGTCACAGTACACATAGGCACCGTTTGGATCTATACAAAAATATACTGTTACAGTCACAACATGCAATGCAGTGTAGTGTTTGTAAATATGGAATACTGACCAGCTGCTCACCTCTTGCCCCCTAGATTTCAACTGTTGTGGATGAATATGAGATGGAGATATCCCCCCATGTACAGGCCCCTGGTGGACTTTGCAACAATGCACATTATCCTCACCTATAGACTGGACAGGGCCACAATCACAGAGCTGTGTGCCCAACTGGAGCCTAACCTGATATCTGCTATCCGTCAGCCGACCGGGATCCCCCTCTTGTGCATGTCCAATCTGTGCTCCATTTCCTGGCAACTGGCTCCTTCCAAGTGACAGTGGGCTTGGCAGCAGGAATGTCTCAGCCAATTTTCTCAATAGTGCTGACCAGAGTGTTGTCTGCCCTGATTAAATACATGCACAGCTACATCGTTTTCCCCCAGGTGGAGGATTTGGCCACAGTGAAAGATGATTTCTATGCAATGGGACATATCCCCAACATTATTGAGGCTATTGATGGTAAACATATTGCATTTGTCCTCCCCCTGAGAAATCGAAAGAGCTTTCACTCCATGAATGTGCAGATGTTGTGCCTGGCGGACAAGTATATCTCCCATGTCAATGCAAAGTATCCTGGGTCTGTGCATAATGCCTTTATCCTGAGGAATAGAAGCATACCATATGTGATGGCTCAACTCCATAGGCACCGGGTGGAGCTAATAGGTGAGCCCTGGTTCCCACCCAGTAGGTGTTGGTGTATGGGTATGGTGTGGGCCCTAAGGGTTCATGTGTGTCTAACAGTTGTCCCTCGATATTTGTAGGTGACTCTGGTTACCCCAAACTCTCATGCCTACTGATACCTGTGAGGAATGCCAAGACAAGGGCAGAGGAATGTTACAATGAGGCACATGGGCGAACAAGAAGAATCATAGAGAGGACATTCGGCCTCCAGAAGGGCAGGTTTCATTGCCTCCATCTAACTACTCACCCAAGAAGGTCTGTCAGATCATCGTGGCATGCTGTATGTTGCACAACCTTGCCTTACATTGCAAGGTGCCTTTTCTGCAGGAGGATGAGGCTAGAGATGGCCATATGGCAGCACTGGACCCTGTGGACAGTGAAGATGAGGAGGCAGAAGATGAAGATGAGGACAACAGAAGTGCAATAATATGACAATGCTTCCAATGACACACAGTTAAGACACTGTAACTTGACTTGACCAGAGGCTGCAGGGGATGGGCTGGAGCCTCCCCCCACCACTGCCAGCACCGTCACCAGCCCCGCCACTACCACACTGAGCAGCCATCACCGCCGCCGGACAGTGTGTAGTCCTGCCCCATGGGCTGTTGTGCGTCCTGGCCCCTGCAAATCCTGTGGGTCTGACCTTGCACTCCCCAAGATCTGCATCACAGGGCACAATGCCCCCTCCAGAACCAGTGGAGAAGCCCTCCACTCACCCCATCCTTCCCAGCATGAAGCACACTGTGCACAATGCCCCCTCCAGAACCAGTGGAAGAAGCCATCCACTCACCCCATCCTTCCCAGGATGAAGCACACTGGGCACAATGTCCTCTCCAGAACCAGTGGAGAAGTGATCAACTAGAGACTGGGGCCTTGCACTCCCCAGGACCAAGCAGTGGGCAAACAACCCACTTGAGAGACTGTGGTCTTGAACTCCCCAGGACCAAGCAGTGAGCAAACCACCTACTTGAGAGACTGTGGCCTTGCACTCCCCAGGACCAAGCAGTGGGCAAATCACCCACTTGAGAGACTGTGGCCTTGCACTCCCCAGGACAGCGCATAGGGCTTGTTGCCCTCTCCAGAACAAGTGGGCAAATCACCCACTTGAGAGACTGTGGCCTTGCACTCCCTAGGACAGCGCACAGGGAGTGTTGCCCCCTCCAGAGCAAGTGGGAAAATCACCCACTTGACAGACTGTGGCCTTGCCTTGCACTCCCCAGGACAGCGCACAGGGCATGTTGCCCCCTCCAGGACCAGTGGTGTTGTACCATCTTCCACCTGAGGTGCCCCACCATTCCCTGTCCCCCTGAGGTGCCTGTGTATTTTTGACCTGATGCCCCTGCTGTGTTCTCTCCGTGTTGTTGCAGGAGTGAGGTGGGGCCTTGGCTGCTGTGTTGTGGCCCTGTGGCCCACGGACATTGAGGAGTGAGCAGTGTCCCTACATTTGTAAATATGTATATATGTTTGTATTTTGATGCACTTATTCATTTTATTTTATTGTATTACAATCACTTTCTTCAAATCATGTTGTCCTTGCATTATTCCTGAGGGGTACGGGGTGAATGTGTAATGTTTGTGCATCTGCTTGCATCTATGGTGTTAGGGTTGGGGGTGGGGGAGGGGGGGGTGTTGCATGCGTGTGTCACTCTCTTTTTCCTCCCCCTCCCTTGTGTGCTAGGTGGCAGTACTCACCATGGTCGT
Organism: Pleurodeles waltl; assembly: GCF_031143425.1. NCBI lineage: Eukaryota > Metazoa > Chordata > Amphibia > Caudata > Salamandridae > Pleurodeles > Pleurodeles waltl. Next base: position 1,706,134 of record NC_090437.1, on the reverse strand, counting down.
CTTTGCCGGTGTTTATGTTCATAATGTAGCAAAAGGTAGAAGAGCATCGGAAATATGTGCATCTTGGGCTCCATGGCCTCATGGTTGTTCCCTAAGTCTCCACATGTGAGTCCTTTGACTTCTGTGCAGTGTTTCTGCCATGCATTTGATGTCGTTGGTACCGCCGGAAAAGGTGGCGGATAGGTCGGAAGGGAAAGTGACAACTCAGTGACCATACACTGGGTGAAAACGACAGACAGTAGATAGGGAGTAGTGTTAAAGTACATGTAGTAGGCAGGTGTGTATTCTTACCTGTGTCTCACTGGAAATATTTTGCAGGATCACCGAGTTGCTGTTGTCCATGTCCTCTTCTTCTGCTTCCTCATCTTCACACCGCCATCTGGACCATCCTCCTGCAGAAAAGGCACCTGTCGTCGCAAAGCTAAGTTGTGAAGCATACAGCAGGCCATGATGATCTGGCACACCTTCTTTGGTGAGTAGAATAGGGATCCACCTGTCATATGGAGGCACCTGAACATGGCCTTCAGGAGGCCGAAGGTCCGCTCTATTATCCGCTGTGTTCGCCCATGGGCCTCATTGTAGCGTTCCTCTGCCCTTGTCCTGGGATTCCTCACTGGGGTCAGTAGCCATGAAAGGTTGGGGTAACCAGAGTCACCTGAAAATGGCAAGGGACAACTGTTAGATACACACTAAACTGGAGTGATATCCCCAGACCCAGACAACCATTCCCACTGACTTGCTTCCAGGTGCTCACCTAATAGCCCGACACGGTGCCTCTGGAGTTGAGCCATCACATAAGGGATGCTGCTATTCCGCAGGATGTAAGCGTCATGCACTGAGCCAGGGAACTTGGCATTCACATGGGAGATGTACTGGTCTGCCAAATACACCATCTGCACATTCATGGAATGATACTCTTCCGGTTTCTGTACACCTGTTCACTCCTGCGGGGGGGGGAACCAAAGCCACATGTGTCCCATCAATGGCACCTATGATGTTGGGGATATGTCCCAGGGCATAGAAATCACCTTTCACTGTAGGCAATTCCTCCATCTGAGGGAAAACGATGTAGCTCCGCATGTGTTTCAGAAGGGCAGACAACAATCTGGACAACACGTTGGAAAACATAGGCTGGGACATCCCTGATGCTATGGCCACTGTTGTTTGAAATGACCCACTTGCAAGGAAATGGAGTACTCACAGCACCTCCACTTGAGGGGGGATTCCTGTGGGATGGCGGATAGCTGACATCAGGTCTGGCTCCAACTGGGCACACAGTTTCTGGATTGTGGCATGGTCAATCCTGCAGGTGATGATCACATGTCTTTCCTCCATTGTCGACAGGTCCACCAGCGGTCTGTACACCGGAGGATGCCGCCATCTCCTCACATGTCCCAGCGGACGGTGCCTATGAAGGATAATAGCGAGCACAGAGTCATACAACTCAGAGGTACGTAAACACAGCTTACACCGAACACGAATCATAATCCGATATTTGGCCTGTATGTGTGTTGAGGCTAGGCCTAGGTATGTGTGACGCAGTTAAGAATTAAGCCATGTGGGCCCCTGAAATGACGGCTGCCTGACCTGTAAAGTGGGACAATGGGATGTGAGGTAACTGCGCTGGCATTGTACACTGTCTCAGTACGCGGTCGAAGACCGCAGCGCAATTCTGCATTTGTTAACATTGGACCCTATGGGTCCAAGGAGCCAATGACGATGTACGCCGGCGGTGATGGTACGCAGCGCCGCGGACGCGACTGCCATTTTCTATCTATTCAATCACTCGATACCTGATCTTCGACAGGGGAGGACCTACACTGCAAGTGCTGCTGTGACCTCGGTCTGGAAGAGACAATGGCTGGTGCGACTGGGGAAATAACCCCTGCCTTCAGCACGGAGGAGTTGGAGAAACTCGCGGATGGGGTCCTCCCCCAGTACACGCTACTCTACGGTCATCCAGACAAACAGGTAAATACACTGGGAGTTTGCTGTATGGGCTATACCTGTGTGGTGTGGGGAGAATGAAAGATGGGGGAAGAGATTGAGGCGTGCATGAAACAACGGTGAGTGCATGTGCATCATGGCAAGGGTGGGGATGGGGGCCAATGACTGTGACAGTGCATTTGGTAATAACTTTCCTTTCCCCCTGTACAATTCATGTAGGTCAGCGCCCACCAGAAAAAAGATATTTGGTGTGCCATCGCCAAGGACGTCCTGACCCTGGGGGTCTACTACAGACGGAGCACCCACTGCCATAAAAGATGGGAGGACATTCGCCACTGGAGCAAGAAGACGGCAGAGGCCCAGCTGGGGATGGCCTCCCAACGTGGGAGGGGTGCCCATCGCACCATGACCCCCCTGATGCTCAGGATCCTGGCGGTGGCGTACCCGGAGTTGGATGGGCGCTTGGTGGCATCACAGCAGCCACAAGGGGGTGAGTACACTCTCATTCTGCTGATTTTGCGCGCAGTGGAGGTGTCTGGGTGGGGGAGGTGGGCTGTGGGTTTCCCTAGGCCAGGGCGAGTTTAGGAGGCAAGGTCCCCTTGGGCTGACAGAGCCTGTGGCACCCCACCCCACCTGTGTACAGTGCCAAGTACACCAAGTCAGGCTCCTGTGAAATCGATGTGCGCAGATGTCGTATAGTAGCCTTGTAAGCCATGTCCCAGGGATTAAACAGTGGAGGCCAAGCGCGCGGGGTAGTGCAGGGGGCTTCTGTGTCTGTCATGTCCGCCAACGGTAGCGGTAATGCATGCTCTCAACATGTCTTTCTTCTGTCGTCCCCCCCTTTTTGTGGTCTCCCTGTTCTTGTGTGCATTAGCATCATCAGGCGGAGGAGCAGTGGTAACGGAGCAGGAGGGAGCTGCATCCCTCATGGCCCTGGAGGGCGAGACAACGGAGTCGGAGTACACCAGTGGGATGGAGGGCGAGGGGAGCTCCACGGCGGGGACAGGAGCAGACACCAGTGACACGGACTCTTCCTCTGATGGGAGCTCCCTTATGGTGGCGGCAACATCTGTGCCCCGCATCTACAGGTACAGCCGCCCCCCCCCTACCAGCACCGCCCTCCCAGCAGCCCCTCAGCCTTTGCCCCATGCCCGCTCACCCAGGAGGGTGGGCATCACCTATGCCCCAGGCACCTCAGGCCCTGCCCCAGTCACCCCTGCTGCCCTCAGTGAGGAGGCCATTGACCTCCTCAAGTCCCTCACTGTTGGGCAGTCTACCATTTTGAATGCCATCCAGGGTGTAGAAAGGCAGTTGTAACAAACAAATGCATTCCTGGAGGGCATTCATTCTGGTCAGGCGGCCCTTCAGAGAGCTTTTCAGAGTCTGGCCTCAGCACTGATGGCAGCCATTCTCCGTGTCTCTAGCCTCCCCCCTCCAACTTCCTCCACCCAGACCCAATCCCCTGTACCTCAGCCTACCCCAAGCACACCTTCAGACCAGCATGCACACACCTCAACACACAAGGGAAGCCCAGGCAAACATAAGCACCACACATCCCAGAGGCACTCACGCAAGCACCACTGCCTCCACTGTGTCCCCCTCCTCCTCGTCTCCCTCCGCCCTCCCAGTCTCGTCTAAACTCACACCTGCATGCACTACATCTGCAGCCACTACTGCAATCACCAGCACACACGCCACCACACCCCGCTCACGTGCAGTCACCACCCCCACTGCCATTCACACTACCCCTGTGTCCTCTCCCAATGTGTCTATGACGCCACCTCCCAAGATACACAACGCAGGTACACACCCACCCAACAGCCATCCACCTCACGACAGCCTCCACTGCATGCACCTTCACCCAAAGTCACCAAACCAACACCTCCTACAACCACAACCTCTTCCTCCACTCCCAAACCCCCTCCAGCTACCCGTCCCAGTGTTTCCAAAAAACCTTTCTTGTCCAACCTTGACCTCTTTCCCACACCTCCCCCAGCCCGTCCGCCTCCTAGGGCCCAATTCTCCAGGTCCCAACCTAGCACCTCAGCCACAGCATGGACAGTCCCCCACCTGTGAAGCATCTAAGGTTGTCCAGTGCCTGGCGGGAGAGGGGGAAGACTCCAGAGGTACAGGTGGGAGTGTGGAGTCAGCTGCGACACCTTCCAAGGTGGGGAGGGGGCACAAGAAAGTCAACAGGTCTGGGAAGAGCAGCATGGCGGAGAAGACCGCCATCATCCCCGATGCCCAGGAGCCCACCACCATCATCCCCGCTGCCCAGGAGCCATCGCCATCATCTCCGCTTCCCAGGAGCCCACCGCCAGCAACTGCCCTGCTGGCCAAGAGGCCACCGCCAGCACCTGCCCTGCTGCCCAAGAGGCCACCACCAGCACCTGCCCTGCTGCCCAAGAGGCCACCGCCAGCACCTGCCCTGCTGCCCAAGAAGACACTGCCAGCACCAGCCCCGCTGGGCCAGACAGGACTGTCAGCACCAGCCCCGCTGGACCAGACAGGAATGCAAGCACTAGCCCCGCTGGGCCAGACAGGACCGCCAGAACCAGCCCCGCTGGCCATGAAGGACCGCCAGCAACTGAGTCACTGCAAAGGACACCGCCGCCACAAGCACCGCTGAACAGGGCACCACCGCCACAAGCACCGCTGAACAGGGCACCGCCGCCACAAGCACCGCTGAACAGGGCACCGCCGCCACAAGCACCGCTGGCCCATGAGCGCCAAGGGCACTGACGCTACTGAGTCCGTCACGAGCAGGATGAAGCACTCTGGGCACCATGCCCACTCCAGAACTAGTGGAGAGATGCATCCACTACCTCAGTCCTTAGCAGGATGAAGCACTCTGGGCACCATGCCCCCTCCAGAACCAGTGGAGAGATGCATCCACTACCTCAGTCCTTAGCAGGATCAATCACTCTGGGCACCATGCCCCCTCCAGAACCAGTGGAGACTGTCATCCACTTGAGAGACTGTGGTTTTGCACTCCCCAGGATGGAGCAATGGGCAACCCACCCACTGTAGAGACTTGAGAGACTGTGGCTTTGCACTCCCAGGATGAAACAGTGGGCAACCCACCCACTTGAGAGACTTGAGAGACTGTGGCTTTGCACTCCCCAGGATGGAACAGTGGGCAACCCACCCACTGTAGAGACTTGAGAGACTGTGGCTTTGCACTCCCCAGGATGGAACAGTGGGCAACCCACCCACTGTAGAGACGTGAGAGACTGTGGCTTTGCACTCCCCAGGCTGGAACAGTGGGCAACCCACCCACTTGAGAGACTTGAGAGACTGTGGCTTTGCATTCCCCAGGATGGAACAGTGGGCAACCCACCCACTGAAGAGACTTGAGAGACTGTGGCTTTGCACTCCCCAGGATAAAGCAGTGGGCAACCCACCCACTGTAGAGACTTGAGAGACTGTGGCTTTGCACTCCCCAGGATGGAACAGTGGGCAACCCACCCACTGTAGAGACTTGAGAGACTGTGGCTTTGCACTCCCCAGGATGGAACAGTGGGCATGTGGCCCTCTCGTGGATTTGGCGTCGTGCACTCAACCGGCTGAGGTGCCCCCCCTTCCCTCCCCCTGAGGTGCCTGTTTCCTTGCTCTATGATGCCCCTGCAGAGTTCTCTCCGTCATGGTTGGGGATCTTGTGTGGGCCTCGCCCATACCGTGTGGGCCCAGTGCTCCACGGACTTAATTGGGGCACTACCTGGACTACTAAGCTTGGTGTATATTTTGTTTATAGTGTATATATATATTTTTGCGTACTTGATTTTAATATATTACAATGGCTACACTCATTTTCTTTTGTCTTTGCATTCTTCCGGGGGGTTTGGGGGGTGTAACTATAATGTATCATGCTGTATTAGTGTGTGTGTTGTCGTGGGTGAGGGTGGGGGTGGGGTGTTGGGTGTTGCATGTGTGTGTCCCTGTTTTTTCCCTCCCCTGTGTCGTAGGTGCAGTACTCACTGTTGTCTTCGCCGCCGGCGTTCGTGCTCCTGGTAGAGGAGCAAGAAGATAAGGGCTGGCAGGATCTGCAGCTCTGGTTCCATGGCGTCCGGATTCCTCGTGGGGTGCGTAGAGGTGAGCGTTTTCCCTTCGAAGTCCTGTTTCCCCTGTGTTTTTGTCCGCAGTGAATCTGCCCCGGAAAAGGTGGCAGATTGGTAGGTTGTGATACTGTGGGCGGTACTTTTTCCTCCGCCTGTCTGTTGGCGGTGAACGCTAAGCTGTTTGTTTGTACTGCCGTGGCGGTCGCAGTGTTAAAGTGGCTGTCTTTGTTGGCGGTTTCCGCCACGGTCATAATTGCAATTTTTTTACCGCCGGCCTGTTTGTGGTCTTACCGCCGCTTTAACACCGTCCGCCAGGGTTGTAATGACCACCACAATCTAGGTTCTCAGCTGTGCCCATAAACGTGACTATCTAACAAGAACAGGCAAGGTAATAACAGCAGGGATATAGACTTAAACACAGCTACAATAAACAGAGAGCTGAGAAGGAGGAGCGCACAACAGGGAAAATGGGAAAAAAGCACACTTGTCAGAAAGCAAATATCAAACCACACAAGGAGACTGAAAGCTATGACACCAGGAACAGGAAGCTAGCAACCTAGAAACTGGAACTAGGGTGAATGGAAAGAAGGCAGGCACAGGGAAAAAGGTACATAACAATGGAGATAAAGCTTGAGAATCCAGGATGCACTAATTAGTGCTGGCACAGAAATCCAGGAAGCACTACAGGCAGTGAAAGTTCAAAGAACAAGGAAACACTAAGGCGCCGGAATGAAAGAATCAGTGAAGCACTGAAGCCGATGTGACTTTGTGGAACGAATAGTTAGCTGCAGCTCAAGCATTTCAGACAAACTGGACCATTGCTACAAGGAGCAACGCTGGTCTGAAGGGTGCTGGGATTTAAAAAAGCTCACTATAATCATATGTCTCAGGTGTGACAGAGTACCGCTTGGCAGCCACAGGTGTGCTGAATTCCTCCACTCCCCCTTGGACTGGGGGAGGTGAAGATGAAGCAGTGAGTAGAGAATTGTATGTATTTTGTAGTTTTTAGCATAAACAGACTGGCTTCTACAAAGCCTGGCTTTCATCGGTAATGAACTAGAATTTTTAAGTAGGGTCCAATAGCCTGGAAATCAGTATTTGGGTATAGAAAAGGTTTGGAAGCATGTTTGAACGCTCACAATTCTACACATAGGGCCATGGAGGTGGGCATGAGAGTGCAGGAGCCAATTGTGACACCATCATGCGTAGTGAATGTACTGCCTTTTACTCAGCACTCCAGTGCTTTTATTGAGACATCTATAAAGTCAACCCAGGATTGTTCTGGGTCTTTGTGAGTTCCTTCTATACTCTTCAGGTGTGAGACCAAATGACTGCACAAATGCACCCTTCATGTCAGTTTAGGAGTCAGCAGCCCCGCTCAGGAGTGTACCTCTCTCCAGTGCCGGTACTAGCTTCCACAGTAAGCATTCTCAGTGCTGTTTCACCACTCTGCATATTCTTAATGCTCTTTTTCAGGCTGCAAATCATTTGTCAATGTTGCCCCCTCATCACAAAGCTAGGCACAATACCCCTGGACAAGTGAGGGGTGGGTGGACCCCTCTAGACACCTCACCATTGCTACCATCATCTGCCTGGGAGTCCAAAAATCCTACACTGGTCTTCTTCCCCTTAAAGGTCAGTCTCTTTTTCCGAGTGCAAGTTTCCTCTCCACCGTGCTATGGCTGCCAGTTCTCCTGCAGCTCTCTTGCTGGTTGCCTGTCCCTGAGCTCCAAATGGCTGAGGGCAAGTTTATAAAGGCTTATGCTGGCAGAGCCTGCTTTGCTCCCAAACCTGGATGGAACACCAGATAATCTATTTGACGACTGGTAGTCTGCTGCATCTTCATTCTGTAGGCCTGCATCTGCTGCATCTTCCTCAGAAAAGATATGTGCTATCGAGACATGGCCACTCACCTGAAAAGCAGGATGTCTGCAGGGGCGATGGTTTGCCCCCTGACCTCCCGGAACACCTCTCAGCACTTCCTGGTGGACACAGAAACCCCGACAGGTGTCCCAAAAGGAAAGGGGGAGTAGAAAAGAAAGAGACAAAACAATGCCATGTCTTGCCGGTCCAGCCTGGCACCCTGTATCTTCGAGGGGCAGGTCGTTGTTGACAGAGTGATAGTAGAGTTAGTGTACTCAACTTCCTTGAAACAGAATCTCTCTTTCTGCTTTCATGCTGTAAATGAACACCGGGATACTCCCACACTTTTCTGGGATAATTATAACTGTTGGCACAATTACTAACACTGCATTACCAAAAACTGAGTCGCTGTGACACTGGGCTGGCTTCACAGAGATCCACTGTTGCACACTACAATTAGAACTGTGGTTGCACTTATCATGCACAAGAAAGACAAACAAGGGCATTACTTATGTCATGTATAACTTTCCTGCATGCATAGGGTTTAACTAAAAGGAACAAAAACAATCCAAGAAATACAAATGTCCACTCTGGGTTTAAACAGTTAGGGGGGCACAGTTTGGTTTGGTTTCACTGTGTGTGTGAAAAACCCTTCAACAGCAAATTCCTCAAACCTGAAACACAGGCAAGAATGACACAATTTAAATGCAATATTTATTCTATTAGAGAAAGAAAAGTCACGTAAATGCTCTTTTAAAATTGCATCGTCACTTTTTGTAGTACTTGAGCTCAAGCAGATTTCCTGAAGCACATTTAGGCAAGTAACTACAATAATAATGTAGAATGTTCAGAAATGCACTTGTCTCTTCAAGATAAGCACTCTGCCAAGATACGAGGTCTGAAATACACCAGCTGTTCTAGGAAAGTGCGGCGCTCAAAGAACAAACTCCCTGTAGAAAATGTCACTTAGCTGCAGTCTTTTCCAGAGTGCTGGAGTAATGCCTGGTGTCAGCTGGTACAGGTACGAAGAAAAGTATTGCCTCAAAAGTCCTGAATACGAGGATGACAGCAGAGACTGGACTGCCAAATCAGATGCTGAGATCAGGAAGCAAAACAAAGCCAAGCAGGGAGGCATGCTTCACTCTGCTATTGATAGCTAATCAGGAAAGCAGTTGAGTTTCCACATGTGGATGAGACAGCACACCCAGTTAGAAGCACATGTCTACACCACACCCAATTAGAAGCACATGTCTACACATGCTCACATTAGCAAACAAGCATTGGTGAAACAAGCATTGATAAAATCAATTGTGTAACACAGCACATTATGTTTACTTAGAAACATGAAGGTTTAACCAAGAACAGAGATATGATTTAACCCTAATCCCTGGGGATGCTGACTGATAACGCAGGAGGCACCTTAGGGATTCCTGACAGTCCTCCCCACCAAGGTCCCTCTCAAAGGGCGGGGCTTGGTAGGGCGCAGGAGATGAATCAATCAATCAATCAAGGATTTATAGAGCGCACTAATCACCCGTTAGGGTCTCAAGGGTGCTGGGGGAGGGAGCTACTGGTCGTAGAGCCATGCCTTGAGGCGTTTCCTGAATGTCAAGAGGTCTTGGGTCTGGCAAAGGTGGAGCGGTAGGGAGTTCCAGGTCTTGGTGGCTAGGTGAGAGAAGGATCTTCCTCCGGCAGTGGTGCGGCGGATGCAGGGGATGGAGGCGTGGGCGAGACTGGCAGAGTGAAGATTGCGGGTGGGGGTGTGGAAGGTGAGTCTGTCGTTGAGGTAGGCTGCGCCTGTGTCGTGGAGGGCCTTGTGTGCGTGGATGAGGAGTTTGAAGGTGATCCTCTTTGATACTGGTAGCCAGTGAAGGTCTCTGAGGTGAGGGGAAATGTGGTCGCGTTGTGGGATGTCCAGAATGAGGCGGGCGGATGCGTTCTGGATTCTTTGCAGCTTTGTTAGGAGTTTGGTTGTTATTCCTGCATATAGGGTATTTCCGTAGTCCAATCGGCTGCTGACCAGGGTGTGGGTGACAGTTTTCCTGGTTTCAACAGGAATCCACTTGAAGATTTTGCAGAGCATGCAGAGAGTGTTGTAGCAGGAAGAGGAGATGGCATTGACCTACTGAATCATGCTGAGTGTGGAATCCAAGATGAAGCCTAGGTTGCATGCGTGGGTGGTGGGTGAGGGCATAGGTCCTAGGGTGGCTGGCCACCAGGAGTCATTCCAAGTTGAGGGGTTGGTGCCAAAGATGAGGATTTCTGTCTTGTCTGTGTTTAACTTGAGGTGGCTTGATTACATTCAGCTGGTGATGGCGTGAAGTCCGTTGTGGAGGTTGTTCTTTGCAGTTGTAGGGTCTTTCGTGAGGGAGAGGGTGAGCTGAGTGTCGTCTGCGTAGGAAACTATGTTGATTTGGTGGGTTTGTGCGATGTTGGCGAGGGGGGCCATGTAAACGTTGAAGAGCGTGGGGCTGAGCGAAGATCCTTGGGGAACACCACAGATGATTCTGGAGGCTTCTGACAGGAACGGTGGGAGACGGACTCTGGGTTCTGCCTGAGAGAAAAATGACGAGATCCAGTCAAGTGCCTTGTCGCGGATTCCAACGTTGTGGAGGCGTGTGCGGAGAGAGTGTGATGACATACCGTGTCGAAAGCTGCGGAGAGGTCCAGGAGGATGAGTGCTGCTGTTTCTCCTTTGTTGAGCATGGTCTTAATGTCGTCTGTGGCAGCAATGAGTGCAGTCTCGGTGCTGTGGTTTCTGCAGAATCCGGATTGGAAGGTGTTGAGTACCTTGCTGTCTTCCAGAAACTGGGATAGTTGGCCATTTACGATTTTTTAGATGACCTTGGCTGAGAAGGGGAGGAGGGAGATCGGCCGGTAGTTCTTGGGGTCGTCTGGGTCTGCCTTTGGTTTCTTCAGCAGGGCATTTATTTCTGCATGCTTTCATCTTTCTGGGAAGGGGGCTCACTCAAAGGAGCTGTTGAAGGTTTTGCAGAGGTGGGGACGATGATGATGTTTGCCTTATTGAAGATATGGTGTGGGCAGGGGTCCAATGGTAATCCGGAGTGGATGGAGGCCATGGTGGTGGCACTGTCCTCTATGTTGTTAGGGGGTCCAGGTGTGGAGGAGGTGGGTGTTGCTTGGAGCGTTGGGTTCTTGGGTGTTTGTAGTCAGCTGGTGGGTCTGGGGTTTGAAGCTATTGTGGATTTCTTCTGTCTTTCGACGGAAGTGGGTTGCCAGTGAGTTCCAGAACACCTGTGATGGCGGGGGTTCGTTGGAGCAGGTCCTGGAGGTGGAGAGCTCATTGACGATGCCGAAGAGCTCTTTACTGTTGTGAGCGTTGGCGTTGATGCGGTTTTTAAAGTGGGTCCTTTTGGTGGTGCAGATCAGTTGGTGATGTTTGCGTAGGGCATCCTTGAAAGCAGTGTGGGTGGAGTTGGTAGGGCCAAGGTGCTAGGTTTTTTCCATTCTGCAACACAGCCGTTTGGATTCCTGTAGTTCTGGGGTGAACCAGCTGGCCTTGATTCTGTGGGAGGTGTTTGGGGGGTTTTTGAGCGGTGCGAGGGTGTTGGCACAATCTTCTATCCAGCGATGCAGGTTGTTGGTGGCTGGGGTGGGGCCCGGGCGAGAGTGGAGATCAGTTGATCCGTTGATATTTTGCTCCAGTTCCGTCGGGGGGGTTGTGTGCGGTGGTGGTGAGTGACTGGTTTCAAGGTAGGAGAAGTGGATGCAGCGGTGGTCTGTCCAGCTGAGTTCGGTGGTGTGGCTGAAAGAGACATGGTTGCTGGCTGAGAAGATGGGGTCGAGTGTGTGGCCTGCGGATTGGGTGGGTGTAGTGACGAATTGCTTGAGGCCGAAGTTGGCGAGGTTGTCGATTAGGTTGGTGGTGTTGATATCGTTGTTCTTGTCTAGGTGGAAGTTTAGGTCACCAAGGAGGATGTAGTCTGTTGAGGCGAGGGCTTGGGAGCTGATGGCGTTGTCGATGTCGTCGCAGAACTGCGGTCTGGGTCCAGGGGGTCTGTAGACCAGTGTTCCTCTGAGTGTGTTGTTGGCAGCGATGTAGATTTTTAAGTGGAGCTGCTCGGCGGAGTTGATGGTGTTGTGGGAGTTGGTGGAGACTCTTATGGTGTTTTTGTGGACTATGACAATTCCTCCTCCTGGTCTGTTGATTCAGGGTCTTCTGGTGATCTTGTAGTTTTCTACAAATGGAATTCTTTAGTAAGATGTGGAGCATGAACTGTGGACGCTGGTTCCCAAGAATTGTCCTCAGGCCCATAGCCTTTCCAAGACAATAAATAGTGTAGAACACTACGGATGTGCCTGGAGTCAAGAATTTTGGCCACTTCAAATTCCCATTACCTGTGTACTTTTACCGGGGGAGGTGGTGAGGCATCGCGGGCATCAGGAGAATAGGGACAGAGTAACGGTAGAAAAGTGGGGTATAAATCTCTGACAAAAATTTGCGAAGCCCAAAAACTGTGGCACTTCCTTGATGGATTTTGGGACTACCGAATGCAGGATGTTCTTTACCTTGGACCTATCCATGGAAATTCCATTGGGAGTGATCACAAATCCCAGGAATTCTACAGTTGTAGAGTGGAAAACACATTTTTCCAGCTTGGCGAAGAGGTGATGCTCACAAAGCCGTTGTAAAACCACTCTTACATGCCCTACATGCTCCTCAGTGGAAGACGAATAGATCAAAATGTTGTCTATGTATACCACTACACAGATATCCAGAAACTTCTGCAGCACTTCATTGATGAAAAATTGAAACACTGCAGGAGCGTTACACAACCTGAAGGGCATCACTGTGTACTCGAAGAGTCCGAATTTAGTTCGGAACACCGTCTTCTACTCATCCCCTTCATCATTTGGATCAAGTGGTAGGCGCCGGAGGTCGAGTTTAGTATAATTGGTCGCCTGACGTAACTGATCTAAAAGTACTGGGATCAACAGAAGTGGATTCTGATTTTTTATGGTCACTTTGTTCACTGTGCAATAATCTATACAGGTGAGCAGCTCGCGATTCTTCTTGGGCACGAAGAACAGAGACGACAATACTGGTGACATTGAATGACGAATGAAACCTTTAGCCAATAGATCACCCAGGTAGTCTTGCAGGTATCGATTCTCAGGCTTAGAAAGAGCATAAACCCTACTACATGGCAGCGCTGCCCCTGGAATCAAGTCTATACGACAATTCTATAACCTATGTGGCGGCAGCTGGGTGGCCGTCTGTTCACTAAAGACATCATGGAAGTATTTATACGGTGCAGGAATGGCCAGTGTGTTGTCCTGCTTTATAGCCCTACTATGTGTGGACCCAAAATGCAAGGGTCTCAATAGTAATGATTTGTCTTGGTAACAGGAGTGCCAGCAATGTTTAGAGTCTAATGTCACTGTCCTTGCTGCCCAGTCAATTTTGGGATTGTGTAACTGAAGTCAGGGTATCCCCAAAATGGCTCCAAATGGGATATCTATGAGGTCAAACTGAATTTGTTCTGTATGGTTGTTTGCACAAGGCATGGACAAGGGTGTTTGTTTGATAAACGATAAACCCGGAGGACAAATCTGAGCCATCCACGGCTCTGACTCGTTCAGAGATGTCTTTTCTGACAGTAATATTTAGGGTTTTAGCCAAACGCAAGTCTAAAAAGTTTCCGGTAGCCCCAGAGTCAAGCAATATGGGAATGACCTTGCAAACCTCAGGGAACAACACTAACGTCACAATAAGAGTTAGATGTCGAGGTACTGGACTGGTGGTATTAGCCAGAAGATGTGAGACCATATTGAAAGAAGCGCTCAATAAAATGGTCTCAGAAGTTATCGAGCCAGTTAGTTTTCCACCTGGTCAGGAAGAGAGATCTCAGGCCCTGTTACCGCTCTGATGGCTTTCTTTGAAGAAGTAGGCTTGTTAAGACATTTCCGAGCAAAATGCCCTGCTTTACCGCAGTATAAACACAGTCTCAATATATTTTCTACGTTCTTCTTCTTCCTTAGCGAGTGGGCCCTGCACACTGCCAATTTGCATGGGCTCAGGTGTATCATGAGTGACAACGGTGGACTCATTTTTCTCAGTTTTGAGCACCACTAAGCGTGTGCCACGCCAGAATTTTTCTACCTTCCATTCACTCAAGCGGTGATCCAGTCGTACCACCGGTCAATGAACTCGGAACACTCCGTAGGAGGTTGCACAATTTGGGCTAGAACATCCTTGAAATCATCCCGAAGGCCACGATAGAAGAGGGAGGTCCTCTTCTCCTCGGGCCACTCAGTCTCTGCCACCAACCGATTGAAAGACGTGATATAGGACAGTAGATCCTTGTTTCTCTGGCGCAAATTCAGCAACTCATTGTCACTTGGTTGCATGAAGAGGTGTTTGGCGAACAGTTTCCGCAAGGATTCCTTGAACTGGTTGAAATCATACAGTATAGGGTCATTGATCTTCACCAGCGGAATAGACCAATTAGCTGCATTGCCTCCCAAATAAGAGATAATAAAAGCTACCTTTGCAGCATCATTGGGAATGCAGCTGCCCGACTCAAAAACTGTAGCTGGCACTGGTTAAGAAAAATGTTGAACTTGGCACTATCTCCAAAAACCTATCTGGAGGAGCTAAGGGCACAGGGGTTGGTATTGTGACCATCACCTGCATGGGATGTGTGGTGGAAGTCGTTGGGCCTGAATCAGGTTTAGGAACATGATTAGGTGGGTCAAACCGAGGGGCCAGTAGTACTGGAGATCTTTGTTTAGTTTGACTCCTCCCCAGGGGGTGTCTTGTGGTTTATACTGCTGTAGTTCAGTGTACAACTCCAGGTTCTCTTGCTTTAAGGAAAGAACTTCCTTCTGTAATCCCGCTATGGCCCTAGTTAAATCTAATAAAGATGGAGCATCCTGATCAGCTGGTAAAGCCTGTGCTAAACCTTTGAAAGTACCCATTGAGGAATCCATCGCCCAGGCAGCCCTGTATGTTGTGGCCTGGCTTTATGTCGAGACGGGACCACTCACCTGAAAAGCAGGATGTCTGCAGGGGTGATGGTATACCCTGACCTCCTGGAGCACCTCTCAGCACTTCCTGGTGGGCACAGAAACCCCGGCAGGTGTCTCAAAAGGAATGGGGTAGTAGAAGAGAAAGAGACAAAACACTGCCACGTCTTGCCAGTCCAGCCAGGTACCATGCATCTTCGGGGGGCAGGTTGTTGTTGTCCCAGAAAGGTGCTGGAGCATCCCAGTGTTCTGAATATGTCTCTGAACTAGAAGTCAAAGGGCAAGGTAGCAGGCTGTGACTGCAGCCGAAGTGAGCTCCACAAGACCATATAGCCATCCGATGAAGTCTTAGTGAAGCTGTTGGCTTTTGGTGGGAAAGCTCAGAGTAGAAAAAATTCTAAATTCAGGCCCTAACCAAAGGTTCCAAACCTAAAAAACAGCACTTAGGGTTCATGACACACTGTAGCAGAAACTACCAGCAGGGTCCAGAGCAGGTCCATTTGGAACTGGTTAGTTTGGCTCTTCAGGAAACAGGCTTCTAGCAGCTTGCTTTGTGCCTGCAGCTTAACAAAAGGTCAGTTAACTGACCCCTGTAGTCCACTTCTTTGTCCTGAGTAAAGTGGGAGAAGGTTGAGCCTTTGAGGTCTCCTCACAGGTCTCAACAGCAGATGAAGTCTTTCTTCTGCTTACCCAGCCAGGTCCAGTAGAATTCTGAGGAGGGTACCTAAGGGTTGCATTTTTATGCAAGACTAGTCTAGCAAGTGTCATTCGGACCCACAGACTCAACATCAGCTCTTACAATGATGACACCCAACCCATCCTATACCTCCCAGAAGACACACACACCACCAAACATAACTTCAAAATGTGCATGACCAACATGGCCAACTGGGATGCGAGATATCTGCATCAGACTCAGTGCTGACAAGATGGAAGTTCTGATTTTCGTCAACAAGAGCTAAACCTGGGGCTACACCTTGTGGCCCACAGAACTAAGCCCCTCACCCTCCAACCTTACCAGAAACCTGGGCATCATTTTTGACACAAACATCACCATGAGACACCAGATCAAAGCTGTCACCTCCACCGGCTTTCACATCCTTTACATACTCAGAAAAATCATAAGTGACCCCTCTTGATACCAGAAAAACGGTCACCCAGGCCCTCATTACAAGCAGACTTGTCTATGGTAACACCCTCTACTATGGCATCTCTGCACACCTGCTGTGCAAGCTGCAAACCATACAAAACTACTTATCTGGCTCCCCATTCATAAACGCTGTCAGTTCCAGATACTCACTCACACCCACAAGTCACTACACAACCACTGACTACACATCCACCAACTAACTAGAATTCTCAGCTCTGTCTCCCTTGCCCTTACGCACACTCCCCATATCCCTGCAAGAAAGACAGGAGGCAGGGAATTCTCTTAACTGGCACCCAAACCCTGGGACAACCTCTCCCCGTACAATAGGACAGCCACCTCTCTTATCAGGTTCTGCAAGAAACTGAAAACCAGGACATTGAGCTGGACCTGCTTGCATACCCTGCACCTACTCAGCACCTGTGTATCCCCACAGGTGACAAGTTTGCTCTCTACAAATCCATGTTACATTACATTACATGCCTGGCACTAGCTTTTGGGTGTGGGTGACTCCTGGCCTCTCCCGGGCTAATAAGTTCCAAGGGGCAACCCTACCCACTTTAGTAGCTGTTCCTATGCACCCTATTGCAGACAATCCCACAGTTCTCCTCTCTACCTAACTCCAGCATGGAAAAACCTTTCCACTAGTGTCCACCTTTGAGCTGTGGTCTGGGAAATGTACAACCCCTCCACGGAAGTCACTCAAAATCTGTTCTGTGGGCAGTAACTTTCCCTCTGGGGTTGGTGCCTGAGTGGCTAGGGGGTAAAGGAAGAACAGGCCCAGGTATTAGCTACATCTGCCTGTAACAGTGTAAGACTGTTTGAAGTAAATTAGGTTTTAAGCGTACAAAAGCATAATTTCACCTGTTATAGTTAGCATTATCTAAAGTAACTATAGCTCTTGCTGTAAGGTAACTATAACTCGCACCCTCACCATGCACTGCTAATCACGCCACAAATTACGTCACTCATGACAACTTTGATAACATCCTTGATAATATCAATGAATTATTTCCAGTAACATTTTTGACGAAAAAAATTGTACATGGCGAGGCAAGTCAACTGAGCAAAGTATACTTTTCGAAAAGTTTGTGAAAATTTGTCAAGCGGTGCCAAAGTTATTGGCAAAACAAAAAACAATGCTTTCCCTATGGAAACTAGGGCCCATATTTATACTTTTTGACGCTAAACTGCGCTAACGCAGTTTAGCGTCAAAAAATTTTGCGCCGTCTAACGCCATTCTGAAGCGCCATGCGGGCGCCGTATTTATGGAATGGCGTTAGACGGCGCAATCAGACCGGCGCTGCCTGGTTTGCGTGGGAAGAAACCACGTAGACCAGACAGCGCCGGCGTAGGGGGAAAATGGCGCATGGGCGTCTTAAAATGGGGCAAGTCAGGTTACGTCGAAAAAATCGTCTTAACCCGACTTGCGCCATTTTTTAACGACGCCCATCCCCCATCAACATGACTCCTATCATTGGAAAGATAGGAGTCATGCCCCCTTGCCCAATGGCCATGCCCAGGGGACTTCTGTCCCCTGGGCATGGTCATTGGGCATAGTGGCATGTAGGGGGGCACAAATAAGGCCCCCCTATGCCACCAAAATAAAATATAAAAAATAAAAAATAAAACTTACGTGAACTTACCTGAATGTCCCTGGGGTGGGTCCCTCCATCCTTGGGGGTCCTCCTGGGGTGGGCAAGGGTGGCAGGGGGGGTCCCTGGGGGCATGGGAGGGCACCTGTGGGCTCATTTTGAGCCCACAGGCCCCTTAACGCCTGCCCTGAGCAGGCGTTAAAAAGTGGCGCAAATGCGCCGTTTTTAGCCACGCCAACTCCCGGGCGTCTCTTTTGCCCGGGAGTATAAATACCACGTAAAGGCCTGGGAGTCATTTTTTAGACGGGAACGCCTCCCTTGCATATCATTAACGCAAGGAAGGGGTTCACGCTAACAAATGACGCACATTCCGGGAACTTTGGCGCTATTCGCCTCTAACGCCATAGTATAAATATGGCGTTAGTTGGCGTTAGTTTTGCGTCGAAATTGCGTCAAAAAAAACGACGCAATTTCGGCGCAAACGGAGTATAAATATGGCCCTAGGTCTTAACTATAGCTACTTACTGTGACCGCCATTAGGAAATATATATATATTGTAAACAGATTCTCATCTCCCACTTATCCACATTGACTACAATATTGCTCTATTACTATGACCACTTCCTCCATGTCTTGCTGAAAATTTCAGGAGCTTCTAATGGCATGCAAATAAGACATAAGGCCGTGATTTTCTATTTCTTGTGCGCAGGAAGATATTCCATTCTAAGTAACAACTTTCCGAGATAGGAAGAAACTTAGCTCCTCTGGGTGCAGTAAAGCAAAGATAATGGGCCTCTGATTAGTTCATACAGAAAGGGGATGTCCTAATGGCAGGACTTGAAGTGGCCTGTGGCCCAAGAACACTCTAGTGCCACAATCTCTAACATTGAGTACTTTTGTGACCTTTAACAATTGTGAAGTAAAGTCAATTATTTCTTTCTACAACATGCGACAAGTTATCATCAATGTCCTTGTGGCTCACATAGGCTACCTAGATGTGTTAAATCTATTAACTGAACCATGCAGATCTTGGATTTCATTTTTCAAAGCTGCTTGGCAATTCAGTTGTTGAGATTCAATGTACTCCTCAATTTTGTCTACTAGACGTTCTGTTAGGCTTTTAATCTCCAGATAGTGCATTGAGCACCTGGTTTTCTTCTTCACTTTAGGGAGGAGTCACTTTTCCATTAGTGCTCTAACCTTGCAAGCAAAACCTTTCTCTTCTTCAGTATTGCAGGCCGTTCTCTGTGAGAATCCTAAAACCATAAGGCAAGTATCACATCTTTGGTGACTTTACACTTTGTAAAAAGTGGGATTGTGACTCATAAAGCACGGGGATTTATTTAGGGATCATATCATTGAGATGTTAGATAGTCCCTTAAAACACACTGCTCCTTATTTAAGGTTTAGAAAGAAATGGAGGAGAGGATTTCTTGTCTTAATAAGGAAGAAAATCTCTGCTTTGTAAGCTGCATTTTGCAGTTAGCCTAACCAGTACTTGGATCTAATTTTTCGGCCCAAAACAACTTGGTACAGGACTATTGAAAACAATTAGATTCAATCTTCAAAATAGAATGTAACTCTAAAGGTCTATCTTGATTGGTTCAAGCCCTAAATCCTATCTGCTTGCATGCATTACATGGTTTGCCGTGGTTGGTCCCTAGGTCAGGGCAACAATTCACCAATGAACTTTGCAATTTTTAGAGCATCAAACCTAATTCCCCATGATTTACATAAAATTGTTATGTTACATGGTATCCCAAAGAACCTTTTAAGTCTTTGATATGCCCTAAATGCCTTTGCAACTTTGCCCCATTTGTAAGGTAGTTTCATATTTTTAACTTTGACTTTTGTTGTTTTGTATATCTTTGTGTTTTTTTCACTTTTGTGAACCACCCACCATACTTTGCACACATTTCTTTTCAGGATTACCTTGATGCCCAGATCAAATTACCAAAAGTGAGCCTAAGGAATCCTTAGGGAAAGCAAGTGTGTACATTTGGTTGTGTCTATTTGGGCAGAGTGGCAGCTCAAGCACAGCTTACATCAAGGTGATGTTCTTTCTCCCTCATAATCCCTACTACCTAGAGATCTCCAACCCTCTTCTGTCATGTGTTTTATTTTGTTTTAGGGTGGTTACACACCATATAATGCGCTTGTGCACCATTTCAGTGTGGTTTTATTCTATACATTCATAATGTTTTAATATAACTAGTGTTGGACCTTGCCCTCAGTGCTGGGTCAACCTCATACAACTTTGCCTTTACCGACCACTTTTTAGTGAATTCATTTTTGTTGGCCTTAGGGCTCTGTGCACCTTACCATTGCTAACTAGTGTTAAAGTGTTTGTGGTTACTCCCCTAAAACATAGTTAAACTGGCTTATTCCCAAAAGGCATATTTATTTACTTTTAAGTCCCTTGTAGAGTGGTATACCATATACCCAAATCCTGTAAATGTAATGCTGTCCGTAGGCCTGCAGTACTTGTTTTTCTACTTACTTAAGAAGCACCTTAAAACTGCAGTCTGAATGCAGTTATAAACTGCTAGATTGACTTGTCATTAAATTAAAGCCCCCTTGGCAAGCCATAAACTCCCCTTTTAGTTATATATATATCACTCTAAGGTGGGCCCTAGGTAGCCCATAGGGCACAATGTTGTATAATAATATTAGACATGCACTTTCACATTTTACAAGTTCTGGGAGTGAAAAACTCCTAAATGTGTTTTTCATTACAGCAAAGCCTACCCTTCCCATGCAGTAACATTGGGGATTCCTTATTACATTTATTAAGCAGTAATTTCCAATGGGGAGAAAGTAGATATGCCATGTTTGGTGCTTTTGGAATTGTAATGAAATGTTCAATTTAATGACAAAGTTGAGTTTTCGGTTACAATTTTGAAAATACAGCTTTTAGTAAATAGGCATTTTTCTGCCCTTAGCCCTTTTGTGCCTTCAGCCTGTTTTGGGTCCCATGACTGGATGTAACTGAAAGATTTCAGAAAATCTTCCCACACAGTCACACAATAGAGGGATTAGATGTGCCTCAATGGACCATCTGCTTGCAGGACGGGGTTAAAGCTGAGCACAGCCCCACTTACAACTGAATAGCCTGTGCTCTGCCTTCACACAAAGGGCCAAACAACCCCACATTGTCACTGAAGCCAGCGTGTAGCCAATGCAGGAGAGTCTGGAAATTTCAGGCACTTCAAAGAACCTTTTTCAGAAGCTTCTCCCACCTTCCAGGAGAAGGACATCAGGGTATAAAAATAAAACCAGCAGACTCACCCTTCTGTTCACTACTGGACCTGTGGAAGGACTCACAATGGACTGCATGCTGCTGTGACATGGTGTACACTCTGAAAGGCTATTGGTGTACCCGGAAGAACGGCTTTGCTGTCTGGAGCCTGCCTTCAACCCTCAGCGCTCATCCTTGCAGTTGAGCCCTGCATCTATCCCTGAACCCAGGACTACCAGAGTGACTCCAAGTGCTAGTTTGCTGGCCTCCTGTTCAGAACCATGGGGGCACAAAAGGCTGCCACCATCTTCAACCTGCACCTAGACCCAGCCTTAGTGAGTCCTGAACCCCTAAGAGGTGTCCCACCAATCCTTGACCACTGGTTGTGCTACTCAGGTGCCCAGATGGGCAAAATCCGGAACTAAGGACTGAGATAAATTTTGTCAGGCGTGGCCAAGCAACGAATGGCGTAGCAGCAGGGCACCGGAGCTCGGGGCCCATTGCCTCATCAGACCCCCGCCACCTATCCTTCAAAGGGGCGACAACTGGGGGTCACATCCTAGACCTCCGTGACCACAGAGAGTCTGCCTCACTGGATGCTGGATGTTGGGGAGAGCCGGGGAGCGGTGGCGAAGGCCAGGAGGAGAGGCAGATCTAAAATGGTGGCCATTCATTCCTCTGAGAGGCCCCACCAGCACACACAATGAAGCGTGCTGCCCCGGAGACCTGAGGTGAGCGCACCAAGGTGTGGGACCGTGGCACCGATATCGGCAGCAGGTCTGTAGCGACTGAGGCCTGAGGGATCGGGGGCCCTGGGACCCATGTAGATTGTGGAGTGCCCTCAGCGGGCTGTCCCACGCTGAGGTCTGCCAGCACCTGGTAAGAGAGGGCATGGGCTGCAGGGTGCCCGGGAGCAGCACCCAGGGGACACTACCCCTCATCGAAGGAGCAGCAGGTGAGAGTGACGCACCAAGACCCTATGCCTGTGGGAAGATCCCTTCGCCTGGCGGCAGAGGCGCATAAGCGAGGAGAAGTTGTGCAGGGGGCCACAAGGTAGCACCGGCCTGCAGTGGCGCTGGCGGTGGAGGCGATGAGCTTAGGTGCCAGAGAAGCAGCGTGGGCAGTAGCGTGCTGGCACTAGGGACATGCTGCAGGTCCAACCCAGTGTGGGACGGTGGAGCTGGCAGAGGAGGCTAGAAAGCTGCAACTGGGGGGGCCTGTGTGGGGGCAGTGGCGTTCTGGCACTAGGGACCTGCTGCAGGTCCAACCTAGTGTGGGACGGTGGAGCTTGCGGAGGAGGCTAGAAAGCTGGGGGTCCTGTGCCACGGGGGCCCTGAACTCGACTATAGAAGCAGCACAATCTCTGACTGCCACACCTGGATACGCCCCAGCGACTCCTAGTGTGGGAACACGAGTCGGGCCACGGCTGCAGTGGAGAGGTTCTCTACCGGGGCATTCACCATCCTAGGGCCCAAGGAGGACCATTGAGAGGCCTAATCTGAATAGCAGAAGGGGGGCACCTTGTGGGAACAGGCTGCACTGATGTTGAGACTCCTGCCATGGTCTCCCAAAGAAATGTGGCTGTCATCTAGGGAGGGCAAGTGCAGATGAAGGAGCACTGACCGCTGGCACCCCTTGGAAAGTGCTCCCTGCAGTGAAGCGTAGCGTGGGTGACCAGAAAGACTCAAGAAAGAGCATCTGTTGTTCTCCTGCATTGCTAGGTGGCCTCCGAGGCGCCTGGGATCTCAGCAGAGGAAGGGGAGTAAGAGCAAAGACTTTGGCCTAATTGTCTGTCACCAGCACGACCTTTTGTCCAATAGTAGGCACCTTTAACTCCTGAGTGACCCAAACAAGGATAATAGAGGAGGTCCATGGGCACCTGAGTCCAAGACTGGCCCAGCCTACAAAAGTAATCTTCAGCGTGACGATTGCCCGCATTGAGGGGTCACACACGGCACATAGGGAAGTCCCACTATCCTCCAAAGGGACCACCTAGGAACTAGTGCTAAACAACAATGCAGCACACCATGGAAAAGGCCCTTAAGAAGAGAGATAGGGAATTGGGAGGTCCCCAGCGTATATGAGCAACCAATGATGCAGCAGAGCAGATATTGCCAGTTACAACTGCAATGGCAACCCCCAATTCCACGCTACAGGACATCCTTCAGGCCATAGCAGCTTCACGAACGGCAGTGGAGGTCAAAATTGACACCCTTAGTATCGATCTGGGCCTCCTCCGCAATGATCATCGTCGCTTGGCAGAGCGGGTCACCACGACGGAACAGGAAATCTCAGCAGCAACACCTGCCTTGGCCCTAACATATGGTCGCTTGATGTCCATTGAAGCCTGGTTAAAAACACTAGAAAGTAGAGTGGAAGACGCAGAGAAAAGGGCAAGCCACAACAACATGAGAGTGGTGGGAGTTCCCAAAAAAGTTGAAGGCCCAGACATGGTGTGTTATCTGGAGGACTGGCTCAAGACTGTGGTTCTCCCCCTTCTTTGCACTGGAGAGGGCCATAGAGTGTCTCCTAAATTGCTGCCTCCGGGCACTCCCCCAAGGCCGGTGGTAGCACGGCTGCTTCACTTCAAGGATCGAGATTACTTACTGCAACAGGAGAGGCTACATGACAGTTTGATGGTGGAAAACAGCAGTGTCAATACTAGAGAAGTCTAATGCCAGAGAGCCGCTTTTATCTCTGTAAAACAGAAACTCAGGGAACTGGAGATCTCATACTCCATGCAGTTTCCAGTACGGCTCCAAGTGGTTACCCCTATGGGAGTGGAATTTTTTACCATACCGCAAGAGGCGTGGTCCTGGCTGGAACTGTTGCCTAACCCAGGCCTGAGCAGCCCCTCTCCATGTCAAAAGAGGAAACGCTGACCTCAATGCCACAGTAGAAAGCCATCAGCCAGGATTGACCCACCCACAGCAGAGGAAGCGCAAGAGGAATGACAGAGGGTGGTGGCGGCGGTCGCCTCGCTGGGTGGTTCGTCACTGAGCACCTTGTCTCTGACCTGAGGGGTAAGTAGGAAGCAGACAGACTCTATGGCCTCTGCCCGCTCCAGTGTGGTTTTAGCAGCAGTTACACCAGGCGCTGTGGATGAACTTATATAGAAGACCACCCAAGAGCTATAGATTAACTCCTATAATGATCCTTGGTGCTCTCTCAGCGGCTAAACTTTGCTGGACACTATGAAGAAAGATACGCCTTGCCCCCACACTATGTGCAATGATGCACAAATAACATTAGCTCGATCCTACATTGCAGACATAAGACGGGGGCAAGATGGGGGCTGAGGGTGCCTGGAGATCCCTGTTGCATAACGACGAAACTGACACTCCCTCACAAACCGTAGCCTGGATGATAGACAGCATGAGTTTGATTCTTGGTTATTTGACAGTTTGGGCGAGAACGTCGCACCTCTCACCCTGGGGACGGGGAGTTGGGGAAAATGTTACTTGGTTAATGCCCTGCGCAATTCCTGCAATGGATACCACACTGAACATCAAGGTCCTAACATGGAACATGGAATGTTAGAGGGATGCTTTCCATGGCTGAATGACATAAAGTATTTTCGCACCTCACTAGGAGGGCAATCCATATAGCTTTGTTGCAGGAGACACATGTACATTCCATTGAAGGATGCGCTGTTCAACAGCGGTGGAGAGGCCAGGTATACTATACTACTTACTCGGCTTATGCCAGAGGGACCTTAATATGGATTAAACCCGGGGTGCCATACCATCACACTGCATTCATTACAGACCCACTGGGTCGGTATACTGTAGCCATTGGGTAGTTGAATGGGAGAGAGATAGTACTGGGAAGCATCTACGGTCCTAACACTGACCAATCAGGGTTTCTGACATCTCTCCCTGAATGTCTAGCCACACACTTCATGTGATCTGTATTGTTGGGGGGAGACTTTAATTGTGTGGCAGACACAACACTTGATAGGATGCATCCCCCATTGCCGTCCTCGCCGACTGTCCAGATGGCTAACTAATACCGAACATGGCAAAGGGAGTGGGGCCTAATTGACTTCTGGCGAACTCATCATCTGGAGCATAGGGATTACTCCTTTTGCTCGCCAATGTATGACCTGGAGGTATGGTTGGACACATTTCTGTGTTCACCAGATGTCCACGAGTTGGCACACCTGACCGAACATCTGACCTGAACGATCTTAGACCATAATCCACTGCTGCTGAAACTTGTGTGGTCAGGTATCTGGGCACCGATACCCACTTGGCAGCTACAACCGGCTCTATTGGAGTATCAGGCTTTCGCGGACACCATTAACGCTGCCATAAATGATTACTTTGAGGTAAAAGAGTATTAAAAAAACTCAAAACTGATAGAATGGGATGCTTTTAAGGCAGTGATAAGGGGGCAATGTATCTCAGCAGCCACGGGTGAACACCAGACACTTCTTCATGATATAGAGAGGGCTGAACAGGAGTTGCGTACACTAGAGCAGAGGCACCCAGAGGTCCCACACCTTCAGACAGTACTTCTCACCGCCTGAGAAAACACGGTGGTAGCAATCGAGAGACTGCGCTGTTATGACCATAAAGCCTATATAGCACGTGCACACTCGGATGGGGAGTGCGCAAGCTCCCTACTGGCAAGGCTGGCGAATCAAGCACATAGTTATAGTTGAACTGCCAAAACCCACAGGTTAATGCATACATACCCAGACTGCCATCAATCATGAATTCTATTACTATTCTGCTGATCTTTACATGAGCAAATTCGGTCCAACTAAGGTGAACGTCCAAAATTTGTTATCACATCTTGTCCACCCAACAATTTCGGAACAAGAGGCGACAGAGTTGGTAGCAGCGATTACACTCGCTGAAGTAAAAGCCGCCATCACTAGCATGGCACGAAATAAAACCCTGGGTCGGGATGGGCTCCCAGTTGAATTTTATTCAACATACATAGCTAAACTGGGCCCGAGATTGGTCAAGTTGTATGAAGAGGCCAAGAAATCCTTGCATTGGCTCGGGAAGCCCTGATTATTGACTTTCTGAAACTGAAGAAACCATCCACGAACGTTGCCTCTTACCGCCCCCTGTTGATGTTGTCGGTAGACTATAAGATATTGAGTAACCTTTTAGCCATGCGTCTCTTACGGCATATGCCATACTTAGTCCATGTAGACCAAGCTTGGTTTATCCCCAGGCACCAAACAGCTATTAACATATTGTGCCTCTTTTCCCTTCTACATAGTGACGCTTATAATAAGCAGAAGGCAATGATATTTGCAACTGATTTTGAAAAAGCTTTTGATATCTTGGAATGGCAATAGCTCCATGAGGTTTTTCATAAATTTGCTCTCGGTGACCAGTTCATCGCATGGACCTGATTGCTCTATGCGGAGCCAAGGGCCAGGGTTCACACGGGTGCCACCATTCCGGAGAGCTATCGGGAAGAGAGGGGAACCAGTTTTGCTCTTTCTATCGAGCCGCTACCCTGCATGGCTAAGACGGGAAGAGCCTATAGGGGCATAACAGTGGCAGGCCAAATGCACCACATTGCTCTCTATGCAGATGATCTTCTCCTTTTAGGAGAGGCTCTGCGTGGGGCGCTGCAACTTTTAGAGAGGTTTGGCACCATATCTGGGCTCAGAGTGAACTGGCAAAAGTCTAACCTATTCCCCGTGCTGGAAAGCAGCACAGCTCTCCCAGACCATGACGAATTACATGGGGAACCACAAATGTCTGGCTTATTATGAGTTCTTGTCTACCATAACTGTCTTGACCTAGAGGGGACTGTAGAACGGGCCCTACGAGGACTTTGCAGTACTATGACCTTCTGGGCATCCTTGCCACTGTCTGTGGCAGGACAGGTCGCACTCCTAAAAATGATTGCCTTATCCCGACTATTATACCTTTTCACCACTCTCCCGTTATGGATGCCAAGAGCCTTTTTCAAAGAACTGAACTCTGTGGTAGTAGGCTTCCTGTGAGGGACTGGTAGACGACGACTGGCACTTACGGTGCTACAAAGACCACTTGCGGAGGGAGGGCTGGCCGTCCCCAACTTTGAGGCCTACTATCTAGCAGGACAATTGCAGTGATTGATCCGATGGATGGCTAGCCGTACAATGACTGACAGGGAAAATACTCGTTTTACCCCAGACCTCCACTCGTTGGCCAGAGTTGTTCTCCATCTAGGCCCCTCAATTGCATCCAACTCCAATGAACTGAAGGTGATGCACAAATGTTGACTACGATATCTTCGCAGATCACAGTGTATCAAGCCTCACACACCTGAAATTCCATTACAATGTTTACTGGCATTGTCGCATGGATGAGATTGGAGGAGACTCTTGATGTGGGAGTCGGCCGGGGCGACTTCCATGGGTACCTTGTATGAAGCTGACTCCCTCGTACCATTTGACGACTTCCGAAGTCGATACAATATCCCCCCAGGTCCCTTTCTCCTACACAGAGTGGTCACCGAGGCGATTTTCAAACATTAGCATGTCGGACGAACAGAGCCACCCCTATCGGAGGTGGCTCAGTATTTGATGAGCACCACGGGTACCCTCAAAGCAGTGACCTGCCTTTATAGGAAAATACAGACAACACTACGCAAACCACTCACAATTCTTAAACAGAAATGGGAAGCAGACCTGGGTGCCTCAATCACGGACGAGGATTGGGAGGAAATATTAGTCCAGACCCCAAAGGTCTCAAGAAACACAAGCTTATAAATATATATGTCCTACACAGGGCATATCTGACGCCAGGCAGACTTCGGAGACATTTTGGGCTGGTAGAGGCCATGTGTCCAAGACGTGGTGCAGTAGAGGGAGAATTTCTCCACATGTTTTTGACTTGTCCAAATGTGCGGGAGTATTGGGGATCTGTTATTAACTCCTTAACGGACGTGATCAAACGGGAAGTTTCCAACGGTCCCAGACACTGTTTACTCAGATGGGTAGCAGCACAAGGCCCGACATAGGGTGACCGACCAGTTAAGAGATCTGGCCCTTGTGTGGCTAAAAGGGAAATAGCAATGACTTGGAAGGGAACTCATGGCTCCCAGGAGAGAACATGGAGAAGTGAAGTACTGAAATGTGCATGGGCAGGAGAGACAGTGAGGCACCGGGAAGCAAGGCGAGGCCATAGGTTGCCTGAGAGAGCGCGAGCCTGGGGCACTTTGGTATATGAGTGGGAATTATTGGGAGATACACCTCAGGATGAAGTGTCATCCCCCTGAGGAACACGAGATGACACCCACTACGGGGACCTGGTGACTAACTCCCCCACACCCCAAGGCCAAACGGAGATAGCCGATGAAGAGGAAGGGAAAGGGAAAGAAGGCTGACTGGGGGCATATACCACAGCAATGGACATCAGGAACATGGAGATACATTGAAACAGCGGGGCACACAAGTGGGGGTGAGGGGGTTGGTTACCCAACTGTGAGCTCTACCACTGAAGGTTAATAAATCGATACCAGAGCACACCAAGAGAAGACAGGTGCGCAGAGATAAATAGACATGAATTGTAATTGAAAGGAAGAGGTAATGTTACATATGTAATATGAATATCCATGTCTCTGATATGTGCAATGGTTCTCGAAAATATAAAACATTTTTTATGAAACTGTAACGACAAAAGTGAAGAGCCCCCAAAGGGTTTGTACTGTTATGAAAAAAATGAAAAAAAATCTGTTAAAAAAAAAAGATAAACTTTGGCCTAAAAGTGCTCTGAGAACCAAGAAGAGATAAGGATGAACCTGCTCGCCTATTCGACCAAAGTGCATCACCAGTCAGACTGATTTTGTGGCTTCTCCCACTATATTCTTCTCGGCAGCATCAAATCCTTTTCAGTAGTCCTTTGCCAAAGTGGTATCTAGCTTCTTGGCATTGTCTTCCTACTGAACTTTACCCTCTCAGACACTTTTTGTCAGAAATGTTTCTAAGCCCAAAGGTAAGTGCTGACTGTGCCAAATGCACTTTTTGTATCCAACCTGTGCTCCATCGCTGCTGGCATATTTTTTTACTTAACCTGGTCTTGCACGACTAGATGATCACAGTTGGCGTGTTGATCTTTGAGGTGTTAGTTTTTACTAAAAACTTTTAAAATCCATAATTCTGATTTTACTGATTGGATTTTTGTTGTTTTGGTGTCAAGTAATTCATTAAAATGTACTCTATTATTAACATTTATATGGTATTTTCCCTGTGCTGTGTTATTACTTTATTACTGTTTGTGTGTTGCATAAATACTTTATACATTGCCTCAAAGTTAAGCCTGACTGCTTCCTGTGCCAAGCTACTAAGGGATAAGCACAGGTTAATTTAGTTACTTGTGATTCACTCTGCAAGGGATTGTGGCTGTTGCACAACCCAGCTAATCAACAACCCAATTTCTCTCAGCTAGGTAAAAGGTGTGTACAATACACTAAATAAACCTTATGAGTTCTCACTGATGTTACATCATTAATCAAAGAGTTCTTTGTCTATCAAGATTACTGACTAAGAATGCACTGAATTCTCATCAACAAAGGTTTTCAGGTATGTGACAAATGTAACATTCCCATCAGGATGACAGACCTTTCAGTGCTAATGATCATTAGCCAGGACTCAGTAAAAAAGGAATTTACATAATATAATATGCTGTCTGCTTTTATATTATTTACTCTTTGGTCATTCATTGTTGCCAAGCTTTTTTTAATTCCTGCTGTATTTTTGCGTATACTCCTCACTCCAATTTGTATTATAAAACATGGTAAATTGTTCCTTCAGATTTCTTTGTCTGCCCCCTGGAAGAAAGGGTCAAAGGAATTCACTCCATTACTTGTCTCTCTGTCGGATGATAGTACGTTCCTAATGCAAACGTGGATAACTTCACTCGAGTGTCATAGGACACAACCTGCCTGTTTCCTCGTTCTGAAAGATAATGGGTCTACCACCATTTTCTGAAGGCCAAAGGGAAATCCACTGAGCGTGGTCAGGATAGGTCCTATCATGCAATACTCCACCTTTTCCTTCCAACTAGTAAACATCCTCACCCTTGGCTTGCTACTTACCTCCGTTAAAAGCAGGTTTCCCCATTTAGAGTGGAATAACTGTTGCCAAAACTCTTAGCAAAATCTTGTCAGATGCATCTCATTTCATAGCTCTATGACTTTAGCCCTCTTTTCCCACAGAATCGTACTATTAAACTAAGGCACTGATTTAAGAGGGCATAGCGCCAGTTTAGTGCAGCATTAGCGTAATTGTTTGATGCTAAGGTGGCCTTTACCCTGCACCAGATTTACAAAGTGGCACAATGTACGCATTGTGCCACTTTGTAACCTTTTGCGCTACATTAGGCCTGCGCTAGGCATTATGTATGCAAAGGGAGCATTCCCCTGTTAGAGGGGCCAAAAAAATGGTGCAAAGAAAACTACGAGATTTCTTTGTGTCACTTTTTTTCAGCACTTTTAATGCCTGCTCAGAGCAGGCATTAAAAAG
Organism: Pleurodeles waltl; assembly: GCF_031143425.1. Lineage (NCBI taxonomy): Eukaryota > Metazoa > Chordata > Amphibia > Caudata > Salamandridae > Pleurodeles > Pleurodeles waltl. Next base: position 1,675,815 of record NC_090437.1, on the reverse strand, counting down.
GGGGCACACAATTGTTTACAATGGGCCCCTAAGTAGTCCTCAGGGTTAGCGCCAAAATGTTGGCGCTAACTCTGAACACTACATCAATAGCGTCAAAAATGTTAATGCCATTTCCCCCTACCCTGCACCAAGGTGCGCCATAATCTTAGAAACGGTGCACACAGGGTGGCGGTAGGGAGGCACTGAGGGGGCCCAAGGAAAGTGGCGCTGCACTAGGTGCAGTGCTACGTTCCTTAAATCTGCCCTTAAATCTATTGGACTCTCTTTCTCTAGTCTAGGTGCCTACTTTTCACTATCATCATATTGCACGACCTCTCAGACTTCTCCTCTCTGTTCTCTCTTTCTTCTTTTGACTTTGCTAACGTTAAAAATTGATCATTTACCCTTTAATATCTCTCCTTGCAGTCTCCCTTCTGCAGCACCTCTGGCAACAAATCACTTCTTTCCTCCACTCACCCATATTTCTTGCTCTGAACTCCACTCTCTGATTGGACTTGTCAAGCTTCCTGCAGCACCTAGACTTATCCTCTTTTTCTTCTTTTTCTTGCCACTCTCTTTATTCTTTCATTTGTGTCTGGTCACTTTTCTTTCATTTAACATGCCTTTACTTTGCATCAACACAAAAAAGTCTCTTGATTGTTTAGTATCTTTCAATTTCCACTGTATATCCCGTCACCTTCCTCCTTCTAAACTTTTGTGTTTCACGCTACACCAATATCTCTGCTTTCGTTGATGTCAAAATCCAGATTCCTCCTCTTTTGCCAGTCTTCTGTGCTGCCCACTTAATTGAAACTGTTCCTTGCTCTATTTAACCACTTTTATTCTTTAAACTATTTTCCCTCCTAATTATTTTGGATGTGCCTGCCGCCTTAGGTACAGTGGATCACTACAACCTGCTCTTCAATTTAGGGCCCCGTGGAGAGAGAGATGCAGTCCAGACTCTCCATGGGAACTGTTGGGCCGGAAGGAGACTGCCATAGAGGGGATAGGCTGGGAGAGAAAGAAGGGAAGGGTCTAGGAAAGGGCATGGGGTAGGGAACGGCTTCCTCTCCGCAGCCTGTCATGCTGCGCTGAGGTTGCCGATCCTTGGAAGAGGTCAGGAGGGGGAGGATGGCCGCGGAGCATGACGTGGTGGCTGTACGGGGAGCACTTTGTGTCCTCGGCGAAGCCGGCCGTAGTGACCTCCTCAGGCCTGGTGTAATAGACTAGGCCTGGGTGGGGATGATTAATGGAACGTGTGCAGCAGCACAGGGCTTGGCGGCGGCGGTTGCTGTCTGCCGCTTGCCATCCGGGGGAGAGGAGGTGGTCGGGGGGGCAGGGATGCAGCGTGTCCACCCCCGAAGTAGAAAATGCCTGAGGAGGTACGAGGGGAGCCTGAGAGGGAACAGGTGAAGGAGGGGCAGAGCCAAGACACAGCAAGGTTGGGGAGCCAGCAGGGCCCTGTGCCTTGGGCCTGCCTGCAGGAGGAGGAGTAGAGGCCCGGGGAGCCTGGGGGGTTGGAGCAGCCCCTGGACCTCTCTATGGCTGGGAACAAAGGTGCAACTGGAGGTAAGGGGGGACCAAGACAAGGGCAGGAAGGCACAGGCTCGGGGGGCCCAAAGGGGATCTCAAGTAGGCAGTGGCTGGGAGACAGCGCTGGAGCAGGCTGGGGAACAACTAGAGGCAGGCGGATTGGGACAGAGTGGGGAGGTGCCCCAGCAACAGCCCTCCACCGACTGGTCAGCAGTGGATATTGAAGCCAGGATCCAGAAACAGAGGAAACTCATGGGGGAGACAGAGGAATGGTGGGCCCTGTTATGCCAGGGGAGGGGCGAGGTGGATGGGAGAGCCAGGCAGGTGAAGGGCAAGTCTGTAGGTGCTAGTGAAGTACCAAGGGGGCGCAGTTTGGGGAGGGGCAGTTGGGTGTGGGTCCCTGCAGAGGAAAAGGGTAGGGAGCAGGAGGCGGATGCGGCCAGTGGAGCTGGCAGCGTGATGGGTGCATAGGGCTCCTACGGCCAGGTCTGGTTCAGGGAGTCAATGTCAGCGCCAGAGGATGGCAGAAAGGTGGTGAAGCCAACAGGGTGCATCACAGCCCCTGGATGTTGGTCTGAAGCACTAGAGGGGTCTTCGGCAGCCTTCTCTACAGGGAGGGAGAGCACAAATCACGTGTAAGGCATATGTCATGAGGGCCATGGGACAGTGGAGGAGCGTGACGTGGCAGATGTGGATGGTGAGGAGGAAGAGTGGGGGATGGACGAGGATGATGTGGTTGAGCTGGATTATGAGGAAGATTTGGAGGAATAGGAAGACGTGGAGATTCGTGAAAAAGAGGTGAGCAGAGAACTCAGGAGGGGAACGGGGTGCAGGAGGGGCGCAACCCCCTCTTCTCTTCCTGTTTTGTAGGCATCAAAAACAGGCACACTAGACCAGGAGGTTTCACACACGGAAGGCAGCAGGCGCAAGTCATGGATAGAAGGGAATATTCAAGCCCACAAAGTTCAAGGAAAGAGAGACTGGTGGTCACCATGGGGCGAGTAGAAAGGCAAGGCTGGTGCGGGCCAATATAATTCCATAGGAGTGGGGGACGACTCAGTACATGACATGCCTAGTGCAGGTGCGGTACAAGTAGGCAGCAACGTACAGCCGGAAGACTAAGGCTTGGCACCCCGGGTGGGGAGGGGGAGACTGTGAAGGGCGGGGAAAAAGACAGTGACCGTCAGGAGGGGGACAGCCATAAGAAGAGGCTCCCCTATAAGGGACTAGCGATGCAACTGGGGTCTCACGTAGCAGACAAGACGAAAGCACGGATCTGGATGCATGAATATGTGGATGAGTTTAGGCTCCTTCATAGGGATATTCAGGCAAAAGAAGGCTCTATAGAAGAGGAATAGGAACTGGTGCATAAACATAGGGTCCCCATGACTATGGATAATTGAACCACTGCTTTTTTGATCTATGCTAGTATCTATTGTGAAAAATACGCAGACAAAGCCATTGCCATGTTTAAATACATGGACATTATTCGCAAAGCCCAAATGCATTTTGGAGGGTTTGCGTGGCTGAGCTACGATGAAGATTTCAGGGCCAGACTGAGTGTTAGCCTGGAAAAGCCGTGGGGGATGTAGACTTGGAGTTGTGAATGCAGTGGATGGCCTCTTCGCAGTCGGCTGTATCCACCCACAGAGCTAGTAGACTTCTTGTGGTCTATAGGCCTTTTCAGCAATATCCCGCCCCAAGTGGGGCAGGTCAGACACAAAAGGCCCCAGTGCCTAACTCAGGAGCATGTTGGAACTACAACAAGGGGTTTTGCTCTGGGCACCCCTGCAAGTTTAAACATGAATGTTCCAAATGTGGGGGAAAGCACCTGGTCACGCATTGTTTTTCCCTTGCCAGTCTGGCAGAACAGTGGGGATATATCAGGTACAGAGGAGGGCAGTGCACTCTTGGGCCGAAAGACGCCTACTCCAATTAAGTTGGGTAGGTTACTGCCCTGGTTGCGGTCGGCAAAAACAATGCCTGAGTTGGTAGCGACAAAATTGAATAAGGAAGTGGTTGAGGGCAGAATTGAGGGCCCCTTTTAGGGGTGGCCAATGGATGACCTGATGATTTCACCTTTGGGTGTAGTCCCCAAGAAGACAAAAGAGGAGTTCTGACTGATACACCAGTTGTCATGGCAGAAGGGGCATTGGTGAATGATTTCATCGCACGGAACATACACGGGTAGTGTATGCCTCGGTAGATGATGCCATTCGGCTCATACTGGGGTGTGGCAGGGGTGGTGATCAAAGGAGCTTTTCGGCTGCTCCCTATCCATCCTGCGGATTTCTTTTTGCTGGGGATGCAGTTGGGGGGGTGCCATCTACATAGACAGAGAGCTGCCCATGGACTTTTTTGATGCAAAAGCAGTTTACCGGATTGTAGGCTACCATAACCTATGGCATGCACATTTATTGCATTTTTCCAAGAACAAAAAAGCCTAGTATTTAAATGTTAACTACACAAAAGCATCTCGTTTTATTAAGGGGCTCAAACCCCCACATCCTAATTGGTACCTGACACCTACAGCAGCTGGCCCTGCAAGGCACAAAGAGAGGACATGTATCTTTAGAGAAGCCACAAGATTCACTCCCTGACACTGGGGAGGCAAGTCTGCTCTGCTGATCAAGGCATCTGAAGTCAAGCAATGAGAATGCTAAAGTAGCCCCACCACAGATAACCCATGGATAAATGTGAATTAAGTAAGTATATAATTCAACGAATAAATAAATACATAAATACAACCAGTGATGCTATTTTCTTAAAATAATAAAGAGCTCAATGGCGGGAAGAGAGGGTTTGAATTCACAGAAAGGCAATAAAGGTTATTTAATAATGTTACTCGAATAAAATTGCATTATCCTTACTGTTGCCATTATGCTTATTCGTTCAATCCCGAGATGTAACTGTTTCAAATTAACGATTTCCCATAACTAGGACATTCCATTTAAGTTATAATTTAATTCTTTCATTTGAAACTAACGACATAGAGAAATATCTAAAGTAGCAGATGAAAAATACAGTGACACACAGAGACATTATATCCTAGCTGGTAAGTGTGTAAGTGATGCAATATGTTCTTCATACTCTTTTCTATTCTTCCGCAGCTCACTGAATTACTCCATTAGTTTATTCTGTTGTTACTCGGTAGAGACCAGACTGACCGCATTGCTTCAGAAAATTCGGATACCATTTTAACCTCTCATGCAATCAAGTGGTCTCAATTTAGAAGAGAGAGCCCTTATTGATTGATAATAAGGGCCAGATGTCAGTAGTTTCTGAATTGCGACTCGCAAATTGCGAGTCATAGGACCACTGCCTGCTCTGAAAAAATGTTTTCAATGCCATTCACAAAGGGGAAGGGGTCCAATGGGGACCCCTTCCCTTTTGCTAATGGCTTGCACCCATTTGAAATGGGTGCTAACTGCGATCGTTTTGCTACTTCGTTCGCGGTCACAAAACAATACAGCATCGCGGTGTGTCTCGCAATTAGGAAGGGGAACACCCCTTTCTAATTGTGACTCACAGTCCCGTTTTGTGAATCGGTAACCAGGTTCTGCAGTGAGAACATTGACTGTTTCTTGAATAACCTCATTGTAGGCACAAGTGGTTGAACTGAACTGTTTAATATGCCGCCTGAGTAGAGACACAGAGGGGCATATTTATACTCCGTTTATGCCAGAATTGCGTCGTTTTTTTGGGCGCAATTTCGACGCAAAACTAACTCCATATTTATACTTTGGCGTTAGACGCGTCTAACGCCAAAGTCCATGGAGTTAGCGTCATTTTTTAGCGTGGACACCTACTTTGCGTTAATGAGATGCAAGGTAGGCATTCCCATCTAAAAAATCGACTCCTAGGCATGTGCGTCGGATTTATACTCCCGGGCAAAAATCACGGGTCAAAAAAAATGACGTACGGCCGCTTTTGCGCCGTTTTTTAGCGCCTGCAAAAGGCAGGCGTTAAGGGACCTGTGGGCTCTGAAGGAGCCCAGAGGTGCCCTCCCATGCCCCCAGGGAACCCCCTGTCACCCTTGTCCACCCCAGGAGGACACCCAAGGCTGGAGGGACCCATCCCAGGGACATTAAGGTAAGTTCAGGTAAGTATTTTTTTTATTTTATTTTGTGGCATAGGGGGGCCTGATTTGTGCCCCCCTACATGCCACTATGCCCAATGACCATGCCCAGGGGACTGAAGTCCCCTGGGCATGGCCATTGGGCAAGGGGGCATGACTCCTGTCTTTGCTAAGACAGGAGTCATTTCTATGGGGGTTGGGAGTGGAAAAAAAATGGCGCAAATCGGGTTGAGGCGCAAAAATTGCCTCAACCTGACTTGCCCCATTTCTTGACGCCCAAGCTCCATTTTCCCCTACGCCGGCGCTGCCTGGTTTACGCCGTTTTTTTTAACGCACACCAGACGGCGCCGGCGGCTAACGCCGGCTAACGTCATTCAATAAATACGGCGCCCGCATGGCGCTTCAGAATGGCGTTAGCCGGCGCTAATTTTTTTGACGCAAAACTGCGTTAGCGCAGTTTTGCATCAAAAAGTATAAATATGGGCCAGAGGGGCATATTTATACTCCGTTTGCGCCGGAATTGCGTCATTTTTTTTTGGTGCAATTTCGACGCAAAACTAACTCCATATTTATACTTTGGCGTTAGACGCTTCTAGCGCCAAAGTCCATGGAGTTAGCGTCATTTTTTTGCGTGGACACCTACTTTGCGTTAATGAGATGCAAGGTAGGCGTTCCCGTCTAAAAAATCGACTCCGAGGCATGTGCGTCGGATTTATACTCCCGGGCAAAAATCACGCCCGGGAGTGGGCGGGTCATAAAAAATGACGTACGGCCGCTTTTGCGCCGTTTTTTAGCGCCTTCAAAAGGCAGGCGTTAAGGGACCTGTGGGCTCTGAAGGAGCCCAGAGGTGCCCTCCCATGCCCCCAGGGAACCCCCTGTCACCCTTGTCCACCCCAGGAGGACACCCAAGGCTGGAGGGACCCATCCCAGGGACATTAAGGTAAGTTCAGGTAAGTATTTTTTTTATTTTATTTTGTGGCATAGGGGGGCCTGATTTGTGCCCCCCTACATGCCACTATGCCCAATGACCATGCCCAGGGGACAGAAGTCCCCTGGGCATGGCCATTGGGCAAGGGGGCATGACTCCTGTCTTTGCTAAGACAGGAGTCATTTCTATGGGGGTTGGGAGTGAAAAAAAAATGGCGCAAATCGGGTTGAGGCGCAAAAATGGCCTCAACCTGACTTGCCCCATTTCTTGACGCCCAAGCTCCATTTTCCCCTACGCCGGCGCTGCCTGGTTTACATCGTTTTTTTTAACGCACACCAGACGGCGCCGGCGGCTAACGCCGGCTAACGTCATTCAATAAATACGGCGCCCGCATGGCGCTTCAGAATGGCGTTAGCCGGCGCTAATTTTTTTGACGCAAAACTGCGTTAGCGCAGTTTTGCATCAAAAAGTATAAATATGGGCCAGAGGGGCATATTTATACTCCGTTTGCGCCGGAATTGCGTCATTTTTTTTGGCGCAATTTCGACGCAAAACTAACTCCATATTTATACTTTGGCGTTAGACGCTTCTAGCGCCAAAGTCCATGGAGTTAGCGTCATTTTTTTGCGTGGACACCTACTTTGCGTTAATGAGATGCAAGGTAGGCGTTCCCGTCTAAAAAATCGACTCCGAGGCATGTGCGTCGGATTTATACTCCCGGGCAAAAATCACGCCCGGGAGTGGGCGGGTCATAAAAAATGACGTACGGCCGCTTTTGCGCCGTTTTTTAGCGCCTTCAAAAGGCAGGCGTTAAGGGACCTGTGGGCTCTGAAGGAACCCAGAGGTGCCCTCCCATGCCCCCAGGGACCCCCACTGTCACCCTTGCCCACCCCAGGAGGACACCCAAGGCTGGAGGGACCCATCCCAGGGACATTAAGGTAAGTTCAGGTAAGTATTTTTTTTATTTTTTTTTGTGGCATAGGGGGGCCTGATTTGTGCCCCCCTACATGCCACTATGCCCAATGACCATGCCCAGGGGACATAAGTCCCCTGGGCATGGCCATTGGGCAAGGGGGCATGACTCCTGTCTTTGCTAAGACAGGAGTCATTTCTATGGGGGTTGGGAGTGAAAAAAAAATGGCGCAAATCGGGTTGAGGCGCAAAAATTGCCTCAACCTGACTTGCCCCATTTCTTGACGCCCAAGCTCCATTTTCCCCTACGCCGTCGCTGCCTGGTGTACGTCGGTTTTTTTAACGCACACCAGACGGCGCCGGCGGCTAACGCCGGCTAACGTCATTCAATAAATACGGCGCCCGCATGGCGCTTCAGAATGGCGTTAGCCGGCGCTAATTTTTTTGACGCAAAACTGCGTTAGCGCAATTTTGCGTCAAAAAGTATAAATATGGGCCAGAGAATTTCAACTGTGCCTAATATATTCCTAAGCTTAGCCTTGCAGAAGTCCCAAAGGCACTAGAGAAGACACTACAACAGAAAGAGGGTGCAATGGAGGGTGCAAGTGCTTACCTAGGGATTGTAGTTGGAATCACAAACCTGTAGCTAAGACTTATTGAACTGTATAATATAACATTTACTGTGTTTAAAGAACTTTCTTTTTGCTGATATAACCACTTGGCTGTGCAATGCAATGTTTTGTCTGTTGCTTGAATGTTAATGTCTGAGCTCTTGCCTTGCTCCCACTCCACCTCACTGAGAAGAGTTTAACTGCTTGTCCTCAATACCCTGAAAGTCAAGTGTGAAAGGGTGTACTTGGCCCAGTATGCAGAGCTGCAGTGCATATTGACTTCAGGACACGAGTGGCAAAGAACTTTAACTAGCACTACCTGCTGTCAGTCAGCAAAGTATGCATGTATTGTTTGAGTGTTTGTTTGCAGCCCATTCGTTTAGGAACCTGCAGGGGTGGCAGTTCATCTGCAAGGAGGTAACACCAACATTCTACTGCAGTAGGATTAAAACCGTTCCCACCAGTATTTGCTGCTGCAAATTCATTAAAAAATACCAGCACCTACTAAGAACCTCTTTTGTGTTTTCTCAGTGAATGGACTCCCCCTATTATTGACCATTTTACTTTTTCTTTACTCTTCTTACGTAGTGGCAACAGTCCAAATCATGTATAGTCACTGTGTTATTTTTTAGAAGACCCACTCTGATAAGTGTTATCAGCGCCTACAAAAATAAGCAGCCTTGGGCCTAAAAGTTATAAATTGCAGTATTTGTCAAGAAGTGCAGGAAAGTATTGTCACCAGGTCCAGACTGGCACTACCAGGCACTGACATTTTAATGGTGTCCTGGCTGGTTGGGGTAAGATTCACTGCTGGTAGGGGGCGTTTTTATGCTGTAAATGGGCGAACTGTGGGGCATATTTATACTCCGTTTGCGCCGGAATTGCGTAGTTTTTTTTTACGCAATTCCGACGCAAAACTAACTCCATATTTATACTTTGGCATTAGACGCGTCTAGCGCCAAAGTCGATGGAGTTTGCGTCATTTTTTAGCGTGGACACCTACTTTGCGTTAATGATATGCAAGGTAGGCGTTCCCGTCGAAAAAATTGACTCCGAGGCATGTGCGCCGTATTTACACTCCCGGGCAAAATTCACGCCCGGGAGTGGGCGGGTCAAAAAAAATCACGTACAGCCGCTTTTGCGCCGTTTTTTAGCGCCTGGAAAAGGCAGGCGTTAAGGGACCTGTGGGCTCTGAAGGAGCCCAGAGGTGCCCTCCCATGCCCCCAGGGACACCCCCTGTCACCCTTGCCCACCCCAGGAGGACACCCAAGGCTGGAGGGACCCATCCCAGGGACATTAAGGTAAGTTCAGGTAAGTCATTTTTGTAATTTTCTTTTGTGGCATAGGGGGGCCTGATTTGTGCCCCCCTACATGCCACTGTGCCCAATGACCATGCCCAGGGGACAGAAGTCCCCTGGGCATGGCCATTGGGCAAGGGGGCATGACTCCTGTCTTTGCTAAGACAAGAGTCATTTCTATGGGGGTTGGGAGTCGGAAAAAATGGCGCAAATCGGGTTGAGGCGAAAAATTTGCCTCAACCTGACTTGCCCCATTTTTTGGCGCCCAAGCTCCATATCCCCCTACGCCGGCGCTGCCTGTTGTACGTCGTTTTTTCCACGCACACCAGGCAGCGCCGGCGGCTAACGCTGGCTAACGTCATTGATTAAATACGGCGCCCGCATGGCGTTTCAGAATGGCGTTAGCCGGCGCTACTTTTTTTGACGCAAAACTGCGTTAGCGCAGTTTTGCGTCAAAAAGTATAAATATGGCCCTGTGTTTCCTGTTTGTACCACTTTGGCACTTTAACAATAAAAATGCAGAACAAATGGGTTTGAAAGGTGCTTTAAAAACATGTGTTTTTGCATTTGGATTGTTACCAGTGCTTGCAGGGTGTCCATGAGCAGCGCTGACCTCAGGGTTTTAGTGTACACAGTGAGTCTGCTGTTGCTTGGCCTAGAGACTCCAGAACATATTTGATAAAGACTCCTCAAACTTCATGTTACAGTGCTTTCCTTATTATGACTAATGTTGCATTTGCAGAGCATTTCAGTTTAGTACATTAAGGGGGTCATTACAACCCTGGTGGTCGGTGTTAAAGCGGCGGTAAAACCGCCAACATAGACAGCCACTTTAACACTCCGACCGCCACGGCGGTACAAACAAACACCGAGGCGGTAACCGCCAACAGACAGGCGGAACACAATGTACCGCCCACACTATTACAACCCACCAATCCGCCACCCTTTCCGGGGCGGATTTACTGCGAACAAAAACACGTCGGAAACAGGAATTGGAAGGGAAAACGCTCACCTCTACACACCCCACGAGAAATCAGGACACCATGGAGCCCGAGCTCCAGATTCTGCCAGCCTTTATCTTCCTGCTCCTCTACCAGGAGCACGAACGCCGGCGGCGAAGACAACAGTGAGTACTGCACCTAGACACATGGGAGGGGGAAGGAAAAAACTGTGACACACACACGCAACACGCAACACCCCCACCCCCACCCTCACCCACTACAAATCACACACAAATACATATTGATACATAACAGTTACACCCCCCAAGCCCCCCTTGAAGAATGCAAGGACAAAAGGAAATGAGTTGAATAATTGTGATATATTCAATTACATACATCAAAAATATTTACAAATACATACATTTTTACTATATACAATTATATACACCAAGAACACAAGTCCAAGGTATTCCACCATCATAGTCCGCGGATCACTGGGCCCCAAAGGCATGGGTGAGGCCCACACTAAATACCCAAACAAGACAGTCACAGTCTCTCAAGTCTCTACAGTCGGTGGTTTGCCCACTGTTCAATTCTGGGGAGTGCCAAGCCACAGTCTCTCAAGTCTCTACAGTGGGTGGTTTGACCACTGCTGCATCCTGGGGAGTGCCAAGCCACAGTCTCTCAAGTGGATAACATTCTCCACTGGTTTCTGGAGGGGGCCTTGTGCCCAGAGTGTTTCATCCTGCCAAGGACTGAGGTAGTGGATGTAACTCTCCACTGGTTCTGGAGGGGGGCTTGTGCCCATAGTGCTTCATCCTGCCAAGGACTGAGGTAGTGGATGTATCTCTCCACTGGTTCTGGAGGGGGCCTTGTGCCCAGAGTGCTTCATCCTTCCAAGGACTGAGATGGTGGATGTAACTCTCCACTGGTTCTGGAGGGGGCCTTGTCCCCAGAGTGCTTCATCCTGCCAAGGACTGAGGTAGTGGATGTATCTCTCCACTGGTTCTGGAGGGGGCCTTGTGCCCAGAGTGCTTCATCCTGCCAAGAACTGAGGTGGTAGATGTGATACTCCACTGGTTCTGGAGGGGGCTTTGTGCCCAAAGTGCTTCACCCTGCCAAGGACTGAGGTAGTGGATGTGATACTCCACTGGTTTTGGAGGGGGCCTTGTGCCCAGAGAGCTTCATCTTGCCAAGGACTGAGGTAGTGGATGTATCTCTCCACTTGTTCTAGAGGGGGACTTGTGCCCAGAGTGCTTCATCCTGCCAAGGACTGAGGTAGTGGATGTGGTACTCCACGGGTTCTGGAGGGGGCCTTGTGCCCAGAGTGCTTCATACTGCCCGCGGCAGACTCAGTAGCGTCGGAATAATTTGTGCTCACTGGATTGCGGTGCTGCTTGCGGCGGTGTCGTGGGCAGCGTTTCATCTGGTGGTGGTTTTGTCCTGGCCTGCGGTGCTGCTGGCCGCGGTGTCATGGGCAGCGGTTCAGCTGATGGCAGTCTTGTCCTGGCCTGCGGTGCTGCTGGCGGCGGTGTCCTGGGCAGCGGTTCAGCTGGTGGCGGTCTTCTCTTTGGCAGCAGGACTGCTGGTGGTCCTGTCTTTGGCAGCGGGGCTGCTGGCGGTCGTCTCCTGGGCAGCGGTTCTGCTGCTGGCGGTCCTGTCCTTGGCAGCGGGCTGCTGCTGGCGGTCCTGTCTTAGGCAGTGGGGCTGCTGGCGGTCGCTTCCTGGGCAGCGGGGCTGCTGCTGGCGGTCCTGTCTTTGGCAGCGGGGCTGCTGCTGGCGGTCGTCTCCTGGGCAGTGGGGCCACTGCTGGCGGTCTTCTCCTGGGCAATGTGGCTGCTGGCGGTCTTGTCCGCTGTGCTGATCTTCCCAGACTTGCCGGTTTTACTGTGCCCCTTCCCCACCTTGGATGGAGTCGCCGCTGTCTCCACACTCCCAACTGGACCCCTGGGAGCGGCTTTGGTGGCTGATTTCTTTCCCCTCTCCCGCCGGGCACTGGCCAACTTTTGATGCTTGACAGGTGGGGGACTGTCCGTACAGTGGCTCCTTGCCACACTGGCTGCCCTGCTGCCTGGTGCACTCCATAATCCAGTGACTACTAGCACCACTGGTCCCGCCGATGTTGTGACTGAGGTGCTAGGTTGGGACCAGGAGAGTCGGGCCCTAGGAGACTGAAGGGGTGGGGGAGGTGAGGGAAAGAGGTCAAGGCTGGCCAGGAAAAGTTTCTTAGGAACACTGGAATAGGTAGCTGGAGGGGGTTTGGGAGTGGAGGAAGAGGTTGTGGTTGTAGGAGGTGTACGTTTGCTGACTTTGGATGAAGGTGCATGGGCTGGAGGCTGTCATGAGGTGGATGGATGTTGGGTGTGTGGCTCCATTTGTGTCCCTTGGGAGGTGGCCTCACAGACACACTGAGAGAGGACACAGGGGATATGTGAATGGTAGTGGAGTGGTGACTGCACGTGAGCGGGGTGTGGTGGTGTGCGTTCTGGTGATAGACGTAGTGGCTGAGGATGTAGTGCATGCAGGTGTGAGTGGAGACGAAACAGGGAGGGAGGAGGGAGACGAGGAGGAGGGGAACACAGTGGAGGCAGTGGATGTTGGTGTGTCTGCATGTGTGTGATGCTTGCGTGAGTGCCAGTGGGATGTTTGGTGCTTATGTTTGCCTGAGCTTCCCTTGTGTGTTGAGGTGTGTGCAAGCTGGTCTGATGGTGTGCTTGGGATAGGCTGAGGTACAGGGGTGTGTGTCTGGGTGGAGGAAGTTCGAGGGGGGAGTCTAGAGACAGGGAAAATGGCTGCCATCAGTGCTGAGGCCAGAGTCTGAAAAACTCGCTGAAGGGCTGCCTGACCAGAGTGAATACCCTCCAGGTATGCATTGGTTTGTTGCAACTGCCTCTCTACACCCTGGATGGCATTCAAGATGGTAGACTGCCTAACAGTGAGGGACCTGAGGAGGTCAATGGCCTCCTCACTGAGGACAGCAGGGGTGACTGGGGCAGGGCCTAAGGTGCCTAGGGCGAAGGTGATGCCCACCTTCCTGGGATAGCGGGCACGGGGCAAAAGCTGAGGGGCTGCTTGGAGGGCGGTGCTCGTAGGGGGGGTGGCGGCTGTACCTGTAGATGCGGGGGCACAGATGGGGCCGCCACCACAAGGGAGCTCCCATCAGAGGAGGAGTCCGTCTCACTAGTGTAAGCTCCTGTCCCCGCCGTGGAGCTCCCCTCGCCCTCCGTCCCACTGGTGAATTCGGAGTCTGTAGTCTCACCCTCCAGGGCCATATGGGATGCAGCTTCCTCCTGCTCCGGTGCCACTGCTCCTCCGCCTGATGATGCTAATGCACACAAGAACAGGGAGACCACAAAAAGGGGGGGAGACAGAAAAAAGAGATGTTCAGTGCATGCAATACCACAACCGTTGGCGGACACGACAGACACCGAAGCCCCCTGCACTACGCCGCACACTTGGGGTCCACTATTCAATCCATGGGACATGGCTTGCAAGGATATGGCCGATTTCTGCACACATGGATGCCACAGGAGCCTGACTAGGTGTAGTTGGCACTGTACACAGGTGGGGTGGGGTGCCACAGGGCCTGCCTGAAGAAGGGAACTTAACTACCAAACTCGCCCTGGCCTAAGGGAACCCACAGCCCACCTTCCCCACCCAGACACCTACAATGCGTGCTGAATCAGCAGAATGAGAGTGTGCTCACCCCCTTGTTGCTGCTGTGATGCCCTCAAGCGCCCATCCAACTCCGGGTACGCCACCGCCAGGATCCTGAACATCAGGGGGGTCATGGTGCGACGGGCACCCCTTACACGTTGGGAGGCCATCCCCAGCTGGGCCTCCGCCGTCTTCTTGCTCAAGCTGCGAATGTCCTCCCATCTTTTCCGGCAGTGGGTGCTCCGTCTGTGGTAGACCAGCAGGGTCCTGACTTCCTTGGCGATGGCACGCCAGATGTCCTTCTTCTGGTGGGCGCTGACCTACAGGAATTGTACAGGGGAAAAAGAGTAGTAATAACCAACTGCACCGTCACAGTCATTGGCCCGCATCCCTACCCTTGCCATGACGCACATGCACTCGCCGTCATTCCATGCACACCTCATTCTCATCCCCCCATCTTTCATCCACCCCACTCCACACAGGCATTGCCCATACAGCATGCTCACAGTGTACTTACCTGTTTGTCTGGAGGACCGTAGAGTAGCGTGTACTGGGGGAGGACCCCATCCACGAGTTTCTCCAACTCCTCCATGCTGAAGGCAGGGGCCCTTTCCCCAGACACACAAGCCATTGTCTCTTCCAGACTGAGGTCACAGCAGCACTTGCAGTGTAGGTCCTCTCCTGTCGAAGATCAGGTATCGAGTGATTGAACAGAGAGAAGATGGCGGTCACGTCCGCGGCGGCGCGTACCGTCAGCGTACATCGTCATTGGCTCCTGGGACCCATACAGTCCAATGTTAACCAATGCAGAATTGTGATGCGGTCTTCGACCGCCTACCCGATGCTTTACAATGCCAGCGAAGTTACCTCATATCCCATTGTCCCACCTTACAGGTCAGGCAGCCGCCATTTCAGGGGCGCACCTGGATTTACTTTTGACTGCGTCACACATACCTAGGCCTTGCCTAAACACTATTATAGGCAAAATTTGATTTATGAATATTTTCAGAGTAAGCTGTGTTTACGTACCTCAGAGTTGGTTGACTCTCTGCTCACTGTTCTCCTCCCTAGGCACCGTCCGCTGGGGCATGTGAGGAAATGGCGGCATCCTCCGGTGTACAGATCGCTGGTGGACCTGTCGACAATGGAGGAAAGCCATGTGATCATCACCTACGGGCTTGATCGTGCCACAATCCAGGAACTGTGTGCCCAGTTGGAGCCAGACCAGATGTCAGCTATCCGCCATCCACAGGAATCCCCCCTCAAGTGCAGGTGCTGTCAATACTCAATTTCCTAGCAAGTGGGTCTTTTCAAACTACAGTGGCCATAGCATCAGGGATGTCCCAGCCTATGTTTTCCAACGTGTTGTCCAGAGTGTTGTCTGCCCTGCTGAAACACATGCAGAGCTACATCGTTTTCCCTCAGGTGGAGGATTTGCCTACAGTGAAAGGGGATTCTATGCCCTGGGACATATCCCCAACATCATAGGTGCTATTGATGGGACACATGTGGCCTTGGTACCCCCACGCAGGAGTGAACTGGTGTACAGAAACCGGAAGAGTTACCATTCCTTGAATGTGCAGATGGTGTGCTTGGCAGACCAGTACATCTCCCATGTTAATGCAAAATTTCCTGGCTCAGTGCATGACGCTTACATCCTACGGAATAGCAGCATCCCTTATGTGATGGGGCAACTCCAGAGGCACCGGGTGTGGCTATTAGGTGAGCACATGGACCCAAATCAGTGGGAATAGTTGTCTGGGTCTGTGGATGTCCCTATGAGTTAGTGTGTGTCTAACAGTTGTCCCTCGCCATTTGCAGGTGACTCTGGTTACCCCAACCTATCATGGCTACTGACCCCAGTGAGGAATCCCAGGACAAGGGCAGAGGAACGCTACAATGAGGCCCATGGGTGAACTACGAGGATTATAGAGCGGACCTTCGGCTTCCTGAAGGCCAGGTTCAGGTGCCTCCATATTACAGATGGTTCCCTATTCTACTCACCAAAGTAGCTATGCCAGATCATCGTGGCCTGCTCTATGCTTCACAACTTGGCTTTGCAACGACATGTGCCTTTTCTGCAGGATAATGGTCCAGATGGAGGTGTTGTGGCAGCTGTGGAGCCTGTGGACAGTGAAGACGAGGAAGCAGAAGAAGAGGACATCGACAACAGGAACACGGTGATCCTGCAATACTTCCAGTGAGACACAGGTAAGAAGACAAACCTGCCTGCTACATCTAATTTAAATCTAATACCTCTCTACTGTCTGTCATTTTCACCCAGTGTATTGTCACTGAGTTGTCACTTTCCCTTACTATTTCACAGATGTGGGTCCCACTGTGTGACATCTGCTTTGTTTCCTCTTGGACTAGAGCTGTGTGACATAGGTATGTTGACATTACATTTGAAAGAACATTTTGGCACTGTAATTGCTAATACACTATTTTGAAATCACAGACAGACTCCAGATTGTTTTGTGCTGAAAGGGTGTTTATTTAAGTGCTCAATATTGGAGGGGGTTGTAAAATTGTGAGGGGTGATGGTGGAGGAATGTCCATGGCAGAGTTGAGTCTATTAGTCTCACAGGTGCATTGTCCAAAGGGGCATAGGAAGTGGAGCTGGGGCAGTTTAAGGATGGACAGTGTGACATGGTGGAACAAATGGATGACAATCAGGGTGGTCTAATTTCTTGGCGGGGGTCTTGGCATCGTTCTCTGTCTTTGTCCTGGATCTCAGGGACCATTTGCAGGGTGGTTCTCCCTCTGAAGGGGGTGGGGTGCTGGTGTGGTGGGCCTGTGGCGGTGCGTCCTGTCCACAAGCGCCGGCGGAGGTGGTGGGCAGTTCATCGTCCAGGCTAGTGTCAGGGGCCTCTTGTTGTGCCACAGTGTCCCTCCTGGTGTTGATGAGTTCCTTCAGCACCCCTACAATGGTGCCCAGGATGGAATTGATGGATTTGAGTTCCTCCCTGAAGCCAAAATACTGTTCCTCCTGCAGCTGCTGGGTCTCCTGAAACTTGGCCAGTACCATTGCTATCGTCTCCTGGGAATGGTGGTAGGCTCCCATGATGTTGGAGAGGGCCTTGTGAAGAGTTGGTTCCCTGGGTCTGTCCTCCCCCTGTGGGACAGAGGCCCAGGAACTGGGAAGGCTGCTGTGCGAACCGTGTGCCCTCTGCCACTGCCCCCATTTCCCTGTTGTTGTTGGTGTGGTGGGTTAGCCTGGGTTCCCTGTAGTGGTGGACACACTGCTGCTTGACGTGTCCTGGGGACAGAGGTATGGGCCCGCTGGGTGGGTGCTGTGCTGGTGTTTCCAGAGGGGGAAGCCCTGTAGTGGCTTGTGCCAGTGTGAGGGGAACCGACTGTCCCGAGGTCCCAGATGTGCCGGGCTGGTCATCTAGATCCAGTTGGACAGAGCTGCTGTCATCCATGTGGGCCTCTTCTGTGGGTGGAGTGGACATGTCTGGACCCTACTGTCCGTATGTTGGGTAGGGGTCCTTCAGGGGGGTAAAAACATGATTATTGCATCTGTGTGTGCCATGTTGTGCAATGGGTGGGTGACCGTGTACCCCAGTGCATGCATTCCTGTGTAGGACCTTGTGTGATGATGGTTTAGGGGGGTGTATGGGTATATGCAGTGGCCATGCTTTGGTGATGGGTGTTCATGCTTTGGTGTTGCATGCAGGGCTTGGTGTTGGGATGGGTGATTTGTGATATTGTGACATGTGTGAGGAGTAGGAGTGATGGGGTGAGGGGGAGGGTGGGGGTATTTGATGGCATGCAGGTAGGGTGGGGGATATAGTAGTAAAGAATTGACTTACCAGAGTCCATTCATCCAACTACTCCTGCGAGGCCCTCAGGATGCAGAATAGCCAAGACCTGCTCCTCCCATGTTTTTAGTTGTGGGTGAAGGAGGTGTTGGTCCGCCGCCAGTCCTCTGTACCGTGATGTGGTGTCTTGAGACCATGGAACGCACTTTCCCCCATAGGTCGCTCCACCTCTTCCTGATGTTATCCCTATTTCTTGGGTGCTGTCCCACTGCGTTGACCCTGTCCACAATTCTTCGCCATAGCTCCATCTTCCTAGCTATGGAGGTATGCTTCACCTGTGATCCGAATAGCTGTGGCTCTACCCGGATGATTTCCTCCACCATGACCCTGAGCTCCTCCTCAGAGAACCTGGGGTGTCTTGGCCGTGCCATGGGGTGGTGTGGGTGATGTGTGGGGTGGTGTGTGTTGTGATGTGTGGGGTGATATTTAGTGGTGTGTTGTGTGAGGTGCGTGGATGTGATGTGGGTGATGGTGTTGATTGCCTGTGGATGCTCATTTGTAGATGGTGGTGTCTCTCTCTGGCTTACAGTTGCAATTGTTGTCGTAGGGGTTTTGTTGGTGACGTGGGTGTGTGTTTTATATTGTATTGGGTGTGTGGGAGTGGTGTGTGTATGTGTATCAGGTGTGTGTATTTCGAATTGTCCAATGTGGTAGTGTTTTGCATATGTGTGTGTATTTTTAGCCGTGTGGATTCGTGGGTCGTGATATTGTGGGCGTATTCCTGTTGGCGTGACGGTGGAGGATTTCTTATCGTCAGTTTATCACTGACCTTTGGTGTGGCGGACTTGTGTGGGTGTCTAGATTTTGGCGGATTCCGGCCTTTGGGTCATAATGACCGTGGCGGAATTCCACGGCCGCAGCGGTGTGCTGGCGGTCTTCTGTACAGCGGTAAGCGGCTTTTACCGCCAATGTTGTAATGACCCCCTAAATTATTCCACTGCAATAAGTGGCAATTGTTAGAAGAGACAGAATACTAGAAGTGACAGATTCTAATCATGAACTTAGAAATGTTACCCCACCACCTTCACAATACTTTTAGGTGGGGGCAAGAGGAAGGCTATGTTTTATTCCATATAGGTGACCTAGAGCGTTACTATAGATGGAGCAACATTATAGTCTTTTTCTTTGATCTGCACCCTACCCAGAACAACAAATGTATGTAAAGGTGCTCTCATGTGAGGATGATGGAAAAGGGGTCACTGTGAAAAAAGTAATTGCATGGGATCACACAATGTGGTAAAGTGCAAGCCACGATTCAAGCAAGGTTTATGTGCAATTCATCCACTACTTGGTTATCTCATTCTTTCTCCTATTTTAGATAAAAGTTTAACGCTCAGCCTTTAATTCTTTGATATGCTAACTCAGTGCACTGTGTTAAATACATCTAGACTATGCAACTTTCATAAGGATTGGTGGTATGAGTGTTTTGGGAGGGTGATGCTTTAATGGGGAAGATAAAATGAAAAAGACACCATGCATCCCTGGTCAGTGCATTGAGACCAATTGCTCCACACAGTTAAAAACTCTTTCTTCATTGTCATCCATTCTTGAATGAACTCATCCATCCACGCCTCACCACCCTACTGTTCATTCATTGAGCCATGAAACCCTGTCTTCAATCTCAATCCACCCGTACAATCATTTGACAACATTCATAAATGAAAAACGTTTTGTAAAATGCACCATATTTGCAATTGATTCCAAAACGTTTTCAGGGAGAGATCCCCATCCAATCTCCCAATTGCAGTAGTTAGGCTTGCTGGCTGCGCTCACTCGCTGCATGCAGGGTGGGAGCTGGCTTGATACATTTTGCCAGTGTTGCTTTTGGTTCAAAGTCCAGCCTTGGTTGGCACTCGGTGTTAACATGGAATGTCCTGTAAAAAGGTAGCAGATGAGTAGTTGTGAGTCGCAATTGATTTTTGCAAGATCAGCAGTGCAAGAACTACAGCCATTCCTAGGAGCCAACTGCCTCAAATGACATTCATCAGGCTCCTGGTTGCTAGGCAGGAGCACATGCTTCAACCCTCCACTGCCCACGGCTCTCTTTAAATCATCATCTACGTGTGTGTGCTTGTGTGTATATGTATAGGTACTTGGGTACGATAACACTCACACTGTGGGTTTGCACGTCATGTGTGTGTGCACTGTTTGCTGTCATTTGTATTTCATGTTGCTTGTAGTCCCTGTTTGACTTATTCTTGTTCTGCTGATGTGACACTGCCCACTGGCTGCCTTCATGGGCAAACACCTGCAATAGGTGCTGCCCTATTTTCCAGCAAGATTAAAGGCACGAGCTTAGGAAGAGGGATGCCAGCACATTGTTTAACCTTTCTTAGGAGCATATTTATAATTCCCTAGTGCCACATTAACGTCATTATTTTGTACGTTAATGTGGCCCAACAAGGCTGAAATCCTTGCCTCATATTTACAGAGTGCCGCAATGCATGCCTTGCGTCACTCTGTAACCCTTTGCGCTGCATTATGCCTGTGCCACCTTGAGAGGTGAAACTGGCAGCCAAGAACTGAAAATCCACGCACAGACTGCCATGCGGGGACATTTTCAATGCACCTTCCGTCTCACGGCTGATAAATGACGGGCCGCCGGCTTCGCTGCTGAAAACAATGCTCCACCTGCATTGTGGCTGGAAGATCAATGCAACACGGTTGGAAAAACAAACACACAACACCCGCTAACAGAGGCTGATAACTACGCAAACCCCATGCAGCACAGTTTTGTGATACCATACAACCGGATTTTCAGCGCAACATTGCTGGGCATGGAAAAACAATACAAAGCCTGCCAGGATCCAAGGTGCCTGTCCGGATGGACGCATCGCTCTCTTGCAGGAGAGAAGAAATGATGCACGCTGACCTGACCCAGAGGAGAAACAACGCACGGTCTCGCTTGTGAGTAAGAAATAGATGCATCGCTGGCCTCTTCCGACGCACACCCGCCTGTGCAGTGTTATTTTGACGCTACTCAGGTACTTTGTGTGCTAACAACGTTCTCACTATTTTCTAACAGATTAAGGCCCTCATTACAACCCTAGGGGTAAATCCTGCTTGCCGCCGTTCTGAAGGCTGTCAAGATACCGTTGCTGCGGCGGAAATCCGCTACAGGTATTACGACCCACATCTCATAATCTGCCACAATTCAGACACCCACACAAGTCGGCCACACCAAAGGTCAGTGATAAACTGGCAATACCAAAACCTACACCTTCACACCAACAGAACTACGCCCACACTATCACGACCAATGAATCAACGCAGCGGTCATTCAACTGCGGTAATCCATTGGCGATACACACGCTGTGCTCAAAATACACACACACTTACAAAACACAATCACATTGGACAATTCACAATACACACAGCTGACACACATACACACACCAGACCCACACATCCAATCCAATATAAAACACAAAAATATTACAGAAAATGGCAGCGGGTTAAAAAAAAAACAAATATGCACCTATCCCTATCACCAATTTATATATGGTCCTTATATGTAGACACACAGAACAAGAAATTTGTCTTTATGATTCAATGTGTGCACAGATCGTAGTACCTGCAGCCAAGGTACAAGCTCTAGGGAGATACAATGAAAGAAATTTTGAACGTGCACCACTTAGAGTCTTATGTATTTCGATCGGACCGGCAGCATCCGCGGCCACACTCGGTCCCAGCACTGCATTCTCGATGTGTCTACTATTTCAGCATCAGTTTCTTGCTGATATCCATGACCTAAAAATTATCAACATGAGAGGAGATATTAAGTACTTTTTACTCACAAGCCCTGAAGAAGTCCTTTGGTTAGGACAAAACGCATTGGCTGTTTGTTTTTATATCCAAGGAAACCCCAATAAAGAGAAGATTTTCTATTAATAATATGGACTAATTGGACTTAATTATTTTACTCTAAGTGGTGCACGTTCAAAATTTCTTCCAATATAAAATACACACCCACATTACCCACTACCCCTTACGACGACCTGTTTGGAAGAAGCCTAGAGAGAGAGAAAATAGCAAACACAACACCAGCATCCACAGGCACACAACACCATCACTCATACAACATCCACGCACCTCAAACAACACACCCCAACACATCCCCCCACACATCACAACAGACAGCACCTCACACATCACCCACATCACATCATGGCACCTCAAAGACACCCCAGGTTTTCTGAGGAGGAGCTCAGGGTCATGGTGGAGGAAATCATCCCTTGTAGAGCCACAACTATTCGGATCACAGGTGCAGCAGCCATCCATTGCAAGGAAGATTGAGCTATGGCGGAGAATTGCCGACAGGGTCAATGCAGTGAGACAGCACCCAAGAACACAGGATGACATCAGGAAGAGGTGGAATGACCTATGGGGGAAGGTGCGTTCAGTGGTATCCAGACACCAGGTAGCAGTACAGAGGACTGGTGGTGGACCCCCACCTCCTCCCCCACAACTAACAAAATGGGAGGAGCAAGTCTTGGCAATCATGCATCCTGAGGGCGTAGCAGGAGTAGCAGGAGGACTGGACTCTGGTAAGTCATATCTTTACTACTATATCCCCCACCCTACCTGCATGCCATCACAAACTCCTACCCCTATCCTCACACCCATCACCCAAACACTCCACAGATACCCCATTATCACAACCCACACATCCCAAATTCAAGGCCTGCATGTCACACCAATGCATGGACACCCATCACCAAAGCATGTCCAGTACAGATACTCACCCAGGCCCCAAAATTAACAATCACACAAGGCCAAAGACAATAAGCCAACCACAGGAGTAGAGGGTAACTCACACATTGGACAAGAGGGCACACACAGATATAATAACTATGCATTAACCCCCCAACAGGACCCCTACCCAACGTCACTGGACAGGAGGTGCCAGCCATATCCAGCCCCACACAGAAGAGGCCTACAGTGATGACAGCAGCTCTGCACGCCTGGATCAAGATGACCAGCCTGGCCCATCAGGGACCTCAGGACAGTTGCTTCCCCTGCCACTGTCACAAACAACCACAGAACCTCCTCCCTTAGGAAATACCCTCACAGCACCCACCCAGCGGGCCCATGCCACTGTCCCCAGGACACGTTAATCAGCAGTGTGCCACCACTACAGGGACCCCGGGCAAACCCACTAACCCAAGACAATCAGGGACCTGGGGTCAGTGACAGTGGGCGCACGGTTCAGGGGACAGAGGCACAGGATAACAGGGAATCTGGGAGGACTGCTATGCGACAGGGGGAGGACAGGCCCAGGGAACCCACTCTCCACGAGGCACTCTCAAACATGATGGTAGCATACCATAATTCCCAGGAGACCATGGGCACGGTACCGGCCAAGTTTCAGGAGACCCAGCGGCTGCAGGAGGAACACTGCCTGGGGATCAGGGAGGACTTGAAGTTCATTAACAACACCCTGGTCACCATTGCAGGGATGCTGGCAGACATGGCCAACACCAAGAGGGACACAGTGGCACACCAATGGGCCCCTGACACTAGCCTGAATGATAAACAGCCCTCCACCTCTGCCGGCGCTAGAGGTCTCGCCACAGGACCAACAGGCCACCAGCACCCCACCCCCTGCAGAAGAGAACCAGCCCGCAAACGGTCCCTGAGATCCAGGCAGAACACAGAGAACATTGCCAAGACCCCCACCAGGAAATTAGACTTTCCTGATAGTCACCCTTCTGTCCCACTCTGTTACCCTGGCCACCTTCAACTGCCATTACTCGACTTCCCATTCCCCCTTGGACAATGCACCTGTGATGCCGATAGACTGGACTCCACCATGGACATTCCTCCACCATCACCCCAGCCCATTGCACAGCCCCCTCCACTTATTAGCACATAAATAAACACCCTTGAATCACAAATCAATCTGGCAGAATCATGCAATGTCCTATAGTAGTCTGATATGAGAGGAGCAGTGCCAGTCTCTTACCTGTGTCTTAATGGAAGTATTGCATGATGATGTTGTTTCGGTTGTCAATATCTTCTTCTTCTGCCTCCTCTTCTTCGCTGTCCACAGGCTCCACAGCTGCCACAAGACCAATATCAGGCCCATCCTCCTGCAGAAAAGGCACCTGGCGTCGCAAAGCCAGGTTGTGCAACATACAGCATGCCACGATTATCTGGCACACCTTCTTCGGTGAGTAGTATAGGGCGACGCCTGTCAGATGGAGGCACCGGAACCTGGCCTTCAGGAGGCCGAAAGTATTAGCCACACACAGTGCCTCTGGAGTTGCCCCATCACATAAGTGATACTGCTATTCCTCAAAATGTAAGCGTCATGCACTGAGCCAGGATACTTGGCATTCACATGGGAGATGTACTGGTCTGCCAAACACACCATCTGCACATTCATAGAATGGTAGTTTTTGCGCTTTCTGTACACCTGTTCATTTCTGCGGGGGGGGGACAAATGCCACATTTGTACCATCAATGGCACCACTGATGTTGGGGATATGTCCCAGGACATAGAAGTCACCTTTCACTGTAGGCAAATCCTCCACCTGGGGGAATACGATGTAGCTGTGCATGTGTTTCAGCAGGGTAGACAACACTCTGGACAACATGTTAGAGAACATTGGCTGTGACATCCCTGATGCTATGGCAACTGTTGTTTGAAAGGACCCACTGGCCAGGAAATGGAGTACTGACAGGACCTGCACTAGAGGGGGGATTCCTGTGGGATGGCGGATAGCTGGCATCAGGTCTGGCTCCAACTGGGCCCACAGTTCATGGATTGTGGCACGGTAAAGTCTGTAAGTAATGATGATGTGTCTGTATTCCATTGTCGACAGGTCCATCAGGGGTCTGTATACCGGAGGATGATGCCATCTCATCATCTGCCCCAGCGGACGTGACCTATGGAGGAGAAGGGTGAGCAGAGGGTCATACACCACATAGGTTTCACAAGGGTGTTTAGAACAAATGTGATGTAAACTGTGTTTAGCGCTGTATGTTCGCATTCCTGCACAAAAATGCTGTGACGCAGTTAGTTGGCCTGCCATGTGGCCACCTGAAATGTCAGCTGCCTGACCTGTAAGGAGGGACAAGGAGAAATGAGGTAACTGCGCTGGCGTTGTACACTGTCTTGGTAGGCGAACGAAGACCGCAGCACAATTCAGCATTGGTTGTCATTGGGTTTCAGGAGCCAATGACGATGTACGCCAGCGGTGACGGTACGCACCGCCGCAGACGTGACCGCCATTTTCTATCTGTTCACTCACTTGATACCCGACCTTCAACAGGTGAGGACCTACACTGCAAGTGCTGCTGTGACCTGAGTCTGGAAGCGACAATGGCTATAGTGTCTGGTGAAAGGGCCCCTGCCTTCACTGCGGAGGAGTTGGACAAACTGGTGGATGGGGTCCTCCCCCAGTACACGCAACTCTACAGTCCTGAGACAAACAGGTGAGTACACTGTGAGAATTGATTGATGGGATGATGAATGTATGGAGTGGGGACTATAGAAGATACAGGTGGGGGGTGGGCAGAGGCCAGCATGTGAGGATGGTCAGAGTATGTGTTTGTGGGCCAGGGTGGATGGTTGTGGCCAATGAGTAAGAATAACCGGACCGGGGAGTAAAATCCATTCCTACTTTACATTTCTTCTAGGTCAGCGCCCACCAGAAGAAGGGTATTTGGTGTGCCATCACCAAGGAAGTGCGGACCCTGGGGGTCTACCATAGACGGAGCACCCACTGCCGCAAAAGATGGGAGGACCTGCACTGCTGGACCAAGAAGACGGCGGAGGCCCAGCTAGCGATGGCCTCCCAACGTGGAAGGGGTGCCTGTTGCACCATGACCCCTCTGATGTACCGGATCATGGCGGTGGCATATCCGGAGTTGGAGGGGCGCTTGAGGGCATCACAGCAGCCACAAGGGGATGAGTATTGTCTCATGCAGCTGACTCTGAGAAGAGGGCTCTGTATTCCCCTAGAGCAGAGCAAGCGTGCGAGGGTAGATCCATTGTTAGGCAGGCTCAGTGCCAGTCCAACCCCAAAAGAGGTAGTGGCCCTCTACACCTAGTCAGGCTCCTGTGGGTTCCAGGTGTGCATCAAATGGGTATAAGCACAGTACACCATGGGCATGTGATTTTCCCCTGAACTGTTAGTGCATGGCCTAGTGCATAGGGCTGCTCCCTGTGTGTTGTGTCCGCCAACGGTGGTGTTGTTGCAGGCATTGACCATGTCTCTCCTCTGTCTTTCCCCCCTTTTTCTTTTGTCACGCTGTCCTTGTGTGCATTAGCATCACCTGGCAGAGGAACAGTGGCACCGGAGTAAGAGGGAGCTGCAGCCCACATGACCCTGGAGGGTGAATGTACGGAGAGGGCGAGGGGAGCTCCACGACGGGGAAAGGAGGAGACACCAGCGACTCCTACTCTGATGGGAGCTTCCTTGTGGTGGCGGGCACATCTGTGCCCACCGCAACAACAGGTTCAGCTGCCAAACCCGCACCAGCATCGCCCTCCCAGCAACCACTCATCGAGTTTCCCGTGCCCGCTCACCCAGAAGGGTGGACATCTCCTTCGCCCCAGGCACCTCTGGCCCTGCCCCAGTCAGCCCTGCTGCCCTCAGTGAGGAGGCTATTGACCTCCTGACATCCCTCACTGTTGGGCAATCAACCATTTTGAATGCCATCCAGGGTGTCGAGAGGAATTTGCAGCAAACAAATGCATACCTGGAGGGCATTCATTCTGGTCAGGCAGCCCAACAGAGAGCATTTCAGGCTCTGGCCTCAGCACTGATGGCACTGATGGCAGCCATTGTCCTGGTGTCCAGCCTCCCCCCTCCAACTTCCAATACCCAGACCCAATCCCCTCAACCTCAGCCTATCCCAAGCACACCATCAGACCAGCATGCACACTCATCAACACAGAGTGGACATTGCAAACATAAGCACCACACATCCCACAGGCACTCACACAAGCACCATCTCCATGCAGACACACCAAACTCCACTGCCTCCACTGTGTCTCCCTCCTCCTCGTCCTCCTCCTCCCTCCCTGTCTCGTCTCCACTCACACCTGCATGTACTACATCCTCAGCCACTACCTCCATCACCAGCTTGCCCATCACCACACACCGCTCACGTGCAATCACCACCCCGCTACCATTCACACGTCTCCTGTGTCCTCTCCCAGTGTGTCTGTGAGCCGTCCTCCCAAACTACACAAACACTGGCACACACCCACTCAACAGCCTTCTACCTCACAACAGCCTCCAGCCCATGCACCCTCACCCAAATTCAGCAGACGTACACCTCCTACACCACTACCTCGTCCTCCACTCCCAAACCCCCTCCATCTTCCTGTCTCAGTGTGTCTAAAAAAAATGTCCTCGCTAACTTTGACATCTTCCCTACCCCTCCCCCGTCCTTCCCCTACGGCCAGGATGTCCAGATCTTAGCCCAGCACCACAGCCACAAAATCGTCCAGCACTGTGGTCCCTGCAAGTCCTGTAACATCGCAGGCCGCACCCATCAGGGCTTCCAGTGAGCCTCCTAATGAGGCCAAGGATCACCCTATTCCACCACCAGCCAAGGGGAAGAAGGGGACAACATGCCGTAAGGACAAGCCGCACCAAGCAAGCAGCAAGGCCTCCTCCAAAACAAAAGAGGACAGTGCCAAGGTCCCAGCAGCGACTTCCAAGGTGGGGAAGGGACACAAGGCTAAAGGAAAGTCAACTCAGGGCACGGGCCCTCCGGGTCACCCCTTCTGCAGGTCAGAACAGCAACCTGTACTACAGTGGACACCTCCGCAACCACCGCTACCTGCACCGCCACCTGCAGTGCCACCTGCACGCCCACCTGCACGTCTGCTGCCTCTGCTCCAGTCCCCTGCATCATCCCCAGTGGGCAGTCGTCCAAGGCTGCAGGAGATGTCCGGGACCCTGCACAGCGTACATGAGGCACCACAACCAGCACTGGCAGTACCAGCAGTTGGCAGACTGAGTCGCCACAGGGTGGAGTGTGTCTCTGCCTCCATGGAGTATCATGCTACTTGTTCCCAAGAAATCTTGTGGCTCTGACACCCAGGTGCGAGAATGGGGACTGCCACACACCATGTGAAGCACTCTGGGCACAAAGCCCCCTCCAGAACCAGTGGAGAACACCATCCACTACCCCAGTCCTTGGCAGGATGAAGCACTCTGGGCACAAAGCCCCCTCCAGAACCAGTGGAGAACAGCATCCACTACCCCAGTCCTTGGCAGGATGAAGCCCTCTGGGCACTAAGCCCCCTCCAGAACCAGTGGAGAACAGCATCCACTACCCCAGTCCTTGACAGGATGAAGCACTCTGGGCACTAAGCCCCCTCCAGAACCACTGGAGAAAAGTATTGTTAGAAATGGGGGTTTTTGGTTGGCAGTCAGGTTACCCTCTGTCCAAGCAAAAACCCTCACTCTAATCAGGGTAAGTCACACACAATCCAAATTATCCTGTGCCCACCCTCTGGTAGCTTGGCAAGAGCAGTCAGGCTTAACTTAGAAGGCAATGTGTAAAGTATTTGTGCAATAAATCATACAATAACACCATATAGCACCACAGAAATACACCACACAGTGTTTGGAAAAATATAGAATATTTATCTGGATAATTGTAGGTCAAAACGAATGAAGATGCAATGTGAAATTGTAGAGATATCACTGAAAAGTGATATTAAGGCGGTCATTCTGACCCTGGCGGTCAGTGTTAAAGCGGCGGCCAACCCGCCAACAGGCTGGCGTTCCAAAAAATGGAATTCTGACCCTGGCGGGAACCGCCAACACAGGCCGCCGCTTTAACACTCCGACCGCCACGGCGGCACAAACAAACAGCACGGCGGTCACCGCCAACAGACAGGCGGCAGACAATGTACCGCCCACACTATCACAACTCACCAATCCGCCACCTTTTCCGGGGCAGGAGCCCCGCCGATAAAAACATGGCGGAAACAGACTACGAACGGGAAAACGCTCACCTATACACACTCCACGAGGACGGAGAACAGCATGGAACCCAAATTAAACATCCTACCAGCTATTGTCTACCTGCTCATCTACCACGAGTACGAACGCCGGCGCAGACGACAACGGTGAGTACTGCACCTACGACACAGGGGAGGGGGGAGGAGGAAAGGTTACGGGCACACACATATGGGACCCCCCCCCCAACTATCTACACACCAATGCAGAGCACCAAGTCACAGTGACACCACCCAAACCCCCCGGAATAATCCAAACACATAATTAAAGTGAGAATCAAAATTTATGTATAAAAGAGGGTCATTGAAGTCATGGTAAAATAGCAATATGAATACAAAAAAATCAAGCAAGAACCTTGCGAAACCGAAAAACATAGGCAATAAGTCCTGCACAGTCACTTAAATTTCCACTGTCCGTGGGTCAAAGTGTATCAACACATGGGCAAAGCCCACACAGGAGACCTGAGTCCGTTGGAGAGAACACTGCTGGGGCATCAGATGACAAAACTACAGGCACCTCAGGGGGAAGGGAAGGGGGGGCACCTCAGCCACATGAGTCCACGACGCCAGATCCACGAAGGGTCCACCATGCCCACTGTGCCATCCTGGGGAGTGCAAAGCCACAGTCTCACAAGTCTCTACAGTGGGTGGTCTGCCCACTGTGCCATCCTGGGGAGTGCAAAGCCACAGTCTCACAAGTCTCTACAGTGGGTGGTCTGCCCACTCTGCCATCCTGGGGAGTGCAAAGCCACAGTCTCACAAGTCTCTACAGTGGGTGGTCTGCCCACTCTGCCATCCTGGGGAGTGCAGAGACACAGGCCATCAGGTGGATGACAGACTCCAAGGGTAATGGAGGAGGCAGGGTGCCCCGAGTGCAGCGTGAACACTCGCTCGACACAGAACCGGCACTGTCAATGGGCCAGCGGTGCTTGACAGGAAGGGCCCAGCGGAGCGGTGCTTGAGACGGCGAGGCCCAGCGTAGCGGTGCTTGAGACGGCGGGGCCCAGCGGAGCGGTGCTTGAGACTGCGAGGCCCAGCGGAGCGGTGCTTTACAGGAAGGGCCCAGCGGAGTGGTGCTTGAGACGGCGAGGCCCAGCGGAGCGGTGCTTGAGACGGCGAGGCCCAGCGGAGTAGTGCTTGACAGGAAGGGCCCAGCGGAGCAGTGCTTGAGACTGCGAGGCCCAGCGGAGCGGTGCTTGAGACGGCGGGGCCCAGCGGAGCGGTGCTTGAGACTGCGAAGCCCAGCGGAGCGGTGCTTGACAGGAAGGGCCCAGCGGAGCGGTGCTTGAGACGGCGAGGCCCAGCGGAGCGGTGCTTGAGATGGCGGGGCCCAGCGGAGCGATGCTTGACAGGAAGGGCCCAGCGGAGCGGTGCTTGAGACTGCGAGGCCCAGCGGAGCGGTGCTTGAGACGGCGGGGCCCAGCGGAGCGGTGCTTGAGACTGCGAGGCCCAGCGGAGCGGTGCTTGACAGGAAGGGCCCAGCGGAGCGGTGCTTGAGACTGCGAGGCCCAGCGGAGCGGTGCTTGACAGGAAGGGCCCAGCGGAGCGGTGCTTGAGACGGCGGGGCCCAGCGGAGCGGTGCCTTTCTGCCCGGCGGGGCCCTCTTCAGCGGTGCCTTGCTACCCGGCGGGGCCCTCTTCAGTGGTGCCTTGCCGCCCGGCGGGGCCCTCTTCAGCGGTGCCTTGCTGCACGGCGGGGCCCTCTTCAGCGGTGCCTTTCTGCCCGGCGGGGCCCTCTTCAGCGGTGCCTTGCTGCCCGGCGGGGCCCTCTTCAGCGGTGCCTTGCTGCCCGGCGAGGCCCTCTTCAGCGGTGCCTTGCTGCCCGGCGGGGCCCTCTTCAGCGGTGCCTTGCTGCCCGGCGGGGCCCTCTTCAGCGGTGCCTTGCTGCCCGGCGGGGCCCTCTTCAGCGGTGCCTTGCCACCCGGCGGGGCCCTCTTCAGCGGTGCCTTGCTGCCCGGCGGGGCCCTCTTCAGCAGTGCCTTTCTGCCCGGCAGGGCCCTCTTCAGCGGTGCCTTGCTGCCCGGCGGGGCCCTCTTCAGCGGTGCCTTTCTGCCCGGCGGGGCCCTCTTCAGCGGTGCCTTGCTGCACGGCAGGGCCCTCTTCAGCGGTGCCTTTCTGCCCGGCGTGGGCCCTCTTCAGCGGTGCTTTGCTGCCCGGCGGGGCCCTCTTCAGCGGTGCCTTGCTGCCCGGCGGGGCCCTCTTCAGCGGTGCCTTGCTGCCCGGCGGGGCCCTCTTCAGCGGTCCTTGTCCAGTCAATCAAGGGAGCCAGACCTGGCCAGGACTCCCTGCTTAGTCGCCCTCCGACCGTGCAGTTGCTGGACCCTTCGCTGACGGAGTCCTGGGCCCGTGGGTGTCCTCCCTCACACCCGGGATGGGGCTTGTGGGTCCCTCCTGGTCCGCGCCCCTGCTGGCTGTCTTCTCCGCCCTGCTGCCCTTGCCCTCCTTCGATGAGGCTCTCTGGCCCTTGCCTCCCCTGGTTGTTGTGGCAGATGACGGCCCAGGACTTTGCTCCTTGGGGGCAGCCGTGTCAGTCTTCTCGCGGCGGCCCTTGATTTTACGGGTCCTCTTTCCAGGGGGGGGGGGCTGGCTGTCCCCTTGCTGCTGGCCGATGTATCAGTGCTGGGAAAGGGTGGACTCCAAAACCCATGCACAATGCTGACACTTGAAGCAGGGCTGGTGGTGGCTGAGGTGCTCTTGGGACTCTTAGCAGATGGAGGGGGTGGGTCAGGTGGGGAAACGAGGTTAAGTTTGGAGAGGTAAAGTTTTTTAGGACCAATGTAAAGGGTAGGTGTAGTGGGTATGGGAGTGGAGGAAGAGGATGTGGTTGTAGGAGAGTCAGGTGTGCTGTCTTTGGGTGCAGGTGCTTGTGACGGAGGCTGGCGTGAGGTGGATGGCTGTTGGGTGGGTGGCTGCCTGCGTTTGTGTGTCTTGGAAGAGGGGGTGACAGACACAGTGGGAGAGGACACAGGGGACGTGTAAATGGCAGTGGGGGTAGTGACTGCACGTGTGCGTACTGTACTGGACGGTGTGCTGGTGATGGAAGTACTGGCTGATGGTGGTGTGTGTGCAGGTGTGAGTGGAGACGTCACAGGGAGGGAGGAGGGAGACGAGGAGGAGGGGGACACAGGGGTGGTAGTGACTGTTGGCATGTCTGCATCTGGGTGTTGCTTGGGTGAATGCTTGTGGGATCTGTGGTGCTTATGTCTGGATGAGCTGCCCTTGGGTGTTGAGGTGTGTGCAGGCTGGTCTGATGGTGTAGATGGGATAGGCTGAGGAACAGGAGACAGAGACAGGGTGGAGGCAGTCAGAAGAGGGAGGCTGGAAACAGGGACAATGGCTGCCGTCAGTGCTGCGGCCAGAGCAGTGAACAATCGTTGATGGGCAGCCTGACCCGAATGAATGCCCTCCAGGTATGCATTGCTCCGATGCACCTCCCTCTCTACCCCCTGGATGGCATTCAAAAGGGTAGACTGCCCAACAATGATGGTCTGTAGGAGGTCAATGTCCTCCTCACTGAGGGCAGCAGGGGTAACAGGGGCAGGGCCTGAGGTGCCTGGGGCGAAGGAGATGCCAGCCTTCTTGGGCGAGCGGGCACAGAGCGAAGGCTGAGGGGCTGCTGGGAGGGCGGAGCTGGTGCGCTGGGTGGGGGCTGTACCTGTAGAGGTCGGGGGGCCCGGATGTTGCTGCCACCGCTAGGGAGCTCCCTTCTGAGGACGTGTCGGTGTCGCTGGTGTCACCACGGGTCCCCGTTGTGGTGCTCCCCTCGCCCTCCGTATCACTGGTGACCTCGGTGTCTGTACCATGGCCCACTGGGGCCTTGTGACTTGCAGCTCCCTCGTGGTCCGATGCCAATTCTCCTCCGCCTGATGATGCTAATGCACACATGCACAAGAAGATAAAGAAAAAGGGTGGGGGGAGAAATAAAAACAGGTTGAGTGCATGCATTGCCAACACCGTTGGCGGAGAGGGCAGACACAGGAGCCTCATGCACTACGCCGCGCAATCGGGGTACACTACTCAGTACTTGTGACTAGGCCAACAGGTCTATGGACAACAAATGCGCACATGGGTGATGCTGGAACATGGATTGCTGTACTTGGCACCCTACAGAGGTGGTGGGCGGGGGCACAGGGCCATGCCTAAAGGAGGGGACTACACTACAGAAAGTGCCCTGGCCTAATGTCACCCACAGCCCTCCTCCCCCACCCAGACGCCTCCACTGCGTGTAAAGATAGCAGAATGTGCTGGTACTCACCCCCTTGTGTCTGCTGTGATGTCCTCACGCCCATCCAAATCGGAGTAGGCCACCGCCAGGATCCTGGACATCAGGGGGGTCAAGGTATGAATGGCACCCCTCCTACGTTGGGAGGCCATCCCCAGCAGTGACTCGGTGGTCTTCCTGGTCCCGCGGCGGATGTCCTCCCACCTCTTTCGGCAGTGGGTGCCCCGTCTGTTGTGGACCCCCAGGTCCCGGACTTCCTTGGCGATGGCACGCCAAATGTCGACTTTCTGATGGGCGCTCACCTATTTGACATGTACAGGGTGGGAAAGAAAATTTAAACATTTTCTGTATGTTAGATTTGATTGCCCCCCCCTCCCCAACCCTGCCATGTGGCACATGCTCTCATCTGTCGTGCCTTGCACTCCTCATTCGCTCCCCACCCCACCATCTTACATCCACCATACACAACCCAGGCATAGCCCATTCAACGTGCACCCAGTGGACTTACCTGTTGGTCTGGAGGACCGTAGAGTAGCGCATACTGGGGCAGGACCCCATCCACAAGTTTCTCCAACTCTTCTGAAGTGAAGGCAGGGGCCTTTCCCCAGTCGCAGCAGCCATTGTCTCTTCCAGACCGAGGTCACAGCAGCACTTGCAGTATAGGTCCTCTCCTGTGGATGATCAGGTCTCGAGTGATTAATCAGATAGAAAATGGCGGTCACGCCCGCGGCGGTGCGTACCGCAGCGGTGCGTACCGCAGCGGTGCGTACCGCGACCGCCGGCGCACATCGTCATTGGCTCCTGAGACCCATAGGGTTCAATGTTAACCAATGCTGCTTTGCGCCGCGGTCTTCGACCGCCTACCGCCACGGTGTGCCACGCCAGCGCAGTGACCTCACATCCCACTGTCACACTTCACAGGTCAGGCAGCCGCCATTTCAAGGGCCCCCATATCTTAATTTCTACTGCGTCACACAGGCCTAGGCCTTGCATTGCCACTCATACAAGCCTTTCAATGCATAGCGATTCGTGTACAGTGCAAGCTGTGTGAACGAACCTGTGGGTTGCTTGACTCTGTGCTCCATGTTGTCCTTCCTAGGCACCGTCCGCTGGGACTTGCGAGGAGAAGGATGAATCCTCCCGTGTACCGACCGCTGGTGGACCTGTCGACAATGGAAGAACGACATATTATACTTCGATACCGACTTGACCGAGCCACTATACATGAACTGTGTGCCCAGCTGGAGCCAGACCTGATGTCCCCCATCTGCCAACCCACAGGGATTCCCCCTCTGGTGCAGGTTCTGTCAGTACTCCATTTTTTGGCAAGTGGGTCTTTTCAGACAACAGTGGCCATGTCATCAGGGATGTCTCAGCCTATGTTTTCTAAGGTTTTGTCCAGAGTGTTGTCTGCCCTGATGAAATACATGCGGAGATACATTGTTTTCCCTGAGGAGGGTGATTTGGCCACTGTGAAGGGTGATTTCTATGCCCTTGGACATATCCCCAACATCATTGGTGCCATTGATGGGACCCATGTGGCTTTAGTACCCCCAAAAGACGATGAGCAGGTGTACAGAAATAGAAAAAATTACCATTCGATGAATGTCCAGGTGGTCTGTTTGGCTGACCAGTACATCTCCCATCTAAATGCAAAGTTCCCGGGGTCAGTGCATGACGCGTATGTCATGCGAAATAGCAGCATCCCTTATGTGATGGAACAGCTACAGAGACACCGTGTGTGGCTAATAGGTGACTCTGGTTACCCCAACCTGCCTTGGCTATTGACCCCAGTGAGGAATCCCCGGACCAGGGCAGAGGAACGGTACAATGAGGCACATGGCCGAACTAGGAGGATTATAGAACGGACCTTCGGGTTCCTGAAGGCCAGGTTTAGGTGCCTCCATATGACTGGTGGATCCCTAATGTACTCACCAAAGAAGGTGTGCCAGATCATCGTGACATGCTGTATGCTTCACAACCTGGCTTTGCGACGCCAGGTGCCTTTCCTGCAGGAGGATGGTCCAGATGGTAGTGTTGTAGCAGCTGTGGAGCCTGTGGAGAGTGAAGAGGAGGAAGACGACGGGGACGACACGGACAACAGGGACACAGTTATACAACAGTATTTTCAGTAGCACACAGGTAAGAATCACCCACGCCATTTTACATTTACTTCTGGCCTCCTGCATCTCTACTTTCTGTGTTTCCCCCCAGTTCCTTTTAACTGATTTTTGACTTTCCCTTCCCTTTTCAGAGCTGTATGACCCACAGCGTGACCTCTGCTTTGTTTGCCCATGGACTAATGCTTATTGACACTGGTATGTTGTCATCACAATGTAAATTAACATTATTGCACCGTTATGTGTAATACATTTGTAAAGAATACAAGCAGACTCCTGACATTTGAAGTTCAATTGGTGATTTATTTAAAGTGCTGCGTATAGGTCCATGATAGTAAAACAGTGATGGGTGGGGGTGGAGTAATGTCCATGGCAGAGTCCAGTTCTCAGTAGCACAGGTGCATTGCCCATATGCCTGTGGAAGGATGGAGCAGGGGCAGTTCAAGGTTGGACAGGGTGACAATGTGGGACAGTGGGATGACATCAGGGGGTATCTTATGCTGGCGGGGGTCTTGGCATCCTACTCTGTCTTCTTGTGTGATCTCAGGTTCCGCTTGCGGGGTGGTTGATCTTCAGCAGGAGGTGGGGTTCTGGTGGCCTGTCGTGGTGTGGGGGCCTCCTGTCCACTAGCGCCGGCGGAGGTGGTAGGCTGTTCGTCGTCCGGGCTGGTGACAGGGGCCCTTTGGGGTGCCACATGGTCCCGCAATGTGGTGACTATCTGGTTGAGGGCCAGGACGATGGTCCCCATTGCGGTACCGATGGTCCTGAGTTCGTCTCTGAACCCCATGTACCGTTCCTCCTGCTGTGCCTGGATCTCCTGAAACCTGGCCAGTACCGTCGCCATCGTCTCCTGGGAGTGGTGGTATGCTCCCATGATGGTGGTGAGGGCCTCTTGGAGAGTGGGTTCCCTGGGCCGGTCAACCCCCTCTCGCACAGCAGCCCTCCCAGTTGCCCTGTTTCCCCGGGCCTCTGTCCCCTGGACGGTGTGCCCACTACCACTGCCCCCAGGTCCCTGTTGTTGTTGGGGTGGTGGGTCAGCCTGGGTGCCCTGTAGTGGCAGACACACCGCTGATTGACGCGTCCGCGAGACAGAGGCATGGGCCCTCTGGGTGGGAGCTGTGCTGGTATTCCCAGAGGGGGTTGGGTCTGCTGTGGCCAGTGTCTGTGTGTGGGGAACCGACTGTCCAGAGGTCCCCGATGGTCCGGGCTGGTCATCAGGTTCTAGGTCGACAGAGCTGCTGTCATCACTGGGGGCCTGTTCTGGGGGTGGGATGGACAAATCTGGACCCTCCTGGCCGGTGTGTTGGCGTTCGGGCCCTGCAGGGGTAAAAGAGTATGGTTATTGCTTCTGTGTGTGCCATGGCGTGCGATTTGTGGGTGCCCTTGTCCCCCAGTGCTGGCATTCCCTTGTGGGAGGAGTTGTGAGGGTGGTTTGTGAGGGGGATGGGTATGTGCAGTGGTCATGCTTAGGTGATAGGTGTCCATGGTTTGTGGTGGCATTCAGGGATTGGGGTTGTGTTGGGTGGGTTGTGCTGGTGAGACATTGGCAGGGAGGATGTGTGCTGGGGGGTTGGGGGTGAGGGCGGGGGTGTGGGTTGGCATGCTGGTGGGTGGGGGGGTGAAGTAGTTGAGATTAGACTTACCAGAGTCCATTCCACCGCCTACTCCAGCGAGGCCCTCAGGATGCAGGATGTTCAAGACCTCTTGCTCCCATGCTGTGAATTTGGGTGGAGTGGGTGGGGGTCCGCCGCCAGTCTTCTGCACAGCGATGTTGTGTCTTGACACCATCTACCGCACCTTCCCCCGTAGGTCGTTCCAGCGCTTTCGGATGTCTTCCCGGTTTCTGGGATGCTGTCCCACAGCGTTGACCCTGTCGACGATCCTTTGCCATAGCTCCGCCTTCCTAGCTATTGTGGTGTGCTGCACCTGTGTGCCGAATAGCTGGGGCTCTACCCTTATTATTTCCTCCACCATGAGTTCTTGGTCCGAGAACCTGAGGTGTCTTTGGGGTGCCATGGTGTGGTGTGGGGTGGTGTTTGTGGTGATGAGTGCGGTGTGTGTGGTGGTGTGTGGTGTTTTGTGCGTGGATGTAGTGTGGGTGATGATGTTGTGTTCCTGTGTGTGTTGGGTTTGTCGATAGCTGTGCTCTCTCTCTCTCTCTCGCCTTCTCTCCGAAATTCTAGTAGTGGGGGTTTGTGGGTGATGTGGGTGTGTGTTTTATAGTTGATTGGATGTGTGGGAGTGGTGTATGTATGTGTATCAGGTGTGTGTATTTGGAATTGTCCAATGTGGCTGTGTTTTGTAAAGGTGTGTGTATTTTGAGCGCGGCGGTGTGTACCGCCAATGGAATACCGCGGTTGAAAGACCGCCGCGTGGATTCGTGGGTCGTAATGGCATGGGCGTGTTTGTGTTGGCGTGACGGTGGAGGTTTGGCCATCTCCAGTTTATCGCTGACCGCTGATGAGGCGGCCTTCCGTGGATGTCGGGTTTTTGGCGGTTTGGCAGTTGTGGGTCAGAATGCCCGTGGCGGTTTACCGCGGCCGCGGCGGTAGAATGGCGGACTTCTGACCGGCGGTAAGAGCCTTTTACCGCCGAGGTCAGAATGACCCCCTAAGTGTCTTAAGTCTTTAAAAAGCAAACAAAGGGCCTCATTATGACCGCCAGGGTCAACGGGGGCGGGAGCACCGCCGACAGGCCGGCGGCGCTCCCTTGGGCATTCCGACCGCGGCGGTAACGCCGCGGTCGGACCGGGACAACTGGCGGTCTCCCGCCAGTTTCCCGCTGCCCAAATGAATCCTCCAAGGCGGCGCAGCATGCTGCGCCGCCTTGGGGATTCTGACACCCTCTACCGCCATCCTGTTCCTGGCGGTTCGCCCGCCAGGAACAGGATGGCGGTAGGGGGTGTCGCGGGGCCCCTGGGGGCCCCTGCAGTGCCCATGCCAATGGCATGGGCACTGCAGGGGCCCCGTAAGAGGGCCCCGCTAGTATTTCACTGTCTGCATAGCAGACAGTGAAATACGCGACGGGTGCAGTAGCACCCGTCGCACCTTCCCACTCCGCCGGCTCGATTACGAGCCGGCTTCATCGTGGGAAGGTTGTTTTCCCCTGGGCTGGCGGGCGGCCTTTTGGCGGCCGCCCGCCAGCCCAGGGGAAAACTTGGAATACCCTCCGCGGTCTCTGGACCGCGGAGCGGTATTTTGGAGGGGGGAAGTCTGGCGGGCGGCCTCCGCCGCCCGCCAGACTTAGAATGAGGGCCAAAGTCTCTTTCAAGCACAAAGTACCTGGTTTACAGTGGAAAATCTCCGCAAAGGGCCACAGAAGAAGAGATACATAGAAAAATGGTGTGTGCGTCGATTTCTCCCCTGCACACACAGACTTGCGAAGTTATTTTTCACGCGGGGAAGTCGTGCATAATTTTCCGGTGCGCGGACAGTCTCTTTCTGTGGTTCGCGGGATTACCAGATGTCCCGGGGTCTGTGCGTGGATTCTTCGGCTTGCTTTCCGGCTGCGCGTCATTCCGGGAGGCTGTGCGTGGAATTTTCGTTCTCACAGCAGGTGTCGCGTAGATTTCCCCTCTGGAAGTCGGGGGCGGTGTCCTTGCGAGGCCGTGCGTCCAAGTTCCGGTCGTCCCGA
Source organism: Pleurodeles waltl (assembly GCF_031143425.1). Lineage (NCBI taxonomy): Eukaryota > Metazoa > Chordata > Amphibia > Caudata > Salamandridae > Pleurodeles > Pleurodeles waltl. Next base: position 1,637,090 of record NC_090437.1, on the reverse strand, counting down.
AGGCGTCGCATCGATCAGAGTCGGTGTGCGGCGATTTTCTAGCCGCAGAGCAAGCTGTGCGTCGAAATTTTCGACGCATGAAGAGTCCAAATGAAAAAGAGAAGTCTTTTTGGTCCTGAGACTTCAGGGAACAGGAGGCAAGCTCTATCCAAGCCCTTGGAGAGCACTTTTACAGCCAGACAAGAGTTCAGCAAGGCAGCAGGCCAACAGCAAGGCAGCAGTCCTTTGTAGAAAGCAGACAGGTGAGTCCTTTGAGCAGCCAGGCAGTTCTTCTTGGCAGGATGCAGGTTCTGGTTCAGGTTTCTTCTCCAGCAAGTGTCTGAGGTGGCAGGGCAGAGGCCCTGTTTTATACCCAAATGTGCCGTTGAAGTGGGGGAGACTTCAAAGAGTGGCTTAGAAATGCACCAGGTCCCCTTTCAGTTCAATCCTGTCTGCCAGGGTCCCAGTAGGGGGTGTGGCAGTCCTTTGTGTCAGAGCAGGCCCTCCACCCTCCCAGCCCAGGAAGACCCATTCAAAATGCAGATGTATGCAAGTGAGGCTGAGTACTCTGTGTTTGGGGTGTGTCTGAGTGAATGCACAAGGAGCTGTCAACTAAACCTAGCCAGACGTGGATTGTAAGGCACAGAAAGATTTAAGTGCAGAGAAATGCTCACTTTCTAAAAGTGGCATTTGTAAAATAGTAATATTAAATCCAACTTCACCAGTCAGCAGGATTTTGTATTACCATTCTGGCCATAATAAATATGACCTTCCTACTCCCTTCAGATCAGCAGCTGCCACTTCACCAATATATGAGGGCAGCCCCAATGGTAGCCTATGAAAGGAGCAGGCCTCTCAGGAGTGTAAAAACAAATTTAGGAGTTTTACACTACCAGGACATGTAAATTACACAGGTACATGTCCTGCCTTTTACCCACACAGCACCCTGCTCAAGGGGTTACCTAGGCCACACATTAGAGGTGACTTATGTGTAGAAAAAGGTGAGATTTAGGCTTGGCAAGTACTTTTAAATGCCAAGTCAAAGTTGCAGTGAAACTGCACACACAGGCTTACCCTGGCAGGCCTGGGACAAGGTAAGGGGCTACTTGAGTGGGTGCCACAACCAGTGCTGCAGGCCCATTAGTAGCATTTAATGTACAGGCCCTAGGCACATACAGTGCCCATTACTAGGGACTTATAAGTATATTAAATAGTCCAATTGGGTATGATCCAAAGTGACCATGTTTAAAGGGAGAGAGCATATGCACTTTAGCACTGGTTAGCAGTGGTAAAGTGCGCAGAGTCTAAAAGCCAGCAAAAACAGAGTCCAAAAAGTGGAGGGAGGCAGGCAAAAAGTTAGGGGTGACCACCCTAAGGCATGTCAGGTCTAACATGTGTCCCCCCCAACTGAAAGTGGGGAGAGCTACCCGACCTCCTGGGAGCTCTCATCGCTAAGGCAGAAGTATCTGGAGAGACCATCAGCATTGGTGTGGTCAACACCTGGGTGATGCTCCACCTAAAAGTCCATCCCCTGTAGGGAAATGGACCACCTCAAGAGTTTTGGATTCTCACCCCTCATCTGCATGAGCCATCTGAGGGGCGTGTGGTCTGTCTGAACCCGGAAGTGAGTCCCAAACAGGTAGGGTCTTAGCGTCTTCAGTGCCCAGAATACAGCAAATACTTCTCTCTCAATAGCACTCCACCTTTGTTCCCGTGGTAATAGTCTTCTGCTAATAAAGACTACTGGTTGGTCTGAGCCCTCCTCATTTAGCTGTGCTAGAACAGCCCCTATGCCATGCTCTGAAGCGTCTGTCTGCACAATAAATTCCTGGGAGTAGTCAGGGGCCTTGAGCACATGGCTTCCTTTAGAGAATCAAAGGCTTTCTGACAAGCCTCTGTCCAATTCACCAACCTAGGTTGTTTCTTGGAAGTGAGTTCTGTCAAGGGAGACACAATGGTACCATAGCCCTTGACGAATCTGCGGTAGTATCCATTGAGGCCCACAAAGACTCTCACCTCAGTCTGTGTTCTAGGTGGTTGCCAGGCCTTGATAGTTTCAATCTTGGCCTGGAGTGGCTGCACCTTGCCACCACCTACTAGGTGTCCCAAGTACACCACGGAACCCTGCCCAATCTGGCACTTACTAGCCTTGATAGTCAGGCCTGTGACTCACGAAACAATAGGAGCAGCGTTCCTTCTTCGTCTGTTGACACAAGGATCGCTTACTTGTGCGGACCGACATAAGACAAAGAAACAAAATTAACACACACATTCCGGTATCTAAAACGAGTGGCGCCAGTAGATAGCACTCGGGAACTGAGTGCTCTAGCCTGGATACTTACCTTAATCAGATGGAAAGTGGTGCCAGTGTGCTCCGACAGTCCTGATGAGGCCTGGAGTTGTCAGGCCGAAACGCGTCGACATATTTTTATTGGGTTCAAGGAGTCTGGACAAATAATCAATTGATTTCCAAATCTTATATAGCACTACTTACTACCTTATACAAAGAAATTAAAGGCAGTATACAGCTGGGTGCAGGATCCTTGGACACCATATAATTGTTGATCACTATGCTCATTGTGTTCCGTGGTGACTACCCTATAAAGCGTTGGAGTAGGACACATGTTTTTTAGACATTGTGGGGCATATTTATACTCCGTTTGTTTTTTTCGACGCAAATTCGACGCAAAACTAACTCCATATTTATACTTTGGCGTTAGACGCGTCTAGCGCCAAAGTTCATGGAGTTAGCGTCATTTTTTTGCGTGAACACCTTCCTTGCGTTAATGATATGCAAGGTAGGCGTTCCCGTCTTAAAAAATGACTCCGATGCATATGCGTCGTATTTATACTCCCGGGCAAAAATGACGCCCGGGAGTGGGCGGGTCTAAGAAACCCGCATTAGCGCCGGATTTTAGCGCCTGGGTCAGGGCAGGCGTTAAGGGACCTGTGGGCTCAGAATGAGCCCAGAGGTGCCCTCCCCTGCCCCCAGGGACACCCCCTGCCACCCTTGCCCACCCCAGGAGGACACCCAAGGATGGAGGGACCCACCCCAGGGACATTAAGGTAAGTCCAGGTAATTATTTTTTATTTATTTTTTTTGTGGCATAGGGGGGCCTGATTTGTGCCCCCCTACATGCCACTATGCCCAATGACCATGCCCAGGGGACAGAAGTCCCCTGGGCATGGCCATTGGGCAAGGGGGCATGACTCCTGTCTTTGCTAAGACAGGAGTCATTTCAATGGGGGATGGGCGTCGTAAAAAAATGGCGCAAATCGGGTTGAGGCGATTTTTTTGCCTCAGCCTGACTTGCACCATTTGTGGACGCCCATACGCCATTTTCCCCCTACGCCGGCACAGCCTGGTGTACGTCGTTTTTTTAAACGCACACCAGACAGCGCCGGCGGCTAACGCCGGCTAATGTCATTGAATTAATACGGCGTTAGCCGGCGCTAATTTTTTGGGCGCAAAACTGCGTTAGCGCAGTTTTGCATCAAAAAGTATAAATATGGCCCTGTATGTATTATTTGTCTCACATGTCTGGAATTAATGTAAATATATGTATGGATAAGTGTCCACCTAAATGTTATTAGTTTATAGATAGGCAGGCTTCCTCCGAATCTGTTGCTGTTGTGTATGATTAAATGAAATAAATAAGGGGAAATACTTTTACCCCTCCGAACCAAGGGCCATATTTATACTTTTTGACGCAAAACTGCGCTAACGCAGTTTTGCGCCAAAAAAATTAGCGCCGGCTAACGCCATTCTGAAGTGCCATGCGGGCGCCGTATTTATTCAATGACGTTAGCCAGCGTTAGCCGCCGGCGCTGTCTGGTGTGCGTTTAAAAAAACGACGTACACCAGGCTGCGCCGGCGTAGGGGGAAAATGGCGTATGGGCGTCCACAAATGGTGCAAGTCAGGCTGAGGCCAAAAAATCGCCTCAACCCGATTTGCGCAATTTTTTTACGACGCCCATCCCCCATTGAAATGACTCCTGTCTTAGCAAAGACAGGAGTCATGCCCCCTTGCCCAATGGCCATGCCCAGGGGACTTCTGTCCCATGGGCATGGTCATTGGGCATAGTGGCATGTAGGGGGGCACAAATCAGGCCCCCCTATGCCACAATTTTTTTTTTTTTTAAATACTTACCTGGACTTACCTTAATGTCCCTGGGGTGGGTCCCTCCATCCTTGGGTGTCCTCCTGGGGTGGGCAAGGGTGGCAGGGGGTGTCCCTGGGGGCAGGGGAGGGCACCTCTGGGCTCATTCTGAGCCCACAGGTCCCTTAACGCCTGCCCTGACCCAGGCGCTAAAATCCGGCGCTAATGCGGGTTTTTTAGACCCGCCCACTCCCGGGCGTCATTTTTGCCCGGGAGTATAAATACGACGCATATGCATCGGAGTCATTTTTTAAGACGGGAACGCCTACCTTGCATATCATTAACGCAAGGAAGGTGTTCACGCAAAAAAATGACGCTAACTCCATGAACTTTGGCGCTAGACGCGTCTAACGCCAAAGTATAAATATGGAGTTAGTTTTGCGTCGAATTTGCGTCGAAAAAAACAACGCAAATTCGGCGCAAACCGAGTATAAATATGCCCCCAAGAGTCAATATTGGTTGCGCGCAATAATTAGTGAATTTGTCCCTTGCCTGCTAATATTTTTTGTGAGCATTGCTAAATTAGTATCCTAAGCAGGCGAGGGTTATAGGATACTCCCCCCTTTTTTTGTTGCAGAGCCTGAAGCAGCTCCTTGAGGTGGAGCAGGTGTTCCTCCCAGCTGGAACTGTAGGCAGCTATGTTGTCCAGGTAAGCTGCACAGTAGGCATCTTTACCAGCTAGGACCCCGTTAACCAACTGTTGGAAAGTAGCGGGGGCATTTTTCAGTCCAAATGACATCACCCGGAATTAGTAATGGCCATCAGGGGTGAAAAATGCTGATCTTTCTTTAGCCCCCTCAGTCAGGCCGATCTGCCAGTACCCTGAAGTAAGATCGAACGTACTCAGGAACTTGGCAGCACCGAGTCTGTCAACGAGCTCATCAGCTCGGGGGATGGGGTGAGCATCAGTCCGGGTGACTGAGTTGAGACCCCGGTAGTCCACACAGAACCGGAGTTCTGGCTTTGCACCTGGGGCAGTAGCCTTAGGAACCAATACCACCGGGCTGGCCCAGGGACTACTGGATTTCTTAATAACCCCTAAAGTCAACATCTTGGAGACCTCCTCCTTGATGCTGGCCTTCACCTTATCCGACAACCTGTAAATTTTGTTCTTCACAGGGGGACTGTCACCTGTGTGAATGTCATGAACACAGAGATGGGTCAGTCCAGGAGTAAGGGAGAACAGGGGGGAGAACTGCTCTAACAGCTCATAGTAGTCTCCTCTCTGGGTTAGAGTCAGGGAGTCACAGAGAATGACACCCCCCACTGACCCATCCCCTTCTTTGACAGAGAGGAGGTCCGGGAGAGGTTCACTCTCCTCTTCCATGCCCTCATCTGTGACCAGGAGAATACTGACCTCAGACCTCTCAAAGTGAGGTTTGAGCCGGTTGTGATGGAGGACCCTTAGGGGGTTCCTAGGGGTCTTGAGGTCCACTAGGTAAGTGGCCTCCCCTTTATGCTCCTTGATCTCAAAGGGGCCAGTCCAGCGGTCCTGGAGAGCCCTGGGCTCTACTGGCTCCATCACCCAAACTTTGTCACCGGGTGAGAACTCAACCAGAGTGGTCTTCCGGTCATACCACTCCTTCATCACCTCTTGATTGGCCTTGAGGTTACTCTGGGCCTGCTTCCAGAAGTTTTGTTGCGGAGGGCCAGCATGTAGCTGACCACATCCTGGGGAGTTGACTTGGGAGCTTTCTCCCAGCCCTCCTTCACAATGCTTAGGGGTCCCCTGACAGGGTGACCATAGAGAAACTGAAAGGGGCTGAACCCCACCCCTTTCTGGGGCACCTCTCTGTAAGCAAACAACAGGCAGGGTTAGAGGACGTCCCACTTACACCTCGTTGCCTCAGTCAGGCCACTAATCATGCCTTTCAGGGTCCTGTTGAATCTCTCAACAAGCCCGTTGGATTGAGGATGGTAAGGGGTGGTAAACCGGTAAGTCACCCCACACTCATCCCACATGGACATCATGTATGCAGACATGAAGTTTGTGCCCTCCTTAGGGAATCCCACCAGGGTAAATATTCCCAACAGGGCTCTGATTACCACCGGTGCAGTCACTGTTCTCAGAGGGATTGCCTCTGGATAGCGGATGGCATGGTACACCAAAACCAGGATAAACCTGTTGCCCAAAGTAGTTTTGGGGTCCAAGGGACCAACAATGTTGATGCTCACCCTTTCAAAGGGGGTGCCAATGACTGGGAGCAGGAGCAGGGGAGCCTTAAGCCGTTTCCCTGTCTTCCCACTAGACTGGCAGGTGGGGAAAGCTCTGCAGAAGTTATCTGAGGCTGTCCTCATTCTGGGCCAATGGAAGTAGGTGTCAAGCCTGTTAAAGGTCTTGTCGTGGCCCAGGTGTCCGACAGGGGGATGTCTTGAGCCAGACCCAGTAGGAAGTTCCGGTAACACTGGGGGATCACCAGCACATGGGCTGCCCCAGGACCTGGAACCTTACGCTCACTGTAAAGGAGATCATTCTCCCAGTAAATATGGTGAGTGCCAGAGGCGTCACCTGCTGCTTGGGCTGTGGCTTGTTGCCTCAGACCCTCAAGGGCGGGGCATTCCTTCTGCGCCTTGCAGAATTCCACTCTGGTTGCCCCCCCTCTACTTGCCAGCCAGCAAGTTCAGGTAGGTTACCCAGGTCAGCTATGTCCTCCCCAGTATGCTCAGGGGCCTCCTCCTCCTCAGGGGCCTCATCCACCACTGTGGGAACACTTGAGCCGGGTTTCCCGCGCCTCTTGCCCTTCCTCTTTGCAGCTGTCTGGGCCATTTTTCCAGGCTCCAGACGCCCTTGACTCCCTTCCGGGGCAGCCATGGACCGTGTGGTCATGCAGACCCACTCAGGTAACCCTAACATCTCCAGGTGAGATTTGAGCTCTACTTCTTTCCAAGCAGTATGCTCAAGATCATTTCCTAACAGACAATCTACAGGCATGGCAGGATTCACAGCTACTTTCAGAGTACCAGAGACCCCCCCCCCCACTCAAAGGGAACCAGAGCCACCGGTAGGTGACTTACGATTGTCAGCGACTATGACCTGGTGGAATGTATTAGGGACTATCTGCTCTGTTGACACCAGCTTACTCTTGATAGTAGTCATACTGGCTCCTGTGTCACGCAGAGCCTCCACCTTTTGCCCATCAATGGTGACCCACTGCCTGTACTTGGAAGTATTTTGGGGCATGTGGGCTTTGGGCACCATTTCTCTTTCTCCCAGGGATACTAGGGAAATCTCTACTTGCTCCCCAAAGCTATCTGGGTCCATCTCCCCCCGAGCGCTACACTAGTCAACCCAGGTGTCTGTCCAGTAGTGGACGGTGCCCTCTTGGAGCACTGGGGGTCGCCTTTATAGTGACCACACTGGTAGCACTCTAAGCATTTGGGGTTGGATCTCCCTGATTTATCAATAAGTCCCTGGCTTTTTCCCAAATCTGGAAAAGGAATAGTTGCCACCCCCTCCCTGGGAATTCTTTTGGTGGCCTTTGGAGAGTTCCTTATCTGTAAGTTTATCTCCCCCCTCTTTCTTCTGTTGGGAACCCTGACCACCTTTTTAGGAATCTTTAGAAATCCAGCCAGTCGAAGTTTTTGCCAATTCCCTTATTCCTAAGGTGGCAGCACTTGCAGATGATTTATCATCACAAAATTGTTGAAGCGCCTGTAAAACAGTGAGATGTTCTTTTATGTCAAATGGTGTTTCTGCTGCCACCATACCAGGGGCATCAAGATCTGGGACATACATAGGTATCCCAAAGAGAACCCCATAGGGAGAGCGTCCCCCCAAGGTCCGTCTTGGCAGATTATTCAGTGCTCTCTGGACTCCATATAGGTGGTGCAACCAACTGCGGCCTCAACCTAGTACTCGAGCTGTTAAGGACTGCTTTAGATCACAATTCCACCTCTCCACGACCGAATTTCCCTCAGGATGGTATGGTGAGGAGTAATGGAGTTCAACACCCATCGTCCCCATGGTGTCCCTGAATGCCTTAGAGGCAAAGGCAGGACCCTGGTCCGAATGGAATGTTGCAACCGCATATGTACCGATAAAGATCAGCAAATCTTTTATAACAGTCCGGGCGTCAGCCGACCGCTGTGGCCATAACCACAGGAATCTAGAACAGGAATCCACAGCCACTAAAATGTATTTGTATGCACCATCAGGCTGTAAGGGACCACAATGGTGTAGGTACACACACTGAAGTGGCTTGTCTGACGGTAAGAGGGATGTCTGCGCAGGGCGTTTGATATTAGAGCCCTTAATCTGCTGGCAAATGTCACAGCAAAGGACATACTGCTCAGTTAGTCTGCATAGACCAGGCCACCAGTATCGTTGCTGTAGAATTGTTATTGCGGCCTGTATACCAGCATGTGCAGAAGCGACACCCTCATGTGCGGCTGTAATCAGCTCTAATCTCTGGTCTTCATTGGGGATCACTCAATCATCAACCCCAGGAATCGTTGTATAAGCAACATTCTGTGCACTGATATGGTAAGTATAGTTTGTAGGGTATCCTTTCGGAAGGGTCTTGCCTGCAGCCGAAGCTTTAACGACAATCAGTATTTCATTATCCAATCTCGTCCGAGAACGAGTCACTGCAGCCACAGAAGCTGTAGCTACTGATGCTTTGGCCGCCTCATCAGCCAACGTATTACCGGCAACGTGTATTCCTACACGTTGGTGTCCCAATGTATGAACTACATGGACACATGGTAGCTTATCCTTTAGATAAGCCACCCTTCCCCACAATATTCTGTGTTTAATGGTGTTCCCTTTAGAATCCCTAAACCCGTTCAGCTTCCAATGATTTAGATATTCATTGTATGACTGGACGCAGAAATATGAATCACAGACTATCAAAGTCTGGCTTCCTGTCTCAGTATGTTCGAGCGCTAGAATAAGAGCTTTAAGCTCAGCCAACTGGGCTTTGCAGTCCCCTAAGGTCTGTGTGTAGGTATTGCAAGGGTGGAAAACTCCATCTTCCATCACTCCGCACACGGTTGCGCAAGCTGCCGAGTATTGATGTTCAGTACCTACAGCTGGTTGTGCTGATCCATCAGTATAAATGATAGTATTATAACTGTCTAGTAGCAAGATATTTAGAGGAGTGGGGTACTCCTGTAAATACTGGAGAAATTCTTGTGTTTGAAGTCTTGGATCGAATACATAATCAACATCAGTGGCGGTCAGAGACATTGCCCATTGAATCCAGCGTGAATGTAATGCCTTAGCGTTCGGAACGCTCGCTTTAGTGACAGCCTCTAGGGCCGGCACCGGGGAGTCAACAATATTGCGTTTCCCCTGGGAAAGTGGCCTTTCTTTTATGACGGCCATCTGAACTGCTGTCAGAATCTTTTCTGTAGGTGTAAAACGTTGCTCAGCATTTGAATATAAATGTGATTTATATGCTATCGGCACTGTGTCATCCTCATTAAAGGTGACATAAGTAAATCCAAGGGCACCAGCAATTATTCTGATGACCAAATTTGTTTTATTGTCACATGTGTGTAAGTGTTTAGCTTCTAACATGTCCCATTGCATGTCCCTCAGGATGTGTGTGTGTTCAATCGTCCATCGTCTGCTAGAAGAATTGGGCTGAATTAAGTCATAAAGTGGCTTGATGCGTTCTGCATAATCTGGAATGTATGTTCTGCCAAAATTGAAGAAACCCTGTAATGACTGTAATTTCTTAAGTGTGTTTGGAGGCTGTAGTTGAGCACACTTTTCTAGAAAGTGCGGGGCCAGGCTCTTCCCTTCGTTTGATAGCTCATATCATAGGAACAATACACTAAGAAAGGCTATCTTGCTTTTCTTAAAATTAAATTTATAACCGAGGTCTGCAAATCCCAAAATGATCCGATCGACCCTCGCAAAATGAATGTCGAGGGCGGCGTCTGTGAGATATATGTCATCCACATAGGACAATGCCTCGGAATCAATCTCATGCAATATTGATGTTACACAGGCTGAAAACAGGCCTGGGCTATTTTTTATAGCCTTGAGGTAAACGACAAAAGCGTTCCGAGAGCCAAATGAAAATGCACTTAGGTCCCTACTTTCATGTGCTAAATTCTGGCAGAAAAATCCATTAGATATATCAAATGTAGTTTTATATTTTTTACGCACTATATTATCAGTGCTGTGCTGTGTGAATTTTGTATAGCATATGTGCACGTATGACTATTTAAGTGCCCATAATCAACTACTATTCTATATGAATGATCTGGCTTTGCAACAGGGAATAATGGATTATTCATGGCAGACGTACAGGGCTCAATTACTCCCTGGTACTCAAGTTGTGATAGGATCTCCTTTACCGGAGCTTTCGCTTCATGTTTAACAGGGTATTGTGCCTGCGGTTGGGGTGTAGACCTAACGGGAATAATATGACAAGGAGACTCCTTGTCCCAACCTACATGATTGCGTTATAGTGCAGGTGCCTGCGCTAAAGCCCATTCAGCCGCATAGGCTTCTTTTGCTGCTTCCGGAACAAGATCGGAGAAAGAAGGCAAAATGACATCTTCCCCATGCGGGAGCTTGCGGACGTGTTCAGGTGGCCAGTCTCTCTCAGCCAATAGGATCTCACTAGTAAGTTCATCCCAAAATATTACACTAATAGTGCGTTTCACGTCTCCCTCTATCTGAATGGTTAAATCAAAAACCCTATCGGGGGAAGAACGCGGCCATCCGCTGTTTTAACCGCGATGTAATCGCTAGTTGCTGTCGCATCCAGATGATCTTTCAGACTCTGGCGACATATCGTGACCTCTGCCGCGCTGTCTAACGGAGTCACTGCCCACCTCTTGTTCCTCAACAGCGTTCTCAATACTACTGGCATTTTTAAATGTCAGTGCTGCCACCTTCTTCTTTTTAAACTGTGGCTTTTGCTGAGGAGTCTTTTCTTCTTTTTTAATGGTAGACTGTGGTGAGTCTTTCTTTTCTTTCATGTATTCCGACGTCGATCTTGACGGCTCCCTCTCTCTCTACGTCTATCCGGTGCGTCCTTAAAGGGACAAGAGGGACGTGAATCAGTATATCTGTCTGGAGTTCTAATGTGCTCCCTATTTCTGAGATTATACCTACTTTCGGAGTTCTCCGGATGTGGAGAATCAGCTCTCTTATTTCTTCTTTCTTTGAAATCTTTTTGTTTGTCCCAGTGCTTCTTAGAGCCCTCTTGTGCCTGCTTCGTACACTCCTTATTGGCGGTACTTTGTAACTCCAATTTTTTAGGTTCGGCTCCCAAACTATCCCGTCCTATACTAGTATAGGTATCGGAAATTATTTTCGGCAGCTGTCTCTCCTGTTCCTGGTTTGGAGTTTCCCAGAGACGCTGGCGAATTGCCAGTGCTACTGCTTCCCCTTTAATATTACTCAGTATTATTGAGGATACGGCGTCAAAGTTGCGCATTAATTTCATCCCCAGATCCAGGGCTGGTGCAGCCCCATGTTCATTTTGTATTTGTTTTAACACTTCCGGTAAATTGGCAAGTGTTGGGGTACCATGTGTGGTAGTATAAATGGCAGCGAAGATTGTACCCCATGTGGCACAGTCATCCACCGAGGGAACCATCCGAAACGGCAAGCACATAGTGAGCAATCTATGTTTTTCCTGTGGTCCTGTATGGGGAAACACAGCTTCCAGCTGATTAGTTTTCTGGGCTATCCAGAACGGTATTTTTTCCCGTTCCGTGGGCACTTTACCCATAATAGTATGCACTGTTTGTGGATTAATCCCAGTAGCCAATTGAGAACCACCAGCTACTGGCGGTGCTGGACGTGCTGGTGTTGTGTTCAATGTTCGCATTCAGAACTGAACCAATCGTCTGTATAATGCCACTAATACATTATATAAAACTCGTAAATCTGCTATCGGCATATTCTGTATGCCTGGGTGAGATGTATATGTGGCAAACATAGGCCAGGTAGGTCCCTCATTACTTAAAGGACCTAACCTCACTCTTCGTAGTACATGTGGTAGGGCGCCTTAAAACCAGTTCTGATGCTCTTGATATGTGAGCGATATTTCATGATACTGGTATGCTTCGTACCGTACAGGTACGTTCACAACTTCATATGTGTGAAATGTGGGCGTTCTTTGGTCAACCTCAGGAGAGGTGAACCAACAGTAAAACGTTTCTGTTTGGTATGCTTCAGTTGCTTCTATTATCAGAGTAACATCCCCGCCCTCGTCTGTAAGGCCATGCGCTAATAAATGTTGCGTTAGTGCATGTCTAGCATTTGCAGGAATGTCTATGGTATTAGCCATAGTTGCTTAGAGAAAACGGAACACCAGATAGGGGAAGTCTTTTCCTTTTTTTGAGTTCGAGCTCGAACAACCTACAGCTTAATTAAGTGTTACCTGTTCAGCTGAGGAGGAATCTCCCAAAGACCATGGACGTCTCCATATAACAGTACTTAGGGTACCAGTTGTCTGTGAGACAGTGATAGTCAGGGTATCCGTAAATTAGTGCCTAAACACCATCGTTGGTGGCGCCATGTCATAGTTTGGACTCTTGCTCTGAGCAAGATTGCAGGTTTAAGGATGACAGCACTTTTGTTTGTAAGCGACTACGTCTTTCCTACAACAAGTCGCAACTGTTATCCCAACCTTACCGGCTCACTAGCAGCACCTCACCAGAAACACAATAGTAAAAGGTGATTTATGGCAGCCGTTTACGCATGGACTCAAAATAAGACATCTCAGGGAGTATTGTGGTTAAACGGAGATTACCCTTTTCTCACCGATATATTATGTCTCATACAAACACAGGCAATGACACAGATGCAGTAAAGTTATAATAGTTTTTTATTTAAAATAACTGCAATTTGCGATAAGTTGCATGGACTGCAATGATTAGGATAATGAATATAGCAAGTAACAGCATTGTGAAGACCAGAGTCATTGTTACGAAGACCCCCACCATTTTGCAATATATAGAAAAGATATATTAGATGTAATATGCCCTAATACCCTAATAAAGAAGGCCTAACCTCCTACCTAAAGGAGAGCTGGGTTTGTTAAACCTAATCTGCCAATGCCGTGTCCATGAGAGGAGCCCCCAACCCTCGTTACCTTGGAATGAGGTCTCTATCTCAGACTCCGCAAGGACACGAAGACTGGGTCAGCGCCAAGACGACTGCAGTATTGGTATCAGCGATGGTGGCGATGCCCTCTGGTCAGAATCCCTCTGATTATCTGTCTAAAGTGTGATGTATTTATACAGATCTACAAGGTCCCCGGACGTAGGTGTATTCCTAAACAATAGATAACAGGCATGCTTGGGACAGCAAATAATATCAACAATCCCTCGAAAGTATAGAGAGGGAAAATCTACTGTTTGTTTGTCTTTGGTGCTTGATCTTGACGCCTTGGCACGGTGACACTGATAATGTAACTCATAACAAGTGGCCTAACTATATACAAGGCAGCCATCTTAGAAGAAATAAATAATTAAATGGGCTAAGATAGAGCAAGCTAAGTAGGTTAAAAGTCACTAGGTGACGGGGTACGAGTCTACAAGCCAGAGGCTAAGCTAACTCCTGCTATCCCATTAAAACGAACTAGGATTCACTACAGTAGAAGCATTTTAGCACTGGTTAGCAGTGGTAAAGTGTACAGAGTCCTAAAGCCAGCAAACACAAGGTCAGAAAAGTAGAGGGGGTAGGCAAAACATTGCGGGCAAGACCACCCTAGGGCTGTGAGTTCTAATACATTTATTAAACCCTAAGTTAGAATGCAACATTTATATTGTCCGGTTTACACTTAAGTAGCACAGACTGATATGAAAGGGCTCACAGGTCTAAAGAAACAACAAACTACTGTGAGAAATAATGTTCTAATTTCTTGCATAGTTGGGTTTACTTTTTTTTGGAAGAGCAAATTCCTGCCCATGTTTTGTGACCATATCACCTTGTCTCTCTCTGACATACTGATGGACCCTTGTATTCTGTCTTATGCTGTTATTAGTGTGTGACGTGATACTTTGTTTAATTTTTATGAATGAGGATTTGATGAGCTATCGGCTTTCACACCTAACCGCAGACACTTAGAACATATAATCATTGGTTTAATTCCATTGGAATGATTAGAATGAGAGTGGATGAGTGGACCTGTGGCATGTCCCAGAGAGCATTTGATAAAGAATCCATCCAGCTTAGTAGCCAAGGGCAAGCAGTGTTCTTTGTAGAGGATTGAGCACTAAGGTTGTTAGCCTCAACCCAGCCAACAGCAACTTCTGTGTGTATGTGTATGGTGGGAGGGGAGTTGCCTCACTCTTGGGTGAGTGCACTCACACTTGTAAGGCGCAAGCAATGTATAATAAAAGACAAACTTGGGACAAGGCAATGTCAATGAAAGTTTCAATGTCGCCACAAACGGAAATACCAGAAAATGACTTACAAAAAGCAATGCATACAATACCATACTATCTTTTCCCAATTTGTAGCTCAAGGAAGCAGGTTGGTAGGTGCTGTGGAACCTCCAAGCATCAGACCACTTTGGGGTAAAAATACACCTGGAAATGTTTGTGGCTTATTCTGTTCTGTCTTTTTATTATGAGCTCAGTTTCAGCATTAGTGGAAACTGTTTCCTGCTGAAAGTGTCTGTCCTTTCCATTTAACCTGTAAGTATTATTTTGACACATTTTATTTTGCCTTGTTTTACTTGATTGCAGTTAAACAGGTTTATTAGCTCAGATGGATAGTAGTTCACCACTCGCAGTCATGCAGTTATGCTTGTTAGGTTCAGTAAAGGTTTCAGTAATTTAAACCTGAGCTCAACCCATGGTAGCTAAAGCACAAAGGAGATAGGCTTAACTTAAGAAAATGTGTAAATAATTTACTAGTACTATACAGTCAAAAAGTGAAAAACACAACACAATAAAAATCTTACTCTAATTTATAAAATTACAAACAAAATGAGATAACAATTTTTGAAATTTTGAAGAAAAATATCACAAAAATGTATTACGAGCCAACTGTGGTCATCTGGTTTTGATGGACCAGTACTTAGGCACAATTTAAGGCCAACTGTGATGGAGTGCAGGTCTACAACAAAACCAGGATTGACCAGGTCGAAGGTTTTATCTTAGGATTTAAGGTCAAATTTAGAGTTTGGCAGATTGCATTACTCCGTCACAAACATGACGGGTATCCTGCGTGCTGTTTTATGATTCCATTATATCCTATGGACATCATAATATGATGGACGGGATATCCATAACCTGACCACCAAACTCTAAATCAGGCCTTAGTTCCTAAAATGTAAGTAAAAAATCCTCCTCAGAGGGGCAAGGAGGAAGGTTGTGGGTAGAAGGTGGGATAGCCGTCGAACAAGGTACAGTGAAACCTTTGAATGGAAAACTCTGGGCAGGAGAAATTCACAATTCAGGTCCAACAAAGGTCCCTCTCTGGCCGAATCCTTTTGGTGCCTTTGCCTAATAAATATTTCTACATTCAAACTTAGGCCCTGATTTATACTTTTTGGCGCAAGCCTGTGTTAGCGCAGGTTTGCATCAAAAAGTTTACCGCTGGCTAGCGCCATTCCTGGATGCCAGCCGGGTGTCATATTTAAGGAATGACGCTAGCCGGCGGTAAGGCCTGGTTAGCGTAAACAAAATGTCGCTAACCGGGTGGGGGAGGCATAGGGGAAACAGGAGGTCTTGCGTCGAAGAATGGTGCTAGTCAGGTTAGACTCAGAAAAATTACAATAACCTGACTAGCATCATTTTTTGATGCACAACCCCCTTGTGGACACGACTCCTGTGTTAGTAAAGTTAGGCACCCTTATGGCACTTTTAAAAAATAAACAGAAAACTTACCTGGATTTACCTGGGATGGGATCGCCCATCCTTAGGTGTCCGACAGGTGTGGGTATGGGTGGGTGGGGGTGTCCCTGGGTGCAGGAAAGTGCACCAGTGGGCTGCTTCCATGGTCTCCGACCATGCAAATGAGCCTACAGGTCTCCTAACGCCTGCCCTGACCCAGGTGTTAAATATTTAAGGCCCTCCTCCTGTGAGTGCTTTTTGCATGGGACGATAAATAAGGCACTAAGGCCTTAGAGTAATTTTTGCCAGGGAACGCCTACCTTGCATCTCATTGGCGCAAGGTATGTTTTTCACAGTAAAAAAATTATGTTGACTCCAATATTTTTATAGGTCTAGTGTCAAAATATAAATATGGAGTTAAGTTTGCACCGGATTTGCGTCAAAACAATTACGCAAATCTGGTGTAAACAAAGTATAAATATGCCCCTTAGTCACATTCTTGGTGCTTGAATTTCTCCAGTGGGGCAAGATTGCAAGCTATAGCCAACCACGATTCTAGGAGGGTGGATACCCTCTCTGTGGGATCCTGCTGAAACAGTTTTTCTGCTGAGGAAAAGCTCTCAGTGGGATTAACCCAAATCTTCCGCCCAGCAACAATGCACCTTTATTCGATTAACCTTGCAGGTTTGTCCTGGTCCCCTGCAAGTCTGAAGGGCCAAAAAATGTCCAAGTCCCAGGTTTCTTAAGATGTCAGAAGGAGAACACTTTGACCCAGTGTTGGAAAATGGGTTATTGGTAGGGCAGGTAGGTACCTACACCTAGCAACAAGCCACTAACCTCCACATAGGTACAGTTAGGTCTCAGTAAATTAATCCCAGCTCAACCCTTGGTAGCTTGGCAACGAGCGTCAAGGCTTAACTTAGGAGACAAAGTGTAAAGCATTCAAATATCACAAAACAGTAATTAAATAAAACACAGGAAACAGTTTAAAAATCCAAAACCAATTTATAAAAATAGTTTATATTTTTATCTTTAAAATGACACAAAAACGATTAAAATCGGTTCAGGGGAACCGGAGATATGAATTTTTAAAGAATTATTACTTTTCTAGCGCTTAGAAACAAAAAGCGCCAATCGGGTCATCTGGTTGCACCTCGACCGGGGCAAAGTCAAACTTTCAGGCCGACCGCGATGGAGCCCTGCTCGGCTACAGGTCGCGGGAGGCCTCGGTTAAAAAGTTACCTTCTGACTTAGTCTTTATTTTGAAGTTTTTCTTCACCGGGACGAACCTGCCAGTTGAATCCGACCTCCTGGAGCCCTTGTCCGGATACGCGATGTGGGTTTCCTCGGTGGAGACTTTTACCTTCGGACTTAGTCGTTTTTTCGAGATGAAAATCCTTCGACCGGGGTAAACCTGGATCTTGATCCGACGTCCATGGTGCCCTTCTCGGATACAATGGCTGGGAGGTCCCGGTCTACTTTTTACGTTCGGACTTAGGTGGTCATTCTGACCCCGGCGGTAAAATGCACTTACCGCCGGTCAGAAGACCGCCATAACACCGCCGCGGCCGCGGAAACCCGCCACGGTCATTCTGACCCGCAGAAGGCAAACATCCGAAAATCCGACAGCCACAACCGACCGCCAGACCAGCGGTCGGCGGAAAGGTGGAGGTGACAAAACCTCCACCGCCACGCCAACAGAAATACGCCCATGCCATTACGACCCACGAATCCACGCGGCGGTCATTCAAACGCGGTATTCCATTGGCGGGACACCCCGCCGCGGTCAGAATACACACAAACGAACAAAACTCAGCCACATTGGACGATTTGAATCCCACACACCTGATACACATACACACACCACTCCCACACACACAATACAATATAAAACACACACCCACATCACCCACAAACCCCTACGCCAAAAAATTCTGAAAGAAGGCCAGAGCGAGACACCAGCATCCACAAACTAGCAGCCACAGCCACTCAACACCATCACCCACACACTATCCATACACAAAACAACACACACCACCACACTCAACACACTTAACTACACATACTCCACCCCACACATCATACACACCACCCCATGGCACCCCAAAGACAACCCCGCATCACAGACGAAGAACTCAGGGTCATGGTGGAGGAAATCGTTCGGGTAGAGCCCCAGCTGTTCGGCACACAGATACAATACACCAGCATTGCCCGGAGGACGGAGCTATGGCAGAGGATTGTCGACAGGGTCAACGCTGTGGGACAGCACCCCAGAAATCGGGAAGACATCAGGAAGCGATGGAACGACCTACGGGGGAAGGTGCGTTCCATGGTATCCAGGCACAACATCGCCGTGCAGAAGACTGGCGGAGGACCCCCACCTCAACCCCCACAATTCACATCATGGGAGGAGGAAGTCTTGAACATCCTGCATCCTGACGGCCTCGCAGGAGTCGGCGGAGGAATGGATACTGGTAAGTTGAAGCTTCACTACTGCTTCCCCCCCACCTGCATGCCAAACCATACCCCAACCCTCACCCCCATCCTCGAACCCCACCCTCACCCCCACCCCCACCACCATCCTCACCCCCACCACCATCCTAACCCCCACCCCCAGCACACCTATTCCCCGCCAATGTCTCACCATCACAACCCACACATCCCAAAACCTAGGCCTGCATGCGTCCACTAAGCATGGACACCCATCACCAAAGCATGCCCAATGCATATACACATCCCCCCCACAAGCCACCCTCACCAAAGCCCCCACACACGAATGCCAGCACTTGGGGACAAGAGAACCCATAGATACACCCATATGCCACACATTGAAACTATAACCATACCTCTATACCCCTGCAGGACCCGACCGTCAACACACCGCGGCGGAGGGGCCAGAATTCTCCACACCCCCCACCCAAGAGGCCGTCAGCGATGACAGCAGCTCTGTCGACCTGGACACCGATGACCAGCCCGGACCATCGGGGACCTCTGGACAGTCGGTTCCCCTCACACAGGCCCAGGCCACTACAGACCCAAACCCCTCTGGGAACACCAGCACAGCTCCCACCCAGCGGGCCCATGCCTCTGTCTCCAGGGCGCGTCAATCTGCGGTGTGTCTACCACTACAGGGCACCCAGGATAACCCACCACCCCAACAACAACAGGGACCTGGGGGCAGTGGTAGTGGGCACACCGGCCAGGGGGCAGAGGCCCAGGGAAACAGGGCAACTCGGAGGGCAGCTGTGCGACGGGGGGGGGACGGGCCCAGGGAACCCACTCTCCACGAGGTCCTCACCACCATCATGGGAGCATACAACCGCTCCCAGGAGACGATGGCGACGGTACTGGCCCGGTTCCAGGAGATCCAGGTACTGCAGGAGGAACACTATTGGGGGTACAGGGAGGACATCAGAGCCCTCAACACCACCCTGGTTACCATGGTAGGGCTGCTGCAGGACCTCGTCAACACCAGGGCGGACACTCAACAACACCCAAGGGCCCCTGCCACTAGCCTGGACCAAGAACAGCCAACCACCTTCGCCGGCGCTAGTGGACAGGAGGCCCCCGCACAGCAGCAGCCCACCAGACCCCCACCTCCTGCAGGAGAAGAACCACCCCGCAAGAGGGCCCTGAGATCTCGCAAGAAGACAGAGTAGGATGTCAAGACCCCCTCCAGCAATGGATACCACCTGATGTCATCCCACTGTCCCACATTGTCACCCTGTCCATCCTTGAACTGCCCATGCTCCATCTCTCCACAGGCCTCTGGACAATGCACCTGTGTGACTGTTACTCTGGACTCTGCCATGGACATTCCTTCACCATAGCCCCCACCCACTTGAAACCACCCATCCCATTTTGAGCACTTAAATAAACACCTATTTTGCACAAAACTATCTGGAGTCTGGCTGTGATTTCAATATATTGTAATTGACATGACAGTGCAAATATGTCCTTGTACATGGTGAAGTCAACAAACAGCTGCCACAAAGCTGTAGTCCATGGGGAAACGAAGCACAGGACTCGTAGTGGGGACCCCAGATCTTAAATAGGGAGGGAAAAGCCACAACTCAGTCATGATACACTGGGGCAAATAGACAGGCAGCAGAGATGCAGGAGAGTAGTTCACATTTACTAAATTATCTTTGAAATGTTACCTGTGTCCTATTGGAAGTACTGTTCATTGATTCTGTCCCTGTTGTCTGTTTCAGCCCCGTCGTCTTCCTCCTCGTCACTCTCCTCAGGTTCCACAGCTGCCACAACACCACCGTCTCGACCATCCTCCTGCAGGAAAGGCACCTGGCGGCGCAAAGCCAGGTTGTGAAGCATGCAGCAGGCCACGATGATGTGACACACCTTCTTAGGTGAGTACATTAGGGATCCACCTGTCATATGCAGGCACCGAAACCTGGCCTTTAGGAGGCCAAAGGTGCGTTCGATCACCCTCCTAGTACGCCCATGGGCCTCATTGTACTGTTCCTCTGCCCTGGTCCGGGGATTCCTTACTGGGGTCAGTAGCCACGACAGGTTGGGGTACCCAGAGTCCCCCACTAGCCATACACAGTGTCTCTGTAGCTGTTCCATCACGTAAGGGATGCTGCTATTCCTTAGGATGTAGGCGTCATGCACTGACCCTGGGAATTTGGCATTTACATGCGAGATGTACTGGTCAGCCAAACACACCACCTGGATGTTCATTGAATGGTAACTTTTTCTGTTCCTGTACACCTGCTCCCTGTCTCTTGGGGGAACCAAAGCCACATGGGTCCCATCAATGGCACCAATGACGTTGGGAATATGTCCAAGGGCGTAGAAATCACCCTTCACTGTAGCCAATTCGCCCACCTCAGGGAAAATGATGTAGCTCCTCACGGATTTCATCAGGGCAGACAACACTCTGGATAACACCTTCGAAAACATGGGCTGAGACATCCCAGAAGCAATTCCCACTGTTGTCTGAAATGACCCACTTGCCAAGAAATGGAGTACTGACATGACCTGCACCAGAGGGGGAATCCCTGTGGGTTGGCGGATGGGGGACATCAGGTCGGGCTCCAGCTGGGCACACAGTTCATGGATAGTGGCACGGTTAAGACGGTAGGTCAGGATAATGTGGCGTTCTTCCATTGTCGACAGGTCCACCAGCGGTCGGTACACGGGAGGATTCATCCGTCTCCTCGCCCAACCCAGCGGACGGTGCCTAGGAAGGACAACATGGAGCACACAGTCAAGCAACCCACAGGTACGTACTCACAGCTAGCACAGTAAACGATTCTCTATGCAGTGAATGGCGTGTCTGAGTGGCTATGCAAGGCCTAGGCCTGTGTGACGCAGTTGAAATTGAGCCATGTGGGCCCTGGAAATGGCGGCTGCCTGACCTGTGAAGTGTGACAATGGGATGTGAGGTCAATGCGCTGGCGTGGCACACCGCGGCGGGCGGCGGGCGAAGACCGCGGCGCGAAGCCGCATTGGTTAACATTGAAGCCTATGGGTTTCAGGAGCCAATGGCGAAGGGCGCCGGCGGTGGCGGGACGCACCGCCGCGGTACGCACCGCCGCGGACGTGACCGCCATTTTCTATCTACTTATCCACTTGCGACTTGAACTTTCACAGGAGAGGACCTATACTGCAAGTGTTGCTGTGACCTCGGTCTGGAAGGGACAATGGCTGCTGCGCCTGGGGAAAGGGCCCCTGCCTTCACTGGAGAGGAGTTGGAGAAACTTGTGGATGGGGTCCTCCCCCAGTATGCGCTACTCTACGGTCCTCCAGACCAACAAGTGAGTTTAATTCAATCTGGATTTGGGGCCACTGGCTGGCTTGGGGGCCTGGCGGGGGGCCTGGCGGGGATGGGGGGCATGTTGGGCTTGGCGGGGGGCATGGCGGGGGGCCTGGCGGGGATGGGGGGCATGTTGGGCCTGGCGGGGGGCATGGCGGGGGGCATGGCGGGGATGGGGGGCATGTTGGGCCTGGCGGGGGGTATGGCGGGGGGCCTGGCGGGGATGGGGGGCGTTGGGCCACTGGCAAGGAAAATGCTGACAAACTTGAACGTGGTATTTCTCCCTCCCTGTACGTGTCACATAGGTCCGCGCCCATGAGAAGATCGGGATTTGGCATGCCATCGCCAAGGAAGTCCGGACCCTGGGGGTCCACCATCGACGGGGCACCCACTGCCGCAAGAGGTGGGAGGACATCCGCCGCGGGACCAAGAAGACCGCCGAGTCTCTGCTGGGGATGGCCTCCCAACGTAGGCGGGGTGCCTGCCGTCAACTGAGCCCCCTGATGTTCCGGATCCTGGCGGTGGCCTACCCTGATTTGGATGGGCGCGTGAGGGCAGCACAGCAGACACAAGGGGGTGAGTACAAGCATTATCTACTCTGTTGTCGCGCAGTGGAGGTGTCTGGGTGGGGGAGGAGGGCTGGGGGTCCCCCTAGGCCAGGGCGATATCTGTAGGCTGGGCACCTCCGTAAGCCCCTGTGTCCCCAGCCACCACCCTCAGTAGTTTGTCAGTACAGCCATCCCTGGGCCGTGTCATCCATGGGTGCAGTTGTCAACTCTAGGCGTGTAGGGCATGTTCCACGGAATGCGTAGCGGACCACAAGTGCGCAACTTAGTGCAGGGGGCATCTGTGTCTGTCATGTCCGCTAACTGTACCGGAGATCCATGTACTCAATATCCCTTTATTTCTCTCTCCCCCCCCCCTTTTTGTTTGTCTTTCTGTGCTTGTGTGCATCAGCATCATCAGGCGGAGGAGAAGTGGCATCGGGGCAGGAGGGAGCTGCATCTCACATGGCCCAGGAGGGCCATGCCACAGAGTCAGACTGGACCAGTGAGACGGAGGGCGAGGGGAGCTCCACGACGGGGACGACTGGACCCTGCAGCGACATGGACACGTCCTCGGAAGGGGGCTCCCTTGCAGGGGTGGCACCATCCGTGCCCCCCGCCATTACAGGTACAGCCGCCACCCAGCGCACCATCTCCGCCCTCCCAGCAGCCCCTCAGCGTTCGCCCCGTGCCCGCTCTGCCAGGAAGCCGGGCATCTCCTTCGCCCCAGGCACCTCAGGCCCTGCCCCTGTTACCCCCGCTGCCCTCAGTGAGGAGGTCATTGACCTCCTCCGAACGCTCATTGTTGGGCAGACTACCCTTTTGAATGCCATCCAGGGGGTGGAGAGGGAGGTTCATCGCAGCAATGCGTACCTGGAGGGCATTCATTCGGGTCAGGCTGCCCATCAGCGATCGTTCCAGGCTCTGGCCTCAGCACTGACGGCAGCCATTGTCCCTGTCTCCTGCCTCCCTCTACTAACTCCCTCCTCCCAGTCTCCTGTTCCTCTGCCTGTCCCACCCACACCATCAGACCAGCCTGCACACAACTCAACACCCAAGAGAAGCTCATCCAAACATAAGCACCACAGATCACGCAGACATTCACACACGCAACATTCCGATGCAGACATGCCAACAGTCACTACCACCTCTGTGACCCCCACCTCCTCGTCTCCCTCCTCCCTCCCTGTGACGTCTACACTCACACCTCCATTCACCTCACCATCAGCCAGTGTTTCCATCACCAGCACACCCTCCACTCCAGTCCGCACACGTGCAGTCACCACCCCCACTGCCATTTACACGTCCCCTGTGTCCTCTCCCACTGTGTCTGTCACCCCCTCTTCCACACCACACAAACGCAGCCACCCACCCACCCAACAGCCATCCACCTCACGACAGCCTATCCCTCCTGCACCTGCACCCAAAGACAGCAAACGTGACTCACCTACAACCACATCCTCTCCCTCCACTCCCATTCCCACTGTACCTACCACTCTCCATTGTCCCAAGAAACTCTTCCTCGCCACTACTAACTTCTTTCCTGACCCTGAGCCCCCCCCTCCTTCTCGTCGGGGTAAGAAGAGCACCTCAGCCACCACCAGCCCTGCAGCCCCCTTGACAAGGGTGCAGGGGTATTGGAGCCCGCCAGCCCGCATGTCTGGATCTTCGCCCAGCAGCAAGGGGACAGCCAGCCCACCCCCTGGGAAGAGGAGCAGAAGGCGGAAGGGGCGCCGCAGGAGCCCGCCTTCTACTTCCCCCCCGGACACCACCCAGAGACAGTCACGAGCCACAGCTCCAAAGGGAGGAAAGGGCCACAGGCCCACGACTAAGGAGGGCAAGGGCAGCAAGTCGGAGAGGTCAGGCAGCAGGCCTGCTGCCCAGGAGGAGCCCACAACCCCCATAGCCGCTGCCCCGGGAGGAACCGGCACAGCTGCCCCGGGAGAGCCCACCACCCCCATAGCCGCTGCCCAGGGAGGACCCAGCCCAGCTGGCCAGGAGGGCCCCACCACCCACAGCCCAGGTGGGCATTGAAGGAGCACCATCCCCGCTGCCCAGGAGGGCACCACCAGGCAATGAGCAGTTGGCCATAGACCGGCCGCCGTCTCCAGAACCGCTGAACTGGGCCCCGCCGTCTCAAGAACCGCTCCGCTGGGCCCCGCCGTCTCAAGAACCGCTGAACTGGGCCCTTCAAGGCAAGGACCGCTGAACTGGGCCCCGCCGTCTCAAGAACCGCTGAACTGGGCCCCGCCGTCTCAAGCACCGCTCCGCTGGGCCCCGCCGTCTCAAGAACCGCTGAACTGGGCCCTTCAAGGCAAGGACCGCTGAACTGGGCCCCGCCGTCTCAAGCACCGCTCCGCTGGGCCCCGCCGTCTCAAGAACCGCTCCGCTGGGCCCCGCCGTCTCAAGAACCGCTGAACTGGGCCCTTCAAGGCAAGAACCGCTGGCCCTTTGGCAGACGTGGCAGGGCAGGATCTATCTCGGGCAGGGCTGCAGGATGTCCTCTGGCCAACTTGCCTCCTCCAGTGGCAGTGGGGTCTGTTATGGACTGTATGGACCGTGGCTTTGCACTCCCCAGGATGGCACGGTGGGCAAGCCACCCACTGTATAGACTGTTTGGACTGTGGCTTTGCACTCCCCAGGATGGCCCAGTGGGCAGGCCACCCACTGTATGGACTGTATGGACTGTCGCTTTGCACTCCCCAGGATGGCCCAGTGGGCAGGCCACCCACTGTATGGACTGTATGGACTGTGGCTTTGCACTCCCCAGGATGGCCCAGTGGGCAGGCCACCCACTGTATGGACTGTATGGACTGTGGCTTTGCACTCCCCAGAATGGCCCAGTGGGCAGGCCACCCACTGTATGGACTGTATGGACTGTGGCTTTGCACTCCCCAGGATGGCCCAGTGGGCAGGCCACCCACTGTATGGACTGTATGGACAGTGGCTTTGCACTCCCCAGGATGGCCCAGTGGGTAGGCCACCCACTGTATGGACTGTGGCTTTGCACTCCCCAGAATGGCCCAGTGGGCAGGCCACCCACTGTATGGCACTCCCCAGAATGGCCCAGTGGGCAGGCCACCCACTGTATGGACTGTATGGACTGTGGCTTTGCACTCCCCAGGATGGCCCAGTGGGCAGGCCACCCACTGTATGGACTGTATGGACAGTGGCTTTGCACTCCCCAGGATGGCCCAGTGGGCAGGCCACCCACTGTATGGACTGTATGGACTGTGGCTTTGCACTCCCCAGAATGGCCCAGTGGGCAGGCCACCCACTGTATGGACTGTGGCTTTGCACTCCCCAGGATGGCCCAGTGGGCAGGCCACCCACTGTATGGACTGTATGGACTGTGGCTTTGCACTCCCCAGGATGGCCCAGTGGGCAGGCCACCCACTGTATGGACTGTTTGGACTGTGGCTTAGCACTCCCCAGGATGGCCCAGTGGTCATGGAGTCCCCTCGTGGATCTGGCGTCGTGTACTCAAGTGGCTGAGGTGCCCCCCCTTCCCTTCCCCCTGAGGTGCCTGTCCTATTTTCTTTCTGATGCCCCTGCAGTGTTCTCTCCGTGGAGTTCTTGTCGTGGGACTGGGCCTTGCCCCTTTGCACAGGACCCCTGTGATCCACGGACAGTGGTTGGACTACATTTAGTAGCTGTGTATATTTTGTACATAGTTTATTTATTTATTGGGATTACTGGTGTACATATTTCAATATATCTGCCCGTTTATGATCTCTTCTTTTGGTCTTTGCATTATTTCGGAGGGGGGGGGTTTGTGGGTTGTGACAGTGATCTGTGGGAATGCATTGATGTGTGTGTTGTAGTGGGTGTGGGTGGGTGGGTGTGTGCCGGGCCCTTCAAGGCAAGGACCGCTGAACTGGGCCCCGCCGTCTCAAGAACCGCTGAACTGGGCCCCGCCGTCTCAAGCACCGCTCCGCTGGGCCCCGCCGTCTCAAGAACCGCTGAACTGGGCCCTTCAAGGCAAGGACCGCTGAACTGGGCCCCGCCGTCTCAAGCACCGCTCCGCTGGGCCCCGCCGTCTCAAGAACCGCTCCGCTGGGCCCCGCCGTCTCAAGAACCGCTGAACTGGGCCCTTCAAGGCAAGAACCGCTGGCCCTTTGGCAGACGTGGCAGGGCAGGATCTATCTCGGGCAGGGCTGCAGGATGTCCTCTGGGCAACTTGCCTCCTCCAGTGGCAGTGGGGTCTGTTATGGACTGTATGGACCGTGGCTTTGCACTCCCCAGGATGGCCCAGTGGGCAGGCCACCCACTGTATGGACTGTTTGGACTGTGGCTTTGCACTCCCCAGGATGGCCCAGTGGGCAGACCACCCACTGTATGGACTGTATGGACTGTGGCTTTGCACTCCCCAGGATGGCCCAGTGGGCAGGCCACCCACTGTATGGACTGTATGGAATGTGGCTTTGCACTCCCCAGGATGGCCCAGTGGGCAGGCCACCCACTGTATGGACTGTGTGGACTGTGGCTTTGCTCTCCCCAGAATGGCCCAGTGGGCAGGCCACCCACTGTATGGACTGTATGGACTGTGGCTTTGCACTCCCCAGGATGGCCCAGTGGGCAGGCCACCCACTGTATGGACTGTATGGACTGTGGCTTTGCACTCCCCAGGATGGCCCAGTGGGCAGGCCACCCACTGTATGGACTGTTTGGACTGTGGCTTAGCACTCCCCAGGATGGCCCAGTGGTCATGGAGTCCCCTCGTGGATCTGGCGTCGTGTACTCAAGTGGCTGAGGTGCCCCCCCTTCCCTTCCCCCTGAGGTGCCTGTCCTATTTTCTTTCTGATGCCCCTGCAGTGTTCTCTCCGTGGAGTTCTTGTCGTGGGACTGGGCCTTGCCCCTTTGCACAGGACCCCTGTGATCCACGGACAGTGGTTGGACTACATTTAGTAGCTGTGTATATTTTGTACATAGTTTATTTATTTATTGGGATTACTGGTGTACATATTTCAATATATCTGCCCGTTTATGATCTCTTCTTTTGGTCTTTGCATTATTTCGGAGGGGGGGGGTTTGTGGGTTGTGACAGTGATCTGTGGGAATGCATTGATGTGTGTGTTGTAGTGGGTGTGGGTGGGTGGGTGTGTGCCGGTAATCTTTTCCCTCCCCTGTGTCGTAGGTGCAGTACTCACCGATGTCTTCCGCGCCGCCGGGCGTGCTCCTGGTATATGAGCAGGTATAGGAGTGCGGGGATGACCTGCAACTCTGGTTCCATACTGCCGGAATCTCGCGTGGAGTGCGTAGAGGTGAGCGTTTTCCCGTTCGTAGTCTGTTTCCGCCGTGTTCTTATCGGCGGTGCTCCCGCCCCGGAAAAGGTGGCGGATTGGTGGGTCGTGATAGGGTGGGCGGTACATTGTCTGCCGCCTGGCTGTTGGCGGGGACCGCCGCGCTGTTTGTTTGTACCGCCGTGGCGGGCGGAGTGTTAATACGGCGGGCTGTGTTGGCTGTTCCCGCCAGGGTCAGAATTGCATATTTTAGACTGCCGGCCTGTTGGCGGCTTGGCCGCCGCTTTATCACCGACCGCCAGGGTCAGAATGAGGGCCTTAGTCTCTTTTTTGGATGTTTTTCTTTACCTGGACGAACCACGAAGTCAGGCCCGGTCGCGGTTGAGGCAAGCCGGCTAGAATTTCCGCGGCGGGTCGGTCCCTCTCTGGAGCTTTTTTCCAAAAAATTCTCAAATCTTTTCCAAACTTCTGGGGCTTCACCCAGATGTTCTTTTAAGGTTCTTTTGGGGTCCACAGCTCACCCCAAGGGTCCAGAAGTTCTGTGATGGTCCTTGGGGGGTGCGGACTTCAACTCCCAGAATGCACCTGGCGCAAACTCCTTTTTGGCCACTGGACAGTGGTCAGCTGGTCGCTTTCTTCAGGAGTTGGTGCAGGGGACTCTGGTTTAGCAATTTTTCACCTGTAGCAAACAGGGAGTCCCTCCTTGAACCAGTTGAAGCCAGGCAAAGTCCTTCTTGTGGTGAAGCCCAAGTGTGCAGCTGGTGCAGTCCTTCTGAGTGCAGGGTCCAGGTGCAGGCCAGGGGTCCAGCAGGGCAGTCCTTCTTCTTCTTTAGTTCCTTTCTTGTTGAATTCTGGAGGGGATCTGAGGTGTGGGTGCAGGTCTGCCAGTTTTATCCTTGCTCCTGGGTGAAAAGCAGGGGGGTCCTAGTTCTCCAATCAGGGACAGGGTCGTCCCCCTGTGATGACCACTTCCTGGGAAGTGTGGCAAAAATCCATCCCAGAAGGCAACAGTCTCTAAAAATTCAACATGGATGAATCTGATTTTTGGAGGTTACATCTGGCTGAGCCCACCCACTGGTGTGGCTAAAAATCATAAACACACCCCTCTCCTGCCCTCTCCTAATCTAATCAAGGGGGCACCTAATTGTCTGGGGTTGCAGGATGTGGGGGTATTGCTGGGTGCTTCAAATGTCCTTCTCTGCCTTTGAAGACCAGTTTGGCAGCCCTCCCCCTTCCTGCCTCACCATCTGCTGAGGGGAGATTCTCTCCCCCAAGCACATTCCTTTGTGTGAAGTCTGGCCACTTCACACCTCATCAAGGCAGCCTGGCAGAAGCTGCTGCAGGCTGGCCAATCAGAGCACAGCAGCAAAAACAATGCAGAGCTGAAATTGGCAACTTTTTAGGTAAAGTCTAAACTTTTTACCTGAACTAGTTATATTAAATCCAACAACTGGAAGTTGTAGGATTTATTACAACAATTAATTTGATACCAAATTCTTGGTATGCAACATTTAAGGAGACTTTAAAATTTAAAATAAAGTCTGCCCATTCTAGCCTATGAAGGCCATTTACTTCAATGAGGGAAAAACTAATTTGGCTGTTTTTACCTCCCCAGGGCTTATAAATCTATTTTTATAAAGTCACTGCTTATAGTTACATGGCACCCAGCCCTAGGGGCACATAGGGCACACCTTAGGGGTGACTTATATGTAAAAATAAGGTAGTTTAAGACTTTGGAAGTACCTTTAATTCCAAAGTCGAATTTGCATATAACTTTAATTTAAAAGCAGCCAGCAAGGCAGGCTTGCTTTTAAAATGACACTGGGCACCTCAGCAATGCACCTAGGTGTGCACCACCTATGCTGTGGTCCCTAAACCTACATGCCCTACCATATACTAGGGACTTATAGGTAGGTTAACTTAGCCAATTATAATTAGCCTAATTTGCATATCCATTTTACACAGAGCACAGGCCCTGGGACTGGTTAGCAGTACCCAGGGCACCATCAAAGTCAGGAAAACACCAGCAAAAAGAGGAAAATGGGGGCAAAAAGTTATGGGGCCTCTGCAATCAGCCCTGTTTTCTCACACAACCCCCCCCCCCAGCCCACACGCCCAGGAGACTCAGCCCAACCCTGGGAGAGTCTTCCTGGCTTGTTAGGCGAGGAAGACAGTGAAGAAAACTGGCTGTCCCTTTGCAGGGCCTACTCTGCCTTATATCCTCCTGTCAGGGTCACTCCCTATGGGTAGTGAAGCCATCCCAACAGTAAAAGGACCCAACACAAACTGAAACTTTCCTCTAGGGGGGTCTTCCTCCTTTCTCTCTGCCAACTTGGGTAGTGAGGTGCCCACCTCCCCTACTCCAAACTTTGCTAGGGCAACACCTAGCTTACCCAAAGAGGTCACCCAACACTTGAGCAACCCCACCATGACCAACAGGGTCAGGGGGCCTACTTTGCTATTGGCCCTGGGGTCTGCCTCCCAGGCCAAGTACAGTGCTGCCTGGAAGGCTAGCACCCAGCACAAGCTACTGACAGCTGTCAGTACCCAGAACCACACCCTAAGCTCTCCACTGACAGGTGGCTGAGCTGCTTTAGGGGCATCTTTGGGGTCCTGGCACCCCTCTTGCTGTCTAGAGTGGGGGGCTACCACCTCCTGTGGCAGACACCCTCCTTCCACTCTCTCTTCTGTCAGTGCAGGGGCAACACCTTGCATCTGGACAGCTGCCTGACTACTCAGGACTTCCTTGGGGTCAGGTGAGGCCTCACCAATGCCAACTCTGGGCTCCCCCCCTACTGGGGCAGAAGGCCTTTGGCTCCCTGGAACTCTCTTTAAGAGTGGCCTACCCTTCCTTTTCTTCTTTCCTTTTCTTGGGGACCCCTGTCTCCTAACTGTAGGGACTGACTCCCCAGGACTTTGGGTTGGGGGGGCGCCCTGGGCGACCACCCCATCTGTGACCAGACTCACCTCTGGGAGGTCATTGCCCAGGATACAATCTAGGGGAAGGTCAGCACTGAGTACCACCCTAATCCAGTCAAGGACACCCTCCCTCTCTAGGGGCACTATGGCTACAGGTTTGGAGGTGACCTCCCCTGTGGCTATCCTGACTTTCTTTGTCTTTCCTGGGACATACATGTCTGGGGTCACTAACCGGTCACTCACTATAGTGTGACTGGCACAGGTGTCTCTCAGGCCAGTGGTAGGGATCCCATTCACTTGAATGTGGTGGAAGTGCCTACTCCCACCCTCAGGGATCACCAGCTTACCATCTGGTCCTGTCTCCCAGCACAATGCTAGGAGGACTTCATCATCTGAGGAATCCTCCTCTATGGCTACACTGGACAGCCCAGTGCTAACCACCTTCCTTGGACAGGCTGCATCTCCTCTGAAGTGACCTGTCTGCTGACAGTCAAAGCAAGCCCTACTGTCCAAGAGTTTTTTTAACCCTGGGTCTCCCTGTCTCTGCTTGTCAGAGTGGGAGTGGGATTTACTCTCCTCCTTCTTAGGGTTCTGGGGTACAGAGGGAGTCTCTGTGGTGGGCTTACCACCTCCCTCCTTAGGTTTTTGGGGACCTGTCCCCCCCTTCTTGGAGTTTCCCCCCTGGGACTTGACAACCACCCTGGTTCTCAACCACTCATCAGCTGCCTCCCCTAGCTCTCTAGGGTTGGTCTGCTTAGAGTCCACTAGATGCTGGCGTAACCTTTCTTGGGTACAATTGGTCAAGATGTGCTCTCTCATGATCAGATTGTATAACCCCTCATAAGTATCTACTTTGTTACCAATAATCCAGCCCTCTAGTGCCTTTAGTGAAATGTCCACAAAGTCAACCCAAGACTGGGTACTGACCTTCTGGGTGTCCCTGAACTTAATTCTATATTGCTCTGGGGTCAGACCAAACTTCTTGGCTAAGCACCTCTTCATACTAGGGTATGAATCTGCCTCCTCCCCCCTTAAGGTCAGAAGCCTATCCCTCCCTGAGTTGGGGACCAACTCCCACAAAAGGGAACCCCAGTATTGAGGCCTAACCCTTCTCATTTGGAGTGCCCTCTCAAAGGCCCCCAGCCACTTATCTATGTCATCCCCCTCTACATAAGCAGGAACTACCCCCTTGGGTAATCTGGGGCAAACTCCCCCACCCATGGACACCTCAACCTCTTTATCGCTGCTTCCATCTCTTTTCTCTTTGTATGCCCACTTTTTATTTTCTAGGGCCAGCTTCTCTGCTTCCAAAGCTATGTATGCTAGCTGGGCCTCCAGCTCTCTTTCTCTGATGGATGGGTTCTCTCCTCCTGAAAGGACCCCCTTCCCACCACTAGCTTTGGATCTGCCCCTAGTGACTGTATTTACTGAGGACCGTTCTTCCTCATCCTCACTTGGGCTCAGATGCCTTCCCTCCCCTGAGTGGTTAGAGCTTGCATCCTCCCTTCTTTCTCCCTCCTCTGGAGCTTCTTCTGACTCTACCTCTTGGGCCTCAGCCCATGCTGTCAGGGATGTGATCAGGATTTGCTTCCTGAGATCAGTGGTTGCAGGCAACCCTCTTTCAATACACAACCCCCTAAGCTGGACTACTGTCAGTGTGGGTAGGCTAGCCAGATCAAGCTCCATGGTTCCCTAGTTTTGTGTCAACAAAAACTTTTTGCAAAAATTGGAAACAAGAATTTAGAAAAATTACAAAAATTCAATAATTGAAATTAATCCAAATTAAAAATTAAAAACAATTTTTGCACTAGGACAATTTAAAGGATTTTTAATTTGTTTTACCTAAAACTGTAACGTGATATTGAACACAAGTACAGGATCCCGTCGCTGCTTCCAATTATGTTGGAAAATGGGTTATTGGTAGGGCAGGTAGGTACCTACACCTAGCAACAAGCCACTAACCTCCACATAGGTACAGTTAGGTCTCAGTAAATTAATCCCAGCTCAACCCTTGGTAGCTTGGCAACGAGCGTCAAGGCTTAACTTAGGAGACAAAGTGTAAAGCATTCAAATATCACAAAACAGTAATTAAATAAAACACAGGAAACAGTTTAAAAATCCAAAACCAATTTATAAAAATAGTTTATATTTTTATCTTTAAAATGACACAAAAACGATTAAAATCGGTTCAGGGGAACCGGAGATATGAATTTTTAAAGAATTATTACTTTTCTAGCGCTTAGAAACAAAAAGCGCCAATCGGGTCATCTGGTTGCACCTCGACCGGGGCAAAGTCAAACTTTCAGGCCGACCGCGATGGAGCCCTGCTCGGCTACAGGTCGCGGGAGGCCTCGGTTAAAAAGTTACCTTCTGACTTAGTCTTTATTTTGAAGTTTTTCTTCACCGGGACGAACCTGCCAGTTGAATCCGACCTCCTGGAGCCCTTGTCCGGATACGCGATGTGGGTTTCTTCGGTGGAGACTTTTACCTTCGGACTTAGTCGTTTTTTCGAGATGAAAATCCTTCGACCGGGGTAAACCTGGATCTTGATCCGACGTCCATGGAGCCCTTCTCGGATACGATGGCTGGGAGGTCCCGGTCAACTTTTTACGTTCGGACTTAGTCTCTTTTTTGGATGTTTTTCTTTACCGGGACGAACCACGAAGTCAGGCCGGGTCGCGGTTGAGGCAAGCCGGCTAGAATTTCCGCGGCGGGTCGGTCCCTCTCTGGAGCTTTTTTCCAAAAAATTCTCAAATCTTTTCCAAACTTCTGGGGCTTCACCCAGATGTTCTTTTAAGGTTCTTTTGGGGTCCACAGCTCACCCCAAGGGTCCAGAAGTTCTGTGATAGTCCTTGGGGGGTGCGGACTTCAACTCCCAGAATGCACCTGGCGCAAACTCCTTTTTGGCCACTGGACAGTGGTCAGCTGGTCGCTTTCTTCAGGAGTTGGTGCAGGGGACTCTGGTTTAGCAATTTTTCACCTGTAGCAAACAGGGAGTCCCTTCTTGAACCAGTTGAAGCCAGGCAAAGTCCTTCTTGTGGTGAAGCCCAAGTGTGCAGCTGGTGCAGTCCTTCTGAGTGCAGGGTCCAGGTGCAGGCCAGGGGTCCAGCAGGGCAGTCCTTCTTCTTCTTTACTTCCTTTCTTGTTGAATTCTGGAGGGGATCTGAGGTGTGGGTGCAGGTCTGCCAGTTTTATCCTTGCTCCTGGGTGAAAAGCAGGGGGGTCCTAGTTCTCCAATCAGGGACAGGGTCGGCCCCCTGTGATGACCACTTCCTGGGAAGTGTGGCAAAAATCCATCCCAGAAGGCAACAGTCTCTAAAAATTCAACATGGATGAATCTGATTTTTGGAGGTTACATCTGGCTGAGCCCACCCACTGGTGTGGCTAAAAATCATAAACACACCCCTCTCCTGCCCTCTCCTAATCTAATCAAGGGGGCACCTAATTGTCTGGGGTTGCAGGATGTGGGGGTGTTGCTGGGTGCTTCAAATGTCCTTCTCTGCCTTTGAAGACCAGTTTGGCCGCCCTCCCCCTTCCTGCCTCACCATCTGCTGAGGGGAGATTCTCTCCCCCAAGCACATTCCTTTGTGTGAAGTCTGGCCACTTCACACCTCATCAAGGCAGCCTGGCAGAAGCTGCTGCAGGCTGGCCAATCAGAGCACAGCAGCAAAAACAATGCAGAGCTGAAATTGGCAACTTTTTAGGTAAAGTCTAAACTTTTTACCTGAACTAGTTATATTAAATCCAACAACTGGAAGTTGTAGGATTTATTACAACAATTAATTTGATACCAAATTCTTGGTATGCAACATTTAAGGAGACGTTAAAATTTAAAATAAAGTCTGCCCATTCTAGCCTATGAAGGCCATTTACTTCAATGAGGGAAAAACGAATTTGCCTGTTTTTACCTCACCAGGGCTTATAAATCTATTTTTATAAAGTCCCTGCTTATAGTTACATGGCACCCAGCCCTAGGGGCACATAGGGCACACCTTAGGGGTGACTTATATGTAAAAATAAGGTAGTTTAAGACTTTGGAAGTACCTTTAATTCCAAAGTCGAATTTGCATATAACTTTAATTTAAAAGCAGCCAGCAAGGCAGGCTTGCTTTTAAAATGACACTGGGCACCTCAGCAATGCACCTAGGTGTGCACCACCTATGCTGTGGTCCCTAAACCTACATGCCCTACCATATACTAGGGACTTATAGGTAGGTTAACTTAGCCAATTATAATTAGCCTAATTTGCATATCCATTTTACACAGAGCACAGGCCCTGGGACTGGTTAGCAGTCCCCAGGGCACCATCAAAGTCAGGAAAACACCAGCAAAAAGAGGAAAATGGGGGCAAAAAGTTATGGGGCCTCTGCAATCAGCCCTGTTTTCTCACACCCAGCTAATGGTGCAGGGACCTGAAAAACACCATTTGAGGGTCAAGACTCATTCCAGCTGAAGCCACCCACAGTGTCCAGGGCGGGTCCAGTTGCAACTGACCATCTGGGCTCTTCAGGAAAATGACTTCTAACAGCTTGATGTGCCCCTGTACCTTATCAGGAGGTCAGTCCTGATCCATGGAGTTCCTTTCTTTGTCCTGGTCTCCTCACGGGTCTGAACAGCAGATGCAGTGCTTCTTCTGCTTTTCATAGGTCCAGTAGGTTTTCTGAGGAGGGAGTTCTCAGTGGTGCCATATTTATCCCTGGCACTAGCCCGTTGTTGGGATGACACCTGTCTCTTATCTAACCAATAGGGAAAAAGTTCCCTGGGGTCACTATACCCACATTTGAAACAGTTTCTGTGTAAGCTACTGGAAACAATCCCACGGTGTCTCTCACTACCTAAAACCAAGATACAAGAACCTTTCTTCTCTTGTGAAGAGTTCCTGTCCCACCTCTGAGGTGTGGCCGTGCAAAGGATCGACCCCTCCTTTGTGGTCACTCCAAACCAATTCTGTGGACAGCTTCCCTGTCACTGAGGTTTGTACTTGCCAGGCGAGGTGGACAAAAGGGGTCTCAGCCCAGGTATCAGCCAACATATGCCTGTGACAGGGTCAGCTTCTTTGAAGGTCCTGGGCACAGACCGAACATTGTTTGTACCAGAGATACAAAATACTTCCTTCTCCCAAGTCCTTTGTCTCAGATCTGGGTGCAAGTACACACATTATCAAGTGGCCTGTTCAGCTCCTGGGTGACAGTTGGAAATTCATGCAAATGGGCTTTTAGACGCTTTACGCCACAGAAAGGTAACTTCTAAAAGTATCCTGCCAAAAATGTTTGTTACAAATCAGACTTTGCCAGGGATTTGGGCTTGTAATAAATATTTTAAAAAATCCAAGAATTAGCTTTGTAGGGTTTGTACATGGGGAGATAAC
Organism: Pleurodeles waltl; assembly: GCF_031143425.1. Taxonomy (NCBI): domain Eukaryota; kingdom Metazoa; phylum Chordata; class Amphibia; order Caudata; family Salamandridae; genus Pleurodeles; species Pleurodeles waltl. The sequence continues at coordinate 1,601,340 of NC_090437.1, read as the reverse complement.
CTTATTAAAAATAATGTTATATCCCAATGCCTTCCCGTTGAACAGCTAACCATGCAGAGATTAAAATCACTTTTGGGCCTTGAAACTCTAATGACACATTTAACATACAACTTTATATATACCCCTTTTAAATACCCTGCACACTACCTTTTGGACTGTAAGACCTACTTAGTGTGTCTTTGTTCTGTAAAAGGAGAATTTAGTCCTGTCAAATGGGATTATTTTGCCAGGTTGAATTTGCAGTTTTCAAATTGCACCAACAGGATACATATTGATAGGCCTGCACTCATGTTTGTACTGTCACTGTAGTTGGTGTTGCAGTAGGTTGCAGTCCACTTATGACATTTAACCTACAGGACCTGGGTACACTTTGTATCATATGCTAATCGCGTCTAGGTGAGTTATAGTGACCAACTAAGATTATGGCCAATTTCAACATGTTTTAGTGGTCGGTCATATGCTCTGGAGCTGGCTAGAGGAATCCCAGTGCACTTAGTGAAAAACACAAGCGCATCATTCCAAACAAGTGAGGTTATCATGCAGAATGATGCATTTTGCTACACAAGTTATTGTCCCTATATGCATTCTCTGCTGATTTACATGAATGACTCTTCTTCATTTTTTGAGGAAACTAATTAATATGTGTTTTGTCTCAATATAATTGGTTTTTACCTAATATTTTTTATTCTTCTAGCTACATTATTATTCAGGTTTTAGATTATTGTACCTAGGCCCATCCTTTAATTTACATTTTTAGTTCAGTCAATACTACTTAAAGGGTAAGTAATGACATGGCTAAGGAGTCTTTGATTTGCCTTTGAAGAGATGATCATGAATAGACAATTGTGATTGCTTACAGATTGCTTTTATAAACGTATTCAGTTATTTAGCTCCTTAACTGCCTTACATATTCATTTTGATCATCCCGAAAACATTACTGAAATGTATTGTTTAGATAGTTGATGCGCTCAGCATGAGTCATCTTCAATTACACAACTTACATTCTGTTTCTTACCATTCTCATCTCTATATTATGTATCAAGCTCTTGTCTATCTATCCAATATAACCTATCAACCAATTTATTTTTACCTGGACTCTGGATATGAATGGTGGCATTCCACTGGGAGCAGTAATTTGAGTTGAAATTTCATCAATCACCATACTGAGTGACACAGATGCCCAGATTTATGAAAAAGTGGCGCATCAGATGTGATGCAGCAAATTTTCTGCGCTCCCCCTACTGGCACGTAACATCATTTTTGCAGGTATTTAACATACAGTGCACCATGGCGGTAGTTAGAATTATAGCCTCAAACCTTTTAACTCTATTGTGGCGCTTCGCTACACTAGCATCAAAGATTTTGACGCTAGTGTAGCAGAGTGCAGGGAGGCCCACTGATTTAAATGGGTGTGTCATTTTAACACCTGCTCTGAGCAGGCATTAAAAATGACAGAAAAAATGGGGCAGGGAAATCATTTAAATTTCCCTGCGCCATTTATTTATGCCTCCTAGCGCTAGAACGCCCCCTTGCATACATTATGCCTGGCACAGGCATAAATTGCCTCAAGGTGTTACAAAGTGGTGTAGTGCATATATTGAGCCACTTTGTAAATATGGCACAGGGGAAATACCACTTTAACGCCACAATTATGTAAAAAGAAAGATGCAAATGTGGCATAGGTGGCACTAGGAGCTTCTTAAATCTGGCCAAGTCTCTTCTAGTCCACTATTCTCTCAACTACAGCCCTCACAATCAATGTTTCCGGCCCCAGAGACTCTGGATCTCGTTTCAAGGGGGGCTGATCAGCATTTAGTGAAACCTCTGCAGGGAAAGGGTCTTAGGGTAGAAGGACAGCGCTGCCCCACACAAACTACTCAATTTGAAGAAGAGACAACTCTCCTCCCAAGAACGTCCCAGTCTCCACTTCTGTGCCCACTGCCCATCATTCAGTTCCAGAGAAGGGGAGCCCTAGGCCCAATGCATAAAGCTGTCCTGATTGACTGCACCACACCTTTCTGCCTAGAAATGGACAAGTCAGATCCTTTGGCTACATAATAAGGGAGGCAAGAACTGATCAGTATACTGTCATGATACATCTTGTAGTCTGTCCTCACCCTGAATCTTTACTGAGATGGGCTTAATGCCTGTTGAATAAAATAGCATAATTTAGCTTTACATTATTTGAGAGATTTGTCACTGCTTGTGCGTTGATCAAGCATTTATACGATTCTGTGATGATATTTAACTGAAGATTCGTTCAGCCAGTTAGTGTGCAGTGACCAGAATGTCATCTGTCCAGTCTTCTTTCACCCTATTTTAATACTAACTTTGAATAAAGTCTACTGAGTTGTGAAATCCCTTATCTTGCTGCAACGGGGCTTCCTCAAGAATTGTTACATAATTCTACAATGATTTGCTCATTTCCTTTCTTTATGGAATTGTTTCATTGTATTTAACTCTCCATCTCTTTTGAATAGATCTTTGTCCTTGACCTGCTCTCATATCACATTGTGAGTGTTAAGAGACATTGATTAGGGCCTCTAACACGACTGACTTTTTTATGGATGAACTATACATTATTTCTTAGTTAAACCACAGTATATGTTACTCACACTGTTTTGTGTCAGGTTCTCCCATTGCTGAGAACCAATTTTATTTGTGTGAAAGAAAAGTGTCTCTTCTCCCATCACTGGTTGTCACTGGAACACCCAAATCAATTAAAAGACTACTCGTTCAAAAGCAGCATGAAGCAAATAGTGGCCACAATATGTATTCTACCAACCTTTTGATCAGTTATTCTCCCGAAAGAAAATGTCTGTAGCAGTGTACTTTCTTATCTGTGATGTCTCCAATGTACCTCCATATGTCAATACGTCACATTTAAGGTTATTGCTTAATTCTATTCAGTATTTTATTTGTAAAAAATATAGTTTTTTTTTTCTTGGCTGTGTTGTCGACTTCCAAGGCTGCTTAGACTTTAGTATACCTTATGTCTTTTTCGTCCATCTCTCTAGAGTACCTTTACTGTTGCACATGTTTTTTCATCCTTTTACATCACTTTCCTCCTCCTTTTTCATCTTTCTTCCTTTTTTCCTTTCTTTCTCTTGCTCTAGTTAAAAGCCTGATTCAAAATGAATAACATTTCCCAGAATTTAGAGTCAGGTCCCACCACCTGCAACCACCTACACACATTAAGCAATAACTGTATCTTACAGAAGCAAAACGAGCCCACCTACTCCCTTTGCAATCTGCTAAAAAACGAATTTACTTATTACTTCATTACACTCATATTGCTGCGTACAGGAAAACACATCCCTAACCCCAAATACTATATTGCTATACCCATGGCATTAGTTGATTGTGGAGAGCAGGATCTCGCCTTCACTCATACAGGATGAAAGCTTTACTTGTGCAATAAGATAACTCGGGCATATTTATACTCTGTTTGCACCGGATTTGCGTCGTTTTTTTTTACGCAAATCCAACGCAAAGCTAACTCCATATTTATACTTTGGCGTTAGACCCGTCTAGAGCCAAAGATCTTGAAGTTTGCGTCATTTTTTAGCGTGGACACCTACCTTGCGTTAATGATATGCAAGGTAGGCGTTCCCTTCTAAAAAATGACTCCAAGGCATGTGCGCCTTATTTAAACTCCCGTGCAAAAATGATGCACGGGAGTGGGCAGGCCTTAAAAAATGACGTCCAGACGCTTTTGCATCATTTTTTAACGCCTGGTCAGGGCAGGCATTAAGGGACCTGTGGGCTCGGAAGGAGCCCAGAGGTGCCCTCCCATGCCCCCAGGGACACCCCCTGCCACCCTTGCCCACCCCAGGAGGATGCCCAAGGATGGAGGGACCCACCCCAGGGAAGTTAAGGTAAGTTCAGGTAAGTATTTTTTTTTTTTTTTGTGGCATGGGGGGCCTGATTTGTGCCCCCCTACATGCCACTATGCCCAATGACCAGGCCCAGGGGACATATGTCCCCTGGGCCTGGCCATTGGGCAAGGGGGCATGACTCCTGTCTGTGCTAAGACAGGAGTCATTTCAATGGGGGTTGGGAGTAAAAAAAAATGGCGCAAATCGGGTTGAGGCCAATATTTTGCCTCAGACCTGACTTGCCCCATTTTTTGACACCCAAGCTCCATTTTCCTCTACGCCGGCGCTGCCTGGTGTGGGTCATTTGTTTTTACGCACACCAGTCAGCTGCGCCGGCTAACGTCATTCAATAAATAAGGCGCCCGCATGGCACTTTGGAATGGCGTTAGCCGGCGTTAAATATTTTGACGCACAACTGCGTTGGCACAGTTGTGCGTCAAAAAGTATAAATATGGCCCCTCGTGTTTTACCTGAAATCTGCTGTCATCATCAATATTCTCCACCACAGACCTAACCCTGTCCATCTGACAGCTGCTCGCTTTTGCGTGCTTGGTGCCTATGGAGGACATGAGAAATTCAACAAAAATAAGTTGTGTATTAAGATTGGGGTATTTGTGCCACCAATCTTGTCTTTCTTAAAGCTACCAACTGAGATTGCTGATTAGTATACATTCACAATAATAGTTGATTGCCAGAAATGATAACACATGCTTTTCAAACCCCACAGCTCCAACTACATCAGAAATCACGACATATAGGATTGTTGTCAGTTATGACCTCTGGCGACTCCTAAATGAAGCAGAGAGATGTGCTGTACTGCTGCAGTATTTGCTGGGCTGGAACCTGCCAGCCACCCTCTCTGAGCCATCTTGAATCTGCAGCTTCCCAGTCTCATTCAAACATCTCGGACAGCTTATCTAAACTCAAAAATAAACGCCTATGGTGACAACAAGACTAATGTTATTATGAATATGGTCAGATTTTGTTTTAGATTAAAAACGCTTTATTAATAATAGCAGGTGCAAACTAGAAAAAAATTATTATAATAATATGTATAGAATTAATTTGCTATATAAGAAAAATCATATATGCAAAGAAAGCCATTTATAACTTTCAAAGGGAGACAGGCGAGGAAACGAAGGAGAAATATGGGAAAGAACAAGAGAAATATATTGTAAGAATACCTTTAGTAAGAGAAATATAGCCCTCACAAAGTGTAGAGCAAAAGCAAGATGACGTACATTCTGTATGAAAAGATAATTCAATGACAATATAGTAATAATGCAACAAAATGTTGTAAAAAAAAAAACGAGAGAGAGGGCTGCTCATGGTGGATGGAAGTTTTCAGACAGAGTATACTGTGGTGGAAGCATGACCGCCATTATTATCAAGAAAGTTAGTCAATGGAAACCACCATTTATCTCTATTCAATAAAGCGGTACATGAAAACATCTAAGCAGTATTCAGTTTATGATGATAACATACTCGATCCCACCAAGCCTTATATGAGATTTTAGAGGAGCATTTCCAATTAATAGCAATTTGTTGAAACGCTAATAACAGATCGAACAATTTGGTCTCAGGAAAAGTGAAAGTAATCTCACTAGCTTCCTAAATAGATCCTAGATTCCTAAAAAGAGATTGACAATACTAAAGGAATCCTGTATACAGCAAAAAAAATGACACTAGAGCTACACTAGCTGTTCTGCTGGTTTTATAAATATGTGACCATATATTATTCCAAAGTGTAATATGCCAGGTAATCCCTAAGGATTACAGATCATGGTGCCTTAGGACAGGAAAGGAGGAGTCCAGTCAGTTCAGAAGTGTGAGGTGTAGAAGATAAAGTATTCTAAGAGAACATCCGAAATCGTATTTATAAGCAACGAAAAGTGAAAACCAAAAGATTGTGGAGATTTAACTATTTGTCTGAAGTGAGGGAAAGAAATAGGAGCACGTTCATCAAATAGTTGGGCTACCCAAAAAAAAACATTTCTTTCCAAGAACTCCAAACATAAGTCTATTGTGAAGTTTAATTAACTTGTTATACCATAAAGGCATGGCTAAGAAGGCAGTCCGGGAAATAGAATCAAGAGGATAGCATGATTGTATAAAATATTTTGAAGAGAAAGGGAGAACCTCCTGTGAGGTAAAAGGGTGAAGAAGGATGTTCTTCATAGCTAGCCATAGAGGAGAGAAAGGAGAAGCAGGATCGGAAATCCAAAGTGAAGCCTAACATAGATCAGATGCCTTGTCGTAAGGACTAAAATCTGAAAAGTTTACAACTCCCTCAAGTAAGTGAAGATAGAGAGTTCCTAGATTTTTTTTATTCTTCCATAAAAAGATAATATGAAATCAATTTTCTTAAAAGTAGTCGTGGGAATGTCCGCAAGCATCATGGAGATGATATACAACAAGGGGCAGATCATCTTTTTAATGGAGTTTAAATGTTGATCACTGTATCAGAAACCAGATATTAACAAGTTTTGTCTAATATATGAGAGGAAAGGTTCAAGGCACAGATTAATAATAGGGACAGAGGACAGCCCTGATGAACACCTCATTGAAGAGAGAAATATGGGAAAACCATCCCATTAACCAGCACTGATGCTTTTGAGGATTGATATGAGTGAAATTAGGACAATTGTCTAGGACCAAAGCCATGCTATATTAAAGATTTCCACATAAAATCCAAATTGATCCTCTCAAATGCTTTTTCTCCATCAATGGTTATAGCTGCAAGAGGATATTTGAGGAGCGGGGCTTTGCGCAGGACATTACAAAATAATCAAGTACATCTGAAGCTAGCCTCCCTTTTGACAAACCTGATCGTTCTTTCCCAATTAGACGTGGAAGGAAGGATTCAAATTGAGTTGCTAAAATTGCTGCAAAGAATTTATAATCAATGTTGATAAGAGAAATGGGTCTGTAATTTTTACAATGAGCAGGATCTTTGCCATCTTTATGTATAAGACAAATTGTAGCTTCTTGAAAAGTGGCTGTGGCTAAACCAGATGTGGTAAAACAAAATGATGCAACTGTAATAAGCAGGGTAAGAGAATATTGGAACAGTTCGACAGTAAAGCCATCAGGACCAGGCCACTTCTCGTTCTTCAGTAAATTAGGGGCTTAAAGAGTCTCAAACAAAGAGATGTTTGTTTTTAAAGAGGTGAAATCCAGATTTTATTGGATAGATTTAGAGGTATGTAGTAAATAAGAGTCAATCTGAGCAGACTGAACAATGGACTCAGCAGTACATAAGGTATTATAGAATTCAACACATTCCTCTAAGATATCTTTATCCTTAATCAGTGGGACACCCTGTAAATTAAACAAATAATCTATTTTAAAATGATATCTCTTTACTTTAAAATAACTAGCTATAAACTTATCAACTTCGTTGCGGCTTCAGTAATAATGAGCACTGCATTTCCGCAAGATAGAAGAAGCCTTGTTATTAAAGAGTTCATTAAATTGGATATCTAGCTTTGAGAAAACTTTGTAGATCACTGTTTTATTTGGAAGTATGACATTTATGTTCTAGAGCTTTTATATAGGCAAGCAAGAACTTGTATTGTTTATATAGTTTTTTATTTTTCTTTGTTACATGACTAATAATAAACCTGAGAGCAGCTGCTTTTAATGTTTCCCATAAACGTTGTGGTGAAGGGCCTGACGTTTCATTAACTAAAAAGAATTCAAAGGCAAATGATATAAAGGATGAAGAAAACAGAGTATTTTCTTTTAAGGAATTATGAAACTTCCATCTCTTTAGTTTAGATTGAGGGGGCCCAAGTCCAAGTCCGTGAGTACCATGGCAAAATCTGAGAGAAAGATGGGGATAACGGTATTCTGGATAATATTCTGGGATGAAGTTTTGGAAGCAAAAATATGATTTGAATAATAAAACGTATATTCTTGTGAAGTGTGTTAAAAGTCTCCATGAGTGAATTAAAGCACTTTGGGAAAGGGTGGAATAAAACTGTTTCTGCATTTTATGAGGGAGAAACCTGACTGAAGACTGTCTGTCAAGAAAGGGGTCCATAATTTGATTACAATCAACTCCTGAAATCAAATAGGTATCATTATATTGCAGATATTTCAGTGAGATTGTGGGTCAAAAGGTGTAATTGAGTTGGTGCAGGAGGCTAGCCTGGTTTGTAGTGGGTACCTACACCTTATACCACGTCCAGGTATCCCTTATTAGTGAAATGTAGGCAGTGTCAAGCAGCTTAGGCTGCGTAGGGGTAGCTGTAGCAGAGCAGCCAAGGCTGAACTAGGAGACATGCAAAGCTCCTGCAATACCAATATAGTCACACAGGACTTATACACAATGAAATACAACACTCAATGTTACCAAAAATAAAAGTACTTTATTTTAGTGACACAAGGCCAACAATATCTTAGAGGCAATACTCCTTCTGGAGGTAAGTATTATACACAATATATACATTATCAGCCAAAATCAGGTAAGTAAACATTTATAGAATAGTGCAAACAGTGAGAAACAGAATAGATTGCAATAGGCCTAGGGGCAACACAAACCATATACTAAAATATGGAATGTGAAAGTTAAATTCCCCCCTAGGCATGGAGAATTATGCAAGAACCAAGCAAGACTGCAAGCAACCAGCAATGGATTCCTGGATCTGAAGACCTGTGGAGAGAGAAGACCAAGTCCAGAAGTTGATGAAGAGTCCAGGAAGAACAGGAGCCCATGCCCACCTGGAAGAAGGTGCAAAAGTGGATTCTCTGTTTGGGAGAAAAGAACAGAAATAAACCAAAGAAGATAGCTGCGGGTTCCTGCTTGGTGCAGGAGATGTCCCACATCGAGTTGTTGGATGCAGGCTGTTTGGGTCACTGGATTCCTCCAACAAGCCTTGGTTCACCCAATAACGCATTTTGCGTCAGAGGACCTGCCTGGAGACAGGAAGGACCTGGGGGTCTCAACTCGTACTGAGAATGAGGGGGCTCTCAGCACTTCAGGGAGCCCTCAGAAGACCAAGCAGGACCCACGGGACTAAAGAGTTGCAAAGTGTGGTTGTCGCAGCACTACACAGAAGGATCCCACTCCGCTGGAGAACAACTCAGGGAGCAGAGCATCACAGGATAGAGCGCTGGGGCCTAGGCTACGCTGTGCATGAAGGACTTTTGGAAGAAGTGCACAAAAGCCCAAGGAGCTGCAGAGGACGTAATGCACAGGGCTACACTCTGGCTGGGGTGGCAAGCCCTTACCTCCACCAAATTTGGGCAGCTGGACTTTTGGACAGTCAGGAACAATTTGGTCTCCCACCTGTGTTCCAGGGATCACACTCGTCGACAGGAGAGGAGTCCCAGAGTAATGGTCATTGTCGCAGAGAGGTGCCTGCTGGAGCAGGGAAGTGACTCTGTCACTCCACGGGAAAATCCTTTGGTTCTTCTGGTGCAGGGTGAAGACAGATAGTCCTTAGAGCATGCACACCTTGGAAACTGTTGCAATTGCTGGCTCGAGCTGAAGTTTCAGGTCACAGTAGCCTTCTTGGATACTTTGTTGCAGTTAAAGCGGTTCCTGGTGCAGTCTGCGGTTGATCCAATGGTCAGAAGCTGAAGCAGAGGATGTAGAGGAGTCCTGGTAGAGTCTTGCAAACCTAATCTGAGGAAACACCCAGAGGAGAGACCCTAAATAGCCCTGAGAGGGGGATTGGCTACCTACCCAGGTATGCCCCTCACAGGAGGGGCCTCTGACATCACCTGCTGGAACTGGCCACTCAGATGCTTCCAGAGGATTCTTGGAATCCAAGATGGCTGATGGCAGGGACACTCTGGAGGCGCTCTGGTCACCACATCTGGAGTGGTGATGGACAGGGGAATGCTCACTCCCCTTTCCTTTGTCTACTTTTGTGCCAGAGCAGCGACCGGGGGTCCCTGAACCGGTGTAGACTGGATTTTGCAAGGAGGGCACCGTTTGTGCCCTTCAAAGCATTCCCAGAGGCTCTGGGAGGATACCCCTTTCATGCTGTAACACCTATTTCCAATGGGAGAGGGTGTAACACCCCTCTCCTAAAGGAAATGCATTATTCTGCCTTACTGGAATTGAGCTGCTCAATCCCCAGGGGGGCAGAAACCTGTCTGTGAGGTCGCAACAGCTGGAGCTGCAGTGGAAACCTCAGAGAGCTGGTTTGGCAGTACTGGTGATCCATGGTGGAGCCCCCAGGGTGCATGGAATTGCCTCTCCAATACCAGATTTAGATTGGGGGTTCAATTTCACAAACGTAAACACCTCACAGGGCCATATTCGGAGTTACCTTTGTGAAGCTACATATATGTATTGACACATATGTAGTGCATGTTTATAATGGTGTCCCGGCACTCACAAAGTCAGGGAAATTGGTCCTGGACAATGTGGGGGCACCTTTGCTAGTGCGAGGGTGCCCTCACACACAGTAACTTTGCACCTAGCGTTCAGTAATTGAAGGTTAGACATATAGGTGTTGTTAGAAATGGGGTATTTGGTTGGCAGTCAGGTTACCCCCTGTCCAAGCAAGGACACTCACTCTTGTCAGGGTAAAAGAGAATCACCCTCACCTAACCCCTGCATACCCCCTTGGTAGCCTGGCACGAGCAGTAGGCTTAACTTCAGAGTGCCTGGTGTAAAGTATTTGTACCAATACACACAGTAACTTAATGAAAACACTACAAAATGACAACACAGGTTTAGAAAAATAGAGAATATTGATCAAAACAAGAACAAAATGACAAAAATCCACAATACACAAGTCAAGTTATCAATTAAAAAGCAAAAAGAGTCTTCATGTAGTTTTAAACACACACTAACACTGTTAGCGTGAAAATGTACCTTGGGTGCATCAAAAATAACCCCACATGGGTGAGTGTGCACCAAAAAGGGCTTGTGATGCGTCGATTTCACTCACGAGCGAGACCTTGCGTCGTTTCTCCTTTCGTCGGGTCCGGTGTGTTGTTTCTGCTCTCCACAGAAGAGTGACGCGTCTATCTGGTCTGCACTCTCGGGTCGGGGCAGGCCCTGCGTTGTCTGTGCAAAAATCCAGACCCATGATGATCTGAAAACCACGCAGCGGGAGTTGCAATCTCCCAGCCTCCGTCAGCGATGCTGCACATAGTTTCTCCAGGTCCGTGCATCAGTTCTTCGGTCGCGTTATAGGCGAGCGTCGATTTTCAGCCGCGAAGCCAGCGGCGCATCCATTTCCCAGCGGCAAATTGGAGTTGTGTCGATCTTTTCCCCGCACGGTGCTCTGTGCATGGATTTCCTCCTCTTAGGCTGCCAGCTTTTCCTTTCAGGGTTCCAGGAACTGGATGGGCTCCACAGGGCAAAGTAGGAGTCTCTCCAGAGGCTCCAGGTGCTGGCAGAGAGAAGTCTTTGCTGTCCCTGAGACTTAAAACAACAGGAGGCAAGCTCTAAATCAAGCCCTTGGAGATCTTCACAAGATGGAAGGCACACATAGTCCAGTCTTTGCCCTCTTACTCTGCCAGAAGCATCAAATGCAGGATAGCTCCACAAAGCACAGTCACAGGCAGGGCAGCTCTTCTTCCTCAGCTCTTCAGCTTTTCTTCCTCAGCTCTTCAGGTCTTCCTCAGGCAGAGGTTCCTCTTGGTTTCTAGAAGTGTTCTAAAGTCTGTGGTTTTGGGTGCCCTTCTTATACATACCCAATTTCTCCTTTGAAGTAGGCCTACTTCAAAGCAAAGTCTCTCTTGACTGTGAAATCCTGCCTTGCCCAGGCCAGGCCCCAGACACTCACCAGTGGGTTGGAGACTGCCTTGTGTGAGGGCAATCACAGTCCTTTCAGGTGTGAGTGACCACTCCTCCCCTCCCTCCTAGTTCAGATGACTACATCCCAGCTCCTTTTGTGTCACTGTCTAATGTGAGGTGCAACCAGCTCAACTGTTAAACTGACCCAGACAGGGAATCCACAAACAGGCAGAGCCACAGAAATGGCATAAGCAAGTAAATGCTCACTTTCTAAAAGTGACATTTTCAAACACACAATCTTAAAATGAACTTTACTAAAAGATGTATTCTGAAATTGTGAGTTCAGAGACCCCAAACTCCACATGTCCATCCGCTCCCAAAGGGAATATACATGTTAATCAGATGTGAAGGTAGACCCCATGTTAACCTATGAGAGAGACAGGCTTTGCAACAGTGAACAACTAATTTAGCAATATTTCACTGTCAGGACATATAGAACACATTACTATATGTCCTACCTTAACCATACACTGCACCCTGCCCTTGGGGTTAGCTAGGGCCTACCTTAGGGGTGTCTTACATGTAAGAAAAGGGAGGGTTTAGGCCTGGCATGTGGGTATACTTGCCAAGTCGAATTTACAGTTAAAACTGCACACATAGACACTGCAGTGGCAGGTCTGAGACATGGTTACAGAGCTACTTATGTGGGTGGCACAACCAGTGCTGCAGGCCCACTAGTAGCATTTGGTTTACAGACCTGGGCACCTCTAGTGCATTTTACTAGGGACTTACTAGTAAATCAAATATGGCAATCATGGCTAAGCCAATTACATACACATTTTGTAAAGGAGCACTTGCACTTTAGCAACGGTTAGCAGTGGTAAAGTGCTCAGAGTAAGAAAAACAGCACAAACAGAGTCAAGCACATATCAACAACCTGGGAAACAGAGGCAAAAAGTTAAGGGAGACCACACCAAGGATGAAAAGTCTAACAGGTGACTTATAACTTACCTGGTGCAGTGAAAAACGGCTGTGAAATGGTGTATGCACATTTCACTCAGGCTTCAGTGGCAGTCCTGAGCTAGTGTTTGTATGAGCTCCTTATGGGTGGCAAAAGAAATGCTGCAGCCCATAAGGATCTACTGGAACCCCAATGCCCTTGGTACATAGGTACCAGTTACTAGGGACTTATAAGGAGGTCCAGTGTGCCAATTAAAATTGGAATCTGGAGTCACTAAACTATAGTGACAAATTTGGTAAACAGAGAGAGCATAAGCACTGAAGTTATGGTTAGCAGAACTCCAGTGACACAGTCAAGCATACTGACAACACACCTAGGCCACAAACTATGAGCACTGGGGTCCTGGCTAGCATGATCCCAGTGAGACAGTAAAAATACACTGGCAAATAGGTCTAAAACTATGAGCACTGGGGTCCTGGCTAGCAGGATCCCAGTGAAACAGTAAAAACACACTGACAAACACTGAGAAACAGGCCAAAAATGGGGGTACCCATGCTATAAAGAGGCTACTTTCTTACAGTTGGGTTGGGCCATAAACATTAAACACAGTTAAGGAAATGTTGTTAATCATTAATTTGTCAATATACCATCTACCTTTATCATCAGCTTCCTGCAAGACACCTTTAAAATCTAAGTTCCTCTTGCAAAAAATAATAACACCAGAGGTAGAAGACAGTAAGACAGAGCCCACCCAACTAAATATGAGTTTTAATGCCTTAGATTTAGTAAAGTGAGTTCCCTGTAGTAAAACTAAGGGGCAGATCTATGGAAAGTGGCACTGCACAAAGTGCAGAGCCACCTTCCCTGTGACGCTTAGTACCGCTCCCCACTGCCACCATGTGTGTGCCGTATTTAAAATACAGTGCACCATGGCCCAGGGTAGGGGGCAATAGCGTCATTACTCATGCAGACAAAGGGCCCCATTCCAAAGAATGAAAGCCCCCTTTTAACGCCTGTTCTTGAGCAGGCTTTAAAAGTGCTGTAAAAAATGGCGCAAGAAAATCTCATAGACTTCCTTACACCATTTTTCCGGCTCCCCTAATGGAGGAATGCCTCCTTTGCATACATTATGCCTGGCACAAGCATAATGTACCACAAAGGGTTACAGAGTGGCGTAATGCATGCATTGCGCCATCTGTAAATAGGGTGATGGGATTTCAGCCTCGTTGGGCCACGTTAACGTATAAAATCATTATGTTAATGTGGCTCAAGGTGGTGCTAGGGCATTATAAATATACCCCTAAGTTTGAAGTATACTTGTCGAGGTGAGAAAACACTGTCTTTTTTATAGGATTCATGATTCATTTTATGTTCCTTGAGAATACCCTGAATATGAAACCCAGAAGGATAAATATAACCCAGGAAGGCTATCAAATAGGTAAAATGTTGTCAAAATGCAAACAGGACAATATAAACAGAAATATAAACAACAAAAAGTTTTCAATATAAGAAATAGTATTCAATGTAAGGGGTGAGAGAGAGGAAAAGGAAGAGAACAAAAGAAGAAAAGATAGAAAATAGGTAATAAAGAGACAGTACATGCCAAACAAATGCCGACTGAAAGCATGTTCCTTGATACATATCAAGAAGATGTATTGGGGTGGTGACAGCAAATATAAAGATGCCACGTCCAACAAGGGCAAAACACCAACAAGAGGACATAACAAGAAAGGAGAGGAAAGACAGAAGAGCTGGTATATACATGTAAGGAGAAAAAGAAGAATTAGTATATAGACATCATTGCAAAATCATCTATCAAGCTTAAGAACCAATATGAATGTTACAGAAGTCATTTTCACTTAGAAGGACTGGCTGTTTGCGTGGTATCTGCCATGTCAGTGTTTATAAATCTTCTGAGTTCAGACGGGTGGGGTTTTTTGGTAAATAACTTTGAAGAGACATGGATGAAAGAGATCATAACGAGCCTCCAAAGAACGATGTGTGAGACGAAGGTTGAGAAATTCTTTTTGTCAACTGGCTGTAGTATTTTCAACATTGTGCATAATAAAAATCTTCCTATCTGACCACACAACCTATTTATGGGTTTTAACTGCATTTAGTACTTCAAAAAGCCAGTAAGTTCCAAATATAAAAAAAAAAATCACTCCACTCCTTGGGTTTAATGTTTTAAACAGTTGTAGAGAGACGCTGACCTAGTCTGTATGCTCGATGTATTATTAGGTTTGTGGCTGGAGGTAGGTCCAGTATTTGTGATAAAAAAGATTTAAAAAAGGAAACTGGATTATCCCCTTCCATACCCTCTGGAAGGCCATATATGTGCAGGTTTTTCATGGATTTCTGTTTTCTAAGTCTTCTGAGTGTTTCCTTAAATGAAGGACCTCCTTTTCCAAAACAGCAATTTTGTTTAATCTGGTAAATCACTGCTTTTTGCTCTACCAAAAATACTTTTGTCTCTATGATATACTGCTTGTCTTTGGGACTTTATATTTGCTTGTTGGTCTCTTTATCAAAAGGTGGAATGGCAATAATTTGCTCCAGTAAAATCTCTAGAACCATAAGAGAAGGTGTCTTCTCAGGAGATGGGGATCTTGTTTGTAGTTGAAGGTGTGTGTGCTTTCAAAGGAGAGGTAGATGAAGACGTAGAGTGGGGAACAGCAGAATGCTCCATATCATTAAAAGGATTAGTGCTCACCATGGAATGGTCACTAGAAAACAAGGTGAGTCTGTAGTTTTAGAGAAATGCACTCAGGAACTGCCCAGCTTCAAAGAAATCCATTGAGAATATCGTCCATATAACAAGACACTAGAATATTGGTTCGGAAAAAGTAATTAAAAAAAATATAGTCAAATACCACTGTAGTGAAAATGTCAGTGGGGGGACATTATTTGAATTATAACCTCCAAAACGTTTGGATCATTGTGGTGAATGAGCACTTTCTGTAACTGAAGAGAGTGTTGCCAGAAATCCCATATAGGATTACCCACGCTCCTTACACATAGCATATACTGTTAATGTCAATATTGATTCCTGTAGAAAAAAGGTGAAGAAGGAACTTGCGACATGCTCATAAATCAGGGGAAACAATTGTGTTGGGGAACAATAAACAATAAAAAACACCCAAAACGGCAGCTGTAATTTTGAAGAAAGGCTCCCTCTCTGCATTAAGACCTCAATGAGCATTGCAGGAATATCCACAGAAGTGCCATTCTCCTCTTCCTGGCATTAGACAATTGAGGACTGGTTCTCCCAGTATTTAGAGTGGCAACTTAAGTGGCTGCCAAACCACGCCCCTAAATTAGGTATTATTGCCAAATTTTACTTGTATACATTTCATTGAATGCTTATCTCCTAGTTCAATATGTTGACATTGTATGTGAGATTGCCAGTTGTGCTGACCAGCAGTCTGATGTTGCTTTTAGTAATATGTGCTTTATGTTGTCTAAATTGCACTATATGCCTTTTGTCAGATTGTGTTTCCCAGAATATGTAATTTGCCTGTTCAATATTTTCCATTTTCATGAAAAATTGGAGAGAAAAATGTGTTGAAATAAAGCAGCCAGGATAGGATGTTATCATAATTCACAATTTTAATCTCATCACACCTTTTCTGTTTTTAATGGCTTGAAGGCATGTGATTCAATATAAAGAGTTCACCTTTGAAGCCTAGCAGCTGCAATTTGAAGTTTCTACCATCAAATGGAAATAGCTTTCACTTCAAAAAGACAACAAAAAACTCAACTGTCTGAATGTCTTTGACTCTTTTCTGAATTTGTGTACAGTAGTCTGCTTATTGGAGAGCAGTAAAATAATCAGGACTGTTTGTGAGTGTATTCAGTAATTTTGTAGGCAGTGTTTTAGTTGCCTGTGAGTGTTGCTTGCTATTTTGTCCAATAGGCTTACTTATTTTTTATTTTGCAGTTTTTGGATGTACTGTTATATTCCATTACTTGCAAATATATTTTGTTGATCAAGTTCGATTTTCGGGACTTTTGACTACATATGATAGGTGATTTAACTAACATTACTTTTTGTTGTTGGTGTTTTCCTTTTTTTTAATATAACATTTTCCATGGGCTTTCCATTTATGGTCAGCAGGGTATGCTTGTATTCATGCTGATTTATTTCATTCTTGAAAGGAGTGGATCTACGAAGCTTTGGCTTACGATCCAGCACTGTCACCTGCCACTGATAAAGACACAGTTAAGTGATTGGTAACTTGCCACCTTTCCATAGAACCAAATACCAGTTACTTGAATAACTGCGTAATTTAAAGCTAACTTGCTGGTGCAGACAGACCTCCTGGAAAGTGAGCATTCATCAGTCTAATTTAGTCTAATTTAGCTGGCCCTGCCACTTTGATGACTTTCAGCCCACACACACATCTCCATGAGGGCGATGGCAATCACTTGGATAATTGTGGCAATTGTTTTACCATTTTAAAGAACACTTGCACAAATTCTTATGTTTGTCAGTTAATTCCATTGGCAATCACATCCTATTGAATCAGATGCTTTTGAACCATTAAAGCGCAAACGGTGTGATGAGAGAAAGTTGTAATAGCAAATTTCATTTCAGACTGCTTTATTTCAGCACATATTACTATCCAGGTTTTTGTGAAAAATATAGAAAATCAAACAGGTAAATTAGCTATTCTGTGAAACACATTTTGTTAATAAGGTTCATTTTTTTATGATGAGACCCATTGACATTCATTTGAATTGGAAAATACAAGGGCATAAACTCACTGAAACTGCATAGTATTACAATGCAACCTACTCAAGTACAATTAATTGAATATTTGCTCAAATCTTTACCCTTCAGCTCAGACTATCATATATATATTCTATGTGATTTCTATTCTTTCACAACTTCACAGAGCACTACACTGTCACAGATATAAGTTGGTGAAGAGAAGAAGTAAGTATGTATATTGAATATTGTATGGCAAAACTGGATCATTTTCATACTTGTGGTATTTAAAAGTACATTTTGATTTGAATGAGATGGGTACAAGTAATTGTGCGACTCTGGGCAACTAAAGGTATACTCAATAGCACAGACATTGTTTTGTTAGTGAATGTTAGTTAATGCCAGAAACCACTGTTTATAGATATATATGTTGAATAGCTGGAGGAAGAACGTGCTTCACCAGCATTTTTAGCATGAAAATAATGAGGAATAGATTGACGTATCATTGGACACTCTGTGCAGGAGTTCCAGGCAACCACACATTGGTTTACAGAGGTAAAAACTAGGTCACCTAATGCTCTAATTTTTATGGAAACTTGGTTGAGCAGTTAGGCCAAACTTGGAGAAGTGCAAAGCGTTTGTTGTACTCACACATTCAAAGGAATAACTCAAGACCAACTTATAAAAATACTATATATTTTTATATACATTTTAAGACCAAGATTATCAACAGTGGTTAGGTACTTTTGGAGATATGATTTTTTTTTAATTTTAAAGAGAATAGTCTTTCTGTGCGTAATTACGCACCATAGGAATAAAAAAAAGTCACCTTTAAAAATACATATAAAGTCATACATTTGAGTTACCAAGTTCTCCTTTTGCAGGTAGATCAAGGTCATCGGTAGACACTGTGATAGCGGGAGTAGTTCAGACAGCTCCCGGTTCCGGCAAGAGCAGCTGGGAAAAGTCTCTGGAGCTGGTGCAAGGCCCTATGCGGGGGACCACTTGGAAAAGCACTGCACAGGTAAGTTTAAAGGTGGTTGCTTGGGGTCCCATTGGAGAGTTGAGGTTGCAAGGGGTGAGAGACCCTTAGGGCATAGCAGGTTCCCCGTTGCAGGGCATCGGGTGGATGGGTACAGAGCAATCGGTGATCCAGGAGCTGTGGACAAAGATGCCCTTTGGATCTGAAGGTAAGTCTCTTTATGGGTCGCTTGCAGGACAATGGGAGCACTCTGTTGAGAGGTCCAGGATGTTCCTGAAGTCCCTCAACTGGGGCTTCCTCCTGGTCCTTTTTAGCTCCAGGTGAGTTGGTTTTCCTGGTGCCCGAACTCAGCTGACCAGTACCCAGGATATTGGTACGGTCCGGCCACTGGAGGGAGCGGTGCCATCAAACTTGGCGCACTTGCAGGGTTTCTCCTTGTGGTCATTGGTGTGTTGTCAGATCTGGATTCAGCTTCTGGTTCAGGAGTTAGCAGCCAGTCAGTTAAGTGACCCTCACTGTGTTGCTGGTTCTTTGGTTGTTGCAGAGTGGTACCTCCACTCTGGAGGGATTTCTTCGGTGATTTGTGAAGCCTGAAAGTCCTCTGGGTTTCTTGAGGTCAGTACGGTTGTGCAGCAGCTCCTTAGCAGCGAGTGTCGGATCCTGGGTGCAGTAGGCAATGTTTGGCGCCATTTCTTTGTGCAGCAGGTCCACAGTTCTCTTGACTTGGATTTTCCTTTTGCTGGTCTTCTTTGTGTCCTTCAAATCTGATTGCTTGGTCTAGGGATGCCCACTAAAAGCTGAATTTAGTGGGTGTTTTAGGGGGTACATGATAATGTCCAATGGGGCACTTACCACTGGGAGGCTACACCCACAATAGTGACCAATTCCTGTGGGAAAGGTTACTTCCCTAAACCTAACTGGCTATTTTCCTTCCATCTAAGATACATGAAAATTAAATGGAGTGTCCACCTCACAGACAACGCCTTAAGGGTGGTGCATGCCAGATAGGGACACTTCTCCTATCCTTTGTGTGGTTTCCTTTGCTCCTGCCAAAAGTGGGGGTTTGCAAAGTGCTGACCAGCTGCTGCTAGCAGCAGGCCTGGAGGTCGAGTTTCAAAGACAGTAAGCCCTTTGAAGCTTACCGCCAGAGAAGTGCACATTCTTGAGGGAGAGGGTGTTAGCTCCTCCCTTCAGGAAGGGCATTGTTTTACAAACCAGAGAGACAGGGCTGTCCCCCAAGGTTTATATATTGAGTGTCTGGGGGTGGCAAGCTAGATATAACCCGTCAACGACCATGCCAGTGTAGCTAACTTTTGCAGGGAGCACCCGTAAGGGGACCCCCTAGGCACATTTAGGGATAAATCCAATACTGGAACCAGTTTGGATTTATTATTCTGAGTTGTTTGGTACCAAACAACCCAGCGTTCAGAGTGGCTATCATGTAGCTGGGGAACTCTTGTTCACCAGTGTCCAGCACATGTATTAAAATTTCCCATAGTAAATGCATAATGTGCATAATGGACAGGGCACACATGCAGCGTGCCATGTCGAGTTTGCGTTTTAGGTTTGCACCAGACACACCGCCTGCAATGCAATAGCAGCGCTGGGTGCATCTAGATGCATTGCCCTAGAGGGTGGCACAATCAGTACTGCTGCCCTCTGGGGCCTACCCTTAGTACTCCAAGCCCTAGGTATATAGGTACCCATTTACTAGGGACTTATAGTGGTAGTGAAGAATGTATCCAATTGTGCCAATGCATCACAACTGTTTAGGGATATAGCTCTGGGCCAGGAAACATGTCTAGCAGGGGCCTTGGGGACTACAACTTCTAGGCTACATACAACATCAGGCAAAAAGTGGGGGCTAACCATGTCAAAAAGAGGCCTTTTCTCACACTGGACTGAAGACAATAGTGCCCATATATGAATTGACTCCTAAATTCCTCATGTAGTCACTGGAGACCATAGTGGTCATGCAGACACTAAACTGCCGTCTAGACAGTATAGCCTATAATGGCCATGTAGGCACTGCAGGAGATCACATACAAGCAGTGAATCAGCTGGACTTCTGTAGATTATGATTTTATAGGTAGTAAAAAAAGAACAGCCGGAAGCTTTATTATGAACACTCAACATTTTGTTCTATATTGAAGTCAATATGGGACCAACACACATTTTTATATACTGAAAGCATTTGGGGGTGTGGTTTGTCACTGTGCTGGATAGAAGTGTAACAACAAAGTTCAAAATTAAGTGGTTGCCTTTGAAGTGTGCCAAGTCTGTTTTTCCACATAGTTCCGGGTCTGTTTGTTCCACATATTTTGAGAAATAATTATCATTTCCTGAATCTGGAGCATACTTGGCTGCAACATTGATACTTTGTTCTAATGCATATCCTGCACAAGCAAATGGTATGGCCCGATACATTTTCTGTATATGGAGCATGCCTTTCAATTTTGCCATTATATCAATCTGAATATTTGTTCATATTTTTAAAAGCTTTACCTGAGGGCTTTGGAAATTTCAAATCTGAATCCGATAGATTCCAGTTATCATTTGGAAGGAGCTCTTACAAGTAAATGTTTAAAGTGTCTCATATTTTGGCTCTACATTACTGTGGATGGGTAAAAAAAGAAGTGCTTCTGCACGTGAGCTAGATATGTTGTGTAGTCAGCTAAGACATTGTTTTAGGGGACTCCATCTTCAGTAGTTAAAAAATATGGATTATTCAGTGTCTTATACCAATAAAATGGATACACCTTCAACCAGCACAGTAGAACCAGATGAATCTATGCTTAATGCTGTGTCACAAGAAAGGATTCAGTCAATGTAGCTTCGTCCATTAACAGAGTGAAAAAGGACCCATAATCTCCCATTAAGCCCCGCCCATTACTATGGAGATTATTGTAGAGTGAATTGAGTTAGTAAGCCACATATGAAAGAAACTATTAAAAGACGGGAAGTACTTCAGGACAGATGATCATTATTAGAAAACAGACATTCTGCAGTAAAAATATTGGTGAGAAATGTTAAAGATCTTGCATGCATGATCTCCAAATTTAAGAGCTTACAGCACATACAGATGATCTTGAAAATAAGAACCAATTAAGTCATTTGTGTATTTATGTCATTCCTGGGGATGTGGAATGGCGGATATGATTGTGTTTTTTAAATTCAGGTTGTCAAAGCTTTTGAGTGACTCAAATCTCTCGTACAGAAATATTCAGACTCATTGACTTTCCAGGAAAATGGAAAGCTGTGCAATGATTTCCAAACCAAGGGATATCATAAACCATTGAAATGGAAAGCAAATATTTACATTTAAAAAGTGTAAGATTAAGACATGTAAAGAAGCTGCTCAAGTGACTGCTGTTTTAACTTCATACATTGTATTGCTTTGTTTATTATTGTGTTCTATTGAGCAGAATGTTTCAGTTTTCTGTATATTCTTAGGAGTCTCTATTTTAGTCTTTAATGTATTATGTTCTGTCCTTTACCTAGTGTGATAAATTGGGTTGTTTGACTAGGGTGTGAGCCCTGGTCAAGCACCAACCACAATGCTTGCCACGTTAAGACACAAGCAAATCCCAAATTAACCTGTGCTCACCCTCTGGTAGCTTTGCACAGAGCAATCAGGCTTAACTTGAAGGCAATGTATGAAGTATTTTGTAGCATTGCAGACTGTAAAACAGTAAAACACACACACAAAAAGGAACCAACACCAGGTTAGATAAATAGAACTTAATTTAATAAATAAAACAAGCCCAAGACAACAAAAATCCAATCAGTAGAACTTGACATACATTCTTGAAGAATAAACTGTAGAATAGTGCTTACAAGCAAAAAGTGCCGACATGGGATTTCTGGTCATGGCGGACTGGGACAAAGTCAGAAGTTCAGGCACACACAGGTGGCCTACGTGCTGCCTACAGGGCTCCCATTAGTCCAACTGAACAAAGTGACTTGATTCTAGTTGCGGAGTATTGCATGGATCCAAGTCGAAGATGTGGTGCAGTCGATGCAATGCGCTGGTTCTGAGATGCAGCAAGGGTAGGGTGTGAGGTCCTCTTGCATCAACGTCAAGAATCCCATTGAAAGGGCTTGCGTTATGAAGGTCAGTGTCAAAGATGCTTTGGTAGCTGAGGCGATGTGTCGGTTCCTATGAATGGTAAAGCTGAGATGTGGAGCTTTTGCTTCATCCCTGAGGCTGCTGTCAATAAGAAATATGAGAACCTCTTCCGGGGAAGTGTCATGCAGTGGCAGTACCAGAGATGATGCATCAAACCGAAGATGGGGGATGTTGCGATGAAGCAAGTCTTCTGAGCTGGGTCTAATCCACGCAGCAGCGGCAATCAATCACTTCTGTACAAGATTTGACGCTTAACCGAAGAGATGTGCCATTTCTGCTTAGGGATGTCCAGCACAGCAGAAAAGATGCATTGGTTCTGCTGAGAAGCATCTTAGGCCCACTTCCAAGAGTCAATGACTGGGGTGGCAACACTTGACAGGGTCGATTTACAGATTGCAGAGTCCAGGTGCAGAAGCAGGTTGGTTGTAAGGCTTTTATGTCCCTGAGACTTCAGATTAGGAGGCCAGCCAACTAGCCCATGAAGTCACTCTGGGTGCTGGGCTGTAGAGATGGAGGTCTAGTCCATCTCACTTCCAGGCAGGAGGACAACAGGCAAGAGGTCATCACAGAAAAGCAGGAGTCGAGCAGAGTGCAGTCCATCAGAGTGGTAGTCATTCAGCAGCACATCCGAGTATCCACAGGTCCAGAATTGAACTGGAGTGGTGGTGTCTGAATGGTAGTTCTTACAACCAGTAGTGTGTTTAATGTGTGGGAGACTTCAAACGCATGCCTTTGGAGTGTGCTCATGTACTTCCCTCTCTGCCCTCGCCTCAGACTAACTACAGGGGGTATGCAGCCCTTTGCATGGTGATTGGACACAGCCTATTCAGGTGTAAGTGAGGCAGTGTCCAGCTCTTCCCTTCCATCCTGATCAGGATGGCCCATAAAATCACACCTAAGTTCCTATTGTGTGTGGCTGTCTCAAGGGAATACACAAAATCCAGCTGCCAACTACACCCAGTCATGTGACCAGAGACAGGTTGCAGGCACAAACTGACTAAGGCAAGGAAATACCATATCGTAAGTTAGAATTTTAAATTGTGATTTCAAAGACACCAAACTTAAAGGGATTTTGTCTCCTTATTTGGAAACA
This sequence comes from Pleurodeles waltl, assembly GCF_031143425.1. Lineage (NCBI taxonomy): Eukaryota > Metazoa > Chordata > Amphibia > Caudata > Salamandridae > Pleurodeles > Pleurodeles waltl. Next base: position 1,577,881 of record NC_090437.1, on the reverse strand, counting down.
ATGCTTATAAAGTGTAATATGGCAATTCCAATGTTAACCGATGGGAGATTTAGGCTTTACAGTAGTGAAAATTTTATGTATGCTTTTTCACTACTGGGATGTGGAAACTTAAAAGTGGAAGTGCATCTTGCCCTCTGGACTGTCCAGGGCCTATCATAGGGGCTACATATATGTATATTAAAAAGGAAGGTTTGGGCATGCAAAAAGGTCTACTTTGCCAGGGATGGCACAATCAGTAATGCAGGTCCATTAGCAGCATTTAGTTTACAGGCACTAGTGACAGGTAGTGCACTTTAATAGGGACTTACAAGTAAATTAAATATACCAATTGGGGATATGCCAATGTTACCAGGTCTTAGGGAAATAATACACACACTTTAGCACTGGCTGGCAGTAGTAAAGTGCAAGGAATCCTATGACCAGCAAAAACAAAGCCATCAAAAACAGGAGGCCTGAAGGCAAAAATTTAGAGGAAGCCACGCCAAGGATGCCAGGTCTAACACATGCCCCACTATCCCCCACTGAATGTGTGGAGAACTACCCAACCCCTTGGGAGCTCCCTTCACTAAGGTGGAAGAACCTGGAGAGACCATCAACACTGGCATGGTCCGTTCCAAGATGGTGTCCCGCCGTAAAATCCATTCGTTGTATGATGATCAACAGTTTGAAATTTTCATTCCTCATCTGCATTAACCATCTGATTGGTCTGTGGTGTGCCTGAACTCAAACAGGTATGGTCTCAGCTTCTTCAGTGCCCACACCACAACAAGGCTTCTTTCCCCATTGCTCTCCACCTCTGTTCCATGTGAAGTAATCTCCTAATGATGGAGTCTTCAAGTTAATCAAGGCCCTCTTCATTTATCTGTTACAGCACGGTCCCTAAGCCATGCTCTGAGGTGTCTGTCTGCACAATGAATTCTTGGGCGAGGTAGGATGCCTTAAGCATGAGTGCTGTGTATATGGCCTTCTTCAGGGTGTCGAAAGGTTTCTGACACACCTCTGTCCATATCACCTGATATGGCTGCTTCTTGGAAGTCAGCTCTGGCAATGGTGCACAGCGGTACCATACCACTTGACAAATCTCCTGAGGTAGCCAGTGAGGCCGTAGAAAACCCTCACCTCTGTTTGCATCTTGGGGGGGTTGCCAAGCCAGAATGGTTTCAACCTTGGCCCAGAGGGGCTTCATCTTGCCTCCTCCTATTTGGTGACGCAAACAGACTACTGCCCCTGCCCTATCTGGGACTTACAGGCCTTGAAAGTCAGGCCTGCCCTCTGCAGGGCCTGAAGCACTTCCTTTAGGTGGCAAAGGTGGTCCTCTCAGGTAGAACTGAGGACCACAATGTCATCCAAATAGACAGCAGGACCGGGTTTTCTAACCTGGCTCTCACCTTATCAATTTTGCTCTTCACAGGCATGCTGTCCCCAGTCTCGATATCAAGGGTACACCATGTAGTGAGTCCTAGGGTAAGAGAGAATAAAAAGGCATATTTCCCCGACAATGACGGCAATCTCTTTGTTGGTCTAGGGTCCTTGTTGGGGAGAGGCTGGCACCCTCCACTGACCCATCCTGCTCTTTGGAACAGGTCAGGGAGAGGTTCACTCTCCTCTTCCACTCCATCATCCATGACTAGGAACATTGTAACTCAGACCTCTCAAAGTAGGGCTTGAGGCGATTGACATGCAGGACCCTCAAGGGGTTCTTGGGGGCCTTGAGGTCCACCAAGTAGGTGACATCTCTTTTGCGCTCCCTCATCCCTCATAATCCCCTGGGCTCCACAGGCTCCATACATGACCTGCACTTTTTAACCAGGCTGAAACTCGACTAGAGTGGCATTCTGGTCATATCTCCATTACATATCCTCCTAGCCAGATTATTCCTGTGCTAGCTTCTGGAAGCATCTTGTCTAGTTGCAGAAGGCCAACATATAGCTGACCACATGCTGGGGGCCTTCCTGGAAGCTTGCTCCCAGCCCTCCTTCACCAGACAGTGAGGACCTCTCAAATGGTGCCTATACAGAGGTTAAAGGAGAGTAAAACAAATCCCCCTAATGCAGTAACTTCCTGTAGGCAAATAAAAAACATGGCAGGAGGATTTCCCACTTCCGGTTCTAACAGACCCATTGTCATGCCTGTTAGGGTCCTGATGAATCTGTCAATAAGCCCATTAGTTTGAGAGTGGTAAGGCGTGGAGAACGTATAGGTTACCCTACACTCCTTCCACCTGGCCTTCAAGTACCCTGACTTGAAGTTGGTACACCAGTCTGACACAACCTCCTTGGGGAACCCCAGACAAGTAAAGATCCCCATTAGTGCCCTGGCCATAGCAGGAGCAATCACTCTTCTCAGAGAGATAGTCTCCAGGTACTGGGTGGCATAGTCCACCAAGACCAGGATCTACCTGTTGCCCATGGCTGTCTTGGGGTCTTGAGGCCTAATGATATTGATGTTCACTCTTTCACAAGGGGTGCCAAAGAAAAGGTTGAAGGGGGGCCTTGTCCTTCCCTTTTGACTTGCCATTGGTCTGGCAGGTAAGACAGGACCAGCAGAATGCATCTGAGGCCTTCCTCATTTGAGGTCCATAAAAGTGGGTAACAAGCCTGTCAAAATTAATGCTCTGCCCCCCAAATGACATGCCACGGGCATATCATGAGCCAGCTACAGAAGGAATACCCAGAAGCACTTATGGGGGGCACCAACACATGAGTAGCATCAGACTGAGGAACCTTAGCCTCACAGTATAGGAGACCATTCTCTCAGTAAATCAGGTGATCATCAGAGGTCTTGCCAGCTGCATGGCCTCAGTCTGCTGCCATAGGCCCACAAGAGTGGGGCATTCCCTCTTCACCTTGCAGAAGTCTTCCCTGGTAGGATCCCCCTTCCTTCAGTGAATTGGTCAGTTCAAGGAGGTTCCCCAGTTCAGCCACATCCTCCCTTGTACACTCTGGTACACCCCCCATAGTGTCAGCCTCCTCCCAGATCATGGGAGTTTCAGCAGTGAATTTCCCTTTCCCTTCCTCGAAGGTACCTGGGCCATTGTTCCGGGCTCTAGGCACTTCTGAGTACCCTCTTGGGCTTGAATTGTCTGTGTGGTCAGTCACAGTCACTCAGGCAACCCTAACATCTCCAAGTGGGAGCTGAGCTCCACCTCCATTCAGGTAGTATGCTCCATGTTGTTGACAAGGAGACTCCACAGGCATGGACAAACTCACAGCTTCCCTCAAGGAACCTGTAACCCTTCATTCAAAGGAAAACAGACCCACTGAATAGTGACTCTCCTGGTTGTCAGCCTCAGCAACTTGGTGGAATGTATTAGTCACTACCTGCTCTGAGGACACCAGATGACATCTGACAGTTGTAATGCTGGCTCCAGTATCTCGAGGAGCCCCCACCCTCTTCCTATTGATGGTGACTTACGACCTCTATTTCCTAGTGTTACTAGGCATGTGAGTTCTCTGCACCATCTCTCCGTACCCAGGGACTCTAGGGTAACCTTTACTCCATCCCCTACACTATCTGGGACATAGGCCTCCCCAAACACCACAATAACCAACCCCAGTGACTGCCCACCAGTGGGGGGCTGTTCCCACTTGGGACACTTGGCATTCCCCTTGAAGTGCTTATCCTGTTGGTACTCATAACACTAGAGGGGGTGCCTTTCTTGAAGACTTACTGGTAGGGTACCATCTTCTTTTCTTCTCAGATGGGGGATGGGAGTCCTGAGCCCAAGAACTTGTTTAAGATCCTTTAGAAAACTCCTTGTTTTTATGTTTATCTCCCTGCCTTCTTTTGCTGGGGACCCCTCCTTCTTCTGATGGGGACCCTGCCCACCTTTGTGGTGATCCCCTGTTATGGATCCTGGTGCTGACCCAGGGGTCCACTTCCTTAGCAAGCTCTCTGGGGTCAGAGAACTTTCTGTCAATCAAATTTTGCATCAGATCTGCAAAACAAAGACTGAATATGTGCACCATTACAATAAAATAGTACAGCCCCAGGTACACTTTTACTCCACTGCCCTTCATCCAACCATCCAGTGCCTTTTAAAAAGGAATCTACACAATCCTCCTAGGGCTGCTGGGCCAGCTTCTGACTGTCTCTAAACATTCGTCTATTCATTTCTAGGGTCAGTCCATAGTTTCTGAAAAGGGCTTCCTTCTTGAGGGGATACCTTATTTTATCCTCCTTCTGTAAGACCAGTAAGGTGTCCTTCACATTGCTAGAGGTATGCCCGCAAAGACTAGCCCCCCCATCTCACTCAGGGATCTTATGCATCTGTAAAGCAATGACATAGGTCTTAAACCACTTGTCATTGTTGTCTCCCACAACAAAGTCAGGCACCAGACCTTTAGGTATGTGAAACCTCTTGTCTCCAGAGGGACTGAAGTAGTGTTGCCACCCTTAAAGCCGAAGTCTGCCTCCCTGGCCTTACGTTCCAGCTCCTTTAGACTTACCTTGTGAGCTAGCAAACAACTTTTTCTCCTCCAAGGTTTTCTCAAACTTCAGCTTTATTTTAACTAGCTCTAGCTTGTGCTTTCTTTCTTCCCTCCTGCCTTTCAATTCCTCTGGGGTCAGGTTCTAAAAGACATACTGCTCTCTGCACAGGGAGGGATGTCCAACCCTGGGAGTATGTTACCCTCTCCTCAGACTGTACATCAAACTCCTCCTGTTGGTCCTTCTCAGATCCTTCTTCAACCTACTCATCATCTGTTGGTGACTGGAGGACCTCTGCCTGTGCCTTCAAGACCTTCTGGATCTCTACCTTCTTTGTGTTCATTTTAGTGGTCAGCCCAATCTCCTGACAAATCTCCTTGTTCCGGGCCACGGTGTAGGTTTCCAGATTGCGTAGCTGCTCAAACTCCATTATTGAAGGTGAACAAATTTGGAAAAAGCAAAAAGGCCAATCAAGGAGAATTTAACATCAAATTGGTTTTAGATATGGGATGATAGTGTACACCTTGTATAGCACTCCACAATTCGTCACCCTTGATCAATAATGTGTGAAATTGGGTTATTGGTTGACTGGGTTGTGAGCCCTAGTCAAGAATCAACCACACTTTTTGTCAGACTAAGGCACAAGCAAACCCCATATTAACCTGTGCTCACTCTCTGGAAGCTTAGTGTAGAGGTGTGAAGCTTAACTTGAAGGCAATTTGCAAAGTATTTGCAGAGCATTTAAAAAAGCGACACAAAGTGTGCAAACACAACACAAAAAGGACCCCACACCAGGTTGGAAAAATAGAACTTAATTTAATTTAAAAAAGAGACCAAAACTAGGGATGGGTGAAAAATTCTGTTCTGCTGGCAGAGTTCACAGAATTCAGGAACTTCCCTTACTAAGTAGACCACTATAGAACTTTTTACTTATCATCAAACTGCTTAGTGATTTGCCAAACAAAATTTATATAGTTAGAGGAGCATTATGGCCCTCATTACAACCCTGGCGGTTGGTGGAGAAGCGGCGGTCTTACCGGCAACAGCCTGGCGGAATTTTTTTTGGAATTATGACCATGGCGGTTACCGCCATGGTCATCCGCCACTTCTCCAATCCTACCGCTGGGCTGGAGACCTGGGTCTCCAGCCCGGCGGTCGTCACAATACCGCCGGCGGTATCATGACCCGGCTGACCGCCATGGATTTCATGGGGTTAGGAACCGCCATGATATCCATGGCGGTGAGCAGTATCAGTGCCAGGGAATTCCTTCCCTGGCACTGATAGGGGTCTCCCCCAGCCCCACCCGAGTCCTTCCCCTACACCCCCACCACCCCTGCCACCCTCAAAGGTGGCAGGACCCCCCTCCCCACCCCTACCACCAACATTACATTACACATTCACACCCGACACGCACGCAGGCACCACCAACACACATACCCGCACACACACCAACATACATGCCAACAGCCACACACACAGTCAAACGCACACACCCACATTCAGACATAAACGCACACATCCATACAGACAGACACGCACTCATTTCCAAACACACAACACCCCCGCATGCATACAAGCACTCACACCCCCGCTACATACACACACGCACACCCCCAGGCGCGCACACAACACACAACTCCCCCCCACCCCACTCCCCTAACGGACGATCAACTTACCTGGTCCATTGATCCTCCGGGAGGGGACAGGATCCATGGGGGCACCTCCGCCACCAGCACCCCGTCAACAGAACACCGCCACGCCGAATCACAGGACGTGATTCGGTGGGCGGTGTTCTGTTGACGGGGCGGTGGAGGTGGAGCAACCTCCACTTCCCCGCCGACCGCCTGTATGGCTGCTGGCGGCTCTCCGTCCGGAAAAGGACAGAGGGCTGCCAGCGGTCATCATGCGCCGAGCGGAAAACCGCCTGCACTGGCGGTCTTCAGCACGGCGGCCCCTCGGCGGTCTTGTAAAAAGACCACCGAGGTTGTAATGACCACCTATATATTTTGTTTGTGCCTGACTTATGCAGCCCCAAAATGTTTAGGAACATGTATGGCCAGATTGGAGTTAGATAGTGTTCAGTGGGGAAGCCTCCCAGCTCCCTTCAGAAAATGGGAGAAAATGCCTGCCTCCCTCCCATGCCTATCCTTCATTTTTTCATAACCTAGCAGGACAGCCCCAGTAAAGTTAATCTGATTTACAAGACTGCCAAATTTCAGTAGAATTGTGAACCTACCACCGTGCTTGGATTGGAACAGGCATCTATTGAAGCAATGAGTGATATATTATTAAGTGATTGTGAGTGATGATTAATGATTCGCTTAGTGGCAGACAGTGAGGTAGGGTGGTCAACTAATTTGTAAACTTGATTTAGATGATTTGCATTGTTTAGAGCCTGCTAGATGATCATTTTTCCTGAAGGTGATTGGCCTTTTCACACTTAGCGAGATTTACTTGCAGCGTCACCTCATTTTCTGGTTCTTTAGATTCCAGACCAGAAACTTTAGTTAACAAACACAAATCTACAGAAAATACTCAAATCCTGTTACTTCAACAGCAGTGCACCACAGGTCTGTCTCGTACAGGTCAGGATGGAGTTGGATTGATATGTTACTCAGAGTCAGGAGGATGAAAGGACTCAGGGTAGTTTGCAATGTCACTATGGATTTTATAATGTACCTGTCCTTAACCACTTTGACGGACTAGAGGAAATCGATTCGCTAACCTACAACTGTTGTCATACTAGTCCTGGCATAAGGGATAGTAGGAGTGAGACAAATCCCTTCGGCCCAATGTGCAATAAGAAGGCCACAGCCAATCAAAGCACCCTGGAGCAGTCTTTTGACACAAGATTTGTACATGTCCCTGAGAGAGACTTCCATGCCAGATGTTGATGCGACACAGATATTAAATGAAGTTCACATTTCCTCTAAGACTGCACAAACTATTTAGTCTATCCTGGGAGGTTTCCCACAGGCACTACAGTTGACAAAAATGTATCATCACCCCAGGGAAGTATCAACTGCTACTTCCGCAAATACTGTGGCCACTATGATGGACATCCTGAGTTGGAACATTGTGTGTTAGTTGGACTCTCACTCCTAGGTGAGACTGCTGGTTTAGGGAGGACAGCACTTTTGTTTATAGGCGGCTAAGCCAATTTACAACAAGTCGCAACTGTCGGCCCAAACCTCTGGGCTCAGAAGCAGTACTTCACCAAACGTCCAAACAGTAAAAGGTGATTTCTGACATCCTTCACACATGGACTCTAGAGTGCAACATCTCAGGGGAGTTGTGGTGGAACCGAAGTTATCCTTTTCTCGCGTTAGTAATAATTCTCAGTCACACACAGGCAATAAATGGAGATGCAGGAAAGTTTTCAATAGTTTTATTAAAAATACTGCAACCTACGATAATACAATGATTAGGATAATGGACATTGCAGGAAGCAGAATTTTAAAGATGAGAGTTGTGAATACAAAGAGCCCCAGCATCTTGGAAGAAACATGAAATGTAAAATCTCTCAAACCCTAGCATTGATAACCTAATCTCTAACCTAAAGATCACTAGGTGTGATAAACCTAATCTGCCGGTACCAGGTCCATGAGAAGCAACCTCCAACCCTTACTGCCTTGGAATGAGTTCTCTAGATCAGACTCCGTGGGGACACTAAGGCTGGGTCTGCATCAAAGCAACGTGACGGAGATGGCATCTGGTAGGGATCCCTCTGATAACCATGTCTGTGTGAAATGTATTTATACAGATCATGTAGGGCCCTTGACGCAGTTATATTCCAAAACAATAGATAAGGGGACAGGCTTGTGGCAGCAATTATGTAAAGAATTCCCACCAAAAGTACAATATGTTCCTGTCACACGTAAGTGGGAAAGGGACATGATGTGAATACCTACGTCCATCACTTGGTTTTGACACTGATAGTGATGCCTTCGCAGGGATGGGGTCCAAATAATACAATCTATCATGGGGGCAATTAATTGATCAGCACCACATATGCCTGTTCCAGGAAACTTGGTGTTAGACCTGACCCTTTTAACAGGTTCACCCCTGACTTTTTGCCTCCTGTCTATTTTTCTGACCTCTTGCTGTTGGCTCTAGGACTCTGAGCACTTTATCACTGCTGATCAATACTAAAGTGCAGGTGCTCTCCCTTCTAAAGTTGGTATGATTGGCTTATACCTAATTGGCATATTTAATTTACCTGTAAGTACATTGTACAGTGGTATCCCTATACCCACGGCCTGTAAATTAAATGCTACTATGGGCCTGAGGCGCTCCTTGCACGACCCACTGATGTAACCTTTCAAACCTGTCTCAGGCCTGTTAGCGCAGAGCCTGCATGCGCAGTTTTCTGCCACAGGGACCGGGCATCTAAATTTACTTGCCAGGCCCAGACCTCCCCTTATACTACATGTAAGTCGCCCCTAAGGTAGGCCCTAGCTATCCCTATGGGCAGGGTGTTATGTATGTAGAAGGCAGGAGATTAGGCCTAGTTGTGTGACCTGTCCTAGTAGTGACAAACAGCCTATTTGGTTTCTCACTCCTATGAGTGCTGCCTTCCCATAGGATTGCACTGGAAATACCCTGCCTTATGTGTAGGGGGTATTGTCTGATTTATGAGGGGTCGAGTTTTCATGTTTAGTATGGTTGTAATGGTAGTGAGAAATGCTGCTTACTGGTATAAGTGGATTTTTTATTAGTATTACAGAAACGCCACTTCTAGAAAGTGTCTCACTTAAAAATGCTCCTAGAGGAATTATTTAGATATAGTGGCCATATTTATACTCCGTTTGCGCCGAAATTGCGTCGTTTTTTTTGACGCAATTTCGACGCAAAACTAACGCCAACTAACGCCATATTTATACTATGGCGTTAGAGGCGAATAGCGCCAAAGTTCCCGGAATGTGCGTCATTTTTTAGCGTGAACCCCTTCCTTGCGTTAATGATATGCAAGGGAGGCGTTCCCGTCTAAAAAATTACTCCCAGGCCTTTACGTGGTATTTATACTCCCGGGCAAAAGAGACGCCCGGGAGTTGGCGTGGCAAAAAACGGCGCATTTGCGCCACTTTTTAACGCCTGCTCAGGGCAGGCGTTAAGGGGCCTGTGGGCTCAAAATGAGCCCACAGGTGCCCTCCCATGCCCCCAGGGACCCCCCCTGCCACCCTTGCCCACCCCAGGAGGACCCCCAAGGATGGAGGGACCCACCCCAGGGACATTCAGGTAAGTTCAGGTAAGTATAATTTTTTATTTTTTATATTTTTTTTTGGTGGCATAGGGGGGCCTTATTTGTGCCCCCCTACATGCCACTATGCCCAATGACCATGCCCAGGGGACAGAAGTCCCCTGGGCATGGCCATTGGGCAAGGGGGCATGACTCCTATCTTTACAATGATAGGAGTCATGTTGATGGGGGATGGGCGTCGTTAAAAAATGGCGCAAGTCGGGTTAAGACGATTTTTTCGACGTAACCTGACTTGCCCCATTTTAAGACGCCCATGCGCCATTTTCCCCCTACGCCGGCGCTGTCTGGTCTACGTGGTTTTTTCCCACGCAAACCAGGCAGCGCCGGTCTGATTGCGCCGTCTAACGCCATTCCATAAATACGGCGCCCGCATGGCGCTTCAGAATGGCGTTAGACGGCGCAAAACTTTTTGACGCTAAACTGCGTTAGCGCAGTTTAGCGTCAAAAAGTATAAATATGGGCCAGTATGCGTACATATGATCCAGTCTTCAATTAATGAATAAGACAACTCCGTACTGTTAAAATCCAATATATTACTCAATAGGACTCAGGAAGTTCAAACAAATGTACAACAATTCCAACGAATGTCCATTCACAAACAACAACACTGTATATAACCCCTCTAGATCATAATATTGAATCCCTAGGGCAGATCCAGGAGGAGGTTATAACTCTCCTCATGACACAGTTCTATACAATAATTGCATTATTTTCAGTCCCAGTTCGAGTAATATCATGGACTTTCAATTCAGCTTGTCAAATTAGAAAGTAATGTTGACGTTTTGGCCTGAAGTGGCAGTCAGAGGTCCGTCAGACCATTAAAAAACAGTACGTGCAATCTATTAAATCACACCATGTGTACCGCCTGTTGAACCCAAAAGAAAATCATAACACAAGTGTGGATACTGGTATAAGCCACCACCTATATGACAAGGAAAGTTAAAAAACATAGCAAACGTGCACCATAAAGTACACTGTGTCAGGCTACCAACTAGAATAGCTATATTCTGCTACTTACAACAGGTTGCAGAAATAGGCTCTGAAGCAACACACCAGGTGACTTCAACCTACAGGCCCAAGTAAACAAATCTACAAAGATGAAACTATTAGAATTGCTTAACCGTCATACAACATAAACTCTAGAAAACCTCTGCCTCCATTGCAGCGTCCTCATACATTTTGAATATGGGACTGCTAGTGTCTGTCTCCATCCACATTCACTCAACACACGCGAGTCAGAATCAAACATTGCTGGCCTTCCGGGTGAGTTTAAATAAGGAAGTGAAAGGTCATGTGACCATTCCAGTGACTATGGCGGCCATCTTAAAATGGTAAAAATGCTTAACTAATACCCAGAATTTGGAAACTATTGTAATTACAGTAAGTAAATTGTTGTGGACCTGAGTAAGTTAATAAATAAAATATCCATCTGGGCCATCAGCTCAGTCCATGTTAGTAAGATACACACGCTGTCTGTCTCCCTATTACAGAGCATTCAGGTAGTCACATGTCACACGATCAATGCAGTAACTGTGGCGGCTATCTTTATATATAATAATGGCCCATCTAAATACTCTCCAATACTAAATCTACTGAATCTACTTTCACAACCCTGCTGTAGGTAGCCTCAGAATCTAGCTTATCCATAGAACAGATAGAAAAGACCCAAGCAATTATTCTCAGGGCATCATTAGCCATCAACTACAACAACCAATATGATTGCAGAAAGATTATGAAGCAGCATTTGAAACACTATAATATATTGTGGGATAATTTTGTGTGTAGGTCTTACAACTTGGGCAGGCAACCTTGTAACTATGGGTGGTTTAACCAAAGCTGTAGGAAGGCTAAGAATATTTTATTAGTGGCCATTAAGGCTGGGGATGTGGGGTAGATTGGAGCCTTTACTGTCATATATAGACATAAATTAAAGCAAGCAAAAAGAGAATAGGAGGATAAATTGTGTGCTGACTTACATGAAGCTGCCAGAAACAATGATCAAAGAAGTTTTTGGCGGCTTGTTAGCAATGGCAGTTGTAAGTGTCCATCTCCTACTGGGTTTTCAATACTCCCATGTGTATGGAAATCCCACTTTAGCAATCTTTATTATTGTCCTCCTGATGTAGAACACATTGTGGAAATCCCCCAATGTGATAGTTGTGAGGCTGCAGCCCTATTGGAGCTCACACTAAACGAAACCATAGCAGCAGTCAATGCACTTAAACAAGAGAAGGCCCCTGGTTTGGACAGAATCCATGGTTTTCTTTATAAATCTAATACTAGTATATCGATGCCATACATTGATACATTCACAAATGTGATCAATGCTGGTGCTCCAGACTGTGGATCTGGGTGGAGGAGATTTATTTGTTGTGTTTGTAAACCTCTGTGCATCTTTTGATTTCGTCCCTAGATGGAATCTGTGGGCTACTCTTCAGGAGATGGGGGTCCCAAAAGAAGTATTGAACATTATTGTATGCCTACACGAAGGGAGCTATGCAATGATCTGGTACAGCACCAAGGGTGAATTAATGGATCTGGTAGCTGTCAACAAGGGGGTCCAACCGGCTGAGTTTTGGCACTCACACTCTTTTTGCTCTATATTAATAATTGCATAGGGTATTTAACTAATTGTGTCAATGAAAATACCATGCTTATTTTATGCCTATGATACCATTCTTCTGAGCAAAACCAGAATGAGACTGCAAAATTTAATAAACAGTTTTAGTGGATTTTGCCAAGACTTTCGCTTGGAAGGAAATGTTGCCAAAATCGAGACATATACAAAAAGGAAGAGGCAGTTTTGCGTTAAAAAGTTTAACGCCGGCTAATGCCATTTCCTAGTGCCACCCGGGTGTCAAATTTATACTTTGATGCTCGGCGGCGCAAACCACTGGTTAGAGTCATTTTTTTTTTACTCAAACCAATGCGCCACGTCGTAAAGAAAAATGACGTTAACGCGGGGAAAATGGCTTTAATCCGGTTTACGATGTTGCAAAACAGATACGCACCATTTTGTGATGCAATAGCATCAAAAAGTGGCGCAAACACAGCAAAATGTGCAAAGGAGCCCCAAAATGGATCCCAGAAGCCATGAGAGACCCCTGGAAGATGACAACCTACCAGGAACCAGCCAGGAGGACCCACACAAGACCCAGGAGAGAGAGAAGAAGAAAAGGAAGTGTCAGTTCAGTACATAGGAGCATGAAATACTGGTGAAAGAGGTGACGGAACACCAGCATCAACTTTTTGTCACCTCTAAATTGCCAATTGGGAGGAGAGAGGCAATTTGGCAATAAACTGTCGATAAGATCAACAGTGTGTATGGAGAACAGTCACCGAGTGCAAGAAACGCTGCCATGACTGCAAGCGCAGGACTAAGGAAAAAATGGCAAGGAACAGGAAGGCAGCACTGCAGACTGGAGTCCAGCACCGCAGGAGGCCCTGGACCCCATGGAGGAGATGGTGGCAGCCGTCATCCCTGAGGAGATCGTCACAGGGATTCAAGGACAGGACAGCGCAGACTACCAGGAAACAACACAGATGCAAGGTAAGTTGCATTGAGACAAAAATGCCTAATTGTTAACTGCAACCAGGGAGGGACATACCGACTACACAATGCATGTCTATCAGGTAGTGGAAAGGGCAAAGGGGCATGGCACGGGTGCATGGGCTGTGCAGGGGAAACCTGGGGCACAGCACAACACTACACCAATAACCTTTGCATGGGGGTACTCTGCCATGCCAAGGATGTTGGAAAGGCAAAGCAAGTACAGGAGGGTAGGGTACAACGTAAAACTGGCCTGCTGTCACACGACACCTGGTATTGTTGCTACATGAACTAGGGCTCAATTTCCAGTCTCAGGCCATATCCGCAAGTGGTATTTACCAATGGCAACAGTTGCCACTACCACCTCTGCTGTGTGTGCAGGTCAAGTAGACCAATGTCAGTTACGTGCCCATGGATCAAACACACCCAAATTAGAGGGTTCAGGATGACAATGTTATCAATCCCCTGTAATTAATATAAATGTGCAATTCCTGTCAAATGCTCATGTCTATAGGTTCTACAAACATCAGGTACTGTATTTAACATTATGAGGTACACAGCAGTAATGTCATACTCATGCTACACATGCCAGAGTCTACCCTGTGCCTGTGTCACAATGCTGCAATGCCACAATGCAACATCTCAAGTGTCAAAGTGCTAAGACAACAGCATTGAGGGGGAGGACATATGTTTCCAGCTAGTGAAACACACCTGCACAGTCATAAGAGGAAATGGAACACTGCTAGGACCATCAGTGCAATCCAATGTAGCACACATTCCCCAACATCAGAAGTACACACTACCAATGCTGACACCTGTATCGTGCCATGCCAATGCTATACATAGTATATGCTAGGTTTCAGCAACATATAGGTGGATGTGAAATAACAGAGACTGGGTCAGTTCCAGATTGTTAAGTGTGGTACAAGTGCCATCTGAAAAACCCACAGCCGGTGCAAGGCCACACCATGCTAATGGAAGTAGACAGAGGGTTGAGTAGGACAAGAAGGTGGCAGCATACAGTTTGGGCAGAACCTACACCTACAGGATGTGATGCAGACATTTCCCCAAATTGCCCACATTACATGTGACATGCTGTAAGAAAGTAACATCTTGCCTGGCATGTTACCCCCATTTTTACTGTATGTATGTTTGTTTTTGCCTGTGTCACTGGGATCCTGCTAGCCAGGACCCCAGTGCTCATAAAGTATGCCCTGTATGTGTTCCCTGTGTGGTGCCTAACTGTATCACTGAGGCTCTGCTAACCGGAACCTCAGTGGTTATGCTCTCTCTGCTTTTAAAATTGTTACTGCAGGCTGGGACTAATTTGACCAATTCTTATTGGCACACTGGAACACCCGTATAATTGCCTAGTATATGGTACCTAGGTACCCAGGGTATTGGGGTTCCAGGAGATCCCTATGGGCTGCAGCATTTCTTTTGCCACCCATAGGGAGCTCAGACAGTTCTTACACAGGACTGCCACTGCAGCCTGAGTGAAATAATGTCCAGGTTATTTCACAGCCATTTTACACTGCACTTAAGTAACTTATAAGTCACCTATATGTCTAACCCTCACTTAGTGAAGGTTAGGTGCAAAGTTTCTTAGTGTGTGGGCACCTTGAGCTGCATGCACACATATGACATTCTAGTCAAGTGCCACATAAACGTAGCACAACATGTGGAGCTAGATGCTGCTAGGAAGTCAAACATACAGTCCTACATATTCATTAGTTAACAGGGAGGCTCAAGTCTGTGGGTTATACTTTGGCATCACTGGTCTGTGTGAATCAGGGTATGACTTGCTGAGTAAATCAGGAAAATGTCTACCTCGAAAATTTTCATTGGCATAAATGTAGCAACAAATATCACCCTTTTTACCGGTCCATGCCTACAGCTCAGCACTAAGGGCCATATGTATGAAAACTGGGGTCTGTGAATCGCAAAATGCGATTATTAAGAAATCGCTATTTCCGAGTCGCAATTGGCCATGTAACAAAATCGCTATTTGTGGTTTGCGAGGCCCATTTACCGAATCGCAATTTGCGTTCTCGCACATTGCGAGTTTTTTGCGATTCGGTAAAAAACGCAAAATGCGAGAATGGACACCTGGAGAAGCCTGATGACATCACCAGCAGGAAATGAGTCATCCCAGGCAGTTTCAGGTGCCACACACCAAACCAGCATCCTGAGTGAGAGCAGCCCAGCCACATTGAGCAGCACTCTGAAGGAGCAGCATCACCTGAGCCACAATGGAGTCCCAAGGTACATCACAGGAGAAGCAGGAGAGGAAGCGCAAACTCAAGTTCAGTGAACAGGAGCTGGAGGTACTAACAGAAGAGGTTGTGAGGAGCCATGGCCGGCTGTTTGGTAAATCATCACTCCAGTGGCTCAAGAGCGAGAAGAGAAGGCTATGGCTTGAGATCCAGGGTAAAATCTGCGGCATTGGAGTGGCACAGCGCTCCATTGAGGAGATTAAGAAACTGTGGTATGACCTGCGGTCCCGGGCAAAGGAGAGGGTGGCAAGGAGACTTGCAGAGGCCAGGGGCACAGGAGGAGGACCACCAACCGAGCCACCTGCCACACCACTGGAGGACCTGGTGGAATCGACACTCCTCCCGGAAGCAGTGACAGGGGTCACAGATATAGACACCTCCACTCAACCGAGTACCAGCCAAGGTAAGTGCAATGTTGTAGTGTGAACCCAATATGTGCATGCATAAAAGCTCCTTAGGAATTAGCATGTAATGTGAAGTAGTGTGTGAAGTAGTCCAGTCCACATCTTAGAAGCATCACAACAATGCATTATGGGAGTCGTAGTCCACAAACTAGAACAGACAGTAGCATGACAATGTAAGCAAGCATAGTGACACCCAAGGTAACACAACACACACTACACCATGTAGAGCATTACCTGTAGCTTTATTGCCATTTTTGGACAGAGAATGTAACATACAGAACTGACATGCTGCATATTGTTGTTGCAGGTGGGCCTGGCCCAGCTGCCACAGAAATTCCGTGTGTAGGGGAGACGGACACACAGCAGCCCTCTGACACCAACACCAGTGGGTCCGTCAACATATCCACTGTGCGCCGCAGGCCCAGGCCATTGCCACTGCCAGACCTCAGTGGTGACTCTGATGTGCAGCAGGAGGGGCCAAGCACACCATCTGCACCAGATAGGCGCAGCCAGATACCGGAGGACAGGGGTCATGCAGCACACTGCAGAAGTGCCACAGTGTCCCAGCAGCAACCGCAGGAGGCAGGTGAGGGTTCATCCTTGTTCGGGGGACTTGAGGCTGCTATGTTGCAGCAACAGCGCCTGCAAAACAGGAGAATTTTGAGTCTGGACAGGAACCTGAGAGTCCACAACAGACATATGATTCGCCTGCATCGGCGAATTGACACCCTGAACAGCAATATCACCCAGCTGCGTGAGGGACAGGTGCAGGTCTCTCAGGACACTAGGGAGCTTACCAGTGCAGTGCGTGACCTGAGTGAGGAGCTGCGCCACGAAAGGGTGAGCCGACACAGACATGAACACCGCTTCAGAACCATGTTTGCAAACTACTGCAGGTCCTCAAACAGGATGGCAAACTCAACCGCACTCATCGCCCATCGCACTGTGGCGGCCCAAGTGGAGGCTGCACACACCAGTAGGGATGTGGTCCAGGGCCTTGTCCAAATCACTAATGTGATTGAACTAGTCATGGGACAGAGATCGGCCACTCCCAGTGAGGTCGCCTTGGGGGACACTGAGGACAGTTCGAGCCTTAGTAGTATGGCAGTACCTGCATTAGACACCAGGTGGCACAGTGCCAGGCGCAGCACTGCCACTGAGGGTGACATTCAGGGTGCCAGTGAGTCAATTGGGCACCCCAGTGGTGTGCGTGGCAGGAGGAAGTGACTGTTGCCGCATTGACACTGGTGTTCCCACTATGATGTAATAGTGTGGGACTCAGTTCTTTTGTTTCTTTTAGTTTTTCTTATTCACCTGTTTACTTCATTTTTCACCATTCATTACCTGACGTAAGGTAATAAATTTCTATCACTACAGGTACAGTTGTCAGTGGAGTTTTGTCAGTCATACTCACTTCTGAAATGGTTGTGTGTGATGTCAACACGCCTTTGCCTTCCCTCTGCTGCACTGGTCCTGTCTGCTGGCTGTAGAGGTGGTATGGGATTGTCATCCTCATCTGATTCAGTGTCACTGATTTCTATAGGTATGCCCCTGGTTGTAGCTATATTGTGCAAGATAGCACAAGTAGCCACTATTCTACATGTGTTTTCTGGACTGTACTGTAGTGCCCCTCCACTCTTGTGGAGGCAACGGAAGTGACTCTTCAGGAGGCCAAATGTGCGCTCCACCACGTTGTGGGTTGCCCTGTGTGCTGCATTGTATCTCCGTTCTGCCGGTGTTGTGGGATTGAGGTAGGGCGTCATCATGTAGGTGCGCACTGCGTAGGCACTGTCTCCTGGAAGGGACAGAAGGTTTGATGAGTACCTCAGCCATCTGACATGGGTTTGTTATCTATGCACCAGTGTAAAGAGTGACATTACCTAGTAGATATCCTTCACCAAACTCCCCAGCTAGCAGTCTTGTGTGAATGCCGCTGTGATGAAAGATGTATGAATCATGTGTGCTCCCTGGGTACCTGGCCACGAGATCAGTTATGATGTATGATGCATTGCATATCACCTGTATATTCATGGAATGTTGGGGTTTACGGTTGCGGTACACATACTCTGTGACAGATGGTGGACATATTGCCACATGTGTGCCATCTATGGCACCTAGGACGTGGGGGAACTGTGCTATCTGATAAAACTCAATTTTTGTCTGCTGTATTTCCTGTGGGGTGTGGGGGAATCGGATGTACTGTTGTAGTTTGCTTAGCATGGCGTTGATAAATGCATTGAAAAATCTGGAGAGGGTGCTCTGTGACACCCCCCCAGCCGCTGCTATGACCCCTTGATAGCTCCATGAGGCGAGTAGGTGTAAGGAGCATAATACCTGCACATGGGTGGGTATGCAATGGGTCCGTAGTGTTCTGCGCTGCAGTATGGGTTGTAGCTCAGCTATCAGATCAAGAATCATGGCTGAGTTCAACCTATACCTCTCAAATCTTTCCTCCTCTGTCAGGTCAAAAAGTGTAATGCGCACTCTGAAAATGCGCTCCTGTCTCCTCCTCCCTCTCCTCAAACCTGCCAGGATCCTCATCTTCCTCGCCATGACGTAGAGTGCAGCCATTGTGGAACAGAGTTTGAGGCATTCTGGGCCTCTTTATATAGGTTGCACCTGGTTACCACCTGCTTTCACTTAGTGGTATTTTGCATGTGCAAAATGCCATTCTGCGAATAATCGCTAATTGCGATTTTTTGATGCATCTATTTGCGATTGTGATTTTGCGATTCGCATTTTGCACCTTGCAATTTCCTACTGGAAATACCGAATACCAAAATGCGACTCGCAAAACAAGGTCACAATGCAAAAAATCGCAAATTTTGCGATTTCTTATTTTTGGTCTGCGATTGCCTTTCATGCATCGCAGACCACGTTTTTGCACTCGCAAACGGCCGAATGTATCGATTCGCACCGTTTGCGAGTGCAAAAATATTTCATACATCTGGCCCTAGATTCCCAAAATATGAATGTCCGCCACTGATTGTCCAACTCAAAAATGGAATAAAGTGTCAAATTCCAGTCAAGTCACAAATCAGATCATGTTGCAGCACATCCTACCTTGCTATGGGTCCAACAGCTGCAAACACAACACAGAACTAACATATCAACACTTACTGGATATGTCTGGGTCCGCAAATCGAGCCACTTCTCCAATTGTGTAGGAGGCTGGTCCACCTGTAAAACATGGAAGGGTGAAATGTGCTCAATGTCTGCTCACTGTACAAAACTTGGAACAAAAACTCACTTTGTGTGACATTTTATATGATAGACCAGCACCTCAGGCATGTAGACACCCCAACAGACATATCACTGCAAACATGTATTGACCCTGTCACTCCAGTGAGTGATAGACACATATATGCACACATGCACTGGCCTTAATAATCATGTGGTAACAAACATGATTATTCAATTGGGTGCAGAATTATTTATAGAGGGTGCTCCATTTCTTCATTTGTTGTTATGAGAGAAACACAAAGCCACATTCCTGGTGCACTGCAATACCAGTTACTCGGGTATTGTGGCTTATGCCTCAAGGGACAATCAGTTACTGTGTGATGCTCATGTGGGTTGAGTTTAACTCATGAATTATTATGCTTTCTATGGTCCATTATATGTGGGCCTTTGTTGTCTGGAGGTTACGTATGCCTCATTGCCAGTGTACCCAGAGCTGTATATGCCCCCTATGACACCATGATGGCAGAGATCCTGTGTGTTACTTGATGACAATGTAACGCTACACATTAGGCCCCCCATGCCACTTTAACATTTTTTTTATATGATACTTACCCCAACTTACCTGTACTTACCTGGGATGGGTCCCCCATCCATGGGTGTCCTCCAGGGGTGGGCGAGGGTGGCAGGGGGTGTCCCTTGGGGCAGGGAAGGGCACCTCTGGACTGTTTCCATGGTCAGAGACCATGGAAGTGAGCCCACAGGTCCCTTAATGCCTGCCCTCACCCAGGCGTTAAAAAACGGCGCACATCAGGCTGTGTGCCGTATTTTAAGGCTCGTCCCCTCCTGTGCATCAAAATGGCACGGGAGTATTAATAAGGCGCACAGGCCTTAAAGACATTTTTTCGATGGGAACGCCTAACTTGCATGTCATTACTGCAAGGCAGTTTCCCGCATCCAAAAAATGATGCACACAGAGGATTTTTGACGTCCGCCGGGTCGGGCGTCATAGTATAAATATGGGTCAAACTTTTTGACGCACATTCTGCGCAAACATAGTATAAATATGCCCCATGGTTTAGCCAATGTCCTACTGTGGCAATCTTGATGAGGTAGGTCTCAATTTGTATGCACCTTGGGAATGGCAGTAGTCACAGGAATGTTTGTCTGCTGATCTTAGCATACACCCATGTCTGTGACAGCCTTCATACCGAGAAGTTAACTATTGTACTTATGCTGCACTAGATCAGCAGGGGTGTACCAAACGTAAACTAGCAAACTATTTTGTCACTTTAAATGCATGATGGAAGCAGTCAGGGGTCCCTTGCACAACATCATGCATATAAATAATTTGTGACTATGCATTCACCAAGTTCAGGGATCTCATGATGACCCATTAACTTATGAAAATTGCTTGGCTATAAAATTACACAGATGGCAAATGCATCAGCTCTGTAACAGCAATTGTGCCCAAGGCAAATTAAAACACACAGGGACAATGAACACAGGGCCAAATATTCTTTTTTTTTAATGAGTAGCATTTGCTTCATGTTTTTACACTACAGCTATGGAAAGTAGCACCAAACATTTGCATATTATCCCGTGTGCATTACTTTGGCATCCATTTCTAATTTAAATGCTGCACAAACCACGTCAAAGTATCAGCCTAAGATATTACCAGAGGTTAGGAAGAACTTTGTACGTATGGTCATGAATACAGTTCAGAAATGTATTCCAAATACGTTGGGACTACATTCATTCCTTGCTTTAGCATGTGAAATACATCTCATTCCTTGTACACTCACAGACCATGAATAAAACATATCTTTGAGTGGCATTGCCATCATCTATTGATGTAAAAGCAGTACTAATTTACATCATCAAGTTGTGTTTTGTAAGTTTGTGCAGCTTTTGCGTCAACAAATGACGGTAATGTGTAGCAAATATTGTCTAAATCAGGACCACTGTATATTTAACTTGCATTCCACATGTCCACAAATATTGCATGCAACATGTCATCAAATCTGCTACTGTCATTACAGAGCATTTAAATGTGCACATTAGTCTGATTTGTACTCATCAACAGGGCCACCAATCACCACACCCACGTGGCCCAGCAGGTCTTGCTCTCTGGCCACAAGGTCAGCCCAATGATGCTTGAGTTGGTGGCCGTTGCGCTGGCTGTTGAATACTCTCTTCAGATGGAACAGCACCTTGGACCACCTGAGCCTCCTCGCCTCTGTGTGATACCCCAATATCACACTGCCACCAGCCTCTAACATCAGGGGAGGAAGTGGCACACCAGCCAAATGAAATCCCTCAGCTACTCCTCACCCATTCTCCCCAGACGTGGCCTTCCCAACATGACAAAAATAATAGGGATAGGAAAGAGTAAATAGGAAAATACAGGGAAAGGAGGTAGGAAAATGAGACTTAAGTAACCCACAAATAGCCAAACAATACCCCAGCTAACAATACCCACTACACACTCCTAACAGTACAAAGACAAAATCAGACACAAAAAATGACAAATACACACTTACACTGATTTACTGAGACAATTACAAAAACAACAGATGACAAATGGAATGGCACACAGGAGACAAAAGCACAATTTGAACAGACAAAACTATCAGCACAGCCACACAGTCTAGAAGAATCACAGACTGCAAAGTGTAAGTGAAAGTACACCCGCTGTACCATTTCTCGAACAGGATAACCTATTACATCACTTCCTGTCTCAAATGCTGTGCATTTACATTATGATGCGTGCAATTTTTATGACGCTTATGGGCTTTGCGTCAAATTGTTTTGATGCAAATGCTTAAAAATTCCCCTGCATTCAAAGATCAATATATTTTTCATGGATAACCAATTTCATGGGGTGCAGTGTTGGAATTACCGCTAGGGACCAATGGATGTATAATGGCTGTGAGCATCATTTTTCAATGCAAGCAAATTTTGACACATATGCATCTTTTTATACGCGTTTGTGTAGAAATATCTGCCTTTAACTGTGTGTAATTTTTCTCATTTTTAACGTACATGAAAGCTTTAACTCTACAAAGATAGGCTCTTATGGCCTGCTGTTTGTGTTCCAGTGTTTGGTCACATGTGGCAGACCACACTACTGCAGACCATAATACTCATGTTGTTGTGCCGGATTAGCACTCTTAACTGACGCAACAGCAACCCAAACATTTGGAATAAAAAATGGTATTCCCGAGTTTGAGCAGGTGGTGCGTCAATAGAGGATAGCAAGGCTACGCAACTTAATACAGTCACACATGGCCTGTGTGTATATGTCTGTGAACTGGCTATTTCAATTGTTGTTGTGCCTCTGTGTGAACATCACCAAACATGTTTTGCATTATGTGCTTGTGTACATGTGTTGTAAATGTGGATAACCATCAGATGCCATTCATAGTGGTACATCAGTCAGGATATGTGTTTGTCATACCTGTAGCGTCTAATGCTGTGCGAACTTCCCTGACTTTCGGGACAAAACATCTCCCATGACAAACTATGCACAGGATAGATAGAGGATGAAAATGGCAATGTTACAAGGGTAAGCCATCACATGTATTGGAATGTTGGATACCACTTCCTTGTCACTTGTTTGTATACTACCCGTGAGTGAGGCATTTGAACATGCTAGGTAGGTACAGTGTTTGTGACGGAGTCCCAAAACCAATCCAAAAAAGTCATGTTACACCACATTTTGAGACATATAAATGACCTATGTTTCTGCTGTGGCAGTGGAGGACCAGCAGACCATGCTGCATGTGTTCACATATTTCCAGTGGTTCATTGCACAAAGGTGTCCAGTTCAAGTGTGTGGCCATGTGTACCCTATGTCAGTATTGACCTCCATGTTGTCACTGTTATGTGCAGGTCTAGTCATGAGTCTGTGGAGTCATTCCCTGCATTACCAGAGTATCCTTCAAAGCATAAATGACCTAAAGGCAAAGATAAATTGACGGCACACATGGGGATAGCCCAGCTATGGCACTGCAGAACTTCTATAAGGCTTACAACAGGGCAACCTTGGTGTGCTCAAAAACTTTATGGATCAGTAATAGGAAACAGGCAGGTTTCATCACAACATTTGTACACAGGGTAGCCTCTAAAATTCCCACTGCAACAGGGTACATCAGTGCCTCTGTGCGAAATGATCTCACAGCTAGTCACCACGCAAGCACCATCAATAGGTTGCGGCAGATGTGAATCTGTGTGTGGACCGTCAGGGCACAAACATGATTTGTCCTTTCATACACATAAGCAAACATTGTTTGTTGTGGTAGAGGCACCATACCAAATCCATGCATACAGCCATAGTACACTGTCACTGTTTGTTACTCTTGAATACATGAAACCCAGACAATGGATGGGGGTGGATTAGGCAATTTGAATACATGTCCAAGACCATAATACGATAAGCAAACTGATTACACTATACTATCTATTTGAGGATTCATCGTAGACCTACCAGACACAATACCCTATGAGGAAAGAGAGGGCATGGAAAGCAACTATGAAACAAATGTAGCCACAGGGAACCTCTATGGTGAATACAAAGACAGGAACCAGTCAGGCTAAAAGGATGCAGGCTCTGTCAGGAACAAACATGAACAAGGCAAATACACAATGAGCAGATTCTGACTGGGAAAATGCTGGAACAACACTGTGGGAACTAAAAACTGTACTTGTGCTGTGGGCTGCAATGTTACACAATCCAGCAAGGGCTCTTTTACACAAGTGATTATACGGCAATGCACAACAAGGATATTCAGAAAATGGCAGCTTCTAAGCAGTTCCAGGCAGCAGCAATGGCAGTGCAGGTTTAAATGGCTGGTCTGCATGGAAGTGCTCACAGGTGTGTGCAGCTTCAGTCTCTCACAAGTCCTATAGTTGAGAATCAAGTTCGAAGGGCTAACTGGACCTTTCACATGGGAAGCAATGGACAGCTGATTACAGGTCCTACCGACTACCAGGCAGTGAATTATCGGACCTGAAGTCCATGCAGACTGATGAACTAAGACTACGGCATGCCATACAGAAGAGGGAAGCACACAAGAGTCAGAATGGGAGTCTGGGTGTGTGTAGATGAAGTTTAGCAGGGTACAGAGAGTCCATTTACAGGGCCCCCTAGAGAAGGGTGGACAGAGACTGAAAACATGGCAGTGGCAGGACTTATTACCTGGGATGGACTGCGGAGGGCATGTCTTGTGAGAAATGCTTGTCATACATGGGACACTCATGCTATCCCTTTTCAGCATAGTTGGACTCCTTGTCACACATGCTCCTTGCAAAGATAGTTGATGTCACACTTACTGCTGTCAAGGGTCTGGTCATACCTTCCTGTTACCAATTGAAGGAAAGTACCATCTTGCCTGGCATGTTACCCCCATTTTCACTGTATGTATGTTTGTTTTTGCCCTTGTGTCACTGGGATCCTACTAGGCAGGACCCTAGTGCTCATAGTGTATGCCCTGTATGTGTTCCCTGTGTGGTGCCTAACTGTATCACTGAGGCTCTGCTAACCAGAACCTCAGTGTTTATGCTTTCTCTGCTTTCTAAAATTGTCACTGCAGGCTAGTGACTAATTTGACCAATTCTCATTGGCACACTGGTACACCCATATAAGTGCCCTGTATATGGTACTTAGGTACCCAGGGTATTGGGGTTCCAGGAGATCCCTGTGGGCTGCAGCATTTCTTTTGCCACCCATAGGGAGCTCAGACAATTCTTACACAGGCCTGCCACTGCAGCATGAGTGAAATAACGTCCACGTTATTTCACAGCCATTCTTCACTGCACATAAGTAACTTATAAGTCACCTATATGTCTAACCCTCACTTGGTGAAGGTTGGGTGCCAAGTTACTTAGTGTGTCGGCACCCTGGCACTAGCCAAGGTGCCCCCACATAGTTCAGGGCAATTTCCCCGGACTTTGTGAGTGCGGGGACACCATTACACGAGTGCACTGCACATAGGTCACTACCTATGTGTAGCGTCACAATGGTAGCTCCGAACATGGCCATGTAACATGTCTAAGATCATGGAATTGTCCCCCCAATACCATTCTGGTATTGGGGGGACAATTCCATGATCCCCCAGGTCTCTAGCACAGAACCTGAGTACTGCCTTTCCGGGGTTTCCACTGCAGCTGCTGCAAAACCCCTCAGACAGGATTCTGCCCTCCTGGGGTCTGTGCAGCCTCAGTCCAGGAAGGCAGAACAATGGATTTCCTCTGAGAGAGGGTGTTACACCCTCTCCCTTATGAAATAGGTGTGAAGAGCTGGGGAGGAGTAGCCTCCCCCAGCCTCTGGAAATGCTTTGATGGGCACAGATGGTGCCCATCTCTGCATAATCCAGTCTACACTGGTTCAGGGATCCCCCAGCCCTGCTCTGGCGTGAAACTGGACAAAGGAAAGGGGAGTGACCACTCCCCTGACCAGTACCTCCCAAGGGAGGTGCCCAGAGTTCCTCCAGTGTGTCCCAGACCCCTGCCATCTTGGATTCAGAGGTGTTGGGGGCACACTGGACTGCTCTGAGTGGCCAGTGCCAGCAGGTGACGTCAGAGACCCCCTCTGATAGGCTCTTACCTCTCTTGATAGCCAATCCTCCTTTCTTGGTAGCCAAACCTCCTTTTCTGGCTATTTAGGGTCTCTCCTTTGGGGTATTCTTCGGATAACGAATGCAAGAGCTCACCAGAGTTCCTCTGCACTTCCCTCTTTGACTTCTGCCAAGGATTGACCGATGACTGCTCCAGGACGCCTGCAAAACTGCAACAAAGTAGCAAGACGACTACCAGCAACATTGTAGCACCTCATCCTGATGGCTTTCTCGACTGTTTCCTGGTGGTGCATGCTCTGGGGCTGTCTGCCTTCACCCTGCACTGGAAGCCAAGAAGAAATCCCCTGTGTGTCGACGGAATCTTCCCCCTGCTAAAGCAGGCACCAAAGGACTGCATCACCGGTCCTCTGGGTCCCCTCTCATCCTGACGAGTGTGGTCTCTGGAACACAGGAGCTAGATCCAAGTGACACCCACAGTCCAGTGATCCTTCAGTCCAAGTTTGGTGGAGGTAAGTCCTTGCCTCCCCAAACCAGACAGCAAACCTGTGTACTGTGTGATTTGCAGCTGCTCCGGCTTCTGTGCACTTCTCCAAGGATTCCTTTGTGCACAGTCTAGCCTGGGTCCCCAGCACTCCGTCCTGCAGTGCTCAACCCTCTGAGTTGGACTCCGACATCGTGGGACCATCCTTTTGTGACTCTGGTTTCACAAATCTTCTAAGTGCCTGCTCTGGTACTTCTGCGGGTGCTGCCTGCTTCTGCAGGGGCTCTCTGAGTTGCTGAGAGCCCCCTCTGTCTCCTATTCCAAGGGGCGACATCCTGGTCCTTCCTGGTCCCCAGCAGCACCCAAAAACCTCTACTGTGACACTTGCAGCTAGCAAGGCTCGTTTGTGATATTTCTGCGTGAAAACACTTCTGCAACATCCAGCATGCTGTGGGACATCTTCCATCCAAAGGAGAAGTTCCTAGCCCTTTTCGTTGTTGCAGAATCTTTGGCTTCTTCCACCTAGAGACAGCCCTTTTGCACCTTCATCCGGGGTTTCCTGGGCTCCTGCCCCCCCTGGACACTATCATGACTCTTGGACTTGGTCCCCTTGCCTTGCAGGTCCTCACGTCCAGGAATCCGTCTTCAGTGTTTTGCTGGTGCTTGTGGTTCTTGCAGAATCCCCCTATCACAACTATTGTGTCTTTCTGGGGTAGTAGGGTAACTTTACTCCTACTTTTCAGGGTCTTGGGGTGGGGTATTTTGGACACCCTGACTGTTTTCTTATAGTCCCAGCAACCCTCTACAAGCTCCCATAGGTCTGGGGTCCATTCGTGATTCGCATTCCACTTTTGGAGTATATGGTTTGTGTTGCCCTTAGACCTATGTTCACCTATTGCATCCTATTGTGATCCTACATTGTTTGCACTACTTTTCTTACTGTTACTTACCTGTTTGGTTTTGTGTACATAGAACTTGTGTATATTACTTACCTTCTAAGTGAGGGTACTCTCTGAGATACTTTTGGCATATTGTCATAAAAAGAAAGTACCTTTATTTTTAGTAACTCTGAGTATTGTGTTTTCTTATGATATTGTGCTATATGATATAAGTGGAATAGTAGGAGCTTTGCATGTCTCCTAGTTCAGCCTAAGCTGCTTTGCCATAGCTACCTTCTATCAGCCTAAGCTGATAGAAACACCTCTATTCTTCTAATAAGGGATAATTGGACCTGGCACAGGGTGTAAGTACCACAAGGTACCCACTATAAGCCAGGCCAGCCTCCTACACCAATGCAATAGCACATCCACTGCCTCATGTATGAAACACTATTTTACCTTATGATTGATGGTGTCTTAGTTGTGTGTCATGTGCTGCAAAGAACCATGTTGGCAACATGGATGTGTGTCATAGCTGTGGTCTTCTGATTTTGCCCTTCACATGTGAAATAGACAGAACATATGTCATTTCCACTGTGTGTGATGTTGGATGTACATTCATACCCATCAAATGTAATGTTGCTTTTTCAGTATCCTAATCTGTATTTCTGCAATGCTCCATGAGGCTAAACTCTGATTATGATTCCTAGGGATCATGTGATGCATAAACAATTACCCAGAGCATGATTGAGTGATGAAGTGAGGTGTTTAATGACATATAGTAAGAAAGTGTGGATGGTGACTATAGTTCGAAGAAGTTTTGTACACTGTGTTGTCTCTGACGCAATCCTGCTGCAGTGTTCGGATGATCCCCCTCATGTTGCCGGACAACATCCTCCTCTTCCTCCTCTTCAGGCATTTGTGGGTCTGGCTCATAGAGGGGAATGTTCCTCCTTACACAAATGTTGTGCAGAATGGCACAGGTCAAAATGATCTTGCAGACCATTTCAGGTGAATATAAGAGGCTGCCTCTGGTGATGTTGAGGCACCTGAATCTTGACTTCAGGATACCAAAGGTCCTCTCTACTATGGTGCGTGTCCTCTGATCTGCCTCATTATAGGCACACTCTGATGCTGTGCTTGGGTTAGAAAATGGGGTCATGATCCATGGCTGGATCCCATAACCCTGATCAGCTGAAAGAGAAAATGAGTGTAAATATTTGGATGATGGTTGCGCCTTGATTATCACTTTGCATGGCAGTTGTTATCTTGTGTCGTCTGTGGCTCATCTGTGTTTGTGTAATTGTGTGGGATCCTAGGCTTCTAGGATGTTCTTTCAGCATTGGGTTGTTTATTTATCTAAACTGGTGTTTGGCTGATTGACTGGATATCAGTGGTATATTTGTAAACTTGCAGTTTATTGTGTATCTCCCATGCATTATGTCATGTGAAAGAAGTGTCCATGTGCCTTCACTGGAGGTGACATGATACTTCCACACACAGAATCGATTCCACTGTGGTGGTAACACGGTTGCACTATATGGCCTGAACATCCCATCCAATTCAACATGTTAAAGCATGTAAAAAAAAAACAGTGAGGCCCTTTGATTTGGCTAAGTGACAATGTACAACACATCTCCATAAGTTTGCAGCACTGAAGTGTTCACAATTGAGAAGGCACAAATATCCCATGTGTGACTAGTGCTATGCAATCCTATTTTTGTGCCCTCACCGAGTTGGCTCATGTGCAAACATGTACCTACACTACAGAACCTGGGCCAGGTAAGCTGGCTAACTTGGTTGTGGGGTGAATGTTTAAGTGTCAGAAGGTCTATGTGCCTGTACATCTGTTGTGTCTTTGTGTATTTGTTTCAATCCCTTTGTGTAGCAATGTGCACTTTGCAATATTGTCACATCAAGATGTGTTCTTTGCACAGTTCACTTCCATATTGCTAGCGGGCAATGTCACCCAGGAGTGATGTGAGATGTTGGAACTGCCTCAATGTTTCCATGTCACCTTTGTTAGAGTCAGCATCATCATGCTATGTGTCTCATGGTGTTTGACCGGCAGCGAAACACATTACACACCCCTTACACAGTACATATTGCTTGAAAGGGTATGTGATTGAGTGTTATTGATGTGATATTAGAAGATTTATTTTCCAAGTTGTACTGCCAGTTAAGGTCATGTCATTGTCACTGTGTGGTTTTATCTCAGTCCCTTGTGGCTCTGGTGTGGCATCTGTTGTTATGTGCATCTGTCATTTGTCCATAGGTGTGTATCCCATTGGGTCAGGATTTCAAACTTGACTAGAAGTTTCACAACCTCAGTGTCTTCCTGGTCACATGTCAATGTAGTGGTGTATGTGTTGTGTGTCCTACAGGTTTGCTGTGTAATGTGTATATAACTAGGTTTCTATACTTACCAACAAGTAGGCCATTGCCGTATCGTCCATCCTGGAAGTGATGATTGATGGTGCAGTGGCGGAAGATGAATGAATCATGTACACTCCCAGGATACTTTGCCACGATGTTGGTGATCAATCCCCGGTGTTCCACAATGGCCTGCACATTGAGGGAGTGTGTATGCTTCCTGTTGCGGTGTACATCCTTGGTTGCAGCAGGTGGCACAATCCGTACATGTGTGCAGTCAATGGCACCAAGCACGTACAGGAAACCATGAATTTGCTAAAAGCCCTGTTTGGTCTCCTGCTGCTTCTGCTGTGTGTTGGGGAAGCTGATGTGGCAGAGTGTAAGGGAGATGTTGGCATCCAATACCTTGGGTAGGAAGGCAGAGAATGAGGGCTGTGAGATCCCGGCAACCAGGGCACCAGTTGTTTGAACAGAGCCACTTGCCAACATGTGGAGGGCAGCTAGCACCTTGGTCTCCGGTGGAAAGATGTGGGGTGTCTGCAAGCTGGGTGCCAACTGTGGCTCAATGTGGTGCAGCAGCTGCTATATGGCTTGTCAGTTTAGTCTGTACCTCTGGATGATGTCATGTTCCCTGAGGCCCTGAAGGGTTGTCCTGGTCCAGAATATCCTCTCCTGCCTTCTGCGTTGCCTTTGGAGTCCCTGCTGGTGTGTTGGAAGCTGCTGCTGTTGGTCCTGTGCTCTGCGTCTTCGTGCATGCTGGATGAATAGCACCTCCATGTCTTCCCTTTGGAGCTCTGATGTTGCTTCTATGTGTTTTCCTTAAGTACTGGTGTGTTTGCCTCATTTTAATGCCTGCCCTGACCCAGGTGTTAATTTTCGAAGCAAATCGGGCTGTGTGTCATTTTTCGACTCCGCCTGCCAGCCCTGCGGCATTTTTGCGCGGTTGGATAAATATGGCGCACGGTTGTTTAAGTCATTTTTTGGACGGGAACGCCTACCTTGCATGTCATTAGCACAAGGCGGTTTCACGCATCTAGAAAATGATGCAACCTAAGATATTTTGACGTTAGCGGGGTCTAGCATCAAAATATAAATATGGTGTTAGTTTAGCGCCGAATTTGCGTAAAAAATATGATGCAAATCCAATGAAAGCATAGTATAAATATGCCCCTAAGTGTATGCATATTTTGAAAAAATTGGGCAAACCCAGTAACCTCCGGACCTGTTATTGAACTATTAAGTTTTGAGCTATAGAGTTTTGATTTTAAGTGAGAATCATTATGGAATTTTAAATTGAATAAAATATATGAATTGTATAATCATCTGATCAAGATGAAAGATCCTAGAATTTATTTAAATCACTGCCGTGAAAGTTCAGGGTTACACTTTCCCCTCGGAGTTTAATTTTTGCTTTATACATATTGAAGTGTAAGCAGGCAACGCTATAGATTAAGTGGTTAAAGATGATGAAGATAGCATGGTCTGACCTGGGACTGCTAGAGTTCTGGGATACCCCATGGGCTACCCCAACCAACACTGCCACAATGGTTAGGCAAAGATGTCGGGTGCTGGTAAATACAGAGATTGAACATGATAGTGGCAGAGGAACATTGGCTAAAGGTTTCTTAATGCACAAAGTTGTACCTGAGGATGAAGAATTTTTAAACTATATCAGACCACTACGTGCCTGTAGATTGTTCCTGCAGTTTAGATACAGTACCCTCCCTATTGCTGCTTTTACCACTTGCTGGGCTTCATCAGTAGATGGTACTAGAAGTTGCATATTTTGCACCAGTACCAATGAAACAGACAAGCATTTACTTTTTTTCTTTCTTAAATATTTTCTGCCCAGAAGTAGATGGATTGCCGCAAATACAGGAATTTGCTAACTACAGACCATATCAACGACCTTAGAATCTCGAAGTGTGAAACAACTCAAGTGGTAGTGGTGTCAGTCTCCAGATTTCTTTTTGCAGCCTGGGCCATGAGACAAAAATAATTTTTTTAACTTTAGTGGCTCTTGCTCTGAAACCTAGAGTGATCTCGATATATGTACATTATTAACTTTGAGATTTCTTTTTTATTCTATCTCATTTTATGAATCTTAATAACTTAGAGCTTCTTACCCATATTTGTATTCCTAATTAAGCAAAGTTTTTAATTAATGTATGCTCTTATTGAAATGTATCTTGGATTGTTTCATTTGCTGTATGATGATGGAATAATACATTTTAATCTGTCAATAAACTTTGAAACATTTTGAAACTCAGGGTAGGGCGATCTCAACAGCCAGAAGAAAAAAGTTATCGACATCAAAGGGAAACCAATATGATGATAACTCTGAGGCTTATTCAGCTCTGTAGACTGCAGATAAGTGTGTTAAATGCTGCTGAGTGTGTGTGTTGGCTCAAATGTGAAACTTCTCTTACGTGGTTGTGGTCAGAGGAGGATCTGTTGCTTGTAACTGGAGACAGATTTGTGATGCCACATCATCATCACATGATGCATGCACTTGGTTAAATGTTATGATGACAGTTGTGAGATTAATCAGCCTGCTACATGTAGCTACTGGGCCGTGATTGGTTGTACATTACTCTCACTTCTCAGCTAATCGTTCAGCCATGAATCATAAAATTAATGGTTGCAGCAGCCTGTGCTTTTGCTCTACCTCTCAGTCTTGGTTGTTGGTATACTCCTCATGAAGCTTAATTTTTGTACTTCTCCATGACTCTAAAATATTGTTTCTGTTTTACAATCCACAGCTCTTCTCCTGCTTGCCTTACTGGACCAATTCAGCCAGGCCCCTATGACAAACATTCTGAGAAGAATGCAGATCCACTGCCCAATTTGGCATTTAGGAGTATTATATCTCTTTCAATAATCATCATTTTTAGAACTGTGTTGTTTCACTCCTCCATAATTTGCACTTTTCAAACCTAGACTAAAGATATTTTTTAGATATAATTTGGGTCTCTGCAGGATTGAAGGACTGTTTGCAATGCGTTTAACTGAACTGTGTCATTCCTTCATTTCCTTTCACAACAGATTGATCATGATGTGCTTCTCATTGCTCTGATGAATGTTGATGAGTAGTGTTTGTCTTTGTCACGCCTTTCCCCAACTCCCCTTTCCCATCCATTCATCAAACCTGTAACACTTTCCCCCAGGCTATGTGATTTAATGAGGTGTGACTTAATGAACACCATAAATTGATCACACACTTGGTGGGGCAGATGTGGTGAAAGCAACACCAATTCACAGCTGGATCTTCTTACCTGAGCAATACAATAGCCCCCACCATCTCCTCTTACCCACCCATGCATAAAAGGGATAATATAGGTGCAGAATAGTCAGAACAATGTCTGACTCTGTTTCAGTGTCCCACAATACAGCAAACTAGTACAAGAGATTTAGGGGTATATTTATAAGCCCCTTAGCACCACCTTGCGCCACATTAGCTTCATTTTGTTATGCTAATGTGGCCCAACGAGGCCAAAATCCTTGCACCATTTTTACAAAGTAGCACAATGCATGCATTGCGCCACTTTGTAACTCTTCGCACTAAATTATGCCTGAGCTGAGCATAATGTATGCAAAGGGGGCGTTTCACCATTGGGGGGCTGAAAAAATGGCGCAAGGAAATCTAACAGATTTTCTTGTGTAATTTTTTATAACACTTTTAATGCCTGCTTGGAGCAGGCATTAAAAGGGGGCATCCATTATTTATAATAATGGGCCCCTATGTACTCTGCAGGAGTAGCACCAATATTTTAGAGCTACTCCTGCACAGTACATCAATAGCGTCCATATACATGACACTATTGGCCCCTATCCTGCGCCATGGTGAGTGGGGGTAGGGGGAGCTAAGGGGCACAAGGAAAGTGGCGCTGCACTAAGTGCAGTGCCAATTGTCTTAAATATGCCCTTACTTTTTTGTCATTGTGGCCTGGGGGTCTCAATCTTTGATAACGCACTAACTCTGTGTTTGTTTTTATTTTTGAATAGTTGCCTGTGATAAATAATCTGTTGGATGAATTTTACAGTTGGACTTCACTTCATTGGAATAGATGGGATTGGGACCTCCCCACTTTGATGTCTTCCCTGGTAGCACAAGAAGAGATGATAACACTTATACCACCATCATTAATGAGAAGGCACTTTTGGGCAACCTTGCAATTACCTTGCAATAAGGTTTGGGAAGTTTTTCGAGAGGTACCATTGCCTAATCAATTCAGGTTAGAAAGAACTAGTTAACGTAGTACTTAAGTAGTTCTTTGGAAGGAGAAATAAATTACATATATTTTGTACAGTGCAGCGAGACCCCTAACATTTTTACAGATGGTAGGACAAGGGCAGTTAGTTACTACAGTAAGTGCTACTATACTATACAGTAATATTGTTTGGTGGTTGAGTGTTGCAAAACCTCAAGTGAAACAGATTGAAATTATCCAGTTTTCTGTAGCTAGTGCCACTCTGGTGGCCGAGTATAACTTGACAGAAGGAACAGGTAAGCAACCAACTGAAGAATAATACATAGATGGAGACGTCAGTTACGGACCATTTAGGGGAAACAGCAGTACACTCAACAATGCTATAAGAAATTATACTATGCCATCTAGCAATAGAAAGACAGATAATGAATGATGACAAAAAAGTTGAACCAAATTATTAATTTTCAGAAGAACCCAACACAACCAACTCACCCTCTTCACCTGCATCAGGCCTACCCCCTCCCCAAGACAAATGTCCCACAAAGTCAAAAGTGTGAAAATCCAATGTAAATAAACAAACCCTTTTCCCAACTTTGTGCCCCCCCACCCTTTCTACCTACAACATGTCCTCCCACCAAAACAAAAAATCAATACAAATGGGCCTTGAGGACATCAACTTTGCTGGTCAGTTTCTGCTGCCCTGTGCACAGAAATGCCATATCACGTGTAAGGTGAGTTTGACATCAGAGACTGTGGTGAAGGAGGTGTGTGTGATGTTTTCTGAGGCGGTGAGGGCTGTGGTGGTATGGGTGGCAAGGAATCCCAGCTGCAGGCAACAGCAGTGGCATAGCCTAGTTGGAGGTGATCCTGGCTGGCATTGTGAGGTCCAGATTTGTTGCTGGGCTTATGCCTCCTTCTTCTCAACTTCCAGGGCCACCAGCCAGTGATATTCGGCAACCACTGCCTCCAACTTTTGCTGCTTCAGCCAGGTGGCTATCTCCTGCCATTTTGGCTGGTAGTGGTGACTATCACCAGAGACACGAGCAGTAGTAGCTATATCAAGAAAGTAAAAGAAGAAAAAGTACAAAAACACAAGTTATGGTGTTGCCCACCTCACACATTGCTGTTCCCCTAGGGCCATTGGAATTTTATTTGAGTGTGATCATTGATGATATTGGTAGTGGTACTAGTTAGTCACACACAACCGGGGCTAAGTCTTTTCAACCTATGCATCACATCATAGCTGGGTAATCATCAATCATAGCACTGACAGCAAGGAATATTATTAAACCAGAACACCAACATATAATCAAAAGAAAGAAAAGAAAATGTGATCTTTTGAAAGATTTAATTTCATAGTGAGAGAGCACACACTTTTTGTGTTAAGAAATTTGGATTATTTTACTTGTCATTAATGAGCAAGGCATATAAGTAGGTATGCTCACAATTAATATTTGACTATGCAACATAACAGAGTCAAGCTGGAAGGTCTGGTTACTCCCCACTCCAGGATGTGTTTGGAACAGTCCAGAAGTAGCATGTTATGTGAACTTATAATTCCAATAGTCCTGCTCTTCTCCAACTCCTTCCTCCATTCTACTCTCCCAAGTCCAAACTTATGATATAGCCTAAGGCCTACGCTGATAGTCTGGCAGATGTGACACAATTGACGGATAATAGATATTCCATCTGCTTTATTACAGTAGACAGTGCATAGAAGAATAAGATGAACTATAATGCAGTGAACAGGATCTTTAATTTGTCACAGAGTATCCCATCAGCCAAAATCTAAATCCACCCTTACACCCACATTACTCCCAGGCCTCCAACATGGATTATTCTTAAGAAATACCTTCACTTGGCAAGGGGGAAATTAGTCCACGGAGAGGTAAGTTAGAGGGATTAGGCTAGGCAGAGATTTAGCTATAGAACTGTTGGTTGGGTATCAATAAATGATCATGTTCTATGGATTGATGTTTCAAATAGTTTTCCTCCCATCAATCAATGTGAAGAAGAACTTCAAAGTCCCATTGATTGATATGATGAAAAATAATGGAACCAACAATTCGTAATGGAAGATAACTTTACTTGAGCAGAGAAATGTGGCACAGACATCAAAGGCTGGGATAAAAAGACAGAATGATGAAGTGAAGCATTCATAGGCAACTGAGTGGGCACTGGATAATGCACCTTGTCTTCAGTTTGTTGTTTGTGCATTGCAGACCTAGGTCCATATTTCTACTTTTTTTGCGACGCATTTGCGTAATTGTTTGATCCAAAAGCGGTGCCAACTTACAAAATATAATTATATTTTGTAAGTTTCGTCATGCCACTGTGCTGCAGCACACATATATGAACTCAATCACTTCCTGCTCTTACTGCATCAGTAGCACCAGAGATTACACTGAGCTGCAGATTTAGGTGGAGAGATGGCAAGAGCAGGGATTGGACTCTTGAGGTGATTGGCAGAGTAAGGATATCTGCCTCGCTTCACCAGTACACTACATTGTCATTAAGAAAGCAAAGCGATTTACTATTTGTCCCTGCCACCACTGGGACACCACTGTCTCCCTTGGTCATCGCCTGCACCTCCACCTACATCCTGGCTGTGATGGTACTGCTGCTGGTGGTGGTCTCTAGGCCTGGTGAAAACATAGTGCACCCATTTTAGATACTAGATAAACATCTAAGTATTTATTTTGCACAGCATACAATAGCAATACCTACCTACAGTTAGGTTAGGTATCTATTACTATCTTCTTGGCCTAACATAAGTAATCAGTTTTGGTAGGTTTGCCTTATTTATTGCTTGGAAATATTTTAAAAACTAGGTAAACATTGCTTCAACAAGAATAAACTTTTTCTTCTATTGGAGAGTTTGGCATTAGGAGGATTCATGAATCATGGAACGACATAGGCTAGGCTACAATTATATGACAGGAAAAGGGGTAGAAGGGAATACAAAAGACATATGGTATTGATTGTGAGTGTGGTATCTCATTTCTGCCATGTTGCAGTGGAAAGAAAATGCTAGTATAAGACCACATTGATGGTCCATGACCATGATGCCCACTCTGTCTCTGAACTTTTTGACTGTTTGTTTGATGATGATCAAGACACAATCAACATGTCCAACATGTTTGGTGACTAGAGTACCACTTGGGCCTGGCTGTGTAATCCTCTTTATGTTACCAAAAATCTGTTTCCCTCTTGGTACTGTACAACAGCAACAGGATATGTAATTGTAAAAGAGGGGCAAGGGGAAGCTTAAAAAAGAGCAGAAAAAGGTAAAGACAGGAGAAAGTCAGCTATAGAAACGGTAAATATACATAGAACAACACAGGAAAATTCAGAGAAAAAAAAATACAGCATGGAAGAAAAACATAATAAATATACAGAAGGCCATAACGTTACTAGTGGGGGTATAACATTACTTACAGAGGATAGCAAACCCATCATCTGTGGCCACAGCACTGGTGGTAGGGGTGGTGGTGGTCACATCCACAGCGGAGGTGGGAGTACTGGTAACCACAAAAGTTGATGATCTCTTGCTCTTGGGTGCTTAAGAAAGAAGAAAAACAATGATTAGCGGTACTTCTTATAAACACATTTTGTTTACAAGCATAGCATTGTGTTTTTTCATATAGACTATTCCTTGTTTTGTAATATCCTAAACCTCAAACCATTACATTGTGAACTATTCATGCATTCCAAACCAGTGACCTTTGTTTCTTCACCTTCCTTTGAGGAGTCGAATCAGTCCCCCTTACGTACCGTATATTTGGGAAATTGGTACTATGTGCTACACAAGGAGATAAAGCCACAGATAAGAATGCAAGTTAGTTACACAGCCCTGATATATTTTACTAACAGAGTGACCTGATGACGAGTTCACAATCATGTCTTAAATCAGACCAAGCGAGCAACTGCATAGCTCACACTGGAACAGAATCCTGGCGGTATCATTCATTTACTTCCACTACCCTT
Organism: Pleurodeles waltl; assembly: GCF_031143425.1. Classification (NCBI taxonomy): domain Eukaryota; kingdom Metazoa; phylum Chordata; class Amphibia; order Caudata; family Salamandridae; genus Pleurodeles; species Pleurodeles waltl. The sequence continues at coordinate 1,540,274 of NC_090437.1, read as the reverse complement.
CTAACTTCCCAACTTCCTGTTAAGAAATTATGAGCCATGGCCTAAAGTTACTTAATGGCACTGGTTATAGTTTCTTCAGATAGGTTTAACTTAACTGCTGAATTTCTATGGTTTTGCATGGGTAAACATCAGCCTAACTATAATGTCCCTGTAACATAACCTTTGTTTTTTAAATCAATTTCCATATTTTTTAATGCAAAGTGATATCTAATTACCACACATTAATACAACTACTGCTGGGCTTGGACAAATCCACCCAACCCCATGCCGTGCACAGCCTTCAGCAGTGCCCAGCTGGTTTTTGTTTTTCTATTTTCTTTGGATCTGCAATTCCTTTGTGGTTTTACATGGACAAGGCTGTGCAGAGCCCTGTGGTGTATCCAAGGATCTACTGATCAGCAAAAAAAAATAATGGGGGCTATTCTTGCCCATGAGGGGTCCCGCACAGACCGCATCATCTCTCCTATGGGGTCAGGATACCTGTGTCCTGACCCCTTATGTCAGTTTTTAGTGCTTTTCCCTAACCCCGTGTAGGAGGGTGGCCTGGTTTGTAGTGGGTACCTAAGGTACTTACACCTTATACAAGGTCCATTTATCCCTTATTAGTGAAATATAGGCAGTGTCTAGCAGCTTAGGCTGTCTAGGGGTAGCTGTAGCGGAACAGCCAAGGCTGAACTAGGAGACATGCAAAGCTCTTGCAATACCATTATAGTCACACAGTACTTATACACAATGAAAGACAATTCTCAGTGTTACCAAAAATAAAGGTACTTTATTTTAGTGACACAAGGCCAAAAATATCTTAGAGGCAATACTCCTTCTGGAGGTAAGTATTATACACAATATAAACACTAGACACCAAAATCAGGTACGTACACAGTAGAAAAATAGTCCAAACAGTTGCAATAGGCTTAGGGGCAACACACACCATATACTAAAATAGTGGAATGAGAATCACCACGCTGCTGGAGAACAACTCAGGGAGCTGCGCATCGCAGGTTAGAGCGCTGGGGACCTGGGCTACACTCTGCATGAAGGACTTTTGGAAGAAGTGCAGAGAAGCTTAAGAAGCTGCAGTGGACACGATGCACAGGGGTACAGTCTGGCAGGGAGGAAAGCCCTTACCTCCAACAAATTTGAACAGCTGGACCTTTGGTTAGTCAGGGTCAGTTCGGTCTACCACCTGTGTTCCAGGGATCACGCTCATCGACAGGAGAGGAGTCCTCGAGTACGGGTCGTCATCGCAGAGAGGTGCCTGCTGAAGTAGGGAAGTGGCTCTGTCACTCCTCAGGAGATTCCTTTGATTCTTCTTGTGCAGGGTGAATACAGGCGGTCCTCAGAGTCTGCACACCTTGGAAACTGTTGAAATTGCTTGGTGTAGCTGAAGTTGCAGGTCACAGTAGTCTTCTTGGATACTTTGTTGCAGTGCAGCGGTTCCTGGAGTAGTCTGTCGTTGATCCGACAGTCAGAAGCTGAAGCAGAGGATGCAGAGGAGTCCTGGAGGAGTATTTCAAACCGAATCTGAGGAAACACCCAGAGGTGAGACCCTAAATAGCCTTGAGAAGGAGATTGGCTACCTACCCAGGTATGCACCTATCAGGAGGGGTTCCTGATGTCACCTGCTGGCACTGGCCTCTCAGATGCTCCTAGAGGGTCCCCACACCCTGGATTCCAAGATTGCTAATGCCAGGGACACTCTGGAGGAGATCTGGGCACCACCCCTGGGGTGGTGATGGACAGGGAAGTGATCACTCCACTTTCCTTTGACCCGTTTCAAGCCAGAGCAGGGACTAGGGATCCCTGAACCAGTGTAGACTGGATTACGCAAGGAGGGCACAGTTTGTGCCCATCAAATCATTTCCAGAGGCTCTGGGAGGCTACCCATCCCATGCCTGTAACACCTATTTCCAATGGGAGATTGTGTAACACCCCTCTCCTAAAGGAAATGCATTGTTCTACCTTCCTGGGATTGAGCTGCTGAATTCCCAGGAGGGCAGAAACCTGTCTGTGAGGTGGCAGCAGCTGGGGCTGCAGTGGAAACCTCAGAGAGCTGGTTTGGCAGTACAGGGGGGTCCATGGTGGAGCCCCCAGGGTGCATGGAGTTGCCCCCCATACCAGATTTGGATTGGGGGGTTCAATTTCACAATCTAAGACACCTCACATGGCCATATTCAGAGTTACCATTGTGAAGCTACACACAATGTATTGACATAAATGTAGTGCACGCTTATAATGGTGTCCCCGCACTCACGATGTCTGGGAAATTGGTCCTGGACAATGTGGGGGCACCTTTGCTAGTGCACAGTTAAGCATATTGACAACACACATAGGCCACAAACTATGAGCACTGGGGTCCTGGCTAGCAGGATCCCAGTGAGACAGTAAAAACACACTGACAACTAGGTCTAAAACTATGAGCACTGGGGTCCTGGCTAGCAGGATCCAGGTGAGACAGTAAAAGCACACTGACAAACAGGTAAAACGTGGAGGTAACCATGCTAGAAGGAGGCTACTTTCTCAGACCGCGACCTGATGCAAGGAAGAAAATGGCAGCTGCCAGTCAATAAGGACCTTGCTTTTCCCCTGATCACCAGGGGAGCGCGTCCCTAGATATACAAATGTATTTTTTCTTTAATAACGCCCAAACTCCTGAATGGGCTTATACCAAACAACAAATAGGGCTCTTTCTGGACCAAGAGCTAGCTTGTTGCCAAATTTGGTGTTATTCTGTCCTGCGGTTCAGGCAATAGTTGTGTCTAAAATCCCTATCGAAAGCTGCTTGAAGAAAACAGTTTTTGGGGCATCTCCTTTTTCTCTGCCCCTGCTTGACGAATCACTCCAAAACTTCCTGCATAGCAGCTGAAGTAAATAGGGAACTAGGTTTGAAAATTCCATGAAGATTTGTCAAACGGCACCAAAGTTACTTGAACTTAACTTACCTTCCCTTTGATGATGTTCCTGAAAAAAACATGTAGAAAAAATATTATTAACTTACTGAGCACCACACCTCAACACCCAGAAGGGCAAGCAGGTCCTGTTCCCGGTCAAGTATTTCTGTCCAGTGGTGTGTCAGCTTCTGTTGAGTGCAAGTGATTCCGGTGCTGCATCACACACACTGCTCACTTGCCCACAGAGCAGCTGACACTCCTGCAGGCCACAACCTGTGCTGGGCCTGCCACCGGCTGCTAGTGTGCAGGGGAGGTGGCACTGCGCCCAAACAGATGAGTGTGGTGCTGCACCTCTGCCCGTCTATGTCACCGGCATGGGTTGCTGGTGGCTCCCATGCTACCAGCTTCTGCCATCGGGACTGGAGGAGGAAGGAGTGGGACTGAGTGGGAGGGACAGCTGAGAAAACAGGAAGAGGACAGACAGAGGATAAGCCAGGAATCAGGAATAAGGATTAAACAAAGAAAACGACAAACAATTAACCAAAACACAAAATAAACACAAAAATATATCCAGGAAAATTGTCACTGAATAAGTAAAAAATAGTTGAGAACCAGGTTAGAAAAGCACAGACGGGGTTGGATTGAGATGGTTTCAGACAGAAAGGAAAGGGAAACAAAAGCAACAAAAACAGAAAGGTAGCACCCATGTGGTTTTTTGGAACTCCATGGAATTCTGCAGTTCAAAACTCCACGAGCTCCGTCCAGGCCCAACCAAAATGACAGAAATTCTGTCAGTAGAGTACACAAAGCCCAGCTGTCAACTACACCCAGTCATGTGACCAGAGGCAGGCTGCAGGCACCAACTGGCTAAGGAAAGAAAATGCCAACTTTCTAAAAATGGCATTTTCTGTGTTGCAATTCAAAATCTAACTTTACCATAATTTAGGATTTTAGATTGTGTTTCCAGAGACACCAACCTTGATGGGGTTATCTCTTCCCATTTTGAAATAACACTTATAATTTGTAATAAGACAGCTCCAATGTTAACCTATGGGCGAGAGAGACCTTGCAGTAGTGAAAAATGTAATTTACACTACTGGAACATGGCAAACCTAAAAGTACATGTCAAACCTTTTAACTACATTGCACCCTTACACCTGGGCTATCCTGGGCCAAACTTAGGGGTAACTTCAAGTTTTGAAAAGGAAGGCTTGGGCCTGGAAAAAAGTTTGCTTTGCCAGGCCAAAATGGCAGTTTAAACTGAACACACAATTTCTGCAATGACAGGTGTGAGGCATGTTTAAAAAACTACTTAATTGGGTGGCACAATCAGAGCTGCAGCTCATTACTAGCATTTAATTGACAGGCTCTGGGCACAGGTAGTGCACTATATCAAGGATTTATAGGTAAATTAAGTATGCCAGTTGTGTGGATGCCAATGTTACTAGTTTTTAGGGAAAGAGCACATGCCCTTTAGTACTGGTTATCCATTGTAAAATTCACAGAATCCTAAGGCCAGAAAAACCGAAGTCAGCAAAAACTGGTTTAAGGCGAAAAGTGAGGGAAAACCATTCCCAGGATGCCAAATCTAACATCTAACTATATTCATCCTATTTCATTTGTCTCAAGAAGTTGTCACCTATTATTGGCCGACTTTGTTACCTGGATGCAGGTCATTTAGTTAATGCTGTCTTCCCATGATTTTTACCATCCCTTGCCCTCATGTTTATAAGCACAGTCCTTCCTTTCGCTTGTTTACTGCGTGTTCTTTGTTCTTTTTTCGTAATTGGAGTAATTTCATTTATATCTTTTTTATTTTTAACATTACCAGAATTCTCTCACGGAATGTGAAGGGTCTCTATACTTCTGTCAAAAGACACAACAGTTTAGCTAATTTATCTTGCTTGGATGCTCAGTTTGCCTAGTATCAGAGGTACTTCTTATCAGAGGTAGAGGCAGAAAAAACAAATGTTATGAGTGAGTAAAATATTATCTACAACTCAAAAGAATAAGAAAAATTAGGTTATCATATTATTGCACCAATTGCTTTAGTTGCTATTGAATATCAAAAACATGATTCAGAGAGTAAATAGGTATATCTTCATTTATCATTTGATAACATTGTGGTAACTATTTTAATTTGTGATTTACAATTAACAATACGTTAAAACATTTATTCAATGATAATAGTGTAGAAGGGGTGACTTGAGAAATATTTGCGCCCCTTTTCTACAAATAGCATTTTCTTGCATTATGGTAAACCAATGAAAGTCTTATCGCCCTGTGGGGTACAGACATTATCTTCACGCACAGACTGGTGCAGGCAACATTCTTTCAGTTGAAAATCCCCAAAATCACCATGCCATTCATAACAGCAATCAGTCAATGGCATCTCGTGCCCTATTAATGTCTTGACTACAATAAAGCTCTGTTTGCTGGCCTACCAGCCTATCATATCAAAATACTTCAAAAGGTACAAAATGCTGCAGGCACTTTTTGATTAAAAAATGCCGCCTGTGGCTACATGCATGCCAGAAGATCATATTGATTTTATGATTCACGTGAAAATACTTAAATTGCTCTATTGAATTGAACTGCCCATTTGTAAAGTGCTACATCTGTTTCACAAGGAAGCATACTGACGCCAGTCAGCAGGGAGACTTTATGGAATCCTACTTGCATGCAAAGAGGAACATTTTTAGCCTTTTGCTGAATAACACTTCCAAGTTGAGCATTCTCAGATCGACTGGCAGCCCGTTCCATAGCTTGACAGAGAGCACTGAAAATAAACTGCATTCCAGCCTGGATCTGTTGAATCTTGGAAAGTGGAGAAGGAACTAATCAGCTGAACGAAGAGCTCTTAAGAGATGGTATATACAAAACCTATTTGTAAGGAAGACCAGCCCTTTTTCTGGATTACCCAGAATAAGATTATCAAAGTTTTACATTTAGAACCCAAATACCTGTCAAACTGTGTCAGCCCCTAGAACTATGTTAACGTACTCCGTTGTTCTGGAAGTATTTTACTGATGCCTGTCAAATCAGATGCAAGGACAGGGGGAGCAGACCTTTTACAGTAATAACAAAATGCGACAGGAACAATCTATTGATGAAGAAAACTAGGGCTAAGTCTTCATGGTCTTCAGATGCAAACTGAAAGCACACCTCTTCCACCACAGAGTCGTGGGCCATGAAGAGGACATTGATTTCATACAATTCCTACACATTGCTCTCACCCATGAAATGCATAATCAGAAATGTGCCATTTCCATCTTTTTAGGTGGGGGTCACAGCAAGATAAAATGTCAAGGTCTGACTTCATAAGGACTGCATGGAATGTCCTCCAATTAATCACCAGTCTGCAACTTATGGACTGTCTGAACATGAAAATGCTTTGTTAACTGCATCAAGGAAAGTCATTATAACTGATATATCATCTTACTCTAGCACAGGGGCGTTGAAACTGTGGGGTGTTCTACCTTTCCTAAAGAATGGCAGCTGGATCATTTGTGATTTGACAAGTACTGATGAACAAAGTATATTTACACATAGTGCTACAGTTAATGGAAATTCTTTCTGAAATAATAAAACTAATTATCCAGAACAGATAGTGATTATCTGTGGCAAAGAAGATTAATTTGTGTCTCTCTTGACCGAAAAAGAGTTTTATCTCTTGGAACAGATAATTGCACTCAACATTTCAACTGTATAAAATAGGTGTTTGGGCAAAATATTGCATTCAAAATATCAGAACAAATTAATATCAGAAAAAAATATTATTATGCAATAATATTGTGGTCTAGAATATTTCTGTCAAGTATAAATTAGTTTGGTAAGAAATATAGGGCCAGATGTAAGAAAAAAGGCATTTGCGACTCGGAAATAGCGATTTTTAAGAAATCGCTATTTCTGATTCGCAAAATGCAATTTATCATATTTGCGATTCAGTAATAGCGATTTCTTAAAAATCACAACTGCTATTACCAAATCGCAAATTGCAATACTGGCCCCATTCGCACCTATGTAGGCCCATATTTGCGAATATTTTGCATTTCCCAAATTGCGAATTCCTAACTGGAATTTGCAAATTTGGGAAATGCAAACCCCAGGGTGCTGGGGGCCTAAGGCCCCCTCTGCTTCACTCCAACAAGAATTTTAAGGACATGTAAGGCACACACATGCCAAAGTCACATGTGTGCGTTACATGTAAATTTTAAAAATGCATTTTAATGCATTTTTAAAATTTGCACATGGTTACCACCAAGTTCAACTTGGTGGTAATAGCGATTCCTTAATGCTCAATTTGCATTAAGGAATTGCTTGTTACATGTGGTTTAGAAATTGCAAATAAGAATTCCTTATTTGTGATTTCTTATTTAGAGAATCGCTATTTTAGCGATTCCTTAAATTTGTGTTGCGAATGCCTTTCATAAATACTGAAAGGCATTTTTGCATTTGCAAACGGGCATTCGCACCGTTTGCGAACGCAAAAAGGCTTGATACATCTGGCCCATAGTTTTTACGAATATGTTTGCTGATATTAACGCTTTCAGTAACATAATTGAACAAATTATATTTGTTAATTATTATAACATGATTAGTTAGTGCATTAATTTTAGGTGTTAGTACTGTTGGTTTAATTGTTATAAAATGTAGTTAAACATTTTAAGTGATTTAGGCCCTGAGTACGAATGGGGCGAACACACATGGGTGAACACCCGTCTGTCAAACTCCTGACAGGGTGGCCCCCATGTAGTGGCAACCTTCCCCATGCCCCATTTTACCTTTCCCGCTGGGTTGACCGGCAGAAACCAAGGATTCTGCTGGTTAGCCCAGTGGGAAAGTGGTGGAAGCATTGTCCCGGCTCGTAATAGAGCCAGTGGCAATGCTGTTGCCCGATGGGGGCACCAGCACCCTCGCAATGCGCACTGACTGCACAGCAGACAGTGCACATTCCAAGGGTGCTGGGAAGGGGGAACCCTGCCCTGCCCATGCCATTGGCATGAGCAGTGCAGGGCCCCCTGTGGCCCCCTCCACCTGTTCTTCGCTAGCCTTTTTATGGCGGTGAAACTGCCATAAACGGACTGGTGGAGAACCAGGTTGTAATCAGCAGAGCGGTGCTGAGGTCAGCCCCACCCTGGCTGATTGCAACTTGCACCGGCTGTCAGCCCATCAGGATCTCATATCCCGGCAGAGACAGCAGTAGGTAGGGAGTACTGTCCACCAACCTCAGAATGTGGCAGTCGAACTTCCAGAAGCACGGCAGTCCAACAGCCACCGCAAATGTGGCCGTCCGAGCACCGCCACATTCGTAATCAGGCCCCTTGTACATATATTTTTTTTATGTTATTAGTTATTTATAATGTCGTCAGGGTTGTTGGGTTCACAAGGGTATTGGGTGGGAAGTTATTTAAATTAGAAATATTCTTAAATTATTGGTAACTTTTTATTTTTAAGTAATGTGTATTTGATTAATAATTACGTAAATCATTTTAAGTGTTATATTTTGAATTTAAAATTGATGTATTCATTTTTTATGTACTTTTATTGTTAGTAATTGTTAGCTATAGTTTAGTTGTAGGTTAATAGGTTTGTGGTATGGAAAAAAGTTAATTGATTCATAAAAAATATAAAATTATTGTTAATTACTTTTTACGTGTTAATTACATATCTAATTAATTGTTAATTTTTACAAATATTTTAATATTAATTTATTCAAGTTGCATTTTAGTTGCTGGGTTTGTAGGGGAAGAGAGCAGAAATTAAATTAAATGTTTTTTTAATTTGATGCGTTTTTCTAAAAGCGAATGGGAATTGATTATTGTGGATTTAAATAATTTAATTTAATAAATATTGTTTAATTGTTGTACTGCTTTATGTATTTTAGTATCTATTTTAGTTTTTAGATGTTTATTAAACACGTATTTGTAATGCTGCTATTACAGGTCGCAAAAATAACTATATAATTATTTGTATTTTAATTGATATTTATATGTAATTTATCAATTGATAATTATTTATGTAAAATATATTTATATTTATTGTTTTGTTTAAAAAATAATGTATTTAATGATAAGTATGTGATATATTTTGTTTTTGTGATGATATTTGTTAATTCAATGTATTTTGTTTTTGTGTAGTAATTAAAATAAAATACAAAATAATAAGTTCATAATAGTGTTTTTCAGTGAAGGTGACAACATAGGAAATTTTCTTTATTCTTTATTTCTTATTTAACCTATAGGTAAACTTTTATTTCACTTTTGTTGATAAATATATTTATTTAAGAATACCGTAGTTTAGTAATGTTTTTTATTAAGGGCCTGATTATGGGTTTGGCAGCTGAACAGCCCGAACTCTAATACGGTGGTGGGGAGGTGGCCGTCAAGCCAGTGGCCTCAACACCATTGTATTATGATGTTTCCACCAGGTTGACCGGCAGACATAGTGTTGCAGCATTAGCCATGGCTCCCTCAGGGAGTGGCGGCAAATGCTGTTGCACACATCACTTCTCAGAATGCGTACTGTCTGCCACTGCAGATGGTATGCATTCCAACAGTGCTGACAGGGGGCGCCCTGCAGTGCGCACAACATGGTCATGGGCACTGCAAGGCCCCCCTGTTGCTCCAACTCTGCCTTTCCACACCTTTTCATGGTGGAAACCCTGAGATAAAAAGGTTGGCAGAAAGGAAAGTCATGAACATCACAGCAGTGCTGAACTCGGCACCACTTGGTTATGACTTTCCCCACTAAAAACCCGTTGGGATCACTGATCCTGGCAGGGGTGGCAGTCTCCTGGTGGTCTGACCATCAGGATCGTAATCTGGTAGTCGTACCAACAGGATTGCGGCAGTCAGACTGCCACCATGAATTTGGTGATCTCAGGCCTTAAGTGAGCAAATATGTATACTAAATTATTAGAATTTGCATTCATGTATATAATCTTTTCATGTATGTAAACTTTCTTAAGTCAAACAATATCCCTACTGCGGCTTGGAATGGATTGGGAATAGTTAATCTAGCCCATTTGAAGTCTAGCACTTTCCTTACTGTTGCGCACACTGATTTAGGAACAGTAAATGTAATCCTTCTGAAGTCAAGCACTTTCCCTACTGTTGCATAGGTTGGTTTAGGTATAGAAAATCTAATCCCTTTGAAGTCAAACACTTTCTCTACTGTTGTTTAGACTGGAATGGGAATAGTAATTTTAACCCCCCTATAATCCAACACTTCCCCTACTGTTGCCTAGACAAAAAAATAAATAGTAAATAAAACTCCTCCGAAGTCCAACACTTTCTCTATTGTTGCATAAACTGGAGTGGGAATAGTATATCTAATACTTTCAGACTCTAAGGGGCTCATTATGAGTTTGGCAGTCCCAACGAGGGACTGCCAAACTCATGGGGAGGCCGCCACCCTCATGGCGGTGGTGTTCCCTCTCCCCGCCCTATTACAAGGTTTCGGCCGGCCTGAATGGCGTAAACCTCGAAATAGAGTGCTTCCGTCAGTCTGTCCAGTGGGAACAATGCTACAAGATAGCAGTTGGCTCCCTTAAAAGAGCCAAGTGCTATCTCGTAGCACAGAGGGGGCTGAGCAGCACACTCTGAATGTTCACTGTCTGCAAAGCAAACAGTGAGCATTCTGAGGGTGCTGGGGGGTCTGCATTGCCCATGCCATGGGCATGAGCAGTGTAGAGGTCCCCATGTAGCCCCCTGCACTTGTTCTCCGCCAGTCTTTTCATGGTGGGGAACCGCCATGAAAAGGCTGGTGTAGAACAAGGTTGTAATCAGCAGGGCGTTGCTGAGTTCGGCCCGCTGTGGCTGATTACAACCAAGACTGCCGTCATCCCATCGGGATCATGTTTCCTGGTGGAAAAGGCTGTCTGTTGGCACGTCTGCCTGCCAAACTCGTAATGTGGCGGTTGGCCCACCACAGCCACTGCAGTCCAACCACCACCACATGGCTAGCAGTCTTGAGACCTCCAGGCTCGTAATGAGGCCCTAACACTTTTCTTAATATTCGTGAAATAGAATTTGTAGTAATATTTTTTAATTGTTTTTTTGTTGTTTTAAAATGGTTATTGTATTTTTACTAAATGTGTTTTTTAGGGTTTTATTTTTTAATAGTGTAAATATTGTTGAAATTAAGGTATTTGATTATTATATGTCACACATATGTATTGTTCTTTTTCTATTTTTGTATGGATTTTGTATATTATTACCCAGTGGAGGTCGCCACTGGGTAGTTAAAGTTAAGATCGCTTTTCAGTAAGTAATGCATTTTTTTGTTGCTAATACCATTGGCGCTGTTTTACTCCACAAACCTTCCAAAAAGTGCTTTCTTTTGCCTAGTTTGTGCTTGAAAAGTTTCAAGGTGATCTATCAAGCAGGGACCAAGACTGTCCCAAGTCAGAAGAAAAAAATTCAAAAAAGATACAAGGGACAGGATAGGAATACCCTGACCACCCAAGGTCTCATGGTGGGACCCCAGAGGAACCTCCCCTGAGGCCAAAACATTTTTTAAAATGCTGTAGATTTGCAATGGATCCGTAAATCTGCAGCAACATTTTCTTTTAAAAAAATGAACATGCTCTTATTTTACGCCCCCCCCCCCCAGCAGCGAGGTCCTGGCCTTGCATTGAAGGGGTCTGGCCAGAAATACAAAGGGCCTCCTTTCTTTAAGCCATTAAATGTCCTAGGGACCCCATTCACCAGGGCTAGCTCATGGAGTGAGCAGAGAAACCTGTGTTTGCTCTCACTTGGTGGGAGCAATTTCAAATCTCCAACCAAGCAAGAGCAAACTGAAAGGCCGCTCCCAGTGGGTGGGAGCATTTTTCCTGGCATTTTTCAAGCTTCTGCCCCCTGGGAGTGGCCTTTGTGTTTGCTCCCACTTGAAGCGGAACTTTAGATCGCTTTCACTGCCTGGAGTGGTGCAGGGCAGGGAAACATATCTTAAATATTGCTCCTGCTGGGTGTGGGGAGCTGGCTGCGGGGCCTTTGGGGTTCCCCCCTCTGCATCCAGCAATAGTGTGGTGCGTGCCCTTAGTGAGCACCAGGGCACCCACCCTTTGTTGGCTAGGCCCCAAGGAGTTGGGTATCTTCGGCCAAATCAGCCCGGAGAGGCACGGTCACATGTCTATTCCCGCCAAAAAAGTGCACCAGGCCCCGGGTATGTGGTCACTGTGATTAAACCCGGCCCAAAGAGACACCCATGTGTTTCCCTCCTCTTAGTTTAAATCAGTGACCCCGGGGGATGGGGTCTCTAGCTCCAATCAAAGCTTGGGGAGGTGGGCCGCATGCACCCCCATCCCTTTATTTTCAAAAACAGCCCTGGGGATGGTGTACCCTGAGCCTTACAAAGCTCCAAAAAAGGGACTATGTGGCCCCTTTCCCCTTTAATTTTAATAGTGGCCCTAGCGGATGGAGGCCCCAGAGCCTAAGGAGGCTCTGGGAAGGAGCCATGTGGCCCTCTCGCCTTTAAAACTTGTAAGGCCCTGGGGGATAGGGTTTCTAGGGCAATAATAAGTTCAGGGAAGGGGGGGCACATGGCCCCCTCCTCTTTAACAAAAAAGGCCCTGGGGTCCCCAGGGCCAGGTTTTGTGGCCAACCCCCAATTCACACAGCAGAAGGCCATGTGCTATGTGTGGTGTTAGCTGCCTTTTGTGAGGTTGGCTGTGGCCAGGCCTTGTGGTCAAACCCCAACTGCATATGACCAAAGACAGGGTGCAGCATGGGGTTGCTTGCATGCTGGAGATCTGCCCTGTGGCCAACCTGCCCACCATGTACAACTGAACGCACTGCGGAGAGTGGGGTTGGCTGCATGCAGGGGGTTGGCTACAGGACTCTCACCATGCAGTGCTAATTACCCTACATATTACACCACTCATGACATCTTCTTTGACATCATTTATAATATCACTATGCATGGTAAGGGCACACGTTATAGTAACTTGAAATATCTCTAACTATAATTGCTGAATTTCAGTGTTTTTTAGTGTTTAAAACTGCACATTCTACCTAACTATAATGTTGCTTTAATCTTTGTTTTTGTCAGTGAATCTAAATAAATAAAAATATATATTTATAATAATTTTTAATACTGGAAAAATGTTATATATATCATTTTATGGTAATAAATTTAAGATAATAAAAAAACGACATTTACTATTTAGGATGAGTGTATATATGTGTGTGTGTGTGTGTTTTATAAATATATATTTGCATATAGTATTAAGTATGTAGCAGAATTTATTTACATTATATTATGTAATTTTATATATTGTAGTATTTAACATTTAACATTTACAAATTTTAAATGTACATATATTTGAAAATTAATATTGTTTATCGTTTTGGATGATATTACTGTTCATGATGTCTTCTTTCCGATATTTTTGTCATTTGTATTATAAATATAGAACACCTTATTTTGGTGAAAGATATTTTTGACACAATATTTTGTCAAAAATATTGTTCACCAAAATATTGCTTTGTGGATCCAGAAAAATTATTATAAACTGTGACCACACTGAAAGGAGCTGTGGGGCATATTTATATTCCATTTGCGCTGAATTTGCGTAGTTTGAAAAATCCACTTTCTGGGCCCCTTAGAGTGAGTTCTGGTGCAGCAAGGAAGAAACTAGTGAATCAACTTCCAGAATGACTTTGGAACTGGGGTCACTCTCTGAACCCATGCCCCTGCCGGCGCCAAAGCCATGGTCCCTGCTGAGTGAGCGATCATGACCTACAATGCAGGCTTGATGCTGCTGTGGCACCTTTGGACTCCCACCACAGCATGAGTCCAAAGTGGTGTATCACTGACGTTCGTGGCACCTGAGTCCAATGCAGCACCTGTGGCTCCATGGTGTGATCGCGACATAATGAAGTAGGCGTCTCACGTCTTGAACTGCTGGATTCATCGACCCCACCTTGACATAAGGAACTGCCACTCCGCTGCCATCGCCACATCACCTCTTAAGCAACCATAAGGAACCAATGCCTTACTTCCCCTGCTTAGCAATAAGGAACCAATGCCTCATCTCCCCATTGGCAGTAAGGAACCAACACCATACCAGCTTTAGTGACGTTTCACCTCTCTGACAGCGTGCAATGTCTTTGTCTCTTCAATGTTTTCCAAGGTACTGTAACTAGGGTCAGTGCAACTCCATGACCAGCCCGCACTCCCCTGCAAGTGGCGTTGGACTGCTGGGAACGACTCAGTCGAGACATAATAATAGCTCCAGTTGGAACTATTGTGTTTCTAAGCGCTATACTGATATTTAGGCACATATTTAAAAGAAAACGTCAGAGCGCGACGCCACCCCAAAATTGCCAGAAATTTTTGTTTATGTATGGGAAGGTGTCCCTTCCTGCGCATAAACAATCACTAATGGCGATTTGTGCTGCATGCAAAAAACGAGGAGGAATAAAAGTATTCTTCCTTGTTGCGCCCTGCTGATTTTGAGGCTGCCTCAGGTTTATGAAAACTTGTAAATCTGAGGCAGTGTCAAAAGGCAATAGGTGTTGCTGTGGCATGCCACATCAACACCCATTGCACTGCCCTTCTACACAAAGTGCAGCATGTGAAGGGACCATATATACAAGGGGCTGTATTTACAAGGTGGTGTTAAGCCACAAAAAGTGGCTTGACACCACCTTGTAAATACAGTGCAGGGCATAGCGGCACCGGAGCGGCACCCAAACTGGTGCAAGGGGCTCTTCAATATGTCGCCTGGTGACCACACAGAGGCAGGCTGCATACACAAGAGCTACGCCTTGGTTACCCCCCTCCAAGCTGCTGCAACCGAGCATATGTTTAGGAATAAGTTTTAAAGTACCCTCTATTGCCCTTATCTGATTTGTTCCTTCTCTGATTCTAGCAGCGATTGCAGGGCTGGCGGGGTGGGGTCAGGCAGTGAGAAGCAATGTGAGGAACAGGCTGCCTGAGTCTATGCCCTGCAGCTGCTGGCTTGCTGTGAATGGGCCGCCATCACTGGAGAGCACAGCATGCTTCTGGAGAGAACCGTGTGATGGGAGTAAGTAACACCTAGACAGACTGTGTCCCATATTTATACTTTTTGATGTAAAACTGTGCAAACGCAGTTTTGCATCAAAAATTTTAGCTCCGGCTTGCATCTTTTTTCAGTGCCAGCTGGCCGACATATTTATGGATTGGCGCAGGCAGGCTCTAATGAATGGTCAGCTTCAAACAAAATGATGCTAACCCTTGCGCCCTGTTGTAGGGCAAAATGACGTTAATGCTGCAAAAGTGCAGCTAATCCATTTTGTGGCACGTAAATATGTCGCAAATGGGTTAGTGCCATCTTTACACTGCATTAGCATCAAATTTAAACACACGTGCAGGAAAGAGTGCAATTGCAAGGGAAGATGGAAACAGCAGGCCAGGAGAGACCCCAGGAAGATCCCATATGCCCAAGCACCAGCCAGGAGGATACACAGAAGACCCAGGAGAAGGAAAAGAAAAAGAAAAAGCAAAAGTGTTGGTTCAGTGAGGAGAAGCAGGACATTCTTGTCAGAGAGGTAACGGAGCACCAAGACCAGCTCTTCGTAACCTCTAAATTGCCAATTTGTAAGCGAGAGGCAAGATAGTGGACCAAATCAACAGTGTGGCAGAGGTGAGGAGAACTGTCACTGAGTGCAAGAAGCGCTGGCATTATTTCAAGCGCAGAACTAAGAAGAAAATGGCCAGAAACAGAAAGGCAGCAATGCATACTGGAGGTGTAATTCCTGCACCACAGGAGGACCTAGATGAGCTGGAGGAGATGGTTGCAGCGGTCATCCCGGAAGAGCTGGTCACAGGAATCCAAGGACAGCGCAGACTTCAACAGCCACTACAAATGCTGGGTAAGTTGCATGGGAGAAATAACTGCAATTTTACAAATACCAGAAGGGGGAGGCACATAGGACACACTCAATGCATCTAAAGGATTCTATCAGGACACATTGGCCCTGGCTTACAATGCCCTATCCCCACACAAGCAACCCATGTACACACACCTGGGTTGTGCTAAACACTCCAACATATACATAACATTGACATATGCCAATCACCAGGGCTATACTCCAACATGTACATATGCAGTACATTGGCTGGAAGAGACATCTAAATACTGTGGCTGTGCCATCACAGCACCCCTTGCATATTGTCAAAGCTCCTCTACCTACACAACTTAGACATCCGAGACTAGGAAGAGTGTCAATACCGTTCCTGGGGTCGGGTCATGGTGGTCTATCTTGCTAAAATGTTCCCCTTCCTACATGTCCCATTGCCTAAACACATGTGAGCTGCATCTTGCAGCATGCATTGAAATGTCACCTTAGGTAACATGACTTGCACAAGTGCAGGAAGGAACACCACCCAGCGCATATACAATTCATCCCCTCAAGACTGACACACTTTCATCATGCTGCAACAATGCCTGTCTCCGTGCAGGGAGAACAAATCTGTGCAGCCGCAGGGGGAATTACTGGGCGGTCCAGTATCCTAGTAAACATGGCACTTCCCTGCATATCTAACCTGGTGTAGTGTTAGGCAACACATATTGATGCTGATCTGAACTGTGCAACTAGAGAACAATCTGCACTAAGGCTTACAACCTGTAGAATACAACACATACAGGGTGAACCCACAATAACTATGACACAACCAAATTACCCATAAGGGAATGGGGAAACAATCAAATAAATAGAAAATGTGGCATTTTAATGCCCATTTTGACATTGGCGTGTGGCGTACGCAGCCCGGGTATGTCCAGTGTCGGAAGACTGGCAGTGCGAACTTCCCTCCACGGTAGGCTTTACGAGTTTCCCGTTGGGACAGGGGTGGAATCCGTGTTTCCGCTTCCAGCTCTGAGGGAATGTCACCACAACATTGTTGCTGGATTGTAACACAGCCACCGCCAATGTTGAGGTGCATTGGATGTAACAGCACACGCTGCACTTCTCACTGCCCATAAATCAGGCAGTGGAAAACTCAAAGGGGCTGCCCATAGAAGCCCCTGCACTGCCTGTGCCAGGTACATGGGTAGTGCAGGGGCACCCAGGGGCCAGTCAGACCTCATTTCCACCAAACTTTGCATGACGGTTGGACCACCATGCAAAGGCTGTTAGAAAAGCAGGATCATAATCTCGAGGGCACCACTGATTGCAATGCTGGTCTGGTGTGATAAGACCAGTGGCATTGCCAGGCTGTTTGCTGCTGGCAACTCGGCATTGCCAGGCCATTGGACGGTAACACTTTCACCACAATCCTAATGTGGTGGTTTGAGCGCCGCTGTTGGCGGTGGTCCAATCAGGACTGCAAGTCTGGTGGTCACAGGACTGCTAGACTCGTAGTGAGGGCCCATGTGTATAGTTGTACCAGTAGCTTCAGTCTCTCCATCAAACAAGATAGAGGCCCTGATCAAAGCAGAAATATCGGTGGCAGGCCCAGTACAAAATTAGGTGGGATCACACACTGTCATTTACAAAATGCAGTTATCATCAAAAATCATACCCATAACAGCCATCCCTGTGCCCACCCCGTGCCAGTGGTAAAATAGCTGTCCTGCCCCAATGCCGCATCCCTTGCACCATAGTGCAAGGATGGCTGCATTGAGGGAGAGATTATTGTTGTGTTGGAAGGAGCACCTTCCTGCACAACTAGAAACTGAAAAGGCAATCTGCTACATACATGTGTGCTGTGGAATGCGTCACACATAGAAAAAGCTAAACATGAGGAGGAATCAAAGTATACTTCATCATTGCCTCTGGGGTGGTGTTAGTTGTTGGCACAGGCTCAGGTGTACAAAAACACGTAAATCTGGGGCAGCGCCAAAATGCAATGGGTGTTGGCGTAGCCTGCACACAGAAACAGCCATTGCACGCCCCTCCCATGCGAATTGGTGCATGGGAAGGGGCCCTATGTGCAAGATGATGTCAATCCACAATAAGTGGCTTAATGACACCTTGTAAACATGACACAGCCCATAGCGCCACCGGAGCGTCCCTTTACGTGACACTCAGGTGGCGCTAAGGGTTCATATATATGTCCAATAATGTACAATCACAACTTTTGGCCTGTAAATTGTCACTGAGCCTCCACTACCACATAAATGATGTGTCATGTTAACTGGCACTACAATGAAAGATTGTTTGTACACCATCTCATTGCAGAGGATGATGGCTATCCTGCCGATCTGCCTGTTCTGGATTTCACTGATGACCTGGATGACCAGCTGACAACCATCAATTAACAAACTCTCCAGGATGTCCTAGGATCCCTCCAGGCACCACCTCCAGTTGCAAGGAGGACACACAGCGTTTAGGGGTCTCCACATGAACCACCCAACAACCAAAATATACCACCTGCCAGTACTAACAAAGCCCTGCCTTCCGAGGACCCAGAGACCAGCTTTCAGAGGACAGTGGTAGGAGCCCAGCGGGATATGGCCAAGCAGGTGCGGGTGGGAATGAAGGCTGTTGCAGGCAGCCTAGAGGGAGTGCGGATGTGTCTGATGACAGCTAATGCGTGGACTGCAGCAGTCTCTGGAGTACATAGATGCAGTCATGAGGGAGAGGCCACAACAACTGCCCTCCCAAAATGGCAGCAGCATGACAGACAACAGGCTGGAGTCCAGTCAGCTGGAAGTGGCCTCCCTCAGGGAAGACATGGCTGCCTATCACCACAATGTTGCAGCTATATTGAAGAATCAGCAGTACCTCCTTGCTGAAGTGATGACATATCCCATTCCACAAATGGCAGCAGCCACGAGCCTGGACTCCACATCATTATCCCCTGAAGTGTATGTGGCCCCCTCCACCTCTACACCAGCACCATCAATGGCACAGGAGGCACCACACACATCAAAGGATGAAGATGTGGAAGAAATTACTTTCAGTAGGAAAAGTTCCCGGTAGCACCAGTCTGTGCCACATGGACATTTTCCCCTTAGTTCTGGACTTAAGATCAT
Organism: Pleurodeles waltl; assembly: GCF_031143425.1. Taxonomy (NCBI): domain Eukaryota; kingdom Metazoa; phylum Chordata; class Amphibia; order Caudata; family Salamandridae; genus Pleurodeles; species Pleurodeles waltl. The sequence continues at coordinate 1,521,416 of NC_090437.1, read as the reverse complement.
GCCAGTCTTGTCACAGTAGGAAATGTGCTCTCTTCGCCCACCCACTGTTGTCTTGTCTGCTGTCATCATAACACACAGGGAGAGAACTTCTGGGAGTGGGGGGTCAATGGAGAACTCAACCGTACTCAACTCCCAAAAACCAACACAGAAGCACAATTGGGAGTACAGGGTTCTTGTGTCAGGGGCAGATCAGTAGTGCATCATTTGTAGTACTGAACCCCTTGTGGAACTCAACTCGAGGCGGGAAAGGGGTGGACTGAAGTGTATGGGGTGGGAGGGGAATTTCCTTTACGGACTAGGTGGTCTCACACACTCAATGGTGTCATGCTTCATCATATGAACACCTAGCCCCACCCAGGTAGGACAATGCCACCTGGGCGGACTCGACCTCACTGTTAAAGGAACAGGAGGGAGTGCGTAAATCAATTCTGATTCTGGAACGGGATCCAGCTAGACTAGGAAATAAAAACACCTAAACAGATACCTATGTAAGTATTTTAATAGGAGGTTCTGTTTGATGTGATTAAAAAGAGGACTGGGACGCCAAGGTGAGAGCAATGACTCACTGGGTCTCCTATCTAAAATTATGGTTCAGATTCTCTTCTCCAGGAAGTGTCTGTGACAAAGAGTGTCTTGTCAAGAAGTATGTACCTCTGAAGTGTCTAAGTTGGTAGGGTCAAAGACCCTGCTTTAATACCCAAATGTGCCTTTGAAGTAGGGGTGACTTCAAAGAGTAGCTTAGAAGTGCACAAGGTCCCCTTTCAGTTCCATCCTGTCTGCCAGGGTCCCAGCAGGGGGTGTGGCAGTCCTTTGTGTGAGGGCATGCGACTGTCCTTTGACATGTAAGTGTCAGGCCCTCCACTCTCCCAGCCCAGAAAGACCCATTCAATATGCAGATGTGTGCAAATATGACTGAACATCCTGTGTTTGGCGTGGTCTGAGTGAATGCACAAGGGAGCTGTCAACTAAACCTAGTCAGATGTGGATTGGAGGGCACAGAAGGATTTAAGTGTAGAGAAATGTTCACTTTCTAAAATTCGCATTTCTAAAATAGTAATATAAAATCAAACTTCACCATTAAGCAGGATTTTGTATCACCATTCTGGCCATACTAAATATGACCTGGCTACTCCTTTCAGTTCAGGATCTACCACTCAAACAGTATGTGAGGGTAGCCCTAATGCTATCCTATGAAAGGAGCAGGCCTCATAGCAGTATAAAAAAAAACTATTTAGGAGTGTTACACCACCAGGACATTTATAACACACATGTTCTTGTCCTGCCTTATACCTACATAGCACCCTGCCCTATCGGCTGCCTAGGGTCTACCTCAGGGGTGACATATGCAGAAAATAGGGAGTTTAAGGCTTTGCAAAAACTTTTAAATGCCAATTCGAAGTGGCAGTGAAACTGCACACACAGGCCCTGCAGAAGCAGGCCTGAGACATGGTTAGGGGGCTACTTATGTGAGTGGCGCAACCAGTGCTGCAGCCCACTAGTAGCATTTAATTTACAGGCCCTGGGCACATGTAGTGCACTTCACTAAGGACTTACAAGTAAATTAAATAAGCCAATTGGGTATGAGTCAATTTCACCATGTTTTAAGGAGAGAGCATATTCACCTAAGCACTGATTAGCAGTGGTAAAGTGCGCAGAGTCCTAAAGCCAGCATAAATGAGGTCAGAAAGGTCAATTCAAACAAGTTCCAATTATGCCTGTTGTCAGATGTGTCACAGTTCCCAACATTGTAACTACAGGACCCCTATAATGACAGCTGAAGTACCAGACTTACCTGTCCAAGACAAAGTATACATAGACATTTTGAATGGTGGAAACAGTGGATGGCAGATGCATGCACTAGTAGAGGTGATGTTGCAGCCAATGTCACAGCTCCTTTGTCAATAGTGGAAGCACATGGTAAATCAGGGATTTGAAGACATGAAGGATTTCCTAGGCCAGTCCCCCAATTTGAGCACTGCACTCATGGCATAAACCAGATACTCAAGCAACTTACAACAAGATTTATTGCAAACAAATGTAGCTTACGATTAACCTAAAACCTACCCTATCCTAAACTAACATATACTATCTATACTCATAAAACAACTACATCTATCTAACCTATGCTAAATGTATCTTACACATGAAACACGACACTCTAAATATTGTCGCACCACCCCCTTAAGAAAGAAGATACAAGTAAGACAACAATAACTATTACTACACATGTACTATCTTATCTTATGGCCTAAACAAATGCATATATATATATATATATAAAAAAAAAAATATATATATATATATATATATATATATATATATATATATATATATATATATACAACAAGTTATATAAACAGTTACAAGGCACAGCCATGGGTACCTGCTTTGCCCCCAGTTACGCAAATGTATTCATGGGCTGGTGGGAGGAACAGGTATCGGAGTCTATGATAGAATTTGAGAGGCATGTGATTTTGTGGTGTCGTTTTATCGACAAAGTTTTTGTGATTTGGAAAGGGAATCAGATGTCAGCAGTAAAGTTTGTACAGAAATTGAATGATAATAAGTACAATTTGAGATTTACAGAGTGGGTCAGTGACGGATGATTTGTGTTGCAATGATATATCTTGTGGAGGAGGGACTAGGGACAACTCAGGCAACGGTTTTTCGTGTTGCATGAAGTGTAAAGCATGCAGAAGAAGCAACAGCTGTAAAAAGTTGAGGATACCAGGGAAGGATCAGGATTTTGTCATCAAAGGAAGTTATGATTGTGGGACGACGTACTGAGTTTATTGCCTAATATGTCCATGTGAAAAATTGTATGTAGGGAGCACAATTTATAGTGCAAAGAAACGGGTGCTAGAACACAACCAAGCAATTAAAAACAATGACAAGCGCTACCCAGTAACAAGACATTTTGCTAATCAACACAATGGTAATGAAAATCTTCTAAGATTTGTAGTGATTGACCAGGTCAAAAATAGCAAACGGGGGGGGGGTAACAGAGAAAAGGCACTGAGGATCATGGAGTCATGTTATATCATAGATCTTGAGACAATGGATCCTATAGGGTTGAATTCCAGTAAGGAGTTAAGCACAAATTTGGGATAAAAATGTACAAAGAAAAATATATATGGTGCAAGTGTATATGGAATAATAAGGTACATGTACAAATTAATATATAATAAGTGTACATATTTGTTTTCTTCACAAGCAGGGGTGTAGTTGTAGGTTGAGTCATGTTTCTTGTGTACATTTTTTCTTTCAGTTTTTCGTGTAGATTGGATGAGGACTGGATCAGATTTCACAGTGGAAGAAAGGTTAAAATCATGTCGTGAGAATGACAAAGGCAGAACAGCATGGTCAAGTAATTTTGCCCACTTGGGCAATACTTTCAGAATTGAGTATTAGATATTATATTCATTTATTATATGCTATATTTTACATTTATTCTTACATTTATTAATTTGACACTTCATCCTCATTTTGGGATCAAAGTGGATAAGATTGGACATGATAAGTGAGAAATTATGACAGAAATGGTTATTTATATATGGGTGAGGAAGCGTAGAAGGGCACAGAGCAAGGCTGCATATATTGCTGTATTTTTACATTTAATGGACCTTTAAAGATGGCTGCCACTGAAACGAACGACTTGGAACCAGTCCTCTCTTTATGTTAATGTATTAGTGTATTTAAATGAGTAATGGAAATAGTACTATATCCGTGAACAAGGCGTAATGCTGAAACGCGTTGGAGTTGTTGTGTTTGGCTGTTAAATAAATTAGTGACTTTGTGTAAGGAGGCGTCCTGGTGCTCTTGGAATTCAGAGAGTGTTTTTGAGAATATTGGGCGTCTCGGAGCCCGACCAGGACTGCTGTGATGTTTGCGGCCGCACACCGAGACTAATTTTGTGGAGTGATATATATATATGACCCCCTCACCCAACCCTCCACCAAGAATAACATAAGAAGTAAAACCACCCCACGATACTTAACCTAACTAATGCCTACCCTACACTAACCTAATACTAGCTAGCTAAAACCCAACCTAGAAATAATTTAAAACTTTAAAAGGGAGGGGAAGGAACTGGGAGGTAGTCCAAAACATTGATTCTTCATTTTTTTGGCCTTTTTAAATTTTGTCTTTATGTATTTCAACATTTTTATGATTGTCTGAGGATTCCTCTTCCAACTTATCAAGTCTAATCAGGATTTTGTTATGTCCCTACCAAGGTCCAGTTCAAATTGTGTGGGTGCTGCGGCTGGTGGTGGCAAGACTTGGGCCGGTATGGTAACAGGTGGAGCAGAGGCTGTTGGGGTGGGTGGAGCTGTTACCTCCTGCATCCCTGACGAGCTTTCTCCAGTGTCTTTTTTTACCTACATTCTTGGTCCCCTGTGTGCAAATGCACGCCATGCATCGGAAGCTTTCTCCTGACAGCAATGCCAGCTCATCCTGCGGTGTAAGACCTGGCCAGAGCATATGTTAAAAGGGGCCATATCCCATGATGTGCCCACATGTACAACTGATGTAATGCAGGAGAAAGGTTAGTCAAATGCTGAGCTGCACATCACAGTTGTCTACACATTACAGAACAGAAGCCCCACACCCTGTGACATATTGTCCAACATGTGTTAAATGATACACACATGGTGGCTGTATGGATGCCCTGAAGGCTACAGTGATTTTTGCACTGTAATCAGTGCTACAACTGTACCTGGAAACATGTGACATCATCGGGACATGCATGTCAGACATCCTCAAAGTACCAGGTACACACACAGAATGAACATCATATGCATATGTAATGTGAACTACATCAGTCACATTTGTCATGGTGGCAGGACCATGTTGTGAAAACTGGAGACATCTGTTGTGGGAGAGTCACAGACTATTTCCTACAACCATCTGGGGTGGAGTTGTCCACAAATTGTGTTCTCTATGGACTCTTGTTCAGCGTATTATGGCTCCTTGCTGTACTACAAACTCATACCACCTGACTGTTACTGAGGCACCTGTGGTGTCTGTGTCTGCTACATAATCCCCCGAGAGAGTTCATCAGATAGAATCCACATATGTAACATCTTGTCAATAAGTGTAAACTATTTGTGCTACACATTGTTGACAATGGTGCTGTGATGACGTTGGTGTCAACAGGCATGCTCTGTACATATACAGCTGCCCTGTGTCCTATAATGGTAGACATCAATGAATAGGTGGTCAGTCAATCGTATTCCTATTACACACAACTCCATACAGCATACGTTGGCCCTTGAAGTACATTCAAGCCATTATCATTGCACGACATTCCAACATACTCTATGTCAACTTCCATCCTCCTATGATATCTGTTCATTGGTCTGGCAAAAACAGCTGTCATTGCATTCCACACTTCTGACTGATTCACATCAAACCTTGGATTTGCTTACAGGAAGCACAATATGACACTTATTGGATGCATCTGGGTCTTCAAATCTTGCCACCGCTCCTATGGTGTAGGGGGCTGGTCCACCTGTGAAACATGAATGGAAAACATTGCTTAGTGTAAATGCTAAGTTTTTGTAAATGGACAACATAGTTCAGTTTTTAATTGTTAGGCTAGGTGATAAAGTCATCCTAGTGGTTGATCATGGTAACTGACAAACAACTATGACCACTCAATCACACATACTCAGAGATGGTAGACCATGCACCTACATACTGTCTCAGACACTCCTGTGGTGCTTCTCACTGCACCATTTAGACAAGACATTGTCATGCAGCTGTCAGTTAGCACAACACCTCCATGTCCAAATGGACTGCTTGATAATTTATGGTCCATCTGAGAGGCATGCAGTTGTTGCAGTGGTTGGCCCATTGGGACACCCCTAGCATTTCAGCCAGCATTAGATGTTATATACATCTATATAATTGTCACAGCAAACTGACAAACTATCATACAAGGCAGACACACTATCAAAATTGCTAGGGGAGTGTACGCATGTGAAGTTTGTCTATCTACCTGCACATTGACAGAATTAAATCATGGATGTATGGCCATAAGTGTATGTCCTGCCATTGATGCCATGGCATACCATTTTTAGTCCATTGAGGGATATGAATATGGGCATAGACATGAGGCTCAAGACATTGGCCCTCATTACAACCCTGGCGGTAAATCCTGCTTACCGCCGTGCTGACAGCGTCAAGATACTGTGGCCCCAGCAGAAATCCTCTACAGGTATTACAAACCACATCTCTTAATCCGCCACAATACAGACAGCCACACAAGTCCGCCACACCTAAGGTCAGTGATAAACTGGCGATAGCAAAACCTACACCGTCACGCCAATAGAACTACGCCCACACTATCACAACCCACGAATCAACGCAGCGGTCATTCAACCGCGGTAAACCATTGGTGGTACACACGGTCGCGCTCAAAACACACACACATTTACAAAACACAACCACATTGGACAATTCAAAATATACACACCTGATACACATACACACACCGCACCCACATACCCACAACACTATAAAACACACCCTCACATTACCCACAACCCCTTACAACGATTTTCTTGGAAAAAGCAGCGATAGAGAGAGAATAGCAAACACAACCCCAGCATCCACAGGCACACAGCACCATCACTTATACAACATCCACGCACCTCATACAACACACACCAACACAACACATCACATCAAACAGCACAACAAACGGCACCTCACACATCACTCACACCACATAACTGTGCCCGCACCCACTACCAACTTGTGCTGCCGCTGCCAGTGGTGCGCCGGAACACCACGGGACCACCACCAATGGGAGAGGCTAGGCCGAGCCGACGAGGGAAGGAGGAGGCACAAAAAGGTCAGCGCTGGAACCACAGAGGAAGGAGGAGTCCGGAGACAAGGAGATCGAGGAGGACGAGGAGCGAGACGAAGAAGTGGGAGACCGAGAGAACAACGTGAAAAGAACCCCAGGCTGGAGGACTGCTGAGACCAGAGAGTGGTTCGTCCCCGACCGTGGAATTGAGGAGGAAGAAGCAACCGCCGGAGACGGGGAGAACGTGGCGACCTGGGGAGCAGAGCGCAAAAGCCTGCCACGCTTCTGGAGAAGCGTGGCATATCCAGGTGTGTAAAAATGCCATAGTTAAGGGAAGGGAGGACGGGAGGAGCGGATACAGAGAATCAAGGGAGGGGGTAAAGAAGAAAAGGGAAATAAGGACAAACACTGGTATACACTATAAACACGGGTGAGGTGAGGGGTATTGCGAACAGCATATATTAAACAAGACAGGTACCAGGTCATACCATTGACATAAAGGGAAAGCCTAAACAACAGTCAGCAGGACCACAGGAGAAAGAGAACAGGAAGATAGTAGAAGACAGGAGAAGACCGAGGCAATACATTGACAGGAAGAGAAAGGAGAAGAGGAGGTTAACAGATAAGGAAAGCACAGGAAATGGAAAGTGAGAGAACAGAAAAGAAAGAAAAGACAGAAGAAGAGGGAAAGCAAGAAACAGTTAAGAGAAAAAAGGAAACCAAAACACTTACTGATATTATTCTTCTTTTCTCCACATGCGCTTCCTGGGAGACCTAAGAAACGGAGAGAAAAAAGGAAAAGATTAAGAATCAGGGGCCGAAGGAGCCACAGCAGAGAAAGACGGAAGGATAAAGAGGGAAAACCAGCAGAGACAAATCCAAATTACTAACAATAAATATCACTTATCTATATGACGGCTGACTGCCGTGTTGTTATTAGCCCCCAGAGCATCACAGGCACCTCAAAGACACCCCAGGTTTTCTGAGGAGGAGCTCAGGGTTATGGTGGAGAAAATCATCAGGGTAGAGCCACATCTATTCGGATCACAGGTGAAGCAGATATCCATTGCAAGGAAGATGGAGCTATGGAGAATTGTCGACAGGGCCAACGGGGACCTCGGGACAGTCGGTTCCCCTGCCACTGTCACAAACAACCACTGAACCTCCCCCTCAGGAAACACCACCACAGCACCCACCCAGCGGGCCCATCCCGCTGTCCCCGGTACACGTCAATCAGCAGTGTATCCACCATTACATGGCCAACACCAAGAGGGACACAGTGGCACACCAACGGGCCCCTGACACTAGCCTGAACGATGAACAGCCCTCCACCTCTGCCGGGACTAGTGGACAGGAGGTCCCGCCACAGGAACAAAAGGCCACCAGCACCCCACCCCCTGCAGAAGGAGAATCACCCCACAAATGGTCCCTGAGATCCAGGAACAAGACAGAGAACATTGCTAAGACCCCCGCCAGGAAATATGACTCTCCTGATTGTCACCCTTCTGTCCCACTATGTTACCCTGTCCACCTTGAACTGCCATTACTCCACTTCCTATGCCCCCTTGGACAATGCACCTGTGATACCAATAGAGTGGACTCCAACATGGACATTCCTCCACCATCACCCCAGCCCATTGCACAGCTCCCTCTACTTATTAGCACAGAAATAAACACCCTTAAATCACAAATCAATCTGGAGTCAGTCTGTACTTTCACAAATGTGTAACTGCAACCTATCTGAAAAATAGCAATGTCAATGTTAATTTCCACATACCAATGTTAGACAGTTCTTGGGCAGCAGTAAACATAGCAGAAGGCAGAAAGTGGTACCCAGATCTGTAAAATGGAAAGCCAAAGTGAACTGTCAGGGTCCATACACAGAGGTAAAAAGGCAGAATCATGTAATGTCCTACAGTAGTATGATATGAGAGGAGCAGTACCAGTCTCTTACCTGTGTCTCACTGGAAGTATTGCATGATGATGTTGTTTCGTTTGTCTATATCTTCTTCTTCTGCCTCCTCTTCTTCACTGTCCACAGGCTCCACATCTGCCACAAGACCAACATCAGGCCCATCCTCCTGCAGCAGAGGCACCTGGCGTCGCAAAGCCAGGTTGTGCAACATACAGCATGCCACGATTATCTGGCACACCTTCTTCGGTGAGTAGTATAGGGAGCCACCTGTCAGATGGAGGCACTGGAACCTGGCCTTCAGGAGGCCGAAAGTACGCTCAATCATCCTCCTAGTTGGCCCATGTGCCTCATTGTAGCGTTCCTCTGCACTTGTCCTGGGATTCCTCACTGGGGTCAGTAGCCAGGACAGGTTGGGGTAGCCAGAGTCACCTGCAAATATCGAGGGACAACTGTGAGACATACACCAACCATGAGGAACTCTACCATACCAAGACACCAATGTAAACTGTGTTGGGACCTTTGGCTCACCTATTAGCCACACACGATGCCTTTGGAGTTGCCCCATTACATAAGGGATGCTGCTATTCCTCAAAATTTAAGCGTCATGCACAGAGCCAGAAAACTTGGCATTCAAATGGGAGATGTACTGGTCTGCCAAACACACCATCTGCACATTCATCGAATGGTAGTTTTTGCGGTTTGTGTACACCTGTTCATTCCTGCGGGGGGTCAAATGCCACATGTGTACCATCATTTGCACCAATGATGTTGGGGATATGTCCCAGGGCATAGAAGTCACGTTTCACTTTGGGCAAATCCTCCACCTGGGGGAAAACGATGTAGCTGCGCATGTATTTCAGCAGGGCAGACAACACATTAGAGAACATTGGCTGTGACATCCCTGATGCCATGGCCACTGTTGCTTGAAAGGACCCACTGGCCAGGAAATGGAGTACTGACAGAACCTGCACTAGAGGGGGGATTCCTGTGGGATGGCGGATAGCTGACATCAGGTCTGGCCCCAACTGGGCACATAGTTCATGGATTGTGGCACGATCAAGTCTGTTAGTGACAATGATGTGTCTGCCTGCCATTGTCGACAGGTCCACCAGGGGTCTGTATACCGGAGGATGACGCCATCTCATCATCTGACCCAGCTGACCTGCCCTATGGAGGAGAAGGGTGAGCAGAGGGTCATACACCACATAGGTTTCACAAGGGTGTTATTTAATCGGTGCTTTGAGCTCTATGTCCGTATTCCTGCACAAAAGTGCTGTGACGCAGTTAGGTGCCCTGCCATGTGGCCCCCTGAAATGGCAGCTGCCTGACCTGTAAGGAGGGACAAGGGGAAATGAGGTAACTGCGCTGGCGTTCTGCAGCATTGCAGTAGGCAGACAAAGACCGCGGCGCATTTCAGCATTGGTTATCATTGGGCCCTATGGGTTCCAGGAGCCAATGACGATGTACGCCGGCGGTGACGGTATGCACTGCCGCGGACGTGACCGCCAATTCTCTATCTGTTCACTCACTTGATACCTGACCTTCAACAGGAGAGGACCTACACTGCAAGTGCTGCTGGGACCTGTCTGGAAGCGACAATGGCTACACTGTCTGGGAAAAGGGCCCCTGTCTTCACTGCAGAGGAGTTGGAAAAACTGGTGGATGGGGTCCTCCCCTAGTACACGCTACTCTACGGTCCACCAGACAAACAGGTGAGTACACTGTGAGCATGATGGATGGGTAATGAATGTATGGAGTGGCGTTGATGGAAGACACAGGTGGGGGGTGGGCAGAGGCCAGCATGTGAGGATGGTCAGTGTATGTGTTTGTGGGCCAGGGTGGGAGGTTATGGCCAATGAGTAAGATGAACCGGACTGCGGAGTAAAATCCATTCTTACTTTACTTTTCCTCTAGGTCAGAGCCCACCAGAAGAAGGGTATTTGGTGTGCCATCACCAAGGAAGTGCAGACCCTGGGGGTCTACGAAAGACGGAGCACCCACTGCCGCAAAAGATGGGAGGACCTGTTCCGCTTGACTAAGAAGACGGTGGAGGCCCAGATGGGGTTGGCCTCCCAACGTGGAAGGGGTGCCCGTCGCACCATGACCCCCCTGATATACCGGATCCTGGAGTTGGATGGGTGCTTGAGGGCATCACAGCAGCATCATCTGGCGGAGGAGCATTGGCACCACACCAGTAGGGAGCTGCATTCCACATGGCCCAGGAGGGTGAATGTACAGAGTCTGAAGGCACCAGTGGGACGGAGGGTGAGGGGAGCTCCACAACGGGGACAGGAGGAGCCACCAGCGACAGTGACTCCTCCTCTCATGGGAGCTCCCTTGCAGTGGCGGGCATCTCTGTGCCCAGGGCAACAACAGTTACAGCCGCCACCCCCCCTACCAGCACCGCCCTCCCAGCAGCCCCTCATCGAGTTTTCCGTGCCCAGTCACCCAGGAGGGTGGGCATCTCCTTCACCCCAGGCACTTCAGGCCCTGCCCCAGTCAGCCCTGCTGCTCTAGGTGAGGAGGATATTGACCTCCTGAGATCCCTCACTGTTGGGCAATCAACCATTTTGAATGACATCTAGGGTGTCGAGAGGCATTTGCAGCAAACAAATGCATACCTGGAGGGCATCCCCAGTGGGCAGTCATCCGAGGCTGCAGGAGACATCCTGGACCCTGCACAGAGTACATGAGGCACCACAACCAGCACTGGCAGTACCAGCAGTTGGAAGGCTATGTCGCCGCAGGGTGGAGTATGTCTCTACCTCCATGGAGTATCATGCAATCTGTTCCCATGATATCTTGTGGCTCTGACACGCAGGTGCGGGATAGGGTACTGCCACACACCATGTGCAGTACTCTGGCCACCAGGCACCCTCCAGAACCAGTGGAGAGATACATCCACTCTCCCAGTCCTCGGCAGGATGAAGCACTCTGGGCACAAAGCCCCCTCCAGAACCAGTGGAGAACAGCATCCACTCACCCAGTCCTCAGCAGGATGAAGCACTCTGGGCACAAAGCCCCCTCCAGAACCAGTGGAGAACAGCATCCACTCACCCAGTCCTTTGCAGGATAAAGCACTCTGGGCACAAAGCCCCCTCCAGAACCAGTGGAGAACAGTATCCCCTACCCCAGTCCTTTGCAGGATGAAGCACTCTGGGCACAAAGCCCCCTCCAGAACCAGTGGAGAGATACATCCACTGGAGAGACTGTGGCCTTGCACTCCCCAGGTCCAAGGAGTGGGCAAACCACCCACTTGAAAGACTGTGGCTTTGCACTTCCCAGGACCAAGCAGTGGGCAAAACACCCACTTCAGAGACTTGTGAGACTGTGGCTTTGCACTCCCCAGGACCTATCAGTGGGCAAACCACCCACTTGAGAGACTTGTGAGACTGTGGCTTTGCACTCCCCAGAACCAAACAGCAGGCAACCCACCCACCTGAGAGCATTGTAAAACTGTGGTTTTGCACTCCCCAGGAGCAAACAGTGGGCATGGAGCCCCCTCGTGGAGCAGTGGCGTCGTCCCATCATCCGGCTGAGGTGCCCCCCCTCACCTTCCTCCTGAGGTGCCTGTTTTTTTTCGACCTGATGCAGGTATCATGTGTGGGCTTCGCTCATGCATTTTGGGACCACTGGTCCACGGACAATGAATGGAACACTATCCGGACTTGTGTAGTTGCTGTACATATTTGTATATAATGATCTGTTACAGACCTGTTGCCCTATGTGGATTTTCGATGATTACACTTGTTAAACTCATTTCATTTTGTCCTTGAGTTCTTCCAGAGGGTTACAGGTTGTAAATGTAATGTTGCTGCATGTATTTGTGTGTATGGTGTTGGGGGTGAAGGTGGGGATGGGGGAGTTGCCTGTGTGTGTCACTGTCTTCCCCCCCCTCCCCTGTCTGCTAGGTGCAGTACTCACCGTGGTCGTCGACGCCGTCTTTGATGATCCTGGTAGAAGAGGAGGTAAACCAACATTGGTAGCACCTGTAACTCGGGCTCCATGGCGTCCTGGTTCCTTGTTGGGTGTCGAGAGGTGAGTGGTTTCCATTCTGTGTACTGTTTCTGCCGTGCTTTTTATGGCGTTGGTACCGCCCCGGAAAAGCTGGCGGATTGGTGCCTTGTAATACAGTGGGCGGTGCATTGTCTTCCGCCTGTCTGTTGGCGGTTCCCGCCGTGGTGTTTGTTTCTACCACCTAGGCGGTCGGAGTGTTGAAGTGGCTGTATCTGTTGGTGGTTTCTGCCATGGTCGTGATTCCGTTTTTTTTACTGCCGGCCTGTTGGCGGTATTACCGCCGCTTTAACACCGACCACCAGGGTTGTAATGAGGGCCATAATGACTTGCTCAGTGGTCAAAGGATGCATCTGGTGTTGCAGGTTAGTAAATGATGTGCCAGTGATGTAGCTGAAGCAGTGCAGTCTCATACGGTGAGTGAGAAGCAGCAGGCCTGTGGAACAGGCTCTGCACATGTGTGTGGTTAGATAGATCATATAGGCTGTCTGTGATACACAATGAAGTGAAAAATTGAACTGCCAGAAGTCTAGACCCAGTTCATGGTAAAGCTCCCTTACATGGCCTTGACACAAAGGGGCTGATTGAACTACAGTGATGCAGCACCAATTGCATATACACTGTTCTTGTGGCCGTCAGTGCACCCCTTACACCATGTGTGTGCATAGTCAGATATGAGTCACAGAATGATGCTGGTGTGGCCCAACATCATCTCTTCATGTGAAGGTCAATGTTGCACTCAGCAGGAGATGCAACAGATCATCACAACTTCTGCTGAGTACATAGGGGCCCTTCTCATGCATTTTTATGCCAACATATCATCTTCTCTCAGCAGCTGTACAGAGTGAATGGAAATTATACAAACAAAATCATCTTTTGACTCAGACTTTGGGCTCCCTTTCATGTCTGTTGCACGGCGCAGGTGTCATTTTTAGCTGCTCATTGGCAAGTTACACTATGCATGCATTACACTTTGTGATGGTTGTGCAGGGTTAATGATAAATCTGTCCTGCATTATCTTCTTTGCTGTACTTTTGTACAGCAGGCCTAAAGTGGTGCAGAGACCCTTCATACAGGATGCACACAACATGTTAAAAATTATTGCATGCAGCGATCAAACTAATCTGCAACTGTCATGCACATGCATTAAAAATTGAGATTATATATATGCTTTGCTTTGTGGGGTAGCTGAGGATCACCCGGCCAACCAGTTGCACCATCATGGGGAGGTAGTGTCCCACGAGCCAGATCAACGACCCAGCTCATCTGCAGACATCCTGCTCATCCTCCTTTTCCCTGACATTCCCCTGGTGAATAGAGTTCACCAAAAAATAAATATAAAGGAAACTTAACCCTCAAAACTAACCCAAACTACTCCAACAACTTAACTACCCAAGACAAACACCACACAATACAGTGACAAAAACAGTACACTTACTGCACAATATACAAGTAATTATACACAATCTACACAAAATACACAGGACACAGAACAATTAGCACTACAGAATACTCCAAATACTCCACATTCCACCAGCACCTCAGCAACACAACTACACACAGTCATAGGGGAACAGACTATAAAGTGAAAGTGAAATTACACTCACTGTACTATGCTTGTAGACAGTACGTCCTGGTATATCACTTCCTGGGGCGTCTGTGTCACGTTTTTCAGGCATGCGTCTTTTTTGAGACATTGGGTTAATGCATTATTTATAATGCTGCGTGACAGTTAGGCGTAGTTTTTCTTGACGCATGGCGGTCATGCATCAATTTTTAACAATGGTGCGTTAGGAGTAGTGTGAACGTAAAATTGCTGCTCAGGGCCTACACGACATTTTTTAAACACTGCAGTGTGGACTTGATGTGTTTGCTGCATTTTTTTTACCCATGTCGTAATTTCGTCACTTTTTGCATTGTAGGCTTTGACTGCACCTTGATTCACTTAACATGTTACATGGGCTGTGCTACAATGTGATATTTAGGGTATGGCTACATGTGTAAGTCTATGCAGCAATGTCATTACGGTGACATTGGCTTGGTCTACCAATAACTGTGGTTCTGAGTCTGCTGCATGCAATCACACATGTCTTGTGCAAATGTGCATGTGTACCTACACTGTGTCCCCATAAATGTTGGCATGAGTGTGCTCTGTGTGTACATATTTACATATGTGTATGAATCAAAATGAGTAGGTGGTCTAGATAGTTATGTCTGAGCCAATCGTTTTACACATTACTACAGCAGTACATATGTGATGGCCTGTCTCAAAACCATGCTGAGGCATGTGACACCCATTACCTATTGGACTCAGTATGCAGTGGACTTGGACTCCGTTGACATCATATATCCCCTGGCAAGTTACGTGTGCATGTGTGTTGAATCTGTGGTTTGCCTTAGGATTTTACTACTTATTGCTCAGTTACACATGTGCCATGTGGTTTCCCATGCATCTTAGTTGCTGATGGTGTCATGAACACCTGTGTTGTTGAATTATGGTATATGGCATGTGCGTAAATACGTGTGTGGTGTAATTTCTCTAACACATGACAACATTGGTGTGTTAAGGGGATATGCATGCTCACATTACAATCTTCCTGCATTGACAGAAGTTGGCATATTACTATTGTATGTGTAGTCACATCACTGATATCTATGTTCCTGTATGTCAGAACACATGTGATGTTACATTTTTATTGTCACAGATTTTGTGCTATCTATGCCATGATTGTTGTGCTATGTTGTCTTAAGTACTGAATCATTACACATTACCATGCCTGGGCCAATATGGTGGTACATATGTGTATGGTATATGTATGCCTGCCTCCATATGAACACTTAGATTTGTCAACCTCATATTTATCATGACTGTCACATACTATGCCGTTCCACTGTGTAGCAGTGTCACAGTGTGGCAGAGATGGCAGGCCTACTCATCATCATCACTGTGTGAGTTTGTATGGCAACACAAACCCTTGGTTGCATGTGAAAGGGCAGGTTTATGGTGCTCCACTTTGTTCTGCCCCCTGTGCAGATGCATCAGCCACCTGACAATGTCGTATGTTTATGTAGTCAGAGCAGTGGTGTGTGGGTTTACAGAGATGGGATCTCAACCATTTATGATTGCTATTCATCAGCCTATGTACACTCCCCAGTAGATAGAGACTTGCACAAATGTGGTCATACAGACCAGGGTGTGATGATTTGCTCGGTGGTACTTGATGTCAGCCTTCCCCTCTGCGGTACAGAGGGCAGCTGCTTGCACATGTAGGACATGTCTCATTATTTGAAGTCCTTAGCTGTTTCCATGTGCGGCTTGTTTAGGGGTTGTAAAACTATTGTGATGGCAATGTTGCACAACTGGCATGGTACAGATGGTGTTGTATGTGATGATCTCCTGTCATGGTGCCATGCGAAGGCCCAATACCATGGTATGGTAGTGCCAAACATGTCAGGGTCATTAAGGTACCTGGCCACCATCTATGTACACTTGTGAAAGTTGGACGTGTTGACATTGATGTGTTGCACTATCCGTTTTGGAGTATGTCTATTCATTATCCTCTTATTTTAGCCATTACTGTTAAGATATGTATTGTGTCCTCTATTGCTCCCAGTTTTCTGGCTTTTTGCCTATCTTTTACAGCAACATTGTGTGGTCATATAGGGACAGGATCCAATATGACGTGTAATGTTGAGATATACCCTTCTCCTTCTATTGGCAACTTGGTAGTTACCATCCCATTGGCTGGATTAGTGAGATGTAATGAGTGCCACGCACACATATAATTACAGATGCCACAACACTTACGTAGTCTCCAGGTGACATCGCATGTTCTATTTGCAGATATCTGTGGGTATCTCTGAGCTGTCTATCCACATCCTCCGTTGCACATGGGTATGCAATTCTTCCTGCATGCCACAACCTAGCTAATTCTTACCATGTCTGAATGATGATGAGGTGTGAAATTATCTCAGTTCTGTAGTTATCTTTAGACTCATGCTATGTATATGGCTAGATGTACTCCCACTCAGTGTGAATTTGGGCTGCTGACGGTATTGTACAATACTGGACAGATTAACACATGACACACCAATTGTGATGTTGGTGCCCAAAACACGTATGGGCTAATTGGCTACAGTTAGTACCATGCAATTGATCTGACATGTGAGTGACAATGAGTGGTGTGTATTACTATGTGATGTTGTGATACAGAGCATACTAGGGGAAGCGCATTGCTGGTTGCTCCGGTGACGGGAGGCGGTCCACAGGGCAGGAGCCCTTTAATTCCATTTTGCGCTCCCGCCGTCGCGGGAAGCGCATTGCTGGTTGCTCCGGTGATGGGAGGCGGTCCACAGGGCAGGAGCCCTTTAATTCCATTTTGCGCTCCCGCCGTCGAGCGACGTGTGCGGGCGGCGCCCGGGTGAAGCCCATGCCAAGGGCAGGCCCGTCCTTTGCCCGTCAGCGCCCGGAAGAGGCTATGCTGGGCCCCCCTCTTTCATCTGCATTGTGGTAGCTGCAGGTTTG
Organism: Pleurodeles waltl; assembly: GCF_031143425.1. Classification (NCBI taxonomy): domain Eukaryota; kingdom Metazoa; phylum Chordata; class Amphibia; order Caudata; family Salamandridae; genus Pleurodeles; species Pleurodeles waltl. Next base: position 1,504,148 of record NC_090437.1, on the reverse strand, counting down.
CTAGTGCCTGGTCAGTGCCGCCAGTCCCAGGTACCCTTGTTCTATTCCTACACCCAGGGGATCCGTGCGGGCTGAGTCATTATTATTCAATTTTCCCCTTGTTTTCGTCCTTGGGGGCTCCAGCCCTTGGATTGGACACACCGTAGCAAACAATGGGGAAGCGTAAGGCAGATGATGTCCCTGCGCCACCTTCCGGCGCCAAAAAAGACAGGAAACGAGTTGGTCGGAAACTTGATGACCCTTCTAAACCCATTAGGAATCAATTTCAAGCCATTGACTCCCTGTTTGAGGAAGTAGAGGCAATTTTGAGGAGTCCATCTCTCATCGCTCCTTCCATTCCTGCTACTTCGACTATTAGGAAGATCCCGGATCTATTTACCAAAAAACTACGGACACCTCTTCTGTCTGTGGAAGCGGACCTCCACCCCCCCCCTTTATCTGAGGCTGCAATTCCCTCACCACCAATGAGGCTTACTTCAAGTATCGAAGTTGCAGAATGTAACCATCGTAGGGATTCTCCGAATTTGGGTTCCAAGTCTGTAGTTTCTAGTGATATTCTCTGCTGCAATAGATTTCAAATCCTATCTACTTTTGAGAGCCCAGGTCGCTCTCAGCCCTTAATTTCTGCGGAACCTGATACAGAGGAACTGGTCTGGCAGGCTCAACGCAAGATGTCACTCGAACTGGAGAACGTTTCCCAGAAGCTGGACAATTTAAAATCTTTGGTAATGGTTATTTTGGCTAAAATTTCAGGACTATCCGAGACAAAGGTATTGTGTAATTGTAATTCATTTAGCATGAATTACCACCTTCCTGAGTCTATTGGAGGGCCTAACGTGTTAGCTTCATTAGATACTGGGGACAACTTGACCTCTCACCCTAAATATTTAAAGCAGGGGGCCAAGCCTACGAATATGGCAACAAATAAAAAGGGGAGTCGCCTCTTTCTATCCAATGACAACTCCATCGACTCCGGTCGTATGCCTATTCCCGCCCCAACCAACTACGATTTACGTCCTCCCTGTACAAATCCTGTGTCCATGGGAGCTATGGTTGGGAAGAATGTACGAGTGCCCGTAAGCCACCCAGAATCCCACGTCAAGGTCAATCCAAATTCTTTCAGGCGACAGTTCCCAAAGGGAGAAATGATCAGAGTAGGAGGGATGCACACATCTACATGACAAGGGTCCCTAGGTTATCTGCTGGGCAGAGAGAGTCTCATGATTCTCTCATTAATAAAGTTGTCTACTGGTTTTGCATTCAGAGGAAATGTCTGTCTGTTATCCGTTCTGATATTTGGGAGGCATGTAGACATGCTCAACCAGACTCAGATTTTGATTATATTTCAATCCTCTTTTTTGACACATCTATGGTTGATAACCTTATGGCTTTCAACCTCCGGACTCTTCCTCTGATATCTGGTAGAAATATCGGAATTGGCCTCTGCATGTTTTCTCCGGGGGGGGGAGCCACGAAGGACCGATAGACCTTTCAATACTCACGAGGGAACGGCTCTGGGTCCACTAAATAGCAATCGACCAGTCTTGACCCATACCCGCTCCCCCCGGTTATCTGATTTAGATTGACTAAACAACATCTCTCCCTTAATACTCCCCACCTCAGATGCTATGGTTTATAGAGATAAACGATCCAGGATTCTGAACCCAATCATATCCCCGAGAGTTAGTCCTACACCTGTGTCCTCTGTACTTAATATTGTATCTTCGAATGTAGCCGGAATAAGGAAAAAGTTGGGAGATCCTGGATGGGTAAATTTTATCTCTAAGCAAGACTTATGCCTTCTCCAGGAAACCTGGGCGGAAGAACTAATATATGTTGAGGGGTTAACAGCTCATTTTGTCGCAGCCCAGCCTGCCTCGGGAGGCTTTGGTAGGCCTATGGGTGGACTCATGATTTTAGTGAACTAGAAACAACAATGTGACCACTTTGTACTACCCCTTAACTCATTAGATCTATTGGGTGTGAGACTTATATTTCACCCTGGTTTCACAATGACCTTGGTCAACGTGTATGCGAGGTTCGTCCCCCCCAATATGGAATCAAGGACACTTGCCCAGCTAGTTGAGCACATGGAATCCTTGCATCCTTCTAACCATCTGGTGATAGGGGGCAATATAAATTGTTCCTTTGTATTCAAGAACCTTGTAGGTAATCTAACATCTGAAGAGGATGACTCCTGGGGTATTCCCCAAGTGAAGGAAGATTCTCTTAGTATTGGTTCTTATGCGGCTACACAGATGGCCTCCCTCTGCCTACGCCATGGACTCAGTGAATGTAATGATCGGACCAGATCTGATCTTAATCGTGCCCCCACTTTCAAGCGGGGATGTTCGTTCAGCACTATTGATTATTTTTTTGTTGACATCAGGCTTTGGTCACATATTCTGGACATGAAGGTTGAACTCCGTTATGACAGCTATCACTATCCTCTATGTCTTACTCTTTTTAACAAAGCATTTGGGAGAACTCAACACCTAGAGACCACTGATGTTCCGATCCCTTCCCTAAACTCCAGGCAAACTCGTGTTAGTTGGCCAAAAGTTATATCTAACCCATTTTTGGTTAAACAAATGTATTACTCCTTTCTACAGTTGTTCTCCGGTATTGAAAAGCAAGAGGTCGATAGTCTGCCAATCTTGGAAATTCATGCTGAATTGATAAAATCTCTACAGAATGTTTTTTATAAAGAAACCACTGTGAGACACACTCCAGATGCTATCCGATCCAGGGAATGGTTCAACAATAACTGCGACCTTGCTAGGCTTAATCTTAAATTGACCCTCCGCATGCATTCACAGGAGGAGATCAGGACCGCTAGAGTCAGTTACACTAAGGCCCTGAATCTAGCGAAGAAAAACTGGGAATTTGAGATCTGGCAGAAGCTGCTGGAGGCAGTCGAAAATCGAGACGAGAGTTCCTTTTGGAAGTTACTGACTCACAGGCAACGAGAGGGTAATGTTATTCCTAATTTTCACATCCAGCCTGAAAGATGGGTGTCTAATTTTTCCGAGATTTATGCCTCATTTGAGCAATTACATCACGAGACCTATGCGGGTGGCAAATGTAGATCCCTAACTGAGGTTCCCCTGGAGGACATTGTTTTTACAATTGCTGAAACCACGGCAGCTATTACTTCCCTGAAACCTGCTAAGGCTCCCGGTCCCGACAAGATACCGGGGGACCTGTTCAAGTCTGAACCCGTTATTTGGGCGTGGTACATTAATACTTTATCAAATGCCATCGCAGCAGGTAGCCCCATTCCGGACTCGTGGCTCGGAGCCGAAATTATCCCTATTCACAAAAAAGGAGATGTGGGTCTGCCAGCCAATTATCGCCCAATTAGCCTCATTGATAATCTTCAAAAGATTTTCCCTAAGCAAGTCCTTGACAGGCTAATGGACTGGGTCCAAGCTAACCAGGTTCTTTCTCCCCTTCAGGCTGGGTTTCGTTTAAAAATTAGCACTATGGACCAAGTTTTTAGATTTTTCTTGTTACTTTGGAAATACGCTACCCTGGCCAAACAAAATTTGTATGTTGCTTTTGTTGACCTTAAGTCCGCGTTTGATCTTGTTCCAAGGCAGAAATTGTGGGAAGTCTTAAAGAAAACTGGCATCCCGTTGAACTTGGTGTATCTAATCCAAAGATTACACAAGAACACCTATGCTCGAGTAAGATGGGCAGCCAGGGGGAACTCACTGATCGTATTAACATCAGGCGGGGAGTACGCCAGGGTTGTATCCTGGCTCCTACCCTCTTCTCGTTGTTTATCAATGAAGTAGTGCAAGTTGTAACTGACTGTCAAAACGATGCCCCTACTTTGAATAATACAAAAGTTCCAATCCTCTTATTTGCTGACGACTCCCTCCTGATCTCTAAAACACCTATGGGCCTTCAGGCCCTTCTGGATAGGTTTAGTGTGTTTTGTGCAGATCATGGATTGGAACTCAACTCTAGCAAAACAAAACTTCTGATCTTTGGTCCTGGTAGCTCAAAACGATGTAACATTCTGTATAATGAGGTTCCCTTGAGTAAGGCTCTACTGATTACTTAGGGGTAAGAATCAGTAATGATATGAACTGGCAGGCCCAGGTAGGGAAAAGCTCAGCCCTCTTAGCACATAGGGCAGGGGCAATTTTGCGTTTTCAAATTTCTAATATTGAGAAAGTTGTTTCCCCTGCTATTAAAATGTATTTAGCTAAGGCTCAGAGTGCCGCGGTCTATGGTGCTGAGGTCTGGGGTTGCTCTAAATCCAGCAAGTTATCCGTGGGGGAAAATAATTTTGCAAGATCACTCTTGGCATGCCCTCGTAGTACGCCCCTGGTTCCAGTGTTTTTGGATCTAGGGTTCCCTCGCATTTCCGATGTAATAGCTTTAAGGCTTTTATGGGTTCGTATTTGGACTACCCCTGAACTAGACACTTACAAGGAATCCTTGCAAGACTTATTGGATAGACCAAACGTACTTTCTATCCCCTGGTTCAAGCACATTTCAGAATGGTTCCATACCTTGGGACTCAGTCACTTTTGGAGCCAGCCCAATAAGTTAAGGAGGGCTCACAAGGACCACCTGAAATCTGCTTATTGGTCCCATGTTAGGGAAAAATATCTGCTTTGTACTTCACATGGTAGGCTGACATCTCTCTTCCTCGATTATAAGTGGTTTCCCCAGTTCGAACCCTTTCTGGACTTAATTACTGATCAACTAAGCAAAAGTTTGTATGCTCGACTTAGGTATGGATGTCTCCCTCTGAAGTCCTTTTGAGGTTCATGGAGCTCCACCCTGTTATCCGATAAATGTCCGTGTTGTAATGACTCTGTGGAAACTGTAGTGCACTTTATGTTTATTTGTCCTGCCTATGGCATTGCCCGGCGGAAATGGCTTCGTCCCGTTTGTAGAAAGATGGGGTTGAGAACATGTAGAGATGCCCTCAGGCTGATGTTGAGAGATTGCTCCTCTCCTTTAATTTGTGCGGTCAGCAAGTTCCTTGCGTCCGCTTGGCATATACGTACATACTTTTTAAAATAAAATAGGACTATAAGTGATTTGTTATTAATTGTTCCCTGATTTTACCTTATTTTACTCACTTGTTTTATTAATCGTACTTCTTATAAATTACCGATGTGGAAGCTAAAAGCAGTCAATAAAAGGATCTTTGATATTTCCTTTTTATCTATAGGCCGGGGCACATATCTGAAGATTTATCTGAATTTTTTTCTCTTTGTACACTCGCAGATTCCTCATTTTTCAGTATTCTTATATCATTTTTTATCACCTACCTTTTAACCTTGTTGTTATATATTCATTATGTATAGATCTTGATTTTATTGTTGTAAGTTATTGCTTTGATGGTTATTTAGACCGAATAAAGCTTGCTTGAAACTCGAAACACATGACACACCGATTGTGATGTTGGTGCCCAAAACATGTATGGGCTAATTGGCTACAGTTAGTACCATGCAATTGATCTGACATGTAAGTGACAATGAGTGGTGTGTATTACTATGTGATGTTGTGATACAGAGCATACTAGGTAAACATGCAGACACAGGTAATGCATTGTGGATAAAGGCATACCTGTTGCTACCTGGGATAGACACCCATACATGAGTCTTCATATTAGCAGTGGACTGTGTGTAGACAGCAGATTTGTGTGACAAGTGTGCATCTTATGTACATAGGGAGTGTTATACACTCTGCCAATATTCCACCCAGACTATCATTTGATTGATGCATTGTCCTATTAAATTCATAGCTCCTGGAAATCTGATATGTGTTTGTATAGGAATTCTACACCCACAGCAGCTCAATTTGTCTGGCAAAGCAATGGGCATTCTCCAGCCAATGTGTGTGTGCCATACGTGAGGTAAAGCCTACCATGTGTCAGGGTTGTGCTCAATGGCAGTGCCTGAATATAATGCCATGTATACACTGTGCAGGCTCAGCTGAAAACATTGAATGCAATCCCTGGGCAATCACTGAAGGAGCAGAGTTACCTATGATGTCCCCCTCTTGTCACACATGTACTGTGCAGGGTAGGCTACAATCAAACAGAGTTTTCAGTTAAACATTAGGGGCCAGATGTACAAAGCATTTTTCAAGTTGCAAACGGCGAATCGGCCGGTTTGTGACTTGAAAAATGCTATTTGGGATGTGCAAAGCCCAAACTGTGATTTGGTAACTTGTTACCAAATCGCAGTTTGGGTTTTGCAATTCGGTATTAGGAAGGGGCGTGACAAGGGCGTCCCTTCATAATGCTGAATTCAGATGGTATGTATGATTGTTTTGTGACCACGAATGCGGTCACAAAACAATCGCAGTTAGCACCAGTTTCAAACTGGTGCTAACCCATTCTCAAACGGGACCCCTTACCCCTTTGTGAATTGTAGCGAAAATATTTCTCCCATGGACCACTTCCTGCCCTGGAAAAAAAAAAGAAAACTTTTCATTTTTGATTTTGAAATGCATCTCGCTTTCCTTTAAGGAAAACGGGCTGCATTTGGAAAAAAAAAAACTGCTCTATTTATAAGCAGTCACAGACATGGTGGTCTGCTGTCTCCAGCAGGCCACCATTCCTGTGAGGGTGGCCAGTCCAATTGAGGTCCCAAATTGCGACTTACCCCATTAATACTCATGAGGCAGGCTATTTGCGACCCCACTGGGAATCGCAAACAGTGTCATTTACACTGTTGTACATCAGGTTTTGCGACTCGCAAATTGCGAGTCCCAAAACCCGATTTTTGTACATGTGGCCCTAGTTGACCTCCATTTCTTGACAGCCCCTACCTCATGTGTGACCCCTTTCATACCTGCTAGGCATGGTGTTGTTGTGGTGATTGGCCTATGAACTGGCACCTTGCTCACCTGATGCCACAAGGTATGTAGTGGTGCATGGATCTAGGCCTTCAGAAATCACATACCAGTGATTATCGTATCACAGAAATGTGAGATGGAGTCAGTAGTGCCCCCTACATCATAAAGCATGTTGCTACTATACTTGTCATTTTTGTGCTTCTAATGAGCTCCCTGAGGTTTGTGTCACATTCCACTTGAATATGTAGTGGAGAATGAGTAGACCAAGGAGAATCAGTTTAAAGGAACTTTATTTGTGCTGTTTACAAAGTGGCGTTTTTACTACCTATGTATAAAAGTTATGTAGAATGTTGAGTCTCCTGCAAACTCTTGCAGTTGGGTTTAGTTATTCCCCTCCAAGTTATCTTCTCCATCATCCTCATCTTCCTTATTGGGGACATCAACTTGTTCATCCCAAGGGAACATTTGTCCTGACAAGGATATTGTGCAGGATTGCACATGCAAGTATGATCTTGCATTCGAGAGGTGGAGCATACAAAAGGCTTCCTCCTGTCAAGACCAGGCACCGGAACTGGGATTTCAGAAGCCCAAATGTACTCTCCACCACACTGCATGTCCTCCGGTGCATTTCATTCTAGGCACGCTCGTCCATGGTTGTTAGATTTCCAATTAGTGGCATGACTCACTGCTGTAGCCCGTAACCTTGATCAGCTGCAAAGGTAAGAAGGTAAAATTGTAGTAAAAGCTTGAGACGGGTTAGGTATCTACAATGACAGTATTGTGTATGTTCCTGCTCTTGTGAAATGGTTTAATTTATCTGTATTGATGTACATGAAAATCTTGGGTATTGACTCAAGGACCTGTAACATATCATTATGATTCCAACATTGATGCTCATTATGTATGTCACATCTTTTGTGTGGTCCATAATTGTGGCACTGTCCTACTGTTAAATGGAAGCTAGCGCCTCCTTGCAGCACAGTGGTGTTAGATGGGAGACACGATAGTAGTCCTACATAGCTAGAGTATCCCATCCATGTTACCTTGTGGCACTACACATGCAGTGCAATACTTAGGGGCATATTTAAGGGTCTCGAGCGCCTCCTTGCGGCACATTTGCACCATTTTATGTGATGCAAATGTGGCCCAACCAGGCCACAAACTGCTGCCCCACATTTACAAAGTGGCGCAATGCATGCACTACGCCACTTTCTAACCCCTTGTGCCACATTATGGCCCTCATTATGAGTCTGGTGGTCTTGAGACCGTTAGACTCACGGTGGTGGTCTGACCGCCACATTATGACCATGGCGGAAGCACCACGGTTGGACCCCCGATACAGCCAGGTTGATGCGAGCCCGCAGTCTGGCGGTCCCGGGGGTTGTAATCCACCAGGGCAGTGCTGCCACCATGCAAAGGCTGGTGGAATAGGGGCATCTGGGGTCCCCTGGGGGCCCCTGCACTGCCCATGCGCATGGCATGGGTAGTGCAGAGGCCCCCAAGCATAGCCTTGTCGTGCATTCCACTTCCCAAATTACGGGCAGTAGAATGTGCGACGGGTGCTGCTGCACCCGCCGCACCGCCACATTGCCGCCGGCTGGATTACGAGTCGGAGGCAATGTTAAGGCCCTGTTCACCATAGGGCCAGCGGGCAAAAACAGCGTGAACTCCAAACAGGGCCAGCAGTGTTTGTACCACACAGATGGTCTCTCGGTGGTTTGAATTTGGTGGCCGGCCTCCCTCACCTGCCAAACTCATAATGAGGGCCTAGGTCTGCGTCAGGCATAATGTATGCAAGGGGGGCATTCGGCAGCGAGGGGCGCCATATTTATCAGCATTTTTTAATGCCTGATGAGTGCAGGTTCTAAATAGAGGGTCACATTGTATACAATGGGCCTCTGGTTGCTTAGCAGAATTATCGTCATATTTTTGACATAAGTCCTGCAAAGTGCCGGAGTAGCATAAAAAGATTATGACTTTAGTCACCCTAACTATGGCCATGGTGTGCTGTATTTTACATACAGCGCTACCATGTTGGTGTTAGGGGTGCGCTAAGGGGTGCAACAATATTGGTGATACACTGTGTGCAGCGCCACTTTCCATAAATCGTGGAAGATGATGGTTTTGGCAACCATCAAGTGTACAAGGGTGTGTATCACATATTAGTATGTTGAACTAATTTGGTACAGGTGCATCTCGTAGCTTCCATTAATGGATTTTCTGCCATACTTTCAACACATGCACAGTGGAGACTTTGGGAGGGGGCACAGCTAAGTTTCTGAAGTGTCACTTAGTACAGTGCATGTATGGTCAGTCATGTCCTCTATACTCCAACAGGGGCCTACTATGGCATTCATGATCATTTAAGTTTTGCATTGACTCTTCACCATGGTGCACAATTTAAATTTACTGAACAGACATGATAGTGTTAGGGGGTGCTAAGTGGTCCATGTGAGGTTGCAGTAGAGTAGTGTGGCAGAATTTCTCATGATTCTGTTATTTCATGGCAGTTACATTTGTATTCCTATGTATGCGACACATTGCATCAGACAGATGTATGTGCACACTACAGGTATTTCAGGTATGTGTAGATGAGATGTAGTTGATTTTGGCAACACTTGGGTGGCATTTGATGTACATTGTGCCAGAGGCTTGCACACCATGCTTTAGGTGGGGATGTGCTTAGCTGTGACTTTCTTAACAAAGTCATGGCATATGCCATTGATACAGCAGAGCTATTCTTATTTTGGTGTGATGTGTGTGAAGTGCATTTAGTAGTCAACCAGTGGACACTTGTAGTGGTTTGGGGGCTTCTTCTGTATGCAAAGGGGACATGGCTCCACCTGTCCTTTACATGGTGTGGCTGTCAGGTTTGGCTGTGTTAGGTACAGGCGGGTGTATGCATTTGTGATGTGCAATGATTGCTGTATACTGCAGCATTCTGCATATGTGTTGTTGCCTGTACATCTGTGTTTCCCTGCCCATGTGTATTTGTTGTGATGTGTGTCTTGTTTGTCCTACAGGGTTGGTGTGTTGTGTGTGTTTTGATCAGTTTGTTGACTTACCGACAAGTAGGCCATTGCCATATTGGCCATCCTGGAACCACTCATTGATGGTGGAGTGCTGGAAAATGAATGCATCATGAACACTGCCGGTATACTTGGCCAAGATGTTAGTGAAGAGCCCACGGTGGTCCATGATGGCCTGCACATTTATGGAATGGGTGTGCTTGTGGTTCCTATATAGGTATTCTGAAGCTGCAGGTGGCCCCATTTGGACATGGGTGCAGTCCATTGCACCCAGCACATGCGGAAACCCAGCAATCTGATAGAAACCTTGCTTGGTCTCGTGCTGCAGTTGCTGGGTGTTTGGGAAGCAGATTTGGCGGGGTGTGAGGTGGATGATGGTATCTAGGACATTCGGAAGGAAGACTGAGAATGATGGCTGGGAGACCCCAGCTACTAGTGCCCCTGTTGTCTGAAAGGATCCAGACACCAACATGTGCAGGAAAGTGAGGAGCTTTGTGATGGGTGGTATATTTGTTGGAGTTTGCAGCCTGGCTGTGATGTCTGGTACAATGTGGTGCATCAGGTGTACAATGGGCTTCCGGTTGTTGGCGGTAAATCCTGATGACGTCTTGTTCCCTGAGGCCAATTAGGATTGTACATTGTCTGAAGATCCTCTCCCACCTTCTGCGCTACCTTTGTGGGTGATATGGTGATGTTTGGGGTTGCTGCTGTGGTGGTGGAGGGAGCTGCTGTTGTCGCTGACATCAGCGGCATGTGCCAAGCTGGAGCAGTACGACTTCCATGTTGTTCTGAAGGTTGCAAATGTTCCTTCTGTGAGTTTTCTTTAAGTAATGGTGTGTGTGCCTCATTTTAGTGCCTGGTCTGACCCAGGCATTACAATTTGACAGTAATCCAGTTTTGCGTCCGTTTCCTAGGTGTGCATTGTTTTTGCTTCAGAAGATAAGTATGGTGCAAGGGTCTTAACAACATTTTTTGGATGGGAGCACCTGCCTTACATCTCATTGACGCAAGGGGCCGTATTTATACTTTTTGGCGCACAACTGAGCCAACGCAGTTGTGCGTCAAAAAATTTAACGCCGGCTAACGCCATTCCAAAGCGCCATGCGGGCGCCTTATTTATGGAATGACGTTAGCCGGCGGAGCTGACTGGTGTGCGTCAAAAAAAATGACCCACACCAGGCAGTGCCGGCGTAGGGGAAAATGGAGCTTGGGCGTCAAAGAATGGGGCAAGTCGGTCTGAGGCAAAAAATCTGCCTCAACCCGATTAGCGCCATTTTTTTTTACTCCCACCCTCCATTGACATGACTCCTGTCTTAGCAAAGACAGGAGTCATGCCCCCTTGCCCAATGGCCATGCCCAGGGGACTTCTGTCCCCTGGGCATGGTCATTGGGCATAGTGGCATGTAGGGGGTGCACAAATCAGGCCCCCCTATGTCACAAAAAAAAATAATAATAATACTTTCCTGAACTTACCTTAAGTTCCCTGGGATGGGTCCCTCCATCCTTGGGCGTCCTCCTGGGGTGGGCAAGGGTGGCAGGGGGGGTCCCTGGGGGCATGGGAGGGCACCTGTGGGCTCCTTCCGAGCCCACAGGTCCCTTAACGCCTGCCCTTACCAGGCGTTAAGAAATGACGCAAAAGCGGCTGGACGTCATTTTCTTTGACCCGCCCACTCCCGGGCGTCATTTTTGCCCGGGAGTATAAATACGGCGCACATGCCTCGGAGTCATTTTTTAGAAGGGAACGCCTACCTTGCATATCATTAACGCAAGGAAGGTGTCCACGCAAAAAAATGACGCAAACTCCCAGATCTTTGGCGCTAGACGGGTCTAACGCCAAAGTATAAATATGGAGTTAGCTTTGCGTCGGATTTGCGTAAAAAAAAATGACGCAATTCCGGCGCAAACAGAGTATAAATATGCCCCTAGGTGGGTTCGCACAACCAGAAAAAGGCACTAACTCCAATATTTTAAGCTAGACATGTCTTGCGTCAAAATATAAATATGAAGTTAAGTTTGTGTCGCATTTGTATAAAAAAATGACGCAAATGCGCCACAAACAGAGTATAAATGACCCAGTAAATGGTACACTAACAATAACCTATAAGACAAACATTTGCAATGCAATAGGTCTTGCATTAGCAAGAGTTAGAACTGTTGGCGTTGTAAATGATAATGCCAACTTTGTATTTGGGACCTTAAACATATTTAGCCATGCAGCACATTAAGAGACATATTTCTACTCTGTTTGCACAGAATTAGAGCAATTTTTTCCCTCTAATTCTGTGCAAAACTAACTCCATATTTATACTTTGGTGCTAGACCCGTCTAGTACCAAATTTATGGAGTTAAAGTCATTTTTTGGAAGTGGACCCCTACCTTGACTTAATGAGATGCAAGGTAGGCGTTCCCGTGCAAAAAATGACTCTATGGCCTTAATGCCATATTTAGGGGCATATTTATACTCTGGGGAATATTTATACTCTGTTTTCACTGAATTAGCGTCATTTTTTTTTAACTCTAATTTGGTGCAAAACGAACTCCATATTTATACTTTGGTGCTAGGCCCGTCTAGCACCAAGGCCCTGATTTATACTTTTTTTGCGCCGCAGTAATGTCATTTTTTGATGCAAAAGTGGCACAAACTTAAAAAATATTGGTCCTTGTTTATACTTTTTGCTGCTAAACTGCACTAACTCAGCTCTGCACCAAAAAGTTTATCACCGGCTTGCACCATTTCTGTGTACCAGCCGGGCACCATATTTATGGAATGGTGCAAGCTGGTGCAAATGGTAGGCTAGAGTAAAAAAAAATGACTTTAGTCGGGTGGGGCTGGCGGTATAGAAGAAGAGTGTTTAGCACCAAAAAATGACTTTAGGCAGGTTAGAGTAAAAAAGAATTACTCTAACCAGATTAGAGTCATTTTATGGTGCTAAACCTACCATGCCACATGACTCCTGCCTTAGAAAAGGCAGGAGTCATGCCCACCACCCCAATGACCAGCACAGAAGACAAGGGTCCCCTGGACATGGCCATTGCACCCTGTGCCATGTATGGGGGCCCATTTCAGGGTCCCCTATGGCACTTTAAAAAATAAAATGCAATCTTACCTGTACTTACCTGGGATGGGGTCCCCCATCCTCCTCAGTCCCTCTGGTGTGTGTGTGGGTGCCCCTGGGGCATGGGGAGGGCACCTGTGGGTGGTCACATGTTCCACCATGGAAATAGGCCCACAGGTCCCCTAACGCCTGCCCTGACCCAGGCTTTAAAAAATGGGGCAAAGCAAGCTTTGCACCATTTCTTGACCCCTGCTCCCTCCTTTGCACCATTTTTGCATGGGAGTATAAATATGGCGTTAAGGCTGTAGGGTCATTTTTTGCACAGGAACGCCTACCTTGTATCTCACTAAGGCAAGGTAGGTCTCCACTTCCAAAAAATGACTTTAACTCCATAAATTTGGCGCTAGATGGGTCTAGCACCAAAGTATAAATATGGAGTTCGTTTTCGCACCTAATTAGAGCAAAAAGAAATGACGCTAATTCAGTGCAAACAGAGTATAAGTATGCCCCTTAGCATAACAAAAATTACGCTAATCTGGTTAGAGTCATTTATTTTGACTCTAACCTGCCTGACGTAAAAAAAAATTATGCTAGCCTACCCTTTGCACCAGCTTGCACCATTCCATAAATATGGTGCCCAGCTGGTGCTAAAAAATGGTGCAAGCCGTTGCAAAACTTTTTGGTGCAAAACTGCGTTAGTATTACTAAGGCCCTAAACCTTTATCAGAAGTAAACTGTGTTTGTGCATTCCTTCATACAATTGGCATTAGACTGCAATGGTCTGAGCAATCCCTACAGATCACCCCAGTAAAAATAGCATTTGAAAGCAACACAGTCATGTAACATATATTCAGCCCCTAAAGGGCATAATCACATAAAAAAGAATGATAAAGATTACTGCAGTGTAATCATGGAATCAGCCCTTTGAGGGCATAGTGTATTATACATTTTCAGGCCTAGCAGTCCTTTAAAATATAATGTAACTGTGGAGTCAGTGGCACAAGTGTGCAGTGCCACAGGTCATTACTAGATGTCCCTGTAGACTCAATAGCAGAAGGTGCAGTACCACTGATCATCCCTGAAGAGTCAACAGCAGACAGTGCAGTACCACTGGTTATGGCTTGATGTCCTGTAGAGTCAACAGCAGAATGTGAAGTAACACTGGTTATGGCTAGATATCCCTGTGGAGTCACATGCAGAAGGTACAGTATTACTAGTGGCGGCTAAATGCCCCTGTCAAGCCAACTGAATTAATAGTGCCTTGGAACAATTATCATCTTTCAGCCCATAGAGAGTAGAACTGCCAGAATACTATTACAAACAAGGCCATTTAAATACAGACTCCTCTCAGTTATAAATTAAAAAAAATAAAAAGTTTTAGCTATAAAAGAATTTAAATATGCATGGAATTGTGGAAGATGTTATGATTTTTAGGCTCCTCTCACCTAGTGTGACCCATAAGATTGGCTGAATAGAAAGAGCACACCGTTCTGAATGTTTTGTGGGTGGTCCCATTTCCCTAGGGCCATCACAGGCTGAGTTGTGGCTAAACATTTGTTGTAAAAGGAATGCCTGGAAAGCATTATGGAGTCAGTTTTGGGGCATACATTAAACCTTTATCAGAAATAAACTGTTGATGAATTAACAGGAGGTGCAATACAACTGGTGGTAGCTAGATGTCCATGTGGAGCCAAGTGAGTTAGTAGTGCCTTTGAGCTATTAACTTCCTTAAGCCAGTCAAGAGCATAGCACATTACACATTTGCAAGTCAAGCAGGGCTGTCAGGAAACTCCTCTAAGCTGTAAAAAAAAAAAAAAAGAAAGAGAAAAGGTTTTAACCACCAAAGAATTCAAATACACATTGAATGGTGGAAGAGGTTATGCTTTTTGGGACCCCTCTCACCTGGTGTGACCAACAAGATGGCCTGAACAGAAAGAGTACATTGTTCTGAATGTACTGGTGGTAGTCCCATTGCCCTAGGATGACCACAGGCTGAATTATGGGCAACAATGTGTTGTAAAATGAATGCCTGCAAAGCATTATGGGGTGTGTTTCCACAAATACATTAAACATTTATCAGAAATAAACTGTGTTTGAGCATTAGTAAAAGGTGAAAAGGTGTAATACCACTAGTAGAGGCTAGATGTCTCTGTGAAGCCAACTAACATGGTAATGCCTTGGAGCAATTATTACTTTTTGAGAGCATAGCACATTGAACACTTATAGACCAAGAAAAGCTGTCAGACTACTATTACAAACAAGATCCTTATACCAAAAACTCCTCTCAACTATTTAAAAAAAAAAGTTTTCACTGTGAAAGGGTTTAAATGCCCATTAAATTGTGAAAGAGATTTTTGATTTTTGGGACCCCTCTCACCTAGTGTGACCCACAAAATTGCCTAAACAGAAAGAGCACATCGTTCTGAATATTTTGTGGGTGGTCCCAATGCCCTCGGACCACCACCGCTGGGCAATGTGCACAAATGTGTTGTGAAACAATTGTTTGCAAAGCATTATGGGGTGAGTTTCCATGAATACATTAAGCAATTATCAGAAATAAACTGGGTTCATTCATTAGCAGAAGGTGCAATACCACTGGCGGTGGCTAGATGGCCCTGTTGAGCCAACTTAGTCAGTAGTGTTTTGGAGCTATTATCCTTCAGAGATTGAAAGCATAGCAAATTATACATTCACCGAACAAGCAGGGCTGTCAGAATACTATTAAATACACAGCCCTTGTAACACAAACTCCTCTCAGCTGTAAAAAAAAAAAAAAAAAAATCAGCTGCAAGATAATTTAAATACACATTGACTGGTGGAAGAGTTTAGGTTATTTTGGCCCCTTCTCACCTAGTGCGACCCACAAGATATCCTGAACAGAAAGAGTACATTGTTCTGAAAGTATTGGTGGTGGTCCCATTGCCCTAGCATCACCACAGGCTGAATTAAGGCATAAATGTGCTGTCAAATAAATGCCTGCAAAACGTTATGGGGTGAGTTTTCACGAGTGCAGTAAATATTGTAGTATCGGCTCTTTCACTCTGCTGGGAGAGCCTCTGTTGAGGATTCATTCCTAGATTGATTTCATGTGATATAAGGCAACAAAAAAAGTACAAAACACAGGTACAACACAACTACTTGTAATTACTGATTATGTGAAGTAAGGACTAAGTGATAGGCAAATGCAAAAAATTAACCGCACGGTTGAACACCAGGGCTTACTGACAAACATGAGAGACAAGAAATATAGAAAAATTGTCCCTCCTAACAACAGAAAAACATTCCAGGCACAAGTAAACTGTACTTGGCCGGTGCTCCTCAGCCAAGTACAGGAAGTGACGTATTGGCTGCCAAACCACCTAGGAGGCCGCACAACAAGAAAAACACTGCCTTTAACCTATTGCAAGAGGCAGGCAGAGGCAGGCTGGAGCAAATGCCTATACTCCATGCAACAGGTCTTCTAGACAGTGCATGCGCGCTGTCTAGGTTCAACCTAAAAAATTATCCTAGGGCAGACCTTATGTGCGTGCATAAATGCACAGGCGCAGATGGTCATCTTGGAATTCTAGGATGTTTACTGCTGTAAAATGATTTTTGTCATAGTATAACAAAAAAGCATTGCAAGGTGGTCTTGCTCATACAGTTGGTGAGGTATAATTTTGGTTGAACCATCATGCGTTATAGGATTGACACAATAATGTAATCGACAATACATATAACATGTATCTTAAATTTACTGATGTAAAGTGGAGCATCTAAATCATATTATTGAAGGTGCATTCGCAGTAGAGAATTAGAAGTTCATATATATGTGTTTTAATGACTGATTTTTAACATGCTGAAATGTAGTATTCATGCACATTTACCTACATGCACTCTGATTATGGCTTTATGGTGAAATTGCATATAACCATGTTTCATTTATGATTCTTATTTCATTGAAAACTGCAAGATGCACTTATAATCATGTATTTGAATGTGCATTCAATGTCTTATTAGGTAAGCATAACCAACGGCCTGAAACATTTGAATTCCTGTGTTTTAACTTCAATGTGGAGTTTTGCTATCATTGCAATATTCTATATTTGCAGATGCGTTTGTGAGAGTCTACAGTTAATGAAATACATGTGGTGTGTAATGAAGATAGTGTGGAACTGGAGAATACTTTGGCAAGGACAAAGGGGAGCTAATGAACTGAGGAGAAAATATTCCTGTTTGTATAACAGATACCAAGAGACACTCAAGACTGTCCTGATGCCCAATTCATGAGATGTGACATTTGAAAGGAGTTGCCAATTCCAACACAGAAAATGGAAAACTACTGGTGTTGATTCTGTGGACTTCGTGAAGGTTCTTTAGGTTTAATTGGTATTCACCTAGTTAGAGGAGAGCAGATTCCCTTGAGACTTGGAGGGGTACAGACTTCCCTACTTTTGTTCCTTTGTGTTGCTTCCTTCTGTGGCTTTACACCACCTCTCTATCAGAACTTCTACTGAGGTTTCTGTTATGCTGACACTTTCCTATATTTCCTGAGACTTAATTAGGATTTCCTTTTAGCTTAGTTTAGGGTATTTAGATTAACTTAGATTCTCAAATGATTAGGCAAGAGGACTGCAAAGTATATAAGGATCATAAGATTATGGGCCTGATTACGACTTCGGCGAAGGGGATTACTCTGTCACAAATGTGACGGATATCCCGCCCGCTGAATTACGAGTCCATTATATCCTATGGAACTCGTAATACGACGGGTGGGATATCCATCACATTTAGGATGGAGACCTGACAGCCTTAGGGTGGTCACTCCTAACTTTTTTAAAACACTGTTTTTGCTGGTTTTAGGACTCTGCGCACTTTACCACTGCTAACCAGTGCTAAAGTGCATATGCTCTCTCCCTTAAAACATGATGACATTGGTTAATACCCAATTGGCATATTTAATCTACTTGTAAGTCCCCAGCAAAGTACACTACATGTGCCCATGCCTGTATATTAAATGCTACTAGTGTGCCTGCAGCACTGATTGTGCCACCCACCTAAGTAGCCCTTAACCATGCCTCAGGCCTGCCATTGCAAGGCCTGTATGTGCAGTTTCCCTGCCATTTCGACTTGGCATTTAAAAGTACTTGCCAAGCCTTATTCTTCCCTTTTTCTACATATGTCACCCCTAAGGTAGGCCCTAGGTAAGCCCTAGGGCAGGGTGCAATGTAGATAAAAGGTAGGACATCTACCTGTGCAGTTGCTGTGTACTGGTAGTGTAAAACTCCTATGAGGCTTGCTTCTTTCATAGGATAACATTAGGCTATCCTCATATACTGTTTGAGTGGTAGATTCTGATCTAAAAGGAGTAACAAGGTCATATTTAGAATGGCTAGAATGGTAATTCAAAATCCTGTTGACTGATGAAGTTGGATTTAATATAACTATTTCAGAAATGCCACTTTTAGAAAGTGAGCATTTCTCTGCACTTAAATCCTTCTGTACCTTACAATCCATGTCTGGCTAGGTTACTTGACAGCTCCCTTGTGCATTTCACTCAGACAACCCCAAATACAGGATGCTCAGTCACACCTGCACACATCTGCATACTGAATTGGTCTTCCTGGGCTGTGAGGGTGGAGGGCCTGACACTTACATTTGAAAGGACAGTGGCCTGCCCTCACACAATGGACTGCCACTCTCCTTACTGGGACCCTGGCAGACAGGATGGAAAGGAAAGGGGATCTTGTGCACTTCTAAGGCACTCTTTGAAGTCTGCCCGACTTCAAAGGCACATTCGGGTATTAAAACCGGGCCCCTGACCCTACCAACTCAGACACTTCTGAACAGGATACCACTGGTAAAGAAACTCTGAACCAGACCCTGCAACCCGCTAAGTGGAACACCCAGGATTTCTCTGCATCGTCCCCATGGCGTCCAAAAACCCTGCAACCCAAAGTGGATCCCAGTCTAAGTGTTTGGAAAATGACACAAAGCCTGCCTGATGTGAAAACTCAACAACGCATCGTCAGTGTGCGCCAGAAAAAATCGACGCACACCTCCTCTTCTGCAGCCCCTTGCGGAGAATTTTAATCCAAACCAGGTACTTTGTGCTTGCAAGAGACATGCTTTGCTGTCTAAAGACTAAAGACTTCTTTTATCAGTCCCTACAGTATAACTCAAAGTGTACTTATCAAATCTTAATCGTTTTGACCTGCATTTAACCAGATAAATATAGTATATTTTCGTAAACACTGTGTGGTGTATTTATGTGGTGTTATATTGTGTTATTGCATGATCTATTGCACAAATACTTTACACATTGCCTTCTAAGTTAAGCCTGACTGCTCAGTGCCAAGCTACCAGAGGGTGGGCACAGGAATTTGGACTGTGTGTGACTTAACCTGACTAGAGTGAGGGTCCTTGCTTGGACAGGGGGTAACCTGACTGCCAACCAAAGACCCCATTTCTAACAATATGCACATCCAGTTGTCTTGCAAAAGTCTCAAAATGAAGGTGCTCATACGCTACAACACACCTGTTGCCTTGATATGAATATCCTAACCAGAATAAATTCTGCTACAGCTAATAACAAAAACAAAGTAGCAGAGCACTGTAGTTAAACATATATTGATAACCACGGGTCATGAGCATAGAAAATTTACACATTTTACAGTCAATTAAATATAAATACACATTAAAACAAAAGACTGTAGTTAGGTAGATAGAATTATATCAATCAACACAAAATCTATTTTAACAACAAATTGGTTTAACATGATACATAGTTATTAGAATGAATGATGATTCTTGTCAATAAAAATGTAAAAGCTCTGATCTGTATTGATGTTCTTTATCAGGTCAAGAGTTCAGCCTATACATGTTTCGTCCCTTATGAGAGACTTCTTCAAGGCAAAAAAGTACCACACGTAATTTCTTTCAAAGATACCAAGAATGGATACGGGTCCTAATAACATCCTCCTCCAAGGTGAGTATTTTAGAACAACTCCAAGTTATATATATATAAGTCAAAGTCACCATAGGAATGGTGAAAAAAAAACTTTGAGGAACGAGCGAAGATTGTATTCCAGATCAGTAATAGTCAATTCGGCAAGACATCTGAAATCCTATTTGGCAAGATGTGCTACTTAATAAATTGAGATGAGAAACCTGATAAGTCTTCTGGCTAAAAGCTTAATGAAACCAGCATGTCTCCCGACTAAGACGGCATCTTATGTGAGTTTCCAGAAGAGTTTTAACTCTTCCTTATCCCTAAAATCCCCCAAAAAGGTAAATCAGAAGAAGATAAGTAAGAATATGGGCCCAAGGTTTCATCATAGTATTGAGTTGGTAATGTCAATAGCCTCAGAGAATTACCCAATAACTGCTTTAAACTTTTACAGCACTGCTGCATAATGGACAGCCAGGCCAACAGAAATCAGCATTCTCTCTTATATGTAGCTTATAGCTTGTGCTGCTTCTATTAATATTATATCTTAATAGCAATGGCAAAAATTGTCATAAAACAAATATTAACAGTATGTCTGTGGGTCTGTGCTCAGGTGTTCATGATGGCAAACGATCAAGCTAATCACTACAAATCTTCCTTGAGCATGCACCCAAATGAAGACATGATCAATACACATCGAGCAGTGTAATATACATGTTGCTTCTATTTGCACCTTGGACAATGAGTCCCTAAACAGTGGCAGGCATCTCCGCAGCGGGAATCTTTGTCACTCTTTGTAGGGCTGGCTAGGTGGTGTCTCCTGACACAGGTCTCATTAGGACAATGAGGGGCTTATTTGCAAGCCCCCATGCACCACAGAAGCATCACTATTTAAGGATCCTATGGCATACAATATAGTGCCATATCTACAAGGCCAAGTAAAGCCACCCTGCATGGCTGTTAATGGCCTTGTAGATATAGAATGATGCAACACAGCGCAAGTCGCTTCTAGCTTCATTCTGCGATAGGGAGGCATGCGATGTGGCCATTACGATGGGTGTTCCCCCTGTGAAGCCCATTGCATTTGAGCATTCCCAGATTTACAAGATTTTGTAAGGGAGGTGCAAGGAGGAAAAATAACTTTACTCACTGCAGAACACATAGAAAGAGGAAATCACCTCCATTGAGTGGTTTTGTGCAGGAAGGTGTTCTACAGAAAACAATCATCTGCATAACACAGAGCAGACAGTTTCGCACCATGGTGCAAGGGTGCCCGCATTGTTGCATTACAGCCCATTGTGTGCCAGCGCAGGGAGAAAGGACAGGAATGTGCTGTCTCTTATAGATATGGTGCATTCCTGTCCTTTTCTTTTGACGCAGGGTACCACTACCCTGTTACAAAACCTTGTAAATGAGACCCACAGTAACTGCTGCACCCATAGAAAGCCTCTCTGGGGCTCAGTAACACAAAGCAGTAACTTGTGCTGCTTTGCGTTTCTCTACATTTAGCAAGCTGCATAGGGCATTGCAAGGTGGCCTTGCATGGCTTGGTAAATATCATTCTAGTTTTTGTGTTGCACTTGCTCCCCCTTTTGTGATGCAAAGACCATGCAAAACCATGATAAACATGCCCCAGGTATGTTTCACCCTGATCATGTATTTTTTGTCACAGTTGAGGCCTAACTGCCTCTCTAGAAATACATAATGATGCTGGAAATTTACTTGAACATTCTCTCAGAGCTACTGTCTGATTTTCATGAAGAAAACATGAAAACATGTGCAAGGGCAAAAGCCTTCCTAGGAAGCCAAAAATGAAAACCACCATGTTCCACGGCCATTAAGATATTTGGGCACAGTTATACAGACACTGGCAAAGGGAAACACAGACACCGTGGGAAGGAAACCTGGACTATGGTTCAAGATGACAGAGGACAGAGACAGTGAAGCCAGGGCACAGACACAGCAAAACAATGACTTTGGTGCAGCAACAAATGGGCACTGTGCCAAGGAAACATACATGCATGAGGGATAGAAGGACTGTGATGTTGAGCTATGAACATAAGGACTAGGAGACACAGATACTGGAGAAGGAAGCATACATGAAGAGTGGGCTAGCAAGGTGGAAACAGAAACATTGGGCTATGGAATCATGGACTGCAGGTGAGTGAGACAGAGAGGTTGATTGAAACAAAGGCTCAGGGGAAAGGAGAGATTGGCTGTGGGACAGAAATGCACTGGGACATGGAGATATGGACATAGATGACGTACGGGCTATGCATACAAAGACACCAGGGCACAGAGACATGAATGCAGGCACACCAAACCACAAACACTGGGATGATGAGACACAGGAGACATGAGTGATGAGCTACAGAGATCAACACTAAGATAGGTAAACAGATTCTGAGATATAGAAACATAAAGGTTGACTGGAACACAGTGCCAGTTTGTAAAATGAGGATATGAGGTTAGGGAGAGACTGAGGTCGAAGTAGGTGGGATTGGAGGGGCACGATGTGCCCATACCTTTTTCAGTTATAAAACACCATACCCGTACTTTTTGTAAAAAATACAACCATACCGGTACGATTAATTATGATAGTTTAAATGCTTCAGCTGAAGTCTCATTCAGTGAGTCTTCTGTGCTGTGAAACTGAAGTCGGGCTGACAGCTAATTAAGCCTTCCTGTAAGGGTGCCTGCTTGCTTAACAGAGATTCAAATGTACGCCACAAGTTAATCTGTAAATGTAAAGAGTAATCTGCAAATGTTATAGATGCTTGGGAGCTGGTACTTGCTTTAATTGAGTGAATCAATTAACAAAGGTTTGTGTCAAAAAGTATAAATATGGGCCTGAGTGTTCCTAGTACCGACCAAAGTTCAATTTACTGACATTGGAAGGCTTTGGAAGGGTGTAAACGTTTCAGCATAACATCCTGAGCTACTTAGCCATCATACGGAAAGTTGCTAGAACATGCATTGCAGTATTCACTCGATACGATCAAAAAGTAATCTTACATATTTGTACACATTTGAATATCTGGTAAGCGTTAGATGTAATCAGGGACTTTTGTTTTTTTAGCCAACAACAATTTGCATCCTCTGCTTCACAGTTTCAATTTTCATTTTAACATAGTAACTTGCCTCTATAATTCTAGCATGGAAAGTGGTGTTGTCTAAAAAGGCAACACTGGCTAAAGTTTATCCTTAAATGTTACACAAGGCATGAAGACCATGCAAGCTGTACAATCAACAATGAATTGCATTTTAAAGGATTGAAGCAGTGCAATTAAAGTTTCTCACTTTTCTGTGGTGATCTGTTTATCTCCAATGATCATGTGTAGGAAGTTGGCTCTATATGTACTATTTCAAAGTAAGGAATAGAATGCACAGAGTCCAAGGGTTCCCCTTAGAGGTAAGATAGTGGCAAAAAGAGATAATACTAATGCTCTATTTTGTGGTAGTGTGGTCGAGCAGTAGGCTTATCAAAAGAGTAGTGTTAAGCATTTGTTGTACATACACACAGCCAATAAATGAGGAACACACACTCAGAGACAAATCCAGCCAATAGGTTTTGTTATAGAAAAATATCTTTTCTTAGTTTATTTTAAGAACCACAGGTTCAAATTCTACATGTAATATCTCATTTGAAAGGTATTGCAGGTAAGTACTTTAGGAACTTTGAATCATTACATTTGCATGTATACTTTTTACATAAAACACAATAAGCTGTTTTAAAAGTGGACACAGTGCAATTTTCACAGTTCCTGGGGGAGGTAAAGTATTGTTAGGTTTCACAGGTAAGTAGGTCACTTACAAGTTTCAGTTTTTGGTCCAAGGTAGCCCACCGTTGGGGGTTCAGAGCAACCCCAAAGTTACCACACCAGCAGCTCAGGGCCGGTCAGGTGCAGAGGTCAAAGAGGTGCCCAAAACGCATAGGCTAAATGGAGAGAAGGGGGTGCCCCGGTTGCGGTCTGCCAGCAGGTAAGTACCCGCGTCTTCGGATGGCAGACCAGGGGGGTTTTGTAGGGCACCGGGGGGGACACAAGTCCACACAAAAAGTACACCCTCAGCGGCATTGGGGCAGCCGGGTGCAGTGTAGAAACAAGCATCGGGTTTTCAATGGAAATCAATGAGAGATCAAGGGATCTCTTCAGCGTTGCAGGCAGGCAAGGGGGGTCTCCTCGGGGTAGCCACCACCTGGGCAAGGGAGAGGGCTTCCTGGGGGTCACTCCTGTACAGGAGTTCCGTTCCTTTAGGTGCTGGGGGCTGCGGGTGCAGGGTCTCTTCCAGCCGTCGGGAAATGGAGTTCAGGCAGTCGCAGTCAGGGGGAGCCTCGGGATTCCTCCTGCAGGCGTCGCTGTGGGGGCTCAAGGGGGGACAACTTTGGTTACTCACGGACTCGGAGTCGCCGGAGGGTCCTCCCTGAGGTGTTGGTTCTCCACCAGTCGAGTCGGGGTCGCCGGGTGCAGTGTTGCAAGTCTCACGCTTCTTGCGGGGAGTTGCAGGGGTCTTTAAATCTGCTCCTTGAAACAAAGTTGCAGTTCTTTTGGAGCAGTGCCGCTGTCCTCGGGAGTTTCTTGGTCTCTTGGATGCAGGGCAGTCCTCTGAGGATTCAGAGGTCGCTGGTCCTGGAGAAAGCGTCGCTGGAGCAGGGTTCTATAGAAGGCAGGAGACAGGCCGGTAGGACTGGGGCCAAAGCAGTTGGTGTCTTCTTTCTTCTTCTGCAGGGGTTTTCAGCTCAGCAGTCTTCTTCTTCTGTAAGTTGCAGAAATCTGTTTTCCTAGGTTCAGGGAAGCCCTTAAATACTAAATTTAAGGGCGTGTTTAGGTCTGGGGGGTTAGTAGCCAATGGCTACTAGCCCTGAGGGTGGGTACACCCTCTTTGTGCATCCTCCCAAGGGGAAGGGGTCACATCCTGAATCCTATTGGGGAATCCTCCATCTGCAAGATGGAGGATTTCTAAAAGTTAGAGTCACTTCAGCTCAGGACACCTTAGGGCTGTCCTGACTGGCCAGTGACTCCTCCTTGTTATTCTCATTATTTTCTCCGGCCTTGCCGCCAAAAGTGGGGGCTGTGGCCGGAGGGGGCGGGCAACTCCACTAGCTGGAGTGTCCTGCGGTGCTGGCACAAAGGGGTGAGCCTTTGAGGCTCACCGCCAGGTGTGACAGCTCCTGCCTGGGGGAGGTGTTAGCATCTCCACCCAGTGCAGGCTTTGTTACTGGCCTCAGAGTGACAAAGGCACTCTCCCCATGGGGCCAGCAACATGTCTCGGTTGTGGCAGGCTGCTGGAACCAGTCAGCCTACACAGATAGTCGGTTAAGGTTTCAGGGGGCACCTCTAAGGTGCCCTCTGGGGTGTATTTCACAATAAAATGTACACTGGCATCAGTGTGCCTTTATTTTGCTGAGAAGTTTGATACCAAACTTCCAAGTTTTCAGTGTAGCCATTATGGTGCTGTGGAGTTCGTGTAAAACAGACTCCCAGACCATATACTCTTATGGCTACCCTGCACTTACAATGTCTAAGGTATTGCTTAGACACTGTAGGGGCACAGTGCTCATGCACTGGTGCCCTCACCTATGGTATGGTGCACCCTGCCTTAGGGCTGTAAGGCCTGCTAGAGGGGTGACTTATCTATACCTGCATAGGCAGTGAGAGGCTGGCATGGCACCCTGAGGGGAGTGCCATGTCGACTTACTCGTTTTGTTCTCACCAGCACACACAAGCTGGCAAGCAGGGTGTCTGTGCTGAGTGAGGGGTCTCCAGGGTGGCATAAGATATGCTGCAGCCCTTAGAGACCTTCCTTGGCATCAGGGCCCTTGGTACCAGGGGTACCATTTACAAGGGACTTATCTGGATGCCAGGGTGTGCCAATTGTGGATACAAAAGTACAGGTTAGGGAAAGAACACTGGTGCTGGGGCCTGGTTAGCAGGCCTCAGCACACTTTCAATTTAAAACATAGCATCAGCAAAGGCAAAAAGTCAAGGGGTAACCATGCCAAGGAGGCATTTCCTTACACAAACCCCCCCCCCAAACGAAAGAGGATGAGACTAACCTTTCCCAAGAGAGTCTTCATTTTCTAAGTGGAAGAACCTGGAAAGGCCATCTGCATTGGCATGGGCAGTCCCAGGTCTGTGTTCCACTATAACGCCCATTCCCTGTAGGGCGATGGACCACCTCAACAGTTTTGGATTTTCACCTTTCATTTGCATCAGCCATCTGAGAGGTCTGTGGTCAGTTTGAACTAGGAAGTGAGTACCAAAGAGGTATGGTCTCAACTTCTTCAGGGACCAAACCACAGCAAAGGCCTCCCTCTCAATGGCACTCCAACGCTGCTCCCTGGGGAGTAACCTCCTGCTAATGAAAGCAACAGGCTGGTCAAGGCCATCATCATTTGTTTGGGACAAAACTGCCCCTATTCCATGTTCAGAGGCATCTGTTTGCACAATGAATTGCTTGGAGTAATCTGGAGCTTTTAGAACTGGTGCTGTGCACATAGCTTGTTTCAGGGTGTCAAAGGCCTGTTGGCATTCTACAGTCCAGTTTACTCTCTTGGGCATTTTCTTGGAGGTGAGTTCTGTGAGGGCTGTCACAATGGATCCATATCCCTTCACAAACCTCCTATAGTACCCAGTCAAGCCAAGGAATGCCCTGACTTGAGTCTGGGTTTTTGGAGCTGCCCAGTCCAGAATAGTCTGGATCTTAGGCTGGAGTGGCTGAACTTGGCCTCCACCAACAAGGTGTCCCAAGTAAACCACAGTTCCCTGCCCTATCTGGCATTTGGATGCCTTGATAGAGAGGCCTGCTGATTGCAGAGCCTTCAAAACCTTCTTCAGGTGGACCAGGTGATCCTGGCAGGTGGAGCTGAAGACAGCAATATCATCGAGATAAGCTGCACTAAAGGATTCCAACCCAGCAAGGACTTGATTCACCAACCTTTGGAAGGTGGCAGGGGCATTCTTTAAACCAAAGGGCATAACAGTAAACTGATAATGCCCATCAGGTGTGGAGAATGCTGTTTTCTCTTTTGCTCCAGGTGCCATTTTGATTTGCCAGTACCCTGCTGTTAAGTCAAAGGTACTTAAGAATTTGGCAGCACCTAATTTGTCAATCAGCTCGTCAGCTCTAGGAATGGGATGGGCATCTGTCTTGGTGACAGAATTAAGACCTCTGTAGTCCACACAAAACCTCATCTCTCTCTTTCCTTCTTTGGTGTGAGGTTTGGGGACTAAGACCACTGGGCTAGCCCAGGGGCTGTCAGAGTACTCAATTACTCCCAATTCCAGCATCTTGTGGACTTCCACCTTGATGCTTTCCTTAACTTGGTCAGACTGTCTGAAGATTTTGTTTTTGACAGGCATGCTGTCTCCTGTGTCCACATCATGGGTACACAGGTGTGTCTGACCAGGGGTTAGGGAAAAGAGCTCAGCAAACTGTTGTAGGACCTTCCTACAGTCAGCTTGCTGTTGGCCAGAGAGGGTGTCCGAATAGATCACTCCATCCACTGAGCCATCTTTAGGGTCTGATGAGAGGAGATCAGGGAGAGGCTCACTCTCAGCTTCCTGCTCCTCATCTGTCACCATCAACAGATTCACATCAGCCCTGTCATGGAAGAGTTTTAGGCGGTTTACATGGATCACCCTCTTGGGGCTCCTGCTTGTGCCTAGGTCCACCAGGTAGGTGACCTGACTCTTCTTTTCCAGGATTGGGTAAGGGCCACTCCATCTGTCCTGAAGTGCCCTGGGAACCACAGGCTCCAAAACCCATACTTTCTGCCCTGGTTGAAATTCAACCATTGCAGCCTTTTGGTCATACCAAAACTTCTGGAGCTGTTGGCTGGCCTCAAGGTTTTTACTTGCCTTTTCCATGTACTCCGCCATTCTTGAGCAAAGGCCAAGTACATAGTCCACTATGTCTTGTTTAGGCTCATGAAGAGGTCTCTCCCAGCCTTCTTTAACAAGAGCAAGTGGTCCCCTTACAGGGTGGCCAAACAGAAGTTCAAAGGGTGAGAACCCTACTCCCTTCTGAGGCACCTCTCTGTAGGCGAAAAGCAGACATGGCAGGAGGACATCCGATCTCCTTTTGAGTTTTTCTGGGAGCCCCATGATCATGCCCTTTAATGTCTTGTTGAATCTCTCAACAAGGCCATTAGTTTGTGGATGATATGGTGTAGTGAACTTATAAGTCACTCCACACTCATTCCACATGTGTTTTAGGTATGCTGACATGAAGTTGGTACCTCTGTCAGACACCACCTCCTTAGGGAAACCTACTCTGGTAAAGATACCAATGAGGGCCTTGGCTACTGCAGGGGCAGTAGTCGACCTAAGGGGAATAGCTTCAGGATACCTAGTAGCATGATCCACTACTACTAGGATGTACATATTTCCTGAGGCTGTGGGAGGTTCAAGTGGACCCACTATGTCCACACCCACTCTTTCAAAGGGGACCCCCACCACTGGAAGTGGAATGAGGGGGGCCTTTGGATGCCCACCTGTCTTACCACTGGCTTGACAGGTGGGACAGGAGAGGCAAAACTCCTTAACCTTCTGGGACATATTGGGCCAGTAGAAGTGGTTGACTAACCTCTCCCACGTCTTGGTTTGTCCCAAATGCCCAGCAAGGGGAATATCATGGGCTAAGGTCAGAATAAACTCTCTGAAACTCTGAGGCACTACCACTCTCCTAGTGGCACCAGGTTTGGGATCTCTTGCCTCAGTGTACAGGAGTCCATCTTCCCAAAAGACCCTATGTGTTCCATTTTTCTTGCCTTTGGACTCTTCAGCAGCTTGCTGCCTAAGGCCTTCAAGAGAGGGACAGGTTTCTTGTCCCTTACACAACTCTTCCCTTGAGGGTCCCCCTGGGCCTAAGAGCTCAACCTGATAAGGTTCCAGTTCCATAGGCTCAGTTCCCTCAGAGGGCAGAACTTCTTCCTGAGAAGAGAGGTTCTCTTTTTCTTGTTGTGTTGCAGCTGGTTTCCCAGCTGACTTTCCTTTTCTCATGGTAGGCTGGGCCTTTCTTCCAGACTCCAGCTCTACTTTTTCACCCTGTGCCTTGCACTGTGCCCTTGTCTTGACACACACCAGTTCAGGGATACCCAGCATGGCTGCATGGGTTTTCAGTTCTACCTCAGCCCATGCTGAGGACTCCAGGTCATTTCCAAGCAAACAGTCTACTGGGATATTTGAGGAGACCACCACCTGTTTCAGGCCATTGACCCCTCCCCACTCTAAAGTTACCATAGCCATGGGATGTACTTTAGTCTGATTGTCAGCGTTGGTGACTGGATAAGTTTGTCCAGCCAGGTATTGGCCAGGGGAAACCAGTTTCTCTGTCACCATGGTGACACTGGCACCTGTATCCCTCAGGCCCTCTACACTTGTCCCATTAATTAAGAGCTGCTGCCTGTATTTTTGCATGTTAGGGGGCCAGGCAGCCAGTGTGGCTAAATCCACCCCACCCTCAGAGACTAATGTAGCTTCAGTGTGACACCTGATTTGCTCTGGGCACACTGTTGATCCCACTTGGAGACTGGCCATTCCAGTTTTAGCTGGATTGGAGTTAGAAGTGGTATCTTTCTTGGGACAGGCCTTGTCTCCAGTTTGGTGTCCAGACTGACTACAGCTACGACACCAGGCCTTTTTGGGATCAAAGTTTTTACCCTTGTACCCAGAATTGTTTTGTGAAGAGGCTCTGGGCCCACCCTCCTGTGCAGGTTTTTGGGGGCCTGTAGAAGACTCTTTACTATTTTTGTTTTTGGCTGTCTCACCACCCTTCCCTTGGGGAGGTTTTGTGACCCCTTTCTTTTGGTCACCCCCTGTGGAAGTTTTGGACACCCTAGTCTTGACCCAATGGTCCGCCTTGTTTCCCAATTCTTGGGGAGAAATTGGTCCTAGGTCTACCAGATGCTGATGCACTTTGTCATTGAAACAATTACTTAACAGGTGTTCTTTCACAAATAAATTGTACAGCCCATCATAATTACTTACACCACTGCCTTGAATCCAACCATCTAGTGTTTTTACTGAGTAGTCTACAAAGTCAACCCAGGTCTGGCTCGAGGATTTTTGAGCCCCCCTGAATCTAATCCTATACTCCTCAGTGGAGAATCCAAAGCCCTCAATCAGGGTACCCTTCATGAGGTCATAAGATTCTGCATCTTTTCCAGAGAGTGTGAGGAGTCTATCCCTACACTTTCCTGTGAACATTTCCCAAAGGAGAGCACCCCAGGGAGATTTGTTCACTTTTCTGGTTACACAAGCCCTCTCAAAAGCTGTGAACCATTTGGTGATGTCATCACCATCTTCATATTTAGTTACAATCCCTTTAGTGATTTTTAACATGTCAGGAGAATCTCTGACCCTATTTAAGTTGCTGCCACCATTGATGGGTCCTAGGCCCATCTCTTGTCTTTCCCTTTCTATGGCTAGGATCTGTCTTTCCAAAGCCAATCTTTTGGCCATGCTGGCTAACTGGATGTCCTCTTCACTGGAGTTATCCTCAGTGATTTCAGAGAGGTTGGTCCCTCCTGTGAGGGAACCAGCATCTCTGACTATGATTTGTGGAGTCAGGGCTTGAGAGGCCCTGTCCTCCCTAGATAGGACTGGTGGGGAGGAATCACCCTCCAAGTCACTATACTCATCCTCTGTGTTGCCATCCTCAGAGGGGTTGGCTCTTTCAAACTCTGCCAACAGCTCCTGGAGCTGTAGTTTGGAAGGTCTGGAGCCCATTGCTATTTTCTTTAGTTTACAGAGTGACCTTAGTTCTCTCATCTGTAGATGGAGGTAAGGTGTGGTGTCGAGTTCCACCACATTCACATCTGTATTAGACATTATGCTTCTAAAAGTTTGAATACTTTTTAAGAAACTAAAACTAGTTCTAGAATCTAATTCAAACTTTTACCAAACTTTTAAACTCTAAAAGGAAATGCTAACAGGGACTAACACAAGGCCCTAGCAGGACTTTTAAGAATTTAGAAAAATTTCAAATTGCAAAAATCAATTTCTAATGACAATTTTTGGAATTTGTCGTGTGATCAGGTATTGGCTGAGTAGTCCAGCAAATGCAAAGTCTTGCACCCCACCGCTGATCCACCAATGTAGGAAGTTGGCTCTGTATGCACTATTTCAAAGTAAGGAATAGTATGCACAGAGTCCAAGGGTTCCCCTTAGAGGTAAGATAGTGGCAAAAAGAGATAATACTAATGCTCTATTTTGTGGTAGTGTGGTCGAGCAGTAGGCTTATCAAAGGAGTAGTGTTAAGCATTTGTTGTACATACACACAGGCAATAAATGAGGAACACACACTCAGAGACAAATCCAGCCAATAGGTTTTGTTATAGAAAAATATCTTTTCTTAGTTTATTTTAAGAACCACAGGTTCAAATTCTACATGTAATATCTCATTTGAAAGGTATTGCAGGTAAGTACTTTAGGAACTTTGAATCATTACATTAGCATGTATACTTTTTACATAAAACACAATAAGCTGTTTTAAAAGTGGACACAGTGCAATTTTCACAGTTCCTGGGGGAGGTAAAGTATTGTTAGGTTTCACAGGTAAGTAGGTCACTTACAGGTTTCAGTTTTTGGTCCAAGGTAGCCCACCATTGGGGGTTCAGAGCAACCCCAAAGTTACCACACCAGCAGCTCAGGGCCGGTCAGGTGCAGAGGTCAAAGAGGTGCCCAAAATGCATAGGCTTCAATGGAGAGAAGGGGGTGCCCCGGTCCCGGTCTGCCAGCAGGTAAGTACCCGCGTCTTCGGAGGGGGGTTTTGTAGGGCACCGGGGGGGACACAAGTCCACGCAAA
Organism: Pleurodeles waltl; assembly: GCF_031143425.1. NCBI lineage: Eukaryota > Metazoa > Chordata > Amphibia > Caudata > Salamandridae > Pleurodeles > Pleurodeles waltl. Next base: position 1,472,496 of record NC_090437.1, on the reverse strand, counting down.
AAGTACACCCTCAGCGGCACTGGGGCGGCCGGGTGCAGTGTAGAAACAAGCGTCGGGTTTTCAATGGAAATCAATGAGAGATCAAGGGATCTCTTCAGCGTTGCAGGCAGGCAAGGGGGGGGCTCCTCGGGGTAGCCAACACCTGGGCAAGGGAGAGGGCTTCCTGGGGGTCACTCCTGCACAGGAGTTCCGTTCCTTTAGGTGCTGGGGGCTGCGGGTGCAGGGTCTCTTCCAGCCGTCGGGAAATGGAGTTCAGGCAGTCGCGGTCAGGGGGGAGCCTCGGGATTGCCTCTGCAGGCGTCGCTGTGGGGGCTCAGGGGGGGACAACTTTGGTTACTCACGGACTCGGAGTCGCCGGAGGGTCCTCCCTGAGGTGTTGGTTCTCCACCAGTCGAGTCGGGGTCGCCGGGTGCAGTGTTGCAAGTCTCACGCTTCTTGCGGGGAGTTGCAGGGGTCTTTAAATCTGCTCCTTGAAACAAAGTTGCAGTTCTTTTGGAGCAGTGCCGCTGTCCTCGGGAGTTTCTTGGTCTCTTGGAAGCAGGGCAGTCCTCTGAGGATTCAGAGGTCGCTGGTCCTGGAGAAATCGTCGCTGGAGCAGGGTTCTTTAGAAGGCAGGAGACAGGCCGGTAGGACTGGGGCCAAAGCAGTTGGTGTCTTCTTTCTTCTTCTGCAGGGGTTTTCAGCTCAGCAGTCTTCTTCTTCGGTAAGTTGCAGGAATCTGTTTTCCTAGGTTCAGGGAAGCCCTTAAATACTAAATTTAAGGGCGTGTTTAGGTCTGGGGGGTTAGTAGCCAATGGCTACTAGCCCTGAGGGTGGGTACACCCTCTTTGTGCCTCCTCCCAAGGGGAGGGGGTCACATCCCTAATCCTATTGGGGAATCCTCCATCTGCAAGATGGAGGATTTCTAAAAGTTAGAGTCACTTCAGCTCAGGACACCTTAGGGGCTGTCCTGACTGGCCAGTGACTCCTCCTTGTTATTCTCATTATTTTCTCCGGCCTTGCCGCCAAAAGTGGGGGCTGTGGCCGGAGGGGGCGGGCAACTCCACTAGCTGGAGTGTCCTGCGGTGCTGGCACAAAGGGGTGAGCCTTTGAGGCTCACCGCCAGGTGCGACAGCTCCTGCCTGGGGGAGGTGTTAGCATCTCCACCCAGTGCAGGCTTTGTTACTGGCCTCAGAGTGACAAAGGCACTCTCCCCATGGGGCCAGCAACATGTCTCGGTTGTGGCAGGCTGCTGGAACCAGTCAGCCTACACAGATAGTCGGTTAAGGTTTCAGGGGGCACCTCTAAGGTGCCCTCTGGGGTGTATTTCACCATAAAATGTACACTGGCATCAGTGTGCCTTTATTGTGCGGAGAAGTTTGATACCAAACTTCCCAGTTTTCAGTGTAGCCATTATGGTGCTGTGGAGTTTGTGTAAAACAGACTCCCAGACCATATACTCTTATGGCTACCCTGCACTTACAATGTCTAAGGTATTGCTTAGACACTGTAGGGGCACAGTGCTCATGCACTGGTGCCCTCACCTATGGTATAGTGCACCCTGCCTTAGGGCTGTAAGGCCTGCTAGAGGGGTGACTTATCTATACCTGCATAGGCAGTGAGAGGCTGGCATGGCACCCTGAGGGGAGTGCCATGTCGACTTACTCGTTTTGTTCCCACCAGCACACACAAGCTGGCAAGCAGGGTGTCTGTGCTGAGTGAGGAGTCTCCAGGTTGGCATAAGATATGCTGCAGCCCTTAGAGACCTTCCTTGGCATCAGGGCCCTTGGTACCAGGGGTACCATTTACAAGGGACTTATCTGGATGCCAGGGTGTGCCAATTGTGGATACAAAAGTACAGGTTAGGGAAAGAACACTGGTGCTGGGGCCTGGTTAGCAGGCCTCAGCACACTTTCAATTCAAAACATAGCATCAGCAAAGGCAAAAAGTCAGGAGGTAACCATGCCAAGGAGGCATTTCCTTACATCATGTATAAATCATATTTCTCAGTTCTCCTTCATAGCTTCTGAGTAGCACTTTGACATGCTTAAAATACTTCTGGGACATATTTATGAGAGCCTTGCACCACAGAGAATCACTTTTTCTGACACTCCAGAGGTGCACAAATCTCAACCATTTCTATGAGTCCACGAAAAGCCACTTTGTGTGGCTTTGAATGGCCTCTTAGATATGGAGTAAGACAAAGTAGCACAAGTCACTCTGTTGTCTTATGCTCCACCAAAGAGGCGTTCCATGGGCTATGCAGTGGAGTTTTCCATGCAACACCCATGAATTTTAACGCTGCCCTGGATTTACTTAATCATGTACACCTGGGTAAGTGCCAAAATCATACGTCTCCCCAGGGCAGGCGTAACGAGGAGATATATATTTGTTACTCCTCATTTTTTCCTCTTCCCATGCATGCTGCATTCTGCAGCACACATAGAAAGAGGAAAATGCCACTTGGGACTGTTTTTGTGCAGGAAGGTGCCCCTCTCTGCTCAAAATAATCCTGTGTGCAACGCAGACACCCTTGCACCATGGTGTAAGGGTGCCTGCTTTAGCACTAGGTAGCCAATTGTGCGCCAGCAGAGGGGAAAGGAAAGGAATGCACCATGTTGCATAGTTATGTTGCATTTCTGTCCTTTAACATTGGTATAGGGCAGCACAGGAAAAATACTTGCGGAGCTGCCCTATGCCAATTCCCCATAAATAATCCCCTTCTGACTTTTTAGCCAATAGCACGTTGCAGGTTGTGATTTTTTTACAAGTGGCAGAGCTATATTATCTAGCATCCTTGAACTATATTTTAAACTGAGTCACTGTGTGCATCTATGTTCATATTTATGTTTAGAATGGTTCAGTTGATATGCATGTCTGTTGCTTGGGCTATGTTAGGTCCCAATACAGTAGGCACTAACAGTGACCTACTGTTGCAAAAACAGCTAAAACGAGAAATAAATTCAGGTAATACTAAAGCGTTTTATGATTCAAGTGCTTTTGTTAATATTTTTGTTCACTCAGAGCAACCAAGTGGTCTCATGATATGTGCTGTGTGTACAGGATTGTTAACCAACAATACTTTTTCATCCTACGAGTTTGCATTCCTGATTAGAACTAATCAGCGTGCAAAGTGCTGTTGGCCTAAAAGGAAGCGCTGGCGAATGGCGTTTCAAATAATATGTCACCGGAGTCATATCTATCAGCACAATCAATGACATTGCTGTGAAACACATAGCTGAGCTAACAGGGCTTCAAAGAAACACTTCCTTTGTGCAGACATTATTATGTTCTAATATTGTTTAACTCGGGTTGTATGGTTAAAGGGGGAGCAACTTTAATAAATCGTACTGCGTGACATGATGGGACATTTTATACCTATCCCCCAACCCCCCATAATACTGTGACTAACGCCCCTGTGTTGTCTATCGCCTAGGGCAGCTGTCTTCGTTCCTGGAGAACCAGGCGCAAATTCCAGACTCAGCTCAAAAATCACGTGGTTGGCAGCAAATGACTCAATTTCCCTGTTCAAAAAATGTGTAACTAGTCTGATTGCCTTGTGAAGCACCCCAGTTCCCTCGGGGCAAGCATGCACTATTCGAAGCCACCAAAACACATTGCTGATTTCCCTTGCATGTCAATGACAATGAATACCGCCAATCAGGTGCTTTTACATTCTTAATGAGCAGCCTGACAAACAAGTCAGTGGGTGGGCCAGGGCCGAGCAGGTTACAAAAGCAGTTTGTGGTCTGCATCAAATTAGCTCTTGGAAAAAAGTAAACATTGGCAATGTCAAAAATAGACAATTGAAAGCAAGTTTTGTCCATGCAGCCTTAGCACAATGCGCTACTTGTGAGGCGAATGAGCACGGGCAAAATACAGCCGCTCACAGAGAGAAGAGCCAGAGGCTGGAGTAGGTTTAGCCTGTGCCTCATGCTATGTGTTGTGGTGGAAGGAATCTAAAAGTGAATGACAGTTTATCAGAATTATAACTGAGGATCACTGACAAAAAACCCTTATAGTATGAAAAACGTGTTATTTTTTCCTTTAAACAATAGTCTGATGAGATGGCTAAAGCTGTCGCAACAGCCAGACTTAGCAACTGGTTTTACGGCTATGTATAAATGAATACTAAGCAAGCTGCGGCCAAGGTCCAGTAGCAGTGTATGTATTCAGTTGGGCCCTCACAAAATTTAAAAGAAAAAAACATTTTAAACTGAACAGGACCCTTTGCCCCACACATCCCTAAAATTGACGGACTCTAATTTGAGCTCCTTGTGAAAGAGCAGAATGCCATCAATCACAGTGATCTTAGCCAATAGCTGAACTGGGCTGGCCCACTGCTCCATGATGTATGCTTCAGCAAGTGGAAGGAAAATGTGAATGTATTACAACACATCAATAGTTGCAAAGGGCTGGTTGAAAGCCTCTGTAAGTATAGAATGTTTATAATTTTATTATAATCAAAAGGTCTTGGTTAATGCCTGACCTAAATAGCTGGCAAGACGACAGTGGTAGAGAAAGAAGGTGCCATCTGCTGCAGGCTCACTGATTGGCAACTGCCATTCTTAAACCACAGCGCTGTATGACTACGACTCTAAACGGTACTGAAATCTATACATTCAAAATCCAAATTATAACGGCTCTCAAGGCAGAAGTCGTTGTTCATGGGTATGTTTATATGCAGGCACAATCGGGAGCATGTGCGATCAAACAAACATGGGCATTAATGGGAAAATACTTTTGAAGGTACATCTAGAAGTAGAAATCTATGCACACTGCAAATATTCATAGTGCATATTGTGCACATTTTGAGGGTCATCTGCATACCACAACATGAAGTGAAATATGAGTGACATCCGTCCTCTTGTGGAAATAACTGTGACCCATGCCCCACAGCAGTGTTGTGTAACATATGATCCACTAAATTATAATTGCTAGTCATTTTATTCTCCTCTTAAACAGGAGGTAGTATGTAGATTTTGGCTGTAAATGCAGAAACATTGTTGGCACATCTAAAGTAAAAAACAGACCATGGTGCACTGACATACACAAAGCAACATGCCAATACAATTAAAAAATAACAGGGTAGAACATAACAAAATAGTCAAAAATAGAGTTGAATACAACAATCGCAGTGCAACTGTACATAACATTGAAAAAAATAACAGAGCACAAAACAGAGCAACACAAAAAAACAATAGAACGGATTACCAGCACAATAAATACACAAAGTCAGTCTTGTCACACTTTACCGCCGTCAGAGACTTGCTTTCATAGCACTGTGGTTAAAGGTGTGTACCAGTGGCGGTCGGCAGCTTTGGGAGGGGGGCGGGCGGGGCACACACACACACACACACACACACCAACACACACACACAGACTCATTCTTTCACACACAGACACGCACGCTCAGCCATTAACAACACTCATTCCATTCAAACATGCACGCACGCACCAAACACTCATTTTACGAGATCACACATATTCATTCTTTCACACACATGCACGCACATCCATTAACAACACTCATTCCATTCAAACATGCATGCATGCACCAAACATTCATTTTACAAGATCACACATATTCATTGTTTCACACACACACACGCACGCACGCACGCACATCCATTAACAACACTCATAACACTCAAACATGCACGTGCGCACCAAACATTCAATGTAAAACATAACACACATACATACACAAATACACACACTTACCTTTGGCCTCCAAGTCCCAGGAGGGTTGGGACTGCTGCCTTCCCTCGGTCAGCCAATGAGGGAAGGCAGCAGCCCCAGCCTCGTCACAGAGTGGGATGGGGTCAGTGAGACTGCTGACCCCACCCCACTCTGTGACGAAGTGTCACTGATTGACACTCGCCCTGGGCGCTTGAGGGCTTAAACTGAAGCGCCCAGGGAGAGTGTCAATGGGTGACGCTTTCCTCGTCACCCAGGGGAGGGCCTCGAGGCACCTTTGCTGGGCCGAGGAGGTCACGCCCATAGGAGCTGTGATCTCGCCCAGCAAAGTTCAGCTCAGACAGCCAGGAGTCTGCGCAAATCGCGCATGGCTCACTCCTGGCTGTCTGACCTGAACATAAAGAGTGTCTGTCAGGCTGACCTTTCTTCAGCCTGACAGACACTCTTCATGGGGTGGGGGGGTGGCCCCTCCGCCCTAAAGGACGGGCCGCCACTGGTGTGTACACCAGGCGCTGCCTTAACCTTCTACTAAGAACATGAAATAGTAAAAAATGTTTTGCCCTTAGAATCACATTTTGCCAGTATGGTGCTTATTTGGAGTGCCCTGGAAAGATGTAGTAATACTGCACAGGACAAAAGCAATGGCAATATTTTTCATGGGTAAGGTAGTAGTACATTATTTACGAGTTTCAACAGGTCAGTATAGAGAAGGGGTCTCCAACCTTTTCTGCGGCGAGAGCTACTTTTGATCATTGAAATTCATTGTAAGTTACTGAAGTCTAAGCATTTTCCACATTGCTACCAGACACCCCCGCACCCAGCTTCATTGACATTAAACCTGAAGTCCATGGAGTCAGATACTATGGTTAGAACATAATATACTGACAGGGCTGCCATGTGTGTCAGTGAGAGCGTGGTCTTCAAGGTTGTATAAACATGTGTGCATATAAATGGGATATATGTGTATAGGTGACTGAAAGCCTGTGTCCATGTGGCACAGGCCATGCCTTTCATCATATTGGTACTGTTACATGTACAACCAGTTTCTTAAATGTAAGAAATTTAGGGGTATATTTATGATGTCCCTAGCGTCACCTTATGTGGTACATTTGTGTCATTTTTTTAAATGTAAGGTGGCTTCATGCTGACATATCCCAATTGCAATATTTACTTTATAAACCCTTGCATCACACTATGCCTGTGCAAGGCATAATGTTTGCAAGGGTGGCATTCCCACGTAGGGAGGCCCAGAAAAATGGAGCAGCGCAATTTACTAGATATCACTGTGCCATTTTTAGCGTCATTATGAACACCTGTCTAAGGCAGGCGTTAGGATGATGCTTCTATTGAAAATAATGGGCCTCCTGTGCTTTGCTGCATTAGCGCCATAATTTATTACTCTAATCCAGCAAAGCACCTCATTAGCACCATAAATTATGACGCTGATCTAGATATGATCGCCACAGGTGTCATTAGGGGTAAGCAATAGGGCCCTAGAAACGTGGTGCATCATGAATGATTGGCCACTTCCATAAATATGCCCCTTAATGTGCAAAAATGTTCATAACATGGAACATTTTTCTGCACTTTAAATTTCTCCCATTGAAAAAATGTCTGTATTTTTCAGTTATAAGTATGGCTCAGTGTTCTACTGGCTACTGGGAGCAAGAGACCTACCCTTTGTAAATGCAACACTTTGAAAACAATTGACACAATTAAAATAAAAGTTAACTTAATCATTAAGGTAACTTTTCATTTTCATTTTCTCTGATTTAAAAGCATTGAGGAACATAATTTTGTTCTCATCTCCAATAATGAGATGACAAGGACTATAGTTTTAGTGTCAAATACCTGAGTGCTACAATTCTTCACCTCTGTGCCTTACTATGGGTCATAATGTAAGCACTACTCATTATCCGGCCCTGCTATGTGCAGCCTGATGATAATAATGTAAAATAAACATAGCCTTCCCTTAAGTTTAAAAGGAAAATTGTGACCCTGTGTTTATTTAAAAATGAAATCGAGGATGTGAACTACTCTGAAGATGTTTGGGGGCTACTGGTAGCTCATGACCAACTGGCTGGAGATACCTGGAATAGAGTAATGTGGTAATACTGCATGTTTCTACTATTCTGAGCTGCAAAACCTGGACTAAAAAATCATATTTTCTTTATCTACCCAAATTATGGTAGGTCTTACCTGGCAAAAATTATGCGGGGGGGAACAATATGGTCAGTGAGATTTTACTGCACACATTCTAATCCAATTTCAGGTGCAAACTATTGTTTGTGTCTCAATTGTGACTGAGGGCTTATGAATCTTCAAAAGATGATATGAGGAAACAATAAAAATAACTAACTAGCACAACAAAGGCGGTGAGATAATTAATTATTGAGCTGCACAATGAAATAAAACAGTTGTAGGTTGTTTGTACTTTTGAATGCCTTGGGGGGGGGCTTTAAAAATTTTCTGTTCTGAAGCAGTTACCCAAGGGACCTTCCGTTTGTCGACAATTAAGCGCGGTTATGTAAGCTTTGCAGTTCCCCATCTTTAACACAAATAATAAGCAATAGTATCTTGTGTTTGCACAGTGCCGTTTGACAGGAGAGGGCTGAGAATATTGAAAGGATCCAGGCCTAGGACCCTCTGTTGGGTATGTCCGTCACTTTGGAAGTTATGGGAGGGGCCAAGATGTGTCTATGCTAGTTTCTTTCAAACAAATTAATAAATCAATCGTCACAAAAATCTTTAGAGCAGGAAGGAAATACGTTAAAATTGAGAAAAAGCACTTTTCATGTACCTAATGAAACAAGATGACATTATTTTGTTTCCGTGGCAGCAGCATATTCATGAATGGGTCTCTAAATTTCATCATGTCGTATTCTGATTGCTGTACATTAAAATATCGGCTTTATTGACACTATATTAATCATGCTGCTATTTATTTCAATTCAGCGATGCTGCTATTTTACAGCTATTGTTGTGTGCATTAAACCGAAACCTCATTTGTTTTACCTGCATTTTTCAGAATAGGAACCCTCAAGAAAATGTAGAAATATGTTCGGTATTATATATCCCAGGCACATTTCAGAAAAGCTATTAGAACATTGGAACATTGCCAGCTCCATTGAAAACAATGGAGTGCTCCGGGCTTTTACTGGCCGTTAAAAGCCCGCAGCACCAACATTCCAATGTTCGCTTTGTTCACAGCAACAGCTGTGAACAAAGCCTCACGGAGCCCGAGGGGATTTTAATCCCCCCGGGCTCGTGAGGAATTTGTTTTATTTAATACAACATTCTGCCCTGAGTGGCAGAATGTTCTAATAGCCTTAGAACCCGCCGTAGCGGGCTCTAAGGCTATTAAAGGCCCTCTCCCTTGTTATAGGCCCTCACCTTCGTCTCGGGCCTTTAACGCGGGAGCAGGTCTTTAATAGCCGGTAGAGCCAGCTACGGCTGGTTCCAAGGCCATACTCAATACCAGCAGCCTTCAACCCTTTATGGAGGGAGGCCTTCCAGCTCCCTCCTGGTAAAGTCTGTGCAGTCTCCATTTCTAGAGTTTTTTACCTCTGCCATCTTTGAGATGTGTGTTTTGAGAGCCTGGGTGTTCTCTGTGTGAGGATGGTGAGCCATTGTGATTAATGCAAGCCTATCTGTTCAGATGGACATTCCAGCTCCCATTACCCCTCCTTATTTCTTGTAGAAGCTTGGCGCGGTGGGCTAGACACTAGCTCTTATCTGCATTTAGCTAAGATTCCCTCTACTGTGATGACACCATCATTTCTGCTGAGTAACCAACAGGACCTCCTGGTCTAGAGCTTGTTAAAGTTCCTCTCTGCGGCAAAGGCCAGAAATACCAAAAGACTAGGAAGGAGGACAGCAGACCCGCTTCACATGCACTGGCCAAGCTTTGGCCATGCAGGAAATATGCATTAGACTTGGAGGGGCACCCAGGTACAAAGGTAGCAAACTACCTTATTGGAAAAGGTGTAGAGTAGAATCCAGAGGAGTTGGATCACCATTCTCCTAGAGCCGGAGACAGTATTGATCTTCAGATGGTATCTATGTGATGGATTCCCAGTTAAAACAATTTGCCAGTGTGATAGAAATTAGCTGCACTCACCAGGCACCATCCCAGCAGGGAACAAACTGTCTGTCAGGCTTGTGGAGGTGACTGCGATTTGGAACACCGGAAAACTGCAGACAGCTGCTCAAGGTAAGGAAACTTGCTCTACATCAACATTGAGGGAGATGATACAAGCTTCATATTGTCATTGCCTATGCAGTGGGAGCCTGGGGGTGCTTCTAATTATAATCTGTAGTTGGCGTAAGAGTGTCCTGTTGAAGTACTTGCCATTTGAACCCTGGGTCCCTGCCCCAGGGCTTGCATAGCCTCCAGCTTTGCCCTGGCTTGACCTGCACTAGTAGTAATTAACACTGCCCCAGTGGATGCACTACTGTTAGAAAATCTAGACTGCAACAATTGGCCTTAGTGGTACAGGTTCCCACCCCTTTCATGTCATCTGCAGTATCAGGGTTAATGACACCTGGCCAGCAAGTACCCTCCTACAGCTAGCTCACTGGCAACTCGACTAGTGGAACTTTATTATACCAATACACCAGGCAACCCTATTCAGAAACCTTGCACCACCAGAGCAGTGCCTTCAATAAGGACTGGTGGGAACTTCTATTGCTTTGGATGGTGGGAGGTGGAGAAGGAACATTTGACTTCATTACAACTGCTGAAGCCACATCGCTGCAGTACAAATATTTGCACAATTGCTCTACCTTTGAAGAGTAATCCTGTGCAACATGGTCTCTAAACTGCAACGTTAAATATTTTTACAGTGCTTAGTGTCTAGACGCTTAAATACTGGGGTGTAGAGACTTCTGGTTTTTACTGTGTTACTTAGTCCTGTTGTATGGGTCTCCACTTTGGGCTATATGGATAATAGGGCCCCTAAGATAGAGGAGAATCACTTCCGCAGAAGGTTGATAGGAGTTGGCCAAGATACCTCTGGCTTCTGTCTGCATGCTGAATTGGATCTTGACTTCATAGAAGATAGCAACAAAATTGCTCCTTTCATGTTATGGATCTCCATATGGACTAATGAGTTTGCTTCCTTCAACAGAGAAATCATGCAGGATTGCATGTCATGTGATCACGCGAAGGACATTCCGTGGTTGATGTACATAAGAAAAGTAGCCATTGCACATGGGCAGCTAGATATGTTTGAGGCACCAGAGTGTTTACCGAGCTCTGACAAACGATGGGCAAAGGAGAATTTCTTTAAAATCTTTGGGGCCAAAAGGGACGAAGAGGAACTAAGGAAAAAATCAGTAAGGGACTTTATAATGTTAAAATGGGTGTGGGTCCTGAGGCATATCTCTTGGAGATAAGAAGTGTTAGGGAAAGGACTCTCATTTCGTGATTCCATTTGGGGATTATCAGAATAAATTTGTGTTTCCCGCTAGGCCAGTTTGATCAAAAATCATAAAACTGTGGCCTTGTGATGGAGTGTCTCTGCAGACTTTTATGCCCCCTTTAGGTGCTACTTACTCCCCTCATTTAGGTCTAGGGGTTTTGTGCAATATCACCCAGCTTTTTTGTGGCTGCGTATGGCTTCTGATGCACTGGTGTGGAAGGGGGTAAGATCTTTTCTTAAGGCAGCTATAACCTGGCGGAATAATTCAACTATTTTTAATTTTTTACTACATTTTTTACCCCTAATGAAATATTTTCTCTGTGATGAAATTTTGAATGTAATTTTTATATGTGTTTAAAATCATTAGTAGGCCATGAGGTGAGAAACTTTTTGGCTTAAGGGGGTAGGATCTTTTCTTAAGGCAGCTATCACCTGGCAGAATAATTTACACTATTTTTAAGTGTTCCCAAAATCCTTTTTACCTCTATTGAAATACTATCTCTGTGATGAAATTTTGAATGTAAGTTTTACATGTGTGTAAAATCATTAGTAGGCCATGAGGTGAGAAACTATTCAGCTTAGTGAAATTCCGTTTAAATTCTGTCTAAAATTATTTCATGGGCAGAATAGCCACTCGATTGTAATTTTGCTGTGATTATCTTTTATTCCTCTTTGCTGAACAATGACTGTTAGTGTTATATGATGTGCTGCTTATTTTTTTTTATGGTTGATATTCTTCAAACCGAATAAAATGCTAAATGAAAATGAGTAACTTAGGATTATGTGCAGTATATTTTTCTTGTGTGCATTAAAGCACTTTACTGACTAGACAGGATCTTATTACCTGGCATTATGGTGTAAACTGTACTCAGAATGTCTATCCACCTAACCACCTTGAGTAGGTTAGAGGGGACCATAAAATAATAACCTCTCCCGCTATTCAGTCCTTTTTTAAGCTCTCTTATAGCTGGAACTTTTGTTTTATAGCTTGGGTTAGTTTGTGGTCTAAGGACCTTGGTATTGTAGTAGGCCTGAAAGTGTCTAAGGCACTACATTCTCTAGGAGCTATATATATGGTTGCACTACATTATTTTGTGTCATTCTATTTTCAAGTGGTTATGCTCTCTAGGGGCTAATTATATGGTTACATGACCATGTTTCTTACAAGTGAAGTTTTTATTGCGGTATCTTCTAGGGGCTGTTCTGAGCATTACAGTTAACATATTAGAATATTTGCTGCACTTGGTCATCCCAGAATGCTTTGCTGGACATTCTTTTACTAAACAATTTTGCTCATAACTCAGCATTGGTGGTCCTATGACAATGGGACCACCTTCAAAACGTTCACCATAACCTGCTGTTTTTGTCTGCATCATCTCTGGGTCCCTACACTAGATTAGTGGGGACCCCAAAATAATAACCCTGCCCTCCACTCAGTTTTTATTTTATTTGAATTTCTTTCATGGTTGGAACTTTTGGTTTACAGTTGAGAGTAGTTTGTTTTTAAGGGTTTTGTTTCTAATAATATTGCAGTAGGTCTGTTAACCTTGAGAATAGATGATGCACTACATTCTCTATGGGCTCAACATATGGTTCAGCTGCAATACTTTTAGTTGTTTTCTTTTCCTGGAGTTATTCCCCCTAGTGTTAATTATATGGTAGCATGAAATTTTTCTTACAAATGCTATTTCTGTTCTGAGTATTACAGTCTAATGTAAAACGTTCATTTCTGATACAGTTTTTTTTTTTATTCATATGATAATTGTATATGTTTTATTAATTTCTCCTTATTGCAATTATGACCATGATTTAGGCCGCCTTAACATCCTTATTACACTATTACTGTTTGAACACTGTTTGGGTGACCCTACTAGTTTGTTTCTCTCATTACTCCTCTGTGGCTATCTTATTTGGGGAATTATGTTAGCCAGCCAGCAGCGCTGATGGTATGGTGGTGAAAGTGGTACTCTATTGGAATCAGCATGGCAGATTTAAAATAGGATGCTTAATGGCAACATCATAATTTTTGGCGGCAGATAGAGGAAGAATGCAAATGGAAGTGATTTAGTTATATGCAGGGCCACTGAAATTATGTGGTAGGAAAAGACCAAAGTATGAGGCAGGATTGACCAATTTATGTAGCAAGAAAGGTTCAGTTATGAACTTGCAATGCTAATAGCTCTAACTCAACGAAATGCAAGACACACTGCATTGCAAATGCTTGTTTTATGTGCGTGTGCATGTGTGTGTAACCTGATTTGAGGTGACATGACTTGCTCCAGACAGTTGGAGTATATTTGACCATGTTTGAGCTGGATTACTCCTCAATTAGATGTGGGTGTAACTTGTGTACCAGCAGAAATGATGGTGCATTCTATTTTCTAAATAAATCTGGATTTTTTTCTTGTGGTGTGTTTTGACTTCATTACTGTTTGTGTACCACATAAATACTTTACACATTGCCTCTAAGTTAAACCTGTCTACTCTGCATCATAGCTACCAGGGAGTGGAGCTCTGGTTAGTTTAGTGACTTTAAGGGCTCACCTTGTCAGGTGTTTTGGGTAATTTTTGAGGGGGGTAGTCACCACCTCACCTGTTACCTCAATGTCTGAAAGAATGTTAGAAATGGGGTTCCTGCTTGGCTAGGCTATGCACCAGAGCTGGGCAGAACTCACCACTCTAGTCAGGGCAATTAAGTTACACATCAAAGATAACCTGTGCTCGACCGCTGGTAGCTTGGGACGGAGCAGTCAGACGTCTCCCCAGGAGTAATGTGTATAGGTTTATGCAACACACTCACTCAGAAACACAATGAATACACCACAAAAGAGACTCCAAATATGGGTATATAAAGTTGTGCTTTCTATATCATATATCATAGACCAAAACAACATAAGTACAAAGTATACTTTGTGAGGTATTCACTTTCCAAAAGTGTACTCCTTGTATGGAAGGACACAAAGTCCCAGCAATAGACCCCACATACATACAAACAATGGTGTTCTATACCGATAGAAAACACCTATATACTTTGCAAGTTATCACTGTACATGCAGAACAGCCCCAAATGACATAATCAATTATGACTGTGCAATAAAGGTGAATATTTCAGCAAAGATTGCATAGATTACCATGACAACATAGGGCACAGGACCCTGCACTCCTATTAAACAAGTTGGGTGTTTTGTTTTTTGCAGATTAAACTCTTTTGAATTGAAAGACATGAAGTGACTTGGAGTTTTTTCCGACTTTGGAGGAAACACTTTTATTCGATATTAAGGGTTTGCGACCCTTTCCCAGTCTGCTGTATTGGGCGTAGACTCGAACGCACCAACGGAAGACATATATATATATATATATATATATATATATATATATATATATATATATATATATATATATATATATATACATATATATATATTACTAATGACAGTAGCAAGGGCTATATGAGCACACAATGCCTATGTAATCACACCAATCACCAATACTGTAGTGGAGAGGGAAGGAGTAGCCATTGATCACTCCTCAAAGGGAAAGAAAGATCTGAAATAGTTCAATAATGACCCTTTGAGCATCCTTCTCCAGTCATCCATAAAACAAAGTCCCAGGTTTACTAAAGGCTTGCATTGCCCTTGCTTCACACAAGGTGAAGCAAGGCAACACAAGCCATTAATTTACGTTTACTAAGCCACACAAAGCCACCTGGCGTGGCTCTACATGGCTTAGTAAATCTATAGTAATGCAAGGCAGTGCAAGTCATTTCCTTGTGTTACTCTGCATTGGGAGGTGTACCATAAGTGGCACGTGAGCATGTCCCTGCATCGACCTGTGGATTTTGGCGCTGTTAGACCTGACAGCCTTAGGGTGGTCATGCCCCAACCTTTTTCCTGCCTTCCTCCACTTCTCTGACACCACTTTTGCTGGTTGTAGGACATTGGTTCATTCCCAATTGGCATATTTAATTTACTTGTAAGTCCCTAGTAAAGTGCACTACATGTGCCTAGGACCTGTAAGTTAAATGTTGCTAGTGAGCCTGCAGCACTGATTGTGCCATCCACATAAGTAGCCCCTTCACCATGTCTCAGGCCTGCCATTGCCACTTCGATTTGGCATTTAAAAGTACTTGCCAATCCTTAAACTCTCCTTTTTCCACATATGGGTCACCCCTAAGGTAGGCCCTAGGTAACCCATAGGGAAGAGTGCTGTGTAGGTAAAAAGGCAGGAAATGTACATGTGTTTTATATTTCCTGGAAGTGGAAAACACCTAAAGTTGTTTTCCACTACTGTGAGGCCTGCTGCTATCATAAAATTCAACTAGCATTCGGACTGCCCTCAGATACTTTTCGAGTGGTAGATTCTGATCTGAAAGGGGTAAGCAGGTCATATTTAGTATGGCCAGAATGGTGATAGAAACTCCTGCTTATTAGTGAGGTTAAATTTAATATTACTATTTTAGAAATGCTACTTTTAAAAAGTGAGCATTTCTCTGCACTTAAAACCATCTGTGCCTTACAGCCTGTCTCCAATCAATGTCTGGTATGTGCTGGTTGACTGCTCCCTTGTGCATTTCACTCAAACACCCAAAAACAGGACACTTATTCACATCTGCATTCATCTGCACACTTAAATGGTCTTCCTGGGCTGGAAGGGTTGAGTGCCTGACACTTCCATTTCAAAGGCCAGTGGCCTGGCCTCACACAAAGGACTGATAACCCCTTACTGGAAGCCTGGCAGACAGGACTAGGCTGAAAGGGGAACTTGTGCACATCAAAACTCTTTAAAGTCCTCCCCCCTTCAAATGGGTATATAAACTGGGTCTCTGAAATCGACGGAAAGCCTGCATTGTGGACGTGAAATCACCACACAGCCAACCGGATGGCACAGCCCTGACTTCCCAACTGGAAATTAGACACAGCGCCTATCTTGCAACAGAAAAGTTGACGCATCACCTACCTGATTAACGCAGCGCCTGTTCCTTCTTCCAGTGGGTCAATAATTTTCAACGCATCATCTCTAGGCATCAAAATATCCCCCCATTGCATTGAGGAAACAAAACTGCACACCCAAAAACAATGCAAACCTCTTGCAGCGTGGAAAGAAACAATGCATTGTGGTGTAGTCATTTTAGTTATAGCTCCATGCACAGCTCTACACATGTTATTTTAGCACACTAGGCCTGCCAATGTGCACTTTAATCTAGATATATTTTATCCAGCTTCGTTTATTATTTTTAAAATAGCCACATTTGTGGTCTTGTTTTATTTCTCTCTATCTAGCTGATCTTTGCATAGGCCAGCACTTTGTTCTTAAACAAGCACTCTGTGCTTCTCTCAAGGCTGCAGTAAGATAGGTTGCCGGTAAAACGTGGTAACGCTTTGTCTCTGGTATTCATAGAAATATACACATCCTTATGTAGAGGCATTTTCTCACAATGTCAGCTGTTTTATTATAAAAACACCTCCCTGTCCCATACACGTTAGAGGGAGATTCCAGCCAGATGACCACGACAGTATGCTGATTTCTGAATGCTTCGCTCCAGCTGCTTATGCAGACTTCAGGCCCTTGCTCAGGCATGGGGGATGATGTCCTCCCAGGGGAACCTGAAGGGCAGAACTAGAGCTTAACATGCTGTGCTCTTTTATAGCCTAGCTAGGAATTAGTCTATTGACTCTAGTGACAATATGGTAGCGTTATTTTGATGCTTTACTCTCCTTGTCACAATTTTAATCCTGTCATGCTTTATCGTCCTGGTTATTGCACTACATGCTCTGGTATCTAAGATGCAGTTGCTTCATTAAAACCTTATTGAAGCACATACTGCCTCTGCTTGTCATTGTATATTTGAGACTAATATTACTAAGAGAAACGGATGAGATCTGAGTGACCAAGAATTCCCTGAGGAATCATTTGTGTCATGCGCTCAGCTGCTCAATCATCCCTGTTTTCAGGTAGGGATGAGGCCTGCTAGTTGGCCGGAGCAAACCCCGGATTGAGGTGACAGGTGTCTCCTGTAGTGGGTTAGACTCAGTCTCCCACACCACAAGCTATTCTTCCGCTCAAATCCAGTAGGCTCATTAGAATAATGAGAGCCTAAGCAACATGGGGCTGCCAACGTTTGGTCAGGCTCTAATTTTCGGGTCCTCATGAGTATCTATTTCTCACTACATACAAAGACATCAGTACTACATACGGAGACGTCCTTGGTATTGAGAATTTCCTCCTCAGCTAAATAGGGAGTACCTAACTAAAGCTGTAGGTTGTTCAAGTTTGAACTCTAAAAGGACAATCCCCATTTGGTGTGCCTACTCTGAACAAAATTAACCATTTATCATGGCGAATACACAACAGATAGCAATTGCAGTCAATATGCACCTATCACTTACTGCCCATCTACTGGCACATGGCCTAATGGCCCAGGTGGGTTTAGTCACATTTGTTGTTGAGGCTTATGCAGCCTATAGAACAGAACCTTTTTATTCTTGGGTCACATTTTCAGCAGTTTATGGGAACATAAATACATTTCATCACTATACACCTGCAAACGTACCTGCACAATATAGAGCATATGCATATTTAGAAATACCCTTATTTTATCGAGAACGTAATAATTGGCTTGATGGCGCCCTACCCCACACAATATCACATGTTAGGTTAGGACCTCTAAGTAATGATGGTCCTACCTGGCCTTTATTGGCCACTTATACACCTCACCCTGCTGCAGCAAACCTAACGGTAGCTGAAGTCCGTCGCTTATATGCTGATCTGACAGCAATATACAAACGGTTAGTACAGTTTGTAACGCAAACATTCAACACAAACCTAGCACGTGCTGCTCTGGCACAACCACATGCAGTAACACCAGGCATTAACCCTGCGACTGTACATTCGATCATGGGTAAAGTACCCGCCAAATGAGAAGAAATTCCGTTTTGGCTAGCTCAAAAAATAAACGCACTAGAAGCAGTATTTCCTCATACGGGACCTCAGGATAAACACAGAATGATAACTATGTGCTTGCCAATTGAGATGGTTCCCACTATAGACAACTGTAATACATGAGGCACGCTATTTGCCATGCTCTATACTACCGCACAAAGTACACCAACACTTGCCAATTTACCTGAAGTGTTGAAACAAATTCAAGATGATTACGGGGCTGCCCCGGCCCTGGACTTGGGAATGGGCAACTTTGCCACGGTGTCCTCAATTATATTAAGTAACCTTAAAGGGGAAGCAGTCGCATTAGCGGTGCGCATGCGACTCCGGGACGGTCCTCCACAGGATCAAGAATGTGAGCTGCCCAAGATTATGGTGGAGACCTACTTTAGGTTTGGTCGAGATAGTCTGAGGGCCAGACCAACTAAACCATAATTTCAAGGTAAATCTAATACAGATTCTACCAAGCAAGCACCTGAGGGTGCTAAGAACCTCTGGGCTAAAAATACAACACACTCCTAAAAATGAGAGGGGAGAATCTCCGCACATCGAGAGCTTCCCAAGATTATCGCAGACACCTACTTTAGTATTGGTCGAGATAGTCTGAGGGCCAGACCAACTAAACCATAATTTCAAGGTAAATCTAATACAGATTCTACCAAGCAAGCACCTGAGGGTGCTAAGAAACTCTGGGATAAAAAAACAACACACTCCTAAAAAAGAGAGGGGAGAATCTCCGCATATTGAGACCCCACAGAATAGATATACTCTCAGAAATAGAGATAATATAAAAACGCCTGACAGATATCAATATACTGATACACGCCAATCTAGTTCCTTTTAGGACTCATCAGAAAAACGCAGTGAGAGAGGTGGGCGGTCAGAGGAATCACAACGCTCAACAGAAGTTTCTGTTAAAAAAAAGAGAAACTTCCCCAACAAAAACCCCAATTCAAAAAGAAAAAAGTGGCAGCGGTTGCAGTTCCACATGCCACTCAAGGGCTGTCTTGAAGAACAAGAAGTGAGCACTAGCGCTATTAGACAGCGCTGCAGAGATCACAATAGTACGCCTGAATCTTCTAGAGCATCTGGAGGTGAAAGCAAATGATGACTTCTTACAAGTAGAATCCATGGACATGTGTGTCTCCACGCCGAATAGGGTGTACAAAGTAACGTTACAGTTAGAAGGAGACATTGAGCGCTCAATGGTAGTAGTAGACACGTAGTAAACATATGATGTTTTGCTGACCGAAGATGTTATAAAACCTTCTTTCTCGTGCCTTGTTCCCGAGGAGCTCGCAGAATCCTACGCCATCGATTAGGCATTGGGCAGGCACCTGTGTTATATCGCAATCACGTAGGGTGAGATAAAGATTCCACATATCATGTAATACCTATCAAAAGACAACCCCAACCTCAACACAAATATCCAATAAAACATTATGCTAAAGCACCCGTGAGGGAAATCCTCACACAACTGGAGTACCAGGGAGTAACTGAACCCTGTGTCTCACCAATGAATAATCCATTATTCCCAGTAACTAAACCAGACCATTCGAACAGAATAGTCTTAGACTATAGACATTTAAACAGTCATACACGCACGTATGCTATACAAAACTCACACAGCAGAGCACTCATGAACAATATAGTGCGCAAATAATACAAAACAACACTTTACATTTCCAATGTTTTTTTCTGCCAAGATTTAGCTCCTGAGAGTAGAGACTTAGCCAGTTTCAGCGCACTAGGCTCACAGAAAAAATTCTGTTGTTTACCCCAGGGGAACAAGAACAGTCCACGACTGTTCGCAGCTCGTGTGACTTCAATATTGCACGAAATTGACCCTAAAGCCATGTCCTATGTAGATGACATCTATCTCACAGATGATGAATTGCTGCAACATTTAAGATGGGTAGCCCGCATTGTTGTGGGATTTGCTGAGTTTGGCTACAAAATCAATTAAAAAAAAAAAAAATAGCCTTTCTTAGCGTCCTGGTTCTGGGATATGAGCTATCAAGTGAAGGAAAGAGCCTAGCACCACTATTCTAAAAAAATGCACACAGTTACAACCGTCAAATACAATTTAAAAACTCCAATCACTATTGGGTTTTCTAAATGTTGGCAGAACTTACATTCCTGATTATGAGTCACGCATAAAACCTTTATATGACTTAATATGTCCTGACTTTTCAAGTAAATTTTGGACAGTCGAACACACACGCATTCTCAGAGCTTTGCAAACAGACATGCTTGTAGCACAACACCTATATACAAGGGACAAAAAAACACATCTGGTCATCAGAGTAATTGCTGGTGCCATTGGTTTCACCTATGTAACTTTCAATGAGGGCTAGACTGTCCCAATAGCATACAAATCACATTTGTAGTCAGCAGCAGAACAATGCTTTGCTCCCACTAAAAAAATTCTCACTGCTGTTCAGATGGCTGTAATTAAAGAAAGACCTCTAGCCCAAGGCAAACACATTATTGTCATTTCTCCAATTCCAGCCCTTGAGGCTGTCACCAAAGCCAGCGCTCCAAACGCCAAAGAATTGCATCCATGTTGGATTCAATGGGCAACGTCTTTGACAGCCACTGATGTAGACTATATTTTTGACCCAAAATTGCAAATATAAGAATTTTTGCAATATGAACTAGAATACCCAGTTCCAGGAAACACACTGCCTATTGATCAATATCAAAGAGTCATGTACACCAATGGCTCAGCACAAGCTGCAATAGGCACAAAACATCAATACTCCGCTGTTTGTGCAGTCATAAGTGGCTACATGGAGGATAATAAATGTTGTCTCCAACATACATACACGCAAACCTAAGGGATTGCACAGCCCAATTAGCATAGCTAAAGGCTCTGGTGATGACACTGGAACACACGGACCCTGCACAGCTAACACTGATTGTGCTTGGTACTACTGTGCCCAGTCCTTCAATGAATACACATTTACACATTGCAGGAAATACACTGGCTGATGAAGCCGCTAAATCAGCAGTAGCTACGGCTACTGTTGCTGTTGCTGCAGTAACCCGCTCAACAGCGAAACCAGACAATGACATATGGGTGCAGTGAAAGCCACGGCTGAGGGCACACCCTATCCAAAAGTATTTCCTGCTAAATATTCCTACCGAATGGGAGGCTGTTTAGATGCTGAAGTAATGATACCAGGCGTAGGGGTTTGAGAAATTCCCAACAAAGACATAAAATCAGAGTTGATTAGAGCAGCTCATGAGGGAGTAGCATCTGCCCATGCTGGTGTGGCAGACACAATATCATTGTTGCAAGCACGTTATTGGTGGCCAAGTCTACACAAAGAGGCCAAGCAGTATGTCCTTTGCTGTGACATCTGCCAACAAATTAAGGTTTCCACCGCTAAACGCCCACCGTAGACACCCCTCCTAATTTCTAAAAAAACATTGCAATGTGTGTACTTGGACTATTGTGGTCCCCTAACACTGGATAGTGCATTCAAACATATTTTGGTCGCTGTTGACTCCTGCTCCAGATTTCTGTGGGTGTGGCTACAACGCTCGGCTTGCGCTCGGACTATTATGAAAGATTAGCAAGTCTTTATTGATACATATGCAGTTGCGGCTTTTCACTCAGACCGGGGCCCTCCTTTCGCCTCCAAAGGGCATTCAGGGATACTATGGCTTCATTAGGGGTCCAACTCCATTACTTGTCTCCATTTCACCCCAAGGGAAATAGTGTTGTGGAGCGACTAAACCGTGATTTAAAGCAGTCCTTAACAGCCAGCGTCTTAGGTACGGGTCATAGTTGGCTTAACCACCTGTATGGAGTCCAGAGAGCACTTAATAATCTGCCTAGAAGGTCTCTGGGGGGTAGTACTTCATATGAGTGCCTGTTCAGAACTCAAATGTATGTTCAGGATCTTGATGGTCCTGGCGTGGAGGCGGCAGAAACACTTTTTGACATAAATGAACGTGTCACTGTCTTACAGGAATTATAACACTTCTGCCAGTGCTGCCTCCACAGGAATTAAGGATGTACCAGTAACACCTACCGGCTGAGTTGGGGATCTAGTACGTGGAAAGGTTTCTGTGAAAAAGGAGTTTGGTCCTTCTTATTGTGTACCTGTCCCAGTCTTGGGAGTAAATGGTACCAGAACTGTAATTCTACCATCATTGGCTGGTGCTAAAGAAAATCGCTTTGTATCTATCGACAATGTCAAGTTACACCATGTGGCCGATCCTGCACAGCAGACCAAGAGAAACAGCCAGTAGATCCTTAATCCCTCTCAATACTCGTCAAGAAGCCCCTCTACAAGTTGTGAGCAGCAACACTGACCTCTCTGAGCTTGGGGAGGGTGGAAAATTATCTTGCATTAGTTCAACTAACATCTGTTTCAACAAACAATACAGAAATTACTGATCGATTCGACACAACTTCAACACAGCCGGATGGCGTCATTTATTCTGAACCACCACGGAAACCACCAGCCGGTTCTCCACCTATAGACAAAGCCCCAGTTTTCGAACAAACTGCTTCTGGATACTTTGCTGACGTCAATGACACCATTTCGGACTCATTCGCCTCATCTACTTCTGAACTGTCAAGACCACGTAAGCAGATAAATTGGCTTAAAACAAATCACTGTATTCTTCCATGGAACTATTTGTGGCTTTCTTTAGCTGTACTAACTTTTCTCCTTTGGATTGGGTTTGTCATAACATTCTTTTTATTAATACATGGTAATTTTCTTTCTGAAAGACCAACAGTTGAACTGGTGGATGAGGTCCTAAAACTACTTTTTTTCTTCTCACAGGGTTCACAGAGACTTGTCTTTTGTGAACATTTCCGCTATACCTATTCCTTATGGGATTGTTTGGAATAAAGTAAGATTTGATACATACGACCCGACAGAGGTCATTCAAATACCATATGTGTTTAAACTTTCAATGAATGATGTAATAGCACCCAGATTTGTTTCTGATGACTGGTATGTGAAACCAGTTGATTCCATGATGACTGAATTGCAGTGTTATACTATATTTGAAAACGAAAATGTTTACCAATTTAAAGAGAATTTAAGCGACATGTTTTGCTATAATTATCATGGGCACAATTTCATTCACAAAGCAAGTACTCCAAAGAATATTTTTAATTACACACAATAGGAACATTGTCTGACTCCACGACAGGGGAGTTCTGAAATATATTCTGAAAAGTTTGCATATTTTTCTGGGCACAATGTTAAAAATGCTGAGTCATATTATTTAAAATTGTCATTGATGAAAAATGTAAACATTTTATTAACATATACGAAATGTATTTATTCTGATTCCTTTGTTTTCCCGTTGACTGTGAAAGGCTATGAATATTGGCTGAAGTCGATTGACTTAAAAGGTGTGTGGGGAGCTAGAAATTGGCAAATAAGGGGAAGGAAGCTTTATTTAGAACATGCCTGATACATGTTCAAATTATATTTTTAAATGAAACTGTACAACAAGTAAGTTGTTTAGACTTAGCAAGGAATTGAATGCGCCCAGTATTCCTGCCCCTGCGATATTTCACAAATGGCATAAATCTATAAATTCAACTGAAGATCAGCTCAATGAATGGGTCCAGAATGGTACATTTAAAGCTTCACTATCACGTCCTGGTTGGTGGTTATTGTGGCCAATAGATACCAATGGGGGTCATAAATGTTTTATAAACTCCGCGGGTTTTTAGATCTAGGAGGCCGGACCCTCGCTATGTATCATCCGAACATGCGGGTATGGTAACAACATACAGTGTCGCTATGCATCATCCGAACCTGCGGGTATAGTAACAACACACAGTGTAGGGAAACTATGCCAGCAATGGTTGAAGAGCTCCTCACTAGATGTGGTTAGAGAACACCTCAGACTCCTGTCTAACAACACTGACTTACAGGACTTCCTGCTAAGCCCCAGAAAACAACGCAGAAAGAGCTTCTTAGATGAAGTGTGTAATGAAACTTGGAAGCTTTCCCAACAAGAAGCTGCTTCCTGGTAGCAAATAGACCAGGAAAACTTACAGAAGGCATTAGCTGTTGTAGATAATGGGATTAATACCCTGTCCGCCCCGATATACACCCTAAATAATATTTTCTCTTCTGCAATACACATAATGCAAAGTGATATGTCTTCCTTACACCATGGCCAGAGTCAACTAAGGTCCATTATGCAGTTGAGTTGGACACTTCAAACACTGAAGGCAGGTCGCGTTACCTGGCAACATGTTAACCCAAGGGATACATTTTCTATGTTTAACTTAACGCTACAACAACAACTAATGGCAAAGAAAGAGGCGACTTATGTCATGTTAAACATCAAAAAGTTGGAAAAGTTGCCTTTTATGTGGCTTGTCTGAAATACCATCTGCTGAATGGTTAGTACACAGGGTCATTAATCTGCCTATTTCAACACTCCACTTCACGTCGTGTTTTAAACACATTCCTGGTAGGCAGATATGAAAGGCTGGGAGACAATTATATCCATGAGGTGTGGGAGCTGCCCTTCTCGTACAAATGTCTCAGTGGCATGAAAGAAGTCTTTCTTAACGGTAGAAAATGAGAGACTTTTGGCAAACATTCAATGGTTTGTTAACAGCTGTCCTTGCATGGGGCGTGTAATGCTTCAGCAGCAAATTTTGGCTTGTTATCTGAAGGGAGTTCCAGTCTCCTTGATTAGACCTTCGTTCCAAGTGCTTTCAAATGGCAGCTATGTTCTCCTCAATAGTGAAGACTGTTGTGGGATGCAAACCGGAATAGTTTATGTTGTTTCGGTCTCTAATATTGTTACATGCTGCGGGAACTGACTTTTTCCTCCCACTGGACAAAGAAAGGTAGCTGACATTTGGCCCCATATTGCTACTTCAAATGTGATTTTTTTTTTTGTGTTGTAATTTTTTATTACGTATATCAGCAGGTAACACACACTATAGGGTACAGTATACCACAGCCACTCTGGGAAAGTAAATAAGTCATATGCATAAGGCAAGTATGCTTCACTCCGCACACAATATGCCCAAAAAAAGAAAAAAAAAGAAACGCAAAAATTAAGCCTGAGGTAGGACAGTGAGAACATAGCATGCATATCAACGCCTATGGAACCAAGTGTCAGGGAGAGAAAATGACAAAAAGATCAAAAGGAAATAATGATAGTAAATAATACCAATAATAATAAGAAGAATGGGGCAACCAGTGACAAGGAACAGATCGCCAATACCAAGAAAAGAGAGGGGGGAAGGAAACAAAAGGAGGAGGGAGGTGGACGGGGATGTATGCCTTTCAGAAATCTGCGGACAAAAAAAAAAGGGGGGGAGGGAAGGGGAGTTAATCGGCTGTCAAATTTAGGCAGTGTTCCGAAGGGTATCCATTGCGCATGTTTCCTATGTCTCTGTACATCATCTTCTCCCTCATTTACTATTGACGTGAGCAAATAAGCAGGTGTTTGTCACAAGCAGGGTCCATCTCTTCAGCAAAGGCTATAGGACAGGGTGTGTATGGGGACAGGGGAAGTCGCTCCATGGAAGTTGGGCAGTTCGAGAGCAAGGATTGCAGAGGTAGGAGTGGAGGGAAGGCGCAAAGTCCCAGGTCTTGCTGAGTCAATTGGGAGATGCTTAGAAAGGAAAGAAGAGGAGGGCTGGGGAAAAAGGGAAGAGTGGGGGACAGCAAATTAGAGAAAGATAGGTTGAAAAGGAGGGGTGTGGGTGGAGGGGGATGGGAGGAGTGAGAGCGGTCAAGTGCAGTGAACCCAGGGCCAGGAGAACAAAAAAAAAGGGGGCTATGAAAAGGGAAAAGGTAAGGGGGAGGGAGGAGGGATGGGTGGGAAAAAGGGGTGGGGGAAAGGAGAAGAAAGAAAGAAAGGAAGAAAGAAAGGAAAGAATGAAAAAGAGGGAGAAATAGGAGGTGCATGAGGTGAGCTGGGGAGTAGTAGTGGGGACAAGGATGTAGACTATACCTCAGTAAGGAAAGGGGCCCATACCTGAGCAAAAATAGCAGCCTGGTCCTGGAGATTGTAAATGACTCTCTCATGTCATAGCCACAATCTATTCCTCAGGCATAGGGGGGGTCGCAGATCTCCAGTGTCGTAAAATACAGATTTTCGCAGTTGCCAAGGCTATGTGCAAAAGCCTTTTTTGCGGTTGTGATAGAGCCAGAATGGAGGCCGTGTCTTCAAATGTGAATTTTGAAAAAGTTGAGCAGACTCAAGGCTTTATTATTTCAAAAACATGCGGCCCTCACATCTGCACGCGAGACCTACGCACTTCAGGAGGCAAGGTCATCAGGAGAGATGCCGTCCCTTTTAAGTACCAACTTTCCAAGACACTTTGGTGAGCTTGTGGGATGAATATTTGATGTGTCCACTACTATTGGAATCACAAATTTCTTTAAGGATGTTGGTTCTGGTTTTGTTCACACCTTCTCCTCCATGTTTGGTTTAATATCATCAGCCATCCACTCAAAACTCTCCAGTATTTTCGGGGGATTTCCGATAACTTTGGCTGTAAAAGGTGGCAGTTTGCTACTTTTTCTGAGCAAATGGCTGTCCCGCCGCAACAATGAGGAAAGGAAGTGCTCCCACCAGCGCAGCTGTGTCGTGAACAGGTGATGCAGTACTTCGGAGCAACACTCCTGGAGCAATTGGAGTGTGACTGGTCTCTGTCATTCAGACCGGTTTTGCTTTGTGTGCAGCCCGAGTTTCGGTGTTTCTGGTGCTCGTTCAAACATGCACTGGAAGTTTGTCTTTCTACGCAGCGCTTGCTTTCATTGGATGCTGATCTGTTGATGTATTGACTGAGGGTTCATTACCGGACATTCGCATTGAGGGTGAGTTTGCTATGGGAAGCTGCTTTTAAGTTGCCCTTCCTGGAGGATGTGGCTCTGAACACATTATTGGGTACACCACCGAATGCTGCTACCTCCGCTGTAGCTCGTGCTATGGAACACAAATGCTCCTTGGTCCTTCTTGGCAATGAATATTCTACATTAACACCTGCCAAAGTGGAAGATTGCCTGTCTTCAATTGTCCCTGATTCAATTGGCAACTTCCAAAATGAATCTGACTCTTGAAATTCGCCCTTGTACGCCAGAAGTTAATGTTTTAAATTGTCCTTTTATAGATGCTCAAGTGTCCCTTTAACTTTTCATCATTGACATTTTTATCTGTATCTTAGGTTGAGTTTTAGTAGCTTTTATACATAATTAGGATTTGAACCACCTTTAAAACGGAAAGGGGAGGGTGTTCTGTAGCCATTTCAGTTATAGCTCAATGCATGTTTGTTGGAAATGGCCTTTCTGCAGGTTCATCCCCAGACTTTTTCCTTCCTCCTTCTCTTTTTCTGACCTCATTTTTGCTGGCTTTAGGACTCTGCACACTTTACCACTGCTAATCAGTGCTATAGTGCACATACTCTCTCCTTAAAACATGGTGACATTGGCTCATCCCCAATTGGCTTGTTTAATTTATGTGTAAGTCCCTACACAAGTTCACTACATGTGCCCAGGGCCTTTAAACTAAATGCTACTAGTAGGCTGCAGCACTAGTTGTGCCACCCACATAAGTAGCCTCCTAACCATGTCTCAGGCCTGCCTCTTCAGTTCCTGTGTGTGAAGTTTCACTGCCACTTCAACTTGGCATTTAAAATTACTTGCCAAGCCTAAAACTCCCCTTTTTCTACATATAAGACACCCCTAAGGTATGCCCTGGGTAACCCATAGGGCAGTGTGCTGTGTAGGCAAAAGGCAGGACATGTACCTGTGGAGTTTACATGTCCTGGTAGTGTAAAACTCCTAAATTCATTTTACACTGCTGTGAGCCCTGCTTCCTTCATAGGCTAACATTGGGGCTGCCCTTATACAGTGTTTGAGGGGTAGCTGCTGATCTGAAAGGAGTAGGAAGGTCATGGTTAGTATGGCCAGAATGGTGATACCACATCCTGCTGACTGGTGAAGTTGGATTTTATATTACTATTTTAGAAATGCTACTTTTAGAAAGTGAGCATTTCTCTACACTTAAATCCTTCTGTGCCTTCGAATCCTCGTCTGGTTGGGTTTAGTTGACAGCTTCCTTGTGCATTCACTCAGACACACCCCAAACACAGGATACACAGCCTCACGTGCATACATCTGCATTTTGAATGAGTCTTCCTGGGCTGGGAGGGTGGCCTGACACTTACATGTCAAAGGACTGTAGCATGGCCTCACACAAAGGACTGCCACACACCCTACTGGGACCCTGGCAGACAGGATGGAACTGAAAGGGGACCGTGTGCACTTCTAAACTACTCTTTGAAGTCTCTACCACTTCAAAGGTATATTTGGGTATTTAAGCAGGGTCTCTGACCCTTCAAAGTTAGACACTTTTTGGGGTAGACACTCTACCTCACAGATACTTCCTGGAGAAGAAACTGGAAACAGAACCTGCATCCGGCCAAGAAGGCTGCCCAAAGGACTCACCTGACTGCTTTCTATGAAGAACTGCTGCCTTGCTGTTGCCCTGCTGCCTTGCTGCTCTCGGGCTGATGTGAAGAAGTGCTCTCCAAGAGCTTGGATAGAGCTTGCCTCTTGTTCCCTGAAGTCTCAGGATCAAAAGGACTTCATCTCTACAATAAG
Source organism: Pleurodeles waltl (assembly GCF_031143425.1). Taxonomy (NCBI): domain Eukaryota; kingdom Metazoa; phylum Chordata; class Amphibia; order Caudata; family Salamandridae; genus Pleurodeles; species Pleurodeles waltl. The sequence continues at coordinate 1,443,833 of NC_090437.1, read as the reverse complement.
GACTCCTTGTGTGGTGAAATGTGACGCACAGCCTGCCAGAAACGATGCACAGCCTGCACCATTTAAAATTTTATTGCACGCCGAACCGGAACAACGCAGCCTGACTTCGCAACGGGAAGATCAATGCAGCGCCAGCGTAGCGACCGGAAATTTGATGCACAGCCCACTGGATTGACACACAGCTGAGCCGGAACGACACAGTCTGACTTTCAGAGAGGAATCGACGCAGCGGGGTGAGGTAGAAAATTCGATGCAACGCCCACTGGATCAACGCAGCTCCTGTGACTTCATCCTGCCAGCACAGGAAATCCATGCATCGTCCTCGGGGCATCTGAAAACCCCGCAACCTGAAGAGGATCCACGACTGAGTGGCAGAAATCGACGCTCAGCCATCCAAGCGTGAAAACTAAATGACGCATCGCCGTGTGTGGACCGAGAAATCGACGCACCCCCCTTTGTTTCCACGCTTCAGGTTCTTTGCAGAGATTTTCACGCAAGTCAGGTACTGTGTGCTTGAAAGAGACTTTGGCGTTCATTCTGACCCCGGCGGTCTAAGACCGCCGGGGCCAGGGTCGGCGGGAGCACCGCCGACAGGCCGGCGGTGCTCCCAAGGGCATTCCGACCGCGGCGGTAAAGCCGCGGTCGGACCGGCAACACTGGCGGTCTCCCGCCAGTGTACCGCCGCCCTTTGGAATCCTCCGCCGAGGGGATTCCGACCCCCCCTACCGCCATCCAGTTCCCGGCGGTCCGCCCGCCGGGAACCGGATGGCGGTAGGGGGGGTCGCGGGGCCCCCGTAAGAGGGCCCCTACAAGTATTTCACTGTCTGCTTGGCAGACAGTGAAATACGCGACGGGTGCAACAGCACCCGTCGCACCTTCCCACTCCGCCGGCTCGATTACGAGCCGGCATCCTCGTGGGAAGGGAGTTTTTCCCTGGGCTTGCGGGCGGTCTTTTGGCGACCGCCCGCCAGCCCAGGGAAAAACTTAGAATACCCTCCGCGGTCTACTGACCGCGGTGCGGTATTTCGGAGGGGGGAACTCTGGCGAGTTAGTATGACCCCCTTTGTTTGCTCTTAAAAGACTTAAGACACTTTATATCACGTCTCAGTGATATCTCAGCATTTACTTATTGCATCTTTAATCATTTTGACCTGCATTATATATTTTTCTGTTATTGTATGATTTATTGCACAAATATTTAACACATTGTCTTCTAAGTTAAGCCTGACTGCTCAGTGCCAAGCTACCACAGGGTGGGCACAGGATAATATGGATTGTGTGTGACTTACCCTGACTAGAGTGAGGGTCCTTGCTTGGACAGGGGGTAACCTGACAACCAACCAAAGACCCCATTTCTAACAATGCTATTTTAGCACACTAGGCCTGCCAATGTGCACTTTAACCTAGATATATTTTAGTCTGCTTTGTTTATTATTTTAACGATAGCCACATTTGTGGTCTTGTTTTACTTCTCTCTATCTAGCTGCTCTTTGCATAGGCCAGCACTGTGTTCTTAAACAAGCACTCTGTGCTTCTCTCAAGGCTGCAGTAAGATAAGTTGCCATCAAAACTTGGTAACGCTTTGTCTCTGGTATTCATAGAAATATACACACCCTTACGTAGAGACATTTTCCCAGAACATCAGCTGTTTTTTTTTTTTTTAAACTTCCCTGTCCCATACACGTTAGAGGGAGATTCCAGCCAGATGACCATGACTGTAAGCTGATTGCTGAATGCTTCGCTACAGCTGTTTATGCAGTCTTCAGGCCTTTGCTCAAATATGGGGAATTATGTCTTCCCAGGGGAACCTGAAGGGCAGAACTAGAGCTTAACATGCTGTGCTCTATTATAGCCTAGATAGGAATTAGGCTGTTGACTCTAGTGACAATAAGGTAGCGTTATTTCTATGCTTTACTCTCCTTGTGACAATTTTATTCCTGTCATGCTCTGTCGTTTTGGTTCTTGCAGTACATGCTCTATTATCTGAGATGCAGTTGTCTCATTAAAACCTTATTGAAACATACACTGCCTCTGCTTCTCATTGTATATGTGAGGCCAATGTACCTGAGAGAAACGGATGAGATCTGAGTGACCATTATTTACCAGAGGAATCAATTTTGTCATGCGCTCGGCTGCCCAATCATCCCTGTTTTCGGGTAAGGATGAGGCACTGCTAGTTGGCCGGAGCAAAACCCAGATTAGGGTGACAGATGTCACCTGTAGTGTGTTATACTCAGTCTCTCACACCGCAGGCGACTTTGACATTCAAATCCAGTAGTCTCATTAAAATAATGAGAGCCTGCGTGACAGCATTGTCTATATCGCATTGGAAAATTCGAAGCAACACCTTATTTTTCCACACATCTCCTCCGCTGCAGTCTCTGTGTGTCGTTATTTTTGACGCATACCAGTTACTGTGTGTAACAAAGAGACAACTGTTTATTTCCAAGGATTGAGACTCTTTTAGACCTTTTAAAAGTGATATTTCAACTTGTGCTTATTGGATCTGTGTCGTTTTTACCTTAATGTATTCTGATAAGTATTAACTATTTTTCTAAACCTGTGTGGTGTATTTTTGTGGTGTTTTCACTGTGTTACTGTGTTGCACCTGGCCCTTTTTGCAGGGTCATCCCCAATCTTTTTCCCTCCTTCCTCCTAATTTTTCTGACCAGTTCTTGTTGGCTTTAGGACTTTGGGCACTTGACCACTGCTAAACAGTGCTAAAGTGCATATGCTCTCTGTGTAAATTGTACTGTTGATTGGTGTATCCATAATTAGCATGCTTGATTTACTGGTAATCCCTGGAAAAGTTCACCAGAGGTGCCAAGGGCTTGTACATCAAATGCTACTAGTGGGCCTGAAGCACCGGTTGTGCCACCCACATTAGTAGCCCTGTAAACATAGCTGAGACCTGCCACCTTCCCTTTTACTTCATGTCAGGCACCCCTAAGGTAGATCCTAGGTAGCCCCAGGGGCAGGGTGCAGTGTATGTTTGAGGTAGAACATATACTAGTGTGTTTTATATGTCCTAACAGTGAAATACTGGCAAATTCGGTTTTCACTGTGCAAGGCCTATTTCTCTCATTGGTTAACACGGGGGATGCCTTTAAACATCCTTAAAGTGCAGATTACCCTTGAGAGCAGATACAAATGTGGAGTATAGGGTCTCTGAACTCACAATTTTAAAATAATTTTTTTTTATTGAAGTTGGTTTTTAAATTGTCTGTTTGAAAATGCCACTTTTAGAAAGTAGGCATTTTCTTGCTTAAACCATTCTGTGACTCTGCCTGTTTGTGGATTACCTGTCTTGGTCAGTTTGACAGATGGGTTGTTTTGCACCTCTCTAGACAGTGACACAAAGGGGGCGGGTGTAGCCGGCATATCCTGATGAGCCATGTGAGCTAGAGGGGAGGGAGGAGTTGTCATTCACACCTGAAAGGACTGTGCCTGCCCTCACACAATGCAGTCACTGACCCCCTGGTGTGTGTCTGGGGGCTGGCCTGGACAAGGAAGGATCTGTCAAAAACTTGAAACTTTGCTTTGAAGTTTGCCAACTTCAAAGGCAGAAAGGTGTATACGACGAAGACCCAAAACCCCCGACTTTTGGAATCTTTCTGTAATCAAGAGGAACCTCTGCCAAGGAGAGGAACTGAAGAGCTGGAGGAGGAGTACTGTCCCTTTACTGTGTTGCTTTGCTGGGCTGGCCTGCAGTTGCTGCTTCTGCCTTAAAAGAGGGCAAAGGGTGAACTTTGCTGTGTGTCCTGCTTGAGAAAGTTTCTCCAAGCGCTTGGAGTAGAGCTTGCCTCCTACTGGAAGTCTCAGGGACACCAAAGACTTCTGTTTCCTCGACCTGCAGCACTGGGAACTGTGTGTTTTGTGCTGCTCAAGAGGAGAAACCTATGCGCTGCTGCCAACGACGTCGCTGGCCTGCACCACGACCTGCCAACGCCACATGGAGTCGCATTGCCCCGCTTCACACCGCAACCCTGGTCTCACCGATGCCGTCATAGGATGACTTCACAGAGTCGCTGCTTGCACCGCGACCTGTGGGCCCCGCACTCTGGCATTGCGTGTTCATACCGTAGCCTAGGCATCCCCGATGCGCTGCTCTTGCTGTGGCCTGTAGACACCTCTCATGCGGTACACGAAGCACCATGTCATCCCACACCGCAGCTCCGGTCCACCGATGCCAGCATCATCGACTCCAGTGTCGTCACCAGGCATCCTGCTTGCACCGTGGCCTGTAGACACTGCTCATAAGGGTCATGAAGCACCATCCCGTCCCGCTGGCTAGGGCCTACCGACGACAGCCCTTCAGCAATGACGATGACGCTGCCTGCACCGTGACCTGGTGACACCACACATTGCACCGCCCCGCTTCACACTGCAGCCCTGGTCCCACTGACTCTGCTGGACGCCATCACAGAGCCGCTGCCCGCACTGTGACCTGTGGGCACTGACGTCACATACTCTGCTTTGCACCGCAGCCCCGACGCCATCCACGCCATGTTCGGTTTGCACGTGTGTGACTTCAAGGGCCCGACGACTCCCTCACCAACTCTGGAACCGACACCGCGACACCAGTGACACCACTCTCTGGAGCTCACTGTGAGGATCACGATGCCCTGCAATTCCAGGTACTGTTATGCGGGTCTTCCTGACACCGTAGCTGGCCTGCAACGCCGCGGCTGGCCTGAACTTTTGGTTTTGTTGATCACGACCCCATGATAGCCCCAGGTGCAGCTATCTATTTCAAGGAACTGTATTATTGAGTAAATCTTGCAAAATTCATATCTTTAACACTGTATGTTGGACTTTTAAAGTTTTGGTCTTGTTTTGCACAGATAACTATTGGCTATTTTCCTAAAACTGGTGTGGTGTCCTTTTGTAGTGTTTTCACTTATTACTGTGTGTTACGTGCAAATGCTTTTCACATTGCTTCTGAGATAAGCCTGACTGCTTACGCCAAGCTACCAAGGGGGTGAGCAGGGGTTATCTGAGTGGATATCTCCCTTATCTTGACTAGAGTGAGGGTCCCTACTTGGACGGGTGTAAACGGACTGCCAACTTGAGACCCCATTTCTAACGTACTGTATGATTTATTGCACAAATACATTACACATTGCCTTCTAAGTTAAGTCTGACTGCTGAGTGCCAAGCTACCAGAGGATGGGCAAAGGATAATTTGGATTGCGTTGTTACTTACCCTGACTAGGATTGTGGTCCCTACTTGGACAAGGGTGTATACCTCTGCCAACTAGAGACGCCATATCTAACAGGTGCATTCCTACAGTCACTAAGAACAGTAAACCTGGAAATGCATCAAAATGTTATACCTTCTCAATGAGGGTGTAACAAGGGGAAACATGTCTAATTATCCTTGTTATTTCCTCTTTTTATGTGTGCTGCAATATGCAGCACACATAGAAAGAGGAAAATGTTTTGTACAGGAAGGTGTCCCTTGATGCACTTCTTGCACAAAACAATCCTGCCTGTAATGCAGGCACCATTGTACCATTGTGGAAGGGTGCCTGCATTGGTGTTAGCTAGCACTCAGTGCTTCGGCAGTGAGAGAGAGCAGGAATGTGTCATGTCTTGGTAGATATGGAGCATTCCTGCTCTCCCCCTTTCAAACAACATGGTGCAGAATTATCCTGCTGCATTGTGCTTCATGACATTTTACTAAATATGGGCCAAAGTTTCAGTCTCTGAAAATGTAACAAAGTCTTCTTTATTATTCTTCCATCCTAGCCAACACAAGTTTTTATCAATTTAGACTTACAAACATAAAAGGCAGTAAGAGGAAGACAGAGTCAGGGCTTATCCTCCTAAAGAGCTGTATAAGAAAAAACAACCAGAAGCCCAGGCATTACCTAAAAGGTTAACCCTTTGATAACCTTGGAAATCTTCGGTTTCTTATAGAAAACCCTCACCCACCAGGGTTAACCCTTGGTGGCATGCTTCATCACTGGGTCCACCACATTCCGCTATGGAATGGGGTGCTCTGCGACCTACAAATTACATGGGAGCAGTTCTTAAAATTTCCAATAAGCTGGCAAAGGATAGGAGTGGGGAGGTTTTGCATAAGTGCAAAAGGATTTAAAAATACATGCACGTTTTATTTCTTGCCCTAGTGGCAGTATGGGTACACATGGGGTGAGTGGAAAGAAGGAGTATTTAATATACCTGCCTTTCTAATATATCCGGTCTACATGTTTCATGTTTCAAGCCTACCCCTAGGCTTTTCATCAGGACCAAGGGTGACTCACTGGTGCCACTCCTAAGTGGAGAAATGTGCTAAAACACACCCCATTATATACTAGTAATAAGGCATACTGCACCTATTCATTGTCGTGCTTTGGTAATTGCATTTCTAGTATTAGATTCATGTAGCATGGATCCTCCAATTGAGGGGTGAGGTTGTAGTCACACTTACTCTAAAATATCACTTCCACTTTCAAAACTGCAAGTTTCCTAACTGGGGTCCGAATGCATTCGGGCCCAGTTAGGAAAAGGAGAGGTATTTAATATACCTGCCTTTCTAATATATCCAGTCTACAGGTTTCATGTTTCAAGCCTACCCCCAGGCTTTTCATCAGGACCAAGGGTGACTCCCTGGTGCCACTTCTAAGAGAAGGAATATGCTAAAATACACCCCTTTACGTGCTAGTAATAAGACATACTGCACCTATTCATTGTCGTGTCTTGGCAATTGCATTTTTAGGACTAGGTTCATTTATTGTAGATCCTACAGTAGAGGGGTGAGCTTGTAGTCACACTTACTCCAAAGCGTCACTGCCACATTAAAACCTGCAAGTTTCTTAACGGGGGTCCAAATTTATTCCAACTTGCTCACCCTTCCATGAGAGGGTCCATGATGCATGAACCTAGTACTAAAAATGCAATTACTAAGGCACAACAATGAAAAGGTTCAGTATGCAAATTATCAGATTACCAAACACCAGGTGACACAATTGCTAAACAAGAAGACCATGGTGGTCATTCTGACCTCGGCGGTAAAAGGCGCCTACCGCCGGTCAGAAATCCTCCATAATCCCGCCGCGGTCGCGGAAACCCGCCACGGTCATTCTGACCCGCAGAAGGCAAACCTCCGAAAATCCGACCGCCACAACAGACCGCCAGACCAGCGGTCGGCGGAAAGGTGGAGGTGACCAAACCTCCACCGCCACGCCAACAGAAATACGCCCATCCCATTACGACCCACGAATCCACGCGGCGGTCATTCAAACGCGGTATTCCATTGGCAGGACACACCGGCGCGGTCAGAATACACACAAACGAACAAAACTCACCCACATTGGACGATTTGAATCCCACACACCTGATACACATACACACACCACTCCCACACACACAATACAATATAAAACACCCACCCACATCACCCACAAACCCCTACGCTTACAAATTCGTAAAGAAGGCAAGAGCGAGACACCAGCATCCAAAACATAACAGCCACAGCCACTCAACACCATCACCCACACACTATCCACACACAAAACAACACACACCACCACACTCAACTCACTTAAATACACATACTCCACCCCACACATCATACACACCACCCCATGGCACCCCAAAGACAACCCCGCTTCACAGACGAAGAACTCAGGGTTATGGTGGAGGAAATCGTTCGTGTAGAGCCCCAGCTGTTCGGCACACAGATACAATACACCAGCATTGCCCGGAGGACGGAGCTATGGCAGAGGATTGTCGACAGGGTGAACGCAGTGGGACAGCACCCCAGAAATCGGGAAGACATCAGGAAGCGATGGAACGACCTACGGGGGAAGGTGCGTTCCATGGTATCCAGGCACAACATCGCCGTGCAGAAGACTGGCGGAGGACCCCCACCTCAACCCCCACAATTCACATCATGGGAGGAGGAAGTCTTGAACATCCTGCATCCTGACGGCCTCGCAGGAGTCGGCGGAGGAATGGATACTGGTAAGTTGAAGCTTCAATACTGCTTCCCCCCCACCTGCATGCCAAATCAGACCCCAACCCTCACCCCCATCCTCGAACCCCATCCTCACCCCCACCCTCACCCCCACCACCATCCTCACCCCCACCACCATCCTCACCCCCAACACCATCCTCACCCCCACCCCCAGCACACCTATTCCCCGCCAATGTCTCACCATCACAACCCACACATCCCAAAACCTAGGCCTGCATGCGTCCACTAAGCATGGACACCCATCACCAAAGCATGCCCAATGCATATACACATCCCCCCCACAAGCCACCCTCACCAAAGCCCCCACACACGAATGCCAGCACTTGGGGACACGAGAACCCACAGATACACCCATATGCGACACATTTAAACTATAACCATACCTCTATACCCCTGCAGGACCCGACCGTCAACACACCGCGGCGGAGGGGCCAGAATTATCCACACCCCCCACCCAAGAGGCCGTCAGCGATGACAGCAGCTCTGTCGATCTGGACACCGATGACCAGCCCGGACCATCGGGGACCTCTGGACAGTCGGTTCCCCTCACACAGGCACAGGCCACTATAGACCCTAACCCCTCTGGGAACACCAGCACAGCTCCCACCCAGCGGGCCCATGCCTCTGTCTCCAGGGCGCGTCAATCTGCGGTGTGTCTACCACTACAGGGCACCCAGGATAACCCACCACCCCAACAACAACAGGGACCTGGGGGCAGTGGTAGTGGGCACACCGGCCAGGGGGCAGAGGCCCAGGGAAACAGGGCAACTCGGCGGGCAGCTGTGCGACAGGGGGGGGAGGAGAGGCCCAGGGAACCCACTCTCCACGAGGTCCTCACCACCATCATGGGAGCATACAACCGCTCCCAGGAGACGATGGCGACGGTACTGGCCCGGTTCCAGGAGATCCAGGTGCTGCAGGAGGAACACTATCGGGGGTACAGGGAGGACATCCGAGCCATCAACACCACCCTGGTTACCATGGTAGGGCTGCTGCAGGACCTCGTAAACAGCAGGGCGGACACTGAACAACACCCAAGGGCCCCTGCCACTAGCCGGGACCAAGAACAGCCATCCACCTCCGCCGGCGCTAGTGGACAGGAGGCCCCCGCACAGCAGCAGCCCACCAGACCCCCACCTCCTGCAGGAGAAGAACCACCCCGCAAGAGGGCCCTGAGATCTCGCAAGACAGAGTAGGATGTCAAGACCCCCGCCAGCAATGGATACCACCTGATGTCATCCCACTGTCCCACATTGTCACCCTGTCCATCCTCGAACTGCCCATGCTCCATCTCTCCACAGGCCTCTGGACAATGCACCTGTGTGACTGTTACTCTGGACTCTGCCATGGACATTCCTTCACCATAGCCCCCACCCACTTGAAACCACCCATCCCATTTTGAGCACTTCAATAAACACCTATTTTGCACCAAAATATCAGGAGTCTGGCTGTGATTTCAATAGATTGTAATTGACATGACAGTGCAAATATGTCCTTGTACATGGTGAAGTCAACAAACAGCTGCCACAAAGCTGTAGTCCATGGGGAAACGAAGCACAGGACTCGTAGTGGGGACCCCAGATCTGAAATAGGGAGGGAAAAGCCAAAACTCAGTCATCATACACTGGGGCAAATAGACAGGCAGCAGAGATGCTGCAGAGTAGTTAACATTTACTAAATTATCTTTGAAATGTTACCTGTGTCCTATTGGAAGTACTGTTCAATGATTCTGTCCCTGTTGTCTGTTTCAGCCCCGTCGTCTTCCTCCTCGTCACTCTCCTCAGGTTCCACCGCTGCCACAACACCACCGTCTCGACCATCCTCCTGCAGGAAAGGCACCTGGCGGCGCAAAGCCAGGTTGTGAAGCATGCAGCAGGCCACGATGATGTGACACACCTTCTTAGGTGAGTACATTAGGGATCCACCGGTCATATGCAGGCAGCGAAACCTGGCCTTTAGGAGGCCAAAGGTGCGTTCGATCACCCTCCTAGTACGCCCATGGGCCTCATTGTACCGTTCCTCTGCCCTGGTCCGGGGATTCCTTACTGGGGTCAGTAGCCACGACAGGTTGGGGTACCCAGAGTCCCCCACTAGCCATACACGGTGTCTCTGTAGCTGTTCCATCACGTAAGGGATGCTGCTATTCCTGAGGATGTAGGCGTCATGCACTGACCCTGGGAATTTGGCATTTACATGCGAGATGTACTGGTCAGCCAAACACACCACCTGGATGTTCATTGAATGGTAACTTTTTCTGTTCCTGTACACCTGCTCCCTGTCTCTTGGGGGAACCAAAGCCACATGGGTCCCATCAATGGCACCAATTACGTTGGGAATATGTCCAAGGGCGTAGAAATCACCCTTCACTGTAGCCAATTCGCCCACCTCAGGGAAAATGATGTAGTTCCTCACGGATTTCATCAGGGCAGACAACACTCTGGATAACACCTTTGAAAACATGGGCTGAGACATCCCAGAAGCAATTCCCACGGTTGTCTGAAATGACCCACTTGCCAAGAAATGGAGTACTGACATGACCTGCACCAGAGGGGGAATCCCTGTGGGTTGGCGGATGGGGGACATCAGGTCGGGCTCCAGCCGGGCACACAGTTCATGGATAGTGGCACAGTTAAGACGGTAGGTCAGGATAATGTGGCGTTCTTCCATTGTCGACAGGTCCACCAGCGGTCGGTACACGGGAGGATTCATCCGTCTCCTCGCCCAACCCAGCGGACGGTGCCTAGGAAGGACAACATGGAGCACACAGTCAGGCAACCCACAGGTACGTACTCACAGCAAGCACAGTATACGATTCTCTATGCAGTGAATGGCGTGTCTGAGTGGCTATGCAAGGCCTAGGCCTGTGTGACGCAGTTGAAATTGAGCCATGTGGGCCCTGGAAATGGCGGCTGCCTGACCTGTGAAGTGTGACAATGGGATGTGAGGTCAATGCGCTGGCGTGGCACACCGCGGCGGGCGGCGGCCGAAGACCGCGGCGCGAAGCCGCATTGGTTAACATTGAAGCCTATGGGTTTCAGGAGCCAATGGCGAAGGGCGCCGGCGGTGGCGGGACGCACCGCCGCGGTACGCACCGCCGCGGATGTGACCGCCATTTTCTATCTACTTATCCACTTGCGACTTGAACTTTCACAGGAGAGGACCTATACTGCAAGTGTTGCTGTGACCTCGGTCTGGAAGGGACAATGGCTGCTGCGACTGGGGAAAGGGCCCCTGCCTTCACTGGAGAGGAGTTGGAGAAACTTGTGGATGGGGTCCTCCCCCAGTATGCGCTACTCTACGGTCCTCCAGACCAACAAGTGAGTTTAATTCTATCTGGATTTGGGGCCACTGGCTGGCTTGGGGGCCTGGCGGGGATGGGGGGCATGTTGGGCCTGGCGGGGGCCTGGCGGGGATGGGGGGCATGTTGGGCATGGCGGGGGGCCTGGCGGGGGGCCTGGCGGGGATGGGGGGCATGTTGGGCATGGCGGGGGGCCTGGCGGGGGGCCTGGCGGGGATGGGGGGCATGTTGGGCCTGGCGGGGGGCCTGGCGGGGATGGGGGGCATGTTGGGCATGGCGGGGGGCCTGGCGGGGGGCCTGGCGGGGGGCCTGGCGGGGATGGGGGGCATGTTGGGCCTGGCGGGGGGCCTGGCGGGGATGGGGGGCATGTTGGGCATGGCGGGGGCCTGGCGGGGGGCCTGGCGGGGATGGGGGGCATGTTGGGCCTGGCGGGGGGCCTGGCGGGGATGGGGGGCATGTTGGGCATGGCGGGGGGCCTGGCGGGGGGCCTGGCGGGGATGGGGGGCATGTTGGGCCTGGCGGGGGGCCTGGCGGGGATGGGGGGCATGTTGGGCATGGCGGGGGCCTGGCGGGGGGCCTGGCGGGGATGGGGGGCATGTTGGGCCTGGCGGGGGGCCTGGCGGGGATGGGGGGCGTTGGGCCACTGGAAAGGAAAATGCTGAGTAACTTGAACGTGGTATTTCTCCCTCCCTGTACGTGTCACATAGGTCCGCGCCCATGAGAAGATCGGGATTTGGCGTGCCATCGCCAAGGAAGTCCGGGCCCTGGGGGTCCACCATCGACGGGGCACCCACTGCCGCAAGAGGTGGGAGGACATCCGCCGCGGGACCAAGAAGACCGCCGAGTCTCTGCTGGGGATGGCCTCCCAACGTAGGCGGGGTGCCTGCCGTCAACTGAGCCCCCTGATGTTCCGGATCCTGGCGGTGGCCTACCCTGATTTGGATGGGCGCGTGAGGGCAGCACAGCAGACACAAGGGGGTGAGTCCAAGCATTATCTACTCTGTTGTCGCGCAGTGGAGGTGTCTGGGTGGGGGAGGAGGGCTGTGGGTCCCCCTAGGCCAGGGCGATATCTGTAGGCTGGGCACCCCCGTAAGCCCCTGTGTCCCCAGCCACCACCCTCAGTAGTGTGTCAGTACAGCCATCCCTGGGCCGTGTCATCCATGGGTGCAGTTGTCAACTCTAGACGTGTAGGACATGTTCCACGGAATGCGTAGCGGACCCCAAGTGCGCAACTTAGTGCAGGGGGCATCTGTGTCTGTCATGTCCGCTAACTGTACCGGAGATCCATGTACTCAATATCCCTTTATTTCTCTCTCCCCCCCCCTTTTTGTTTGTCTTTCTGTGCTTGTGTGCATCAGCATCATCAGGCGGAGGAGAAGTGGCATCGGGGCAGGAGGGAGCTGCATCTCACATGGCCCAGGAGGGCCATGCCACAGAGTCAGACTGGACCAGTGAGACGGAGGGCGAGGGGAGCTCCACGACGGGGACGACTGGAGCCTGCAGCGACACGGACACGTCCTCGGAAGGGGGCTCCCTTGCGGGGGTGGCACCATCCGTGCCCCCCGCCATTACAGGTACAGCCGCCACCCAGCGCACCATCTCCGCCCTCCCAGCAGCCCCTCAGCGTTCGCCCCGTGCCCGCTCTGCCAGGAAGCCGGGCATCTCCTTCGCCCCAGGCACCTCAGGCCCTGCACCTGTTACCCCCGCTGCCCTCAGTGAGGAGGTCATTGACCTCCTCCGAACGCTCATTGTTGGGCAGACTACCCTTTTGAATGCCATCCAGGGGGTGGAGAGGGAGGTTCATCGCAGCAATGCGTACCTGGAGGGCATTCATTCGGGTCAGGCTGCCCATCAGCGATCGTTCCAGGCTCTGGCCTCAGCACTGACGGCATCCATTGTCCCTGTCTCCTGCCTGCCTCTACTAACTCCCTCCTCCCAGTCTCCTGTTCCTCTGCCTGTCCCACCCACACCATCAGACCAGCCTGCACACACCTCAACACCCAAGAGAAGCTCATCCAAACATAAGCACCACAGATCACGCAGACATTCACACACGCAACATTCCGATGCAGACATGCCAACAGTCACTACCACCTCTGTGACCCCCACCTCCTCGTCTCCCTCCTCCCTCCCTGTGACGTCTACACTCACACCTCCATTCACCTCACCATCAGCCAGTGTTTCCATCACCAGCACACCCTCCACTCCAGTCCGCACACGTGCAGTCACCACCCCCACTGCCATTTACACGTCCCCTGTGTCCTCTCCCACTGTGTCTGTCACCCCCTCTTCCACACCACACAAACGCAGCCACCCACCCACCCAACAGCCATCCACCTCACGACAGCCTATCCCTCCTGCACCTGCACCCAAAGACAGCAAACGTGACTCACCTACAACCACATCCTCTCCCTCCACTCCCATTCCCACTGCACCTACCACTCTCCATTGTCCCAAGAAGCTCTTCCTCGCCACTACTAACTTCTTTCCTGACCCTGAGCCCCCCCCTCCTTCTCGTCGGGGTAAGAAGAGCACCTCAGCCACCACCAGCCCTGCAGCCCCCTTGACAAGGGTGCATGGGTATTGGAGCCCGCCAGCCCGCATGTCTGGATCTTCGCCCAGCAGCAAGGGGACAGCCAGCCCACCCCCTGGGAAGAGGAGCAGAAGGCGGAAGGGGCGCCGCAGGAGCCCGCCTTCTACATCCCCCCCGGACACCACCCAGAGACAGTCACCAGCCACAGCTCCAAAGGGAGGAAAGGGCCACAGGCCGACGACTAAGGAGGGCAAGGGCAGCAAGTTGGAGAGGTCAGGCAGCAGGCCTGCTGCCCAGGAGGAGCCCACAACCCCCATAGCCGCTGCCCCGGGAGGAACCGGCACAGCTGCCCCGGGAGAGCCCACCAGCCCCATAGCCGCTGCCCAGGGAGGACCCAGCCCAGCTGGCCAGGAGGGCCCCACCACCCACAGCCCAGGTGGGCAGTGAAGGAGCACCATCCCCGCTGTCCAGGAGGGCACCACCAGGCATTTAGCAGTTGGCCATAGACCGTCCGCCGTCTCAAGAACCGCTGAACTGGGCCCTTCAAGGCAAGAACCGCTGAACTGGGCCCCGCCGTCTCAAGAACCGCTGAACTGGGCCCTTCAAGGCAAGAACCGCTGAACTGGGCCCGCCGTCTCAAGAACCGCTGAACTGGGCCCTTCAAGGCAAGAACCGCTGAACTGGGCCCTTCAAGGCAAGAACCGCTGAACTGGGCCCCGCCGTCTCAAGAACCGCTGAACTGGGCCCTTCAAGGCAAGAACCGCTGAACTGGGCCCTTCAAGGCATGAACCGCTGAACTGGGCCCCGCCGTCTCAAGAACCGCTGAACTGGGCCCTTCAAGGCAAGAACCGCTGAACTGGGCCCTTCAAGGCAAGAACCGCTGAACTGGGCCCCGCCGTCTCAAGAACCGCTGAACTGGGCCCTTCAAGGCAAGAACCGCTGAACTGGGCCCTTCAAGGCAAGAACCGCTGAACTGGGCCCCGCCGTCTCAAGAACCGCTGAACTGGGCCCTTCAAGGCAAGAACCGCTGAACTGGGCCCCGCCGTCTCAAGAACCGCTGAACTGGGCCCTTCAAGGCAAGAACCGCTGAACTGGGCCCTTCAAGGCAAGAACCGCTGAACTGGGCCCCGCCGTCTCAAGAACCGCTGAACTGGGCCCCGCCGTCTAAAGAACCGCAGAACTGGGCCCTTCAGGGCAAGAACCGCTGGCCCTTTGGCAGACGTGCCAGGGCAGGATCTATCTCGGGCAGGGCTGCAGGATGTCCTCTGGCCAACTTGCCTCCTCCAGTGGCAGTGGGGTCTGTTATGGACTGTATGGACTGTGGCTTTGCTCTCCCCAGGATGGCCCAGTGGGCAGGCCACCCACTGTATGGACTGTATGGACTGTGGCTTTGCTCTCCCCAGGATGGCCCAGTGGGCAGGCCACCCACTGTATGGACTGTATGGACTGTGGCTTTGCTCTCCCCAGGATGGCCCAGTGGGCAGGCCACCCACTGTATGGACTGTATGGACTGTGGCTTTGCTCTCCCCAGGATGGCCCAGTGGTCATGGAGTCCCCTCGTGGATCTGGCGTCGTGTACTCAAGTGGCTGAGGTGCCTCCCCTTCCCTTCCCCCTGAGGTGCCTGTCCTATTTTCTTTCTGATGCCCCTGCAGTGTTCTCTCTGTGGAGTTCTTGTCGTGGGACTGGGCCTTGCCCCTTTGCACAGGACCCCTGTGATCCACGGACAGTGGTTGGACTACATTTAGTAGCTGTATATATTTTGTACATAGTTTATTTATTTTTTGGGATTAATGGCGTACATATTTCAATATATCTGCCCGTTTATGATCTCTTCTTTTGGTCTTTGCATTATTTCGGAGGGGGGTGGTTTGTGGGTTGTGACAGTGATCTGTGGGAATGCATTGATGTGTGTGTTGTAGTGGGTGTGGGTGGGTGGGTGTGTGCCGGTAATCTTTTCCCTCCCCTGTGTCGTAAGTGCAGTACTCACCGATGTCTTCCGCGCCGCCGGGCGTGCTCCTGGTATATGAGGAGGAATAGGAGTGCGGGGATGACCTGTAACTCTGGCTCCATACTGCCGGAATCTCGCGTGGAGTGCGTAGAGGTGAGCGTTTTCCCGTTCGTAGTCTGTTTCCGCCGTGTTCTTATCGGCGGTGCTCCCGCCCCGGAAAAGGTGGCAGATTGGTGGGTCGTAATAGGGTGGGCGGTACTTTGTCTGCCGCCGGGCTGTTGGCGGGAACCGCCGCGCTGTTTGTTTGTACCGCTGTGGCGGTCGGAGTGTTAAGTTGGCGGGCTGTGTTGGCGGTTCCCGCCAGGGTCAGAATGCCATTTTTAATACCGCCGGTCTGTTCGCGGTCCGACCGCCGCCTCTCCGCCGACCGCCAAGGTCAGAATGAGGGCCCATGTCTAAAAACTCTTATTTGTGCTAAATAAAAAAGAAGTGAAATATCTATTCTGTGAAACACTCATTTTGCAAAACCTTCACAGACCACATGATAAATGAGTTGTATTTCACAATTACACCCACATTTACTCCAGGTGAAGTACAGATCAAACATGCTCAAATATACTCAAAGCACTGAGTATGTCATGTCATTTCACATCGCATTACACACACACACGCGCACACATTAAAAAAGACTGATTTGAGGCGCGACAGCATCTTGCAACACAAGATGTAGAAGGGAGAGCCCAGAGTGTAGGCTGTATAGAGAAGCTTTTTCAAACACACACATTTACCTCACAATACTGGGAGAGAAAGTTCCAGAATCTGTAGGAATCCCCAAGTTTCCTACCACCCAATGTTCCCACTTTTGTTCCAATAAAAATGGTACTCCACTTGTGTGAGTGGCCACAGCACCTGCAACATGAAAGGAGCCAAAACGCAACATGGAAACATCATAATTTTCCACCCAAAGCCAACCTACTTTTGTGCGGTGTAAGTAGCTGTTGATTTTGAGCCTGAGCTCGGCCACCACCCAGGGAAACCTACCAAACACAGTCATTTCAGAAAACCAGCCTCCTAGGGGATACTACGTTTGTCTAGTTTTCTTCTTCCCCCTACCTTTTCTTACCCGCAATGCCCTTTAAACCTCAAACTTTAGCAAAAATCACGTAGTCAGAGGCTATGGCCCAGGAAGCCAACATTAACACAACCTAAACATGTCACTCGTAACTCACACATCCTAACTTCGCACACAAATGCCACACATTTTTACGTGTACAAATTGCGATCAAGACACTTCCCTGCCCAAACTATATGTCACAATAAAGTATTTGCAGACGAAATACATTTCTTTCCTCGTATTCTGTAGTAATGTTACATTTACACAAGTTTTGTGAGTTTTGGAATCTAAATTTCAACCAACACTTTCACAACAGCACAAACAGTAAATCTCAAGAAGAGGCGCACAAGGAACACCAAAACAAAGTTAAGTTAAAGCTCATAAGCAATTACCACACATTACCTCTTGGGGGGGGAAGGTGCTGGTTGGAGGGAAGGTTGGACGTCGGATGAAAGAATATTTGTCTGTACCACATTTAAAAGTAAACGAAATAACAAAAACAATGGCCCAGAGCAACCGAGGATACATACTATGGAGAAGGTTCCACTCAAAATTGTAATTAAAAGATATCCACATAAGAACGAAAAGTCAAACCGAAACAAAGTCACTTTTACAATCTGGAGATGGGATGTCCTTGTGCTTGTTAGAATCCTTTTCCAAGTCTGATGGAAGTTTGACCAATTTTAGTTACTCCTGCACAGGCATGTTGAGAGGAGGCGGGTTTCACACATTCAGAGAGATATGAAACATTGGGCATGGGTACGGGTGATCGAATGAGTGGAAAGTGTGGGTTTTAATGAAAGGACTGGTGGGAAAGAGATAGGAATCTGGGTGAGGACATGAAGAGTGTGTGCATAACATTCTGCACACCCGGTGGACAATTATTCAATATGTCTTACAACTTCGCCATGCTCATTTTAAAATGGATTTCTGTGAACTGAAAATTGGCGTTTGATGCGTAAATACATTAGGGTTACGTTTGCGCATGATCACAAACAGCTTTGCGAATTAGGATCTCAGTATATAAGCATTTGAGTGTAAGAGGTTTCATGCAAAATTCCACTTTTTCCCAGTCGACTGTTTGGTCGCCTATCTTAAACCCCCAAAACATTTCACGCATATCATTACTGTCGTTCTGGCCCTTTTATTTAAAAAAAACAAAAACTGGTGGTGATAATGTTTTCCCAGATCAGTGTTTACACTTTTAACTTGAGTATAATAGTCACTTATTTATCACAAGCCATGTTTTTGCTAGTCTGCCTCGAGATAATAATAAAAACATTTTTGAGTAGTTTGCAATAGACTTCATATACTGAAATAAAGCTACATTGTTGTGTTCAATACGGGCTTTGAGCTAGAAAAGGAAGTTACTCAATTTAAATTACCGTCTTCCTAATTTCTGTTTTTGCTTAATTAGTGCAGTTCAAAAAGTCTCGTGCCTGGAGAAATACTACCACGAGCCATTTTTGCTCTAATGAATTTCTGTCATCCCATACATAGCGCCTCTGAGGACGACAATCATAAGTGATCATAGAAGTAATAATGCTGGCGCATTAGTTGGTGTTTGAGTGTCATACAGTTTGATTTTCTTGCAACAATGGTTTGCATTTTGACATGGAGTTGCATGCCACAGAGCACCATTTTTTTGAATGTTTGACATTAGGAGAGATATCGGTATGAGTCGTGTTTATTCAGGCGGAACTGAAAACGTCTGTGCTATCAATGAAATGGTAGTGCTGAAGAAAAAAGAAAGTGAGGCAATTGTGGGAAGGAGGAAAATGAGATGGAGGTTAGAAGCAGAAGCAGAAGAGGGACAACATCAAGATTTTACAGATAACCCTGACAGAAGCGTTCACAAGATACTCACTGGAGTAAGTTATAATTTGATACCTACCTTTGGCTTCCCTCAGTTTCACCTTAATTATGATCGATTCCAAGTTCCTGAAATAGCAGATACCTTTTCAGTGAGGGTTGCTGTGGATGAGGAAACTAAGATAAATAGTGTTGAACCTGATCCTCTGCAGGGTCACTCCAGATATTTGCCTTCTTCTGCCTTTATTTGCTGAATTCGTTTTTGTTGGCTACTGGGACTACACCTGATGTATACATTTAATTTACTTGTAAATCCCTAGTATCTAGCACAAGAGGTACACTGGGCTGTAAATTAAATGCTATTAGTGGGCAATAGCATTCTTTGTGCCATGCTAAAGTAGCCTTTTAAAACAAGTCTCAGGCTTGCCACTGCAGCCTGTAGTGCACTTTTAAACTGACATTGTGGGCTGGCGAAGCAAACCCTGTGCCAGATCTAGACCCTCATTTTTAATACCTATCAGTCACCACTAAGGTAGGCCGCAGAGGCTCATAGAGTGGGTGCATGGTATTTAAAAATTAGGATATTTGGAATTAAGGCTTACATGTCCTGGTAGTGAAAAGTTCCTAAAGTCCTTTTTCATTTTTGCAAGCCAGCATTTAACCAGATCTCAGGAAATTGTCTCTGGAGAGAGTTAAGTTCCTGGGGGGTCCCTACAGCTCCTGAGAGAGGTAGCAACACTTATACTCTGGAACTTGTTAAAGACAAAAGTGGGAGGTGGTAGCTCCCTTTCAAAGTAAATTGCAAATAAAGAATGTTTAAAACAAGGATTTGTCTTGGCCTCCTTGCTTTTCAATTTGTTTATCTCTGATCGTACTGGGACACTATTTGAAATTAGCTTGCATCTGCCAATACTTGGGAACAAATCGCTATCTAACCTACTGTGTGCAGTTGACCTGGTGTTGCTGAGTCCTACGAAAGTGGAATTGTAAAGGCTGATAAGTGTTTATTTTGACTAGGAAAAGTCAAATAAAGACAAGGTGAACTTAACTTAATATTTTCCAGAGAAAATTGAATAAACCAGACTGATGGCAGAAGGGGAGTATTCACATCGAAAAAGTCTCAGAATATAAATACCCTTTGGGTCTGGCTAGATGAAAGAGGTTCATTTCAGAAGCAAGATGAGTGTACTAAAACAAGACCCACGCCCTCCAGCCCACCCTCTCCCCCCCCCTCACCAAAAAAGGTGTGTTGCCCCAGCATGGATAACAAATTTTAGGTCATGCTAAAAAAAGTTCTACCGTTACTTTCATACAGAAGTGAAACCATGCTGGGAAATTATGCTAAATTGGTAGATGCATTGATGATATCAACCTATAAGTGTGTCCTCCAACCACCAAAATTTGCCTCACCAGCCCAGGTCCACATGGATTTTGGTCGCCTCCTCAACTTGTGGCTAGGAAAAGTGCATTCATCAAGCTGTGTCACAAGATCGGACAGTGCCCCTTAATAGAATTAAAGGTGTGATATGGGATGAGCTAAAGGCTGCTGGAGGCAAAGTTGTTCATGCCTGATATCTGGTTACATGCCTGGATGATTTACATGTCCAGCAAGTATGGAGTCTGAGGAGTATTCACAACGAGTTTAAAAAGTGCTGAATGTCAGTGCCTGAATTCTGTGTAGGCTCTCTGACAAAGAAGTATTGTCCCAGCGGGCCTATGGCTGGATGGTTTTATCATCATATAATATTTCACTAAATCAAGTCTATCTGGGAGCGAATTACTCAAGACATATAAAAAGCAGATTACTGCCATTCTGACTTGGGTCTCTGCCAACACCGGACCACATGCTGTAGTTGCAAGCCTGACCGCCTGAGGCAAAATGTAGATTTTGTATCGAGGAAGCAAATACATCTTACAGGTAATATGCCTGTGTCCCGCATTACTTGAACCCTGTTTGCCAGTAGTGTAACCTCTTAAATGTGCAGGTTTGTAGACAGGCTGTTATAGCAGCCCTGAATCCACAAAACATTACATTGAATGTTAAATTCATGTCTATATTTTCACACATCCTGGGCCAACTTGAGAATAAAGGTTGAAAGCGGTGCAGTCCCTGTACCCAACAATGCTGCTCTAAGATGTTCTTTTGAAATGTCACTGCCCTTAGTTTGTGATTTTATATGTTTATACATAGATCTTGTCAACTTTATTCTATGACTAATTTTATAATTTCCAGCAGTTTGATATATTGGCACTATTGTTCCTTTGCACAGGCACACAGATTTATAGATAAATTGGGTTTAGTAGCGCTTTTTATCAGGATTACTCCCATATTCTGTGACTTAAACTGTTTATATTGTGCTCATAAATTACAGTTCCCTTGTTACATTTTCACTTTTTATTTTTTGTATAGGCACAGTGACACTTTACTCCATCATGGCCAGTTCCAAGCCAAGCAGAAAAAGGAGGAGGGTTATGCATGAGGAAAGCTACCCCACCATGTAAAACATTCTAGCTACAGAAATGTTAACCTTAACACCAAAAGACATCCCAGCCTTGGGGAGAGAGGAATCTCCTTCACAGAGATGTATGATGCCTTGTGATAAATCCCAGATATTCCTAGAAGCAATAAGGCTGATCCACTTGCTTTCCACCAAAACTATCTGCATTGGAACAAGGAACATGAAGACCATGTATGAGAAAGGAAAAGAGGAACACCAAGAAACACATAAACCACAGCCTCAAAGCTGGTTGAAAAGAGATGGGCTACACCTAGAGTCAGATTGAAAACAAAGCCAAAGACAGAGACGGCTGGAGAGTGAGGGTTGATGACCTATATCCCAAAAGGGGCAGTAGGCATGAGTAAGGAAATAGTGGCACTTTTCTACACTAAACTGCTTGAATAGGTTTGAGTTCAAGAGTATTGTATTGTGAATCTATGTGGATTTTAACTCATGTGTTTCCTTGCACTGTGCATTTGTCTATACGTTTGTCTGATTCTAACGGTTTTTATATTAATCATGCAATGAAATATTAAATTGATAAACTGACACATAAATTGATAAATTGACACTATTATAAGGTTAGGTTTCCCATAGACTAACACATGGGTTTCCATGGTATACCTAATAAGTGATAACTTCAGATTGGTGACATATAGAGAAACTTATACACTCACGTGAATTGTAAATTAGAATCTTCTTTCATGTTAAAGTTTGATTTTAAGTTACTATTCTGAAAATGATACCATTAGAAAGTGAAATGCAAAAACAACAAGGTGATGGATGAAAAGCTTAAATTAATCTCAACCACTGACAGTTATTTGAGCTGCATCCCAATCCATTGTTATTTGCTGACTTTGAGCCTTCAGTTTGGACCCAGACATATACAAATCAGCCTTGCCACTGCTCCTTATGGGAATAGTCCAACCTAAACTGCCAAGTCTTCTTTGAACAAGAACAAGAACGCATGAAACCTAGAACTGCCAAGGCAGGCCTTCCCTGAACCAGAAGACAAGCAACCTAGAACTTTTTTCACTCCAGTTAAAGCTCTTCAGCTAAGTATAACTTGGCTCCAATGGCACAGTAAGCCTGGCACCCACGTCTGGTCATACCCAGCACACTTAGGGCATCAAATGCAAAAACAACAAGTTGATGGATGGAATGCTTGAATTAACCTCTGCCATTGGCAATCACGTGGGCTGCATCTCAAACCATTATTTGTTGTATCACATGCCACCTCAGTTTGGACCCAGCTATATGCAAATCAGTATTGCCCCTGCTCATTATTGGAACAGACTACCCTAAACTGCCAAGTCCTCCCTGAACAGGAACACAAGAAACCTAGGACAGACTTTGCACTAGTTAAGGCTCTTCAGCCAGCTATTGCTTGGTTTTAGTGGTACAGTAAACTTTGGACCCATGTCTGGGCATATGGGGCATGCTTAGGGCATCAATTGCAAAAACAATAAGAGATAGAGGGAATATTTGAATTAATCTCATCCACTGACAATCACTCAGTACACATCCCAATACACAATCTTTTGCCCACCAAGCCACATCAGTTTGGGCCCAGCCACATGTGATTCCGTCTTGACACTGCTCTTTCTATGAACAATCCAGCCTGAACTGCCAAGCCATGTCCTCCCTGAACTGAAAAACAAGCAACCTAGAACCAGTTTTGCCCTAGTTAGGGATCTTCAGCCAGGTATAGCTTGGTTCCAGTGGCACAATAAGCCCGGGACCCACATCTGGTACACACTTAGTGCATATAAACATAGTGTCTCGAATTGAAATGAGTAAGTAAACAATTGCAAGTACATGTGACTTCCCCAAACACAAGGATTGATTTATCATTACTCTTTGTTAAAGAATGAACAGGTGTTGCAGAAGTAAGTGACTCCTTAAAGAACCAAAAATAAGTTATGGCATTAGTTTTGATTAGCATTAGAATAATACAACCTAACAAAGAGGAAACAGTGCATCCTTTTCTGTTGATATTCCGGAGAATTATATCAGAATACAGTAGTGTTTTCTCATGTAATGTGGATACACAATATCAGAATTGTGAAATAGTATTTATTTATAAACGGCATTCCAAAATCATAAATCAGGTTTATTTGAAACCTTGGTGAAATCTAGTGAGTAGGCATTACATTGTTTAGGAGTGTTCATATTACTATTTTGTTTATATTAATTGTTGAAGAGAGAATATTTATATAGCAATGGCACTCATGTAAAGTTCATGACACAACCTAAAATCAAACAAAAATTCTTCCTAACGCACGGTGCACCCAGAAGGACGATCCTCCCCATGCCTCCACACTTCTCAAAGAGAATTTCAATGTGCAAAATTCCAGAGGCATTTGAGTGAATCAATGTTAGTGTCATTATCAATAATAGTACATCCAATCTTCCTCTTGTCACCAGAATGTCCCAAAGAATAACAGTCAACAGCCAGCAGTCTGGATCAGATCCTTTTGTTCTTTATTTAAAGATGAGGCAAACAAAGGCAATCATGAATCAACAGCCGCAATCATAAATCTACAGCCAACACGTGTTTCGTCTTGCGGAAATTGTCAAGATTAGAATACGTGCCACAATTGTATTAGAGGCATTGTGTTTCACTTTGAGCATTATAATTGTAAATTGTTTTCTAAAGGTATGCACTTTGAATTTTATTCTGGACTTGGATAGATATTATTCACTTTGGTCTTTGAATACTGGAGGTGGTCTGATCAATTTCTTTGATAGCGTTTCTTAATGCCATGCTTTAAGGCATTAGGCAGTGAAAGCTGCCGTTTTAGGCCTCTTGTGAACTTGCCTGTCTCATGTGCAGTGCATATGGGACAGGCTGGTGCACAAGAGGCATGAACTGGCAGCTTTCTTTCGCTGCCTATGGCCCTGGCCTAAATTCAGGCCATGGCCGTAGGCAGCAAAAGCTGCCAGGCCTGTTGTGCACAGGCTGTGCACAAGTGGCCTGAATTCAGGTCAGGGCTGTAGGCAGTGAAAGCTGCCATTTAAGCTCTTCTTTCTGCACCAGTAAGCACAAACTACAGAAAAGAAGGGCTTACCTGGGTCTTCCAGAGAGTCCTTCTCTCCTCGTCATCGGCTCCGAGGCCACTGCGGCCTGGCACACTGCCTCCCTCTGGCCACTGCCCCCTGCTCCTGGGCTCAGGTGTGCACTGCAGCCCTGTTATGGGCTACACAGCACAAGTGCAGATCGTCTGAGTATGTATCTGGGCTGCAGTTGGCACCGGGTCAGCTCCATTCTGCTGGCGGGGCTAGCTGAGTATTTGGACAAACTCTGAACACCAAGCGGAGCACGGAGTTCCAAAAACTCTGTGAGCTCTGCCAGCGGAGCGGAGCTCCACACACCGCTAAACAGGATCCCCCAGTGCACTGGCTGCAGGCTCACACTATGGTAATGATGCCCTAATAGGGGCAGGGCTGCTATCACTGACCTTTATTTCCTGCAGAGAAGGAAAACGTGAACATGTCTGTTGGACTTTTGCTTATGCAGGGTCATCCCCAGACTTTTTTGCCTCCTGCCTCCTATATTTTTCTGACATGTTGCTGTTGGCTTTTCAACTCTGAGCACTTTACCACTGCTAACCAGTGCTAAAGTGCATATGCTCTCCTGTTTAAATTGTATGTAAGTGGTTTATCCATGATTGGCATATTTGATTTACTAGTAAGTCCCTAGTAAGGTGCACTAGAGGTGCCAGGGCCTGTAAATCAAATGCTACTAGTGGGCCTGCAGCACTGGTTGTGCCACCCACATAAGTAGCTCTGTAATCATGTCTCAGACCTGCCACTGCAGTGTCTGTATGTGTATTTTTACACTGTAAATTCGACTTGGCAAGTGTACCCACTTGCCAGGCCTAAACCTTCCCTTTCCTTACATGTAAGGCACCCCTAAGGTATGCCCTAGGTAGCCCCAAGGGCAGGGTGCAGTGTATGGATAAGGTAGGACATATAGTAATGTGGTTTATATGTCCTGACAGTGAAATACTGCCAATTTCGTTTTCACTGTTGCAAGGTCTGTCTCTCTCTCATAGGATAACATGGGGGCTACCTTTAAATATGATTAAAGTGTAGATTCCCCTAGAGAATAGATGGACAGGTGGAGTTTGGGATCCCTGAACTCACAATTTAAAAATAAATCTTTTAGTAAAGTTGATTTTGAGATTGTGCGTTTGAAAATGCCACTTTTAGAAAGTGAGCATTTTCTTGCTTAAACCATTCTGTGACTCTGCCTTGTTTGTGGATTCCCTGTCTGGGTCAGTTTGACAGTTGGGTTGTTTTTCACCTCACACCAGACAGTGACACAAAGGGAGCTGGGGTGTAATCTGCATTTCCTGATTAGCCATCTCTGCTAGGAGGGAGGGGTGGAGTGGTCACTCTCATCTGAAAGGACTGTGCCTGCCTCTGACAATGCTGTCTCCAACCCCCTGGTGTGTGTCTGAGGCCTTGCCTGGGCAAGGCAGGATTTCACAAGAAGGTGTGAGTCCCCTTTGAAGAAAGGTGACTTCAAAGACTAAAATGGGTATAAGAAGGGCACCCAAACTTACAAACTTTAGAAACACTTCTGGAATCAAGGGGAACCTCTGCCTGGAGAAGAGCTGATCGCTGAGGAACAAGTGCTGCCCTGCCTGTGACTGTGCTTTGTGGAGCTTTCCTGCAGTGCTGCTTCTGCCAGAGTAAGAGGGCAAAGACTGGACTTTGTGTGCCTTCCATCTTGAAGAAGAAATCTCCAAGGGCTTGATGTAGAGCTTGCCTCCTGTTATTGAAGTCTCAGGGATAGCAAAGACTTCTTCCTGCCAGCACCTGGAGTCTCTGGAGAGACCCCTACTCTGCTCTGTGGTGCCCTTCCAGTTCCTGGGACCCTGAAAGGAGAGGCTGGCAGCCTAAGGACAAAAATACACGCACCGAGCGCCGTGCGGAGAAAAGATCGACGCGAATCCGATCGCGGCTGAGAAAACGACGCGACGCCGGCTCCGCAGCTGAGAAACGACGCCGCAGGAAACGCGACCGAAGAATCGACGCCCGGAGCAGGAGAAACGACGCGCAGCCTCGCTGACGAAGGCTGAGAGATCGCAACCTGCGCCGCGGGACTTTCGGACCGTCGCAGGGCTGGCTTTTTCGACGCGCATCGCCGTGCCGAGCTGTTTTCGACGCATATAACCGTGCAGGGTTATTTTCGACGCACACCGCCCGTGCGGGGTTATTTTTGACGCAAACCAGGTACATTTACACGCTAGCAGCGCTAGTGTGTTGTTACAACTACCTAAAGACTCTTTTTATTTTAAACCTTTTAAAAATCATAACTTGACTTGTGTATGTTGGATTTTTGTCGTTTTGGTCTTGTTTTGTCTAGATAAATATTTCCTATTTTTCTAAACTAGTGTTGTGTCATTTTGTAGTGTTTTCATTAAGTTACTGTGTGTGTTGGTACAAATACTTTACACCTAGCACTCTGAGGTTAAGCCTACTGCTCTGCCAAGCTACCAAGGGGGTAAGCAGGGGTTAGCTGAGGGTGATTCTCTTTTATCCTAACTAGAGTGAGGGTCCTTGCTTGAACAGGGGGTAACCTGACTGTCAACCAAAGACCCCATTTCTAACATTGGTGACCAGCGGTCGGGATTTGGACTTGTATTTGTACTTGACATACAGTGATTGAGTGTACACTACTGTTTTGATCTCAGACCACTACGTGACCACATACTACTTGTTTGGTGATCTTTTGATTTTTCTCTTAAGGACTCTTTTTATTCTACTTCCATGATTTTGCTGATCCCTTGACTGATTCTTTTTACTTCATTGGGAACTTATTTTCTGCCTTTGGAACTTTGCACTTGTGACCATCATGTCTCAATCTGGAGATGCAACAGCTGGAGCTGTGTTTGAAATGGAGAAACTGAAGGAGTACTCAGTTGCTCAATTGAAACAGTTCCTTAAAGATCTTGACTGTCCCACTGAGAGCTCCACCAGGGAGGGGGAGCTGCAACAGGCACAGAGGGCCGGGGTGACAATCAAGAAGGCTGGAGGGCACACAGAGGAGGAGAATGTGGGTGGGGAAGTGCAGAGGATACACAGTGGTGTAGTGGAGGTACCTGTTACGCCTGGGGGGAGGGTCCCCAGGAGGGGTAGCAGGGTGTCACCCAAGGGTCTGACTCCTGAAGAGTTACAGGACAGACAGGCAGAAAGGGTTCGCCGGTTGGAGGCAGAAAAGTTGAGGATACAAAGGGAGTATGACAGGTGGGAAAAGTTGGAAGAAAGGAGGAGGAAGTTAGAGATTAAAAAAATGATTTATGCTTACGAGCTTAAATTGAAAGAGCTGGAAGTTATGAGGGCTGAGTCCAGCTGGAATGGTGGCAGCAACAATTGTATATCCAGTGATGCTGCAGAAGTGCACATGCCCAGAGAGGTGGTGCCCTACTTGAAGGAGGGAGTTAACACACGCCAGGAGGTTCAGGGGTATGAGGTAGCTCCAGTGATGCACAGGGTCCCTGAGGTGGATTGGGGAACTGGCATGGGGAGTCATATTCCTACTGGTGGGAGGGACACTCTACTGACTCTAGGTGAGAGTGACAGGGAGAGGGGTTCCCCCCAGGTAGAAGTCCTGGTTATGGAGTGTGAAAACATCCCAGAAGAGTGTGGGTTGAGTGTCAGGGACAGTCAGGTACTGTCTCACCAGTCTCAGGAGGGTGATGTGGGGTGCTTTTTCAAAGCAGAGTCACTGGATGGTTGGGTGAAGGGTACTTTGGTTAATTCATGTGAGGGGCTGAGTGATGTAATTGCTGGAGAGCATATGTCTAGTCCTTATTTTCCAGAGCTATGCCAACACCAGGTGGAGTGTGAGTTCTCTGACCCCAGGGAGCTTACAATGGAGGCAGACTTCTGGGTGAGTACCAGAGAGTCTGAAGAGGCATTTGGGGGTGCTCCTGAGAGGAGTGGTCTAGGTAGTTCCCAACCAGGTGAGGTAGGGAAGGATTGTAGTGTCCCAGGTAGGTCCCAGTGTAGTGGGATGGTTGAGGGACCCCATGTCCAGTCTCAGAGGAGAGGGAATGGGGATGGGTTGAGGCCCAAGGTGCCCGAGATCCGGTCCCAGGTCCTGGAGGGTTCCCTGCGGGAACACCAGGAGGGGAGCCTAGCCTGTACCATAGGGCCATCTGTTGAGGGAGACCCCACAGTGTCAGGAGAACTTGGGGGGGCCGCTGTAGCCAGCGTCCCACCAGTTCTGGTGTCTGGCAGTACCACTCCTAGTGAGGGGGTGCAGAAGTCCAGACAGAGGGTTGAGAGGGGGTTGCGGACCCCAGTGGAGAACCTGGAGGGTCAGGGGTCAGCTCTGAGAGCAGAACCCCCCATGAATGACCTTGGTGAGAACATTTCTGGGTTGGGGGGAATCCAGACTCTGTCAGATGGGCAGAGGTCAGGAGACCTGCGCCAGCCAGACTCTTGTGTGGCCCTTCGGGACAGTGTGTCCCTTGAGGGGGGTAAGTGTGCCCCCCTGGAAGTCCTGGTGTGCCAGGCAATGGTTCAACCGCAGGGTGGTGACTCTGGGTTGAATGATCAGGTTCAGGGGGTAAACTCTGACCTGATGGGGGGTAAGTGTGCTCCCAAGGAAGTCCTGGTGTGCCAGGCAGTGGTTCAACCGCAGGGTGGTGACCCTGGGTTGGATGACCAGGTTCAGAGGGTAAACTCTGACCTGGTAGGGGGTAGGTATGCCCCCCAAGAAGTCCTGGATTGCCAGGCAGTGATCCAGTCTGTGGGTACAGGCCCTGGATTGGGAGGCCAGGTTAAGGGTGTCCCCCCTGACCTGGAGGAAGGGGCTACTGCTAACAGTGCCCCTACCATGTTGTCTTCTGGGGGGGCCGCTCCTAGTTGGGTGGTTCAGGACCCCAGAAGAGAGGGCAGGGGGAGGGAAGCCTCACCCCTGGCCCTGGTCCAACCTGAAGGTACAGACCCCAGGTTGGAGGATCAGTTGCAGGTTAACATCCCTGCACTGATGGAAGAATTGTGCAGGACTGCTTCTACAAGCACCCTGACAGTTTTTGACTCTGGGGGTACCGCTTCTGCAGGGAGGGTACAGAGCCCCAGAGGGGAGGACCAGGGTCAGGTTGTCATCCCTGACCTGGTGGAAGAGAGAGTGGTCAAAGGGTGCCAGGCACCTGGGGCTACCACCCCCCACTCTCCACAGTCACAGTGGTTAGAGAGGCCTGAGGTCGGGCTCTCATCCCTGACAGTTGTCTGGGGTCACTGTGGCTTGCTGTCCTGGTGGACAGAGTTGCCCCTGGGGGGGGGAGGACGAGAGTCACACCCCGGGGGTGGAGTGGGCAACACCACTGTGTTGGCCCTGGTGGTACTATCTGCCCATTGCAAAACATCTGTGAGCAAAGTAAAGTTAGGTGTTGCACAGATGGTGTCTGTAGATGTGGAGAAGGGTTCCCCATGGGTTAGCTTAGTGGGCCCTGAGAGTATGGACAGAGGGATCCAACTGGAGTCAGGAAGGCGTAGAACTGGAACATGCCCCTGCTGTTGTGGGCCTGGGTCCTTGTTCTATCGCCCCAATCAGGGAAGTACATCAAGGTATTGATTGTTCTCCCCTGGCTTTAGGCTGGTAGGGGGTCGTGTTGGACTTTTGCTTATGCAGGGTCATCCCCAGACTTTTTTGCCTCCTGCCTCCTATATTTTTCTGACATGTTGCTGTTGGCTTTTCAACTCTGAGCACTTTACCACTGCTAACCAGTGCTAAAGTGCATATGCTCTCCTGTTTAAATTGTATGTAAGTGGTTTATCCATGATTGGCATATTTGATTTACTAGTAAGTCCCTAGTAAGGTGCACTAGAGGTGCCAGGGCCTGTAAATCAAATGCTACTAGTGGGCCTGCAGCACTGGTTGTGCCACCCACATAAGTAGCTCTGTAATCATGTCTCAGACCTGCCACTGCAGTGTCTGTATGTGTATTTTTACACTGTAAATTCGACTTGGCAAGTGTACCCACTTGCCAGGCCTAAACCTTCCCTTTCCTTACATGTAAGGCACCTCTAAGGTATGCCCTAGGTAGCCCCAAGGGCAGGGTGCAGTGTATGGATAAGGTAGGACATATAGTAATGTGGTTTATATGTCCTGACAGTGAAATACTGCCAATTTCGTTTTCACTGTTGCAAGGTCTGTCTCTCTCTCATAGGATAACATGGGGGCTACCTTTAAATATGATTAAAGTGTAGATTCCCCTAGAGAATAGATGGACAGGTGGAGTTTGGGATCCCTGAACTCACAATTTAAAAATAAATCTTTTAGTAAAGTTGATTTTGAGATTGTGCGTTTGAAAATGCCACTTTTAGAAAGTGAGCATTTTCTTGCTTAAACCATTCTGTGACTCTGCCTTGTTTGTGGATTCCCTGTCTGGGTCAGTTTGACAGTTGGGTTGTTTTTCACCTCACACCAGACAGTGACACAAAGGGAGCTGGGGTGTAATCTGCATTTCCTGATTAGCCATCTCTGCTAGGAGGGAGGGGTGGAGTGGTCACTCTCATCTGAAAGGACTGTGCCTGCCTCTGACAATGCTGTCTCCAACCCCCTGGTGTGTGTCTGAGGCCTTGCCTGGGCAAGGCAGGATTTCACAAGAAGGTGTGAGTCCCCTTTGAAGAAAGGTGACTTCAAAGACTAAAATGGGTATAAGAAGGGCACCCAAACTTACAAACTTTAGAAACACTTCTGGAATCAAGGGGAACCTCTGCCTGGAGAAGAGCTGATCGCTGAGGAACAAGTGCTGCCCTGCCTGTGACTGTGCTTTGTGGAGCTTTCCTGCAGTGCTGCTTCTGCCAGAGTAAGAGGGCAAAGACTGGACTTTGTGTGCCTTCCATCTTGAAGAAGAAATCTCCAAGGGCTTGATGTAGAGCTTGCCTCCTGTTATTGAAGTCTCAGGGATAGCAAAGACTTCTTCCTGCCAGCACCTGGAGTCTCTGGAGAGACCCCTACTCTGCTCTGTGGTGCCCTTCCAGTTCCTGGGACCCTGAAAGGAGAGGCTGGCAGCCTAAGGACAAAAATACACGCACCGAGCGCCGTGCGGAGAAAAGATCGACGCGAATCCGATCGCGGCTGAGAAAACGACGCGACGCCGGCTCCGCAGCTGAGAAACGACGCCGCAGGAAACGCGACCGAAGAATCGACGCCCGGAGCAGGAGAAACGACGCGCAGCCTCGCTGACGAAGGCTGAGAGATCGCAACCTGCGCCGCGGGACTTTCGGACCGTCGCAGGGCTGGCTTTTTCGACGCGCATCGCCGTGCCGAGCTGTTTTCGACGCATATAACCGTGCAGGGTTATTTTCGACGCACACCGCCCGTGCGGGGTTATTTTTGACGCAAACCAGGTACATTTACACGCTAGCAGCGCTAGTGTGTTGTTACAACTACCTAAAGACTCTTTTTATTTTAAACCTTTTAAAAATCATAACTTGACTTGTGTATGTTGGATTTTTGTCGTTTTGGTCTTGTTTTGTCTAGATAAATATTTCCTATTTTTCTAAACTAGTGTTGTGTCATTTTGTAGTGTTTTCATTAAGTTACTGTGTGTGTTGGTACAAATACTTTACACCTAGCACTCTGAGGTTAAGCCTACTGCTCTGCCAAGCTACCAAGGGGGTAAGCAGGGGTTAGCTGAGGGTGATTCTCTTTTATCCTAACTAGAGTGAGGGTCCTTGCTTGAACAGGGGGTAACCTGACTGTCAACCAAAGACCCCATTTCTAACAATGTCCATTAGGTGCAGGAAAAAAAACTTCCCTGGAAACACAGGCGTTTTTTGCTTTTTAGCAACAAAACTCATTTTGGGGGTGCTGCTGAAAACAAAAATTAATGCCAAACCGGCCAAATTAAAAAAAAATTCTACTTAGTTTTCATCAGTGATAAAAAGGCATACACCATACCAACGAAATACATAGCAACACTAAAATTCTGGCTAAAGAGGTTCCAAACACCTATCTTTTTAAAGCAAAGCGCTCTGCCCTACTGCGGATTCTCCACAGTCGTGGAGTTACTATTAAAACATAGTTTGTGAATACTGAAAAAGAGTAACTTGTCGCTCCTTTTTCCCACTCGCTACCTCCAGTCCTACCCAGATTTACAACTAAAATATATACTTGTATGCAGAAACTTTGCATTTGAGGCAGAGAACTCCACATACATAAGCATAGGTAATGAAGATGTGTAAGACTCCACACGTGGTTTGTGAATTGCAATTTGTAGTATGTGTTGTAGTACTTCAAAACGCACTACAAAGTGCAGTTTGGGCATCAGGCCTTTTCACTCTAAAAGCTCAAATCCTTATTGATATCACTCAGAAATGTATAAAATGTTGGTGGAAGGTCCATGTGGACCTGCAGCATTTCCATTGTTACGTCAGAGAGAAAATTGATATTTAATGCCCAGAGATCATCATATTCATTATTTTTCTTTCGCTCAGGAGTAAAGCAAGAACAGTAACTCAGAAATTATGTTTTTCTGATTTATCTTAGAGATCCTTTACATTATTTGTAAGTATTATTTAGTACCCCCCTGTAATTACTCAAATATCTCTATTAAATTATTTTTAGTATCACATAACTGATTCCATTCAATAGCAACACTCATTATTTTCTTCTGTAAAAATCACCTTGATAGGCACTACATACTATACCATCTTCACTAGACCCCTTTTTCATCTTTGGGTTTCACAAGAAAAAGACAGGTCATTAAAAGAACAGATGCACGTTGTTTATTACAGTTTAAATGTCTAACTCAGAAATTTTAACTAGTCCGTCTGGCTTTGGTAATCACTTTTCATGCTGTATTAACAGATGGCACAACTTCACAAGGACGTGACGTTTTACACAGAACACCTATTATGTTGTTTACTTGTGCAGAAATGCTGAAGAATTCAAAATAAAAGGAAACTAAGGGCCTCATTTACAAGACATGATGCAGGGATGCGTCAAAAATGTTAATGCTGCAAAATGACAGATCCTAACGCCATGATTGTGCCGAATTTACAAAACAGTGCACCATGGTGATAGGATCTGGGCTGCGTAACAAAAATGGTGCCTTAATTTGTGCCATATCATAAAAAGACGCTAGTCCTGCAAAAGTGAAACTAGCCTGATTTGTGGCGCGTATTGTGATGCAAGCCATCCTAGTGTCAAGTTTGCACCTAAAAACTTAAACAAACTGTCAGAAAACACTGCATTTAAATAAATCAAACAAACAGGAGATACTGCAGAAGCAGAGATGGAGAATCCAGGAGACAAGGACCCCAGGACAACACCAACAACCCCAGTTCCAGCCAGGATGTCCAGACAGACTCCCAGGAGAAGGGGAAGAGAAAGAGCAAGCGCTGGTTTGGTGAGGAGAACAACATCCTGATCACCAGCTCTTCATCACCTCCAAATTGCCATTAGGGAAGAAAGAGGCTGTATGGCAGTCCATTGTGGACAAAGTCAACACTGTGGCAGAGGTGAAGAGGGCAGTCATCAACTGTAAAACGCACTGGCAAGATAACAAGCGCAGAACAAAGGAGAAATTGGCCAGCAACTGCAATGCAACACTGCAGATCAGAAGTGGAATTCCAGCACCTAATGAGCAGCTGGACGAATTGGAGAAGATGGTGGCAGCCATCATCCCTGAGGAGTTGGTGGCAGGAGTCCCAGGACAGGACATTGCAGCACATGATGAACTACAAGAACCACAGGGTAAGTTGCAGCGGGGCAATGTGTTAACTGGGCAGTATCATACGGTGGAGGTAGCTATGTCCAGTGCTAAAACACACATTCTGCAGGCTAAAGGGTAGTATGCTGGTACAATACTGGTTAAATAGCAAAGAGATGCAATGCGCACTGACCACCCACAGTTTGAACAGGCCAGTCCTGAACCATCACCTCACTTCTTTCATTGTGTGAAGTGCAGCATCAGTCCACATATGGTGCACATTGTGCCTCATGTACGAGGAAATGATGCAGTGCAGTGCAGCAAGCCAGCTAGCTGTGCCAAGCGGTGCCATTTAGAAAGTACAGGGATGCATCGTATTTACTGAAATTCCATGCATTCCTGTACTTTCCTCAACAATGGTGCACAAACTGCTGCCTAGCTTTAATGCAGGCACCCTTGAACTTTGTATCTACTTGGTCTCACTTGGGCATATGCACACTAATCTAGAGTGTAAATCTGCTGAATGGAATGGCTGTGTCACAGGACAAACAACTCATTTGAGAGGGTGCCAGGTGTGGACGATGGGAGATATCACACATAAGGCCTCATTTACGAGGTCCGTTACGCCGAGCGGCACAACAAGTGCCTTGCTGTGCTGCCCTGCACCACCCGGAAAGACACAAGAAACAACGCATTTCTGTCCTCTACACTTGCCCTGGCAGACAAATTGCTGCCTAGCACCAATGCAGGCACCCTTGCACCATGGTGCAAGGATTCTGAGTTACGGGGATGATTGCTTTTGTGCAGGAAGGGACACATTAATGCACACCTTCCTGCACAAAAACAATCACAGGTGTTTTCCTCTTTGTGATGGTGCTGAAAAGTTCAGCACACATAGAAAGAGGAAAAAACTGGAAGAAGTAAAGTATATTTCTCCTTGTTGTGTCATTTTGTACACCACCGTTGAGGTGGCGCAGGAATCAGATGCATTCCCAGACCAGTAAATGCATCAGATTCCTTCAGGTTCCTTTGAGTTCCATGGGTGTTTTTGAGGGTACAACTACAGCAACACCCATGGAATGCCCTTTTCACGCAGTGTTATGAGGGAAAGGGTTCCATATTTACAAGGCCATGAAAATACACCTAAGATGGATTTGCCTGGCCTTGTAGATATGGGTTGGCACATTGTGCCACCAGAGCGTAAAAGAATTATGCTACAGTGGCGCAGTATGCCGTAAGGGCCTCGTAAATCAGGTCCCAAGTATTTATGGATTCCGCACTACTCTCTAGCCAGTCAACCAAAACCCAAACGACCTCTTTTGTCAAGTAAGTGATTGTAAACTCACCACCAGATTGTTGACCTTTTCCTGCTTCTATGTTAATTGAGACACTTTTCATGACATAAATGTACAGATGTTGTCATGGAAGAGAAACCTAGCTTGTTTTCTTCCATGAATTGTTTTATCCTGAAAAAGCATTAATACAAAGAAAACGAGAATTACACGTGCATCTTACGTATATTAAGGTGCACAGTAAATTGTTGCAGTCACCCATCATTGTAACTGCCTTTTGATGAGTGCTATGAAATAATTTTCTTATTCACAGAATGTAAATTGTAAATAATATGAATAGTGTTTTTTTATTTTATTTATTTTTTACAAACCTTTGTATTGGAAGATATCACATCAAGTCAATTCAATTCCTTACATCATTTCATCATTATCAATTACACCTAAAAATTAATCTCAAATGTGATTGGTCTATTGTAGCTATAACATTGTTTTCCAAGTTTTCCAAACTATTGACCTTGCTTGCAGCAAAATTATGTATAACTTTTCCCTATGGCTTGAGCGTAGGCCTGCACCTGGCCAGTAGCCCAGTAAAATTAATTTCATACCATTCGGAAATTCAACATCTAGTGTAGCCTGACAATATTGCTGTATGGGTTCCCAATATTCCATTCACAAGGGCCATCCTCTTCTCATATGGATCTAGTTGCTCTCCACTTCTACTAAACATCTAAAGCATTTTGCTGGTATTTGCGAGTTAATTTTTTTTTAAAAGTGGGTGTTCTATATACCAACTATGTAGTGTAGAATTGAATTCAGCGCAAAATGTGCTCCTATATGTGTAGAAACATTATATTGCCCTAACATTTTCCTTGAAACATCTATAATATCAAACTTTTCCAGAGAATGCCATTTCTGAATTATGTTAGTTGTGACATCTACCTATTTCGATTCCGCCAGTCTAACTTTGCAATAAGTTATGAGCCTACCTGTGGTTGTCTCTACTAGCTAGGCAGCGAATGTTTCTATTTGTCTGCTGAGGGGCTGTGCCCTTTTAATTTCTCAGTGTTATGGATGGTAATTGCAAAAAGCAATCATCATCCATTTTCTATTATAATAAATGCATGCTATCAGATCTGCCTTCGCTGAAAAAGACATCAGGCAGCCAGGCTGATTTCCTTAGGTACATGCGCTAGGCATGCTGCCAGCCCAAGTCTCCAATACTTTGGGAGCCCCGGGGCACCCCCAGTAAGAACATGATAAAGCGTCACATTTTGAAGCAGCCTCAAGCATGTACAGTATCTGCCCCGTACTCGCAGGGCTGCCTGTTGGTTATTTAGAGCTGCCTCTTCAGAAGCCCTTCCTTTCCCAAGTTTCACAAGAAGACGAGTTTGGAAAGGGAGGAGTTACAGCCTTTGCAAGAGGCCTTGCAGGCATTGAGAAACCGGTGAAGCCAGGGCAAGTTATGCTGGCGTGCCTGCGGAGGTCCGCTTCCCGCCATGGGTTCAGAAACCACAGGTGCGCGGATGAGACACCATCACAAAGCTCACCCTTTGAGTTTGACTGGATCTCTAGGCTTGCCGAAGAGTGTAATAGTCAGAAATCATTCTATCCCAAATGAATAACATAAAACCATAAACACATTTTAGACACCATGAATAATTGAACTCTAGATTAAATTCCAAACCGAATAAAGTTTCAAAGCTGTATTACAATCCCAATATCAATGTCACATAAATGGTGTGTAAAACCAAGTTATAAACATACACAAAAACCAATAGCTGACTGAAATATCTGAAAAGATTCAAGCTGTTAAACATCAATACTGTTAAACACTCCTAAATAATAATATAGATTAAGAATAATACAATATGCAATATGCACCCGAATATTAACATTTAATAACATCAGTTAATCATCAAAACACAGTTTTCACAAATAATTTCAGAACTGGGGCTTTCCTAACACTCATCAGAATTGGGATGTGCATGGGTGGGAATGGACTGACTCATGCAGGTAAAAGAGAACATAAAAGAAGACAAAAATAATTTGGAAAACATCTAACTAAAATGACTCACTATAAAAAATATGCTGGTGTAATTCACTAAGCAAAAGAGGGAAACAATAAACAACATTTAATATATATCTCCTCATGGGACAGCAGACAGTGCTGATTCGTGAAGACAGGTCACCATCTTCTAGCATTGTCATTTCAGAATTAGTTGGCCTTATTAGTGCTGAAGCATATAATAGAATAGGGCAGTTAAGACTATGAAAAAGCTCATCAGGGAACCTAGAGATGAGAATAAGACAGCAGACTTAGGAGAGAAGTGGACAGATATTTGGACAGCCTAAAGACAAGAGGGAAGTAACTCTAACTACAAAGTTCTTCACTAATTAAAATATGCAAAATTAATTCATTGGTTCTTCAGGTGGAAACATTCTTGGTATCAGTTTCAGCATCCAGTAGCAGGCAGTGGTACCACCGAGTTCTGTTGCATTCAAGAATCTTCTCAGCAAACGTTTGTTGTCATCTTCCTCCGGTTACAGGGTTCTGCCCTAGAAAAATATTAAATTTTCTAATAATTTGCAACTTGCAGTTTCTTTTTACATGATCCACAATAAACTAAGCTAATATTCTTTCACATGAATACTAAAGATTTCCTGTTCCATTCAACAGCTAGAACAAATATTGTTCCATTAACTAAACTTGAAACATGCTCTTCTCCTGCAATACAATAGAACATTCAATATTCCATTTGCTGCCTAGGGAAAGAATTTAGGTTAGATGTGACAAAATAAACAAGAATTTTTCCATGACTGCTTGCAAAATGAACCTTCAAGGCTTAGTCATGTTAGGAAAGCCTAAACGCACATTAATACAATTAGGACATTAATACAATCTTTTTCTCACTTTAAATTAAAGGGAAATATGCGAAGCAAATTGTTTGTCTAAAACATCATTCAAGTTATGTCAAAACAATTTTTCAATGGGTGCTTATTTTTCTAAAGATCTTATGAAATCTATTTAATTTAATGTAAGTGTGTTTGATTCACATATATTTAATACTCATAATACATTTTATTTGTTTCAACCTAAAAATAATACTTTCATGTTAATATCCATTATTAATTCACACATTTATGATTGCAAAATGTTTTCATGTTAAACGTGAGGTCAAAATACGATTGGTAAGCACAAATGTCTACCACACTTTAAACTGTCCACCTTTTATCTTCTACATTATTTTCTCTGTTAAGCTTTTAAAACTGCAGAATTATTAGCTGCCATTTGCAACTTCTATGGCACTAATTTGTTAAGAAAATGTGATCTCTCTCAATCCCTCTTCTGATGGCAATCTATGCCATCACAAAATAATTATTCTCATTTCTAATGAGATAAGTGAAAACCTTGTAGTTTGATAATGCATTGGTGTAGGTTTGAGATAATTGTCAATGTTATTCATTGTCTGTTTCTCATATTCTCTAATTCCATTTCTTCCCTCTTCTGTTTATCCTTTGCTCTTTAATTTCTCCAGAAAATGTAAGCTTTGTAAAATTCAAGTGCACAAATTATGCGCAAAGTCACAATCAATAAAGGTTTTAGGATCATCTTCAGAAAACCTTTCCCAAGTTACCAAACCAAGATCCTATCTTAGAAAATCCTTCACCTATTGTTTCCCAAACATTTTCTCTTTTAGGTCACTTAAGTCATTTTTCAGACTCGTCAGATAAGTATCTCCTTATCTCCTTGCTGTTATTCGGAATATACTTACAACAGTGCTGTGATTTCAAAACTCTGTAGACTCGGGCCTCTTTTGCTAAAAGAATTTCGAACAGAAGGCGATTCTGAAGAATCATAGACCTTGCCGCAACCACTTCTGTGTCCATTAGGAGCATTGCACATGAAAAATCAGTTGACATCTTAACTAGAATTGTTGATAACTTCCGTATCTTAATGTTGGTTAAGATCACACCCACTGATGGAATAATAGCTCCAAAAATATCTCCTGTAATCTCTGAACCACTTGCTCCTCTTTTAAATCTCATTTTTTAAGTCTGTAAATCCCTTCTGGATTGTCAGTGCTACCCACTTGGTAACTTTTTGGGGAAACCACTCTCAAAAACCATATATCATGCCAGCCTTCCAGCAATTTGCATTAAGCGTTCTTACCACAGATGTAATAAACACTAGGTACAGCGGGGTCTTGTCCATTTAGCATAAAATCCCATGCACTCTTAAACAAAAACACATGTCTACATTCACTTGTACCTACTAACATATTGTCAGCTCTTGATTGTGGCCCAGAGATACAAAGCTTTCCTACATGTTGCCAATCTAGAGCTGAACGTCCGTTTGTGTCTCGTGTGTTGTGAA
The DNA here is from genome assembly GCF_031143425.1 of Pleurodeles waltl. NCBI lineage: Eukaryota > Metazoa > Chordata > Amphibia > Caudata > Salamandridae > Pleurodeles > Pleurodeles waltl. The sequence goes on along the minus strand of NC_090437.1, from coordinate 1,404,295 downwards.
ATTATTTATTTCTGAAAACTATTCCCTTGTCTATCCTTTCTTTCATTTCCTTTCTTCCGTCATCTACCTGATTAATTTACTCTTTTTCTAACTGTGTGAGAATACATGTTAGATTATTCCTGTCTACATATGCTGTGCCAAAAGTCAGTGTAGGCTCAAAGAGACCTCCTACTTTATTTATGTTCCTAGCATTTGCAATGCTGCTCAAATGCTGGTTAGTGGGAACAAAAGAGAAAACTACATCAAAATTAGAGTAAAAATACTGAATGTACTCCCGATTGTACTAATGTGTTAATACTAGACTGCAACTAATCCCATAAATTGGTGGCAAGCTGTGATAAGTGATCCCTTCTTGTATTGACAAAGGAATTTGTATCCACACATAACAATCACGCACATTTATTGTGTCCACATACTCGTACAGCAAACTGTAATACAGGTTGGAAAACATTTTTCCCCTTGTGTCATCTAAATGAAGCAATCCCTCATCTTTATTAAACTTATCCTGCTTAGCTTTTGTCATTCTCCTCGTTAGGGTTGCTGTGCTTTGGACCTCTCCTTTCACTGAAACACTCATTCCTGCAATCAATAAAATGCATACAATCATACACACTACAATCAAACCAACACACACAGGTTTACATTTATTGTGTTTGCCCTGTCCAGGATTCATGACTTCTGTAGTATCAAATGAAAAATATAAAAAGGCAAAAAGCGAGCAAAAATCCAAAACAAAAATTGTCTTTCAAAGTCTCTTGAAATCAGCAAAAAGTTGTCAAAATTAGTTCAAATGTTTGTTTCAATAGAACACAGTCGGATGGTCACTAATTGTTCTTTCCATAGTGTAATGTCTTTGTTTATCAATGAGCAGGGTTATTTCAAAGCTCAGTTCAAATGCAATCTCAAGTTCTAGAATGTTCAGCTGAATTCTCATGGTCAAAACAAAAGGCCATAAACTCGTTTTCCCATTCATTTGTCACAAGGTAGATCCATCCAAGTGTAGAGTATCTGTGACTTGACACTCTTTTTCTTTTCGTTCTCCTCATAGCACCATCTTCATCTTCATTCTGATTTCACTCTTCAACTACTTCTGTTAGATGGGATTTTATCGGCAACCTGTTTATGTTCAGCTGCTGGACAAATGTCTCCTTTCACAGTTCTATTTCCAGATGCAATTGCATTCACCACATTTGCTCTGTTGGCAGGAGTCAGTTTATTTTGACTTTGACCTTGACTTTGACTGTGTTCTCCCAAACTTTTGGAAGTTTTCAGGTTGTTTGCACTTCTGACTGCACCTTTATCTGTGCTCGTACCTGCACTTTTATCTGCATGCAGACTGCTTGTGCCTTCACCACTTTGCAAGTTTTCTGCTTCAGCCACTGGTTCCATCCTCACAACTCGGTCAAGCAGAACACCTTCCATATCAGTATTCGTTCTTACAGGATTAGACTCTGTATTTTCAGGAGGACATGGAACTTTGTGCGTGTGGCTTGTGGGTATCCACTTCGGAAGACCAGCACACTTCACAGCTGTTGTTGTCACCAGGATGACTTAATATGGACCTTTGCACCTGGGCTCTAGGCAAGTCTATCATACATGCTTCTTAACCAAAATCTATTCCCCAGCCTTCAGGCTGTAGCATTGTTAAGGGGCTAGTTGAACTGTTGCTGCTTCAACCTGATGAGACAAAGATCCAACCATATCAGCTAGACCCTTGCAATACTCTAGCACTAAGGGGGTCATTACTACCCCGGCGGTCAGTGGTATAGTGGAAGTATTACCGCCAACAGGATGGCAGTACCTACCTCCACTATTATAACATTGGCGGTTTGGCCAAAGCCAAACCGCTAATTTAACACACCGGCCGCCACGCCGGTAACGAAGTCTCCAGCCCAGAGGCCGTCACTATGCCACCCACGGCATTTTGACCCCCCCACTGCCATGGTTTCCGTGGTTTCTGTACCACCACAGAAACCATAGCGGTAGGCACTATCAGTGCCAGGGAATTCCTTCCCTGGCACTGATAGGAGTCTCTCCTTCCCCCTCCCCAGAGTCCTCATACACACACGCATACACACATTCACCAACGCATCCATACATACATACACACCCACTGCAAAACTCATTACACACGCCTGCATGCATTCACACACAGTCACACACACCCCCACACAACACCACCCACCCCCTCTCCTGTTGGAGAACCGGACTTACCTGCTTGCACGGGGTCCTCCGGCAGGAGATGGGACCCAGCGCTGCTGCCATCAGCCGCGCCCGCCAGCAAAACACTGCCAGGCCATATCATGGAACATGATATGGTAGGCAGTGTTTTGCTGGCGTAGCGCTGCTGCTGGCAGCAGCGCCACCTTACCGCCATCTGCCGCCATGACCGTCTCCAGAATTCCGCCAGCCTTCTTTTGGAATTCCAGCTACGGTCATAATGGCATGGACGGTCGGTAGCCACAGCGACGGTATGTTGGCAGCCGTCGCCGTGGCGGTAGGTTGGATTTGCCACCAATCTCATAATGAGAGCCTAGGTCATTTGTTATGTCCGCAAGTGCATTTTCAGGTACTGCTGGTAGTCTCATTGCTGGACCCATCAGTATCTTTTGGGGAGACATTCCTGTCTTCCTGTCAGGGGTGCTACGCATGCTCATCAGGACAAGTGGCAATGCATCAGGCAATTTCAATGCTGTAGAGGCACAAACCTTTGCCAATCGAGCTTTCAGTGTTTCATTAATTTGCTTTACCAATCCAGGTGCCTCTAATCTGTAACTGCAGTGCAAATTTTGCTCAATGTTCAATGCTGAACACAACAACTTTATGATTGCATCATTAAAGTGAGTTCCTCGATCTGATTCCAAAGAAGTCAGGAATCCATACCTTGGTATTAGTTACCGGAGCAGCATTTTACCTACAGTAAGGCTATCATTCCTACTTGTTGGATAAACCTCAATCCACATGGAAACACACACACAATGACCAACACATGTTTCAATCCATCGCAAGCAGACATTTCAATGAAGTCAAGTTGCATTCTGTGAAATGTACCTCCTGATCTTCCTATGTGTATCAAATTAACCACTGTACCTTTGCCTACATTCATTTGTAGGCATGTAAATATATGTGACAGCTTGCTTCTGCAATCAATCTCAATCTGGGATTGTGCCATGTTTGTTTGAAAGTGCGAATCTTTGCATCCCTGCCTACATGAACCTAACCATGATAATATCTACCTATCGAGTTCAACAACCAGTCTGGGAAAATTACCTTTCCTTCATTTGAATTCCAAACATCATCTCCCTCTCTTTGTGCACACCCTGCTTTTATTAAACCTCTGTGTTCTTCTTCTGTTGCTTCTTCCTGCAACCTCTTGATTTCATCTCAGGTATCAACCAATAACATTAAGACATTTTGATTTGTCTCATTAGTGTCCTTTTCATTATTCCATTCTTCATAGAAGGTGACACAATGAAGGGCACAATATCTGGCAATGTGGTCAGCATCGGCATTACCCAACATTAAATAGTCATTTGACGTCTAGTGGGCCACACATTTGACAACCGCAATCTTCTGAAGGAACTGTAGAGCATTTATTAAATAATAAATTATTTTTCCATTCCACATGGATAATCCAGACGAGGTCATGAAACCTCGCTGGTGCCATAACTGCCCGAAATCATGGACAACACCAAATCCGTACTGACTATCAGTGAATATTGTCACTATGAGCTGCTCAACTATGCAGCATGCTCTGTAAGAGCAACCAATTCAACTACTGGGCTGAAACAACTCGTTGAAGCCATGAGGCTTTGACTACTCCTGAGAGTGTGCAAACTGCACAAGCAGCTCTCAGAGTACCTTCACTGTCTTTTTAACAGGAGCCATCTATAAAGATATCTTGGTCATTCTCCTGTAAAGGAGTATACTGAATAGTAGGTTTGGGTTTGGTGCACAATTCAGTAACATTGATGCATTCATGTACCATTTCATTAACATCAACTGTAGAATCAACATTTACAGGCATTAATGTGGTGAGGTTCAAACCTGACACCTCTTAATCACAACATTGAGTGATTCAAGTATTAATAACTCATAAACGGGTAAGACGGGCACTGGTCAAATATTGGATTTTCGATCTGGTCATGAGTATCTTGATCGAGTGTGGCACAAAGTCAGTTAAAGGATGTCCCATTACAATGCATTTGCATAGGCTGATACTTACACCAGCACTAGCCTGGGATTTCCAGCAGCTGGAAAAAGCAGCAGCGACAGGATCCATTGTGGCGGAAAAGTATGCCACTGGCCTGTTTATTCCTCCATGTGACTGCGTCAAAACAGAAAGAGGACAACCATCATGTTCATGACAAAATAGTGCAAACCCTTTTGTGTAGTCAGGCATTCCCAAGGCTGGAGCTCTGCAGAAACTCTATCACAACTCAGAAAAAGCTTTCATGCACTCTCCATTGAAAGGGACTGGATCTGTGACTTCTTTATGCATCAACATCTATAATGGTTTGGAAATTACAAAACAAATTGGGATTCAATGGTGGCTATAGCTCACCATGGCCAAAACATTCTGACCTCTCTCTGTGCAACAGGAGGATTCATTTGCTTGATTGCTGCAACTCTGTCATGGGGCACTTTCCTTGTACCTTTCTCAGTTTGCTGACCCATATACTTCACTTCTTTCTGGCAATTCTCTTAGTTTAGAAAGGGAAGCATTGTGTCAGTTTTCACCCAAATGATCCAATAATGCTATGGTATCTTGTCTGCAAGCTCCATGTTTATGGAATGCAACCATCAGTCAATCAATGTACTGCACTAAAACAGTCTTAAATGGTATGTTCAAAGACTTTAAATTCTTCTTTAGAATCTTATTAAAAATGGATGGTGATTCCGAAACCCCCTGTGGAGTACGACACGATGAATACACATGGTTGCTGTATCAGAAACAGAAGAGGAACTTAGGCCCATATTTATACTTTTTTAGCACCGCCAAATGCGTCGCTAAAACAGTATACATATGGGCCTTACTATCCTCAAGCAATGGTACTGAGAAAAATGCTTGTGACAAGTGGATCACCGAAAACCACTGTGCTTCACATAGAATCTGAAATAAAAGCAATGCTGGATTTGGCACTACGCGATGACAGGACACAAAATTTAGTTCCCTTTTCTCAAACCCTTTACTATGAGATATTTCCCACTTGGCTTTCACAATCCCATAATTGTAGAATTAAACAGACTCCTCATCACTTCTTTTGGAATGCCGTGCTCAACAAAATCTGCAGTTTCTGTGGTAATCCTCTCAATCACTTCTGACGTCATGTGATAATGTGGTGTTCTAGGGAAAACTGAATTTGGCTTCACTGTCACTTTTCCTAGTTCAACACCTCAAATACATCGAATATCTTTTCCACTTTTCCGAAGAGATCGTAAACGATCAACATTACTGTCTCTTGCAATTCCTGGAGCAAGTCTTTAACTGTCATATTAGAAAACAATGAAATGAGAGGATACAACCCATTAGTTTGGCTGAAGGTTTCACCATCGCTAGTGGTTTTAATTTCTATTCCTTCTTGTGTACAAGTGATGGAACATTTTAGTTTGCATAGTAAGTCACTTCCTAACAGACTAACAGGACTTTAATCACAAACCACAAATCGGTGCAGACCCTCAAAGATACCTATCTTAACTTGAATGGGCTCGGTAATGAGGTTTACCAAATACTGGTTGAGTATGATATTCATTTATTTATCACAAGCCACGTTTTTGCTAGTCTGCCTCGAAATAATAATAAAAAGATATCTGAGTAGTTTGCAATAGACTTTATATACTGAAAAACAACTACATTGTTGTGTTCAATACATGCTTTGAGCTAGCAAAGAAAATTACTCAATTTGAATTACGGTCTTCCTAATTTCTGTATTTGCTGAATTAGTGCAGTTCAATAAGTCTTGTGCTTGGAGAAATACTACCACGCGCCATTTTTGCTCTAATGAATTTCTGTCATCCCACACATAGCGCCTCTGAGGACAACAGTCCTAGTGCCTGAACCGAATTAAGTGATCATAGAAGTAATGATGCTGGCACATTAGTTGGTGTTTCAGTGTCATTCAGTTTGTTTTTCTTGCAACAATGATTTGCATTTTGACATGGAGTTGCATGCCACAGCGCATCATTTTTTCTGAATATTTGACATTACGAGAGATATCGGTATGAGTCATGTTTAGTCAGGCGGAACTGAAAGGGTCTGTGATATCATCAATGAAATGGTAGTGCTAAAGAGAAAAGAAAGTGAGGCAATTGTGAGAAGGAGGAAAATTAGATGAAGGTTAGAAGCAGAAGCAGAAGAGGGGCAACATCAAGATTTTACAGGTAACCCTGGCAGAAGCTTTCACAAGACACCCACTGGAGTAATTTATCATTTGAGACCTACCTTTGACCTCCTTCAGGTTCACCTTAAGTATGATCGATTCCAGGATCCTGAAATATTAGATACCTTTTCAGTGAGGGTTGCTGTGGATGAGAAGGAGACTAAGATAAATAGTGCTGAACCTAGTCCTCTCTGCAGGGTCACTCCAGATATTTGCATTCTTCTGCCTTTATTTGTTACCTACTGGGACTCTGTGCACGTTTTCCCTGCTAACCAGTAGGGGAGTGCTTGTGACTACACCTGATGTTTACATTTAATTTACTCGTAAGTCCCGAGTGTCTAGCACTAGAGGTACACTGGGCTGTAAATTAAAATGCTATTAGTGGGTAATAACATTCTTTGTGCCACATTAAAGTAGCTTTTTAAAACAAGTGTCAGGCTTGCCACTTCAGCCTGTAGTACACTTTTAAACTGACATTGTGGGCTGGCAAAGCAAACCTTTTGCCAGACCTATACCATCATTTTTATACCTATCAGTCACAACTAAGGGAGGCCCTAGAGGCTCATAGGGTGGGTGCATGGTATTTCCAAATTAGGACATGTGGAATTAAGGTTTACATGTCCTGGTAGTGAAAAATTCTAATTGTCTTTATTCATTTTTGCAAGCCAGCATTTGACCGGATCTCAGGAAAGTGTCCCTGGAGAGAATTAAGATCATGGGGGGTCCCTGAAGCTCCTGACCACCCTCTTTCTCCCCCTCACCATAAAAGGTGTGTTGCCCCAGCATGGATCACATTTTTTAGGTCATGCTATCAAGAGTTCTACAGTTTCTTTCATACAGAAGTGAAACCATGCTGGGAAAGTATGCTAAATTGGTAAATGCATTGATGATATAAATCTATAAGTGTGTCCTCCAACCACCAAAATTAGCCTCACCAGCCAAGGTCCACATGGATTTTGGTAGCCTCCAGCAACATGTGGCAAGGAAAAGTGCATTCATCAAGCTGTGTCACAAGATCGGACGGTGCCCCTTAATAGAATTAAAGGTGTGATATTCGATGAGCTTAAGGCTGATGGAGGCAAAGTTGTTCATGCCTGATATCTGGATGCATGCCTGGATGATTTACATGTCCAGCTGTTATGGAGTCTGGAGATTAGTCACAATGAGTTAAAAAAGTGCTGAATACCAGTGCCTGAACTCTGTGTAAGCTCTCTGACAAAGAAGTATTGTCCCAGCTAAATCAGGTCTATCTGGGAGTGAATTACTAAAGACATATAAAAAGCAGATTACTGTCATTCTGACTTGGATCTCTGCCAACACCGGACCACATGCTGTAGTTGCAAGCCTGACCGCCTGAGGCAAAATGTAGACTCTGTTTCGACAAAGCAAATTAATCTTAAATGTAATATGCCTGTGTCCCGCATTACTTGAACCCTGTTTGACAGCACTTTAACCTCTTGAATGTGCTGGCTTGTAGACAGGCTGTTATAGCAGCCCTGAATCCACAAAACATAATATTGAATGTTAAATTAATGTCCATATTTTCACACAAGCTGGGCCAACTTGAGAATAAAGGTTGAAAGCGGTGCAATCTCTGTACCCAACAATGCTGCTCTAAAATGTTCTTTTGAAATGTCACTGCCCTTAGTTTGTGATTTTATATGTGTATATATATATCTTGTCAACTTTATTCTTGACTAATTTTATAATTTCCAGCAGTTTGATAAATTGGCACTGTTGTTCCTTTGCACAGGCACACAGGCATTTTATAGATACATTGGGTTGAGTAGTGCTTTTGAGTCAATCAGCAACAGCTTTTTTATCAGGATTACCCCCATATTCTGGGACTTATTTTATTGTTTATATTGTGCTCATAAATTACAGTTGCTTTGTTACATTTGCACTTTGTATTGTTTGTATAGGCACAGTGACACTTTACTCCATCATGGCCAGTTACAAGCCAAGCAGAAAAGGGAGGAGGGTTATAAATGGGAATAGGTACCCCACCATGTAAACAATTCTTGCTACAGAAATGTTAACCTTAACACCAAAAGACATTCCAGCCTTGGGGAGAGAGGAATCTCCTTCCAGAGATTTATGATGCCTTGTGGTAAATCCCAGGGATTCCCAGAAGCCATAAAGCTGATCCACTTGCTTTCCACCAACACTAACTGCATTGGAACATAGAACGTGAGGACCTTGATTGAGAAAAGAAAAGAGAAACACCAAGAAACACCTGCACCACGGCCTCAAAACTGGTTGAAAAGAGATGGGCTACACCTGGAGTCAGGCTGAAAACAAAGCCAAAGACAGAGATGGCTGTAGAGTCATGGTTGATGAACTATCTCTGAAAAGGGGAAGTAGGCATAAGTAAGGAAGTAGTGGCACTTTACTAGATTAAACTGCTTGAATAGATTTGAGTTCAAGATGACATTTTCTTTTAAGTGTATTGTATTGTTAATCTATGCTGATTTTTACTCACATGTGTTTGCTGGCACTGTGCATTTGCCTATTATGTTTGTCTGATTGCAAAGGTTTTTATATGAATCATGCAATGAAATAATAAATTGACACATAAATTGATAAATTGACACTATTATAAGGTTAGGTTTCCCATAGACTAACACCTGGGTTTGCATGGTACGCCTAATAAGTGTTAACTTCAGGTTGGTGACATATAGAGAAACTATGTGTACACTCAAGTGAATTGTAAATTATAATCCTCTTTCATGATAAAGTTGGATTTTAAGTTACTATTCTGAAAACAATACCATTAGAAAGTTAAATGCAAAAACAACAAGGTGATGGATGAAAAGCTTAAATTAATCTCAGCATTGGCAGTCATTCGAGCAGCATCCCAATCCATTGTTTTTTGCCCACCATGAGTCTTCAGTTTGGACCAAGACATATGTAAATTAATTTTGCTACTGCTCCTTATGGGAACAGTCTCACCTAAACTGCCAAGCCAGACCCTCCCTGAAACAGAAGACAAGCAACATAAAACGTTTTTCACTCCAGTTAGGACTCTTCAGCTAGGTATAACTTGGTTCCAATAGCACAGTAAGCCCGGCACCCACTTCTGGTCATACTCAGCACACTTAGAGCATGAAATGTAACAACAACAAGTTGATGGATGGAATGCTTGAATTAACCTATGCCATTGGCAATCACGTGGGCTGCATCTGAACCCATTATTTGTTGTACCCCATGCCACCTTAGTGTGGACCCAGCTATATGCAAATCAGTCTTGCCCCTCCTACTTATGGGAACAGTTCACCCTAAACTGCAGAGTACTCCCTGAACAGGAACACAAGCAACCAAGGACAGACTTTGCCCTAGTTAGGGCTCTTCAGCCAGCTATCTCTTGGTTCTAGTGGCACTGTAAGCCTTGGACCCATGTCTGGGCATACAGAATAATACATTCTAACAAAGAGGAAACAGTGCATCCTTTTCTTTTGATACTCCTGAGAATTGCATCAGAATGCAGTAGTGTTTTCTCATGCAATGTGGATACAAAACATCTGAATTGTGAAATAGTATTTATTCATAAAAGGCATTCCAAAATCTTAGTTCAGGTTTGTTGGTTAATTATTTGAAACCTGAGTAAAATATATGAAGTAGGCTTTACATTCTTTAGGACTATTCAGATTACAATTTTTTTAGGTTTCATATCTTCAGGATACACACCGTTTTGAATAGTAACTAGTCCTATGCATAAATCTTTATTTTGGGCCTGCTCCTTATTCTGACAGCCAATAGTCAAGTATATTTTACATAATACAAAGGTGATTATTAAACAGGTACCAAAAGCTGAGGTAAGGCAGTCTTTATAGCTACTGTTGCTTTAATATCGATTGCTGTTGTTTAGAGTTTGGCAGGATGGAAACAACCATAAATCGGAAATCTGCTGTATTTATGCAGACAGATATTCATTTGAATCCTCTGTGTGAAACCCTTCAAAAGAGTATGCTTGGGCGGAGTTCATAGAGTTCCATTCCCCTGAATTCCGTGGAGCTGCTCAAAACAAAAATGAATGCCAAACCGGGCAAATTACAATTTTTTCTACTTAGTATTTATCAGTGATAAAAAGACATCCATCACACCAACACAATACATTGCATCACTAAGATTCTGGCTAAAGAGGTACCAAACACCTATATTTTTTATACAAAGTTCTCTGCCCTGACTGCGGATTCTCCACATTCGTAGAGTTACTATTAAATCATAGTTTGTGAATACTGAAAAAGAGTAACTTGCCGCTCCCTTTTCCCACTCGCTACCTCCAGTCCTATCCACATTTACAACTAAAATATATACTTGTATGCAGAGACTCTCCATTTAAGGCAGAGAATTCCACACACATAAGCATAGGTAATGCAGATGTGTAAGACTCCACAAGTAGTTTGTGAATTTGCAATTTGCAGTATGTGTTGTAGTACTTCAACACAAAAACACAATTGAGAGTACGGGGTTCTTGTAACGGGGGCAGATCAGTAGTGTATCATTTGTAGCACTACACCCCTCGTAATCCTCAACTAGAGGTGGGACAACAGTGGATTCTGGTGTGTGGGATGAAAGGGGAATTTCCTTTACGGACTAGGTGGTCTCACACACTCAATGGTGTCATGCTTCATCATATGACCACCTAGCCCCACCCAGGTAGGACAATGCCACCTGGGTGGACTCAACCTCACTGTTAAAGGAACAGGAGGGAGTGCGTAAATCAATTCTGGTTCTGGAAAAGGGGATCCAGCTAGACTAGGAAATAAAAACACCTAAACAGATACCTGTGTGTGTATTTTAATAGGAGGTTCTGTTTGGTGTGATTAAAAAGAAGACTGGGACACCAAGTGAGAGCAATGACTCACTGGGTCTCCTATCTAAATGGAAAACGCCGACATGTTTCTGCCCACAACGAGGAGCTGGAGGGTCTCGGGGCATTCATCAGGGCGAAGGATCCCTGCTATACATGCTTAGTAAGCGTTGAGTAATTAATAGTAATCAAGAAAAATAATAATAATTGTCACCCAAATGGGTGGGGGGCCTACCTTTCCAAGGGAATACCTGGGGGGACCTAAAGGAAGTAAGACACGTCAGTACAGTACTGGTGGTAATAACGTGACACAGCAAAACACAGCAATCCACAACACACGTGAAAGAGATCATGCAAGACTCAGTAGTTCTGGGTGCATAAGGCATACTTCACATAACTAATCATATGGTACGTCAAGGCGTGAAATATAAAAAGAGATGGGAGAAATTCTTAACCTATCACTAGAGGCTACTAGCCTCTGGTGTCCTGGAGAGGGAGCGTCCCCTTATAGTCAGACTCTAAGGTTGGGGGGACAGGGGAAAAAAGGGGGGGGGAGGCACATGTGAGGGAAGGGATGAAGACCCCTAAGAAACCGAGGGCAAGGCCCTCAAAGGTTAGATACCCATTGGGTCCAAGACCTAAGAGTATTGGTCAAAATAAGAATACACACAGAAAGAATTAGTAAAGAGAGTAGGGAAAAAAAAGGGGAAGAGAAAAAGGAAAAGAAAAAGAAGAAGAAAAAGGAAAGCAAAGAGTTGAGTAACAGTTATAATTCATAGTGAAAAAGAACGTCAAAGTGAAAAGTGAAAATGAAAAGTCATAGTGAAAATGACCGTCGAAACAACGAACATTGCAACATAAGCAAAAAGGAGAAGGAAATGGAAATATGAAAGAGAAACTGTCAGGAGTAGGGAAGAAATGGAGGAAGCGGGCAGAGAGGAGAGAATTCTTATCTGTGCGTCCAATGATGGCCGGTTCACTCACTGCATCAAAGGCGGGCGCTCGCTCTGCGCCTAGACGACCTCTCGACAGGACCGCTTGCATGAAGTGGCCTGCGGGGGACGGGTAGATATAGTCTCATTAATAAGTGTAAATGAGAATCAGCTGATGGTGTGACACCGCCGCGGCCCGCGGTCTGGGCCCTGATTGGATGTGGCGATCGGAAGTTCGTCCGTCCGGAAAAAGTGCACCTCAACGTAGTGAGGCCGTGCGGCCGGAAGGATCTAATCTAATGACTGTTTCTCTTTCATATTTCCATTTCCTTCTGCTTTTTGCTTATGTTGCAATGTTCGTTGTTTCGACGTTCATTTTCACTATGACTTTTCATAAGAACCCCGTACTCTCAATTGCGTTTTTGTGTTGGCTTCTGCGAGTTGAGTACAGTTGTGTTCTCCATCTACCCCCCCCACTCCCAAATTTCTCTCTCTCTGTGTTTTTGTAGTACTTCAACACACTACAAGGTTCAGCTTGAACATCAGGTCGTTTGACTCTAAAATCTCAAATCCTTATTGATATCACTGAGAAGTTTATAAAATTTTGAAGGAAGGTCAATGTGGACCTGCATCATTTCCATTGGTACGTCAAAGAGAAAAATGATATCTAATGCTCAGAGATCATCATATTCATTATTTGTCTTTCTCTCAGGAATAAACTCAAGAACAGTAACTCAGAAATCATGTTTTTCTGACTTCTCTTAGAGATCCTTTACATTATTTGTTAGTATTATTTAGTACCCCCCTGTAATTACTCACATATCTCTATTAAATTATTTTTAGTATCACATAACTGATTCCATTCAATACCAACATTCATTATTTTCTTCTGTAAAAATCACCCTGAGAGGCACTACATGCCATACCATCATTTCTTGGGTTTCACAAGAAAGAGACAGGTCATTATAAGAACAGATGCACGTTGTTTATTACAGTTTAAATGTCTAACTCAGAAATTTTAACTAGTCCTTCTGGCTTTGGTGATCACTTTTGATGCTGCATTAACAGATGGCACAACTTCACAAGGACATGACTTTTTAAACAGACCATCTATTATGTTGTTTACGTACGCAGAAATGCTGAAGAATTCAAAATAAATGGAAACTAAGGGCCTCATTTACAAGACATGATGCAGCGATGTGTAAAAAATGTTAATGCTTGGAATGACAGAGTCTAACGCCATGCTTGTGCCAAATTTACAAACGAGAGCACCATGGTGATAGGATCTGGGCTGCATAAAAAAAAAAAATGGTGATAGCCTTTGTGCCATATCATAAAAAAGACGCTGGTTCTGTAAAAGTGATGCTAGCCTGATTTGTGGCATGTATTCTGATGCAAGCCATCCTAGCGTTAATTCTGCTCCTAAAAAGTCAAAAAAGTCAGAAAAAAACACATAAAAAACAAAAACAGCAGACACTGCAGAAGCAGACATAGAGAACCCAGGAGACAAAGCCCCCAGGACAACCCCAACAACCTCAGTTCAAGCCAGGATGTCCAGACAGACTCCCAGGAGAAGGGGAAGAGAAGAGGAAGTGCTGATTTGGTGAGGAGAACAACATCCTGATCATTGAGGTGATGGAGCATCAACACCAGCTCTTCATCACCTCCAAATTGCCATTAGGAAAGAAGGAGACCAAAGGGCAGTCCATTGTGGACAAAGTCAACAGTGTGGCAGAGGTGAAGAGGGCAGTCACCAACTGTAAAAAGCGCTGGCACAATTGCAAGCGCAGAACAAAGGAGAAACTGTCCAGCAACTGCAATGCAGCATTGCAGATCAGAAGTGGAAATCCAGCACCTCATGAGCAGCTGGACGAATTGGAGGAGATGGTGGCAGCCATCATCCCTGAGGAGTTGGTGGCAGGAGTCCCAGGACAGGACATTGCAGCACATGATGAACTACAAGAACCACAGGGTAAGTTGCAGCAGGGACAATGTGGTAACTGGGCAGTATCATACGGTAAAGGCAGCTCTGTCCCAGTGCTAAAACACACAGGCCCTCATTACAACCCTGGCAGTCGGTGTTAAAGTAGCAATAACACCACCAACAGACCGGCGGTGAAAAAAATGAGATCATGACCACCACGGAAACTGCCAACATAGACAGCCACTTTAACACTTCGACCGCCACGGCGGGAGCAACACACACCACGGCGGTCACCACCAACAGACAGGCGGAACACCATGTACTGCCCACACTATTATGAGAGGCCAATCCGGCAGTTTTTCCGGGGCGGTACCAATGACATCAAAAGCACGGCGGAAACAGTACAGCGAAGGGGAAGCACTCATTTTCGACACTCCATGAAGAACCAGGACGCCATGGAGCCCGAATTGCAGGTTCTCCCCATGTTGGTGTATCTTCTCATACACCAGGAAGTAGAAAGAAGGCGGCGACGATGGGAAGTACTGCACCTAGCACACAGGGGAGGGGAGGAGGGAAAAGAGAGTGACACACATGCGGCATGCAACACCTCCACCCTCACCCACAACAACATGCACACAAACACATCCAACAACAATATTGATAGACCCCGTCACCCCCTGGAAGAACACAAGGACAAAAGGAATTGAGTCTAGCCAGTGTTATATTGGAACATTCAGATATATGAAGAGAAAATCAAATAATCAGTATATACAAAAGTTCACATTATATACACAGGGCCGTACACTGTCCCTTGTAAATGTCCGTGACCAGAGGTCCCAAAAAGCATGGGTGAAGCCCACACATGACACCTGCCTCAAAACGGGGAGAAAACTACAGGGGCATCAGGTTGAAAAAAACACATGCACCTTAGGGGGAAGGGGAGGGGGGCACCTCAGCCAGAAGATGTTACGAAGCAACTGCCCCTCGAGGGGCTCCCATGCCCACTGCTTGCTCCTGTGGAGTGCAAAGCCACAGTCTCTCAAGTGGGTAGTTTATCCACTGCTTGCTCCTGGGGAGTGCAAAGCCACAGTTTCTCAAGTGGGTGGGTTGTCCACTGCTTGCTCTTGGGGACTGCAAAGCCACAATCTCTCAAGTGGATGGTTTGTTCACTGCATGCTCCTGGGGAGTGCAAAGCCACAGTCTCTCAAGTGGGTGGGTTGCCCACTGCTTGCTCCTGGGGAGTGCAAAGCCACAGTCTCTCAAGTGGGTGGTTTGTCCACTGCTTGCTCCTGTGGAGTGCAAAGCCACAGTCTCTTAAGTGAGTGGTTTGCCCACTGCATGTTCCTGGGGAGTGCAAAGCCACAGTCTCTCACATGAGTGGGTTGCCCACTGCTTCCTCCTGGGGAGTGCAAAGCCACAGTCTCTCAAGACGGTGACATGTTCCACTGGCTCTGGAGGGAGCATTGTGGCCAGAGTGCTTGATCCTGCCAAGGATGGGGGGAGTGGATGCATCTCTCCACTAGTTCTGTAGGGGGCATTGTGCCCAGTGATACTGCACCTGGGGTGTGGCAGTTAACATCCTCTCACCTGGGTGTCTGACCACGAGGGGTACATGGAACAGGTAGCATGATACTCCATGGAGGCTGAGACACACTCCATCCTGCGGTGACTTAGGCTGCCAACTCCTGGTCATGCCAGTGCTGGTGGTGGTGCCTCAAGTGGTGTGTCCAGGACGCCACTTGCCGCCTCGGAAGGCTGCCCGCTGGTGATGCTGCTGACGTGCGATATATTGGTACCGGCTGGGCACGTGGCAGTGCAGATGGTGGTGCAGGTGGCGGTGGCTGTGGCGATGGCTGCCGCAGTGGTTGTGGCAGAGATGCTGCTGGTGCTGGCCCTGGTGCAGGTGTCTGTTGTGGTGGAGGGAGACACCATACTCTCTCCAGCAGCCTTGGATGTCTGATCCTTGGGGAGGATGCTGCAGACTGACTTTGTAGCAGCGGCGGTGCGGATGGTGGTGCAGGTGGTGGTCCTTGCAGCGGTGGTCACTGTGGTACAGGTCGCTGACATTCCAGAGGAAATTATGGTCATCAGCCCCTCCCCAGGAGACATCGTGCCCTGAGGTGACTTGCCCTTTGTCTTGTGTCCCTTCCCCACCTTGGCAGTCACTGCTGGGACCTTGGCACTGTCCTTTCTGTGTTTGGGTGAGGCCTTGCTGGGTGGGTGTTGCTACTTTCCCCTTCTAGAAGCCAGCCCCTTTTGGACCTTGGCAGGTGGTGGAATCGGGTGGTCATTCACATCTGTAGGTGGCACACTGGCAGCTCTGACAGGTACCCCCTTTAGGTCCACCCGGACTTGCATGGATCACAGCAGATGCAGTTGTGGTGGCTATGGTGCTAGGCTGGGATCTAGACATCCTGGCCCTGAGGACAGACGGGGGGAGGTGTAGGGAAGAGGTTAAAGTTAGCTAGGAAAAGTTTTTTAGACACACTGGGATGGGAAGATGGCGGGGGTGGGAGTGGAGGAAAAGGTAGTGGTCGTAGGAGGTGTACATCTGCTGAATTTGGGTGAAGGTGCATGGGTTGGAGGCTGTTGTGAGGTGGATGGCTGTTGAGTGGGTGTGTGCCTGCGTTTGTGTACTTTGGAAGGAGGGCTCACAGACACACTGGGAGAGGACACAGGGGACGTGTGAATGGTAGTGGGGGTTGTGATTGCATGTGAGCGGTGTGTTGTGATGGGCGTGCTGGTGATGGAGACAGTGGCTGATGATGTAGTGCATGCAGGTGTGAGTGGAGACGAGCATGGGAGGGAGGTGGAGGACGTGGAGGAGGGGGACACAGTGGATGAAGTAGATGTTGGTATGTGTGCATGGTTATGGTGCTTGTGTGAGTGCCTGTGTAATGTGTGGTGCTCATGTTTTCCTGAGCCACTTTTGTCTGTTGATGTGTGTGCATGCTGGTCTGAAGGTGTGCTTGGGATAGGCTGAGATAAAGGGGATTGGGTTGGGGTAGTGGAAGTTGGAGGGCAGAGGCTGGACACAGGGAAATGGCTGCCATCAGTGCTGAGGCCAGAGCCTGAAATAATCTCTGTTGGGCCGCCACACCAGAATGAATGCCTTCCAGGTATGCATTTATTTGCTGCAAATGCCTCTTGACACCCTGGATGGCATTCAGAATGGTTGACTGCCCAACAGTGAGGGATCTCAGGAGGTCAATAGCCTCCTAACTGAGTGCAGCAGGGCTGACTGGGGCAGGGTCTGAGGTGCCTCGGGCGAAGGAGATGCCCACCCTCCTGGGTGAGCGGGCACAGGAAACGCGCTGAGGGGCTGCTGGGAGGACGGTGCTGGTAGGGGGGGTGGCTGCTGTACCTGTAGTTGGGGTGGGCACAGAGGTGTCCCCCACCGCCAGGGAGCTTCCATCGGAGGAGGAGTCGCCGTCGCTGGTATCCACTCCTGTCCCTGTCGTGGAGCTCCCCTCGCCCTCCATCCCACTGGTACCTTCACCCTCCGTGGATTCACCCTCCTGGGCCATGTGGGATGCAGCTCCCTCTATTGCCGGTGCCTCTGCTCCTCCGGAAGATGATGGTAATGCACATAAGGACAGGGTGACAAAACAAGAAGGGGGGGAAAGACAGAGGACACACATGGTCAATGCCAGCAACACCACTACCGTTGGCGGACACAACACACACACTGAGCTGCCCTATGCACTAGGCCTTGCTCAACCTGTCACTATGGTAGTCACCAGCCCATGGGGTACATTGCCTAACGCCAGCACATGCACACCTGACACCCACAGAACCCTGCACACTAGTAGCTGCCCAATTGTACCATTGGGGTAGGGGTGCTTCTGAGCCTGCAAACAAGGTAAACCCTGGCATGACTGCCCTGGCCTAGGTGCACCCACAGCCCACACCCCCCACCCAGCTAGTTCCAGCTTTATGACACTGTACTCACCCCCTTGTGGCTGCTGTGATGCCCTCAAGTGCTCATCCAACTCCGGATACGCTACCGCCAGGATGCGAAACATCAGGGGGGTCATTATGCGACAGGCACCCCTTCCACGTTGGGAGGCCAGCCCCAGCTGGGCCTCCGCCGTCTTCTTGCTCCAGCGGCGCAGTTCCTCCTATCTCTTGCGGCAGTGGGTGCTCCATCTGGACACACCCCCGGGGTCCGCACTTTCTTGGCGATGGCACGCCAAATACCCTTCTTCTGGTGGGCGCGGACCTAGAGGGAAACTACAGGAGGAAAGGAACTTACTCACCTGTCCAGACCGTCATACTCATTGCCCACCAGTTCCCACCCACACCCTGACGCACATACACTGACCATTCTTACATGCAGCACTCAACCCACCCCCCAACATGTGCCTTACATCGACACAACTCGATACAGGCACTGCCCATGCATCATGCTCACAGTGTATGCACCTGTTTGTCTGGAGGACCGTAGAGTAGAGTGTACTGGGGGAGGACCCCATCCACCAGTTTGTCCAACTCCTCTGCAGTTAAGGCAGTGGCCCTTTCCCCAGACACTGTAGCCATTGTCGCTTGCAGACTCAGGTCACAGCAGCACTTGCAGTGTAGGTCCTTTCCTGTTGATGGTCAGGTTTCAAGTGAGTGAAGAGCTGGAAAATGTCGGTCACGTCCGCGGCGGTGTGTACCGTCACTGCCGGCGTACATCGCCATTGGCTCCTGGAACCCATAGGGCCCAATGATAACCAATGCGGAGTTGCGCAGTGGTCTTCGAGCGCCTACCTCGAAGCTGCACAACGCCAGCACAGTTACCTCATTTCCCCTTGTCCCGCCTCACAAGTCAGGCAGCCGCCATTTCAGGGGTGCACATGGCATGGCACCTAACTGCGTCACAGCATATATTGGCACATATATGGACTCACAATTTCACACACGGATTCTCTAACATTACTTCAGACACAGTTGTGCTACATATGTGGTAAATTACCCTCTGCTCACCATTCTCCTCCATAGGCTACAACCGCTGTGGCAGATGATGAGATGGCGGCATCCTCCGGTGTACAAACCCCTGGTGGACATGTCGACAATGGAAGATAGACACATCATAATCACATACAGCTTTGATCGTAACACAATCCTTGAACTGTGTGCCCAATTGGAGCCAGACCTGATGTCAGTTATCTGCCGGCCCACAGGTATACCCCCTCTAGTGCAGGTCCTGTCAGTGCTCCATTTCCTGGCTCCTTCCAAACTACAGTGGCCATTGCATCAGGGATGTCTCAGCCAATGTTTTCTAACGTATTGAGTAGGGTGTTGTCTGCCCTGCTGAAACACATGCGCAGCTACATCGTGTTCCCCCAGGTGGATGATTTGGCCACAGTGAAAGCTGACTTCTATGAAAGGGACATATCCCCAACATCATAGGTGCCATTGATGGTACCCATTGTGCATGTGTGTCCCCCCCGCAGAAATGAACAAGTGTACAGAAATAGAAAAGGCTACCATTCGATGAATATGCAAATGGTGTGTTTTACGGACTAGTACATCTTCCATGTGAATGCTAAGTATCCTGGCTCTGTGCATGACGCCTATATCTTGAGGAATAGCAGTATTCCTTATGTGATGGGCCAACTCCAGAGGCATCGTGTGTGGCTAATAGGTGAGCCCTAGGTCCCCACACAGCAAGAGTAGGTGTCCGGGTCTGGGGTAGTCCCTAAGGTTTAGTGTGTGTCTAGCAGGTATCCCTCGAAATTTGCAGGTGACTCTGGTTACTCCAAGCTCTCATGGCTACTGACCACAGTGAGGAATGCCAGGACAAGGGCAGAGGAACGATACAAAGAGGCACATGGGTGAACTAGGCGTATTATTGAGAGGACGTTCGGCCTCCTGAAGGCCAGATTCCGGTGCCTCCATCTAACAGGTGGCTCCCTGTGCTACTCACCTAAGAAGGTGTGCCAGATAATCGTGGCATTCTGGATGTTGCACACCCTGGCATTGAGACGCCAGCTGCCTTTCCTGCTGGAGGATGAGGCTGGTGATGGTCTTGTGGCAGAAGTGGAGCCTGTGAACAGTGAGGAAGAGGAGGCAGAGTAAGAGGATATTGACAACAGAACGAACATCATCATGCAGTACTTCCAGTGACACACAGGTAAGAGACTGTAACTCCTCTTTACATTTCAGTATACTTTAGGACATTACACATGTCAGCCTGTTAACCTCTGTCTATGGACACTGACTGTTCCCTTTGGATTTTCTTTTTCTGTGTACTCCAATCTGCCCTTTGCTATGTGTACTGCTGCCCAACAACTTTCACACATTCGTATGAGTAAATGAACATTTACATTGCAATTTGTTGCTAATGTTGTGCCAATACATTTGTGAAAGATCAGACTGATTCCAGATTGGTTTTTGATTAAAGGGTGTTTATTTATGTGCTAATGGGTATAGGGGTATGTGCAAGGGGCTGGGGTGATGGTGGAGGAAGGTCCATGGTAGAGTCCAGTCTCTTGGTATCACAGGTGCATTGTCCAATGCGGCATAGGAAAGGGAGCAATGGCAGTTCAAGGTGGACAGGGTGACATAGGGAGACAGAAAGGTGACAATCAGGAGGGTCCTATTTCCTGACGGGGGTCTTGGCAATCTTCTGCCTGGATCGCAGGGACCCTTTGCGGGGTGGTTCTTCTTCTGCATGGGCTGGGGTGCTGGTGGCCTGTTGGTCCTGTGGCGGGGCCTCCTGTCCACTAGCACCGGTGGAGGTGGAAGGCTGTTCCTCGTTTTGGCTAGTGTCAGTGGCCCTTTGTTGAGCCACTGCCTCCCTCATGGTCTTGCCCATATCAGCCAGCACCCATGCTATAGTGACCAGGATGGTGTATATTTTGGTGAGGTCATCCCTGATCCCCATGTACTGTACCTCCTGCAGCCACTGGGTCTCGTAAAACTTGGCCAGTACCCTGCCCATGGTCTCCTGGGAATGGTGGTATGCTCCCATGATGTTGGAGAGTGCCTCGTGGAGAGTGGGTTCCCTGTGCCTGTCCTCCCCCTGTCGCACAGAAGTCCTCCCAGCTTCCCTGTTGTCCTGTGCCTCTGTCCCCTGAACCGTGTGCCCACTACCACTAGCCCCAGGTCCCTGATCGTCTTGGGTTAGTGGTGTTGCCTGGGGTCCCTGTAGTGGTGGACACACTGCTGATTGACGTGTCCTGGGGACAGTGGTATGGTCCCACTGGGTGGGTGCTGTGCTGGTGTTTCCTGAGGGGAGAGGTTCTGTGGTGGTTTGAGACAGTTGCAGGGGAACCGACTGTCCAGAGGTCCCAAATGGGGCAGGCTGGTCACCCTGATCCAGGATTGCAGTGCTGCTGTCATCACTGTGGGCCTCTTCTGGGGTGGCCTGGATGTAGGTGGTACACCCTGTCTGGTGACGTTGGGTAGGGGTCCTGTTGGGATGCAAAGGCATTGTTATTATATCTGTGTGTGCCATCTTGTGCAATGGGTGTGTTTCCCTGCATAAGTGTGCTTGCACTGTTGCCTTGGCCTTGTGTGATTGCTGATTAGGTGGGCTGATGGGTATCCATGTAGGTCTGTGATGGTTGTCCATGCATTGGTGTTGCATGCAGGGCTTGGTTTTGGGATGGATGGATTGTGATAGTGGGGTATATGTGAGTGATGGGGGTGAGGGTAGGGGTAGGAGCTTGTGATGGCATGCAGGTAGGGCGGGGGTATAAAGTAGTAAAGATTTGACTTACCAGAGTCCAGTCCTCCTGCTACTCCTCCGAGGCCCTCAGGATGCATGAACGCCAAGACTTGCTCCTCCCATGTTGTTAGTTGTGGCGGAGGAGGTGGGGGTCCACCGCCAGTTCTCTGTACAGCAATCTAGTGTCTTGAAACCACAGAACGTACCTTCCCCTGTAGGTCGTTCTACCTCTTCCTGATGTCATCCCGGGTTCTTGGATGCTGTCCCGCGGCGTTGACCCTGTCGACGATTCTCTGTCATAGCTCCATCTTCCATGCAATGGAGGTCTGCTGCACCTGTGATCCAAATAGCTGTGTCTCTACCCGGATGATTTCCTCCACCATGACCCTTAGTTCCTCCTCAGAAAACCTGGGGTGTCTTTCAGGTGCCATGATGTGGTGTGTAGGAAAGTCCTTTTTTTTTGCCTGATCACCCCCACTCTTTCTGGATAGGTACTGGTGGTTACTGACTCTTGGCTGTGCCCTGGGTACTGCTTACCAGTCCCAGGGCCAGTGCTCTGTGTAAAATGGATATGCAAATTAGGCTAATTATAATTGGCTAAGTGAACCTACCTATAAGTCCCTAGTATATGGTAGGGCATGTAGGTTTAGGGACCACAGCATAGGTGGTGCACACCTAGGTGCACTGCTGAGGTGCCCAGTGTCATTTTAAAAGCAGGCCTGCCTTGCTGGCTGCTTTTAAATTAAAGTTATATGCAAATTCGACTTTGGAATTAAAGGTACTTCCAAAGTCTTAAACTACCTTATTTTTACATATAAGTCACCCCTAAGGTGTGCCCTATGTGCCCCTAGGGCTGGGTGCCATGTAACTATAAGCAGGGACTTTATAAAAATAGATTTATAAGCCCTGGTGAGGTAAAAACAGCCAAATTTGTTTTTCCCTCATTGAAGTAAATGGCCTTCATAGGCTAGAATGGGCAGACTTTATTTTAAATTTTAAAGTCTCCTTAAATGTTACATACCAAGAATTTGGTATCAAATTGATTGTTATAATAAATCCCACAACTTCCAGTTGTTGGATTTAATATAACTAGTGCAGGTAAAAAGTTTAGACTTTACCTAAAAAGTTGCCAATTTCAGCTCTGCATTGTTTTTGCTGCTGTGCTCTGATTGGCCAGCCTGCAGCAGCTTCTGCCAGGCTACTTTAATGAGGTGTGAAGTGGCCTGGCTTCACACAAAGGAATGTTGCTTGGGGGAGAGAATCTCCCCTCAGCAGATGGTGAGGCAGGAAGGGGGAGGGCTGCCAAACTGGTCTTCAAAGGCAGAGAAGGACATCTGGAGCACCCAGCAACACCCCTACATCCTGCAACCCCAGACAGCTAGGTGCCCCCTTGATTAGATTAGGAGAGGGCAGGAGAGGGGTGTGTTTATGATTTTTAGCCACACCAGTGGGTGGGCTCAGCCAGATCTCTCCTCCAAAAATCAGATTCATCCATTTTGGATTTTTAGAGACTGTTGCCTTCTGGGATGGATTTTTGCCACACTTTCCAGGAAGTGGTCATCACAGGGGGACGACCCTGTCCCTGATTGGAGAACCAGGGCCCCCCTGCTTTTCACCCAGGAGCAAGGATAAAACTGGCAGACCTGCACCCACGCCTCAGATCCCCACCAAATTTCAAGAAGAAGGAACTACAAGGAGAAGAAGGACTGCCCTGCTGGACCCCTGGCCTGCACCTGGACCCTGCACTCAGAAAGACTGCACCAGCTGCACACTTGGGCTTCACCACAAGAAGGACTTTGCCTGGCTTCCACTGGTTCAAGGAGGGACTCCCTTTTTGCTACAGGTGAAAAATTGCTATCCAGAGTCCCCTGCACCAACTCCTGAAAAAGTGACCAGCTGACCACTGTCCAGTGGCCAAAAAGGAGTTTGCGCCAGGTGTATTCTGGGAGTTGAAGTCCGCACTTCCCAAGGACCATCACAGAACTTCTGGACCCTTGGGGTGAGCTGTGCACCCCAAAAGAACCTTAAAAGAACATCTGGGTGAAGCCCCAGAAGTTTGGAAAAGATTGGAGAATTTTTGAAAAAAAGCTCCATAAAGTGACCGACCCGACGCGGAAATTCGAGCCGGCTTGCCTCAACCGCGACCCGGCCTGACTTCGTGGTTCGTCCCGGTAAAGAAAAACATCCAAAAAAGAGACTAAGTCCGAACGTAAAAAGTTGACCGGGACCTTCCAGCCATCGTATCCGAGAAGGGCTCCACGGACGTCGGATCAAGATCCAGGTTTACCCCGGTCGAAGGATTTTCATCTCGAAAAAACGACTAAGTCCGAAGGTAAAAATCACCACCGAGGAAACCGACTTCGCGTATCCGGACAAGGGCTCCAGGAGGTCGGATCCAACTGGCAGGTTCGTCCCGGGGAAGAAAAACATCAAAAAAGAGACTAAGTCAGAAGGTAACTTTTTAACCGAGGCCTCCCGCGACTTGTAGCCGAGCAGGGCTCCATCGCGGTCGGCCTGAAAGTTTGACTTTGCCCCGGTCCTGGTGCAACCAGATGACCCGATTGGCGCTTTTTGTTTCTAAGCGCTAGAAAATAATAATACTTTAAAAATTCATATCTCCGGTTCCCCTGAACCGATTTTAATCGTTTTTGTGTTATTTTAAAGATAAAAATATAAGCTATTTTTATAAATTGGTTTTGGATTTTTAAACTGTTTCCTGTGTTTTATTTAATTACTGTTTTGTGATATTTGAATGCTTTACACTTTGGCCCTCATTCTAAGTCTGGCGGGCGGCGGAGGCCGCCCGCCAGACTTCCCCCCTCCAAAATACCGCTCCGTGGTCCAGAGACCGCGGAGGGTATTCCAAGTTTTCCCCTGGGCTGGCGGGAGGCCGCCAAAAGGCCGCCCGCCAGGCCAGGGGAAAACAACCTTCCCACGATGAAGCCGGCTCGTAATCGAGCCGGCGGAGTGGGAAGGTGCGAAGGGTGCTACTGCACCCGTCGCGTATTTCACTGTCTGCTATGCAGACAGTGAAATACTAGCGGGGCTCTCTTACGGGGGCCCCTGCAGTGCCCATGCCATTGGCATGGGCACTGCAGGGGCCCCCAGGGGCCCCGCGACACCCCTTACCGCCATCCTGTTCCTGGCGGGTGAACCGCCAGGAACAGGATGGCGGTAGGGGGTGTCAGAATCCCCAAGGCGGCGCAGCATGCTGCGCCGCCTTGGAGGATTCATTTGGGCAGCGGGAAACTGGCGGGAGACCGCCAGTTGTCCCGGTCCGACCGCAGCGTTACCGCCGCGGTCGGAATGCCCAAGGGAGCACCGCCGGCCTGTTGGCGGTGCTCCCGCCCCCATTGACCCTGGCGGTCATAATGAGGCCCTTTGTCTCCTAAGTTAAGCCTTGACGCTCGATGCCAAGCTACCAAGGGTAGAGCTGGGATTAATTTACTGAGACCTAACTGTACTTATGTGGAGGTTTGTGGCTTGTTGCTAGGTGTAGGTACCTACCTGCCCTACCAATAACCCATTTTCCAACATAATTGGAAGCAGCAACGGGATCCTGTACTTGTGTTCAATATCACGTTACAGTTTTAGATAAAACAAATTAAAAATCCTTTAAATTGTCCTAGTGCAAAAATTGTTTTTAATTTTTAATTTTTTTTTTTTTTAATTAATTTGGATTAATTTCAATTATTGAATTTTTGTAATTTTTCTAAATTCTTGTTTCCAAATTTTTGCAAAAAGTTTTTGTTGACACAAAACTAGGGAACCATGGAGCTTGATCTGGCTAGCCTACCCACACTGACAGTAGTCCAGCTTAGGTGGTTGTGTATTGAGAGAGGGTTGCCTGCAACCACTGATCTCAGGAAGCAAATCCTGATTAAATCCCTGACAGCATGGGCTGAGGCCCAAGAGGAAGAGACAGAGGAAGCTCCAGAGGAGGAAGAAAAAGGGGAAGATGCTAACTCTAACCACTCAGGGGAGGGAAGGCGTCCGAGCCTAAGTGAGGAAGAGGAGGAACGGTCCTCAGTGGATACAGTCACTAGGGGCAGACCCAAAGCTAGTGGTAGGAAGGGGGTCCTTTCAGGAGGAGAGAACCCATCCATCAGAGAAAGAGAGCTGGAAGCCCAGCTAGCCTACATAGCTTTGGAAGCAGATAAGCTTGCCCTAGAAAAGAAAAAGTGGGCAAGCAAAGAAAAAAAAGATGGAGGCAGCGAGAAAGAAACTGAGGTGTCCCTGGGTGGGGGTTTTGCCCCCAGATTACCCAAAGGGGTGGTTCCTGCCTATGTAGAGGGGGATGACATAGATAAGTGGCTGGGGGCCTTTGAGAGGGCCCTCCAGATGAGGAAAGTCAAGCCTCAATACTGGGGTTCACTCCTTTGGGAGTTAGTTCCCAACTCTGGGAGGGATAGGCTCCTAACCATGAGTGGGGAGGATGCAGACTCATACCCCAGTATGAAGAGTTGCTTGACTAAAAAGTTTGGTCTAACCCCAGAGCAGTATAGGCTTAAGTTTAGGGACACCCAAAAGACAAGCACCCAGTCCTGGGTGGACTTTGTGGACATTTCAGTAAAAACACTGGAGGGCTGGATACAGGGCAACAGGGTAAGTACCTTTGAGGGGCTGTACAATTTGATTATGAGGGAGCACCTTCTAACTAATTGTGTCCAAGAGAGGCTCCGCCAGTATCTAGTAGACTCTAGGTTGACCAACCCCAGAGAGCTGGGGAGGCAGCAGATGACTGGTTAAGAACTAGGGTTAACCAGAAACCCCCAGGGGGTGATCAGAAAAAGGGAGGACATGGTTCTTCTCAGGGGAAGAACCAGGGGAAAGATGACAAAAAACCCAAAGAGTCCTCACAAGAGTCCCCAAAAACTTCTCAGGGAGGGGGAGCCCCGAACCAATTCACTTTTAAAGGGAAAGGGTATCAGGGAAAGAATTATGATCCTGCTAAAGCAGGAAAGTTTCAGGAGCTTGCTAAGGCCGGCAAGTGTTTTGACTGTCATCAGCCAGGACATAAAAGAGGAGATGCTATCTGCACCAAGAAGCCCCCCACTGGTGGGCAATCCCAGGGGATTGCTAGTGTAGGGTTGGGGGTGGAAGTTGGCCCAGGGGTGGAATCAGGGTACACTGAGGTCACCTTAGTATCCGTGGGTGGGGTGGACATTGCAACTATGGCCACCTTACCTCCCATCATGGAGAGGTATAGGCAGAGGCCTAAAGTCAATGGGACTGAATCGGAAGCTCTGAGAGATACAGGAGCCAGTGTGACAATGGTCGCAGAAAAGCTGGTTTCTCCAGAGCAGGTCTTACCTGGTGTCTTCCACCAGGTGACTTATGCAGATACCAGAACCAAACTCCATCCCATGGCTATGGTGAGTCTGTAATGGGGAGGTGTGACTGGCCCTAAAAAAGTAGCTGTAGCTCCTGCCCTCCCAGTAGAGTGTCTGCTGGGAAATGATCTTGAAGCATCTGAGTGGTCAGAAGTGGAAAGAAGGGTCCATGCACAGATGCTGGACCTCCCTGAATGGGTGTGTGCTGTGACCAGGTCACAGGCGGCACAACAGGGGAATGCTGGACACTTGGACCCTGGAACAATGGGCCAAGCCTCCAAGAAAAAGAGAAAAGGCACTGGGTCTGGCTTGCCAGCCCCAACAAGTACAGAGGGTCAGGAAGAATCCAACCCTGAGGGGGAGGATCTGAACTCTGAGGGAGGGACACCTCCCCTGCAAACTCTGCCTGACTTGGCAGAACTGCAAGGGGCAGGTGGGCCCACCAGAGAAGATTTGTGCCAGGGACAAAGAGAGTGTCCCACTCTTGAGGGCCTGAGGCAGACTGCTGCCAGGCAAGAACAAGGGGATACCAGTGGTACCCACAAGGTTTACTGGGAGGATGGAGTTCTCTACACTGAGGCAAGGGCCCTTAAAGAAGGGGCTACTAGAAGAGTAGTGGTCCCCCAAAAGTATAGAGAATTCCTCCTTACCTTAAGCCATGATATCCCCTTAGCTGGTCATTTGGGACAGACCAAGACCTGGAACAGGCTGGTCAACCATTTTTATTGGCCCGAAATGTCAGAAAAAGTCAGGGAGTTTTGCAGCTCCTGTGTCACCTGTCAAGCCAGTGGCAAGACAGGGGGCAAGCCAAAGGCTCCCTTGATTCCACTGCCAGTGGTTGGGACTCCCTTTGAGAGGGTGGGGATTGACATTGTTGGTCCCCTAGACCCACCAACTGCTTCAGGTAACAGGTACATTGTGGTGGTAGTGGACCATGCCACCAGGTACCCTGAGGCAATACCCCTCCGGACAGTCACTGCTCCCACAGTGGCTAGGGCCCTACTTGGTGTGTTCACCAGAGTGGGATTCCCAAAGGAGGTGGTCTCAGATAGGGGCACAAACTTTATGTCAGCCTATCTGAAAGCCATGTGGGAGGAGTGTGGTGTTACTTATAAGTTCAGCACACCCTACCATCCACAGACCAATGGTCTGGTGGAAAG
Organism: Pleurodeles waltl; assembly: GCF_031143425.1. NCBI lineage: Eukaryota > Metazoa > Chordata > Amphibia > Caudata > Salamandridae > Pleurodeles > Pleurodeles waltl. The sequence continues at coordinate 1,376,096 of NC_090437.1, read as the reverse complement.
ATTCAATAAGACCCTGAAGGGCATGATCATGGGTTTGTCTGACAAACTCAGGAGGAGATGGGATGTCCTCCTCCCATGCCTGCTGTTTGCCTACAGAGAGGTGCCACAGAAGGGGGTTGGATTCAGCCCCTTTGAGTTACTGTTTGGGCACCCTGTAAGAGGCCCATTGTGCTTGGTGAGAGAGTCTTGGGAAAAGCCTCTCAAGGAATCCAAGGAGAATGTGCTGGATTATGTACTAGGCCTGCGGTCTCGCATGGCTGAGTATATGAAGAAGGCAAGCAGAAACCTGGAGGCCAGTCAGGAGCTCATGAAGCTCTGGCATGATCAAAAGGCTACCATGCCTGAGTATCACCCAGGACAGCTGGTGTGGGTTTTGGAGCACATGGCTCCTAGGGCACTACAGGCCAAATGGACTGGGCCCTATCCAATCCTAGAGAAAAAAGGTGAGGTCACCTACTTGGTGGACCTTGGCACCCCCAGGAATCCTTACAGGATCCTACATGTAAACAGGATGAAACCCCACCAGGACAGGGCAGACATGACCATGCTGATGGTCACTGATGAAGGGAAGGAGGAGGAGGGTGAACCTCTGCCAGACCTCCTGTCCTCAAAGGCAAAAGATGGGTCAGTGGAGGGAGTGGTACTCTCTCCCAAATTGACAGATCAGCAACAACAAGACTGTAAGCAAGTCTTGGGACAGTTTGCTAGTCTGTTCTCCCTGACCCCTGAACTCACCAATTGGTGTGTCCATGATGTTGACACTGGTGACAGCTTGCCTGTCAAGAACAAGCTGTACAGGCTGTCTGACCAGGTCAAGGCCAACATCAAAGCTGAAGTGGCTAAGATGTTGGACCTGAAGGTAATTGAGCCCTCTGATAGTCCTTGGTCCAGTCCAGTGGTACTGGTGCCCAAAGCTAATCCCCAAGGTGGGAAGAAAGAATTAAGATTCTGTGTGGACTACAGAGGTCTAAATGCAGTCACTAGGACTGATGCTCACCCCATACCTAGAGCTGATGAGCTCATTGACAGGTTGGGGGCTGCCAAATTCCTGAGCACATTTGATCTGACCTCAGGATATTGGCAGATTGCCTTAAGTCCAAGAGCTAAGGAGAGGTCAGCATTTTCCACACCAGAGGGCCACTTTCAGTTCAAGGTGATGCCCTTTGGCATGAAAAATGTTCCTGCCACCTTCCAACGGTTGGTGAATAGAGTCCTATCTGGGTTGGAATCTTTTAGTGCAGCTTATCTGGATGATATAGCTGTATTTAGTTCCACCTGGAGGGACCACCTGGTCCACCTGAAGGAAGTGCTTCAGGCCCTGCTTCAAGCAGGCCTGACTATCAAGGCAAGCAAGTGCCAGATAGGGCAAAGTTCTGTTGTGTACCTGGGCCACCTTGTTGGTGGAGGCCATGTACAACCTCTCCAGCCCAAGATCCAGACTATCCTGGATTGGGAGGCTCCAAAAACCCAGACTCAGGTCAGGGCCTTTCTTGGCCTGACTGGGTATTACAGGAGGTTTGTTCAAAATTTTGGGACCATAGTGGCCCCTCTAACTGAGCTTACCTCCAAGAAACAGCCCAAGAAGGTCATTTGGACCCCAGAGTGTCAAAAAGCTTTTGACACCCTAAAACAGGCTATGTGTTCAGCACCAGTGTTACTGGCCCCTGACTATAGCAAGGAATTTGTAGTGCAAACAGATGCTTCAGAGGAAGGGATTGGGGCAGTGTTAGCACAAGTTAATGAAGAGGGCCATGATCACCCAGTTGCCTTCATCAGCAGGCGACTACTCCCCAGAGAGAAAAAATGGAGTGCCATTGAGAGGGAGGCCTTTGCTGTGGTTTGGTCCCTGAAGAAGTTGAGGCCTTACTTGTTTGGCACTCACTTCCGTGTACAAACTGACCACAGACCTCTCAGATGGTTGATGCAGATGAGGGGGGAGAACCCAAAACTGTTAAGGTGGTCCATTTCCCTACAGGGGATGGACTTCACAGTGGAGCACAGACCTGGGACTGCCCATGCCAATGCAGATGGCCTTTCCAGGTTTTTCCACTTAGCTGATGAGGACTACCAGGGTGTAGGTTAGTACCCATCACCTTTCATCTGGGGGGGGCAGTGTAGGAAAGTCCTTTTTTTTTGCCTGATCACCCCCACTCTTTCTGGATAGGTACTGGTGGTTACTGACTCTTGGCTGTGCCCTGGGTACTGCTTACCAGTCCCAGGGCCAGTGCTCTGTGTAAAATGGATATGCAAATTAGGCTAATTATAATTGGCTAAGTGAACCTACCTATAAGTCCCTAGTATATGGTAGGGCATGTAGGTTTAGGGACCACAGCATAGGTGGTGCACACCTAGGTGCACTGCTGAGGTGCCCAGTGTCATTTTAAAAGCAGGCCTGCCTTGCTGGCTGCTTTTAAATTAAAGTTATATGCAAATTCGACTTTGGAATTAAAGGTACTTCCAAAGTCTTAAACTACCTTATTTTTACATATAAGTCACCCCTAAGGTGTGCCCTATGTGCCCCTAGGGCTGGGTGCCATGTAACTATAAGCAGGGACTTTATAAAAATAGATTTATAAGCCCCGGTGAGGTAAAAACAGCCAAATTCGTTTTTCCCTCATTGAAGTAAATGGCCTTCATAGGCTAGAATGGGCAGACTTTATTTTAAATTTTAAAGTCTCCTTAAATGTTACATACCAAGAATTTGGTATCAAATTGATTGTTATAATAAATCCCACAACTTCCAGTTGTTGGATTTAATATAACTAGTGCAGGTAAAAAGTTTAGACTTTACCTAAAAAGTTGCCAATTTCAGCTCTGCATTGTTTTTGCTGCTGTGCTCTGATTGGCCAGCCTGCAGCAGCTTCTGCCAGGCTACTTTAATGAGGTGTGAAGTGGCCTGGCTTCACACAAAGGAATGTGCTTGGGGGAGAGAATCTCCCCTCAGCAGATGGTGAGGCAGGAAGGGGGAGGGCTGCCAAACTGGTCTTCAAAGGCAGAGAAGGACATCTGGAGCACCCAGCAACACCCCCACATCCTGCAACCCCAGACAGCTAGGTGCCCCCTTGATTAGATTAGGAGAGGGCAGGAGAGGGGTGTGTTTATGATTTTTAGCCACACCAGTGGGTGGGCTCAGCCAGATCTCTCCTCCAAAAATCAGATTCATCCATTTTGGATTTTTAGAGACTGTTGCCTTCTGGGATGGATTTTTGCCACACTTCCCAGGAAGTGGTCATCACAGGGGGACGACCCTGTCCCTGATTGGAGAACCAGGGCCCCCCTGCTTTTCACCCAGGAGCAAGGATAAAACTGGCAGACCTGCACCCACGCCTCAGATCCCCACCAAATTTCAAGAAGAAGGAACTACAAGGAGAAGAAGGACTGCCCTGCTGGACCCCTGGCCTGCACCTGGACCCTGCACTCAGAAAGACTGCACCAGCTGCACACTTGGGCTTCACCACAAGAAGGACTTTGCCTGGCTTCCACTGGTTCAAGGAGGGACTCCCTGTTTGCTACAGGTGAAAAATTGCTATCCAGAGTCCCCTGCACCAACTCCTGAAAAAGTGACCAGCTGACCACTGTCCAGTGGCCAAAAAGGAGTTTGCGCCAGGTGTATTCTGGGAGTTGAAGTCCGCACTTCCCAAGGACCATCACAGAACTTCTGGACCCTTGGGGTGAGCTGTGGACCCCAAAAGAACCTTAAAAGAACATCTGGGTGAAGCCCCAGAAGTTTGGAAAAGATTGGAGAATTTTTGAAAAAAAGCTCCATAAAGTGACCGACCCGACGCGGAAATTCTAGCCGGCTTGCCTCAACCGCGACCCGGCCTGACTTCGTGGTTCGTCCCGGTAAAGAAAAACATCCAAAAAAGAGACTAAGTCCGAACGTAAAAAGTTGACCGGGACCTCCCAGCCATCGTATCCGAGAAGGGCTCCACGGACGTCGGATCAAGATCCAGGTTTACCCCGGTCGAAGGATTTTCATCTCGAAAAAACGACTAAGTCCGAAGGTAAAAATCACCACCGAGGAAACCGACTTCGCGTATCCGGACAAGGGCTCCAGGAGGTCGGATCCAACTGGCAGGTTCGTCCCGGGGAAGAAAAACATCAAAAAAGAGACTAAGTCAGAAGGTAACTTTTTAACCGAGGCCTCCCGCGACTTGTAGCCGAGCAGGGCTCCATCGCGGTCGGCCTGAAAGTTTGACTTTGCCCCGGTCCTGGTGCAACCAGATGACCCGATTGGCGCTTTTTGTTTCTAAGCGCTAGAAAATGATAATACTTTAAAAATTCATATCTCCGATTCCCCTGAACCGATTTTAATCGTTTTTGTGTCATTTTAAAGATAAAAATATAAGCTATTTTTATAAATTGGTTTTGGATTTTTAAACTGTTTCCTGTGTTTTATTTAATTACTGTTTTGTGATATTTGAATGCTTTACACTTTGTCTCCTAAGTTAAGCCTTGACGCTCGATGCCAAGCTACCAAGGGTAGAGCTGGGATTAATTTACTGAGACCTAACTGTACTTATGTGGAGGTATGTGGCTTTTTGCTAGGTGTACGTACCTACCTGCCCTACCAATAACCCATTTTCCAACATGGTGTGAGTGATGTGTGAGGTGATGTGTGGGGTGCTGTGTTGTGATGTATTATGTGATGTGCGTGAATGGTGTATGTGTGAAGGTGCTCTGTGCCTCTGGGTGAAGGTGTGGTCTTTGCATTTCTCTCTCTGCTTGTCCTAATTAGTTCATTGAAAGGGTTGTGGGTAGTGTGGTTGTGTTTTATAGTGGTGAGGGTGTGGTGTATGTATGTGTGTCAGGTGTGTGCAGTTTGAATTATCCAATGTGGTTGTGTTTTGTAAGTATGTGTGTATTTTGAGCATCGCAATGTGTACCGCCAATGGTTTACCGTGGTTGTAAGACCGCAGCGGTGATTCGTGGGTCGTGTTACTGTGGGCGTATTCCTGTTGGCGTGACAGTGTGGATTTTGCTATCGCCAGTTTATCACTGACCTTTGGTGTGGCAGACTTGTGTGTATGTCTGTGTAGTGGCGGATTTCTCTGTGTGGGTCATAATACCCGTAGCGGGATGCCACCGCGGTCATGGTATGTTGACGCCCATCGGTACGGCGGTAAGTGGGATTTACCACCAGGGTTATAATGAGGCCAACAGTCTGGAGGCTAAAGGGTAGTATGCTGGCACACTACTGGTGAAATAGCAAAGAGATGCAATGCGGACTGACCTTCCACAATTTGCTCAGGCCAGTCCTGAACAATCACCCCATTTCCTTCATTGTGTGAAGTGCAGCATCAGTCCATGTATACCGCACAGTGTGCCTCATGTACGAGGAAATGAGGCAGTGCAATGCAGCAAGCCAGCTAGCTGTGCCAAGCGGTGTAATTTAGAAAGTGCAGGGATGCATCGTATTTACTGAAATTCAATGCATCCCTGTACTTTCCTCAACAATGGTGCACAAACTGCTGCCTAGCTTTAATGCAGGCACCCTTGCACCATGTATCTACTCAGTCTCACTTGGGCCGATGCACACTCATCTAGAGTGTAAATCCTCTGAATGGAATGGCTTTGTCACAAGACAAACAACTCATTTGAGAGGGTGCAGGTGTGGATGATGGGAGATATCCACACAACAGGCCTCATTTACGAGGTCTGTGATGCACAGCGGCACAACAAGTGCCTTTCTGTGCTGCCCTGCACCACCGGGAATGACACAAGAAACAGCGTATTTCTGTCCTCTACACCTGCCTTGCATACAATTGCTGCCTAGCACCAATGCAGGCACCCTTGCGCCATAGTGCAAGGATCCTGAGTTGCGGGGATGATTGCTTTTGTGCAGTAAGGGACACTTTCATGCACGCCTTCCAGCACAAAAACAATCACAGGGGGCATTTTCCTCTTTGTGATGGTGCTGCAAATTTCAGCACACATAGAAAGAGGAAAAAACTGGAAGAAATAAAGATATTTCTCCTTGTTGTGTCATTTGGTACACCACCGCTGATGTGGCGCAGGAATCTGATGCATTCCCAGATTCCTTCAGGTTCCTTTGGGTTCCATGGGTGTTTTCATAGGTACACCTACAGCAACACCCATGGGATGCCCCTTTCACGATGTGTTATGAGGGAAAGGGTTCCACATTTACAATGCCATGAAAAGCCACCCAAGATGGATTTGTGTGGCCTTGTAAATATGGGCTGGCACACTATGCCACATTAGCGTAAAAAAAGGATCCTACGGTGGCGCAGTATGCCGCAAGGGCCTCGTAAATGAGGTCCCAAGTATTTATGGACTCTGCACTACTCTCTAGACACTTAACCAAAACCCAAATGACCCCTTTTGTCAAATAAGTGATTGTAAACTCACGACCTGCTTCTTTGTTAATTGAGACCCTTTTCATGACATAAATGTACAGAGGTTGTCATGGAAGAGAAACCTAGCTTGTTTTCTTTTACGAGATGTTTTATCCTGAAAAAGCATTAAGGTGCACAGTAACTTGTTGTAGTCACCCATCATTGTGACTGCATTTTGATTAGTGCTATGAAATCATTTTCTCATGCACAGATTGTAAATTTAAATAATATGAATACAGTTGTTTTTGTTTAGTTTTTTTTTTTAACTTTGTATTGGAAGATATCACATCAAGTCAATTCAATTCATTACATCATTTCGTCTTCATCAATTAGACCTAAAAATTCATCTCAAACGTGATTAGTCCATTGTAGCTATAACGTTGTTTTCCAAGTTTTCCAGATTATTGACCTTGCTAGCAGTGAAATTATGTATAACTTTTCCCTATAGCTTGAGCCAGGGCTGGCGTGGCACCTGGCCAGTAGCCAAGTAAAATTAATTTCATATCATCCGGAAATTCAATGTGTAGTGTAGCCTGACAATATTGCTGTATGGACTCCCAGTATTCCATTCACAAAGGCCATCCCCTTGTCATATGTATCTAGTTTCCCTCCACTTCTACTAAACATCTAAAGCATTTCACTGGTATTTGTGAGTTAATTTTATTTTAAAAAGTGGGTGTTCTATATAGCAACTATGTAGTGCAGAATTGAATTCAGCGCAACATGTGCTCTTCTATGTGTCGAAACATTATATTGCCCTAACATTTTCCTTGACTCCTCTATAATATCAAACTGTTCCAGAGAATGCCATTTCTGAATTATGTTAGTGGTGACATCTATATATTTGGATTCTGCCAATCTAACTTTCCAATAGGTTATGAGCCTACCTGTGGTTGTCTCTACTCACCAGGCAGCGAATGTTTCTATTTGTGGGCTGAGGGTCTGCGCCCTTTTTATTTCTCAGTGCTATGGATGGTAATTGCAAAAAGCAATCATCATCCATTTTCTATTATAATAATGCATGCTATCAGATCAGCCTCACTGAAAAAGATGTCAGGCAGCCAGGCAGATTTCCATAGGTACATGCGCTAGACATGGTGTCAGCCCAGGTTTCGAAATACTTTGGATGCCCCGGGGCACGCCCAGTAAGGACGTGATGAAGCGTCACATTTTGAAGCAGCCTCAGGAATGTACAGTATCTGTCCTGTACTCCCGGGGCTGCCTGTCAGTTATTTAGTGCTGCCTCTTCAGAAGCCCTCCCTTTCCCAAGGAAGGGCCACAAGAAGACGAGTTTGGAAAGGGAGGAGGTATAGCCTTTGCAAGAGGCCTTGCAGGCATTGGGAAAGCAATGAAGCCAGGGCAAATCATGCTGGCGTGCCCGCGGAGGTCCTCTTCCCACCTTGGGTTCAGAAAGCACAGGCGCGCTGATGAGCACCATCACAAAGCTCACCCTTTGAGGTTAACTGGATATCTGGACTGGGAGAAAAGTGTAGTAGTCAGAAATCATTCAATCCCAAATCAATAACATAAAACCATAAACACATTTTAGACACCATGAATAATTGAACTCTAGATTAAATTCCAAACCGAATAAAGTTTCAAAGCTTTATTACAATCCCAAAATCAATGTCACATAAATGGTGTGTAAAACCAAGTTATAAACATACATAAAAACCATTAGCTGACTGAAACATCTGAAAAGATTCAAGCTGCTAAACATCAATACTGTTAAACACTCCTAAATAATAATATAGATTAAGAATAATACAATATGCAATATGCACCCGATTATTAACATTTAATGACATCAGTTAATCATCAAAACACAGTTTTCACAAATAATTTCAGAACTGGGGCATTCCTAACACTCATCAGAATTGGGATGTGCATGGGTGGGAATGGACTGACTCATGCAGGTAAAAGCAAAAATAAAAGAAGACAAAAATAATTTGGAAAACCTCTAACTAAGATGACTCACTATAAACATATGCTGGTGTACGTCACCAAGCTAAAGAGGGAAACAATAAACAACATTTATTTATATATCTCCTCATGGGACAGCAGACAGTGTTGATTCATCAGGACAGAGCGGTCACCATCTTCTAGCATTGTCAGTTCATAATTAGTTGACCTTAGTAGTGCTGAACCCTATAATAGAATAGGGCAGTTAAGACTATGATGAGAAAACCCATCAGGGAACTTAGAGATGAGAATGGGACAGCACACTTAGGACAGAAGTGGACAGAGATCTGTACAGCTTAAAGACGAGAGGAAACTAATGCTAACTCCAAAGTTCTTCACTAATTAAAATATGCAAAATTCATTCATTGGTTCTTCAGGTGGAAACCTTCTTGGCGTCAGTTTCAGCATCGAATAGCAGGCAGTGGTACCACCAAGTTCTATTACATTCAAGAATCTTCGCGGCAAACATTTGTTGTCGTCTTCCTCCGGTTACAGGGTTCTGCCCTAGAAAAATATAACATTTTCTAATAATTTGCAACTTGCAGTTTCTTTCACATGATCCACAATAAACAAAGCTAATATTCTTTCACATGAATAATAAAGATTTCCTGTACCATTTGACAGGTATAACAAATATTGTTACATTAACTAAACTTGAAACATGCTCTTCTCCTGCAATACAATAGAACATTTAATATTACATTTGCTGCGTAGGGAAATAATTTAGGTTAGAGATGACAAAATAAATAAGAACTTTTTCATGATTGCTTGCAAAATGAACCTTCTGGGCCTAGTCATGGTAAGAAAGCCTAAATGCTCATTAATGCATTTAAGACATTAATAAAACCTTTTACTCACTTAAATTCAAGAGAAATATGCACAGCAAACTGTCTAAATCATCATTCATGTTATGTCAAAACAATTTTTCAACATGTGTTTATTTTTCTAAACATGTTATGAAGTCTATTTAATTTAATATAAGGGTGTTTAATTCATATATATTTAATATTCATAATATATTTTATTTGTTTCTACCTAAAAATAATATGTCATAATAATATTTATTATTAATTCGCACATTTATGATTGCAAAATGTTTTCATGTTAAACGTGAGGTCAAAATACGACTGGTAAGCACAAATGTCCACCACAATTTAAACTGTCCTCCTTTTATCTTCTACATTATTTTCTCTGTTAAGCTTTTAAAACTGCATAATTATTAGCTGCCATATGCAACTTCTATGCCACTGATTTGTTAAGAAAATGTGATCTCTCTCAATCCCTCTTCTGAAGGCAATCTATGCCATCACAAAATAATTATTCTCATTTCTAATGAGATAAGTGAAAACCTTGTAGTTTGATAATGCATTGGTGTAGGTTTGAGATAATTGTCAATGTTATTCATTGTCTGTTTCTCATATTCTCTAATTCCATTTCTTCCCTCTTCTGTTTATCCTTTGCTCTTTGTTTTCCCCAGAAAATGTAAGCTTTGTAAAATTCAAGTGCACAAATTATGCGCAAAGTCACAATCAATAAAGGTTTTAGGATCATCTTCACAAAACCTTTCCCAAGTTACCAAACCAAGATCCTATCTTAGAAAATCCTTCACCTATTGTTTCCCAAACATTTTCTCTTTTAGGTCACTTAAGTCATTTTTCAGACTCGTCAGATAAGTATCTCCTTATCTCCTTGCTGTTATTCGGAATATACTTACAATAGTGCAGTGATTTCAAACAAAACTCTGCAGACTCTGGCCTCTTTTGCTAAAAGAATGTCTAACAGAGGCGATTCTGACGAATCATAGACCTTGCCGCAACCCTTTCTGTGTCCATTAGGAGCATTGCACATGAAAAATCAGTTGACATCTTAACTAGAATCGTTGATAACTTCCTTATCTTAATGTCGTTTAAGATTACACCCACTGATGGAATAATAGTTCCAAAAATATCTCCTGTAATATCTAAACCACTTGCTTCTCTTTTAAATCTCATTTTAAGTCTCTCAATCCCTTCTGGATTGTCAATGCTACCCACATGGTAATTTGTTGGGAAGACCACTCCCATATAGCATATATCATGCCAGTGTTTTGGCAATTTGTAACAAGCGTTCTTACCACAGATGTAATGAACACCAGGTACAGCGGGTCTTGTCCATTTAGCATAAAATCCAATGCACTCTTAAACAAAAACACATGTCTACATTCACTCCTACTTACAAACTTATTGTCAGCTCTTGATTGCAGCCTATAGATACAAAGCTTTCCTACATGTTGCCAATCTAGAGCTAAACGTCCTTTTGTGTCTGGTGTGTTGTGAAATGATTTATTTCTGGAAACTATTCCCTTGTCTATCCTTTCTTTCATTCCCTTACTTGTGTCATCTACCTGATTAATTTACTCTTTTTCTACCTGTGTGAGAATACATGTTAGATTATTCCTGTCTGCATATGCTGTGCCAAAAGTCAGTGTAGGCTCAAATATCTATGTTCCTAGCATTTGAAATGCTGCTCAAATGCTGGTTAGCTGGAACAAAAGAGAAAACTACATCATAATTAGAGTAAAAATACTGAATGTGCTCCTGATTGTACACATGTGTTAATAATAGACTGCAACTAATCCCATAAATTGGTGGCAAGCTGTGATAAGTGATCCCTTCTTGTATTGACAAAGGAATTTGTATTCACACATAACAATCATGTGCGTTTATTGTGTCCACATACTCGTACAGCAAATTACAATACAGGTTGGAAAAAAAATCTCCCCTTCTGTCATCTAAATGAAGCAATCCCTCATCTTTATTAAACTTTTCCTGCTTAGCTTTTGTCATTCTCCTCATTAGGGTTGCTGTGCTTTGAACCTCTCCTTTCACTGAAACACTCATTCCTGCAATCAATAAAATGCATGCAATCATACCCGCTACAATCAATCCAACACACACAGGTTTACATTTATTGTGTTAGCCATTTCAAGGATTCATGACTTCTGTAATATCAAATGAAAAACATAGAAACACAAAAAGCGAGCAAAAATCTAAAACTAAAATTTTCTTTCAAGTCTCTTTGCACTATTTACAGCAGTTCTCAAACTTCAAGAAAGTTCTTATAATCAGCAAAAAGTTGTCAAAATTAGTTCAAATGATTGTTTCAATAGAACACAGTTTGATGATCACTAAGTATTACTATATGCTATAACTATTTCCAAAGTGTAATGTCTTTGTTGATCAATTGGCAAGGTTATTTCAAGGCTAAGTTCAAATGCAATCTCAAATTCCAGAATATTCAGCTGAATTATCTGTGTCAAAACAAAAGGCCATAAATGTGTTTTCCCATTCATTTTTGACACGGTAGATCTTTTCAGTTGAAGAGTATCTGCGACTTGACACTCTTTTTCTTTTCGTTCTCCTCACAGCACCATCTTCATCTTCATTCTAATTTCACTGTTCAACTGCTTCTGTTAGATGGGATTTTATCAGCAACCTGTTTATGTACAGCTGCTTGCCAAATGTCTCCTTTCACAGTTCTTTTTCCAGATACAATTGCATTCACCACATTTGCTGTGTTGGCAGGAGTCAGTTGATTTTTACTTTGACTTTAACTGTGTTCTCCTGCACTTTTGGTGGTTTTCAAGCTGTTTGCACTTCTGTCCGAGTCTTTATCTGCTCTTCAACTGCATCCAGACTGCTTGTACCTTCACCACTTTGCAAGTTTTCTGCTTCAGTCACTGGTTCCGTCCTCACAACTTGGTCAAGCCAAACACCTTCCACATCAGCATTCGTTCTTACAGGATCAGACTCTGTGTGTTCGGGAGGACATGGAACTTTGTGCATGTGGCTTGTGTGGATCCTGTTTGGAATACCAGCAAAGTTCACAGCTGTCATTGTAACGAGGATGATTTAATATGGACCTTTCCTCCTGAGCTCTAGGAAAGTCTTTTGCACATGCTTCTTAACCAAAACACATTCTCCAGCCTTCAGGCTGTGGCACTGTTTAGGGGCTGGTTGAACTGTTGCTGCTTCAACCTGATGAGACAAAGAACGGACCATATCAACTAGACCCTTGCAATACTCCAGCACTAAGTCATTTTTTATGTCCACAAGTGCATTTGCAGCTATTGCTGGTAGTCTAATTGCATGACCCATTAGTATCTTTTGGGGAGATAGTCCTGTCTTCCTGTCAGGGGTGCTACGCATGCTCATCAGGACAAGTGGCAATGCATCAGGCAATTTTCAATGCTCTAGAGGCACAGACCATTGCCACTCAAGCTTTCAGTGTTTCATTGATTTACTCTACTAATCCAGGTGCCTCTGATCTGTAACTGCAGTGCAATTTTTACTCAATGTTCAATACTGAACACAACAACTTTATGATCTCATTATTAAAATGATCTGATTCGAAAGAAGTCGGGAATCCATACCTTAGTATTAGTCACAGAGCAGCATTTTAACTACAGTAAGACTATCATTCCTACTTGTTGGATAAGCCTCAATCCACATGGAAAACACACACACAATGACCAACACATACTTCAATCTATCACAAGCAGGCATTTCAACAAAGTCAAGTTGCATTCTGTGAAATGGACCTCCTGAGCTACCTATGTGTATCAAATTAACCGTTGTACGTTTCCCTACATTCATTTGTAGACATGTAACAAGTATGTGACAAATTGCTTCTGCAATCAATCTAAATCTGGGATTGTACCATGTCTGTTTCAAAGTGCGAATCATTGCATCCCTGCCTAGATGAACCTGACCATGATAATATCTACCTATCGAGTTCAACACACTGTCTGGGAAAAGGACCTTGCCTTCATATGAATTCCAAACCTCATCTCCCTCTCTTTGCGCACACCCTGCTATCATCCAACCTCTTTATTCTTCTTCTATTGTTTTTTCCTGCAACCTCTTAATTTCATATCAGGTATCAACCAATGACATTAAGAAATTTTGATTTGTCTCACCTTCATTATCCCACTCTTCATAGAAGGTGACACAATGAAGTGCACAATAGCTGGCAATTTGGTCAGCATCGGCATTACCCATCATTACACAGTCATTTGACCTCTAATGGGCCACACATTTGACAACAGCAATCTTCTCAAGGAACTGCAGAGCATTTATTAAATAATGAATTATTTCTCCATTCCGAATAGGTGATCCAGACGAGGTCTTAAAACCTCGCTGGTTTTATAACTGCCAGAAATCATTGAGAACACCAAATCCGTACTGACTATCTGTGAATATTGTCACTTTGACCTGCTCAAATATGCAGCATGCTCTGTAAGAGCAACCAATTCAACTACTGGGCTGAAACAACTCCTTGAAGCCATTAGGCTTTGACTACTCCTGAGAGTGTGCAAACTGCCCAAGCAGCTCTCAGAGTACCCTCACTGCCTTTTAAACAGTAGCCATCTACAAAGACAACTAGGTCTTTCTACTCTAAAGGAGTATACTGAATATCAGGTTTGGGTTTGGTGCACCATTCTGTAACATCGATGTATTCATGTACCATTTCATTAACATCAACTGTAGAATCAACATTTACAGGCATTCATGTGGTGGGGTTCAAACCTGACACCTCTTAATCCCAACATTGGGTGATCCAAGAATTAATAACTCATAAACGGGTAACACGAGAACTGGTCAAATGTTGGGTTTTTGATCTTGTCAAGAGTACCTTAATCATGTGTGGGACAAAGTCAGTTAAAGGATATCCCATTACATTGCATTTTCATAGGCTGATACTTACACCAGCACTAGCCTGGGCTTTCATGCAGCCGAAAAAAGCAGCAGCGACAGGATCCAATGTGGCAGAAAAATATGCCACTGGCCTGTTTATTCCTCCATGTGACTGCGTCAAAACAGAAAGAGCACAGCCATCACGTTCATGACAAAATAGTTCAAAAATTTCATGTAGTCAGGCATTCCCTAGGCTGGAGCTCTGCACAAACTCTCTCTTAACTCAGTGAAAGGTTTCATGCACTCTCCATTGAAAGGGACTGGATCTGTGACTTCTTTATGCATCAACTTCTACAACGGTTTGGAAATTACTGAAAATGTGGGATCCATTGGTGGCAATAGCTCACCATGGCCAAAACATTCTGACCTCTCTCTGTGTAACAGGGGGATTCATTTGCTTGATTGCTTCAACTCTTTCATGGGACACTTTCCTTGCACCTTTCTCAATTTACTGTCCCAAATACTTCATTTCTTTCTGACAATACTCTTAGCTTAGAAGGGGAAAGCTTGTGTCCGTTTTCACCCAAATGATTAAAAAATGCTATGGTATCTTGTCTGCAAGCTTCACGTGTATAGGATGCAACCATCAGGCAATCAATGTACTGCACTGAAGCAGACTTAAATGGTATGTTGAAAGACTCCACATTTTTCTTTATAATCTTATTAAAAATGGATGGCGATTCCAAAAACCCCTGTGGAGTACAACACCATGAATACACATGGTTGCTATATTGGAAACAGAAGAGGAACTTACTATACTCATGCAATGGTACTAAGAAAAATGCTTGTGACAAATTGATCACCTAAAACCACTCTGCTTCACATGGAATCTGAAATAAAAACACTGCTGGATTTGGTACTACGCGATGACAGGATACCAAAATGTTGTTCACTTTTCTCAAACCATTTACTATGAGATATTTCCCACTTAGCTTTCACAATCTCGTAATTGGAGAGCTACACAGACTCTTCATCACTTCTTTTGAAATGCCCTGCTCAACAAAATCTGCAATTACTGTGATAATACTCTCAATCACTTCTGACATCATGTGATGATGTGGTGTTCTAGGGAAAACTGCATTTGTCTTCACTGTCACTTTGTTTGGTTCAACACCTTGAATACATCTAATATATTTTCCAGAGAGTTCGTAAACTCTCAACATTACTGTCTATAGCAATTCCTTGAGCAAGTCTTTAACTGTCATGGTAGGAAACAATGTAATGAGAGGATACAACTCATTAGTTTGACTAGCGGTTTCATCATCGCTAGTGGTTTGAATTTCTATCCCTTCTTGTGTACAAGTGATGGAACATTTTAATTTGCATAGTAAGCTTCTTCCTAACTGACTTACAGGACTTTATTCACAAACTGGTGCAGACCCTCAAAGATACCTATCTGAAATGGAATGGGCTCGGTAATGAGGTTTACCAAAAACTGGTTTGCTACTCCTACAACTTAAGCTGTTCTTCCTGAAAGTAGTACAGTAGGGACTTCTGCAGTTTTAACAGTGGAACATGTTGCTCCTGTGTCAACTAGGAATGAAGCATCATGACCCATCACACTCACATTCACATAAGGACCACGCTGATCTACCTCCAAGGAGGCAGTCAACACACATTGTTTTTTTTCAGAACTCTCATGCATGCATTCTTCACTCACTTCATCATCACTGAAATAAATCAATGGGTATTATGTGATTAACTGATTTGCATTTGCATTTACTCTTTGGTTAACGTTCTGCTGAGGAATCATCATCTGTTGCAGTGTCAGCGGTGCTTGTGGTATCTGCATCTGCTGTGCAACACAAATTTGCTGTTGGGGAACTTACACTTGATGCTGGGAAACCTTCATTTGGACTGCTCCATTAGGAACATTCATATTTGGATTTCAGGGCCTCTAAACTCTCTGATTTTGAAATTAACTGTTCTCAACCATCTGCATTACAGCATCACCTTGAACCAAATGATTTACATTACTAAAGGGACACTTCTGCTTCTAATGTATAACGATGCCGAACACATGACAAGGCTGCATCTTATTAGTTCCGAACATCAGCCACATTTACATTCAGATGTACTTGAACACCACAGCCTCTACCTCTAAACGTAGGCACCATATTGCCCTGCTCTTGCATTGCTTGCATTCTTCCTGCATTCACTACAGCCTATGATTTCTGCATATCTGCTGCTTGGTCTGAAGTAATCTGAATCACTATTTTCTTTTCCTCAGCCTTCTTTATATCAATCTCATCACTGAAATATTTTGCTTATTGCAGCACTTCATCAATTGGCTTTCCTTGCCAGCAAATCAAATGAAACCAAATCATGTTACTAATTTCAGGCTTCAACCCTTAAACAAATCTAAATACAAAATTAATCATGTCTTGAGGCTCAATAGTTTCTGTGCCACCGAATTGTCTATATGCTTTCAGCAGTCTCTCATAATAAACATGAACAGACTCCCTTGCCTACTGAGATATCCTGTCAATTCTTTGCCAATCAATATCGTTAGGGGAAACTCTAGTCTTTAAAAATTCAATCACCTTGTAATAATTAGTCATCACCTCCTCAGACAGCGCACCTGTAATTGGATCTCTCAGTGGCTCACGCGTTGGCCAATCAATGCTCCTCTTACACTCAACCCACAAATCTGCTTGAACTACTATCTCAAATGAAGTGTTCAGATCATCCCACAAACACTTCACAAGCTTGACAAAACTCCCAGTTTACTGGTACCACTCCACTGGTTTCTCCCTCACATTTGGGAAGTCACTTCTACTCCAGGGGATGTGAACAAAATTCCCTCACGGAATTTCTCTCACTGACATCATTTTTACAGCTCCTTCTGCCTGCTCTACATTAATTGAAGATGCATTCAGATTTTTTCTTTTATCTCTTTTATTTGCCCATCTGCTTTCACATTTATCTAATGCTCTCCATTTTGAATACTTTGAATCACCTCCTTATTGTGAATTTTCCTTCCAGGTGATGTCATGTTTGCAATATCTCTTGAGTCAAATTTAGTCTGTAACTCTTCTTCAACTGTTTGGATTTATTCATTTTGATTACATATTTCTCAGACAAATTAACCAATTTCTCATAAGCCTGTCCTGCTCTAGGAGTAACATACTTTCACATGAAGCACAATTAATTGTCATTGTAAGAGTCTAATCTATTCAATTCAAATGTTCCTTTAATCACTTCATTTGATTCCAATTTTAATCAGGCCATGTTGAATGTCCTTCCTGACTTAGGCGTGTTTTCTGGATGGATGCTTCATTCCAATTATCTAACCATCCAGTCAATTATTGGACTGTCAAACCTTTTTAACTAATGTTATTTCCTCTATCCCGGGGCATAAACTGCGGAATATTGCATGGGGCTCTCATGCCTTACTCTTGAGCCATCACAGATGATCACATGGGGGACATCTCACATCAATCAGTGGACCAATTCCTTTATGGTTCTGGTTCAAACCAAAAGAATTCATAGGGGTCATGGCTGGCACAGTAGTGCTCAGTCTCTCTATTTCCGCATTAGTTCTGAAAGGTGAATTGATTGCTGATTTGGAATCTGGGGACCACTCTCGTTATTACCGTGAGCATACAATGGGACTATTGGACCTAAGGTTACAGGAACTATTAATGCTTATGAACCTAAAAAATATGACTGTCTTTGCAGGATCAATAATCCTTTACTTTCGTCAGCCAATACTGTACCAAAAGCTTGATTTGACTGATTCGGGGCAACATTCTGTGGTGTCATTACTGGGGAATACATTGGCATTGTCTGTGTCTGGTTCACAAACTGGCCAGGTGGCTGTACATTAGGTGGACTTAAACAGAGTCATTCCTGAATTCTGAAATGGCTGTGCTTACAGACCTTGAGGCGCTAGGTCTTATGCAGCTGAATAATGACCCCACACATACTAAAGGTCATATGATTGATCTCATGTTTAGCAACATTTCAGATCCTTCAGCCCAGACACCCCTTCCTCTGTCATGGACCGATCACTTTTTAATCAAGCTCATGCTTCCCAATTCTGCAGCTGATACAAGTTGGCAGGCGAATAAGTTAGCTGGTCAGCATTGGTCAAAGCTAAACTGCAAGGAATGGATCTCCGCTCTCATGAACACTAGAGCTACTCCCCTTAATTCCACCTTAAGCTCAGCGGATACATTCAATAAAAGGATCTACAGGTCCTTAGACTCGGTAGAGCCAAGAAAAACTATCACTGAAGGTGCATGTCATAAGAAATCCCTGTGGTTTACTCCTCAGCAGCAGCGGCTCCTCCGCAGTGGCGAAGGAGCCTCGCCTTCCTGGATAAGCCAGCAGATAGCTTGCTATCATTTTATTTTTCATTTTTTATCTTCTAGCTCAGTCAGCAGGTGCAGGGAGGGGCGGGGTGGGGCGGAGCACACTAAGACCCTCATTACAACTTTTGCGGTAACCAACATACCGTCACCATGGCTACCAGCCGCCCACCCGCATTATGACCGTTGATGGAATCCCACCAGAAAGCTGGCGGAATACTGTTGACGGTCATGGCGGCAGACAGTGGTAAGTTGGCACTGCTGTCAGCAGCAGCGCCACGCCAGAAAAACACCGCCTACTGTATTATGAGCAATGATACGGCCTGGCGGTGTTTTGCTGACGGGCGCTACTGCTGACAGCAGCACCACATCCTGTCTCCCGCCGTAGGAACCCCGGCAAGCAGTTAAGTCGGGTCCTCCGGCAGGAGAAAGGGGTGGGGGTTGTTGTGTGAGTGTGTGTGTGGAGGAGTGTCTGTTTCTGTATGCATGCATGCAGGTGTGTGTCGCATTGAATGCGTGCATGAATGACTGAATGTGAGTGTACGTGTATGTTGTGAGTTGTGAATGTGTGTGTGCGACACAGTATGTTGGTGTGAGTTGCAGTGTGTGGGTATGTATGTGTGCATGCGTGGGTGGATGTGGGTATGCGTGTGTGTATGAGTGTGTATGTGTGCACATGTGGGTGTATAAATGTGCGGGGGCAGGAGATGGTGGTGGAGGACACAGGGGAGGGGGAGGTGGGCAGGGGAGACCCCTATCAGGGGCGGGGAAGGAATTCCCTGGCACTGGTAGTGCCTATCACCATGGTTTTCATGGCGGGATGCTTGCCACAACAACCATGGCAGTAGGCGGGGTTATAATCCCGAGGGTGTGATTGTGACGGCCGCCTGGCTGGAGACCGAAGTCTCCAGCCCAGTGGCTGTTACCACCCTGACGGACGGAGTGGTACATTGGAGGTTTGGCTTAAGCCAAACCGCCAATGTCATAATTTGGGAAAAGGTACCTCCAGCCTGTTGGCAGTACCTTTCCCCAAATTACCGCCGACCGCCAGGGTCGTAATGTGGGCCTAAGTGTACAAGTGTGTTTGGCAAGCCTTTTCAGACTGCCACTCAGACCAATCCTGACGCTGCTTACATGCAATGTTTATCATGTACGCAGCGCCAGGATTGCTGGGGAGACTATGCTGGTGTCCCAGCAAATGATGGGACACCAGAAGAGAATCGAGGCGTCAGGAGACGGTGACTGGATACTGGCGGTGCAAGGTAAGTGTTTTATTTTTAAGTTTCCCCCGTTGTTCGTCACCCCCTCTTCCCCTCCCCCTGCCTCCACCCCCATCCTTGACATATGCGGCGACCTCCATTTCTCCTCAGCTGTTGCTGTTAAAAAAGGAGTGTAAACGCCTTGAAAGAAAGTGAAGGAAAACTTATGATATGTCCTCTAAAAGCGAATATAGGAAAGCAATTAGGTACTTCCATGCAGATATTAAAGCTACACAGTTATCATATTACGCTTCCAAAATAGAACAGTCCTCCAATTCTCCCAAATAATTCTTTTCAATATTTAAAGAAATCATTCAGGCCCCTTCTCACATCGATCTCATTGAAGCCTCTGCCTGTTTCTTTAAAAAGAAGATTCTTGATATCTACTCAGCCTTCCCAGACAAGACCACCCAGAAAGACAACTTTGCCGGTCAGGTTCAGGTCCTAAACTCCAGAGATCCTCTTCTAGATCCTCCACCCCTCACGGAGGATGCAGTAATTAATGTCTTACACATTAAAAAATCAGGATCTCCACTGGACCCTGCCCCCCCACATTTTGGCTTTAGATTCAGATATCATTGCCCCTGTACCGACTAAGGTTCTTTACGAGTCTTTAATAACAGACCATATTCCGTCACACTGGAAACATGCCATCATCAAGCCTTTACTTAAAAAGCCTCATCTTGATGCAGCCTTATTGAATAACTATAGACCAATCTCCCTTCTACCTATAGCAGCTAAATTGATCAGAAAACATGTCAATCGGCATTGGTCAGGTTTTCTTGAGGAGCATAAGATTCTTCATCACACTCAAATGGGCTTCAGGCCCCAACACAGCACTGAGACTGCGACTTCTGGCAGTACCGGAAGACGTTCAACAATGACTGGACTCAGGGTGCACTGTTGCTATCATTTTATTGGATCTTAGGGCTGCTTTTGACACCGTAGACCATAACATACTGCTTGAATGGATTTTCCATGCAGGCATCAAGGGGCACGATTTGAAATGGGTTTCCTCCTTTTTGGGGGATAGAACCTTCTTAAGTTCTTGATTGCTCCTTTTTTCCAACAGTCTTCCTCTCAGCTGTGGGGTTCCCCAGGGCTCCTCTATCAGCCCTACATTGTTTAATATCTATTTGCCCCCTCTGGCTGCCTCCTCCAAGAGACAATATAAAGCCCTTTGGCTTTTGGCTGGACTCTTGCCTTACTATGGACTATCAATCAAAAAACCTGGCAGCTACCTGCTTCAGTCTATTAAGACTTCTTAAAAAAGTATTTAAGATACTTCCATTTCAAGCCAAAAGAAAAATTACTAGGCTCTCATAATTTCATGCATCAACTATTGAAATATCTTTTATTTGAGTATACCTCAATATATCCTAAAGAGATTTCATATGGTGCAGAAAGCCGCTGCACGTATACTCATAAATATCCCTAGACACCTGTCCACAAAACCAGCTTCAGCCTCCGTCCACTGGCTTCCTATGGAACAACGGATCAACTTCAAGGCCTTCTGCACTGTGCACAGAGCCCTGTTCAATAAAGGTCCATCCGTCCTTAAGCAGATTGCAACACCCTATATCCCTCAAAGGGCTCCGAGATCTTCGACGGCCTCCTTAATTAATGTCCCATGGATTAAGAAAGCAAGATGGGAAAGCTGATCATTAGAATATAGAGCGTCAAATCTTTGGAACTCCCCTCCCTTGGAGCTCTGTCAAGATAGTCAAGAACTTTCTTTTAGTTAGAATCTGAAGACCTCCTTGTAGTTCTGTTTCCGTTCTAGCGCTGGGAGGCCTTCGGGTAGCCACGCGCTTTACAAATTCTTCAAACTAAAACAAAACTAAGCTGAGGCATAACTGGAACTGGAATATTCTGAACTGTGATAACATTTGAAACTGTTAAATAAATCATTGGCACCTGTACGACATTGGCAGTAGGCACATTTGGAACTGTCTGAACCTGGCTTTGTACGAGTGTTACTGAAGCAACACTTGTGACTCCATTCTGATTTACTGATTCAACTGCATTATGCGGTGGGGGATGATTCTGCAACAAATGAGTTATAAATTCATCATCTGAATCACTCTCAAAATCTGCTATCCTTTTATTTTCACCAAGGTTTGTTCTGTATCTTCCTCACATTTTTTTGGGGCTTTGGGTATAACACTTCCATCACCTTCCTAAGTAAATGTTGGAAATAGCTTTAATGAGTGTAATGTATCTGCTCTCCACTTTCTCTGATCTACATCCAACTTAGCTTCTGCTAGTGTCTTATCTGTTTTACTCATTCTCCCTTCAAATTACTGAGCCTCCTTTTGTCTCGAAACTAATTCCTAAATAGCAAATGCTTCAAATATGCGGGTCTAGGAAGGGGTTTGTATCATATAGCACTGTCCTTAGATTCGCAAAAATTCTGAAATTGAAAGTTTCCTAATTAGGAAAATCTAAGATGCCTTCCTTCTCAGTTATTCTGCACCATTGATTTACCCAAAGACATGCTGAAACTCCTCTCTCTTCCATTATTTCGAATGTTGGTGTACCTTCAGGTGGAGTAGGTTCACCCCCCCCTAACTGGGATAAAAACATCTCTCAGCCTGCTCTTTAAAGCTTCGAAAAACTTCTTTTTTGCATAAATCTAATTCACAAACACAAAGGCCCATATTTATACTTTTGACACAAATCAGGGCTTGGGCAGATTTGCGTCAAAATGTTTACCTCCGGCTAACGCCATTCCAACGCACCAGTTGGGGTCCTTATTTATGGAATGATGTAAGGCGAAGGGAAGACTGGGGGTTGTGCGCCAGAATAAATGAGAATTTTTCTATGACTGCTTGAAAAATGAACCTTCCAGGCCTAGTCATGTTAAGAAAGCCTAAATGCACATTAATACATTTGATACATTAACAAAACCTTTCGACCACTTTAAATTCAAATGAAATATGCCATTCAAATTGCTAATCTAAAACATAATTCATGTTATGTCAAAAAAAATTTAAATGTGCATTTATTTTTCTAAACATGTTATGCAATCCAGTTAATTTAATATAGGTGTGTTTAATTCATAACCATTTAATACTCATAATACATTTTATTACTGATGTTTCTACCTAAAAAAAAGACTTTCATGTTAATATTCATTATTAATTCACATATTTATAAATGCAAAATATTTTCATGTTAAAAGTGAGGTCAAAATAGGATTGCTATTCATAAATGTCCACCACAATTAAAACTGTGCTTTTTTTATTTTCTACATTTTCCTACATATTTTTTTTTTAGCTTTTAAAACTGCAGATTTATTAGCTGCCATATGCAACTTTTTTGCCACTAATTTATTAATAAAACGTGAACTCTCTCAGTCACAAGCTGCTTCCTTGTAAAAAACAATTCGACCTCTGACTCCAACCAGACCGAGCTGAGAACATTTCTGGGCAAGACGGCTGGTAATTTCATAGCCCTTCTTTACCGATCCTCTCACTTGCTTTTCTTAGTTTCTCTCTTTCTCTGCTCAGATTAAATCCTTCACACTGAGGTTCACGTCTCCCTTACCACCCCCTTTCCTCCTTTGCTTTCTCCTTTCTCCTCCATCGTCTATTTTATCTCCTTCTGTGCAGGAATTTAGCAGCAGTGTCAATTCTGAGAAGATTTATTCAGCACGTTCTTTGTCTAGAAAGCAAGTTGCCTAATAAAATTAGGAAACTTTGTTTCTAGACATAGAATGTAAGTCCGTATTCATATTTCTGAAATGTAGTCATTTGTCACAGACACGTTTTACAAGTTGCCTAATTAGACATATGTATTGGGTAAATTACTACTTTTCAGAGACATCAGATTTGTTTTTTCTCCATATAGCAAAATTTATCATGCTGCCTGTTAGCATGACCAATGCTGTGTGCACTATGCTGAGAGGTCAATGATTGGATGTCCACATACAGTAGTTTTCACTCTTAATACCTTTTCGAGCCACTGATGGACACTGTAAGAAATGTGTACTGCCTACAGCCTGAACTTCAGAGCTCTCTATCATCAAGTGCTCTCTTGGAAATGCTAACACTCTTAGCAAATGTAGACTAAGTAAAACGAATTACAAACAGGAATCAAATCACTAACATGGATTGCCTTAACATTGTTTTCATTCTTTGTTCAGAAATCAATTCACGTTTTTTGCCTGTGAAGTTAAGCAAATCTAGATAGGGCCCAACAGAAATCCATTTCAATGCCTGTTTTTAATTACTCTTAGGCCTGAGACGGCAGCCACCAGATGAAAACAAAGTTATAGACACAAAGGCATATGGTGACCAAAGTTTTTCCAATGCATAACATGATATTGCATGCATTTTGGGCCATGAGATATATCGAGAAACAATGGAAACATGTTTATGAATATTGTGTTTAGTTTCCAAAAGAAGTTGCAGGTAATTTGTGTTTTAGATCCAACAATGTGCATTGCTGCCTTGATGTCTGTAAACTAGCGTCTATCTGTATGTTTGCCAATGTCTGGAAGTTTTAGGCAATTCTGTGGTTCCCAAATGTTCTGTTCAATTTGTGACAATTTGGTGGTTTCAGTATCCCATAATACAGTTGCTATTGCTCATAATGTACACAATCAGAACTTGGCATGTCACATATTTAATCTCCATAGCATAGATTGTTTAAGCAAATATCATTGTAAACGCTCTTCTTGAATTTTCTTAGTATTAATACTCAGGTAGCCTGGCAGTCAGACAAATCCTCCATTAGACTGCCCACCTCTGACTGAACCTGCCACCAAATTACCAGCCTCTCAAAAAATGCCCATAATTCGACTACCTACACGGAACAGAGATAATCACTCCGAAGGATTGTCTTCACATACTGCTATTAACAGTCCCAACATCAAAAGTGCACCTTTAACCGGTCCTTCATTTTCAGATAAAGATGTAAAAGTAGTGGGATATGTAGTTTCACTTTATCATAAGGAGTGTGCAACCATCAATTACGAATTACGAACATCAGCCACTCATAGTTTACAAAGATTTCTTCTGTTCTAACATGTACACCCTATCATAAATAACCAAGCACATTACTAGCAATGTTGTGAGGTCTTGGAAGTGCCTTACACAAGGTCAGGTAGCTCATTTGTAAAGTCCTGATAACGTCTTGTTAGAACTATATCAGTCCTGAAAAAGGAAGGTGCTATCACAAAAAAAGGAAAGGTAACTTCACTTGGAGAAGGTTGAAAAGATTAGCATGTTGTGGCAGTTAATAGAAGGCTAGATGTACAGATTGAAATTCAGATTCTGGTCACAAATTCAAGTTTGGTGTATTTTTCTATGTGCAGATGCCACTCCTGTATTCCCTGGTCCTGCTATTTATGTAGATATTTCTGGAGTTATTTGTGATATATGAGTCATAGCCGATGGTCTGCGGTAAGAGAAATGGGAGTGGTCCATGCAAATCAGCATCCACAGAGTCATGACTGAGCTAGTGTTCAAAAACGCTATCGATGTATTTCACTCACTGAGTCTTGAACATAGGAGAGGAAGTGTTGTTAGACCAGAGCTGCCAACTTTGGAACTGGGGAGCCAGGTTCAAGTTTCACAGTAGCTTCAATATCCTGTAATTCTGGGCAAATGACTTAATGTTGCCATGCCTAAAAGTTAAATGGTGTAATATAACTGGATAGGCAACATCCTCTCAGACTGTCACCTTGCATTGTTGGAACAATATTGATTTGAGGCATTTATGCAACCCCTTGTCTTTCAGGACAAATATGGTGCTGCACCTGTGGGGAGACAGAAGTAATAGAATGAACTTTAAGAGTCAGTCTGCACTTCACCCACTTCCTGCGGTTGTTGTCTGTTATAGAATATCACAAGTGCTGCAGATGGTAGGAGAAATATGGTGAAATTGCCATTCTGCACATTTTAATAATTCAGTAATTGCTTTAATATCTCAAACTCGTAGGATGAGGTCAAAAACAGACACAGCCTTGTAAATAAATCCTTTATAAATGCCCATAAGATCTGTATTTTTGGTCCTTTTATCACAGAAATAGTGCTGAACATTGCACCAAAATACATCATGTTTCAAATATTTTCTCAAGGGAGACTGATCCCCCCTCATCTACATCGGGCTCACTCACTTCACTTGCTCACATGCAAACATCCATTCATTGCTCCTTCAGTCCACAAATTCCACCAGTCACCACTGTTTTCCACTAACTTAGACCAAGTCACCAGAAAATGTTTGATATAAAGTACTGCCGTGGATGTTAAAAACAAAATGAACAAATGTTTGGATATTATACCATTCCAGTTTTATATATGTTTAGTGGATATATTGCTAGAGCAGCAGCCAATTGTGGATAGGAAAGTAGTGCAAACATGAAAAATGAATGTTATAGACATGTTATAGATTTTTAAAATCATGAAGTATGGAAAAATGGGTAGACATTGAACCACATATTAGGTTTGCCGAAAGCTCTACACTGATCTTTTATTCATATTTCATATGTAGCCAAAAGGCAGCAGAACACTGCACATGCTCAAAGACAATCATAAAGTCAACGAGTAATAATAAAAGGAAGCTGTGTTGTGCACTATTCAGCCATTGAGATAAAGTGGTCTTTAAAAAGGTGAGTCTTCAACTCTTTCTTAAATGGTTGTGGCATTGGGTTGGGCCTGGTGAATGCTGGAGTGTTGATTTAGATCTTGGGTGCACAGATGGAGAAGGCCTGTCCTGTTTTTTCTTTTTTACACTTCTTAGTCTGTAGTCTAAAGGGGGCCTAGCTGCTGATGCGCTGAGAAACAACAGAGAAAAAAATGCAGTAGTCCATGATTTCTATTTGGCTAAAAGAAAATGAGATCAGCACAGCAGTAATCATTTAAAAATGGTTAAAAACTATAATATATATTAACATTAAAAAACTGAAAGGTAAGGAAGCTCAGAGAGGATGCCAGTGCAAATCATCTGCGTATTATGTGGTTATTTTCTAATAGTGCAGTCATTCCATGTGGAAAAAACAAATGCAGACAATGCAAGTCAAATATGCAAAATCTCGTGCATTTAAAATTTTAAAAGGGTGGTGCATAGAAAAGCCCAAACAGGTAGCAGAGGATGCCTTTTGTCATCATGCTGTGCTTTCCAAATAGTACAATAATGCCGCCACAGGGGGACAGTGCAGCTGTAAACATGTTCTGTGCGTAACCACTAGTGTAGCCTCTAGTCCACAGCAGACTAACTGTTGTCAAGAGGACCATCCTAAAAGCAGGCACAAGTTTATAAGAATAAGCCTGCTCGGCCAACCCTCACTTTTTGCGGAGTGCAATATTCTGACTAGTCTTAATATTTTAATTCAGCAGATTTTGTAGTTGATGAACGTACTTTACGAATTCGGCCAGGTCAGATGGTTGTTTCAAAGTAAAAAACAAATTCCTAACTTCATTACAAGTTCTTACGTGGTGGCTTAGAAAAACGAGTTTCAGCAAAGTGTGACGGCCATTAATCAGTGCAAATTCCCAAATCAAGGCAAATCTGAACAGTTGATTAATTAAACAGTGTATTCCTTTTGCCTGCAATGGTTGGGTAAAACCAACTTTCTTTCTTTGGGGTCACTTTAATTTTCAAAATCAGAGACTCATTCTGAAAGAAACCATAGTTGGTGGTTGAGTACCATGTTTGAGCTCAATAAGTAGAAAAGGAGGCCTACCAAGAACCTAAGAAGCACAGAACGTCCATCATCATTTTCTGCAAATGTAGAGATGTCAGATTTTTATATACCAATGTTACCAGAAGTCATCAGAGGCACAACCATCTAGTGGGTCTAGAGAGGATGCCTGTAAATTTCTCATATTTGCCAATATTATCAGTTCTCCTGTATCGTGTCAATTGTTTACAGATTAGAATAATTGTTTCTACAATCAGAATCTCCCCAGACGTCGAGGAAAACTTGCTTAATTTTCAAGGTCTTGTGTTTACTCTCTTTCAGTGGCATAACAAAACAGATTGGTAAATCCCAAAGGATTCTCAATCCCAATGGGAGCTGTGGCTGAATAATCAGAATAGACATATAATACCCCATATAGATCAGCACCGGTCTGCTCTCCTCCATGTGTACAAGCTGTACCACCTGCCCTTCAGTGACAACATATGTCATTGGCACCTTCATCAGTGCTTCCATTTCCACAGATGAGCCAAGTGATGAAAATACTTCCTCGGCTCAGATTCTTTCGGGCTTCAGCAGAAACTGCTAGCCCCCTAGTATAAAGGACTGAAAATAGGCTTAGCAGTATAACTCAATTAACTTCCCTGGCTAGAGCAACTCTGAAGAAGGGCTCCAGAGAATTGACAACTTTGATTGACCCACTCAATAAATTTGTTTTCCCCGCCATAATAACAAGATCCATGTAATTTTTGATTTTTTTCAACCACCCTTTCCGAGTAGATTTCCAGTCATAACATGTCTGTGAATGAACTGTTATAGATTTTTTTTTAATTATATGCCATGCGAAATTGCATAAATACATTTTTTCAACATACTGTAATACTTTTTTTGTAACCATTTAAATAAAATTGTGCTGAAAAATGCACCAATTTGCCATCTTTTTTCTAGCTTTGTTTTTTAGGAAATAAAGCCCAAACATCCCAGAAGAGGGTCAGGATTGGTTAGTGAGCGTAAATGTATTGGAATATTCTTACAGTGACCCGTTAGAATCAGTAGTTCTTTAACCAATTTGTGAGAAAAGTGTGTGGCAAAAAGCACCTCGTAGAGCTATTTTAAAAGACAAAATTATTTTTATTTCCTCAAAAGGCTTTTGGACCAAATTAGAACCTATTGCTTCTTTTGCATGCATGGTGCATTTAAGTGAGGGATAGTATTTATGCAGAAACACTAATAAAGTGGGGCAATCTTCATTGATAAATTGAAAAGCACTGTGGATGTCTCAGTAGTAGGAAAGGTCTGCCTGTTTCATGCCTGTGAATGCTTCCATGCTGAGCTATCAGTGCAAAGTACAAGCCAACCTAGAGGAGCTTAACGAGAGAACTACAAATGTCTCCATTGTGAGTACAGACGAATAGCCTAAGAGCCAGTATTGTTCTCTTGGGGCTCAGTGTATCAGACAGGCACTGTGGCACACATGTGACTGTTGGGTACCTAGTATTTCATATCAAGTGCAAAAGTATCTCATTCACACCTATACTAGTCTCAGCTGCTGGGAATAAAAGGTGCTATGAACTAGGTATTGGGTTAGTTCTTTCGTTTCCTTCAAGAACTGTCTCTAAATCTATGTATTGGATTATTTTCTCTGTAATACACTTTGGCCTCAGTTTCCCATTACACCCTCGAGAGCATTGCTCTCGTAGTGCATCCTATTACCAGTTTGAACAGTTTGCTACACCTGGTGTTCGTTTCTGTTCAGAATCCTGGACGTATAGTTAGTTAGGATGCCATTTTCCAATATTCATAAGGTTTCTGAGAGATAAAGCATCTTTACCCACATTTTAGGGCTCCATAATAAAGCGAGGAAAAAATCCCTGCAGTTAATGCCCTGCATGTAAGGGTAGCAGGGCTGCTGTCAGCCCCTGGCCCTCTCCAGAAAAAAAATCTGCAAAGTTGAGCATCGCCTGAAGCAACACAAGGCCGCAAATGTTTCATTGTGCAGCTCTTCTCTCCTTGTCCAGCTGATTAAATAAAAAGTGCTTTCCTTTTGTAGGTTTAGCATAGCAAATACAACCAGAGTTGGACTGGCCTGCAGGGGCGGCTCTTCCGCAATGGTAGAGGAGAGTGGCCCCACTGGCTAAGAGCTATGTTTAGCTTGTAAGCAGTGCCAGGATTGCGAGGAGTCTCCTATGGTATTCCAGAGAATGCTGTGACACCAGAACAGGAAAGAAGGACAAGCGCGGCGGCAGGAAAGGACAGGGGAGATGATGACGAGCTGTAAGTTTCTTTTTTAAATTGTTTTATTTATCCTCGTTCCGCCCCCGTCGTCCCCCTGCCCCCTTGATATCTGCAGCAGCCGATGGGCTGACCAGGCAGGTTAGTGTGTGTGACATTTTTGGCTGTTTGTGGGCCTGTTTTATGGTCTGCTGGTCCGATTTTTAATGTTGATTTTCCCGAAACGAGCATTGTCAGCAACACCCTTGAATCCATGCAGTCTTCCATACCTTGCAAAAGAGCGTGTCTTTACAAGTTCGAAACTTCCGCAACTCGGAACTATGTATCACTTTTTTAGCTTTCTAATTCAGTAATGGGGAACACTTCTATTTGGTACCCTGATCTAGTTCCTGTCCCAGGCATCTTTTCTGCGCCCCCCCTAGCTTGAAAGAGGAGAAAGCAAGGCCAAATGTCAAAGAGGCGGAAGCCTATAAAACATCACTCTGTGTGGTTTTTAGTGCAGTTTGGCATTGGGCCTTGTACACTTCAGGAAGGCAAAGGGTAACGCTACCATGCTCCAATGTTAAATAGAGAAGAGTTTTACTTAATCATCAGGAGATGTGGGGGTTCTGGAGCCTCTCAGAGAAGTGGCCTACTGTTATAGTTGAATAAGAGGACCATAGATGCTCTCACAATTAAAAAGGGAAAATGGTGCATGGTTTGAGGGCAACCAGTGTACAAACACATCAGAGAGACAGTGAGATGGCAGCCAAAGTACGCTCCCTGAATGAGCCTATAACAGTAGACTAGCCCACTAAGGATACAGTCTTACCGGCCATCCAGGTCCCAAGTACCTAGTCCGGGTGCTAATTAAATATACCAGTCATCTGATTTCTCACAAAACACAATACAAATAATTGGTTGACAACTGAAGTACACAAACACCTCCCCAGAATTCGGCTGAGTATTATTCGTTTTGAAGTGTTTCGACTTTACCAAACGGGTATTGCAATTCAAAAATAAACACGTACTTGTCAGTAGAAAATCCACTTGCATTATGTAAAATATGTCTTCCTTTACCATATAACCATCAAACTAAATCGATGCATCATTTAAAATAAATATTTATACATATATAAAAGGTTGTACTATTTATATAGTAATGCAAAAAGAACAAGTGATGGACGGAATGCTGAACAATGTCAAACATTCACCCCCAGTACAGAGATCTGGGCCCAAATCCATCGTATTTTTTGCTGCCCATGCCATTCCAGTTTGGACCCAGCCATCTGCAAATCAGTCTTGACCCTGTTCCCCATGGGAACAGTCCAGCCCGAACTGCCAGGCCAGGTCTTTCCTGGACTGGAAACAAACATCCTGGGACCGGTTTCAGGGTTTCAACACTCCTCAGCCAGGCTAGCTTAAATCCAGTGGCATGGGAAGCACGGGACCCACGTCTGGGCATACCCATCCCAATTAGGGTGACAAATGCAAAAAGAACAAGTGATGGACGAAATGCTGAAGAATGTCAAACATTCACCCCCACTGGATTCAAGCTAGCCTGGCTGATGAAGGGTGAAACCCTGAAACCGGTCCCAGGATGCTTGTTTCCGGTCCAGTGAGGACCTGGCTTGGCAGGTCGGGCTGGACTGTTCCCATGAGGCACAGGGTCAAGACTGATTTGCATATGGCTGGGTCCAAACTGGGATGGCATGGTGAGCAGAAGAATGATGGATTAAACCCAGATCTGTGATTGAGGGTGAGTGTTTGCATTGTTCAGCACTCCGTCCGTCATCCTTTTGTGTTGCTAAAGTTGCTGCAAGTGGAAAGGGTATGTCCAGATGTGGGTCCCTTGCTCACTGTGCCACTGGATTCAAGTTGGCCTGGCTGATGAAGGGTGAAACCCTGAAACTGGTCCCAGGATGCTTGTTTCCAGTCCAGTGAGGACCTGGCTAGGCAGTTCGGGCTGGACTGTTCCCATAAGGCACAGGGTCAAGACTGCTTTGCATATGGCTGGGTCCAAACTGGGGTGGCATGGTGAGCAGAAGAACGATGGATTAATCCCAGATCTGTGATTAGGGGTGAGTGTTTGCATTGTTCAGCACTCCGTCCGTCATCCTTTTGTGTTTCTAAAGTTGCCCCAAGTGGGAAGGGTATGCCCAGACGTGGGTTCCTTGCTCACTGCTCCACTGGATTCAAGCTAGCCTGGCTGAGGAAGGGTGAAACCCTGAAACTGGTCCCAGGTTGCTTGTTTCTGGTCCAGTGATAACCGGGCTTGGCAGTTTGGGCTAAACTGTTCCCATGAGGCACAGGGTCAAGACTGATTTGCATATGGCTGGGTCCAAACTGGGGTGGCATGGTGAGCAGAATAACGATGGACTAAACCCAGATCTGTGACTGGGGATGAGTGTTTGCATTTTTCAGTACTCCGTCTGTCATCCTTTTGTGTTGCTAAAGTTGCCCCAAGTGGGAAGGGTATGCCCAGACGTGGGTCCCTTGCTCACTGTGCCACTGGATTCAAGCTAGCCTGGCTGATGAAGAGTGAAACCCTGAAACCGGTCCCAGGATGCTTGTTTCCGGTCCAGTCAGGACCTGGCTTGGCAGTTCGAACTGGACTGTTCTCATGAGGCACAGGGTCAAGACTGATTTGCATATGGCTGGGTCCAAACTTGGGTGGCATGATGAGTAGAAGAAAAATAGATTAAACCCAGATCTGTGACTGGGGGTGAGTGTTTGCATTGTTCAGCACTCTGTCTGTCATCCTTTTGTGTTGCTAAAGTTGCCCCAAGTGGGAAGGGTATGCCCAGACGTGGGTCTCTTGCTCACTGTGCCACTGGATTCAAGCTAGCCTGGCTGATGAAGGGTGAAACCCTGAAACCGGTCCCAGGATGCTTGTTTCCGGTCCAGTGAGGACCTGGCATGGCAGTTTGGGCTGGACTGTTCCCATGAGGCACAGGGTCAAGACTGATTTGCATATGGCTGGGTCCAAACTGGGGTGGCATGGTGAGCAGAAGAACGATGGATTAAACCCAGATCTGTGACTGGGGGTGAGTGTTTGCATTGTTCAGCACTCCGTCCGTCATCCTTTTGTGTTGCTATTTATATAGTAACCTAGCTGCTTTTTTTGTTTGTGCTGTTTGAATAGCTACGTCAAGGAACAGTGTTGGTAGAATACTGAGCATTCACTGTAAAATGACTTGCCTACCTTGATTTGATGTTATTTTAGCATTGTGCGCTGTTTTGCAAAGTGAAAAGAAAATGTATGTTTAGATTGATTCATGTTTGAATACATTGTTTATCTTCTTGTTTTTCAATTATCCTCACTGTTGGAGTGTAGCTTTTATATTCAATATTTAACGTGATATGCTTGCAAAATAATGTATGACAAAATTGCAGAGAAATTAAATTAATGTACTACTAATGTCCGCGTTTGAAATGTGCCCATGGGGAGTGGCCACCAATATATATGATGATTAATGAACTTGACTAATGATGAATTAATAATGTGCTAATGTGTGATTTTTATACTAGATTTATGAATCATGTATTAAGGTTTTTGCTAAATTAGTCACTAGGCCTTAGTTAGCAAGGGTCTGGGCCTAGCTGCCTGGTCTCATATTAAATGTGTTTTTCTAACGTGCAATGTGCTGTCTTCCTGAAAGACATGTAGCTGTACTTTTCCAGGAGCTAGAGATGTGTGTTTAACCGTAGTAAATTCTTTCTCATGAGACCCGACTTGCTCAAGGAGACATTCTTGCTGAATGCAACGGTGTAATTCGCAACAGGTACGAAGTCGCCTACGACTGGTAAAGACAATGGAGCTACTGACTGTAGCAACGTGTGTAACTTTTTCTTACCTGCCATTTTACCCGATGAAGATGTAAAATCACAGGAGCCAATAAACTGCATGAGAACTGTCTTAGGTGGAAAATTCTAGTAAGGTGAACAACAAACTATTGGACGGAGATAGTGATGCACCAGATTGTGCCCAATTGGAAATTAGTGGGTTTGTTCAACAAATTTGATATAATGACAAGTCACAAGGAGAAACCAGACACTTTTTGCGAGCCATCCTGCCATTTGCGTGCCTTTTACCCTGCCATACTATCCTGCTTTAAGACTTTATTGCCGGATGTTCTAAACCATCCTCACTCTTCCTGCCTTGCCTGATATTTACTTCTCCTCCTTATGAGGGAAGAACTTTCTGCCCTGTTTGCTGAGACTTTGCTGCTCTATCCTGGCTGATGGCGAATCGACTGCTGTCCTGAGGACGAAGACTGACTCTGTATTCTGACCCATTATGGAGGGTAACTATAAGATAATGAAATTGTAATTGTCTGTTTGCCTTTTCTTTCTAGGTACCAACTGCTCTTTTGACAGAGACCATAGTTAGATGTTTTCTAAATTTGTGTTGTTAAATTGTTTTGCATGAAGCCCCAACTTGCTGATGCTAATTAGAGGTTAGTTAAGGAGTTCACTAATATTGGGTACAAATAGACAAATGACTGAATCTTTGCTTTGTTGAATCTTGTACTAATGATACTCTGTTAAAATAGATACATGTTGACTCCGTGTTTTATTCTAATGTTTATAATCTTTGCTTTGCTTAGGTCTTATTCAAGTTGCCATATTGTGACATTGATGATGTGTTTTCTGGTATTGAGATTAATAAACTTGCTAGTTGAGTGTCACAAATAGGGAATAAATATCTTGAATCTTACTAAATTTTGTGAGGTCATTCAGGACTGAAAGGTCATGTTGTGTTTCACTTCTTATTAATGTCATTAACTAATTTGATTGATTTATTACTGTGAATATTGATGAGGTTATTGATCTATTGATTGAAATGATGAATAGTTATCTCGTCTTAAGGTGGCTCCAATCGAAGTCAAAAGGTTCATTGGCCTAAAACGAGTCCTCGTGTAAGAAAAGTACCTAGGTCGGGACGCATTATCAGTTCTGGTAGCAGAGGACGGTTTCGGCCCTTTGGGGCCCTAAGACGAGGGACCATTGTTTTAGAATTTTTTTGGACATAATGCAAATTGGGAAGATGATGTTCCCCTAAGCCCCAAAAGACTTTCCCGGGACCACGGAGCTTGCCAAAGTGAGTTGGGTATGTTCTCGACATGTTAGTGATGGTGTGAGTGAAGTAGGATTTGCGCTTGCACAGCTTATGCATACCGCAGGTGAATTGTGAGGGTTGTGAACATTTTAGGCAGGGTTATGTTTTAGTAGGAGTGTGCGTACTCCGCAGTATGAGAGTAGGGAAGTTGGCGAACTTCATGTGAGTGTGGCGCTTTGGGCACAAAAATTGTCCATGTGGTTGTTGGTGATGTACGGACCCTGCGTGGTCTAAGACTCCGGAGTATATTGATAGGTGTATGAGACACTTGGTTTATGTTGTAATATGCGCGGTTTAATAGGTCAAGCAGACGTGATTGACAAGTCGAGTTTGAGTCGAGTGTGTGAGTGGAAACCTTCGATGGAGATTTGGTGAGTTCTAAAGTGCACTAGGACGAACCATTGAAAAGTCGAGAGTAGAATTTGCAGGTCAAATTTTGCTTGCGAGTGCGGAAGCTGAGAAGGAGAAAGTAACGGCTGAGGCTTGAAGCGAAATCTCTGTAAAGTTCTGAAGCAATTGTGTTACCCTTCCTGTAGTAAACCGGCAAATTTGAAATTTGTTGTAAAGTGCTTGCAAAATATTGCATTAGTTTGGTGTGAATTGAGTGTGAGGAAGACAGGCCGCAAGACTTTGTCAACCGCAGTGTGTGTGAGTGTGACATTATTAGAGCCGCGCTGGGATAGGTAGATCGTGAGAAGGGTCGCGCACGGATTGGCAGCTGTCCGTGAGAGGCAATTGGTTGAGAAGGTAGGCGAAGGGTGTTCTGGGAATTAAAGTCACTTCCTGATTCAGTTATGGGCGAAATAAAAGCCGCAAAATGAAGTTCTTTAAGGCTTTGAGGAGCGCTTTAAGGGGAGATGTGTACTTTACCGCGAGTGTGGGGGAGCATACACCGCCAGAGGATACTCCGGCTTATGCCGTGATGGAGGAGAAGGGGGTTGCGCCATGTCTTTGGCTAAAGCAATGGTGCAAATTAACAGAGAAAGACAGGTGTTTGGCGTTTCTAGAGAATGGGACGTTCAACATAGGGGTCTTAGAGAATTTGCAGAAGGCACTAACTGAGCAAAAGCCGCCTCTGAGGCCAGCACAGTTTGAAGCGTCAGCAATTTGGGAACTAATGGCCATACGACAGAGGCAACAAAAGTTTGAGAGGAAAATGAGAAAGGCAGAAAAGACACTAGCGGAGGCTAGATGGGATAGCAAGCACAGGATGTGGAGAAGAGAAATAATAGATGGAGTTAGTATGTTTCCAGCAATAACTCAAGAAGCCGACACGCAGGGAAGAAAGGCTACTTGTAAAACAGACAAGGGCTCTAGCAAGGAAAAGGAGACTAAGAAGTCTTGGGTAGATGCAGATGATTCAGATGATGATGAGTTTCTTAATCAGTTGTTACATGATCGACCGCCACCATATGCCATGGATGGCAATAGACCAAGTACTAGTGCAGGTCCTGTAATTTCAACACAGAACCAAGGGACCACAAATATGGCACAGGCAAATAATGTTACTACATCAGCTCC
Organism: Pleurodeles waltl; assembly: GCF_031143425.1. NCBI lineage: Eukaryota > Metazoa > Chordata > Amphibia > Caudata > Salamandridae > Pleurodeles > Pleurodeles waltl. Next base: position 1,339,972 of record NC_090437.1, on the reverse strand, counting down.
AATACAGAATGGTGCTAGTGTGTCCACTGCACCAGAGATACAGACACAATTGCAGCCACCACCAGTTCAGAGGCTCTACCCTGATGTCCCAGTGTAAGAAACCATCACGAGTTTGATGGTGCCGCCTGACCAGGCATATGCCAGATTTAAATTAGTGCAGATGGAGCCAACTCCACTTTTACTGCCCCAGCCAGGGCAACAAATGGTTCTGAGTTACACTACGGTCACAGGACCGCAGTTAGCCACAGCACTAACCATGAATCAGAGCATGGGAATTAGTGTTCCACAGATTGTGGGGAATAAGCCGGCACCAGCCGCTATATCTTTACCCATTACAGTTGGTCCACCAGTACCACTGTACGCGCAGGGCAAACCTAGCATATGTGATCAGGGAGTAATAACCCAAGACGTGACAAGAGGAGGGTTCGTGGTGAACTCCCAAGGGATGACTCCGGTGGACCAGATGGTAGAAAGGTCTAGATCCCTCTTAGACATCAGTCCGATAGTGGTTCCTCCAGGTGCTATGAGACACTCAGATTTGGGACTGCTGACTCCGCAGGTCTCAGGTGCAAATGCACCGCAAACATCAGTGATGCAGACTTGAAATGTCTTGTTGCAGGGTTTAACTGCGCAACAGCTGAATGAATGGCTGGACAAGATGAATTCATCACAGACTACTCCTGCGACAGCAGAAAGGTCGGAGAGAGAGGAATACCTGAATTTTGTGAGGTTGGGCATGGAAGCAGCTGAGTTAGTTGAGGGGAGCATAGGAGTAAATAGACTAGAGTCTTATACTGAGGCAGAATTGAGATACCTGTGTCCGAAAATAACTAAAGAAGTGAGCAAGGTGCACCAGAGGTTGGCAAACCTAGCAGACAAATATGACATAGACTTAGACAATACCAAGCATCTGAAAAGAAGTTACAGATTAGATTTCGAGCCTAAGGACTTTGAGCACATGAGGTCTACTGGTATGAAGGCACACCTTAAAGAAATATTACAGAGCTCCCAAGTTTGGGGAGTGTTAGAAAAATGGGAAGCCAGATGGGCAAAGAAAAAAAGATAAGCAAAAGAGTGATTGCGTGGAGCAACAGCAGGCGAAGCGAGCTCCGGATACCGGTACAATTAAAGCGTACCCCATGAGAGAGACAGCAGGAGGGGTTCTTGTCCATGTACCATGGTCCAGAGGTGACATATTGTCGTTCACAAATGATTTTCCCAGGCTGAGAGAAAAAACAATAGAGTGCTACCAGCAAACAGATAGGTTTGTGAAACTTGCAAAGTGTCTTTGGGAAGACCTGAATACGCTTTTTGAGATTATTGTTCCAGCTGACTTGTGGCTTGAATGCAAGAGAAGTGTGGATTGGCCGACAGCAGAACCGGCCCGGGACAAGGTCACGAGAGCTCCATCACCTGTGGTGATGAGGTACTACTTTAAGGTGATTGAGTTTTTGAAGCAGAAAATGTTGCCGCAAAACATTGATTGGCAAAAGATTGATCGAAAGGCACAAGAAGGCCAAGAGTCGATACATGCCTACTATGAAAGTTTGTTAAAAGCGTTCAAGCATTACAGTGGTACAGAGGTCTTAGAGTCGAAAGATATGAATCACCTTGTGTTCAGGTTTGTTGAGGGACTAAGGCCAGAAATTAGCCAGATGATTAAGAACCGTTTGATCTGTTGGCAAGCGAAGCCGATTGATGAAGTGTTGCAATACGCGAAATACTGTAGTGATAAGATTGAATTGAAGCAGAGAAAATTGAAGGAAAAGGTGATGGTGATGCAAATCACGGCAGCGCAAGCAGGGATGCAGGGAAACAGAATACAACAGATGGTGCAACAGCCGCAAGAAAACGGAATGTTTCAGGCTCAAGCAAGAGGCAGAGGTCGAGGAGGTTTTGTGAACAGTGGTCCAGATCTGAATACTGTAGTGGTTCAGAATAATGTACAAGGGATGAACAAGGTGTTGCCGTGTCATGCATGCAGGGGAGTCGGACACTGGAAGCGGGAGTGCCCGATGATGGTACAGGAGGGTGCGGTTCAATAAAGCAACTGATGTCAATGCATTCCAAAATGTTAAAGGTCCTAGAATGAAGGGTCCAAATCCGAACTTTCAGAATAACATGGTTCAGATGCAGGGTCTCCAACCCATGCAACAATTGCAAATGCCACGTGCACAGCCAGTACAGATGCAGCAAATGCAGCAGCAGATTCCCGTGGTACCTAGGCAGCAAATGCAGTTGCCCTTCATGCCGATGGGACAGCAACAGGTGATGCTTCCTCAACAGGTCACAAGTCAAGGAATGGGTCAAAACAACGCAGTACAACAGTTCCCATTGCGTGGCGAGAATGGAATAAACGATGAATGGTTGGATGACGGTTCAGATAGCGAGGAGTGCAGGCTTGCAGCGTCCCTAGAAGTAGATCAGAGGATACCCTACGTACAAGGGAAAGTGATGGGTCACAGAGTTTCATTCTTGGTTGACACAGGAGCTGCACGTTCTATGGTTAGAAGTGCAGAGGTTCCGAAATTGCCCCTTTCAGGACGTACAATAAAGGTAGTAGGAGTAGCTAATCAGCTTTTGACTAATCCGATCACAGATCCGGTTCAAGTTGAGATTGGTACCTTCCAGGGATTGCACAGATTTGTGGTTTGTGACTCAAGTCCCGTGTCCCTACTGGGAAGAGACTTACTGTGCAAGACAAGGTATTCTATCACCTGTTCTAATGAGGGAATTGAGGTGCAGACAAACAGTGATGATGAGGGGGATGATGGTCAGATCTCAGAGCCAGAAACGGAGACCACAGATGAGGAATAGCCATTGATAAGCTTTTTCCTGATGTTCACAATGACTGATCTGCCTGCCGACTTGCAGGGGACGGTCACAGAGAAAGTGTGGGACTCGACAGGAAAGGAAGTGGGACTAATAAAAGGAGTGGAACCAGTCAAAGTAGATGTGAAGCCAAATGCTGTGTTTCCCCAGGTACCGCAGTGCCATATGGCACAGGATGTCCTTATTCAGGTGACACAGATAATTGCAGACTTTGTGAAGCAGGGGGTCTTGAAGGAAGTAATGAGCAGCCCATGTAACTCACCTATAATGGGTCTGAGAAAGCCCTGTGGAAAAGTCCTAATTGTTCAAGACTTGAGAAAGATAAATGACATAGTGGTGAAGTGTTGCCCGATAGTGCCAAATCCAGCTGTGATTATGTTTCAAGTTCCATGCAACGCAGAATGGTTCTCAGTTGTTGACCTGTCGCAACCATTCTTTTCTGTGCCTCTTCATGAGGACAGCCAATTTCTCTTCAGTTTCAAATTCCTGGACAAGGTCTTCAGCTGGTGTCGAATCCCTCAAGGGTTTTCGGAGTTACCTTCCATCTTCAATCAGATCCTGAAGAAGGATTTGGAGTCATTGGAACTGCCTTTCCAATCGACTCTAGTGCAGTATATTGACAATTTGCTGATTGCTTCCAAAACAAGAGATGACTGCAAGTACGATACTATTGCCCTACTAAACCACTTGGGAAAGAATGGTCATAAGGTGTCCCCAAAGAAGCTGCAGTACTGTCAGAAAGAGGTGAAATATCTAGGGCATCTGATTGAGAAAGGGTCGAGGAAAATATCCAAGGAAAGAGTGACTGCCATATTGCAGATGAATCCCCTGACATCTCGGAGAGACGTTAGGATGTTTCTGGGAATGGTGGGCTACTGTCGTCAGTGGATAGCGAATTTCTCAGTTATCTCCAAGCCCTTGGTGAGACTGACCGTTAAGGAGGTTAAGGATGGCCCAGATACTTTAACTATGTCCGAGAAAGAGATGAGGGCGTTCATTGAGCTGAGGGAGTGCATTGCAGGGCTCCAGCTTTAGGTATGCCTGATTCCACAAAGCCTTTTGTCTTGTTTTGTCATGAATGTGATGCTTGTTCTTTGTCTGTCCTGACACAGGTCCATGGAGGTGCAAACCGACCAGTAACATATTTTTCAGCTGCTTTGGACCCAGTCGCAGCAGCCTTACCAGGTTCTTTGCGTGCCGCTGCAGCAGTTGGTGAAAGCCTCACACAGGGTGAAGACATAGTGATGGGACATCCCTTAACAGTAATGGTCCAACATTCAGTCGAAATTCTGTTGACCCGAACCAAAACTCAGCATATTACAAATGCCAGGCTAACAAAGTATGAAACAATTATATTTGGGTCACCAAATGGGTCACTGCAACGATGCACTGTATTGAACCCGGCAACTTTGCTTCCAAATGAGAATACAGATGTTGTTGATGCGGAAGAGGTAGAACATGATTGTCTTGAGGTAACAGAACTGTGCACCAAACCGAGACCTGACATTAAAGACACCCAATTGGAAGAAAATGACTACATTATCTTTGTCGATGGCTCATGTCTGAGAGACTCAGTAGGAGTATTGAGAGCCGGATACGCTGTATGTACAATCACTAGTATCCTAGAAGCATCTTGGCTTGAACGAGTATACTCGGCCCATGTGGCTGAATTAGTTGCTCTTACTAGGGCATGCCATGCCGCTGACAAATTGAAAGTCACTATCTATACTGACAGCAGGTACGGATTTGCAATTGTCTATGATTCTGGCCAATTATGGTCACAGAGGGATTTCCTAACTTCGTCTTGTTCTCCAGTAAAAAATGGTGAAAGAATTAAGGAATTGTTGCATGCGATTCAGTTACCTCTTGAAATTGCCGTGGTGAAATGCAGCGCTCATCTGAAATCTCTAGACTTTGTGTCAATGGGAAATGGATATGTAGATCAAGTCGCAAGGTTTTGCGCATTGAATTGTATATCGTTCAAGAATCAGTGGGAATTGTTACCTGAAACAGAAAATGAGACATGCACAGGTTACACATTGAGGGTGGTTGACACGATGGAAGAATTAAAATTGTTGCAGGGACGTGCCAGCAGAGAAGAGAAACGCTCTTGCCTCAAAATGCAGTGTGTACAACGACCAGATGATCTGTGGGTTTCAGATGAAGGGGAAATGGTTTTGTCGAACAGTCTTTTCTCACAATTTGCAAGGTTCTACCAAGGGCAGGCACATATTGGGAGAGACGCCATGATCAGGTTGTTCAAAATTGATTGGTTCAATCCGAAATTCAGACAAGCCACAGAAGTGATCTGTCATCGGTGCATCATCTGTCAGCAGATGAATGCGGGAAAAGGGACCGTGGTGAATTTGAGCCACATTGGGAGAGCAGGAGGTCCATTTAGCAGAATGCAATTGGATTTTATTGAGATGCCTGTGTGTGAAGGTTTGAGATACGTGTTGGTGATTGTGTGCATCTTTAGTCACTGGATTGAAGTCTACCCTACACACAGGAATGACAGTCTCACAGTAGCGAAGTTGCTGCTTAGGGAATTGATTCCACGTTTCGGGTTTCTGATCTCTTTAGAATCAGATAGAGGAAGTCACTTCAACAATGAGGTTGTTAAGCTATTGTGTGCTGCACTGAACATTGAGCAGAAGTTGCATTGCAGTTACCGCCCTGAAGCATCAGGACTAGTGGAGCAAATGAATGGTACTCTGAAGTCTAGAATGGCAAAAATGTGTGCAGCTACAAATTTGAAATGGCCTGATGCGTTGCCCTTAGTGTTGATGTTGATGAGTAACACACCTAACAAGAAGACAGGACTGTCTCTTCACAAACTTCTCAAGGGCCGAGCTATGAGATTGGCCACAGTGCCTGCAAATGCTCTTGTGAATATCACAGATGATATGGTGTTGGACTCCGCAAGGGTCTGGCTGACGTAGTCCGCTCTTTCTCTCACCAGGTAGAGGCAACCACATAGCCACCGATAAGTGATCCAGGTCACAACCTGAAAGCTGGTGATTGCGTGGTTGTCAAGAAACACGTGAGGAAGTTGTGTTTGGTGCCGCGTTGGAAGGGGCCATACCAAGGGATACTGACAACTACCACTGCTGTGAAGTGTGTGGGAATTCCAAACTGGATTCATGCAAGTCACACAAAGAAGGTGACATGCCCAACTGATGAGTAAATTGAATAACAGCTTCAGAAAAGGAAGTCTCAGGGCCGGAGAGTAATCAAAGGGGAAGTGAGACTGAAAGAGAGCCCGTTGAGGACGGCTTGGTCACTCAAACAGTAAATGAGATCCAGAGGGGTGACAGTGAGCCGATCTCAACAGAGGCACCAGGAGGACTGACCCAAAGAGACGTTCTTCCAGAAGCAGACAGATACGGATTTGAAGTTGAGCCCCTGACAGACCCAGAAGGCGAAGGGGTTGAGGCAGAGGGAAGTCAGAGTGTCCAGGCTCCTTCTGAGCCGCTTGCAGGTCCAGCAAGAGAAAGCACCATAGCACAAGAGGAGGGCATTGAACAGCAACCAGAAAGGCCAAACAATAAAGGGACACTGAAAGGAGATAAGTGGCCAGAGTCGCAAGTAGCAAAAGGAAAAGTGGTCATTGATGAAACAATTGAGGAAGAAGTTGATACAACAAGGAAAGAAGATCTGAGCAAAGGAGCATTGCAAGGGGACCGCAAGTTGAAAAGAAAGCGAATAGCAAACAGAAGGTACGCAGGTCCTGAATGGGCATATGCAACATCAGCTGAGTGGCAACAAGAGTTCTTGGCATTCTGTTTTGATCAAGAGGTTCCAGGCCAATACTACGGTACCTGAATTTGGCCTCGAGGAAAAGAGACTGTGTTAAGCTGAAATTGAGTTAAAGAAACCTGAGAAAAGAGACTGATAAACTTACCGGATGTGACACTGTGAACCTGAACTGACATTTGAAAACTGATTGTGACAAGCTGCTAACCGAATTGACAAAGATCCTGGGAGTAAATGAGAAAGCTGTAAATACTTGCTAAAGAGAAACTTTGCTTAGCTTTGCTGAGAGAAAAAAAAAAGGCTTTTAACCAACCTCAGTTGATTGTTGTTTACATTTGTAGCACTTTTGCTTTCTGATTCTTTACAGATCATGCCTAGCACGGGAGATGATAGTGAAGGGAGTAAGCGTATTGCTTTGGGTGTTGTGTGTCTGATATTCATTATAGCCTTTTTTGTGGAGATTCGATTGGTGGATGAGAATGAAGCTAACAATGTTACAGTTTCTGAGACTGCTACACTAACACCTTGGGAGAGGTTCGAACAGGATACGAAGTATTTGCATGAGAATGCTAATACAAAGGGAGAACTGTCCACTAATGTCTTCTGTCGCTTGCTGAGTGAGTATGTTGATACTATGGATGCGAAAGCTTGTTATGTGTGTACAAAAATTCCTGTTTCAGTGCAAGAGGGGTTACATATCATAGTTTGCCACTAACTTATGGGATTAGTTGTAGTCTGCTACTAACACGTTTCTATAACCAAGAAGAAGTGCAATATTTGTGCTCCAACTATGATCTTGTGTTCTCTTATGGGCCTGTCATAGAAGACTTGAATAGTGTAGCTAAATATTATGCCATAAAGCTGATTAAAGGGTTCTTTGAACCTAGAGTGACAATTAGTACATCTTATGCACACCGCAATAATTTGACATGGTTGCTTACACCCGTAGAGAAAAGTTTTCTAGATCACACTGAAGATAGAAGATGGGTTCTAAAGGGAAAAATAGAAAAGGGCCTACAGCAACGATCCTTTATTAATAGTGGTAGTTACAATGGAATTAGGGAACAAGGGAATCTAGCTTTAGATGCGCGACATGTAGGTAAGCTTTGCATAACACAGCCAAAATCATATTTTGACAATGTGTTTGTGGGAACGAGTGAGTGTAAGGATGTGTTTTTGTTTCAGAATAAATGGACATTCATGCTAAATGGAATTGATCAAGCAATCCCAGGCGTCTATCATATTTGTGGACTTAGGGGGTCATTACAACATTGTCGGTAAAAGCCGCTTACCGCCGTGCAGAAAACCGCCAACACACTGCCGCGGCCACGGAATTCCGCCACAGCTATTATGACCCACATCTCGGAATCCGACAAAATTCAGACACCCACACAAGTCCACCACACCAAAGGTCAGTGATAAACTGGCAAAAACAAAACCTCCACCGTCACGGCAACAGAAACACGCCCACACTATCACGACACATGAATCCACGCGGCGGTCTTTCAACCGTGGTATTCCATTGGAGGTACACACCGCCGTGCTCAAAATACACACACATCTCCAAAACACCACCACATTGGACAATTCGAAATACACACACCTGATACACATACACATCCCACTCCCACACACCCAATACAATATAAAACACACACCCACATCACCCACAAACCCCTACGACCACAATTCACGACCGAAGGCCAGAGAGAGACACCACCATCAACAAACTAGCATCCACAGGCACATAACACCATCACCCACACAACTTCCACGCACCTTACACAACACACCACTTCATATCACCACACTTATCACCACACACACCACCCCACACATCACCTACATCACCCCATGGCACGGCAAAGACAGCCCAGGTTCTCGGAGGAGGAGCTCAGGGTCATGGTGGAGGAAATCGTCTGGGTAGAGCCACAGCTATTTGGATCACAGGTGCAGCACACCTCAATTGCAAGGAAGATGGAGGTATGGCGAAGAATAGTCGACAGGGTGAACGCAGTGGGACAACACCCAAGAAATCGGGAGGACATCAGGAAGAGGTCGAACAACCTACGGGGGAAGGTGCGTTCCGTGGTCTCAAGACACCACCAGGCGGTTCAGCGGACTGGCGGAGGACCCCTACCTCCCCACCCACAACTAACAACATGGGAGGAGCAGGTCTTGGTGATTCTGCATCCTGAGGGCCTCGCAGGAGTCAGTGGAGGAATGGACTCTGGTAAGTCAAATCTTAACTATTAAATCCCCCACCCTACCTGCATGCCATCACATACCCCCACCCTCGCCCTCACCCCTATCACTCCAACTCCTCACAAATGTACCAATATCACAAACCACACATCCCAACACCAAGCCCTGCATGCAACAACAACGCATGGACACTCATCACTAAAGCATGCTCACTGCACATACCCATACATCCCCCTAAACCATCATCACACAAGCTCACACACAGGAATACCAGCACTGGGGTAAACGGTCACCCATGACACACACATATGCAATAATCATGCCTTTCTACCCCGGCAGGACTCCTACCCAACGTCACCAAACAGGAGGGTCCAGACATGTCCACTCCACCCACTGAAGAGGCCCACAGTGATGACAGCACCTCTGTCCACCTGGATCTAGATGACCAGCCCGGACCATCGGGGGCCTCGGGACAGTCAGTTCCCCTCACACATGCACAGGCCACCACAGACCTTCCCCCCTCATGAAACACCAGCACAGCACCCACCCAACGGGCCAATACCTCCGTCCCCGGGACACGTCAATCAGCTGTGTGTCCACCACTACAGGGAACCCAGGATAACCCACCACCCCAACAACAACAGGGACCTGGGGGCAGTGGCAGTGGGCACACGGTCCAGGGGACGGAGGCCCAGGAACACAGGGGAACTGGGAGGGCTGCTGTGCGACAGGGGGCGGACAGGCCAAGGGAAATCACTCTCCACGAGGACCTGCCCTCCATCATGGGAGCCTACCACCACTCCTAGGAGACATTGGCAACGGTACTGGTCATGTTTCAGGAGACCCAGCGGATGCAGGAGGGACAGTATTTGGGATTCAGGGAGGAACTCAGAACCATCAGCTCCACCCTGAGCACCATCGTAGGGGTGCTGAAGGAAGTACTCAACACCAGGAGGGACACTGTGGCACTACAAGGGGCCCCTGACACTAGCATGGAAGATGAACTGCCCACCACCTCTGCTGGCGCTAGTGGACAGGAGGCACCGCCACAGGACCACCACACCAGTACCCCACCCCCTGCAGACGGAGATTCACCCTGCAAATGGTCCCTGAAATCCAGTAACAGGACAGAGCATGATGCCAAGACCCCCGCCAAGAAATGAGACCACCCTGATTGTCATCCCACTGTCCCACTTTGTCACCCTGCCCATAATTAAACATCCCCAGCTCAACTTCCTATGCCCATATGGGCAATGCACCTGTGAGACTAATAGACAGGACTCTGCCATGGACACTCCTCCGCCATCACCCCTCACCATTTAACTTCCCCCTCCAAATTTTTTCTATTTAAATAAACACACCTAAAGCACCAAAAGATCTGGAGTCTGTCTGTGATTTTGAAATAGTGTATTTGCAATTACAGTGACAAAATGTTCTTGAAATAGTAATGTCAACATACCTATGTCACACAGCTCTAGTCCATGAGGAATCTAAGCAGATGAGACACGTTGGGACCCACACCTGTGAAACCGTAAGGGAAAGTGACAACTCAGTGACCATACACTGGGAGAAAACGACAAACAGGATAGAGGTAGAAGTGTAAAAGTACATGTAGTAGGCAGGAATGTATTCTCACCTGTGTTTCACTGGAAATATTGCTGGATCACGGAGTCCCTGTTCTGCATGTCTTCTTCCTCTGCTTCCTCCTCATCACTGTCCACAGGCTCCACAGCTGCCACAACACCGCCATCTGGACCATCCTCCTGCAGAAAAGGCACCTGTCGTCGCAAAGCCAAGTTGTGAAGCATACAGCTGCCCACGATGATCTGGCATACCTTCTTTGGTGAGTAGAATAGGGATCCACCTGTCATATGCAGACACCTGAACCTGGCCTTCAGGAGGCCGAAGGTCCGCTTGATCACCCTCCTAGTTCACCCATGGGCCTCATTGTAGCGTTCCTCTGCCCTTGTCCTGGGATTCGTCACTGGGGTCAGTAGCCATGACAGGTTGGGGTAACGAGAGTCATCTAATAGCCACATGCGGTGCCTCTGGAGTTGACCCATCACATAAGGGATGCTGCTATTCCACAGGATGTAGGCGTCATGCACTGAGCCAGGGAACATGGCATTCACATGGGAGATGTACTGGTCTACCAAACATACCATCTGTACATTCATGGAATGATAACTCTTCCGGTTCCTGTACACCTGTTCACTCCTGTGGGGGGGGGGACCAAAGCCACATGGGTCCCATCAATGGCACCTATGATGTTGGGGATATGTCCAAGGGCATAGTCACCTTTCACTGTAGGCAAGTCCTCCACTTGAGGGAAAACGATGTAGCTCCGCATGTGTTTCAGCAGGGCAGACAACCCTCTGGACAATACGTTGGAAAACATAGGCTGGGACATCCCTGATGCCATGGCCACAGTTGTTTGAAAAGACCCTCTTGCAAGGAAATGGAGCACTGATAGCACCTGCACTTGAGGGGGGATTCCAGTGGGATGGCGGATTGCTGACATCAGGTCAGGCTCCAACTGTGTACACAGTTCCTGGATTGTGGCATGGTCAATCCTGTAGGTGATAATCAAATTCCTTTCCTCCATTGTCGACAGGTCCACCAGCGGTCGGTACACCGGAGGGTTCCGCCATCTCCTCACATGTCCCAGCGGACGGTGCCTATGAAGGACAACAGCGAGCACAGAGTCAAACAACTCAGAGGTATGTACCCACAGTCTACACAGAACACCAATCATACACAAAATGTGGCCTGTATGTGTGTTGAGGCTAGGCCTAGGTATGTGTGACGCAGTTGGAAATTAGGCCATGTGGGCCCCTGAAATGGCAGCTGCCTGACCTCTAAAGTGGGACAATGGGATGTGAAGTAACTGCGCTGGCGTTGTATACCGCCGCGGTAGGCGGTCGAAGACTGCGGCGCTATGGGTCCCAGGAGCCAATGACGATGTACGCCGGTGGTGATGGTACGCACCGCCATGGATGTGACCGACGCGGACGTGACCGCCATTTTCTATCAGTATAATCACTTGATACCTGATCTTCGACAGGAGAGGACCTACACTGCAAGTGCTGCTGTGACCTCGGTCTGGGAGAGACAATGGATCATGCGTCTGGGGAAAGGGCCCCTGCCTTCACATCGGAGGAGTTGGAGAAGCTCGTCGATGGGGTCCTCCCCCAGTACACGTAACTCTACGGTCCTCCAGACCAACAGTTAAGTACACAGGGAGCATGTTGTATGGGCTATGCCTGTGTGGAGAGGGCTGGTTGTAAGAAGGAAGGGGGCAGAGTTCTGCATGCATGAAAGACAGTGGGTGCATGTGCCACATGGCAAGGGTAGGGATGGGGGCCACTCACTTTGACGTTACAGTTGGTAATGACTTCTCTTCTTACCCTGTACATTTCATGTAGGTCAGCGCCCACCAGAAGAAGGATATTTGGCGTGCCATCGCCAAGGACGTCCGGACCCGGGGGGGTCCACCACAGACGGAGCACCCACTGCCGTAAAAGATGGGAGGACATTTGCCACTGGAGCAAGAAAACGGCGGAGGCTCAGCTGGGGATGGCCTCCCAACGTGGGAGGGGTGCCCATCGAACCATGACCCCCCTGATGTTCAGGATCCTGGTGGTGGCCTGCCCGGAGTTGGATGGGCGCTTGAGGGCATCACAACAGACACAAGGGGGTGAGTACACTCTTTTCCCTCTACGTGTTCTTTTGGGTTTGATTGTATAGTTTTAGGAAACTTTCTCCTGTTGCCCAGTCGGTATCTCTTGGCCTCCCGTAAAAAACCAGAGGGAACATTATGATCTATGTCAGAAGCTAGACTCGAACTGTCACTCGGTGTTTCTCTTTCCTGTTCTCCAGATGTAATGGAGACTTCGGATTCACTTTTCGATACTTGTCTATTAGTGTTCTGGTCATGCACTGTTGGTTTGACCGAGATACCATCAAACCTTTTAGCGAATGTATAAATGCGTCCTTCTTTATAATCCCTCTCATCTCTATTTATCTTTGTAATTTTGTTGTTTTTAATATATGATGGATGTTTATCTAGAATGTCTTTTAATATCTTGTCATTTTTTTCCTTTACTTCAGGTAAATTCAAATTCGATATTTCTAGTTCTAACTCTTGGATCTCTCTGAGTAGAGTGTCTCTCTTTTGTTCAGCATGTTCTATCAGTATCATCATCATCCCCTTTGAAGCTTCGAAAAGTAATTGTTCCCATTGTTGTAAATGTTGGGATGACAAGTCGTCAAAGGGTGGAAAGATTACTATTCGAAGCCCTCGAGGTACCCTTTTATCCGAGATGTATTTCTTTAGGACTGTGGCATCCCACCAATGGGATAGTTCCTGTTTACGTAGCCTTTCTAGCCTGATGTATTTTTTCCTCATTCCTTCCGATTGATGATTTTTTGTTCCTACATTAGGGATTGGTTCTGTTTGTTGTTTAAACATTGTTGACAAAATGTGTTCTCTGTCATCATTAAATTGATCCATCTGGCAAATTTTAGTGTTCAATAAGTCTGTCCTTGGTGCTTAGTTATTAAACTCTTTTTAGGAAGTGCTGGCTGATTTGTAAAAAATTATTTTTGTTAAAAGAAATTGACAACAGAAACCTAAGGTTTGCCGCACATTCCTATAATACCGAGTATTGTATAGGTGCTCATACATTCAAAACATGCCTGTTGTCAAGCAAGTGTGTGAGAAGATGAGAATGGAGCACACATAGAAAGTAGTAACACTCTGTTATCAATTGTAAAATGGTCATAACTCAATAGGTTGTATAAGAGAACCGTTATATAAATTCCTGCAAAAAGTGGTATCAGTACAAAAATTGATAGTTAAAAAGTTAAAGAAAAAGTTTTAATTGATAAATCAAAGTCATTACATTTAGTATATAATAAGAAAAATTGTTGTTTTCAAACTTGACAATACAACTGTAATTCCATAACAAATACCCTGTCCATACATGAAAAAAAATGTATACCAGAAATTAGAGAAATATATGTTCAAATCAACAGAAGAGTAGTTAGTCCCTTAGCATGTTCATACAAAGTCCAGCAAATTGATCATAGGGACAGAAATTATCCACTCTGGTGATATGGAAGCAGAAAGAATTGTCTTCATCCAATCGAGAAAATAATTATCCAGTTCATCCAGATTCAGCCGACACGTGTTTCGTCCCAACATGGGACTTTATCAAGGCTGACAAGACAAATAATAAATTATTTGTTTGTACCTATTGTACTGCCAATGTCCCAAATATTGATAAAGAATTGTTTTAATAAAAATATCCCACAATATATCGACATGGTAATGAAGATATAAGTGTCATAAAAATAGAGTGCACCAAGATACCACGGAGATATGTCCCCAATTATTAAATGTGATAAAAAACAAACAGAAACCATGCTTCTAGATATCCTCATTTAAAAACAGAAAATGTATATAAGCCCAAGAAAAAAAAGAAAAGGAAGGAGAGAGAGAGAAAGGATGAAGAAAGTGCTAGCCCAAGCTAGTGTGAGAAGAACAACAATGAACAACGTAACCTCATCCATAATTGTTGTATTCCATTCCAAAGAACCAGAATTTATGAAAAGTATCACAGAAAGTCGGATATTGTGAATAGTTAATGATTTAGTTTGTGACTGCAATCCCAAGTGGAAATATTGACAACTGAAGAGATATATTGGATTATATACCTTTGAATATTTCTATTTTGCTATTCTTAATTTGAAATTGATAATGTAAGTCCAAAGCTCATTGCATCATCACGAAAAATCTGTAAGAAGGGGAACCATAAGTATCCCAGAAGTGCACTAAAAGAAGATGTATTTATTCCTGTTAGAGAGGGTGAAAAAGTTGCACCCAAGGGAATACCAGCTTATGAGGTGTCAGAAACAAAAGGAGTTTGAGCATGCTTAAACAATGGTTGTAGGAAAGTCCTCCTTTTTTTGCCTGATCACCCCCACACTTTTTGGATAGGTACTGGTGGTTACTGACTCTTGGCTGTGCCCTGGGTACTGCTTACCAGTCCCAGGGCCAGTGCTCTGTGTAAAATGGATATGCAAATTAGGCTAATTATAATTGGCTAAGTTAACCTACCTATAAGTCCCTAGTATATGGTAGGGCATGTAGGTTTAGGGACCACAGCATAGGTGGTGCACACCTAGGTGCACTGCTGAGGTGCCCAGTGTCATTTTAAAAGCAAGCCTGCCTTGCTGGCTGCTTTTAAATTAAAGTTATATGCAAATTCGACTTTGGAATTAAAGGTACTTCCAAAGTCTTAAACTACCTTATTTTTTATATATAAGTCACCCCTAAGGTGTGCCCTATGTGCCCCTAGGGCTGGGTGCCATGTAACTATAAGCAGGGACTTTATAAAAATAGATGTATAAGCCCTGGTGAGGTAAAAACAGCCAAATTCGTTTTTCCCTCATTGAAGTAAATGGCCTTCATAGGCTAGAATGGGCAGACTTTATTTTAAATTTTAAAGTCTCCTTAAATGTTACATACCAAGAATTTGGTATCAAATTAATTGTTGTAATAAATCCCACAACTTCCAGTTGTGGGATTTAATATAACTTGTTCAGGTAAAAAGTTTAGACTTTACCTAAAAAGTTGCCAATTTCAGCTCTGCATTGTTTTTGCTGCTGTGCTCTGATTGGCCAGCCTGCAGCAGCTTCTGCCAGGCTGCCTTGAGGAGGTGTGAAGTGGCCTGGCTTCACACAAAGGAATGTGCTTGGGGGAGAGAATCTCCCCTCAGCAGATGGTGAGGCAGGAAGGGGGAGGGCTGCCAAACTGGTCTTCAAAGGCAGAGAAGGACATCTGGAGCCCCCAGCAACACCCCCACATCCTGCAACCCCAGACAACTAGGTGCCCCCTTGATTAGATTAGGAGAGGGCAGGAGAGGGGTGTGTTTATGATTTTTAGCCACACCAGTGGGTGGGCTCAGCCAGATGTAACCTCCAAAAATCAGATTCAGCCATGTTGGATTTTTAGAGACTGTTGCATTTTGGGATGGATTTTTGCCACACTTCCCAGGAAGTGGTCATCACAGGGGGACGACCCTGTACCTGATTGGAGGACCAGGACCCCCCTGCTTTTCACCCAGGAGCAAGGATAAAACTGGCAGACCTGCCCCCACACCTCAGATCCCCTCCAAATTTCAAGAAGAAAGAACTTAAGGAGAAGAAGGACTGCCCTGCTGGACCCCTGGCCTGCACCTGGAACCTGCACTCAGAAGGACTGCACCAGCTGCACACTTGGGCTTCACCACAAGAAGGACTTTGCCTGGCTTCAACTGGTTCAAGGAGGGACTCCCTGTTTGCTACAGGTGAACAATTGCTAACCAGAGTCCCCTGCACCAACTCCTGAAAAAAAGAGACCAGTTGACCACTGCCCAGTGGCCAAAAAGGAGTTTGCGCCAGGTGCATTCTGGGAGTTGAAGTCCGCACCCCCCCAAGGACCATCACAGAACTTCTGGACCCTTGGGGTGAGCTGTGGACCCCAAAAGAACCTTAAAAGAACATCTGGGTGAAGCCCCAGAAGTTTGGAAAAGATTTGGAAAATTTTGTAAAAAAGCTCCAGAGAGGGACCGACCCGCCGCGGAAATTCTAGCCGGCTTGCCTCAACCGCGACCCGGCCTGACTTCGTGGTTCGTCCCGGTAAAGAAAAACATCCGAAAAAGAGACTAAGTCCGAAGGTAAAAAGTTGACCGGGACCTCCCAGCCATCGTATCCGAGAAGGGCTCCACGGACGTCGGATCAAGATCCAGGTTTACCCCGGTCGAAGGATTTTCATCTCGAAAAAACAACTAAGTCCGAAGTTAGAAATCACCACCGAGGAAACCCACATCGCGTATCCGGACAAGGGCTCCAGGAGGTCGGATTCAACTGGCAGGTTCGTCCCGGTGAAGAAAAACTTCAAAATAAAGACTAAGTCAGAAGGTAACTTTTTAACCGAGGCCTCCCGCGACTTGTAGCCGAGCAGGGCTCCATCGCGGTCGGCCTGAAACTTTGACTTTGTCCCGGTCGAGGTGCAACCAGATGACCCGATTGGCGCTTTTTGTTTCTAAGCGCTAGAAAAATAATAATTCTTTAAAAATTCATATCTCCGGTTCCCCTGAACCAATTTTATTCGTTTTTGTGTCATTTTAAAGATAAAAATATAAACTATTTTTATAAATTGGTTTTGGATTTTTAAACTGTTTCCTGTGTTTTATTTAATTACTGTTATGTGATATTTGAATGCTTTACACACTGTCTCCTAAGTTAAGCCTTGACGCTCGTTGCCAAGCTACCAAGGGTTGAGCTGGGATTAATTTACTGAGACCTAACTGTACCTAGGTGGAGGTTAGTGGCTTGTTGCTAGGTGTAGGTACCTACCTGCCCTTACCAATAACCCATTTTCCAACATTTTTGGTGGCAGCGGTGGGATCCTGTACTTGTGTTCAGTATCACGTTACAGTTTAAGTAAAACAAATTAAAAATCCTTTAAATTGTTTTTTTTAAATTTTTTTTTTTTTTTTTTTTTTTTAATTAATTTGGATTAATTTCAATTATTGAATTTTTGTAATTTTTCTAAATTCTTGTTTCCAATTTTTGCAAAAAGTTTTTGTTGACACAAAACTAGGGAACCATGGAGCTTGATCTGGCTAGCCTACCCAGACTGAAAGTAGTCCAGCTTAGGGGGTTGTGTATTGAGAGAGGGTTGCCTGCAACCACTGATCTCAGGAAGCAAATCCTGATTAAATCCCTGACAGCATGGGCTGAGGCCCAAGAGGTAGAGACAGAGGAAGCTCCAGAGGAGGAAGAAAAAGGGGAAGATGCTAACTCTAACCACTCAGGGGAGGGAAGGCATCTGAGCCTAAGTGAGGAAGAGGAAGAACGGTCCTCAGTAGATACAGTCACTAGGGGCAGACCCAAAGCTAGTGGTAGGAAGGGGGTCCCTTCAGGAGGAGAGAACCCATCCATCAGAGAAAGAGAGCTGGAGGCCCAGCTAGCATACATAGCTTTGGAAGCAGAGAAGCTGGCCCTAGAAAAGAAAAAGTGGGCAAGCAAAGAGAAAAGAGATGGTGGCAGCGATAAAGAGGCTGAGGTGTCCCTGGGTGGGGGTTTTGCCCCCAGATTACCCAAAGGGGTGGTTCCTGCCTATGTAGAAGGGGATGACATAGATAAGTGGCTGGGGGCCTTTGAAAGGGCCCTCCAGATGAGGAAAGTCAAGCCTCAGTACTGGGGTTCACTTCTTTGGGAGTTAGTTCCCAACTCTGGGAGGGATAGGCCTCTAACCATGAGTGGGGAGGATGCAGACTCATACCCCAGTATGAAGAGTTGCTTGACTAAAAAGTTTGGTCTGACCCCAGAGCAGTATAGGCTCAAGTTTAGGGACACCCAAAAGACAAGCACCCAGTCATGGGTGGACTTTGTGGACATTTCAGTAAAGGCACGGGAGGGCTGGATACAGGGCAACAGGGTAAGTACCTTTGAGGGGCTGTACAATTTGATTATGAGGGAGCACCTTCTAACTAATTGTGTCCAAGAGAGGCTCCGCCAGTATCTAGTAGACTCTAGGTTGACCAACCCCAGAGAGCTGGGGGAGGCAGCAGATGACTGGTTAAGAACTAGGGTTAACCAGAAACCCCCAGGGGGTGATCAGAAAAAGGGAGGACATGGTTCTACTCAGGGGAAGAACCAGGGGAAAGATGATAAAAAGCCCAAAGAGTCCTCACAAGAGTCCCCAAAAACTTCTCAGGGAGGGGGAGCACCGAGCCAATTCACTTTTAAAGGGAAAGGGTATCAGGGAAAGAATTATGATCCTGCTAAAGCAGGAAGGTTTCAGGAGCTTGCTAAGGCCGGCAAGTGTTTTGATTGTCATCAACCTGGACATAAAAGAGGAGATGCTATCTGCTCCAAGAAGCCCCCCACTGGTGGGCAATCCCAGGGGATTGCTAGTGTAGGGTTGGGGGTGGAAGTTGACCCAGGGGTGGAATCATGGTACACTGAGGTCACCTTAGTATCCGTGGGTGGGGTGGACATTGCAACTATGGCCACCTTACCTCCCATCATGGAGAGGTATAGGCAGAGGCCTAAAGTCAATGGGACTGAAGTGGAAGCTCTGAGAGATACAGGAGCCAGTGTGACAATGGTCACAGAAAAGCTGGTTTCTCCAGAGCAGGTCTTACCTGGTGTCTTCCACCAGGTGACTTATGCAGATAGCAGAACCAAACTCCATCCCATGGCTATGGTGAGTCTGGAATGGGGAGGTGTGACTGGCCGTAAGAAGGTAGCTGTAGCTCCTGCCCTCCCAGTAGAGTGTCTGCTGGGAAATGATCTTGAAGCATCTGAATGGTCAGAAGTGGAGAAAAGGGTCCATGCACAGATGCTGGACCTCCATGAATGGGTGTGTGCTGTGACCAGGTCACAGGCAGCACAACAGGGAAATGCTGGACACTTGGACCCTGGAACAAAGGGCCAAGCCTCCAAGAAAAAGAGAAAGGGCACTGGGTCTGGATTGCCAGCCCCAACAAGTACAGAGGGTCAGGAAGAATCCAACCCTGAGGGGGAGGATCTGAACTCTGAAGGAGGGACACTTCCCCTGCAAACTATGCCTGATTTGGCAGAACTGCACGGTGCAGGTGGGCCCACCAGAGAAGATTTGTGCCAGGGACAAAGAGAGTGTCCCACTCTTGAGGGCCTGAGGCAGACTGCTGCCAGGCAAGAACAAGGGGATACCAGTGGGTCCCACAAGGTTTACTGGGAGGATGGAGTTCTCTACACTGAGGCAAGGGCCCTCAAACCAGGGGCTACTAGGAGAGTAGTGGTCCCCCAGAAGTATAGAGAATTCCTCCTTACCTTAAGCCATGATATCCCCTTAGTTGGACATTTGGGACAGACCAAGACCTGGAACAGGCTGGTCAACCATTTTTATTGGCCCCAAATGTCAGAAAAAGTCAGCGAGTTTTGCAGCTCCTGTGTCACCTGTCAAGCCAGTGGCAAGACAGGAGGCAAACCAAAGGCTCCCTTGATACCACTGCCAGTGGTTCGGACTCCCTTTGAGCGGGTGGGGATTGACATTGTTGGTCCGCTAGACCCACCAACTGCTTCAGGTAACAGGTACATTGTGGTGGTAGTGGACCATGCCACCAGGTACCCTGAGGCAATACCCCTCCGGACAGTCACTGCTCCCACAGTGGCTAGGGCCCTACTTGGTGTGTTCACCAGAGTGGGATTCCCAAAGGAGGTGGTCTCAGATAGGGGCACAAACTTTATGTCAGCCTATCTGAAAGCCATGTGGGATGAGTGTGGTGTTACTTATAAGTTCACCACCCCCTACCACCCACAGACCAATGGTCTGGTGGAAAGATTTAATAAGACCCTGAAGGGCATGATCATGGGTTTGTCTGACAAACTCAGGAGGAGATGGGATGTCCTCCTCCCTTGCCTGCTGTTTGCCTACAGAGAGGTGCCACAGAAGGGGGTTGGATTCAGCCCCTTTGAGTTACTGTTTGGGCACCCTGTAAGAGGCCCATTGTGCTTGGTAAGAGAGACTTGGGAAAAGCCTCTCAAAGAATCCAAGGAGAATGTGCTAGATTATGTGCTAGGCCTGCGGTCACGCATGGCTGAGTATATGAAGAAGGCAAGCAGAAACCTGGAAGCCAGCCAGGAGCTCATGAAGCTCTGGCATGATCAAAAGGCTACCATGCCTGAGTATCACCCAGGACAGCTGGTGTGGGTTTTGGAGCCTATGGCTCCTAGGGTACTTCAGGCCAAATGTACTGGGCCCTATCCAATTCTGGAGAAAAAAGGTGAGGTCACCTACTTGGTGGACCTTGGCACCCCCAGGAATCCTCACAGGATCCTGCATGTAAACAGGATGAAACCCCACCAGGACAGGGCAGACATGACCATGCTAATGGTCACTGATGAAGGGAAGGAGGAGGAGGGTGAACCTCTGCCAGACCTCCTGTCCTCAAAGGCAAACGATGGGTCAGTGGAGGGAGTGGTACTCTCTCCCAAATTGACAGATCAGCAACAAAAAGACTGTAAGCAAGTTTTGAGACAGTTTGCTAGTCTGTTCTCCCTGACCCCAGGACTCACCAATTGGTGTGTCCATGATGTTGACACTGGTGACAGCTTGCCTGTCAAGAACAAGCTGTACAGGCTGTCTGACCAGGTCAAGGCCAACATCAAAGCTGAAGTGGCTAAGATGTTGGACCTCAAGGTAATTGAGCCCTCTGATAGTCCTTGGTCCAGTCCAGTGGTACTGGTGCCCAAAGCTAATCCCCAAGGTGGGAAGAAAGAATTGAGATTCTGTGTGGACTACAGAGGTCTAAACGCAGTCACTAGGACTGATGCTCACCCCATACCTGTACAGGCTGTCTGACCAGGTCAAGGCCAACATCAAAGCTGAAGTGGCTAAGATGTTGGACCTCAAGGTAGTTGAGCCCTCTGATAGTCCTTGGTCCAGTCCAGTGGTACTGGTGCCCAAAGCTAATCCCCAAGGTGGGAAGAAAGAATTGAGATTCTGTGTGGACTACAGAGGTCTAAACGCAGTCACTAGGACTGATGCTCACCCCATACCTAGAGCTGATGAGCTCATTGACAGGTTGGGGGCTGCCAAATTCCTGAGCACATTTGATCTGATCTCAGGAT
The DNA here is from genome assembly GCF_031143425.1 of Pleurodeles waltl. Lineage (NCBI taxonomy): Eukaryota > Metazoa > Chordata > Amphibia > Caudata > Salamandridae > Pleurodeles > Pleurodeles waltl. The sequence continues at coordinate 1,318,510 of NC_090437.1, read as the reverse complement.
ATTGGCAGATTGCCTTAAGTCCAAGAGCTAAGGAGAGGTCAGCATTTTCCACACCAGAGGGCCACTTTCAGTTCAAGCTAATGCCCTTTGGCATGAAAAATGCTCCTGCCACCTTCCAACGGTTGGTGAACAGAGTCCTATCTGGGTTGGAATCTTTCAGTGCAGCTTATCTGGATGATATAGCTGTATTTAGTTCTACCTGGAGGGACCACCTGGTCCACCTGAAGGAAGTGCTTCAGGCCCTGCTTCAAGCAGGCCTGACTATCAAGGCAAGCAAGTGCCAGATAGGGCAAAGCTCTGTTGTGTACCTGGGCCACCTTGTTGGTGGAGGCCATGTACAACCTCTCCAGCCCAAGATCCAGACTATTCTGGATTGGGAGGCTCCAAAAACCCAAACTCAGGCCAGGGCCTTTCTTGGCCTGACTGGGTACTACAGGAGGTTTGTTCAGAATTTTGGGACCATAGTGGCCCCTCTGACTGAGCTTACCTCCAAGAAACAGCCCAAGAAGGTCATTTGGACCCCAGAGTGTCAGAAAGCTTTTGACACCCTAAAACAGGCTATGTGTTCAGCACCAGTGTTACTGGCCCCTGACTATAGCAAGGAGTTTGTAGTGCAAACAGATGCTTCAGAGGAAGGGATTGGGGCAGTGTTAGCACAAGTTAATGAAGAGGGCCATGATCACCCAGTTGCCTTCATCAGCAGGCGACTACTCCCCAGAGAGAAAAAATTGAGTGCCATTGAGAGGGAGGCCTTTGCTGTGGTCTGGTCCCTGAAGAAGTTGAGGCCTTACTTGTTTGGCACTCACTTCCGTGTACAAACTGACCACAGACCTCTCAGGTGGTTGATGCAGATGAGGGGGGAGAACCCAAAACTGTTAAGGTGGTCCATTTCCCTACAGGGGATGGACTTCACAGTGGAGCACAGACCTGGGACTGCTCATGCCAATGCAGATGGCCTTTCCAGGTTTTTCCACTTAGCTGATGAGGACTACCAGGGTGTAGGTTAGTACCCATCACCTTTCATCTGGGGGGGGCAGTGTAGGAAAGTCCTCCTTTTTTTGCCTGATCACCCCCACACTTTTTGGATAGGTACTGGTGGTTACTGACTCTTGGCTGTGCCCTGGGTACTGCTTACCAGTCCCAGGGCCAGTGCTCTGTGTAAAATGGATATGCAAATTAGGCTAATTATAATTGGCTAAGTGAACCTACCTATAAGTCCCTAGTATATGGTAGGGCATGTAGGTTTAGGGACCACAGCATAGGTGGTGCACACCTAGGTGCACTGCTGAGGTGCCCAGTGTCATTTTAAAAGCAAGCCTGCCTTGCTGGCTGCTTTTAAATTAAATTTATATGCAAATTCGACTTTGGAATTAAAGGTACTTCCAAAGTCTTAAACTACCTTATTTTTACATATAAGTCACCCCTAAGGTGTGCCCTATGTGCCCCTAGGGCTGGGTGCCATGTAACTATAAGCAGGGACTTTATAAAAATAGATTTATAAGCCCTGGTGAGGTAAAAACAGCCAAATTCGTTTTTCCCTCATTGAAGTAAATGGCCTTCATAGGCTAGAATGGGCAGACTTTATTTTAAAGTCTCCTTAAATGTTACATACCAGGAATTTGGTATCAAATTAATTGTTGTAATAAATCCCACAACTTCCAGTTGTGGGATTTAATATAACTTGTTCAGGTAAAAAGTTTAGACTTTACCTAAACAGTTGCCAATTTCAGCTCTGCATTGTTTTTGCTGCTGTGCTCTGATTGGCCAGCCTGCAGCAGCTTCTGCCAGGCTGCCTTGAGGAGGTGTGAAGTGGCCTGGCTTCACACAAAGGAATGTGCTTGGGGGAGAGAATCTCCCCTCAGCAGATGGTGAGGCAGGAAGGGGGAGGGCTGCCAAACTGGTCTTCAAAGGCAGAGAAGGACATCTGGAGCACCCAGCAACACCCCCACATCCTGCAACCCCAGACAACTAGGTGCCCCCTTGATTAGATTAGGAGAGGGCAGGAGAGGAGTTTGTTTATGATTTTTAGCCACACCAGTGAGTGGGCTCAGCCAGATGTAACCTCCAAAAATCAGATTCAGCCATGTTGGATTTTTAGAGACTGTTGCCTTTTGGGATGGATTTTTGCCACACTTCCCAGGAAGTGGTCATCACAGGGGGACGACCCTGTACCTGATTGGAGGACCAGGACCCCCCTGCTTTTCACCCAGGAGCAAGGATAAAACTGGCAGACCTGCCCCCACACCTCAGATCCCCTCCAAATTTCAAGAAGAAAGAACTTAAGGAGAAGAAGGACTGCCCTGCTGGACCCCTGGCCTGCACCTGGAACCTGCACTCAGAAGGACTGCACCAGCTGCACACTTGGGCTTCACCACAAGAAGGACTTTGCCTGGCTTCAACTGGTTCAAGGAGGGACTCCCTGTTTGCTACAGGTGAAAAATTGCTAACCAGAGTCCCCTGCACCAACTCCTGAAAAAAAGAGACCAGTTGACCACTGCCCAGTGGCCAAAATGGAGTTTGCGCCAGGTGCATTCTGGGAGTTGAAGTCTGCACCCCCCCAAGGACCATCATAGAACTTCTGGACCCTTGGGGTGAGCTGTGGACCCCAAAAGAACCTTAAAAGAACATCTGGGTGAAGCCCCAGAAGTTTGGAAAAGATTTGGAAAATTTTGTAAAAAAGCTCCAGAGAGGGACCGACCCGCCGCGGAAATTCTAGCCGGCTTGCCTCAACCGCGACCCGGCCTGACTTCGTGGTTCGTCCCGGTAAAGAAAAACATCCGAAAAAGAGACTAAGTCCGAAGGTAAAAAGTTGACCGGGACCTCCCAGCCATCGTATCCGAGAAGGGCTCCACGGACGTCGGATCAAGATCCAGGTTTACCCCGGTCGAAGGATTTTCATCTCGAAAAAACGACTAAGTCCGAAGGTAGAAATCACCACCTAGGAAACCCACATCGCGTATCCGGACAAGGGCTCCAGGAGGTCGGATTCAACTGGCAGGTTCGTCCCGGTGAAGAAAAACTTCAACATAAAGACTAAGTCAGAAGGTAACTTTTTAACCGAGGCCTCCCGCAACTTGTAGCCGAGCAGGGCTCCATCGCGGTCGGCCTGAAACTTTGACTTTGCCCCGGTCGAGGTGCAACCAGATGACCCGATTGGCGCTTTTTGTTTCTAAGCGCTAGAAAAATAATAATACTTTAAAAATTCATATCTCCGGTTCCCCTGAACCAATTTTATTCATTTTTGTGTCATTTTAAAGATAAAAATATAAACTATTTGTATAAATTGGTTTTGGATTTTTAAACTGTTTCCTGTGTTTTATTTAATTACTGTTTTGTGATATTTGAATGCTTTACACACTGTCTCCTAAGTTAAGCCTTGACGCTCGTTGCCAAGCTATCAAGGGTTGAGCTGGGATTAATTTACTGAGACCTAACTGTACCTAGGTGGAGGTTAGTGGCTTGTTGCTAGGTGTAGGTACCTACCTGCCCTTACCAATAACCCATTTTCCAACAATGGTGTAAAATAACTGAGAAAGAGAGTTCATTAACATTCCCTTGTTATGGAACATTTAATCTGAGAATTGTACACGATTTGAGGAAGGTAATGTATGAATGAAAAGCCTCCTCCAAGACCCGCAAAATTTGAAGCCCTTGCAATTTGGGAGCTTGTTGCAGGACAAAAGGCAACACCAAAATTTAAGAGTACAATGCAAAAAGCAGCTGATATTAGCTGAAGCTAGATGAAATGAAGAACAAAAACTGTGGGGAGCAGCCATACTAGTTGGAGTGAGAATGTTTCCAGCCATTACAGAGGAACATGATTGGAGCACAAAACATAAAACAAGAAAGAAAGAGACAGCAAAGATTAGGGCAAAAAGACAGTCACATATGAGAGTGATTCAGAAAATGAGTTCATAAATCATCTTCTGATGAATCGCCCCCACTGTATCATTCAGTTGAGGTAGAAACTAGTAATGAAGCTGTACAAAATATAGCCCTGAATGCACCACCTGCTCCATTTGCACAGATCCCGATTCAGACAGTTGCAGGTACGCCTGCAAATTCAGTGACACAAGTGCCCGTGGTTTTTTCACCAGTTCTGAATGTTAATACACCACAGTCCGATTCAAATCCAGTTGTGAATCAGGTTATACCAAGTCCTAATTTAAATCAGATGGGGCAGACACCTAACATGACTATGCCTGTGCAGAAATGTAATTAGAATCAGGCTATGCCTGTGGATGCACCAGTGTAGACAATGTCAAATGTCACCTCAAATCAAACAGCTCAGACTTTCAGTACTGTCTTAACAGGTCAAAGTACTGGAATAACAATTCTACAGAGTCAGACAAATTTGATGGGCCCGATGCGATGAATATAGGTCCAGTTGTTTCATTGTACGCTTCAGGTAACCCTGGAAGTAATGCCCATTCAACAATGCCTTCAGCAGTTCCTGAAAAGCCAACAGCATCTGCTGGGATATCACCAGATCTGTATATCCAAACAATTTGGAGATTGAGAGAATAGCTTCTTTTGTCCCAACTTTAACCCTAACACAAATTGCAGAACATAACTGGATGTAAAATCGAGCAGGATCAGTTCTTGATGCAAGGTTTCCTTAGGGAATCCCATTTCCTTACATGCCCACACCAGATCAGATTACGGGTGCACATTGCAGTACCCTGCAAAATGTGCCCCAGAATAATAATATTAGTCTGAAAGGTCTTTTAGCACAACAGTTAACTGATTAGTTAAACAATCTGAGTTCAAAAGGTGCAGCAGGTGCAACAAATGGTAATGTTAGATCAGAAGAGGCACTAGAGAAAAAATGAACAGTGGATGTGCCCAGATTGAAATTAGGATTAAACAAATTGATTATGGAAACTCTCAAGGTGATGAATTGTGATTCATGTGCAAAGATGTTACTCAATGTGTAGGACTGACTTACGAGACGTTAGTAGAATTGGCTGAGAAATATGAAGTGGATTTAGTAAAATCTAAACCTTTAAAGAGACGCTACAGATTAGAGTTCAGTAACAAAGATATTCATAGCATGTGATCGCCTGAAATGAGAATGCACATTAAAGAATGAATTACATACATTCAAACATTGGAAGCATTAGATAAATGGGAAGGCGGATGGTCAAGAAAAGAGATCAGAAAAAAACAAAGCAGATTTAGGCCCTCATTTTGACATTGGCGGTAAAAACCGCCTACCGCCATTGCAACGGCCGCCAAAAGACCGTCTCCGCGGCTACCATACATCCGCCATAATATGACAGCAGCCGGGTTTCCCCCACAGGAAGGGCGGAAATCCGGCTGTGGCCATACTAGCGGGTAGCAGTAAGGTGGCGCTGCTACCACCAGCAGTGCCACGCCAGTAGACTGCCATCCGATGTATTATGACAAATAATACGACCTGGCGGTGTTCTGCTGGCTAGCACTGCTGGGGGTAGCAGTGCCCGTCCTGTCCCCTGCTGGAAGACCTCCTGGATCCAGGTAAGTTGAGTCTCCGACAGGGGAGGGGCTGGGGAGTGATGTGTGTGTGGTGGGGGTGCATGTATGTGTGAGTGTTTGCGTAAATGCGAGTGTGTATGTAGTGTTGTTTGCATGCGTGTATGAATGTGCGTGAGTGCGTGGATGAATATGCATGATTGCGTGTATGTATGGTAATGTGTATGCATGTCGGCGTGTATGTTATGATGTGTGCGTGAATGAATGTATGCATGTGTGTATGTATGTGTGGATGAGTGTGTGTCTGCGTGCGTGTGTGTGCTTTGGGGGGTGTGGATGTAGGGGGGATGGAGGCACCTGGGGAGGTTTGGGGGGAAATGGCCTCTTACCAGTGACAGGGAACGAATTCCCTGTCACTGATAGGGCCTACCACCATGGTTTTCGTGGTGTTACGAACGCCACAAAAACCATGGCGGTAGGCAGGGACATAATACTGCCGGGGGAACAATGTCAGCCGCCAGGCTGGAGATTCTCATCTCCAGCCCAGCGGCTGCTAACACCATGGCGGGCAGAGTGGTACATTGGCAGTAAGTACTGTCAGCCTGTTGGGGTCATAATGACCCCTTAGTCTCTGGCAGAAGCAAGTCAAGCCTAAGACAATGTAAATGTGATGCCGATGAGAGAAATACCATGTTATGTGCATGTACCTTGGAGTAGGAGTGATATATTGCCATTCACAAACGATTACCTGAGATTGAAAGAGAAGCCAGTGGAGTGGTAAAAGCAGACAGAGACAAATGTGAAACTTTCAAAATGCCTGTGGGAAGATTTAAATACATTGTTTGATATTGTGGGTCCTATCGATTTGTGGGCTGAGTGCAAAAGAAGTGTTGATTGGCCTGATGTGAACCTCTGAGAGTTCCAGTAACAATCTGAAGAAGTGATAAAAAAATATTATAAGGTAATTGAATTCCTGAAGAAGAACGTTTCCCCGAAAGACATTGATTGGCAGAAAATTGAAAGGACAGGACAGGAAACTAAAGAGTCTCTTCATGCATATTGTGAGAGTTTGATACAAGCTTTCAAACAGCATACTGGTACTGAGCAAATTGAGCCGAAAAACACGGATCATTTTGTATTTAGATTTGTGCAGCAATTGAACCCCAACATTAATGCGATGGTTCTGCAGCATTTAATTTGTTGGCAGAACAAGACCACTGATGAGATCCTGCATTATGCAAGGTACTTTAGTGATGGAATTGAATTGAAGCAGAAAAAGTTGAGAGAGAAATTGATGGTGATGCAATTGAAGGCACGAGTAAAGGAAGTCAAGGCTTACTGATGATGATGCATACAAGTTGAATGCAAGGAGCGCAACAGCAGGTTAACAATGTGGTTGAGTCTAATGGTAGAGGATGTGGTGTGTAAGTAGATCAGAGTAGAAATGTGGTCTATGTTCAGACATTGAGGAAAATTAGTCCATGTCATGGTTTGGGAATTATGGTCATTGGCTGAGGGAATGTCCCTATAATAATGTGAATAATTTGGTACAGAATGCTGGAGATGCTTAGACTCAAAGTAATACTCAGGTTCAAATGCAGAGAATCCAAGGACCCTGAATTCTGAATGCACAAGTGTCTCCAGGACAACAGATGCAGATTCCACAAGCCCCAATGCCACAGCAGCAGATGATTGTGCCTCAGCAAAACATCAATCAGATGGCAAAAGTAAATACAAATCAATTGGCAAATGCAAATGTGAACCAGATAGCTTCAATATGTCCCTTACTTGATTTAAGTGATGAGGAATTAGAAACATTTCGGACTGATAGTTGAGATGATGAGGATTGCATGTCAATCGCATCCTTAGAGGTCGATCAACGTGGTAATGAAAACAGTATGGGACACAATGGCGCTCATTATGAGATTGGCGGTAAATCCTGCTTACCACCATGCTATGGCCGCCAACTTACCACTGCAGTGGCAGATAACTGTTCATCATATTATGACACACAAACACCAATTCGACAGAATACAGTCACATATACAAATCAGCCAGACCAAAGGTTAGTGATAAAGTGGTGGTATGAAAACCCACACCGTTACGCCAACTGAACAACGCCCATCACATTATGACCCACGAATCACCACGGCGGACATTCAATGGCAGTAAACCATTGGCTATACATAACCGCCAAACTCAGAATGGACACCCACATACAAAACACCACCACATTGGACAATTCAAACAACACACACCTGACACTCATACACACACCTACACCACTATAAAACACACACCCACATCACCCACAACCCCTTACGAATACAAATCATTGGCACGAGACTGACACCAAGACCACTGACACAACTGCATACACACACCACATACACCCATGCATCCCATACGCACCCCACCTCACACATCCCAGCACATTACCCAACACACCCTCACCAACACACATCACATAACAACCATGGCACCACAAAGGCAATCCTGTTTCAAGAGGAGGAGTTGAGGGTCATGTTGGAAGAAATCATCAGGGTAGAGCCACAGCTATATGGAGCACAGGTGCAGCAGATATCAATAGCCAGGAAGATGAAGCTATGGTGGAGAATCGTGCACAGGGTCAACGTCGTGGGACAGCACCCCAGAAAAAGGGATGACATCAGGAAGAGGTAGAACGACCTACAGAGGAAGGTATGTTCCATAGCAGCAAGACACCAGCTCGCTATACAGACGACTGGCGGTGGACCCCCACCTCCTCCACCACAACTCACAGCATGGGTGGAGCACATCTTGGCAATACTGCATACTGAGGGCCAGAGTCGGAGGAGGACTGGGCTCTGGTAAGTCAACTTTCTACTATTATCACCCCCCTACCTGCATGCCTTCACATACCCTCACCCTGACTCCCATCACTCCACTACATCCCACACACTCCTGCATCACATCTCTTCAGTACCAATGCCAAGCCATGCATGCTGTACCAATGTATGGACACCCCTCACAGCCCTGCATGAACACTCATCACTAAAGCATACACAGCATAGAGAACTAGCAATCCCACCATACACCAACATACACAAGTAAAAGCTGGCAGGACAACACCACCCGTAGATGGGAAGCCAGGGATGTACAATATGTCATACACATTAACCATAACACAACATTTACATCCCCACAGGTACCCCAGCCAATGTCACCGGAGAGGAGGTGCCAGCACTGTCCAGTCCCTCAACTGAAGAGGCAAACAGTGATGACAGTAACTCTGGTCTTCAGAATCTGGATGATCTACTTGGCCCATCAGGGACCATTGGACAGCTGGTTACCCAAACCCAGTTACAGAACACCACAGAGCCTCACCCATCAGGAAACAACACCACAGCACCCATCCAGCGTACCCACACCTCAATCCCCAGGACACGTCAATCAGCAGTGTGTCCACCTATACAGGGACACCAGGCGATACCTCGCACATAAGACAATCAGTGCCTGGAGTCAGTGGCAGAGGGCATATGGTTCAGGGGACAGAGACACAGGCCAACAGGGACACTAGGAGGACTGCTGTGCACCAGGGGGAGGACAGGACCAGGGAACCGACTCTCCAGAAGGCACTCTCCGAGAACCTGGGAGCCTATCAACATTTCCAGGACACGGTGGGCCAGATCCTAGACAACGTGCAGAAGAACAGGTGGCTGCAGGAGGGACAGTACCAGGAGATCAGGGAGGACTTGCAGGCCATCAACAACACCCTGATCTCAATAGCAGGGGTGCTGGCAGACATGGCCAACATTATGAGGGAGGCATTGTCACACCAGTGGGCCCCTACCACTAGTCAGTCATCTGAACAGCCTTCCACTTCAGCTAGTGGGCCAGGAGGCCCCACAACAGGACTCACAGGCCCCCAGCACCCCTCCCCGTGCAGAAGGTGAACCACCCCGCAAATGTTCCCTGCAATCCAAACAGAAGCCACAGACACTTGCCAAGACCTCTGCCAGTAAATGAGACTTTCCTGATTGTCCATCTTGTGTCCCACTCAGTCACCCTGTCCACCTTGAACTGCCATTGCTCCCCTTCCTATGTCCCCTTGGACAATGCACCTGTGCTACAAACAGACTGGAACAATACCTTGGACTTTCCTCCATCATCACCCCATCCCATTGCATTTTCCTCTCTATATATTAGCACTTCAATAAACACCCCTGATATAGATCGATTTTGAGTATGTAATGTATTGCAAATATTTTTAATGGAACAGGTACAAGCATTGCAAATGAACTGTACATAGAATGAGCATAGAATTAATGACCTGTACCTCCCTGTTGTGATCTGTGTCTGCAAAATGAATAGCCAGAGAGAACAGTAAGTTGGAAATACCAGCATGCCAATGCCACACAGAATACAACCAAAGTAACTGAAATTTAAAGTTGCACTTCTCACCCGGGTGTCATTGGAAGTACTGACGGATTTCAGATGTTCTGTTGTCCACATCCTCATACCCTGCCTCCTCATACTCACTGTTCACAGGGTCCACTGCTGCCACAGGGGCATCTCCGGACTCCTCCTCCTGCAGAAAAGGGACATGGTGTCTGAGGGTCAGGTTGTGGAACATGCAGGATGCCAACACTATCTGGAAGACCTTCTTGGGTGAGTAGCACAGGGATCCACCTGTTAGATGGAGTCACCGGAACTAGGCCTTCAGGCGGCAAAAGATCCTTTCAATGATCCTTCACGTTCGCCCATGTGCCTCATTATATCGTTCTTCTGCCCTTGTCATGCCATTCCTCACAAGGTTCAGCAGCCATGATAGGTTTTGGTAACCACAGTCACCTGCAAAGATTGAGGGACAACATTTAGCTACACACTATCCCATATGGCCAACACCATAACCATACACCAACATTTACTTGGTGGGAACCAAAACTCACCTATAAGCCACACCCTGTGCCTCTGCAGTTGGGCCATCACATTTGGGATGCTGCGATTCCTTAGGACAAAGGCATCATGCACCGGCCCGGCCCAGGATACTTAGCATTGACTTGGGAGATATACTGGTCCGCCAAGCACACCACATTCATAGAGTGGAAACTCTTATGATTCTTGAATATCTGTTCATTCTGGTGGGGGGACCAATGCAATATGTGTTTCGTCAATCGCACCTATTATATTCGGGATATGTCTCATTGCATAAAACTCGGCTTTCACAGTGGCCAAATCCTCAACCTGGGGAAAAGCAATGTAGCTGTACATGTATTTTATCAGGGCAGACAACCCTCTTGTCAGCACATTAAGAACATTGGCTGTGACATTCCTGCTGCCAAGCCCACTGTCACTTGGAAAGAACCAGTTGGCAGGAAATGGAGAACTGATAGCAATTGCACAATAGGTGGGATTCCAGTGGGATGACGGATAGCAGATATCATCTCAGGCTCCAATTGGGCACACAGCTCTGTGACTGAGTATTATGTGCCTGTCATACAGTTGTAGCCAAGTCCACCAGGGGTCCACCAGGGGTCTGTACATGGGGGTATGTCTCCCTCTCCTATTCATCCGCAGCGGTAGGAATCTAAGGGACAAAAGAGTGAGGAGGCTGTCACAAACTGAACAACGGAGCCACAACAGTAGTCTGCAATCTGTAAACATGTTATGGGACAGTGATTTTTCAAGTATGTGCCTATTTATCCTGTGATGCAGCATTATTTCTTAGGCCTGCTCCCCCCCCCCCCCCGAAATGGCGTCTGCCTGTCCTGTGTGGAGGGACAGGTGGAAGTGAGGTAATGCCACTGACGTTGTACGCCATGGCAGTAGGCTGTCGTGAACCACCGTGCAATTCATGATTGGTTAATATTGGGCCCTATGGGGTACAGTGGCCAATAGTGATCTACGCCGGCGGTGACGGTATGCACTGCCGCAGACGTGACTGACATTTTCTATCTGATTCCTCACTTGTTTCCTGACCTTCCATAGGAGAGGACCTACACTTCATGGAGGAATTGGAGACAATGGTGGATGGGGTCCTACCCCAGTACGGACTGCTGTATGTGCCTCCAGAGTGAGTACACTGTGGGCACAATGCATGTGGCATGAATGTATGGAGGTGTATGTGAAGGCATTGTGTAAGGGGGAGGGATGTCCTCTTGATTAGGTACATGTTGAGTGCTGGGCTATGTGTGTGCCAATAGTGATGGAAACGGGTATGGTAGGTCATTCGTGCTACAGGCTGGACTGTTTGTCTAATAGTGTTCTCCTGTCTGCATTGCCTTTGCAGGTCAGCGCCCATTAAAAGAAGGGTATATTGCATGCCCAGGTGTGCTGCATTTGGCTGTGTGTGCCCCTCCTCATGCCTTGGTGGCTAGCAATATCACTGGAAGTGCAATGCATAATGTGTAGGCCTGTTACCTGTGTGTGAGGTTGCTGTGTATGCTAATGGTGGTGTTGGTGCAGTCATTGACCCTGTGTATCCTTTGTCTCTCTCAACCCTTTCTTGTTTTGTCATGCTGTCCTTATCGGCGTTAGCATCATCTGGTGGAGGAGCAGAGGCACCGTCGATGGAGGAAGCTGCATCCCACCGGACCCTGGAGGTAGAGTCCACCAACGCTGAGGGTACCAGTGGGACGGAGGGTGAGGGGAGCACCATGGCGGAGACTGGAGGGGACAATACAGACTCTGATACCTCCTCCGATGGGAGCTTCCGGGTGGTGGCGGACACCTCTGTGACCACCACAGCTACAGGTACAGCCCTGCCCCATACCAGCACTGCCCTCCCACCAGCCCCTCATCAAGTTGCCCGTGCCCACTCACCCAAGAGGGTGGGCATCTCCTTCGTCCCAGGCACTTCAGGCCCTGCCCCAGTCAGCCCTGTTGCAGTGAGTGAGGAGGCTATTGACCTCTTGAGATCCATCTCTGTAGGGCAATCAACCATTGTGAATGACATCCAAGGGCTAGAAGCCCAGATGCAGCAATCTAATGCATTCCTAGAGGGCATTCACAGTGGATTGGTGGCCCAACAGAGATCGATCTACGCTCTGGCCTCCTCTCTGATGGCAGCCATTGTCCCTGTTTCAACCGTCCCCCTCCAACTACCACTTCCCAGTCCCATTCGCCTTAACCCCAAGCCATCCCAAGCACACATCCAGATGAGCTTGCACACAGGACAACACCCAAGAGTGTCACAGGCAAACAGTTACATCCACACACCTGCATGCACTACATCATCATTCACTACCTGCATCATCACCAGACCAAGCAGAACACACACTTCACTGGCAGACACCTCCACAACATCCATGCACAAGTCCCCTCTGTCCTCTCCCACCGTGTTTCTCCCCCATCCTATAGGACACAACACAAGCACTCGGACACCCAACAGCCATCCACCTCACAACAGCATACAACCGTGCACCTGCATCCAAATCTAGCAAACAAACACCTCCAATAACCACTCCCTTATCCTCCTCTCCCATTACTTTAACCTCTTCCGACCTCAATGTCCCTGAAAAGCTTTTCCTTTCCACAATTGACCTCTTCCCTTCCCCTCCCCCGTCCTGCACGTATGGCCAGGGTATCAAGGTCCCAGACAAGCACCTTAGCCAAACAGTCCAGGGGCCCAGTTTCATCAGCACCTACTTGTGGTGGAAAGGATTCCAGGCCACAAATACTGAAGTGGAAGGAGCCTGCAGCAGCCAACCAAAAGGGGAAGGAGCCTGCACCAGCCAGCAAAAAGGGGAAGGAGCTGAACCAGCCAGCAAGAAGGGGAAGGAGCCTGCACTAGCCAGCAAGAAGGGGAAGGAGCCTGCACCAGCCAGCAAGACGGGGAAGGAGCCTGCACCAGCAGCTGTCACTGAGCCCCCACCACAAGCCGTGGTTGTGCAGCCATCAGTGAGCGCAGGGGCTGAGCAGGAGCCTCCCACTACCACCACCACAGTGCAGCCATCAGAGGAGGCAGGGGCTGAGCAGAAGCCTCCCACTACCACCACCACAATGCAGCCATCATAGGGTGCAGGGGCTGAGCAAGAGCCTCCCACCACCACAGTGCAGCCATCGGAGGGTGCAGGGGCTGAGCAGGAGCCTCCCACTACCACAGCCACAGTGCAGCCATCACCACCGGCAGACACCATATGATCCAGCCTCCATGGGCTGCTCTGCAGCTGAGAGACTGTGGCCTTGCACTCCTCAGGACCAAGCACAGGGTATGCTGCCCCCTCCAGAACTAGTGGGCAAGTCACCCACTCCAGAAACTGTGGCCTTGCACTCCCCAAGACCAATCACAGGACATGTTGCCCCCTCCAGAACCAGTGGGCAAGTCATCCACCTGAGAGGCTGTGGCCTTGCACTCCCCAGGACCAAGTATAGGGCATGTTGCTCCCTCCGAGAACCAGTGGGTAAGTCACCGACACGAGAGACTGTGGTCTTGCACTCCCCAGGACCAAGCACAGGGCATGTTGTCCCCTACAGAACCAGTGGGCAAGTCACCCACTCCAGAAACTGTGGCCTTGCACTCCCCAGGACCAAGCACAGGGCATGTTGCTCCCTCCAGAACCAGTGTGCAACATGCCCTGTGCATGTCCACCTGAGAGACTGTGGCCTTGCACTCCCCCGACCAAGCACAGGGTATTTTGCCTCCTCCAGAACCAGTGGTCTTGTTTCCACATCCGGCTGAGGTGCATTCCCTCCCCCTGAGGTGCCTGCCTATTTGCCTACTGATGCCCCTGCAGTGTTCTCTCCGTATTGGTGCAGGGCTTGAGTGGGGCCTTGGACTTTGCCCTGTGGCCATGTGACCCCTGTGAACTGTGGACTGGGCAGTGTCCCTTTTTTGTACATTTGTACATATCTGTTGCAATGCCACATCGACTTATTATTTTTTATGTTGATCTTCTTACAATCTCTTTAGTCAATTCCTGATGTCCTTGCATTATTCAGCCGATTTACGGGGATAAATTGTTTTCTTGTGCATCTGCTTGTGTGTATGGTGTGTGTTGTGCATGTGTGTGTCACTGTTGTTTTCCTCCACCCTTCCCTTGTGCACTTGGGGGCTGTACTCACTGTCGTCGTCTTCACCGGCGTTGGTGTTCGTGGTGGAGCATAACGTAGAAGATCATCGGAAAGACTTGCAGTTCTGGTTCCATGGCAGCGTGGTTCTTCCCTGTGTCTACAATGGTGAGTACTTTCACTTCTGACCTCTGTTTCTGCAGGCTTTTGATGGCATTGGTACCGCCCCGGAAAAGGTGGCGGATTGTGTTGTCATAATATGGAGGCCGAAACATTTTCTTCCATCTGGCTATAGGCGCTACTGCCGTGGTGACTGTTATTTCCGCCCTGGCGGTCGGTGTGGTACATTGGCTTTCTTTCAGAGATATCACCGCCATGGTCATAATTTGGCAATAGTTACCGCCAGCCTGTGGGCGGTATTAACGCCACTTTATCACCAACCACCGGGGTCGTAATAAGGGTCAACGTGCCACTCTTGGTCAGCACTGCAGCTACGCATTCCACTGTCAGAAAAGCAGAAGTGCAAGACTTGCCCCTATCAGGAACAAGAATTCAGGTTATAAGAGTAGCAAATAAGCAGTTGACAAAGCTTGTTAGAGACCATGTCCCAGTAATAATAGGTTCATTTGAAGATAAGTGTCAATTTGTTGTTTGCGATTTAAGTCCTGTAAATCTGTTAGGACATCACCTGCTGTGCAGGCTAAAGTGTTCCATTAGCTGTGTATCAAAAGGAATAGAAATCCAAACAAATGAGGAAGATGCTCCTTGTAGAATCGTAGAACAGTACCCACTTGCCTCACTGTCTCCAGTGATTACATGTAATGATATGGCCAAAGAATTGTGAGAAACAGGCATTTCCTGAGGTTTGGGATTTTTCAGAAAAGGATATTGGTCTCATAAAAGGAGCTGAGCCAGTAAAAATCACAGTGAAGCCAAATGCAGTGTATCCGAGAATACCATCATACAAAATGACACCCAAAGTAGCTGCATGAATAACACTCTTGATTAAGAGCTTTTAATTCCCCTATTTTAGGATTGTGGAAGCCAAACTGAAAATATAGCATAGTTCAGAATTTGAGAAAAGTGAATGAAATTATTGTTCCATGTTGTCTTGTGGTACCAAACCAGCAGTGATTTTATTTCAGATTCCTTGTGAAGCGGAAAGGTTTATGGTTATTGACGTGTGTGAGACTTTCTTTCCATTCACCTCCATGAGGACAGCCAATTCCTGTCTGCATTGGTCGTCCTCCTCAGGGGCATAAGGATCAATCTTTAATCAGATTCTGAGGAAGAACTTGGAATACCTTATAATGCACTATCATTCAGTCTTGGTGCGGTATATTGACGACCCTTTGGATGAGACAAATACTCAAGAATGCAGAAGAGATACCATATCTCCCTTAAATTATTTAGGAGAAAATGGACATAAAGTTTAAATAGCAAAGTTGCAGTACTATAGAAAGGAAGTCTGATACTTAGGTCACCACAAAGAGAAAGATGAAAAATGTGTCCAAGGGAGATTTTCAGCAATCATGCACATGGATCCCCCAGTTACTCAGAGGGAAGTCAGAATGCTCCTGGAAATGGTTGGCTACTGCTGCTAGTGGATGCTGAATTAGTCCCTATTGTCCATACCCTTACAGAGATTGACACACAAGGAAGTGTCTGATCTGGTACCATTTGATGACAAATGCATGAGAGCCTTCACTGAGCTGAGAGGAAGCTTGTGCCAAGCCCCAGTTCTGGGAATGGCTGATTACAACAAATGTTTTTTTGGTGTTTTGCTGTGAGAGCGATGGATGTGCTCTCTTTTTTTACACAGTGACACAGAAGAGCTAACACGCCTATGGAATATTTTTCAGCCACACTCGATCTTGTAGCTGCTGCATTGCCCAGATTTTTAAGAGCTGTATCTACATTGAGCATCTGTATTGAGCAGTGCAAAAGCATTGTTTTGGGCCACCCAATGAACGTTTTTATTAACCATTCTGTAGAGATATTGCTTACTGGTACCAAGATTCAACACCTGACCAGTACTTATTTGATGCGCTACAAGCAAATAATTTTCAGTTCTCCTAACATCAACATTAAGCAATGTAATGTTTTGATGTTGCAACACTTTTGCCAGATCCTTTTGAAAGTGCAGGTAACCACGAGGATGAGGGTGAGCATGACTGTCTTGATGTGACTGAAGTGTGCACCAAACCAAGACCTGCTTTCAAGATGTCCCCTTAGATGAAAGTCATTTTTATTGATGGCTCCTGTTTGAGAAATTCAGTAGGTGCCCTGAGAGCTGGTTATTCAGTTTGCACAGTCAGGCTCCGGTGTGATAGAAACCTCTTGGCTTCAAGGAGTCTTTTCTGCCCAAGCAGCTGCATTCTGTGTTTCTGAACAGCTCAAAATGAACATATTCACAGATTTAATATTGGTTTGGTATTGTTCATGACTTTGGTCAGTTGTTTTCCCAGAGAGACGTCATGCTCTCTTCTGGGTCACCCATCTGAAACTGTGACAAAGCATTGCAGTTACCTGTGAAAATTGCAGTTGTAAAATGTGCAGTTCTTCAGAAGTTAAATTATTACATATCCTTGGGAAATACCTATGCTGGTGAAGGTGCAAGCCTTTGTGTCCTGCATTGCACTTCCTTTAATGGAGAATTGAGTTATAGAAGTGACGACGAGACAAGTCAAAATTTCTTTATGACAGCCATTGATACTTGGGAAAAAGTCAAAGGATTGCAGGATAAAGTGAAAGAAGAAGAGAAACAGGGCTGGATTAGAGCAGGATGTGTTCAGAGGAATGAGGATGAAGTTTGGGTTTCGAGTGAGGGTAAAGCAGTGTTGCCAAATAGTTTATTGTATTGTTTACAAATGTTACAACCAAAATGGAGTCACACAGAAAAGAGATGTTCCAATGACAGACTATGGAAAATGTTGAACTGTTGCATCCTGAGGTCTGATGATTGATACTAATTGAATGATGCCCCTTCAACATAAAATGAACCAACATCTTAGACACATCAGAGTTTTATGTGGATAAATATAGTGTTGGTTGATCAAACTTTGCTCAGAGAGCGACACAAGTCTAGAACAGCCCTTGTCCTGTCTTGGGCAGAGACAGACACTTTTCTGATGCATGCAGATGCCTTGCTGACCAGATGCTTTGCTGATGAAGATTCCCTGAATGCAATATTGCTTGGAGAGGTGTCTTTCTTTCTGCCATTTGCCTGTGATGCTTGAAATGCTCTTTTAGGTTAGAAACTCAACTATTCTGACACTTTGTATTTAATTTTTTCTTTTAGTCAGTGCCCTGCAGACCGAGTTATTATTTTCTGCATTATTTTTGTCCTTTTTGTATTATTTGTATTTTGCCTGCATGTGTTTATCCTCACACACGTATTTCCCGAATTTGGTTAGCAGTAGGGATGACCAATGCCCAGCCAAATATAATTGAATGTGAATTAACAAAATGATTGCGCAATCTAAGCATTGCATGATTTCCATGTCTCAGATATTTTCTTTGACTTTCTGTATCATTCTTCTTGAAGTCTTAGTTTTGCTGATGTTAGTACACCTGAATTTATTTTGTCACCTTGGGAAATCCGTGGTGACCATGGCCCTCATTCCAACCCTGGCGATCGGTGTTAAAGTGGTGGTGATACCGCAAACAGGCTGGCGGAAAAAAATATGGGATTATGACCGTGGCGGAAACCGCCAACATAGACAGCCACTTTAACACTCCGACTGCCACGGCGGTACAAACAAACAGCGCGGCGGTAACCGCCAACAGACAGACGGAAGACAATGTACCGCCCACCCTATCACAATATGCCCACCAGCCACCTTTTCTGGGGTGTTACCAACGCAAACAAAAACACAGCAGAAACAGTACACAGAAGAGAAAACACTCACCTCTCCACACCCCACGAGGAACCAGGACGCCATGGAGACCGAATTGAAGATACTGCCGATGTTGGTCTTCCTTCTCTTCTATCAGGAGCACCAACGATGGCGGTGAGTACTGCACCTACAACACAGGGGAGGGGGAGGGAAAAGAGAGTGACATACACATGCAACACCCCCACCTCCACCCACAGCAACATACAACAAATACATGCAGCAACAGTACACATACACCCCCCCCCACCCCCTGGAAGAACGCAAGGACAAAAGGAATTGATTTGAATGAATGTAATCATGTGAAATCTCATTATCAAAGTTCAATCCTGGGGAGTGCAAAGCAACAGTCTCTCAAGTGGATGTTTTTCTCCACTGGTTCTGGAGGGGGCTTTGTGCCCAGAGTGCTTCATCCTGCCAAGGATAGGGTGAATGGATGCTGTTCTCCACTGGTTCTGGAGGGGGCTTTTTTCCCAGAGTGCTTCATCCTGCCAAGGACTGAGGTAGTGGATGCCTTTGTCCACTGGTTTTGGAGGGGGCTTTGTGCCCAGAGTGCTTCATCCTGCCAAGGATTTGGGGGAGTGGATGCTATGCTATACTGGTTCTGGAGGGGGCTTTGTGCCCAGAGTGCTTCAACCTGCCAAGGACTTAGGTAGTGGATGCCTTTCTCCACTGGTTCTGGAGGGGGCTTTGTGCCCAGAGTGCTTCATCCTACCAAGGACTGAGGTAGTGGATGCATTTCTCCACTGGTTCTGGAGGGGGCTTTGTGCCCAGAGTGCTTCATCCTGCCAAAGAAAGGGTGAGTGGATGCTGTTCTCCATTGGTTCTGGAGGGGCTTTGTGCCCAGAGTGCATCATCCTGCCAAGGACTCAGATAGTGGATGCCTTTCTCCACTTGTTCTGGAGGGGGCTTTGTGCCCAGAGTGCTTCATCTTGCAAAGGACTCAGGTAGTGGATGCCTTTCTCCACTGGTTCTAGAGGAGGCTTTGTGCCCAGAGTGCTTCATCCTGCCAAGAATTCAGGTAGTGGATGCCTTTCTCCACAGGCTCGGGAGGGGGCCTGGTGCCCAGAGTGCTCCACGTGCAGTGTGGCCGGTACAATTCTCTCACACTGGGTGTGTGTGCCACGAAATTGCCGAGGTATAGGTAGCATGATACGCCATAGAGGCAGCAACATACCCCACACTGCTGCGGCTTCGCATTCCACCTTCAGGTGACAACAGTGATGACAGTAATGCTTCGTGGATGCTGCCCAGGGTCCTGAAACTCACCACCAGCCTCAGACGACTGACCACTGGGGATGGTAGGCATGTCTGCGGTGGTGCCACTGTCCGAGGATGTCGCGGGCCACTGGCGGTGCTTGCGGCGGTGTCTGTTGTGGCGGTGCTGGCTGCGGTGTCTGTCGTGGCGGTGCTGGCTGCGGGGACCTGTCGTGGCAGTTCTGGCTGCGGGGTCTGTGGTGGAGGGGCACGTGTCAGCACCTGCTGAGGGAGAAGCAGGATGTCTCCTGCAGCCTCAGATGGCTGGCCAATGGGGAAGAGGCTGGGGACTATCGCAGGGGGCAGAAGGTGGGGAATGGGGAAGAGGCTGGGGACTATCGCAGGAGCTGTAGATGTGCCGGAGGCAGTGCAGGTGGCGGTGCAGGTGGCAGTGTTCGGTGCCGTACAGGTTGGCATGGGTGTGGACAGAAGGTGTGACACTGGTCCCTCATTCTGTGCCACCCCTTTTGTTTTCGCTGACCCCTTGGTGGCTGGTGTTTTCGGCTTCTCCCTCCGGGATGTTGGCACCTTTTTCACCTTGGCAGGTGGCGGAATGTCCTTGCCCTCCCTACGTGGCACACTGGCAGCCCTGATGGTTGGCACACTCCATGACCCCGCAGTTGCTGGCACCACTGTGTCTGGGTATGTGGTGGCTGAGGTTCAGGGCTGGGACCTGGAAAGCCTGGCCCTAGGGGAAGGACGGTGGGGGAGGTGAAGGGAAGAGGTCAAGGTTTACCAGGAAAAGTTTTTTAGATACACTGGGATGGGTAGATGGAGGGGGTTTGGGAGTGGAGGAAAAGGTAGTGGTGGTATGTGGTGTACGTCTACTGAATTTGGGTGAAGGTGCATGGGCTGGAGGCTGTTGTGAGGTGGATAGATGTTGGGTGGGTGTGTGCCTGCGTTTGTGTACTTTGGGAGGAGGGCTCACAGACACACTGGGAGAGGACACTGGGGATGTGTGAATGGTAGTGGGGATGGTGAGTGCACGTGAGCAGTGTGTGGTGATGGGCCTGCTGGTAATGGAGGTAGTGGCTGAGGATGTAGTGCATGCAGGTGTGAGTGGAGAAGAGAATGGGAGGGAGGAGGTAGATGTGGAGGAGGGGTACACAGTGGAGGAAGTGGCTGTTGGTATGTGTGCATGGGTATGGTGCTTGTGTGAGTGCCTGTGGGCTGTGTGGTGCTTAAGTTTGCCTGAGCCACTCTTGTGTGTTGATGTGTGTGCATGCTAGTCTGATGGTGTGCTAGGGATACGCTGAGGTACAGGGGATTAGGTCTGGGTGGAGGAGGTTGGAGGGGGGAGGCTGGACACAGGGACAATGGCTGCCATCAGTGCTGAGGCCATAGCCTGAAATGCTCTCTGTTGGACTGCCTGGCCAGAATGAATGCGCTCCAGGTATGCATTTGTTTGTTGCAAATGCCTTTCAACACCCTGGATGGCATTCAGAATAGTAGACTGCCCAACAGTGAGGGATCTCAGGAGGTCAATAGCCTCCTCACTGAGGGCAGCAGGGCTGACTGGAGCAGGGCCTGAGGTGCCTGGGGTGAAGGAGATGCCCACCCTCCTTGGTGAGCGGGCACAGGACACATGCTGAGGGGCTGCTGGGAGGGCGGTGCTGGTGGGAGGTGACGGCTGTACCTGTTGATGCGGTGGGCACAGAGGGGCCCGCCACCACAAGGGAGCTCCCATCAGAGGAGGAGTCGCTGGTCTCTTCTCCTGTCTCCGCGGTGGAGCTCCCCTCGCCCTCCATCCCACAGACTCCGTAGCTTCACCGTACAGGGCCAAGTGGGATGCAACTCCCTCCTGCTCTGGTGACAATGCTCCTCCGCCTGATGATGCTATTGCACACAAGAACAGGGAGACCACAAAAAGGGGGGGGGAGACAGAAGAAAGACATGTTCAGTGCATGCAACACCACTACCGTTGGCAGACAGAACAGACAGTGAGCAGCCCTCTGCACTACGCCATGCATTTATAGTTCCTAGATCAATCACATGCCCATGGGGTACGAGCCTAAACCCAATTGCTGCACGCCTGGAAGTCACAGGAGCCTGACTAGGTGTAGATGGCTCTAACCAATAGTGGATTTGTGGTGCCACATAGCCTGCCTCACATGGGACCTTGCCTACCAAGATCACCCTGGCCTAGGGGAACCCACTGGCCACATCCCCCGCCCAGACACCTCATAATGCGCACAAAGTCAGCTGAATGAGTGTACTCACCCCCTTGTTGCTGCTGTGGAGCCCTCAAGTCCCCATCCAACTCCGGATAGGCCACCGCCAGGATCCAGAACATCAAGGGGGTCATGGTGCGACGGGCACTCCTCCCACGTTGGGAGGCCATCCCCAGCTGGGCCTCCGCCGTCTTCTTGCTCCACCGGTGCAGGTTCTCCCATCTTTTCCGGCAGTGGGTGTTCCGTCTGTGGTGGACCCCCAGGGTCCAGACGTCCTTGGCGATGGCACGCCAAATACCCTTCTTCTGGTGGGCGCTGACCTAGAGGAATGGTACAGGGGAAAGGAAATTACTTAACCATCATACTCATTGCCCCCCGTTCCACCCTTGCCCTTACTCACATACACTCACCATCCGCACATGCAGGCCTCACCCCTCCCATCCACACCACTCAAAACAGTTATTGCCCTTGCAGCATGCTCATAGTGTACTCACCTGTTTGTCCGGAGGACCGTACAGTTGTGTGTACTGGGGGAGGACCCCATCCACTAGTTTCTCCAACTCCTCCGAAGTGAAGGCAGGGGCCCTTTCCCCAGACACATGAGCCATCGTCGCTTCCAGACTGATGTCACAGCGGCACTTGCAGTGTAGGTCCTCTCCGATTGAAGGTCAGGTATCAAGTGAGTGAACAGACAGAAAATGGCAGTCAAGTCCGCAGCGGTGCGTACCGTCACCGCTGGCGTACATCGTCATTGGCTCATCGGACCCATAGGGCCCAATGTTAACCAATGCAGAATTGCGCCACAAATCTTCTACCGCCCACCGCAACGGTGTACAACGCCAGCGCAGTTACCTCATATCTCCTTGTCCAACCTTACAGGTCAGGCAGCCGCCATTTCAGGGTGCCACATGGCAACAGTAATAATAACTGCGTCACACCTATGTAGGCCTGGACTTCGCACATTTACAGGCACATTGCGGATTAATAAATTTATGCAAATTACATTCTGGGACACCTCAGTGTTGGCTGATTCTCTGCTCGCTGTTCTCCTCCATAGGGTACGTCTGCTGGGGCAGGTGATGAGATGGCGGCATCTTCCGGTGTACAGATTTCTGGTGGACCTGTCGACAATGGAAGAGAGACACATAATAGTCACATACAGACTTGATCATGCAACAATCCAGGAACTGTGTGCCTAGTTGGAGCCAGACCTGATGTCAGCTATCCGCCATCCCACAGGGATACCACCTCTAGTGCAGGTCCTGTCAGTACTCCATTTCCTGGCAAGTGGTTCCTTTCAAACAACAGTGGCCATTGCATCAGAGATGTCCCAGCCGTGTTGTCCAGAGTGTTGTCTGCCCTGCTGAAACACATGCGCAGCTACATCGTGTTCCCTCAGGTGGAGGATTTGCCCACAGTGAAAGGTGACTTCTATGCCCTGGGACATATCCCCAACATCATTGTTGCCATTGATGGGACACATGTGGCATTAGTACCCCCGCAGGAGTGAACAGGTGTACAGAAACCGGAAAAGCTACCATTCAATCAATGTGCAGATGGTGTGTTTGGCAGACCAGTACATCTCCCATGTGTAGGAAAGTCCTCCTTTTTGCCCTGGTCACCCCCACACTTTTTGGACAGGTACTGGTGGTTACTGACTCTTGGCTGAGCCCTGGGTACTGCTTACCAGTCCCAGGGCCAGTGCTCTGTGTAAAATGGATATGCAAATTAGGCTAATTATAATTGGCTAAGTTAACCTACCTATAAGTCCCTAGTATTTGGGAGGGCATGTAGGTTTAGGGACCACAGCATAGGTGGTGCACACCTAGGTGCACTGCTGAGGTGCCCAGTGTCATTTTAAAAGCAGGCCTGCCTTGCTGGCTGCTTTTAAATTAAAGTTATATGCAAATTCGACTTTGGAATTAAAAGTAGTTCCAAAGTCTTAAACGACCTTATTTTTACATATAAGACACCCCTAAGGTGTGCCCTATGTGCCTCTAGGGCTGGGTGCCATTTAACTATAAGCAGGGACCTTATAAAAGTAGTTTTATAAGTCCTGGTGAGGTACAAACAGCCAAAGTAGTTTTTCCCTCATTGTAGTAAATGGCCTTCCTAGGCTAGAACGGGGAGACTTTATTTTAATTTTTAAAGTCTCCTTAAATGATGGATACCAAGAGTTTGGTATCAAATTAATTGTTGTAATAAATCCCACAACTTCCAGTTGTGGGATTTAATATAACTTGTTCAGGTAAAGGGTTTTAAACTTTACCTGAAAAGTTGCCAATTTCAGCCCTGCATTGTTTGTGCTGCTGTGCTCTGATTGGCCAGCCTCTAGCAGCCTGGCCAGGCTGCATTGATGAGGTGTGAAGTGGCCTGGCTTCACACAAAGGAATGTGCCTGTGGGAGGGAATCTCCCCTCAGCAGATGGTGAGGCAGGAAGGGGGAGGGCTGCCAAACTGGTCTTGAAAGGCAGATATGGACATTTGGAGCAACCAGCAACACCCCCACTTCCTGCAACCCCAGACAACTAGGTGCCCCCTTGATTAGATTAGGAGAGGACAGGAGAGGGGCGTGTTTATGATTTTTAGCCACACCAGTGGGTGGGCTCAGCCAGATGTAACCTCCAAAAATCAGATTCAGCCATGATGGATTTTTGGAGAATGTTGCCTCCAGGGATTGATTTTTGCCACACTTCCCAGGAAGTGGTCATCACAGGGGGAAGGACCCTGAATCTGATTGGAGAACCAGGACCCCCCTGCTTTTCACCCAGGAGCAAGGATAAAACTGTCAGACCTGCACCTACACCTCAGATCCCCATCAGATTCCAACAAGGAAGAACCAAAGGAGAAGAAGGACTGCCCTGCTGGACCCCTGGCCTGCACCTGGAACCTGCACTCAGAAGGACTGCACCAGCTGCACACTTGGGCTTCACCACAAGAAGGACTTTGCCTGGCTTCAACTGGTTCAAGGAGGGACTCCCTGTTTGCTACAGGTGAAAAATTGATATCCAGAGTCCCTGTGCACCAACTCCTGAAGAAATCAACCAGCTGACCACTGGCCAAAAAGGAGTTTGCGCCAGGTGCATTCTGGGAGTTGTAGTCCGCACCCCCAAGGACCATCTCAGAACTTCTGAACCCTTGGGGTGAGCGATGGACCTCAAAAGAACCTTAAAAGGACATCTGGGAGAAGCCCCAGAAGTTTGGAGAACTTTGGAGAACTTTTGTAAAAAAGCTCCATAAAGGGACCGACCCGCTGCGGCAACTCTAGCCGGCTTGCCTCAACCGCAACCCGGCCTGATTTGCTGGTTCGTCCCGGTAAAGAAAATTTCCGAAAAAGAGACTAAGGCCCGTATTTATACTTTTTTTTAGCGCCGCATTTGCGCCGCTTTTTGACGCAAAACGGCGCAAACCTACAAAATACAATGGTATTTTGCAAGTTTGCGCCATTTTTGCGTCAAAAAACGACGCAAATGCGGCGCAGAAAAAGTATAAATAATGGCCTAAGTCAGAAGGTAAAAAGTTGACTGGGACCTCCCAGCCAGCGTATCCGAGGAGGGCTCCAGGGACGTCGGATCAAGATCCAGGTTTACTCCGGTCGAAGGATTTTCACCTCGAAAAAACGACTAAGTCCGAACGTAAAAAACTCCACAGAGGATTCCCGCATCGTGTATCCAGAGAAGGGCTCCAGGAGATCGGGTTGGACTGGCAGGTTCGTCCCGCTGAAGAAAATCTTTGAAAAAGAGACTAAGTTGAAGGTAAACTTTTAACCGAGGCCTCCCGTGGCCTGTAGCCGAGCAGGGGTCCATCGCGGTCGGCCTTAAACTTTGACTTTTTCCCGGTCGAGGTGCAACCAGATGACCCGATTGGCACTTTTTGTTTCTAGGCGCTAAAAAAACAATTATTCTTTAAAAATTCATATCTCCGGTTCCCCTTATCCGATTTTATTTGTTTTTGTGTCATTTTAAAGATAAAAATATAATCTATTTTTATAAATTGCTTTTGGATTGTTAAAATGTTTCCTGTGTTTTATTTAATTACTGTTTTGTGATATTTGAATGCTTTACACTCTGTCTCCTAAGTTAATCCTTGACGCTTGTTGCCAAGCTACCAAGGGTTGAGCTGGGGTTAATTTACTAAGACCTAACTGGACCTCAGTGGAGGTTAGTGGCCTATTGCTAAGTGTAGGTACCTACCTGTCCTTACCAATAACCCATTTTCCAACACCATGTGAATGCCAAGTTTCCTGGCTCAGTGCATGACGCTTACATTTTGGGGAATAGTAGCATCCCTTATGTGATGGGGCAACTCCAGAGGCACTGTGTATGGCTAACAGGTGAGACCTAGGACCCAATACAGTGTGAATAGGTGTCTGGGTACGGGGTTGTCCCTAAGGGTTAGTGTTTGTCTAACAGTTGTCCTTCAATATTTGCAGGTGACTCTGTTTACCCCAACCTGTCATAGCTACTGATCCCAGTGAGAAATCCCAGGACAAGGGCCGAGGAACGCTACAATGAGGCACATGGGCGAACTAGGAGGGTGATCGAATGAACCTTCGGCCCCCTGAAGGCCAGATTCCGGTGCCTCCATATGACAGGTGGTTCCCTCTACTACTCACCAAAGAAGGTGTGCCAGATAATCGTGGCCTGCTGTATGCTGCACAACCTGGCTTTGCGACGGCAGGTGCCTTTTCTGCAGGAGGATGGTCCAGCTGGTGGTCTTGTGGCAGGCGTGGAGCCTGTGGAAAGTGAAGAAGAGGAGGCAGAAGAAGAGGATATTGACAACCAAAACAACATAATCATGCAATACTTCCAGTGAGACACAGGTAAGAAGATGCCACTGCCTCCCACATCTCATACAATATCTGGAGCTAGCATAAGTCTGTGTTTTTCACTCAGTGTATGGACCCTGACTTGTCACTTTGCCTTTCCATTTCACAGATGTGGGTCCCACGTTGTGCCCTCTGCTATATTTCCTCCAGGCCTACAGCTGTGTTACATCGGTATGTGCACAAGTAAATTGACATTGCTATATTCCATGGTTATTGCAATTACACGTTTGTGAAAGCACAGACTGGCTCCAGATTGTTTTGTGATTGAAGTGTGTTTATTTCTGTACAAATAAGTGGAGGGGGTTGTAAAATAGGCTGGGGGATGGTGCAGGAATGTCCATGGCAGAGTCCAGTCTATTTGTTTCACAGGTGCTTTGTCCAAAGGGGCAGAGGAAGTGGAGCAATGGCAGTTGAAGGATGGACAGGGTGACAAAGTGGGACAGAAGGGTGACATTCATGGAGGTCTAATTTCCTGGGGGGGGTCTTGGCAATGTTTTCTGTCTTGCTCCTGGATCTCAGGGCCCTTTTGCGGGGTGGTTCTCCATCTGCACGGGGTGGAGTGCTGGTGTTGTGTTCCTGTGGCGGTGCCTAGTGTCCATTAGCGCTGGCAGAGGTGGAGGGCTGTTCATTATCCAGGCTAGTGCCAGGGGCCCTTTGTTGTGCCACTGTTTCCCTCCTGGTGTTGACAAGGTCTTGCAGCACCCCTGCAATGGTGACCAGGGTGTTGTTAATGGACTTCAAGTCCTCCCTGATCCCAAGGTAGTGTTCCTCCTGCAGCCGCTGGGTCTCCTGAAACTTGGCCAGTACCGTTGCCATCGTCTCCTGCGAATGATGGTAAGCTCAAATGATGTTGGAGAGTGCCTCGTGGAGAGTGGGTTCCCTGAGCCTGTCGTCCCCCTGTCGTACAGCAGTCCTCCCAGTGTCCCTGTTTTCCTGTTCCTCTGTACCCTGAACCGTGTGCCCACTGCCACAGCCCCCAGGTCCCTGATCATCCTGTGTTAGTGGGATTGCCTGGGTTCCCTGTAGTGGTGGACACACTACTGATTGACGTGTCCTGGGGACAGAGGGATGGGCCCGCTGGGTGGTTGCTGTCAATCAATCAATCAATCAATCAATTTGTAAAGCGCACTATGTACCCGTCAGGGTTTCGAGGCGCTACGGGGGCGGGGTAGCTGCTATTGTTCGAAGAGCCATGTCTTGAGGAGTCTCCTGAAGGTGAGGAGGTCCTGGGTCTGGCGTAGGGAGGTCAGGAGTGAGTTCCAGGTCTTGGCGGCGAGGTAGGAGAAGGATCTGCCGCCAGAGGTCTTGCGCTGGATTTGGGGGACGATGGCAAGGGCAAGGTTGGCGGAGCGTAGTTGACGTGAGGGAACGTAGAAGTTGAGTCTGGAGTTTAGGTAGGTGGGTCCGGTGTTGTGTAGTGCCTTTTGTGCGTGGGTGAGGAGTTTAAATGTGATCCTCTTGTCCACGGGGAGCCAGTGGAGGTCCTTCAGGTGGGGGGAGATATGACATCGGCGGGGTATGTCGAGGATCAGGCGGGCGGATGCGTTCTGGATGCGTTGGAGTCGTTTGATGTCTTTTGTTGGGATGCCTGTGTAAAGTGCGTTGCCGTAGTCGAGTCTGCTACTGACGAGGGCTTGGGTCACCGTCTTTCTGGTTCCTGTTGGAATCCACTTGAAGATCCTGCTGAGCATGCAGAGGGTGTTAAAACAGGAAGAGGAGACAGCGTTGACCTGTTTGGACATGGTGAGAGCGGAGTCGAGGATGAAGCCGAGGTTTTGTGCGTGGCTGGCAGGGGTGGGTGGGGGCCCCAGGACGGTGGGCCACCAAGAGTCGTTCCAGGCCGAGGGGGTGCGCCCGAGGATGAGGACTTCCGTCTTGTCGGAGTTGAGTTTCAGGCGGCTGTTGCTCATCCACTCAGCGATGGATTTCAGTCCCTCGTGGAGGTTGGCTTTGGCGGTGAGAGGGTCTTTGGTCAGGGAGAGGACGAGCTGGGTGTCGTCGGCGTAGGAGATGATGCTGAGGTTGTGCTGGCGGGCCAGTTGTGCGAGGGGGGCCATGTAGACGTTGAACAGCGTTGGGCTAAGTGAGGAGCCTTTGGGGACGCCGCAGATGAGGTTGGTGGCTTTGGAGCGGAAGGGTGCGAGTCGGACTCTCTGGGTTCTGGCGGAGAGAAAGGAGGAGATCCAGTTGAGGGCTTTGTCTTGGATGCTGGCTTCGTGGAGACGGGTTAGTAGGGTGCGGTGGCAGACGGTATCGAAAGCGGCTGATAGGTCTAGGAGGATCAGGGCTGAGGTTTCGCCGTTGTCCATTTGTTGTCTGATGTCATCTGTGGCGGCGAGGAGTGCAGTCTCAGTGCTGTGGTTTCGTCTGAAGCCCGATTGAGAGGGGTCTAGGATGGAGTTGTCTTCTAGGTAGTGGGCGAGTTGTGCGTTGACGATCTTCTCGATGACTTTCGCTGGGAAAGGGAGGAGGGAGATCGGTCGGAAGTTTTTGAGATCGTTGAGGTCAGCCTTAGGTTTCTTGAGGAGGGGTTGGATTTCTGTGTGCTTCCAGCTGTCTGGGAAGGTAGCGGTGTTGAAGGAGAGGTTGATGATCTTGCGGAGTTCGGGGGCGATGGTGGCGTCGGCTTTGTTGAATACGTGATGTGGGCAGGGGTCATCGGGAGATCCTGAGTGGATGGAGTTCATGGTCTTTAGGGTTTCGGCATCGTCTACTTGGGTCCAGGTGGTGATGCGGTAGGCGTGGGAGGAGTTGTTGGGGGTGGGGTCTGGCTGAGGTGAGGTGTTGAAGCTGTCGTGGATGGCTGCGATTTTCTGGTAGAAGAAGGTGGAGAAATCGTCGCAGAGTTTCTGGGAAGGAGGGACGTCGTTGACATTGGCGTTGGGGTTGGAGAGTTCCTTCATGATGCAGAAGAGTTCCTTGCAGTCGTGAGCGTTGTTGTTGAGGCGTTCTGTGAAGTGGGAGCGCTTGGCGAGTCGGATCAGTTGGTGTTGTTCACGGTTGGCTGCCTTGAGAGTAGCAAGGTTGCTGGGTGTGCGCTCGAGGATCCATTTTTTCTTGAGTTTCTGGCAGGTGCGTTTGGAGGTAGTCAGTTCGTCTGTGAACCAGGCTGGTTTTTTCTTTTCTTGGTTGGCGATGGGTCTCTTGAGTGGAGCTAGGATGTTGGCGCAGTTGAGAATCCATTGTTGGAGGTTGATGGCGGCGGAGTCCGGGTCGGTGGGGTCGGGTGGTGGTTTTTCGGCGAGGGTGCTGGTTAGTTGATCTCCGGTGACTTTTCCCCAGGGGCAGTGAGGCGGTGGACGGGTGCGGTGATGCTCGGTGTTTTTCTTGAAGGTGAAATGGACGCAGTGATGGTCGGTCCAGTGGAGTTCGGAGGTGTGGCTGAAAGAGATGTGGTTGCTTGAAGTGAAAAGTGGGTCAAGGGTGTGGCCGGCGATGTGGGTGGGTGTGTTGACCAGTTGACGGAGTCCGAGGTTGGAGAGGTTGGTGGTCAGAGATGCAGTGTTGGCATCATTGTTGTTCTCCAGGTGGAAGTTTAGGTCTCCCAGGAGGATGTAGTCTGGTGAGGCGAGGGCGTGGGTGCTTGCGAGGTCGGAGACGGTGTCGCTGAAGGGGGCTCTTGGTTCTGGAGGGCGGTATATGAGGGTTCCTCTGAGGGTAGTGTTGGGGTCCATGTGAATCTGGAAGTGGAGTTGTTCGGCTGTCTTGAGGGTGTCGTCCGTGTGGGTGAGGATCTTGAGGGTAGATTTGTGGGAGATGGCTATTCCTCCGCCGATTCCGTTGGTGAGATCTCTTCTTGTGATCTTGTAGCCGTCAGGGATGGCGATGGCGATGTCAGGGGCCGAGGAGTCGTTCCACCAGGTTTCGGTCAGGAAGGCTACGTCTGGGGCTGTGGTGTCGAGCAGGTCCCAGAGCTCGATGGCGTGCTTTCGTGCGGAGCGTGTGTTGAGGAGGATGCAGTGCAGGTGGTTTGTGTTGGTTGTTGCTGGCTTCGTTGTTCTGTTGCAGGTGAAGTTGCAGGTGCGGCAGGAAAAAGGCCCTTTGGTGTGCTTCGGGGTGGCCTGGAAGCACTCTGTGGAGGGGCCAGGGTTGAGGGCGAGGAGTTCGCTGGCCGAGTATCGAAGGCAGGGGGTGCGGGGGCACGGGGGCGTGAGGACCAGGGAGGTTGCGCTGGGCGCGGTACAGGCGCGGACGGGCGCAGACGGGCCTGCCTCTGGCGCGCCAGCGGCGCGCCCGCTGCGCGGACGTGCAGCACCAGCCATTAAGAAGGGAGGGGGGAGGGAGGAGCAGCTGGGAGGCAGGAGGCGGGAGGGAGCGGCGAATGGGGGCGCGAGGTGGGCGGGGCCGCAGGGAGGCAGCGGCAAGGGGAGATCGGCAAGGGGGAGCGCCCAAGGGGCGAAAACCAGGGAAAAAGCATGGCACAAAAACAGCAATAACAGGCACAAAAATACAAATATGGCACAAGTTACAATCGGGGTACAGCAATCAGAGGGGCACAACGGGGGCAGAAGAGCGAGGAGGCAAGGCGCTTGAAAAAAGTAGAAATGCACTTACAGAACGGCGAAAAGCGGCACAATCAGAAGGGGCACAACGGGGCAGAAGCTCAAGGAGGCAAGGTGCTGAAAATTAGAAAACACTTACAGGACGGCGGAAAGCGGCACACGGGTCAAGTGAAGCTTACTAGAGCCCACTAGACACCAGGGATGAGGTGCAGGAGGATGCCTGCGGGTGGAGGTGGGCCTCGAACACGCTAGCAGCAGCGTGGGCGGGGGTCAGAGGCAGGAGACAGCAGGTGGGTGCTGCGGACGTGGGGGGCGAGCTCTAGACCTAAGGCAGGTCAGAGGTCGCTCACTTGCGACGCGCAGCGCCAGCCATTAAGAAGGGAGGGGGAGCAGCTGGGAGGCGGGAGGCGGGAGGGAGCGGCGAATGGGGGCGCGAGGGGGGCGGGCTGCAGGGAGGCAGCGGCAAGGGGAGATCGGCAAGGGGGAGCGCCCAAGGGGCGAAAACCAGGGAAAAAGCAAGGCACAAAAACAGCAATAACAGGCACAAAAATACAAATATGGCACAAGTTACAATCGGGGTACAGCAATCAGAGGGGCACAACGGGGGCAGAAGCGCGAGGAGGCAAGGCGCTTGAAAAAGTAGAAATGCACTTACAGGATGGCGAAAAGCAGCACAATCAGAAGGGGCACAAGGGGGCAGAAGCGCAAGGAGGCAAGGCGCTGAAAATTAGAAAACACTTACAGGACGGCGGAAAGCGGCACACGGGTCAAGTGAAGCTTACTAGAGCCCACTAGACACCAGGGATGAGGCACAGGAGGATGCCTGCGGGTGGAGGAGGGCCTCGAACACGCTAGCAGCAGCGTGGGCGGGGGTCAGAGGCAGGAGACAGCAGGTTGGTGCTGAGGACGTGGGGGGCGAGCTCTAGACCTAAGGCAGGTCAGAGGTCGCTCACTCGGGACGCGCAGCGCCAGCCATTAAGAAGGGAGGGGGGAGGGAGGAGCAGCTGGAAGGCGGGAGGCAGGAGGGAGCGGCGAATGGGGGTGCAAGGGGGGCGGGCCGCAGGGAGGCAGCGGCAAGGGGAGATCGGCAAGGGGGAGAGCCCAAGGGGCGAAAACCAGGGAAAAAGCAAGGCACAAAAACAGCAATAACAGGCACAAAAATACAAATATGGCACAAGTTACAATCGGGGTACAGCAATCAGAGGGGCACAACGGGGGCAGATGCACGAGGAGGCAAGGCGCTTGAAAAAGTAGAAATGCACTTACAAGACGGCGAAAAGCGGCACAATCAGAAGGGGCACAAAGGGGCAGAAGCGCAAGGAGGCAAGGCGCAGAAAATTAGAAAACACTTACAGGACGGCGGAAAGCGGCACACGGGTCAAGTGAAGCTTACTAGAGCCCACTAGACACCAGGGATGAGGCGCAGGAGGATGCCTGCGGGTGGAGGAGGGCCTCGAACACGCTAGCAGCAGCGTGGGAGGGGGTCAGAGGCAGGAGACAGCAGGTTGGTGCTGCGGACGTGGGGGGCGAGCTCTAGACCTAAGGCAGGTCAGGTTGCTGTGCTGGTGTTTCCTGAGGGGGAAGGCTCTGTGGTCACTTGTGCCAGTGTCAGGGGAACCGACTGTCCCAAGGTCCCTGACGGGCTGGACTGGTCATCGTGATCCAGTTGTGCAGAGCTGCTGTCATCACTGTTGGTCTCTTCTGTGGGGGGACTGGATATGTCTGGCACCTGACTTTGGGTAGGGGTCCTGTAGGGGTGTAAAGGCATGATTATTGCATCTGTGTGTGCCATCTTGTGCAATGGGTGACTGACCCTGTACTCCAGTGCTTCCATTCTTGGCTTGGTCCTTGTGTGATAGTTGGTTTGGGGTCTTTGTGGTTATCTGTAGTGGACATGCTTTGGTGATGGGTGTTGCATGCAGGGCTTGGTATTGGGATGGCTGGGTTGTGATAGTGGGGCATATGTGAGGTGTTGGAGTGATGGGGTGAGGGGGAGGGTATGGGTATGTTATGGCATGCAGGTGGGGCGGGGGAATATGGTAATAAAGATTTGACTTACTAGAGTCCAGTCCTCCTGCTACTCCTGCGAGACCCTCAGGATGCAGTATTGCCAAGACTTGCTCCTCCTATGTTGTTAGTTGTGTGGGAGGAGGTGGGGGTCCACCACCAGTCCTCTGTAAAGCAATCTGGTGTCTGGAGACCATGGAACGCACCTTCCACCGTAGGTCGTTCCACCTCTTCCTGATGTGATCCCGTGTTCTTGGATGCTGTCCCACTGCGTTGACCCTGTCGACAATTCTGTGCCATAACTCCATCTTCCCTGCAATGGAAGTCTGCTGCGCCTGTGATCCGAATAGCTGTGGATCTACCTGGGCGATTTACTCCACCATGACCCTGAGCTCCTCCTCCGAGAACCTGGGGTGCCGTTGTGGTGCCATGATGTGGTGTGGGTGATGTGTGAGGTGGTGTGTGTTGTGATGTGTGAGGGGATGTGTTGGTGTGTGTTGTTTGAGGTGCGTGGATGTTGTGTAAGTGATGGTGTTATGTGTCTGTTGATGCTGGTGTTGTTTTAGGTAGTGTCTCTCTGTGGCCTGCTTTCAAATTGGTAATAAGGGTTTGTGGGTGATGTGGGTGTGTTCTTTATATTGGATTGGGTGTGGTGTGTGAATGTGTATCAGGTGTGTGTATTTCGAATTGACCAATGTGGTGTGGTTTTGTAATTGTGTGTGTATTTTGAGCATGGCGGTGTGTACCGCCAATGGATTACCGTGGTTAAAAGACCGCCGCGTTGATTTGTGGGTCGTGATAGTGTTGGAGTATTCCTGTTGGCGTGACGGTGGAGGTTTTGTTATCACCAGTTTATCACCGACCTTTGGTGTGGCGGACTTGTGTGGGTGTCTGTATTATGGCAGATTCCGAGCTGTGGGTTGTAATACCTGTAGCGGAATTCCGCGGCCACAGCGGTATGTTGGTGGCCTTCTGCACAGCGGTAAGCGGCAATAACCGCCAGGGTTGTAATTAGGCCCTATGTATCCCTATAGCTTGGTTTTGTGCATTGTCTACATTACTTTGAGCTTGTGTTTGTAATAAAGCTTTGAACTATATTCCTGATTGGAGTTTTTCTTCCATGGCAACATTGGTTATGGTGTCTAAATTACTGAGGTGGGGTTGTAGTAATTGTTGTTGGTTCACCACACATCTTTCTGGGTCCAAAGGTCCGTTGACCTCGCTGTGCATTTGATTTCTGTAAGGATGATAAATGCATCCACAGGAGATATGGTATGGCCATAGTGCCCCATTGTACAGTGAGCGTAGGCACCAAATGCAGATTACTTAACAAACCACTACAGGTCAACTGCACAACTTACTTAAAAGTCTTTTACTCTTTGCACTCCTTCGAATGACAAGGGTCGAGTCTGCAAGACACACCCTTCTTCATGTCCTAGTCTCTTGTTCCATTTTCAGGCTAGTCCCTGCATTTACCTGCTGGTTAGCGGTCCAGTTCTAGCAGCACCATATGTGCAGTCCACATACCTGAGCGTGTGGGGAAACCTTCACTTCTTCTGGGGCCATGGCAATGACTTTGCATTGAAAAAGGGACTGCTGAACAAAGTGGAGGTGCCAAGCCTGCACTCTAACACCTGTCTTCTGCAGTACAGGGCTCCCCTGCTGGGTGTTAATAGGTCCACAGGTTTAGCAGTTGTGATCTCCAGGCCGACGCATCTTGAATGTCATATCTTTTGCAGCCTCTAAGCCAATCAGGGTTTTCCACATTAGCAGCACTGTGGCTCCTCTTCCCTATGTCGGCAGGGGCAACACCAATCTTTTGAGCTCAAGGTGACTTACTGGCCAACATTGTGGTACTTGATCTTGCAAGAGACTTAGGCTCATATTTATACTTTTTTAGCGCTGCATTTGCACCTCTTTTTAACACAAAAGTGGTCAAACGTACAAAATAAAATTGTATTTTGAAAGTTTGCCCCGCTTTTGCGTTAAAAAGCGGCGCAAATGCGGCGCTAAAAAAGTATAAATATGGGCCTTGGTGCCTTTCATGCGGAAACAGCTCAGAGAAACCGGGACAACACCCTCTCAGCAAGGCTCAGACCTAGCTTCTCTCTCTGTGGTAGTCAGCTTTGTGTAGATGCTCCTCACACTGGGAAAATGCTGAGGTTCTCCTCCTTGACAGTATTTCTTCCTGCAGGGTTAGGCACACTCCATTCTTTCAGCAGAAAGAAAAGCTTTTAGGACTTTCGGTAGACCTTCATCTCCTGCATCATAAGTGCAGATTTCAGATGATGTACTCTTACCCATGACAAACTAATTGTAGGCAGACACGTGACCTGGTTACACAGCAGTTCGCTGAAACACTCAACGCTCTAAAAACACTCCCTTCTTTAGTAAAGAAGAGCTTGGAACTGAAACAAAGTATTTTGATTTGGATCATTCCTTTCTAAACATTTGTCAGACCGGTGATAGGGGCCCATTGTCTAAGACTTAAAAATCATTTTGGGTTGCATCTCTCTCAAATATCATTTTCTGGCTGTTTCTTAAACACAGCCCTTGTGTGAAGTGATGGTTTACACAATGGGTAGCTATATGGCTGACTCTAAGCAGGATTTTACCCAACATTAGCAAAATGAAGTGTGAGATCACTGCACCTGGCTCTCAACAGACTTCCAGAAGTGGCTATCAGAGATTAGCAAGATAGCAGGCTCTGCCTGTATAGTTTCTCGTCTTCAACATCAGAAACTGCAGTCTCATTCCTCTCCACTATTTTCTACCAAATAGCAGCGCTCAGGAAGAAGTAATCTGCAGCATTTTGCTAACAAGCCCTCATGAAATTCTTAGGGAATCCCTGTCTCCACTTCAGTGTCAGGGTCTCCACTCTGAAGCTACAGAAATGTGAGAATAAATATCTACTATCTGGGGAAGTTGTCCTCATCTTTCAGCTTGTGCCAAGTTGAACCAGGGGCATCCAAAATGTATCCGGCTGGTCCCAGTATTCAGACACCTACCTCACACAGAGTCCTACTACCAAATGTGCTACACATTTAAGGCACATGCACAGAGTTGGCATATACATGGGATATCAATGCAAGATTCTAAGCTTCACATAACAACAGAACTTTTCATGAGAAGTGTCAGTTACTGCACTATCCCTGATACAAAGAAAATGTCTGGTCTAACTAAAGGCTCACAAAACACAGTCCA
This sequence comes from Pleurodeles waltl, assembly GCF_031143425.1. Lineage (NCBI taxonomy): Eukaryota > Metazoa > Chordata > Amphibia > Caudata > Salamandridae > Pleurodeles > Pleurodeles waltl. Next base: position 1,282,201 of record NC_090437.1, on the reverse strand, counting down.
CTAAAATCATCACCACATGCCTTACCTCAGACAAGGACATTAGTCACATACCACTATAAAGGAATGTGTGGTACTCCTCTCTAGGTCTTAGAACAGGTTCTGGCCCTCAAATTACCAGGGACAAGTCCCGGCTTTTGCACACATGGTAGATTAGTGTGACTCCAGGACCAAACAAAAAGTCAGGATATCAGTTTCACATCTAGTCAGGCACTTAGAACAGGGATACATGGTGGTTTACCATACACTGTACATTCCTATTCCAACAGTGGAAACCCATCTTGGTAAATGAAAAGAAAATGCACATTCTAAGAAAGGAGAGTGCAAGAAAACATATGTGCTCTCATGGAGTACTTAAAGTAAAATAAAAAAGAGTCCCCTCAACTATGCTGCTATATGATACAACTCATACAATCAGAACAATGTTACTGAAATGCTTGCTCCTAGAGGGGACAATCACACATACATAAGGAGGAAAGACATTGAATATGGATCAGGGAAGTAAGATAGATTACAAAGCTATCAATCATGAGCAATGGGATGACTCAAAGCCCATACTATGTATATTGTAAACAAAAGGCCTGGTCAAAAATTAGCTGAAGCTGCCTATGCCAATAAAGCCGGCATCAAAGGAAATTGATATGTATTTGTGTAGAAGCAAAGAATGGTTAGATAACATTGATGTAGGCTAGAAGGTCAAGGGACAGTTGCACAGTCAAGCCATACCTAAAACTCCATGCACATTAGCGACTGTCCTCCAATCTATGCTGATGCCAGAAAAATACAGCATCAATTATTCAGTTACCGAAGGCACTTTAATAGCATTCCAGTGTGGGTTTGTGGTCCTAAAATCTAACGCTAAGGCAGGAGCTTAAATAAACAAAATGATCACAGCTGTGGAGTACAAGCACTTTTTTGTGTGGAAGCACACAACTTCTGCTCAAAAACATATTCTCCTAGCCCTCAATATGTGGGCAGAGCCAAAGCCCCTCTCTGCTGATGATCACATAATATTCTTGTGACAGGCATGCTGTTAAGCCAGGCCATAAAGATTCACTTTTGTATTGTTACTTACAGACACAAACACAAAAATTCATTGAAAAAAACAAAGGTTGAAGGACCACTAATAGTTAGTCATCCAAAAAACCTTAAACATTTAATCAGGAGGGGGGCTTGCCATGTCAGGGTATGAACCCAGGGCCATAGCACAAAAGTTCCTACTGAGTTTCCTGTCCACACTCTCATAGGCAGGAAACAGGACTGCTCCCACCCTGCAGAAGCAGAGAGAAAAGCTGCTTGCAGCCAGGGGGGAGCAAGACAGACTCCCCTACTACAGAGGATGGCTGCTTGCAAAGAAGCCAGTTGGCCCCAGGGGTCATGGACCTCCCACTGCAGTCTCAGTGGCCAGGACAGTTGTGGGAGCTCCAGATGGGACCAGGGCATCCATATAAACAAGGAAAAAATAAAAAAAGTCACTCCAGGATGAGTGCAGGCTGGAGAGCTCGTGGGGCCATGTGGTCCCACCATGGTCCCCAACAAAACAACTAACCTGTGAGTGTCCTGGATGAAACCAGGACACCCCATAAATATTTTTAAAAAGAGGAAAGAATAATAAAGGAACAACCATTGTTGCACATTTATTATTCACTGCTGCTAAGCAAGAAGCACCCAATAATGTGGTGTAAGGGCATGACGTTTATATATTCTGGTCCTGATGACGCCCCTGGAAGGCAGGAGCACTACCAAAACATTATAGTTAAGTTAAACATAACATTCTAAACTTTAAAAACCATTGAGTTTCATAAGTTATAGTTATGCCAAGTAACTATAACTCATACACTCGCTCCCTTGCCATGCACTGCTAATATCCTCACAAACTGCATTACTCATGACATTTTTCAGTTAATGCATTGATAACATTACTAAAGACATCTGAAATGACATCATTGATACCAACAGTGTGAATGGCAGGGCATGACTGATAATTATTTTAGGTCACAAGTTCTAGTAACAAGGGATAACTATACCTGGTGAATTTCAGTGGCTCATCTCAAGTAACTATAACTCATTCCCTAAAGTATTTATAACTTGCAATCCCTGCCATGCGCAGTCTCTTCATCAGTGCTGTATTTTAAGATGTAGCAGTGATACCATCAGTGATGTCATAGATTTTATCTTGAGTCATGTAGTATGTGGGGTAATTAGCAGTGCACATCAAGGGCATGAGTTAGAATTACATTAGGGCATGAGATGTAGTTGCTTGAAATAACTACAACTTGTGAATTCCAATAGTTCTTTTATATAGAATGTTAGGCTCTCACCAAAGTTTTACCTACCTATAACATTACTATAACATTACTTCAAACGTTGGTTTTACCATTCAATACCTAAGCTTTTATGTTAATGTAAAATAATATGTAAATACAATTCCTAACTATGACATCGCTGTAACCTTTGTTTGTTTTTTAGTAAACGTCTAGGTTTTTTTAAGGTAAAGTAATATTTTAATACCATTTGTAAGACCAACCTCCTGGTGCACATTTACTTTGGCACATGGCCAGGTCCTTCATCAGACACCCTCAGGACAGCCAACCCCAGATGATGTACAACCATTTGGGATCAAATGATGCACAGCCATCTAGGAGGTGCAGCATTCTAGTGCACTTGAAACTTAATGCTTTAAGCATGCTTTCCACTGCTTTTCTGTTCTTTTTGCTTGACTACATTAAGATGCTGTGTTTTTTAGGAGGGAATTCTGAGCTGCCAAGTGTGCCAATGGCAGGTTCCTTACTATGTTTTGTATTCTGGGACTTGAAATTGTGCTGTTAACATTTAAACTATGGGCTCAAAAATCCCAGCAATGATGTGCAGTTAAGTAAAACGTTTGTAGTGTGGCTGATTCACCTTACTGCTAGCTAAGTGCCAGGAAACTTTTTAGGTCACAACTGCGCTTTATACATTTAAATACTGTGATGATGATGATAATAGTAATGTAAAAAGCCAGGATTAGCTGAATGTATCTCACTGAAAAGTGGGACACTTGCAGCTATTAATTTTGTTGGTGTATAGAAAGGCCTTTGTCAGGGTTTCACTGCTCTCCCACAAGCCTCATGAAACCAATCTTTTCACAGGTATTTATTACTACAACTTTCATTGCATGTTAAAGGCCTTGGGTGTTTGGCAGGTGAGCTGCAAACAAGATTGACTTGTTAGAAAAGGGAGCTGATGTATCAAAGGGCTTTACCCATTCAATGGCTAGGGGTAAATGTGAGAGGATATATTCATCAAGATTCTTATGAGACATTTTGTAAATCAGTGACAGAATTAGACTGCCAAATGATTCCATATGATTTTAATATTTGCAGATTCTTATAGTGTACAAATGAATAAGAACAGGCATGAAAATATATACTTCTACACCCTGCACTTTTAATCCAAGCACACAAAAGGAAAAATAAACAATATTTTAGTGAGATCCTCAAACACGAAGGGCCAGATGTAGCAAACTTTTGCGAGTCGCAAATGGCCCGAATCGCTATTTGCGACCCCGCAAAATCAGAAATGGGATGCAAAAATCCCATTTCCGACTCACAGAATGCGATGCGAGCCATTACCGACTCGCAAAATTTGCGACCCCAGTTTGCGACCCGCAAATAGCAAGTCACAATTTGCGAGTCGCAAACCATATGCAATAGCAATTCGCAAATTGTGACTACTCGCAAAAAGCCCATTTTGCACTTCCAATTTACCACTAACTCAGAGCAGGTGGTAACCATTACCAAAGTATAAAAGGAGACCCAGAAGGCATCTGGGTTACTCAAGAGGGCAGAGATATACCTGATAGCAGTGAAGAGGAGAGCCCACGCCGCACAGCAGAGGAGGAGGAGGATCCAGAGACAGGAGAAGATATACAGAACAAGGCAGACACTCTTCCAGCAAACTGAGGAGGAAATATATGATAAATATAGACTTAGCAGCGCAGCTATAATAGATTTAATAGATTTACTCAAACCGCAGCTAGAACGCCAGACTGTGCGTGGCTGGGCCATCCCTACGCATGTGCGAGTGCTATGCTCACTGCACCTCTTGGCCTCGGGTAGCTATCAGGGGGTCATTGCAGTGGCAGGTGGGGTATCCCAAAGTGCACTCTCACGGTTCTTTAGGGCATTCCTAGATGCCATACTCACACACATGTCCCGATACATATACCTACCCAGGAATGAGGCAGAAATCAACAGTCTCAAGTTGGAATTCTACAGGATTGCCAACTTCCCCCATGTCATAGGGTGTGTAGTTCAGCATTCCGTCCATCACTTGTTGTTTTTGCTTTGTCAACCTAAGTGGGAAGGGTATGCCCAGACGTGGGTCCCGTGCTTCCCATGCCACTGGATTCAAGCTAGCCTGGCTGATGAGGGGTGAAACCCCGAAACCGGTCCCAGGATGCTTGTTTCCGGTCCAGTGAGGACCTGGCTTGGCAGTTCGGTCTGGACTGTTCCTATGAGGAACAGGGTCAAGACTGATTTGCATATGGCTGGGTCCAAACTGGGGTGGCATGGTGAGCAAAAGAACGATGGATTAAACCCAGATCTATGACTGGGGGTGAGTGTTTGACAATGTTCAGCATTCCGTCCATCACTTGTTGTTTTTGCTTTGTCACCCTAAGTGGGAAGGGTATGCCCAGACGTGGGTCCCGTGCTTCCCATGCCACTGGATTCAAGCTAGCCTGGCTGATGAGGGGTGAAACCCCGAAACCGGTCCCAGGATGCTTGTTTCCGGTCCAGTGAGGACCTGGCTTGGCAGTTCGGTCTGGACTGTTCCTATGAGGAACAGGGTCAAGACTGATTTGCATATGGCTGGGTCCAAACTGGGGTGGCATGGTGAGCAAAAGAACGATGGATTAAACCCAGATCTATGACTGGGGGTGAGTGTTTGACAATGTTCAGCATTCCGTCCATCACTTGTTGTTTTTGCTTTGTCACCCTAAGTGGGAAGGGTATGCCCAGACGTGGGTCCCGTGCTTCCCATGCCACTGGATTCAAGCTAGCCTGGCTGATGAGGGGTGAAACCCCGAAACCGGTCCCAGGATGCTTGTTTCCGGTCCAGTGAGGACCTGGCTTGGCAGTTCGGTCTGGACTGTTCCTATGAGGAACAGGGTCAAGACTGATTTGCATATGGCTGGGTCCAAACTGGGGTGGCATGGTGAGCAAAAGAACGATGGATTAAACCCAGATCTATGACTGGGGGTGAGTGTTTGACAATGTTCAGCATTCCGTCCATCACTTGTTGTTTTTGCTTTGTCACCCTAAGTGGGAAGGGTATGCCCAGACGTGGGTTCCGTGCTTCCCATGCCACTGGATTCAAGCTAGCCTGGCTGATGAGGGGTGAAACCCCGAAACCGGTCCCAGGATGCTTGTTTCCGGTCCAGTGAGGACCTGGCTTGGCAGTTCGGTCTGGACTGTTCCTATGAGGAACAGGGTCAAGACTGATTTGCATATGGCTGGGTCCAAACTGGGGTGGCATGGTGAGCAAAAGAACGATGGATTAAACCCAGATCTATGACTGGGGGTGAGTGTTTGACAATGTTCAGCATTCCGTCCATCACTTGTTGTTTTTGCTGTGTAGACGGGACACATATACAAATATGCCCTCCTGCAAATCTGGAATATTTGTTCCGCAATAGGAAGTGTACCCACTCACTCAATATTCAGGTGGTATGTGACGCCCATTATGTCATCACTGAAATGGTTGCTAAATTTCCAGGCAGTACTCATGAATTCCTACATTTTTAGGCACAGTGGGATACACCAACGCCTGGAACGTAGGGAGTTTGGAGACGGATACCTCCTAGGTAGAGCTGAATACACCTTGCAGACATGCACACAGGTCAATGTGCAAACCACCCATGCCTTGCTAACATTGTACATTTTGTGCCAAACAGGTGACAGTGCATATGCACTAAGTCCATGGATACTAACTCCGTACTTAACACCCAGCAATGATTCCGAGAGGCGATACAACAGTGCACATAAGAGGACCAGGAACATCATCGAACGTACCTTTGGACTGATGAAAGCAAGATTCAGATGCCTCCACCGCAGTGGAGGTGCCCTCCAGTATACCCCAATAACAGCTTTCAAAATAGTTGTTGCATGCGCTATACTGCACAACATTGCCACCAGACGTGGGCTACCTCTCACCCCTGAAGACCCAGATTCTGAGGATGAAGAGCAAGAGCTACCAGATCGCCATCACAGGGATAGGAGCATCGCAAATCAAGGCAGACTGAGACGGGAACACATTGCAAACCAATACTTTGGAAGGTACGTGCTCACTTTTACCATACTCACCAATGTAACACACAAAGAGTCCATGTGTTAAGTGGAAAGAACAAGTGATTTAATAAGTGCAAATAAAAAAACTATGTACAATAGGAACAGTTCAGGGGCTTCAATAGTCCACCTGGCATGGGACACATTGACTTCATGTGCTCCAACACCAGGACTGTGTGGAGCTCAAACCCTACGGCGGGCTCGGCCAGCCCGGCTGGTACTAGGGGGGGTCAGCAGTGCCCTGCCTTGTGCTTCCACTATGAAGCACCCTGGTGTCACCGGCAGAGACACTGCTGACAGTGGAGCCCTCCTCACTGTCCTGTGGCGTGTCGCCTGTGCCCCTGGCCACCTGCCGTGCCTCCATGAGGTCTATAGCATGGCTGAGATGGCCCAGTTCTCATGCCACGTCACCAGCAAAGTGGCCCATGTCCACCTGGAGGCTGACTGTGCACCTTGACAGACCTGTTGTGTTCACAGCCAGCCTTACTGTTGAGGAGGACATCCTGTCCAGGCGGTGCAGCAGCTTGCGGTCCCTGCGCCGTGCACTCTCAGTCTGTGTTAGCAGTCCTGCCACTAGTTGGCGCATGGAGAGTGCAAGGTCACCCATGTTGGAACTGATCACCTGCAACTCCGAATGTACCAGCTGCATACTGTTGCCATGATTGCACTCAAAGCGCTGCAATGCCCCACTAATCCTCCTTAATTCCTGTGTTTGCAGGTGCTGACCCCGTAGAAGTGCGGCCTCGGTTGGTGATGTGGAGGCATGCCCTGACTCTGCCTGCCGCTCTGATGTTGATGTTCCACGTTGCCTGCGAAGCGGTGGCGGCCCAGTGTTGTCTCCCATGGCACTCTGGCTCGTACCTGGTGCAGGCTCACACACCACTACTGCAACAGGTGTTTCCTGAGGGGACATGGTGTCGGTGGTGCAGGTAGCAGTGGTGGCTGGTCCTGTTCCCCTCATTTGCCTGCTGGCTGACCAGTGGCCCCTGGCTCCTTGGGCTGGTGGGGGTGTCTTGTGGGAGACCTGTGAGACATAGGGAACACACTGTCAGTATATACTATCTGTTATCAACTTCCTAATAAACTATTGCCTATGAACTGCCTACTTGACTACATTGCCCATAATGCATCATTCTGGTGTTTGCTACTCTGAAATGGAGCTATGTTGGTTGTGCATGCTCCTGTATACAAGGTGGGTGGGGGTATGGCATTAATGAGGGTACATGCATGTCACATGGTACTCACCGGTTGATGGTCCTGCCTCAGAGGTGTCCAGATCTCCCATCCCGCTTACAGCCTCAGGCTCTAGGGTCTCTTCTACCCTTTCCTCCAGGGGTGTGGGTGATGGTACTGTCGATGGTCCCCCTCCTGTGCCTCTCATCTCCCGGAGCCGCTCTGCCACTCTCCTTGGTCCGGAAGCGCAGGTCGTACCACCTTTTTTTAAATTCTTCCACACTCCGGTGGCTGACCCCCAGGGAGTTGACTGTGTCCTGGTTCTCCTGCCAGAGTCTTTTCTTCTCTGTCTATGGCACGGTGAGGGCTGACCTGCCAAACAACTGGTCATGGTGCTGACAGCACTCCTCTGTCAGCACCTCCAATTCTTTTTCAGCAAACTTAAGTTTCCTCTTCCTTGGGTTTTCAGCCATGGTTGCAGGAGCTCTGTTTGTTTGCTGTGCTGAAGTTGAAATGGGTGTGGTCCTCCCTCCTCCCAGGTGTATTTGTAAACTTCCTGGCTGTGATGTCATCATCATGTGCCAGGAAGTGTTTTCCAGAGTGTTCTGCAGCACATGCATTCAATTTTCTGCACAGTCGCAATTTGCGACACCCACTCGCAAATTGCGTGTCTGTTTTTTGCGCGGTCGCAAAAAGCGACCTCGCAAACAGCGGACTCGCTATCTGCGGTGCGACTCCATGTGCGAGTCGCAAAGTGTCCTCGAATTTTCTACCTGCATTGCAGTTAGCGAGTCGGAAATTGTGAGTCGCAAAGAATCGCAATTTGCGAGTCACTAATTTTTCCTTACCTACATCTGGCCCTAAGGGGCATATTTTAGAAAAGCCACATTTTTTTAGCCCCCTTGGTGCCCCCCTAATGTCACCACGTGTGCACCATATTTAAAATACAGCGCACCATGGCAGTAGTGAGGGGACTAACATTAGAAATGTTGACGCTCGTCTGGTGCTTTGCAGGATTAGCGTAAAAAATGTTAAGCCTCCCAATCCATCTTTTTTCACCCACAATGACAACTCAATTTGGGACCAGCCATATTCAATACAGTCATGAACCTGCTCAAATGGGAAAATGCCAGCCTGAACTTCCAAGTCAGGTCCCCCCTGTAGAAGAATGCAGGCAACCTAGGCCAGTCTTGCCCTGATAAGGGCTCATCAGTATAACTTGATTCCAGTGGCACAGTGAGCATGTAACCCATGGCTGGGCATATCTGTTAAGTTTAGGGCATTGTCTGCAACAACAGTAAAGTGATGGATGGAATGCATGAATTAATTCAAGCCAATGGCAATCACTTGGGTTGCATCCCGGTCCATCATTTTTTGTGCATCATGCCACCTCAGTTTGGACCCATCAGTATACAAATCATTCTTGACTCTGTTTCACTTGGAACAGACCAGCCGGGACTGCCAAATAAGGTCCTCCCTGAACCAGAATACAAACTACCAAGGGAAAGTTTTAACCTGAAAAGGGCTCATCAGCCAGGTATAGCTTGATTCTATTTCACCCGTGAGCACAGGACCCACGTATGGGCATATGCATTGCACTAAGGGCATCAACAACAACAATAACAAGGTGATAGATCAAATGCTTGAATCAATCTCAGCCACTAGCAAATGCACATGCTGCATCGCAATCCATCATTTTTCCCCCACCATGCCACCTCAGCCTGGACCATGCCTGAATGCTAAACCAGGTCCTCCTTGATCTTTAATGCAAGCAACCTAAGACCAGATTCACCCTGATAAAGTCTCATCAACCAAGTATAGCTCGATTCCAGTGGCACAGTGAGCACAGGGTCCAGACCCTTAGGGCATCCACTACAATAACAACAAGCTGATGAATAGAATGCTTGATTTATTCTAAGCCACTGTCAATTGCTCAGGCCGCACCCCAGTCCATTGTATTTTCCCCCACCATGTCACCTCAGTTTGGACCCAACCGTATGCAAATCAGTTTTGACTGTTCCAGTGGGAACTGTACAGCACAAACGTCCAAGCCAGGTCCTCCCAAGACCAGGATACAAGCAATCAGGACTGGTTTCTCCCTGATAAGGGCTCATCAGCCACATACAGCTTAAGTACAATGGCACCTTGAGCATCAGTTCCATGTCTGGGTATAACCTTTGCACTTAGGGTGTCAACTGCAACAACAATAAAGGGATGGATAGAATGCTTGAATTAATCTCAGTCACTGGCAATTAGTTGGGCTACATCCCAATACATTGTTTTTCACTCACCATGCCTCCTCAGTTTGGAAACAGCCATTTGCAAATCAGTCTTGGCCCTTCTCCTGTGGGAGCAGTATAGCCTGAACGTCCAAGCCAAGTTCTCTCTGAACCGAAATACAAACAACTTTGGACCGGTTTTGCTTTAATAAAGGCTCATCAGACAGAGACAGTTTGATTCCAGTGGCACAGTGAGCACAGGACTCATCTCTCGGCATACCTGCTCCATTTAGAGTACCAACTGCAGCAACAACATGACAGATGGAATGCTTGAATTGATTTCAACCAGGTTATCCCTGAACCAGAATGCAATCAACCTAGGACCACGTTTGCCCTGATAAGGGCTCATCAGCCAGGTATCACTTGATTTCACTGGGACAGTGAGCACAGGACATGTGTCTGAGTATACCTGTTACACTTAGGGCATCAACAGCATCAACAGCAAGGTGATGGATGGAATGCTTGAATTAATCTCAGCCACTGGCAATCGTTCTTGTCCCCATCGCAATCCACAGTTTTTCACCCACTATGCCACCTCAGTTTGGACCTAGACATTTACAAATCAGTCTTGACCCTGCTCCAATGGGAACAGTTCAGCCCGCACTGCTAAGCCAAGTCCTCCCTGAACCAGAATACAAGAAAACTACAACTCATTTTGCCCTGAAAAGAGTTAATCAGCTAGTTATAGCTTTATTCCAATGGCACAGTGAGCACAAGAACCAGGTCTGGGCATACCCATTGCTCTTAGGGCATCCACTGGAACAATAAAAAGCTGATGAATGGAATGCTTGAGCTAATCTAAGCCACTGCCAATTGCCAGAGCTGCATCCCAAACTCACTGTTTGTGCACACCATGCCTCCTCAGTTTGGATACAGCCACTTGCAAATCAGCTGTGACCCTGGACCAATGGGACAGTCCAGCCCAAACTGCCAAGGCATGTCCTCCTTAAACCAGAATACAGGCAACCTAGGACTGGCTTTGCCCTAATCAAGGCCACACATAGCTTGCTTACAGTAGCACAGTGTGCATGGGACTCATGTTTGAGTATACCTGTCACACTTAGGGTGTCAACTGCAACAAAATACAAGGTGATGGATGGAATGCTAGAATTCATCTCAGCCTCTGGCAATTGCTCATTGCTGCATCCCAATCCATCATTTTGTGGCCCACCATGCCAACTCAGTTTGGACCAGCCATATCGAAATCAGTCTTTGCTCCAATGTCCTGAGCCAGAACACATGCAACCAAGGATGGGCTTCACCTTTATTAGGGGTCATCGGTCAGGGACAGCTAGCTGTGAAAAATGTATAGCAAGTTTTGTGGTGTAAATGATTCTTTTGTAATACATTCTGAAACTTGTAAACACTAGGGCAGTCATTTTGATCTTGGTGGTAATGACCGCTCCGCCAGCGGTGGCGGTAATTACCACCAGCGACATGGCGGTGCACGACCGCCAAATAAAGATGACAGTAGTGAACAGGCTACAAAGCAGCCTGTCCACTACCACCTACCGCCAGGACTGAATAGACCACCATGCTGGAGGTAGCCACCTTCGACCCGGCAGTGGAGCATAGACCGCCGTTGGGATGATGATCCCATTTCCACCACGAATTTCCGGGCGGGATACCTTGCTAGGTAATCCCTGACGGAAAGCATACTGGTGACAGGAATTCTAATTCTTGTCACCAGTATGTGACATGCCAGGCCCCCTACCTGCCATAAAACCCCAACCATCCCCCCAAGCCCTAGCTCTGTCCCCACCCCTGAACCCTGAAAATCGACCCCGTCCCTCCTTGACCCCCAATATCCCTTTAGGGCCTACACAGCCCCCGCCCCATCCCCCACACACCCACCTCCATTCAAGTCCCCCCAACCCCCACATACACATTCACCCATTAACCGACATACACACATGCATTAATACACGCAGACACACATCCCCCTTCACAACACACAATCACACCCCCATGCACACACTCACTCATTCAACACACACCCCACATCTCCCTCCCCCTTCCCTCTCAGCCAGCACTTACCTTTTCCATGGCGCTGATCTGGGAGGGAACGGGCTCCTAGTATGCTGCTCCACCAGCATTGATACGTCTACATACACCACCACGCCTATGATTGCATCATTATAGGCATAGTGGCGTCTGGCTGATGTGGTGAGAGTAGAGCAGCAACCACCCCGCCACCGAATGCCAGCATGGCGCCTGGCGGCCCTCACTGCCATCAATGGCCGTGAGGCTCCAGGCATCATTATCTGGCAGGATGCCTGCCGCCGCCACTGGCGGTATTTTGTTGACTGTCAGCATGGTTGGCGGCGGGCTATCCTGCCAAGATCAAAATGACTGCCTAAATAGGTGTTTAAATCTCACTTTTCAAGAACATACGATTAAAATCAAATTTCTCTAATTTTATTACAACTAAATATGAATTTGCAGGCACTATTTTTTTTATTTCCCTTGAATAAATTGTGTGTAAAAGAATACTCTGGTTGTCTGAAGTTCAAGGGTGGGGTCAAAAGGGTCTTCTTCACCAGCAAGTAAGCACCAGATAATAGTTTAAGCGATTAGTTTAATCTTTGACAAGATCTCAAAGCCTAAAAACTGAAAATACCAATAGTACATTTGAAGGTCTGATAAAATAACACCACATTCATGAAGAGGCTACTTGTAGTGATATGATTGGAACTGATTTATAATCAGCCTCACTCTCTACACTTTGAAAGATGCGCTTACCCTTCGCTGTGAACATTGGCCGAATGTAGTGGGACGCATTCCTCCCACCTCTCATTGAAATAAATGGAGTGGGAAATGACAGTGAACCTTATTGTGCACCGGAGTGAATGTCTGGACAGAGATCTGCACATCTCAGTATTCAAATTTACTGTATGTCTTCTGTGTTGAAAAGGACAATGGGTTGCAATGCCACAGATGTGCTCTATTTTGAAAAGGATTCATGGTGGAGGTAGAAGCATTCTGTGGTTCCTGAGCTTGCTACCTGCTTCTAGCAACACCCATAGTATGGAGAAATTAAGGTGCAGGAAATTGATCACTTACACTTTGATTACGCACTTGAATTCTGCTTGCAATGTGGTTCGTTGAGCATTTGTACATTGTAATGTGAGGCACAAGGAAGAAGGAGTAGCAAGGTTTTCTTAAGTGTGTATTGTGACTGACAAATTTATTTGTGTGTTGTAGAGTACTTCTAGGAATTACAAATCAGTGCTTTGCCTCTCTAAAGCCAGTGCAGCAGACTTTGCAAATCCCAATCAAATACCCTATTAGATTTTCTGTACACGCATTTTGTGAAGCTAAATGTTTTGCGTTTTGCAGCTGGTGACCAGAGAAAGTACAAGGGGGCATATTTATACTCTGTTTACGCTGAATTAGCGTCACTTATTTATGCTAATTCAGCGCAAGCTTAACACCATATTTATATTTTGACAATAGACCCGTCTACTGTCAAAATATTGAAGTTAACATCATTTTTTGGATGAGTGAAACCTCCTTGTGTCAATGAGATGCAAGGTAGCCGTTCCCATCTGAAAAATGACTCAAAGCCCCTAGCACCATATTTATCCACCTGGGCAAAAACGAGACACAGGTGGGAGGTAGACCCAAAAAATGATGTGAACTCCAATGTGCGTCAGATTTTATTGCCTGGGTCAGTCCAGGTGTTAAAATGAGGCAAACTCATCACTACTTAAAAAACATACAGAAGCAAAATCACCAACCAACAGTTTAAGATGGAGGTGCTACTGATCCAGATTGAGAGATGACGCAGAGGACAGCAACAACTACATCAATCACCACCACCACAACGCGGCCCACAAAGGCAATGCAGAAAGCAGGAGAGAGTCTTCAGAATCAGGACAACCCTCCTTGGCCTCAGGGACCAGGACATCATAAGGACATACAGACTAAACCGGCAAGCCATACTTCACCTGCTGCACTACATTAAGCCAAAAATCACAGCCAGCCTGCCGAACCCACACAACAGACCATCTGTGACAAAGCTGCTAGCTGTCCTGCACATGCTGACAATTGGCTCATTCCAAACAACGGTTGCCCTGGTTGCTGGTGTCTCACAGACATCATTCTCTGAGTTCCTTGCCAAAGGTGTTAGATGCTATAATCTCTCTGACACCCCACCACATCAGCTACCCCAACACTCAGCAAAAGCAGCAGGAGACAAAACAGGGGCTCTACCAAATCCATAGCTTCCCGCATATGCTCGGTGCAATTGACTGCACCCATCTCCGGCTCGTTCCACCTGCAGCAACAGAGCACTTATACCGGAATCGCAAGCACACCCATTCCATTAATGTGCAGGGCATAGGGGACCACCGGGGACTATTCATTTTGGCCAAGTATCCTGTGAGTGTCCATGACGCCTTCATATTCCGGCACTGCAGAAACAATGAACACTTCCAGGATGGACAATACGGAAATGGCCTACTTGTGGGTAAGTCAACAAACCTAGCAATATACACAGAACACACTAATCCTGTAGGACACACAAGACATACACCACTACATAAACACATGGCCAGGGTAACACAGATGTGTAGGTAACAACACATATGCACCACGCTGCAGTACAACACAATCAATGCACACCACAAACACATACACCCACATGTACGTAACACACCTACAACTTGACAGGCACAAAACGTGAAGGACAGGTGCAGATATGTGCCCTTTGCTAACAGAAGAACTACACAGACCACTAGAACTGCCCATAGGTTGCCTACTACGTACACTTCGCACACAGTACTCAAAAAAAAGAATAGCACAGCCATGTCAATGGCATACGTCATGCTCATGTTACATAAGTCTCATATAGGCACAGATCCCTCAAATCATGCCGTTCAAGTCACTGCCAAAACAAACATCAAATGTCAGACAACTGGTGCCAATACCAACTACATCTCATCAACACACACCTGACTCACCTGTAGTGTGCATAGACATCTGCCTGATGCATTGGGTCACACACATAGGAATACAAAATCAATGCCCATCACATACCACGTGCCAGATTTGTGAGAAGTGGCACCACACCTTCTGTAGTGCCACCTCACATGCCCCACTTACTATCCCACAATACCATCATGTCAGTACCATAAACAATAGATGGCCCACCATGGGGCAGCAACACTGTTAGACAGTGCAGATCATGGATGCTATAGTGGGACCCTGTAGGAGACTTCAGGACATCGTTGACCAAACAAGCACCGTGCCAAGAGACACATTTGCTAAGTAGCCGAACTCCATCCCATAGCCTGCACTGTGCATGTGTTGACAGTATAAATACTGAATCATGTGTTGGAAGATAGGAGAGACACTAATAGTAATGTTGATCATCCTGAAACAATGGGATACACACCCTTGGACACCTGGTGGCTACCACAAACATTAGCTACCTCTCAGGATCACCAAGGGACCTATGTAAAAGCCCTCAGTGCCATTGTCATGGCCTGCACTGTATGAACAACTTGGCAGATGACCACTCTTTTGTGACTTAAAGCCACATTGTAAATTGGCCACCCTCCCATGCAATATGTAGCATGGAAGGGGCGTGTAATGTGTGTTGCTGCAGGTCAGTCACCACAAGACACATAGCATGATGATGCTGACTCAGATGTAGGTGTCACCTAAAACCTGAAGCAGTGCCAACATCAAACACCACCCCAGGGGTGCTCTTTGCAGGTTGCAATAAGGAAGTACATTGTGCTTTGAACTCATATGAATGTGTCACCAATGTATGCACACACAGAAAGAGCCAATCATCCATCAAAACAGCATACGAATAGGGCAGTGTCCCTTCCTGCACAGATACAGCCACTTCCACAGGGCAGCTAGCCAAGTACCCTGGTGCAAGGTTGGTAGTGTGGGTGCACAGCTGCATATTAGCCACTGGAGCACGGGACAACAAAGGGTTGCCTAGTAACATGTCACACATGGGGCATTCTTGCATAGTCAAAATGTTGCAGGACAGTGCTACCAATGTTGGAGACCTGTTGTGCATTGTCACTTACTCATTTCATTTATTATTTTTTTTAAAATATTTTTATTAGAACACACAGCGGGGTACATGTTTATAGCACGGAAACATAAGTACATCAGTGTTGTCATACAGAAGAGAGAAGCATTCTAATCAATTATCATACTTTGTAATCTTTGAGGTCTCATATAGAATTCATTTTTTAGCTAGCATATTCTCGGGGCCCAGGAGCCATGCAGCAAGGGGTGCCCAAACTCTCGTGGCCCTTTTGCCGGCCGCGGCTCCTTTTAAATCATACAGGCTATTTTCCAGATGATACATAGATACAAGTCGTGAAAGCCATTGATTAAACCGTGGGGGATCTACATCCCGCCAAAAAGATGCTATGCAGCTACGAAATACCGACATTGCTATAAACAGGAAGTATCTGCCTGTTTCAAGATTTTCTTCAATATATTGGATATACCGGTAATCAAACTTTCCAATTTTGCACACTCAAAGAACATATGGCAGAGATCTGCTTTCGGGAAACCACATCGTGGACAAATAATTCCCACCGTTTTACCCCAGCTCGCAATCTTAGCAGGTGTATAATATAGATTATGCAATACCATAAAATGTTGAGCTTGCGGGCCCGCAGACAGTAAGACCGTCCGTGCCATTTCTATAGACTCGCAAACCTCTGCCTCTTTAGCTCCAACCCGTCCTTCCCATTTTTTGACAAGTAAGACCAGGTCATCCTGTATAGTACTTAAAAGCAGTGGATACAGGTTTTTAATGCTGCAGCTAGTGGGGTTTCTCGAAACCTCCATTATCTTAATTTTATCTATCCGCCAACCTTGAGTCATACTGGTTAGTAGAAAAGCTCTAAGTTGTAGAAATTTTAAAAAATCTCTTTTTTCCAGCGCAAATTCCACGCTTTGATCCTCAAATGATTTGAAGTGGCTGCCAGAATGGAAAAGGTCCCCAACTTTATGGATGCCACGACTACTCCACCTCAAACAATAGTGGTCTTTAAATATCGCTGGAAACGTTGGAGTATTCCACAGAGGAGTATAGTAGCAAATTCTTCCTATACCTATCTTGCGCTTAACCTGAGTCCATGCCTTAAATGCAGAATAAATTCCCTTGAATTTAACCTTTTTGTAATAGCTGGGTTCCAAAATCCGCAAGAAAACTGCATCTGCTTCTTTGCCTAGAATCAGGGTATATATCAAAGGGAAGGCATCTTGCCCAGATCTATCCATAACATAAAGTGTCTGTGCATACTGCAGCACAGCTGCCAGATAATAAAGTTTAAAATTGGGGAGTGCCCACCCCCCTTTATCTCTTGGAAGAGTCATATAGTGGAAGGCCCGGCGCGTCTTCGTATAGGACCAAATAAAGCTATTAACCAATCTCCTATTAGTTTGAACCAGTCCTGCCCAATCTCTAGTGGAATTGTTCTAAAAAGATAGAGTACCTTAGGTAAAAACACCATTTTAATCACATTGCAACGTCCCATGAGTGGTAAGTGTAGGTTAATAATGCGAGCAAGATCTTTCCTAGTCTTCGTTAAAATCGGGGCCATGTTTATCTTCACCACTTCGTCGAGGTTTGCTGTAAATTTAACACCTAAATATTGAACCTGTGTCTGTACCCGCTAATCCTTGAAGTCTACTGATTCCTTCACCAACATTTGGCATTTGCTTTTGTTCAACAAATAGCCAGACCTTTTCCCAAACTGTAGGGCTTCCTGCTCTATTTCCAATATAGCAGTCCTGGGATCCGTGGTAACCACCGCAATATCGTCTGCATATGCTAAGATCTTGGTGCACCCCCCTTTCAATGAGACTGGAATGATCCGATCGTTACTGATCATTCTACTGATCAAGGGGTCGATATATAGCGTGAAAAGCAAAGGTGAACACGGACAACCTTGTCGCGTACCTCTCTGAATACTGATTGAAGCCGATTTTAGCCCGGCAACTTGTATCGTAGCCGTTGGTTTGTGGTAGAGCTGTTGAACTGCTTTAACAAACCCAGGACCGATGTTGTTTTTGCGCAGGACAGCCCATAAAAAGAGCCAGTGAACCCGATCAAAGGCTTTTTCTGCATCTAGCAGAATTACTGCCATGGGAAGCTTGGCCGTTGCACTAGCGTCAAGTAACGCGATAACCCGTCTTATATGTTCTTCCGTGCTCTTTCCCGGGTTAAAGCCATGCTGCCATGGAGATACTAAACCTGAGATTACCAAACTCAGTTGGCTAGCAAGTATTTTAGCATAAATGTTGGCATTGCTGCTAATTAACGAAATTGGGCGATATGAACCAGGTAGGCAGGGTTCCTTGTCCTTTTTTAGAAAAACTACTATCTTGGCTTCCCCCCAGGAGGCCGGTTGAGGGGCCCCTGCCTGCACTTTGATAAATAGGCTAAGCAGCTGTTTACATATCTCCACAAAAAAAAACTTTATAAAATTCTAGTGGAATTAGATCCCCCCCTGCCGCCTTCCCGCTTGCCAGAGCGCGGGTTGCTGTATCCAATTCCTCCAATGTCATGGGCGCTTCTAACGCTGCCTTACCTTCCTCACTCAATTGGCCTAGTATCTCATTACCCGTAGCACCAATCCCCTCCTCTTCTTGGGGCTGTTCTTCCTGAGTATATATTTTTGGATAGAATCGTCTAAAGGCTTCCATGAACTCTGGGCCATTGTGTACCAACCGCCCCTCTTCATTCATTAAGCTTTTAATGTTCCCAAATACCTGCTTTTGTCTTATTCTTAAGGCCAGCTGTTGGCCAACTTTCCCACTATACTCATAGCATTTCTGGCAATATACAAAAAATTTTGCAGCAACCTTATCCATAAAAATCTTAGTGGCTTCTGCCTTAATGATATTTACCTCACACAAAATATCAGAAATCTCTACTCTACTACAGATCGCCTCCCCTAGTCGCTGCTCCGCTATCGCCAACTTTGTCTGAATTAGTTCTAACTGATCCATGCATATTTTCTCCTTTCTTAACCCATAGCTCAAGGTTTCTCCTCTGACAGCAGCTTTAAATGCATCCCATACTGTCTGGCAAGAAGCAGAGCCCTGATTTATCTTGAAGAATTCCGGGATCCAGTCCTTCATTTTTTGGATATACCCTGGATCAGCTAATAGTGCCCTATCAAATGTCCAAGATCTAGGCTGCGGGCCCTTTCTCCCAATCTCCATAGCCAATACCAGTGGGTTATGGTCTGATATGATTTAAGGGAGTCTATTGACCCTTATTTGATTTTGTAGAGATACTGTCACAAAAAAGTAGTCTAACCGGACTAGCTTCTTATGTGGGGCAGAGAAAAAGGTGAACCCTGGATCCTGCAGGCAACACAGCTGCCAGGCATCGATCAAGCCATGATTAATGGCCAATGACTGAAGTGCCCTAAAGGCTATATTCTTTCTACCCAGGTAGAGCGTTTGGTCCTGAATGGGTTCTTTATTATCTTGATGTATATTGAAATCTCCATACATTATAACAGGCACTGCCCAAGTCGTAAGTTCTAAGTTAAGTGATTCCAGTATCTCTGGATCATCTGCGTTGGATCCATAAATGGAGCATATATTGAACCTTAGCCACTCAACCGAACATTCCTAACACAGCCAGCCTGCCGAATTTATCAGCACATTGTTTATGTGTAACCAAAGTTCTGATCCGAGTTAATATCGCAACCCCTCTAGTGGTTGTGTGTTGATGTGTAAAAGCCACTAGATTCCACCCATAAAACTCCATTAGCTGCTTTTGTGTGCCTGGAATATGTGTCTCCTGCATACAAATAATATCAATGTTCCATAGCTTGAAAACCTCTCCTACAAGCTGTCGCTTTTTATTATTATTGAGCCCACAGACAATTACTGTGGCAGTACGTAATTCACTTTCCTGCCCCATTTTTATGGATCTGGTTCCCCTGTACCCTCCATTCAACTTTGCTGCTTTCACAACCTGACCCCTTTTCCACTGATGAGCACCATCCCCACTCCCCCTGCTGTGTGTCCGATTTTCCCTTTTGTCCCTGTGCCCCCCCACCCCCCTCTGACCCACCCTCCTACCCCCAAAAAAAGGTTCTGCCCTCCTCTAACCCACCCCGACCCTTGCCCCTACAAATGGAATCGCCAGGCTCCTAAGCCTGTAAGATGGTGTTTGCCAGTCCCGTTAGCCCACCCATATATAAAATACCTTCACACATTTATGCCTTACAAATCCTTGCACTTGGCCCCTCTTCTTCACCCTCCCAATCAATGCCCTCGACCAGGAACAATAAAAAAAAAAGGAAAAAAACTAATGGAAAGAAAAATGAATAGATACAAAGAAAAAATAGGGGAATAGAGAATAGAGAAAAAGGGGGAGTTGCCTGCCCCCAATCACTGTCACATACACTTACATATAAATGGCCATTTAAGACAAACCACCCCCCCCCCTTCTCCCATACCCCCTGTGCTTGGCCGGTTTTCAATTGCTGTACATATTCCCCTGCCTTGATTTCTGAGAGAAAAAATCTTGTAGTTGTTTTATAGATAACTTTTAGATGTTTAGATGTGCAGGGCTTAACAAGTAGGCTTCCGCCCCAACTCTTGGAATTGAGCAATCATCTGCCTGAGTCGCCACCGTCTCTCTACAGTGGCATGCACAAAGTCTGGCCTAGTAAAGAATGATACGCCTTCCACCATCACCTTTGAATTGGGGCGAGTCTTTTCAAACACGCCTGTCTCAATAAAAAATTACCAAAATACACTATTATAGCCCGTGGATAGCTCTGGTCTCTACCAATAGAAGTCGATGACTGTTTTTTCTTCATTAACGGAAAACGGTGTGCTCTCTGAATCTCCTTTTCCCAATCCCACCCAGTAAGATCTGGGAATGCTTTCTTGAAAAGTGAAGCTATGTAGGCCCTGGTATCCTGCCCCTCAAGGTCCTCCGCTATACCCCAAATCCTCAAATGATTCCGCCGCTGGCGGTTTTCCGCATCTTCCAGTTTCCATTGAATATCCGAGATCTGTTGCCCTTGTGTCGTCGTCTGCGCTGTTGCCGCCCTAACTTCAGTCTCCAACTCCTCAGTACGAGTCTCCATGGAAGCGATGCGTGCACCAATGTCCTGGCAGGATTTAACCACTTTTTTGATGGATAGTTGTAGCTGTCTATTTGCTGATTTAATTTTCCTGCTCTCCCTCTGAGCCTGTTCATGATTCTGAACCATTTTCCGGAAAATAAGATCCAATGAGGGAGGCTCTGCAGGGCCATCTGTAGGCGGGGGCACTAGAGTGTTGCAGGCCAAATCTCTTTTCAAAAAAGCCTGTTGAGTAGCAGTATAATCCCACTGCATTTCACCATCCTCTTCTTGAGGATTAAGCGGGTCCCTCCTAAGCTTACCCCCTGAGTTGCATCTAGCACCAGTCTGCTCAAATGATTTTCTTCCACATGTTGAGTAGTTAGACAACCAGATACTTGCTGCGGAGCTGCCTTCAATATCTGAGTCTGTTAAAGGGATTTCCTCGTCTAAGTCTGAATCTCTAGACTGATCGAAGAGAGAAAAAAAGCTTTCTGCTGCATCAAATGGCCCCTGATCGCTGTTTGCTGGTTTTGCCTCTTTCCCCCTCTGAGCCGAGGCTGGGGCAATAGTCTCATGTGTCGTTAAGTGCTTGGCCATACCCTCAGCCTGTTGCGCGTGCACCTTGCTGCTTACGGCGCAAGATTGTACATCGCATTTCTCTGGATTAGACTCCTGAAGCTCTTGCTTTAGCTCTTTGGGCTCCTGCTCAGATGATTCCTAGCCCCCCACCAGGGGGGGAACCACCACCTCCCTGCTATTTCCTGGGCTTGTACTGGTAGTCTGTAGGCTGGCTGGCTCCATCCCCCCTGCATCACAAATAGGAGTAAGTACTTCAAGAGATATAGCTGCAACAGATACCTGCCCACCATCGACTCCTCGCACACTAGATTGCGAGTCACGTGCTGCCTTTTCCGTGGGCATTTGGTTAATCCGCATCATGCTGGTAAACATTGTTGGGAGCGAGTTCCTTGTGTCCTTTTCCATATCGGTTGTCTTCTGCAGGGCCCCCTTCGCGTAAAGATTGCTGTGTTCCATCAATCTGGGGGCCGGTAACTTTTTGTCCTTTCTGGTTCCTCCTGGGTCTTGATTCTGCCGTGCCCGTAAGGAGCAAGGGATCCTGCTCGGCTTCGGCACCATCTGGACGTCCCACGTGCCAACTGCTACCGCCAAAAAACGGCGGGGTCGCGCTCGGTCGGTAGGAGAAAGAGTGCAGCTCTAGGGCGAGCGCCGCGCTCAATTCTTCTTGCGCCGCCCTCCGGTGCTTGCCCTCGCGGCCACGATCCTTGGGGGAGCTGCCAGAAAACCGTAAAGCACCTGCAGCGGTCCGTGCTGCAGGCGCACGGCATCCGCGGCATCCGCGGCTTTCGCAGCGAGTGAGTGAGAGCCACAGGGGATGGGCTAGTGCTGTGGTGGCGATCAGCCGGGAAATCCAGCCGCCATCTTGGATTCCAACTTATCTCCTGTCACTTACTCATTTCAATGGGCCTAAGTGTAGCACATCATCTGTATGACACATGTCAAAATAGATGGGATGTTCAGGCTTTGTACTGCTGCCATGTTGCCACCACATCTGACCCCATTGTGTTGTGAGGATGTGTCGTGTTCCCTCTAGTGATAGTACACTGATACAAAGATGCACTACACAACGCATGCTACATACATACTAACCATCAGTTAGGATTCTAAATCATATGTCCCAGGTCCTTGAGCCAAACTCAAGATTGTCATATCCAACAAAACTGTGCTGAGAAAACCTTGCACAAGGCCAGGAACTCACACCATACCACAAACACATATGAGTCACAACCAACTCTGTATATCAACTGCCATTCTACATGACAAACCTATTGTAAGCCTCAACAACAACTTACTCCTTTTATCTTTTGCGGTGGATCAGGGTTATGGCATACAGCCATGGAACATGACCCCATTTGCCAACCCAAGCACAGCAGCAGAGTGTGCTATAATGAAGGATATCAGAAGACATGGAATATCGTGGAGAGGACATTTGGCATCCTGAAGTCAAGATTCAGGGGCCTGGCCCTCACAGGATGCAGCCTCCTGTATTCCCCACACATTGTCTACAAGATCATAATGACATGTGCTATCCTGCACAACCTATGCGTGCGGATGAACTTCCCCTTCTATAAGCAGGTTGATGACCTGCCTGAGGAGGAGAAAGAGGATGGTGGTAAAAATAATGGCGAGGGAACAGCACAACACAGTTGCTGGGATACGCTGCAGACAGCACATAGTTGATAACTTCTTCACTTAAGAATCACTTAATTCACCTTGTACATTTTGTGAATAAGCACCTCACCTATTCAAACAGTCCTGCTTTTGTCTCTACAATCTCCACAACATATACCAGGAGATTGAGTCTAACCTTAGGAAGCTTGTTGCAAATACGAATCTGAAAAGTACTGTTGCAACATCACATGTGATGCGTAAGATTGTACTGTCACCATCACATACATCACTAAAAGCCTCATCACTGGTATGTTACAACTGAAGGACACAATATATGGACCACAACATATATATTACATCCACATTGCCAACTTGTTCATCAATAGCTCATCACACACAACTACAGCATGTCCAAATAGAAAGTAAGCAAGGGGCCCACACATGAAGTAGTGGATGTCCAAAATTAGAAAGACGGTAATGTTGAAAAAGAACACTGTCAGAACTCAGTGTGAGAGTTGCAATGGCTGCATGGAACATGTGTGACAAGTGAGGGACATCATTGGTAACAATGGTCACCATGATTAGCCCAGGTATGACAAGCAATGGAAGAAGTTGGGCTTGCGCAGTACATCCATGGTAATCAGTCCTGCCACTGCCATGGGGCCCACTCCTGACACAGGGTACACATGACCTCACACTTTATACGGACACGTGTGTGGAATGCACATCACTATGGATGAGAAGCTAGGGCTGCAGGTCCACCACACAAAACCAACAACCATTGCTAAATGTAATGAGTTTAATCAAACATTTGTGATCAAAACATAATCTGGGTGGAATGTGGGCAGAGTGTGTCATACACAGTATGTACCAAAGATGTACACATGTCAGACATGTGTGTAGGCCACACACAAGTCACCATAAACTCCAAATCTGCATTCGGAGACAGTTGTTGGCTAAAATTTCCTAGGTAGCATTGGTTCAGCCATCATCAACAACACCAGAGCTGTGTATGTCGTCTTGCTCTGTATGACAACTTCACACATCACATACGAAAGCACAATTCACAATCACAAACCAGAAGTATTGCATTGTACTGACAGCCATACCTATGTGGATACAATGTTGTCACACATGCATACATATGCACGACATGCAACTATTTGCATGCTGTTGACTACACCTCGGTGTAACAGACTAATCACTCCCTCATCACATTGTTGCATGGATTACCACATGTGGCCATACACAATATGCCACACAGCAGCACAGCTCATGTCATTTGTATGTTAATATAGGGTGCATCTAAAGACAATGGAACTAAAACACACAATCAGGAATTGAGTCAAAAAATGTAAATGGGGCATTTGATACCATCAGACAACTTTGCCACATCAATCATGGATTAGTCAATGCATGATCATTGCAGACTAATAATTGAGCCGCATGTTCATCACAAAATGCCTCTGGGTGCCTTGCAGGACAAGCTTGAATACCTGATTCAATTGTCTTGCAAAGTACCAGGGTAGTGTCATGCATTTGTTACACAACTCCCCCTTATACCATGGAGTTCTATCTTCTATAGATTGCCCACATATGATTGTTGCAGGGTGTAGCACTACATGAGTCTCAGGCCCGGTGTGAGTGTGCAGATGTGTAGCTCTCACTCACCTGAGTGTCAGTGTCATTGTGTGTTTATAGGGGTGTGTCTGTTGCACTGTTTTACACTAGGATAATTAGCTCACTCCTCTAAAATAATACACACTGTAATTTGTTGTCCACTAGCAGTGACAGTGATATCACACAAAGCATGGTTTTCCATTCATATCTTACAGGTGGACCTGCCCCTTACACATTCAGCAAAGTGGTGAGATTTGAGGACCCATATATATCCAGTAAGTGTGATAATGTGTGTCCTGTGAAATAATCCAGGGGTTGGTGTGAGTGAGTCATGTGTGTTGCACACAATTGTAGATGTGATAAGCTGTCAAATGATCAGATATCAAAGTAGGCTGGATGGTGACATTGTGTCCCATTCAAAGGTTCACCATGCACCACCAGAGGGTCATATCGGCTTGTGGTGCTCCATGGGCAGCATCGTGTAAACAACGTGATGACAAGCCACATGTAGGGCCATATGCGACTAAGAAGTGCAACGCTGTAAGAATATTGGCATTGGTGCACTCCATCATTCTCACAACATAGGGATACACCACTTTGAACCCAATTTGGTGCATCTCTGTATTGTAATGAATATGGAGGACTGAGCAGGCAATTGTCCCCCAGCATGGCACTCTGTATTTGCAGTACATGTACGCAACACTTATGTGGAATGTAATAGGTGTGCATGTAGGTCAATCCAACACGTGTGCTGGCATGGAAATGGGTGTGTAAGGAATAGTATTGGCAGATCAGGTATTGATTGGTGGCTACACCTTGGCAAAAGAATGTAGATGTGAAAGACCTATGGATACCAGCTTCCTAGTTGGCAGCCCTCCTAACATATGGTCCACACCCTGACTCCATGTATGAGTGGGCATGCCTTGGTGGATGACCAGGACAGTTGAGATGATGGATTGCATGGCCATCCCCCCTTAGGCACATGGGGAGGGGAATACCAAATTTGTAGGTAGATGTGATGCTCATTGTGTAGGTGACAGTCATATTGATCATACTTGCAGGTGTACTTATCAGCACTAACCATTTATGGTTACCAACTGCATCCTATCCTCCCAATAACATATTCAAGTTACTGGTGATATATGGTTGACAATTGACACAGATGATGAGAAAAATTTGGGCCTGATCTATATAAAGTTTACGCTGCCTTTGTATCATTACATTTTTCACAAAAGCAATGCACACCTCATTTGGTTTGGTTCCTAAGACTGTTGTGTGTTGCGTTGGTGTCAATGGAATGATGCTAGGGCAGCATTGTTGTTGCATTTATCAGGGCCATTGTCTTTTTCAGAATGTGAGTTGCAGTGCATGTGTAATTAGCTGTAGAATGTAAGCCAATAATCTGTACATACTGACACAATGCTGACACTGACGGTTGCCTGTCTCAATTTAATGCTTGCCAACATGAGCAATGAGGAAACATGAGCAATGAAGAACTGCAAGCATTTCAGAAGAGGGGAGTCTGCTACAGACATTTCCTGGCAGTGGAATCCAAGTTCCTAAGGATGGCACGCCGCTATCGCACAGAGAGATCAACCGGGGAATGGCGGGCATTCACCTAAGAGGGCCCCACACTGGCAGTGGCCACACAGAGGAGACCAAATTCCACAGCTATGCACAGCTACCACCACGACTACAGCCCCATCTGCAACACCTTCGACATCCGTGCATCAGCTTACACCATCTGCTGCAATGGACCAAAAATGCTGCAAGATCTGTAGAGGGACGTAACAGTAGTCTTGAAAAAATTGGACAGTTTGGAGAAGGAGGTGGCAGCCAATATGAAGAGACTAAAGTACATAAAGAAAACCCCCAAGAAGGCAAAGCTGTGATTGGCTTTGGTACTCTCACACCCAGTTCTGTCCCCTCCCTTCTCATTTGTATTAATGTTTTATAGTGGGTTTTATGGGTTTAGTGTTAGGTTAGAGTAGGTATGTAGTTTAGTTAGGATAAGTGGGTTTGGGGGTGGGTTTTCTTCTTTTTAGATGTTACTTTGTGGGTAGGTGGGGGGTAATGTTGGGTATATATGTGTTTTAAAAAGAAAAAAATAATTAAAAAAAACTGAAGAAATAAAAAAATGGCAAACACATATATATTTGTTTAGATAGAGTTAGTATATGTGTAGTTTGGTATATGTTGTCCTGCATGTGTCTCGTAACATAAGCGGAGTGGGGGGGGCAATGTTTAGAGTGTGGTGTTAAATGTGTTAGATAAGTTTAGCATAGGGTAGTTATGGTTAGTTTATGGTTAAGTATAGTTAGAATAGGTTATGTTATGTTTCATTGTTATTAAAACATCTTGGGTACTCCCTTACTTTATGTGTCATATGCTTGTGTTTCAGGGTCTTCCCATGAATGTACAGTGAAAATTGTGTGTTGGCCTAGGGATTTCCGTCCTGCCTCCAAATCCCTCTCTTAACATGTTCATCACCTGTTTACAACTGAGCTGTCACATTGGCAGCTACAACACATCTACTTGTCTATGCATCTGCCATCCAGTGTACCCACCACTCAAAATGACTATGTTTACTTTGTATTGGACAGGTAGGTGTGGTAATTCAGCTGTCAGTTTTAAGGTGCTGTGTAGGAATGTTGGAAACTGTGACACATCTGACAACAGCCTGCATTCAATATTAGTGGCAATTACAGATTAGGTTAAGTACCTCTGTTTCACCCCAATGTGTTCTATTGATCTTCCCTGCTGATGATATTGTCAGAGAATGGCTGCACAACTATTCCTGCCATATATAGTGGGTGAAGCATGCATGTGTTCTACATTTTTGACATACTCAGTGAGTTGCTTGTAGGGGGTGAAACCAGCATTGTTATTCATCATGTAGGAACCCTGTGCATAGATATGTGCCCCCATATTCCTGCACTCTTGTACTGACACTCTGTGACTAAAGACATGGTTACACACATCCCAATTCCTAAGCATAGTAGATGTGTCACTATACACAAAGACATGCTGGTTGTGTAGGGGTGTTTATTTACAAGTGTCATAGTGCAATATTCACAGTGTCCAGGTCTGTGACCCCATTAGTAAAATCTATACAGTTGTGACACAGCCCAAGTCCAGGGTTGAGGGACATGTCATGGGACATGCTTGGGTGAAGTATTGTTAAGTGCGGAGGAACATGATTTGCCAATTTGTAGATGAGAGACAATGACAGTCCATAGCAGACAGGTCAACAGTGTGTCTTTGAAGAGTGCACATATCCAACTGTGCTAACACTGTCATGATCTCAAGCACAGGACAAAGGAAAACACCCATGTGTCATGGGCTGGTGCTACCGGGAAATCTTACGAGTGAAGATGATCTATTCCACATCTACATCCTCTGATGTGTGTGGTGTCTCCTCTGCCCTTGATGGTGGTGGTGGGGAAGCAGAGGGGGCCACACACACTTCAGTGGTTGGAGATGTGGACTCCCAATTCCCGTCAGCTGCCATCTGTGGAGCAACAAATGGCATCACTGCAGCAAGGAGGAACTGCTGATTTTTGAGAATAGCAGCAACATCCCTGAAGGAGGACAGTGCCCCGTGCATGGAATCCGTCTTGTTCTCAAGCACGCTGCTGCCAGTTTGGGAGGGCAGTTGTTATGACCTCTCCCTCATGGCAGTAGCTATGTCCCTTAGACATTTCTGGGCTCCATGCATTGGTGAGATTGTGCCTCGTTTGGCTGTAGACTGTTCACTGGCTGTAACGTGTTACTTGCTCATACCCTCTAGGCTGGCTGCCATAGTCTGCATCCCCACCTGCATCTCCTTGGCCAGCTCCCACTGGATTCCTACCACTGTTCTCTCAAAGCTGGTCCCTGGATCCTTGGAGTCCTCAGCTGTGTCAGTGCTGGCAGGTCGTACTATTGGGTTGTTGGGTCGGGCATCTGGGATGGCTGCTACATTATTACTCCAACTTGCAATTGGAGGTGGTGTCTGGAGGGATAAGAGGACTTCTTGGAGGTTCTCTTGGCTGACGGTTCCCTGCTGCTCATCCAGGTCATAGGCGCACTCCAGGACAGGCAGATCAGCAGGTGATCCATTATCCTGTGCAATGAGATTGTTTAAAATCAATCTTTCTGTGTTGTGGCAGTTGATAAGTCATGTCACTGACTTGTTATTGGTAGCTCATTGTTATCTTAGTTCCCATACATTGTTCCTGTACTTCATGGTTGCATTCTATCAGCTCTTTGACCCAGCTGAGTGCCACATGAGGGGAAGCTCAGGTGGGGCAATTTGCTGCGTCATATCTACTAGGTGTGAGTTATATCCTTTCTGTTGCTTGACACCATGTTATCATTATCAACCCTCCCTATGCACCCACTTGCATGGTGAGGCCTTGCAATGGGTGTTGCAGAGCTCAAGCCTCAGCACCACACGTCAATATGCTGTGAAATTGCATTTTTCAGGATCCATTTTGGGCCTGGTGAGCCCAATGACAACTAGGCCTCTTTTGTTGAACAACGTCTATAACTATCATTGACTATGGTTTTGATATACTTTGATACTTCTGAGAACACATTATGTTGCAAGGCTTGCTATTTCTACAGCCATCATGAAATATCATTGCATGCTAGCTGAAGCAATTTTCCTGATCGAAAGTACTATCGTGTGTACTTATTGTTCCTATTTCTGTTAATAGATGTATAACGCGATATTAGACACAAAGGCAATATTATGCAAATTCCTGTCCATGATTTGCTATCCATATATGGTGCATTATGAAAAATTAAAGATAAACAACTTTAGCAATTATGTAGAAATGATTATACGTCAATGGCAAGAACTAATGAAATGTACAAATTTGATTCTGGTTTAATGATATAAAAGATAATGTATTACTTCCTTATTCAGACTGTTGGAGCTCTTATGCTATTTAGTCTCTGTATACATGTATTAAACTACTTTGCTTAACAGAGGAGCAGGCTGGTGATTTGATTTTATCTGATTGAGCTGAGCTGATTCGGCTTCGACAATGCTGCTGTCCCAGTCTTAAATGTTTCACTTACACCCATGCGGTACTGTAACCTTGCACCACCCCAGGTTTGACATTGCCAGGACACTATGCTCCTGCTAACATTGAAAGCTCCTCATGTTGATGTATGTTTATGTGTGCTACATTGCACAGCACACATGGACATGGCAATGTTCAATTTCATCTTCTGTCTGTGCAGGTAGTGGTGCCTTCCTACATCCTATTATCTCCCCCTCAATGCAGCCATCATTGCACCATGATATATGAGAAACAGGATGTTGGCAGTGCAGCTAATTTGACACAGGTACAGGGGTGGACCCAAGGATGGCCAGCATGTGTATAATAGTTTAGCTGTGTACATCCCTATGTATGTGAGAGTGCCTGATGGTGAATGAATTTATGGACATATCCAGTTAACTGGAGTTGAACTTGGGTCAGGGGCTCAAGCTAGTTTGATGGTGATTCCGCAGGTAGTCATACTGGTCCCTCATTTCAAGTGTGGCAGTCCTATGACTTCCTGACTGCCATTGCCTATATCACCACCCCCAACAGCGCAGGTGGGAGTGACAACTGTTGTCAATGGGGAATGCTCCATGGGCCAATGACCTATCACTGGCAGGTTTCCAGCAACTCACAGACTGGCAATGGCACCTGTCTTATGACACCAAGCCAGTATTACGTTCAACGCTACCCTCCAGGTCTGTTCCCACATTTTCACCAGCCTTTACATGGTGGTGAAACCCCCATGCAAAGGTTGGTGGTGATATGATGTGGTGTGCCCCTGGGTGCCCCTTCACAACTCATGCACCTGGCATGGGCAGTGCAGGAGGTCCCATGCTCCTATGCCCTTTCCACTACCTGATTTCTAGAGCTAAGTGCAGCTTGTCCTGTCACACCCAATGCACCCCAAGCCTGGTACTGACTCAATTTGATCCATCAACAATGTTGTGCTAAGTGCCCCACAGAGCTACCATGGGCAGACAGATTTTCACCTGCCATCCCAAAGTGTGACTAATCATGCCAACTGCAAAGGGAGCACTGCACTGGCAGTCTTACCAACGCCAGACATAACCATGCAGCATCCCCCGTCAATGTGGAATTATACACCATTATGTTCACAGTCACACCCCATGTGCCATATGTGTGTATTTCCCCATTTCTATGTGTTCCACATGGATGTATCAGAGTACTTGTGGGCTCAGCCTGTAACTGTTGTGACCTACAGTTTGCTATCTGTGGTACATATTTTCTGTAGTGGCACGTTTCTGTTCAGCATCAAGATGTGTGGTTCCACGCTACACCAGTTTAGTTGGTCTGGGTGGTGGCATGGTTCCAGTGATAAAGCACCACCCTGCTATTCCCCCAGAGCCTGCTCAGATTATTGCTCCCTGCACCCAGCGGGCACTGTATGATGAAGTGGTGGCTGCATTATGTGGATGTGTTGTCGATGTGAAGGGAGGTGGTGCTATCGGCACATGTCTGGTCCAGGTTGTGTATTTGTTATGGTGCATGGCACTATCAAGGCGTAGGTACATGTGTAGCTTACGTTAGCATGGTGCAACTTGCTTCATGTGAAATGTGTCCCTCTGCGCTCCTTTGACATGCATTTGTGTGAGTCCTATGTGCCTCCCACTTCTAGCACTTGACAATCTGACATTAATTTCCTCCATGCAACTTACCCTGCTTAAGTGGTGTTTCCTGGTAGCCTGTGCTGTTCTGCGATTCCAGTGACCAGTTCCTCTGGGATGACCGAAGCTACCATCTCCTCCATCTCGTCTAAGTCCTCTTGTGGTGCTGGGCTACCACCTCCAGTTTGCAGTGCTGCCTTCCTGTTCCTTGCCATTCTTGCCTTTGTCCTTCACTTCCAATCATGTCAGTGTTTCTTGCACTCTGTATGTATTTCCTGACTTCTGCCACACTGTTAATCTTGCCTGCTATCTGATGCCAAATTGCCTCTCTCCTGCCAATTGGCAATTTTGAGGTGACGAAGAGTTGACGTTGATGCTCAGTCACATTTCTCACCAATATTTCATACTCCTCTACACTGAAACAACACTTTCTCGTTTTCTTCTCCCTCCCCTAAGTGTCATCTGTGTCATCCTGGCTTGTTCCTGGTTGATTGGGGTCCCCCTGGTGTTTCTCCTGGCTTTCTGGGTCCAGGTTGCCTCTCCTTTGCACTGTTTTCTCTGTTAGCGTCTATATTTGATGCTAATGTGGGTAAAAATCTCGCATTTCCGTTTTGCGACATGCTTACGTGTCGTAAAATGGGTTACCGTCATTTTTCTGGTGTTAACATCATTTTGCCTTATGACAAGGCGCAACGGTTAACGTCAAAATTTTTGACTCTAACCAATTTTTAGCTCCACTCAGCATCCTAATATAAAAATGACGCCCGCGTGGCATTAAAAAATGGAGCTAGTCAGCGCAAAACTTTTTGACTCAAAATTACTTTAGTGCCGTTTTGCGTCAAAAAGTATAAATCTGGGCCATGTTTTTACCATTTGGTATAAATAAAATATCATATAATTTCTTTTTGCAAACAGCAAAGCTGGAAAGGGGCCGTGACTATGCAAATTTAATGTAATGTTTTTTCCCTTGGGTAATTTTATCCCCCAATATTTCTAGGCGTGGGTAAAAATGAATACCATTTGTTAGAAATGGGGTCTTTGGTTGGCAGTCAGGTTACCCCCTGCCAAGCAAGGACCCTCACTCTAGTCAGGATAAGTGACACACAATCCAAATTATCCTGTGCTCACCCTCTGGTAGCTTGGCACTGAGCAGTCAAGCTTAACTTAGAAGGCAATTTGTAAAGTATGTGTGCAATAAATCATGCAATAACACAGTATAGCACCACAAAAATACACCACACAGTTTTTAGAAAAATATATAATATCTATCTGATAAGATGCAGGCCAAAAACAATTAAAATGCAATAAGTATATGTTGAGATATCACTGTAAAACTGATATAAAGTGTCTTTAAAAGCTATAAATGTCTCTTTCAAGCACAAAGTACCTGGTTTGCATTCAAAATCTCTGCAAAGAACCACAAAGGAAGAGATGCGTGAAAACAAGGGGGTGTGTGTCGATTTCTCAGGCATATGCACTTTAGCACTGGTTAGCAGTGGTAAAGTGTGCAATCTTAAAACCAGCAAAAACAGTATCTAAGAAATGGAGAGAGGCAGGAAAAAAGTTAAGGGTGACCACCCTAAGGCTGTCAGGTCTAACTCCATTGATATATTTAAACCTGCGATGATTGCACAAAATGTTATGCCCTAAATAAACATTGATGTATTATTCTATAGTGATGTAAATTGCCACTGATAAGGAAATACCTGAAAAAGAGCAAAACAAACTGAGAATCGCTTTCACCTGATTTTACCCTCATGTGCATCATGCAAAGCACGTTTACGTATCTTGCTTCGTTTCATCACTATTAAAAAATATTGTTTCTTCCGTGGGAAATCTTTCGTTTAACCTTTTCTTGTGGGGATGTTTAGTAATTTCAAATTATCGGATTAAGTTCACATTTTGTTTCTTGATAGATACAAGGCAGATCTGCATAATAAACAAAATCATACATAAATGAATAATCCATCAAAACCTAAACACAGATCTGCATCATAAATAAGCAGCACAAGAAGTTTGTTAGAAAAAGGCTGTTAAATGTACTTAAGGTTTATTTTCAGCTAGCATATGACTTTCTATATAAATCTTTAAACAAAGAGGCTACTGAACAAAGGCTGCAATATTGTCTTTCTCCTTCTCATTTTCTATGAAATGAAGTGTTGCTGCAGCCCTTCACTCCGCACCTATAGTTCCAGTGGCACTGGAAATGTGTTTGTACACTGTAGGGGCTGCATGAGGCTTGAGTGAGTGGAAGTTTCCTCAAGTTTTGTGTCTAGTGGACTGGTGGCACTGCCAGAGGACTCACAGGACACCAGCACCCCTTCCCCTGCAGCCCAGGTTCCCCCTTGCGAATGTGACCTCAGACCCAGACATCCCAGTGAAATACCAGCCAAGACCACGCCCACCTACAGGAAGTGACTCTGCCCTGAACTGTCTCCCCCTGTGTGCCACTGAGCTATCTTGTTGACATGCCACTGCCATTTCACCATCTTCCAAAGGCCCCAGGGACCATGCCCCTGTGCTACTAAAAGCTGTGAAATGTATCTGAGTATATTGTTCAACATGTGCCCACTCCCTTCCAATGTCCCATCACTCATGTATGTTTTATCTTCAAATAAATGCACTTGTACACACAAAATATCTGTCCTTATTTAATATAAGCAATCAAATGTTAGTGTTTGTATATTAGCCAGTTTCCATCATAAAGCCGCTTTTATTGCATGAGGGGGTCTAACAGACTGTAGTGTTAAAGTTGCCACATCACTGGTAAGGGTCACCACAACCCTTAGTATATAAGTCACCCTGAAACAATGCAGTAAACCCATTTGCATAACAGAAAATGTTCCTGAGTCACTGGAAGTATAGCCGGATTAGCTGGGTTCTGGAGTTGATGTCTTCCCCCTCTTCTTCTCCATCACTCTCATCCATCCTCTGGGGTGGTTGGACAGCAACCACCTCTTCCAGAAGTGAGATAGCTTATCTCACAGCCATGTTGTGCAGCATGCAGCAGGCCACCACTATCTGACACACCTTGTCAGGGACATAGCACAGGGATCCTCCAGAGAGATGCAGTCAACAAAATCTTGCCTTCAGGAGTGCTATGGTCTGCTCAATCACCCTCCTAGTGCGACCATGTGCCTCATCATAATGGACTTCTGCATCTGTCTTGGAATTTCTCACAGGTGTCAGGAGCCATTGCATGTTTGGGTAGCCAGAATCCCCTGGAAAAGTGGGTGAAAGAGGGTTAAACCACAGCATTTCTACTTGCATACAGCCTGCCTATCAGGTATGTTACTAATACAGTGTCATACATACTCACCTATGAGCCAAGCTCCGTCCCCCTGTAATTGTTCCATCATGTATAGCACACTGCTTTTTCTCAGGACAAAGGAATCATGGACTGATCCTGGGAACCTTGCATTGACATTAGAAATGGACTGATCAGCAGAACACACCAATTGGACATTCATGGAGTGAATGTTTTTATGATTTGTGAACACCTGTTCATTTACTCTTGGGGGTATGAGGGCTATGTGGGTACCATCAATGGCAGCTATCACATGGGGGATATTTGCAAAAGTATAGAATCTTGAATTGATGGTGGTGAGATCAGCCCTTTGGGAAATCTTGACATAACTTTGCAGGTGTTGCACGAAGAAATAAAAAAATTAGACAGGATGTCAGTGAACATTGGCTGAGATACACTGCCTGCCATGCCCACTGTCACTTGGAATGAGCCTGTGGCCCACAAAATGTAGCACAGATAGTACCTGCACAGTTGTAGGTATGGCATGGGGATTCCTATTAGCTGGCATCAGAACAGGCTCCATTTGTGCACAGAGTTCCAGGACTGTGGCACGATTCAGGCGGTAATTGATGATGATGTGACATTCCTCCATGGTGGCCAGATCTACCAGGGGTCTGTAAACAGATGGGGTCCTACCTCACCACATGGGTGTGTACCTATGGGGGAGAAAGAGAAACACATTGAGTTAGGACACACACTTCCATAACAAGGTTCCACTATTCATGTTGTACATGCAACACAATTGTCCTCACACAGACACAAAGAACGTGGTAATCCTGTCAGGGTAATGTATGGTGAGGTGTGTATGTTTTATTGCATCACAGTGTAGGCACACTTCTCACCATGATTCGCCATAGACTAGGACCCTGGCCAAACTATGAAGGCATGGTGGATGCAAAATGGCAGCCCCCTGCCCTATAGGTAGTGTAGTGTAGAAAGTGACCTAATTCCGCTGATGTTAGTCGTCATGGCAGTAGGCAGTGTTCACCGCCGTGCACCTGATCATCGGATAACATTGTTGTCAATGGGGAAGCAGGGCCAATCATGATCACCGTCGGCGGTGATGGTGCACACTGCTGCGGTATATACCGCCATTTTTGCCATACCCTTGCCTCTTCATTCCTGCACCTCTAGTACGGAAGAACTCCACTATGTGTGTTGCTGTGTCCTGACTCTAGTCCTTGAGTTGGCACGTGCTACAGGGGAATGGACCCCGGCATTCATCACGGAGGAGCTATAGAAGCTGGTGGACGGGGTTATACCCCTGTATGCAAAGCTGTAAGGGCGACCAGAGCCCCAGGTGAGCTGGTATTTGTCCTCCTTGAATGTGTGTGAATGTGGCGGATACTTGTAGGCATTTTTGTTGGCAGTGTGAATGCATACCCGTAGTGTGTCTGGCAGTTTTGGCTTGGCTACTGTCTATATGTTATGGCATTTGTGTATGGGGCACCCACACTGACATCTATTTCTTTACTCTGTGTGTCTCATGCAGGTCAGCGCCCATCAGAAGAAAGGATTTTGGCAAGCCATCACCAAGGAAGAACGGACCCAAGGGGGTCTACAATCGGCGGAACATCTGCTGAAGGAAGCGGTTGGAGGACCTGAGGTGCTGGGCCCGGAAGACCGGAGAGGCCCAGCTGGGGACGGTCTCCCAATGAGGGAGTGGAGCCCATCGGACCCTGACCGCCCTAATGGCCCTCATTTGGATGGGCGCTTGAAGGCGGCACAGCAGCAACAAGGGGGTGAGTACCAACACTGTTGTGATGTTACTATGATGAGTGTAGTTAGGTGCTATGGGGTGCATGCATTGTATTGCCAGGCCCATAGACAGGTGTGTCCCTCCAGTCCTGCCCCCCTCAACTTCCACAGGATAGTGTCCTTAGGTAGATATGGCTATGAATGTAGGCCTGTGAGGGGTCCCCTGTTTGGGCTTTTGGTCTTAATGTAGCCTCATGGATTTGAAGATTTGTTGTCTTGGCATCGTCTCTCATTGTTTCCCATTGCAAAGTGTAGCAGAGTAGAGGGCCAGGATGGTAATGTAGTGTACTGTGGGATCATGCCTACCAGAAAGGGGCACATTCATATCATATATTGTGTCTGCTGAGGGTTAGTGCCTGAGATGGGTGGGAGTGTATGCGTCCCAATATGTATATTTTTCCTTGAATTGGCATACTTTTTCTTCTTTTGTTTCCCCCCTCTGTGCTCTTGTGTCCTTGTGTGCTCTAGCATCATCTGGCGAGGGAGCTGAGGCACCGGAGAATGGAGATGCTGCAGCCAACGGGACCCAGGAGGCAGAGTCCACTGACAGCAAGTTGACCAGTGGGTTCGAGGGCCTGGAGAGTACCATGAGGGAGGCAACTACCACTGAAGGTAGTGACTTCGACACCTCCTCTAATGGCAGCTCCCTGGTGTTGGCGGACCCTACTGGGCCCACCCATTCTTTGCCATTTTCTGCCATCCCCATACCATCACCGCCCCCTCAGTAGCTCCCCACCGAGTTGCCCATGCCCGTTCACCCAGGAGGGTGGGTATCTCCTTCGCCCCATGCACCTCTTCTCCTGCCCCAGTCAGCCCTACTGCCCTCACTAAGGAGACTATTGACCTCCTGAGAAACATCTCTGTAGATCAGACAACCATTGTGAATGCCATCCAGCGGCTGGCATCTGAAATGCAGCAATGCGTTCCTGGAAGGCATTCACCGTGCCATGTCTGGCCTACAGAGATCTTTAATAGGCTCTGACCTCCGCTTTGATGGCAGCCAGTGCCCCAGGTCTTTCAGTCCCTCCTCCCACCACCTCTTCCCCTTCCCCCACTCCCTTCACTCATCCCAATCACATATACAGACAGCCATGCACCCAAATCAAAACACAAGAAGCACACAAAGATACACAAGCACCACACATCCCACCATATGCAGGCATGCACCAAAAATACCAAAGCAGACACACCAACATCCACCTCCCCAACAGTGTCCACCACCCCTCCTCCCACAACATAGAAATACTCACACTCATCCACTCCACACACATCCATCAAACATGTGCATACTATAGAGGCACCTGCATCCAAGTCCAGCACACCTACACCTTGTTCCACCACTCACTCAACCTCCACTCCCAAACCTGTCTCCAAGACCCCTCCAGCTGCACTTAGAAAACGTTTTCTCTCCCATTTTGACCTGTTTGAACCCACTGGCCCACCCCGTCTTGTCCCTAAATGTTCCCTTACCCTCCACAAGCCCACTCCTTACTCTTCAAAGTCCTCTCCAGTCCGCCTTACCCATTGCCATTCCCCTTCCCCAGGGAGGAAGAAGACATGTGTTGCCCCTGGTCCCTCTGCCACCCCCCCAGTCCAGGCCCACTCTTCCTCCGTCCAAGGGCAAGCCCAAACCCTCTCCACCCCTTCCAAACCTAAGTCCCCAATCGCCACCCCCTGCCCCTGATCCCTGAGGTACCTGGCTGCCCCGTTGATGCCCCTTCGCAGTGGAGGATTTTTTTAATCATGGGACCCAAGTTTGGGCTATATATGCCCTTCCGGGATTTGAATATAGACTGGCCTATGGCCTTGTTTGGACATTTATTATTTATTCTTAGAATTACATTTTAGTACCCAGCAGACCTGTTGGTGCTATTTCGACCCATAGTGCAGCGGTTCACAGTGGGGGTGTGGTGTGCCAAGGTGTGTGCATTGGTGCAGGTATTTCTTGGTTTATGTCTGGTAAGTACATTTTGTTGGGTATTTATGGCTTGGGGTGGTGGGAGGGGTTGGGTGTGCATTGCAGTGTGGGTGGGGTTATTGGGTGTGTAATTGTGCCCTTTCCTCCCATGTTTACTAGGATGCGGTACTTACCGTCGTCCTCTTCATCAGCGGTCACGGTCCTGGAGAAATATGGCAAGGAGAAGCACTGGCATTATTTCCCTCCATGTTGGCGTTGGCGTGTTCTGTGTGCCTTCAGTGAGTGTTTCCCTTCATATGGGTCATTTCCGCTAAGCTTTTAGTGGTGGTAGTTCCCACCCTCGAACTGATGGCGGTGTGGTGTTTCATTATATGGTGGGGTGAAGATGGCCTCCGCCATCATCGGCGGCGCTACCAAGATGGCAGTGAGTGGATGGGCCACTGGCTGTTTCTCATGTGCTTCATTATATGGCGGTCTGGACTGCCAGCCTGTTGGCGGTAGTTACCGCGACCGCCGGAGGGGCAGTCTTTCCCACCAGGTTCATAATGACCACCTTAGGGTTTTCCACTGCCATTGTGCCTATTCACAAAGATACACTTACACATGAGTAAATCTGCACATGTAAGTATACTCTTGCACTTTTGAACAACATTCCCACTTTGGGTTATTCATCCTTTACTAGTGTAAGTTACACAAAAGAGTAGACTTACATGTCTCCTATCCTAAAAACAGAGTTTGGAGCAAAAAGAATGAGTATACATTTGCTACTAGAACAGTTTTAAGTACAGCACCATTGGTACCACACCATTCTTAAAATAAACTAAGATAGGAAATAATATTAAATAAAATTAAAATATTCATAATACTTAAAAATATGAATACATTTAATTTATTGTAAAACAATTAAAAAATAAAACATGTTTATATTATTGTAACATTTTAATAACCATTTTAATTGAAAAATCAATGTAACTATAATGTTTATTAAAATATACCTACATCAGTATTCATTCATTCTATACAGCAGATTATACTAGATTAATATGTAATACATTATATTTTTCATTCAGTGGATTTCTTAAAAATCTAAACTTAAAAAAATATTATTAATATAATTGAATGAATATATATACCCAAATAATTTACTTTTAAGTTGAAATTAATTTATTAATTCTCTTACATTTTTAGTTTGGGCCAAAAAAAAAAAAAAAAGTTTAATAAACTTTTTTTACTTTTCACTACATTTTACTTTGAGAACCTCTTTGGAGCTCCCATTTTCTATGTGAGTGTATTGCAATATCATTGGTTTGTCATGTCTGGTGCTGGGCTTACTCCAGCTCAGAGTTGGAGTACACCTACTACTGTTTTGAGCCCTATGTGGTTGTAGTAACTTTAGAGATGCAGCTTGTGAATAAGAATGGGCTTTCTCTTTTGTGAGTGGGTTCATGTCCATCCCTAAACCCCTCCTTATCCTCCCTAAAGCACACCTATTCTGTAGTGAGTATACCCTTTTTTCAAAGTTGGAGGTGAAGATTTACACTCATAGGTTTGTGAATGGATTTTTGTAGTACTTTAGTAGTACTAATACTATTCAAGTACTACTACAGTACTACAAAATACAATTTGTGAATGGACCACATTGTGTGTCTGCCTGTTTTGCAGGCTTTATATGAATGTATATTTACTGAAGGGCGTTTGTATGAAGAATATTTCTAATTTAAATACATTGCACACATATTTTTCATACAAAATGACTAATGCTGTATGTGTTTGTGACCAACAGGGTGTGTAGTTATGTTTGTTCATGTTTGTGTGTGTAGCTTTTCTACTACCCTTCTGTGTTCTCCTTTAGAAATGTCCAGTCGCTTTGTCTAATCTTTTGTATTATTTTGTTGATTATATAGTGTAGTAGACCATTTATATACCGCATGTCAAAACTTAAATTGACTTCAATAACAGAAAATAACCTTTTTCATCCCACCGATAATGGGACGAGCCTGGAAAACATGGATTTAAAAGTTTGAGTTGAGTAAGGATATCTCATTGGGGGATTCAGGACAGTGAACTAACTGATGATAGGTATTCCTGCTGCCTCTGTCCTCAATAGTTCAATTTCTATACCTACTCTGTAGTTTTTGCAGTTCTTCTTGTTCCTTTGTCCTTCATTAGAACCAGAGGTTCCTTCTTTTAATTATGTTCATCTATTTAGTGGAGAGAGTTTGAAGTGTCTATCCATTCTTGAATTTTAGCACTGCACAGCGAAAGATGTTGGGGATGTGTGTAATAGTAAAGGTGAGAGATGTATATGCTACAAGAAGGGTCATTTCAAAGAGGAATAATTCAGAAAATAATTCTATATGATTGGGCATGAGTGATGAGTTTCTCAGATTGTTATGGGGGAACTCTATCTTTCATTCTTGTTAAATTGGCTTTCGTATACCTTTGAGTTCCAGACTGGGTTTCCTTCAGAGGTCCTTGGAAGATTAGAGGCTTTGTGGTTATTGCTTGTCAAAATGTGCTTTACCTTTTTTTCGAGGTTCAGAAGCCAGAGTTCTGATAGACTCTGGGAAGATGTTTCACATGCTTATATTGTTTCCCATCTTCCTATTTTGTCACAATCAAGGTTCTACTCAGCCCTGTATAAAATGGATGGTCAAGGGTTTGGGTCTGTTTTAAAGTTAGGTGGGTTCTGGGTGATAGGATGTTGAAGAATGTGGTAGTTAGTAGTGTAGGCAATTGAGAGAGACCAGACTGGGGTGTCTATAAACACCTAAATTTAAAAACGTAGGCCCATATTTATACTTTTTGACGCTAAACTGCGCTAACGCAGTTTAGCGTCAAAAAGTTTTGCGCCGGCTAACGCCATTCTGAAGCGCCATGCGGGCGCCGTATTTATTGAATGGCGTTAGCCGGCGCAAGCAGACCGGCGCTGCCTGGTGTGCGCGAGAAAAACCACGTACACCAGGCAGCGCCGGCGTAGGGGGAAAATGGCGCATGGGCGTCTTAAAATGGGGCAAGTCAGGTTACGTCGAAAAAATCGTCGTAACCCGACTTGCGCCATTTATTTTCGACGCCCATCCCCCATCAACATGACTCCTATCATTGTAAAGATAGGAGTCATGCCCCCTTGCCCAATGGCCATGCCCAGGGGACTTCTGTCCCCTGGGCATGGTCATTGGGCATAGTGGCATGTAGGGGGGCACAAATCAGGCCCCCCTATGCCAAAAAAAATTATTACAAAAAAATAAAAAAATACTTACCTGAATGTCCCTGGGGTGGGTCCCTCCAGCCTTGGGTGTCCTCCTGGGGTGGGCAAGGGTGGCAGGGGGGGTCCCTGGGGGCAGGGGAGGGCACTCTGGGCTCATTTTGAGCCCACTTGTCCCGTTTTTAGCCACGCCCACTCCCGGGCGTCTCTTTTGCCCGGGAGTATAAATACCACGTAAAGGCCTGGGAGTCATTTTTTAGACGGGAACGCCTCCCTTGCATATCATTAACGCAAGGAAGGGGTTCACGCTAAAAAATTACGCACATTCCGGGAACTTTGGCGCTATTCGCCTCTAACGCCATAGTATAAATATGGCGTTAGTTGGCGTTAGTTTAGCGTCGAATTTGCGTCGAAAAAAACGACGCAAATTCGGCGCAAACGGAGTATAAATACGGCCCGTAATATGTCACAGACTATCAAAGTTATTGCATCATTATCACCACACATAGTTACTCTACAATTTACTGTACATAATGTTTCATGCTCGGATCAGAAATACTAAAAAACATAGATATGGTAAGAAAAATGCAATATGCAAAAGAGCAACACACTCTAAAAAAGACTAAGGCCCTCATTACAACCCTGGCGGTCAGTGATAAAGCGGCAGTAATACTGCTAACAGGCCGGCAGTCCAAACAATTGAAGTACAACC
Organism: Pleurodeles waltl; assembly: GCF_031143425.1. Taxonomy (NCBI): domain Eukaryota; kingdom Metazoa; phylum Chordata; class Amphibia; order Caudata; family Salamandridae; genus Pleurodeles; species Pleurodeles waltl. The sequence goes on along the minus strand of NC_090437.1, from coordinate 1,239,968 downwards.
ATGGCAGAAACTGCCAACACAGACAGCCACTTCAACACACCGACCGCCACAGCTTTAGAAACAAGCACCACAGCGGTAACCGCCAAAAGACAGGCGGAACACAATGTACCACCCACAATATTATAAGGCACCAATCTGCCAGCTTTTCTGGGGCGGTACGAACGCCATCAAAAGCACGGCAGAAGCAGTCTTTGGAAGGGAAACCACTTACCTCTCGATACCCAACGAGGAACCAGAACACCATGGAGCCCGAACTACAGGTGTTACCAATGTTGTTGTATCTTCTCATCTACCAGGAGTACGAACAGCGGCGGTGACGACCACGGTGAGTACTGCACCTAGCACATAGGGGAGGGGAGGAGGGAAAAGAGAGTGACACACACACGCAACATGCAACACGCAACACCCCTCATCCCCCACCCACAACAACACTCACACACATATCCAATCACATCACAGATACACCCCGTCACCCCCTGGAAGAACGCAAGGACCAAACAAAATGAGTTTAACTAGTGCAATATTCGAACAATCAGATAGCCCAAGTGAACAGTAAATAATCAGAATATACAAATATATACAGCAAATACACAATTCCGTACACTGTCCCATGAAATGTCCATGGACCAGTGGTCCCAAAAAGCATGGGCGAAGCCCACACATGACACCTGCCTCAAAATGGAGAGAACACTGCAGGGCCATCAGGTCGAAAAAAAAAACAGGCACCTCAGGGGGAAGGGGAGGGTGGGCACTTCAGCCGAATGATGGGACGACACCACTGCTCCTCGAGGGGGCTCCATGCCCACTGCCTGGTCCTGGGGAGTGCAAAGCCACAGTCTCTCTGTGGGTGGGTTGCCCACTGCTTGGTCCTGGGGAGTGCAAAGCCACAGTCTCTCAAGTCTCTCAAGTGGGTCCACTGCCACTGCTTGCTCCTGGGGAGTGCAAAGCCACAGTCTTTCAAGTCTCTCAAGTAGGTCCACTGCCCACTGCTTGGTCCTGGGGAGTGCAAAGCCACAGTCTCTCAAGTCTCTCAAGTGGGTCCACTGCCCACTCCTTGCTCCTGGGGAGTGCAAAGCCACAGTCTCGCAAGTGGGTGGTTTGCCCACTGCTTGGTCCTGGGGAGTGCAAAGCCACAGTCTCTCAAGTGGGTGGGTTGCCCACTGCTTGCTCCTGGGGAGTGCAAAGCCACAATCTCTCAAGTGGGTAGTTTGCCCACTGCTTGCTCCTGGGGAGTGCAAAGCCACATTCTCTCAAGTCGGTGACATGATCCACTGGTTCTGGAGGAGGCTTTGTGCCCAAAGTGCTTCATCCTGCCAAGAACTGGGTTAGTGGATGCTTTTCTTCACTGGTTCTGGAGGGGGCTTTGTGCCCAGTGATGCTGCACCTGGGGGGTGGCAGTTCCCATTCCCTCACCTTGGTGTCTGAGCCACAAGATTTTAAGGGAACAGGTAGCATGATACTCCATGGAGGCAGAGCCACACTCCACCCTGCGGCGACTTAGGCTGCAAACTGCTGGTAGTGCCAGTGCTGGTGGTGGTGCCTCATGTAGTGTGTGCAGGGTCCAGGACATCTCCTGCAGCCTCGAATGGCTGCCCACTGGGGATGCTGCTGATGTCCGCTGTAGTGGCACTGGCTGGGCATGTGGCGGGGCAGGTGGCGGTGGCTGTGGCGGTGTCTGCATCGGAGATGCTGCCGGTGCTGCCCGTGGTGCAGGTGTATGTAGTAGTGGAGGGAGACACCAGGCCATCTCCAGCAGCCCCGGATGGCTGCCCACTGGGGATGATGCTGGTGACTGTAGTAGTGGCAGCTGCTGTGCAGGTGGCGGTGAAGGTGGCGGTCGTTGTGGCGTTGCTCACCGTGGTACAGGTTGCTGGCCTGTCATGAGTAATTGGGGTCACCAGTCCCTCACCAGAAGGCTCCATGCCCTGAGGTGACTTTCCTTTGCTTTTGTGACCCTTCCCAAACCTTGGTAGTCGCTGCTGGGACCTTGGCACTGTCCACTTTGGTTCTGAATGAGACCTTGCTGGGTGTGTGGTGCATCTTTTCTCTTCTGCATGCTGGCCCCTTCTTTACCTTGGCACGTGGTGGAATCGGGTGGTGCATAGCTTCAGCAGGTGACCCACTGGCAGCCCTGATGGGTGCCCCCTTCGATCCTCCTGGACTTGCAGGGACCACACTGGACGGCGATTTGGTGGCTGAGATGCTGGTCTGGGCTCTAGACTTCCTGTCCCTAGGGGAAGGATGGGGGGAGGTGTAGGGAAGAGGTCAATGTTAGCCAGGAAAAGTTTCTTTGACACACTGGGACAGGAAGATGGAGGGGGTGTGGTAATGGAGGACGAGGTCGTGGTTATAGGAGGTGTACGTCTGCTGAGTTTGGGTGAAGGTGCATGGACCAGAGGCTGTTAGGAAGTGGATGGCTGTTGGGTGGGTGTGTGCCTGCGTTTGTGTACTTTGGGATGAGGGCTCACAGACACATTAGGAGAGGACACAGGGGCTGTGTCCGTGTTTGTGGGGGTTGTGATTGCTCATGAGTGGTGTGTTGTGATGGGTGTGCTGGTGATGGAGGCAGTGGCTGAGGATGTAGTGCATGCAGGTGTGAGTGGAGATGAGACTGGGTGGGAGGTGGAGGACGTGGAGGAGGGGGACACAGTGGAGGAAGTGGATGTTGGTGTGTCTGCATGGGTATGGTGCTTGTGCGAGTGCCTGTGTGATGTGTGGTGCTTTTGTTTTTCTGAGCCACTTTTGTGTGTTGATGTGTGTGCATGCTGGTCTGATGGTGTGCTTGGGATAGGCTGAGGTAGAGGGGATTGGGTCTGGGTAGAGGAAGTTGTAGGGGGGAGGCTTGACACAGGGGCAATGGCTGCCATCAGTGCTGAGGCCAGAGCCTGAAATGCTCTCTGTTGGGCCGCCACGCCAGAATGAATGCCCTCCAGGTATGCATTTGTTTGCTGCAAATGCCTCAAGACACCCTGGGTGGCATTCAAAATGGTTGACTGCCCAACAGTGAGGGATCTCAGGAGGTCAATAGCCTCCACACTGAGGGCAGCAGGGCTGACTGGGGCTGGGCCTGAGGTTCCTGGGGGCGAAGGAGATGCCTACCGTCCTGGGTGAGCGGGCACGGGAAACATGCTGATGGGCTGCTGGGAGGGCAGTGCTGGTAGGGGGGGTGGCAGCTGTACCTGTTGTTGCGGTGGGCACAGAGGAGCCCACCACCGCAAGGGAGCTCCCATCAGAGAAGGAGTCGCTGGTGTCCCATCCTGTCCCTGTTGTGGAGCTCCCCTCGCCCTCTGTCCCACTGGTGCCTTCAGACTCCGTAGATTCACCCTCCTGGGCCATGTGGGATGCATCTCCCTCCATCTCCAGTGCCTCTGCTCCTCCTCCAGATGATGCTAATGTACACAAGGACAGGGTGACAAAACAAGATGGGGGAAAGACAGAGGAGACACATGGTCAATGCCAGCAACACTACTACTGTTGATGGATACAACACACAAGGAGCAGCCCTATGCACTAGGCCATGCACTAGCAGTTAGTAGGAAAAACACCTGCCCATGGGGGACTATGCCTAACCCCATTTGCTGCACACCTGGAACCCACAGGAGGCTGACTAGTTGTAGATGGCCACTACCACTATTGGGGTTGGAGTGTCACAGAGCCTGCCTAACAAGGGACCTACCCTGCCAAGTTCACCCTGGCCTAGGTGAACCCACAGCCCACATCCCCCACCCAGATACCTAGTAAAGCGTGCAGAGTCAGCTGAATGAGACTGTACTCACCCCCTTGTGGCTGTTGTGATGCCCTCAAGTGCCCATCCAACTCCGGATATGCCACCGGCAGGATCCGGAACATCAGGGGGGTCATGGTGCGACAGGCAGCACTTCCACGTTGGGAAGCCATCCCCAGCTGGGCCTCCGCCGTCTTTTTGCTCCAGCGGCACAGGTCCTCCCATCTCATGCGGCAGTGGGTGCTCCGTCTATGATAGACCCCCAGGGTCCGCACTTCCTTGGCGATGGCAAAACAAATACCCTTCTTCTGGTGGGCGCTGACCTATAGGAAAGGTGCAGAATGACAGGAAATTACTCCCCCTTCCGGTTCGTCATACTCATTGCCCACCACTTCCCACCCATGCCCTGACACACATATACTCACTATCCTCTCATGCAGGCCTCAGCCCCCAACCTCACATGTATTTTCCATCCACAGCACTCCATACATTCATGTCCCATGCATCATGCTCACAGTTTACTCACCTCTTTGTCTGGAGGACTGTAGAGTAGCGTGTACTGGGGGAGGGCCCCATCCACTAGTCTCTCCAGCTCCTCCGAAGTGAAGGCAGGGGCCCTTTCCGCAGATACTCGAGCCATTGTTGATGTCAGCTATCCGCCATCCCACAGGTATACCCGCTCCAGTGCAGGTCCTGTCGGTGTTCCATTTCCTGGCAAGTGGTTCCTTCCAAACAACAGTGGTCATGGCATCAGGGATGTCTTAGCCAATGTTCTCTAACGTGTTGACCAGAGTGTTATCTGCCATGCTGAAACACATGCGCAGCTACATCGTTTTGCCCCAGGTGGAGGATTTGGCCGCAGTGAAAGCTGACTTCTATGCCCTGGGACATATCCCCAACATAATTGGTGCCATTGATGGTACACATGTGGCATTTGTACCCCCCCCCCCGCAGGAATGAACAGGTGTACAGAAATCGAAAAAGCTACCATTCAATGAATGTGCAGATGGTGTGTTTGGCAGACCAGTACATCTCTCATGTGAATGCCAAGTATCCTGGCTCTGTGCATGACGCTTACATTTTGAGGAATAGCAGCATCCCTTATGCAATGGGGCAACTCCAGAGGCACCGGGTGTGGCTAATAGGTGAGCCCAAGGTCCCCACACAGTATGAATATGTGTCTGGGTATGGGGTAGTCCCTAAGGGTTAGTGAGTGTCTAACAGATATCCATCAATATTTGCAGGTGACTCTGGTTACCCCAGCCTCTCATGGCTACTGACCCTAGAGGGAAATGCCAGGACAAGGGCAGAGGAACACTACAATGAGGCACATGGGCAAATTAGGCGTATTATTGAGCCGACATTTGGCCCTCTGAAGGCCAGATTCCGGTGCCTCTATCTAACAGGTGGCTCCCTATACTACTCGCTGAAGAAGGTGTGCCAAATAATCGTGGCATGCTGCTTTTTGCACAACCTGGCTTTGCGACGCCAGGTGATTTTCTGCATGAGGATGGGCCTGATGATGGTCTTGTGGCAGCTGTGGAGCCTGAGGACAACGAGGAAGAGGAGGCAGAGGAAGAAGATATTGACAACAGAAACAACATCATCATGTAGTACTTCCAGTGAGACACAGGTAAGAGACTGGCACTGCTTATCTCATATCTGACTACTGTAGGACATTGTATAAGTCAACCTCTTAACCTCTGTGTATGGACCCTGACAGTTCAATTTGGCTTTCCTTTTCACAGATTTGGGTACCTCATTCTGCCTTCTGCTATGTTTACTGCTGCCCAACAACTGTCATACATTGTGATGTGAAAATGAACATTAACATTAACATTTGTAGAAGAAGTTGTAATAATACATTTGTGAAAGTACAGACTGACTCCAGATTGTTTTGTGATTCAAGGGTGTTTATTTAAGTGCTAATAAGTAGAGGGGGATGTGCAATGGGCTGGGGTGATGGTGGAGGAATATCCATGGTAGAATCCAGTCTTTTGGCATCACAGGTGCATTGTCCAAGGGGGGCATAGGAAGTGGAGCTATGGCAGTTCAAGGTGATCAGGGTGGCATAGTGGGCCAGAAGGGTGAAAATCAGGAGTGTCTTATTTCCTGGCGGGGTTCTTGGCAATGTTTTCTGTCTTGTGTCTGGATCGCAGGGACCGTTTGCAGGGTGGGTCTTCTTTTTGCAAGGGGTGGGGTGCTGGTGGCCAGTCGGTCCTGTGGCGGGACCTCCTGTCCACTAGTGCCGGTGGACGTGGAAAGCTGTTCATCGTTTGAGTTGGAACCAGGGGCCCGGTGGTATGCCACTGTCTCCCTCATGGTATTGGCCATGTCTGCCAGCACCCCTGCAATGGTGACCAGGGTGATGTTAATGGACTTCAAGTGCTCCCTGATCCCCAGGTACTGTTCCTCCTGCAGCCGCTGGGTCTCCTGAAACTTGGCCAGTACCGTGCCCATGGTCTCCTGGGAATGATGGTATGCTTCCATGATGTTTGAGAGTGCCTCGTGGAGAGTGGGTTCCCTGGGCCTGTCCTCCCCCTGTCGCACAGCAGTCCTCCCAGCTTCCCTGTTATCCTGTGCCTCCGTCCTCTGAACTGTGTGCCCACTGCCACTGACTCCAGGTCCCTGATCGTCCTGTGTTAGTGGGGTTGCCTGGGGTCCCTGTAGTGGTGGACACACTGCTAATTGACGTGTCCTACGGACATTGGCATGGGCCAGCTGGGTGCTGTGGTGGTGTTTCCTGAGGGGGGAGGTTCAGTGGTGGTTTGGGACTGTGGCAAGGGAACCAACTGTCTAGAGGTCCCTGATGGGCCGGGCTCGTCATCATGATCCAGGCGTGCAGAGTTGATGTCGTCACTGTGGGCCTCTTCTGTGGGGGGGACTGGATATGGCTGGCACCTCCTGTCTAGTGACTTTGTGTAGGGGTCCTGTTGGGGTGTAAATGCATTGTTATTGTATCTGTGTGTGCCAGCTTTTGCAATGGGTGTGTTTCCCTCTACTACTGTGCTTGCAATATCGCCTTGGCCCTTGTGTGAGTGGTGATTATGTGCCCTGGGCAAGTCTCTCCCTTGGACATGCTTTGGTGAGGGGTGTCCATACAGGTCTGTGATGGGTGTCCATGCATTGTTGTCACATGCAGGGCTTGGTATTGGGATGTGTGGGTTGTGATAGTGGGGTATATGTGAGGTGTTGGAGTGATGGGTGTGAGGGTGGGCATTGGGGTTTGTGATGGCATACAGGTAGGGTGGGGGGGATATAATAGCAAAGATATGACTTACCAGAGTCCAGTCCTCCTGCAGCTCCTGCGAGGCCCTCAGGATGCATTATTGTCAAGACTTGCTCCTCCCATGTTGTTAGTTGTGGGGGAGGAGGTGGAAGGCCACTGCCAGTCCTCTGTACGGCTACCTGGTGTCTGGATACCACGGAACATACCTCCCCCCATAGGTCGTTCCACCTCTTCCTGATGTCATGCCGTGTTCTTGGATGTATTCCCACTGCGTTGACCCTGTCGACCATTCTCCGCCATAGCTCCATCTTCCTTGCAATGGATGTCTGCTGCACCTGTGATACGAATAGCTGTGGCTCTACCCAGATGATTTCCTCCACCATGACCCTGGGCTCCTCCTCAGAAAACCTGGGTTGTCTTTGAGGTGCCATGATGTAGTGTGAGTGATGTGTGAGGTGATGTGTGATGTGATGTGTGGGGTGATGTTTTGGGGTATGTGGTGTTTTGTTTGTGGATGGTGTATGAGTGATGGTGTTGTGTGCCTCTGGATGCTGGTGTTTTTCTTTGCCTTTCTGTCTCTCTGCTTCTTCCAAAAATGTCATTGTGAGGGGGTGTGGGTAATGTGGGTGTGTTTTTATAGTGGTGTGAGTGTGTGGGTGTGGTGTGTGTATGTTTGTCAGGTGTGTTTATTTTGGATTGTCCAATGTGGTTGTGTTTTGTAAATGTGTGTGTATTGTAAATGTGTGTGTATTTTGATCGCGGCGGTGTGTACTGCCAATGATTTACCGTGGTTGAATGACCGCCGCGTTGATTCATGGGTCGTGATCGTGTGGGCGTATTCCTGTTGGTGTGACGGTGTGGGTTTTGGTACCGCCAGTTTATCACTTACTTTTGGTGTGGTGGACTTGTGTGGGTGTCTGTATTGTAGAGGATTTCTAAGTGTGGGTCATAATATCCGTAGCGGATTTCCGCTGCAGACACGGTATGTTGGCGGCCGTCAGCACGGTGGTCAGCGGACTTTACCGCCAAGGTTCTAATGAGGGTCTAACATTGAAACCTTGAGAGCAGCCTAGAGTTGGTCATGTTAGACAAGAAATCAATATCACTAAAATGATAAGTAAAAGCCAGAAATCTGTACATTATTGATACAAACTGCTTAAATAATAGAAGGTGTATTACTATTTCTTGAAATTACGTTGGAGGGGCAGACCAGCAACTAACTATTTAGACTTAATTTGATTAGGGAATAGGTAATGCTCGATCCCAGGCTGTTCATGTGAGGGAGGAAGTGTGCTATAAACAGTGGACTTCTTAGCATTTTTAAGTTATTGGGGACTTTTATTGTAGAGGAAAAGATTGTCTTACTGTCTTCTCCTTTTTTAAATGCTGAGATTTCCAGAAGAATGGTGCTGGCACCAGAGATTTCCAGGATGCAGATATAATAGTCTGATATTTCTATTTGGAGGGATTTGTGTGTGAAGCAAGTCAATTTGTCAATTCTTCTAGGTCTGGTAAGAAGTCCTATAAGAGTGATTAAAAGAAGAGTTATATGATAATAGTTCTTGTCTCCAGTGGCTAGTCTGACAGCTGCATGAGCAGCCATTTTAGAAAGGGGTAGGTGAAGCTGGAGAATTCCTGTAAGTAGGAACTCGCCACAGCCAACTCTACATAGGAAAAGGGACCATCTGCTTGCAATCATTTTCTGGCATGGATGGTGTAATGCCTTGCTGGAATCTTGTCTGCTATTGTACTCCTTCAGCAAAAGAGCTGAGTAGGTGAAGATGTTATTATCAGAGTTGCCACCCACATTGCAAGCTATGCCGTACCGTATTGAATTGGTGGAGAAATAGAGCTGATTACATTGATGACAATGTGAGGCTGAATATTTGTGTTGGAGCACTAGCTAAGCAAAGGTTTGCTATGTTAAATTGAAGGAGAATTAAAGCTGATGTCATTGTGAAAATGCAGAGCTGAATTTGTGTGTTAGAACATATGCCACCCTATGCTGCACTGATTCAGAGGCGAATCAATGGCTATTGTTCTATAATGAAGCAACAAAGAGCCATGTCCTTGTGTTAGAGCCCGGGTCAGTCGGGACCTGAGTTTCCTGCTGGGCTCTTGATACAACATTGGGCCAATATGTACTGTTTTTAATCCCACCAACAGATTTTAAAATATTTTAAAGCCATGCTCTTAGAAAGGTCCTAAACATGTCAAATGTGATAGGTACTGAAGCCCTGTTGGGCAGTGCCCTTTAGCTACTCTAGTAGAGGAAGCAATGAAAGTTATTGCTAACATTTCAAAAACTACATGTCGGTAAGTGACCAAAGATGGTTTTCATGAACTTTGAAAAAGTGAATATGAGGACATTTTAAAAGGAAACCAAATATTAGTTTCAAAATATTTGCTCGAACAGAAAGGTAAAGACCAAAAAGACTCTTTACATAACTGCTTAGAGTAAAGATTATAATTTCCATTACAGAATGCTTGTTATTTGTGCCTTGTCCTAAACTGCACCATGAACTTCTGACTTCCATTGGGAGTTTTATGAAAGAGTCATACTAAGGATAGGGCACACTTGTTATTATATTTTCACTGCTGTTCTCAGAGCCCTGATGTTCTTACATGTCTATTCTTATTACGTCACAGCATTTCAATTTTTATTTGAAGACAACACTGAAAAGATTGCAATAGATCTTGATGTATTACTAAATGTCTCTAAGAAGGTCCAATTTTGTTATCTTACTTATTGTTATTATGTGGTAAATTTAGGATCAACATTTTAAAGTGCTATTTTTCAGTTATAACTGGTTGAATGGATCATATTTAACTTTTTGTTGTTTTATGCACCATAAAGTCTAACCAAACTTTGAATAAAAGAATAAATGCATGAATGAATGAATTAAAATAGCAAACCAGGTAAGAGAGATCAATTGAAAGTTGACTGGACGGAAATACCACACAGGGTAAGAAAGCTCAACACTGAAAATAGATTATGAAACTCAAGTAACGCATGTGCGTGTGCCTAAAAAAAGGAAAAATAAACAAATGTGTGACTCATTGGGAAATACTATCTCAGTACAGTCTCTTTTCCACCAACTATGGAAAGGGTTACAATGTCACAAGCCGAAAACGGTTAGCTGAAATTGAAGTTACATACAAGATGCTGAATGGGAAAACACACAACTAGGTGATTGAGGGAAAGGAGGACTAAACATGTTTTGAAAACAGACTGTGAGTATTTTCATGATACCAACAATTGAATGAAAACAAAGTTGGAGCATAGAATTGATACTGATGCTGACAATACAGCGGTCTTAAATTTGGAACATTGAGAACAGGTGTTCTCACTGGGTTTCAGTTAATGATGGGTGGACATAAACTAAAAGTTTTTATTTTGGTAACAAGGAAAGAAAAACACATGCGAGCCGTAAATTAAATATTTAAAGATATACAAACTACAGACACCAGGATATGCATAAAGTAATACTTCCTAACAAAGGAGACTGGGGAAGAAGGTACATCAATTGGAGAGATTGAATTAAAAATAAATTGACAAATAGTTTGAAAGTGCAACTTTAAGAAAATATTATAGAACAGAAATAGAAAAGTACATAGAATACAAAGCCCTGGGGTTTCGTTATGCTCAGTCATAGAACGGTGGCACCTGAAATGATACAAGGATGGAATGAGATAAACATGGGTGTCACATGGTAATCATTGAACAATAAGCAAGCAAGGATTTGGAGAGAATAGAAAATGAAAGTGAGGCACAGGAGATGAATTAGGAATAGAAACCCAACAGGAGGAAATTAAAAATTTCAAAAAAGAAATGGATCATTGTTCCAAAAACATGAGGATGAGGTACAAAAAAGAAACAAATACAATTGTTACGTGGAATATGAAGAACGAAGAGAATATACTGATTTCTTCAATTAATTGACAAAGTGAGACAAACGGAGTATATTTTATGTATGCCTTCATATAATATTCACATGGAATTTGGATGTATAACTATTTTTTGGGGAAGAACATGCAATATATTAGAGGCACACTAAAATGCTACTTGAAATTAATAAAGTCTGCCTTATAAACAATGTTTTTTGGACAACACAATTACAACCAAAATTGCAGAGCTACTATAGGAGTGTCCTTCTCACCAAGTTGTGTGAACCTTACAATGTGTTGCTAGGAAAATAAATTCATCTATGGAAGTGTGTTACAATAGCAGTGGTTGTCCATTTGTGGTTCATGACACACTCCAAGGCTAGCTTGGAGTACATTTGAGTCTTTTTTACATTATTTTTGGTGTAGTAACTTTGGAAGTGCGTTTTCTGAATTGCAGTTGTCTTACTCTTTTGTAAGTGTGTGTTTTGTGTTAGCATGTCCCGCTAAATGCGGAATCACGTTGCCTCCTAGTATTGTTTTGAAACACAGAAGGAGATTGGAATATAATTTGGGTTTGAATTTTGGATTAAATGGATGAATGGTTTACAGAATGCTTAGGCAGTGTGGCTTGACTCTAATGTGCGACGGCACATCTGGTGGTTTCAATAGGTTAATTCTCGTGCTTAGGGGACAGAACATGTTTTTTAGCCTGCACACCAAGGGGCACAGTTAAGAGCCCCTAGTACCATTCCAACACCACTTTAGCGTAATTTTGTTTATGCTAATGTGGCACTAGAAGGCCAAAAACACTTCTCGAAATTTACAAAGTGGCATCATGCATATATGGCACCACTTTGTAACACTTTGCACTACATTATGCCTGCGCCAGGCAGAATGTATGCAAAGAGGGGTGTTCCCTCATGGGAGGGGCAAAAAATCTCCCTGCACCATTTTTTTCAGCACTTCTAACGCCTAAACAATGGGCCTCTGGGTGCTTTGCAGGATTAGCGTCAGAATGTTGACACTAATCCTGCAAAGCGCTGGGCTAGTGTAAAAAATTCAGGCTAGTCCCCTAACTTCCGCCATGGATCGCCATATTTTAAATACGACACACACATGGTGGCTTTAGGGGGCACAAGAAAAGTGAGTGCAGTGCCACATTTCTTCAATATTCCCCCATGTTTTTTGCCTTTAAGCACTGCTTTGAAGTAATGTTGATCATACTATTTGTGTTAGCATGTCCCTCACAAACCCCTCCTTAAGCATCCATAATCCCCTTCCATTTAGTAATAAGTATTCTACATTTTCCCAGCTCTCCCTTGATCACAGGGAGATCTCTGCACTAAACAGATAGGACAGGCAGAGATCTTTATTCACACCCTTCAAGATGCCTTCTAAAACTGGAAAGCATCTGGGTGCTCTCAAATACTGCCTCCCCCCCACAGGGCCACCGACATGGCAACCAGTATCATTTGCAACTCAATTACCATCCCAACTCGGGGTTCGGTAACTCATTAATAGCTATGGGACAGATGTAGAAAGCATTTTGCATGTTGCAAACTGCGAAAATCGTATTTTGCGGCATGCAAAATGCCTTTTGCGATGCACATTCACAATTTGCGAGTCGGTATGTGAATGTGACTCGCAAATAGGAAGGGATGTTCCCTTCCTATTTGCGACTCGCATCACTATGCTAAATTGCTTTGTGACCGCGAATGCGGTCGCAAAGCAATTCGCAGTTACCACCAGTGTCACACTGGTGGTAACCCATTCACCTTTGCTAATGTTGCCAAAAAGGGTTTTTCAGAGCAGGCAGTGGTCCAATGGACCACTGCCTACTCTGAAAAACCGAAACCTTTAAGGAAAACGGGCTGCAAAATAAAAAAAGAAAAATGCTTTATTGAAAAAGCAGTCACAGACATGGAGGTCTGCTGACTTCAGCAGGCCACCATCCCTGTGAGTGCAGGGACTCGCTATGGGGTCGCAAAATGCAACCCACCTTCTTAATATTAATGAGGTGGGTATTGCGACCCCATAGCGACTCGCAGTCGGTGTCTGAGACACCGTACTGCATCCGATTTTGCGAATCCGTCGATTCGCAAAATTGTACTTTGCCACATCTGGCCCTATGTCACTTGAAGTAGTATAATATATATATATATTAAAAAAAACAAAAGTGTCACACGCCTTACCTTTTCACCACTGCTGCATACTTTGGCTCTGGATCACCTCATAACTGCTGCGTCCCTGGCCATGCGGTTAATTCGAAGGCTCACACTACTCCACCAGTTCAATTTACTATTTTCACTCTGTCTTTTCACTGAGAATGGTTTATGGTACTTTTAAATGTTTTCTTTAGTCTCCCCAAATGATTGATGAGAGGCATGTAATGCAACTTTAATGATGTTTTTTGTTATGTAAACGCTGACCGTAGTGTTGAAAGCAGCCATACCTTTATATACTTCTGCAAATGACTCAAGATGAAATGAGTGATTGAGAGTGCAAAATGTTTATGCCACACAAAGATAAACAATAGCATTTCCAAAACGACACACGGCGTTGTAGGATTTAAATAATAATGGTACTGATATATTATTTTTCCAAAATGTCGCTCTGGGTGCGTGGGCCACAATTTGAAGCCTACATATTGCAAAAACAAACTCCCTGAGCTGTAGAACTGTAAACATTTAATTAAGTCCTCTGTGAGATGTTTTTTGAAGGGCATGCTCCATTACTCACACACACAGTGCTGTAGTAAGATTCAGTTATGGAATTTGAAATACATTGCTTGGCTTGGGGGTGGGAAGAGGTGATGAATGTTGTTTGCTTTGCTTGCCGCTACTGACGCACTAATGGAATGGGTAATGATCCTGTCATATATAACCTTCTTTATGTTAGGTTATGACTACTTGACTGATTATTTTGGAAATTAATGTCTTCTGTGTGCCACAGGACACATTTATACTTCAGTTATACTCAGTCCTGAGATCATCATCTGAGAAAGCAAAACTCTGCGATAAAATGGCACTCCCTCTTGATGTATGGGTGCCCTGTACTGCATGTGTTGTGCAGGAGTAGCTTTAAGAAGGGCTTTTATTCAGAGTTTTAGGTTATAGCACTGACATTTTTGCAATCTCGTGTGGGATGCTGCAGGTTTGGGAACTTTTTAAATTGACTAGCGTTTAAAAATATATAGGTTTATGTAGTTTGTCAGTCAATTGAAGGGAAAACAAAAATCATTTGAAATGACACAGATACAAAACCATCGGAAGGCTTGACGCCACATTTTCCTGGTCAGAATTTGCTTTATCGTATTGAAACTTAAGTTTGTCCTTTGTTAAGTTATATTATAAGTAACGTTCAATGAAAAAAACAAAGGTTAAAAAATAGTTCTGGTTAGGGAAACTTTATTTATCCTTTCTATACAAACCAAATGTCCACTTACACAAGCATTATACATTCTAAAGTTATAGTTCTATCTTAAATTTACAATTTGCAAACTACCTTTAAATTACTATAACTTTATTTATTATTTTATAAAAACCAAGCTTAAACTACACAAACATTAAAAATTCTAAAATTATAGTTATACCTTAAATTTAAAATTTAAGCACCACCTTCAAATTACTAGAGCTCGTGCATTTCTGTAAACAATGTTGTTAACTCATTCGCCACATTGCATTACCTATAACTCACACCTTTATGATGCACCTCTCATAATCTTTCATATTACATTACTTATATGATATGAAATTATAGCATTTTTAACAACACATAACATTTTAGATGGCATAATTTGTGAGAACATTGTGCATAGTAGATTGGCAAGTTATAGCTTATGTATTATGACTTATGAGTTGACAACGCTGTGTACAAAGGTGAGTGACTTATAGTAATTTGAAGTTGGTGCATTATTAGACTTAACATGCTGCTGTAGTGTTTCCCCAAACATTTTTTCTTTTTCTAGTCAGATTTGCTGATTCTCCCTTAGTGGCCCTAGGCACTTTCCCACTGTAAGTACTATGTGAAAGTGCACATGCACCTTACTACATATTTTGGAAAGTGGCGCTGGCCAGTGTGTGCAGGCGTGCCCACTGGTGTTTTAAACATATATCCCGCCTGTCTTAGCAGGCCTGTGGGTGTGCACTTGCACCTTTGGGGTTTTTAAACATGTGTCCAGCCTGCCAATGCAGGCTTGTATGTGCGCAAGGGCATGTATGCCCTGAGAGTGAAAAATACCCATGTGTGTTTTCACTCCACATAACAGCTGCTCTGTCCATTTGTTAACATTGGGGAAGTGTTACAATTACTCATAGCTGCAACTGTGAATTGCTGTGGAGTGCCCTCATAATGTTTAATATCAATGGATTTGTCCTGACAAACCCCTTTCTATGATAAAGGGGTTTTGTCAATAGTCATTGAGAAATTCTACATCTAGAAATTAGGCATTTATCTGCCTTAAAATGCTTTGTGTGCCTTTTAATTTGACGAGTCCACACTGGTGCTAGGGGAGCACATCTGTGCATCTACACTTTCTGCTCGTGACATCTGGAGAGCAGTGTCCTCTTAAGTGCCCACGTCGTCTTCTAGTTCCCTTTGTGGCATCAGCAGTTTGAGCTTGGACCAAGTATTGTGCCTGGAGGCCTGGTTGCCTGGTGTGGAGCCTGCATAGTACTGAAGACATTTAAGGAGTGGGACGTGGGACCCATCATCGAGGAGTCTTGTTGGTGGTGAGCGGATTCATCAGTTGCGGGACCCCACATGGCCTGTTTCATCAATCATGCCGCATTTCTCTCGTGGTAATTGCATGTGGTTTTCAATTCACAGGTTGTGACCCTCGGAGGTGGGGGCGCACCTGTAGCACTGTTGCATTATACCTTATGTGGCATTGCTGAACTTGCGCCTCTGTGTGTGTGACTGGATTTTTCTGGTGCAACTCAAGTCATCGCACACCAGACATTGGGCCATATGTATCAAAGTATTTCACATTCACAAATGGTGAGAATCAAAAAATTTCACCATTTGCAAATGTAAAATAGCCTTTCAGAATGTATGAAAGGCATTCACAATACATTTTTAAGGAATCGCAAAAACAGTGATTCCCTAAAATTGTGACTCAACTTTGCGATTTGCATTAGGTAATCACAAAAACAATGTATGATCCATTCGCAAATTGCAAATGTATGCAAAATGGGGATTTTGCATGTGCAATTTACCACCGACTCAAATCAGGTGGTAAATAGTTGCAACCAAGGATAAAGAGGCTCGGAGTGCATCAGCCCTTTTCAACAATGGCTGCACTCTACATCATGGTGAGGAGGATGAGGATCCTGGCAAGATAGAGATGAGGGTCGAGGAGACAGGAACACATTTTTAGAGTGTGCATTACTTTGCTTGACCAAACAAAAGATGAAATTTCAGAGATGTATAGGTTGAATTCTGCCATGATATTAGTATTAGACCTAATAGCAGATTTGCAACCACAACTGCAGCAAACCACACACACACACACACAGAACCAATTCCATACCCAATCATGGGCAGGTGTTATGCTCCCTGCACCTCTTAGGCTCAGGAAGGTATCAGGGTGTAATATCAGCAGCTGGAGGTGTATCCCTTCTCCCATGCATTCCTGAATGCAACGTTATCTAAAATCAATGAGAACATCAGATTCCCTAACACCCCACAAGGCTTGCAAATCACAAAATTAAAATTCTATCTGGCAGCCCAATTACCACATGGGACACATGTTTCAACCAGTTCACCATCTGACAATGAGTATATCTACAGAAATAGGAAAAATAGCCATTCCACGAATACACAGATCATCTGCAATGCCTCACACATCATCAGATTTAGTGGCCAGATTCCCTGGTAACACACATAACTCCAATATCTTCGGGCACAGTGCAATATTCACATGGCTATTTGGTGAAGAGTTGGAGAAGGATACCTACTTGGTAATCTAACACAGAACAATGTAGCATGGTGTACAGGTGAGGTTAGAGATGAGAATGACTCAATATTCACTTTTGCCTTTGTAAGAGACAGTGCATATTCAGTGCTGTCCTCACACCATACCTCAAGCCAGCTGCACCAAATGAACGGCATTACAATGCAGCACATAGAAGGACACCAAGTGTGATTGAGAGGACCTTTGGCCTGCTGAAGAGACACTTATGATGCCTGCACAAAAGTTCAGGGACACTACAATACAGTCCTGAGACCTGCTGCAAAATTGTGGCTACATGTGCTATGTTGCATAACATTGAGAGGCATATCCCGGAACCCTCAGATAGAGTCTGATGAGGATGATGACCCATTACCACCTCCTCATGCATCAACTAGATCAAGAGCAATAGAAGGCAGACAAAGACGAGCAGAGTTTACGTACAATTATTTTTAATGGATGTAATGAAGAGCCCATGTATTGTTCTTTATTGCTACAGGTATCCCATTTATTGCCTTAACTTCAAGTCAAATATGTGGGCATACAACATAGGTAGTCAAAAGCAATATTTGTTCTTAAATCAAATGCTTTACAATTAACATCATGTCAGTACTGCAATGTCACAAAACAACAAGCCCCCAACATGTCCCCATTACGTTTTGCTTACACGCACTCCACTAGAATGGTCAGTGAGCTCAGCGGCATCTCTTGTTGAGGGTTCTGAGACAGCACTGTGTCTAGAACTGTGATGCCTCTACTCCATTACAGGGGTAGTCACATTACCGAAGCTAGAGAGCTCATCACTATCCCCACCACCCAGGTCACTTTCCCAGCAATTTGGGCTGTCTGCATGTTCTCTAATACATTGGCAACCTGCACCAATCCCCGTACAATGTATCCAATGCAATGTGCCATTTCCAATTGCATGCCTACAGCACGCCGTGACCGCAAAGCAGTTTCATTTCTGAGGCGATTGACAGATCTGTTTGTGATGTTGCCTACAATGGGTGACATGGTCCTGCTGTATTACTGTTCAGAGTTCCTCAAAAGCATTCATCATCACCCTTAGATTGTCTGTTGTTGCTTTCTATCCTTCCAGTACTGTTGCATTCAGTTGGCATGTGTGATGATTGAGAGACACCAACTGCCAAGGCATTGATTTCATGTGCTTACATTGTAGTCGCTGCACCTTCAACATTGATACCTCCAGACCACCAAACAGAAATGGGTGCTCACCTTCATCAGATGGGCACTCACCTTCCTCATAAGGTTGTGTATGCACGTCTTCTGCCAAGTCATCGGACTCCAGATTCAACTCAGGCAGTGGTTCCACTGTTGCTCTGTATCTGGGTTGTATAGGTGTAAAGGACACGATGTTGTTGACTTCAGAACACAGCTGGCTTTCCTAACTACCCCCAGTTTCTGTTTCTGGTGCATGTGGTGCAAAAACATCACCAACATCAATGAGCAGTATTTCAGTTACATATTACTTGTGCATGTCTCTGTTCACAGTTAAATTTTATAGTAAACAGTTTCCCTGATGCAGTGTTTCTAATTGTCCTTTGTATTGTCTTTCTGTGTGGTGATGCACAATGCTGCAATGTTCGTTCGAGGTTCACAGCTGGAGTATGGACTACCACTCCCATAAGGCATTGTTGGGCTGAACGGAATGTGTGGCATGGACTAATTTGATCAGTGAGTGCTATCATAGCTTTTCTCTGAGTGACAATTTTACATGCACAAATGTTGATTCAAATTATTGTTGCCCTTGCCTTTGATGGTGCCTTGTGTGGCTGAATTGTCTATGTCGGTGAGCCCAACATTGGCTTCCGGCTGCAGTGTTGCCTCCATCATGTCATACAAGCGGGTGGATGGTTCTCCACCAGTGCTCTTTGCCTCCTTAAGCCTGGTTGCTACCCTCTCCTTTGCATGTGTACATAAATCGTTCCAGCGCCTCCGTATCTCCTCAATGGTGCACTGCACCCCGCCCATCTCACTGATCTTCATTGGGATGTCACTCCACAATTTTCACTTCTCACTCTCCGGGACATGGAGTGAGTTTTTTATCGAACAGCATCTGCTCACTGAACTTGAGCTTCATCTTTCTGCCTCCAGTATCCTTAATATTCCCTTTAGTGGCCATGGTATGCAGGTTCCTGGCTGATGCTCTTGACTGACTCCCTGGTGCTGTGCTCAATGTGTCTGCCTCCTTCTGTGGCTCAGGCTTCTGGAAACAGGATGCGCTGATCCACTTCCTGGTTGTGAGGTCATCACGCTGCTGCAAAATGCAAAAATCACAATTTGCAATTACCAAAGTGCCATCCGCTATTTTACAGAATCGCTATTTGGTAATCACTATTTGCGAGTGTAAATTTTAGGCAATCACAAAATATTTTGAGATTATGTTGTTACATTGCATTTTGTGAATTCTAAATATCGATTTGGTAAAAATTGCTAATTTGAAATCTCAAATGCAGTTCTTTATATATATGGCCCATTGCGCCTCATTCCAGGGAGGAACAGAATCATTAAATCTTTGTGTATTATCGTATTTGTCTGGTGTGACTCAAGTTGTGCGCCAGGCATTGTGCCTAAATCCATTGAGGTACGGAATTGGTAAATCTTTGTGTGTCATCAGATTTGTCTGGTGCATCTCAAATCATCTAGCACCAGACATTGTGCCTCATTCCAAGGAGGTAAGAAATTGGTAAACCTTTGTGTGGCATCATATTTGTCCGGTGTGACTCAAGTCATCATGTATCAGACGTTTGCCTCATTCCAGGAAGGTATGGAATCGATATTTCAGGGCCAGAATGCACGGTGTGGAGACCTGTGAGAGAACATCCTGAGTGGTGGCCAGACCTCCATTTCTCAACTGTTGCTTGATCAGCCTGTTATCTACTCTCTCCATACCCACCTTTCACCCTGAGCATGAATAAGTGTGAGTCCGGCCATGATCAGCCTAATATCGAGGGAAAGGTGTTTTTCATCTCCAGCCAATGTGGACTGGGTGGTAGAAATAGAGTTGAAGGGTGGAGGGAGGTTTGGGCCCACACAGTCTGCGAGTACAGTGACAACTAACCTGCCGGATATCAGTGCACCATATTAGGGTGCTAGGAGCTAGTGTGTGCAAGTGCGAGATATTCAAGTCTCTCTGATATCCATGGCACAGTGTAGCGGTATGGAGTGACTGTGTGGAAGTGACTGCCTATCACCGCACTGTGGTGTTGCCATACCATACCCATTGGCCCAAATTTAAGAAAAGTGGTGCTGCATCCAATGCAGCACCACTTTTCTTGCACGCATTAGCACACCACTACTGCCACTTTGTAAACAATAGTATGTCCACTTTTAACACCTGCTCTGTGCAGGTGTTAAAAATAGCCGCTAAAAATGGTGCAGTGGAATATCTTAGGGGCAGATTTAAGAAAAGTGGTGCTGCACCCATTTCAGTGTCACTTTTCTTGCTCCCCTTAGCACCCCCTACCGCCACCATGTGTGTGCCATATTTAAAATACGGTGCACCATGGCGTAGGGTTGGGGGCAATGACGTCAACATTTTTGATGCTATAGATGTACTGTTCAGGATTAGCACCAAAATGTTGGCGCTAACCATGAACAGTACATAGGGGCCTATTGTAGCGAATGGTATACCCCCTTGTGATGCCTGCTCTGAGCAGACATTAAAAGTAGAAACAAAAAATTATACAGTGGAATCTCTGCGCATGCGCATGCATAATGTGGCGCAAAGGGTTGCAAAGTGGGAAATGCATGCATTGTGCCACTTTGTAAATATGGATCAGCATTTTTGTTATATTATAGCCACATTAGCCTAAAAAAATTATGCTACTGTGGCGATATATTGCACAAGGGACTCTTAAATCTGCCCCTTAGAGTCCATTTTGCAATTTTTGCAGTCCCCCTAATGGGGTAATGCCCCCCCTTCTATAGATTATGCCTGGCACATGCAGAATGTGGTGCAAAGGGTTACAAAGTGGCCCCTCGTTGGGCCATTTTAGCGTCATAAAAAATGCCACTAATGTGGGGTAAGGAGACACTAGGCCTCTTAAATCTGGGGCATTGTTTCCTTGCCATAAGACTATCATGTTTGACATTGTTTTTTTCCCGTGTGACCTAGGCCTCAGAGCTATTTAAAAGTGCTGGAATTATCTGTGTGTACACATTGCTGCTAACGTTGAGAACTGGGGTACACTCTAAATTGTGTCATATTGAATTAGAACAATTGATTGGGTGGGTCTCTGCTGACAATGGTCTGCCCCGCATCAGGATGCTTGGAGGGAATGTAGGATTTTTCGCAAGTGTACTTATTGCTAATATTGTTTTTAACACAGTTGGGCCCAGTACTGCTAGTCATATTTCTGAATGTGACTTATGCCTAGATCTACATGATGTTCATGTTGTGTTAATTAAGGTGGATGTTGAATACACATTTTCTTTACATATACCACATGTGAAGTCTATTTTGTGAGGCTCAGTGTCTTTGTCCTGCAAGTGTGCAGTGTCAATGCTTATTGCCCCTGTGATAAGCCTGACTGCACACTGTCAAGCTACCCAAGGGTGAGTGCAAGTTATACAGCCAGCGTAATCAACCATCCCTGAAGGGAGTGGTAGATTCTGACTGACTAGGGCCTCGTCTCAGCCAACCAGAACGTGCCGCCTCCAATATTCATAAATTTAACTTTGGTGTAAACAGTATTTCATCCTTCCAAAATGTGAAATATAGTTTAGACCACACTTAGGCCCTCATTACAACCGTGGCGGCGGCAACCGACACCCGCCAAGGTTGAACCGCCGGGCGGCCACCAATGCGGCCGCACTCCGCGGGGTCTATTATGAGATCCCCGCTGGGCCGGCGGGCGGAAACCTGGTTTTCGCCCACCGGCCCAGCGGGGATCTCGGCCGCAACACGGGAGCCGGCTCCAAATGGAGCCGGCGGTGTTGCGTCTGTGCGATGGGTGCAGTTGCACCTGTCACGCTTTTCACTGTCTGCCTAGCAGACAGTGAAAAGCTCCATGGGGCCGTGGCAGGGGGCCCCTGCACTGCCCATGCCAGTGGGATGGGCAGTGCAGGGGCCCCCAGGGGCCCCACGACTCCCCTTTCCACCAGCCTTTTCATGGCGATTCTTACTGCCATGAAAAGGCTGGCGGGAGGGGGATTCATAATCCCCTGGGCAGCGCTGCTGGGGGATTTAAACCACTAGGACCAATGTGGCGGGAAACCGCCGGTCCCGGTGGTGTGACCGCGGTGCTTCCGCCACGGTCGTAATTCTCCTGGAAGCACCGCCAGCCTGTTGGTGGTGCTTCCTCCAAAACAGCCCTGGCAGTCAAAGACCGCCAGGGGTTGTAATGACCCCCTCAGTGTGCATTCTGGGTTTTAGTGGTTTTAGGGGAAACACAGTGTAGTGCAGTGTTTTTTGTAATTTTTTACATACTTAGGGGCATTATTTAAAATCCCCTAACACCATCTACCGACACATTAGCGTAATTTTGTTTACGCTAATGTTTCGTTAGATGGGCAAAATCCCTGTTTCATATTTAAAAAGTGGTGCAATGCATGCATTTCGCCACTTTGTAACCCTTTGTGCTACATTATGCCTGTCTTAGGCATAATGGGGGTCATTCTAACCCTGGCGGTCGGTGACCACCAGGGCTAAAATGACGGAAGCACCGCCAACAGGCTGGCGGTGCTTCCGTGGCCATTCTGACCGCGGCGGTAAAGCCGCGGTCAGAAAAGGGCAACCGGCGGTTTCCCGCCGGTTTACCCCTGGCCCAGGGAATCCTCCATGGGGATTCCGACCCCCTTACCGCCATCCTGTTCCTGGCATTTTTTACCGCCAGGAACAGGATGGCGGTAACGGGTGTCGTGGGGACCCTGGGGGCCCACTAAGATTTTGAGTGTCTGCAAAGCAGACACTGAAAATTGCGACGAGTGCCACTGCACCCGTCGCACCCCTTCCAACCCGCCGGCTCCATTCGGAGCCGGCATCCTCGAAGAAGGGGGTTTCCCGCTGGGCCGGCGGGCGGCCTTCTGGCGGTCGCCCGCCGGCCCAGCGGGAAAGCCAGAATGGCCGACGCGGTCTTTTGACCGCGGTGCGGTCATTCGGCAGTTCCCGCTTGGCGGGCGGCAATGTAGGAATGACCCCCAATGTTTGAAAAGGGGACATTCCCAGGGCGACTGAAACAAATGGTGCAGATTTCCTTGCATCATTTTGTTTCAGCACTTTTAACGCCGGCTCAGAGCAAGCATTAAAAGAGGGCACACCATTGTTTACAAAGGGCCCCTATGTACTCTGCAGGAGTAGCACCAACATTTGGCACTACTCCTGCAGAGTACAACAATAGCGTCATAAAAAATGACCCTATTGCCCCCTACCCTGTGCCACAGTGCAAAATAAAAAAAAATAAAAATTATAAAAACACTGTACTACACTAGGGGCCACATGTAGGTAGCTTTTTTGATACCTACAGCACGAATTTCGCTGTTTGCGACATGCAAAAAGCACATCGCGATGCACAAACCTCTGGGCATACTCTGGCAACATAGGGTGACTTTAGCAACACAAAAGAATATTGGCCAGAGTGGTGAAACATTTTTAATACTCACGTCCAGTCACAGATCTGGGTTGAATCCACTATTCTTTTGCTCACCACGCTGCCCCAGTTTGGACCCAGCCATATACAAATCAGTTTTGACTGTTGGCCGTGAGAACAGTCTAACCCAAACTGCCAAGCCAGGTCCTCTCTGGACCAGAAACAAGCATCCTGGGGCTGGTGTGGGGGTATCACCCCGCTCAGCCAGGCTAGATTGGAGCCAGTGGCACAGTCAGCAAGAAACCCACATCAGGGAGGACCTGGCCTGGTAATTAGGGCTGGACTTTTCCCATGGGAAAAAGGGTCAAGACTGAATTGCATGCAGCTGGGTCCAAACTGAGGTGGCATGGTAAGAAAAATAACAATGGATTAAGCCCAGATCTGTGATGGGGGATGAGTGCTTGAATTTGAAACGTTTTAGCAATCTGTCTATCATCCTTCTGTGTTGCTAAAGTCACCCTAACTAGAAAGGGTATGAAAAAAAGACATGGGTCCTGTGCACACTTTGCCAAAGGATTCCAGCTAAACTCAATTAAGTACTTTACAATAGCACACACAAGTACTGCACTAAAAAAGACACTCAGGGGAATATTTACTAAGATTTTGCACTATTTGCATCATAAAAGTGATGCAAATCGACCCTTTCTTTTCCATTATACTTTCCAACACTAAACTTGTATTGCCCTGGAAATGCACTTGAAAGTAGCTCAAGGCAGCACATAGCGCAACTTTGTTTTACATAGAACCGTCGGACGTTACATGGGTGGTGCATGGTCATTCTCATGATCCACTCTTGGGGGCATATGTATGAGCCCTTGCACCACCTTGCACCACTTTAGCGTTGTTTTTGTACTCCAATGTGGCTTTAGGTTGGCAAAAACTCAGCACCATATATACAAAGTAGCACGATGCACACACTGTGCCACTTTGTAAACCCTTGCGTCACATTATGCCTGCGCGAGGAATAATGTATGCAGGGGGCGTGCTGGTTTTAGGAGGCACAGAAAAATGGCACAGTGGAATCTATGAGATTCCACTGCACCATTTTTAGCATCATTTTTAACGCCTGCCTGTGGGAGGTGTTAAAATGAGGCTCCCATGGTGTTCAATGGGCCTCCTTTCTCTTTGCAGGACTAGCATCAAAATTCTTGGCGCAAATCTTGCAAAGCGCCATACTAGCGCCATGGTGCACTATTTCATAAATACGGCGCACACATGATGGCGTTAGGGGGTGCAATGGAGCAAAAGAAAAGTGGCACATCATGACACGATGCCACACATTTCATAAATATGCCCCATAGTTTTTAATGCAAAACCCTATCTACCAATAAAAGTAGAATAAGTTTTGCATCAAAAATAAGTGCACTTTTGAGACAGACACAATCAAGAAGAAATGCTTTTATTTCTCCAATCTTCTGACTTTGCATGTGCGCTGCACTGTACAGCACACATACAAATTAGGAAATATTTTAAGGTAATTGTAATCATAGTATTTTGTAATGGAAATTTACCCTTGCAGTAAAAAAAACTTTTATGAGACTAACACAGACAACTTTGCACTATCATGTAAAGGTGTGTCTGGGATGCTCAGCATCATTATTGCACACTGGCACTAGGGAGCGAAAAGGAGAGTACCTTTCTTGTTCAGTTATGGCACTGTTCTGCTGCTTTTCTTCTCGCACAGTACCACACATTTTTGGCTGTTACACTGCATTGCATGAACATTTAGTAAGTAGATCCCTATATATCCAAAAGAGTTTATTTCAACAGTCTCATCCTGTTGCTTAGTACATGAGTTAGAACCAAGTGTAGACTAACACTTTAAAGACAACTTCTTTGGACTACACAATGAGAGCATGGAGTAGCTAACCTGCCTTTAGCATGTCTTGGGATTCAGCGCACTCCATATATGTTTACCGCAGAGTTGCTATGGTTAAAAGACTTCGGCTTCAGGACTCAGCTCCTCTCCTCACTGAATCTGCTAAGCATAGGAATGGATGCTGTGTCAGGACAGCGGTCTGACAGGACCTCTTGTGATAACCTGGGGTGAAGACTTCAGTGGTAAATTCACTGGATTTTTAAAGTTCTGACATAACTTTTACCCTGCATCGAGGAACTCTACACTCAGCCCAAGGCAACTGATATGAACCAGCATGATGAAAATATGTCAACTCAGATTACATGTTTAATTTGAACAAACACTGTCAAACCTTGAAATATTGTTTCAGGGAATTTGCAGTAGACTTGTGTCACTTTAGGTGTTAGCAAATTCTTTGTTTGGATGAAGTGACGTTTTCACAGTTCTTTTGAAAGATAATGATGAGCAGCATATGGGCCAAAGGCAGAGAATATAAACAAAAAAACTGAGAATGGCCTTGGGATTTTTACTACACGATAATAGTTTGGATATGTCAGTTTCTACCTTTGGACAGGCAGTAGAATATTTAAGTAGCTAGGTAACAGACATATACAGGATTTACAAAGATTTTGTGTGAGGTATGCATTACTCTTTAATGCAGATCTGAATCAAAGCCTGCTGGTGCAATTTACAATCAAACACACATGGTGATTTATGCTGGATTCCAACCCAAAGTAACACATCACAGTGCAATGTGCTGTCTTGTGTTACTTTCTATCTAGAGGGTGTTGCATAGGTAGTGCATGGGTGTTCCCATGCTAACACCATAGATATTGGCAGGAATCCCTATCTACAAAGAATTGTAGGCAGAAATATGCACCATAATCCTGCACTTCCCAGAAGAAGGCGTGTTGAGCAAAAAAAAAAAATTCTACTCGTTTTTTTCCTCTTTGCATGTGCATTCTCCAGCACACATACAAAGAGTAAAATGTCTTAAAGGATGATGGTTCTTGTACAGGAAGGGACCCCTTCTTACACAACATCTATGTTGGCCACAAATGGGACGCACTTGCACTATGGCACTTGGACTATGCTTGCATTGTTACATGGCAACCAAAAGTGTGCCAGCACAGGGAAAGAGCAGAACTGCACCACTTCTTAGTCAATATGGCACAGTTCTTCTCTCTTCTGTGCATGCAACACAGCATAGCAACTTTACTTGCTGCGCTGCATGAACTGTCTGAATCTGGCCCTTGGTGTTTAGGAAATCAGTATTAATACTCAAGAGTTTGATGAGCATTAATTCTGAGTTGTGAGTTGAAGTTTTAGGATGTAGGCTTAGTGGAGTAGTTTTGGTGAGCTATGAGAGGGTGAATAGAGTAAGGAACATTATTGGATATGGCCTTTCTGCAAAGTCACCCCAAACCTTTTGCCTTCCTCCTTCTCCTTTTCTGACCTCATTTGTGCTGGCTTAGGGACTCTGCGCACTTTACCACTGCTAATCAGTGCTAAAGTGCATATGCTCTTTCCTTAAAACATTGTGACTTTGGCTCATACCCAATTGGCTCATTTAATTCACTTGTAAGTCCCTAGTCAAGTGCACTACATGTGCCCAGGGCCTGTAAATTAAATGCTACTAGTGGGCTGCAGCACTGGTTGTGCCACCCACATAATTAGCCCCCTAACCATGTTTCAGGCCTGCCACTGCAGTGCCTGTGTGCGCAGTTTCACTGCCACTTCGACTTGGCATTTACAAGTATTTGGCAAGTCTTAAATTCACCTTTTTCTACATATGTCACCCCCAAGGTAGGCCCTAGGTATCCCATAGAGCAGGGTGCTACATAGGTAAAAGGCAGGACTTGCACATGTGTGTTCTATATGTCCTGGTAGTGTAAAACTCCTAAATTTGTTTTACACTGCTGTGAAGCCTGCTCCTTTCATAGGATAGCTTTAGGGCTACCTTCATATACTGTTTGGGTGGTAGATCCTGATCTGAAAGGAGTAGCCACATCATATTTAGTATGGCCAGAATAGTGATACAAAATCCTGCTTAATGGTGAAGTTGGATTTTATATTACTATTTTAGAAATGCTACTTTTAGAAAGTGAGCATTTCTCTACACTTAAATCCTTCTGTGCCTTCCAATCCACGTCTGGTTAGGTTTAGTTGACAGCTCCCTTGTGCATTCACTCAGACAACCCCATACACAGGATGCTCAGTCACACTTGCATACATTTGCATATTGAATGGGTCTTCTTGGGCTGGGAGGGTGGAGGGCCTGACACTTACATGTCAAAGGACAGTAGCCTGCCCTCACACAAAGGACTGCGACACCCCCTACTGGGACCCTGACAGACAGGATGGAACTGAAAGAGGACCTTGGGCACTTCTAAGCCACTCCTTGAAGGCAGTTCAAAGGCACATTTGGGTATTTAAGCAGGGTCTCTGACCCTACCAACTTAGACACTTCTACTTCACGTACACTTCTGGACAAAATACCACTGGAGAAGAAACCCTAAACCAGAATCTGCAACCTGCCAAGAGGATCTGCCTGGCTGCCCAAAGGACTCACCTGACTGCTTTTCTGCAAAGGACTGCTGCCCTGCTGCCTTGCTGCGTTGTCCTCTGGCTCTGCTGAGAAGTGCTCTCCAAGGGCTTGGATAGAGCTTGCCTTCTGTTCCCTAAAGTCTCAGGACCAAAAAGACTTCATCTCTGCAAAAGAACTCCCTGTGCAGCGAAAATTGATGCACAGCCTGCAAGAAATGACACACAGCCTGCCTCGTGGTGAGAAAATCACTGCACGCTGAACCAGAATGATGCAGCCTGACTTCCTGATGAGGAAATCAACACAGCCCCAGCGTTGCATCCGGAAATTCAACAAATGGCCCACTGGATGGACGCAAAGCTGAACCAGAATGACGCAGCCCGACTTCCTGAAAGGAATCAACACAGCACCTGCTGTGCGGCAGGCATTTCCACATGACACCCACCGGATTGACACAACCCCTGTGACTTTGTCCTGCACGCCCAGGATTTCGACACATCGTCCCCGGTGTATCTGAAAACCCAGCAACCCGAAGAGGATCCCAGTCTACGCGCCAAAGCCTGCCCTGCGTGAATACTCACCGACGCATCATCTGTGTGCACCAGAAAAATTTACGCATACCTCCCTATTTTCCATGCAACTCCTCCTCTGCGGTACCTTGCTGAGAATTTGAAAGCAAACCAGGTACTTTGTGCTTGTTGCTTTTCAAAGACTAAAGACACTTTATATAATTTTTACATTGATATCTCATGTATACTTACTGAATCTTGATTGTTTTGACCTGCATCTTACCGGATAAATATTATATATTTTTCTAAACACTGTGTGGTGTATTTTTGTGGTGTTCTACCGTGTTATAGCATGATTTGTTGCATAAATACTTTACACATTGCCTTCTAAGTTAAGCCTGACTGCTCAGTGCCAAGCTGTCAGAGGGTGGGCACAGGATAATTTGGATTGTGTGTGATTTACCCTGATTTAGAGTGGGGATCCTTGCTTGGACAGGGGGTAACCTGACTAAGAAAGATCCCATTTCTAACAAAGATGTAGATAAAAACAGTATTTAATTGGAGGTGGAGTAGCTAGAATGGTCCAAGAGCCAGAGGAGAATGATTAATAAAATGGTCGGGTTATTAATATTTTATGCAGATTAGGGTGGAGCAAACACAGTTTACTCACACTGAGTATGGGGAAAAAACAGGTCCGTGGTGCCATCACTCATTTGTGTCATTACAACACTGAATCTATTTAAACACCATCCACAATGTGAAGAGGACAGCACCATTCACTCAATGTTTAACATAGCATTATCTAGAGCGGAGTCCAGAGGCAAGAATGCCACTATCCACTGAAATCAGTACAGCAGAGCATCAATTAAAGCACAGTCGAGAAAGATCCGTGGAACCACTCAATTAGTTTAGGGGGGAGGGTGGACTACCAAAAATGTATTAAATCACAGTTGGAAGCACATATCACTGATTTAGGGAAGGTTGCAAAAACAAATTCAAACACCATCCTATACTTACATGAAATGGCACAACTCACTCAAATAGAGAGTATAATCAAAGATACAATACATAACAGGCTATTGAACAGTCCAGGTGGTGCAGGGGCACCACACTCACAAATTAAGGAGTACAAAGCAGCCTGACTTTGAAAATCTTCCAGATCTTAAAGGAGGCACCAACTGTACAAATTCTAATGTCATCTAAATCTTTTAAGCCAGGATAGTTGGGTCATGAGTTTTCTGGTACCAACTTGTGCTTAAGAGTTATTTCGCTAACTTTGGCCATTTTCTAATCAAATGTGCTACTTCTTTTAAGGAGTGGCTTCCCGTATGAAAAATATACGACAAGGTATCTCCAATGACCACAAATATTCTGATATGGTAATTATTCTGCAGTGCCACACCAGAAGAACTGCTTATACCAATTCTTGATTACCTAGCAAAGCAATGACGAATGTATGTGTGTTATTTCTTGTGGTCTACACAATATCCACCAAGCAATGAGCCAGGCATAATGTATGCAACGGGGGCGTTCCCCTGTTAGGGAGCCAAAAAATGGTGCAAGGAAATGTAAGAGATTTCCTTGCGCCATTCTGTGGCACCTTTTATTGCCTTCTCAGAGCAGGCATTAAAAAGAGGCTTCCATTGCTTACAATGGGCCTCTGGGTGCTTTTCAGGACTAGAGTAAACAACATCTTTGATGCTAATCCTGCAAAGAGTTGGACTAGTGTAACAAATGTTGATACTAGTCCCTTAACTACCACCATGGTGCACCATATTTTAAATACAGCACACACATAGTGGTATGGGGGGACTAAGGGGTGCAAGAAAAGTGGCACTGAACTGTGTGCAGCGCCACTTTTCTTAAATATGCCCCTTAGTCAGCTACACATCGTACTCTGGTCTCTGTAGTTTCCATATCAAATGTGTTTTCTGAGATCTGAGCAGCCACCTTGTTTCTCTAAACTACCTTGCTGCTTGCATGCTCCAACCACACCCTTGGAAGACTACGTACCTCTGCCCAATATTGCTGTTTGCTAGTTTGACTTGATGAGAGACCCGAGGAACAGGAGGAAAAGACAAGACCTTCTGATAGGCAATGGCTTGATGGTTCCGGGGGAAAGATCCGAGCCCACGTTCTAATGTCATTTGACCTTTAAATGCAGAAAAATATAAGAATATAGAATCGAGTTATACTAGACGTTAAATTCTGTGTAAATACATCCTATGGATTGATTTGTTAGCCCTGTGGATGTGGCTGCAGTAATAGTACCTGGAGGCCCTACTCAGGTTGAGTCCAAGGGTACAGACCTTAAACATTAGAGTTTATTTCTCCAGAGTGATAAGGAGGAGGGTTACGCATCTGCTGTTGATCAACATCATGTTCTGACTGGCAAGTAAGAGATTGGAAACACATTCAAATCAGACAAATGCCTGGTTGTATAACAACGGAGCATAGTGGTACCTAGTGTGCTGGATACCCCATCAAACATTTGGAGCCAAGAAGC
This sequence comes from Pleurodeles waltl, assembly GCF_031143425.1. Classification (NCBI taxonomy): domain Eukaryota; kingdom Metazoa; phylum Chordata; class Amphibia; order Caudata; family Salamandridae; genus Pleurodeles; species Pleurodeles waltl. The sequence continues at coordinate 1,209,148 of NC_090437.1, read as the reverse complement.
ACGCAAAAAAAAAATATATTTTGCTCAGTGGCCATTGCCCTGGTGGCTATGCCTAGCACAATAAAGTACAGCAGGTGCGAGCATGATTCCTATAAGGTTTGCTTGAGCTATACGGGGTGACTGATAACGCAGAGCTTGATCTCTGAACATTATCAATTGCTCTGAAACTCAGACCCTGTACACGATAACCGACTGTTGCAGACAATAGTAGTAAAACTAGGGGTCAAAGTCAATTGAGTATAGAAGCTTAAAATAACAAACTTTTTTCTCAAAGCTGTGGGCCAGCTTTAGTGATCTCCTTCTACACTTAATAAGTTGAAATGAAAAGCAACAAGTGATACCACGTATTTCTGGATACAGCTGACAACATGAGCAGTACACAAAGGTTCCCTGAAAAACTACTAGAAGCAAGATCAAGTAAAAACAGCACTCCTTCAAACAAGAAAATAATTTGCACAGCTAAAAAATATGACTGGTTTGCCTATAAATTGTTGGAATACAAGCTCCTGTATATCACACCGGCTATTACCAGAATAAAGGTTGTGCAAGGGTAGGTTGACCTAGTCTAGAGCAAATGCCTAGCACATAAATTAACTAATATATCAGATCCTCAATTAGCTTAGAGCCATAAAGAGAAGATTTATGTGTATTTAAAACGTAATAATTAAAAACTAAATAAATAACAATTAAGATTTAAAATAAATTGATTGGTTAAAATAATTCATTCAAATAGAAATCTTGATTAATGAATGTCAACTAATGAAGCTGTTCCTTTTCTACTTAGTCTGGGAACTTGCACAGTAATGAGATATATTAGGCCGGTGCTAATAAATTCTACTTGAGATCCTGAAATCAAAGCACTCTATATCGCTGTTCTGGAGATAGGCTCCCGAGAATGAACTTAACAATATTTTTGCCTCAGTGGACGCGCTTGAAGGCCATCACTTGGAGAGACTACCAGTGCCAGTCTGCACCGGTTCCTGAAGGAGGCAGAGCCTGACATCCAGGAACAGGAGCGTATATAAGCGCCTTCTTACTCTCGTTGGGCAAGAAGTGTGTGGGCCATTCCTGGGCAAAGCCTGGGACGAGGACAGACCCGTCTTTCTTAGCCCCTCAGAAGCTGTGCGTCCCCCTATGACTGTTCAGCAGAAGGTACTGTATTGCCTCAATTTTCCTGAATGAGAATGTTATTCAGCCAGCTGCATTACTAATGCTATAATTGATTGCTACTTGAGTTCTGAACTCAAAGACATTGGCCCAGATTTAAGACGTCATTTTTTTACACTTATGTGGCGTTTGGTGGCCAAAAACAATTAACAAAATGGCACACTGCTTGCATTTCGCCACCTTGTAACCCCTTCAGCCATATTATGCCTGCCTCAGGCATAATGTATGCAAGGGGGTATTCCCCCGTTGGGGGAATCTAAGAGATTTCTTTGTGTCATTTTTATCTGCATTTTTAACACCTGCTCAGAGCAGGCTTTAAAAGGAGGCTCCCATTGTTTTCAATGGGCCTCTGGAAGTTTACAGAATTAGCATCAACATTTCTGATGCTAATCCTGCAAAGCGTTGAACTGGCATCAAAAATTATGAGACTAGGGGCCAGATGTAGGAAGAAATGGGATTGCGACTCACAAATTGCGAGTCACAATCCTATATGCAGGGTGGTGTCCCTGACACCATCTGCGAATCTCAAGGGGGTTGCAAAGACCCACCTCATTAATATTAATAAGGTGGGTCGCAATTTGCAACCCCCTTGCGATTCCCTGCACTCACAGGGATGGTGGTCTGCTGGAGACAGCAGACCCCCATGTCTGTGACTGCTTTGTTAATAAAGCAGTTTTTTTTTTTTTGGGTATTGCAGCCCGTTTTCCTTAAAGGACCAGTGCCTACTCTGAAAAAATATTTTCAGAGAAATTCACAAAGGGGAAGGGGTCCCATAGGGACCCCTTCCCTTTTGCGAATGGGTTAGCACCCACTTCACATGGGTGCTAACTGCGAATTGCTTTGCGACTCGACTCGCAAAATGGGAATGTGCATCGCGATGCGCGTTTTTCATGGCGCAAACTGTGAATTTTGCAGTTTGCGCCATGCAAAACGTTTCCTACATCTGGCCCTAGCTCCCTAACTACCGCTATGGTGCACCATATCTCAATAACAGTGCACACATGGTGGTGTTACGTGGGGCACTAAGGGGAGCAAGAAAAGTAGCCCTGCACTAGGTGCAGTGCCACTTTCATGACATTTGAGGCATTGGAGAGGTAATTGATAAGGAACATGAGATCTGAGGCATACCCCATCTCAGTCAAAATTTGGACACAAGTAGCACTCTAACTGAAGCCCCTCACATTACAACATGGCCTTATAACAAATAATGGCAGAACAAAATCAAATAGTAGGGGGCTTTCACCTTTAATAATCCAAACTGCAAGATCCACATAGACTACATTGTAATTGAATTTACAACCTGGGATAAAGTCAGGAAAATGAAAGGTATGGAGAGAATCGAGAGTGATCACAATCCTCTACGCCTCCACATGTTACCCATCTGTGAGAACCTCTCCACTCCTTCCCATCCTCCCAGGTCCACAAAGGACGTGCAGTTAGATAATAACAAGCGCTCCCTTCAATGAAACAAGATAATTGGAAATCCTGGTAAATTAACTTCCATTAATTTAGACCTATTGAGTGACAATTCTAATTTATGCAACATACCGGCTAATCACAATTTAAAGCAAGCTGCATGCACCCATTATGATAAGATAGGGTTCCATTTCATAGATAATAGAACCCGGACTGTGGTTTAACATAGAGTGCAGACAGGCCAGTGACAGCATTGGCAATTGACAAATGTTTTGGTAAAGAGATCGGCCCTGAGGAAGGTGTATAAACATTCACAACAAAAGGCAAAGAGGGAATTGGATGGGAGGAGATGGTGCAACTTACCTCATACATATAATGACAAAGATTTGAGGACATTTTGGTCCACTATGGCAATAGGGGACAGATTGGTTGCTCCAAAGGCAGGAAGTTACATACAGACACAAACCTGGTTTAGCCACTTTGAGGCATTATATTCTGATTAATCTAAGGCCCCAACCTTAAAGACCAACCATAGTGGGACAGCTCTGAAAATGTTGAAGTGCAGCTGACATTTGACTTGAGTGACATAAAAACTGCTATTGATGCCATTGCACATGGAATAGTGCCTGGACCCGATGGCATACCGGATGATCTTTAACTTCACGACAAAGATAACCAATCCAAATATACTTTGGTACTGACTAATGCAATTGCAAGGGGAGCTCCAAATCCCAGCTCCTTAGAAGGAGCTGATGTAGTACCCATCGATAAAAAGGGGAATAAGGAACTGCCTATAAAGTACAGGCCTTTAAGTCTAATTGACTCTCACCAAAAAGTGTTTTGCCATGCAGTGCTGGGGAAAATCTAGGAGTGGATAGAAAAAAACAAGATCCTCCCCACTTTACAAGCCTGTTCATTAAGAAAACTAGCTCAATAGATCAGGCTTTCTGGTTTTTGGTCCAGTACTGGAAAATGGTATTCACTGGTAAAGGGCACTTATATGTGGCCTTTGTTGATTTGAAGTCAACCATTGATCTGGTAGCTCACCAAAAGCTGTGGCTTGTTTTATGAGTTATGGGGATTCATCTAACACTCTATCATTATCTGACTCAATTAGGACTTTGCCAGAGTAAGATGGGGTGAACAGGGACAACTCAGAAACTTTAGCCCAATGAAAAAGGGTGTCCGCCTTGCCCTCCCTTGCTTAGTCTGTACATTAATGATGTAATACAGGATGTTTCACTGTGTGCCAATGACACTTCTCTTCTGTAGCAATACATAACCTACTCTTTGCAGACAACACTTTATTGGTATCCAAAATATTGAGTGGGTTACAATGCTTATTGAACCACTTTAAAGAGTTTTTTCCCAAGAGAGGTCTGCTGTTAACTCAACAAAAGCTAAGTTTATGACAATAAACCAGCACAAGGCATTCAAGAGGAAGATGACAATAAGAGTGGTGGTGCTGGAAAAAGTTGGAATCTTTGAGTACTTAGGGATTAAGTTATCATCCATAATATCATGGAAACTACACGTTGATAGAAGCACCTTAAAACTCAAACAAGTTGTGGGTGCTATACTTAAAGAACACAGCACATTCTATTAGAAACCAATCACTCAAGCCCTACAGCTCTTTGACTCAAAGCCAGTAGGTTCCTATCTTTATGGCACTGAGCTCTGGGGCCTTTATAATTTATCTGACATGGCTAGATCTGAAAACAAATTTGATTGGTCCCTTGTTTCCCACCTGTCTAGCACTCCCTCTGTATGCTTCAAAACTTGACATGGGGAGGAAATCAATCATACTGTATATAAAGCTAGAGTTAGAACAGTCATATTTTGGAGGCATTTGAGAGCCACATCAGAAATATCGATCCTTCAAGAGAGGAAAGAAAGTAAGAGAGATTTCAAAAAATAGACTGGCTTAATAATGTCAAGAAACAATTGAGCCCTATGGGCCTGCAAGACCTCTGAAAAGTTAGTTCTAATGAGTGTCTTCCATAAAAGACAGAATTAAAGAGCCATACTGGTCTGGGATAGGGCTCCTTGACAACAGCATTTCCTGAATTCAAGGTCACTAGTGCCTTTGAACAATATATAGATTCCATCACAAATCTGCAAAGTAGGAAACTATGGCCCTCATTCTGACCCTGGCGGTTCCCTACCGCCAGGGCCAACGGGGGCGGGAGCACCGCCGACAGGCCGGCGGTGCTCCCTTGGTCATTCTGACCGCGGCGCTTTGGCCGCGGTCAGAACGGGAAAACCGGCGGTCCACTGACCCTTAGAATCCTCCAAGCTGCGCCGCCGAGGGGATTCTGACCCCCCCTACCGCCATCCTGTTCATGGCGGGAAAGCCGCCATGAACAGGATGGCGGTAGGGGGGGTCGCGGGCCCCTGGGGGCCCCTGCCGTGCCCATGCCCATGGCATGGGCACGGCAGGGGCCCCCTAACAGGGCCCAACTAGGCTTTTCAGTGTCTGCGATGCAGACACTGAAAAGCGCGACGGGTGCTGCTGCACCCGTCGCACGCCTTCCACTCCGCCGGCTCGATTCCGAGCCGGCTTCCTTGTGGAAGGCGCTTTCCCGCTGGGCCGGCGGGCGATCTGAATCAGATCGCCCGCCGGCCCAGCGGGAAAGTCAGAATACCCCTCGCGGTCAATTGACCGCGGGGCGGTATTCAGGCGGATTCCGACGGGCGGGCGGCAACCGCCGCCCGCCTAGGTCGGAATGACCACCTAAATATCCAGTTTTGATTGGGGTTGTTAGAAATTGGGTTGTGGGTGGCAGGAGTATGCACCCTGTCCAAACGGAACCACAGCCTTTGCCAGGGTAAGTCAGATACACCCAAAAAATTAACATGTGCTCATCCTCTGATAGCTTGGCACAGAGCAGGCAGGCTTAATGTAAAGTGCTTCGCTTCAAAGAGTAACACAGTGAAAATACCACACAAAAATATACCACAAGGTTAGAAAAATAGATCTTAATTTAATGAGCAAAACCACAAAAATCCAATAAGTAAAGGTAGAGATAGAAATGTTTATAGATTAAAATGTAATATAGTGCTTAAAAGCATAAGAAGCCAACCGGGTAGACCATGTGATTGTGCTAGACCGGGTGAAATCTGAAAAGTCAGGCTGACCGCGATGATGCACAAGTCGAATGCATGGACCGACACTGACCTGCTGAAACATGACTTTTGTGCCATTGATGGGGCCCGATGAGTGGAGCAGATGTAAGTAATGTGTCGGTTCCGAGCCACACAAACTGAGATGAGTCCTTGGTGGTTTCTTAGCATTATAGATGATGTGTCATCATCAAGCCACATAGCCAGCGATACAATGTCTTTGTCCTCAGCAGCAGTGGCAATGCATTGGCATTGAGGGGAGATAAGTCAGTTCCGACAGGCGCATGGACAACGATACATGGATTTTTTAGTTACTGCACTTTATACCCACTTCCAAGGCCCCAGCACTGGATTGCCACCACTTGGCAGGGCAAGGCTTTAAGCACGCACAGGCCAGGTGCCATTGAAGGATGAACTAAAGTCTTTGATGCCCCTAAGACTTCAGAAAAAGAGGCAAGCCAGTAAGCCCTTGGGGTCACTTTGGTTCTGGGGATATATGTCTAGTCCTTCCCACTCCCAGGCAAGAAGAGCAACAGGCAGCAGGGCAGGCCCAGTCCAACCAAGCAGAGTCCAGCCAAGAGGCAGTCCCCTTTAACAACACAGCAGTCTTTCTTCCTGGCAGAATGTACTCAGGTCAGGAGGTGTACTGGTTTAGTGGGGCTAGAAATCCAGTTCTTTTGTTCAGTGATGCCTTTGAAGTGGAGGAGACTTCAAAGAAAGGCTTTTGAAATGCACAAAGCCCCTGCCCTTCCTGCCCTGGCTTCAGATTCAGTACAGCAGGTTATGCATCCCTTTGTGTGGGATCAGGACACAGTCCATTCAGGTGTGTCAGCTCCTCTCTCCCATCCTGCACAGTATGGGTCATCAGGATGTTGATGGCCCACCAGTCACACCTAAACTCCCCTTTGTGTGTGGCTGTCTAGAGGGAATGCACAAGAGCCCAGCTGTCACCCACCCAGATGTGTATTCAGCAGGAGGCAAAAGGCTCTAGATGATTGAAGGTAAGAAAATGTCAACTTTCTAAAAGTGACATTTTCAGATTTACAATTTAAAATTCAACTGCATGATCAGTTGTGATTTGAAATTGTGATTCCAGAGACACCAAACTTGGGGGTCCCATCTCTTCCCAATTAGAAATTACACTTCTAAAATGTAATAAGACAATACCAATGCTAACTTGGTAGTGAAAAACAAATTTAATAGTGTTTCACTACCTGGACATGTAAACTTAAAAGTACATGTCCAACTTTTTAAATACACCATATCCTGTTCTTGGGGTTGTCCAGGGAAACCCTTATGGGTGATGTGTATTAAAAAGGTCGGTTTGGGCCTGGCAAGAGGGTGAACTGTCGCCAGGTCGAAATGGCAGTTTAATACTGCACAGATAGGCTCTGCAATGGCAGGCAACAATTTCACTGGGGCATGAATATTAGAAGAATAACGGTCTGACTACCATTGCTGACATGTATAAAGTTAAAAGGGCTATATTTAATTTACAGGCCCTGGGCACAGGTAGTGCACTTTACTAGGGGCTCATAAGTAAATTAAATATGCCAATTGTGGATAAGCCAATGTTACCATGTTTTAAGCAGAGAGCGCATGCACTTTAGCACTGGTTAGTAATGGTAAAGTGGCCAGAGTTGTAAAGCCAGCAAAAATGAAGCCTGCAAAACAGTAAGTAAGAAGGCAAAAAAGTTAGGGGTAACCACACCAAAGATCTCAGGGATTCTTGGCACCTCAATGTGTTTACAGCCAATCGGTCATATTCAAACAGTCCATCCACTTTATTCCCGGCTTGCAATGTGCATAATGAAACTCAAGCCCGTGTTCGGTTCACCTGTGCATCCTATAAGCAACCTGGGGTTACCAGGATTAAACCTAAGTGCTCCCAATTGGGCACATCAAATCATGTGGAAGAATACTGAGAACAGACCTCAGACAGACCACCCCATACTTATGCAGTAGAAAAAAGCTTTATCATCTCAGTTCAAGGCTTGGGCCCTCATTTTAACCCTGGTGGTCTTTTGACCGCCAGGGTTAATGCGCCCGTATTACAGCCAACAGGCTGGCGTACATACTGCCACATTATGAGTGTGGCGGGTTAGCTGCAGCTAGCAGAACATCACCAGACCGTATTTCAGCTAAAAATACGGCTGGTGGTGTTCTACTGGCGGTACGTTGCAGGTGGTTAGCAGCACCAGGACACCACCATCCGCCAGTATGAACACTGCCGGCTTTCCGCCTATATTGTGGCAGAAGTCAGGCAGTGCTGATAATCTGGTGGATGGATAGTCACCGCCGCGGAGGTATGGTGGAGGCCGTCACCGTGGCGGTAGGCGGTCATTACCAACAATGATAAAATGAGGGCCTTAATGTCTTACTCGAAGGGAAAGTAATTAACACTCAATTCTCCTTTTAGTATACCCTTACATAATGATGCATGAACCGTATACAAAGCAGACCCTAATTGAGGTTTTTGTTTATAATTAGGTTCTGTGGGCCATCTTTCCCAGGGGATTCTCATGGGGTATAGATCAGGGGATTGTTAAAACTCACACATGAACAATAGGCAGAATTGGCTGAGATTTGAACACTTTAGAAGCAATTCCACTGGTGCTTGAATATTCGAAGATTAAAGGTCTGATTACCATTGAATCCTGGCAGTAATTAATTTGTGATTTTAACTATGGAACATAGGGAAAATTTACACTAAAAATAGAAGGTATTGTACGCCCTAGTGTGTATTGCTTTTCACTTCAGTCTCCATATATACTGAACACTTGGTTATTAGTTCACTCAAGTATTAGAAATTAATTGAGGCAAAATAATTAGGAGATTCAGGAAGAACTGTGAACATTTGTATCTACAACATCCATTGTAGGACATCCTAATACCTCTCCATAGAGACTGACATCAACAATGACCCCTCTCCTAAGATCCTGCATACTGAAGGAGGCCATTTCGAGAGGAGCAGCAGAGCATCTTTGGCATGACTAGCCCCGTGATTGACAGCTGAAGGCCACCTCTGCACCCAGAGCCGCCAGACGTGGTGACAAAGTTCCAACTGTTGATTCAAGGTCCTGGCCCCCCCAAGGGCCTCTACTGCCCAAGGGTAGAGTGTGAGTCCCCCACGTAGTGTGCTTTTGTCAATTGCTGCAATTTGACAGTGCCTGCGGATCCCGTTAGCGCCAAGGACAGCCAGAGCACCTCTGCACCCAGACTCCCTGGGCAAGGTAACCAAACACTGTCTGTTGAGGTGTGGTCTAGGGACCAGCAAGGCCTTAACTCCAAGTGGGCTCCCTGGAGCTCACCCTACAAGTGACCGATAGCACACTGTGAATTTCCCCATTGACTTTAACGGGAGTGGTCTGACCATTAAAAGCACTCTATTTTCCAAAGCTTTAGAAATTCCCAACTCCGATTTTATGTAAGATAAAAAGTTTGCTTTAGTGTCTAAATTAAGATAAAAATCTGCTTTATTTTTCTAAATTGGTGATGGATTTCTTATAAGTCATATCATTTACTTATCGCCCAGGTGGGTGTTGTGAAATGCTTTACACAGTAGCTGACTGCTATTTGCCACACTACCAGGACTTAGCTAAGGTTTACTGGTTTGAACCCAGGTCCACTTCTGGGTAATGTGCTAGTATTACATGGTAAGATTCCCTAGTCATACCACATAGTACTGCCACTTTGCTACAAGAACTTTTATAACAAATGTAAATATTGCTTGTTCAACCATTGTTGCAATTCCACAAATGAAGCAAAAACATGCAAAAACAGTCAACCAAATCTTTCAGAGATGTTAAACTTAGATTTCAACAAAACTATAGACAGGCAGCTGAAAATATCCATACAACCGACTGGTGCAAAAAGTTGGCGTCTGCAGGGAAAATATCAACATCTGAAGATATGAGGTTTAATACAATAGCTATACTTTGTTTATTTGAAGCCTACTAATAATTTGATGCATGCGTTACAAATAGACTTTCAACATGTTGTGCTTAAGAAGAAAAACACTTTGTGGCAATTAGGGATGAAGAGATCAACACACCACCCAGGTGTGTTAACATGAAAAAGGTAAACATGATGGTGAGAGTTTCCCTAATTGGCTGATATTCTTCCTGGCCCTAATGTTTACTTTGAAAACATTAAGAAAAAACTAAATATGTTATTTAAACGCAAATAATAGATGTTAGCTGAGAGTGCATGCTGCTGACAATATGGGTTTGTAAATGAAACATTTAAAAAGGTAGTGAATCTGTGTTTACCTTGATCTTTCCCTATGTTAATGCCTTGCTCTTCCTGGTTTCCTACACAAATGAAGTTCAATGGGCCTGAAATCTGCAAACTGCAAGAAAAGAAAAAACAGCTCTCAGGCCTGAAATCAGGCTCAGACTTAAATATTGTATTTGTTACAACTACAAATAAAACCAGAAAATGTTTCCACTGAATTGGATTACACTGTCCCTAGTGTTGATTTGAAACATTTTCTTTCCTGCATATGAAACTGAAACCAGAAAGGTTTTCCATGAACTGTATAACCCTTTCCCCAAGAGCTGATTTATGGACTCAACAGAGAACTCCCTGTCTTCTCCAAACCAGCAGTTTTCTGCAGAGACCTGTGTAAACAGAAAACAAATAAAATGAAATGTTGTACAACCTTGAATTCACTGGAAACAAATATGCAGTTGTATTTCCTCTCCTCCCTCTGTCTTCATCCAGCACATCAATGAGTAGGCTGTTTTTCAGTGAAATAAAATGCATCTCTCTTTCTCTTAACTCTGATTAACTGTTGCCAACCAATCAGTGTGAAAGTGTGTTTCACAAAACTGAAAATGTGTTGGTTTGACTGGGGATGAGGAATGGGGAGTAGGGTTGATGGATGACGAGTAGGGATGATGGATTAGAGGTAGGAATGATATATGATAGATGAGAAGTAAGGATGATGGATGGGAAGTAAGGATGATAGATGAGAAATAGGGATGTTGTATGATGGATGAGAAGTAGGGATGATGGATACAAAGTAGGGATGTTTGATGAGAAGCAGGGATGATGAATGAGAAGCAGGGATGAGAAGTTGGAATGATGGAAGAGAAGCGAAGAAATGATGAATGAGAATTATGGATGCTGGATGTGAAGCAGGGATGATGGAAGAGAAGTAGGAATGATGGATGAGAAGTAGGGATGATGGAATAGAAGTAGGGGTGGTGCAAGACTAGTAGGGATGAGAAACAGGGATGAAGGATGAGAAGTAGGGATGATAGAAGAGAACTAGGAATTATGTATGATGGTTGAGACGTAGGGTTGATGTATGGAAAGTAGGGATAATGGATGAGAAGTAGGGATGAGAACTAGGGATGATGGAAAAGAAGGGATGATAGATGAGAAGTAGGGATGATGTATGATGGATGAGAAGTATGGAGGATGGATGAGAAGCAGGGATGAGATGCAGAGATGTGAAGTAGGGATGATGGAAGAGAAGTAGGAATGATGAATGAGAAGTAGGGATGATGGATGAGAAGTAAGTGATGAGAAGCAGGAATGAGGAATGATAAGTAGGGATGATGGGAGAGAAGCAGGGATGATGGATGAGATGTAGGGATGATGTATGATGGATGAGAAGTGGGGGTGATGGATGAGAATCAGAGAAGAGAAGTAAGGAGGAAAGTTAAGAAATAGATATGAGAAGTAGGGATGACGAGTGATGAGTAATTAGTGTGGCCTAAAATGGATGCTGTATGTATCACAGTCACTAGTCTTTCTTAAGGTTTCTTAAGGGTTTTCGGCACAATGAATCTGTACTTATTTGCAACAAGTTATTATGTAATAATGCACTTTATCATTTTAATATAATCAAATGTTATTGATTATCTTCAGATGAACTGGCTGAACATTTTACAAGCTACTCCATTCAAACATCTTAATTGATTGCATCAGCTGTCACTGCATGTGAATTGATTTTCTATGTTTTTGTTAGTATACTTCAATTTAACTGTGGTTTGTGTTTAGCATTTGTATTGCTTATATCTATTGTAACTTTTATGGTACGTCTGCCGAATAATATTTTCTCTCGCGCATCAGTTAGGTGAGACTTTGGTTGTGTTGCCTGGAATCAGAAAGCACTACATCTCCCAGTGACCATTTACATAGCCAAAAAATCCTGTTTGGATATGAGAAACACATCTACGAATTAGGTTGCACAAGTTTGGAAGTGGCAGAAACATGACATGGTACAACATATTTAAATAAGAACTTGCAATTTTAGTCCTTCCTATTTTAACCTCCCATTGTCTTGTTGGTTCGATATACTGTAGGGTAGCTCATGGGTAGCTCATGATTGTTGGTGTTAATGTCCATAAAACTGTATAAAGGAGACCGTACGATTCCTCCATAAATGTACCAGCTTGGCAGGGGCAATGTTTCAATGGGATTGTATGGAGTGTAACACCCGCCTAATAAATGTATTATTTAATACACAGTTCGGGATAGGAGCTTTTTAGTTGGGTATGGTAAGGTATCCATTGATTTCACCTGGAATTTTTAGGTAATCACTCAGTCAAAAACGAACACACTCATGTCTGTTTTGAAGGTCTTAAAAATGGTTACTTAACAAAATAATGGTGGTCATTACAACCCTGGCAGTCGGTGTTAAAGCGGCGGTAAGACCGACAACAGGCCGGCGGTGAAAAAAATGGAATTACGACTGTGGTGGAAACCACCAACATAGACAGCCATTTTAACACTCCGACCGCCACAGCGGTACAAACAAACAGCGCGGCGGTCACCGCCAACAGTCAGGCGGAGGACAATGTACCACCCACAGAATTACAACCTACCAATCAGCCACCTTTTCTGGGGCGGATTCACCGCGAACCAAAACACAGCCGAAACAGGACTTCGAAGGGAAGACGCTCACCTCTGCACACCCCACGACGCCATGGAACCAGAGCTCCACATTTTTCCAGCCTTTATCTTCTTGCTCCTCTACCAGGAGCACGAACGCCGGCAGCAAAGACCACAGTGAGTACTGCACCTACGACACTGGGGAGGGAAAAAAAAGTGACACACGCAACACGCAACACCCCCACCCCCACCCTCACCCACGACAACACACACACTAGTACAGCATGATACATTACAGTTACACCCCCTGTTCCCCCCGGAAGAATGCAAAGACAAAAGGAAATGAGGTGAACGATTGTAATATAATCAAATTCAGTATTAAAAAAATATACATGCACTATTTACAAATATATACACCAATAATATCAGTCCAATGTATTCCACCATTAAAGTCCGTGGACCACTGGGCCCCAAATGCATGGGCGAGGCCCACACAAGATACCCGAACCAGACGGAGAGAACACTGCAGGGGCATCAGATAGAAATAAAAGAGGCACCTCAGGGGGAAGGGAAATGGGGGGCACCTCAGCCGGTTGAGTGCATGATGCCAAATCCACGAAGGGGGCCCATGCCCACTGTTCAATCCTGGGGAGTGCAAAGCCACAGTCTCTCAAGTTTCTACAGTGGGAGGTTTGCCCACTGTTCAATCCTGGGGAGTGCAAAGCCACAGTCACTCAAGTCTCTACAGTGGGTGGTTTGCCCACTGCTTTATCCTGGGGAGTGCAAAGCCACAGTCTCTCAAGTGGATGCCTTTCTCCACTGATTCTGGAGGGGGACTTGTGCCCAGAGTGCTTCATCCTGCAAAGGACTGAGGTAGTGAATGTAACTCTCCACTAGTTCTGGAGGGGGCCTTTTGCCCAGAGTGCTTCATCCTGCCAAGGACTGAGGTAGTGAATGTCTTTCCCCACTGGTTCTGTAGGGGATCCTTGTGCCCAGAGTGCTTCATCCTGCCAAGGACTGAGGTAGTGGATGTCTTTCTCCACTGGTTCTGGAGGGGGCCTTGTGCCCAGAGTGCTTCATCCTGCTTGTGGCGGCCTCAGTAGCGTCAGAGCTTTTGGTGCTCATGGGCCTGCAGTGCTTGTTGCGGCGGTGTCCTTGGCAGCGGTGCTTGTGGCAGCGGTGTCCTTGACTGCGGTGCTTGTGGCGGAGGTGTTTTTGGCAGCGGTTCAGCTCCTGGCGGTCCTGTCTTGGGCAGTGGTTCAGCTGCTGGCGGTCCTGTCTTGGGCAGCGGTTCAGCTGCTGGCGGTCCTGTCTGAGGCAGCGGGGCTGCTGCTGGCCGGCTCCTTGGCAGCAGGGCTGCTGCTGGCGGTCCTGTCTGGGGCAGTGGGGCTGATGGCAGTCGGCTCCTTGGCAATGGGGCTGCTGCTGGCGGTCCTGTCTGGGGCAGTGGGGCTGATGGCAGTCGGTTCATTGGCAGCGGGGATGCTGCTGGCAGTCTTGTTTGGGGCAGCAGGGCTGCTGCTGGCCGGCTCCTTGGCAGCAGAGCTGCTGCTGGCGGTCCTGTCTGGGGCACTGGGGCTGATGTCGGTCGGCTCCTTGGCAGCGGGGCTGCTGCTGGTGGTCCTGTCTGGGGCAGTGGGGCTGATGGCGGTCGGATCCTTGGCAGCGGGGCTGCTGCTGGCGGTCCTGTCTTGGGCAGCGGGGCTGATGGCGGTCTTCTCTGCCGTGCTCATCTTCCCAGACTTGCCGGTTTTCTTGTGCCCCTTCCCCACCTTGGAAGGTGTCGCAGCTGACTCCACACTCCCACCTGTACCCCTGGGAGCGGCTTTGGTGGCTGGTGTCTTCCCCCTCTCCCGCCGAGCACTGGCCAACTTTTGATGCTTGACAGCTGCCCTGCTGCCTGGTGCACTCCATAATCTGGTGACTACTGGCACCACTGGTCCCGCCGATGTTGGGGCTGAGGTGCTAGGTTAGGACCTGTAGAGTCGGGCCCTAGGACACTGACAGGGTGGGGGAGGTGAGGGAAAGAGGTCAAGGCTGGCCAGGAAAAGTTTCTTAGGAACACTGGGACGGGTAGATGGAGAGGGTTTGGGAGTGGAGGAAGAGGTAGTGGTCGTAGGAGGTGTACATTTGGTGACTTTGGGTGAAGGTGCATGGGCTGGAGGCTGTCGTGAGGTGGATGGCTGTTGGGTGTGCGTGTGGCTGCATTTGTGGACCTTGGGAGGTGGGCTCACAGACACACTGGGAGAGGACACAGGGGATGCGTGAATGGTAGTGGGGGTGGTGACTGCACGTGAGCGGGGTGTGCTGGTGGGTGTGCTGGTGATGGACGTAGTGGCTGAAGATGTAATGCATGCAGGTGTGAGTGGTGATGAGACTGGGAGGGATGGGGGGGACTCAGTGGAGGCAGTGGATGGTGGTATGTCTGCATGTGTGTGATTCTTGCGTGAGTGCCTGTGGGATGTGTGGTGTTTATGTTTGCCTGACCTTCCTTTGTGTGTTGAGGTGTGTGCATGCTGGTCTGATGGTGTGCTTGGGATAGGCTGAGGTACAGGGATGTGGATCTGGGTGGAGGAAGTTGGAGGGGGGAGGCTAGGGACAGCGACTGCCATCAGTGCAGAGGCCAGTGTCTGAAAAGCTCGCTGAAGGGCTGCCTGACCAGAACGAATGCCCTCAAGGAATGCATTGGTTTGTTGCAACTGCCTCTCTACACCCTGGATGGCATTCAAAATGTATGACTGCCCAACAGTGAGGGACCTGAGGATGTCAATGGCCTCCTCACTGAGGGCAGGAGGGGTGACTGGGGCAGGGCCTGATGTGCCTGGGGTGAAGGTGATGCTCACCCTCCTGGGTGAGCGGGCATGGGGCAAATGCTGAGGGGCTGCTGGGAGGGCGGTGCTGGAGGGGGTGGTGGCGGCCACAGATGGGCCCACCACCACAGGGGAGCTCCCATCAGAGGACAAGCCTGTATCACTGGTGTAAGCTCCTGTCCCTGCCATGGAGCTCCCTTCGCCCTCCTTCCCACTGGTGAAATCAGAGTCCATAGTCTCACCCTCCAGGGCCATGTGAGATGCAGCTCCCTCCTGCTCCGGTGCCACTGCTCCTCAGCCTGATGATGGTAATGCACAAAAGTACAGGGAGACCACAAAAGTGGGGGGGAGACAGAAGAAAGACATGTTGAGTGCATGCATTACCGCTACCGTTGGCAGACACGACAGACACACTATGCTGTGCACTTGGGGTCCACTGTTCAATCCCTGGGACATGGCCTACAATGCTATGGCCGATATCTGCACACATGGATGTCACAGGAGCCTGACTAGGTGTAGTTGGCACTGTACCCAGGTGGAGTGGGGTGCCACAGGGTCTGCCTGAAAAAGGGGACTTAACTAGCACACTCGTCCTGACCTAGGGGAACCCACAGCCCACCTCCCCACCCAGACACCACCATTGCGAAGCTGAATCAGCAGAATGAGAGTGTGCTCACCCCCTTGCTGCTGCCCTCAAGCGCCCATCCAACTCCGGATACGCCACTGCCAGGTTCCTGAACATCAGGAGGGGTCATGGTGCGAAGGGCACCCCTCCCATGTTGGGAGGCCACCCCTAGCTGGGCCTCCACCATCTTCTTGCTCCAGCGGCGAATGACCTCCCATCTTTTCTAGCAGTGGGTGCTCCGTCTGTGGTAGACCCCCAGGGTCCGGACGTCCTTGGCGATGGCACGCCAAACATCTTTCTTCTGGTGGGCGCTGACCTACAGGAATTGTACAGGGGAAAAAGAAAAGTTATTACCAACTGCACCGTCACAGTCATTGGCCCGCATCCCTACCCTTGCCATGTGGCACATGCACTCACCGTCGTTTCATGCATGCCTCATTCTCCCCCCCCTATCTTTAATCCACCCCACTCCACACAGGCATTGCCCATACAGCATGCTCCCAGTGTACTTACCTGTTTGGCTGGAGGACCGTAGAGTAGCGTGTACTGGGGAGGACCCCATCCACAAGTTTCTCCAACTCCTCCATGCTGAAGGCAGGGGCCCTTTCCCCAGACGCACGAGCCATTGTCTCTTCCAGACTGAGGTCACAGCAGCACTTGCAGTGTAGGTCGTCTATTGTAGAAGATCAGGTATCGAGTGATTGAACAGATAGAAAATGGCAGTCACGTCTGCGGTGGTGCGTACCGTCACAGCCGGCATACATCATCATTGGCTCCTTGGACCCACAGGGTCCAATGTTAACCAATGCAGAATTGCGCCACGATCTTTGACTGCCTACAGCGACGGTGTACAACGCCAGCGCAGTTATCTCATATCTCATTGTCCCACTTTACAGGTCAGGCAGCCGCCATTTCAGGGGCCCACATGGCTTTATTTTTAACTGCGTCACACATACCTAGGCCTTGGCTCAACACTCATACAGGCAAATTTTGGGTTATAAATAGTTTTCTGAGTAAGCTGTGTTTACGTACCTCTGAGTTGGTTGACTCTGTGCTCGCTGTTGACCTCCATAGGCACCGTCTGCTGGGACATGTGAGGAGATGGCGGCATCCTCCGGTGTACAGACCGCTGGTGGACCTGTCGACAATGGAGGAAAGACATGTAATCATCACCTACAGGCTTGATCGTGCCACAATCCTGGAACTGTGTGCCCAGTTGGAGCCAGACCTGATGTCAGCTATCCGCCATCCCACAGGGATCACCCCTCAAGTGCAGGTGCTGTCAGTACTCCATTTCCTTGCAAGTGGGTCATTTCAAACTACGGTGGCCATAGCATCAGGGATGTCCCAGCCTATGTTTTCTAACGTGTTGTCCAGAGTGTTGTCTGCCCTGCTGAAACACATGCGGAGCTACATTGTTTTCCCTCAGGTAGAGGATTTGCCTACAGTGAAAGGTGACTTCTATGCCCTGGGACATATACCCAACATCATATCTGCCATGGATGGGACATATGTGGCCTTGGTCCCCCCCGCAGGAGTGAACATGTGTACAGAAACCGGAAGAGTTACCATTCGATGAATGTGCAGATGGTGTGTTTGGCAGACCAGTACATCTCCTATGTTAATGCCAAATTCCCTGGCTCAGTGCATGACGCTTACATCCTGCGGAATAGCAGCATCCCTTATGTGATGGGGCAACTCCAGAGGCACCGTGTGTGGCTACTAGGTGAGCACCTGGAACCAATTCAGTGGGAATAGTTGTCTGGGTCTGGTGATATCCCTAAAAGTTAGTGTGTGTCTAACAGTTGTCCCTCGCCATTTGCAGTTGACTCTGGTTACCCCAACCTGTCATGGCTACTGACCCCAGTGAGGAATCCCAGGACAAGGGCAGAGCAACGCTACAATGAGGCCCATGGGCGAACTAGGAGGATTATAGAGCAGACCTTCGGCCTCCTGAAGGCCAGGTTCCGCTGCCTCCATATGACAGGTGGTTCCCTATTCTACTCACCAAAGAAGGTGTGCCAGATCATCGTGGCCTGCTGTATGCTTCACAACTTGGCTTTGTGACGACAGGTGCCTTTTCTGCCGGAGGATGGTCCAAATGGAGGTCTTGTGGCAGCTGTGGAGCCTGTGGACAGTGAAGATGAGGAAGCAGAAGAAGAGGACATCGACAACAGGAACTCTGTGATCCTGCAATACTTCCAGTGAGACACAGGTAAGAAGACAAACCTTCCTACTACATGTACTTTAACACTACTACCTCTCTACTGTCTGCACTTTTCACCCAGTGTATGGTCACTGAGTTGTCACTTTCTCTTACGATTTCACAGATGTGGGTCCCACTGTGTGACATCTGCTTTGTTTCCTCATGGACTAGAGCTGTGTGACATAGGTATGTTGACATTACCATTGCAAGAGCATTTTGTCACTGTAATTGCAAATACACTAATTCGAAATAACAGACAGACTCCAGATTGTTATGTGCTTTAAGAGTATTTATTTAAGTGCTCAATATTGTAGGGGGTTGTTAAATGGTGAGGGGTGATGGTGGAGGAAGGTCCATGGCAGAGACCAAGCTATTAGTCTCACAGGTGCATTGTCCAAAGGGGCATATGAAGTGGAGCCGGGGCAGTTTAAGTATGGACAGGGTGACAAAGTGGGACAGAAGGATGACAATCAGGGTGGTCTCATTTCTTGGCGGGGTCTTGGCATCGTTCTCTGTCTTTGTCCTGGATCTCAGGGACCGTTTGCGGGGTGGTTCTCCATCTGCAGGGGATGGGGTGCTGGTGTGGTGGTCCTGTGGCGGTGCCACCTGTCCACTAGCTCCGGCGGAGGTGGTGGGCAGTTCATCGCCCAGGCTAGTGTCAGGGGCCCCTTGTTGTGCCACAGTGTCCCTCCTGGTGTTGAGGGCTTTCTTCAGCACCCCTACAATGGTGCCCAGGGTGGAATTGATGGATCTGAGTTCCTCCCTGAAGCCCAAATACTGTTCCTCCTGCAGCTGCTGGGTCTCCTGAAACTTGGCCAGTACCGTTGCCATCGTCTCCTGTGAATGGTGGTAAGCTCCCATGATGTTGGAGAGGGCCTCGTGGAGAGTGGGTTTCCTGGGCCTGTCCTCTCCCTGTCCCACAGCAGCCCTCCCAGTTCCCCTGTTTCCGTGGGCCTCTGTCCCCTGAACCCTGTGCCCACTGCCACTGCCCCCAGGTCCCTGTTGTTGTTGGGGTAGTGATTTAGCCTGGGTTCCCTGTAGTGGTACACACATTGCTGATTGACGTGTCCTGGGGACAGAGGTATGGGTCCGCTGGGTGGTGCTGTGCTGGTGTTTCCAGAGGGGGGAATCTCTGTAGTGGCCTGTAACTGTGTGAGGGGAACCGACTGTCCCGAGGTCCCAGATGGGCCGGGCTGGTTGTCTAGATCAAGTTGGACAGAGGTGCTGTCATCACTGTGGGCCTCTTCTGTTGGTGGAGTGGATATTTCTGGACCCTCCTGTCTGGTGATGTTGGGTAGGGGTCCTGCAGGGGTGTAAAAACATGATTATTGCATCTGTGTGTGCCATGGTGTGCAATGGGTGGGTGACCTTGTACCCCAGTGCTTGCATTCCTGTGTAGGACCTTGTGTGATAATGGTTTAGGGGGGTGTATGGGTATGTGCAGTGGCCATGCATTGGTGATGGATGTCCATGCTTTGGTGTTGCATACAGGGCTTGGTGTTGGGATGGGTGGTTTGTGAAATTGGAACATTTGTGGGGAGTTGGAGTGATGGGGGTGAGGGCGAGGGTGGGGGTATGTGATAGCATGCAGGTAGGGTGGGGGATGTAATAGTTAAGATTTGACTTACCAGAGTTCATTCCTCCAGCTACTCCTGCGAGGCCCTCAGGATGCAGAATAGCCAAGACTTGCTCCTCCCATGTTGTTAGTTGGGGGAGGAGGTGGGGGTCTGCCCCCAGTTCTCTGAACCACAAGGTGGTGTCTTTAGACCACGGAACGCACCTTCCCCCGTAGGTCGTTCCACCTCTTCCTGATGTCATCTCTATTTCTTGGGTGTTGTCCTACTGCATTGACACTGTCCACTATTCTTCGCCATAGCTCCATCTTCCTAGCTATGGAGGTGTGCTGCACCTGTGATCCGAATAGCTGTGGCTCTACCCGTATGATTTTCTCCACCATGGCCCTGAGCTCCTCCTCAGAGATCCTGGGGTGTCTTTGCCGTGCCGTGGGGTGGTGTGGGTGATGTGTGGGATGGTGTGTGTTGTGATGTGTGGGGTGATATTTAGTGGTGTGTTGTGTGAGGTGCGTGGATGTTGTGTGAGTGATGGTGTTGTGTGCCTGTGGATGCTCGTTTGTAGATGGTGGTGTCTCTCTCTGACCTTCAGTCGCAATTGTGGTCGTAAGGGTTTGTGGGTGATGTGGATGTGTGTTTTATATTGTATTGGGTGTGTGGGAGTGGTGTTTGTATGTGTATCAGGTGTGTGTATTTCGAATTGTCCAATGTGGTTGTGTTTTGTAAATGTGTGTGTATTTTGAGCACGGCGCTGTGTACCGCCAATGGAATACCGCGGTTGAAAGACCGCCGCGTAGATTTGTGGGTCGTGATAGTGTGGTCTTATTCCTGTTGGCGTGACGGTGGGGGTTTTGTTTTCGCCAGTTTATCACTGACCTTTGGTGTGGTGGACTTGTGTGGGTGCCTCAATTTTTGCGGATTCCGAGCAGTGGGTCATAATGACCATGGCGGAATTCCGCTGCCACCTCGGTGTGTTGGCGGTCTTCTGCACGGTGGTAAGCGGCTTTTACCGCCAATGTTGTAATGACCCCCAATGTGTTTTAAGTAGATCTCAAAAACTACACTCCTTTCCCTTTTCAACTAGCTGTTAAGCCCCCTCATGCACTGCTTCTCATGTAATTATTAATATGATGTGCCAGTGGAAAAGCTGAAACTCAAACCTCCCACAGCCTCACTGACCAAGCTACAACCCTACTGGTGAAAACAAATTGAATGCCTGATGTGTTCGATTACCTTACAAATAGAAGCCTTGCTGGAACGGAAGTACGTATGAAAGCTAAAGATGTGACCCGGAACATAAAAGGCCTGATTTCAGAACTAGTTCACAACCCTTTTCTTCACTTCCTGCAAGATAGCAAATTGTTCCTGAGGCTAGTTTGTCCACTGATTTTACTGCAATCCAAAACTTCGAAGGAAGTGACAACTATCATATTGTTCGACTAGCCTCTGCAGGCAAATCTATTGGAAGAATATGCAGCCTATGCGTTGATCTATGCTTACAAGGCATGTCTGCAATTGCCTGAAGATCATGTTCCTTGCAGCTTCAAGTATTGAAGAGTAAATGAAGAAGGACATATGTTGGCAATTGTATGTTATATACTTATTATTTGCAGTTTAAAGTTTTATAAAAATGTGAAAGGATGACACATAAAGGAAAGTGTTGCTATCACTCATGTTATAACCGTAGGTTGATCACTACAGGCCAAAGACCAAAACAGCAGAGATAAGGAAGCTAGTTTAAGCAAAGGCAGACACATCATTCATCCATTGCAGAAAATGTTGGAAAGACCAGGTAAATAGTGTGTGTGTGTGTGTGTGTGTGTGTAGGAGCAAATGTTCAGCAAGTATGGTGAAAAAAAGGGGAGAAATAATAAGAGAGAGTAATAGAAGAAGTTGGGCGAGGATGTAGGACTTAGGAGATAAGAAAAGAATATTAACAGATGCAATTTCCTTTTATCTAAAATGTATAAGTTCCTATTAACATCTGAATTTAATGCATAGTCTTTTCCAAAGAGACGGGTGGCACCAGACAAGGTCTGGGTCTCATCAAGTGTGATTTACATTTTTATCTCTCAGTCTTAAACCTTCTTTATTTCTGAGATTTCATTTATGGTCAACGATTTTAAGAACAGTAGAAGATGTGTAGGTTTTTGAAGATGAAGCACTTCAAATGTGATGGGTTTGAATTTAATTCTGGGCTCGAGAGGAAGCCAGCGAGGTTCTGCTTAGGTAGGGGTAACATTTGGCACTTAAATGAAGTCGCCACCACCTGCTTCAAACAAGTTGCTGGCTATCAGCTGTCATTCTGAAAACAAAAATCACAGCCAAAACTCTAAGGGCAGGATTGTCAAAATATTCAGTGCCAGCATGCCCTTTCTTCTTAAATTAGGTAGTAGGTGGGGAAAAATCATTTCTACAAGATCATGAGGACTGATTGATAGCATCTCATATGACACAGTCAGAGACATTACTTAATTAAAAAAAAACACCCTGTAAAACTGTCTAAACTAATCATTTTCGAGTTGACAAAGCAGCCAACTAGAAACTGTATTAGGTAAAATGACATACTCTCACTTGGTGCAAACAGGGACAGTTTGCTTATTGTGAAGAACAGAATGGTGTCTCAGTGCAATGTCACCATTATGCCAGTTTGTAAACACTTAAGTCACATTATACCTGCGCCAGCTATAATGTATGCAAGGGAGGGGTTATGCAAAGGAGGTGTTAACCCCGCAGGCCCAAAAAAATGGGACAGTAAAATCTACAAGATTTCACTACACCATTCTGGCGTCATTTTTTAAAACCTACCCACCTTGTTCTGCACCATTTTCGCGTCTTTTTTTAATGTCTACCCAGGGCAGGTGTTAAACTGATGCTTGGCTCCTTTCAATGGGCCTCCCCGAACTTTGCTGGACTAGCATCAACATTTTTTATGCTAGTACCGCAAAGCACCACAACTGCATCAAAGAATTTGCCGCCGTTACGCTAACGAGTGCCAAGGTGCACTGTATTATAGATGCAGCCCTACCATGGTGTCGGTAGGGGGCGCAGGGCGACGCAAGGAAGCTGGTGCATCGGATCCGATGCTCCACTTTCTTGTAAATGAGGCCCTACATCTATAAATAAGTGGTCCATGTTTGCAAATTAGGGCAATTTTGAATTTGAAAATCCCGTGAGGCATATTTGCTAAGATTTTGCATCTGGGTTGCACCTCTTTTATGGCACAACCCTGACACAGAATCCTTTTTGGCATTTACTAAGCTAATCAAAGTTACCTTGCTTAGCTTTGCTAGGTTTAGTAAATGCAAAGTAACGATAGGCCTCACATATCTCAGCTTTGACTTACTTTGCATCGGGTAGGCATTACATGGGTGGGGGCTGGGCGTACCCATGCATCCACCCATGTATTTCGGTGCATTCCCAGATTTACAAAGACTTGCTAACCTGGTAATAGGGTGAAAACTGTGCCTCCCTCAATCAGGTGTAATAAGGGGATATATCTTTATTTCTCTGCATTACTTCCTCTTTCAAAGCGTGCTGCATTCTGCAGCATGCATAGAAAGAGGAATATGCCACTAAGGATTGTTTTGTGCAGTAAGGTATCCCTTCCTGCTAAAAAAAAAATCCTGACTGTAACTCATGCACCATTGCAACATGATGCAAGTATGCCTGCAATGGTGCAACAGCAATATGAGACAGCATAAATGAACCATATGTTAATGGATAGAGTTCATTTCTACTGTCTCCTTTTCACACAACACAGCGCAGCAACTTTCCTTGCTGTCCCGTCGTTGCTGACAAAATAGTAAATCTGCCCCCAACACTGCCCCAAGAGGCCATAACATAAGCCCACAAACAGCCAGAAAGAGGCCAACACATTGACCTGTCACACCAGCCCATCGGGTACTGTCTGATTGCTCTGTCTGACCCTGGATTAGTCATTGTTTTAAAAACATAGAAACATCAATGGCGATGTAACTATTAGATCAAATTTAAAATGTAAAAAATATTAAAGGTTTCTCCGACATCAAATTATACCAGTTGTCATTGGTATATGTGAGGTGTCCATAAAATTACTACATAAATCAGAGACATACTTAGCAGAAACGCATCAATGATGTTAACTTCGGGATACTGGTCACATTCATAGATGCCCTTAGACCAACAGTGACCTAAATATACTTACTGATCGATACTCATTCAGCAGGAGATCTTAGTAATAATAACGCACGAAGAGTCTGATTACTTTGACAATTAATATTATGACAGACAACATAAACTTCTTTCTTTGCTCTTTATAAACCACTCAAAAAGGATAAAATGAATGGGGAAGGCCGAACTGCCATCTGGTCATGCAGTATGGAAGTTTGTGTCAAACGTTTCTAGTCCACACTAGGTGCATTTTAAGCCCAAGATATTTTTAACATATGGAGAAGCAAACAGAAGATTTGTAGTTCACTTTTCTCTCATTTTGGCGTTTGAGTTCCTGGCATTTGTTAGCGTGTCTGACTTTATTTGTTTAATTGACATTAATTTGTAAGGGGACACGTTTGTAGGTCAATGGTCCTTTTGACCGCGCTTAGAGTAGTTCCCACCATGAGGCTCTGTACTAATACAATAGCAATGACAATCAACAGTATCAATAATCATAGGAGTCAGTAATTTCCACACACTATGACCTCTCGGCCATGAATGATCACACCTTTATGTAAAAGTTAGAATGTTTTTTTCCCTATATTAACAATGCTAATATCATGTAACTTAGTCTCAAAATCAAATGAGAAGCATACACAAACACTAATGGCTGCCTGAATCTCCTAAAGAATCGCAATTTGATCAAGTTTTGGACCACTACACCTTCCAAGGTTACAGTACATATCAGTAGCAAGAATAACTGCCAAAAGAAATGGCATACATTTAGATTCAGCAAAGAAAAGACATCAACTGTTATTACAAGTAGCAAGCATCATCAGTGAGTATCCTAACTGACCCTCAGAGTAGAATAGCATGTTTCGGCATCAATACAAATTTAAAAAAAACATCTAACTATGTCTCTATAAAAATTAGTAATTGGTACCTAGGGAAAAAAGCAAATAGACATAACAATCAGTAACATCATCTTACACCTTGCCTCAGTATCATTCAGCAAGCTGTGACAGTCTTCGTCAACTGAACATCGTTTCGGTCAGTAAGGCATCGGAATTCAGCATTAAAGTTCAGGAAAGCAAAGTCTCTTCATGCAGTTCAGTAAGAGTAATATCTAGACACTCAGGGCGGTTAAGAAGAGTATAGCGGAATGGCCTCTCTCCTCTCGGTGCGATCTGGCTAAGTTAGATTTCTTAAAACCTCTTCCCACATTGCTATTGGTCAAATAATTGTACATTTCCTTTTAGTCCAATGAAAGAAGAACCCCTAATCTAAGAATTTACTAGTCCACTGTTCACATGTCAATGATTGGCTACTCTTCTCTTGTCCCCGTCATTGGGCTTGTCAGGTAAAGAATTTGTATCAGCTTAAACTCCAGTCAGTGCATCCATTGTCTGCTCCTGGGAAGGTTATCTTTACACACACTAAGTTATACAATGAATCCCCAGTAAGTACAGCATATTCTAGCAAGCAGTTCTCATAGGAAAGAATTATAGTTACTAACATTCGTTCCATAGAATGGAAAATCACAGTTTAATTCTGTAAGCAGCCATTTTATAAATTGCCTAAGCAATGCTACCTGACATGAGGCCGTGCAACTTTTCCCAAGACCTTGCTAAATTAAGGCCTATGAGTAATAAAGCAAATACATAATACATGACCATTAATATGACATACTACTACATTAATCCAAACATGAGCTCAACATTTTACATTAATAAGCTGTTAATAAGTACACTTTGTGATTACTGATGGTCACTTAAGTAGGCATATATTCAAATGCGTGTATTATCTTTCTATGTTAACTCATTTTCTATGCAGATTCAATACTCAGAATACATGAATATTCAGTAGTAAAAATTCAGGGTCAACACATTCAAGTTTTATCTTTATAAATAATTGCGTCCAGTTTTAAAAATAGATTTTGTCTTCGTAGCTTCTGAAAATGTTCCTTTACATTACCACCCATGGACTTTTGAAAGCCTTGTCTAATGAAAAAAATACCTTCAGTAGGTTCTGTGAAGTCAGCCTCTTTGTTACACCGTATTGAGGTACAAAATATAACATGATGAAATGCTCACTCAATCCACACTTTAAAAAAAAGCAAGACCCAGCTCTTCAGGCAACACACAGTTTGATGCTGATGAGGGAGACTAAGTAATCTTCTGATGAAGGAGTTATCAGCCACCAGGATTTGTGCAGATTTGGAATGATCCCCACATTCCATGTAACCCGTCGTTATTATGCTTCTAACCACGCACATGGGGTACATTGGTTCAATTCCTTTGCCTGCCCAACTAAGATACACCGTTTGCCTTCCTACCCATTAGTTATTGATGGTAAAATAGCGATTCCTATTGAAAACATTGATGTTCTTCCTCTCTAGTTAAGTCGAAGCCTTGACCAGTTAAAGTAGGGAAGGACTGATTCATATCAATTTAGGTATTGTAATCAGTTTACCAAATCATGAAATGCTGGAGGACAATCAACTCTGCATCATTAGCATAAAGAAGGAGTGGCAAGGTTCCTCTATTACTTTCTGCAAGCTGCCACAGATTTCCTTTATTTTTCACTGCGGTGTCCCTCCACTTTTTGTCCCCACTTGTGACAACTAGATGCTAATTTTCTGACTCCGAGGGAGCCCTTGGCTCTGCTAACCAAAACCAGGTCATGTGTTCTGATCAAAAGGTATATGTAAATAAAACATAAGTATAATTGGCATGACAATCTACCAGAAAATACCTAGTATATGGTAGGGCATGTAGGTTTAGAGGCACAGCAGACTTAATGCACTCAAGGGTGCACTGCTGTGGTGGCTGCTGTCAATTTAAAAACCAGCCCTGTCTTGCATGCTGCTTTTAAATTACATTTATATGGTCATTTGCCTCTTGAATTAAAGTTCCTCCAAAGTCTTAAATTACCTTATTTTTACCTACACAACACCCATTAAGGTTCCCTCTAGGTTCACCAGTGGTAGGGAGCCTTGTGACTATAAGAAGGGACATTATACAATATGTTTTATATTCCATGGTGAGGGAAAACTGCCAATGTCATTTTTCCCAATTGTAGTGCTTTAGCTCCATAGACTAAAGTATAACTAATGCTAGGAACAAGCTATACATATAATGCTTGATTTTGGCCTTATTACTAGCAACCCCTACTAATAAGCCACCTTCCAACAGTCACCTCCAGTGTTATCATACAAATTAAAAAGAAGCATACCAGAATGCAGCCTGAACCCTCTAATGGAAATAGCAAAACAACTGTTACAATTTTTCATGGGGCCTTACCTAACCACAGCTCAAAGATGAAGATAGATTTTTAATAACAAATCAATTAAAGAGTAAATTTCTACCTTCAAAATCATTCATAGTTGGGGAGGAGTGCAAGATGGCAGCCTCTTGATGTGGCTGGTCAGTGCTTCTCTGACAAGCCCAGATGCTAAAAATTAGTACGAAGAACGGCCCAGGGCAGCATGCTGAGGGCTGCAACAGTGATTCTTCAGGCAGCTACATTGTTGCGGTTGCTCCACAGCTGGCCAGAAGTGGATACTTTATAGCAGAAGAAGTTGCTACCTTATGGCGGCTGGCTGCCATCGGTTTTTCAGTGCTCCTCGAATTTCCACAGCAGTTGCGATTTCTGAGGGAGATTACGGCCAAAAGTAGGCAGCAATGTGGCAGGCTCTTTAGGTTCCTCAAAACCGAAGACCCTGATGGCTCCCTCTCAGACAAGCTCACCCGGTACATGGGACGGTCCGACTTCCAGCAGTGATTCACGGCAGGGCTGGAAGTGACTGCCTACAGCAGGAGAGAAGCGCCAAGGGCAGTATGGCTCATTCACTAAAAGTAGCAGGGACTGTCCTTGAGCTGCTTCAGGCCTCTAGTGCCACAGCAAGAGGATTATAAGTGGCATTGGAACCAGAGAGACTCCAGGGGAGACTTCTGACGGGTTGAGTGGGCTGAAGGACAGCACAACTTCCAAGGTAATGCAGAGCCAATGGGCTAGTGAAGGGTTGGTCCACAAAAAAGATACTGTTAACATAGACAGCCTCCCACCTGAGAGCCAGACAGAGGGAATTGGTCTGGCTCTTGCTGTTGCTGCTGCCCCTCCCCTCTCTGAGAGTCAAGGGGGCTTGCCACCCGGCGCCTCCAGTCTATCTGAATTTTATGATGAAACCCTGGTGAGCCCCTCTGCAGTAGACGTGGGCCACAGCACAGAACAGCCTGCTCTCAGAAAAGGGCTAACAGAGGGGATTGTAGAGGGGGAATCTAGCTCAGATACTAGGAAGGGGGATTGTGTCCTTCAGTACTCCACAGAAAACCAGAAACCTCCTTTAAAGAGATCTCTATTGGCTGCAACCAACATATCTAGCAGGCGGTTGCAGCAAGACAGGATGTCTGAAATCCAGCCCAAATTGCATGTTCTGACCCTGAAAACAATCATTATTTTTTCTCATTTTCTGAGGATTGGGAATGGTCAGAATTCCCTAATGGGTCCAGTGCCAGAGACAGCAATTGTTTGTCAGAATTTCAAGCTGGTGTACCATCATTCCCTACTGCTAGGAAGGTGGTTAAACTAACAGGGGCATCACCTTTGGGTGCCAAGGACTTAAAATGGGACAATTCCCCCATTGAACAGCTTGTGGGCAGTAGAGCAACTGGCAGGCTGGATGGACTTTTCGATCCTCTTACCTCATGACCACCCATAGAAACTATCTTTCAGAGCATCATGGCACACTGGGAGGAGACTTGAGCAGACAGCCGCCGATCGCAGGTAGTCATCTGCAAACTGCTGGGAGTGGTCTGTAAGATAGCCAAAGCCTGTAATTCTATTGTGGAACATGTCACTGACTTGGATACAAGAACTGCTGGCCTTGAAACAGATGCAGCAGTGGCTAGGGGTTAGATTAAAGCTCAGGAGTCTCAATTAGTTGACGTATAGTGGAAACTGGAGGATCAGAAAAACCGACAAAGGCATAACAACCTACGGGTGCTTGGGATTCATAAAGGAGAAGAAGGTGCTGATGTACTGTCTGATATACTGGACTTGTTCTGTCGAGGTTTCCTGGATCTGGAAGGCAGAAACTGGACTCAAGAGGTTCAAAGGTCATATTGCATACCAATGGTATAGAAGCCACAGGGCAGGGTTGGTGGGAAACTTAGGGCCATCCTTGTTTAATTGGGAAATTTTCTCCTGAGGCAGGCAATGTTTGAGAAGGCCAGGCAGGAGGTGAAACGCATTGTGGGGGACTGTGCCTTTTTTGCTAGACCCGACTTTTGTCATCTAGCAGTTTAGAGGTGCAGGCAGTTGCTACAGCTCATTAAGCCTTTTCAGGAGAAAGGAGCCCATGCCTTCTTACTGAATCTGGCTTGGCTGAAAGTGATATGAGGGGAGAATACCTGGGTCTGAGACCAAGGCAAGGAATATCTTCAGGAAACACGTAGCTGTAGCAGCCATACGAAGGTAGTTGGTTTCTCAGTTCTTTATTCTTTGGAAAACAGCATTAACATTTCACATAACCCCCAGCTACATCTAAGACACAGCTTCCTCTTCTCTAGCCTGCTCCATTCTCCAACTCCTTCTGGAACCTTAAGTCCATGACAATCTTTCTTCACCAACATTACATCATCCACAGTGAGCATGACCCTACACATCTTCCCCCTTACAAATTACAACAGATAGGATTCATCATACATCTATGAAAAACAAAAACAAAACAATAAAAAATAAAATATAAATATAAAAAATAAAAATAATAACACATTCTTAATCATATAACGACTATAAGTACAATGTACAATAATGTTCCTAATGGCACTTAATCAAGTATGTGTATTCTATCCAAGTTTAATTATGTACAGCTTAAAAAGTATTTAAGACAGATACGTGTATTCCTATCTTTTTTTAATTATGCACAGGTATCCTGTGCTCCATTCTCTACCATCTTCCAACCTAACCACTGAATTTTTCACAGAAACTACTCTCTGTGGTGCATGAAATTTGCTCTCACCCTTTCTTATAATTCCTACTTTTTTAACTGCCACCAGATCACCACATCTCACATCGGCAAACTTAACATTTCTCCTTCTGTCAGAACTCATTTTATTCTTCCTCTGGAAATGCATAGCCCTTGCCTGTAACTTTGCTTGATCAACTCCCACTTATTTTTTTTCACTTAGCCACCAAGGAGCCTCTTTCATACCCGGTTCCATCCCTTTAAGGGCAATGAAAGGTGACACACCAGTTACTGAATGAGGTGTTATCCTATGCGCCCACATCATTTTGCTCAATTCTTGTTTCCAAGTCAAACCATTCGCTAATGACAACTGAATATTTTCATCACAATTCTGTTCACTGCCTCCACCAATCCATTTGCTCGAGGCCGAAATAGTGCTACTTTCTCATGTTTTATTTTTAGTCCATTGAGGAATTCCGTCATGGCTACTGAAACTAACTGTACACCGTTATCTGTAACTAAGGTCTTGGGAATCCCTTCCTCTAAGAATGTCTCTCTAAGAAATTCAATAACTCTGTCGGTAGTAACCTGTTCAACACTTTTAATTTGAAACCATTTGCTACAATAGTCCACTAAAATCATGATAAAATGATTGTTCCTTCCCAATCTGTCTACTGGCCCCACTAAATCAAAAGCTAATCTCTCCTATGGTGCCTTTGGAAACTGCATTTGACCTTAAGGTGGTTCCCTTACTGTTTTGGTCTTGCCACTGTTTCTACAAGCCTGACACTCCTCTACTACCTTCTCTACATCCCTGTCCATTCCAGGCCACCAATTCAAGCAATTATGCCTTTGTGGGCCCATGGGAATATGGTTTCTGGTCTTTTTCCGGTAGTGGGGTGCACCAAATTAGGGTGGCTCCTCTTTCAAAATTATTGGTCTTTTAGTTTCCATTCCAGGAAAGTTGAGCCACTGGCTTCTAGTGCTTCTTTGGGTTTCCTTCTCCACAGTTGCCTAGTCTCTGGTTAAAGGGTATGGGTCAGAGGTCACGCTGCCCTCACTTCAGACCAATGGTTGGTCTGATTGTTACTCAAGTGTGGAAGGAGGGGGGTCGGGTGGGGATGGGTGGCTTAGCATGGGAGGAGAGGGCCGAGTGGGGGAAGGGGCTGTGGCTAGTAGGAGTTGGCATTGAGGGGAGGTATGCGGGCTAGAGAGGTAGATAAAACAGAAAAATCCCAAAGGGTGTGTAATGGAGTAATGAGAGCACAATCTAGGCACATGGTTTGTACAGTTTATATAGAAATCAGATTACAAGAAGTTTGTTATAGTCTGAGGATTGTGGTTCTGATGCCAAATGGGTAGATTTCTCATCTGTTTAGTTAATGTGGGGGCCTAAATGATAAAGTAAAATGGCAAAGAGTGGCACCTATTTTGGGATCTCCTGGCACTTATATACTAGCAGGAAAAACATATTGTATGAGGAAAGTTGGACTTGCTGTTCATCCAGGGATATATTTTAGCAGCTTGTACCACCCAAAGGACAACACTTTTGGGCATTGAAATCTTTACTAAGAACAGCTTGGTCCCGGTCAAGCAGTCAATGGTGAAAAATGGGGAAGGTGGGCAATTGTGGAATTGGGGACAGGGGTGGTGGTCTGCTCCATTTATGGTTCTAATCAGGATGACCCAAAGTACTTGAAGATTGTGAGATAGAGCTAATAGAGTGGTCAACCCCAATGGTAATATGTAAGGATTTATTCATTTGGGTGTGGGAAATCAGCATAGATGTAAGTACAGTAAGTACAGTGGGAGAAAGCCCTGAGTCTACCGTGCTCTAGATGCAATAAAGGAGAGTCATGGGATCATAGATGTTTGGGAGGTAAAGAAAATCCCTGATCAGGGAAATACATACTTGTCAGCCCCACACAGGAAATGTGTTAGATTAGACTATTTTTTAGTGTCATCAAACTTGATCAACGGGACATCTGTTACGGAACTGCCAGGTTTTCCATCAGACATAACCCATTAATTTTAGAAATTACAGACCAGGTTAATTTTCAATCATTGCAGAAATGGTTGTTTGATAGAAAGCAGTTGCTAATGAAGGGATTTTTGGAGCATATGAAACAATAGTTGGTTGAATGTTTTCAGCATAACAGGTACAGTGCTACTCAGAGGATAGTTTGGTACCCATTTAAAGTCAGGTTACCTGGAAAAGTTATCAGCTATTTG
Source organism: Pleurodeles waltl (assembly GCF_031143425.1). NCBI lineage: Eukaryota > Metazoa > Chordata > Amphibia > Caudata > Salamandridae > Pleurodeles > Pleurodeles waltl. The sequence continues at coordinate 1,177,050 of NC_090437.1, read as the reverse complement.
GCCTTCAGTAGAAAACAGGCGTCTGTTGAGATTACGGGATTGTTTGAGAAACTGCAAGGTCGGACAAGGCCCACATGGAGCAGATAATGAGTGGGCTTTGGAAAGGGCAGATTTCAGCTCCAATTATGTCAGTTAAGGCTGAGATTAACAGTTATCATACGAAGAGGGAAACAGAAAGGTTTGAGGTGTATCGCGATGAGAATTATGAGTATGGGATTTCTGTAGGGAGAAAGCTTGCTTCACGGATCACAAATAGAAGTGTGGAGGGGTATAGTGAAAAGTAAAAGGTTGATGGGTCATTTCCTACTGATACCCAGAAGATTGTTAAGATTTTTGAGGGCTTCTATCGAGGTCTTTATCATAAAGAAGCTGCTCCTGCTGACCTGGTTTGTACTGCTGAAGCAGTACATTTGTATGGGGGCAGAATACCACGAGAGTTAAAAGGGGTTTAAAGGCAGAATTTACCCTCAAGGAAGTTCTGGATGCTCTTGCTTCCCTGGCACCTGGTAAAGAGGCAGGGACTGACAGAATTCCCTTAGACTTCTATAAAGCTCTTCATATCGAGCTTGCTCCTTTGCTACCGGACCTATTTCTGGGTATGCAGTATAGCAGACAAAAGGGGCCATTCCGACCCTGGCGGTCCAAGACCGCCAGGGCCGGGGACCACAGAAGCACCGCCAACAGGCTGGCGGTGCTTCCCAGCCCATTCTGACCGCGGCGGTAAAGCCGCGGTCAGAAAAGGGAATCCAGCAGTTTCCTGCCAGATTTCCCCTGCATGGGCTGAATCTCCATGGCGGTGCTGCAAGCAGTGCCGCCATGGAGATTCCGACCCCCTTCCCGCCATCCTGTTTCTGGTGGTTTTTACCGCCAGGAACAGGATGGCGGGAACGGGTGTCGTGGGGACCTTGGGGGCCCTCACTGCCCATGCCACTGGCATATACAGTGCAGGGGCCCCCTAACAGGGCCCCACCATGATTTTCACTGTCTGTTTAGCAGACAGTGAAAATCACGACGGGTTCAACTGCACCCGCCGCACCCCTGCAACTCCACCGGCTCCATTCGGAGCCGGCTTCATTGTTGCAGGGCCTTTCCCGCTGGGCCGGCGGGCGCTCCTTAGGTGGGCGCCCGCCGGCCAAGCAGGAAATCCAGAATGGAATCCGCGGTCTTCTGACCGCGGAGCGGCCATTTGGCGGTGACCGCATGGCTGGCGGCGACCGCCGCGGTCAGAATGACCGCCAAAGTCCTGCTTCCTGGCAGGGCACAAACAATATAATGTTTCACAAAAAGAACAAGCCCCTGTACAACCCGGCTTTGTATCGGCCCATATCCTTTATTAATGCAGATGCTAAACTGTATTCTAAAATACTTGCAGTATGTTTGGAGAGAGTCGTTGATCAGTTGGAGTTGCCATGGCAACATGGGATTTTGCCCAGCGGTGGTGCCACTAATCATATCAGACCTGCCATTGCGCTTTGTGATAGAATGGAAAATATCAACTGGTGAATGGCCATGACTCTGCTTGATGCAGAAATGCCTTTGATAGAGTTTTGTGGAAATATCTATGGTTGATAATGAGGCAGAAGGGTCTTGGGGAACGCTTCTTTGCAGCTGACAAACTGATGTATAAGGCCTGATTTGCCACACTACAGCTTATGGGGGTAGAATCTACTAAGATAACCATGACCTGAGGTACAAGGCAGGGCTGCGCTTGCTCAACTATCTTATTTGCCTTGTGTATTGATCCCTTCATAGCAATGCTGATGCTGAAAGAGGATATCATGCCCATTTGTGTAAATGGGTTTGACACAAAGGTATTGGCATACACTGATGACATCGCTGTGGTGCCCATGGACCGGGGGAAATCAATTGTTGAGATCGAGCATTTAGCGGTGTAATACGGGAAAGCCTTTGGCTACTTACTGAATCAGGGAAAAACTGAGGGCCTTATTTATACATTTTGGTGCAAAACTGCACTAACGCAGTTTTGCACCAAAATGTTTTGCACCGGCTTGCACCATTTTTTAGCACCAGCTGGGCACCATATTTATGGAATGGTGCAAGCCAGTGCAAAGGGTAGACGAGCTTAAAACAAAATCACGTTAGGCAGGTTTGAGTCAAAATAAATGATTCTGACCAGATTAGCATAATTTTTTGACGCTAAGGGGCACATTTATACTCTGTTTGCACCGAATTAGCGTCATTTTTGTTTTACTCTAATTCAGTGCAAAACTAACTCCATATTTATACTTTGGTGCTAGACCCGTCTGGCGCCAAATTTATGGAGTTAAAGTCATTTTTTGGAAGTGGAAACCTACCTTGCCTTAATGAGATGAAAGGTAGGCGTTCCCGTGCAAAAAATGACACTGTGGCCTTAACGCCATATTTATACTCCCATGCAAAAATGGTGCAAGGGAGGGAGGAGGGGTCAAAAAATGGGGCAAAGCTTGCTTTGCCCCATTTTTTAAGACCAGGGTCAGGGCAGGCGTTAGGGGACCTGTGGGCTTATTTCCATGGTGGAACACCATGGAATAAGCCCAGAGGTGCCCTCCCTAGGCCCCGGGGGCACCCCCACCCACACTAGAGGGACTGCAAGGATGGGGGACCCCATCCCAGGTGAGTACAGGTAAGTGCATTTTATTTTTGAAAGTGCCATAGGGGGCCCTGAAATGGGCACCCATACATGGCACAGGGTGCAATGGCCATGCCCAGGGGACCCCTGTCCTCTGTGCTGGCCATTGGGGTGGTGGGCATGACTCCTACCTTTTCTAAGGCAGGAGTCATGTGGCATGGTAGGTTTAGCACCATAAAATGACGCTAATCTGGTTAGAGTCATTTTTTTTTTACTCTAACCTGCTTAAAGCCATTTTTTGGTGCCAAACCCTCTTCTTCTATACTGCCAGCCCCACCCGACTAAAGTCATTTTTTTAAACTCTAGCCTACCCTTTGCACCGGCTTGCACCATTCCATAAATATGGTGCCCGGCTGGTGCACAGAAATGGTGCAAACCGATGCTAAACTTTTTGGTGCAAAACTGAGTTAGTGCAGTTTTGCAGCAAAAAGTATAAATAAGGGCCAATATTTTGTAAGTTTGCGCCACTTTTGCATAAAAAAATGACGTTAATGCGGTGCAAAAAAAGTATAAATCAGGGCCTTGGTGCTAGATAGGTCTAGCACCAAAGTATAAATATAGAGTTAGATTTGCACCGAATTAAAGTAAAAAAAATGACGCTAATTCAGTGCAAACAGAGGATAAATATGCTGCAGAGTATAAATATGCCCCTAAATATGGCGTTAAGGCCATAGAGTCATTTTTTGCACGGGAATGCCTACCTTGCATCTCATTAAGGCAAGGCGGTCTCCACTTTCAAAAAATGACTTTAACTCCATAAATTTGGTGCTAGAGGAGTCTAGCACCAAAGTATAAATATGGAGTTAGTTTTACACCGTATTAGAGTTAAAAAAAATGACACTAATTCGGTGCAAACAGAGTATAAATATGCCCCTGAGATTGTTTGCATGGAGAACATAGGCCGTATTTATACTTTTTGACGCTAAACTGCGCTAACGCTATAAAAAATATAAAAATGTAAAAAAATAAAATATTTATACTTACCTGAACTTACCTGAATGTCCCTGGGGTGGGTCCCTCCATCCTTGGCTGTCCTCCTGGAGTGGGCAAGGGTGGCAGGGGGGGTCCCTGGGGGCATGGGAGGGCAGCTGTGGGCTCATTTTGAGCCCACAGGTCCCTTAACGCCTGCCCTGACCCAGGCGTTAAAAAGTGGCGCAAATGCGGGGTTTTCTGCCCCGCCAACTCCCGGGCGTGATTTTTGCCCTGGAGTATAAATACGACGCATTTGCGTTGCAGTAATTTTTTTGGACGGGAACGCCTACCTTGCATCTCATTAACGCAAGGAAGGCGTTCACGCTAAAAAATGACGCTCTTTCCTCATACTTTGGCGCTAGACGCGTCTAGCGCCAAAGTATAAATATGGCGTTAGTTTTGCACCGAATTTGCGTCGAAAAAAACGACGCTAATTCAGCGCAAACGGAGTATAAATATGCCCCATAATATTTTCTGACACAAGGCAGGTCGAAACTGCTACTTATTTGGGGATTAAGATCCATCCTAAAGTCACAAATCTATATCAAAGGAATTTGGTACCAGTGATTAGCAAAATTAATACAGATTTAAGTCAGATTAACAGGGTAAACCTGTCAATTAGTGCTAGATGCAATGTCCTCAAAATGCTTATCTTGCCCCATGTTTTGTATCTCTTCCACGCTGTCCTAATACTGTTTGAAGGAAAGCTAAATGCCATTTACATTAACTTTAACTGGCAGTATCTGACAGTATCAGATGGTCCATCGATCTCTTAAATATCTAACCCTTTCACAAGACAGAGGGGGTGTGGCCACACTGAGGGCCAGATTTACAAGGCCCCTGCACCCCTTAGTGCCACATTTACGGCAAAATATTTGCATCAAATGTGATACTAACGGGCCACTACCATAGCGCCATATTTACAAGGTGGTGCAAACTAAGTTTGTGCCACCTTGTAAAACCTGTGTGCCACACCATGCTCGTTAGAGGGTCACTAAACATGGCGCAGTGGAATCTTCCATTTCTAGTGTCATTTTTAACGCCTGCTTAAAGCAGGCATTAAAATGAGGCTTCCCTTGATTTCAATGGGCCTCTTAACACTATACTGGATTAGCGTCATTTTTTTAACACTAATGCAGTATAGCGTTACAGTAGCGTAAAAAAAATTACGTTAATGCGCCTAACATGCGCCAGGGTGCATTGTATTCTAAATATCGTGCTACCATGGTGGTATTAGGGGACGCAAGGGGGCCGCAAGAAAAGTGGTGCATCACTAGTTATACAATACTTTCTTGTAAATATGGCCCCTAGTTGTCTATTTTATCAGGGGGCAGTATTTCTGCAACAAATGGGATTTCTGGTATCGTCTGAAGTAGTGCACCCCATGTCCAAAGTAGAAAACCCCACTATTTATGAACTCATGCCCAGAAAGGCAGCTCAAGGCTGTCTCCTCCTCTGAAAGATAGAGCCTAGTTACTACAAAAAGGTTCATTTCAAGATTGTGAGTTCAGTTTGGAAGGCATGGAATGGGGTTAAAAAACTTCTGAAGATTAAGCTATATAACAGATTTACTCCTTTGTGGCATTTGTATCTTTTCCCAGCTAATTTCTATGATGTGATGGGTCAAGGCTGGGAACAGGCTGGCCTTTGTAAGCTTGGGGACCTGTATGAGGCTGATCAAATGCACCTTTTTGGGTTGGTACAGTCAATTTTCGAGATGGACCCCCGGTCCTTCTTTAAGTATCATCAGGTGAGCCAGGTTGGCCCGGGTACAATGGCTAGGGACATAGTGGAGCTGCTGGAAGCAATGTGGCAGCGAGACTGTAGGACTGGGCATATCTATAGGCTTCTCAGCTAAACAATACCTAATGATTTGGAAAAAATGGAGGTAGCGTGGGCTAGACGATTAAGTGAGGAGGATGTGGATGTATGTAAGTCTATTGAAATGGGTACAAAGGTCTTCCTTTCTTCCAACTTGAAGGTGCAGCACTATAAAACTATCTTTAATCTATATTATACTCTGCCAAATTATTTGGATGGATAAAAGGATAGATGATAGATGCTGTAGGTGTGGAGAGGATCCAGGGGATATGCTACATATGTTCTATGGATATGAGAAGCTATTTCCATTGAAGGTGGACATCTAAACTTGCTGGAGTAAATTGTTTGGCGCGGTTTTAGAATTAGCCTGCTGATAATGCTCTTTGGCCATGACAACAGTAAGGGGGTTATTACAACTTTGGAGGAGGTGTTAATCCGTCCCAAAAGTGACGGTAAAGTGACGGATATACCACCAGCCGTATTACGAGTTCCATAGGATATAATGGACTCGTAATACGGCTGGTGGTATATCCGTCACTTTACCGTCACTTTTGGGATGGATTAACACCTCCTCCAAAGTTGTAATAACCCCCTAATTCTTGTAGCTTGACTCAGACCTATTTTGTATATATCTCCATGTATGTCACCCATCTATTAATCGCCACACCATTGAAAAACCCAAAGCCCTCAACAAAAGAGCCTTGGATAGGGCAATCAATGGGAATCATAAATGTTGAACGATCACTCTTTAATTGTAAGGGCAAGAGGGCCAAAGAGAGGGGTAAGAAGATTTGGTCCCTGCTGACACAATGGCTGACTGGTTCTCTAGGCTGTGCTGAATTGCTAGATTCCTCCTAATGGCTGGGAGGGTTTGTGACCCTTCAGGAAATTCTGGGATGTGGGGTGGATGGCAGAGTACCTCCCTTTTGGCTCAGAAGGGTACAATTGTAAGGCCAGGCATATGGTATTTGGTAGCCGGTGGCGTGCCCATGACCTGGCATGTATTATTGGTTGGGTGGGTACTCACTTCTTGTGTATTCATGGGCTTTCTTGTTTTGTGGTCTTTCTTCTGTTTTATTCATGCCCACTGCTTTGTATCCCCTCTCTGGTGCCAAAACAAAAGATAAAAGAAATCATTGATAGTTTTTCTCTGTTTATCTGGTAGAAGTCAAATGCTAAATCTAGGAAATCCAACTACTGTACACATCACTGTGTCTTGCCACCAAATATTTGAAGACATATGGAAATTTAAACACCAGTGCCAAAGTGTTTCCTAAAACGCAAGTGCAGTGTGTAAATTCTCTTCTGCCTCATAATGAATATGAACCATCGAAAGTCCGCCTTATAATTTAATAGAGGAATCAGAAAGGGAAATTGGGAGATAGCAAGCTGGATCACTTCTGTTTCCTATCTTGAACAATGGAACACTTTAGAATCGTATTCATGTTGGGTGAAATAAGAATTGCTGTGTGCCATTCAGGTGGCGATGAGGAAGGATAAGCTTTGTATTTTATAATTTACATGGGCACCCCATCTGGACAGGCTGCTTAGTACTGGTTGAGTAGCCCATTACCAACAGGACAAAATATTTAGAAAGTATGGGTTGGCAAAGAGAAACAACAGGTTTATTCGCATCAATACTGACACTTCCACACATTCAAAAACTTTACAGTTTGGATTACTCTGCAGTGCAAAATATTTTTCCAAGTCCACTAAGTCTCTGATAAATTCCAGGGACGAAAGAATATTTTGTCCTGAACTGCTACAAACTTTCATAATTCCTTGCCCACTATTTTGGTTAATCGCCTCCATGCCTTCCACCTCTCTATACTTAATCTCAGACTGGCTTTGTTTGTTCCCTCCTCCCTATTGCATTTTCTAGAGGGAATCAAGGGCACTTGGCTCTGAAACTTCAAAGATATTGATATGCCTTAGTAAAAATTATATTGATCCAAACCCAGGTCTGTCTCCGACGCTCAGCAGGCATTCTTAAAGATTCAAAATTACAATTTTAAGTTTCTGATATGAATTAATTATTTGAGCATTATAAGCATATTTTATGAAGCAGACATTAATGGAACGTGAAGCTCACAAAACTCATTTAGAAAATTGTAATCAACATCTATGTGGTTTGATTTTATGGTTCTGTAATCTTAACCTTAGATTACAACACGTAGAGGGTTTTAAAATGCTAAATCGATGGTCCTAGAAAGAAAACACACCAACCTCTCTGCGAAAGGTTTTGACAAGGTCAAACTGAAAGATTGCCCAGTACCAGGAAGAAGCTAGGCTTTCAAGACTCTAGTTTAGGGGATGTAAACAATCACAAACTTCATTTAAGATTGACATGTTAAATGCATTTTGTAAGAGGTGTTGCATTATTATCACTTCAGACATCATTGCACATAATTTTGCTTAAAGAGCCTACATCCTAGCTAAGGTCTCGACGTTTAGGTTGTTGCAAGCTCAAAAAGTCCTTGCCCCAGAGCTGTGCTGTAGAAACTCCATTGGAATCCAGCTCCTGCCACAACACTGCAGCTGATGAAGCAAGAGAGAAACTGCCTTCAGTAGATAGAGCTTTGTATGAAGCTTCTGTGAGTTGAAATGCAGTTACAGAAGAATTAGGAAAAAGGAAAAGAAACATCACAGTTTAAAATACCAGACCCAAGATAAGCGCTTATCTACACATTTTGGCCCATATTTATACTTTTTGACGCAAAACTGCGCAGGAGCAGTTTTGCGTCAAAAATATTACCGCCGGCTAATGCCATTTTGGTGCGCCATGCGGGCGTCATATTTATACTTTGACGCACGGCGGTGCAAACAACAGGTGAGAGTCATTATCTTTGACGCACACCGCGGTGTCAAGTCGTAAAGGAAAACTAGGTTAAAGCAGCGGAAATGACTGTGGGTCGATTTACGACACCCCAAACCGGATATGCGCCGTTTTTTTTTACGCAATAGTGTAAAAAGAAACATCGCACACTGCCATTTCACCAGAGGAAAGCCAAAATGGATCCCATATGCCACTACAAACCCCAGGAAGATGGCAGCAGACCAGGAACCAGCCAGGAGGACCCACACAAGAACCAGGACACTTTTAAGAAGAAAAGAAAGTGTCGCTTTAGTGCAGAGGAGCAGGAAATTCTGGTTAAAGAGGTGACGGAACACCAGCACCAACTGTTTGTCACATCAAAGTTGCCAATCAGTAGGAGAGAGGCCATTTGCAACAAATTGTCGAAAAGATTAACAGTGTGGCTGAAGTACGCAGAACTGTCATCGAGTGCAAGAAACGCTGGCATGACTGCAAGCGCAGGACCAAGGAAAAGATGGCCAGGAAAGGAAGGCAGCACTGCAGACTGGAGGGGGGAGTCCAGCACACCATGAGGCCCTGGACAACATGGAGGAGATGGTCGCAGCCGTCATCCCTGAGGAGATTGTCACAGGGGTTCAAGGACAGGACAGCGCAGACTACCAGGAGACAATGCACATGCAGGGTAAGTCCCATGGGGAATTATAATGCAAAAATGTCATCTACAACCACGGGGGGATACCGACCACTAAATGCATGGAAGTCATTTAATACATGGAGTGGCATGGGTAAAGGGGCACGGCAGGGGGACATGGCCCGTTCTGAGAAGACCTGGGGCACACCATTACACAACACCAACAACAGTCCCATGGGGGCATGCTGTCATGCCAACGATGGAGCAAAGGGAAAGCCACGCAAGGAGGGTAGGCCACTACGTCAAACTGACATCCCGGCACACGTCAGGCAACATACCCCTTACAATAACTAGGGCCCTATTAACAACCTCTAGCCATACCGACAACTGGAATGTAACTGCGACAACAGTTGCCACTACCACCTCTGCTCTGTGTGCAGCTCAAGTAGCCAATGGCAGTAACCTCCCCATGGATCATACACACCTAAATTAGGGGGTGAGGATGACAACTTCAACAATCCCCTGAAACAAGAAAAAGGCCCCAGTACTCTCAAATGTCAATGCCCATAGTTGTCGCAAACATCAGCCAATGTAAACAACAATAGGAGCTACACAGCACTAAGGACACACTCATGCTGAATATGTCAGGGTCCATCCTGTGCCTGGGTAGCAATGCAACATCCCAAATGTCACACTGCTCAGACAACAGCATTGAGGAGGGGACACATGTAACTGGTCACTGAAATACACCTGCACAGTCAGAGGAGGAAATAGGACACTGATACGATTATAAGGTCAATCCAATGTAACACACATTCCTCAACCTCAGCAGGACACATTACCAATGTCAACATCCATATCAGATCACAACCTTGCCATGCATAGGATATGCCACATGTTAAATACATTTAAGTGGATGTGAAAGATCAGCGATTGGGGCAGGTCCAGATTGTTAAGTGTGCTGCCAGGGCCATCAGAACACCCACAGCCAGTGAAAGGTCTCACCATGAGAATGGATGTACATGGAGGGTTGAGTAGGACAAGAAGGTGGCAATTCTCTATTTGGCATAAAGCAACACCTAGAGGCAATGAGGCTGACAAGTCTGATAACTCAATAACATACATGTGACACACAGGTGGGCCATAGGCCTGGAAGAATGCCCATCTGAAGGACTGGAGAAATTAACACAAAACAAGATCACAAAGTGAATTCATCAAAAGGCAGGCACGTCACATCAAAATTGCCACACCACAGACACACTAATTGTACTTGTTTCATTGCAGAGGAAGAAGGATCTCCTGCCGATATGCCTGTCCCGGATTTCCCTGATGACATGGATGATAAACATTCCCCAGGAGACTATCCAAATGGTACTTGACACCCTCCAGACCCCACCTTCAGTCACAAGGAGGAGCACAGAACAAGCAGCCATCGCAGAGGATCCACCCACCACCCCAATTGTAAGACCTGCCAGCTCCAATACAGCTGAGGACTCTGACGACACTCGCACCAGCTTTGAGAGAACTGTAGTTGGAATACAGCGGGAGCTGGCCAAGGAAGTGCGGGTGGGGATGCAAACTATGGCAGCCAGCCTTGAGGGGATGTGTTTGTGCATGATGTCATCTGCAGATCAGGCAGCAGCTATGCAAGCCCTAACATCCATACTGCAAGGACTACAAAAAACTGTCAAGGAATTCACCACTGCAGTAAGGGAGTTGCCACAACACCTCGCACCCCAAACCTTCCACTGCATGCACGAATGCAATCATGACTCCCTCAGGGCCGACCTGGCTGCCTACCATCGTGATGTGGCTGCTATTCTCAAGAACCAGCAGGCCCTCCTTGCTGCAGTACTGCCCTTAAGACCTTCACAGGGAGCAGCGACCGGGATGTCTGACTCCACGTCTTCTAACACTGAGGTGTGTGTTGCCCCTTCACATCCAACCACAAGGACAAAGCAGGCAACACACACATCAGAAAAAGAAGACATGGAACAGATCACATTCACAAGGAAAATGACCCTGGCCCACATTTACCAAGGTCCTGTGCATTGTTACTTGCCAGTCTTGCAACAACTTTACTCGAGCACTGTTCTGCAAACCACTGTATATCTTGTCACCCAGCCCAGTGATTGTCTCTCTCCTACTCATTGCCAAATCCTGTCCCTCTGCACTTTCTGAAACATCAATCTCAGCATGTCAAAAGCATTTCCGTAACCCCTTGTGTTGGATCACAATTTAAGATGTCACTATAATGGACTCACAATCATGGACAATGTACAGATAGCACTAAAGCACGTTTCAATAAATAGCACTTACACAACAAATCTGTCTCTGGGTAATGTGACATATCAACTATCAACTGTGGAGTAGATAACTGAAATGTGCCTACTGTCAAATTACGTAGCTTGTCAATACAACCGTCCTGATAATATGTAGTCAGAGAATTCTGCACAGTGCCCATGATTGCATCATACTCTGCCCATCCTGAGGGACAAATCAGATGAAGTGAGAAACCATACACCACCATGCTGTGTTGGACAGAAAAATGCTTCCTCAGGGGATAACTAAGTCATCAAATAGTGGCCTCAAAATGTTGTAAACATGCAAAAATAACACAATAAACATGCCACACTAATCTAATTAAACACTAAAAAAACTGCACAAATGAAGGAGTCTGAGTTAACATACAAATAGGTAATCATGCCAAACTGTGTCTCAAATGATGTATGAGGGTCATGAAGACAAGAATACAAGATTGCCAATGAGAACTCATCTTATAAGGGTATGCATGATCATCACACTGCAGTCAGACCTAAAACTGTATCCTCAATACCAAGTCTGGAAGCACGGTTAGTGACTTTGTAAACACACTTATCAACAGAAACACATTGGGATCCATATTAACTGTGATTGGTGGTTGCAACAAAGAGTCAACACTTTGCAAGGTAGCTCCGGGCTAGCTGCCAATCGTACAGCTCAGTTGGGATTTGTTTGTAGCATAGGATACAGATGTTATAGTACCAAATTGATGTACACTGAATCCAAACCCACAATCAAGTACCATTCAACACATACAATTAAGGGTTAACCAAATATTTATTAAATGCTAATCACAGATGAGGAAACTGAGGGAAAAATCGTACCTACCCTAATCTACCCTGACTACTCATTACCCACAACTGCCCCTAACTTACCTAAGCTACACTTACTTATCACATGTAACGAAACGTTCTAAACATCTACCCCCCAAGCCCCCTTATGAGACGGGACACATGGAGGACAACACATACTAACCTAAATACATACTATACTATTGGTATTTTCTTTTTTTTTTTTACACACAAGAACCCCAACATAGCCAATCTCCCACCCACCCACACATGTAATAAGTAAAAATAGAAACAAGCAGGCCCCCCCACCCGCTAACACTAACTAAACTATCAGCCTATACTAACCTAACACTAAGCCCACTAACTATAAGAACAAGGAAAGAGGAGGGAGAGGAGGGAATCATGTCCATCAAAAAAGTGTCTAGAGGTTGGCCCTCCAGAGGGTCCTCTTAATGGACTTAACCCACCAGTTAATGTGCCGCACGTCCCGGCTCAGGTGGCTCAACTTGCGCAGCACTTTGTCCATCTTATGTTCCATTCGGTTGAAGGCTTCAGGGTCTACAGATGGAGTAGTGGCAGTCTGGGTACCGGTGGAGGAGGTCTGTGTGGGTGTTGTGCCATGCCTAGTGGGCTGTCCTGCACCGGTGGCAATGCTGGGGCCTGGAAGTCCAGCAGATGTTGGACAAACAGTGGCAGCTGTGGGTGGGGCCACCTGGCTCATATTGGTCGTTGTGCTGGTGGTGGCTGTGGTGGGCAAAGTAGGCCCACCCTGTGGGAAGGCTCTCCATGCCCTGGAGGCCCGTTCATGCCGAAATCGCCGGGCCATCCTCCGGAACCCCGACTCCACCAGCAGCATGTGCTGATATCGCATGGCCCGGCGGTGAAATTCACGGACCTGGTCAGGAGTCATGTTAGCAGCTGTGAAGACAAATGCAGATATTCTACATTAGTAACTGCATTGTGTGAAATGGCATAGAAAGTTTATAAGACATTACATCTACTGTACTTGTAACAGCTCATATCACAATACAGAGCATTGATTGTCCCTGAGGAAGTTTATGGCAGGCCAGACTACAAAGGTCACATCACACAAAGCACATCCATAACCTACAAGATGGGTAATAACTGGCTTTGATTTGCAATCTGAGTTCTGCCAGTTATCATCTAAGAATCATGCTGCATATCCTCCGCCAAGACCTGGGCTACAAATGTCAGTGTACGGAAATCAAAACTAAAGCCACATGGTCTGCAAGTTGTAACTGGACTTGCCAGTATAGTACCAAGTGCCAAACCTGAGTGTGTATACTAGTATGCAACCAAACCGTCACTTATTCACATGTATGTGTAACATACTGGTAGCATCAGTACTAGGTACCCCATTCACAAACCCATGCCCGTGTTTGGGGGGGGGGTGGATACACAACTATAATTTGCCAACAACATGTACACCGAGGAGTGTATAGGAAACTCCACACATGTTTGTCTCTACAGACACACCACAGGTAAGGTCTATCTACATTTAGGAGTCAGCAAACCTAGAGCACTCATAGGGTCAGACATGTCAGGAAATGCAGAACTTGGTACACAACATATACTTCCAGTGAGGCCTGACTTACATCAGACACAGAGTTGCTAGAGCACCCATGATCATGAAATGCATGCACACCTAGGCCATTGCACTCAGGTTCCACAGACTTGTTGCACTACATGTGGAAGTACATGCTGCTAGGAGGTTCTACCTAAAGTTTCAAAATAACGTAGGCAAATAGGGAAGCAGATGTCTATTGGAAAGCTATTTGCTGTACCAATCTTAGAGAATGTGGGTCTGACATGCTAACTAAATTGGGGCTGACTTCCATTGCGAGTCTTGGTGATACAAGTGTCATACACATGACTAACCCCTGTACTCACAGTGGGGCCTACAGGGATGTCCTACAATCCCTATATGATACCATTGGATACGCATTGGCAAACTCAAAACATGTGAGAACTGCATTCCCACTCATGGAACAAGAGAAAAGCTTGCCCAACACATCACACCTTGCTATGCGTCCAACTCACACAAGTCCATAACCAGCAAACACAACACATAACAGACATATCAACACTTACTGGAGTGGTCGGGGTCCTCAAATGTCGCCACCTCTCCCACAGTGTAGGGTGCAGGTCCACCTGTAAGGTATGGAAGGAAGAAATGTGCTCAAAATCTGTGCACAATGCAACAATGTCATAAACATTTACAATGTGTAGGCTGAATAAGGAAATGGCAGCCATTCAGATATGATGGTACTGCATCTGATATATCACGGCCAACTTGTACATAGAATGGGTCTCCTATGACAGTTACACACATATCTGCACACATACATTGGCCCTAACTATCAAGTGGTTGCAAACATGCCCCGTAATTAGTGAGCACTAAAAAATATGGAGTGCATCCAAGCAAGACATCCAAAGCCTGGTTACTTGAGGACTGCATTACCAGTCAAACATGCCTTGTGGCCATGACACATTTATTGCACATAGGTACAATGTACAGAGGGAGGGGCAGGGACTTTTGTAAGCCATCCTGTTGTTACAGTTTATTCCATTGATGTGGCCCAGCAATTGTGATTTGCACCAACCATGGAGATGTGAGGCCATGTGCATACACTTGGACTGCCATCCATATTTGGATTATGGCTCAACTAATTCCAATAAACATCTTAAGATGTTACCAGAGGGCACCTTACACCTTTTCACAATGTTTTCAAATCAAGAACAGACATGTAACCAAAAAGATAAAAGAACACAATAATCCTACACATTCATAGAACTTCCGTGAACGCTTTCCTTCCACTCTCACCAGATTCACATGAGACATATGTCTGAGCCACTTTGCTATTATCAATTGACATGAAGGCAGCACTCATTTTCTGCATCATGTAGTGATTCTAAAGTCAGTCTAGCAATTGCGTCAACATAGTTAGCCGAAATGTTGATACATCTGTACTTCTCTGTCAATAGTACCCTATATAGACATGATTGGCTCATATTTTGTTAGCTGTTCTGACAAAAAGGCCGCACCAATTTCCTTCATGGAAAAGTAACCTGTAAGTTTCCTGAGCACGTGCTACCTGACAGCTAGCAATTGTGATCCTTGCCATAGTGCATCAATGATCCCCTTATATTTCCTCAGCATTAAACACAGTCAGCAAGTTAGCAGGCAGACATTGTACTAATCCCCTGATGTCACTACAGAGCATTTAAATGTGCACATTAACATAATTCGTACTCACCAACAGTGCCACCAATCATGATTCCCAGGTGGTCCAAGAGATCCGCCTTCCTGGTGATGAGGTCAGCCCACCTGTGCTTCAGCTGGTGGTCACTCCTCTGGCTGGCATACACAAGCTGCAGGCGATGCAGCACCTTACCCCACCGGATTCTGCGCACCTCTGTCGGATACCCCTGTATCACCCTGCCCCCTGCCTGGATCATGAGCGGCAAGAAATGCATAGCAAGCCAGATGAACTCCCCCAACTCCTCTTCCCCCATCCTGCCAAGACGTGGCCTACCAGACATACTTAGAAGTGAAATGGAATAGGGGTAAAAGAAATAGAAAGGGGAAAAGGGGAAAAATAGGGGTACAAAGACAGAAAAAAAGTAGACCTAAACACTAAAAGAGCCCAACTATCCCCAAACTAACACTACCCACAACAGACTCCCACAAACAAGAAAAACACAAGATAAATGGACACATGTAGACAAAACACAGTAATACAGTATACACCAACAATATTTATTTCACAAATTGACAATATAGAACACAGGACAAAAACAGCACAAAATCTCAGGACAACACTCTCTACACAGCCACACAGTCTAGAAGGATCATAGACTGCAAAGTGAAAGTGAAAGTACACCCACTGTACATGATCTGTAAACAGGATATCCTATTACATCACTTCCTGTATGAAAAGTCCCGCCTTTTTCACGTTATGCGTCATTTTTTGTTTACCAAAACTGTATTTGCGTCATTTCTTTTGACGCACAGAAGTGAATATTAACCCGCATTCACAGAATGTTACATGGACTGTACAAATATCTGGATGCGGGCTAAATTTCACTCCTGTGCGTAAAAAAAAATAACGCAATACAGTTTTGTAAACAAAAAATGACGCACAACGCTAGGGATGTCAAAATTACAGTGCATTAACTGGTTTGGGGTATTTTTACTTGTTTTTTGGTTATGTTACATTTGGGACACATCAGAGATTGGCTAATTGAAGACAGTATGGTGTTGATGGTGTATGTTCACATGTGTGACATCATACTGCAGCGGAACATGATCCACTACTCCCTTCACAGTATTTTTACAGTTGGCTGACGCAATAGATGGTCATAAGTGTGGCCTACATATATGTGTTGCACAAATTGTGCATGTTTGGCATAAGGAGAGGATAACAATTTGACGCACATATGCACAATACCTTAATGCCTTTGGCTCAAATTGTGTGCTTTGGCAACTAATGTGTATTTCACATTAAGCATAGTTGTACGTATGGTTGTATGAATGTGACGTCCATGTGTCCAATCCTTAGATGCAAGTCATATTGGAAATGAGCAAGGGCATGTGTTAGTCATACATGTAACAACACCCGTAAAGTGTACTTCCAAGTTTTAGGGTCACGTAGACACCACATGTGACATAGCATGCACCAGATGGATGGCAGATGCTTGTTCATGTCAATGGTCCACATTTTCTACATCCTATGTCCTAGATTATTGGTAAGAGCTTCCTAGGCACTACTTGGAGAATCCCACAGTGAGTAATACACATGCATTGAGGAAGTGGGTACCATGTTGTTTGCACAGACAGACAAGGGTGAATCTCAAATGTATGTTGACACCACAGTTGAGGCCATAGAAGTGAGGCCCAACTATCAAGTGGCTGTGGTGGACCAGCATACAAGACAGCACGTGTCCACTTATTTCCAGTGGTCAATTGCACATAGGTGTCTTGTTCATGTGTGTGGTCCAATGATGATCCTGTATATTGTTTGGGGTGTAATTTGTCACAGTTCGGTCCAGGACTCATCATGAGTCAGTGGCAGCTATTCCTGTATCTACTGAGTATCCTTGGTTGATCAATGTGAGTAAAGTGGATGTGGACATGTGAACCAACATGTGGATGGTCCCACTCTGTCACTAAAGACGTGTAATGAGACAGTCAATAGGGCAACCTTGGTGTGCTGAGTGAGATAATGTCTCAGGTGTCATGTTCCGGCAGGTGCCATTACAACATTTGTACACAGGTTGGCCTCTGCACTTCCCACTGCATCTGGGAAAATCATAGCCTCTGTGTTGATTATTCTCGCAGCTATTCACCACACATGGCCCATCACTATGTTGTGCGCACTGTGATTCTGTGTGTGAACTGTCCTGACATTTGTGCATTTTTCATGGACATTATCAGAGGTTGCTGGTTGTGCTGAAAGCCCTGTACCCAATCCCTGCCTACGGCCCTGGGACACTGTCACACTTTGTCATTCATGCATAAATGCAATCAGACAAGGGATGGGCCATGAATTTTGCTTTTCCAAGAGGATGTAACTCAAATGGTACAGTTAAAAGGCAGATGATGCTAAACAATGTATTTGTGTATGCATGGAAGAAGCCCATGCCCAATGCCCCCTGATGATTGAGAGGTTTGCTAACGCAAGTGTGGTACATATGTGGACACAGGGATACTTTAGTGTGATGTACAGACAGTTGCCAGTCAGGCTGACAGAATGCAAGGTGATTCAGGATCCAGCTACTTGACAAGTTACGTAATCAGTGGTCTGACTGAGACTGTTTGGAGGACAAACTTGACAGTTGACATGTAAAACTGCGTATGTCCTGTGTTTTTGAAGGTGACAAATGAACCCAGTGGCTGTGTTACATGGCTTAATTAGTATCAATGCTTGGCGGTGTATTTGACATAATGGCAACTCCTATGCTGTTCCAGGCATCATCAGGGGCAGTGCTTTTTTAAATGGGTGTTGTGCATGGAGGTGATCACAGGTGAGGGCTGCATCTGTTTCTCACCAGTTCTGTAGGTGAGACTTGCATTCTAAGGGCCAACAGACATTTTCACAGGGTAAGCTATCTACATGTGCTAACAGGGCTTTGAAACTAGAAGACAGTGTATAAATTGACCTGACGTCCTTGCTAATGTTGGTCTGTGTGTGTAGAGGAGGTAATATCAGGGTACACATCTTAGTATTCCAGGGACCTCTTCCGACAGGTGGGTTGTGACCAGGTGCATGGGTGTGTCAGCAGTTAGGAAATGGGCTGACATGTACATGGAATGTCATGTGTGCAATGCTGCTCATATGTGTGGCACTTGTGCTGTCTCTGTTCTGCTTCTATGGGACTCTGGTCACAGATGGTCCTTGCAAATATTGGATGCAGATGGACTTACTGCTGTCAAGGGTCTGGTCAGGCATTCCTGTTACTGATGCCAAAGCACATTGACTGCCTCATGTATGAGGATTGTTTTCCCCTTATTAAGTGATGGTGTCTTAGTTGTGTGCCATATGTTTCGTTGGACCTTGATTTCAACATGTATGTGTGAAATAGTTGTGGTCCTCTGCTATTGGCCTTCAAAGGAGAAATGTACATGATATATGTCATTAAGAGTGTGTGTGTATGTGGCCATTGTATGTTAGGCATCACATTAGCTCTGGGATGCTCTGTGTCCTACTCAGTATCTCACTCTTATTCGGATAAGTAGAGATTTAGGTGTGCAAAAAGGAATAGCCAGACCATGATATGGTGATTAGAATAGGTGTTTATTTAAATTTGTTAACTAAATTGGTGAAGGTGATCATATTCAAAAGAAATTATTTACGATCTGTTGCTGCCTGCCGCCTGCGTATACCAGCAGCTGTGTCCTGTAGTTGCCCCTTCTGTTGCAGGCCAGCATCCTCCTCTTCCTCCTCTTCAGTCATGTGTGGCTCTGGTTCCAGGAGGAGAATGTTTTTTTTTATACAAAAGTTGTGCAATATTGCACATGTGAGGATAATCCTACAGATCATCTCCGGGGAATATAGGAGGCTACCACCAGTGATGTCGAGGCAGCGGAACCTTGACTTGAGGATGCCGAAGGTCCGCTCGACAATGCTGCATGTCCTCCTATGGGCGTCGTTGTAGGCACGCTCTGCAGCACTACTTGGGTTGCCAAATGGTGTCATAATCTATGGCTGGATGCCATACCCCTGATCAGCTGCAAGAGAAAATGATTTGGATCATGTTGATATAGCTGGCACTATTGAAACAACCTTTCATGGCAGTAGTTGTCTTGTGTTGTCTGTGACTCTTTTGTGTAATAATGTGGCATCCTATGCTTGTAGGATGTACCATCTGCATTGTGTTGTTTCCTTGGCTGAACAAGTGTTTGTCTGCTAACCATTTGTCAGCAGTATGTTTTGGGATTTGCAGTACAGTGTGCCCTCCCTAGCATTGTGCCTTGTGATACAGGTGTCCGTGTGTCTTCACTGGGGGTGAGATGATAGTTCCATGCACAGTTAAAATTGATAGTGTTGTTAACACGTTCATATCAGTGTAGCCTGGACATCCCATACCTTTAGACTTAGGCAATGGATTAATGTAAAGGTCATTGGGACACTTACATTTTGCAAGGTGACATTTGGGCAACCCACTCCACATGTTGTGATCTTTGACTTCTTAACATTAGACTGTACAGTAATTTCCGATGTGTGACAGGTTCAATGGTGACCTAAGAAACATGGCTAGTGATGTCACAACCTCAGTGTGTTCCTGTTCACATGTTCCTACTGTGGTGTATGTGTTGTGTGTCCTAGAGGGTTGCTGTGCAGTGTGTATTTAAGTAGGTTTTTGTACTTACCAACAAGTAGTCCATTGCCATACCGTCCATCCTGGAAGTGTTCATTGATGGTGCAGTGACGGAAGATGTATGAGTCATGTACACTCCCAGGATATTTAGCCACGACGTTGGTGATCAATCCCTGGTGATCGACTATGGCCTGCACGTTGATGGAATGTGTGTGCTTCCTGTTGCGGTAGAGGTGTTCAGTTGCAGCAGGTGGCACAAGGCGTACATGTGTGCAGTTGATTACACCAAGGACGTGTGGGAAGCCACTGATGAGGTAGCACCCCTGTTTTGTTTCCTGCTGCTTCTGCAGTGTGTTACGGAAGCAGATGTGGCGAGTGTCAGTCGAATGATGGCATCCAGGACTTTGGGCAAAAAGGCGGAGAATGATGATTGTGATATTCCACCAACCAGGGCACCAGTTGTTTGGAAAGAGCCACTTGCCAGCATATGAAGTACGGCAAGCAGCTTTGTTTCTGTTGGGATGGTGTGGGGTGTCACCAAAGTGGGGGCTAACTGCTGTTCAATGTTGCGCAGCAGCTGCTGAATGACCTGCCAGTTTAACCGGTACCTCTGGATGATGTTGTGTTCCCTGAGGCACTGAAGGGTGGTTCTTGGGCGGAATATCCTCTCCTGCCTTCTGCGCTGCCTTTGGGATCCCTGCTGGTGTTGTGGTAGCTGCTGTTGTTGCTGCTGGGCTCTGCATCTGCGTGCACGCTGGATTAGTATCACCTCCATGGCTCCCTGTTGCTGCTCTGCTGCTCTGCTGTTTGTTCTGTGTGTTCTGATTAAATACAGGTGTGTTTGCCCTATTTTAACGCCTGCCCTGACCCAGGCATTAAATTTTGGCGCAAATCGGGCTGTGCGTCATTTTCTGACTCTGCCTCCCGGCCGTGCATCATTTTTGCCCGAAAGCATAAATACGACGCACGGCCCTTTAAGCCATTTTTTGGATGGGAAAGCCTACCTTGCATATGATTAACGCAAGGCAGGTTGCCGCATCCAAAAAATGACGCACACGGCGGAATTTTGACGTCCGTGGGCTCGGGCGTGAAAGTTTAAATATGGGTCAACGTTTGCGCTGATTGTGCGACAAAATTTTTTACGCACAATCGGCGCAGACGGAGTATAAATATGCCCCCTTGTTTTAAACTCAAGTTTGTGCATTGATTTCTTCAAAAAATTGCATTTATTTCCCACTAGAAGGTGAGTCACAAATTTCCTAAAGAGCGAGCATGTAAGTCTATAGAATCATATTTACATGCATACACTCTTTCTCCTAGAATCATTGCTTTCTGTTGTCCTCATGGAGTGCAGCCTTAATGAGTAAGCACTGCAGATGTGCATTAGGGCTATGTTCTGCTTTACTTCAGACCAAGAGGAAACAAAGGAAAGGAATGCAAAGAATGCAGCACTATTAGTCTGAGTAATAAATGTATTAAGACACTTCCCAAGTTACAGAAGATATAAACGTGAGCAACACATGTGCAACTCTTAAAATAATCACAGCAGTAGAATAATAATGATCAAGGAAAATGCAATGCATCAACAATTAATATAATATATGTATAGTTACTACATTTTCAGGCATGCACCCTGCAAAGCTAGAAATACGAATTAAAAATGCATCATCATGGGGCTTGACTCTGACATCATCCCTTGTATGCCAACCTCAGGCTTTGGAACCCTGGACAACTTAGACAACTGAGGCTTTTTGCCTGGCTTCTGAATGCAATTTGGACTGGAGTGTACTGGGATCCTGCTAACTAAGTTCCCAGTGCCAGGGTTCTTTCCCTAAAACATTGTAAAGGTAATTGGAATCATCTTTGGCTACCACTATAAGTCGCTAGAAAATGGTACTTAGGTACCCAGGGGATGAGGTACTATGGGTAGGCCCCTGAGGGCAGCAGCACTGATTGTGCCACCCTCAAGGGCCATGCATCTAGATGCATCCAGCACTGCTATTGCAGGCTGAATGTCCTGGTGCAAACCTAAAACAGAAACTTAACTTGACACACTACCTGTGTGCCCTGTCCACCATGCACTGCATTTACATTTAAGATACTCCTCTGGCAGGCCTTGGAGCCCTAAGGCAGGGTGCGCCATATTATATGTGAGGACATAGCTGCATGAGCAATATGCCCCCATTGTGTCCTTGCCAAACCTGGGACATCATGGGTGAACATAGCAGCCATTTGTAATATAAGTGCTGGGCACTGGTCAGCATGAGTTTTCCACCTACATAAATGCTACTCTGCACCCTGGGTTCTTTGGTATCAAACAACTCAGAAGGAGAAACCCAAGCTGGTACCAGTACTGGATTCATTACAAAATGTACCCAGGGGTCACCTTAGAGGTGCCCTATGCAAAAGCTATCTATCTTGGCATGGTTGCTGACTGGTGCCAGCCAGCCTTCCACATCCAGACAGCCAATATACAAACCTTGGGGGAGAGCCATGTCTCTCTGGTTTGTAAAACAATGCTCTTTCTGGGTGGAGGAGCTAACACCCCCTTTCCCATGAATGTGCCCTGCCCTGGCAGTGACCTTCAAAGGGCTGCCACCCTTGAAAATTGATCCCCAGGCCTGCTACTAGCAGCAGATGGCCTCCCCCTTTGCAAATCCCCACTTTTGGAGGGAGCAAAGACTGGAAACCACACAAAGGGTAGGAGGAGTGGCATCACCTAGTATGCACCACCGTAAGGTGTTGCCTGCGAAGTGGACACTCAAATTCAGTTTCCTCCAACTTGGAATGGAGGGAAATAACCAATTAGGGTTAGGGCAGTGACCTTTCCTACCGGAATTAGTCACTATAGTGGGTGTAGAACCCAAAGGTAAGTGTCCCATTGGACACTACCAGGTTCCCCCTGAAAATTCCCACTGAATTCAGTATTTAGTGGGTATCCCTAGACCAAGAAATCAGATTCATCAGGAAGAAAAGAAGAAAACAACAAAGAACCTGACAGCACAAGAACAGAGGACCTGCTGCAGCAGAAGAAGCTCCAAGACCCCTGCTTGCTGCACCAGAGACCCGACAATGGCGACTGACTCCAAAAGACCCAGAGGACTTCCAAACATCACAAATAGTCTGAGAGCCACCTCCTGAGTGAAGGTCCCACTCAAGAAACCAAAGAAACCTGCAAAGAACCAGCAAACGGGTGAGGGTCACTTCACGGACCAGACGACATTACCGCAACTGGAAGTCACATCCATAACCAACAACACACCAATGACAGCCCAGGTGAGACCTACAAGTGTGCCAACTTTGATGGTACTGCTCCCTCCCAAGGCCGAGTTGTGCCAGTAACCCAGGTACTGGTCAGTGCACATCAGACAACAGCACAAACAGCTCTCCCAGAGCTGCAACTGAACCAGGAGGAAGCCCCAGTCAAGAGACTTCAGGAACACCCCCAGACCCCCTACAAGAATGCCCTCTTCATCCTGCAAGGTCCTAGGAAGCAGACTTATCTCCATCTCCAAAGGATTCCATTGCATACAGCCTCCAAGACCTCCAACTCGCCCTGCATCCGGCCGCCCTGAGCCCTGCATTGTGGAACCAGCTGTGTTCTATGGGTCCCTACCCCCTTGCAACCTCAACAGCCTAAGGGGACCCTGAACCACCACTTTAATTCTGCAAACCAGCTCCTTTTCCAGGTGGCCCCTCCAAATGGCTCTGTGCCTGTGCCAAGAGACTTTCCAGCTCTGCTCCAGCCAGAACCGGGAGCTGCCCGAGGACCACATCGACCATACTGAAAAAGAAGAGACTGGTAACTCACCTGTGTGATTTTATATGCATTTTTATAGGTGGCCTTTCATTGATTCCTATGGTGCGTAATTAGGCACAGAAAGACTAACTTTATTAAAACGTAAAAAAATTATGGGGGTCATTCTGACCCCCGCGGGCGGCAAAAGCCGCCCGCCTGGCGGGATCCGCCAGAAGACCGTACCGCGATTTCCCGCTGGGCCGGCGGGCGACTGCCAGAAGGCCGCCCGCCGGCCCAGCGGGAAACCCCCTTCAACGAGGATGCCGGCTCCGAATGGAGCCAGCGGAGTCGAAGGGGTGCGACGGGTGCAGTGGCACCCGTCGTGATTTTCAGTGTCTGCAAAGCAGACACTGAAAATCTTTATGGGGCCCTGTTAGGGGGCCCTTGCACTGCCCATGCCAGTGGCATGGGCAGTGCAGGGGCCCCCAGGGGCCCCACGACACCCGTTACCGCCATCCTATTCCTGGCGGTGAAAACCGCCAGGAACAGGATGGCGGTAAGGGGGTCGGAATCCCCATGGCTGCGCTGCATGGAGGATTCCCTGGGGCAGGGGAAGAATTGCCCCGGAAGCACCGCCAGCCTGTTGGCGGTGCTTCCGCGGTCGTTGGCCCTGGCGGTCCATGACCGCCAGGGTCAGAATGACCCCCTATATCTCAAAAAGTACTTAATGTATCTTAGCCATTTTGGTCTTAAAAAGTATATATAAATTTGAAGTATTTTTTTATAAATTCTGCTCTCAAGTTATTCATTGAGTGTGTGTGGTACATGATTTATATTGTGAGTACAGCACATGCTTAGCACATTTCCTGGATTAGCCTAACTGCTTGACCAGCTACCTCAAAAATTGGAGCATTAGGTGATCTGATTTTTGCCTCTGGAAAACCAACTTGTGGTTGCCTGGACTCCCTGCACAGTGTGCCTAGTTTCACATACTACATAGAACTCCAGCTTCCTCCACTGACCAGTAAACTTTTTTGAATTTCCATAAATTAAAGAGGCCTTCATTCCAGTGTTGACTTGTGCTCGGACCCTTTCAACATTTTTGTGTTTCCAGGGTATTTCTAAATCAACATGGGGTCTGTTATCTTTACGAAGTCAACCCTGTACTGGAGCTTGACTTTTTTCTGATATGATTTTAATCTGTCAACTTTTGCCCAAGTCAGGACTGGATATATGTTTTGATATCTGTGAGTAGATTCCTTTTCTTCCCTGCTCTCAGCAGTTAACCACTTGCTGTCCAAATCTTCCTCCTCTTTCCCTCATGAAGAAACATTTATTTCCCTTTTTTACCGTCCTCCAGCTTCTGTGACTGGCCCTAATTCACTTGTTTATTATCTTGCTTGTTAACTTTCCTGCTTCCCTCCTTTCTATCCAGCCCTCTCTTGCAGTACATCTCCCACAAGCTTTTAGTATCAATCCCATCAATCTGCTCCTTGTTGACACCATCCTTCAGTAATGCCATAAGCATATCTCTCCTAGATACTCTGTTATTATCTGTGTGACCCTCAGATCTCGAGGCAATCTCAGGTTTAATCCAGTCTCACAGCTTCCCAACTTGCGTATTGGCTGCAGCACATCTTTCAATACCTTCCTTGTTCGATTAGTTAGGAGAGTCATTATTACCTGCTTATAAGCTGGGGGATCAAGGTGAATAATTTTATTTTGTACTGAAATTATCAAGGGAGCAACTAACAAAAAAGTGAGATTCATCCAAAAGAATAGCAGTTTTCACACTTTCTTCTTTAATACTTTACACAGCATCTCTCAGAGTGTACCAAGGCTTATCATTTGGTGGGCAATCTGATTCAGTAGGATATTTCTGACTACATCCTATACCTGCAATTGCAACAAATGAGTTTCTCCTTGAGTCCCATAACTTCTATATTGTTCTTGTATAATGGGACCAGAGCTAAGAATACAAAATATCCTTGAATCTCCCTCATCTAGTGCCACTCCAGAGGCACCCATGTCAAACAACCTCACTATCCACTTAGCAAATCTTCCCCAGATTTCTGCTTGAATCTGTTTATAATATCATTGACTTCTTGTGCTTGTAATCTTCTAGGGAGTGCATTTCAATTCCTCCCAGGGTCTGTGGAGTGCCCTTTGTTTTTTGTCCAAATATTGTCTGTGCAGAACCCACTTTCGGGTCGTTTGGCTCAAATTGCCCCCCACCCTTTTTAACTTCTCCATCCCTGGAATTTGAAAAATCAGTAGACTACCAAATGTTCAAATCCCATTTTTCGGGGTCCCAGTCTAATCCTGCTTTAGCAATAGCTAATTTAACTTTCTTTTCATTGATTTTACCCCTTAATTTCTGATCCCTGTGATGAGCGACTTTGACAGCTGCATTCTCGGTGACAGACTGATAAGTAACTGCCTTATATTACAATAACATTCTGACAAGACAGCATGTTTACATTATTGTTAGATTCAAATAGCTGCCTATCTAATTGTTGGTTTTCTTGTTCTAGCTGCTTACATTTTTCATGCATTTATTTTTATATAAGCAGATAACAGAATCCAGCCTCTACGTTTTTCAACCTTCACCCTCATCCTGCCGACTACGTCAATTTGTTCAGTTTTACTTCAGACCAAGATGGAACAAAGTGAAAGGAATTCAAAGAATGCAGCACTCTTAGTCTGAATAATTAATTTATTAAGACACTTCCCAAGTTACACGAAGATAATAACGTGAGCAACACATGTGCAACTCTTAATAATCACTGCAGTAGAATAATAATGATCAAAGAAAATGCAATACATCAACAAAGAATATAATGTAAATATAGTGAATACGTATTCATGCATGCACACCGAAAGCTAAAAAAAGGCTTAAAAATGCACCACCATGGGGCTTGACTCTGACATCATCCCTTGTCTGCCAACTTCAGGTTGTGGAACCCTGGACAACAGAGACAAAAAAAGAACAACCCTGATGGGATTACGCTCTGGGGAATGCATCCATTCCCAGAGATGAGTTCCTTCTTCTCCCAGTTGTCAAGCTTCCCCACCTTATATACTGTAAACAAACTTAAGAGGAAGGTTCTAGAAAACCCCCTCCTTTTGAGTCAGTTGTGAAATTCAAGCACTGGCCGAACCAGGTCAGTGTTGAAAAAGCACAATCGAGACTGGACAGATCGCGCAGTGTATTTCCAAGACTGAGATGTACCCTGCCCTACCATAAACATTCTCAGCCTGGCGCATCCTTATCTATATACCTTCCCCATGTCATGTTCCCTTCCATGGTGTGAAAAAGCGAAAACATGTTAACAAGCTGTGCACAGAAAAATACCTGCACTATCAATGTGACGGCATTTGACTCTGAGCTAAGCACAACATGAAGTCAGTGGTCAAGTTAGAGCCGGTGGTTAAATGGTTAAATACAGATAGCATTACAGGTGAAGACAGGTGAAATTTCCTTTATGCCAGGTGAATCTCCTTTAATTTCTGGAATTTCCTCAAAAAATATGACACTTAATGGAGGAGATACAAAATTTAGTATGACATATAAACAACATTTAATTTGAGTAAATACCCTATCTTGGGAACACAAGAACAACACTAGAAGACTGTACAAAGCAGGAGAGGCTTTTGTATTTAAAGAAGGCACCTATAATCACCTCAAAATTCATTTTGATTTGACTTTGTAAATACAGAGAGGTGCCATAGAGCATGAGTGGTACTGGATGTGCCTTTTCAACTTCTTCATCCTGAACAGAAGGCTGCTTCCTATTCTTTGTTGAACCCTTGGTCTTTCTGAATTTTGATTCTGGAAGGAAATCACCACCTATCCTTTGTTTGTTATGTCTGCTCCGTTGTTCACCTGTGGCATTTCGTATTTTTGGGGGAAAATCAATCATTTTCAGTGCAGTACTTTCCAAATGTTTGATATTGAGGGTGACAGGCACCACCGTTTTCCTTTTCATGAATTACTTTTAATTTTGTTTATAGCCAGATGGCCTGGAGGTTGGAGTGAAGGGTGCAGGGAAGACCCACAGAGGATTAAAAGATTGGTTTATACAGGAAATTGACATTTTGTTATGGTGAAGGAAGGGGTTACATATGTTGCCTTCAATTCCTTTTTCTTTGACTGGATTTGTCAGGATATTGTTGTGTGCTATTATATAGATCCTAGTCTGTTGTTGAACATTGATGGTGTTTTAAATTAATGTTTCACATTCTTACTGCTGAGATAAAGATATCTGGGGATTGTGGATGGCCTTGATAGGCCTTGATATTAACACCAAATTTAGGTTATTTTTTATCTGCATGTGCCTGTTGATGGGTAAGTTTGAGGGTTAAGGTGTGGTGGCTCCAGGATTCAAAGTCCATATAGCCAGACATGTTTGTTCTTTCCTTAGCCCCCTACATTTCCATGAGTTCTGCAACTTTTAAACAGTTTTGACAGAGATAATTGTTACCTATATCTGGAGCACATTTAGGGTTTATTTTAAACATTTTTCCATGTTCTTGTACTTTACTTACTTTTTATTTTGGTTGATTTTTCATATTCCCTTGCTGCATTACTGGTGTTGAACAGGCTCCTTGACGGGCACATTTTGAGTAAATATTTGTGCTGTCCTTTCCTTGCGATGCTGGAGGAGGGTAAGGAAGGAAGCCATGTTCTCTTTGTCCTCTATTCCTCCTCTACTTGCCATGTGCTTGTCCATAATTCTAGGAAACCGGTGTGTGTGTGTGTGTCTGTGATCATTGGTAATTAACCACTTCATGCCACTTTTAAATAATATATGTATATTGGTATATGGTATTCCTATGGCATAAATCTAGCCAAAAGGCAGCAGAGCTCTATGCATTGTTAAAGACAAGCATAAAGAAGTATTAGTAGAGGATTCTGACTTATGGAAAGATAATTTATTCAGATGTGGTGTGCTTTAGCAATGTGAATCTTCAACTATTTGCTAAATTGGAGCAGTATTGTGGTGCTCCTGATGGATTCAGGGATGTTGCTATAGATCCTGGGTGCAGAGATGGCAAAAAGGCCTGCTTTCTTGTTTTTTCTTTATTACACTTGTTGGTCTGCAGCCTGAATGTATTCTCGCTGTGGGTGTGCCGAGACCCAAGGGAGATGGTGACCTTGTCTGCAAGACAAGCAGGAGTGCTGATCATGATGGCTTTGTAACTTATGAACTTGGTTAAGAAGATGACGTGGGTTGGCAAAGGGAGCCAAAGATGTTCAATCAGAATGATGGAGATGTGATCATATTGCTTTAAGCCATGGAGTGGCTTGACATTTAGTGAAAGTTGGGGTTTGAAGCCATTAAGGTTTATGACATTGAGCAAGTTCTTTACTGCATCTTGCTTGTTGTAATTGGAAACAACAGGAATTCTGTCTTGGTTGGGTTGAACTTTAGGTAGGCACTTGACATCCAAGTCTGGATGGTGTACAACCAGTGTATAACAAGGTGGCTGTTTGAAGCAGGAGTGACTCCAGAATTAAGTGGTAACTGCATCTGCAGCCTCTGCCTCTGCTATAGCAATCACCATTCCAAGAAACACCTGCTGCTAAATCAAGGCCAACAGCATAATTTAAGCCGTCTGTGCCCGGCTGGATTTTGGCTGTTCCAGGTACTCAAATTTTCAGGAATCTCAGCAACTGCAAATGTCAAAAACTATGTCAATAGAGAACCTGGATGCCCAAACATAAATCTACATGGACAAAGAGCTATTGATCAGCTTGCATGAAAAAAAGAAACAGTAGCCAGAACTCAGAAACCCTACAATAAAATATTGAGTATTTTCGTAGCCAGTATATCCTCTGAGCCGGTTTTCAGTGCAGCTTGCACATTTATCCCAGTCAGAAGGACAAGTCTCTCTCAAAATGTGGGAAGACTAATATAGACCAAAACGATTAAATATTTTAGCTCTAAAAAATATCAGGCTTCTGAAGACACAACAACGGAAGAGGGTGAACATCCCAAGTGTGGGTGTGATCATCCTCTAGACGGAGTCCATGAATATTAAGATGCACTCTGTATTCTGGAAGAAAAAGCAACACTAATACACTAGTGGCATCATTAATGAAAGATTGAGAGTGAACACAATAAGGTTCTAAACCTGTGCCTTTCACTTTGCATGCAGCACTTTGATACCAGTTCATAGCTTATTTTGATGTATGAGAAGGATTTTAACTTATGAACTGCCAATAACAAAAAGATCTTTGTGACAAAACCAGTAACCCTCTGAACTATCTACATAAAATACTAATCTGTGATCTGCATGCCACATGTTGTGCTTTGCAGCAAGAACATAAACCCTCTATGCTACTTTATCATGAGTCAAAACTGTGACTAGACATATTGAAGATATCTAATCTGAGATATCATGCCTTGTAATTATCCATTGAAAAATGCAGCGCACACAGAGATGTCTGCAGGCTGCTTTTATCTTGCCTCAGCCTGTCATGCGAAGAGCACCCCATCACTTTGGCACCTAGTGCTACCAATTATAGTGCTCTAAAGTCAGCACTGGTTAGGAACAGTGGGGATATAGTGACAAGAGACCTGGCAAGCATGCAATGCGTGACAAGGTAGTGCTTTCACTTTTCATAAAACTGAAAAGCTTGCTGCAATTTTTTCTGGTGTGGTGAAGTTAAAGACTAACAGAATAATGACTGTACAGGAGATTGCCTATTGCTCCCAATTTCAATATTTATGACAAAGTGAAGTTCCAAAATGTGTTATTAGAAGTGGGTGCAAGAGTTGATTACTAGAGTAAATTTGAAGGTGACCATGCATTCCAGGAGACTTGTAAACATCCAGCCAAAGGGGTTATTAACCATGTAGATGCCACAGTCTCCAAGTAGGTGATTGTGGTATGTTATGTGTATTTGTAAAGTTCACAGCTACCATAAAGGGTATCCTGCCACTGAGCGGGTGTGTGTAACTGAGCACTGCCTTTGGTAGGATGGATAACTGAAAAGCCAGGTCTTCGGTTTCCTGTGAAATTTAAGAAGAGAGGATGAGGCTATGATATGGGGAGAGAGAGTATTATGTGCTTTAGGAGTGGTGAAAGAGAATGTCCATGCTCCTGATCTGGTTCTGTATGTGCGTGGGACGTGAGCAAAATGGAATCTTATTGAGCAGGGGAGTCTGGGTAGTTGGTTGAAGAATATGTAATTGTTCAGGTAGGTGGGGCCAAAGTTGTGTAGTGCTTTGAATGTATGTGAGGAGTTTGAAATGAGTGTGTTTGTGCATCGGGTGGTGGGTGGAGCCCCCTGATGTGTGGTGTAGTGTGAGTTCTGTGTGGGAGGTTGAGGATGAGCCTGACTGCTCAGTTTTGGAAGGTCTGTAGTCTTCTAGTGAATTGCTTGGTGATCCCAGCATAGAGTGAATTCCAGTTGTCATGTACTGGCCATTGTGTGTGGTGTGTACTCCACATCTTGTGCATCCCTGCACTGTGGCACCAAAGGTTCTCCCCTGACCCTATTCAGTCCTGCGGAAGTTTTGACCACGGGGCGCTGGTTCTTCCCCTAACCTTCTCCAGCCAACCCTCATTAAAGGCCTCCATTCTGGAGGATAGCATATTTTATAAGACCATGTCCTTTCCAAACTCTGGCTAGATCTCAAGAAGGGCAGCCATCTTGGGTGCTGTGTTATTTGTACCCATCTAGTCTCATGAATCCGCTTGGCTATGAGGTTTTCCCCTGAAATGGGGGTCAAGTTCAGCACTCCACTACTTACCTTGGGAGAGTCTTGGATTCCGCTACTGCATTAGCAACAAAACGTCTCCTGTCAGCTTTCCTTGACAGCTATTCAGCACCTGCAATCTCTCCTGCTAGAAAAGAAAGGCACAGGTTAGAAAATAACAGTGTGGTAAGGCACATTACTGTGTAACTTCTAAAAGAGAAGCTATCTGGGAACTAAAGGTTAGTGGACTAATTAACAACAATGCGTCGGTATCTACTAATCATTCAAACTTTGCGCAGTAGTCATTGAGAAGTGCACAATCAGTACACAGAAGGTGAGTAAGGAAAGAGTAATATGCATGAAACCACATTGTGAACAATAGGTTAGCTTACTGAGGAAGTTACTGACGTTATGTGTTTAATTATTGTTCTATGGAGGCGAGCAAGGGTGAAAAAAAACTGTAGAACTGAACAAACATGCCTACGAAGGGCGCTTGAAATTCTTGGACTGCACACACCATAGTCATGTACTTGGGATTTCAAAAAGGGAGAATCAGGAGACAACCAGGTGGGAGGTTTCTTGGGATCACTTGTTGACAGAATATTGTGCTTATTTTAAAGGAGAGGCCTAGAAACCTGATCCTCCAGACCAAAGGATACACACGAGTGAACATAATGGGCAAGACCACATCCTAGTCCAGCAGATTGTTGTCATAGCGAGAGAGTACACATCAAATCCTACACTCTTCTCCCCTCTCTTCCTCTCTATCTAAACCTCACCCATGAGGACCTTCCACTTCACACACTTTAGGTAGATTGTGTGGAGGTGATCAGTCAAAAAAGATGCTGATGGCTTACGCTTCGCTTCCACAGATTTCTGGATTGTTACGGTAGTGGAACTGGTCTGACACCCGTAGTCTAACCTGCTGGTGACCAGGGCATGACTGACAGTTTAGAAGATCTTCCTCAGCATCTTCAGGGTGTTAGAGCAAGTTGCAGTGATGATGGTGACTTGTGCAGTCATATCCAGTTTGCAGTTGATGATGATTCAAAGGTTCCTGGTGTGAGTGCTGAGTGTGGATCTGACTTTGCCTCATCACCAGTTGGAATCACATGGTGAGGTGTTCTTGCTGAACAAATCTACTTCTGCCTTCTCTGTGGCGTGCTAGAGACAGTTGGCTTTCATCCAGTTAGCGACTTCAGTCATTCGCATGGTGAACATATTCCTCATATTGGGGGTCTTGTCTGAGTGGGAGAGTAGGAGTTGTGTGTCAGTGTAGGAGAGCATGTTGATGTGTTCACAGATGATGTTGACCAGAGTGATCATGTATGACATGAAGAGGGTGGAACTGAGCGGTGGACCTTGAGGCACTCTGCAGATGAATTTGCAGGCTTCTCAGTAGTAAGGAGCCAAGCTGATAGCTTGTCATCTTTCTGTTAAGAATGAGCAGATCCAACAGAGAGCATGTCCTTGCATACCAGTCTTGTGCAGGTGCCTGATGACTATTGGATTTCAGACTGTGTCAGATGCTGCATACAGGTCCATGAGAATGAGGACTGTCATGTCTCCTCTGTCAAAGATCATGCAGATTTCATCTGTGGGAGTGGTAGGTGGTGTTTCTGTACTGTTGTTGGGCCTGAATCTGGAGTGTGAGGCATTGAAGAGCTGGTCTATGAGGTGTTGGTTGATTCATTTCTTTAAGACCTTTGATGGTTATGGTAGGAGGGAGATGAGAAAGCAAGCTGTGTCTGCCGATGGTTTCTCTAGCAAAGGCGTGATGGCAGCATGTTTATAGGTGTCTGGTAACATGGAAAAGTTGGCAAAAGCATTGTAGATGGATGTTATTACTTTGCTGATCAGTAGACGTTCTTTGGTGAAGCCACAGTGTCGACATGAGTCAGTTGCCCCCTTGGAGTCGCGTGAGCAGGTGAACCAAGATGGCTGCCTCCTGCTAGTCCTTTGATCTGCTTGCATTATCAGTGATAATAAAATAGCATTAAGGCTAGTTTTACCTTACTTCCCTGAGAGGATTTGAATCAGTAGGACCAGCACTTCCTGTGGAAACCATTGAGGGGCCTAACCTTGAAGTCTAGATGGTGTGTTCACCTCCCAGTCCCTTGCTAGTCTCTCCTGCACAGTACTGCCTTTGTTTCGTGTCATGAAGGCGGAGTCATACTAGGAAAGAGCACGGCTGAGACCTAAACCACTCCCACAGTTGATTTTTTTAGCTGCTGCACACACTACTTTTATTGTGATTTCTCTTTATAACATTCTATATTCGTTATTTTAAGTGTGATTGTCTTCATTTTATTACCATAGAAGTGTAAATAACAAATACAAACAAGCAACCTCTCTTCCTCCTTTTAAGTAAACAATTGTGGATTCTATGGTACCCTCTTTGTCTACATTATTGTTAGTAGCTGCAAGCAGCTTGCACTAATATGGATAATATTGCAGCAGAAATTAAAATATTCACAAAGACACGTCCAATAAAGTAAGCAATAAAAAATCCAAGATAATAAACCAAAAATTGGTAGTATGACTCTTACTATAGCAAAAATTATACTGATAAATAGCTTATTACCGAATCTGAAAATAGCAATCGACAATACAACCTGAATATCTTTAATTTAAGAGATGATGTAGAAGGTGATGACTGCCGGCAGTATTAGAAAAATGATTACCTGGTCTTTTACATCTAAAATTCCCCCCAAAAATTAGAAATCGACAATGCACATAGAATTCCTTCTCACTATAACCTAAGTCAAACTATTCCTCATCAAATGATTTTTAAAGTACTACGCCGTCATCATTTAGTGATGATCTGAAAAGCAGCTAGAGATTCTGACATTAATGGTTAATGGTAATAAAATGTTCATACATCACAACTTTGCCAAAGAAACTTTTAAAATTCACAAAGACTATGCAGAGCTTAGACCGCGACTAATAAGTTACAGTTTTAGATATGTCCTTTATGACCCATTTATTATTGAAACATCGAAAGATGGTTTCTCTAAATCGTTTCAACGTCCTGAAGGTCTTCGTGCATATTTGGACCAACATTTTCCGCTCTCCATGGAAACAAATGAAACTAATACTTGACTCATATATTATAATTTTTTCTTGTAGCTAGCCTGTTTTTTTTCCATTTCTTCTACAAGGGCATTTTTAAGGCAGATATTCTCGCCCATGCATGTATGCTATTCTGATTTTTATTAATGTTTTTATGCTCTCTTTTATTTGTTTTTCTGTGTCTAACCTTTTTCTCTTTTCATTCATTTTCAGAACTACCTCTTGATTCAACAGTCTATCTCTATCTAATACCAATATTTCTCTTTTATGAATATGGATAATGTCAAAAAGATTAAAATTGTTTCTTTTAATGTAAAAGTTTTAAGACCCCCTGTTAAACTTGTTAAAGTTCTAGATTACTTAGCAAGACATAAAACAGATATTTGCTTACTTTAAGAGACACATATTGATGATATTGATACAGAAGGTCGTTATCTTAAAGCAAACGTTAAAATTGATACTACCATTTTTCACCTGAATAACGTATATGGTCCAACATAGGTGACCTTATTTTTTTGGTCTCTTTTTAACTCTGAAGTCATAAAACTAGGGAATGGTTTCCTTAATTTTGGAGGTGATTGTGATTTTAACCTAATATATGACGCCCTATTGGATAGAACAACTCACTCCAAATGTTGTCCTGCTAAAGCGTTTTTCACTTTTAAATAATTTTTTAAATCAAGCAAATTCATATATATTTGACATGTACATCACCCAAAGGAGAAGCAGTTTCCATTAATCCAGTCAATTTCTGATCTTACAATTCATAGTATAGATATTTCCAAGGACCGCCACACTCCTGTTGAAGGTCGGACCGCCGCACTCCAGACAGCCCGACTGCCCAATTACAACTTTTGCAGGTCGACCCACCTAAAGACCACCATCTCTGTCATAGATCCTGACAGGGTGATGGCAGTCGGGCTTGTAATCAGCCATGGCGGAGATGAACTAAGCACCTCCTGGCTGATTACAAACCCCACTTTCCATCAGCTTTTTTACGGCAGGGTCCCTGCCATGAAAATGCTGTCAGAAAGCTTGTGCTGAGGGCCACAGGGGGGCCCATTCACTGCCCATGTCATAAGCATTAGCATAGGCATGGGCAGTGCATGGCCTCCGCACCAGCAACATGGATTCTGGTCGGCCCCCTCTGTGCTACGGTATAGGACTTGGCTCCCTTAAGGAAGCCTAATCTTATACTATAGCAATATTTTCACCGGACTGACAGTCAGAAGCAGTCTATTTCAATGCTCCCACCGGTCAGCCCCGCGGGATAATTGTATTAGGGTATGGGGACGCCACCAGCATGACAGTGATGTCCTTCCCGCGGTATTACAGGCCCCAAGATCTCCTAGTTGTTGGCACAGTAATATGTGTTCAGGCTCATTAAAACATATGCTCTATGAAAGTAATATTGTTTCTAGTTTTTGGGAAGACGTTTGGGATATTACAAGTTTTTTTAATTTCTCAGATAAACTTTCATATAATATACTTATTTGTAAATCGATTTTATTTTCAACAAAATTGTCAGATTCAAATAACATTTATTTTTTATTTTTTGCAATTTGCTATTCTAAAATCAGTGACTGTCATTTGGAGAAATGTTCCTTTATTATCAATCCATACATGGTGGTCATGGATAATTTTATACCAGAAAAGGAGAGGATCTGACTAGGTTGGGTGTTGTTCACAACATATCTGCCTATCAATAATTTTGGAACCCGATTGATAATTATATGGCAATATATTTATAAATAAGTAGTATTAATGTATTCTATATTATAGAATACATAAGGTCTTTATGATTATAGTAGTAGCTCTAGTGTAATTTTAGTTATTATTATTATTATGCAATTGTCATTGTTTAGGACACCTATTATAATATTGTTATATTGTACAATTCTATGTACCTTATTTGGTGCACTTTTTTGTTTAGTTTGTTATCATATTATAAAATTCAATAAGATATACTGAACACAAACAGTCAGTTGCCCCTGCCACCCCACCGAGTGGATGGTGAAAGTCCAAATGAAATAATTAAACTATTAGAAGATAATACTTTTCGCAAGGGATCAAATGATCAAGATAACATATTTCTCAATTAAATATCAATCAAGGGACAAGTTAACATCAATTACAAAAACTATGGTAACTACAAGTTCACATCAAAAGTGGTTTGAAAAGACAGTGAAATTAAATGTGCATAAATGACAATGGGTAAAGTGCTTGAGATTGATAAATTTAGGAATCCAGTTTAGCAGTTTAGACCAAAAAGGAATACACAATAACACAATCTTATTTTAAAATGCATTTCCAATAGTTATAAGATGACTGTTTTTCCTACAAGAGGAAATTAAACTGTAGACTTGCGATATTTTGGCAGTAATGAAGCATATTAACATTGATGGGTTTTAATCTTGTCTGACACTTGAGTGAGTCTATTTTAATCCTCTCAAGTAGGTTGTGCATGCGTCTTTTTCATACCCACACAGAACTGTAAAAGGATGTCTGGCAAGTACTTGCCACTACTTTTAGATGAAAAATAGAGATTGATAAAAAGTTACAGAAGAGACAGAGGGTGTGAGACAGAATTCTAGAGAGAGAAGATTGAATTAAATATCATAACAGAAAGAGAGATAAGCAAAGACCAAGAGAGTGAATGGGTGAACAAAAAGTTTAGAGAACAAGGCTAGAAGGAGACAGCAAAAGGACAGCAGCAACTGATAAAGAGGACATCAGAGTGAACCAGAGGAGGTTGGAAGCTAGGAAAAGAGAGATAAATTAAATATACATTCCAGCCTAGAATTGCAAAGATTTTGCATCAGGTTTGTACTACTTTTTTAATGCAGACCTAAAGCAACCTCCACATGTGGGCTTTACAATCTAATGCAAATCACGATTTGAGTTGGATTGTAACCCAAAATAATGCAACAGAGCGCAATGCTCTGCTTTACATCACTTTACATCAAGGGGGGCATCCCAAGGTTGGTGCCTGCGCATTCCCATGCAACTGCCTGTATATTTTGAGGCAAATCCCAATCTAACAAGAAGTCTAGACAGGGGTTTGTGCAAAATACGTTGCCTACCTGAGACAGGCATAACAAGGGGAAATCCTGAATTCTTGTATTCCACAGAACACATAGATAGCGGAGAATGCGTTAGAGCATACTGCTTGTCAGGAAGAAACCCATTCATGCACCAAAACTATTCAGACCATAACACAGACTCCCTCGCACTATGATGCAAAAGTGCCTGTGTTGACTAACGGCTGTCAAAAGTGCACTAGTGCAGGAAGACAGCAGAACTGTACCACTTCTTAGTAGGTATGGCACAGCTCTGCTCTCTCCCATTCATGGAAGTCAGTGGAAAAACTTTACTTGCTGGGCCAAACTCTAATTTTATAAGCTGTATTTTAGCTCCTCTACATTGTCCTAGAAAGACCACATATTGAAAACATGTTTTAAACACGTTTTGATAAAATTCTACTTAATTCTGCAGCCAACTATGCAGTTCTTCTTAACTCACATTTCCCAAATTAGTTTAAGCTCAGCCATATGCTATGAGGCTTTATCCTGTTTCTCATGAAAACAGTCCAGCCTAAACTGCAAGGCCAGGTCTTCCCTGAATTGGAACACAAGCAACCTAGGAGCGATTCCACCCTGGCCATGGTTCTTCAGCCATGTATAGACTGGCTCTAATGGCACCGTGAGACCAGGACCCATGCCTCAGCATACCTAGTGCACTTACAACAGCAAATGCAAAAACTAAAAGGTGATGGATGGAATGTGTGAATTAATCTCAGCCACTGGCAATCCCTTGGGCTGCATCCCAATCCATTGTTTTTTTGCTGGATTAGAATGAAGTCTGAGCAATTGCCAGTGGCTGAGATTATTTCAAGTATTCCATCCATCACCTTGTTGTTTTTGCATTAAGCTTGAATTTCCAGGCACCATTCAAACCCTTGTTTGGGACTTGCATTCAGAATAACCTTACTGAGCACCCTGCACCAAGAAAAACTAGGAACTACTATATTTCTAGAAAAAGTATGCCTCAGGAATTCAAAAAGGAGTTTCTCGCCTTAATACTACAAAATGTAAATATCCATATTATAACACCCTAAAAACAATTTCAAGAAAGACTGCTGCTTACTTTACCGGCATAGCATCTTATTACAATCCTTTAATGAATACTTAATCACCAATTTGAGAAGGCATGTCAATTCACTGGATCTCTTTTCATATTTATACAGTGCTGGGAGGAAGATGTTTTGGAACAAAACCATGTTTTGTTCCACCTCTTTGCTTGCCATCA
This sequence comes from Pleurodeles waltl, assembly GCF_031143425.1. NCBI lineage: Eukaryota > Metazoa > Chordata > Amphibia > Caudata > Salamandridae > Pleurodeles > Pleurodeles waltl. Next base: position 1,138,399 of record NC_090437.1, on the reverse strand, counting down.
TACTAAAATATGCTGATTAAGTGGTGCCCTGTTCAGCGGTGCTTGCCCTGTTCAGTGGTGCTTGATTTGGCGGTGCCCTGTTCAGCGGTGCTTGAGTTGGCAGTGCCCTGTTCAGCGGTGCTTGAGTTGGCCGTGCCCTGTTCAGCGGTGCTTGTCCTGTTCAGCAGTGCTTGATTTGGCAGTGCCCTGTTCAGCGGTGCTTGATCTGGCAGTGCCCTGCTCAGCGGTGCTTGAGTTGGCGGTGCCCTGTTCAGCGGTGCTTGAGTTGGCGGTGCCCTGTTCAGCGGTGCTTGTGCTGGCGGTCCTTCATGGCCCAGCAGAGCTTGTGCTGGCGGTCCTTCATGGCCCAGCGGGGCCTGTGCTGGCGGTCCTTCATGGCCCAACTGGGCTGGGGGTGGCGGGGCCCTCCTGGGCAGCTGGGCTGGGGCTGGTGGGGCCCTCCTGGGCAGCAGGGATGGGGCTGGCGGTGGCCTCCTGGGCAGCTGGGCTGGGGCTGGCGGTGTCCTCCTGGGCAGCTGGGCTGGGGCTGGTGGGGCCCTCCTGGGCAGCAGGGATGGGGCTGGCGGTGGCCTCCTGGGCAGCTGGGCTGGGGCTGGCGGTGTCCTCCTGGGCAGCTGTGATGGGGCTGGGGGGGCCCTCCTGGGCAGCTGGGATGGGGCTGGCGGTGGCCTCCTGGGCAGCTAGGCTGGGGCTGGCGGTGTCCTCCTGGGCAGCTGGGATGGGGCTAGCGGGGCCCTCCTGGGCAGCTGGGATGGGGATGGCGGTGGCTCCTGGGCAGCTGGGCTGGGGCTGGCGGTGGCCTCCTGGGCAGCTGGGATGGGGCTGGCGGGGCACTCCTGGGCAGCGGGTATGATGGCGGTCTTCTCCGCCGTGCTGCTCTTCCCAGATTTGACGGATTTCTTGTGGCCCTTCCCCACCTTGAGAGGTGTCACAGCTGAGTCCACACTCCCACCGGGACCCCTGGGAGCGGCTTTGGTGGCTGGAGTCTTCCCCTTCTCCCGCCGGGCACTGGCCAACTTCTGATACTTCACAGGGTGGGACTGGCTGTGCTATGGCTCCGTGCCACACTGGCTGTCCTGGTGGCTGGTGCACTCCACATACCTGTGGCTACAGGCACCACTGGTCCCGGAGATGTTGTGGCTGAGGTGCTAGTTTGGGACCTATGAGATGGACGTGGTGGGGGAAGTGTGGGAAAAAAGTCAAGGCTGGACATGAAAAGTTTTTTGGACACACTGGGACGGGTAGCTGGAGGGGGTTTGGGAGTGGAGGAAGAGGTGGTGGTAGTAGGAGGTGTACTTTTGGTGACTTTGGGTGCAGGTGCATGTGCTGGAGGCTGTCGTGAGGTGGATGGCTGTTGGGTGGGTGTGTGGCTGCGTTTCTGTATCTTGGGAGGGGGCGTCACAGACACACTGGGAGAGGACACAGGGGACGTGTGAATGGTAGTGGGGGTGGTGACTGCACGTGAGCGGGGTGTGCTGGTGGGTGTGCTGGTGAGGGACGTAGTGACTGAAGAGGTAGTGCATGCAGGTGTGTGTGTAGACGAGACTGGGAGGGAGGAGGGAGACGACGAGGAGGGGGACACAGTGAAGGCAGTGGATGTTGGTGTGTCTGCATGTGTGTGATGCTTGCGTAAGTACCTGTGGGATGTGTGGTGCTTATGTTTGCCTGAACTTCCCTTGTGTGGTGAGGTGTGTGCAGGCTGGTCTGATGGTGTGCTTGGGATAGGCAGAGGTACAGGGGATTGGGTCTGGGTGGAGGAAGTTGGAGGGGGGAGGCTAGACACAGGGACAATGGCTGCCATCAGTGCTGAGGCCAGAGTTTGAAAGGCTCGGTGAAGGGCCGCCTGACCAGAATGAATGCCCTCAAGGAATGCATTAGTTTGTTGCAACTGCCTTTCTACACCCTGGATGGCATTCAAAATGGTAGACTGCCCAACAGTGAGTGACCTGAGGAGGTCAATGGCCTCCTCACTGAGGGCAGCAGGGGTGACTGGGGCAGGGCCTGAGGTGCCTGGGGCGAAGGTGATGCCCACCCTCCTGGGTGAGCGGGCATGGGGCGAAGGCTGAGGGGCAGCTGAGAGGGCGGTGCTGGTAGGGGGGGTGGCGGCTGTACCTGTAGATGCGGGGGGCACAGATGTTGACGCCACCACAAGGGAGCTCCCATCAGAGGACGAGTCCGTGTCGCTGGTGTCAGCTACTGTCCCCGCTGTGGAGCTCCCCTCGCCCTCCTTCCCACTGGTGAATTCAGAGTCCGTAGTGTGGCCCTCCATGGCCATGTGGGATGCAGCTCCCTCGTGCTCCGGTGCCACTGCTCCTCCACCTGATGATGCTAATGCACACAAGAACAGGGAAACCACAAAAACAGGGGGGAAACAGAATAAAGACATGTTGAGTGCAAGGATTACCTCTATCGTTGGCGGACAAGACAGACACAGAAGCCCCCTGCACTACGCCGCGCACTTGGGCTCTACAGTGCAATTCCTGGGAAATGGCCTACAAGGCTATGGACGACATCTGCACACATAGATGACACAGGGGCATTAATAGCTGTACTTGGTACTCTACAGAGGTGGGGTGGGGGGTCACAGGCCCATGCCTTACGGAGGGGCCTAGCCTACGGAACTCACCCTGGCCTAGGGAAACCCACAGCCCTCCTCCCCCACCCAGACAACTCCACTGCGCGCAAAGTCAGCTGAATGAGAGTGTACTCACCCCCTTGTGTTTGCTGTGATGCCTTCAAGCACCCATCCAACTCCGGGTAGGCCACCGCCAGGATCCTGAACATCAGGGGGGTCATGGTTCGACCGGCACCCCTCCCACGTTGGGAGGCCATCCCCAGCTGAGCCTCCGCCGTCTTCTTGCTCCAGCGGCGAATGTCCTCCCATCTTTTCCGCCAGTGGGTGCTCCGTCTGTGGTAGACCCCCAGGGTCCGGACGTCCTTGGCGATGGCACACCGAATGTCTTTCTTCTGGTGGGCGCTGACCTACATGAAATGTACAGGGGAAAAAGAGAAGTCATTACCAACTGCACCGTCAAAGTGAGTGGCCCCCATCCCTACCCTTGCCATGTGGCACATGCACCCACCGTCTTTAATGCACGCAGAACTCTGCCCCCTTCCATCTTACATCCAGCCCTCTCCACACAGGCATAGCCACACAACATGCTCACTGTGTACTTACCTGTTTGTCTGAAGGACTGTAGAGTAGCGTGTGCTGGGGAGGACCCCATAAACGAGCTTCTCCAACTCCTCCAATGTGAAGGCAGGGGCCCTTTCCCCAGACGCACGAGTCATTGTCTCTTCCAGATTGAGGTCACAGTAGCACTTGCAGTGTAGGTCCTCTCCTGTCAAAGATCAGGTATCGAGTGATTCAACAGATAGACAATGGCGGTCACGTCTGCGGTGGTCACGTCCAGGGCGGTGCGTACCATCACCACCGGCGTCCATCATCATTGGCTCCCGTGACCCATAGGGTCCAATGTTAACCAATGCAGCATTGCACCGCGGCCTCCGACCGCCTACCGCAATGGTGTACAACGCCAGCGCAGTTACCTCACATCCCATTGTCCCACTTTAGAGGTCAGGCAGTCGCCATTTCAGGGGCCCACATGGCCTAATTTCCAACTGCATCACACATACCTAGGCCTAGTCTCAACACACATACAGGCCACCTTTTTGTGTATGATTGGTGTTCTGGGTAAACTGTGGGTACGTACCTCTGAGTTGTTTGACTCTGTCGTCGCTGTTGTCCTTCATAGGCACTGTCTGCTGGGACATGTGAGGAGATGGCGGCATCCTCCGGTGTAACGACCGCTGGTGGACCTGTCGACAATGGAGGAAAGACATTTGATAATCACCTACAGGTTTGACCGTGCCACAATCCAGGAACTGTGTACCTAGTTGGAGCCAGACCTGATTTCAGCAATCCGCCATCCCACAGGAATTCCCCCTCAAGTGCTATCAGTGCTCCATTTCCTTGCAAGTGGGTCTTTTCAAACAATTGTGGCCATGGCATCAGGGATGTCCCAGCCTATGTTTTCCAACGTATTGTCCAGAGTGTTGTCTGCACTGCTGAAACACATGTGGAGCCACATCGTTTTCCCTCAGGTGGAGGATTTGCCACCAGTGAAAGGTGACTTCTATGCCCTTGGGCATATCCCCAACATCATAGTTGCCATTGATGGGACCCATGTGGCTTTGCCCCCCCCCCACAGGAGTGAACAGGTGTACAGAAACCGGAAGAGTTATCATTCGATGAATGTACAGATGGTATGTTTGGCAGACCAGTACAGTACATCTCCCATGTGAATGCCATGTTCCCTGGCTCAGTGCATGACGCCTACATCCTGCGGAATAGCAGCAGCCCTTATGTGATGGGTCAACTCCAGAGGCACCGTGTGTGGCTATTAGGTGAGCCCCTGGAAGCAAGACAGTGGGAATGGTTGTCTGGGGTTATCCCTACACGTTAGTGTGTGTCTAACAGTTGCCCCTCGCCATTTGCAGGTGACTATGGTTACCCCAACCTGTCATGGCTACTCACCCCAGTGAGGAATCCCAGAACCAGGGCAGAGGAAAGCTACAATGAGGCCCAAAGGCGAACTAGGAGGGTGATCGAGCGAACCTTCGGCCTCCACATGACAGGTGGATCCCTATTCTACTCACAAAGGAGGTTTGCCAGATCATCGTGGCCTGCTGTATGCTTCACAGCTTGGCTTTGCGATGACAGGTGCCTTTTCTGCAGGAGGATGGTCCAGATGGCGGTGTTGTGGCAGCTGTGGAGCCTGTGGACAGTGAAGAGGATGAAGGAGAGGAATAAGACATGCAGAACAGGGACTCAGCGATCCAGCAATATTTCCAGTGAAACACAGGTGAGAATACATTCCTGCCTGCTACATGTACTTTTACACTACTGCCTCTCTACTGTCTGTCATTTTCACCCAGTGTATGGTCACTGAGTTGTCACTTTCCCTTACGGTTTCACAGATGTGGGTCCCAACATGTGTCATCTGCTTAGATTCCTCATAGACTAGAGCTGTGTGACATAGGTATGTTTACATTACTATTTCAAGAACATTTTGTCACTGTAATTGCAAATACACTATTTCGAAATCACAGACAGACTCCAGATCGTTTTGTGCTTTAGGTGTGTTTATTTAAATGCTAAATATTGGAGGGGGAAGTTAAATGGTGAGGGGTGATGGCGGAGGAGTGTCATGGCAGAGTCCAGTTTATTAGTCTCACAGGTGCATTGCCCATATGGGCATAGGAAGTGGAGCTGGGGCAGTTTAATTATGGACAGGGTGACAAAGTGGGACAGTGGGATGACAATCAGGGTGGTCTCATTTCTTGGCGGGGTATTGGCATCGTGCTCTGTCTTGTTCCTGGATCTCAGGGACCGTTTGCGGGGTGGTTCTCCGTCTGCAGGGGGTGGGGTGCTGGTGTGGTGGTCCTGTTGCGGGACGTCCTGTCCACTAGCGCCGGTGGAGGTGGAGGGCAGTTCATCGTCCATGCTAGTGTCATAGGCCCCTTGGAGTGCCACACTGTCCCTCCTGGTGTTAAGTAGCTCCTTCAGCACCCCTACGATGGTGCCTAGGGTGGAGCTGATGGTTCTGAGTTCCTCCCTGAAGCCCATATACTGTTACTCCTTCATGCGCTGGGTCTCCTGAAACTTGGCCAGTACCGTTGCCATCGTCTCATGGGAGTGTTGGTATGCTCCCATGATGGAGGAGAGGGCCTCGTGGAGAGTGGGTTCCCTTGGCCTGTCCGCCCCCTGTTGCACAGCAGCCCTCCCAGTTCCCCTTGTGTTCCTGGGCCTCCGTCCTCTGGACCGTGTGCCCACTGCCACTGCCCCCAGGTCCCTGTTGTTGTTGGGGTGGTGGGTTATCCTGGGTTCCCTGTAGTGGTGAACACACAGCTGATCGACGTGTCCTGGGGACGGAGGTATGGGCCCGCTGGGTGGGTGCTGTGCTGGTGTTTCCAGAGGGGGGAAGGTCTGTGGTGGCCTGTGACTGGGTGAGGGGAACCAACTGTCCCGAGGTCCCCGATGGTCCGGGCTGGTCATCTAGATCCAGTTGGACAGAGGTGCTGTCATCACTGTGGGCCTCTTCTGTGGGTGGAGTGGACATGTCTGGACCCTCCTGTCTGGTGACGTTGGGTAGGGGTCCAGCAGGGGTGGAAAGGCATGATTATTGCATCTGTGTGTGGCATGGTGTGCAATGGGTCGGTGACCGTGTACCCCAGTGCTGGCATTCCTGTGTGGGAGCTTGTGTGATGATGGTTTAGGGGGGTGTATGGGTATGTGCAGTGGGCATGTTTTAGTGGTGGATGTCCATGCTTTGTTGTTGTATACACGGCTTGGTATTGGGATGTGTGGTTTGTGATATTGGTACATTTGTGAGGAGTTGGAGTTATAGGGGTGAGGGCGAGGGTGGGGGTATGTGATAGCATGCAGGTAGGGTGGGGGATGTAATAGTTAAGATTTGACTTACCAGAGTCCATTCCTCCACCAACTCCTGCGAGGCCCTCAGGATGTAGAATCGCCAAGACCTGCTCCTCCCATGTTGTTAGTTGTGGGGGAGGAGATGGGCGTCCGCCGCCAGTGCGCTGAACCGCCAGGTGGTGTCTTGAGACCACGGAACACACCTTCCCCCGTAGGTCGTTCCACCTTTTCCTGATGTCCTCCCGATTTCTTTGGTGCTGTCCCACTGCGTTGACCCTGTCCACTATTCTTCGCCATAGCTCCATCTTCCTTGCAATTGAGGTGTGCTGCACCTGTGATCCAAATAGCTGTGGCTCTACCTGGACGATTTCCTCCACCATGACCCTGAGCTCCTCATCCGAGAACCTGGGGTGTCTTTGCGGTGCCATGGGATGGTGTAGGTGATGTGCGGGGTGGTGTGTGTGTGGTGATTAAGTGTGGTGATATGTAGTGGTGTGTTGTGTGAGCTGCGTGGAAGTTCTGTGGGTGATGGTGTTATGTGCCTGTGGATGCTGTTGTACTTGCTGGTGGTGTCTCTCTCTGTGCTTCGTTCTCAAATTTTGTGTGGGTGATGTGGGTGTGTGTTTTATATTGTATTGGGTGTGTTGGAGTGGTGCGTGTATGTGTAGCAGGTGTGTGTATTTGGAATTGTCCAATGTGGCTGTGTTTTGTAAGAGTGTGTGTATTTTGAGCGCGGCGGTGTGTACCGCCAATGGAATACCGCGGTTGAAAGACCGCCGCATGGATTCATGTGTCGTGATAGTGTGGGCGTATTTCTGTTGGCGTGAAGGTTGAGGTTTTGTTATCGCCAGTTTATCACTGACCTTTGGTGTGGCGGACTTGTGTGGGTGTCTGAATTTTGGCGGGTTCCGAGATGTGGGTCATAATAGCTGTGGCAGAATTCCGCAGCCGCGGTGGTGTGTTGGCGGTCTTCTTCACGGCGGTAAGCGCCTTTTACCGCCAATGTTGTAATGACCGCCATGGTCTATTAGCATGAGCAATTTTGGGGAGACTGTCCTACACTTTTCCAAAACGTACTTAGAATCTATTCGACTTGCTGGATGATCAGTGGTCATATGAGCAATATATTCACAGATAACAGCAGAACAAGACCTTTTCTAGATTCTAATGTCTCTGTGGGTGCAAAATAGAAGCATTTGTTTGCAGATGTAGACAATCCATTGTCCAATTGTTCAGAACGTATTAGTGATTGTGACTTATTTGTGATATTTATGAGGACATTTGAATCCCCTCTTTTAAGTATAACTTGATACATTTTCAGGGTACCTCAATTGAATGAGCATTATAAAGCATCTCTTGATAATCCTTTATTAAAAATCAGATTAAAGCCATTTTGTGCCTAAATCACAAAGGTACATTTACACCTGCAAGCTTACTTACATGTGAACCTACTACTGCATTTAGTTGTAAATCTAAACTTTTTTGCATTTCACCACTTTAGGGCCTAGATTTATGTTTACTTCTAACATTTTTTCTTGCAGAGATGGAATTCTCCACTACAGTTGTGGGGATCTCCCTATCCAATAGTATGGGGACATTATTACATTTTAATAAAGCTTATTGTTCTATCAAATAATAAAACATAAATATTTAGATTATGTAAAATGGGTGTTATTAACCAAAACAATACAATTATATTTAAGAAATTATAGTTTTAAAATATTACAGTATTTAAGTTGTTAAATTAAAGGTGTATTTAATAATTAATTATATTTATTTAACTTATGAGTGTTGTTTTGTAAAGAATTATTTTAATAAATCTACCCACACTAACAATTTTATTTATTAGGTATTAAATTGTGTTAAACATTATGGCCCTTATTACGAGTTTGGCAGTCTGAGGACCACCACAGTGGAGGTGGTGGTCACACTGCCACAGGCCTAGTGGAGAAGACCGCCATATTATGAGCATGGTGGTGTTCCCAATGGAACACAGAGAATAGACTGCCAGTAATGCCAGTGCAGAAGGACAGCTGTGGACAGCGCAGGCATCTCCAGTCCGGTGGGGGCAGTATTACCACAGAGCATATTACAAGGTTAAACACCACCAGGATTTCCGGTGCGGTTGGGCCGCCACCAAAACCCTGGAGGAAATGACCAGTATAAAAGGAGACACTCACCTTCAGAAACACAAACACGTCTGGCGCCATCCAGGAATGCATTGCTTTACTGTATCTGAGCTTCCAGTCCCTGGATGACGTTCACGATGGTTGTCTAACCCACAGAGATGGACCTCAGGAGGTCAATAGCCTTCTCACTCAGGTCTGCAGGGTGGACTGGGGCAGGGACAGAGGTGCCTGCAGTGTAGGAGACACCCACCCTGCCGGGTGAGCTGGCACTGGAAACTGGGTAGGGAGCAACAGGAAGTGCGATGCTTCTAAGGGATGGCAGACAAGGATGGTGCTGGGCTGGTCCCAGATGGGTCCACCACCATCAGGGAGCTTCCATCGGAGGAGGAATCCAATCAATACCTACCAACCATTAAGACAGATCAACATGTACATCTCTCCAGTTACATAATTGCATGCCATTTCATTACAATGACACTGCACTTCAGAATATTCACATTGTGAATTGCAAGATGCTATACTCATACCCCAGCTATTGTGGGAATAATTTGATTTAGTGAAATGGCAGGGCAGAAACAGCATATCAGCAGTGTGATTGCCAGGGCGATGTCATGAATGACATTTGAACAATAGGGTTAGACTCCAGGGACCTCCCAGGGGACTTACCACATCTACTAACATAACTTAGGGCCAGATGTAGGAAGCTGGCAAATTGCGACTTGCAATTTGCGAGTCCGAGCGACTCGCAAATTGCAACTTGCAATTTGCTATGCAGAACGGTGTCTCAGACACTGTCTGCGAGTCGCTATGGGGTCGCAAAGACCCACCTCATTAATATTAATGAGGTGGGTCGCAATTTGCGCCCCCATAGCGACTATGGGCACTCACGGGGATGGAGGCCTGCTGGGAACAGCAGACCTCCATGTCTGTGACTGCTTTTAAATAAAGCAGTTTTTTTTTTCCAAGTGTAGCCCGTTTTCCTTAAAGGAAAACGAGCTGCACTTAGAAAAAAATAACGAAACCTTTAGTTTCGGATTTTTTCAGGGCAGGTAGTGGTCCCTTGGACCACTGCCTGCTCTGAAAAAATATTTTTGGGTCCACTCACAAAGGGGAAGGGGTCCCATGGGGACCCCTTCCAGTTTGCGAGTGGGTTACCATCCACTTCAAGTAGATGGTAACTGCGATGTGGTCGCAAATGGAATTGCATACCACTGCGAGTCGCAAATAGGAAGGGAACACCCTTTCCTATTTGCTAGTCGGAAATGCATTTTGCGAGTCGGTTCCGACTCGCAAAATGCATTTCTGCATAGCAAACACACGTTTGCGACTCGCAAACGGCGATTTTCGCCGTTTGAGACACGCAAACTGTTTGCTACATCTGGCCCTTAGTTGGAAAGGCTAGACCACAGAATGATAGCTGCCACAATAGATTTTGCTGTGTTATTTTCACACATAGGGGGTCATTCTGACCCTGGCGGTCGGTGATAAAGCGGCGGCCAACCCGCCAACAGGCCGGCGGTCAAAAAAATGCAATTCTGACCCTGGCGGGAACCGCCAACACAGCCCGCCGCATTAACACTCCGACCGCCACGGCGGAACAAACAAACAGCGCGGCGTCACCGCCAACAGCCAGGCGGCATACAATGTACCGCCCACCCTATCACGACCCACCAATCCGCCACCTTTTCCGGGGCGGGAGCACCGCCGATAAAAACACGGCGGAAACAGACATTTCCAATGGAAAACGCTCACCTCGAGACACTCCACGCGGAATCCGGACAGCATGGAACCCGAATTGAACATCATACCTGCTCTCGTCTACCTGCTCATCTACCACGAGTACGAACTCCGGCGCAGACGTCATCGGTGAGTACTGCACCTACGACACACGGGAGGGGGGAGGAAGAAAGGTTATGGGCATACACATATGCGACCCCCCCACCCCCCCAATATGTACACACCAATGCAGAGCAGGAAGTCACAGTGACACCACACAAAGACCCTTTAAAAATACAATGACACAACCAAATTTGGAATAAATTTTCATGTACAAAAAAAGCACCTGGAAATAATTGAGCAACCGTGAAAAATATTTACAAAAACCAAAACGATATACACATCAGTGTATCACTGAAGTAACAAGTCCTGCACATCCTACGAATCTAACATGTCCGTGGGCCAAGGTTCTGCAAAACAAGGGCAAAGCCCACACACGAGACCTGAGTCCTTTGGAGAGAACACTGCAGGGGCATCCGATGTCAAAACTACAGGCACCTCAGGGGGAAGGGAAGGGGGGGCCACCACAGCCACATGAGTCCACGACGCCAGATCCACGAGGAGCCACCATGCCCACTGTACCATCCTGGGGAGTGCAAAGCCACAGTCTCTCAAGTCTCTGCAGTGGGTGGGTTGCCCACTGGACCATCCTGAGGAGTGCAAAGCCACAGTCTCTCAATGTCTCTACAGTGGGTGGGTTGCCCACTGTACCATCCTGGGGAGTGCAAAGCCACAGTCTCTCAAGTCTCTGCAGTGGGTGGGTTGCCCACTGGACCATCCTGGGGAGTGCAAAGCCACAGTCTCTCAAGTCTCTACAGTGGGTGGATTGCCCACTGTGCCATCCTGGGGAGTGCAAAGCCACAGTCTCTCAGGTGGATTACAGAGTCCACTGGTCAAGGAGGAGGCATGGTGGGCACAGTGAACCATAAACAGTGCCTGAGACGGCGGGACCCAGCGCAGCGGTGCATGACATGGCGATGTCCAGCGGAGCGGTGCTTGACAGGAAGGGTCCAGCGGAGCGGTGCTTGACAGGAAGGGCCCAGCGGAGCGGTGCTTGACAGGAAGGGTCCAGCGGAGCGGTGCTTGACAGGAAGGGCCCAGCGGAGCGGTGCTTGACAGGAAGGGCCCAGCGGAGCGGTGCTTGACAGGAAGGGCCCAGCGGAGCGGTACTTGACAGGAAGGGTCCAGCGGAGCGGTGCTTGACAGGAAGGGTCCAGCGGAGCGGTGCTTGACAGGAAGGGCCAGCGGAGCGGTGCTTGACAGGAAGGGTCCAGCGGAGCGGTGCTTGACAGGAAGGGCCCAGCGGAGCGGTGCTTGACAGGAAGGGTCCAGCGGAGCGGTGCTTGACAGGAAGGGCCCAGCGGAGCGGTGCTTGACAGGAAGGGCCCAGCGGAGCGGTGCTTGAGACGGCGGGGCCCTGTTCAGCGGTACCTGTCTTCACGGCGGGGCCCTGCTCAGCGGTGCTCTTCTGCACGGCGGGGCCCTGTTCAGCGGTGCTCTTCTGCACGGCGGGGCCCTGTTCAGCGGTACCTGTCTTCACGGCGGGGCCCTGTTCAGCGGTACCTGTCTTCACGGCGGGGCCCTGTTCAGCGGTGCTCTTCTGCACGGCGGGGCCCTGTTCAGCGGTACCTTTCTTCACGGCGGGGCCCTGTTCAGCGGTACCTGTCTTCACGGCGGGGCCCTGTTCAGCGGTGCTCTTCTGCACGGCGGGGCCCTGTTCAGCGGTACCTGTCTTCACGGCGGGGCCCTGTTCAGCGGTACCTGTCTTCACGGCGGGGCCCTGTTCAGCGGTGCTCTTCTGCACGGCGGGGCCCTGTTCAGCGGTGCTCCTCTGCACGGCGGGGCCCTGTTCAGCGGTACCTGTCTTCACGGCGGGGCCCTGTTCAGCGGTACCTGTCTTCACGGCGGGGCCCTGTTCAGCGGTACCTGTCTTCACGGCGGGGCCCTGTTCAGCGGTACCTGTCTTCACGGCGGGGCCCTGTTCAGCGGTGCTCTTCTGCACGGCGGGGCCCTGTTCAGCGGTACCTGTCTTCACGGCGGGGCCCTGTTCAGCGGTACCTGTCTTCACGGCGGGGCCCTGTTCAGCGGCACCTGTCTTCACGGCGGGGCCCTGTTCAGCGGTGCTCTTCTGCACGGCGGGCCCTGTTCAGCGGTGCTCTTCTGCACGGTGGGGCCCTGTTCAGCGGTGCTCTTCTGCACGGCGGGGCCCTGTTCAGCGGTACCTGTCTTCACGGCGGGGCCCTGTTCAGCGGTACCTGTCTTCACGGCGGGGCCCTGTTCAGCGGTGCTCTTCTGCACGGCGGGGCCCTGTTCAGCGGTGCTCTTCTGCATGGCGGGGCCCTGTTCAGCGGTACCTGTCTTCACGGCGGGGCCCTGTTCAGCGGTACCTGTCTTCACAGCGGGGCCCTGTTCAGCGGTGCTCTTCTGCACGGCGGGGCCCTGTTCAGCGGTGCTCCCCTGCACGGCGGGGCCCTGTTCAGCGGTACCTGTCTTCACGGCGGGGCCCTGTTCAGCGGTACCTGTCTTCACGGCGGGGCCCTGTTCAGCGGTACCTGTCTTCACGGCGGGGCCCTATTCAGCGGTACCTGTCTTCACGGCGGGGCCCTGTTCAGCGGTGCTCTTCTGCACGGCGGGGCCCTGTTCAGCAGTGCTCCTCTGCACGGCGGGGCCCTGTTCAGCAGTACCTGTCTTCACGGCGGGGCCCTGTTCAGCGGTACCTGTCTTCACGGCGGGGCCCTGTTCAGCGGTACCTGTCTTCACGGCGGGGCCCTGTTCAGCGGTACCTGACTTCACGGCGGGGCCCTGTTCAGCGGTGCTCTTGCAGTATGTCAAGGGAGTCATACCTGGCCTGGACACCCTGTTCAGTCGCCCTCCGACCGTGCTGTGTCAGGCCCCTTCGGGGAGTGAGTCCTGGGCCCTTTGGTGTCGTCCCTTGCAGCCGGGATGGGGCTTGTGGGGCCCTCCTGCTCCGCGCTCCTGGTGGTTGTCCTCTCCGCCCTGCTGTCCTTCCGCTCCTTAGATGGGGCTCTCGGGCCCTTGCCTCCCCTGGCTGCTGTGGCCGGTGAAGTGGCCGGAGTCACCTCCTTGGGGGCAGCCGTCTCTGTCCGCTCACGGCGGCCCTTCAATTACCGGGTCCTCTTGCCTGGGGGGGGGATGGCTGTCCCCTTGCTGCTCACCGAAGTGTTACTGCCGCCAAAGGGTGGACTCCACATGCCATGCACCACTTGCACTGTAGTAGTTGGGCTGGTGGTGGCTGAGGTGCCCTTGGGACTTTTCCCAGTTGGAGGGGGTGGGTCGGGGGAGGGAAAGAGGTCAAAACTGGCGAGGTAATTTTTCTTGGGACCAAGGTAAGGGGTAGGAGTAGTGGTGAGAGAAGTGGAGGAAGAGGATGTGGTTGTATGAGAGCCAGGTGTGCTGTCCTTGGGTGCAGGTGACTGGGACGTAGGCTGTGGTGAGGTGGTTGGCTGTTGTTTGGGTGTCTGCCTGCGTTTATGTGTCTTGGAAGAGGGGGTGACAGACACAGTGGGAGAGGACACAGGGGACGTGTAAATGCCAGTGGGGGTGGTGACTGCACGTGTGCGGACTGTAGTGGAGGGTTTGCTGTTGGTGGAAGAACTGGCTGATGTTGGGGTGCATGCAGGTGTGAGTGTAGACGTCACAGGGAGGGAGGAGGGAGACGAGGAGGACGGGGACACAGAGGTGGTAGTGACTGTTGATATGTCTGCATCTGTGTGTTGCTTGGGTGAATGCTTGTGTTTTCTGTGGTGCTTATGTTTGGATGAGCTGGCCTTGGGTGTTGAGGTGTGTGCAGGCTGGTCTGATGGTGTGGATGGGATAGGTTGAGGTACAGGAGACAGAGAAAGGGTGGAGGCAGATAGAAGAGGGAGACTGGAGACAGGGACAATGGCTGCCGTCAGTGCTGAGGCCAGAGCAGTGAACGCTCGTTGATGGGCAGCCTGACCCGAATGAATGCCCTCCAGGTAGGCATTGCTCCGATGCACCTCCCTTTCCACCCCCTGGATGGCATTCAGAAGGGTAGTCTGCCCAACAATGACCGTCCTCACCAGGTCAATGAACTCCGCACTGAGGGCAGCAGGGGTAACAGAGGCAGGGGCTGAGGTGCCTGGGGTGAAGGAGACGCGCGCCTTCCTGGCCGAGCGGCCACGGAGCGAAGACTGAGGGGCTGCTGGGAGGGCGTTGCTGGTGCGCTGGGTGGCGGCTGTACCTGTTGTTGCGGGGGGCACAGATGGTGCCGCCCACGCTAGGGAGCTCCCAAACGAGGACGTGTCCGTGTCGCTGGTGTCTCCACCGGCCCCCGTTGTGGTGCTCCCCTCGCCCTCCGGATCACTGGTGCCCTCGGTGTCTGTGTCAGTGCCCACCGGGGCCTGGTGACCTGCAGCTCCCTCCTGCTCCGACGCCAAATCTCCTCCGCCTGATGATGCTAAAACACAAGAAGACAAAGATTTAGGGTGGTTGGAGAAATTAAACAAAGTTGAGTGCATGCCTTAGCAATACTCTTTGCGGAGAGGACAGACACAGGTGCCTCGTGCACTAAGTCGCGAACTTGGGGTACACTACTCAGTACTTCTGACTAGGCAAACAGGTCTAGGGACAACACACGCGCACATGTGTGATGCTGGAGCATGGGTAGCTGCACTTGGCACCCTACAGAGGTGGGGGGCGGGGGCACAGGGCCATGCCTAAGGGAGCGGACTACACTACAGAGAGCGCCCGGGCCTAATGTCACCCACAGCCCTCCTCCCCCCCCAGACGCCTCCAATGCGCATACAGATAGGAGAATGTGCGGATACTCACCCCCTTGTGTCTGCTGTGCTGTCCTCAAGCGCCCATCCAAATTAGGGTAGGCCACCGCCAGGATCCGGGACATCAGGGGGGTCATGGTGCGACTGGCACCCCTCCTAGGTCGGGAGGCCATCCCCAGCAGTGTTTCTGCGGTCTTCCTCGTTCCGCGGCGGATGTCCTCCCACCTCTTGCGGCAGTGGGTGCCCCGTCTGTTGTGGACCCCCAAGTTCCGGACTTCCTCGGCGATGGCACGCCAAATATCGATTTTCTGGTGGGCGCTCACCTGTTTGACATGTACAGGGTGGGAAAGAGAAACCGTCACATATCTGCATGTTTGGAGTACATGCCCCCCCCTCCCCAACCTTGTCATGGTTCCCATTCTCTCATCTGTCGTGCGTTGCACTCCCCATTCCCTCCACACCCCACCAACTTACATCCCCCCCCCTCCACACAGGCATAACCCATTCAATGTGCACTGAGTGTACTCACCTGTTGGTCTGGAGGACCGTAGAGTTGCGCATACTGGGGGAGGACCCAGTCCACAAGCTTCTCCAACTCTTCTGAACTGAAGGCGGGGGCCCTTTCACCAGTAGCAGCATCCATTGTCACTTCCAGACCGAGTTCACAGCAGCACTTGCAGTATAGGTCCTCTCCTGTGGATGATCAGGTCTCGAATGATTGAGCAGATAGAAAATGGCGGTCACGCCCGCAGCGGTGCGTACCGCGGCGGTGCGTCCCGCGACCGCCGGCGCACATCATCATTGGCTCCTGAAACCCATAGGCTTCAATGTTAACCAATGCGTCTTCGCACAGCGGTCTTCGACCGCCTACCGCCACGGTGTGCCCCGCCAACGCAGTGACCTCACATCCCATTGTCCCACTTCACAGGTCAGGCATCGGCCATTTCAAGGGCCCACATGGCTTAATTTCTAATGCGTCACACAGGCCTAGGCCTTGCAATGGCACACATACAAACATATCAAACCATACATTTACCTGTACTGTGCAAGCTGTGTTGTACGTACCTGTGAGTGGATTGACTCTGTACTCCATATTCTCCTTCCTAGGCACCGTCCGCTGGGACTAGCGATGAGAAGGAGGAATCCTCGCGTGTACCGGCCGCTGGTGGACCTGTCCACAATGGAAGAACGCAACATAATACTACGATACCGACTTGACCGAGCCTCCATCCATGAACTGTGTGCCCAGCTGGAGCCAGCCCTGATGTCCCCCATCCGCCAACCCACAGGAATTCCCCCTCTAGTGCAGGTTCTGTCTGTCCTCCATTTCTTTG
The DNA here is from genome assembly GCF_031143425.1 of Pleurodeles waltl. Classification (NCBI taxonomy): domain Eukaryota; kingdom Metazoa; phylum Chordata; class Amphibia; order Caudata; family Salamandridae; genus Pleurodeles; species Pleurodeles waltl. Next base: position 1,121,961 of record NC_090437.1, on the reverse strand, counting down.
CAACTGGCTCATTCCAGACAACAGTGGCCATGTCATCTGGGATGTCTCAGCCTATGTTTTCCAAGATCTTATCCAGAGTGTTGTCTGCCCTGATGAAACTCATGCGGAGCTACATCATTTTCCCAGAGGAGGGTGATTTGCCTACAGTGAAAGCTGATTTCTATGCCCTTGGACACATCCCCAACATCATTGGTGCAATTGATGGGACCCATGTGGCTTTAGTCCCCCCAAATGACGATGAACAGGTGTACAGGAACAGGAAGAATTACCATTCAATGAATATCCAGGTGGTCTGTTTGGCTGACCAGTACATCTCCCATGTAAATGCCAAGTTCCCAGGGTCAGTGCATGACGCGTATGTTATGCGAAATAGCAGCATTCCCTATGTGATGGAACAGCTACAGAGACAGCGTGTGTGGCTAATAGGTGACTCTGGTTACCCCAACCTGCCGTGGCTATTGACCCCAGTGAGGAATCCCAGGACCAGGGCAGAGGAACGGTACAATGAGGCCCATGGGCGTACTAGGAGGGTGATTGAGCGAACCTTTGGGCTCCTGAAGGCCAGGTTTAGGTGCCTGCATATGACAGGTGGATCCCTAATGTACTCACCAAAGAAGGTGTGCCATATCATCGTGGCGTGCTGTATGCTCCACAACCTGGCTTTGCGACGCCAGGTGCCTTTCCTGCAGGAGGATGGTCCAGATGGTGGTGTTGTAGAAGCCGTGGAGCCTGTGGAGAGTGAAGAGGAGGAAGACTCTGAGGACGACACAGACAATAGGGACAGAGAGATACAACAGTATTTCCAGTAACACACAGGTAAGAATCACCCACGCCATTTCACAATTGCTTATAGCCTCCTGCATCTGTACTTTCTGTAGTTCCCCACAGATGTTTTTCATTAATTTTTGCCTTTCCCTTCCCTTCTCAGTGCTGTCTGACTCAGTACCTGACTTCTGCTTGGTTCGCCCATGAAATACAGCGTATTGACATTGGTATGTTATCATGACTAATTGACAGAACAGAAATTGAACAGTAATATGTAATACATTTGTTAATAATACAGCATGACTCAAAACAGATTTGTGTGCAAAATGTGATTTATTTACAGTGCTAGATATCGGTACATGTGATTCTAAGGGTGATGGGTGGGGGTGGAGGAATATCCATGGCACAGTCCAGTTCTCAGTCTCACAGGTGCATTGTCCTTTTGCCTGTGGAAGGATGGAGCATAGGCAGTTCATGGGTGGACAGGGTGGCTATGTGGGACAGTGGGAAGACTTGAGGGGGTATGTCCTGCTGGCGGGGGTCTTGACATCCTACTCTGTCTTTTTTTTTGGTCTCAGGCTCCTCTTACGGGGTGGTTGTTCTTCAGCAGGAGGTGGGGTTCTGGGGGGCTGTCGAGGTGTTGGGACCTCCTGTCCACTAGCGCCGGCGGAGGTGGTAGGCTGTTCCTGGTCCGGGCTAGTGACAGGGGCCCTGTGTGGTGCACCATGGTCCCGCAACGCGTCCTCTATCCTGTGGAGGGCCAGGACGATGGTCCCCATTGCGGTCCCGATGATTCTCAGCTCCTCCCTGAACCTCATGTAGCGTTCCTCCTGCTGTGCCTGGATCTCAGTGAACCTGGCCAGTACCGTCGCCATCGTTTCTTGGGAGTGGTGGTATGCCCCCATGAGGGTGGTGAGGGCCTCTTGGAGAGTGGGTTACCTGGGCCTCTCCTCCCCCCCCTGTCGCACAGCAGCCCTCCGAGCTGCCCGGTTTCCCCTGGCCTCTGTCCCCTGGACGGTGTGCCCGCTACCACTGCCCCCAGGTCCCTGTTGGTGTTGGGGTGTTGGGTTAGCCTGGGTGCCCTGTAGTGGCAGACACACCGCTGATTGAGCTGTCCTAGAGACAGAGGCATGGGCCCGCTGGGTGGGAGCTGTGCTGGTGTTGGCAGAGGGGGTCGGGTCTGGTGTGGCCTGTGGCTGCCTGAGGGGAACCGACTGCCCAGAGGTCCCCGATGGTCCGGGCTGGTCATCAGGTTCACTGTCGACAGAGCTCCTATCCTCAGTGTGGGCCTGTTCCGGTGGTGGGATGGACACTTCTGGACCCTCCTGGCTGGTGTGTTGTCGTTCGGGTCCTGCATGGGGTAAGAGAGTTTGGTTATTGTTTCTGTGTGTGCAATAGCGTGCGTGTTATGGGTGCCCTTGTCCCCCAGTGCAGGCATTCCCTTGAGGGAGGTGTTGTGAGGGTAGTTAGGGGGGGGAGGGGGGTTAGTGCAGTGGTCATGCTTAGGTGATGGGTGCCCATGATTTGTGTTGGCATGCAGGAGTTGGTGTTGGGATGGGTGGGTTGTGCTGGTGAGACATTGTCAGGGAGGATGTGTGCTGGGGGGTTGGGGGTGAGGGTGGGGGTGTGGGTTGGCATGCTGGTGGGGTGGGGGGGATATAGTAGTTGAGATTGGACTTACCAGAGTCCATTCCTCCGGCTACTCCTGCGAGGCCCTGAGGATGCAGGATGTTCAAGACGTCTTGCTCCCACGATGTGAATTTGGGAGGGGTGGGTGGGGGTCCGCCGCCAGTCTTCTGGACCGCGATGTTGTGCCTGGAGACCATCGATCGGACCTTCCCCCGTAGGTCGTTCCATCTTTTGCGTATGTCCTCCCTATTCTTGGGATGCTGTCCCACCGCGTTGACCCTGTCCACGATCCGCTGCCATAGCTCCCCCTTCCTAGCTATACTGGTGTGCTGCACCTGGGAGCCGAAGAGCTGGGGTTCCACTCTTAGGATTTCCTCCACCATGACCCGGAGTTCTTGGTCCGAAAAGCGTGGGTGCCTTTGGGGTGCCATGGGGTGGTGTGGGTGAGGTGTGGGTGAGGTGTGGGGTGGTGTATGTGATGATAAGTATGTTAATGAGTGGTGCTTTGTGCTACTATGTGGTGTGTGTGATGGTGTAGTGTGCCTCAGTGTGTCTTGCTTTGGATTGTCTGCTGTGTCTCTCTCTCCTTCTCTCAGTAATTATGGTCGCAGGGGTTTGTGGGTGATGTGGGTGTGTGTTTTATAGTTGGTTGATTGTGTGGGAGTGGTGTGTGTATGTGTATCAGGTGTGTGTATTTCAAATTGTCCAATGTGGCTGTGTTTTGGTGATGTGTGTGTATTCTGACCGCGGCGGTGTGTAGCGCCAATGGAATACCGCGTTTGAATGACCGCCGTGTGGATTCGTGGGTCGTAATGGCATGGGCGTATTTCTGTTGGCGTGACGGTGGAGGTTTGGTCATCTCCAGTTTATCGCTGCCCGCTGATGTGGCGGCCTGCAGTGGAGGACGGAATTTTGGAGGTTTGGCCGTTGTGGGTCAGAATGACCGTGGCGGTTAACCGCGGCCGCCGCGGTGTTATGGCGGTCTTCTGACCGGCGGTAAGGGCCTTTTACCGCCGAGGTCAGAATGACCCCCATAGAGTCATATGTAGCAGAATGCCATGGTTGTTTCCCTACACATATCCTACACTCTTAGGTCAACATATGTCAGCATGGTAGGGAGTCATGTCCTGAATACTGTCCCATTTAGGCCCTTTATGTTGAGGAGCCCTGATGCCACCCCCACAATCAGTCCATGGCAGCTACTGTGCAAGATAGAGATAGTCTCAGTCATAGTGAGAGACACATACTGATGTGATAGCACTTACACCTCAGGTACATTGATGCAGATGGAAAAAAAGCTGGTCTGACACAATGTGTATGGTGTCCACGCTCACCTAACCATCTAAATTGTCCTTTGGATATACACTGACAGCATTGTATTTCCACACATGATTCAGAGCCTGGCAGCGTGACTGATACCTATTATGGATGTGCATCAACCACTCATCACATGCACATCTGCCCACATGTAACCCACCCTATCCAAAACTAGTGATATCATTTGAGAGGTGGGAGCCTGTACTTGCACCCTTGTGGCTGCTGTGCTGCCCTCAAGCACCCATCTACCTCAGAGTAGGTCACTGCCAAACTGTGAGCCATTAGGGTGTTCAGGGTCTGATGGGCACCCCTCCCTTGTTGGGAGGACGTCCCAAGCTGGGCCTCAGCAGTCTTCTGGGCCCAGCATCTCAGGTCCTCCCACTACTTTCTGCAGTGGGTGCTTCGCCGGCTATGGACCGACAGGGTCCAAGCTTGCTTGGTGATGGCACACCATATCCCCTTCTTCTGATGGGTGCTGACCTGCAGGGGTGACACAGACAGAAATAAAAAGTCATCTAGAGGGGCAACACATCAGCAGCAGTCGACTACTCACGTCATACACATCACATGCCCATACCAATGTGTCTTCACGACGCAAACACACGTAATACATAGCCCCTATATCCTGTAGGATGTGGCATGGTGGTTCCCAGAGACAGTACACAGCAGCTCACGTAGTGGAGGTCTTGCTTGCATGAGTGTCAGGAGTCAAGTGAGCTAGGCGGCAGGAAATGGCAGTTACAGCCGCCGCGTACATCACCGTGAATGCCGGCAGTGATAATCATTGGCCCCAGTCCTCATAGGCAGCTATGTGATTCAATGAGGAGTTGCACGTTGGTTGAAACCGCCTACCTCCATAACGATATCCGCCGGCGGATTAAGGTCACTTCCATTTGTCCAGTGCACCTAGGACAGGCGGCTGCCATTTAAGGTAGGATAGGCTTGTCTCAAATCCAGGGCATGACCAGCAGCTTGGTACCTCATAGGCAGCATACCATATTAGGCAGTGGCATTTGTACATACGTGGGTCATGCTGGACCAATACAAAGCATTTACATGGACCATTGGACATGTAAAGTGTGTGATATGCTGTCGTCCAGGCCCTGTAACAGACAGCTAGGTTGATCTACATGGGCCCTCTACATGGCCATAATGCTGTGTGGCAACTACTGGGACTGTCATAAGTGTATGTTGCGTGCCACAAGGATCTTGCGATCTAGCATGTGTTGAGTGGTCATCAAGTTGTAAAATCTCTCCTCTCAATCCTAGAAACCCGGTTTTGGGGAGAATGACACATGCACCATTGTACCACCTCCTCCTTGTGGTCCTTTCCACCCTGAAGGAGTGACACATCATCCAGACCTATCGTCTGAATCATAGCACCATAGTGGAACTATGTACCCAGTTGGAGCCAGATCTGTTGCCTGCCAGATGTAATCCCTATTCCATCCCTCCCACAGTACAGGTCTTGCCTTTACTACACTTCCTTGCCTCTGGCTATTTTCATATTACAGTGGGTTTGGCAGCAGGGATGTTACTGCCCATGTTTAGTCTTATGTTGACAGGTGTACTGTCTGCTTTACTGAAACACATGGACAGATACATCAGGTTCCTGCAATATGTGGATTTGCCTACGCTTAAGGCTGACTTTTATCTTATTGGATGCATCCCTAAAGTGATTGGGCCATAGATGGCACCCACATTGTTTTGGTCCATCATAGGGCCAATGAACAAGTCTATAGGAACAGGAAAAACCACTACTCCATCAATGTACAAGTTGTGCATCTCGTGGACCAGTACATTTCCAGAGGGACGGCCAAGTATTCTGGATCTGTGCATGACTCCTTTATTCTGAGGAAAAGCAATGCCCTACACATGTTGGCACAGCTGTAGAGAGAAAGAGTGTGAGTCATTGGTATGTTTGCAATAGGATGTGTGTCACTGTAATGTCAACTGTCATCCCATTCAGCCCTGTGCCTCCACCGGTATTGTGACAGGTCCTAGCTTTGTTCACACAGGTGACCCCGGCTATTCAAACCTTCCTTGGTTGCTGGCACTAGTGAGGTACCCCACCACGGATGGGAAGCACTGTTTCAATGAGGCCCACTGCACAACAAGGCATGTTATTGAAAGAACATTTAGGCCCCTGAAGGCCAGATTCAGGTGCCTCCACGTCTCTAGATGTGCCCTCCTCTACAGTCCCCTAAAGGTATGCCAGATCATAGATGCCTGCTGCATGCTACACAATTCGGCCCTGAGACAACAAATTCTATTACTGGCTAATGAGGAGGAGGCAGCTAGATCAGTGGCTGATGATGAGGAGGCTAATGAGGAAGGTGCAGCTGAATCTAGGACTGAAGTGATCACTCCCAGTAACATACAGGTATGTTGTGTTTGTATTGTCAGGTGTATAATTTCCAAATTGCCCCATGACAGTGCTGCTCATGGTCAGGTACATCATTGGAGAACTTCAGTGTACCTATTCCTCGGTGTAACTTATGGTGGGAGACAGATACCCTATCAGGAGCTGAGTTACAGCTGAAATCTCACTGACATGTGTGGTGACTGTAGATTGGTAGGTTGACAATTCTTATGTACTGGTATGTAGCGTGTCATTTGTCCTGCAAGGTCCTGTGCAGACCTTTTCCCATAATTGAGCCAGTGAAATGCGCAATGGCGTTTTGCATGGGGGCCCCTGCACTGCCCATGCCAAGTGCATGGGCAGTACAGGGCCCCCAGGGTGCCGCCACCACCCCCATTCTGCCAGCCTTTCGATGGTGATCTTTACCGCCACGGAAAGGGTGGCTGATGGGGACTTGTAATCCCCAGGGCAGCGCTGCTCAGGACCGCCAGGACTGCCAGGACCACCAGGACCGCCAGGACCACCAGGCTGCAGGCTGGCTGCAGCCTGGCATTGTCGGCGGTATGACTGTGGCGGATCAGCTAGGGTCATAATGGGGTGATCAGATCACCCTGTCTACGACGGTCTGACCGCCATTGTGAGGCTGGCGGTCTTAAGACCGCCAGTCTCGTAATGAGGGACGAAGTTCCTTTAGAAAAAGTGTTTTTTGACCAGCCTACATCTTTGGCACAGTTTGACAAATCTTCACAAAATTTTGGGGAAAAAGTGTGCTGGTGATTCTTGTTGAACACGAAAACTTTCAAGTTGATCCGTCAGGCGGGGGCCAAGAAAAAGTGGTGGGAGTCTAAAAACATGTGTTTCCCATGTTAATTCTCAAAGGAGTTTTGAACACGACTGTAGCCTGAACTGCTGGACGGAATTACACCAAATCTGGCAGAAAGGTACGCAGATTATGCATTTCGCTATTTGGGGTAAATCATCCAGTAGTTTAGGAGAAATTAAAGGAAAAACACATTTGTATATCTAGAACCACCGATCAGTTGTGATGTTTTTACAGCGATCACAGCGTAATTGTGAATGCTCACACCAAGAGGAATACTGTGATTGGCTGGCTGCAACCTGACCAGAAAGTTGCCGCTGCCATTTTAGGTAACAGGACACAATCTCCAAGGCCGAAAAATAAAATGAAAAGTGGCATAAGGGGTCTAGGTGGAGGTATCCTGATCCCAGACTTGTGATATAGGGGTCTTTGAGGGTAAAATTATGACCTTAAAATTATTTTTTTCAGGATGCGCGATATTCGGGAATATGTTGTGACACTCAGCGTGGCCCGCTGTGTAACGTTCTGACAAATTTGTGAATATCGGTGAAAAAATGTGAAAAAAAACATTCAGAGACTCAATCATACACTAATTCATTCACTTATAGTAGCACTCAGACACTCATGCAGCTACTGACAGAGCCACTCGGACATTCACACACCCACTAACAGACCCACAAAGACCCACGCACCCACTCACACACCGACTCAGACCCTTAGGCACCCACACGCTGATCCACTCAGACACTGATGCATACACTCACAGATTAATTCAGACACTGATACACCCACTCACAGACTCACTCTGACCCTCACACATCCACTCACAGACTCACTCAGACCCTCATGCATCCACTCACAGACCCACTCAGACCCTCATGCACCCACTCACAGACCCACTCAGATACTCAGGCACTTACTCACAGACCCACTCAAACCCTCATGTACCCACTCATGGACCCACTCAGACACTCATGCACCCACTAACAGACCCACTCATGCCCTCACACACCCACTCACAGACCCGCTCAGACTCCCAGACAGATACTTTCACACCCAGAGACACCCTCTCAAATCTATTCTGACACCCAAAGAGACAAACCCTTCACCCGTGCATACCAGGGGTTGGGCGGTTATAGGGGGTCGGCTGCAGGACCTGGCAGCAGGTCAGGCCCTGCTGAAGGCTGAAGGCCGTCCCCTGTGCAGGGTTGGCTGTTTATAGCAGGTTGGCCACAGGGCCTGGCTGCAGGTTCTGCCTGAGCTATGGGCTTTATTAACCAGGCCCAGGGTCAGTGTTCTGTTGTAAAGGTATATGGTAATTAGGCATAATTATAATTGGCTCTGATTAATAAGTCCCTAGTATATGGTAGGGCATGTACGTTTAGGGAACCCAGTGGAGTTAAGGCACCTATAGGTGCACTGATGTTGTGTCTGATGTCATTTTAAAGGCAGCCATGCCTTGCTGACTGCTTTTAAAATGGAATTAAGCCAAAATTTGACACTAGAATTAAAATTACATCCAAAGAGTTAAACTATCTTATTTTTTACATACAAGTCAGCCCAACGGTGCCCTATATGCTCTATAGGTAGGGTGCAGTACAATTATAAGCAGGGACATTATAAAAGTTGTTTTTAAGCCCTGGTGTGGAAAAAAAACCCTGCAATTTCGTTTTTCTCCATTGTAGTGCTTTAGCTTCATAGGCTAACACGGAAGGCTTTATTTTAAATTAATAAAGTCTTACTTTTGATAGGAGTGAGCTAGAAATGTCATTCAATATATTTAATTAATTGTTAGAGTAAGTCAACCAACTTGTCAATTTTGGATTTATTATAACTATTACAGGGAAAGAGTTGTAGAACTCCATCTTAAAGATACCTAAAGTCAGCCCTGTAGTAGCCTTTCCTGATTGCTCAGCCTCTGGCAGGCTGAGCCAAGCTACCTTAATGAGATGTGAAGTGGCCTCAGGTGAGACAAAGAAAGCATCTTGTGGGTGGAGAGCTGCAGCAGCAGATGTCAGAGCAGTAAAAGGTCTTTGAGGATAAATGGTCTTCAAAGGAAGGAAAGACAGTTGTGACAGACACCAGCTCTTCCCGATTTCCTGCACCCCCAGTCAGATGGGAGCCCCTGGAATTAGTCTAGGAGAGAAACTGGAAGGGGTGTGAAGGGGAAGGTAAGTCACACCTGTGGGTGGGTTTAGCCAGACCTGCACCTCCAGGAGAGATTTTCTCCATCTTAAATTTTTGAAAACCAGTGCTTTCTGAGACTGAAAATGCCACACTTCTCAGGAAGTTGTCAGGGTTGCTCCCCTACTTGCCAACCCAGGAACCTGCATAAATATGGAAGAGCTGCCCAGAAACTCCGATCCCTGCTGAAATAATTCAGAAGAAGAAGGGCTACTGTGCTGAACCCCTGCTCTGCAGCAAGGAGGACTGCACTCTGAAGGACTGCACCTGCTGCACCTGCTGCACCCTATGGGCTTCACCACAAAAAAGGACTTGACCTTGCTTCCAAAGATTCAAGAGTGGAGTTCCTGAAAGCAACAGTTAATAAGGAGCTACACATAGTCACCTGCATAAACTCCAGCAAGAACAAGCCTAGCAGACCTGTGTCCAGTGGACCTTTGAGGATTTGACTGTGTGCATTGTGGGAATTGTAGTCCCAACTCTCCAAGGAGCAACTTAGAGCTTCTAAAAACTTGGCTGGTGCTGTGACCCCTCAAAAACCCCAATAAACATCTGGACTGCCCCTCTGAACCCTTGAACTGCACAAGAGAGGACTGCACACTTAAAGACTGCACTTGTTGCACTCACAAGGTTTCACAACAAAAGGACTTTGGTTTGACTTGAAGGATAAGGAATGGGCTCCTGATTAGCAACAGGTACAAAAGTGCTGGAAGGGCTACCTTTAACGTCAACAACAAGGGCAACTCCAACTGACAAGTTTTACCAGGATTTTGCTTGGATTGACCAGGTCCACTGTGGGAGTTGTAGTCCCAGACCCAAGAGGCAAACCTGAGCTTCTGAACCCCTGGCTGGTACTGTGGACCACTTTCCTGTATCAAGAAGCACTTCTGGAGCTAAGTGTAAAAGTGTTACATCACGGGCGACAAACCTTTTCTTTAACCCTTTGAGGGCTAGTTACTTCTAAGCCCTAGTTTTACTTTTAATCTTTAAAAAATCATATCTCTGGTTCCCTACATTGGATTGTTGTCATTTTGGTATCATTTTATAAAAAAAAAAACAATTCCCATTTTTATACATTGGTGTTGGACTTTTATTGTGTGTTGTGTTTTACTTATTTACAGATTATCGATATTAAATGCTTTACACCCCTGTCTCCTAAATTAAGCCTGACTGCTCGTGAGCAAGGATTCATTTATTGAGACCTTGACTGGACCTTTTGTGTAATTACAGCCTTGTTACTAAGTATAGGTACTTATCTGCCCTTACTAATAAACCAATTTTCAACAGTCCTAAACTGCTAACCTCTTGAACATTTCTGTCTGCTCCACTTGTGGAACAGTACCACTTCATTTACATTAGCATCCCAAGGACTCCACACGTTTACTAAGCCCTATTGACCTGTTCCACCTTTCACTGATTCACCCATAATCCATCACTGGGACTCAATTAAAGTGGTGTTATTTGCACCCCTGAGGTGTACGCCACATTGAGGACTATTAGGGTATTTGTCTTTCATTTGTTGGTGCTAAGTCCTTGGAATCCACTGGGTGGTTACATGCCCAGTGTGGGCATAGTTGAGGGGATGGGGTTCTCTGTACTTAAATGTATGTTTCTTTGTGTAACTTACAGAAAGGTACCATCCTCTCAGAAGCACAAGGCTATGTTTACTTTCATTACCATACCTGATGGTAACCCATGACAATCGGGGATTAGTACTTGAACTCCCATGACAATCGGGGCTTAGTACTTGAACTCCCATTTCTATCCTGGAACATTAGAGGCATAAGTATTCCACACAAGGGCAAATAGGTGCTTCAATACCTCACACACCATGTCATAAAAAAATGCACTTCTACATGAGACCCACCTTCCTCCCAGTAAGTTGCACACTTTTGCCTCCTCATGGGGTCCACCTCGCTATTTCTTCCACTACAGCACATATTCACGGGGCATATGCATTTTAATGTACTGATCCATCCCATTTCACCCCACAGTTCACTTCACTGATGATGATGGCAGATATGTGGTGATCACAGGCACCCTGGCAGGCCAAAACATCCTGTTCCCTAATATTTACACTCCAAATAGTGACTCCCAGGACTTTTTCCATACCCTAGTGTCTCTGCTGGGGGCCACAGATGCTGACCACATTATACTGGGTAGTCTTTAGCCTCATATTAGACACCTCCTTGACACCACATCCGCCTCTCCGAGTGGCAAACCTCATTTGTTGCAGGCCCTTTGCAGTCTCTGCAACACATATGTTCTGAGGGATGCCTGGTGCTTGGCCTATGCTAAGACTCATGGCTATAAATTCTTCTTTGTCCTCACAACACATGGACCCTCATAGACTATTGGCTATGATTGGCCTCTGACACTCCATGGCTGAACAACATAGCCCATCTTCTGTGCACCCTATCCTATCACTCCTCAGTCCAGATGTTACTGGTGATGTCATATGGAGGAGAAGTGGAGTGGAGCTATTGCTTCCTGTATAATCCTCAATTAGGCCCATAGATCTGAGCTTCACACTTTAGTTGAACACTTTGAACAAAACAAAGGTTTAGTCTCCTCACAGGCCACCCTATGGGAGGCATTCAAAGCGCTCATCAGGGGAATACCCATCTCTAAACACTTGGGTGTGCTGCAAGATATTCACAATAAACTAGCACATGTACGGCCTACCCAGCACGAAATCAAGCACATAGAAGCTCAACATTGACATGCTCTGCAGCTGGCAAGGTGGATAGCACTACTACTACTGGGTTGATTATGAGAACTGGCTAAGCAGGAGGTTGCGTTCCTGGCGAAACATGCCAGAAGCCGATGTTAAGGACAACACTTTGGCACAATTGCTTTTCCCTCCCAGGAGCAATGCATACGTCCCTAAATCGCAGCAGTCTGATGGGACCAGAATGACTGACAATGTTGACATTCTGCCAGCGTTACTTAGCTACTGCTCAAATCTACATAACACTTGCACCTCTAGCAAGGACAAAGGCTAGGGCAGACTACCTGGCTGATATATTCATGTTCTGGGTCACTGGTGACCTGCAGCAGTTCCTCAGTGAGCCGATCTCTAGTGATGAGATCATACAAGCAATTGACTCCCTTGACGGTTCCAAGGCTCCCGTCATGGACAGTTTTACTTGGGTTTTCTATAAGGCTTATAAATATCTGCTAGCACCGCATTACTGGACATGTATACTGAGTGGCTGGAAGTGGGGGCTTTACCCACAACACGCGCAAGGGTGTAATCATGTTATTAGTGAAGCCTGAGAAGGACCCACTACACTGCACCTTATATCGACCTCTGTGTCTACTTGTTTTGATAGCAAGATAGTGGCCAAGGTGCTGGGGATTAGGCTGTCACTACTGCTTGATCAAATCAAGTCACCCTTGTAGTCAGAATTTGTCCAATGTCACTCCACGTCTCTCAATGTGTGCACAGTGTTCTCAGTGATGAACAAGATTTCCCAGCGATCGCCCTACTGGACTCAAGGAAAGTGTTTGTCTCTGGCCTTTCTTATTCGCAACTTTACAGACACCTGGACTGCCCTGCAGAATCATTGTACTCATCATGTTATTAGATTCCCAGCCAATGAATTGCATATGTGCCAATAGCTATCTCTATGACGCGAATGTATGATGAAACAACTAATGTAAGAACCATGCATGCTTGACCACCGCTGTCAGAACAACAACCATGTTGTTGCCACAAATGCCTTTACCACGCATGCCTTTACAATGATTTTTTTTTTTTTAAAGCATGCCTAGTAAAGGCATGTGAGGGAACGGCATGCATGTTTCTAGCATGTCTCCCCCACCTGCCTTAAGGCTCAAATGTACCCCATCTCTAGCACTAAAACTACCCACACCCCCCACCCCTACCCTAAAAACAAAAGTACCACACCTACCCTGAGCTCTAATACCTTCCTGACCCCCACCCACCCTAAAAACTACCGACTTTCCAACCTGCCCCTAAAAACAAAACCAGCCTGATCCCCCACCCCATCTATAAAAACAACACTACCCAATCCCTCACCCCTGTCCCTAAAAAAAAACCTACCCCAACCCATCCACCCGCCCCTAAAAACTAAAAACAAACTACCCAGACACCCCCACCCACCCTGAGCCCTAAAACCTTCACCGACCACCCACCTGCCCTAAAAACAGACGACCACTGCCCCTAAAAACCAAACTACCCCAATCCACCCACCCCTAAGCACCAAACTACCCTAACCCCCCCACCCCTGCCCCAAGCCCCTAAAAACAAACTACCCCACCCCTAAAAATAAAACTACCACGGTACCCTCCAACCACCCTGAGCCATAATACCTTACATGACCCCCCTCCCACCCTTAAAACAACGGACTCCCCACCCCCTGAAAACTAAACTATCCTGACCCCCCACCCCACCCCTAAAAACAAAACTACCCTGATCCCCCACCCCTGGCATAAACATCAAACTACCATTGTTCCCGCCCCAAGCCCCTAATCTATCCCACCACTAAAAACTACCCAGCCCCAACTCCACTTAACTGACTAAACTACTCCGATCCTTCCACCCCACCCCTAAAATCCAAACTACCCTGTTCACCCCACTCCCTACCCCTAAAAAGCAAACTACCCCACCCCAAGCCCTTAATCCACCCCACCCCTAAAAACTACCCCAACCCACTTACCTGACCAAACTATCCCGATACCCCGCCCCACCCCCAAAAAAAAAATTACCGCGACCCCCACCCCTGCCCCAAGCTCTTCATCCACCCCACTCCTAAAAACTACCCCAACCCTGCCCCAACCCCACTTACCTGACCAAACTACCCGACCCCCACCCCTAAAAAGCTAATTATCCTGATCCCCGACCCTGCCCATAAAAACCAAACTACCTCAACCACCCACCCCAGCCCAAGCCCTTAATCCACCCCACCCCTAAAAATGACCCCAAACCTGCCTCAACCCCACTTACTTGACCAAACTACTCCAATACCCCCACCCTCACCACTAAAAACCAAACTACCTTGATCCATTCAGCCACCCCTAAAAAGCAAACTACCTCAATCCCCCACCCTGCCCCTAAAAAACAAACTACCCCAAACCCTTCATACACCCCCATGCCGAAAAACTATCCCCCAACCTTGCCCCTCCTCCACTTACCTGACCAAACTAGACGATCCCCCACTCTGCCAATAAAAACCAAAATACCCTGATCCCCCACCCCACCCCAAAAACAAACTACCTCGATATCCCCACCCCGCCCCTAAAAAACAAACTACAACCAACTCTCACCCCTGCCATAAACTGTTAATCCACCCCACCCCTAAAAACAACCCCAACACTGCCTCAGCCTCACTTACTTGACCAAACTACTATGATACCCCATCTGCCCCTAAATACCAAACTACCTCGATCTCTTCAGCCACCCCTAAAAATCAAACTACCTCAACCCCCCCACCCCGCCCCTAAAAACCAAACTACCCTGATCTCCTCACCCTGCCCCTTAAAACCAAACTACCCTGATCCCCCACTCCTAAAAAACAAACTACACCGACCCCCCCACCCCTGCCCGAAGCCCTTAATCTACCCCATCCCTAAAAACCACCCCAACCCTACTTTCCTGACCAAACTACCCCGATCCCCCAACCCCGCCCCTAAAAACCAAACTATTCCATCCTCCCTCCCCCACCCCTAAAAAGCAAAATACCCCAATTCCCCGCCCCTAAAAAACAAACTACCCCGACACCCCCACAACCCCCAAGCCCTTAATCCACCCCACCCCTAAACACTACCCCAACCCAGCCCCACTTACCTGACTCTGCCCTCTCCCGATCCACTCTGTCTTTACCTCTTCCTTAATCACACATAAGTGTTGTTCAGCACATGCGTGGTTAAGGCAGAGAAAAATGAAGTAGTTCTTCCGGCAAGCGTGGTTACGCTTGCAGTGTAGACGACTTTGTTGTTCTGGAGTCCTGGTTCAGGACGTTTCCCCTCTGACGCTTTTAACATTACCAGAGGGACTAGACAGGATTCTCCTCTATCCCATCGCCTATTCATCATAGCCAAGTAGAGTTTGCAGATTCATGGCCATAGCTCTGCTACTGACAAAAGGTGAGATCACCATGCACTGGGGCAGTCAACATTGCCCTTCCGTCCATGACTGGCTAAAAGGCATGACATACTGTGATACCACTAATGAGATATATGCTATGCTTCAATCTTCTATGTACGGACCAAAGGACAAATGGTAACCACTCTGCAACCTCTCCGTGAATATATGTTATCACAGGAACACCAAGAATTTGGACTGACAGGGACTGTATTACACGTCTTGCCCTACTGCCCTCATTCCCTATTATCTCCCATACTGCCCAGCCACAGCTGTTACCTGTTCCTGAGCGCAAATGCCACCCCTCTTCCTGATGGATGCATTAACATACTGCTGTCCAGTGTATGCCAAAGTGCCTACCTTTATCGAATGGCCCTTTCAATAACCGTGTTTTGTAGTACTGTTACTTTAAATATGTCCACTCGTTGGGTTGTTCATTTTGTAGGTTCTGTACTTTTTCTAAAATAATAAAGATACAAAAAAAGACTAATGCCAATTTGCACTTTCTTTTTCTAGAATAGCTACTGCCTCTAACTCTTACCATCATCCATTTAAGTCTTGTCATATTAATCTCTGAGCTTTCTGGGAATTCATGCGGTTCAGTGAAATGGCTTAAGTCATAAAAATATTTTCTGTAAATAGACACATTACACGGAGTCAAAAAGACTTATCAATATCTTTCTCATTACATCACCTCTTCTGTTACGTACTCAACATATTACCGATTTCCTGGCATGATATACAAGTGTTCCCATTCTCCAAGAACTCAGAGGAGCACCCACGCTGACGAGTAGCCCCGCATTGCTGTATCTGCAAACTGCCCATACGACATGGAAAGCATTGCATCATATTAGTATTCAGAACTTCAACCTAAAAAAGCAATGGCTATAGATTACATAAAATTATGAACTCAAAAACATATGGTTGTGTTCCTAAACTAGCAAAAGTCTCGAAACCTGGACCCCCAATCCATGTATAATCTTTTCTGATTATTCCCTTTGCTATATGAGCTGTCCGTCGAACATGGGTACTAAACAAAGTCCTCTAAACAATCCTGCAACTAAACATACCTTACAAGATCATATAGACTCACTGATATCTTCTTCATTGCATTTCTGTTCTCCCAGAACTAAAAAAAAAAAGCCTCCATACCCTGAACATTGTCCCGCTGCTATAGCTAGATCATGTTAGCATTTTTTTGTTTAATAATGCTTTATTCAAGAAGTTAGCATATATTAGTATTGAGAGAGCGTATCTTATACAATCTATATTAACATGAAATGCTTATGAACTAATGTATAGTAATACCGCATAGAAACTGTATTAATATGTTTTGCTAAAACGTGCGCTTGAAATGTGCCCACGGGGAGTGGCCGTCAATGTATATGGGGACTAATCAAAATTACTAATGTTGATGAATTCTTATATCAGAGGATAGATTTATACTAATTGTTAATGATTATGTTATTATAGTTTTGCTAATAAATAATTAGGCCTTAGTTAGCATGAGTTGAGGCCTAGCTGCCTGGCTCTCATATAAAATGTATTTTTCCTAACGTGCAATGTACTGACTTGTTAAAGGACATGAACTCTTGTTTTCTTCAAACTAGAAGCTGAATGTATCTATAGTAGATCCGTTCTCATGAAGTTCACTGCAGTGTAGACTAATGTTAAATACAAGGTCACCCAAACCGGTACAGTCAATGGAGCTACTGACTGAAGATGCGCAAAGAATTACAAAAGGATGAACTCATACCGGACATTCTACCTCTAAAGACGTCACTCATATGGACCAATAAAATGCCTGAGAACTGATGCAGGGTGAAAGATTCAATGACATAATATAAATTTAATTGGGAAGAGATAGTGGGGTGCATCCCCTTGTCCAATTAGATTTTAAGGGAATGTACAACGAAAAAGGGATAAAAACCTATAACACAGGGTGTTACTTAGAATGGTTAGGGAAATGCTGATGATATGATCCAGAAACTTTGTCACTCTGTTTGGTGACTTTGCTGATTTTACTTAGAATAATCCTTGTCCTTAGATTGCCCATTTACACTTTACCTCTTTATGAGGGAAGTGCCCCTTTGCCCTTCCTGCCTGAGCTGAGTTCCTGACTGATGGCGAATTAATTGATGTCCTGAAGATGAAGACAAACCTGAGTGCTGACTCAAACCTTGGAGGGTAACTATATGACAATGAAATTGTGATTGTCTGTTTGTTTTTCCTTTCTATGTACCAACTGCTTTTCTTTTGACAGAGACCATAGCTAGATGTTTTCCAAATTGGTGTTCTAAATTGTTTTGCATGAAGCCCAACTTGCCATTGCTAATTAGAGGTTAGTTGAGAGGGGTTCACCAAACTGACACAAATGGACAAATGACAGAATTAATGCTTTGTTAACAATACTCTGCTAAGGATAGCTTATGTTCACACTTTGCTACGTTCTGATGTTTGTGATTCTTACTTTGATAAAATCTTATCAGAGTTGCCATATTGTGACTATGCTATTGTGTTTCTTGGTTTTGAGATTAATAAACTTGCTAGTAGTATTGTAACCAATAGGGAATAAATATCACTAAAATTATACTAAACTGGTGTGGTTATTCATGACTGAAAGGTCAAGGTGGTGTCCTGAGTCTAACTAAATGTCATTAACTAAAGTGAAATGCATTGTGGTAATAAGTATTGATGATATTATTGACGTATTGATTGATATGTTAACTAGTTATCTCGTCCTGAGGTGTCTCTCAACAGGGTCAAAAGATTAATTGGCCTAAAACAAGTCCTAATGTGTAATAATTTATCTTAAAGGGACGCATTAACAGTTCTGGTAGCAGAGCAACGGTTTAGGCCCTTTGGGGCCCTAGGATGGAGAATTATTGTTTAGATTGTTTTTCGAGTTAATGCAAATTGGAGGTATGATGTGATCTAAATTCCCCATGACTTTCCCGGAATCTTGGAGCCTGCCTAAGTGAGTTTGGAATGTTCTTGCCGTTTTAGCATGTGTGGTGTAGGATTTGCGCTTGCTCAGCTTATGCATTTTGCAGGTGATTTGTGAAATTTTGGTGTTTTAGGTCAGGTAATGTTGTTTCAGTAGGAGTGGGTGTACTCAGCAGTATGAGAGTAGGGAGGTCGGTGTACTTCATATGAGTGTGGTGCTTTGTGCTAAACAATTATCCAAGTGGTTGGTTGGTACTGTAAGGACCTGTCGTGGTCTAAGACTCCGGAGTACATTGACAAGTGTAGGAGACACTTGGGTTTATGTTGTAATTTGTGCGGTTTAATAGGTCAATCGAGCGTAGTTGACAAGTCAAGTTCGAGTCAAATTGTGTGTATGAAACCTTCGATGGAGATTTGGCAAGTTCTAAAGTGCACTAGGACGAACCATTGACAAGTCGAGAGTAGGATTTGCGGGTCGAATTCTGCTTGCATATGCGGGAGCTGAGAAGGAGAGAGTAGCGGCCCAGGCTGCAAGTGAAATCTCTGTAAAGTTCTGAAGCAATTGTGTTACCTTTCCTGTAGTAAACCAGCAAATTTGGGTTATTGTTGTTGTTAAAGGTGCTTGCAATATATTGTATTAGTTTGGTATGAATCCAGAGTGAGAAGGACAAGCCGCAAGACTTTGTTAGCTGCACTGTGTGTGGGTGTGACATCAGTGGTGCCGGGCTGGGATAGGTCAGTTGCCGAGAGGGGTCGCTCACGGATTGGCAGCTGTCCGTGAGAGGCAATAGGTAGAGAAAAGGTGGGTGAAGAGTGTTCTGGGAATTAAAGTCACTTTCTGTTTAGATTCAAAACAAAAGAAAAGACGCAAAATGAATTTCTTCAAGGCTTTAAAGAGCGCTCTGAAAGGAATCGCATACATTATGGTGAGTGAGGGGGAGCCTACACCGCCTGAGGGTACTCCAGCTTATATAGTAATGGAGGAGAAGGGAGTCACGCTTTGTCTTTGGATGAAGCAGTGGTGAAAATTGACTGAGAAAGACGGATGTTTAGCGTTTCTGGAGCACGGAACTTTCAATACGAGAATTTTAGAGAATTTGAGGTGGATGTTAAGTGTGCAGAAGCCACCTCTGAGGCCAGCTCAGTATGAGGCATTGGCTGTCTGGGACTTAATGGCCATACGACAAAGACAACAGAAATTTGAGAGGAGAATGAAAAGGGCAGAGAAGACTTTAGCTGAGGCTAGATGGGACAACAAGAGCAAAATGTGGAGAAGGGGAATAGTTGACGGACTCAAATTGTTTCCAGCAATAACACAAGAAGACAAGACACAGGGAAAGAAAGCCACCTGTAAGACAGATAAGGGCTCTAGCAAGCCTAAAGAGACTAAGAGATCTTGGGTAGATGAAGATGACTCAGATGATGAAAAATCTCTTAACCAGTTGTTGCATAATCACCCTCCACCTTATGCAATAAATGACAATGCCCGAGCACTAGTGCGGGTCCTGGGAACCAGACACAGAGTAAGGAAGTTACAAATACAGTGCAGACAAGTAAAACGGTTTTGATGCAGAATGGTGTCAGTGTACCCACTGCACCACACATGCAGATACAGTTGCAACCTCCGCCACAGATACAGAGGATTTATCCAGACATCCCGGTACTGGAGACTACTACGAGTCTGATGGTGCGGCCTGATCCGATATTTACAAAATCAAGGTTAGTGCAGATTGAGCCAACTATGCAATTGCTGCCGCAGCAACAGCTGATTCCGGGTTATAATCCAGCAGCAGGACCTCTGTTAGTACCTGCACCAGCCACAGTGAGTCAAGCCTTGGGAGTTACTGCTCCACGGGGTTTGGGACCAGGTCAGACACCAGCTGCCATATCATTACCAATTACGGTTGGTCCCCCGGTACCATTGTATGCGCAGGGTAAGCCTGGCGTGAGTGGTCAGGAAGTGATGACCCAGGAGGCAATAAGAGGAGGGTTCACAGGAACTCCCCAACTAATTACACCAAGAGAACAACCAGCAGAAGGACTCAGGTCCTTGTTAGAACTTAGTCCGATTGGGGCACCTTTGGAGGCAATGGGCAATGAGTGTGCTAGCCCCACAGACAATGAGTACAAATACATCACAATTACCATTGATGCATTCAGGGAACATTTTGTTGCAAGGTTTTTCCGTGCAACAGTTGAATGAATGGTTAGAAAATGGTTAGAAAAGACTAATGCTTCACAAAATACTGCGGTAACCACAGATAAGCCAGAAAAGGAAGATTACCTGAATGTTGTGAGACTGGGAGTAGAAGCTGCGGAATTAGTGGAAGGGACAATGGGGGTAAACCGATTAGAGTCACATACTGAAGCAGAATTGAGGTATCTGTGCCCCCAAATCACTAAAGGAGTGGGCAAGGTGCATCAGAGGTTGGCGAACCTGGCAGATAAATACAATATAGACATTGAGAATACTAAACATTCGAAAAGAAGCCACAGATTAGACTTTGATTCTAAAGATTTTGAGCACATAAGGTCTACCGGAATGAGGGTGCATCTTAAAGAGATACTGCAAAGCGCCCAAATCTGGAGAGCCTTAGAAAAGTGGGAAGGCAGATGGGCAAAGAAGAGAGATAAGGAGAAAAGTGACCGTCCGGAATCAAATCATGCTAAAACCTCACCGGACAATGGGACAGTGAAAATGCTACCAATGAGAGAAACAGCTGGAGTGGTGCTAGTCCATATACCATGGTCTAGAAGAGACATTCTGTCATTCACAAATGACTATCCCAGATTGAGGGCGAAGCCGATAGAATGGTACCAGCAGACAGATAGGTTTGTGAAGCTTGCAAATTGTCTGGGAGGACTTGAATACCCTGTTTGAGACTATAGTTTCACCTGACTTATGGCTTGAGTGCAATAGAGGTGTGGACTGGCCGACACAGGAACCGGCAAGAGATAAGGTTGCCGGAGCACCATCTGAGGAGGTGATGAGGTACTATCATAAAGTGAGTTTTTGAAGCTGAAAGTGTTGCCGAAATTGACTGATTGGCAGAAAATAGATAGGACCTCACAGGAGGTCAAAGAGTCGATCCATGCTTATTATGAGAGGCTGTTGAAAGCGTTCAAGCATTACAGTGGCACTGAGACTATTGAGCCAAAAGACATGAATCATCTTGTGTTCAGATTTGTTGAAGGGCTAAGACCAGAGGTTAGCCAGATGATTAAGAATCATTTGATCTGTTGGCAAGCAAAGCCGATTGATGAGGTGTTGCAAAATACTGCAGTGACGAGATTGAGTTGAAGCAGAGAAAGTTGAAGGAGAAAGTGATGGTGATGCAGATTAGGGCAGCACAAGCAGGGATGCAGGGGAATGGAATCCAGCAGATGGAACAGCAGCAACCGCAAGGGAATGGCATGCTTCAGGCACAGCCATAAGGCCGAGGTCGGGGTTTTGTGAATCGCGGTCTAGACTTGAATATTGTTGTGCTTCAAAATGATGCGCAGGGGATGAAAAAGATGTCACCATGCCACGCGTGCGGGGGCGTAGGGCATTGGAAGCGGGAATGCCCAAATGTGGTGCAGGATGGTGTCGTTCAACAAAGCATTGATGTCGGTACATTCCAAAATATGAGGGGTCCAAAAATGAGAGGTCAAAATCAGAACATCCAGAATAACATGGTTCAGACACAGGGATTACAGCCCATGCAGCAAATACATATGACGCGTGTTCAACCAGCACAAATGCAGCAAGTACAACAGCAGGTTCCCCTGGTACCTAGGCAG
Source organism: Pleurodeles waltl (assembly GCF_031143425.1). Lineage (NCBI taxonomy): Eukaryota > Metazoa > Chordata > Amphibia > Caudata > Salamandridae > Pleurodeles > Pleurodeles waltl. Next base: position 1,100,046 of record NC_090437.1, on the reverse strand, counting down.
TAAATGCAATTACCATTAGATCCAATGGGACAGCAACAGGTGATGCTTCCTCAGCAGGTCACAGGCCAAATGCTGAGTCAAAATAACAGTGCAGCAGTTCCCTTTGCGTGGTGAGGATGGAATAAATTATGAATGGTCGGATGATAGTTCAGACAGTGAGGAGTGCAGGCTTGCAGCGTCCCTAGAAGCAGATCAGAGGGGACCCTATGTGGAGGGAAAAGTGATGGGTCACAAGGTTTCATTCCTGGTTGATACAGGAGCTACACGCTCTACAGTCAGAAGTGCAGAGGTTCCGAAATTGCCACTTTCAGGATGCACCATAATGGTGGTAGGTGTAGCAAATCAGTATTTAACAAACCTGATTACAGATCCGGTCCAAGTCGAGATTGGCAACTTCCAGGGATTACACACGTTTGCAGTCTGTGATTCTAGTCCTGTGTCTCTTCTGGAAGAGACTTACTGTGCAAGACAAAATGTTTGATTACCTGTTCTAACGAAGGGATTGAAGTGCAGACAAACAGTGACGATGAAGGGGATGATGGCCAGTTCTCAGAGTTAAAGACGGAGACCGCAAATGAAGAATACCCTCTGATAACTCTATCACCGATGCTTACAGTGACTGACTTGCCAGCTGAGTTGCAGGGAACTGTGACAGAAAAAGTATGGGGCCTGACAGAAAAGGAAGTAGGACTGATGAAAGGAGTAGAACCAGTTAAAGTGCAGGTTAAACCAAATGCGGTGTTTCCTCAGGTACCACATTACCACATGGCACACGTTGTCCTCATCCAGGTATCACAGATAATTGCAGATTTTGTAAAACAAGGAGTTCTCAAAGAAGTGATGAGCAGCCCATATAATTCACCAATAATGGGTCTGAAAAAGCCTTGTGGGAAGGTTCGAATTGTGCAAGACTTGCAAAAAATAAATGAGATTGTGGTAAAATGTTGCCCTATAGTGCCGAACCCAGTAATCATGTTTCAGGTTCCGTGTGATGCAGAATGGTTCACAGTTGTAGATTTGTCTCAAGCATTATTTTCGGTGCCTCTTCATGAGGACAGCCAATTCCTCTTCAGTTTCAAATTCCTGGATAAGGTGTACAGTTGGTGCAGAATTCCTCAAGGGTTTTCTGAGTCACCATCCATCTTCAATCAGATACTGAAGAAGGATTTAGAGTCACTGCCTATCAGTTCGACTCTAGTGCAATACATTGATGATTTGTTGATTGCCTCCAGAACAAAAGACGACTGCAGGTATGATACAATTGCATTATTGAACCACTTGGGACATAAGGTGTCCCCAAAGAAGCTGCAGTACTGTCAGAAAGAGGTGAAGTACTTAGGGCACTTGATTGAGAAGGGGTCCAGGAGAATATCAAAAGAAAGGGTGACAGCCATACTACAGATGAATCCCCCGACAACAAAGAGAGATGTCAAAATGTTTTTGGGAATGGTGGGCTACTGTCGTCAGTGGATTACCAACTTCTTGATTATCTCCAAACCTTTGGTGAAATTGACAGGTAAAGAAGTTAAGGATGACCCAGGTACCATAATCTTGTCAGAAGAAGAGATTGAGGCATTCATGGAATTGAGAGAATGCATGTGCAGGGCGCCAGCTTTACGTATGCCTGATTAAACGAAGCCATTTCTACTGTTTTGTCATGAACGTGATGCTTGTTCTTTGTCTGTCCTAACACAGGTCCATGGAGGTGCAAACCGCCCAGTAGCATATTTTTCAGCTACTTTGGACCCAGTCGCAGCAGCCTTACTGGGTTGTTTGCGTGCAGTTGCAGCAGTTGGTCAGAGCCTCACACAGTGTCAAGGCATAGTGATGGGACATCCCCTAACAGTAATGGTTCCACATTCAGTCGAAATTCCGTTAACCCGAACTAAGTCTCAGCACATGACAAATGCTAGGCTAACGAGATATCAGATCATTATACTGGGGTCTCCCAATGTTTCTCTGAAGCGATGTACTCTATTGAACCCGACAACTCTACTTCCTGTTGAAAATGCTGAGATTAGCAATACAGAGGAAGTGGAACATGATTGTCTTGAGGTAACAGAACTATGCACCAAACCCAGACCTGACATTAAAGATACACAGTTAGAAGAAAATGACTACATTATGTTTGTTGATGGGTCACGCTTGAGAGACTCAGTCGGAATACTGAGAGCTGGTTATGCTGTGTGTACAATCACCGGTATTCTAGAAGCTTCCTGGCTCGAAAGAGTGTACTCTGCACAAGTGGCTGAATTAATTGCCTTTACCAAGGCATGCCACGCAGCTGCAAGCCTGAAAGTCACTATTTATACTGACAGCAGATACGGATTTGGAATTGTACATGATTTTGGCCAATTATGGTCACAGAGGGGTTTCATGACCTCTTCTGGCTCACCAGTGAAAAATGTCGAAAATATTCAGGATTTGTTGTATGCGATTCAGTTACCTCTTGAAATTGCCATGGTGAAATGCAATGCCCATGTCAAGTCACAAGACTTTGGTGGTCATTATGACCCTGGCGGTATTATAACCGCAGGGCCAAAACGACGGGAGCACCGCCAACAGGTTGGCGGTGCCTCCCGGCGTATTTTGACTGTAGCGGTAGCGCCGCGGTCGCACCGCCGGGGCTGGCGGTTTACCGCCACAATGGCCCCGGCAGATGTAATCCGCCAGGGCAGCGCTGCTTGCAGCGCTGCCCTGGGGATTATGACCCCCCTACCGCCATCCTGTTTCTGGTGGTTTGCACCGCCAGGAAGAGGCTGGCGGTAAGGGGTGTCCTGGGGCCCCTGGGGGCCCCTGCACTGCCCATGCCACTGGCATGGGCAATGCAGGGGCCCACTAACATGTCCCCAGCCAGCTTTTCACTGTCTGCATAGCAGAAAGTGAGAAGCGCGACAGGTGCAACTGCACCCGTCGCACGGCCGCAACACCGCCGGCTCTATTAGGAGCCGGCTCTTATGTTGCGGCCTCATTCCCGCTGGGCTGGCGGGCGCAAACTTGGTTTGCGCCCGCTGGCCGAGCGGGAATGTCTTAATGGGGGCCAGGGAAGTGCGGCCGCATTGGCGGCCACACGGCGGTTACCGCCGCCCGCCCGCCAATGTCGTGATGACCCCCTTTGTGTCAATGGGAAACAGCTATGCAGATCAAGTTGCAAGGTTTTGAGCATTGAACTGTATATCGTTCAAGGATCAGTGGGAGTTGCTACCTGAAACTGAAAATGAAACATGCCTAAACTTTGCATTAAGAGTAGTTGATACATTAGAAGAGGTAAAATCACTGCAGGATCGTGCTAGCAGAGAGGAAAAACGCTCCTGGCAGAGAATGCAATGTGTACAAAGAGCTGACGACTTGTGGGTCTCAGAGGAGGGGAAGTTGGTTTTACCAAACACCTTTTGCCACAGTTTGCAAGGCTTTACCATTGTCAGGCACATATTGGGAGAGACGCAATGATCAGATTATTCAAAATTGATTGGTTCAATCAGAAAATCAGACAAGCCGCAGAGGGTACCTGTCATAGGTGTATCATCTGTCAACAGATAAAATCAGGAAAAGGGTCTGTGGTGACTTTGAGCCACATAGGGAGAGCTGGAGGTCCATTTATCAAGATGCAAATGGATTTCATTGAGATGCATGTGTGTGGAGGCTTGAGGTACGTGTTGGTGAGTGTGTGTGTTTTCAGTCACTGGATTGAAACATACCCTACACGTAGGAATGACAGTCTTACAGTAGCAAAGCTGCTGCTTACAGTGTTAATACCACGGTTCGGATTCCCGGTCTCTTTAGAATCAGATGGGGGCAGACATTTCGACAATGAGGTGATTAAGCTCTTGTGTGCTGCATTGGACATTGAGCAGAAGCTGCATTGTAGCTACCGCCCTGAAGCATCAGGACTAGTGGAACAGATGAATGGTACCTTGAAGTCGAGAATAGCAAAGATGGGCGCAGCTACCAATATGAAATGGCCAGATGCATTGCCTTTAGTGCTGATGTCAATGAGAAACACACCTGATAAGAAGACAGGACTATCTCCCCATGGGATATTGATGGGCAGAGCTATGAGGCTGCCCTCAGCACCTGCAAATGCTCTTGTGAATATCACGGATGATATGGTGTTGGACTATTGCAAGGGTCTGGCTGATGTGGTCCACTCTTTTTCTCACCAGGTGGAGGCTAACACATTGCCACCGATCAGTGATCCAGGGCACACCATGAGAGCCGGTGACTGGGTGGTTGTCAAGAAACTAGTGAGGAAGTTGTGTTTGGAGCCACGTTGGAAGGGGCCATATCAAGTAATACTGACAACAACCACTGCTGTGAAATGTGCAGGCGTTCCAAACTGGATACATGGCAGTCACACAAAGAAGGTAACGTCCACTGAACTTGAAGTGTCCAAAACAACAACTCCAGAGAAGGAAGTCTCAGGGCTGGAAAATATTCAAAGGGGAACTGAGACTGAAGGAGTTCCCACTGAGGACGGCTCAGTCCCTCAAACAGTAAACGAGTTTGTGAGAGGTGACAGGGAGCCTATCTCAGTAGAGGCCGCAGGAGAACCAAGACAAGGGGAGGTTCTCCCAGAAGTAGACGGATACGGGTTAGAACTTGAACCCATTACAGACTTTGAAGACGAGGAGGAAGGAGCAGAAGGAGGTCAGAGCACATCAAATCCTCATGAGACACTTGCAGGTCCGTCAAGAGAAAACACCATAGCACAAGAGTAGGGTGCTGTTCAACATCCTGAAAGGCCAGGTATAAAGAAAACGCATAAAGGTGATAACTGGCCAAAGAAACAAGCTACAAGAGAGAAAGTGGTTCCTGGTGACACAATAGAGGAAGAAATCGACACCACTAGAAAAGAGGATCTCAGTGAAGGAGAGTTGCAGAGTGAACACAGACTGAAAAGAAAGAGAGTCACAAACAAAAGGTACGCAGGTCCTGAATGGGCATATGCAGCAACATCTGAATGGCAACAAGAATTCTTAGCGTTCTGTTTTGATCGAGAGGTACCAGGTCAACATTGCAGCACCTGAAATTAACCTGAGAAAGAGACTGTGTTAAAAATTGAAAATTGAAAATTAAGGGCTGTAAGGCTGAGAAAAGAGACTGAGAAATTAGCGGATGTGACACTGATAACCTGAATTGACTCTGAAAACTGATTATGACGAGCTGCTAAACCTGATTTGACAAAAGGGTCCTGGGGTGAGTGAAACTCTGTAAATACACGAAGAGAGAAAGAGAGACTTTGCTTTAGAAGAAAAAAAAGAGCTTTTATATCATCCTCAAGTTGATTGTTTGCTTCATATTATTCTGCTATCTGATTCTTTACAGATCATGGCTTACGTTAGGGGTAGTAACAAAAAGGGTAGGGTGTGTGGCTGGTTAAGTGTTATCTTAGGTATTGTATGTGCAATAATAATTGTAGGCGTGATTGTGGGAAAGCCATGGTTGGATAAGAAAGTGACTAACAATGCTTCAAAACCTGAGACTGCTACATTAACACCGTGGGAAAAGTTTGAACAGGATGCAGAATACTTACATGCAGGAACTACCTCAAAAGAGGAACTCTCTACTAATGTCTTCTATCGCTTGCTGAATGAGTATGTTGACACAATGGATGCAAAGAACTGTTATGTGTGTACAAAGATCCCTACATCGGTACAAGAGGGGGGTCACTTACCATAGTCTTCCACTAACTTACGGGATAAGCTGTAGCATGTTACTAACAAGATTCTATAATCAGGAACATGTACTATATTTTTATTCAAATTTAGATGTGGTATTTTCCTTTGTGCCTGTGATTGAGTTTCTAAATAAGTCAGCTAAAGAGCATAGCATAAAATTGGTTAGGGGTTTCTTTAAGCCAACACCAACATTTGGGACAGCTTATGCGCACCGCAACAATCTGACCTGCTTATTAACACCTGTAGAGAAAAGCTTTTTAGATCACACTGATGATAGACGCAAAGCACTGAAAGAAAGGCTAGAAAAGGGGTTAGAAAAACGCACATATGCAAAAGATTATGCTTACACCGCAATAAAGACGCAGGGCAAGTTAGCTATAGATGCATTACATGTAGGTAGGCTTTGTATATATAGGCCAAAATCTGAGCATGACAATTTATTTGTGGGAACGAGTAAATGCAGGCATGTGTTTTTGTTTCAGAGTAAATGGACATTCATGTTAAATGAACAGGATCCAGCGATACCTGAGATCTACTATATATGTGGACTTAATGCTTATTACCGTCTCCCTAAGGGATGGTATGGGACATGCTATTTGGGAATAGTTTTCCCAAAGATTTACCAGATTGATGACTTAAAACAAATACCTAAAATGTTTGAATTACAACATACTAGATAAAGGAGAGAGACAGCGGCTGCTGTCGTTGGTGACATATTTGGAGCCATAATTCCTTCAGTAGGGGTTATATTAAACTCCATAAAGATTGAAAAGTTGTCTACTATTGTGGATAACATGCTAACAAACTTCACAGGGGCTATACTCCTGATGGATACTGAACTTGCCGCGGAGAGGGCTATGACTCTTCAAAACCGGATTGCTTTAGACATTCTTTTAGCGAAGAGCGGCGGAGTCTGTAAGATGCTTAACGAGAGCCATTGTTGTGCGTTCAATCCTGATAATAGAAAAAAGATCAGAGGTATGCTTACTAACCTTATAAGAGATGGTGCAGATTTGAAGGAGTTGAAGGAATCTGGCGTTTGGGAGAAAGTTGGGAAAGGAATTGCCAGAGTAAGAAATTGGTTTAGTAATATTTGGAACGAGGTATTTGCAAAAATATTGGGGTTCTACTTATTGTTCTGATTTGTTTATTGGGTTTATGGGGAGCATGCAAAATTAATAAAAGAATTAAGAGAAATTTGACAAAACGAAGCGAAAGAAATGAAGAGAATGAAAGGGAGAAAATGTTTAATGAAATTTGGGAAAGTTCACACAAGGGGCAAGATGTTGAAATGCGCATTATGTGCAAGGTGAAAAAATTTAAGAGAAAGGTTGAAAGGAAAAGGTTTGTGTGATGACAAAGGTCATCAGAGGAGGGACTGAGAGAGCGTAGCTTATACAATCTATATTAACATGAATTGTTTTTGAACTAATGTATAGTAATACCGCATAGAAACTGTATTAATATGTTTTGCTAAAACGTGCGCTTGAAATGTGCCCACGGGGAGTGGCCGCCAATGTATACGGGGACTAATAAAAATGACTAATGTTGATGAATTCCTATATTAGAGGATAGTTTTATACTAATTGTTAATGATTATGTTATTAAACTATTAGGCCTTAGTTAGCATGAGTCGAGGCCTAGCTGCCTGGCTCTCATATTAAATGTATTTTTCCTAATGTGCAATGTGCTGACTTGTTAAAGGACAGGAACTCTTGTTTTCTTCAAACTAGAAGCTGAATGTATCTATAATAGATCCGTTCTCATGAAGTTCACCGTGCTTGTAGAAATGTATTAACTAAATGCAACAGTGTAGACTAATGTTAAATACAAGGTCGCCCAAACCGGTACAGACAATAGAGCTACTGACCGAAGATGCCCAAAGAATTACAAAAGGATGAAATCATACCGGACATTCTACCTCTAAAGACCTCAATCATATGGACCAATAAAATGCCTGAGAACTGATGCGGGGTGAAAAATTCAATGACATAATATAAATTTAATTGGGTAGAGATATTGGGGTGCATCCCCATGTCCAATTAGATTTTAAGGGAATGTACAACGAAAAAGGGATAAAAGCCTATAACACGGGGGAGTTACTTAGAATGGTTAGGGAAATTCTGATGATATAATCCAGAAACGTTGTCACTCTGTTTGGTGACTTTGCTGATTTTACTTAGAATAACCCTTGTCCTTAGATTACCCATTTACACTTTACCTCTTTATGAGGGAAGTGCCCCTTTGCCCTTCCTGCCTGAGCTGAGTTCCTGACTGATGGCGAATCAATTGATGTCCTGAAGACGAAGACTGAACCTGAGTGCTGACTCAAACCTTGGAGGGTAACTATATGACAATGAAATTGTGATTGTCTGTTTGCTTTTCCTTTCTAGGTACCAACTGCTTTTATTTTGACAGAGACCATAGCTAGATGTTTTCCAAATTGTTTTTCTAAATTGTTTTGAGGGGTTCACCAAACTGACGCAAATAGACAAATGACGGAATTAATGCTTTGTTAACGATACTCTGCTAAGGATAGCTTATGGTCACACTTTGCTACGTTCTGATGTTTGTGATTCTTGCTTTGATGAAATCTTATCAGAGTTGCCATTTTGTGACTATGCTATTGTGTTTCTTGGTTTTGAGATTAATAAACTTGCTAGTAGTATTGTAACCAATAGGGAATAAATATCACTAAAATTATACTAAACTGGTGTGGTTATTCATGACTGAAAGGTCATGGTGATGTCCTGAGCAATGTTCCCTCTAATTTTTTTCCACTGTGTGCGGCAGTGTAAGATCTCTGTGCGCTGCAGCCAAGGATATGTGCGCCAAGAAATTGACAATTCACGCGAGCGCAGCGCATAACTACCAAGATCTTTGGCATTTGCCGCTCCATTGCTTTGTTTTAACACTAAAGCAAAAAGGGGATATTTGTATGAACATTGCTCCATATAATAGGCCATTAAGTTAGTATGGTGACCTGATGGCACACCCCAAGGACATGACCTGTTATGTGCCACCTACACCCCAGTTAGAGAAAACAGAGATTGAACCATTGTGAAACTTTAATGAATACTCTCAGGGTGCTTCAGGGGGCCATGCACATCAAATAAAGGATGTTGTACAATTAGTTAACATTTACAATTTGATGAACACACTACTGATGAATGCCATGAAGCCCCTGCCTAGAGACAGGATGAGAAATGTTCTTACCCAACCCACACATGGACTGTAGGAGAAGCTGCATCAAAGTTTAGACAAGTCAGGTGCCAAGATTAGATGTCTGACATGTTTGTTTTTCTCGCCGGTCCTTGCCATTCTTCCACTGCTGATAAACTCATTCTAAGTCAATTTTCCCATTTGAGAGGTAGGCCTTTGTCCTCATGAGCATATCTAGGTGACTCTTTTCAAGTCTGTTTCTTAATTTGGACTTGATTGAGTTCATGAGGCTGAATCCTCGTTCACAGTCTGCACTTGAAGCCTGGAAAGTTGCACAGACATCAATAAGCTGAGATACAACACTATACTGTGCAGCATTCCGCAGGGTGAAATTCACCATGTCTTGAAAGGTCCTAAACAATCAGCTTTTTATATGTTCTGCCACCACATATTTATAATCTCGGTATTGCTGAACAACATCATCAGGGGTGTCACAATCACCCAGGACCAAGACCTTCTTATACTTTTCAACAAGTCTTTGTACATTCTCAGTCCCAAAATCAAACTTTGATTGTGTTGTTACTGCATGGAAATCAAAGCTTGTCCATTCCTTCAACTCATCTTCTGGGAACCTTCTTTCCATGTGCTCACAAAGGAGTTTAATGAAAGATAACATCGGCTCACTATCATACTCTCTGTCCTCACTGTACAAAGCCATCAGATCTCTTACTGTGTTGCTCCAAAAGACAGTGTTGCCCAAGTACTGTCCCTTTATTTGGCCAAGTTTTGCTCTTGCATACTGTACAGCTTCAACAGTGGTCAAAGAGCTTTTTTGAAACAACTTGCACAAAGATGCAAGTTCACCCAGAATGTCGTTCAGTGCTGCAAAGGAAATATGGTAGTTTGAGTCAGATAGTTTTTTGTAGCAATATTTAGCAATTGGGTCATTCTCCTCAACTCTTTCATGATCAAAGTATTTGAGAGCAACCTCATAGTTACGCAAGAGTGCACCAACAGCAAAATGCCTTGAAAGCCACCGCACTTCATTGAGTGGCCGAAAGGAGACCGCTTCACATTCAGTGACCAAAGCAAGTTCGTCCAGCTTGGACTTCTTTACAGGTGAGCGGGAGAACACAGTGTAGACAGTCCTCAGTAATGTTTCCATTTCCCTGATCATCGGCACTTTTTTCCAGGCATCATCAACTCCCAAATCTTCTCTGTGCGCAACACAGTGCTGCTCAACTAGATGGGGAATGGATTGTTTGAGGCGGGTAGCAACACCATTGTTCTTTCCCAGCATCACTGATGCACCATCTGATGTGAACATGACCATTTTCATAAGGTCCAGTTTATTGGCAGTGTAGAAGTCTTTTACAGCTATAGTGATAGCCTCCGCATTGCATGCACTCAGAGTTACAATTCCCCCAAACACTGTTTTGTGCTCTGTTGATATTACAGATCGGAACTTGAAGTATAGGATGAGCATTTTTGTAACTGAAATATCTGTGCTCTCATCAATTATCAATGTGTGATACCGAGCACCGCGAAGTTCTGCCATGAAGTCAGAGCGTATCACACTGTTGATGGCCTCTAAAAACTCAAAGGCATAGTTCTTGCTCCTCCAGCTGTCTGGTATCTTCACATACAATGCAACATGGTCAAGGATGTCTTGAACAGATAACATTGACGTGTTCATTTTGACTGCTAGCAACACATTGTTGATGAGAATCTTTATCTCCTCAGGCTGGGATCTTTGCCGTTCAATCACTTCTAGTCTGTTTGCTCTGTCACTGGCGGTTTCCGTTAGCATGGTGCACACTCCAAAACCCAGCCTGGCAGCAGCACTTTTATTTCTCAGTGTCACCAAAGCAGATTCATGAACTTTGCTACATAGATGGCGTTTCAAGTAGTCCAGCTTCCATCCATCACTCCATTTCTTCCCAGTCGAGAAGTCTCCTGCAATCTTTGCTTCTGCACATACTTTGCAGATCAGGCCTACTTCTGGATTGTATAGAAACAGCTCTCCCAGTTGTATGCGAACCTTGCTCCGGGACTTCTGTGTCTCAGTCTCCACAATTTCTTTCAGCCATTCTTCTTTGAACACAAGACTGCATTTCTTCCTTTGTGGTGAAGCACTGCTCTCTGCAGAAGTCAATGCTTTGCGCTTGAACATTTTGGTGGTAGTCAGTCTGAGCCTTCTGTGCCGCAAAACCTGCAAAAAAAGACGGACATTATTTAAAGTGAGGTACATTACTTAAAGTTGTTTTTTATGATATTGAATGCAGTCTTCCAGACAAGACTGAGCTATCTCTTGGAAAATGTTGCAACTAGCGATAGTAGCGACTAGCGAGTAATTACCTGGGGTTTTCTCTTTGATCTCACACCTGCCTGTATATGTAACACTGTCTAAGATCCCTGCAATAGAAGAACAAAATGGTTACAGAACATGCTTGTGTTCCAGTATTTCAGATGTACTACAAGGACAAACTACTAAATAATTACCTGGTCTTTCTGCTTGTAGTCACGTCTGCCTTTTCCAACCAATGTTAGCACTGTCTGAGATGCCTGCAGCAAAAGAAAAGATGGTTAACAGTTGGTTACAACATGTTGTCATATTATAATGTGCCAGGTGACCCAGATGGGGTACCTACCAAATAATTACCTGGTCCTTATGCTTCTACACATGTCGGTCCATTCAAATCTATAACTTGCTCGCTCCAACAAACCTGTAATAGAAGCAAAGGTGTGGATTATGAACGTGATTTATGTAGAGACCCTTAATCCCACCTGGAACGTCTACAGAATTACCTGGTCTTCTTTGGTACTCACGCCTGCCCGTTCAAATCCAAATGTTGGCCGGCTGTAATTGGAAAGAAGATATTTAGCATAGGTTATAGGAGTTGCAAAAACATTATGCATGACAGTTTCAGAGCAAGTGAGTAGTTACCTTGGCTTTCAGTTTAGATGAACTCTGGTTCCATATTATCATCCATTTGGAAACCTACATCACACGTTAGACATTCGATGATGCAGCCTTTACAGGCCTCAAGTTATCTGCTTGGCCACTCGCTATGACTAATCGGATTTTTAAGGGTGAGACATTTTTAGGCCTACTGGCTCGTTCTGGCAAGCTGACAAAAGAAAAGTGTTCTGTTCATTCGGACAGTGAATGAGCAATGAAGGTGCCTTTAAGTCTTGTTGTCTTGTCACGTTTGCTGTGGGTTCAACGACAGAAGTCCAGTGCCAGCTTATGTCTCCTTACAATTTGCTGCTTATTTTATCCTGAAGATTAATGGTTACTTTTATGCTCTGACAGCAAAGTTAGAGGATTTAATAAAGTGTGCTGTGGAGTTCAGTTTGCAAGGGGGCAAATTAGGCAGAGCATTACACCATAAAAAGGACTGTAAAACTATTCCTGTAGATAGCTTTTGAATGCATCAACATGTTAATACTATGTGTAAAACAGTTTTCCTGCTTTCCATTTGCTGGTTGTTTTAGGCTGTCCACTATCAGTTTGTACCCTCCCCAAACCTTATTTGAATCAACCTTCTGAGTCCTTTCTGTAAACAGACCGGTAGATCGTGTTCTTATCGCATCACATTTGCTGTGCAATGAATGGTCTTTCAAGGATGCTTGTTTACTTCTCTCTTTGGCTTCAAAGTGAGGATTTACACTGCCAATCTTGCTAGATAGTTGCATACAAAAGGTTTTTTTAGCACAGCAACTTTTAAAATGAACCATGCAAGTATTTTACAATACTTGCATTAGGAACACAAATGTAGCACATGGTTATTTCTGAAGTGCAGTGAAAACACTTGATCAAAACAAGGCATTATACTGGGTGAGGCAGGTTACACTTCACTGGGAAGATTAAAAAAATGGGCTAATAGACTGAAAGCATATTGACTATTGGCGCTTCACACCACTGCACTCAAGTGCACACCACTACATGCTACACCTGTGCCAATGCTCTCTTCACCACTACATCAGTCCCGGCCACACCACTCTGCACAACTCCACTACACCCCTGAACTATACACCATTCCACTGTGCTCCACTCTAATATACTGACACTGAATTCTACAACACTGCATTGTACTCCACTTAATTCAACACCATACTCTGCAATAATGCACTATGCCACTCCAATATACAACACTGCCACTCAATTCCACAATGCCAACTTTCTAGCCACGCTGAAATGCAGCCATGCTAGTGCACATGGGTAAAACATTGTCAGAGCCAATCGATTTTGCATATGTACAACCTACTGGCTTTGCCAATGGGTGGTAGGCTGATGGTGTTTCACATTTCAGAGGCACATTGTGTATGGCTAAGCATTTAGTACCTTCACATCAGATGCTCCCTCAGTATTACGCAATTTATTTGTATGTGTTCAAAGCCATAACTTAAAATTTTCCAGTTCAAAAACTGACTTTGGTCACACACCAGCCCCCTTTAAAGCAAAATAAGCTAGTCAAGGAATAAGATGACAGCATGCCATTTACAGTATTGGACACTGCTTGCTTTAACCGTGCCTACAGGGAGGCTGACTGTGCCTTGCCTTCCCAACATGGGAAATCTGGTTGCTTATCAGTGCAGACGGCGCAATCACTTAGGCAGTGGACTCGACATGATATGCACAGTCAGCTTTCGGATCGTGGCAATCAAAAAATGTGGTCTTAACAGCCTACATCTAATATCTCCATCATTCACTCTGGCTTTGCACCCGGTAGCAGTCACTATATAAAACCGTTTCCCGCCAGGCACATTTTTGCCAGCAAGCAACAGGAAGGCCACATATGTCCCCATCTAGAAAGAGACAGCTGCAACTGGCATTCGAGTGCTTAACCTAAATAAACAATTTGCAATCCGATAGGTCTTCATTTGTGAGTTAGCTACTGGTGTTGTACACGCATAATTGGACTTGTCACAAATTGGTCAACTCTGCCTCTTAAGTTGGTACTTTCCCACCACATAATTCCAGGGGCCCTGCATATAACTAAATCACTTACATTTGACTTCCTTAATCTGCAGGACAAATTAAAATGTCGCCATTTAGCATCCTAAATGAAGCCTACCATGTTATTTCTGAGAAAATTCCACTTTTACCACCCCACCAGTAGAGTTGCTGGCTAACAATTCCCAAAAAGACAAGCCCGCACAGAATTGAGAAATATACTAGAAAGGTCACCCAATAGCCATGGCCATACCACCGGCCCCTTCACTCCACTATATGAGTCCCCGACCGCCAGCCTGGCCACGGTGGTAAACACCACCATGGAAAGACTGGTGGTAAGGGGGACTTGGGGTGCCCCTGGAGGCCCCTGCACTGCCCATGCACTTCAGATGGGCATCAAATTTCGGGCAGTGAAATGCGCGACGGGTGCTACTGCACCCGCTGCACATCAGCATTGCCGCCGGCTCTATCACGAGCCGGCAGCAATGTTGATGTGACCTTTCCACTGGGCCAGCAGACGGTAACTCTGTTGCCGTCCGCTGGCCCAGCGGAAAAGTCAAAATAGGGAGCCAGAAATACTGCCAGCACTGGTGGTATTCTGGCACCCGCTGCCTCAACGGCCAAGGTTGTAATGAGGGCCATAATATGGTATGTGGTCCAAAAAACACTAAAACCACACCCAACTTTTATAAACGGTAAAACTATTGTGATAGTGAGATAGTTCTTCTATTTAGGGGTTATTTTTGATGAAGCCTGTTCTTAGGCCCTGTGTATCTAAAATAGGGTCACTCGTTACTCCAGTGCAGTTTGCTAGTACCTTGGCTAGCTGATTCCCCCCCAATCCTTGAAATTTATAGGAGGAAGTGTCTCCCCTCCTTAGTTTATGGTACCTGGGGTTGGGAATATAGATATTTAGCAAGGGACCAACAAGTACAGAACACAGCTTGTTGGCGGTTGTTGAGTGCACCCCGTCCACTCCCCACTTTATAGCACACCAGGAGCTTGGTCTTGAGTATGTGGAGGATCAAATTAGCCTTGCTCCTCTAATATTATGGTGTTCAGTATGGCTAAATGAAGAGGCTTACTTAAACTATGGTATTATTACTGATTGCCTGTTGTGTCACTGGAGGCCCACACTCCGTGGCAAAAGTATATTAGGTACACCATCTGGTATAAATCACCACAAATGATAAGGGGTGGTTGAAGGCTTGTTTAATGGCTTACAGGAAAGAACATTGGGAAGCAGTAGAAATTATGAAACCCACTGTCACAGATTTTTGCCTTATTCAAACAGTGGGTCGTGTTGTTTCCCCCCATATGGTGATTGTTAAGAACCCTTGGAAATAGCCTGGTTTCATTCAATTGTCAGAGTCAATTGTCAGTGTCTGAGATTAATTGAAGCATTCCATCCATCACCTTGTTGTTTTGCATTTGCTGTCCCAAGTGCACCAGGTATGCCCAGACTTTGGTTCTGGACTCACTGTCCCACTGGAACCAAGCTATACTTAGCTGAAGAGCCCTAACTAGGGCGAAACATGTCCTATGTTGCTTGTGTTCCGGTTCAGGACCTGGCCTGGCAGTTTGGACTGAACTGTTCCCATGAAGTGCAGGGTCAAGAGTGATTTGCGTTTGGCTGTGTCCAAACTAAAGTGGCATGGTGGGCAAAACAACAGTGGATGGAGATGCAACCCGAGTGATTGCCAGTGGTTGAGATTAATTCAAGCATTTCACCCATCACCTTGTGGTTTTTGCAGCAGTTCAAATGCCACATGAGTCCATCTGACCCAATCGTAAGGCTCTCTTAACTTGGGTTTCAAATGAAATACATAAACACAAATAAGGGATACATATATATATATATAAAATATATTATATATAAAAATAATAAAATGAGAGACCCATGTTGATGTAAGTGACAGTGCAAATTGAGGCAGGGCACAAAGTTCAAACTATAACTGGCCATCACTGCAAGTTAACCTGATGTATAGAGGTATACTGCCACCCAAAACATTATTTTCATCAGTGATGCAGAGTGGTATTATGAAAATAGATAACTAGAATGTAGTGACTTTCCTGAGCTGCTGGATGAAACACGAGCAGAAAGATGACAGTTTCAACTAACTTGTGTAGGAGTTTCACATAAAAAACTCATATCAGATACCTAAAGGCGGTCAAAGTAACAAGATTTCAGTGACTTTTCAAGGGGCATATTTTTTAGTTTAGAAATGTTGGGGCACATGAAGTGCAATGATTTGACATAAACAGCAGCTGTAATGAGAGAGGACAAAAACTACTCTTTTTCTGCTTATCAGTTGACAATGTGAGTTGTTAAATCAAGGCTTTTAACAAACCCAAGTATAAAAAGGTTGATTATGGCAATGACAATAGTCTCCTGGGTACCTATAGGAATATGGGGAACATGGAAAGTCAGGAAACAGGATATCACCACTATGCCCTTCTAAGGTGCCATTAAATGTGCTCATTCAACTTTTTTGCAAGAGTTTGAGCACTGGATGTGTGACCAAAGCAACTGGCTAAAATGAAGATGATCATTCCAAATGTGGGGTCTTTGAATCATCATTTCCATTTAGTTGAAGTTAAGTGTCATATATTTCTAATTCATTCAAACTTGTATACTTGTCATGCAATTCTCAAAGTCAAGAAGACCTGGGAACTGTCAGTGTAGGTTTAAAAAACTAGCATGGCCAGAAAAAGCTACTTACGCATTTAAGAGAACCAGGTGAGAAGGAGAGACCTGGGGAAAAAAATTGTAAATTGAAGTTAAGTTCCTGACAACAAAGTTAAGATACAAGAGTACCATTTCAAATCTGCATCCTGAATGTCTAAGATGAAGAGAGGAAAACATGAAGGGAAGGAGTGATCTTCCCTGCTGGGTATCCACAGGAAAAAAAACATGATTGAAGGCTAGCTCTGTTTATGGATCCCAGTAATGCATAGTAGAAGTAATAAATTAAAGGACCTGTATGAATGCACATCAGTGTGGTCTCCTGATTTAGTCTGTCCTGCTACTATCGGGAAGAAGAATATAATGCAAAAGGTGGCCAGTAGTAAGACTTTAATACTCCACTCATTTGCTTCCTAATCGTTGTAGTCTAAACCATACCCACTATACTGTGGTAAGAACGGTCAAGGGTACATATCTTTCAAGAAAAATCCTGAATTACGCATGTTTATGACATGTATATGTGGTTTAGACAGTGTTCCCAAGCAGTAGTGAGAGGCATTGGAAGAAGTGAACTAAGCAAAAGGTGTTCTTGAGGGAATTAAAGGTAGATAAACAGATGCTTATTGTAAAGTATGCACGTGGCAGAGGCTATTGTTAGGTTTTTACGTGCCATAATAATGAGTTAAGAGACAGGTGGTTTTGAATATGAACCGGCTTCAAATGTGAGACATGATAGTGACATCAAGAATTGTGTGATATGGTTGTCTGCACAGCAGGGAACAGGCGGGTGACAGTGGGTCTTAATTACAGAATGGCATGCTGGCCTCATATGAGTGGTATGTTAGATTTGGTGCCACTGTTGCCTCAGGTGGCCAGCCAGCGATATGAAAAGATTCCTACTGAGTTTGTGTTTCAATGTTCCCACCATCAAAGTCGAATTCACTTTGATAAAAAAAAGAAACAGTAACAGCTGCCCACCATACCCTGGTGGCATGGTGGTGGTCTTGTCAACAAGTTATTTTTTTCTGAAGACAGCACCGTAAAGCATAGTCCTTCTTCAGAAAATTAGCAAAGATTAACCTTGATGAGCTGGGATTATTTTCCAGGTTCGAGCTGGACTCATTGAAAGTTTCAGATCAGGGGAAATGGTTTGCGCAAAGCGTAATGGTCTCCTGAGCTCTGGATCCCTTCGTCACTCATCGCCCGCCCAGCATGGACTGGAAGCATTATATTGGGCTCAGGAAGGATCGGCACACTTCGCTTTCTTATCCGTGGCCTTAACACTATAGGCTGCAGGAGCATTTTTGCTGCCTTGGACCCAGCTGTATCTGCATATGCAGCAGCCCTAAAATGCTGGCTAACCTCAATATCTCTGTTATGCAGTCTGCCTGACAAAAAGAGCATGTAAGAGGACATCACACACAGAAGTCGCAGATAAGGGAGATGGGGTCTGACTGAAACGGATTGCCGATATCTGAGGTGGGTGTACATGCAGTACTGTTTTCCGATGAATCAGGACTCCTTCCCAATGGCTCCTTTGTCCCAAATTGCCATGTGAACATCACTTTTGACCCCCTGCATCTACCCACACGTTGCACTGTACTCTCTCCTTTGCCTATGCATAGTTGAGGCTACAAAAGGTGCGGCAACCTCGCACACAGAAATACAGCCCCTGGGGGAAAAAACACCTCGCAGTACAACAGATTCCGGCATATCTAAAAAATCAAAGAAAATACACATACCTGTTGAATGGAAGAAGCCAGCTGTGTCCGTCCTGCTCGCGAAGTGACCCTGTTTTCACGCTGCTTCAGTTTTTTAAACGCAGCGCTGACGTCCTCTCCCGCATATGCAGGCAGCGACGTAACGTTGCATAAACGTTGCATAAACGTGCGCGCTTTAAAAAGCGGCCTGCGCGGTGGGGGAATGAAGGGTGCGCGCGCGCCCGCGCGCGCACCTTATGGGGAACATTGGTCCTGAGTATAACTAAATGTCATTAACTAAAGTGAAATGCATTGTGGTAATAAGTATTGATGATATTATTGACATATTCATTGATAGGTTGATTAGTTATCCCGTCCTAAGGTGTCTCAACAGAGTCAAAAGATTCATTGGCCTAAAACGAGTCCTAATGTGTAATAATTTATCATAAAGGGACGTGTTAACAGTTCAATAAGAAATATATAGAATTGTATTACATATTTCCAAACAAAATCAAGAAAGTGTATTGAACTAGAGAAATATAAAGATAATTGTACCTATAAAAACATTTTAAATACTCAACAGGAGTATAATATTGCACTATAATATAGTAGCATTTTTTTATGTTTTAGTAAAGAAAGAAAGAGAAAAGAGAAAAGAAAAGTAAATTTAAACATTGCAAATTGAAAATCACATATTTACAATAGAGCAACCATTAATTCTAAAAAATACAGTCAAGGAGATTCAACAACAGTATTAACAGTGGTATGAAAGATCTTTTGTAGCGAAAGAACAGAAGTGAGAGGAAGCCATAGCTTGTCTCTTTCAATTGGCTGTTGAGTAGTATTAGCATCTGCTCGATCCATTCCGTGATTATAACAAATCAAATTCCACTAAGCAACAACAGATTTTTTGTGGTATCTTTCCAATTAGAAGTTATAATTTGCAGTGCACTAGCAATAAGTAAATCATAGTCTGGAATTGCCTTATAGAACAAATGCTACCCCCCAAAAAAATGTAAAATACTGAACGGTACATTGGTGGATAAAATCTGATTAATTTTATCCCAAACTTGTACCCAAAATG
The DNA here is from genome assembly GCF_031143425.1 of Pleurodeles waltl. Taxonomy (NCBI): domain Eukaryota; kingdom Metazoa; phylum Chordata; class Amphibia; order Caudata; family Salamandridae; genus Pleurodeles; species Pleurodeles waltl. The sequence continues at coordinate 1,080,776 of NC_090437.1, read as the reverse complement.
TTTTAACTGAAGGGCAATTAAAAAACATGTGCATATAGAGACTATTTTCTTGAGAACACGACAAACATTTGCTGTCTTTAGTAGGTTTAAATTTATAAAGATCTATAGGAGTATAGTACAATCTACTATAAAAATAAAATAATGTTTGGGTTGTAGATGTCAAACGGGATGTTGTATGGAGTTTTGACAATATTTGTTTCCATGTAGATACAGGAAACTTTTGATTGAAATCTTGGGCTACATGTACTAAAGTTTGGTTTTGCGACTCACAAATTTCCTTATGTTGCACAGTGTCAATGACACTATTTGCGATTTGCAAGGGGGCCACAAATGCCCAACCTCATGACTGTTCATGAGGTAGGTCGCAATTTGTGACCCCTTTGGAAATGGCCGCCCTCACAGGGATGGTGGCCTTCTGGAGACATGTCTGTGACTGCTTTTAAATAAAGCAGTTTTTTTTTTAAATGCAGCCCATTTTCTTTAAAGGAAAATGAGATGCATTTAAAAAAATACAAATTAAATATTTTCATTTAATTTTTTCAGAGCAGGCAGTGGTCTGTGGGACTACTGCCTGCTCTGAAAAAATGTTTTTACTGCCATTCGCAAAGGGGAAGGGGACCCCTTCCCGTTTGCAAATGGGTTAGCACCAGTGAGACACTGGTGCTAACTGCAATTGTTTTGCGACCGCATTTGCAGTCACAAAACAATCATACATAGGACTGCGAGTCGCAATTAGGAAGGGAACACACCTTCCTAATTGTGACTCGCATTCCCTTTTCGCGATTCGGTAAATAGTTTACCGAATTGCAAAAATGGGTTAGAACATGCCAAAGTGCATTTTGCACATCGCCCGATTCGCTGTTTGTGATGTGCAAAATGCTACGTACATGTAGCCCTTTGTTCCCATGCTAATTCTCTTTTAGACTTTGGTCTCACAGTAATGGTATTTATAAGGGTTTTGTATATAAAGGACATTTGGAATTGTGAGGAAAAAGTATGAGGTTGGGAGAGGGTCTGTGTTCGAGGGGGTACTTTTAAAGAATGGGATAGCATTTTATATAGGATACCTTGGAGATATTGGTACTGCACAGTATAATAAGAGGAAATTAAATTTTTGTTGAATATCTTGAAATTCAAGTAAACTATTATCTGAACATAAATGATCTAAAGTTATAATACCTTTATGTATCCATTATTTTCAGGCAAGAGTTATATAATGTAATTTGATATCATTGTTATACCATATTGGAGTTTGCTTGAGATTCTCATATGGGGAGTGAGAGACAGTAAGTAATGGCTTGGCAATAGAGAGGGAGTGAGTGATTATTGGAGAGGGGAAGGATTTAGGGGGGTTTTGAAAGCAGAATTTTGGCCCGTATTTATACTTTTTGACGCTAAACTGCGCTAACGCAGTTTAGCGTCAAAAAATGTTGCGCCGGCTAACGTCATTCTGAAGCGCCATGCGGGCGCCGTATTTATTGAATGGCGATAGCCGGCGCAAGCAGACCGGCGCTGCCTGGTGTGCGTGGAAAAAAAACACGTACACCAGGCAGCGCCGGCGTTGGGAAAAATGGCGCTAGGGCGTCTTAAAAATGGTGCAAGTCAGGTTGACGCAAAAAATCGCCTCCACCCGATTTGCGCCATTTTTAACGACGCCCAGACGCCATTTACATGACTCCTGTCTTAGTAAAGACAGGAGTCATGCCCCCTTGCCCAATGTCCATGCCCAGGGGACTTATGTCCCCTGGGCATGGTCATTGGGCATTGTGGCATGTAGGGGGGCACAAATCAGGCCCCCCTATGCCCAAAAAAATATATAAAAAAAAAAAAATGTATACTTACCTGAACTTACCTGAATGTCCCTGGGGTGGGTCCCTCCATCCTTGGGTGTCTTCCTGGGGTGGGCAAGGGTGGCAGGGGGGGTCCCTGGGGGCATGGGAGGGCAGCTGTGGGCTCATTTTGAGCCCACAGGTCCCTTAACGCCTGCCCTGACGGAGGCGTTAAAAAGAGGCGCAAATGCGGGGTTTTTTGACCCGACCACTCCCGGGCGTGATTTTTGCCCGGGAGTATAAATACGACGCATTTGCGTCGCAGACATTTTTTTGGACGGGAATGCCTACCTTGCATCTCATTAACGCAAGGAAGGCGTTCACGCAAAAAAATGACGCTCTTTACTCCTACTTTGGCGCTAGACGCGTCTAACGCCAAAGTATAAATATGGCGTTAGTTTTGCGCCGAATTTGCATCGAAAAAAACGACGCTAATTCGGCGCAAACAGAGTATAAATATGCCCCTTTGGCCCGTATTTATACTTTTTGACGCTAAACTGCGCTAACGCAGTTTAGCGTCAAAAAATTTTGCGCCGGCTAACGTCATTCTGAAGCGCCATGCGGGCGCCGTATTTATTGAATGGCGTTAGCCGGCGCAAGCAGACCGGCGCTGCCTGGTGTGCGTGGAAAAAAACCACGTACACCAGGCAGCGCCGGCGTTGGGAAAAATGGCGCTAGGGCGTCTTAAAAATGGTGCAAGTCAGGTTGACGCAAAAAATCGCCTCCACCCGATTTGCGCCATTTTTAACGACGCCCAGACGCCATTTACATGACTCCTGTCTTAGTAAAGACAGGAGTCATGCCCCCTTGCCCAATGGCCATGCCCAGGGGACTTATGTCCCCTGGGCATGGTCATTGGGCATTGTGGCATGTAGGGGGGCACAAATCAGGCCCCCCTATGCCAAAAAAAATATATTAAAAAAAATAATTTTATACTTACCTGAACTTACCTGAATGTCCCTGGGGTGGGTCCCTCCATCCTTGGGTGTCCTCCTGGGGTGGGCAAGGGTGGCAGGGGGGGTCCCTGGGGGCATGGGAGGGCAGCTGTGGGCTCATTTTGAGCCCACAGGTCCCTTAACGCCTGCCCTGACCCAGGCGTTAAAAAGAGGCGCAAATGCGGGGTTTTTTGACCCGACCACTCCCGGGCGTGATTTTGGCCCGGGAGTATAAATACGACGCATCTGCGTCGCAGACATTTTTTTGGACGGGAACGCCTACCTTGCATCTCATTAACGCAAGGAAGGCGTTCACGCAAAAAAATGATGCTCTTTACTCCTACTTTGGTGCTAGACGCGTCTAACGCCAAAGTATAAATATGGCGTTAGTTTTGCGCCGAATTTGCGTCGAAAAAAACGACGCTAATTCGGCGCAAATGGAGTATAAATATGCCCCTTTATCTCTGAAAGTAAATAGTGTGATTTGTGAGTGTTCCCATTGAATCCAAATAGTGGTTTTGTCCTGATAGGTGGAAGAAAGGGACATCCATATTAATTTCAAGACACAAGCAGAATGATATCGTTTAAGGCACAGAAAATTGATGTCTCCATTATCTCTAGGTCCCTGTAATTTGATTAACAATATACGAGATTTACATTTATTCCATAAAAATGTCATAAATAATGTATTTATAGTTTTAAAAAACAGAGGGATGTTTAACTGGGAGCATAGACAAATACAAATTTAGAATGGGCCAATCTACCCCACCAGGTTAAATAAAGAGGGTACCATCTATCGAACAATTTCTAAATCTTTGACTCGACTTCTTTGAGATCGATTCGGATCGTGTGTTTAACAGATTTAGAGTAGAGGATGCACAGGCATTTGATATGCTTAGAATTCCAAGTAAAGCCAGTATCTTTAAACATGTTGGATAAGCAATAAACATTTAATGGCAAAACCTCTGATTTGTCTACATTAAGCTTATACCCTGAGACACTGGAGTACTCTTATAAGAAGTGAAAGAATTCAGGGATAGTTTTTTGGGGGTTAGAGATCAAAAGCAAAATATCACCTGCATATACTGTGAATTTAATCTCCAAATCTTTATGCTTAAAGCCATAAACATTAGATGATCCACGTATTTTCTCTAAAAAAGGCTCAAGGGTGAATATAAAAAAGAGAGGTGATAGAGAACAACCATGTCTAGTACCTCTATATAGGGAGAAGTATTGCGATTGTTTACCATTGACTAAAATGGATGAAGAGGGTGAGGAGCATAAAATTCTAATAAGTTTAAGAATATTAGGACTACAACCTCGCCATTTTAATGCTCCAAACATAAAATCGCAACAATCTCGATCAAAGGCTTTTTCAGCATCTAAAGTTATAGCAGCTATAGGATTCCTAGACTTAGAAGCTAGATGGATAATGTGCACCTTATCTTTTGTAAGGTTGGTAATGGCATTTTTAATTTCTGCCTTAGATAGTTCAGAATCTAATGGAGACAAATCTGCTTTGTGTGTCAGAGGAATAGATTGGAAGAAATCATCAACGTCAGTTATAATTAGGGGTTTAGTATTCAGTGAGGCATTCCAGGATTTTTGAGTCACTGGTATGTCTGTTTCCATGTTTGTCTGTAATAACAGTAATTTTTTAACTTTGTTTCTTCATTTTTAGATAATTTGACAATAATTGCCCGCTTAATTTGTCCCCAAAAAAAATTAGGAATTCATTTTGAGCGGAGTACCGCATGTGCTTTCCAAAGATTGCTTATTATATTGTAATTTTGCATCAATCAGCCTGGATAGAGTATATGGATTATTAGAGGAGAAATATTCATGTTCAAGATGTTTAATTTGTGTAAGCAGTTGAGAGGAAACGTTAAAATGTGCGTTCTTTTTAGTAGCAACATAATCTATAATAAAGCCTCTAGTGGTTACTTTAAAAGCATCCCATATAAAATTCATCTGAGTGTCAGAGGGTAAATTGTTCGTAACAAATTCTTTGGAAAATACTGTAAATTGTCCAATAAATAACTGGTCTTGCAAAAAAGTGTAATAAAATCTCCAGTGATTGGAAAAGGGAGAATTACCTAGAAACGGCAAATCAATAATAACCGGGGCGTGATCGGATGTAAGAACAGGCCCAATATCAGCATGTGAAATTGATTGTAGAATATTTTGCGTAACAAATATATAATCTATTCTAGAATATGAGTGATGAACTGGAGAATAAAACGTATATTCTAATACATCTGGATGATCAGTTCTCCAAACATTATGTAGTCCTCTAGAGGAAATTGCTTGATGGAATGCTTTTTGCATTTTATTAGGGATATAACAAGTTTGAGAACAACAAGCTATAAAAGGATCTAAAAGTTGGTTACAGTCACCTCCTACCACAAGATTTTCCAAATTGCAAGATAGTAATAAAGAAGAGAAACTAACCCAGAATTGAGATTTTACTCCAGTGAAACCATCAACATTACATATGGAAAATAGCACACCGTTAATCGTTAATTTTAGCTGTTAGGGGAATCCATCTGCCTGCAACATCTTTAATCTCTTCTATAACCTGTATTTGTAAGGATTTGTGAAACACAATTATTACCCCATTCTTGTTGTGAACTGCAAACGGAGCCGAACACATGACCTACCCAATTTCTAGTCAGACTTTTAAAATCCCATTCCTTAAGATGTGTTTCTTGTTCAAGAGAAATCTGACAATTAAGTTTAGAGAGATGTTGAAGCACTCTTTGTTTCTTAACCAGATTACGTAAACCCTTGACATTCCATGTGATAATACGAAGACTGGTCATTTACCAAACAATGGGAAACATTTAGATAATAAAGCCATAACTAAACCTAAAGTACAAACAACATATGAATCATAGAAAAAGGTGGAAAGGAAAATTATGAACACATATTTATATGTGGTTGCTTGCTGATGCCAACATTGCATTATAAGGTTAAAAAGGAAAATGAAAGAAAAGAGAGAGACAGAAGAAGAAGAAGAAGAAGAAAATATAAGAGAGAAAGAGATGTGAAGAGATAGGAAACGCATCCCAATGATAGAGGAAAAAGAAGATGAATAAAAGCCAAAAAGCTTTCATCATAATTGTCTTGAAATGAAGAAGTATATTTTATATGGGAGAAAGAGCAAGAAAATTAGAGGCCAATCAGCAACAATACCCCTGAGGAGTTAAAAGATGAAATAGAGAGAGGGAGCAGAAAGATTAAAACAGAAATATGTACTTTACAGTATGAACAACTGACAATGTGACATACCAACAAGAGAAAGAACTCTGTGATGTTGATATATACAAGAATATAGACACATTTGGAGAAGGGGATTTCTCAACTTGACTGTTCAGCAATTTCAATACCTGTGAAGGAAAAGTAAAAAAGTTAAGAATCCCACATTAACTCATCAAGTCTTACTGAGTCACATTGCCTCTCCTTTGTGAGTATATATAAATTGCTTAAAATGTGAGGGATTTTCAAAAGTAGTTGTTGGTAACATTAAAGAAACACAGGTGAAAAAGGCCAAATCTAGCATTCATAGATCTTAAGGCTGGTCGGAGATCTAGAAATTATTTTCTTCTATTAGCTGTCGCCTTGGCCACATCCTGACTAAAGAAAATATTTTGGCCTGACCATAACATTTGTTTATGTTGTTTGGCGGCTGTTAAAACTGTCATTAAATCTGAATATTGTAGAAAAAGGGCGATAATTCCTTTTGGTCTAGATGTAGAAGATGGACCAATACAGTGCGCTCTCTGGATGTTAAAGACCGTGGTATTCTGTAGACCAACAACCTTTGGCATATGAGTTTGCAAAAATGAAATCAAATCTTGGTCTTCTGAGCATTCTGGAATGCCATAGATGCGAAGGTTATTTTGCTGATTGCGGTTTTTCAAAACTTCTGTCTGTTTTTTAAGTAGTATGATTTCTTTAGTCAAATTGTTGATTTTAACAGTAGTGTCTTGTACATTACTGATCCTCTGTTCCACCCCAGTAAGTCTAGAATCCAGATGTGACCATTTCTCTTCAACTTGTTGTAATTCATGATTTGTCTCCATAACAAAAGTCTTTATTAACTTTAGTTCATCCATAATGTCTTGCAATGTGAGAGGTAATGGAGACTTAGTAGGGGAGGATGGGTCCTTTTTAACTTTTTTGCTGCTCCCAGAGTCTTTATGATTATTAGAATCGGAACCAGAGGATACAGAGATTTTTGAAGTGTGTGGCACTTCCATTTTAACAGTGCTGTGAATATTTAATATAGTACATTGGTTGATGCTCCTACGCAGCCAATTGAGGTCACCTCAAGGGACGATTACTCAAAGTTAGATGAGAGTGCCCAGAATAAATTGTTTAAAATAATCTCAGAGGCAACAGTAAAATATCAAATGATAATAACCTTTCCCACGTAGTGAATATATTAGTAATTAAGTTAAAATGTAGAGAAGAAAATATAAGGAAAACAAAGTTCAAAATGTTGGCCATAGTCCTGTGAGGAGGGGAGCAGCAGGTTGAAAGATTTAAACTCTTCGAAATAACAGAGTTAAAAAATATTTTAAAAAATCTCACCATACTGCTCCTTGCAGACTCACACACCATTTACTGAATTATAGAAGTCATTAGCTGTCAAAAATCCACTCCTCCGCAGGCGCATCTCCTCAGCCATCTTGTTTGCTCCAGCGCACAATTTGCCAGTATTAGCATTTTTAACTTCAACCTAACAAAAAACAACTAATAGAGACTAAATAAAAATGTAGAGTGACACATACACAGTTACATATTACTGAAATACTTAAGCCCATATTTATACTTTTTTTGCCCCACATTTGCATTATTTGTTTTACAAAATATAATTGTATTTTTTAAGTTTGCGCCACTTTTGCGTCAAAAATGGCACAAATGCAGTGCAAAAAAGTCTAAATATAGGCCATATAGTCTCAAACCCCTTCAATGTATATGTCATCTGATTACCTTCTTGGCTAGCTGAGATTTCCTACAAACAAACTCAATGAACGAAGTCAGATAGACAAATCATGCAGCTAAAGTTTCATTACAAGATCAAATAGACTCATGAGTATCTTGCCCATTTACAAGTGTTTCTCATTGACAAGAACTAAACATTTTCGACCATTCCTCCTCTGCTATATCTACACACACATCTCAAATCACAAAATCAAAAAAATATATATCCAAAGGAACTTTTTTTTAATTGTCTCACTTTTTAAAACCCTCTTAACATCGAAAACCTGATTTCATCATTGTACAGCTCCTATTTTGTACCCCTTAGCTGTAGTAAATTATGTGTTACTAAAAACACTTACCAAAATCTTAAATGTTTTAAATGCGATCTACAATGTGCAATCTCATTCGTCACAATCCGCAATTGACTTCACCGAATCCAACCAATCAGACATCATTTAAAAAATATATATATATATAGGTTTGTTCTGTTTCTACCTTAGATGTTTTTTTCAATTTGTTATATATTGGATTGCCAAAAATCTCTTCTTAAAACTCTCACCTGTCACGATTATGAAAGACTTTAACAGGACATCACTAACTAAAGTTTCTTTCCTTCTTCACAGTAGCAGTGTGTCCATAATGCATCATATGCAACAGTACAGCACAGTGATAGAATGTAAATGTTAGCTCTGCCTGTCCTGTCACAAAGTCAACAAACTGTGACAAGCTTAAGCTCATAAAGGTAAATGAGAGAAAAAGTAGAAAGCTGCACTGACACTAATTCTACTTGTGTGATTTGCCTATATTTCACAGTTTGACATAATCATATGATCAAAGGTTAAAGTTGATGTTAAAATGTCCTTTAGACTCTAGACTAATTGCCAATATAGGAACACATTTAAATGTCTTGTGTTTATGAAAAATGTATGACTTTGAAATGAGTTGCAAATGAGAAAAATTGAGTTCTCTATTATACCTAATGCTATGCAATAACAAAGCTTTTCAATTTAGATTAAATGTTTTGCTTACAATGATATCAATAATGATGAATTTATACGTTTGCATACTACATGTGTTTTTTATTGCATTTTATATTTTCTTGTGTTAGCTTAACTGAGGCCTACAGAGCTTGCATTGCACAGTCATGTTAAAGTGTTACATTTTTTATTCAAAAGGTGAAGTCTCCTTTTAGATTTTTTCCCATGAGAAACAAAGTTCTGTTTGTGAAAAGTCGATTGTTTAACTTCAGAAGAACTGTATACATTTGGCCTTGAGAACTCTGTAATACAGGAACATGGACTGGAATTGTATACATTTGTTACAACCAGTTTGCAGTCACATTGACTGCAGATGTGCCGATGACAAACTTGGGAAAATGTTGCATTCGCAAGTCTGATGATTGAATTTAATTGGATGAAACCCCTTCAATGTAAAATGGATCGATACCCTGGGCAAATCAGAGTGTTTCATGTTGATTAATATAGTGTTGGTGGATCGAACTTTGCTCAGAGAACAGCTCTTGTTCTGTTTTGACAGACACATTTTCAAAATGCTGGTAGATGGTTTGCTGATGGAGATCCCTGAATGCTGTACCCTGGGAGAGGTCTTTTTCTCCCTTTCATTTACCCTTCTCCCTTGAAATGCCCTTTTAGGTTAGAAACTCCACCATGCTTATTTTGCTTTTCCTTTCAGTTAGTGTCCTGTAGCCCAAGTTATTTTTTTATATTTTTGTATTTTGACCGCATGTGTTTCCCCCCGCACATGTATTTACCTAGTTTGCTAGCCATAGGGTTGACCTCTGCCCAGCCAAAGATTATTGACAATTGGATTTGAACTGACTAAATGATTGTGCAATCTGAGCACCATGTGATTTCCATGTCTCAGATATTCCTATAGACTTTCTGTATACTTTTTCTTGAATACTTTGTTTTACTGATGTTAGTACCCCTGAATCTATTTTATTGTCTTTGTCAACCCTTGGTGATTATGCACCTCTATAACTTGGTTTTGTGCATTGGCGACATAACTGTGAGTTTGTGTTTGTAATAAAGCTTTAAACTATACTCCTGATAGGATTTTTCCTTCCTTGGCCACATTGGTCATGGTGTTTACATTATTAGGGTGGTGTTGATGTAATTATACATGGTTCACCACACATCTTTCTTGGTCAAAAGGTCCTTTGACCTTGTTGTGCATTTGATTCCTGCAAAGAATGAAAAATGCATCCACAATGCTGGTAGTAGTGAATGGTTTCATCCTGTGAAAGAGAATCCATATTTTTCTTTAGTGTTAGGGAGATAGGATTGAACCCATGTCAATTCCCAGTTCAAGAATTGGCCACCCTGTCCATTCCAGAGACTGACAGAGTTCCAGCATTGTGACTGTAAGTGACGTGTTGCATGGGTATAAATAGGGTTTTGTACTTGCAATGCTTTTGGCTTGAAGATTGCAGTGAAGTGTGATGTTGTGAACAGTTTTTCAGAGTTGTCATTCTCAAAGTGATTGTGGCACTCTGTGCTAAAAGATGTCCGCGGATATTGTTGTTGTTGATGAGTCCATCGAGGCCTAAGACCCCGGGATAACGCACAAGTGTAGAAGACACTTGGTTAATTTATTGTCTGCAGTGAGTTACTTGTCATGAGATGTCATTGACATTGCAATGTAGTTCCCTTGAGTGAGTGTGAGATGTTGGTTTGTATCTAGAGAATCTATATCAAACAGGAGTGCGAATAGCTGGTCAAGTTACACTCGGTGTGTAATTGTGAAAGCCACAGTGTAGCCCGTTCAGTTTTTGAATGTTTGAGTTCCTACCCATAGTGTGCAGACAGGTTGTTGGTTTTTCCTAGCAATTCTTTGCATTAGGTGGGAATGAGTGATTGGTGAGAGACAATTACGAAGCGATTGCAGCCACTAAGAGAAGTGAGTATGACATCATTCTGTGCCACACTGGTATAGCTCAGTTAGTGTTTAACTGCGCTGGTATTGGTGGACAGTACTGTGTTGCTATTGGTTGAGAACATCTTGTGAAAAGGATTGTGAGTTTGAGTTTACTTCCTGATTTGAGAGGTTAATTGAATTAAAACAAAAATGAAATTTTTCAAAGCTTTAAGAAGTGTGTTAAGAGGAAATGTGTTTATTCAAGCACCTGAGAGAGCACCAGATTATTAAGTGTCATAAACAAAAGGAGTTTCAGCATGCATATTACTTAAACAATGGTGTAAAATATCTGAGAAAGAGGGTTCATTACCTTTTCCTTGTCATGAATTATTTATTCTGAGAATTGTAGAAAATTTGAGGAGAGTAATGTGTGCATTTAAGCCTCCTCCAAAACCCATATAATTTGAAGCCCTTACTATTTGGAAGCTTGTGGCAAGACAGAAAGAAATCACAAAATCTGAGAATAGAATGCAGAAAGCAGTTAATACATTAATGGAAGCTAGATGAGATGCAGAACGAAAAAGGTGGAGAGCAGAGATATTAGATGGAGTGGGAATCTTTCCAGCTATTTCTGAAGAAGGAGATGGGAGTGCAATACCTAAGTAAAGAAAGAAACAGTCAGAGAAGATAGATCAGACAGTGGAAGATGTGGGTAAAAGACAGCTTCATATGAGACTAATTTGGAAGATGAGTTCATAAATCAGCTTCTAATGAATCGTCCCGGACCTTATGGATCAGTTGAGGTAGAAACTACTAGTGAAGCAGTACAGAATGAAGTCCAGAATGTACCAAATCCTAAAGTTGCACAGACCCAAATGCAAACATGTTCAAGTACACCTGCAAATTTAGTGACACAAGTGCGTGTGGTTTGTCCACCAGTTCTATCATAGTTGGACTTTTGCTCCTAGGCCAGACTGCTGGTTTAGGAATGACAGCACTTTTGTTTGTAGGTGACTGAGTCACTCCTACAACAAGTCACAACTGTCTGCCCAACCCTCCCAGATCAGAACTAACACCTTCCAAAAACGCAGACAGTAAAAGATGAATTTAAGCAGTCTAATGCATGGACTCTAGATTGAGACATCACAGGGGAGTCGTCGTGGAACGGAAGTTATTCTTTTCTCAATTTAGCTATAAGTCTCAGTCACACACAGGCAATGAACGAAATGTAGGAGAGTTTTCAATACGTTTATTGAAAAGACTGCAATCTACGATGAAATGCATGAAGGATTAGGATAATGAACAATAACAGGAGCATAATTGTGAAGATAAGAGTCATGAATAGAAAGTCCCCCACCTTCTTGCAATACGCATGAAATGTAAAGTCCCTTGCATGGAGAACCTAATTTCTAACCTAATGAGAGCTAGGTGTGATAAACCTAATCTGCCAGTACCATGTCCATTAGAAGTGCCCCCAACCATTGTTACCTTGGAATGAGGTCTCTAGGTCAGTCTCCGGGGGGACACAAAGGCTGATTTCTGCAGCAAGGTGACTTGCAGCATAGGTGGCATGGATGGCATCTGGTAGGAATCTCTCTCATAGCCTTGTCTATCTGAGATATATTTATGCAGATCATATAGGACCCCTGACACAGGTATGTACCCAAACAATTGATAAGGAAGCAGACTTGTTGTGGAAATTATGTAAACAGTCCCCAACAAGCGTACATTATATACCTGCCACACGTAAGTGAGAAAGGGACATGATGTGAATACCTACGTATACCACTTGATTCTGATGATGATAGTGACACCTTCACATAGTGGCATTGATTAACGCAAATCAAAACATTTTATAACTATGAACAATGGCATCCATGTTGAAAGAAATAATAAAATAAAATAAATGGACTAAAACAGAGCATGCTAAGTAGGTTAAAAGTCACTAGATGATTGGAGCACAGGCCTGTAAGCATGAAAATGGGGGTTGTGCGTCAAAAAATGGGGCAGGTCAGGTCTGAGGCAAAATTCAGGCCTCAAACCAGATTTGCGCTATTTTTTTGGACGCCCAGCCTCCATTGACATGACTCCTGCCTTAGCAAAGACAGGAGTCATGCCCCCTTGCCCAATGGCCATGCCTAGGGGACTTATGTCCCCTTGGCATGGTCATTGGGCATAGTGGCATGTAGGGGGGCCCAAATCAGGCCCCCCTATGCCACAAAACAAATCTGAAAAAAATACTTACCTGAACTTACCTTTACTTCCCAGGGATGGGTCCCTCCATCCTTGGGTGTCCTCCTGGGGTGGGCAAGGGGGGGGTCCCTGGGGGCAGGGGAGGGCACCTCTGGGCTCCTTCCGAGCCCACAGGTCCCTTAACGCCTGCCCTGACCCAGGCGTTAAAAAACTGCGCCCATCAGGCTGTGCGTCATTTTTTAAGGCCCACCCCCTCCTGTGCGTCAAAATGACGTCAGAGTATAAATATGGGGCACAGGCCTTAAAGTCATTTTTTGGAAGGGAACGCCTACCTTGCAAATAATTAACGCAAGGCTAGTTCCCCCTTCCAAAAAATGACACACATGGTGCAATTTTGACGCCCGCTGGGTTGGACGTCAAAGTATAAATATGGGGCAGGGTTTGCGCCGATTGTGCATCAAAATGTTTGACGCACATTCGGCACAAACAGAGTATAAATATGCCCCTTAATGTCTACCATAACAAGCACAGCAGGTCAAATGTGAATCAAACTAATAAGGTAAATTGGCATAAAGTTTTAAACTTCAGAATAAGGCCAATGGTCAAATTATTGACAATAGTCGTGATCTTGAAGAACGTCTCTGAAGTCATCAAATGGAAGCACATCCAAGAATGACTCCACATCATCGGATGTCAGATCAATGACAGGATTGGCAGACGGATAAACGAAGCAGAAGTACGCGGAAGCCTCAAGTGCCTGTTCGCCAATGAAGGCAGCATTATCCATAGTGCCTGGTAGAGCCAAATAGTTCACAAGAGGTTGCTCACAGGTAGCCTCGCAAATCAGCCTCAGCCTCATGGGTCACGACCATGAATGAACCCTCATCAGGAACATCAGCAGTTCCTTGTCCACAGGAGGCACAAGCGTAACTGCAAGACACACTGATGGTAGAAACTTGAAGAGGCACCAGGTGCAATGAAAGTCAGGTTGCACGCACCACAGGACTGATCGGAATACAAATAATCAATCATGCTCCCGTACTTCCAGCACAAAAGAACTGCACCATGCAATCACGGCTCAGATGGGCTGGTGGCAGTAGCTCCAACACTCCGCTTAGATGAGAAGGCACAACCACTACATCTTAGAAACAGCAGCAGCAGTAAGTATCCCACCAATCAGTGCAAAGTCACAGGAAAACTGTCAAACACACTTGAAAAGAGTAAATGGATAGCTGATGGAATGACTCAGAAGACTGTCTGGAAGATGGAAATTAATCCAGACCCAACAGCCTTAAAGAAATATACAATCCCAGTAGTGCTAGAAGCGTTGAATATTATGGAAACCGGCTCTACAAAGTGCTTGGGAAAGTTTGTTATTTAAAAGGGATTGTATCTGGGCTAATTAATATGCTATCTGGAGAGGATAAGTCTCTGTGGCTGATGTCAAAGCCACTTTTTTTTGGAACCGTAACGCCTTTATTCTGCTCAGCTTGTCATATGTTACATTAGTAGTTTCAATGTGAGGCCACATTTCTGCTACTCTTATCTCTTGTAGGGGGGGGGGTAGAACATGTCCACAACAAGCTACAACTTGAGAGACTGAAAATGTGTAGGCAATTCCTGGTCTCATTCCGCAGCAGCTCTGATCACTCAAGACCACATAACTTACTTTTGAAAGTATATGAAATGCTAGACAAATCAAAGAGATGGGAGTACCATTTAGAAAATTTTCCAAGTTTGCGACCCCCGCAATGCAAAAGCTGTGAAGTGACACCTGCTTGCAGATCATTGAATGACTAATGGCAGTCTCACATTTGTTCCCACTCAGAAAAACCTCTCTTTCGCCATTCAAAATTTGAATTTGAAAGACAACTCCCACTCTTCTTTATTATAGCTGTCTCCTAGCCACTGATATCTGCCCACAGCAAAATGTTTCAAACATTCTGTGAAACGAAAGGTGGAAATTGGCAGATTTATGCTGCCATGTATGAGCTATACTGTTGAAAGACTTTCTGCTACAGTGAAAAGCAGCTTTTCTAGCTTCTCAATATTGAGCATGGTGTAACCTGCTTCCTTTTTAGCCATTATCTGCTGCTCCCTGGACAAATTATAAACAGAAAACAAGTCACTACTGTTAATGTGTTTCCATGGGATGTAGCCATTTTTCAGAATCTGTAACGTCCAACCCAACAGCATGATGGAACACAGCTGACTTTGCCCATGTTGTAATAGCGATATGTCATTCTGTATGATATCAATTGCAGAAAACATTATGGCCCTTATTATGACATTGGCAGTAAATGCGACATACCGGCGTGCTGACGGCCGCCAACTTACTGCCGTGCTGGTGAATATCCGTCCACCATATTATGACACACACACACCAATCCGACAGAATACTGCCACATACAGAAATTCACTAGACCAAAGGTCAGTGATAAACTGGCAGTCCCAAAACCCACACCGTTATGTCAACAGAACAATGACCATCACATTATGACCCACGAATCACCACGGTGGACATTCAACGGTGGTAAACCATTGGCCGTACATACTGCTGTTCTCAGAATGGACACCCACACACAAAACAACACTACATTGGACAATTCAAACAACACACACCTGACACCCATACAAACACCACACCTATACAACCACAACACTATAAAACAGACACCCACGTTACCCACAACCCCTTATGAATACAAATCATTGCCACCAGACAGGCACCAAGACCACTGCCACAACTATACACACACACCACTCATACCCATACACCCCTCACGCACTCCACATCACACACCCCAACACATTACCCAACACACCCTCACCAACATACATCACATAACACCCATGGCACCACAAAGGCACCCCCGTTTCACTGAAGAGGAGTTAAGGTTGAGAGTGGAGGAAATTGTCAGTGTAGAGCCACAGCTCTTTAGACCACAGGTGAAGCAGATGTCAATATCAAGGAAGATGGAGCTATTGAGGAGAATCGTGGACAGGGTCAACGCCGTGGGACAGCATCCAAGAACATGGGATGACATCAGGAAGAGGTGGGACGACCTACGGGGGAAGGTATGTTCCATAGCAGCAAGACACCAGCTTGCTATAAAGAGGACATTGCTGTGGACCTCCACCTTCTCCCCCACAACTCACAGCATGGGAGGAGAATGTACTGGCAATACTTCATCCTGAAGACCTGACCAGAATTGGAGGAGGACTGGACACTGGTAAGTCAACTTTGAACAATTATCAACCCCCATACCTGCATGCCATCACACACCGTCACCCTCACTTCCATCACTCCACTGCATCCCACACACTCCACCATCACATCACACTGATCCCAATGCCAAGCCCTGCTTGCTTTACCAATGCATGGACTTCCCTACCAGCTCTGCACGGACACTCATCACCCAAGCATGCACAGCATAGGGATACTAACATAACCACTATACACCAACATACACTAGCAAAAGCTGGCAGGGAAAAAACAACCATGGAGAGGAAGCTACAGAAGTACACATGTCAGACACCTGAAGAATAATATATAATTTACATCCCCAAGAGGTATCCCAGCCAATGTCACTGGAGAGGAGGTGCCACCACCATACAGTCCCCCAACAGCAGAGGCCCACAGTGAGGAGAGTAACTCTGGACTTCAGGATCTGGACAATCTACCTGGCCCATCAGGGACCACTGGACAGTCGGTCACCCAAGCCCAGTCACAGACCACCACAGAGCTTTCCCCATCAGGAACCAACACCACAGCACCCACCCAGTGTACCAACACCTCTGTCCCCAGGACACGTCAATCAGCAGTGTGCCCTTCTGTACAGGGACTCCAGCCCACACCTCATACCCAAGACAATCAGGTACCTGGGGTCAGTGGTGTGGGGCACACGGTTCAGGGGACAGAGGCACAGGCCACCAGGGAAACGGGGAGGACTGCAGTGCACCAGGGGGAGGACAGGACCAGGGAACCGACTCTCCAGGAGGCACTCTTCAAGATCCTGGGAGCCTACCAACATATCCATGACATGATGGGACAGATCCTAAACAACATGCAGGAGAACAAGCGGCTGCAGGAGGGACAGTATCAGGGGATCAGGGAGGACTTACAGGCCATCAACAACACCCTGCTCTCCATAGCAGGGGTGCTGGCAGACATGGGCAACATTTTGAGGGAGGCAGTGTTACACCAGTGGGCCCCTACCACTAGCCAGTCATCTGAACAGCCCTCCACTTCTGCTGCCGCTAGTGGGCAGGAGGCTGCGCCACAGGACCAACAGGCCGCCAGCACCCCTCCCCCTGCAGAAGGTGAACCATCCCTGAACATTCCCTGCCAACCAGACAGAAGCCAAAGACACTTGCCAAGACCCCCGCCAGGAAATGAGACTCTCCTGATTGTCCCCTTCGTGTCCCACTCTGTCCCCTTGTCCACCTTGAAGTGCCATAGGTCCCCTTCCTATGTCCCCATGGACAATGCACCTGTGCTACAAACAGACTGGAACAATACCCTGGACTTTCCTCCATCATCACCCCATCCCATTGCACTTTCACCTCTAGATATTAGCACTACAATAAACACCCTTGGATGAAAATTGACCACTAGTAATTCATGTGTTCCAAATTTGTATTGATTGAAATAGCAACAACCATTGCAAATTAAATGTATATAGAATGAGCATAGCAATAATGACCTGTAGCTGGTTGCTGTGATCACACCAGGGGAATGTGTCATATCACCAACATCTGCAAAATCAATATCTAGAGGTAACAGTAAGTAGGGCAAAGACATGGGTAATGCCAGCATGGAATACACCAATAGTCATAGCACTGTCTCACCTGTGTGTCATTGGAAGTACTGATGTATCACAGTTGATCTGTTGTCCACATCCTCATCCTTGCCACCTCAACCTCATTGTCCTGAGGGTCCACTGCTGCCACAGGGGCATCTCCAGTCTCCTCCTCCTGCAGAAAAGGTACATGCCGTCTGAGGTCCAGGATGTGCAACATGCAGCAGTGCCACTACTATCTGGCAGACCTTCTTGGGTGAGTAGCACAGGGATCCACCTGTCAGATGGAGGCACCTGAACCTGGCCTTCAGAAGGCCAAAGGTCCTTTCTATGATCCTTCTGGTTCGCCCATGTGCCTCATTATAATGTTCTTCTGCCCTTGTCCTGTCATTCCTCACAGGGGTCAGCCGCCATGACAGGTTTGGGTAACCAGAGTTACCTGCAAATATTGAGGAACAACATTTAGCCACACACTATCCTATATGGCCAACAGCATAGGCATACACCAACATCACAACATCACATACACCATTCCTCATTGGTTAATGTTGGGCCCTATGGGGTACAGTGGCCAATGGTGATCTACGCCGGCCGACACAGTATGCACTGCCACAGACACGACTGCCATCTTCTATCTGATTCCTTACTTGTTTCCTTACCTTCCATAGGAGAGGACCTACACTGCATGTGCTGCTGTGACCTGTGTCTGTGAACCTACGATGGCCCATGTGACCAGGGAAAGGGCCCCAGTCTTCACTTCAGAGGAGTTGGAGCGACTGGTGGATGGGGTCCTACCGCAGTAAGGACTGCTGTATGGGCCTCCAGACCAACAGGTGAGTACACATTGTGCACAATGCATGTGGCATGAATGCTTGGAGTTGTATGTAAAGAACTTGTGTAAGGGGGATGGGTGGATGACCTCTTGGCAGTGTACCTGTTGTGTGCTGGGCTATGTGTGTGCCAATGGTGATAGAAACAGGTATGGTGGGCCATGTGTGTGACAGGCTACACTGTTAGTTTAATGGAGTTTTCCTGTATGTATTACCTCTGCAGGTCAGTGCCCATCAAAAGAAGGGATTATGGCGTGCCATCACCAAGGAGGTGCGGACACTGGGGTTCTATGGCAAACAGATCACCCACTGTCACAAACGGTGGGAGGACCTGAGACGCTGGGCATGGAAGACTGAGGAGGCCCAGCTGGGGCTGGCCTCCCAACGAGGAAGGGGTGGCCATTGGAGCCTGACCCCCCTGATGGCTCATATACTGGTGGTGGCCTACCCTGAGCTGGACGGGCACTTGAGGGCATCAACGCAGCCACAAGGGGGTGAGTACAGTGGGTATCAACACATATGTTGGCTGGTGGGATGGTATCCGGGTGGTGGTTGTGTGTCCTTGGGTGCCCCTAGGCCAGGCCAGACATAGCAGCGTAGGTTCTCTGGTGGCTAAGGGTCTGAATCTGAAATACTGCTTATGTAGCTTGTTAGAACTCACTCCTGGTCAAGGCTGCGTAGGTCCCAAGAGTGCTGCAGTTTGTGGTGTGTGCCCCTCCTCATTCCTAAGTGACTAGCCAGTTCACTGGTAGTGCAATGCATAGTGCGTATGCCTGTTCCCTCTGTGTGAAGGTGCTGTGTACACAAACGGTGGTGTTGGTGCAGTCATTGACCCTGTGTATCCTTGGTCCCTCTCCCTCCTTTCTTGTTTTGTCGTCCTGTCCTTATGTGCATTAGCATCATCTGGCAGAGGAGCAGAGGCACCGGCAATAGAGGGAGCTGCATCCCACAGGACCCTGGAGGCAGAGTCCACCGACGCAGAGGGCACCAGTGGGACTGAGGGTGAGGGGAGCACCACAGCGCAGACTGGAGGGGCAATACAGACTCAGATACTTCCTCCGATGGAAGCTCCCTGGTGGTGGCAGACACCTCTGTGACCACCCCAGCTGCAGGTACAGCCGCCACCCCCAGTAACAGCACGGCCCTCGCAGAAGCCCCTCAGCGAGTTGCCCGTGTCGCTTACCCAGGAGGGTGGGCAAATCCTTTGCCCCAGTCACCTGAGGCCCTGTCCCAGTGAGCCCTGCTGCCCGGAGTAAGGAGGCTATTGACATCTGAGATCCATCTCAGTAGGGCACTCAACCATTGTGAATTCCATCCAGGGGCTGGCAGCCCAGATGCAGCTATCCAATGCATTTCTGGAGGGCATTCACGGTGGATTAGTGCCCCAACAGAGATCAATCCAGGCTCTGGCCTCCTCTCTGATGGCAACAAATGTCCCTGTTTCAACCGTCCCCATCCAATCTCTACTTCCCAGTCCCAATCTCCGAAACCCCAACCCATCCCAACCACACAGGCATGCACACAAGACAACACCCAAGAGTGTCACAAGCAAACACAAGCACCACACTTCATCCCACAGGCACTCACATAAACACCATTCAGTTGCAAGCACGACAACATCCACTATCTCCACTGTCTCCCCCTCCTCCTCCTCCACCTCCTACCTAGTTGCGTCTACACTCACACCTGCATGCACTACATAAATATCCACTACCAGCATCATCACCACACCAAGCAGAACACACCTCACTGGCAGACACCTCTACAACATCCATTCACGCATCCCCTGTGTCCTCTCCCACTGTGTCTGTCCCCCTTCTTAAAGTACACAAACACAAGCACTCAGACACCCAACAGCCATCCGCCTCACAACAGCATACAGCCCATGCACCTGCACCCAAATCCAGCAGACAAACACCTCCAACAACCACTCCCTCATTCTCCACTCTGTAGGAAAGTACCAACTTTCTTGGCATGTTACACCCATTTTTACCTTTATGTCAGTATGTTTTTGCCTGTCTCACTGGGATCCTGCTGGTCAGGACCCCAGTGCTCATAGTTTATGACCTAATGTGTGTGTTTGTATAGTGCTTTTAAATGTGTCACTATAGGCTAGTGAATTAATTTACCAATTTTATTTGGCACACTGGACCCCCCTTACAAGTCCCTAGTATATGGTACCTAGGTACCCATGGCATTGGGGTTCCGGGAGATCCTTATGGGATGCAGCATTTCTTTCGCCACCCATTAGGAGCTCAGACAAATCCTTCCACAGGCCTGCCACTGCAGCCTGCGTAAAATAACACACACGGTATTTCACAGCCATTTTAACTGCACTTAAGTAACTTATAAGTCACCTATATGTCTAACCTTCACTTGCTGAAGGTTAGGTGCAAAGTTATTAAGTGTGAGGGCACTCTTGCACTAGCAAAGGTGTCCCCACATAGTTCAGGGCCATTTCCTAGGACTTTGTGAGTGTGGGGACGCCTTTACACACGTTCACTTCATATAGGTCAATTCCTATACGTAGCCTCACAATGGTGACTCCGAATAGGGCCATGTAAGGTGTCTAAGATCATGGAATTTTCCCCGATTCCAAATTTGGTATTGGGGAGCCAATTCCATGCATCCTGGGGGCTCCACTATGGACAGCTAGTACTGCCAAACCAGCTCTCTGAGGCTTGCACTGCAGCTACAGTTACTCCCACATCACAGACAGGGTTCTGCCTTCCTGGGGTTTGAGCAGCTCAGTCCTGGGAAGGCAGAACAAAGCATTTCCTTTGGAAGCAGGGTGTTACACCCTCTCTCTTTGGAAATTACATGCTGGGGAGGGGTAGCCTCCCCCAGCCTCTGGAAATGCTTTGAAGGGCACAGATGGTGCCCTCCTTGCATAAGACAGTCTACACCAGTTCAAGGACCCCTTGTCCCCTGCTCTGGTGCAAAACTGGACAACGGACAAGGGGTGGTGCCCAGAGCTCCTCGAGAGTGTCCCAGACTTCAGCCATCTTGCTTTGCAAGGTGTGGGTGTACTCTGGAGACCTCTAAGTGGCAAGTGCCAGCAGGTGACATCAAAGACCCCTCCTGATAGGTCCTTACCTCATAAGGTAGCCAATCCTCTCCTCAGGGCTATTTAGGGTCTCTCCTGTGGGTTCTCTTCAGATTCTACTTGCAAGTTACCAGCAGGAATCCCCTTCAACTACTACTTTATCCTCTGACCTCGAATCAACCGCAGCCTGTTCCAGGAACCTCCGTAACAGCAAGAAAGTATCCACAAGGGATACTTTTCTTCTGAAATTTCAACTCCAGCCAGCAACTGCAACAGTTTCCACAGTGTGCACGCTCTGAGGACTCCCTGTCTTCACCCTGCACCAGAAGGACCGTAGAAATCTCCCGTGGGGTGACAGAGTCACTCCTCTGCTCATGCAGACACCTTCTAAGTTGACGACAAGTTCTCTTGGACTCCTCTCCTGGTGACGAGCATGCATCTTGGAACACAGAGAGTGGACCCCATCGACTGTCCTGAGGTCCTGCTGTTGCAATTTGGAGGAGGTAAGACCGTGCCTTCCCCCAGAACGACAGTTTCCCTATGCACTGCGTATTCTTCACCTCCTGAGGCCTCTGTGCACTACTTGCAACATTCCTTCATGCACACCCTGGCCCAGGGCCCCAGCACTCTATACTGTGACGCTCAACTCGCTGAGTTATACTCCAGCGGCATGGGGCCTTCTTTTGTTGTGCTGCGCCAACCGCATTTTGACCCTCCTTTGTCCCTGTGTCCTGGGACTCCTGTGGGTGCTTTCTGGTGCTCTGAAAGCTCTCTGAAATGCTGAGATCCCCCTCTTCCTCCTCACACAGAGATGAGGCCCCCAGGTCCCTCCTGGGTCCAGATAGTGCCTAGTTGACGCAAAACGTGACTTTGCAGGACCAAGGCTTGTTAGAGGAATTCAGCACCAAAACTCACCTGCATCCAACTTCACAACATGGGACATCCTTTGCATCATGGAGGGACCCTCTGACATCTTCCTAGGGTGCATTTCTGCAGTCTTCGTCCAACCAGGGCCTCTTCTTCTGTACCCTTTTCTGGGTTGGCAGGGGCTCCTGTCCTTCCTGGAACTTTTTCCGACTTCTGGGCTTGGGGGGTCATTCTAACCCTGGCGGTTGGTGATAAAGCGGCGGCCAACCCGCCAACAGGCCGGCGGTCGAAAAAATGGAATTCCGACCCTGGCGGGAACCGCCAACACAGCCCGCCACATTAACACTCCGACCGCCACAGCGATACAGACAAACAGCACGGCGGTCACCGCCAACAGGCAGGCGGCAGACAATGTACCGCCCACACTATCATAACTCACCAATCCGCCACCTTTTCCGGGGCGGGAGCCCCGCCGATAAAAACACGGCGGAAACAGACCACGAACGTGAAAACGCTCACCAAAACACACTCCACGAGTACGGAGGACAGCATGGAACCCGAATTAAACATCCTACCTGCTCTCATCTACCACGAGTACGAACGCCGGCGCAGACGACAACGGTGAGTACTGCACCTACGACACACGGGAGGGGGGAGGAGGAAAGGTTACGGCCACACACATATGCGACCCCCACCCCCCCAAACTATGTACACACCAATGCAGAGCAACAATGCACAGTGACACCACCCAAACACCCCGGAAAAATGCAAAGACATAATTAAATTGTGAAGAAAAATGTATGTACAAAATAGGCTCTGATAAATATAGGTCAACTATGCAAAATATCCATACCAAAATAATACTATATACACTGCCATGGAGAACCGAGGCAATTAGTCCTGTACATCAAAATGAAATAGAATAGTCCGTGGGCCACAGTGTAGCGACACAAGGGCAAAGCCCACACAGGAGACCTGAGTCCTTTGGAGAGAACACTGCAGGGGCATCTGATGAAAAAACTACAGGCACCTCAGGGGGAAGGGAAGGGGGGGGCACCACAGCCACATGAGTCCACGACGCCAGATCCACGAAGGGGCCACCATGCCCACAGTGCCATCCTGGGGAGTGCAAAGCCACAGTCTCTCAAGTCTCTACAGTGGGTGGGCTGCCCACTGTGCCAACCTGGGGAGTGCAAAGCCACAGTCTCTCAAGTCTCACAAGTGGGTGGGCTGCCCACGGTGCCATCCTGGGGAGTGCAAAGCCACAGTCTCTCAAGTCTCTACAGTGGGTGGGTTGCCCACTGTGCCATCCTGGGGAGTGCAAAGCCACAGTCTCTCAAGTCTCTACAGTGGGTGGGCTGCCCACTGTGCCATCCTGGGGAGTGCAAAGCCACAGTCCATCAGGTGGATGACAGTCTCCACTGGTCAAGGAGGAGGCATGGTGGGCACAGTGAACCATAAACAGTGCTTGACAGGAAGGGCCCAGCGGAGCGGTGCTTGAGACGGCGGGGCCCAGCGGAGCGGTGCTTGAGACGGCGGGGCCCAGCGGAGTGGTGCTTGACAGGAAGGGCCCAGCGGAGCGGTGCTTGAGACGGCGGGGCCCAGCGGAGCGGTGCTTGAGACGGCGGGGCCCAGCGGAGCGGTGCTTGAGACGGCGGGGCCCAGCAGAGCGGTGCTTGACAGGAAGGGCCCAGCGGAGCGGTGCTTGAGACGGCAGTGCCCAGCAGAGCGGTGCTTGAGACGGCGGTGCCCAGCGGAGCGGTGCTTGAAACGGCGGTGCCCAGCGGAGCGGTGCTTGAGACGGCGGGGCCCAGCGGAGCGGTGCTTGACAGGAAGGGCCCAGCGGAGCGGTGCTTGACAGGAAGGGCCCAGCGGAGCGGTGCTTGACAGGAAGGGCCCAGCAGAGCGGTGCTTGAGACGGCGGGGCCCAGCGGAGCGGTGCTTGAGACGGCGGGGCCCTGTTCAGCGGTGCCTATCTTCACGACGGGACCCTGTTCAGCGGTGCCTATCTTCACGGCGGGGCCCTGTTCAGCGGTGCTCTTCTGCACGGCGGGGCCCTGTTCAGCGGTGCTCTTCTGCACAGCGGGGCCCTGTTCAGCGGTGCCTATCTTCACGGCGGGGCCCTCTTCAGCGGTGCTCTTCTGCACGGCGGGGCCCTCTTCAGCGGTGCTCTTCTGCACGGCGGGGCCCTGTTCAGCGGTGCTCTTCTGCACGGCGGGCCCTGTTCAGCGGTGCTCATCCAGTAGGTCAAGGGAGCCAGACCTGGGCTGGACTCCCTGCTCAGTCGCCCTCCGACCGTGATGTTTCTGGACCCTTCGGTGACGGAGTCCTGGGCCCTTTGGTGTCCTCCCTTACAGCTGGGATGTGGCATGTGGGGCCCACCTGCTCCGCGCTCCTGCTGGCTGACTTCTCCGCCCTGCTGCCCTTTCGCTCCTTAGATGGGGCTCTCGGGCCCTTGCCTCCCCTAGATGTTGTGGCTGGTGAAGTGGGCGAACTTTGCTCCTTGGGGGCAGCCGTGTCAGTCCTCGCACGGCGGCCCTTTTGTTTCCTGGTCCTCTTGCCTGGGGGGGGGCTGGATGTGTCCTTGCTGCTGATTGAGGTGTCACTGCTGGCAAAGGGTGGACTCCAGAACCCATGCACAACAGTGACACTCGAAGCTGGGCTGGTGGTGGCTGAGGTGCTCTTGGGACTCTTTGCAGATGGAGGGGGTGGGTCATCGGAGGGAAAGAGGTTAAGATTAGCCAGGAAAACTTTTTTAGGGCCAAGGTAAAGGGTAGGAGAAGTGGTGATGGGAGTGGAGGAAGAGGATGTGGTTGTAGGAGAGTCAGGTGTGCTGTCATTGGGTGAAGGTGCTGGTGCTGTAGGCTGTCGTGAGGTGGATGTCTGTTGGGTGGGTGGCTGCCTGCGTTTGTGTGTCTTGGAAGAGGGGGTGACAGACACAGTGGGAGAGGACACAGGGGACGTGTAAATGGCAGTGGGGGTGGTGACTGCACGCGTGCGGACTGTACTGGAGGGTGTGGTGGTGATGGAAGCACTGGCTGATGTTGGTGTGCATGCAGGTGTGAGTGTAGACGTCACAGGGAGGGAGGAGGGAGACGAGGAGGAGGGGGACACAGAGGTGGTAGTGACTGTTGGAATGTCTGCATCTGGGTGTTGCTTGGGTGAGTGTTTGTGGGATCTGTGGTGCTTGTGTCTGGATGAGCTGCCCTTGGGTGTTGAGGTGTGTGCAGGCTGGTCAGATGGTGTGGATATGATAGGCTGAGGAACAGGAGACAGAGACAGGCTGGAGGTAGTCAGAAGAGGGAGGCTGGAAACAGGGACAATGGCTGCCGTCAGTGCTGAGGCCAGAGCATTGAATGATCGTTGATGGGCAGCCTGACCCGAATGAATGCCCTCCAGGTAGGCATTGCTCCGATGCACCTCCCTTTCTACCCCCTGGATGGCATTCAAAAGGGTAGTCTGCCCAACAATGAGCGTCCTCAGGAGGTCACTGAGCTCCGCACTGAGGGCAGCAGGGGTGAGAGGGGCAGGGGCTGAGGTGCCTGGGGCGAAGGAGACGCCCGCCTTCCTGGGCGAGCGGGCACGGAGCGTAGGCTGAGGGGCTGCAGGGAGGGCGGGGCTGGTGCGCTGGGTGGCGGCTGTACCTGTAGAGGCGGGGGGCACGGATGTTGCCGCCACTGCTAGGGAGCACCCATCCGAGGACGTGTTTGTGTCGCTGGTCTCACCACCGGTCCCCGTTGTGGTGCTCCCCTCGCCCTCCGGATTACTGGTCCCCTCGGTGTCTGTTCCTGGGCCCACCGGGGCCTTGTGACTTGCAGCTCCCTCGTGCTCCGATGCCAAATCTCCTCCGCCTGATGATGCTAATGCACACATGCACAAGAAGATGAAGAAGAAGGGTGGGGGGAGAAAAACGAAGACCAGGTTGAGTGCATGCAATGTCAACACCGTTGGCGGAGAGGACAGACACAGGAGCCTCATGCACTAAGCCGCGCATTCGGGGTACACTACTCAGTACTTCTGACTAGGACAACAGGTCTAGAGACGACAAACGCGCACATGTGTGAGGCTGGACCATCAATAGCTGTACTTGTCACCCTACAGAGGTGGGGGCCGGGAGCAAAGGGCTATGCCTAAGGGAGAGGACTACACTACAGAAAGCGCCCAGGCCTAATGTCACCCACAACCCTCCTCCCCCACCCAGACGCCTCCACTGCGCAGAAAGATAGCAGAATGTGCTGATACTCACCCCCTTGTGTCTGCTGTGATGTCCTCAAGCGCCCATCCAAATCAGGGTAGGCCACCGCCAGGATCCGGGACATCAGGGGGGTCAGGGTATGACTGGCACCCCTCCTAGGTTGGGAGGCCATCCCCAGCAGTGACTCGGCGGTCTTCCTGGTCCCGCGGCGGATGTCCTCCCACCTTTTGCGGCAGTGGGTGCCCCGTCTGACGTGGACCCCCAGGGCCCGGACTTCCTTGGCGATGGCACGCCAAATCTCGACTTTCTGATGGGCGCTGACCTATGTGACATGTACAGGGTGGGAAGGAAACATTCATCAGTTTACTGCATGTTAGATGTGATTGGCCCCCCCTCCCCAACCTTGCCATGTGGCACATGCTCTCATCTGTCGTGCGTTGCACTCCTCCATCGCCCCCCACCCCACCAACTTACATCCACCCCACTCCACACAGGCATCGCCCATTCCATGTGCACCCGGTGTACTTACCTGTTGGTCTGGAGGACCGTAGAGTAACGCATACTGGGGGAGGACCCCATCCACGAGCTTCTCCAACTCTTCAGACGTGAAGGCAGGGGCCCTTTCCCCAGTCGCAGCAGCCATTGTCACTTCCAGACCGAGGTCACAGCAGCACTTGCAGTATAGGTCCTCTCCTGTGGATGATCAGGTCTTGAGTGATTAAGCAGATAGAAAATGGTGGTCACGCCCGCGGCGGTGCGTACCGCGACCGCCGGCGCACCTCGTCATTGGCTCCTGAAACCCATAGGCTTCAATGTTAACCAATGCGTCTTCGTATAGCGGTCTTCGACCGCCTACCGCCACGGTGTGCCCCGCCAGCGCATTGACCTCACATCACATTGTCCCACTTCACAGGTCAGGCAGCCGCCATTTCAAGGGCCCACATGGCATAATTTGTACTGCGTCACACAGGCCTAGGCCTTGCATTGCCACACATACACGCCTTTCAATACATAGATAACCGTGTGCTATGCAAGCTGTGGTGAACGTACCTGTGATTTGCTTGACTCTGTGCTCCATGTTGTCCTTCCTAGGCACCGTCCGCTGGGACTTGCGAGGAGAAGGATGAATCCTCGCGTGTACCGCCCGCTGGTGGACCTGTCGACAATGGAAGAACGCCACATCATCCTACGATACCGACTTGACCGTGCCACTATACATGAACTGTGTGCCCAGCTTGAGCCAGCCCTGATGTCCCCCATCCGCCAACCCACAGGAATTCCCCCTCTGGTGCAGGTGCTGTCAGTCCTCCATTTTCTTGCAAGTGGCTCATTCAAGACAACAGTGGCCATGTCATCTGGAATGTCTCAGCTCATGTTTTCAAAAGTTTTGTCTAGAGTGTTGTCTGCCCTGACGAAACACATGCGGAGTTACATTATATTCCCTGAGGAGGTTGATTTGGCCACTGTGAAGGGTGATTTTTATGCCCTTGGACATATTCCCAACATAATTGGTGCCATTGATGGGACCCATGTGGCCTTAGTCCCTCCAAAAGACGATGAGCAGGTGTACAGAAACAGGAAAAATTACCATTCTATGAACGTCCAGGTGGTCTGTTTGGCTGACCAGTACATCTCCCATGTGAATGCCAAGTTCCCTGGTTCAGTGCATGACGCGTATGTGATGCGTAATAGCAGCATCCCTCATATGATGGAACAGCTACAGGGACAACGTGTGTGGCTAATAGGTGACTCTGGTTACCCCAACCTGCCTTGGCTATTGACCCCAGTGAGGAATCCCCGGACCAGGGCAGAGGAACGGTACAATGAGGCCCATGGGCGAACTAGGAGGATCATAGAAAGGACCTTTGGCCTCCTGAAGGCCAGGTTTAGGTGCCTGCATATGACAGGGGGATCCCTGATGTACTCACCAAAGAAGGTGCCAGATCATCGTGGCCTGCTGTATGCTTCACAATCTGGCATTGCGATGTCAGGTGCCTTTCCTGCAGGAGGATGGTCCAGATGGTGGTGTTGAAGCAGCTGTGGAGCCTGCGGAGAGTGAAGAGGAGGAAGACTCAGAGGACGACACAGACAACAGGGACAGAGTTATCCAACAGTATTTTCAGTAGCACACAGGTAAGAATCACCCACGCCATTTTACTTTTCCTGAAAGCCTCCTGCATCTCAACTTTGTCTATTACCCCCCAGTTCTTTTAAACTGATGTTTGATTTTCCCTTCCCTTTTCAGTGCTGTATGACCCACTGCGTGACTTCTGCTTGGTTAGCCCATGGACTAATGCTTATTGATCTCGGTATGTGTTCACCACAAAGTTAACAGAACATAATTGATCTGTAATGTGTTATACATTTGTAAATAATACAGGCTGACTCCTGATTGATTTCAGTGCATTGAGTGATTTATTTTTTGTGCTAGATAATGGTACATGATATTAACACGGTGATGGGTGGGGGTGGAGTAATGTCCATGGCAGAGTCCAGTTCTCAGTCTCACAGGTGCATTGTACATATGCCTGTGGAAGGATGGAGCAGGGGCAGTTCAAGGTTGGACAGGGTGGCAATGTGGGACAGTGGGATGACTTCAGGGGGTATCTCATGCTGGCGGGGGTCTTGACATCCTACTCTGTCTATTTTTTTGATCTCAGGCTCCTCTTGCGGGGTGGTTGTTCTTCAGCAGGAGGTGGGGTTCTGGTGGCCTGTCGTTGTGGTGGGGCCTCCTGTCCACTAGAGCCGGCGGAGGTGGTAGGCTGTTCCTGGTTTGGGCTAGTGACAGGGGCCCTGTGTGGTGCCACATGGTCCCGCAACGTGTCTTCTCTCCGGTTGAGGGCCTGGACTATGCTCCCCATAGCGGTAGAGATGTTGGTGAGTTGATTGCTGAACCCCATGTAGCGTTCCTCCTGCTGTGCCTGGATCTCCTGGAACCTGGCCAGTACCGTCGCCATCGTCTCTTGGGAGTGGTGGTAGGCTGCCATGATGGTGGTGAGGGCCTCTTGGAGAGTGGGCTCCCTGGGCCTCTCCTCCCCCCTCCTGTCGCACAGCAGCCCTCCGAGTTGCCCGGTTTCCCCCGGCCTCTGTCCCCTGGACGGTGTGCCGACTACCACTGCCCCCAGGTCCCTGTTGTTGTTGGGGTGGTGGGTTAGCCTGGGTGCCCTGTAGTGGCAGACACACCGCTGATTGACCTGTCCTAGAGACAGAGGCATGGGCCCGCTGGGTGGGAGCTGTGCTGTTGTTCCCAGAGGGGGTTGGGTCTGCTGTGGCCTGTGGCTGCCTGAGGGGAACCGACTGTCCAGAGGTCCCCGATGGTCCGGGCTGGTCATCAGGTTCCAGGTCGACAGAGCTGCTGTCATCACTGGGGGCCTCTTCCGGGGGGGGATGGACATTTCTGGACCCTCCTGACTGGTGTGTTGGCGTTCGGGTCCTGCATGGGGTAAGAGAGTATGGTTATTGTTTCTGTGTGTGCTATTGCGTGCGATTTATGGGTGCCCTTGTCCCCCAGTGCTGGCATTCCCTTGGGGGAGGTGTTGTGGGGGTGTTTGGGGGGGGGTATGTGCAGTGGTCATGCTTAGGTGATGGGTGTCCATAGTTTGTGGTGGCATGCAGGGGTTGGTGTTGGGTGGGTTGTGCTGGAGAGACATTCTCAGGGAGGATGTGTGATGGGGGGTTGGGGGTGAGGGTGGGGGTGGGGGTTAGCATGCTGGGGGGGGTGAAGTAGTTGAGATTGTACTTACCAGAGTCCATTCCTCCATGTACTCCAGCGAGGCCATCAGGATGCAGATGTTTAGTACCTCTTGCTCCCATGCTGTGAATTCGGGTGGAGTGGGTGGGGGTCCCCCGCCAGTCTTCTGCACTGCGATGTTGTGTCGCGAGACCATCGAGCGCACCTTTCCCCGTAAGTCGTTCCAGCGTTTGCGGATGTCGTCTCGATTTCTGGGATGCTGTCCCACCGCGTTGACCCTGTCCACGATCCGCTGCCATAGCTCCGCCTTCCTGGCTATAGTGGTGTGCTGCACCTGTGAGCCGAAGAGCTGGGGTTCAACTCTTATTATTTCCTCCACCATGACCCGGAGTTCTTGGTCCGAAAACCGTGGGTGCCTTTGGGGTGCCATGGGGTGGTGTGGATGAGGTGTGGGGTGGTGTATGTGGTGATGAGTGTGTTGGTGTGTGGTGCTTTGTGCTTCTATGTGGTGTGTGTGATGGTGTAGTGTGCCTCTGTGTGATGAAGCTCTCTATTCTGTGATGTGTCTCTCTCTCCTTCGTCTCTGATCTTCGGTCGTAGGGGTTTGTGGGTGATGTGGGTGTTTGTTTTATAGTTGATTGGATGTGTGGGAGTGTTGTTTGTATGTGTGTCAGGTGTGTGTATTTCAAATTGTCCAATGTGGCTGTGTTTTGTATATGTGTGTGTATTTTGACCGCGGCGGTGTGTACCGCCAATGGCATACCGCGGTTGAAAGACCGCCGCGTGGATTCGTGGGTCAGAATGGCGTGTTTGTGTTGGCGTGGCGGTGGAGGTTTGGTCCTCTCCAGTTTTCCGCAGCCCGCTGATGAGGCGACCTTCCTTGGATGTCGGGTTTTTGGCGGTTTCACAGTTGGTGGTCAGAATGACCGTGGCGGTTTACCGCGGCCGCGGCGGTAGAATGGCGGAGTTCTGACCGGCGGTATAGGCCTTTTACCGCCGAGGTCAGAATGACCCCCTTGGTCTCCTTCCTTTGCAGGTCTTCAGGTCCAGGAATCCACTGCTTGTTGTTTGCAGACTTGGCTGGTTCTTGCAATAATCCCAATCATAAAGTGTAGTGTGTCCTAAGGAAACTTGCAGTACTTTACTCCTGCTTTTCTGGGCTCTGGGGTGGGGTAATTTACTTACCTTTACTGTATTCTTACTCTCCCAGCGATTCTGCACGCACTACACTTGTCTAGGGAGGTATTTCTGATTCACATTCCACTTTCTTAGTATGTGGTTTGTGTTGCCCCTAGACCTATTTTCTCCCATTGCTTTCTATAGCATTTCCTATTGTTTGCACTATCCTATGTCTAATTACTTACCTTATTTTGGTGGCTAGTGTATTTATTGTGTACAATACTAACCTCCAGAAGGAGTATTGCCTCTAAGATATTTTTGGTACTGTGTCACCCAAAAACTACCTTTATTTTTGTTAACACTGAGTATTGCCTTTACTTCTGTATAAGTACTGTGTAACTATATGTGACATTGCATGAGCTTTGCATGTCTCCTAGTTCAGCCTAAACTGCTCTTCTATAGCTACCTCTGTCAGCCTAAGCTACTAGAACACTACTACTCCACTAATAAGGGATAACTGGACCTGACATAAGGTGTAAGTACCCAAGGTACCCACTACAAACCAGGCCAGCCTCTTACACATTCCATTACTCCTCCCCCTTCCCGCCCCAATGTCCCTAAAAAGCTTTTCTTTTCCACGATTGACTTCTTCCCTACCCCTACCCCTCCCCCCTCCATCTTGCACATATTGGTAGGGTAACAAGGACCCAGCCAAGCACCTCAGCCAAACATTCCACAGGCCCAGTGTTTGCACCACCTACTTGTGGTGGAAAGGATTCCAGGCCAACTATACTGAAGGGGAAGGAGCCTGAAGCAGCTGCTAGCAAGGGGACGGAGCCCGCAGAACCTGCTAAGAAGGGAAAGGAGCCTGCAGCAGCTGCTAAGAAGGGGATTGAGCCTGCAGTAGCTGCTTAGAAGGGGAAGGATTCAGCAGCAGCTGCTAAGAAGGGGAAGGAGCCTGAACCAGCAGGCAGAGGGGGGGGGGGCATCAACTAGTGCCAGGAAGGGTAAGGAACCCCCAAGCCATGAGCACGAGGAGAGGAGGCACTCTACGCCAGCTCGAGCTGGTAGCCAAACACCTCCACCACCACCAGCTGTCACAGGGCCTCCACTGCCAGCTGTGGTTGTGCAGCCATCAGAGGGTGCTGGGGCTGATCAGGACCCTCCCTCAGCCGCCACCACCACAGTGCAGTCATCAGAGGGTGCAGGGTCTGAACAGGAACCTCCCACAACCACCACCACAGTCCAGCCATTGGAGGGTGCAGGGGCTGAACAAGAGCCTCCCACAACCACCACCACAGTGCAGCTGTCAGCACTGGCAGACACCATCTAGTCCAGCCTCCATGGGCTGCTGTGCGGGCTGCCCCCACCAGAAGCAGTGGGCAAGTCATCCACTTGGGAGAATGTGGCCTTG
Source organism: Pleurodeles waltl (assembly GCF_031143425.1). Taxonomy (NCBI): domain Eukaryota; kingdom Metazoa; phylum Chordata; class Amphibia; order Caudata; family Salamandridae; genus Pleurodeles; species Pleurodeles waltl. The sequence goes on along the minus strand of NC_090437.1, from coordinate 1,047,989 downwards.
CACTCGCCAGGACAAAGAGCAATGGGCATGTTGCCCCCTCCAGAACCAGTGGGGAAGACACCCACTCGAGAGATTGTGGCCTTGCACTCCCCAGGACAAAGCACAGGGCATGTTGCCACCTCCAGAACCAGTGGGGAAGACACCCATTCTTGAGACTGTGGCCTTGCACTCCCCAGGACAAAGCACAGGGCATGTTTCCCCCTCCAGAACTAGGGGGCTTATTCCTGCATCCGGCTGAGGTGCCCACCCCTCCCCCTGAGGTGCCTGCCTATTTGACAATTGATGCCCCTCCAGAGTTCTCTCCAGATTGTTGCAGGATTTGAGTGGGGCCTTGGACTGTGTCTTGTTGCCATATGGGCCCTTTGTAATATGAACTGGGCAGTGTCCCTTTGTAATATACGTGTACAAATCTGTATCATGGCCAAATCGGAATAGTCATTTTATTGTTGGACTGATTACAATCATTTTCGTCAATTCCTATTGGCATTGCATTATTCAGCAGATTTTCATGGTCAGATTGTTTTTGTAATGCAGCTGGTTGTGTGTGTGGCGTGTGTATAGCGGGTGTGTGTTGCGAGTGTGTGTGTCACTCTTGTTTTCCTCCCTCCCTTGTGTGCTAGGCTGCTGTACTCACCGTCGTCGTCTTCGTCAGCGTTGGTGCTCCAGGTGGAGCATAACGTAGAAGATAATCGGGAACACTTGCAGTTCGGGTTCCATGGCAGCATGCTTCTTCACTGTGTCTCCAATGGTGAGTCCTTTCACTTCTGTGCAGTGTTTGAGCCAGGCTTTTGATGGCGTTGGTACTGCCCGGAAAAGGTGGCGCATTGTACTGTCATGATATGGTGGGCGGACCATTGTCTTCTACCTGGCTGTAGGCGGCTACCGCCGTGGTGACTGTTGTTTCCGCCCTGGTGGTCAGTGTGTTACATTGGCTGCCTATTGGAGATAACACCGCCATGGTCATAATTTGGCGATAATTACCACCAGCCTGTTGGCGGTATTACTGCCACTTTATCACTGACCGCCAGGGTCGTAATAAGGGCCTATGTTGTTAAGGGTGTATATTCTGTTGGACAGAGTATTCATGCCATTATCGACAACAGCTAAAGCCTTTTCCCAATTTTCCTTATCTCTCTGCCTTAAATGTGCAGATGTTTACATATTTCATTGTATATGGCATACAGGACTCGTTTAGTGCATGGCTTTTTTGGACCTAGCAAGAAATCTTACAAGTCTACTTCTGATAGGAGACTAAGATGTTCCTTAACTGCTGCTAAGGTGTTACTGTGTAACCATTGTTGGCACAGTTTACTCACACTGTAGGTGGTAACTATATCCGAGTGTTGACCAGAGACATAGCGAGAGTGTGGCCAGCTAATCTTGAAACCCCCTAAGGAATTAACAAAATGCACCTGACACCCATTTGTGTCTATTGGCTACAATAACCACCTACCAGGACTTGAAAGTGTGGAATTATAGGTACCATCCTGAACCCAATCATTTAGCTCTTACTCAGTGACATTCAGGAATGATCGCCAATTGGTTAATTTGGCTGTTGTGGGGAAACTAGGCACATTCATTTCCTTTTCAAATCATAGGCAGGGTGTTTGTTGAATCGTGTCATTTAAAAATATCATCTGGAAAGGAATAAGGCATGCTCTAAACAAAACTTCCCTACCCTGAAGTTGCCAATCTTGTGTCCCCCATACACTTTTCACATCAATAGTGCTATTCCAGTATTCATAACCTTCTACAGTAAGTCAGGAAACAAAGGAATCTGAATAGATTAATTTAGTCTCAGTTAGCAAAATTTTCCACATTTTGGATGGTAGTAATTTGAAATAATATGACTCTGCATTTGTAGTGTCATGCACAGAAAAGTATGCACATTTGTCTACATAAGTTTTGGGGCTCCCCACAGGTGGAGTTAAACAATATTCCCTCTGTGTGAAATTGAATACTGATCTATGTCTAGTTTATTGGTGCAGATAGTAATGTCCCCAATGATTATGAAAGGACATTTTCCCATAATGTGCTGTGTTAATTTATCAATCAATCAATCAACCAATCAAGGATTTGTAAGCGTGTCTAAACACCCATAGGTTCTCAAGGCACTGAATGTAGGCTTTCTGCTCAGTTGAAGAGCCAGGTCTTGAGGTCCTTCCTTAACTGCTTCAGTGATGAGGTCTGCCTGAGCTTATGGGAAGTGTGTTCCATGACCGGGCTGCTAGGTAGGAGAAGGATCTTCCTCCTGCTGTACTTTTCCAGATCTTGGGGAGGACTGCATGGATAAGCTAGGAGAAACTGAGACATCTGTTGGGTATGTAGAAGGTGAGGCGGTAGATGAGGTATGCTGGTCCTATGTCAGTCAGTCTGTCAGTCAAAGAATCTTTATTCGCCGAAAGGCATAAAATTACAATGCATTTCAAACTAAAAATTTAAATAATTAAAATACAATACAAATATTAAAAGCAGAGATAGAAACAACTTCAAACAACGTTATCACAACTTTCTATACATTGCCATTATCAGTCAATCCGACAACCCTATAAAATATAAACGTATACAGTGCAAAGGTAAGAGCCCAGCATCAGAATAAAATCATACATTGCCAGCTTATACTAATGTGTGGCTACTTCAATCAGTTCACAACGTTTCCTAATGGCCATAGCCGATTTAATGAAGCTTAAAACAGGATGGCACATTTGTATTGAGGAGAGTTTTGGGATATTAATCAGTGCCTCCTGATGAGATGTAGTTTGCAATTTATGTAAAATTGGCAGGATAAAAATGTGTCTATGTGCAGAATAAAGCGCACAGAATAAAAAATAGTCGCACATGCTTTGCTTTGAAAGATTGTCACAGGGGCAGTTTGGGCGCTTATTATGCCAAGTGCATTTCTTAGGAAAAGCCAATCTAAAATGTATCATATTTAATCTAAATAAAGCAAGAATAGAATATGACAAGGGTCTCTGTAAACCAAGTTAAATATGGTTCTCGCCCTTTGGAGATAGAAATTTTAACATAGGATTCAAATGTTTTCCATTTTGCTGCCTCTTGGTATCTACAATTTACAGCATACTCTATATTGTGATTTAAGCAATTCCTTAACATGTTCTCTAACCCTAAATTCTGAAAGGAATTTTGAACATAAGTAAGCCACGGGATTTTAGCTGATTCGATACAATCTATAATGCAGTCTTGTACCAAGCTGGCCGCAGGATTTGACCAAACTTTTAGCCATAACAAAAGTGGGGCAATCCTCAATATACCGTACTCCCAGCTCCTCATGGCAAATCATATTTGCTACATTCTTAGGTACCAAAAGCAGCCTGTGCAAAAATGTATTCTCAGTACGTTGTAAACGGGATGATTTGATATAACCCCAGAGACCCGCCCCATACATGGCTGCAGAAATGCATTTAGATTTATAAAGCGTAATAATCTGGCAAACTGGCCTATGACCCAGTTTACAGGCAAAACGAAAGATCACCTCTATGTTTCCCTCCATTTGTTGGATCTTGAAGTTAAGATGGGGGTACCATGACAAGGAGGATTTTAAATGTGGTCCTAAATAGCAAAAGTCTTTCACTTTAGTTAAAATATTTCCATCCATAGTAAAACACCTAGTGCGTGTGTTTCGAGGGCCATAGGTCAGAATATGTGACTTTACAAAATAGACTTTTAAGTCAAGATCCTGAATAAAAGTAAAAAAAATGGTCTAATAAAATCTGAAGACCTTTAGCTGTGCGGGCAATCAGAACAGCATCATCGGCATACAATAGTACCGGGAGTTGTCTGGATCCCATCCTAGGGAAGTCCTTACCATTTTGTACTAAAAAACCTATAAAGGCCATTAATATATAATAAGAATAAAAACATGCTAAGATACAGCCCTCCTTAACTCCTCGTAAGGATGGAAAAGGAGGAGATCTCTCTCTACGCTGGCCATATTGAACTGAAATTGTAAGGTCAGTGTATAAACGCTTAATTCAAGCACATCCTGGTCAACCCCCATTATATCCACAAGTTGTCACAATTTCTCTCTATTCACCAAATCAAACGCACTAGATAAATCAATAAAAGCTAAGTGAATAGATCCTTTCCTGATCGTGCCATATTTGCTAAGATTAAGATGTCAATTTAAAGCCTGCTCCACTGTGCCTATGCCAGGCCTAAAGCCATATTGGATTGGAGAGAGAATTTTAGTCTTACCTGCCCAGTCCTCAAGCTGGGTCAAGATAACACTTCCCAAAATCTTGGTGGTAGAATCTATTAGGGAAATTGGTCTGTAACAGATTGGATCTTGTCTATCTCCCGTTTTAAAAATAGGAACAATTATTGCCAGTTTCCATGAAGAAGGAATGTTACTTTTAACTGCACTGATCAAGACATTTGTTATTAATGGTCCCCAGAGGTCTGGAATAGATTTTAAAAGGTTGACCGCGTCCCCATCTGGGCCAGGGGCTTTCCCCGATTTCGATTGTTCAATTGCTGCAATAACCTCATGTAGCTCAAAAGATAAATTATTCGTATTCAAATTTACATTTACTGTCACCACATTCAAACTACTGCAATCCCCTTGTTCATAATGGGAGTCATTCGCAGGCTGAAATATCTTCGTAAAATGTTTCACCCAGACCCCTTCAGGCATCACACATTCACCCTGTTTGTTGTCATGTTCCAGAAAGTACGGATGATTTACTACTTTCCAGAATTGTGCAGAGTCCTTCAGTTCCATAGCCGCCATATGTTCTTCCCATGCTCTATTTCTAATTTTATTTCTCCTTTCCTCCAGGGCTGTTTTATATCAGCCCCTTGCCCGTCTAACTATTTCCTGACTAAACAGGATTGTTTTCAGAGCTAATTTTAACTCTTTATGGGCGGCTATACAGGTAGAATTAAACCATCGCGAGGATTGAAACATTGAGAAGGCCTGTTACTTACTAAAGCCTCAGATATGGCATTACTTAAGGCTTCAAATTCTAGTACCAGATGAGGATATGACCGCTGTGGCATTAGATACGTATTAATAGAACCAAGATTTTGCTCAATAATATTTTTATGAAAGATTTTTTAATCAATATTTTCCCATTTCATACGAAGACCATGATGTTTGATGAAGACTGGACTGCCCCTGCGTCTAACACTAAATGAATTTGAGTTATTATAAGTTAATACACAGGGGATTATGATCACTGGCACAATGTGATATTATCTTAAAATCCGAAATGAAATGAAAATCTGGGGAGCTAATTAAAGTAAAGTCAATAATGCTACCTTTAGAGTTTCCCGTATAAGTGGGAATCTTTTGAGTATGTGTAGCAGCCTTCCCCCTGGCAAAGACAAGATCAAGTTTATAAATGAGAGTATTTAAGGCTTTGCCCTGGTTGGAATGGATAAAATGTGTGGACGTCTGTCTCCCCTCTATGAAAAGTGCCAAAAGCATGTTGTGATTCCTGCTTACATAACGGCACATTAAAATCTCCAACACAAATCGTGACTAACTCACTGTCCTGGTGCTTCCCATAAAAGTCAAGGAAGTCCATTAACTCCTCAGGACTTGCATTCAGGGAATCAAGGGGAATGTTGTTTTAAACATTAATAAACAAAAAACTCTTGTTCCCCCCCATCGATAGTTGAACCACCATAAAAAATGCAGAAGACCAAATAATGGACGCCTCCATTTTAGGGAGCTGCAAAGAAACAAGAACCGAAAGCCCCCCACTTGCCCTGCCCACTAAAAAAGGAATTGCTGGGTGGAATGCAGAGAAGTACCCATCCAAATAAAAAGGGTCAGTAGACCAAGTTTCCTGAAAACAGATAACATCATAATTAAATATAAATTCCAACCACTCTGGGTTTTTAACCTTAGACCGAAGCCCCGTTATATTCCAGCTAATCGGGTTGAAGGTTTATTCTTGACAGAAATCCCAGCCACTGGTTCCTTGATTATAGAAACATCCACTATATTTTGAGGGAAAGTATCTAACTCATCAGGCCCATTCAATAGTATCGAGGTTACATATCCAACACCAGTCACTTCTTCATTTAAAACACCAATTGTGGAGCTGTTCTTTACCATCTGTCAATCATTTGCATCTAAGGAAGTCAAAGCCTGACTACATCTAAAGGTATTTTCCTGTACAAATGTCATAGGCATCTCCACATTTGAATCACAATGGGCCACAGTAGAGGAGATAGGAGAAACAAATAAATCATATAAAAAACTCAGAGGATGTATTTGAATCCCTTCTTTCCTCTTAGCATGGTATAAAGAATCCATCAATAAACGATTGACCAAATACAGATTAGCAAAATTAATCACAATGCAGTCGCCGTCACATACCTTCTTTGAAAGACCCACCCACTTCACTCTGAGTGCCATAAGAATCTTATTATTTGAATCAACTTGATAGCTAAACTTTTGCCTCACCAAGTGGGTACATTTCCTCATTAATGCCACAGTATCTTCCGTACATGAAGGTTCAAGGGGAAGAACATTAGCTAAGACCAAAACATAAGGCATACAGTCTGGTGGGAGTTGCAAGATTTCAGTTTGGGTATTAGTAGGATTCATTTGAGGGGCCGTTGTACAATCTGCGGGGGTTACCAATCTGCCTACCAGACTGGAAACGGTCTCTGTAAATAGACTTCTATGAACACCTGTATGGTGAAGCTTGGGTGGGTCGTAGGAAGTCAGTCGGTCAATATGCGTTATTACTTGACGTTCAGACAAGACCGCTTGCTTATGGGGATTTACCACTTCTGCAGGAGATATTTGAGTGATCTGCTCAATCAAGTTATTTTGCAAATGTTCAAATTTTGTGGTTATCAGAGCTGTCCTGAGCTGCTCCAAATGTCCTTTCCTGTCTTTGAAGGCAAGTTTGGCTGTTCTACCCATCCTGTTTCACCATCTGCTGAGGCAGATCTCCTACTCCAGGCACATCCTTTGTGTTCAGCCCAGGTCACTTCACATCACATCTCATCAAAACAGCCTGGCCAGGCTGCCAGAGGCTGCCAGAAACTGGTCAATCAGAGAAGGGCACTACGGAGCTGTATTTGGCAACTTTCAGGAAGAGTTTCAAAACTCTTTACCTGAACTAGTTATATTAAATCCAACAATGGCAAGTTGTGGGATTTATCATAAGAATTATTTGATGCCAAACTCAAGATACCTTGCTCTTATGGGGACTTTGTTGATTAAAATAAAGTCTCCTCATGTTAGCCTTTGGAGGCCATTCACTATAGTGAGGGGAAATACACATTTGGTTATTTTACCTCACCAGGGCTTATAAAACAATTTTTATAAGGTCCCTGCTTATGGTTACATCACACCCAACCCTAGGGGCACTTAGGTCACACGTTAGGGGTGACTGATATGCAAAAATAACGTAGTTTAAGACTTTGGATGTACTTTTAATTCCAAAGTTGAGTTTTCATATACCTTTAGTTTAAAAAGCAGCCTGCAATGCAGGCCTGTCTTTTAAAATGACACTGGGCACCTCAGCAGTGCACCTATGGGTGCACTACCTAGGCTGGGGTCCCTAAACCTACATGCCCTACCATATACTAGGGGCAAATAGGTAGCTTAATACTGCCAATTATAATTAGCCTAATTTGCATATCCAGTTACACAGAGCACTGGCCCTGGGACTGGTAAGCAGTAGCCAGGGCACAGCCAAGAGTCAGTAACCACCAGTATCTGTCCAGAAAGTTTGAGGGTGACCAGTGCAAAAAGGAGGACTTTCCTACAGCTGGTAAATCCCTTTCTCCCAAGGTGGCGGCACTGGCGGATGAATTATCGTCCTAAAATTGCTGAAGCTCCTGTAAGGCTATGAGACATTCATTTATGTCAAAAGCTGTGTCAGCTACCACCCTACCAGGGCCATCTATATCTGGCACATATATAGGTATCCTGAGAGAACCCGTAAGGAGTGTGTCTCCCAAGGACCATCTTGGCAGATTATTCAGGGCACTCTGGACCCCATAAAGGTGATGAAGCCAACTGCGGCATGAACCTAATACTCTAGCTGGTAAGGACTGGGTTAGGTCACAATTCCTCCTTTCCACAACACTATTACCCTCGGGATGATATGGAGAAGATTAATAGAGTTGAACACCCATCGTCCTCATGGTGTCCCTGAATGCCCTAGAGGCAAAAGCAGAGCCCTGGCCCCAGTGGAATACTGCATCGGCATACGTACCAATAAAGACCAGCAAGTCTTTTTTAACTGTTTGAGCGTCAGCCGAACGCTGTGTCAAGGGACAACTGTTAGACACACACTAACCCTTAGGGACAACCCCAGACAACTATTCACAGGGTATAGGCTCCTTGTCCTCACCTATTAGCCACACACAGTGCCTCTAGAGTTGCCCAATCACATAAGGGATGCTGCTATTCCTTAGAATGTAAGCGTCATGCACTGAGCCAGGAAACTTGGCGTTCACATGGGAGATGTACTGTTCAACCAAACACACCATCTGCACATTCATGGAATGGTAACTCTTCTGGTTTCTGTGCACCTGTTCACTCCTGCGGGGGGTACCAAGGCCACATGTGTCCCATCAATGGCACCTATGATGTTTGGGATATGTCCCAGGGCATAGAAGCAACCTTTCACTGTTGGCAAGTCCTCCACTTGAGGGAAAACGATGTAGCTGCGCATGTGTTTCAGCAGGGCAGACAACACTCTGGACAACACGTTTGAGAACATAGGCTGGGACATCCCTGATGCTATGGCCACTGTAGTTTGAAAAGACCCACTTGCCAGGAAATGGAGTACTGACAGGACCTGCACTAGAGGGGGTATACCTGTGGGATGGCGGATAGCTGACATCAGGTCTGGCTCCAACTGGGCACCCAGTTCCTGGATTGTGGCACGATCTAGTCTGTAGGTGACTATTACATATCGCTCTTCCATTGTCGGACGTGCTCTATGGATGAAAACAGCGATCAGAGGGTCAGCCAACACTGAGGTACTAAAAAAAAACAACTTTATTGCACACACTTGTCAATCCGTTATGTGCCTGTCTTAGTGTGTATGCAAGGCCTAGATATGTGTGACGCATTTAAAATTAATGCCATGTGGCCCCCTGAAATGGCGGCTGCCTGACCTGTAATGTGGGACAAGAGGATATGAGGTAACTGCGCTGGCGTTCTACACCGTTGCGGTAGGCGGTCGAAGACCGCAGCGAAACCTGCATTGGTTAACATTGGACCCTAAGGGTCCAAGGAGCCAATGACGATGTACGCTGGTGGTGACGGTACGCACCGCCGCAGACGTGACCGCCATTTTCTCTCTGTTCACTCACTTGATACCTGATCTTCGACAGGAGAGGACCTACTCTGCAAGTGCTGCTGTGACTTCAGTCTGGAAGTGACGATGGTTCATGTGTCTGGTGGACGGGGTCCTCCCCCAGTACACGCTACTCTACGGTCCTCCAGACAAACAGGTGAGTACACTGTGAGCATTCTGTATGGGCAATGCCTGTTTGGAGTGTTGTGGATGGGAGATGGGGGGATGAGGCATGCAAGATACGACGGTGAGTGTATGTGCATCAGGGCAAGGGTAGGAATGTGGGCCAATGACTGTGCCCGTCCGGACGGTTAATGTTTTACCTTTTCCCCTGTACTATTCCTATAGGTCAGCGCCCACCAGAAGAAGGATATTTGGCGTGCCATCGCCAAGGACGTCCGGGCCCTGAGGGTCCACCACAGACGGAGCACCCACTGCCATAAAAGATGGGAGGACATTCGTCGCTGGAGCAAGAAGACGGCAGAGGCCCAGCTGGGGATGGCCTCCCAACGTGAGAGGGGTGCCCGCGCACTATGACCCCCTGATGTTCCGGATCCTGGCAGTGGCGTATCCGGAGTTGGATGGGCGCTTGAACGCATCACAGCAGCCACAAGGGGGTGAGAACAGTCACAACCATCTGACTCTGCACGCATTGGAGGTGTCTGGGTGGGGAGGTGGGCTGTGGGTTCCCCTAGGCTATTGCGAGCCTTGTAGGCAAGGACCCCTCGTGAGGCAGGCTAAGTGGCACCCCCAACCCCACCAGTAGTAAGAGCCATCTACACCTAGTCAGGCTCCTGTGACTTCCATGTGTGCTGCAATCAGGCATAGGCCAAGTACCCCATGTCCCTGTGATCAATTAGGGAACTCAAAGTGCATGGCGTAGTGCAGAGGGCTGCTGTGTCTTTAGTGTCTGCCAACGGTAGCGGTATTGCATGCACTGAACATGTCTATCTACTTTCTTTCCCCACCTTTTTGTGGTCTCTCTGTTCTTCTGTGCATTTGCATTATCAGGCGGAGGAGCAGTGCCACCAGAGCAGGAGGGAGCTGCATCCCACATGGGCGTGGAGTGTGAGACTACTGAGTCAGAATTCACCAGTGGGACGGAGGGCGAGGGGAGCTCCACGGCGGGGACTGGAGCAGAGACCAGCGACACTGATTCCTCCTCTGATGGGAGCTCTTTTGCGGTGGTGGGCCCCTCTATGCCCCGCTCATCTACAGGTACACCAGCCACCCCCCCTACCAGCACCGCCCTCCCAGCAGCCCCTCAGCATGTGCCCCGTGGCCTCTCACCCAGGAGGGTGGGCATCTCCTTCGCCCCAGGCACCTCAGGTCCTGCCCCAGTCAGCCCTGCTGCCCTCAGTGAGGAGGCCATTGACCTCCTGAGATCCCTCACTGTTGGGCAGTCTACCATTCTCTATGCCATCCAGGGTGTAGAGAGGCAGTTGCAACAGACAAATGCATACCTGGAGGGCATTCATTCTGGCCAGGCAGCCCAACAGAGAGCATTTCAGACTCTGGCCTCAGCAGTGATAGCAGCCATTGTCCCTGTGTCCAACCTCCCCCTCCAACTTCCTCCACCCACCAGTAAGGAGAAGGCCAAAACACCTGCCACCAAGGGCTCAGCCAAGATAACAGTTGGGAGTGCCAAGACAGCTGCGCCACCATCCAAGGTGGGGAAGGGCCTGAGAAAGAAAGGCAAGTTGCCGCCAACCTGCACGGCGGACAAGACCGCCACCGGCACCGCCACATGCACCGCAGCCACCGCCGCTCATGACACTGCTGCCAGCACCGAGGTCAGTGAGCCTCCACCAGCACCGCCACTCATGACACTGCCGCCAGCACTGAGGTCAATGAGCCTCCCACCAGCACCGCCGCTCATGGCACCGCCGCTAGCACCGAGGTCAGTGAACCCCCCACCAGCACTGCTGCCCAATGACCTCTGTAAGTACTGAGGTCAGTGAGCCCCCCACCAGCACTGCTGCCCAATGACCGCCGCAAGCACCTCCGCTACTGAGCCCACCGCCAGCACCGCCAGTGGCCACGCCACAGCCTGAGCCAGTGGCACCACCGCAGACATGGCTGCCATCCCCAGTGGTCATTTGTACGAGGTTGGTTGTCAGTTCCAGGGGCCTGGACAGCTTCTATGTTGCCCCACCGTCAGTGGAGTATCAAATCCTCTACTTCAGTCTACCTCAGTACTTGGCAGGATGAAGCACTCTGGGCACAAAGCCCCTTCCAGAACCAGTGGAGTATCACATCCACTACCTTAGTCCTTGGCAGGATGAAGCTGTCTGGGCACAAAGCCCCCTCCAGAACCAGTGGAGACTGTTATTCACTTGAGAGACTGTGGCTTTGCACTCCCCAGGATACATCAATAGGCATGGAGCCCCTTTGTGGAGCTGGCGTCATGCACTCATCCGGCTGAGGTGCCTCCCCCTGAGGTGCCTGTTTTATTTCGATCTGATGCCCCTGCAGTGTTCTCTCCGTTTGGATCAGGTATCTTGTGTGGGCCTCGCCCATGCATTTTTGGGCCCAGTGGTCCACGGACTATATAGGTGCAGTACATGGACGTGAATTCTTGGTGTACATATTTGTTAATAGTGTATATATATTTTTGAGTCATGGACGTTTCTTGATTACAATTCTTCAACTAATTTCCTTTTGTCCTTGCGTTCTTCCAGGAGGGGCTTGGGGGGGAAATGTAACGTTTCAGAATGCATTGGTGTGAGTGTTGTTGTGGGTGGGGGTGTTGTATGTTGCATGTGTGTGTCACTCTCTTTTCCCTCCCCCCTCCGCTGTGTTGTAGGTGCAGTACTCACTGTGGTCGTCGCCGCTGTTGGCCGTGCTCCTGGTAGAGGAGCAGAAAGACAATTGCAGGGAGAATTTGGAGTTCCAACTCCATGGCGTTCTGGTTCCTCATAGGGTGTGTAGAGGTGAGAGTTTTCCCTTCCAAGTCCTGTTTCCACCGTGTTTTTGTTTGCGTTGAATCCGCCCTGGAAAAGGTGGCAGATTGGCCTGTTATAATGGTGTGGGCGGTACATTGTCTTCTGCCTGTCTGTTGGCGGTGACCGCCATGCTGTTTGTTTGTACCGGCGTGGTGGTCGGAGTGTTAAAGTTGCTGTCTATGTTGGCGTTTCCACCACGGTCATAACTCCATTTTTTTTACCGCAGGCCTGTTGGCGGTCTTACCGCCGCATTAACACCGACCGCCAGGGTTGTAATGAGGGCCTATATCTCCTTATGGAGCTCTCCAGATGCGAAGAGTCTGCTCTCTGAACTCAACTGTCTTTATTTTGTTTTTGTTTAACCCAGTGTTCTTTAGAACCCTCTTGTGCTTGTTTAGTACCATCCTTAGGGGTGATACTCCGAATTTCCGGCTTCTTTGGCTTGACTCCCAAACTATCCCGTCCTATACTAGTATAGGTGTCGGGAAGTATTTTCAGTAGTTGGCACTCCTGTTCCAACTATGGAATCTCACTGAGCCGCTGGCATATGGCCAACGCTACAGCTTCCCATTTAATTTTACTAAGTATTATTGAGGACTGTTATGTATCACTTTCATCCCCAAATCCAGGGCTGGTGCAGCTGTGTGCTCATTTTGAATTTGTTTTAAAACTTCAGGCAAATTGGCAAGTGTAGGGGTATCATGCATGGTAGTGTAAATTGCAGCAAAGACTGTATCCCATGTGGTGCAGTCATCCACTGAGAGAACCATTCTGAATGGTAAGCACATTGTGGGAATTTGATGTTTATCTTAGGGTCCTGTATGGGGAAACACTCTTCTAGCTGGTTAGTTTTTTGTGCTATCCAGAACAGAATATTCTCATGTTCTGTGGGTGCTTTGCCCCTGATAGAATGTATTGTTTGTGGGTTAATCCCAATAACGGCCAATTGGTGACCAGCTGCTGCAGCGGCAGGTCCACACAGCAAATTGTTCTAATCGTCTGTAAAGTTGTATTAGCTCATTGTAAAGTGTGCATATGTCAGCTACTTGTGGTGCCTGTTCGCTAGGTTGTGGTATGTATGTGGTAATCATGGGCCATGTTGGCCCGTCATTGATTAAGGGACCTAATCTCATGGGTTATACTATATGTGGTAGGGCGCCATTGAACCAATTTTGATGTTCTTGATAGGAAAATTGTATCTCTAGATACTGATATGCTCCCTGCTGCTACTGTATGATTGCAAATTGGTATGTGTGAAATGTGTATCTTGTAGTGTCCTTTTCCAGAAAGGTGACCCAGAAATAGAACATTTCTGTTTGATAAGCTTCATGAGCTTCCACTATAAATGTGACATCCCTACCCTCGTCTGTCAAGCCATGGGCTACTAGATGTTGTGTTATTGGGTGTCTGACATTTTCTTAAATGTCAGTTGCATTAGCCATGTTGAATAATGGGTGCAGAGATGGAACACCAAATGGAGAGAAAGTCCTTTTAAGAGTTCAAGCTTGAACAACCTACAGCCTAGTTAGGTACTCCCTTCTCAGCTGAGGAGGATTGTGCCCAACACCTCAGATGTCTCCGTATATTGGTACTTTGGGTGCCTGTTGGATGTGAGACAAGTAAACTCAAGATATCCGTAAACTAGTGCCAAAACACCATCCTTGGTGAAGCTAAGTCGTAGTTGGGCTCTCGCTCCTAGGAGAGACTGCTGTTTTAGGGATGACAGCACTTTTGTTCTGAAGGTGACTGAATCACTCCTGTGACTGAGTCGCAGCTGTCAGCCTAACCCTCCCCTCCCGGCTCACAAGCAGTACCTCACATAAAACAGAGCAACCCTTCTGCCATTTTCTAAAATGGGGCTTTAATAGAGGAAGAAGAGACATATATAGAAATGAAACGAATAATGTTTTTCATCCTTTTATGTATACACCAATCAATGTTTATGATCTGAATATGAAAAACAAATAATGTTTATCACTTCAGTTTTAGACACATTTTCATAGCCAGCTTTATTTAATTGTTTCAGCAATAGCTAGCAGTACATTTGCAGAATGGTGAACATTTGAAAAGAGCATATGGACAGGGACATCTTTTTGTAGCACAGGCTTTGCAAGTACATGTATGTGAAAGTTCTGTGGCTAGAGGCATTAGAAATTTCCCAGGTTTTAGCACCCCATCATTTTCTTCCCATCCAAATTCACACTAACCTTTCTCTATATATGCATGATCCAAAACATTTTCATATTTCTTGATTAAGTAGAATCCTTTTTGAATGTGTCCACGTACAGATTTGACGTCAGTGGAAGGTGACTTAGTGTGACTGATCTCTTGATCTCACAGTACTGAAGATCGCCAAATGTATGACACAGAACTCGTATTCAACACACGCAGAGGGTATTTTTGTACATCTTTAAAGTCCCATATTTCTTCTGTCTCAGCAAATCCTTTTTAAAAGGTCACAGGTTCAGCAGTTGAAGCTCCAAGCATTTGTGAATAGTATCATCACCCATATGCCTTGATAACAACACTAGGCATCTCTGGGTCAAGTTTCTTGTACAGAATATAAAGCAGGATTAAAGTGGTCATTATGAACACAGGGGTAAACATCGCACCGCTGGCGGTGTCGGTAACTACCGCCAGCATGGACCGCCAAATAATGAAGCACATGAAAAGCAAGTAGCGGTCCATCCACACATCGCCATCTTTGTAGTCCTGACTAAGATGGAGGAGGCCACCCACAGGCCAGCGGAAAGGACCTACCTGCCCACCAAATAATGAAACACCAGACCGCCAGCAGTTCTGGGGCGGGAACCACCACCAAGCAAAGCGTGGCAGAAACAAACAATATAAAAGGAAACACTCACCGGAGGCATACCGAGAATACCGACGCAGACATGGAGCGAGAGTTGTAAATAATGCTATTGCTGCTCCGTGCCATACACCTCTAGGACCATGACCGACGACGGAGACGTCAACAGTAACTACCACAGCCTAGTACACATGGGAAGAAAAGGCACAGTTACACACCCACCCCACCCACCCTGCAATGTACACCCAACCCCTCCCACATCCCAAGCCATACATACCAAAAAACAAGAAGTATTTATCAGACACAAGACAACAAACACCTGCACCAAAATACACATGTGCACACCACACTCCCACAGTGAAACGCTAAACAATGTCAGTATGTTGTGCCAACAGCACTACTGGGCACTGAAATTTTGTTAGAAAAAAAAAACAGTATTGTCCTAATAAGGCCATTAGCCAGTCCATTTCAAAGTCCCTTAAGGGCCAATATAGGCCAAATTTGACTCCCACATGTGCAAAGGGTACTCCACTGGAAAGGGGAATTGATGGGGCAGCCAGGCACCTCAGGGAATAGGGGCAGGGGGTGGCGGATGTGGGGACTTAGATCTGGAAGGGGGGTTTGGGCTTAGTTTTGGGAGGTGGAGGGGGTTTGGGCTTGCCCTTGGAAAGAGGGGGAGTGGGCTTGGACCGTGGGTGGTAGAGATACCTGGGGCAACATGGGGCCTCTTTCTCCCAGGGGAAGGGGCACGGGAATGGGAAGGGTGGACTGGGGAGGACTTGGACGAGGAAGAAGTGGACTGGGCAAGGACATGGGCACGTTTAGGGACAAGATGGGGTGGGCCAGTGGGTTCAAACAGGTCAACACGGGATAGGTGCAGTTGAAGGGGATTTGGAGAAAGGTCTGGGAGTGGAGGTTGAGGGAGTGCTCGTTTCAGGTGTAGGTGTGCCAGACGTGGATGCAGGTACCTGTAAAGTACGCTTATGTGTGGTGGATGTGTGTGGTGTGGATGTGTGCGAATGTTTGAGTGTTTTGGGAGGAGGGGGTGGACACAGTGGGAGAAGACAGGCTGCCAGTGTAGATGAATGTTGTCTTGGTGTCTGCAGGTCTGGTGAGTGTGCTGCAAGTATCTGGAAATGTAGTCATGGTGAGTGCAGGTGTGGTGTCAGGGGTGCATGTCTGGATGTCAGATGTTGTGCTGACTGCATGAATGGGGGCAGCTTCAGTGACAGAGGGTGCAGTGTGTGTGGGTGTGCATGGTGAGGTGACAGACAGGGTGGCGGGGAGGTTGACACATTGGGGGAAGTGGATGTTGTTGTGTGTGCTTTTGTATGCTGGGTGTGTGCATGCCTGTGGTGGGAAGTGTGATGCTTCTGTTTTTCAGTGGGCTTCTTGTTTGTTAATCTGTGTGCATAGCTGTCTGTACGTATGCTTGGGATGGGTGAAGGAAGTGGTGTTCTGGAAGGGGTAGAGGTGGTGGGAGGGGGGACGGAAAGACCAGGGACACTGGCTGCCATCAAAGAGGAGGCCACAGCCTAAACAGAGCTCTGTAGGCCAGACATGGCACTGTGAATGCCTTCTAGGTATGCATTGTAATGCTGCATCTGGGATGCTAGCCCCTGGATGGCATTCACAATGGTTGTCTGCCCTACAGAGATGGCTCTCAGGTGGTCAATAACCTCCTCACTCAGGGCAGCAGGGCTGACTGGGGCAGGACCTGAGTTGCCTGGGGTGAAGGAGATACCCACCCTCCTGGGTGAGAGGGCACGGGCAACTTGGTGGGGAGCTACTGGGAGGGCGGTGCTGGTACAGGGGGTGGCAGCTGTACCTGCAGCTGGGTGGTCACAGAGGTGTCCGCCACCACCAGGGAGCACCCATCGGAGGAGGTAACAGAGTCTGTATTGTCCCCTCCAGTTTCTGCCGTGGTGCTCCCCTTGCCCTCCATCCCACTGGTCCCCTCAGCGTCGGTGGACTCTGCCTCCAGGGTCCTGTGGGATGCAGCTCCCTCTGTCGCCGGTACCTCTGCTCCTCCACCAGATGATACTAATGCACATAAGGACAGGATGACAAAACAAGAAAGGGGGAGAGAGACAAAGTATACACTGGGTCAATGACTGCACCAACACCACCGTTGGCGTACACAGCACCCTCACACACAGGGAACAGGCCTACGCACTATGGCCCATATTTATACTTTTTTAGCGCCGCATTTGCGTCGTTTTGTGACGCAAAAACGGCGCAAACTTGCAAAATACCATTGTATTTTGTAGGTCTGCGCCATTTTGCGTCAACAAGCGGCGCAAATGCGGCGCTAAAAAAAGTATAAATACGGGCCTATGTATTGCACTACCAGTCAAATGGATACTCAACAAGGAACGAGGAGGGGTACACACTGCTAACTGCAGCACACTTGGGACCCACGCAGCCCTGATCAGTAGTGAATGCTAACAAGCTAGGTAACCAGTATTTCCCCTTCAGACCCTTAGCCACCAGAGGACCTACGCTGTTATGTCTGCCCTGGCCTAGGGGCACCCACTGTCACACAACCACCACCCGGATATTACCCCTCCAGTCGTGAACTTTAATGATGGGCACTGTACTCACCCCCGTGTGGCTGCTTTGATGCCACCAAGTGACCATCCAGCTCAGGATAGGCCACCGCCAGTAGGAAGGCCATCAGGGGGGTCAGGGTCTGACGGGCACCCCTTCCTCGTTAGGAGGCCAACCCCAGCTGGGCTTCTGCGGTCTTCCATGCCCAGCATCTCAAGTCTTCCCACCGTTTGTGACAGTGGGTGCTCTGCCTGCCATTGACCCCCAGGGTCCACACCTCCTTGGCGATGGCATGCCACCTTCTTTTGATGGGCGCTGACCTACAGAAGCAATACAGATAATAGAACACCATTAGACAAACAGTCCAGCCAGAAACACAAATTGCCCACCATACCCATTTCCATCACCATTGGCACACACATAGCCCAGCACACAACGTATACACTGCCAAGAGGACATCCACCCACCCACCCCCCTTTCATGATGCTTTCACACACAACTCCTTGCATTCATGCCACATGTATCGTGCCCACAGTGTACTCACCTGTTGGTCTTGAGGCCCATACAGAAGTCCATACTGGGGTAGGACCCCATCCACCAGTCGCTCCAACTCCTCCAAAGTAAAGGCAAGGGCCCTTTCCCCAGTCACACAGGCGATGGTAGGTTCCAGACACAGATCACAGCAGCACATGCAGTGTAGGTCATCTCCTATGGAAGGTCAGGAAACAACTGAGAAATATGATATAAAATGGCAGTCACGTCTGCAGCGGTCCATGCTGTAACCGCCGGCATAGATCACCATTGCCCACTGTACCCCATAGGGCCCAATTATAACAAATGAGGAGTTGCACAGCAGTTCACAACCGCCTACCGCCATGGCTTCACAACCTCAGCGGCATTACCTCACTTTCACCTGTCCCTCCACACAGGACAGGCGGATGCCATTTCAGGGGAAGGGGGAACAGGCCTATGGATTAATGCTGCATTACAGGATAAATAGGCACATACTTGACAAATTATACTGTCCCATAGCATGTTTGCACATTGTGGACTGCTGTTATGGCTCCATTGTTCAGTTTGTGACAGGCTCCTCACTCTTTTGTCCCTTAGATACCTACCACTGCGGATGAATAGGAGATGAAGACATACCCTCGTATACAGACCCCTGGTGGACTTGGCTGCACTAGAGGACAGGCGCATAATACTCACCTATAGATGGGACAGGGCCACAATCAGAGAGCTGTGTGCCCAATTGGAGCCTGACCTGATATCTGCTATCCGTCATCCAACTGGGTTCCGTCCTCTTGTGCACGTGCTATCAGTTCTACATTTCCTGGCAACTGGTTCTTTCCAAGTGACAGGGGGCTTGATACCAGGAATGTCACAGCCAATGTTCTCAATAGTGCTGACAAGAGTGTTGTTTGCCCTGATAAAACACATGCGCAGCTACATTGCATGCCTCCAGGTTGAGGATTTGGCCACTGTGAAGTCAGGATTTTATGCAATGGGACATATCCCCAATATAATTGGTGCTATTGACGGTACACATATTGCATTTGTCCCCCCCCCGCCAGAATGAACAGGTGTTCAGAAATTGTAGGAGTTTCCACTCCATGAATGTGTGGATGGTGTGTTTGGCGGGCCAGTACATGTCCGACGTCAGTGCTAAGTATCCAGGTTTGGTGCATGATGCCTTTGTGCTGATTATCCCAGCTACAGAGGCACAGGGTGTGGCTAATAGATGAGCCCTGGTTCCCACCCGGTAAATGTTGGTGTATGCCTATGGTGTTGGCCATATAGGATAGTGTGTTTCTAAATGTTATCCCTCAATATTTGCAGGTGACTCTGGTTACCCAATCCTATCATGGCTGACCCCTGTGAGGAATGCCAGGACAAGGGAAGAAAAACGCTATAATGAGGCTCATGGGCGAACCAGAAGGATCATTGAAAGGACCTTTGGCCTCCTGAAGGCCAGGTTCTGGTGCCTCCATCTGAGAGGTGGATCCCTGTGCTACTCAACCAAGAAGGTCTGCCAGATAGTAGTGGCATGTTGCACAACCTGGCCCTCAGACACCATGTACCTTTTCTGCAGGAGGAGGAGACTGGAGATGCCCCTGTGGCAGCAGTGGACTCTCTGGACAGTGATTATGAGGAGGCATAGGATGAGGATTTGGACAACAGAACATCTGTGATCCGTTAGTACTTCCAATGACACACAGGTGAGACAGTGCAACTTAACATTTGAATGACTTTGGTTGTATTCTATGTGGCATTGGCATGTCGGTATTTCCCAGTTCTTTGTCCACTTATTGTTACATCTGGATATTGATTTTGCAGATGTTGGTGATTTGACAAAGGGTGTTTATTGTAGTACTAATATATAGAGGGGAAAGTGCAATGGGATGGGGTGCGATGGAGGAAAGTCCAAGGTATTGGTCCAGTCTGTTCGTAGCACAGGTGCATTGTCCAAGGGGACATAGGAAGGGGAGCAATGGCAGTTCAAGGTGGACAAGGTGACTGAGTGGGACACAAGGGGGACAATCAGGAGAGTCTCATTCCCTGGCAGGGGTCTTGGCAAGTGTCTCTGGCTTCTGTCTGGATCACAGGGAATGTTTGCGGGGTGGTTCACCTTCTGCAGGGGGACGGGTTCTGGTGGCCTGTTGGTCCTGTGGCGGGGCCTCCTGGCCACTAGCAGCAGCAGAAGTGGAGGGCGGTTCAGATGACTGGCTAGTGGCAGGGGCCCACTGGTGTGACACTGCCTCCCTCATAATGTTGTCCATGTCTGCCAGCACCCCTGCCATGGAGATCAGGGTGTTGTTGATTGACTGCAAGTCCTTCCTGATCCCCTGATACTGTCCCTCCTGCAACTGCCTGTTCTCCTGCACGTTGTCTAGGATCTGGCCTATCGTGTCCTGGGAATGTTGATAGGCTCCCAGGAGCTCGGAGAGCGCCTCCTGGAGAGTCGGTTCCCTGGTCCTGTCCTCCCCTTGGCGCACAGCAGTCTTTCCAGTGTCCCTGGTGGCCTGTGCCTCTGTCCCCTGATCAGTGTGCCCACTGCCACTGATCCCAGGTCCCTGATTGTCTTGTGTGTGAGGTGTAGCCTGGGTTCCTTTACAGGTGGGCACACTGCTGATTGACGTGTCCTCAGGAAACAGGTTTGGGGACGCTGGGTGGGTGCTGTGATGTTGGTTCCTGATAGGGGAGGTTCTGTGGTGGTCTGTGACTGGGCCTGGGTGAAAGGCTGATGGGCCAGGTAGATCATCCAGATCCTGAAGACCAGAGTCACTGTCATCACTGTAGGCCTCTTCTGTTGGGGGACTGGATAGTGATGGCACCTCCTCTCCAGTGACATTGGCAGGGGTACCTGTTGGGATGTAAATTATGTGTTATGCTTCATGTTAATGACATGTTGTACATCCCTGGCATCCCCTCTATGGTTGGTGTTGCCCTGCCAGCTTTTACTTGTGTATGTTGGTGTATGGTGGGATTGTTAGTTTCCATATGCTGTGCATGCTTTTGTGCTGACTGTCCATGCAGGGCTGTGAGGGGTACCCTTGCATTGTACAGCATGAAGGGCTTGGCATTGGGGTTAGTGCGATGTGATGGTGGAGTGTGTGGGATGGAGCGGAATGATGGAAGTGAAGGTGAGGGTATATGCTGGCATGCAGCTATGAGGGGGTGATAATTGTTGAAAGTTGACTTACAAGAGTCCAGTTCTCCTCTGACTCTGGCCAGGCCTTTAGGATGCACTATTGCCAAGTCTTGCTCCTTCCATGCTGTGAGTTGTGGGGAAGGAGGTTGGGGTCCACCTCTAGTCCTCTGTATATCAAGCTGGTGTTTTGCTGCTCTGGAACATATCTTCGCCAGTAGGTTGTTCCACCTCTTCCTGATGTCGTCTCTTCTTCTTGGGTGCTGGCCCACGGCGTTGACCCTGTGCACAATTCTCCGCCATAGCTCCATCTTCCTGGCTATTGATATTTTCTGCACCTGTGCTCCAAATAGCTGTGGCTCTACCCCAACGATTTCCCCCACTATGACCCTTAACTCCTCCTCAATGAAACTTGGGTGCCTTTGTGGTGCCATGGGTGTTGTGTGATGTGTATTGGTGAGGGTGTGTTTAGTAATGTTGTGGGGTGTGTGATGTGGAACACGTGAGAGGTGTATGGGTGTGAGTGGTGTGTGGCTCTAGTTGTTTCAGTGGTCTTGGTGTCAGTCTGGTGGCTATGATTTGTATTCGTAAGGGTTTGTGGGTAATGTGGGTGTGTGTTTTATAGTGGTGTGGGTGTGGTGTGTGTATGGGTGTCTGGTGTGTATTGTTTTGATTGTCCAATGTGGTGTGGTTTTGTCTGTAGGTGTCCATTGCGAGTACAGCGGTATGTCCCGCCAATGGTTTACCGACGTTGAATGTCCGCTGTGGTGATTTGTGGGTCATAATGTGATGGGTGCTGTTCTGTTGGCGTAATGGCGTGGGTTTTGGGACCAACACTTTTGCACTGACCTTTGGGCTGGCGGATTTGTGTATGTGGCTGTATTCTGTCGGATTGGTGTGTGTGTGTCATAATATGGTGAACGGATATCAGCCACTGAGGTGGTAACTTGGTGGCCGTCAACGTGGCGGTAAACGGGATTTACCGCCAGTGTCATAATGAGGGCCATAGCCACAACAACAGTTTTCAATGAAAACAGCTTTTCAAATTGAAATTCTTCAGGTGAAAGTTTTTTTCAAGCTCTTGTACGATTTTGTGCTTCACTGGTTTGCTTGCAGCATCTACATCAAATAATGTGTTGTGTTGGAAGAAGGTCATGCAACAAAATGTCCTTGATAAAGTCACCCTTTTCTTTTGCTACATCCATCTCCCTATGTGCTTGCAGAAGTTGTTTTTTGTAACCTGTTTTGTAGTGGCTGGTTGGATGAAACTCTTACTATGGAAATCAAAGCATGGAAGTTTAGCTTTGGTGATTATTCCAAACAGCTTTTTCTCTTTAAATGCACATCTTCCCTGCTTCAGTTCTGCATACAGTTTTGATCATCCATGTTACAGGACATATAGTAGATTTGTCTTTATATTGTTATCCACATATTGTTTAGTAACGAAGTTGTGTAGTTGCACAGGCTCAGTCATTTCAAAGGGTTTACCTTGCTGCTGCACAAAATGAAGAAGGTTGTCAAAATGTTTATTAAAACGTACCCCTCTCCTTCCCACAAGTTTGTAGTGAAGAACAGTTTCATGATTGTCCATTAATTTTGAATTTGTCATCTCTCTGAAAACCTTGCAAATAGAAAGGTCTTCATGGTAAACTAGTTGCCATTAAGCAACAAATTCACTTTTACGTGTCTGACCAACAATTCCTTTGAAGCTCTTCTGTGATCTCTGGATCGTTTTATCTAGTTTCATATCTGGAGCTACAACATTAAACCTCCCTCTGTCTTTTACAACAAAATGTATTTGGATGAACTTTCTGAAGAGGTATAGTTTTTTTCACCTCCAGCATCTTCATTCTCTTCAAATACCACGACCCATATCTCAGGTAGTTTATACAGTCGAATTCACAAAACACAGTAATCAGTGACTCCACAGCTTTCACCTGCAGCTCCCAATCACCTTCCAGATCAACATATACCAAGTTTTTCACTAGAACCATCATGTGAAAAACAAATTCCCAGTACATGCAAAATTCTGATTTTTCTTCACATTCTTTGACAAACTCTACAAACTTGTTTTTTTATCTCGAACTGAGTATATCGAACATTGCCTGGCTTTGCATTATGTATTTTGAGTGATGTTCACCCTATGCCTTGTTCACTTTTTAGAGATAAAATATGCAAAGCCTAATTTGTCATTCTTGTTCTAGAAGGCATTCTAATGCAGTGTTTCAATAGCCTCAGATATGATGAACATACCTTGTAACAAAATAGTATAATGAGTTCAGCTCAATACTGACTGGACAGTTTTGCTTCTGAAGGTTTCAGCCTCATTAAGTGCATCATCTATGCCAATACTACTCCCTGCACACCGCAACACAACTTTTCTAATGTGAAAAATGCATATGGTTGGATAAAGGCCATCAAGTTCTACTGGATTGCTCATGAAAATGTCAGCTACAATATGGAAAACACCTTCATCACAGAAGAATCGCAGGATAAGCAGGACTTCAAGCTGAGCATGTGCATTTTGGAATTTTTTCAGAGCTGTGTATACTGTTGCATAGTTTGTGACTGGAGATGATATCCCAGGAGATCAGAGCATGAACTTTAGCCCACAGATTAACTGACTTTTTTTCATTCTTCAGTCCTCACCAAACAAGCAATATGATAAATCCAGATAAATCAGCTTTGCAGGCCACAGCACCAGGTAGAAAAAGATCCATGTCCTCAGTCACTTTGAAACATTCTGGTAGACTGGGATGTGTTGATGGCTTGTGATGAGTTTGCACACATTGGCCTGGCAGTTTGGTTGTTAGTTTGCATCTTCGTTTGTTTATGCCTACAGCTGACATAGCTTGTTTTCCAGCAGCTACCTCATTGGTACAGTCTTGTAAAAGCACCATGGCAATGTCTTCAAATCCAAAATGATCAAGACCAGCAATTGTAAATACTTTCCTGGTAAAGGGACTTGGAAGTGGTGTGCTGTTGGATTCACAAGATTTGACAGCATTAGCTACTAACAGTCCCTACTCTGTACTATAACATTATAACTTGTTGATACACCAGCCCTATTCATTGAAGTGATTAACTCTACGTTTGCACTTGTCATAGATTGTGTGGGCAGTCATCATGTGTAGCGGAGTTTTCTTTTTGCCATGATGTAATTAATAAAATATGATTTGGAAAAGACAATGCATTTGCACCGCACACGCCCGCAGGTCCATGGGATTTTCTTCCACTTCTTCATTTATATCTTCAAAGCCATCATGAATGTTGCTGGATTCACTTCAGAGCTTTTGTTTTGCTGATATTAAGCAATGATGTAAAAAATGTTAAGACAACATCAGGCATGCATGATTTGCGGAGAAATGGGACATCACAAAATTTGCCATCAAGTCTAAAATCTAAATCTTTCAGGACATTTCTTAAAACAATTCCTGCTGATTTTACTGCATTTTATGATCTTATTTGGCAGGAAGAACTTCAGGAGTCAAATCAGCTCAGAACACCATAAGTGGCTCATTTTTTTTGTTCGACTGATAAAAAACAAATTCTGTCATTGTACATTCTCACCTGAAAAATCTTAATTTCAATATTATGGATCAATGTTGACCATTATTTCTCTGATCTCATTGTGTGTGAACCCGCAGCCAACTCTCAAAAGTGGCTTTAAACCTTCATTTGCTTTTTCAAAGAGTGCAAACTTAACTCAAGGCTGGCTGTTATGTTGCTGCTAGGAGCTCATTCTACATTCATGTTTTCTAATTTATGCACACATGCAATTCAAGTGGGAATACAAATCCACTGTGAGTGCATTCACCTCGCTGTTTAGATCAGCTACTCGACTGAACTTCATCTTGGAAAAAACCAGCAACAGATAAAAACATGTTTGCCCTTTGAGACTCACATACTCTGTACTTTGTTCTTTTGTCAATCCCTCTAGCTGTTGTTCAGGCCAACCCACAGATAACACATTGAAGATCCTCTGCTATCTGATCAGTTCTTGGAGATGGATGTGGGGTAGCCATTGATCTTATAAGTAGATGGGCATTAGGTTTGGTTGTCGTCGCTTTCTCGCTACTAGGATTCTTGTTGTGTTTCACTGGTTTCTGCTATTTTCTATGACATTTTCCAGCCTTTTTTCCATTAGATATGGCTTGTAGTACTTGTTGCTACAATGATAAAATATTTAATCCTCTTCACCCATCAGTTTCAATCTTTTGTGAGCTTTGCTTAGCCATATGTCTGCAGCATCTCAAAATCTCTACTGTCCAGCCACAGTTGATGTTAGCTTTTCTTTTGGATTAGTTTGGCATATGGCATATTTTTTGTTGTTGAAGGAGTCCTCACATTTTGTAGTTAGCAACACTCTGTTAGGTGGTAAAGATCCTCTGCTACCACCTGCTTCACTCATGCTTACAAATTTGCATCAATTGAAAACTTGAAACAAAAACAATGTTAAAATAAATTACCAATGTGATGGCTAATGCACATCATTATTGAGCTGCCATTTTAGAAAATGTTGGAGAGGTTGCTCTGATGAGTTATTTTCCTACCCTACAAGACTACCAGACCCTCAAAACCTATGTTTTGATACCAAAACTAAGTATATAGGTCTCATGGTTCCTGAAATATAACATTAGCACTGCAACACATCCATTTTTTTTAAAAATGTCATCCAGAAAAAATCAGCCTAGATTAGCAATGTCTACCCAAGCTAAAACACTTCTTTAATGCTACAAAAACACAAATAAAAAATGAAAATCTCTGGACAACAATTTTTTTGCGGACTTATATCAAGGGGCCAGGACTAAAATGATTACATGAGATTGAGAGGGAAGCCACTGGAGTGGCACAAACAGTCAGAGAGATTTGTGAAACTTTCAAAGTGCCTGTGGGAAGATTGTGCTACTTTTTTTGACATTGTAGTACAAGTTGGTTTGTGGACTGAGTGTGAAAGAAGCTTGTGGGCTGAGAGGGAACCTCTGAGAGATCCAGTAACAGGTGCACTGTCTAAAGAGGTGAAAAAGCATTACGAGGTAATTGAATTCCTGAAGAACAAATTATCCCTGAAAGATATTGATTGACAGGACAGCATAGGAAACCAAAGAGTCTATTCATGAATATTATGAAAAATTGCTGCAAGCTTTCAAACAGCATAGTGATACTGAAAACATTGAACCAAAAGAAATGGGTCATTTTGTATTTCGATGTGTATAGGGATTGTAGCCAGACATTAGTGCAATGATTCAACAACATTTAACTTTTGTCAGAACAAGCCTATTGATGAGATCCTGCAGTATGCAAGGTACTGTAGTGATTAAATTACATCGAAGAAGAAAAAGTTGAGGAAATTTTGATGGTGATGCATTTGAAGGCTGTGAGAAAGGAGGTCAGAATCTACTGGTGATGGTGAATACAAGTGGAATGCAGGGAGTACAACATCAAGTTAGTAATGCGGTTCAATCAAGAGGTGGAGGATGTGGTGTTCATGTAGATCAGAGAGAAAATTTGGTTGATATTCACTTATTGAAGAAAATGAGTCCACGTCATGGGTGTGGAAATTATGGTCATTGGCGGAGGGAATTTCCTATAATAATGAGAATAATTTGGTGCAGAATGCTGGAGTTGCTCAGACTCTAGGTCACAATCAGGGTCAAATTCATTGAGTCCACAGACCCCGTATTCAGAAGTGTCCCCAGTGCAACCAATGCAAATACCACAAGCCCCAATGATACAAAAGCAGGTGATTGTTCCTCAGCAAAACATGAATCAGATAGCAAAAGTGAACACAAATGAATTGACAAATGCAAATGTGAACCAAATAGCTTCACAGTTTCCCTTAATTGACTTAAGTGATGAGGAATTTTTAAAAACGTTTTAACAGTGATAGTTCTGATGATGAGGATTGCATATTAGCTGCATCCTTAGAAGTAGATCAGCATTGTCCCTCTGTAAAGACCACGTTATGGGACATGATGTGTCATTCTTGGTTGACACTGGAGCTACATGTTGCACTGTCATAACAGCAGAAATGACAAACTTGCCCCTATCAGGAAGACAAATTCAGGTTATTGGAGTAGCAAATATACAATTGACAAATCCTGTGACGGAACATGTTCCAGTTAAAATAGGTTCATTTGAAGACAAGCATCAATTTGTGGTTTGCGATTCAAGTGCAAAAAATCTGTTAGGGAGTGAGCTGATGTGCAGGTTAAACAGTTCCATTAGCTGTACACCCAAAGAAATTGAAATACAAAAAATGATGAAGAAAATTTCCCTTGTGAAATTGTGGAGCACTACCCACTTGACACTCTGCATCCAGTGATGACATGCAATGATTTTTCCTGAAAAATTGCGCGAAACAGTCAGGCCCTCATTATGACATTGACGGGCGGCGGAGCCATCCCACCATCAGGCAGGCTTGTGTGGCCTCAACCTCGCCGGTCCTATTATGGCTTTCCCGCTGGGCCTTAACATTGCAGCCGGCTCCTAATGGAGCCGGCGGCAATGTGGCGGTGCAGCGAGTGCAGCAGCATCCGTCGCGCAATCTACTGCCCGTATTTCAGGCAGTGGAATGCACGATAGGCTGTGCATGGGGGCCCTTGCACTGCCCATGCCAAGTGCATGAGCAGTGCAGGGGCCCCCACGGGTACCCTGAGACTCCCATACCACCAGCTTTTCCATGGCGGAGTTTACTGCAATGGACAGGCTGGCTGATGGGGACTCGTAATCCCCAGGACAGCGCTGTCCTGGCAGATTACAACCGCCGGGACCACCAGGACCGCCAAGCTGCAGGCTGGCCACAGCCTGGCAGTGTCGCCGGTTTGATTGTGGCGGCCGTGACCCTGGCGGTCTAATGACCTCCAGGGTCATAATGATTCCCTCATTCCTGAAGTTTGGGATTTTTCAGGAAAGGATATAGATCATAAAAGTAATTGATCCAGTTAAACTCACAGTGAAGCCAAATGCAGTGTATCTG
This sequence comes from Pleurodeles waltl, assembly GCF_031143425.1. Taxonomy (NCBI): domain Eukaryota; kingdom Metazoa; phylum Chordata; class Amphibia; order Caudata; family Salamandridae; genus Pleurodeles; species Pleurodeles waltl. The sequence continues at coordinate 1,019,758 of NC_090437.1, read as the reverse complement.
AGAATATCATCTTGCAACATGACATCCAAGATAATTGGAGGAGGGATAAATCCTTTGATTGAGTGTCTGATTGAGCAAGGTGTTCTCAAGTGAATTTTTCAGAAGCCCTTGTAATTCCCCTAATCTAGGATTGCGAAAGCCCAATGGAAAATACCACATAGTTCAGGATTTGAGTAAAAGTGAACTAAATTGTTGTTCAGTGTTGTCCTTCGAAACTGAATCCAGCAGTGATTTTATTTTAGATTCCATGTGAAGGGGAATGGTTTATGGTCATTAACTTGTGTCAAGCCTGCTTTCCATTCTTCTCCATGAAGGCATCTGATTCCTTTTTGCATTTAAATTTGGCAGTCGTATTTTCACATAGTGTGTAATCCTCAGGGGTATATGGAATCACCCCCAATATTTAATCAGATTCTTAAAAAGAACTTGGAGTCCCTTAAAAATCATTCAATCTTTGTGCTGTATATTGAAGTCCTTTTAGTTGCGTCAAATACTCGAGAAGCTTGCAGAAGAGATACCCCAGCTCTGTTGAATCATAAAGTTTCCCCAGCAAAGTTACAGTACTGTAAAATGGAAGTTCAATATTTTGGTCAGTACATAGAGAAAGGTTCAAGAAAGGTATCCCCAGACAGAATTTCAACAATCATGCGGATAAATCCCCCAGTTACTCAGACAGAACTGAGAATGTTCCTGGGAATGGTTGGCTGCTGTCATAGAGCATTCCGAATTTGTATGTGTCTGATCGGTACTGTTTGATGTTGAATGCATGAAAGCCTTCACTGAGCTCAGAGGAGGATTGTGTTGAGTACCAGCTCTGGGAATGCCTTATTATAACAAATGTTTTTCTTTGTTTTGCTGTGAGAGGGATGAATGTGCACTCTTTTGACACAGTTACTTGGAAATGCCAACTAGCCTATGGCATGTTTTTCATCCGCACTTGATCCTGTAGCTGCTGCGTTGTCTATGTGTTATTTCAATCAATAACGGTGATGTGCTAGTCCTATCTGTGCTGCACAATGCAACACACATAGGAGTGGAAAATTGTCATTATTAGATGATTGTATATGATCAGGAAGGAACACCTTCCTGCACATAAATAATCATTCATGGCATTTTTCTCTTCCTATATGTGCTGTAGATTGCAGCACACATACGAAAAGCAAAAAGGAGGAGAAATAAAAGTATTTTTCCTTGCTGCACCATGTTAATGCCACCACTGTGGTGGCATTAGTTTTTGGCTCTGTCTTATGTTTATGAATCCTCATAAATCTGGGGCAGCATCAAAATGCAGGTGGTGTTGCAGTGGAACTCCCACAGCAACATCCATTGAACTCCCTTTTCATTCAAAGTGATGTGTGTAAAGGGGCCGTATTTACAAAGCTGTGTTAAGCCACAAAAAGTGGCATAAGGCAATTTTGTAAATATGGGGCAGGGCATTGTGCAACCGGAACATCAGTAAAAGTGACATTCCAGTAGTGCAATGCCCTTGTAAATTAGGGCCATGATTCAGTAGAAAAAGTGTTAATTGGAAAAGTTGATGACAGAAGGAGGGCAATTCAGGCCACAATAGAAAAGGGAGTAGTTTTACAAAATTGGGAAAAAGCTGCAACACATTCAGCGCCTGAGAATCAAGGATTCCTAGCTTTAAATTGGCAAAATGTAGTAAACTTATGTGTATATAGATCGAAGTCAATGACAGATACACATTTTGTGGGTGCTAGTGAATGTAGACATGTTTTTGTTTTTAAAAGTATATGGACCTTTATGTTAAATGGACAGGATCCCTCGATAGCAGGTGTTTATTTTAAATGTGGAAAGAAAGTTTATTATAAGCTGCCCAAAGGCTGCTATGGAACCTGCTGCTTGGGAGTAGTTTTTCCCCAAAAAATCATGTGGACAGCATTAGTGAACCAGTTTAGGATGAGAAATCAAATCCAGAAATAAAAGAGGAGCATGTGTCTCAGCGATAGTGGAAGATATATTTGCTGCCATAATTCCATCAGTGGGAGTTATCTTGAATGATCTCAACGTTAGAAAGTTGTCAACAATAGTTGATAAAATATCTACTGACTGTAGGAGCTATGTTATTAATGGACATGGAGATGATTTCTGTGAGATCAATGGTTTGGCTAAATCATCTTGTGTTAGACATTTTACTCAGAAAGAAGGGTGGAGTCTGTAAAATGTTACATGCACAACATTGTTGTACATACATACATACCTGATACAAGCAAAAAGATAAGAAAGTACATTGCAAACACGACTGACCTAAAGAGAGGCCTAAAAAAACATTGACAGCGACAGGTACACGGAAAGCTACTGGAAGTGGTTTCTCAGCCATTGGATAATGGCTATGAGAATGGGAAAGGAGACAGTAGGAATCAATTTGAGACCACTGTTGGTTATGGCTTTGTGTATTATAGGTACACTTGAATTTTACAAACTGTACAAGATACTGGAAGAGGAAAGAGAAAAGACTAGGTGGATGAAAGAGGAGAAGGAAATGGAGAAAAGTAAACATATTTATTACTGTAATCTCAAGAAAATGAAGAAAAACAGCAGACCTTATTGTAAAAAAGCATTGACATTCTGAACTGTCTCATTGAAATGAGAATTTGGCCTTTTTGTGATGGAGTATTTTGCCATCAAAGGAGGTGCTGATTCAGCATAATTTTTAGCTCTGCCCCTCATGTCACTGAAGTCAGCAGACTGCGACAAGCTTAAGCTCATAAACACAAATGAGAGAAAGATTAATGTAGAAATCTGCCCTGAAACAGATTTTAATGTGTGATTTGCTTGAATTTCAAAGTGTGACATTGGTGCCTTTTCAAGTAAATCACATGCTAGAAAGTTAAAGTTGATCTTATCATGTAATGTATGAATTTAGATTTCTTGTGTGTAATAAAAGATTTATGACTTTGAAATTATGTGAAGTGAGAAAAATGCAGTTCTCTATTATACCTAATGTAGTGATATACCAAAGACTTAATTTAAATGAAATGTTTTACTTATATTGATAAGATATTATTATTGATGGATTTATAGGTTTGCATATTACATGTTTCATTAACAAACATACGTCAACTGCATTCCATATTTTCTTGTGTTAGCACAACTGAGGCCTACAGAGCTTGCATTTCACTGTCATGTAAAAGTGTTGATTTATTTTTTCATAATGTGGTCTTCTTTCAGATTTTGTTCCCATGAGAAGCAAGGTCACATTTGTGAAAACGTCTATTGTTTAACTGTAAAAGAACTGTACCCATTTGGTCTTGAGAGTCCTCTAATGCAGGAACATGGACTGAAATTGTATATATTTGTTACTGATTGGAGTCACATGGAATGGAGATGTTCCAATGACAGACTTGGGACAATGTCGAACTGTTGCAACTTGAAGTCTGATGATTGAATCTAATTGAATGATGCCCCTTCAACATAAAATAGATCAACACCTTGGTCAAATCAGACTGTTTCATGTGGATTAATATATTGTTGGCCAGTTGAACTTTGCTCAGAGAGCAGCTCTTGTCCTGTCTTGATTAGAGACAGACACTTTTCTGATGCTTGCAGATGCTTTGCTGACCAAATGCTTTGTTGATGAAGATTTCCTGAATACTGTATCCTTTGTAGAGGTATCTTCCTCTCTGTTGTTTGTCTCTGCCCCTTGAAATGCTTTAATTACTTTTGTACTTTTCGTATTTTTGTATTTTGCCCAAATGTGTTTCTCCGCATACATGTATTTTCCTAATTTGCTAAGTCGTAGGGTTGACCTGTGTCCAGCCAAAGATTATTAACTTAATTAGATTTGAATTGATTAAATGATTGTGCAGTCTGAGCACCATGTGATTTCCATGTCTCAAATATTCCTACTGACTTTATATATCATTCTTCTTGAATGCTTAGTTTATTGATGTTAGTACACCTGAATCTATTTCATCGCCTTGGGCAACCCTTGGTGATTATGCATCGCTATAACTTGATCTTGTGCATTGCTTTCATAACTTTGAGCTTGTATTTGTAATAAAGCTTTGAACTATATTCATGATTGGAGTTTTCCTTCCGTGGCTACATTGATCATGGTGTCTAAATTATTGGGGTGGTGTTGATGAAATTGTTGATCGTTCAACACACATCTTTCTGGGTCAAAAGGTCTGTCAACTTCATTGTGCATTTGATTCCTGCAGGATGAAAAATTTATCCACAATAGAGACAAATAATTAAATAATCAATCAAGCCCGAATAGGCTGCTATTAGGAAACCAGTTATCCACTCATGGATGTGCTGCATAAATGGGTGTTTTCGGTACTTTAATACTTTACATTTCTGCAAGTTTCCGAAATGTCCACTTATGCCGGATTGATTATTTATTTATATGTCACTATGCTATACTCTTGCATGTCATGGGATATTAACACATTGCTAGACAGGGGACTTGGTTACATATACCAGATTGCAGCCGTTATTTTTCATTACTGGTAGGCTGCAGCCATGTTTTGTAGGGCAACTTGGCCATCATTAGATAATTGAATATGTTTGCTACAGTAGCATTGATAGGTTGACTGGATACAGTATGCTTAATGAACAGGAGCTGAATTTCTGGACTTTGACTACTTGTTAAACTATTACGTTTGAGGGTTACATGCAGATACATTTTATATTTGTAAATTTTGTAGAAATGTTATCATTACTCATAATGTTTTGTGGTCATTGTGTTTTTCAGTGAATGTCTACGATTCTTTCAACGTAAAGTAATTTTCATTACTATATGTTAATCCAACTACCGCCTTGCACGCTCTTTGGCTGCCTGCATCTGGAGTTGGCCACAGGGCCTTGCCTGCTGTGAGACCCTGCAACCAACCGCTATAACCACCCAACCCCATGCTGTGCACGGCCAACCCAATCACATTGGCCCCTTCCAGGTCAATCTCAGCCCCTGTGACCCCATCCCCCAGGGCCTAGAGTAAATATTTAATTTTTTTAGGGAGGGGGGCACGTGGTCCCCCTGGCCTATCTTGGCCCTGGGCAACCCTTCCCCCGGGACCTGGCCTGAACATTTAGCTTTTGTTCTGGGGATGGGGTGCAAGTGGCTCACCTCCCTGAGCCAATCTTGGCCCCAGGGACCCCACCCCCTGGGTCTGGCCTAATTATTTTTTTGGGGGGAGGAGGGCCATGTGGCCCCCCTCCCCAGGGTCTCTCTTTGCCCAAAGGACCCCATCCCTCGGGCCTAGCCATGTGACCTGGGGGCACCCAGTGACAATGTTGGGGACCTCAGGGGGAGCCTGAAGACTCCAGTGGTCCCAGGCAGCTCCCGACCTCCTGTGGGAGCCGGCATTGCTGTCACAGAGAGGGACCTGCAGGTCCCTCTCTGTGAGAGCTGTTTCCTCTGTCTTCCTGCCTGCATCTCTGCAGTGTTTGCTGCGTCTTGGAGGCAGCACTCAATTTGAAAACTGGTCTGGGGAAGGGGTGGTCCCCTGGGATGAAGAGGGGCATTGTGGCCCCCTGCACACAGTTTGAAAAGTGGCCCAGGAGGTGGCAGTCCCTAGGCCTGTGGGGGGTGCACACATCCCCTCATACTACATTTGAAAAGAACCCCAGGGAGGTGGTGGTCCCCGGACCTGCTGGGTGGCTGGGCGTCCCCTGCATTCATTTTAACATGTGCCCAGAGGAGGTGGTACTCCCTTGGGATGCCCGACACCCCTTCTAAAATATGAATGCCCCCAGGACGTGGCTCATCTGGTAGCTTGCAAAAACAAGGGCGGGAGCCCATTGTCACGAAATTTCAGAAACATTTTTTCAAAAATGTTTTTTTATCCCTTGTCCCTCTGGGACACCAGCCCAGAGCTAAGGGGTCAGGGTGACTCTATCCTGGACCCTTATCTTTTATTTATTTTTATTTTTTTACTTTTTTGTGGGACTCAGCTGATGCTGATTCCCAAGATGGCTGCCCACACTTCCTTGTTTAAGGTATTGGCAGCCAATCAGAGCTGTGCATTTCCCTGCATGAGCTTCTATACAAATTTGTATTGCCTTAAATTTCTCCAAAACTACTAAACAGATTTAAACAAAATAAGTGAAAGTGTAATCTGCGCAGAAATGCAAGCTTTCTGCCAAATGTGGTGTAATTCCATCCAGCATTTCAGGCTGTATTAGTGTCTAAAGGTTATATGTGAATTAACATGGGAAACTCACCTTTTTTTGACACCCCCCTTTTCTCGGTCTCCGCTTGAAGGACTACCCCAAAACATTTTGTGCTAAATTTTTTTACTTCAAATATTACACTGATATTATCAGTGATGTTATCAAATATATCATGGGTGCTGTAATTTGTAGTGTAATCAGATGTGCACAGTGAGGGTGTGAGTTACAGTCACATTAGGGCATGAGTTATAGTTACTTGAGATAATGCAAACTATAACAGGTGAATTTTTATGGTTTGGTACGTTTAAAATGTGAGCTTAACTATAATCTCCCTGTAACCTTTGGTTTGCTATGTGAATGTATATGTTTCTTTTTAATTCCATTTCCTAATTCTAATGTCCCTTTAACCTTTGTGTTTTTCAGTGAATTTCTATTGTTTTTCTAACATAAAGATGTTTTCATTAGTATAGGTTATTCCCTGCAGCCAACCCCCCTAACAACTCAATCTCATGCTGCTCATGACCCTTTGGCCATGCGTGGCAGGAGTTGTCTGCAGACTGTCTCTCTGAGTGTGAGAATAGGTGTGAGAGGGTGTATCTGGAGGTGAGAGTGGTTGTGAGAGTGTGTGTCCGAGTGTGAGAGTGCGAGCATCAGTGTCTTAATGGGTGCTTCAGTGTCTGTTTCGGTCTGTGAGTGGGTGTGTGAGAGTGTGCGTGAGTCTGTGAGTAGGTGCGTAAATATCTGAGTGAGTCTGTGAGTAGGTGTGTGAGTAGGGCTGTGAATGGATGCACAAGGTTCTGAGTCAGTCTGTGAGTGTGTGGGAGTGTCTGAGTCAGTGTGTGAGTGTGACAAGAAATGAAAAAAAGAAATTGAGAGAGAGAGAGAGAAAAAGAGAGGAAGAGAGTGTTTTTCGGCTAAGATGAATTAAATACCTAGAATGTGATATTTCTGGATAAATTGAAGAAAAAAATGTATTTGTCAATTAGAAAGATTGAATCACCTTTTTAGTATGAACCTCAAACTTTAAATGTTTAAAAGACTTTAAAGTAGTGAAATCACCACAGACACTAGAACCCTCAACTTTCAGTGTGAAGGTCTGTGACTTTAACGATTATGCCACGGATAACTGTTTCCTCCATTTGAAGTTATTACATTGGCAATAACTATCTCTCTCTCTCTCTCTCTTCCCTCCCATTATGGGAGGGAAGAGAAAGAGAGTGACAGGACTGTGGAGGGAGCCTGAAAGCCCCTGTGGTCCTAGCTGGCTCCCCATGTCCTACAGGAGCCGGCATTGTGCCCACAAGCAGAGAGCTGCTTGAAATAGCAGCTCCCTGCTTGTGGAAGCAATGTTTTCATCTGTCTTCCCCGCGCTCGTATTTGTGTGCTGGGAAGACTGGTGAAAACTCTGCTTTCTGCAAGTTAAACCTGTTTGAGAGATCTCACTTGCAGAGAGTGGAATTTGTTGGCTTTCGCTTGGTGGGAGCTGTCAGCAGTTATTTCATGGGGTGGGCACCCAGGGACATAGTTGGAGCCTGCCATAGGGGTGGGGGTTTTAATTTTTTTGCTGCATATTTGTGAATGTCACGATTACACAGCAAAAAAATATCTAAAATATTTTTTTGCTCTTGGGGGAGTCCCGCTGCTAAGGGGTCATGGTGTCCCTACCATGGCCCCTTTTAAAAAAAATCTTTTTTATGGGACTCAGCTCAAGCCGAGGACCAAAATGGCTGCCAACACTTCTTGGTTTGAAGTGTTGGCAGGCAATCAGATCTGTGCATTTCCCTGCACAATGTCATCTTTGTTTGCGAATACTTCTCAGCCAGAAATATACAAATTCCAATTTCCCTAAATTTCTCAAAAACTCCTGAGCTGATTTACACCAATTAACAAAAAGCACAATCAGTGTACCGATAGCTAGCTTTCGGTCAAATTTGTTGTAATTCCATTCAGCAGTTCGGGCTGTAGAAGTGTTGACAGATCCTATGGGAATTGGCATGGGAAACGCACTGTTTTAGACCCCTTTTCGTGGCACCCACTTGACAGATCACCCCAACAGTTTCCATGTGTATCAAAAATCACCAGGCCACTTTTTTTTATTTTATTTCATGAAGATTCGTCAAATGGTGCCAAAGATATAGGCAAGTGAAAAATCACTTTTTCTATGGAAACATAGTCCTAACTATATTTAGTGGTGAATCACACTAGGTTATATATATATATATATACATATATATATATATATATATATATATATAAACATATATATATATATATATATATATACACATATATATATATATATATATATATACCATTTTTACTTGTTTATCACAAGTAAGGGATCCTCTATCCTAACCCCATCATCTACATTCAGCCAAGATTTCAGGCCCAGAGACCATTTCCCAACTAAATAAAATGGTGGCCGCAACATTCCTGTGAGGTTGCGGGAAGCCAATAAAATCCTCCCTGTGGCACTTGAATCCGTGGATCGATCCGCAAAAATCTAGTGGCACTAGATATCTATATTATTGGTCCTTGAATTACTCCACAAATACTGATCGGATTTACATCAAACCAAAAAATGCATGATCTGCAGAACAGTATCCAGCTTTGAGACACATTTTGGTGTAAATCCGTTCAGCGGTTCGGGCTGTAGGCATGGCTAAAGAATTGAAAATCCCCATAAACACAGAATGGAGAAAAAGTGTTTTGGGACCCCCCCTTTATTTCAGCCCCTGCTCCATGGACCACCATGGAACTTTCAAAACAGCATCTGAGCTCAGCAAAGTATACTTTTTAAAAATTTGTGAAGATTCGTCAAGCAGTCCCAAAGTTATTAGCAAAAAAAAAAATGTTCTATCTATGGAAAAAATGGTCCTAAGGATAACTACCTAGTATCGACCGCCAACAGTTGATATATAAGGTGTATGTATATATATATATATATATATATATATATATATATATATATATATATATATACAAACAAAGTGGCTAATTCAAATAGCGCTGCGCTCCATTTACCTGTGCTCGTGCCGAGGGCAAGCTGTACCATCAAATTTAATATTTGAAAAGCAGACGTCTGGCAAAGCACTCCACCAAGGACTCCATATAAGTTATTTATTTCAAAACTGTGAGCAAATGAACAACGCGTTTCAACTGACACGGTCTTTGTCGAGTTCTAAAGTCCTGTAATCCATTCTTTCTCTATTTATAATTGAAAGCCTTATAACAAAAGTAATGCATGTTGGAACATGTAGCCCAACTAAATAAAGCAACAAATCATACTTACAGGACTCCATACAACCAATTATATGCTAACATTAATGACTACTATTTGTATTCGCAAAATTTTTTTAAATGATGGCACATTTTTAAATTAAGGTTAATTTAAATTAAAAATAAAAATGAAAACTATAAAAATGGAAAATAATTTGTTGCACAATAGCACCCCACTTAAAGCAATTAGACCAGATCATATAGTGTATATAAATCATTACCCCTTTACATACATTGGTCACACAGTGGTTCAATCAGATCACTTCTAATTATTTCAACATGTTCTGGTGACAGATATATATATACACACACACACACACACACACATATATATATATATATATGTATATATATATATATATATATACTGCCTACTGGCAGCTGCCAGTAGATAGTTATAATTTGGACCATGTTTCAATATAAAAAGTGTTTTTATGACTTGTCTATGTTGTACAAATTCTTTTTTTTAAACATGTGCCTATAATTCTTATTGTGCATTAGACGTTTTGGGGTGATCCGTCAAGCTGGGACTCATTAAAGTGGGGGTCATAAAATGTGCATTTCCCAAGTTAATTACCATATGAGTTTTGAACACAAATACAACCCAAACCGCTGGACAGTATTTCACCAAATTTGGCAGAAAGACAGATTTTGGTCAGCAGATTGTGCTTTTGGTTATTTGGTGTAAATCTTTTGAGTAGTTTTTGAGTTATTAAAGGGAAATTAAATTTGAACATCTAGGGCGGCAGATCCATTGCGCTGTTTTTGCGGCGATCGCAGTGAATTTACGAATGTGGACGTCATCAGGAATGCAATGATTGGCTGGCCACGACCTGACAAGAAAGTTGCGGCTGCCATTTTATGTTAGGGAACACGGTCCCCCGGGGATGAAAATAAATTTGATAAGTGGCATGAGGGGTCAGGGTGGATGTAGCATGACACCAGGGGTGTGATATTGAGGTCTTTAGCGGTCAAATAATGACCTTAAAAACATTTTTGTCATGCTGCATGATATTCTTGTTGGAAAGTGAATTATTAGTCGAGCAGTTAAGTACCTATACTTAGCAATATGCCACAAACCCTACTAGGTGAAGTAGGGGTCTCAATAAATTAATCCTGGCTCAACCTTTGGTTGCTTGGCAATGAGCAGTTAGGCTTAGCTTAGAAGACAGGTGTATAAAGCATTTAAAAATCACAAGATAGTAAATAAGTAAAACACAAATCACTGTAAAAATCCAACACCAATTTATGAACATTGTTTATACATTATGGGGGTGATTCTAATCTGAGTTTCCCGCTGGGCTGGTGGGCAACCGCCAGAAGGCCGCCCGCCCGCCCAGTGGGAGACCCCCTTCCACGAGGATGCCGGCTCCGAATGGAGCCGGCGGAGTGGAAAGGGTGCGACGGGTGCAGTTGCGATTTTCAGTGTCTGCTATGCAGACACTGAAAATCTTTGTGGGGCCCTGTTAGGGGGCCCCACGACACCCGTTCCCGCCAGCCAGGTTCTGGTGGTCAAAACCGCCAGAACCAGGCTGGTGGGAAGGGGGTCGGAATCCCCATGGCGGCGCTGCCTGCAGCGCCGCCATGGAGGATTCTTCAGGCCAGGGGAAAACCGTCGGGAAACCGCTGGTTTCCCTTTTCTGACCAGAATTGGCCTGGATGCACCGCCAGCCTGTTGGCGGTGCATCCGCGGTCCCCGGCCCTGGCGGTCCATGACCGCCAGGGTCGGAATCAGGCCCTATCTCTTTAAAATTACACTAAAACAACAAAAATCCAGTAAAGGGAACCAGAGATATGAATGTTTAAAGAATAAATGTTTTCCTACGCATAGAATTCAAAAGTTCAAATCTGGACATCTGGTTGACTGGGAGAAAATCAAAATTTGAGCCCGACCATGAAAGAGCCCTGCTCAGCTACAGTGAGCAGGAGGCCAAGTCAGATTTTGCCTTCTGACATAGTATTTTTCTTGAAGATATTCTGGACCAAAACAAAGTCACAAGTTGAATCTGACACCTCCCTGGAGCCCCATTCGATATACACTGCAGGAGACCTCGGTTAAGGATTCTGCGTTCAGTCTTAAACAATTTTTTGTGACAGAAAACTATGCTCAGGACCAACTAGAAATTGAAGCCAACCTCCCTGGAGCCCTACGCGGATCCACTGCAACGAAAGCCTCGGTCAACTTTTTACGTTTGGACTCAGAAACTTGTTTGGAGCTTTCTTCCTCTGATATCAGATGACCCCCTACAACAAGCCGATTTTGAGTCAGCGAATTGCCTTTACATGAGCCCCCAGTGAAATCCAGGAAGTCTGGGGCTCTGGAGCTTTTCAGCGGGACAAATCTGCAAGTCAGGCATGGTCGTGTTCGACGTAAACCGGCTTGACTCACAATGTCAGATTGGTCCACTTATGGAGCTTTTTTCCAAAGTTTCTCCAAACGTCCCCAAACTTCTGGATCTTCTTCCGAAAGGTCTTTGACGTTTCTGCATATGTCCACATCTTTTCCCAAGATTCCAGTTGCTCCTTGAGCATTAGGACTCCAACTCCCAGAATGTGCCTGGCTCAAATCTAAAAAGGACCACTGGTCACTGGTCAGCTGGTCAGTTTCTTCAGGGCTTGATGCAGGGGACCCTGGTCAGCTATTCTCTAGCTATAGCAACCAGGGAGTCCCTTCTTGAAGCAGTAGAAGCCAGGCAAATTCCTTTTAGTGGTAAAGCCCAAGTGTATAACTGGTGCAGTCCTTCAAAGTGCAGTGTCCAGGTGCAGGTCAAGGGTCCAGCAGGACAGTCCTTTTTCTTCTTGTCTTCTTCTTTGTAGGGATCTCAAGTGGGGTGCAGCTCTACCAGTTTTATCCTTGTTCCTGGGGTGGAAAGCAGTGGGGGCTTCTTGACCAATCAAACGCAGGCCACCACGCTCTTGAGTGACTACATCCTGGGAAGTGTGGCAAAAATCAATCTCAGGGAGCAGCATTCTCCCAAAATCCAAGATGCCAAAAATTTAATCTCAGAGGTTAGGGCTGGCTGAGCCCACCCACTGGTGTATTTAAGATTCCCTTAACACACCTATTCCTCAATCTAATCAGGGGGCACCTGGCTGTCTCGGTTTGCAGAAAATAGGGGAGGTACAGCTGCTGTCCCAAATGTCCTTCCCTCCTTTGAAGACCAGTTTTACTACTGTCCCCCTATCCTGTTGCACCATTTGCTGAGGCAGATCTCCACCACAAGATGCTTTCTTTGTGTCAGCCCAGGGCACTTCACACCTCATCAAGACAGCCTGGCTCAGGATGCCAGTGGCTTCCAAGTCAGAGAAGGGCACTGCAGAGCTGAAACTGGTAACTTTTAGTAACAATTCTAAAACGCTTTCTCGGTACAAGTTATATTAAATTCAGCAGTAGCAAGTTGTTGGATTTATTATGACTTTTAATTTCACACTAAACATATTTATCTCCTTCCTATGGAAAATCGATCCTTATCATTTTTAAATAAAGCCTCTCCGTGTTAGCCTATGGAGTCAGTTCATTACAATGGGGAAAACAAATGTAGCTATTTTTCCCTGTCCATAACTTATAAAACTTATTTTATACAGTCCTTGCTTATAGTTATACTGCACCCACCCCTGGGAACACTTAGAGATGACCTAGGGGTGACCTATATGTAAATGCAAGGTAACTTAGTACTTGGAAGTACTTGGAAGAACTTTTGAATGCCAAAGTTGAATTTGGGGTTAATTTTAAATTAAAAGCAGCCAGCAAGGTAGGCCTGCCTTTAACATGACCCTGGACACCACAGCAGTGCATCTATGGGTATACTGGGGTCCTTAAACCTACATGCCCTACCATATACTAGGGACTTATAGGTAGGTTGACACAACCAATTATAATTAGCCTTATTTGCTTAATCATTTTATTCAGAGCACAGGTCCTAGGACTCTTTAGCAGTGCCCGGGGCACCATCAGAGTCAGAAAAAAACCCCAGCATAGGTAAAAAATGGGGGCAAAAAGTTAGGGGGGTTCTGCAGTCAGCCCAGTTTTCCCACAATTCATGAATGTGTCACAACGCTCATTGCGCCCTGTGTAACGTTGTGATGAATTCTCGATCATTGGTGAAACAAATTTCAAAAACACTCATAGACTCATTCCTACTCTAATTCATTCACTCATAGAAGCAGTCAGACACTCATGCAGCTACTAACAGAGCCACTCAGTCACTCACACACTCACTAACAGGCCCACACAGGCACTCATGCACCCACTTAGACCCTTATGCACCCACTCACCGGCCCACTCAACCACTGATGCACCCACTCAAAGACCCAATCAGACACTGACACACCTACTTACAGACCCACTCAGACACTGACAGACTGACTCATTCAGATCATCACACAAATTTTCTCACAGACTGCTCTCATGCACCCACTCACAGACCCACTCAGTCACTTATGCGCCCACTCCTAGACCCACTCAGAAACTCACGCACCCACTCATAGACCCACTCAGACAAAGAAGCACGTACTCACAGATCCACTCAGACTGTCACACATCCACACTCAGGACTACTCAGACCCTTACACACACACATTCTCAGACATAGACAGATACTCTCACACCCAAGGACACCCTCTCACACCTATTCTCTCTCCCAGAGATAGACAGACCCTTTGGCTGTGCATGGTGGGGATTGAGTGGTTATAGCATGTTGGCCACAGGACCTGGCAGCAGGCCAGGCCCTGCTGCCAAACTCCTCTGTGCACTGCCAAAGACTGTGCATGGCAGTGGTTGGATTAATATTTAGTAATTGAAATTACTTTTCATCAAAGAAATAGAAATTCGCTGAAAAAAAGGTTACGGGGACAATATAGTTAGGCAACAGAATTAAAAACACATAGAAATTAACTTAAAAAGAAAAGATTACAGGGACGTTGTAGTTAGGTTCTGAATTTTCTTGTTCAAAACCTTACAAATTGAGTAATTATAGTTAGAGGTATTTCAAGTAACTATAACTGTTGCCCTAAGGCAATTATAACTCGCGTCCTCGCCATGCACTCCTAATCACCCCATATATTACAGCAATCATGAGAACTTTTATAATGTCTTTAAAAATATCAGTAAAGCATTAGCAGTTAAATTGATGAAAACAAAACTGTGCATGGTGCATATTCATATATATATATATATATATATATATATATATATATATATATGCAGAGAACTCTGGATATTTCTGAAGTTCTAGGTGGAAAGCAGCTGTGCCTTTCTAGCTCAGCACGGATGGCACTGCGCTAATCCTATTACTAAAAATAGTGCTAGAAAACACTAGTGTTGTAGTGTGGTCTCCACCTAAACTTGGAAGCTGCCTACAGTCTTCTGCTTCTTTCTTGCCTTATTAACATGGCATTTTAAGCCTGAACAGGTATTATTTTGACTTATACTGGGTGCTCCTATGTGTCTGGACAAAGCTAAACCTCTCTGAAGAGCACTAATGATAGCAAAACACGTGGCAGGGTTTGCTTATATATCAGTGACGTCATCAGTTTTGTCATTCAAAATGTCATCCGTGACGTCATAAATTATGTCATTGAACATGTCATGGATGATGTCATATGTGCAGTCATAATCAGTGCATGACAGGGGTACTAGTTTTAGTTAGTGCTGCTAAATATAACTGCTCATTTTTGTGTTTTTTCAGTTCAAAACGTTAATGTTGTCACTGAGAAAATTCACCTCAGTAAAACGTCACTTAAACCCTTGTTTTTTCATTGAATTTCTAAGGTGTTTTTTAAAGTAAGTGTGGGCAGTAGGGTGTCTGGATTGACTGGCCTCTCATTTCAGACTTCTCTATCAGATGATGGATTAGTGTAGTAAATTGTGTGCATGGATTGACCTCTCCTGTCAGCCATTTCTCTCAGATGATGGGTGTGCATATTACGATTTGTTTAAAGAGACTAGCCTCTCCGCTGAGACCTCTCTCTCTTATGATGGATTTGCCTAATAGTGAGTGCAGAGGGACTATCCTCTCCTGTCAGACCCCTCTCTTAGATGATAGCTGTGCATAGTAGGATATGTACATGGACTGACCTCCCCTTCCAGACGTCTCTCTCAGATTATGGGTTTGTGTAGTTAGGTGTGTGGAAAGAGAATGGCCTTTCCATTGATCTGTCTCAGATGATGGGTGTGCAAAGTAGGGTGTGTGGAGAGACACTGCCCTCTGTACTGAGATCTCTTTCTCTGAAATTGGGTGTGTGTAGTAGGGTATGTGGAGAGAGACTAGCCTCTCTTCTTAGACATCTGTCTCAAATGATGCATGTGCATAGTAGGGTGTAGGTAGAGGGACTAGTCTTTCCACTAATGCATTTCTTTCAGCTCATGGATATATGTAGTAGTGAGTGGAGAACGACTTCCCTTTCCTTCAGTCCTCTCTCTCAGATGGTCATTGTGTGTAGTAGGGTGTGTGTATGGAGAGGCCTCTCCTACCAGACCTCTCTCTCACATGAAAGGTGTGCATAATAGGAGGCATGGAGAGAGACTGGCCTCTTCCCTGAGGCTTCTGTCTCAGGGGATGAGTGAGTATAGAAGGGTATGGGAAGAGTGACTGGCTTCTCTGCTGACACATCCCTCTGAGATGACAGCTGTATATTCTAGAATGTGTACAGCGACTGCCCTCTCCTGTCAGACCTGTCTCTCAAATGACAGGTGTGCATTATAACAAGTGTAGAGAGACTACCCTCTCCTGTCAGACTCTCTCGCAGATGAGGAGTGGCATAGTAGATTATGGTCATGGACTAGCATCTGCATCAAAACGTCTGTCTTAGAAGACAGGTGTGCATACTAGGCTGTGTAGAGAGAGACTGACCTCTCCACTGAGTCCTCTGTCTCAGATGGCAGGTGTGCATAGTAGGGTATGTGGAGAGAGACTAGTCTCTCCGTTAAGACTTCTGTCTCAGGTGACAGGTGTGCATATTAGAATGTGGGAGGGAGACTGGTCTCTCTGCTGAGACACCACTATCAGATCATAGGTGTATGAAGTAGTGAGTGGAGTGGGGTGGACCTTCCTCTCAGACCTCTCTCTCGGATAATGGATGTGCATAGTAGGGTGTGTGAAGAGAGACTAGCTTCTCCACTGCATTCTCTGTCTCAGATAATGGGTGTGCATAGTACAGTCTGTAGAATGAGACTGCCCTCTATACTGAGTCCTCTGTCTCAGATGACGGGTGAGTGTAGGGTAAGGGAAGAGAGACTGGCCTCTCTGCTGAGACATCTGTCTGAGATGACAGGTATGTGCAGAAAGGTATAGGAAGAGAGACTGTCCTCTGTGCTAACACATCTCTCCGAGATGACCGGAGTGTCTATTAGCATGCATACGTGAACTTGACTCTCTTGCCAGAGCTGTGTCTCACACGACAGGTGTGCATAATAGTGAGTGCAGAGGAACTGCCTTTTCCTCTCAAACCTCTTTTTTTTTAGATGAAAGGTGTACATATTAAATTAGAATGACTGGCACCTCTGCTGACACATCTCTCTGAGATGATGGATGTGTATAATAGTGAGTGGAGAGCAACAGTCCTTTCCTCTCAGACCTCTCTCTGAGATGACAGTTATGTGTATTAGGATGTGTACATGGACTGGCTTCTCCTGTCAGACCTGTCTCTCAAATAATGTATGTAGATAGTACAGTGTGTACATGAACTGGCCTCTACTTTCACACCCCTTTCTCAGATGATGGGTGTATGTAGAAGGCTGTATGGAGACAGACGGACCTCTCTATTAAGACCTCTCTCTTGGATTACCATTGTGCATAGCATGCTCTGTCTAGGGACTGTCCTCCCTGCTAACACCACTCTCTCTGATGATGGGTGTACATAGAAGGGTATAGGAAAAGACTGTACTCTACTCACAACTGTTACCAAGCCGATGGGCATGAATAATAGACTCTGATAAACATCATGTCCGGTACGACTCCTTCCCATAGTAGCAAGTGTGCATACTACATTGAATCAAAGATCACCTACTGCTTTCTACTTTCACGATCCGGCTAGAGTCCTGTGAGATCATACTCTTTTTTATAATAACAATTAAACATTTATTCATCAGATTACACATGTCCTCTCATAAAAAATTACCACAATATGCATTCCTACCAATGGAGTCTATTTAGAACTCATCCCACAAGAGTTCTGCAAGATTGTAATAAATTAATTTTAAACTATATACGTTCATTTTCTTCATAGTAATTATCTCTTAAACGCCTCCTCTCTAAATCTAGGAGGACAGCATCCCTTTCAGCTGGCCCCTTATTTGGCTTTTTCCCACCTCCAATTTTCACAGTAAACAGTAAGAGTGGCCATTTTATTTCTAACATTCCAACAGCCATTAAATAAGAGTGATCTTTCTGGCTGGACTCATGGGAGCCTCTCACTCCCACAGGAACGTGAGGACTCATAGAAATAATCGGACGCTCAACCAATTTCATGGATCCATTTTTTAATTTACACTCTTGCTGGAGGCTTGTGGGGTTCTCGCAAGTCCAATTGTCAAACTATACAATCATTTTGACCCTCAGTTTCACAAAAACTAATGCAGACAGTTCTTTTGTAGGTGACTATAATCCTTTGAGAAAAATATATACTCCTTCTTTTGGAGACTATCCAGTCTATAACCCTATAATATGTGGTAAAAGGAAAGAAAGGTGCACAATCAATGAGAATTTCGAAATTACACAACTGTATAAAAAAAAGAAAAGGAACACCATCTTGAAACGTTAGGTTTTCAGTTCAGTAATATAAATGGTATTAACTGCTGTAGTAATGCCATTGTTAATCTGATTTTATATTAACCTTCCCTAAAAGAATTGCTTCTAGAAAATAAAAGTAAGTCTTTTTGTAAAACTGTAACTCACCTCTATTCCCTACTTAAAACTGAGAAGCAATTGTGGATTCTACAATTGGCATTAGGGATATTGTTGATGTTTGTACAGGAACAGTTCGCTTTTTGCTAAATGATGCCCAAGAGTGTTTTAGGGCTCTTCCTGAAATTACAGCTAAAATCTTTTTGCAGTAATGTACTATTGGGAAAACGAAGGCTTCCAATACTTGGATGCTTTCTCAACAATCACAGAAATTGAAAGATTTGTATACCTTCCTATTCCTTACTGTAAATGAATATAACTTTTAAAAAGTTCATATATAAAACAGTGCACTTTAACTTGTGTTCAAACTGTGGATCAGAGGTTTTGCCAACACTTTGGTTAACAATGTTCAATAAGTATTTATGTCTAATAATACAAAGAAGTGTTCCAGATACTATGAAAATTAACACCTTAGTTACTGAATTCACTGCTACCCAAATTTCCATTTCTGGACGCAGTTTCACTTGTCATGGAAATAGTTCCCTCATGGACAAAACACTATATCAGAACTTTGTACAATATATTTAAGAAACAATATAGAATGGAGGGAATGTGATGACACTTACTAAACCTTTAAACACAGAAGGACAAATTTACAGGAATTATGCATTGGACAGTTCAACATGTGACCTTGCTGCACTGCCCAACTCCTAGGGAAAAAGGCAGGAATACACCATATGTATGCAATACGTTGCTATCCTGTCCTTTCCTCCTGCTCTGGTGCTGTTTCAGCAGCCTAGTGCCAATGCAGGCACACTTGCACAGTGGTACAAGAGAGCCTGCATTGTTGACAGGATTGTTTTTGTGCAGGAAGGGGCACCTTTTTGCACAGAAACAATCCATAGAGGTGTTGTCCTCTTTCTATGTTTTGCACATGGAAAGAGGAAAAAACAAATAAAAATACAAATATTTCTCCTCCTTATGCCTTTCCTGGAGGGGGGATAAAGTTTTTGTGCATCTCCATCTTTACAGACTCTTGCAAATCTGGGAATGTGTCAAAATCCATTGGTGTTGCTTGGGAAACCCACTGCAACAGACATGGAATTCCTTGTGCAGAGTAAGGCAACACAGCCTTGCTTTACTCCATGTTAATGAGGCTATTCAAAGCCATGCAAAGTGGCTTTGCTTAGCCTCATAGATGTGATTTTGTAATCTGTGTTGGCTTAAATATGCACCTGATTGTCTAAAAATATAAACAACTGTTACCTTCTGATTCTAACTCCAAAGTTGTAATAGTAAGCACAGCTGTCTATATATATCAAATATGGGCTGAATATAGTACATAGTACCAACAGTAGATATGCCATTATGTGGCCTAGCATGATTGATAACTTGTAAAGAAATCAACTACTTTACGTAAAAATGTAGTTAATTACTGTTATTTTGTGGCATATTTTTACTATAACTCACAGTTGACCAAGCACAGCATTGAAACAGATTGTTTTCACAATCCATTTGATGCGGGGTTTTGCCACAGTGATTGATGTTGACAAAAATAAACTGCTCATCTGCTCCGTATCCGGTGGTAAATGAAAACATATGTAAGTAACTTGATTGTCACTACCACCTGAACAAAACTAAATATGTTGCAATTATTAAGTATGTATCAGAAGAAATGTAAATAATACTTTTTAAACTTTCTTTCATATTTGAACAAAAATATAATAGTGACGAAATAACAAGTACAGATTTTATTCCTTTACTAATAACAAAATACTAAGTACAAATATTTTTAATTTACTACACGTGCTTACATATTATAACTTACCCTCCACTTACCTTCTGCTTTCCTTTTCTTTCATATATATTAACTAGTGCTCCTGTATAGTGAAAAAAAGCTTTGATAACAATCGGCTCTTTATTGTAAAAGAAATTTTAAAAGTTCATATTATTTTTATTTTTGGATTTATTTCAACTAAAGGTTAATTAGACCAACAATAAAAAAGAAAAAAAAAACAATGTACCCAACAAGGCACAACAAAACCTAATGCTAAAAAATAAAAAAAATAAAACACCTCTATGGGCTTTGGGAAGGGCAGCAGTGAGCTATTACTAGCTTCCTGTGAATATTAAACTCACTCTCCCCTGCCACTATCAATTTTGACAGTACAAACAGTATGTCGCTGTATATGCATATGGCTTGTTGATGTGATAGTCTTGCCTTAAGCGGTGAACAGTGACTGCTGAACTAGGAGGGGGAATGGTGGGTGGTGCTGAGGTAGTAGATAGTGGCACTAATGCACGGCAAAACTGCTAGGTGTAGCAGTTGGGACTGCATCAGCTGGTGGCGATGCTGCCTAGTCCACTCAAACCAATGCCAACTACCTTTTCCATTCAGAGCAAGACAAATGGGTGGAATGCATGATAAGAAGGTGTTTCTTTCTGAATTCCAGTCTTACCCAATGGGTACTGTGAGTCAGTTCCACAGTAAATCACTTTGTGACATAAGGTGCATGTCACGTTGACTTTCTTCTTCCCCGCAGGAAAGGAAAAAACTGCCAGACCACCGACTCCTTCAGCTGTTTCCTCCACTTCAGCTCTTGATCCTCCTATGCAATGGCCTTCTCTTCCTAACTCCGATGCTGCCTGAGGAACTCCACTAGGATGTCCTGCTTCTTCCGTGGTTATAAATAACAGTCAAAAACAGTGAAAGCAGCTCCAGAAATGCTAAAATTCTGATAGACTCAAATACACAACAATAAAAAACTAAAACAAAATTCTGCTTTCTTTTGGTTCAATAACAAATCTTTAATGCCTATCAGTAGCTTTCTTCCAATTGCGAGTTACTACTGAGATGGTACTTGAGTACTAGCGAAAATTGAAAAAACAAAAAATATATATATATATATATATATGTATATATATATATAAACTTATATATATATATATACATATAGGCTCAAAACCACGGGGTAGTTATAGTTAGGAACTAGTTCATACATAAAAAGTGTTTTTTAACTTGCCTAAATCTTTAGCGCTGCTTGATGAATCTTCACGAAACTTTCCAAAACAATGTGCAAGTCCCATTGGTTGCTGCCTGGAAAGTTTAGAGGTGATTCATCTAGGGGGGGTGAGAAAAAGGGGGGGTCCCAAAACACGTTTTCCCCATTCATTTTCTCATAGGGACTTTGAACGGCAATAGCGCAACAACTACAGGACGAAATTACACCACATTTGGTAGGAATGTAGGTCCTGGTCCAGAAAGAGTGCTTTTCTTTGGTGTAATTCCATTTAGTAGTTTTAGAGAAATTAGGGAAAAACCAAATTAGTATGTCTAGGGAAGCGAAGGATTCGCAGCCCAACCTGATCTTGTGCACAGATCTGATTGGCTGTTAACGTTTCAATAACAGAAGTAGTTGAAGTGTTGTCATCCATCTTGGGATTCAGCTGAAGCCGAGTCCCAAAAAAAAAGTTTACAAAAAAGAAATGGGCGTCAGGCTACGAACACCCTGACCCCTTAGCTCTGGTGGTGGGGTCCCAAAGGGAGCACCCAGGTCTAAAAAGGCATTTTTTTCTTTTTTTTACGGAGGCAGTCGCAGTGGATCTGTGGATTCACTGTAAAATCCATTTTTTTTTTTAATGAACTGTTTCATTACTATAATGCCCCCAGGTGGGCCAAGTCCATGGGGTTTTTGTATAAAAAGTAGGGGTTCTCTTGACCCCCTCCCACTGCCTTGGGGACTGCCACCTTCTTGGGGCTTATCAGTTTGATGCGGGGGCCACATGGCACCCCAGCTGTCCTGTGGATCACCTCTGGGTTTTTAGGTTATATTAAGCAGGAGGGCTTGTGATCCCCTGCACCCTGGAGACCACCACCTCTCGGGGCTATGTCCAAGTTGGAGGGGGGCATGCAGCCCCCCACTTTGAGCCCTTGATGGCCCTGGGGACGCCACCCCCAGCAGTGGCATCTGCTATATCCGGGGTGCCCACCCCAGGACATAGCTGTTTGTGTGGTTTGGCTGCAGCTTTGCAGCTGCAGAAAAGCCTCAGCAAACACATAGGGTTTTGACAGCGGGACCTGTAAAGCAGGGGACAGAGATGAAATGCTTATGCAAGCACGGAGCTGCTGTAAAATCAGCTCCGTGCTTGCTGAAGCAATTGCACTGCGAGGGAAGCCGAAAGGCTTCCCCTGCTGTGCCAGGTAGCCCATAAAGGGTTTTTTGTTATTAAAAAGATATTTTAAATAAATAAATATGTATGTACTGTGGGGGAGCCCTTGAGGGCTCCCTCATGGCCTTAGATAGCTCATTAGAGCTTTGGGGGTTCGAGTCCATCTCGACTCATTTAACTTTTTTTCTTTTTTTCTTTTTTTTAATTAAAAATAATTATTAGCGTTTTTAAAAATAAAAATAGATTTTTCATTTTAAATCAAACACAAATGTCTCATTCTAAGTATCTGAGATATTAAAGCATAAAAAAACTCTATTTCCCTCTCACTTTCTTTCTTGCTTTCTGTCTCTTTTTCAATCCATTTCTCCCACTCGCACATCCACTCAGACACTACGAACCCATTCACAGACACGCTCAGACACTGACGTAACCACTCACAGAATCACTCACACACTGATTCACCCACTCACTGACCCAATGACACCCTCATGCACCCACTCACAGACCCCACACATACTAACGCACCCAACAAACACACTGATATATGCACTCTCACACCCAGACAGACAATCTGACAGTGACTCTCACCCCCATCTACACCATCTCACAGCTATTCTCACACCCAGAGAAACTGCTGCCAACTCCAGCCGTGCATGGGTTTGGTTGGTTGGGGTGTTGGCCACAGGGTCTGGCTGCAGACCAGGTGTTGCAGACAGCCTCCCCTGCACACGGGTGAAGGCCATGCACGGTGCAAGGTTGGGTGATTATAGAGGGTCGACCTCAAGAGCTGGCTGGAGGCCAAGCCCTGTGACCAACTACTGCCGTGCACTGCAGAAGGCCATGTGCGGCAGTGGTTGGATTAACGTATAGTAATTAAAATTACTATACATGAAAAAAACATAGAAATTCACTGAAATAAACAAAGTTTACAGAGACGTTATAGTTAGGGAATAGAATTTTTAAAAAACACAGACAATCATTTAAAAATCCTACAGTTACAGGGATGTTATAGTTAGGCTCATATTTTAAACGTACCAAACCATAGAAATTCACCAGCTATAGTTAGAGCTATCTCAAGTAACTATAACTTTTGCCCTAAGGTAACTATAACTAGCACTCTCACCATGCACTGCTAATTACCCTACAAATTACGGCACTCATGACATCTTTGATAACATCCTTCATATTATCAATGTAATATTTACAGTAACGTATTTGAGGAAAAAACTGTGTATGGCGTGGGCACGAGTTATACTTACCTTCGGGCATGGAGGGCAGAGAAAAAGGGGTGTCAAAAATTTAGCATTTCCCATGTTAATTCCCATAGGGAATTTGAACAGTGATAGGGCCTGAACCACTGGACAGAATTATTACTATTAATATTAGTATTAATACTGAAGGCCTGCCACTCTGCTGGACTGTTGCTCTGGAAGAACTGCTTGCTTGCTGTGCTGACCTTCTGCCCTCCTTTTCTAGGTGGAAAGGAGTGGACCCACATCACTTGAGCCCAAAACCCAGAGTGAATCCAAGGGCCACCTGACTGGTCTACTGTATTTTGAAGCCACAGGGAAACAAAAGACATCCAACTCACCTTCTACAGCACCAGAACTCTACCAACTGTGAGCCTTCCCATACCAAGTGGTGCCAATCCAGTCCTGGGTCCTTGGAAGAGGGTATAAAGTGCTTCTCCAGTAAGAATCCCCACACGGAAGCCCTTGTGCTGCTCAGAACTGGTACATTACCAGCAAGGCTGTTGCATCACCGCTACTGCAAGGATCATGTGTATTGCATTGCTGATGGTACGTTGCATCATCTCCATTTCGGATGAATCCCCAACTTTGCGCAGCTTGGAAATTATGCATAACCTACAAGCTAAGGATTGATGACAACGTATCACCTTCTCTGCTCTTTCCATCTCCCTCAACGCAAGCAAGTTACTATTTAGCGGACCAAAGTTGGTTCCTATATCAGACCTGCACTCCATCACGGTTGCCCTGAACTTTCAGATTTGACCAGGTCTTGCGCCACCAGATAGCCCTGATTAGTGCTTTATGCATTTAAGCACTTCATTTCAGTTTATTATTCAAAAATTCATAACTCTGGTTCTACTCAATGGATTTGTGTCATTTTAGTCTTGTTTTGGTCATCAAATTAGGTTCTATTTTTCTAACCAGGTATGGCATCTTTTTGTGTGGGGTTTGCACTGTTTTACTGTTTGAAGTGTTGCACAAATACATAAACATTGCCTCTTGAATTGAGCCTGCCTGATCTGTGCCAAGCTACCAGAGGATGAGTACAGGTTAACTTAAGGTGTGTTTGTGACTTACCCTGAGTACGACTGTGGGTCCTGCTTGGATAGGGTGCATACCTCTAACAACCAGAAACCCAATTTTTAACAGGAAGGGTCACTCCTGTCAGATATAAGACCTAAAAGTTAGAGCATTTTATTTATTAACATGTTTATGTACTGCAGAGTTACCCAAACACTGTCAGTGGGTTTTACTTTTAACCAAAAGTATGTGAACAACAGGTGTCATATCAAGATATGCGTTTCTAGCACAGTGCAGGGACAAGTGCCTGTTTTATGCGCTTGCAGGGTGAAAAGGGAATTCAATTAACTCAATGGGGCAGATTTAAGAGTCTCTAACGACACATTTTTTTACGCTAATGTGGCTTTAGATGCCAAAAACACCACACCAAATTTACAAAGTAGCCACTTTGTAACCCTTTGCACTACATCATGCATGTGCCATGCATAACGTATGCAAAGGGGTTGTTCCACTATTGGGAAAGTGGGAAAAAATGGCATAAAGAAATCTAAGAGATTTCTTAGTGTCATTTTTTAGGTACTTTTTTCAGAGCAGGTGTTAAAAGGAGGCACACCATTATTCATAATGGACCTCAGTGGGCTCTGCAGGGTTAACATCAAAAAAATGTACGCTAATCCTGCAAATCTCCAAACTAGCGTCAAATATTTTGATGCTAGTTCCCTAACTACCGCCTTGGTGGGTTGTGTCTTAGATAAGGCGCACATGTGGTGGTGTTAGGGGGGCGCTAAGGGGTGTTAGAAAAGTGGCGCTGCATTGAGTGCAGCCCTACTTTTCTTAAATCAGGCCCGGTATTTCTTTAAAACAATGCTTTATTTATAGACAGCACAGCTGGGAAACAGAAGAGGCAAACATTGCCAATGTTTTCGAACAGTAGTATCCAAAAATGAAGAATCAACTAAAAGAAATAATGGGCTAAGTGAATTCCCTTTATGCTCTGCAGGTACTTAAAACATGCGCTTGGCTCTGCACTGCGCCAGAAAAGCCTGTCATGCTAACGCCCCCATGAGAGCCAAACAATGAACAGCGCTCCACAAAAGTCAAAGTAATTAATTCAGAACTCACATACATCGTACAGGTGCGAACACGTCTGACATAGGGATCGCTGAGTAAATTCATTATTTATTTCTTCTAAATGAACACTAAAAGAGTGAGAGTATAGCGAAGGCAGGATTAGACCATAAGAAGGAACAAAAGGAGGCCTCACCGGGAAAGATGGGAGGAAAGAGAAAGAATTGTGGCCTATGTTTTCTTTGCCAGGAACATGTGACCCTGCACCGTATCTGTACCAGGAGCAACCTACATTGAAGGTCAACTATGACATAATACTAACCCCACACGTACTGGATATTTAGGCCATCACTGCTCCTGGGACAGACGTACTGGTTATTTTAGGGTGAGTGTGCAGAGCGAGAGTTCACTATGTGTTTAAGGTTAGCTCACTGTTTGAGGGGGATGACTAGAGGTTGCAGTTTAAACATGCACTTCGTGACCCTGCACTCTTATGGGCAGATTTCCTAGCATTTTGCCATAGGTTTGCTCTACAAAAGTGACGCAATTCAGTGCAAAATATGTTTTCTGAATGTGAAGCAGATCTTTTCATTGCTTTGCATGAATTCGAATTAAGGGGGTGTTCCGTGGGTTGTAAATGGGCATTCTCCTGCAACCTGATCGCTTAGTGCCCCACATCCAAGGCCAGGAGAGTCCACAAGCTGCTTGGCACCTTAGTCCTATGAATGAAACATGCACCTCCACTCACACCTCAATTCTGATAGGTTACTTTGTGCAAAGCTAATGGAAGCTTAGGAAAGAAAATAATAACTAGTGGTGCCAGGTGGTAGCAGTGTCCGGTGAAGGCTTTAGGGCCCATATTTATACTTTTTTAGCGCTGCATTTGTGTCATTTTTTTACGCAAAAGCGGCAAAAACTTACAAAATAGAGTTGGGACATATTTATACTCTGTTTGCACTGAATTAGCATCACTTTTTTTTAGTCTAATTCGGTGCAAAACTAACTCCATATTTATACTTTAGTGTTAGACCCGTCTAGCTCCAAATTTATGGAGTTAAAGTCATTTTTTGTAAGAGGAGACCTACCTAGTCTTAATGAGATGCAAGGTAGGCGTTCCGGTGCAAAAAATGACTCTATGGCCTTATCACCATATTTAGGGGCATATTTATACTCTGTTTGCACCAAATTAGCGTCCTTTTTTTTACTCTAATACGGTGAAAAACTAACTCCGTATTTACACTTTGCTGCTAGAGCCGTCTAGCACCAAGGCCCTGATTTATACTTTTTTTGCGCTGCATTAATGTCATTTTTTGACGCGAAAGTGGCGCAAACTTGCAACATATTGCCCCTTAGTTATACTTTTTGCTGCAAAACTGCACTAACTCAGTTTTGCACCAAAATGTTTAGCACCGGCTTGCACCATTTCTGTGCAGCAGCCGGGCACCATATTTATGGAATGGTGCAAGCCGGTGCAAAAGGTAGGCTAGTGTAAAAAACAAATGACTTTAGTCGGGTGGGGCTGGCAGTATAGAAGAGGTTTTAGCACCAAAAAATGACTTTAGGCAGGTTAGAGTAAAAAAAAATGACTCTAACCAGATTAGCGTCATTTTATGGTGCTAAACCTAACATGCCACATGACTTCTGCCTTAGAAAAGGCAGGAGTCATGCCCACCACCCCAATGGCCAGCACAGAGGACAAGGGTCCCCTGGGCATAGCCATTGCACCCTGTGCCATGTATGGATCCCATTTCAGGGCCCCTTATGGCACTTTCAAAAATAAAATGCAATCTTACCTGTACTTACCTAGGATGGGGTCCTCCATCCTCCGCAGTCCCTCTGTTGTGAGTGGGGGTGCCCCTGGAGTCTGGGGTGGGCACCATTGGGCTTATTCCATGGTGTTCTACCATGGAAATAGGCCCACAGGTCCCCTAACGCCTGCCCTGACCCAGGCTTTAAAAAATGGGGCAAAGCAAGCTTTGCACCATTTTTTGACTCCTCCTCCCTCCCTTGCAACATTTTTGCATGGGAGTATAAATATGGCGTTAAGGCCATAGAGGCATTTTTTGTATGGGAACGCCTACCTTGCATCTCATTAAGGCAAGGTAGGTTTCCACTTCCAAAAAATGGCTTTAACTTCATAAATCTGGTGTTAGATGGGTCTAGCACCAAAGTATAAATATGGAGTTAGTTTTACACCGAATTAGAGTAAAAAAAATGATGCTAATTCAGTGCAAACAGAGTATAAGTATGTCCCTTAGAATCAATAAATGATGCTAATCTGGTTAGAGTCATTTATTTTGACTCTAACCTGCCTAACATCATTGTTTTTTACACTAGCCTACCCTTTGCACTGGATTGCACCATTGCATAAATATGGTGCCCATCTGGTCCTAAAAAAATGGTGCAAGCCGGTGCTAAACTTTTTGGTGCAAAACTGCATTAGTGCAGTTTTGCACCAAAAAGTATAAATTAGGCCCAATTGTATTTTCTAAGTTTGCGCTGCTTTTGCGTCAACAAGCGGCACAAATGCAGCAATAAAAAATAATAAATATGGGCCTAAATGTGTAAAGACTAGTTTAAATCGTTGCTGGTAGAGTTATAGGTGATGTGCAATAGAATGTGAATAGTAAACTTCGATGCCCTGGATAGAAGGCCAAAAAAGGCACCCTAGTCTTCAAAGGTGCATCTGTCTACTAACAGTTGTGTCAAGATTTGGCCATCTGGGGTTGTGCTTTGGCACTGGAGACTTGAGGCCCCTAAATGCCATCTCAATAGCTTCTCGATGTGGATCAGGCTTCTAGTGCAACTTAGACGTATTTCTGAAGAAAAACAATTTTCGTCCGCAAATACGAATGAAATGCAAAACGTTTACATTCATGAACACATTCTTTATAGAATGGAACATCGCTGGTTAATCAAACTTCAGCCACGCTATCATTGGATTAGCGGCGTGAAAGTCAGCTGATTTTTTTGTACAGTCACAGTTTCTTCAAGCCATTCAGTAATGAAAGACATATTTTAACTGATAATCTACACGTAATTCCTGTCTCTCCAAAGAAAGATGCCCGCAATCACTGCAAGACTGCTGGCGCGGAATAGATGTTAGATGCCAGAGGGCGGTATTTAGACACCATCTTTCATAAGGGGCCCAAGGGAGACAAGAAGTGCTAATTGCTAATAAAATGCCAGCATTTATTTAAATCAACGGGTCATTTGTGTGATTTACAAAATGTTTTTTTTAATTATACTCTGCACCAGAGGGAAAAGGAACGAAAAGAGGCACAGTATGCTCGGAATCATTTTTATAAAAAATGAAATGACTGGCTCACAATTACTGCGTGTACACTGCAAGGAACTGACAGTAACAGCTCTGCATTAGTAATCTTTTGTTGTATAGTTCAGCATCAAATGCGAGACTGCAGCTTTGATTTATTAATCTTGATACACTCAGCTATTGCTCCTTCACTCCCGTTCATCCTTGTCAAGGGTTAATGCATCTACTCTACTTGAAAATCATAACTAAAAGTCTGTAAGGAATAAATCCTGCCAAAAAGTAGCTGTCACCGAATCGCGTCATGAGGAAGACTATAAGGCAGTCTTCTTTCGGTCGACTTCTCTACAATGGCTGAGAAATGCTCGATTCGACTTGTCAGCCAATTCATATAATAGGAACATTGAAACTGCAAGTTCCTGAATTTCTCTTGACGTTGACAAAAAACATTACTTATTGAAAGTGTCCTAATGATCTTAATCACACTGGGTGAGGTGATCGCCGTACATCCATTATCTGGTCAATGGACGCTGTTTATGAGTTCAGTCATTGGATTATAGCAGGCATGTCAGACGTTTTTTGGGCCGAGGGCAAAAACCTCTAGAGAGTTCTCATACAGATCTACTGTCTGTTACTTAAGTTATAAGAACTGCTCAGCAGGGAAAGCCAAACCAGGCAGCTTCAGTATCTGGCGCTCTCTAGTGGTATTAACCCTGTGACCTGCCTTGTCATTAACAAGACACACTGCTTTAACGTCCATAAATAAACTGCAGGCACTGAAAAAGTGCGCAGAAGGAATAATTGTCTCTTCTGCCCTTTTTTCTGATAACCTTGAATTCAGGTTATCAATGAAGCACACTTTGTAATTACAAATATATATTTGTTGTGACTGTGGTGCTATCACTTATGACATTAGTGATAGCAACAACGATGGCAACGATGCCATATTAGATGTCATCAGTGATGTTTAAATTGATGCCATTATGTGTCAGAAGTGATGTAATATCTGAGGTCCTAAGCAGTGTATGGTGGGGGCGAGAGTTAAAATCGAAGTAAATGCTAGGTAAAGTTGTGAATTACATACCCAATACCTAACTGTAAAATCACCTTAAGCTTCAGGTTTTTCAGTGAGAGGTCTATTACACCTTCTAGCAGTTACCAGTAGGTAGTCATAATTGGGACCTGGTTTACACAGGAAAAGTGTTTTTTGTTTTGCCACTAACTTAGGTGCCATTTGACAATTCTTTGTGATATTTTCAAACTAGTATGCACCCGAGTTCAGGCGCTGTGTTGAAAGTTTTGAGTGATTCCTAAAGCAGGGGCTGAGAGAAATGGGGGGTCCCAAAACGTGTTCTCCACATGCAATTTCCCATTGGGGAATTTAGACAGGACTGCAGCCCAAACTGCTGGACGAAAGGACACCAAAGTTGGCATAAAGCTAGCTCTTGGTCCCAAAGGAGCCCTTTTTGTGATTTGTTGTAAATCTGTTCAGTAATTTTCGATTAATTAAAGAAAAGACAAAACTGTATATCAGGTATGCTGATCCTTCATGGAATCCAACAGATCTCATGCTGTGCTCTGATTAGCTGCTAAAACTTCCACCAGAAAGTGTTGGCAGCCACTTTGGGACTCAGCCTAAATCGAGTCCCAAATTATTTTAAAAAAAACTGGAGCAGGGTAGAAATATAAATGAAATGAGTACACTGTTCCAGAGAAATCTGTCAATAAGGGCGAAGTGTAAGTAATGTTGCAGGAGTGCCCTAAAGCATCACAAAAAGACGCTAAGCATCATCATCGGGCTAACTCCTCGTCAGACCGGCACTGCAACATCTGACGGGCCACCACACAGATGGTGGTGGCACTAGACCGAAAGTTGTATCGCAGATCCAGTAGAGTCTGCAGTACGTGCTGACAAGGAAAGAAAAGGAGAGTGAAGTATATGTTAAAATTGGCTCTGAACACCCAGTGTCTCAATTTAATTGCTCAAAGTGAGGGTCAGGCCAAGATTAAAAATGAATGAAGGAGTACTTGGGGGGAGTGATGTCCCCTGTACTCCTAAAGAGAGGAAAGGAGGAAATATGTTCTATCCTAACACTAGAAGGTCGACATGTTTCGCGCCTGTACGGTCAGAAATTGATCCAATGGCGCTTCATCAGGACCGCAAATTGTAACTTCTCCTTAAAAAACAAAACAAGGTCACTTACAGTCCGTGGACCAGTAGTCACAGTCAGTAGATTTGTAGGTCGCCCATCCCATATGGAGACAGGGTATCATAGGGATGTGTAAACCTCAGACCAAAGGAGAGTTCATTGTAGTCTCCCTGGAGTCCGCCGTACACCTACCCGAGGTCGCATGCCTGCCCTGATCCCCAAGGCGTGATGGTGGGGTCGCCCGCCAGGCCCAAAAAGCATTTTTTTTTTAAATGGTGTGATAAATTATGGAGAACCAGAGAATGTGGGGATTTTTTTTTTAAGTGTGCTCTCCCATGCTTGTTTATAGTTGAGCCCCTGGGTGGGCCATGTCCTGGGGCTAATTTAAATATTAAGTTTGAGGGTGGGGCTTGTGGCCACCTCACTTGGGTGATATCGGCCCTGGGGACCGCCATTCCCCAGGGCCAGGCCAATGTAAAATAATAAAAGAGGGGGGCTCCCCTACCTAGGCCTTTTATGGCCCTGGGGATGGCCACCTCCCCCCAGCAAGGCCAATAAATTAAATAGGAGGGTGGGGGGCATGTGGACCCCTCTCTTGGGCCATTTTCAGCCCTAGGGACCACCACCTCCCCAGGGCAGGCCCTGCAGAAACAAAGAAAGGAGACTGCACTGGCCCCCCTCCTGGAGCAATTATCTGCCCTTGCCACTGCCAGCCCCAAGTCCGGCTTCCAATGTATTGATGTGCCCACCCTCAGGACATATTTGTTCGACAGGTCCCACCAAGTGAGAGCAAAAGGTAAGTCCACTCCCAGCAGTCAGGAGCTGGAAAATTGCTTCTACCTGCTGAGAGCAGACTTTTCATCTATTTTTCTGCCCGCTGTCAAGTGGGTAGGAAAACAGATGAAAGAATTGCCCCATCATACAGGGAGAAGCATTTTTTGCTGTTCCGTGCGTGCAGAAGAAATGTCCAGTTCCCACTGGTAACCATGGTCTCCAACAGTGGACAATGGATGCCCTTGGTGAAGCCAGGGCACCCAAGATGAAGTGGCCTGGCCACAGGGGATGGGATCTCCAGGGCAAAAATTGGCCTTCGGAGGGGGCCACATTGCCCCCTCCTCTTATTTGAATTGGTCGCTGTGAGAAAGCTATCTTTTTTGCCCAGATCACCTCCATTTTTTAACTAATTCTGGTGGTTACTGACTCTGACTTTGCCTTGATCTCTGTTAACCAGGCCCAGAGCCAGTGCTCTGTTTAAAAGGTATTTTGAAATGAGGCATAATCATAGCTGGCTCTGACAACCTACCTGTAAGTCTTTAGCGTATGATAGAGAATGTAGATCTAGAGGCCTAGTAGATTTAATGCTCTTAAGTGTGCACAGCTGTCATGCCTTCTGTCATTTTAAAAAACAGCCCTGTTTAGCAAGCTGTCCTAAAAATAAAACTATGTAAAATTTGACTTTGGAATTAAAAGCATTTCCAAGGTCTTAACTTACTTTACTGATACATATAAACCCACCCTAAGGTCTACCCTAGGTGCCCCAAGTGTAGTGTGCATTATAATAATAAGTAGGGACACTGTGTGTAGGAAGTTGCCTCTGTATGTGCTATTTCAAAGTAAGGAATAGCATGCACAGAGTCCAAGGGTTCCCCTTAGAGGTAAGATAGTGGCAAAAAGAGATAATACTAATGCTCTATTTTGTGGTAGTGTGGTTGAGCAGTAGGCTTATCCAAGGAGTAGTGTTAAGCATTTGTTGTACATACACACAGGCAATAAATGAGGAACACACACTCAGAGACAAATCCAGCCAATAGGTTTTGTTATAGAAAAATATATTTTCTTAGTTTATTTTAAGAACCACAGGTTCAAATTCTACATGTAATATCTCATTTGAAAGGTATTGCAGGTAAGTACTTTAGGAACTTTGAATCATTACATTAGCATGTATACTTTTTACATAAAACACAATAAGCTGTTTTAAAAGTGGACCCAGTGCAATTTTCACAGTTCCTGGGGGAGGTAAAGTATTGTTAGTTTTAACAGGTAAGTAAGTCACTTACAGGTTTCAGTTTTTGGTCCAAGGTAGCCCACCGTTGGGGGTTCAGAGCAACCCCAAAGTTATCACACCAGCAGCTCAGGGCCGGTCAGGTGCAAAGGTCAAAGAGGTGCCCAAAACACATAGGCTTCAATGGAGAGAAGGGGGTGCCCCGGTTCCAATCTGCCAGCAGGTAAGTACCCGCGTCTTCGGAGGGCAGACCAGGGGGGTTTTGTAGGGCACCGGGGGGGACACAAGTCAGCACAGAAAGTACACCCTCAGCAGCGCGGGGGCGGCCGGGTGCAGTGTGCAAACACGCATCGGGTTTCCAATAGTTTCCTATGGGAGACCAAGGGGTCTCTTCAGCGATGCGGGCAGGCAAGGGGGGGGGCTCCTCGGGGTAGCCACCACCTGGGCAAGGGAGAGGGCCTCCTGGGGGTCACTCCTGCACAGAAGTTCCGATCCTTCAGGTGCTGGGGGCTGCAGGTGCAGGGTCTTTTCCAGCCGTCGGGAAATGGAGTTCAGACAGTCGCGGTCAGGGGGAGCCTGGGGATTCCCTCTGCAGGCGTCGCTGTGGGGGCTCAGGGGGGACAACTTTGGTTACTCACAGTCGTAGAGTCGCCGGAGGGTCCTCCCAGAAGCGTTGTTTCTCCACCAGTCGAGTCGGGGTCGCCGGGTGCAGTGTTGCAAGTCTCACGCTTCTTGCGGGGAGTTGCAGGGGTCTTTAAATCTGCTACTTGAAACAAAGTTGCAGTTCTTTTGGAGCAGTGCCGCTGTCCTCGGGAGTTTCTAGTCTTTCTTGAAGCAGGGCAGTCCTCAGAGGATTCGGAGGTCGCTGGTCCCTTGGAAAGCGTCGCTGGAGCAGGTTTCTTTGGAAGGCAGGAGACAGGCCGGTAGGACTGGGGCCAAAGCAGTTGGTGTCTTCTGTTCTTCCTCTGCAGGGGTTTTTCAGCTCAGCAGTCTTCTTCTTCAGGTAAGTTGCAGGAATCTAAATTCTTAGGTTCAGGGGAGCCCTTAAATACTAAATTTAAGGGCGTGTTTAGGTCTGGGGGGTTAGTAGCCAATGGCTACTAGCCCTGAGGGTGGGTACACCCTCTTTGTGCCTCCTCCCTGAGGGGAGGGGGGCACATCCCTAATCCTATTGGGGGAATCCTCCTTCTACAAGATGGAGGATTTCTAAGTCAGAGTCACCTCAGCTCAGGACACCTTAGGGGCTGTCCTGACTGGCCAGTGACTCCTCCTTGTTTTTCTCATTATCTCTCCTGGACTTGCCGCCAAAAGTGGGGGCTGGGTCCAGGGGGCGGGCATCTCCACTAGCTGGAGTGCCCTGGGGCATTGTAACACGAAGCTTGAGCCTTTGAAGCTCACTGCTAGGTGTTACAGTTCCTGCAGGGGGGAGGTGTGAAGCATCTCCACCCAGAGCAGGCTTTTGTTTCTGTCCCCAGAGAGCACAAAGGCCCTCACCACATGGGGTCAGAAACTCGTCTCTCAGCAGCAGGCTGGCACAGACCAGTCAGTCCTGCACTGAACAATTGGGTAAAATACAGGGGGCATCTCTAAGATGCCCTCTGTGTGCATTTTTTAATGAATCCAACACTGGAATCAGTGTGGGTTTATTGTTCTGAGAAGTTTGATACTAAACTTCCCAGTATTCAGAATAGCCATTATGGAGCTGTGGAGTTCGTTTTTGACAGACTCCCAGGCCATATACTCTTATGGCTACCCTGCACTTACAATGTCTAAGGTTTTGCTTAGGGCTGTGAGGCCTGCTAGAGGGGTGACTTACCTATGCCACAGGCAGTGTGAGGTCGGCATGGCACCCTGAGGGGAGTGCCATGTCGACTTAGTCATTTTCTCCCCACCAGCACACACAAGCTGGCAAACAGTGTGTCTGTGCTGAGTGAGGGGTCCCTAGGGTGGCATAAGACATGCTGCAGCCCTTAGAGACCTTCACTGGCATCAGGGCCCTTGGTACCAGGGGTACCAGTTACAAGGGACTTACCTGGCTGCCAGGGTTGTGCCAATTGTGGAGACAATGGTACATTTTAGGTGAAAGAACACTGGTGCTGGGGCCTGGTTAGCAGGGTCCCAGCACACTTCTCAGTCAAGTCAGCATCAGTATCAGGCAAAAAGTGGAGGGTAACTGCAACAGGGAGCCATTTCTTTACACAGTGGAAAATGTTTTAAATGCCCTAGTGAGTGGAAAACTGCCAATTTCTTTGCCCATTGTGGAACTGCTATCTTCATAGGCTAACATGGGAAGGTTTTATTAAACTTTAATAATATCTAATTTTTGATAAGAATGAGCTAGAACAGTCATTCAAATGATCAAATTAATAGTTACAATAAACCCCAAAACTTGTCAAAGTTAGATTTACACTAACTATTATAGAAAAGTAGTTTATGAATTGCTTTACTAAAGTTGCTTACAATCAGCCCTATAGCAGCCTCTCCTGATTGGTCAGCCTATGACAGGCTTTCAAGGCTGCTCTCATGAAGTGTAAGGTGGCCCGGGTTGAGGTGTCTGGTAGGAGGAGACCTGCAGCAACAGATGCCAGAACAGGAAGCTGGCTGGGCAGCCAAAATGGTCTTCGAAGAGAGAAAAGCAGTTGGGACAGAAAACAGACCCACCCCCACTTCCTGCACCCCCAGGCAGTTAGAATAGGAGAGGGTCTGAAAGGTGATTGCAGGGGAAGGTTGGCCTCAGCTGTGGATGGGCAAAGCCAGACCTGAACCTCCGGGAAATATTTTCTCCATCTTATATTTTTGTGAAACAGTGCTTTCTGGGCCAAACATATGCCAGACTTCCAAGGTAGTGGTCACCTCAGAGGGTGGCACCCTGAAACACATTGTTCAGGGGTGCCCCCCCGCTTGCCAGGCCAGAAACTTGAAAAAAATATGGGAGAGCTGCCCAGCAACCCAGTTCCCTCCCTGTAAATAAGAAGAAGGATTGTCCTGCTGAACCCCTAGTCTGTACCAAGAAGGATTTCACACTCCGGGCTTCACAAAAGAAGAAATTGCCAGGCTTCCAAAGGATTAGGGAGTGGACTCCCTGTAAGCAACAGGTACAAAGGAGCTACCAAACATCACCTGCATCAGCTCTTGGCAGAAGATCCCAGCTGACCAGTGTCTAGTGGACTTTTAAGGATGTGATCATGTGCATTGAGGTCCCATACTTTCCAAGGAACAGCTCAGAGCTTCTGGAACCTTGGCTCATGTTGTGGACCCTTCAAGTTCCCAAAAAGACCTTCTGAGAGAAGCTGCAGAAGTTTGGAAACATTTGGAGAATGTTTGTGGAAAGGCTCTACAGGTGGACTGGCCTGTCATCAAGCGTCAAGCTGGCAACACTAAACCGTGACCCTGACTGTAAATCAAGTTTGCCCTGCAGAAAGCTCTGAAGAGAACCAAAACCTCCAGGAGTTCACCAATGCCTTGCGCTGAACCAAGCCAACAACGGCAACTGTAACCAGGCCTGCAGAGGAGCCTTGCTCAACAATCAGAGAAAAAGAACAAATAATGTGACTAAGTACGAAGAGAAAATTGTGACCAAGGCCTAACACTCAGTGTAACCGACCTGTGCTCCATTGCGGTCAGCCTTAACTTTGGCCTAATCAAGTGCAACCACATAGCCGCAGTTGGTGTGTTCACTTTTTGGTGTTAGAAAACACATTTTTACATTTAGGGGGTCATTCCGACCCTGGTCCGGGGACTGCGGATGCACCGCCAACAGGCTGGCATTTCATCCATGGGCATTCTGACCGCGGCGGTACAGCCGCGGTCAGAAACGGGAAACCGGCGGTGTCCCGCCGGTTTCCCGCTGCCCTGGGGAATCCTCCACGGCGGCGCTGCTTGCAGCGCCGCCATGGGGATTCCGACCCCCTTACCGCCATCCTGTTCCTGCCGTTTTTCGCCGCCAGGAACAGGATGGCGGTAACGGGTGTCGTGGGGCCCCCTAACAGGGCCCCACTAAGATTTTCAGTGTCTGCCAAGCAGACACTGAAAATCGCGACGGGTGGCACTGCACCCGTCGCACGTCTTCAACTCCGCCGGCTCCATTCGGAGCCGGCTTCCTCGTTGAAGGCGCTTTCCAGCTGGGCTGGCGGTGCGGTCATTCGGCGGCTCCCGCTGGCCCTGCGGTTACCGCGGCCGGCGGCAGTCAGAATGACCCCCTTAATCTTTAAAAAGTCATATCTCCAGTTGCCTACATTCGTTTTTTGTTATTGTGATGTCTTACAAATATTTCCTATTTTTATAAATTGGTGTTGGATTTTTATTATGTGTTGTGTATTACTTAATGACTGTTCTGGTGATATTCATTGCTTTATACACCTGTCTCCTAAGTCAAGCCTGACTGCTCATCAGCCAAGTTACTAAGGGTTGAGCAAGGAGTAAATGTAGATTATTAGTAACCACTTTCCAACATTTGGTGGCAGAAGTGGGATCCAGCACCTGTGTTTAGTATCACAATATAGCATTTAAGTGAGGCAATTATAAATCTGCAAAATTGTCCTTGTGCAAAAATGTTTATTTTTATTTTTAATTTCAACTAATTTCAATAATTCATTTGTGAATTTTGTGAATTACTAATTCGATGTTTGCAAAGTTATTTTTGTGTGTGACCCAAAACCTAGAAATACTATGGAACTTGATCTACCTAGCCAACCCCCACTCATTGTAGTTTAGTTTTGGGGGCTTTGTAGAGCCAGGGGATCACCAGCATCTACCAACACTAGAAAGACAGAACTGATTAAGTTCCTTGATGACTCGGCATGTTCCCAGCAAGAAGCCACTCAGGAAGCTCCACGGGTGGAAGGGGAGGAGGAGAGTGAGCCCTCCAAACTTAGTGATGAGGAGTGAGAAACCATGTCCACAAATCCAGTAGCTGAGGCCCAAACTAGAGCTAGTAGGAGGAGAGGATCCACTACAGACGAGGCAGAACTGTTCCTCTGCTAAAGATAACTTGAGGCCCAGTTAGCCTATGTAGCATCTAGAATCAGAGAAGTTCACACTGGCCATGAAGAGGTGGGCATGTGAAGAGAGAAGAGACAGTGGCAACGAATAAGAGATTGAGGTGTCAAGGGGTGGTGGGTTTGACCCTAAGCTACCAAAGGGGACCGACCCTAAATATAAAGCGGGTGATATAGACAAGTGGCTGACAACATCTGTGAGAGCACTTATGATGAGGAGGATTAGCTCACAGTATTTGGATTCAATGTGGGAGTTGATTCCGGTAGCTGGGAGGGATAGGCTTCTGACCCTAGAGGGGGAAGAGACAGAACCTTACCCCCACATGATAAAGTATCTAATTAGGAAGCTTGGTCTCATCTCACAGCAGTATAAAATGGAGTTCAGGGACATGCAGAAAGTCAGAACCCAGTCCTAGATAGACTTTGTAGATATCTCAGTTAACACACTAGAAGGCTGGGTTTACGGTAGCAAGGCAAGTGCCTATGAAGGACTGTACAATTTAGTCATTAGGAAGAATTGTACCTCAGAGAAGTTACACCACTATTTGTTTGACTCTAGGCTGTCTGGTCCTAGAGACCTGGACAAGACAGCTGATGAGTTTGTAAGAACCAGGGTTTCAAAGAAATACCAGGGAGTGATCAGAAGAAAGGAGGGCAGGTCCCCTCCGAGGGAAAACACAGGATAACCAAGATTAAAAAAGTAAAGAGTCTTCTAAAGATCCACAAGCACCTGCACAGGGTGGGGGACTGAGCCATTCCACTTCCAAGGGAGACGGTATCAGGGAAAGCACTTTGATCCTGCAAATCTGATGTTTCAGTCGGGACACAAGATGCTGCCTGCACAAAGATGCTCCTCACTGGTGGGTAGTCCCAAAAGATTGCTAGTGTAGGTGTTGGGGTGGAAGTTGGCCCAGAGGTGAGGAAGTAATATACAGAGGTAACCTTAGTATCCATTGGTGGGGTGAAAGTTGCAAGTCTGCCAGTCTTACTTCCAAGCATTGAGAAGTACAGAGAAAGACCTAAAATCAATGGTACTGAAGTTGAGGCTATGACAGATGCAGGAGCATGCGTAACTGTGGTCATGGGCAAACTGGTTTCTCCAGAGCAGATCATAAGTGGTGTATTTTACCAGGTACCTTATGTAGACAACAGAGCCAAGCTCCATCCCACGACAATGATGACCTTCGAATGAGGAGGTGAGACTGACCCTAAGAACTTGGTTGTATCTCCTGCCCTTCAAGTACAGTGCCTACTGGAAAATGATTTTGAAACTTTTGATTGGTCAGGAGAGGAAAGGAAGGTCTATGCGCAGATGTTGGACCTACTTGAGTTGGTATGTGCTGTGACCAGGTCACAGACTGCACATCAGGGAAGTGCTGGACACTTGGACCCTGGAACATTGGGCCAAGCCCCCAGATGCAAGAGAAAGGCCACAGGGTCTGGTAGCCAGCCCAAAGAACTACAGAGGTGCAGGTGGAATCTCACCCGAGGGGGAGGATCTGACCTCTGAGATAGGGATTGCAGCCCTGCAACATCTGTCTGATTTGGCAGAATTGCAAGGAACAGGTGAACCCACCAGAGAGCAGTTGTGTGAGAGACAAAGAGAGTCTCCCACTCTTGAGAGCCTGAGGCAGACTGCCTCCATTCAAGAACAGGGTGATGTCAGCGTATTCCTCATGGAGACCTCCATACTGAGGCAGGGAGCCCCAAACCAGGGGTAACCAGTAGAGTGGTGGTCCCCCAGACAGTAGTATAGGGAATTCCTCCTCTCCTTGAGCCATGACATCCACTTGGCAGGACATTTGGGTCAGACCAAGACCTGAAATAGGCTGGGCAACCATTTATATTGGCCCAAAATGTCTGCCAATGCAAAGCAGTTTGGTAGCTCCTTTGTCACATGTCAGGCCAGTGGCAAGACAGGAAGCAAAAAAAAGGATCCCTTAATTCCACTTCCAGTGGTTAGGACTCCCTTTGAGAGGGTAGGGATCTATATTGTTGGTCTCCTAGACCCTCCAAGTGCCTCAGGCAACTGATATATCTTGTTGGTAGTGGATTATGCTACCAATATCCTAAAGCAATCGCCCTCAGAACAGTCACTGCACCCACTGTGGCTAGGGCCCTGCTTAGTGTGGTCAGCAGAGGGTGTTTCCCAAAGGAGGTTGTCTCAGATAGAGTCACAACTGATTGTCTACCTATCTGAAGGCAATGTGAGATGAATGTTATGTTACGTGTAAGCTCACCACCCCAAATCATCACCAGACCAATGGTCTGGTAAAGGATTCAGTAATACCCTGAAGGACATGATCATGGGTTTGCTTGATAAACTCAGGAGGAGAGGAAATGTTCTACTCCCATGCTTGCTGTTTGCATACAGAGAGGTGCATTTGAAAGGGGTTGGCTTTAGCCCCTTTAAGTTATTGCTTGGGCCCCCTGTAAGAAGGCCATTGTTGTTGGTGAGAAAGTCTTGGGAGAAGCCTCTCAAGGAGACCAAGGAGAATGTGTTGGATCATATGCCAAGCCTCAGATCTTGCATACCAGAGTACAGGAGCAGAGC
Organism: Pleurodeles waltl; assembly: GCF_031143425.1. NCBI lineage: Eukaryota > Metazoa > Chordata > Amphibia > Caudata > Salamandridae > Pleurodeles > Pleurodeles waltl. The sequence goes on along the minus strand of NC_090437.1, from coordinate 979,016 downwards.
AAGCAGCAACCTGGAGGCTAGCCAAGAGCTCATGTAACTCTGCCAAGACCAAAGAATTCTATGTCTGAGCACCAGACATGTCAATTGGTGTGGATGTTGTAGCCTGTGGCTTCCAAGTTCCTCCAGGTGAAATGAACTGGATCCTACCCAATTATGGAGACAAAGGCTGAGGTCACCTACTTGGTGGACCTTGTCACTCCCAGGAATCCCCATTGGTAGCTGCATGTCAATACACTACAAAGCCACCAAGACAAGGGAGACATGACCATGCTGATGATCACACATGAAGGAGGATAATGAACCTCTGTCAGATCACCTCTCCACCAATGTGCAAGGTCGGATGGTGGAGGGAGTTGTACTCTCTCCCAAGTGGACAGAACAGCAACTATAGACTGTAGAAAAGTGTTAGAGTAGTTTGCTTGGCTGTTCTCCTTGACCCCAGGTATCACCACTTGTCGTGAGAATGATGCTGACATAGGTAACAGCCTGCCTGTTAAAAACAAGCTGTTACAGGTTGTCTGACTAGGTCAGAGCCGGTATTAAGGCTGAGGTAGCCAAGATTCTAGAGCTAGGGGTAATTGAGCCCTCTGACAGTCCAATGGCCTGTCCAAAGGTACTGGTACCCAAGTCTAATATTCATGGGTGGAAAAAGCAGTTAAGATGTTGTGTGGTTTGAATGCAGTCACCATGACTGATGCTCATCACATACCTAGAGCTGATGAATCCATTGATAGGATGTGGGCTGAAAAGTAGCTGAGTACATTTGAATTAACCTTAGGTTATTGACAGATTGCCCAAACTCCAGGAACACAGGAGAAGTCAGCAATAATCATAGTTTATTTCACCTGGAAACAATAAAAATAATGCACAAATAAATAATACAAGTTTTGAAAGTCCAATAAAAATCAGTAAACACATGCAATAATTAAAACCACATCATAAAAATGTTACAAAACAACCATATGTTAATTCACTGTACAGAGTATTGCTTCGGGTCTGCTCCTACAATACAATGCCATAAAAAAGTCAATCAAAATCAATAAGACACAAACAAGGATTAAGATCACATCATAAAAATGTTACAACATAATGATATATTGATTCACTGTACAGAGTATCTCTTCAGGATCTGCTCCCACCATGCAAATACTAGGTCATCCTAGTTGGCCTAACATTGGTCCGCCTTAGATTTAAATAATACTGTAATTTAAATAATTTAGAATCCTTTATAGTAAGCACTCTTTATCTAAGCTTCCACACCCAATGCTGAGACCGTGAGACAGCAAATACAATCAATTCCTTTGTTTCATACTTTAGAAACCATAAGGCTTCCCAATAATGTCTTGCTCCCATAGATTTACATAGAGAAATAATTCATTTCCTATGGGACTGCTTATAGAGAGGACAAAAAAAGAAAAAAAATTGCCTCAGACTCACTATACGAAGGACAGTTTGGGCAATAGATGGATAAGCTGCTTTCTCCCATTTTGCTGTGAGAGTTCTCACTGATAAAACCCCGCACCTAAACTGGACAAATAAGTGTTTTGCTTGGAGAGGTCAGCATTTTCCACTCCAGAGGGCCACATTCAGTTCAAAGTGATGCCCTTCGGTTTGAAGAATGCTCCTCCCACTTTCCAAGGGTTGGTGAATAGAGTCTTGTGTGGGCGGGAATCTTTTCAGTGCAGTTATTTTGATGATGTAGCTGTATTCAGTTCCACCTGGGAAGATCACCTGGTCCACTGGAAGGAAGTGCTTCTGGCCCTGCAGCAAGCAGGCCTGACTATCAAGGCAAGCAAATGCCAGAAAGGGCAGAGTTCAGTAGATTACATGGACTAGGTCTGGGCGTAGAATTCCTCTCCACCAGCAGAGTTTGTGGAATTTGGGCATTCCGCACTGCACGGAGTAGCATGGAGTTCCCGAATTCCACATTCTTCCGCAGAGCGGAGTTCATTCACGCATGTGAGGTTTGGCTTTGCCACCCTCTTGTGAACACCATGATACTCTAGGGTTGCTAGCGAACCCTTGCAAGACATTGCATTCACTCATGCTGTTTCCGGACGCACATGCAAGACTTCACATTTGCCCACACCGCTTCCAGCCATGACAGCGGCCAAACCGTCCCACTCGTAAGCACAAATGCAGCTGGAGTAGATTTTCTAGTTGAGATACATCTAAATCTAGTCAAAAAGTAGATTTTAAGTGGATGTTCTTCTCCAATAGGCCCTTCAAGTTGTTTTTTAGATTGAGAAGCATTTGTTCTTTATTTTCAAACAGGAAGGAAGTGCTCCAGAGACTCCACATTCCTGTTCCTGTCCCGCAGGTTCCTCACAGTTTTTTGGCCATCTCCTGGCCACTTTTTACTTGGATTTCATGATGGAAGAATCACTCTTCTTGTCTCTTGGAGTTACCTTTGGATTTAAGGATGGTTTGTGTGAAATCACAATCAGTTTGAAAACTACTGAATAAGGCTGCTGTTTGTTTGCTTGAGCATGCACCAGTATTTCCTAATACTTACATTTTATTTAAAAACATTATAATGGTGGGTAACCTAGAGTTTAAGTATGGGCCTAGGTTTTTTATTTTGCATTTCATAGATTTTTTATCTTTTGTAAAGGAAAGTTGTTGCACAGCTCAGCATCTGACCTTTTCTACATGTTTGTAACAGTTGCAATATTTTATTTTACTCTGTGGCCTAAATTTCCAAAGGGCCAACTAGCCAGTAGGCCCAGTAGTAGTAGTCATCAGTACATGAAATAAATATTTCAGTGATATGTGTTTTTAATGCTTCATTTACGGCAGGGATGGCAGTGGATTAAATTAAAAGTGTTGGCTTTTGTTTACATTTCATTTTTTAGCAGAAAGTATATATGTTGTGTTTTGATATTTGATCGCATAGGAGGATGTATAATGTTGTTATGTAATTTTTATAGTTCAGTTAATTTTCATTTTTGCCTTGCTGAATGAATGTTAGTGTTTTCAAAGTGTTACCACCATGCTTTCGTATGTCCTGTGTGTACGTGTGTGTGTTTTTCATCATCCACCATTTGTCTTTGTTTTCCATGCTGTGTGGCCAGGGGGCATTTTGTGTAGTCTATGTCCATAGGCTTGCATGTGTTCTTTGTTGTCCATGCCTTCTTGTTCTCAGTTGTTTTTTGACTATGTGGCTGGCAGGTCATTTTGTTAATTCAGCCAGTCTTCTTTTGCCACAGGCTTGCATGTGTTATTTGCTGTGCCGCCTTGCTTCTTGTTGTTGTTTTACCATGTGGCTGGCAGTCATAGTGTGCGTCCAGGCAGGGTGTTCTTGCCATAGGCGTGCATGGGTTCTTCTTTGTTCCTCATGCCTCCTTGCTCCTTGTTGTTTGACAATGTGACTGGTGGGCATTTTGTCCATCCAGCCAGTTTCCCTTTGCCCTAGACTTGCATGTGTTCTTTGTATGCCGTGCCTTCTTGCTCTTTGTTGTTTTACCATGTGGCTGGCAGCCATTTTGTCCACCCAGACAATGTGCCTTTATCATATCCTTTCATGTAGTTTTTGTTTGCCATTCCTTCTTGTTCCTTGTTGTGCTACCATGTGGCTGGCAGCCATTTTGTGCATCTAGCCAGTGTGTCTGGGCCATTCACTTACATACAAACATAATTAATGATAGATCAGTTGTTTATTTTAATTTTCTATTTTCATTTTTATTCTATTTTTTACTTGAGTATTTTATTTATTCATTTTTTTAATTTTTGATAAAAATTTTTTATTTTAGGTTTTATTCATTTTAATTGTATTTTTGTATTTAAATGTTTTTATTTTAATTTTAGCTCTCTAATTGATTTACATTTTTTTTTACAATTTGTAGTTCATTTGATTTTATTCTGCATTTCGCCGTAATCCATCTGCCCACATCCATTCCTCCATCCATAAATACACCAAAGGCTCACAGCCACACAACAGCATTCGGTTTCTTTCAGTGTATAATAATTCCATTTCCTCCTGGACATCCTAGCTGAGGTGCACTGCAGAGAAATTAGCACAATAATTCATTTTTTTGATGATTATTCCATTTCCCATGGACCACCTTGGCGCCATCCAAGTTAAGTATTATTCCATTTACCCATGCACCTCTCTCTGACTGCCACAGGTGTCTCCTTTAAAACAGATGGAGATAAAGCAAAGAGCTATATCTGCATGTTGTGCAGCCTGATTTGAAATGACATTTTATGGTATGGTAGAGTGGTTTGACTTTACAATGTTTGATTAAATTGGTATTTATTACATAAGTAACAAAACTGCACCAATATTGCATTTGTCTGTATTCAACCTTCAACAATGCCACATTTCACTGACTACACATGGTTTTCTTGCTTGATTGCTTTTAGGTACACAAGAGAAGATGTCCACAAATCTCTTCCTATTGTGCAGCTTAGTGCTACTGCCAACCGAGAGCTGTAAGATGGCCCTAAAGAAAGCTGCTCTAACAAGAGTGATCAGTGAGAAAAAGTAGCTTTCCACCAGTGGTGTGAGAACCCCACCTTTTTCAGGAGACCTGTGCCTGCCACACCGGCCTCGAGGGAGGAACCTGGGAGCAGCACACCCGCATCTACAGCACCACCCCAACCTAAGCCCAAGACCATGTGTCTCAGTGAGGCAGCCAGTGCAATCATGGCGACATGGACAAACAGTGACGTTGAAGTGGATTTGGCTCCTTTTTCAAAATAGTACTAAATCATTTTAGGAAACAGAGCAAAGTGGACAGCAGCCAGCAATAGTAGATTTTCCTAAAGTTAGAGAAGAACAGGGCATCTAGCTTCCTGGTGAGAAAGAATGTCCTCTTTTAGAATCAATGGTTCCCAGATCTCCAGCAAGAAAAAAGAAGGATACTACTCCACCATCTTCTCCAAGCACAGCTTCTGAGGATGATGATGATAGGGACATGAAGCAGACCCCGGCAGAGGCAGGGAGATGCCAGAGAGGTAAGGGAAAATACATTTTTCAGAAATCCTTGGAATCACGGAAGGGGATGATGGTGAGTAGGATGATGATGATGAGACAGTCATTGTGGAAGCTGTCACAGAGGTGTCCAACATTAATATCCAACCTCTCTGAGGAATGTGGCACAAGCAGCACCAACAGCTCCCATATTTGTATGGCCCTAGCAGAGACCTACACCAACCTGTACCTCAGTAGAAGTATGCAATGCAGATCAACACACCCATCCACCTCCAGTACTTCTCCAGGCATTGGTAGTGGCCCAGTAAGAAAATATGTCTCCCCAGTTTGGGACTTTTTACGATTAGCAAACAGGGAGAGAACATTGTGATATGCTCGATTTGCCACACAAGTTTTCATCGAGGTAAACCTGGTTCACATTATGGCACTGGAGGCCAGATGACCCATATGAAAAAACATCATGCAATCCGGTGGGAGGAGCACCTTAAAAAATTGCTAAATATGGTTGTGGCAATGAAGGTGAGGATAGCCGGGAAGCATAAGCTACAGCTGATCAAATCATGGTGGAAGGTGAGGAAGAAGAGGGTGACATTCTCAGGCAAGGTAACCCTGTCCCTAGCAGTGCCCCAGAATCACCTGCCTCAATGATTTCACAATGATACAGGAAGACTCAGAGTCAGATGGAGACATCACAGCATATGGTGACTGTGCCATGATAAACATTGAATCTACCACCACCTACATCTTAAAAGTCACCAAGCTGGTAAAAATGTAAGTGCTGAACCTCCTTCCTTTTATTGTTGTGGAAGGAGTGGGATTCTTAGAGTTTGTGGCAGCCATCTGCCTGAAATGTAGAGTTCCAAGTAGATGTATTTTGTCCAAGCTGCTGTTCCAGAGCTGCATCACAATGTGCTGCAATTGATTGGATAAGCTTTGCAGCAAAGTGTTGTTCACACTATCCACCTGACGACTGATATGTGGACCAGTTTTCATGCTACTGATTACTTGTGCATCATTGCACACTGGATCTCTTTCGTGGGGGTAAAGCAAAAGCTATCTACAGGTCTCGGACTCGAAGACATTTTTAAGAGCATTGTGCAAAAGTATCAATGTTCACCATGGAGAAATCACCTACAGCTGCAAATGTCTTGAACAAAATTAATAGCATGTTTTCTGAATGGCTGCGACCCAGACATCACCAAATTAGATTTGTTGCCATGTACAATGGCAGTAGCATAGTCAAAGCCATGGTAAACAGTGACTATTTCAGGATGCTGTGTTTTGTGCTCTACATAAACCTGGTTGTGCAAGACTTTCTAAAAAAAGAAGACATAGGGGGTCATTCCGACCCTGGCGGTCAACCGCGGGAGCACCGCCAACAGGCTGGCGGTGCTCCCTTGGGCATTCTGACCGCGGCGGTACAGCCGCGGCCAGAAACGGAAAGTCGCCGGTGTACCGCCGACTTTCCGCTGCCCATGGGAATCCTCCATGGCGGCGCAGCTTGCTGCGCCGCCATGGGGATTCCGACCCCCATACCGCCATCCTGTTCCTGGCGGTTTCGGCCGCCAGGAACAGGATGGCGGTATGGGGTGTTGTGGGGCCCCTGGGGGCCCCTGCAGTGCCCATGCCAATGGCATGGGCACTGCAGGGGCCCCCGTAAGAGGGCCCCACATTGAATTTCAGTGTCTGCTTAGCAGACACTGAAATTCGCGACGGGTGCTACTGCACCCGTCGCACCCCTTCCACTCCGCCGGCTCCATTCGGAGCCGGCTTCATCGTGGAAGGGTGTTTCCCACTGGGCTGGCGGGCGGCCTTTTGGCGGTTGCCCGCCAGCCCAGTGGGAAACCCAGAATGACCGCCGCGGTCTTTTGACCGCGGTACGGTCTTCTGGCGGTTCCCGCTTGGCGGGCGGCTCCCACCGCCCGCCAAGCTTGGAATGACCCCCATAGTCAGCAACATACTGACCACCTGCAGATGAATCTGCACTCCTTTCAGCCATTCTTTAAAAGCCTGGAAGCAGTTGCGGATTATTCAGCAACGTACCAGAGTGCCAGTTAAAGCCCTGATACAGGAGGTGCCAACACAATGGAACTCAACCTAGTATATGTGGAAACGTCTGTTGAGCAGTACAGACAGATTGATGACTATGTCATTCTAGGAGTAGGGGATGCAATTGGGAAAGCTACGACCATGAATGCGGACAAATGGGACCTAGTCAAATTCCTGAAAAAGATGCTGATACCTTTTGAGGTTTTCACGTGGGAAGTTGGCAAGGAGGACAGTACAGTGGGCCAAGCTATCCCATTGTTGCATCAACTGCAGGAGCAGCTAAAGACGAATGAAGGAGTCTGAAAGGTTCTCTTTTGACCGCGGTACGGTCTTCTGGCGGTTCCCGCTTGGCGGGCGGCTCCCACCGCCCGCCAAGCTTGGAATGACCCCCATAGTCAGCAACATACTGACCACCTGCAGATGAATCTGCACTCCTTTCAGCCATTCTTTAAAAGCCTGGAAGCAGTTGCGGATTATTCAGCAACGTACCAGAGTGCCAGTTAAAGCCCTGATACAGGAGGTGCCAACACAATGGAACTCAACCTAGTATATGTGGAAACGTCTGTTGAGCAGTACAGACAGATTGATGACTATGTCATTCTAGGAGTAGGGGATGCAATTGGGAAAGCTACGACCATGAATGCGGACAAATGGGACCTAGTCAAATTCCTGAAAAAGATGCTGATACCTTTTGAGGTTTTCACGTGGGAAGTTGGCAAGGAGGACAGTACAGTGGGCCAAGCTATCCCATTGTTGCATCAACTGCAGGAGCAGCTAAAGACGAATGAAGGAGTCTGAAAGGTTCTCACTCAGAGGTGTGAACGAAAACTGAGAAGCACATACCTTCCGTTGAGAGAACTAACCTATTGCTTGACTTGTAATGCAAGGCTGTAAAATGACATTATAAAGTTCAAATAGTACATTTGTGCCACCCTACTTGATCAAAGCTATAATAACAGTTCTCCACTTTCCTTTTTCTGAAGGAGTTGATTCAAAATACAAGAGATGGATTGTTGAGCAAGCCGTAGAACTGGAAGAAAAATGTCTGGAACTTAGAGTCCCACTGTGCAGTTCTGGGCGGCTGCCTCCAACTTCCAGAGAGGGCAGTCTTGTCTCACAGCAGCCAAACCCAGCAACAAGAACACCAGCAACAACAGCTAAAATAAATAGATGTGTACCACAGACAAACAATTTCCAATCCAATTTAAAAATGAATTTCAGTCCTTCACTTTATTTTCTTGTACTATACCTTTAAAAATTTCATACATGCATGATCAAGACAGTCAACATGTTTTGTCCAAGAATGGACTTCTTCAAGGCTGTAAAACAATCTTTATAAACAACATATAAGTATTAACACAACAAACTAACACAATTGTCCTTCAACACAATGAGTATACATGTTAACACAAGAACACAAATAACCACATTTAGACCCATTGAAAGGCAAACAGGGACACAACCAATTTCACCAACATTTTGCAAATAACCAATTAACAACATTAACAACCCCTCCTAAAAAAAAAATATACACATCACATTAATAACGTTAAATAACACCTAACAATACACTACATACAAATAGTCAATGTTAAAATCATATCTCAAAACACTTGCGGCTCATAATGAATCCCCTGTAACCAATTTTGAACATATTGTATTCACAACATGTCACTGTCAATGTACTTTTGTCATCACCATTTATAACAATCCTAAAAACAAAATTACAAAAGTACATAAACAAAGATGAGAAATAATGTAATCATACTTGCACCATACAAACTGTTATTGTAAAAAGCTATATGTAAAAAAAAAAATTTGATACAATGCAAAGAACATTTAGATCAGGATACTCCCTGGGAAGAGCATAATACATAATAACTACATTCACATAGGTGGTATCAATGGCGTAATCTCTTTTTTGGGCCACTCTCTCCAGCAGCCACTTTTCCTCCTCAACCAGCGCTCCATCTAGAGCCGCCATTTTGTCTAGCAGTCTAGTTGCTGCTTCTCAGCTTCCCGGGCTCATAAGAGAGCCCATGAGTTGGACGCACAGCGGTTGTGCACAGCGGGTGTACCGCTGGCACACCGAAGGGGCGCCTAAGTCAAGCCCGTCTGCGTCCGGCCAGGTCCAGCACCAGGAAATGCTGCAAGTCTAGTCCCTGAAAGATTGGTCTACTTCAGGCAATCCCTCTTTTCATTTAATACTAATACAGTGAATCTCTGTCAACATCTGCTGAACATGAACTCTCCTCCAAATATTTGTAATCCTTGTCAACTGACTGCTTATCCTAAACTTCTTGAAAACCAAAGATTGGAGAAAGAACAAACTAATATACTAATCTTACTTAACTGTCTGTCCTTACCCCCACATAAGTTACATATTCATTTATTGCTAAATGAATATGCCCAAGACGTTCTATTCTTAACAGAAACCTGCTTGTCAGAGGACTCCTCTCCCGATATAATCACAGCCCTTCCTTCAAACTATTCCATGCAGCATTTAGAATAATCCATAACAATTCTATTCACTGTCTTATACATCCCCTCTGTATCCCGGACTGTGAAAGTTTGGCTTTCTCTTTGACAATTAATGCCACCTTCACCTTTTCTGGTATTTTAATTTACCACCCCCCTGGTCCCTATGGCAGGGTCCTGCAGGCCTTGCTGGACTGTGTGGCAGATTTTGCTTGCAGGTATTCCAATTGTACTATCTTAGGTGATTTTAATATTCAGGTAGATGAACCCCATAACACCTCCGCCAAAACCCTACTCACAGATTTAGTAGCCTTGGATTTGATACAACTCATATCAGGTTCCACCCATCTCCAAGGTCATACAATTGACTTATTTTACAGTAATTTGCAAAATTTGTCTGCTTAGGCTCCTATTCCTTTGGTCTGGCCTAAATACTTTCTAGTTGTACTCATATTCCCCATTCTCCTTTCCTCTACCCTCCAGCTCTGGGAAAAGGTAACTGTACGTCAGCGGTCAAAGCTGAAGAGGAATTATTAGATAGATACTCTAATGAATCTGCATGCCTCTTCATCCGTCTGTCACTCTTGCACAGCAGATGGGTTTGACAAATGGATCTCTAGACACTTTTCTTCCTATCAAGACAATTATCAGGACCATTCGTCAAAAATGTTAGTGTTGGTTTTCCCCTCACCTAGTGCATCTAAAAAAAGAGTGTAAGCAGATGGAAAAGAAGTGGAGGAAACCTATGATCTTGGCCTCAAAAGAGACTACAGGCACATGATCCGATACTTCCACCAGGAAATGAAAGCTGCACAGGCCTCTTACTATACTCCCAGGACTGAACAATCCTCCCAGTCTCCAGGAGAGATTTTCTCTATTTTTAGGGAAGTGACTAAGCCTCACTGCGCCAACAACATAGGAGGAGGTTCTAAAGCACATAGTAATGAATTAGCCTGTTTCTTTCAAGAGAAGATCTCTGATATTCGGGCAACTCTTCCCAGTTACTCCTCTAATGAAGATGAGCCTGTCTTTTACCCTGATTTTCAGGTTTCCCAAGTATCTCTTTCAGTTTTTCAGCCTCTGAGTAAAGAGCTTGTAGATAAATAGCTTGGCTCTATAAAATCTGGGTATCCTTTGGACCTATCTCCTCTGTTTATTCTAGCTCTAGGATCAGAAGTCATAACTCCTGTACTAACTGATATTTTTAACGATTCTTTGTTTTCTGGACATGTTCCGCAACATTGCAAACATGCTGTCGTCGAACCCTTATTAAAAAACCCTAATCTTGATATAACAGTGCTTTCTAACTACAGATCAATTGCCCTTCTCCCCATTGCATCGAAATTAATTGAGAAACATATCAACATTTAGGTGTCAGGCTTTCTCGAGGAACACAATCTTCTTAACTACTCTCAAATGGGTTTCAGACCACTTAATAGTACTGAATCAGCCCTGCTGGCTGTCACTGAAGACACCAGATGACGTGTGGACATTGGTGGATACCCAGCAATCATTTTATTGGATCCGAGTGCCGCCTTTGACACCATGGATCATAAGGTTCTTATTTGTGGAGCATGTCAAATAGGACTCGAGGGTACTTGCTTTAAATGGCTTACTTCTTATCTGAATCAGAGAACTTTCCGAATCCTTGACAAGGCATATTACTCTGATACCTTTCATCTAACAAGCGGGGTCCCACAGGGCTCGTCCTTAAGTCCTATGCTTTTTAATATTTATATGGCCCCCTTGGCAAACATTGTGGAACCCTACCGGTTGTACCTTGTGTCCTATGCTGATGACACCCAATTGTTTTTTTCTTTTTCCACTGACACTAACTCAGAACATGCTGTCCTTTCTTCATGTCTGTCTGATGTTGCCAGATGGATGGCCAATAGCAAACTTAAATTAATCAATGAGGAAAGAGAGGTTATGCTGATAGGGAATTGTTGTCATCTTAAGACCCCTGACCTAACGTTACCTTAACTAAATGATTTTCCCTCGCCCAAAGACAATATAAAAAGCTTAGGTGTTTGGCTGGACTCCTGCCTTACAATGTAATGTCATTTAAAGAAACTGGCTGCCATGTGCTTTCAGTTACTGAAGACTTGTAGGAAATGTTTTACTTTTCTTCCCTTTGTAGCTAAAAGGCTTACTGTTCAGGCTCTGATACTGTCTTGCCTGGACTATGGGAATATTCTATTTCTGAGTTCTCCATACTACGTCCGAAAGAGATTACAGGTGGCCCAAAACGGGGCCGCCCACCTTTTGATGGGCACCCCAAGAGATAATTCTGCCAAAGCTGCTCTGGTATCCCTCCACGGGCTCCCAGTTGAACAGCGTATTAACTTTAAAGCTGCTTGTTACGTCCATCGGGCACTTCATAATAGGGGGCCGGCCTTTCTTAGGCAAATCATAACCCCTTACATCCCCCAAAGATCACTTAGATCTAGGCATCCTTTGGAACTCTCTTCCATTGGAGCTTCGAATAGAGAACTCCGAACTTCAGTTTTGTAAAAAGTTGGAGACCTTTCTTTTCTCAGTATAGTGTGTCAGCTTTGCTTGTTTGATGGTCCTGCATTAGTGCTGGGAGGCCTTCGGGTAGCCACGCCCTCTATAGATTTTCTAATTCGAATTCAAATTCTAAATATGTTTATGTAGTATATTCTTGATATTAGATTAACATTATTAATGTAGTACATACATATTTTGGGGGAATTTATAAATGTTAATTTATTATTTGCAAAATGTTGGTGAAATTGGTTGTGTCTTTGTCATCAAAAGTGATGAAAATGACTAAGAGGGAAAGATCTATATTTTTGCACACAAGTATGACAATGTAAAGATACCTGGTGAGGGTAAGAGAGGACAGAAGGAAACGATTGATAGCAAGTCTGCTAGGAGCAGCTCTTTGGCATCACAGAGGTGTGGCATGTCACTTGAGAGGATGTCAGCCACCTCCACATTGCAAGACTAATTCACTTTCTTAGTGGCGTTGGAGAGATTACTACTGGGAGGCAAAACATTAAGAAAAAAGCGAAAACTCGAAAGGGTGGGAGGAGATAGAAAAAATAAAAAGGTGGAAACACTGGAGAACTTAGATACAGATACCATAGGATGCTACATGGATATTGTTACAAATTCTGTGGGCAGATGTTCATGAATTGGTTATTGTGAATGTTTTGAATTATTGAATGAATGTGAATAAACAAAGGGTGCTCAATAGAGGCTTGGGCTTTTGCCTCTCACAAATGGGAGTATAGTTGCTGTTTGTGTTGATTTGTATACCTTTACTTGCTTACTGAAATTAAAGGGACATTTCAATGTTAACCCCATGGAGCCTGTTGCATCAAGGCAACATGCTATTTCCCTGTTACAGACCGTGTCAGACTTACATGATCTGCAGCTCCTGATGTCCTTACAGGATGATGAACAAGTTGATATGGATGTACTTAGGTATGATTTTGATTTGTTGAAAATGTGTATGTGGACAGTGGTCACAAGCCTTGCTCTAAATTTGTGCTGGGTGGAAAGCACCACAATATTGGTCCCTTCACGGAAAAAGTGACAACGATTTTATCAGTTGTTTGAAAGACCAGGAGGGCATTTAGGTGGGGGCCATAACCTAACCCCGGCGGAAATGACAGCACATACAGGCTTACAATTAGTCCATTGTCATCAGAGAAGCCAGTAAAGGCAGACAAATGTTAATTATCAATAAGAAGGATTACATTGAAAAGATCAATAGACAGATTACAGATACTAAATGCTATGCGCATATTACACACAATCCTATAAGGGCTTTGACTGCTCATATTAATATGAAAATCACTGATTGGTGTGAGAGTTGTCTTGTTATGGATGATGACTACAACTACATTTCCATCAAAGACCCACAGTTCCCCTGTATGTACATAATAATTAAAATCAATAAGGGGTAAGATTTTGCCCCCCGGGAGACTATTCATCTCAGGTCTTTCTTCATCTACGGAACGACTATCAGAATATGTTGACAGGTTTTTACAGTCTTTTGCCTACCTGCGTTCATACAGGATACTTAATATGTTTGAAGATGTTACCTGGTCACAGGACTTAGGCCCTCATTTTAACCCAATAGTGGCAATAGTACCGCCTACAGGCTGGTGGTACTCGTCACCTTATTTTGACTGCAGTGGTTCCGCCGTGGTAACACCGCTGGCACCAGCGGTATGCCGCCATGGCTGTCCCGGTGGTCGTAATACACCAGGGCAGCGTGCAAGCAGCGCTGCCATGGGGATTTCGACTTCCCTTCCCACCAGCCTGTCCGTAGCAGTAAACAATGCCATGGAAAGGCTGGCGGTAAGGGGACTCGGGGGGCCCCCAGCCACAGCCCCATTGTGCATTTCACTGCCCGAATTTTGGGCAGTGAAGTGTGCGACAGGTGCCACTGCAGCCGCTGCACATCAACATTGCTGCCGGCTCTATTACGAGCTGGCTGCAATGTTGATGTAACTTTTCCGCTAGGTCAGCGGATGGTAACACTGTTACTATCCGCTGACCCAGCAGAAAAGTCCAAATAGGGAACCAGTGATACCGCCAACACTGGCAGTATACTGGCACCCATAGCCTCGGCAGTCTTTGGGAAAGACCGCCAAGGATATAATGAAGCCCTTAATGTTTGTAAAAATGGATGTTACAAGTTTGAACACTTGTATAACATGGATTTTGGGATTAGGGCTGTTGAATCCTTTCTTTGTACCAGAATCACTGATCATCTGGAGTATAATGCTATGATTCTGGAGATTATTGGTATTATTCTCTCGAGAACCTACTTTCTTCATGATGAACAGTGGTACCATTAAATGCAAGGCACATCAATGGGCTCCAGGTTTGCTCCCTCTTGTGCCTGCCTTTTTATAGCCTGGTATGAGATGTAGTACACCTGGGGCTGATATGTCTCCTCTTCAACAGACTCTATTGTCTTTTGGCAGGAGGTGTATCGATGACATCATTATTTTGTGGAAGGGAACGGTGGACCAGCTTGAGGAATACCATGCTTATCTTCATGACAACTTATACAACATTAAACTACTTATAAATTACAGTAGGGAACAGATTGAGTTTTTGAATATCCTTCTCTATCAAGAGAACGATTCTACACAGAGCACTTTGTGTAGCAAGGAAACAGCCTTCAATAGTATTTTACATGCCACCAGTACTCAATCCAAATCAGTTATTGATAGCATACCATTTGGGGGGATGGTGCACATTAGGCAGAATTGCAGCTCTACAGAATCTTTCAATGCCAATCTTGGAAGAGTGAAATATAGATTCATGAACAAGGAGTATCTCAGCAAAGCAACAAGGAGATTAGGACATGCAGCGAGGTTCAACACTTCAAAAAAAGTACCAAGACAGGGTAGAAATAAATGGCCTTCATCACTCGGTATACCATGCTCAGTGATGAGATTTATGGCATTTTGAAAAAGACACTGGAGCTTACTACCTGATGTCCCTGGGCTCAGGAATGATGTATCACTTAAACCCAAGGTAACATTTTGTAGGGGTAGGACCATAAACAATTGGTTTTGTCCCAGTTACATAACCATTCCCAAAGTCAATACAATATGCGGTTTCCTGGCCCAGTGAACGGTGTTTACACAGGTAGAAGTGTAATCTGTGTAGATTTTGGAGAAATTGTACTGAACAGTTTTGTCATAACACTGCTAAAACTTATGACATTCTCTATCACATTAACTGTAAGGCCAAATATGTCACTTACATCATTGGCTGCGGGCACAAAATAATATATGAAGGGAGTACTATTAGACATGCCAAACTTCACATTCAGAAGCATGTCTGGGCCATGTGCAATAGAGATATGAGATAGCCCCTGACATTTCACATGGAGGAACACATGTGGATGACAATGAGATATGGGGCCAGATGTAGCAAAATGACATTTTGCGAATTGCAAATTGCGAGTACTAGCGACTCGCAATTTGCAAGTCGCAAAATGTCATGCAGAAAGGTGTCTCAGACACCTTCTGCGAGTCGGTATGGGGTCGCAAAGACCCACCTCATTAATATTAATGAGGTGGGTCGCAAATTGCCGCCCCATACCTACTATGGGCACTCGCTAACATGGAGGCCTGCTGTAGTCAGCAGGCCTCCATGTTAGCGACCTGCTTTTAAATAAAGCAGTTTTTTTTTTTTTAAATGTAGCCCGTTTTCCCTAAGGGAAAACGAGCTGCATTTAAAAAAATCCGAAAACTTTTGTTTCGGTTTTTTCAGGGCAGGGAGTGGTCCCTTGGACCACTCCCTGCCCTGAAAAAATGTTTTGGGGTCCATTCACAAAGGGGAAGGGGTCCCATGGGGACCCCTTCCCGTTTGCGAATGGGTTACCATCCACTTCAAGTGGATGGTAACTGCGACTCCATTTGCGACCGCATACGCGGTCACAAATGGAATTGCATACCATTGCGAATCACAAATAGGAAGGGAACACCCCTTCCTATTTGCGATTCGGAAATGCATTTTGCGAGTCGGATCCGACTAGCAAAATGCATTTCAACATAGCAAAGTGGCTTTTGCGAGTCGCAAACGCGTTTTTCGCCGTTTGCGACTCGCAAAACCCTTGCTACATCTGGCCCATGGTTCTATGGTGTTGACTCCATACTGCCCAGCCCCAGGGGTGGATTTAAGGAGCTTTCATTGGGGCAAAATGAAGCAGCATGGATATGTTGCCTATACAGCGTAGAGATGGGTGATAACACTGATGATGAATTTCATTATTTCCTATGAGTAGCATTGATGAAGAATCTAATTATTTAATAATTTCTTATGAATATCATGGAAATGGGTTCTAGAGTTTAGTTTCAATAGATGATGACTTTGTAAGCTTTTGGATTGAAACTGTGTTGGGATGGGTGATGACGGTCATGGTTCTATGTTTTGAACATCTGCTTTTACTCCCACCTCAGTATGGATAATAAAATTTGGTCCCAGCGTCCGAGGATTTGGTAGATAGTAGACATATGCTAAGTGTCTACATGATTTCAAATATTGTATGAATTTAGATGTTGGTCAATTGTTTTTTATACAACCTTGATTCTGACAATTGTACACCTTGGAATATTTTACAATTGTTTGCAATATGAAAAGTGAACCCATGAGGGGGTTGAATGACCTAACCTAGTATTTCCCACTGGTGATAGAAAATAGGCCCATGTGTGGTACAATAGGGCCTGGTATGCATCATGCACTTAGGAGGTTAATGCGGGGTAATCATGTTCTCCTTTTTAACCCCCATTATTTTGGGTTAGTGATTTCCAGTCATTTAATTTTGTGGCAGTGTTACTGTGATTGGCATGAGGATATTAATGACTCCATCCTGTAATTTGATCAGTGGGGCTTGCCAACATTGTAAGGGTGCTTGTGTGAACTGAATATTTTGATTGGACTGAATTGGGGCTCTCCTAATGGGTGTTACAGCTTTGCTTGGGCGTGTTGGAAAACTTTGGTGTTATAATTTGCATTGCACCAATATTGTTGATGCTTCATTCTATCAATATTGTTGACCAGCTTTTCTCCAGTATGGCTGAAATTGTATTCTATGCTTACTGGTGACCGGTGTAATACTTTATGTCATGATTATAGGCATATATGGGAATCTTAATGCACACAACATTCAGTAATGGTGCTGGTTTAAATTTAAGATTAGTTTTGGATGGAATTGGGACCCTGTAAATGCCTTAAAAGCCTGGTTTTGTACTGCAAGGATGCCTTGTTACTATGGACACAGTGTCAGTATGGCTGACATTGTTTTCTTCACTATTGATGACAGGTGTAGCACTAAAAGTAATACTTATGGTATCCTTCCAAGTTGGCGCACACCATTTGACCAACTCAGCTTTAATATGGAGGAAGCTATAATCTAGGCCTTCTGGTGACCTGCATAGTACCAGATGTTATGACTCTAGGTGTATACAGGAATCTAAATGCACACCACACACATTATTGGTGTTGATCTACATTTAATAATGGTACTGGATAGAATTGGGGCCTGGCCGCTGTTTCTATAAGCCTGGTTTTGTACTATGGGCATAACTTTATCATTATGGACACCAGTACAGTATGGCTAACACTGTTTTCTATGCTACTGATGACCAGTACAGCAATTAATGCCATACTAATGGTATCATTCCAAGATGCCTGGCACCATATTGATTTGGCTTTGGGATGAGGTGGTGTACTAGTTGTGGTTTGAACACACAGGGGTGCATGATTGTGGACCGCTTTATAAAAGGATGAGGACAGGCACTCTGTTTTTGTTCGTATTATCCATCTATACAGGATACGGAGGGGTGTTTCTCTGTCTGCAGCTCCCGGCACCAATTGAAGTAATGGTGGTGGACAAAGGGGCTTTTCCTGCCTTGTCAGGGTTGTTGGTATCGGTGCTTGTGTCATTTTGAGCTATACCGGGTGAGGGTTGATGGTAGGAAGTACAAGATTCAATTCTTTGTTGGCTCAAAATTTAGACTTTTGGGATCTGTTGGTAAAGAAGAGTTAATGAGGGAGATTATGGTTAGGAGAAAGATAATGCATTGGATATTTTGGTGCCTTTCCTCACTTCTCATTCCAAAGGTACCAATATGGAGTGCAATGTTCCCAATTGCCCATTAAATAACATTGTCTATACACGATGTATAACTAATTGGACGTGCATTGAGGTACATCAGTAAAAATGAAACAAAATAAAGGGCCTGTCCACCACCCTTAATAAAGCGGTCCACAATCATGCACACTGTGTGTTTAAACTACAACTGGTACACCACCTCATGCCGAATCAAAATGGTGTAAGCCATCTTGGAAGGATACCGTTAGTATTGTATTCAATGCTGTACCAGTCACCAGTAGCACTGAAAACAGTGTTGGTCATACTGAAATGGTGTCCATAATGATAAACTCATCCTGGTAGTACAAAACCAAGCTTATAGATGCTCCTCAGTCCAATCATGGGTTACCCCATTGGTACCATCTATGTGACTGTTTTTATTATGTATTATTCTTTTTTCATGCAGTACTAACAAGGGATGACCAAAAAGTGGGAGTATATGGCGCTACTTGTCAACTATCCTTAAATTTTAATTAATTCTGGTGGTGCACTCAAAAGGAGGTCATCCTAAACTCCCTGAATTCAGTGATAAATCACTGATGACACTTATGTTTTTTATAAGGCACACAACCAATATTAAAGTCCATTAAAAGTAATGTTCATATCTTCATTCTCCAGATTTCAAAAATAAATGTTCATGTCTTCAGTTCTCCAATTTCCCAGCTGTTTATTGTCAGTAACCATAAGGATTCTCCATCAATACCATACGAATTCGCCCGCCAAGAGCTCGCCTGTCAACATGTGTTTCGTCAGGGGAGTACCCCAAGACTTCATCAGGGCTGTAATGATATATACATAGCATATTTGTCTAGGTAATTTTCTTAAGTTTATAAATAATAACAAGAAGAATTTTATACATTTCTCCCACTTAGGTGGGATCAAGTTCTGTGAGTGTTAAGTGCCCATTATCATAATAAGTTCAAATAAAGTGAGTCCTACTTCATCACAACTGTTATTTGGCATCAGTATTTTGTGATATCCAGAAACCATGCACATGTGTGATATATTAGGAGAAGGACAATTATGTATAACATTCCAAATACTTCAACAATAATGTGAATTATTCCTTAGCGATCATCCAGTTATGTCCCAAAGAACATCCCTTTATACCAATGAATTACCACTTTAATTCATAGCCACCAATGTGCAAGCACACATGTTCACCATTCAACCCTTGATTAGTTTCAGAAAAACTGATGTGAAGTGATAAAGGTAACCACTCCAGAGAAATAATACACTTCCAATCAAAGTGGGAATAAACCCACCCCCTAACCAATAATACCTGTTTGTTCATTCTTTAAATAGTAAGACCTTCTCCTTTACTTAATTCGTAACAGCTCCTGTGATGAGACCAACAGAGACAACATACCAATATTACGAAACAAAACGAGATCATTCTCAAGAAATTAATTAAGTCCAATATCTAATTCCACTATCTCTAAAAAACCTGAATATTACCACAGCAGTATTCCGTTTAAGATTATGCCATCAGTTTGAATAAAGTTCCATCATACAAATATTGTCCGAAGTATTCCCGATATGCGTAATTGTTTATACTCATATTCTAATAGTGTACATATCGGTCTATTGTATCTCCCGAAATCCTTGAGCAGCGTTAGGTACTTAATAGGCAGCACATATTTAGTCAGAACCAAATTGTGCCTTACACCGCGCACGTGTATACAAGACGTCATTCCGTCTTTGTAACAATTTAATGCATTCAACATCATTCAATGTTTGAAAGGCTTTTACCTTTATCTAAACACTTCTTTAGCCAGCAAAAAATCCCCTTTACTACACGTAAATATCTAGCGCAAACAGTCTCACCTCTATTATTTAGACTCCTATCTTAACGCGAGTACGCTCATCTTGTTATCGTCCGGTTTCCATTACCCTTATGTAGATCTCCATTCCCCACTGTGGCAATGGAGATAGGACTAAAACGTTCCACCTAATAAGTGCCAGCCATTTTGGAAGTTCCACTACTCATCTGAAAAAATATATAATAGACAGTAGCTAACTGAAGGTGAATTCCAATTGTATAATTGCCTCAAATGTTATAACTCAGTAAAGCCAAAAGAGCACACAGTAACGGGTTATAAACATGTGTACTTGCACAATGGTGCTATAATTTACATACACACTAAAATGCAATGAATAGCTATTAACAGTATTTCAAGACTAAACTAAAAACCTAGATTATTCTGTCCAAACCAACATAATTAGGAACATAAGAAGTACTCATGTTCTGAGTCAGTGTTGAGACCCTTTTCCACTGCTCTCAACCTCATAATCCATAATGCTTCCCTTCTCCTCAATTGTAGTTCTCTATTTCCACCCCTGGGGTCTACAGGTAAATGTTCTAGTCCAAAAAATCTAAATGTCTTCTTCCTTTTTAAGATATCGCACAGCTGTAAGTGCTGTACTATAAGGTATCTTGCGTCCTCCTGTCTGAATGCTCTCAGACGCTCTTCTATTCTTACTTTTAAGGAATGAATGGTGCTTCCCACATACATCCGATTACAATTGCACAATATTATATAGATTACATATGATGTCAAGCAAGTAATGTTAGATAGAATTTCAAACCGATGACTGTCATGATCCGTGAACTCCTTCTTGGCATGCCAAGCCCAATTGCACACCCCACATTGGCCACATTTGTAGATCCTCTGTTCTTTCTTGTCAACCAATTCTCAGTGTTTACTGGTCGAGGATAACTGGCACATATATAGTTCTTTAAAGATTTCCCTTTACGAAATGTAATATCTGGTCTGTTTGATATGAAATTCACTAGTGCCTCATCCTGTCTTAAAATATTCTAATGTCGCATCATAGATTTTCTCAATATGTTTGAGGATATCAAATAGTCCATAACTATAGCAACCCTAACTTGATGTCTACTCTTGTTTTTTTGTGATTGTAGTGTCATCTCCCTATTAATTTTACTAACCTTACGCATGGCATTCTGAATCACCTTTGTATGATAACCCCTTTGAAAAAAACGTTGTCTCAAATCTTGTAAACATATATCAAAATCCTCATTTCTACTACAATTGCGTCTCGCCCTTAACATTTCACCGTATGGGATGGTGTCTATCTGATGCTTGGGGTGTGCACTCGTAGCCTGAAGTATAGCATTACATGAAGTAGGTTTTCTGTATAACTTACTCTGAATCTTATCCTCTGATATAAAAAGTTCAACATCCAAGAACTCAATTTTATCCACGCTATATTGGTATGTAAATTTTATTTGGGCATCATTATTATTAAGATAATTGCAAAATGCTTCTAATTGTGACCGAGTTCCCGTCCATATCATGAGACAGTCATCTATGTACCTTCCCCAATACAGAATGTAGGTCTGTCACTCCGTAGCTCCTGGTCCCCAGACCCATCTCTCCTCGAACCATCCCATAAAGAGATTTGCGTACGAGGGAGAGAATCTGGAGCCCATAGCCACTCCTTGCTTTTGTCTGTACCTTTTATTCTTAAATAGGAAAAACATGTTATTTAGAATTAGTTCTATCATGTCCAAAATCATGTCTGTATGTTTCATGAGACTTGCCGATCTCCTATACAGCATATGTTTCAAAGCTTGCATACCTACTGTATGCTCAATACTAGTACATACAGATATCACATCAAGTGTAACCAGAAACATACCATGTTCCCATTGTATATCCGATAGGATACTCAACATATGTTTTGTATCTTTAATGAATGATGGTAAATTATTCACCAAAGTTTGTAAAAAGTTGTCAACAAATTCTGATAGTTTTTCAGTTGGTCCTCCTATCCCAGAAACTATTGGTCTACCTGGGGGAGAGTCTAAGCTCTTATGTATTTGTGGAAGCATATATATGCATGGGAATCTAGGCCCATCAACTCTACGATAACCATATTCATCCTTATCCAATAAGCCCTGAGAGTACCATTCTTTTAGACGATTGTTACATAACATAAGTCTATTCATGCATTATCTTGGTATCAATGATCTTTACATTGTATCAATTATAATTTTTGGACATATTCCTTTGTTACAAAAACAGGTTGCATGGTGCAAGTATGATTAAGGTGTTTCTCCTAAAAAAATGTTAATATACTTTTGTACGTTTTTTTTTAGGATTATTATACATGGTGATGACAAACGTACATTTACAGTAATATGTTGTGATTGCGATATGTGACAAAATTAGTTACAGGGGATGTTTTTTTACATTAATTATGAGCCACAGATGATTTGAGATATAGTTTCAACTTTGATTTTGTCAATGTAATGTATTGTCAGGTGTTACTTAATGTTATTAATGTGGTATGTATGTATTTTTTTTGGGGGGGGGGGAGTTTATGAAAGTTGTTAAACCATTATTTGCTAAATGTGGGTGATATTGGTTGTGTTCCTGTCTGTCTTCCAGTGAGTCTAAATGCGGTTATATGTGTTCATGTGTTCATGTATATATTTATTATGTTGAAGGCTATTTGTGTTAGCTTGTTGTGTTAATACTTATGTGTTGTTTATATAGATTGTGTTACAGCCCTGAAGAAGTCCATTCTTGAGCAAAACATATTGACTGTCTTCATCATGAATGTATGAAGTTTTTAAAGGAATAGTACAAGAAAATAAAGTCATGGACTGGACATAAATATTTGAATTGGATTCAAAATTGTTTGTCTGTTTAATTGTCTGTGGTGTACCTCCATTTGAGTTTATTGTTGTGTCCTCGGATAAGGATTGCATCTTGGCAGCAGGTGCTCTTAACATGTGCACACAGGTATGTATATAATTGTTGAGTTAACTCTAGGAACACAGGATTGGTGTGGTTACTTTTAGTCCACTCTCTTGGGTGTACCAGCAACAACCCAACCTCTCCATTGGCTTGGTTTCAACTGGCAGGTCTTCAGTCCAGTGCAGTGGCATAGGCAAAAGAGGCTGAGCAAGTGGAAGCACCAATGACACTTCGGAGGATGTTCCATGAGTATCTGGATGACCAAAAGAGGTGTATGTGGATCAAAACCCATTGGTGTATTTGTAAGGGTGATGCTGCAATGGCCATAGCTCAGCAGGCTGGCAATGAAGTAACTGGCTTGTTCTGTAGCAAGCATGTCTGCTGATTGTGTGTTCAGTGTAGCTGGCACAGTTGTTACAATGAGAAGGACCAGTCTCTCATCTCAAAAAGTGGAGAGATCAGCTATGATCAAAATGAACCAGAATTTATTTCCACCTGATTCCACTACTCCTGAAACACCACAGGAGGAGGAAGAGGATGATTAGTCAGAATCAAGTGTGTTTTGTGACCTACTTCTAAGTGAACCATCTGAGTTTGAGTATGAGATTTACTTCCCATACTGAGCCACTAGAGAATTTTTTGAAATAATTTCTCATTGTGCTTCTTTCTTCTTTTATTTCTTTGCAAAAAAATAGCTAGTGAAACATTGTTTGTTTTGGATTTATGCTGCCCCACCATTTAAAATAATCACATATATGGCCGGATTGGAGTTTGACCCATATGCAGTGAAGAAGCCTCCACATTCCCTTCAGGACATTTGAGATAATGCTGGCCTCCCTCACATGCCATTGACTTTTATTTTGTATTTTTACATTATCTAGCTGTTCTGGCCCAGAGGATCATTGATTAAAAGGCTGCCAGTGCCAGTGCCAGTGCCGAATTCCAATGTGTTGCTACCATCAAAGAGGAGATAATATTTTGTATCACCTAGCGTTCTTGGATTGGAAGAAGTAACTGCTAACTTTTACATCAATGAGAGGTGATAAGGTGAGTGATTGTGAATGATGATTGATGATGTATGTGGTGGCTGACAATGATGAAGGGAGTAAAACACATTGAAATTTGTAAACTTGATTTTGATGATTTTCAATGTTTGGGGGCTGATGGGTGATCATTTTTGCCTGAAAGTGATTGGTCTTTCAACCTTAATGAAATTTACCTCAGGGTCCATTCCTTTTTTCTGGTTCCCCAGAGACCAGACCAATCACTTTAGTTACCAAACACAAATCTAAATAAAATACTCCAATTCTGTTTCTCTACTTGTTCTTCAACATCAGTGCACTACAAAGGCCTACATTGCTCTGTATGGGACTGGGACAATGTTACTCAGAACCAGAAGGAGGAGGGTGGAACAACTCAGGGTGGGACTACTTCAACAGCTAAAAGGAGAAAGTTATCAACTTCAAAGGGAAACCATGATGATGTTAAATACTCTGAGGCCTAGTACTCAATCAGCTTTGTGGACTGGAGAGAGGTGTGTTGATTTGGGTAATGCTGCTAAGTGTGTGTTTGATGCATTGCAGACTCAAAAGTACAAATCCTCATTATGTTCTGGCTGTGCCTCTCTTCTTGGTACAATCCTGACTCCTCATGAAGCTAACCTTGCTTCCGTTTGTCCTTCTTCTTTTGTCTATCATATAGTTACTGTTTTTCAAAACTCAGGCCTTCTCCTAGACCTATACTGCATGAACAAATCTTGGTAAAAGATCAACACTTCTTTTTCCCTATCAGAAAGGTTCAGCCAGGCACCCAAGAGTGATGGATATTTCAAGACGAATGGAAAAGCACCACCAATTTAGAAATACAGTATCATTTTCCTTTCAACAATCATAACTTTTAAAACTAGGTAGGTTGACTTCAATCCTCTATATTTTGCATTTTTCACACCTAGATGCTAGATGACATTATATTTAGAGCTATGCAGCCTTAGGTCTCTCTGGGGCAGAAGGACAGCTTGAAATTCATTTAACTGAACTGTGTCATACTTAACCCTTTATTGTTTCCTTCCACAGCAGATTGATGATAGTGTTGCGTAGGTTCTCATTATCCTAATGAGACTACTGGATTCAGGAGGTAGAATCATCTTTACTGCGGGGGACTGGGTCTGATCCCGCACCATGTGCCACCTGTCGGCCTAATCCAGGTTTGTTCTGGCTAACTAGCAGTGCCTCATCTCCACCCAAGAGCAGGAATGATTGGGGCAACTGGGCACATGACATACATGACCCCTCAGGGGAATCGTAGTCACTCAGATCTCATCCGTTTCTCTCAGTTACATTAGTCTCACATATGCAAGAACAATCAGAAGCAGAGTAAAGTTCAATAAGGTTTTACTGAAGTAACTGCATCTTAGATACTAAAGCATGTATTGCAATAACTAAGACAATGAAGTACAATAAGATTAAAATTGCGACAAGAATAATGCTACCCTACTGTCACTAAGGTTTGTAAGGACAGTACCTACCTAAGCTCTGTTAGAACACCGCATGTTAAGCTCTAATTCTGCCTTTGAGGTTCCCCCTGGGAAGACATCATCCCTCATACCTGAGCAAGAGGCGTAGAGTCTACACAAGCCGCTGAAGCAAAGCAATCAGCATACAGTTGTGGTCATCTAGCTGGAATCTCCCTCTAACGTACATGGGTCAAAGTAGTGTTTTTATAACAAAACTTCTGATGTTCCTGGAAAGGATCCCCACGTAAGAGTGTGTATGTTTCTGTGAACACTGGAGATAAAGCATACCACTTTTGCCGGCAACCTATCTTACTGCAGCCTTGAGAACAGCACAGAGTGAAAGAAATGTCTTGTTTAAGAACGCAGTGCTGACCAAGGTGAAGAACAGCTAGATAGAGAAAACAAAACAAGACTGCAAATGTGGCTAATGTTAAAATAATAAAAGGGAGCCAAATAAAATATATCTAGGTTAAAGTGCACAGCGACAGATCTAGTATGCTGAACTAACTTGTAGAAAACTGTAGCTAAAATAGCTACACAACAATAGTGTCCTGCTCAGCGCCCCGATTATTATTGTCATGGTTTCTATTGTGTTGTGTTTGTCTTACCACTCCACATATCCCTTACCCATCCATTCATCAAGCCCCTAACCCTCTTCCCCTGGGCTGTGTGATTTATTGAGGCGTGCCTTAATTAATTTTACATCATAAATGGATCACAGACTTGTTGTGGACATATTGAAAGCAACACCAACTCACTACATGATATGAGCAATATTCACACCGGCCCCATTCACATTATCATTAAGGCTTTGTGCTGTGTGAACCCTTAAAGTTGTCTAATCACTCCTGAATAAGAGGCCACTTCTCCTGACTCGAGGATTTAATTACCTAAGTTTATTTTTTAAATACTAGCTCTCCTTAGCTCAGAAGAAGTTGGTATTGCTAGTTTTTATTATCATATCTGGTCTTTTTTGTGTGGCTAATCCTGTCATTGTGGTAGTCTGGTCTCAGTCTTCAGAAAGTTATAATTTATGACCTACTAACTCTCTGTTGACAGTGATAGATAACCCTTTGATTAATCCTGCAGTTCGAGTTCGTATAGGTGCGAGTGGCTTCTTGTGTCTTCCCTATTATAGCACTAGCCTGCTACTACTATTATCACCCACTTAAGACGCCACCTTGGGAAAAAACCTACAATAAGAAGACTGAGGGAATGTTATCCTTGACTTCATCTTTTCAGATAAAAGAAGAAAGATCAATTGAAGTGAACTTATTTAGTTAGTAATTAACTTCTACTGAAGAAGATGTTGTTTGTAGGTATCGGTCTTTGTGGGCAAAATAGGCAATGGCAATCATCACCTAGTGGTCAATATAGTTACAGAAGGCAGTAGAGCAAGGGAATAGATAAGCGACATACCCTTTTTTTTAGCAGATTTAATAAACAGGCTAAACTAAAAGACAGCAGTGCAAGCTAAAATACTGAAATAAACATTTGAGGTATAAATCAAGTAAAATAAATTAACCCTTTTTACTTTTACAAATAGAACACCCACCCATTCCACATACAAAAGGCCCACGCCTTTCCTCAAAACAATGGCCCATAGCCAAAAGTCAAAAGTGCACAACAAAAGTCCAGAAAGAGAGTCTAAAGTCCAAAACACAGTCCCAACTCCCTTTCCAACCTCTCCCCTCACAATAAGTCCCTTCCACCAAAGCAAAAATGTAAAACAATGGTTCAGAAGAGGGCACTGTTGATGTGGGTCCGGAGCTGGTCCAGACTCCGTTTGATCCTTTCCAGCCAGCTCTCCATCCTCCTCTCAAGGTAGCCCAGCCACTGTAGGATGGGCCCCAGCAATGTCCTCTGCATGTCAGCTCAGGAGAGGGTTGCAGCAGTTCTTGACAGCTGGTGGCAGCAGCAGCAATGGAATCGCTGGGAGGCTGGGGCTGGCTTGCTGAACTGGGTCCCAGGTCAGAGGCATCTTGTGTTTCCACTTCTTAATCCTCCAGGATCACCGGCCACCAGAATTCTGCCTAGATGATATCCAGCCTCTGCTGCGAGAGAGAGGCCGCTATCTCCTGCCTGGTGGGTGGTGCTGGTGTACCATCAGTAGCAGCTTTATCAAGAAAAAGAAAAAGAAAAAGGACAAATTGTAAACAATGCTCTGTACAAACACTTGTTTAAAATTATGTAGTGGATGGCACAGTAGCAGTACATTTCAGGTCCCCAAGGACCATTAGAATTTGTGATTATGATTAGGAGAGTCACAAGGCCAGTTTTACTTTTGATCCACGCATGCCTCACATAAAAGAACACTGACTCTCTGATAGAAAATAGTTAACAGAGAATATCATGAGATTTCCTTTTTCTTTTAAAGGCTTTTCAAGTAACTAAATAGACACTCAGAGTAGAAAAATAAAAATAAAGTACCTCTTATTTACGATTAAGGCATTATGCACTATGGAGTACAAGTTGTTGTGCTGCTAAATTAATAGAGGCATGCTACAGCATTTTGGGTACTTTGCTACTTACTGAAGCTGTGGCAGCTGTAGCTGACATTTATCTATCTTTAATTCCAATGGCCCTGCTCTTCTCCAAATGCCTTTCACTTTCTATTCTGACTCCAAGGATGCAGATGGAGAATACATACTATGTCACACACATCAAATACAAAATGTGGATATCGTAATCCTGTCTGCCGTACGTAGACGGTGGGGAAACCAACACAATGTGGTACAGGGAAAGGAACAGGCTATATACATTCCATTTGGCACATTCGTCACAGAGTAATCCTTATGCCAAACTTGATATTGAATCAGACACTTAGGGGCATATTTATACTCTGTCTGCGCCGAATGTGCGTACAAATTTTTTATGCACATTCGGCGCGAACCTTGCCCCATATTTAAACTTTGATGACCGAGCACGCAGATGTCAAAATCCCGCCGTGTGCGTCATTTTCTGGATGCGGGAAACCGCCTTGCGTTAATCATATGCAAGGTAGGCGTTCTCATCCAAAAAATGAATTAAACGCCGTGCGTCGTATTTATGCTTCCGGGCAATAATCCTGCACGGCCGGGAGGCGGAGTCGGAAAATGACGCACAGCCCGATTTGCATCAAAAATTAACACCTGGGTCAGAGCAGGCGTTAAAATGGGGCAAACACACCTATATTTAATCAGAACACGCAGAAGCAACAGTAGAGCAGCAAAAGGGAGACATGGAGGTGCTTCTCATCCAGCGTGCACACAGACGCAGAGCACAGAAACAACAACAGCAGCTACCACAACACCAGCAGGGACTCCAAAGACAACGCAAAAGGCAGGAGAGGATATTCCGCACCTGGACAACCCTTCATGGCTTCAGGGAACATGACATCGTCCAGAGGTACAGGTTGAACTGGCAAGCCATTCAGCAGCTGCTGCGCAACATTGAGCCACAGTTGGCACCCAGCTTGTTGACACCCTGCACCATCCCAACAGAAACCAAGCTGCTACCTGTACTTCACATGTTGGCAAGTGGCTCCTTTCAAACCACTGGCGCCCTGGCTGCCGGGATATCACAGCGATCATTCTCTGCCTTCTTGCCCAAAGTACTGGATGCCATCATTGGACTCACACCCCACCACACCTTTTTCCCAAACACACAGCAGAAGCAGCAGGAGATGAAACAGGGGTTTTACCTCATTACTGGATTCCCACACGTCCTTAGTGCCATTGACTGCACACATGTACACCTTGTGCCAACTGCTGCAACTGAACACCTATAACGTAACAGGAAGCACACACACTCCATTATTGTGCAGGCCATTGTGGATCACCAAGGATTGATCACCAATATTGTGGCAAAGTATCCTGGGAGTGTCCATGACTCATTCATCTTCTGTCACTGTAACATCAATCAACACTTCCAGGATGGCCGATATGGCAATGGACTACTTGTTAGCAAGTACAGAAACATACTTATTTACACACTGCACAGCAACCTTCTAGGACACACAACACATGCGCCACAACAGCGACATGTGGACAGGAACACACTGAGGTTGTGACACCACTAGCCATGTTTGATAGGTCTGCAGTGAACCTGTCACACATCTGAAATTAGTGTACAGTCTAATGTCAATACGTCAGTGATCACAACGTATGGAGAGGTTTGGCTAATTGTAACCTTGCAAAATGTAAGCATCTCACTGATGTTAAAAGTATTCCATTGCATATGTCTAAAGGTATGGGATGTCCAGGGTACATATATGCTAACGTGTTACCAGCTCTGTCAATTTGAATCTGTGTATGGAACTATCATTTCAACCCCAGTGAAGACACAGGGACACCTGTATCACAAGTCACAATGCTAGGGAGTGCACACTGTACTGCAAATCCCAAAACATACTGCTGACAACCGGTCAGCAGGCAAACACTCGTTCAGCCAAGGAAACAACCCAATACAGATGGTGAATCCTAGAAGCCAAGGAATCAACACAATAGAGCCATAGACCACACAAGACAACTACTGCCATGCAAGGTGATATGAATGGGGCAAGATACGTCAACATGATCCCAATCATTTTCTCTTTCAGCTGATCAGGGGAAGGGATCCAGCCATGGATTATGACACCATTTGGCAACCCAAGCACTGCAGCAGACTGTGCCTACAATGAGGCACATAGGAGGACACGCACCATAGTCGAGAGGACCTTTGGCAACATCAAGTCGAGATTCAGGTGCCTCGACATCACTGGTGGCAGCCTCCTATATTCACCAGAAATGGTCTGTAAGATCATTTTAACATGGCCATCCTGCACAACATTTGTATACGAAGGAACATTCCCCTATTAGAACCAGAGCCACAAATGCCTGAAGAGGAGGAAGAGGAGGATGCTGGCACGCAACATGAGGGGGAACAACAAAACACAGCTGCTGGATTGCATAGGCGCCAACATATTGTGAACAATTTCTTTTGAAACAACTCACCTTCACCACTGTAGCAACATATGTAAATAAACACCGATAATAATCACCATATCATGGTCTGGGTAATCATTTTTGCTCATCTTTATCCCTAACTATCAGAATAAGATTGTAGCCTCATGGAGCATTGCTGACATACAGATCAGGACACAGAACATTCCAAAGCAATTGTGATGCGTATTATACAACAGTCACATACACACACACTGTATATGACAGATATCCTTTACATTTAACCTTTGAAGGGCAATAGCAGAAGACCACACCTATTTCACACATACATGTTGGCAACATGGTTCATCGCAGCATATGGCACACAAGTAAGACACCATCAGTCTATAAGAGAATAAAATGCCTCATACATGAGGCAGTGGATGTGCTAGTGCATTGGTAACAGGAATGTATGACCAGACCCTTGACAGCAGTAAGTTGTACAGCACCTATCTTTGCGAGGACTATCTGTGACTAGAGTTCCATATAAGCAGAACATAGACAGCACAAGTGCCACACCTATGACAAGCATTGCGCACATGACATTCCATGTACACGTCAGCCCATGTCCTAACTCCTGACACACCCATGCTCCTGGTCTCACCTCACCTGTCTGAAGAGGTCCCTGGAATGGTAATATATGTACCCAGATATTCCTCCTCTACACACACAGACTAACAATAGTAATCCAGTCTGCTTCACCCTTTCGTATGGTATGCCATTGTCATAGTACATCTGTCTGCATGGACGTCAGGTCAATTAATACACTGGCTTGTAGTTTCTAAGCCCTGTTATCACCTGTAGATTGCTTCCCATGTGAAAGGTACTGTTGGCCATTTGAACTCAAATCTCACCTACAGGACTTGTGAGAAACGGATGCAGCACACACCTGTGAGCACCTCCTTTCAGACCACCCATTTCACCATGCACTGCCCTTGCAGATGCTTCGAACAGCATAGAAGCTGCCATTTTGTGGATTACACTGTTATGCATTGCTAGAAAAATAAGCTGTGGAACACAGCCCAAACACAGTTGTCCATGTCAACTGTCTTGTTCTTCCCCCGACCAGTGTAAGTCAGACCACTGAGTATGTACCTTGTGAAATTGCTGGATCTCGATTGACCCTGCATCCTGTCAGCCTAACTGGCACCTGTCTGTGCGTTACCCTAAAGGTTCCTTGTGTCTACATATGTACCACACTTGCTTTCCCAACCCTCACATTCGTCCGGGGGTATTTTGTCAGGTGCTTCCTCAATGCATACTCAAATACATTGTATAGCATAATCTTCTTTTTTTATTGTACCATAATTGTAAACTTGTCTCCAAATACCAAGATCATGGCCTATACTCCTTGACCGGGTTTCATGTATGCATAAGTGACAAAGTGTGACAGTGTACCAGGGCCGTATGCAGGGATTGGGTATGGTGCCTTCAGCAGAACCAGCAACCTCTGATAATGTGCATGAAAATTCCACACATGTTAGGACCCTGACAGTTCACAAGCTGAAACAGATTGCTCACAACATATTGATAGCCTGTGCCTGCTGAATAGCTGCAAGAGTAATCAACACAGAGGCAATGGTGTTCCCAGATGCAGTGGAAACTTTACAGGCCAACCTGTGTACAAATGTTGTAATGACACCTGCCAGAACATGACTCCTGAGATATGATCTTACTCACAACACCAAGGTTTCCCTGTTGACAGTCTCATAACACTTCTGCAGTGACAGGGTGGGACCATCCCCATGTAGGTTCTCATGTCCTCATCGACTTTACTTCCATTGATCTCCGAAGGATACTCAGTAGATACAGGAATAGCCACCACTGACTCATGATGAGACCTGGACGTAACTGTGACAACATAGACCCCTAAAAATATAGAGGATCAACATTGGACCACACACATGAACCAGACACCTCTGTGCAATTGATCACTGGAAATATGTGGCCACGTGCTGCCTCGTCTGCTGGTCCACCACTGCCACAGGAGAGTTGTGTCTCAGTCATATGACCACAACTGTGGGGTGATATTACAGTTGTGGGTCACCTTTGGCTTTCTGTGTCAATAACATGGTACCCACTTAGTCTCTAAATGTGCCTGACTCACGGTGGGTTCACCAACATGTGCACTAGGAAGCAGTATCCAAATTTCCAGGACATGTGATGGGCATCTTTTGGACCATTGATATGAACAAGCGTCTGCCATCTATCCGGTGCATGCTTTGTCATTTGTGGTGTCTACGTTACCCAAAATCTTGGAAGTGCACACAACAGATGTTGCTACATGTATGACTAACACATGTCCTCTCTCCTTTTCACACTGACTTGCATCTAAGGTTTGGACACATTGACTTCACATTCATACAAGCATATTTGCAATAATGCACCTTGTGATGCACACTCACTGGGTCAACAACTACATTAGTAGCCAATGCACACACATTGAGCCATAGGCATTGAGGTATTGTACTTATGTGCGTCATATTGCTATCCTCTCCTGACGCCGAATATGCCCAATTTGTGCAATACATATATGTAGGCCACACATATGGCCATCTAGTGCATCAGCGAAGAGTGAAAATCCTGTTAATGAAGTAGCGGATCATGGTCCGCAGCAGTATGATGTCTCACATGTGCCCATACACCGTCAAGACCAAAGTGGGTGCAATCAGCCTATCTCAGTTGTGTCACAAATGTTACATAACTTTAAAATGGTAAAATGACCCAAACCCAGTTAATGCCCTGAAATTTTGACGCATATGCGTCAAAACATTACGCACAAGCGTCAAAAAATGATGCTTATGCCTGAAAAATGACGCATAATGCCCTGAAAACACAATTGACTCTTCCACACTGTACCTCAGAAAATTGGTTAAGTGTTAGACTATTTCCAAATATATGGATGCAGGCACATTTCTACTCCTGTGCGTAAAAAAAATGAAGCCCAGACTGTATGCGTCAAAAATGTTTGAAGCATAACGATAAAAACGGCTGCCATTTTAGACAGGAAGTGATGTAATAGGATATCCCGTTTACAGATTATGTACAGTGGGATTACTTTCACTTTCACTTTGCAGTCTGTGATTCTTCTAGACTGTGTGGCTGTGTTGAGAGTTTGTCTGGTTAAATTGTGTGGTCCATTACTTGTAATTTTGTGAATAAAATATTGTTGTTGTATTCTGTCTGAGTGTTTATTGTGTACAATTGTCTTGTATTGTATTGTCTTTGTTGTTTTTGAGAGTCTGTTGTGGGTAGTGATAGTTTGGGTATAGTTGGGCTGTTTTAGTTGTTTAGTTTAAGTTTTTCATATTCTACTTTCCCCCTATTCTCCTTTATTCCCCTTTATCCCCTATTTCCCTTTTTTCTGCTAAGATGTTGGGTAGGCCTTGTCTTGGCAAGATGGGTGAGGAGGAGCTTGGTGGTTTCAAATGGCTGGTGTGCCATTTCCTCACCCTTATGATTGAGGCAGGTGGGCGGGTGATACAGGGGTATCACACTGAGACACAGAGGCTCCGGTGGGGAAAGGTATTGCATCACCTGCAACGCATCTATCGCACACCAAGGAATGACCACCATCTGAAGAACCGCTGGGCTGACCTCATCTCCAGTGAGCAAGATCTGCTGGACCACCTGGGCATTGTGATCGGTTGCCCTGTTGGTGAGTACAAATCATGTACATGTGCACGATTTAATGCTCTGTAGTGACATCAGATGATTTGTACAATATCTGCAGGCAATGTTGTTGAGTGTGTGGAATGCTTTGGAAACATACAGGGTCATTTGTGTACTATGTTAAGAACCACATTTGCTAGCTGTTAGGAAGCAAGTGCTCTGCAAATTTACTGAATACTTTTGCTTAATGTAAGTTGGTGGCGCCTTTGTGTCAAACAGCATCACAAATCAGGAGCCAATTATGTATAGCTATAGGTCACATTTGTCTGTGAGGTATAGATTTTCAAAATCATTACCGACATTTGTTGACGCAACAGCTAGACTGACTTTCGAAACACTACATGAGGCTGAAAATTATTGCAGGCTTCACGTCAATTGATGATAGCAATGTGGCCCAAACATATGTCTCATGTGTGTCTGGTGAGTGTGTAAGGAAAGCGATCTCGGAAGTTCTATAAATCTTAGGGATTATTGTGGCCCTTCATCATTTCGGATACATATCAGATCTGGATTTGGAGACATAAGGGACAAGTTCAAGCTGCCCTCAGCTAACATCTTTGACTGGTATTTGGTGTTTGTTGTTCCACCTTTTGTTTACGGATGGCTGGGCAAAGGTATGCACATGGGTTCATATCTCTATGGTTGGTGCAACTCATCATAGCTGAGCCACATCAAATGAAGAAACTGTAACAACATGAGGGCTTACAACTGTCCCTGTCCCTCTGTACATTGTACCTGTGTGTCATGAATTTGTCATGGGCAAAATGGCTGGTTGACTCGTAATACAGTCCTCAAGGAAAGTGGCTTTGGATGTCTCCCTTGGATACACATGATGAGACGAATACACATCATTATTATGTCTGCTCGCTAATGAAGGAGCATGTTTGCCACCACATGATAGTTAGGGCCACTGCATGCGTGCAGATATGTGTGTAAAACTCACAGGAGACCCATGGTATGTACATGTTAGCCGTGCTATATCAGTTGCAGTATCATCATGTCTGAATGGCTTTACTTACTTATGTAATCTTACACATTGTATTTGTCTTTGGAATTGTGCACAGATTTTGAGCACATTTCTCCCTTCCATGCCTTACAGGTTGACCCGCACCCTACACTGTTGACGAGGTGGCTACATTCGAGGACCCAGACAACTCCAGTAAGTGTTGATATGTCTGTTATGTGTTGTGTTTGCTGGTGATGTGTGATGGACTCCTGTGTGTTTAACACATAGCAAGGTGTGATGCGCTGCCCAATCGTTAGTTTTGTTCCATGAGTGGGTTTTCATTTTATTACCATCTTTGAGTTGGCTAATCCTTATCCTATTGTCTTATTTAGGGATTCTAGGTCAGTCCTGTAGGCCGCACAATGTGAATGGTGATGAGTCATGTGGAGAACACTTGTATCAGCAAGAGTTGCACTGGACCTAATCTGTGATTTAGTCAGCCTGTCAGATCCACATTCTCCCAGAATGTGGCTGCTAAATGCTTACCCACAGACTTCTGGTTCCCAGTTCACTAATGTACTTATTAAACTGTAGGTTGAACTTCCTAGCAGCATGTAGCTCCACATGTAGTTCTACGAGTATGTGGCACTTGAGTGCAATGGCCTAGGTGTGCATGCAACTCATGCCCAGGGGTGTTCTTGCATCTCTGTGTTTGTTGTAAGTCATGGCTTACTGAAAGTATATGATTTGGACAAAGGTCTGCATTTCCAGACATGTGTGGCGCTGGGATTGGTCAAGGGTTTGCTGTCTCCTATTTGTAGATACACCTTACCTGTGGTGTGTGTGTAGAGCCAAACACATGTCCAGCTTTATCAGCACATACTTCAGGTAGAGTCTGGGTACCGAAGAATGGCCTGCAGATACCGGCATGAACAGGCCTCTGGAGCCTGGAGGGCATTCCAACAGGGTGGCCCTTCTTTGCTTACCACAGCCACCACCAGCACCACCACCACTACCACCCAGGTGGCACCACCAACAGCTGGCACGTTGCGGCAACCACCTCAGCTAGTGGTCCAGGCCCTAGCACAGCACCACCTGCACGCCAGCCCACAGCCATGGACACTATACGGCCCCACACTTCCTCAGCTGGCACCCAGCCCACCTGCAGCTATTGACCCTGCTGCTTTCGTTGAGATGCAGCGTAAATTGGACTGTGCCCTGCGAAAAATTAGTCACCTGCGGCAGGAGGTGCAACATGTAAACCGGCAAGTGCGGTCAATCAAGCGGACCCTCCGGAGGGCCAACCTATAGACATGTTGACGGACATGATTCCCTCCCCTCCCTCCTCTTTCCTTATTCTTATACTTTGTGGGTTTAGGGGGCTTAGTGTTAGGTTAGTATAGGCTGTTAGTTTAGTTAGTGTTAGTGGGTGGGGGGTTGGGGGTCCTGATTGTTTCTACTGTTTCTTTTGGAGTGTGTTTGGCAATATTGGGGTTCTTGTGTGTTGTATATATATCAAAATTAAAAAATTACAAAAAAATATATATTTGTTTAGTATAGGATACTATGGTGGTCATTACAACACTGGCGGACGGTGTTAAAGCAGCGGTAAGACCGCTAACAGGTCGGCGGTAAAAACCTTGGAATTACGACCGTGGCGGAAACCACCAACAAAGACAGCCACTTTAACACTCCCAACGCCACAGCGGTACAAACAAACTGCGCGGCGGTCACCGCCAACAGACAGGCGGAGTACAATGTACCGCCCACACTATTATGACAGGCCAATCCACCACCTTTTCCGGGGCGGATACACCGTGGATAAAAACACGGCGGAAACAGGAATTTTGAAGGGAAAACGCTCACCTCTACAAACTCCACGAGGAAGGAGGACACCATGGACCCAGAACTCCAAATCCTACCTGTGATAGTCTTCCTGCTCCTGTACCAGGAGCACCAACACCGGCGGCGAAGACCATGGTAACTACTGCACCTATGACACAGGGGAGGGAAAAAACAGTGACACACACACACACACACACACGCAGCACGCAACACCCCCACCCCCACCCACTACAACACACACACTAATACATATCTATACATTATAGTTACACCCCCAACCACCCCGGAAGAATGCAAAGACAAAAGGAAATGAGTGTAACCATTGTAATATATCAAAATGCAGTACGCAAAAATATACATATATACACTATCAACAAAATATACACCAAGAATAGTAGTCCAGGTATTGCACCACTCATAGTCCGTGGACCACTGGGCCCAAAATGCATGGGCGAGGCCCACACATGATACCAGATCAAAACAGAGAGAACACTGCAGGGGCATCAGATAGAAATACAACAAGCACCTCAGGGGGAAGGGAAGGGGGGGGCACCTCAGCCAGATGAGTGCGCAATGCCAGAACAACGAGGGGGCTCCATGCCCATTGATGTATCATGAGGAGTGCAAAGCCACAGTCTCTAAAGTCTATACAGTGGGTGGTTTGCCCACTGCTGCATCCTGGGGAGTGCAAAGCCACAGTCTCTCAAGTCTGTACAGTGGGTGGTTTGCCCACTGCTGCATCCTGGGGAGTGCAAAGCCACAGTCTCTCAAGTCTATACAGTGGGTGGTTTGCCCACTGCTGCATCCTCGGGAGTGCAAAGCCACAGTCTCTCAAGTCTATACAGTGGGTGGTTTGCCCACTGCTGCATCCTGGGGAGTACAAAGCCACAGTCTCTTAAGTGGATAACAGTCTCCACTGGTTCTGGAGGGGGACTGGTGACCAGAGTGCTTCATCCTGTGAAGGACAGAGGTAGTGGATGCATGTCTCCACTGGTTCTGGAGGGGGACTGGTGACCAGAGTGCTTCATCCTGCTAAGGACAGATGTAGTGGATATATGTCTCCACTGGTTCTGGAGGGGGACTGGTGCCCAGAGTGCTTCATCCTGCTAAGGACAGAGGTAGTGGATGCATGTCTCCACTGGTTCTGGAGGGGGACTGGTGCCCAGAGTGCATCACACACCCTGTGACGGTCCCAGTTGCGTCAGTGCCCCTGCCGCTCATGGGCTACCAGTGCTTGATTTGGCGGTGCCCTGTTCAACAGTGCTTGAGTTGGCGGTGCCCTGTTCAACAGTGCTTGAGTTGGCGGTGCCCTGTTCAACAGTGTTTGAGTTGGCGGTGCCCTGTTCAGCGGTGCTTGAGTTGGCGGTGCCCTGTTCAGCGGTGCTTGAGTTGGCAGTGCCCTGTTCAGTAGTGCTTGAGTTGGCAGTGCCCTGTTCAGCAGTGCTTGAGTTGGTTCCATGTTCAGCGGTGCTTGATTTGGCGGTGCCATGTTCAGCGGTGCTTGATTTGGCGGTGCCCTGTTCAGCGGTGCTTGAGTTGGCGGTCCTTCATTGCCCAGCTGGGCTGTGGCTGGCGGGGCCCTCCTGGGCAGCTGGGCTGTGGCTGGCGGGGCCATCCTGGGCAGCTGGGCTGTGGCTGGCGGGGGCCTCCTGGGCAGCTGGGCTGTGGCTGGTGGTGGCCTCCTGGGCAGCAAGGATGGGACTGGTGGTGGCCTCCTGGGCAGCGAGGATGGGGCTGGTGGGGCCCTCCTGGGCAGCGGGGAGGATGGCGGTCTTCTCCGCCATGCTGCTCCTCCCAGACTTGCCAGGTTTCTAATAGCCCTTCCCCACCTTGGGAGGTGTCACAGCTGAGTCCACACTCCCACCTGGACCCCTGGGAGCGGCGTGGGTGGCTGGAGTCTTCCCCCTCTCCCGCCGGGCACTGGCCAACTTCTGGTGCATCACAGGGGGAGACTGGCTGTGCTGTGGCTCTGTGCCAAACTGGCTGTCCTGGTGGCCGGTGCACTCCACATACCTGTGACTACAGGCACCACTGGTCCCGGAGATGTTGTGGCCGAGGTGCTAGTTCAGGACCTATGAGATGGACGGTGGGGGAGGAGTGGGAAAAAGGTCAAGGCTGGAGAGGAAACGTTTTTTGGAAACACTGGGACAGGTAGCTGGAGGGGGTTTGGGAGTGGAGGAAGAGGTAGTGGTAGTAGGAGGTGTACGTTTGGTGACTTTGGGTGCAGGTGCATGGGCTGGAGGCTGTCGTGAGGTGGATGGCTGTTGGGTGGGTGTGTGCCTGCGTTTGTGTATCTTCGGAGGGGGTGTCACAGACACACTGGGAGAGGACACAGGGGATGTGTGAATGGTAGTGGGGGTGGTGACTGCACGTGAGCGGGGTGTGCTGGTGGGTGTGCTGGTGAGGGACGTGGTGGCTGTAGAGGTAGTGCATGCAGGTGTGTGTGTAGATGAGACTGGGAGGAAGGCGGGAGACGACGAGGAGGGGGACACAGTGGAGGCAGTGGATGTTGGTGTGTCTGCATGTCTGTGATGCTTGCGTGAGTGCCTATGGGATGTGTGGTGCTTATGTTTGCCTGAACTTCCCTTGTGTGGTGAGGTGTGTGCAGGCTGGTCTGATGGGGTGCTTGAGATAGGCAGAGGTACAGGGGATTGGGTCTGGGTGGAGGAAGTTGGAGGGGGGAGGCTAGACACAGGGACAATGGCTGCCATCAGTGCTGAGGCCAGAGTTTGAAAGGCTCGGTGAAGGGCCGCCTGACCAGAATGAATGCCCTCCAGGAATGCATTTGTTTGTTGCAACTGCCTTTCTACACCCTGGATGGCATTCAAAATGGTAGACTGCCCAACAGTGAGTGACCTCACTGAGGGCAGCAGGGGTGACTGGGGCAGGGCCTGAGGTGCCTGGGGCGAAGGTGATGCCCACCCTCCTGGGTGAGCAGGCACAGGGCAAAGGCTGAGGGGCTGCTGGGAGGGCGGTGCTGGTAGGGGGGGTGGCGGCTGTACCTGTAGACGTGGGGGGCACAGATGTTGCCGCCACCACAAGGGAGCTCCCATCAGAGGATGAGTCTGTGTCGCTGGTATCAGCTCCTGTCCCCGCTATGGAGCTCCCATCGCCCTCCGTCCCACTGGTGAATTCTGAGTCCGTAGTGTGGCCCTCCATGGCCATGTGGGATGCAGCTCCCTCGTGCTCCGGTGCCACTGCTCCTCCGCCTGATGATGCTAATACACACAAGAAAAGGAAAACCACAAAAAAGGGGGGGAACAGAAGAAAGACATGTTGAGTGCATGGATTACCGCTACCGTTGGCGGACAAGACAGACACAGAACCGCCCTGTGCTACGCCGCGCTCTTAGGCTCCACAGTTCAATTTCTGGGAAATGGTCTACAAGGCTATGGACGACATCTGCACACATAGATGACACAAGGGCATGAATAGGTGTACTTGGCACTCTACAGAGGTGGGCTGGGGGACCACAGGGCCATGCCTTACGGAGGGGCCTAGCCTACGGAACTCACCCTGGCGTAGGGAAACCCACAGCCCTCCTCCCCCACCCATACACCTCCACTGCGTGCAAAGACAGCAGAATTATAGTGTACTCACCCCCTTGTGTCTGCTGTGATGCCCTCAAGTGCCCATCCAACTCCGGGTAGGCCACCGCCAGGATCCTGAACATCAGGGGGGTCATGGTTCAACGGGCACCCCTCCCACATTGGGAGGCCATCCCCGGCTGAGCCTCTGCCGTCTTCTTGCTCCAGCGGCGAATGTCCTCCCATCTTTTCCAGCAGTGGGTGCTCCGTCTGTGGTAGACCCCCAGGGTCCGGATGTCATTGGCGATGGCACGCCAAATATCTTTCTTCTGGTGGACGCTGACCTACATGAA
Source organism: Pleurodeles waltl (assembly GCF_031143425.1). Taxonomy (NCBI): domain Eukaryota; kingdom Metazoa; phylum Chordata; class Amphibia; order Caudata; family Salamandridae; genus Pleurodeles; species Pleurodeles waltl. Next base: position 938,354 of record NC_090437.1, on the reverse strand, counting down.
ATTTACAGGGGAAGAAGAGAAGTCCCCTTCCTTCTTACAACCAACCCTCTCCACACAGGCATAGCCCATACAGCATGCTCCCTGTGTACTTACCTGTTTGTCTGGAGGACCATAGAGTAGCGTGTACTGGGGGAGGACCCCATCAACGAGCTTCTCCAACTCCTCCGATGTGAAGGCAGGGGCCCTTTCCCCAGACGCACGAGCCATTTTCTCTTCCAGACTGAGGTCACAGCAGCACTTGTAGTGTAGGTCCTCTCCTGTCGAAGATCAGGTATTGAGTGATTCTACAGATAGAAAATGGCGGTCACGTCCACAGCGGTGTGTACCATCACCGCCGGCGTACATCGTCATTGGCTCCTGGGACGCATAGGGTTCAATGTTAACCAATGCAGCATTGAGCCACAGTCTTCGACCGCCTACTGCGACGGTGTACAACGCCAGCGCAGTTACCTCACATCCCATTGTCCCACTTTAGAGGTCAGGCAGCCTCATTTCAGTGGCCCACATGGCCTAATTTCCAACTGCGTCACACATACCTAGGCCTAGTCTCACCACACATACAGGCCACATTTTGTGTATGATTGGTGTTCTGTGTAAACTGTGGCTACATACCTCTGAGTTGTTTGACTCTGTGGTCGCTGTTGTCCTTCATAGGCACCGTCCGCTGGGATATGTGAGGAGATGGCGGAATCCTCCGGTGTACAGACCGCTGATGGACCTATCGACAATGGAGGAAAGAAATGTAATAATCACCTACAGGTTTGACCGTGCCACAATCCAGGAACTGTGTACCCAGTTGGAGCCAGACCTGATGTTAGCAATCCGCCATCCCACAGGAATCCCCCCTCAAGTGCAGGTGCTATCAGTGCTCCATCTCCTTGCAAGTGGGTCTTTTAAAACAACTGTGGCCATGGCATCAGGGATGTCCCAGCCTATGTTTTCCAACGTGTTGTCCAGAGTGTTGCTTCCCTTCTGAAACACATTCGGAGCTACATCGCTTTCCCTCAGGTGGAGGAGTTGCCTACAGTGAAAGGTGACTTCTATGCCCTTGAACACATCCCCAACATCATAGGTGCCATTGATGGGACCCATGTGGCTTTGGTCCCCCCCCACAGGAGTGAACAGGTGTATAGAAACCGGAAGAGTTATCATTCCATGAATGTACAGATGGTATGTTTGGCAGACCAGTACATCTCCCATGTGAATGCCATGTTCCCTGGCTCAGTGCATGACGCTTACATCCTGCGGAATAGAAGCATCCCTTATGTGATGGGGCAACTCCAGAGGCGTGTATGGCTATTAGGTGAGCCCCTGGAAGCAAGACAGTGGGGCTGGTTGTCTGGGGTTATCCCTCCAGGTTAGTGTGTGTCTAACAGTTGTCCCTCGCCATTTGCAGGTGACTGTGGGTACCCCAACCTGTCATGGGTACTGACCCCAGTGAGGAATCCCAGGACCAGGCAGAGGAACGCTACAATGAGGCCCATGGGCGAACTAATAGGGTGATCGAGCGTACCTTCTGCCTCCTGAAGGCCCGTTTCAGGTGCCTGCATATGTCAGGTGGATCCCTATTCTACTCACCAAAGAAGGTGTGCCAGATCATTGTGGCCTGCTGTATGCTTCACAACTTGGCTTTGCGACGTCAGTTGCCTTTTCTGCAGGAGGATGGTCCAGATGGCTGTGTTGTGGCAGCTGTGGAGCCTGTGGACAGTGATGAGGATGAAACAGAGGAAGAAGAAATGCAGAACAGGGACTCAGTGATCCTGCAATATTTCCTGTGAAACACAGGTGAGAATACATTTCTGCCTGCTACATGTTCTTTTACACTACTAACTCTATCCTGTCTGTCGTTTTCACCCAGTGTATGGTCACAGAGTTGTCACTTTCCCTAACGGTTTCACTTTCCCTTACGGTGGGTCCCAACATGTTTCATCTGCTTAGATCCCTCATGGACTAGAGCTGTGTGACATAGGTATGTTGACATTACTATTTAATGAACATTTTGTCTCTGTAATTGCAAATACTCTATTTTGAAATCACAGAGAGACTCCAGATCTTTTTGTGCTTTAGGGGTGCTTATTTAAATGCAAAATATTGGAGGGGGAAGTTAAATGGTGATGGCGGAGGATTGTCCATGGCAGAGTCCAGTCTATTAGTCTCACAGGTGCATTGCCCATATGGGCATAGGAAGTGGAGCTGGGGCAGTTTAACTATTGACAGGGTGACAAAGTGGGACAGTGAGATGACAATCAGGGTGCTCTCATTTCTTGGCGGGGGTCTTGGCATGGTGCTCTGTCTTGTTCCTGGATCTCAGGGACCGTTTGAGGGGTGGTTCTTTCTCTGCAGGGAGTGGGGTGCTGGTGTGGTGGTCCCGTGGCGGGGCGTCCTGTCCACTAGCACCGGCGGAGGTGGTGGGCAGTTCATCGTCCATGCTAGTGTCAGGAGCCCCTTGTAGTGCCACAGTGTCCCTCCTGGTGTTGAGTACTTCCTTCAGCACCCCTACGATGGTGCCCAGGGTGGAGCTGATGGTTCTCAGTTCCTCCCTGAAGCCCAAATACTGTTCCTCCAGCAGGCGCTGGGTCTCCTGAAACTTGGCCAGGACAGTTGCCATCGTCTACTGGGAGTGGTGGTATGCTCCCATGATGGAGGAGAGGGCCTCGTGGAGAGTGGGTTCCCTTGGCCTGTCCGCCCCCTGTCACACAGCAGCCCTACCAGTTCCCCTGTGTTCCTGGGCCTCCATCCCCTGGACCGTGTGCCCTCTGCCACTTGCCCCAGGTCCTTGTTGTTGTTGGGGTGGTGGGTTATCCTGGGTTCCATGTAGTGGTGGACACACAGCTGATTGACGTGTCCTGGGGACAGTGGTATGGGCCCGCTGGGTGGGTGCTGCGCTGGTGTTTCCAGAGGAGGGAGGCTCTGTTGTGGCTTGTGCCAGTGTGAGGGGAACTGACTGTCCCGAGGCCCAAAATGGTACGGGCTGGTCATCTAGATCCAGTTGGACAGAGGTGCTGTCATCACTGTGGGCCTCTTCTGTGGGTCGAGTGGACATGTCTGGACCCTCCTGTCTGGTGACGTTGGGTAGTGGTCCTGCAGGGGTGGAAAGGCATGATTATTGCATCTGTGTGTTATGGTGTGCAATGGGTGGGTGACCGTGTACCCCAGTGCTAGCATTCCTGTGTGGGACCTTGTGTGATGAGGGTTTAGGGGGGTGTATGTGCAGTGGGCATGCTTTGGTGATGGGTGTCCATGCTTTGTTGTTGCATGCAGGGCTTGGTGTTAGAATGTGTGGTTTGTATTATTGGTACATTTGTGAGGAGTTGGAGTGGTAGGGGTGATGGCGAGGGTGGGGTTATGTGATAGCATGCTGGTAAGGTGGGGGATGTAATAGTTAAGTTTTGACTTACCGGAGTCCATTCCTCCACCAACTCCTGCGAGGCCCTCAGGATGCAGAATCACCAAGACCTGCTCCTCCCATGTTGTTAGTTGTGGGTGAGGAGGTGGGGGTCCGCCGCCAGTCTGCTGAACCGCCTGGTGGTGTCTTGAGACCACGGAACGCACCTTCCCCCGTAGGTCGTTCCACCTTTTCCTGATGTCCTCCCGATTTCTTGGGTGTTGTCCCGCTGCGTTGACCCTGTCCACTATTCTTCGCCATAGTTCCATCTTCCTTGCAATTGAGGTGTGCTGCACCTGTGATCCAAATAACTGTGGCTCTACTCGGACGATTTCCTCCACCATGACCCTGAGCTCCTCCTCTGAGAACCTGGGCTTTCTTTGCCGTGCCATGGGGTGGTGTAGGTGACGTGTGGGGTGGTGTGTGTGGTGATAAGTGTGGTGATATGTGGTGGTGTGTTGTGTGAGGTGCGTGGACGTTATGTGGGTGATGGTGTTGTGTGCCTGTGGATGCTAGTTTTGTTGATGGTGGTGTCTCTCTCTGGCCTTCGGTCGTGAATTTTGGTTGTAGGGGTTTGTGGGTGATGTGGGTGGGTGTTTTATATTGTATTGGGTGTGTGGGAGTGGTGTGTGTATGTGTATCAGGTGTGTGTATTTCAAATTGTCCAATGTGGCTGTGTTTTGTAGGAGTCTGTATATTTTGAGCGCAAAGGTGTGTACCGTTAATGGAATACTGCGGTTGAAAGACCGCCGCGTGGATTCGTGTGTCGTGATAGTGTGGGCGTATTTCTGTTGGCGTGACGGTGAGGTTTTGTTTTTGCCAGTTTATCACTGACCTTTGGTGTGGCGGACTTGTGTGGGTGTCTGAATTTTGGCGGATTCCGAGCAGTGGGTCATAATGACCATGGCGGAATTCCACGGCCAGGGCGGCGTGTTGGCGGTCTTCTGCACGGCGGTAAGTGGCTTTTACCACCAATGTTGTAATGACCCCCTTTGTGTTTAGGTTAGTATCTGTTGTCCTCCATGTGTCCTGTCTCATAAGGGGGACGGGGGTTGATGTTTAGAACGTTTCGTTAAATGTGGTAAGTAAGTTTAGCTTAGGTTAGTTAGGGACAGTTGTGGGTATTGAGTGGTTAAGGTAGATGAGGGTAGGTAAGGCTTTTCCCCGAGTTTCCACTTCTGTTTTTACAGTTTAATAAATATGTACATGATTTCTTTTGTATTACAATTTGTTTCCTATGCTACAAACAAATCCCAAATAAGCTGTAACATTGGCAGCTACCCCAAAGCTACCTTGCAAAGATTAGACCATTCATTGCAACCACCAATCACAGTTACTATGGATCCCAACGTGTTTTTTTCACTAAGTATGTTTACAATGTCACATATAGTGGTTCCAGATTTAGTATTGGGGACACTGTGTTATGTCTGACTGAAGTCTGATGTTCAAGGAAACCCTTATAAGGTGAGTGGTAGTAAGCACTCTTGTAGTATAGTGTTCATGACTCACATAGATCATTTGTGAAACTGTTCAGCATGATTACTCTTTTGATGTTAACTCAGGCACCTCCATTCATGCAGTTTGGTGACTGTTCGCTTAGATTTGTGGGCAATGTTATATGTGTTAGTTTTGCATGGAGACAACATTTTGAAGGCACTATTTTATGGCTTAGATATCCCTTGAGGAAGCATTATTCTGTCCAACACAGCATTATGGTGTATAGTTTCTCGATTCATCAGATATTACCCTCAGGAAGGGCAGAATATGGTAGAATCCAGGCCACTGTGTATAGTTATCAGACTACATTATTTCAGGACAGTTGTATTGACAAGCTATGTAATTTGACAGGAGGCAAAATTCAGTGGTCTACTGCACGGTTGATGTGTCACATTACACAGAGACAAAGTGGTTGTGGAAGTGCTATTTATTGAAAAGTGCTGTAGTGCTATATGTACATTGTCCATGATTGTGAGTCCACTATAGTGACATCTTCCATTGTGATCCTACACAAGTGCTAAAGGACAATTCAGTGCATCTTGTCCACCAATGTCCTGACACTGCAGCTACATGAGCTTTACCACAGGGCAGATGACGCTGATGGCCACTTTTGGAACAAGCGGGGATGACAAGTGGTGTGCATAAAGCGCCGCACAACCGCACAGCGGAGTTTAGGGCGGGACCTGGACCGTGCACAGCCTTATTTCTGACATTACCCCCCTCTCGCAAGCGCCATCCGGGGCCGGGTTTATCAGGATTGAGGAGGTGAAATCATCACACCAAACGTGGTGCATGGATATGTCTTGCAGGTTCCCAAGAGTCATTTTCCGGTCCGTATCCTTTCCAGGACACCAAGTACCAATGAGAAGACCCCCGATATGTGGAGGCTAAAATAGATCGCACCTCATATTCCCAATGACCTTGGACTAATAGAGGAGCAGGTTGTGTAACACTTGAGTGCGAAGCAGGTTTAAGAAGTGAAGTGTGAAACACTGGATACATTTTCAAAGAGAATGGTAATTTTAGTTTATATGTTACTGGGTTTACTTGTCGCAGAACTTCATAGGGCCCTCTGGATTTTGGATGAAACATATTTTTATTTTTGAATACAAAGTTTTTCATGGATAACCAATCTCTATCTTTTTCTGTATACTGAGGACCAGGCTGGTGTATTTTGTCATATTGCATTTTATATTTTTTCTTTGCTGGATGAAGATTTTTTGAAATTGTGAATGTACCTTTTTCGTGTGTGTTAGCATGTCCATGACTGCTGGAGTGGTTTGAGTAGAAGCAGGTAGCGTAACTGGCAAAATGTGCGGATGACGCCCATATAAACCATAGAAAGGAGTTGAGTTTATTGAAGAGTGATGACAGTTATTATAAGCCAGTTCTGCAATCCACAAAAGATCCAGCCAGGTTTTAGGAGACTTTGTTGAATAACATCGTAAGTATTGTTTCAGAGTTTGGTTTAGTCTCTCTGTTTGACCATCCGTTTGTGCAAGATAACTAGAAGATATAGTTGAACCAATTCGTAAAGCCTTTCACCATTGCTGCCAAAAACGTGCAGGAAATTGTGTTCCTCTATCAGAGAGGATGACTCTTAGAAGTCCATGAAGGCGAACTATGTTTTCTAAGATGATAGTTGCTAAGGTGTAGGAGGTTGGGAGCCCTTTACAGGCAATGAAGTGAGCATATTTGGTAAGGCTATCCACCACCACGAAATTGGTTGTAAATTGCTTTACTTGAGGAAGACCAGTAATAAAATCCATAGAGATATATTCCCATGGATGACGGGGAATGGGTAGAGGTATCAGTAGACCTTTGGGCTTGCTATGTTCGCTTTTGAATCTTGTACATAATTCACATGATTGTAGCATTTGCTTAAGGTCATGAACGAATGTAGGCCACCAAAAATACCTTTTCATGATTTCTATTGTTTTTTGAGAACCTGGATGACCTGCCAGAGGATGACTATGTATATAATGAAAAGCTGTCTCTCTTAACTCCTCAGTAGGCAGGAATACTCGAGATTCGTGTAGAGATAAGCCTTGTTGAATGGACCTTTTGGCGTCTTGTGTAACCACTCTTGCCACTTGGTGATATGAAAATTATTACGAATGAGATCAAAGAATTTCTCGCCTGCTACTAAACACAATGCCACTTGGTGATATGAAAATGATTACGAATGAGATCAAAGAATTTCTCGCCTGCTACTAAACACAATACTTTTGAAGGTGTTATAATAGGCATGGGTTTTTGTTCAGTAAGTGTGATTGAAGAATCTTGTCTAGACAATGCGTCAGCCTTACGATTATCTACTCCGGGTCTAAAAGTCACTATGAAATCAAATTCTGCAAAGAATAGCATCCATCTCAGTTGTCTGGGAGTTAGTAGTCTAGCAGAACTCATAAATTGTACATTTCTATGGTCAGAATATACAGTTATGGTGTGTTTTGCTCCTAATAGATAATGTCTCCATTCTTTGAAAGCATTACAAATTGCTAGTAATTCTTTTTCTGCTGTGGTGTAATTCTGTTCCGCTTCATTCAATTTTCTTGACGCATATACTATGGGGTGCAATTGTCCAGTTTCTCGATGATGTTGGGACAGGATGGCTCCAATAGCAACATCGGCTGCATCGGCTTCTACAATGAATGGTTTCTCCACATTGGGGTGAGCTAGAATGGGAGCTGTTGTGAAGGCCTTTTTTAAGTCTTGAAATGCTTCCTCTGTCTCTTGGGACCAGTTGAAGACAACCTTTTCCTTAGCAATTTGGTGATTGGTGCCACCTTTTGGGAGAAGTGATGGATGAAGCGTCAATACAAATTCTAAAAACCCAAAAAACATTAAATATTACGTACTGATTTTGGTGTGGGCCATTCGGATACAGCTTGAATTTTTCTTTCAGTCATTTGCATGCCGTCAGGTGTTAAAATGACTCCTAGAAATTCAACTTCTTTGGTATGGAATTCACAATTACTTAATTTGCAAAACAAATTATGTTTTTGTAGAGTTTGTAATACCTTTTTTACATTTTCTTCTTGTATTTCTTCAGAGTTTGAATAAATCAATATATCATCAATATAAACGATGACAAAGATGTCTAGATATTCTCTCAGAACATTGTTTAGGAAATATTGAAAGGCTGCTGGTGCATTACATAGACCAAACGGCATCACTAGATACTCAAAGACGCCATAACGAGTCTGAAAAGCTGTTTTCTACTCATCTCCCTCTCGAATTCGAACTAGGTGATAAGCACCTCATAAGTCAAGTTTGGTGTAAATAACGGCAGATTTTACCTGGTCTAACAAGACTGGTATGAGAAGTAGTGGATATTTATTTTAAATAGTGATCCTATTTATCGCTCTAAAACCATACATGGCCTCAAATCACCATTAACTTTGGGTACAAAAAACAGCGGAGAAGCAGTGGAGATCGTGGTGGCCAAAGTAGCTAGTTGGCTAAACATTGATCAAAGTATTCTCGTTGGACTTGATTTTCTTTCTCTGATCATGCATAGATTTTACAATTTGGTATATTGGCGCCAGGTACAAAGTCGATCTGACAATCGTACGGCCTATGAGGTGGTAAGGAGCTCACTTTCTTTTCACAAAAAACGTCAGTATATTCTGAATACTGTGATGGCAGATCAATTTCCTTCTCAACTGCAGTAGCAGTAAAGTGTTGAATATTTCCTTCTTTGTCTCGTTTTGGTTGAAAACATCTTTTTGCACAAGAGGAAGAAGAAAAACGCAAAACCTGGTTGCGCCAGTCTATGCATGGATTGGGTAACATTAACCACAGCATTCCTAGGATAAAACCATATTGGTGTGCTTGGATTATATCGAAGCAAATGATCTCACAGTGGTTCTGTTTCTCATCATCTTTGCAAATCATTTGTATTCGTGAGGTTTGTTTAGTAACGGGGCCTCCTACCAATTCACTACCATCAACTGCATAAACAACTTCAGGAACCTTTTTCTTGACACTCGGTATATGCAAGTCTAGTGCAGTTTGTTGGTCCACAAAATTTCCAGTTGCCCCTGAATCAATTAGAACTTGTACATTATGTATTTTTCCCTGCACAGTCATTTGTACTAAAATTCAAAAATGTTTGACATAATGATTTGTGCAAGAACACACTGAAGGGATTATCAATTTGCCTAAGAGGTCCCATTTGTTTTTTTTTGGGCACTTTAGTTTTCCTGTGAATTTTCCAAAGCAGCCACTATCTTTTTCTTTGTCACAAATGTTGGATCAATTTTACTTTTGGATTTCTTTTGACATTCTTTTACGAAATTACCCTTTTTTCCACAATACAGACACTGACCATTTCTCCGTCGCATGTCTTTCTCCTCTTTGGTCAATGATGGGCGAACAGTTCCGATATCCATCAGTTCTATGATAGGATCTGAGGACAATTGATGGTGTCTGGATCTTTCCATTCGCCAGTTGGGTTTTTCTAATTTTGACCTTACTCCTTTTCTTTCAGAGACTCTATGATCTATCCGTATGGTTAGATTTATTAAACCAGTGCAAGTTTCGGGTTGTGGTTCAACTTGGGCCAATACATCTTTCAGTTTGTCTTTTAGCCCTTGATAAAATACTGCCGACCTTTTTTCCTCTGGCCAAGTGGTTTGCACTACTAACCAGTTGAAGTGTTACAAATTTGTTATCAAGTCTTTGTTACCTTGGCGTAATTCTAGTAACTCTTTGTCTGCAGACATAGTTATTGCGCGTCTGTCAAATACCTTTACAAATTCTTCTACAAAAGGACATCAATTATATAAAAGGGGACTGTCTATTCGGACTAATGGTACTGCCCAAGTAGCTGCATCAACATTCAGATATGATATAAGGAATGCAATTCTAGATTGTGCATCCGGAAAGGCACTGGGACGACATGTAAAATGTAGTTCCACCTGTGTGAGAAAAACTTGAACCTTATTGGGGTCCCCAGCAATCCTCTCTGGTGCAGCTAGAGGAATCTGTGTCGGCACATTCACAGCTATGTTAGTAGGTACGGAAAGAATAGGACGAGACTCAGATTCAGAACCATCCACCTTACTCTGTAACTGAGTTACTTTATTAACTAAATCAGCTGTAACATTTTTTTGAGTCTGCCAAATCCTTTTGCATCTGAGTGACTTCCTGCATAAGGGTATCTAAGGTAGCCATTTTGCGCAGCTCAAGTACAGATCAAGAGGAAAGTATAAACTCGTGGGCTCACTATTCTGTCACAGTGTCCTTTCCTCGGGATCTGCACGTTGCTGAACAAAAGGCCCAACTCCCGGCGTCACCAACTCAGAAAGCTATAATAGCATAGAGTTATGATGAAGACAGGCAGGGGGAAGGGAATTAGGGTAGGGAACTACAGGAAGAGAGATATGAAAAGAAAAGGTTAGAACCAATATGCATCTACTCATTCATAGCAGTAGAACTCATCAATAGACTCTTGACCAAAGGCATCTCTGTGATATCAGATTGAGACCCCTTTTGAAGTGAGGGCAAAGCCCCTTCTTTGAATCATAGAACAAGAACAAGCTACAACCTCAGAACCAAGATATGGAAAGAGCTTTGGACTACGGTCATACTCTGAATATCAATCCTGTAACAACTATGCATTCATAACATAAACGTTTGATTATAGCCTAGAAATTCTCAAAGACTTATATATGCTTTTCACATATTATGCTTTCCAAAAAACAATGAAACTATAATTTGCTTGTCTCAAAAAATGCTTTCACATTTACAACTATAGGCCTGAAAGTTTTCACTCATTGAACTTGAAGTGCTTCATTTGTTGGGCAGAAGCGCCTTGTTTATTGTTCATGAAGTGCTTTGATTATTATACATGAAGCACTTTGTTCCTTATGCCAGAAAGCGCTTTCACTTGTCTTATCTGAAGGGCTATGCTCATTATGCTAAGGGGCGCTTTACTCATGTGGCCTGAATCACTTTGATTGTTGTGCCAAGGGCGTTTTATGCATGTGGATTGAAGCGCTTTGATTGCTGTGCCAAGGGCGCTTTCCTCATGTGGACTGAATCGCTTTGATTGTCGCGACAAGGGCACTTTTCTCATGTGAACTGATACGCTTTGAATGCCGTACCAAGGGCGCTTTACTCATGTGGACTGAAGCGCTTTGATTACTGTGCCAAGGGTGCTTTACTCATGCGGACTGATGCTCTTTGATTGCTGTGCCAAGGGCGCTTTACTCATGCGGACTGAAGCGCTTTGATTGCCATGCCAAGGGCGCTTTCCTTACATGGACTGAAGCGCTTTGATTGCCGTGCCAAAAGCGCTTTACATGTGTGTCCTGAAGCACTTTGTTCGTTGTGCTAAGGGGCGCTTAACTTCTGTGCTCCGAAGCATTTTGATCGTCTCGCCAAGGCTGCTTTACTCTGAGAACTGAAAATGCTTTGATCGTTGTGCTAAGGGGTGCTTTTCCTTTTCGAAGTAACAACTCCCTTCAAGATTGAGCTTATCAAGACCTGCCCACTACGAGTACGACCTACTCGTATCTGAATTCATCATGGAAACAAGGATACTCCGATTTGCCGTCAATCTGCCATGCAGGAAATCTGCTCTTCAGGGGAACCCCCACAAGGTCTGACTGCATCGAAGTGTTCAAAATAGTGAGCAACGTGCTTGGGTGTGGCTGGGCTTTATAGGCCTACCACACCCCAAGATGGCTGCTGCCTCTAAAAACATGGGAATTGTACTCCCTTCATAAAATAGCACTGATAAATGCACCTTGTCCACCAATGTCCTGACCCTGCAGCTACTTGAGCTTTACCACAGGGCAGACAATGCTGATGGGCACTTTTGGAACAAGAAGGGATGAAAAGTGGTGCGCATAAAGCGCTGCAAAACCATGCAGTGGAGTTTTAGGCGGGACCTGGACCGCGCACAGCCTTATTCCTGACAGGGGTGAGCGGGAGACTACACTTAAAGAGGAGGCCATAACTTGGAATGATCACTTTAGGCGAGACAGAGCACCGTGAATGCCATCCATGTAAGTCAACATCGTGGTATTCTCTACATCCAGCCCCTGGATGTCATTCAGTAATGCGGACTGGACTACAGCAATAGTACTTACAAGATCTACAGCCTCCTGATTTAGCACAGCCTGGGACACCGGGTAGGGGGTGTCTGAACCAAAAGTGATGCCAGCCCTTTGAGGGGGTTGCTATGCCCAACTGGGGGGAACAAGAGGGACGGTAGAGATTGGAACGAGGGTGGGGGATGATGATGCAGATGCAGTAGTTGCATTAGGGTCTGCCATAACTAGGGACTCGTCTTCATTGGAGGCCCCAAAGAAGATGTAGCATCACTTTTGACCTCCATGCCAGTCGCCTCACCCTACCTGCCATTGGCTCTTTCAGTGTCCGTGGTGTCCACAACTGAATGACAGTGGCCAGCTTCTTCCCCCCTGATGTGGCCGCTGCCACCTTCACCTTGCCCAAACAATGCTGAAAATACAGTTACAACAGTTTGAGGGTATCTGTGCAAATACAAATGTACATAGCCTTTGATCACACAACATTTGCTCAAAGTCAAGAAATTCCCCATGCTAGCTCCTACATAATGTTTGCCTTTGTCTCTTATATACTTGTAATCCCCTCAAAAGGCTTCAACAGCATGAGTAAACATGTAGACCTTCAGACATTTCTAACCCACTGCAGTACAGAGCTTATATAAACTCCCATTTCCAAAAGAGCCATGTGTTGTGCTGGATATTGACTTCTCAAGTTGGGATACTACAGCATCAATGTGAGATAACGTTCCATCTGCAAATGTCCCTTTAAGTATCACATTTCTCTCCATCATTGATTTCTCATCTGGACACAACTAAGCCTCATGCAAACTGTCACTGCAAATGCATGATAAGGTGTAGTTAAATAGTTAAAAGTGCAAACTTGACATAACATGCACCAACAGTGCCCTGTCCCCTAGCACTACATGCACTGTAGGTAAGTCACCCCTCTGACAGGCTTTACAACCCTAAGGCAGGGTGAACAATAATTCATGTGAGGGCATATGCTTGTGTGAGCAAAGATGCCCCTACTGAGTCTTTAAAAAACAGGCATAGTTTGTGTACAACGAAGCAATAACAAATACATGTGTGAGACACTGGTAATTATGAGTTCCCCAGCTACATGATGGCTATTCTGAACTCTAGGTTGTTCGGTCTAAAAAAAACTCGGAGCAATACATTTTCACTGGTATCTGTATTGGATTTATTAGAAATGTACTCAGGGGCCACCTCAGAGGTGTCCCTGCAGAACCTACACCACCTTGGCATGGCTGCTGGCTGGTCCTAATCAGTCTGCCACTACCAGGCACAATTCTGGATCCCAGAGGAGAGAACTCCTGGTCTCCGGGACCAGAAGACATAGCCTTTCCTGGGCGAAGGTGGCACACCTCCCCCCCCCAGGAATGTGACCTGATCTGGTAGGAAGCTTCAAAGGCCATGCCACATTTGAAGCACCACTCCAGCCATTTGCTGTTAGCAGCAGATGGCCACCGCCATCCAAGGCCCCACTTTTGGCAGAAGTAACAGTGGGAAAACTAACAAAGGATAGGGGGAGTGACCACTCTCCCCTGCACCACCCCTCAGGTGTGGCAGGTGAGGTGATCACTCCATTTAATTTTCCTCCATCATTGATGGCAGGAAAATAGCCTATCATGGTTAGGGGTGTGACCTCTCCCCACAGGAAGTGGTCACACAGTGGGTGTAGCCATCCTAAGTTAATTGGCCCTTTGGCCACTACCAGGTACTCCCCATAATGCCCCCTAAAAGCAGTATTCAGTAGGCATCCCTTGACCTGAAGATCAGATTTGATGGACACATGAGGGCCGGTGACAAAGAAGACACAAGGCTTTTAGAATCGAAGTCCTTCTGCAAGAAGAAAAAGGCGTCAAACCCTACCTGCAACACCCAGGACTTGGCAGTGACCACTGAGAGGTTGATGGGACATTGGACAGACTCTAACAAACCACAGAGGACTTCCCACCTTCTAAACATTGCCAAGAACCTCCCTCCAGAGTGAAGGCATCACTCCATGCACCCAGTAGGCAAGAAACAGTGAAGTCCAGTTCACTGACCGGCCGCTGACCAATGAAGCGGAGCAGGCAGACCAAATTTCACTGAAAGGACTCAGAAGACAAACCCTGCCAGTGTGACAAGATTGGTGGCACGGCAACCTCCAGTGGCTGAGACGTGCCATAGCCCAGAGTACTGGAAACCCAACATTGGACACCCAGAAGAAAAGTCTACTCTGGATTCTCCACTCTAGACTAAAAGCAAGCTCCTGTTGAGGGACTTCAGGACACCAAAGAACCACCCCCCCAGAGTGGCCCTGCTGACCTGCAATCTACCCTAAAAGTGACCTGCACCTGGCTCCAATGACCTTAGGACACATGCCTCTTGGCTGACCTATCTGCACTGCACCCGGCCTCCCTGGCCCCTAAATCGGAATACTAACTGTGCTCTAGGGATCCCTCTCGACCTCTACGATCCAAGGGCACCCACCGGACTTACCTTTAAGTCCTCCTGTGTAGCCTGTTTCCCAGTGATCCCCATCTCCAATCAGCACCAGCTCCAAGACATTCAGCCGCTGCGCCTGCTTGAACCATGAACCCCCCACACTTTACTGGGTGGCCCACAGGACATCTCAAAGACCTCGACCTAAAAACAGAAGGTGACACTTGTGAGAGCATTGCCTGATCTTTTATGCATTTTAAAAATTTCCCCATTGATTCCAATGATGCGTAATTACGCACAAAAATACTTTTTACCTAAATTTTGAAAAATCATATCTTAAAAAGTACTTACCCAATTTTGATGATCTTGGTCTTAAAATGTAGTTAAAAATCTGAAGTATTTTTGTAAACTGGTCTTTAGTTATTCTTTTGGATGTGTGTCCACATTTATTGATTTCAATGGTTCAACAAATGCTTAGCATTTCTCCAAGATTACCCTAACTGCTCGACCCAGCTACCACTAAAAATAGAACATTAGATGGTCTATTTTTTACCTCTGAATACCAAGGTGGGGTTGCTTTGACTCTCTGCACAGTGCACATCGTTCTTGTATACTATATAGACATATGCAACATTCCTACATTTAGTTGTACAGCTGTGCGATACAAGATGTTGCATTTCCTGATACCACTTTGTCACAAAGTGAGCACAAGAATAACTCTACAAATTGACTGTAATTGTATTTTTAACAACTGGACTATTTTTTTCAATTTTTGAAAATAATAGCTAGGGCCCTGGTTAGGCCCTTTGACAGTGATTAGAAACTTAGGGCCAGATGTAGCAAACATTTGCCAGTCGCAAATGGCCCGAATCGCTATTTGCGACCCCGCAAAATCGGAAATGGGATGCAAAAACCCCATTTCTGGATCGCAAATAGTGACGCGAGCCATTACCGACTCGGAAAAGTTGCGACCCCATAGTGTGACCCGCAAATAGGAAATCACAATTTGCGAGTCGCAAACCATATGAAAAAGCCACTTGCAAATTGGGACTAGTCACAAAAAGCCCATTTTGCACACCCAATTTACCACTAAGTCAGATCAGGTGGTAACCAGAACCAAAGTATAAAAGGAGACCCAGAAGGCACCTGGGTTACTCAAGATGGCGAAGATATATGAGATAGCAAGGAGGAGGAGAGTCCACGCCGCACAGCAGAGGAGGAGGAGGAGCCAGAGACAGGAGAGGATATACAGAACCAGGCAGACACTTTTCCAACAAACAGAGGAGGAGATATATGATAAATACAGACTCAGCAGTGCAGTAATATTAGAATTAATAGATCTACTCAATCCTCAGCTGCAACGCCAGACTGTGCGCAGCAGCGCCATCCCCACACATGTGCAAGTGCTATGCTCACTGCACCTCTTGGCCTCGGTTAGCTATCAGGGGGTCATTGCTGTGGCAGGTGGGGTATCCCAAAGTGCACTCTCATGGTTCTTCAGATGTTTCTTAGATGCCATACTCACACACATGTCCAGATACATATACGTACCCAGGAATGAGGCAGAAATCAACAGCACCAAGTTGGAATTCTACAGGATTGCCAACTTCCCTCATGTAATAGGGTGTGTAGACAGGACACATATACAAATCTGCCCTCCTGCAAATCTGGAATATATGTTCCGCAACCGGAAGTGTACCCACTCACTGAACATCCAGGTGGTATGTGACGCCCATTATGTCATCACTGACATGGTAGACAAATTTCCAGGGAGTACACATGACTCGTACATTTTCAGGCACAGTTGGATACACCAACGCCTAGAACGTGGGGAGTTTGGAGACGGATATCTCTTAGGTATTGCTGAATGCACCCTGCAGCCATACACACAGGTCACTGTAGAAACGATCCATGCCCTGCTAACATTGTCCATTTATGCCAAACAGGTGACAGTGCATATGCGCTACAACCATGGATACTTACCCCGTATTTAAAACCCAGCAATGAGAATGAGAGGCCAGTGAAAGTTCCATCTGCAAATGTCCCTTTAAGTATCACATTTCTCTCCATCATTGATTTCTCATCTGGACAGAACTAAGCCTCATGCAAACTGTCACTGCAAATGCATGACAAGGTGTAGTTAAATAGTTAAAAGTGCAAACTTGACATAACATGCACCAACAGTGCACATAGGAGGACCCAAAATGTTATAGAGAGGACCTTTGGACTGTTGAAGGCAAGATTCCGATGCCTCCACAGAAGTGGAGGTGCGCTCCAGTATGCCCCAATAACAGCATTCAAGATCGTTGGCGCATGTGCTATACTGCACAACATTGCCACCAGACGTGGGCTACATCTCACCCCAGAAGACCCAGATTCGGAGGATGACAAGCAAGAGCTACCACATCGCCATCATGGGGATAGAAGCATTGCAAATCAAGGCAGACAGAGATGGGACCACATTGCAAACCAATACTTTGGAAGGTATGTGCTAACTGTCACCACACATACTAATGACACACGCAAAGTGCCCATTTGTGAAGTGGAACAAACAAGAACTTTTATTAAGTGAACCTAAGTAATTATGAACTGATTTTTGGGAAGGGGCTGTAAATGACCACCTGCAATGAGGACACACTCACCTCATGTGCCTCAAGTGTCCGCAAGTGCATAGGCTCAACTCCTCCGCCTGGGACGCCCAGCATGGCTAGTGCTTGGAGTGTCAGCAGATCCCTGACGTGCACTGCCACTCCTCAATACCCTTGTGTCCGTGGCACTACTGAAGGTGGAGCCCTCCTCACTATCTTGAGGTGTGTCTGCTGTGCCCCTAGCCACCTGTCTTGCCTCCATCATGTCCACAGCGTGGCTAATCCGACCCAGTCCCCGAGCCACATCCCCTGCAAAGTGGCCCAAGTCAACCTGCAAACTGACTGTACGGCGTAACAGCCCTGTGGTGTTGACTCCCAGGCGGACGATTGATGCAGCCATGCGGTCCAACCGGTGTATGAGTTGCCGCTTACAGCGCATTGCACTCACTCTCTCTGACACCAGTTAAGTTACAAGTTGACTGATGGAGAGTACAAGGTCACTGACATGATTGTTCAGGCTTTGGGAGTCTGTGTGCACCTGTGCCAGCCCTGTGGTGAAATTCCGCTCCATACGCTGCATGGCCCCTGATATAATTCTCATCTGCCTTGTTTGCAGGTGCAAACCACTGATGAGGGCTGCCTCCGCGGCGACATGGAAGAGTCACCTACATCCTCCTGGGACACTGCAGGGCATGGACACAGCGTTTGCGACGCGGTGGAGCATCAGGGTCCTGCTGTATGGCACTGCGGCTGGGACCGGGTGCTGTGTCGATCTCTCCAATGTCCATTGGTGCAGCTGGAGGGGACTGTGGTTGGGTGGTGCTGGGCCCTGTAGTGGCTGTTCCTGACTCCTGTGCTGCCTGTTGGCTGCTCTCTGCACCCTGGACAGACTGGCTGGTGGGGATGTCTTGTGGGAGACCTGTGGGACATAGGGAACACACTGTCAGTATCTAACATCTGTTGTGTGCTTCCTAATAAACTGTTGCCGATCAGCTGACTACTGAACTACATTGCCCATAATGCACCATTCTGGAATGGAGCTAATTTGGTTGTGCATGCTGCTGTGTACTGGGTGGGTGGGGTTATGGCAGATATGGGTGTACATGCCTGTTTCATGGTACTCACTTGTTGATGTTCCTGGCGCTGACGTGTCCAGCTCTCCCATTCCAGCCACTGCCTCAGGCTCAAGGGTCTGTTCCACATGTTCCTCCATGGGTGTGGGTGGTGGGACGGTGGATGGGCCTCCTCCTGTGCCCCTCATCTCCCAGAGGCGCTCTGCCACTCTCTCCTTGGTCCTGGAGCGCAGGTCATACCATCTCTTTTTGAGCTCCTCCATACTCCTGTGGCTCACCCCTATGGCGTTGACCTTCTCCTGGATGTCATTCCAAATCCTCAGTTTTTCAGTCTCTGGCACACTCAGGGCTGCCTTTCCAAATAGCTGGTCATGGTGCTGGCAGCATTCATCTGTTAGCACCTCCATTTCCTTTTATGAAAACTTTAGTTTTCTCTTCCTGCCAGAGTCCTCCATTCTTGCTGCTGGTCCTCCAGGTGGTTGCTCAGCAGTTGGAAAAGGGTGTGGTCCTCCCTCCTCCCAGGTGTATTTGTAAACTTCCTGGCTGTGATGTCATCAGCAAGAGCCAAGAAGTGTTTTCCAGACTGTTCTGCTGCACCTGCATGCAATTTGCGGCACAGTCGCAATTTGCGACACCCACTCGCAATTTGCGGTGCGGCTTCATTTGCGAAGTCGCTTTTTCTTGTTGAATATCAGTTTGTGAGTCGGAAATTGTGAGTTGCAACGACTCGCAATTTCCGACTCGCTATTTTTTAGCTACCTACATCTGGCCCTAAGTCCCATATTTATGAAACGTTTGTGCTGTTTTTGCGCAATTTTGTTTGATGCAAAAGCACTGCTAACTTATCTTCATATTTATATTTTGACACTAGACCCGCCTAGCATCAAAATATTGGAGTTAGCGCCATTTTTAGGAAGCGACCAACCCACCTTGCGACAATGAGATGAAAGGTAGGGGTTCCCTTCCTAAAAAAAGACTTCTAGCGCCATATTTACCTCCTGATGCAAAAACAACGCATACAGAGGAACCACACCACAAAAATGACACTAAGGGGGTCATTCCAACCTTGCGTTAAAAGGCACATACCGCTGTCAGAAGACCGCCAACATACCACCGCGGCCGCGGTAAACCGCCACAGTCATTCTGACCCACAACACGCAAACCGCCAAAATACAGACATCCACAAAAGTCCGCCACACCAAAGGCCATCGAGAAACTGGCGATAACCAAACCGACACCGTCACACCAACAGAAATTTGCCCACACTATCACGACACACGAATCCACGTGGCGGTCTTACAACCGCGGTATTCTATTGGCGGTACACCCCGCCGGGCCCAAAATACACACACACTTACAAAACACAGCCACATTGGACAATTCAAAATACACACACCTGATACACATACAAACACCACTCCCACACACCCAATTAAATATAAAACACACACCCACATCACCCACAAACCTCCACTCCTACAGAATCGGGACCACGCACAGAGAAATAGAGATCCGAGCACCCAGACACGCATCATACCATCACCCAGCAATATTACCACGCACTTCACACAACACACCAATACACATCACCACACTTAGCACCACACAATCCACCCCACACATCACCCACACCACCCCATGGCACCGCAAAGACACCCCAGGTTTTCTGAGGATGAACTTAGGGTCATGGTGGAGGAAATCGTACGGGTAGAGCCACAGCTCTTCGGAACACAGGTGCAGCACACCTCCATTGCCAGGAAGATGGAGCTATGGAGCAGAATAGTCGACAGGGTCAACGCTGTAGGACAGCACCCAAGAAATAGGGATGACATCAGGAAGCGGTGGAACGACCTACGGGGGAAGGTGCGTTCAACGGTATCCAGGTACAACATCGCAGTTCAGCGGACTGGCGGCGGACCACCACCTCCTCCCCCAGAATTTACAACATGGGACGAGCAGGTCTTGGCGATCCTGCATCCTGAGGGCCTCGCAGGAGTATCTGGAGGAATGGACTCTGGTAAGTCTCATCTTCACTACTTCATCCCCCCCACCCCACCAGCATGCCTACTCATACCCCCACCCTCACCCCCATCACACCTACTCCTTGCAAATGTCTCACCATCACAACCCACCCATCCCAACCCCAAGCCCTGCATGCGACCACAAAGCATGGACACCCATCACCAAAGCCTGCCCACTGCACATCCCCATCCCCCCCAAACCACCATCACAAAAGCCCCACACAGGAATGCAAGCACTGGGGTACAAGGGCACCCACCCATTGCACACTATGGTATACACAGATGCAATAATCATGGTTTAATACCCCTGCAGGACCTGAACGCCACGTCACCGCGCAGGAGGGTCCACAAATTTCCACTCCACCCCCAGAAGAGGCCCACAGTGATGACAGCACCTCTATCGACCTGGATCTAGATGACCAGCCTGGCCCATCGGGGACCTCGGGACAGTCGGTTCCCCTCAGACAGCCACAGGCCACAGCAGACCTTCCCCCCTCTGGGAACACCAGCACAGCACCCACCCAGCGGGCCCATCCCTCTGTCCCCAGGACACGTCAATCAGCGGTGTGTCCACCACTACAGGGCACCCAGGTTAACCCACCACCCCAACAACAACAGGGACCTGGGGGCAGTGGTAGTGGGCACACGGTCCAGGGGACAGAGGCCCAGGGAAACAGGGGAACTGGGAGGGCTGCTGTGCGACAGGGGGGGGACAGGCCCAGGGAACCCACTCTCCACGAGGCCCTCTCCTCCATCATGGGAGCCTACCATCATTCCCAGGAGACAATGGCGATGGTACTGGCCAGCTTTCAGGAGATCCAGCTCCTGCAGGAGGAACAGTATTTGGGCTTCAGGGAGGAACTACGAACCATCAGTTCCGCCCTGGGCACCATTGTAGGGGCTCTGAATCTGGTAGTCACCACATTGCGGGACACTGTGGCACCACAAAGGGCCCCTGACACTAGCATGGACCAAGAACTGCCTACCACCTCTGCCGGCGCTAGTGGACAGGAGGCCCCGCCACAGGACCAACAGGCCACCAGCACCCCACCCCCTGCAGAAGGAGAACCACCCCGCAAGCGGTCCCTGAGATCCAGGAAGAAGACAGAGTAAGATGCCAAGACCCCCGCCAGGAAAGGATACCTCCCTGATTGTCATCCCACTGTCCCACATTGTCACCCTGTCCATCCTTAATCTGCCCCAGCTCCACTTTCCACAGGCATTTGGACAATGCACCTGTGATACAAATAGTCTGGACTCTGCCATGGACATTCCTCCACCATCACCCCTAACCGATTTGCAACCACCCACCAATATAGAGCACTGTAATAAACACAGTTATTGCACAAAACAATCAGGAGTCTGGCTGTGATTTTGAACAAATGTATTAGACATTACCGTGCCAAAATGCTTATTTACATTGTGATGCCAACATACCAATGTCACACAGCTGTAGTCCATGGGGAAACAAAGCAGATGTCACACAGTGGGGCCCCGATGAAATCGGAAGGGAAAGTCACAACTCAGTTACCATACACTGGGAGAAAAGGACAAACAGTAGAGAGGTAGTAGTGTTTAAGTATATGTAATATGCCGGTGTGTATTCTTACCTGTGTGTCACTGGAAATACTGCTGTATTACTGTGTTCCTGTTGTCTATGTCGTCTTCTTCGGCTTCCTCGTCTTCACTCTCCACAGGCTCCACAGCTGCTACAACAACACCATCTGGACCATCCTCCTGCAGAAAAGGCACCTGTCGTCGCAAAGCCAGGTTGTGAAGCATACAGCAGGCCACGATGATCTGGCACACCTTCTTTGGTGAGTAGAATAGGGATCCACCTGTCATATGGAGGCAGCGGAACCTGGCCTTCAGGAGGCCGAAGGTCCGCTCGATCACCCTCCTAGTTCACCCATGGGCCTCATTGTACCGTTCCTCTGCCCTGGTCCTGGGATTCCTCACTGGGGTCAGTAGCCATGACAGGTTGGGGTAACCAGAGTCAACAATTAGCAACACACGGTGCCTCTGGAGTTGACCCATCACGTAAGGGATGCTGCTATTCCGCATGATGTACGCGTCATGCACTGAGCCGGGGAACTTGGCATTAACATGGGAGATGTACTGGTCTGCCAAACACACCATCTGCACATTTATCGAATGATAACTCTTCCTGTTTCTGTACACCTGTTCACTCCTGTGGGGGGGGTACCAAAGCCACATGGGTCCCATCAATGGCACCTATGATGTTGGGGATATGTCCAAGGGCATAGAAATCACCCTTCACTGTAGGCAAATCCCCCACCTCAGGGAAAACGATGTAGCTGCGCATGTGTTTCAGCAGGGCAGACAACACTCTGGACAACACCTTGGAAAACATAGGCTGGGACATCCCTGCTGATATGGCCACTGTTGTTTGAAATGACCCACTTGCTAGGAAATGGAGCACTGACAGCACCTGCACTAGAGGGGGGATCCCTGTGGGTTGGCCGATTGGTGACATCAGGTCTGGGTCCAGCTGGGCACACAGTTCATGAATAGTGGCTCGGTCAAGCCTGTATGTCAGTATGACATGTCTTTCCTCCATTGTCGACCGGTCCACCAGTGGTCTGTACACCGGAGGATTCCTCCATCTCCTCGCATGTCCCAGCGGACGGTGCCTATGAAGGACAACAGCGAGCACAGAGTCAATCAACCCACAGGTACGTAACCACAGCTTGCACATAACACGATTCTCAATCCATTGAATGGTTTGTATGAGTGTTGATGCAAGGCCTAGGCATGTGTGACGCAGTAAAAAGTAAGCCATGTGGGCCC
This sequence comes from Pleurodeles waltl, assembly GCF_031143425.1. Classification (NCBI taxonomy): domain Eukaryota; kingdom Metazoa; phylum Chordata; class Amphibia; order Caudata; family Salamandridae; genus Pleurodeles; species Pleurodeles waltl. The sequence goes on along the minus strand of NC_090437.1, from coordinate 915,488 downwards.
CTGAAATGGCGGCTGCCTGACCTGTAAAGTGTGACTATGGGATGTGAGGTAAATGCTCTGGCGTGGCACACTGTGGCGGTAGGCGGTCGAAGACCGCGGCGCAAAGCAGCATTGGTTAACATTGAACCCTATGGGTCTCAGGAGCCAATGACGATGTGCGCCGGCGGTCGCAGTACGCACCGCCGCGGTACGCACTGCCGCGGGCGTGACTGCCATTTTCTATCTGCTTAATCATGCGATACCTGATCTTCGACAGGAGAGGACCTACACTGCAAGTGCTGCTGTGACCTCGGTCTGGAAGAGACAATGGCTCTTGCGACTGGGGAAAGGGCCCCTGCCTTCACTGCTCAGGTGTTGGATAAACTTGTGGATGGGGTCCTCCCCCAGTACGCGCTACTCTACGGTCCTCCAGACAAACAGGTAAATACACTGGGAGCATGCTTTATGGGCTATGCCTGTGTTGAGTGGGGTGGATGAAAGATGGTGGGGAGGGGAGCGATTGAGGCATGCATCAAACGACAGTGAGAGCATGTGCCACATGTCAAGGGTAGGGATGGATGGCCACTCACATTGAGGGTGCAGAAGGTGATGACTATTCTTCTCCCCCTGTACATTTCACATAGGTCAGCGCCCACCAGAAGATCGATATTTGGCGTGCCATTGCCAAGGACGTCCGGACCTTGGGGGTCCACCACAGACGGGGCACCCACTGCCGGAAGAGATGGGAGGACATCTGCCGCTGGAGCAAGAAGACGGCGGAGGCTCAGCTGGGGATGGCCTCCCAACGTGGGAGGGGTGCCAGTCGGACTTTGACCCCCCTGATGTCCCGGATCCTGGCGGTGGCCTACCCCGATTTGGATGGGCGCGTGAGGACATCACAGCAGACACAAGGGGGTGAGTACACTCTCATTCTGCTGACTTTGCGTGCAGTGGAGGTGTCTGGGTGGGGGAGGAGGGCTGTGGGTATCCCTAGGCCAGGGCGTTTTCTGTAGGCTAGGCCCCTCCGTAAGGCATGGCCCTGTGCCCCCGCCCCCCACCTCTGTAGGGTGCCAAGTACAGCTATTCATGGCCCTGTGTCATCTATGTGTGCAGATGTCGTCCATAGGCTTGTAGGCCATGTCCCACGGATTGAGTAGTCGACCCCAAGTGCGTGGCATAGTGCAGGGGGCTTCTGTGTTTGTCGTGTCCGCCAACGGTGTCGCCAATGCATGCACTCAACATGTCTTTATTCTCCCCTGCACCTTTTTTGTGGTCTTCCTGTTCATGTGTGCATTAGCATCATCAGGCGGAGGAGAAGTGGCATCGGAGCACGAGGGAGCTGCATCCCACATGGCCATGGAGGGCCACGCAACGGACTCCGAATTCACCAGTGGGACGGAGGGCGAGGTGAGCTCCACATCGGGGACTCGGGCAGACATCAGTGACACCGACTCGCCCTCTGAAGGGAGCTCCCTTGTGGTGGTGGCAACATCTGTGCCCCCCGCAACAACAGGTACAGCCGCCACCCACCGCACCAGGACCGCCCTCCCAGCAGCCCCTCAGCGTTTGGCCCGTGCCCGCTCACCCAGGAAGGTGGGCATCTCCTTCGCCCCAGGCATTTCAGGCCCTGCCCCATTCACCCCTGCTGCCCTCAGTGAGGAGGTCATTGACCTCCTGAGGACGCTCACTGTTGGGCAGTCTACCATTTTGAATGCCATCCAGGGTGTAGAAAGGGAGGTGCACCAGAGTAATGCATACCTGGAGGGCATTCATTCTGGTCAGGCTGCCCTTCAGCGATCATTCCAGACTCTGGCCTCAGCACTGATGGCAGCCATTGTCCCTGTCTCTAGCCTCCCCCCTCCAACTTCCTCCACCCAAACCCTATCACCTGTACCTCTGCCTATCCCAGACACACCATCAGACCGGCTTGCACACACCTCAACACCCAAGGGAAGCTCAGCCAGATATAAGCACCACACATCACACAGGCATTCACACAAGCAACATCCACATACAGACATACCAACACCCACTGCCTCCACTGTGTCCCCCTCCTCTTCGTCTCCCTCCACCCTCCCTGTCACGTCTCCACTCACACCTGCATGCACAACATCTTCAGCCACTACGTCCCTCAGCAGCACACACACCAGAACCCCCCGCACACGTGCAGTCACCACCCCAACTGCCATTTACACGTCCCCTGTGTCCTCTCCCAGTGTGTCTGTGACACCCTCTTCCAAGATACACAAACGCAGGCAGCCACCCACCCAACAGCCATCCAGCTCACGACAGCCTCCAGCCTAAGCACCTGCACCCAAAGACACCAGCTTACAACTCCTAAAACCACAACCTCTTCCTCCACTCCCATACCCACTACACCTACCCGTCCCACTGCTCCTAAAAAGCTTTTCCTGTCTAAACTCAACCTCTTTCCACCAACTCCCCCACCCCATCCATGTCATAGGACTACTGTCACCACCTCATCCACGACAAGACGGGCCCCTGTCATCACAGTCTGCCATGGACTGTGGAGTGCCCCACCCTCCAGGGCAGCCAGTTTGGCGCGAAGCCAAGGCACGGGCAGCCCACCCCCAGAGAAACATCCCAAAATAGGCAGTGGCCGGCGCGAGAGGGTGAAAACACCAGGGATTAAAACCCCTACCATGGCTCCGGCAGGAAGTGTAGAGACAGCTGGCACACCGCCCAAGGTGGGGAAGGGCCACAGGCGATCAGGGAAGGCTGGGAAGGGCAGCACGCCTGACAACACCGCCATCAGCCCAGCTGGCCAGGAGGGCCCCGCCAGCTCCATCCCAGGTGGGCAGGAGGCCACCAACAGCCCCGGCACAGCTGCCCAGGAGAGCCCCGCTAGCCACAGGACAGATGGGCAGGAGGGTCCCGCCAGCCACAGGACAGGTGGCAAATGACCTCCCCGCCACAGCCGGAACCGCTGAACTGGGCCCTTTATCTCAAGAACCACTGCACTGGGCACCGCCGTCTCAAGCACTGCTGAACAGGGCCCTTCATCTCAAGAACCGAATGCACTGGGCACCACCGTCTCAAGCACCGCTGAACAGGGCCCTTCATCTCAAGCACCGCTGCACTGGGCACCGCCGTCTCAAGCACCGCTGAACAGGGCCCTTCATCTCAAGCACCGCTGCACTGGGCACCGCCGTCTCAAGCACCGCTGAACAGGGCCCTTCATCTCCAGCACCGCTGCACTGGGCACCGCCGTCTCAAGCACCGCTGAACAGGGCCCTTCATCTCAAGAACCGCTGCACTGGGCACCTGCCGTCTCAAGCACCGCTGAACAGGGCCCTTCATCTCAAGTACCGCAGAACAGGGCCCTTCATCTCAAGTACGGCTGCACTGGGCACCGCCGTCTCAAGTACCGCTGCACTGGGCCCTTCATCTCAAGCACCGCTGCACTGGGCCATGAGCGGCAGAGGCTGGCCCGCATCTGTGTCGGGCAGGGCTGCACAAGGCACTCTGGGCACCAGGCCCCCTCCAGAACCAGTGGAGACTGTTATCCACTTGTGTCTGGACTTGTGAGACTGTGTCTTTGCACTCCCCAGAATGTAACAGTGGGCAGCCCACCCACTGTCTGGACTTGTGAGACTGTGGCTTTGCATTCCCCAGGATGTAACAGTGGGCAACCCACCCACTGTCTGGACTTGTGAGACTGTGGCTTTGCACTCCCCAGGATGTAACAGTGGGCAGCCCACCCACTGTCTGGACTTGTGAGACTGTGGCTTTGCACTCCCCAGGACTGAACAGTGGCCATGGAGGCCCCTCGTGGATCTGGTGTCGTGCACTCATCTGGCTGAGGTGCCCCCCCTTCCCTTTCCCCTGAGGTGCCTGTAGTTTTGCTATCTGATGCCCCTGCAGTGTTCTCTCCATTGGAGTCAGGTATCCTGTGTGGGCTTTGCCCATGTGATTTGGGCCCAGTGGTCCACGAACAATGCCTTCTACAATGCTCGGACTTGTACATTTATGTATATAAGAGTTTTTGATGTGTATATATATTTTTTGGGCAGTAATACAATACATTCCAATGTTTAGAATAATTTCCTTTTGTATTCGCATTCTTCCGGGGGGTTTGGGGGGTGTAACTCTGATGTGTTGCTATACATTGATGTGTGTGTTGTAGTGGGTGAGGGTGAGGGTGGGTGTGTCGCGTATGTGTGTACCCGTAATATTTTCCCCTCCCCTCTCCCCTGTGTTGTAGGTGCAGTACTCACCGTTGTCTTCTGCGCCGGAGTTCGTGCTCCTGGTAGAGGAGCAGGAAGACTATCGCTGTGAGTATGTGGAGTTCGGGTTCCATGCTGTCCTGATTCCTCGTGGGGTTTATGGAGGTGAGCGTTTTCCCTTCGAAATGAATGTTTCCGCCGTGTATTTATCGGCGGGGCTACCGCACAGGAAAAGGTGGCGGATTGGTAGGTTGTGATACAGTGGGCGGTACATTGTCTCCCGCCTGTCTGTTGGCGGTGACCGCCGTGGCGGGCGGTGTGTTAATGTGGCGGTCTCTGTTGGCGGTTTCCGCCAGGGTCGGAATTCCATTTTTTTTCCCGCCAGACTATTGCCGGTTTTGCCGCCGCTTTAACACCGACCGCCAGGGTTGGAATGACCACCTAAGTCCGATTAGCATAAAAATTGAACGTCTGGTCAGATCAGGTGTTAAAAAGATGCCTACATACCACCACTCAAGGAAAACACACAGAAGGAGCAATTGAAACCTCCAGGACAGCTTGGAAGTGGTACTGCTCGAGCTTGGCACAAGCCGCAGACGTCAGTGAAGACAGCACGTTCCCTCCAACACCACGGCAAAACACCCAAACACCACCACAGCAGCCACAAAGGCAGCACAGAAGGTGGGAGAGGATCTTCAGACAGCGGACAACTATCCTTGGCCTCAGGGGACAAGATGTCACCAGGATGTACTGACTGAACCAGGAGTCCTTTGTGTGCTGCTGCACCACATTGCACCACACATCACAACAAGGATGCAAACTCCTACATCTATTCCACCCATGACAAAACTCCTCACTGTCCTTCACATGCTGGCGCCTGGATCTTTTCAGATAATGGGTGCACAAGTGGCTGGTATGTCCAGCCATCCTTCTCAGTCCTCCTACCTAAGGTCCTGGATGCTATCATATACCTCACACCCCAAGACATCTGCTTTCCAAGCATCTGCAGAAGGAGACTAAGCAAGGTTTCCACCAAATTACTGGGTTCCTGCATGTGCTAGGTGCAATGGACTGTACCCTTGAGCAACTGGTGCCACCTGCAGCAACGGAACGTCTATATAGGAACTGCAAACACTTTCATTCATTCAATGTTCAGGCCATTGTGGACCACCATGAGCCCTTCACTAACATCCTATCAAAATATCCTGGCAGCGTCCATGATTCCTACATATTCTGCCATTCCTCTATCAACAAGCGGTTACAGGATGGGCAATGAATGAATGAAAGAATGAATGTTTATTTTATTAGTTAATTAAAACCATAAAAATATTCCTTCAACATAAAATTAACAGAACAGTATTGGTGCTCTAAAACATTTATATTGCAATAAAATTTTGTAATAAAAATAATTTGATACATTCTGCAGATTTGCCCCCTCCTAATTCCAGTTGCTGGTACATGGTTTAATTACAGGGTTAGCTAGATGTGCAGCAGCATTACGTAAGAGCCTTCCTTTGTTTCCATAATCACCATCCCTATCACTAGCTTATTTTGGCACATGCAATTTTGGAGGAAAATATTTCCAAAAATTGAACAAGCCTAATTTTCAGTATGATGTTTCGTGGATTAAATGCTTCAGTTAAATCATGTCTGCATGATCTGATCCCTAGGATATTTAGGCCCTCATTATGACATTGGCTGTAAATCCCACTTACCGCCACTCTGACTGCCGCCAACATACCATGGCGGCTGCAGATATCATTTCACCATAATATGACACACACACACCAATCCGTCACTATTCAGCCACACACACAAGTCCGCCACATCAAAGGTCAGTGATAAACTGGCGGTATCAACATTTGCACTGTTACGACAACAGAACAACGCCCACCACATTATAACCCACAAATCACCATGGTGGACATTCAATGGCGGTAAACCATTGGCGGTACATACCGCCACTCTCAAAATACACACACACAAACAAAACAGCACATTGGACAATTCAAACACCTGACACCCATACACACACCACACACTCACACCACTATAAAACACACACCAACATTACCCACAACCTTTTACCATTACAAACCATTGGCACGAGACAGACACCACGAACACAGCCAAGAGCAGAGCCACACAACACCTACACCTATATACCACTCACGCACCCCACATCACACACCACAACACATCACCCTACACACTCTCACCTACACACCTCACACAACACCCATGGCACCACAAAGACACCCCCGATTCTCGGAGGAGGAGCTAAGGGTCATGGTGGAGGAAATCATCAGGGTAGAGCCACAGCTATTTGTAGCACAGGTGCAGCAGATATCAATTGCTAGGAAGATGGAACTATGGTGGAGGATCGTGGAAAGGGTCAACATCGTGGGACAGCACCCAAGAACTAGAGATGACATCAGGAAGAGGAAGAAAGACCTAAGGGGGAAGGTATGTTCCATTGCAGCAAGACACCAACTCGCTGTACAGAGGACTGGCGGTGAACCTCCACCTCCTCCCCCACAACTAACAATATGGGAGGAGCAAGTCTTGGCAGTCATGCATCCTGACGGCCTGACAGGAGTAGCAGGAGGACTGGAATCTGGTAAGTCAACTCTCTATCACTATCACCCCACTACCAGCATGCCATCACATACACCCACCCTCACCCTCGCTCCCATCACTCCACCACCTCCCACATACCCCACCATCTCATATCACTCATCCCAATGCCAAGTCCTGCATGCCCTACCAATGTATGGATACCACTCACAAACCTGCATGGACATCTATCATCAAAGCATGCACACTAGAGAGAACTATACATCCCACCATACACCAATGTACACAAGTGCAAGCTGTCAGGGGTAATACAACCAAAGAGGGCATCCCACTGATGCACAATATGTCATAAACATAGGAAGGCCAAAGACAGGCACCTCCATTTTGTGTTCCTCTGTGAATCTCCCCTATGTCCTGATACAGCCCAGTGTTCAAGGATTGCAAAAAGACCTAGGTAAGGAGCCCAAAGATATTGCTGGTTAAATAGTATTAATTGTTGAAAAAGTGTTTGTTTTACTGTGGGCTCTCTGTGTTTCAGGCAGCCTGGCCTCTTTTAAAGTGGTGTTTGTTTAAAAATCGTTTTTTGCCGTGACTGTGTGAATTCCCTTGCTAGTTTTGTGCCCCCCCCTTTCCCCCCTCTGCCCCCCCTTTTTTTCTTCACCCCTATTCTTAGTAAAAAGGCAACATACATCTTTCAGAGTGTGGTTTTTAGGGGACTGTTTTAATCTGTTTGTGTGATTGAAATTGTATTTAAAAGCTGTCTGCCCCCCTGTATTTTTGCCTTAAAAAAAGCCCGATTTTAGAGTGTGCGCCCAACACTATTGCAGTGTCTGTCTCTTAAACTATCTCCCCCTTACCTGGAAAGTAGACTCTGCAAGCTTGGAAGTGTGGATTCAGCCTGTCTGTATCCAAGGAGATACTGAATAGAGCAGTAGCTGCCTTCCCCCAGGCCACAGGGACTGGACTTAGCTGATTGGCTCCCTGAGTCTCTGCTACACCTGAGACCCGCCCCCCCCCACCTGCTCTGGCTCCTTAAGTTTGTGGAGGGAAGGCCAAAGACAGGCACCTCCATTTTGTGTTCCTCTGTGAATCTCCCCTGTCTCCTGATACAGCCCAGTGTTCAAGGATTGCAAAAAGACCTAGGTAAGGAGCCCAAAGATATTGCTGGTTAAATAGTATTAATTGTTGAAAAAGTGTTTGTTTTACTGTGGGCTATCTGTGTTTCAGGCAGCCTGGCCTCTTTTAAAGTGGTGTTTGTTTAAAAATCTTTTTTTGCCGTGACTGTGTGAATTCCCTTGCTAGTTTTGTGCCCCCCCCCTTTCCCCCCTCTGCCCCCCCTTTTTTTCTTCACCCCTATTCTTAGTAAAAAGGCAACATACATCTTTCAGAGTGTGGTTTTTAGGGGACTGTTTTAATCTGTTTGTGTGATTGAAATTGTACTTAAAAGCTGTCTGCCCCCCTGTATTTTTGCCTTAAAAAAAGCCCGATTTTAGAGTGTGCGCCCAACACTATTGCAGTGTCTGTCTCTTAAACTATCTCCCCCTTACCTGGAAAGTAGACTCTGCAAGCTTGGAAGTGTGGATTCAGCCTGTCTGTATCCAAGGAGATACTGAATAGAGCAGTAGCTGCCTTCCCCCAGGCCACAGGGACTGGACTTAGCTGATTGGCTCCCTGAGTCTCTGCTACACCTGAGACCCGCCCCCCCCCACCTGCTCTGGCTCCTTAAGTTTGTGGAGGGAAGGCCAAAGACAGGCACCTCCATTTTGTGTTCCTCTGTGAATCTCCCCTGTCTCCTGATACAGCCCAGTGTTCAAGGATTGCAAAAAGACCTAGGTAAGGAGCCCAAAGATATTGCTGGTTAAATAGTATTAATTGTTGAAAAAGTGTTTGTTTTACTGTGGGCTATCTGTGTTTCAGGCAGCCTGGCCTCTTTTAAAGTGGTGTTTGTTTAAAAATCTTTTTTTGCCGTGACTGTGTGAATTCCCTTGCTAGTTTTGTGCCCCCCCCCTTTCCCCCCTCTGCCCCCCCTTTTTTTCTTCACCCCTATTCTTAGTAAAAAGGCAACATACATCTTTCAGAGTGACGTTTTTAGGGGACTGTTTTAATCTGTTTGTGTGATTGAAATTGTACTTAAAAGCTGTCTGCCCCCCTGTATTTTTGCCTTAAAAAAAGCCCGATTTTAGAGTGTGCGCCCAACACTATTGCAGTGTCTGTCTCTTAAACTATCTCCCCCTTACCTGGAAAGTAGACTCTGCAAGCTTGGAAGTGTGGATTCAGCCTGTCTGTATCCAAGGAGATACTGAATAGAGCAGTAGCTGCCTTCCCCCAGGCCACAGGGACTGGACTTAGCTGATTGGCTCCCTGAGTCTCTGCTACACCTGAGACCCGCCCCCCCCCACCTGCTCTGGCTCCTTAAGTTTGTGGAGGGAAGGCCAAAGACAGGCACCTCCATTTTGTGTTCCTCTGTGAATCTCCCCTGTGTCCTGATACAGCCCAGTGTTCAAGGATTGCAAAAAGACCTAGGCAAGGAGCCCAAAGATATTGCTGGTTAAATAGTATTAATTGTTGAAAAAGTGTTTGTTTTACTGTGGACTCTCTGTGTTTCAGGCAGCCTGGCCTCTTTTAAAGTGGTGTTTGTTTAAAAATCGTTTTTTGCAGTGACTGTGTGAATTCCCTTGCTAGTTTTGTGCCCCCCCCTTTCCCCCCTCTGCCCCCCCTTTTTTTCTTCACCCCTATTCTTAGTAAAAAGGCAACATACATCTTTCAGAGTGACGTTTTTAGGGGACTGTTTTAATCTGTTTGTGTGATTGAAATTGTACTTAAAAGCTGTCTGCCCCCCTGTATTTTTGCCTTAAAAAAAGCCCGATTTTAGAGTGTGCGCCCAACACTATTGCAGTGTCTGTCTCTTAAACTATCTCCCCCTTACCTGGAAAGTAGACTCTGCAAGCTTGGAAGTGTGGATTCAGCCTGTCTGTATCCAAGGAGATACTGAATAGAGCAGTAGCTGCCTTCCCCCAGGCCACAGGGACTGGACTTAGCTGATTGGCTCCCTGAGTCTCTGCTACACCTGAGACCCGCCCCCCCCCCACCTGCTCTGGCTCCTTAAGTTTGTGGAGGGAAGGCCAAAGACAGGCACCTCCATTTTGTGTTCCTCTGTGAATCTCCCCTGTGTCCTGATACAGCCCAGTGTTCAAGGATTGCAAAAAGACCTAGGCAAGGAGCCCAAAGATATTGCTGGTTAAATAGTATTAATTGTTGAAAAAGTGTTTGTTTTACTGTGGACTCTCTGTGTTTCAGGCAGCCTGGCCTCTTTTACAGTGGTGTTTGTTTAAAAATCGTTTTTTGCCGTGACTGTGTGAATTCCCTTGCTAGTTTTGTGCCCCCGCCCCCTTTCCCCCCTCTGCCCCCCCTTTTTTTCTTCACCCCTATTCTTAGTAAAAAGGCAACATACATCTTTCAGAGTGTGGTTTTTAGGGGACTGTTTTAATCTGTTTGTGTGATTGAAATTGTACTTAAAAGCTGTCTGCCCCCCTGTATTTTTGACTTAAAAAAAGCCCGATTTTAGAGTGTGCGCCCAACACTATTGCAGTGTCTGTCTCTTAAACTATCTCCCCCTTACCTGGAAAGTAGACTCTGCAAGCTTGGAAGTGTGGATTCAGCCTGTCTGTATCCAAGGAGATACTGAATAGAGCAGTAGCTGCCTTCCCCCAGGCCACAGGGACTGGAGTTTAGTTAACTTGCTCTTTATATAGGTTCCTCGTGGTTGTTGCATATGCTGTTGTGATTGGTTGTTGGGAAATGGTGTTTCATTGGTTGCTAGCTCCAAGGATGCAGTTATGATTGGTGGATAGGGCTAGGATTCTGATTGGCTGTTGGTTCTAGGGCTGTGATTGGTGGATAGGGCTAGGATTCTGATTGGCTGTTGGTTCTAGGGCTGTGATTGGTGGATAGGGCTGGGATTCTGATTGGCTGTTGGTTCTAGGGCTGTGATTGGTGGTTAGGGCTAGGATTCTGATTGGCTGGTGGTTTTTAGGGCTGTGATTGGTGGTTAGGGCTAGGATTCTGATTGGCTGGTGGTTTTTAGGGCTGGGGCTGTGATTGGGGGTCAGGAAATAGGGCTGTGAGTGGTGATTAGGGCTGCGTCTCCCATTAGTTGGCTAAATCAGGGTTTAAAATTGGATTGGCTAGTGTTAGGACCAGCTTCTTATTGGCCGTTAGGGCTATAAAAGGCTAGGATTCAGGGCGTCTGAGCCCGGGCGTCGAGGCAAAGGGCAGTTGCCTGTTTGGGCCTGTTCGGGACAGGTAGGGACTAGGGTCAGAAATGCTGCCCAATACACATTCCACCAGGAGTGGTCTCTACCCCAACACATCCCTCAACATGCAAACGCATTATCTGCAAAGATATCCAACTCATGCATCACAAACTGACCACAGACAGATTGTATTGTCCCATCACCCATCACAATACCCTACATACAACACATATACAGATACCCCCATAACTACTACAGTCAAACACCTTCATTCTCACAACACCCACTACTCTGTCCCCTCCCACTAACACTACCTGCCACCACCCACACAATACAAAACTACAACATACAATTCTCTCAGTTTCAGTCTCCCAGATACACACTCTCTACTCATACTAACCAAAAACACTATCCGCTGTTCACTCCACACAGACCGCCTGTCTTCATAACAATGCCCAAACCCTGCCTTCAAACACATCATCTACAAACACTCTTCCCCTCTTCTCACCAATTACACACAACCATACAATCCCCACATTTCACTCCAGCACACATATTACCCCTTCCAGTCATCTCAACTAATACTTATTTCCCTGACACACACCCATCACCTCTTACACACCTCATACATTCATCTCCAAAACACAGCAACACCCCATCTAACACTCAAATTCCACTATACAGCACTAACTCACATACAAATCCCTCACCAAAAACAACTACACAAATATCCCCTCTCACTATTCCACAAAAACAATACAGACCACACACATCAGCACATCAAATCTACACAAACTTACATTACACTCATCATCATACCCACTCCCACCCCCAGGACTACACAAAGGATACAAATTCCATCCAATCTCCACCCCTACCCCCTCCCTCTTCACAAACACCTCCCACAAGCACCCCATCCCAGCAACCTTCACTCACTCGCCTCTCTTCCATTGCACAATTTAGAGCCTTGCATCATGATCCACATGCTCCCCCACCACCCCTAACCCATACTTCATCCACACTAAATAAACGCAAACAAAATAAAATACATGCCACTCATAGCAAACTTGCATCCCCTTGTTTGTTACATAATAAAACTACCCTACAAAAAATACTATACTCCTCATGGCTCTCTCAACCACCAAGTCCACCACCCACACACACAGACCCAACAAAATGCCTCCTTAACCTGCTGGAAGAGGAACACTATGTTGAAAAGCAAGACTATTGTGAGCCTCAAACAGTTAACACAACTAGCAACAGTCCTGCTTCAAGCTCACATTATACTACTTACCCTTCTACTAAACAAAACAACACTACCACTAACACACCTTATCTAAACTGCCAGCTCATAAATGCTCGATCACTCTCAAAAAACAAGCACCACATCTACGACCTGCTCACAGACACATAACCTGACTTACTATTCATTACGGAATCCTGGTTGGGAGATGACATGGCACCAGTGTTGCACGAAGCCCTTCCTCCGGGCTATCAAACCATCACACAAAACCGTATAGGCAAGAGAGGAGGTGGACTAGCTATTATATTCAAACAGGCAATAAACCTCAGTAAAACAGACAACATCTCCATACAAGGTTGTGAAGCCCTCCTTACCAGATGCCACCCTACTCCAACTTCCACCTGTAACTTTCTCCTCCTTTACAGACCTCCACCTAACAACTCCACTTTCCCAGATGCTTTTTTTGACACAGTCTCAAACCTTATTACACTATACTCCAATCTATGCATTCTTGGGGATGTAAACATTTGGTTCGACAAACCCAATATGCCCCACCCAAAAGCTATCACCGCTGGCCTACTCGCATTGAACCTACATCAGATTGTACACAATCCCACACACATCGCTGGTCACATCCTAGATGTCATTTTTGCTAAACCTGAACTCGTTACTATTCATAGCATCACACCAACCACCTGGTCAGACCACCATCTGATAACTTTCTGACAGACAACTCCACAAATCAACACACCCCACAACCACTTACATACATACACCTATCGACCATGGAGCAAACTCAATTTGGATCACTTAGAAACACAACTAACAGCAAACACAGATCTAGATACAATCAATTGTGTACCAAAACTTTATGAGTGGCTACAGGAAGCTTTTGATGTCCTAATACCACTCAGAAAAACTAAACATGACAAAAGAAAACCAACACCTTGGAGAAACACAGAACTTAAAAAGATAAAGCAATAAATCAGAAAGTTGCAGCGGACCTGGCTCAAAACAAACAACAGTCAAGACAAACTGCAGCTACACAAACTTAACAGGATATACAAATCATCAATCAAAAAAGCTAAAAAAAGATACTACTCAGACAGAATTCAAAATGCTCAATCTACAACCAAGGAATTTTACAAAATTCTCAATGAATTTCGAAAACCCACATGCATGGAAGGAAGTCATCCCACCACTCAAGATTTCACAAACAAATTGGCAACTCACTACACAACCAAGGCAGACACATTGGACTCCTATTTAAAACAGAAGAAAACCATCAGCACCAACCCCTTTACTAAAATACCCTTTAAGAATAAACCATCCCAACTTCTACAGTCCTTCAAACAAATATCCCAGGATGAATTTATGGATTTGGTCAAAGCAAGCAGACCTTCTGGCTGCCCTTCTGACCCTTGCCCACCACAAATCTTCAAGAACATCCTGCTATCTACTTCTGCTGCCACACATGTAAGAAGAATCATCAACAACTCTTTAACTTCTGGAACTTTTCCTACAGACCTGAAAAAGGCATACATACGACCATTATTAAAGAAAACAAATCTAGACCCACAAGACCCCAACAACTACAGACCTATCACAAATGGACCTTTCCTGGGCAAATTGATAGAAAGAGCAGCATTCGCCCAGATGTCACAATTCATTGAAGACAATTCTATACTTTCAGACTTCCAAACTGGATTCCGCCCAGGAAGAAGCACTGAATCGGCACTCATGGCAATCTGGGACGATCTTAAAAACACAGTCGACCGAAATGGAGTTGCTGCACTACTTCTCTTGGACCTCTCAGCTGCCTTTGATACAGTTGACCATGACACCCTAACTCAAAGACTCCACAAAGCCGGCATACAAGGGATTGCTCTTGACTGGATTACTTCCTATCTCCAAAAAAGATCGAATATCATCCACTCGCCCCCCTTCTCATCCGAACCCTACCTCACAAAAACAGGGGTACCCCAAGGGTCAATCATCTCACCTTTGCTTTTTAACATCTACATGATATCTTTACCAGAACTGATCAATGATTTCCATCTCACATGCTACAACTATGCAGATGACACACAAATACTACTTCAATTAGAAGACCCCAAAAACATTGAAAACTCACAAATCTTCAGTTGCCTCAGAGCCGTTGATCAGTGGATGGCCTGGAGCCATCTCAAACTAAATACCTCCAAAACTGAAATACTCATATGTGGTGACTGGAAAAATTATGACCCACTGTGCGTCTCGCCTGACGATCTCGGACCACCTCCTCAATTATCCAAGGAAGTGAAAAACCTAGGAATCACCATGGATTCCAAACTAACTATGAATGCCCAAGTAGACAAATTAGCACGCACAAGCTTCATCACCTTAAAGACTTTACGACACATCTTCCCCCACCTCGGATTTCCACACAAGGTGCAAGCTACTATCTCACTTGTATTATCCAAATTGGATTATGCCAATAGCCTCTACCATGGATCATCTCTATCTGTTATGAAAAAACTACAACGTATCCAGAATTCCGCAGCCAGGCTACTACTACATATAAAGCCGCAAGCCCACATCTCCTCTGCCTTGAGAGCACTACACTGGTTACCCGTTGCCAGAAGATGCATTTTCAAGCTGCTTTGTATCACCCACAAAGCTATACATGGAACAGGACCGCTTTTTATCAGAAAGAAAATTACCAAATACATCCAACAAAGAACCCTCCGCTCAAGACTGGCACCCCGCCTTAGAACACCACCATACAAGAAAAAGACTGCAGGTGGTACATCCTTCTCCGTCCAAGCAGACAAACTATGGAATTCATTACCCCCAACTATAAGAGCCACAGATAACTTTCTTGTTTTCAGGAAACTACTCAAGAGTTGGCTCTTTCCTTCATAACCCCCTTTTTCAAACAACTATGAACTGCATATGCCTATGTGGATAATTTTTTTTTTCAGATTATACGTATATTTCTATTTATTTATAGTTTCTTTGGGAAATATGTATTTCTATTTATTTATAGTTTCTTTGGAAAATATGTATTGCTACTGTCATAACAATAAAATACACACACACTCTTTTAAACCTGTCTGACTAAGTATTTTTTACCCATGATTCTAATTATGTATTGTATGTGCATATGTGTGTGTGTGTATAAATATATATATATATATGTGTATGTATGTGTATATGTTGTTTCTGTGCCTGGCATGTTTGTGGATCATTGCATGGCTCCTGGTTTTTTGGGTTGTTATACTAGATATCTATGACTTTCTGCTCTCATTTTATCACACTTACTTACTCATCACTCTTATGTCATGTCTCTATCAAACTATCCTCCATTCTCACTCTGACTCATCCCAAATCCCTTCGACCACTTTCATCTCCTAAATACCTCTGCCTAAGCTCTTCCCTCCACCTCCACATCTAACTCACCAAACCTCACTCTACCTCTGTGACCTCCCACACAACCCTACTAAATTCTCCTGCATTCATCTCACCCTGCTACTATGCTCTCCCTAACCCTTCCACATCCTCTTTCCCCTCCGTCCCCCTTTTATTCATCCCAAGCCTTTGGATTGAGTAAATGAAGGATATACTCCCAATTAACACTTCTGGATTTCTTTCCTCCTCCACCTCCATTACTCCAGTCAATCTAACTAACAAACTCTGATATCCGCAACTCAAATTAACTCATAATAATACTAAAACTGTACTCCTTATTAAATTATACTAATCCATCACTAACTCTTGTTGGATACCGGAGTAGCGTGCTACTCATCGAAAAGCGCTTCGATGCCTCGTCAGGGGTAGTAAGCGCTATATAAATACGATTACAATACAATACAATACAATACAATAAACAGAAACAATAACACTACATTTACATCCCCACAGGTACCCCAGCCAATGTCATCGGAGAGGAGGTGCAAGCAATATCCAGTCCCCCGCAGAAGAGGCCCACAGTGATGACAGCAACTCTGGTCACCTAGATCAGGATGACCAACCTGGCCCATCAGGGATCTCTGGACAGTCGGTTACCCAGGCACAGTCACACACCACCACAGAGCCTCCCCAGTCAGGGACCTGGGGTCAGTGGCAATGGGCACACAGTTCAGGGGACAGGTCAGTGGGAGGACAGGCCCAGGGAACCGACTCTCCAGGAGGCACTCACGTGATCCTGGGAGAATACCAACATTCCCAGGATACTCTAGGCCAGATCCTAGCCAACGTGAAGGAGAACAGGAGGCTGCAGGAGGGACAGTACTAGGGGATCAGGGATGACTTGCAGGCCATTAACACCACCCTGGTCTCCATAGTAGGGGTGCTGGCAGACATGGCCAACATTATGAGGGAGGCAGTCTTACAACAGCGGGCCCCTGCCACTAGCCAGACATCAGAACTGCCTTCCACCTTCGCTGCTGCTAGTAGATAGGAGGCCCCACCACAGGACCAACAGGCCACCACCAACCCTCCCCCTGCAGAAGGAGAACCACCCCGCAAACGTTCCCTGCGATCCAGGCAGAAGCCAAAGACTATTGCCAAGATCCCCACCAGGAAATGAGACTTTCCTGATTCTCACCTTGTGTCCCACTCTGTTACCCTGTCCACCATGAACTGCCATTGCTCCCCTTCCAATGTCCCCTAGGACAACACACCTGTGCTACAAATAGACTGGAACAATACCCTGGATTTTCCTCAATCATCACCCCATCCCAATGCACTTGCCCCTCTACTTCTTAGCACTTCGATAAATACCATTTGAAAAAATATAAGTAAGGATTATGTCAAATGTTTTAAATATGTATTCGTTTAACCAGTTTAAAACCCAGCAGTTCAACTGTACAGTAATGTCACATAGGAAAGACCTGTATTTCACTGCAGTGATCACACCAGGAGCGAAAGTGGGGCACCAACATCTGCAAAATGAGTTGCCAAAGGGTACAGTGAGTGGGCATAGAAGTGAGAAATACCAGCATGCCAGTGACAAAAATAAACCAAAAAATGACAGTGAAATGTGAAGTAACACTGCCTTACCAGTGTGTCATTGGAAGTATTGTCGAATCACTGCAGTTCTGTTGTCCTCATCCTCTGCCTCTTCATCCTCACTGTCCACAGGGTCCGCTGCTGCCACACGGCCATCTCCAGCCTCCTCCTCCCGCAGAAAAGGCACATGGTGTCTCAAGGAAAGGTTGTGCAACATGCAGCATGCCACAATTATCTGGCAGACCTTCTTGGGTGAGTAGCACAGGGATCCACCTGTTAGATGGAGGCAGCGAAACCTGGCCTTCAGGAGGCCAAAGGTACATTCGATTATCCTTCTTGTTCGCCCATGTGCCTCATTGTAACGTTCCTCTGACCTTGTCCTAGGATTCCTCACAGGGGTCAGTAGCCATGATAGGTTGGGGTAACCTGAGTCACCTGCAAATATCGAGGGACAACATTTAGGCACACACTATCCCATATGGCCCACACCATACACCAATATCTACTGGGTGGGAACAAGGGCTCAGCTATTAGCCACACCCTGTGCCTCTGTAGCTGAACTATCACATTTGGGATGCTGCTATTCCTCAGGAGAAAGGCATCATGCACCGACCCAGGATTCTTAGCAATGACATGGGAGATGTACTGGTCCGCCAAGAATACCATCTGCACATTCATGGAGTGAAAACTCTTTTGATTTCTGAACACCTGTTCATTTTGCTGGGGGCGACAAATGCAATATTTGTTCCATTAATTTCACCAATGATGTTGGGGATATGTCCCTTTACATAGAAGTCAGCTTTCACAGTGGCCAAATCCTCCACCTGCGGGAAAACAATGTAGCTGCACATGTATTTAATCAGGGCAGACAACACTCTGGTCAGTACTATTGAGAACATTGGCTGAGACATTCCTGCTGCCAAGCCCACTGTCATTTGGAAAGAACCAGTTCCCAAGTAACGGAGCACAGATAGGACTTGCACAAGATGGCGGATCCCAGTGGGGTGACCGATAGCAGATATTAGGTCAGGCTCCAATTGGCACACAGCTACATGACTGTGGCCCTGTCAAGTCTATAGGTGAGGATAATGTGCCTGTCCTCCACTGTTGCCAAGTCCACCAGGGGTCTGTACACGGGGGTATGTCTCCATCTCCTATTCATCCGCAGCGGAAGCAATCTATGGTACAAAATAGTGAGGAGCCGGTCATAAACTGAATATCGTAGCCACAACGGTACAATGCATGATGTTAATTTTAATGTATAAGTGGTATTTGTACTGTATTTCCAATTATGAACTGAGACGCAGTTGTTATCCAGGGCCTGCCCCCACCCTGAAATGGCATCCACCTGTCCTGGGTGGAGGGACAGGTGGAAGTAAGGTGATTCCGCTGACGTGTGCTGTTGCGGTAGGCAGTCAGGAACCACCATGCAACTCCTCATTGGTCTTTATTGGGCCCTATGTAGTACAGTGGCCAATGGTGATGTATGCCGGCGGTGACGGTATGCAACGCCGCGGATGTGACCGCCATTTTCTATCATATTCCTTACTTGCTACCTGACCTTCAACAGGAGAGGACCTACACTGCATGTGCTGCTGTGACCTGTGTCTGGAACCTACCATGGCTTGTGTGAATGGGGAAAGGGCCCCTGCCTTCACCTCGACTGACTGGTGGATGGGGTCTTACTCCAATACGGACTGCTATATGGGCCTCCAAACCAACAGGTGAGTACACTGTGAGCACGATGCATGGGGCATGAATGCATGGAGTGGTGTGTGTGGGGGGAGTTAGTGCATGTCCCCTGGGTGGCGTGCAGCTTGTGTGCTGGGCCCTGTGTTTTCAAATGGCGATGTGAAGGGGTATGGTGGGCCATAAGTGTAACAGGCAGGACGGTCTGACAGATACCTTTTCTGGGTGTATTTCTCTGCAGTTCAGCACCCATCAAAAGAAGGCTATATGGTGTGCCATCACCAAGGACGTACGAACCATGGGGGTCTAAGGCAGGCAGAACACCTGTGGGAGGACCTGAGACGCAGGGCACGGAAGACGGTGGAGGCCCAGCTGGGGATGGCCTCCCAAGAAGGAAGGGGTGCCCGTCGAACCCTCAACCCCCTGATGGCCTGCATACTGGCGGTGGCCTATCCAGGGGTGGATGGGTGCTTGAGGGCATCACAGCAGCCAAAAGAGGGTGTGTACAGTTCCCATCATTACAACTTACGCATGGCAAGGGGGTACCCGGGTGGGGGGTGTGTGTAAGTGGGTGCCCCTAGGCCAGGGCTGACATTGCAGAGTAGGTCCCATGTTGGCAAGGGTTGAAGTGATTAACCTGCTACCTAGCTTGTAGGAATCCACTACTGGTCCAGGCTGTGTGGGTCCCAGGTGTGCTACAATTGGCGGTATGTGCCCCTCCTCATGCCCTGGTGGCTAGCATTATTATTGGTAGGGCATTGCATGGTAGGTAGGCCTGTTCCCTGTGTGTGAGTGTGCTGTGTACACCAAAGGTGGTGTCGGTGCGGCCATTGACCCAGTGTATCCTTTGTCTCTTCCCCCCCTTTTTGTTTTGTCAACCTGTCCTTATGTGCATTAGCATCATCAGGCGGAGGAGCAGAGGCACCGACGACGGAGGGAGCTGCATCCCACAGGACCCAGGAGGCAGAGTCCACCGATGCTGAGGGCACCATTGGGATGGAGGGCTAAGGGAGCACCACGGAGGAGATGGGGGGGACAGTTCTGACACAGATACCTCATCCGAAGTGAGCTCCCTGGTGGTAGCAGACACTTCTGTGACCACCCCAGCTACAGGTACAGCTGCCACCCTGTACCAGCTCCACCCTCCCAGCAGCCCCTCGGCGAGTAGCCCGTGCCCACTCACCCAGGAGGGTGGGCTTCGCCTTCGCCCCAGGAACCTCAGGCCCTGCCCCAGTGAGCCCTGCTGCCCTGAGTGAGGAGGCTATTGACCTCCTGCGATCCATCCCTGTAGGGCAGTCAACCACTGTGAATACCATCCAGGGGCTGGCAGCCCAAATGCAACAGACAAATGCATTCATGGAGAGCATTCACACTGGCTTGGTGGCCCAACAGAGATCAATCCAGGCTCTGACCTCCTCTCTGATGGCAGCCATTGTCCCTGTTTTCACTCTCCCCCCCTCCAACTTCCTCTTCCCAATCCCATTCCCCTCAACCCCAACCTATCCCAAGCACACAGGCAGACAAGCATTCACACAGGAAAACACACAAGAATGTCACAGGCAAACACAAGCACCACATATCACCCCACAGGTACTAACACAAACACCATCCAGATGCAGACGTTCGAACATCTACAATTTCCACTGTGACCCTCTCCTCCTCCGCCCTCCCAGTTGTGCCTACACTCACACCTGCATACACTACATCCTCATCCACTACCAGCACCATCACCACACCTAGCAGAACACACACCTCATTGGCAGACACCACCACAACAGCCATGGACACGCCCTCTGTGTCGTCTCCTACTGTGTCTGTCCCCCCTCCTATGGTACACAAACACAAGTACTCAGACACCCAACAGCCATCCATCTCACAACAGCATCCAGCCCATGCACCTGCACCCAAAATCAGCAAACAGACACCTCCCACAACCACTCCCTCTTTCTCCACTCCCCAACCTTCTCCTTCTTCCCACCCCAATGTCCCTAAGAAGCTTTTCCTCTCCACCATTGACCTCTTCCCTACTCCAGACCCCTGTCCTTCACGTCTGGCCAGGGTGGCAGAAACCCAGGCAAGCACATCAGCCACCCAGTCCACGGGCCCAGTAGTCTCCACACCCACTCGTGGTGGGAAAGGATACATGGCACCAGGCAGCCTCAAGGAAAGGGTGCCTGCACCAAGTGCTGCCAGGAAGGGCAAGGGGCTATCCCCAGCTGCTGCCCAGAAGGGCAAGGAGCCTGCCCCAAGTGCTGCCCAAAAGGGCAAGGAGCCTGCCCCATGTGCTGCCCCGAAGGGCAAGGAGTCTGCATCAAGTGCTGCCAGGAAGGGCAAGGAGCCATCACCAGCTGCTGCCAGGAAGGGTAAGGGCCCTGCACCAGCAGGCAGGAAGGACAAGGGGCCTGGTGCAGGGACTCAGTCATAGCCCCCACCACCAACCATGGTGGTGCAGCCGTCCAAGGCTGCAGGGGATAGACTGGAGCCTCCCCCCACCACCACCAGCACCTCTACCACCAGTGGGCAGACGTCCGAGGCTGCAGGGGATGGGCTGGAGCCTCCCCCACCACCACCAGCAGCATCAGTTGCACCACCACTGAGCAGCTGTTACCACCGGCGGACGGTATGTAGTCCTGCCTCCATGGGCTGTTGTGCGCCCTGCCCCCTGAAAATCCTGTGGGAATGACACACAGGTGAGAGACTGTGACCTTGCACTCCCCAGGATCAGAAGCACTGGGCACGATGCTCCCTCCAGAACCAGTGGGTATGACGCCCACTCACCCCATCCTCCCCAGCGTCACGGCACAATGCTACCTATAGAACCAGTGGGTATGACACCCACTCACCCCATCCTCCCCAGGATCAGAAGCACAGGGCAAGATGCCCACTCCAGAACCTGTGGGTACGACACCGACCAACTCTAGCCCCCAGGACCAAGCACAGGGCATGGTGCCCCCTTCAGAGCCTGTGGGCAAGTCACCCACTTGAGAGACTGTGGCCTTGCACTCCCCAGGACCAAGCACAGGGCATGTTGCCCCCACCAGAGCATGTGGGCAAGTCACTCACTTCAGAGAATGTGGCCTTGCACTCCTCAGGATCTAGAACACAGGGCATGTTCCCCCCTCCAGAGCATGTGGGCAAGTCACCCACTTGAGAGACCATGGCCTTGCACACCCCAGGACCAAGCACAGGGCACGTTGCCCCCTCCAGGACCAGTGGTGTTGTTCCATCTGCCAGCTGAGGTGCCCACCCATTCCCCATCCCACTGAGGGGCCTGCCTATTTTCCAACTGATGCCCATGCAATGTTCTCTCCGTGTTGCCGCAGGTGACAACTGGGGCCTTGGACTTTGGCCTCTGGCCCACGCACATTGAGGACTCGACAGTGTCCCTTGAACTGTACATATGTATATACCATTAGAATTAATTTTCGTATTTCTACTGTATTTATAGTATTACACTTCATAACAGTCCTGTTGTCCTTGCATTATTGCTGAGGGGTACGGGGTAAATATGTTTTATTTCTATATTTGATTGTGTGCATGGAGTTGGGGGTGAGGGTGTGTGTTGTGCGTGTGTGGGTCACTCTCTTTTTCCTCCCTCTTTCCCCTGTGTGCTAGGCGGCTGTACTCACTGTGGTCGTCTTCGCCATCGTTGGTGTTCGTGGTGGAGCAGGAGGTAGAGAATCATTGGGAAGATCTGAAGTTCGGGCTCCATGGCAGCGTGGTTGTTCCCTGTGTCTCCAAAGGTGAGTCCTTCCCCTGTTGAGGTCTTTTTCTGCCAGACTTTTGATGTCGTTGGTACCGCCCCGGAAAAGGTGGCGGATTGAAGGGTCTTAATACGGTGGGCGGAACATTGACTTCTCCTAGCTGTAGGCAGCTACCGCTGTGGTGCCTGTTGTTTCTGCCCTGGCGGTCGGTGTGGTAAAGTGGCTGTCTATGGGAGTTCTCACCGCCACTTTATCACCGACCGCCAGGGTTGTAATGAGGGCCTTAGTTCTTTTTTCAATAAGCATCTTCTTTCAGCAGCCAAAGCTGGGCAAATGCAGACCATGTGCACCAGGTTTTCTGCCGCCAGATGACATAAGCGGCACTCATGGGTGTCTGCTAGCGACCCCTTCTTCCATTTTGGCATGAGGTCTAGCATTGGGACTTCACCCAGCCTTAGCTTTAGAAAGCGTTGTTTGATTTTCTGTGAATAGGAGGCCGCCATAAGTGCTGATTCTTTAAGAGTTTTATATGAATTTAGAATCATCCAGTGATGCAACCTTTTGCCAGGAATTCCCTGTCTTCTAACCAGCTGTATGATTTACTTGATTTATTCACTGCTTTGTTGAAAGCTAGGGTGGGAAGCGACTGATCCCATACATCACCTAAGTTCAAAATAATTATGCTTTTTTTCCACATACCTTTTGTAATTGCTATTCCCTCTTTCTAGATTAATTTCCTGCCAAACTAGATTAGCTAGTGACCCTTTAGGGGCTCGGCTCAGTTTGTAACAACATTTGATATGTGCAGTGGGACAAGACAGCGACTGCTTAACCAACATCAATTCCAGTCTGACCTGGGCTGGGGAGGCATGTCCTGGTAGCCGAAAGACATGCTTATATGTCTTTACCAGAAGTTTATCCAGGAGAGCTACCTACATCCCCCTGATTATTTCGGCCCCATAGGTGAGGGCTGGAAGTAATTTTGCTCTCATTATGGCTGTCAATGGATTCAGAGCATGGCCACATATTGAATTTGAAAGCTTGCCAAAAGCATGAACAAGTGTGTGCGCCTTATTCGTTATTGCTTCTTTTTGTGGCACATATTTACCTCTGACATCTATCCCAACTCCTAGGTATCTGTATGAGCTTACTTCCTCTAAGGTCTTCCCATTCAGATACCATTCACTCTGGCTATTGGGTCTGTGATTGAGAGTAATCATTTTAGATTTGCTATGGTTAGTTTCTAATTTGTTTGTTCTTGCATACTCTTCTAGATTGTTTAGCAGTTTTTGCATGCTTATTCTGGTGTTGCTAAGCAATAATACGTCATCTGAAGATAACATGTTAGATAGTTGTTGGCCACCAAGAGAGGGGGAGTGGGCTGATTGATCGTTTAACTTGGCGGAGAGATCTGCTATGTACAGATTAGAAAGTGTTGGGGCCAATACACCGCCTTGTTTAACACTATCTGTTGTTTTAACTGCCCTAGATAGGTGTGACCCTCCCCCCAGTTTAACCTTCACCTATGTATCAGAGTAAATCAATTTGATGGCATTTAAAATAGTGGCTGGTAACCCCCAATGCTGTAGTTTGGCCAATAATTTACAACGGGGGACACAATAAAAGGCATCTTTAAAATCAACAAAGCACAGGTAGGTGGGAGTTCCAGTTGCTTTTGCACTGTTGATAATCAGTCCCAGTGCCATAAGGTTTGTTAACATTCCTTGATACTTGGTGAAGCCACTTTGATTTAAGGGCAGTAAGATGTTATCTGCAATCCATGTCTCTAAGTGTTGTAGCAAGCAAGTTGAGAAATACTTGAAGTCAACGTCTAAGAGGGCAATTAATCTGTAATTGCTTGGTGAAGCAGCATTCCCTCCCTTATATATGGACCTCTCCAGGTTGCTGGAAAAATTCATGTTGTAAGCACATAAATAAACATTACAGCCAGGAAATTGGCCCATCTTTTTGTTGCTTGTTTAAACAGTGCCTGCAATAAACCGTTTGGGCCAGGTGCACAGTCAGTTCGCGACTTCCTGATAATTGTTATTAATTCTGATGCCGTGATCTTCAAATTATTTGAAAAATCAGGTTCCCAATTTTTAGGGAACTCCTGAGTTAGCGACCCTTCTCTGGTGGACAACTCCCTTAGATGAGACTTTAATTGGCACACCCAAGCTTCCTCTGTTATGTTTGCGTTATTACCTGCCTTTGGACTCTTATGGTATTAATGAGTTTCCAGAATCTTATGGAGTCAGATGATTTAGACGCATAGTGTAGTTTGGCCCAGAGCGTCTCCTGCTGATGTTTTTTAAAGGACCATAGTTCCCTTTTAAGCAGTTTCCTTTGCTCTTGCAGGGCAACAGTAGTGATCCATTTTCTGGGAATTTACGCAGTTGTCTTAGTAATTTACATACAACTGCTTTCCTTCTACGAACTGGCTGCGGTATATATATGCGTTTATGATAATTCAATTGTACTCCCTTTCTTGTATTTCCTGAGGGGTCTACATTTATGAGATCAATAACAAAGGTCTCCCAGAATGCTGAAAAATTTGCCAAGCTCATAGCCATTGATTCTAGCCTTAATAGAGCCTCTTCTGCTTGACTTTTGGTGGTATTAGATTACCATTTCAGTCGCTTTAAGTTTTCAGTACCAATCACCCACTTCAGGGATATCACTTCTTCTGGCTTATATGGTGAATCCTGATTATCTGCGGCTTGTGGTCAATAATTCTAAAGTCAATCACTAATGTGTACAAAGCGTGAGTTACCAGTGTGTAATCTAGGTAAAAAAACGTTTTCCCAGAGGCGGGATGTCAGGAGACTTCCGACCATTTAGCACGAAGAGTCCTACAGATTTACAGATGCGTATAAAACTCTTCCCTAATTTATCTTTCCTACTTTTTATTGGGAGAGTTTGGTCGGGCACCATTGCCACTGTTTGAATATGATCTTCACCAGGATTATGGAATAGATTAATATTAAAATTGCCCGAGATCAGTCAATATACCGAGTTTACTGTGCTTTTTATCCTTACCAGTTGGTTTAGTAGCTTGTTAGCTTCACCTGTTTTCTTTTTTGGATTAATATATATATTGACTAAGATCAATGGTTCCTGTATATTCCTTCCCCATCCATCAAGCCTGACTAGTTGAAAGGGTAGATTTTCCTCCTAATGCTCTAAAATCTTCGCTAGGATGCTTGTGCTTACATAGATTGCTAGGCCTCGTTTCACCCTGCCAGACCTATTGGTTTTTGTGGCTGGACTGAAATATTCTGTAAATCCTATTAACGGTGTTGATTCCTTCGCCCAGGATTCCTGTAGGAGTATAATGTCGAATGAACTAAAAAATTGGTTTACTTCTGGGTCCTCCATCTTTGTCAGTAGGCCGCCTGTGTTTCACGAGCAGATGTTCAATACGCCTTGTGGTGATTGTTCCTTAGATATTCAGCTTTTGCCCGTCGCTCCTGGGGATAATGTCGTCAATAACCATTTCCAGTCAGGCTGAGATCTCTGGCCTAAAACCAGTCTTTTCCACCCTTCTTCCTTCCATATTTCAACTCTCAAGGGGAGTTTGGGTACTCTCCTTTTGCTAGTTATTTCTTCAGTGAGTCTACTGTGATGGATGGCAGCCTGTACGCCATGCAAAACTGACCACATGCCCTTAGGCATTTCCGAGTGTTAAACGTCTAGTAGCAGGGATAGATATTTCTCACCTTTATTGATAGCCACCTCAATACCCCTGGCTTTCAGTAGTTTCTTCCTCTCCGTAATCTGTTTGGAGAAGTCCGTCGCAAAAAAGAAAAGTAAGCGTTGGGTCTGTGAGCTGGTTGCCTCTTGCTTGAATAAATATTATCGCAGCAATGTCGTCCGTGGACACATGCTGTAGATCTGGAAGTGCTTTGGTAAGTTTTAAGATAGTAGAGAGATTGAGAACATCTTTAGGGTACCTTGAGATTAATTCCGGAATCCAAAGCAGCTGATAATTCAGTTCATGATTATTCGTACCTGTGTGAGTTGACTGGTTTTGCTCCACATGCCAGTTTTGTTCCCTGTGGCCAGCTTCACTCTGTTTGGTACCATGTTCATTTTTCTTCCTGCTTAAATTGGCCTGTGAGTTGGCTAGAGTCTCCTGCCATAGTATTATTTTGCTTTACACTCTGCTGACCCCTTGGGGGGACTTGCTCTTTTGTCCATGTGGTTGCCAACTACTATGGGCGACCGATTCCCCAAAAGGGACCTTGTTGACTGAGTAGCACCTGCAGGATCAAGGGGATTCTTTACGTCTGCATTTGGGTCGATACTTGCGTTAGCGTAGGCAATATTGTCCCTGTTATGCCTTCCACTTAATGCCGTGCCCTCCTTGCTTGATTCATTTGTGGTGGTTTCTGTGGACTTTACAGTGGTTAGTTGGTGAGCCCATACAGACTTCCTTCCCTTTCTTGCCCATTTCTATTCTCTTTTTGATAAAATCCGAGTTAGGGGGTTCTCAGAGTTCCCGGACTTATTGGCAGCTTGTGAGAGAAATGGAGTCTTCATGGTTTCCATTTTAAGGCTTGCTGTAATAATACTTTCTGCCAAAGAGATGAGGCCACTTGGGAAGAGTGAAGCATCTTCTCTTGTTTCTGCACAGGAGGAGCAGATGTTAACATAGAAGCAAGAGAATTAACATATGTACGTTCATCATTTCGGGTGGAACAATCTTCTTTTAATATTCCTTCTAAGATTAGCGGCAGTTAGGATAATTTGTCTACCACCTCTTTGCAAGAGCAGATGGTAAAATCATTGTTGTGTTTAGCTTGGCATCAATTTTGGAAACAAATACCGCTGTGGCATTTAGCAAATCTACTTGAATGTCCATTTTATTTTAATGAAACTGCAGAGCCATAATTGTTGCTTGCATTGAATTCAGGATTGCGGCCCACATTTCATCCACCCTGATTCCCGCCGTGGATTGTGAGTGTGAGTCGGCCTTAAGGTCCCCACTTAGTGCTCCTTCGATTGTATTTGCTTTATGGAGATCCTTCTGTGAGGCTTTCACTTTCTCTTCCTTCAATGTACTGTTTGGAATGCCCGGTTTTGTATCCCAGTGCTCCAGCTCCTCACTTACACATCCATACATTGGAAAGGAGTAGAGCTTGGGGCTTTGACACATGGGACCGCCTTGTTGGGAGTCTTGTTCTAGGGTTTCCGCGGTTGCTACCATCTCTGAATCCAGAATAGATAGAATATCTGGACTGGATGTCCAGTGATACTTGGCGGGGTCTGAAGAAATGATTCTCATGATCTTTTCTTGTCTGGATGTATGGCGAGCTCTTGTTGTGGGAGTTAGTACTACTGGGGCTGTAAGCAGTGTGTCTTCCGTCAGAGGCTGCTTTCCCATAATCACTACTGTTGGTGAAAAGAGGAAGGGGGTAGATTCACTCTGGCTTTTTTCCAAGGGCTTCCTTGAATTTGCAAGCCTTGAATAAATGGTGTACCACCCCCTGAGTTTTGCTGGATTGGTGCCAGTGGAGCAATCCTTCTTTCATCATCATGGATCCTTGCCACAGAAAAGTAATCAGTTATCTTACGATGATGGAGTGAGGCAACTTGGCTGGGTCCCCCCTCCGCGGAGTGGTCCCAATTTTCCAATTGTCGGATTCTCCCCAGTTAATTTTTTCCACGCTGATGTTTCGCTCAACCGGGCCCCTGCCTATTTTGTTAGTTGAGGTCTGCCCCCTGCACGGAGTGAGGTGATCTAAATCTCTACTTGCTCTCCTTTTTACTACTGTTTCATCCAAAACCAGTTCTCTTTTCCCTTTTCCTCTTGGTTTGATTAGTGGGTCGATGGTTAACGTTACTGCGTGCTTTACCTGACCACGTACTCCTTTTCCCGATTGATAAGTGTTTACAAAGCAGGAGATAAGTCTGCTGGGGGCACCTTCAACAATATGGATAGGCTGCAGGTAGGAGTATTCACTAGGTCTGTTCTAATGTTGATGACTTGCCCCAGAGTACTCTCCAACTGCTAGGCTACGCAACCGACTTTACTTATGGGTGTTGTGCCACTTCACTTTCTTTTTTCATTTGAGGGTCAAATAGGTGTGGAAACTGGACAGCAAGCTTACCAATTGTCCCCAGTCTATAGTCTATAGTCTCTGCTGGCCTGTGGTGGTGATATATGGTAGTACCAGTACTGGTAATCTGACAAAGTCTGCGTGACCACCCTTTTTACAGCCCCACTTTTATATTGAGATCCCCCTCTGTACTTGTTGCCACCTTCTGTTCCTTGGTGGCTTGGTGCTATGTCAGTGCCTTGTCTGAGCTCCGGCTTCACTCCGCTTCGCTGCTTTTCTGCTGCTTGACCCATTCTTGTCTCACTTTAATACCTTTTTGCTCCTTCTGGGGGCCTTCCAGTCAAGTTTTTCTAGTCACTCCCAGAGTTCTCTAGACTCTCTGGATTGCTACTCCACGGGCCCCACAGGCTCCATGCTCTGCTTGCTGCCTAAAGCCACCTCTCTTTCTCAGTCACCTCCTTGCCGTAACCACTGCAACCACCACCAGTCCAGCCCACCTTGCAGGCTGATGAGGGGGCGAGCCTGGCCACTTGAGTCCCGTTCCACTCCTCTCCGGTGCTTGCCGCTGCTGGAGTTCACCGATCTGGCACCTTATCACACACTGCCCTGTGCCGCATCACTCCGGGCGCCGCGTCACTCCAGGTTCACCGCGGATCAAGGAACAGCCCAGAGTTGCCACTACTGCACAGCTCCTGCACAGCCCCACAGGCTCCACGGGCTCCAAGTGCTGCACGACAACCCAGGAAATCAATGGATGCCCGAGGGTCGCGATCGGGGTCGGAGACTAAGCATGAGGGCAAAGAAACAGGGTGGAAGTCGCGTCAGGAGCCGCATCACCTTCTGCTTTCTGCCTCTTGAGGTATCCGGGCTGAGGGGCTGGAGGGCTCGGGCGGCCACGCTGCTAAATCCTGCCTCCCTTCTCGCAGGGGTCCAAGTGCTGGGTGCTGGGTGCCAGGTGCCAGGGGAGTTGGCGGATTGGGGGGCTGGACAGCTCGGAAAGCTCGGGCGGCACCACACTGAATACACATGGGCAGGGGAACACAGATGTACAGGCAACAACAGATATGCAACATGCCACACTACACTGCAATCATGGCACATCACAAAACATTACAGCCACATTTACATAACACAGCCACAACCTGACCGGCACACAACGTGTGGACAGGTGGAGCAATGTCCCCCTTGCATACAGAAGCTGCCCACAAACCACTACAATTGTCCACTGTTTGACAACTAAATACAGATCCCACACACATGACACCAAACAAAGAATAGCTCTGCTATGTCAATGGCATAGGCCATGGCCATTTCAGGAAAGTCACACATAGGCAAAGCCTCATGTAAATCATGATGTGCAAGCCTCTAGCTGCACCTATATTAAATGCCACCCAAGTGGTGCCATTACCAACTACATATCATCTACACATACCGGACATACCTATAGTGTGCACATACATTTGTCTGCTGCATTGTGTCGCACACATACGAATACAAATTAACCTGCCATGAAAGACCATGGGGCAGAATCATGAGAAATGGGGTAGCACCTACTCCAGTGCCACCTTACATGCGCCCCTTAGCATCCCCTCACACCACCATGTATGTTCTGTACATTAGAAATAGTCCACCATGGTGCAGAGATTGTGCAAAACTGTAAAAATCATGGACTCAGCAGGAGTATAGAGGACATACCTGACCTTATATGCACCGTACATAGGGACCCATGTGAAAAAGAGGTCTGCCCCCTCCAAGCTTGCACTGTGCATTTATTGAAAGTGCATGAGAAAAATCATGTATTGGAAGCTAGGAGATACTACTGCACCAAAATAGATCATCCTACTGTCGGGTAGGCTCTCATTATCCTAATGAGACTACTGGATTTTGAGAGGCAGGATCGTTCACAGTGTGGGGTACTAAGTCTGACCCACGGTGAAGGTCCCTTGTCACTCCAAATCCAGGTTTTGCTCCGACTAACTAGCAGTGCCTCATCCTCCCAAAGGGAAGAGACAATTGGGCAGCCGAGCGCATGACATCTCAATACTTCCCAGGGAAGTCGTGGTCACTCAGGTCACAACCGGTTCTCTCATACACAGTGCGGTGTCATATATAAATGACAAAGGCAGTTTAAGTTTTAAAGATTGGTTTAATAAAACAACTGCATTTTAGATAGCAAAGCGTGAGCTGCAATAACCAGAACTATACAACACAGTAGGATTAAAATAGTAACGATGGGAGTGAAGCACAAGAATAAGGCCATCATAGTGCGACTAGATTAGGTTCTCTCTAAGTTATAGTCTGAGCACAGCATGTAAAGCTCTAAGCCTGCCTTTCAGGTTTTCCCGGGAGGACATCAACCCTCATGCCTGAGCAAAGGCCTGTATTCTGCATCAGCATCTGCAACAGGGCAGTCAGCATCTAGTTCTAGGTTCCTGGTAGGAATCTCCCTGACGTGTAATAGGACTAGAAAGTGTTTTTATAACTAACACTCAGATGTTCTAAGAAAATGTCCCTACGTAAGGATGTGTATTTTCTACGAACACTAGAGACTAAACTTTCACCACGTTTACCGGCAATGTACCAGACTGTAGCCTTGACTGAAGCACAGAGTGAGCAAGAATGTATTGTTTGAGAACACAGTGCTGAACTAAGCTAAACAGTGTGATAGAATGAAATAAAAACAAGACCGTAAAACTGGTTATTGTGAGTTTGAATAAAAGCAAAGTGGACAGAGGCCTAATATATTAAGCTAACGCGAATGAAGTTACATTAAAAAATGGCTACACTACACCCTCCCCTTGTCGGTAGAAAGTGGTTTAAGCTGAAGCTAAAAATGCCCTAAGCTAAAATATAAGTAAAACCCTGTTCAATTTCAACAAATTAAGATGACACACAAGCATAGTAATTTGCAATTTAAAGTATGAGTATCCGGCCAAAGCCGAATTAAAAAAATAATGTAAATTTTGAATAAGTCCAAATCAAGCAGTGTTCATGGAAAGCTGGAAATTCTCCACTTCAGCAGATGACAAAACCGGAAAATCCACGCCAAAGACTATCAAGGAGCAGGTGTGTTCCAAAGCCCCAGTGTCAATCAAGGCGGCATCCCATGCAGTGCCTATAAACGAGTTAATATCAACTTCCTCCAGGAAGGGTATCTCGTAAACAGCCTCTCTAAGCAAACGCAGCCGCAGCGCGCACGTCTGGTAATGAGCCCTCATCGAGAACATCAACAGATCAGCATGAACCACTGGGGGGCGTCGCTGTGGGAGACAAACGTCCAATGCATGTTCAAAAGAGCGCCAACGGCACCGAAACACGGGCTGCACCCAATCCAAAACCGGTCTGAATGACAGAGACCAGTTACACTCCAAATATTCCAGAAGTGTTGCTCCAAAGTACTGTATCATGCGTTCATGACACAGCTGCGCTGATGGGAGCGCCCACATTCGTCCTTGTTGTGGCGGGACAGCCATTGTGGAAAAACAACAGCAACAGCAACAGCAAAATGCCGGCTAATAAAGCCAAAGTTATCAGAAATCCCCCAAAAATGCTTCTGAAAATTGAATGAATAGCCGAAGGTATTAAACCGAATATGGAAGAGAAGGTGTGAACGAAACCAATACCAACGCCTTTGAAAAAATGTGCTAATCCATCCGTGCTGGAAGCATTAAATATACGTCCCACGAGTTCACCAAAGTGGCTTGGAAAGTTTGTTTTTGACAGGGACTGTAGTTCCGCTGACGACCTTGCCACCTGAAGTGCGTAGGTCTCGCATACAGATGTAAGGGCCACATGCTTCTGAAACAACAAAGCCTTCAGTCTGCTTAGCTTGTCAAAATTCACCTTGGAAGTAGCAATGTGAGGACAAATATCTGCTACCTCCCTAATTTTAGTGGGGGGAAACAACACTTTCCCGCAGCAAGTAACGACCTTATTGACCGAAACAACGTAAACTATTCCGGCCCGCATGCCACAGCAATCTTCACCATTGAGGAGGACGTAGCTGCCGTTTGAAAGCACCTGGAACGTGCGTTTAACCAAGGGGACTGGAACTCCCTTCAGATAGCAAGCCAAATTCGCAACCGAAGCGTTACACGCCCCATGCAAAGACAGCTGCTTACAAATCATCGAACGGCTGACTGAAGTCTCACATTCACTGCAGCTAAGAAAGACCTCTTTCATGCCATTGAGGCATTTGTACAAGAAGGTAAGCTCCCACACCTCATGGATGTAACTATCTCCTAGCTTCTCATATCTGCCTACAGGAACATGTTTTAAACAAGAAGTGAATTGTAATGTAGAAATAGGCAGATTAATAACCCTGTGTATTAACCACTCTTCTGAGGGGATCTCAGCCACGGTAAAAGGCAAACTTTCTAACTTTTCAATGTTAAGCATGACATAAGTCACCTACTTCTTAGCCATTAGTTGTTGTTGTCATGTCAAATTAAAAGAGAAAAATATTTCCCTAGCACTGATGTGCTGCCACGGAACACGACCCGCCTTCAATGTCTGAAGCGTCCAACATAACTGCATAATGGACCTGGTCTGACTCTGTCCATGATATAAGGAAGACATATCAGATTGAATAATGTCTATAGCAAAAGAAACAATGTTGTTAATTGTATAAATGCGGTCGGAGAAGGTGTGAATGCCATTATCCACAACAGCTAATGCTTTTTTAAGATTTTCTTGATCTATCTGCCTTAACCGGGCTGCAGCCTCTTGTTGAGAAAGCTTTCATATTTCATTGTATACTTCATACAAGAAACACTTCCTATGTGGTGTCTTCGGGCCTGACAAAAAATCTTGTAAGTCAGTGTCATTAGACAGGAGAGTGAGATGTGTCTTAACTGCATGTAGCGAAGATGATTTCAGCCATTGCTGGCACAATTGTCCCGCACTATATGTTGTAATAATTTCAGCATGTTATGGCGATATATAGCGAGGGTCTGACCTACTCGTTCGGAAACCCCCTGAGGAGGTGACAAAACGTTGATGACACCCGTTGGTATCTACTGGCCATATTAACCACCCTCCTGGACGTGTCAATGAAGTGTTATATGTACCATTCTGGACCCAATCAGTAAGCTCACTAAAGGTGGCATTTATGTACTTCTCCCAATTGTTAATTTCTGCAGTGGCAGGTATACTGGGCATGTTTAATTCTCTGATTGTAGCTAAACCTAAGCAGCTGGTCTTCTGTACTGTTTCATTTAAAAAAATAATTTGACCAGGAATGAGACATGCTCTAAACAATGTTTCAATACCCTTGGTCTGCCAATTCTTTGTTCCCCAAACACTTTTCAAATCAAATTTTTTTTACCAATATTCATAACCTTCAATTGACAATCGGGAAACAAAGGAATCAGAATATATGAATTTCGTGTTGGTCAACAACATCTGTTTATCTTTTGTCGGAGTTAACTTAAAATAAAATGACTCAGCATTCTTTTGGTGGTGCCCAGAAAAATCAGTGAATTTATCAAAATAAGTTTTGGAACTCCCTTGCGGGGGAGTTGGGCAATGTTCCCATTGTGTATAGTCAAATATTGTTTTTGGACTACTTGCTTTATGTCTGAAATGGTGCCCATAATAACTATAGCAAAACATGTCACCATAATTGTCTTTAAACTGGTAAACATCTTCATTTTCATAGACAGTATAATATTGCAATTCTGTCATCATTGAGTCAACTGTCTTCACATCCCCATCAATGCCTGGTATTGCTACATCATTCATTGATAACTTTAGGACGTATGGTCTTTGAATTATTTCAGTGGGACCATATATATCAAACATTACTTTATCCCACACAATCCCATCTGGAATTGGCACTGCAGTAATGTTCACAAAGGACATGTCTCTTCAAAAATTATGTGATGAAAAATGTGGTTTCATCACCTAATCCACCTGTTCAACCGCTTATCTTTCAGGAAGAAAATGACCATGTATCAACAGAAAAAAGGTAATGACAAAACCCAATCCAAAAGAAAAAATGCTAGTATAGTCAATAAAAGCCACAGATAGTTCCATGGAGAAACAAAATACGTATCTTTAAGCCAACGCATCAGCTTACGTGAACCTGGCAGGTCAGCAATCGAAGAGGCAAACGAGTCCGATAGACCATCGTTGTTGTCAGAAAAGTAACCAGAGGCAGTTTGTGCAAAAGGCGTCGCCGTAGTCAATGGAGGAGTTGGTGTTTCTTGCGGTGGTACACTGTAGACAGCACCATCCGTCACATCTGTAGTCTTGGTGACTTGATCAAATGTTTCTAAGCTGGTCGTTGCTAGTGGAACTAATGTGAGATCATCATCCACCCTCCCCAAGCTCGGAGAGGTACCAGTATTGGTATAGACAACTTGAAGCGGAACTTCTTCTCCAGTAGTGAGAGGGATTCGGGAGCTACTGGATGTTCCTCTTGGTTGGCTATGTAGAATCGGCCTACATGTTGTAACTTGACATTGTCAATAGAAACAAAGCGATTTTCTTTGGCACCTGGCAACGGGGGCAGAATAACAGTTCTGGTACCATGTATACCCAACACGGGGACTGGTGCACGATAAGAAGGGCCAAATTATTTTTTCACTGCGACCTTTTCACGCACAAGATCCCCAACCCTGGGAATCCAGCCGGCAGGTGTTACTGGCACATCCTTAATTCCGGTGGAGGCAGCACTTTTAAAGAGTTATCTTCACGGAACTGCTGCAGTTCCTGTAAAACAGTGACACAATCATTTATGTCAAAAGGTGTCTCTGCCGCCTCCACACCAGGACCATCAAGATCTGGAACAAACATTTGTGTTCTGAACAGGCTCTCATATGAAGTACGACCCCACAGGGACCTTCTAGGCAGGTTATTTAGTGCTGTTTGAACTCCATGCAGCTGGGCTAGCCAACTACGACCCGTACCTAAGACTCTGGCTGTTAAGAATTGCTTTAAATCGCAGTTTAATCGCTCAACAACAGAATTTCCCTCGGGATGAAATGGAGACGAGTACTGGAGCTGGACCCCCAACGAAGCCATGGTGTCCCTGAATGCCCTTGAGGTAAAAGCAGGGCCCTGGTCCAAATGGAATGCCGGACCTGCATATGTACAGACAAAGACTCGCAAATCTTTAATAACAGTCCAAGCGTCAGCCGAGTGTTGTGGCCACACCCACACAAACCTGGAGCAAGAATCAACAGCAACTAGGATATACTTGTATGCACTATCCGGTGTCAGTGGACCACAATGATCCAAGTACACACATTGTAATGGTCTGTTTGAGATTAAGAGGGGTGTCTGCAGCGAGCGCTTAGCTGTTGATACTTTAATTTGTAGACAGATGGCACAACAAAGGACATACTGCTTGGACTCTTTATAGAGACCAGGCCACCAATAGCGGGCCTGTAATAGTGAAATTGTAGCTGCCACGCCAGCATGTGCAGATGCCACTCCCTCATGCGCCGCTTTCATCAATTGTAGTCTTACATCTTTATTGGGGATGTCGCGTACGCCTACGCCTGGAATCTTAACTTCAGCGTTCAGCATACTTCCCATGAAGTATTGATATTTATTAGGAAATCCCTTAGGATAAGGCGTGCCATCAACTGTAGCTTTTATGGCAGCCATAATGTCTGTGTCTGGTGTGGAACTCGAACGAGTCACTGCAGCTACAGTGGCAACCGTCACTGCCGACTTTGCGGCTTCATCAGCCAAAGTATTTCCAGCAACGTGTATTCCAACGTGCTGGTGTCCAAGTGTATGCACAACATGGACTTTGGGTAGCGTCTCTTTCAGATCTGCCACCTTCCCCCACAGTAGTCTGTGTTTGATGGTGTTGCCTTTAGAATCTCTGAACCCATTCAAGCGCCAGTAATGTGGGTATTTATTAAAAGACTGGACGCAATAATACAAATCACAAACCACCAGTGTAAACTGTGTCGGATCTGTATGTTCTAGAGCCATTAGTAGAGCTTTTAGCTCAGGCAATTGTGCTGTACAATCCCCTAAAGTCTGTGTATAAGTATGTTGGGGGCAGAATTTCTCCCCCTTCATATAGCAGCTCACTACTGCACATGCAGCAGAATATTGGTGTTTTGATCCAATTGCTGGTTGCGCAGAACCATCGGTGTACATGACTACTTGATATTAATCAATAGGCAACGTGTCAGCGGGAACTGGATATTCAACTTCATATTGTAGAAGTTCCTGAGTTTGTAACTTGGGGTCAAAAATGTAGTCTACATCAGTGGCTGTCAAGGACGTGGCCCATTGAATCCATCTTGGGTGGAGTGATTTTGCATTCGGTACGCTAGCTTTTGTAACAGCCTCAAGGGCAAGAATAGGAGAAATGACAATAATGCGTTTTCCCTGGGCCTAAGGTCTCTCTTTAAGAACAGCCATCTGTACAGCAGTGAGAATTTTCTCTGTGGGTGCAAATTGTTGCTCGGCAGCGGAATACAAGTGTGACTTGTATGCTATAGGGACAGTCTCACCTTCATTAAATGTGACGTGAGTAAACCCTATGGCCCCAGCTATCACCTTGATGACCAAATGTGTCTTATTGTCCTGTGTGTGTAGATGTTTCGCTGTGAGCATATCTGCTTGTAACTCTCGAAGAGTATGTGTATGTTCTATTGTCCAAAATTTGCTCAAAAAGTCAGGACGTATTAATTCATATAAAGACTTTATGCGTGTAGCATAATCCGGAATGTATGTTCTGCCAAAATTCAGAAAGCCCAATAATGATTGGAGTTTCTAATTCGTATTTGGTGGTTGCAATTGTGCACACTTCTCTAAGAATTGTGGTGCTAGACTCTTCCCTCTATTTAACAGCTCATATCCCAAGAACAGGACGCTGAAGAAAGGCAATGTTTGATTTTTGAAAGTTAAATTTGTAGCCTATTTCGGCAAACCCTACAACAATGCAGGCAATTTTCTTGCAAAGGAATGCATTTGAGATATCCAAAGTTGTCTTATATTTTTTTACGCACAATGTTGCTCATTAATTCTGTGCTATGCGAGTTTTGTATAGCATATGTACGTGTATGTCCGTTCAAATGTCTGTAGTCTAAGACTACTCTGTATGAATGGTCCAGCTTCGCTACAGGAAATAAGGGATTATTCATCGGCGAGACACAGGGTTCAATTACCCCCTGGTATTCTAATTGGGTAAGTATTTGTCTCAGCGGTGCCCTTGCTTCATGCTTTTTGGGATACTGCGGTTGTGGCTGAGGTTCACCTTTAATGGGAATTACATGGTATGGAGAATCCCTGTTCCACCCTACGTGATTTCTATATAAGGCAGGTGCCTGTGCAAGAGCCCATTTTATAGAATTGGACTCTGTGAGTTCCTCTAGAACAAGGGGCAAAAAGGAAGGTTTAATAACCTCCTCCCCAGCTGGGCAGGTGCGGACAAAATCAGGCGGCCAGCAAAATGTCATATATCTTAACTACACAATCCCAGAAGATTGCGTGTATAGTGCGTTCAATGTCTCCTTCCAATTGTAAAGTTACTTTAAACACCCTATCGGGTTCGGAGACACGCATATCTGCTGTTTCTACTTGTATAAAGTCATCAGTTGCTTTCACCTCCAGATGCTCTAGAAGATTCCGGCGAACTATTGTGACCTCTGCCACGCTGTCTAGCAGTGCTAGAGCCCATTTCTTGTTCTTCAAGAGACCCCTCTTCCTGAGTGGCATGCCTAACTGCAGCTACCTTTTCCTTTTTTAAACTGTTGTTTTTTTTGTACTGGTTTCTCTTCCTTCTTGACAGAAACCTCTGAAGAGCGTTGTGAATCCTGTCTCGGTTTCACGTTCTCTGTTCGCCGCCCTGACCGCCCACCTCTCTCATTTCTCTTTTCCAATGAGTCCTGAAAGGAACGAGATTGGCGTGTATCAGTATATTGATATCTATAAGGCGTTTTTATATTATCCCTATTTCTGAGATTATACCTATTCTGCGGGGTCTTCGGTCGCGGAGATTCTCCCCTTTCTTTTTTAGGTGTCTGTTGTTTTTTTCTCCCAGCGCTTCTTATTACCCTCGGGTTTTTGTTTAGTATTATCTTTATTACTTTTTCCCTGAAATTGATGTTTTTGCGGTCTAGCCCCCAGGCTATCCCGACCAATACTGGAATATGTTTGGAGAATCCCTGTCCCACCCTACGTGATTTCTATATAAGGGGGGGCCTGTGCAAGAGCCCATTTTATAGAATAGGACTCTGCAAGTTCCTCTGGAAGAAGGGGCAAAAAGGAAGGTTTAATAACCTCCTCCCCAGCTGGGCTGGTGTGGACAAAATCAGGCGGCCAATCTAGTTCTGCCAGCAAAATGTCATGTATCTTAACTACACGATCCCAGAAGATTGCGTGTATAGTGTGTTCAATGTCTCCTTCCAATTGTAAAGTTACTTTATACACCTGTCTTATCCAGGTGACTGGTTGACACCTGTTCGGTATAAGTCAATAAGGACGCTCAATGAAGGACCACACGCCAATTATGAATACAATTTAGCTTTACTAGAATTTCAGGTAAATGTGGGCATTTAGCACATTAACAATAGTGGAATAAGAATAGCAATGAAAAGCATCTATTTATATACAAGTACACTACAAAGAGCATCTATGCATATATATAAGCAAAGAGTTCATTGACAGATATAAGCTTTGATTAATTGTATACCAAAATGCATCACACTACGATGTTCAGGAAACAAAATATAAAAGAGTTGAATACTTCAGATAAGCTTTGATTAACTGCACACCAAAATGCATGTTTCAATTACTGCAGCAGGCTCACACTACGATGTTCAGAAAGCAAAATATAAACGAGCTGAAATCTTCAGATAAGCTTTGAATTACTGCACAACAAAATGCATGTTTCAATTACTGCAGCAAGCTCACACTATGATGTTCAGAAAGCAAAATATAAACAAGCTGAATACTTCAGATTATAAACACAGTGCAAGCATAATAATCAATCATAATAATAGAGCAGAGAAACAAAGGCCTTTCATCCCTGTGTGGAACTTAACTTAGTCCACGAAATGCTGGGAAGCCCTCTACCGCCTGCTTGGACCTTTCTCCCCCTCAAGCATCACGGCCTCTGAACAGCAAAACAGGGAGGCAGCGCTGGGCCATGGCAGCTTTCTGCGAGCTTCAAATCCCTCACCCGCACTTCAGAGGCTTAAATAACTCGTGTTGGAAAATGGGTTATTGATAGGGCAGGTAGGTACCTACACCTAGCAACAAGCCACAAACCTCCACAAAAGTACAGTTAGGTCTCAGTAAATTAATCCCAGCTCTACCCTTGGTAGCTTAGCATCGAGCGTCAAGGCTTAACTTAGGAGACAAAGTGTAAAGCATTCAAATATCACAAAACAGTAATTAAATAAAACACAGGAAACAGTTTAAAAATCCAAAACCAATTTATAAAAATAGCTTATATTTTTATCTTTAAAATGACACAAAAACGATTAAAATCGGTTCAGGGGAACCGGAGATATGAATTTTTAAAGTATTATTATTTTCTAGCGCTCAGAAACGAAAAGCGCCAATCGGGTCATCTGGTTGCACCAGGACCGGGGCAAAGTCAAACTTTCAGGCCGACCGCGATGGAGCCCTGCTCGGCTACAAGTCGCGGGAGGCCTCGGTCAAAAAGTTACCTTCTGACTTAGTCTCTTTTTCGATGTTTTTCTTCCCCGGGACGAACCTGCCAGTTGGATCCGACCTCCTGGAGCCCTTGTCCGGATACGCGAAGTCGGTTTCCTCGGTGGTGATTTTTACCTTCGGACTTAGTCGTTTTTTCGAGATGAAAATCCTTCGACCGGGGTAAACCTGGATCTTGATCCGACGTCCGTGGAGCCCTTCTCGGATACGATGGCTGGAAGGTCCCGGTCAACTTTTTACGTTCGGACTTAGTCTTTTTTTCGGATGTTTTTCTTGACCGGGACGAACCACGAAGTCAGGCCGGGTCGCGGTTGAGGCAAGCCGGCTAGAATTTCCGCGTCGAGTCGGTCACTTTATGGAGCTTTTTTCTAAAATTTCTCCAATCTTTTCCAAACTTCTGGGGCTTCACCCAGATGTTCTTTTAAGGTTCTTTTGGGGTCCACAGCTCACCCCAAGGGTCCAGAAGTTCTGTGATGGTCCTTGGGAAGTGCGGACTTCAACTCCCAGAGTGCACCTGGCGCAAACTCCTTTTTGGCCACTTGGCAGTGGTCAGCTGGTCACTTTTTCAGGAGTTGGTGCAGGGGACTCTGGTTAGCAATTTTTCACCTGTAGCAAACAGGGAGTCCCTCCTTGAACCAGTGGAAGCCAGGCAAAGTCCTTCTTGTGGTGAAGCCCAAGTGTGCAGCTGGTGCAGTCTTTCTGAGTGCAGGGTCCAGGTGCAGGCCAGGGGTCCAGCAGGGCAGTCCTTCTTCTCCTTGTAGTTCTTTCTTCTTGAAATTTGGTGGGGATCTGAGGCGTGGGTGCAGGTCTGCCAGTTTTATCCTTGCTCCTGGGTGAAAAGCAGGGGGGCCCTGGTCCTCCAATCAGGGACAGGGTCGTCCCCCTGTGATGACCACTTCCTGGGAAGTGTGGCAAAAATCCATCCCAGAAGGCAACAGTCTCTAAAAATCCAAAATGGATGAATCTGATTTTTGGAGGAGAGATCTGGCTGAGCCCACCCACTGGTGTGGCTAAAAATCATAAACACACCCCTCTCCTGCCCTCTCCTAATCTAATCAAGGGGGCACCTAGCTGTCTGGGGTTGCAGGATGTGGGGGTGTTGCTGGGTGCTCCAGATGTCCTTCTCTGCCTTTGAAGACCAGTTTGGCAGCCCTCCCCCTTCCTGCCTCACCATCTGCTGAGGGGAGATTCTCTCCCCCAAGCACATTCCTTTGTGTGAAGTCAGGCCACTTCACACCTCATTAAAGTAGCCTGGCAGAAGCTGCTGCAGGCTGGCCAATCAGAGGACAGCAGCAAAAACAATGCAGAGCTGAAATTGGCAACTTTTTAGGTAAAGTCTAAACTTTTTACCTGCACTAGTTATATTAAATCCAACAACTGGAAGTTGTGGGATTTATTATAACAATCAATTTGATACCAAATTCTTGGTATGTAACACTTAAGGAGACTTTAAAATTTTAAATAAAGTCTGCCCATTCTAGCCTATGAAGGCCATTTACTTCAATGAGGGAAAAACGAATTTGGCTGTTTTTACCTCACCAGGGCTTATAAATCTATTTTTATAAAGTCCCTGCTTATAGTTACATGGCACCCAGCCCTAGGGGCACATAGGGCACACCTTAGGGGTGACTTATATGTAAAAATAAGGTAGTTTAAGACTTTGGAAGTACCTTTAATTCCAAAGTCGAATTTGCATATAACTTTAATTTAAAAGCAGCCAGCAAGGCAGGCTTGCTTTTAAAATGACACTGGGCACCTCAGCAATGCACCTAGGTGTGCACCACCTATGCTGTGGTCCCTAAACCTACATGCCCTACCATATACTAGGGACTTATAGGTAGGTTAACTTAGCCAATTATAATTAGCCTAATTTGCATATCCATTTTACACAGAGCACAGGCCCTGGGACTGGTTAGCAGTACCCAGGGCACCATCAGAGTCAGGAAAACACCAGCATAAAGTGGAAAATGGGGGCAAAAAGTTAGGGGGCCTCTGCAATCAGCCCCAGTTTCTCACACAACCCCCCCCCAGCCCACACGCCCAGGAGACTCAGCCCAACCCTGGGAGAGTCTTCCTGGCTTGTTAGGCGAGGAAGACAGTGAAGAAAACTGGCTGTCCCTTTGCAGGGCCTACTCTGCCTTATATCCTCCTGTCAGGGTCACTCCCTCTGGGTAGTGAAGCCATCCCAACAGTAAAAGGACCCAACCCAAACTGAAACTTCCCTCTAGGGGGGTCTTCCTCCTCTCTCTCTGCCAACTTGGGTAGTGAGGTGCCCACCTCCCCTACTCCTAACTTTGCTAGGGCAAGACCTAGCTTACCCAAAGAGGTCACCCAACACTTGAGCAACCCCACCATGACCAACAGGGTCAGGGGGCCTACTTTGCTATTGGCCTTGGGGTCTGCCTCCCAGGCCAAGTACAGTGCTGCCAGGAAGGCTAGCACCCAGCAGAGGCTACTGACAGCTGTCAGTACCCAGAACCACACCCTAAGCTCTCCACTGACAGGTGGCTGAGCTGCTTTAGGGGCATCTTTGGGGTCCTGGCACCCCTCTTGCTGTCTAGAGTGGGGGGCTACCACCTCCTGTGGCAGACACCCTCCTTCCACTCTCCCTTCTGTCAGTGCAGGGGCAACACCTTGCATCTGGACAGCTGCCTGACTACTCAGGACTTCCTTGGGGTCAGGTGAGGCCTCACCAGTGCCAACTCTGGGCTCCCCCCCTACTGGGGCAGAAGGCCTTTGGCTCCTTGGAACGCTCTTTAAGAGTGGCCTACCCTTCCTTTTCTTCTTTCCTTTTCTTGGGGACCCCTGTCTCCTAACTGTAGGGACTGACTCCCCAGGACTTTGGGTTGGGGGGGCGCCCTGGGCGACCACCCCATCTGTGACCAGACTCACCTCTGGGAGGTCATTGCCCAGGATACAATCTAGGGGAAGGTCAGCACTGACTACCACCCTAATCCAGTCAAGGATACTGTTAGAAATGGGGTCTTTGGTTGACAGTCAGGTTACCCCCTGTTCAAGCAAGGACCCTCACTCTAGTTAGGATAAAAGAGAATCACCCTCAGCTAACCCCTGCTTACCCCCTTGGTAGCTTGGCAGAGCAGTAGGCTTAACCTCAGAGTGCTGGGCGTAAAGTATTTGTACCAACACACACAGTAACTTAATGAAAACACTACAAAATGACACAACACCAGTTTAGAAAAATAGGAAATATTTATCTAGACAAAACAAGACCAAAACGACAAAAATCCAACATACACAAGTCAAGTTATGATTTTTTAAAGGTTTAAAATAAAAAGAGTCTTTAGGTAGTTGTAACAACACACTAGCGCTGCTAGCGTGTAAATGTACCTGGTTTGCGTCAAAAATAACCCCGCACGGGCGGTGTGCGTCGAAAATAACCCTGCACGGTTATATGCGTCGAAAACAACTCGGCACGGCGATGCGCGTCGAAACAGCCAGCCACGCGACGGTCCGAAAGTCCCGCGGCGCAGGTTGCGATCTCTCAGCCTTCGTCAGCGATGCTGCGCGTCGTTTCTCCTGCTCCGGGCGTCGATTCTCCGGTCGCGTTTCCTTCGGCGTCGTTTCTCAGCTGCGGAGCCGGCGTCGCGTCGTTTTCTCAGCCGCGATCGGATTTGCGTCGATCTTTTCTCCGCACGGCGCTCGGTGCGTGTATTTTTGTCCTTAGGCTGCCAGCCTCTCCTTTCAGGGTCCCAGGAACTGGAAGGGCACCACAGAGCAGAGTAGGGGTCTCTCCAGAGACTCCAGGTGCTGGCAGGAAGAAGTCTTTGCTATCCCTGAGACTTCAACAACAGGAGGCAAGCTCTACATCAAGCCCTTGGAGATTTCTTCTTCAAGATGGAAGGCACACAAAGTCCAGTCTTTGCCCTCTTACTCTGGCAGAAGCAGCACTGCAGGAAAGCTCCACAAAGCACAGTCACAGGCAGGGCAGCACTTGTTCCTCAGCGATCAGCTCTTCTCCAGGCAGAGGTTCCTCTTGATTCCAGAAGTGTTTCTAAAGTTTGTAAGTTTGGGTGCCCTTCTTATACCCATTTTAGTCTTTGAAGTCACCTTCCTTCAAAGGGGACTCACACCTTCTTGTGAAATCCTGCCTTGCCCAGGCAAGGCCTCAGACACACACCAGGGGGTTGGAGACAGCATTGTCAGAGG
Organism: Pleurodeles waltl; assembly: GCF_031143425.1. Taxonomy (NCBI): domain Eukaryota; kingdom Metazoa; phylum Chordata; class Amphibia; order Caudata; family Salamandridae; genus Pleurodeles; species Pleurodeles waltl. Next base: position 870,986 of record NC_090437.1, on the reverse strand, counting down.
CAGGCACAGTCCTTTCAGATGAGAGTGACCACTCCACCCCTCCCTCCTAGCAGAGATGGCTAATCAGGAAATGCAGATCACACCCCAGCTCCCTTTGTGTCATTGTCTGGTGTGAGGTGAAAAACAACCCAACTGTCAAACTGACCCAGACAGGGAATCCACAAACAAGGCAGAGTCACAGAATGGTTTAAGCAAGAAAATGCTCACTTTCTAAAAGTGGCATTTTCAAACTCACAATCTTAAAATCAACTTTACTAAAAGATGTATTTTTAAATTGTGAGTTCAGGGATCCCAAACTCCACCTGTCCATCTACTCTCTAGGGGAAACTACACTTTAATCATATTTAAAGGTAGCCCCCATATTATCCTATGAGAGAGAGACCGACCTTGCAACAGTGAAAACGAAATTGGCAGTATTTCACTGTCAGGACATATAAACCACATTACTATATGTCCTACCTTATCCATACACTGCACCCTGCCCTTGGGGCTACCTAGGGCATACCTTAGGGGTGCCTTACATGTAAGGAAAGGGAAGGTTTAGGCCTGGCAAGTGGGTACACTTGCCAAGTCGAATTTACAGTGTAAAAATACACATACAGACACTGCAGGGGCAGGTCTGAGACATGATTACAGAGCTACTTATGTGGGTGGCACAACCAGTGCTGCAGGCCCACTAGTAGCATTTGATTTACAGGCCCTGGCACCTCTAGTGCACATTACTAGGGACTTACTAGTAATTCAAATATGCCAATCATGGATGAACCACTTACATACAATTTAAACAGGAGAGCATATGCACTTTAGCACTGATTAGCAGTGGTAAAGTGCTCAGAGTTGAAAAGCCAACAGCAACATGTCAGAAAAACATAGGAGGCAGGAGGCGAAAAAGACTGGGGATGACCCTGCATAAGCAAAAGTCCAACAGATACCCTCCCTCTCTAGGGGCACTATGGCTACAGGTTTGGAGGTGACCTCCCCTGTGGCTATCCTGACTTTCTTTGTCTTTCCTGGGACATACATGTCTGGGGTCACTAACCGGTCACTCACTACAGTGTGACTGGCACAGGTGTCTCTCAGGCCAGTGGTAGGGATCCCATTCACTTGAATGTGGTGGAAGTGCCTACTCCCACCCTCAGGGATCACCAGCTTACCATCTGGTCCTGTCTCCCAGCACAATGCTAGGAGGACTTCATCATCTGAGGAATCCTCCTCTATGGCTACACTGGACAGCCCAGTGCTAACCACCTTCTTTGGACAGGCTGCATCTCCTCTGAAGTGACCTGTCTGCTGACAGTCAAAGCAAGCCCTACTGTCCAAGAGCTTTTTTAACCCTGGGTCTCCCTGTCTCTGCATGTCAGAGTGGGAGTGGGATTTACTCTCCTCCTTCTTAGGGTTCTGGGGTACAGAGGGAGTCTCTGTGGTGGGCTTACCACCTCCCTCCTTAGGTTTTTGGGGACCTGTCCCCCCCTTCTTGGAGTCTCCCCCCTGGGACTTGACAACCACCCTGGTTCTCAACCACTCATCAGCTGCCTCCCCTAGCTCTCTAGGGTTGGTCAGCTTAGAGTCCACTAGATGCTGGCGTAACCATTCTTGGATACAATTGGTCAAGATGTGCTCTCTCATGATCAGATTGTATAACCCCTCATAAGTATTTACTTTGTTGCCAATAATCCAGCCCTCTAGTGCCTTTAGTGAGGTGTCCACAAAGTCAACCCAAGACTGGGTACTGACCTTCTGGGTGTCCCTGAACTTCATTCTATATTGCTCTGGGGTCAGACCAAACTTCTTGGCTAAGCACCTTTTCATACTAGGGTATGAATCTGCCTCCTCCCCCCTTAAGGTCAGAAGCCTATCCCTCACTGAGTTGGGGACCAACTCCCACAAAAGGGAACCCCAGTATTGAGGCCTAACCCTTCTCATTTGGAGTGCCCTCTCAAAGGCCCCTAGCCACTTATCTATGTCATCCCCCTCTACATAAGCAGGAACCACCCCCTTGGGTAATCTGGGGCAAACTCCCCCACCCATGGACACCTCAGCTTCTTTATCGCTGCTTCCATCTCTTTTTTCTTTGTATGCCCACTTTTTCTTTTCTAGGGCCAGCTTCTCTGCTTCCAAAGCTATGTAGGCTAGCTGGGCTTCCAGCTCTCTTTCCCTGATGGATGGGTTCTCTCCTCCTGAAAGGACCCTCTTCCTACCACTAGCTTTGGGTCTGCCCCTAGTGACTGTATCCAGTGAGGACCGTTCCTCCTCTTCCTCACTTGGGGTCTGATGCCTTCCCTCCCCTGAGTGGTTAGAGTTAGCATCTTCCTCTTTTTCTTCCTCCTCTGGAGCTTCCTCTGTCTCTACCTCTTGTGCCTCAGCCCATGCTGTCAGGGATTTAATCAGGATTTGCTTCCTGAGATCAGGGGTTGCAGGCAACCCTCTCTCAATACACAACCCCCTAAGCTGGACTACTGTCAGTGTGGGTAGGCTAGCCAGATCAAGCTCCATGGTTCCCTAGTTTTGTGTCAACAAAAACTTTTTGCAAAAATTGGAAACAAGAATTTAGAAAAATTACAAAAATTCGATAATTGAAATTAATCCAAATTAATTTTTTAAAAAAAATTAAAAATTAAAAATTAAAAACAATTTTTGCACTAGGACAATTTAAAGGATTTTTAATTTGTTTTATCTAAAACTGTAACGTGATATTGAACACAAGTACAGGATCCCGTCGCTGCTTCCAATTATGTTGGAAAATGGGTTATTGATAGGGCAGGTAGGTACCTACACCTAGCAACAAGCCACAAACCTCCACAAAAGTACAGTTAGGTCTCAGTAAATTAATCCCAGCTCTACCCTTGGTAGCTTAGCATCGAGCGTCAAGGCTTAACTTAGGAGACAAAGTGTAAAGCATTCAAATATCACAAAACAGTAATTAAATAAAACACAGGAAACAGTTTAAAAATCCAAAACCAATTTATAAAAATAGCTTATATTTTTATCTTTAAAATGACACAAAAACGATTAAAATCGGTTCAGGGGAACCGGAGATATGAATTTTTAAAGTATTATTATTTTCTAGCGCTCAGAAACGAAAAGCGCCAATCGGGTCATCTGGTTGCACCAGGACCGGGGCAAAGTCAAACTTTCAGGCCGACCGCGATGGAGCCCTGCTCGGCTACAAGTCGCGGGAGGCCTCGGTCAAAAAGTTACCTTCTGACTTAGTCTCTTTTTCGATGTTTTTCTTCCCCGGGACGAACCTGCCAGTTGGATCCGACCTCCTGGAGCCCTTGTCCGGATACGCGAAGTCGGTTTCCTCGGTGGTGATTTTTACCTTCGGACTTAGTCGTTTTTTCGAGATGAAAATCCTTCGACCGGGGTAAACCTGGATCTTGATCCGACGTCCGTGGAGCCCTTCTCGGATACGATGGCTGGAAGGTCCCGGTCAACTTTTTACGTTCGGACTTAGTCTTTTTTTCGGATGTTTTTCTTGACCGGGACGAACCACGAAGTCAGGCCGGGTCGCGGTTGAGGCAAGCCGGCTAGAATTTCCGCGTCGAGTCGGTCACTTTATGGAGCTTTTTTCTAAAATTTCTCCAATCTTTTCCAAACTTCTGGGGCTTCACCCAGATGTTCTTTTAAGGTTCTTTTGGGGTCCACAGCTCACCCCAAGGGTCCAGAAGTTCTGTGATGGTCCTTGGGAAGTGCGGACTTCAACTCCCAGAGTGCACCTGGCGCAAACTCCTTTTTGGCCACTTGGCAGTGGTCAGCTGGTCACTTTTTCAGGAGTTGGTGCAGGGGACTCTGGTTAGCAATTTTTCACCTGTAGCAAACAGGGAGTCCCTCCTTGAACCAGTGGAAGCCAGGCAAAGTCCTTCTTGTGGTGAAGCCCAAGTGTGCAGCTGGTGCAGTCTTTCTGAGTGCAGGGTCCAGGTGCAGGCCAGGGGTCCAGCAGGGCAGTCCTTCTTCTCCTTGTAGTTCTTTCTTCTTGAAATTTGGTGGGGATCTGAGGCGTGGGTGCAGGTCTGCCAGTTTTATCCTTGCTCCTGGGTGAAAAGCAGGGGGGCCCTGGTCCTCCAATCAGGGACAGGGTCGTCCCCCTGTGATGACCACTTCCTGGGAAGTGTGGCAAAAATCCATCCCAGAAGGCAACAGTCTCTAAAAATCCAAAATGGATGAATCTGATTTTTGGAGGAGAGATCTGGCTGAGCCCACCCACTGGTGTGGCTAAAAATCATAAACACACCCCTCTCCTGCCCTCTCCTAATCTAATCAAGGGGGCACCTAGCTGTCTGGGGTTGCAGGATGTGGGGGTGTTGCTGGGTGCTCCAGATGTCCTTCTCTGCCTTTGAAGACCAGTTTGGCAGCCCTCCCCCTTCCTGCCTCACCATCTGCTGAGGGGAGATTCTCTCCCCCAAGCACATTCCTTTGTGTGAAGTCAGGCCACTTCACACCTCATTAAAGTAGCCTGGCAGAAGCTGCTGCAGGCTGGCCAATCAGAGCACAGCAGCAAAAACAATGCAGAGCTGAAATTGGCAACTTTTTAGGTAAAGTCTAAACTCAGCAATGCACCTAGGTGTGCACCACCTATGCTGTGGTCCCTAAACCTACATGCCCTACCATATACTAGGGACTTATAGGTAGGTTAACTTAGCCAATTATAATTAGCCTAATTTGCATATCCATTTTACACAGAGCACAGGCCCTGGGACTGGTTAGCAGTACCCAGGGCACCATCAGAGTCAGGAAAACACCAGCATAAAGTGGAAAATGGGGGCAAAAAGTTAGGGGGCCTCTGCAATCAGCCCCAGTTTCTCACAACTCGAAGCTTGGATTCTATCTCTTTCTGGCATTTTCTAGCTATGTTATCAGCACTTGGCTGCTCTGCCCTTCCCCAGCCTTTGTTTTCATTCCATCTTCTCCCTGTACTCTCGTTCTCAAGGTTGAGACGGAGTCTTCTACACAAACAAGCTTGAAAATAATATCATGAACTTTTCCACATTGTTCGGGGGTTTCTGCAGGCATCACGCTCATCTACACTGCTCAAGCTAATTAAGCCTCCGCGTCACAATGTCTTCTGCACCTTTCCCTATACTGATCAACACCCTATCGGGTTCCGAGACACTCATATCTGCTGTTTCTACTTGTATAAAGTCATCAGTTGCTTTCACCTCCAGATGCTCTAGAATATTCCAGCGAACTATTGTGACCTCTGCAGTGCAGTGCAGTGCTAGAGCCCATTTCTTGTTCTTCAAGAGAACCCTCTTCCTGAGTGGCATGCCTAACTGCTACTGCAGCCACCTTTTTCTTTTTAAACTGTTGTTTTTGTTGTACTGGTTTATCTTCCTTCTTGACAGAAACCTCTGAAGAGCATTGTGAATCCTGTCTCGTTTCACGTACTCTGTTCGCCGCTCTGACCGCCCACCTCTCTCATTTCTCTTTTCTGATGAATCCTGAAAGGAACGAGATTGGCGTGTATCAGTATATTGATATCTATCAGGCGTTTTTATATTATCCCTATTTCTGAGATTATACCTATTCTGCGGGGTTTCCGGTCGCGGAGATTCTCCCCTTTCTTTTTTAGGTGTCTGTTGTTTTTTCTCCCAGCGCTTCTTATTACCCTCAGGTTGTTGTTTAGTATTATCTTTATTACTTTTTCCCTGAAATTGAGGTTTTTGTGGTCTAGCCTCCAGGCTATCCCGACCAATACTAGAATATGTTTCCGCTATTATTTTAGGCAGTTCCCGCTCCTGATCTTGATGCGGGACGTCACGAAGACGCCTGCGTGCTGCAAGCGCAACTGCTTCCCCTTTAAGATTACTTAGGATTATTGAAGAATCCGTGTGCAAAATTGCCCATCAGTTACGTTCCTAAATCTAAGGCCGGGGCAGCCCTGTATTCATCTTGAATTAGTTTAAGCACTTCCGGTAGGTTGGCTATTGTTGGTGTACTGTGTGTTGTCGTATAGAGCGCGCCAAACACCGTGCCCCATGTATTACAATGTTCCACTGTGGGAACCATCCCACAGGGTAAACACATAGGGCCAGATGTAGCAAACGTTTGCGAGTCGCAAACGGCCTGAATCGCTATTTGCGACTCCGCAAATTCGGAAATGGGATGCAAAAATCCCATTTCCGACTCGCAAAAAGCGATGCGAGCCGTTACCGACTCGCAAAAATTGCGACCCCATTTTTAGACCCGCAAATAGGAAGTCGCAATTTGCGAGTCGCAAACCATATGCAATAGCAACTCGCAAATTGCGACTTGTCGCAAAAAGCCCAGTTTGCATGTCCCATTTACCACTAACTCAGAGCAGGTGGTAATCATTACCAAAGTATAAAAGGAGACCCAGAAGGCATCTGGGTTACTCAAGATGGCAGAGATATATCTGATCGCAGTGAGGAGGAGAGCCCACGCAGCCCAGCAGAGGAGGAGGAGGAGGAGGAGGAGCCAGAGACAGGAGAAGATTTACAGAACAAGGCAGACTCTTTTCCAGCAAACTGAGGAAGAAATCTATGATAAATACAGACTTAGCAGCGCAGCTATACTAGGTTTAATTGAATTACTCAAACCACAGCTAGAACGCCACACGCTGCGTGGCTGCGCCATCTCTACACATGTGCAAGTGCTATGCTCACTGCACCTCTTGGCCTCGGGTAGCTATCAGGGGGTCATTGCTGGTGCAGGTGGGGTATCCCAAAGTGCACTATCAAGGTTCCTCAGGGCATTCCTAGATGCTTTACTCACACACATGTCCCAATACATATACCTACCCAGGAATGAGGCAGAAATTAACAGTACCAAGCTGGACTTTTACCGGATTGCCAACTTTCCCCATGTCATAGGGTGTGTAGATAGGACACATATTCAAATATGCCCTCCTGCAAACCTGGAATATCTGTTCCGCAACAGAAAGTGTACCCACTCACTCAATATTCAGGTTGTTTGTGACCCCCATTATGTCATCACTGACATTGTAGCGAAATTTCCAGGCAGTACTCATGACTCCTACATTTTTAGGCACAGTGGGATACTCCAACGCCTGGAACGTGGGGAGTTTGGAGATGGATACCTCCTAGGTAGAGCTGCATACACCTTGTAGACATGCACACAGATCAATGTGCACACCAACCAGGACTTTCTAACAGTGTACTGTTTGTGCCCAACAGGTGACAGTGCATATGCACTACGACCAAGGAAAATGACTCCGTACTTAACACCCAGCAATGAATGTGAGAGGCGATACAACAGTGCACATAAGAGGACCAGGAACCTGATCGAACGAACCTTTGGATTGCTGAAAGCACGGTTCAGATGCCTCCACCGAAGTGGTGGTCCCCTCCAGTATACCCCCATAACGGCATTCAAAATAGTTGTTGCATGCGCTATCCTGCACAACATTGCCACCTGACGTGGGCTACCTCTCACCCCTGCAGACCCGGATTCTGAGGATGAAGAGCAAGAGCAACCACATCGCCACCATGGGGATAGGAGCATCGCAAATCAAGGCAGACTGAGACGGGAACACATCGCAACACAATACTTTGGAAGGTACGTGCCAACTTCTACCATACTCACCAATTGAACAAACACTCCATTTGTTAAGTGGAACAAAAAAGTTATTTAATATGTGCAAAAACCGAACTATTTACAATGAAAAACTGTTCAGGGACTTCAAAAAGCCAACCTGGCATGGGGCACATTGCCATCATGTGCCCCAACATCAGGGACAGTGTTTAGTTTATTGCCTACGGCGGCCTCTGCCATCCTGGCTGGTACCAGGTTGCTCAGCAGTGCTCTGCCTCGTACTCCCACTTTGGAGCACCCTGGTGTCACCAGCAGAGACACTGCTGACAGTGGAGCCCTCCTCGCTGTCTTGTGGGGTGTCCACTGTACCCCTGGACACCTGCCGTGCCTCCATGAGGTCGATCACATGGGTGATCCGGCCCAGGCCCCTTGCCACATCACCTGCAAAGTGGCCCATTTCCACCTGGAGGCCGACTGTCCTTCTTGACAGCCCAGTAGTGCTCACTGCCAGTCTGCAAATTGAGGAGGCCATCCTGTCCAGCCTTTGGAGCAGCTGGCGGTCCCTGCGCCACGCACCCTCGCTCTGTGTAAGCAGTCCAGCCACCAGTTCACGCATGGACTGGGCTAGGTCACCAGTGTTGTTGCCTATTACGTCCAGTTGTGCATGAAGCTGCTGCATGCTGTTTTCATTGCTCCTTACGAAGCGGTGCAGAACCCCACTAATCCGCCCTAACATTTGATTCTGCAGGCGCTGACCACGTAGCAGTTGTGCCTCTGTCAGTGTGGTGGACGGACGCCCTGACTCTGCCTGCAGCCCTGCTCTCCTCATCCTGCGTCACCTGCGCAGCGGTGGATGCCCTGTGAGATGTGCTGTGGCACTCCTGGCTGTTGCTGGTGCAGCCTCCGAAACCACTGTTGCAGCGGGTGTTGTCATAGAGGGGATGGTGTTGGTGGTGCAGGTGGGAGTGGAGGCTGCTCCTGTTGTTTCCTCATGGGGCTGGCTGACCAGTGGCACCTGGCTGCTGTGGCTGGTGGTGGGGTCTTGTGGGAGACCTGTGGGACATGGGGAAAAGACTGTCAGTGTCTACTATCTGTTGCACTCTTAATAATAAACATTTGCATATTAACTGCCTACTTGACTACATTGCCCATAATGCATCATGCTGGCATATGCTACTCTGAAATGGAGCTATCTTGGTTGTGCATGCCCCTGTGTACATGGTGGGTGGGAGTATGGCATTGATGGGGGTACAGGCATATAACATGGTACTCACCAGTTGATGTTCTGGGCTCAGAGGTGTCCAGATGTCCGAATCCTGTTACAGCCTCCTGCTCCAGGGTCTCCTCCACCCTTTCCTCCAGGGGTGTGGGTGGTGGTATGGATGATGGTCCCCCTCTCATCTCCCGGAGCCTTTCTGCCACCCTCTCCTTGGTCCGGGAGCGGAGGTCATACCACCTCTTCTTTATCTCATCGACACTCCTGTGGCTGACCCCCAGGGAGTTCACCTTCTCCTGAATTTCCTGCCAAATTCTTTTTTTGGTAGAGTCTGGCACATTGAGGGCTGCCTTCCCAAATAGCTCTTCATGGTACTGACAGCATTCCTCTGTGAGCACCTCCAGCTCCTTCTCAGCAAATTTCAGTTTCCTCTTTCTGGGAGTGTCAGCCATGGTTGCTGTTGCTCTGTTAGCTGTGCAGCAATTAAAAAGGGTGTGGTCCTCCCTCCTCCCAGGTGTATTTGTAAACTTCCTGGCTGTGATGTCATCATCATGTGCCAGGAAGTGTTTCCAGAGTGTTCTGGAGTGGTTTCTGGAGTGTTCTGCAGCACCTGCAATCAATTTTCATGAAAATCGCAATTTGCGAAACCCACTCGCAAATTGCGAGTCCGTTTCTTGCGCGGTCGCAAAAAGCGACCTCGCAGACAGCGGACTCGCTATCTGCAGTGCGACTCCGGGTGCGAGTCGCAATTTGTCCCCGCAAATTGGACCTGCATTCCAGTTAGCGACACGCAAATTGCGAGTCGCACATGCTCGCAAATTGCGAGTCGCTCATTTTTTTGTACCTACATCTGGCCCATAGTTAATATCCTATGTTTATCCAGATGTCCCGTATGGGGAAATACTGCTTCCAGCGTATTCATTTTTTGTGCCAGCCAAAACGGAGTCTCCTCTGGTTTTGCTGGGACTTTACCCATGATTGAGTGTACAGTCACCGGATTTATACCTGGAGTTACTGCGTGTGGTTGTGCCGGAGCAGCACGCGCTGGGGTTGTATTTAGTGTCTGCATCCCAAATTGTACTAACCGTCTATATGTAGGTGTTAAGTCAGTATATAAGTGTCGAACTTCAGTCACCGCCATATTTGCAACCACAGGATGTGGTGTATATGTGGCCAATAAAGGCCAGGTAGGACCATCATTACTTAGTGGACCTAACCTTACTGGTAATTTTGTATGGGGTAGGGCGCCATCAAGCCAATTATTATGTTCTTGATAAGATAGAGGTATCTCTAAGTATGCGTACGCCCTGTACTGTCCAGGCACGTTCGCAACTGGATCTGTATAAAATGTATTTGTGTTCCCATCAACTGCTGGAAATGTGACCCAAGAGTAAAAAAGTTCTGTTCTATAGGCCGCATGGGCGTCCACCACAAACGTGACTGGACCACCCTGGGGCCTAAAGGCCATTTGCTAGCAAATGTGCTGTGAGTGGTTGTCTCATGTTAAGAGCTATTTGTACAACTTGGGGATTCTACATTAGAAAAACAGTGATAATTCAGAGAAGGCACACCAAGACGGGGTCTATCCATTTAAGGTTCAAGCTTGAACAACCACCCGCTGTAAATAGGGCTACCTATGCAGCGGTGGTGGAAATCCTCAGTACCACGGACATCTCCAAATACGGAACTGAGGGGTCATTATATTATATGAGACCATGATATACCGGTGGACCCGAAAATAAGAGCCAGACCAAACGTTGGCGGCGCCATGCCGCGTAGGCTCTCATTATCCTAATGAGACTTCTGGATTTTGAGCGGCAACATCGTTCACAGTGTGGGGGACTACATCTGACCCACAGTGAAGGACCCTTGTCACTCCGAATCCGGGTTTTGCTCCGGCTAACTAACAGTGCCTCATCTCTCCCAAAGGGAAGAGACAATTGGGCAGCCGAGCGCATGACATCTCAATAATTCCCAGGGAAATTGTGGTCACTCAGGTCACAACCGGTTCTCTCAAACACAGTGCGGTCTCATATATAAATGACAAAGGCAGTTTAAGTTTTAAAGATTGGTTTAATAAAACTACTGCATTTTAGATAGCAAAGCGTGATCTGCAATAACCGGAACTATACAACACAGTAGGATTAAAATAGTAATGATGACAGTGAAGCACAAGAATAAGGCCATCATAGTGCGACTAGATTAGGTTCTCTCTAAGTTATAGTCTGAGCACAGCATGTAAAGCTCTAAACCTGCCTTTCAGGTTTCCCCGGGAGGACATCAACCCTCATACCTGAGCAAAGGCCTGTATTCTGCATCAGCATCTACAACGGGGCAGTCAGCATCTAGTTCTAGGTTCCTGGTCGGAATCTCCCTCTGATGTGTACTAGGACTAGAAAGTGTTTTTATAACTAACACGCAGATGTTCTAAGAAAACGTCCCTACATAAGGATGTGTATTTTCTACGAACACTAGAGACTAAACTTTCACCACGTTTACCGGCAATGTACCAGACTGTAGCCTTGACTGAAGCACAGAGTGAACAAGAATGTATTGTTTTAGAACACAGTGCTGAACTAAGCTAAACAGTGTGATAGAATGAAATAAAAACAAGACCGTAAAACTGGTTATTGTAAAATAACAGTGCGAGGTCGAATAAAATGTGCACAGAGGCCTAATATGTTATGCTAACGCGCATGAAGCTACATTAAAAAATGGCTACACTACACTACAAATGTGTGATACACACCCTAGTACACTTGATGACTGGAACAACCATCATCTGCCCCAAAGGGTAACTAAGTGTCACATTGTATGTGCAGTGTCACATGGTAACATAGACGGCACAGTTTGGCTTTCTAGGGCTACTATGGGGTCTCTACATCTGACACCATTGTGGTGCAAGGTTGTTGTAGGTTCCATCCAACAATAGGACACTGCCTCAAATATGGACTACACAACACATGTTTGCAATAGTATGACCATCAGTTTGGAATCAATATGAAAATTCCCAGGTCCCTGAGCCTGTACCCAAGACTGTCATGATCATCAGCACAGATCTATGAAACCATTTCACAAGAACAGGAACATACACTGTATCACAAGCAAGTCAGAGTCAACGCTCACCTACAACTAACAACTGCCATGGTATATTCCAAACCACTATCAAGCTTTACCAACACATCTTCTCTCAGTCCTTTGCAGCTGATCAAGGTTACCGCAGACAGCCATGGGTGATGACTCCATTTGCCAATCCCACAATGGTGGAAGAGAGTGCATAAAACGAAGGACACAGAAGAACACTCAATGTGATGGAGAGGACATTTGGGCTTCTGAAGTTAAGGTTCAGGTGCCTGGCCCTTACAGGAGGAAGCCTCTTGTATGCTCCACCACTGGTATGTAAAATCATACTGACATGTGCAATCCTCCATAACAAATGTATAGGAACAAATGTTCCCTGGGATGAACAGGTTGACGTCCAAATTGAGGAGGACGATGATAATGGAGAAGCTAATTTGGAGGGGGAACAACAGAACACTGCTGCAGGAGTTTGCAGGAGACTCCACATAATAGAGACCTTTAATAAATAGTGACTGGACTATCAATATCACATTGTAAACAGCACAACTTTGCGCTTGAATCTCCTTGGTCTCCTCATTCTCCACTACATATACCATTGGAATGTAACTCAAACCTCAGGGAACAGTGAAGAAACATAAAAATTACAAGTATGGCAGCAACATTGTTTGTGATGTAGGAGGGTCCAGTGCCTCCATTTCACAAATCAGTGACACGCAATTCACAGGCATGTGACTCCTGAAGGCCTAGATCCATGTACCACTACATATATTGTGCCGTCAAATGGGCAAGTTGCTAATTCATAGCCCTTTCCCCACATCAACACCATGCCTACCAGGATGTATGCAATGGGTGCACACATAAGGTAGGGGCTGTGATTAAATGATGTTTCAGTAATGTCAGAACTGAACACTGTCACATCTCAGGGTGATTGTTTCTTTGCCTGCACAGTGCATGTCTGACAAGTGGGGGGGCATCATTGGTAACCATGGACCTTCAGTAATTCTACAGGGATTGTAACCAATGTCAGAGGCAGAGCCTGCACAGTGTATCTATGGACATTGGATTATGTCCTGGCACTGCCATTGGGCACAACCCTGACACATGGTGGACTGTACCTCAATTATGGCACACACACATTGGCTCTGGGGTGTGCTATGGGTTGCCAGACAAATTAAGCAGCTACGGGTACGGAATCACTATCCAAACATACAGCCCATTGTCAGAATCTAAGATCACACAGCACATAGCAATATACACTACTCATTGTCACTCACATGTCAGAACAAGTGCAAGGTAGCAACAGTAACAAATTATCCCATCCATGTTTTGGGCTCCAGCATCGCAGTTAGGTGTGGGATGTGCAACTATGTCCAGCAATAATGAATGGAGTAGAAGTAGCCATATATGTCGCATTTGGCTAATTAAAAAAGCAGCACTGAGATTATTTCACACTTCAACATCATTCAGTCATGGTAAGAGTTACCTAGGTTGTGGCATACTAGAAGAAATGCATACCGAGGATCAATGGAGGATGTGGCTGGGCAGCTGAGAGATACCCACAGATACCTGCAAATACAACATGGGAGGTCACTTGGAGACAACACAAGTGCTGTGGCAGGTGTAATGTCATGTGTTCTTGGCACTTATTACATCTCACATATACTGTTAATGGGACAGTAACTATCATGCAGCCAATAGTAGAAGATGTATACATCTACAATTTACACGTTGCATCCTGTCCATGTATGACCAGACAATGTTGCTGTAGAAGATGTGTACAAAGTGCAAGCAGCCTAAAGAATGGGAGCAATGTAGGAGACAATACATACCTTACCAGTAATGCGGGAAAACATGGAGAAGGAACACACATAGACCAATACTGACTGTGCAACACATCAATGTCTACATATCAACATTCAACATACGTACAGAGAGGGTGGCCTGGTCAGAACATAACCCAGTCATGTTTGCCACTACCATAACCTGGTAGTTGCCCATTGCATGCCAACATGACAGGAGGCAGTGACAGACAACACCATCTGCTCCCTGGCACGTTCTCCAAATAGAAGTCACAACAAATATACAACCCCTAACCAAGCTGCCCATGTACATTACTAAGGACATCAAATGATGAGATATGTCCTACACATGCAAGTACCCAGTCCTCTGTACATGAGAGGGGAAGGCTGACATCAAGTACTGCAGAGGAAAATGTGATATCCCAATCTGTTTGATCACGCATGTGTCTGTCTGCAGGTGAGTGAGCATTGTTCTGCTGAGTAGCAATCATGAAGAGGCTAGATCCCTACTCAAAACACCCTTACACCACTGCTCTGACTACATAAATGAATGATATTGTTAGTGGACTGATGCATGTGCACAGTAGGCTGAGTGAACTGGAGCTCCTTAAACCTGCTTCTTCACATGCCACCATTGATTTGTGTTGCCATACAAACTCCCACAGTAGTGATGATGAGTAGGCTGCCATCTATGCCAGACTGCAACACTGCTACACAGTGGTATGCTATTGCATGTGATAGTTCAGACAAACATGATGTGGACAAATGTGAGTGCCTAGTTAGTGGCATGGACACATATACCACACATCTCAGCATACCATGTACCACTGTAATGGCTCAGGCATGGTAATGTGTATAGGATTCTGAGCAAAAGGCAACCTAGCACAAAAGTAAAGGAATAGGTATCACAAGATCAGTGACTGAAAGAAATTACCTTCACATATGTTCTGACATACGGAAACATAGATGACACTGATATGACTACATATGCATTTGACAAAGTCCAACATGTGTCCATGTAGGAAGATAGTAATGTGAGGTTTCACATCCCATGAATACACCACTGTTGTCATATGTTACTGAAATGACACTACACATTTCTTTACTCACACACGGCATATACCAATCTTCAGTGACACATGTGTACATACCATCTCCTGCAACTAAGAAACATGGGGAACTAGATGTCACATGTGTAGCATGACATCTGAAGTAAAAACCAACAAAACATCACAGAGTGGACATGCATGCATACACAAATTGGCCGGGGTAATGTGACGTCAACCCAGTCCTAGTCCACTGCATACTCTGACTAGAAATTGCCATGGTTGTCACATGCCTTACCATGTGTCTGACATAGGCCATCTTATATTTTGTGTTGTTGGTATGTTTACTTTTGGATATCAGACATAACAATGTAGTACTCCCACAAAATAGTATTAAAACACCTGTACACTCATAGTACACATGTGCCAACATGTATTTTAACACAATGTAGCTACACATGCACATATGCACAAGGTAAGAGTAATCGCATGCAGCAGACTCATAAACAAACCTATAGGTTCAACATACCAATGTCACCGTAAAGACATGACTTTATAGTTACACATAGGTAGACATACCATAATTGGAACATTGTTGCACAGCCCATGTGACATGGTAAGTGAATATGGGTTCACTCAAGGTCTACATTGCAAACTTCTGCACATTCCCATCATGTGTAAAAAACAAATGACGCAAACATCTCAAACCTATACTCTGCAATGTCAGTAAAATGACACCTGGCCTCTGAGCGTCTATCACAAGTTCAAAAAGACGCATGATTGGAAACATGACGCACAGGCCCAAGAAGTGATGAAATAGGGCATCTTGACAGCATACATGATGCAATGAGTCTACTTTCACTTCACAGTCTTATTGTCTGTGACTGTGGAGGGTGTGTAGAGCTACTACTGTAGGAGTTTAGGAGTGTTTGGAGTGTGTTTGTGCTGTGTTCTGTAGCTGTTATGTTTTATTTGTCATTTAATCTATCTTTTGTATTTTATGTTGTTGGAAAATGGGTTATTGGTAGGGCAGGTAGGTACCTACACCTAGCAACAAGCCACTAACCTCCACATAGGTACAGTTAGGTCTCAGTAAATTAATCCCAGCTCTACCCTTGGTAGCTTGGCATCGAGCGTCAAGGCTTAACTTAGGAGACAAAGTGTAAAGCATTCAAATATCACAAAACAGTAATTAAAAAAAGAAAAGGAAACAGTTTAAAAATCCAAAACCAATTTATAAAAATAGCTTATATTTTTATCTTTAAAATGACACAAAAACGATTAAAATCGGTTCAGGGGAACCGGAGATATGAATTTTTAAAGTATTATTATTTTCTAGCGCTTAGAAACAAAAAGCGCCAATCGGGTCATCTGGTTGCACCAGGACCGGGGCAAAGTCAAACTTTCAGGCCGACCGCGATGGAGCCCTGCTCGGCTACAAGTCGCGGGAGGCCTCGGTTAAAAAGTTACCTTCTGACTTAGTCTCTTTTTTGATGTTTTTCTTCCCCGGGACGAACCTGCCAGTTGAATCCGACCTCCTGGAGCCCTTGTCCGGATACGCGAAGTCAGTTTCCTCGGTGGTGATTTTTACCTTCGGACTTAGTCGTTTTTTCGAGATGAAAATCCTTCGACCGGGGTAAACCTGGATCTTGATCCGACATCCGTGGAGCCCTTCTCGGATGCGATGGCTGGGAGGTCCCGGTCAACTTTTTACGTTCGGACTTAGTCTCTTTTTTGGATGTTTTTCTTTACCGGGACGAACCACGAAGTCAGGCCGGGTCGCGGTTGAGGCAAGCCGGCTAGAATTTCCGCGTCGGGTCGGTCCCTCTCTGGAGCTTTTTTCCAAAAATTCTCAAATCTTTTCCAAACTTCTGGGGCTTCACCCAGATGTTCTTTTAAGGTTCTTTTGGGGTCCACAGCTCACCCCAAGGGTCCAGAAGTTCTGTGATGGTCCTTGGGGGGTGCGGACTTCAACTCCCAGAATGCACCTGGCGCAAACTCCTTTTTGGCCACTGGACAGTGGTCAGCTGGTCGCTTTCTTCAGGAGTTGGTGCAGGGGACTCTGGTTTAGCAATTTTTCACCTGTAGCAAACAGGGAGTCCCTCCTTGAGCCAGTTGAAGCCAGGCAAAGTCCTTCTTGTGGTGAAGCCCAAGTGTGCATCTGGTGCAGTCCTTCTGAGTGCAGGGTCCAGGTGCAGGCCAGGGGTCCAGCAGGGCAGTCCTTCTTCTTCTTTAGTTCCTTTCTTGTTGAATTCTGGAGGGGATCTGAGGCGTGGGTGCAGGTCTGCCAGTTTTATCCTTGCTCCTGGGTGAAAAGCAGGGGGGTCCTGGTCCTCCAATCAGGTACAGGGTCGTCCCCCTGTGATGACCACTTCCTGGGAAGTGTGGCAAAAATCCATCCCAAAAGGCAACAGTCTCCAAAAATCCAACATGGCTGAATCTGATTTTTGGAGGTTACATCTGTCTGAGCCCACCCACTGGTGTGGCTAAAAATCATAAACACACCCCTCTCCTGCCCTCTCCTAATCTAATCAAGGGGGTACCTAGTTGTCTGGGGTTGCAGGATGTGGGGGTGTTGCTGGGTGCTGCAAATGTCCTTCTCTGCCTTTGAAGACCAGTTTGGCAGCCCTCCCCCTTCCTGCCTCACCATCTGCTGAGGGGAGATTCTCTCCCCCAAGCACATTCCTTTGTGTGAAGTCAGGCCACTTCACACCTCATCAAGGTAGCCTGGCAGAAGCTGCTGCAGGCTGGCCAATCAGCAACAACAATGCAGAGCTGAAATTGGCAACTTTTTAGGTAAAGTCTAAACTTTTTACCTGGACAAGTTATATTAAATCCAACAACTGGAAGTTGTGGGATTTATTACAACAATCAATTTGATACCAAATTCTTGGTATGTAACATTTAAGGAGACTTTAAAATTTAAAATAAAGTCTGCCCATTCTAGCCTATGAAGGACATTTACTTCAATGAGGGAAAAACGAATTTGGCTGTTTTTACCTCACCAGGGCTTATAAATCTATTTTTATAAAGTCCCTGCTTATAGTTACATGGCACCCAGCCCTAGGGGCACATAGGGCACACCTTAGGGGTGACTTATATGTAAAAATAAGGTAGTTTAAGACTTTGGAAGTACCTTTAATTCCAAAGTCGAATTTGCATATAACTTTAATTTAAAAGCAGCCAGCAAGGCAGGCTTGCTTTTAAAATGACACTGGGCACCTCAGCAATGCACCTAGGTGTGCACCACCTATGCTGTGGTCCCTAAACCTACATGCCCTACCATATACTAGGGACTTATAGGTAGGTTAACTTAGCCAATTCTAATTAGCCTAATTTGCATATCCATTTTACACAGAGCACAGGCCCTGGGACTGGTTAGCAGTACCCAGGGCACCATCAGAGTCAGGAAAACACCAGCATAAAGTGGAAAATGGGGGCAAAAAGTTATGGGGCCTCTGCAATCAGCCCTAGTTTCTCACATATGTGCTCTGTATCTGTCACTGTACTGTGGGGTGTTTGTCTAGGCCAGTATAGTTGTTTGGGCATTTGGGGTAGTTGAGTGAGTCTTAGGGATTTGTTTTGGGTCAACTGCATTTGCAATTATGTCAGAGAAAGGGAGGATGGCCAGGATGTCAGCAGATGAGCTGGGGGGCATCTTATGGCTGGTACAGAATTACCTCCCCATGATGCTGGTACTGGGTGGCCATGTCATACAAGCTATCCCACAGAGGTCAGGAAGCTGTGGTGGGGCAAGGTGCTTTACCACCTGACAAGAGTGTTTGCCACAGGAAGAAATTACGACCAATTGAAGCACAAATGAGGTGATCTCATAACAAGAGAGCAAGATCTTCTGGATCACCTGGGTATCGAGATTGGTGGAGCAATTGGCAAATATCCCATTTCCATAAAAAGTCCATTATTTGCATGTACACGACAGGTGCTGATGCGGTTGAGTGCAGCATTTCATGACTATGGATCTGGACATGTCGTATGCTGCCTGTATGAAGAGCCCCAGCACAACCTTTGGGCTGCTATTCCAATGTACAGTAGAGAAGCAGAGTGAGGTCAGATGTACCATCCTCGCTGCACAATCATTACAAAGAGTTGTGATGCATGCATAAGGCAACTCGGTTGTGAGCAGCACAGCATCCGGCCTGCTCCATCCAGCATGTATGGGAGGAGGGCCCAAAACCTATTTGACGGCAAATGTAAAAGTCTCAGGGAAAAATGAGAAATACCTAAATTCCATATTTCATGCACCTTGAAGGGCTGCTGAGAGCAGGTGTCATATGGAGGCATATAAATTCATGTGATGGGCTCCCATGTACTCAGCAGAAGTTGTGATGATCTGTTGTGTTGCAACTCCTACTGAGTACATCATTTTCCTACACATAAATAGATGCAGTCGGACACTACCTGCATCATGCTGTGCCTTAATTCTCATTAGAGGGCACACATGGCAGGGGTAAGGGGTGCACTGAGGGCCAAGGCCATGTAAGGGGGCTTCACTATGCACTGGGTCCTGACTACTAGCACTTTCCTCTTCCTGTACATTGTGTATCACATACACCCTAAACTATGTCTATTACCACACACACATGAGCTGATTTAGTTCCACAGGCCTGCTGCATCTTACTGGCAGTATGGGGCTGCCCTGCATCTGCATCATCACTGGCACATTACTCAGCAACCCACACCAACAAATGCATCTTTGGACCACAGACAAAGTGTGTCTTTGTTGAGGCATATATCTATGCCCATGTTTTTATCACTCCCTGGACAAATAATTGTATACCATGCGAACAATGGCTGGCCACACACTATTGTCAACACACCCATAATTTCAATCAGTCAATGTGCAGGTAGGTACAAATAATTTAACATGAGTAAAACTCCCATTACTTTATTGCTCTGTGTGTGCCTTGTGATGGCACACACATTTTCGTTACTTCACAAAAGGATGTATCATGGCATTCCTCAACACTTTGGAATGCTCACACAACCCCTGGGCAGTTGTTTGTCAGTTTGCAGTGACAATGAGGTAGATGTCGTCAACATCTGGGGCAGGCTCAAATGCTATGGGTGTCACAATGGGATAGTCACTGCAACAACCATCACATGCCCCTCAGATGCAGGATACAGTGTCATGCTGTCGCATATGGTGATGGAGGTGTAGAGCCAATAAACACCTGCATGACAGTGCGATGTATAAATGGTGCAGTGAAAAGCACCACAGGAGTGTCTGGGAAAGTAATGGTTTGTACATGCGTGGGTCTACATTATCTGAGACTATGTGTGATTGACTGATCATAGATGTTTGTCAGTTGTTCCGATCTACCACCAGGATGACTTGCTCATTCAGCCTAACAAGTTGATAGTGAACAAAGTCGTCCAATAACTGATATGTACAAATTTCACTAAGCAATGTTTTCCATTCATGTCTTGCAGGTGGACCTTCGCCCTACACCGTTGGTGAGGTGGCCCGATTTGAAGACCCCGATGCAGCCAGTGTCATCTTGTGCATCAGGTGTGCCAATCCAGGGTTTGGTGTGAGTCAGTCTGATGTGTGGAATGTTATGAATAATGTTTTTGCCTTACCAATTATATAATATCATTGGAGTATGGATGGTGGCATCATGTCTGTTGGAGTGTTGTACAATGAGAATGGCTTGATTGTAGCACAAATGGCAACGTGAGCTGGCATGGAATAGTGTGTATTATTAAATGGAATGGCTGGCCACATATTCTTTGATGTCTATCATGATAGGTGTCAGAGTGGTTGCTTATGTTAATAGCATGCCTGTTGACAACTACTTTGTCACAGTACCTTTGACAGCACTGTGTGCCTCACATTTACTCACAAGATGGTACAGATGTAGGTTATATCTTTGGAGGTCTCTTGGGGGCTTATGTAGGACACACGTGCACCACAGGTGCCTCACTACCCTTCAGAGACATATTGAGGCTGTAATACTGCAGGGACCCATATTGTACTGGACAACAGTCAGTAGTTTCGCAATTAGGAGACAACTCAGCTCCAGATGGTTGTGGGAACAGTCTATGATTTTTCCAAAGCCAGATCTCAGCAGTAATTACAACATGGTCCTGCCACCATGATATTTGTGAGTGAGGTAGGTCACATCCTATGTGCATATTATGTGAATGCTGAGTGCGTAACTGGTACTTTGATGATGTCTGGCATGCATGTGTACATGATGTTCAATATATATCAGGTTACTGTTGCAGCACCCAGTGCAGTGCTAAACTCACTGTGGGCCTGAGGTCACCCATACAGTCACCATGAGTGTGACATTTTACACATTTAGCACAAGATAGAACAGGGTGGGGGGCTTTAGTTCTATAATGTGTGGACACCTTTGGTGTGCAGGTCAGGCTTTGGCCAAACGTTCTGGGGACATTGTATTAGTTGCACATGTGGACACATCATGGGCAATGGTGTGCCCCCTTGTAACGTATGCTCCGCCCAGGTCTTACACCAGGACTCATGAATGATGATTTACCAAATCTTAGAATAGCCGGTGTGAAAATTCCAGACCCCCTATCATATGGCCCCCACCTTGCAGCCATGTTGGCTGGGCAAGCGTAGATGTTTCACCTGGGGTGTTGAGGAAGTGGAGTGCATGTACAGCCCCTCTTATGGACAGGGACACAGTAAATCCAGACTTGTTGGGGCATGTGATCCTCACAAGTTTGATGACACAAATGTTGATCATGGATAATGTAGTCCTGTTAGAAATTGGGTCTTTGGTTTGCAGTCAGGTTACCCCCCTGTCCAAGCTAGGACCCTCACTCTAGTCAGGGTAAAGGAGAATCACCCTCAGTTAACCATCGCTCACCCCTTTGGTAGCATGGCACGAGCAGGCAGGCTTAACTTTAGAAGCAATGTTTAAAGTATTTGTACCAACAAACAAAGTAACTCAGTGAAAACACTGCAAAATGACACAACACATGGTTAGAACAAT
This sequence comes from Pleurodeles waltl, assembly GCF_031143425.1. Classification (NCBI taxonomy): domain Eukaryota; kingdom Metazoa; phylum Chordata; class Amphibia; order Caudata; family Salamandridae; genus Pleurodeles; species Pleurodeles waltl. The sequence continues at coordinate 849,346 of NC_090437.1, read as the reverse complement.
AGCCAATACATATCTGAACGAAACAAGACCAAAACAATAAAAATCCAACATGCACAAGTCAAGATCTGAATTCTTAAAAAGAATAAGAGTTTAGAAAACAGTGAGAACATTGTTAGTGCACAAAAGTACCTGGGTAGCGTAAAAATAAAGCAGTAAGGGTGAGTGTGCATTAGAAAAGGCCAGCAATGTGTTGATTTCTCACCCACAAGCGAGACCGTGTGTCGTTCCTTCTCCGGTCTGATCAGCATTTCTTCCCTCCCACAAGAGAGCGATGGGTCAACCCCAGACAGGCACCTCGGGTCTGGGCAGGCTTTGCATTGTTTTTCCGTGCCCAGCAATGTTGCATTGAAATCCAGTTGCATGCTGTCAAGAAACCGTGCTGCATGGGGGGCTTGTGTCATTAACAGCAGCTGCTGCAGGTGTTGCGCATCGCTTCTCCAGCCGTGTTGTGTTGAACTCCTAGCCACAACACAGGTGGAGTGTCTATTTTAACTGCAAGGCCGGCGGTGTGTCATTTATCAGCTGCAACGAGGGAGGTGCGTCAAAAGTTTCCCCGCACGGCGGTCTTTGCATGTATTTCTGTTCCTTTCTACCAGCTGCACCTTTCAAGGGCATAGAGAGAGGTTAGGGCACCACTTGGCAAGCAGGACTCTCAGCAGAAAGCCCAAGTGCTGGCAGAGAGAAGTCTCTGTTGCCCCTGAGACATCAACAAGAGGACGCGAGCTCAGTTCAAGCCCTTGGAGATTCTTCACCAGAGGGAGGTCACACAAAAGTCAGTCTTTGTCCTCTTTCAGGTAGAAGCAGCTACGGCAGGCCAACCCAGCAAAGTACAGTCAAAGGCAAAGTGGCAGAACTCCTTCTCCAGCTCTTCAGCTCTTTTCCTTGGTAGAGGTTCCTCTTGGTTCCAGAAGTAATCTGATTGTCAGGGGTTTTTGGTGCTCTTCTTATACCCCTTTCAGCTTTTGAAGTAGGTCTACTTCAAAGAGAAGTCTCTGTTGTTTTCAAGATCCTTGCTTGCCCAGGCCAGGCCCCACACACACACCAGGGTATTGTGTGAGGGCAGGCACAGCCCTTTCAGGTGCAAGTGACCACTGCTCCCCTCCCCTCAGCCCAGATTGCTCATCAGGATATGAAGGCTACACCCCAGCTCGCTTTGTGTCACTGTCTAGAGGAGAGGTGTAAACAGCCCAACTGTCAAACTGACCCAGACAGGGGAATCCACAAACAAGCAGAGTCACAGAATGGTTTAAGCAAGAAAATGCCAACTTTCTAAAAGTGGTATTTTCAAACACACAATCTAAAAGCCAACTTCACTAAAAGATGTATTTTTAAAGTGTGAGTTCAGAAACCCCAAACTCCACATGTCTATCTGTTTAATACTATTTAAAGGCAGCCCCATCATAACCTATGAGAGAGATAGGCCTGGCAACAGTGAAAAATGAATTTGGCAGTATTTCACTGTCAGGACATGTAAAACACATGTATACATGTCCCACCTTGAACATACACTGCACCCTGACCATGGGGCTACCTAGGGCCTACCTTGGGGGTGACTTACATGTATAAAAAGGGAAGGTTAAGGCCTGGCAAGTGGGTACACTTGACAAGTTGGATTGGCAGTTTAAAACTGCACTCACAGACACTGCAGTGCCGGTACTTCTAGTGCACTCTACTAGCGACTTACAAGTAAATCAAATAGGCCAATCATGGATAAGCCAATGCACACATATAATGTATACAGGGAACACTTGCACTTTAGCACTGGTCAGCAGTGTTAAAGTGTCCATCGCAAGAAAAACAGCAAAAACAGAGTCCAGTGCACAGAAACATCCTGTGAAGTAGAGGCAACAAGTTTGGGGAGACCATGCCTATGGTGCCAAGTCTAACAAGTCCACTCACCTCTGGGCCCTTTCGGTCAACAATGGATAGCTGTCATCCCAGTGACGTGTACATGATACCGTAGATGGCTGGTAGGAAATAGTCATAGATGAGGAATAAGTCATAGTTGAGTAATGTGTGGTGGACTGTATGTGTTATCTGCAGTTGAGGGTGTACATTATGGGGGTGATTCTGACCTCGGCGGTAAAATGCCCTTACCGCCGGTCATAAAACCGCCATAACACCGCCGCGGCCGCGGTCAACCGCCACGGTCATTCTGACCCACAACGGCCAAACCTCCCAAAATCCGTCCTCCACTGCAGCCCGCCACATCGGCGGGCAGCGATAAACTGGAGATGACCAAACCTCCACCGTCACGCCAACAGAAATACGCCCATGCCATTACGACCCACGAATCCACACGGCGGTCATTCAAACGCGGTATTCCATTGGCGCTACACACCGCCGCGGTCAGAATACACACACATCACCAAAACACAGCCACATTGGACAATTTGAAATACACACACCTGATACACATACACACACCACTCCCACACAATCAACCAACTATAAAACACACACCCACATCACCCACAAACCCCTGCGACCATAATTACTGAGAGAAGGAGAGAGAGACACAGCAGACAATCCATAGCAAGACACACTGAGGCACACTACACCATCACACACACCACATAGTAGCACAAAGGACCACACACCAACATACTCATCATCACATACACCACCCCACACCTCACCCACACCACCCCATGGCACCCCAAAGGCACCCATGCTTTTCGGACCAAGAACTCCGGGTCATGGTGGAGGAAATCCTAAGAGTGGAACCCCAGCTCTTCGGCTCGCAGGTGCAGCACACCAGTATAGCCAGGAAGGCGGAGCTATGGCAGCGGATCGTGGACAGGGTCAACGCGGTGGGACAGCATCCCAGGAATAGGGAGGACATCCGCAAAAGATGGAACGACCTACGGGGGAAGGTCCGATCGATGGTCTCCAGGCACAACATCGCGGTCCAGAAGACTGGCGGCAGACCCCCACCCACCCCTCCCGAATTTACATCGTGGGAGCAAGAGGTCTTGACCATCCTGCATCCTCAGGGCCTCGCTGGAGTAGCCGGAGGAATGGACTCTGGTAAGTCCCATCTCAACTACTATATCCCCCCCACCCCACCAGCATGCCAACCCACACCCCCACCCTCACCCCCAACCCCCCAGCACATATCCTCCCTGACAATGTCTCACCAGCACAACCCACCCATCCCAACACCAACGCCGTGCGAGGACCGACAGGGCTGCCCCCAAGGAGCAATGTGCGGCCACTTCACCACCCACACCATCTGGGGGAGGCAAGGGCCCGAGAGCCCCATCAAAGGAGCAGAAGGGCAGCAGGAGCGCGGAGAAGGTGGACCCCACATGCCACATCCCAACTGGGAAGGAGGACACTAAGGAGGCCAGGAGTCCGTCCCCGAAGGGTCCAGAAACGTCACGGTCCGAGGGCGACTGAGCAGGGAGTCGAGGCCAGGTCTGGCTCCCTTGACCTGCTGGATGAGCACCGCTGAACAGGGCCCGCGGTGCAGGAGAGCACCGCTGAACAGGGCCCGCCGTGGAGAAGAGCACCGCTGAACAGGGCCCGCGGTGCAGAAGAGCACCGCTGAACAGGGCCCCGCCGTGGAGATAGGCACCGCTGAACAGGGCCCGCGGTGGAGAAGAGCACCGCTGAACAGGGCACCGCCGTGGAGATAGGCACCGCTGAACAGGGCCCGCGGTGGAGAAGAGCACCGCTGAACAGGGCCCCGCCGTGGAGATAGGCACCGCTGAACAGGGCCCGCGGTGGAGAAGAGCACCGCTGAACAGGGCCCACCGTGGAGAAGAGCACCGCTGAACAGGGCCCCGCCGTCTCAAGCACCGCTCCGCTGGGCACCGCCGTCTCAAGCACCGCTCCGCTGGGCCCTTCTTCTCAAGCACCGCTCCGCTGGGCCCCGCCATCTCAAGCACCGCTCCGCTGGGCCCTTCTTCTCAAGCACCGCTCCGCTGGGCCCTTCTTCTCAAGCACCGCTCCGCTGGGCCCCGCCGTCTCAAGCGCCGCTCCGCTGGGCCCTTCTTCTCAAGCACCGCTCCGCTGGGCCCCGCCGTCTCAAGCACCGCTCCGCTGGGCCCTTCTTCTCAAGCACCGCTCCGCTGGGCCCCGCCGTCTCAAGCACCGCTCCGCTGGGCCCTTCTTCTCAAGCACCGCTCCGCTGGGCCCTTCTTCTCAAGCACCGCTCCGCTGGGCCCTTCTTCTCAAGCACCGCTCCGCTGGGCCCCGCCGTCTCAAGCACCGCTCCGCTGGGCCCCGCCGTCTCAAGCACCGCTCCGCTGGGCCCTTCCTCTCAAGCACCGCTCCGCTGGGCCCTTCTTCTCAAGCACCGCTCCGCTGGGCCCTTCTTCTCAAGCACCGCTCCGCTGGGCCCCGCCGTCTCAAGCACCGCTCCGCTGGGCCCCGCCGTCTCAAGCACCGCTCCGCTAGGCCCTTCCTCTCAAGCACAGCTCCGCTGGGCCCTTCTTCTCAAGCACCGCTCCGCTGGGCCCCGCCGTCTCAAGCACCGCTCCGCTGGGCCCCGCCGTCTCAAGCACCGCTCCGCTGGGCCCTTCCTCTCAAGCACCGCTCCGCTGGGCACCGCCGTCGCAAGCACCGTTTATGGTTCACTGTGCCCACCATGCCTCCTCCTTGACCAGTGGAGACTGTCATCCACCTGATGGACTGTGGCTTTGCACTCCCAGGATGGTCCAGTGGCAGCCCACCCACTGTAGAGACATTGAGAGACTGTGGCTTTGCACTCCCCAGGATGGTCCAGTGGGCAGCCCACCCACTGTAGAGACATTGAGAGACTGTGGCTTTGCACTCCCCAGGATGGCCCAGTGGGCAGCCCACCCACTGTAGAGACATTGAGAGACTGTGGCTTTGCACTCCCCAGGATGGCCCAGTGGGCAGCCCACCCACTGTAGAGACATTGAGAGACTGTGGCTTTGCACTCCCCAGGATGGCCCAGTGGGCAGCCCACCCACTGTAGAGACATTGAGAGACTGTGGCTTTGCACTCCCCAGGATGGCCCAGTGGGCAGCCCACCCACTGTAGAGACATTGAGAGACTGTGGCTTTGCACTCCCCAGGATGGCCCAGTGGGCAGCCCACCCACTGTAGAGACATTGAGAGACTGTGGCTTTGCACTCCCCAGGATGGTCCAGTGGGCAATCCACCCACTGCAGAGACTTGAGAGACTGTGGCTTTGCACTCCCCAGGATGGTCCAGTGGGCATGGTGGCTCCTCGTGGATCTGGCGTCGTGGACTCATGTGGCTGTGGTGCCCCCCCCCCTTCCCTTCCCCCTGAGGTGCCTGTAGTTTTTACATCTGATGCCCCTGCAGTGTTCTCTCCAAAGGACTCAGGTCTCCTGTGTGGGCTTTGCCCTTGTTTCTCAAGACTTTGGCCCACGGACATGCTGAAATCGTAGGTTGTGCAGGACTTGGTACTTCAGTTATACACTGATGTGTGTGTCATTAGTTTTGTTGTGGATATCTTTCATGGTTGTACGCTAATTTTCTGGAGCTTTTTGGTACATAAATATTTATTCCAAATATGATTATGTCCTAGCATTTTTCAGGGGTGTTTGGGTGGTGTCACTGTGACTTGGTGCGCTGCATTGGTGAGTACATAGTTGGGGGGGGGGGGGTCGCATATGTGTGTGGCCGTAACCTTTCGTCCTCCCCCTCCCGTGTGTCGTAGGTGCAGTACTCACCGTTGTCGTCTGCGCCGGACTTCGTACTCGTGGTAGATGAGAAGGTAGACGAGAGCAGGTAGGATGTTTAATTCGGGTTCCATGCTGTCCTCCTTCCTCCTGGAGTGCGTAGTGGTGAGCGTTTTCCCATCCGTAGTCTGTTTCCGCCGTGTTTTTATCGGCGGTGCTCCCGCCCCGGAAAAGGTGGCGGATTGGTGAGTTGGAATAGTGTGGGCGGTACATTGTCTGCCGCCTGTCTGTTGGCGGTGACCGCCGCGCTGTTTGTTTGTACCGCCGTGGCGGTCGGAGTGTTAAGGTGGCTGTCTGTGTTGGCGGTTCCCGCCAGGCTCAGAATCCCATATTTTTTACCGCCAGCCTGTTGGCGGGTTGGCCGCCGCTTTAACACCGACCGCCAGGGTTAGAATCACCCCCTATATGTCTTAACAGCCTCCACCCATTGCTGAATCTGATACTTGATTCTCCTCATTTTTCAGCTGCCAATATGACACCTGACCAAAGGCACACATTCCACAAAAGGGCCGAATGCTACCGGCACATTATGGAAGTTGATGCTGAAGGTCACAGAATGGGAAGGAGTTTCCGCAAGTACAAAAACTACTGGGGAATGGTGTTCGTTTGCACTGGTAGACCTCCGCAGCAGCCACAGCCAAATTAGGACAGTATTGGGAAGACATCAGGAGTGCGGGGGCCTCTGCAGGTCCAAGCCACTCCACGTCAGCTGCACCTGTCAGGAGCCATGCACCTGTTCAGCCACCTGCTGAAGTAGTAGGCAGCCAATTTGAAATTGACATGAAATGGGACATGAGCAAGATAATAGCCAGACTGGACAAATTGGAGAAAGAGAGTGCTGCCAAAAGGAGGATGTTGAAGTACATAAAGTAAAAACTGAAGATAATGAAAAATGAAATGGTCTTGTTCAACAGCCTCCCGGTTCCTTCCCCTCCCTTTTACTGTTGTACATTGTTTTAGATTGGATTTTAGATGGTTAGTATTAGGTTAGTGTAAATAAAATTAAATTAAAAAAACAAAACTATATATGTATATATATTTGTTTAGGCCATAGGTTAGGTTACTACATGTATAGTCCCTTTATGTTGTCCTACCTGTATCTTGTCTCTTAAGGGGTTGAGGGGACAATGTTTAGACTGTGGTAGATCAGTTTAGAATAGGTCAGATAGGAGTAGTTGTTAGTTAAGTTAAGTGAGTATAGGTTAGTTTAGCATAAGATATTGTTTAGGCTGGTTGCAGGCATATGGTTGTTAAGAAAATTTACAATACGTCCTGTTTCTGTTAAACTATTTTTTTTGTAAGTTGATTGAATGTCTGGGGGATCTCATGAGTGCAATGGCCAAGTTGGAGGTGTGGCGTAAGTTATGCGTACTGTCTTGAATTCCAAGGATTACCATGTGCTTCCCCTTTGACTAAGGAGCTGTCAGATTGGCTTCTAAATAACTTCAACTAGTCCATACATTTACCATCTACTGTTCCAGACATTCACAGTGTGAATGCATACTTTACCTTGGAAAGGTAAGTATGGAACTTCACTTGTCATTGGTGGGGTCCTGCAGTTTCATTGTTGGCAAGTTAACAACACGCAACATTGGAACTGTATCCTTCAAAACTGACAGGTGCCCATCAATGGTAAGGTTAGCTTCTCCTGTACCACAGAAATACGTTTTACTGATACTCCCATCTGGATTTTGTTCAGAGCCACACATTATGTATGTCAATTTAAAAAAATATCAGATCAATATTTGAATGGAATACTCAGTAAGTTGGTTGTAGCCAACAACACCATCATTCACCTTTCTCATGTTAGGATCCTAGTGTGTGGCTTTGTGATTGACAGTCATCATGCACTCATGTACGGATGTTCCGTATACATTGGCATGGATTCACACAATGCAATCATTTAGCTGAGTAGATGGATCACAGTAAATGTAGAAATGCTACATGTATACAAGGTGCTTTATTTACAAGTGCATGTGTATTTTCAAATGCTATACAATGTCCAGTTCACAGACCCCATGAGTGAACGTTAGCCATATATAGCACAATCAGAGCCCAGGGTTCAGGGACATGTCATGAGACATGGTTAGGAGTAGTGTGTATTAGTGAGGAGGTAAACAATTGTGTGTCAATTTGTAAGAAAGAGACACAGACAATACATAGCAGACAAGTCAACAGTGGTTGGGTGAAGAGGGCACATTTCCTACTGTGACAACACTGGCATGATCTTAAGCCAAGAACTAATGAGAAACTGTCCATGTGGCACAGACTGGTGCTACCAGGTGCTTTTCCTTGTGCATGTTATTCCTTCCACATCTGCATCTTCATCTACATCTGATGTATGTGGTGCCTCCTGTGCCATGACTGGTGCTGTTGTAGAGGTAGAGGGGGGCACACATACTTCAGGGGATAGAGATGTGGAGTCAAAGGTCCCGGCAACTGGCATTTGTGGGAACACATAAGGCATCACCGCAGCAATGAGGAACTGCTGATTTTTCAACACTGCAGCAACATCAAGGTGGTAGGCAGCCATGTTTTCCCTGAGGGAAGCCACTTCCCGCTGTATGGACTCCACAGTATTCTGCATAGCCCACAACCTGTTGTCTGTATGTTGCTGCCAGTTTGGGAGAGCAATTGTGTTAGTCTCTGCCTCATAACAGCAGCTATGTCAGCCAGAAACTGCTGGAGTCCATGTAGCGAGGAGTGGGTGCCTCTGATGACAGCTGAGTTGCCCTTATTTAGACTGAGGCATGTCCGCACTCCCTCTAGGCTGCCTGCGCTTCGCACCGCAGCCCAGACGCCATCCACGCCGGCGCATCTGACTTCATCAGCCTAAAGTTGGATCCGTAATGCGTGTGACCTCAGGGGCCCGACGACTCCTGCACCGACTTTGTAACCGACATTGCAATGTCAGTTTCGCCGCTCTCTCGATCTCACCGCGAGGATCACGATGCCCTGCAAATCCAAGGTACTGATTGTGGGTCTTCTTAACATCGCAGCTGGCCTGCAATGCCGCGGCCGGCTTGAAATTTCGGTTTTGTTGATCTCAGGGATGTGTGAGTACTGGCTGAAGGCGTGTGTAGGTACTCAGGTCGTTCATGTGGAGACCTTGTAACGCTGTGTGTCCTCCTTGCGACTTGAGGTGGTGTCTGGATAGATCCTAGGACAACCTGGAGAGTCTGTTCATTGATGGTTGGAAGCTGGTCATCCATGTCATCTATAAAATTCAGGTTAGGCAGGTCGGCAGGAGGTAAGCCATCATCCTCTGCAATGAAATATTGTAAAGACAATCTTAGATTGTTTTTCGCTGTTGACATGGCACATCATTTATTTGCCACTGAAGGCTCAGTGACATGTTACTGACCCAAGGTTGTAGTCGTACTTATGTGTAGCATTGTGCATCACACATGACTCAAGCTCACATGGTATTTTGGGAGATATGTAGGTGCCCCGAGTGCCACTTTTTGTGAGGCTCAGGTGGCCCAATGCCCTGCGCCATATTTACAAGATGGCATAAATCCTCGTTTTGTGCCTTAACGTCACCTTGTATATATGGCCCCCTCACACGTAGCGCTTTGCGTGGAAGGTGTGTGGAATGGGTGTTGCTGTGGGTGTGCCACAGCAACACACATTGGGGGTTATTCTAACTTTGGAGGAGGTGTTAATCCGTCCCAAAAGTGACGGAAAAGTGACGGATTTACCACCAGCCGTATTACGAGTCCATTATATCCTATGGAACTCGTAATACGGCTGGTGGTATATCCGTCACTTTACCATCACTTTTGGGACGGATTAACACTCCTCCAAAGTTAGAATAACCCCCATTGTGTTTTGACACTGCCTCAGATTTATTCGTTTTCATAAACCGGAAGCTGTGCCAAAATCTAACCATCATTTTCTGTTGGATCTGGGTATCTTTCTTGTCAGATGGTGAAATTGCAGCTACTTGTACAGCTGCACACATGATGCTCACTGACATGCTCCATGTGTTGTATGTATTTTATTTTGTGGCCATTCCCATTCGGCGCATATGGTTGTCTCTGAGTTGTTGTGGGTTCACCCTGTATGGGTTGTGTTCCACAGATTGCAAGCTTTAGGTCAGATTTTCCACATGTGGCACGGCTCAGGCAGCTGCAATATGTGTTGCACTACACTGCACCAGTTGAGATAAGCACAGATGTACCATGTTTACTTGAATACGGTACAGCCATGCAATTCCTCCTGCTCCTGCAGAGATTTTTTCTCCCTGCACCACGAAAGGCATTGTTGCAGCAAGATGAAGGGGTGCCTGCCTTGAGGGGATGATTTGTTCATGCGCCGGGAGGTATCACTTCCTGCACATGTACAAGCTATTTTTGCTAAGGTGGCATTTCAATGTGTGGTACAAGATGCAGCACACATGAGTAAAGGCAATGGGACAAGGAGGAAGGGAAGCATTTTGGACAGAGACACCACCCTGACACCACCCCAGGGGTGGTATTGACTTCCGTCCTATTCTCTGATGTCTACGTTGTGTTGGTACAGGGGTTTTGACAATATGCATTGGAAATTGCCATGGCACAGCCACAGCCACACTATTTGCACATCCCTTCCAGGCAATTTTCTGCATATTTACATGATGGAGTATAACCATAGTAAGTGGCCTGTGTTGACGTTGTGTATATGTTGGTGTGCATAGCACAACCATAGTGTCAGTACATGGCTTGGTGGCGATGGCATGTCTTGGTTCAAGTCCTATATTTTCCGATGCAACCCTTTAGCATGCATTGAGTGCGTCCTATGTGCCTCACCGACTGCCATTTGTGGAATTCCAAATGTTCCCTCCTGCAACTTACCCTGCATTTGTGGTGGTTGTTGGTAGTCTGTGTTGTCCTGTCCTGCGATTCCAGTGACCAGCTTCTCCGGGATGACCACTGCAACCATCTCCTCCAGCTCATTCTGGTCCTCCTGTGGTGCAAAACTTCCACCTCCAGTCTGCAGTACTGCCTTTCAGTTCCTGGCCAGTTTCTTCTTAGTCCTGCACTTGACTTTATCTACTATTTCCTGGCATATTGCATCTCTCTTACTAACTGGTAATTTGAAGGTGTGCTGGAGTTGGTGCTCCATCACCTCTCTGACCATGATGTCATGCTCCCCCTCGCTAAAGCGACACTTGCACTTTCTCTTCTCCTTCTCCTGGGACTTTTCTGGACCCTCCTGACTGGTACTTGTGTGATTAGGGTCTCCCTTGGGTCTTTCCTATCCTGAAAACTATACCTTCTCTTCAATTTGCAATTTTCTGCTTGTGCATTTTGTTTTGACGCGAATGCAGTAAAAAAATGGTGCTAACCCTCTTTTGGCATATTCACTTTGCCGCAAAGCAGTCTAGCACCAATATTGCAGCATTAGTGTAATGTTTCCTTATGGCATGTCACTACGGTTAACATCATTTTTTTTACTCTAACCATTCCCTACCACCATCATACATCATTTCTTAAATATGGCGCATGGATGTCGCTAAGGAATGATGCTAGCTCACGTAAAAAAAACTGACGCACAAGTGTGCTAGCACAGTTGTGATTCATTTTTCTTAAATATGGGCCTAAACGTCTTTATTCTAGTTAGGCTTCAGAAAGAGTATCCAAAAGTTTGCAAAAATTGTTGACAGTTGGCAAAGGTTTTCTAAAGTTTAAAAGGGTCCCAACTCTAGTAATATAAATCATGTCTGATGCAGAGACCCAGGCTCAGGACCTTGACCTGACCCCTTACCTAGAATATAACCATAAACACCTAAGGGTTCTCTCCCAGACTTACAACATTTTCACTGGGAGGAGTACAGTATGGCAAAGACCAACCCAGAGAAAATGAACATGAAGAAACATCTGAGCAAGAAGCTAGCACTGAGAAGAGAGAAGGAGTAGTCATCCCTCCTCCCTCCTGCACAGGTGACCCCTCAGAGGGGGACCTGACACTGCAGAGGTGCCAAAAGGTTCGCCTTAGAGGCACAATTTTTAGAAATAGAATTTAAAAGAAGGGAGATGAGTTCAGATCCTTTCTCTGTTTCTGGTGCCAGCATACAAATACATATGGAGGAAAAGGAGATCTTTCACCCTACAAATCCCAAAAGGAGTTGTCCCCCCATACATTGAAGGACATTACATCAGTAAGTGGTTTTCTGCCTTTGAAGGAGCCTGTGAAGGCAGCAGAGTGGCAATGGAAAACTGGGACACTTTAATGTGGGAACTGTTCTCAGGTAAATGCAGGGATAGGCTCCTGACATTAAATGAGCAGAAGCCCAATCATATGACCTCAAGAAGGGTATCCTGATTGAGTGCTTTGGATTCACAACTGGAGTATTGCATAAAAGTCAGGGAAACTTTAAAAACCCAGAGTCAGTCTTAGATAGAATTTGTGGACTATTCAGTAAAAATGCTGGGTGGCTGGTTAGAAAGTAACAAAGTACAAAATGATGATGGACTTTACAGTTTATTAATGAAAGAGCACCTATTGAGTAACTGTTACAAAGAGAAACTACATCAGTTCCTGGTAGACCTAGGTCCTACTTTTTCCCAAGAATTGGAGAGGAAGGCAGACCACTGGGTCAAAGCAAGGTGGCAAAAACAACCACTACTGGGGGAGACCAAAAGAAAGAGGCCAAAAGCCTCTGCCCCCCACCAAGTAAAAGACGGGAACCAAAATAACAGCAAAAGTCTTCATCGGCCCTTAAAATCATGCTCAAAAGGTGGGCCCAGAGACTCCTCACAGACTAAGGGTGGGGACAAAGGTTTGACCTTTCATCAGAATAAGGCTTAGTGCCATGATTGCAAGAATAGAGGGCACCAAACTGGAGACCCTAGCTGTAAAAACAAACAACATGCCTCTAGTCGACCTGCAGTAAATGCAGTTTCAAATCTCCAGTTGGGATCATGGTTGTAGCCTGACCATGTCAGTGAACCCACTGAGGCAACACTAGTCACTGAAGAAGGGGTAAATCTATCCTGTGCTGCCTGGCCCACTTACATGAAAAAATACAGCAAGTACCACTTAAATAATGGGACTAAGGTAGAAGCCTTGAGTGACAGTGGGGCTAGTGTCACTGTGGTGACCCAGCAACTGATCCACTCAGACCAGTAACTGGTAGGAAAAATGTATCCTGTCACCAATGCTGCCAATGTCACAAAGATCCACCTGATAGCTATGGTATCTTTTGACTGGGGGAGCAGTTGGACAGAAAGAACTGGCTGTGTCCTCATCCATCCCTGTGGACTGTCTGCCTGGAAATGATTTGGCGCATTCTCCCTGTGCTGAAGTAGACTGGAGGACTCATGTTGCAGTGCTTGGGCTTGTGTATAAATAGGGCATAGAGCAAACTCCAGATTGAAAAAGAGGTGTTGGATCCTGAAAGAGTGGACAACCCTCCAAGAGAAAAGGCAAGAATACTGGGGAACCAGCTTCTGAACAGACCACAAGTCAGAACCCCTCTTCCCTAAAAGAGGACTTGGTAACCCCATAGGAAACTGAGACTGAAGAGCTTGAGCCTTATCACCCAGTGGTCTTGGACCCAGGGTTACCCTCTTGGGAGGATCTGTGACAGGGGCAAAGAACCTGTCCCACTCTTATAAGCCTGAGGCAGCAAGCTGCACAGAAAGAAAAGAGTAGTGCCAGTGGTACAAGCAGGGTTATTGGGAGGATGGACTCCTGTTTACTGAGGCCAGAGGCTGCAAGCCTGCTGCAACCAGGAGGGTGGTAGTGCCCCAGCAATACAGGGAGTTTCTTCTCTCGCTGGCCTGTGACATTCTCCTAGCAGGACATCTGGACAAAAGAAATTGTAGCAGGCTAGTAAATCAATTTTACTGGCCTGGGATGTTCCAGAAGGTGAAGGACTTTTGCCAATTCTGTGTCACCTGCCAGACCAGTGGAAAGACAGTAAGACACCTGAAGGACCCCTTACTCCTACTACCTGTGGTTGGGGAGCCCTTCGAAATTGTAGGGATTGACATTGTTGGCCCCCTTGACCCTCAAACAGATTTAGGAAACAGGTACATTTTAGTGGTAGTGCCACAAGATACACTATAGCCAGTCCACCTAGGACAATCCCTGCAGTGGCCAAGGCCCTCCTAGGTATTTTTACCAGGCTTAGCTTTCCTAAGGCAGTAGTATCAGATAGGTCTTCACAATTCATGTCTGCATACTTATAACACATGTAGGAGGAGGAATGTGGAGTGACTTATAAGTTCTCTACCCCATACCATCCACAAACCAATGGACTGGTTGAAAGATTTAACTAGACATTGAAAGGCATGATTGGAGGACTCCCTGAAATACTCAGAAGGAGATGGGAAGTCTTACTTCGGTGTCTGCTTTTTACCTACAGGGAAATGCCACAAAAGGGAGTAGGGTTTTCCACCTTTGAACTTTTGTTTGGGCACCCTGTTGGGGGTCCATTACGTCCTGTGAGGGAAGGCTGGGAAAGGTCTCTCAAAGAACCTAAACAGGACATTGTGTACTTTGTGCTTTTCCCATGTTCCAGGACGTCTGAGTACATGGAAAAAGCAAGTACAATTCTTCAGGCCAGTCAGGAGCCTTACAAGCACTGGTATGACCAAAAGGCTGTACTGGTAGAGTTCCAACCAGGGTAGAAAGTTTGGGTATGGAGCCTGTGGCACCTAGGGCTATGCAAGGCACGTGGTCTGGGTCCTACCCCATACTTGAAAGAAAAGGGGCGGTCACCTCCCTGGTTGACCTTGGAAGTTGCAAGAATCACAAAAGGATTATACATGTCAACCACCTGAAGCCCTGTTTCGACAGAGCTGATGTGACCCTGCGCATGGTTATAGATGAGGGGCAGGAAGAAGAGAGTGAACATCTCCCTGATCTCCTCTCTAGCAATCCACAAGATGGTTCTGTGGATGGAGTGGTCACCCTCACAGACCAACAGCAGGCTGATTGTAGGCAAGTCCTCAACCAGTATGCTGACTTATTTTCTCTGACCCCTGGTAAGACTAACTGGTGTACCCATGATGTAGACCCTGGTGACAGCTTGCCTTTCAAGAACAAAATGTATAGGCAGTCAGACCATGTCAGAGAGATCATCCTAGTGGAAGTCAAAAAGATGTTTGATTTCGGTGTCCTTGAACACTCTGAGAGTCCCTGGGCTAGCCCACTAGTTCTAGCCCCTAAACCTCACTATAAGGGAGAGAAAAATTGAATGGGGTTTTGTATGGACTACAGGGGCCTCAACTCACTCACAAAAATAGATGTTCACCCAATTCCAAGAACTGATGAGCACGTAAACAGATTTGGGGCAGTCAAATATCTGAGACCCTTTGATCTTACATTTGCGAACTGCCAGATTGGCTCGACCCAAGGAGCAAAAGGAAGATAAGCATTCTCAACCCCAAATGGGCACTAGCAGTTTGCTGTCATGCCCTTTGGATTATAGAAGGCCCCTGCCACCTTCCAGAGGTTGGTGAATCAAGTCCTGGCTGGGCTGGAAACCTTTATTGCAGAATATCAAGGTGATATTGATGTCTACATCTCCCTCTGGCAGGAACACCTGATCCCCTTGGGAAAGGTCCTTAAGGCCTTGCAAAAGGCAGGCCTCACTATCAAGCCCAGTAGGTGCCAGATAGGACAGAGAAACGTTGTGTTCTTGGGCCACCTGGTAGATGGGGGCCAAGTTCAACCCCAAGAGCCAAAGATCCAGACAATTCTAGCTTAGGAACTTCCAAATACCCAGACCCAAGTGAGGGCATTCCTTGGCTTGACTGGATACTATAGGCGTTTTGAGAAGGATTATGGCACTGTAGTGGCCCTCCTCACAGAACCTACCTTCAAGAAAATGCCCAAAAAGATCAACTGGACAGTGAGTTGTCAAAAGGCTTTTGTCACCCTCAGGGATGTAATTTGCTCTGCCCCAGTCCTGAAAGCTCCAGATTACTCAAGGCAGTTTATTGTGCAAACAGATGCCTCCGAACTTGGGGCAGGAGCTGTCCTAGCCCAGACAAATGATGAGGGAGATGACCAGCCTGTTGCTTTTATAAGAAGGAGACTACGCCCTAGGGAACAAAGCTGGGGTGCCATAAAGAGGAAAGTCTTTTCTGTGGTGTGGGCCTTGAAGAAGCTGAGGCCATACTTGTGTGGCCCCCACTTTATAGTTCAGACAGACCACAGGCCTCTCAGTTGGCTTTAACAGATGAAAGGTGAAAACCTCAAACTGCTTAGGTGAATCTTATCTCTACAGGGAAAGGACTTTAAAGTGGAACACAGGCCCATGCCAATGCATGATGCCTTTCCAGGTTCTTACACTTAAACTATGAAGGGAAGGGTAGTTTCATCCCCTTTCATTTGGGGGGGATAGTGTGATGAAGGGTCTCTTATTGCATGGTTAGCCCCCCAATTTCACATGGAAAATGATGTGGTTTAAAAGTTTAAGTGCCCTGGGCCACTGATAAATAGGTTCCCAAGGCCAGGTACCTTTCCACAAAACTGTACTATACATTGGCACGTCAACCACCCTTGTAGGTCCCCAGTAAATTGTACCCCTGGGACCTAGGGCATGGGTACTGAAGAGGGCCTCCCAGAGCTGCTACACAAATTGTAACACTCTGAGAGTTCCTGCAACAGCCTCATGCAGACTGCCATTGCAAATGCATGACAAGGTGTACTTAAAGTGCAAACTCAATATGGTACCCACCAAGAGTGCCTGGTCCCCTAACACTGCATGTATAAAAGGTAAGTCACACCTCTGGCAGGCCTTACAGCCCTAACCCAGGGTGCATGATAATGCATGTGAGGACATATGTGTACATGAGCAAATATGTCCATACTGTGTCTTTACAAAACATAGTAAGTATACCAAATACATGTGCTGGAGACTGGTCATTACAAGTTTCTCACCTATATGATGGCTACTCTGAACCCTGGGTTGTTTGGTGTCAAACAACCCCGAATAATAAATCCTCACCGGTATCAGTGTTGGATTTATTATAAAATGTACCCAGGGGCCACCTTAGTGGTGCCCCTGCAAAACCTACACCACCCTGGCATGGCTGCAGACTTGTCCTAACCACCACCAGACACAATTTCGGATCACTGGGTGAGAGTTCTTGCTCTATGGGACCAGAAAACAAAGCCTTTCCTGGGTGGAGGTGGCACATCTCCCCCCTCCTCTGACAGGAAGCTTCAAATGCCATGCCGCCTTTGAAGCACGGCTCCAGCCATTTGCTGCTAGTAGAAGTTTGGCACCCCCATCACAGACCCCAGTGTTTGTGGGAGGAACAGCAGGAAAACTAACAAAGGATAGGAGAGTGACCACCCTCAGCCTGTACCACCCCTCAAGTGTGGCAGGCGAGGTGACCGCTCCATTTCATTTTCCTCTATCTTGGATGGCAGGACAATAGCCTATCAGGGTTAGGAATGTGACCTCTCCCCACAGGAAGTGGTCACATAGTGGTTGTAGCCACCATAAAGTAAGTGGCCCATTGGCCGCTACCTGTACTCCCCTTTACGCCCACTAAATGCTGTGTTTAGTTGGCATCTCTAGACCTGCAGCTCAGACTCAATGGATGCAAGAAGGCTGATGCCAAAGAAGACACAAGGCCAGAGAACAGAAGCCCTGCTGCAAGATGAAAAAGATACTAAACCATGCCTGCTGCAACCAGGACTTGACAATTGCAGCTGTGGGGTTGACTGGACTTTGGCCAGACTCTAAGAAACACCAGAGGACCTCCAACCTTCTAAACACTGCCAAGAACCTCCCTGCAGTGTGAAGGCATCACTCCCTTCACCCAGCAGGCAAAAGCCAGTAAAGTCCAGTTCACTGACCAGCTGATGACCAATGAAACAAACATAGCAGCTGACCAAGTTTCATCCAAAAAACCCAGAGGACACACCTTGCCAGTGTGCCAAGTTTGGGGGCACTACATCCTCGAGTGGCTGAGACGTGTCATAGCCTGGGTTACTGGACCCCCAACATGAGACACCCAGAAGAAAAGTCCACTTCGGACTTTCCATAGACCAGAAGCAAGCTCCAGTCAAGGAGCTCTAGGCCACCTAAGAACCATCACTCAGATTGACTCTGCTGACCTGCAATCCACCCTCAAATTGACCTGCACCTGGCTTCAAGGACCCTTGGATGTACGCCCAGTGGCTGACCTATCTGCACTGCACCCGGCCTCCTTGGCCCCTGCACCAGAATCTTGGGTACACTAACCCTTTGCAACCTCTACACTCCAAGGCCACCCATCAGTGTTACCTTTAGTCCCCCTGTGCAGTGTGTTTCTAATTGGTCCCCTTCTCCGTTCTGCACTAGTTCCAAGACTTTCAGCTGCTGCTCCTGACCAAACCGGAAACCACCTGAACTTCTCCAGCTGGCCCACAGGACATCTTGATGATCTTGACCTAAAATCACAGGGTAACACTTGTGAGAGCATTGCCTGATTTTATACGTATTTTTTAACTTTTCCCATTGAATTCAATTCCTATTTCTGCTAAACTTTGAAAAATCATAACTTGGAAAGTACTTACCCAGTTTTGAAGAGCGCTTAGTCTCAAAATGTATATAAAAATCTGAAGTGTTTTTGTAAATTGGTCTCAAGTTATTCCTTTGTGTGTGCGTCCACATTTATTGATACAAGTGGTTCAACAAATGCTTAGCACTTCTCCAAGATTAAACTAACTGCTCTGCCAAGCTACCACCAAAAAAAGAGCATTATCTGTTCTTTTTTTTACTTCTGAAGGCCAAGTTAGGGTTGCTTGGATTCTCTGCACAGTACACATTGTTTACAATATAGAGAGCCAGCCTCCTACACTTGCCAATGTCAAGTCTGATACATAAACTGCATCATAAATGCACAGTTTGTCATTTCACCATTAAAAGGGCCTACATTACCTACTCAAATTTGTGATGGAGCATCCCACCTGTAAAACGGAGTATGTTTGGTCCAACTCTCATGACAGAGACAATGCAGGTACCCATTTGTTCGCATGCAACCATGTGTCAGCTCAAAACAGTACTTTGCTTGTGATGAGTAATCTAGTGACAACCTTTAGCACAGGGAAAACTCCTTACACAGCATCAGGACCAGTCTGATTAACTTATACCTCCAGAAATCCTCATATGTGTTGGATGTGTGTCAGTTGATGCTATGCAACATTGCTGGAAATTAAAAAGGTTAAACAACAAAAATAGCTACATATAATAACTTACCCCCTTGATGCTACTTTTGGGCCCTCAACTGTCTATCAAGTTCCAGATAGGCCACCGTATGGATGCAAGCGTGGTGAGTATTGCAGGCTCTCCCACCTCTTTCAACAATGCATGCTGTGCCGCTTCTGGACCCCCAGGGTTCGCACCTTTTTAGAAATGGCCTTCCATATTTCCTGCTTTTTATGGGCATTGAGCTGTATGAATGATAGATATCAATCAAATCAATCCATAGACTTGTAAAGGCGCTGTTGCAGCTGCATTAGTCTCCGTCAAATAGCCACGTCTTGAGATCTCTTCTGAACACCTGAATGGAGGAAGATGCTTTTAGCTGGGAGCAGGGGCTGTTCTAGGCCTGTGCTGCTAGGTAGGAGAAGAAGCAACCCCCGTAGGTACAGCAGTGAGTTTGTGGTATGTTTCCAAGGGAGAGTGAGGCAGAGCGAAGGAGACTGAATGGGGGTGGTAGTTCAGGCGGTGATTGAAGCAAAATGGTCCTAGGTATGGCAGGGAGTAGTATGCAAACATTAGGAGCGTGAAGTGACATAGTTTGTGTTCGGGGAGCCAGTGGAGGTTTCTTAGGCAGGGAGTGATGTACATTCATTTCAGGAGCGCTAGGATGAGTCTGGTGGCTGAGTTCTGGAAGATCTGAAGTCTTTTTGTGAGTGCAGTGGTGAGTCTGGCATAGAGTGCGTTGCTGTAGTCTATTCGGCTGGTTATGAGAGCATGTATGACGGAACACCTGGTGTTGAGATGGAGCCATTTGAAGAGACGTTTTGAGTGTTTTGAGTGATTTTGTTTATCTATAGTGCTGTGACACAAATTTGTCTGTAGTGCTGTGACACAATGTTGTTGCATCGCTCACATGCATTCACCAAACATTAACTTCATATTTTCCTAAAACGTATAGAGGTTCCTGGGAAATATTGATTTGCAATGATTGTTTGAGCGCCCTCAACACTTTTTATCTCCTCATGTAACTAATTCAGGCCTAAAATATCCTCTTTCCTGGTAACATCTGCATTAAAAAAATGTGCATGCTGTGATTGGAACATAGTTTGCAATACTGATTTGGCCCATAATTCCACTCGGAGAAAGATCCTGAATCATCATAAATCTTTATTCCATAAAAGATCACAATACATCCCAATACACTAATAATGATAAAGAGAATAAAACATACCTAATAAAAAACAATCAATTAACAATTTGAAAGTACATAGTAGTCTGTGCAGTTCATGGTTTACAAACAAAAGAAATAACTTAAAATTCAAATACCTATTCCATCATCCTAATAATATCAGACATGAACATTGAAGATATTACCCACAAGTATAATGACAAATAAATAGCGTCAAGAACAATCCCTCCCTGAACCATATAAAACACATAGAAAATATAGAAACCTTTCACAAAAGATTCTGCACCCGTTGACCTAATCCCATAGTTTAAGGTCTCAGATAGAGATAACACTCATCCATACTCAGTGATATAGCTATCAGGGGGCTAGCTTTTTGTTTCTGAGCCTCCATATATTCAATAAAAAAAGAGAACCTGCTAAAATTATAGAAGGTATTACACAGCTAAGGGCATGGATTGCCATGCCACAGCTTCTCAACCTCAAATTACAACAGAGTGGTAAAATACATTTCCTTCTAAACTCACCATAAGATGGACAAAATATTAGAACATGGACTATGGTTTCAGAAACCTTGGGACAAAAGCAACAGGTCCTGGCTGAAAAAAGGGAAGCATGTGACCATTTGGCCATGACGGGCTGTAGAGTCAGGATCCCAAACAAAAATGTATGTAATGGGTTTTGGCCGGGGTGGGACAATCTCATCAATATAACCCTCTGCAAAGAAGCTATCTTTGTGGTATAGGAAGGCAGTGGGGATGGAACCCATACTAGTGGAGGCCAGTATTAGGTTATAAACTTACTGCTAATATAGGTGCTTGAGTTTTTTTTCGATAATTATAGAGCTTTCTTGGGAGTAAGCCACAGGTTCCCACAACCCATCTCACTTAAGTGTGGTTGAACATATCTTAAACAGGGAATTCTGGAGGCTGCGGACAGCCTCAAAACATCCTTCAGTTCTTGTTGATATAGCGTCAATTCTGGGGAAGCCCAGATCCTGTGCCAATACAGCATTGGTCTAAAGCCCAGTTTTTTGGACAGCGGTCGGACACCCACATGACGCCACAAGGAAAATAAATGGCTACTAGCTGGAATACTGATGAGGACATGCAAGAATCTGTTCTCTACTTTTTCCAAGCTTCTCGTGTCCATGTTACCTCACAGTTCCTCACCATAAATAGCAGTCCTAGTGTTTGAAGAATTTACATTTGTAGTGGGGGGGGATATTGGGTGAAACGGATAACCATGATGGGACCTTAGGATACACCCAATGTTTTTCTCCATCTTGAGTCTACACCTATGCATATGTGGAAGCCAGTCAGACTGTTCTGTGATGCATAGATATTCAAATATGTGTACTCTCTCCAAAGGAACACCATTGAGAGACTGAGGGGAGCGAGCAGATGGACAAGGGTTGAAGACCTAATAATTGGTCTTGCCTAGATTGACCTCCAGGCCTCTCTTTTTTACAGAAAATTCCAAACTGATCCAACAGCCTCCTGATTGCCATTGAAGATTTGGAAATTAAAAGCATGTCATCTGCAAACAAGAGGGCCAAGACTTTCCAACCGGCGAGTTGTGGGGTGTCATTTTCACACAACCCATGCTGGGATACGAAATCACTAATGTATAAGAGAAAGAGGGTACGAGCAAGCACACAACACCCTTGCCTCACACCCCTCATAACTGATATAACTGGAGTCAGAGCACCGTAGGGGTCATGTCTATAGTATGATAATGATTTCAGGGAGGTATTTCAGGACGCCCAAATCTGCTAGGACTCTCAGGAGGGAAGTCCTCGGTACCAGTTCAAAAGCTGACCAGATCCACAAACACCACAAAGAGTCACCCTCCTTCCTATGTTACTTGTTTCCAATAGGTCAACTGGAGGCAAAACACCTGGTGTGTGGTGCTGATGCCGTCTCTAAACCTGGCTTGGAATGGACTCAGCAAATCCACATCTGCCATCCTGTTCTGTAGCCTCTCAAGTATAACTAAAGACTTTCTGCATACTGTCAATCAGGCTGAAGGTCCAGTAATTGAACGAAGAACCCTTGACCCCTTTTTTAAAAACTGTAATTATCTCTGCCCCAGCCCAAGAAGGAGGCATGGGGACAGCACTCATTATGGAATTGAAAAAGAACTGCAAATATGGACTCCAAACACCCTTTTCGACTTTAAAAGGTCCCCGGGGATTTCTTCTACACAGGTAGCTTTATTCAGCAAGATCCACTCGATTGCTTTTTTGGCTTCAGCTACATTAAGTGCCCAGTCTTCCAAAGCATCAGCAGTGGTGACTGAGTACCCACTAGCAGCGAAGATGCACCCACTAGCAAAAGTGAACCCGCTTCCTTTGCATACAAGAGGAATCCAAACTAGTGTCAGTAGAGTAGAGTTTGAAAAAAATGGTCTACCCATGCAGCTATATTGCTATCAGTGAGTATGTTAGTGCTGAGGTGACTGTTTGCTAATATTCTTCAAAAGGAATGGTGATCCTTTGTCTTAACAGCACTTAACTTGGTCTTCCAGTTAAAAAACACACAGTTTCTCTTAGTCTGCTTCATAACAGCTTTATAGCAGGACCTAGCTGTTTGTATCTGGCTCCTATTCTCATCTTTAATAGCAGTCGACAGGGCTCACCTCGCAGATCTGCAAGATCCACTCGATTGTTTTTTTGGCTTCTGCTACATTAAGTGCCCAGTCTTCCAAAGCATCAGCAGTGGTGACTGAGTACCCACTAGCAGCGAAGATGCACCCACTAGCAAAAGTGAACCCGCTTCCTTTGCATACAAGAGGAATCCAAACTAGTGTCAGTAGAGTAGAGTTTGAAAAAAATGGTCTACCCATGCAGCTATATTGCTATCAGTGAGTATGTTAGTGCTGAGGTGACTGTTTGCTAATATTCTTCAAAAGGAATGGTGATCCTTTGTCTTAACAGCACTTAACTTGGTCTTCCAGTTAAAAAACACACAGTTTCTCTTAGTCTGCTTCATAACAGCTTTATAGCAGGACCTAGCTATTTGTATCTGGCTCCTATTCTCATCTTTAATAGCAGTCGACAGGGCTCACCTCGCAGATCTGCAAGATTTCAAGTACCAGGGCCTTTTTCTCTCTCTTTGGCAAAGCCCAACACTTAACCAGGAACAGATTACTGAGGGAAGAGTACACGAGATTATGAAACTCTCTAATTTTTCCCAGGGAATCTGTATGCAACGGGTTCTGACCCTCTGCCTGAACCATCTCTAAACTTGAAGCAACCACATCATAGATATGTTTTAAGATGGCTGCAGAGTTAGCCACAGATCTCCATTTTAGTTTGCAGAAATTGCTGGAGACTGTAAGCCTACCCTCAAGAAAATCCATAGGGGAGCTAAGGCTTCTGGGTCCAAGTGGTTTCAAGACTCAGGCTGTTATGGTCACTGTTATAGTAAGCCACCACAGTGATATTAATCATCTTAGACCATTATGTAAGATTGGGCAAGAGGTAGTCTATAAGACTGGCCATATGCCGATGATTGTATGTGTGCCTCCCCTCCTTGTCAGAAACGATCTCCCATTACAAGCTCTAATATAGTTGTTCAATGTAAAGGTGCCTAACTGAAGCACTGACCAATCCTTGATGGAGGAAGAGTCAGCACTGGGACTGACCAAATTGTATCCTCCTCCCCAGTCAGGTTCTAATATTAAATGCCCAGCAGCTCAAAGTTTCTGTTGAAGCCACCTGCAACTATATTAGACACCTTAGAGGGGGGATCTCCAGGTGAGCATTGATTAGATCAGTCACTGGTAGATCCTCTCTAATACCCCTATGTCTAGAATACACATTACATACACACAAGGAGACTCCTGTTGGAAACTGCAGAAGGACACAGGACATCATGCGAACCAAGGTCATTAGCTTTAGATACGCATTGAAAAGTAGCTTTGTTCCAAGCTGCCAATCCCCTGAAAGGTCTTCCTTTCCCTGAGGATAGTGCAGTTAAGTCAAAGCAAATGAACCCTGGGTAAAACTGTTGAGTCAAAGCACAAGTGTCCTAAAAAAACACAAATGTCAAATAGGTCAATAAATCTGCATCAGTCTGGACACACCCACTTAGACTTCAAGCCAGCAAGCTTCCAAATGGGTACATTGGTGGTTGAGAATACAATATACGTAGAACATATGGAAGATAGTGTGACTGACCTCCTAGAGGAGGCAGGTGATTCATCCAGACCTAAAGATAGTCAATCCAGCTCGCCAAGGTCTTCTAGTGTCAAAAACCTGTTATGGCATGGAATGCCAGATTCTGACCTTTGGAGTACAAGTAGTAGATGTGCAAGTGCCTGTAAAAGAAACCCAAAGGCAGAACATTGACAGCCCCATCACTTGGCGATCTCTTTGGTGATTAAATATTAATTTGGCTACGGAATGATATCTGAAATTAATGATGACACAATCCCAGTAACTGGTTTTCTTCATAGAACCACATATCGCACCATCAGGATGTTACAATAGTCTGTCAAGAAAAGTTAGTGTTGAGGGATAAAAAATGAGAAACTTTGTTCTCAGTTGGTCAATCAACTGCCTATCTGAGTCATCCAGGCCAGGGACGTTGCCCAGGACAACAATGAAAACACAACACTACAGTGGGTATGTAAACACAGGGAAGAGAGCTCTTTACACCATGAGTTGCATCAGGATAGGTCCATGGTGATTGAGGACCTGGTCCTGATCCAGCATCAACCTTTGGTCTGCAGAATATGATATCTGCAGTTGATCAACTCTGGCTGCCCTTGACTACAATGATGAGATGAATGTATAGGTATGTCCCCTGAATATTGAAGCTAGAATATTAGGGTATACAAATATCCTAAATAATGAAAGATTAGTATAGATTTTCTATAACTCACATTACCTATGTGTAACTTGATGTTGTATAAATAGCTTCTAGGTACGAAGATGTGGAGTTAATAATAGTAAATCTATATTTTCTGTAGACACTTAACTTTCAATATGTTGATCTTCATTATGATGTCCACAATATTCTTGTAACATAACATAGCCTTGGTATTTAGTAGTACAATCACTATTTACAGTCTTTTAACCAAATGGCACATTTAGAGCTATATACAAGTGACAGCTAGACCCTATCCCTTTGGAAAATGATGATGGAGGGGAGAGGCCTCTCCCATTAAAGTGAGGATGTCAAGGATTGAGTTAAATCAAGAGATCTTGATAATATCTTGGCATGCCTCTCCAACAAGGAATTGGGCAACAGTGTATAATACACACAAAATATTTGTAAGGATCTCAGTACTACAGGAGCAACTGGGGATCCTGCCACAAACTTAGACTATACACTGGTGGTCTACAACCTGTTCTGAAGTTCATCTCTGGCTTCAGTTGAGCACTTCACACCAGCCCACCAGAGAAATAGGACAGGGCCATGCATAGAACACCTAGTTGTCTTACTTCCCACAAGCCACGTATTAGCAATAAGAGGCTTATTTATAAGGAGCTTGAGCCACCATTGAATCATTGCCTCAGCTACCTTCATATTTACAATGCAAAATATTTGGCCAAATGTGTCAGTTTTCCTGGCCCTGAATCAAACAAACCTGCGTGGGATCCAGCTATGACATGCAGATATTAATTTATGCAGAGTGGGTGTTCTATCGGAAAAATCACTTACAACTGACACAGTAATATTTACAAAAATGTCCTAATGTATTTCTTCTTCAAGATGCATCACGCACAGCTTGCAATGCGTAAGAATTCCTATTCTTCCAAAAACCAGGCATAGAAACTGACACAGTGGCTTTAACCATTTAAAGTCACTTCTCAACTTGAAATATGTCTGTTTTTCACATTCCCACTAGTTGCAGTAGGTCTGCACATGTGCAAATCATGTTGTAGGACCCCTTGACCAACCTGGGACCTATGATTCCATCATCCACTCCAGCAAGGCTATGTGGCATTGTGTACTTTTTGTGAGGGACAGGCAAGGATTGTTACTTCTCCCTGGAGGAAGGGGTCCCCAAGTCCAGGCCTGTGTACTCCAAAGGACAGCAGGTAAGTACACAAATAATGCAAGTAATACATGCATTGCTACTTCACATTTGAACATATGATTGCATTCACTTACATTACACTGTCACTCATTATGTCACACATCCTCAGGTTTCTGCATACACATAAGTAGACTACGCCCACTGTAATGTGACACAAAGGCATACTCCATACATTACCTCTTACATCCAGGACCAATGTAAAAGTATAGAAGGTGATATTCCACCATTTTACAGTCTTTTACCTTGAGCCTCACACATTAGGCTCCCTGAGTCAATCTAAACTGGCACATTGCCTCAGATGATTTTTGCCACATTGCTGAAGTGTCAGTTCTAACACCAGCTTCAGCAATACATCACTTTTTAAGGGGAGGCCTGGTGGCATCTTTCCCTCAGATACGTCAGTATTTGTGATGCATCCAGAGACCCTATGCCATGGTGTGCCATATTGTAAATACGACACATCCATGGCATTATAAGCTTTTTTATTGCAGGGCACGTTGTTTATCACATCACTGTCACAATGCAGCGATGTGTCAGTTCATGTAAATAAGGCCTTATGACTGCGGAGAAGTCTGCTATAGCAGTGTCTTAAGGAGAGTGAGACAAAGTGCCAAAGAGTTCAGCTGACTGGACTGAGCTCAATGATAGAATTGCTAGACCCCGTTTCTGTGGAGCCACCATAAGGATCTGTTGTCCCCTTATGTGAGGAGTCCATGCTGAGAATAAACTGTTTCGACGCGTGCCTAACTCAACTTTAACAATGCAGTCATAGTGGTACCTTTTGCATCTCTATCCGCAAATTTCTCTAATAGAGACCCATTTTGTGGTATCATACATTCTAGAGGACTATAGCATGAAATAGCATGGAAGCTTCGGAAATAATGTAATATTTATTGATCCCAATCCCTATAAGGTCAGAGGATGGTTCTTCTATCAATCCCCAATGGGAAACTGAACTACTGTGGTGTATGAGACACAGTTCCGGTGGTAGGTTTCTGTTGGAATTGGTGGCTCCGTCATGTGTGCATGTGTCTCCGATATAGAGCCTACCCAGGGGCACTCACTTGACAAAAAGATGCAATTTTTACCATTGAAAGAAACCAAGATATGCGGTACACAAAGTCTCTCATTGTCTGACAGGGTCTAACAACAAATAAAAAAAGACTCCCCTGAGCTTATAAGGCCGTGCTGCCACTGCTCATGCATCAAGCTGACAGGAACCTAGAGCTTCTTTCTAGAATACCAGCTGCTGTGATTGCTCCCCCCTAGGATCAGGCATGCAGAGAATGCTAAGCTGGGTTTATGTTCCAAGTGACTCTCCACCTGCTAATATTTATTCTTCTTCACACGAATGCACATTCCAGTGTTTTGCTGTAATTTATATGTGAGTAAGAAGTGACTGGAGTAAATTTCTTTAGGCCTCACTCCTTGCCACTCGGGTTGAATGAAGGGAGGAGCAGCAAAGGCTCAGCAGGACTGCTCCAGGTGTTCACAGATGCAGGCGGCAGTTTGGCAAAGCCACTTGTGTGTGATTGAATCAGTGAGCTGCAAAGGTTCAGTGGAGCCACTCAGGGTGAACAAAGTTTCAAGCAGCAGAGTTTGGCAAAGCTGCTCGGGGATGATTGAAGCAGCGAGCGAAAAAGATTCAACAGGGCCGCTTTGGATGACAAAAGAGTAGCAAAGTGGCAGAGTTTGGCAAAGCAGCTCGGGGGTGATTGAAGTAAGGAGCAGCAAAGGGAAGCAAAGAGCCACTGGGAATCAATCTGGGTTTCATGATTGAGTTATGGGCTACCAGGCTGGGATCACAAGGCAGCAGAGCAAAGTAGGGCAGCAGTTCCTGGGAGCAGTCAATCCTGGCAGAGTGGCAATCTTGGTACACAGCAGTCTTTAGCCCAGCAGGGTTTCCTTGAGTCCATAGATGTTCTAACTTTAGTAAGTCAGGAACCCAGTACTTACACTAGAAAGTGCCTTTGAGGTGGGGGTGACCACAAAGAATTATCGTGAAGCGTACAGGTCCCCCTTTCAGGTCAGCTGAGGCTCCAGACTATCATTGGAAGGTAATATGCCCCTTTATGTAGACTCTGGTCACCATCCTTTTGAGGAGTAAGTGTACCCTTCCAAACCTCCTCCTCAGGAAGACCCATCGTTAGGCAGATGTTGGCATATGCAGATGAGTATCCTGTGTTATGGGTGTCTGACTGGAATGCACAAGTGTAGCTGTCACTAGCCCAAACCAGACATGTACTGGAGATAAAACATTCAACACATTTTGAACCATATCCTAGAGGAGGTAGAGGCGAACAATATCCTATCTGAGTCCCAGGCAGGATTTAGGAGTGGTATTAGTACAGTAGATCAGATTTCCACTTCAACTGAGTTTTCTGGAAGACAGTGATGGTAAATAGGGGTTTGCTTTTCGTTGCTTTTGTTGACCTACCTGCCGCCTGCGATTTGATACCTAAAGCCATGCTCTGGACAACTCTTCAAAATATGGGTATGCCACAGTTCTATTGGCTTTTTTGGTAAGGTTGCATGAGGAGAATTATGCTCGTTGAAGATGGGGGATGAGTGGCAGTAGACCCCACCTATAAGCATTCAGAATGTAGTTAGGCATGGATTCGACGGCCTCCTACCTTATTTTCCCTTTAAATAAATGATGTTGTGAGAAGGTTGGACAGGGATGTTTGCAATGCCCCTAGGGAGTAGACCAGGAGAGTGCCGGCTCTGCTTTTTGCAGATGACACTCTCCTGATCTCGAAATCACTATGCGGATTCCAGCAGCTGTTGGAAAACATTAATTCTTTTTGCCTGGAGTGGGGTTTGGAACTCAATAGCCCAAAAACTAAATTAATGGTTTTTAATCCAGTCAAAGCTAAAGCTTATAAATGTAAACTTGTCATTGATACAGCTCCTATTGAACAAGTATTTAACTTTGACTGCCTAGGGTTGAGGCTAACACCTAACTTAGACTGGTCGATACAGGTTTCCAAGGCCGACTGCACACTTTTGCACTATTCATCTTGACTGCTATCATTATTCAATAAAACCTTTTCTAAGAAAGCTGCTTCAACTATAGATTTATAATACTAAGGTTCTGGGGGCAGCGCTATTCGGAGCATAGATATAGGGCTATACCAATTGTGACACACTATCTCATTTCTGCACAAGGATTGTCAGGCAGCTTTTTGCACTTCTAAAGAGTAGAGTCCTACTCTAGTTTTGTTGTACTTAGACCTGGCATTCAAGACAATTTCTTGAAAAGTTGAAGTTCGACACTTACTGTATTGGCTCAGGATCTGGGCCTTACCTGCCGTAAAGGCTTACAGGGCAGATGCTCTCTGACCCTGTATATTTTGGAGTTTAAGTTGGTGCCCAGCTATGAGGACACGATTGACAAGATTACTCTCACCTTGGCCAGGAAACAGTTTTTACAATTCAGGTACCAGACATTACCAATCAGGTCCTTCTGTGCTAAGTGGGCAAGTATGTATCAACAAAGTTCTGAGTGCCCAGGCTGTAAAGGACCCTTAGGAGAGCTACTTCACTTTTTTTTTTTTGCCCAGTGTGCAATGCCCAGAGGAGAAAATGGCTATTACTTCCATTCAGATCGTTGGGTGTCAGGGGTTATTTGGTTGCTGCAAGGATCTCAAGAACTGATACTTCCAGAATGGTGGTGTTTGCGGTTGCAAAATATGTCCAGGCAGACTGGATTTGGCATTCCAAGTGCATTTGTGTTTTCAATGCTAGAACAACCCATAATACTCCTCTGGAAGGAACGCCTTAAGTATTAGATAATTATCCTTATTTTAACTCATTCATTTGGTGTTTTAACAGATTGCATTTTATGAATTCCCTCATGCATTCTCTGCCTACATATATATTTTTATAAATGATGTTCTTATCTCAGCTTTTATTTGGTTTAGACACAATGCACTTCACTTTTGAGTTGTAGGCAGGGTGTGTGTGTTGCCTCCAGTGGCATTTTTTGTGCTGGATGGCATGACGGACCCACTTTGAGCCAGATGCAGCCATCCGTTTTTTGCTTCACCTGCCATTTGTTTTGGTATGTAGTTACGTTTTGGGAGCACTGCACCAGATGTATCAATTGGTTGTATTATAGGGTGTATTTATTCCTATTATTAAATTAACCAATGGCATTGCACTAGATTAGGTACTGTATTTAGGTTCTATAAAATTAATATTTGCTTTACTGTGCCTTTATGGTGCTTTGAACCAAAATAAAGTTGATATGATTACAGTATTGGAAATAGGCTGTAGGCACAAAGGGCAGTGAATGCAGAGAAATGCCCACTTTCTAAAAGTGGCATTTCTATAATAGTAATAATAAATCTGACTTTAGCAGTAAAGAGGTTTTATTGCTACCTTCTCAATTGACAAGCTGAATTGAAAGTCCATGATATTGCTTGAACTGGGACTGAAAACAGGGCGATTAGTATGCAGGACTGTGTCAAGAGGACGGTTATACAGTGTTGTTTATGAGATGGACATTTGTTGGATTTGTTGTACATTTTTTGAACTTCCTGAATCCTTGAATAATATATTGGATCTTAACAGTACAGAGTTGTCTTATTCATTAATTGAAGACTGGATCATATGTCCGCAAACTATGTCTAGAGACTATTTCTAAAAGTGGCATTTCTAAAATAGTAATGATAAATCTGACTTTACCAGTAAATAGTTTTTATTGCTACCATTCCAATGGTATTAAACATGATGCAGCTACTCCTCTCAGAGCAGGAATTACAACTTAAAGGCATTTTAAGGAATTCCCAATGCTGGCCTATGAGAATGGCAGGCCTCACAGTAATGAAAAACGACTTTGGGAATTTTTCATTACCAGGACATGAAAACTTACAAGTATATGTCCTGCCTCTTACTTACATGGAGCCCTCCCTCATGGGCTGTGGAGAATCTACTTTAGAGATGGCTTATATGTAAGAAAAGGGGAGTTTAGGGGCTTGTCCATAGGTTTGAGAGGCCAAGTCAGGGTGGCAGTGAGGCTGCACACACAGGCTCTGCAGTGGCAGGCCTGAGCCATGTTTACAGAGCTACTAAAGTGGGTGGCGCAATAAGTGTTCCAGGCCCCCCAGTAGTATTTAGTTTACAAGCCCTGCGTATATTGTATACCACTTTACATGGGACTAAATTAAATATGCCAATTGTGAATACACCAGTGTTACCATGTTTTAGGGGAGAAGCACATGAACTTTAGCACTGGTTAGCAGTGTTAGCAGTGTTAAAGTGCACAGAGTCCTAAGGTCAATAAAAAGGTACAGCAACAAAACAGGGGGGAGGGCAAAAAGCATGGGCTAAGGCCACCCTAAAGATGCCAGGTCTAACACCAGGACTGAAAGCAGGTTTTCTGATAAGCCCTGTTGCAGATCCGATCCTGGATGGGTATCACAGTCTTTCCCTCTCCGCACTAATAACAATTTTATTAATGAATGAATTGTTGTTAGGCACACAGATACCTCAGAAAGAAATGTCCCAGTGCTGGGACCAAGGGTAAGATGACCCAGGAGGCAAGTCAGCTATCTACTGCCACAAACAAAAAGGCCTTTAATATTGTTATTAATGGAGCAAACTTATGGACTATTATATGATATACGAGAGAGGGTTAGGTACAGTGCACATCTTGAACTGAATTATTTCAAGGTGCTCTCAGAAAAAGAGGCAGAGAAAAGAAAAGTAATTGCCCAGAGTCACAAAAGTTGGAGAAGCTAGGAAGCTGTGACTGAAACCAGAGTCCATGCAACAGGGCCACACAATCAGCGTGTCTCCACTGGCTCCAAGAAATGCTTCTGACTGGCCTGAACATGTTATGAAAGTGCGCTAAAAATGCCCTTTGAATTTTCATTAGATAGAACAACAGCATTGGAAACTTAGCACTTCATAGAACAGGTGCACATTAAGAAAAGAGGGCAAGCTTCCCAACTTCGGAGGACCGGTACAGCAAGGGTAGCATCTGTGCAAAACTTTCCAAGCACAGAACGTGTACAAATCAGGCAACTGCACACAAACATTACCCCATTACACAACAGGGACAGTACGGCATTAACAAAGCAAGCTTCTCTCTCTCACAAAACATATAAAGGTAAGACATGAGTGACATTGGTTGCAAACAGATTTCTGAACTGTGTGCTTAAGTCACTGACATGACCGTATAAATGGATGAATTCGTGAATATGCAAGTTCTGACACCATTCTTGTTTTGATGATATTCCAAGTCAGCATCCTGAAAAACTTGCTACTATCTGTTGGACACCTGATCTTTGTGTAGATTATTTGGCGTTCCATGTAACGAGAAGTAGCTGTTAAATCACAGATAATATTTTGGAGTAGGCCAGCTATAGACTACGTAACTATGCTCTAGGCAGGCACACCGATAAAAACATCGTTGAAAAGGTTTTGATTGTGCGTTTTCACCAGTGCAAACCCAGGCTCAATTCTGCACCTGTTCACAATGCTGAGGCCCACCAATGCTCAACCCCTTAAAGGTTATTACTCAAATAAGAGGTTATTTGCATTCAATAATGCAAACATATTTCTTCAACGAAAAAGCAATAGTTATCAAACGGGTTGCCAAGTTCCTCTGAGTCTTCAAGGATCTGGAAATGTGGCATGAAACAGGTACTGTGCAAAATGCAAAATGCAAGTTTTCCCAAACTGGAATTGGAAAGCAGGTGCTGTTAGCCTCTTATCCATCTTTCACAGATTTGAAGCTCAGAAAGTTGTTTTAATTGTGCAACTGGTAAATACCAGAGCCTCTGCAGTAAGGGACATACTTATCAAAGTTTTGCTTTGCCCTTGTGCCATGCAAGGTAATGCAAGGGAAATTCGAAACGTAAATGAGATTTTTCAAGCCACACAAGACAACCTTACATGGCCCAGTGTGGCTTGGAAAATCTGGATTAACACAAGGCAGCCAATGTTCCTGCCTTGTGTTGCTCTATGGTTGGAGTGTGGGTGTTCCCATGCAGCCAGCCATGCATTCTGAGGCATTCCCAGCTTTACCAATACCGGTAGACCTGGGAATATGTCACAATTGCTCCATGATGCAAGGGTGCTATTGTTGGAGCTAGGCTGTTGATTCTGCGCCAGCTCAGGCAGAGGACAGGAATGTACAATATCTTGTTAGATATGGCACATTCCTGCCCTCTCCCTTTCAAGCAGCTGAACACAGCAAGTTATTTTGCTCTTTTGCGCTGGGTGAAAGAATGATAAATATGGTCCACAGTATTATTCAGGTGTGCACATACCCCTCAGAATTGCTGGGCACTCACAGTGAAGCCACAACTGGCTAACAACCTGAAGAAAGTACACAGCACTCCAAAAATTAGGGTCATGCTACCAAGGTATTAAAAAATAGAACAAAGTACCATGGCACAACAGTTATGATGATATCCACAGGAAAATGTTGATACACTCATTCTATGCACACTTGTCAGTTTTATTGTGATAAGTCACAAGGTACAGTCTGGCCAAGAAGGACCAGCTATGTGTTGATAGGCTTTGGAAAGCATAGCTCAGAAACAAGCAACGGTTGCCATTCCTTGTTTCCGAGCTCATGCACTACTTAAGAAATGTTTTATAGTTCTACATATATACAGCAAGTGACCTAATACAGGTGTACAGCTGTGCTCGGAACAAGCACAAGCAGGGATGATCCCCTGTCAGTTGTGGAATCACCAAGAGTACATACCAGGAGCCACATTAGAGAAGGTGCAATGGAGATGCAACAGGCAGTGTACACATTTGGGGCTCCTTGGTATTGCAGAAGGATGTGCAGACACTTGAGCTGCCCTTTCTGTAACTCTGATAGTCTCGGAGCATATTATGTGCCCATCCCCTTCCAATCTGTATACGTTCTCCTTCAATTGAATGAGGACGTGGCTTCAGGTAACTATGTGA
The DNA here is from genome assembly GCF_031143425.1 of Pleurodeles waltl. Lineage (NCBI taxonomy): Eukaryota > Metazoa > Chordata > Amphibia > Caudata > Salamandridae > Pleurodeles > Pleurodeles waltl. The sequence continues at coordinate 815,362 of NC_090437.1, read as the reverse complement.
AAGTCTTTGTCCCTGTGATTGCATATATCACAGAAAGAGTGCAGAAGCAAAAAACATAATTGGCCAGCTCAGATCTTCTCTTTATTGAGAAAAATGTACGTTGGTTCACAAAAAGCAAAAATCTATATGCGACAATAATGCCCAAATACCCAACTATCAGGTGTGAGTCTCTTATGATTTAAGATGATACCTTTCCCTCTAGACACTGTCCACTCCTTCTTCCCTTTGCCTCAGTCTCAGGGTTAATGTGGCATGGTATATAGTACGGGTGCAGGAATCTCCCAACACATTTCTTAGCATACAGTCTCAAGGACTCTAGTTCCATTTCAATCTCTCATCCCTCTGATGTTGGGTTTACTGGTGCTGGGGCCTTCCAGAACAACATGCAGCAGTTCCACTGGCGGTGAACAACAGTTGGCCACACAGCGAGCCTTAGGGTAGCTGCTGCAGGAACAGGTACTTCTGACATCGATCCTCTTCTGAACTCCAATAATCACTTGGCACCGGTGGGCCTTGCGTATCTTGCAGGCCCAGTCCCATCACACCAGTGATTCTTTGGCAGTCCTCTTCTCCTGCTGTGAAGTCCCCGTCCACAGAGACACAATACCAGGCAATGTCCTAGTTCAGGAGGGTGATTAAGTTTTCTGCATCACAGCTGCCATGCACTTTCTTCACAGTGCCACAATGTGATGGCCTTTAATCTTAGGAGTAGGACTTCCGCCTGGGCTCATATTGGGCAGTACCTGCTTTTCTGCTCCCAGAGCAAGTACTGCATTTCAGTATTACTTTTTAGGGGTGTTGAGATGCATGGCATAAACTGACAGTGCAGCAGTCACATCATCCACGTTCACTGGCACTCAGCGATGTCACTGGAAGATACCTATTCCTTCTTCAGTCGGGCCAGGCAGTTGGGTTCCCAAGTTCCAGTGATTTGTTGGCAATGGCAGGTAGAATATACAGGAACCACCAGGCACACTTTGGTGATGCTGCTCTTATCAATTTGGTTCTAGATCAACTTGATCACTCAGTTTCCAAGTCTTTGTTGGATGGACCCCTGCTCATACTCACTACAGAGCCTTCCAACAGTCAATTTCTCCTGCAGCATTGAAGAGCCTTCCAACAGTCAATTTCTCCTGCAGCATTGGTGCTTTCCTTCCCTTTTGCTCAGGCAAGATTTCTTGGGTTGGAGGACAAGTCAGCAATCAATTATTCTTTGAGCTCAGTCTCTAGGTGTTGTCTCCTCTCCTCTGGGGAAGTAGTTGTATGACAGACACTGGTGCTTGGTTGGGCGATGGGCCTCTGAGCATTCTACAGAGTACCCCCTTCTCAGCTGAACTGAATGTGAAGCTGAAACATTAAATGGGTCAGCGGCTTCCATTTCTACACAGATTTAGCAGATAGGATACATGGATTCCCAGTCTGCCTTTTCACAACTAGTTTGGGTTGGTTTCCTCTTCACTCTCACAAAGCACTGCACAACACCAGACCAGAATACCTCAACTGGTGGCTCTCCTACTACACCTCGAACTGACAGCTTCGCTCCGCCAACCTTGCCCTCGCCACCGTTCCATGCATCCAGAGAATGACCGCCGGAGACAGATCGTTCTCCCACCTCGCTGCCAAGACATGAACACTCTTCCCACTCACCTGTGACAGACACAGGACATACTTACCTTCAGGAGACACCTCAAGACATGGCTGTTCGAACAGTAGCAACCCCCCCTCCAATTAGCGCCTTGAGACCCTCACGGGTGAGTAGTGCGCTTTACAAATGCTCTGATTGATTGATTGATTGATGTGTCCTTCCAGACTCATAGCCTAATTGAGAGTTCACTGGATGGTATAATCTGTCATAAATGAGTCAGATATCCAGTCTGATGCATTACAACTGCATTGCGTCCAAAGGCACTTCTAAAGCAACAGACTGGAAATCCTTCACATTTGTGATGTAGGAACTCTAAATCAAGCCCTTGGTCTTTTCCTTGAGTGATGCTCCTTACAGCAGAGTTGTTACCAGGCTGGACCACCCACAAGAGAGAAAGAAAGGGGCGTGGACAGTGTAGGAGGCTGGCCTGGTTTGTACTGGGTACCAAAGGTATGCACCTTATACCAGGTCCAGTTATCTCTTATTAGTGAAATGTAGGCAGTGTTATAGCAGCTTAGGCTGTCTAGAGGTAGCTGTAGCAGAACTGGAGACCTGCAAAGCTCCTGCAATACCACTATAGTTACACAGTACTTATACACAATAAAAGACAATACTCAGTGTTACCAAAAATAAAGGTACTTTATTTTATTGACAGAAGGCCAAAAATATCTTAGAGGCAATACTCCTTCTGGAGGTAAGTATTATACACAATATATACACCAGTAACCAAAATCAGGTAAGTAAACAGTCATAGAATAGTGCCAATAGTAGAAAATACAATAGATTGCAAAGGGCCTAGGGGCAACACAAACCATATACTAAAATAGTGGAATGCGAATAACAAATTCTCCCCTAGGCGAGTGTAGTGTGTAGAGGGGCGCTGAGAGTGTAGGAAAACACTAAAGGTGAGTAAAGTACCAAATCCCAGAGCCCAGGAAAGCAGGAGTAAAGTACAGCAAGTTTCCTCAGGACACACTACAAATTGTGATAAGAGATTTAGCGAGAACCAAGCAAGACTGCAAGTAACAAATGATGGATTCCTGGACCTGAAGAACCGTGAAGAGAGGAGACCAAGTCTAGAAGTCGGAGAAGAGTCCAGGAAGGACAGGAGCACCTGCTGACCAAGAAGAAGGTGCAAAAGTGGGTTCTCCAGTCACAAGAAAAATACAGAAGAGCACCAAAGAAGATGGCTGCGGGTTCCTGCTTGGTGCAGGTGATCTCCCACGTCGAGTTTTGGATGATGGCTGTTTGCATGGCCTAGTTCCACCAACAAGCCTTGGTTCAAGCAAGTTTGCGGTTTGCATCAATAAGTAGCTGCCTGGACCCAGGAGGAACCTGGGAGTCTCAACTTGGACAGAGGAGACAAAGGGGGCTCTCAGCACCTCAGAGAGCCCCCAGAAGACCTGGCAGGACCCACGGGAGTCCCAGAACATGGGAACAAAGGAGATGCAAGGTGCGGTCTTCGCAGCACTACACAGGAAGATCCCATGCCGGCAGAAAACAACTCAGGGTGCTGTGCATCGCAGGATAGAGTGCTAGGGACCTGGGCTACGCTGTGCATGAAGCATTCTTGGAAGAAGTGTACAGAAGCCCAAGGAGCTGCAGAAGACAAAGTACACATGGGTACTGTCACAGCACAGGGAGGCAAGCTCTCACCTCTACCAAATTTGGACAGCTGGATCTTTGGACAGTCGGGGTCACTTTGGTCCACCACCTGTGTTCCAGGGAGCCTTCTCATCTCCAGGAGAGAAATCCCAGAGTTGTCATTGCAGAACGGTGCCTGCAGAAGCACGGAAGGGACTCCGTCACTCAATGGGAGATTCCTTTGGTTCTTCTGGTGCAGGGTGAAGACAGGCAGTCCTCAGAGCTACACACCTTGGAAACTCTTGCAAATGCTGGCTGGAGCAGAAGCTGCAGGTCACAGGAGTCATCCTGGATACTTTGTTGCAGTTACAGAGGTTCCTGGAGCAGTCTGCAGTTGATCCGACGGTCAGAAGCTGAAGCAGGGAATGCAGGAATCTTGCAAACTGAATCTGAGGAAACACCCAGAGGAGAGACCCTGAGAGGGGGATAGGCTTCCTACCCAGGTATGCACCTATCAGGAGGGGTCTCTGGCACTGGCCACTCAGAAGTCTCCAGAGGGTCCCCACACTTTGGAAGCCAAGATGACTAATGCCAGGACCACTCTGGAGGACCTCTGGGCACCACCCCTGGGGTGGTGATGGACAGGGATGTGGTCACTCCCCTTTCCTTTGTCCAGTTTTGTGCCAGAGCAGGGACTGGGGGTCCCTGAACAGGTGTTGATTCGATTATGCAACAATGGCACCATTTGTGCCCTTTAAAGCATTTCCAGAGGCTCTGGGAGGCTACCCCTCCCAAGCCTGTAACACCTATTTTCAAAGAGAGAGGGTGTAACGCCCTCCTCCCGAAGAAAATACATTGTTCTATATTCCTGGAATTGAGCTGCTCAGTCCCCAGGAAGGCAGAAACCTGTCTGTGAAGCTGGGGCTGCAGTGGAAACCTCAGAGAGCTGGTTTGGCAGTACTGGGGGTCCATGGTGGAGTCCCCAGAGTGCATGGGTTTGGCCCCCCAGTACCAGATTTGGATTGGGGGGACAATTCCTTGATCTTAGACACCTCACATTGCCTGATTTGGAGTTACCATTGTGGAGCTACATATATGTATTGACATATATGTAGTGCACGCTTATAAGGTTGTCCCCACACTCACGAATTCTGGGGAATTGGCCCTGGACAACACGGGGACACCTTTGCTAGTGCAAGGGTGCCCTCACACACACACAGTAACTTTGCACCTAGCCTTCAGTAAATGAAGGTTAGACATATAGGTGACTTATAAGTTACCTTAATGCAGTGAAAATGGCTGTGAAATAGTGTGTGTACTATTTCACTCAAGCTGCAGCAGCAGTCCTGATGAAAGGTTTTATGAGCTCCTTATGGGTGGCAAAAGAAATGCTGCAGCCCATAAGGATCTCCTGGAACCTTAATACCCTGGGTACATAGGTACCATATAGTAGGGACTTACAAGGGGAGTCCAGTGTGCCAATCAGAATTGGAATATGGAGTCACTAAACTATAGTGGCAAATTTCGTAAGTAGAGAGAACGTAAGCACTCGAGTTCTGGTTAGCAGAACTTCAGTGACACAGTCGAGCATTCTAACAACACACACAAGCCACAAACTACGAGCACTGGGGTCCTGGCTAGCAGGATCCCAGTGAGACAGTAAAACACACTGACAAACACTCACAAACAGGACAAAAATGGGGGTAACCATGCTAGAAAGAGGCTATTTTCTCACAAGCAGTGTGCACTTTGATTATCAATACCAATGTCAGATAGTGATCAGGAAGACAGGAAAAAGGCTGTTCTCCTTCTAAGCCCAAACAACAAATACTGCAGTCCCACCCTTTCCACCAAATGCCTACTGCCCACTAAATTGCAGTTCCTCAAGGACTTATTATTAGGCTATGTATCAGTAGAGACCTCTTCAAATGTCTCAGGAGAAGCCTGTCTCCTCTTTCATTGTCTGGATCCCCCCCCCCCCCATCTCAGAAATATCAGTAATACACTTTCACTGTCTGGAAAATCAACCTTGCTTCTCTCTTGTGCACATGAACTGGCTTAAAGGTCTCCTAAATAGAGCCCACATACCTGTGGACCTCTGGTTGACTCAAACACCCATATGCTACACACCACTCCACTTGCATGCAAGCACATGCTTAAGGCCACAGAATCTTGGCACTCGGATTCTAGGTTTATCATGAGCAGTGGATCTTTTCGGTGAGTGGGCCAGTAGGCTCCAACTCACACAATGACACAGGTAAAAAGGCCAAGTCAAAGTGTAATTACTGTATAACACTGTCACCACTGTGCTACCTGTGTGGCTGGATTAATGTGAGGTTTGGATTCAAAATCCTAAACCCAGGTTAACAGATACTACCGTTTCGAGCACACAGGGCAGGGGACATAGCTCCCAGTTTGAGCACACAGGGCAGGGGACATGGCTACATCAAGCAAAGATATATGTGAGACCCAACAGGCAGTTCAGTCTTTCGGCCTGTCAATCAGTGATCTGTTCTTCCCAGTTCAGGAACAATTTAGCATTTGTATTGTGGTGCCCTGACTCTTTCTGTGTTGGGCGCAGTGCTGACTGAGACCGGGCACCATTTAAAGCATGACAGCCTCAACACAAATTGGCACCATCACCTTTTAAGTTAATGCACCAGTGATGTCCTCACATTCAAGGTCCATTCACTAAACGTTTCTGGGATAAGGGAAGACAATTATGTATGTCTGTGTCATTCATAAATTGCTCTATGCAGACCCTAACGAGTGTAGAGGAATTGTTCAAGGTAAAGATTAGTCAGCCTTTGTCATGAATATTTGAGGTGCTACATGAAGGAATGCAGATTTCAGTGTCACCTGTTGCCTCAAATGTCTTTTTATTATGCAGTGAATTAATAAGAAATACCCAAAGTGAGCTAAAATCGCTCATGTGTGCACACAACATAGAATGCTTCCAAATCAATGGCAAATATAACTGTGAGAAGAGGTAACCGATTAAACCTCATCTTATTAGACCACACACAAGTCAACAGCACAATATTGCTCCTTTCTTTAACAATCCTGAAAACCACCCTCACACACTTTATTCAAAGTAACGTTAGACCTTTGGTCTAAACTTGCACCAAAGGTTTATACGTACGCCAGGAGTCTGACTTCACTCATAGTAAAGTTAGACTTTCGGTCTACGTTTAGAGTTTTGGTCTAAACTTACACCAAAAGTCTGACTTTACCACCGCTGCCACCAATGTAGGAGGCTGGCCTGGCTTATAGTGGGTACCTTGTGGTACTAACACCCTGTGCCAGGTTCAGTGATCCCTTATTAGTAGAATAGATGTGTTTCTAGCAGCTTAGGCTGATAGAAGGTAGCTATGGCAAAGCTTAGGCTGAACTAGGAGACATGCAAAGCTACTATACCACTTATATCATATAGCACAATATCATAAGAAAACACAATACTCAGAGTTACTAAAAATAAAGGTACTTTATTTTTATGACAATATGCCACAAGTATCTCAGTGAGTACCCTCAGTAAGAAGGTAAGTAATATACACAAATTATATGTACACAAACCCAAAACAGGTAAGTAATAGTAAGAAAAGTAATGTAAACTGTAGAATTACAATAGGATGCAATAGGTGAACATAGGTCTAGGGGCAACACAAACCATATACTCCAAAAGTGGAATGCGAATCACAAATTAACCTCAGACCTTTGGGATCCTGTAGAGGGTCGCTGGAACTGTAAGAAAACAGTCACGGTGTCCAAGATAACCCACCCCAAGACCCTGAAGACAGATTCCTGGATCTGAGGACCTTCAAGGCAAGGGGACCAAGTCCAAGAGTTGTGATAGTGTCTGGGGGGCAGGAACCCAGGAAACCCCGGAAGAAGGTGCAAGAAGGCTGCCTCTGGATGGAAGAAGCTTAGGATTCTGCAACAACGAAGAGAGCTAGGAACTTCTCCTTTGGACTGAAGATGTCGCACGGCATGCTGGAGGTTGCAGAAGTGTTTCCACGCAGAAATACTGCAAACTAGCCTTGCTAGCCACAAGGGTTGCAGTAGAGGTTTTTGGGTTTTGCTGGGGACCAGGAAGGACCAGAATGTCACCCCTTGGAGGAGGAGACAGAGGGGTCTCTCAGCAACGCAGAGAGCCCCCACAGAAGCAGGCAGCACCCACAGAAGTACCAGAGCAGGCACTTAGAAAATTTGTGAACTGGAGCTGGCTCAGAGTCACAAAGGAGGGTCCCACGACGTAGGAGTCCAACTCAGAGGATTGAGCACTACAGGACGGAGTGCTGGGGACCCAGGCTAGGCTGTGCATGAAGGAATCCTTGGAAGAGTGCACAGAAGCTGGAGCAGCTGCAAATCATGCAGTACACAGGTTTGCAGTCTAGCGTGGGGAGGCAAGGACTTACCTCCACCAAACTTGGACTGAAGGATGACTGGACTGTGGGAGTCACTTGGATAGAGTTCCTGGGTTCCAGGGACCATGCTCATCAGGATAAGAGGGGACCCAGAGGACCGGTGATGCAATCTTTTGGTGCCTGTTTTAGCAGGGGGAAGATTCCGTCGACCCACAGGAGATTTCTTCTTGGCTTCCAGTGCAGGGTGAAGGCAGATGACCCCCAGAGCATGCACCACCAGGAAACAGACGAGAAAGCCGGCAGGATTAGGCGCTACAATGTTGCTGATAGTCGTCTTGCTACTTTGTTGCGGTTTTGCAAGGGTCCTGGAGCAGTCAGCGGTCGATCCTTGGCAGAAGTCGAAGATGGAAGTGCAGAGGAACTCTGGTGAGCTCTTGCATTCATTATCTGAAGAATTCCCCAGAGGAGAGACCCTAAATAGCCAAAGGAGGTTGGCTACCAATAAAGGAGGATTGGCTACCAAGAAAGGTAAGAGCCTATCAAAGGGGGTCTCTGATGTCACCTGCTGGCACTTGCCACTCAGAGCAGTCCAGTGTGTCCCCAACACCTCTGTTTCCAAGATGGCAGAGGTCTGGGACACACTGGAGGAGCTCTGGACAACTCCCCTAGGAGGTACTGGTCAGGGGAGTGGTCACTCCCCTTTCCTTTGTCCAGTTTAATGCCAGAGCAGGGCTGGGGGATCCCTGAACCGGTGTAGACTGGCTTATGCAGAGATGGGCACCATCTGTGCCCATCAAAGCATTTCCAGAGGCTGGGGGAGGCTACTCCTCCCCAGCCCTTCACACCTATTTCCAAAGGGAGAGGGTGTAACACCCTCTCTCAGAGGAAATCCTTTGTTCTTCCTTCCTGGGCTGGGGCTGCCCATACCCCAGGAGGGCAGAATCCTGTCTGAGGGGTTAGCAGCAGCTGCAGTGGAAACCCCAGAAAGGCAGTTTGGAAGTACCCTGGGTCTGTGCTAGAGACCCAGGGGATCATGGAATTGTCCCCCCAACACCAGATTGGTATTGGGGTGACAATTCCATGATCTTAGACATGTTACATGGCCATGTTCGGAGATACCATTGTGACGCCAGACATAGGTAGGGACCTGTGTATAGTGCACGTGTGTAATGGTGTCCCCGCACTCACAAAGTCTGGGGAAATTGCCCTGAACGATGTGGGGCACCTTGGCTAGTGCCAGGGTGCCCACACACTAAGTAACTTGGCACCCAACCTTTACCCAGTGAAGGTTAGACATATAGGTGAATTATAAGTTACTTATGTGCAGTGAAAAATGGCTGTGAAATATCGTTATTTTACTCAGGCTGCAGTGGCAGGCCTGTGTAAGAATTGTCTGAGCTCCCTGTGGGTGGCAAAAGAAATGCTGCAGCCCATAGGGATCTCCTGGAACCCCAATATCCTGGGTACCTAAGTACCATATACAAGGGAATTATATGGGTGTACCATTGTGCCAATGAGAATTGGTAAATTTAGTCACTAGCCTGCAGTTAGCAGAGCCTCAGTGATACAGTTAGGCACCACAAAGGGAACACATACAGGGCACATACTATGAGCACTAGGGTCCTGCCTTGCAGGATCCCAGTGACACAAGGGCTAAAACATACATACATACAATGAAAATGGGGGTAACATGCCAGGCAAGATGGTACTTTCCTACATCTAATCTTAGACTTTTGGTCTAAACTTAGACTTTTGGTCTAAGTTTACCTTTGTGAATGGGGCCCTGTATGAGAAACATATTTCATGAAGGACCCCAGAAGTGGCTCAAATTCAAGAAGCCTTGTGGCCCTTGAAGCACATGCCAGAGCTTCCACCATAATTGCTTCAAACTAACCATTCACAGCTTAGACAGCCTGTTTAGGAAATGCATTGCCATAACTCCAAGTTCAAGTAGCCAGTGAACAACATCCTACACATAAATGGCATTATGCTCATCTTTCCAAAAGAATAAAATAGAGTTGCTTGCAGCATTCAGAGGAGGGTCATTATAAACAATCAGAGGAGAGTTCGGGTTACTTTGGCCTGTAAAGCACAATCTGTGCTTGATTGTGATTCTGCCTTTCCCACCTTCTAAAGCCTATGAAGGCAGTGCACAGAAAAACAAAATGTGGTTATGGGATGCTGGCCCTACCAGAAGCAACTCCAAGTTCTAGCAACTAAGATAGCATGTAGCACGCTTTACTATTGCTCAACCATCTACTCCTTGAACGATTACATGCATGGCTGGTGCTCATCTCATTACCCCAGGGTGCTCCCCCTTTGTAGTACTACTGTCAACTGTTCTTTTCTGCCCAACATCATTTCTAAAATTGATAAACTATTTTCTGATCAAAGAGTCGGGTCTCCCTTGATTCTCTCATTGTTGCCGTTTGAGTTCTGACTTCCCTAAATTGGTTACGAGAAAAAGTATTGTTGTTTCTCCTATACGACCGCCAATGCCAAACCTTGGATTGGCTCCTAAAATGTCCATTAGGACACAGGTAGTTGAGTTGCTAGTGACTGGAGTTGACTTGGTTGAGTATCCATTAGCTGATTCAGGGCCAATAGACACAGTCCTTTTCGCCTCTTGATTGACAATGGTACCAATCACTAAAGCGATCATTAGCTGGAATATTACTGGAATACATTTAAAGCTACTTGAGATAGAGTGGGGTCAATTAATTGAGGGCCATGGGATTTGTCTTTTTCAGGAGAAGTGGGCTATTGAAAATGTTCATAGAAGTGAATTCAAGAATTATTGGGTCCTGTGAGGACCCAGCAAGATGACCATCGGGTGGTCTGTTTGAATATTCCACTGTCTTTCTCTGTACTTTTGTCACCTGACATCCAAGGACTGATTGCTACTCCATCAAAGGGAATATCACTTTTGCTAATTAATGTCTATAATAGGAGATATAGTAACCAGAAGGAATCTCCATCTATCCACCTATTGGATGAGTTCTTAGCTGCTCTTTTGCGATGGTCACATCATTTTGGCAGATGGTTTGAACTTGACCTATGAACCCACTGGTATCTCACAGGACCTGTGTGTTATGAAAATTCCCAAGTAAACATTCCCTGAAAGCAGTAATCTTTCCAGGGTTGGTCGCAACGTGGTGGATGTATCCCTTACACATGGTTTTGAGCATGTAATGGCCATTCACCCTCCGATTTATCTCTCACCCCCACATTTCGGAGAGGGTTACACACTAGTCAAATTAATTTCATCATTCTAGGTTTGAGGACATGGGGATTCATATAAGATATAATAGTTCTAGATGGGTGTTAGAGATGGGGTCCTTGGTTGGCAGTCAGGTTACCCCCTGTCCAAGCAAGGACCCTCACTCTAGTCACACACAATCCAAATTATCCTGTGCCCACCCTCTGGTAGCTTGGCACAGAGCAGTCAGGCTTAACATAGAAGGCAATGTGTAACATATTTGTGCAATAAATCATGCAATTACACAGTAGAACACCACAAAAATACACCACACAATGTTTAGAAAAATATATAATATTTATCTGATAAGATGCAGGTCAAAACAATTAAAATGGAATAAGTATATTTTGAAATATCACTATAAAAATTATGTAAAGTGTCTTTAGTCTCTTAAAAGCAATAAATGTCTCTTGCAAGCACAAAGTACCTGGTTTGCGTACAAAATCTCTGCAAAGAACCGCAGAGGAGGAGAAGCGTGGAAAACAGGGAGGTGTGTGTCAATTTCTCAGGCCGCACACGGCGATGCACCATTTATTTTTCACACAGGGAAGGCTTTGCGTCGATTTCCAGTGCTCGGTCTTGGATCCTCTTCGAGTTGCGGGGTTTTTGGACACCCCGGGAACGATGTGTTGAAATCCGGTGCTGACAGGATGAAGTCACAGGGTCTGCGTCGATCTGGTGGGCTTTGCATGGCAATTTCAACTGCATGGCAGGCACTGCGTCGATTCCTCTCTGGAAGTCGGGATGCGTAGATCTGGCTCGGTTGTGCGTCGATCCAGTGGGCCATGCGTCGAGTTTCCGGTCGCTACACTGGTGCTGTGTCGATTTTATCGTTGTGAAGTCAGGCTACGTCGTTCCGGTTCAGCGTGCGGTGAATTTGTCACTGCAATGCAGGCTGTGTGTCATTTCTGGCAGACTGTGCATGGAATTTCGCTGCACAGGGAGTTCTTCTTGTAGAGTTGAAGGGGCATATTTATACTCTGTTTGCGCCGAATGTGCGTTAAAATTTTTTGACGCACAATCAGCGCAAACGTTGCCCCATATTTAAACCCTGACGCCCGAGGCCGCGCACGCGAAAAATCCGCAGTGTGCGCCGTTTTCTGGAAGCGGCAACCTGCCCTGCGTTATTGATATGCAGGGTAGGCGTTCCCGTCCAAAAAACGACGCACACGGCCGCGCGTCGTATTTATGCTTCCGGGCAAAAAGGACTCCTGGCCGGTAGGCGGAGCAAAAAAATTACGCAAAGCCCGATGTGCGTCAAAATTTAACGCCTGGGTCAGGGCAGGCGTTAAAATGGGGCAAACACACCTGTATTTAATCAGAACACACAGAACAAACAGCAGAGCAGCAGAGCAGCAGAGCAGCAACAGGGAGACATGGAGGTGATTTTTCTTCAGCGTGCACGTAGACGCAGAGCCCTGCAGCAACAACAGCAGCCACAACAGCACGGACCCCAAAGACAGCGCAGAAGGCAGGAGAGGATATTCCGCCCAAGAACAACCCTGCATGGCCCCAGGGAACACGACATCATCCAGAGGTACCGGTTGAACTGGCAGGCCATTCAGCAGCTGCTGAGAAATATCGAACAGCAGTTGGCCCCCACTTTGGTGACACCCCGCACCATACCAACAGAAACAAAGCTGCTTTCCGTACTTCACCTGCTGGCAAGTGGCTCGTTTCAGACAACTGGTGCCCTGGTTGGTGGAATATCACAACCATCATTCTCTGCATTCCTGCCAAAAGTACTGGATGCCATCATTCGCCTGACACCCCGCCACATCTGCTTCCCTAACACACTGCAGAAGCAGCAGGAAACTAAACAGGGGTTCTACGCCATCAGTGGCTTCCCACACGTCCTTGGTGCAATCGACTGCACACACGTACGCCTTGTGCCACCTGCTGTGACTGAACACCTCTACCGCAACAGGAAGCACACACATTCAATCAACGTGCAGGCCATAGTCGATCACCAGGGATTGTTCACCAACATCGTGGCTAAATATCCTGGGAGTGTACATGACGCATTCATCTTCCGTCACAGCACCATCAACCAACACTTCCAGGATGGACGGTATGGCAATGGACTACTTGTTGGTAAGGACAAAAATCAAACTCATATACACACTGCACAGCAACCCTCTAGGACAAACAACACATACACCACATTAGCAACACCTAGCCAGGAACACACTGAGGTACTCACATCACTAGCCATGTGTCATAAGTCACCATTGAACCTGTCGCACATTGGAATGTACTCCACAGCTTAATGTGAAGACATTAATGAGTGTGGTTGCCTAAATGTCACCTTGCAAATTGGAAGTGTCACAATAACCTGTACATTAACACATTGCATAAGTCTTAAGGTATGGGATGTCCAGGGTACTTTCATATGAACGTTTCAACTACACTTTCATGTTTTAACTCTGCATGGAACTATCATCTCACCCCCAGTGAAGACACACGGACACCTGTATCACAAGTCACAATGCAAGGGAGGGCACACTGTTATGAAAAAAAAAATACAGACTGCTGACAAACGGCAAGCTAACAAACACTTGCTCAGCCAAGGAAAAAACTCAATGCAAAACTTTTACCCTACAAGTATAGGTTCTCACATTAGTACACAAAAGAGTCACAGACAACACAAGACAACTACTGCAATCAAAGGTCTGTACAAGAGTGCTTTCTACATCTAATTGATCACATTCTGTGTTTCTATTTCAGCTGATCAGGGGTATGGCATCCAGCCTTGGTTAATGACACCATTTGGGAACCCCACTACTGCTGCAGAGCGGGCATACAACGACGCCCATAAGAGGACACGCAGCATTGTTGAGCGGACCTTTGGGATCCTAAAGTCAAGGTTCCGCTGCCTTGACATCACTGGCGGTAGCCTACTCTATTCCCCAGAGATGGTCTGTAAGATCATACTCACTTGTGCCACATTGCACAACATTTGTGTAAAAAGGAACATTCCCCTCCTTGAACCAAACCCAGACATGCCTGAAGATGACGAAGAGGAGGATGCTGGCCTGCAACAGGAGGGGGAACAACCACACACGGCAGCAGGAGTGCGTAGGCGCCAACAGCTTGTAAATATTTTTTTTTCATAATTTCTTATATCAACTCTTATTGCACAATTGTAAATAAACACAGATAACAAACACCACATCATGCTTTGGCCTATTCATTTCTGCCCACCTTTAGTTCGAAATTGCTGAAGAAGAATGTCGTCTCATTGAGCAATAATGACATAACACTCATCACACAAAACAAAAAAACATCACAAATGTCTGCACAGAGGGTAGGATGTTACATGATACATTACCATCCTAAAGTCAAGGTTCCGCTGCCTTGACATCACTGGCGGTAGCCTACTCTATTCCCCACAGATGGTCTGTAAGATCATACTCACTTGCACAACATTTGTGTAAAAAGGAACATTCCCCTCCTTGAACCAAACCCAGACATGCCTGAAGATGACGAAGAGGAGGATGCTGGCCTGCAACAGGAGGGGGAACAACCACACACGGCAGCAGGAGTGCGTAGGCGCCAACAGCTTGTAAATATTTTTTTTTTCATAATTTCTTATATCAACTCTTATTGCACAATTGTAAATAAATACAGATAACAAACACCACATCATGCTTAGGCCTATTCATTTCTGCCCACCTTTAGTTCGAAATTGCTGAAGAAGAATGTCGTCTCATTGAGCAATAATGACATAACACTCATCACACAAAACAAAAAAACATCACAAATGTCTGCACAGAGGGTAGGATGTTACATGATACATTACCATCCATGGAGGCCAACAGGAGTACAAATGTGGCAATTACACATGCCTGATCCAGACACCTGAGACAGTCTCTCACTCAGACCAAAAATGTAGATCATTTGAAAGTCTCATTACAAGTGTTCAGTGACAGGGTGGGACCATCCATGTGTACGTGACCATGTCCTCAATGGCTTGTCTCAAGTTTTTGATATAAACAATACCCAATTGGAACAACATTAGCTGCCACTAACTCATGAGGAGACCTTGAAGTTACAGTGACAACATACACCCAGACAGGTGATAGTGGATCCACATTCGCACACACATATAAACATATGTCATCCAATCAACCAAATATTTGCAAGCTGCCCATCACAGTAGTGTCCCAGTTCGAACCTAGCAGGCAAAATGTAACATGCCACTAAACCAGGTAATGCATAAAGGGCCACATACATCAACAATCTATTTGTCATCAGCACATGAGGAACGCTGAGATTTTGCAAACATAGTCATTGCAAAATGGTATGTCAGATTGCTCCAAATCATCAATAGTGCAAACGTCAAATGGGTAAATGAGATGAATGAATGGCTAACAGTGATTCATACCCTATGGCCTTACATTAGCCTGCTGCAGCAGGTTTTGCATAACACAATAAATGAAAGCCATGGATAAATTAGCAAATCTGGAAGGGCAAACCCTAGGGTGCTGGGGGCCTAAGTCCACCTCTACCGCCCCCCAAATATACAAGAATCATGTACTTGTGAACTAAACAAATGCATAAGGCGCATGTGTGGCCTACATGTCAAAAGTCAAACACAAATCAGATACACAAAATCATAATAGGACATGGTTAGCCCCATAACAACTTTATGTGACTATTGCACTCCCTGTTTGGAATATAGATGAATGCATTACCATGATAATTGTGGACACATTTTTGAGAAGGAATACATCATGGTATCCCATCCATCATTTCAAAATAGCCATCAGCAATTACCCAAAATATGTGTACAAATATGTTTAATACATTTTTTTAAGGTATCATAAATATTACAGTGTGAATGCCTTCTATACATCCAATAAGGGACATGTGTCATAGCTAACCACAAATGTGTATCACAGAGCACCGTTTGGCCATGACAAATTTCCTTCCCCAACTTTAAAAAATGAAGACATAATTTAAAAATGCGTCAAATTTCCACGCATACAGCATGGGCGTCATAATTTTTTCACGTAGAGGAGTGCACAGAATGCAGAGTCAAAAAATATGATATGAAAATTAATAAATTAATAAGGTACATGACATGTCCACCATATTGTCCGTGTTGCGTCACATTTCCACGCATACAGCATGGGCGTCATAATTTTTTCACGTACAGGAGTGCACAGAATGCAGAGTCAAAAAATATGATATGAAAATTAATAAATTAATAAGGTACATGACATGTCCACCATATTGTCCACAGAATGCAGAGTCAAAAAATATGATATGAAAATTAATAAATTAATAAGGTACATGACATGTCCACCATATTGTCCATGTTGCGTCATATTTCCACGCATACAGCATGGGCGTCATAATTTTTTCACGTACAGGAGTGCACCAGGACCACCTGGGAATCAGGATTGGTGGCCATGTTGGTGAGTACAAATCAATTACATGTGAATAAATGAAATCTGTGTGGGGACATGTGATGATTGTTACCCAATCTGCTAGATAAATAGCTGACTGTGTGTAATGCTAGGGAAACCTAATGTGTATTTGTTGCACAATGTGTAGGAAGACCAATCCTAGCAGTCAGATGGCTCATGTTTTCAACACATACCGGATGCCTGTAGCTGTATGTAATGTAGTGTTGCCTTTGTGTCAGACAAGCGACACGTTAATGCCTCTATTTGAACCCTACAGGTCATATTGGCCAGTGAGAAAGTCATGTAGAAACAACATACCTACATATGTTGACGCCATAGCTAGACAGAAAATTGTAAACCCATGATGATGCTATAAATGTGTGGTGCCTTCACGTCACATGAAGTTAGCTATGTTGTCCACACATATGTCACATGTGTGTCTGGTTGCTGTGTGTTGAAAATGTCCACCTAGCCTGTTTGATTGTGAGGGGTCATGCAGTCCTCAAGTAACCAGCTTTTGGATGTCTCTATGGGATGCACATGATGAGATGTATGCAAGCCATTATTGTTGGGGCATACTAATGGAGGGGTATCTTTGACAACACCTGACTGTCCTGGCCACTGCATGTGTGTAGTAGGGTGTGTAACTGTAGCAGGAGACTCATCCAATGTTAATGTTGAATAAAAATTCATCCATGCAGTATGAGCATGTGGGAAAGTGTATCATTACCATGTCATATTCACACAGTGTCATAGTAACTGCAATTAGTTGTCAGTGCACCGAGTCTGAGTATATTCTTCCTTTCATGCTTTACAGGTGGACCAGCACCGTACACCGTGGGAGAGGTGGCACATTTTGAGGACCCCGATACCTACAGTGAGTGTGGCCTGAGTGCTATATTTATTGTTTGCTAGTGATGCATGATGGACTACTGTGTGTTCAACAGAATTCATGGTTTGATGCGCTGGCCGTTCATTGGCATTGTTGCTTTAGTGGGATTTCAAATATCACTTCTGTTTCTGTAGACCAATACTTAGCCATCTCTCAGATTTAGGGGCTATAGGTCATTCCAGTTGGGCCGCTATGGGGAATGGGATGAGTCATGTGGAATACACTAGTTAATGTAAGAGTTGCTCTGGGGCTTGAACTGAGTCTGCATATCAGACTGACATTCTCCCAGATAGCTCTGGCAAATGGCTTGTATGAAATATGCAGCTTCCTAGTTGAGGATGCACTGTGTACACTGTAGGTTGGATCTTCCGGGGGCATGTACTTCCACTAGTTGAACTAGAAGTGTGTGTGACTAGAGTGCAATGGCCTAGGTGTTCAGTCGACTCATGATCATGGGTGTTCTTGCTCCTCTGTGTGTGTTGTAAAACATGCCTCACTGATAGTATGTGATGTTGGCCTGAGTCAGAGCATTTTGACATGTGTGGACCTTGGATATGACAATGTTTGGCTGACTCCAACGTGTTGCTAGCCCTTCATTGGTGTTGTGTGTGAAGGCACATACTTGTTGACCTTTCTATATACTCCTGGGTGTGCATTGAACCTGGGATTGTTGGTTGTTCTTCCCACCCCACACTCAAAGACTGCCATGTGATTGGGAATAGGGTACCTAGGACTGTAGCAACCAGTATGTTACACGTACTTGTGATCTTTTGCAACTTTGTTTAGAACCTAGGGCCAGATGTAGCAAACAGTTTTCAAGTTGCAAACGGCAAAAATCGCCCTTTGCGAGTCGCAAACGTCTGTTTGCTATGCAGAAATGCATTTTGTGAGTCGGAACCGACTAGCAAAATGCATTTCCGACTCGCAAATAGGAAGGGGTGTTCCCTTCCTATTTGCGACTCGCAGTGGTATGCAATTCCATTTGCGACCGAGTACGTGGTCGCAAAGGGAGTCGCAGTTACCATCCACTTGAAGTGGATGGTAACCCACTCGCAAACTGGAAGGGGTCCCCGTAGGACCCCTTCCCCTTTGTGAGTGGACCCAAAAATATTTTTTCAGAGCAGGCAGTGGTCCAAGGGACCACTACCTGCCCTGAAAAAATCCGAAACGAAAGTTTGTTTTTTTTTGTTCTAAGTGCAGCTCGTTTTCCTTTAAGGAAAACGGGCTACAATTGGGAAAAAAAAACCTGCTTTATTTAAAAGCAGTCACGGACATGGAGGTCTGCTGTTCCCAGCAGGCCTCCATCCCCGTGAGTGCCCATAGTCGCTAAGGGGGCGCAAATTGGGACCCACCTCATTGATATTAATAAGGTGGGTCTTTGCGACCCCATAGCGACTCGCAGACGGTGTCGGAGACACCGTTCTGCATAGCAAATTGCAAGTCGCAATTTTCTGTGTTCCTACATCTGGCCCCTAGTGTACACATTCGGTTATGGCCCATGGGTTAAATATTAGCAAACAACAAATTACAAATGGCATTGAGTGAGGGTTGTGATAGTTAGCACATAGAGTGACATATGTAGTGAAGTCAGTATGCGGAAGAGGTTCAGCCATAATGTCAGATGCATTAGGCATTATTTGGATTAGTAGTTTAGGCTGATGTCATCCATCATGTAGAGACATGGATATGCTAGGTGTGAGATGCCCTTATGTATGCAGGCTTCACATGTACTTCCTCTGAGACTTTAAGTGAACTATGTTGTGACAATTGCTGCAACAAATACATTACAAGTAATGTACAAATAACCCATTGTGCTATTCCACCCAATGCAATTCCAAAGGTAAATATTTGCCATTTCTCTTCACAGCCGCAAACATGAGTGCCGCAGATAGACACCAATTTGAGAGGCGTGCCATGCGATACAGGCACATCCTGCAGGTGCAGTCGGGGTACCGGAGGATGGCCCGAAAATATCAATCAGATCGGGCCTCCGGGGCATGGTGGGCCTCACCACAGGGTGGGCCTTCATTGCCCACAACAGCCACCAACACCATATCCACCAGGTCTCCCCAAGTGGCCCCAGCAACGTCGGGAACAGTTGACCCTGGCTCCTCATCAAGACATGGACCCAGCCATGTTCAACAACCAGAACAGTCCAGTGGGCATTCAACTGCTGGCACAAGGTCCACCTCGGCTGGCACACAAACAGCATCAGCCCCTACTGTGGACCCAGCCGCATTCCTGGCATTGAGCCGGAAATTGGACAAGGTGTTCAATAAGGTGGACAAGCTGAGCCAGGATGTGGTGTATATAAAAAAAAGGGTTCGCTCCATCAGACGGACCCTACGGAGGGCCAACCTCTAGGACATTTGCCTTGTTTAACTTTTACCCCTCCCCTCTCTCCTCTTTCCTATTTTGTACTGATAGTTGGGGTTTGGGGATTAGTATTAGGTTAGTATAGGTAATTAGCTTAGTTAGTGTTAGGGAAGAGGGTGGGGGGTCCTTATTCTTTCTATCTTTATTTTTTGTGTGGGTGGGTGGGGGTCAATGTTGGGATTCCTGTTTGTTTAAAAAAAAAATATATATATATATGATTGTTTGTGTAGGTTAGTAAGTGTTGTCCTGCATGTGTCCTCTCTCATAATGGTGGGTGGGGGGTTGATGTTTAGATTGTTTCGTTATATTTGTAGAGTAAGTTTAGCTTAGGTTATTTAGGGACAGTTGTGGGTTAGTAGTAGTCAGGTTAGATTAGTGTAGGTATTACTTTTCCCTTAGTTGCCTCTTGTGTTAATAAATAGTAATAAATATATAGTTAACCCTTTACATGATGCGTTAGGTGCTACTTTATCATGGCCTTGACATCAGTGTAGGTGAATGTTTTTGTATGACATTAGTGTCCTATGCTAGCCATCCCCAGGAAATGGAGGTTTAACATGCCAGCTACCCGTGTGATAACTTGGTAAGTATCCACCATTTGGGAGACCCACCATTGGTAGTTTCCATTGATCACCAAGGTTTTGTGTTGGTGAGTATGTATTCTACTTCACAAAGTGTGCTTCCAGACTTGTTATTGTGGGTAATTTCATAGGTCGGACTGCAGTGTGATGTTCAGGGAGATCTTTGTAGATGAGGTGTTGTTAACACTCTTGTCTTGTTGCCTTCATTGCTGACCTACATCATGTGTGTACTAATTCTGCATGACTTTCCTTCATGGAAGTATACTCAGAAAGGGTGATTGATGCAGTGTTATTTGTTTATGTTTGCTTACATTTTGCAGCATAATTTCATGTTTTAGTATTGCATGGTGCCTACATATCTCAGCCACCATTAGTTGACTAGAATTGCTATAGATGGTGCATCATTCTGTCCAACACAGCATGAGTGTGTGTGGTTAGTCCCTTCATCAGTTATTCTCCTCAGTATGGTAAGGCTATGATGCAATCCTGGCCACTGCACAGATGTATCAGACTACATGATGTCAGGACAGTTGTATTGACAATCTACATGGTTGCCACACAGGCACTTTGGAGTTATGTACTGCACAGCTGAAGTGTGAAATAACACAGAGACATATTAGGTGTGCAAGTGCTATTTATTTATAGGTGCTGTAGTGCAAAATCTCCATTGTCCATGTTTGCTGGGTCCGTTCTGGTGCATTCTTACATGGTGATCCTACAGAAGGGGTGTGGATGATGCTCCTGACATGCTGGGGTGATGTCACAGACAGTGCAGAGGGACAGGAATTGGCAAATAGTAGGAGAGAGACATTCACTGGCAATGGTGACAAGTCATACAGTGGATTGCAGAACAGTCATTGAGTGTAGTTGTAGTGAGACTGGCATTTGACAAAACGTAGGACCTTGGTCAAAGTAGGCCATGGTGCAGGGACTAGTGCTTCCGGGTACTCTTCCGTGAGAATGTGATCTGTTCCATGTCTTCTTCTTCTGATGTGTGTGTTGCCTGGTTTGTCCTTGTTGTTGTTGGTTGTGAAGGGGCAACACACACCTCAGTGTTGGAAGACGTGGAGGCAGACATCCCGGGGGCTGCTCCCTGTGGAGTTATTAAGGGCAGTACTGCAGCAAGGAGGGCCTGCTGGTTTTTGAGAATGGCAGCCACATCACGATGGTAGGCAGCCAGGTCGGCCCTGAGGGGTTCAATGTTGCATTCGTGCACACGTTGACTGGATTGCAGTTGTAGGTGTTGTGTCAACTGGATAACAGCTGTGCTGATTTCCTTCAGTGTTTTGGCAAGTTCCTGCAAGAGAGATGTTCGGGCTTGCGTAGCAGCTGCCTGATCTGCAAATGACTTCATGTACGAACGCACCCCCTCAAGGCTGGCTGCCATGTTTTGCAACCCCACCCGCACCTCCTTGGCCCGCTCCCGCTGTACCCCACCTACAGTTCTTTCAAAGCTGGTGCCAGTGTCGTCAGAGTCCTCAGCTGTGTTGGAGCTGGCAGGTCTTAGAATTGGGGTGGTGGGTGGTTCTTCTGTGATGGCTGCTTCTTCTGTGCTCCTCCTTGTGACTGAAGGTGGGGTCTGGAGGGTTTCAAGGATCTTTTGGATGGTCTCCTGGGAAATATTTATAAGCTTGTCATCCATGTCATCAGGGAAATCAGGGACAGGCATATCGGCAGGAGATCCATGTTCCTCTGCAATGAAACAGGGTACAATTAGTGTGTCTGTGTTGTGACAATTTTGCAATAAGATGCAAGCCTTTGGTTGACTTAACTTTGTGCTCTGGTTTGGTCTTGGTATCTGCTGTCCTTCATATGGGCATTGTTATAGGCCTATGGCCCACCTGTGTGTCACAGGTATGATATAGAGTTATCAGACTTGTCTGCCTAATTGCCTCTAGGTGTTGCTTTGTACCAATTTGGGAATAGCCATCTTTTTGTCCTACTCGTCCCTCCGTGTATATCTATTCTTATGGAGAGACATTTTGTCGCGTGGGCTCTCATTATCCTACATGAGATTACTGGCTTTCTAGGCAGCAGGATAGCTAATGGTGTGGGGGACTGAGTCTGACCCACTTGTAAATAACTCTGTCACCCTGATTCTTTCTTTTTGCTCTGGCTAACTAGCAGTGCCTCATGTCTCCCACGGCAAAGAAATTATTAGACAGCCGAGCGCATGACATCTTTGGAACTTCTCAGGGAATTCGTGGTCACTCAGATCCAAACCAATTCTCTCTTTTCCAGTATTATCTCATACACAAATGACAAAGACAGTATTTGTTTTATATGATGATTTTATAAAACAACTGACTTTTAGATAATTAGGTGTGAGCCACAATAACCCAAACAATACAACATGGTAGAATTGAAATAGTCACCAGGAGAGTAAAACATTTGAACAAAGCTATCATGGTGCCTAACTGTTTCTACTCTCCCTCTGCTTGTTCTATTTAGAGCACAGCATGTTAAGCTTCGAGCTTGCCTGTCTGAATCACTGGGGAGACATCAGCCCTCATATCAGAGCAATGGCCTGTGATCTGGTTCAGCATCTGCAGCAAGGCAGGCAGCGTCTAGTTGTGGTTCTCTGTTCGGAAACTCTCTCTTGCGTGTCTTGGGACAAGGAAGTGATTTTATAAGTAACATGTCATCGTGATGACAAAGTGTCCCTACGCATGAATGCCAAATCTTAACTCCTACCACGTCTATCGGCAATGTACCAGACTGTATCCTTGACTGGAGCACAGAGTGAATATGTTCTGGCGAACTGCAGTGCTGAAGTAGGCAAAACAGTGTGATTTGACTAAAAAATCAACACCGTAGAACTGGCTATTTGCTAAATTAACTGATACGAAGCCTAATAAAAAGCATTTAGTGCAAAGTGCTCAGAGGCTCTTAGATGTAAGCAAATGAGTAAAAGTACATTCAGGGCAAGGTGCACAAAGGCCTAAAGCCTGAAGCTAATGCGCAAAGTATACGTAAAACTTACCACACTACACTTTGACTGGCTGTGGGTGTTGTGAATGCCCTGGCAGCACACTTGCCTCTCAGGACCTGCCCCAAACACTTTTTATTCACATTGACCTAAATGTACATGTAATGTGGCATATCCTATGCATGGCAATGTTAGGATGTGGTATGGATGTAAACATTGTTGATGTTTTGAGATGATGTTGGGTAATGTGTGTTTAATTGGATTGCCCTGTTTATCGTATCAAAGTCCTATTTGGTTGTCAGACTGTGCAGGTGTGTTTCAGTGACCGGTTGCATGTGTCCCCTCCTCAATGTTGTTGTCTGAGCAGTAGGACATTAGTGATGTAGCCTTGTTAGCCAGGCACGTGAGGGACCCTGATGTATGCAGCATGTGTGTGTCCTTAGTGCTGTATGGCTCCTATTGCTGTTTACTTTGGCTGATGTATGTGTCAAGTATGGGCATTGGCATTTGAGTGTACTGGTGCCTTTGTCTTATTTCTATAAATAGTTGCAGATGTCATCCTCACCCCCTAATTTAGGTATGTATGTTCCATGGGGAGGTTCCTGCCATTTGCTACTATAGCTGCACAGAGATCAGAGGTGTTATTGTCAACTGTTGTCGCAGTTACATTGCAGTTGTTGTTTTGGCTACTGGATTACTGATAGGGACCTAGTTGATGTAGGATACATTTTGACTGACGAGTGCCTGGATGTGAGTTTGACGTAGTGGCCTTCCCACCTGTCGCTGCTTTCCCTTGGCTCTATTGTTGTAATTACAGTATGGCCCCATGGGAGTGTTGTTGGTGCTGTATTTTGTCGGGCCCCAGCTTCAGTCTGTGCTGGCCATGCCCCCCTGCCGTGCCCCTTTACCCATGCCACTTCATATATATGCTGAGTTACATGCATTGTGTAGCAGGTATCCCCCTCCCCGGTTGCATGTATCATTATTGCATTGTAATTCCCCATGCGACTTACCCTGCATGTGCGTTGTGTCGTGGTAGTCTGCACTGTCCTGTCCTTGAATCCCTGTGACTATCTCCTCAGGGATGACGGCTGCGACCATCTCCTCCATGTGGTCCAGGGCCTCCTGGTGTGCTGGACTCCCCCCTCTAGTTTGCAGTGCTGCCTTCCTGTTCCTGGGCATTTTTTCTTTTGTCCTACGTTTGCAGTCATGCCAGCGTTTCTTACACTCGGTGACTGTTCTGCGTTCTTCAGCCACACTATTGATCTTGTCCACAATTTTTTGCCATATGGCCTCTCTCCTACTGATTGGCAATTTAGAGGTGATGAACAATTGGTGCTGGTGTTCCGTCACCTCTTTAACCAGGATTTCCTGCTCCTCTGCACTGAAGCAACACTTTCTTTTTTTTCTGAAGATGTCCTGGTTCCTGTATGGGTCCTCCTGGCTGGTTCCTGGTCTGCTGTCATCTTCCTGGTGTCTGTTGTGGCATCTGGGATCCATTTTGGCTCTCCTCTGCTGAAAGGGCAGTGTTCGCGGGTAAATTTGACGCTATTGCGTCAAAATAAACAGCGCTTTCAGGGTTGCGCTGTCGTAAATCGACCCACAGTGATGTGCGTCGCGTTAACGTTGGTTTTCTTTACGACTTGACGCCGCTGTGTGCGTCACAAAATAATGACTCTCACCTGTTGGTTGCGCCGCCGTGCGTCAAAGTATAAATTTGACGCCCGCACGGCACATCGAAATGGCGTTAGCCGGCGTTAAGACTTTTTACGCAAAGCTGCGCCGGCGCAGCTTTGTGTCAAAAAGTATAAATATGGCCCAAAGTCTTTTTGGTCGTGTGACTTCAGGGAACAGGAGTCAAACTATATCCATGCCCCTGAAGAGCACTTCTCAGCACAGCCAGAGACCAGAAAGGCAGCAGGGCAGCAGTCCTTCACAGAAAGTAGTCAGGTAAGTCCTTTGGGCAGCCAGGCAGGTCTTCTTGGCAGGTTGCAGGTTCTGGTTCTGGTTCTCTTCTCCAGGAAGTGTCTGAGTTGGTAGGGGCTGAGGCCCTGTTTATATACCCAAATGTGATTTCAAGGAGTGGCTTAGAAGTGCACAAGGTCCCCTTTCAGTTCAATCCTGTCTGCCTGGGTCCCAGTAGGGGTGTGGCAGTCCTTTGTGTGAGGGCAGGCTACTGTTCTTTGACATGTAAGTGTCAGGCCCTCCACCCTCTCAGCCCAGAAAGACCCATTCAAAATGCAGATGTATGCAAGTGAGGCTGAGCATCCTGTGTTTGGGGTTTGTCTGAGTGAATGCACAAGGGAGCTGTCAACTGATGTTAAGCCACCTTGTAAATTTGGTGCAGTACATAGCACCATCGAGGCGTCATTAAAAGTGACGCCCCGGTGGCGCTAAGAGCTCTTAAATATACCCCTGGGAGAGTAAAAAATGGGATGACTTCAGTAGACACTCCAAGTCATTTTGGCGAATAGTGAGCAAGAGCGCTGGGTATCTAACCAAACCTGGGGAGTCATCAATCCAGCCAAGTGAGTGGGTAGTTCATTTTGGAATCCTTTACGCCCTCCTATTGGATTCCCACTTGGTGCATAACAGTAATGTGGAAGGAGTGGTTTGTACTTTTGCGTCACCTTCTTCACCAGTTGTTTTTTCACTTACTGAGGAAGCAGCTGGCAACTGGTGCCACCATGAATGCCACGTGGAAAGGGGTCGAGATTGGACCGTTCTTTAAAAAAGGAAGTCCTGGTACCCTTATTATTTATCCTCCTATCATTCTCCTAGGGAACTTGCAAAAGGTTTGCTGCTAGCAGGTGCTGAAAAAAATATTAGAATGGACTTTTGCCAATAAGATCAAAGAATGGCAAAGTGGATCAAGCCTTCTGCTGCCTGAGGATCAAGTGGGGTTAATAGTATTTGTAATGTTTGTTGACCTTCGAGTTTCTTTTGACTTGGTCCTGGCTGAAGGCATTTAAAGTGTGATTGCTGGGGCTCACTGACTCTTTTTAAGCATTTTGTTGACTTTCTCTGAAGAAGATTGCACACATTTGAAACGTGATTTTACTTAGTTATTACCACAAATGTTTCTTTACTTTTTGGGGAAGACAAGCGTAATGTTTTTTTTTTTTTTTTTAGGGAATCCTACTATGATTTTTTTGTTACTGGGGACACTGACTGGTTTTAAGTATTTTCTTGACTTTCGCTAAAAACTATTGATGCATTTAGAGTGTGATTTTACCTAGTTCTAGCTTACTCCTTTCAACGAATCTTTGTTTTATTATTAGGAAGAGCAGCGGGATTTCATGTAGTTGTACACTCTCCTTTTAAGGTTTTGTTCTTTGCTTTTTGGGGAATCCAAGTATAATGTATTTATTACTGGGGCACACTGATATTTTTAAGCATTTTGTTGCGTTGCTCAGACGATGATTACACACATTTAGGCCCGTATTTATACTTTTTGACGCAAAACTGCACTAACGCAGTTTTGCGTAAAAAGAATTAGCGCCGGCTAACGCCATTCTGAAGCACCATGCGGGCGCCGTATTTATTGAATGGCGTTAGCCGGCTTTAGCCGACCGGCGCTGCCTGGTGTGCGTCAAAAAAAACGACGTACACCAGGCAGCGCCGGCGTAGGGAAAAATGGCGTTTGGGCGTCTAAAAATGGGGCAAGTCAGGCTGAGGCAAAAAAATCGCCTCAACCCGATTTGCGCCATTTTTTTGGGGCGCCCAGACGCCATTAACATGACTCCTGTCTTAGCAAAGACAGGAGTCATGCCCCCTTGCCCAATGGCCATGCCCAGGGGACTTATGTCCCCTGTGCATGGTCATTGGGCATAGTGGCATGTAGGGGGGCACAAATCAGGCCCCCCTATGCCACCAAAAAAAAATAAAAAAATACTTACTCCAACTTACCTTTTCTTCCCTGGGATGGGTCCCTCCATCCTTGGGCGTCCTCCTGGGGTGGGCAAGGGTGGCAGGGGGTGTCCCTGGGGGCAGGGGAGGGCACCTCTGGGCTCATTCTGAGCCCACAGGTCCCTTAACGCCTGCCCTGACCCAGGTGTTAAAATCCAGCACTAATGCAGGTTTTTTAGCCCCGCCCACTCCTGGGCGTCATTTTTGCCCGGGAGTATAAATCCGCCGCATATGCCTCGGAGTCATTTTTTAAGACGGGAACGCCTACCTTGCATCTCATTAACGCAAGGAAGGTGTTCACGCCCAAAAATGATGCTAACTCCATGAACTTTGGCGCTAGACGCATCTAACGCCAAAGTATAAATATGGAGTTAGTTTTGTGTCGCATTTGCGTTGAAAAAAACGACGCAAATTCGGCGCAAACGGAGTATAAATATGCCCCTGAAAGCGTATTTCACACAGATGCGTATTTCTTTGTGCCGCTGATTGTTTCAAAACTCCATTCAAATAATGTTCGCCTTTTTTTTTTTTTAAGCAGAGCACTTGGAAATAATGTTTGCACAGTTGCACACATTTAAAGCTTGCTTATATTTAAGCACAACATTTTTCAAAATATTTTTTCCTTTCCATCACATATTGTGAATGTTTTGTTCAGCTGTATAATTTCATTATTTTTGGCACGCACTGACTTGCTGGGAGCACACATGACTAAAATTATTTGTTATGTATTTACTGCTTTTAATTTAACTTTTTCTTAGCACGCCACATTTATTACATTAAACAGCACGTCAGCCATGCGGATTTCACAAAAACTTCTTCAAATACATACCTTCCTCTCTTCTAAATTTCAGGCAGTAAAGTACTGTTGGCATCACTTTACCATATGCTCATTTACGGTGCTACACACTCTTTACAAGCCAGTCAGTGTGGAAACATTGTTCGAGTTCACAAAACCTGATAACATCTCTTCACATGGAAGAGTTTTAATTTCCAAAGTGACTGCTTGCCTGAAAGAAGTGTAAATGTGCACAACAGGTTAATCTGGGTATATAAAGGGAAACCAGAAGCTTATAGTGGCTTGAATGATTAGAATCTCTTGAAGCTTCCTGATTACACAACTTTATGTTTTTTCAGTTGTCTTTACAAAGGAGTTACCTTCTGAGCTGTCAAGTGTGTGTTTATAATGGGAAGTACCAAAGTCCCTTGCACTGAAGGGTTTTCAGATGTCTGTGTTACACTCCAAAATAGTCTCCCCTTCTTCAATCAGGAATCAGCTCCTGGCTCTCTGGTTACAGACACAGATCTTTACAGTGCTCTACGTAATGGATGTTTCATAAAGTAAAATGCTCAAGTTCCAACTTAAGCCCAGATTTATACTCTGTTTACGCTGAATTAATGTCATTTTTTAACACTAATTCAGTGCAAACCTAACTCCATATTTATATTTTGACGCTAACGTCACAATATTAGAGTTAAAGTCATTTTTCTCTATCGGGATACTACCATGCATCAATGAGATGCAAGGTAGGTGCTCTCGGGCAAAAAATAACTAAGGCCCTAGCGCCTCCTGTGCAGAAATGATGCATGGGAAGGAGGCAGGCCTAAATAATGGCACAGGGCAGGTGTTAGGGGACCTTTGGACCTATTTCCATGGTGAATACCATGGAATAAGCCCACTGGTGGCCTCCCCAGGCACACCCCCACCCACACCAAAGGGACAGTGGAGGATAGGGGACTGTAGGAGGCTGGCCTGGTTTGTAGTGGGTAACCTGGGTACTTACACCTTATACCAGGTCCAGTTATCCCTTATTAGTGAAATGTAGTAGTCTTCTAGCAGCTTAGGCTGATAAAGGTAGCTATAGCAGAGCGGCTTAGGCTGATCTAAGAGACATGCAATGCTCATGCAATACCACTTATAGTTACACAGTACTTATACACAATTGAAGACAAAACTCAGTGTTACCAAAAATAAAGGTATTTATTTGGGTGACACAGTACCAAAAATATCTTAGAGACAATACTCCTTCTAGGGGTAAGTATTATACACAAGATATACACTAGACACCAAAAATAGACAAGTAAATTGTCATAGAACAATGCAAACATTAGGAAATCCTATAGAATGCAAAGGGAGAAAATAGGTCTAGGGGCAACACAAACCACATACTAATAAAGTGGAATGAGAATCACAAATTCCCCCCTAGTCAATTGTAGTGTGTGCAGAATTGCTGGTAGAGTCAGAATACAGTAAAGGTAAGGAAATTACCCCACCCCAGAGCCCAGAAAAGCAGGAGTAAAGTACTGCAAGTTTCCATAGGACACACTACACCTGGTTTTGGCGATTTTGCAGCAGCCAACAAAGTCTGCAAAGAACAACTGCTGGATTTTTGGACCTGAAGACCTGCAAAGGAAGGGGACCAAGTCCGAAAGTCGAAAGAAGTTCCAGAAAGGGCAGGAGCCCCTGCCAACCTAGAAGAAATGCACCCTAGAAAGATGCAAGTGGGCTTCTGCATATTCCAAAGGATGCCCCGCAGTGTGAAGATTGTTGCAGATGAGATTCCATATTGGAAGTCACCAACAAGCCTTGGCTATGACAAAAGTGCATTTTGAATCAAAATGGCGCTGGATGGACCCAGAAGGGACCTGGGGGCCTAAATTCTATGTGAGGAGGAAGAGGGGTCTCTCAGCACTTTAGAGAGCCCTTGAGATGCCAGCCAGCGCCCCCCAGGAGTTGCAGTATCCGGGTTCAAAGGAGGTGCAAAAGGCAGTTGATGCAGCACAACAAAAGAAGGTCCCACGCCGCCAGAGAACTACTCAGTGAGTTGGGCGTCACAGGATAGAGTGCTGGGGACCTGGGCCAGGGTGTGAATGAAGGAATTTTGCAAACAGTGCACAGAAGCCTCAGGAGGCAAAAAGACACAGTATAGAGGGGTACCATCGCTCTCAGGGAAGGCAAGGTCTTTACTCCTCCAAATTGCATCAGCAGGACCTCAGGACAGACTATGTTGATGATGTCCATCCTCTGTGTCCTTAGGAGCATGCTTGTTGCTGTGAGAGGAGTCCCAGGGTACCGGTCGTCGTCTTGGAAGGTGCCTGCTTGGAGAAGGAGAGTGACTCCGTCACTCCACAGGAGATTTCTTTGGTCCTTCTGGTGTAGGATGAAGACGGAGAGTCCCCAAAGCGTGCACACAGTGGAAACTTTTGCAGTTGCTGACTTGGAGCTGAGGTTGCTGAAGAAAAGTGTCTCTTGTAGACACTTTGTTGCAGTTACAGCGTTTCTTGGAGCAGCCTGCGGTTGATTCGAGGTCAGAGGAGTCTGAAGTTGTTGCAGAGGTAGCCTGAAGAACACTTGCAAGCAGAATCTGCAGAGAATCGAAAGGGGAGACCCTAAATAGCCCTGAGAGGGGGATTGGCTACCTTATCAGGTACGGACCTATCAGGAGGGGTCTCTGATGTCATCTGCTGGCACTGGCCACTCAAAGGCCTCCAGAGTGCCCCCAAAACGTGCAAAGCAAGATGGCTGAAGTCTGAGACACACTGGAGGAGCTCTGGGCACCACCCCTAGGGTAGTGATGGACAGGGGAGTGGTCACTCCCCTTTCCTTTGTCCAGTTTCATGCCAGAGCAAGGTAGAAGGGGTCCCTGAACTGGTGTAGACTGGTTTATGCAAGCAGGGCACCATCTGTGCCCTTCAAAGCATTTTTCAGAGGCTGTGGGAGGCAACCCCTTCCTAGCCTGTTACACCTATTTCCAAAGGGAGAGGGTGTAACACCCTGATCTCAGGGGAAATGCTTTGTTCTGCCTTCCTGGGACTGGGCTACCCAGACTACCCAGACCCCAGGAGAGCAGAACCCTGTCTGTGAGGTGGCAGCAGCTGTAGCTGCAGTGCAAGCCTCAGAGAGCTGGTTGGCAGTACTGGGGGTCCATGGTCAAGCCCCCAGGATGCATGGAATTGGCTGCCTAATACCGGATTTGGAATGGGGGGGCAATTCCATGATCTTAGACATGTTGCATGGCCATATTCAGAGTTACCATTGTGAAGCTACATATAGGTATGTACACAAAGTCCCGGGAAATGGCCCTGCACTATGTGGGGGCACCTTTGCTAGTGTAAGGGTGCCCTTACACTTAGTAACTTTGCACCTAACCTTCAGCAAGTGAAGGTTAGAGATATAGGTGACTTATAAGTTACTTAAGTGCAGTGAAAATGGCTGTGAAATACCGTGTGCACTATTTCACGCAGGCTGCAATAGCAGGCAAATACAAGGGATTGTCTGAGCTATGGGTGGCAAAAGAAATGCTGCATCCCATAAGGATCTCCCAGAACCCCAATGTCCTGGGTACTAGGTACCATATACTAGCACCTTATAAGGGGGGTCCAGTGTGCCAATTGAAATTGGTAAATGAAGTCACTAACCTATAGTGACAAATGTAAAAGAAGAGAGAGCATAAGCACTGAGGTTCTGGTTAGCAGAGCATCACTGACACAGTCAAGCACTACTGACAACACATACATTAGGCCTAAAACTATGAGTACTGGGGTCCTGGCTACCAGGGTCCCAGTGAGACTGGCAAAACATACTGACATATAGGATTTTATCTAGGAGCACATGGGTCCTGGCTAGCAGGACACACACTCACCAACAGGCCAAAAGTGGGGGTAACAATGCTAGAAAGAGGCTACTTTCCTACTTTCCTACAGGGACCAGGTAAGTAGGTAAGTAGAGGTAAGTATGTGGTTTAATTTTTTTAAATGCCATTTGGGGCCCTGAAATGGACCCCCTACATGGCACCGGGTGAAATTGCCATGCCCAGGGGATCCTTGTCCCCTGTATTGGCCATTGGAGTGGTGGGCATGACTCCTTTCTTTTCTAAGACAGGATTCATTTAGTATGGTAGGCTTGCTTTGAGAAATGACGCTAGGCTAGTTAGAGACATTTTTTTACTCTAACCAGCCTAATGTAATTTTTCAGTGCAAAGCACCCTTCCCCCATACTGCTAACATCAGTTTCCTTTATGTTAGCTCACCCTTAGCTCCGGCTTGTGCTATTCCTTAAATATGGCACCTGACTGGCACTCTGGAATGGTGCTAGCCAGTGGTAAACATTTTCACGCAAAACTGCATTAGCGCAATTTTGCGTGAAAAAAGTTTAAATATGGGCAAAAGCAGCTCAAACTTACAACACACAATTGTATTTTATAAGTTTGCGTCGATTTTGTGTAAAAAACTACGCAAATGCGGCGCTAAAAAAGTATAAATATGGGCCTTAGTATCTTAACTCTTGCCCCACCCTTAGTCCCCAAAAGTCTCCTAATGCAATGGTACCAAACGTCAAGCCAGGGTACTAAGCATCAAGCCAGGGTTAATCTCTTTAGATGTAAGTATGTTTTGTGACTCTCTAGTGTGGGACAGAAACGAAACCTGGGCACTTTTGAAAAGGGTCTTCAGGCCCTGACAGATATTGTGAGAAAAAGGCTACAATGGACAGAAAAGGGCCAACAGTGTTTTGGTAACAAGGCCTATGATGACAGACAATTTGGGGCGTGAACCAGGAGAAGAGTGCAGGACGTGTTTGGGTGAGCAGAACTGGGGCAAAGGTTAAAAGGCAATTACTGTTCTCAAACAAGGAAAGGACATTTTGAATAATTGTACATCATGACAGTGACTGTGCCATCTTCACGTACTCCTTGGTTTACACTTGGGGTACAATAGTCAGACGCATGTCAGGAAAAGAAGACGTTGCTTCCTTCACGTACAGAAGCCGCACAGCCCATCGCACATGTGTTTTAATGCTAAACCCAGTTGTGATCGCGTTGTCTCTTTCCTCCAAGCGAATGTTCCATTTCGCTACTTGTGTTCCTGTACAGTGTGTGCACTTGGCAGCGCCTGCTCGCTTAACAGCAAATACCGTCTTCAGTGTTTTTAAGTGTGAAGGTGGGTTGGGCGTAAGGTGTAAGTGGCGTGCATTTATTCCTCAAATATATGGCTGGTAGGGTGTGTACATGTGTCTGTGGGTGCTGCTATTTGTCATCCGTACATCCTCCATAGAAGGAAGACATGGAAAAAGCACTGCACACATTTAAAGCGTGATTTTACATAGTTGTTATTTGTTTTCTCTGTCGACTGTTTCTAAAAATAAATAATTCTTCTCTTTGACAGCATGAATGTGTTTTATATTAACTGATAAACTTATACAACACATAAATATGTATATATACAAATACCGCAACATAAAAAAAATCCTAAACACAAATGTACACCCTTCATCTACTCTTCCTTTAGCTGCTGGCATTGGCTAAAGTTTCTAACCACAGAACAACCAGTAGAATGTCAGAGCAACAAAACACGTTTTTTTCTCATTCTTTGGACTTTTCTTAGCATTGATGTGGTAATTACACCCTCATCTTAATTAAATACATCTTGTCCGCCAAGCGAACAACTTTGCTGCCATTGATTCCTAGACATTACTATGGGGTACTTTTCCTCATCCAAAGCATTGATTTATTAACCCATCAAACTGTAAGTACCTGCTCTTTTGGTTAATTTAACTAACATAGCACACAATTACCCTAGCTTCACGCATTTCAATCGTGCTGCTAAACAAATATTATAAACATTCTAAATGCCTTATTTTTAACTCATCTTCTTTACTTTCAACAATTTATTAATATAATATCTGTAAAGTCGCTGGCCAGTGGCGTAACTGGCCAGCCGACACGTCGTGTGAAGGAGGGGTGTTCTGGGGTTATGTAACACCCCGTGTGAAATCACCGGATGTTTCCGAGGGATTTCACCTCGATGCGGTGTGGTTTTGGTTTGCTCCGTGGCCTCCGGCCCGGAGCTATAAAAATAAAGAAGGGGCTTGGCTGGGCTCACTCGGAGGCACGACGCAGGACGGAGACCCGTATGAAAGGGCTCGTCCTGCACCAGGCCGCACCCAGCCACGCCGACCTGAACGAAATAACACCGGGTCGTGTGCATTATTTATAATATAGTCGCGAGACGTACCAAGCATGTTTAAGCCCTTTTCAGGGCTTAAATACCACAAAGTGGTGATGAGGTAGGCGAATCCTCGCCTGTGAGTTCCGATCGTGTTGGTCATGCGGCGGGCAGACACTCCCACAAGAAAAAGGCAGAAATAAGAAAATAAAAAAATAAAAAATAAGAACGCCCTACTGAAACTGCTGTGTGATGCCCATCAGGTGAAAAGGATAATACACAGGAAGGCTGGACAGAATAAATACATACCTGGACACAGTGAGTACAAGTGCCCCCTCCAGAGCCGGTAACTCACCACAGGCACAGTAGAAAGAAACCCATCTAATGCAACCCCAGCCACTATGTCTGCCATACCGCCAGTAGAACCTTTTGTGGTAGAAGGGGCTCCCTCTACGCAAGCACCCAAGTGGAGAGAATGGATAGAAAGAGTGTTGCTGTTTTTTGAGGCCACGAAAGTAGCAAATGACCAAAAACGCGCCATGCTCATCCACATAGGAGGTAAAGACATATATAAAATATCAAAAAACCTTGTGGAAGATGCGCCCAAAACCCATACGACACTCATAGCTGCCCTCAACCGCCACTTCAAGCCAATGGTCAATACTGATTATGAAAGGTTTATATTCAGACAAGCAAGACAACAGATGGATGAATCGTTAGATGCTTTTCACCTAAGACTAAGAGAACTGGGGGGCACGTGTAGATTCAATGATGAGACTGAAGAAGTCTGAGGACAATTAATACAAGGGTGTGCCTCCCTCCCCCTCAGGGAACGCATCCTAGAGGAACCCTGGAAATCATTACCGGATATTCTACAGCTGGGCCAAACAAAGGAGCTCTCAAAAGCTAGGTCCTCACACATGGAGGCGGCATTGCAACGCCCCATAAAAGAAGAGGTCATCAATGCAGTCATGACACCCCGGAAGAAAATCCCACAGAAAGTGAGTGGTCCACGCCCCAGACAATGTGGGTATTGTGGGGGAGTGCCACATCGAGCCTCTGAGTGTCCGGCAAGGGGAAAAGTGTGCTCGAGCTGCGGGAAGATGAATCACTTCGCAAAGGTATGCAGGTCCAAAAGCACCCGAGGGGCAGCCGTCAACATAGCACTCGAAGATGCCCTTCCTGAAAAGTCGGAGCGAGGGAGCGACATGGATGATGACGAAGCGGTTATTCATGTCGTCCACTCCTTATTTGCGGCCATGTCTACCAGCTATCGCCAAGCGCAACTTCCAAAGTGCTAGATACTCATGGGTCATCATGAAGTGGTCGCTGTAGTAGACACGGGAGCATCCATAAACCTACTGGCAGCGGAAGAACATTGCCAAATGTCCCCAATTCCAGCATTGACCTTTACCAATGTCAAGGTATATGCATATGGACAGAGCTCCCCCCTCTCCCTGAGGGGTATGTTCCAGACTACTATCACTCATGGACATTACGTGACCGAGGGAGGAACTGGCATGCTACTAGGCTGCCGGGCGGCGGAGGAGTTACAAGCGCTCTGCATTCACCAAGAATCAGTGGCGGAGTTGGTAGCCAGGTACGATGGAGTCTTTAATGGCATTGGGTGTCTACGAGACCGGGAGATCAAGCTCCACATTGATCACACAATTCAACCGATAGCTCTCCGCCATCGGAGAATAGCGTTCCATCTCAGACCCCAGGTGGAGAAAGAATTAGACAATCTGGAGAAAGCTGTAATTATTGAGAAGGTTTCTGGGCCCACCCCCTGGGTATCTCCCATTGTGGTAGCTCTGAAGCCTAAACAACCAGTCGAGGTGAGAGTCTGTGTGGACATGCGTCTCCCAAATGCGGCCATTAAGAGAGAAAGACACCTGACTCCTACGATTGATGACATTTTGGGAGAGCTCAGTGATTCTAAGTGGTTCTCGAAGCTTGATCTCCGGTCTGGGTACCACCAGTTGGTGTTGGCCCCGGAATACCGCTACATAACAACTTTCTCTACACACGTGGGGCTCAGAAGGTACAAACGCCTAAATTTTGGGGTATCCAGTGCGGCGGAAGTATTCTAAAAGGTTATCCAGGAGCTGTTGGAGGATTTTCTGGGAACAATAAATGTCAGTGACGATATCCTTGTCCATGCCCCCACCATTGCTGAACACAATGCCCGTCTACAAAAAGTC
Organism: Pleurodeles waltl; assembly: GCF_031143425.1. NCBI lineage: Eukaryota > Metazoa > Chordata > Amphibia > Caudata > Salamandridae > Pleurodeles > Pleurodeles waltl. The sequence continues at coordinate 779,266 of NC_090437.1, read as the reverse complement.
CTACAACGCATTCAGGACTCAGGACTTACTTTGCATCGACAAAAGTGTGAATTTCTAAAAGACAGAATACAATTCTTTGGTTACATGTTCTCGGAGAGCGGGGTTGCCCCAGACCCCGCGAAGGTAAACGACATCAAGGAAGCGGCACCGCCCACCACAGTCTCTGAGGTCCGAAGCTTTCTAGGGATGGTAAATTACTGTGGTTGATTCATAAAAGATTTATCCAATCTAACCCAACCTCTGAGAAATCTCCTCAAAGCGTCTGAATCGTGACAATGGGGGTCTTCTGAACAAACAGCGTTTGACAAAATCAAAGAAGCTTTGTCCAGAGACACAGTGCTGAAATATTTTGATCCAAGAGGAAACACCAAGGTCGCTGTGGATGCGGGACCCAAGAGTTTAGGTGCTGTATTGCTGCAGGAACACGGAGAAGGAATGTGGGCTCCTGTTGCCTATGCCAGCCGTTCGCTCACTGACACTGAACAGCGTTATTCGCAAATTGAAAAGGAAGCCATAGCGGTCCACTGGGGTTGCAAGCATTTCCATATTTACGTGTATGGCCGCCCGTTTGTCGTGACCACTGACCATAAGCCACTGCTTCCCCTGTTCAATGGAACTGCTTCGAAGCCACTGCCAAGAATTGAGAAAGTGGATGCTACAATTACAAGATTATCGGTGTCAATTGGAATATCGCCCGGGGTCCGAAAACCCAGCTGACTATCTGTCGAGACATCCTAGAAGTGCATCAGAGGTGGAAGTCAAAGAAGCAAAGGAAACTGAAGAATATGTTAGATATGTAACTGATCGATCCCGGCCTTTGCCAATGACTATGAAGGAGATCATACAAGCAACTAAGTCGGATGAGTGCCTGCAGAAAGTCATGGCCAGCCGACACGTCGTGTGAAGGAGGGGTGTTCTGGGGTTATGTAACACCCCGTGTGAAATCACCGGATGTTTCCGAGGGATTTCACCTCGATGCGGTGTGGTTTTGGTTTGCTCCGTGGCCTCCGGCCCGGAGCTATAAGAATAAAGAAGGGGCTTGGCTGGGCTCACTCGGAGGCACGACGCAGGACGGAGACCCGTATGAAAGGGCTCGTCCTGCACCAGGCCGCACCCAGCCACGCCGACCTGAACGAAATAACACCGGGTCGTGTGCATTATTTATAATATAGTCGCGAGACGTACCAAGCATGTTTAAGCCCTTTTCAGGGCTTAAATACCACAAAGTGGTGATGAGGTAGGCGAATCCTCGCCTGTGAGTTCCGATCGTGTTGGTCATGCGGCGGGCAGACACTCCCACAAGAAAAAGGCAGAAATAAGAAAATAAAAAAATAAAAAATAAGAACGCCCTACTGAAACTGCTGTGTGATGCCCATCAGGTGAAAAGGATAATACACAGGAAGGCTGGACAGAATAAATACATACCTGGACACAGTGAGTACAAGTGCCCCCTCCAGAGCCGGTAACTCACCACAGGCACAGTAGAAAGAAACCCATCTAATGCAACCCCAGCCACTATGTCTGCCATACCGCCAGTAGAACCTTTTGTGGTAGAAGGGGCTCCCTCTACGCAAGCACCCAAGTGGAGAGAATGGATAGAAAGAGTGTTGCTGTTTTTTGAGGCCACGAAAGTAGCAAATGACCAAAAACGCGCCATGCTCATCCACATAGGAGGTAAAGACATATATAAAATATCAAAAAACCTTGTGGAAGATGCGCCCAAAACCCATACGACACTCATAGCTGCCCTCAACCGCCACTTCAAGCCAATGGTCAATACTGATTATGAAAGGTTTATATTCAGACAAGCAAGACAACAGATGGATGAATCGTTAGATGCTTTTCACCTAAGACTAAGAGAACTGGGGGGCACGTGTAGATTCAATGATGAGACTGAAGAAGTCCGAGGACAATTAATACAAGGGTGTGCCTCCCTCCCCCTCAGGGAACGCATCCTAGAGGAACCCTGGAAATCATTACCGGATATTCTACAGCTGGGCCAAACAAAGGAGCTCTCAAAAGCTAGGTCCTCACACATGGAGGCGGCATTGCAACGCCCCATAAAAGAAGAGGTCATCAATGCAGTCATGACACCCCGGAAGAAAATCCCACAGAAAGTGAGTGGTCCACGCCCCAGACAATGTGGGTATTGTGGGGGAGTGCCACATCGAGCCTCTGAGTGTCCGGCAAGGGGAAAAGTGTGCTCGAGCTGCGGGAAGATGAATCACTTCGCAAAGGTATGCAGGTCCAAAAGCACCCGAGGGGCAGCCGTCAACATAGCACTCGAAGATGCCCTTCCTGAAAAGTCGGAGCGAGGGAGCGACATGGATGATGACGAAGCGGTTATTCATGTCGTCCACTCCTTATTTGCGGCCATGTCTACCAGCTATCGCCAAGCGCAACTTCCAAAGTGCTAGATACTCATGGGTCATCATGAAGTGGTCGCTGTAGTAGACACGGGAGCATCCATAAACCTACTGGCAGCGGAAGAACATTGCCAAATGTCCCCAATTCCAGCATTGACCTTTACCAATGTCAAGGTATATGCATATGGACAGAGCTCCCCCCTCTCCCTGAGGGGTATGTTCCAGACTACTATCACTCATGGACATTACGTGACCGAGGGAGGAACTGGCATGCTACTAGGCTGCCGGGCGGCGGAGGAGTTACAAGCGCTCTGCATTCACCAAGAATCAGTGGCGGAGTTGGTAGCCAGGTACGATGGAGTCTTTAATGGCATTGGGTGTCTACGAGACCGGGAGATCAAGCTCCACATTGATCACACAATTCAACCGATAGCTCTCCGCCATCGGAGAGTAGCGTTCCATCTCAGACCCCAGGTGGAGAAAGAATTAGACAATCTGGAGAAAGCTGGAATTATTGAGAAGGTTTCTGGGCCCACCCCCTGGGTATCTCCCATTGTGGTAGCTCTGAAGCCTAAACAACCAGTCGAGGTGAGAGTCTGTGTGGACATGCGTCTCCCAAATGCGGCCATTAAGAGAGAAAGACACCTGACTCCTACGATTGATGACATTTTGGGAGAGCTCAGTGATTCTAAGTGGTTCTCGAAGCTTGATCTCCGGTCTGGGTACCACCAGTTGGTGTTGGCCCCGGAATACCGCTACATAACAACTTTCTCTACACACGTGGGGCTCAGAAGGTACAAACGCCTAAGTTTTGGGGTATCCAGTGCGGCGGAAGTATTCTAAAAGGTTATCCAGGAGCTGTTGGAGGATTTTCTGGGAACAATAAATGTCAGTGACGATATCCTTGTCCATGCCCCCACCATTGCTGAACACAATGCCCGTCTACAAAAAGTCCTACAACGCATTCAGGACTCAGGACTTACTTTGCATCGACAAAAGTGTGAATTTCTAAAAGACAGAATACAATTCTTTGGTTACATGTTCTCGGAGAGCGGGGTTGCCCCAGACCCCGCGAAGGTAAACGACATCAAGGAAGCGGCACCGCCCACCACAGTCTCTGAGGTCCGAAGCTTTCTAGGGATGGTAAATTACTGTGGTTGATTCATAAAAGATTTATCCAATCTAACCCAACCTCTGAGAAATCTCCTCAAAGCATCTGAATCGTGACAATGGGGGTCTTCTGAACAAACAGCGTTTGACAAAATCAAAGAAGCTTTGTCCAGAGACACAGTGCTGAAATATTTTGATCCAAGAGGAAACACCAAGGTCGCTGTGGATGCGGGACCCAAGAGTTTAGGTGCTGTATTGCTGCAGGAACACGGAGAAGGAATGTGGGCTCCTGTTGCCTATGCCAGCCGTTCGCTCACTGACACTGAACAGCGTTATTCGCAAATTGAAAAGGAAGCCATAGCGGTCCACTGGGGTTGCAAGCATTTCCATATTTACGTGTATGGCCGCCCATTTGTCGTGACCACTGACCATAAGCCACTGCTTCCCCTGTTCAATGGAACTGCTTCGAAGCCACTGCCAAGAATTGAGAAAGTGGATGCTACAATTACAAGATTATCGGTGTCAATTGGAATATCGCCCGGGGTCCGAAAACCCAGCTGACTATCTGTCGAGACATCCTAGAAGTGCATCTGAGTTGGAAGTCAAAGAAGCAAAGGAAACTGAAGAATATGTTAGATATGTAACTGATCGATCCCGGCCTTTGCCAATGACTATGAAGGAGATCATACAAGCAACTAAGTCGGATGAGTGCCTGCAGAAAGTCATGGCAGCCATACAGAGTAATCAATGGCATTGTATCAAAAGCCAATTGCCTTTATTAAACATTGACTCTCAATGTATCCTGGGAAGTCTTTATAGTGTGAAGGGTGAGCTCACCACTGACTCTCAAGGGTGCCTGTTAAGGGGAAGTCGTTTGGTTATCCCTTCATCCCTCACTGACAAAGCCGTGGAGTTGGCACACAATGGCCACCAAGGTATGGTCAAAATGAAGAGCCACCTCCGATCCAAGGTATGGTTCCCCCTCATGGACGAAAAGGTTGAACGTTTGGTCAGGTCGTGCCGTTGGTGTCAGGCTACTGGTGAGTCGAGCAGGCCAGTTCCCATTGAGACTGAACCAACCCCAACAGGTCCATGGGTCTCCGCAAGTCTGGATTTTGGAAGTTTACCTGATGGCCGCCAGACTATGGTCATAATTGATGATTTCTCAGAGTATCCTTAGGTGGAGATTATTCCTGTACTCACGGCGGAGGTGGTGACCTCTGGGTTAGAGAAAGTGATGGCCCCCCATGGTCTTATTACAGAAATTAAGACTGACAATGGGCCACCCTTTCAGAGCAAAGAACTGGCTGAGTACCTAAAGATCAATGGCACCCGTCATCGCCCTGTCACCCCTCGGTGGCCTCAAGCCAACAGTGAGGTAGAGCGGTTCATGCGGACTTTGAATAAGGTGATACGAATTGCGGTGGCCAGTGGCCAGTCTGTTGAACATGCCATTTTCTCAATCTTATGGAATTATCAACAGACGCCTCATTCCACAACCAGCCTAGCTCCGAGTCATGTTGCTTTTGGGAGGGCATCTGTGGATGCTATTCCTCATCATTCTTCTTGGGTTTCTCCTGAGTTGGCCCGAGACTTGGTTCAGGAGAAACGGCGGATGTCCAATTTACAGGCCAGCCGTGCCCGACGAGCCACCCAGTCGGACCTGAAAGTGGGTGATTATGTGTTGCTCAAGCAAACCTTATCGGGTAGTAAGTTTCGTACGCCATTTTCTACGGTCCCATGGAGAATTGTTCAAAGGAATGGATCTGCTGTGGTTGCCCAGCAGGGTACCGAGACAGTGACCCGCAATGTGTCGTTTTTCAAGAGGTTTCATGATGCCGGATGCTCCCGAGCCGAAAGAGTTGGTGATGCTGATGAGGGTGACCCGGTGTTTGAAAGTCCTGAAGAGGCTGTGCCATTGTGTGGTCCTGTGAGTCGCACTGTTGATGGTGCTGAGCCTGTCCCGGTTGAACAATTGACTGGTGGTCCAGCCCCTGAGATGGCATCTCAATGATCCGGATCTGCCAGATACGGTTTGCAGGGCAATCCCTGTCCTTCTACCCGTCTACGTGATCATCTGTGTGATTATTGACTGAATAGTCTGTTTGGTGTTTTTGTTGTTTTTGCATTTTTTGGAGTAATGTAATGTCGCTGGCCAGTGGCGTAACTGGCCAGCCGACACGTTGTGTGAAGGAGGGGTGTTCTGGGGTTATGTAACACCCCGTGTGAAATCCCCAGATGTTTCCGAGGGATTTCACCTCGATGCGGTGTGGTTTTGGTTTGCTCCGTGGCCTCCGGCCCGGAGCTATAAAAATAAAGAAGGGGCGTGGCTGGGCTCACTCGGAGCCGCGACGCAGTACGGAGACCCGTGTGAAAGGGCTCGTCCTGCACCAGGCCGCACCCAGCCACGCCGACCTGAACGAAATAAGACCGGGTCCTGTGCATCATTTATAATATCGTCGTGCGACGTACCAGCATGTTTAAGCCTTTTTCAGGGCTTAAACACCACAATATCTTCATGTTTGCATGCAATTGTGCAATGTTTATCAGCTGTATACTGATTTTTAGGTTGCTCGGATGCCTTTTAACTAACTGTCTCCTTCCTTGTAAAACACACTATCATAAAACTTCTCCTCACGGCACATATTTTATCTGTGTTTCTTAACTGTAATTACTTTTCCGACTATACGAACTGTGACCATGGCTCATTCATTAAACATTTTGTTGCCTTTCTCTAATAACGATTCCATGCATTTAGAGGGTCCTTTCACAGATTTGTTGATTTGCTTTCTTGCACGACTGTTTTTAGAAGTAATTTATTCTTCTCTTTGACCAATAGGTTTTGCCTACGTGATTAATAATAAGCTATTTGTTGTTGTAAGTTGTAGCTAGGTGAATAGTTGTGGAATAATAGTCACTGAAATCTAAAAATAGTTTGGTGGGTTTACTGCATCTCCAATTCTTTGTAACTGTGACATTGTTATGTGCGGTGGATCAATAATTACCATATTAAAATAAAGAATAGCTTGATGTCGGGGTAGCGGAAGTCACTTCACGCGCCAAAAACATTTCCATGACATCATAAAAATGAACTCTTGCCCCACCCTTAGTCCCAGAAAGTCTCCTACTGCAGGGGTAATAAAACTTGCGCCAGGGTACTAAGGCCCATATTTATACTATTTAGCCCCGCATGAGCGTCATTTTTCACGCAAAAGTAGTGCAAAGTTACAAAAGACAATTATATTTTGTAAATTTGCGTTGCTTTTGCGTCAAAAAATGACGCAAATGCGGCGCTAAAAAAGTATAAATATGGGCTTAAATGTTAAGCCAGGGGTCAAAGCAAAGGGCATCTTTTCAGATTTAAGCATGTTTTGTGTCTTTCTAGTGTAAGACAGAAACACAACCAAGGCACTTTTAAAAAGGGTGCTCAGGCCCTGTCAACTATTGTGAGAAAAATGCTTAATTGGACAGAAAAGAGCTATGCAGTTTCTGTAACAAGATCGTTGGTTGCAGACAATTTGGAGCCTGCACTAGAAGAGTGCAGGATGTGTTTGACTGCGAAGAACTGGGTCGAAGAGTGAAAGGCAATTACTGTTCTTATACAAAGAAAGGACATTTCCTTAATTGTACATAATGACGGTGACTAACAGTGACTGAGTCTGTGCCATCTTCACATTCTCCTTAGTGTACACGTGGGGTACAGTAGTTAGAGGTATGTCAGGAAAGGAAGACAGGGATTTCTTCATCCTCATAAGTCAGTTGCACCTGTATTTTAATGCTGAACACGTTGTCTCTTTCCTAAATATTTATGCGGTCATCATAAAGTTTCACCATTACCTTGTGTACATTTATAAATTGATGGATACTATTCAGTTGTGTGTGTGTAATAAAGGTACTTTTATCTTTTTTCAATAGAAAAAGCACATGTTAAATTATGAAATCGTATCATTATGTATGTGTGAATATTGAGTAATACTATTAATAAATTAACCATATTATGCTGCATATTTTACTCTACGCCGTCAGTTATTTTGACCCTCTCTTGACACTAAATTCCACTGGTCCTGCCAATAGTATTCTTTAGATTAGTCAGTCATCTGTAACAGTTGCAACTAATTTATCAACTATTACTTTTACTTACATTATAGCAGTTTTACAACCATAGCTTTATGCAATAACATATGTATCTCTCAACAAACAATTTTGTAACAATAGATTTAATATATTCCATCTAGGAAGATTTATTTATATCTCTCAGCTTGAAATCTTTGCCTTCAGTATTTTGGGAACTTCGTTATACTATAACATGTTTTCACATTATTATACCAATTACATTTTTTGTTTTCTTTAGATACATGTTAACCACCAAACAGCAACATTACTGGCAATGCTTCCAGACAATAACCACAAGATTTTGATAATTCAATTAATATGTCTACAACAATGCAGATCTGCAGATTTTAACGCCCAAAATTGTATTTCTAGCTCAAACGGTTGAAAAGATAATAAACATTAAAAAACACGTTGCCGCGCAGTGGAAGGCCCTTTACCAAGCTGGACTGCAAACTTCCCTGTTGCTTATTGCTATAATTGGATGGTAAACTGGTACTAATGCGGTGGAACCGATGCCCAGAGGGTGTTAAATAACTTTAAAATTATGAAATAATAAAGAAATACTATCCAAAATATGCCGCAATGTGCCACATAATTTGCCTTTTCATGCTGCATAATTTACTCAACCCAGCAACATAATCTGGCCCTCTCCTACTGCTTAATTCCAGTGGCCCTGATTATACCCTTCTCCAATATACACTACTACAAACCAAAAAATCTACCTCACTCCAATCTACTACACTTCAATCCAAAAATATATGCCCCACTCCAGAAACCCCACACCAATAAAAAACAATCTACCACACTCAAATCTATCTCACTTCAATACAATTCAGCATACCCCACTACGATATGCTCCACTCAAATCCCAAAAAATCCTCCACACTCCAGAAAACACCACTCCAGTTCACTCCTCTCTGATCCAATCCACCTCACCCCAAATCCAATACACCCAACTACAATCCAGTCCACCCCACTCCAATACATCCACCCCACACCACTAGAAACACCCCACACTTATACACCCACTGCAGTACACTACACTCCACTCCAATACACCTCACTCTGCCACAATACCAAAAAAATCAACCCACCACAATACAATACACTGCACCTCCAATACAAAATAGCCCACTCAACTACACACACTTCAATATAATACAGTACACACAACCTAATATAATACGATATACTCCAATACACCTTTAATAATAACATTCAGGATACTTTTAAAACTCATAACAAACAAATTACTCTTACATACTAAAGAAAAAAAAAAACATTAACATGCACTCCTTCAACATTAAGCTCACCATCACTTTTTGAACCTTGCAAACACAACTTACTTAACTAAACACAAAAAGCCCCTTTACTCCAATACAAAAAACCTCCCCATTTCAACAGAGACCACTTCAATACACACCACTCTAATGCAATCCACCTCACCTTACTACAATACACTTCACCCCACTCATATCCAATACACAAAATCAGATCAACCACTCCAATACAATCCAATCCGCTCCAATCCACACCAAGACAATCCACCCTACTTAATCGAATACACCTCACTCCAACACACTGCACCCGATTACAATACAAGTGAAACCAATACACTCCACAACACTCAAATAAAACCCACTCCAATTCACTCCACTACATACTAACACACTCCTTTCCACCACACTACATTTAACAACATATCAATCCATTCCACTCCAGTTTACACCACTCAATTCATTTCACAACACTTCAATCTATCCACCTCAATGGAATACAACCCACTACAATCCACCCCACTATACCCCGATCCAATACAATACAGCCCACACCAATATAATCTACAACACCCACACTCTAATACACCCCATTCTAGGACACCCCAATCCAACTTAATCCACTACGCACCATTTTGATCCACCCATATCCAGTCTAACACACACCACCCAATACAAAACACTCACAACACCCCACTCAAATCTACCATAATCCAACACAAATCAATACACTCCAAAACACTGTAATTCATCCCACTTTACCCCAATACACCCTACTCTACCCCAATCCAATACACTCAACCACAAATAACCTTTTATATACAAATGTTTTTTTTAATTATACTTCAATATTTATTACTTCTCAAATACTGTCATTAATCATTACAATACTACGTAGTTATATTTCAATTAAAAATGAATGCTTTAACACATAATCATGATAGAAACCCAATACAACTTTCTCCAATATAACCCACTACAATATGCACCACTACAATCCAAAACAATATGCCACACTGCAATATACCACACTCAAGTCCATCACACTCCAATATGCCTCCACTACAAACAAAACAAATGTGCCTACTCAAAAATACCCTAATACAATTTGTCCCTCTCCATTCCACAACAATAAAGCCCACAAAATTATGAACTCACTTCAATCTGCAACACTACAATCCGCCATACTCCAATCCCAAAGAAATCAGTTAAAACAATACAACCCACTACAATATGCCTCCCTCCATTCCAAACCAATCTCCCCACTCCAGTCTCCACACTCCAGATGCCCCACTCCAATACATCCAACTACAATACCCCCACTCCAAACCAAAACATTATGCCTCACTCCAATTCACCTTACTCTAATTAACCCAAAATCAAAAAAAAAAAAACAACTGTCGTACTACAATCCACATCACTACTGTTAGATATGGGGTCTTTGGTTGGCAGTCTGGTTACCCTCTGTCCAAGCAAGGATCCTCACTCTAGTCAGGGTGAAGGAGAATCACCCTCAGTTAACCCCCGCTCACCCTCTTGGTAGTTTGGCACGAGCAGGCAGGCTAACTTCAGAAGCAGTTCGGGCTGGACTGTTCAAATAGGGAACAGGGTCAAGACTGATTTGCATATGGATGGGTCCAAACTAGAATGGCATGGTGAGCAAAAAAACTGATGGATTAAACCCAGATCTATGACTGGGGAGGGATGTTTGATTTGGACTACATTCCGTCCATCAACCATTCTTTTTTCATTTGTCACCCCAAGTGGGAAGGGTATGCCCAGACGTGGGTCCCGTGCTCACTATGCCACCAGATTTAAGCTAGCCTGGCTGAAGAAGGGTGATACTCTGAAACCGTTCCCAGGAGGCTTGTTACTGGTCCATGGAGGACCTGGACAGGCAGTTCAGGCTGGACTGTTCACATTGGGAACAGGATCAAGACAGATTTGCATATGGATGGATCCAAATTGGAATGGCATAGTGAGCAAAAACACTGATGTATTAAACCTAGAGCTGTGACCGCTGGTGAATGTTTGATTTGGTCTACATTCCGTCCATCGACTGTTCTTTTTGTTCTTCTTACTTTCTAAAAGTGACATTTTCAAACACACAATCTAAAAACCAACTACACTAAAAGATGTATTTTTAAATGATGAGTTCAGAGACCCCAAACTCCACATCTATCTGCTCCCAAAGGGAATCTGTGCTTTAATAATATTTAAAGGCATCCCCCATGTTAACCTATGAGAGTGGTGGGCCTTGCAACAGTGAAAAACGAATTTAGTAGTAATTCACTGTTAGGACATGTAGACCACATAAGTACATGTCCCACCTTTAACATACACTGCACCCTGCCCATTGGGATACCTTGGGCCTACCTTAGGGGTGCCTTACATGTATAGAATGTACTATACTGCTCACACAGACACAGCAGCAGCAGGTCTGAGCCTAGTTTACAGGGCTACTCATGTGGGTGGCACAACTGTTTGCTGCAGGCCAACTAGTAGCATTTGATTTTCAGGCCCTGGGCACATCTAGTGAACTTTACTAGGGACTTACTAGTAAGTCAAATATGCCAATCATTGATATCCAATGTACACATACAATTTATACAGGGAACACCTACACTTTAGCACTGGCCAGCAGTGGTAATGTGTCCTGAGCAAACAAAACAGCAAAAACAGAGCAAAGCACACAGTGACAACCTGGGAAGTAGAGGCAAAACGTTAGGGCCATGCCAATGATGCCAAGTCTAACACGTGTCGCCCCAGCTGAAAGTGGGGAGCAAATACCCAACCTCATGGGAGTTCCCATCACAAAGGCAGAAGAGTCTGGACAGACTATCAGCATTGGCGTGGTCAGTGCCAGGGCGGTGTTCCACTGCAAAGTCCATTCCCTGTGGGGAGATAGACCACCTCAACAGTTTGGGATTCTCACTCCTCATCTTCATTAACCATCTGAGGGGCCTGTGGTCTGTTTGAATGCGGAAGTGAGTCCCAAACAAGTAGGGTCTTAGCTTCGTCGAGTGCCCAGACCACAGCAAAAGCTTCACTCTCAATTGCACTCCACCCATGTTCCCTGGGCAGTAACCTCCTGCTAATGAAGGCTACAGGTTGATCTAGGCCATCTTCATTAAGATGTAAGAGTATTGCTCCAATACCATGCTCTGAGGCGTCTGTTTGCACAACAAATTCCTTGGAATAGTCAGGTGACTTCAGCACAGGTGCTGTGCACATGGCAGCCTTCAGGGCATCAAAAGCCATCTGGCAAGACTCAGTCGAGATCATATTTCTGGGCTGCTTTTTGGAAGTTAACTCAGTCAAGGGAGCAACAATTGTGCCGTACCCCTTGACAAACCTCCTACAGTATCCAATGAGACCTAAAAAGGCTCTCACCTCAGTCTGGGTCTTGGGGGGCTCCCAAGGCAGAATTGTTTACATTTTTGGCTGTAGGGACACCACCTGGTTACTCCCCACCTGGTGTGCCAAGTACACCAGAGAGCCCTGCCCTATTTGGCGCTTGCTTGACTTAATAGTGAGGCCTGCCTTCTGCTGGGCCTTCAACACTTTATAGAGGTGTTGCAAGTGTTCTTCCTATGTGGAACTAAAGACTGCAATGTCATCTAGGCAGGCAGCACTGAAATCATCCAGCCAAGCCAACACCTGGTTGATCAACCTCTGAAAGGTGGCAGGGACATTCTTCATGCAAAAAGGCATCACCCTAAACTGGTAGTGCCCATCTGGTGTGGATAATGCAGACCTCTCCTTAGCCCCCTCAGTTAGGACAATCTGCCAATACTCAGAGGTAAGATGAAACATACTTAGGTATTTGTCAGCTCCCAACCAGTCAATGAGCTCATCAGCTTGGGGTGTGCGTCAGTCTTAGTGACTGCGTTGAGTCCCCGGTAGTCCACCCAGAACCTGAGTTCTGGAGTGGCACCACAAGCAGCAGGCTTTGGGACCAAAACCTCTGGGCTGTCCCAAGTGCTGCTGGAACACTCAATAACCCCCAACAATAACATTTTAGAAACTTCATCTTTAATGTAAGCCCTCACCCTGTCAGTCACTCTGTAAACTTTGTGTTTAACAGGAGGACTGTCCTCAGTATCCACATCGTGTGTACATAAGTTTGTGACCGCTGGGATCAGGGAGAATAGTGAGGCTAACTGATCTAACACCTGGCGACAGTCCCTCTGGTGTTCTGGGGTCACTGAGGGGGAGAGGATCACTCCCTCCACAGACCCATCCTTTTCTCCAGCAGACAGGAGGTTAGGCAGAGTCTCACTCTCTTCCTCCACCCCATCATCTGTTGCTAGGAGCAAGGACAATTCAGTCTGCTCAAACTGTGGCTTCAGCTTTTTCACATGCTGGACCCTCAAAGGGTTCCTGGGAGTCCGCAAGTACACCAATTAGGTGACTTCATTCTTGTGCTCCACCACCTCAAATGGCACAGTCCACTTGTGTTGAAGCGCCCTAGGCTCCACGGTGCCATCACCAACACTTTTTGACCAGGTTAAAACTCGACCAGAGTGGCATTCTGGTCATACCAGCATTCCATGTTTTCCTGGCTTGCTTCCAGGTTCTCTTGTGTGAGAGCTCTGAAGCGGGCAGTCTGGTTTCTCAGAGCCAGCATGTAACTGAAGATATCCTGGGGGAGTTTACTATTGGCTTTCTCCAAAGCCTTCTTTACCAGACTCAAACATACCTTCACAGGGTGGCCATACAACAGCTCAAAAGGACTAAAGCCAAGCCCTTTTGAGGCACCTCCCTGTAAGCGAACAGAAGGCATGGGAAGAGGATATCCCACATCCACCACAAGGGCTCTGACAGGCCCATTATCATGCCCTTCAAGGTGCGGTTGAATCTCTCAACCAGACCATTGCTTTGCGGTAGGTAACGTGTGGTGAACTTGTACATTACCCTGAACACCTTCCATACAGACTTAATTTATGTTGATATGAAGTTGGTATCCCTATCGGACACCACCTTCTTGGGGAACCCCATGCAGGTAAAAACCCCATCAATGCACAACCCACCACAGGGGCAGTGATTGATCTCAAAGGAATGGCTTCTGGGTACCAGGTGGCATGATCCACCAAGACCAGGATAAACCTGTGGCCCATGGCTGTTTTGGAATCCAGAGGCCCCAAAATGTCAATACCAACCCTTTCAAAGGGGCTACTAACCACAGGGAAAGGTTGGAGGGGAGCCTTGCATTTCCCCCCCACTCTTGCCTGATAAGTTGGGCATGACCTACAATGAGCATCAGAGTGCCTGCACATTTGGGGCCAATAGAAGAGGGTGACAAGCAGTTCAAAGGTCTTGTCCTACCCCAAATGTCCAGCTAAAGGCACGTCATGAGCCAGATCCAGTAGGAAGTCTCTGAAGCACTGAGGTACCACCAGCACACGGGCTGACCCAGGCTCAGGAACCTTAGACTCGCTATATAGGAGGCCATCCTCCCTGTAAATCAAATGTGATCCAACTTATTGCCAGCTGTCTGGTCTACAGCCTACTGCTGCAAACCCTTCAGAGTAGGGCATGTTTTCTGTGCCTCACAGAATGCTTCCCTGCTGGGCACCACTTCCTGCTGCCACTGTGACAGCTCAGGGACCTCGCCCAGTTCAGCCACCTGTTCCCCTGTATGTTCCAGGGCCTCCCCCTCAGGTTCAGCCTTCTCCTAGATCATGGAACTTCTGGGGCTGGTTTCCCATGGCCCTTGCCCTTCCTCTTTCTGGCAGACACTGGGGGCCACCATTTCAGGCTCCAGGGTCTCCTGATCACCCTGACAGGCTGCCATAGACTGGGTAGAGACACACACCCACCCAGGCAGACCTAACATCTCCAAGTGTGTCCCGCGTTCCACCTCCTGCCAAGGAGAATTCTCCAGGTCATTGCCAAGCAAACAATCTACAGGCATGGTTGGACTCACAGCTACCTTCAAGGAACCTGAGGCCCCTCCATTCAAAAGGAACCTGAGCCACTCTGCATAGGTGCTCTGAGTTGTCCACTGCAACTACTTGGTGAAGTACACAGGGATTTATCTGCTCTTCCGACACCAGGTGACTCCTCACTGAAGTCACACTGGCTCCTGTGTCTCTAAGAGCCTCCACCCTCTGTCCATTGATGGTCACCCACCACCTGTACTTCTTAGTGTTATCAGGCACGAGGGTCCTCTGGACCATCTCACTGTACCCTGGTGAGACAAGGGCCATCCCAGCTGGCTCCCACCCTCCTGGAACCAATTTCCCCCCAAGCGCTACACTGGCCAAACCTTGTGACTGAGCACCAGTGGGTGCCGGTGTCCACTTGGGACATTTAGGGTCCCCCCCTAATGTGTCCATCCTGATCACATGCAAAGCCCTTGCAGGGACCCTTCTCTGAAGGATTCTCTGTAGAGACCCATGTTTTCTTTTCTACTGGGGGCTGGGATTCTTTACCTTAGCAACTAGGTTGGGGCCCTTTAGAGAACTCCCCCTGTTTACCTCAACTTCTTCTGATGGAGACCCTGCCCACCCTTGACATGGCCTCCCCAATACCTCTTTTGGACCCTTGTGCTCGCCCAACGGTCCCCTTCCTGCACAAGCTTCCTGGGGTCAGTCAGCTTTCTGTCAATTAGGTGGTGGCGCAGCTCTGGAAAACATAAACTGTACAAGTGCACCCAAGCAATCAAATTGTAAAGCCCCTCATACGTTGTTACCTTTCTGTCCTTCACCCAACCATCCAGTGTCCTTCTTCTTATAGGACCTAAACTTGTCCTTATATTGATCAGTGGTGAGACCGTACCTTGTGATCAGGGCGTCCTTCATGATAGGGTAGGTGAGCCCCCTGGGGATCCCCTAAGGATGTTAGGGTATCCCTTCCCTCTACCTCGAAGTGCTTCCACAGACCTGCCCCCCAATCAGCTTCACAGACCAGATTTATATGGAGAGCAGACACATACCCCTTAAACTACAACAGTATGTCATCCTCCATATTGTAATCCTTCACAAGGTCCTTAGGAATGTGCACCCACCTCTCAGGCTGCACTGTGTTACTGCTGCCACCATCCCTACTAGACTAGCTCCTCTGATCCAGCTCCCTCAAGATGAGCTCATGCGCCAACAATAACATTTTCTCTTCTATAGCCATCCTCATTTTCTCTAACTCCAACTTGTGAACCCTCTCTGCCTGTCTGCCCTGCAACTCTTCAGGAGTCAGACCCTTGGATGACACACTTCTATCTACCCAGGAGACCCTGTCCCTGGACATAACAGGCCCACCCACTACACCAATGTGTATGGATTGCTCTTCCTCCTCTTCATCCTCCTCCTCCTCTCTGTGTGCCCCTCAGCTTCCCTGGCTTTTACCCAGGCCCTCAGTGTCTTTTGCAGCTCTTCATTTCTGGTGGAGCCCTTAATGGGACAAGCAAGGTTTTTGCAGAACTGCCTCAACTGGGCAAATGTATAGCTTTCCAATTTTCCTAAATCAAAAGCAGCTCCAGCTGATGCATCTCCAGACTGAGACAAGATGAGGAGTTAAAAGTACAAAGTTCCAAAGGCAGAAAAACAAGCTCCCAAATGGAGTTCAAAAAGTAAATCAAGGATTACCACAAAATGGAAGGAGGGAAAAATCAGAAAAAGAGAAAAAAGCAAAAATCACAAAGACAAGTAGTATGTGGTCACATAATGGTCTGCACTGAAAACAGTGAGGTACATATAATCATTGTATTTCACTACAAATACAAGTCTAATCCCAACCGCTTTCACAATGTTAGAAATGGGGTCTTTGGTTGGCAGTCAGATTACCTCCTGTCCAAGCGAGGATCCTCTGTCTAGTCAGGGTAAAGGAGAATCACCCTCAGTTACCCCAGCTCACTCCCTTGGTAGCTTGGCACGAGCAGGCAGGCTTAATTTCAGAAGCAATATGTAAAGTAAATGTACCAACACACAGTAACTCAGTGAGAACACTACAAAATGACACAATACAGGTTTAGAAAAAGACCAAAACGGCAAAAATCCGACATACACAAGTCAAGATATGAATTTTAAAGAGAGTAAGGGGCATATTTATACTCTGTTTGCACTGAATTAGTGTAATTTTTTTAACTCTAATTCGGTGCAAAACTAACTCCATATTTATACTGTAGTGCTAGACCCATCTAGCGCCAGATTTATGGAGTTAAAGTCATTTTTTGGAAATGGAGACCTACCTTGCCTTAATGAGATGCACGGTAGGTATTCTCGTGCAAAAAATGACTCTATGCCCTTAACGCCATATTTAGGGGCATATTTATACTCTGGGGCATATTTATACTCTGTTTTCACTGAATTAGCATCATTTTTTTTACTCCAATTCGGTGCAAAACTAACTCCATATTTATATTTTAGTGCTAGACCTGTCTAGAGCCAAATGTATGGAGTTAAAGTCATTTTATGGAAGTGGAAACCTACCATGCCTTAATAAGATGCAAGGTAGGCGTTCCCGTGCAGAAAATGACTCTATGGCCTTAACGCCATATTTATACTCCAATGCAAAAATGGTGCAAGGGAGGGAGGAGGGGTCAGAAAATGCTGCAAAGCTTGCTTTGCATCATTTTTTAAAGTCTGGGTCAGGGCAGGTGTTAGGGGCCCTGTGGGTCTATTTCCATGGTGGAACACCATGGAATAAGCCCACAGGTGCCCTCCCCAAGCTCCAGGAGCACCCCCACCCACACCAGAGGGACTGCAGAGGTTGGGGGACCCCATCCCAGGTAAGTACAGGTAAGATTGCATTTTATTTTTGAAAGTGCCATAGGGGCCCCTGAAATGGGCCCCCATACATGGCACAGGGTGCAATGGCCATGCCCAGGGGACCCTTGTCCTCTGTGCTGGCCATTGGGGTGGTGGGCATGACTCCTGCCTTTTCTAAGGCAGGAGTCATGTGGCATGGTATATTTAGCACCATAAAATGACGCTAACCTGGGTAGAGTCATTCTTTTTTACTCTAACCTGTCTAAAGTCATTTTTTGGTGCTAAACCCCCTTCTTCTATACCGCCAGCCCCACCCGACTAAAGTCATTTTTTTTTACTTTAGCCTACCCTTTCCTCCGGCTGGCACCATTCCATAAATATGGTGTCCGGCTGGTGCACAGAAATGGTGCAAGCTGGTACTAAACTTTTGGTGTAAAACTGAGTTAGTGCAGTTTTGCACTAAAAAGTATATATAAGACCCTAAGAGTCTGTTAGCGCACAAAAGTACCTGGGTAGTGTCAGAAATAAAGCTGCACGGGCGAGTGTACGTCAAAAGAGGCCAGCAATGAGGCGATTTCTCACTCGCAAGCGCGACCGTACGTCGTTCCTCCTCTGGTAAAGTCGGCGTGCGTCATTTCTTCTCTCCCGCAAGAGAGAGATGTGTCGATCCGGATGGGCACCTCCGGCCTGGGCAGGCTTTGCATTCATTTTCCGCGCCCAGCGATGTTGCATCGAAATCTGGTTGCACGGTATCAGGAAACCGCGCTGTGTGGGAGCTTGCATTATTAACAGCAGCTGCTGCCTGTTTTGCGCATTGTTTCTCCAGCCGTGTTGCATCGATCTCCCAGCCATGATGCAGGTAGAGCATCGATTTGAGCCGCAAGGCCAGCGGCGCATCGTTTTTCAGCTGCAAGGCGGGTGGTGCGTTGAAAGTTTCCTTGCACAGTGGTCTTTGCGTGGATTTCTGTTCTTTTCCACCATCTGCACCATTCAAGGTCCCAGAGACAGGTTAGGGCACCACTTGGCAGGCAGGACTCTCAGCAGAAAGTCCAAGTGCTGGCACAGAGAAGTCTTTGTTGTCCCTGAGACTTCAACAACAGGAGGCAAACTGAGTTTCAAGCCCTTGGCAATTCTTCACCAGTGGAAAGTCACCCAAAAGTCAGTCTTTGTCCTCTCTCCGGTAGAAGCAGCTACTGCAGGCCAACCCAGCAAAGAAAAGTCACAGGCAAAGGGGCAGTACTCCTCTTCCAGCTCTTCTCCTTGGCAGAGGTTCCTCTTGGTTCCAGAACTAATCTGATTTTCAGGGGTTTTGGGTGCTCTTCATATACCCCTTTCTGCCTTTGAAGTAGGCCTTGTTGTTTTCAAGATCCTGCCTTGTCCAGTCCAGGCCCCAGACACACACCAGGGGGTTGGAGACTGCATTGTGTGAGGGCAGGCACAGCCCTTTCAGGTGTAAGTGACCACTCCTTCCATCGCCTCAGCCCAGATGGCCCATCAGGATATGCAGGCTACACCCCAGCTCCCTTTGTGTCACTGTCTAGTCTAGAGGAGAGGTGTAAACAGCCCAACTGTCAAACTGACCCATGCAGGGAATCCAAAAAGTCTCCGAATGGTTTAAGCAAGAAAATGCCTAAAGTGGCATTTTCAAAAACACAACCTAAAAACCAACTTCACTAAAAGATGTATTTTTAAATTGGGACTTCAGAGACCCCAAACTCCACATGTCTATCTGCCCCCGAAGGGAATCTTCACTTTAATAATATTTAAAGGCAGCCCCCATGTTAACCTATGAGACAGGCCTTGCAACAGTGAAAAACGAATGTGCCACTATTTCACTGTCAGGACATGTAAAACACATAAGTACATGTGTTTAACATATACTGCACCCTGCCCATGGGGCTACCTAGGGCCTACATTAGGGGTGCCTTACATGTATAAAAAGGGAAGGTTTAGGCCTGGCAAGTGGGTACACTTGCCACCTTGAAGTGACAGTTTAAAACTGCACACACAGACACTGCAGTGGCAGGTCTGAGCCATGCATACAGGGCTACTCATGTGGGTGGCACAACCAGTGCTGCAGGCCCACTAGTAGCATTTGATTTACAGGCCCTAGGCACCTCCAGTGCAGTTTACTAGAGACTTACTTGTAAGTCAAATATGCCAATCATAGATAACAAATATACACATGCAATTTATACAGGGAACACTTACACTTTAGCACTGGATAGCAAAAACAGAGTCCAGCACAAGGAAACAACCGGAGAAGTAGAGGCAAAAAGTTAGGGGAGACATTGCCAATGATGTCAAGTCTAACAACTAACCTGTGACACACTCCATTGCAAAGCATTTTGCAGCATTTAATACAATCTGTTTAACACACCACACTCTAATAGATCACAATCCAATACAATACACCCTAATGCAATAAAAACCACCCCACTCATTTTATTCCAGTTCAAATCTATCCACACACCGAAAACCAATATAATCTACCACACTGCAGAACACATCACTACAAACTGTCCTACAACAATATACCTCACCCAATCTCAAAACATCACAATCAAAGCCAATACATCCCATCCAGTCCACTCACTCCGAAACACCTTAATCCACTGAATACAACCCAACCCCAATACAAGTCACCCAACCCCAATCCAATCTACATCACTCCAATAGAATTCATTGCATTCCAAACTACCTCAATCCAATCAACATCACTCAATACAAAACAACTCAATCCAATCCAATACACCCCTGTGCAGTGCAATATACTCCAGTCCACCCCACCACCTTTCAAACCACCCCACTACAATCTACCCCACTGCATTCATCTTCAAATGATTTTTTACATTCACTAAATATTTTAGCTTACACTTCAATATTTAATAATTCAACTCCTTTAATTCTTCATTACAACATTACTTACTGTTACACTTCCCTTATAAATACTTAAGCCCTCATTACAACCCTGGCGGTCGGTGTTAAAGCGGCGGTAATACCGCAAACAGGCTGGGGGAAAAAAAAGGGGATTACAACCGTGGCGGAAACTGCCAATATAGACAGCCACTTTAACACTCCGACCGCCACGGCGGAAGAAACAAACAGCGCAGTGGTCACCGCCAACAGACAGGCGGGACACAAAGTACCGCCCACCCTATTACAAGAGGCCCATCCACCACCTTTTCCGCGGCGGAACCAACGCTATCAAAAGCACGGTGGAAACAGTACACAGAAGGGAAAACACTCACTTCTCGACACCCAACTAGGAACCAGGATGCCATGGAGCCCGAACCACAGGTGTTACCAATGCTGGTCTTCCTCCTCTTGTATCAGGAGCAGCAAAGACGCCGTCGACAACCACGGTGAGTACTGAACCTACAACACAGGGGAGGGAGGGTGGGAGGCAAAACAGAGTGACACTCACACACGCAACATGCAATACCCCCACCCCCACCCTCACCCACAACACCATACAAACAAATACATGCAGCAACATTACATATACACCCCCTCACCCCCTGGAAGAACACAAGGACAAAAGGAAATGATTGTAACGATTGTACTCAATAAAAATCAGATAGTGCAATTTCAAAAATCAGTATATACAAATATGTGCAGCAACTGCTCAAGTCCGGATAGTGTACTAATCATTGTCCGTGGACCATTGGGCCCAAAATGTATGGGCGAGGCCCACACATGATACCTGACTCGAAACGGAGAGAACATTGCTGGGGCATCAGATCGAAAATATACAGGCACCTCAGGGGGAGGTGGAGGGGGCACCACAACCGGATGAACGCACGATGCCACTGCTGCACGAGGGGGCTCAATGCCCATTGATGTATCCTGGGGAGTGCAAAGCCACAGTCTCTCAAATCTTTCCAGTGGGTGGTTTGCCCACTGCCTTATCCTGGGGAGTGCATAGCCACAGTCTCTCAAGTCTTTCCAGTGGGTGGTTTGCCCACTGCTTTATCCTGGGGAGTGCAAAGCCACAGTCTCTCAAGTCTCTCCAGTGGGTGGTTTGCCCACTACTTTATCCTGGGAAGTGCAAAGCCACAGTCTCTCAAGTCTCTCCAATAGGTGGTTTTCAAACTGCTTAATCCTGGGGAGTGCAAAGCCACAGTCTCCCAAGTCTCTCCAGTGGGTGGTTTGCCCACTGCTTTATCCTGGGGAGTGCAAAGCCACAGTCTCTCAAGTCTCTCTAGTGGGTGGTTTGCCCACTGCTTTATCCTGGGGAGTGCAAGGCCACAGTCTCACAAGTGGCTAACAGTCTCCACTGGTTCTGGAGGGGGCTTTGTGCCCAGAGTGCTTCATCCTGCCAAGGACAGAGGTAGTGGATGTATCTCTCCACTGGTTCTGGAGGGGGCCTGGTGCCCAGAGTGCTTCATCCTGCCAAGGACAGAGGTAGTGGATGTATCTCTCCACTGGTTCTGGAGGGGGCTTGGTGCCCAGAGTGCTCTATGTGCAGTGTGGCCGGTACAATTCCCTCACCTGGGTGCGTGCCACGATATTGGAGAGGTTCAGGTAGCATGATACACCATGGAGGCAGTGACATACCCCACACTGCTGCGGCTGCGCCTTCCACCTGCAGGTGTAAGCAGTGATGGAAGAAATGCCTCATGGAAGCTGCCCAGGGTCCAGGAACTCTCTTCCAGCCTCAGACGACTGTCAGCAGTGGTGCCTGTGTCCGTGGACGCCACGGGCTGGTGGCGGTGCTTGCGGCAGTGTCTGTCGCAGTGGTGCTTGCGGCAGTGCTGGCGGCGGTGCATGGGTCAGCACCTGCAGAGGGACACAGCAGGACGTTTCCTACAGCCTCGGATGTCTGCCCACTGGGGAAGAGGTTGGGGACTGTTGCAAAGGCTGTGGACGTGCCAGGGGCGATGCCGGTGGCAGTGCTTGCAGCGGTGTCTGTCGCAGTGGTGCTTGCGGTGGTGTCTGTTACGGCGGTGCTTGCAGCGGTGCTTGCAGCGGTGCTTGCGGCGGTGCTTGGGTCAGCACCTGCAGAGGGACACAGCAGGACGTTTCCTGCAGCCTCGGACGGCTGCCCAATGGGGTAGAGGCTGGGGACTGTCGCTGAGGTTGTAGACATGCTGGGGGCGGTGCAGGTGACGGTGCAGGTCGCAGTTGTGGTGGCGGTTGTGGTGGCGGGGCAGCTAGCGGTGTTCGCCGCCATACAGGTTGGCGTGGTCATGGACAGAAAGTGTGACACTGGTCCCTCAGTCGGTGCCACCATGCCCTCTCCTAACCTGCTCTTCAGCTTTTGGCCCTTCTCCAGCTTTGATGGTGCCGCAGTTGTCTTGCCACTATCCCATTTGAGTTTTGCTGAGCCCTTGGTGGCTGGTACTTTAGGCTTCTCCCTCCGCAATGTGGGGCCCTTTTTTACCTTGGCAGGTGGCGGAATGTACTTGCCCTCGCTACTTTGCACACTGGCAGCCCTGATGGGTGGCGCACTCCATGACCCCGCAGTTGCTGGCACCACTGTGGCTGGGGATTTGGTGGTTGAGGTGCTGGGCTGGGACCTGGAAAGCCTGGCCCTAGGGGACGGATGTGGGGGGAGGTGTAGGGAAGAGGTCAATGTTATCCAGGAAGAGTTTCTTTGACACACTGGGATGGGAAGATGAAGGGGGTTTGGGAGTGGAGGCAGAGGTAGTGGTTGTAGGAGGTGTACGTCTGCTGAATTTGGGTGAGGGTGCATGGACCGGAGGCTGTTGTGAGGTCGATGGCTGTTGGGTGGGTGTGTGCCTGCGTTTGTGTACTTTGGAAGGAGGGCTCACAGACACACTGGTAGAGAACACTGGGGATGTGTGCATGGTAGTGGGGGTGGTGAGTGCACATGAGTGGTGTGTGGTGATGGGCGTGCTGGTGATGGAGGCAGAGCTGAGGATGTAGTGCATGCAGGTGTGAGTGGAGACGAGACAGGGAGGGAGGAGGAGGACGTGGAGGAGGGGGACACAGTGGATGCTGTGGATGTTGCTGTGTCTGCATGGGGATGGTGCTTGTGTGTGTACCTGTGGGATGTGTGGTGCTTCTGTTTGCCATGTCCACTCTTGTGTGTTGATGAGTGTGCATGCTGGTCTGATGGTGTGCTTGGGATAGGCTGAGGTACAGGGGATTGGGTCTGGGTGGAGGAAGTTGGAGAGGGGAGGCTGGACACAGGGACAATGGCTGCCATCAGTGCTGAGGCCAGAGCCTGAAATGCTCTCTGTTGGGCTGCCTGCCCAGAATGAATGCCCTCCAGGTATGCATTTGTTTGTTGCAAATGCTTTTCGGCACCCTGGATGGCATTCACAATGGTAGATTGCCCAACAGTGAGGGATCTCAGGAGGTCAATAGCCGCTGCCGCAACGGTATGTTGGCGGTCCTCTGCACGGCGGAAAGCGGGATTTACCACCAGGGTTGTAATGAGGGCCTTAATCCTTAAACTCTGTTTCCTTCTTACCTTCTTCTTTTTATATTTGTTTTTTCTTTCTATATAACTATACTCAGTGTCTCATTTATGAGGCCCTAGAAGCTCTCTGTACTACTGGAGTATCATTTTTCAATGCTCCGGTGGCGCAATGAGAGACCCCAAATTTACAAATCTATCTTGTGTGGCTCTTCGTAGCCTTGTAAATATGGGTCTTTTTCACGCATGACACTGCATGAAAGGTGCATTCCATGGGTGTGGCTTGGGGTGTTTCCATGCAACACCAATGGAGTCCGAAGGAATGTCACACATTCCCAGATTTACAAGTCTTGGAATGTGTCAGATTTCTACCCTACCTTAGGGGTGTCATAAGAGTGACACAATGGGGAGAAATATCTTTATTTCGCCCTGTTTTTTCCTCTTTCTATGTGTTTTCAGCACACATAGAAAGAGGACAACACCTCTTGTGATTGTTTTTGTGCAGGAAGGTGTCTCTTTCTGCATAAAAACAATCATCCCCACAACGGAGGCACCCTTTAACCATGGTGCAAGGGTGCCTTGGTTGGCACATAGCAGCACTTTGTGCACCAGTATAGGGGGAGAGGAGGGAAATGTGCAGTATCTTATAGATTCAGCACATTTCTGCACTTTCCAGTGGTGCTGGGTTCTGAATCAAGGGACTTACTTTTGTAATCCTATTTACTTTATATTTTACCTTACTTTTTATTATATATTTTAGCTTACTACTTTTCTCAACAAAATTATTAAATAAATATTCGTTTTTACGTTTTGCAGAGGAAATACTCCAAACCACTATATTTTTGATTCACATAGCAGAAACAATTAGGCCATGCCAAATTCCAATGGACAATGGGTTACTCGTGAAATAAATAATTTTGCCACACTATTAGGATTATGGGGGTCATTCCTACCCTGGCGGTCATGGACCGCCAGGGCAGGGGACGGAGGAAGCACCGCCAACAGGCTGGCGGTGCTTCACGGGCCATTCTGACCGCGGCGGTAAAGCCGCGGTCAGAAAAGGGAAACCGGCGTTTTCCCGCCGGTTTCCCGCTGCCCCAGGGAATCCTCCACGGCGGCGCTGCTTGCAGCGCCGCCATGGGGATTCCGACCCACTTACCTCCATCCTGTTGGGTGTCATGGGGCCCCTGGGGGCCCCTGCACTGCCCATGCCACTGGCATGGGCAGTGCAGGGGCCCCCTAACAGGGCCCCATAAAGATTTTCAGTGTCTGCTTTGCAGACACTAAAAATCGCGACGGGTGCCACTGCACCCGTCGCACCCCTTCGACTCCGCCGGCTCCATTCGGAGCCGGCATCCTCGTAGAAGGGGGTTTCCCGCTGGGCCGGCGGGCGGCTTTCTGGCGGTCGCCCGCCGGCCCAGCGGGAAAGCCAGAATGGCCGCCGCGGTCTTTTGACCACGGTGCGGTCATTCGGCGGTTCCCGCTTGGCAGGCGGCGACTGCCGCCCGCCAATGTAGGAGTCACCCCCTATGTTTCTTATGAACTCACACTTTAAAATGAAGTTACCTAAGATCATTGCAAAATTCTAGAAAATACAAAAAAACAAACAACCAAACACTATCAAAAAAGTATTCCTTTATAAAAGTCATGCAATTTTAAATAATAAAACACAAACACTTCCATCAGGACAACAACCAGGAACAAGTTTAGCCTTAAATAAAACATTAAACACACACCAATCTATAACAGATTCATCAAAAACACATAAAACTTACTAACCTAACCAACAGCAAACAAACATAATACTTACACAATCAATTATACTGCCTAACACACTTACATGAAAAAATACACCTATCTCAAATTAAACTGTTATTAAAAAATGTTAAAAAAACTTACAAGTATAAACATCACAAATAATACTAACTGTGAACACATCATTAAACAAAACAACAATAAAACTGACGAAATGAGTGCAACATTGCACAAACAAATATTGCATGGTCAGAATATACTTGTACAATTTGCAATTGTTTATTGGATAAACACTCCTTAAGAAATGTTTCAAACATTAAAAACCATTCAGTGTTTGAATAGTGCAATCTAATTCCAAAACACACAGACCATATATGACATACTTAGTATGCCTACATTATCAAAGATACAATATCACTCTGTTCTTTTAAATATGGAGTGCCATTTCCAAACATTCCTGAACACTTACATTTACAAGACTCATAAAAAATATTAGTTTCACCAAGAATTCCTTTTATTCATATTAGACGTTTACCCCATGATTCAAGGCTATCATTAACTGGTGCTATTGTTAATGTGCCTGCTGATGTTATGACAACAGTTACAATTTTACCAAGGCAAATAAAAGATGAAATAAGAATTCCAATTAAATTAAAATGTAAACTATCATGCTATTCTTTCATACTTCAAAAATGTTAGACCAAATATAACCAAAGAAGCTGTAGTATGACATGCAACAAATAACACACTGTTTCAAGAATATGGAATTACAGTAGATCCTAATTGATCATTTATAGCACATGAATTACCAGATAATACTAATACAATAGAAACAACAGATTTGTCAGAATATTCAGACAATATACCAGCAGGAAATCTAGATACATTATTATTAACTAATTGTTGGACCTGGCCCTTTTTGCAGGGTCATCCCCAATCTTTTTGCCTCCTTCCTCCTAATTTTTCTGAACTGTTTTTGTTGGCCTTAGGACGTTGGACACTTTACCACTGCTAACCAGTGCTAAAATGCATATGCTCTCTGTGTAAATTGTATTGTTGATTGGTTTATCCATGATTGGCACATTTTTCTTACTAGTAAGTCCCTCAGTTTTTGCTGATTTGTTTGCTCTGGACACTTTACCACTGCTGACCAGTGCTAAAGTGCAAGTGTTCCCTGCATAAATTGTATGTGTACATTCGTTATTAATGATTCGCATATTTGACTTACCAGTAAGTCCCTAGTAAAGTGCACCAGATGTGCCTAGGACCTGCAAATCAAATGCTACTAGTGGGCCTGCAGCACTGGTTGTGCCACCCGCATGGGTAGCCCAGCAAACATATCTCAGACCTGCCACTGCAGTGTCTGTGAGTACAGTCTTGCACAGTCAAGTTGAAGTGGCAAGGGTACCTACTTGCCAGGCCTGCACCTTCCCTTTTATACATGTAAGGCACCCCTAAAGTAGGCCCTAAATAGCCCCATGGGCAGGGTGCAGTGTATGTTAAAGGTGGGACATGTACTGATGTGTTTTACATGTCCTAACCGTGAATTACTACAAAATTAGTTTTTCACTGTTGCAAGGCCTATATCTCTCATAGGTTAACATGGGGTTTGACTTATAATAACTTTAAAGTGCAGATTCCCTTTGGGAGCAGATAGAACTGTGGAGGTTGATGACTCTGAACTCACATTTAAAAATACATCTTTTAGTAAAGCTGTTTTTTAGACTGTTAGTTTGAAAATGCCACTTTTAGAAAATGGGCATTTTCTTGCTCTAACCATTCTGTGACTCTGCCTGTTTGTGGATTCCCTGTCAGGGTCAGTTCAACCGTTGTGAATCCCTCTAGACAGTGAGACAAAGGGTGCTGGGGTGTAGCCTGCATATACTGATGAGCCATCTGTGCTAGAGTGGAGGGTTTGTGAATCTCTCTAGACAGTGAGACAAAGGGTGCTGGGGTGTAACCTGCACATACTGATGAGCCATCTGTGCTAGAGTGGAGGGAGGAGTGGTCACTTTCACCTGAATGGGCTGTGCCTGCCCTCTCACAATGCAGTCTCCAACACCCTGGCAGAAGAGGAAGGAGCTGACTTGTGAGAAGATCTCATCAACAGCTACTTTTCATGATTATAAGTATGTCATGTCATAACTGTGACTGCACAATGAACTATAGTTGTGAGAATGTATGGAGTTGAGTGTTTTAGTAACCACTAGGGAGCTGATACTCTGCAATATTCAACCGGAGGCTGCTTTAAGAGTTAGCCATTGACATATCCCCACCTTGATGATGTTGCTTTCTGTCAGTTGTCTTGCAATGTAATTAAATTTCCAGTAGCTTGCTATGTGATTTGTGTAATAAGTATGTTTTCAAGCCTATACTCCTTGTTTTGTCTTTGTACATTGTTTTGCTTTCCTTATCTTATGACCGAGCTTACAAAACTTCTCTGGAATGCACTTCTTAGTTTAAAGAAGACATTTATTATTATTACTTCACCACGAGGTTCCTGAAAGACGAGATTAGTAGGTTGGAAGCACACGTTTAAAAGTAGTTGCACCAATGAAAGCAAAATATATCAAAGTACTTCTCCATTGCAATATACACAGCAAATACATGTGATTATATCATAGCATAACTTCAAAGCAAAGAATAAAAGTCAAAATTGCATCATCGTAGGGCCTATCACTGCTCGTCATCCTTCTCATGCCTGCTAGTTGATGACTCCTGTTCAACTGCGAGAAGGAGATTTTCCACCCAAACGGGAGGCCAGGCAGCTGATGTTCTCTCCTGACTGAAGTCCTGGAGAATCTCCCCTTGCTGCTGCCCAGGGCCACTGTAAAAAAGCCTGGCCCCTTCCTCTCAGACCAGGGAAATAAAGCAAGCCATTGGAGATTGGCCAGAACTCCTAGGCCTCTCGTCTTCCTAAGACTGAGCAGAAAGGAAAACACCAAATATATGCTCTCTTATCATGTTGGGTTCCTGTGAATTCAATTTGAAAAACACAGCTTGGTCTACCATGTGGAAAAATACAGCTTGGAGAAACACAGCTCATCTGCAATGTCTCAACTGCAATGTCGAACTCCAAGTTAAAGCCAATAGGTAGCTAAACTGAATACAAAATGTAATGTCTAATGCCGTGTTAAAGCCAATAGGCAGCTAACCTAAATACCAAATGTAATGTCTAATGCCACGTTAAAGCCAATAGGCAGCTCAACTGAATACAGAATGTAATGTCTAAAGCCATGTTAAAGCCAATAGGCAACTAACCTAAATACCAAATGTAATGTCTAATGCCATGTTAAAGCCAATAGGCAGCTAAACTAAATACAGAATGTAATGTGCTTCTGATGAACATTGAACAACTAATATGCTCAGTGGTGAGGCACAAAGTCATTGGTGAAACACAATTAATGGCATAACATCTCCACCCTATGACCAAAGACTTTTGTTTACATACCTCTTATTTCAAACAAAAACAAAAACCAAAAACAACAACAACAACAAAAAACATTACAAGCAAATCAGATTTGAATGATAAAAGCAATCACTGTAAAGCAATGGAAGTGGATTAACATATTGATCTCATAACCATTCAAATCACATACACCTACAATGAAAAGACTGAAGCATATATAGTGTTTCTAAAGCAGCAAGTTGATGTAGCATGAGTTCTACTCATGTAAAGGTACACGGTCTACCTGAAAGGATTGCTGGAATGTAAGTGAAAGTCAGAGTTCCACACAAAAAAAACAGACAGTTAACTGGCAAGGTTGCTTAGTTCCAGTGGAAGAATGTAATCAAACAAGTTGGCAAACTTTATATTGATCCCATATAGAACTTGAACTGAAGGTGCAAGTTGCGCAAAATGGATTCATGGGGTTTGTACTTTAATCAATCATGTTCAGGTTGGGGGGGCGGTCCCTCCCTGACCCCACATGCACACACCTGAAGAGAGACCACACAGCACACTCATGGTCAGTGGCGAATCGTGATAGGATTTGCAAAAGAAAAAAGTATGACTTTTCTTGCAAATAACATTTGTCATCGGAAATGTGTCCTTCTTCTACCTTTCCTTTTATAATCAGCAGGACATTAAAAGGTGTGTCCTTTGTTATGATTTCTGCAGGTTCTGGAGAGTCATTTGGGGATTCAACCCACACCTTAGCACTGAGGATGTTATCTGCTGCACCACAGCTTCCCTTTCCTTGCACTGTCAGAAGGGCTGGGGCAGACTCCTTCTTTATCGAACCTCCATTCCCTGCACTTGTGACAAGTTGGGCAATTCTGTCTCCAATCTGTATGAATAAATCAGATTCTCTTCTAGAGATCAGCATATTGATTTCTCTTTGGTAATCTGAAGCAATCACTCCCCCTAAAACCTGATCAATTTGCCATATCTGTCCTGGTAACTTTCCTCTCCCCAACTGATCTTTGACTGTTTGTGGGACAGACCTCTGTTGTGCGTGCTGACAAATAGGACATTGCAAAATCACAGTTTGTATCAAATCTAAGGGAATGTGCATCTCTCTAATCTCTGCCCACCTGTAAGTGGCTTTTTCTCCCAGATGTCCACATTTCTGGTGGACCCACTTAGCCATCCCCACCAAGTTAGAATTCTGGCGGGGACACTTCTGTCTCTGAATTTGTGGCTTTAACATCTGCAAGGGAATTGAACCAGTTATGTACAAGCCATGTGGAAAACCAAACGGCTAATCATTGGACGTGAACCAAGAATCAGTGTAAAAATTGCACATCTCAAGCAGCTCTTGCTTTAAAGTCTGACACACATTGTACAACTCTGCATATTGGTTAGTTTTTCCTTCTCCTGTGGTAGACAACAACCTTTCAGTAACTGAATTGTATAACACTGCTTTCCACAGTTTTTTAGTACTCATGCATTTCAATGAATCATTAGTCAAACAAACATGCTTTCTGTCCTCAGGGGACACAAATTCAAATGGTGCACTCCATTTCACTGGTGACTCTTTTACCTATGATACCTTCTGCACTCTCTGCTCATCCTGTAAAGGGACTTGTGACACCTGTTCATGTAGGTCTGCAGTGACTCTAGCCCTGTCTTGCATGTACCAGATCTATTGTAGGATACTAGCCTCCTGTGCCTGTACTATACTGCGAGATTTAGGTGAACTCATCACCCACTGCATGCTTGATATTTCAGGTTTCAGAATTACATTATCATTTAATGTCATTTGCTCAGTATTCACTAGAGCCCCATAACAAGCCGAAAGCTGTTTTTCAAAAGGAGTACAGCGCTCCACAAAGTCAGATAGTTTTCTAATCCAAAGTTCCAGGGGCACTCTTGTCCTCCCCTGTCTGTGCCACATACTCAAGGTGGCAAATTGTTCCTGGTTTACATGAAAATCAGTGTTTCACTCTTGCACTGCGCACAAACCTAAATTCTGCTTAATTATTTTATTTGCCGAATGAAAAGCACACAGCTGCTTTTCACGCCATTTAAACTCATGTTTTTTCCTAGTTACTTTGTACCAAAGTGTTAAGATTTTACTCAGATGAGGGCTATACTGTTTCCAAAAATCAAACAAGCTTGTGAAACTCTGTGTCTCTTGCTTAGTGCAAATAGTAAGAAACTCTAAAATCTTTTGTTTTACCTGTGATAACATCTGTCTATTTTCTGGATTCCACTGAATTCCCAGAAACTGCACATTTTGCGACAGTACTGCTGCCTTGTCGGAATCAATTTTAAACATCGTACTTTGCAAAAGCGGTCTGAAAATAACATTCTCAACTTCGTGCTCAGTGTAATCTTTTAAGGAAGGCACTTCAACTGCCAACAACCGTGGGCTGTTCTGCACACGGAGATCTATGTTCTGTTGAAGAGGCTCACACTGGCCCCCACCTTTTTTAACCTCCTCTTTACTGGAATGGGAAAAGCCAGATTCTTCTAAAACAGCTTCATTATCTTGCAATAATTTGTTCTGGCTAATTTGCTCACGTAAATTCTTATTTTCATGTTCTAACTGCCTGCATTTCTCATGCATTTTTCTGTACGCAGACAAAAGTATCCAAACCCTTCTGTCAAGAACAAAAGGGACTTCATTTCTTTCAAAAGGCACATTTTCTAAATATGAAAACACTTTTGCTTTATCCAAGCACTCATCCCAAGACTCACAAAGTCCTGATAAACAAGAAAACATGTTTCTCATAGCAGAAGGCAGTTTAACTTCACATGCATTTTCAGACATGGTCTGCTGTGCTTCTTTAATTCTCTAAACAACAAAAACAATTACACTTTTAAATAGTGCACCTCCAATCTCTAATTGGACTCCCAGACTGTCGACTAACGCCAAAATGTTTTGCTTTCCTTATCTTATGACCGAGCTCACAAAACTTCTCTAGAATGCACTTCTTAGTTTAAAGAAGACATTTATTATTATTACTTCACCGTGAGGTTCCTGAAAGACGAGATTAATAGGTTGGAAGCACATGTTTAAAAGTAGTCGCACCAATGAAAGCAAAATATATCAAAGTACTTCTCAATTGCATTGTACACAGCAAATGCGTGTGATTATATTATAGCATAACTTCAAGTCAAAATTGCATCACCGTAGGGCCTATCACTGCTAGTTGATGACTCCTGTTCAACTGCGAGAAGGAGATTTTCCACCCAAACGGGAGGCCAGACAGCTGACGTCCGCTCCTGACTGAAGTCCTGGAGAATCTCCCCTTGCTGCTGCCCAGGGCCACTGTAGAAAGCCTGGCCCCTTCCTCTCAGACCCAGGAAATAAAACAAGCCATTGGAGATTGGCCAGATATCCTAGGCCTCTCCTCTTCCCAAGGCTGAGCAGAATGGAAAACACCAAATATACGCTCTCTTATCACTTTAGGGTTCGTGTGAATTCCATTTGAAAAACACAGCTTGGTCTACCATGTGGAAAAACACAACTTGGAAAAACACAGCTCTTCTGCAATGTCTCAAATGCAATGTCGAAATCCACGTTAAAGCCAATAGGCAGCTAAACTAAATACAAATTGTAATGTCTAATGCCATGTTAAAGCCAATAGGCAGCTAACCTAAATACCAAATGTAATGTCTAATGCCACGTTAAAGCCAATGGGCAGCTAAACTGAATGCAGAATGTAATGTATAATGCCATGTTAAAGCCAATAGGCAGCTAACCTAAATACCAAATGTAGGGCCAGTTGCAGGAAACATTTAGCGACTTGCAAACGGCAAAAATTGCCGTTTGCGAGTCGCTAAACGCGTTTCCCTATGCAGAAATGCATATTGCGAGTCGGTACGACTCGCAATATGCATTTCAGAATCGCAAATAGGAAGGGGTGTTCCCTTCCTATTTGCGATTCGGAGTGGAATGCAATACCATTTGCGACCGCATATGCGGTCGCAAAGGGTATCGCAGTTACCATCCACTTCAAGTGGATGGTAACCCAATCGCAAATTGGAAGGGGTCCCCACGGGACCCCTTCCAGTTTGTGAATGGACCCAAAACATTTTAAAGCCATGTTAAAGCCAATAGGCAGCTAACCTAAATACCAAATGTAGGGCCAGATGCAGGAAACATTTAGCGACTTGCAAACGGCAAAAATTGCCGTTTGCGAGTCGCTAAACGCGTTTCCCTATGCAGAAATGCATATTGCGAGTCGGTACCGACTCGCAATATGCATTTCAGAATCGCAAATAGGAAGGGGTGTTCCCTTCCTATTTGCGATTCGGAGTGAAATGCAATACCATTTGCGACCGCATATGCGGTCGCAAAGGGTATCGCAGTTATCATCCACTTCAAGTGGATGGTAACCCACTCGCAAATAGGAAGGGGTCCCCACGGGACCCCTTCCAGTTTGTGAATGGACCCAAAACATTTTTTTCAGGGCAGGCAGTGGTCCAAGGGACCACTGCCTGCCCTGAAAAAATACCAAAACTAAAGGTTTCGGTTTTTTTTTTAAGTGCAGCTCGTTTTCCTTTAAGGAAAACAGGCTACACTTAAAAAAAAAAAACTGCTTTATTGAAAGCAGTCACGAACATGGAGGTCTGCTGACGACAGCAGGCCTCCATGTTTGCGAGTGCCTAGACTCGCTATGGGGCCGCAATTAGCGACCCACCTCATGAATATTCATGAGGTGGGTCATTGCGACCCCATAGCGAGTTGCAGACGGTGTCTGAGACACCGTTCTGCATACCAATTTGCGATTTGCAAATTGCGAGTCGGAATGACTCGCAATTTGCAACTCGCAAATTGGATTTTTCCTACATCTTGCCCGTAATGTCTAATGCCACGTTAAAGCCAATAGGCAGCTAAACTGAATACAGAATGTATTGTGCTCCTGATGAACATTGAACAACTAATATGCGCAGTGGTGAAACACAAAGTCATTAGTCAAACACAATTGATGGCATAACATACATGTACCTTCATCATGACATCCTCATTGTGGGAATTTCAAAGTTGTGACATTGGCAGGTATCTGATGCTGTTGTAACATAGAAATTGGATGTGGGTTGTTCCGGGTAATGTAGGTCACAGATTTGGGGGGTGTGAGATTTGTGCCATGGACGCTTGCACAAGTTTGGGTGGAGGCTCAGAAGTGCACATTGGACTTGTTTTGTGTGCTGCGGTGGGCCAATTGCATCATGTGTGTCATCATGTGGGCATCGAATATGTAGTCGTCGATTGCGAGTAAGTCATTCACCCTTCACATTGATTAATCACATTCTTGTATGAAATGTATGTAGATGCAGATGTTTTTCATTATTGCTGACCACAGTGCCTGTGCCACAACACTGACATATGTTTGTGTCATATAACCAGATACATGGTAATTGGATTATGATGGATCAGGGACTGTTCTACTGCCTTCTGTCTGTATCTTGGATTATGTGATGTTGGATTACTTTGGTGTGGCATGGAGTAAGCCTCAAGCTGCTAACATCATCCACTTTAATGTTTGCCTATTCTAAAGAGCAATGTCTGGCAAATACCTTCCTTCCATGGTCTGGGAGCTGTACCCTGGAAAATGTAATTTGACTCACTATGAGTCACACATTCTTGTGCCAAAAAGGTCCAGATATATTGACAGCCTATGTGCTGTGCACTGGAATAAAATGTTTGGTGTGACCAGATACTCGCATGTATGTGTTTGTGTGTAAAGGTTGTAATTCTGAGCAGGTCACTGTGTACCTGTAGCATATCCCTCCTTGCACAAGTAAGTTATGTTTTCATCATATGGTTCACCTGGTCTTACATCTCTACATAGCAAAATGTTCAAATTAACAAAGCAGACATTGAGTTTGTGATGGGTGAATTTATTACAGTGCTCATGCAGTAAATACAATTTGGACAGAAAAGAAGCAAAATAATAAAGTGAAGTGGTCAGTCATGGTGAATGAACTCTCTGGAATAGATGTCACACCACTGGGAGTTCAAAGT
This sequence comes from Pleurodeles waltl, assembly GCF_031143425.1. Taxonomy (NCBI): domain Eukaryota; kingdom Metazoa; phylum Chordata; class Amphibia; order Caudata; family Salamandridae; genus Pleurodeles; species Pleurodeles waltl. Next base: position 744,130 of record NC_090437.1, on the reverse strand, counting down.
CCAGAGTACGTATCCCATTGGAACTGGTAGGTAGTTCAGGATCAGTCAACAGAGTGAATGTGGGGGCACACAAAGGAGGTCCTTTAGGAAGAAGTCACTTGCAGGCAGTGGTGGGTGTCTTGCCATCTGCACTTCCTGAATTTTTCTCTGAAGGTCCCTGGTTGCGTGGTGGGGGATCTGCTGCTACAGAGGCAGTGGTGTCTGGGCTTGTTCCTCTGGCAGAGCCTCCCATCCAGTGGTTGGCCCCAATGAAGAAGGACATGGTGTTGATGCACCAAAGGAAGGGGTGGAGTGGTGTTGTAGAGCCCTGCTCAGGGTGGCGTTAATGTCCCTCATCACCCCTGTTAGGGAGGCCATGTTAGTATTGTGAGCCTCCACTGTTCACGCATATCCCTATGGATGTCCCTTTGTAGCTACTTTATTTCCCAGAAGTTCAGTCAAGACCTGACCCATCATGTCTTAGGACTCCTGATAGACCCTCAAGATGTGGCTGATGGTGTCCTGGCCAGGAGCAGCCCCAGTGGCCTCACACCACTGGCCCACAGCATCCCTCCCACGTACCCTATCCCTACAGCCCTGTGCCCTTGCAACAGGGTGCCTTCTCCCACTGGGACCTGGACCCTCATTGGCCGACGTTTTGCACTGCAACTCAGGATCCAGGACTGGGGGCACAAGATGGTAGATATTGTGCTTGGACACAGGGTGGAGGGTCGAATGGTTGTCTGTGATGTTGAGGCAACTGGGCTGGGAGATGTGATGTTGCCACAGTGAGACTCACTGTTGGTATCTGACCAGGTTGCCCAGATGGGCCAGAACCATCCTCCACTCCTGACATTAAGGAGTGTCTTCTTCACTGAAGACTTCACCCTGGGGGTAGTGGCAGTCTCTTCTGTGGCATCTCTGTACCCAGTGGTATCTCGACCTGTTGGTGTGAAAGATACAATGTCACTGGTTGCATTGTGACATCTACCTCCAACCATTAAGTGTTACATTAAGCATAGACCTTGTACAAAGTTGTTTTGTAGTTAATCCTATTGTGGCAAGTCCGAATGACATTGGTTGTATTGCCCTAACATTAGTGAAGTATGCCAATTCCATCTAAGTCAAGCAGCTGTTAAAATGTGCAGATTATTAGTCCTTGGGAGGATGGCTTAAGAATGCCATCTTGCCACCAGTTCAGGCAAAACAGTGGCTTGGCGGGATGTGTCTTTGGCCATTTTGAGGACTACTTGATTGTTATTCAGGAAGACCCAGGACTTTTTTGTATCTGGACTGGACTCATCATGTGGTCAGTACATAATGAATTTATCTGCTACCAATACCATTCTGGTGATGCATCTTGAGGCCTTTGGGATCATTGTTTTGCACACTGGATAAGGTGTCCTTCCTGTCCTCAATAACTTCATCTTGAGTAAGCTGGTAAAGATGGAGCTAAGTGGCCAGAAACATCTCAGAGTTGATCATAATCTATGTCTTGGTCCCTCCCACGTGAATAAACTTAAATTGGGAGTTAGTAGGCAAAGGTATTTGGGCAAGTGACCACAATTCTTGTGTTTGGAGTTATTGTAACAGTGCCTCCTGGGAGTTGCAGTCATGTCACTCTCCATACTATACACACTTGACAAATGTTATCCTCCCAGGTGAGTAAACTTCAATTGAGAGTTCATAAATAGATGGATTTGGGCAAGTGAACATTGTTTTTATGGTTGGAGTTAGAGACTCAGGGCATTTTGGGCTTAGCATTCTGGTCACTCTCTGTACTTCGTTCCACCATACAAATGTTATCCTCCCAGCTGAGTAAACTTCATCTTTTACAGGGATATTTGTGCCTGAGAAGACTGGGCTTGTGTTTAGAGCTGGAGAGACAGAGGGGCATATTTATACTCCGTCTGCGCCGATTGTGCGTCAAAAATTTTGACGCACAATCACCGCAAACGTTGCCCTGTAAACTTTGACGCCCGTGGATGACAAAATTCCGCCGTGTGCGTCATTTTCTGGATGCGGCAACCGCCTTGCGTTAATTATATGCAAGGTAGGCGTTCCCATCAAAAAAATGGCTTAAACGGCCGTGCGTCGTATTTATGCTTTCGTGCAAAAATGACGCACGGCCGGGAGGCGGAGCCAGAAAATGACGCACAGCCCGATTTGCGTCAAAATTTAACGCCTGGGTCAGGGCAGGCGTTAAAATGGGGCAAACACACCTGTATTTAATCAGAACACATAGAACAAACAGCAGAGCAGCACAGCAGCAGAGCAGCAACAGGGAGCCATGGAGGTGATTCTAATCCAGCGTGCACGCAGACGCAGAGCCCAGCAGCAACAACAGCAGCTACAACAACACCAGCAGGGACCCCAAAGGCAGCGCAGAAGGCAGGAGAGGATATTCCGCCCCAGAACCACCCTTCAGGGCCTCAGGGAACATGACATCATCCAGAGGTACCGGTTGAACTGGCAGGCCATTCAGCAGCTGCTGCGAAACATTGAACCGCAGTTGGCCCCCACTTTGGTGGCACCCCGCACCATCCCAACAGAAACCAAGCTGCTTGCCGTACTTCATATGCTGGCAAGTGGCTCTTTCCAAACAACAGGTGCGCTGGTTGGCGGAATATCACAACCATCATTCTCTGCCTTTTTGCCCAAAGTACTGGATGCCATCATTGGACTGACACCCCGCCACATCTGCTTCCCTAACACACTGCAGAAGCAGCAGGAAACAAAACAGGGGTTCTACCTCATCAGTGGCTTCCCACACATCCTTGGTGCAATCAACTGCACACATGTACGCCTTGTGCCACCTGCTGCAACTGAACACCTCTACCGCAACAGGAAGCACACACATTCCATCAACGTGCAGGCCATGGTCGATCACTAAGGATTGATCACCAACATCGTGGCTAAATATCCTGGGAGTGTACATGACTGATTCATCTTCCGTCACTGCACCATCAATGAACACTTCTAGGATGGACGGTATGGAAATGGACTACTTGTTGGTAAGTACAAAAACCTACTTATATGCACACTGCACAGCAACCCTGTAGGACACACAACACATACACCACAACAGCAACATGTGAACAGGAACATACTGAGGTCGTGACATCGCTGGCCATGTTTCTTAGGTCACCATTGAACCTGTCCACATCGGAAATTACTGTACAGCCTAATGTTAAGACGTCAAAGATCACAACGTGTGGAGTGGGTTGCCCAAATGTCACCTTGCAAAATGTAAGTGTCCCAATGATCTTTACATTATTCCATTGCCTAAGTCTAAAGGTATGGGATGTCCAGGGTACATTGATATGAACGTGTTAACAACACTCAATTTTAACTGTGTATGGAACTATCATCTCACCCCCAGTGAGGACACACGGACACCTGTATCACAAGTCACAATGCTAGGGAGGGCACACTGTACTGCAAATCCCAAAACATACTGCTGACAAACGGTCAGCAGGCAAACACTCGTTCAGCCAAGGAAACAACACAATGGAGATGGTACATCCTACAAGCATAGGATGCTACATTATTACACAAAAGATTCACAGACAACACAAGACAACTACTGCCATGGAAGGTCATTTCAATAGTGCCAGCTACATCAACATGATCCCAATAATTTTCTCTTGCAGCTGATCAGGGGTATGGCATCCAGCCGTGGATTATGACACCATTTGGCAACCCAAGTACTGCTGCAGAGCATGCCTACAACGACGCACATAGGAGGACACGCAGCATTGTCGAGAGGACCTTTGGCATCCTCAAGTCAAGGTTCCGGTGCCTCGACATCACTGGTGGTAGCCTCCTATATTCCCCGGAGATGGTCTATAGGATCGTCCTAACATGTGCAATATTGCACAACATTTGCATCAAAAGAAACATTCCCCTCCTGGAACCAGAGCCACACATGCCTGAAGAGGAGGAAGAGGAGGATGCTGGCCTGCAACATGAGGGGGAACTACAGAACACAGGCGCTGGTATAAGCAGGCGGCAACAGATCATCAACAATTTATTTTGAATATGATCACCTTCACCACTTTAGTTAACAAATTTAAATAAACACCTATTCTAATCACCATATAATGGTCTGACTATTGCTTTTTGTACACCTTCATCTCTACTTATCAGAATAAGAGTGTTGCCTCATGGAGCATTGCTGATATACTAAGTAGGACACAGAACATCCCAGAGCTAATGTGATGCCTAACATACAATGGTCACATACACACACACTCTTAATGACATATATCATGTACATTTCTCCTTTGAAGGCCAATAGCAGAGGACCACAACTATTTCACACATACATGTTGAAATCAAGGTCCAACGCAGCATATGGCACACAACTAAGACACCATCACTCAATAAGGGGAAAACAAGCCTCATACATGAGGCAGTCAGTGTGCTTTGGCATCAGTAACAGGAATGCCTGACCAGACCCTTGACAGCAGTAAGTCCAACTGCATCCAATATTTGCATGGAATATCTGTGACCAGAGTCCCATAGAAGCAGAACATAGACAGCACAAGTGCCACACATATGAGCAGCATTGCACACATGACATTCCATGTGCATGTCAGCCCATTTCCTAACTCCTGACACACCCATGCACCTGGTCACAACCCATCTGTCGGAAGAGGTCCCTGGAATACTAAGATGTGTACCCTGATATTCTCTCCTCTACACACACAGACCAACATTAGCAAACCAGTGTGCTACACCCTTTCCTATGGTATGCCATTGTCATAGAACACCTGACTGCATGGACGTCAGGTTAATTTATACACAGTCTTCTAGTTTCAAAGCCCTGTTAGCACATGTAGATTGCTTCCCCTGTGAAAATGTCTGTTGGTCCTTAGAATGCAAGTCTCACCTACAGAACTGGTGAGAAACAGATGCAGCCCACACCTGTGATCACCTCCATCCACACCACACATTTCAAAAAGCACTGCCCCTGCTGATGCCTGGAACAGCATAGGAGTTGCCATTATGTCAAATACACCATTAAGCATTGATACTAATTAAGCCGTGTAACACAGCCACTGGGTTCATTTGTCACCTTCAAAAACACAGGACATACACAGTTTGACATGTCAGCTCTCTAGTTTGTCCTCCAAACAGTCTTAGTCAGACCACTGATTATGTAACTTGTCAAGTAGCTGGATCCTGAATCACCTTGCATTCTGTCAGCCTGACTGGCAACTGTCTGTGCGTCACACTAAAGTATCCCTGTGTCTACATATGTACCACACTTGCGTTAGCAAACCTCTCATTCATCAGGGAGCATTGGGCATGGGCTTCTTCAATCCATACACAAATACATTGTATAGCATCATCTGCCTTTTAACTGAACCATTTGAGTTACATCCTCTTGGAAAAGCAAAATTCATGGCCCATCCCTTTTCTGGGTTGCATTCATGCATGAATGAAAAAGTGTGACAGTGTCCCAGGGCCGTAGGCAGGGATTGGGTACGGGGCTTTCAGCACAACCAGCAACCTCTGATAATGTCCATGAAAAATACACAAATGTCAGGACCATGACAGTTCACACACAGAATCACAGTGCTCACAACATAGTGATCGGCCGTGTGTGGTGAACAGTTGCGAGAATAATCAGCACAGAGGCTATGATGTTCCCAGATGCAGTGGGAAGTGCAGAGACCAACCTGTGTACAAATTTTGTAATGACACCTGCAGGAACATGACACCTGAGACATTATCTCACTCAGCACACCAAGATTGCCCTGTTGACTGTCTCATTACACGTCATTAGTGACAGGGTGGGACCATCCAAATGTTGGTTCACATGTCCACATCCACTTTACTCACATTGATGAACCAAGGATACTCAGTAGATACAGGAATAGCTGCCACTGACTCATGATGAGTCCTGGACCGAACTGTGACAAATTACAACCCAAACAATATACAGGATCATCATTGGACCACACACATGACCAAGACACCTATGTGCAATTGATCACTGGAAATATGTGGACACGTGCTGTCTTGTATGCTGGTCCACCACAGCCACTTGATAGTTGGGGCTCACTTCTATGGCCGAAACTGTGGTGTCATCACACATTTGAGATTCATCCTTGTCTGTCTGTGCAAACAACATGGTACCCACTTCCTCAATGCATGTGTATGACTCACTGTGGGATTCACCAACTAGTGCCTAGGAAGCTGTTACCAATACTTTAGGACATAGGATGTAGAAAATGTCGACCATTGACATGAACAAGCGTCTGCCATGCAACAGGTGCATGCTATGTCACATGTGGTGTCTATGTGACCCTAAAACTTGTAAGTCCACTTTATGGGTGTTGTTACATTTATGACTAACACACGCCCTCGCTCATTTCCACAATGACTTGCATCTAAGGATTGGACACATGGACGTCACATTCATGCAAGCATATGTACAAATATGCTTCATGTGATACACACATACTTGGTCAACAAACACATTAGTTGCCAAAGCACACACTTTGAGCCAAAGGCATTTAGGTATTGTACATATGTGCGTCACATTGCTATCCTCTCCTCATGCCAAACATGCACAATTTCTGCAACACATATATGTAGGCCACACTTATGACCAACTATTGCATCAGCCAACCGTAAAAATACTGTGAAGGAAGTAGCAGATCATGGTCTGCTGCAGTATGATGTCACACATGTGAACATACACCATCAACACCATACTGTCTTCAATCAGCCTATCTCTGATGTGTCACAAATGTAACATAACCAAAAAACAAGTAAAATTGCCCAAAACCAGTTAATGCACTGTAATTTCGACGTCCCTAGCGTTATGCGTCATTTTTTGTCTACCAAAACTGTATTTGGGTCATTTGTTTTGACGCACTGGAGTGAAATTTAGCCTGCATCCAGATATTTGTACAGGCCATGTACTATTATGTGGATGCGGGCTAATTTTCACTTCTGTGCGTCAAAAAAAACTTATCCAAATACAGTTTTGGTAAACAAAAAATTACGCATAACGCGGAAAAGGCGGGACTTTTCATACAGGAAGTGATGTAATAGGATATCCTGTTTACAGATCATGTACAGTGGGTGTACTTTCACTTTCACTTTGCAGTCTATGATCCTTCTAGACTGTGTGGCTGTGTAGAGAGTGTTGCCCTGAGATTTTGTGCATTTTGTCCTGTGTGCTATCTGTATTGTCAATTTGTGAAATAAATATTGTTGCTGTATCCTGTACTACTGTGTTTTGTCTACATTTGTCCATTTATCATGTGTTTTTGTTGTTTGTGGTAGTCTGTTGTGGGTAGTGTTAGTTTTAGGGATAGTTGGGCTCTTTTAGTGGTTAGGTTTACTTTTTATCTGTCTTTGTACCCCTACTTTCCCCCATTTTCCCCTTTCTATTTCTTTTTCCCCTATTCCCTTTCACTTCCAAGTATGTCTGGTAGGCCACGTCTTGGCAGGATGGGGCAAGAGGAGTTAGGGGGTTCATCTGGCTTGTGTTGCATTTCTTGCCACTCATGATCCAGGCAGGGGGCAGGTTGATTCAGGGGTATCCAACAGAGGCGCGCAGAATCCAGTGGGGAAAGGTGCTGTATCACCTGCAGCGTGTGTATGCCAGCCAGAGGAGTGACCACCAGCTGAAGCACCGGTGGGCTGACCTCATCACCAGGGAGCAGGATCTCTTGGACCACCTGGGAATCATGATTGGTGGTACTGTTGGTGAGTACGACTCATGTTAATGTGCACGATGCTCTGTAGTGACATAAGGGGATTAGTACAATGTCTGCCAGCTAACTTGCTGACTGGTTGTAATGCTGGGGAAATATAAAGGGAAAATTGATGCACTATGGCAAGGATCACAATTGTTAGCTTTCAGGTAGCACATGCTCAGCAAACTTACAGGTTACTTTTCCATGAAGGAAATTGGTGCGGCCTTTTTGTCAGAAAAGCAAACAAAATAGGAGCAAATCATGTCTATATAGGGTACTATTGACAGAGAAGTACAGATGTACTAACATTTAGGCCAACTTTGTTGACGCAATTGCTAGACTGACTTTAGAATCACTACATGATGCAGAAAATGAGTGCTGCCTTCACGTCAATTGATAATAGCAAAGTGGCTAGACATATGTCTCATGTGAGTCTGGTGTGTGTGGAAGGAAAGCGTTCACGAAAGTACTATGAATGTGTGGGATTATTGTGTTCCTTGATCTTTTTGGATAGATGTCAGATCTGGATTTGAAAACATCGTAAAAAGGTGTAAGGTGCCCTCAGCTAACATCTTAGAATGTTTGTTGGAGTTAGTTGTGCCACATTCCAAATATGGATGGCAGTCCAAGTGTATGCACATGGCTTTACAACTCCATGGTTGGTGCAAATCACCATAGGTGGTCCACATCAATTGAATAAACTGTAACAACAGGATGGCTTACAAAAGTCCCTGCCATTCCCTCTGTAGATTGGGCCTATGTGTCATTAATTTGTCATTGCCACAAGGCATGTTTGACTGGTAATGCAGTCCTCAAGTAACCAGGCTTTGGATGTCTCTCTTGGATGCACATGATGAGACGATTACACTCCATATTTTTTTCTGCTCACCAATTATGGGGCATGTTTGCAACCACATGATAGTTAGGGCCAATGTATGTGTGCAGATATGTGTGTAACTGTCACAGGAGACCCATGCTATGTACAAGTTGGCCGTGATATATCAGATGCAGTACCATCATGTCTGAATGGCTGCCAGTTCTTTATTCAGCCTACACATTGTATATGTTTACGAAATTGTTGCGCCGTGCACAGATTTTGAGCACATTTCTCCCTTCCATACCTTACAGGTGGACCGGCACCCTACACTGTGGGAGAGGTGGCGACATTTGAGGACCCCGACCACTCCAGTAAGTGTTGATATGTCTGTTATGTGTTGTGTATGCTGGTTATGGACTTGTGTGAGTTGGACGCATAGCAAGGTGTGATGCGTTGGGCAAGCTTTTCTCTTGTTCCATGAGTGGGAATTCAGTTTCTCACATGTTTTGAGTTGGCCAATGCGTATCCAATGGTATCATGTAGGGATTGTAGGCCATTCCTGTAGGCCCCACTGTGAGGACAGGGGTTAGTCATGTGGATGACACTTGTATCACCAAGAGTAGCACTGGAAGTCAGCTCCGATTTAGTCAGCCTGTCAGACCCACATTCTCTAAGATTGGTACAGCAAATTGCTTTCCAATAGACATCTGCTTCCCTATTTACCAACGTAATTATGAAACAGTAGGTAGAACCTCCTAGCAGCATGTACTTCCACATGTAGTGCTACAAGTATGTGGAACTTGAGTGCAATGGCCTAGGTGTGCATGCAATTCATGATCATGGGTGTTCTAGCAACTCTGTGTCTGATGTAAGTCAGGCCTCACTGGAAGTATATGTTGTGTACCAAGTTCTGCATTTCCTGACATGTGTGGCCCTATGAGTGCTCTAGGGTTTGCTGACTCCTAATTGTTGATAGACCTTACCTGTGGTGTATCTGTAGAGACAAACGTGTGTGGAGTTTTCTATACACTCCTCGGTGTACATGTTGTTGGCAAATTATAGTTGTTTATCCACCCCCCCCTCAAACACGGGCATGGGTTTGTGAATGGGGTACCTAGTACTGAGGCTACCAGTATGTTACACATACATGTGAATAAGTGACGGTTTGGTTGGAACCTAGTATACACACTCAGGTTTGGCACTTGGTACTATACTGGCAAGTCCAGTTACAACTTGCAGACCATGTGGCTTTAGTTTTGCTTTCCGTACACTGACATTTGTAGCCCAGGTCTTGGCGGAGGATATGCAGCATGATTCTAAGCTGATAACTGCCAGAACTCAGATTGCAAGTCAAAGCCAGTTGTTACCCATCTTGTAGGTTATGGATGTGCTATGTGTGATGTGACCTTTGTAGTCTGGCCTGCCATGTACTTCCTCAGGGACATTAAATGATCTGTATTGTGATATGAGCTGTTACAAGTACAGTAGATGTATTGTCTGATTAACTTCCTGTGCCATTTCACACAATGCAGTTACTAATGTAGAATATCTGCATTTGTCTTCACAGCTGCTAACATGACTCCAGACCAGGTCCGTGAATTTCAGAGCTGGGGCATGCGATACCAGCACATCCTGCTGGTGGAGTCTGGGTTCCGGAGGATGGCCCGGCGATATCGCCATGAACGGGCCTCCGGGGCACGGAGAGCCTTCCCACAGGGTGGGCCTACCTTGCCCACCACAGCCACCACCAGCACAACCACCAATCCGAGCCAGGTGGCCCCACCCACAGCTGCCACTGTTGGTCCGACATCTGCTGGACTTCCAGACCCCAGCATTGCCACCGGTGCAGGACAGCCCACTAGGCCTGGCACCACACCCACACAGACCTCCTCCACCGGTACCCAGACTTCCATTGCTCCATTTGTTGACCCTGCAGCCTTCAACCAAATGGATCGTAAGATGGACAAAATGCTGCGCAAGTTGAGCCACATGAGCCGGGATGTGTGCCACATCAACCGGCGTGTTAAGTCCATTAAGAGGACCCTCCTGAGGGCCAACCTCTAGACTTTTTGATATGGACATGATTCCCTCCCCTCCCTCCTCTTTCCTTGTTCTTATAGTTAGTGGGCTTAGGGGGCTTAGTGTTAGGTTAGTATAGGCTGTTAGTTTAGTTAGTGTTAGTGGGTGGGGGGTCCTGATTGTTTCTATTTTTACTTATTACATGTGTGGGTGGGGGGCTATGTTGGGGGTCTTGTGTGTTTAAAAAAAAATACAAAAAAACAATAGAAAAATTACAAAAAAAAAACATACAAATATATATTTGTATAAGATAGTATAGTATGTGTTAAAGTTAGTATGTGTTGTCCTCCATGTGTCCCGTCTCATAAGGGGGGTGGGGGTTAGATGTTTAGAACGTTTTGTTACATGTGATAAGTAAGTGTAGCGTAGGTTAGTGAGGGACAGTTGTGGGTAATGAGTATTCAGAGTAGAGTAGGGTAGGTAAGATTTTTCCCTCAGTTTCCTCATCTGTGATTAGCATTTAATAAATATTTGGTTAACCCTTAATAGTATGTGTTGAATGGTACTTGATCGTGGGTTTGGATTCAGTGTACAGCAATTTTGTACTATAACATCTGTGTCCAATGCTACAAACAAATCCCAACTGAGCTGTACGATTGGCAGCTAGCCCAGAGCTACCTTACAAAGTGTCGACCCTTTGTTGCAACCACCAATCACAGTTAATATGGATGACAATGTGTTTCCTTTGATAAGTGTGTTTTCAAAGTCACAAACAGTGCTTCCAGACTTGGTATTGGGGAAACAGTTTTAGGTCTGACTGCAACGTGATGATCATGCACACCCTTATAAGATTAGTTCTCATTGGCAATCTTGTATTCTTGTCTTCATGACCCTCATACATCATTTGTGACACAGTTCGGCATGATTACCTATTTGTATGTTAACTCAGACACCTTCATTCATGCAGTTTTTGTAGTGTTTACTTAGATTAGTGTGGCATGTTATTTGTGTTATTTTTGCATGTTGACAACATTTTCCGGCCACTATTTGATGACTTAGTTATCCCCTGAGGAAGCATTCTTCTGTCCAACACAGCATGATGGTGTATGGTTTCTCACTTCATCAGATTTGTCCCTCAGGATGGGCAGAGTATGATGCAATCATGGGCACTGTGCAGAATTCTCTGACTACATATTATCAGGACGGTTGTATTGACAAGCTACGTAATTTGACAGTAGGCACATTTCAGTTATCTACTGCACAGTTGATATGTCACATTACCCAGAGACAGATTTGTTGTGTAAGTGCTATTTATTGAAAAGTGCTGTAGTGCTATCTGTACATTCTCCATGATTGTGAGTCCATTATAGTGACATCTTACATTGTGATCCTACACAAGGGGTTACGGAAATGCTTTTGACATACTAGGGTTGATGTTTCAGACAGTGCAGAGGGACAGGATTTGCCAATGAGTAGGAGAGAGACAATCACTGGGCTGGGTGACAAGATATACAGTGGTTTGCAGAACAGTGCTTGATTAAAGTTGTTGCAAGACTGGCAAGTTACAAAGCGCAGGACCTTGGTAAATGTGGGCCATGTGGCAGGGACTAGTGCTTCCAGGTCATTTTCCTTGTGAACGTGATCTGTTCCATGTCTTCTTCTTCTGATGTGTGTATTGCCTCCTCTGTCCTTGTTGTTGTTGGTTGTAAAGGGGCAACACACACCTCAGTGTTAGAAGACGTGGAGTCAGACATCCCGGTCGCTGCTCCCTGTGAAGGTCTTAAGGGCAGTACTGCAGCAAGGAGGGTCTGCTGGTTCTCAGCCACATCACATTGGGAGGCAGCCAGGTCGGCCCTGAGGGGTCATGATTGCATTTGTGCATGCAGTGGAAGGTTTGGGGTGCGAGGTGTTGTGGCATCCCCCTTACTGCTGTGGTGAATTCCTTGACAGTTTCTTGTAGTCCTTGCAGCATGGATGTTAGGGCTTGCATAGCTGCTAGCTGATCTGCAGATGATATCATGCACGAACGCATCCCCTGAAGGCTGGCTGCCATATTTTGCATCCCCACCGCACCTCCTTGGCCAGCTCCCGCTGTACTCCAACTACAGTTCTCTCAAAGCTGGTGCCAGTGTCGTCTGAGTCCTCAGCTGTATTGGAGCTGGCAGGTCTTACAATTGGGGTGGTGGGTGGATCCTCTGCGATGGCTGCTTGTTCTGTGCTCCTCCTTGTGACTGAAGGTGGGGTCTGGAGGGTGTCAAGGACCTTTTGGATAGTCTCCTGGGGAATGTTTATCGGCTCGTCATCCATGTCATCAGGGAAATCTGGGACAGGCATATCCGCAGGAGATCCATCTTCCTCTGCAATGAAACAGGATACAATTCGTGTGTCTGTGTTGTGGCAATTTTGATGTGACGTGCCTGGCTTTTGATGAATTCACTTTGTGATCTTGTTTTGGGTTAAATTCTCCAGTCCTTCAGATGGGCATTCTTCCAGGCCTATGGCCCACCTGCTTGTCACATGTATGTTATTGAGTTATCAGACTTGTCAGCCTCATTGCCTCTAGGTGTTGGTTTATGCCACCTTCTTTTCCTACTCACGCCATTATCTACATCCATTCTCATAGTGAGACCTTTCACTGGCTGTGGGTGTACTGATGGCCCTGTCAGCACACTTAACAATCTGGACCTGCCCCAATCTCTGATCTTTCACATCCACTTAAACGTAATTGACATGTGGCATATCCTCTGCATGGCAATGTTATGATCTGATATGGATGTTGACATTGGTAATGTGTCCTGCTGATGTTGAGGAATGTGTGTTACATTGGATTGCCCTGATAATCGTATCAGTGTCCTATTTCCTTCTCTGACTGTGCAGGTGTATTTCAGTGACCAGTTATATGTGTCCCCCCCTCAATGCTGTTATCTGAGCAGTATGACATTTGGGATGTTGCATTGTTACCCAGGCACAGGATGGACCCAGACATATGCAGCATGGGTGTGTCATTAGTGCTGTGTAGCTCCTATTGTTGTTTACATTGGCTGATGTTTGCGACAACTATGGGCATTGACATTTGAGAGTACTGGGGCCTTTGTCTTGTTTCTGGGGATTGTTGAAGTTGTCATCCTCACCCCCTAATTTAGGTGTGTATGATCCATGGGGAGGTTACTGCCATTGGCTACTTGAGCTGCTCACAGAGCAGAGGTGGTAGTGGCAACTGTTGTCGCAGTTACATTCCAGTTGTCGGTATGGCTAGAGGTTGTTAAGAGGGCCCTAGTTAATGTAGGGGGTATGGTGGCTGATGTGTGCCGGGATGTCAGTTTGAAGTAGTGGCCTTCCCTCCTTCCGTGGCTTTCCCTTTGCTCCAACGTTGGCATGACAGCATGCACCCATGGGACTGTTGTTGGTGTTGTGTAATGGTGTTCCCCAGGTCTTCTCAGAACGGGCCATGCCCCCATGCCGTGCCCCTTTACCCATGCCACTCCATGTATTAGAGGACTTCCAAGCACTTAGTGGTCGGTATCCCCCCCTGCTCACAGTTGACATTATTGCATCATAATTCCCCATGCAACTTACCCTGCATGTGCGTTGTCTCCTGGTAGTCTGCGCTGTCCTGTCCTTGAATCCCTATGACGATCTCCTCAGGGATGACGGCTGCGACCATCTCCTCCATGTGGTCCAGGGCCTCCTGGTGTGCTGGACTGCCCCCTCCAGGCTGCAGTGCTGCCTTCCTGTTCCTGGCCATCTTTTCCTTGGTCTGGCGCTTGCAGTCATGCCAGCGTTTCTTGCACTCGATGACAGTTCTGCGTACTTCAGCCACACTGTTAATCTTGTCGATAATTTGTTGCCATATAGCCTCTCTCCTACTGATTGGCAACTTTGATGTGACAAACAGTTGGGGCTGGTGTTCCGTCACCTCTTTAACCAGAATTTCCTGCTCCTCTGCACTAAAGCAACACTTTCTTTTCTTCTTAAAAGTGTCCTGGTTCTTGTGTGGGTCCTCCTGGCTGGTTCCTGGTCTGCTGTCATCTTCCTGGGGTCCGTAGTGGCATCTGGGATCCATTTTGGCTCTCCTCTGGTGTAATGGCGGTGTTTGTGTTTTTTTTTTACGCTATTGCGTCAAAAAACAGTGCATATCCGGTTTGCGGGGTCGTAAATCAACCCACAGTCATTTCTGCCGCATTAACGTCGTTTTGCTTTACGACTTGACGCTGCGGTGTGCGTCAAAAATAATGACTCCCATCTGTGGTTTGCGCCGCCGAAATGGCGTTAGCCAGTGGTAAAATTTTGGACGCAAAACTGCGCCGGCGCAGTTTTGCGTCAAAAAGTATAAATATGGGCCAGAGTGTCCTGGCATTACCTGTCATGTCACTCCCTCTTCTTCATACACTGGACAAATGTCATCCCTACAGGTGAGTACATTTCATTTGTGAGTTTAGAACAAAGGGTATATGGAGAACTGAACACTGGACTGGTGTTTTGAGTTAGTAAAACAGTGCTTTCTGGCCTCAGCAGTCATGTAACTCCCTGTACACACACTATACAAACATAATCCTCCTTGCTGAGTACACTTCAATTGAGAGTTAAGCCACAGAGGTCTTTGGAGAACAAAACACTGAGCTGCTTTTGGAGTTACAGAAACAGTGCCTGCTGAGAGTTGCAGTTGTATCACTCTCTGTTGTATACACACTTGACCGATGTTCTTCCCCAGGTGAGTAAACTTAATTCAAGAGTTCACCAACAGATGTATTGGGGCTTGTGCCCACTATGCTGGTGTTTGGAGTTACAGTAACAGTGCCTACTGGGTGTTGCAGTCATGTTACTCTCTTGAGTAGACACACAACACAAATGTTATCCCACCAGCTGAGTACACCTCAATTGAGAGTTAAGATACAAGGTTCTTTGGACAAGAGAACACTGTGCTGGTGTTTGGAATTGCAGAAACAGGGCCTCCTGGCCTTAGCAGTTATGTCAGTCCCTGTACTACACACACTGTACAAATGTTATCCCCTAAGGTGAGTGCACTTCATGTGTGAGTTACCAAACAGGAGTCTTTGGAGAAGAGGGCCCTGGGCTGGTGAGTGAAGTAACAGTGACAGACCCTTCTGGCCTTAGCATTCATGTCTGTCCCTCTACTAGACACACTATACAAATGTTATCCACCCTGTTGAGTGCAATTCAATTGAGGTTGAAGACACAGGAGTCTTTGGACAAGAGAACACTATGCTGGTGTTTAGAGTTGCAGAAACAGGCCCGCCTTGCCTCACCAGTCATGTCCGTCCCTGTACTACACACACTATACAAATGTCATCCCCCCAGGTGAGTATACTCCATGTGTGAATTACCAAACTGGAGTCTTTGGAGAAGAGGACCCTGGGCTGGTGAGTGAAGTAACAGTGACCAACACTCCTAGCCTCAGCAGTCATCTCAATAGGGCTTCCGGGCCATAGCAGTCATGTCAGTCCTCTCTACTACACACACCATACAAATGCCCACCCCCCAGGTGAGTCCACTTCAATTGAGGGTTCACTAACAGATGTGTTGTAGTATGTGACCACTGTGCTAGTGTTTGTAGTCACAGGAATAGTGCCTGCTGGAATTTGTAGTCATGTCAGTGCCTGTACTACACACCCTTGCAAATGTTATCTCCCCAGGTGTGTACCCTTAAATTGATAGTTACTAAACAGGGGTATTTGGGGAAGTGACTACTGGTTTGGTAGTTGGAGTTACAGTAACAGTGCCTCCGGGAAGTTGCAGTCATGTAACTCCCTGTATTACACACACTATACAAATGGTATCCTCCCAGGTGAGTACTCTTCAACTGAAAAGTAAAACACAGGGGTCCTTGGACAAGAGTACACTGGTCTTGTGTTTGGATTCACAGATACAGGGCCTGCTGGGAGTTGCAGTCACGTCAGTCCATCTAGTTCCCAACATTTGACAAATAGTAAACTCCCGGGTGAGTGAAGAGCATTGGAGCTATTACAAACAAGGGTATATAGGCAGGTGAACCTTGTGCTGGTATTTGGAGCTGCAAACACAAATGCTGCTGGCAGTTTCAGTCATGCAACTCTCTATACTACACACTCTATACAGATGTTAACCTTCCAGGTGAGTCCACTTCAAATGAGATATCACAAACAATGGTATTTGGACAAAAGCACTGATGGTTGGTTTTGCAAACACAGGGCCCTCCCAGCCTTGGTATTTATGTCACTTCCTCCACTTGCCACATTTGACAAATGATATATTCCCAGCTGAGTAAATTTAAATTGTGACTTGTCACACAGTGGTCTTTAGACAAGTGAACACTGTTCTGTTATTTGAAGTTGCTGAAACAGTGCCTCCTGTGAGTTATATCAGGTCACTCTCTCTGGTGCAGATACTTGACCAATGTTCTCCCCCCAAGTGAGTCCACTTGAGAGTTCACTAACAGATGTATTGTAGCATGTGACCACTGTGCTAGTGTTTGTAGTTGCAGGAATAGTGTCTGCTGGGAGTTATAGTTATGTCAGTGCCTATACTATACACACTTCACAAATGTTATCTCCCCAGGTGTGCCCCTTAAATTGATAGGTAAAAAACAGGGGTGTTTGCAGAAGTGGCCACTGATTTGGTGTTTGGAGTTATATAACAGTGCCTACTGGAAGTTGGAATAACGTCAGTCGCTGTACTTCACATACTAAACAAATGTCATCTCTCCATGTGAGTACCCTTCAAATGTGAATTGCCAAATAGAGGTCTGTGGACTGGTGGACACTGGCCTGGTGAGAGGAGTGACAGTAAAAATGGCAAAAGCTGAGCTGTGAGCATGCATGACATAGCATTTTTGTGAGATATTTTTGCATTGAGACTTATCAGACTCCACTCCCATAGGTATTCCTGTCAAGCCCTCAGGATGCAGGATGGCCTAGACCTTCTCCTCCCAGGGAAAGAAATGTAATGGGGCACTGGGAAGGCCACCAATAGTCTTCTTGGCCTGCAGCTGGTGCCTGAAGGCCAGGGGACAGACCTTGGCACTGTGCTCATTCCACCTCTTCCTAATGTGCTCCTTTGTGTGCAGTGTGCTTCCTGCAGCATTGACTCTGTTGACGATCCTGTCCCACATTTCCATTTTCCTACTGAGAGGAGTATGTTGGACTTGTGATCCAAACAATTGTGGCTTTACTCTTATGATTTCATCTACCATGACTCTTAGCTCATCTTCTAAGAAACAGTGATTTTTTTAAGTGTGTTAAGGTGGAAAAAAAAGGTGACAGTGACTTACTGACGAGGGGAATTGCAAAAGGGTGTGACTGGACAAAAGTGTGTGTAAGGTGTTCTATGTTCTATGGAATGGTGTAAAAAGGGTTCCTAATCTATGTAAAGCAACGGAAAGAAGGTACTCTGGCTTCAGTTTTTGGTGTTGTAAATGCAAAGGTTTGTGGCCTGTGAAGGGGTGTGTTTTATAGTGTCCTTTGCAGGTTTGTCCAGTGTGGCAATATGTGTCAGCTGTGTTTTTTTCAAATTCATCCAATGTGCAGTTGTATATTACTTAGATGACCGCAGACCGCTGTGGTTCGGACTGCCATTGGCTGACCACCATGGGTATCTACCATGCCAACTGTGTGCTTGTAATACAGTCTGTGGGTGGTCGCGGTGCTGTCAGCCCTGTAGGTCAGACCGCCTATTTCCAGGCCTCTGCACCACTGCCGGTCTGGCTTTTTTGGTTGGCAGATGACATAGCTGCCTGCATAACTCGTAATAATAGGGTGGTTCGAAAGACCGCCAACATGGCTGTCTTTTTAAGATGCCAGCATGGTGGTCTAGTGGTCCGACTGCCAAACTCATAATGAGACCCTTTGACTTTGAAGTAAGGACCTATGATTCTTGAACCATATCCAATGGAAGAATCAAGCAATGAATTTAAGGATAATAATAATGTTCATGAAACGTTTAGGAAATCCAACTTTAAAACATTAACTTTTCAGGAATTCTTAGAACAAACACAGTTAATTAAAGACCAATGCATTACATGTCTGACATTAATGATTGAAAAAACACCAATGTTATTAAGCGAGAACCATGAGAATGCTTTATTAACTATAATGCAATACGATTACAAGCATGGAGAGCAAATAATGATTTACAATTCATATTGAGTGCTTATGCTTGTGCTGTTTACATTATATCATGTATCAGCAAATCACAATGAGGCCTTAGTAAGTTATTAAGTCAAGCAGTTAAAGAAGTCCAATATAATCAAAATATTAAAGACAACTCAGACAGATGGGAAACAAGTTTTTAAACAGTACAGAAATAAGTGCACGAGAAGCAGCTTATCTAAAAAAGTTCCTGATCATTTATATTTAAAAATACAAACACACCAGAAAAAAGAACACATTTAATGAAAGATTTAGAAAGTATACATTCTTTACCCAATTTCTTAACCAACATACAATATGACAATTTTATAGTCAAATATAGTAAAAGATTAAAAATCTTAGAACAATGTAAATTAGCAGATGAGGCTTCATGTTTAAATCATATTCCGTAAAAACACAAAAGGGAAAAATGACTGTGAACAATTACTTGCTGAAACAAATTTTTACAGTTTAGATGAGGAGGATAAAGATATATTACCCTGCCTTACAAATGAAAATTCTATACAGACACAACCAAAATGTAATTTTAAGGAAAACAATAACAATATACTACTGCAGGATTATTAAAGAAAATTACACTGAACATGACTACAGAGAATTGTTAATGCTTTACTATCCCTGGAGAGAATAAAGCAAAATTACTGGAAAAAAATAACATATACTACGAGCAATCTATGCATTTTTAAAGATTTTGTGGACGTACCTCATAACAAATACAATTCAAATCAAAAAATAATTATCTATTTTGATAACACTTTTACAATGACATATTAGTAACAAGTTCCTTGTTTCCAAATCCTACAGATGAACAACACTCATATCCATTGCAGGAAAATACCCTCTTTTTGGCATGGTTTCCCCCACTTTTTGCTTGATGTCGGTGTGTTTTGACTATGTTCACTGGGATCCTGCTAACTAGGACCCCAGTGACTGTGCTCTCTCCCTCAGGATTTGGTTGTCCCTAACTTTTTACACCCCACAATTGGCATACTAGTGCCCACTATCTAGGTCCCTAGTATATGGTATCTAGGTACCCAGGACATTGGGGAAACCATGGGTTCCCCATGGGCTGTAGAATGTATTATGCCACCCATAGAAGCGCATGCGAAGTGAATCTGCAGGCTTGCCAATGCAGCCTGCGTGAAAGGATGCATGCACCCTTTTCACTACAAGCCACTGCACTAGGTTACTGTAAGTCATCCCTATGGCAGGCCCTCCTAGCCCAAATGGCAGGGTGCAGGTGCCTGTGTGAGAGGGCTCCACTGCATGAGCAGAGGTGCCCCCAGGAAATCCAGCTCCATTTTCTTGGACTTCGTGAGTGCGGGGAAGCCATGTTAGCAGTGTTTTGGCCATAGGTCACTACTTCTTTTGTCCAGCTACATAATGGTAACTCCGAACCTAGACATGTTTGGTATCAAACATGTCAGAATCATATCCCAACACTGTTGCCAGTATTGGTTGTATGATTCCATGCACTCAGGGGGCTCCTTAAAGGACCCCAGCTTTGCTCTTACCAGTTTGCAGGGTTTTCCCGGGCAGCCCTCATTGCTGCCATCGTACCAATGGATTTCTGCCCTCCTACTACTTGAAGACTCAAGCCCAGGAAGTACAAAGGATTTCCTTTGGGAGAGGGAGGCAACAACCTCTCCCTTTGGAAATAGGTGTTACATGGCTTGGGAGGGGTAGCCTCCCCAAGTCACTGGTATAGTTTGAAGGGCACATTTGGTGCCCTCCTTCCATAAACCAGTCTACACCGGGGCAGGGACCTCTAATCTCTGCTCTGGAATGAAACTGGACAATAGAAAGGGGAGTTACCACTCCTGTGTCCATCTCCACTGCAGGGGTGGTGTCCAGATCTCCTCCAGGTGGCCACTTGATTCTGTCACCTTGAATCCAAGGTGAGCAGAGGCCTCTGGGAGCATCTGAGTGGCCAGGTCAGGCAGATGATGTCACATCCCCCTTCTGATAGGTGGTCACCCTGCTAGGTGACCAATCCACCTTTTAGGGCTATCTACGGTCTTCCTCTTGGGTGGTCCTTAGATATGACGTGTAAGATTCCAGCAGTACGCCTCTGCAATGTTTACTTAAACGTCTAGCTACTGGAACCCCAACTTGACTTCACAGGAACCTACAATCTACAGCTCCAGCAATGACTTTGCTCTGCAACATTGTTTCTCAAGCTCCTTCCAGCAACTGCAACATTTCCCTGGCTGTGTATCCTCTGAGTGCAGCAAGTCTTCAGTCTGCACCACAAAGCAAGAAAGAATCTCCCCTGGAGTGAAGACATCCCTCCCCTGCATCTGCAGGCACCAACTGCATCAACAACCGGCTGCATGGATCCTCTCTGCTGCAACTCTGCATGGATCCTGCAACACATGTAGTGGTATTGAATGGTCCCCTCTCCCAGCTATCCAACTTTGGAGGTGGTGAGTCTTTGCTTCTCCTTGCAGGATGGTACCCCTGTGCATCGTGACTCTTGTTGCTACCAAGGCTTGTTGACTCTTCTTCCAAGTGATCTTCTGGCTTGATTTAGCATCGGCCTCTAGCAATCTTTCCTGTAATGTGTGGTCTCCTGCTTGCTGTTCCAGCAACGTGGGACTCCTTTCCAGGTGCACTAAGTGTGCCTCACTGTGCCTGCTGCCTGTGAGTTGCCTGTGGGGGCTGGAACCATGATTTCTTGCTCTCCTGACTGCTGGGGTCACTTGGGACTCCCTTCCTTGGGCTGAGTCTCCCTGGACCTTCCTGGTCCCAAGCAGTCCTGCAACTTCTCTTCTGCAACTCCTGCCTTTGCCAAGGATTGTTGGTGTTTTTTCTACACCACTGACAATCTGTAACTCTTCTTCTGATGTGGGACATCAACTGCATTACTTTTGGAACTGTTTCCCTGCTTCTGTGATGCATAGCCAACACCTGGTCTTCACTGTCAACCAGGTCCTGCATCTTCAGAAGGGTGAGTAGTGGCTCCTACTCCAACTGGACAATCTAACTGGAACTGAACATGTTCCCCTTCACTTGCAGGTCCTCCTCTGTCTGGATCTATCTTCTGTTTCATGTAGTCTTGCTTGGGTCTTGCACAGTTGTTTCACAAAGTTTCTCTGTGAGTTTGGAAATAAACAGGTACTTACCTCGTCTCTCTTGGTCACTGAAGGGCACTCTGTTACTTACCTTTTGGGGTTCCTAGTTCCTCCAGCTCCCCTCTACAACTTCCACTTACCTGGGTGGGGGTCAATCATTCGCATTCCATTTTTTAGTATATGGTTTGGGTTCCCCCTAGGGTCACTATTGTCCATTGTTATTGCACTGTTTTCCATTACTTTCTATGCTCATTCCTGATTACTAAGGTGTATATAATAGTATGTTTACTCACCTGCTAGTAGAATATTGCCTATATAGTATTTTAGCATTTGTGTCACTAAAATAAAGTACCTTTAATTTTATGACACTTTTCGGTTCATTCATGTGTGACTATAAGTGGTATTGCATGAGCTTTGCATGTCTGCTGGATAAGCCTTGGTCGCTCATCCTCAACTACTTCTAGAGAGCCTGGCTTCCTGGACACTGTCTACACCTCACTAATAAGGGATACCTGGTATTGGGTGATAACACCATAGGTGCTCACCACACACAAGGCCAGCTTCCTACATCTATCAACAGATTTAATAAACAAAAAACAACGTAAACAACATAAATATGATAAAAAAACATTTGTGATTTATCATTAGATTTAGGTATAAGAAGCAACAGTATGGAGGAACATATTACAAACAAGATCATAACCAATGAAGAATACTGTAACATAGTGCATAACTGAACAACAGAACAAAGAAACTTTGTATAATATCATTTACAATGGTTCAAATAAATGACAATCCATGCTATACATTCTGTGCTGGTGGTGCAGGAGTTGGAAAAAAGTTTCCTAATTACTGCTCTTTATCAGACTCTACTATGCTTTTACAATACTAAAGCAAAGAAAACTCGGAAAATACTTTTATATTACTAACAGCTCCAACAGGTAAAGCAGCACATGATCTTAATAGAAAAACATTACACTGCACATTCAAATACCAGTACCACAACATTTTACATATAAACCATTAACACATGAAAATAGAACAATTCTTCAAAATCAATTATTGCAATTTAAGGTACTTATAATTGATGAGATGTCAATGGTAGGTGCACAAATGTTCAATGTTGTACATAATAGACTGCAGGGCATAAAACCATCAGCTATGCCTTTTGGCGGAATTTTAATTTTGGCAATGGCAGATTTTTATCAGTTAAAACCTGTATTTGAGTCCTACATTTTTGAAAATGTGAAGTACTCTTATGGCCCTTTCAGGACTAAATTATGGACAAAAATACTTTCAACTATATGAATTAACCAAAATTATGAGACAATAAAATGGCCTACCTTTTTCACAATTACTAAACAAATTAAGAGAAGAAAAACATATAGAAAGTGATATTTCAACTATCAAGCAAGGAGAAATTAAGCAGCCAAACAACATAATAAAAACAATTTCATACATAATGGCAACTAACAATAAAGTAAAAAACATACATAATGCAGCACTAATATAACATGTTATACAATATCCATTTTTTTTACTAATACAGCAATTGAGGCTGTTGTTTCTGATCTCACTCAACAAATTAAAGAAAGAATATTAGAACAAATACCTAAAGATCCAAGTAAAACTCAGGGCCTTTACCATACATTAAAAATTGATTCAAAACTATGTTATGATCTTACTTGGAATGATGCAGTAAATGATAGATTAACAAATAAGTATCAGGAACATTTGAATCTATAGAACGTATTGACAATACACCAACATTAGTTTGAAAAAAGTTTGACAATCAAAATATTAGTAAAGAAACACACCAACAATGTCAACACTTGTGACATATATCAATATTCAAAAGAATGTACAACAATACACCCAATTTCATTACAATTTCAATATACAAAGAAATGCATTACTATTATAAGCAAACAATTCCCATTGCACCAAGCATCAGCAAGAACAATACATAGAACACAAGGAGATACCATTGAGCCAATATACCTTCACTTCAGCAGCAGTAAAATACATAATTTGCACTATGGTGCTTTAAGCAAAGCTAACTCTACTAATAAAATATATGCATATAGAACTTCAATGCACAAAACATCACCATACATCCAAAGTACAATGCAAAATTTAAATAGTAAAAGATAAAATATTTTAAACATCAATGCCATAATTACAGACATTCAATGCACACATAGCAATTATATTCCACAATATAAGATCAATTCAAAAACATTTTAAATGCATGACTTCTGATCAAAATATTATGCATGTCGATATAATTTATACAGCAGAAATAAACACAATAAAACCAACATCTAATAACACATTTAAAAGCAATCAAAACAATCATATAATTTTTTACAAATACCATAGGCAAATACTCAACATGGTATTGCAATTTAGTACAAAAAGATTTAGATATACTGATAATTTATCAATATTCTGAAGGAATTGACATTTTATATTTTACAATACAAACTAATCAACAAAATTAATTACCCCTTGCTTTATATAAACTACCAAATACACCAAAACAAACACTTTTAGCAATAATAACAATCATTTTTAAATTATACCCTAATTACAACTATATTACCCTGTGAGATTTTAATATTGGTCTCAGTAAAAAATTTAAACAAACTGATATATTTAAAAAATATATGCTTGACTCCTTTAATTGCTCACAATTAATTACAATTTACTTAACTGTTCGTGGTTCAATTTTGGATCATATATATTCTAATACCACCTTACAACATTATGAAATATAAGAATCATATTATAAAACTGAAACAATACAGAAAGTTACCAACTATCAATTTTCTTTCTGTATTTCAGATACTTTCCATTCAAGAAATTGTTAACAAAACAACTTCAGATACCAATAAACCATATGAAAAGCCAAAACGTGCTAACGCGATAAGATGCTTGGAAAAACGCACTACAAAAATGGACATCAAGAAAAAAAGTATTATAACAACACAACAACAATAAAAGCCACTTGCAATCATGAAGACTCCATAGAAAAGTATGGAGTAATAATAACGAATTGTCTGGTGATAAACAATAGACTTATTATTGCAAAACAATCTAAAGTAATAATTTAAAGTAACAAGAATAACTGCAATAATGCTAACAAACAAAATGAGACAAGAAGCAGAATATGTACTAGCTCCACCAGCTCACCAGCATCACCAATCAAAACCATAAAAAAGCCAATGTGAAAATGCTAATGACCACATCATGAACAGTTATTCAGGTATGAGAAAACTATGCTTAAGGATATATTAGCATGTGTGCATATAAATCGGATATATATGTATGGGTGAATAAGATTCTGTGTTGTGTGTACTTGTGGTATTTTCACTATTGATGGGTGGCAGTAGTAAATAAATATTACAAATTTACAACCATGTTTTGAAAATAGGAGATATTTAAAGTACAAAAGAATGTTCTGCCAAAAAAAGTACATAACATGAAACATTTTTTAGCACTTTAAATTTATCACACTTATAAAAATGGCAGTATCTTCCAGTTAAAAATATGACACAATGTCTACAACCCCTTGTAGCAAAATGCCTTCTGTATGCAACTGCAGAACATTTTAATGGTAGAAAACAAACTGAAAACTTCTCTTTGTCTAAATGGATTCCATAAAACTCAACAATTAAATTTGGGCCCATTTCAAAGTGTTACAATTACAAAAAGAGGCATTTTTAACCCAGGGGCCTGTTGGCACATTGCCATATTTATAACAGAAAAATACAGACATTTATGTAAATAGGAGACATGTACATTAGAACAAAATGCTTCCTAAAATATAAAGACGTAATTAGATGAATTTAAAATTAAAAAAGCATTAGCTCAATTTTTCATACAACATTTTTGATAAACATTATATTTTTTCACATTTGAAGGAAAAACAACGGTTATGAATATGGAACACTGTATTTAGGCCTCTAGGAACAAGAGAACATGTTTCTATATGCGCCCATTTGAAAGAGGATAAAATATGAATAGTTAACTAAATCAATAAATAAACTGTTCATTTTAATAATCTAAAAATTTAAAGCATTCACATTCAACCTTTTGATCTCATGAACCAATATTTAGTTGACAAGGACTTTTATTAAAAATTAACATACTTCAGTGCTTCAGTTCTTCACCTATATGCCCTAAATCATAGATCAAAGTCCAACAATGCTTATTATCAGAACCTGCTATATGCAGCCTGATGTTGTAAAATAAACACAGCTTATGCTTCACTTTAAAAGGAAAGTATAAGCATTTGCTTATTTAAAAAAAAAAAATCACAGATGTAAACTACTCTAAAGGTGTCTGTGAGCTATTGTTACCTCACAATCAATTAATTGGAGACACCTGGTTAAAACCCACAAATTAAATATTTATAGCTCTAAAGCTAAAACCCTCTTCGCAAAGCCAAAATACATCTCTGACCTTTACCAAAGGACCCTTAGTGCTCTCAAAGGACTATCTGGACTCTTCCACAAGACTTGCTGATAATATTATTTTACCAATAATAATTTAAACAAACAAGAGTCATATTCATCAATGCCTAAAAATATCATACTGCCTAGCAGTATCTTACCTGCAGTTATAAATATGGCACAGTATCTACTGGCCACCAGGAACAGGAAGCCTACTGTTTGTACACGCAACACTTTGAAAAGCATAACATTAAAATAAAAGATTGACTTAATCAATAAATAAACTCTTCATTTGAATAATCTAATAATTCCAAGTATCCACATACATCTTTTTGTTTTCATGCTCCAATATTAATTTAACACATACCTTACTTTAAAATGAACATAACTCAATGCTTCAGTTCTTCACCTCTGTGCCCTCGGTCGTAATTCAAGTGCAACACTGCTCATTACCAGGGCCTACTATCTACCGACTAAATATAATATTGTACCATGAACACAGCCTTCCCTTTACTTTAAAGGAAAATATAAGCCTAATCCTATTTTTTAAAAAGCTTTGATCTACTTTAAAAGTGTGTGTAAGCTTGTGAAATATATTGTAAAAAAAAAAAAATTGAATGGGGCTTAGAACCAGCCCCTTACTTACCTGAGTTTACCATTGGCTTAGTCCGAAGTCGCTCTGATTTACATGCTTCTGATTGGCCAGCATGTCATCTACATATCATCCTGTTCCACTTCCTGTTGTCTTCTTCATCTTCTTCACCGTTCTTGCTGTTGTATTGCTTCTGAACCAAGTACTCCTTCCAGTCACTTCTCATTGTACACTGTTCAGTGTCCTTCCTCCATGGCTACGGTGCTGAAGGTACTTCTTTTTTCTTTCTGCATACTGTCTTCTTTCTGTGCTGATGTCTTCTTCCTTTGCTGCCATCTTCTCTTTCTTCGGTCTTCATTGCCGTATTCATTCTTCTTTGCTACATGCATCTTCTCTGTCTTCTTTCTTCACTGCCCTTCTTCTTTCTTCTTTCTTCACTGCTGTCTCCCTCTGCTTTCTTCACTGTCATCTTCCTTCTTCTTCACCTCATGCCATCTTCTGTCTTCTTTCTTCTTTGCTTTCTTCTTTCTTTCTCACTACATGCCATCTTCTGTCTTCTTTCTTCACTGCCATCTTCTTTCTTCACTGCTGTCTTCTTTCTTGCTTACCACATGCTGTCTTCTTTCTTCGCTGCTGTCTTCTTTGTTCTTCGCTGCATGTCGTCATGCCAATGGGTTTTGCATTTATTTCTTCTTTCTATCTAACTGGATTACAAATATTAGAAACATGTTGTAATAATGCTTGTTTTAAATTTGATAAACCATTAATGGTTTTGTCAAATTTAAAAGAAACATTATTATAACATTTTCCTAATATTTTTAGAATCCAGTTAGACAGAAATTAAAAACAAAGGCTAAACCTATTGGCTTTGCCACTACTTGGTGAACTCAAAAGACCATCTAAACTCTTGCAAAAGACTTACAGATACTATTGTTTTACCAATAATAATTTATATAAACAAGATTCATATTCATCAGTGCCTAAAAACACTATTCTTCCACCATTATCTGTAGTTATGAATATGGCGGCACAGTATCAACTGGCCACAAAGAACAAGGGGCCATATGCACAAACACTTTTTTCCCATAGACACAGAATGGGTAAAAACCTTTGTTACATGTGGCCCAAGATGCCTACCTTTTTGTACATGCAACACTTTGAAAAAGGATAACATAAAAAACAAGTTAACTTCATCAATAAGTAAACTCTTCATTTTAATCTAATAATTCCAGGCACTCACAAACACCCTTTTGTTCTCATGCTCCAATATTAAGTTAACAAAAACCTTTATATAAAATTATCATACCTCAATGCTTCAGTTTTTCTTCTCTGTGCCTTTTGTCATATATCTGAGTGCACCACTGCTAGTTACTAGGCCCTACTGTATACATACTAAATATAACATTGTATCATAAACACATCCTTCTCTTCACATTAAAAAACACATTTAAGCCTTTGCTTATTTAGAAATAAACTAAAAGCTGTGAGCTTCTTTAAAAGTGTCTGTAATCTATTGCTACCTCACAGATGACAAATTGAAGACACTAGGTTTATACAGAAAATGTAACATTTATAACTCATAAAAATAACCTCAACTTCACAAACCCAAATACATCTTCACCCTTTAACAGAAAAAACATAGTTTAATCAAAAGTCTGTCAAAACTATTTCTCTACACTTTGTAATAATGTTGTTTTCCTAAAAGTAATTTACACATGCAAAAGTCATATTCATCAGTACCAAAACATTATGAGTAGCATACAGTTATCTTACCAAGATCTCAACCATAACCTTTCAATAATATTATTCACAATACCTACTTCTTTACCCACTTCACCTAAACATAGATTATCAAAGCAAATCTCAATACATATTCAATATTTAACATTGTATATTTTTTGTATGCAAAATTCTTACTCCTAATATTCCACAAAAAGCTTCTAATATTACTCTCAACATCAAACTTATTAAGCTATATTGTTAAGGAAAAATTTTAATATTAATCCAATAAGCAACATCAAACACAATAATATTAAAAATGATGCGCTTAATTACAAATGCATTTTTATATTTCCAATTTTAAACAACTTACTCAAACACATAGGGCCTCCTTACAAGTTTGGCGGTCAGACCACTATAGTGGTGGCTACCAAAAGACCGACATGTTGGTGGTCACACAGACCACTGTATTACGAGTTGCACAGCCAGGAATGCTAAAACTCAGCCAAAAAAACTGATCCCGCCAGGACTCTGGAGGATGGGGAATAGGTGGTCTGGCCACCAGCACTGCCAGCCCATCAACCAACCACAGACCGCATTACAAGACAAAAATCTCAACAGGGGTCCTGTTATGGAAGGTCTTTCAATGCTGGTCCGAACGGCAGAGGTTGGCGGTCACAACAGTAATAAACTATAACAAATAGGATGCATTTGAAAACGACACAGCTGACACACATCCACACACCCAACCCACCTGCAAAGCACACTGTATAACACACCTCTTCACACACCACAATCCTTGGTACAGCACACAAAATAGTTATTCTGAACAATAGATTAAACACCCCTCAAACTATTACAACCACATATCTCACATCCTCAACACACACTCATCACACCCAGTTGCACCTTCCTGCTCTGTATACTCCTCGTCACCTGATTAGCACCCAACACCCATCCTTTTTTTTCCATCACCACCATGTCACCCCAGAAAATATCTGTGTTTCACAGATGATCAGTTAAGAGTCATGGTGGATGAAATCATTAGAGTAGAGCCTCAATTATTTGGAGGCCAAGCCCAGCAAACTGCTTTCACAAGGAAAATCGAAATGTGGCAAAGCATCAACAACAGAGTGATGCTCACCACGCACAAGGGACAACATCAGGAAGAGGATGTAACAACCTCATGGGCAAGGCCCGTTCCTTGGCATCAAGGTACCAGTTTGTGGTACTGCAGACTGGCAGTGGTTCCCCCACCTCCTCCACTACAGCTCACATCATGGGAGGAGAAGGTCTTGGCCATCCTGCGTCCTGAACGCTTGACAGGAATACCTGGGGGAGTTGAGTCAGGTAAGTCACAACAACAAAAATGGCATTGTCATGCATGCTCACTGATCACCTTTGCCCAACTCCACTGTCAACACCTCACCAGTCTGGTCACCACCTGTTCAAAGACCACTGTCTGCCATCTCACATGGGAACTAGACTCACCTGAGGGAACCACATCTCTGTATACTGGGTGCAGCACAGGGAAAAGACAGCACCACAATTCCTAGCAGACACTGTTCTACCATTACCAAAAGCAGAACATTCTACCATCCTCCAAATTACCCTGTCCTGAAATTCCCTCATGGGCAGTACTCCCCTGAAGGAGGACAACTGTACAGTGTGTGGGAGTAGGTCAGGCACTGAAAGGAATGCCAAGGCCAGGGGGGCAATACTACTGTCACCCCCTGAACCAGTGGATACACTAGCACATTGAAGAGCTAGATTACAGTAAGATGCTGTTGCTCGCAATATTCAGACTTATTTTGGTGTATTCATTACATCCTTGGATATCAAGTTTGCAATAACCAATGTGTGTTAAATGTCTCATTTATTATAAGCGATGCTTGTTGATTATGCACATTGTATTCCACCGGCTCCAACTATAACTGCCAAAACATGTGCTCTTCACAATGTGATCTGTATTGAACATGTGCCACAATCAGGAGATAATTGCTCTTTTCCTTAACAAGCAATCACCTGCCAAAAGGCACATGTGCACATTTTATTATTTAAGGATGCTTGTGAGTCTGAGGCCTTGCTTGACTTTATTCCTATTGCTCTGCTCACCTGTTTCCAGTTATGTTGAGTTCCTTGTCATCCAGCTTGCCTCCAGTCGAGTTCCAGTGTTTCTCATTCTCTGACCAGCTTCAGTTGAGTTCCAGCATTTCCTGCCCTCCAGACAGCTTCCAGTCGAGTTCCGGCGATCCTCACCCTCTGGTTGGCATCCTGCAGAGTCCTGACTCTCCTCTTCTGTCTTTTGCTTATGATCCAGTATTTCATGTAAGAGAAGAAATAAGAAAGGTGAAAAAAAAAGTTTGGGTTCTTCTGAAAGTTTCAAGCAAGTAAATTCATTTCAAGTTAAAGAAAGATTAAGGCGGTCATTACAACATTGGTGGTAAAAACCGCTTACCGCCATGCAGAAGACCGCCAACACACCTCCGCAGCCGCGGAAATCCACCACAGCTATTATGACCCACAGCTCAGAATCCGCCAAAATTCAGACACCCGCACAAGTCCGCCACACCAAAGGTCAGTGATAAACTGGCAAAAACAAAACCTCCATCGTCACGCCAACAGAAATAAGCCCACACTAATACGACCCACGAATCCTCGTGACGGTCTTTCAACTGCGGTATTCCATTGGCGCTACACACCGCCGCGCTCAAAATATACACACATTTACAAAACACAGCCACATTGGACAATTTGAAATACACACACTGATACACATACACACACCACTCCCACACACCCAATACAATATAAAACACACACGCAGATCACCCACAAACCCTTATGACAACAAATCACGAAGGCCAGAGAGAGACACCACCATCAACAACACTAGCATCCACAGGCACACAACACCATCACCCACATAACTTCCACGCACCGCACACAACACACCACTACATATCAGCACACTTATCACCCCACACACCACCCCACACATCACTTACACCACCCCATGGCACTGCAAAGACACCCCTGGTTCTCAGAGGAGGAGCTCAGGGTCATGGTGGAGGAAATCGTCCGGGTAGAGCCACAGCTATTCGGAGCACAGGTGCAGCACACCTCAATTGCAAGGAAGATGGAGCTATGGCGAAGAATAGTGGACAGGGTGAATGCAGTGGGACAGCACCCAAGAAATCGGGAGGACATCAGGAAGAGGTGGAACGACCAACGGGGGAAGGTGCGTTCCGTGGTCTCAAGACACCACCTGGCGGTTCAGCGGACTGGCGGCGGACCCCCATCTCCTCCCCCGCAACTAACAACATGGGAGAAGCAGGTCTTGGCAATTCTGCACCCTGAGGGCCTCGCAGGAGTAGGTGGAGGAATGGACTCTGGTAAGTCAAATCTTAACTATTACATCCCCCACCCTACCTGCATGCCAGCACATACCCCCACCCTCACCCCATCACTCTAACTCCTCACAAATGTCCCAACATCACAAACCACACATCCTAACACCAAGCCCTGCATGCAACAACAAAGCATGGTCACCCATCACCAAAGCATGCCCACTGCACATACCCATACACCCCCCTAAACCACCATCACACAAGGTCCCACACAGGAATGCAAGCCCTGGGGTACACGGTCACCCACCCATTGCACACCATGACACACACAGATGTAAAAACCATCTGTTTATACCCCTGCAGGACCCCTACCCAAAGTCACTGGATAGGAGGGTCCACACCTGTCCACACCACCAACAGAAGAGGCCCACAGTGATGACTGCACCTCTGTCCAACTGGATCTTGATGACCAGCCCGTCCCATCGGGGACCTCGGGACAGTGTCGTTCCCCACACCCAGTCACAGGCCACCACAGAGCTTCCCCCTCAGGAAACACCAGCACAGCACCCACCCAGCGGGCCCATACCTCCGTCCCCAGGACACGTCAATCAGCTGTGTGTCCACCACTACAGGGAACCCAGGCTAACCCACCACCCCAACAACAACAGGGACCTGGGGGCAGTCGTAGTGGGCACACAGTCCAGGGGACGGAGGCCCAGGAACACAGGGGAACTGGGAGGGCTGCTGTGCGACAGGGGGGGACAGGCCGAGGGAACCCACTCTCCACGAGGCCCTCTCCTCCATCATGGGAGCCTACCACCACTCCCCGGCGACGATGGCAACGGTACTGGCCAAGTTTCTGGAGACCCGGCGCCTGCAGGAGGAACAGTATATGGGCTTCAGGGAGGAACTCAGAACCATCAATTCCACCCTGGGCACCATCGTAGGGGTGCTGAAGGAAGTACTCAACACCAGGAGGGACACTGTGGCACTACAAGGGGCCCCTGACACTAGCCTGGACGATGAACTGCCCACCACCTCCGCCGGCGCTAGTGGACAGGAGGCACCGCCACAGGACCACCACACCAGCACCCCACCCCCTGCAGAGGGAGAACCACCTCGCAAACGGTCCCTGAGATCCAGGACAAAGACAGAGAACGATGCCAAGACCCCCGCCAAGAAATGAGACCACCCTGATTGTCATCCTACTGTCCCACTTTGTCATCCTGTCCATCCTTAAACTGCCCCAGCTCCACTTCCTATGCCCATATGGGCAATGCACCTGTGAGACTAATAGACTGGACTCTGCCATGGACATTCCTCCGCCATCACCCCTCACCATTTTACAACCCCCTCTAAGCACAAAACAATCTGGAGTCTGTCTGTGATTTCGGAATAATGTATTAGCTATAACTGTGGCAAAAAGCTTTTTCATTGGTAATGTCAACATACTATTTCACACAGCTCTAGTCCATGAGGAATCAAAGCAGATGTCACACAGTGGGACCCACATCTGTGAAATCGTAAGGGAAAGTGACAACTCGGTGACCATACACTGGGTGAAAACGACAAACAGTAGAGAGGCAGTAGTGTTTAAGTACATATAGTAGACAGGTCTGTATTCTTACCTGTGTGTCACTGGAAATATTGCTGGATCACTGAGTCCCTGTTGTCCATATCTTCTTCCTCTGCTTCCTCGTCCTTCACTGTCCACAGGCTCCACAGCTGCCACAACACCGCCATCTGGACCATCCTCCTGCAGAAAAGGCACCTGTTGTCGCAAAGCCAAGTTGTGAAGCATACAGCAGGCCACGATGATCTGGCACACCTTCTTTGATGAGTAGAATAGGGATCCACCTGTCATATGGAGGCACCTGAACCTGGCCTTCAGGAGTCCGAAGGTCCGCTCGATCACCCTCCAAGTTCACCCATGGGCCTCATTGTAGCATTCCTCTGCCCTTGTCCTGGGATTCCTCCCTGGGGTCAGTAGCCATGACAGGTTGGGGTAACCAGAGTCACCTGCAAATGGCGAGGGACAACTGTTAGACACACACTAACCTGGAGGGATATCCCCAGACCCACACAACCATTGCCACTGACTAGCTTCCAGGTGCTCACCTAATAGCTACACACAGTGCCTCAGGAGTTGACCCAATACATAAGGGATGCTGCTATTCGCAGGATGTAGGCCTCATGCACTGAGCCAGGGAACATGGCATTCACATGGGAGATGTACTGGTCTGCCAAACACACCATCTGCACATTCATCGAATGATAACTCTTCCAGTTTGTGTACACCTGTTCACTCCTGTGGGGGGGGGGTACCAAAGCCACATGTGTCCCATCAATGGCACCTATGATGTTGGGGATATGTCCCAGGGCATAGAAATCACCTTTCACTGTAGGCAAATCCTCCACCTGAAGGAAAAAGATGTAGCTCCGCATGTGTTTCAGCAGGGCAGACAACACTCTGGACAATACGTTGGAAAACATAGACTGGGACATCCCTGATGCCATGGCCACTGTTGTCTGAAAAGAACCACTTTCAAGGAAATGGAGCACTGACAGCACCTGCACTTGAGGGGGGATTCCTGTGGGATGGCGGATAGCTGACATCAGGTCTGGCTCCAACTGGATACACAGTTCCTGGATTGTGTCACGGTCAAGCCTGTATGTCTTTGCTCCATTGTCGACAGGTCCACCAACGGCCGGTACACCGGAGGATGCAGCCATCTCCTCACATGTCCCAGCGGACGGTGCCTATGAAGGACAACAGCGAGCACAGAGTCAAACAACTCAGAGGTACGTACCCACAACATACACTGAACACCATTCATAATCTAAAAAGTGTCCTGTATGTGTGTTGAGTCTAGGCCTAGGTATGTGTGACACAGTTGAAATTGTAGGCATGTGGGCCCCTGAAATGGCGGCTGCCTGACCTGTAAAGTGGGACAATGGGATGTGAGGTAACTGCGCTGGCGTTGTACTCCATCGCAGTAGGCGGTCGAAGACCGCGGCGCAATGCTGCATTGGTTAACATTGGACCCTATGGGTCCCAAGAGCCAAGGCCGATGTACGCCGGCGGTGACGGTTCGCACCGCCGCAGACGTGACCGCCATTTTCTATCTGTTCAGTCACTCGATACCTGATTTTCGACAGGAGAGGACCTACACTGCAAGTGCTGCTCTGACCTCTGTCTTGAAAAGACAATGGCTCGAGTGTCTGCGGAAAGGGCCCCTGCCTTCACATCGGAGGAGTTGGAGAAACTTGTGGACGGGGTCCTCCCCCACTACACACTACTCTACGGTCCTCCAGACAAACAGGTAAGTACACCGGGAGCATGCTGTATGGGCTGTGCCTGTGTGGATCGGGGTGGATGTAAGAAGGAAAGGGGGAGAGTGCGGCGTGCATGAAACAACGGTGAGTGCATGTGCCACATGGCAAGGGTAGGGATGGGGGCCAATCACTTTGACGGTGCAGTTGGTAATAACTTTCTCTTCCCCCTGTACAAATCATGTAGGTCAGCGCACACCAGAAAAAACATATTTGGCGTGCCATCGCCAAGGACGCGCAAACCCTGGGGGTCTCCCACAGACGGAGCACCCACTGCCGGAAAAGATGAGAGGACATTCACCGCTGGAGCAAGAAGACGGCAGAGGCTCAGCTGGGGATGGCCTCTCAACGTTGGAGGGGTGCCTGTCGCACCATGACCCCCCTGATGTTCAGGATCCTGGCGGTGGCATACCCGGAGTTGGATGGGCGCTTGAGGGCATCACAGCAGCTACAAGGGGGTGAGTACGCTCGCATTCTGCTGATTTTGCGCACAGTGGAGGTGTCTGGGTGGGGGAGGTGGGCTGTGGGTTTCCCTAGGCCAGGGCGAATTCCGTAGGCAAGGTCCCTCTGTAAGGCAGGCCATGTGGCACCCCACCACACCTCTGTAGAGTGCCAACTACACCTAGTCATGCCCCTGTGTTATCCATGTGTGCAGATGTCGTCCATAGCCTAGTAGGCCATTTCCCAGAATTGAACAGTGGAGCCCAAGAGCGCGGCGTAGTGCAGGGGGCTTCTGTGTCTGTCGTGTCCGCCAACGGTAGCGGTAATGCATGCACTCAACATGTCTTTCTTCTGTCCCCCCCTCCATTTTTGTGGTCTCCCTGTTCTTGTGTGCATTAGCATCATCAGGCGGAGGAGCAGTGGCACCGGAGCACGAGGGGGCTGCATCCCACATGGCCATGGAGGGGCACACTACGGAATCGGTCTTCACCAGTGGGACGGAGGGCGAGGAGAGCTCCACGGCGGGGACAGGAGCTGAGACCAGTGACACGGACTCGGCCTCTGATGGGAGCTCCCTTGAGGTGGCGCCAACATCTGTGTCCCCCATCTACAGGTACAGCCGCCACCCCCCTGTCCAGCACTGCCCTCCAAGCAGACCCTCAGCCTTCGCCCCGTGCCCGCTCACCCGGGAGGGTGGGCATCACCTTCACCCCAGGCACCTCAGGCCCTGCCCCAGTCACCCCTGCTGCCCTCAGTTAGGAGGCCATTGACCTCCTCAGGTCCCTCACTGTTGGGCATTCTACCATTTTGAATGCCATCCAGGGATGTAGAAAAGCAGTTGCAACAAACAAATGCATTCCTGGAGGGCTTTCATTTTGGTCAGCAAGCCCCTTCAGCAAGCTTTTCAGACTCTGGCCTCAGCACTTATGGCAGCCATTGTCCCTGTCTCTAGCCTCCCCCCTCCAACTTCCTCCACCCAGACCCAATCCCCTGTACCTCAGCCTATCCCAAGCACACCTACAGACCAGCATGCACACAAGTCAACACACAAGGGAAGCTCAGGCAAACATAAGCACCACACATCCCACAGGCATTCACACAAGCATCACACACATGCAGACACACCAACATCCACTGCCTCCACTGTGTCCCCCACCTCCTCCTCTCCCTCCTACCTCCCTGTCTACACTCACACCTGCATGCACTACCTCTACAGCCACTACTACCATCACCAGCACACCCACCACAACACCCCGCTCACGTGCAGTCACCACCGCACCACCATTCACACGCCCCCTGTGTCCTCTCCCAGTGTGTCTGTGACGCCCCCTCCCAAGATACACAAACGCAGGCACACACCCACCCAACAGCCATCCACCTCACGACAGCCTCCAACCCATGAACCTTCACCCAAAGTCAGCAAACGAACACCTCCTACAACCACAACCACTTCCTCCACTCCCAAACCTCCTCCAGCTACCCGTCCCAGTGTGTCCCAAAAACTTTTCCTGTCCAACCTTGACCTCTTTCCCACACCTCCCCCACCCCGTCCGTCTCATAGGTCCCGAACTAGCACCTCAGCCACAACATCTCCAGGACCAGTGGTGCCTGTAGTCACCGGCCACCAGGGCAGCCAGTGTGGCACAGAGCCACAGCACAGACAGTCCCCCACCTGTGAAGCATCAGAAGTTGGCCAGTGCCCGGCGGGAGAGGGGGAACACTCCAGCCACCAAAGCCGCTCCCAGGGGTACAGGTGGGAGTCAGCTGCGACACCTTCCAAGGTGGGGAAGAGGCACAAGAAAGTCAGCAAGTCTGGGAAGAGCAGCACGGCAGAGAAGACCGCCATCATCCCAGCTGGTCAGAAGGCCACTGCCAGCACCAGCCCAGCTGCCCAGGAGGCCACCGCCAGCACCAGCCCAGCTGCCCAGGAGGCCACCGCCAGCACCAGCCCAGCTGCCCAGGAGGCCACTGCCAGCACAAGCCCAGCTGCCCAGGAGGCCACCGCCAGCACAAGCCCAGCTGCCCAGGAGGCCACCGCCAGCACCAGTCCCGCTGGGCCATGAAGGACCGCCAGCAAAAGCCCCACTGGGCCATGAAGGAATGCCAGCAAAAGCCTCGCTGGGCCATGAAGGACCGCCAGTAGCTGAGTCACTGCAATGGAGACCGCCGCTCCAAACACCGCTGAACAGGGCACCGCCATCTCAAGAACCGCTGAACAGGGCACCACCACCTCAAGAACCGCTGAACAGGGCACCGCCGCCTCAAGCACCGCTGAAACAGGGCACCACCACCTCAAGAACCGCTGAACAGGGCACCGCCGCCTCAAGAACCGCTAAACAGGGCACCGCCGTCTCATGCACCGCTGAACAGGGCACCGCCGCCTCAAGAACCGCTGATCAGGCCACCGCCGCCTCCAGAACCGCTGAACAGGGCATCACCACCTCAAGCACCGCTGAACAGGGCACCGCCGCCTCAAGAACCGCTGAACAGGGCACCACCGCCTCAAGAACCGCTGAACAGGGCACCGCCGTCTCATGCACCGCTGAACAGGGCACCGCCGTCTGATGCATCGCTGAACAGGGCACCGCCACCTCAAGCACCGCTGGCCCATGAGCGCCAAGGGCAGTGATGCTACTGAGTCCGTCACGGGCATAATGAAGCACTCTGGGCACCATGCCCCCTCCAGAACCAGTGGAGAGATCCATCCACTACCTCTTTCCTTAGTAGGATGGAGCACTTTGGGCACAATGCCCCCTCCAGAACCAGTGGGGAGATCCATCCACTACCTCTGTCCTTAGCAGGATGAAGCACTCTGGGCACCATGCCCCCTCCAGAACCAGTGGAGAGATCCATCCACTACCTCTGTCCTTAGCAGGATGAAGCACTCTGGGCACCATGCCCCCTCCAGAACCAGTGGAGAGATCAATCCACTACCTCTGCACTTAGCAGGATGAAGCACTCTGGGCACCATGCCCCCTCCAGAACCAGTGGAGACTGTTATCCACTTGAGAGACTGTGGCTATGCAATCCCCAGGATGGAACAGTGGGCAACCCACCCACTGTAGAGACTTGAGAGACTGTGGCTTTGCACTCCCCAGGATTGAACAGTGGGCAAACCACCCACTGTAGAGACTTGAGAGACTGTGGCTTTGCACTCACCAGGATTGAACAGTGGGCAACCCACCCACTGTATAGACTTGAGAGACTGTGGCTTTGCACTCCCCAGGATTGAGCAGTGGGCAACCCACCCACTGTAGAGACTTGAGAGACTGTGGCTTTGCACTCCCCAGGATTGAACAGTGGGCAACCCACCCACTGTAGAGACTTGAGAGAATGTGGCTATGCACTCCCCAGGATGGAACAGTGGGCAACCCACCCACTGTATAGACTTAAGAGACTGTGGCTTTCCACTCCCCAGGATTGAACAGTGGGCAACCCACCCACTGTAGAGACTTGAGAGACTGTGGCTTTGCACTCCCCAGGATTGATCAGTTGGCAACCCACCCACTGTATAGACTTGAGAGACTATGGCTTTGCACTCCCCAGGATTGCACAGTGGGCATGTGGCCCCCTCGTGGATTTGGCGTTGTGCACTCAACCGGCTGAGGTGCCCCCCTTTCCCTCCCCCTGAGGTACCTGTTTTGTTGCTCTCTGATGCCCCTGCAGTGTTCTCTCCATCATGGTCAGGGATCTTGTGTGGGCCTCGCCCATACCATGTGGGCCCAGTGTTCCATGGACTTAATTGGAGCACTACCTGGACTACTATGCTTGGTATATATTTTGTACATGGTGTATATATATATTTTTGCCTACTTGATTTTAATATATTACAATGGTTACACTCATTTCCTATTGTCTTTGCATTCTTCCAGGGGGGGTTGGGGAGTGTAACTGTGATGTATCAATATGCATTAGTGTGTGTTGCAGTGGGTGAGTGTGGGGGTGTTGCGTGTGTGTGTCCTTGTTTTTTCCCGCACCCCTCCCCTATGTCGTAGGTGCAGTAATCACAGTGGTCTTCACCGCCGGCGTTCGTGCTGATGGTAGAGGAGCAGGAAGACTATTGCAGGGAGAATTTGGAGTTCCGGGTCCATGGTGTCCTCGTTCCTCGTGGGGTGTGTAGAGGTGAGCGTTTTCCCTTCGGAATCCTGTTTCCGCCGTGTTTTTATCCGTGCTGAATCCGCCCCGGAAAAGGTGGCGGATTGGTGGGTTGTAATAGTGTGGGTGGTACATTGTCTCCCACCTGTCTGTTGGCGGTGACCGCAGCGCTGTTTGTACCACCGTGGCGATCGTAGTGTTATGGTGGCTGTCTTTGTTGGCACTTTCCCCCATGGTCGTAATTGCAAAATATTTACCGCCGGCCTGTTGGCGGTCTTACCGCCGCTTTATCACCATCCGCCAGGGTTGTAATGACCACCTAAATGCTTAAATGAAACAAAACAGAGCTCAGTCTTTTAAATTATTCATGAAAATAAGAGATAGTGTAATTTATTGTTTAGGTGGGAATCCAAGATACTGCTAAACAGACATTAAAGAAAGACGTTTTTCCTCTAACAAGCACTCATCTGAGAATTAGGAGATTAGAAATACACAAAGAAGCCCTTTAGTCAAGTTGATTGTTTTTGGAAATTGCTTCAGGGGTTCTGAAAGTATTGTTAGAAGAGGAAGAAACTTGTTCAGCCTTATATAAACGTATGCTCAATGTGTCAACAATAACTGACATTATGCAATGTACAATAGTTTATGCAAGTTCAATGTGTTAATGAAGTACCTCTTTTGCAGCCCAGAACCCTAAAAAACAAGAAATCAGGATTTTGAGAAATCAGAAGTCCTGACTCCTAAAACGACAGGCAGTTCCAGGTCCAGCAGTCCGAATCTGCAGTCCACAAAGCAGAAGCTGGTATTTTCTCTTTTCCTCTTACCACAACCCCCTTCCCCTTGAGGACTTGCAAGAGGGCAATGTACTCTTCATGGCGGTCATGTTAGTGCTCACCGGGACTGGGAATTGTCATCGTCCCATTGGAATGCCAGGAATTCAGGTGAGTGCCATGCAAAGAACATGTACCCTGCTACAAAACACCCTTCTCCCTCCACTCACCCATTTAACTGTACTCACCGGACAGGAGGAGAACTCTGCAGTGAGTGGGAGTAGGTCAGGCACTGACAGGAATGCCAAAGCCATGGGACAATACTAGTGTCACCTCCCAGCCAACACAGTATACCCTGATACAAAACATCCTTCTCCCTCTACTCATCCATTGAACTGTACTCACCTGACAGGAGAACAACTCCACAGTGTGTGGGAGTGTGTGAGGCACTGACAGGAATGCTAAGACCAGGGGACAATACTAGTGCCATCCCCCCCAGCCAACCCAATATACACTGATACAAAAGTCCCTTCTACCTCTACTCACCCATTGAACTGTACTCGCCTGACAGGAATACAACTTTACAGTGTGTGTGATACAAGGAGAGAAATGGCTAGAACTCGTAGGAGGATTTCTTACTCTCACTCCAAGCACTACTCCTCTGTACACCTGCCAAAATACCTTTTCCTGGGAGTACACACATGAGATGCACATCGTGGTGAGTCACATTGAACAACTTCATGTAGCACAGGGAGTCACATGACTGATCAGACCACCGGAGGCTCTGTCTACCCAATCCAGTGGCTCAGCTCACTCTGCATATGTTCAAATATCTTTGTTGGTTTACTTGCTGTGGAAGTCTACTCACCTCAAAGGACAAACAGTGTGATGTGAGTAATGTCACTATAAATCCCAGGAGAGCCAGGCCATGCAACCCCAAACACCAGGCCAGTGTCCATATGACATTGTGCCACTGTCGGTGAACCTACTCATGAACTTGACATACCTGGGAGGAACAAGAATGCAGGTCAGGGTACACCCTTTGATGTGTCCACGCAACCAGATCCATCTTGAAGTGCTATGCCAAGATGAAAATAGTGTGGACAGGAAGGACAGCTCAAAATGTCTGGAAAGAACATCTAAGTCAGATCCAAGGCACCAAGATGTGTCATCCATATGGTATTGGCACTAGTCACATTGCCAAAGCACTGACCACAGGATGACAACTACCACTTTTTATCCAAGGTTCTGCTAATGCCTCATGACAGACAACTATGTTTCAAGATGACTTAAACAACATCCTGCCCAGCCCTGTTCTGCCTGCACTGCTGGCAATGTATGAGTCCATTACCATCCCTCCAACAGCTAATATTTCAAGCAGTCTGAGGCTAGGTTAATGAACTGGAATTAGCATATGACTCCAATGTCAGGTTATTACAAATGAGAAGATGTGTAGCTATCACATGAGGGAAATCAGCAGATCCAATGTGAACATGGCCCTAGCCCAATGTAACTATCAACTATTGGAAGTAGTTGTCACGAAACAACCACTAACATTGTCTCCCTCAGATTAACAGGTGGAGCTGCTATTGCAACTACTGATACCACTGAGGAGACTGCCACTACTCCCATGGACGAAGCTCTCAGTGAGTATACCACTCCTAGACCACTGGATGTCAGATGACACCGGTCGGCCTTGAGCCTGATTACATCGACTTCTCCCAGCCCCATGGCTTCTAAATTGCAAACAGCCAGTCACCCCCAAGCGTGTGTCCACAGGACAGTCACCAACATCTTGTGCCCCCAAGACCAGATTCCTGAGTCACAGCCAGCCAACTCCTACAATGAAGGACATGAAACCAGTGGAAGGGGGCAGGCTGCACCACGGGCGTAGGCACATGGGGGTAGGGTGCGTGGGAGAGATGGTGTAGCACAGCAGCAAGAGGCTGCTGGTGATGCCCATAGTCTGGATATCATCAGCCAGGTCTTGGGAGCCTACCAACATTCCCAAGAAATGATGGGCCACTTACTAACCAAACTAAGGAAAATCAAGGAGCTACAGAGGGATTTCCTTTGGGAAATGCGTGAACCGTGGGAGGCCTACAATACCAACATGGCCTCCCTAATAGGGATGCTAATGGTCAGTAAAACACTATCATGAACAGGGATCAACAACAACATCCAACCCCTTTCTTTGGCACATCTACACCAGGCCCTTCATTGGTGCCAACCATTAGAAGGGAGGCCTGAGGGGAAGTACTTGCCTCAGACACCCCAGCCTTTGTAGTTACTGAACCCCCCCACAAGTGGGGAGATCCAACCAAGTATCCAGGAGGTGAGGATGGCAAGACACCATCCACTGCCAGCAAGTGACCATTTCCCGATGTCACTCCTTTCTGTGCCAAAGATTCACTCTGTTAACTGTTCCTTAACCACTTTCCATTTTCCATGCTAGTAGGACACTTGACTTTGGACTTCAAATTTTGTGGCCTCTACTCTATTGATTGCATCCACTATGACTAATCCCTTCACCTTACTTCTTTTTTATTCAAGTATCACTATTAATTTCTGTAGTAATATAAATAAACACATTCATCACTGAAATACTGCCTACTACCTTTCTTTTTTAATGGTGTGAAATGTCGAATGCTAATTACATATGAAGCACATGAGTAAGACATAAGAAGGTAATGGATGGAGGGAGATGTCTCAGATAGTGTCATGCTGAGGATGACTAGCAACACAATGTCACAAGTGTATGGTCACCCTAAACATTTCATTGTACTGTATTGCACATAGGCTGTTAAAAAATTATGGTCAGTTATAGCCAAGAATGTCTCAGCCATTTTGAGTCAGGCCACATATCCCAAATGCACCATCCCCTAGACCAGACAAGAAAGGGCCTTGTCAGACCTTGTCTCATAGATTCGGCTAACAGAGTGTGGGATTTTGTTACCAGTTTGATTCCTATCACATACCAAAACCAGGTCTGACAACTTAACATATGCCATGGCACAGTCAGAGGGCAGTACAACAGACTCTGAGCCCAGGTCCTTCCAATTACAGTGAGCAAGCATCTAGTAAAATGTCAAAAACCTGTGTCAGTGGTGTGGCACAGGCACACCGGTCTTCAATGAGGAAATACATTGTCAGCCACTAACAGATCATGCAGGATCAATGTCAACATACTATGAAGGTTGAGGCATGGATTACACAGGATTACATGTTAAAAGGCCACATGATAACACATTTGACCAATGGACCAACACATCACAGCTAACAAGTCTATTGTGTAGCTCAGGTTCCTACCCACCCACTGTCGAGGCAACTTGGGCATAGGACTCATACACCCAAAATCTTTTAACAGCATTTTCCTGGATCAATCCATGTCCACTTTGCATGTCAGACTAGCAACAGCTACCGGCCAATGACACAACTCTGAAATGCCCACATGAGTTTGGCATGGTGAAGGAGTTGAACGAAAGAATGATGTAGAAGGGGTTTAGGGAGGTTAAGGCATACATAGGACCCAAACCTCATTTAAAACTTCAGTTGACCCACTGACAATGCAATGTGATGACACAAACAAAGAAAATGAAGAAAGTCACATTATCTAGTCTGACTAAGTCAGCAAACCTTGGCGGTATAATGCATAGCATGAGATGCCCTGTCTCTTGACAACAAGGATACCTTTCGCAACACATCCTGACCCATACAGTTCCCTCAAGTTAAGTAATGATTGATGAGATCTGCCCGCATGTCTCCATTTTCATC
Source organism: Pleurodeles waltl (assembly GCF_031143425.1). NCBI lineage: Eukaryota > Metazoa > Chordata > Amphibia > Caudata > Salamandridae > Pleurodeles > Pleurodeles waltl. The sequence goes on along the minus strand of NC_090437.1, from coordinate 699,845 downwards.
CTCATCACTGTCATCCTCACTTGGCAGTTCTGGAGGCTCACCCGTGCCACTGCTGGCTCCCCCTCATCTGTACTATATGGGATAGTTCTCCTCAGGGCAATGTTGTGGAGCATGCAGCAGAACCCAATGATCTTACATAGTTTTCCCGGTGAGTAGAGGACGGCTCCACCTGTCTTTTCAATGCTATAAAATCTGGCTTTCAGGAACACAAAAACCCACTCCACGACACATCGTGTCCTTCCAACCATGAGTCCCAAGCATCATCTCACTAGCAGCAGACATAGCATACAAACACAAATGACATATGTGACTTACCAGCCAGCTAGACCCTTTCTGAGTACAGGCATGTCATCAGCTATTGAATAGGGCTGTTCCTCATGATGAAGGCATCCCAGACTGGACACAGACCTGGGAAATGTAGAGATCTGCTAAACAAACAACTTGGATACTGATGGAATGGTAGCTCTTTCTGTTCCGATAGACTTGTTCATTGCCATGCTGTGGAATGAAGGCTACATTTGTACTACCAATGGTTTCCACCACATATGGAATGTGTGCCAAGCCATAGAAGTCAGCCTTCACATTCGCAAAATCCTCACATTGAGGAAACCAGATAGCTGTCCAGGTGTTTCAACATTGCTGAGAGTACATCCTTCAAGACGAGGCTGAACATGGGCTGGAACATCCCAGCAGATAGGGCCACTGTATTTTGGAAGAACCCTGTGGCCAGGAAGTGCAACACTGCCATGACTTGAGTGATGGGTGGTATCCTGTATGAAGGACTGATGGCTGGAATCAAATCTGTCTGCAGCTGACAGCAAAGGTCCACGATTGTCTGCAAATCCAGGCGATAGATCTGGGTGATATGTCTGTCCTCCCTGGCCTGAAGATCTGCCAGTGGACAGTACACAGGACATTGTTAGATCCTTCCCCTCCCAGGGTAACTATGTGGGTAACTATTTGGGACAAAAGTAGAGTATAGCCGTCAGTCAATGTGTCCTTTGCAAGATACATAATACATGTCATTTACAAACAGTGAATTGGCAAGAGAGTGATAGAGGGCATGATACACAGTACACATCACCACTCACAATTACAGATAAGTAACAGGTTTCCCCCTTGCTTTTCCACATATGTGTACACATCATCTATCTGGACAGCAACAACGTGTGCATACAACTTGCCACTCAGACTGTGATTCAATGCCCCAGGTCCTAAATTGCCCATGGAGGGAGGAGGTGGGGACTGTGCCCCTAATTATGTTGTCAAATGTGCTTGATGTTATACCAATATGATTACAAAATCAGATGACCAGCATGACAGGACAAGGCCAGCATTCATGAATCACCTGAACAATATATTTGGAATTGTTATGCATTAAAATAGCAATTTATAGCATTGTATACCTCTAAAATGGAGAGTACCTAACATACTCCAGTGGACTTTATGAACCACCCGCAACTGCCGGCGGAAGTCGTCATGGTGGTAGGCGAATGCTACAGCGGCGGACACAGTCATAGGTCAACATTGCTGTCTATGGTGGTCTTGAGCCAAAGGCTGTGTCTGCCAGCAGTGATGGTCGCATACGTGGCGGATGTGATCTTCATCTTCTGATAAATCTTCACTTGGGTCCTTACACTGTTGCATGCAAGACCTCTACTACCTGAGCTGCTGTGTACAGCCTCTGGGAGTAATCATGCCACATCCAACAGTTGATAGGGCCCCTACCTTCTCGGAGAAACCTGTGGAGAATGTCCTACCACTGTATGGATTGTTCCATGGTGCACTGGAGAAGCAGGTAAGTGTCCCACAGGCAAATTTTTCTCAGTACTACAACATATCTTACCCTCAGATTGTCTAGAGTTTGGCCCAGTTTGTCAGATTGTGGAGTCGAAGTACTGAAGGAGCTGTCAGTGTGCATCGATGGGTGAGTCAATGGGCATGTTTTTGTGTAAAGTGACAGGTATTGCGTCCTGAGACAATGTCTTGAGTGTGTATTGGGTGTTCCCTGAACCAACATGTGTTGGATGCACATGGCTAGGTGAGGTGTCATAATAGTCATCTCTAGGCAACTTTTGCCAGAAGATGTTATCAATGAGTGGTCACATGTAATTGTATGATGGCAGAAGGGGTTAATACACATTTTTTGTGTTGGTTGTTTGTAAATTTAGCTCTCTCTATGTTGGCACAGTAAACCCAGGCCATATGTAGCCTTGTTGTACTGTTGTTTGGAAGCCAGGTAATGACTCACTATGGCCCCCAGCTCTGTACATGGACACCACATGGCAATTGGCTGTACGCTACATGATGTACTGTTATGCATGTAAGTGTTCGATATGGTGTTTATGGGACCTGTCAATTGTTTCTAACGGTAGCAGTTGAAATCTGGGCTGGTATGGATTCCCTTTTGCTATGCAAGTGTGACACAGTGCCAACACCCAGCATCCCTGCACAACATGTTATGGTGGCAACTCATGCCTCAGTACCAATATGCAGCTTCTTGAGCCTCTCTCAACTGATTAGAATGGAAATGGTATTAGGGGCAGGCTAGTGATCTGTAACTGATGTGCTCTTATCATCTTTGACAATGTATGTTATACATCCTTTGCATCTCCTTTTATCCCACAGCCCGTTGTCTATTTCATCCAGCTCAAATATGTCCTGTTCAGGGTCCTTGCATTTTGGTCATTGCATTAGTGCAAACAGTGTGTTGTTCACTGATGAGCCATGATATCTGCTGTTTGGACAATGGGCAGGGCAAGGACAATGCATGCCCATGTTTTTCAAAAGGTACTCTAGGTTTAGGAGACACATGTGTGGAAGTGTTATTGTGATGTGGATGAGACACACAGAATTCCACCCCCTGAGCTTGGCACACTGACATGTATGTGACTCAGCCAGTCTATACGGGACATTTGGGCATAACTTCCTGTCTGTCTTTTTCATCCATGCCCATCAGAAGAAGGGGATATGAAGAGCCATTGGCAAGAAGGTGCGGATCCTGGGAGTCCACAGTCCATGGAGCGTCCACTGTCGGAAGAGGTGGGAGGACCATAGGTGCTGGGCTCAGAAGATTGCCGAGGCCCAGCTGGGGCTGTCCTCCCAATGCAGATGGAATACCTGTCAGACAATGACCCCCTTAATGGCCTGCATTTTGGCAGTGGCCAACCCAGAGTTGGATGGGTATTTGAGGTTAGCACAGCAGCCACACTGGGGTGAGTACAAGGCAAATTCCTGCTTGACCATTTCCCAGGTGAGTGAGTGAGGTACTGACTGCCCCCCGTGACAATGAGGGATGTGTTGAATGCTACAGATCATTTGTGAGGTAATTTGTGTAGAGCGGTCATGTGTTTCCAACTGATGTGCTTTGCCTTTTGGACCTGGGTCCTAGGGCAAAACTGTGGGGAATCCTCAGTCCATTTGCACAGCAGGGAGCACACATGGCTGCTTTCAATGTACAAATATTCTGTATTACCCCCTGTTGCGGAAGTTAGTTTTCACAAACAGATCACTTCTCTCAAATGTTACAATCCAAAGGTAAGTAGGATGTGGGTCACTGTACTCTGCCATGTGTCTGGGGATATGTGTAGGTTGACATCTGCCACCTAGGAGCAAGTTTTCTCATGTGTGTAATGGGTACTGGTGCCTCACTGCAGTCTGCGATGCGCAGGTGTCCATCATACATGTGACATAACTTACATGACTAATTGTTGGCAGCTGTAGCCAACCACTTTCTCTTGGTAAGAAGGGAATGTGTATTGTCATGAGTGATGTGCCATCACTGTAGTCATGATTCCTTGTGCCTGCATATCTGCATGTGCTCCATTCCCCTTAGGATACATTTATATGCACTTGTTATAGCCAAATGCTAGTCATGTGGTTGGGATGATGTCTGAAGTCTCTAACATATATGTGCACAGAGTACTGTTGTTGTAATGGTGTATCTACAATGGTTGTCTGTATCTTGTGGTGCCACAGACAGGAGTGTGTCACCATGATATCTCATCTGATAGATACTTTCATGCCTCATAGTATGTCATTAGTCATGTAGGACTGTAGTAGCAATGAGGGACATGACAGGTAGGGCCTGTGTGGATCGACTTCATGTTCATATATACCCTTGATGTGGAATCATGTTTGGAGGTGCACTGCACCTGTGTAATGATTGGGCATTGTGCCCTGTCTTTGGGGATGCATCATGGATTGACTTGCAGTAATGCTTGCCATATCTGAGATGTGGGTAGAGATGGACAACAAGTTGAGGTCCTTCTGTTAGTGATTGCATGGTCTGTGTCTCTCCTTTCCGGATGGTATAGTTGTTGACTACTAACTCACTCAGATGATGTGATTCTGATGAGTGTCAGACATTGGTGGTGGCTATCCTGGGCCTTACGATTTGTTGTTGTGTGAATTCTGGAGACATCTCTCCATGAAATTTAGGACTTGACTTCATTGTTGCTCCTTGGAACACAACATCTGAGTGACCTTGCTACTACCTTCTTGACTCATTTTGGGGAGGTGTCACTTGTGGGGCTGTACATTGTTATGATGTGGCCATAGTGATATGGATATTTCCATTTCAGCTACTCCTGGTATAGCACATTTGTACCAGTCTGCATTTTCTTAGCAACATGTGTTATTGTCAGTAAATTACAGAAGTGCAAATTAGATATGTGCATAGGCTTGTGTCTGTGTAATTGGTAGGGTACCTTACAATGGGATTCAATTGTTGGCTACTGGTTCACTGGGGTCTACTGCATATGGCACAGGTTTGAGGGTGCAGTGGCCACCTAGTTGTGATAGGGCTAGTGTGGTTTCTGGACTTCATCCATGCTATTGTAGTTGTCTGAAAGCCTGAATTTCTCATGTGATACTTTTGTAATTCCATATGGCATGCATGGTTTTGTATTGGCACATGATTGTGTCACTTAGCTGGCACTCTTTGCAGGGGCTACTTGACAGGATGGTATGGTATGTCTCTCGGGGTTGAGATTGAAGTGTTTTCATGTTCATGATTCCTCTTTCATTTGGCAGCACAGTCAGGCAAAGGTGATGGGGCCGAGCCGAGTGGAGAAACATCTGGCAACGGGACCTCGGGTCAAGACACCACTGAGACAGAGGGACCCAGTGGCCTGTAGAGGGAGGGGAGTGCCATAGGGGAGATGGGATCTGCATCAACATCCTCTGATTCCTCCTCCAGTGGTTACTCCCTACTGGTGGCAGACCCCTCAGGGACCCCCCCAGCACCATCCTTGTCTGCCACCCCCATTCTATCACCTCCCTCCGTGTTGCTCCCCAGTCAGTTAGCTGTGCCCACTTACCTAAGAGGGTGGGTGTCTCCTTTGCTGCAGGCACCTCTGCCCCAGCCAATGTAACCCTGCTGCCCACAGACAGAGCAACAGTCAGGACTTGCCCTGACACCCTCCCACCCCCAGCATCACTCACACAGCATCTGGCATACCTACAGCCACCACATCAACAGTCACTGATACAGCAGCCACATCCATCCTACCTGCAGACGCCACCCCAGCAGACCCTAATACATCCACCCCAGTCACCACAACTGCAGACACCACATCTACAGACATACCTACATATACCACATCACCATACCTGCAGTCGCTGCCCCAACAGACAGCCATTCACCCACCACAGCATCCCCCAGCACCTCCACCCCCCCTAGGCCAAAACACATAAACACCCTCACTCACCCATCCAAATGACACCCAGCACACACAAGCATACCTCCCACAAGCACACATCCAAGACATCTAATACTTCACGTCAGACATCCACTCCCTCAACCTCGAAATCCCATCCCCTTCTGTTTCCTGTCCCCATGTGTCAAAGAAAGTTTTCCTCTGTGAACTTGACCTTACCCCTATTTGCCCCCTGTGCCACACCTAAAAGGACCACAACCCTCTCCAAGGCCATCCTTTCTGCCTCCAAGGTCCCCCTGCAGCACCTATGCCCCCCTCCCACCAAGAAGAAGCCCACCCATCCCAAGAAGGATTCCCCTCAAGCCCAAACCCAAAAGCCCTCCTACCCTCCATCAGATAATCCCTGAGGTGCCTGTCAGCCCCCTTGATGCCTCTTTCTGTGGAGGTTACATGGCAGTCAGGAGTCAAGTAGGGGCCCAATACTGTGCAATTTGGGCACCCAGAATGGATTTGCCTATGGCCTTGGACTTATGAACTGGTCATTTTATAAACCCAATGACATGAAGTGTGTTTAATTGTGCTAGGCTGCCTTGCATTTGAGTGTTCATGTGTCAATTTAGGGGTGTGTGTCTTGCTGCTGGTTTGTGTTGGGGTATGTCCCATGGAGTGGGAGTTGTGTGTGCTTTGTTAACTGCTCTTCCCCATTGTGTAGCTGAGCATGACAATTGCTTTTGGTATTGCTTGTCCCTGAGATCCATGTATGGCCATTTCCTGTGCACCTGTGGTTTGAAGGCCCTGTTCAACGTGATATATGTCCCAGTGCAGCCTTCTTCTGTGTATGATCCTGATGTCCCATCCCAACTGGCAGGTTTTGTTGTTGTGGTGCGCCTTGTCTATTATTTCCAGTTCTCTCTCTCTGTGTATTGTGAATGCCATTTTGCTTCCATTGTGGTGTGATATGTGTGTGTCCATTACAGGGTTGTTTCATGGTGGTGTTGTATGTGTTCCATGGCAAGTCGATGGATCTGTATGTTGGTCGTGTAGCCAGTCCCTGGTCAATGCTGGTTGTGAGTGTGTGTATGTGTACAATAGTTGTGTTGTTGTTGCTGTGTGTGAGAATGTTGTGTGGCCTTAAGCATCCCTGTGCCTGAGCTGTGTGACCGGGTGTAATTGTGTTGTGTTCCTGTGCAGTGTGTGTATGTGCTAGCTGCAGTGTGCATATTGTGTGTATGTGTCTGTGTTGATGTATGTCAGTGAGTGTGTGTTGCCTGCAACATGTAGCTCTTGCCCTTGGCGTACCCCCCCATGATGTGTTTGCTGGCACCGCATGCTGTTTTTAAAGGGTTAATATTACACTCATTTTTAGGGGGCACTTTTTTTTGGTGTCCGGCCCTATTTTCTGTACCAGTCTGTGATTGTGTAGTGGCTGAACCACAAAGTGATGGTTGTGTTAACAGACAAAGATTTGTGCACACCAATTACAATGTGCAGGCAGAGTACGCGCAACAGAGTTCAGTTGTAAACTCTTATTTTTCCCACATTTAACAGAATATGTAATTCAGCTCATAGTGTATTAAGATATACAAGATATCGCCACAAAACTAGCTTCGGAAACATCGCCCACCATAGCCTAAAAACTTTTTTAGCAAAGGGAACTGTGTTTTTCTCTACACAGGATGACACATTTAAAAATGGCATGTTCTTTCTCCAGTCTTATGCTACAACTTGCTACAATGTTTCTCTTTCAAATGTGGGATTGAGTATAAATGATGTCCATTTAGGTCTTTCTAAAGTTCTTCAGTATTATTTTGATAGGCACAATAATTACAGGGCTTCACCAACCTTAAATTCAATGTACTTTAAACCGTTTCATGCTCCGGAGTGCACTTGGTAGCTTTTTGTATCATGCTGGAAAAGCTTATGCGCTATCAGATTGAAAAGTATATCAGTTATCTGTTGAGTTTAACCAAACAACTTGCAAACGCGCACAATGTCTGCAGTGTAATGTTCACAATATATAAAAATATCATTAAGATTAAAGACTGTATTAAACTTTGGTGTCTAGGATAGATGTTTCCATCATGTTATAATGATATTCGACGTGAACACATTGAGCCTAATTCACAAAGGCAATGGTAGTCGTCCTTTTGTGTATGTTTTCAATTGTTTGCTATTCACAAAGGGATTTACGAGTAGTATCTTTACGAGTGTTGAGTCTATGCACATTAAAAAATAGGAAATCCTATCTTTTCATGTGCGGAGACTCCGTTGGGAATGTAGGGCATTGTACAAGATGTGGTGTTGTGAGGCTATGTGCGTTAGGACCCTCATGGTCCTAAGTGGATTCAACAAAGGAATTATGTAACTTGCTGGGAGGTGTTAAGTTGTGTTTATTAACCGTTCTGACGTAATCAAAGTGTAATGTGTAATTGTATGCAGAAGAAAAAAGGCGCCTGCTACAGAGCTTCCTGTGTGGCATGATTGTTTGCATGCTTCCAGGCTGGGGAGGACGCTACAACTGCAATGAGGATGGGATCTGTGCCCAGAAAAATGGAGACTGCACTCCCTGAGAGCTTGCAACGATACAACAAACTACTCATAAGTGCCAAGTGTGCCCAAATCGATAAAAAGCGATTCAAAGTTGAGGTGTGTGGAGTTGAAGCTCTGCTCCAGCCATATACGGCCCTCAAAAAAGTGGAAGGCCCTGCAGACAAGCAAATTTGAAAAGCCCACCAGAGTCCATTGGTAAGGCTAAAAGAAGAAATACTGTGTTGCAACACAACATTGAACTATCATCAATTCAAAGCAAAATGCTAAAGGAACTGACAACCAGGTACAATGCAAAAAGCTAAACGTGACTGATCAAGTGTGAGAAAAAGAACCGTTACACACTGCCAAGAAAGAAGATGATGGTCTGTGACCTCTTTTCAGGGCGGATGATCCAAGTGCGAACACATGGCCAGTGCTTGTGGAAGGTACAGGTCCAAGAGCACAGCGGCAGGCATCTGGAAAGCGTATGCTCTCAACAACAGTTGAAAAGAGATTAAAGTATGATGCAGCTTTGTTTCAGAAACCACCACCGTCATTCAGCACTGCCAAAAAAGCAAAATATTGGCATCAGATGGACTGCATGGTTTCAGACCTTCAATGACTTTCTAGATGCCCTAGAAAAAGTACATGACATGAAAATCATTAAGGATTTAAAGAATCTTACTGGTGACAGTCTAAAAGAAGTTCTGAAGAAAGTCAAACAGACTGATGCAGTATCATGCTGTCAGATCAAAGAAGCATTAGATTCCAAATTCAGTCCAATGCTGAATGTTAACTATGAAAGGTACACTTTTAATCAAGTGAGACAGCAAGCTGGTGAAACAATGAATGAGTTTGTTGAAAGACTTGATGTGCTCATCAAACACTGCAAATTTAGTGTATTTAATGATGAAGAAGCCATATGCCTCAGAGTCTTCGATGGCTATCTTTCGGACTCTTTCAGAAGACACATGTTGAGAGAGATGCTCAGTATAGAGAAAATATTAATGGCTGCAAGAGCCTATAAAAGAGCAGATCAATAAGCTGCTGATATGGAGGCTGGAACAGCAAAAAAGTAATCAGCGTTGGTGATGAAAAGCAAGCATAAGCACAAGCTAGATGCATGCCAGATGATGTCTTCAAAGAAAGAAAATTGTGTTTCCGAAGTGGGTTTTCATTCCCCCTTGAAAGTGAATGTCCAGACATAGGACAGATGTTCAAAGGTTGCAGTAGGGTAAACCACTTCATAGTGGTTTGAAAAGCAAAAGAGAAACCAAATACGTCACATCAAGAAGAGAAAATGGACGCAAGAAGGTTCCAGGAGCATTCTTGCCATGCCCACAAGGCCAAAAAACAGCACCAGTTTTTGACAAGTTGAAACCAGACAAAGTAAGGGCCATATTTATACTCCGTTTGCGCCGAAATTGCGTCGTTTTTTTTGACGCAATTTCGACGCAAAACTAACGCCAACTAACGCCATATTTATACTATGGCGTTAGAGGCGAATAGCGCCAAAGTTCCCGGAATGTGCGTCATTTTTTAGCGTGAACCCCTTCCTTGCGTTAATGATATGCAAGGGAGGCGTTCCCGTCTAAAAAATGACTCCCAGGCCTTTACGTGGTATTTATACTCCCGGGCAAAAGAGACGCCCGGGAGTTGGCGTGGCAAAAAACGGCGCATTTGCGCCACTTTTTAACGCCTGCTCAGGGCAGGCGTTAAGGGGCCTGTGGGCTCAAAATGAGCCCACAGGTGCCCTCCCATGCCCCCAGGGACCCCCCCTGCCACCCTTGCCCACCCCAGGAGGACACCCAAGGCTGGAGGGACCCACCCCAGGGACATTCAGGTAAGTTCAGGTAAGGTTTTTTTTTTTTTTTTTCAATAATATTTTGTGGCATAGGGGGGCCTGATTTGTGCCCCCCTACATGCCACTATGCCCAATGACCATGCCCAGGGGACACAAGTCCCCTGGGCATGGCCATTGGGCAAGGGGGCATGACTCCTATCTTTCCAATGATAGGAGTCATGTTGATGGGGGATGGGCGTCGTTAAAAAATGGCGCAAGTCGGGTTAAGACGATTTTTTCGACGTAACCTGACTTGCCCCATTTTAAGACGCCCATGCGCCATTTTCCCCCTACGCCGGCGCTGTCTGGTCTACGTGGTTTTTTCCCACGCAAACCAGGCAGCGCCGGTCTGATTGCGCCGTCTAACGCCATTCCATAAATACGGCGCCCGCATGGCGCTTCAGAATGGCGTTAGACGGCGCAAAACTTTTTGACGCTAAACTGCGTTAGCGCAGTTTAGCGTCAAAAAGTATAAATATGGGCCTAAATGTTTTTCATGCTCATTCTATAAAGGCTCTTCAACGTCATTGTTAAGCACCAGTGAAGAAGATGGATGTGTGATGATGATATCAACCAAGGAACGACAGGCACATATTGGTGTGGCTGCTTGAAAGGAAGAACAAAAGACAAAGAAAAACAAAGAAACAACTGAATTTATTTGGACACTGCTCAAAGATTCAAATATAAGTCAACAGTTGCCCCATGATCTTCATCATAGTCAGTGGCGTGTGAGTAACACCATGCCAGTCAATAAGTTGAATAGCTTATCTCCTGTGCAACACCTTAACCCATCAAACACAAAGGTATACAAGTGGGCTCCTTCCAAACTGTTGCAGAGTCAAGGGTCATTCATTGTGACTTTAAGGTGTATCAGTGCAAGCACCAATTTACACCCCTCAAGGAACTTCATCCAGTGCATGCCTACTCAATTTCCCACTCCTGCTAACACAAGACTAATGTCTCTCAATGACAACTTTCACACTCATTCTGAACTTCTAAGTGAGTTTCTGTCTTTGTTTCATGACCTAGGAGTACTCAAAATAATGAGTTTGTGACTTCACATTAATAAGGACATTTGAGCTGTTACCCAACTTCATCAAAGAGTCATTTTTCATTTTCAAGGAGCCATTGAGAAAGAGCTAGACATGCTGTTGAAGCATGACATCAATGAATGCTCTATTGGCCCAAAGCCATGGGTGTCGCCCATAGTGGTGGTGCCAAAAAAGGACACTGGAGGTGTGGTGTGCATCTCTTTTGATAGGCACTAATCCAACAAAGCAATAAAGAGAGCAAGACATCCTGTTGGACTGTTTTCCTTATGTAGGATCACCCCCAATCTTTTTGCCTCCTGCCTCCTATTTTTACTGACCTGTTGGCTTTTGAACTCTGAGTATTTTACCACTGCTAACCCGTGCTAAATTGCATATGCTCTCTGTGTAAATTGTATTGTTGACTGGATTTCCTTGATTGGCATATTTGATTTACTGGTAAGTCCCTAGTACAGTGCACTAGAGGTGCCCAGGGCCTGTCAATCATATGCTACCAGCAGGCCTGCAGCATTAGTAGCCCTGTAATCATCTCTCAGACCTGCCACTGCAGTGTCTGTGTGTGCAGTTTTAAACTGCCAATTCAACTTGGCAAGTGTACCCACTTGCCAGGCCTAATCCTTCCCTTTTCTTACATGTTAGGCCCTAGGTAGCCCCATGTGCAGGGTGCAGTGTATGTTTAAGGTGGGACATATACTAATGTGTTTCATATGTCGTAACAGTGAAATACTGCCAAATTCGTTTTTCACTGTTGCAAGGCCTATCCCTCTCATAGGTTAACATGGGGCCTGCCTTTAAGTATGATTAAAGAGTAGATTCCGTTTGGGAGCGGATAGACATTTGGAGTTTGGGGTCTCTGAGCTCACAATTTAACAATACATCTGTTAGTAAAGTTGATTTTAAGACTGTGTGTTTGAAAATGCCACTTTTAGAAAGTAAGCATTTTCTTGCTTAAACGATTCTGTGACTCTGCCTGTTTGTGGATTCCCTGTCTGGGTCAGTTTGACAGTTGGGCTGTTGGCACCCCTCTCTAGACAGTGACACAAAGGGAGCTGGGGTGTAGCCCGCATATCCTGATGAGCGGGAGGGGAGGAGTGGTCACTCACACCTGAAAGGGCTGTGCCTGCCCTCACACAATGCAGTCTCCAACCCCCTGGTGTGTGTCGGGGGCCTGGCCTGGGCAAGGCAGGATTTCACAAAGAAGAGAGACTTTCCTTTGAAGTAAGCCTACTTCAAAGGCGAAAATGGGTATAAGAAGAGCACCCACAACCACAGACTTTAGATCACTTCTGGACATCAAGAGGAACCTCTGCCTGGAGAAGAGCTGAAGAGCTGAGGAGAAGTGCTGCCCTGCCTGTGCTTTGTGGAGCTATCTTGCAATTGCTGCTTCTGCCTGTGCAAGGGGACAAATACTGGACATTGTTCTGCATTACTGCTTGTGAAGAAATCTCCAAGGGCTTGTCCTGAGCTTGTCTCCTCTTGTTGAAGTCTCAGGGCCATCAAAGACCTTTCCTGCCAGCACCTGGACTCTCTGCTGAGACTCCTGCCATGTGGTGCCCTATCCAGTTCCTGGGGCCTTGGAAGGTGAAGCTGGCAGACCAAGACTGAAAATCCACACACAGACTGCCGGTCAGGGAAAATATTGACGCACCTTCCTAGAAACGGCTGAAAAACAACATGCCGCTGGCTTCGTGGCAGAAATCAATACTCCACCGGCATTGCGGCAGGAAGATTGACAGACGCAGCTGGAGAAACAACACGCAACACCCACTAACCGAGGCTGATAATGTTGCACCCCACATAGTGCGGTTTTGCAGATACCGTGCAGCAGGAATTTCGACCCAAACCTTGCTGGGAGAGGAAAAACTATGCAAAGCCTGTCAGGACCCGAGTGCTTGCCCAGATCGATGCATTGCTCACCTGTGGAGAGAAAAAATTACGCACGCCGACGCGACCGGAGAAGGAGAAACAATGCACGGTCTCGCTTGAGGGTCAGAAATTGATGCATCGCTAACCTTTTTCGACCCACACTCGCCCATGCATGTTATTTTAATGCTACCCAGGTACTTTTCATTGCTGACAGTGTTTTTACTGTTTTCTCAAGGATTTAAGACTCTTTTGCTTTTAAAATTAATAACTTGACATGTGTATGGTGAATTTTTGTTGTTTTGGTCTTGTTTTGTTTAGATAAATATTTCCTATTGTTCTAAACCTGTGCTGTGTCATTTTGTAGTGTTTTCACTGAGTTACTGTGTGTGTTGGTACAAATGCTTTATACCTAGACTCTGAAGTTAAGCCTTCCTGCTTGTGCCAAGCTACCAAGGGGGTGAGCTGGGATTAACTAAGGGTGATTCTCGTTTACCCTGACTAGAGTGAGGGTCCTTGCTTGGACAGGGGGTAACCTGACTGCCAACCAAAGACCCCATTTCTAACACATCCTGGTCCACGTATAGTGGACATGATCATGCAACTGAACAGTGGCAAACTGTTCTCCTGTGCTGACCCTAACAAGGGATACCATCAACTCGAATTGGAAGCGGAACTGCAGGTACATCATCACTTTTTTGACATGTTAATTTGTTCATATACAAAAGGTTGAGTTTTTCAGTGTCATAAGTTGCAGAAATATTTCAGGATGTTGAATGTTGAATAATTCAACCTGCTACACATGCTTTCAATTACAGTGATGACATAATGGCATGTGGAGTAGTGCAAGAGGAGCATGACAAGGCTTTTACACAAGTGTGCCAGTTACTTGCTGATGCAGGACTTGTGAGTTTCACAAAACCAATCTTAAGTTCTTTAAGCACATATTTTCTGATCGGGGAATGACTCCTGACCCAGATAAATTGCAGACACTGTCAGCTACTTGCCCCACACAAGATGTCAACATTCTGCAATCTTTTTTAGGTATGGCTAATTATTGTTCAAAGTACGTTCATGACTTTGCTACAGTGAGTGCCCTACTAAGATACTTGATCAAACAACATGTCCTTTTCAGTGGTCTCCTGAATGTGATCAAAGCGTTAAAACAATAAGACATACAATTAAGAATGCAACCGAGATGGCCTATTTTCACCCCAAGTTACATACCGAAATCACGGTAGATGAGAACCCAGTGGGGCTGGGGGCAATCCTTGCTCAACATAATGGTCCTCTGAATGCCCAGAGGCACATTGTGGCCTATGCCAGTGGAGGTCTGCCTGATACAGAACATGCCTATTCTCAGCCAGAGAAGGAGAGTTTGGCTGGAGTGTGAGCCTGCGATCATTTTCATGTGCTTCTATAAAGAAAATGATTCACTATCATTATAGACCCCAAATGCTGCTAATTGTTGGAAATGGCCCTTTTTTAGACCTATCCCTTAACTTTTTGCCTTTCTTCTCTATTTTTCAGACTTTTTTGTTGGCTTTAGGGCTCTGGGCACGTTTAATTTACCTTTAAGTCCATTATAAAGTGGTATATCATCAAGCCAGGGCCTGTAAATGAAATGCTACTGGTGGACCTCCAGCGCTGATTGTGCCACCCACAGAAGTAACCTTCCAAACCTGTCTCAGGCTCGCCACTGCAGGACCTAAATGTGCAGATTACTGCCACATTGACTTTGCATTTAAAACTATTTCCCAAGGCCTAAATTGCCTTCTTACTACACCTAGGTCACGTCAAGGGAAGGCCCCAGGTGTCCCTATGGGCAGGGTGCTGTCTATGTAAAAGGTAGGACATGTACTTTTATGTTTTTTATTTTACAGGTCCGACAAGTGACAAACCACCAATTTCCTTTTTTACTATTGTGAGGGATGCTCCTCTCATAGGTTATCATTGGGAATTCTCTTATATGTCTTTAAATGGTAATTTCTGATCTGAAAGGAGTAGTGTGGACATGTTTGGTATATTTGGAATGGTAGTGAGAAATCCTGCTTACTGGTGTAATTGGGTTTTGCATTACTATTTTAGAAATTGCACTTTTAGAAAGTGGGCATTTCTTTTGCTTATGACTCTAGTGTTTTGCAGCTGACTCCAATCCATGTATAGGGCAGAGTGACAGCTATATTTTGTGCATACTTTCCAGACAGCCATGACACAGGAGGGAATGGGTGTGACAGAAAAGGCATCTGCATCCATCTGCATACTGATATTCTTCCTGGGCTGAGAGAGGAAGAGTCAATTAAAATCTTACATATCAATATGCTGTGTCCTGCCCTCACACTAAGGGCTGATTTACCCCCAGTGATGTCTGGAGCAAGGTCTGAGTTTATATAGGTTTTGTTGCACTTGAAAGTGTTCCTTTAAAGTCACCCCTTACATCAAAGACATTTTGGAGTATAAGTAAGGGGGCTCTGACCCCATGTTTTCTAGAGCACTTTTGGAACTGGGACCAGATCTCTGTCAGAAGGACTCACTGGATTGCTTTTCTGTTTATTGCCCTGCTGCCAGCTGCTCCTTGACTTGGCGCTGCCAGAGGACTGTCATCTTACCAGGAGAAACTGCTATCAGACTAGCTTGCTTTTTTAGGCTGACCTGCTGCCTGCTTGACTGTGAGAAGGGCTGCTACGTGACTACAAAGACCTTGATGTACTGGCCTGCTGCCTTTCCTCTACTCTTGAGCTATCTAGTGATCTACAGGGACATATAGATTGCTCCCCTCCATGCAGTTATGGGAGGTTTTCAGGGTCTCATAAGAATTCCCCTGAAGTACCCATGCTTTGGCTGTGTGATTTTGAGGCCAATCATCGGAGTCTCTCATTGTTCTCTTTCTAAGCAGCACATGTTGTAACCTTTTGAACAAGAACCACAGCTTATGCCCAAGTGCATGCAGAGTGCTGTTCACTTCTGGCCCCAGCATCTGTGTAGCACTAAGGGCACCGTGTACATGTGTGCCCCACACGAAGATTCATTGACGACAATTGAGGCCCATGTTCAAACCCCGTGCGGCACACCCAATTGTCTACTACTCCCATCAGAGCATTGCTAGGCAACCAAGTACAACGTCATCAACCCAGAGAGGATCTCTTCCTGTGTTATGTGATCGGAGGTCAGAATCGAACCTCATGTGCCACACCAGATTTGCCACCTCACCCCTGATAATGTCCAAGGCGGCCACACCGTGTCTCACCGCCAAGCAGCCTTAACCCTCTCCTTCTGGGTCAAGGATATAGATGCCCTGGGCTCCATTTCCAAAGCCTGCCAAAACATCTGAGGCCACACTATTGTAGCACCACTTGGTGGCTACACTGGGGCCAGTGGATTCTCCCTCCAAGTAATGACCCATGTGTTTTCTTGCTTTAGCCAAACTGATGCACTTCATGCCCATATGTTATGTATGCCTTTCTTCCATTCATTCATTGTCAGGATAATGAGCACCACTTCAGGATTTACATAATATGCACAATGCTTCCAAGTTATGTCATTTTGGTCTGATGATATATATATATATATATATATATATATATATATATATATATATATATATATATATATATATATTTGAAACAGAAACATATTTTATATAATCCTGTGTGGGGTCTCCCTTGTGGTGTGATTTATTGTGTCACTGGTGTGAGTGTGTTGCGCAAAAGCTTTACACATTGCTTCTGATAATAAGCCTGTCTGCTCTTCACCAAGCTACCAGAGGCTGAGCACAGTTTATCTTTGGTGTGTAATGTACTTGCCCTGACAAGAGTGGTGGGTCCAGTCTGGCTGAAGTGCATACCCTAGCTAACCAGAAACCCCCATTTTTAGTACTCACTGATTTTGAAAACCCAAAAGCTAAGAAGCCCACTTGTGTTGAGAGGTGGAGGTTGTTTATGTAAGAGCATTACTATATAAATGTGCACAAGATGGGGAAAGGTCAGATCCCCACTGATACGTTTTCACCAGTACCACTACAGTGTCACAGTGCAACATCCAAAATAGCTGAAGAGTACATTCACTTTATTGTGAGGTCCAGCATGCTAGCAGCCCTGCCCATTGAACAGATTATTGCTGTTTCTAACACCAATAAGAACATGCTCATACTACAAGACATCATTTCAACACAGTTGTGGAAGAGGAGCACCCGCCCAATTGCTGACGATGTTGAATTTCAGAAATTCAAAAAGGTACAGGATGAACTGTTGGTGACCAAGGAAGATGTTATATTGAGAGCCTCGAGAATCATCTATCCTGAAGGTCTCAGACAGCAAGTCATTGAACTAGCCTATGAACAAATTTGTGACTTTGTAGGAACCAAAAGAACCCTGTGAGACCAAGTGTGGACTCCACATTTAGACAAGCGAGTTGAGAGGGATCTAAAGAGTGCCATCTTTGAAACTGCCTTTCCCTGAAAGTAACACAGCATACATTGACAATGTCTGACCTTCCAGCACAGGTTTGGGCAAGAGTTGCAGTTGATTTCTTTGGGCCCTTAAGAAACTGACATCATCTCATAGTAATCTTTGATGAGTATTCACACTTTCCTTTAGTAGAGGAGCTAACATCAACAACCCATGACAAAATCATTGATCAGCTGGACAACATCTTTGCAGTGTATGGGTATCCCTGCCATTCTCAAGTCTGGCAATGATCTGCCGTTCAATAGCAAAGAGTTTAAGAGTTTCTGGTCAGGCTAAATGTCAAGCATCAGAAGAGTACACCTTCGTGGTCTCAAGCCAATGGTGTTATGGAATGATTCATGGGTACCCTCAAAAGAGTCATTTAATAAGCATCAATAGAGGAAATTTAGCTAAGCCAAGCCCTGCGTTGAGTCCTCCATGCTTATTTTTCAACTCCTCACTTCACAACTTGTGATAGTCCTTTCACCTTGATAATTTTCAGAGCCATCGCAACCAAACTGCCAAAGTGGACAGTGGACCGACCTTTGGATGCTGATAAGGTTTGATACACAGACACATCTTGAAAATGCAAAATGAAAACATATGCTGACTGATATCAACAAGCTCAGGAAACAGTCTTTGATGAAGATGACTGGGACCAGGGCAAACAGAAACAAAAGCAGAAGACAGGCACTCCTTTTGCTTTTGATCCTCATTTGGTGGTAACATGGTGATGGCATATCGTCCCAGACAGTCCATCACACGGGGCTTGTCCCATTTTAAGCACCTACCTTGAGTTTCATCAGTGCCTAAAATTATGGATGAGGTGACCCCACATAAGTCTAAATCAAGCATTACAACCGGTGCCCTCGGTGCACAACTGGAGAACATCTCAATGATCTAATTCCACTTGATCTGGGCGACTAATGCGAGCACCTCAACGACTTGTTGAAGAAATATAGGGGCATATTTATACTCAGTTTGCGCCGAATTTGCGTCGTTTTTTTCTACGCAAATTCGACGCAAAACTAACTCCATATTTATACTTTGGCGTTAGTCGCATCTAGCGCCAAAGTTCATGGAGTTAGCGTCATTTTTTGGCGTGAACACCTTCCTTGCGTTAATGAGATGCAAGGTAGGCGTTCCCGTCTTAAAAAATGACTCCGATGCATATGCGACGGATTTATACTCCCGGGCAAAAATGACGCCCGGGAGTGGGCGGGGCAAAAAAACCCGCATTTGCGCCTCTTTTTAACGCCTGGGTCAGGGCAGGCGTTAAGGGACCTGTGGGCTCAGAATGAGCCCAGAGGTGCCCTCCCCTGCCGCCAGGGACACCCCCTGCCACCCTTGCCCACCCCAGGAAGACACCCAAGGATGGAGGGACCCATCGCAAGGAAGAAAAGGTAAGTTGTGGTAAGTATTTTTTTTTGTGGCATAGGGGGGCCTGATTTGTGCCCCCATACATGCCACTATGCCCAATGACCATGCCCAGGGGACAGAAGTCCCCTGGGCATGGCCATTGGGCAAGAGGGCATGACTCCTGTCTTTGCTAAGACAGGAGTCATGTTAATGGCGTCTGGGCGCCCCCAAAAAATGGCGCAAATCGGGTTAAGGCGATTTTTTTGCCTCAGCCTCACTTGCCCCATTTTTGGACGCCCAAACGCCATTTTTCCCTACACCGGTGCTGCCTGGTGTACGTCGTTTTTTTTTCACGCACACCAGGCAGCGCCGGTCGGCTAACGCCGGCTAACGCCATTCAATAAATACGGCGCCCGCATGGCGCTTCAGAATGGCGTTAGCCGGCGCTAATTTTTTGGGCGCAAAACTGCGTTAGCGCAGTTTTGCGTCAAAAAGTATAAATATGGCCCATAATGTAACTGATGTTTGTACTTTTTATTTTAGCAAGGGGGAGATGTGGTGTTTATGTGTGCTAGGACCATGGAGGTTTTAGGCAGACTCAATGGAGGACTTATGTAACTTGTTGGAAGGTGTTAAGGTGTGGTTATTAACGGTTATGATGTAATCAGAGTACAGAGTGTAATTGTTTACGGAGGAATAAAGACAAATTCTACAGGGCTGCATGTGTGGTGTGATTCCTTGCATGCTCCCCGGCTGGTGAGGATGCTACACAATTGATTTTGAAAACAGATGTAGATGAAGAACAAATAAATAGGCACTGTGCCTTAAATGTAAATAAGATGGAAGTGGGTAGAGTGACATGCATATTTGTCACTGGATGTGTAACAGTGAAATACATGTCTATCACCATTACTTATACAATAGGGATACTGTCTGGCCAGAAACAAAGCACATAGAGGTTGCCATACTGCTGACTCTGTTTCGTTTGCTGTAATGGGAAATGTTGGCATTTGGGGTAGTCCATACTGGGAAAGGGAACTGGCTTTCTCTGTACCCTGCCCGTAAACTCCAGGGCGAAGCTTGCTTCTGATGCCATGCTGCTTGCGCTCCTGCAGTCTCGTGTCTTTCTCTTGTCCTGATGTCAGTGCTATGACCAGACCAAACAAGCAGCCTTCACCACTCTGTGGTATCGCTGCTTTGGCTAGGAGGGAAGACTAGATGCACCACTTTAAACACAGAGCTTCACCAGTAAGCTCTCACAAAGTCAGAATTACAAACTACTGGCTGGGCCTAAATGAAGAACGACAGTATTGTGTGAGAATGAGTGACTGATGTTTGGTGTGATGATTTGTGCCTTGCTGTCAGCTTTACATTCATCACGTGCCACACATCACAGGTTATGCTGATACATTTCAATACCTTTCCCTGTAAAACGAATGTCACACAACTAAAGGTCTCCACTATCTACCTTTTTGCTTTCGGTGCTCTTAGGATGTCAGAATTAGAGGTAGCGTAACAGTGGTATTGGAACAATCTTTAGAGTGAGTTTGCTGCCCATAAACCGTACCTCACAAAAGGCATAATAAGGTTGTGGCAAATTCTGTCAGCACAAAAAAACATTTGATGACCCCCTTTTTTTTCTATTCTTCATCTAAACTTCCAAGTTTTATAGTGGTGCTTCAATAGCCCCCATTCTAGTGCCACTGCAGCACAACCTGTCAGCCTACAACTTCTGGGTGTCATGGCAGTGAGAAAGCCTCAGCCTGGAGTCTCAGAGAGGTGCATGCTGCAAGGCAAAAGCTTGTTGTGATCATGTAGTCGAGGGTGTGGTCAGGCCTTCGCTGCTCTCTGCTTTTATTGGGATGCTGCCGTACAAAGCCCTAAACATTTTCCTGACATTGGACTAAAACTGACAATCCTTAAACATTCTCTCAGACTGGTTCTCAGACCTCCAAACGGGGCATGGGCAGGTGGCCGAAAGAAGTTTTATCTCTCTAGACCTCCGATCAGGCCAAAGTGGTGTTTTTCCCTGACCATTGAGCAGGATTGGACTGACCCATGGGTCAATCAGGCAGTGCACAACAGACAGTTCAGTACAAGGCCCTTTTTTGTGGGCCTATCTTATGATCTGCAGGACCTTTTTTCCTGTTAATTATTCTGATATTAAAACAAACTTTGCTTGCAGCAACAACAAATCTGTGTAGTCTTCCATAATTTGTGAAACACACAATGTTGGGCATATTTATCAATCTTTCACACAGCGCAACGTAGCAAGCCAACTTGATGCACTGCACTGCTTGAAAGGGCAGGAATGTATTGTATTTAACATTACTCATCGCATTGATGTACTTTCCTTGCGCTGGTGCTGCCTATCACCAACACAGATGCCCTTGTGTCATGGTGCAAGGGTGCCTGCATTGCAGGCAATATTGTTTTTGTACTGGAAGGAACAATCCTCTGGGGCATGATAGCATTTTGATGAATTCCCAGGTCTACTATTAATGGTAAATCAGGGAATGTGCAAATATCCAGTGGTGAATGCATTGGAACACCCATGCTCCACTCATGGAACGCTTTCCTGGGGGAGAGTAATGCAAGGTAGCAATTTACGCTGACTTGCGTTACTCTAAATTCTTCAAGCCATGCAGGACCACACAAGGTGGCCTTGCATGGCTTGATAAATCAGCTTTAGTGTTGTGTCACCCTTGCACCCCATGCGTGGGGCAAGGGCGACATAATAATGTGATAAATATACCCCAGGCTATTTACAAGTGCAAAACAGTCCAGTTTGGAAACACAGGCCAATTTGTACCTTTCTGTTTCACTAAAGTGACCCACTTATATTTTGGTGCTGACTTCTATTTTCTGTCCCAGTCTGAACCTGCCATTCAGAGCATTTGCTGTATATTTTAGTTTTCAAGATGAGGAACAGTGCGCTCAAGTTAGTTTCTGCAGTGGGTGAAGTCTCCTCTGCTGTACTGGCCTGATTGAAGCTGTGAACTCGTGAGGTCGGAAGACATAAGCTGCTCATGGGAAAAAACTCACTTTCATGTAATTTCTTTTCTTTTGTCTCCATAGAGGTATATTTTGACCAATATCATCATGAGACTGAATGTTGCCCTTGATGTTTTATTGACTACACTTTTGGTGTGAGTTTACCTTTGTGAATCGGGCCCATTACTGGTATCTTGAAAGAAAGTTTTAAGCTGTGTAACTCAGTCTAGCTAGAAATCTCATTACTCGTTTAAGTGCATGTGCTTCCTTTTGCTAGTGGACAAGTGTTGATGGTGTTTTAAATGGCAATTTAAAAAGATAGGCCTGGGGCCTGCATGACTTATTACATGTGGACAAGAGTTATGTGTGGTGTGAGGTGCTACATACATAGGGGCATATTTATACTCTGTTTGCACCGAATTAGCATCATTTTTTTTACTCTAATTTGGTGCAAAACTAACTCTATGATTATACTTTAGACCCGTCTAGTGCCAAATTTATGGAGTTAAAGTCATTTTTTGGAAGTGGAAACCTACCTTGCCTTGATGAGATGCAAGGTAGGCGTTCCCATGCAAAAAATTACTCTATGACCTTAACGCCATATTTATACTCCTGAGAAAAAATGGTGCACAGGAGGGAGGAGGGAGGAGGGGTCAAAAAATGGTGCAAAGCGTGCTTTGCCCCATTTTTTAATGCCTGGTTCAGGGCAGGCGTTAGGGGACCTGTGGGCCTATTTCCATGATAGAACACCATGGAATAAGCCCACAGATGCCCTCCCCAGGCCCCAGGAAACCCTCACCCACACCAGAGGGACAGAGGAGGATGGGAGACCCCATCCGAAGTAAGTATAGGTAAGTACAGGTAAGTATTTTTTTTAAAGAGCCATTGGGGGCCCTGAAATGGGACCCCCTACTTGGCACTGGGTGCAATGGCCATGCCCAGGGGACCCTGGTCCCCTGTGCTGGCCATCAGGGTGGTGGGCATGACTCCTGTCTTTTAAAAGACAGGCGTCATGTGGTATGGATGGTTTTGCGTCAGAAAATGACTCTAGGCAGGTTAGAGTATTATTTTTTTTTACTCTAGCCTGCCTAAAGTCATTTTTTGGTGCAAAACCCCCTTCTTCCATACCACCAGCCCCATCCGACTCATGTCATTTTTTTTTACGTTAGCCTACCCTTTGCACCGACTTGCACCATTCCTTAAATATGGTGCCCATCTGGTGCACAGAAATGGTGCAAGCCAGTGCTAAACTTTTTGGTGCAAAACTGCATGTTTACGGGATACCATGTCAGTTAGTGGTTGAGTATAGGATGAAATTCACTTCCCTGATATATCCTGTAACATATTCTTTGAGTTGGAGGTTGTTGCTGGGAGACAATTTGTTATTGCCTAGTTGCTTGTGTGGTATTGGTTTTTCTGAGTAGTTTTAAAGTTAAGCTTTATTTTTATGGTACATATGCTTCTGTGGCACCGTAAGAAACTGCGCTGGAATTCTTTTTTGGTGTAGTTTCATTGGGGAATGTTAAACTGTGTTTTCTTTTATTTTCTAGTACACTCTGCTCATTATAGAGTGTTGGAGGTTGAAGTGTGTATGTCAATAATGGGTGAAGTGGCACTCAGATAGAAAATGGGTAGGCTAAATAGAAAGGTGTGCTGCTACTTAGCTTCCTAGTGGGGGACTCCTTTTCGTCTTATATATGTGCAATGTACATATATTGCACAGGGCGGGGGTGTAGTTCTGAAATGTAATGCACTTTGTGTTCATAACCGCTTTGACTACATGTGCTAATGTGTCCCCTGAAGTATCACACATAAGGCATTTTAATGTCACACATAGGCACTCTATGTGTCACACATAAGTAAAGCAAAACCTTGGCAACTGTGATCCTTCTACTCTGGTGCAACCTGCCTTCACTGGACGCTGCTTCTGGGCGCTTCATCAAATTACCATGACTCATTTGTAATAACACCTCAAACATGTTACAAGTGATATATCTAATCATCTCCTCAAGTTACAGCTTTCTTTGGGATATCTCAAATACTATGTTTTGGTAATGTTTTGACATTTTGGAAGAGAAACCAAAAGATCCATCCGTGCTGGACATGCATTATACCAAGGATAAAATGCAACATCTGTGAGTGGTAATTCATGCACAAGTTCCAATAAACCTGGCTACTTCACTTTTAGTCTATTTACATAATGCAGGACACATCATTAAAATAAAGAATAATCGAAAAACATAATGAAATAACATTTGAACAAGTTGCAAACAAGGACCATCACCCTCAAATATTGTGGTGCTGGGGGGCCCAATGTCAATACAGTAAAGTACAGTAAGTGAGTTGGACTTATTTCATGGATTCTGGCAAAGGAAAATCTAAATACTTCAGCTAGCCACTAAAGTTGGAAAACCATTCTAGGAAGCAAAGGAGCAAGGGGAAGGAAAAGGAGCAGCAAGGACCCACAACCTTGAAACCAAACCTAGGATGCTCCATTCTGGTTTTGGCTTAGTAGTTTGGACTGGACTGTTTCCACTGGAAGCAGTATCAAGACTGATTTGCATGGGGCAGGGTCAAAACTGGGGTGACTTGGCAAGTGAAATAACAGTGGATTAAGCCCAGATCTGTGATAGGGGGTGAGTGTTTGAAAAGATTCATCATCATTTTATTGTGTGGTATTAACTTTCCTCAAGCAACAACCACCATACCTGTCAGGGTGAACCAGAAAAAGTCACTAAATTAATCTGTGTGTAAGCCCCTGCTAGCTTGGCACAAAAGGAGCCAGACGTAACTTATAGGTATGTGTGGTAAATATTTATGTTGCAGGCAAATAGTAATAAAATGGAAAAACAACACAAGAAATATTCCACACCAAATTAGAACAATAGAGTTCATTATAATAAATAAAATGCCCCCAAATGAATTAAATCAAATCAGTAGAACCAGAGTTATTGCTGTTTAGCTTTTTTAGTGAAAAGTAGCACCAAAAAGGATCAAAGCATCAACTGTGATAATCTAGTCACACATGACCAGGGCAAAGTCAAATGTTATGGCCAACCACGATAGAGTGTAGTTTTGATACACACACTGGATTGAGTTCGGTCTCGGCTTACCTTCGGACTAAGGAGAAATTTCAAAGGACATTGTTTGGGAAGCTAAAGTTTAAAGGGGCAAAGCAGCGATCTGTGTCCGAGGAGGATGGGTAATTTTCGGGGAGCCACTGAATGAAAAATACCCCATAGAAGAGGAATAGCTAAACAGGATTTGCTGCTGTAGAGAAGAACATAGAGGGAGCTCCCATGAAGTTGGGTTAATTGGCAATGCATCTTTAGTGAATAGACAAGCCGGTAAGTCCAAGTCTCCTGATGATTCTCAGTCCAGTTTTAAGTGGAAACTTTTCAAAGTCCCCAGTTTTGAATGTTGGCTATTTGGACATCTTTTGTACCACTTCCAGAAGTCCAAGAGTGAGTGGGCACCACTTGGGGGGTGGGGGGGATGGGCAGGGCACACTTTAGTCAGGACCCCAATGAGGGTTCAAGGTTGATGAGGATTGTTGTGACCCAGTAGCTTACAATAGAAAGCCAGTCAACTAGCCCTTGGGGTCATTTAGTCCTGGGATCAAGCAGCAAGGTGATCCTCAAGCAGCAGGGCAGTCCTCTGGGGCACAAGGCAGGCTAAATGCAGCAGGGCAGTCCTCTGGTAGAAGCAGATCATTCCTCTGAGGTACAAAGCAGTCTGGGGGTCCTCCACAGGTCCAAGAGGAAAATGAGGAGTTGACCTGAGGGTCAAATATTTATATCTGGTGACAGCATTTGAAGTGGAAGAAACTTCTAGACTCCCCCCACACCTGGTTCTGGAATTTCCTTCCCCCCTTCTAAGGCTTCAAGAGGTCTAGGGTGACAAAGAACTTGTTTGAAGTTCTTTGTGAGTGTGCTGGGACTGCTCCTTAGTAAGTGATGCAGGGAACAGCTCCACTCCTTCCATCCTGGCAGGATGGCCCATCCTGCCAATATTTGGGGCCTGATTACAACCTTGGTAGAGGGGATTACTCTGTCCCAAATGTGACAGATATCCCCCCGCTGTGTTACAAGTTCCGTTATATCCTATGGAACTTGTAACACGGCGGACGGGATATCAGTCACATTTGGGATGGAGTAATACCCTCCACTAAGGTTGTAATTAAGCCCTCAGTCTCCCTTTGCCTCACTGTCTGGGAGGAATACATAAAGGCCAACTTTTCACAGTCATAGACATAGGTTGCAGGCATCAAATTGTTAGGGCAAGAAAATCCCAACTTTCCAGAAGTGACATTTTCAGAATTGTGACTTAAAATCTGACTTGACCATTCAAGATAGTGACAATTCTCTTGACAACAAACATGGCGTTTTCTATCTGTTCCTAATCCAAATTTAGCCTTTATTGAATAGCTAAATTAAGTCAACCCTAGGTTATCCTTGGAGAAGTAGGCCTTATAGTACCAAAAAACAAATGTGTGAGTTTTTCACTACCAGGATATGTAAAACTTAAAGGTACATGGCCAGCTTTTTAAATACAATGCTCCGTACCTTATGGGCTGTTTAGGACCCACTGTGGCTGACATCCGAGTATGAACCTCTAGTCACTCCCATGTCTGTTTTTCAGGATTGAAGACTGTTCTGCTGCCAGGGGTTCCATAGCAACCTAATGAGTAGCGGAATCAAAGGGCACCACTGAAAGGTTCCACATTGAACCTCAAAGGGGGTGGACATCAGTTGGCCTTTTTTAGAGCAATCACAAAGGTCATATGGTATGCTCCCTGAATCCAAATCTGGCCAACCCTGAAAACAAACACTCCCAAGTGAGATTAAGTTTCATGATAAGGGTCAGACAGGCCGAACAAGGCCATGCGAGGGGATCCGCCTCCATATGTCTGTCCTAATATTCAAGGATGTGATCCACCAAAGAACAAAGCAATTGTGATCAGCATGGATCAGAATGGGAAGTGCCTGAAAGATGTGGTTAGCCAGGACCTTACTGAGAACTTTTTAATCAGAATTCAGGATAGCTGTTGGTTGGTAGGTGGAGAGGTCAGAGGGCAATGTCCCAGCTCAAGTACCAATATCATCAGGGCCCCCCTCCCAGTGGCTACTGCTTGATGAAAAAGACCACTCTGGGTGTTAATTCTAATGGCCACTTGTTGGTTCCTGGTGTTTTGCAAGTGAACAGTTCCTGAATGGCCTCTCTACATTTTTGTGAGGTTAGGACATCCATCACCTGCCACAGCTCAAGAAGATCCCGGGAAGGGGTCGTCCCTCAAGAAAATTTCCAGCTATTACCCTACTGTTACCAACTATGCCATTATAGCATGCTTGACAATGTCCATAGAAGGTAGTATGGATGCACTACTTTCTTGTAGAACAGTTGCCAGTGCTGTCTGCATTTTAATATAGGAATGTGCCATGCTCCTGTTTCACAACCCAAGCCAACAATCTGTCTGTCCTACTCCCTTGATGTGGGCCAGGCTGTGTAAGCTGTATAGTTTAGGCAGTGAAATTGCTCGAGTGTAGTGGCCTGACTTCTCACCCGGCCTCGAGGGAATCTCAGAGAGCTGATTCTTCTGACATTTCCCATTCAATTTCAGACCTAAAAATGGTCCACCATACACAGTTTCCTCTCGAGTATCCTACACAAGTCGACCACAGCACAAATTCAGTGGCTTTGTGTGACTATGTTAAAGGCCTCCCATTCCACTTGCGGGAAGGAGATAGATTCTGCATTTTCAATGACATAGTTGTGATTTCTGGCAGCTAGGGTATGAAAGAGTGCTGTGGCTTCTAATGTGGAGTCCTGAAAGCATCACCCGAGAATGGGAGGGTGAGCCCTACCCACACTAGAGTTAAAAGTAAGTGACGGTGGTCTGAAATGTTATTCTTAGGGTAATAAGAGGAGGAGGTAAGAGGGCACAGTGATTCAGAACAGACCACTTGGTCCAAGCAAGCAGAAAGGTCAGGGGAAAGGGAGTAAAAGGAGTGCATCAGCTTTCACCCAAGCCTGATTGGATTATGGAATTTCCATACATCCAACAAGGACCATTATGTGAGCCAGGGTGACAGTGCTTTGCGTGACAGTGACTTTGGGTGAACCATTTGCTCCTGAGATAGTAGTGAATGTGACCTGTCTAAAGTGGTCTGTGCTAGAGAGTTGATGCTGCCAAGCAGCATAGGAGCCCAGTCTAGTCTGCCTTCTGGTAAGACGAGTCCAGGCCCAGCTGAAGAGACTAAGATTTCATTGGGGATTTCCACCCTCATCCAGATCAATGAGCCCGTGGTGTAATTTGAGAAATTTATACAGAGAAGGGCAAACTCCAGAGGTTTCCTGAAGCAAAGCTGTGTTCATCTCCTGCATCTTAAAAATGAATGAATTCAATATTGCCTGTTAGTGGGGTGTAACCCCCTTGTGTTCTTAATCATTATGTAAAAGATTCCACAGTAGGATATGGTGAGTATTTGTTGATTTGTGTGAATTGTTTGTCACACTACGCTCCATTAAAAGTGTCTAAACTGTACCTTTCAAGTGGTCCATGAAGGGGATAATAACCCACTAAAGCCCTGCCAATGGATACCAGAACAGTAGAAGCAACAACGTAGAGGCCAAAGGGGCAACAGTCCATAACAGTAAACAATTTCAGGTAAGTACATCTAGGGTGTGTTGTTTGGAGAAGAATGACGTGGAGCCCAAGCCCATGAGCCCTGCTTACCTGCTATCGCACGTCATTGTTCCTAATCAGAAAGTAAAACAACTCTTTACCTATACATGACTAAAACTAACCAAGCCTGCTGTGAACTTTTATTTTGGTGAGTTGAAGGACAGTTAATATGACAGAAGAAATCACGCTGTGTCAAGAGCCCAGAGAAGGTGTCTCAAAAATCTCAAATATTAATAAATGTTATTCTTATCAAAACAAAATCTGACTATCACAGCCCCTTTCAGAGGACCACAAAGCATGCAGGGTCTACTGGGCCCAAACATGGTGGTTGAGGCATTTTATTCCTGATATCTCTGGGCTTGTCCTACAATGGGTTTTGAGCAACTGGTCCAAGCACCCCTTCTTCACTTAAAGCTCAGTAGCAGCTGTGGATGACCAGTCAAAGGCTGCCTTGAGGGCGAAGTGTAATACAGGTAAGTGAACAAGACTCATAACTCGAAGTGCTTGCAGTAGGAAAAAAATGAACTGTCCATTGACCGCTTTTCAAAAGATTTTATTTCTAACTCTACAAGTAAAATACTCACATGCAATAACACACTCCCCTTAAAGATGGGGCTCTAGAAGTTTTCAGACAAATTCCTGTCCCACCCACTATCTTGCAGCATGTTTGGGTTTATTCGCCATTCACTGGTAGTCGCATCTAGAGAATGCAAACCAGTAGGCCATACTCAAGACAGTTCCCCATTGACTCCTTAGTTATTAATCAAAAGTGTTTATTGTGCAGCAGCACTGTTAGCAGAGAGTCTCCAGGGACCCCACAGGATCAGTTCTGGTCTTACCTGCTGTGGAGGTATGGAAGTGTCCAGCAGTGGAGCGAGTGCCCTCTCCGCGGGCCCTCTTGAGTCCAAATTATGTTCAGTGAAGATGGGCTGCATGGAGTTCATGCAGCAACACCCAGAAGGAACAGTATGTCTCCTCTGAACAGTGAATGAGAGTGCATAGTCTTCGATGGCATCTTGCAATCTTTGGGGAAGCAATCAGGTGCATTTGGTGTGCTTGACCCGCCAGTCACGGAAGTAGTCTTCTCGTCTGGGGTACGGCCCAAACACATGGCCAAGTTGTACTGATAAGCATACGGAGTTGCAGCGTTACTCAAAATCAGGCACAGACCCTTGCGGTATGATCACCCTCATTCTAGTAGCCCTGTATGGCATGGAGGGTCAGCGATGTCAGTGCACACAAACCTCATGCTCCTGGCCTAAATAAGTTCAATGGCAGCCTCCTCTGCGATATGGGGTCACTGCATCTGTAAGGGCCTGGAGCTTCCTGGACGGTGCTCTTCACACTGCTGAGACCACTCCAGGCCTCTCCTGGTATAGGGGGATGCCAAACTGTTCCTGCACACAGGTAAAGCCCTAATCATAGCTGTTTCCCTCATACATCACTCAGGGAGTCTGCTCTGTACGGTTGCCCACTGGACCTTGCTCCCTTCAACTCTCGCCTCTTTCTTGCAGGGCACAATGATCTTGCAAGCAGTCAGGCACTGGTGCTCCAGGCTCTAGTGCAGGTAATTTTGTTTTCTTCTGGGATGATGTCCCTTTGCGCAGTAGGGACACTAGCAGGTCCTAACTCCCAGTCCTGGTCACAGGTAGAAGTCTTGCAGAGATTCTCGTTCTCTCATAGCCTGTGTGGCTGCTTGGCAGAGGACAAATTTGGGATCTCAAGCGCCCCTTCTTATAGTCCTTTACCAGACACCAAATGTGATTTAGAATCTGGGGTTTTGAAGTTTTATATTGGGGTTCTGCTTATTTGAGAGTACTCTTTTCCTTTTCTTCATTCCCCATGAAAGGTTGTCTGCCATAGCAAGGGAGACTCTGAAGCTGATTGTCCCACAACACTATTCATAGAAGCCTCAGTGATGTGTGCATCCAAAAGCCAATCCCAGGCTCTCATACCTATTCTTTATGATTTCCTTATCAGCCCCATCTCCCTTTCCTGGGATGTGTCCAGGACCCTCTCTTGTGATCTATCACTGAATGAAGGAGCAACCTTTTGAAGTGTGAAGGGAGTCTCTTCCTCCTTCCCTCCAGTGTGTGCCCTACCCAGCTCACAGGAATGCAGCAATACACAGCTCTGTCTGGGGGGGCTTCCTCTCCTTCTTAGGTCTTCACCAGGTAGGACTGTGCTTTCCAAAATGGTACCTAGGGTCCTTCATGTAATGCACCGTTGCATGCATACTTACTCAGTGTGCATTCACAGCATGCTTATTGCCCAGCACTGTTTCCTCCAAGCATTGCACGATCACAAGTTCAGATACATTCAGTACATGTATTCAGCCTGCGTGCACTGTTCAGCACTTATGCTTTTCTATACTGCACCAGGGTGTGCCATTTGCAGACATGCAGTGCCATCATACACACTCACCTTGTTTGCACTGTACAGCACTTCACCTTTCATGTATTTTACTTCATGCAAGCACAAATACACCCAGCAGATGCTTTCATTGCACACATACTGCACAGCGCTACATCTCTCATTTCATGGATTTCTTGCAGGCATACATACACTGAGCATAAGACCTAATCCCACATGTTCTGCACAATACTGCTCTATCACTATAAGATATCCTTTTCAGACACACATACATCCACCACAGAGTCACTACTCCTGTACTGCGCTGCACTTCACATCTACCTCATGCTGACCAAGAGTGAGTTATATTCTACATTCAGTTACTGATTGAGGAGGAAGAAACCCTATTTAGGCAGCAAACACAATCTCTATCAGGGTGAAACACATGCAAACACCAAATTAACCTGTCCTTAACCTGTGGCTTGGCACAAAGCAGTCATGCTTAACTTAGAGGCAATGTATAAACTATTTATGCAGCTCTTGAACAGTAATAAAAAGGAAACCAAACACAAGAAAAATCCCACATCAATTCAAATAAAAGTTGTTCAGGGTTGCTTGTGTTCCAGTTATAGGAGGACCTACCTTGGCAGTTCGGGCTACACTGTTCCTATTGGAGCAGAGTCAAGACTGATTTGCATATATGAAGGTCCAAACTGAGGTGGCCTAGTGTCCTAGTGTGCAGAATAACTATGGAGTGGGATTCGAGTGAGTGATTACAACTGGCTTAGATTAATTCAAGCATCCCATCATCACTATTTTGTATTCTTATTTTGTCACCCTAAGTGGGACTGGTAGGCCCAGACATGGCCCCTGTGCACACTGTGATAGTGGAAGCAAGCTTTATCACGCTGATGATTCTGTAACTAGGGTAAAATTGGTCCTGAGTTCCTTGTGTTCTGGTTCTGTGATGACCTGTCTTGGCAGTTCGGACTGAATTGTTTCTTTTGGAGTAGGGTCTAGATTGATTTGCCTCTAGCTGGGTCCAAACTGAGGTGCATATTTATACTCTCTTTGCACCGAATTCGTGTCTTTTTTTTTTTACTTAATTTGGTGCAAAACTAACTCCATATTTATACTTTGGTGCTAGACCTGTGCCAAATTTATGGAATTAAAGTCATTTTTGGAATGTGGTAACCTACCTTGCCTTAATGAGATGCAAGGTAGGCGTTCCCATGCAAAAAATGACTCTATGGCCTTAAAGCTATATTTATAGTATATATAGTATTATAGTACTACTATATATAGTATTAATATGGAGTTAGTCTTGCACCAAATTAGATTTTTAAAAAAATGACGCTAATTCAGTGCAAACAGGGTATAAAAATGCCCCTCAGTTTTGCACCAAAAGGTTTAGCACCAGCTTGCACCATTTTTTGTGCACCAGACATGCACCATATTTATGGAATGGTGCAAACCAGTGCAAAGGGTAGGCTAGTGTAAAAAACAAATTATGTTAGTTGGGTGGGGCTGGTGGGATGGATGAAGGGGGTTTTGCACCAAAAAATGGCGTTAGGCAGGTTACAGTGAAAAAAAAAATGACTCTAACCTGCTTAGAGTCATTTTCTGATGCAAAACATCCATACCACATGAGTCCTGTCTTAGAAAAGACAGGAGTCATGCCCATCACCCCAATGGCCAGCACAGGGGACCAGGGTCCCTTGGGCATGGCCATTGCACCCTGTGCCATGTATGGGGCCCATTTCAGGCCCCCAATGGCACTTTAAACATATAATGCAATACTTACCTTGTACTTAACTGGGATGGTGTCTTCATCCTCTGCAGTCCCTCTGGTGTGGGGGGGGCTATCCCTGGGGCCTGGGGAGGGCACCTGTGGGCTTATTCCATGGTGTTTCATCATGGAAATAGGCCCGCAGGTCTCCTAACGACTTCCCTGACCCAGGTGTTAAAGCAAGCTTTGCACCATTTTTGCACAGGAGTATAAATATATAAATATGGCGTTGGGTCCATAGAGTGATTTTTAGCACGGGAACGCCTACCTTGCATCTCATTAAGGCAAAGTAGGGTTCCACTTCCAAAAAATTACTTTAACTCCATAAATTTGGCACTAGATGGGTCTAGCGCCAAAGTATAAATAAGGAGTTAGTTTTGCACCAAATTAGAGTTTAAAAAAAATGGCGCTAATTCAGTGCAAACAGAGTATAAATATCCCCCTAGGTTTCTCATTTTGATTGTTATTATTTTGAACACCATAATTTGAAAGGTATTTTGTCAATGTATTGGTTTACGTTTGCAAGGGTCTGCAAACATAAGATATATTGTATTTATTTTTGTCAGATGAAAACCTCGGACTGGGTCACTTAGATGTCGTTCTTGAGAACATAAATGTTCTTGATGGTGAAAATGCATAACAATTCTGAGGTACTACTAGAAAAATGTTAATTTGGAAATTGAGTCTTCAGTCTTCCTCCTACAGCTCTATAAAATCCATCTTTGCATTCTCCAAAGAAATTAGAAAATGTGTTTTGAAATGCCCCATTTCACAACCTATAAACACAATTCTAATGGGATATACCTGGACACTGCAACCATTTACTCAGTTATAGTTATCATAATGGAACTAGCCTCTGGATTATTAGTGGTCTTAGTATACTTGTGGTAATTCTTAACATAATCTGGAAATTTGTGGCATGATGTTGTCCACTTCTGGTATAAAGTGGGCATTTACAGCACGATCATACCCAGTTCTGACTAAATGGGTGATAATTCTTTCTATACTATTGGCATCTGTGCCATAATGGTTCCCACACCAAGAATAATGATGGCCCTTGCACTGACGGCTTGATGGTACCAACTTCTGGCTACAGGATGGGCCTGCCATCATGTTGCCAAATCTTGACAGGTTGTGATCATCAATTTCTATGTGCTGGCAGTTACAAGCAGCTAAAACAGTATGTGGTAATTGGTAACAATAGTTTACATTTTGAACAAGTCCCAATTATCCATCCATACTGTCATGCAGTAACTCATTCATTAAGCATGCACTGACTCACCAGGTGATCCTTTTGTGCACTCTTTCATCCACTGATATATAATTCAAAAACGTAATCTAACGCTTGATCGACTCTCAATCTCCCACTCACACATTCACAGGATCACACATATACAGACCTACACATATGCACTCGTTATCAACGAAGTAGTACTTTCACTTATAAAAAAACCGACCTTTTAGTCATGTAACCTCATATTGTAATTTCAGTTTCAAAGGTTTTGATAGCCATAAGCATTCATAAAGCATTTACTTTGAATTGCATAATGGTGTTTCCATGCATCTTCTCAATATTTCTGCAAATATCACCACTTCCAGAAGAGACAGTTCCCTTCAACCTTTTCCCACTTCACTCATGCCCTTCAGCATACTCCCTTACTTTCATATTAACCTCCTGTGTCTCTATGACTTTCATCCTATCTCCCTGTCCAGTTAGGCCTCTCCTCACCAATAACATGCCTTCCTCTTTATCTCCTCACCGAGGTTTCTCCCTCAATCTCATTCCTCACTTACCAATCTCTTCCCCAACCCACTAAGGCTTACTAACGCCCCTTCTCATTTCTTTAATCCCCATTCTCCTTTTCATATCTATGCTCTCCCTTACCCATCCATTCCTTTATCCTTTATCCTTCCATTCATCTGTTTTATCTCTGCTGAAACCTGTCCCTCCTATCAACCCCTCAACTCCAACACTCTTCTGGCTTGCTCCACCTTCCACCTGTCCTACCTCTTCCTTTTCTATCCTTCCTGTCACCCTTCGACTTCCAAACCTCTTCTACCTTGCTTTCCTCCTACTAGCTCAGCCATACTCTTTCCCCACTGTTAGACCTGGTTTGGAAGCATCTGATCCCCTGTGCTGAAATTCGTTTTTGCTGGTTTTGATGCTCTGAGCACTTTACCACTGCTAAACAGTGTTAAAGTGCAAGTGTTCTCTGTCTAAAAGATATTGGCAATTGGTTTTCTATGATTGGCACATTTGACTTACTGGCAAGTCCCTACTATAGTGTATCATGTGTGCCTAAGGCCTGTAAATCAAATGCTACTAGTGGGCCTGCAGCACTGATTGTGCCACCCACTTGAGTAAGCCTGTCTCAGGCCTGCCACTGCAGTGTCGCTGTGTGCAGTTTTGCACAGCCAATTCGACCTGGCAGGTGTTCCACTTGCCAGGCCCAAAACGTCCATTTTACAACATGTAAGTAACCCCTAAAGTAGACCCTAAGTATCCCTATGGGCAGGGTGCAGTATATTTATAAGTTAGGACATGTACTGATGTGTTTTACATGTCCTGTTAGTGAAATACTGCCAGATTCGTTTTTTCACTATGCTCCCGTAGATAATCATGGGGATTGCCTTTAAATGTCTTCTAAGTGCATTGTCTCATTGGGAGCAGATAGAGATGAGGAGGTTAAGGTCTCCGAACTCACAATGCAAAAATACATCTTTTGGCAAAGTTGTTTTTTAGGTGTCTGTTTTAAAATGACACTTTTAGAAAGTGGGCATTTTCTTGCTTAACCGTTCTGTGCCTCTGCTTACCTGTGGAATCCACGTCTGGGTCAGACTGACAATTGGGCTGTATGTGAATTCCTTGTAGCTAGTGACACGAAGAAAGCTGAGGTGTGTCCTGCAGATCCTGATGAGTCCCCCTGAGCTACAGTGGGAGGGAGGAGCTGTCAACTGCACCTGAAAGTGCTGTGCCTATCCTCACACAATTCAGTCTCCAACCCCCTGGTGTGTGCCGGGGCCTGACCTGGGCAAGGCAGGATCATGTGAACAACAGAGACTTTCCTTTGAAGTTTGCCTACGCCAAAGGCAGAAATGATTACAAGTAGTGGACCCAAAACTCCAGACTTTTAGCTTACTTCTGGATCAAGAGGAACCTCTCCCAAGAAGAACAGCTTGATGCTTGAGGAGGACCTGACACTCTGCCTGTTGCTTTGCTGTCTCAGGGACATCAAATACTTCAGCTGCCAGTGCCTGGGCTCTTCTGCTGAGAGTCATGACTTTCTAAGTGGTGCCAAATCCAATCCCTGAGTCCTTAGAAGTGGAAGCTGATAACCTGTGGGAGAAAATCCTTGCACCGCTATGTGCGTATCAGAAAAATCGATCCAGCACCTGACCCGTGGCAGAAAATTTTATGCAGTGCCTGGCTTGTGGTTAGAGAAGTGACATAGTGCCTTTTGTCAATGTACAGCACGTCAGAATTTTCCATGCATCAACTCTGGGAGTCAAAACCTTCAACATCACTGCACGGACCTGAGACTGCTTGTTCAGAAATCAACACATCGCTTCCCTGTGAGAAAAGAATCAACACATCACCTGCCCAGCAGAGAAAGAAACGATGCAAGGAGTAAGGAATCAACAAATCACTTGCTTTTCCGATGCATGTTTGCTCGTGTGGCTTTATTTTTGATGCATACCAGATACTTTCTGCTAAAACAAAGCATCCATTTACTTCTACAGATTAAGAGTCTTTTTAATTGCAAAATTCATATTTTTGCTTGTGCATATTGAATTTTTGTCATTTTGATCTTGTTTGATAGAGATAAATATTGGCTATTTTTCTACGCTGGTGTGGATGCCTTTTGTGGTGTTTTCACCGTGTTACAGTGTGTGTTGGTACAAATAGTTTACACATTTCCTTTGAGAGAAGCATGACTGCTTGTGCCAAGCTACCAAGGTGGTGAGCAGGGGTTATCTGTGTTGTGTATCTCCCTTATCCTAACAAGAGTGAGAGACCATACTTGGACAGGGTGTAAACTGACTGCCAACTAGAGATCCCATTTCTAACATCCACCCTACCGATTTCTTTCATATTTGCTAAGCCTCATAATCCCATATCCTCTTGTCACCTTCTCCCTACCCATGCTCCAAGCCTACCTCGCTTTATCTTTGACACCATATCTATCCCTTTCCTGTTATCTTCAACTTTTCCTCACGACAATCACTTTTTCTCCTGCCCCCTTTTTCACCTCTACTAATATATTTTCACCCTTTCTAATCATTGCCTACCAATAACCATTGTCCCTTCCCTTTTCTGATTCTTGTTAGTCATGTGAAATTGTTTCTCAATCTTCTTCTGTCATAACTTGCCCTCTCTCTGCTTCTTCCACTCCTACCATTAACCACTCACTGTCCTCATTGTGTAAGCACCTTATCAATGCAAAATTAATGAGTATAAACTGCCTGACCACCTACAACCTTATCTCAGATTCCAACATAGACATCTTTTTCATAACAGAGACATGGCTAGGTAATTCTGATATAGACTGAATGCTGCAAAAAGTCTATCCTACAAATCTACAGGCTGCTGATTAAAAATGCCTTTCTAATACAATTTGCATTGAAATAACAGTTGTTTTGAAGAACATCTTAGCCACCACCAGTTTCATAGGTTTTTCATTCACAAAATGTGACTCATTATTTTTCTGCTCTTGATTTTGTCCTACCTTTTCTCACCGCTGTCTGTTGCTCACCTTCCCCAATTTAGTCTTTCCTGTTTCTGCTGGTCTGTAGACAACTTTGAAACTCAGCATTATCAGACCACTTCCTCAGCACAATCCTGGATATGAGCATCAACCCTGGGCATATTTTTAACCTCAAAACCTTGTTTGACAAACCAGATCTGCCTTATCTACAGAATTGAAGTCAGTTAGGGCTATATTTATGGCAAATCATGCAGTGCACTTGCTGCATTGCAAAACACGGAAAGGTCACATTCCTGCCTTTTTTCCTTGCACTGGTGCCGTTTTGGCTGCCTATCGCCAATGCAGGCACAGGAGGATTGTTCAGGGGCACCTTCCTGAACAAAAACAATTCCTTGAAGCATTTTCATCTTTCTATGTGTGCTGAAGTATGTCACACACATAGAAAGAGGAAAAACAAGGAGAAATAAATATATTTCTCCTTGTTATGCTTCTCTCTGGAAGACGTAGCTTTCTGGTGCCTTCCCAGGCCTACCACTTTTAGTTTTTCTGGGTGTTAGAAATGGGGTTTCTGGTTGACTAGGGTATGCTCCTAAGCCAGACAGAACCCACCCATTCTAGTCAGGGCAAGGGAGTTACACGTCCAAAATAACCCCTGGTCACTCCCTTGGTAGCTTGGCACGAGCAGTCAGGCCAAACCCGGAGGCAATGTGTAAAGCGTTTGCACAACACACACAACACACGTTACGCAAGATGTACACCACAAAGTAAACACAACACTGAGCTATGTAAAAATAGACTGTATTGCACAAAACATAATTAGACCAAACATTACACGTCAGTAATACCCTGCTACCTTAGCAGTTCTCAGAATGTTACTAATACTCTGCAAGAATAAGCAGTTGTCACATTAGAACACGTAAGTACTCATGATTCTGCAACATAAGCAGTAGTCAGGAATCACAGTAAATAAATGCACTTGTCATAGAAAATATCATAAAGGCCTATATCAGGAACATTATAAAATTATATGGCAAGTCATGAAAAAGAAAACATACATCAGCCTTTCATGCCCATAACAGGAACATGTAGCAAATATATATCCTTAGAAAAAGGATCCTGGAGCGTACCACCCTTCCAGTGTCCCCAAAAGTACCCGGTTCTGTAGAAAAAGGCACTCCTAGTGCCTGGAAGGATAAGGTGGGGCCCTGGCGCTCCTGTGTGCTCAACGGGGCCATGCTTGGCTCCTGGGGGAGAGGGGCGGTCGGCACCCTCTCCGATTTTCCTATTGGGCCCCTCCTGGGGCCTGTGATCTTGGCCCCCCCCCGGGCCTCCACTGGACCTACCACCAAGGGTGGGCCACCAAAAATGCCCAAAGTTATTTTACTAGGGCTATCGTGCCCTTAAGACAGTGGCCAGGGACAGGAGCTCCCTTTCTGCTCCCCGTGTCCTGCGTCTTGCAGACACCCGCTCGCTTCCTCGGCGCGGCTGTCCAAACAAAAGTAAGCTGGAGCAGGGGGGCCTCTGATGAGGCTTTCCTCCTGCTCTGGAGAGCGGCTGCACCTGACACAGTGCACAAGCTGCTCCTCTGCCCCTTTCCTGGAGTTTCTGGTGAGCAGGCACAAAGGACGGTGCCTGCTGGTGCCCCGGGGGCATGTCTGAAAGCGTGCTTCGCCCCGGGGGCACGGTTGGAGCATGCTCGCTCCTCTCTTCCTGCTTTTGGTGCCCTGGGGGCACTGGATGGAGCGCGACGCACTCCGGAAATGAAAATCCACTCGGGCTGCGGCGATGATTCTGCAACACCCCGGCTGCAGCGGTGATCTTCTTCACATTGAGGTGACCACGAGCACCTAGGGCCCCACAAGAGTGCTGCACTCAGCGCTCAAAGCAGATAAGGAAGTGCTATAGTCAGTGCTAAAGCGACCCAGCAAACGATGTAGCACCCCTCGTGATAGGGATAGTTGCAGGGGTCAGGGGCCACGACACCCCACCCTGGAGACAAGTGAAATAAAAGAAGCACAGGGCTGGTGGGCCCAGCTACAGGCCAGCACAAGGGATGCAGATGGTGGCAGATCCTTCTAGTGACCAGGCAGGTCACAGGTCAGCACAGAAGCAGCAGTCCAAGGTGGGTCCTGGTGAGTCCTTTCAGCAGCATCCTGTGTCCAGTTTCCAGTAAGTTCCTGGAGTTCCAAGAAATATCTAAGTTGTGGGGAAAGTTACCCTGTACTTATACTCAGTTTGCAGTGTCTCTTACAATGAAGAGGAGCGGGGGTTCCAACCAGTTAGAACTGGTTCTGGGAGTGCCCCTTCTCTCCTTCAGCACAGGCTCTAAACATCAGTGGGGGGTAAACGACCCTCTTGTGCGAGGCCAGGGCACAACCTTCACAAATGCAGGGTTGCCCCTCCTCTCCCTTCTCTCAGCCCAGGAAGACCATACAATATGTAGATGCACCTCTGTGACACCTCCAACCTCCCTGTGTACAGGCTGTCTGAAAAGTATGCACAAAGCCCCAACTGTCAGTCTGCCCAGACGTGGATTGGAGTCAAGCTGCAAAACACCAGAGTCATAAGCACAGAGAAATGCTCCCTTCCTAGAAGTGGCATCTCTGTAATAGTAACAAAAAATACACCTAAACCAGTAAGCAGCTTTTCTTATCACCATCACAACCATTCCAAACATGCCTACGCTACCCCTCATAAATCAGACAATACCACTTACACATAACGCAGGGCATTTCTAATACAATCCTATGAGAAGGCCGCAGTCACAGCAGTGAGACACCAAGTTAGGCTGTTTGTCACTACCAGAACAGGACACACAACCTGGCACATGTCCTGCCTTCTACATGCATGGCACCCTGCCCATAGGGCTAGCTAGGGCGTGCTTTAGGGGTGACTTACATGTATTAAAAGGGGAGTTCTGGGCCTGCCAAGTAAATATAGATGCCAGGTCCCTGTGGCAGAAAACTGGGTACACAGGCCCTGCGCTAGCAGGCCTGAGATAAGTTTGAAAGGCTACTTCAGTGGGTGGCACAAGCAACGCTGCAGGCCCACTAGTAGCATTTAATTTACAGGCCATGGGTATAGGGATACCACTTTACAAGGGACCAATAGGTAAATTAAATATGCCAATTAGGTATAAGCCAATCACACCAGTTTAAAAGGGAGAGCATATGCACTTTAGCACTGGTTAGCAGTGTAAAAGTGCTCAGAGTCATCACGTCAGCCAACAAAGGTCAGAAAAATAAGGAGGGAAAAGGCAAAAAGTCTGAGGAATGACCCTGTAAAAGGGCAAGGTCCAACACTGGGAATGCGTCATAATCCATAAATGTTGCCTGGTAGCACCCGTGCAACATCCATGGAATGCCTACTTGGGCAGAGTAACGCAATGCATTGATTTGCACTGCGTTGCACTACTGTGGATTTATTAAGTACCTCATGGCCATGCAAGCTGGCCTTGTGTGGCTTGATAAATCGCATTTTGGACTTGGTGTCCACATGCACTATGGTGCATGGTGCAAGAACAATGGAACCCTGATCATAAATATGCCCCACTTTGTTTTCAGGAATATCAAAATATTTTTGGAAATGAAAACTACTTGGTCTCCCATCTTGAACTACTGCCATCAAGCAATAGACAGTCTGAAACAGAACAAAGGACCTCATTTATTAGGAAATGGCACAGAGTATTTACAAGACCGCTTTAAGACACGAAAAGGGGCTTGTAAATGAGCCCCAATGAGTTCTGAAAGCCCTCCATTTAAAGCAGAGGACATTGAAAGTGACTCACAGCTTGTCTGGATTTGCACGTCTCTGTAGAGGGAACATAGTTTCGAGGTTAGGGCATAATTGAGGTTTAGGTGAGAAAAAGACACTTTAGCATATGGTAGAGGCTCGAAAATTGCCTCTTATTTAAGAAACGGTGACTCACGTATTTCCATCGATCAAGTATTTCGGAGTGGGAGAACTATACTGATTAGTCGGCCTCTGATGAAACTAACTCCATATTTATACTTTGGTGCTAGACCCCTCTAGCGCCAAAGTTATGGAGTTAAAGTCATTTTTGGAAAGTGGAGACCTACCTTGCCTTAATGAGATGCAAGGTAGGCGTTCCCGTGCACAAAATGACTCTATGGCCTTAACGCCATATTTAGGGGCATATATACTCTGCGGCATATTTATACTCTGTTTGCACCGAACTAGCGTATTTTTTTTTACTCTAATTCGGTGCAAATCTAACTCAATAGTTATACTTTGGTGCTAGACCTGTCTAGCACCAAGGCCCTGATTTAAACTTTTTTTTGCGCCGCATTAACGTCATTTTTTGCCCCAAAAGTGGCACAAACGTACAAACTTACAAACTTACAAAATATTGGCACTTATACTTTTTGCTGCAAAACTGCACTAACTCAGTTTTGCCCCAAAAGTTTAGCACCGGCTTGCACCATTTCTGTGCACCAGCCGGGCACCATATTTTTGGAATGGTGCAAGCCGGTGCAAAGGGTAGGCTAGAGTAAAAAAAAATGACTTTAGTCGGGTGAGGCTGGCAGTATAGAAGAAGAGGGTTTAGCACTAAAATATTACTTTAGGTAGGTTAGAGTAAAAAAAAATTACTCTAACCAGATTAGCGTGATTTTATGGTGCTAAACCTCCCATTCCACATGACTCCTGCCTTAGAAAAGGCAGGAGTCATGCCCACCACCCCAATGGCCAGCACAGAGGACAGGGGTCCCCTGGGCATGGTCATTGCACCCTGTGCAATGTATGGGGGCCCATTTCAGGGCCCCCTATGGCACTTTAAAAAAAAAAAAAATTCAATTCAATTTTACCTGTACTTACCTGGGATGGGGTCCCCCATCCTCCACAGTCCCTCTGGTGTGGGTGGGGGTACCCCGAGGCCTGGGGAGGGCACCTGTGGGCTTATTCCATGGTGTTCCACCATGGAAATAGGCCCACAGGTCCCCTAACGCCTGCCCTGACCCAGGCTTTAAAAAATGG
Source organism: Pleurodeles waltl (assembly GCF_031143425.1). Lineage (NCBI taxonomy): Eukaryota > Metazoa > Chordata > Amphibia > Caudata > Salamandridae > Pleurodeles > Pleurodeles waltl. Next base: position 657,576 of record NC_090437.1, on the reverse strand, counting down.
GGCAAAGCAAGCTTTGCCCCATTTTTTTACCCATCCTCCCTCCCTTGCACCATTTTTGCATGGGAGTATAAATATGGCGTTAATGCCATAGAGTCATTTTTTGCTCGGGAACGCCTACCTTGCATCTCATTAAGGCAAGGTAGGTTTCCACTTCCCAAAAATGACTTTAACTCTCCATAAATTTGTCGCTAGACGTGTCTAGCACCAATGTATAAATATGGAGTTAGTTTTGCACTGAATTAGAGTAAAAAAAAAATTACGCTAATTCAGTGTAAACAGAGTATAAATATGTCCCTTAGCGTCAAAAAATGATGCTAATCTGGTCAGAATCATTTATTCTGACTCAAACCTGCCTAATGTCATTCTTTTTAAGCTAGCCTACCCTTTGCACAGGCTTGCACCATTACATAAATATGGTGCCCAGCTGGTGCTAAAAAATGGTGCAAGTCAGTGCAAAACTTTTTGGGGCAAAACTGCGTTAGTGCAGTTTTGCACCAAAAAGTATAAATAAGGCCCCAAATTCTACACAGGGGATTCTTGCGGAAACTGCAAGATGTGCAACAAGTGCTCAACTGTGGTCCTCCTGTGGCTCAAACCCTCCTGGCTGTGTGTCCCCAGACAACCACAACTTAACCACAAAGCATAATTCCACAGTAACAGCCCAACAGAGAATGACTATTTGAGGGGAGTCAAAAGAACATTTCTCACCTTCAGAGCCTTAGCAAATACAAATTTGATAACAACATGTGTTTCAATCGTTTACAAAATATTTTACCCAAAAAAAGTTCATTTGCAAACAATTTTAAAAGCATGACCAAAGGCAAATCTTTTTATGGGATAACCAGCAATCAATACGTGTGTCACACAGTTTATCTCTTCCACTTCCTCGCTCATGTCACTGAGTTGTCCTGTTACCATGGGCACACATTCCATCACAAATGGTTGACGCTTTCCAAGTCACCACAAATGAAGTCTCATTCACCAGTGTTACTTTCCTGCACGAAAAAATCCTTAGATGCATATTTCTCTTTCTATGGGCTGCTGCAGAATTCATCACACATAGAAAGTAAGTAATGAGGAGAAATACATGTATTTCTCCTTGTTACGATTGTTGAGTAGGAGAGTCATTTTGGCAGAAGACCAGGTTTACAAGACTTTATAAAGTCCTTGTAATTATGGGTTTGCATCAAAATACTGGGGAGGATGTACGGAAACACCCATGCTTCACCCATGTAACTCCTACCTGATGCAAAGTGACATTAGACAGTGCTATATGCTGCATTGTGTTACTTTGAAGTTACTAACCACGCAAATCCACTCAAAGTGGCTTTGTGAGGCTTAGTAAAGGCCAAAAAGGATTTTGCATCAGGGCTGGGCCACAACAGTGATACATCGAGTTAGACCTGGCATCATTGGCGTGGTCTCCTCTGTCTTTTTGCCTCTGATTCTTATGTTTTGACTGTGCGCTACACTTTGGCTTTGCTGGTTTTAGTACTCTGGGCACTTTACCACTGCTGACGAGTGCTAAAGCACAAGTGCTCCCTGTGTAAATTCTATATGTAATTGGCTTTTCCATGATTGGCATATTTGATTTACTGGTAAGTCCCTAGTAGAGTTCACTTGAGGTGCCCAAGGCTTGTAAATCAAATGCTATTAGTGGGCCTGCAGCACTGATTGTGCCACCCACATGAGTAGCCCTGTAAACATGGCTCAGAACTGGCACTGCAGTGTCTGTGAGTGGAGTTTTAAACTGCCAATTTGACCTGGCACGTGTACCCACTCGCCAGGCCCAAATTTTCCCTTTTTGTACATGTAAGGTACCCCTAAGGTAGGGCCTAGATAGCCCCATGAGCAGAGTGCAGTGTATGTTAAAGGTAGGACATGTGGTGGTGTGTTTTACATATTCTGACAGGGAAATACTGCCAAAATAAGTTTGCGCTGTTGCAAGGCCTATCTCTCTCATAGGTTAACATTGGGGCTACCTTTAAATAATGTTTAAATTCCGTTTCCCCTTGGGAGCAGATGGAGATATGGAGTTTTGGGTCTCTGAACTCACAATTTAAAAATACATATTTTGGTAAAATTGATTCTTAAATTGTCAGTTTGAAAATGCCACTTTTAGAAAGTGGGCATTTTATTGCTTAAACCATTCTGTGACTCTGCCTGCTTGTGTATTCCCTGTCTGGGTCAGAATTACAATTGGGCTGTTTTTGAATCTCCACTAGACAGTGACACAAAGGGAGCTGCGATGCAGCCTTCATATCCTGATGGATCATCTAGGCTAGAGTAGAGGGAGGAGTTGACACTTATACCTGAAAGGGCTGTGCCTGCCCTCACACAATGCAGTCTCCAAACCCCTGGTGTGAGTCTGGAGCCAGGCCTGGGCAAGGCAGGATCTTGTGGACAATGGAGACTTTCCTTTGAAGTTTGCCAACTTCAAAGACAAAAAGGAGTATAATTAGAGGACCAAAAACTCCAGATTTTCAGATTACTTCTTGAACCAAGAGGATCCTCTACCAAGGAGAAGAGCTGAAGAGCTGGAGGAGGAGTACTGCCCCTTTGCCTGCGACTGTGCTTTGCTGGGTTGGCCTACAGTTGCTGCTTCTGTCTAACAGAGGAGACAGACTGGACATTATGGTATATTCCTGCTTGTGAAGTGTCTCCAAGAGCTTAGAATGAGCTTGCCTCCTGTTTTGAAGTCTCAGGGCCATCAAAGACTTCCTCTGCCAGTACTTGAACTCTCTGTTGAGACTCCAACCCAGCCAAGTGGCGCCCTATCCAGTCCCTGGGCCCTTGAAAGGTGAAGCTAGTGGAATCAAGACTGAAATCCATGCACTGGAGCTGTGTGGGGAAAAGTTTGACGCGCCACCTGCAACGCGGTTGTAAAAACCTCACACCACCTGCATCACGGCTGGGAAATAAATGTATCACCTGCATCACGGCTGGAGAAATGACGTAACACCTGCTTGTGGCTGCTGTAAATGATATAAAGCACATGCAACGTGGTTGCTCATCATCATGTGACCGGATTACGCACACATCATCGCTGGGCATCAAAATCAACATGAACCTGTCCGGACCCAAGGTGCCCGTCCAGAAATCAACGCAACACTCTCTTGTGGGAGAGAAAAATGATGCATCACCTACCTGACCAGAGAAGAAAGGATGCACGGCCTCTCTTGTGAGTAAGGAATTGACGCATCATTGACTTTTCCGATGGACGCTCACCTGTGCAACTTTATGTTTGACGCAAACCAGGTACTTTGTGTAAAAACAATGCATCCATTGTTTTCTATGGAGTAAGACTCTTTTTATTTTAAAAATTCACAACTTTACTTGTGTGTGTTGGTTTTTTGTCATTTTTGTCTTGTTTGATATAGGTAAATTTTGGCTATTTTTCTAAACTGGCGTGGTGTCCATTTTGTAGTGTTTTCTCTGTATTACTGTGTGGGTTGGTACAATTAATTTATACATTGCCTTTGAGATAAGCCTGACTGCTTGTGCCAAGCTACCTAAGGAATGAGCAGGGGTTCTCTTAAGTGTCCATCTTGCTTGCTTGGACAGCTGACCAGAGACCCCTTTTCTAAGACATCCCTAATGTGAAAGCATAGTTAATCTGGCCCAAAGTAAGTTGTTCTAGAAAGACAGTGTTTTTAAAATGATGCTTTCATACAAGACAACTCATTGCAGATGATTAACATTTTGAGTAGAATCTCTTGTAGATGTATAATTTCCTATATTAACTTGCATATTTTGCAGCACTAGAATCTTTTTATATCAGTGCGGTAAAATGAAATAATTTTAAAGAATACTTTGAATAATTGGCCTTTCCTTGTGTCACAACATATATCACATTTATTTACTTATTTATTTGTGTACTTATTAAGGGCACAAACACACTTGGGCATCTTGGTGATATTTAATTGTTTATTCAGTCATGTATTGTTCATATATTGAAGCATATTTCCCTGGCCCTGGATGTGGCCCTAAACGTGTCATATCTAGAGTTAAGTCATCTGATAGGTAAGTAATACACAGGTTTCTCCTCATTTGTGGGGCTCAATGTAGGGGCTCAATGTATGTCCATGGACTGATGGTAGCAACAACCTGTTATTTCCTGGAACATCTCAGGTTCGTGCAAGTAAGTTGTGCATCAGAGAATTTAATGTTTGCCAATAAATTAAAGCAGTCACCTGAAGCTCCAAGAACCGCAGCAGGTTCTATCTGGTGTCCCTCCTAGATCACAAAGACAGTGCAGACCGATGTTAAGATAGCTTAGTGGGTTTGGCAAAATCAGTGGCACCCAGCACATTCATCAAACCAGATGGACTTAAATTAATCTAAATGCAATGATTGTGCTCTTCTTTGGCAAGGTGCAGTCAAGAAAAAGGAAAGATGGCTGTCCAGGGAATCCAAGTCCCCAGCCTCCTGGTACTGATGTCATACCAGTAAACATTTAAGTTTGTAGCTCCAGGGTTTTGCGAGATGGGTTACAAATGTAGAATTGATGCCCAAGAATGACAAAAACATGCATGAGTTTGAATCTTGGCTTCTACACTTCAGAGACTGGATTTTGCCAAGTTTATGCTATACATCACATGTGTGGATGCATTGGGAACACGTATGCTCCACTAATGTAAGACTACCCAACTCAAAGTAACACAAAGAGGTGCTTTGCACTGCCTTGTTTTACATTGCATTTTCTTAACCACTCAAAGTGGCTTTGCATGGCTTAGTAAATGCCAAAAATAATTTTGCATTAGGGGTGTGCTACAAGAGTAATGCCATCCCAACATAAAATGATGTACATCCGGGCCCTAATCACTAAAGAAAGTAACATATGTTGTAAAGAGATGGCTCAAATTGCCCTGAGTTCAGCCTGATAACACCTATGTGCTGGATGGCACACCATAGTCCTGGGAGGACAGATGAAAGGGTAATATTTCCCCAGGACCACATCACAACAAAAACAGGTTGCCGGGAAATTTAGGGACATTTGCTTAATGAAATAGTGATGTGAATGAGTTGCTCTCTAACAGGCTTGCGTGGGTCAGTGTCCTCAAGCACTCTCCATTAGGAAAACAAGTAAGAACATGTTTACGGCAGTGTAACTTCTCAAGTTCATCTGTGGGACTTTGGCCCAAGCTAATTGTGTTTTGTAGCTCTTTGGTTATATCTTCTATTAGACTAAATTTTACATACGGTCTGGACTTGCTCTTGCTATATACTACACTGGACCTTAGGAAACAATGCAGTTTAAATGAAGTTCTTATTGACTTGCTATTATTCAAATCTCTAAGCTGAAAAACATCAATCTTTGTATCCCAATGCTCCCTCAAATTAATTAGAATACTTCCAAACCAAAAACTGGATTAATGATTTATCATTGCAAAAGATATGTTTCATGTAACAGTAGGGCACAAAAATATTCCCCTCACTTGATTTCTGAATTTCTAACACAGAAGCTGCAAGTGAATCAAACTGGGGCAAAGGCTGGTTGCAGAACATGTATGTTAAACGCACTTTACATGTATTATTGACTTCATCTGAATAAGGTACCCACATGAGGTTACTCCATTAGCAGCACTTCGTTCTAGTCCTGAGCATTTATTTAGCCATTAGGGTTATTTTTGTGACGCTAGTATGGTGTTGGAAGAGGGAAAATGCCACGCCATATTTGTAAAGTGGCGCAATGCTTGCATTGCACCACTTTGTAACTCCTTGCGCCACATTATACCTGCACCAGGCATAATGTATGCAAGGGGGCATTCTGGTGCTAAAAATGGTGCAAAGGAATCTATGAGATTCCTTTGCTCCATTTCTATCAGCATTTTTTAATACCTGCTGAGTGAAGGCGTTAAAAAGAGGCTTCCATTGATTTTAATGGGCCTCTGGGTGCTTTGCAGAATTATTGCCATAATTTTTTCCGCTAATCCTGCAAAGCGCCAGACTTGCGTAAAAAATCATGATGCTAGTCACCCTAACTACCACCATGGTGTGCTGTACTGTAAATCCGGCACTACTATGATGGCATTAAGGGGGCGCTAAGGGGCGCAAGAAATGTGGCGCTACACTAAGGGCCAGATGTAGCAAACTTCCAAATTGCGACTTGCAATTTGCGAGTCCCAGCGACTTGCAAATTGCAACTTGCAATTTGGAATGCAGAAAGGTGTCTCAGACACCTTCTGTGAGTCGCTATGGGGTCGCAAAGACCCACCTCATTAATATTAATGAGGTGGGTCGCAATTTTTGACCCCATAGCGATTCAGGGCACTCACGGGGATGGTGGCCTGCTGGGAACAGCAGACCACCATGTCCGTGACTGCTTTTAAATAAAGCAGTTTTTTTTTTCAAAGTGCAACCCGTTTTCCTTAAACCTTTAGTTTCGGTATTTTTCAGGGCAGGTAGTGGTCCATTGGACCACTGCCTGCTCTGAAAAATAATTTTTAATGCCAGACACAAAGGGGAAGGGGTCCCATGGGGACCCCTTCCCGTTTGCGACTGGGTTACCATCCACTTCAAGTGGATGGTAACTGCGAGTCCTTTTGCGACCGCATTTGCGGTCGCAAATGGAATTACATTGCATTGCGAGTCGCAAATAGGAAGGAAACACCCCTTCCTATTTGCGAGTCCGAAATGCATTTTGCGAGTCGGTTCCGACTCGCAAAATGCATTTCTACATAGCAAAGTGGCTTTAGCGACTCGCAAATGGCGAAAATCGCTAAACCTTTGCTACATCTGGCCCTAGATGCAGCGTGACTTTTCATAAATATGTCCCTAAATCCATAGCATAATCATGCCCCTAAATCTCCGAATTGTGTAACTGGTTCACTGTAATTAAACCAATTGGACTACATGGTCATGGTTACATTGCTTTCTGGGAATAAAGACTTAACTGAAGTATGTGCTACTCTGGAAATAATAAACTGTAAACATAATTTATGTAAGCTCCTGGAGAATCACCTACAGGTTTTTGGTAGGACAGTTTATGCCTGCAATCCACACAACTTATTTAAAAACATTCGGGTGGAAATTTGAACTACCAAAACCATGCCTAACTTCTGAAAAACCACCAAACGTTCGTGATCTTATATTTTAGCTTTCACAAAGTCTTCATATCTGTTGGTTGAATGTGACTGTTTTGAGGGAAATGGATAGACAGAAGATTTTACAATCTTTTTTTGGCTGGGATAATTACATACTAATGAGTAAAAGGCATACAAGTTATTCATAGTTGACAGGGCTCCTTTTGATGGACTCACCTCGTGTATGTTTTTTTTATGTACATGGCCTGTCTCCGGCGTTTTTATTTTACATGGGGCTATTTTGGAAAAGGAAGACAGCTGTGCAGATTTTGACCTATTGCTTAGAAATGAATGGCCACAGAAATGTTTAGTTTCCTGGATGGATAATGTAGGGATATGTTAGATGAAAAGCAGATTGATTACTGTATCGAAAGCAGCTGAAAGGGCTATTAAGTTCAATTGACTAACACTATCTTCATCTGCTATCATCCACAATCAATCTGCAACTGATGTTACCACTCTCTACTTCTCTGCCATTGGCAGAAAAACAACCTGGGGATTGTGCAAAAGCTCGAAAGGTTAAATGAAGAAGTGCCATTTAAATGGGCATCACTTTTCTAAAAGGGATATCGGCCTAATTGTTTGCAGTGTCCTTTCTGTCAAAGAAGAGGCTTTCAACAAAAACCACACGATTGTCCATTTAAAATCAGAAAATACCACCACCTAGGCAAGAGAAAAACTGATAATATTCTAAAACAGAGGCATCGAAGTCAGTTTCAATGAGTTCAACAATCTGCAAGGACATCAGCCACTAATGCAATTCACTGGTTTGCTAAGACAGATTACTTATTTGTTTAATTGTAACAATCCACTTCACATTATGGGGGTTATTACAACTTTGGAGGAGGTGTTAATCCGTCCCAAAAGTGACGGTAAAGTGACGGATATACCACCAGCCGTATTACGAGTTCCATAGGATATAATGGACTCGTAATACGACTGGTGGTATATCTGTCACTTTACCGTCACTTTTGGGATGGATTAACACCTCCTCCAAAGTTGTAATAACCCCCTATATGCCATCTAGATGATCAAAACAGAAAAAACACAAATCCTAAACTAAGGAGTCTTTCAGGCATGCTGCTTTGGAACTATTCCAGATATAGCTTCCATATTTATGTTAAAATGTTTGACTTTACTGAATGCAGGCATAAGCACTGTGAAATACATTTCCCTTATTTTTACATAAAGCATTATTCAGTGTAATACAATGACTATGACACAGGCACTGCAAATATATATAATCTTCTAGTCCTGAAGTTCATACAATAGTTTTATTATGTTCAAAGAGACATTCTGAAAAGTTATGTTATATACAATTTCAAAGAGTTGCATTTACATGACTAGAAATAAAATGAAAGGTAGACAGTAGACCATTTTGTTTATTTGTAGAGCAAGCTAAAACCTTTAATCTGAAAGTAGCCGTCTTTTCTGTACCATAAAATAAGTACCTTTGTCTATGGCCAGACAGGCCTATTGATCTGTTGAGTCATTATATCTACTGTAAGAGTCTTTCTCAGTTCTTTTCAGAATTTCAAAGTACTATTTTGCCTATAACCTTCACAGTTCTTTGCAAAATTGCCCATTAAAAATAAGTAACACCTTTTATCAGTTCCTGTAAATTACAGAGTTCCTATCTTTCAAGAAAGGTGAACGTTCACTACTTTTCTTTTGAACATATTGCAAACTTTAGTTCTAAAGCATTCATGTCCCAGAGGCATCAAAAGAAATTGGCAGAGGCGGTATTGTCCCTCAGGAATCATGCTTTTTCAAGGCCACGCTCTCCTGCTGCAAAAAGTGCTTGTGGATTTTGCAGTAAACCTACAGTAATAATAATGAGACAACTAACACCACTGTAGCAAATCTGCCTTTTCTGCATGGTCACCCCAGATTCTCACTTTGTTTAGAACCTGAGTCTACTGGCATTAGAACTCTCTGCACTGTACCCCTGTTCGCCAGGAGCAAAATCCCTTTCCTTCCGTTATGAACGTGAATACATAGGCTTATCCCTGATTAACATCTTTAATTTGCCCACATTCCCCTAGTATATGGTGTACAAAATGCACTCCGTACCTGGAAGTTACATGTCACCCATGAACTGTATCACCTATTGTGTTATCTATAGCGTGGGCCTGCAAAACATGGCCTCAAGCCTGCCATGTGTAGCCTGACTGCAACAGACTAAACACCTGGTGTCAAACCTGTCACAATAACTCTTTCGGACAGGTGGGAAACCCTGGATTTAAATCTTAATAAGTCAGCCCTAAGTACACTTTATTTCCCATAAGGTAGGAGGCCTGACATTCAAGAATGGAACATGTGCGAAATTAAAGATGACATGCTCCATTTTGGACCTATCATGCTGAGAATGTTTGCCTTCCTCCTCCATTTTTTGCTGATCTTGTTTTTGCTGACCTTAGGACTCTGCCCCCTTTACCACTGCTGACCAGTGGTAAAGTGCATGTGTTCTCTCCATAAAACTTGGTAACACTTGCGTATCCCCAACTAGCATGTTTAATTTACTTATAAGTCCGAAGTAAAATGATACTACATGTACTCAGGGACTGTAAATGAAATGCTAATAGTGGGTGTCAAATGCAAAATCAACAAAGTGATGGACGGAATGCTTGAATCAATCTCAGCCAGTGACAATCACTCAGGACCACATCACAATCATTCATCTTTGCCTATCATGCCACCTCTGATTGGGCCCAGCCATATATGCAAATCAATGTTGACCCTGTTCCTCATGATAACAGTCCAACTCAAACTGCCAGGTCAGGTCCCCATTGAACCACAACATAAGCAACCTAAGACCACTTTTGCACTTATTATGGGTTCTACAACTGGGTATATCTTGCTTACAGTGGCAAAGTAAGCCCGGGTTCCATGTCTGGGCATACCTGGCGCGGTTAGGGTGCTAAATGCAAAAACATCAAGGTGATAATTGGAAGGTTTGAATTCATTTCAGCCACTAGCAATCTCTTGGGCTGCATCCCAATCCATATTTTTTGTCCTCCATGCCACCTCAGTCTGGATTTGGACATGGGCAAATCAGTCTTGACCCTGTTCCACCTGGGAACAGTCTAGCCTGAACTGTCAGGCCAGGACCTCCCTGAACTGGAACACAAGCAACCCAGGAATGGTTTCCCTCTTTTTTATGGGCTCTTCATCCAGGATGTTTTTGAATTTAATTCCCTAATTCTGCCAGGTATGCTAAGACATGGGTCCTGGGCTCACTGTGCCCCTGGAATTGAGCTATGTCTAGCTGAACAGCTCATGACAAGAGTGAAACCAGTCCTAGGTTGCTTATGTTAAAGTTTAACAAATGTTAACCAATAAAATGACTCAAACATATGCACAAACAGTATAAAAGACACTCTAATAAAATAAAAATAATACTCCAAAAATGACAGACACTGTAAGAGGAGGAAACTCTGCTGGATTCTCATAACAAACAATTATAAATGAAAATAAACATCTCTATAATTACATATTCAAGTGATAGTTATATTTAAAATAAAAATTAAGTGTTACTAAACAAAAATATATTAATTAACAAGTAAATAGTAACACACTTTGTAACTTTTATCTTTGTACACAGACTACATAAAAGAAAAAAAGAAAATCTAAACCAACAAACTGCAAGAAAATCTCAACAATAACAAAGCACCAAGAATATATAATAAAGTAAGTAAACATAAAAGGTAGACTATAAACTCACCCAAAGAGCAACCAGAAATAAACCTAACGCCCTAAACCTCGACAAACTAGCAAACATTACTATTTTAAATTACTCTAAGTTGTTTTTCTTCTTTCAACAGAAAACAAAAACCTGCTCCACATTAAAAAACAAGCTGAAAGTAAAAGCTGAAAAACTGGGCAAAAGTTCTCAACTAAACACATAAGGAAATAAATAAAATAAAAGTAACTGCATTTTTTACATATATTAATAACTAGCATGCAAAAAAACCATAATATATATTTATATTATTAAACTACTTACAAATGTAATAACAAAAGGAGTTAAACTTAACACTTCAAAAGAGAGAAAGCAATAATTAAGTCACATGGTCTACACGCATGCTATGGAAGGGCAACTACAAAAGAAAATGTCGTAATTCATGTACAAGAGCACAGCTATCCTCCAACTGTTACAGAAATAGAAGTGAGAGACGTTTTACAAGATATAAGAGAGATAAGCAGTAGTTCTCAGGAGCCCACAAGCAAAATCCTCAAAGACATACTACTCATAGGTCCATACACATAACAGGCCAACTACCATCTATCCCCACTTTGAAACGTCTAACTACACACACTTATAAAGCCACCAATGATACCCCACCTGCTACTAGAAGATATCAAGACATAGGGCCTCATTCCGAATTTGGCGGAGGAAACTACTCCATCACAAATGTGACAGATATCCCGTCTGCCGTATTACAAGTTCCATAGGATGTAATGGAACCTGTAATACAGCGGGTGGGATATCTGTCACGTTTGTGATGGAGTAATCCCCTCCGACAAACTACTAATAAGGCCCATAGACATACCAGACCATTTAAGAATTGCACACAATGAGGAACTCTTCCTTGTACATGACAAATTAAAATAATTAAAAAGTGAATCCTAATCTTCTCCACTGCAAACAACCTAATGAAACTTACCCAATGCCAAACCCGGATGATGGACAAAACCTTCAAAACATGTCCCAATTATTCACTCAGATATACACGTTGCATGGTGAATATCAAAACACCAATATCCCTTTTGTATACGCCTTACTCTCAAATAAACTAAGCAGTACCTACTATGAACTCCTAAACTATATAAATCAATAAATAAATAACTATGTTCTCAAGACCGCTAGGTATGCACCGGCTGTTGGACAGCTGTGGCAGTCCAACCACCACATTACGACCCTGGAGCCAGGGAAACGGCTTCTAGGCCAGGATCTCTGACCCTGATGGGCTGATGGCGGTCTTGGCTGTGATCAGCCAGGGCAGCACGGAAGCCCTGCTGATTACTACCATGTTCTCGGCCAGCCTTTTCATGGCGGGTCAACCGCCATGAAAAGGCTGGAAGAGAATAAGTACTGGGGGCCACAGGGGAGCCCCTACACTGCCCATGACATTGTCGTGGGCAGTGCAAGGACCCCTCTCCCCAGCACTATTGGAATGCGCACTGTCTGAAAAGCAGACAGTGCACATTCCGAGGGTGCTGATCAGCCCCACTGTGCGACAGCATTGTACTCAGAATGTGGAGCCGAGTACAATGCCGCCACACATTTCCACTGGGTTGGCCGGCTGAAACCAAGGTCAGCCCAGTGGAAAACTCATACTAGGCATGAGGGAGACCGTCAGGTCTGCGGCGCTTTCCTCACCACGTGTCTGGTGGTCGAGTTTGCTGACCGCCAAACTCGTAATCAGGCCCTATGACACCCAAAATATAATCATAGCCTTACAACAAGCCATGACCCAAACAATACTAAAAACATACCTCCACACAGCCATACAAGGCTGTTACTATTACTTCAATCAAAGTATATAGCAACACCCCAGAAAATCTAGGCTTAGGGGCATATTTTCAAGCCCCCTGCACCACCAGAGCATCACTTTTTTGGACGCTCAGGTGGTGCACAGTGCAGGCCCATATCTACAAGGCCATGCAAAGCCACCCAGTGTGTCTTTAAATGGCCTTGTAAGTATGGTGTAAGGCAACAGAGGGCAAGTCTCTCCATTGCCTCACATTGCGTTGGGTCGGCATGCCGTTGGCGTACCTTTGGCTTTGCTGTGGGTATTCCCATTCAACACCTATAGGTTTTGTCACTGCCCCAGATTTACAATATAGCATAAATCTGAGGCAGCCCAAAAAATGTATGTCTCCCCAGAGCAGGTGTAACAAGGCAAAATGTTTACATTTCTCCTTGTTTCTTCTTCTTTCCACATGCGCTGCATTCTGAAGTACACACAGAACAAGGAAAATGCCTCTTGTGATTGATTTTGTGCAGGAAGTTGTCCCTTCCTGCACAAAAACAATTGTGCCAACAACACAAACACCCTTGTACCATGGTGCAAGGGTGCCTGCATTTGGTGCTCGGCTGCAATTTCTTCGCTGGTGCAGGCAGAAAGGACAGGAATACACTGTATTTTGTAGATACAGTGCATTCCTGCTCTTTCCATTTGGCATAGGGCAGTGCAGCTAAAAGGCTAGCGGTGCTGTCCTATGGCAAATGTTTGTAAATAAGGCCCTATGTGTAGACTATTCTACTAACAACCAATTTGCTTTCAAAGTCAAAAAATGATAGTACTGGCTTACGTCCCTGTCACAGTGATAGTCAACTGCCATATCTTACTAATAGAAAGCTCTTTCAACCAACCAAATGAGGACAAACTTATGGCCTGATTATGAGTCTGGCAGTTTAAAGAGCACCAAACTCGTGGTCGGATCACTGCACTCCAGGCAGTCCCACTGCCACATTATGACCCTGGCAGTTAGACTATCAGGGGAATGCCATCACCACTGAGAATAAGATTCCCGACAGGCTGATGGTGGTCGGACTCATGATCAGGCATGGCAGCACGGCATGCTGATCACAACTCCTGTATCTGCAAGCCTTTCCATGGTGGGGACACTGCCATGGAAAGACTGGTGGAAACACAGTGCTGGGGCCACAGGGAGGCCCCGGCACCGGCCAGCACCTCCGAATGCGCACTATCTGCTTTGCTTTGCAGACAGTGCGCATTCAGAGGGTGCTGGTGTGTACCAGTACTAAGCACTGTTCCCACCAGAGTGACCGGCAGGAACATCGTAATACAATGTTTCTGCCAGTCTGCCCAGTAGGAACATTGTAATACTGATGGGCATGAGGCAGCAGGGTTGACGGCCACCTCATCCGTGTGAGGTTGCTGGTTGGCTCCTCCGACTGTCAAACTTGTAAGGAGCCCCTTAGTCCTATAATGGGCTACTTCAAAGACACTTGGGTTGGCAGACTGCATTGGTTAGGACACAGACGCCAACCAAATTCCAGCTACATTGGTGGAATGCCTATGACAGCACCCTGGCACAGGAAGCCAAAATGAACAATGTATTGTAAGGCTCAATGCCTTTCAATCCATACTAGGCAGTTCTTAATACTAAACAACTAACCAACTTCAAAAACATATTCAATCCATCATATCAGATAAATATGACACATCATCCAAACAATTTCAAATACTAATAACATAACATAAACAATACACATTCATTCACACATATATACATTCACAATACCCATTCCAACCCTCAACAATAATTAATATAAAACTTACTGTTTTGTTGCTGCAGATCTCTGCCATGGCCACAGAACAAATAATAGTAATGCACCAAAAAACTGAAAACACGAATAAAATACCCCCCAAAAAAACACAAAAATATTAGTAATCCAATCGAAATCTCTCAAAGCAATCCAGCTCTATAGCTCCCAAAACTGTTTTTTCTTTAAAAGAACCACTCCAGGGAACCCAAAAAATACTTTTAGTAAAAACAATTGGTGTGTAACAAACAAAAACAGATTTCCTTTAAAAAAAAAGTGGTAAACTCCTATTTTCCATCAAAATCGTTTGTTGACAAAAACCAGTAAAAGGAATGTTAATCACCCACCCGTACAATACCTTACAGTCCCAAATAAAACATAGAAATAACAGTTAATTATCAAAACATAAGTAACATCACATATTCATAATACAAATTTAAAAAAATGTGACGCATCAACATAGTGCAAAACACTAACAAAAACCCATCAAAACATCCAGAAATTCCTTAACAATACAGGACACCTAGCTATTAAATGCCCATTCTTAATCCCCCTACCTGCAAAGCCCTTAAAAAATCCCTAAGAAAGGACTTTCTTGTCCTGATGAGCAGCAGCACCTAAATGGGACTTTGTTCCTGGAAAAAAAGACCCAAACTAACACTCATAGAATGCAAAATAGAAGCTAACAATATTTAAAATGGCCTCCAATTGAAACGAAAAAGAGACTATGGGCCTCATCATGTCTTTGGCAATCGGAAAGACCTGACCGCCAAACCCGAGGAGAGGAGGCTACCATCATACCGGCTGCCTCCCCCCCAGTTGTATTACGATGTTTCACCAGGCTGACCTGCGTAAACATCGTATTACAGCATTTTCACCGGTCTGACCAGTGGAAACAGTGCCACAACATTGACCTTGGCCCCCTTAAGGGAGCTGAGGTCAATGCCATGGCACAACAGCACCATCAGAATACTCACTGTCTGCATGGCATGCAGTGCTCATTCCAAGGGTGCTGGCAGGGGATCCCCTGCACTGCCCATGCCCTAGGCACAAAAAATGCACAATGTGAAACGACTGTATACGGGTAGTACATAAGAGCGACTCTTCCTAGCACCAAGGTGATAATATAAGTAATAAATCTCTCCATCTGAAATCATAACTTTAAATGTATTTTGAAAATTCATCCATCTTTATCCAAACATCAGCATATGAACTCTGAAAATGCAAACATTTTCATCATGAATAAATACTTTAATGTTAGTATACATATAATACTCAACCAAGTGAAAAAATCAGTATTATTAGGATGGGCTGCACACTGGAGAGCTACTCTAGGTAGCTGGAGAGCTGCTGGTAGCTTACGAGCTACTCGTCGGAGACACCTGGTCTAGAGACTGCCAGACTCGTAGTGAAGCCCTGTCTTCCCATTGAAATCAATGGAAATCAATGGAAATATAGTAAACATGTTTAATAAAATGTTATAAAAATGCTAAACATGCTAAACATTATTGAAAATGTTAAACATGTCAAACAATGTTGTAAAAAAAGTATAAAAATTGTAAAGTACAAATTAACTATTAAGATAAAATATATACAAATATTTAATATAAACTAATTATAAATGTTAAATGAAATTTGAAAAATGGTTGTAAAATGTTTTTTTAAAGTGTTGAGAAATTATATTGAATGTAAAATAATAGGCGAAAATGTACATTATAGAACTATGTAAAAAATTGTTTTATTCTCGTAATGTAATACATTTTCAAATTGATATTATTTTTATTGTGAAAAATTATTTGACAAGATGTAAAAGTATTCGATAAATTAAAATTGTAAAAAAATGAAAACTATGTGTGGCATCTTTTTATTATACTTAATTTGGGGGAATTTTACACACTAAAGCTGTTACATTTACTATTCCCACTCAAATCTAAACAAACTCGGGAAGGTGATGAACACTAAAGAGGTGACATTTACTATTCCCACTCCAATCTAAACAAACTTGGGGAAGGTTTTGGACATTCAAGGGGTGACATTTGCTATTCCCACTCTAATCTAAACCACCTTCTGGAAGGTGACGAACACTAAAGGGGTGAAATTTACTATCCCCACTCCAATTTAAACCAATTTGAGGAAAGTGTTCTACACTAAAAGGACGAAGTTTACTCCTCCCACTCCAATCTAAACCAATATGTGGAAAGGGTTGTACACCAGAAAGGTGAAATTTACTATTCCCACTCCAATATAAACCAACTCAGGAAAGATGTTGGACACTAAAAATGTGACATTTACTATTCTCTCTCCAATTTAAACAAAATTGAGGAGGGTGTGGGACACTAACGAGGTGGCATTTACTATTCCCACTCCAGTCTAAACCATTTTGGGGGAGGTGTTGTACACTAAAAGGATGAAATTTACTATTATTCCCACTCTAATCTAAACCAATTTGAGGAAGGTGTTGGGCACTAAAAAGGTGAAATATGCTATTCCCAAATCCCAAATACACCAACTTAGGGAAGACCGTGGACAATAAGGGGGTGCCATTTACTATTTCAACTGCAATACAAACTATATCAGGGACGGCGGTGGACACTGAAGGAGTGGCATTTACTATTCCCACTCCAATCTAAACAAACTTGGGAAAGGTGTTGGATACTCTAGTGGGGAAATGTACTATTCCACGCCAATCCAAACCAATTTGGGAATGGTGTTAGACACTAAAAGGATAACATTTACTATTCCAGCTCTAATATAAACCAACTCAGGGAAGGTGTTGGACACTAAAGGAGTTACATCATTTGCTATTCCCATTCCAACCTAAACAAAGTTGGGGAAGGTGTAAAAATTACAAGTTTATTAAATCCAATTCTAAATGAAACTTTTCACCTAAATTACTATATTTTATAAAGAAATACACAATAAATACTACACATTATTACGCTTCAGTGAGATTTTACATTTTTAAAAATATTTTATAACACACTAAGTTAGACTACTGATATTTATATACAAATTGAAATGTAAAAAATAAAAAAATATATTTCTTTTAGAAATACAGTTTTCAAAATTGTAGTACATATTTTCTACCATTCCTAAATTGTGAAAAGCTGCAATGACATTTGTTTAGAATAACCACATTTTCTAAATACCTTTACACACATTTTTCTTCTTGTTTTACATCATAACAATTCATGTTTTTCCTTTCTAAATATTTGTTTTCTGTTTTATATCGAATTATTACAAGTTCCTAAAAATACATTTCTAATTTTAACATCCAAATTAGCAAATATAATACTTTATACATTTTTTTAAAAATATCTCAAAATTTGTCAAACATTTTATATTTTATTTTCTCAAAACCAATTAAAATAAATCTTATTTAACAATACACTTTAAAACTAAACCTTTAAGGTAATAAAACAAATTTTACAATTCATACAACAAAATGCATAGAATAAAAATTAACCTTAAATTGAAAATTAAAATGCACATAATTTAATAATCTCCCCAACATTATCCCCTATTAACCTAACACTCTGCTACAAAAAAAGTATTAATAAAATAAACATAAAATAATTAAAAATTACAATTGTAACAATTATTTTAAAAAGAAAATATATTACAACAAATATAAACAGATAGAACAAGAAACACAAGACATAGCATACTATTTAACACTAAAAAACAATATTGTATCATTGATATTTACCATTCAAAACAATATTTTCCCCTTCAATATTCCTGTCCACTATACATGTGAGATCCCGATATTCTTGATGTGATCTTTCTGCAACCCAATATTTTGTATTCAATATTTTGTCCAAACACCCTCATCGATGTTATCCTTCACATCAATGGCAGACTCTGCATTGCAGCCTCACAGCTCCTTGGAACCAATGTATTGCCACTACTGCGCAACGCATCCTTGACAGTGGACATCGCAAGCCCTCGTTGACAGGATCCTCAATGATTACATGCGACCTCGCATTGCAGTCTCACTGCACCTCAGAACCAACGCATCACTTTGGTTCCACAATGCATCTTCAATGGACCCTCGGAATGCTCTGCAAACTAGGGTTTAAGGTACTTTGTTCAGCAATCCTAACTAGGTCCCTGTAGCCAGCCTGTGCTCCATCACACTCAGCCTAAACCTGTGACTTTGTATCGGTCCAGCGCGACCAGATAACCACAGCTGGCACTTTGTGCTTTTTGGCACTATTTTTACTAAACCCTTCAAGCCTGCACAACGTTTGTTCTACTGATTGGCTTTTTGTTGTTTTGGTATTGTTGTATTAATTAATAAATGCCCTTTTTTTCTAAACTTGTGTGGGATCCTTTTGTGTTGTGTTTTGTCTGTGTTACTGTTTGAAAATGTTCATAAATACTTTACACATTCCCTCCAAGTTAACCCTGACTGCTCTGTGTCAAGCTACCTGAGGGTTCAACACAGGTTAATTTAGGGTTTACATGTGACTTCACCCTGAGAAGAATTGTGGTTGCTGCTTGGAAAGGTTTCACTTCCTTAACCAGTAGCCCAATTTCTTACATTCTTAGAAGTGACTAGCCCACAAAAGGTATTTTCACTGGCAAGGCTATAGTTGGATCATGGAAAATGTCAAGGTAAACATTATAAACTTTAATCTGTAACTTTTGACGCAAAGTGGCTAATATATTCATTCAAAGTCTATTTTTTAAGATTCATTAGAATCCAGTTTCTTAGTGAAGTTAGATGTTGAATAAATGTTAAGGAAAAGTATCTTTTAGAATTTTACATGTTCCTTGCCTCACGTTACTGGAGGGAAACTTGCATTAGCCTGCCAAAAGCTGCCCAGACAGTGCTTTAGTCTTAATTAGGAGTAAAACATTATTGCAGAGTAGAACATGGGCTTAGGCCTGGTGACAGGAGAGGGTCGGTGTGAAGTATGTGATTCCTATCAGCTCAGGATGGTCAGCCAGGGAGCTTCCAAGAACTTTATGAGAACTTTATGAACTTGAAAGTGACAGAGTTAAAGCCTGTCCATAGTTTAGTGTAAGAAGAAACCAGAAAAGGGCAACAGTTTTGTTCCCCAGACCCACATGAGCCACACTGGCTCCAAACCCAGTGGAAGGGCTTTTACCCTAGAACTAGCTAGAGGACTGCTTATTTCCCTGGCCCTACTTCTGGTTAGACTTAAAGGTTCTACTCAGGATGGGAGGGATTCTAGGATTAAGGTGCACTGTGACACTGTCTGCAGTAAGGCAAACAGGGACTGCTAGACAACTGGGAAAGGTTACCCTAGGAAATCTGTATCCCATTAGATAAGGAGGGGTGAGGAGTTAGTCACACCCACTGGCTAAAGCAAACCTTAAGCAAACCTTAAAGGCACTCCAATGAACCCTCATCAGAACACTATCTGGATTTGTGGAAGCTCAGAAGAGGACTGGACCTGCTGCCCATGAGGTGAGAGGAGCCCTGAGCGACTTGACCTGCTCTATCTTGTACCAAGAACAAAGAACACAACAAGCTGCAAGAGACATTTTTCATGAGGTGACCAGTTGACCAGTACCAATTAGACGTGAACAGAATCCTGCTGGTGGCTTCTACTGAAGGGAACACTTGCCTCTTAATGATGTCTCTAAGCTCCTATAAGTCTGTCAGAGTCACCAGATCCTCTGGGTCTGTGCACGTTCCCAACACGTCCACCACTGAATAGCTCCAAGACTCTGATAGATAAATCACAGAGACTGAGAGAGTTCAAGCGGAGAAGAGGGGATTAGGAAGGGAACAGCTGGGAAGGAGACCTGTAGTAAGAAAAAGGTTAGAGCACACAATATGAAAATTATATCTCCTGAAATCAATACTAGAATATGCTTCTAAGCCTAGTCACTCTGAAAACATGAACAATCTAAGAGTTAAGTTTAAAATGACTAAGTTTCAAGATGGCCGGATACCTGTAAGGGACTCAAGATGAATTAAATGAACATTTTCTTATTCAAGTACTTTCCTTTACATGAGAATCAGAAAAAACATTCTGACTAAATTTTAAACCAGTCATATAAATCCTGTTTTGAGAATGTATACTAGGACCATACAATATTGCATCTAGAAACTCTGGCCTTCTGTGTACTCTTAAAATGTTTCAACACAAATTGCACATATTGCAGATATATATATACTGTATATACATATATATATATGTATATATATATATATATATATATATATATATATATATATATATATATATATATAGTAAACATCACAAAAGGATTGTGCACCATGAATAACACAATATGGATTCAGGAAACAAATCACGTAACTTGTCAACTCAAATATTGCATAATAAATATCTTAGAATAGTGGCGTTCAATAAACAACATGAAATAAACTCGAGGAGAGAATGGTGCGTCTTGCCGATTCGAGTGTCACCTTGTAAAATACCAAGAAATGGTAGCACGCAATGAATATCAAAGTCAAATCATCATTAATCGAATCGCGCGTCTTGCCGATTCGTAAAACACGATGTAAATGTCAAGAAATAACAGCTCACAATAAATAACAAGATCAAAGTCAGATGAAATGATTTGCGCTTCTTTTGCTGATTCTTAAGCCACCATGTAAATGTCAATAAATGGTAGCGCACAATGAAAAACAAAGTTAAATCCTCATGAAACGAGTTGCGCGTCTTGCCATTTCGTAAAACATCATGTAAATGTCAAGAAATAGTAGCGCGTAATGGACAACAATGTTTAAACACCATAAAACAAATCACGCGTCTTGCCGATTCTTAAGCCACCATACCAATGTCAAGAAATGGTAGCATGCAATGAATAACAAAGTCAAACCTTTATGAAACAAATCGCGCATCTTGCCTATTTGTAAACTACCATATAAATGTCAAGAAATGGTAGCGCTCAAGCAATCTGTTACTCATTTAAGAATTAAACCAAGAATATGAAAATTCTCAATAACGGTGTCGGGACAGTCCAACCACCATCTTACCGCCTGGAACAATGATCACCAATGAAGGATGAAGGGCAGAAGACTGGAAGATCCAAATAGGCCACTGGGACAGGACCTCAGGAAGAAGCTGCTGCTCTGCACCGGGACCTCTGAATAGTGAGCACTGGGAGTTGGGTTGGCTCTCTTTTATAGAGTCTTGGCCCAGCCCAGAACCATGCCGAGGCATGTTGCAGGGAAAGTCTCTGGAAGGCCCTGGAAAGGGGCCACACCCTACCACACTCTGAAAACCTGCAGCAATACATTGCAAAGGAACAGTATCTGTAAACATATTAAAAATATGTTTTCAGGATTGAACTCTGCAATGCAAAAGGTTAACCACTTCGCTGCCAGGCCTTTTCCCCCTCCTGTGCCAGGCCTTTTTTTGCCTATTTGGGGCAGTTCGCGCTTAGGCCCGCATAACTTTTTGTCCACATAAGCTAACCAAGCCAAATTTGCGTCCTTTTTTTCCAACATCCTAGGGATTCTGGAGGTACCCAGACTTTGTGGGTTCCCCTGAAAGAGGCCAAGAAATTGGCCAAAATACAGGGAAAATTTTGTTTTTTTCAAAAAAATTGGAAAAAGTGGCTGCAGAAGAAGGCTTGTGGTTTTTCCCCTAAAAATGGCATCAACAAAGGGTTTGCGGTGCTAAACTCAGCAGCTTCCCAGCTTTCAGGAACAGGCAGACTTGAATCCGAAAACCCAATTTTTCAACACAATTTTGGCATTTTACTGGGGCATACCCCATTTGTGCAATTTTTTGTGCTTTCAGCCTCCTTCCAGTCAGTGACAGGAATGGTCATGAAACCAATGCTGGATCCCAGAAACCTAAACATTTCTGAAAAGTAGACAAAATTCTGAATTCAGCAAGGGGTCATTTGTGTAGATCCTACAAGGGTTTCCTACAGAAAATAACAGCTGAAAAAGAAAAATATTGAAATTGAGGTGAAAAAAACATCAATTTTTCTCTACTTTTTACTCTGTAACTTTTCCCTGCAATGTCAGATTATCGAAAGCAATATACCGTTACGTCTGCTGGACTCCTCTGGTTGCGGGGATATATAGGGTTTGTAGGTTCATCAAGAACCCGAGGAACCCAGAGCCAATATATGAGTTGCACCCTGCAGTGCGTTTTCATTCTATACCGGGTATACAGTAATTTATTTGCTGAAATATAAGGAGTAAAAAATAGCTATCAAGAAAACCTTTGCATTTCC
The DNA here is from genome assembly GCF_031143425.1 of Pleurodeles waltl. Taxonomy (NCBI): domain Eukaryota; kingdom Metazoa; phylum Chordata; class Amphibia; order Caudata; family Salamandridae; genus Pleurodeles; species Pleurodeles waltl. The sequence continues at coordinate 634,998 of NC_090437.1, read as the reverse complement.
AAAAAGGGCACAAGATAAGGTGTTGAGGAGCAGTGGTTATTTGCACATCTCTGAATTCCGGGGTGACCATAGTAGCACGTGAATTACATGGAATTTCTCAAATAGATGTCTTTTTTACACACACCCCTATATTTGGAAGGAATAAATGTAGAGAAAGACAAGGGGCAATAACACTTGTTTTGCTATTCTATGTTCCCCCAAGTCTCCCGATAAAAATGATACCTCACTTGTTTGGGTAGGCCTAGCGCCCGCGACAGGATATGCCCCAAAACACAACGTGGATTCATCACAGAAAACAGAGCTGTTTTTAGCAAAGTGACTACCTGTAGATTTTGGCCTCTAGCTCAGCCGCCACCTAGGGAAACCTACCAAACCTGTGCATTTCTGAAAACTAGAGACCTAGGGGAATCCAAGGAGGGGTGACTTGTGTGGCTCGGACCAGGTTCTGTTACCCAGAATCCTTTGCAAACCTCAAAATTTGGCTAAAAAAACACATGTTCCTCACATTTCTGTGGCAGAAAGTTCTGGAATCTGAGAGGAGCGACAAATTTCCTTCCACCCAGCATTCCCCCACGTCTCCCGATAAAAATGATACCTCACTTGTGTGGGTAGGCCTAGCGCCCGCGACAGGATATGCCCCAAAACACAACCTGGACACATCACAGAAAACAGAGCTGTTTTTAGCAAAGTGACTACCTGTAGATTTTGGCCTCTAGCTCAGCCGCCACCTAGGGAAACCTACCAAACCTGTGCATTTCTGAAAACTAGAGACCTAGGGGAATCCAATGAGGGGTGACCTGTGTGGCTCGGACCAGGTTCGGTTACCCAGAATCCTTTGCAAACCTCAAAATTTGGCTAAAAAAACACATGTTCCTCACATTTCTGTGGCAGAAAGTTCTGGAATCTGAGAGGAGCCACAAATTTCCTTCCACCTAGCGTTCCCCCACGTCTCCCGATAAAAATGATACCTCACTTGTGTGGGTAGGCCTAGCGCCCGCGACAGGATATGCCCCAAAACACAACGTGGACATATCACAGAAAACAGAGCTGTTTTTAGCAAAGTGACTACCTGTAGATTTTGGCCTCTAGCTCAGCCGCCACCTAGGGAAACCTACCAAACCTGTGCATTTCTGAAAACTAGAGACCTAGGGGGATCCAAGTAGGGGTGACTTGCGGGGCTCGGACCAGGTTCTGTTACCCAGAATCCTTTGCAAACCTCAAAATTTGGCTAAAAAAACACATGTTCCTCAAATTTCTGTGGCAGAAAGATCTGGAATCTGAGAGGAGCCACAAATTTCCTTCCACCCAGCGTTCCCCCGCGTCTCCCGGTAAAAATGATACCTCACTTGTGTGGGTAGGCCTAGCGCCCGCGACAGGATATGCCCCAAAACACAACGTGGACATATCACAGAAAACAGAGCTGTTTTTAGCAAAGTGACTACCTGTAGATTTTGGCCTCTAGCTCAGCCGCCACCTAGGGAAACCTACCAAACCTATGCATTTCTGAAAACTAGAGACCTAGGGGAATCGAAGGAGGGGTGACTTGTGTGGCTCGGACCAGGTTCTGTTACCCAGAATCCTTTGCAAACCTCAAAATTTGGCTAAAAAAACACATGTTCCTCACATTTCTGTGGCAGAAAGTTCTGGAATCTGAGAGGAGCCACAAATTTCCTTCCACCCAGCGTTCCCCCGCGTCTCTCGATAAAAATGATACCTCACTTGTGTGGGTAGGCCTAGCGCCCGCGACAGGATATGCCCCAAAACACAACGTGGACATATCACAGAAAACAGAGCTGTTTTTAGCAAAGTGACTACCTGTAGATTTTGGCCTCTAGCTCAGCCGCCACCTAGGGAAACCTACCAAACCTATGCATTTCTGAAAACTAGAGACCTAGGGGAATCCAAGGAGGGGTGACTTGTGTGGCTCGGACCAGGTTCTGTTACCCAGAATCCTTTGCAAACCTCAAAATTTGGCTAAAAAAACACATGTTCCTCACATTTCTGTGGCAGAAAGTTCTGGAATCTGAGAGGAGCGACAAATTTCCTTCCACCCAGCATTCCCCCACGTCTCCCGATCAAAATGATACCTCACTTGTGTGGGTAGGCCTAGCGCCCGCGACAGGATATGCCCCAAAACACAACCTGGACACATCACAGAAAACAGAGCTGTTTTTAGCAAAGTGACTACCTGTAGATTTTGGCCTCTAGCTCAGCCGCCACCTAGGGAAACCTACCAAACCTGTGCATTTCTGAAAACTAGAGACCTAGGGAAATCCAAGGAGGGGTGACTTGTGTGGCTCGGACCAGGTTCGGTTACCCAGAATCCTTTGCAAACCTCAAAATTTGGCTAAAAAAACACATGTTCCTCACATTTCTGTGGCAGAAAGTTCTGGAATCTGAGAGGAGCCACAAATTTCCTTCCACCTAGCGTTCCCCCACGTCTCCCGATAAAAATGATACCTCACTTGTGTGGGTAGGCCTAGCGCCCGCGACAGGATATGCCCCAAAACACAACGTGGACATATCACAGAAAACAGAGCTGTTTTTAGCAAAGTGACTACCTGTAGATTTTGGCCTCTAGCTCAGCCGCCACCTAGGGAAACCTACCAAACCTGTGCATTTCTGAAAACTAGAGACCTAGGGGGATCCAAGGAGGGGTGACTTGCGGGGCTCGGACCAGGTTCTGTTACCCAGAATCCTTTGCAAACCTCAAAATTTGGCTAAAAAAACACATGTTCCTCAAATTTCTGTGGCAGAAAGTTCTGGAATCTGAGAGGAGCCACAAATTTCCTTCCACCCAGCGTTCCCCCACGTCTCCCGATAAAAATGATACCTCACTTGTGTGGGTAGGCCTAGCGCCCGCGACAGGATATGCCCCAAAACACAACATGGACATATCACAGAAAACAGAGCTGTTTTTAGCAAAGTGACTACCTGTAGATTTTGGCCTCTAGCTCAGCCGCCACCTAGGGAAACCTACCAAACCTATGCATTTCTGAAAACTAGATACCTAGGGGAATCCAAGGAGGGGTGACTTGTGTGGCTCGGACCAGGTTCTGTTACCCAGAATCCTTTGCAAACCTCAAAATTTGGCTAAAAAAACACATGTTCCTCACATTTCTGTGGCAGAAAGTTCTGGAATCTGAGAGGAGCCACAAATTTCCTTCCACCCAGCGTTCCCCCACGTCTCCCGATAAAAATGATACCTCACTTGTGTGGGTAGGCCTAGCGCCCGCGACAGGATATGCCCCAAAACACAACGTGGACATCACAGAAAACAGAGCTGTTTTTAGCAAAGTGACTACCTGTAGATTTTGGCCTCTAGCTCAGCCGCCACCTAGGGAAACCTACCAAACCTGTGCATTTCTGAAAACTAGAGACCTAGGGGAATCCAAGGAGGGGTGACTTGCGGGGCTCGGACCAGGTTCTGTTACCCAGAATCCTTTGCAAACCTCAAAATTTGGCTAAAAAAACACATGTCCCTCACATTTCTGTGGCAGAAAGTTCTGGAATCTGAGAGGAGCTACAAATTTCCTTCCACCCAGCGTTCCCCCAAGTCTCCCGATAAAAATGATACCTCACTTGCGTGGGTAGGCCTAGCGCCGGCGACAGGAAACACCCCAAAGCGCAACGTGGACACATCCTAAATTTTGGAAAAAAACAGAGGTGTTTTTTGCGAAGTGCCTACCTGTAGATTTTGGCCTCTAGCTCAGCCGGCACCTAGGGAAACCTACCAAACCTGTGCAATTCTGAAAACTAGAGACCTAGGGGAATCCAAGGAGGGGTGACTTGCGGGGCTCGGACCAGGTTCTGTTACCCAGAATCCTTTGCAAACCTCAAAATTTGGCTAAAAATACACATGTTACTCACATTTCTGTGGCAGAAAGTTCTGGAATCTGAGAGGAGCTACAAATTTCCTTCCACCCAGCGTTCCCCCAAGTCTCCCGATAAAAATGATACCTCACTTGCGTGGGTAGGCCTAGCGCCGGCGACAGGAAACACCCCAAAGCGCAACGTGGACACATCCTAAATTTTGGAAAAAAACAGAGGTGTTTTTTGCAAAGTGCCTACCTGTAGATTTTGGCCTCTAGCTCAGCCGGCACCTAGGGAAACCTACCAAACCTGTGCATTACTGAAAACTAGAGACCTAGGGGAATCCAAGGAGGGGTGACTTGCGGGGCTCGGACCAGGTTCTGTTACCCAGAATCCTTCGCAAACCTCAAAATTTGGCTAAAAATACACATGTTACTCACATTTCTGTGGCAGAAAGTTCTGGAATCTGAGAGGAGCTACAAATTTCCTTCCACCCAGCGTTCCCCCAAGTCTCCCGATAAAAATGATACCTCACTTGCGTGGGTAGGCCTAGCGCCGGCGACAGGAAACACCCCAAAGCGCAACGTGGACACATCCTAAATTTTGGAAAAAAACAGAGGTGTTTTTTGCGAAGTGCCTACCTGTAGATTTTGGCCTCTAGCTCAGCCGGCACCTAGGGAAACCTACCAAACCTGTGCATTTCTGAAAACTAGAGACCTAGGGGAATCCAAGGAGGGGTGACTTGCGGGGCTCGGACCAGGTTCTGTTACCCAGAATCCTTCGCAAACCTCAAAATTTGGCTAAAAATACACATGTTACTCACATTTCTGTGGCAGAAAGTTCTGGAATCTGAGAGGAGCCACAAATTTCCTTCCACCCAGCGTTCCCCCAAGTCTCCCGATAAAAATGATACCTCACTTGCGTGGGTAGGCCTAGCGCCGGCGACAGGAAACACCCCAAAGCGCAACGTGGACACATCCTAAATTTTGGAAAAAAACAGAGGTGTTTTTTGCGAAGTGCCTACCTGTAGATTTTGGCCTCTAGCTCAGCCGGCACCTAGGGAAACCTACCAAACCTGTGCATTTCTGAAAACTAGAGACCTAGGGGAATCCAAGGAGGGGTGACTTGCGGGGCTCGGACCAGGTTCTGTTACCCAGAATCCTTTGCAAACCTCAAAATTTGGCTAAAAATACACATGTTACTCACATTTCTGTGGCAGAAAGTTCTGGAATCTGAGAGGAGCTACAAATTTCCTTCCACCCAGCGTTCCCCCAAGTCTCCCGATAAAAATGATACCTCACTTGCGTGGGTAGGCCTAGCGCCGGCGACAGGAAACACCCCAAAGCGCAACGTGGACACATCCTAAATTTTGGAAAAAAACAGAGGTGTTTTTTGCGAAGTGCCTACCTGTAGATTTTGGCCTCTAGCTCAGCCGGCACCTAGGGAAACCTACCAAACCTGTGCATTTCTGAAAACTAGAGACCTAGGGGAATCCAAGGAGGAGTGACTTGCGGGGCTCGGACCAGGTTCTGTTACCCAGAATCCTTCACAAACCTCAAAATTTGGCTAAAAATACACATGTTACTCACATTTCTGTGGCAGAAAGTTCTGGAATCTGAGAGGAGCTACAAATTTCCTTCCACCCAGCGTTCCCCCAAGTCTCCCGATAAAAATGATACCTCACTTGCGTGGGTAGGCCTAGCGCCGGCGACAGGAAACACCCCAAAGCGCAACGTGGACACATCCTAAATTTTGGAAAAAAACAGTGGTGTTTTTTGCGAAGTGCCTACCTGTAGATTTTGGCCTCTAGCTCAGCCGGCACCTAGGGAAACCTACCAAACCTGTGCATTTCTGAAAACTAGAGACCTAGGGGAATCCAAGGAGGGGTGACTTGCGGGGCTCGGACCAGGTTCTGTTACCCAGAATCCTTCGCAAACCTCAAAATTTGGCTAAAAATACACATGTTACTCACATTTCTGTGGCAGAAAGTTCTGGAATCTGAGAGGAGCCACAAATGTCCTTCTACCCAGCGTTCCCCCAAGTCTCCCGATAAAAATGATACATCACTTGTGTGGGTAGGACTAGCGCCCACGAAAGGAAAGGGCCCAAAACACAACGTGGACACATCACATTTTTTTATAAAAAGCAGTGCCTACCTGTGGATTTTGGCCTGTAGCTCAGCCGACACCTGAGGAAACCTAGCAAACCAGTGCATTTTTGAAAACTAGAAACCCAGGGGAATCCAAGATGGGGTGACTTGCGGGGCTCTGACCAGGTTATGTTACCCAGAATCCTTTGCAAACATCAAAATTTGGCCCAAAAAACACTTTTTCCTCTCATTTCGGTGACAGAAAGTTCTGGAATCTGAGAGGAGCCACAAATTTCCTTCCACCCAGCGTTCCCCTAAGTCTCTCGATAAAAATGGTACATCACTTCTGTGGGTAGGCCTAGCGCCCACAAAAGGAAATGGCCCAAAACACAACGTGGACACAACATATTTTTTCACAGAAAACAGAGGTGTTTTTTGCAAGGTGCCTACCTGTGGTGTTTGGCCTGTAGCTCAGCCGGCCCCAGGGGGGGGGGCAGAAATGCCCTAAAATAAATTTGCCCCCCCAACCCCCACCCTCCCCCGCCGGGAGCGACCCTTGCCTACGGGGTCGCTCCCCCTGCGTGACATTGGCACCAAAAAACAAATCCCCGGTGCCTAGTGGTTTCTGCCCCCTTGGGGGCAGGTTGACCTAAACTCAGCCAATCTGCCCCCAAGGGGGGCAGAAATGGCCTAAATACAATTTGTCCCCCAGGGGAGCGACTTTTGCCTGATGGGTCGCTCCCCATCTCTAAAAAAAAAAAACAAAGAAAAAAAAGAAGAAAAAAAAGAAAAATTCCCCTGGCGCCTAGAGGTTTCTGCCCCCCCCCCCGGGGGCAGATCGGCCTAATAATAGGCCGATCTGCCCCCCGGGGGGGCAGAAATGGCCTAAAATAAATTTGCCCCCCCAACCCCCACCCTCCCCCGCCGGGAGCGACCCTTGCCTACGGGGTCGCTCCCCCTGCGTGACATTGGCACCAAAAAACAAATCCCCGGTGCCTAGTGGTTTCTGCCCCCTTGGGGGCAGGTTGACCTAAACTCAGCCAATCTGCCCCCTAGGGGGGCAGAAATGGCCTAAATACAATTTGTCCCCCAGGGGAGCGACTTTTGCCTGATGGGTCGCTCCCCATCTCTAAAAAAAAAAAAAAAAAAAAAAAAGAAAAATTCCCCTGGCGCCTAGAGGTTTCTGCCCCCCCCCCCCAGGGAGCGACCCTTGCCTAAGGGGTCGCTCCCTTTGCGTGAAATTCACGCAAAGAAAAAACTCCCTGGTGTCTAGTGGTTTCTACCCCCCTTGGGGGCAGATTGGCCTCATCAAAATAGGCCAATCTGCCCCCAAGGGAGGCAGAAATGGCCAAAATATCATTTTCCCCCAAGGGAGCGACCCTTGCCTAAGGGGTCGCTCCCCACCAAAAAAAAAAAAAATGAAACAAAAAAAAAAAAAAGGTCCCTGGTGCCTAGAGGTTTCTGCCCCCAGGGGGGGCAGAAAAGGCCTTTTCAAAAAAATGCCCCCCCTGGGAGCGACCCTTGCCCAAGGGGTCGCTCCCTTTTGTCAATTTCAATGAAGAAAAAAAAAATCCCTGGGGTCTAGTGGGGTTTCAAAAGCCGGATTGCAAGCAATCCGGCTTTTGAAACCCTCGGAGGGACTTCAAAGGGAAGGAAATACTTTTCCTTCCCTTTGAAGCCCCTCCGGGCCTCCCAAGTGATTGAAAAAGAAATGCTTTTGCATTTCTTTTTCAATCGCGCTGGAAGCAGAGCTTCCAGCGCGACTAGGGAGGCCCCTGTGACAAATCAGCGCGCGCTCGCGCGCTGACGTCACAGGGGGGGGGTGGGGGGGGTCGGGGGTGGAAGGGGAAGGGATTCCCCGGTCAGCCCTGACCTGGGGGGGTGGGGGGGCGTCCCTCGGGAGGAGCGCTAGCGCTTCTCCCGAGGGAAGCATTCAGGACGTAATGGTTACGTCCATGGCGCCACACGGGCGCTGCCATGGACGTAACCATTACGTCCGTGGCGGGGAAGGGGTTAAACCACAATATATCAGCACAATGCATAAATTAAGTTGTTTTGAGAGTGCTGGGTTTTTGCATTTTTGTCGCCAATAGGGCGCTTACTGCTCTGGTGTTGACAGTACTCCCCTCTCCCAGACGCGCTCTAGGGCCTGGTTTGCTTGAATTAAGACGATGAAAGCGTCTCACAAGTACTGGAGCATGAACATCAGATGAAGAAACCCATGAGTTACTTTCAGGACCATAACCTTTCCATGAGATTAAGTGCCATAGATTACGCCCTCTCAGATTAGAATCCACCACTTTCTTGACTTCGTATTCTTCTTCCCCTTGTACTAGAACAGGAGCTGGATGAGGGTGGACCTTTTGGACTGCCTTCTTCAAGAGGGAAGTGTGGAACACTGGATGAATCCGTAAGGATCTGGGCAATTGTAGTTTATAGGTCACCTGATTGATTTGCTGAAGAACAGTATAAGGACCTATGAATTTGGGGTTAAACATGTGCTTCTTCTTGAAGTCTATATGTTTTGTGGAAAGCCACACTTTGTCACCTGGTTGATATTGCTGTTCCTCACAATGTTTCTTGTCATAATGCCTTTTATATTTTTGTTTGCCTTTTTCTAAATGCTGTTGAATCAGTTTCTGGGTTTGATGTAAATGCTGAATGGTTTCTGACACAGCTGGAGTAACAGAACTTTCTTGAGGAATTGTGATGGGCAAGGTGTCAGGATGATAGTCAAATAAACCAAAAAAGGGTGTAACGGCAATAATAGTGTGGACTGAGTTATTGTAAGCTAACTCAGCTAACCAGAGCATAGATGTCCAAGAATGAAGTGCCTTTTCAGCGTAGGCACGCAGGTATTGTTTCATAGTCTGATTTAGTCTCTCCGTTTGACCATCTTTTTGAGGATGGTGACTAGTAGATAGCGTAGATGTCACTTGGAGTGTTTTACACCATGTCTTCCAGAAATTGGAGGAAAATTGTGACCCCCGATCGGAGAGGATAACCTTTGGCAGTCCATGATAACGAACCACTCTGTTCAGTAAAATAGTTGCCAATTCACTAAAAGTGGGCAATTTTTTACAGGCGATGAAATGTCCATATTTCGTGAGACTATCTACTACCACCAGAATTACTGAATGCTGTTGAACCACTGGCAGACCGGTAATAAAGTCTAAAGAAATGTGCTCCCATGGACGACTTGGGGTTGGAAGTGGATGTAACAACCCTTTTGGTTTTGAATGACTTGTTTTAATGCGAGCACAAACTTCACAGTTGTTTACCATTGCTTTTATATCTTTTGTTAGGGTAGGCCACCAAAAATAGCGTTGGATCAGTTCAAGAGTTTTAGGAGTACCTGGGTGACCTGCCGTAGGTATAACATGCAACCAATGAAACACTATCTTGCGAAGTTTGGTAGTGGGTATGAACAAACGGGTGTCATGAAAGTGTAAACCTTGCTTGATTGACCTTTTGGGATCTGCTTTGGCCCATGTTTGCCATTTTTCAACAGTGAAAAAGTTGTGAATTTCTTCAAAGAAACCTTCAGTTTTTATGATACATAGAACCTTGTCAGGAGCAATGATAGCTCTGGAGGCTTGAAATGCAGGCAACATGGTAGACTCTTTACGGGACAATGCATCAGACTTGCGATTATCTTTACCAGGCCGGAAGGTTACTACAAAATCAAATTCGGCAAAAAAAAGCATCCAGCATAATTGCCGAGGGGTCAAAAGTCTGGCCGAACTCATGAATTGAAGATTACGATGATCAGTATATACTGTGACAGTGTATTTGGCACCCAACAAATGATGTCTCCATTCTTTAAATGCGTCACGAATCGCCAGAAGCTCTTTTTCAGCAAGGACATAGTTCTGTTCAGCTTCGTTCAACTTCCGAGACATATAAGCTACAGGATGAAGTTGACCAGTTTTCATTATTTCGTTGTGATAAGACGGCTCCTATTGCTACATCTGAAGCATCAGCTTCCACTATGAAAGGTTGATTTGCATCAGGATGAGTCAAGACTGGGGCAGTGGAGAAAGCTTCTTTCAAAGTCGAGAAGGCTTAATCAGCTTCTGGGGACCATACAAACTTTTCTTTCTTTCTTAGTAGCTTAGTGATTGGAGCCACTGTCTGGGAGAAATGATGTAAACGATACCCAGCTCGTCCTCTCCCTGACCAAAGACCCGCTCACCGCCAAAACAAACCTCCACGAGGGACTAAAATCCATCGCCGATTGGATGAACAACAGTCGCCTGAAACTCAACTCCGACAAGACAGAAGTCCTCATCCTCGGACGCACTCCCTCGGCCTGGAACGACTCATGGTGGCCCTCCATCCTCGGACCCCCACCCACCCCTGCCAGCCACGCAAGAAACCTCGGCTTCATCCTGGACTCCGCCCTCACCATGTCCAAACAGGTCAGCGCCGTCTCCTCCTCCTGTTTCAACACCCTTCGAATGCTCCGCAGAATCTTCAAGTGGATTCCAACAGAAACCAGAAAGACGGTGACCCAGGCCCTCGTCAGCAGCAGACTTGACTACGGCAACGCACTCTACACAGGCATCCCAACCAAAGACATCAAACGCCTCCAACGTATCCAAAATGCCTCCGCCCGACTGATCCTCAACATACCCCGCCGAAGTCACATCTCCCCTCACCTAAAGGAACTCCACTGGCTCCCGGTAGACAAGAGGATCACCTTCAAACTCCTGACCCACGCTCACAAGGCACTTCACAACACCGGACCCTCCTACCTCAACACCAGACTCAACTTCTATACTCCAACACGTCAACTCCGATCCGCCAACCTCGCCCTCGCCATCGTACCCCGAATCCAGCGCAAGACATCCGGCGGCAGATCCTTCTCCTTCCTCGCCGCCAAGACCTGGAACTCTCTCCCCACATCTCTTCGCCAGACCCAGGACCTCCTCGCATTCAGAAGGCTCCTCAAGACCTGGCTCTTCGACCGCTAAACCAGCAGCGCTCCCCCCCTCCCCCCCCCTCAGCGCCTCGAAACCCTGACGGGTACATAGCGCGCTTTATAAATACTATGATTGATTGATTGATTGATTTATGAACCTCCGGTGAAAATTTGCAAACCCTAGGAAACATTGTACATCACGAACAGTCTTTGAAGTGGGCCAATCAGATACGGCTTTTACTTTCTTTTCTGCCATCACCATACCTTGAGGGGTAAGAATAACCCCTAAAAACTCAACTGTGGTAACATGAAACTCACACTTAGTTAGTTTGCAATATAAATGGTGTTTTCGAAGGGCTGCAAGAATTTTCTTGACATGTAGGACATGTTTGTTTTCATTGTCTGAGTAGATCTAAATGTCATCGAGGTAGACTATGGCAAATATGTCGAGGTACTCTCTAAGAACGTCATTCAAGAAAAATGTAAATGCTGCTGGAGCATTACACAGACCAAAAGGCATGACGGTGTATTCAAAAAGGCCATATCTTGTCTTGAATGTTGTTTTCCATTCGTCACCCTCTCTCATTCGGACCAAATGATAAGCCCCTCGGAGGTCAAGCTTCGTGTAGATTCATGCTCTCTTTACTTGTTCCAATAAGACCGGAATTAGGGGTAAAGGATATTTATTCTTGATGGTGACTTTGTTCAAACCCCTATAGTCGATGCAAGTTCGAAGTTCTCCATTAGCTTTTGGAACAAAAAACAAAGGCGAAGCTGCAGGAGACTTAGAGGGGCGAATGAAGCCATTCTCCAAAAATGTATCTAGGTATTTTCGTAAATGTTGATTTTCATGTTCTGACAGGGCATATACACGACAGTTGGGTAGTATCGCACCTGGGGCTAGATCAATTTCACAGTCATAAGATCTATGAGGAGGTAGAGTCTCTGCTCCTTTCTCATCAAATACATCTTTTTAAGATGAATACTGTTTGGGCAGCTGAATTTCTTTCTCCGCGGCAGTAGCTATGTAAGAGTTGCAAACTTTTGGTACTTGAATCTTTTGGAGACATTGTTCGTTACATAGCGCAGATGAGAACAAGATTTTTCATTCTGCTCAATTGATCTCCGGATTGTTATGAGTTAACCATGGCAAGCCGAGGATAATCCCATATTGGGGAGCATGGATCACGTCAAGGATGATTTTCTCTTTATGTTTCTTTCTTTGATTCTTATCTTCACAAATCATCGACAAGGGGATAGTCTGAAGAGTTACCGGACCTCCAGTCAAGAGTTTTCCATCAACTGCCTGGATGATTTCTGGGGTCTTCTTTTTAATACATGGGATCCCCCATGCATGAACCAATTGGACAGTTCCCAGAAGCCCCAGAATCGACTAGAGCTTTTTTTTAAATAGATCTTTTTCTTGACCTGAACTCTTATTTCCAGTTTAAGATGTCTAGACTGTGAAGGGTCCATGGTGACACCCAAGAGCAATCCTTCTCTGCATCTTGGGTGTTTTAGTTTTCCAACTCGACTGGTGCATTGGCTGCGACCTTCTGAACTGGACCTTGCTTGTTCTTTGGTTTGATTGGACAATCTTTGGCAAAATGACCTTTTCGCCCACAATAAAGACATTGTCCATTTTTTCTGCGTAGGTCCTTTTCATCTTTGGTCAAAGGTCTTCTGATGGTTCCAATTTCCATCGGTTCCGGCGTTCTTTCTTTCGGAGTTCTTGAGTCTCTGTTATCATGAACGCACCATGAATATTTTTCAATCTTTTTGCGCGTTCCTTTACGTTCTGCTAAACGATGATCAAGTCTCAAGACAAGATTTATTAATTCTTGACAGTCTGTAGGTTGTGGGTCGATTTGCGCTAATATATCTTTTAGTTCCTCCTTAAGTCCCTTGTAAAACAAGACCTCTTGTTTTTCTTCAGGTCAGGATGTCTTGGCAACCAGCCGGTTAAAGTTGGCTAAATACGACACTAGGTCTTGATTTCCTTGGCGTAAATCTAATAATTCACAATCTGCTGACTGTGTTACAGTTCTATGTTCAAAAACTCTCTGAAATTCACAAACAAAATTTATCCAGTTGTACAACAAGGGACTATTTTTTACACACAAGAGGAATTGCCCAAGTAGCTGCATCCCCAGACAGATATGATAACAAGAAAGCTACTTTGGACTGGGCATCGAGGAAAGTATTTGGTCTGCAGTTGAAGTGTAGTTCCACTTGACCCCAGGAAAGATTGCGCTTTCAAAGGGTCACCTGAGAAACGTTCTGGGGGAGCTAAAGGAATTGCAGAAGGAACATTTAGGGAAATCGGATTACTTCCAGAAACCTGAGAAGAAGTAACTGGCCAAGACACACCTGTGGGACTTTGTTCCTTCTTCTCTACCTTATCTTGCAACTGACTAACTCTCTCTGCTAAGCTAGTTGTCAATTCTTTGGATGATACCACCTCTGCTTGGAGCTGGGTGATAGCCTTGACTAACTCATCTAGCGTGGCCATGCTGAGAACATACACAAGCCAGGAGGATAATAATTTGTGGGCTCACTATTCTGTCAGAGTCACCAGATCCTCGGGGTCTGTGCACGTTCCCAACACGTCCACCACTGAACAGCTCCAAGACTCTGATAGATAAATCACAGAGACTGAGAGAGTTCAAGAGGGGAAGAGGGGATTAGGAAGGGAACAGCTGGGAAAGAGACCTGTAGTAAGAAAAAGGTTAGAACACACAATATGAAAATTATATCTCCTGAAATCAATACTAGACTATGCTTCTAAGCCTAGTCACTCTGAAAACATGAACAATCTAAGACTTAAGTTTAAAATGACTAAGTTTCAAGATGGCTGGATACCTGTAAGTGAATCAAGATGAATTAAATGAAAACCTTCTTATTCAAGTACTTTCCTTTACATGAGAATCAGAAAAAACATTCTGACTAAATTTTAAACCAGTCATATAAATCCTGTTTTGAGAATGTATACTAGGACCATACAATATTGCATCTAGAAACTCTGGTCTTCTGTGTACTCTTAAAATGTTTCAACACAAATTGCGCATATTGCAGCTATATATATATATATGTATATATATATATATATATATATATATATATATACATATACATACTAAACACCATAAAAGGATTGTGCACCATGAATAACACAATATGGATTCAGGAAACAAATCACATAACTTGTCAACTCGAATATTACATAATAAATATCTTAGAATAGTGGCATACAATAAACAACATGAAATAAACTCAAGGAGAGAATCGTCCGTCTTGCCGATTCGAGTGTCACCATGTAAAATACCAAGAAATGGTAGCACGCAATGAATATCAAAGTCAAATCATCATTAATCGAATCGCGCGTCTTTCCAATTCGTAAAACACAATGTAAATGTCAAGAAATAACAGCTCACAATAAATAACAAGATCAAAGTCAAATGAAATGATTTGCGCTTCTTTTGCCGATTCTTAAGCCACCATGTAAATGTCAAGAAATGGTAGCGCGCAATGAACAACAAAGTTAAATCCTCATGAAACGAGTTGCGCGTCTTGCCAATTCGTAAAACATCATGTAAATGTCAAGAAATAGAAGCGCGCAATGGACAACCATGTTTAAACACCTTAAAACGAACCGCGTGTCTTGCCGATTCTTAAGCCACCACGCCAATGTCAAGAAATGGTAGCACGCAATGAATAACAAAGTCAAACCTTTATGAAACAAATCGCGCGTCTTGCCTATTTGTAAACTACCACATAAATGTCAAGAAATGGTAGAGCTCAAGTAATCTGTTACTCATTTAAGAATTAAACCAAGAATATAAAAATTCTCAATAACGGTGTCGGAACAGTCCAACCACCATCTTACCGCCTGGAACAATGATCACCAATGAAGGATGAAGGGCAGAAGACTGGAAGATCCAAATAGGCCGCCGGGACAGGAGCTCAGGAAGAAGCTGCTGCTCTGCACCGGGACCTCTGAATAGTGAGCACTGGGAGTTGGGCTGGCTCTCTTTTATAGAGTCTTGGCCCAGCCCAGAACCACGCCCAGGCATGTTGCAAGGAAAGTCTCTGGAAGGCCCTGGAAAGGGGCCACACCCTAACACACTCTGAAAACCTGCAGCAATACATTGCAAAGGAACAGTATTTGTAAGCATATTAAAAATAAGTTTTCAGGATTGAACTCTGCAATGCAAAAGTTAAACCACAACATATCAGCACAATGCATAAATTACGTTGTTTTGAGAGTGCTGGGTTTTTGCATTTTTGTCGCCAGTAGAGCTCTGGTGTTGACAAAGTCTTAGAATTGACCCAGAGGAGCTGTACTAGATACCAGGAAAAATTGGGACTTAGAGAAATATGGATTTACATGACCTTCAGAGTGCCAGTGGAACCTCATGGCAAAGGTGTCTGATTTCAATGCACCATCATCAAATACAGGATGAGGCTTGCTCAGATGGTGGATCAAAAGGTAAACTCCTTCACTGAAACAACCTTGCTTTGTGTATCCGACCTATGCTCATCGTGTTCAGCCTGATATTGTGCCTAGGTCCGGTGCGCCACTTCCATAGACTAGCATTGGCACTTAGTGGATTTTGGTGCTACTGGTAAAAAACATAAACAGTTATACACCCAGACTCTTTTTGTGTTTTTGTTGTTTTGCTGTCATTTCTTTTCCTTAGCATTTTACTCTATATTTTTATTCTGTTTGGGATATCTATTGTTTCATGTTTTGATGTGATTAATGTTTTGATACTGCATAAATACTTTGCTAAAGTTAAGCCTGTCTGCTCTTTGCCATATGTACTGGGTGTTGAGCTCAGGTTAATTTATTGACGTTTGGGGTTCATCCTGTTGAGTTTGTTTTATTACCTTTTGAAGTGGGTAACCTACCACCCCAGATAATAATCCACTTTCTTACAATGACTATCCCATTAGATGGCATCAGATGCTGAAGCTGCTGTGTTTTCTCTTTCCCAGTAGGATGATTTTTGACTAAGGCATAGAGCGACTAGGATGAATTTTTTCACATAGGCCTCAAAGAGCTTCTGATATCCCTTTCAAGTTCTCCATACATGTCAATGTTTTGATGTGCCTCTGAATGATATACAGATTACGCATAACAAATACTTACAATTTAATCAGCCTCCTGTATAAAGGAAATGACAATTAGTTTTGAAAACATGGTTAATTAAGTTAATTATTATTTTGTTTTAATTTCTTACAATAAGGATGTAACACAGTGGGATAAATGCTGTGAGACACCTCTTCCAAAACCTAGTGATAGGATAAATCTATGAGGAATTAGGAAGGATATAATGTCACTGATATGTCATAGTAAAGCAATAAGAATTTCAGGGCATCAGGGTTGTGTATCCCTTCCAGATGGGAGAGCAGTGTGTGGGTATTTTCTTTCATGTCCTGGTGCAGTGTATTTAGAGTATTTACTAGACTGTAGTTGTTGTAGACATTTGCAATTATCTCTAGACTCTCACGATTACCAAAACCACTGCACTGAAACTGAATAATTATGTTATTTTCCTTAGACACAAGGGGCCAGATTTACCAAGGTTTTGCATCACCCTTGCACCACACAAGAGGTGCAACGGTGACACAAAACCTAAGTGAGATTTATTAAGCCACACAAGGCCACCTTGCAAGGCCATGCATGGCTTGATTTATCTTGAGTCAAGCAAGGCAGCGCATATCTCTGCCTTATCTCACTCTGCCCCAGGGAGGCTTTCCATAGGTGGAACATGGGTATTCCCACACGTCAACTTCTGGGTTTTGGTGCATTCACACATTTACCATTAGTGGTAGCCTGGGAATGCGTCAAAATGCTACGCTTTCCCAGGTGAGGCATAACAAGGAGGAATATCTTTATTTATCCTTGTTTTTCCTCTGTCTACATGTGCTACATTATGCAGCCCACATAGGAAGAAGGATTGTTTTGTGCAGTAAGGTGTCCCAAAGCCAATCCTCTCTACAATTCAGAGCACCTCCATTGGCACGAGGCAGCTAAAAATGTGGAAGGAAACAACAGGAATGGGCTGCGTAATGGCATATAAAGTACAATCTTGCCCTTTCACCCTTTCTATGTATCCATTAGGGATACCTTCTGGCCACGGACATTGGAGGACAGTCAGGACTGCTTTGTGTGTGTGTAACCCCCTTTAACCCAGTCAGTGATGAAATCAAAGGGTTACTGGACATCACTGGGGGTTAGTCAGGGATCAGCTGAGCAGCAGAGAGGAACCCCTTTTTTGTTTCAAATGGGGAAGGAATCCAAAAGTTGCCCTAGTGAAGTCCGCTATTCCGCAGACACACAGAAACTCCCTCAACACACTTTGGGGACTCCTGATAATAGTTGGTCATTTTAATTATGAATTGTGTGGCATGAAAATATAGCACGAATACTGATACATTTAGACATGGACATCCCGCTGACCAGCTTTTCAAATTGTAACACTCAAGATGTGATTTATATGATCTGGTGTCCATGGAATTACATGTATGTGGGTCAAACTATGCAGAAAGTAAGATGCAGAATTCTACAGCATAGAAGGCATATTAAATGTGGAACACCTGGAGGACACAACCCCCCCTCCCCCCCCCATGTATCTAATTAAGCCCTGGGAAACTTGTGGTTCATATATATACATATATATATATATAGAAAATCATGTTTCTGAAGAAAAAGCGTTTATTGACAAGCCTATAACTTTGCCATTGTTTGAAGAATCTACACAAACTTTTCCCCCAAAAAGTGCCCTTGTGATTCTTGTTGAGCATAGAAAGTTTCAGGGTGATTCGTCAATCGGGTGAAGAGAAAAAAGGGGGGTGTCAAAAAAGTTACATTACCATTGTTAATTCCCATAGGACTTTTAGACAAACTGCAGCCCGAACTGCTTGACGGAATTACACCAAATTTGGCAAAAAGCTAGCTGATGGTACTCAGATTATGCTTTTGGTTATATGGTGTAAATCTGCGCAGTAGTTTACGAGAAATTTATAAAAATCCAAATTTGCATATCTACGGCCACAAAGAAATCATGAATATCAGCATATTTTCACGAAAGCACGTGTGAATAGAAGCGATGTAATTGGCTGGCCACAACCTGACTAGAAAGCTGCAGTTGCCATTTTATTTTTGTGGGAGAGAGTCCCCGGGGCTGTAAAAAGAAATGATGAGGGGCATAAGGGGTCAGGGTGGGGGTGCCCTGGCCCCAGGGTTGTTATATAGGGATGTTTTAGGGTCAAATTATGGACTTAAAAAGATTTTTCTTCACCATGCGTGATATTAATGAATATATTCAAGGATATTCTTGAATACTCAAGAATATTAGAGGATATTCTCAAATATTTGAGAATATTCACAAATCTGAAAAACTAATTAAAAAAACATTTACAGTCTCATTCATACACTAATTCATTCACTCATACATGCACTCAGAAACTCATGTGCCCACTCACACACCCACTCAGACACTCATGAACCCACTCAGACCCACTCATACACCCACACACCCACTCATAGATCCACTGACAAAGAGAGGCACTGTGGCCAACCCCTGCGCGCACAGCCAAAGGCCATACGTGAGATGGGTGTTTATAAGGGCTTGGCTGCATGTGCCCTAAGGTAACTATAATTCTTGCCTTTACCATGCACAGCTAATTACTCAACATATTATATCATTGATGACAGCTTCTGTGGCATCTTTGATATTACTATTGCTATTGATATTACCACTGCAACATTTGCACTAAAATTATTGATAAGAAAACTGCATGGCGAGGGCATGATTCATAGTTACCTTAGTGTGTGAGTTTTAGTTACTTGAAATAACTTCTGAATTTCTATGGTCAGAACCTAACTTTAATGTCCCTATAAACTTTGTTCTTGTCAGCTATATATTTTTATTTTTTCCGCTCTACTTCTTTAAAAAAATGGGCCACTGAAAATCAATTTATTATATTTAGCCAGCTTTCAGCAAAAATGCTTGATGAACATGTGCTCATTATGGTTACTGAAATGATGCTGCCTGCCCCACCATGTTGACTACGTATTTCTCTCTACAGTCTGTATGTCCCACTGGCTGCTGAGAAGCAGTATCATGTGACGCTGTGAGGGTTTGAGATGTCTGGGAGACCGAGTTGGAGGGCCAAGAACCGACTGACGGACTGCCATGGTAGGTGTATCCTTTTTCGATTTGACTGTCACATGGCTGCAGCGATTGGGCAGAATATATATGTTTGGATTGTTTTAGCCGGTACAGCATTGAGTGAAGATGTTCAGTGAGTGAGAGTGTTTGGAGGCGGCTGACAATATATATTCAGTTCAGCATATGCTGAAGGTGAAAATGGACTTGGCAGTTTTAGGAGTAACCTCTCCCCTCCCAACAGTTTGAAAGGTTTATTTCACACACTTGAAAAAACTGTATGAAAAGGAGATAAGAAAGTGGTGGGATGCCACATTATTACAAATGTTGGTTGATTGAGTGCTGAGGGGGTTGAGGATTTATATGATTCCCTCATATAAGAACTCAGATCCCCAACTATTGAAAGAATGGGCAGAACACACCACTTCTTCCTCTAAATGAGTGAGTAAAATTTTGGTGAAGTATGCGATTAGTGATCCAGTTAAGTTGCTGGAGGAAATCAAGAAAATTCAAGATTTAGGGCCATATTTATACTTTTTGACGCAAAACTGCGCTAACGCAGTTTTGCGCCAAAAAAATTAGCGCCGGCTAACGCCATTCTGAAGCGTCATGCGGGCGCCGTATTTAATCAATGACGTTAGCCGGCGTTCGCCGGCGGCGCTGCCTGGTGTGCGTGGAAAAAAACGACATACACCAGGCAGCGCCGGCGTAGGGGGATATGGGGCTTGGGCGTCAATAAATGGGGCAAGTCAGGTTGAGGCAATTTTTTCGCCTCAACCCGATTTGCGCCATTTTTTTTCACTCCCAACCCCCATAGAAATGACTCCTGTCTTAGCAAAGACAGGAGTCATGCCCCCTTGCCCTATGGCCATGCCCAGTGGACTTCTGTCCCCTGGGCATGGTCATTGGGCATAGTGGCATGTAGGGGGGCACAAATCAGGCCCCCCTATGCCACAAAAAAAAAAAAAAGAACACTTACCTGAACTTACCTTAATGTCCCTGGGATGGGTCCCTCCAGCCTTGGGTGTCCTCCTGGGGTGGGCAAGGGTGACAGGGGGGGTCCCTGGGGGCATCAGAGGGCACCTCTGGGCTCCTGCAGAGCCCACAGGTCCCTTAACGCCTGCCTTTTGCAGGCGCTAAAAAACGGCGCAAAAGCGGCCGTACGTCATTTTTTTTGACCCGCCCACTCCCGGGCGTGAATTTTGCCCGGGAGTATAAATCCGACGCACATGCCTCGGAGTTGATTTTTTAGACGTGAACGCCTACCTTGCATCTCATTAACGCAAAGTAGGTGTCCACGCAAAAAAATGACGCAAACTCCATGGACTTTGGCGCTAGACACGTCTAACGCCAAAGTATAAATATGGAGTTAGTTTTGCATCGAAATTGCGTAAAAAAAAACGACGCAATTCCGGCGCAAACGGAGTATAAATATGCCCCTTAATTGGGCAAGATAGAGAGGCAGCCACAGCTGACCCATTGTGCCAACAGATGAAAACTAAGTAAGTAGCATGTGAACAAAAAAATTAAACAACGCAAGGAGAGTACATTTTTACACGACCGGCAAGATTATGAATCCGGGTGAGTGCTGACCTTTGTAAAGAAGTTTGGATCATGAAGGAGGCAATTACAACAAATTAAAAACCAGGCAATCTTGAGCTCAAGAAAGACCTCTGACTTGGAGGTGGAGACAGATTATTCTGAGGGAGAAGCGGACTTGGGGTAACCCCAAATCAGTACTAGCAGGGTTGTAAATTTTCCCCAGGAATACCACTTGATAACAAAGATTTCCAAGTTGACTCCACAGCAAATGCATCTCATTGGGAAAGGGGTAAAAAAAAACAAGAAGAGGGCAGAAAGGGTGCAACAAAATTGTTGCCATAGAGAGCAGCAAGAAACAGGGGGAAGGAGTTTCTGCTGATTAATTCAGATAACCCAACACTTGTGAATCTTAGGGAGAGGACCTTTACCCAAACAGAGATAGAAGTGTTACAACTAGGTGCTTTTTTTCTGTTTATCTTCTCACCTGGATTATACCTAAACCCAGATTGATCTCTATTTTTTTATTAGGAAACTGGAACTTAAAAAGGTAAACGTCCTGCACCCAAGTAGTGTTATGGCAAGTGAAGTCAGCGGCTCCCAACCAACAGACATTCTCACAGGGGATGATTTGGAAACTTTGCAAGTGTTTCAGGAGTTGCAAGGCATTACACTGGGGGTGACGCAATCACCCTTGGAGGGCAGCATTGATGTGACTAAGCAGTTTGGTACCACACAGGTCAGCGGGTGTAGTACGTTGAAGGTTAAATCTCGCTTCATCCCACAAAACCTTTATGATGCCATTGACTGCTTTCATGAAGCAGTTGTGCATAATTTTGAAAAGCTTCGATCACGGATGACTTATCAACACCATCAATACAATCTCTCCAAGGAACAGTGACATGTATTAAGTATTTTGAAGGCGGATGTCACAATAGTTGTCAAACCATCTGACAAAGGAGGGAACATTATCATACAACCGAGGGAGCAATACAGCAAGGAGGCTCTGTGACAGCTGGATGATGGGACATGTAATCTACCTACCAAGAGAAAACAATACATGGGGTGTATTCATGAATTCCATCATTTGTTGGATAAATGAAGGGATCTGGGTGTTTTGGAGTATGAGGAATATTAGTATCTGAAGGTAGAACACCCTTGCATACCAACATTTCATCATCTTCCAAAGAACCATAAAAACACTGGGACTCCACCTGTTCGGCCAATAGTGTTATCTAAGAACAGCCTATTGGAACATGCTTCAACTTTCATTGATTCTTTTTTGTCCCCATTTGTGAGAGACTTAAGTTCACATATCAAAGACACCACTGATTTCATGAGTACCATAAAAGGTATTCAAAGTGATGATATATATTTATTAATGACCTTAGATATAACAAATCTTTATACTTGTATTTCCCACCACAGGGCCTGAAAGCAGTTTTTCTTGAAAAGTAGACCCCTTAAATACCATGAACGTAATGTGATGATTTTGGATTTAATTGCTTTTTGTCTAAACAATAATACATTTTTATTTTCTAGACAGTTGTATAAGCAGGTCCCGGGGATAGTGATGAGCATGTGCTTGAAACCTAGCTATGCAAATTTATTTGTGGGCTGGTGGGAGAAGCATATGCATGGGCTGAGGAGAATGATCCTTAGGCGGAGAGGAGCATACTATGGGAGCAGTACATTGATGATTTGTTTATCGTGTGGAATGACACCCAGCAATTGGCTGATGAGTACATTGAGAAACTGTATGTGGCCTTTTTGAACTTACAGATTTTTGTTCAAGGAGGGCAGTTACATAACTGTTTAGGGAATTTACAGCAGGTAACTCTATTTGACATGCTAGGAGTCAACACCCACATAGTCTTGTTAGAAGTTTACTTTACAGTGAGATGTTGTGCTTAAAGTGAAATTACTTTCTACACTCTGATTTTGTGGTGGCTAGTAGTGAGACAATTCATAAGTTTAAACAAAAGGGCTATTCCACCAGGATTTTGGGTCAGGCATTTGAGAAGGCGGCATGGCTTGACAGACAACAGCTACTAATACAACGACAAGATAGGAAAATAAGCCAATAGGGGTTGCTTAGGCATGTTACTGGGTTTTCGAAGGATGCAGTCACATTTACTGAGATTTTGAAAAATAATTGGAAGTTACTGTTGACTGATCATGTTTTAGGATCAAGATTCCCATCAGTGCCCTTAGTAACGTACAGGAGGAACACTTCTATGAAGGATCTCTTGGTCCATTGACATTACATTGACAAGCAGACTGAATCAAATGTAACTAGTAGATTTTTTCCTTGCCTGCAATGTAAGACATGCAAATGAAGTAGTGCAGTGAAGAAATATCAGACTTCATACAGATGAGGCAAGAGGTTCATCACCAAACTGTTGAATTGCAATTTCAGTTTTGTTATATATTGCTTGATATGTCCGTGTGACAAAATGAAGCACAATACATGCAGCTAAGAAGAAGGCACTTGAACACATGTGGGCAATTAATATGGCCAATGTGACGTGCCCAGTGGCAAGGCATTTTGGAGGTGAATATGAGGACAATAGTAGCCTAGTAATGTTTTTTTGTAGAGATCAGGTTCCCATTGAGGAGAGAGGTGGAGACAGGGTAACAAGATTGAGACACTTAGAACCAGTGTATATAATTGAATTGCAGCTGAAGGTTCCCAGAGGCCGGTACAGTGATGAAGAGCTATGGACTCATATTGGGGATTGGACAGGAGGCATATGAAAGAAGTTGAACCATAGGTTGAATGAAGTTGGTTGAGAGGGTACATCCCCATTTAGACATATTGGTGAAAATTATGTCCTGAGACCTGTTCAACATAGGTATGTTTGAAATGCATATCAGTCTCTCTTGGGATTGAGCGTAGTGTGATGATTTATCAATTATAAGTGTTTGAATATTCAATGTTGGTGGGGCTTTTTGGAGATCGTATCCAAACTTGTATACGTTTTTGTTATATTTTTTATGTTGGGACTATTTTTTGTGCCCATCAATGGAGGTTAACTGTTTCACATAATGAATGATGGATTATACAATTCTATTTATGGAATGAAATTACAAACTGAAGATCAGTTAATGTTGATATGAAAAAACATAAAAGGGGCAATGGGGACCCCCACCTCGCTGGGCTAAAATAACATCAAAGGAAGGGGTTCATCAGAGACATCCAGCCCTGGGACCACCAACTCCCTGCGGCCAAATTGAAAAGATTAACTGGGGCCGCACAGCCCCTCTCATGGAGCCATATATGGCCCTGGGTACCACCATTCCCTAAGGCCAGCACCTGCGACCTCCCGAGATGCCCACCCTCGGAAGCTAGCTGCTTGCTTTTGCTTGGCAGGAACTGACAGCTCTTGCAAAAGCAAACACTCCGCTTTCAGCAAGCAGGACCTTTATAAAATTATCCCACTTGCTGAAAGTGGAGTTTTCATCTCTTTCCGTTAGCATGCAGGCAGGGAAAGCGATAAAATGATTGCTCTCACACACCGTGAGCTGCTATTTGCAGCTGCTCCCATCGTGCAGAAGCAATGCCGTCTCCTGCAGGAGACAGGAGCCGGTGAGACTGCAGGGGCCTTGAGGCTCCCTCTGAGGTCCTCTTAAGTATTTACTGAAAAGTAATGAGCCCATGAACATGTGGTTGGGCCCTGGGAGATGGGGTCCACAGGACCAAAACTGGCCTAGTGAGGGGGACCATATGGCCTCTTTCCTATTTTACAGTAATTATTTGACCCAGGGAAGGTGGTGGTCCCCGGGACCTGAGGGGGTCTGCGTAGCCCTCTTATATCAATATAATGTAGCCCTGGGGAGGGGGTGGTCCCCAGGGCCAACAGGAGTCCTCACAGCCCCCCATATTTAAAAAAAATATATCCTGGGGAGGAGGTGGTCCCCAGGGCCCACGGAGGTCCATGCAGCTCACTCACTTATTTTATTGTTGTGGCCCTGAGGAGGTGGTGATCCCTGGGGCCCAGGGCTCCATGTGTTCCCCCTTATATTAATGTAAGGTAGCCCCAGGAAGATGGCTGTCCCTCAGGCCTGGAGGGGTCCATGCATTATTTTAATAAAGCCCCTGGGAGGTGGTGGCCCTCAGTGCTGGGGTGGTCCACATGGCCCCCTTGCTTCATTTGGTTATTGTTGGCCCTGGTGAGGTGGTGGTTCCTGGAGCCCGGGGAGGTCCATGTGACCCCCCTCAAAAATGTAAAGTTGTTGCCACAGGAAGTTGGTGGTTCCCAGGGCCCAGTGCGGGCCCGTGTGCCGCTCCCATATTTGTTTAATTTTGTCCTGTAGGGTGGTTGTTTCAATGACCCGGGGGGGGGGGTCTGTGCAGCTCCCTCTAACATTTTTTTATGATGTAGACCCAGGAAAGTGGTAGTCCCCGGGGCCTGGAGAAAGCTGTGCATGCGGGTGAGGTACATGGAAAGTTTTGGGATGATCTGGCCAGCAGGGGCAGACAAAAAAGGGGATGTAAAAGAAGTGAATTTCCTATTTGAATTCCCATAGGGTTTTTGAACACGGCTACAGCCTGAACCATAGATGGAATTACATCACGTTTGGCAGAAAGGTTGCTTTTTGTTCAAAAAGCACATTTTTTCTTATTTGATGTAAATCCGTTCCATAGTTTTTGAGATATTAAAGGGAAAAGAAATATAGATATCTAGCTCTGTGGATCCTTGAGCTCTCCTGTTGAGATCTGAATGGCTGCCAGCCCTTTCACCAGGAAGTGTTGGCAGTCATTTTGGCACTCAGTTTAAGACATGCATCTGGCATGCACAAAATGGGGCTGAGAGCACAGAGAAAGCAGTAAGAAAGAAAGAAAGATAAGCAGCAGGCATGCACACAATGGGGCTGAGAGTACGGAGAAAGCAGTGAGAAAGAAGAAAGGCAGGCAACAGGCATGCACAAAACGGGGCTGAGAGCACAGAGAAAGCAATGAGAAGGAGGGACAGGCAGGCAGCAGGCACACACAAAACAGAGCTGAGAGCAAGGAGAAAGCAGTGAGAAGGAGGGAAAGGAAAGCAGCATGCATTCAGAAAACAGGACTGAGAGAAAGGAGAAAGAAGTGAGAAGAAGGGAAAGGCAAGCAGCAGGCACACACAAAACAGGGCTGAGAGCAAGGAGAAAGCAGTGAGAAGGAGGGAAAGGAAAGCAGCATGCATTCAGAAAACAGGACTGAGAACAAGGAGAAAGCAGTAAGAATAAAGGAAAGGCAAGCAGCAGGCCTCAGTGATCTAATGTACCATACTTGCCAACATTTTGAACTTAGTAAGAGGGAGATTCTGAAAAAAAACCTGTGGAATTGATTTTCTCAGTTCTTACTTTGAAAAATAGGAGATTTTAGGTAGAAGACAGTTAAAATAAAGCCCTTTTGGGCTTAAAAACGTCGGGTGTCTCCTGCATAAATCAGGTTTGTTGGCATGTAAGGTTGTACAGACACTGCCTCTTCCTTCTGTCCACAATGGTCTGTTATATTGCCAAAGCTTCTCTTGCCTGTCCTGCATAGTTGGTTGGTTGCCCCTCTCCCCCTTTCCCTTGCCCTCCATGGTCTGTTGTGCTGCCACTGCCCCTCCCACCTGCCCAGCATGGTCAACTTGTTGCCTTTGTATCCTCCTCTGTGTCCTCAATTATGCAGGTCTGTGCCCCTGACCTCTGCCTCCCCACAGTATTCTAATAAACAACTAGATTGCTAACATTCTTTATTTATTACAAAAGTGTAGCATGCCTGACATCATCTTGACATAATCAAAACTGTAATACCTAAAGCATTTCCTTTAGAAAATATAAAAATGTAACTGTTGTATTCCCATACAAACTATTGTAATGCTCTAAAAACTAAAAGGAGGACATGCTTTGTGAGTTCTTAAATAACGAAAAAGCACTTTCAAATTATTTGCTATCATGATTTTTTTTTTCCAGTTGATCACTTGATTATGTACTACACTTAGGGCAGCGTATGTGTCACTATGGCAGACTTTACAATTGGGGAACTAGGTTCATGTTTTGGCGTCAGCTCAACATCCTGTGATTCTGGGCAAATCACTTAGGGCAAGATGTATGAAGAATTTGCTTTGCGCGTCCCTAATAGCAAATTTTAAGAAATCGCTATTTCCGGCACGCAAAATGTGATGTAACAAAATTGTGAGTCGGAAATAGTGATTTCTTACAAATCACTTATGCAATTTGCGACGTCCAAATACCGAATCACAAACAAAATTGCGATTCGGTATTTGAAAATCGCAAATTGCAAAAACGGTTACCTGGCACAGCCTGATGACATCACAAGCAATGCTGTTTCCAGGTACCACACCTACAGGAGTAGTCAGAGAGTTACAGACCAGCGCCAGGGAGCAAGTGTGTGAGCAAGCCAGGACCTAACACCACCATGGCCAATGCTGGCAATGGGAAGGGCAAGGGAGAGAGGAAGAGGAAGCTGAAATTCAGTGAGCAAGAATTGGAGGTGCTCACTGAGGAGGTGGTCAGGAGCCATGACCGGCTCTTTGGGAAGAGATCACTCCAGGTACCAGAGAGTGAGAAGCAGAAACTTTGGGCTGACATCCAGACCAAAATCTGCGCAGTGGGGGTTGAGCAGCACTCGGTGAAAGAGATACGCAAGAGGTGGTACGACCTGCATTCCCGTGCCAAGGAGAGGGTGGCCAGCAGGCCAAAGGAGGCAAGGAGCACAGGAGGTGGACCATCCACTCAGACACCCTCCACCCCCATGGAGGACCTGGTGGAGTCCACACTGCTTCCAGAAGCTGTCAGTGGGGTCACTGACATTGACACTTCTGGCACACCCAGCACCAGTGAAGGTAAGTCCAATAATGATGTGTATCCCCATATGTGCATGTACAAATGCACCTTAGGAAATAGCAATTAGTGCAAAGCATTGTGATAAGTAGTCCATTCCACGTCTTACATGCGGCACAACAATGCCTTATGGGAGTGGTAGTCCACAACCCTTAGCTGAAAATAGCACATAGAAAGCAATTGAGTATACCGACACACCGAAGAACAAAACACAGTTCATAGTGATACGATGTAAGTGTACATTGATTAACATTGTGCCACATTTGGTGATACATACAAAAATGACATGCTGCACATTGTCGTTGCAGATGGCTCAGGCTCAGCAGCAGCAGAGTGTGCCAATGTGGGGGATGCAGAAACACAGCCTCTGTCCGACTCAAACACCAGTGAGTCATTGTGTATAGCACCAATCAGACACATGGCAAGGGTGTTACCTCTCCACGAGTTAAACCTGGACTCTGACGAAATGCCGGATGAAGGCCACATCCCAACCCCAGAAGCTAGATCCACAGGAAGGCAGCAGTCCTTGCCCCAGCATCACTCAACTCCCCGCAGGAGGCCTCACGATGCAGGCACACAGCACACAGATGAAGGTGAGGGCCCATCATTCTTTGGTGGCCTTGAAGCATCCATGCTCAAAGTGCAGCGCCTGCAATGCAAAAACATGAGGGCAATGCACAGGCAGTTGCAGTCACACAATGCCAATATGGGGGACTGCACAAGCAGTTGGAGTCTCTGAATGCAAACATCTGCAAGCTGCATGAGGGCCCGCAAACAGCAGCAGATAACACCAAGGCACTGATAAATGCCATTAAGGAACTGGGTACTGAGATCAGGCATGAGCGTGTTAGCCACCGCAGGCACAAACGGCAATTCATGGGAATGTTCAATGGTTTTTGCAGATCTGTAAATCGTCTTGCTACATCAACTGCCCTGAGATCACGGCGTGATGTGGCCGCACAGGTGGAGGCAGCACAAAACAGTCAGGACTTTGCCCAGGGATTGTTGCAAATAACCAACATTTCTGGATGCTATGCTGACAGCACGCAGTGCTACACCGAGCGAACTGGGTGTTGGGGAAACTGAGGAGTCATCTAGCCTCAGCAGTCTTGCAGTCCCCGTGATGGATCCTAGGCGTCGCAGTGCCAGGCACAGTACTGCCTGTGAGCCTGATACAAGAGGTGCCAGCGAGGCCACTGCGCACTCAAGTGGAATGCGTGGTCATAAGAAGTGACATTGAGGGCTACAGGGGACTACCTTCACATGTAGCAATACAGTAAACTATGATGATAATAGTGTGACACTGTTAATGGCTCATGTCTGCCTCATGTGTACCTGAAGTCAAGGTAATAAAGGTGCTAACTACCGGAATATATGTCAGTGAGGTGGTGTTGTCATTACTTACATCTGAAATGGTTGTGCGTGATGTCAGCACTCCTTTGCCTGCTCTCTGCTGCACTGGTCCTGTCTGCTGGCTTCAGGCTTCAAGGGTGGTATGGGATCATCATCCTCATCTGAGTCTGGCTCCGATATTTCCACTGGTATGCACCTGGTGGTAGCTATATTGTCCAAGATCGCATATGTGGCCACGTTTCTACAGGTCGTGTCTGGGCTGTACTGTAGTGCCCCTACACTTTTGTGGATGCACCAGAAGCGACTCTTCAGCAGGCCAAAGGTGTGCTCCACCACATTGCGGGTTGCCCTGTGTGCTGAATTGTATCCCTGCTCTGCTGGTGTTGCAGGATTTAGGTAGGGCGTTATCATGTAGGTGCGCACTGCATAGGCACGGTCTCCTGGAAGGAACAGAGGGTATAATGAGTAGCTGTGCCATCTGACGTCACACTGCCATCAATGTAACATTGTAAAGTTGAAAATTACCTAGTAGATATCCTTCACCAAATTCCCCAGCTAGCAGTCTTGTGTGAATCCCACTGTGACGAAAGATGTACGAATCATGTGTGGTCCCTGGGTACCTAGCCACGATATCAGTTATGATGTAGGAGGCATCGCATATCACCTGTGAATGTTGGTATTTACGGTTGCGGTACACATACTCTTTGGTCGATGGTGGACAGATTGCAACATGTTTCCCTAGGACACGGGGAACTGTGCTATCTTGTAGAAATCTATTTTTGTCTGCTGTATTTCCTGTGGGGTGCGGGGGAATCTGATGTACTGGTGTATCCTGCTCAGCATAGCATTTAGAAATGCATTGAAAAATCTAGAGAGGGCACTCTGTGATACCCCTCCAGCTGCTGCTATGACCCCTTGATAGCTCCCTGAGGCAAGTAGGTGCAGGGAGCATAATA
Source organism: Pleurodeles waltl (assembly GCF_031143425.1). Classification (NCBI taxonomy): domain Eukaryota; kingdom Metazoa; phylum Chordata; class Amphibia; order Caudata; family Salamandridae; genus Pleurodeles; species Pleurodeles waltl. The sequence continues at coordinate 605,313 of NC_090437.1, read as the reverse complement.
CCTGCACATGGGTGGGTATGCTATTGGTCCTGTGTGTTGTGCGCTGCAGTATGGGTTGTAGCTCAGCTATCAGGTCAAGTATCATGGCTGAGCTCAACCTGTACTTATCAAAAATGTCCTCCTCAGTCAGGTCAAAAAGGGTAATGCGCACTCTGAAAATGCGCTCCTGTCTCCTCATCCCTCTCCTCAAACCTGCCAAGATCCTCATTCTCCTCACCATGACGTAGAGTGCAGCCATTGTGAAAAAGAGGCTGAGTCATTCTGGGCCTCTTCATATAGGTTGCACCTGGTTACCACCTGGTTTCAATCCGTGGTAAATTGCATGTGCAAAAGGCCATTCTGCAAATATTCGCAATTTTTTGATACATCGATTTGCGAAATGGTTTTGCATGTCGCATTCTGCATATCGCAATTTGCAACAAAAAATACAGATTATGTGTTTGCGAGTCGCTATTCGGGCTAGCAATTTGCGGGATGCAAATAGCGATTCGGTTTTTCATGTCGCAAATTGCGATACACAATTGTGACACGCAAAACCATGTCGCTTCGCAAAAAATTTCAATTTTTGAGATTCCTTGTTTTTGGCCTGCGAATGCCTTTCATACATCGCAAAACAAGTTTTTGCATTCGTGAACGGGTGATTTCAGCGATTCGCACCTTTTGCGAATGCAAAAACGTTTGATACATCTCATCTTGCCCTTAATCTCCCCATGACTAAAACTAAAATGAATGTGTCAATGTGTAATGTAACTGATGCTCATGTAAACCGCTCCAATACCTTTAGGTCAAGTCTGCGCTAAATAAAACTGCAAAAAACAAAAAAAAAGTAAGGGCCTGATTTATGAAAAGTTCCCGCCTCTTTTGCGTCCAAAAATGATGCAATGTCGGATTAGGCCTTAAGGGTTTTGCATACTTATGTCATTGGGCCATCGTTGGCCTACATTTGGGTAATATTTGTGCTACATTTGGGCTCTTTTATCTCTGGTAGCCACCTTGAGAGACTTATTTGTTTTGAAGCTCCCTAATTTTCTCATTTACTACAGTATCCTCAGTAGAAAATGCTTTCAGTTTTCAACTTCGATTCCATCAAGATGGCCTTCAAACTTGCCATACTTTTGGCATGGATTCAGATTGTTACCACTCTATTTGCACATTATTACTCAATAGTGAATCTGCTCATCACAAGGGAGTTAACTGGCAGTCTGTTCCTAGTGTTTAAAGTGCATGTATTGGTCTGCATGTCAGAATCTTTTAATGAAATAGAAGTGGAAGTTTTTTGAGAACTCTCTTAAATCATGACCTAATTTTTCTTTCTACAGCACTAACTATAATTTCTATAAAAAAATGAACCACTTTATTTTGTTCCTGCCAAAATTAAGGCCCTGAAATAAGAGGGCATGGGGTCTCCTAATGCAACATAAATGTAATTGTGTTTTACGCTAGTGTGGCCCAACAACGCCAAAATCCCTGTACCAGATTTACAAAGTGGCTGTTGGAAAGTGGATTATTGGTAAGGGCTGGTGAATACCTACACTTAGCAACAGGCCACTAACACCTACTGGGTCCAGTTAGGTCTCAATAAATTAATCCCAACTCACCCTTGGTATCTTGGCAACAAGCGACAAGGCTTTGCTTAAGAGACAGTTCTGTAAAGCATTTAAAAATCACAAAACAGTACATAAGTAAAACACAAAACACAATAAAAATTCAACTCCAATTTATAAAATATATTGTATGTTTATCTTTAAAATGGAACTAAAATGACAGAAATTCAAGGTAGGGAACTGGATATATGAATTTTCAAAGATTAAAAGTAATTTTAGTGCTTAGAAGCAACTAGCTCTCAAATGGTTACACTGGGCAGAGACAAAGTCCAGCGTTCAGGCCACCCATGATGTAACACTATTATACTTAGTTTCAGAAGTGTTTCTTATTACAGGAAAGTGGTCCACAGCACCATCCAAAGGTTCAAAGGTTCTGGTTTGCCTCTTGGGGTCTGGAAATACAACTCCTACAATGCACCTCTTCAACTTATGGAGCTGTTTACAAAAGTAGCTCCAAATGTCTCCAAACTTCTGGATCTTCTTCCAGAGGCCCTTTTTGAGTCTTTGAAGTGTCCATAACTTCTTTCAAGGGTCCAGAAGCTCTGAGTTGCTGCTTGGGTGTTGAGACTACAATTCACAGGCTTCACCTGGTCAGAATCTTCAAATGGCCACTAGACACTGGTCAGTTAGGTTCGTTTTGCAGGAGGCGATGCAGGGGACTCTGGGCAGCTCCTTTGTACCTGTAGCTTACAGGAGTCCACAGCTGGAGTTGCAGAAGCAAGGCAAGGTCCTTTTCTTGTTGTAGCCCAAAATGTGCAGCTGGTGCAGTCCTTGTGAGTGCAGTGTCCGGGTTCAGTGGGGAGGTCCAGCAGGGCAATCCTTCTTCTCCAGTATCTTTTTCCAGCAGGGATTTGAGATGCAGGGAAGACATATGAAAACTTATCTTTCTGACAGCGGAACCTGTTTGATTGATCCCGGTGTCAGAAAGCAGAGTTTTTTTGCTTTTGCTTTCTGGGAGCAGTAATTTCCCACCAAGCAAAAGCAAACAGCTATGTCCCAGGGTTGGGCATCCCGGGACATAGCAGGAGCCAACTCTGGGCGGTGGCTGTACCCATGCCCATCAGTGACTTCTCTTGGGGGGCCACGCAGCCCCACTCCAATGTGGAAATAGCCCGGGGAGGTGGTGGTCCCCGGGCCTTGGGGTTCTGAAATGGCCCACTTTGCATTTTTTACTATTTGCACCAGGGAAGTGATTTGCTCCCGGGCTGCAGGGGTTGCTTTATGACCCTCCTGCATCCAATTTCGTCAATGCATGGGAAGGTACCTCGGAGAGGTGGTGGTCCCTGGGGCTGTGTGGGGAGCTGAGCGCCCCCCTGCATTTACTTTACCAATAGCCCTGGAAAGGTGATGGTACCCTAGGTCGTAGGGGGCCAGGAAGCCACCCAATTAAAAAAATTCAAAGTCCCTGGGACCTGGCCCACCTTGGGGCTTATTAAAAATCAAGCCTGGGAGCCCGCGCCTGTTTTTTCTAAACTTTTTTCCTGCAAATTTGTGACATCCTTGTGATTTCAAGATAAAATGTTTTTAAAAATGCTTTTTTTCCAGAGGGATCCCTCTGGGATTCCAGCACCAGAGCTAAGGGGTCAGGGTGACTATATCCAGGCCCCTTGTCTTTTTGTTACACTTTGTATTCGGGAGTCGGCTCAAGCTGAGTCCTAAGATGGCTGCTAACACTTCCTGGTTTGAAGTGTTGGCAGCCTATCAGAGCTGTACATTTCCCTGCACAAGTTCGTCATTATTCATAAAGACTTTGTGATCACAGATATGCAAATTTGATTTCCTTTAATATTTAAAAAACTACAGAATGGATGTACACCAAATAAGCGAAAGCATAATCTGCATACCAAAAGTTAGCTTTCTGCCAAATTTGGTGTGATTCCATCCAGTGGTTAAGACTGGGAATGAACATGGGAAATGCAACTTTTTTGACTCCTTTTTATCTCTGCCCCCGCTTGACGGATCACCCTGAAACTTTCCATTCAGAACAAGAATCTCTGGGGCACTTTTATGGGAACATTTAGTTAATATTCATCTAAAGTTGCCAAAGATATAGGCAAGTCAAAAAATATTTTTTCTATGGAAAGATGGTCCTAACTATAACTACCTATAAATACCTAGTATATATATACTTTTCCCTATATGGAGCATTTTGTTTGCGGGTAACTTTGGCCCTGCTTGATGAATCTTCACAAAACGTTCCAAAAAAGGGGGTCCCAGAACTTAAAATACCCATGCATTTTCAATAGACTTCTTTAGACATGCAAAAAGTTCCCAACTGAATTACACCAAATTCGGCAGGAAGCGAGATCTTGGTCTGCAGATTGTGCATTTTGTGATTTGGTGTAACTCTATCCAGTGGTGTTTGATAAATTAATGGTAAAATATAATTGTATATTTGAATGGTAGGGCTCGCAAGAGTCCAGCAAGTGTCCCTCAGCACTGCAAATTTTAAAAAAGGAGGGCTGCGATTGGTCAAGAGGCCTGTTTTTCCCATGAGCTTTATATCCTCGCAGGAGGAAGAGGCTACTATGAGTCTTGTGAGAGTGAGTGCTCTGATTGGCTGGCTGTTGGAATGTTAGAAATTAAATGGTGACCATTACTGTTTACTGTGAAAAATTCAAGGTGTTGTGGAAATGAAATAAAAAAAGCTAGAAAAGGTGTCAGCATGCTGTTCCCCTAGCTTTAGAGAGGAGAGGTTTAAGGGATAACTACTGTGAAGAAGTCAAATGTATATTGTTTTTAACTAATTTTTTTGTGGTCTTGCATCACTCTTGTGAGAATGTGAATAGTAAAAAGGGGAAGGTGAGTTCTGAATACACTCCATTAGTAAGAATGCATAATGTTGTCATTGTTCTTGAGAGGACGTGTGTAACAGATACGTATGTGATGAGTACATGGTTAATTCCTATTTTCTGAAAAAAAGATGTGGTCCTGTGCTACTGTGGGATCGCGAACAGTAGAAAGGAGTAGGTGATCTTTGAAAAAACTGTAGCATGCACACTGCTACTGTAGGAAGGAGTATTACTGGAGATGGTGTTTGTCAGAGTGTACTATTTATACCCACTGGCTTTGTAAGAGCTGTGATTAGGGTATAGGCTCTTCCCACACCTGCTATGCATAGCCATTATCAAAGAGAGGGGTATTTGCAGGGAGGACAGTTTCCTGGACAGAGTATACCATGTACCCTTGTTATCTAAGAGAGCGGTCTTAGTGAAGAGGCTAGTTTCTCTCCACACACCGTAATACACACACCCACCATCTGAGACAGAGTTGTGACAGAAGAGGACAGTCCATGCACACAGCCTAATACGCATACATTTCAAAGACAGAAGTCTAATAGGGGAGGCTAATCCTTGTACCCACCTTACTTTACACATCCGTCATCTAAGATAGATGTCTGACAGAAGAGACTAGTCCATGTATAAACCCTACTAAGCACACTCATTATCTAGGGCAGAGGCCTCACTGGAGAGGTCATACTTTCTCCACACAGCCTACAATGTTCACCCGTCATCTGAGAGAGTGGTCTGGAAGGACAAGGAAGCCCATGTACACACCCAACTATGCACAGCCATCTTCTGAGACAGATGTCTGATAGAAGAGTCAAGACTGTTGAAGTCAAGATTCTGATGCCTCCACTAGATGTGGGCTATATCTTACCCCTGAAGACACAGATCCGGAGGATGAGGAGCAGGAGCTACCACATCGACAGCCTGGGGATAGAAGCATCGCAATGGAGGGCAGACAGAGACGAAACCACATTGCAACCCACTACTTTGGCAGGTACGTAGCAACCGTGACAACACTCACTAATGGAAGACACACATAGCCTAATTGTGTATTCAAACAAACTAACCCTTTTATTGCAGGACCATAATGTTGAAATCATTGTGAACTATGCTACTGTATGGAAAGAAACAAGTCAAACCGGACACATTATGGCCCATATTTATACTTTTTGACGCAAAACTGCGCTAACGCAGTTTTGCGTAAAAAAAAATAGCGCCGGCTAACGCCATTCTGAAGCGCCATGCGGGCGCCGTATTTATTGAATGGCGTTAGCCGGCGTTAGCCGACCGGCGCTGCCTGGTGTGCGGCAAAAAAAACGACTTACACCAGGCAGCGCCGGCGTAGGGGAAAATGGCGTTTGGGCGTCCAAAAATGGGGCAAGTCAGGCTGAGGCAAAAAAATCGCCTTAACCCGATTTGCGCCATTTTTTTAAGAACGCCCAACCCCCATTAACATGACTCCTGTCTTAGCAAAGACAGGAGTCATGCCCCCTTGCCCAATGGCCATGCCCAGGGGACTTATGTCCCCTGGGCATGGTCATTGGGCATAGTGGCATGTAGGGGGCACAATTCAGGCCCCCCTATGCCACAAAAAAAAATATATATATACTTACCTGAACTTACCTTAATGTCCCTGGCGTGGGTCCCTCCATCCTTGGGTGTCCTCCTGGGGTGGGCAAGGGTGGCAGGGGGTGTCCCTGGGGGCAGGGGAGGGCACCTCTGGGCTCATTCTGAGCCCACAGGTCCCTTAACGCCTGCCCTGACCCAGGCGTTAAAATCCGGCGCAAATGCGGGTTTTTTTGCCCCGCCCACTCCCGGGCGTCATTTTTGCCCGGGAGTATAAATACCACGCACATGCCTGGGAGTAATTTTTTAAGACGGGAACGCCTACCTTGCATATCATTAACGCAAGGAAGGTGTTCACGCCAAAAAATGACGCTAACTCCATGAACTTTGGCGTTAGACGCGTCTAACGCCAAAGTATAAATATGGAGTTAGTTTGCTTCGAATTTGCGTCGAAAAAAACGACGCAAATTCGGCGCAAACGGAGTATAAATATGCCCCTATGTCTGTGTGCCTCTGTTTCAGTAGCTCACAGCCTCCTACAACTACGGCCACCATGGCTCACTCCAGCTTGGTCCCCTGAACCCTGCCGTGCACTGCTACTCCGCAACACATGTGCATCAGTGGCAGAAACACTACTCACAGTGGAGCTCTCTTCACTGTCCTGCGGGGTATCCCCAATGCCCCTTGCAGCCTGTCTGGTCTCCGGCAGATCCATCACATGGCTGATGCAGCCAAGTCCACATGCCCCAGTTCCACTTGCAGGCTGACAGTGAGCCTTGACAGGCAGGTTGTATTGGTTGCCAGGCGCCCTATGGACACACCTAGCCTGTCTAAACAGGCAGCAGTGTTGCGCTCCTTGCGCCGTGCCTGTGCCCTGTCAGCAACCAGTTCCCTGACCAAATTGTCTATGGAGGTAGTCAGGTTACCCAAGTGAGTGTTCATTGTTGTGAACTGGTTGTCCACATTTGCCAGCCAATGGGTGATAGTGGTCTGCAGTCTTGAGAGGTTACGGTTCATTAACCTCATTTGTCTATTTTGCAGGCGCTGACCCTGCAATAAGGATGCCTCAATTCCCACAAAATCTACATCGGACACATCCTCCCTACACACAGACTACATTGTGCGTCGTCTACGCACCGCGCCTGATGATCCATGTGTTTGCCTTTCCATAGGCATTGGCCCTGGTGTCCCAATGGCTGCCTCCATACCCAGAGCAGGATCGTCCATGGTCTCCTGTGCCAATTCCACGGGTGGTGTTGTCCTGCACTCCCTGCGGTGTCTGTGGCAGCCTCCTCCTGTGTGTCTGTGCCATGTTCCTCTCCCTGCAAAGTGGCGCTCATGGGGGGACCTTGTGCGAGACCTGTGGGACATAGGGGGTACACTGTCAGTCTCGCACATATGTTTGATGCCTCAAAATAAACATTTGCCTATATTTTGACTACTGTACTACATTGCCCATAATGCACTATTCTATAGGTTGCAAAACTGTGAATGGAGCTACTCTGGAGGTGGCTGTTGATGTGTACTGGGATTGTGTGCATAGTGCATATGCGGGTGTGAATGCATATATTTTGGTACTTACTTTTTGATGTTGCTGGTGCAGAACTGTCTACGTCTCTGATGCCCAGTACAGCCTCCAGCTCCAGAGTTGTCTCCACCATCCTTTCGATTGCTTTAGGGGGTGGAATGGTAGATGGCCCTCCTCATTGCTGCCTTGCCAAAAAAATCTTCATGGTGCAGGCAGCACTCCTCGGTCAGCACCTCCAACTCCTTGTCAGAAAACTTGATTTTGCGTTCTCTGCCTCCACTCGGTGTCTCCTTGTCCTGTGTAGCCATTGTTGCTGCAGCTCCTCTCACCTGGGTGTGGCTCTGCAGTTTGGGCTGGGTGGGCTCCTCCCTCCTCCCTGTTCCGTGTGGTTACTTCCTGGTACTGATGTCATCACTCAGAACCAGGAAGTGGGTATTTCAAAAGTTTAATTCCACCTGCATGCAATTTGCGAATCAGTCGCAATTTGCGACACTGGACCATAACCTTTGTGCAATTTGCGACCTCCCTTTTTGCGAGGTTGCAAAATGTGGTGTGACTCCACTGCGACTCGCAATTTTCACTAGAATATCGTTTTGCGAGTCTGAAATAGCGATTCGCATGGAGTCGCTATTTCCGACTCGCAAATTATTTTGTTCCTACATCTGGCCCTTTTTTCCTTATCGCCTTTTAAAGATTTGAAAATTAATAGTCTTTTAATGTTGGCTTAAAGTGGCAGTTCATTCTTCAGGAGCTGTAGCTATCCTTCTGCATGTATGTGTATGTTTAAGGTACTATAGAGAGATAAGGGCTTCTTCCCACTGTAGAATAACAATGTTTATAAAAGAGGCAGGGTTTGATACAGAGGCAAATGCATTCAAATAATATACTACGCATTGCTGTCTGCTGGTGGAGAGGGCAGTTCTTTTGCACATCATAGTATATATGCTTGTCACTCTGGAGAAGGGTTTCGGAGCAGAGCTCTCTTTTTGTGTACACTGTCCTCACATTCAAATGTACATATTAGCTGTGCAAGGCACAGTTGCCAATAGTGAGGATACTCCCTTTTACACTCTACTAATAACATTCATTATCTCATTATCATGCTGAGAGAAATGACCAGAGACAGCATTCTCTATCCACGTGGTATTTTACATCTGTTATTATGGGGAAATGTCTCAGCTGAGAGGGCAGTGTGTTTTAATATCATAGGGCCTGATTTAGAGCTTGCTGATGGAGTTACTCCGTCACAACTGTGATGGATATCCTGTCTGCCGAAATATGAATCCCATTATAACCTATGGGATTTATATTTCAGTGGACAGGATATCCATTACCACTGTGATGCAGAAACCCCCTCCAACAAACTCTAAGGGCCATGGCGGAGTTGACTGTCTGACAGCCGTCGGAATGGACTGCAGTATTGAGTCATGTCGGCTGTTGGAGCAAAGACCTCCACAGTTCTGCCGACGCTGCCAAGCATCACAGATCACCACGGTCAGGAGGCAGGACAAACTGGCCAGCGGAGATAATATTTCCACTGAACACATTACTAGGTTGCACATCACCTATGTGACCGTGGTGGTCCAACCACCACGTCTCAGAAGGTGGAAAAAGACAGTATAAAGGGAAACACTTCCCTTCAGGTAGCTTTACATGTCCGATGCTGTCATGGACCCCTTCACACATGTCCTGCTGCAGCTGTTTGCCATTGTAGACACCACGGGCTGTAAGTACACACACCTACCTGTGACAATCATCTTGATAACAGATCATTGCACTATCAGCCACATCATGGGAGGGCGCTACTGGCACCAAGTACACTTGGCATTTTGTCCCGTGTCGGAACCAGATACTATGATGAGTACATACATACGCACAATACACCCCCTCTATGCAGCTCACTCACATTGCACCACAATAGGACACAAAAACACACAGACACATATCTCAGACACAGGGAAGGCTAAACAACATTCCCTCACACATCACCAACAACACACAAACATCACACGTACAAATACAACTCATAAACTCAAATTCCACGCAGACCAGGGACTGTCGTAACATACAACACACATATGTATCAATGTATCATCAAACACAACACCATCATCTAACAACCCTGCAATGGACACACACATCACATACATCACAGCACAATGGAAGGACAATGGCATGCACAATATACAGAAAGACGAATAGCCAAAGGGAAATAGCCACACAATAGCTGCACAATTGGGATGAGACACCAGGAACACCCAGGGAAAGAGGTTGCACTGGGACACATGTCACTTTGCACACACCCCTAAAACAACATGTGCACAGGAAAAGGCCCAACATGTGTGCCAGGGACAAACAGTACTAGACCAAAATGACGTGTCATGTGCAACTCAACAAAGCACATACCACTTCAACTGCATGGGACATACCCCTATAGGAATAAGCTGCAAGGGACACATGGAGAAATGGACACATGCACAGGCAATTACTAACAGAGCTAGCACAACTGAACACACTCCATGTCAGCACTAACAAAACTCAAACTGACATTTATCAGGTTAATACATAATCCACATCTGGGGTTCCAGTCCAAAACCATACATGCTCACAATGGACAACAAAAGATAAAAGACTCACCATAACAAACACCACACAATGCCATGACACCACCATTGCATTCACACACGCACACACATATCCCTACACTCAAAATATACCCTTCTCCTTGGGATACCAGCAATGCCCACAAAGTCACATACTGCAAACAACAGCAAATGGAGCAGCAAGCAGGCTCAAAACACACAACTACAGCCACACACCAGAAGTCACTCAGGAACAGTATTAAAGTACAAAGGAATTGCAGGACAAATGTATACCATGTATAGCACCCCCAAAATAACTGTTTGAGATTAATATACAGAAACAGTGATCGTCCAAAGGTTATTAGCCAGTCCATATATGTAGTGCAACAGTACCACAGAGTTGTGCTAAACTTGATTCCCAACTGCTAAGGAACCTCAACAGGAAGAAGCATGAATGGGGCAAGCAGGCATCTCATAACGGGTGGGGTGTGGGGGGATTTTGACTTGGGAGGGGTGGGGTTCTTATTGGGAGGGGTGTGCTTCTTTTTAGTGGGGGTGAGGTATGGGTGCTTGCGGGGGTGCATGGAAGGCCTCAGAGGTGGAGGGGAAGGCCTGGCATCTGGGTGGGGGCCACTTGGGTTTGGGACGGGGTGGAGGAAACAGGGGAATGGTTAAGGTCAAATAAATAAAAAATAGGGCCACGGGGATGTTCAATAGGATTTGGAGGTTGAGGAAGTGGTTGTAAGTTGTGTAGGTGTGAATGTCGTGGGTGCATGATCATGGGAGGTAAGTTTGTGTGTGGTGGGTGTTTGTTGAAAGGGTGAGTGAGGGCGTTTATGTGTCCTGGGCTTTTGGGGGGAGGAGGCACTGGGTGATGCAGTGATGGGTGGGTGGGTGTCTTTTGGGGTGATGACTACAGGTATGATAGATGTGGTGGATGTATGTGTGTCTATAGTTGAGGTGTCTGCTAATGTGGTGCTGTAGTGGATATATGGGGGTCTGCTGGGGTGGCGTCTGCAGGTTGGATGGGTGTGGTGGCTGTGTCAGTGACTGTTGTGGTGGTGTCTGTATGTATGCTTGATGTCATGTGTGTGATGGTGAGGGTTCTGTGAGTGTACTGGGAAGTTGTGATTGTTGCTGTGTCTGTGCATGGATGCTGTTTGTGTGCATGCAGGTGTGTTTTGTTGTGTTTGTGTTTGTGTGTGCTCCTTTTGTCTGTTGAGATGGATGTCTGCGAATTTGTTTGTGTGTTTTGACTAGGTAGGGTAAAGGGGGATTTGGGCTGTGAAGAGGGAGTTGGAGGGGGACGGAAGGTGAGGGGTGGCTGGCTGCCTTCAGTGTGGAAGCCAGAGCTCTGTAGCCCAGAAACCATGAATGCCTTCCAGGAACGTGTTTGTTTGTTACAATTGGGTCGCCAATTCCTGGATGGCATTCCTGATGGATGACTGACCCACAGAAATACTTCTCAGGCGGTCAAAAGCCTCCTCACTGATGATGGCAGGGGTAGCAGGGGCTGGGGCGGAGGTGTCTGCAGTAAAACAGATGCCCACCCTCTTGGGCGAGCAGACATGGCCAACTAGGTGGGGAGAAAAAGGGAGGGCAGTGACAGAACAGGGGTGGCAGACAAGGATGGTATGGGGTTGCCCCAATGGGTCCGCTACCATTAGGTAGTGGCCACTAGAAGAAGAATCTAATGATGAGGATGATGATATTGAATTGGTCTCCACCGTGGCACTTCTCTTACCCTCAAGGTCACTAGTTCCCTCTGTTTCAATTGTCTCTTGACCCATGGTCCCGTGGCCAGATGCTTTCCCATTCGACTTTGCTCCATCTCTTCCTCTTGCTCGTGCAAATGCTGCAAAGACAAACAGAAATAGGATTATCACATGTCCATGAGCACACTTCAACAACAGCTCAGACTAGCAAACATTATCATGATGCCAAGCAGGTCCCAGCAAAAACCTACATATAAGTGTCCCATACATGTGCCATGCCATAGGCATGCATGCCACCTGAAATATCAACAGATTACCACAGGAAATCATGATCTTTGAAAACTATAATTGCATGCCGGAATTTGTGCAATCACTGTAAACATTTAACTATTAGGAGATCACTTCTTCTGCAAGGTTTTATCCCATGCAGCAGACCTTAGTTATATGTTGTCACATAATAATAGGCCAATGCCAAATGTATTCCCACATTTCCCACACAAGGGCATGCACATATCTATTTGTCACATACATAAGGACCTAACAGAAATAAATGATGCTCTCAAATGTTGCCATGGTGATGACAAAAGTACAATAGCCTGGAAAAGGTGACAGGAAATAATCGTTTCAACTGGAAGCAGCTCCACCATGCACACTTCACCAAGTGACATCTGCCCCAATAGAGTCAAGAAGGAATCACTGATGTTGCTCAGATAGGCTGCACATGAGGCATGTAAATGAACACTGCAGACATCATGTGCAAGATGTCAGAGAGGGATGTCCACTAAAAACACAACATTATGAATCAGTAAGCCACAGGGTGATCACCACTATTGTCTAGCACCCCTTACAACAGCATGTTCAGAGTGCTTCAGTAGAAACCATTATTCTATGGCATATTGGAGAGACACAGAAGTTGCAAGGACTTGTAGAAGGGTCACAACCGGTTGCACAATGGGAAGCTACATCGTTATCCCCATTTTGCTCATGTCAAACCAGTTTCTGCCTGTGGATGAATGGCAGTACCCAAACACATGTGACTGAAACATAGTTGCAAGTCACCCCATAATGCATGCCAACAGTCAGGGCAAAAGCCTTAACCATGTGCAGTGCACTCCCCAACATGATGCCATTTCAAGGGCATCAATATTCACATTGTAGCTCTGAACTCTAGGCCTACCTAACATATCCCTCATTGCTATTGCAGTTGTACATAACAAATGACATGCTATGACGCATGAGGGTATGTATCAGCCAACGGGCAATGGTGACACAATCCTGTATGTGCACACCCCATTTTAAATGGCTTATTCAACATACAGGTTGCCATGCACAAATATATGTGTGGGAATAAAGACATCATTCCGTTAATATAGTATGATCATGCATGAAACTGCAGCTCATATATTTACACTGAAGGGAAAGGGACACATGCAGACATGTAGTCACATGACATATTGGCAACAGAGATGACATATAAATCATATCAATGGACAGTCCACACTTACGAATGGAAAGTAGTGATCCAGTGATCCAAAGCTGAACACAAACTAAAATGTAAGCCCTGTCACATGTATGTTGGATACCTTCACATTACAGATTGCAGTGAGGTACCAGAACCCATCAGACACTGAAGACAACAAGCTCCTGGGTGGCAGATGCCAATATACATATTTACACACATATATGGATGAGGACAATAATCCATCACCTACTCACCTTTGTCCTGGAACACTGAGGAGTAGTGGTATTTTACATAGAAAATGCACATACTACAACAGCAAACAGTACATGATTGACAACTGTATGCATCCATGTGTGATCCTGTCAAAGCTAGTGATTTGAGATTCCCACCCAGTGAAGTCCGAGGTCCCTGGTACAATAGCCAAGGCACATCAGTATAAAACATATGACATGTCAACAAAAAGAAGTTCTCATGTACTGTGTGAGATATGGCTCAACCCTAAATGTCAGGGGGAGATAGTAGACCCTCACACATTTACTTGGCAATGTGACAGGCAGGAATATGTCATGTACTCACCCCCCTGTGGCTGTGTGCTACCCTCAAATGCCCATCAGCTCCGGATAGGCCATCACCAGAATGCAGGCCATTAGGAAAGTCATTGTCCAGTGGGCACCCCACCCACGTTGGGAGGACATCCAAAGCTGGGCCTCTGTGATCTTCCAGACCCAGCGACTCAGGTCATCCCACCTTTTTCTGCAGTGGGCCCTCTGCTGGCTGTGGACCCCCAGGGTCCGCACCGTCCAGGCAATGGCTATCCAAATCCCTTTCTTTTGGTTGGCGTTGACCTGCATGGATGCAAAAGACATATCAAGAGATCATGTACGCCTATCCCATCACAAATGGTAGAGTCACATACATATCAGAAGCATCAAGGTTGGTCTTGCCCATTTTGCCCATATCCTCCAAGTGTGGAATATGCAAGCCAGTAAGTACACGGCCATAACTACAGATGTACATTTGCCTATCAGAAGGACAACCCACCACCCTGCTAAGGCCCAACAATGACGTGGAAGGCTTACTGACATCTTTAAGGACATGCTCTATCAACCTGAGTGAGATGTGAGCCACCATGAGACACTTCACACCTTGGTGGTTTCTGAAAGGTAGTCTCCTTATACAGACATGATCCTACACATACACAATCTGACGTTTGGCATACATTTCCTACAACCCACTGGCAGAGTACAAATTCATGCCACATGCATGAATAACAATTAAGGGACTGGCATGGTGGGTACAGAAAGTGTCTAGCAAGTCTCCGTGTGTAGCTTTGCAATGACAAATGCAGACTCATGCCACTTCAGGGGGTGGGGTTCTTGCTATGTTCCTGTACCACAGAACACTTCTTTGAACATATTTGTTCCTCCCACTGAGATGCCATCCTATAAACAAAGGCATGCATTGACCAATTTCCACTATGTGACTAGGCTACTGAGTCACATATCATGGCCTCCCACAAATCAACATACTGTCTACACTGTGGAAATGTCAGCCATGCAATGAGCCTGTACAGGACATATATCACCTGTAGGAAGGTGACAACCGGGCTGTGGGAGTAAGGGACCTGTCAGGAGTCAGAGAGGTCCATTGACAATTTTGGAAGGGGCACATCTGTCACAGAGCAGTAACCTACCCCTGTACACATTACACATCTCCTCAGAGAAATAAGGCTTTCTGGGCTCTATTTCCAAACAAATCCTCATATTGGTCACAAGACAAGATCTGCTGGGGTACAAGAAGTGAGCACTGTGCCACAGGTGTATAGTCACATTGATTACACCTCAGCCAACACTGTAACACAGACTGGGAGATACATGTGAAAGGCCCTGGTCCCGGCCGGTTGAGCAAACTGAATCTACATGACCCTACATTCCCATTTCTTCCATGCATAACAGTACATCATGTAGCCAACAGTAACTCTGCATGTGATGTGTGTTGCAACCTGAAGGGCAGAGACAGTGATGTCATACCTTCTAAAAAACAGACTAGCAACGGCAGATGTCTGAAGTAACCCTGTGGTAACATGTATATAGCTCACATTCCTCACAATTAACACATACAATATGCATACTCAGCTCAAACTGACATTCACATACATATTGTTTCACATAAACAACAATCCTGATGAAACAGATGTGAGCGGATGGCTGTGTTGTAACCTTACCTAGTCATGTGCTCTCAACCCAAGTTGGTTCAGGGAACACAATACACAATGTGACTGGACTTAACATGTGGCACTGGCCACCAGTACCTGCACATTGGCTCTTCCTTTGATGCCACACAGACTGCAACAACAGGCACATAAGTATACATTCTGGCACAGATGGGTACGTGCTAGCCTGTGAGGAGAGAAGGGAAGGTTAACTACATAGAAAATTGTGCACATGAGGCACTTAGGACATCTGTAATGAGCCTCTTTAGCTCTTCTTGTCTAAAGGCTGGGGCCCTTCTACCTACTGGACATGGCATCATTGCTACCAGAGATGTTACACAACAGCTCAGTAGTGGAGGTCTTGTTGGCAGCAGTGTTGGGAGTCAAGTGAGGGATTTTCCAGAACATGGCATTCACGTCTGCCACATATGTAGTCGTCACTGCCGGTGGACACAGCCATTGGCCCAAAACTGCTATTGGCAACAATGTTAGCCTGTGGCTGTGTCCGCAACAGTTGATACCACCTACTGCCATAACAACTTTGCCTCATATAACAATGTTTGGACACTAAAACAAGCTGATGTTGCATGGTTATGTTGTTTAAAAAAAATTGACACCATTTTAGTATGTTGCTAGGCGCATATGGAAATTTACATTTGGGTGCAGTCAAGCCCTGTTGAAGGCCTTATTTGCGCTCAGGAAATCCTGTCACATTCCAAGTGGCATCTGTGATGCACAGTGATGCTTTTGTTCCTGGTACATGAAGTGTACATATGTGTGGTAAATCAAGGGCATTATCATATGACCCTTGTATTTTGAGCAGTTATGATGTGTATTGTTTTCCATGCTTAGCCATTCAAAATTGTCATGTCACATGTAATCCTTGACATGCATCATGTATGTTGCTATGGTCACAATGACTAATGCTGGACTCATTTCTTGTCATGTATCGGTACCCAGATAAAGAGAGTCAACCACCGGCCTACCCTCCACTGCCAGAACTTCAAACCATGGAAGAATGCCACATCATCCTTCTGTTCCATCTGAATTGTTAAACAAAGTGGACTTCTGTTGGCCGTTGGAGCCAGATCTGATGCAAGCTATTAGTTATCCAACCACCAAATCATGTCAGTATTGCACTTCCTAGCCACAGGGTCTTTCCAACATACAGTGGACAAGCTGGTAGAATGTCTTAACCTATGTTCAGTCTGTTGTTGAAGGATGTCCTGTCCAGCAATGTTGAAGCACATGGACAGCTACATCCATTTTCCCTGACTTGAAGATTTAGCCAATGTGAAGGCTGAACTTTACGGTTTTGCACTCATCCCACATGTTGTGGGGGCAAATGATTGCACACATGTTGGCTTGGTCCCACCACGTACCAATGAACAAGCATACCACAACTGAAAGAACTTCCATTCCAAAAAAGGCCAAGTTGTCTGACTGGTTGGTAAGTCACCTCTGCCCTGTTTGTGTGTGTGCAATGTCTGGAGAGACAAATCTGATAAAATGGACTCATAGTTTCATATACATCCCATTCCTTAGCAGGAGACTCTGCAAATCCAAACCATTGTTAGTTGCTGATGCCACTAAGGAATCCAACTATGTTAGGGGAAGTCCGCTTTAATGAGGCCCAAGGAAGAACAAGGCAGGTAATGGAGTGGGCTTTTGGGCTCCTGAAGGGCAGATTTAGGTGCTTGATAGAACTGTTGGAGTCCTTCTCTGCTCACCCAGAAAAGTGTGTCAGATCAATGTGACCTGCTGCATGCTCCACAACATTGCCCTGTTGAGGAATATCCCATACATCCCAGAGGAGGGGGGCCTGCAGCCCCAACCGGTGGGCCTCCTGAAATGCCAAGTGAGAATGACAGTGGTGAAGAGGAAGGAGTTGACTTGTGCGAAGATCTCATCAATAACTACTTTTCTTGAGTGTAAGTATGTCATGTGATGTTATGACTGTGACCGTACGAATAATTGTAGTTGTCAGAATGTGTGGAGTAGAATGAGTTTTCAAGACAATGAGGGGCTATAGATATCCAACATTCATTCAAAATGAGTTTGAAAAGTTAGCCCTTGATATATCCCCATTTTGATGTAGCTGCTTTGTCTGTGTCAGTCTCATTACAATCAAATCTCATTTCCAGATGCTTGCTATGTGATTTGTGTTGTAGGGGTGTTGTCAATTCTATCCACTTTATTTTGTTTTTGTACAGTTAAATTCACTCTGCCATCCTCATGTGGGCATTGCCGAGTTGTGAACTTGGCAGGTATATGATGCTGTTCTGACATGTGAAGTGGACATTTACTGTTCCAGGTAAAGTAAGAATGCAGGAGGTGCAAATGGCAAGACACCCACCACTGTCAGCAAGTAACCTCACAGGGAGACTCCGTTCCTGGAGTAACCAGGCACTCTACAAACTCATAACATAACATAACATGTAGGTAACAGATTTGGGGTATATGAGGCCTGCTCCAAGCCAGCCTGGCCAGTCTTTGGGTGGATGCTCTAAAGTGCACAAAGTACTTGATTGTTTGTGCTGTGTTGGGCCAATTGCATCATGCTTGTGTATATGTGAGCCTGGAATATGCTGCCATCAATTGCAAGCCAGGCATTCTCCCTTCACATAGGCTATACACTCTGCTTGTCTGACCTGCATGTAGCTGTAGATGTATTTCATCATTGTAGGCCACAGTGCCTGTGCCACAATTCTGACATATGTTTGTGTAATGCTCCCAGAAGCATGGTCATTGGACTATGATGGACCTGTGATCAGGGACTGCTATACTGCTCTCTGTCTGTACCTTGGCTTATGTGATGTTGGATTACGTTGGGGTGGTATGTGACAAGGCTCAAGCTGCTGACAATATCCACTTCTCTGTTTACCTATTTTACAGGACAATGTCTGACAAGGCCCTTCCTTGTCCGAGGATTTTATCTTGGTGTATCTACCTTGACACAATATAAGCAAGACATTCTTGGCTTTGCATTCCAGACTTTATGACAGTCTATGTGCTGTACAGTGAAATAAAATCATTGGTGTGACCAGACACATTTAGCAATGTGTTTGTGTATGTGGTTAGTAATCCTTAGCAGGACAGTGTACCTGCTACACATCCCTCCTTGCACTTCTTTCTTGTGTCATCCTCATTTCCTTCACGTGGTCTTACATCTCTACATAGCAATAATTGGAACAGAAGCAAGCAGACACAAACTTTGTGATAGGTGATATTTATTGTGCATAAGTGCATAGGATGAGTATAAGGGACATGATGGAACAGAAAACTGAGCGGTTCAGTCATGACTGATGAAATCATTGTATTGAATGTTACAACATTTAAAGTTCAAAGTCAATTGTACTCCTCCATAGGAAACTGAAAGTTGTTGAAGGGTAGTCAACAGAGTGATCATGTGGCACACAAAGGAGTTCATTTATGAAGACGTTACTTGCTGGCAGTGGTGGGTGTCTTGCAGTATGTACCTCCTGTATTCCTAGCTGGACATCTCCATTTGCATGGGTTAGGAGCTGCTGCTTCAGAGGCTGGTCTGTCTGTTGTGTGTTCTTCACTTGACAGGGCCTCCTTTCCTGTGAATGGCACAAATGACAAAGGGCCTGGTGTTGCTTGGCCAAAGGAATGAGTATGGTGTTGCTCACGATCAATAATCAGGGTATTGATAATCTGCCTGAATACCCCTGTTAGGGAGGCTAAGATGGTATTGGTGGCCTTCCACTTTTGAAGCATTTCTTTATGCATGTCCTGCTGCAGCTGTTTGATCTCCCGGAGTTCAACAGCTACATGGCCCGTCACACTGTACGACTCTTGATAGACCCACAAAACATGTCTGATGGTATCCGGGCCAGGGGCATCCCCAGTGCCTATAGCCCATTGGCCCACAGCATCCCTCACACTCACCCTACCCCCATAGGCCTGTTCCCTTGCCACAGCGTGCCCCTTTATTATTGGATCTAGGATTATCATTGTCCAAGGTTTGGGATGTGACTCAGGATCCTGGACTGGGGGGCACAAGATGGTTGCCACTGTGCTCAGTACTCAGTTTGTGGTACGAATGGCTACCTGTGAGGTTAATGCAACCAGGCTGGGAGGTCTTGATGTGGGCACAATGTGAGTCACTGTTTGTGTATGACCAAGTTGTCCAGATGGGCCAGAACTGACCTCCACGTCCAGATGTACATGAGTGTTGTTTTCATTGAGGGCTTCATCCATGGGGGTAGTGGCAGTCTCTTAATTGGTCTCTGTGTGCCCAGTGGCAGTATGACACAATGTTACTGGTTGTATTGTGACTTGTACCTCCAGAAGTTTACAGTGACATTTGCAAAACAGCTTGTCGTTAGCTGTTTTGCAGGTTATACTAATGTGACACGTACCCAGGGTATTGATTGTATTGACCTGACATTTGTGAAACATACCTATTGCAATGACTTCAAGCAGCTGCTGAATTCAGGAGTTCATTTGGAAGGATGGGCAGAGAATGCCATCTTGCCTCCAGTGCAGGCAAAATAGTTTTTATTTGCCATTCTTTGTATTATGCCTTACCAGACTCCACTCCCCCAGGTATTCCTGCCAAGTCTTCAAGATGCAAGATGGCCAAGGGCTTCTCCTCCCAGGTAGTTAGTTGTAATGGGACACTGGGAGGGCCACCACCAGTCTCCTTGGCATGAAGCTGGTGTCTAGAGACCATGGAATGCACCTTACCCCTGAGGTCATTCCACCTCTTCCTGATTCCTCCCTTGTGCATAGGGTAGTGCCTACAGCATTGACTCTGTTGACTATCCTCTCCTACTATTCCATTTTCCCACTGAGAGAAGTGTGCTGGATATGTGCTCCAAACAACTGTGGCTCTACTCTTTTGATTTCATCCACCATGACTCAACTCATCATCAGTGAATGTGGATTTTTCATAGGTGACATGGTGGCAATCCCCCCAAAAATGAGACTGGTAACAGGTGACAGACAGTGTCTTAATAAACAGGGGAAGTGCAGAAGTATGTTATTTGGAAAAGTGCTTGCAGGGTGTGGTATGCGTTCTGTGAGAAATGTAGGATTACCTAGTCTATGTTTTTTTAATGCACTCTGGCTTCAGTTTGTTGCAGTGTAGATGCAAGGGATTGTGTCTGTGTAGGGATATGATTTATAGAATCCTCTGCAGGTATGTCGAGTGTGACAATGTGTCAGCTATGTTGTTTTCAATTGCATCCAATGTGGTGTTGTGTATTACTTTGGTAACCGCAAACCGCAGTTGTTTGGACTACCATTGGCTGACTCTAATGGGTGTCCGTCACTGTGACTTTGGACTTGTAATACGTTCAGCGGTTGGTCGCTGGGCTGTTGGTGCTAAAGGTCAGACAACCTATGTCCGGCTTTCCACGCCACTGCTGGTATGCCTTTTTTGTTTGGCGGTCAGTGGTCCTGCCAGTGTAACTCAAATAAGGACAGTCTGAAAAAACGTGATCATGGCAAGATATTTCTATGACAAGAAAGATAATGTCAACTGCACACTTTATTTGCATTTCTTACATAATGGGAAAAGGTGTGACCACAAATGTAAGCCACTTTTCACATCATAATTTGCACAAACATTGTCCAAGAGACAAATCACAGGATAGAGGCCAGTCTCTCTATACACTGTGCTATGCAGAGTTATGATGAAAGATACTTGTCCCAGGAAACAGGGTAGTTTTTCCCACAGCCTACTAGGCATACCCGTCATCATGAGAAGAGGTAATGTTAGAAAGATACATTTCTCTCAAACCATACTAGAGGTACCTCGTACCCTGGTAAGATGTGTTAACAGAGAGGGGATCTGATTCCAAGACAGAACTACATATTGATGTCATTCTAAAGAGAGGTATGTGGACAGATGCCCCTGGTTCACTACACTGTATGGTATATCTAAGTTCTCGTAGCAATAGGTGTTAGCGTAGAAGACAGAGTTTTCCTACATACTACTGTATGGGCCAGATGTAGTAAGCCGTTTGTATGTCGCAAACTGCAAAAATCGCAGTTTGCGGCATGCAAATGGCCGAACGCGATGCTCATTCCCAAATTGCGAGTCGGTACGGACTTGCAATTTGGGAATGCGACTCGCAAATAGGAAGGGGTGTTCCCTTCCTATTTGCGACTCGCATCGCAATTCAGAGTGGCTTTGTGACCGCGAATGCGGTCGCAAACCAACTCGCAGTTACCACCAGTGTAATAATAAGAGCCCAATCACAGTATAGGGTCCAGTCACGATCTCAATAAATAATTCCTTGTTCAATTCTGAGTAGCTGGCAATGAGCAGGCAGGATTAACTTAGCAGATGTGTGTAAAGCATTTAAAACAGAAATATATTAAATAAGTAAGACACATCACACAATAAAAATACAATACCAATTTATAAAAATAGAAACTATTTTTATGATGAAAATGACATCAAAATGACAAAAATCCAATGTAGGGAACAGGAGATGTGAAAATTGCTTTCTAGTGCTTAAAAACCAAAGAGCGCCAACCAAGGACATCTGGCCTTGCTTGACTGGGACAAAGTCAAGGTTTGAGGCCGACCACAATGGAACCCAACTCAGATACACAGTGGAAGACCTCTGACAAAGTTTTGCCTTCGGACTATGAGTTTCACAGTCTGAGGACAGCCATAGTGGTGGTGGCGATCCGACCGCCAATGGCATGGCGGTGCAGACCTCCATATTAGGAGTTTGGCTGTCGTACAAGCACTAGACCGACAACCTTCTGCTGGCACCACCAGCCAGAACCATGGTCACCAGGAAGCACAAACAGGCCAGTAGAGACCATGTTTCCACAGGACTCGTTAAGAGGTTGCGCACTGCCAGTGTGACCATGGCAGTCCATCCACCAGGTCCCAGTAGGCAGAAACGGGAATTATACAGGGAGACACTCACCAACAGGAAGCCGTACACATCTGAAGCTGCAATGGAACCACAACTAGATATCATCACGCTGCTCCTGCTCATCCAAAGACAACAAATTCAACATCGATAAGGACAACAACAACTGTAAGTGCACACAGCTACCTGTAACAAAAAACCTTTACATACACCACACACTGCCGACAAACACATTATGGGGGAAGCCACGTGCAGCACCTACACTCCACAAAAAACACACACTCACAAACACACATCTACACGGACACCTACACACTCACAAGATGCACACTTCAGACAACACACAAACACACACTGAACCGCAACAGAACATTTCTACACACAACCACACAGCTCAGGGACATTGAAGGCGACACAGCAGTCACACACACATCAACAACAACACATCTACTGCACATACACAAATACAATGCACATACTCACACATAATACAGGCCAGGGACTGACCACACATGCAACACACATAGCCACCGATGTTGAATGGAACACATACAACACCACTATGAAACTACCATGCAATGGACACACACATCACACACATTACACACATCACAACTCAATGGGAGCATGATGGCATGCACAAAACATAGACATAAAATTAAACAAAATAAGGCAACGAACACTATCAGTAACATAACAGTATAAATGGGATGGGGCATCAAGATCATACATGGAAGGACACTGCACTGGGACACATTCCACGTACAACAGGGCCCTCAAATGACATGTGCACAGAAAATAGCCCTACATATATTTCAGGGACAAACCATACATAAACCAATTATCATGCACACCAACACAATGGAGAAATGCAAGTCTGCAAAGCACACACAATTCACACGCCATGGAACATACACCTGCACCAACCACCTGCAAAGGACACACAGAAAAATGGGCACATGCACACTTAATTGCAATGCTACATAGCAACATAGCACCACTCAACACACTTCATGTCTGCACTGACAAAACTCAAGGAGTCACACATCACATGTACACAGCAGCCATATTAAGGGCACTAGTCCAACACCATAGATGCCCACACTGCATAACACAAACCTGAATACTTACAATAACAATCATCTCACAATATCATTACAGCATCATAATATATACACAAATATATCCATCACCCAACACATATCCTCTCTTGGGAGACAACAGCACTGCATGCAAACTCACATACAGCATACAACACCACATGGCACAACAAGCAGTCACAAAAACACACAAATACTGTTACACTACCAATGTCACTCATGAGCAACAGAAAACTAGGAAAGTACAAAGGTGTACCCAACAAACCAACAACTAGTTGGGATTATTAATAATGATCCTCATAAAAGTTCAAGGCCACAAGCCAGTCCATAAATGGTCCAATTCATGCCACTGGGATGTGCCCAAACTTGACTCCTAACTGCCATGTAACCTCCACTGGAAGGGGTATCATGGGGGCATACAGGTGCCTGAGGGATTGTCCTGGGGTGGGGAGTGGGTTTGGGTTTGGGAGGGACTTTGGGTTTGAGCTTGGGAGGGGGGGGATCGTTCTTGGGAGGGGTAGGCTTCTTCGCGGGGGAGGTGCATGGGTACTTGCAGGGGAGGCAGAGGAGATCTTAGAGGAGGAAGGGTTGCCTTGGCCACTGTACAACCCTTATAAGTCCCTAGTATATGGTACTTAGGTACCAAGGACATTGGGGTTCCAGGAGATCACTATGGGTGCAGCATTTATTTTGCCACCCATAAGGAGCTCAGACAAACCCTTTTTCAGGACTGTCACAACAGCCTGCGTAAAATAGTGCACACACTATTTCACAGCCATTTTCACTGCATTTAAGTAACGTGTAAGTCACCTATATGTCTAACCTTCATTTACTGAAGGCTAGGTACAAAGTTACTAAGTGTGAAGGCACCCTTGCACTAGAAAAGGTGCCCCCACACTGACCAGGGCCAATTCTCCAGACTTTGTTAGTGCGGGGATACCATTACACGCGTGCAATACATATAGGTAACATATGTAGCTTCACAATGGTAGCTCTGTATATGGCCATGTAAAGTGTCTAGGATCATGGAATTGTCCCCCCATTCCAAATATGGTATTGGGGGGCCAATCCCATACATCCTGGGGGCTCCACCATGAACTCCCAGTACTGCCAAGCCAGCTCTCTAAGGCTTGCACTGCAGCTAGAGCTGCTGCCACCTCACAGACAGGGTTCTGCCCTCCTGGGGTCTGAGCAGCTCAGTTTCAGGAGGCAGAACAATGCATTTCCTTTGGGAGGAGGGTGTTACACCCTCTCCCTTTGAAAATAGGTGTTATAGGCATAGGAGGGGTAGCCTCCGAGAGCCTCTGGAAATGCTTTGAAGGGCACAGATGGTGCCCTCCTTGCATAAGCTAGTTTATACCAGTTCAGGGACCCCCAGTCCCTGCTCGGGCGCAAAACTGGACAAAGGAAAGGGGAGTGACCACTCCCCTGTCCATCACCAACCCAGGGGTTGTGCCCAGAGCTCCTCCAGTATGTCCCTGGCATTAGCCATCTTGTTTTCCAAGGTGTGGGGACACTCTGGAGATATCTGAATGGTCAGTGTCAGCAGGTGACGTCAGAGACCCCTCCTGTTAGGTGCATACCTGGTTAGATAGCCAATCTCCCTCTCAGGGCTGTTTAGAGTCTCTCTTGTGGGTTCCTCTTCAGATTCAGCTTGCAAGTTTCCTCCAGGAATCCTCTGCATCCTCTGCTTCAACTTCTGACAGTCGGATCAACTGCAGACTGCTCCAGGAACTGCTGTAACTGCAACAAAGTATCCAGAAAGGCTACTGTGACCCTGTAACTTCAGCTCCAGCCAGCAACTGCAACGGTTTCCAAGGTGTGCACACTCTGAGGACTCCCTGCCTTCACCATGCACCAGAAGAACCAAAGGAATCTCCCGTGGAGTGGCTGAGTCACTTCCCTGCTCCAGCAGGCATCTTCCAAGATGACGACCGGTTCTCTGGGACTCCTCTCCAGGTGACAAGCATGCTCCCTGGAACACAGGTGGTGGACCCCCTTGACCCAGACTGTCCTATGGTCCAACTGTCTGAATTTGGCAGAGGTAAGAGCTTGCCTTTCCAGTTTGCGACAGTACCCCTGTGCACCACGTCATCTCTAGCTCCTGGAGGCCTCTGTGCACTTTTTGAAAGAATACTTCATGCACAGTGCGGCCTAGGTCCCTAGCACTCCATCCTGTGATGCACAACGCGCTGATTTGTTCTCCGGCAGCGAGGGACCTTCTTTTGTTGTGCTGCACCAACCGCAATTTGCACCTTCTTTGTCCCTGTGTCCTGGGACTCCCGTAGGGGCTGTCTGGTCATCTTTGGGCTCTCTCCAGTGTTGGGAGCTCCCTGTGCCTCCTCAGACTGAGTTGATGCTCCCAGGTCCCTCCTCGGTCCAGGCAGCACCATTTTGACGCAAAACGTGACCCTGCCTGAACCAAGGCTTGTTGGACGAATCTAGCACCGCAAACTGCCTGCATCCAACTTCTCGACGTGGGACATCTCCTGCACCATGCAGGAACCCACAGCCATCTTCTTTGGTGCTCTCCTGTAGACTTATTCTAACCAGAGAATCCACGTTTGCACCATCTTCTACGTTGGCAGGCGATCCTGTCTTTCCTGCAATCTTCTGTGACTTCTGGACTTGGTCTCCTCTCTTCACAGGACTTCAGGTCCAGGAATCCACCATTTGCTGCTTGCAGTCTTGCCTGGTTCTTGCAAAAACTCTCATCACGACTTGTAGTGTGTCCTGAGGAAACTTGCAGTGCTTTACTTCTACTTTCCTGGGGCTGGGGTGGGGTATTTTACTTACCTTTGGTGGTTTCTTACACTCCCAGTGCCCCTCTACACACTACACTTGCCTTGGGCAGAATTTGTCATTCGCATTCCACTTTCTTAGTATATGGCTAGTAATGCCCCTAGGCCTATTTGCATCCTATTGCATGCTATTTATTTTTCTACTGTTTGCACTATCTGTGACTATTTACTTACCTTATTTTGATCTCTAGTATACATATTGTGTATAATACTTACCTCCAGAAAGCGTATTGCCTGTAAGATATTTTTTACCTTTTGTCACTAAAATAAAGTACCTTTATTTTTGGTAACACTGAGTATTGTCTTTTATTGTGTATAAGTTCTGTGTAACCATAGGGGTATTGCAGGAGCTTTGCATGTCTCCTAGTTCAGCCTAAGCTGCTCTACTACAGCCACCTCTAGACAGCCTAACTGCTAGAACACTGCCAGCCTCCTACATGTGGTACTTACCTGCTCCTCTAGTGCACCATAGAGCTGTCCATACAGGGATAGGACCTCTTCTACAAGCTTGTCCAGCTCTTCAGTGGTGAAAGCAAGGACTATATAACCTTTTGAATGTGGCATGCTTGCTCCCAGAGGCAGTGCACAGCAGCTCAGGCAGAGGAGGTCTTGTTGGCAGCAGTCTCAGGAGTCAAGTGTGGGAATCTGCAGGAGATCGCTATCCTGTCCACCACGTATGTAACCATCACTGCCGGCAGTCACAACCACTGGACAAAGACCACCACTGGCAACAATGTTAGCTTATGGCTTTGTCCACCAGGGTTGCATCCAGCAAATGCCATGACGACTTCTGCCAGTGGTTTTGTGTGGTTCTCCAATATCCAGTAGAGTAGGTCAGGCAGCAGCCATTTCAGAGGCAAGCAATGCCAGTATTGGTATTTTCAGATGTGTCACAAATTTGATTTTGTAATTTTGGAGAATCCTGAGTGCTGGTCCTGTGCTGTCATATCTATCCCTCATATAAATATGCTGCCAAGCACATGTGATCACATAAGTAAAGGAACAGATCCGAAATCATTTTCCCCAGCCAATCTAGATGCAGGTTTAGGAAATCACAGTCCAAGTGGAAAGTAACATGCATATTTTGTTGTGGACCAGGCAGCTGATGGAAATATATATGTTTAAAAGCAAGGGAGAAAGGTGTCACTGTATTTGAAAGTGGTGATGTGTATTATGTAGCATGCACTCTGTTAATCGGATGCCATGTCACTGTTTAAAAATGATAAGCTTTTGTTATCTGCAAGGGGCACATTGTATGATGGCTGTACTCTCCTTTTGCCTCACATAATTATCTTAGGAAGGGAAAGATCTGACAACCTCCTGTGTACCATCCACTGGCAGATCTACAAGCCATGGAAGACTGGAACATCAGACAGATATACCAACTGGATTGGCAGACAATTGTGTATTATTGTCATCAGTTGGAGCCAGATATCATGGCCACCATCAGTAATCCAAATAGCATACCACCTATTGTTCAAGTCATGGCAGTGTTGCACTTTCTGGCCACAGGGTCCTTTCAATATACAGTGGCTCTGTCTGCTGGGATGCCCCAGCCTGTGTTCAGTCTGGTCTTGAAGGATGTACATTCTGCAATGTTGAAACACCTGGACAGCTATATTCGCTTCCCTCAACGTGAGGATTTGGCTCACGTGAAGGCAGACTTCTATGGTTTGGCATACATGCCACATGTGGTTGGACCATTGATGGTATGCATGTATTCTTGGCTCCACTACATGGCAAGGAACAAGTGTATAAGAACTGGAGAAACTTCCATTCCATCAATGTCCAAGTTGTCTGTTTGTTGAATCTCTATATTTTTCACATCTATGCCCGTTATCCGGGTTCAGTCCATGATGCCTTCATCATGTGGAACAGCGCTCTTCTACTGTCGATGACACAAATGTATCCAGGGAGGGCATGAGTGGTTGGTACTTCTCTTATGTCCTGTCTGTTTGCATGCTATGCCTGCTGCAATGTAGACGATGAAAGAGGCTCATGTTTGCACATATGTCGCATTGCCATACAGGGGACTCTGCATCCCCAATTGGTCAAAGGTTACTGACACCGGTGAGGTCCCAACTACACGAGGGAAGGTCCACTTCAACGAGGCCCATGGAAGGACACGTGTTGTGGTCCTTTGAACTCCTGAAGGCCAGATTCAGGTTATGGACACGCCTGGTGGAACCCTCCTCTGCTCACCGGCAAAAGTATGTAGCTGTTGTTGTGGTTCCACATTGCATGACACAGTGCCTGTGTCACAGCACTGACATGGGTTAGTATATTAGCAGCAGCTCCTTGGTCATTGCAATGGGATTGAGTTATGATTAAGGACTGTCGTACTGCCCTCTGTCTGTGCCATGATGTATGTTAAGTTGGCAGACATGGTTTTGACATGACATCTTGTATCTTACTAATAAAATCCATACTATCTCTACAATAGGAAACCAAACTAAGTATATATGGACATAAAAAGTAATCCATATATCTCAAAGTATTTTCCAGTAAACTACCCTTTGCTGATACAGGAGGTCTACCGAAAGGATTCTGGTTGCCCTTATGTATTTTTGGCATCATATAAAAGCAAGGTGCCACTGGTTTCTTAACCGTCAAAAATGTCAATTCATCATCTGTGAGTAGACCACAGTTGTAGCTTTCAATAAGTAAATCATGAAACACTATTACTGATGTTCGGTATGCTGCCACCGTCGACCTCCCATAACAATTTGAAAACAACAACTGTCTCCTCGCTTCTTTTTGATATTTGTCCAAATCCCATAGAACCACTTTCCCACCCTTATCTGATGGCTTAAACACAAACGAGGTTGCCTTGTTTAATTAAACTAATGCTGCTTGTTGTCCAGCTGTAAGATTACTGGCAAACATATCCCTGCTGTTTCTACTTAATTTAATGAGATCATATGTCACTGCTCAATGAAAGGCATCTATATTATCATGGTGGGTTGTTGGAGTACATTTAGATTTTGGCTTGAACTTACTGGCACTTATATCCCCAGTTATCAAACCCAATTCCTTCAGCAAATCTATTTCAGTGTCCCATAATCTTTTCCCTACTTCCAATTCTCGGAGGGTGGCCAAACCATCAATATCACCAAAAGTCTATTCCACCGGCCTATCCGCAACATCCCACAAAAAAACAGAAAAAGGAAAAGGGGGCAGGGTAGGAAACTCTGACCCCTAAGGCTTGGTTTTGGGGTTGCAGAGGGACCCCAGCAGGACAAAAAAGCATTTTTTTTAAACAACAAAATTTGCAGTGAATTTGTGAAATTTGTGAATTTGTGGTTAAAACCTTTTTAAAAAACAAGGGTGAGCCAGGTCGCAGGGGCATTGTTTAAATAAAGGAGAGGGGTGCAAGGCCCTCTGAGGCTCTTGGAGCCCCAGGGACCACCACCTCCCCGGGCCTTTATAAAAAATGAGGGGGGCTCACGGGCCCCCCTTCTGAGGCTCTAAAAGTCCTGGGGACCACTACCTTCAACAGTAATGGGGAGCCAAGTGGACCCTTCCAGAGCACCCCCGGGGACCACCACCTCCCTGGGGCTAAGTTAAATATGAAGCAGGACAGTTGCGCAGACACCCCACACCCCGCGCCCCATGGACCATTACCAACCTGTGGCTTTATTTCTATAAAAATGGAGGGGGCTGCGTGGACCCCCTTCCGGACCCACCTCCCCGGGCCAGCCAGTGCAAATAGAAGGATGGTGGCCATGCTGTACCATACATAGCCCTGTGGACTGCCACCCCCCAAGGACGGAACATGCTATGTCACAAACGCTCTGGTTCCTGAAGGCAGGAGCTGTCAAGGTGCTACCGCCCACTTGAAGTGGAGGTTTCATCTCTTTCCCTGTATGCAGAGATGCGGGCAGGAAAAAAGATGAAACTATTGCTTTTGCTCTTGTATTTCCAACAGCAACCTGTGTGCAATAGAAATGCTGCCTCCTGCAATTGGTGGGGAGAGGGTGGGTCTGTGGGGGTATGGAGGCTCCCCCTGCGGTCCTGATCCTGCACTAGGTGTTAAAGGGCACCCAGGAGATATGGCCAGGCCCCGGGGATAGGATCCCCATGGCTGAAATCGGCTCAGGAATTGGGGGCCCGTGGTCTCCCTCCCCCTTTAAGTATGTTTTCTTAGTGATTCCATATTGGAAAATGATCTGAAATCCTTTGTGGAGGTGAATACATCATTCATCATTGAAGCACAATCTGTGTGTGAGTGATGAGTGTGTTTTTCTTGTCCTCTCCTGGTGAGAGCAGCGTCCATGGTTCTCCCTATAAATTGCTAAAAGTATCCAAATGTTCAGATCACCTGGAAACTCTGTCCGCTTGGCCCACATCATCCACCTTATTAGTATGCAATGGTCTTCCCGCCCTTTGCCAGGATGATGGACAGCTTACTAAAGGGCCCCCCAGAGTGTTTCCCGTCGATTTTGGTGGCACATTCTGAAATCTGAGGAATAAGAGGACATCTTCACAAAAAAAAGAAACACTTACATCAAATAGACCCTGGTTTGGTGGAGATTTACGTCTTTGCAGTTTGTTGACCTCTCTATAGGAGGATTCAAGTTGTCATATATTTCTGGATAAAGGCGCACAATGAACAATCATATTGTCAAAATGTACACAAGGTCACTGGTGACATTTCCTTGTGCTCCAACACGCTGATGTAGTGTAGAATAGATACTGGACATTTAACCAAGTAGACAGAAAGAACTCCACTTGGGTAGATATTTTGTACACAACTGTGGAGTCTTGTTGGATAAAAGTGAAGTTGAGGTTCCTTTGTGGCCAAATCACTCACACAGCTACCGACATACCTACACAGACACTCACACACCCACTCACAGATGCACTCAGACACTCAGTCAGAAACTCATGTACCCACTCAGAGACCCACTCAGACATTCACAAACCCAATCACAGATGCACTTAGAGACTCATGCACCCACTCACAGATCCATAGACTCATGCACCCACTCACAGACACACTACAAATCTAAGGTATGCACTCACAAATGCACTCAGAAACTCATGTACCCACTCATAGACATACTCAGACACTCACCTAACCACTCACAGTCACACTCAGGAACTCACCGCAATCTACGAAGTAAGGGAGGAAAGGGCACAGTCACATACCCACCCACTCTACCCACCCTGCTTCGCCCCCCCAAACCTTCACAGCAGCACAAGTCATACACCCCACAGCAAGAGGTAGTTACCCGACACAATGCTAATCCAACTTGACCATAGAGCATACAAATGCCCCACACCCATAAACAATTAAACAAAAGACCAGGGTTCAACAGTGTGCCGCCAAAACACAGGCGACACAGAAATCTTTAATGTGAAGCTCACAGAGCCAAACAGTCCAAACAGGGCCAAGGGCCGGTCCGTATGGCTACAATTGCCATGGGGCCCATGGACCCAACCTGACTCCCACAAGTGCATGGTACTCCACCTAATGAGGCAACATATGGGCATCCAGGCACCTCACGGAACGGGGCAGGGCTTGGTGGGGTGGGGATTTGCAACGGGGTGGGCCTTGGACTTTCGTTTGGAAGGTGGAGGGGGTGGGCTTGTCCTTTGAAGGGGGTAGGAGGCATTTAGATCGGATGGAGCCAGATGGACTCGGCTCAGTCCAGGCCTTTTATTTATCTTCAGAGGGGGCACGGGAATGTGAAGGGAGGACAGGAGTGGGCTGTGATGTGGAAGGAGTGGAAAGGGCAAGGAGGTGAGCACGCTTGGGGGCAAGACGGGGTGGGCCAGTGGGTTGGAAGAGGTCAGCCTGGGAGAGGAAAAGTTTCTTCGGAGCAATTGGGGTGGTCCTAGATGAGGGCGTGGGAGTGGAGGCAGAGGCAGTGGATGTATGTGGTGTAGGGGTGCGTGTAGTGGGTGCAGTTGACTGGACAGTATGCTGTGGTGTGGTGGATGTCTGATGGGTGGGTACTTGGTGCGTTTTGGGGTTTTGGAGGGGGGTGGACACAGTGGGAGAAGACAGACAGCTAGTGTGGATGTATGTTGTGTGGGTGTCTGCAAGTCTGGTGAGTGTGCTGCATGTGTCAACTACAGCAGTTGTAGTGTGTTCAGGTGTGGTGCATGGGGTGCATGTATGGATATCTGCTATTGTGGTGAGTGCAGTAAGAGGAGCAGCAACAGTGAGTGAAGGTGGAATGCATGAGGACGTGGATGTAGAGGGGACAGACAGAGAAGCGGAAGAGGTGGGCACGCTGGGGGAAGTGGATGTTGTTGTGTGTGCATGTATCTGTTGGCTGTGTGAATGCTTGTGGTGGGAGGTGTGGTGCCTGTGTTTTGAAGTGTGCTTCTTGTGTGTTGATGTGCTTGACTGCATGTCTGAATGTGTGCCTTGGACGGGTGAAGGGAGTGGGATGCTGGAAGGGGTAGAGGAGGTTGGAGGGGGGATAGAATGGCCAGGGAAACTGGCTGCCGTCCAATAGGAGGCTAGAGCCTGAAAAGATCTCTGTAGGGCAGCCATGGCACCGTGAATGCCATCCAGATAGGCATTTGTCTGCTGCACCTCTGATGCTAGCCCCTGGATGGCATTGACGATGGTTTGTCTGCCCTACAGAGATGGTTCTCAGGAGGTCAATAGCCTCCTCTGTGAAGGCAGCAGGGCTGACTGGGCAGGGAAGGAGATGCCGGGGCAAAGTAGACGCCCACCTTTCTGGGTGAGCGGGCAACTCGGTGGGGAGCAGAATAGAGGGCAGAGATGGAATGGGCGGTGGCGGAAGATGTCACGGTAGTGGTGTGGCCACTAGGGTCCACCACCGCCTGGGAGCCCCCATCGGAGGAAGTCTCGGAGTCACTACCTCCTGTGGTAGTTGCCTCCCTCGTGGAACTCCCCTCGCCCTCCCACCCACTGGTCCCCTGGGCGTCGGTTGTTTCTACCTCCGAGGATCCGTGGGCCTCTGCTTCCCCACTTGCCAGTGCCTCAGCTCCCTCACCAGATGTTGATGCTGTACCAAACCAACACAAGAGAACAGGGATGGGGAGACAAAACAGGAGGGACAATTGTAAGTAGCTGAATGGAGGTACATAATGGCCAGACATGGCTATGCCCTTGGCTACTGACAGAGCCCTGGTCTGCACCGTCCCCTGTCCTACGTAAGGATGTGACGTGTGGGAGACCTGACAAAGACAACCCTACACCCTTTGGGAACCATAAAGTAGATGGACACCATTCAAAGTCCCTGCCTCTAAGCAGCATGAACCTTAATGCACACCCAGACATCCTTCCAGACTGAAGTTTGTGAAATGAGTACTCACCCCCTTGTGACTGCTGTGCAGCCTTCAAGCGCCCATCCAGGTCTGGGTATGTCACCTCCAGGATCTGTCGCATGAGGGGGGTCAGTGCCCGATGGGCACCCCTTCCACATTGGGAGGACTTCCCCAACTGAGCTTCACTGATCTTACGCGCCCAGCACCGCAGGTCCTCCCACCTCTTTCTACAGTGGGTGCTCTGCCAGTTGTAGACCCCCAGCGTCCGCACCTCCTTGGCGATGGCATGCCAAAGTGCCCTCTTCTGGTGGGTGCCACAGAAATGGAACACAGAGGTCAGGCACTTGCACAATAGGGACAGCTGGCTATTCGTCCACTGTGGGATAGACAGTACTGTCAGACATGCACCATGCCCCTTGCAGGCTCAGAGGTGTACACATATGTCCAAACAACACCATCCATTACACACAAACAGTGCCCCCCAAACGCAGACTCACCTGTACCTCTGGCCGTCCATACAGTTTTGCGTACAGGGGCAGGACACCGTCCACTAGCCTCTCCAGTTCCTTCTGGGTGAAAGCCGGGGCCCTTTCCCCTGCAACATGAGGCACATCCATAGCCAGAGGCAGGCCACAGCAGTACACACAGTGGAGTACCTGTCCGCAGGAGATCAGGGAGTCAAGTGAATAATCCATGACAAACTTGTGTACATTCCTCAGCGGTGTGCAGCGTCACCACCGGCAGCGATCATGATACGCCAGGATTCCCCATTGGCATCCATGTTAACCAATGAGTGTGCGAACGGTGGTAAACACTGCCTTACGCTGTGACGTCAGCCGCTAGCGGTATAAGGTCACTTCCACAACGAAAGGGCAGAATTACAGTGGGCAGACATTTTGGCATGAACTACACATCTATAAATTCAACTTTTCACAATGCAGGCCCTACTAGCCACATGAAGCACCTAAGCTTCTGTCCATTCCGTATTCTACCACACATAAAATTCTCTGTTCCCTCTTTGTGATGTACATGTAAATCTGTCAGGAAGCAGTTAATGTAGAGTCACTACAGTGAACTATGCAGTGCACAAATGATGACAAGTGTGCCTATGTATGTGTCTTCATCACACCTTTTTGAAACCCCTCGTAGGTACCGACCCTTGTGGCAAGGAAGGGCACCATCGGTGTACAGACCACTTGTGGATATGAGGACCATGGCAGAGCATCAGATCATAATCAATTACTGAGTTAACGTGCAACAATTCAGGAACTTTGTACTGGATCCTGCACTAACTCCGGGAAATCATAATCAGCATGCCATCCCTACTGAAGTGCAGGTGTTCTCCGCACTCCATTTCCTGGCCACCGGCTCATTTCAAGTGACAGTGGGCATGGGTGCTGGATTTTCACAGCCAATGCTCAGCATGGTACTGACAAGATTTCTGAATGCATTTGTACGACACCTGCAGTCCTATGTGAGGTTTCCCCAAAGTGCTGACCTCCCTGCCATCAAGTCTGAATTCTATGCTTTTGCCAGCATATCCCATGTAACAGGTGCCATCAATGGCACCCACATACCGATCATCCCCCAAAGAGTGAGTGAACAGGTGTACAGAAACAGAAAGAACTTTCACTCCATGAACATCCAATTGGTATGTACTGCAGACCAGTACATCTCACATGTGAATGCCATGTTCCCAGGTTCAGTCCATGATTCCTTTGTGTTGAGGAACAGTAGTGTGCCACAGAAGATGGAACAACTCCAAGAGGACAGAGGGTGGATCATAGGTAAGTGTGCCTAACACTAACTGACACATAGCAGACAGCCAGGCTGTCTGACTAAGAGGCATAACAATGACTACTCTGTATTGCACCTTTTTCTAGGTGATTCTGGCTATCCAAACTTGCGTTGGTTCCTGACACCAGTGAGGGATCCCAGGACGGATGCAGAGAGGAATTACAGTGAGGCCCATGGACATACTAGGAGGGTGATAGAGCAAACTATAGGTCTCCTGAAGGCTAGATTTCGTTGTCTACATATCTCTGGGGGTTCCCTGTCCTATGGGCCTGATAAGGTTTGTAGAATAGTGGTGGCATGCTGAATGCTGCACAACGTGGCAGTGAGACATTCTATCCCCCTCTTGGAGGTGGAGGGTGCTGTATGTCCTGACCAGCTACCTCAGAGAGGGGAGGAGAGTGATGGTGATGATGAGGAAGGGGAACATGTCAATTCCAGGAACCAACTGATACAACTCTACTTCCAGTAACTGTGTGGGACTTGGGCATGACATTGGGGTTGGTGACAAAAACTGTCAGTGTGCTCAGTCATATGGGGGTGTTGGTAATGATAGGTGAAACATGTTCCACTTCTGCATGGTACAGATTGAAATTTTCTGCATTTACTCATTGCCACCATTTAGGCACACAGGACTCCCTTCATGCACAGATTTGACAATAAAGTACTTCTCAGCCAGTTGCATCCATACTTCACTTTGTTCACAATTTAATACAGGGGACAGTGTTACAGGTGTGATATGTGTTTTATTGGTTGATGTGAGTGAACAGTGCTATTTACAGTGATGGCAAGTCATAGGGGTGGGTGTCCTCAAGACCAACATGGTGGCAGCCTTGTTGGAACTAATGATGGATCCATCTTGTCCTACAGTAGTTCATATTGCCTCTTAGCAATGTGTGGTTGGTGATTGGGTGGGATGGTTGCTGTGCAGATTGTTGCTGAGTTACTTCTTGAAGGGGGCCTTGTTCTTTGTTGGGGTTCCAGTGCCATATATTGGCCTGAGGGTCCGTTTGGGCGCCTGCTGTTGATCTTGAGGGGATGACATGGTAGGCCCTTGGGTTTCCTGTGAGGGTAGTTCCTGGGATGTTTCTGCTGATGGTGTAATCTCATGGTGGTTGTCCGGTGCTGTTGTGGGGGCCTCTTGTCCTGTGTGGGTGTCAGATTGGTTTTGGACCAGCTGCAGCAGTGCCCCTGCTATGGTGGCCATTGTGGCGTTGTGCTCTTTCCACTGCTCCATGGCCTGTTGGTGGTGCTCCTGCTGCATCCTCTGACTGTGTTCCAGGGTGGATACAATCTGTGCCAACCTGTCATGGGTATGCTGGTGGGCCCCCAATACTCTGATATCACGTCCTGGGCTGCTGCATCCATCCTCTGGCCTACCCCTGGCCCACTGCTACCCTTGCACTTGCAATAGTCCCCTGTGTCTGTGTCCCCTGCACAGGTCTGGCAGTACTACTTGTACTGGGGCCCTCACCTTCCTGCATGTTGGGAGCGGGAGACTGTGGCCTCTGTACCTGTGTTGTCTGTTACAGCTGAATGAACGTTTGAGGTGAACAGAACTGGGCTATTTTGTGCTGGTGTTACTTTTAGTGGCCTTCCAGGGTGCCTTTGTGAGGTTGACACTGCATTTAGCGCCAGTGTGGGGTTGCATTTTGGTGGGGGTTGTCGTTTCATTGTAGGTACTTGCAGGGGTAGGTGGCTGTGCCCAGGGGGAGGGATGTGGACCTGTTAGTGGCTTTGTGATCATTCAGGGGGGGGGTGGATTTAGTGGCTGATGCCTGGGTGGGGTGTTGGTCCTAGTGGATGTGGGTGGGGTGGGGTGAGATGGTGCATGCATTACAGGTATGGTGTATATGGGGTATATGTTGATGACTTACCTGAGTCCATTCCTCCAGTGAGTCCAGTGAGTCCCTCTGGGTGCAGGATGGCCAGTACCTTTTCCTCCCAGTCTGTGTATTCTGGTGGTGTTGTTGGCGGTCCTCCCCAGTCTTCTGCACTGCAATGTGGTGCCTTGATGTCATGCCCCTGACCTTCCCCCGCAGGTCATTACATCTCTTCCGGATGTCATCCCTGGTGCGTGGATGGTGTCCCACTGCATTGACCCTGTTCACAATGGTCTGCCATAGCTCCATCTTACTTGCAATGGGTGTGTGCTGCACCTTGGCCCGAATATTTGTGGCTCCACCTTCAAGATCTCATCCACCATGGTCCTTAACTTTCTTTCGGTGAAGCGTGGATGTTTGGGGGGGTGACATGGTGAGCGTGGTGAATGGTGTTGGGGCTGGGAACAAGATGAGGGTGCTCTGCTGTGTGTCAGTGTGCGTCTCCTGTATTCTGTCGTTCGCTGCCAGCCTCTGGTGCTCTCAGTCTTCTTGGCCTGCTTTTGTTGCAAAGGATTGATGGGTATTTATGGGGGTGTTTTATGGGGTTATGGATGTGTGTCAGGTGTGTGGATTATATGCTTATTCAATGTGTGCACTTCTTGCTGTTAAATCCACTTGCCGCCTGTGGCGGTCACAGCCGCCAATGGTCGTCCGGCCTCCACTGTCTGCCAAGGTGATTTGTGCATCATTATTTGGAGGGCGGGATGTGGGTGTGCTTGGCGGTGGCGGGGTGGGGAGGTCCGGGATTCCCTCCGACAGGGTCTAGGCGGGGAGTGGTGGTCTGGTGATTTTTGGCGGGCATGGGATTTTCGTTCATTATATGGTGGGTTTCCATTCACCGCCAACGGCGGGATTCTGTTCACCGCCGCCACGACGGTCGGCGGTGTTTCCCGCTGTGTTCATAATGACCGCCATAATCCTTAAAGGTTTTCACATTTTTGGCTATTTCACAGGCCTTGCAATTATTGCGTTTATAAAAACCCATTAATCCTTTATCCAGCCAAGTTTGTGTTGGTTGTGTAGTATAATGACTCTTCACCAGCATGTCACACCGCAAGCTGCGCCGCTCGCGAAGCGGCCACGATCTGTGGCGGCAGGATGTGCCACGCCCCTGCCATTCTAAATTTTCATCGAGGCCCCAAATTGGGCATGGGGCCTCTACGAGTTACGGGCGCGGCGCGCCCCTGCAAGTTCTTGCCTCTCTCCACACACAACTCACCCCTATTTACTTTATGCTTCTTTTTTCTTTCTTCTTTTCTGCTTTCCTTGTTTCTCCCTGTATTTATGCCCGTCTTTAGTTGCCATGATCCTT
The DNA here is from genome assembly GCF_031143425.1 of Pleurodeles waltl. Classification (NCBI taxonomy): domain Eukaryota; kingdom Metazoa; phylum Chordata; class Amphibia; order Caudata; family Salamandridae; genus Pleurodeles; species Pleurodeles waltl. The sequence continues at coordinate 566,851 of NC_090437.1, read as the reverse complement.
TCTCCTTCCCAGCATGCCTTCCTTCTCCCTGCATGCCTTTGGAACCTTATTTAACATGGTGACTTTTCTATAGGTTTCTATGCTATATTCCCAATCCAATGTGGTGTCTTTTACTTCCTATTGGTCACTTCCCGTTCTTTGGGTATATAAGGTGTGTGATTTCAGTTCTCTTTGCGCTGCAACACTTCCTTTAGGTGGTGATCTTCGTTCCTGTTTCTTCTGTGTCAGTTATAGTTTTTCATAGCCTGTTCCAGCTTTTTTCATTGTAATTTTGTCTTTTGTTCAGATTTACTTTTTACTTTTTGTTTTTGTTTCAGGAGTTCCTGGTTTGAGGTTTTTTCCTTTTTGTTTTTTTTTCCCTTTGGCACTCCTTCTGGAGGGCACGGACTGCCTTTGGTGTTCCCTCCATCAGCAGCACCGTGGCTACCATAAAAGGTCACCCCCACGTGGGTCAAGGCAGAACCTATAGGAACAAAGACCTCACCGCATTTCCAGTGGGCCACAGACATAGATGAGTAGTTCGTGACAGCATATCTCTTAACGAGCGTGATCTTCTGTACGTTACTTGAGGTCTTGCACCTAACATTGGTGTGATATCATGATCGCTTCTCAATATTTTCAAGTGTCTTTTGAAGATATTTTCTATTTCTTTCCTGTCCTTGCTCTGAGTATCAAATGTGGACCTTTCTTTTCTACCTGCGGAGTGATCGAGGTATTATCAATTAGGGTTTGTTGGCTAGTTATGCCTCTTGCTTTCTTGGCTTCTTATTCAATACAGGTAGGGTATCCACTCCGAAGGAATCAATGTTTCACATTCATAAACTGGGTTTCCATCTCACCATCATCTGAAAGGTTTATTCCTGTTCTCAAAAATTCTCCAAATGGAATACTTTTAAGTAGTGATTTTGGATGGAAGCTTGTCAGCTTGACAGGGAAGTTGTGGCCACCATTTTGTTTCATTAGGGAACGGTTGGCTGCAATGTGGTTGAAGGGGTCCGAGTAGAGAGTCCCTTACCCCATAGGGGGATATGAGTGTGGTAAAGCCATACACTGAGATTTTGAAATGAGTGAAAATATTTTTTTGACATTTTCTGAAATCCATGGATCCATTCACTGGGTTCAGTGCAGCTCCCAGTGTAAATCTGCGGGTGGATCCACAGATTCCTGAAAACCTCAAAAAATATGTATATAATTACACATTCAGTGTCTCTTCCAGACACACACTCTCACAGACACTCTCAAACCCAGAGACACCCTGTCACACCCACTGTCACAAGCAGACAGACACTCTGACACCCAGTCTCACATCCAGTCATACAATTTCACACTCAGAGACTCCCTCTCACACCCACTCTCACATCCAGACACTCTCACACCCAGTCTCACACCCAGACAGACACTGTTACATTGACTCTCCAACACTCTCACATCTACTCTCCCAGACACTCTCACACCAAAAGACACCCTTTCACAGCCACTCTCACACCCAGAAACACACTCTCATACCCATTCTCACTCCCAGAGACACTGTCTCACTCCCACCCTCACAACCAGATCCTCTCACACCCACTCTCACACCCAGACATATACTCACTCTCACACACAGAGACACCCTTGCATACTTACTCTTACACCCAGTAGCACACCCAGACAGAAACTGTTACATCCACTCTCGCACCCATACACTCTCACACCTACTCTCACAGACACTCACACACCCAGAGACACCCTTTCACAGCCATTCTCACACCCAGACAGACATTCCCACACCCACTCTCACAGATACTCTTACATTGAGAGAGACACTCTAACACCCGCTCTCTCACCCAGAGAGACACTCTTACACCACTCACACCCAGACACACCCTCTCACATCCAGTCTCACATCCAGAGAGACACTCTTACACCTAGTCTCACACCCAGTGGCACCCTCTCACACCCACTCTCACACTAAGACAAACACTCTCACATCCAGTCTCACACCCAGGCACACACTATCACACCCATTCTCACACCGACTCACCGTCTCACACCCACTCTTATGCCCGACACTCTTGCACTTACTCTCACACCCAAACACACACTCTCACAGACACTCTCACACCCAGAGACACCCTCTCACACTGACTCTCACACCCAGAAGGGCACCCTTACTCCCACTGTCACACTGAGACAAACCTTCCCACACCCACTCTCATGCCCAGGAAGGCGCTTTCACAGCTACTTTCACATCAGACACTCTCACACCTACTCTCACACGGGACACAATGTCTCATACGCACTCTCATACCAAAAGACTCCATCCCACAAGCACTCTGATACCCACACAGACACTCTCACAGGCACTGTCACATGCAGACACAGTCTATCACACCTACTCTGACACCCAAAATGATACTCTCACACACAGTCTCATATTCAGACCAACACTCACAAACTCACTCTCATACCCAAACAGATACTCTCACAGACACTCTTATATACAGTCACACACTCTCATGCACACTGTCACACAGATACTCATACAGTCCTGGGTGGCTGCGACCTGAGAGGCATAGTTATGATTTTCATTTTCTTCCTTCGGGAAAAAGGTTTTGAGGCTAAAATATGGGCAGTAATACATATAAGGGGTCGGGCGGTGTTCTCTGATCCCAAGGCTTAACATGAATGTGGCATAATAGGAAAATATTGGGTAGACAATGTTACAAATGTAGTTTTTGTTGCTTTTTTAGATCCGCAAGTTGATCTGTAGATCTGAATGAGATGTAAAAAATTAAGTAGTTAAAAGCAAATGAATATGTGTATGAGAAATGGATTGGCTCTGAAAAGAGCCTTTGTGTTTATGATGGGTAGGTCATCACTTAGCATGAAACAGGATGCAGACTCTCAAGTTCTGCAGGAGAACCCTGTTGCCTTTGTCTGTTAGTTGAACTCCATAATTTCTGTATATATCCTCAATATCAAAGCGTAAACCATTGTGTTATATAGAGTCCATGTTAGTGTCTCTCAGGAATACAGAAACAGTGTTATTACCATTTACTAGACTTAGCATCCTTGGCGTGGTCTCCCCTTAATCTTTGCCTCTGTTCCCCAGGTTGTTGATGTATGCTGGACTCTGTTTTTGCTGTTTCTGATACTCTGGGCACTTTACCACTGCTATCCAGTGCTAAAGTGCAAGTGGTCCTATGTAAATGTTATGTGTAATTGGTTTTCACTGATTGGCATGTTTGATTTACTAGTACATCCCTAGTACAGTGCACTAGAGGTACCCAGGGACTGTAAATCAATTGCTACTAGTGGGCCTGCAGCCCTGGTTGTGCCACCCACATAAGTAGCCCTATAAACATGGCTCAGACCTGCCACTGCAGTGTCTGTAAGTGCAGTTTTAAACTGCCAATTTGACTTGCAAGTGTACCCACTTGCCATGCCTAAACCTTACCTTTTTATCCATGTAAGGCACCCCTAAGGTAGGCCCTAGGTAGACCGATGGGCAGGGCACAGTGTATGTTAAAGGTGGGACATGTACTCATGTGTTTTACATGTCCTGACAGTGAAATACTGCCAAATTCAGTTTTCACTGTTGCAAGGCTGATCTCTCTTATAGGTTAACAGGGGGGATGCCTTTTAATATTATTAAAGTTCAGATTCCCTTTGGGAGCAGATAGACCTGTGGAGTTTGGGTTGTCTAAACTCACAATTTGAAAATACATCTTTTAGTAAAGTTTTTTTGTAATATTGTGTGTTTAAAAATGCAATTTTTAGAAAGTATCATTTTCTTGCTTAAACCATTCCGTGACTCTGCTTGTTTGTGGATTCCCTGTCTGGGTCAGTTTGAAAGTTGGGATGTTTGCACCTCTCCTTTAGGCAGTGACACAAAGGGAGCTGAGTGTATCCTGCATATCCTGATGAGCCATCTGGGCTGAGGGGAGGAGTGGTCACTTACACCTGAAAGGGCTGTGCCTGTCCTCACCCAATGCAGTCTCCAACCCACTGGTGAGTGTCTGGGGCCTGGTCTGGGCAAGGCAAGATTGTGAAAACAACACAGACTTGTCTTTGAAGTAGGCCTACTTCAAAGGCACAAGGGGTATAAGAAGAGCCTCCAAAATCACTGAAAGTTAGATCACTTCTGGAATCAAGAGGAACCCCTGCCCAGGAGAAGAGCTGAAGAGCAGAGGAGAAATGCTGCCCCTGCCTGTGACTGTGCTTTGTTGGGCTATCCTGCAGTTGCTGCTTCTGCCTGTGAAAGGAGACAAAGACTGGACTTTGTTGTTCATTCCTGCTTCAGAAGAATCTCCAAGGGCTTGAACTGAGCTTGCCTCCTGTTGTTGAAGTCTCAGGGCCATCAAAAACTTCCCTTGCCAGCATCTGGCCTCTCTGCCGAGACTCCTGCCCTGCCAAGTGGTGCCCTATCCAGGCCCTTTGCCCTTGAGAGGTAAAGCTGGCAGCTAAGAACTAAAAATCCATGCAAAGACAGCCATGATGTGAAACTTTTGACACGCTGCCGGCCTTGCAGCTAAAATCAACACTCTACCTGCATCGCAGCTGGAAGATCGATTCAACGTGGCTGGAGAAACGATGAGCAACACCTGCAGTTGTTGCTGTTAACGACACAAGCCCCCACGCAGTACGGTTTCTTGACACAGTATGACCGGATTTCAATGCAACATCGCTGGACTTGGGAAATCATTTCAAAGCCTGCCCAAACCCGAGGCGATCATCCAGATCGACGCATCGCTCTCTTGTGGGAGAGAAGAAACGACGCACGCTGACTCGAACGAAGGAGGAACAACGCACGTTCTCGCTTGCGGGTGAGAAATTGACGCATCGTTGGCCGTTTTCGATGCACACTCACCCGTGCAGCTACCCAGGTACCTATGTGTGCTAACAGCGTTCTCACTGTTTTCTAAAGATTGAGACTCTTTTTCTTTTTAAATTCATATATTGGCTTGTGTATGTTGGATTTTTGTCATTTTGGTCTTGTTTTGTTTAGATCAATACTATCTAGTTTTCTAAACCTGCATTGTGTTGTTTTGTAGTGTTTTCACTGAGGTGCTGTGTGTGTTGGTACTAATACTTTACACATTGCTTCTGAAGTTAAGCCTGCCTGCTCGTGCCAAGCTAACAAGGAGGTGAGTGGGGGTTAGCGGAGGATGATTCTCCTTTACCTTGACTAAAGTGTGGGTCCTTGCTTGGACAGGGGGTGACCTGACTGCCAACCAAAGACCCCATTTATAACATTGGTGATCACAAGTTGAGATTGGACTTGTATTTTTACATGACATGTAGTGATTATGTGTACACTACTGTTTTCAGTGCAGACCATTATGTGACCACACTCTACTTGTCTTTGTGATTTTAGCTTTTTCTCTTTTTGGACTCCTTTTGTTCTACTTTCATATTTTTTTGCTGAACCCCTGATTGACTTTTGAACTTCACTGGGAACTCGTTTTTCTGCCTTTGGAACTTTGCACTTTTCACTACTCATCATGTCTCAATCTGGAGATGCATCAGCTGGGGCTGCTTTTGATTTAGGGAAACTGGAGAGCTATACAGTTGGCCAGTTGAGAAAGTTCAGCAAAAACCTTGCTTGTCCCATTAAGGGCTCCACCAGGAAGGAGGAGCTGCAGAAGGCACAAAGGGCCTGGGTAACAACCAAGGAAGCCGAGGGACACACAGAGGGGGAGGAGGAGGATGAGGAGGAGGAAGAGAAATCCATTCACAATGGTATAGTGGGTGGGCCTGTTATGTCCAGGGAGAAGGTATCCAGTGCAGGTAGCAGTGTGTTATCCAAGAGTCTGACTCCTGAAGAGTTACAGGACCGACAGGCAGAGAGGGCTCACCAGTTGGAGATGGAAAGGTTTAGGATGCAAAGGAAGATGGAAAAAAGGAGGATGGCCATAGAGGAGAAGAAGATACTGCTGGCTCATGAGCTCAGTTGAGGGAGCTGGATCAGAGGAGCCAGTCCAGTAGGGATGGTGGCAGCAATATCACAGTGCAGCCTGAGAGGAGGGTGCACTTTCCTAAAGACCTTGTGAATGATTACAAAAGGGTCATATTCTTGTTGTTCAAGGGGTATAAGTCTGCTCCCCATACGAATCTGGTCCCTGAAGCAGGTCTGTAGAAGCACATTGAGGTAGAGGGTAGGGATACCCTGACATCCTTAGAGGATTCCCAGGGGCTCAACTATTCTATCATGAAGGATGCCCTACTCACAAGGTATTGTGTCTCCCCAGAGTGGTTAAAGGACAAGTTTAGGTCCTATAAGAAGAAGAAATCCCAAACATGGTTGGAATGTGTTGATTCTTTTTGCAGTTCACAGTATGGTTGGGTCAAGGGAAGTAAGGTGACAACATATGGGGGGGCTTTACAATGTAAGTGCCTGGGAGTACTTGAACAGTTTATGTTTTCCAGAGCTGGTCCAGCACCTAATTGACAGCAAGCTGACTGACCCCAGGAAGCTTGCGCAGGAAGCGAGCTGTTAGGAGAGCACCAGGGTCCAGAAGAGGTATGGGGGAGACCATGCCAAGGGTGGGCAGGGTCCCTCTAAGAAGAAAGGGGGGGTGGGTAAGTGTAAACAGGGGGAGTTCTCTAAACGGCCCCAACCTAGTTCCCAGGGTAAGGATTCTCATCACTCCAGTGAAAATAAGCCATGGTTCTCCGAAGGAAAGCCTAGGGAAGGAGTTCCCCCACGTAAGTGTTATGCATGTGACCAGCTGGGTCATGTGAGGGGTGACCCCAAATGCCCCAAAATTACACCGGCAACCACTGGTGCGCAGTCCCAGGGTTTGGCTAGTGTAGCGCTTGGGGAGGAGTTGGTTCCAGGTGGGTGGAAGCCAGCTGAGATGACCCTTGTCTCACTAGGGGACAGTGAGATGATCCAGAGAACCCTAGTGCCTTAGAACACTAAAAAGTAAAGCTCTGAGAGACACAGGAGCCAGTGTGACTACAGTGAGGAGGCACCTGGTGTCTAAAGAGCAAATAGAGCCCTGTGTACTTCTCCAAGTAGTTGCAGTATACAACTCAGAGCGCCTGTGCAGAGTGGCACAGGTTCCCTTTGCATGGGTGGGGGTCTCAGGTTCCTTGAAGGTAGTTGTGAGTCCAACCAAGCCTGTGGATTGTTTGCTTAGCAATGACCTGGAGGATTCCCCTTAGAAAGAGGAGGAACACAGGTCACAGGAGATGTTGAGTCTGCCTGGGTGGCTATGTATATCCACCAGGTCAGCGGCAGCTGATCAGGGTGGTCAGGATCCCCTGGAGCCTGCAACAGGGGACCACCAAAAAGAGGAAGGGCAAGGAGCACAGGAAACTGGCCCCAGAAGTTCCCACCGTCTGGGAGGAGGCAGAGCTTGAGGGTGACGCCCCAAAGCCTACAGGGGAACAGGTAGCTGAGCTGGGGGAGGTCCCTGAGCTGTCACAGTGGCAGCAGGAAGGGTGACCCACCAGGGAGGTTTCTGTGAGGCACAGAAGGTATGCCATACTCTAGTGGGTTTGTGCCAGGAGGCTGCAGACCAGGCGGCTGGCAAGGAGCCAGGATCTAACCTGATTTATTAGGAGGACGGCCTCCTATATAGTGAGCCTAAGGTTGCTGTGCCTGGATCAGCCAGTGTGCTGGTGGTACTCCAGTTCTTCAGAGCCTTCCCACTGGGTCTGGCTCATGATGTGCCTCTAGCTGGACATTTGGGACAAGACAAGACCTTTGAATGTCTTGACACCCACTTTTACTGGCCCCTAATGTGCAGGCTCTCAGATACTCGTTGCAGGTCTTGTCAGACTTGTCAGGCAAGTGGCAAGAGTGGGGTGAAATGTAAGGCTTCCCTCCAACCTTTTCCAGTGGTTAGTACCCCCTTTGAAAGGGTTAGTATTGACATTGTGGGGCCTCTGGATCCCAAGACAGCCATGGGCAACAGGTTCATCCTGGTCTTGGTGGACCGTGCCACCCTGTACCCAGAAGTCATTCCTCTGAGGTCAGTTACTTCTCCTGTGGTGGGTTGTGCATTGATGTTTTTTTTTTTTTTTACCCGCATGGGGTTCCTCAAGTAAATGATGTCTGATAGGGGTACCAACTTCATATCTGGGGGTAACATCTAAGTTTACCACTCATTTTCACCCCCAAAGCAATGGTCTGGTTGAAAGATTCAACTGCACCTTAAAAGGCATGATCATGGGCCTGTCAGAGCCCTTGAGGCAGAAGTGGGTCATCCTCTTGCCATGCCTTCTGTTCACCTAAATGGAGGTGCCTAGAAAAGGGCTTGGATTTAGTCCTTTTGAGTTACTGTATTGCCACTCTGTCAGGGGACCTTCGAGTTTGGTGAAGGAGGGCTTGGAGAAAACACACAGTAAACCTACCCAGTATGTATTTAGCTACATGCTGGCCTTCAGAAATCAGACTGCTCACTTCAGAGCTCTTGCACACGAGAACCTGGAAGCGAGCTAGGCAGACATGAAACTGTGGTATGACCAGAATGCCACTCTGGTCAAGTTTCAGCCTAAACAAATGATGGCACCAGTGGAACCTAGGGGGCTGCAAGACAAGTGGACTGGGCTATCTGAGGTGGTAGAGTGCAAGAGCGACGTCACCTACCTGGTGGACTTAGAAACCACTTAAGGGTCCTGCATGTGAACCGACTCAAACCACACTTTGAGTGGACTGAATTGTCAAAGCTCCTAACAACAGATGATGGGGTGGAAGAAAAGAGTGAGCCTCTTACTGACATCCTCTCTGCTGGGGAGAAAGATGAATCTGTGGATAGAGTGACCCTCTCCCCCTCCCTTTCCTCAGAACAGCAGAAGAACTGTCACCAGGTATTGGGTCAGTTTGCCTCCCTGTTCTCCCCGATCCCAGGGTTCACACACTTGTGTACACATGATGTGGACACTTTTAGGAGGATGGCCTGGTTTGTAGGGGGTACCTAAGGTGCTTACACCTTATACCAGGTCCAGTTATCCCTTATTAGTGAAATGTAGGCAGTGTTCTAGCAGATTAGGCTGTCTAGAGGTAGATCTAGCAGAGAATCTTAGGCTGAGCTAGGAGACATGCAAAGCTCCTGCAATACCACTATAGTTACACAGTACTTATACACAATAAAAGACAATACTCAGTGTTACCAAAAAGAAAGTTTCTTTATTTTAGTGACACAAGGCTGAAAATATCTTAGAGGCAATACTCCTTCTTGAGGTAATTATTATACACAATATATACACTAGTAACCAAAATCAGGTAAGTAAACAGTCCTAGAATAGTGCTAACAGTGGAAAATACATTAGTTTGCAATGGGCCTAGGGGCAACACAAACCATATACTAAACTAGTGGAATGTGAATGTCGAATTCCCCCCTAAGCAAGTGTAGTGTGTAGAGGGATGCTGGAATTGTAGGAAAACACCAAAGGTAAGTAAAGTAACCCACCCCAGAGCCAAGGAAAGCAAGAGTAAAGTACAGCAAGGTCCCTTGGGACACACTACAAGTCATGATAAAGGATTTTGCAAGAACCAAGCAAGACTGCAAGCAACAAACAATGGATTCCTGGACCTGAAGACCTGTGGAGAGAGGGGATAAAGTCCAAAAGTCTAAGAAGAGTCCAGGAAGGACAGGAGCCCCTGCTAACCTAGAAGAAGGTGCAAAAGTGGATTCTTCTGTCAGAAGAAAAGTACAGAAGTGCACCAAAGAAGATGGCTGCAGGTCCCTTCTTGGTGCAGGAGATGTCCCACATTGAGTTGTTGGATGCAGGCTGTTTGCGTTGCTAGATTCTGCCAACAAGCCGTGGCTCAAGCAAGTCCGCGGTTTGCATCAAAAAGGAGCTGCCTGGACCCAGGAGGGACCTGGGGGTCTCAACTTGGACTGAGAAGGCAGAAGGGGCTCTCAGCACTTCAGAGAGCCCTCAGAAGATCAGACAGGACCCATGGGAGTCCCAGAACATGGGCACAAAGAAGATGCAAAGTGCAGTTGTTGCAGCATTACACTGGAAGGTCCCACGCTGGCGGAGAACAACTCAGGGAGGTGTGCGTCGCAGAATGGAGTGCTGGGGACCTCGGCTACATTATGCATGTAGAACATCTGGAACAAGTGCACAGAAGCCCAAGGAATTGCAGAAGATGCAATGCACAGGGGTACTGTTGCAGCACGGGGAGGCAAGCTCTTACCTCCATCAAATTTCAACAGCAGGACCATTGGAAAGTCTGAGTCACTTCAGTCCACCTCCTGTGTTCCAGGGAGCATGCTTGTCATCAGGAGAGGAGTCCCAGAGTAGTGGTTGTCAGCACACAAGGATGCCTGCAGAAGCAGGGAAGTGACTCCAACACTCCATGGGAGATTCCTTTGGTTCTTCTGGTGCAGGGTGAAGACAGGCAGTCCTCAGAGCATGCACACCTTGGAAACTGTTGCAAATGCTGGCTGGAGCTGAAGTTGCAGGTCACAGGAGTTGTCATGGATACTTTGTTGCAGTTACAGTGGTTCCTGGAGCAGTCTGCGGTTGATCTGATGGTCAGAAGCTGAAGCAGAGGATGCAGAGGTGTCCAGGAGGAATCATGTAAACCAAATCTGAGGAAACACCCAGAGGAGAGACCCTAAATAGCCCTGAGAGAAGGATTGGCTACCTACCCATGTATGCACCTATCAGGAGGGGTCTCTGATGTCACCTGCTGGCACTTGCCACTCAGAGGTCTTGAGAGAGTCCCCACACCTTGGAATCCAAGATGGCTAATGTGAGGGACACTCTGGAGGAGCTCTAGCACCATCCCTGGGGTGGTGATAGACACAGGAGTGGTCACTCCATTTTCCTTTGTCCAGTTTCACACCAGAGCAGGGACTGGGGTTCCCTGAACCTATGTAGACTGGATTATGCAAGGAGGGCACCGTCTGTACCCTTCAAAGCATTTCCAGAGGCTCTAGGAGGCTACCCCTCCCATGCCTGTAACACATATTTCCAATGGGAGAGGGTGTCACACCCCTCTCCTAAAGGAAATGCATTGTCCTGCCTTTCTGGGATTGAGCTGCTCAATCCCCAGGAGGGCAGAAACCTGTCGGTGAGGTGGCAGCAGCTGAGGCTGCAGTGGAAACCTCAGAGAGCTGGTTTGGCAGTACTGGGAGTCCTTGGTGGTGCCCCCAGGGTGCATGGGATTGCCCCCCCCATACCAGATTTGGATTGGGAGGTCAATTCCATGATCTTAGACACCTCATGTGGCCATATTCAGAGTTACCATTGTGAAGCTACATATATGTATTGACATATATGTAGTGCACGCTTATAATGGTGTTCCTGCACTCATGAATTCTGAGGAATTGGACCTGGACAATGTAGGGGCACCTTTGCTAGTGCGAGGGTGCCCTCACACGTAGTAACTTCGCACCTAGCCTTCAGTAAATGAAGGTTAGACATATAGGTGACTTATACGTTACTTAGTGCAGTGTAAAATAGCTGTGAAGTAATGTGTGCACTATTTCACTCAGGCTGCAGTGGAAGTCCTGATGAAAGGTTTGTAAAAGTTTCTTATGGGTGGCAAAAGAGATGTTGTTGCCCATAAGGATCTCCTAGAACCTCAATGTCCTGGGTACCTAGGTACCATATACTAGGGACTTATAAGGGGGGTCCAAAGTGCTAATCATAATTGGAATATGGAGTCACTAAACTGTAGTGACAAATTTGGTAAGTAGAGAGAGCATAAGCACTGGAGTTCTGCTTAGCAAAACTTCAGTGACACAGTCTAGCATAGTGACAACACACATAGGCCACAAAATATGAGCACTGACATCGTGGCTAGCAGGATCCCAGTGAGACAGGCAAAACACACTGACAAACAGGGTTTTAAACTATGAGCACTGGGGTCCTGGCTACCAGTATTCCAGTGAGACAGTAAAAACATTCTGACAAACACTCACAAACAGGCCAATGTTGGGGGTAACCGTGCTAGAAAGAGGCTACTTTCTCACATTCACTTGGGAGGAACACTTGCAGAACCTCTGCAGAGTTTTGGAGGCCCTGAAAAAGGCAGTCCTCACTATTAAGGCAAGGAAGTGCCAAATAGGGCAGGGTTCAGTGGTGTATTTGGGACACCAGGTAGGGAGTAGCCAGGTGGCACTCCTACAGCCAAAAATTGACACCATTCTGGCTTGGGAGCCGCCAAGACCCAGACTGAGGTGAGGGCCTTTTTAGGCCCCACTGGCTATTACAGGATGTTTGTCAATGGATATGGTTCCCTTGTTGTCCCCTTGAATGAGTTGACTTCAAGAAGCAACCAAAGAAGGTGATCTGGACAGAGGCTTGCCAGACTGCTTTTGATACCCAGAAGGCTTCCATGTGCACAACACCTGTGCTGAAGGCCCCTGACTACACCAGTGAGTTTGTTGTGCAAACAGGCACCTCAGAGCATGGGATAGGAGCAGTACTCTCACAGCTTAATGAAGAGGGTCTAGATCAACCTGTAGCCGTCATTAGCAGGAGGTTACTTCCCAGGGAATGTAGGTAGAGTGCAATAGAGCGTGAAGCTTTTGCTGTGGTCTGGGCACTGAAGAAGCTAAGACCCTACTTGTTTGGGACTCAATTCCAAGTTCAGACCGACTACAGGCACCTCCGATGGTTAATGCAGATGAGGGGTGAGAATCCAAAATTGTTGAGGTTGTCCACTTCCCTACAGGGGATGGAAATTACGGTGAAACTCTGCCCTGGTACAGAACATGCTAATGCTGATGGTCTGTCCAGATTCTTCCGCCTTAGTGACGAGAACTGCCATGAGGTTGGGTAGTTGCTTCCCACTTTCAGCTGGGGGGACACATGTTAGATTTGGCATTCTTGCCGTGGTCTCAGAAACTTTTTGCCCATGTTTCTTAAATGAATTATGTGTGCTGGACTATGTTTTTGCTGTTTTTGATACTCTGGGCATTTTATCACTGCTATCCAGTGCTAAAGTGCAAGTGCTGCTATGTAAAATGTATGTGTAATTAGTTTTACATGATTGACATATTTGATTTACTAGTAAGTCCCTAGCACAGTGCACTAGAGGTGTCCAGGGCCTGTAAATCAAATGCTACTAGTGGGCCTGCAGCACTGGTTGTGCCACCCACATAAGTAGCCCTGTAAACATGGCTCAGACCTGCCACTGCAGTGTCCGTGAGTGCAGTTTAAAACTGCCAATTCGACTTGGCAAATGCACCCACTTGCCAGGCCTAAACCTTTCCTTTTCGTACATGTAAGGCACCCCTATGGTAGGTCGTAGGTAGCCCCATGGGCAGGGTGCAGTGTATGTTAAAGGTGGGACATGTACTTATGTTTTTTTCATGTCCTGACAGTGAAATACTGCCATATTTGTTTTTCACTGTTGCAAGGCCTATCTCTCTCATAAGTTAACATGGCGGCTACCTTTAAATATATTTAGATTCCCTTTGGGAGAAGATAAACATGTGGAATTTGGGGTCTCTGAACTCACAATTTAAAAATACATCATTTAGTAAAGTTTGTTTTTAGATTCTGTGTTTGAAAATGCCGCTTTTAGAAAGTAGGTATTTTCTTGCTTAAACCATTCTGTGACTGCCTGTTTGTGGATTCCCCATCTCGGTTAGTTTGACAGTTGGGCTGTTGTGAATTCCCTCTAGACAGTGACACAAAAGGGTCTAGGGGGTAGCCTGCATATACTGATGGGCCATCCGACCTAGAGTGGAGGGAGGAGTGGTCACTTGCACCTGAAAGAACTGTGCCTGCCCTCACACAATGCTTTTTCCAGCCCCCTGGTGTGTGTCTGGGGCCTGCCCTGGACAAGGAAGGATCTTGCAAACACTTGCAACTTTGCTTTGAAGTTTGCCAACTTCAAAGGTAGAAAGGGGTATAAGAAGAAAAACAAAATCCAAGACCTTTAGAATTTTTCTGGAATCAAAAGGAACCTCTGTCCAGGAGAAGAGCTGAAGGAGGAGTACTGTCCCTTTGCTGTGTTACTTTGCTGGTCTGGCCTGCAGTTGCTACTTCTACCTGAAAAGAGTGCAAAGGGTGAACTTTGCTGTGTGTCCTGCTTAAAAAAGTTCTCCAAGGGTTTGGAGTAGAGCTTGCTTCCTGTTGGAAGTCTCAGGGACACCAAAGACTTCAATTTCCTTGATCTGCAGCACTGGTAACTGCTTGTTTTGTGCTGTTCAAAAGGAAAAACCATTGTGACGTGGTCAATGAAGCTGCTGGCCTGGACGGTGACCTGCCGATGCCACTCAGAGCTTCACTGCCCCGCTTCGTACTGTGACCCTGGTCTCACCAATACCATCATCGTACGACTTCACCAAGCCGCTTCTCGCACCGCGACCTGTGGGCCCCGCACTCCAGCATCACCTGCTCACACCGCAGCCTGGGCATCCCCAACACCGTCGCTCCTGCTGACACCGGTGCCGATGCTGCACTGCGGCCTGTGAATACCACCCATGAGGTACACAAAGCACCATCCCTTCCCGCACTGCCGCCCCGGCCCACTGATGCCAGCATCATTGACTCTAGTGTCATCATCAGGCATCCCTGCCTGCACCGTGGCCTCTGAACACCACTTGCGAGGGTCACGAAGCACCTTCCCGTCCAGCACTGCTGGCATTGGCCTACTGAAAACAGCGCTTCAGCAACAACAACGCCGCTACCTGCGCCGGGACCTGGTGACACCAAACGTCACACTGCCCCACTTCACACCGCAGCCCTGGTATCACCAATGCCGCTGGATGCTGTCACCGAGCCTCTGCCTGCACCGTGACCTGTGGGCACCACACGTCGCATCATTCCGCTTTGCACAGCAGTCACAACGCCATCCGCGCCAGCGCTCCTAACTTCATCAGCTTGAAGTTCGATCCTCAATGCATGTGATTTCAAGGGCCCGACGACTCCCGAACAGACTCTGGAACTGACAGTGCGATGCAAGCGACGCCGCTCTCTGGAGCTCATTGCGAGGATCCCGACGCCCTGCAATTCCAAAGGTACTGTTTTCGGGTCGTCCCGACACCATAGCTGGTCCGCAACGCTGCAGCCTGCCTGAACTGTTGGTTTTGTTGATCACGACTCTGTGATAGCCCCAGGTGGAGCTATCAACTTCAAATAATTGCATTTTTGTGTAAGGATTACAGAATTCATATTTTTATCTTTGTATGTTGGTTTTTTATTGTATTTGGTCTTGTTTTATATAGATAAATATTGGCTACTTTTCTAAAGCTGGTGTGGTGTCCTTTTGTAGTGCTTTCATATATTACTGTTTGTTATGTGCAAATGCTTTACACATTGCTTCTGAGATGAGCCTGACTGCTTGTGCCAAGCTACCAAGTGGGGAGCAGGGGTAATCTGTGTTGTGTATCTCCCTTACCCTAACTAGAGTGAGGGTCCCTACATGGACAGGGTGCAAACCGACTGCCAACTGAAGACCCCATTTCTAACAAACAGCACCTCTCCTTTTATACTTCATGTTTTTCAATTTTTTTTTAATTATTCTGTTTCAAAACATTTTTACTCTTAACTCCTTAATCTGTTTCTGTCTCCAAGTCAAAGTCTCTGTATTCTTATTAGATTCCCTTTTAACACCATACACTTCTTTCTCTTTGTTAGTAAGTTTCAAACTTCTGTTTTTAATTAATCATTTTCAGTTATTTTGCATTTACAGCATTTGTTATAAGAAGTCCATAGTACTCTTACCAGTGACTGTGTTTTTTCTCTGCACATTTTGCACCTTATCTTCCTTTCTACTGTCAGTTTTAACGAGTTAGTATTGTTGTTTCTCTTTCTTCTTCGTGTTTTGTTAGGCACTGTCAATGTCTTTTTAAATGAAAGTAGATATCTGGAATACAAATAAACAATACATTTATTTCTACAAAATATAGTATAAAATTAGATACAGTAAATCAATAAATAACTACATGAAAGGTATTTTAAATGTCTCAATAGTTGAAGGAATATCTCAGTATAAATCTATAAATAGATATATAGTACTTAATGTATACATAGCACACACTATCGTACTATCCTTTTCAATAACAATTGTCTATCTTACTGTCTTAGTGCTTGCATCCCTTTGTGTTTGGATATGATAGTGTATGCATGAGAGTGTGTTTGGATGTGAATGTCTATATTACTGTGTGCATGTGTATGCCAGAGTGTGCATTAGGCTTATCAGTAGTAGGCTTGAGCCATTTCTAAGGACTATTTCTCAGGACGAGAGAATAGTTTGTGTACTAGTTCCCTAGATATGCGAGTGAATCTATGAGTTCCTCTATCTGTGTGCTCAAATACTGCTACATACATACCTGCTGCCTGACTCTCTCCCTGAATGTATAGGTTGTTTTTGCAGCATGTAACTGGGTGTGTGAGTAGTACACCCTTTCGATAATAGGTAAAAGACTTCATGTATGGGTAGCAGACTACATATATACCTGCTCATAGGGCCTGGAAGTGCACATCTGAGTCAATTAAACTCAGAAGAAGTTTTACCTTTTTCTGAAAAAGCACCCTGCTCTATGGCCTACCTTTAACACAGTTGGCGGGTACAATGTTTAAGGCATGTCAAGCAGGTTTTCTAATACCAAGTCAAGCTCACCCACTTACCAGTAGTAGCCCCGAACCATGTTTAAACGATGACTTCTCTTAATGAAGAACTAGGTTGTTCTAGTAGTTGACTACATATCACAGCAAATGTATCAGTTGGCAACTAGGTCTCATACAACAGTACACATACCTGCTGTCTGGATGTGTCCATTAACGTATAACTGGTTCATTCTGTGTCTGAGTGTATGTGTGAGTGGTGCCATCCTTTTATAAATAAGCATCACTGAGGAAGTGCAGTAGTCAGCCCACGCCTTGTTTAAAGGACTGCTTCTTAAGATAGGTAACTACGTTGTGTCAGTAATTGCCTACAAGTATCAGTGAGGTTATAAGTGTCTCTATGGGTGAGTAGTAGGCATTTAAGTAATTATGACGGTGTATATTTTGCTATTTTACTAAGTAAGTAGGCCTCTAAATGTGCATTTAAGTGACTATATAAATTGTTTACTGGCTGCATTCATGATAAAAGGGGTATGTAACCGTTTGTGCAACTAGTTCCAATAATGATGGATACATAACTCCTGTCTGGATGCTTGCTTGAATGTATAAGTGGCTCTCTCAGTGACTGACTGGGTGTGTGACTGACACTATCCTTTGGTTATTACGTATATATGTTGCCATAGACTGCATATATATCCGGGTACAGGGGTCTGTAAGTTGACACCTTAGCCAGTGAAACTCAGAAGTACATGTTTCACCTTTAAATAACAAAGCAGTCTCCTGTAAGACCTCCCTACACCCTACCTAAGGGTTGAGTTTTGTATGCTTAAAGGTGAGCATAAAGCTTGTTGAGCACCTTTTGTAATGCAAGTCAAGATAACAGTAAAAAAGGGCATAGAGGCTCACCATTTTTAAGACTAAACTATATTTAAAGGATTACTATTTTACAGCAACTAGGTTATCAGATGGCTTGACTACATATTGGAGTGACTGTATTGGCGTGCCAACTAGGTCTAACACTGTAGCATACATAGGTGCTGTCTGAATAATTGTATGAACGTATAAGTGGCTCTTTTTGTGTCTGACTGGGTGTGTGAGTTAACTACGCTGTGTCAGTAATTACCTACATGTCGTAATGTATGTATCAGTTCCTCTATGTGTGAGCACTAGATGTTTAATTAAACATGGCAAAACATATCTGGCTCTTTATGTAACTATATAGGGCTGTTTGACTGGCTCAATCCTTTTGTTAATAGGTATGTGTAGGAGGGTGGCCTGGTTTGCAGTGGGTACCAGAGGTACTTACACCTTCTACCAGGCCCACTTATCCCTTATCAGTGAAATGTAGTCAGTGTCTAGAAGCCAGGCTGTCTAGAGGTAGCTAAAGGCAGAGCAGCCAAGACTGAACTAGGAGACATGCAAAGCTCTTGCAATACCACTGTAGTCACACAGTACTTACACACAAGAAAGACAATACTCAGTGTTACCAGAAACAAAGGTACTTTATTTTAGTGACACAAGGCCAAAAATATCTTAGAGGTTATACTCCCTTAGGAGGTAAGTAAAACACATAAAATATACACTAGTAATCAAAATCAGGTAAGTAAACAACCATAAAATAGTGCAAATAGTGAAAATCACCATAGGCTAGAATGGGCTAGGGGCAACACAAACCATATACTAAAATAGTGAAATGCGAAAGTCGCCCCCCCCCAGGCAAGAATAGTGTGTAGAAGGGCATGGTAGTGTAAGAAAACACCAAAGGTAAGTAAAGTACTCCACTCCGAGCCCAGGAAAAAAGGAGTAAAGTACAGCAAGTTTCCTCAGAACACACTATGAGTCATGATGAAGGATTATGCAAAAACCAAGCAAGACTTCAAGACACCAACAATGGATTCCTGGACCTGAAGACCTGTGGAGAGAGGGGACCAAGTCCAAGAAGAGATGATGAGTCCTGGAACAACAAGAGCCCCTGCTAACCCAGATGAAGGTGCAAAAGTAGATTTTTGGTTAGAAGAAGTCAGAGATGCACCAAAGAAGACAGCTGCGAGTTCCTGTTTGGTACAAGAGATGTCCCATGTCGAGTAGAAGAATGCAAGCTGGTTTTCATTGTTAGATTCTGCCAACAAGCCTTGGCTCACGCAAAAGACATGGTTGGCGGGAAAAGGAGCTACCTGGAGCCAGGAGGGACCTGGGGGTCTCAACTCAGACTGAGGAGACAGAGGAGGCTCTCAGCACTTCAGAGAGCCCTCAGAAGACCAGACAGCACCCACAGGAGTCCCAGGGCACGGGGACAAAGGAGTTGCAAATCACGGTCGTCGCAGCACTACACAAAGGGATCCTGTGCTGCTGAAGAACAACTGAGGGAGCTGAGCGTCACATGATAGAGTGCTGGGAACCTGGGCTACACTGTGCATGAAGGGTTTCTTGGAGAAGCATGCAGAAGCCCTAGGAGCTGCAAAACATGTGCTGCACAGTCTGTCTCAGGGAGGCAAGCTCTTACCGCCACCAAATTTAGACAGTTGGACCTTTGGACAGTCTGGGCCACTTCAGTCCACCACCTGTGTCCCAGGATCCATGCTCGTTGTCAGGAGAGGGGACCTAGAGTACCGGTCATCATTGCAGAGAGGTGCCTGCTGAAGCAAGGAAGTGACTCTGTCACTCCATGGGATATTCCTTCAGTCCATCTGGTGCAGGATGAAGACAGGAAGTCCTCAGAGCATGCACGACCCGGAAACTGTTGCAGTTGCTGGCAGGAGCTGAAGTTACAGAGTTGTAGTAGCCTTCTTGGATACTTTATTACAGTTGTAGAGTTCCTGTAGCAGTTCTGCGGTTGATCCTACGGTAGAACATGAAGCAGAGGTTGCAGAGGAGTCCTGCTGGAATCTTGCAAAACCGAATCTGAGGAAACACCCAGAGGAGAGACCCTAAATAGCCCTGAGAGGAGGATTGGTCACCTAACCAGGGAAACACCTATCAGGAGGAGTCTCTGACATCACCTGCTGGCACTGGCCAATCAGATGCTCCCAGAATTCCCTGACCATCCTGAAAACAAGATAGCAGAACCCAGGGACACTCTGGAGGAGCTCTGGGCACCACCCCTGGATGGTGATGGACAGGGGAGTGGTCACCCCCCTTTCCTTTGTCCAGCTTCACGCCAGAGCAGGACTGGGGGTCCCCGAACCTGTGTAGACTGGATTATGCAGGGAGGGCACCATTTGTGCCCTTCACAGCATTTCCAGAGGCTATGTACCACCCATGCCCAATGCCTGTAATGCCTACTTCCAATGGGACAGGGTGTAACACCCCTCTCCTAAAAGAAATGTATTGTTCTGCCTCCCTGGGATTGAGCTGCTCAACCCACAGGAGGGCAGAAACCTGTCTGTGAGGTGGCAGCAGCTGGGGCTGCATTGCAAACCTCAGAGAGCTGGTTTGGCAGTACTGGGGGTCCATGGTGGAGCCCCCAGGGTGCATGGAATTGGCCCCCCAATACAAGAATCAGATTGGGGGTACAATTTATCAATCTTAGACACCTCACATGGCCATATTCGAGATTACCATTGTGAAGCTACATATGTATTGACCTATATGTAGTGCACACTTATAATGGCGTCCCCCAGTCATGAAGTCCGGGAAATTGGTCCTGGACAATGTGGGGGCACCTCTGCTAGTGCAGGGGTGCCCTCACACACAGTAACTTCGCACCTAGCCTTCAGGAACTCAAGGTTAGACATATAGGTGACTTATAAGTTACCTGGTGCAGTTAAAATGGATGTGAAATAGTGCTTACATTATTTCACTCAGGCTGCAGTAGCAATCCTGAAGAAGTGTTTGTATGAGCTCCTTAAGGGTGGCAAAAAACATGCTGCATCCCATAAGGATCTTCTGGAACCCCAATGCCCTGGGTACCTAGGTACCATATACTAGGGATTTATAAGGGGGGTCCAGTATGCCAATCTGGAGTCAAATAATTGGTCACTAGACTATAGTGGCAAATTTGGAAACACAGAGAGCATAAGCACTGGAGTTCTGATTAGCAGGACTCCAATAACAGTCAAGCATACTGACAACACATTAAAAAACATATTGACATATAGGCCACAAACTATGAGCACTGGTGTCCTGACTAGCAGGATCCCAGTGAAACAGTAAAAACACACTGACAAACAGGCAAAAATTGTTGGTAACACGCCAAGTAGGATGGTACTTTCCTACAATCGGCAGGTCACGGTCCAGGCCAGAAGCTTCATTGATGGCGTTGCAGTGGTTTTTCCTTTTGAACAGCAGAAAGCATGCAGTTCCCGTGCTGCAGGTCGAAGAAACTGAAATCTTTGGTGTCCTTGAGACTTTCAACAGGAGGCATGCTCTACTCAAAGCCCTTGGAGGACTTTCTCAAGAAGGACACACAGAAAAGTTCACCCTTTGCACTCTTTTCAGGCAGAAACAGCAACTGCTGGCCAGCCCAGCAAAGCAACACAGCAGAGGGACAGTACTCCTCCTTCAGCTCTTCTCCTGGGCAGAGGTTCCTCTTGATTCCAAAAAGATTCTAAAAGTCTGGGGTTTTGGGACTTCTTTTTATACCCCTTTCTGCATTTGAAGTTGGTAAACTTTAAAGCAAAGTCACAACTGTTTGCAAGATCCTTCCTTGTCCAGGCCAGGCCCCAGACACACACCAGGGGGTTGGAGACTGCATTTGGGTGAGGGCAGGCACAGTCCTTTCAGGTACAAGTGACCACTCCTCCCTCCACTCTAGCTCAGATGGCCCATCAGGATATGGAGACTACACCCCAGATCCCTTTGGGTCACTGTTGTAGGAGGCTGGCCTGACTTATAGTGGGTACCTGATGGTACTTACACCTTGTGCCAAGTCCAGTTATCCCTTATTAGGAGATTTGTAGTGTTCTAACAGGTTAGGCTGATAGAGGTAGCTATAGCAGAGCAGCTTAGGCTGAACTAGTAGACATGCAAAGCTCCTACTATAACACTTATGTCATATAGCACTAAGGGCCAGATGTAGCAAAGCGTTTGCGAGTCGCAAACGGCGAAAAACGCAGTTTGCGAGTCGCAAAAGCCTCACCGGAATGCAGAAATGCATTTTGCGAGTCGGATCCGACTCGAAAAATGCATTTCCGACTCGCAAATAGGAAGGGGTGTTCCCTTCCTATTTGCGACTCGCAATGCTATGCAATTCCATTTGCGACCGCGAAAGCGGTCGCAAATGGAATCGCAGTTACCATTCACTTGAAGTGGATGGTAACCCAGTCGCAAACAGGAAGGGGTCCCCATGGGACCCTTTTCCCTTTGTAACTGGACATAAAAATATTTTTTTAGAGCAAGCAGGGGTCCAAGGGACCACTACGTGCCCTGAAAAAATCCGAAGCAAAAGGTTTCGGTTTGTTTTTCAAAGTGCAGCTGGGCTACACTTTGAAAAAAAATTGCTTTATTTAAAAGCAGTCACAGACATGGTGGTCTGCTGTCTCCAGCAGGCCACCATCCTGTGAGTGCCCCTACTCGCAATGGGGTTGCAAACTGCGACCCACCTCATTAATATTAATGAGGGGGGTCTTTGCAACCCCATTGCGAGTTGCAGAAGGTGTCTGAGACACCTTTCTGCATTCCAAATTGCGAGTTGCAATTTGCGAGTCGCAATTTGGAGTTTTGCTACATCTGGCCCTTAATCACAAGAAAACACACTACTCAGTGTTACTAAAAATACAGGTACTTTATTTTAGTGACAATATGCCAAATGTATCTCAGAGGATATACTCCCTTAGGAGGTAAGTAAAATACAGAAAATATACACACAAACCACAATCAGGTAATTAAAACACTTAGAAAAGTAGTGCAAACACTGTGGAACACAATAGAATACAATAGGAGAAAATAGGCCTAGGGGCAACACAAACCATATGCTGCAAAAGTGGAATGCGAACCACGAATGGACCCCAGGCCTAGTGTAGAGGGTCACTGGGAGTGTAGGAAAACATCAAAGGTGTCCAAGATACCCCACCCGAAGACCCTGAAAAGTAGGAGTAAATTTACCCTACTACCACAGAAAGACAATAAAGTCGAGATAGGGGATTCTGCAAAGGCAACAACTGACTGCAAAGCACTGAAGACAGATTCCTGGACCTGATGACCTGCAAAGGAAGGGGACCAATTTCAAGAGTCACGCAAGTGTCCAGGGGGGGCAGGAGCCCACTAAACCCCGAATGAAGATGCAAAAGGGCTGCCTCTAGGTGGAAGAAGCCAAAGATTCTGCAACAATGGAAGGTGCCAGGAGCTTCTCCTTCGGTCAGAAGATGTCACACGGCGTGCTGGAGGATGCAGAGTCGCTTCCACGCGAAAAGACCACAACCAAGCCTTGTTAGCTGCAAGAGTCACGGTTGAAGGTTTTGGGTGCTGTTAGGGCCCAGGAAGGACAAGGAGATTGCTCCCTGGAGGAGGAGACAGAGGGGACGCTCAGCAACAGAGAGAGCCCACGCAGAAGCAGGCAGCATCCGCAGAAGCGCCTGAACCGGTGTTCAGGAAATCTGAGCACAGTGGTCGTCTCAGCACAACAAAAGAGGGTCCCACGAACTCGGAGGTCAACTCAGTGAGTTGGGCAAATGCAGGACAGAGTGCTGGGGACCTGGGCTGTGCTGTGCACGAAGGAAGTCTTGCAAAAGTGCACAGAAGCCCTAGCAGCTGCAGATCACGCAGTGCACAGGATTACTGTCTGGCGTAGGGAGGCAAGGACTTATCTCCACCAAATTTCGACAGAAGGACCACTGGACTGTCGGGGGTCACTTGGATCCAGCTTCTGTGTTCCAGGGACCACGCTCGTCAAGATGAGAGGGGACACAGAGGACCGGTGGTGAAGAAGTTTGGTGCCAGCGTTGGCAGGAGGAACATTCCGTTGACCCACAGTAGATTTCTTCTTGGCTTCCAGTGCAGGGTGAAGGCAGACAGCCCTCGGAGCATGCACCACCAGGAAACAGTCGAGAAAGCTGGCAGGATTAGGTGCTACAATGTTGCTAGTAGTCTTCTTTCTACTTTGTTGCGGTTTTGCAGGCATCTCTGACGTCACCTGCTGGCACTGGCCACCCAGAGGTCTCCATTGTGCCCTCACACCTCTGCATTCAAGATGGCAGAGGTCTGGGACACACTGGAGGAGCTCTGAGCACCACCCATGGGGTGGTGATGGACAGTGGAGGGATCACTCCCCTTTCCTTTGTCCAGTTTTGCGCCAGAGCAGGGGCTGGGGGATCCCTGAACTGGTGTAGACTGGTTTTTGCAAGGAGGGCACCATCTGCGCCCTTCAAAGCATTTCCAGAGGCCAGGAGAGGCTACCCCTCTCAGGCCCTTAACACCTATTTCCAAAGGGAGAGGGTGTAACACCCTCTCTCAAAGGAAATACTTTGTTCTGCCTTCCTGGGACTGGGCTGCCCAGGCACCAGGGGGGCAGAAACTTGTCTGAGGGTTGGCAGCAGCGGTAGCTGCAGACAAAACCCCAGAGAGCTAGTTTGCAGTACCCGGGGTCCAAGCTGGAGACCCGGGGATGCATGGGATTGGCACCCTAATACCAGATTTGGCTTGGGGGGACAATTCCATGATCTTAGACATGTTACATGGCCATGTTCGGAGTTACCATTGTGAAGCTACACATAGGTATTGACCTATTTGTAGTTCACAAGTGTAATGGTGTCCCCGCACTCACAAAGTCAGAGAAATTGCCCTGAACAATGTGGGGGCACCTTGGTTAGTGCCAGGGTGCCCTCACACTTAGTAACTTTGAACCTAACCTTCACTAAGTGAGGGTTAGACATATAAGTGACTTAGAAGTTACTTAAGTGCAGTGTAAAATGGCTGTGAAATAACGTGGACGTTATTTCACTCAGGCTGCAGTGGCAGTCCTGTGTAAGAATTGTCTGAGCTCCCTATGGGTGGCAAAAGAAATGCTGCAGCCCATAGGGATCTCCTGGAACCCCAATACCCTGGGTACCTAGGTACCATATGCTAGGGAATTATAAGGGTGTTCCAGTGTGCCAATCAGAATTGGTGTAAATGGTCACTAGCCTGCAGTGACAATTTAAAAAGCAGAGAGAGCATAAACACTGAGGTTCTGGTTAGCAGAGCCTCAGTAAAACAGTGAGGCACCATACAGGGAACACATCCAGGGCACAAGTTATGAGCACTGGGGTCCTGGCTAGCAGGATCCCAGTGACACAGGCAAAAACAAACATACACACAAGTAGAAATGGGCGTAACATGCCAGGCAAGAGGGTACTTTCCTAAAACTGTCTAGAGGGAATTCGCAGCATCCCAACTGTCAAAGTAACCCAGATGTGGAATCCCCAAACAGGCAGAGTCACAGAATGGTTTAAGTAGGAAAATGCCTACTTTCTAAAAGCGGCAAATTCAAACTAACAATTTAAAAAACAACTTTACTAAAAGATGTATTTTTAAATTGTGAGTTCAGAGACCCTAAACTCCAAATTTCTATCTGCTCTCAAAGGAAAGTTGCACTTTAAAGTTATTTAAAGGCAGTCCCCATGTTAACCTATGAGAGAGATAGGCCTTTCAACAGTGAAAAACAAATTTGTCAGCATTTCACTGTTAGGACATGTAACACACATCAGTACATTACCCACCTTTAACATACAATGCACCATGCCCATGAGGCTACCTAGGGCCTAACTTAGGGGTGCTTTACATGGAGTAAAAGGAATGGTTTACGCCTGACAAGCGTGTATACTTGCCAAGACAAACTGGCAGTTTAAAACTGCAGACACAGACACTGCAGTGGCAGGTCTAAGCCATGTTTACAGGGCTACTTATGTGGGTGGCACAACCAGTGCTGCAGGCCCACTAGTAGCATTTACAGGCCCTGGGCACCTTTGGTGCACTTTACTAGGGACTTATCAGTAAATCAAATATGTCAATCATGGATAACCCAATCAAAAGTACAATTTACCTAGGGAGCACTTGTATTTTAGCACTGATCAGCAGTGGTAAAGTGCACAGAGACACTAAACCAGCAAAAACAGAACTAGTAAACAATAATAACAGGTCAGCAAGCAAAAACACAGGGGAGACACACCAAAAAGCTACCAGGTCTAACTCTGTTCTTAAGCAAAAGCAACATATTGAGAATGTAATTGAAAAAGCTTTTGCTGTAATGACAAATCTTTTGTGCTTAGGGCCTCATTATGAGTTTGACGGTCAGACCGCCAGGCCGTCATATTGGCAGCTACAAAAAGAACAGCAAGTTGGTGATCTTTTAGACAGCCCTGTTATGAGTCATACAGGCAGGTCCCCAAAGTAAAAAAGGCAGACTGCCAGCAGCGCAAAGGCCTGGAAATAGGCGGTGTGACCTCTAGTGCGAACAACATGCAACCAACCACCAAGCCTGTTATAAACACAGTTGCTGTGGTGGACACGCATTGCGGTCAGCCAATGGTGTTCCAACCACACTGGTCAACGGTCAGCAAAGTAATACACAGCTGCATATGGGATACATTTGAAAACAATGCAGCTGACACACATTGCCACACTGGACACACCTATAAAACACACCCCTTCCAAAACCACAATCCCTTTTATTTCCACTGCACACCGAACACTGACCACCATTTTCCAATTTTTCCATATTATAGACACTCCTCATTTTTTCAGCATCTCATAGAATATTCTTCATACACATTTCTCCATGCACACCCTTTTGCATTTCCCCTATTTAAGAAGTCACTGTAACCCGTTTTTTTCCACCATGTCACGATTTAAATATCAATGTTTTTCAGAAGGTGAGTTAAGAGTCATGGTGGATGAAATCATAACAGTAGAGCCACAATTGTTTGGAGCACATGTCCAGCACACTCCTCTCAGTAGGAAAATGGAAATGTAGGACAGGATAGTCGACAGAGTGAATGCTGTAGGTACCACCCTGCGAACAAAGGAGGACTTCATGTAGAGGTGGAATGATCTCAGGGGTTACCATCTACAGGCCAAGAAGACTGGTTGTGGCCATCCCAGTGCCCCATTACATCTCTTTCTCTGGGAGGAGAAGGTCTTGACCATCCTGCATCCTGTGGGCTTCACAGGAATAACTGAGTGAGTGGAGTCTGATAAGTCATAGCACTAAAAATGTCATCAAAATGTAATGCCATGCATGCTCCTATCTAACCTCTTACCTCATTTACTGTTACTCAAATAACCAGCCCAGTGTTCACCTGTCCAAAGACCTCTATTTAGCAACTCCCAATTGAAGTGTACTCACCTGGGAAGATGATGTCTGTATAGTGTGTAGCACAGGGACTGGCATGGCTCTAACTCCCAGCAGGCACTGTTTCTGTTACTCCAAACACCAGACCAGTGTTTACTTGTCCAAATAACCCTGTGTCTCAACTCTCAATTGAAGTTTACTCACCTGGAGAATAACATTTGTTTAATGTCTGTGGTATAGGGTGTTACATGACTGGAACTCCCAGGAGGCTCTGCTACTGTCACTCCAACCACCAGTATGGTGTTATTCTCCAAATACCCTTCTTTGTAAAATCACAAATAAAGTGTACACACTTGGGGGTTGACATCTATCAAGTGAATGAAATAGGGGGAGTATCATGACTCCTAAGGCCAGAAGGCTCTGTTTCTCTAACTCCAAACACAAGCTCAGTGTTCACATACCCAAATGCCCATGTCTGTTAACTCTCACTTGAAATTTACTCACCAGGGAGGCTAACATTTTCTGGTGGTGGGTAGTAGAGGGTGTGACCTGAATGCAAAGCCCAATAGGTCCTGTGTTTCCCACTCCAAACACAAAATCAGTGTTTGGAGTGGGTGTACTCACCTGGCAGGATAACATTTGTCAAGTGTATGTAGACTGGAGAGTGACATGGCTGAAACTTCCAGGAGGCACTGTTTCAGTAATTACAAACACCAGACCAGTGGTCACTTGTCCAAATACACTTGCTTGCTAACTCTTAATTGATGTTCACTCAGATGGGTGTGAGAAAGATACAGCTCATGCTAGACTCTGAGATGTCCCTGGCTACCGAGCTCCGTCTTGACCTGCTAACCCAACATGAAACCATTGAGGACAGGAAGAGCAACTTACCCAATGTGCAAAACTATGATCCCAAAGGCCTCAATATGCACAACCATAATGGAATTGGCGGTTGGCAAATTCACATTGCACTGACCACATAATGACTCCAGTCACATGTACAACAAACTTCTGGGTCAGCCTGCATCATAATCAACTAGGCATCAAAATGTCCAAAGACATATATCTTGCATAGCTACTGTTTTGCCTGCACTCAGTGCTTTAAATGAACTGGTACTGTCCGGTACTGAGTACTGACACTTTTTTTTTATTTTGAGAGGGAGAGTACCTGCACTTCTGAAGATAAACATAATAATTTTAACTGGAGAGTACCAGCACTTCTCAGAAACAAGCAGCTACTCTGGTGCAGAGTACCTGCCCTTTCTTTTTTAACATTGTAAGCACTGCCTGAACTGGTTGCAAAATGGCATTCTTGCACAATTCCCCAATGCCTAATGATCTGCACATCAGCTGCTGCTTTTTCATGTTGTTTTCGCCCCCGCTCCCGCCTCCCAGCTTTCCTCTCCTCACCCCCCTCCTTACTTAAGGGGCCGCTGTGTGGCCATGCAGCTGGCACGCCAAAGGCAAGCCCGTCTGTGCCCATCCGCGCCTGGATCGCACCCAGCGACGGAACCCCTGGCTCTCCTCCCCCCACCACGCCCATGCATGTCTTCATCACGACGGCGCCTCCCTCCACGTCCTCAGCACCGGCCGTTCACCCGCCTAGCTTCAAGCCTCCCCGAAGATCACCTGTGGACTCTTCTCTTGCAGGAACTGCACGCTCACCCGCCTCCATGCCAACAACCCACCCACCAAGGCAGGACGCAACCATCTCAGATGCATCCTTCTCAACATCCGCTCCGTCCACAAAAATGCTGTAGAACTATGGAATCTACTTGACTCAGCTTCCCCAGATGTCACCTTCCTGACCGAGACCTGGATGAACCCCTCCTCAGTGCCTGACATCGCCATAGCCATCCCTGACGGCTACAAGATCACCCACAGGGACCACTCCAACAAACCAGGAGGAGGCATCACCATCATCCACAAGAACACCCTCAGGATCACAACCAGCACCGAAGACACACTCAACACTGCCGAAAACCTGCACTTCCAGATCCACACCAACCCAAACACCACCCTCCAAGGGACCCTCATCTACAGGACCCCGAAAGCAGTTCAGCAACCCCATCACCGACCTCATCAGCACTCACACTCTCGCATACACTGACTACATACTCCTTGGGGACTTAAACTTCCACCTCAAGATCACCAATGACTACAAAACCACCACCCTGCTCGACAACCTCTCCAACCTCAGCCTCAAACAGCTCATCACAACACCCACCCACTCCGCAGAACACACAATCGACCCTATTTTCTCCACCAGCAAACATGTCTCTTTCAGCCATACCCCGAACTCCTTCGAGAAACCCACAACACACCATCACCCGCAACAGATTCCAGACCGCAGATGGAACAAGGTCACTGAAGACCAAATAATCACTACCCTCTCCCGGAACCCACCCATCGACACCACTGACACAGCTGCCTACAACTTCAGGCAATGGATCAACACATGTGCCAACACTCTTCCCCGATCAAAAATCCCTCCAACAGACCCACCAACAGAAAGGCCTTCTGGTTTACCGCTGACCTCTAAGAATCTAAACAGACATACCAAAGACTCAAAAAGAAGTGGAGCCATAATCAGACACTGGACAACCACACAGCCTTCAAAAACGCCATCCACAGACACCACTAACTCATCCAAACCGCCAAGAGAACGGCCTTCGAAGAATGCATCAACAACACACACAGCCACAAGGAAATCTTCAACATCGTCAAGGAACTCTCCAACCCCAGCTCCAACGACAACGACCTCCCGTCATCACAAGAACTTTGTGACTCCCTAGCCTCCTACTTCCACCACAAGATCGCAGACATCCACGACAGCTTCAGCACTCAGACCCCTCCAGCAACCACCAACACCACAGACTCACCACCCACCAGCCTCCTGCTCTCTTGGACTCCCGTCAACAACAACAACTCCATCGAAATCATGAATACCATCCACTCCAGCTCACCATCCAACCCATGCCCTCACCACATCCTCAACAAAGCAAGCTCCGTTATTGCACTCCAACTCCCGAAGATCATGAACAGCTCCTTCAAGTCTGCCAGCTTCTCTGAGAGCTGAAAACACGCCCAGATCAACGCCCTCCTCAAGAAACCCAAGGCAGACCCAAAGGACCTCAAGAACTTCTGGCCCATCTCTCTGCTCCCCTTCCTAGCAAAAGTCATTGAAAAGGCTGTCAACAGACAACTGACCCGCTTCCTCAAGGAGAACAGCACTCTGGACCCTTCCCAATCCAGATTCCGCAGCAACCACAGAACCAAAACTGCCCTCTTCGCCGTCACCGATGACATCAGAACCATTCTGGACAATGGCGAATCCAGGGCCCTCACCTTCCTGGACCTCTCAGCCACGTTTGACACCATCTGCCACCACACTCTACGCATACACCTCAGCAATGCAGGAATCTGTGACAGAGCTCTGGACTGGATCACCTCCTTTTTACTGGCAAAACTCAGAGAGTCTGCCACCCTCCATTCTGCTCTGAAGCCACCAAAATCATCTGCGGCGTACTCCAGGGTTCGTCCCTCAGCCTGACCCTCTTCAATATCTACATGGCTCCACTCTCTAACATTGCCCAATTTCACAACCACAACATCATATCATACACCCAGCTGATCTTCTCCCTCACCAAGGACATCACCAAGACCAACCTCCACAAAGGAATGAAGGCCATCACCGAATGGATGAAGAACAGCTGCCTCAAACTGAATTCCAACAAGACTAAGGTCCTCATCTTCGGCTCCACCCCCTCTGCATGGGATGACTCCTAGTGGCCTGCCACACAGGGATCCACTCCGACTCCCACCGACCACGCACGCAACCTAGGATTCATCCTGGACTCCTCACTATCCATGACCCTGCAAGTCAAAGCCATCTCCCCCTCCTGCTTCAACACCCTCCGCATGCTCTGAAAGATCTACAAATGGACCACTACGGACACCAGAAGAACAGTCACCCAAGCCCTTGTAAGCAGAAAACTGCACTACAGCAATGCCCTTGATGCTGAACCAAAGCCAAACTCCAGAAAAGGCTGCAACGTATCCAGAACACCTATGCACGCCTCATCCTGGACATCCCCTGCCACTGCCACATAACAGTCCACCTAAGAGACCTGCACTGGCTTCCCCTCAACAAGGAATCACCTTCAAACTCCTCATCCACGCTCAGAAGGCACTGCACAACACTGGACCAGAATACCTCAACAGATGGCTCTCCTTCTACACCCCGACCCAACAGCTCCACTGACCTCACCCTTGCAACCATCCCATGCATCCGCAGAACTACAACCAGCAGTAGATCATTCTCGCACCTCGCCACCAAGATGTGGAACACTCTTCTCACCCATTTGCGTCAGACTAAGGACCTCCTTACCTTGAAGAGACTTCTCAAGGCTGTTCAAGCAGCGCCCCCCTTGCCCTCAGCGCCTTGAGACCCTCATGGGTGAGTAGTGCAATCTACAAATTCCTTGATTAATTGATTGAATGGAATTGGCATACTTCACAAATGTCAGCTCAATACAACCAATACCATGAGTATTTGCGACAATAGGAATACATTTTTACAAAGTCTATCCTTAATGAAACACTAAATTGTTGAAGGTAGACCAGGATGTATCTTTCAACAGGCCAAACTGCTACTGGGCACAGAGATTCCAAAGAACAGACTGCCACTACCTTCCTGTATGAAGCCCTCAATGAAGGAGACATTCCCAGGAGTCTGGACATGGAGGATGGTTCTGGCCCATCTGGACAACCTGATCAGACACCTGGTCATACTCCAACAGTGAGTCTCACTGTGCCCACATGAACACCTCCCAGCCCGGCTACCTCAACATCACAGGTAACTATTCACCCCCAACATGTGTACCAAGCACAGTGTCTAACATCTGGATCCTTAGTTGAAGCTCAACACTTCTGACAATGAGGGTCCAGGAACCAGTGGGAGAGGGTACCCTGTGGCAAGGGCACAGGGCTGTGGGGGTAGGTTGCATGGAATGGATGTTGTGGGCCAGTGGGGTGAGGCCACTGGGGCTGCTCCTGGCCAAGACAGCATCAGCCAAGTCTTCAGGTATATCAGGAGTCCCAAGGAGTTATGGGCCAGGTCTTGATTGAACTCGTGGAAATTTAGCACCTACAGAAGGACATGCATAGGAACATGCAAAAACAGTGGGAGGCCCACAAAAACAACTTTGCCTCTCTAACAGGGGCGATGAGGAAGAGTCACACCACCCTAAGCAGGGCTTTTCAAAACCAATCTTCTCCTTCCTTTAGCTCACCAACACCAGGCACATCTCCATCTGTGCCAGCTACTGGAAGAGAGGCCTGCCAGTGGAAGAACCGGTTGCAGACACCCCTGTCTCTGTAGCAGCAGACCCGTCTTCCCCACACAGTCAGGGACATCCAGCGAAGAATCCAGGAGGTGCAGATGGCAAGACACCCACCACTGCCAGCAAGTGACCTCTTCCTATAAAAACTCCTATGTGTGTCACATATTCACTCTGTTGACTGATCCTCAACCACCGACCCATTCCAAAGGGAGGAGTACTCTGGAATTTGTACACCCAATTGTATGACATCTATTCCAATGACATCTTTCACCATGACTGACATTGTCACTTTGTTTTTTCTTCTTTTCTGTCCAAATCTTATTTTTCTGCATCTGCATTGTAATAAATTCACCCACAACAAACCCATTTTCTGCTTGCTTAATTTCCTCATTTTTGATATTTAGAGATGTAAGACCATGTGAACCATATGGCGAAGACATAACATACTTGGGCAAGGAGGGATGTGCTATATGTACACAGGGTCCTGTTCAGGATTACAGCCATTACACATAAACATGCACGTACAGGTGTCTGGTCACACCAAATATTTCATTCCAGTGTACAGCAAATAGGCTGTCCTTATGTCTGGACTTTTTGAAATAAGATTGTGTGACTGAGTAAAAGTACATATTCCAAGGTACAGCCCCCCAGACCATGGAGGGAAGGGATTTGTCAAACATTGTCCTATAGAATAGGCAAACATTGAAGTTGTTGATGTCAGCAGCTGGAGCCTTATCACATACCACACCAAAGTAATCCAACATCACACAATCCAAGATACAGACAAATGCCAGTACAATAGTCCCTGATCACAAGCCCAACTTAGTCCAATGACCATGCATCTGGTGGTATAACACAAACATCTGTCAATGATGTGGCACAGGCACTGTGGCCTACAATGATGAAGCACACCTACAGCTACACACAGGTCATACAAAAGGAGTGTTTAGCCAATGTGAAGGGTAAATGACTAGGTTCCAATCTATGACTATATTTCATGACCACATGATGACACACAGGATGCAATCGGACCACCACAGCACACAAAACAAGTCCAATCTGCACTTCTAACCTTCCACCCAAACATTGTGCAAGCTGGTTTGGCACATATCTCATACACCCCTAATCTGTGACCTACATTACCTGGAACAATCCATCTCCACTTCCTATGTCAAAATAGCATCAGATACATGCCAATGTCATGACTCTAAAATGCCCGCATGAAGATGTCATGGTGAAGGTACCTGTACAAAGAAAAAAACAAGGAGAATAGGCTTGAAAAATACCTATTAAACAAATCACATAGCAAGCAACTGGGAATGTAATTACATTGCAAGGGCACTGACACAAGCAAAGCAACATCATGAAGGTGGAGATATGTCAAAGGGTGATACTTCAAGCAGCCTTTGGATGACTATTGAAGAGTATCAGCTCCCTAGTTGTTGCTAATACACTAACCTCCACACATTCTCACAACTACAGTTGATTGTACAGTGACAGTCATTATATCATGACATACTTACACTCATGAGAAGTAGATGTTGATGAGATCTTCCCACAACTCAGCTGCTTTCTCCTCACCACTGTCATCCTTACTTGGGATTTCAGGATTCACACCCAGTGGCACTGCAGGCTCCCCCTCCTCTGGGATGTAAGGAATATTACTCCGCAAGGCGATGTTGTGGAGCATGCAAAATGCCACAGTGATCTGACACACTTTTCCGGGTGAGTATGTTGTGTAGCCATTTTAGTTATGGCTCAATGCATGTTATTTTAGTGTACTAGGCCTGCAGCTGTGCACGTTAACCTAGATATATTTTATTCAGCTTCGTTTTTATTATTGTTACAATAGTCACTTTTACGGTTTTGTTTTATTTATTTCTATCTACTGTTCTTGTCTAGGCCAGCACTCTGGCCCTCATTACAACCCTGGCGGTTGGTGGTAAAGCAGCAGTAATACCGGCAACAAGCCAGCAGTAAAAAAAAAATGGAATTATGACCATGGCAGAAACCGCCAACACAGACAGCCACTTTAATACACCGACCGCCACGGCGGTAGAAACAAGCACCGCAGCAGTAAAAAACAACAGCCGGGCAGAAGACAAGGTTCCACCCACTGTATTATGAGACACCAATCCACCACCTTTTCCGGGGTGGTACGAACGACAACAAAAGCACAGCGGAAACAGAACACAGAAATCAAAGGACTCACCTCTGGACACTCAGCGAACAACCACTACGCCATGGAGCCCGAACTGCAGATCTTCCCCATGCTGGTCTACCTCCTCCTACACCAGGAATACCAACGCCAGGGACGATGACCACGGTGAGTACTGCTGCCTAGCACACATGGAAGGGGGGAGGAAAAAGAGAGTGACACACACAAACAACACGCAACACCCCCACCCCCAACACCGTACACACAAACAGATGCAGTACCATTACATATTCACCCCGTACCCCTCAGGAAAAACGCAAGGACAAAAGGAAGTGATTAAAGTGAGTGTAATAAGATAATATTCCAGGAAAACATACTCAAAATTCAAAACAGTATTTACAGATATACCAATGGAGGGACACTGCCTAGTCCATAATGTCCGTGGGCCACAGGGCCACATCACATAGGCCAAGGCTCTATCTTACTCCTTCATCAACACGTAGAGAACACCGCTGGGGCATCAGGTCGAAAATACACAGGGCCCTCAGGGGGGTGGGGAATGCAGTGGGGGGCACCTCAGCCAGAAGATGGTACAGCGCCACTTGTCCTGGAGGAGGTTACATGCCCACTGCTTGGTCCTGGGGAGTGCAAAGACATAGAGGGTCATTCTGACCCTGGCGGCCGGTGGCCGCCAGGGCCACCGACCACGGGAGCACCGCCGACAGGCTGGCGGTGCTCCAATGAGCATTCTGACCGCGGCGGTTCAGCCGCGGTCAGAAGCGGAAAGTCAGCGGTCTCCCGCTGACTTTCCGCTGCTCATTGGAATCCTCCATGGCTGCGGAGCGCGCTCCGCAGCCATGAGGATTCTGACCCCCCCTACCGCCATCCAGTTCATGGCGGGAAAGCCGCCATGAACAGGATGGCGGTAGGGGGGGTCGCGGGGCCCCTGGGGGCCCCTGCCGTGCCCATGCCAATGGCATGGGCACGGCAGGGGCCCCCGTAAGAGGGCCCCAAAATGTATTTCACTGTCTGCCTTGCAGACAGTGAAATACGCGACGGGTGCAGTAGCACCCGTCGCACCTTCCCACTCCGCCGGCTCGATTACGAGCCGGCATCCTCGTGGGAAGGTCGTTTTCCCCTGGGCTGGCAGGCGGTTTAACTGGAACCGCCCGCCAGCCCAGGGGAAAACTCGTAATACCCGCCGCGGTCTTTTGACCGCGGCGCGGTAATTTGGAGGGCGGGATCCTGGCGGGCGGCCTCCGCCGCCCGCCAGGGTCATAATGAGGCCCATAGTCTCTCAAGTGGTTGGTTTGACCACTGCTTGGTTCTGGGGAGTGCAAAGCCACAGTCTCTCAAGTGCCTGGTTTGCCTACTGCTTGGTCCTGGGGAGTGCAAAGCCACAGTCTCTCAAGTAGGCGGTTTGCCCACTGCTTGGTCCTGGGGAGTGCAAAGCCACAGTCGCAGAAGTGGGTGGTTTTCCCACTGGTCCTGGAGGGGGCCTTGTGCACAGTGTGCTTCATCCTGGCAAAGAGGGGGTGAGTGGATGCCTTCTTCCACTTGTTCTGGAGGGGGACTTGTGCCCAGTGTGCTTCATCCTGGCAAGGAGGCGGTGAATGGATGCCTTTTTCCACTGGTTCTGGAGGGCGCCTTTTGCCCATTGTGCTTAATCCTGGCAAGGATGCAGTGAGTGGATGCCTTCTTCCACCAGTTCTGGAGGGGGCCTTGTCCGCATTGATGCAGATCTTTGGGAGTGCAAGGTCACAGTCTCTCACCTGGAAACAGAACCACAAGATTTGCAGTGGGCAGGATGCATAACACTCCATGGAGGCAGGACTACATTCCATCTGCGGGCGGCAGCCTGCTGCACAGTGGTGGGAATGCCAGTGCTGGTGTAGGTACTGGCAGTGGTGGGGGGAGGCTCCAGCCCTTCCCCTGCAGCCTCGAACGGCGGCCCACTGGGGTTGCTGCCTGCAGTTGTGCTGTTGGCGGTGTAAGTGGCGGTGCTGATGGCGGTACAGGTGGCGGTGCTGGCAGTGGTGCTGGAGTCGGTGCTGCCAGTGGTGGAGGGAGGCTCTAGTCCTTCCCCTGAAGCCTCAGACGGCTGAAGCGCCATGGCTGATTTTGGGTGCTCATATTCTGTCACAGCACCAGGCCTCCTGTTCCTCCTGCCTGCAGGGGCAGGCCCTTTGCCCTTGCCATGTGGTTGTGCCTCCTTGCCTTTGCTGTCTGGTGGTGCCTCCTTGCCCTTGCTGTGTGGTGGTGCCTCCTTGCCCTGGCCCTAGCCGTGAGGTGGTGCCTCCTTGCCCTTGCCGTCTGGTGGTGCCACCCTGCCCTTCCTCTTGTAAGCTGGTGCTGGCACACTGCCAGTGCTGATGGGTGTCTCCTTGGAGCCTCTAACACCTGCAGTAGCTGGCGAAGATACAGTGGCCGGGACTGGGTGGCTGAGGTGCTAGCCTGGGTTCTGCCCACCCTAGCCTGAGATGAAGAACAGGGGGAGGGGTAGGGAAGAGGTCAATGCCTGAGAGGAAAAGCTTCTTAGGGACACTGGGGCGAGAAGAGGGTGAAGGTTTGGGAGTGGAGGAAGAGGGAGTGGTTGTCTGTCTGCCGTGTTTGGATGCAGGTGCATGGGCTGTATGCTGTTGTGAGGTGGATGGCTGTTGGGTGTCTGAGTGCTTGCATTTGTGTACTTTGGGAGGAGGGGGCACAGACACAGTGAGAGAGGACACAGGGGATGTGTGCATGGATGTGGGGAAGGTGACTGGCAGTGAGGTGCATGTAGTGATAGGTGTGATGGTGATGGAAGTAGTGGGTGTGGATGTAGTACATGCAGGTGTGAGTGGAGATGCTACTGGGAGGGAGGTGGAGGAGGAGGTGGAGGGAGACTCAGTGGAGGCAGTGGATGTTGTTATATAAGCATCTGGATGGTGTTTGTGTGAGTGCCTGTGGGATGATGTGTGGTGCTTGTGTTTGCCAGAGCCACTCCTGTGTGTTGTTTTGGGTGCATGCTGATCTGAATGTGTGCTTGGGATAGGTTGGGATTCAGGGGCATGGGATTGGACAGAGGAAGTTGTAGGGGGAGGCTAGAGACAGGAACAATGGCTGCCATCAGGGAGGAGGCCAGAGCCTGGAATGATCTCTGTTTGGCCACAACGCCAGAGTGAATGCCCTCCAGGAATGCATTTGTATATTGCAAATGCCCTGCCAGGCCCTGGATAGCATTCTCTATGGTTGACTGCCTAACAGAGATGGATCGCAAGAGGTCAATAGCCTCCTCACACAGGGCAGAAGGGCTAACTGGGGCAGGGCCTGAGGTGCCTGGGGCGAATGAGATGCCCACCCTCCTGGGTGAGCGGGTACTGGAAACTCACTAAGGTGCTGCTGGAAAGGCGGTGGTGGTACAGGGGTGGCGGCTGTACCTGTAGTTAGGGTGGGCACAGAGCTGTCCACCACCACCAGGGAGCTTCCATCGGAGGAGGTATCACTTTCAGAACTGTCCCCTCCAGTCTTTGCCATGGTGCTCCCCTCACCCTCTGTCCCACTTGCCCTCATCGTCTGTGGATTCGGCCTCATGGGCCCTGTGGGATGCAGCTCCCTCCGTCGCCAGTGCCTCTGCTCCTCCGCCAGATGATGCTGATACACAGAATGAGAGGATGACAAAATAAAAAGGGGGGGGAGACAGAGGATACACTTGGTCAATGTCAGCAACAACGCCACCGTTGCCGTCACAGCACACAGGGGACAGCCCTACGCACTAGGCAATGGACTAACAGTCACAGTGCTAGTCACAAGGCCATGGACAGTAATACCTAACGCCAGTTGCAGCATACCTGAGACCCACAGAGCCCTGCCCAGTAGTGGAAGCCCACAAGCTTGTTTGGTGGTGGAGGTCATCAGCCCCTACTCAACACAGAATCTACCCTGCAATGTCCGGCCTGGCCTAGGGGCACCAACAGGCATACATCCCCCACCTAGAGACCACCCCACCACGCGAAAGTAGTATATTGGGAACTGTACTCACCCCCTTGTGGCCGCTGTGATGTCCTCAAGAGCCCATCCAGCTCCAGATATTCCACTGCCAATATGCAGAACATCAGGGGAGTCAGGGTTCGATGGGTACCCCTTCCTCATTGTGAGGCCATCCCCAGCTGGGCCTACGCCGTCTTCCTTGCCCAGCATCTCAGGTCTTTCTACCATTTGTGACAGAGGGTGCTCCACCTGCTCTAGACCCCCAGGGTCCACAGGTCCTTGGTAATGACACGCCATATACCCTTTTTCTGATGGTCACTGACCTGCAGACAAATAAACATCGAAAAAGTCATACTGTCCGGCCTGCTAAATTCATGGCACACCATAACCCTCTCATCCCCTTATGCACAGACATTAACCAGCATACCCCTCAACCAACCCTCCTTAAATGAGGCCCTCACACACAACACTCCATACATTCATGCCCCATGATTTGTGCTCACAGTGCACTTACCTGTTGGTCTGGAGGCCCATACAGCATTCGGTACTGGGGTAGGACCCCATCCACCAGTCTCTCCAACTCCGCAGCGGTGAAGGCAGGGGCCCTTTCCCCAGTGACATGAGCCATGGTCGGTTCCAGACAGGTCACAGCAGCACTTGCAGTGTAGGTCCTCTCCTGTTGAAGGTCAGGTAGCAAGTGAATTAACAGAGAGAAAATGGCGGTCACGTCCACAGTGGTGCGTACCGTCACCGCCGGCGTACATAACCATTGGCTACTGTAACCCATAGGGCCCATTATTCACCAATGAGGAGTTGCATGGCGGTACTTGACCGCCTCCGGCAACAGCGCACAACATCAGTGGCATTCCCTTATTTCTACCTGTCCATTCACACAGGGCAGGTGGCCGCCATTTCAGGCGGGGCAGACCATGGCACCTAGCTGCGTCACAGCACACATAGGCACATTTTGGGGATAAATGTCAACATACTGTTTCTGTCACATCATTCAATGCACTGTACATTTAGGAAATTTTGCATGTTGCACAACCTTGCCTTACGTCGCCAGGTGCCTTTTCTGCAGGAGGATGAGGCTGGAGATGGGCGTGTGGCAGCGGTGGAGCCTGTGGACATCGACGAAGATGAGGTAGAGGATGAGGATATGGACAACAGAACTACAATCATTCGACAGTACTTCCAGTGACACACAGGTAAGACACTGTAACTTCACCTACCATTGCAGTTTTGTGTTGTAAGTTTTAACTGGCAGGCTGATGTTCCCACTACTATGGCCGGTTACTGAACCCTTTGACATGTCTATTCACAGATACCTGTGCTCCAGTGTGGTTCCTGGTGAATTGACTGCAGCAAACTGCAGGTCATACCTAAGTATACATGACTGTACAGTTGAATTGCAATGTCTACAGATTGTGAAATGAATACATAGTTCAATCACTTGAGAGACTCAATACTTATATTTTTTCCAAGGATGTTTATTCCTGTACTTATAAGTAGATGGGGTATTGCTATAGGCTGAGGGAGTGGTGGAGGAGAGTCCAAGGTAGAGCCCAGTCTATTTGTATCACAGGTGCATTGTCCAAGGGGGCATAGGAAGTGGAGCAATGGCAGTTCAAGGTAGACAGGATGACAGAATGGGACACAAGGGTGACAATCGGGAGAGTCTTATATCCTGGCGGGGGTCTTGGAAATGTTCTCTGGCTTCTGCCTGAATCGCTGGGACTGTTTGCGGGGTGGTTCTCCTTCTGTAGGGGGTGGGGTGCTGGTGGCCTATTGTTCCTGTGGTGGGGCCTCCTGTCCACTCGCATCAGCGGGGGTGGAGGGCTGTTCATCTGTGTGGCTAGTGTCAGGGGCCCATTGGTGTGCCACTGCCTCCCTCATGGTGTTGACCATGTCTGCCAGCACCCCTGCAATGGTGACCAGGGTGGTGTGGATGTCCCTCAGGTCCTCCCTGATCCCCAGGTATTTTTCCTCCTGCAGCCACTGGGTCTCCTGCAACTTGTATAGTATCTGACCCATGGTCTCCTGGAAATGGTGGTATGCTCCCAGGACGTTGGTGAGTGCCTTGTGGAGAGTCGGTTCCCTGGGCCTGTCCTCCCCCTTTCGTACAGCAGTCCTTCCAGCTTCCCTGTTGTCCTGTGCCTCAGTCCCCTGAACCGTGCGCCCACTGCCACTGACCCCAGGTCCCTGATCGTCCTGTGTTTGTGGGGTGGCCTGAGGTCCCTGTAGTGGTGGACACACTTCTGATTGACGTGTCCTGGGGACAGAGGTATGGGCCCGCTGGGTGGGTGCTGTGGTGGTGTTTCCTAAGAGGGAGGCTCTTTGGTGGTGTGGGACTGCCTGGGTAACTGACTGTCCAGAGGTCCCTGATGGGCCAGGTTGGTGATCCTAATCCAGGTGAGCAGAGTTGCTGTCATCACTGTGGGCCTCTTCTGTGGGGGGACTGGATGTTGCTGGTATCTCCTCTCCGGTGACGTTGGGTGTGGGACCTGTGGGGATGTAAATGCAATGTTATTGTTTCTGGGTGTGACATCTTGTGCATGGGTGTGTTGCCCTGTATGGTTGTGATTGTCCTGTCAGCTTTGCCTTGTGTGAGTAGTGATTTTGTAGGGTAGGTGACTCTCTCTACTGTACATGCTTTAGTGATGGGTTTCCATGCAGGGCTGTGAGTGATGTCCATGCATTGGTGCTGCATTCAGTGCTTGTTATTGGGATGGGTGGGGTGTGATGGTGGGGTGTATGTGAGGTGGTTGGGTGATTGGGTGAGGGTAGGGGTGGGGATATGTGATGGCATGCAGGTAAGGCGGGGTGATAGTAATAGAGATTTGACTTACCAGAGTCCAGCCCTCCTGCTACTCCTGAATGGCCCTCAGGATGCAGTATTGCCAAGACTTGCTCCTCCCATGTTGTTAGTTGTAGGGGAGGAAGTGGGGGTCCCCCGCCAGTCCTCTGTACTGCTATCTGGTGTCTTGCTACCACAGAATGCACCTTCCCCCGTAGGTCGTTCCACCCCTTCCTGATGTCATGCCTTGTTCTTGGGTGCTGTCACAAGGCGTTGACCCTGTCCACGATTCTCCGCCATAGCTCCATCTTCCTAGTGATAGATGTCTGCTGCACCTGTGATCCGAATAGCTGTGGCTCTACCCGGATAATTTCCTCTACCATGACCCTCAGCTCTTCCTCTGAGAACCTGGGGTGTCTTTGTGGTACCATGGGTGTAGTGTGCTTTGTGTGTGTGAGGGTTTCTTGGGTGATGTATTGGGGTGTGTGCTGTGAGGTGCGTGTATGGTGTATGGGTGATGGTGTTCTGTGGCTCTGGTTGTGTGGGTGCTCTTGCTGTATCTCTCACTTGTGGCAATTTTTGATAGTCGTAAGGGGGTGTGGGTAATGTGTGTGTGCGTTTTATAGTGGTGTGGGTGTGGTGTGTGTATGAGTGTCAGGTGTGTGTTATTCAAATTGTCCAATGTGGTGTTGTTTTGTATGTGTGTTTATATTGTGAGCACGGT
Organism: Pleurodeles waltl; assembly: GCF_031143425.1. NCBI lineage: Eukaryota > Metazoa > Chordata > Amphibia > Caudata > Salamandridae > Pleurodeles > Pleurodeles waltl. Next base: position 525,184 of record NC_090437.1, on the reverse strand, counting down.
GGTATGTACCGCCAATGGTTTACCTCGGTTGAATGTCCGCCGCGGTGATTCGTGGGTCATAATGCTGTCGGGTGTAGTTCTAGTGGCGTTATGGTGTGGGTTTTAGTACCGCTAGTTTATCACTGACCATTGGGCTGACAGACTTCTGTGTGTGTCTGTATAGTGAAAGTTTGCTATGTGTAGGTCATAATATGGGTAGCGGTATACCGCTGTGGTCGCGGTATGTTGGCAGCAGTCGGCATGGCATTAAGCGGGACTTACCGCCAATGTCATAATGAGGGCCTCTGTTCTCAAACTAGACATTCTTGCTGACTCTATGCTTCTTCCAAGGCTGCAGTGAGATATGTTGCTGTGAACGTGGCACAAGTTTTGCCTCTGATATTCATAGAAAAACACACATCCTTACGTAGGGACATTTTCTCAGAACATCAGCTGTTTTATTATAAAAACACTTCCCTGTCCCTTACAAGTTAGAAGGAGATTCCAGCCAGAGAACCACAACTGTATGCTGATTCCTGAACGCTTTGCTACAGCTGCTTATGCAGGCTTAAGGCCTTTGCTCAGTTACGGGGGATGATGTCTTCCCAGGGGAACCTGAAGGGCAGAATTAGAGCTTAACACCCTGTGCTCTATTATAGCCTAGGTAGGAATTAGTATATTGACTCTAGTGACAATATGGTAGTGTTATTTCTATGCTTTACTCTCCTTGTCACCATTTTAATCTTGTCATGTTGTATAGTCCTGGTTATTGCAGCCCATGCTTCGCTATATAAGATTCAGCACCTTCCTTAAAACATTATTGAAACATATGCTCTCTCTGTTTGTCACTGTGTATGTGAGACTAATGTAACTGAGAGAAACGGATGAGACCTGAGTGTCCACAGTTTCCCAAAGAAATCAATTATGTCATTTGCTCGGCTGCCCAATCAACCCAACCCTTGGGTAGAGATGAAGCACTGCTAGTTAGCCGGAGCAAAACCTGGATTGGAGTGACAGGTGTTACCTGTAGTGGGTCAGACCCTGTCTCCCACACCGGAGGCAATTCTGCCACTCAAAATCCAGTGGTCGCATTAGGATAATGAGAGCCTACGTGACAAGTACAGGAGTGCTCTGCCAGTCCTGTCCAGACAGCAAAATCTGGCCTTCAGGAACCCAAAAGCCCTCTCCACTGTGCACTGTGTTCTCACATGGGCCTCATTGAAGAGGGCTTCCCCTGGAGTAGTTGGATTCCTTCCTGGGTGTCAACAATCAAAGACGGTTTGGATTTGGGGATTTTCCTGTAAAGAAATGAGACATATGTGCAACAAAAAATCATTCAGTTCAAGATTGTAGCTCCTGACATTGCACACACATAACCAGGACAGATGTAACTTACAAACCAGCCAGACCCTCTCTGGGTACAGTTGTGACATACGCTGGAACATGGTGCTGTTCTACATTTTCAGGGAATCATTGACTGAACCCTGATAACTGCCAGAGACCTGTGAAATGTGGAGATCCGCCAAACAGACAACTTGTATGTTGATGGAATCAAAGCTGTTTCTGTTGCTATAAATGTGTTCATTGGCCTGCCATGGGACCAAGCCAACATGTGTGCCAGCAATGGCCCCCACCACACGTGGGATGCATGCAAACCCATAATATTCAACCTTCACCTGTGCTAAATCTACACGTCAGGCAAACCGGCTATAGCTGTGAAGGTATTTCCACATTCCTGAGAGGACATCCTTCGACACCAGACTGAACATAGGTTCAGACATACCAGAAGGTAGGGCCACTGTAGGTTGGAAGGACCCTGTGGCTAGGAAGTGCAAGCCTGACATGACCTGTACAATGGGTGGTATGCTGGTTGGATAACTAATAGCTGGCATCAGATCTGGCTCCAACTGATGGCATAAGTCAACTATTGTTTTCTTATCCATATCCATTATCTATAATAATGCATTATTATGTGCTTTTGCTCCCTGGTCTGATGATTTGGCAATACATGGTAGTCAGGAGATTGTCTCATTCTGCCTCTCCGTGGGTACCTATGTATGACAAGAAATTATTTTAAACATTAGTCAGTGTGTCTACAGCAACATACATCATGTATGTCAATATCATGCGACAAATCATTCCTGATTGGTTAGATATAGCACCCTGTACACATCACAACTGCAAATAACACAAGGGTCACAAGTGCCCCCCATGGTTTCCACACATGTGTCCACAACATGGAAATTGACCATACTCAAACATGTGCAACACATGTTCCCCTCAAAATGTGACTGTATATCTTGATCGCCAAAATGACGGTCTGTGGTGGTGGACTGTGTCCAACTATTAAATGCCATCTATGGTCTGCAACATACTACATTGGTGTTTGAGTAGTAGGACCAACATGGCAAGAGAGGATAAGGATGTTTGTGAGGTCAAATATCCTTTTTTTGCAGATGTGACACAGTTACAAAAGCACAATGTAGCATTTCAGGCCACCAAAATTGCAGATGCCTGACCTACTTCACTGGACATTAGGAATGGCCTGCGACCCCCAGCGGAAGTCATCATGGCATTAGGCGGTTGCAACCACGACTGACAGCCATAGGCTAACGTTGTTGCCACTGGAGGTTTCGGGCCAATGGCTGTGTCCGCTGGTGGTGACGACCGTGTATGTGGTAGAAATGACTGCCATCTTCTGCAGAGTCACTCACTTGACTCCTGACACTGCTGTCAGCAACACCTCCTTGACTTGAGCTTCTTTGTGCCGCCTCTGAGAGTAATCATGCCACATCCAGCAGGTGGTAGGGCCCCGCCTTCTCACCAGAGGAGTTGGAGAGGCTGGTGTCTCAGGACCTACCCCTGTATGGACTGCTCTATGGCTCACCAGAGGAGCAGGTAAGTCCCTCATGTAGACAATTTTCTGTGTAGTTCATCATCCTTATTTTGGCATCTGCCACCTAGAGGCTAGTTGTTTTCTGCGTATAACAAGTGCTGGTTCCTCACTATAGTCTATAATGTGAAGATGACTATCATACATGTGACAGAGCATACATTGTTCTTTGGGTGCAGCTACAGATTAAAAATTTCCCTTGGTAAGTGGGGAATGTCCATTGACTTGATTTATGTGCCATCACTGTTGCCACCATTCCTTGTGCCTACATGTCAGCATGTGTTGCTTTCTCTTTAGCAAAACGTTTGAACTCTGCCATTTCATGCATAGTCTACCTGTATAAATGGGATGATATCTGTATTTTCTCACATATATTTGAATGGCAACCAGTGTGTTGAATGAGACATTTACAATGGGGGTACATTTTATGGCTGAAACATATCCTCAGGCATCATAGCATGTCATTTGGCATGCACAACTGCAGAAGCAATGAGGGACATGACAGGTAAGCCTAAAGTTATTAACCACAATGTGCATATCTATGCCGCTGATGTAGACTCATGCAGCAAAATGTTTTTCACATGTGAAATCGATAAGGTTTGTAACCTGACTGTTGGCATGTATCATGAAGTCTCTTTCGTTTATGATGAAATCCCATGTGTGTGGGTACAAGCATTTATCCACAGACATCTGGGTTTGCATGGCTATAATGATGACAATGATGTAGCTTCCACCTGGGCAACATGTTCAAAGCCTTCAACAAGTACTTGGAAATCTCTGTGTCTCTCCAACATCCAAGGGACTAATGACATCTTCTGATGTACTCAACACATGTCATTGTAAGGGGTGACAGACATTAGTGGTGATCTTCCTGGGCTTGTTGATTCATTATGTTGTGACGTTTAGAGACATCTCTCCCTAACATGTTGCATATGATGTCTATAGTGTCCATTCCCATGGAAAATGTGTGGCTTATCTGAGCAATTTCAGTACTACCTCCATGACTCCACTGGGACATATATCACTTGATGTTTGCACTGTGGAACTGCTTCCAGTGTGACATGAGTATTTCCATGTCGCCTTCACCAGGCTATTGTACTTTTGTCAGCAACATGGCAGAGATTTGGAGCATAATTCCTTACTGTTGGGTTATTATGTATTTGCCAACTATATGTGTGCATGACTTTGTGTGGGATCCGTAGGAATGCAGTTGGTATTGGCCTACTATTATATGACATCAGGTGAATAAGGTATGCTCCATTGGGCAAAGCATTGAGGGTGATGAGGTCTCATACTAATTCAATGGTTATTGTGATCGCACAACTTCAGTTGTAGTTGACTGAGATCCTGATTGTCCTGTAGGCATCAGTTGACAGTTCAGATGACAAGCGTGCATATGGTATGACATATGTATGGGCCACTTAGGTGGAGTTTGATGCTGGGTCCTACTCGACATCATAGTAATGTGTGCTAATCGGAACTGTTGTTCATGTGTTCATGTGTAATCATGGGCATGTGATGACCCTATTTCTCTTTGTATTTGCAGCACCAGCCCAGGGAAGCGAAGGAGACAGGGCACAGATGAGTGGGAACGCATCCGGCCATGAGGCCTCGAGTCAAGACACCACTGACACAGAGGGACCCAGTGGCCCGGAGGGTGAGGGAATGCCATGGGGAAGACTACAACAACATAATTTCCATCATTGGATTCCTCCAGTGGACACTCCTTAGTGGTGGCAGACCAATCGGGGCGCACCCCTGTAACATTTTTGTCTGCCCACCCAATTCTATTGCCACCTTTCCTCTTGATCCCCACCCAGTTGGCCGAGCCTGGTCAACCGAGAGGGTGGGCGTCTCCTTTGCTGCAGGCACCTTCCTTCCCAGCCCATAACCCCTGTTGTCCTCAGTAGGGAGGCTATTGACCTTCTTAGAAGTATCTCTGTGGGTCAGACAGCCATTAAGAATGCAATCCAGGGATTAGCAACCCAACTGCAGCAGACCAATACATTCCTAGAAGGCATTCATGGTGCAATGTCTGGTTTACAGTGGTCTTTTTAGGCTCTGGCCTCCACACTGATGGCAACTTGTTAACCCCCCACCTACCGCCACCTCCCTCTTCCCACTCCAAATTCCCCATTTCCCTAACTGCCCCAAGCACTCAGACAGATCCACACATACCCATCTCAACACATATGAGCCGCACACATAGACACAAGCTCCATAGACAGGCATGCAAGCAAACAACAGATACCCACACTCACAACAGTAGTCACCACTACCCCAGACAAAACCTCCATAACACACACAACATCAAGCATACCCACAGGTACCATCACAACAGTCAGTGACATACCCACCACACCAGCATACTCACAGACACCACCCAAACAAACATCCACCCTAACCACCATACCCACAGACCTCATCCAACAGACACACAGACATCCACCACTACCAGTATACCCGTAGACACCACCCAAACAGTCACATACATACACCACTCCCACATCACCCAGCACCTTTACCTCCCAGCCCCCAAGACATGCAACTGCCCACACTAACTCATGCAACAGACACCACACACACAAACATACCTCCCACAAGCACACACAAATGACATCCACACTGACACAGCAGACAACCACTCCCTTGACCTCAAAATCCCCACCCCTTCTGATGACCATCTGTGTGTTCTGAAGAAAGTTATTCTGTTTGACCTTGACCTTTCCCCTGTTCCCTTCACCCCTTCCCATACCTAATAGGCGCTGACCTGCCTCCCAACCATCCCTTCCACGTCAAAGTCCTCCCCTGTCCGAATTGCCCCTGTAAGCACCCATACCCCTCACACCAAGAAGAAGCCCACCCCTCCTAAGCAGCAGTCAACCCCTCCCAAACCAACCCCTCTCACATCTGACCCCCCCCTTCCCAAAGATGCTCCCTGAGGTGCCTGTCTGCCCACTTAATGCCCCTTCCTGTGGAGGGTCCCTGGCAGTTAGGAGTCAAGTGACAGTACAGTGATGTGGCTGGACATTTCATAATGGACTGGCCAATGGCCTTGGTATTTTCCAATTTGGTTGTAAATAAACACCAGTCCTTGTTTTGTTGACTACATATTTGTCATGCAATTTCCTTTATACCTTTATGTTTTTACTGAGTAACTTATGTTGTCTGCCTACAGTTGCTGATCAATTTGCTTTTGTTTGCAGTATTTGACTTTGTGGGCAGTGCTGGTGCCCCGAAAGACAAGGGTATATGTTGACTGTTTGGATATGTGGGTGTAAATACAATTGTGGTGTCATAACATTGTGTACTTAGTATTTCAACCAGTGTTGTCCTATGTGAGCATGTATGTGAGAAAGTAGCCTCTTTCTAGCATGGTTACCCCTGTTTTTGGCCTGTTTGTCAGTGTGTTTTTACAGTCTAACTGGGATTCTGCTAGCCAGTATCCCAGTGCTCATAGTTAAAACCCTATTTGTCAGTGTGTTTTGCCTGTCTCACAGGGCTAATGCTAGCAAGGACCCTAGTGCTCATAGTTTGTGGCCTATGTGTGTGTTGTCAATATGCTTAACTGTGTCACTGAAGGTCTGCTAACCAGAACTCCAGTGCATATGCTCTCTCTACTTACCAAATTTGCCACTATAGTTTAGTGACTCCATATTCCAATTCTAATGGGAACACTGGACCCCCCTTACAAGTCCCTAGTATATGGTACCTAGGTACCCAGGGCATTAGGGTTCTAGGAGATCCTTATGGGGTGCAGCATTTATTTTGCCACCCATAAGGAGCTCAGACAAACCTTTCTTTGGGACAGGCACTGCAGCCTGAGTGAAATAGTGCACACACTATGTCACAGCCATTTTCACTGCACTTAAGTAACATATATGTCACCTATATGTCTAACCTTCATTTACTGAAGGCTAGGTGCAAAGTTACTGTGTGTGAGCGCACCCTTGCACTAGCAAAGGTGCCCCCACATTGTTCAGGGCCAATCCCTCGGATTTCATGAGTGCGGGGATACCATTACATGAGTGCACTACATATATGTCAATACATATATGTAGCTTCAAAATGTTTACTCCGAATATGGCCATGTGAGGTGTCTAAGATCATGGAATTGTCCCCCATTCCAAATCTGGTATTGGGGGGCAATCCCATGCACCCTGGGGGCTCCACCATGGACCCCCAGTACTGCCAAACCAGCTCTCCTGGGTCCAGGCAGCTCCTTTCTGATGCAAACCGTGTACTTGCTTGAACCAAGGCTTGTTAGCGGAATCCAATGACGCAAACAGCCTGCATCCAACAACTCGATGTGGGACATCACCTGCACCAAGCAGGAACCCGTAGCCATCTTCTATGGTGCTCTTCTGTACTATTCTTCTTTCCGGAGAATCCACTTTTGCACCATCTTCTAGGTTAGCAGGGGCTCCTGTCCTTCCTAGACTCTTCCTTGACTTCTGGACTTGGTTTCCTCTCTCCATAGATCTTCAGGTCCAAGAATCCATCATTTGTTGATTGCAGTCTTGCTTGGTTCTTGCAAAATCTCTTATCACGACTTGTAGTGTGTCCTGAGGAAACTTGCTGTACTTTACTCCTGGTTTCCTGGGCTCTGGGAAGGGGTACTTTACTTACCTTTGGTGTTTTCTTACACTCCCAGCACCCCTCTACACACTACACTTGCCTAGGGGAGAATTTGTGATTTGCATTCCACTATTTTAGTATACAGCTTGTGTTGACCCTCGGCCCATTGCAATCTATTGTATTTTGTACTGTTTGCACTATTCTATGACTGTTTTCCTACCTGATTTTGGTTACCAGTGTATATATAGTGTATAATACTTACCTCCCGAAGGAGTATTGCCTCTAAGATATTGTTGGCCTTGTGTCACTAAAATAAAGTACCTTATTTTTGGTAACACTGAGTATTGTCCTATATTGTGTATGAGTACTGTGTAACTATTGTGGTTTTGCAGGAGCTTTGCATGTCTTCTAGTTCAGCCCAAGCTGCTCTGCTACAGCGACCTCTAGACAGCCTAAGCTGCTAGAACACTGCCTACATTTCATTAATAAGGGATAACTGAAACTGGTATAAGGTGTAATGTTGGTTTAGGAGCATGTGCAAAGTGATATGTGTCCCAGTGCAGCTTCCTTCCCTGAGTGCTTCTGACTCTCCCATCCCTATTGTGCAGGCATTGCTTGCATAGTGATCTTTGCATATTTCCCTCTCTGTGTATTGTGCATTCTATTGTCCTTCCATTGTGTTGCAAAGAGTGATATGTGTGTCCATTGCAGGGGATTGTAAAGGTAGTAGTGTTTGTGTTCCATGCCACATCCATACATATATGTGTTGAATGTGAGCAGTGTGAGTGTCTGAGTTGTATTTGTGGATGTTATGCTGCTGTGTTGATGGGGTTGTGTGAGACAATGTTGGGTACACTTCACTGTTGCTCTGCCTGAGATGAGTAGATGTGGGTTTTTGTGTGGTGTTGCTCTGCATTGTGAGTGACGTGCCCGAAGTGGGCATATTATGACCGTGAACATGTCCTTATTTGTGTCTGAGTCTGACCCGGCAAGGGTACTTGGTGCCCGAAGCGTGACCCCAATATGATGTGGCTGGCAGCACAATGATCTATTGTTGACCTTAATGAGACAGGTAGGTGTGCGTACTTATGGTCTGTTGTGTCCACAGCGCATGGATTTAGTGCACCTCGAAGATCAGCAGCAGCGGTAGGATGTACATGATGGGCTCCATGCGGCCGAGGATGTGTAAGGTTGCTGGCAGGTAAGTGTTTCCCTTTATACTCCCCGTTTCTGCCTGCTGAGATGTGGTGGTTAGACTGCCATGCTCAAATTTGCGGTGTGCAACCTCATAATTTGTCCAGTGGAAACACTGTCTCCACCGGCCTCTTTGTGCTGCCTTGTGACCGCGGCGGTCTGTGCTGCGTGGTGGTGCCAGCTGGACTGCAGCACTGTTTGCGCTGTAGGCCATCATGACTCATAATACAGCAGCTTGACCACCAACCCACTGGTGGTTAGACCGCCAACACCACCGTGGAGTTCCACAAACCACCAAAATCAGAATGAGGCCCTTAATATTGAAAATAATAAAGACACTAGATAAAACACTGCTGTGTATGAGGAAAAGAAAATTAAAGAAAATGCTTATAAATAAAAGTAATTTTTGTGAGATTTTTAAACGTGAATGGATGCACACAAGTACAGAGCTGTTTTTTAATGAAGATAATTATTTACAAGAGAACACATTAGTACATGCAGTTGACTCACCTGGTCGTTGTTATGAAGTAAAGAATGGTACACCCATAAAAAAAGAAGAGGTAGTTGTATGTATGAATGTAGAAGAAGTCATACCTAAAGAGGTAGAAGGAAGGCATAAAATGGCCCCTGTGCAAGTGGAAGTGTAGCAGTATTTGTACTATCCATCAGGAATCATCTGATAAATTGAGAACTTTCCTTAGACAAGTCTCATGCAAAAGTCTAAAAAAATATATAATGCTGCAAAGATTAGATCCAAACAAAGCTAGGAAAAACAGTAAGTTACAAGGGCATTCTCTAGCATGTCTTTCAAAGAAAGTGTGTAAAGGCACTTTTCATCAATTTAGAATTATAGATGTGCATCATTCAAAAATGTGAAACTTAGTTAGGAGACTTTATTATGCAAAAAGTCCCACTTTATCTTCAGGAGAAATGAATAGAGCCTTGTTGAACAGTACTCCGGCAGAGGTAGAGAATGTTTGTGACGATATTCAGTTTTGTTTCTTTGGTCCTGAAGAGGAGTTTACAGAAAATTACCAGGTAATGATTGGAGGTGTATAGCAACAGGACAGAAAATTTTGTACTGAAAAACTTGGAATAGAAATACTCAAGTTTAATGCAACATGTTCAGAAAAATCAAAATGTGTTTGTATTTGTTGTCACCGCACTCACTATAAAAACCACAATCGTAAATTAATGGTACTATCAAAAAATGAGAAAGAAAACAGATAAATGACAGGAATTTGGTCATTTATGTTTGTAGAAGAATGCTTTGATTTAGCCACAAAGCAAACAATATGTAAACAGTTCTATGATAAATTAGAGGATATTAAAATGCCAGCTACAGCAATACATAATAGATGAGAATTGGTACCAATTCCATAAGAAAATGTACAACTAAACATGTATAAATCAATTCTTATTCAAACTACACATCCCTTTCAAGCAATATTCCGAATGGAACCTAGAACAGGAAAACTACTCCAAACAGAGCCACAGAAAGTACTGAATGAAGGTGTTCTCTACTTGCCTTCAGATTTTAAAAAACAATTTGACACTGTGGGTGTTCTGAAACGTGTGAAAGAACTACTTATTATTCTAGTAAACGGCGTTCTTACCAAAAAAATAAAACAAATCTGGCAAGAATTAGTAGATGGGAGCAAAATGAAAAAGCCACATCATATTTGAAAGAAAGTAATGTTTTTTTAACCCCTTCGCTGCCAGGCCTCTTTCCCTTCCTGTGCCAGGCCTTTTTTTGCCTATTTGGAATAGTTCTCGCTTAGGCCCTCATAACTTTTTGTCCACATAAGCTACCCATGCCAAATTTGCATCCTTTTTTTCCAACATCCTAGGGATTCTAGAGGTACCCAGACTTTGTGGGTTCCCCTGAAGGAGACCAAGAAATTAGCCAAAATACAGTGAAAATTTCGTTTTTTTAAAAGAAATTGGAAAAAAGGGCTGCAGAAGAAGGCTTGTGTTTTTTCCCCTGGAATTGGCATCAACACAGGGTTTGCAGTGCTAAAATCACCAGCTTCCCAGCTTTCAGGAACAGGCAGACTTGAATCAGAAAACCCAATTTTGCAACACAATTTTGGCATTTTACTGGGACATGCCCCATTTTTACGATTTTATGTGCTTTCAGCCTCCTTCCAGTCAGTGACAAATGGGTGTGAAACCAATGCTGGATCCTAGAAACCTAATCATTTCTGAAAAGTAGACAGAATACTGAATTCAGCAATGGGTAATTTGTGTAGATCCTACAAGGGTTTCCCACAGAAAATAACAACTGAAATAAAATATTGAAATTGAGGTGAAAAAAAACAGCCATTTTTCTCTACGTTTTACTCTCTAGCTTTATCCTGCGATGTCATATTTTTTAAAACAATATACCGTTACATCTGCTGGACTCTTCTGGTTGCAGGGATATATATCGGGCTTGTAGGTTCATCAAGAATCCTAGGTACCCAGAGCCAATAAATGAGCTGCACCTTGCAGTGGGTTTTCATTCTATACCGGGTATACAGCAATTCATTTGCTGAAATATAAAGAGTCAAAAATAGGTATCAAGAAAACCTTTGTATTTCCAAAATGGGGACAAGATAAGGTGTTGAGGAGCAGTGGTTATTTGCACATTTCTAGCATGTGAATTACAGGGCATTTCTCAAATAGATGTCTTTTTTACACACTGTCTTATATTTGGAAGGAAAAAATGAAGAGAAAGACAAGGGTCAATAACACTTGTTTTACTATTCTATGTTCCCCCAAGTCTCCCGATACAAATGGTACCTCACTAGTGTGGGTAGGCTTAGTGCCCGCGACAGGAAATGACCCAAAACTCAAAGTGGACACATCACATTTTCTCAAAGAAAACAAAGGTGTTTCTTGTAAAGTGCCTACCTGTGGATTATGGCCTCTAGCTCAGCCGCCACCTAGGGAAACCTACCAAACCTGTGCATTTTTTAAAACTAGAGACCTAGGGGAATCCAAGATGGGGTGACTTGTCGAGCTCTCAACAGGTTCTGTTACCCAGAATCCTTTGCAAACCTCAAAATGTGGCTAAAAAAACACTTTTTCCTCACATTTTGGCGACATAAAGTTCTGGAATCTGAGAGGAGCCACAAATTTCCTCCACCCACCATTTCCCAAAGTTTACCGATAAAAATAGCACCTCACTTGTGTGGGTAGGCCTAGTGACCGCAACAGGAAATACCCCAAAACACAAAGTGGACACATCACATTTTCTCAAAGAAAACAGAGGTGTTTTTTGCAAAGTGCCTACTTGTGGATTTTGGCTCTAGCTCAGCCGCCACCTAGGGAAACCTACTAAACCTGCGCATTTTTTAAAACTAGAAACCTAGTGGAATCCAAGATGGGGTGACTTGTCGAGCTCTCACCAGGTTCTGTTACCCAGAATCCTTTGCAAACCTCAGAATGTGGCTAAAATAACACTTTTTCCTCACATTTCGGTGAAAAAACGTTCTGAAATCTGAGAGGAGCCACAAATTCCCTTCCACCCAGCATTCCCCCAAGTCTCCCGATAAAAATGGTACCTCACTTGTGTGGGTAGGCCTAGTGCCAGCAACAGGAAATGCCCCAAAACACAAAGTGGACACATCACATTTTCTCAAAGAAAACAGTGATTGTTTTGCAAAGTGCCTACCAGTGGATTTTGGCCTCTAGCTCAGCCTCCACCTAGGGAAACCTACTAAACCTGTGCATTTTTTAAAACTAGAAACCTAGTGGAATCCAAGATGGGGTGACTTGTCGAGCTCTCACCAGGTTCTGTTACCCAGAATCCTTTGCAAACCTCAGAATGTGGCTAAAAAAACACCTTTTCCTCAAATTTCGGTGACAGAAAGTTCTGGAATCTGAGAGGAGCCACAAATTTCCTTCCACCCAGCGTTCCCCCAAGTCTCCCGATAAAAATGGTACCTCACTTGTGTGGGTAGGCCTAGTGCCCGCGACAGGAAATGCCCCAAAACACAAAGTGGACACATTACATTCTCTCAAAGAAAACAGTGGTGTTCTTTGCAAAGTGCCTACTTGTGGATTTTGGCTCTAGCTCAGCCGTCACCTAGGGAAACCTACTAAACCTGCGCATTTTTTAAAACTAGAGACCTAGTGGAATCCAAGATGGGGTGACTTGTCGAGCTCTCACCAGGTTCTGTTACCCAGAATCCTTTGCAAACCTCAGAATGTGGCTAAAAAAACGCCTTTTCCTCAAATTTCGGTGACAGAAAGTTCTGGAATCTGAGAGGAGCCACAAATTTCCTTCCACCCAGCGTTCCCCCAAGTCTCCCGATAAAAATGGTACCTCACTTGTGTGGGTAGGCCTAGTGCCCGCGACAGGAAATGCCCCAAAACACAAAGTGGACACATTACATTCTCTCAAAGAAAACAGTGGTGTTCTTTGCAAAGTGCCTACTTGTGGATTTTGGCTCTAGCTCAGCCGCCACCTAGGGAAACCTACTAAACCTGTGCATTTTTTAAAACTAGAGACCTAGTGGAATCCAAGATGGGGTGACTTGTCGAGCTCTCACCAGGTTCTGTTACCCAGAATCCTTTGCAAACCTCAGAATGTGGCTAAAAAAACACTTTTTCCTCACATTTCGGGGACAGAAAGTTCTGGAATCTGAGAGGAGCCACAAATTTCCTTCCACCCAGCGTTCCCCCAAGTCTCCTGATAAAAATGGTACCCCACTTGTGTGGGTAGGCATAGTGCCCGCGACAGGAAATGCCCCAAAACACAAAGTGGACACATCACATTTTCTCAAAGAAAACAGTGGTGTTTTTTGCAAAGTGCCTACCTGTGACTTTTGGTACTAGCTCAGCCGCCACCTAGGGAAACTTACCAAACCTGTGCATTTTTGCAAACTAGAGACCTAGGGGAATCCAAGATGGGATGACTTGTCGAGCTCTCGCCAGTTCTATTACCCAGAATCCTTTGTAAACCTCAAAATGTGGCTAAAAAAACACTTTTTCCTCACATTTGGTGACAGAAAGTTCTGGAATCTGAGAGGAGCCACATATTTCCTTCCACTGAGTGTTCCCCCAAGTCTCCCGATAAAAATGGTACCTCACTTGTGTGGGTAGGCCCTGTGCTTGCAACAGGAAGTGCCCCAAAACACTATCTGGACACATCAAAATGATCAAATAGAAAACTACCTGTTTTTGCGGGGGGGGGCACCTGCGTTGTTGGTCCTGGGCTCAGCAGCCATCTAGGGAAAACTACCAAACCCAGACATTTCTGAAAAATAGACACCTGAGGGAGTCAAGGGAGGTGTGACTTGCATGAATTTCCTAATATTTTCTTACCCAGAATCCTCAGCAAACTGCTAATTTAGCTAAAAAATCAAATTTTTCCCCATGTTTGTGTGTGGGATCACTGCACCGGTACAAATTTCCTACCACCCAACGTTCCCCTCAGTCTCCCGGTAAAAATGATACCTCACTTGTGTAGGTGGGCCAAGTGTTTGTGAAAGGGAAGAGCCAAAAACACGTCGAAATTGAGGGGGAACCAAAGTGGGTCCAAAAGGGCAGATTGAAAAAAAAAACATTTTCAGGCTGACAAGTGCAGCAGAAATTTTATCTGTTTAGATGAGACAATGCTGGGTGGTAGGATTTTGTGGATTACTTCAGATTCTGGAAGGTTCCATCACAAAAATGTAGGAAAAATGTGTGCTTTTCAGCAAAGTTGCACGTTTTCAGGGCATTGTGGGTAAGGAAATGGTGCTGGGTGCATGTGAAGCACACAACCCTGGAATCAACTAGATGTTTAGTTTTCAGATGTGTCTAGGTCTTGTGGATTTTTCTACATGGCAGTGTCCCAAAGTAAAAAAAAAGTGCAGCCCTCACCATTCCATCCCGGGGGTGGGGGGGAAGCAGAAATGGCCTAGAAATAATTTGCCCCCGTGGAGCAGCCATTGACCAAGGGGCCGCTCCCCTTACTTGAAATAGCCCACACACAAAAAATATTCCCTGGTGTCTAGTGGTTTCTGCCCAAGGCCGATCTGTCCCCAGGGGGTGCAGAAATGGCCTAATAATGATTTCCCCCCCGAGCGACCCTTGCCCAAGGGGTCGCTCCCCAAACATAAAAAAATTAAATAAAACAATAACATTTTTAATCCCTGGTGTCTAGTGGATTTCTGCCCCCGGGGGGCGCAGAAATGGACTAGAAATTATTTGCCCCCCCGAGGAGCAGCCCTTGCCCAGGAGGCTGCTCCCCATACTTCAAATAGCCCACAAAAAGATATATTCCCTGGTGTCTAAATAATTTGTCCCCCCGAGGAACAGCCCTTGCCCAAGGAGTTTCTCCCCATACTTCAAATAGCCCACAAAAATAAATATTCCCTGGTGTCTAGTGTTTTCGGCCCGCCCCTGGGGGCAGATCACGAGGCCGATCTGGCCCCAGAGGTGGCAGAAATGGCCTAATAATAATTCCCCCCCCCCCCAGGAGCGACCCTTCCCAAGGGGTCACTCCCCAAACATAAAAAAACAAAAACAAAAAAACAATAAAGAACATTTTCCAGGGGTGGCAGAAATGCCAAGAAAAAAGTTGCCTCCCCGAGGAGTGGCCCTTGCCCAAGGGGCCGCTCTCCTTATTTGAAATAAAAAAATATATATATCCCTGGTGTCTAGTGGCATTTCTGCTGCCCGATCGCATCGAGATCAGGCAGCAGAAATGCTCAGAGAAGCCTAAAAGGAGAGGAAAGGCCTTTCCTCTCCTTTCAGGCTTCTTTTCCCCCTCCACGTGATCGGAGGAGAAATGCTTTGCATTTCTCCTCCGATCCAGCGCTGGAAGCTGAGCTTCCAGCTCCGGAGGGAAGGCCCCTGATGAGGTCACCGCGCGAAAGCACGCTGCATCATCAGGCGCCATGGGGGTTACGGGGGGTCATAGCAGGACGGGGGAACCGGCGTCTTGGACGAGATCGCCTCGTCCTAGGCACAGTAAAAGATCTTGATATCATTGGAGATGTAACTTCTATCATGATGATGTAATACAATCAAGTGGACAAAGACAAATTGGATAAAGATAAATCAGAAGAAATGTGTGCGCTCCACAGTATCCATGCACCTCATTCCAAGGAAGTTACTGGGGATGCCATTGATCTGTTTCAAATAAAACAAGCTAATGGAGCTCCAATAACGGTATGGGGAAAAAAGTTTCGAAGCTCAGTGATTGCCACAGCTAGTTCCCAGTGGGGTAGGTGGCCGGCACGATGATCGATCTGTACCAATACCAGCACCTGAGCACATGTCAACAAGCCTATATTCAGAGGATCCTAGGTTTGGGCAGTGTATTCCCTATATTTTCCATCTATTATTTGAAAGTGATTTATCAGGACTCTCTTATGCAGTAAATGACATTCCAAAGACACAAGTTTATCTACAAAATCTCTCTGCAAGGGACTTTGTTGACAAAGTACAAGGTAGGACGAAAACCTGGAATGCAACTTAAGTAATTTGATGGCATGTCAATGTGGAACCAACAAATATTGGTATCATCGACATGGAGAAGTCAAATGTATGCTCCAAAACTTAGGAGCATCTACTTGGTTTGTCACACTTAGGGGCATATTTATGAGAAATGATGCACGACTGCTCTAGCGCAGTCCTGCATCATTTATATCAACGTGAGGTAGCATTATTCCTTAGCGCCATACTTGTGCCATATTTATTAAATGATGTAGGAATGGATTGCGTAAAAAAGGCACTATTAGCTGCGCAATGTCATAAGGAAAAATGACATTAATGCTGCAAAAATGGTGCTACACTGTTTTGCGGCTCGTAAACATGTAGCAAAAGGGTTAGCACCATTTTCACAGCGCATTAGTGTAAAAACACAAAAGCAGGAAAGAGTGCTATTGTAAAAGAAGATGGAATCAACAGGCCAGGAGAGACCCCAGGGGGACCCCAAACATGGTGCGTGCTGCTTTGAAAAATTAGGCAGCATCATGCACCATCATTTAAAAAATGCAGGGATGCACCATATACATTAGAATACACATCACCCCTGTATATCTCCCTGTGCAATATTTACAAGGTGGCGTTAGGCCACTTTTTGTGCATTAACACCACCCTGTAAATATGATACCTTCACAGGTGGAAGTGGCGTGCAATGGGTGTTGCTGTGGGCATGCCACAGCAACACCCACTGCATTTTGACACTGCCTCAGATTTACGAGTATCAGTAAACCTGAGGCAACGCAAAAATCAAATTCCATCCCAGAGGTGGTGTTAGCAAAGTGCAGTGAGTAGGTATAAATGTAATCCCCCTTGTTTTTTATTTCTATGTGTGCTGCATTTTGCAGCACACACAGAGGAGCCAAATCACCATGAGTGATTGTGTATGTGCAGGAACGGACATCTTCCCACACATAAACAATCAAACCTTGCAATGCAGACATCCTTGCACAATGGTGCAAGGATGCCTGCGTTGGTGCTAGGCAGCTCTATTTAATGCCAGCGCAGGGGACAACACAGGGGTGCACTATATGCAAATGAATAAAGTGCATCCCTGCATTGTGAAATTGATGCAGCGGGGCGCTGCCACTCTTAGCACAGTCATATTCAATTACTAGTGAACTTGACCCATGTGTAATGCACAATGCTACATATAAGTACAACCACAACCTTGGGTCAGTGACATGTCACTGAGCCTGCAGTGGCAAATACATGATATCCCATGTCAACAGCCGATGCAATTCAATATTGATTTTACACTATCTCATTGCAGAAGATGATGGCTTATCTCCTACCGACCTGCCTGTCCTGGATTTTCCTGATGACATGGAGGACCAGCTGCCAACCCTCAATGAACAGACTCTCCAGGATGTCCTAGGATTACTCCATACACAACCTCCAGTTGCAGGGAGGACACACAGCATTGCAGGGTCTCCACATGAACCACCCAGCCACCAACACACACGACCAGCCAGGACTCACACAGCCCTGGTCTCCATGGCCCCAGAGATCAGCTTTTAGAGGACAGTAGCAGGAGTTCAGCAAGAGCTGGAAAAGCAGGTTCGGGTGGGGATGGAGACCATGGCAGGGAGCCTAGAGGGAGTGCGGACGTGCCTAAGTACAAATAGCGGGCAGTTCCTCTTTGCAGCAGTGATTCCTCATGTGTTGGGACAAATGGCAGCTGTTGGGACCTTTGACCCCACATTTATATCCCCTGAAGTGTGTGTGCCCCCCTCTACCTCTACAACAGCATCAACCATGGCACAGGAGGCACCACACACACCAGATGAGGAAGGAATAACATTCACAAGGAAAAGCACCTGGTAGCACCAGTCTGTGCCACATGGACAGTTTCTTCTTACTTCTGGGCTTAAGATCATGCCAGTGTTGTGACAGTATGAACTGTGTCCTTTTCTAACCACTGTGGAATTGCCTCCTATGTGCTGTCATTGTCTCTACCTTAACGATTGGCAATGTTATGCACTCCTCCCTAATGCACACTACTCCTAACCATGTCTCATGATATGTCCCTCAACCCTAGACTCCGATTGTGCTACATATGGCAAACATTCACTCAAGGGGTCTGTGAAATGGATACTGTATTGAAATCACAATAACAATTGCACCTGTTAATAAAGCACCTTGTACATATGTAGCATTTCTACGTTTACTGTGATCCTTCTACTCAGCTAACAGTTAGCATTGAGTCAATCCATATCAATGTGTACAGAATATTAGTACATGAGTGCATGACTGTCAGACACTAAGCCACACACTAGGATCCAAATAACACTAAGCCACACACTAGGATCCAAATAAGAGAAAGCTGAATGATGGTGTTTTCGGCTACAACCAACTTACTGTGTACATTGAGGCCCAGATTTATACTTGCTTTGTGCTGAAATTGCGCCTTTTTTACGCTAATTCAGCACAAACTTAACTCCAAAGTTATACTTTGGTGCTAGACCCATCTAGCGCCAAAGTTTTGGAGCTAAAGTAATTTATTTGCTAGTGTGAACCTACCTTGCGTCAATGAGATGTAAGGTATGCATTCCCGGGCAAAAAATGACTCTAAGGCCCAGGCGACTTATTTATCCTCCCGTGCAAAAATGGTGCATGGGAGGGAGGCGCGCCTAAATAATGGTGCTCAGCTTGCTTAGTGCCATTATTTAACACCTGGGTCAGGGCAGGCGCTAGGAGACCTGTGGGCCTATTTCTGTGGTGTAATATCAAGGAATAAGTCACGGTTGCCCTCCCCAGGCTCCAGGGACACCCACACTCACACCAGAGGGACACCAGGTGTTTGGGGGCCAACCCAAGTAAGTGTAGGTAAGTAGAAGTAAGTATTGTTTTTATTTTTTAAGTGCCATTGGGGGCCCTGAAATGGGCCCCCCTATATGGTACTGGGTCAATGGCCATACCCAGGGGACCTTTGTCCCCTGTACTGGCCTTTGGGGTGGTGGGCATGACTCATGTCTTTTATAAGACAGGAGTCATATGGTATGGTAGGTTTAGCATCAAGAAATGACGCTAGGCTGGTTAGAGTCATCTGGATTGACTCTAACCAGCCTAATGTCATTTTTTGGTGCAAAACCCCTTTGTCCCATACCGCCACCCCCACCCGGCTAGCGTAATTTTCCATGACATTAGCCCACCCTTTGCACTGGATTGCGTCATTCTATAAATAAGATGCCCGGCCGGCGTCTTGGAATGGTGGTAGCTGGTGATAAACTTTTTCGCACAAAACTGATAAATGTGAGCCCAAATGCTTTGGAACCCATATCCTGGGAAGTAGATGTGTTGCATATATGGCTCATAACCCAATCAATTATAATTTACCCAGATGGGAGTACCAGTTCAACTTATTTGTGTGGAACAGGAAAAGCTAACCTTATCAGTGATGGCCACCTGTCAGTGTTGCAGGATACAGTTCCACATTTGGAAGTTGTCAGACGTACTACACTTGCCAAAAATGAATTAGCAGGACCCAACCAATGACAGGTGAAGTACCATATTTACATGTCCAAGATAAAGACTACATACACATTGTGAATGGCTGGAACGCAGGATGGCAAATGCATGCACTAGAAAACAGAATGTAGCAGCCATTCTGACAGCTCCTTGGCCATAGGGGATGCACATGGGAAACCTGGGAAATCAAGACAGTAAGCATACCCTAGGTCATTCCACCAACTTAGCCAGTGCACTCATGACAAGCCCTAGACACAATCAATTACAAAACTAATTAGGCTAAGATTAACAGGATTTTTTAAAACCACTTAGCAAATGAAAACCTACCCTATCCTACACTAACCTATACTAACTATCCATAATTTACAACTACAGCTACCTAACCTATTCTAAACTTATCTTACTCATGTAACACCACACTCTAAACATTGCCCCCCACCCCATTTATAAGATGAGATACACGTAGGACAACATAAACTACGACTACGCTTGTTCTAACCTAACCTATGGCCTAAAGAAATATATATATATATATAAATATGTGTGTATATATATATATATATATATATATATATATATATATATATATATATATATAATTTTTTTTGTGTACACAAATACCCTAACAGAACCCCCCACTCAACCCCCCAACAATAAAATAATGTAGAAAAATCCACCCACACTATACTATGCCTACCCTACACTAACCTTAGACTACACATCTAAAACCCCATATATAACAAAACAAAACAGTAAAAGGGAGGGGAAGGAACTGGGAGTTTTTTTTTTTTGATCCTCATTTACCTTACATAGCTTTACTTCAAAGAGAGGGGGAGGGGAGAGATAGAGATCTTACCAGCTGTTCACAGCCCGTCTCCAAACATATCGCCCCTGTCTAGGGATTCATTCCGCCACCACAAATTATGAGGAATAGCTGCAGCCTTGGAAGTAAGTGTAATCGTAGGATCGTACCGAGCCCTGCGTATCTATACCTTCACCAATCCCCAACCATCGTTTCAGTGGGTTTCAAAACCTCTTTTTCTTACAATCCCTACCCAAATCTAA
Organism: Pleurodeles waltl; assembly: GCF_031143425.1. Classification (NCBI taxonomy): domain Eukaryota; kingdom Metazoa; phylum Chordata; class Amphibia; order Caudata; family Salamandridae; genus Pleurodeles; species Pleurodeles waltl. The sequence continues at coordinate 504,543 of NC_090437.1, read as the reverse complement.
CTTAAAATTGTGTATTAAAGAGTCTTTCCAATCAGCAAAGGTGGGGGGGCAAGACTAATCCATTTTCTGCATATCTCCCTTCTTGCCACAAGCATCATGTAAAATAGCAGTTTAGATCCATCTCTGTAGGAACTGGGAGGTTGTACGATACAAAAATTGTTCACTTCCTGCTTCTCTTTAACTTATTTTTTTATGCATCGTAACAACTTGCAGTCCTCTGCTACATCCTCCTTCAAATTTGCCAGTCTGGACAAAATCTGCCCTATGTCCCTTCTCATGTCCTGCTCAAACTGGCTTGGGACTACTTCTGTAGGTGGCTGTACTGGTGGCTGTGTGATCACTGGTGCAGCTGATGTTGAGGGCCTTGGTCCAGCTGTGGCCCCCTGTACCAGTGATGACTTGCCACCAGTGTCCTTGTGTGGCTACATTGGAGGTCCACCATGTGGAAAGGCACGTCATTTCCCTGATGCTTTTTCTTTTTTAAACCTCATGGCCATTTGGCCGTAGGTATCATCAACCTCCATTATGTGGCTCTCTTATGGAATGCTCACCTCTGTACTCCTGTCATGGTGGCAGCTGAAATATGAGGAGGAGCAAGCTTCAGTATCAGCATTAGGTGGAGGTTGTACAGACATATAATGTACACTGCAACTGCAGATAACACACACTGTCCAACACATTCCTCAAAAATGGCTTATTCCTCATCTATGACTATTTCCTACCAGCCATCAACAGTATCATGTACATGTAACTGGCATGACAGAAATCTATTTAGAAACAACAGGGCCCAGAGCTGAGTGGACAAAATTGTCTATGATCAACATTTGTGTCTTCTAACTTGTGAGGATCACGTTCCCCGACAAGTCTGGATTTCCTGTGTCCCTGTGTATAATGGGGGCTGTGCATGCAATCCATCACCTCAACACACCTGGTGAAACATCAAGTCTTTCACAATCATCATGGAGGCAAGGTGTGGGCCATATGATAGGGGGTCTGTTAACTTCCCACCTGCTATTCTAAGGTTTGGTAAATCAACATTAATGTGTCCTATTGTATGACCTGCCCTGAGCATAACTTACAAGGGGGCACGCATTTGCCTATGATGTGCCCACATGTACAACTGATTGAAACTTCCCAGAAGGTTTGGCCTTAAGCCTAAGCTGCACATCAGGGTTGTCAACACATTACAGAACTGAAGCCCCCTACACTGTGCTATGTACTTCTACATGTGTTACGGCACACACATGGTGTCTGTATGGGTGCCCTTAGGCCCACAGTGAGTTTGCACTGCAGTGGGTGCTTCAATAGTACATCATTTACACATGCACGTCAGACATCATTAAAGTACCAGGTATGAACACATCATTCACATCGTATGCATCTGTGATGTGACCTACATCACTCACCAATAACATGGTGACAGAACCATGTTGTGTAAACTACTTGAGATCTAGTGTGGAAAGAATCATAGACTTTTCACACAACCATCTGGAGGTGAATTCTTCACTAATTATGTACACTACTGATGGTTGTGTACCATAATATGGTGCCTTGCAGTACCACAGACTCATTATATCTAAAGGGTACTGAAGCACCTATGGTGTATGTGTCACCTACATAAGCACCCTAGAGACCTCTGCAGATATCACCCACATCTGTACCGTCTTGTTAGTAAGTGTAAGCTACGTGTGGCACACTGTGATGACAATGGTGCTGTGACAAAGGGTTGTAAACAGGCATGCTATGCACATAAACCGCTGCCCTGACACCTATCAGGCTAAACACCAATGAATAAATGGCCAGCCATAACAATTCCCATTTCACACAATACAATGCCAGCACACGTTGCCCCTTGAACTACATGCAAGCCATACTCATTGCACAACATTCCAACATACATGATGTCACCATCCATTCTCCAATGATATCAGATCATTGGTCAGGCAAAACCATCTTTCATAGAATTCCACACTTCAGACTGACTCACACCAAATCCTAGATTAGCAACCATAGCGCACCAGATGACACTTACTGGATGCATCAGGGTCTTCCAATTGTGAAACCTCTCCTACGGTCCTGGGTGCGGGTCCACCTGCAAGACATTGATGGAAAACATTGCTTGGTTTAATTTGTACATATCAGTTAATGGACAACATTGTATACTGTTAACTTGTTTGGCTGAGTGAGCAGGTCATCCTAGTGGTAGAGCAAAGCAACTCACAAACATCTATGATCAGTTAATCACACATAGGCCCATATTTATACTTTTCTTAGCGCCGCATTTGCGCCACTTTTGCTTCAAAAAATGACGCAAATGTGGCTCTAAAAAAGTATGAATATGGGCCATAGTTTCAGATAATGTAGACCCACAAACCTACAAACCATCACTGTCCGTGACACTCCTGTGGTGCTTCTGACTGCAAAATTAATAAATGGCATAGTCATGCAGGTGTCTGTTAACTATACATCTCCATGACCATGTGGGACTACTTTATACTGTATATTGCATAGGAGGGGCATGTAATGGTTGTTGCAGTGCCTGTCCCATTGTGACACCCATAGCACTTGAGCCTGCCTCAGATATTGTAGATATCTACCTCATTGTCACAACAAACTGACAAATTATTGCCCAGGGATTGTGTCGGTATTCCAAGGTGTTGAAGAATGACATGATACACCCTTCAGTGAAGTAAGTAATATGTGTGTGCCATCACAAGGCACACACATGAGCAATAATGAGCCTTACATGCCTTTGGCCAATGACACAAAGGGGCCAATAGAACAACAGGAGGGTCTGCACCAATTGCATAAATTTAGTCCTTGTGGCCCTCAGTGCACCCCTTACCCCCACCATTTGTGCTCTTAATGAGAATTAAGGCACAGTGTGATGCCGGTTGGGTCCAAGTGCATCTACTTATGTGTAGGTAAATTACATACTCAGCAGGAGTTGCAACAGATCATCACGACTTCTGCTGAGTACATTGGGGGCCCATCTAATACATTTTTATGCCCCCATATCACACCTGCTCTTAGCAGCCATTCAGAGTGCCGGAAACATTGAACTAAGGGATTTCTCATCTTACTCAGTAATGATGCATGACGCAGGCCTCATTTGCTGCTGTTCATTACTGAGTTGCCCTATACATGCATCACAACACTTTGAAATGGTTGTGCAGGGAAAATGGTACATCTTCCTAGCATCGGATTCATTATTGTACATCTGACTTGCAGGCCTAAGGTGCTGCTGGGACTCTTTATAGAGGTAGCATACAACATAGCCACATCCACAGGCACTACATGAGGCACTAAACTGTATCTACAACTGTCATGCACATGTAAAAGTAAGGATGTTTTATGGAAATGTGAAACTTACCAACTGCTCCACCCATCTCAATACCCAGATGATCCAGTAGATCTTGCTCCCTTGCAGCCAGATCTGCCCATCGATGCTTGAGTTAGTGGTCGTTCCCTCCACTGCCAAAGATCTGTGTGAGGTGGTGGAGCACCTTGCCCCACTGCAGCCACCGTGCCTCTGTGGGGTACCCAAGGATTACACGGCCACCAAGTAGCACCATCATAGGGAGGTAGTGCTGAACAAGCCAGATGAACCCCCTCAGCTCATCGGCAAACATATGAGGCATCCTCCCTTTTCAGACATACTGCAAATGCAGTTCTCCCAAAACAAAAAAATAAATAAAACCCAATACTTAACCCAATTACCACAACAACTACACTACCCCAGACAAACACCCCGCAATACAGAGACAAATACAGTACAATTACAATACAAAAGACATTTTAAACACAACTAAGGACAACACCTCCAAGACACAGCAGAATAAGTACTCCAAACACTCCAAATCTCCTACAACACTGGCTCCATACACCCTCCCACAGTAACAGGCAAAAAGACTGTGAACTGAAAGTGAAAGTGAACTCACTGTACCATGTTTGCAGGCAGGATGTCCTGTTTGATCACTTCCAGGGCATGTGCGTCACATTTCCAGTCATGAGTCGGATTTTTTAAGCATGGCGGTCATACTTCGTTTTTCTCACCATTAGCATAAAAAAGCCTGTGGATCTGCAATAGACGTTGAGGGGCAAGGCGTCTTTTAGCTAAGGGGTATTGTATAGTATATGCGTATGCGTGTAAAGTTTTGACGCATGATGGTCATGCAAGGATTTTACACCATGGTGTGTTAAGAGGTGTATGTATGTGTAATTGCCGCTCGGGGCCCAGACGTCATTTTAGTAATGTTGCAATGTGTAGTTGATGCGTTTGTGTCTTTCTTTTTTTTTTGGACGCATGACAGAATTGTGTTGATTTTTGCATTGTAGGCCTTGCGTGCACCCTGATTCACTTAACATGTCATATGGGCTGTGCAACAATGTGGTATATGTGGTAGGGCAACAAGTGAGTGACTGTCCAGTAACTTCATTACGCTGACAACAATATGTTGAACCTAAAGTTTTGTTCATGAGTCTGCTGCATGTGATTTCGCATACCTTGTGCATATGTGCATGTGTAGCTACACTGTGTCCACATAAATGTTGGCACATGTGTGCTATGTGTATATATGTGGATGTATACTAATTTGTGGGGGGACTACAGTGTTATGTCTGAGATACAAATGTACACATGCCTACAACAGAATACATATGTTGGCCTATGTCCAACATATGGTAAGGCATGTGACAACCATGACAATTTGTACTCACAGTATTCGGTGGACTTGGACTGCATTGACATCAGGTAAACCCTGGCAATTTGCGTGTGCATGTGTGTCCACTCTGTAGTGTGTTGTTGGATATTACTTCATGTTGCTCTGCTACACGTGTGCCAATTGGTCCCCAATGCATCTTAGTTGCAGGTTATGTACACATGTGTTGTTGAAGGTTGGTATATGCTGTGTGTATGTATACACATGCTGTGTAATTTCTGTAACACATGATGACAGTGGTGTGTTCACGGGATGTGAAACCTCAAATTACTATCTACCTGCATTTGACAAATGTACGTGTTGTCATATCAGTACTGCGTATGTTTCCGTATGTCGTACACACATAAAGGTCATTTCTTACAGTCACTGATCTTGTGATTCCTATGCCTTTACTTTTGTGCTAGGTTGCCTTTTGTTCAGAATCCATACACATTACCATGCCTGAGCCATTACAGTGGTACATGTGTGCTGAGATATATGACATATGTGTGCATGCCACCAACTAGGCACTCACATCAGTCCTCATCATGTTTGTTTTGACTGTCACAAACAATGGCGTACCACTGCGTAGTGGTGTAGCAGTCTGACAGATGGCAGCCTACTCATCAGTACAACTGTGAGAATGTATATGGCAATACAAACCCATGGATGCAGGTTAATGGAGCTCCAGTTTACTCAGCCCCCTGTGTACATGCATCAGGCCCCTGACAATGTCATATGCTAATGTAGCGAGAGCAGTGGTGTGCAGGTTTATTGAGCAGGGACTAGCCTCTTCATAATTGCTACTCAGCAGAACTATACACACTCCCCAACAGACACAATTATGGTCATAAAGACAAGGATATCACATTTTCCTCTGCAGTACTTGATTTCAGCTTTCCCCTCTCATGTACAGAGCTTGGGTGTCTGCACATGTAGAAAATGTAGCATTATTTGATGTCCTTAGTTGTTCCCATGGGCAGCTTGATGGTACTGGCAAACCCGTTGCTACCTAGGACATACACCCATACATTAGTCTTCACATGTTTGCCTGGATTTGCTCTGGGCATGTGTCAAGACAACAGATTTTTGTAACAAGTGTGCACCTCATATACATGGTGAGTATTAGATCCTCTGCCTACAGTCGATCCAGATAAAAAATGTGGTGGGTTGTTGTCCTGATAAATCCATGGATCCTGACTGTGGATCATGTGTGTGGACAGTGATTCTGCTCCCATAGCTGATTATTTAGTCTGGCAACCCATAGCGCACACCACAGCCAAAGTGTGTGTGCCATTCATGAGGTACATTCCACCATGTGCAAAGGTTGTGCCCAATGGCAGTTCCAGGACACAATCCCAAGGCTACACTGTGCAGGCTCAGCATCGGAGGCAAAGCTGTTGTCACCATGAGTTGTGACAGTGTACTGTTCCTATAAAACTTGATATCCATTTTCTGACAGCCCCTACTTTATGTGTGCCCCCGTGGCATACATCCCCTTAAGCATGGTGTTTTTGTAGTGAATGGGCCAGGTATTATCACCTTTCCCACTTGACAGTACAATATATGTAGTGGTGCATGGATCTAGACCTTCAGGAGTCACATGCCTGCAAATTGAGTGTCACTCATATGTGAGATCGTGGCAGTAGACCCTCTTATATCACAAACAATGTTGCTACCATACTTCACCTTTGTGTTACTTATCTGCTCGGTGAGGTTTGAGTCACATCCCAATGATGTATGTAGTAGAGAATGATTAGACCAAGGAGAATCAGGTGCAAAGTAAGTGATATGTGCTTTTTACAATGTGATGTTTTTAGTATAGTCAATATGGCCCTCATTATGACTTTGGAGGTCTATTTGCAAGATCGCCAAACCCACGGGTCTTCCGCCCACCATATTACAAGTACCGCTGGATTTCCGCCACATTTTGGGCGGAAATCCAACAGTAGTCGAGCAGGCGGGCAGAGGCTCCTGTGCATAAACATAAACAAGTCCCCAAGAAAAACATCAAGCGGGACAAAGGGCATTAGAGAGGATTCCAGCCAGAATTTCCATCCATGCTGCATGCTGGTTTTTCGGTCAACCTTAGCCTCTGCCTCCACGGATCCTGCTCTGAAGCCTGGCAGCCTGACCTTGTACCAAGGTAAAAGGAGTTGGGTGTGCTTCACATGGACACTGTATGGACAGATCTGGCTTACATCGCCATGCTCTCGCTTAGGGGCTAGAGAGTAGGCTTTTAGGTAGGAATTGTATACTCATGTCATGACAATATTTTGGGGTTGTTTCCATTTATATCTCTAAGTTTCACAATCCTGATTTTTTTTATTCCCCATTATCCTACTTATTGCAGCTCATTCATTTTTTTCATAGACTGCAGTCTTTTCAATAAATGTATTGAAAACTGTCCTGCATCTCTTTCCTTGCCTCTATGTATGTAAAGGACTCATATGCAGAGAGAAAAGGGTAAGGCTTGTTTCATCACGATTTTCCCTGTGGGGTTTTCAGAGTTCCATGCAAGGCTGACACAAATCACCTTCACCGGTTGGGTTTTGGTGAGGTGCTGCTAGGGAGCTGGGAGAGTTGGGCTGATGGCTGCCAACTGGTGTGTGAGCGACTCAATCACCTGCAATGCACAGGTGCTGCTGCCTCAAATCCTACAGTCTCATTGGAGTATGAGAGTCCTTATGACAGAGGCACACAGTAACATATACACTTATACATAAACTAGCACACTCTGGCATACACTGAAGTATACACTGACACACTCAGGCACACACTAATGTATACACTAACATACCCAGACACACACTCATGTATACAGTAACATACCCAATCACACTCTGATACATACACTGACACACCCTGGCTAACACTGATGTATGCACTAACACACCCAGTCCCACATGTATGCATGTAGTAACACATCCTGCCACATAGAAATGCATACCCTAACACACCCAGGCATACAATGATGCATACACTAACACACTCTGGTACACACTGATGTATGTAGTAACACACAAAGGCACACACTGATACATACACTAACATACCCAAGCATGCAGCCATGCATACACTAGCACACCCAGGTACACACTGATCATACACTAACATATCCAAGCACACAGTCATATGTATACTAACAGACCCAGGCACACATTGATATATACATTGACACCCCCAGACACACACTGATGCATTCACTGATATACCCAGGCACAGACTCATGCTTACACTAACACACCCAGGCACAAACTAATGTGTACACTGACACAGCCTGGCACACACTGATATATGCACTAGCACATCCAGTCACAGAGTGATGTATACACTAACACACCCAGGCACAAACTGATGTATACGATGCCCCTCAGTGAGAGTCCTGGTTAATGGCCAATTATCGCAGGAATTCAGGATCTGGCAGGGCACACGACAGGGGTGTCTTTTATCTCCCTTGCTTTTCAATTTATATATCGAACCTTTGGCAATTTTAATACGGTCTTGTAAGGACATTACCCCATTTCGGATTGGGAGCTGGGAAAAAAAAGTAGCGTTATATGCGGATGATCTTATGCTATACACCAGCGATGTTAGGTCTACTTTACCTATGGTCAATATTCTGATGGAACAATTTGGCAGATGTTCCGGTTACAGTATAAACACAGAAAAGACGGAGATTATGTGTTGGAATTTGACCTATGCTTCTCCCTTAGTTAAACAAGAGATCAAATACTTGGGTATTCGATTAACAACTGATCTTAATGCGGTAGCTAAATTAAATTTCGACATAACTTACAGGGAAACCAAAAAACTGCTAAAGGCGTGGGCTGCTCTTCCACTTTCTATAATCAGAAGATCTAATATTTTGAAGATGTGCATTCTCCCAAAATTCACCTTTTTATTTAACACAATTCCACTAGAGTTTAAAAGGAGCTGGTTTAAAAAACTACAAGGGGATTTATCCTCGTTTGTATGGGCCTCTAAGGGAGTGAGGATTTCGTGGAAAAAGATGAGTAGGAAGAAAGAGTGGGGGGGTATTGCGTCTCTGGATTTTTTTAGGTATTATCTGGCTTTTCAACTAAAAAATACCAGAATGTTATTGAATAAGAAGTCAGAATATGATCTGGTCTGGAGAGCTTTAACGGCACATCTTGATGAAGGAGCAGACCATTTCTTATATAAATTTGGACACCCAAAGTACTTTAAGAAGGTACGTTGGAAGCTCCCCAGACAGGCATGTAATGTTTGGATGTATTTTCGGAAGACGCTTGAGATACCTTATTTCTGTAGTTCTGCTCCCATCTGGGACTCACCTGGTACCCCTGAATGCCTTTTCGACAAATTATCAATTCCCTTGAGAATGAGTGGGATGGTAAGATGGGGTCAGTTAATAGAAGGATCGGAATTGTTAAGCTGGTCTGCATTCCAGGAGGGTACTGGAAGGACAGTTTCTAAATTCAAGTATTTTCAGATATCTAGTTGGGTGAAATCTCGACGAACAGGAGAAATAGGGAGGAGCTTATGGGAAGGGAAATTAAACCAGAAAGTCATTTTAAAAGAAGTCGCTTTGTGGTATCATGGTTTGTTGGAAACAGCGGAGGATGGTGCATCCCTTCCCTTGTTGAAGTGGGGGGGGATTTTTCCAAACCTAGAAGTTACAGCACTGTGGCAAAGGTCTTGTTCAGAACTGTGGTTTACTACTAAACCGGCAGGGTTGAAGAAAAACCATTTGTTTACACTCCACAGGGTTTATTGGACAACGGCTAGATTAATAGCTATCGGGAAAATTCAGAAAAACTGTCCGAGGTGTGGGGAAGACAAGGCAGATGACATTCACATGTGTTGGCAATGTTCAAGGTTGTTGAAATATTGGGAGGATATAGGAAACATTCTAAAGGTAATCTTTAATGTAAACTTAAAATTAAATCTTTCTATGGTGGTGTTTGGGGTTTGTGAACAGGGTATAAATTACCAGAGATTGTCAGTACATCAAGAGCATTTGTTGTTTATATTAATGCTTTTAGCTAGACGAGAAATATGTCGTAAATGGGTTGAACCTCTTCCCCCCCGTGTTCAGGATTGGCAAACAGATGTAAATCGAATGTGTAAAATGGAACAACGAGGTCCCCTCTCTAGAAAAGAAAATTTTTGGGTGAACTGGGAAAATGCTTATCAATAGTTTATCAAATTTGTGTTTTATAGGCTCTTTTTTTGGTCTCCTCCTCTTGAAACTTAAGTCCAATGATTAGAACTCCCCTTATCCTATTGGGTGCTGCTTTGGTTATGATCAAGTCTCGAAGAAAACAAGAGTACTTGGTCGATGGCATGCGATCGGGAAAAGAGCAATAAGTAGAACAGGTGGGACGGTCCAACAGAGGTGTGGATCGCATACCTGGAAACATACTTACTATACTTTTCCCTCTTAACCAAAGCGTGGGTGACGAAATGAGGACAAAAAAAAATAACTGATGTATACACTGACACTCCCATGTGCACACTGATGCACACACTAATGTGCACAGGCACATTGTCATGCATACACAAACAGTATCCAGATGCACACTCATGCATGCACTAACAAACACAACCACCTACTAATACATATACTGACACACCCAGGTTCATATTGATGTATGCACTAGCAATCCCAGGTACACACTGATGCACCCACCAACTCTCTCAAGTACACACTCATGCATACACTAACACATCCAGGCACCTATTCATACATACACTGATACACCTAAGCACACACTCATGCATACTCTCACAAACCCAGGCACACATTTATGCATAGACAGACAGACCCACACATGCACTGATACATACACTGACACATCCAGACACACATTCTTGCATGCACGAACAACTGCAGACATACACTGATACATACACTAACACACCCAGGCAGACACTAATAAATACACTAAAACACATAGGGACACACTCATACATACACTAACACACCCAGTCGCACACTAATACATACAGTGACACACCCAGGCACACACTGATGCATTCACTAATGCGCCATTACACACACACTCACTCATACACTAATACTACCAGGCTCAAACTGATCCATACACTGGCACACACTGATACATGCACTAACATACCTAGGGTCACACATGCATACATAAAAACACCCAGACAGTCATTTGTACACTAACACAACCAGGTCACACTCATACATATTTTTTAAACAAGAGTGGGGACTGGGAGATTATTGGTCCAGTGCACAGTCTCCCAAATGAACCTGTTATATCTATATAGGTACACTGTTCCAAAGAAAGAAGAGAAAAGACAAAAGAACTTTTTAAGTTCTATTCAGCAAGGGCGAGTCTATGCTGGGTATTTAGGAGAGCCCTCAAGCACCCAATAGAGTGACAGGTATCATCATTGGGCTTACTCCTCGCCAGACCAGCGCTGCAATGCCTGGCGGGCCACCCAGGATTCTGGGTGGCGCTCAACCGTTGTTAAATTGCCAACAAAAGAGAAGGTCTGGGATGAAAACTGACTAAGAAACGGAGAGTATAGAAAGAGACAAAACTCTAAAATTGGCTCTGAACCAAAACCATCATTTTAATGAGTTAGAAACAAGGTACAGGCCAAGATTAAAACGGGGGTGTAAAGAGTGTTGATGGAAATAATGTACCACTGCACTCTATGACTAGGGAAGGTAGTTTACCTAATCCTAAATGGTCAACATGTTTCGCGTCTTCGGTTGGTCACAAAGTGATCCTATGACGCTTCTTCAGGACCCAAAAAAAGGAAATTGTTATTAAACTACTTCTCCTGTGTATCAACAATTAATCAAATGCAAAAAAGTCACTTACAAGTAGAAGACAAAGTATGTCTAAGTCAGTTGGTCGGTAAGGTCGCCCTGCATGGAATCGAAAAGACACATAACAATTAGTGCCAGTGATAAAAAACAGAAGAACAATTATAGTGACTACCACCCTCAGTGTGTAATAAAAGTAAGTAAATAAAAGTTAGAAGCTTACCATCCCATATTAGAGATTGGGCTTCCTAGGTCTGCGCTAGCATCAACCAAGGAGATAGTACTAGGTGAAAATAATATAACGTATAATAGTATAATACCGCAAACAGTACATAATAACACGACAATTGGGAGGTCTTTATATCGCCGTCTAGAACAAATCACTGGATTCAGTAATTGACAGAATGGCATATGTTGGTCAAAAATAGTCTGTTGACAATATATTATGGCGAAAGAGTAAATTATTTTAGACTACATGTCAATACAGTCAACATTGTAGGTACTCAAGCCATGTGACAAAATACCATCACTCATTCATCTTTGACCCAAAATGCTACTATAAAGATGGCAAGAACTGTTCGCATGCTGTAATTAATCCGGTATTAATCAATGTATATCAATTCCTAGGTCAAAAAGAATCAAGGGTATGCATTAGGGTCATCGGGTCAGGAGGATGCCGATCACCCGATTAAAAAGTCATTAAAAAGTCAAGGGTAGAGAGTTGTAATATGCGGAGTCATAAATGGGGACGGAGGAAGTAACTTCCGTAGCCCCGTGCTTACTTGATTAACTCCTCGGTGAGTCTGGAAACCTGCCCCATGCCGCGCACCTGAAGACAGTGTGGCGGTGCAACAGGAAGGTATTTATGTAAACGCTGTCAGCGCGTCTATGCCGGAACCAACCAGCCGGTTGTTCCGGATACTAAAAATAGAAGAAGGACCAAAGTCTTTGTTATCGGCGGCCATCTTGAGATAGAAAAATCAGAGTATTAGTATACAGAGATACTCTTCCAGCAAAAGCCACTAAATACAGACAGGGTGGCCATCTTAAAGTTCAAATGAGTATGATAAACTGGCCATTAATACCATATATTAGTAGTCAATGACATCAGACCAGTCAAACTGTTCTATGAAAAACGGGCCAGACACCATCAAAAGTGCTTGTTCCATGATGGGGGCACAAAAGGAGACGAAATAAATCAAAAAAAAAAAAAAAAAAAAAATAATAATAATTTTATCTAGTGATATAGGGTCGGGTCATCATAGTCATTTATTCAAAAGGATATGCATATATAATATTGTCAACTCAGTCTGGAAAAGCCTACCAACAGTTTATATCTCAATCAACTATTAGTCAGAACATGTTTGTTTTATATTGAGTAGGGTTGTAATAATCAACCCCTCCCACAAATTAAGATGTTAAAAGATTCCAAGGAATGTCATCGTTCAGCCCTTCTTTGTGGGTTTTCAGTCGAAAGACCCATCTTTGTTCTATCTTGAATAGGTAATTTGGGTTATTACTGTCGTGTCTTGGTACTTGTACCACATATCGTCAGGGCCATGTTTGGCTTCTAAAAAATGTGAGCTAAGCTTTGTAGTGATGCAGGAGCATCTAATGTTGCTCCGATGTTCATTGATACGTAGTTTTACCGGGCGAGTAGTCATCCCGATATATTTTAAATTGCAGGGGCAAGAGATCAAATAGATACATTGGCGCGTATTGCAATTAGTGTGCTTGTTCAGGTGCCAAGTCCTGAAATGATCGAGGTCAATACTATCTGTGCGTTTGGTAAGAGGACAGACACTGCAAGAACCACATGGATGATGACCCATGACTGGGGGTAAATTCCACAAAGTGGTTTGTCTCTGTAAATCGTTGGACAAACGAGGGTGAGTGTGGATAATAAGATCTCGTATATTAGCAGATCTTTTGAAGGCAAATAGCGGTCTTGAAATTGAAGTTCCACCACTCTGTAGTATGTTCCATCGTTTATTGATGAATTTTTTGATGGCGTTAGACAGTGGAGTGAAAGTGAAGACACATGTCAGTCGTGTTTCTGGTTCTTTAGGTACTGAGGTCAAAAGGGCATCCCTGTGGTTGTTACGGGCTCTCTTGTAAGCTGGATTGATGATCTTGTTCGGATAATGTCGGTTCCTTAGTTTCTGTTTCAAATCACGAGATAGAGTATCAAAAGTTTGGATTGAGCTACAGTTGCGGCATAACCTTAGGAATTGACCGAAAGGGAGATTATCCCACAAAGCTTTTGGATGATGACTATCATACAAAAGTAAACTGTTACGGTCAGTACTCTTGTGGAACGTGGTAGTAGTAAGTTTGCCATTATCAATTTTGATCACGAGGTCCAGAAACGAAACTTGTGTAAGGGACGAATGGGCAGTAAATCTCAAGAAAGGGTCTAAAGAATTCACCTAGGTAGTGAAGTTATCTATTTCTTCAAATGGACCATTCCAAATAATGAGAATGTCATCGATATATCTCTTCCACAATGTGATTTGGTTATAAAAAGGATTGGATGTTTGTAGTATAAAGAGTTTCTCAAAATTATACATATACAAACAAGCCAGACTGGGAGCAAAAGTGCTGCCCATTGAAATTCCTTGAATCTGATGGAATAAGGAATCTTCGAATTGGAAGAAATTATTTTTCATCGCTAATGTAGCACATTGCATAAGGAAGTGGACAGGAGTGGGGGATGACCATGTGCTGGTAAGAAAGGCAGATTCCACTACTTGCAAGGTAGATTCCTGTGGAATGTTAGTATATAAAGCCTTCACATCAAGCGTGATGAGGGCTTGTCCCCTATTGTTTAAATTGATGTTCTCAATCAGGTTTAAAACATGTGTGGTGTCCTTCAGGAAAGTACAAGGGGCCAGATGTAGCAAAATAAAAAATTGCGACTCGCATTTTGCGAGTTGATGCGACTCGCAAAATGTGAGTCGCAATATGTAATGCAAGAAAAAAAAACGATCCAAAATAGCAACTCGCAGCCGGACTCGCAACGCAGTGTGCGAGTCCACAGATTGCGAGGTCGCTTTTTGCGAGTGTGCAAAAAATGAACTCGCAATTAACGAGTAGGTGTCGCAAATTGCGATTACCTTGAAAATTGCTTACAGGTGCAGCAGAACACTCCAGAAACCACACCAGAACACTCTGGAAACACTTCCTGGCACATGATGATGACATCACAGCCAAGAAGTTTACAAATACACCTGGGAGGAGGGAGGACCACACCCTTTTATAACTGCCGGTTTTCACACAGCACAAACAGCAGCTGCCATGAAGGGAACCCCAAGAAAGAGGAAGCTCAACTTTTCTGAGAGGGAGCTGGAGGTGCTGACAGAGGAATGCTGTCAGCACTATGATGACTTGTTTGGGAGAGCAGCCCACAATGTTCCTGAGGCCACAAAAAAACAACTCTGGCAGGACATTCAGGACAAGATCAATTCCCTGGGGGTGAGCCATAGGACCATCGAGGACATCAAGAAGAGGTGATATGACCTCCGCTCCCGGACCAAGGAGAGGGTGGCTGAAAGGCTCCGGGAGATGAGAGGCACAGGAGGGGGACCATCGTCTGTGCCACCACCCACACCCCTGGAAGAAAGGGTGGAAGAAACATTGGAGCAGGAGGCAGTGTCTGGATTTGGGGACCTGGACACCTCAGAGCCCAGCACATCAACCGGTGAGTACCATGTGATATGCCTGTACCCCTATCAATGCCATACCCCCACCCACCATGTACACAGGTGCATGCACAACCAAAATAGCTCCATTTCAGGGTAGCAAATGCCAGAATGATGCATTATGGGAAATGTAGTCAAGTAGGCAGTTCATAGGCAAATGTTTATTAGGAAGTGTGCAATAGATAGAAGACACTGACAGTCTGTTCCCCATGTCCCACAGGTCTCCAGCAAGACACCACCAACACCCCAAGCACCCAGGCCCATGAGGACACCCCAGGACCCGCCAGCACCCCCACCTGCACGGTCAGCAGCATCCCTGCAGTAGCCACACCTGCTGCAACAATTCCGCAAGAGGCTGCCCCAGCAACAGGCAGGGAGGAGACAGGTGGAAGCACAGGGCAGCCACCGCTGCGCAGGCGTCGCAGGTCAAGACCATTTGGGCTGCAGTCTGCATCCGGGCTACTTCCTCCAACCACCAGTGAGGCACATCTGCTGCGTGGTCAGCGCCTGCAGAACAGAATTTTGGGCAGAATTAGTTGTGTGCTGCACCGCTTTGTGCGAAACAACCATGCCAGCATGCAGCACCTCAACACACGTATGGACATGATCTGCCGGAACACTGGGGACCTTGCCCTTGCCATGAGGGAACTGGTGGGAGGACTGCTGGCCCAGGCAGAGGGTGGGCGGCGCAGAGATCGGCAGATAATGCACAGACTGGACAGGATGGCCACATCCATCGGCAGGCTCGCCATGAATACCACAGGCCTGTCGAGGAGGACAGTTGGGCTGCAAGTGGAGATGGGCCATTTCGCTGGGGATGTGGATAGGGGCCTGGGACGTCTCACCCACATCATCGAACTGATGGAGACACGGGAAATGTCGAGGGCCACAGGGGAAACACCCCAAGACAGTGAGGAGGGCTCAACAGTGAGCAGTGTCTCTGTCACTGACAGCAGGGTGCTCAGGAGTGGTAGGCAGAGCACCACGGAAGCAGCAGGGACCAGCCAGGCTGGCAGAAGGGGCAGAAGATCGTAGAGATCACCCAGGACCATTAAATGTGGCACATGGCGTTAATGTGGCACATGACTGGTTGGCATTTGCCTGCCCATGGACAATCTCTACTTGTAAATAGTTTCTTTATTACACTAATTAAACAGTTATTTTTGTTCCACTTAACAAATGGAGTTTTTGGTTAATAGGTGAGCATGGTGGGAGTTGACACGTACCGTCCAAAATATTGTGTTGCAATGTGGTCCCGTCTCAGTCTGCCTTGATTAGCTATACTCCGATCCCCATGATGGCGATGTGGTTGTTCTTGCTCTTCATCATCAGGATCTGGGTCTGCAGGGGTGAGAGGTAGCCCACGTCGGGTGGCTATGTTGTGGAGGATGGCGCATGCGACCACAATTTTGAATGCGGTAATGGGGGTGTATTGGAGGGCACCTCCACTGCGGTGGAGGCATCTGAATCTTGCCTTCAGGAGTCATAAGGTGCGCTCTATCAGGTTCCTGGTCCTCTTATGTGCACTGTTGTATTGCCTCTCTGATTCAGTGCTGGGTGTTAAAAACGGAGTCATGATCCAAGGCCTGAGAGCATATGCACTGTCACCTGTTGGGCACAAAAGTACACGGTTAGGAAGTCCAGATTGGCGTGCACAGTGACCTGTGTGTATGTCTGCAAGTGTCTGTGGCTCTACCTAGGAGGTAACCGTCTCCGAATTCCCCACGTTCCAGGCGTTGATGTATCCCACTATGCCTAAAAATGTATGAGTCATGGGTACTGCCTGGAAATTTAGCTACAATGTCGGTAATGACATAATGGGCGTCACAAACAACCTGTATATTGAGTGAGTGGGTACACTTTCTGTTGCGGAAAATGTGTTCCAGATTTGCAGGGGGGCATATTTGAATGTGTGTCCCATCTACACACCCTATGACATGGGGAAAGTGGGCAATGCGGTGAAAGTCCAGCTTGGTGCTGTTCATTTCTGCCTCATTCCTTGGTAAGTATATGAAGTGAGACATGTGCGTGACTAAGGCATCTAGGACGGCCCTGAGGAACCTTGACACTGCACTTTGGGATACCCCACCTGCCACAGCAATGACCCCCTGATAGCTCCCTGAGGCCAAGAGGTGCAGTGAGCATAGCACTTGCACATGCGTACGGATGGCGCAGCCACGCAGAGTCTGGTGTTCTAGCTGTGGTTTGAGTAAATCTATTAATTCTAGTATGGCTGCGCTGCTAAGGCGGTATTTGTCATAGATCTCCTCTTCAGTTTGCTGAAAAAGAGTCTGCCTGGTTCTATATATCTTCTCCTGTCTGTGGCCCCTCCTCCTCCTCTGCTGGGCTGCGTGGACTCTCCTCCTCACTGCTATCAGGTATATCTCTGCCATCTTGAGTAACCCAGATGCCTTCTGGGTCTCCTTTTATACTTTGGTAATGGTTACCACCTGCTCTGAGTTAGTGGTAAATGGGACATGCAAACTGGGCTTTTTGCGACTAGTCGCAATTTGCGAGTTGCAATTGCATATGGTTTGCGACTCGCAAATTGCGACTTGCTATTTGCGGGTCGCAAAATGGGGTCGCAACGGATGCGACTCGCAAACGGGTCCCATCGCTTTTTGCGAGTCGGAAATGGGCTTTTTGCATCCCATTTCCGATTTTGCACTGTCGCAAATTGCGATTCTGCCCGTTTGCGAGTCGCAAACCTTTGCTACATCTGGCCCTTGATTCTTTTACCAACGGTGAAGAAAGAAATCACAAAACACAGAGAGTGGCTCTAAAACAGAGCCAATGCCTGATACGATGGGCCGCCCAGGAGGTGGAAGGGTCCCTTTATGTATCTTCGGCAGGCAGTAGAAATATGGAATCCTAGGATGTGTTGTATCCAGGAACTCTGCTTCCTTACGGGAAATCCATGTGTTGTTCCGGGCCTCTTCAATCATGCTCCTGATTGTCTTCTGTAGATCTGTCGTAGGATCATGAATGATGGGGGCATAATGAATCCTATCGCTTAAAAGTCGTAGGCATTCCTGTCTATAATCTGAGGTGTTCATAATCACAATCGCCCCTCCCTTATCAGCTGGCTTGATAATGACTGATTGATCCAGAGTTAGGTCTTTCAAAGCCTTCTTTTCTGTGGAAGGTAGATTCATAAATGGTCTTCTGGGGCGGATGGAGTCCAAATCCGCCATCACAGCTTTTTCGAAAGTCACAACCTCGACAGGGAGGGAATGTGTAGGGGAACAAAAGTCGAAGGTTTTTTAAGGCCTGTATCATTACTTCCAGGAGTGACCGGCCGGTCTAGGAAGAAAAAATGAAGACGTATTTTCCTGAAAAATTGTGCAAGTTCGCAGTTAAGACGGAACGGATCTTCAGATGGAGTAGGGACAAAACCCAAGCCTTTGTTCAAGGCTGATGATTTGTGGATGGAGAGACTTCTATTGGAAAGATTGACCACTAGGTTCTCTGTGGGGGGTTCTTGCCCTGGCTCCGAGTGACCATTTGAGGTTCCTCTTTGTTCCAGTGGACCCGTCTGCCTCTGCCTATCCTTCTTCCTCTTCCTTTGCCCTGGCCCCGGCCTAAAAAAGGCACATAGGGCAGCATTGGACGAGGTTGGAAGAATGTGTAAGATGGTTGCCAATAGAAAGGAAGTACTCAATATAAAACAAACATGTTCTGACTAATAGTTGATTAAGATATAAACTGTAGGTAGGCTTTTCCAGACTGAATTGACAATATTATATATGCTTATCCTTTTGAATAAATGACTATGATGACCCGACCCTATATCACTAGATAATTCTTTTTTTTTTTTTTTTGTTAAAAAAATAATTGATTTATTTCGTCTCCTTTTGTGCCCCCATCATGGAACAAGCACTTTTGATGGTGTCTGGCCCGTTTTTCATAGAACAGTTTAACTGGTCTGATGTCATTGACTACTAATATATGGTATTAATGGCCAGTTTATCATACTCATTTGAACTTTAAGATGGCCACCCTGTCTGGCTTTTGCTGGAAGAGTACCTCCGTATACTAATACTCTGATTTTTCTATCTCAAGATGGCCGCCGATAACAAAGACTTTGGTCCTTCTTCTATTTTTAGTATCCGGAACAACCGGCTGGTTGGTTCCGGCATAGACACGCTGACAGCGTTTACATAAATACCTTCCCGTTGCACCGGCACACTGTCTTCAGGTGCGCGGCATGGGGCAGGTTTCCAGACTCACCGAGTAGTTAATCAAGTAAGCACGGGGCTACGGAAGTTACTTCCTCCGTTCCCATTTATGACTCCGCATATTACAACTCTCTACCCTTGACTTTTTAATTACTTTTTAATCGGGTGATCGGCATCGTTCTGACCCGATGACCCTAATGCATACCCTTGATTCTTTTTGACCTAGGAATTTATATTCATTGATTAATACCGGACTAATTACAGCATGCGAACAGTTCTTGCCATCTTTATAGTAGCATTTTGGGTCAAAGATGAATGAGTGATGGTATTTTGTCAATTGGCTAGAGTACCTACAATGTTGACTGTATTGACATGTAGTCTAAAATAATTTACTCTTTCGCCATCATTTATTGTCAACAGACTATTTTTGACCAACATATGCCATTCTGTCAATTACTGAATCGAGTGATTTGTTCTAGACGGCGATATAAAGACCTCCCAATTGTCGTGTTATTATGTACTGTTTGCGGTATTATACTATTATACGTTATATTATTTTCACCTAGTACTATCTCCTTGGTTGATGCTAGCGCAGACCTAGGAAGCCCAATCTCTAATATGGGATGGTAAGCTTCTAACTTTTATTTACTTACTTTTATTACACACTGAGGGTGGTTGTCACTATAATTGTTCTTCTGTTTTTTATCACTGGCACTAATTGTTATGTGTTTTTTCGATTCTATGCAGGGCGACCTTACCGACCAACTGACTTAGACATACTTTGTCTTCTACTTGTAAGTGACTTTTTTGCACTTGATTAATTGTTGATACACAGGAGAAGTAGTTTAATAACAATTTCCTTTTTTTGGGTCCTGAAGAAGCATCATAGGATCACTTTGTGACCAACCGAAGACGCGAAACATGTTGACCATTTAGGATTAGGTAAACTACCTTCCCTAGTCATAGAGTGCAGTGGTACATTATTTCCATCAAAACTCTTTACACCCCCGTTTTAATCTTGGCCTGTACCTTCTTTCTAACTCATTAAAATTATGTTTTTTGGTTCAGAGCCAATTTTAGAGTTTTGCCTCTTTCTATACTCTCCGTTTCTTAGTCAGTTTTCATCCCAGACCTTCTCTTTTGTTGGCAATTTAACAATGGTTGAGCGCCACCCAGAATCCTGGGTGGCCCGCCAGGCATTGCAGCGCCGGTCTGGTGAGGAGTAAGCCCAATGATGATACCTGTCACCCTATTGGGTGTTTGAGGGCTCTCCTAAATACCCAGCATAGACTTGCCCTTGCTGAATAGATCTTAAAAAGTTATTTTGTCTTTTCTCTTCTTTCTTTTGGAACAGTGTACCTATATAGATATAACACACTCATACATACACTGACACATCCTGGCACACTCTCTTGCATGCACTAACACACCCAAACACACACTGATATGTACAATAATAAGCCAATGAACACATTGACACTGTCACTAAGGGCCAGATGTAGCAAAGTTCTGCGAGTCGCAAATGACCCGATTCGCTATTTGCGACCTTGCAAAATCCGAAATGGGATGTAAAAATCCCATTTCCGCAATGCAATAAGTGATGCGACACAGCACCAACTCGCAAAAATTGCGACCTAATTTTGCGACCCGCAAATAGGAAGTCACAAATTGCGAGTCGCAAGCCATATGCAAAAGCCAGTCGTAAATTCCGACTAGTCACAAAAAGCCAATTTTTCACATCCAGAGTACCACTGATTCAGAGCAGGTGGTAAGAAGAACCAAAGTATAAAAGGAGACCCAGAAGGCATCTGGGTGACTCAAAATGGCTGAACTGTATGTGATAGCATGGGGGAGGAGAGTCCAGGCCACCCAGCAGAGGAGGAGGAGGATGAGACAGGAGAGGATATACCGAGCCAGGCAGACACTATTTCAACAAACTGAGGAGGAGATATATGACAAATATAGACTGAGCACTGTTGCAAACTTAGAATTAATTGAAATACTGAATCCTCAGCTTGAACAACAGACAATGCGCGGCAGCTCCATCCCTCCACATGTGCAAGTGCTATGCTCACTGCACCTCTTGGCCTCGGGTAGCTATCAGGGGGTGATTGCTGTGGCAGGTGGGGTATCCCAAAGTGCACTCTCACGATTCTTCAGAGGTTTCCTAGATGCCATACTCACACACATGTCCAGATATATATACCTACCCAGGAATGAGGGAGAAATTAACAGCACCAAGCTGGACTTCCACAGAATTGCCAACTTCCCCCATGTAATAGGGTGTGTGGACGGGACACATATACAAATTTGCCCTCCTGCAAATCTGGGCTATGTGTTCCACAACAGGAAATGTACCCACTCACTAAACATCCAGGTGGTATGTGATACCCATAATGTCATTACTGACATTGTAGCTAAATATCCAGGGAGTACTCATGACTCATACATATTCAGGGACAGTGGGATACACCAACGCCTAGAATGTGGGGAGTTTGGAGACGGATATCTATTAGGTATTGCTGACTACACCCTGAAGCCATACATACAGGTCACTGTGTAAACCATTCATGCCCTGCTAAATTTGCCTTTTTTGTCAATCAGGTAACAGTGCATATGCCCTGAGACCATGGATACTCACCCCATACCTAACACCTGGCAATCAGAACGAGAGGCGATATAACAGTGCACATCGGCGGACCAGAACTGTTGTGGAGATGACCTATGGCTTGTTAAAGGCAAGATTCAGATGCCTCCACAAAAGTGGAGGTGCACTCCAATATGCCCCAGAAACAGCATGGAAGATAGTTGCCGCCTGTGCCATCTTACACAACATTGCCACCAGACGTGGGCTACATCTCACCCCTGAAGACACAGACACAGAGGATGAGGAGCAAGAGCTACCGCACCGACAGCCTGGGGATAGAAGCATCGCAAATGAGGGCAGACAGAGACGGAATCACATTGCAACCCAATACTTTGGCAGGTACGTGGCAACCGTGACCACAATCACTAATGTCAGACACACATAGCCCAGTTATGTAGTGAAACAAACAAAACCTTTTTATTTCTAAACTGTGAAAAATAAAGAATAGTGCTGTATGCCACAGTCTTGAATTGTCAATTGTCATTTAAGACACATTAAATGCATGTGCCTTATTCAGAGTCCAGTTTGGTGGCTCACACCCTCCTCCTACTGCGGCCACCATGGCTCATTCTTGGTGGGTCCCCTGACCCCTGCCGTGCACTGGTACTCCGCAGCACACTGGAATTGCTGGCAGACACACTGCTTATGGTGAACCCCTCCTCGCTGTCCTGGGGGGTATCCCCTGTGTCCCTTGCAGCCTGCCTGCTCTCCATTAGGTCTACCGCATGGCTGATGCGGCCAAGCCCACGTGCCACATCCCCTGCAAAATGCCCAAGTTCAACCTGGAGGCTGACTGTACGCCTTGACAGGCATGTGGTATTAGTTGCAAGGCGCCCAATGGATGCTGCCATTCCGTCAAAGCGGGCGGCAGTGTTGCGCTCCCTGCGCCTTGCCTGTGCCCTGTCTGCAACAAGTTCACTGACCAAATATTCAATGGCCTGTGTCAAGTTCCCCAGATGTTGGTTCATGTGTAGGAACTGACTGTCCACATTTGCCATCCCATGGGTCATTGTGGTCTGCAGTCTATTCAGGTTTCTGTTTATTGCCCTTAATTGTCTGTCTTGCAGGTGCTGACCCTGAATCCGTGATGCCTCCAGTCCCGCAAACTCTACTTCTGCTACTTCATCCTGGGGCGCAGACTGCACTCTGCGCCGGCGTCTGCGCACTGCTCCTGGCTCTGTGCGCATCTCTGTGGGGCTGGGCCATGGTGCTATTCCTGCACATCTGTTTTATGCCTCATAATAAACATTTGCCTATATTTAGACCACTGCACTACATTGCCCATAATGCAATATTCTAGAGGTTGCTAGACTGGAATGGAGCTAGTCTGGTGGTGCCTGCTGCTGTGTACTGGGATAGTGTGTATACTGCATTTGTGGGTGTCAAAGCACATCTCATGGTCCTCACTTTTTGATGTCCCAGGCGCTGAACTGTCCAATTCTCCCATGCCCAGTATGGCCTCTGGTACCAGTGTCTGCTCCACCATGCTTTCCAGGGCTGTGGGTGGTGGTACGGTGGATGGGCCTCCTCCGGTGCCCCTCATCTCCCTCATGCGCTCCGCTACCCTCTCCTTGGTCCAGGAGCACAGGTCATACCACCTTTCGCGGATTTCCTCTAGGGTGTGGTGGCTCACCCCAATGGCATTTATTTTGTCTTGAATTTGTTGCCATAATCTCTTCTTCTGAGTGTATGGGACACTCATTGCTGCCTTTCCGAAGAGTTCATCATGGTTCAGGCAGCACTCTTCTGTAAGGACCTCCAACTCCTTGTCTGAAAATTGTATTTTTCTCCTTCTGCCAGCATTGCCTGTTTCCTCAATGATTGCTGCAGCTCCTCTCCCCTGCATGTGGCTCAGCAGTTTGGGATGGGTGTGGTCCTCCCTCCTCCCAGTTTTATTTGGTGACTTCCTGGTTGTGATGTCATCACCAAGAGCCAGGAAGTGGGTTTCCCAACTGTTGTGGTGCACCTGCAGGCAATTTGCGAATCAGTCGCAATTTGTGACACCCTTATCGCAAATTGCGATCTTGCTTTTAGCAGAGGTCGCAAAATGCGGTGTGACACCTCTGCGACTCGCAATTTGGTATCGCAACTCTTTCTTGCATTTGGTTTTGCGAGTCGGAAATAGCGATTCGCATGGAGTCGCTATTTCCGATTTGCAAAATTTTACCTACCTACATCTGGCCCT
Organism: Pleurodeles waltl; assembly: GCF_031143425.1. Taxonomy (NCBI): domain Eukaryota; kingdom Metazoa; phylum Chordata; class Amphibia; order Caudata; family Salamandridae; genus Pleurodeles; species Pleurodeles waltl. The sequence continues at coordinate 480,345 of NC_090437.1, read as the reverse complement.
AAATCACTTAGGCACACATTCAAACATACACCAACACAACCAGTCACACACTGATATATACACTGGCACACCCAGGCATACACTCATACATGCACTAACACACCCAGGCTTACACTGATGTAGACATTGACACACTAAGGCACACACTGATACATACAGTTACACACATAGGCACACACCCATACATACACTAACACACCCAGGCACACATTAATACATACAGTGACAAACCCAGCCTCACACTCATACACACACTAACACACCCAGATACATGCTCATGCATACACCAACACACCCAGGCACACACTATTGCATACACTAACACAATCAGAAACACCCTAATTCATGCACTCATATATCCAGACACACTGCATACTCATGCATACAACCAGGCACATATTGATACATGGCCTAACACACCTAGACAGACACTAATACATGCACCAATACACCAGAAACACACTGATGCGTACACTAGCACACCCAGGCACACACTCATTCTTACACTAACACATCCAGGAACACAATCATGCATACACTCACACGCCCAGACACACATTGATATGTAAAATAGCACACTCATACATACACTAAAACAACCAGACACAGTAATGCATAGACAAACATATCCAAGCACACACATGCATAAACTAAAACACTTATCCATATACTGATACATACAATGACATACCCAGACACACACTGATTTGTACACTAATACATCCATTTACTCACTAAAGCACACAGTAAAATACACGGACACAATAATAAAGAGACAGGCAGCTCTTAAAGGAAAAGCTGGTGGTTCTAACAATATTTTTATTTTGAGAGCAAACTTTGGTGGTCATTGTGATCTTGGCAGTGTGGCCCACCAGCCACATAATGAAGCCTTTGAGGGCCGCCATAGGTGGCCCTCACTCACTGCCAGGCTGCCTCCGTCAGGCAGCCTTGCAGCGGTCAATATCATTATCCGACAGGGCAGCAGTGCTGCCCCTTGGATGATGGTCCCTTAGCCTCCAGCCTTTCCCTGGGTGGGTTCCCCCCCCCAGGGAAAGGCTGGCAGAAGGGGTGCACAGGGGCACCCCTGAAGACCCTGCACTGCCCATGCACTTGGTATGGACAGTGCAGGGGCCCCTGTGCCGTGACCCATCGCGCAGGTCACTGCCCGATTTACGGGCAGTGATCTGCGTGACAGGTGCAGCTGCACCCACCGCACAGAGGCATTAGCGGCGGCTCCATGTGGAGCTGCCGTCAGTGTCCCAGCCAGGCATTCCTGTGGGCCGGAGGGCGGAAACCATGTTTCCACCCTCCCGCCCACAGGAATGTTCTTTATATGGCCGGTGGGGTTCCGGGGGAGCTGGCGGTCAGTACAGAGACCGTCAGCATGAACACAACGGTTTCGACCGCCGTGTTCATAATGGGGGCCTTTGTCTTTTTTTATTTAAAAAAAAAAGAACTAGATTAAATGCAATTAAATGCAAAAACTGTGAATGAGTAACGTGACTGCAAAACAGTTGCTTACTGGAAAATAGTAGTGTTTTCGAACACTAATAAGAGAAGAAACAATAACATAACAATGCTGATTCTTCACCTTTTCCAACATTGTTTCGATATCATTGCTTTTCCTTGCAACAAGCTTTTGGCATTTGCCACAGTGAATAACCATCTCTTTTAGCTGACTGCAGGTTGCTGGAATTGTGATCTGAGTAGCAGCTTGTCCAAGTCCAGGTGTTGATGCACCAAGATATTTACATATGTTGCTTTCTCCCTGAGCATTCTCAAATAAGCATGATCATGGTTGGGGTTAGCATGCTTCCACATTGATGACGTACCATAAATGAATGTTTTCATGGTGCCTCTGGAAAGCTGTTTTCCACACAGCTTACATTGTACATGATGAGCACACATTCTCCTGATGATACTATAAACCAGGCCCAAACACCACTCTCCTTCCTAGAAGAACCAGCCTCATCCTGTGCATCAAATTATTCTTCTGGTAACAGAGAAGCAAATGGAACATTGGTTTCTGCCATAATGTCTCTTTAGCTAAAAGGTTTGCACCTTTCTCCAACAAGAGACAGTATAAAAGTGACAGTTTTGGGTGTCCTCTTTTCAAAAAGTTAGCTGTGGTTGTACATTAACCAATAGAAAGAAAGCTTTTATTTTGGCAATGAGCAGATCCACAGTTAATTTTGCAAATCGGCAGATTTGCTGTAATATTACAACTCCTCATTTATGTAGGAAAAAATAAAGGGAATCATTTATAAGGTAACAAATATGTTCACCCGTCAGCTATAATTTAATTTAGAGGTTACTTGTTAGACCTGGCATCCTTGGTGTTCTTTCCCTTGTCTTTTTGTATCTGCTTCCTTTGTTTTTGACTGTATGCTGGACCTTGTTTTTGCTAGTGTTGGGTACTCTGGGCCCTTTACCACTGCTAACCAGTGCTAAGGTTCACGTGCTCCCGTTATAAATTGTATTGGTGAATGGTTATCCCTGATTGGCATATTTGATTTACTAGTATGTCCATGGTAAAGTGCATAAGAGATGCTGAGGACCTGTAAATCAAATGCTGCTAGTGGGCCTGCAGCACTGATTGCACCACCTGCAAAAGTAGCCCTATAAACATGCCTCAGACCTGCCACTGCAATGTCTGTGTGTGCAGTTTTAAATTGCCAATTCGATCAGGCAAGTGTTACCCACTTGCCAGGCCCAAACCTTCCTTTTTACTACATGTAGGTCACCCCGATGGTAGGCCCTGGGTGGCCCTATGGGCAGGGTGCAGTGTATTTAAGATGTAGGACATGCATTGGTGTGCTTTACATGTCCTGACAGTGAAATACTGCCACTTCGGTTTTCACTATTGCAAGGCCTATCCCTCCCATAGGTTAACAGAGGGGCTGCCTTTAAATATCTTTTAAGTGTAGTTTCCCATTGGGAGCAGAAAATAGATATGAAGCTTGGGGTTTCGGAACTTATAATTTAAAAATACATCTTTTTGAAAGTGAGTCTTTTCTTGCTTAACCATTCTGTGCCTCTGCTTGCATGTGGAATCCACCTCTAGGTCAGACTGACAGCTGGGCTGTTTGTGAATTCTTTCTAGACAGTGACACAAAGGGAGCAGAGGTGTTTCCTGCCTATCCTGATGAGTCTCCTGGGCTAGAGTGTGGAAGGAGGAGCTGACACTTGCACCTGAAAGGGCTGTGCCTGTTCTTACATAATGCAGGCTTCAGCCCCCGGTGGATATCTAGAGCAAGGCTTGGACAAAGCAGGATGTTGTGAACAACAGAGACTTTAGTTTAAGGTTTGCCTACTTCAAAGGCAGAAATGGGTATAAGTAGTGGGCCCAACCCCCAGATTTTTAGAATACTTATGGATGAAGAGGAATCTCTGCCAAGGAGAAGAGCTGAAGAGCTAGAGAAGGAGTACTGCCCCTTTGCTTTGCTGGGTTGGCCTGCTGTTGCTGCTTCTGCCTTAAAGAGGACAAAACCTGGAATTTGTTATTTATCCTCTTGTGAAGATTCTCCAAGGGCTTGGACTGAGCTTGGCCCTGTTCTGAAGTCTAAGGACCATCAAAGACTTCATCTGCCAGTACCCGAGCTCTATTTCTGAGACACCTACCCTGCGCCTGGGCCCTTGAAAGGAGAAGCTGGTGAACCCAAGGTGAGAATCTATGCACCAGAACTGAACAGTAGAAAATTTGACACAGCACCTGCACCACAGCTGAAAAATCGACACAGCACCAGTGAAATCGATGCATCAGCAGCTCAGCGTGGATTTATCGCTGCTGTGCATCCGGATTTTCCATGCATCGACCATGGGCATCAAAATCTTCAACCTCCTATCATGGACCTGAGGCTGCCTGTACGGAAACCAATGTATCACTTACCCTGCAGAGAAAGAATTGACGCATGGCCTCACTTACAAGAAAGAAATTAATGCATCACTTGTTTTTCCAGAGAACACTCACCCTTGTGGCTTTATTTTTTATGCATTCCAGGTTCTTTGTACTAAAACAATGCATCCATTGACTTCTATGGATTAAGACTCTTTTTTTGTCCTTTTGGTCTTCTTTGATTTAGATAAATATTTGCTATTTTTCTAAACTAGAGTGGAGTTCCTTTGTGATGTTTTAACTGTGTTATTGTGTGTGTTTGTGCAAATACTTGCCTCTGAGATAAGCCTAACTGCTTGTGTAAAGCTACCAAGGGGATAAGCAGGGGTTATCTGAGCTGTGTCCATCCCTTAGCCTCACTAGAGTGAGAGTACCTGCTTGGACAGAGTGCAAACTGACTGCCAAACAGAGACCCCATTTCTAACACTCCTATATACCTAAAATATTTTTTTAAGAATTGGGCGAATTCATGGATCGGAATCCGTGGATCCATTTAGATCATGTGAATAAAAACTATAGAGTACGACCTGTCGACAATCTATGGTTCCACGGATCTGAAAATACTTTTAAAATAAATAAATAATTCAGTAATATTACTTATGTTTAAGTTATCAATAGTGTATTATTGTTATAATCAAGTTTTTTTTTTTCCTTCTTCATATTTTTCTCTCATTCTCACTGCTTGGTCCTTGGTTTTTCTCCTCCATTTAGTGTAGGTTTTCAAATGACATCACTGATGGCATCATTTACCTAAAGACTCACACGCCGCTCACAGGCCCATTCACACACCCATACAAATACATGCAAAAACACTCACTCATTGTTAAATGCACTCACATACCAATTCACTTACTCATATAGTCAGTCACACAACCACTCACTTTGGCTTGCAATTACTCACTCACTGACTCATACACATAAAGCCATTTAGACAGCTACACAGCTACCTACCCAGCTAAAATAATCATTATTTATTCTCGTACTGACTGAGCCACTCACACACGTACACCCACTCATATACCCACTTTGTCAGCAATACAATCACACAGACAACCAGTCATACAGACATAGAGCCAACAAGAATATGTGTCACTAAACCATACAACTACTTCTATACCCACTCGCCTGTATAACAAATAACACTTCTTTTCAAAAAGAAATATGGGGAAAGGAAGATAGAGTGTGAGATGAGCTGGGGTTAATCACCTCCTCCTTTCTATCTTATGGGGAACCATCATCCTTAGAAATTTGCTGTAAATTTGTTCAGTATTTTTGGAACTATTAAAGAAAAGATGTATAGATACCTAGGGACGCGAAGGGTACACAGAGCCGACAGATCTTATGTGAGATCTGATTGGCTGCCAACACTTCAACAAGGAAGTGTTGACAGCAATCTTGGGACTCAGACTCAGCTGAGTCCCAAGATGAAAGCAAAAAAAAACAGAAGGGAGCAGGGTATGAATACCATGTCCCCCAAGGACTGGTGGTGGGGTTGCACAGTGACACTGCTGGGAGCCAAAACATTTAAAATAAATGTTTACTGCAAGTTTGCAGAGGATCCATGAATCTGTTGGGTTTTTTTCTAAAAAAAAGCAGGGGGTGCTTGTCTTCATTTTGCCCCCTGAGTGGACTAGGCTTTGTAGGGAATGTAGTTTTATAATGAAGGGGAGGGAAATGCATGTTGCCCACTTCCCAGGCTATTTTTTGCCCCAGGGACCACATCTCCCAGGGTCCTGCCAAAGAGAATACTGGGAGAGGGGCCATGCAACCCTCCCTGTGCCATGTTTTATCCCAGTGACCCCATCCCTGTGTCCGGCTGTGCAATCCAAAGGTAGTGGACCCCCGCCTAGGACCATTATTGGCCTTGTGGACCCCCCATGGTTGAGCTCCTGCTGTGTCCTAGGGTACCTTCCTTAGGGACATAGTGGTTTTGCTCTCGCTTGATGGGAGCAATTTCAAAACTCCTGCAAGCAAGAGCAAACACGAAGTATGTCCCCAGTGGGCAAAAGCAGGAAAAATGCTTTAGCCCACTCAACCAGACTTTTTATCTGTTTCCTTGCTTGCTGAGAAGTGGGCAGGAAAACAGATGGAAAATTGCTCCTGTTCACAGGGAGCAGCATTTTTTTCCCCCTGCAGTCCTCATCAAACAAGACACTGGGTGACCTGGGTGGGGCCACAGCACCCACCATTGACTGGCTGGGGTCTATGGGGCCAAAATTGGAGGGGGACTACCTGATCCCCCCATTTTTAATTGGTCAGGCCCCAGGGGATGTGGTGCCTGCGGACAATATTGGCCCGGGGGGGGGCTGCATGCTCCTCTCCCCATTTAATAAAGTACAAGGCCCTGGCCGATGGAGTCCACAGGGCCAAATTGGCCTGGGGCCACAAGTCCTCATCCCCCTCTTTTTTGATGACTGGTTCCCGGGAGATGGGGTCCCCGAGGCCAAAATCGTCCCATGGAGTGGGGCTGTGTGGCCCCTTCCATTAAGAATATCACTGGACCACAGGGGATGGGGTCCCCAGGGCAGAAATTGGCCTGGGAAGGGGGGCTGTGTACCCCTCCCCTAGTTTCCTGCAAGTGGGAAGGTGGTGGCAGGTTCTGCAACAAATCCCCCAGTGTTCACAACCAGAGGCCGTGCCTGGCGTGGGTGTGGGTGTCTGTGGGGGGTCGGATAAAAATCGTGGCCACAGCCAAGGCGGCCGACCCTCCACTGCACACAGCCAAAGGCTGTGAGTGGCACGGGGTGAGTGCTAGGGTGGGGGCATGAGTTATAGTTACCTTAGGGCATAAGTTATAGTTTCTTGAGATATATATACAACCATAACTGCTGGATTTCATTGATTTTGTGCATGTAAAATCTGATTGTAACTATAGCATCGCTATAACCTTTGTTTTTTGTGTGAATATTCATACATATATATATATATATGTATGTGTGTGGGTGTGTGGGTGTGAGTGTGTCTGTGTAAAATATATATACGTGTGTATGAAAAATATATATTTATATATGAAAAATTGTTTTAACTTACCTGATATCTACTTAAATTCTTGTTGTAAAGGTATGTGTGGCATATGCTTGGTAAAGATTGGTGTGGTTAAGGCAATCTGCATGGTAACAGCATGCATGGAAATGACATTCGAGGTTCCATCATACATCTAGAACACCTTTGTACCAGAGCCTCTCTGCTATGGAATATTTCATGCATTATCAATAAGTGCCATGTTAGATCCATGCATGGTGAGACCATGACATATAAATAAATCATAAGCACTTACTAACTCTCATCTGGCATATTACCGATAAAGATAACCAAAATATGGCTCTTTCAGCTGAATTTTGGAAAGAGATTATAGTAGAAATACTGAACAAAACATTGGGTATGTACAAGGTTTGTTTGGAAAGTCTGGGCATTTTTCCAAGCTATCTGGATGAATAAATTGTCAGATGATCATTTGAACCACTCAAAACAGGCCGATGACTCTAATATAATGTCCAAGTACCGCCCTTTTCTATTATCTCAGCACTAGAGTTCCTATAGGCTAGCATTAGATCTTACAAATGATTCGAACAATTAAAAAAAGTCTAATGTTCTTTTAGGTAGACAAAATCATACCTTGTCAAAATGTTAGCTATTTTTCCTGAAAATCTGTCATTGAAGACTCGCATTGCACACCCCTACCAAATCAGATCAAGTCAAACTCAGTGGCTAAGCTGAAAATTAAGCTTGCCTTGGTACTAGTACACATTTGATGCTTTTATCATTTGGAGAACTTCTAAAATGGAGTACATTAGCATTTATGCATTCTTCATAGGGCAATTTTCCAGTTGACCACGAAGAATGCAAGGCCTGTAAAACTAATTTGCATAACTGGTGTTTTCAAATATAGACAAGTACACCTACTTTTCCGTCCACAGCAACCTAACTATTACCTCCCTTGAATTAAAAAGAACATTGTACTCAAATTCATTGGAAACCTCAGAAAACAAAACAATGTATAAAAAAGTTAGTACTGGGGCATTTGCAACTAGAATAACAATTTGTGGTTCAAATGTATTCAGGACTGTAGTGGTGAGGTAACATGTCATGAAGTACCTATTTATGTATTCCAGTTAATAGATAACTGTTAGACCATGCATCGTTGGCGTGGTCTCCCTGTCTTTTTTGCCTCTGTTTCCCATGTTTTGACTGTGTACTGGACTCAGTTTTTGCTAGTATTGTTACTCTGGCCACTTTACCACTGCTGACCAGTGCTAAAGTGCAAGTGCTCCCTCTGTAAATTGTATGTGTAATTGGCTTTTCAATGATTGGCATATTGGATTTACTAATTAGTCCCTAGTAAAGTGCACTAGAGGTGCCCAGGGCGTGTAAATCAAATTCTACTAGTGGCCCTGTGGCACTGATTGTGCCACCCACATGAGTAGCCCTGTAAACATGACTCAGACCTGCCACTGCAGTGTCTGTGTGTGCAGTTTAAAACTTCCAATTCAACCTGGCAAGTGTACCCACTTACCGGGCCTAAACCTTCCCTTTTTTTACATGTAAGGCACCCTAGGTGGCCCCATGAGCAGGGTGCAGTCTATGTTATAGATAGGACATGCAGTGATGTGTTTTACATGTCCTAATAGTGAAATACTGCCAAATGTGTTTGTCACTGTTGCAAGGCCTATCTCTCTCATAGGTTAAAATGAGGGCTGCCTTTAAATATCTTTTAAGTGTAGTTTCCCTTTGGGAGCAGATGGAGATTTGGAGTTTGGTGTCTCTCAACTCACAATTTCAAAATACAACTTTTTGTAAAGTTGGTTTTTACATTGTTAGTTTGAAAATGCCACTTTTAGAAAGTGGGCATTTTCTTGCTTAAACCATTCTGTGACTCTGCCTGCTTGTGTATTCCCTGTCTGGGTCAGAATGACAGTTGGGCTGTTTGTGAATCTCCACTAGACAGTGAGACAAAGGAAGCTGGGGTGTAGCCTGCATATCCTGATGGGCTGTCTGGGCTGGAGTGGCGGGAGGAGTGGTCACTTATCTAGTTAGGTGAGCCCCATAATCTTGCAGAGTTGTACAAACGTTGACTGCAGAGTGTTGGTCATCTTTTCTAGTAAGAAGTTAAACAGTGGATTTGTTCATGGCTCGGAGATCCTGAGATATTGTGTCCCTGTAAACACTCATGATTATCTGAGAATGTGCGTTTCTAATACTAGCAATGCCAAAGAAGCTGAGATGAAATTAACAAACTTCTTCCACTCTGATTATTCCAATTATAGCAAACTCCTGTGCCCTGAAATAATATCTCCTTTGCAAATCCAAGAAGTAGACCTGCGCATTGAGTCAATTGCCTGCCACTCTCTTCCATCCTTACACACATATATTGTGGGATGCAACTGCTCATCTCTCTTTTCCTTCTATTTTCATTGCGCAGGTGTGAGCTCTACTACACTCCTAGCATTAATTGGATACGATCACTTGGCTATTTACTAGGTTCATGTTTTTTATTTTTCACACTCTGGCTCAAATTTAAGAAGGCCTAGCTCCTCCTTGCACCACATTAGCATCATTTTTATGATGCTAATGAGACACAACAAGGCTAAATTTGCCATGTCAGATTTACAAAGTGGCACAATGGATGCATTGCGCCACTTTGAAACCCCTTGCACCACATTATGCCTGTGCCAGGCATAATGTAATGCAAGGGGAGAGCTCCCCCATTAGGGTGAAATGCAAAAATGGCACAGCCGATTACAATGTGCCATTTTTACCAGCTATTTTTAACGCCTGCTCAGAGCAGGCATTAAAAGAAGGCACACCATTATTCTTAATGGCCTCCTATGTACTTTGGCGCTAAACCTGCCATGTACTACAATAACATCAAAATAACATGTGCCGTGGTGTGCCGCATGTTTAATACGGCGCACACATGGTGGTGCTAGGGGGGTGATAAGAGGCGCAAGAAAAGTGGCGCTGCATATAATGCAGCACCACTTTTCTTAAATTGGGTCTTTGTATTTAATTCTTGTTAGCTGTCGCAATAGGTTTGCACCAGGATGGAAACTACCCGGTTGAATCTGGACATTTGGTTCCAGTTTACCTTTCCATTGAAAATTTGGTTTTACAGCTGTTAAGGCAGAGTTCAAGCTTCTTTGAGGCCACCCCCTCAACATAGTGGCTTATTAACTTGTCTGCATGTCCATACAGCATACATGATCACTGGTGATGTTCCAAAGACAAGTCCATTGTGCTCTTTTAGACCCAGACATCATCAAGCACCAACAACTTGGCTGTTCTTCTATTTACATGATCGGTCAAATTATCTATGCTGCCAGCACCCTCCATGATTACAATACCCAAGGTAGGACTTGTCCAGGCTTTATTTTGTTTAACCCTGGTTTACCAATGTTTTTCGCCTGCACTTCTTGCAATCTGTGCATTGCTCAGCCTATCATGCCACTTGCCACTTTGCACCTCTATTTCAATGAACCACTTTCTGCAAGTTAAGGCTAAGCTCCTAGATCTATTTTCTGAAGTCAGGAGTATTTGATTTTTAATTAATGTTAGGTCCATTTCATAATATTCTTTTGAGGACTATGTCTTCATCCAAATGTGCATTCTTGATGTATTATTTGTTACTGAAACATATCTGAATTATTGTGCAGTGCCGATGTTAGCCCAAGCTATTCCCTCTAGCTTGTCCATTCTGAATTCAGATCACCTCAGGAAAGAAGGAGGCATTCTTGCAAGCATATTTAAATCTGGATTTTTTGCTCATGTATAGATGCTCAGAATGGTCCTCACACATAGGCCCTCATTGTGAGTTTGGTGGTTTTCAGGCAAGACCGCCATGTGAAATGCCACCACCATACCGGCAGTGGTGGTGGTAAAGCGACCATGGTATTACGAGTCACAAAACACAAACTGCCCAAACACAAAACCAACACCGCCAGGTCAACCCATAGCGAAAGAGTGACAGATCAACCAATGGCCCACTACGCTGACACCATGAAGACCATCATATTATGAGACAACTTCCAGCACAACGGAAAATGTTGGTGGTTCACACAGCGGAAGAACAAAAAGGCACAGCCGAAAGTACCCAACACCACATTGGCCAGTTCAAATAAATCAGACCTGATAACCATACACACACCACACACACCTGACCATGCCACCAAATAACATCCCCCCACTAACAATCCCTTGTGTCAGATCCAAGCAGCCACAGCCCCATTTGAGATGCAGCATACCCTAAACACAGTAAACAAACATCACACAGCACACATTGCACAAATCAATACCACAGCCCACCAGCACACACAGCCAAACACCCCCACAGCACCACACACCCTGCACTGCACCCGACATGCACAACACATACCCACCCCACAATATGTCACGCCAGAAGCACCCATGGTTCACCAACAATGAGTTGCAGGTTATGGTAGACGAGATCATCAGAGTAGAGCCATAGCTCATGGGAGTCCAGGTACAGCAAACTTTCATTGCCAAAATGACAGAGTTGTGGCAGAGGATTGTCGACAGGGTCAACACAGTTGGCACATACCCACGCACAAGGGCAGACATCCGAAAAAGGAGGAACAACCTCAGGGAGAATGTCATATCCATGGCGTCCAGGCAGAGGAGAGCCAGAAACAAGACCGGCTGTGAGCCCCTCCATTGACATCCTGGGAGGAGAAGGTCCTCGACATCGATACGGCTGGACTCCGGTAAGTCAGCAATACCCCCCAGCATGGCTCCCCACCACTCCCCAATCCACTGTAACCCCCCACTGCCCCGCTCCAAACATTCCACACCCCTCCTCTGCATGTCACCCCACCCCACTCTCACCATCCTACACACACTCCCCTAATGCATGGATGTCAACCACATTGTGAAAAACCACAGCACCCACAATCCGTAGTGCAGCAGCTGTCATTGTCAGCACAAGAAGCCAGTCGAGCTACTGCATGCATCATAACAGGGAACATAACAACTACAGTCACACAACTTACATCTACCGTATCCATCCACAGGTGCCCCTGCCACTGACACCCTGCAGAGAATGCCAGGCTCTGACAGCCCTCCCCAGGATGAAGGCCCCTCTGGATGTCTGGATGAGGATCACTTGCCTGGGCCATCTGGAGCCATTGGGCAGTCCACCAATGGCACACCCACCCTGGACACAAGAAGACCCTACCCATATGGCAACAACAACACAGTCAGACCCTGAACCCCAAACCTCAGCCCCAGGAGCCCATCACTCAGAGGTGTGTCCTATAGTACAGAGGCCAAAGTCAAGGGCACACACCCTAGGCAATGAAGGCCCTGCTGCTACTGGGAGTGGGCACATTGTGCCAGCGTCATAGGCACAGGGGGGGAGGGGTAGTGGGAGAGGAACCATGATCCAAGGGTCAGGACAGCCACACCAGCTGATTGCTCAGGAGGGCCTCAACCAAGTCCAGGGTGTATAACTGCACACCCAGGACACAGTGGCCCAACTCATCGCTACTGTGTAGGAGACCCAGCAGCTGCAGGGGCAATATCATCAGGAGGCCATGCAGCAGTGGCAGGCCCACAACACCACCCTGGCCTCCAGCTGGATACACCTCTATGATGATCTCCGTCACCATGACCCCACTCATCAGCCCTTACACTTATACATACCAAATAAACACCTATTGAGCACAGTTCATTTCTACCTATTTATTTGTCATGAGTACGCATGGAACTGGAAATACCTGTACAACTGCACACACATAGGAGAGTGACAGAGGGGGTAGCAAAATCCCGGGAGGGTGAACGTGTAGCAGGCAGTGGCTGGACACATGTGTCAATGGAGGCAACAGGCCAAGCAGGGACCACAGAGCACCACAACATTGTCCTGAAAGTAGAGCAAGACAGGGACAACAATCACTGTAGGCGTCACAGATGCCAACTTCAGACAAAAGCACAGTAGGAACAGGAATCCATTGCAGATATGATAATTATTTCCACAACCATGTGCCCAGTACCTACACACAATAACAACACTTACCAATCCAATGGTCCAACCCCCACAGCACCCTGCGACAGACCTAACCCCATATCCAATGCCACTAACAACAATGTAGCACTGCCACCCAATGCCGATTCCCAGGATAGATGCTACACATATGCAACTACCCTGTGTGGCACACACATAGCACATGCACTGGCAAGTCAGGGAACATACTCATTGATGGCACCAGTGCACCAGCACCAAAACAGCCTCACTATGGGCCTGACCTGTACATTGTGAATACCTAAGTCATGGGCACATGTGACACACCCCCACCCACCCAGAATCTGAGCTGCAACCAATAGCGTCAGTGGTCATAGGCAACAGGTGGCATCAGGGACAAGGCAGACAGTTGAAGAGGTCACATACTGCACAGTTAACACATGCCTGCATATCAGCCGAAGTAATGTCAAAAGAGCTCCGACCTGGAGTCAGCTGCAGCCACATCAGCCTCCTCTTCATCACTCTCCATGTCCCCTTCATCAGCCACTGGCACAGCTACCCCCTCCTCTGCATCCAGCAATGAGATGTGACTCCTCACGGCCAGTTTGTGCAGCATGCCACAGGACACAATGATCTTGCACACCTTCTGAGGGTTGTAGAGCAGGGCACCCCTGGAGGCATGCAAACACCAGAACCTGGTCTTAAGCAGACAGAAGCATCTCTCAATGACCCGTCAGGTATGACCGCAGGCCTCATTGTAACGGTCCTCTGCAGCTGAGGTTGGATGCCTCATGGGTGTCATGAGCCAGGGCAGGTTGGGATAGCCAGAGTCACCTGTGTGTATAGAGGAAAGAGGCATGTCAAGAACGGGGTGGGAATAGGGAAGGGACACACTTATGCTGGGGTACATACCGACGAGCGAGGCCCGGTCCCTCTGGAGTGGTGCCATCATGTGTGGAACACTCCTTGTGCCACAGGATGTAGGAATCATGCACAGAGCCTGGGTACCTGGCCATCACCCGGGAGATGGACTGGTCCGCCAGACACACCACTTGCACATTGACCGAATGAGAGTTCTTGTGGTTTCTGTACATGTGTTCATTACTGCTGGGTGGCACCAGAGCAGTGTAGGTGCCATCAACGGCCCCAAATCACATGTGGGACGTGCGCCACATGGTAGAATGCAGTTTTGACAGTGGGCAATGCTGCAAGTCGGGGGAAACGGATGTAGCTGGACATATGTTTCATCAGGGCAGACAGTACATCCCTCAGGACGTTGCTGAACATAGGCCGTGATACCCCAGCTGTGAGGCCCACTGTGACCTGGAAGGAGCCTGATGCAAGGTAGTGGAGGACTGACAACACCTGCACTGTGGGAGGGATGGCATTGGGATGACCAATGACAGGCAACCGATCCGGCTCCTATTGGGCCACCAGTTCCATGAAGGTTACACGATTCAGGCGGTAGGTCTGGATAATGTGACGCTCCTCTGGGGTAGCAAGGTTTCTAGGGGCCTGTACACCAGTTCATTCCTCATCCTCAATCGGGCATAGTACCTGGGAACAGGAGAGAGGGGGTAACATGTTGTGCAGCATAGACATATGACGCAATAAATTTCACACACATCGTAAATGTAAAATGGATGCTGCCTGTCTGCATGCATGGGACAGGTGGAAGTGAGATCATCCCGCTGGTGTAACACATCATTGCGGTAGGCGGACACGACTGCCGTGCAACTTACCATTGGCTCACAATGTTGCCAATGGGAGGCAGGAGCCAATGGTGATCGCTGCCGGCAGTGAGGGTGATGTCCGCGGCGGCCGTGACTGCCATTTCATGTGCTCATTCTCACTTGACTCCTGAACCCCATGCACTGAAGACCTCCACTGCGTGTGCTGCTGTGTACTAACTCTTTTAGCCAAGACACCGGGTCCTGCAGGAGACAGGGCCCCAGCCTTCACCCACAAAGAGTTGAGGAGGCTTGTGGATGGGGTCCTGCCCCTGTATGGACAGTTGTATGGGGCACCAGAGCAGCAGGTAAGTCAATTGTCATTGTTCTGTATGCAAGTTGTGTGCATGGGAATGGGGACCTTGGTAGGTGGCAGTGTGACTGGAGCATGGACATGGGTGAGGGGCCAAGGGCTAAGCTGGCTGACGACGTGTGGGTGTGGCAGTGTGATGTGTGCTGTCCACTACTGTCTGAGGAATGCCACCCTACATAACTGTGTCAGCGCCCATTAAAAGAAGGGGATTTGGCGTGCCATCGCCAAGCAAGTGCAGACTCTGGGGATTCCTACCCGGTGGAGTACTGTTAGAGGACGGTTCTGACCATTAGGTCTGCCCTGATTTTTCGATTTTTGACCACCTGGTTTTTGACTGTTTACTGTGAGGAAGCCTCCTATGAGGTGACTCACGCACAGGAAACACATGGTAAAATGGACTGCGCACGTTTACCGCTGGTGCCGCCGTGCTAAGGAAAGGCTGCTGTGGCGCAGCAAGGGCAGGAGGCCCCGGGAAGGTTACATGTGATCATGTGTGCGCATGGATGTGCACCCATGTGAGGGCTGTGGGAGGAGGATTCCTGGTGTGTGCAGCCCATGAACTGTGCTTAGGTAGTCCTGGTGCTGGAGGAACTATGGAGAGTGGGTGGTGACCTGGAGTAGGTCTCATGAGAGGGGTGTATACATGTGAGGGAGAGTCAGTGTGCTTACTGTCTTTTCCCTGTAGGGACACTCAGTTCAATGCCAATGTCAGTGTGCTTAAGGTATTTGCATTGTGGGGATACTCCATTAAATGTCAATGGGAAATGAGAGCCTAGGGTGAAACTCCAGTTCTCTGGGGTCCACCGAGACCAGAGTCACTCCAAAGTACACTGTAACCTGTAAGAAAAGAATGATGCAGTAGGTTACAAGAGCATAGTTGTACAACTTATGGGTCATCCAGGGATGTCATCTTTCTCTGACGCAGCTCAGGATTAGGGCCAATTAGTGCTCTGTCCAGTTGCTTGAGCAGGGCCTTGCATCAATCAGCCAGCTGTCATTCTGTGCCAGGAGCAGGCTGGAGAAGCCCTGCGAGGAATGTCAGGGAGGAGGGGCTGAGACCTTCACAGCACATGTGGCAACTAACTCCTGGAGGATACCATTTTGAGCTATCCCAGAAGACCTTGCAAGAAGGAGGGGACGGGGGCAAGGAAGTGATGTGGCACATCTGGATAGGCCAGAGGTGCAGACCTGCTGGACACTTCTGCCCCCACTTAAAAGGTCCTGCACAGGGGAGAGCTCTCTCTCTTGGCTGTGCTTCACTGCTGGACACTGGGACTGCAGACGGGCGTCATGGACAACTGGAAGGAAGAACCTCCTGACTGCCCTTGGGGCAGGGTCTCTGGCCATGAAGGATTCCAGGCCAGCGAGGCGAATGCCAGGGCCAGGCAAGCTGGCCCCCTTACCCCTCCAGAGGACTAGTTGGGGGAAGGACTGGGCTAGAGCAAGGAGAGTGTGCTGCCCAGAAGGAAAAGAGGAAACCCAGAGGAAAGGTTGGCGCAGGGAGTCAGTGGGACTGGCTCCAGATGGTCTGGGACCCTTCCAGGCCAGGAGGCCTAAGGAGAGTGCTCCTAGTGGCAAGGGCTTGTCACCAGGAGCGGAACGACGCAGGAATGATGAAAATTGGCCCTTGGGGGCCCGAGATATCTCAGGAAAAAGGATAGCGACATTTGACCTTTGGGAAAGCAGCTACGAAGCGCATGGAGCTCCGCAGCTGCTTGGGACTGTGCCCTTATGGTGGGTCAGGGCCTGGGGGCTGCCCCAGGAGGAAGAGGAGCAAAGGGGAGTGCCATCGCATTCCCCCTCTCAGCAGAGGAAGGGGCCCGGACCCCATCCCGGGGCCCCGTAAAGCCTAGTCCATTTTCATCTGATGGAGGGGACACCGTCGGGCACCCCCCTGCCGCGGTGTGAAGTGACCCGGACCCCATCCCGGGGCCCTTGCGGTGAAGCCAAGCCGGGGAGCGCCGTTGCGCTTCCCGCGAAGATGTGAGGAGTGGGGGGGCGCCGTCACGCACCCCCAGCAGAAGGCAAGTCGGGGGCGTCATTGCGCCCCCCTGAAGAATGCCCAGAGGGGCCGCGGACCCCATTCTGGGCCCCCGTGAACATTATGGACTGGGGGGCGCGGTCGCTCACCCCCAGCTGAAGCGGAGGCCGAGGAGCGCCGTCACGCTCCCCCTGAAGAAGGCCAGAAGGGGCCCCAGACCCCATCCCGGGGCCCGAGAAGAGGAGGGCCATGGGGAGCACCATCACGCTCCCCACCACGAGGGGCGCCAAGGCGAGGAGGGGCCCCGGACCCCATCCCGGGTCCCTGAAGATGCCAGGAGGAGGGTGGGGGTGCCGGAGGTGCTGGCCGTGCGGGGAGCCGGCGGGGGCGACCAGGGGTGGGCTCCCTGGGCTGCCCTCCAACGAGGGACTCTATGTTGGGTGCGGGGTGTCCAGATGGGACCGGCACCCACGGGAGAAATGGCACAGCGCCAGGCACATCGGCTCTCCCCAGCTCAGTGGGAGAGCAGCTCATCATCTATGCGGCTGCCCGAGCATGCTTTGTGGGGCAGGGGCCGCAGTTTGGGCCCCTAAAACGGAGTGTGGTAGTCCCAGGAAGATGGGGCCACCACCAAGTGAATACCCAGTGACAGGGGGAGCTGCAGGAGCAGCGCAGCCTTCCCCCAACATCGGTTGGTGTCCCCACCCCAGGTAGGGTGGGACACATGAAAGATAACCCCTCAAGGGTTGGACTGGTGTTTGAAGCACAAACTTCAGTGAACTTTTGTTCCTGCTTGTGGAAGGATGCCTCCCATAGATGTAGGCTGGTATTGCCCCATGTATTGAACTGTTATTTTATGGTCAATTAGGAGTAATCTAAAAGTAATCCTAATGGTCATAGTGCTAGAATTTGGTCCCATATGTTCCCCGATTAGGCTAGTTTGAATAATGACACTGACAGCCATCTCTTGGCAAGATGGAAGTATTTAATTACAAATGTAGATGTCTTCATTTCCTTGTACTTTCAAATGTTGCAAGGGGTACACTGGGATTGTTTTGCCATGTGGATTGTTGGATTATACTCTCCCTTGAGGAGACCTGAGAGATTACATAATGTTTGCCCAGAGTGCTTCCATCATTTTGTATATATTTGTAGATTGTTGCATAGTATTGAGTAGTGTGTGTGAATAGTAAATTTACTTTTCCTTTATCAAAAGAAAAAGCACAGACTGGACAATCATTTATTGAGAGTCATGCTTGTGTGCTCGTGAATTGGGATTACTAGCCCACACCACCTCCCTTGAGTAAGCCTTGGACTGCTCTGCAACGCTACCCTATGAGAGTCAAGCGCTACAATGGGGTGTTTGGTTCCCAGTGGCGGTCGTGTGCGGACTCGTTATTTGTGCAGGCCAGACAACTAATGACCCACCTTCCAACAAGCACCCACTGCAGAAAGCATTGGGAGGACCTGAGACACTGGGCCCAGAAGACCACAGAGGCCCAGTTGGGGATGTCCTCCAAATGAGGGAGGGGTGCCCATCGGATCCTGACCCCCCCCTAATGGCCCGCATAATAGTGGGGACCTACCCTGAGGTGGATGGATACTTGAGGTCAGCAGAGCAGCCACATGGGGGTAAGTACTCACTATCACTTGTGACATGTTAGCATGGTGGCTCTGGGTGGGTACCATTGGTTAGCTGTGGTGTGGATGCTAGGTACACCGATGTCCACTATGGGTTGTGTCTCTCTAGGAGGATTGACATCTCAGGTGTAAGTAATGCCATGCAGTCAGTGGAAGCAGGGAAGACTCCTTCAATGAAAAACTGTGTGGCTACCTACTTGATAGATCTACTGGATCTTCAGAGCTGGGGTGTCAGGGCATTGTGATTGGTCCTGGCCAACCACTGTGCCATGGGTGTATCCATGACCTCAGTCAGCTGGCAGGCAATGCATGTATGGTGGAGTGGCTGCATCAAGTGGTGACAGTGATTCTTGACAATAGCCAAGGGGACCTGCCAAATAGCCATGCAGGATCCTATTGGGTGTCCAGTCCTTTGCATGCTTGTCTCAATGGCCATGGGTAGTGGGCAGATACTGGACAGGTGTGGCGGGTATGACACTCCTCATATAGATGTTTGCATCACTCAGACCATCTGCGCTGGATTTCTCACCTCTGGATTCCGGGTTGGCGAATACACCAAGTCTTCTACAGGTTCTGGATTCTCCCAGATAAGGGCGACCCTTTCTAGTAGCCACGGTGCCGCTTAAAAGGCTACGCCAAAGCAGACTGTACCTTCCAGAAGGAGTCCCAGAGGGAACAAAACCCCAACACTGGGGAAAAACCTCAAACAGGAACTTCTGAAGAAAAACAAGAAAAAAACATGACTTGACAGCAGGAAACAAAAATAGACAAATCTCCCATGGCAAAAAGCAGGAACAAAGAACAGGCAAAAATCTCCCAAGGCAAAAAGCAGGAACAAAGAACAGGCAAATATCTCCCAAGGCAAAAAGGAGGAACAAAGAAAAGCAGCAAACAACACCACCAGAAGGAAGTGTTTGCAATGCAAGGTGGATAAAGACTGACTGACTTAAATACTGAGAAAAGGGAAGTGACATCACAGGAAAAGGAAAGAACACCATCTTGAATTGGGAAGAGCCCATAGACCAGTATAGGAAAAAGAAAGTAGTATATAAGAAAAACAGAGCATGCTGGGACAAAAACACGAAGAAGGCAAGATGGACACAACATGGACAGAGACAGACAAAAAGACCAGACAAACCCATCACCAACAACAAAAAGAAGAAAAAAGGGCTATGCATAAGTCTAGCGCGACCAGAAGCAAAATATATGCTTCCCAGAATGTGTAGTCAAAAAACACAGGGAACGGCGTTCTGAGTATCAGTAGCGCGTTCCATCCGCGAGGACAGAAAGAGGCGCCACGTCTGAGCGTGGCGTTACACCATCAGCGGTTGACATGTGCATTGTTACGGTTTCCCCCATGGTGTTACCAAGTCGTAATATGTTCAGAGGTGGGCATAAGCTATCATGGTATGGCATCAAATGCAGATGTTCTGCCCTGTGTGACTGTTGTGCTGGCATTGACCGATTGCACCCCGTCACTCTCTTCCTCTCTCCCTGTCCTCCTCTGTCTTTGTGTGCATCAGCATCATCTGGCAAAGGAAAAGGGGCACCGGCGAGTAGGAAAGCTGCAGCCCAGAGGACCCAGGAGGCTGACACCAGCAGAGCCGAGGGGACCAGTGAGACAGAGGGGAGTGCCATGGGGGTTACCAGATCGACCACTACATCTTTAGATTACTCCTCCGAAGGTGGCTCCCTAGCGGTGGCGGACCCATCTGGGACCACCCCAGCACCATCCTTGTCTGCCACCCCCCTTACCAGCACCTCCTCCCTGTAGCTCCCCACCCGGTTGCCCGTGACTGCTCACCCAAGAAGGTGGGCATCTCCTTTGCCGCAGGCACCTCTGCCTCTGTCAGCCCTGCTGCCCTCAATGAGGAGGCTATTGACCTCCCGAGGTCCATCTGTGTTGGGCAGACAACTATTGTGAATGCCATCCAGGGACTGACATCCCTACAGAGATCATTTCAGGCTCTGGCTTCCTCCTTGATGGCAGCCAGTATCCCTTCTTCTTCCAACCCGCCTCCAGCTACCTGTTACCAATCCCACATCCCTTTTCCCTCACCCATCCAAGTCACAATTACTGACCCACATGCATCCACATCAACAGACATGGTACGCAAGGACAAACATAAGCACCACAGACGCCATCACTACCATGCACACACTCAACACACACATGCAGACATGTCAACTCCCCAACAACCTCCCCCTCAGAATTGAGACAACACTCACACCTGCAACCAGCATCACATCACACTGTTCATGCCACATGTGCCCTCACTGCCACTGTCACCACATCTTCTGACCCCCATTCATGCACCCCATACACCAGTGGCACAGACACCACAACTATCAACACACCCACATGCAGCACATCGACTCTACCTGCATACACCACCCCAACATACACTCACACTTCTCCCCTGCCATCTCCCTGCATCTCCTCCTCACCTCCTCCCAGTACATCTAAACGCATGCACTCACCCATCCAAGAGTGCCCCACCACACACATTTCATTCACCCACACACCTGCACCCATGACACACCTCACAATCATACCCTCTCCCTCCACTCCCAAACGTCTTCCCAGTGATCTCTCATACGTTCCCAAAAAACATTTCCTCTGTGAGTTTTCCCTGTTCCCCACCACTGACCAGATCCCTGTTCCTCCCAAGTGCCCTGTTACCCTTTCTATTCCCCAGCCTTCCACATCCCAGTCTGCTACTGCCCCTGCCCATCCCCCTCCACCACCTGCCACTTCCGCCCCTGTCACGTCCACTGTTCCTGCTGCCAGACCCAAGCCCAAGCCCACTCCCTCCTCTTCCCAGGCCAAGCCCACTCCTTCCACTTCCATGGCCAAGCCCAAAATCACTCCCCTTGCTAAGCTCCCCATCCAAGGCCAAGCCCAGGGACCTCCCATCTAAGGGCACCTCTATGGGGCCCGCCTCAAGGCCCAGATGGAAGGACCCCCCTTCTAGGCCAAGGTTCCCCCCACCCCCACCCTCACCCCTGCACCTCTGAGGTACCTGCAGTCTCCATTGATACCCCTGCCCTGTGGTGGTCTGCACTGAGCAGTCAGGAGTCAAGTTGGGGCGTCATCTTGTGCCCAGTGTGCTCAGGTCACTATGGATTTTGGACTGGCCATTGGGCCTGTATGTACATTTGTTATTGCACATTTTTGCAATATATAGTATTCATGCGGCACTACACAGTTGGTGTCGTTGTTACCTACCAAATCTTTGCTTTCATTCACCATGTATGTGTGGTGGTTGTGGGTATTGGTGTGTGTGTGTTGGTACGGGTGTTTGTTTGCGCGTGTGTGTGTGGGCATGGCTTCCCTTGTCGTGTGTGTCTTGTGTGTGTCTATTAACGTTGTTCCCTCCAGTGTGTGCTTGGCTGGTGTACTTGCAGTTGGTGTCATGGCCACTGCTGCTGGTTCGGGAGTTGCAGGGCTTGCAGGGCCAGGTAGAGGAATGGAAGGAGTTGCAATTCGCATGCCATGGCACCTATGGATGTGCCTGTGTTCCAGTAGGTAGGTGTTTCCTTTATATTGCTAGTTTCAGCCAGGGTTTTGGTGGTGGTGGTTCTGCCAACTCCATCTCGGAGGTACGTTGACCACCATACTCGTAATGAGGGCCATAATGCCTTCTATTTAGACTGCAATTCAGTATGACCTAAAAATTTCCAGAAACTTTTCTTGTTGAAGTTTCATGCAGATTCCTCAAATGACTCCAAAACCAAATAAGAGTGGATTATTATTTGAGATATGTGAGATAACCACAGTAATAAAAAAAATGAAATCATGGAAAGCCCCCGGTCATGACGGGGTTCCATTGGACTTATTTAAATCCTTACCTGATTTGTGGGCCCCGCTAATTACAAATGTTTTGAATAGTGCCATTAAAAGCTCTATCCCTTCCTCATGGCTAACGGCAATAATTGTCGAGATTTTTTAAAAAGGTAAGAGGCTAGACCGTCTGCTACAGACCCATTTCTCTCATTGACTCCACGGCAAAGATTCCGGGGAGTGTTATCTTGAATCGGCTTGAGGAGTGGGTGACAAGGACAAAAATCCTATCGCCAATTCAATATGGCTTTAGGCCTGGATTAGGCACAGTGGATCAGTCTCTAAATTTGCACCTCATTCTTAGAAAATATGTTATTTTCAAAAGGGAATCTATTCACTTAGCTTTTATAGATCTATCCAGTGTATTTGATTTGTTGAACAGAGAGAAATTGTCGGCATTAATGGATACAATGGGGGTTGAGCAGGATTTGTTGGACCTGATCAAACGTTTATACTCTGATCTCACTATCTCAATCCAGTTTGGTCAACATGCCGAAAGGTCCCAACCTCTCGCATTTAATCGGGGTGTTAGACAGGGCTGCACTTTGGCACCTTTTTTATTTTTGTTATATACTAATGGTCTGTATAGTTATTTAGCACAAAATGGTAATGATTTTCCTAGGATGGGTCTTAGACAACTTCCGATTTAACTATATGCTGATGATGCCATTTTAATTGCCCATACAGCAAATGGTTTACAGACCCCTTTGGATCTTTTTTTAACGTATACACAAGAGCTTGATCTGAAAGTTAATTTTAAAAAGTCACATGTCATGATCTGTGGTCCTAGAAATACACGAACAAAACGCTTCATAATGGGTGGAATATTTTAACAAAGGTGAAAGATTTTTGCTACTTAGGTTTGCACCTAAGCTCTTCTCTGTCGTGGAACCCCCACTTGAACTTAAAGGTTCAACAAATGGAAAGAAATGTGGAAGCGATTTTTCGCTTTGCCCGTAGACTAGGAAACAGACCAGTCCATCAGATTATCATGCTCTATAAATCCAAATGTGTTTCAGCTGCAATTTACAGGGGGGACTTTGGGGATATACCAGCTCAACCATACTACAACGGGTGGAGAATAAATTTCTCCATCGGCTACTTTTGGTATCTAAAAACGTAGCGAACATTATATGCCACGAGGAGCTGGGAATCCGCTATATTAAAGACTTGATTGATACTGCCCCACTTTTGGAGTAAAGTATGGCTAAACCCTGCAGCTACTCTAATACAGGATTGTGTAAAAGACTGTATCTCATTAGCCAACCACAATAAAATTCCATGGTTAAATTTTATTCAATTTTTTTTTCGGAAATTGGACCTGGACTTCATGTATCTTAAACCCAAGCTTATGCCTGTAAATGCTGAGGAAATTGTTAAATCTCAATGCATAGAGTACGCCATGAATCATAGATATCAAGTGGCTGAGAAATTGAAATCTTTTGAGTTATATGTACATATTTCAACTTCAAACCTGAAAGAACCTTATTTTATCTGGTTTCCGTTTCCCTCCTTGTACTCTCTACTTGTACTTTTTAGATTTAACATGATTCACTTTAGAGTTGCGATTCCAACAAAATGCATGTGGCAAAAATTTTTACCTCCATGCCCCTGTGACAATTTTTCTAAACAAAGCACTTGTCACTTTGTTTTATTCTGTTCACTTTACTCAGTTCCCAGGAAAGCTTCTATATTGCCAATTTTGCGTAAATTACATACTTTCTCTTATAAGGAGGCATTAATTGGTATTCAAAGACTTTCATCTAAACAAATGTGCAGCTCAATTTTAAGTTTTATCAAATCAGCTATTACTATTAGAAATTGATATGAACTGGTCGATGTGACTGTTTGTTAATGTAATTTTTACTGATGATTTTCTTACTGTTTATGATTTTATCAGTATTAACTGTTATTTATTGATTTAGAAGGGCTAAGGGATATGTCTGGATTTTTGATAATTAGTTTCGTAATATTTGCAGATCGAAGATCTGGCCTTCTGAATTAAGTAATAATGATTGTATGTTATGGTGAGATATATTTTATGTATGCATGTGCACTTTTATGGCAATATACCGAATAAAGATTTTTGACTGACTGACTCCAATGTTCGAAGCAAATGAAAAAAACATCTCTGTTAAAACAATGAGCAGTGATTTGGGTGAGCTATACCTTACCATTCATAATCCTGAATGATAAATTAGGGTAATCAAGGGCTTAGAATAGAGTCAAAAAATTGAGCACCATATTCCGTAATAAATCAGACAGTATTGCTAGTAGCAGCGGTAAGTCATCTGATTTCAAGCTCACCACCATATTTGAGGGTTTATATAGGAAATATTCTCAGAAACATTGAAAGTGCAGATTCATCATGGCGTGAGCAAATGAATTGCAATTTTAGAAAATCAGAGCATTGAAATAAAGACTATCAAACATTCTTAGGGGCATATTTACAATATTTTGGCACAGAGCAGCACCACAAGGTTCTTTGCTGCGCTGCCCTGCATCAAAAGAAAAGGACATGGGAAAACCCATTGTAACACTAATGGAACACCTCTATAACATAGAGTAAGGTAACCAGCGACTTGTGCTGTATTGCCTTGCTCCATATCTACAAGGCCACAAAAAGCCACGGAAAGTAGCTTTGCCTGGCCTTATAGATATGGCCCTGAGCCACTGGTGCGTCTAAAGAAGTGATGCACTGGTGGTGCAAGCTGCTTGTAAATATGCCTGTAAGAAATTGGGTCTCTAGTTGACAATGGTATACAGCCTTGTCCAAGTAGGGACCACAATCCTAGTCAGTGTAAGTCACAACACAATCCACATTATCCTGTGCTCATCCTCTGGTACCTTGGCACAGAAGAGGTAGACTTAACTTAGTAGGCAATGTGTAAAGTATTTGTACAATAACACAGTGAAAACACCACAGCAATTCCCCAAACAGGTTTTGAAAAATAGATAATATTTATCAGAATAAAATAAGATAAAAAATGACAAAAAATCCAATACTTACAAGTTGAGATATCACTTTTTAAAGGTATAAATTAGTCTCAATCCTTAAGAGTCAGTGGTTAAATCCTTGTAACACACAATACCTGCGATGTGTCAAAAATTAAGATGCACTGGGGCCGCAGAGGAGGAGATGCATTGAAAAGTAAGGTGCTGCTTTGGATTTTCTGGCTCAGCACTCACAATGTGTTATTTCTTTCCACGCTGTAAGATAATGCGTCGATTTCCAGGAGCGCAGCCTTGGTTCCTCACTGTGAAGTGGGGATATTTTGATGACCAGGGATGATGTGGGAAAATCCTTGATGCGCTGGTAAAAGGAGCAGGCGCTGTGTCGATCTGGGCGGTGATGCGGCAAAAATTCAGCAGCGAGGCATGCGCTGCACCAGTTTCTCCGGGTGTTGTGTTGATTTTCAGACACACTGGGAATTTCTTTTTTTTGGTGGTGTATGTGGCCCTGAAATTTCAGAACAGGAGGCAAGCTCAATCCAAGCCTTTAGGGAGCATTTGTGGGGAACGCAGAGTCCTTCCAGCAGAGTGAGAGGCCTGCAGGCAGCAGGGCAACAAGAAGGGCAGCAGTCCTTCTCAGGCCTCACAGCAGTGGAAAATGAATTTATGAGTTTTTCACTACCAGGACATGTAAAACACATAATTACATATCCTGCCTTTTACCTACATAGCACCCTGTCATATGGGCTACCTAGGGCCTACCTTAGGGGTGATTTATATGAGGAAAAAGGGGGGTTTAAGGCTTAGTAAGTAGTTTTTAAATGCGAAGTCAACGTGGCTGCGAAACTGGACACACAGGCCTTTCAATGGCAGGCCTGAGAAATGATTACAGGGCTACTTATGTGGTGGCACAATCAGTGCTGCAGGCCCATTAGTATCACTTAATATACAGGCCCTGGGCACATGTAGCACACTTTAATAGGGACTTACAGGTCAATTAAATATTCCAATTTGGTAGGAACCAATGTTACCATGTTTAAGGGAGAGAGCATATGCTCTTTAACACTGGGCAACAGTGGTAAAGTGTGCAGAGTCCAAACACCAGCAGAAACAGGGTCAGAAAAATGAAGGGAGGTGGCAAAATGTTGGGGGATGACCACCCTAAGGCTGTCAGGTCTAAAAATAAGTAACATCAGATGTTTTAACATAACAGATTCATGCATTAATATAACAATTTTAAAAAATGTGACAGGTTAAATAGTGCAAGACACTAACAAAAGTATCTAAATTTACCAAAGCCTCTTAAACAACACCACACCCACGTTTTAACCCCTTCGCTGCCAGGCCTTTCCCCCCTCCTGTGCCAGGCCTTTTTTTGCCTATTTGGGGCAGTTCGCGCTTAGGCCCTCATAACTTTTTGTCCACATAAGCTAACCAAGCCAAATTTGCGTCCTTTTTTTCCAACATCCTAGGGATTCTAGAGGTACCCAGAATTTGTGGTTTCCCCTGAAGGAGGCCAAGTAATTGACCAAAATACAGGGAAAATTTCGTTTTTTTAAAAAAAATGGAAAAAGTGGCTGCAGAAGAAGGCTTGTGGTTTTTCCCCTGAAAATGGAATCAACAAAGGGTTTGCAGTGCTAAACTCAGCAGCTTCCCAGCTTTCAGAAACAGGCAGACTTGAATCAGAAAACCAAATTTTTCAACACAATTTTGGCATTTTACTGGGACATGCCCCATTTTTGCAATTTTTTGTACTTTTAGCCTCCTTCCAGTCAGTGACAGAAATGGGCATGAAACCAATGCTGGATCCCAGAAACCTAAACATTTCTGGAAAGTAGACACAATTCTGAATTTAGCAAGGGGTCATTTGTGTAGATCCTACAAGGGTTTCCTACAGAAAATAACAACTGAAAAAGAAAAATATTGAAATTGAGGTGAAAAAAACATCAATTTTTCTCTACGTTTTACTCTGTAACTTTTCCCTGCAATGTCAGATTATCGAAAGCAATAAAGCGTTACGTCTGCTGGACTCCTCTGGCTGCGGGGATATATAGGGCTTGTAGGTTCATCAAGAACCCGAGGAACCCAGAGCCAATAAATGAGCTGCACCCTGCAGTGCGTTTTCATTCTATACCGGATATTCAGCAATTCATTTGCTGAAATATAAAGAGTAAAAAATTGCTATCAAGAAAACCTTTGTATTTCCAAAAAGGGCACAAGATAAGGTGTTGAGGAGCAGTGGTTATTTGCACATCTCTGAATTCCGGGGTGACCATACTAGCATGTGAATTACAGGGCATTTCTCAAATAGATGTCTTTTTTACACACTCTCCTATATTTGGGAGGAAACAATTTAGAGAAAGACAAGGGGCAATAACACTTGTTTTGCTAATCTATGTTCCCACAATTCTCCCGATAAAAATGATACCTCACCTGTGTGGGTAGGCCTAGCGCCCGCGACAGGAAACGCCCCAAAGTGCAACGTGGACACATCCAAATTTTTGGAAGAAAACAGAGGTGTTTTTTGCGAAGTGCCTACCTGTAGATTTTGGACTCTAGCTCAGCCGGCACCTAGGGAAACCTACCAAACCTGTGCATTTCTGAAAACTAGAGACGTAGGGGAATCCAAGGAGGGGTGACTTGCGGGGCTCGGACCAGGTTCTGTTACCCAGAATTCTTTGCAAATCTCAAAAGTTTGCTAAAAAACCACATGTTCCTCACATTTCTGTGGCAGAAAGTTCGGGAATCTGAGAGGAGCCACAAATTTCCTTCCACCCAGCGTTCCCCCAAGTCTCCCGATAAAAATGATACCTCACTTGTGTGGGTAGGCCTAGCGTCCGCGACTGGAAACGCCCCAAAGCGCAACGTGGACACATCCAAATTTTTGGAAGAAAACAGAGGTGTTTTTTGCGAAGCGCCTACCTGTAGATTTTGGCCTCTAGCTCAGCCGGTACCTAGGGAAACCTACCAAACCTGTGCATTTCTGAAAACTAGAGACCAAGGGGAATCCAAGGAGGGGTGACTTGCAGGGCTCGGACCAGGTTCTGTTACCCAGAATCCTTTGCAAACCTCAAAATTTGGCTAAAAAAACACATGTTCCTCACATTTCTGTGGTAGAAAGTTCTGAAATCTGGGAGGAGCCACAAATGTCCTTCCAACCAGCATTCCCCAAAGTCTCCCGATAAAAATGATACCTCACTTGTGTGGGTAGGCCTAGCGCTCGCGACAGGAAACGCCCCAAAGCGCAACGTGGACACATCCACATTTTTGGAAGAAAACAGAGGTGTTTTTTGCGAAGTGCCTACCTGTAGATTTTGGCCTCTAGCTCAGCCGGCACCTAGGGAAACCTACCAAACCTGTGCATTTCTGAGAACTAGAGACCTAGGGGAATCCAAGGAGGGGTGACTTGCGGGGCTCGGACCAGGTTCTGTTACCCAGAATCCTTTGCAAACCTCAAAATTTTGCTAAAAAAACACATGTTCCTCACATTTCTGTGGCAGAAAGTTCTGGAATCTGAGAGGAGCCACAAATTTCCTTCCACCCAGCGTTCCCCCAAGTCTCCCGATAAAAATGATACGTCACTTGTGTGGGTAGGCCTAGCGCCCGCGACAGGAAACGCCCCAAAGAGCAACGTGGACACATCCACATTTTTGGAAGAAAGCAGAGGTGTTTTTTGCGAAGTGCCTACCTGTAGATTTTGGCCTCTAGCTCAGCCGGCACCTAGGGAAACCTACCAAAACTGTGCATTTCTGAAAACTAGAGACCTAGGGGAATCCAAGGAGGGGTGACTTGCAGGGCTCGGACCAGGTTATGTTACCCAGAATCCTTTGCAAACCTCAAAATTGAGCTAAAAAAACATATGTTCCTCACATTTCTGTGGCAGAAAGTTCTGGAATCTGAGAGGAGCCACAAATTTCCTTCCAACCAGCGTTCCCCAAAGTCTCCCGATAAAAATGATACCTCACTTGTGTGGGTAGGCCTAGCGCTCGCGACAGGAAACGCCCCAAAGCGCAACGTAGACACATCCAAATTTTTGGAAGAAAACAGAGGTGTTTTTTGCGAAGTGCCTACCTGTAGATTCTGGCCTCTACCTCAGCCGGCACCTAGGGAAACCTACCAAACCTGTGCATTTCTGAGAACTAGAGACCTAGGGGAATCCAAGGAGGGGTGACTTGCGGGGCTCGGACCAGGTTCTGTTACCCAGAATCCTTTGCAAACCTCAAAATTTGGCTAAAAAAACACATGTTCCTCACATTTCTGTGGCAGAAAGTTCTGGAATCTGAGAGGAGCCACAAATTTCCTTCCACCCAGAGTTCCCCCAAGTCTCCCGATAAAAATGATACCTCACTTGTGTGGGAAGGCCTAGCGCCCGCGACAGGAAACGCCCCAAAGCGCGACGTGGACACATACAAATTTTTGGAAGAAAACAGAGGTGTTTTTTGCGAAGTGCCTACCTGTAGATTTTGGCCTCTAGTTCAGCTGGCACCTAGGGAAACCTACCAAACCTGTGCATTTCTGAAAACTAGAGACCTAGGGGAATCCAAGGAGGGGTGACTTGCGGGGCTCGGACCAGGTTCTGTTACCCAGAATCCTTTGCAAACCTCAAAATTTGGCTAATAATCCACATGTTCCTCAAATTTCTGTGGCAGAAAGTTCGGGAATCTGAGTGGAGCCACAAATTTCCTTCCACCCAGCGTTCCCCCAAGTCTCCCGATAAAAATGATACCTCACTTGTGTGGGTAGGCCTAGCGCCCGCGACAGGAAACGCCCCAAAGCGCAACGTGGACACATCCAAATTTTTGGAAGAAAACAGAGGTGTTTTTTGCGAAGTGCCTACCTGTAGATTTTGGCCTCTAGCTCAGCCGGCACCTAGGGAAACCTACCAAACCTGTGCATTTCTGAAAACTAGAGACCTAGGGGAATCCAAGGAGGGGTGACTTGCGGGGCTCGGACCAGGTTCTGTTACCCAGAATCCTTTGCAAACCTCAAAATTTGGCTAATAAACCACATGTTCCTCAAATTTCTGTGGCAGAAAGTACGGCAATCTGAGAGGAGCCACAAATTTCCTTCCACCCAGCGTTCCCCCAAGTCTCCCGATAAAAATGATACCTCACTTGTGTGGGTAGGCCTAGGGCTCGCGACAGGAAACGCCCCAAAGCGCAACGTGGACACATCCAAATTTTTGGAATAAAACAGAGGTATTTTTTGCGAAGTGCCTACCTGTAGATTTTGGCCTCTAGCTCAGCCGGCACCTAGGGAAACCTACCAAACCTGTGCATTTCTGAAAACTAGAGACGTAGGGGAATCTAAGGAGGGGTGACTTGCGGGGCTCGGACCAGGTTCTGTTACCCAGAATCCTTTGCAAATCTCAAAATTTGGCTACAAAACCACATATTCCTCACATTTCTGTGGCAGAAAGTTCGGGAATCTGAGAGGAGCCACAAATTTCCTTCCACCCAGCGTTCCCCAAAGTCTCCCGATAAAAATGATACCTCACTTGTGTGGGTAGGCCTAGCGCCCGCGACAGGAAACGCCCCAAAGCGCGACGTGGACACATACAAATTTTTGGAAGAAAACAGAGGTGTTTTTTGCGAAGTGCCTACCTGTAGATTTTGGCCTCTAGTTCAGCTGGCACCTAGGGAAACCTACCAAACCTGTGCATTTCTGAAAACTAGAGACCTAGGGGAATCCAAGGAGGGGTGACTTGCAGGGCTCGGACCAGGTTCTGTTACCCAGAATCCTTTGCAAACCTCAAAATTTGGCTAAAAAAACACATGTTCCTCACATTTCTGTGGTAGAAAGTTCTGAAATCTGAGAGGAGCCACAAATGTCCTTCCAACCAGCATTCCCCAAAGTCTCCCGATAAAAATGATACCTCACTTGTGTGGGTAGGCCTAGCGCTCGCGACAGGAAACGCCCCAAAGCGCAACGTGGACACATCCACATTTTTGGAAGAAAACAGAGGTGTTTTTTGCGAAGTGCCTACGTGTAGATTTTGGCCTCTAGCTCAGCCGGCACCTAGGGAAACCTACCAAACCTGTGCATTTCTGAGAACTAGAGACCTAGGGGAATCCAAGGAGGGGTGACTTGCGGGGCTCGGACCAGGTTCTGTTACCCAGAATCCTTTGCAAACCTCAAAATTTTGCTAAAAAAACACATGTTCCTCACATTTCTGTGGCAGAAAGTTCTGGAATCTGAGAGGAGCCACAAATTTCCTTCCACCCAGCGTTCCCCCAAGTCTCCCGATAAAAATTATACGTCACTTGTGTGGGTAGGCCTAGCGCCCGCGACAGGAAACGCCCCAAAGCGCAACGTGGACACATCCAAATTTTTGGAAGAAAGCAGAGGTGTTTTTTGCGAAGTGCCTACCTGTAGATTTTGGCCTCTAGCTCAGCCGGCACCTAGGGAAACCTACCAAACCTGTGCATTTCTGAAAACTAGAGACCTAGGGGAATCCAAGGAGGGGTGACTTGCAGGGCTCGGACCAGGTTATGTTACCCAGAATCCTTTGCAAACCTCAAAATTGAGCTAAAAAAACATATGTTCCTCACATTTCTGTGGCAGAAAGTTCTGGAATCTGAGAGGAGCCACAAATTTCCTTCCAACCAGCGTTCCCCAAAGTCTCCCGATAAAAATGATACCTCACTTGTGTGGGTAGGCCTAGCGCTCGCGACAGGAAACGCCCCAAAGCGCAACGTAGACACATCCAAATTTTTGGAAGAAAACAGAGGTGTTTTTTGCGAAGTGCCTACCTGTAGATTCTGGCCTCTACC
Source organism: Pleurodeles waltl (assembly GCF_031143425.1). NCBI lineage: Eukaryota > Metazoa > Chordata > Amphibia > Caudata > Salamandridae > Pleurodeles > Pleurodeles waltl. The sequence goes on along the minus strand of NC_090437.1, from coordinate 448,245 downwards.
TCAGCCGGCACCTAGGGAAACCTACCAAACCTGTGCATTTCTGAGAACTAGAGACCTAGGGGAATCCAAGGAGGGGAGACTTGCGGGGCTCGGACCAGGTTCTGTTACCCAAAATCCTTTGCAAACCTCAAAATTTGGCTAAAAAAACACATGTTCCTCACATTTCTGTGGCAGAAAGTTCTGGAATCTGAGAGGAGCCACAAATTTCCTTCCACCCAGCGTTCCCCCAAGTCTCCCGATAAAAATGATACCTCACTTGTGTGGGAAGGCCTAGCGCCCGCGACAGGAAACGCCCCAAAGCGCGACGTGGACACATACAAATTTTTGGAAGAAAACAGAGGTGTTTTTTGCGAAGTGCCTACCTGTAGATTTTGGCCTCTAGTTCAGCTGGCACCTAGGGAAACCTACCAAACCTGTGCATTTCTGAAAACTAGAGACCTAGGGGAATCCAAGGAGGGGTGACTTGCGGGGCTCGGACCAGGTTCTGTTACCCAGAATCCTTTGCAAACCTCAAAATTTGGCTAATAATCCACATGTTCCTCAAATTTCTGTGGCAGAAAGTTCGGGAATCTGAGTGGAGCCACAAATTTCCTTCCACCCAGCGTTCCCCCAAGTCTCCCGATAAAAATGATACCTCACTTGTGTGGGTAGGCCTAGCGCCCGCGACAGGAAACGCCCCAAAGCGCAACGTGGACACATCCAAATTTTTGGAAGAAAACAGAGGTGTTTTTTGCGAAGTGCCTACCTGTAGATTTTGGCCTCTAGCTCAGTCGGCACCTAGGGAAACCTACCAAACCTGTGCATTTCTGAAAACTAGAGACCTAGGGAAATCCAAGGAGGGGTGACTTGCGGGGCTTGGACCAGGTTCTGTTACCCAGAATCCTTTGCAAACCTCAAAATTTGGCTAAAAACCTCACATTTCTGTGGCAGAAAGTTCTGGAATCTGAGAGGAGCCACAAATTTCCTTCCACCCAGCGTTCCCCCAAGTCTCCCGATAAAAATGATACCTCACTTGTGTGAGTAGGCCTAGCGCCCGCGACAGGAAACGCCCCAAAGCGCAACGTGGACACATCCAAATTTTTGGAAGAAAACAGAGGTGTTTTTTGCGAAGTGCCTACCTGTAGATTTTGGCCTCTAGCTCAGCCGGCACCTAGGGAAACCTACCAAACCTGTGCATTTCTGAAAACTAGAGACGTAGGGGAATCCAAGGAGGGGTGACTTGCGGAGCTCGGACCAGGTTCTGTTACCCAGAATCATTTGCAAACCTCAAATTTGGCTAAAAAAACACATGTTCCTCAAATTTCTGTGGCAGAAAGTTCTGGAATCTGAGAGGAGCCACAAATTTCCTTCCACCCTGTGTTCCCCCAAGTCTCCCGATAAAAATGATACGTCACTTGTGTGGGTAGGCCTAGCGCCCGCGACAGGAAACGCCCCAAAGCGCAACGTGGACACATACAAATTTTTGGAGGAAAACAGAGGTGTTTTTTGCGAAGTGCCTACCTGTAGATTTTGGACTCTAGCTCAGCCGGCACCTAGGGAAACCTACCAAACCTGTGCATTTCTGAAAACTAGAGACGTAGGGGAATCCAAGGAGGGGTGACTTGCGGGGCTCGGACCAGGTTCTGTTACCCAGAATCCTTTGCAAATCTCAAAATTTGGCTAAAAAATCACATGTTCCTCATATTTCTGTGGCAGAAAGTTCGGGAATCTGAGAGGAGCCACAAATTTCCTTCCAGCCAGCATTCCCCCAAGTCTCCCGATAAAAATGATACCTCACTTGTGTGGGTAGGCCTAGCGTCCGCGACAGGAAACGCCCCAAAGCGCAACGTGGACACATCCAAATTTTTGGAAGAAAACAGAGGTGTTTTTTGCGAAGTGCCTACCTGTAGATTTTGGCCTCTAGCTCAGCCGGTACCTAGGGAAACCTACCAAACCTGTGCATTTCTGAAAACTAGAGACATAGGGGAATCCAAGGAGGGGTGACTTGCAGGGCTCGTACCAGGTTCTGTTACCCAGAATCCTTTGCAAACCTCAAAATTTGGATAAAAAAACACATGTTCCTCACATTTCTGTGGCAGAAAGTTCTGGAATCTGAGAGGAGCCACAAATGTCCTTCCAACCAGCGTTCCCCAAAGTTTCCCGATAAAAATGATACCTCACTTGTGTGGTAAGGCCTAACGCTCGCGACAGGAAACGCCCCAAAGCGCAACGTGGACACATCCAAATTTTTGGAAGAAAACAGAGGTGTTTTTTGCGAAGTGCCTACCTGTAGATTTTGGCCTCTAGCTCAGCCGGCACCTTGGGAAACCTACCAAACCTGTGCATTTCTGAGAACTAGAGACCTAGGGGAATCCAAGGAGGGGTGACTTGCGGGGCTCGGACCAGGTTCTGTTACCCAGAATCCTTTGCAAACCTCAAAATGTGGCTAAAAAAACACATGTTCCTCAAATTTCTGTGGCAGAAAGTTCGGGAATCTGAGAGGAGCCACAAATTTCCTTCCACCCAGCGTTCCCCAAAGTCTCCCGATAAAAATGATACCTCACTTGTGTGGGTAGGCCTAGCGCTCGCGACAGGAAACGCCCCAAAGCGCAACGTGGACACATCCACATTTTTGGAAGAAAACAGAGGTGTTTTTTGCGAAGTGCCTACCTGTAGATTTTGGCCTCTAGCTCAGCCGGCACCTAGGGAAACCTACCAAACCTGTGCATTTCTGAAAACTAGAGACCTAGGGGAATCCAAGGAGGGGTGATTTGCGGAGCTCGGACCAGGTTCTGTTACCCAGAATCCTTTGCAAACCTCAAAATTTGGCTAAAAAAACACATGTTCCTCAAATTTCTGTGGCAGAAAGTTCTGGAATCTGAGAGGAGCCACAAATTTCCTTCCACCCAGTGTTCCCCCAAGTCTACCGATAAAAATGATACCTCACTTGTGTGGGTAGGCCTAGCGCCCGCGACAGGAAACGCCCCAAAGCGCAACGTGGACACATCCAAATTTTTGGAAGAAAACAGAGGTGTTTTTTGCGAAGTGCCTACCTGTAGATTTTGGCCTCTAGCTCAGCCGGCACCTAGGGAAACCTACCAAACCTGTGCATTTCTGAAAACTAGAGACCTAGGGGAATCCAAGGAGGGGTGACTTGCGGGGCTCGGACCAGGTTCTGTTACCCAGAATCCTTTTCAAACCTTAAAATTTGGCTAAAAAAACACATGTTCCTCACATTTCTGTGGCAGAAAGTTCTGGAATCTGAGAGGAGCCACAAATTTCCTTTTACCCAGTGTTCCCCCAAGTCTCCCGATAAAAATGATACCTCACTTGTGTGGGTAGGCCTAGCGCCCGCGACAGGAAACGCCCCAAAGCGCAACGTGGACACATTCAAATTCTTGGAAGAAAACAGAGGTGTTTTTTGCGAAGTGCCTACCTGTAGATTTTGGACTCTAGCTCAGCCGGCACCTAGGGAAACCTACCAAACCTGTGCATTTCTGAAAACTAGAGACCTAGGGGAATCCAAGGAGGGGTGACTTGCGGGGCTCGGACCAGGTTCTGTTACCCAGAATCCTTTGCAAACCTCAAAATTTGGCTAATAAACCACATGTTCCTCAAATTTCTGTGGCAGAAAGTACGGCAATCTGAGAGGAGCCACAAATTTCCTTCCACCCAGCGTTCCCCCAAGTCTCCCGATAAAAATGATACCTCACTTGTGTGGGTAGGCCTAGGGCTCGCGACAGGAAACGCCCCAAAGCGCAACGTGGACACATCCAAATTTTTGGAATAAAACAGAGGTATTTTTTGCGAAGTGCCTACCTGTAGATTTTGGCCTCTAGCTCAGCCGGCACCTAGGGAAACCTACCAAACCTGTGCATTTCTGAAAACTAGAGACGTAGGGGAATCTAAGGAGGGGTGACTTGCGGGGCTCGGACCAGGTTCTGTTACCCAGAATCCTTTGCAAATCTCAAAATTTGGCTTCAAAACCACATATTCCTCACATTTCTGTGGCAGAAAGTTTGGGAATCTGAGAGGAGCCACAAATTTCCTTCCACCCAGCGTTCCCCAAAGTCTCCCGATAAAAATGATACCTCACTTGTGTGGGTAGGCCTAGCGCTCGCGACAGGAAACGCCCCAAAGCGCAACGTTGACACATCCAAATTTTTGGAAGAAAACAGAGGTGTTTTTTGCGAAGTGCCTACCTGTAGATTTTGGCCTCTAGCTCAGCCGGCACCTAGGGAAACCTACTTAACCTGTGCATTTCTGAGAACTAGAGACCTAGGGGAATCCAAGGAGGGGTGACTTGCGGGGCTCGGACCAGGTTCTGTTACCCAGAATCCTTTTCAAACCTTAAAATTTGGCTAAAAAAACACATGTTCCTCACATTTCTGTGGCAGAAAGTTCTGGAATCTGAGAGGAGCCACAAATTTCCTTCCACCCAGTGTTCCCCCAAGTCTCCCGATAAAAATGATACCTCACTTGTGTGGGTAGGCCTAGCGCCCGCGACAGGAAACGCCCCAAAGCGCAACGTGGACACATACAAATTTTTGGAAGAAAACAGAGGTGTTTTTTGCGAAGTGCCTACCTGTAGATTTTGGACTCTAGCTCAGCCGGCACCTAGGGAAACCTACCAAACCTGTGCATTTCTGAAAACTAGAGACCTAGGGGAATCCAAGGAGGGGTGACTTGCGGGGCTCGGACCAGGTTCTGTTACCCAGAATCCTTTGCAAACCTCAAAATTTGGCTAATAAACCACATGTTCCTCAAATTTCTGTGGCAGAAAGTACGGCAATCTGAGAGGAGCCACAAATTTCCTTCCACCCAGCGTTCCCCCAAGTCTCCCGATAAAAATGATACCTCACTTGTGTGGGTAGGCCTAGGGCTCGCGACAGGAAACGCCCCAAAGCGCAACGTGGACACATCCAAATTTTTGGAATAAAACAGAGGTATTTTTTGCGAAGTGCCTACCTGTAGATTTTGGCCTCTAGCTCAGCCGGCACCTAGGGAAACCTACCAAACCTGTGCATTTCTGAAAACTAGAGACGTAGGGGAATCTAAGGAGGGGTGACTTGCGGGGCTCGGACCAGGTTCTGTTACCCAGAATCCTTTGCAAATCTCAAAATTTGGCTACAAAACCACATATTCCTCACATTTCTGTGGCAGAAAGTTCAGGAATCTGAGAGGAGCCACAAATTTCCTTCCACCCAGCGTTCCCCCAAGTCTCCCGATAAAAATTATACCTCACTTGTGTGGGTAGGCCTACCGCCCGCGACAGGAAACGCCCCAAAGCGTGACGTGGACACATACAAATTTTTGGAAGAAAACAGAGGTGTTTTTTGCGAAGTGCCTACCTGTAGATTTTGGCCTCTAGTTCAGCTGGCACCTAGGGAAACCTACCAAACCTGTGCATTTCTGAAAACTAGAGACCTAGGGGAATCCAAGGAGGGGTGACTTGCGAGGCTTGGACCAGGTTATGTTACCCAGAATCCTTTGCAAACCTCAAAATTTGGCTAAAAAAAAACATGTTCCTCACATTTCTGTGGCAGAAAGTTCTGGAATCTGAGAGGAGGCACAAATTTCCTTCCACCCTGCGTTCCCCCAAGTCTCCCGATAAAAATGATACCTCACTTGTGTGAGTAGGCCTAGCGCCCGCGACAGGAAACGCCCCAAAGCGCAACGTGGACACATCCAAATTTTTGGAAGAAAACAGAGGTGTTTTTTGCGAAGTGCCTACCTGTAGATTGTGGCCTCTAGCTCAGCCGGCACCTAGGGAAACCTACCAAACCTGTGCATTTCTGAAAACTAGAGACCTAGGGGAATCCAAGGAGGGGTGACTTGTGGAGCTCGGACCAGGTTCTGTTAACCAGAATCCTTTGCAAACCTCAAAATTTGGCTAAAAAAACACATGTTCCTCAAATTTCTGTGGCAGAAAGTTCTGGAATCTGAGAGGAGCCACAAATTTCCTTCCACCCAGCGTTCCCCAAAGTCTCCCGATAAAAATGATACCTCACTTGTGTGGGTAGGCCTAGCGCCCGCGACAGGAAACGCCCCAAAGCGCAATGTGGACACATCCACATTTTTGGAAGAAAACAGAGGTGTTTTTTGCGAAGTGCCTACCTGTAGATTTTGGCCTCTAGCTCAACCGGCACATAGGGAAACCTACCAAACCTGTGCATTTCTGAAAACTAGAGACGTAGGGGAATCCAAGGAGGGGTGACTTGCGGGGCTCGGACCAGGTTCTGTTACCCAGAATCCTTTGCAAACCTCAAAATTTGGCTAATAAACCACATGTTCCTCAAATTTCTGTGGCAGAAAGTTTGGGAATCTGAGAGGAGCCACAAATTTCCTTCCACCCAGCGTTCCCCAAAGTCTCCCGATAAAAATTATACCTCACTTGTGTGGGTAGGCCTAGCGCTCGCGACAGGAAACGCCCCAAAGCGCAACGTGGACACATCCAAATTTTTGGAAGAAAACAGAGGTGTTTTTTGCGAAGTGCCTACCTGTAGATTTTGGCCTCTAGCTCAGCCGGCACCTAGGGAAACCTACTTAACCTGTGCATTTCTGAGAACTAGAGACCTAGGGGAATCCAAGGAGGGGTGACTTGCGGGGCTCGTACCAGGTTCTGTTACCCAGAATCCTTTTCAAACCTTAAAATTTGGATAAAAAAACACATGTTCCTCACATTTCTGTGGCAGAAAGTTCAGGAATCTGAGAGGAGCCACAAATTTCCTTCCACCCAGTGTTCCCCCAAGTCTCCCGATAAAAATGATACCTCACTTGTGTGGGTAGGCCTAGCGCCCGCGACAGGAAACGCCCCAAAGCGCAACGTGGACACATACAAATTTTTGGAAGAAAACAGAGGTGTTTTTTGCGAAGGGCCTACCTGTAGATTTTGGACTCTAGCTCAGCCGGCACCTAGGGAAACCTACCAAACCTGTGCATTTCTGAAAACTAGAGACCTAGGGGAATCCAAGGAGGGGTGACTTGCGGGGCTCGGACCAGGTTCTGTTAACCAGAATCCTTTGCAAACCTCAAAATTTGGCTAATAAACCACATGTTCCTCAAATTTCTGTGGCAGAAAGTTCTGGAATCTGAGAGGAGCCACAAATTTCCTTCCACGCAGCGTTCCCCCAAGTCTCCCGATAAAAATGATACCTCACTTGTGTGGGTAGGCCTAGGGCCCGCGACAGGAAACGCCCCAAAGCGCAACGTGGACACATCCAAATTTTTGGAATAAAACAGAGGTATTTTTTGCGAAGTGCCTACCTGTAGATTTTGGCCTCTAGCTCAGCCGGCACCTAGGGAAACCTACCAAACCTGTGCATTTCTGAAAACTAGAGACGTAGGGGAATCTAAGGAGGGGTGACTTGCGGGGCTCGGACCAGGTTCTGTTACCCAGAATCCTTTGCAAATCTCAAAATTTGGCTAAAAAACCACATGTTCCTCACATTTCTGTGGCAGAAAGTTCGGGAATCTGAGAGGAGCCACAAATTTCCTTCCACCCAGCGTTCCCCCAAGTCTCCCGATAAAAATGATACCTCACTTGTGTGGGTAGGCCTAGCGTCCGCGACAGGAAACGCCCCAAAGCGCAACGTGGACACATCCAAATTTTTGGAAGAAAACAGAGGTGTTTTTTGCGAAGTGCCTACCCGTAGATTTTGGCCTCTAGCTCAGCCGGTACCTAGGGAAACCTACCAAACCTGTGCATTTCTGAAAACTAGAGACCTAGGGGAATCCAAGGAGGGGTGACTTGCAGGGCTCGGACCAGGTTCTGTTACCCAGAATCCTTTGCAAACCTCAAAATTTGGCTAAAAAAACACATGTTCCTCACATTTCTGTGGCAGAAAGTTCTGGAATCTGAGAGGAGCCACAAATGTCCTTCCAACCAGCGTTCCCCAAAGTCTCCCGATAAAAATGATACCTCACTTGTGTGGGTAGGCCTAGCGCTCGCGACAGGAAACGCCCCAAAGCGCAACGTGGACACATCAAAATTTTTGGAAGAAAACAGAGGTGTTTTTTGCGAAGTGCCTACCTGTAGATTTTGGCCTCTAGCTCAGCCGGTACCTAGGGAAACCTACCAAACCTGTGCATTTCTGAAAACTAGAGACCTAGGGGAATCCAAGGAGGGGTGACTTGCAGGGCTCGGACCAGGGTCTGTTACCCAGAATCCTTTGCAAACCTCAAAATTTTGCTAAAAAAACACATGTTCCTCACATTTCTGTGGCAGAAAGTTCGGGAATCAGAAAGGAGCCACAAATATCCTTCCACCCAGCGTTCCCCCAAGTCTCCCAATAAAAATGATACCTCACTTGTGTGGGTAGGCCTAGCGCCCACGACAGGAAACGCCCCAAAGCGCAACGTGGACACATCCAAATTTTTGGAAGAAAACAGAGGTGTTTTTTGCGAAGTGCCTACCTGTAGATTGTGGCCTCTAGCTCAGCCGGCACCTAGGGAAACCTACCAAACCTGTGCATTTCTGAAAACTAGAGACCTAGGGGAATCCAAGGAGGGGTGACTTGCGGAGCTCGGACCAGGTTCTGTTACCCAGAATCCTTTGCAAACCTCAAAATTTGGCTAATAAACCACATGTTCCTCAAATTTCTGTGGCAGAAAGTTTGGGAATCTGAGAGGAGCCACAAATTTCCTTCCACCCAGCGTTCCCCAAAGTCTCCCGATAAAATTTATACCTCACTTGTGTGGGTAGGCCTAGCGCTCGCGACAGGAAACGCCCCAAAGCGCAACGTGGACACATCCAAATTTTTGGAAGAAAACAGAGGTGTTTTTTGCGAAGTGCCTACCTGTAGATTTTGGCCTCTAGCTCAGCCGGCACCTAGGGAAACCTACTTAACCTGTGCATTTCTGAGAACTAGAGACCTAGGGGAATCCAAGGAGGGGTGACTTGCGGGGCTCGTACCAGGTTCTGTTACCCAGAATCCTTTTCAAACCTTAAAATTTGGCTAAAAAAACACATGTTCCTCACATTTCTGTGGCAGAAAGTTCTGGAATCTGAGAGGAGCCACAAATTTCCTTCCACCCAGTGTTCCCCCAAGTCTCCCGATAAAAATGATACCTCACTTGTGTGGGTAGGCCTAGCGCCCGCGACAGGAAACGCCCCAAAGCGCAACGTGGACACATACAAATTTTTGGAAGAAAACAGAGGTGTTTTTTGCGAAGGGCCTACCTGTAGATTTTGGACTCTAGCTCAGCCGTCACCTAGGGAAACCTACCAAACGTGTGCATTTCTGAAAACTAGAGACCTAGGGGAATCCAAGGAGGGGTGACTTGCGGGGCTCGGACCAGGTTCTGTTAACCAGAATCCTTTGCAAACCTCAAAATTTGGCTAATAAACCACATGTTCCTCAAATTTCTGTGGCAGAAAGTTCTGGAATCTGAGAGGAGCCACAAATTTCCTTCCACGCAGCGTTCCCCCAAGTCTCCCGATAAAAATGATACCTCACTTGTGTGGGTAGGCCTAGGGCCCGCGACAGGAAACGCCCCAAAGCGCAACGTGGACACATCCAAATTTTTGGAATAAAACAGAGGTATTTTTTGCGAAGTGCCTACCTGTAGATTTTGGCCTCTAGCTCAGCCGGCACCTAGGGAAACCTACCAAACCTGTGCATTTCTGAAAACTAGAGACGTAGGGGAATCTAAGGAGGGGTGACTTGCGGGGCTCGGACCAGGTTCTGTTACCCAGAATCCTTTGCAAATCTCAAAATTTGGCTAAAAAACCACATGTTCCTCACATTTCTGTGGCAGAAAGTTCGGGAATCTGAGAGGAGCCACAAATTTCCTTCCACCCAGCGTTCCCCCAAGTCTCCCGATAAAAATGATACCTCACTTGTGTGGGTAGGCCTAGCGTCCGCGACAGGAAACGCCCCAAAGCGCAACGTGGACACATCCAAATTTTTGGAAGAAAACAGAGGTGTTTTTTGCGAAGTGCCTACCCGTAGATTTTGGCCTCTAGCTCAGCCGGTACCTAGGGAAACCTACCAAACCTGTGCATTTCTGAAAACTAGAGACCTAGGGGAATCCAAGGAGGGGTGACTTGCAGGGCTCGGACCAGGTTCTGTTACCCAGAATCCTTTGCAAACCTCAAAATTTGGCTAAAAAAACACATGTTCCTCACATTTCTGTGGCAGAAAGTTCTGGAATCTGAGAGGAGCCACAAATGTCCTTCCAACCAGCGTTCCCCAAAGTCTCCCGATAAAAATGATACCTCACTTGTGTGGGTAGGCCTAGCGCTCGCGACAGGAAACGCCCCAAAGCGCAACGTGGACACATCAAAATTTTTGGAAGAAAACAGAGGTGTTTTTTGCGAAGTGCCTACCTGTAGATTTTGGCCTCTAGCTCAGCCGGTACCTAGGGAAACCTACCAAACCTGTGCATTTCTGAAAACTAGAGACCTAGGGGAATCCAAGGAGGGGTGACTTGCAGGGCTCGGACCAGGGTCTGTTACCCAGAATCCTTTGCAAACCTCAACATTTTGCTAAAAAAACACATGTTCCTCACATTTCTGTGGCAGAAAGTTCAGGAATCAGAAAGGAGCCACAAATATCCTTCCACCCAGCGTTCCCCCAAGTCTCCCAATAAAAATGATACCTCACTTGTGTGGGTAGGCCTAGCGCCCACGACAGGAAACGCCCCAAAGCGCAACGTGGACACATCCAAATTTTTGGAAGAAAACAGAGGTGTTTTTTGCGAAGTGCCTACCTGTAGATTGTGGCCTCTAGCTCAGCCGGCACCTAGGGAAACCTACCAAACCTGTGCATTTCTGAAAACTAGAGACCTAGGGGAATCCAAGGAGGGGTGACTTGCGGAGCTCGGACCAGGTTCTGTTACCCAGAATCCTTTGCAAACCTCAAAATTTGGCTAATAAACCACATGTTCCTCAAATTTCTGTGGCAGAAAGTTTGGGAATCTGAGAGGAGCCACAAATTTCCTTCCACCCAGCGTTCCCCAAAGTCTCCCGATAAAAATTATACCTCACTTGTGTGGGTAGGCCTAGCGCTCGCGACAGGAAACGCCCCAAAGCGCAACGTGGACACATCCAAATTTTTGGAAGAAAACAGAGGTGTTTTTTGCGAAGTGCCTACCTGTAGATTTTGGCCTCTAGCTCAGCCGGCACCTAGGGAAACCTACTTAACCTGTGCATTTCTGAGAACTAGAGACCTAGGGGAATCCAAGGAGGGGTGACTTGCGGGGCTCGTACCAGGTTCTGTTACCCAGAATCCTTTTCAAACCTTAAAATTTGGATAAAAAAACACATGTTCCTCACATTTCTGTGGCAGAAAGTTCAGGAATCTGAGAGGAGCCACAAATTTCCTTCCACCCAGTGTTCCCCCAAGTCTCCCGATAAAAATGATACCTCACTTGTGTGGGTAGGCCTAGCGCCCGCGACAGGAAACGCCCCAAAGCGCAACGTGGACACATACAAATTTTTGGAAGAAAACAGAGGTGTTTTTTGCGAAGGGCCTACCTGTAGATTTTGGACTCTAGCTCAGCCGGCACCTAGGGAAACCTACCAAACCTGTGCATTTCTGAAAACTAGAGACCTAGGGGAATCCAAGGAGGGGTGACTTGCGGGGCTCGGACCAGGTTCTGTTAACCAGAATCCTTTGCAAACCTCAAAATTTGGCTAATAAACCACATGTTCCTCAAATTTCTGTGGCAGAAAGTTCTGGAATCTGAGAGGAGCCACAAATTTCCTTCCACGCAGCGTTCCCCCAAGTCTCCCGATAAAAATGATACCTCACTTGTGTGGGTAGGCCTAGGGCCCGCGACAGGAAACGCCCCAAAGCGCAACGTGGACACATCCAAATTTTTGGAATAAAACAGAGGTATTTTTTGCGAAGTGCCTACCTGTAGATTTTGGCCTCTAGCTCAGCCGGCACCTAGGGAAACCTACCAAACCTGTGCATTTCTGAAAACTAGAGACGTAGGGGAATCTAAGGAGGGGTGACTTGCGGGGCTCGGACCAGGTTCTGTTACCCAGAATCCTTTGCAAATCTCAAAATTTGGCTAAAAAACCACATGTTCCTCACATTTCTGTGGCAGAAAGTTCGGGAATCTGAGAGGAGCCACAAATTTCCTTCCACCCAGCGTTCCCCCAAGTCTCCCGATAAAAATGATACCTCACTTGTGTGGGTAGGCCTAGCGTCCGCGACAGGAAACGCCCCAAAGCGCAACGTGGACACATCCAAATTTTTGGAAGAAAACAGAGGTGTTTTTTGCGAAGTGCCTACCCGTAGATTTTGGCCTCTAGCTCAGCCGGTACCTAGGGAAACCTACCAAACCTGTGCATTTCTGAAAACTAGAGACCTAGGGGAATCCAAGGAGGGGTGACTTGCAGGGCTCGGACCAGGTTCTGTTACCCAGAATCCTTTGCAAACCTCAAAATTTGGCTAAAAAAACACATGTTCCTCACATTTCTGTGGCAGAAAGTTCTGGAATCTGAGAGGAGCCACAAATGTCCTTCCAACCAGCGTTCCCCAAAGTCTCCCGATAAAAATGATACCTCACTTGTGTGGGTAGGCCTAGCGCTCGCGACAGGAAACGCCCCAAAGCGCAACGTGGACACATCAAAATTTTTGGAAGAAAACAGAGGTGTTTTTTGCGAAGTGCCTACCTGTAGATTTTGGCCTCTAGCTCAGCCGGTACCTAGGGAAACCTACCAAACCTGTGCATTTCTGAAAACTAGAGACCTAGGGGAATCCAAGGAGGGGTGACTTGCAGGGCTCGGACCAGGGTCTGTTACCCAGAATCCTTTGCAAACCTCAAAATTTTGCTAAAAAAACACATGTTCCTCACATTTCTGTGGCAGAAAGTTCGGGAATCAGAAAGGAGCCACAAATATCCTTCCACCCAGCGTTCCCCCAAGTCTCCCAATAAAAATGATACCTCACTTGTGTGGGTAGGCCTAGCGCCCACGACAGGAAACGCCCCAAAGCGCAACGTGGACACATCCAAATTTTTGGAAGAAAACAGAGGTGTTTTTTGCGAAGTGCCTACCTGTAGATTGTGGCCTCTAGCTCAGCCGGCACCTAGGGAAACCTACCAAACCTGTGCATTTCTGAAAACTAGAGACCTAGGGGAATCCAAGGAGGGGTGACTTGCGGAGCTCGGACCAGGTTCTGTTACCCAGAATCCTTTGCAAACCTCAAAATTTGGCTAATAAACCACATGTTCCTCAAATTTCTGTGGCAGAAAGTTTGGGAATCTGAGAGGAGCCACAAATTTCCTTCCACCCAGCGTTCCCCAAAGTCTCCCGATAAAATTTATACCTCACTTGTGTGGGTAGGCCTAGCGCTCGCGACAGGAAACGCCCCAAAGCGCAACGTGGACACATCCAAATTTTTGGAAGAAAACAGAGGTGTTTTTTGCGAAGTGCCTACCTGTAGATTTTGGCCTCTAGCTCAGCCGGCACCTAGGGAAACCTACTTAACCTGTGCATTTCTGAGAACTAGAGACCTAGGGGAATCCAAGGAGGGGTGACTTGCGGGGCTCGTACCAGGTTCTGTTACCCAGAATCCTTTTCAAACCTTAAAATTTGGCTAAAAAAACACATGTTCCTCACATTTCTGTGGCAGAAAGTTCTGGAATCTGAGAGGAGCCACAAATTTCCTTCCACCCAGTGTTCCCCCAAGTCTCCCGATAAAAATGATACCTCACTTGTGTGGGTAGGCCTAGCGCCCGCGACAGGAAACGCCCCAAAGCGCAACGTGGACACATACAAATTTTTGGAAGAAAACAGAGGTGTTTTTTGCGAAGGGCCTACCTGTAGATTTTGGACTCTAGCTCAGCCGTCACCTAGGGAAACCTACCAAACCTGTGCATTTCTGAAAACTAGAGACCTAGGGGAATCCAAGGAGGGGTGACTTGCGGGGCTCGGACCAGGTTCTGTTAACCAGAATCCTTTGCAAACCTCAAAATTTGGCTAATAAACCACATGTTCCTCAAATTTCTGTGGCAGAAAGTTCTGGAATCTGAGAGGAGCCACAAATTTCCTTCCACGCAGCGTTCCCCCAAGTCTCCCGATAAAAATGATACCTCACTTGTGTGGGTAGGCCTAGGGCCCGCGACAGGAAACGCCCCAAAGCGCAACGTGGACACATCCAAATTTTTGGAATAAAACAGAGGTATTTTTTGCGAAGTGCCTACCTGTAGATTTTGGCCTCTAGCTCAGCCGGCACCTAGGGAAACCTACCAAACCTGTGCATTTCTGAAAACTAGAGACGTAGGGGAATCTAAGGAGGGGTGACTTGCGGGGCTCGGACCAGGTTCTGTTACCCAGAATCCTTTGCAAATCTCAAAATTTGGCTAAAAAACCACATGTTCCTCACATTTCTGTGGCAGAAAGTTCGGGAATCTGAGAGGAGCCACAAATTTCCTTCCACCCAGCGTTCCCCCAAGTCTCCCGATAAAAATGATACCTCACTTGTGTGGGTAGGCCTAGCGTCCGCGACAGGAAACGCCCCAAAGCGCAACGTGGACACATCCAAATTTTTGGAAGAAAACAGAGGTGTTTTTTGCGAAGTGCCTACCCGTAGATTTTGGCCTCTAGCTCAGCCGGTACCTAGGGAAACCTACCAAACCTGTGCATTTCTGAAAACTAGAGACCTAGGGGAATCCAAGGAGGGGTGACTTGCAGGGCTCGGACCAGGTTCTGTTACCCAGAATCCTTTGCAAACCTCAAAATTTGGCTAAAAAAACACATGTTCCTCACATTTCTGTGGCAGAAAGTTCTGGAATCTGAGAGGAGCCACAAATGTCCTTCCAACCAGCGTTCCCCAAAGTCTCCCGATAAAAATGATACCTCACTTGTGTGGGTAGGCCTAGCGCTCGCGACAGGAAACGCCCCAAAGCGCAACGTGGACACATCAAAATTTTTGGAAGAAAACAGAGGTGTTTTTTGCGAAGTGCCTACCTGTAGATTTTGGCCTCTAGCTCAGCCGGTACCTAGGGAAACCTACCAAACCTGTGCATTTCTGAAAACTAGAGACCTAGGGGAATCCAAGGAGGGGTGACTTGCAGGGCTCGGACCAGGGTCTGTTACCCAGAATCCTTTGCAAACCTCAAAATTTTGCTAAAAAAACACATGTTCCTCACATTTCTGTGGCAGAAAGTTCGGGAATCAGAAAGGAGCCACAAATATCCTTCCACCCAGCGTTCCCCCAAGTCTCCCAATAAAAATGATACCTCACTTGTGTGGGTAGGCCTAGCGCCCACGACAGGAAACGCCCCAAAGCGCAACGTGGACACATCCAAATTTTTGGAAGAAAACAGAGGTGTTTTTTGCGAAGTGCCTACCTGTAGATTGTGGCCTCTAGCTCAGCCGGCACCTAGGGAAACCTACCAAACCTGTGCATTTCTGAAAACTAGAGACCTAGGGGAATCCAAGGAGGGGTGACTTGCGGAGCTCGGACCAGGTTCTGTTACCCAGAATCCTTTGCAAACCTCAAAATTTGGCTAATAAACCACATGTTCCTCAAATTTCTGTGGCAGAAAGTTTGGGAATCTGAGAGGAGCCACAAATTTCCTTCCACCCAGCGTTCCCCAAAGTCTCCCGATAAAATTTATACCTCACTTGTGTGGGTAGGCCTAGCGCTCGCGACAGGAAACGCCCCAAAGCGCAACGTGGACACATCCAAATTTTTGGAAGAAAACAGAGGTGTTTTTTGCGAAGTGCCTACCTGTAGATTTTGGCCTCTAGCTCAGCCGGCACCTAGGGAAACCTACTTAACCTGTGCATTTCTGAGAACTAGAGACCTAGGGGAATCCAAGGAGGGGTGACTTGCGGGGCTCGTACCAGGTTCTGTTACCCAGAATCCTTTTCAAACCTTAAAATTTGGCTAAAAAAACACATGTTCCTCACATTTCTGTGGCAGAAAGTTCTGGAATCTGAGAGGAGCCACAAATTTCCTTCCACCCAGTGTTCCCCCAAGTCTCCCGATAAAAATGATACCTCACTTGTGTGGGTAGGCCTAGCGCCCGCGACAGGAAACGCCCCAAAGCGCAACGTGGACACATACAAATTTTTGGAAGAAAACAGAGGTGTTTTTTGCGAAGGGCCTACCTGTAGATTTTGGACTCTAGCTCAGCCGTCACCTAGGGAAACCTACCAAACCTGTGCATTTCTGAAAACTAGAGACCTAGGGGAATCCAAGGAGGGGTGACTTGCGGGGCTCGGACCAGGTTCTGTTAACCAGAATCCTTTGCAAACCTCAAAATTTGGCTAATAAACCACATGTTCCTCAAATTTCTGTGGCAGAAAGTTCTGGAATCTGAGAGGAGCCACAAATTTCCTTCCACGCAGCGTTCCCCCAAGTCTCCCGATAAAAATGATACCTCACTTGTGTGGGTAGGCCTAGGGCCCGCGACAGGAAACGCCCCAAAGCGCAACGTGGACACATCCAAATTTTTGGAATAAAACAGAGGTATTTTTTGCGAAGTGCCTACCTGTAGATTTTGGCCTCTAGCTCAGCCGGCACCTAGGGAAACCTACCAAACCTGTGCATTTCTGAAAACTAGAGACGTAGGGGAATCTAAGGAGGGGTGACTTGCGGGGCTCGGACCAGGTTCTGTTACCCAGAATCCTTTGCAAATCTCAAAATTTGGCTAAAAAACCACATGTTCCTCACATTTCTGTGGCAGAAAGTTCGGGAATCTGAGAGGAGCCACAAATTTCCTTCCACCCAGCGTTCCCCCAAGTCTCCCGATAAAAATGATACCTCACTTGTGTGGGTAGGCCTAGCGTCCGCGACAGGAAACGCCCCAAAGCGCAACGTGGACACATCCAAATTTTTGGAAGAAAACAGAGGTGTTTTTTGCGAAGTGCCTACCCGTAGATTTTGGCCTCTAGCTCAGCCGGTACCTAGGGAAACCTACCAAACCTGTGCATTTCTGAAAACTAGAGACCTAGGGGAATCCAAGGAGGGGTGACTTGCAGGGCTCGGACCAGGTTCTGTTACCCAGAATCCTTTGCAAACCTCAAAATTTGGCTAAAAAAACACATGTTCCTCACATTTCTGTGGCAGAAAGTTCTGGAATCTGAGAGGAGCCACAAATGTCCTTCCAACCAGCGTTCCCCAAAGTCTCCCGATAAAAATGATACCTCACTTGTGTGGGTAGGCCTAGCGCTCGCGACAGGAAACGCCCCAAAGCGCAACGTGGACACATCAAAATTTTTGGAAGAAAACAGAGGTGTTTTTTGCGAAGTGCCTACCTGTAGATTTTGGCCTCTAGCTCAGCCGGTACCTAGGGAAACCTACCAAACCTGTGCATTTCTGAAAACTAGAGACCTAGGGGAATCCAAGGAGGGGTGACTTGCAGGGCTCGGACCAGGGTCTGTTACCCAGAATCCTTTGCAAACCTCAACATTTTGCTAAAAAAACACATGTTCCTCACATTTCTGTGGCAGAAAGTTCAGGAATCAGAAAGGAGCCACAAATATCCTTCCACCCAGCGTTCCCCCAAGTCTCCCAATAAAAATGATACCTCACTTGTGTGGGTAGGCCTAGCGCCCACGACAGGAAACGCCCCAAAGCGCAACGTGGACACATCCAAATTTTTGGAAGAAAACAGAGGTGTTTTTTGCGAAGTGCCTACCTGTAGATTGTGGCCTCTAGCTCAGCCGGCACCTAGGGAAACCTACCAAACCTGTGCATTTCTGAAAACTAGAGACCTAGGGGAATCCAAGGAGGGGTGACTTGCGGAGCTCGGACCAGGTTCTGTTACCCAGAATCCTTTGCAAACCTCAAAATTTGGCTAATAAACCACATGTTCCTCAAATTTCTGTGGCAGAAAGTTTGGGAATCTGAGAGGAGCCACAAATTTCCTTCCACCCAGCGTTCCCCAAAGTCTCCCGATAAAAATGATACCTCACTTGTGTGGGTAGGCCTAGCGCTCGCGACAGGAAACACTCCAAAGCGCAACGTGGACACATCCACATTTTTGGAAGAAAACAGAGGTGTTTTTTGCGAAGTGCCTACCTGTAGATTTTGGCCTCTAGCTCAGCCGGCACCTAGGGAAACCTACTTAACCTGTGCATTTCTGAGAACTAGAGACCTAGGGGAATCCAAGGAGGGGTGACTTGCGGGGCTCGGACCAGGTTCTGTTACCCAGAATCCTTTTCAAACCTTAAAATTTGGCTAAAAAAAACACATGTTCCTCACATTTCTGTGGCAGAAAGTTCTGGAATCTGAGAGGAGCCACAAATTTCCTTCCACCCAGTGTTCCCCCAAGTCTCCCGATAAAAATGATACCTCACTTGTGTGGGTAGGCCTAGCGCCCGCGACAGGAAACGCCCCAAAGCGCAACGTGGACACATACAAATTTTTGGAAGAAAACAGAGGTGTTTTTTGCGAAGTGCCTACCTGTAGATTTTGGACTCTAGCTCAGCCGGCACCTAGGGAAACCTACCAAACCTGTGCATTTCTGAAAACTAGAGACCTAGGGGAATCCAAGGAGGGGTGACTTGCGGGGCTCGGACCAGGTTCTGTTACCCAGAATCCTTTGCAAACCTCAAAATTCGTCTAATAAACCACATGTTCCTCAAATTTCTGTGGCAGAAAGTACGGCAATCTGAGAGGAGCCACAAATTTCCTTCCACCCAGCGTTCCCCCAAGTCTCCCTATAAAAATGATACCTCACTTGTGTGGGTAGGCCTAGGGCTCGCGACAGGAAACGCCCCAAAGCGCAACGTGGACACATCCAAATTTTTGGAATAAAAAAGAGGTGTTTTTTGCGAAGTGCCTACCTGTAGATTTTGGACTCTAGCTCAGCCGGCACCTAGGGAAACCTACCAAACCTGTGCATTTCTGAAAACTAGAGACCTAGGGGAATCCAAGGAGGGGTGACTTGCAGGGCTCGGACCAGGTTCTGTTACCCAGAATCCTTTGCAAACCTCAAAATTTGGCTAAAAAAACACATGTTCCTCACATTTCTGTGGCAGAAAGTTCTGGAATCTGAGAGGAGCCACAAATGTCCTTCCACCCAGCGTTCCCCAAAGTCTCCCGATAAAAATGATACCTCACTTGTGTGGGTAGGCCTAGCGCTCGCGACAGGAAACGCCCCAAAGCGCAACGTGGACACATCCACATTTTTGGAAGAAAACAGAGGTGTTTTTTGCGAAGTGCCTACCTGTAGATTTTGGCCTCTAGCTCAGCCGGCACCTAGGGAAACCTACTTAACCTGTGCATTTCTGAGAACTAGAGACCTAGGGGAATCCAAGGAGGGGTGACTTGCGGGGCTCGGACCAGGTTCTGTTACCCAGAATCCTTTTCAAACCTTAAAATTTGGCTAAAAAAACACATGTTCCTCACATTTCTGTGGCAGAAAGTTCTGGAATCTGAGAGGAGCCACAAATTTCCTTCCACCCAGTGTTCCCCCAAGTCTCCCGATAAAAATGATACCTCACTTGTGTGGGTAGGCCTAGCACCCGCGACAGGAAACGCCCCAAAGCGCAACGTGGACACATACAAATTTTTGGAAGAAAACAGAGGTGTTTTTTGCGAAGTGCCTACCTGTAGATTTTGGACTCTAGCTCAGCCGGCACCTAGGGAAACCTACCAAACCTGTGCATTTCTGAAAACTAGAGACCTAGGGGAATCCAAGGAGGGGTGACTTGCGGGGCTCGGACCAGGTTCTGTTACCCAGAATCCTTTGCAAACCTCAAAATTTGGCTAATAAAACACATGTTCCTCAAATTTCTGTGGCAGAAAGTACGGCAATCTGAGAGGAGCCACAAATTTCCTTCCACCCAGCGTTCCCCCAAGTCTCCCGATAAAAATGATACCTCACTTGTGTGGGTAGGCCTAGGGCTCGCGACAGGAAACGCCCCAAAGCGCAACGTGGACACATCCAAATTTTTGGAATAAAACAGAGGTGTTTTTTGCGAAGTGCCTACCTGTAGATTTTGGACTCTAGCTCAGCCGGCACCTAGGGAAACCTACCAAACCTGTGCATTTCTGAAAACTAGAGACCTAGGGGAATCCAAGGAGGGGTGACTTGCAGGGCTCGGACCAGGTTCTGTTACCCAGAATCCTTTGCAAACCTCAAAATTTGGCTAAAAAAACACATGTTCCTCACATTTCTGTGGCAGAAAGTTCTGGAATCTGAGAGGAGCCACAAATGTCCTTCCAACCAGCGTTCCCCAAAGTCTCCCGATAAAAATGATACCTCACTTGTGTGGGTAGGCCTAGCGCTCGCGACAGGAAACGCCCCAAAGCGCAACGTGGACACATCAAAATTTTTGGAAGAAAACAGAGGTGTTTTTTGCGAAGTGCCTACCTGTAGATTTTGGCCTCTAGCTCAGCCGGTACCTAGGGAAACCTACCAAACCTGTGCATTTCTGAAAACTAGAGACCTAGGGGAATCCAAGGAGGGGTGACTTGCAGGGCTCGGACCAGGGTCTGTTACCCAGAATCCTTTGCAAACCTCAAAATTTTGCTAAAAAAACACATGTTCCTCACATTTCTGTGGCAGAAAGTTCAGGAATCAGAAAGGAGCCACAAATATCCTTCCACCCAGCGTTCCCCCAAGTCTCCCAATAAAAATGATACCTCACTTGTGTGGGTAGGCCTAGCGCCCACGACAGGAAACGCCCCAAAGCGCAACGTGGACACATCCAAATTTTTGGAAGAAAACAGAGGTGTTTTTTGCAAAGTGCCTACCTGTAGATTGTGGCCTCTAGCTCAGCCGGCACCTAGGGAAACCTACCAAACCTGTGCATTTCTGAAAACTAGAGACCTAGGGGAATCCAAGGAGGGGTGACTTGCGGAGCTCGGACCAGGTTCTGTTACCCAGAATCCTTTGCAAACCTCAAAATTTGGCTAAAAAAACACATGTTCCTCAAATTTCTGTGGCAGAAAGTTCTGGAATCTGAGAGGAGCCACAAATTTCCGTCCACCCAGCGTTCCCCCAAGTCTCCCGATAAAAATGATACCTCACTTGTGTGGGTAGGCCTAGCGCCCGCAACAGGAAACGCCCCAAAGCGCAATGTGGACACATCCACATTTTTGGAAGAAAACAGAGGTGTTTTTTGCGAAGTGCCTACCTGTAGATTTTGGCCTCTAGCTCAGCCGGCACATAGGGAAACCTACCAAACCTGTGCATTTCTGAAAACTAGAGACCTAGGGGAATCCAAGGAGGGGTGACTTGCGGGGCTCGGACCAGGTTCTGTTACCCAGAATCCTTTGCAAACCTCAAAATTTGGCTAATAAACCACATGTTCCTCAAATTTCTGTGGCAGAAAGTTTGGGAATCTGAGAGGAGCCACAAATTTCCTTCCACCCAGCGTTCCCCAAAGTCTCCCGATAAAAATGATACCTCACTTGTGTGGGTAGGCCTAGCGCTCGCAACAGGAAACGCCCCAAAGCGCAACGTGGACACATACAAATTTTTGGAAGAAAACAGAGGTGTTTTTTGCGAAGTGCCTACCTGTAGATTTTGGCCTCTAGCTCAGCCGGCACCTAGGGAAACCTACTTAACCTGTGCATTTCTGAGAACTAGAGACCTAGGGGAATCCAAGGAGGGGTGACTTGCGGGGCTCGGACCAGGTTCTGTTACCCAGAATCCTTTTCAAACCTTAAAATTTGGCTAAAAAAACACATGTTCCTCACATTTCTGTGGCAGAAAGTTCTGGAATCTGAGAGGAGCCACAAATTTCCTTCCACCCAGTGTTCCCCCAAGACTCCCGATAAAAATGATACCTCACTTGTGTGGGTAGGCCTAGCGCCCGCGACAGGAAACGCCCCAAAGCGCAACGTGGACACATACAAATTTTTGGAAGAAAACAGAGGTGTTTTTTGCGAAGTGCCTACCTGTAGATTTTGGACTCTAGCTCAGCCGGCACCTAGGGAAACCTACCAAACCTGTGCATTTCTGAAAACTAGAGACCTAGGGGAATCCAAGGAGGGGTGACTTGCGGGGCTCGGACCAGGTTCTGTTACCCAGAATCCTTTGCAAACCTCAAAATTTGGCTAATAAACAACATGTTCCTCAAATTTCTGTGGCAGAAAGTACGGCAATCTGAGAGGAGCCACAAATTTCCTTCCACCCAGCGTTCCCCCAAGTCTCCCGATAAAAATGATACCTCACTTGTGTGGGTAGGCCTAGGGCTCGCGACAGGAAACGCCCCAAAGCGCAACGTGGACACATCCAAATTTTTGGAAGAAAACAGAGGTGTTTTTTGCGAAGTGACTACCTGTAGATTGTGGCCTCTAGCTCAGCCGGCACCTAGGGAAACCTACCAAACCTGTGCATTTCTGAAAACTAGAGACCTAGGGGAATCCAAGGAGGGGTGACTTGCGGAGCTCGGACCAGGTTCTGTTACCCAGAATCCTTTGCAAACCTCAAAATTTGGCTAATAAACCACATGTTCCTCAAATTTCTGTGGCAGAAAGTTTGGGAATCTGAGAGGAGCCACAAATTTCCTTCCACCCAGCGTTCCCCAAAGTCTCCCGATAAAAATGATACCTCACTTGTGTGGGTAGGCCTAGCGCTCGCGACAGGAAACACCCCAAAGCGCAACGTGGACACATCCACATTTTTGGAAGAAAACAGAGGTGTTTTTTGCGAAGTGCCTACCTGTAGATTTTGGCCTCTAGCTCAGCCGGCACCTAGGGAAACCTACTTAACCTGTGCATTTCCGAGAACTAGAGACCTGGTGGAATCCAAGGAGGGGTGACTCGCGGGGCTCGGAGCAGGTTCTGTTACCCAGAATCCTTTTCAAACCTTAAAATTTGGCTAAAAAAAACACATGTTCCTCACATTTCTGTGGCAGAAAGTTCTGGAATCTGAGAGGAGCCACAAATTTCCTTCCACCCAGTGTTCCCCCAAGTCTTCCGATAAAAATGATACCTCACTTGTGTGGGTAGGCCTAGCGCCCGCGACAGGAAACGCCCCAAAGCGCAACGTGGACACATACAAATTTTTGGAAGAAAACAGAGGTGTTTTTTGCGAAGTGCCTACCTGTAGATTTTGGACTCTAGCTCAGCCGGCACCTAGGGATACCTACCAAACCTGTGCATTTCTGAAAACTAGAGACCTAGGGGAATCCAAGGAGGGGTGACTTGCGGGGCTCGGACCAGGTTCTGTTACCCAGAATCCTTTGCAAACCTCAAAATTTGGCTAATAAACCACATGTTCCTCAAATTTCTGTGGCAGAAAGTACGGCAATCTGAGAGGAGCCACAAATTTCCTTCCACCCAGCGTTCCCCCAAGTCTCCCGATAAAAATGATACCTCACTTGTGTGGGTAGGCCTAGGGCTCGCGACAGGAAACGCCCCAAAGCGCAACGTGGACACATCCAAATTTTTGGAATAAAAAAGAGGTGTTTTTTGCGAAGTGCCTACCTGTAGATTTTGGACTCTAGCTCAGCCGGCACCTAGGGAAACCTACCAAACCTGTGCATTTCTGAAAACTAGAGACCTAGGGGAATCCAAGGAGGGGTGACTTGCAGGGCTCGGACCAGGTTCTGTTACCCAGAATCCTTTGCAAACCTCAAAATTTGGCTAAAAAAACACATGTTCCTCACATTTCTGTGGCAGAAAGTTCTGGAATCTGAGAGGAGCCACAAATGTCCTTCCACCCAGCGTTCCCCAAAGTCTCCCGATAAAAATGATACCTCACTTGTGTGGGTAGGCCTAGCGCTCGCGACAGGAAACGCCCCAAAGCGCAACGTGGACACATCCACATTTTTGGAAGAAAACAGAGGTGTTTTTTGCGAAGTGCCTACCTGTAGATTTTGGCCTCTAGCTCAGCCGGCACCTAGGGAAACCTACTTAACCTGTGCATTTCTGAGAACTAGAGACCTAGGGGAATCCAAGGAGGGGTGACTTGCGGGGCTCGGACCAGGTTCTGTTACCCAGAATCCTTTTCAAACCTTAAAATTTGGCTAAAAAAACACATGTTCCTCACATTTCTGTGGCAGAAAGTTCTGGAATCTGAGAGGAGCCACAAATTTCCTTCCACCCAGTGTTCCCCCAAGTCTCCCGATAAAAATGATACCTCACTTGTGTGGGTAGGCCTAGCACCCGCGACAGGAAACGCCCCAAAGCGCAACGTGGACACATACAAATTTTTGGAAGAAAACAGAGGTGTTTTTTGCGAAGTGCCTACCTGTAGATTTTGGACTCTAGCTCAGCCGGCACCTAGGGAAACCTACCAAACCTGTGCATTTCTGAAAACTAGAGACCTAGGGGAATCCAAGGAGGGGTGACTTGCGGGGCTCGGACCAGGTTCTGTTACCCAGAATCCTTTTCAAACCTTAAAATTTGGCTAAAAAAACACATGTTCCTCACATTTCTGTGGCAGAAAGTTCTGGAATCTGAGAGGAGCCACAAATTTCCTTCCACCCAGTGTTCCCCCAAGTCTCCCGATAAAAATGATACCTCACTTGTGTGGGTAGGCCTAGCGCCCGCGACAGGAAACGCCCCAAAGCGCAACGTGGACACATACAAATTTTTGGAAGAAAACAGAGGTGTTTTTTGCGAAGTGCCTACCTGTAGATTTTGGACTCTAGCTCAGCCGGCACCTAGGGAAACCTACCAAACCTGTGCATTTCTGAAAACTAGAGACCTAGGGGAATCCAAGGAGGGGTGACTTGCGGGGCTCGGACCACGTTCTGTTACCCAGAATCCTTTGCAAACCTCAAAATTTGGCTAATAAACCACATGTTCCTCAAATTTCTGTGGCAGAAAGTACGGCAATCTGAGAGGAGCCACAAATTTCCTTCCACCCAGCGTTCCCCCAAGTCTCCCGATAAAAATGATACCTCACTTGTGTGGGTAGGCCTAGGGCTCGCGACAGGAAACGCCCCAAAGCGCAACGTGGACACATCCAAATTTTTGGAATAAAAAAGAGGTGTTTTTTGCGAAGTGCCTACCTGTAGATTTTGGACTCTAGCTCAGCCGGCACCTAGGGAAACCTACCAAACCTGTGCATTTCTGAAAACTAGAGACCTAGGGGAATCCAAGGAGGGGTGACTTGCAGGGCTCGGACCAGGTTCTGTTACCCAGAATCCTTTGCAAACCTCAAAATTTGGCTAAAAAAACACATGTTCCTCACATTTCTGTGGCAGAAAGTTCTGGAATCTGAGAGGAGCCACAAATGTCCTTCCACCCAGCGTTCCCCAAAGTCTCCCGATAAAAATGATACCTCACTTGTGTGGGTAGGCCTAGCGCTCGCGACAGGAAACGCCCCAAAGCGCAACGTGGACACATCCACATTTTTGGAAGAAAACAGAGGTGTTTTTTGCGAAGTGCCTACCTGTAGATTTTGGCCTCTAGCTCAGCCGGCACCTAGGGAAACCTACTTAACCTGTGCATTTCTGAGAACTAGAGACCTAGGGGAATCCAAGGAGGGGTGACTTGCGGGGCTCGGACCAGGTTCTGTTACCCAGAATCCTTTTCAAACCTTAAAATTTGGCTAAAAAAACACATGTTCCTCACATTTCTGTGGCAGAAAGTTCTGGAATCTGAGAGGAGCCACAAATTTCCTTCCACCCAGTGTTCCCCCAAGTCTCCCGATAAAAATGATACCTCACTTGTGTGGGTAGGCCAAGCGCCCGCGACAGGAAACGCCCCAAAGCGCAACGTGGACACATACAAATTTTTGGAAGAAAACAGAGGTGTTTTTTGCGAAGTGCCTACCTGTAGATTTTGGACTCTAGCTCAGCCGGCACCTAGGGAAACCTACCAAACCTGTGCATTTCTGAAAACTAGAGACCTAGGGGAATCCAAGGAGGGGTGACTTGCGGGGCTCGGACCAGGTTCTGTTACCCAGAATCCTTTGCAAACCTCAAAATTTGGCTAATAAAACACATGTTCCTCAAATTTCTGTGGCAGAAAGTACGGCAATCTGAGAGGAGCCACAAATTTCCTTCCACCCAGCGTTCCCCCAAGTCTCCCGATAAAAATGATACCTCACTTGTGTGGGTAGGCCTAGGGCTCGCGACAGGAAACGCCCCAAAGCGCAACGTGGACACATCCAAATTTTTGGAATAAAAAAGAGGTGTTTTTTGCGAAGTGCCTACCTGTAGATTTTGGACTCTAGCTCAGCCGGCACCTAGGGAAACCTACCAAACCTGTGCATTTCTGAAAACTAGAGACCTAGGGGAATCCAAGGAGGGGTGACTTGCAGGGCTCGGACCAGGTTCTGTTACCCAGAATCCTTTGCAAACCTCAAAATTTGGCTAAAAAAACACATGTTCCTCACATTTCTGTGGCAGAAAGTTCTGGAATCTGAGAGGAGCCACAAATGTCCTTCCACCCAGCGTTCCCCAAAGTCTCCCGATAAAAATGATACCTCACTTGTGTGGGTAGGCCTAGCGCTCGCGACAGGAAACGCCCCAAAGCGCAACGTGGACACATCCACATTTTTGGAAGAAAACAGAGGTGTTTTTTGCGAAGTGCCTACCTGTAGATTTTGGCCTCTAGCTCAGCCGGCACCTAGGGAAACCTACTTAACCTGTGCATTTCTGAGAACTAGAGACCTAGGGGAATCCAAGGAGGGGTGACTTGCGGGGCTCGGACCAGGTTCTGTTACCCAGAATCCTTTTCAAACCTTAAAATTTGGCTAAAAAAACACATGTTCCTCACATTTCTGTGGCAGAAAGTTCTGGAATCTGAGAGGAGCCACAAATTTCCTTCCACCCAGTGTTCCCCCAAGTCTCCCGATAAAAATGATACCTCACTTGTGTGGGTAGGCCTAGCACCCGCGACAGGAAACGCCCCAAAGCGCAACGTGGACACATACAAATTTTTGGAAGAAAACAGAGGTGTTTTTTGCGAAGTGCCTACCTGTAGATTTTGGACTCTAGCTCAGCCGGCACCTAGGGAAACCTACCAAACCTGTGCATTTCTGAAAACTAGAGACCTAGGGGAATCCAAGGAGGGGTGACTTGCGGGGCTCGGACCAGGTTCTGTTACCCAGAATCCTTTGCAAACCTCAAAATTTGGCTAATAAAACACATGTTCCTCAAATTTCTGTGGCAGAAAGTACGGCAATCTGAGAGGAGCCACAAATTTCCTTCCACCCAGCGTTCCCCCAAGTCTCCCGATAAAAATGATACCTCACTTGTGTGGGTAGGCCTAGGGCTCGCGACAGGAAACGCCCCAAAGCGCAACGTGGACACATCCAAATTTTTGGAATAAAACAGAGGTGTTTTTTGCGAAGTGCCTACCTGTAGATTTTGGACTCTAGCTCAGCCAATACCTAGGGAAACCTACCAAACCTGTGCATTTCTGAAAACTAGAGACCTAGGGGAATCCAAGGAGGGGTGACTTGCAGGGCTCGGACCAGGTTCTGTTACCCAGAATCCTTTGCAAACCTCAAAATTTGGCTAAAAAAACACATGTTCCTCACATTTCTGTGGCAGAAAGTTCTGGAATCTGAGAGGAGCCACAAATGTCCTTCCAACCAGCGTTCCCCAAAGTCTCCCGATAAAAATGATACCTCACTTGTGTGGGTAGGCCTAGCGCTCGCGACAGGAAACGCCCCAAAGCGCAACGTGGACATATCAAAATTTTTGGAAGAAAACAGAGGTGTTTTTTGCGAAGTGCCTACCTGTAGATTTTGGCCTCTAGCTCAGCCGGTACCTAGGGAAACCTACCAAACCTGTGCATTTCTGAAAACTAGAGACCTAGGGGAATCCAAGGAGGGGTGACTTGCAGGGCTCGGACCAGGGTCTGTTACCCAGAATCCTTTGCAAACCTCAAAATTTTGCTAAAAAAACACATGTTCCTCACATTTCTGTGGCAGAAAGTTCAGGAATCAGAAAGGAGCCACAAATATCCTTCCACCCAGCGTTCCCCCAAGTCTCCCAATAAAAATGATATCTCACTTGTGTGGGTAGGCCTAGCGCCCACGACAGGAAACGCCCCAAAGCGCAACGTGGACACATCCAAATTTTTAGAAGAAAACAGAGGTGTTTTTTGCGAAGTGCCTACCTGTAGATTGTGGCCTCTAGCTCAGCCGGCACCTAGGGAAACCTACCAAACCTGTGCATATCTGAAAACTAGAGACCTAGGGGAATCCAAGGAGGGGTGACTTGCGGAGCTCGGACCAGGTTCTGTTACCCAGAATCCTTTGCAAACCTCAAAATTTGGCTAAAAAAACACATGTTCCTCAAATTTCTGTGGCAGAAAGTTCTGGAATCTGAGAGGAGCCACAAATTTCCTTCCACCCAGCGTTCCCCCAAGTCTCCCGATAAAAATGATACCTCACTTGTGTGGGTAGGCCTAGCGCCCGCGACAGGAAACGCCCCAAAGCGCAATGTGGACACATCCACATTTTTGGAAGAAAACAGAGGTGTTTTTTGCGAAGTGCCTACCTGTAGATTTTGGCCTCTAGCTCAGCCGGCACATAGGGAAACCTACCAATCCTGTGCATTTCTGAAAACTAGAGACCTAGGGGAATCCAAGGAGGGGTGACTTGCGGGGCTCGGACCAGGTTCTGTTACCCAGAATCCTTTGCAAACCTCAAAATTTGGCTAATAAACCACATGTTCCTCAAATTTCTGTGGCAGAAAGTTTGGGAATCTGAGAGGAGCCACAAATTTCCTTCCACCCAGCGTTCCCCAAAGTCTCCCGATAAAAATGATACCTCACTTGTGTGGGTAGGCCTAGCGCTCGCGACAGGAAACGCCCCAAAGCGCAACGTGGACACATCCAAATTTTTGGAAGAAAACAGAGGTGTTTTTTGCGAAGTGCCTACCTGTAGATTTTGGCCTCTAGCTCAGCCGGCACCTAGGGAAACCTACTTAACCTGTGCATTTCTGAGAACTAGAGACCTAGGGGAATCCAAGGAGGGGTGACTTGCGGGGCTCGGACCAGGTTCTGTTACCCAGAATCCTTTTCAAACCTTAAAATTTGGCTAAAAAAACACATGTTCCTCACATTTCTGTGGCAGAAAGTTCTGGAATCTGAGAGGAGCCACAAATTTCCTTCCACCCAGTGTTCCCCCAAGTCTCCCGATAAAAATGATACCTCACTTGTGTGGGTAGGCCTAGCGCCCGCGACAGGAAACGCCCCAAAGCGCAACGTGGACACATACAAATTTTTGGAAGAAAACAGAGGTGTTTTTTGCGAAGTGCCTACCTGTAGATTTTGGACTCTAGCTCAGCCGGCACCTAGGGAAACCTACCAAACCTGTGCATTTCTGAAAACTAGAGACCTAGGGGAATCCAAGGAGGGGTGACTTGCGGGGCTCGGACCAGGTTCTGTTACCCAGAATCCTTTGCAAACCTCAAAATTTGGCTAATAAACCACATGTTCCTCAAATTTCTGTGGCAGAAAGTACGGCAATCTGAGAGGAGCCACAAATTTCCTTCCACCCAGCGTTCCCCCAAGTCTCCCGATAAAAATGATACCTCACTTGTGTGGGTAGGCCTAGGGCTCGCGACAGGAAACGCCCCAAAGCGCAACGTGGACACATCCAAATTTTTGGAATAAAAAAGAGGTGTTTTTTGCGAAGTGCCTACCTGTAGATTTTGGACTCTAGCTCAGCCGGCACCTAGGGAAACCTACCAAACCTGTGCATTTCTGAAAACTAGAGACCTAGGGGAATCCAAGGAGGGGTGACTTGCAGGGCTCGGACCAGGTTCTGTTACCCAGAATCCTTTGCAAACCTCAAAATTTGGCTAAAAAAACACATGTTCCTCACATTTCTGTGGCAGAAAGTTCTGGAATCTGAGAGGAGCCACAAATGTCCTTCCACCCAGCGTTCCCCAAAGTCTCCCGATAAAAATGATACCTCACTTGTGTGGGTAGGCCTAGCGCTCGCGACAGGAAACGCCCCAAAGCGCAACGTGGACACATCCACATTTTTGGAAGAAAACAGAGGTGTTTTTTGCGAAGTGCCTACCTGTAGATTTTGGCCTCTAGCTCAGCCGGCACCTAGGGAAACCTACTTAACCTGTGCATTTCTGA
Source organism: Pleurodeles waltl (assembly GCF_031143425.1). Taxonomy (NCBI): domain Eukaryota; kingdom Metazoa; phylum Chordata; class Amphibia; order Caudata; family Salamandridae; genus Pleurodeles; species Pleurodeles waltl. The sequence goes on along the minus strand of NC_090437.1, from coordinate 418,336 downwards.
GAACTAGAGACCTAGGGGAATCCAAGGAGGGGTGACTTGCGGGGCTCGGACCAGGTTCTGTTACCCAGAATCCTTTTCAAACCTTAAAATTTGGCTAAAAAAACACATGTTCCTCACATTTCTGTGGCAGAAAGTTCTGGAATCTGAGAGGAGCCACAAATTTCCTTCCACCCAGTGTTCCCCCAAGTCTCCCGATAAAAATGATACCTCACTTGTGTGGGTAGGCCAAGCGCCCGCGACAGGAAACGCCCCAAAGCGCAACGTGGACACATACAAATTTTTGGAAGAAAACAGAGGTGTTTTTTGCGAAGTGCCTACCTGTAGATTTTGGACTCTAGCTCAGCCGGCACCTAGGGAAACCTACCAAACCTGTGCATTTCTGAAAACTAGAGACCTAGGGGAATCCAAGGAGGGGTGACTTGCGGGGCTCGGACCAGGTTCTGTTACCCAGAATCCTTTGCAAACCTCAAAATTTGGCTAATAAAACACATGTTCCTCAAATTTCTGTGGCAGAAAGTACGGCAATCTGAGAGGAGCCACAAATTTCCTTCCACCCAGCGTTCCCCCAAGTCTCCCGATAAAAATGATACCTCACTTGTGTGGGTAGGCCTAGGGCTCGCGACAGGAAACGCCCCAAAGCGCAACGTGGACACATCCAAATTTTTGGAATAAAACAGAGGTGTTTTTTGCGAAGTGCCTACCTGTAGATTTTGGACTCTAGCTCAGCCGGCACCTAGGGAAACCTACCAAACCTGTGCATTTCTGAAAACTAGAGACCTAGGGGAATCCAAGGAGGGGTGACTTGCAGGGCTCGGACCAGGTTCTGTTACCCAGAATCCTTTGCAAACCTCAAAATTTGGCTAAAAAAACACATGTTCCTCACATTTCTGTGGCAGAAAGTTCTGGAATCTGAGAGGAGCCACAAATGTCCTTCCAACCAGCGTTCCCCAAAGTCTCCCGATAAAAATGATACCTCACTTGTGTGGGTAGGCCTAGCGCTCGCGACAGGAAACGCCCCAAAGCGCAACGTGGACACATCAAAATTTTTGGAAGAAAACAGAGGTGTTTTTTGCGAAGTGCCTACCTGTAGATTTTGGCCTCTACCTCAGCCGGTACCTAGGGAAACCTACCAAACCTGTGCATTTCTGAAAACTAGAGACCTAGGGGAATCCAAGGAGGGGTGACTTGCAGGGCTCGGACCAGGGTCTGTTACCCAGAATCCTTTGCAAACCTCAAAATTTTGCTAAAAAAACACATGTTCCTCACATTTCTGTGGCAGAAAGTTCAGGAATCAGAAAGGAGCCACAAATATCCTTCCACCCAGCGTTCCCCCAAGTCTCCCAATAAAAATGATACCTCACTTGTGTGGGTAGGCCTAGCGCCCACGACAGGAAACGCCCCAAAGCGCAACGTGGACACATCCAAATTTTTGGAAGAAAACAGAGGTGTTTTTTGCGAAGTGCCTACCTGTAGATTGTGGCCTCTAGCTCAGCCGGCACCTAGGGAAACCTACCAAACCTGTGCATTTCTGAAAACTAGAGACCTAGGGGAATCCAAGGAGGGGTGACTTGCGGAGCTCGGACCAGGTTCTGTTACCCAGAATCCTTTGCAAACCTCAAAATTTGGCTAAAAAAACACATGTTCCTCAAATTTCTGTGGCAGAAAGTTCTGGAATCTGAGAGGAGCCACAAATTTCCTTCCACCCAGCGTTCCCCCAAGTCTCCCGATAAAAATGATACCTCACTTGTGTGGGTAGGCCTAGCGCCCGCGACAGGAAACGCCCCAAAGCGCAATGTGGACACATCCACATTTTTGGAAGAAAACAGAGGTGTTTTTTGCGAAGTGCCTACCTGTAGATTTTGGCCTCTAGCTCAGCCGGCACATAGGGAAACCTACCAAACCTGTGCATTTCTGAAAACTAGAGACCTAGGGGAATCCAAGGAGGGGTGACTTGCGGGGCTCGGACCAGGTTCTGTTACCCAGAATCCTTTGCAAACCTCAAAATTTGGCTAATAAACCACATGTTCCTCAAATTTCTGTGGCAGAAAGTTTGGGAATCTGAGAGGAGCCACAAATTTCCTTCCACCCAGCGTTCCCCAAAGTCTCCCGATAAAAATGATACCTCACTTGTGTGGGTAGGCCTAGCGCTCGCGACAGGAAACGCCCCAAAGCGCAACGTGGACACATCCAAATTTTTGGAAGAAAACAGAGGTGTTTTTTGCGAAGTGCCTACCTGTAGATTTTGGCCTCTAGCTCAGCCGGCACCTAGGGAAACCTACTTAACCTGTGCATTTCTGAGAACTAGAGACCTAGGGGAATCCAAGGAGGGGTGACTTGCGGGGCTCGGACCAGGTTCTGTTACCCAGAATCCTTTTCAAACCTTAAAATTTGGCTAAAAAAACACATGTTCCTCACATTTCTGTGGCAGAAAGTTCTGGAATCTGAGAGGAGCCACAAATTTCCTTCCACCCAGTGTTCCCCCAAGTCTCCCGATAAAAATGATACCTCACTTGTGTGGGTAGGCCTAGCGCCCGCAACAGGAAACGCCCCAAAGCGCAACGTGGACACATACAAATTTTTGGAATAAAACAGAGGTGTTTTTTGCGAAGTGCCTACCTGTAGATTTTGGACTCTAGCTCAGCCGGCACCTAGGGAAACCTACCAAACCTGTGCATTTCTGAAAACTAGAGACCTAGGGGAATCCAAGGAGGGGTGACTTGCGGGGCTCGGACCAGGTTCTGTTACCCAGAATCCTTTGCAAACCTCAAAATTTGGCTAATAAACCACATGTTCCTCAAATTTCTGTGGCAGAAAGTACGGCAATCTGAGAGGAGCCACAAATTTCCTTCCACCCAGCGTTCCCCCAAGTCTCCCGATAAAAATGATACCTCACTTGTGTGGGTAGGCCTAGCGCCCACGACAGGAAACGCCCCAAAGCGCAACGTGGACACATCCAAATTTTTGGAAGAAAACAGAGGTGTTTTTTGCGAAGTGCCTACCTGTAGATTTTGGCCTCTAGCTCAGCCGGCACCTAGGGAAACCTACCAAACCTGTGCATTTCTGAAAACTAGAGACCTAGGGGAATCCAAGGAGGGGTGACTTGCGGAGCTCGGACCAGGTTCTGTTACCCAGAATCCTTTGTAAACCTCAAAATTTGGCTAAAAAAACACATGTTCCTCAAATTTCTGTGGCAGAAAGTTCTGGAATCTGAGAGGAGCCACAAATTTCCTTCCACCCAGCGTTCCCCCAAGTCTCCCGATAAAAATGATACCTCACTTGTGTGGGTAGGCCTAGCGCTCGCGACAGGAAACGCCCCAAAGCGCAACGTGGACACATACACATTTTTGGAAGAAAACAGAGGTGTTTTTTGCGAAGTGCCTACCTGTAGATTTTGACCTCTAGCTCAGCCGGCACCTAGGGAAACCTACCAAACCTGTGCATTTCTGAAAACTAGAGACGTAGGGGAATCTAAGGAGGGGTGACTTGCGGGGCTCGGACCAGGTTCTGTTACCCAGAATCCTTTGCAAATCTCAAAATTTGGCTAAAAAACCACATGTTCCTCACATTTCTGTGGCAGAAAGTTCGGGAATCTGAGAGGAGCCACAAATTTCCTTCCACCCAGCGTTCCCCAAAGTCTCCCGATAAAAATGATACCTCACTTGTGTGGGTAGGCCTAGCGCTCGCGACAGGAAACGCCCCAAAGCGCAACGTGGACACATCCACATTTTTGGAAGAAAACAGAGGTGTTTTTTGCGAAGTGCCTACCTGTAGATTTTGGCCTCTAGCTCAGCCGGTACCTAGGGAAACCTACCAAACCTGTGCATTTCTGAAAACTAGAGACCTAGGGGAATCCAAGGAGGGGTGACTTGCAGGGCTCGGACCAGGGTCTGTTACCCAGAATCCTTTGCAAACCTCAAAATTTTGCTAAAAAACCACATGTTCCTCACATTTCTGTGGCAGAAAGTTTGGGAATCAGAAAGGAGCCACAAATATCCTTCCACCCAGCGTTCCCCCAAGTCTCCCAATAAAAATGATACCTCACTTGTGTGGGTAGGCCTAGCGCCTACGACAGGAAACGCCCCAAAGCGCAACGTGGACACATCCAAATTGTTGGAAGAAAACAGAGGTGTTTTTTGCGAAGTGCCTACCTGTAGATTTTGGCCTCTAGCTAAGCCGGCACCTAGGGAAACCTACCAAACCTGTGCATTTCTGAAAACTAGAGACCTAGGGGAATCCAAGGAGGGGTGACTTGCGGGGCTCGGACCAGGTTCTGTTACCCAGAATCCTTTGCAAACCTCAAAATTTGGCTAATTAACCACTTGTTCCTCCAATTTCTGTGGCAGAAAGTTCGGGAATCTGAGAGGAGCCACAAATTTCCTTCCACCCAGCGTTCCCCAAAGTCTCCCGATAAAAATGATACCTCACTTGTGTGGGTAGGCCTAGCGCTCGCGACAGGAAACGCCCCAAAGCGCAACGTGGACACATCCAAATTTTTGGAAGAAAACAGAGGTGTTTTTTGCGAAGTGCCTACCTGTAGATTCTGGCCTCTAGCTCAGCCGGCACCTAGGGAAACCTACCAAACCTGTGCATTTCTGAAAACTAGAGACCTAGGTTAATCCAAGGAGGGGTGACTTGCGGAGCTCGGACCAGGTTCTGTTACCCAGAATCCTTTGCAAACCTCAAAATTTGGCTACAAAAACACATGTTCCTCAAATTTCTGTGGCAGAAAGTTCTGGAATCTGAGAGGAGCCACAAATTTCCTTCCACCCAGCGTTCCCCCAAGTCTCCCGATAAAAATGATACCTCACTTGTGTGGGTAGGCCTAGCGCCCGCGACAGGAAACGCCCCAAAGCGCAATGTGGACACATCCACATTTTTGGAAGAAAACAGAGGTGTTTTTTGCGAAGGGCCTACCTGTAGATTTTGGACTCTAGCTCAGCCGGCACCTAGGGAAACCTACCAAACCTGTGCATTTCTGAAAACTAGAGACCTAGGGGAATCCAAGGAGGGGTGACTTGCGGGGCTCGGACCAGGTTCTGTTACCCAGAATCCTTTGCAAACCTCAAAATTTGGCTAATAAACCACATGTTCCTCAAATTTCTGTGGCAGAAAGTTTGGGAATCTGAGAGGAGCCACAAATTTCCTTCCACCCAGCGTTCCCCAAAGTCTCCCGATAAAAATGATACCTCACTTGTGTGGGTAGGCCTAGCGCTCGCGACAGGAAACGCCCCAAAGCGCAATGTGGACACATCCAAATTTTTGGAAGAAAACAGGTGTTTTTTGCGAAGTGCCTACCTGTAGATTTTGGCCTCTAGCTCAGCTGGCACCTAGGGAAACCTACTTAACCAGTGCATTTCTGAGAACTAGAGACCTAGGGGAATCCAAGGAGGGGTGACTTGCGGGGCTCGGACCAGGTTCTGTTACCCAGAATCCTTTTCAAACCTCAAAATTTGGCTAAAAAAAACACATGTTCCTCACATTTCTGTGGCAGAAAGTTCTGGAATCTGAGAGGAGCCACAAATTTCCTTTTACCCAGTGTTCCCCCAAGTCTCCCGATAAAAATGATACCTCACTTGTGTGGGTAGGCCTAGCGCCCGCGACAGGAAACGCCCCAAAGCGCAACGTGGACACATACAAATTCTTGGAAGAAAACCGAGGTGTTTTTTGCGAAGTGCCTACCTGTAGATTTTGGACTCTAGCTCAGCCGGCACCTAGGGAAACCTACCAAACCTGTGCATTTCTGAAAACTAGAGACCTAGGGGAATCCAAGGAGGGGTGACTTGCGGGGCTCGGACCAGGTTCTGTTACCCAGAATCCTTTGCAAACCTCAAAATTTGGCTAATAAACCACATGTTCCTCAAATTTCTGTGGCAGAAAGTACGGCAATCTGAGAGGAGCCACAAATTTCCTTCCACCCAGCGTTCTCCCAAGTCTCCCGATAAAAATGATACCTCACTTGTGTGGGTAGGCCTAGGGCTCGCGACAGGAAACGCCCCAAAGCGCAACGTGGACACATCCAAATTTTTGGAATAAAACAGAGGTATTTTTTGCGAAGTGCCTACCTGTAGATTTTGGCCTCTAGCTCAGCCGGCACCTAGGGAAACCTACCAAACCTGTGCATTTCTGAAAACTAGAGACGTAGGGGAATCTAAGGAGGGGTGACTTGCGGGGCTCGGACCAGGTTCTGTTACCCAGAATCCTTTGCAAATCTCAAAATTTGGCTACAAAACCACATATTCCTCACATTTCTGTGGCAGAAAGTTCGGGAATCTGAGAGGAGCCACAAATTTCCTTCCACCCAGCGTTCCCCAAAGTCTCCCGATAAAAATGATACCTCACTTGTGTGGGTAGGCCTAGCGCCCGCGACAGGAAACGCCCCAAAGCGCGACGTGGACACATACAAATTTTTGGAAGAAAACAGAGGTGTTTTTTGCGAAGTGCCTACCTGTAGATTTTGGCCTCTAGTTCAGCTGGCACCTAGGGAAACCTACCAAACCTGTGCATTTCTGAAAACTAGAGACCTAGGGGAATCCAAGGAGGGGTGACTTGCGAGGCTTGGACCTGGTTCTGTTACCCAGAATCCTTTGCAAACCTCAAAATTTGGCTAAAAAAAACACATGTTCCTCAAATTTCTGTGGCAGAAAGTTCTGGAATCTGAGAGGAGCCACAAATTTCCTTCCACCCAGCGTTCCCCCAAGTCTCCCGATAAAAATGATACCTCACTTGTGTGGGTAGGCCTAGCGCCCGCGACAGGAAACGCCCCAAAGCGCAATGTGGACACATCCACATTTTTGGAAGAAAACAGAGGTGTTTTTTGCGAAGTGCCTACCTGTAGATTTTGGCCTCTAGCTCAGCCGGCACATAGGGAAAGCCTACCAAACCTGTGCATTTCTGAAAACTAGAGACCTAGGGGAATCCAAGGAGGGGTGACTTGCGGGGCTCGGACCAGGTTCTGTTACCCAGAATCCTTTGCAAACCTCAAAATTTGGCTAATAAACCACATGTTCCTCAAATTTCTGTGGCAGAAAGTTTGGGAATCTGAGAGGAGCCACAAATTTCCTTCCACCCAGCGTTCCCCAAAGTCTCCCGATAAAAATGATACCTCACTTGTGTGGGTAGGCCTAGCGCTCGCGACAGGAAACGCCCCAAAGCGCAACGTGGACACATCCAAATTTTTGGAAGAAAACAGAGGTGTTTTTTGCGAAGTGCCTACCTGTAGATTTTGGCCTCTAGCTCAGCCGGCACCTAGGGAAACCTACTTAACCTGTGCATTTCTGAGAGCTAGAGACCTAGGGGAAACCAAGGAGGGGTGACTTGCGGGGCTCAGACCAGGTTCTGTTACCCAGAATCCTTTTCAAACCTTAAAATTTGGCTAAAAAAACACATGTTCCTCACATTTCTGTGGCAGAAAGTTCTGGAATCTGAGAGGAGCCACAAATTTCCTTCCACCCAGTGTTCCCCCAAGTCTCCCGATAAAAATGATACCTCACTTGTGTGGGTAGGCCTAGCGCCCGCGACAGGAAACGCCCCAAAGCGCAATGTGGACACATACACATTTTTGGAAGAAAACAGAGGTGTTTTTTGCGAAGTGCCTACCTGTAGATTTTGGACTCTAGCTTAGCCGGCACCTAGGGAAACCTACCAAACCTGTGCATTTCTGAAAACTAGAGACCTAGGGGAATCCAAGGAGGGGTGACTTGCGGGGCTCGGACCAGGTTCTGTTACCCAGAATCCTTTGCAAACCTCAAAATTTGGCTAATAAACCACATGTTCCTCAAATTTCTGTGGCAGAAAGTACGGCAATCTGACAGGAGCCACAAATTTCCTTCCACCCAGCGTTCCCCAAAGTCTCCCGATAAAAATGATACCTCACTTGTGTGGGTAGGCCTAGCGCCCGCGACAGGAAACGCCCCAAAGCGCGACGTGGACACATACAAATTTTTGGAAGAAAACAGAGGTGTTTTTTGCGAAGTGCCTACCTGTAGATTTTGGCCTCTAGTTCAGCTGGCACCTAGGGAAACCTACCAAACCTGTGCATTTCTGAAAACTAGAGACCTAGGGGAATCCAAGGAGGGGTGACTTGCGAGGCTTGGACCAGGTTATGTTACCCAGAATCCTTTGCAAACCTCAAAATTTGGCTAAAAAAAAACATGTTCCTCACATTTCTGTGGCAGAAAGTTCTGGAATCTGAGAGGAGGCACAAATTTCCTTCCACCCAGCGTTCCCCCAAGTCTCCCGATAAAAATGATACCTCACTTGTGTGAGTAGGCCTAGCGCCCGCGACAGGAAACGCCCCAAAGCGCAACGTGGACACATCCAAATTTTTTGAAGAAAACAGAGGTGTTTTTTGCGAAGTGCCTACCTGTAGATTGTGGCCTCTAGCTCAGCCAGCACCTAGGGAAACCTACCAAACCTGTGCATTTCTGAAAACTAGAGACCTAGGGGAATCCAAGGAGGGGTGACTTGCGGAGCTCGGACCAGGTTCTGTTACCCAGAATCCTTTGCAAACCTCAAAATTTGGCTAAAAAAACACATGTTCCTCAAATTTCTGTGGCAGAAAGTTCTGGAATCTGAGAGGAGCCACAAATTTCCTTCCACCCAGCGTTCCCCCAAGTCTCCCGATAAAAATGATACCTCACTTGTGTGGGTAGGCCTAGCGCCCGCGACAGGAAACGCCCCAAAGCGCAATGTGGACACATCCACATTTTTGGAAGAAAACAGAGGTGTTTTTTGCGAAGTGCCTACCTGTAGATTTTGGCCTCTAGCTCAGCCGGCACATAGGGAAACCTACCAAACCTGTGCATTTCTGAAAACTAGAGACCTAGGGGAATCCAAGGAGGGGTGACTTGCGGGGCTCGGACCAGGTTCTGTTACCCAGAATCCTTTGCAAACCTCAAAATTTGGCTAATAAACCACATGTTCCTCAAATTTCTGTGGCAGAAAGTTTGGGAATCTGAGAGGAGCCACAAATTTCCTTCCACCCAGCGTTCCCCAAAGTCTCCCGATAAAAATTATACCTCACTTGTGTGGGTAGGCCTAGCGCTCGCGACAGGAAACGCCCCAAAGCGCAACGTGGACACATCCAAATTTTTGGAAGAAAACAGAGGTGTTTTTTGCGAAGTGCCTACCTGTAGATTTTGGCCTCTAGCTCAGCCGGCACCTAGGGAAACCTACTTAACCTGTGCATTTCTGAGAACTAGAGACCTAGGGGAATCCAAGGAGGGGTGACTTGCGGGGCTCGTACCAGGTTCTGTTACCCAGAATCCTTTTCAAACCTTAAAATTTGGCTAAAAAAACACATGTTCCTCACATTTCTGTGGCAGAAAGTTCTGGAATCTGAGAGGAGCCACAAATTTCCTTCCACCCAGTGTTCCCCCAAGTCTCCCGATAAAAATGATACCTCACTTGTGTGGGTAGGCCTAGCGCCCGCGACAGGAAACGCCCCAAAGCGCAACGTGGACACATACAAATTTTTGGAAGAAAACAGAGGTGTTTTTTGCTAAGGGCCTACCTGTAGATTTTGGACTCTAGCTCAGCCGGCACCTAGGGAAACCTACCAAACCTGTGCATTTCTGAAAACTAGAGACCTAGGGGAATCCAAGGAGGGGTGACTTGCGGGGCTCGGACCAGGTTCTGTTAACCAGAATCCTTTGCAAACCTCAAAATTTGGCTAATAAACCACATGTTCCTCAAATTTCTGTGGCAGAAAGTTCTGGAATCTGAGAGGAGCCACAAATTTCCTTCCACCCAGCGTTCCCCCAAGTCTCCCGATAAAAATGATACCTCACTTGTGTGGGTAGGCCTAGGGCCCGCGACAGGAAACGCCCCAAAGCGCAACGTGGACACATCCACATTTTTGGAATAAAACAGAGGTATTTTTTGCGAAGTGCCTACCTGTAGATTTTGGCCTCTAGCTCAGCCGGCACCTAGGTAAACCTACTAAACCTGTGCATTTCTGAAAACTAGAGACGTAGGGGACTCTAAGGAGGGGTGACTTGCGGGGCTCGGACCAGGTTCTGTTACCCAGAATCCTTTGCAAATCTCAAAATTTGGCTAAAAAACTACATGTTCCTCACATTTCTGTGGCAGAAAGTTCGGGAATCTGAGAAGAGCCACAAATTTCCTTCCACCCAGCGTTCCCCCAAGTCTCCCGATAAAAATGATACCTCACTTGTGTGGGTAGGCCTAGCGTCCGCGACAGGAAACGCCCCAAAGCGCAACGTGGACACATCCAAATTTTTGGAAGAAAACAGAGGTGTTTTTTGCGAAGTGCCTACCCGTAGATTTTGGCCTCTAGCTCAGCCGGTACCTAGGGAAACCTACCAAACCTGTGCATTTCTGAAAACTAGAGACCTAGGGGAATCCAAGGAGGGGTGACTTGCAGGGCTCGGACCAGGTTCTGTTACCCAGAATCCTTTGCAAACCTCAAAATTTGGCTAAAAAAACACATGTTCCTCACATTTCTGTGGCAGAAAGTTCTGGAATCTGAGAGGAGCCACAAATGTCCTTCCAACCAGCGTTCCCCAAAGTCTCCCGATAAAAATGATACCTCACTTGTGTGGGTAGGCCTAGCGCTCGCGACAGGAAACGCCCCAAAGCGCAACGTGGACACATAAAAATTTTTGGAAGAAAACAGAGGTGTTTTTTGCGAAGTGCCTACCTGTAGATTTTGGCCTCTAGCTCAGCCGGTACCTAGGGAAACCTACCAAAACTGTGCATTTCTGAAAACTAGAGACCTAGGGGAATCCAAGGAGGGGTGACTTGCAGGGCTCGGACCAGGGTCTGTTACCCAGAATCCTTTGCAAACCTCAAAATTTTGCTAAAAAAACACATGTTCCTCACATTTCTGTGGCAGAAAGTTCGGGAATCAGAAAGGAGCCACAAATATCCTTCCACCCAGCGTTCCCCCAAGTATCCCAATAAAAATGATACCTCACTTGTGTGGGTAGGCCTAGCGCCCACGACAGGAAACGCCCCAAAGCGCAACGTGGACACATCCAAATTTTTGGAAGAAAACAGAGGTGTTTTTTGCGAAGTGCCTACCTGTAGATTGTGGCCTCTAGCTCAGCCGGCACCTAGGGAAACCTACCAAACCTGTGCATTTCTGAAAACTAGAGACCTAGGGGAATCCAAGGAGGGGTGACTTGCGGAGCTCGGACCAGGTTCTGTTACCCAGAATCCTTTGCAAACCTCAAAATTTGGCTAATAAACCACATGTTCCTCAAATTTCTGTGGCAGAAAGTACGGCAATCTGAGAGGAGCCACAAATTTCCTTCCACCCACCGTTCCCCCAAGTCTCCCGATAAAAATGATACCTCACTTGTGTGGGTAGGCCTAGGGCTCGCGACAGGAAACGCCCCAAAGCGCAACGTGGACACATCCAAATTTTTGGAATAAAACAGAGGTATTTTTTGCGAAGTGCCTACCTGTAGATTTTGGCCTCTAGCTCAGCCGGCACCTAGGGAAACCTACCAAACCTGTGCATTTCTGAAAACTAGAGACGTAGGGGAATCTAAGGAGGGGTGACTTGCGGGGCTCGGACCAGGTTCTGTTACCCAGAATCCTTTGCAAATCTCAAAATTTGGCTACAAAACCACATATTCCTCACATTTCTGTGGCAGAAAGTTCGGGAATCTGAGAGGAGCCACAAATTTCCTTCCACCCAGCGTTCCCCAAAGTCTCCCGATAAAAATGATACCTCACTTGTGTGGGTAGGCCTAGCGCCCGCGACAGGAAACGCCCCAAAGCTCGACGTGGACACATACAAATTTTTGGAAGAAAACAGATGTGTTTTTTGCGAAGTGCCTACCTGTAGATTTTGGCCTCTAGCTCAGCCGGTACCTAGGGAAACCTACCAAACCTGTGCATTTCTGAAAACTAGAGACCTAGGGGAATCCAAGGAGGGGTGACTTGCAGGGCTCGGACCAGGGTCTGTTACCCAGAATCCTTTGCAAACCTCAAAATTTTGCTAAAAAAACACATGTTCCTCACATTTCTGTGGCAGAAAGTTCGGGAATCAGAAAGGAGCCACAAATATCCTTCCACCCAGCGTTCCCCCAAGTCTCCCAATAAAAATGATACCTCACTTGTGTGGGTAGGCCTAGCGCCCACGACAGGAAACGCCCCAAAGCGCAACGTGGACACATCCAAATTTTTGGAAGAAAACAGAGGTGTTTTTTGCGAAGTGCCTACCTGTAGATTTTGGCCTCTAGCTCAGCCGGCACCTAGGGAAACCTACTTAACCTGTGCATTTCTGAGAACTAGAGACCTAGGGGAATCCAAGGAGGGGTGACTTGCGGGGCTTGGACCAGGTTCTGTTACCCAGAATCCTTTTCAAACCTTAAAATTTGGCTAAAAAAACACATGTTCCTCACATTTCTGTGGCAGAAAGTTCTGGAATCTGAGAGGAGCCACAAATTTCCTTCCACCCAGTGTTCCCCCAAGACTCCCGATAAAAATGATACCTCACTTGTGTGGGTAGGCCTAGCGCCCGCGACAGGAAACGCCCCAAAGCGCAACGTGGACACATACAAATTTTTGGAAGAAAACAGAGGTGTTTTTTGCGAAGTGCCTACCTGTAGATTTTGGACTCTAGCTTAGCCGGCACCTAGGGAAACCTACCAAACCTGTGCATTTCTGAAAACTAGAGACCTAGGGGAATCCAAGGAGGGGTGACTTGCGGGGCTCGGACCAGGTTCTGTTACCCAGAATCCTTTGCAAACCTCAAAATTTGGCTAATAAACCACATGTTCCTCAAATTTCTGTGGCAGAAAGTACGGCAATCTGAGAGGAGCCACAAATTTCCTTCCACCCAGTGTTCCCCCAAGACTCCCGATAAAAATGATACCTCACTTGTGTGGGTAGGCCTAGGGCTCGCGACAGGAAACGCCCCGAAGCGCAACGTGGACACATCCAAATTTTTGGAATAAAACAGAGGTATTTTTTGCGAAGTGCCTACCTGTAGATTTTGGCCTCTAGCTCAGCCGGCACCTAGGGAAACCTACCAAACCTGTGCATTTCTGAAAACTAGAGACGTAGGGGAATCTAAGGAGGGGTGACTTGCGGGGCTCGGACCAGGTTCTGTTACCCAGAATCCTTTGCAAATCTCAAAATTTGGCTAAAAAAACACATATTCCTCACATTTCTGTGGCAGAAAGTTCGGGAATCTGAGAGGAGCCACAAATTTCCTTCCACCCAGCGTTCCCCAAAGTCTCCCGATAAAAATGATACCTCACTTGTGTGGGTAGGCCTAGCGCCCGCGACAGGAAACGCCCCAAAGCGCGACGTGGACACATACAAATTTTTGGAAGAAAACAGAGGTGTTTTTTGCGAAGTGCCTACCTGTAGATTTTGGCCTCTAGTTCAGCTGGCACCTAGGGAAACCTACCAAACCTGTGCATTTCTGAAAACTAGAGACCTAGGGGAATCCAAGGAGGGGTGACTTGCGAGGCTTGGACCAGGTTATGTTACCCAGAATCCTTTGCAAACCTCAAAATTTGGCTAAAAAAAAACATGTTCCTCACATTTCTGTGGCAGAAAGTTCTGGAATCTGAGAGGAGGCACAAATTTCCTTCCACCCAGCGTTCCCCCAAGTCTCCCGATAAAAATGATACCTCACTTGTGTGAGTAGGCCTAGCGCCCGCGACAGGAAACGCCCCAAAGCGCAACGTGGACACATCCAAATTTTTGGAAGAAAACAGAGGTGTTTTTTGCGAAGTGCCTACCCGTAGATTTTGGCCTCTAGCTCAGCCGGTACCTAGGGAAACCTACCAAACCTGTGCATTTCTGAAAACTAGAGACCTAGGGGAATCCAAGGAGGGGTGACTTGCGGAGCTCGGACCAGGTTCTGTTACCCAGAATCCTTTGCAAACCTCAAAATTTGGCTAAAAAAACACATGTTCCTCAAATTTCTGTGGCAGAAAGTTCTGGAATCTGAGAGGAGCCACAAATTTCCTTCCACCCAGCGTTCCCCCAAGTCTCCCGATAAAAATGATACCTCACTTGTGTGGGTAGGCCTAGCGCCCGCGACAGGAAACGCCCCAAAGCGCAATGTGGACACATCCACATTTTTGGAAGAAAACAGAGGTGTTTTTTGCGAAGTGCCTACCTGTAGATTTTGGCCTCTAGCTCAGCCGGCACATAGGGAAACCTACCAAACCTGTGCATTTCTGAAAAAAAGAGACCTAGGGGAATCCAAGGAGGGGTGACTTGCAGGGCTCGGACCAGGTTCTGTTACCCAGAATCCTTTGCAAACCTCAAAATTTGGCTAATAAACCACATGTTCCTCAAATTTCTGTGGCAGAAAGTACGGCAATCTGAGAGGAGCCACAAATTTCCTTCCACCCAGCGTTCCCCCAAGTCTCCCGATAAAAATGATACCTCACTTGTGTGGGTAGGCCTAGCGCCCACGACAGGAAACGCCCCAAAGCGCAACGTGGACACATCCAAATTTTTGGAAGAAAACAGAGGTGTTTTTTGCGAAGTGCCTACCTGTAGATTTTGGCCTCTAGCTCAGCCGGCACCTAGGGAAACCTACCAAACCTGTGCATTTCTGAAAACTAGAGACCTAGGGGAATCCAAGGAGGGGTGACTTGCGGAGCTCGGACCAGGTTCTGTTACCCAGAATCCTTTGTAAACCTCAAAATTTGGCTAAAAAAACACATGTTCCTCAAATTTCTGTGGCAGAAAGTTCTGGAATCTGAGAGGAGCCACAAATTTCCTTCCACCCAGCGTTCCCCCAAGTCTCCCGATAAAAATGATACCTCACTTGTGTGGGTAGGCCTAGCGCTCGCGACAGGAAACGCCCCAAAGCGCAACGTGGACACATCCACATTTTTGGAAGAAAACAGAGGTGTTTTTTGCGAAGTGCCTACCTGTAGATTTTGACCTCTAGCTCAGCCGGCACCTAGGGAAACCTACCAAACCTGTGCATTTCTGAAAACTAGAGACGTAGGGGAATCTAAGGAGGGGTGACTTGCGGGGCTCGGACCAGGTTCTGTTACCCAGAATCCTTTGCAAATCTCAAAATTTGGCTAAAAAACCACATGTTCCTCACATTTCTGTGGCAGAAAGTTCGGGAATCTGAGAGGAGCCACAAATTTCCTTCCACCCAGCGTTCCCCAAAGTCTCCCGATAAAAATGATACCTCACTTGTGTGGGTAGGCCTAGCGCTCGCGACAGGAAACGCCCCAAAGCGCAACGTGGACACATCCACATTTTTGGAAGAAAACAGAGGTGTTTTTTGCGAAGTGCCTACCTGTAGATTTTGGCCTCTAGCTCAGCCGGTACCTAGGGAAACCTACCAAACCTGTGCATTTCTGAAAACTAGAGACCTAGGGGAATCCAAGGAGGGGTGACTTGCAGGGCTCGGACCAGGGTCTGTTACCCAGAATCCTTTGCAAACCTCAAAATTTTGCTAAAAAACCACATGTTCCTCACATTTCTGTGGCAGAAAGTTTGGGAATCAGAAAGGAGCCACAAATATCCTTCCACCCAGCGTTCCCCCAAGTCTCCCAATAAAAATGATACCTCACTTGTGTGGGTAGGCCTAGCGCCTACGACAGGAAACGCCCCAAAGCGCAACGTGGACACATCCAAATTGTTGGAAGAAAACAGAGGTGTTTTTTGCGAAGTGCCTACCTGTAGATTTTGGCCTCTAGCTCAGCCGGCACCTAGGGAAACCTACCAAACCTGTGCATTTCTGAAAACTAGAGACCTAGGGGAATCCAAGGAGGGGTGACTTGCGGGGCTCGGACCAGGTTCTGTTACCCAGAATCCTTTGCAAACCTCAAAATTTGGCTAATTAACCACATGTTCCTCCAATTTCTGTGGCAGAAAGTTCGGGAATCTGAGAGGAGCCACAAATTTCCTTCCACCCAGCGTTCCCCAAAGTCTCCCGATAAAAATGATACCTCACTTGTGTGGGTAGGCCTAGCGCTCGCGACAGGAAACGCCCCAAAGCGCAACGTGGACACATCCAAATTTTTGGAAGAAAACAGAGGTGTTTTTTGCGAAGTGCCTACCTGTAGATTCTGGCCTCTAGCTCAGCCGGCACCTAGGGAAACCTACCAAACCTGTGCATTTCTGAAAACTAGAGACCTAGGTTAATCCAAGGAGGGGTGACTTGCGGAGCTCGGACCAGGTTCTGTTACCCAGAATCCTTTGCAAACCTCAAAATTTGGCTACAAAAACACATGTTCCTCAAATTTCTGTGGCAGAAAGTTCTGGAATCTGAGAGGAGCCACAAATTTCCTTCCACCCAGCGTTCCCCCAAGTCTCCCGATAAAAATGATACCTCACTTGTGTGGGTAGGCCTAGCGCCCGCGACAGGAAACGCCCCAAAGCGCAATGTGGACACATCCACATTTTTGGAAGAAAACAGAGGTGTTTTTTGCGAAGGGCCTACCTGTAGATTTTGGACTCTAGCTCAGCCGGCACCTAGGGAAACCTACCAAACCTGTGCATTTCTGAAAACTAGAGACCTAGGGGAATCCAAGGAGGGGTGACTTGCGGGGCTCGGACCAGGTTCTGTTACCCAGAATCCTTTGCAAACCTCAAAATTTGGCTAATAAACCACATGTTCCTCAAATTTCTGTGGCAGAAAGTTTGGGAATCTGAGAGGAGCCACAAATTTCCTTCCACCCAGCGTTCCCCAAAGTCTCCCGATAAAAATGATACCTCACTTGTGTGGGTAGGCCTAGCGCCCGCGACAGGAAACGCCCCAAAGCGCGACGTGGACACATACAAATTTTTGGAAGAAAACAGAGGTGTTTTTTGCGAAGTGCCTACCTGTAGATTTTGGCCTCTAGTTCAGCTGGCACCTAGGGAAACCTACCAAACCTGTGCATTTCTGAAAACTAGAGACCTAGGGGAATCCAAGGAGGGGTGACTTGCGAGGCTTGGACCAGGTTATGTTACCCAGAATCCTTTGCAAACCTCAAAATTTGGCTAAAAAAAAACATGTTCCTCACATTTCTGTGGCAGAAAGTTCTGGAATCTGAGAGGAGGCACAAATTTCCTTCCACCCAGCGTTCCCCCAAGTCTCCCGATAAAAATGATACCTCACTTGTGTGAGTAGGCCTAGCGCCCGCGACAGGAAACGCCCCAAAGCGCAACGTGGACACATCCAAATTTTTGGAAGAAAACAGAGGTGTTTTTTGCGAAGTGCCTACCCGTAGATTTTGGCCTCTAGCTCAGCCGGTACCTAGGGAAACCTACCAAACCTGTGCATTTCTGAAAACTAGAGACCTAGGGGAATCCAAGGAGGGGTGACTTGCGGAGCTCGGACCAGGTTCTGTTACCCAGAATCCTTTGCAAACCTCAAAATTTGGCTAAAAAAACACATGTTCCTCAAATTTCTGTGGCAGAAAGTTCTGGAATCTGAGAGGAGCCACAAATTTCCTTCCACCCAGCGTTCCCCCAAGTCTCCCGATAAAAATGATACCTCACTTGTGTGGGTAGGCCTAGCGCCCGCGACAGGAAACGCCCCAAAGCGCAATGTGGACACATCCACATTTTTGGAAGAAAACAGAGGTGTTTTTTGCGAAGTGCCTACCTGTAGATTTTGGCCTCTAGCTCAGCCGGCACATAGGGAAACCTACCAAACCTGTGCATTTCTGAAAAAAAGAGACCTAGGGGAATCCAAGGAGGGGTGACTTGCAGGGCTCGGACCAGGTTCTGTTACCCAGAATCCTTTGCAAACCTCAAAATTTGGCTAATAAACCACATGTTCCTCAAATTTCTGTGGCAGAAAGTACGGCAATCTGAGAGGAGCCACAAATTTCCTTCCACCCAGCGTTCCCCCAAGTCTCCCGATAAAAATGATACCTCACTTGTGTGGGTAGGCCTAGCGCCCACGACAGGAAACGCCCCAAAGCGCAACGTGGACACATCCAAATTTTTGGAAGAAAACAGAGGTGTTTTTTGCGAAGTGCCTACCTGTAGATTTTGGCCTCTAGCTCAGCCGGCACCTAGGGAAACCTACCAAACCTGTGCATTTCTGAAAACTAGAGACCTAGGGGAATCCAAGGAGGGGTGACTTGCGGAGCTCGGACCAGGTTCTGTTACCCAGAATCCTTTGTAAACCTCAAAATTTGGCTAAAAAAACACATGTTCCTCAAATTTCTGTGGCAGAAAGTTCTGGAATCTGAGAGGAGCCACAAATTTCCTTCCACCCAGCGTTCCCCCAAGTCTCCCGATAAAAATGATACCTCACTTGTGTGGGTAGGCCTAGCGCTCGCGACAGGAAACGCCCCAAAGCGCAACGTGGACACATCCACATTTTTGGAAGAAAACAGAGGTGTTTTTTGCGAAGTGCCTACCTGTAGATTTTGACCTCTAGCTCAGCCGGCACCTAGGGAAACCTACCAAACCTGTGCATTTCTGAAAACTAGAGACGTAGGGGAATCTAAGGAGGGGTGACTTGCGGGGCTCGGACCAGGTTCTGTTACCCAGAATCCTTTGCAAATCTCAAAATTTGGCTAAAAAACCACATGTTCCTCACATTTCTGTGGCAGAAAGTTCGGGAATCTGAGAGGAGCCACAAATTTCCTTCCACCCAGCGTTCCCCAAAGTCTCCCGATAAAAATGATACCTCACTTGTGTGGGTAGGCCTAGCGCTCGCGACAGGAAACGCCCCAAAGCGCAACGTGGACACATCCACATTTTTGGAAGAAAACAGAGGTGTTTTTTGCGAAGTGCCTACCTGTAGATTTTGGCCTCTAGCTCAGCCGGTACCTAGGGAAACCTACCAAACCTGTGCATTTCTGAAAACTAGAGACCTAGGGGAATCCAAGGAGGGGTGACTTGCAGGGCTCGGACCAGGGTCTGTTACCCAGAATCCTTTGCAAACCTCAAAATTTTGCTAAAAAACCACATGTTCCTCACATTTCTGTGGCAGAAAGTTTGGGAATCAGAAAGGAGCCACAAATATCCTTCCACCCAGCGTTCCCCCAAGTCTCCCAATAAAAATGATACCTCACTTGTGTGGGTAGGCCTAGCGCCTACGACAGGAAACGCCCCAAAGCGCAACGTGGACACATCCAAATTGTTGGAAGAAAACAGAGGTGTTTTTTGCGAAGTGCCTACCTGTAGATTTTGGCCTCTAGCTCAGCCGGCACCTAGGGAAACCTACCAAACCTGTGCATTTCTGAAAACTAGAGACCTAGGGGAATCCAAGGAGGGGTGACTTGCGGGGCTCGGACCAGGTTCTGTTACCCAGAATCCTTTGCAAACCTCAAAATTTGGCTAATTAACCACATGTTCCTCCAATTTCTGTGGCAGAAAGTTCGGGAATCTGAGAGGAGCCACAAATTTCCTTCCACCCAGCGTTCCCCAAAGTCTCCCGATAAAAATGATACCTCACTTGTGTGGGTAGGCCTAGCGCTCGCGACAGGAAACGCCCCAAAGCGCAACGTGGACACATCCAAAATTTTGGAAGAAAACAGAGGTGTTTTTTGCGAAGTGCCTACCTGTAGATTCTGGCCTCTAGCTCAGCCGGCACCTAGGGAAACCTACCAAACCTGTGCATTTCTGAAAACTAGAGACCTAGGTTAATCCAAGGAGGGGTGACTTGCGGAGCTCGGACCAGGTTCTGTTACCCAGAATCCTTTGCAAACCTCAAAATTTGGCTACAAAAACACATGTTCCTCAAATTTCTGTGGCAGAAAGTTCTGGAATCTGAGAGGAGCCACAAATTTCCTTCCACCCAGCGTTCCCCCAAGTCTCCCGATAAAAATGATACCTCACTTGTGTGGGTAGGCCTAGCGCCCGCGACAGGAAACGCCCCAAAGCGCAATGTGGACACATCCACATTTTTGGAAGAAAACAGAGGTGTTTTTTGCGAAGGGCCTACCTGTAGATTTTGGACTCTAGCTCAGCCGGCACCTAGGGAAACCTACCAAACCTGTGCATTTCTGAAAATTAGAGACCTAGGGGAATCCAAGGAGGGGTGACTTGCGGGGCTCGGACCAGGTTCTGTTACCCAGAATCCTTTGCAAACCTCAAAATTTGGCTAATAAACCACATGTTCCTCAAATTTCTGTGGCAGAAAGTTTGGGAATCTGAGAGGAGCCACAAATTTCCTTCCACCCAGCGTTCCCCAAAGTCTCCCGATAAAAATGATACCTCACTTGTGTGGGTAGGCCTAGCGCTCGCGACAGGAAACGCCCCAAAGCGCAACGTGGACACATCCAAATTTTTGGAAGAAAACAGGTGTTTTTTGCGAAGTGCCTACCTGTAGATTTTGGCCTCTAGCTCAGCTGGCACCTAGGGAAACCTACTTAACCAGTGCATTTCTGAGAACTAGAGACCTAGGGGAATCCAAGGAGGGGTGACTTGCGGGGCTCGGACCAGGTTCTGTTACCCAGAATCCTTTTCAAACCTTAAAATTTGGCAAAAAAAAACACATGTTCCTCACATTTCTGTGGCAGAAAGTTCTGGAATCTGAGAGGAGCCACAAATTTCCTTTTACCCAGTGTTCCCCCAAGTCTCCCGATAAAAATGATACCTCACTTGTGTGGGTAGGCCTAGCGCCCGCGACAGGAAACGCCCCAAAGCGCAACGTGGACACATACAAATTCTTGGAAGAAAACCGAGGTGTTTTTTGCGAAGTGCCTACCTGTAGATTTTGGACTCTAGCTCAGCCGGCACCTAGGGAAACCTACCAAACCTGTGCATTTCTGAAAACTAGAGACCTAGGGGAATCCAAGGAGGGGTGACTTGCGGGGCTCGGACCAGGTTCTGTTACCCAGAATCCTTTGCAAACCTCAAAATTTGGCTAATAAACCACATGTTCCTCAAATTTCTGTGGCAGAAAGTACGGCAATCTGAGAGGAGCCACAAATTTCCTTCCACCCAGCGTTCTCCCAAGTCTCCCGATAAAAATGATAGCTCACTTGTGTGGGTAGGCCTAGGGCTCGCGACAGGAAACGCCCCAAAGCGCAACGTGGACACATCCAAATTTTTGGAATAAAACAGAGGTATTTTTTGCGAAGTGCCTACCTGTAGATTTTGGCCTCTAGCTCAGCCGGCACCTAGGGAAACCTACCAAACCTGTGCATTTCTGAAAACTAGAGACGTAGGGGAATCTAAGGAGGGGTGACTTGCGGGGCTCGGACCAGGTTCTGTTACCCAGAATCCTTTGCAAATCTCAAAATTTGGCTACAAAACCACATATTCCTCACATTTCTGTGGCAGAAAGTTCGGGAATCTGAGAGGAGCCACAAATTTCCTTCCACCCAGCGTTCCCCAAAGTCTCCCGATAAAAATGATACCTCACTTGTGTGGGTAGGCCTAGCGCCCGCGACAGGAAACGCCCCAAAGCGCGACGTGGACACATACAAATTTTTGGAAGAAAACAGAGGTGTTTTTTGCGAAGTGCCTACCTGTAGATTTTGGCCTCTAGTTCAGCTGGCACCTAGGGAAACCTACCAAACCTGTGCATTTCTGAAAACTAGAGACCTAGGGGAATCCAAGGAGGGGTGACTTGCGAGGCTTGGACCTGGTTCTGTTACCCAGAATCCTTTGCAAACCTCAAAATTTGGCTAAAAAAAACACATGTTCCTCAAATTTCTGTGGCAGAAAGTTCTGGAATCTGAGAGGAGCCACAAATTTCCTTCCACCCAGCGTTCCCCCAAGTCTCCCGATAAAAATGATACCTCACTTGTGTGGGTAGGCCTAGCGCCCGCGACAGGAAACGCCCCAAAGCGCAATGTGGACACATCCACATTTTTGGAAGAAAACAGAGGTGTTTTTTGCGAAGTGCCTACCTGTAGATTTTGGCCTCTAGCTCAGCCGGCACATAGGGAAAGCCTACCAAACCTGTGCATTTCTGAAAACTAGAGACCTAGGGGAATCCAAGGAGGGGTGACTTGCGGGGCTCGGACCAGGTTCTGTTACCCAGAATCCTTTGCAAACCTCAAAATTTGGCTAATAAACCACATGTTCCTCAAATTTCTGTGGCAGAAAGTTTGGGAATCTGAGAGGAGCCACAAATTTCCTTCCACCCAGCGTTCCCCAAAGTCTCCCGATAAAAATGATACCTCACTTGTGTGGGTAGGCCTAGCGCTCGCGACAGGAAACGCGCCAAAGCGCAACGTGGACACATCCAAATTTTTGGAAGAAAACAGAGGTGTTTTTTGCGAAGTGCCTACCTGTAGATTTTGGCCTCTAGCTCAGCCGGCACCTAGGGAAACCTACTTAACCTGTGCATTTCTGAGAGCTAGAGACCTAGGGGAAACCAAGGAGGGGTGACTTGCGGGGCTCAGACCAGGTTCTGTTACCCAGAATCCTTTTCAAACCTTAAAATTTGGCTAAAAAAACACATGTTCCTCACATTTCTGTGGCAGAAAGTTCTGGAATCTGAGAGGAGCCACAAATTTCCTTCCACCCAGTGTTCCCCCAAGTCTCCCGATAAAAATGATACCTCACTTGTGTGGGTAGGCCTAGCGCCCGCGACAGGAAACGCCCCAAAGCGCAATGTGGACACATACAAATTTTTGGAAGAAAACAGAGGTGTTTTTTGCGAAGTGCCTACCTGTAGATTTTGGACTCTAGCTTAGCCGGCACCTATGGAAACCTACCAAACCTGTGCATTTCTGAAAACTAGAGACCTAGGGGAATCCAAGGAGGGGTGACTTGCGGGGCTCGGACCAGGTTCTGTTACCCAGAATCCTTTGCAAACCTCAAAATTTGGCTAATAAACCACATGTTCCTCAAATTTCTGTGGCAGAAAGTACGGCAATCTGACAGGAGCCACAAATTTCCTTCCACCCAGCGTTCCCCCAAGTATCCCGATAAAAATGATACCTCACTTGTGTGGGTAGGCCTAGGGCTCGCGACAGGAAACGCCCCAAAGCGCAACGTGGACACATCCAAATTTTTGGAATAAAACAGAGGTATTTTTTGCGAAGTGCCTACCTGTAGATTTTGGCCTCTAGCTCAGCCGGCACCTAGGGAAACCTACCAAACCTGTGCATTTCTGAAAACTAGAGACCTAGGGGAATCCAAGGAGGGGTGACTTGCGGGGCTCGGACCAGGTTCTGTTAACCAGAATCCTTTGCAAACCTCAAAATTTGGCTAATAAACCACATGTTCCTCAAATTTCTGTGGCAGAAAGTTCTGGAATCTGAGAGGAGCCACAAATTTCCTTCCACCCAGCGTTCCCCCAAGTCTCCCGATAAAAATGATACCTCACTTGTGTGGGTAGGCCTAGGGCCCGCGACAGGAAACGCCCCAAAGCGCAACGTGGACACATCCAAATTTTTGGAATAAAACAGAGGTATTTTTTGCGAAGTGCCTACCTGTAGATTTTGGCCTCTAGCTCAGCCGGCACCTAGGGAAACCTACCAAACCTGTGCATTTCTGAAAACTAGAGACGTAGGGGACTCTAAGGAGGGGTGACTTGCGGGGCTCGGACCAGGTTCTGTTACCCAGAATCCTTTGCAAATCTCAAAATTTGGCTAAAAAACTACATGTTCCTCACATTTCTGTGGCAGAAAGTTCGGGAATCTGAGAGGAGCCACAAATTTCCTTCCACCCAGCGTTCCCCCAAGTCTCCCGATAAAAATGATACCTCACTTGTGTGGGTAGGCCTAGCGTCCGCGACAGGAAACGCCCCAAAGCGCAACGTGGACACATCCAAATTTTTGGAAGAAAACAGAGGTGTTTTTTGCGAAGTGCCTACCCGTAGATTTTGGCCTCTAGCTCAGCCGGTACCTAGGGAAACCTACCAAACCTGTGCATTTCTGAAAACTAGAGACCTAGGGGAATCCAAGGAGGGGTGACTTGCAGGGCTCGGACCAGGTTCTGTTACCCAGAATCCTTTGCAAACCTCAAAATTTGGCTAAAAAAACACATGTTCCTCACATTTCTGTGGCAGAAAGTTCTGGAATCTGAGAGGAGCCACAAATGTCCTTCCAACCAGCGTTCCCCAAAGTCTCCCGATAAAAATGATACCTCACTTGTGTGGGTAGGCCTAGCGCTCGCGACAGGAAACGCCCCAAAGCGCAACGTGGACACATCAAAATTTTTGGAAGAAAACAGAGGTGTTTTTTGCGAAGTGCCTACCTGTAGATTTTGGCCTCTAGCTCAGCCGGTACCTAGGGAAACCTACCAAAACTGTGCATTTCTGAAAACTAGAGACCTAGGGGAATCCAAGGAGGGGTGACTTGCAGGGCTCGGACCAGGGTCTGTTACCCAGAATCCTTTGCAAACCTCAAAATTTTGCTAAAAAAACACATGTTCCTCACATTTCTGTGGCAGAAAGTTCGGGAATCAGAAAGGAACCACAAATATCCTTCCACCCAGCGTTCCCCCAAGTATCCCAATAAAAATGATACCTCACTTGTGTGGGTAGGCCTAGCGCCCACGACAGGAAACGCCCCAAAGCGCAACGTGGACACATCCAAATTTTTGGAAGAAAACAGAGGTGTTTTTTGCGAAGTGCCTACCTGTAGATTGTGGCCTCTAGCTCAGCCGGCACCTAGGGAAACCTACCAAACCTGTGCATTTCTGAAAACTAGAGACCTAGGGGAATCCAAGGAGGGGTGACTTGCGGAGCTCGGACCAGGTTCTGTTACCCAGAATCCTTTGCAAACCTCAAAATTTGGCTAATAAACCACATGTTCCTCAAATTTCTGTGGCAGAAAGTACGGCAATCTGAGAGGAGCCACAAATTTCCTTCCACCCACCGTTCCCCCAAGTCTCCCGATAAAAATGATACCTCACTTGTGTGGGTAGGCCTAGGGCTCGCGACAGGAAACGCCCCAAAGCGCAACGTGGACACATCCAAATTTTTGGAATAAAACAGAGGTATTTTTTGCGAAGTGCCTACCTGTAGATTTTGGCCTCTAGCTCAGCCGGCACCTAGGGAAACCTACCAAACCTGTGCATTTCTGAAAACTAGAGACGTAGGGGAATCTAAGGAGGGGTGACTTGCGGGGCTCGGACCAGGTTCTGTTACCCAGAATCCTTTGCAAATCTCAAAATTTGGCTACAAAACCACATATTCCTCACATTTCTGTGGCAGAAAGTTCGGGAATCTGAGAGGAGCCACAAATTTCCTTCCACCCAGCGTTCCCCAAAGTCTCCCGATAAAAATGATACCTCACTTGTGTGGGTAGGCCTAGCGCCCGCGACAGGAAACGCCCCAAAGCTCGACGTGGACACATACAAATTTTTGGAAGAAAACAGATGTGTTTTTTGCGAAGTGCCTACCTGTAGATTTTGGCCTCTAGCTCAGCCGGTACCTAGGGAAACCTACCAAACCTGTGCATTTCTGAAAACTAGAGACCTAGGGGAATCCAAGGAGGGGTGACTTGCAGGGCTCGGACCAGGGTCTGTTACCCAGAATCCTTTGCAAACCTCAAAATTTTGCTAAAAAAACACATGTTCCTCACATTTCTGTGGCAGAAAGTTCGGGAATCAGAAAGGAGCCACAAATATCCTTCCACCCAGCGTTCCCCCAAGTCTCCCAATAAAAATGATACCTCACTTGTGTGGGTAGGCCTAGCGCCCACGACAGGAAACGCCCCAAAGCGCAACGTGGACACATCCAAATTTTTGGAAGAAAACAGAGGTGTTTTTTGCGAAGTGCCTACCTGTAGATTTTGGCCTCTAGCTCAGCCGGCACCTAGGGAAACCTACTTATCCTGTGCATTTCTGAGAACTAGAGACCTAGGGGAATCCAAGGAGGGGTGACTTGCGGGGCTTGGACCAGGTTCTGTTACCCAGAATCCTTTTCAAACCTTAAAATTTGGCTAAAAAAACACATGTTCCTCACATTTCTGTGGCAGAAAGTTCTGGAATCTGAGAGGAGCCACAAATTTCCTTCCACCCAGTGTTCCCCCAAGACTCCCGATAAAAATGATACCTCACTTGTGTGGGTAGGCCTAGCGCCCGCGACAGGAAACGCCCCAAAGCGCAACGTGGACACATACAAATTTTTGGAAGAAAACAGAGGTGTTTTTTGCGAAGTGCCTACCTGTAGATTTTGGACTCTAGCTTAGCCGGCACCTAGGGAAACCTACCAAACCTGTGCATTTCTGAAAACTAGAGACCTAGGGGAATCCAAGGAGGGGTGACTTGCGGGGCTCGGACCAGGTTCTGTTACCCAGAATCCTTTGCAAACCTCAAAATTTGGCTAATAAACCACATGTTCCTCAAATTTCTGTGGCAGAAAGTACGGCAATCTGAGAGGAGCCACAAATTTCCTTCCACCCAGTGTTCCCCCAAGACTCCCGATAAAAATGATACCTCACTTGTGTGGGTAGGCCTAGGGCTCGCGACAGGAAACGCCCCAAAGCGCAACGTGGACACATCCACATTTTTGGAATAAAACAGAGGTATTTTTTGCGAAGTGCCTACCTGTAGATTTTGGCCTCTAGCTCAGCCGGCACCTAGGGAAACCTACCAAACCTGTGCATTTCTGAAAACTAGAGACGTAGGGGAATCTAAGGAGGGGTGACTTGCGGGGCTCGGACCAGGTTCTGTTACCCAGAATCCTTTGCAAATCTCAAAATTTGGCTAAAAAAACACATATTCCTCACATTTCTGTGGCAGAAAGTTCGGGAATCTGAGAGGAGCCACAAATTTCCTTCCACCCAGCGTTCCCCAAAGTCTCCCGATAAAAATGATACCTCACTTGTGTGGGTAGGCCTAGCGCCCGCGACAGGAAACGCCCCAAAGCGCAACGTGGACACATACAAATTTTTGGAAGAAAACAGAGGTGTTTTTTGCGAAGTGCCTACCTGTAGATTTTGGCCTCTAGTTCAGCTGGCACCTAGGGAAACCTACCAAACCTGTGCATTTCTGAAAACTAGAGACCTAGGGGAATCCAAGGAGGGGTGACTTGCGAGGCTTGGACCAGGTTATGTTACCCAGAATCCTTTGCAAACCTCAAAATTTGGCTAAAAAAAAACATGTTCCTCACATTTCTGTGGCAGAAAGTTCTGGAATCTGAGAGGAGGCACAAATTTCCTTCCACCCAGCGTTCCCCCAAGTCTCCCGATAAAAATGATACCTCACTTGTGTGAGTAGGCCTAGCGCCCGCGACAGGAAACGCCCCAAAGCGCAACGTGGACACATCCAAATTTTTGGAAGAAAACAGAGGTGTTTTTTGCGAAGTGCCTACCCGTAGATTTTGGCCTCTAGCTCAGCCGGTACCTAGGGAAACCTACCAAACCTGTGCATTTCTGAAAACTAGAGACCTAGGGGAATCCAAGGAGGGGTGACTTGCGGAGCTCGGACCAGGTTCTGTTACCCAGAATCCTTTGCAAACCTCAAAATTTGGCTAAAAAAACACATGTTCCTCAAATTTCTGTGGCAGAAAGTTCTGGAATCTGAGAGGAGCCACAAATTTCCTTCCACCCAGCGTTCCCCCAAGTCTCCCGATAAAAATGATACCTCACTTGTGTGGGTAGGCCTAGCGCCCGCGACAGGAAACGCCCCAAAGCGCAATGTGGACACATCCACATTTTTGGAAGAAAACAGAGGTGTTTTTTGCGAAGTGCCTACCTGTAGATTTTGGCCTCTAGCTCAGCCGGCACATAGGGAAACCTACCAAACCTGTGCATTTCTGAAAACTAGAGACCTAGGGGAATCCAAGGAGGGGTGACTTGCGGGGCTCGGACCAGGTTCTGTTACCCAGAATCCTTTGCAAACCTCAAAATTTGGCTAATAAACCACATGTTCCTCAAATTTCTGTGGCAGAAAGTTTGGGAATCTGAGAGGAGCCACAAATTTCCTTCCACCCAGCGTTCCCCAAAGTCTCCCGATAAAAATTATACCTCACTTGTGTGGGTAGGCCTAGCGCTCGCGACAGGAAACGCCCCAAAGCGCAACGTGGACACATCCAAATTTTTGGAAGAAAACAGAGGTGTTTTTTGCGAAGTGCCTACCTGTAGATTTTGGCCTCTAGCTCAGCCGGCACCTAGGGAAACCTACTTAACCTGTGCATTTCTGAGAACTAGAGACCTAGGGGAATCCAAGGAGGGGTGACTTGCGGGGCTCGTACCAGGTTCTGTTACCCAGAATCCTTTTCAAACCTTAAAATTTGGCTAAAAAAACACATGTTCCTCACATTTCTGTGGCAGAAAGTTCTGGAATCTGAGAGGAGCCACAAATTTCCTTCCACCCAGTGTTCCCCCAAGTCTCCCGATAAAAATGATACCTCACTTGTGTGGGTAGGCCTAGCGCCCGCGACAGGAAACGCCCCAAAGCGCAACGTGGACACTTACAAATTTTTGGAAGAAAACAGAGGTGTTTTTTGCGAAGGGCCTACCTGTAGATTTTGGACTCTAGCTCAGCCGGCACCTAGGGAAACCTACTTAACCTGTGCATTTCTGAGAACTAGAGACCTAGGGGAATCCAAGGAGGGGTGACTTGCGGGGCTTGGACCAGGTTCTGTTACCCAGAATCCTTTTCAAACCTTAAAATTTGGCTAAAAAAACACATGTTCCTCACATTTCTGTGGCAGAAAGTTCTGGAATCTGAGAGGAGCCACAAATTTCCTTCCACCCAGTGTTCCCCCAAGACTCCCGATAAAAATGATACCTCACTTGTGTGGGTAGGCCTAGCGCCCGCAACAGGAAACGCCCCAAAGCGCAACGTGGACACATACAAATTTTTGGAAGAAAACAGAGGTGTTTTTTGCGAAGTGCCTACCTGTAGATTTTGGACTCTAGCTTAGCCGGCACCTAGGGAAACCTACCAAACCTGTGCATTTCTGAAAACTAGAGACCTAGGGGAATCCAAGGAGGGGTGACTTGCGGGGCTCGGACCAGGTTCTGTTACCCAGAATCCTTTGCAAACCTCAAAATTTGGCTAATAAACCACATGTTCCTCAAATTTCTGTGGCAGAAAGTACGGCAATCTGAGAGGAGCCACAAATTTCCTTCCACCCAGTGTTCCCCCAAGACTCCCGATAAAAATGATACCTCACTTGTGTGGGTAGGCCTAGGGCTCGCGACAGGAAACGCCCCAAAGCGCAACGTGGACACATCCAAATTTTTGGAATAAAACAGAGGTATTTTTTGCGAAGTGCCTACCTGTAGATTTTGGCCTCTAGCTCAGCCGGCACCTAGGGAAACCTACCAAACCTGTGCATTTCTGAAAACTAGAGACGTAGGGGAATCTAAGGAGGGGTGACTTGCGGGGCTCGGACCAGGTTCTGTTACCCAGAATCCTTTGCAAATCTCAAAATTTGGCTAAAAAAACACATATTCCTCACATTTCTGTGGCAGAAAGTTCGGGAATCTGAGAGGAGCCACAAATTTCCTTCCACCCAGCGTTCCCCAAAGTCTCCCGATAAAAATGATACCTCACTTGTGTGGGTAGGCCTAGCGCCCGCGACAGGAAACGCCCCAAAGCGCAACGTGGACACATACAAATTTTTGGAAGAAAACAGAGGTGTTTTTTGCGAAGTGCCTACCTGTAGATTTTGGCCTCTAGTTCAGCTGGCACCTAGGGAAACCTACCAAACCTGTGCATTTCTGAAAACTAGAGACCTAGGGGAATCCAAGGAGGGGTGACTTGCGAGGCTTGGACCAGGTTATGTTACCCAGAATCCTTTGCAAACCTCAAAATTTGGCTAAAAAAAAACATGTTCCTCACATTTCTGTGGCAGAAAGTTCTGGAATCTGAGAGGAGGCACAAATTTCCTTCCACCCAGCGTTCCCCCAAGTCTCCCGATAAAAATGATACCTCACTTGTGTGAGTAGGCCTAGCGCCCGCGACAGGAAACGCCCCAAAGCGCAACGTGGACACATCCAAATTTTTGGAAGAAAACAGAGGTGTTTTTTGCGAAGTGCCTACCCGTAGATTTTGGCCTCTAGCTCAGCCGGTACCTAGGGAAACCTACCAAACCTGTGCATTTCTGAAAACTAGAGACCTAGGGGAATCCAAGGAGGGGTGACTTGCGGAGCTCGGACCAGGTTCTGTTACCCAGAATCCTTTGCAAACCTCAAAATTTGGCTAAAAAAACACATGTTCCTCAAATTTCTGTGGCAGAAAGTTCTGGAATCTGAGAGGAGCCACAAATTTCCTTCCACCCAGCGTTCCCCCAAGTCTCCCGATAAAAATGATACCTCACTTGTGTGGGTAGGCCTAGCGCCCGCGACAGGAAACGCCCCAAAGCGCAATGTGGACACATCCACATTTTTGGAAGAAAACAGAGGTGTTTTTTGCGAAGTGCCTACCTGTAGATTTTGGCCTCTAGCTCAGCCGGCACATAGGGAAACCTACCAAACCTGTGCATTTCTGAAAACTAGAGACCTAGGGGAATCCAAGGAGGGGTGACTTGCGGGGCTCGGACCAGGTTCTGTTACCCAGAATCCTTTGCAAACCTCAAAATTTGGCTAATAAACCACATGTTCCTCAAATTTCTGTGGCAGAAAGTTTGGGAATCTGAGAGGAGCCACAAATTTCCTTCCACCCAGCGTTCCCCAAAGTCTCCCGATAAAAATTATACCTCACTTGTGTGGGTAGGCCTAGCGCTCGCGACAGGAAACGCCCCAAAGCGCAACGTGGACACATCCAAATTTTTGGAAGAAAACAGAGGTGTTTTTTGCGAAGTGCCTACCTGTAGATTTTGGCCTCTAGCTCAGCCGGCACCTAGGGAAACCTACTTAACCTGTGCATTTCTGAGAACTAGAGACCTAGGGGAATCCAAGGAGGGGTGACTTGCGGGGCTCGTACCAGGTTCTGTTACCCAGAATCCTTTTCAAACCTTAAAATTTGGCTAAAAAAACACATGTTCCTCACATTTCTGTGGCAGAAAGTTCTGGAATCTGAGAGGAGCCACAAATTTCCTTCCACCCAGTGTTCCCCCAAGTCTCCCGATAAAAATGATACCTCACTTGTGTGGGTAGGCCTAGCGCCCGCGACAGGAAACGCCCCAAAGCGCAACGTGGACACTTACAAATTTTTGGAAGAAAACAGAGGTGTTTTTTGCGAAGGGCCTACCTGTAGATTTTGGACTCTAGCTCAGCCGGCACCTAGGGAAACCTACCAAACCTGTGCATTTCTGAAAACTAGAGACCTAGGGGAATCCAAGGAGGGGTGACTTGCGGGGCTCGGACCAGGTTCTGTTAACCAGAATCCTTTGCAAACCTCAAAATTTGGCTAATAAACCACATGTTCCTCAAATTTCTGTGGCAGAAAGTTCTGGAATCTGAGAGGAGCCACAAATTTCCTTCCACCCAGCGTTTCCCCAAGTCTCCCGATAAAAATGATACCTCACTTGTGTGGGTAGGCCTAGGGCCCGCGACAGGAAATGCCCCAAAGCGCAACGTGGACACATCCAAATTTTTTTAATAAAACAGAGGTATTTTTTGCGAAGTGCCTACCTGTAGATTTTGGCCTCTAGCTCAGCCGGCACCTAGGGAAACCTACCAAACCTGTGCATTTCTGAAAACTAGAGACGTAGGGGAATCTAAGGAGGGGTGACTTGCGGGGCTCGGACCAGATTCTGTTACCCAGAATCCTTTGCAAATCTCAAAATTTGGCTAAAAAACCACATGTTCCTCACATTTCTGTGGCAGAAAGTTCGGGAATCTGAGAGGAGCCACAAATTTCCTTCCACCCAGCGTTCCCCCAAGTCTCCCGATAAAAATGATACCTCACTTGTGTGGGTAGGCCTAGCGTCCGCGACAGGAAACGCCCCAAAGCGCAACGTGGACACATCCAAATTTTTGGAAGAAAACAGAGGTGTTTTTTGCGAAGTGCCTACCCGTAGATTTTGGCCTCTAGCTCAGCCGGTACCTAGGGAAACCTACCAAACCTGTGCATTTCTGAAAACTAGAGACCTAGGGGAATCCAAGGAGGGGTGACTTGCAGGGCTCGGACCAGGTTCTGTTACCCAGAATCCTTTGCAAACCTCAAAATTTGGCTAAAAAAACACATGTTCCTCACATTTCTGTGGCAGAAAGTTCTGGAATCTGAGAGGAGCCACAAATGTCCTTCCAACCAGCGTTCCCCAAAGTCTCCCGATAAAAATGATACCTCACTTGTGTGGGTAGGCCTAGCGCTCGCGACAGGAAACGCCCCAAAGCGCAACGTGGACACATCAAAATTTTTGGAAGAAAACAGAGGTGTTTTTTGCGAAGTGCCTACCTGTAGATTTTGGCCTCTAGCTCAGCCGGTACCTAGGGAAACATACCAAACCTGTGCATTTCTGAAAACTAGAGACCTAGGGGAATCCAAGGAGGGGTGACTTGCAGGGCTCGGACCAGGGTCTGTTACCCAGAATCCTTTGCAAACCTCAAAATTTTGCTAAAAAAACACATGTTCCTCACATTTCTATGGCAGAAAGTTCAGGAATCAGAAAGGAGCCACAAATATCCTTCCACCCAGCGTTCCCCCAAGTCTCCCAATAAAAATGATACCTCACTTGTGTGGGTAGGCCTAGCGCCCACGACAGGAAACGCCCCAAAGCGCAACGTGGACACATCCAAATTTTTGGAAGAAAACAGAGGTGTTTTTTGCGAAGTGCCTACCTGTAGATTGTGGCCTCTAGCTCAGCCGGCACCTAGGGAAACCTACCAAACCTGTGCATTTCTGAAAACTAGAGACCTAGGGGAATCCAAGGAGGGGTGACTTGCGGAGCTCGGACCAGGTTCTGTTACCCAGAATCCTTTGCAAACCTCAAAATTTGGCTAAAAAAACACATGTTCCTCAAATTTCTGTGGCAGAAAGTTCTGGAATCTGAGAGGAGCCACAAATTTCCTTCCACCCAGCGTTCCCCCAAGTCTCCCGATAAAAATGATACCTCACTTGTGTGGGTAGGCCTAGCGCCCGCGACAGGAAACGCCCCAAAGCGCAATGTGGACACATCCACATTTTTGGAAGAAAACAGAGGTGTTTTTTGCGAAGTGCCTACCTGTAGATTTTGGCCTCTAGCTCAGCCGGCACATAGGGAAACCTACCAAACCTGTGCATTTCTGAAAACTAGAGACCTAGGGGAATCCAAGGAGGGGTGACTTGCGGGGCTCGGACCAGGTTCTGTTAACCAGAATCCTTTGCAAACCTCAAAATTTGGCTAATAAACCACATGTTCCTCAAATTTCTGTGGCAGAAAGTTCTGGAATCTGAGAGGAGCCACAAATTTCCTTCCACCCAGCGTTCCCCCAAGTCTCCCGATAAAAATGATACCTCACTTGTGTGGGTAGGCCTAGCGCCCGCGACAGGAAACGCCCCAAAGCGCAACGTGGACACATACAAATTTTTGGAAGAAAACAGAGGTGTTTTTTGCGAAGGGCCTACCTGTAGATTTTGGACTCTAGCTCAGCCGGCACCTAGGGAAACCTACCAAACCTGTGCATTTCTGAAAACTAGAGACCTAGGGGAATCCAAGGAGGGGTGACTTGCGGGGCTCGGACCAGGTTCTGTTAACCAGAATCCTTTGCAAACCTCAAAATTTGGCTAATAAACCACATGTTCCTCAAATTTCTGTGGCAGAAAGTTTGGGAATCTGAGAGGAGCCACAAATTTCCTTCCACCCAGCGTTCCCCAAAGTCTCCCGATAAAAATGATACCTCACTTGTGTGGGTAGGCCTAGCGCTCGCGACAGGAAACGCCCCAAAGCGCAACGTGGACACATCCACATTTTTGGAAGAAAACAGAGGTGTTTTTTGCGAAGTGCCTACCTGTAGATTTTGGCCTCTAGCTCAGCCGGCACCTAGGGAAACCTACTTAACCTGTGCATTTCTGAGAACTAGAGACCTAGGGGAATCCAAGGAGGGGTGACTTGCGGGGCTCGGACCAGGTTCTGTTACCCAGAATCCTTTTCAAACCTTAAAATTTGGCTAAAAAAACACATGTTCCTCACATTTCTGTGGCAGAAAGTTCTGGAATCTGAGAGGAGCCACAAATTTCCTTCCACCCAGTGTTCCCCCAAGTCTCCCGATAAAAATGATACCTCACTTGTGTGGGTAGGCCTAGAGCCCGCGACAGGAAACGCCCCAAAGCGCAACGTGGACACATACAAATTTTTGGAAGAAAACAGAGGTGTTTTTTGCGAAGTGCCTACCTGTAGATTTTGGACTCTAGCTCAGCCGGCACCTAGGGAAACCTACCAAACCTGTGCATTTCTGAAAACTAGAGACCTAGGGGAATCGAAGGAGGGGTGACTTGCGGGGCTCGGACCAGGTTCTGTTACCCAGAATCCTTTGCAAACCTCAAAATTTGGCTAATAAACCACATGTTCCTCAAATTTCTGTGGCAGAAAGTACGGCAATCTGAGAGGAGCCACAAATTTCCTTCCACCCAGCGTTCCCCCAAGTCTCCTGATAAAAATTATACCTCACTTGTGTGGGTAGGCCTAGGGCTCGCGACAGGAAACGCCCCAAAGCGCAACGTGGACACATCCAAATTTTTGGAATAAAACAGAGGTGTTTTTTGCGAAGTGCCTACCTGTAGATTTTGGACTCTAGCTCAGCCGGCACCTAGGGAAACCTACCAAACCTGTGCATTTCTGAAAACTAGAGA
Organism: Pleurodeles waltl; assembly: GCF_031143425.1. Classification (NCBI taxonomy): domain Eukaryota; kingdom Metazoa; phylum Chordata; class Amphibia; order Caudata; family Salamandridae; genus Pleurodeles; species Pleurodeles waltl. The sequence goes on along the minus strand of NC_090437.1, from coordinate 383,854 downwards.
CCTAGGGGAATCCAAGGAGGGGTGACTTGCAGGGCTCGGACCAGGTTCTGTTACCCAGAATCCTTTGCAAACCTCAAAATTTGGCTAAAAAAACACATGTTCCTCACATTTCTGTGGCAGAAAGTTCTGGAATCTGAGAGGAGCCACAAATGTCCTTCCAACCAGCGTTCCCCAAAGTCTCCCGATAAAAATGATACCTCACTTGTGTGGGTAGGCCTAGCGCTCGCGACAGGAAACGCCCCAAAGCGCAACGTGGACACATCAAAATTTTTGGAAGAAAACAGAGGTGTTTTTTGCGAAGTGCCTACCTGTAGATTTTGGCCTCTAGCTCAGCCGGTACCTAGGGAAACCTACCAAACCTGTGCATTTCTGAAAACTAGAGACCTAGGGGAATCCAAGGAGGGGTGACTTGCAGGGCTCGGACCAGGGTCTGTTACCCAGAATCCTTTGCAAACCTCAAAATTTTGCTAAAAAAACACATGTTCCTCACATTTCTGTGGCAGAAAGTTCGGGAATCATAAAGGAGCCACAAATATCCTTCCACCCAGCGTTCCCCCAAGTCTCCCAATAAAAATGATACCTCACTTGTGTGGGTAGGCCTAGCGCCCACGACAGGAAACGCCCCAAAGCGCAACGTGGACACATCCAAATTTTTGGAAGAAAACAGAGGTGTTTTTTGCGAAGTGCCTACCTGTAGATTGTGGCCTCTAGCTCAGCCGGCACCTAGGGAAACCTACCAAAGCTGTGCATTTCTGAAAACTAGAGACCTAGGGGAATCCAAGAGGGGTGACTTGCGGAGCTCGGACCAGGTTCTGTTACCCAGAATCCTTTGCAAACCTCAAAATTTGGCTAAAAAAACACATGTTCCTCAAATTTCTGTGGCAGAAAGTTCTGGAATCTGAGAGGAGCCACAAATTTCCTTCCACCCAGCGTTCCCCCAAGTCTCCCGATAAAAATGATACCTCACTTGTGTGGGTAGGCCTAGCGCCCGCGACAGGAAACGCCCCAAAGCGCAATGTGGACACATCCACATTTTTGGAAGAAAACAGAGGTGTTTTTTGCGAAGTGCCTACCTGTAGATTTTGGCCTCTAGCTCAGCCGGCACATAGGGAAACCTACCAAACCTGTGCATTTCTGAAAACTAGAGACCTAGGGGAATCCAAGGAGGGGTGACTTGCGGGGCTCGGACCAGGTTCTGTTACCCAGAATCCTTTGCAAACCTCAAAATTTGGCTAATAAACCACATGTTCCTCAAATTTCTGTGGCAGAAAGTTTGGGAATCTGAGAGGAGCCACAAATTTCCTTCCACCCAGCGTTCCCCAAAGTCTCCCGATAAAAATGATACCTCACTTGTGTGGGTAGGCCTAGCGCTCGCGACAGGAAACGCCCCAAAGCGCAACGTGGACACATCCAAATTTTTGGAAGAAAACAGAGGTGTTTTTTGCGAAGTGCCTACCTGTAGATTTTGGCCTCTAGCTCAGCCGGCACCTAGGGAAACCTACTTAACCTGTGCATTTCTGAGAACTAGAGACCTAGGGGAATCCAAGGAGGGGTGACTTGCGGGGCTCGGACCAGGTTCTGTTACCCAGAATCCTTTTCAAACCTTAAAATTTGGCTAAAAAAACACATGTTCCTCACATTTCTGTGGCAGAAAGTTCTGGAATCTGAAAGGAGCCACAAATTTCCTTCCACCCAGTGTTCCCCCAAGTCTCCCGATAAAAATGATACCTCACTTGTGTGGGTAGGCCTAGCGCCCGCGACAGGAAACGCCCCAAAGCGCAACGTGGACACATACAAATTTTTGGAAGAAAACAGAGGTGTTTTTTGCGAAGTGCCTACCTGTAGATTTTGGACTCTAGCTCAGCCGGCACCTAGGGAAACCTATCAAACCTGTGCATTTCTGAAAACTAGAGACCTAGGGGAATCCAAGGAGGGGTGACTTGCGGAGCTCGGACTAGGTTCTGTTACCCAGAATCCTTTGCAAACCTCAAAATTTGGCTAATAAACCACATGTTCCTCAAATTTCTGTGGCAGAAAGTACGGCAATCTGAGAGGAGCCACAAATTTCCTTCCACCCAGCGTTCCCCCAAGTCTCCCGATAAAAATGATACCTCACTTGTGTGGGTAGGCCTAGGGCTCGCGACAGGAAACGCCCCAAAGCGCAACGTGGACACATCCAAATTTTTGGAATAAAACAGAGGTGTTTTTTGCGAAGTGCCTACCTGTAGATTTTGGACTCTAGCTCAGCCGGCACCTAGGGAAACCTACCAAACCTGTGCATTTCTGAAAACTAGAGACCTAGGGGAATCCAAGGAGGGGTGACTTGCAGGGCTCGGACCAGGTTCTGTTACCCAGAATCCTTTGCAAACCTCAAAACTTGGCTAAAAAAACACATGTTCCTCACATTTCTGTGGCAGAAAGTTCTGGAATCTGAGAGGAGCCACAAATGTCCTTCCAACCAGCGTTCCCCAAAGTCTCCCGATAAAAATGATACCTCACTTGTGTGGGTAGGCCTAGCGCTCGCGACAGGAAACGCCCCAAAGCGCAACGTGGACACATCAAAATTTTTGGAAGAAAACAGAGGTGTTTTTTGCGAAGTGCCTACCTGTAGATTTTGGCCTCTAGCTCAGCTGGTACCTAGGGAAACCTACCAAACCTGTGCATTTCTGAAAACTAGAGACCTAGGGGAATCCAAGGAGGGGTGACTTGCAGGGCTCGGACCAGGGTCTGTTACCCAGAATCCTTTGCAAACCTCAAAATTTTGCTAAAAAAACACATGTTCCTCACATTTCTGTGGCAGAAAGTTCGGGAATCAGAAAGGAGCCACAAATATCCTTCCACCCAGCGTTCCCCCAAGTCTGCCAATAAAAATGATACCTCACTTGTGTGGGTAGGCCTAGCGCCCACGACAGGAAACGCCCCAAAGCGCAACGTGGACACATCCAAATTTTTGGAAGAAAACAGAGGTGTTTTTTGCGAAGTGCCTACCTGTAGATTGTGGCCTCTAGCTCAGCCGGCACCTAGGGAAACCTACCAAAGCTGTGCATTTCTGAAAACTAGAGACCTAGGGGAATCCAAGAGGGGTGACTTGCGGAGCTCGGACCAGGTTCTGTTACCCAGAATCCTTTGCAAACCTCAAAATTTGGCTAAAAAAACACATGTTCCTCAAATTTCTGTGGCAGAAAGTTCTGGAATCTGAGAGGAGCCACAAATTTCGTTCCACCCAGCGTTCCCCCAAGTCTCCCGATAAAAATGATACCTCACTTGTGTGGGTAGGCCTAGCGCCCGCGACAGGAAACGCCCCAAAGCGCAATGTGGACACATCCACATTTTTGGAAGAAAACAGAGGTGTTTTTTGCGAAGTGCCTACCTGTAGATTTTGGCCTCTAGCTCAGCCGGCACATAGGGAAACCTACCAAACCTGTGCATTTCTGAAAGCTAGAGACCTAGGGGAATCCAAGGAGGGGTGACTTGCGGGGCTCGGACCAGGTTCTGTTACCCAGAATCCTTTGCAAACCTCAAAATTTGGCTAATAAACCACATGTTCCTCAAATTTCTGTGGCAGAAAGTTTGGGAATCTGAGAGGAGCCACAAATTTCCTTCCACCCAGCGTTCCCCAAAGTCTCCCGATAAAAATGATACCTCACTTGTGTGGGTAGGCCTAGCGCTCGAGACAGGAAACGCCCCAAAGCGCAACGTGGACACATCCAAATTTTTGGAAGAAAACAGAGGTGTTTTTTGCGAAGTGCCTACCTGTAGATTTTGGCCTCTAGCTCAGCCGGCACCTAGGGAAACCTACTTAACCTGTGCATTTCTGAGAACTAGAGACCAAGGGGAATCCAAGGAGGGGTGACTTGCGGGGCTCGGACCAGGTTCTGTTACCCAGAATCCTTTTCAAACCTTAAAATTTGGCTAAAAAAACACATGTTCCTCACATTTCTGTGGCAGAAAGTTCTGGAATCTGAGAGGAGCCACAAATTTCCTTCCACCCAGTGTTCCCCCAAGTCTCCCGATAAAAATGATACCTCACTTGTGTGGGTAGGCCTAGCGCCCGCGACAGGAAACGCCCCAAAGCGCAACGTGGACACATACAAATTTTTGGAAGAAAACAGAGGTGTTTTTTGCGAAGTGCCTACCTGTAGATTTTGGACTCTAGCTCAGCCGCCACCTAGGGAAACCTATCAAACCTGTGCATTTCTGAAAACTAGAGACCTAGGGGAATCCAAGGAGGGGTGACTTGCGGGGCTCGGACTAGGTTCTGTTACCCAGAATCCTTTCCAAACCTCAAAATTTGGCTAATAAACCATATGTTCCTCAAATTTCTGTGGCAGAAAGTACGGCAATCTGAGAGGAGCCACAAATTTCCTTCCACCCAGCGTTCCCCCAAGTCTCCCGATAAAAATGATACCTCACTTGTGTGGGTAGGCCTAGGGCTCGCGACAGGAAACGCCCCAAAGCGCAACGTGGACACATCCAAATTTTTGGAATAAAACAGAGGTGTTTTTTGCGAAGTGCCTACCTGTAGATTTTGGACTCTAGCTCTAGGGAAACCTACCAAACCTGTGCATTTCTGAAAACTAGAGACCTAGGGGAATCCAAGGAGGGGTGACTTGCAGGGCTCGGACCAGGTTCTGTTACCCAGAATCCTTTGCAAACCTCAAAACTTGGCTAAAAAAACACATGTTCCTCACATTTCTGTGGCAGAAAGTTCTGGAATCTGAGAGGAGCCACAAATGTCCTTCCAACCAGCGTTCCCCAAAGTCTCCCGATAAAAATGATACCTCACTTGTGTGGGTAGGCCTAGCGCTCGCGACAGGAAACGCCCCAAAGCGCAACGTGGACACATCAAAATTTTTGGAAGAAAACAGAGGTGTTTTTTGCGAAGTGCCTACCTGTAGATTTTGGCCTCTAGCTCAGCTGGTACCTAGGGAAACCTACCAAACCTGTGCATTTCTGAAAACTAGAGACCTAGGGGAATCCAAGGAGGGGTGACTTGCAGGGCTCGGACCAGGGTCTGTTACCCAGAATCCTTTGCAAACCTCAAAATTTTGCTAAAAAAATACATGTTCCTCACATTTCTGTGGCAGAAAGTTCGGGAATCAGAAAGGAGCCACAAATATCCTTCCACCCAGCGTTCCCCCAAGTCTCCCAATAAAAATGATACCTCACTTGTGTGGGTAGGCCTAGCGCCCACGACAGGAAACGCCCCAAAGCGCAACGTGGACACATCCAAATTTTTGGAAGAAAACAGAGGTGTTTTTTGCGAAGTGCCTACCTGTAGATTGTGGCCTCTAGCTCAGCCGGCACCTAGGGAAACCTACCAAACCTGTGCATTTCTGAAAACTAGAGACCTAGGGGAATCCAAGGAGGGGTGACTTGCGGAGCTCGGACCAGGTTCTGTTACCCAGAATCCTTTGCAAACCTCAAAATTTGGCTAAAAAAACACATGTTCCTCAAATTTCTGTGGCAGAAAGTTCTGGAATCTGAGAGGAGCCACAAATTTCCTTCCACCCAGCGTTCCCCCAAGTCTCCCGATAAAAATGATACCTCACTTGTGTGGGTAGGCCTAGCGCCCGCGACAGGAAACGCCCCAAAGCGCAATGTGGACACATCCACATTTTTGGAAGAAAACAGAGGTGTTTTTTGCGAAGTGCCTACCTGTAGATTTTGGCCTCTAGCTCAGCCGGCACATAGGGAAACCTACCAAACCTGTGCATTTCTGAAAACTAGAGACCTAGGGGAATCCAAGGAGGGGTGACTTGCGGGGCTCGGACCAGGTTCTGTTACCCAGAATCCTTTGCAAACCTCAAAATTTGGCTAATAAACCACATGTTCCTCAAATTTCTGTGGCAGAAAGTTTGGGAATCTGAGAGGAGCCACAAATTTCCTTTCACCCAGCGTTCCCCAAAGTCTCCCGATAAAAATGATACCTCACTTGTGTGGGTAGGCCTAGCGCTCGCGACAGGAAACGCCCCAAAGCGCAACGTGGACACATCCAAATTTTTGGAAGAAAACAGAGGTGTTTTTTGCGAAGTGCCTACCTGTAGATTTTGGCCTCTAGCTCAGCCGGCACCTAGGGAAACCTACTTAACCTGTGCATTTCTGAGAACTAGAGACATAGGGGAATCCAAGGAGGGGTGACTTGCGGGGCTCGGACCAGGTTCTGTTACCCAGAATCCTTTTCAAACCTTAAAATTTGGCTAAAAAAACACATGTTCCTCACATTTCTGTGGCAGAAAGTTCTGGAATCTGAGAGGAGCCACAAATTTCCTTCCACCCATTGTTCCCCCAAGTCTCCCGATAAAAATGATACCTCACTTGTGTGGGTAGGCCTAGCGCCCGCGACAGGAAACGCCCCAAAGCGCAACGTGGACACATACAAATTTTTGGAAGAAAACAGAGGTGTTTTTTGCGAAGTGCCTACCTGTAGATTTTGGACTCTAGCTCAGTGGGCACCTAGGGAAACCTACCAAACCTGTGCATTTCTGAAAACTAGAGACCTAGGGGAATCCAAGGAGGGGTGACTTGCGGGGCTCGGACCAGGTTCTGTTACCCAGAATCCTTTGCAAACCTCAAAATTTGGCTAATAAACCACATGTTCCTCAAATTTCTGTGGCAGAAAGTACGGCAATCTGAGAGGAGCCACAAATTTCCTTCCACCCAGCGTTCCCCCAAGTCTCCCGATAAAAATGATACCACACTTGTGTGGGTAGGCCTAGGGCTCGCGACAGGAAACGCACCAAAGCGCAACGTGGACACATCCAAATTTTTGGAATAAAACAGAGGTGTTTTTTGCGAAGTGTCTACCTGTAGATTTTGGACTCTAGCTCAGCCGGCACCTAGGGAAACCTACCAAACCTGTGCATTTCTGAAAAAAAGAGACCTAGGGGAATCCAAGGAGGGGTGACTTGCAGGGCTCGGACCAGGTTCTGTTACCCAGAATCCTTTGCAAACCTCAAAATTTGGCTAATAAACCACATGTTAATCAAATTTCTGTGGCAGAAAGTTTGGGAATCTGAGAGGAGCCACAAATTTCCTTCCACCCAGCGTTCCCCAAAGTCTCCCGATAAAAATGATACCTCACTTGTGTGGGTAGGCCTAGCGCTCGCGACAGGAAACGCCCCAAAGCGCAACGTGGACACATCCAAATTTTTGGAAGAAAACAGAGGTGTTTTTTGCGAAGTGCCTACCTGTAGATTCTGGCCTCTAGCTCAGCCGGCACTTAGGGAAACCTACCAAACCTGTGCATTTCTGAGAACTAGAGACCTAGGGGAATCCAAGGAGGGGTGACTTGCGGGGCTCGGACCAGGTTCTGTTACCCAGAATCCTTTTCAAACCTTAAAATTTGGCTAAAAAAACACATGTTCCTCACATTTCTGTGGCAGAAAGTTCTGGAATCTGAGAGGAGCCACAAATTTCCTTCCACCCAGTGTTCCCCCAAGTCTCCCGATAAAAATGATACCTCACTTGTGTGGGTAGGCCTAGCGCTCGCGACAGGAAACGCCCCAAAGCGCAACGTGGACACATACAAATTTTTGGAAGAAAACAGAGGAGTTTTTTGCGAAGTGCCTACCTGTAGATTTTGGACTCTAGCTCAGCCGGCACCTAGGGAAACCTACCAAACCTGTGCATTTCTGAAAACTAGAGACCTAGGGGAATCCAAGGAGGGGTGACTTGCGGGGCTCGGACCAGGTTCTGTTACCCAGAATCCTTTGCAAACCTCAAAATTTGGCTAATAAACCACATGTTCCTCAAATTTCTGTGACTGAAAGTACGGCATTCTGAGAGGAGCCACAAATTTCCTTCCACCCAGCGTTCCCCCAAGTCTCCCGATAAAAATGATACCTCACTTGTGTGGGTAGGCCTAGGGCTCGCGACAGGAAACGCCCCAAAGCGCAACGTGGACACATCCAAATTTTTGGAATAAAACAGAGGTGTTTTTTGCGAAGTGCCTACCTGTAGATTTTGGACTCTAGCTCAGCCGGCACCTAGGGAAACCTACCAAACCTGTGCATTTCTGAAAACTAGAGACCTAGGGGAATCCAAGGAGGGGTGACTTGCGGGGCTCGGACCAGGTTATGTTACCCAGAATCCTTTGCAAACCTCAAAATTTGGCTAATAAACCACATGTTCCTCAAATTTCTGTGGCAGAAAGTACGGCAATCTGAGAGGAGCCACAAATTTCCTTCCACCCAGCGTTCCCCCAAGTCTCCCGATAAAAATGATACCTCACTTGTGTGGGTAGGCCTAGCGCCCACGACAGGAAACGCCCCAAAGCGCAACGTGGACACATCCAAATTTTTGGAAGAAAACAGAGGTGTTTTTTGCGAAGTGCCTACCTGTAGATTTTAGCCTCTACCTCAGCCGGCACCTAGGGAAACCTACCAAACCTGTGCATTTCTGAAAACTAGAGACCTAGGGGAATCCAAGGAGGGGTGACTTGCGGAGCTCGGACCAGGTTCTGTTACCCAGAATCCTTTGCAAACCTCAAAATTTGGCTAAAAAAACACATGTTCCTCAAATTTCTGTGGCAGAAAGTTCTGGAATCTGAGAGGAGCCACAAATTTCCTTCCACCCAGCGTTCCCCCAAGTCTCCCGATAAAAATGATACCTCACTTGTGTGGGTAGGCCTAGCGCCCGCGACAGGAAACGCCGCAAAGCGCAATGTGGACACATCCACATTTTTGGAAGAAAACAGAGGTGTTTTTTGCGAAGTGCCTACCTGTAGATTTTGGCCTCTAGCTCAGCCGGCACATAGGGAAACCTACCAATCCTGTGCATTTCTGAAAACTAGAGACCTAGGGGAATCCAAGGAGGGGTGACTTGCGGGGCTCGGACCAGGTTCTGTTACCCAGAATCCTTTGCAAACCTCAAAATTTGGCTAATAAACCACATGTTCCTCAAATTTCTGTGGCAGAAAGTTTGGGAATCTGAGAGGAGCCACAAATTTCCTTCCACCCAGCGTTCCCCAAAGTCTCCCGATAAAAATGATACCTCACTTGTGTGGGTAGGCCTAGCGCTCGCGACAGGAAACGCCCCAAAGCGCAACGTGGACACATCCAAATTTTTGGAAGAAAACAGAGGTGTTTTTTGCGAAGTGCCTACCTGTAGATTTTGGCCTCTAGCTCAGCCGGCACCTAGGGAAACCTACTTAACCTGTGCATTTCTGAGAACTAGAGACCTAGGGGAATCCAAGGAGGGGTGACTTGCGGGGCTCGGACCAGGTTCTGTTACCCAGAATCCTTTTCAAACCTTAAAATTTGGCTAAAAAAACACATGTTCCTCACATTTCTGTGGCAGAAAGTTCTGGAATCTGAGAGGAGCCACAAATTTCCTTCCACCCAGTGTTCCCCCAAGTCTCCCGATAAAAATGATACCTCACTTGTGTGGGTTGGCCTAGCGCCCGCGACAGGAAACGCCCCAAAGCGCAACGTGGACACATACAAATTTTTGGAAGAAAACAGAGGTGTTTTTTGCGAAGTGCCTACCTGTAGATTTTGGACTCTAGCTCAGCCGGCACCTAGGGAAACCTACCAAACCTGTGCATTTCTGAAAACTAGAGACCTAGGGGAATCCAAGGAGGGGTGACTTGCGGGGCTCGGACCAGGTTCTGTTACCCAGAATCCTTTGCAAACCTCAAAATTTGGCTAATAAACCACATGTTCCTCAAATTTCTGTGGCAGAAAGTACGGCAATCTGAGAGGAGCCACAAATTTCCTTCCACCCAGCGTTCCCCCAAGTCTCCCGATAAAAATGATACCTCACTTGTGTGGGTAGGCCTAGGGCTCGCGACAGGAAACGCCCGAAAGCGCAACGTGGACACATCCAAATTTTTGGAATAAAACAGAGGTGTTTTTTGCGAAGTGCCTACCTGTAGATTTTGGACTCTAGCTCAGCCGGCACCTAGGGAAACCTACCAAACCTGTGCATTTCTGAAAACTAGAGACCTAGGGGAATCCAAGGAGGGGTGACTTGCAGGGCTCGGACCAGGTTCTGTTACCCAGAATCCTTTGCAAACCTCAAAACTTGGCTAAAAAAACACATGTTCCTCACATTTCTGTGGCAGAAAGTTCTGGAATCTGAGAGGAGCCACAAATGTCCTTCCAACCAGCGTTCCCCAAAGTCTCCCGATAAAAATGATACCTCACTTGTGTGGGTAGGCCTAGCGCTCGCGACAGGAAACGCCCCAAAGCGCAACGTGGACACATCAAAATTTTTGGAAGAAAACAGAGGTGTTTTTTGCGAAGTGCCTACCTGTAGATTTTGGCCTCTAGCTCAGCCGGTACCTAGGGAAACCTACCAAACCTGTGCATTTCTGAAAACTAGAGACCTAGGGGAATCCAAGGAGGGGTGACTTGCAGGGCTCGGACCAGGGTCTGTTACCCAGAATCCTTTGCAAACCTCAGAATTTTGCTAAAAAAACACATGTTCCTCACATTTCTGTGGCAGAAAGTTCGGGAATCAGAAAGGAGCCACAAATATCCTTCCACCCAGCGTTCCCCCAAGTCTCCCAATAAAAATGATACCTCACTTGTGTGGGTAGGCCTAGCGCCCACGACAGGAAACGCCCCAAAGCGCAACGTGGACACATCCAAATTTTTGGAAGAAAACAGAGGTGTTTTTTGCGAAGTGCCTACCTGTAGATTGTGGCCTCTAGCTCAGCCGGCACCTAGGGAAACCTACCAAACCTGTGCATTTCTGAAAACTAAAGACCTAGGGGAATCCAAGGAGGGGTGACTTGCGGAGCTCGGACCAGGTTCTGTTACCCAGAATCCTTTGCAAACCTCAAAATTTGGCTAAAAAAACACATGTTCCTCAAATTTCTGTGGCAGAAAGTTCTGGAATCTGAGAGGAGCCACAAATTTCCTTCCACCCAGCGTTCCCCCAAGTCTCCCGATAAAAATGATACCTCACTTGTGTGGGTAGGCCTAGCGCCCGCGACAGGAAACGCCCCAAAGCGCAATGTGGACACATCCACATTTTTGGAAGAAAACAGAGGTGTTTTTTGCGAAGTGCCTACCTGTAGATTTTGGCCTCTAGCTCAGCCGGCACATAGGGAAACCTACCAAACCTGTGCATTTCTGAAAACTAGAGACCTAGGGGAATCCAAGGAGGGGTGACTTGCGGGGCTCGGACCAGGTTCTGTTACCCAGAATCCTTTGCAAACCTCAAAATTTGGCTAATAAACCACATGTTCCTCAAATTTCTGTGGCAGAAAGTTTGGGAATCTGAGAGGAGCCACAAATTTCCTTCCACCCAGCGTTCCCCAAAGTCTCCCGATAAAAATGATACCTCACTTGTGTGGGTAGGCCTAGCGCTCGCGACAGGAAACGCCCCAAAGCGCAACGTGGACACATCCAAAGTTTTGGAAGAAAACAGAGGTGTTTTTTGCGAAGTGCCTACCTGTAGATTTTGGCCTCTAGCTCAGCCGGCACCTAGGGAAACCTACTTAACCTGTGCATTTCTGAGAACTAGAGACCTAGGGGAATCCAAGGAGGGGTGACTTGCGGGGCTCGGACCAGGTTCTGTTACCCAGAATCCTTTTCAAACCTTAAAATTTGGCTAAAAAAACACATGTTCCTCACATTTCTGTGGCAGAAAGTTCTGGAATCTGAGAGGAGCCACAAATTTCCTTCCACCCATTGTTCCCCCAAGTCTCCCGATAAAAATTATACCTCACTTGTGTGGGTAGGCCTAGCGCCCGCGACAGGAAACGCCCCAAAGCGCAACGTGGACACATACAAATTTTTGGAAGAAAACAGAGGTGTTTTTTGCGAAGTGCCTACCTGTAGATTTTGGACTCTAGCTCAGCCGGCACCTAGGGAAACCTACCAAACCTGTGCATTTCTGAAAACTAGAGACCTAGGGGAATCCAAGGAGGGGTGACTTGCGGGGCTCGGACCAGGTTCTGTTACCCAGAATCCTTTGCAAACCTCAAAATTTGGCTAATAAACCACATGTTCCTCAAATTTCTGTGGCAGAAAGTACGGCAATCTGAGAGGAGCCACAAATTTCCTTCCACCCAGCGTTCCCCCAAGTCTCCCGATAAAAATGATACCTCACTTGTGTGGGTAGGCCTAGGGCTCGCGACAGGAAACGCCCCAAAGCGCAACGTGGACACATCCAAATTTTTGGAATAAAACAGAGGTGTTTTTTGCGAAGTGCCTACCTGTAGATTTTGGACTCTAGCTCAGCCGGCACCTAGGGAAACCTACCAAACCTGTGCATTTCTGAAAAAAAGAGACCTAGGGGAATCCAAGGAGGGGTGACTTGCAGGGCTCGGACCAGGTTCTGTTACCCAGAATCCTTTGCAAACCTCAAAATTTGGCTAATAAACCACATGTTCCTCAAATTTCTGTGGCAGAAAGTTTGGGAATCTGAGAGGAGCCACAAATTTCCTTCCACCCAGCGTTCCCCAAAGTCTCCCGATAAAAATGATACCTCACTTGTGTGGGTAGGCCTAGCGCTCGCGACAGGAAACGCCCCAAAGCGCAACGTGGACACATCCAAATTTTTGGAAGAAAACAGAGGTGTTTTTTGCGAAGTGCCTACCTGTAGATTTTGGCCTCTAGCTCAGCCGGCACCTAGGGAAACCTACTTAACCTGTGCATTTCTGAGAACTAGAGACCTAGGGGAATCCAAGGAGGGGTGACTTGCGGGGCTCGGACCAGGTTCTGTTACCCAGAATCCTTTTCAAACCTTAAAATTTGGCTAAAAAAACACATGTTCCTCACATTTCTGTGGCAGAAAGTTCTGGAATCTGAGAGGAGCCACAAATTTCCTTCCACCCAGTGTTCCCCCAAGTCTCCCGATAAAAATGATACCTCACTTGTGTGGGTAGGCCTAGCGCCCGCGACAGGAAACGCCCCAAAGCGCAACATGGACACATACAAATTTTTGGAAGAAAACAGAGGTGTTTTTTGCGAAGTGCCTACCTGTAGATTTTGGACTCTAGCTCAGCCGGCACCTAGGGAAACCTACCAAACCTGTGCATTTCTGAAAACTAAAGACCTAGGGGAATCCAAGGAGGGGTGACTTGCGGAGCTCGGACCAGGTTCTGTTACCCAGAATCCTTTGCAAACCTCAAAATTTGGCTAAAAAAACACATGTTCCTCAAATTTCTGTGGCAGAAAGTTCTGGAATCTGAGAGGAGCCACAAATTTCCTTCCACCCAGCGTTCCCCCAAGTCTCCCGATAAAAATGATACCTCACTTGTGTGGGTAGGCCTAGCGCCCGCGACAGGAAACGCCCCAAAGCGCAATGTGGACACATCCACATTTTTGGAAGAAAACAGAGGTGTTTTTTGCGAAGTGCCTACCTGTAGATTTTGGCCTCTAGCTCAGCCGGCACATAGGGAAACCTACCAAACCTGTGCATTTCTGAAAACTAGAGACCTAGGGGAATCCAAGGAGGGGTGACTTGCGGGGCTCGGACCAGGTTCTGTTACCCAGAATCCTTTGCAAACCTCAAAATTTGGCTAATAAACCACATGTTCCTCAAATTTCTGTGGCAGAAAGTTTGGGAATCTGAGAGGAGCCACAAATTTCCTTCCACCCAGCGTTCCCCAAAGTCTCCCGATAAAAATGATACCTCACTTGTGTGGGTAGGCCTAGCGCTCGCGACAGGAAACGCCCCAAAGCGCAACGTGGACACATCCAAATTTTTGGAAGAAAACAGAGGTGTTTTTTGCGAAGTGCCTACCTGTAGATTTTGGCCTCTAGCTCAGCCGGCACCTAGGGAAACCTACTTAACCTGTGCATTTCTGAGAACTAGAGACCTAGGGGAATCCAAGGAGGGGTGACTTGCGGGGCTCGGACCAGGTTCTGTTACCCAGAATCCTTTTCAAACCTTAAAATTTGGCTAAAAAAACACATGTTCCTCACATTTCTGTGGCAGAAAGTTCTGGAATCTGAGAGGAGCCACAAATTTCCTTCCACCCATTGTTCCCCCAAGTCTCCCGATAAAAATTATACCTCACTTGTGTGGGTAGGCCTAGCGCCCGCGACAGGAAACGCCCCAAAGCGCAACGTGGACACATACAAATTTTTGGAAGAAAACAGAGGTGTTTTTTGCGAAGTGCCTACCTGTAGATTTTGGACTCTAGCTCAGCCGGCACCTAGGGAAACCTACCAAACCTGTGCATTTCTGAAAACTAGAGACCTAGGGGAATCCAAGGAGGGGTGACTTGCGGGGCTCGGACCAGGTTCTGTTACCCAGAATCCTTTGCAAACCTCAAAATTTGGCTAATAAACCACATGTTCCTCAAATTTCTGTGGCAGAAAGTACGGCAATCTGAGAGGAGCCACAAATTTCCTTCCACCCAGCGTTCCCCCAAGTCTCCCGATAAAAATGATACCTCACTTGTGTGGGTAGGCCTAGGGCTCGCGACAGGAAACGCCCCAAAGCGCAACGTGGACACATCCAAATTTTTGGAATAAAACAGAGGTGTTTTTTGCGAAGTGCCTACCTGTAGATTTTGGACTCTAGCTCAGCCGGCACCTAGGGAAACCTACCAAACCTGTGCATTTCTGAAAAAAAGAGACCTAGGGGAATCCAAGGAGGGGTGACTTGCAGGGCTCGGACCAGGTTCTGTTACCCAGAATCCTTTGCAAACCTCAAAATTTGGCTAATAAACCACATGTTCCTCAAATTTCTGTGGCAGAAAGTTTGGGAATCTGAGAGGAGCCACAAATTTCCTTCCACCCAGCGTTCCCCAAAGTCTCCCGATAAAAATGATACCTCACTTGTGTGGGTAGGCCTAGCGCTCGCGACAGGAAACGCCCCAAAGCGCAACGTGGACACATCCAAATTTTTGGAAGAAAACAGAGGTGTTTTTTGCGAAGTGCCTACCTGTAGATTTTGGCCTCTAGCTCAGCCGGCACCTAGGGAAACCTACTTAACCTGTGCATTTCTGAGAACTAGAGACCTAGGGGAATCCAAGGAGGGGTGACTTGCGGGGCTCGGACCAGGTTCTGTTACCCAGAATCCTTTTCAAACCTTAAAATTTGGCTAAAAAAACACATGTTCCTCACATTTCTGTGGCAGAAAGTTCTGGAATCTGAGAGGAGCCACAAATTTCCTTCCACCCAGTGTTCCCCCAAGTCTCCCGATAAAAATGATACCTCACTTGTGTGGGTAGGCCTAGCGCCCGCGACAGGAAACGCCCCAAAGCGCAACGTGGACACATACAAATTTTTGGAAGAAAACAGAGGTGTTTTTTGCGAAGTGCCTTACTGTAGATTTTGGACTCTAGCTCAGCCGGCACCTAGGGAAACCTACCAAACCTGTGCATTTCTGAAAACTAGAGACCTAGGGGAATCCAAGGAGGGGTGACTTGCGGGGCTCGGACCAGGTTCTGTTACCCAGAATCCTTTGCAAACCTCAAAATTTGGCTAATAAACCACATGTTCCTCAAATTTCTGTGACTGAAAGTACGGCAATCTGAGAGGAGCCACAAATTTCCTTCCACCCAGCGTTCCCCCAAGTCTCCCGATAAAAATGATACCTCACTTGTGTGGGTAGGCCTAGGGCTCGCGACAGGAAACGCCCCAAAGCGCAACGTGGACACATCCAAATTTTTGGAAGAAAACAGAGGTGTTTTTTGCGAAGTGCCTACCTGTAGATTTTGGACTCTAGCTCAGCCGGCACCTAGGGAAACCTACCAAACCTGTGCATTTCTGAAAACTAGAGACCTAGGGGAATCCAAGGAGGGGTGACTTGCGGGGCTCGGACCAGGTTCTGTTACCCAGAATCCTTTGCAAACCTCAAAATTTGGCTAATAAACCACATGTTCCTCAAATTTCTGTGGCAGAAAGTACGGCAATCTGAGAGGAGCCACAAATTTCCTTCCACCCAGCGTTCCCCCAAGTCTCCCGATAAAAATGATACCTCACTTGTGTGGGTAGGCCTAGGGCTCGCGACAGGAAACGCCCGAAAGCGCAACGTGAACACATCCAAATTTTTGGAATAAAACAGAGGTGTTTTTTGCGAAGTGCCTACCTGTAGATTTTGGACTCTAGCTCAGCCGGCACCTAGGGAAACCTACCAAACCTGTGCATTTCTGAAAACTAGAGACCTAGGGGAATCCAAGGAGGGGTGACTTGCAGGGCTCGGACCAGGTTCTGTTACCCAGAATCCTTTGCAAACCTCAAAACTTGGCTAAAAAAACACATGTTCCTCACATTTCTGTGGCAGAAAGTTCTGGAATCTGAGAGGAGCCACAAATGTCCTTCCAACCAGCGTTCCCCAAAGTCTCCCGATAAAAATGATACCTCACTTGTGTGGGTAGGCCTAGCGCTCGCGACAGGAAACGCCCCAAAGCGCAACGTGGACACATCAAAATTTTTGGAAGAAAACAGAGGTGTTTTTTGCGAAGTGCCTACCTGTAGATTTTGGCCTCTAGCTCAGCCGGTACCTAGGGAAACCTACCAAACCTGTGCATTTCTGAAAACTAGAGACCTAGGGGAATCCAAGGAGGGGTGACTTGCAGGGCTCGGACCAGGGTCTGTTACCCAGAATCCTTTGCAAACCTCAAAATTTTGCTAAAAAAACACATGTTCCTCACATTTCTGTGGCAGAAAGTTCGGGAATCAGAAAGGAGCCACAAATATCCTTCCACCCAGCGTTCCCCCAAGTCTCCCAATAAAAATGATACCTCACTTGTGTGGGTAGGCCTAGCGCCCACGACAGGAAACGCCCCAAAGCGCAACGTGGACACATCCAAATTTTTGGAAGAAAACAGAGGTGTTTTTTGCGAAGTGCCTACCTGTAGATTGTGGCCTCTAGCTCAGCCGGCACCTAGGGAAACCTACCAAACCTGTGCATTTCTGAAAACTAGAGACCTAGGGGAATCCAAGGAGGGGTGACTTGCGGAGCTCGGACCAGGTTCTGTTACCCAGAATCCTTTGCAAACCTCAAAATTTGGCTAAAAAAACACATGTTCCTCAAATTTCTGTGGCAGAAAGTTCTGGAATCTGAGAGGAGCCACAAATTTCCTTCCACCCAGCGTTCCCCCAAGTCTCCCGATAAAAATGATACCTCACTTGTGTGGGTAGGCCTAGCGCCCGCGACAGGAAACGCCCCAAAGCGCAATGTGGACACATCCACATTTTTGGAAGAAAACAGAGGTGTTTTTTGCGAAGTGCCTACCTGTAGATTTTGGCCTCTAGCTCAGCCGGCACATAGGGAAACCTACCAAACCTGTGCATTTCTGAAAACTAGAGACCTAGGGGAATCCAATGAGGGGTGACTTGCGGGGCTCGGACCAGGTTCTGTTACCCAGAATCCTTTGCAAACCTCAAAATTTGGCTAATAAACCACATGTTCCTCAAATTTCTGTGGCAGAAAGTTTGGGAATCTGAGAGGAGCCACAAATTTCCTTCCACCCAGCGTTCCCCAAAGTCTCCCGATAAAAATGATACCTCACTTGTGTGGGTAGGCCTAGCGCTCGCGACAGGAAACGCCCCAAAGCGCAACGTGGACACATCCAAATTTTTGGAAGAAAACAGAGGTGTTTTTTGCGAAGTGCCTACCTGTAGATTTTGGCCTCTAGCTCAGCCGGCACCTAGGGAAACCTACTTAACCTGTGCATTTCTGAGAACTAGAGACCTAGGGGAATCCAAGGAGGGGTGACTTGCGGGGCTCGGACCAGGTTCTGTTACCCAGAATCCTTTTCAAACCTTAAAATTTGGCTAAAAAAACACATGTTCCTCACATTTCTGTGGCAGAAAGTTCTGGAATCTGAGAGGAGCCACAAATTTCCTTCCACCCATTGTTCCCCCAAGTCTCCCGATAAAAATTATACCTCACTTGTGTGGGTAGGCCTAGCGCCCGCGACAGGAAACGCCCCAAAGCGCAACGTGGACACATACAAATTTTTGGAAGAAAACAGAGGTGTTTTTTGCGAAGTGCCTACCTGTAGATTTTGGACTCTAGCTCAGCCGGCACCTAGGGAAACCTACCAAACCTGTGCATTTCTGAAAACTAGAGACCTAGGGGAATCCAAGGAGGGGTGACTTGCGGGGCTCGGACCAGGTTCTGTTACCCAGAATCCTTTGCAAACCTCAAAATTTGGCTAATAAACCACATGTTCCTCAAATTTCTGTGGCAGAAAGTACGGCAATCTGAGAGGAGCCACAAATTTCCTTCCACCCAGCGTTTCCCCAAGTCTCCCGATAAAAATGATACCTCACTTGTGTGGGTAGGCCTAGGGCTCGCGACAGGAAACGCCCCAAAGCGCAACGTGGACACATCCAAATTTTTGGAATAAAACAGAGGTGTTTTTTGCGAAGTGCCTACCTGTAGATTTTGGACTCTAGCTCAGCCGGCACCTAGGGAAACCTACCAAACCTGTGCATTTCTGAAAAAAAGAGACCTAGGGGAATCCAAGGAGGGGTGACTTGCAGGGCTCGGACCAGGTTCTGTTACCCAGAATCCTTTGCAAACCTCAAAATTTGGCTAATAAACCACATGTTCCTCAAATTTCTGTGGCAGAAAGTTTGGGAATCTGAGAGGAGCCACAAATTTCCTTCTACCCAGCGTTCCCCAAAGTCTCCCGATAAAAATGATACCTCACTTGTGTGGGTAGGCCTAGCGCTCGCGACAGGAAACGCCCCAAAGCGCAACGTGGACACATCCAAATTTTTGGAAGAAAACAGAGGTGTTTTTTGCGAAGTGCCTACCTGTAGATTTTGGCCTCTAGCTCAGCCGGCACCTAGGGAAACCTACTTAACCTGTGCATTTCTGAGAACTAGAGACCTAGGGGAATCCAAGGAGGGGTGACTTGCGGGGCTCGGACCAGGTTCTGTTACCCAGAATCCTTTTCAAACCTTAAAATTTGGCTAAAAAAACACATGTTCCTCACATTTCTGTGGCAGAAAGTTCTGGAATCTGAGAGGAGCCACAAATTTCCTTCCACCCAGTGTTCCCCCAAGTCTCCCGATAAAAATGATACCTCACTTGTGTGGGTAGGCCTAGCGCCCGCGACAGGAAACGCCCCAAAGCGCAACGTGGACACATACAAATTTTTGGAAGAAAACAGAGGTGTTTTTTGCGAAGTGCCTACCTGTAGATTTTGGACTCTAGCTCAGCCGGCACCTGGGGAAACCTACCAAACCTGTGCATTTCTGAAAACTAGAGACCTAGGGGAATCCAAGGAGGGGTGACTTGCGGGGCTCGGACCAGGTTCTGTTACCCAGAATCCTTTGCAAACCTCAAAATTTGGCTAATAAACCACATGTTCCTCAAATTTCTGTGGCAGAAAGTACGGCAATCTGAGAGGAGCCACAAATTTCCTTCCTCCCAGCGTTCCCCCAAGTCTCCCGATAAAAATGATACCTCACTTGTGTGGGTAGGCCTAGCGACCACGACAGGAAACGCCCCAAAGCGCAACGTGGACACATCCAAATTTTTGGAAGAAAACAGAGGTGTTTTTTGCGAAGTGCCTACCTGTAGATTTTAGCCTCTACCTCAGCCGGCACCTAGGGAAACCTACCAAACCTGTGCATTTCTGAAAACTAGAGACCTAGGGGAATCCAAGGAGGGGTGACTTGCGGAGCTCGGACCAGGTTCTGTTACCCAGAATCCTTTGCAAACCTCAAAATTTGGCTAAAAAAACACATGTTCCTCAAATTTCTGTGGCAGAAAGTTCTGGAATCTGAGAGGAGCCACAAATTTCCTTCCACCCAGCGTTCCCCCAAGTCTCCCGATAAAAATGATACCTCACTTGTGTGGGTAGGCCTAGCGCTCGCGACAGGAAACGCCCCAAAGCGCAACGTGGACACATCCACATTTTTGGAAGAAAACAGAGGTGTTTTTTGCGAAGTGCCTACCTGAAGATTTTGACCTCTAGCTCAGCCGGCACCTAGGGAAACCTACCAAACCTGTGCATTTCTGAAAACTAGAGACGTAGGGGAATCTAAGGAGGGGTGACTTGCGGGGCTCGGACCAGGTTCTGTTACCCAGAATCCTTTGCAAATCTCAAAATTTGGCTAAAAAACCACATGTTCCTCACATTTCTGTGGCAGAAAGTTCGGGAATCTGAGAGGAGCCACAAATTTCCTTCCACCCAGCGTTCCCCAAAGTCTCCCGATAAAAATGATACCTCACTTGTGTGGGTAGGCCTAGCGCTCGCGACAGGAAACGCCCCAAAGCGCAATGTGGACACATCCACATTTTTGGAAGAAAACAGAGGTGTTTTTTGCGAAGTGCCTACCTGTAGATTTTGGCCTCTAGCTCAGCCGGTACCTAGGGAAACCTACCAAACCTGTGCATTTCTGAAAACTAGAGACCTAGGGGAATCCAAGGAGGGGTGACTTGCAGGGCTCGGACCAGGGTCTGTTACCCAGAATCCTTTGCAAACCTCAAAATTTTGCTAAAAAACCACATGTTCCTCACATTTCTGTGGCAGAAAGTTTGGGAATCAGAAAGGAGCCACAAATATCCTTCCACCCAGCGTTCCCCCAAGTCTCCCAATAAAAATTATACCTCACTTGTGTGGGTAGGCCTAGCGCCTACGACAGGAAACGCCCCAAAGCCCAACGTGGACACATCCAAATTTTTGGAAGAAAACAGAGGTGTTTTTTGCGAAGTGCCTACCTGTAGATTTTGGCCTCTAGCTCAGCCGGCACATAGGGAAACCTACCAAACCTGTGCATTTCTGAAAACTAGAGACCTAGGGGAATCCAAGGAGGGGTGACTTGCGGGGCTCGGACCAGGTTCTGTTACCCAGAATCCTTTGCAAACCTCAAAATTTGGCTAATTAACCACATGTTCCTCCAATTTCTGTGGCAGAAAGTTCGGGAATCTGAGAGGAGCCACAAATTTCCTTCCACCCAGCGTTCCCCAAAGTCTCCTGATAAAAATGATACCTCACTTGTGTGGGTAGGCCTAGCGCTCGCAACAGGAAACGCCCCAAAGCGCAACGTGGACACATCCAAATTTTTGGAAGAAAACAGAGGTGTTTTTTGCGAAGTGCCTACCTGTAGATTCTGGCCTCTAGCTCAGCCGGCACTTAGGGAAACCTACCAAACCTGTGCATTTCTGAGAACTAGAGACCTAGGGGAATCTAAGGAGGGGTGACTTGCGGGGCTCAGACCAGCTTCTGTTACCCAGAATCCTTTGCAAACCTCAAAATTTGGCTAAAAAAACACATGTTCCTCACATTTCTGTGGCAGAAAGTTCTGGAATCTGAGAGGAGCCACAAATTTCCTTCCACCCAGCGTTCCCCCAAGTCTCCCGATAAAAATGATACCTCACTTGTGTGGGTAGGCCTAGCGCCCGCGACAGGAAACGCCCCAAAGCGTGACGTGGACACATCCAAATTTTTGGAAGAAAACAGAGGTGTTTTTTGCGCAGTGCCTACCTGTAGATTTTGGCCTCTAGTTCAGCTGGCACCTAGGGAAACCTACCAAACCTGTGCATTTCTGAAAACTAGAGACCTAGGGGAATCCAAGGAGGGGTGACTTGCGAGGCTTGGACCAGGTTCTGTTACCCAGAATCCTTTGCAAACCTCAAAATTTGGCTAAAAAAAACCATGTTCCTCACATTTCTGTGGCAGAAAGTTCTGGAATCTGAGAGGAGCCACAAATTTCCTTCCACCCAGCGTTCCCCCAAGTCTCCCGATAAAAATGATACCTCACTTGTGTGAGTAGGCCTAGCGCCCGCGACAGGAAACGCCCCAAAGCGCAACGTGGACACATCCAAATTTTTGGAAGAAAACAGAGGTGTTTTTTGCGAAGTGCCTACCTGTAGATTGTGGCCTCTAGCTCAGCCGGCACCTAGGGAAACCTACCAAACCTGAGCATTTCTGAAAACTAGAGACCTAGGGGAATCCAAGGAGGGGTGACTTGCGGAGCTCGGACCAGGTTCTTTTACCCAGAATCCTTTGCAAACCTCAAAATTTGGCTAAAAAAACACATGTTCCTCAAATTTCTGTGGCAGAAAGTTCTGGAATCTGAGAGGAGCCACAAATTTCCTTCCACCCAGCGTTCCCCCAAGTCTCCCGATAAAAATGATACCTCACTTGTGTGGGTAGGCCTAGCGCCTGCGACAGGAAACGCCCCAAAGCGCAATGTGGACACATCCACATTTTTGGAAGAAAACAGAGGTGTTTTTTGCGAAGTGCCTACCTGTAGATTTTGGCCTCTAGCTCAGCCGGCACATAGGGAAACCTACCAAACCTGTGCAGTTCTGAAAACTAGAGACCTAGGGGAATCCAAGGAGGGGTGACTTGCGGGGCTCGGACCAGGTTCTGTTACCCAGAATCCTTTGCAAACCTCAAAATTTGGCTAATAAACCACATGTTCCTCAAATTTCTGTGGCAGAAAGTTTGGGAATCTGAGAGGAGCCACAAATTTCCTTCCACCCAGCGTTCCCCAAAGTCTCCCGATAAAAATGATACCTCACTTGTGTGGGTAGGCCTAGCGCTCGCGACAGGAAACGCCCCAAAGCGCAACGTGGACACATCCAAATTTTTGGAAGAGAACAGAGGTGTTTTTTGCGAAGTGCCTACCTGTAGATTGTGGCCTCTAGCTCAGCCGGCACCTAGGGAAACCTACCAAACCTGTGCATTTCTGAAAACTAGAGACCTAGGGGAATCCAAGGAGGGGTGACTTGCGGAGCTCGGACCAGGTTCTTTTACCCAGAATCCTTTGCAAACTTCAAAATTTGGCTAAAAAAACACATGTTCCTCAAATTTCTGTGGCAGAAAGTTCTGGAATCTGAGAGGAGCCACAAATTTCCTTCCACCCAGCGTTCCCCCAAGTCTCCCGATAAAAATGATACCTCACTTGTGTGGGTAGGCCTAGCGCCTGCGACAGGAAACGCCCCAAAGCGCAATGTGGACACATCCACATTTTTGGAAGAAAACAGAGGTGTTTTTTGCGAAGTGCCTACCTGTAGATTTTGGCCTCTAGCTCAGCCGGCACATAGGGAAACCTACCAAACCTGTGCAGTTCTGAAAACTAGAGACCTAGGGGAATCCAAGGAGGGGTGACTTGCGGGGCTCGGACCAGGTTCTGTTACCCAGAATCCTTTGCAAACCTCAAAATTTGGCTAATAAACCACATGTTCCTCAAATTTCTGTGGCAGAAAGTTTGGGAATCTGAGAGGAGCCACAAATTTCCTTCCACCCAGCGTTCCCCAAAGTCTCCCGATAAAAATGATACCTCACTTGTGTGGGTAGGCCTAGCGCTCGCGACAGGTAACGCCCCAAAGCGCAACGTGGACACATCCAAATTTTTGGAAGAAAACAGAGGTGTTTTTTGCGAAGTGCCTACCTGTAGATTTTGGCCTCTAGCTCAGCCGGCACCTAGGGAAACCTACTTAACCTGTGCATTTCTGAGAACTAGAGACCTAGGGGAATCCAAGGAGGGGTGACTTGCGGGGCTCGGACCAGGTTCTGTTACCCAGAATCCTTTTCAAACCTTAAAATTTGGCTAAAAAACACATGTTCCTCACATTTCTGTGGCAGAAAGTTCTGGAATCTGAGAGGAGCCACAAATTTCCTTCCACCCAGTGTTCCCCCAAGTCTCCCGATAAAAATGATACCTCACTTGTGTGGGTAGGCCTAGCGCCCGCGACAGGAAACGCCCCAAAGCGCAACGTGGACACATACAAATTTTTGGAAGAAAACAGAGGTGTTTTTTGCGAAGTACCTACCTGTAGATTTTGGACTCTAGCTCAGCCGGCACCTAGGGAAACCTACCAAACCTGTGCATTTCTGAAAACTAGAGACCTAGGTGAATCCAAGGAGGGGTGACTTGCGGGGCTCGGACCAGGTTCTGTTACCCAGAATCCTTTGCAAACCTAAAAATTTGGCTAATAAACCACAAGTTCCTCAAATTTCTGTGGCAGAAAGTTCTGGAATCTGAGAGGAGCCACAAATTTCCTTCCACCCAGCGTTCCCCCAAGTCTCCCGATAAAAATGATACCTCACTTGTGTGGGTAGGCCTAGGGCCCGCGACAGGAAACGCCCCAAAGCGCAACGTGGACACATCCAAATTTTTGGAATAAAACAGAGGTATTTTTTGCGAAGTGCCTACCTGTAGATTTTGGCCTCTAGCTCAGCCGGCACCTAGGGAAACCTACCAAACCTGTGCATTTCTGAAAACTAGAGACGTAGGGGAATCTAAGGAGGGGTGACTTGCGGGGCTCGGACCAGGTTCTGTTACCCCGAATCCTTTGCAAATCTCAAAATTTGGCTAAAAAAACACATGTTCCTCACATTTCTGTGGCAGAAAGTTCGGGAATCTGAGAGGAGCCACAAATTTCCTTCCACCCAGCGTTCCCCCAAGTCTCCCGATAAAAATGATACCTCACTTGTGTGGGTAGGCCTAGCGTCCGCGACAGGAAACGCCCCAAAGCGCAACGTGGACACATCCAAATTTTTGGAAGAAAACAGAGGTGTTTTTTGCGAAGTGCCTACCCGTAGATTTTGGCCTCTAGCTCAGCCGGTACCTAGGGAAACCTACCAAACCTGTGCATTTCTGAAAACTAGAGACCTAGGGGAATCCAAGGAGGGGTGACTTGCAGGGCTCGGACCAGGTTCTGTTACCCAGAATCCTTTGCAAACCTCAAAATTTGGCTAAAAAAACACATGTTCCTCACATTTCTGTGGCAGAAAGTTCTGGAATCTGAGAGGAGCCACAAATGTCCTTCCACCCAGCGTTCCCCCAAGTCTCCCGATAAAAATGATACCTCACTTGTGTGGGTAGGCCTAGCGCCCGCGACAGGAAACGCCCCAAAGAGCAATGTGGACACATCCACATTTTTGGAAGAAAACAGAGGTGTTTTTTGCGAAGTGCCTACCTGTAGATTTTGGCCTCTAGCTCAGCCGGCACATAGGGAAACCAACCAAACCTGTGCAGTTCTGAAAACTAGAGACCTAGGGGAATCCAAGGAGGGGTGACTTGCGGGGCTCGGACCAGGTTCTGTTACCCAGAATCCTTTGCAAACCTCAAAATTTGACTAATAAACCACATGTTCCTCAAATTTCTGTGGCAGAAAGTTTGGGAATCTGAGAGGAGCCACAAATTTCCTTCCACCCAGCGTTCCCCAAAGTCTCCCGATAAAAATGATACCTCACTTGTGTGGGTAGGCCTAGCGCTCGCGACAGGTAACGCCCCAAAGCGCAACGTGGACACATCCAAATTTTTGGAAGAAAACAGAGGTGTTTTTTGCGAAGTGCCTACCTGTAGATTTTGGCCTCTAGCTCAGCCGGCACCTAGGGAAACCTACTTAACCTGTGCATTTCTGAGAACTAGAGACCTAGGGGAATCCAAGGAGGGGTGACTTGCGGGGCTCGGACCAGGTTCTGTTACCCAGAATCCTTTTCAAACCTTAAAATTTGGCTAAAAAACACATGTTCCTCACATTTCTGTGGCAGAAAGTTCTGGAATCTGAGAGGAGCCACAAATTTCCTTCCACCCAGTGTTCCCCCAAGTCTCCCGATAAAAATGATACCTCACTTGTGTGGGTAGGCCTAGCGCCCGCGACAGGAAACGCCCCAAAGCGCAACGTGGACACATACAAATTTTTGGAAGAAAACAGAGGTGTTTTTTGCGAAGTACCTACCTGTAGATTTTGGACTCTAGCTCAGCCGGCACCTAGGGAAACCTACCAAACCTGTGCATTTCTGAAAACTAGAGACCTAGGGGAATCCAAGGAGGGGTGACTTGCGGGGCTCGGACCAGGTTCTGTTACCCAGAATCCTTTGCAAACCTCAAAATTTGGCTAATAAACCACAAGTTCCTCAAATTTCTGTGGCAGAAAGTTCTGGAATCTGAGAGGAGCCACAAATTTCCTTCCACCCAGTGTTCCCCCAAGTCTCCCGATAAAAATGATACCTCACTTGTGTGGGTAGGCCTAGGGCCCGCGACAGGAAACGCCCCAAAGCGCAACGTGGACACATCCAAATTTTTGGAATAAAACAGAGGTATTTTTTGCGAAGTGCCTACCTGTAGATTTTGGCCTCTTGCTCAGCCGGCACCTAGGGAAACCTACCAAACCTGTGCATTTCTGAAAACTAGAGACGTAGGGGAATCTAAGGAGGGGTGACTTGCGGGGCTCGGACCAGGTTCTGTTACCCCGAATCCTTTGCAAATCTCAAAATTTGGCTAAAAAACCACATGTTCCTCACATTTCTGTGGCAGAAAGTTCGGGAATCTGAGAGGAGCCACAAATTTCCTTCCACCCAGCGTTCCCCCAAGTCTCCCGATAAAAATGATACCTCACTTGTGTGGGTAGGCCTAGCGTCCGCGACAGGAAACGCCCCAAAGCGCAACGTGGACACATCCAAATTTTTGGAAGAAAACAGAGGTGTTTTTTGCGAAGTGCCTACCCGTAGATTTTGGCCTCTAGCTCAGCCGGTACCTAGGGAAACCTACCAAACCTGTGCATTTCTGAAAACTAGAGACCTAGGGGAATCCAAGGAGGGGTGACTTGCAGGGCTCGGACCAGGTTCTGTTACCCAGAATCCTTTGCAAACCTCAAAATTTGGCTAAAAAAACACATGTTCCTCACATTTCTGTGGCAGAAAGTTCTGGAATCTGAGAGGAGCCACAAATGTCCTTCCAACCAGCGTTCCCCAAAGTCTCCCGATAAAAATGATACCTCACTTGTGTGGGTAGGCCTAGCGCTCGCGACAGGAAACGCCCCAAAGCGCAACGTGGACACATCAAAATTTTTGGAAGAAAACAGAGGTGTTTTTTGCGAAGTGCCTACCTGTAGATTTTGGCCTCTAGCTCAGCCGGTACCTAGGGAAACCTACCAAACCTGTGCATTTCTGAAAACTAGAGACCTAGGGGAATCCAAGGAGGGGTGACTTGCAGGGCTCGGACCAGGGTCTGTTACCCAGAATCCTTTGCAAACCTCAAAATTTTGCTAAAAAAACACATGTTCCTCACATTTCTGTGGCAGAAAGTTCGGGAATCAGAAAGGAGCCACAAATATCCTTCCACCCAGCGTTCCCCCAAGTCTCCCAATAAAAATGATACCTCACTTGTGTGGGTAGGCCTAGCGCCCACGACAGGAAACGCCCCAAAGCGCAACGTGGACACATCCAAATTTTTGGAAGAAAACAGAGGTGTTTTTTGCGAAGTGCCTACCTGTAGATTTTGGCCTCTACCTCAGCCGGCACCTAGGGAAACCTACCAAACCTGTGCATTTCTGAAAACTAGAGACCTAGGGGAATCCAAGGAGGGGTGACTTGCGAGGCTTGGACCAGGTTCTGTTACCCAGAATCCTTTGCAAACCTCAAAATTTGGCTAATAAAAAACATGTTCCTCACATTTCTGTGGCAGAAAGTTCTGGAATCTGAGAGGAGCCACAAATTTCCTTCCACCCAGCGTTCCCCCAAGTCTCCCGATAAAAATGATACCTCACTTGTGTGAGTAGGCCTAGCGCCCGCGACAGGAAACGCCCCAAAGCGCAACGTGGACACATCCAAATTTTTGGAAGAAAACAGAGGTGTTTTTTGCGAAGTGCCTACCTGTAGATTGTGGCCTCTAGCTCAGCCGGCACCTAGGGAAACCTACCAAACCTGTGCATTTCTGAAAACTAGAGACCTAGGGGAATCCAAGGAGGGGTGACTTGCGGAGCTCGGACCAGGTTCTGTTACCCAGAATCCTTTGCAAACCTCAAAATTTGGCTAAAAAAACACATGTTCCTCAAATTTCTGTGGCAGAAAGTTCTGGAATCTGAGAGGAGCCACAAATTTCCTTCCACCCAGCGTTCCCCCAAGTCTCCCGATAAAAATGATACCTCACTTGTGTGGGTAGGCCTAGCGCCCGCGACAGGAAACGCCCCAAAGCGCAACGTGGACACATCCACATTTTTGGAAGAAAACAGAGGTGTTTTTTGCGAAGTGCCTACCTGTAGATTTTGGCCTCTACCTCAGCCGGCACCTAGGGAAACCTACCAAACCTGTGCATTTCTGAAAACTAGAGACCTAGGGGAATCCAAGGAGGGGTGATTTGCGGAGCTCGGACCAGGTTCTGTTACCCAGAATCCTTTGCAAACCTCAAAATTTGGCTAAAAAAAAACATGTTCCTCACATTTCTGTGGCAGAAAGTTCTGGAATCTGAGAGGAGCCACAAATTTCCTTCCACCCAGCGTACCTCTAAGTCTCCCGATAAAAATGATACCTCACTTGTGTGAGTAGGCCTAGCGCCCGCGACAGGAAACGCCCCAAAGCGCAACGTGGACACATCCAAATTTTTGGAAGAAAACAGAGGTGTTTTTTGCGAAGTGCCTACCTGTAGATTGTGGCCTCTAGCTCAGCCGGCACCTAGGGAAACCTACCAAACCTGTGCATTTCTGAAAACTAGAGACCTAGGGGAATCCAAGGAGGGGTGACTTGTGAGGCTTGGACCAGGTTCTGTTACCCAGAATCCTTTGCAAACCTCAAAATTTGGCTAAAAAAACACATGTTCCTCAAATTTCTGTGGCAGAAAGTTCTGGAATCTGAGAGGAGCCACAAATTTCCTTCCACCCAGCGTTCCCCCAAGTCTCCCGATAAAAATGATACCTCACTTGTGTGGGTAGGCCTAGCGCCCGCGACAGGAAACGCCCCAAAGCGCAATGTGGACACATCCACATTTTTGGAAGAAAACAGAGGTGTTTTTTGCGAAGTGCCTACCTGTAGATTTTGGCCTCTAGCTCAGCCAGCACATAGGGAAAGCCTACCAAACCTGTGCATTTCTGAAAACTAGAGACCTAGGGGAATCCAAGGAGGGGTGACTTGCGGGGCTCGGACCAGGTTCTGTTACCCAGAATCCTTTGCAAACCTCAAAATTTGGCTAATAAACCACATGTTCCTCAAATTTCTGTGGCAGAAAGTTTGGGAATCTGAGAGGAGCCACAAATTTCCTTCCACCCAGCGTTCCCCCAAGTCTCCCGATAAAAATGATACCTCACTTGTGTGGGTAGGCCTAGCGCTCGCGACAGGAAACGCCCCAAAGCGCAACGTGGACATATCCACATTTTTGGAAGAAAACAGAGGTGTTTTTTGCGAAGTGCCTACCTGTAGATTTTGGCCTCTAGCTCAGCCGGCACCTAGGGAAACCTACCAAACCTGTGCATTTCTGAAAACTAGAGACCTAGGGGAATCCAAGGAGGGGTGACTTGCAGGGCTCGGACCAGGTTATGTTACCCAGAATCCTTTGCAAACCTCAAAATTTAGCTAAAAAAACATATGTTCCTCACATTTCTGTGGCAGAAAGTTCTGGAATCTGAGGGGAGCCACAAATTTCCTTCCAACCAGCGTTCCCCAAAGTCTCCCGATAAAAATGATACCTCACTTGTGTGGGTAGGCTTAGCGCTCGCGACAGGAAACGCCCCAAAGCGCAACGTAGACACATCCACATTTTTGGAAGAAAACAGAGGTGTTTTTTGCGAAGTGCCTACCTGTAGATTCTGGCCTCTAGCTCAGCCGGCACTTAGGGAAACGTACCAAACCTGTGCATTTCTGAGAACTAGAGACCTAGGGGAATCCAAGGAGGGGTGACTTGCGGGGCTCGGACCAGGTTCTGTTACCCAGAATCCTTTGCAAACCTCAAAATTTGGCTAAAAAAACACATGTTCCTCACATTTCTGTGGCAGAAAGTTCTGGAATCTGAGAGGAGCCACAAATTTCCTTCCACCCAGCGTTCCCCCAAGTCTCCCGATAAAAATGATACCTCACTTGTGTGGGTAGGCCTAGCGCCCGCGACAGGAAACGCCCCAAAGCTCAATGTGGACACATCCACATTTTTGGAAGAAAACAGAGGTGTTTTTTGCGAAGTGCCTACCTGTAGATTTTGGCCTCTAGCTCAGCCGGCACATAGGGAAAGCCTGCCAAACCTGTGCATTTCTGAAAACTAGAGACCTAGGGGAATCCAAGGAGGGGTGACTTGCGGGGCTCGGACCAGGTTCTGTTACCCAGAATCCTTTGCAAACCTCAAAATTTGGCTAATAAACCACATGTTCCTCAAATTTCTGTGGCAGAAAGTTTGGGAATCTGAGAGGAGCCACAAATTTCCTTCCACCCAGCGTTCCCCAAAGTCTCCCGATAAAAATGATACCTCACTTGTGTGGGTAGGCCTAGCGCTCGTGACAGGAAACGCCCCAAAGCGCAACGTGGACACATCCAAATTTTTGGAAGAAAACAGAGGTGTTTTTTGCGAAGTGCCTACCTGTAGATTTTGGCCTCTAGCTCAGCCGGCACCTAGGGAAACCTACTTAACCAGTGCATTTATGAGAACTAGAGACCTAGGGGAATCCAAGGAGGGGTGACTTGCGGGGCTCGGACCAGGTTCTGTTACCCAGAATCCTTTTCAAACCTTAAAATTTGGCTAAAAAAACACATGTTCCTCACATTTCTGTGGCAGAAAGTTCTGGAATCTGAGAGGAGCCACAAATTTCCTTTTACCCAGTGTTCCCCCAAGTCTCCCGATAAAAATGATACCTCACTTGTGTGGGTAGGCCTAGCGCCCGCGACAGGAAACGCCCCAAAGCGCAACGTGGACACATACAGATTCTTGGAAAAAAACAGAGGTGTTTTTTGCGAAGTGCCTACCTGTAGATTTTGGACTCTAGCTCAGCCGGCACCTAGGGAAACCTACCAAACCTGTGCATTTCTGAAAACTAGAGACGTAGGGGAATCCAAGGAGGGGTGACTTGCGGGGCTCGGACCAGGTTCTGTTACCCAGAATCCTTTGCAAACCTCAAAATTTGGCTAATAAACCACATGTTCCTCAAATTTCTGTGGCAGAAAGTACGGCAATCTGAGAGGAGCCACAAATTTCCTTCCACCCAGCGTTCCCCCAAGTCTTCCGATAAAAATGATACCTCACTTGTGTGGGTAGGCCTAGGGCTCGCGACAGGAAACGCCCCAAAGCGCAACGTGGACACATCCAAATTTTTGGAATAAAACAGAGGTATTTTTTGCGAAGTGCCTACCTGTAGATTTTGACCTCTAGCTCAGCCGGCACCTAGGGAAACCTACCAAACCTGTGCATTTCTGAAAACTAGAGACGTAGGGGAATCTAAGGAGGGGTGACTTGCGGGGCTCGGACCAGGTTCTGTTACCCAGAATCCTTTGCAAATCTCAAAATTTGGCTACAAAACCACATATTCCTCACATTTCTGTGGCAGAAAGTTCGGGAATCTGAGAGGAGCCACAAATTTCCTTCCACCCAGCGTTCCCCCAAGTCTCCCGATAAAAATGATACCTCACTTGTGAGGGTAGGCCTAGCGCCCGCGACAGGAAACGCCCCAAAGCGCAACGTGGACACATACAAATTCTTGGAAGAAAACAGAGGTGTTTTTTGCGAAGTGCCTACCTGTAGATTTTGGACTCTAGCTCAGCCGGCACCTAGGGAAACCTACCAAACCTGTGCATTTCTGAAAACTAGAGACCTAGGGGAATCCAAGGAGGGGTGACTTGCGGGGCTCGGACCAGGTTCTGTTACCCAGAATCCTTTGCAAACCTTAAAATGTGGCTAAAAAAACACATGTTCCTCACATTTCTGTGGCAGAAAGTTCTGGAATCTGAGAGGAGCCACAAATTTCCTTTTACCCAGTGTTCCCCCAAGTCTCCCGATAAAAATGATACCTCACTTGTGTGGGTAGGCCTAGCGCCCGCGACAGGAAACGCCCCAAAGCGCAACGTGGACACATACAAATTCTTGGAAGAAAACAGAGGTGTTTTTTGCGAAGTGCCTACCTGTAGATTTTGGACTCTAGCTCAGCCGGCACCTAGGGAAACCTACCAAACCTGTGCATTTCTGAAAACTAGAGACCAAGGGGAATCCAAGGAGGGGTGACTTGCGGGGCTCGGACCAGGTTCTGTTACCCAGAATCCTTTGCAAACCTTAAAATGTGGCTAAAAAAACACATGTTCCTCACATTTCTGTGGCAGAAAGTTCTGGAATCTGAGAGGAGCCACAAATTTCCTTTTACCCAGTGTTCCCCCAAGTCTCCCGATAAAAATGATACCTCACTTGTGTGGGTAGGCCTAGCGCCCGCGACAGGAAACGCCCCAAAGCGCAACGTGGACACATCCAAATTTTTGGAATAAAACAGAGGTATTTTTTGCGAAGTGCCTACCTGTAGATTTTGACCTCTAGCTCAGCCGGCACCTAGGGAAACCTACCAAACCTGTGCATTTCTGAAAACTAGAGACGTAGGGGAATCTAAGGAGGGGTGACTTGCGGGGCTCGGACCAGGTTCTGTTACCCAGAATCCTTTGCAAATCTCAAAATTTGGCTACAAAACCACATATTCCTCACATTTCTGTGGCAGAAAGTTCGGGAATCTGAGAGGAGCCACAAATTTCCTTCCACCCAGCGTTCCCCCAAGTCTCCCGATAAAAATGATACCTCACTTGTGTGGGTAGGCCTAGCGCCCGCGACAGGAAACGCCCCAAAGCGCAACGTGGACACATACAAATTCTTGGAAGAAAACAGAGGTGTTTTTTGCGAAGTGCCTACCTGTAGATTTTGGACTCTAGCTCAGCCGGCACCTAGGGAAACCTACCAAACCTGTGCATTTCTGAAAACTAGAGACCTAGGGGAATCCAAGGAGGGGTGACTTGCGGGGCTCGGACCAGGTTCTGTTACCCAGAATCCTTTGCAAACCTTAAAATGTGGCTAAAAAAACACATGTTCCTCACATTTCTGTGGCAGAAAGTTCTGGAATCTGAGAGGAGCCACAAATTTCCTTTTACCCAGTGTTCCCCCAAGTCTCCCGATAAAAATGATACCTCACTTGTGTGGGTAGGCCTAGCGCCCGCGACAGGAAACGCCCCAAAGCGCAACGTGGACACATACAAATTCTTGGAAGAAAACAGAGGTGTTTTTTTGCGAAGTGCCTACCTGTAGATTTTGGACTCTAGCTCAGCCGGCACCTAGGGAAACCTACCAAACCTGTGCATTTCTGAAAACTAGAGACCAAGGGGAATCCAAGGAGGGGTGACTTGCGGGGCTCGGACCAGGTTCTGTTACCCAGAATCCTTTGCAAACCTTAAAATGTGGCTAAAAAAACACATGTTCCTCACATTTCTGTGGCAGAAAGTTCTGGAATCTGAGAGGAGCCACAAATTTCCTTTTACCCAGTGTTCCCCCAAGTCTCCCGATAAAAATGATACCTCACTTGTGTGGGTAGGCCTAGGGCTCGCGACAGGAAACGCCCCAAAGCGCAACGTGGACACATCCAAATTTTTGGAATAAAACAGAGGTATTTTTTGGGAAGTGCCTACCTGTAGATTTTGGCCTCTAGCTCAGCCGGCACCTAGGGAAACCTACCAAACCTGTGCATTTCTGAAAACTAGAGACGTAGGGAAATCTAAGGAGGGGTGACTTGCGGGGCTCGGACCAGGTTCTGTTACCCAGAATCCTTTGCAAATCTCAAAATTTGGCTACAAAACCACATATTCCTCACATTTCTGTGGCAGAAAGTTCGGGAATCTGAGAGGAGCCACAAATTTCCTTCCACCCAGCGTTCCCCAAAGTCTCCCGATAAAAATGATACCTCACTTGTGTGGGTAGGCCTAGCGCCCGCGACAGGAAACGCCCCAAAGCGCGACGTGGACACATACAAATTTTTGGAAGAAAACAGAGGTGTTTTTTGCGAAGTGCCTACCTGTAGATTTTGGCCTCTAGTTCAGCTGGCACCTAGGGAAACCTACCAAACCTGTGCATTTCTGAAAACTAGAGACCTAGGGGAATCCAAGGAGGGGTGACTTGTGAGGCTTGGACCAGGTTCTGTTACCCAGAATCCTTTGCAAACCTCAAAATTTGGCTAAAAAAACACATGTTCCTCAAATTTCTGTGGCAGAAAGTTCTGGAATCTGAGAGGAGCCACAAATTTCCTTCCACCCAGCGTTCCCCCAAGTCTCCCGATAAAAATGATACCTCACTTGTGTGGGTAGGCCTAGCGCCCGCGACAGGAAACGCCCCAAAGCGCAATGTGGACACATCCACATTTTTGGAAGAAAACAGAGGTGTTTTTTGCGAAGTGCCTACCTGTAGATTTTGGCCTCTAGCTCAGCCAGCACATAGGGAAAGCCTACCAAACCTGTGCATTTCTGAAAACTAGAGACCTAGGGGAATCCAAGGAGGGGTGACTTGCGGGGCTCGGACCAGGTTCTGTTACCCAGAATCCTTTGCAAACCTCAAAATTTGGCTAATAAACCACATGTTCCTCAAATTTCTGTGGCAGAAAGTTTGGGAATCTGAGAGGAGCCACAAATTTCCTTCCACCCAGCGTTCCCCCAAGTCTCCCGATAAAAATGATACCTCACTTGTGTGGGTAGGCCTAGCGCTCGCGACAGGAAACGCCCCAAAGCGCAACGTGGACACATCCACATTTTTGGAAGAAAACAGAGGTGTTTTTTGCGAAGTGCCTACCTGTAGATTTTGGCCTCTAGCTCAGCCGGCACCTAGGGAAACCTACCAAACCTGTGCATTTCTGAAAACTAGAGACCTAGGGGAATCCAAGGAGGGGTGACTTGCAAAGGCTCGGACCAGGTTATGTTACCCAGAATCCTTTGCAAACCTCAAAATTTAGCTAAAAAAACATATGTTCCTCACATTTCTGTGGCAGAAAGTTCTGGAATCTGAGGGGAGCCACAAATTTCCTTCCAACCAGCGTTCCCCAAAGTCTCCCGATAAAAATGATACCTCACTTGTGTGGGTAGGCTTAGCGCTCGCGACAGGAAACGCCCCAAAGCGCAACGTAGACACATCCACATTTTTGGAAGAAAACAGAGGTGTTTTTTGCGAAGTGCCTACCTGTAGATTCTGGCCTCTAGCTCAGCCGGCACTTAGGGAAACGTACCAAACCTGTGCATTTCTGAGAACTAGAGACCTAGGGGAATCCAAGGAGGGGTGACTTGCGGGGCTCGGACCAGGTTCTGTTACCCAGAATCCTTTGCAAACCTCAAAATTTGGCTAAAAAAACACATGTTCCTCACATTTCTGTGGCAGAAAGTTCTGGAATCTGAGAGGAGCCACAAATTTCCTTCCACCCAGCGTTCCCCTAAGTCTCCCGATAAAAATGATACCTCACTTGTGTGGGTAGGCCTAGCGCCCGCGACAGGAAACGCCCCAAAGCTCAATGTGGACACATCCACATTTTTGGAAGAAAACAGAGGTGTTTTTTGCGAAGTGCCTACCTGTAGATTTTGGCCTCTAGCTCAGCCGGCACATAGGGAAAGCCTGCCAAACCTGTGCATTTCTGAAAACTAGAGACCTAGGGGAATCCAAGGAGGGGTGACTTGCGGGGCTCGGACCAGGTTCTGTTACCCAGAATCCTTTGCAAACCTCAAAATTTGGCTAATAAACCACATGTTCCTCAAATTTCTGTGGCAGAAAGTTTGGGAATCTGAGAGGAGCCACAAATTTCCTTCCACCCAGCGTTCCCCAAAGTCTCCCGATAAAAATGATACCTCACTTGTGTGGGTAGGCCTAGCGCTCGCGACAGGAAACGCCCCAAAGCGCAACGTGGACACATCCAAATTTTTGGAAGAAAACAGAGGTGTTTTTTGCGAAGTGCCTACCTGTAGATTTTGGCCTCTAGCTCAGCCGGCACCTAGGGAAACCTACTTAACCAGTGCATTTCTGAGAACTAGAGACCTAGGGGAATCCAAGGAGGGGTGACTTGCGGGGCTCGGACCAGGTTCTGTTACCCAGAATCCTTTTCAAACCTTAAAATTTGGCTAAAAAAAACACATGTTCCTCACATTTCTGTGGCAGAAAGTTCTGGAATCTGAGAGGAGCCACAAATTTCCTTTTACCCAGTGTTCCCCCAAGTCTCCCGATAAAAATGATACCTCACTTGTGTGGGTAGGCCTAGCGCCCGCGACAGGAAACGCCCCAAAGCGCAACGTGGACACATAAAAATTCTTGGAAGAAAACAGAGGTGTTTTTTGCGAAGTGCCTACCTGTAGATTTTGGACTCTAGCTCAGCCGGCACCTAGGGAAACCTACCAAACCTGTGCATTTCTGAAAACTAGAGACGTAGGGGAATCTAAGGAGGGGTGACTTGCGGGGCTCGGACCAGGTTCTGTTACCCAGAATCCTTTGCAAATCTCAAAATTTGGCTACAAAACCACATATTCCTCACATTTCTGTGGCAGAAAGTTCGGGAATCTGAGAGGAGCCACAAATTTCCTTCCACCCAGCGTTCCCCCAAGTCTCCCGATAAAAATGATACCTCACTTGTGTGGGTAGGCCTAGCGCCCGCGACAGGAAACGCCCCAAAGCGCAACGTGGACACATACAAATTCTTGGAAGAAAACAGAGGTGTTTTTTGCGAAGTGCCTACCTGTAGATTTTGGACTCTAGCTCAGCCGGCACCTAGGGAAACCTACCAAACCTGTGCATTTCTGAAAACTAGAGACCTAGGGGAATCCAAGGAGGGGTGACTTGCGGGGCTCGGACCAGGTTCTGTTACCCAGAATCCTTTGCAAACCTTAAAATGTGGCTAAAAAAACACATGTTCCTCACATTTCTGTGGCAGAAAGTTCTGGAATCTGAGAGGAGCCACAAATTTCCTTTTACCCAGTGTTCCCCCAAGTCTCCCGATAAAAATGATACCTCACTTGTGTGGGTAGGCCTAGCGCCCGCGACAGGAAACGCCCCAAAGCGCAACGTGGACACATACAAATTCTTGGAAGAAAACAGAGGTGTTTTTTGCGAAGTGCCTACCTGTAGATTTTGGACTCTAGCTCAGCCGGCACCTAGGGAAACCTACCAAACCTGTGCATTTCTGAAAACTAGAGACCTAGGGGAATCCAAGGAGGGGTGACTTGCGGGGCTCGGACCAGGTTCTGTTACCCAGAATCCTTTGCAAACCTCAAAATTTGGCTAATAAACCACATGTTCCTCAAATTTCTGTGGCAGAAAGTACGGCAATCTGAGAGGAGCCACAAATTTCCTTCCACCCAGCGTTCCCCCAAGTCTCCCGATAAAAATGATACCTCACTTGTGTGGGTAGGCCTAGGGCTCGCCACAGGAAACGCCCCAAAGCGCAACGTGGACACATCCAAATTTTTGGAATAAAACAGAGGTATTTTTTGCGAAGTGCCTACCTGTAGATTTTGGCCTCTAGCTCAGCCGGCACCTAGGGAAACCTACCAAACCTGTGCATTTCTGAAAACTAGAGACGTAGGGGAATCTAAGGAGGGGTGACTTGCGGGGCTCGGACCAGGTTCTGTTACCCAGAATCCTTTGCAAATCTCAAAATTTGGCTACAAAACCACATATTCCTCACATTTCTGTGGCAGAAAGTTCGGGAATCTGAGAGGAGCCACAAATTTCCTTCCACCCAGCGTTCCCCAAAGTCTCCCGATAAAAATGATACCTCACTTGTGTGGGTATGCCTAGCGCCCGCGACAGGAAACGCCCCAAAGCGCGACGTGGACACATACAAATTTTTGGAAGAAAACAGAGGTGTTTTTTGCGAAGTGCCTACCTGTAGATTTTGGCCTCTAGTTCAGCTGGCACCTAGGGAAACCTACCAAACCTGTGCATTTCTGAAAACTAGAGACCTAGGGGAATCCAAGGAGGGGTGACTTGTGAGGCTTGGACCAGGTTCTGTTACCCAGAATCCTTTGCAAACCTCAAAATTTGGCTAAAAAAACACATGTTCCTCAAATTTCTGTGGCAGTAAGTTCTGGAATCTGAGAGGAGCCACAAATTTCCTTCCACCCAGCGTTCCCCCAAGTCTCCCGATAAAAATGATACCTCACTTGTGTGGGTAGGCCTAGCGCCCGCGACAGGAAACGCCCCAAAGCGCAATGTGGACACATCCACATTTTTGGAAGAAAACAGAGGTGTTTTTTGCGAAGTGCCTACCTGTAGATTTTGGCCTCTAGCTCAGCCAGCACATAGGGAAAGCCTACCAAACCTGTGCATTTCTGAAAACTAGAGACCTAGGGGAATCCAAGGAGGGGTGACTTGCGGGGCTCGGACCAGGTTCTGTTACCCAGAATCCTTTGCAAACCTCAAAATTTGGCTAATAAACCACATGTTCCTCAAATTTCTGTGGCAGAAAGTTTGGGAATCTGAGAGGAGCCACAAATTTCCTTCCACCCAGCGTTCCCCAAAGTCTCCCGATAAAAATGATACCTCACTTGTGTGGGTAGGCCTAGCGCTCGCGACAGGAAACGCCCCAAAGCGCAACGTGGACACATCCAAATTTTTGGAAGAAAACAAAGGTGTTTTTTGCGAAGTGCCTACCTGTAGATTTTGGCCTCTAGCTCAGCCGGCACCTAGGGAAACCTACTTAACCTGTGCATTTCTGAGAACTAGAGACCTAGGGGAATCCAAGGAGGGGTGACTTGCGGGGCTCGGACCAGGTTCTGTTACCCAGAATCCTTTTCAAACCTTAAAATTTGGCTAAAAAAACACATGTTCCTCACATTTCTGTGGCAGAAAGTTCTGGAATCTGAGAGGAGCCACAAATTTCCTTCCACCCAGTGTTCCCCCAAGTCTCCCGATAAAAATGATACCTCACTTGTGTGGGTAGGCCTAGCGCCCGCGACAGGAAACGCCCCAAAGCGCAACGTGGACACATACAAATTTTTGGAAGAAAACAGAGGTGTTTTTTGCGAAGTGCCTACCTGTAGATTTTGGACTCTAGCTCAGCCGGCACCTAGGGAAACCTACCAAACCTGTGCATTTCTGAAAACTAGAGACCTAGGGGAATCCAAGGAGGGGTGACTTGCGGGGCTCGGACCAGGTTCTGTTACCCAGAATCCTTTGCAAACCTCAAAATTTGGCTAATAAACCACATGTTCCTCAAATTTCTGTGGCAGAAAGTACGACAATCTGAGAGGAGCCACAAATTTCCTTCCACCCAGCGTTCCCCCAAGTCTCCCGATAAAAATGATACCTCACTTGTGTGGGTAGGCCTAGCGCCCGCGACAGGAAACGCCCCAAAGCGCAATGTGGACACATCCACATTTTTGGAAGAAAACAGAGGTGTTTTTTGCGAAGTGCCTACCTGTAGATTTTGGCCTCTAGCTCAGCCGGCACATAGGGAAACCTACCAAACCTGTGCATTTCTGAAAACTAGAGACCTAGGGGAATCCAAGGAGGGGTGACTTGCGGGGCTCGGACCAGGTTCTGTTACCCAGAATCCTTTGCAAACCTCAAAATTTGGCTAATAAACCACATGTTCCTCAAATTTCTGTGGCAGAAAGTTTGGGAATCTGAGAGGAGCCACAAATTTCCTTCCACCCAGCGTTCCCCAAAGTCTCCCGATAAAAATGATACCTCACTTGTGTGGGTAGGCCTAGCGCTCGCGACAGGAAACGCCCCAAAGCGCAACGTGGACACATCCAAATTTTTGGAAGAAAACAGAGGTGTTTTTTGCGAAGTGCCTACCTGTAGATTTTGGCCTCTAGGTCAGCCGGCACCTAGGGAAACCTACTTAACCTGTGCATTTCTGAGAACTAGAGACCTAGGGGAATCCAAGGAGGGGTGACTTGCGGGGCTCGTACCAGGTTCTGTTACCCAGAATCCTTTTCAAACCTTAAAATTTGGCTAAAAAAACACATGTTCCTCACATTTCTGTGGCAGAAAGTTCTGGAATCTGAGAGGAGCCACAAATTTCCTTCCAGCCAGTGTTCCCCCAAGTCTCCCGATAAAAATGATACCTCACTTGTGTGGGTAGGCCTAGCGCCCGCGACAGGAAACGCCCCAAAGCGCAACGTGGACACATACAAATTTTTGGAAGAAAACAGAGGTGTTTTTTGCAAAGGGCCTACCTGTAGATTTTGGACTCTAGCTCAGCCGGCACCTAGGGAAACCTACCAAACCTGTGCATTTCTGAAAACTAGAGACCTAGGGTAATCCAAGGAGGGGTGACTTGCGGGGCTCGGACCAGGTTCTGTTAACCAGAATCCTTTCCAAACCTCAAAATTTGGCTAATAAACCACATGTTCCTCAAATTTCTGTGGCAGAAAGTTCTGGAATCTGAGAGGAGCCACAAATTTCCTTCCACCCAGCGTTCCCCCAAGTCTCCCAATAAAAATGATACCTCACTTGTGTGGGTAGGCCTAGGGCCCGCGACAGGAAACGCCCCAAAGCGCAACGTGGACACATCCAAATTTTTGGAAGAAAACAGAGGTGTTTTTTGCGAAGTGCCTACCCGTAGATTTTGGCCTCTAGATCAGCCGGTACCTAGGGAAACCTACCAAACCTGTGCATTTCTGAAAACTATAGACCTAGGGGAATCCAAGGAGGGGTGACTTGCAGGGCTCGGACCAGGTTCTGTTACCCAGAATCCTTTGCAAACCTCAAAATTTGGCTAAAAAAACACATGTTCCTCACATTTCTGTGGCAGAAAGTTCTGGAATCTGAGAGGAGCCACAAATGTCCTTCCAACCAGCGTTCCCCAAAGTCTCCCGATAAAAATGATACCTCACTTGTGTGGGTAGGCCTAGCGCTCGCGACAGGAAACGCCCCAAAGCGCAACGTGGACACATCAAAATTTTTGGAAGAAAACAGAGGTGTTTTTTGCGAAGTGCCTACCTGTAGATTTTGGCCTCTAGCTCAGCCGGTACCTAGGGAAACCTACCAAACCTGTGCATTTCTGAAAACTAGAGACCTAGGGGAATCCAAGGAGGGGTGACTTGCAGGGCTCGGACCAGGGTCTGTTACCCAGAATCCTTTGCAAACCTCAAAATTTTGCTAAAAAAACACATGTTCCTCACATTTCTGTGGCAGAAAGTTCGGGAATCAGAAAGGAGCCACAAACATCCTTCCACCCAGCGTTCCCCCAAGTCTCCCAATAAAAATGATACCTCACTTGTGTGGGTAGGCCTAGCGCCCACGACAGGAAACGCCCCAAAGCGCAACGTGGACACATCCAAATTTTTGGAAGAAAACAGAGGTGTTTTTTTTGCGAAGTGCCTACCTGTAGATTGTGGCCTCTAGCTCAGCCGGCACCTAGGGAAACCTACCAAACCTGTGCATTTCTGAAAACTAGAGACCTAGGGGAATCCAAGGAGGGGTGACTTGCGGAGCTCGGACCAGGTTCTGTTACCCAGAATCCTTTGCAAACCTCAAAATTTGGCTAAAAAAACACATGTTCCCCAAATTTCTGTGGCAGAAAGTTCTGGAATCTGAGAGGAGCCACAAATTTCCTTCCACCCAGCGTTCCCCCAAGTCTCCCGATAAAAATGATACCTCACTTGTGTGGGTAGGCCTAGCGCCCGCGACAGGAAACGCCCCAAAGCGCAATGTGGACACATCCACATTTTTGGAAGAAATCAGAGGTGTTTTTTGCGAAGTGCCTACCTGTAGATTTTGGCCTCTAGCTCAGCCGGCACATAGGGAAACCTACCAAACCTGTGCATTTCTGAAAACTAGAGACCTAGGGGAATCCAAGGAGGGGTGACTTGCGGGGCTCGGACCAGGTTCTGTTACCCAGAATCCTTTGCAAACCTCAAAATTTGGCTAATAAACCACATGTTCCTCAAATTTCTGTGGCAGAAAGTTTGGGAATCTGAGAGGAGCCACAAATTTCCTTCCACCCAGCGTTCCCCAAAGTCTCCCGATAAAAATGATACCTCACTTGTGTGGGTAGGCCTAGCGCTCGCGACAGGAAACGCCCCAAAGCGCAACGTGGACACATCCAAATTTTTTGAAGAAAACAGAGGTGTTTTTTGCGAAGTGCCTACCTGTAGATTTTGGCCTCTAGCTCAGCCGGCACCTAGGGAAACCTACTTAACCAGTGCATTTCTGAGAACTAGAGACCTAGGGGAATCCAAGGAGGGGTGACTTGCGGGGCTCGGACCAGGTTCTGTTACCCAGAATCCTTTTCAAACCTTAAAATTTGGCTAAAAAAACACATGTTCCTCACATTTCTGTGGCAGAAAGTTAGGGAATCTGAGAGGAGCCACAAATTTCCTTTTACCCAGTGTTCCCCCAAGTCTCCCGATAAAAATGATACCTCACTTGTGTGGGTAGGCCTAGCGCCCGCGACAGGAAACGCCCCAAAGCGCAACGTGGACACATACAAATTCTTGGAAGAAAACAGAGGTGTTTTTTGCGAAGTGCCTACCTGTAGATTTTGGACTCTAGCTCAGCCGGCACCTAGGGAAACCTACCAAACCTGTGCATTTCTGAAAACTAGAGACCTAGGGGAATCCAAGGAGGGGTGACTTGCGGGGCTCGGACCAGGTTCTGTTACCCAGAATCCTTTGCAAACCTCAAAATTTGGCTAATAAACCACATGTTCCTCAAATTTCTGTGGCAGAAAGTACGGCAATCTGAGAGGAGCCACAAATTTCCTTCCACCCAGCGTTCCCCCAAGTCTCCCGATAAAAATTATACCTCACTTGTGTGGGTAGGCCTATCGCTCGCGACAGGAAACGCCCCAAAGCGCAACGTGGACACATACAAATTCTTGGAAGAAAACAGAGGTGTTTTTTGCGAAGTGCCTACCTGTAGATTTTGGACTCTAGCTCAGCCGGCACCTAGGGAAACCTACCAAACCTGTGCATTTCTGAAAACTAGAGACCTAGGGGAATCCAAGGAGGGGTGACTTGCGGGGCTCGGACCAGGTTCTGTTACCCAGAATCCTTTGCAAACCTTAAAATTTGGCTAAAAAAACACATGTTCCTCACATTTCTGTGGCAGAAAGTTCTGGAATCTGAGAGGAGCCACAAATTTCCTTTTACCCAGTCTTCCCCCAAGTCTCCCGATAAAAATGATACCTCACTTGTGTGGGTAGGCCTAGCGCCCGCGACAGGAAACGCCCCAAAGCGCAACGTGGACACATACAAATTCTTGGAAGAAAACAGAGGTGTTTTTTGCGAAGTGCCTACCTGTAGATTTTGGACTCTAGCTCAGCCGGCACCTAGGGAAACCTACCAAACCTGTGCATTTCTGAAAACTAGAGACCTAGAAGAATCCAAGGAGGGGTGACTTGCGGGGCTCGGACCAGGTTCTGTTACCCAGAATCCTTTGCAAACCTCAAAATTTGGCTAATAAACCACATGTTCCTCAAATTTCTGTGGCAGAAAGTACGGCAATCTGAGAGGAGCCACAAATTTCCTTCCACCCAGCGTTCCCCCAAGTCTCCCGATAAAAATGATACCTCACTTGTGTGGGTAGGCCTGGGCTCGCGACAGGAAACGCCCCAAAGCGCAACGTGGACACATCCAAATTTTTGGAATAAAACAGAGGTATTTTTTGCGAAGTGCCTACCTGTAGATTTTGGCCTCTAGTTCAGCTGGCACCTAGGGAAACCTACCAAACCTGTGCATTTCTGAAAACTAGAGACCTAGGGGAATCCAAGGAGGGGTGACTTGCGAGGCTTGGACCAGGTTATGTTACCCAGAATCCTTTGCAAACCTCAAAATTTGGCTAAAAAAAAACATGTTCCTCACATTTCTGTGGCAGAAAGTTCTGGAATCTGAGAGGAGCCACAAATTTCCTTCCACCCAGCGTTCCCCCAAGTCTCCCGATAAAAATTATACCTCACTTGTGTGGGTAGGCCTAGCGCCCGCGACAGGAAACGCCCCAAAGCGCAATGTGGACACATCCACATTTTTGGAAGAAAACAGAGGTATTTTTTGCGAAGTGCCTACCTGTAGATTTTGGCCTCTAGCTCAGCCGGCACATAGGGAAACCTACCAAACCTGTGCATTTCTGAAAACTAGAGACGTAGGGGAATCTAAGGAGGGGTGACTTGCGGGGCTCGGACCAGGTTCTGTTACCCAGAATCCTTTGCAAATCTCAAAATTTGGCTACAAAATCACATATTCCTCACATTTCTGTGGCAGAAAGTTCGGGAATCTGAGAGGAGCCACAAATTTCCTTCCACCCAGCGTTCCCCCAAGTCTCCCGATAAAAATGATACCTCACTTGTGTGGGTAGGCCTAGCGCCCGCGACAGGAAACGCCCCAAAGCGCAACGTGGACACATACAAATTCTTGGAAGAAAACAGAGGTGTTTTTTGCGAAGTGCCTACCTGTAGATTTTGGACTCTAGCTCAGCCGGCACCTAGGGAAACCTACCAAACCTGTGCATTTCTGAAAACTAGAGACCTAGGGGAATCCAAGGAGGGGTGACTTGCGGGGCTCGGACCAGGTTCTGTTACCCAGAATCCTTTGCAAACCTTAAAATTTGGCTAAAAAAACACATGTTCCTCACATTTCTGTGGCAGAAAGTTCTGGAATCTGAGAGGAGCCACAAATTTCCTTTTACCCAGTCTTCCCCCAAGTCTCCCGATAAAAATGATACCTCACTTGTGTGGGTAGGCCTAGCGCCCGCGACAGGAAACGCCCCAAAGCGCAACGTGGACACATACAAATTCTTGGAAGAAAACAGAGGTGTTTTTTGCGAAGTGCCTACCTGTAGATTTTGGCCTCTA
Source organism: Pleurodeles waltl (assembly GCF_031143425.1). Classification (NCBI taxonomy): domain Eukaryota; kingdom Metazoa; phylum Chordata; class Amphibia; order Caudata; family Salamandridae; genus Pleurodeles; species Pleurodeles waltl. The sequence continues at coordinate 339,487 of NC_090437.1, read as the reverse complement.
GCTCAGCCGGCACCTAGGGAAACCTACCAAACCTGTGCATTTCTGAAAACTAGAGACGTAGGGGAATCTAAGGAGGGGTGACTTGCGGGGCTCGGACCAGGTTCTGTTACCCAGAATCCTTTGCAAATCTCAAAATTTGGCTACAAAACCACATATTCCTCACATTTCTGTGGCAGAAAGTTCGGGAATCTGAGAGGAGCCACAAATTTCCTTCCACCCAGCGTTCCCCAAAGTCTCCCGATAAAAATGATACCTCACTTGTGTGGGTAGGCCTAGCGCCCGCGACAGGAAACGCCCCAAAGCGCAATGTGGACACATCCACATTTTTGGAAGAAAACAGAGGTGTTTTTTGCGAAGTGCCTACTTGTAGATTTTTGCCTCTAGCTCAGCCAGCACATAGGGAAAGCCTACCAAACCTGTGCATTTCTGAAAACTAGAGACCTAGGGGAATCCAAGGAGGGGTGACTTGCGGGGCTCGGACCAGGTTCTGTTACCCAGAATCCTTTGCAAACCTCAAAATTTAGCTAATAAACCACATGTTCCTCAAATTTCTGTGGCAGAAAGTTTGGGAATCTGAGAGGAGCCACAAATTTCCTTCCACCAGCGTTCCCCAAAGTCTCCCGATAAAAATGATACCTCACTTGTGTGGGTAGGCCTAGCGCTCGCGACAGGAAACGCCCCAAAGCGCAACGTGGACACATCCAAATTTTTGGAAGAAAACAGAGGTGTTTTTTGCGAAGTGCCTACCTGTAGATTTTGGACTCTAGCTCAGCCGGCACCTAGGGAAACCTACCAAACCTGTGCATTTCTGAAAACTAGAGACCTAGGGGAATCCAAGGAGGGGTGACTTGCGGGGCTCGGACCAGGTTCTGTTACCCAGAATCCTTTGCAAACCTCAAAATTTGGCTAATAAACCACATGTTCCTCAAATTTCTGTGGCAGAAAGTACGGCAATCTGAGAGGAGCCACAAATTTCCTTCCACCCAGCGTTCCCCCAAGTCTCCCGATAAAAATGATACCTCACTTGTGTGGGTAGGCCTAGGGCTCGCGACAGGAAACGCCCCAAAGAGCAACGTGGACACATCCAAATTTTTGGAATAAAACAGAGGTATTTTTTGCGAAGTGCCTACCTGTAGATTTTGGCCTCTAGCTCAGCCGGCACCTAGGGAAACCTACCAAACCTGTGCATTTATGAAAACTAGAGACGTAGGGGAATCTAAGGAGGGGTGACTTGCGGGGCTCGGACCAGGTTCTGTTACCCAGAATCCTTTGCAAATCTCAAATTTTGGCTAAAAAAACACATATTCCTCACATTTCTTTGGCAGAAAGTTCGGGAATCTGAGAGGAGCCACAAATTTCCTTCCACCCAGCGTTCCCCAAAGTCTCCCGATAAAAATGATACCTCACTTGTGTGGGTAGGCCTAGCGCCCGCGACAGGAAACGCCCCAAAGCGCGACGTGGACACATACAAATTTTTGGAAGAAAACAGAGGTGTTTTTTGCGAAGTGCCTACCTGTAGATTTTGGCCTCTAGTTCAGCTGGCACCTAGGGAAACCTACCAAACCTGTGCATTTCTGAAAACTAGAGACCTAGGGGAATCCAAGGAGGGGTGACTTGCGAGGCTTGGACCAGGTTATGTTACCCAGAATCCTTTGCAAACCTCAAAATTTGGCTAAAAAAAAACATGTTCCTCACATTTCTGTGGCAGAAAGTTCTGGAATCTGAGAGGAGCCACAAATTTCCTTCCACCCAGCGTTCCCCCAAGTCTCCCGATAAAAATGATACCTCACTTGTGTGAGTAGGCCTAGCGCCCGCGACAGGAAACGCCCCAAAGCGCAACGTGGACACATCCAAATTTTTGGAAGAAAACAGAGGTGTTTTTTGCGAAGTGCCTACCTGTAGATTGTGGCCTCTAGCTCAGCCGGCACCTAGGGAAACCTACCAAACCTGTGCATTTCTGAAAACTAGAGACCTAGGGGAATCCAAGGAGGGGTGACTTGCGGGGCTCGGACCAGGTTCTGTTACCCAGAATCCTTTGCAAACCTCAAAATTTGGCTAATAAACCACATGTTCCTCAAATTTCTGTGGCAGAAAGTTCTGGAATCTGAGAGGAGCCACAAATTTCCTTCCACCCAGTGTTCCCCCAAGTCTCCCGATAAAAATGATACCTCACTTGTGTGGGTAGGCCTAGCGCCCGCGACAGGAAACGCCCCAAAGCGCAACGTGGACACATACAAATTTTTGGAAGAAAACAGAGGTGTTTTTTGCGAAGGGCCTACCTGTAGATTTTGGACTCTAGCTCAGCCGGCACCTAGGGAAACCTACCAAATCTGTGCATTTCTGAAAACTAGAGACCTAGGGGAATCCAAGGAGGGGTGACTTGCGGGGCTCGGACCAGGTTCTGTTAACCAGAATCCTTTGCAAACCTCAAAATTTGGCTAATAAACCACATGTTCCTCAAATTTCTGTGGCAGAAAGTTCTGGAATCTGAGAGGAGCCACAAATTTCCTTCCACCCAGCGTTCCCCCAAGTCTCCCGATAAAAATGATACCTCACTTGTGTGGGTAGGCCTAGCGTCCGCGACAGGAAACGCCCCAAAGCGCAACGTGGACACATCCAAATTTTTGGAAGAAAACAGAGGTGTTTTTTGCGAAGTGCCTACCCGTAGATTTTGGCCTCTAGCTTAGCCGGTACCTAGGGAAACCTACCAAACCTGTGCATTTCTGAAAACTAGAGACCTAGGGGAATCCAAGGAGGGGTGACTTGCAGGGCTCGGACCAGGTTCTGTTACCCAGAATCCTTTGCAAACCTCAAAATTTGGCTAAAAAAACACATGTTCCTCACATTTCTGTGGCAGAAAGTTCTGGAATCTGAGAGGAGCCACAAATGTCCTTCCAACCAGCGTTCCCCAAAGTCTCCCGATAAAAATGATACCTCACTTGTGTGGGTAGGCCTAGTGCTCGCGACAGGAAACGCCCCAAAGCGCAACGTGGACACATCAAAATTTTTGGAAGAAAACAGAGGTGTTTTTTGCGAAGTGCCTTCCTGTAGATTTTGGCCTCTAGCTCAGCCGGTACCTAGGGAAACCTACCAAACCTGTGCATTTCTGAAAACTAGAGACCTAGGGGAATCCAAGGAGGGGTGACTTGCAGGGCTCGGACCAGGGTCTGTTACCCAGAATCCTTTGCAAACCTCAAAATTTTGCTAAAAAAACACATGTTCCTCACATTTCTGTGGCAGAAAGTTCGGGAATCAGAAAGGAGCCACAAATATCCTTCCACCCAGCGTTCCCCCAAGTCTCCCAATAAAAATGATACCTCACTTGTGTGGGTAGGCCTAGCGCCCACGACAGGAAACGCCCCAAAGTGCAACGTGGACACATCCACATTTTTGGAAGAAAACAGAGGTGTTTTTTGCGAAGTGCCTACCTGTAGATTGTGGCCTCTAGCTCAGCCGGCACCTAGGGAAACCTACCAAACCTGTGCATTTCTGAAAACTAGAGACCTAGGGGAATCCAAGGAGGGGTGACTTGCGGAGCTCGGACCAGGTTCTGTTACCCAGAATCCTTTGCAAACCTCAAAATTTGGCTAAATAAACACATGTTCCTCAAATTTCTGTGGCAGAAAGTTCTGGAATCTGAGAGGAGCCACAAATTTCCTTCCACCCAGCGTTCCCCCAAGTCTCCCGATAAAAATGATACCTCACTTGTGTGGGTAGGCCTAGCGCCCGCGACAGGAAACGCCCCAAAGCGCAATGTGGACACATCCACATTTTTGGAAGAAAACAGAGGTGTTTTTTGCGAAGTGCCTACCTGTAGATTTTGGCCTCTAGCTCAGCCGGCACATAGGGAAACCTACCAAACCTGTGCATTTCTGAAAACTAGAGACCTAGGGGAATCCAAGGAGGGGTGACTTGAGGGGCTCGGACCAGGTTCTGTTACCCAGAATCCTTTGCAAACCTCAAAATTTGGCTAATAAACCACATGTTCCTCAAATTTCTGTGGCAGAAAGTTTGGGAATCTGAGAGGAGCCACAAATTTCTTTCCACCCAGCGTTCCCCAAAGTCTCCCGATAAAAATGATACCTCACTTGTGTGGGTAGGCCTAGCGCTCGCGACAGGAAACGCCCCAAAGCGCAACGTGGACACATCCAAATTTTTGGAAGAAAACTGAGGTGTTTTTTGCGAAGTGCCTACCTGTAGATTTTGGCCTCTAGCTCAGCCGGCACCTAGGGAAACCTACTTAACCTGTGCATTTCTGAGAACTAGAGACCTAGGGGAATCCAAGGAGGGGTGACTTGCGGGGCTCGGACCAGGTTCTGTTACCCAGAATCCTTTTCAAACCTTAAAATTTGGCTAAAAAAACACATGTTCCTCACATTTCTGTGGCAGAAAGTTCTGGAATCTGAGAGGAGCCACAAATTTCCTTCCACCCAGTGTTCCCCCAAGTCTCCCGATAAAAATGATACCTCACTTGTGTGGGTAGGCCTAGCGCCCGCGACAGGAAACGCCCCAAAGCGCAACGTGGACACATACAAATTTTTGGAAGAAAACAGAGGTGTTTTTTGCGAAGTGCCTACCTGTAGATTTTGGACTCTAGCTCAGCCGGCACCTAGGGAAACCTACCAAACCTGTGCATTTCTGAAAACTAGAGACCTAGGGGAATCCAAGGAGGGGTGACTTGAGGGGCTCGGACCAGGTTCTGTTACCCAGAATCCTTTGCAAACCTCAAAATTTGGCTAATAAACCACATGTTCCTCAAATTTCTGTGGCAGAAAGTTCTGGAATCTGAGAGGAGCCACAAATGTCCTTCCAACCAGCGTTCCCCAAAGTCTCCCGATAAAAATGATACCTCACTTGTGTGGGTAGGCCTAGCGCTCGCGACAGGAAACGCCCCAAAGCGCAACGTGGACACATCAAAATTTTTGGAAGAAAACAGAGGTGTTTTTTGCGAAGTGCCTACCTGTAGATTTTGGCCTCTAGCTCAGCCGGTACCTAGGGAAACCTACCAAACCTGTGCATTTCTGAAAACTAGAGACCTAGGGGAATCCAAGGAGGGGTGACTTGCAGGGCTCGGACCAGGGTCTGTTACCCAGAATCCTTTGCAAACCTCAAAATTTTGCTAAAAAAACACATGTTCCTCACATTTCTGTTGCAGAAAGTTCGGGAATCAGAAAGGAGCCACAAATATCCTTCCACCCAGCGTTCCCCCAAGTCTCCCAATAAAAATGATACCTCACTTGTGTGGGTAGGCCTAGCGCCCACGACAGGAAACGCCCCAAAGCGCAACGTGGACACATCCAAATTTTTGGAAGAAAACAGAGGTGTTTTTTGCGAAGTGCCTACCTGTAGATTGTGGCCTCTAGCTCAGCCGGCACCTAGGGAAACCTACCAAACCTGTGCATTTCTGAAAACTAGAGACCTAGGGGAATCCAAGGAGGGGTGACTTGCGGGGCTCGGACCATGTTCTGTTACCCAGAATCCTTTTCAAACCTTAAAATTTGGCTAAAAAAAACATGTTCCTCACATTTCTGTGGCAGAAAGTTCTGGAATCTGAGAGGAGCCACAAATTTCCTTCCACCCAGTGTTCCCCTAAGTCTCCCGATAAAAATGATACCTCACTTGTGTGGGTAGGCCTAGCGCCCGCGACAGGAAACGCCCCAAAGCGCAACGTGGACACATACAAATTTTTGGAAGAAAACAGAGGTGTTTTTTGCGAAGTGCCTACCTGTAGATTTTGGACTCTAGCTCAGCCGGCACCTAGGGAAACCTACCAAACCTGTGCATTTCTGAAAACTAGAGACCTAGAAGAATCCAAGGAGGGGTGACTTGCGGGGCTCGGACCAGGTTCTGTTACCCAGAATCCTTTGCAAACCTCAAAATTTGGCTAATAAACCACATGTTCCTCAAATTTCTGTGGCAGAAAGTACGGCAATCTGAGAGGAGCCACAAATTTCCTTCCACCCAGCGTTCCCCCAAGTCTCCCGATAAAAATGATACCTCACTTGTGTGGGTAGGCCTAGAGCCCGCGACAGGAAACGCCCCAAAGCGCAATGTGGACACATCCACATTTTTGGAAGAAATCAGAGGTGTTTTTTGCGAAGTGCCTACCAGTAGATTTTGGCCTCTAGCTCAGCCGGCACCTAGGGAAACCTACCAAACCTGTGCATTTCTGAAAACTAGAGACGTAGGGGAATCTAAGGAGGGGTGACTTGCGGGGCTCGGACCAGGTTCTGTTACCCAGAATCCTTTGCAAATCTCAAAATTTGGCTACAAAACCACATATTCCTCACATTTCTGTGGCAGAAAGTTCGGGAATCTGAGAGGAGCCACAAATTTCCTTCCACCCAGCGTTCCCCAAAGTCTCCCGATAAAAATGATACCTCACTTGTGTGGGTAGGCCTAGCGCCCGCGACAGGAAACGCCCCAAAGCGCAATGTGGACACATCCACATTTTTGGAAGAAAACAGAGGTGTTTTTTGCGAAGTGCCTACCTGTAGATTTTGGCCTCTAGCTCAGCCAGCACATAGGGAAAGCCTACCAAACCTGTGCATTTCTGAAAACTAGAGACGTAGGGGAATCTAAGGAGGGGTGACTTGCGGGGCTCGGACCAGGTTCTGTTACCCAGAATCCTTTGCAAACCTCAAAATTTGGCTAAAAAAACACATGTTCCTCACATTTCTGTGGCAGAAAGTTCTGGAATCTGAGAGGAGCCACAAATGTCCTTCCAACCAGCGTTCCCCAAAGTCTCCCGATAAAAATGATACCTCACTTGTGTGGGTAGGCCTAGCGCTCGCGACAGGAAACGCCCCAAAGCGCAACGTGGACACATCAAAATTTTTGGAAGAAAACAGAGGTGTTTTTTGCGAAGTGCCTACCTGTAGATTTTGGCCTCTAGCTCAGCCGGTACCTAGGGAAACCTACCAAACCTGTGCATTTCTGAAAACTAGAGACCTAGGGGAATCCAAGGAGGGGTGACTTGCAGGGCTCGGACCAGGGTCTGTTAACCAGAATCCTTTGCAAACCTCAAAATTTTGCTAAAAAAACACATGTTCCTCACATTTCTGTTGCAGAAAGTTCGGGAATCAGAAAGGAGCCACAAATATCCTTCCACCCAGCGTTCCCCCAAGTCTCCCAATAAAAATGATACCTCACTTGTGTGGGTAGGCCTAGCGCCCACGACAGGAAATGCCCCAAAGCGCAACGTGGACACATCCAAATTTTTGGAAGAAAACAGAGGTGTTTTTTGCGAAGTGCCTACCTGTAGATTGTGGCCTCTAGCTCAGCCGGCACCTAGGGAAACCTACCAAACCTGTGCATTTCTGAAAACTAGAGACCTAGGGGAATCCAAGGAGGGGTGACTTGCGGGGCTCGGACCAGGTTCTGTTACCCAGAATCCTTTTCAAACCTTAAAATTTGGCTAAAAAAACACATGTTCCTCACATTTCTGTGGCAGAAAGTTCTGGAATCTGAGAGGAGCCACAGATTTCCTTCCACCCAGTGTTCCCCTAAGTCTCCCGATAAAAATGATACCTCACTTGTGTGGGTAGGCCTATCGCCCGCGACAGGAAACGCCCCAAAGCGCAACGTGGACACATACAAATTTTTGGAAGAAAACAGAGGTGTTTTTTGCGAAGTGCCTACCTGTAGATTTTGGACTCTAGCTCAGCCGGCACCTAGGGAAACCTACCAAACCTGTGCATTTCTGAAAACTAGAGACCTAGAACAATCCAAGGAGGGGTGACTTGCGGGGCTCGGACCAGGTTCTGTTACCCAGAATCCTTTGCAAACCTCAAAATTTGGCTAATAAACCACATGTTCCTCAAATTTCTGTGGCAGAAAGTACGGCAATCTGAGAGGAGCCACAAATTTCCTTCCACCCAGCGTTCCCCAAAGTCTCCCGATAAAAATGATACCTCACTTGTGTGGGTAGGCCTAGCGCCCGCGACAGGAAACGCCCCAAAGCGCAATGTGGACACATCCACATTTTTGGAAGAAAACAGAGGTGTTTTTTGCGAAGTGCCTACCTGTAGATTTTGGCCTCTAGCTCAGCCGGCACCTAGGGAAACCTACCAAACCTGTGCATTTCTGAAAACTAGAGACGTAGGGGAATCTAAGGAGGGGTGACTTGCGGGGCTCGGACCAGGTTCTGTTACCCAGAATCCTTTGCAAATCTCAAAATTTGGCTACAAAACCACATATTCCTCACATTTCTGTGGCAGAAAGTTCGGGAATCTGAGAGGAGCCACAAATTTCCTTCCACCCAGCGTTCCCCAAAGTCTCCCGATAAAAATGATACCTCACTTGTGTGGGTAGGCCTAGCGCCCGCGACAGGAAACGCCCCAAAGCGCAATGTGGACACATCCACATTTTTGGAAGAAAACAGAGGTGTTTTTTGCGAAGTGCCTACCTGTAGATTTTGGCCTCTAGCTCAGCCAGCACATAGGGAAAGCCTACCAAACCTGTGCATTTCTTAAAACTAGAGACCTAGGGGAATCCAAGGAGGGGTGACTTGCGGGGCTCGGACCAGGTTCTGTCACCCAGAATCCTTTGCAAACCTCAAAATTTGGCTAATAAACCACATGTTCCTCAAATTTCTGTGGCAGAAAGTTTGGGAATCTGAGAGGAGCCACAAATTTCCTTCCACCAGCGTTCCCCAAAGTCTCCCGATAAAAATGATACCTCACTTGTGTGGGTAGGCCTAGCGCTCGCGACAGGAAACGCCCCAAAGCGCAACGTGGACACATCCAAATTTTTGGAAGAAAACAGAGGTGTTTTTTGCGAAGTGCCTACCTGTAGATTTTGGACTCTAGCTCAGCCGGCACCTAGGGAAACCTACCAAACCTGTGCATTTCTGAAAACTAGAGACCTAGGGGAATCCAAGGAGGGGTGACTTGCGGGGCTCGGACCAGGTTCTGTTACCCAGAATCCTTTGCAAACCTCAAAATTTGGCTAATAAACCACATGTTCCTCAAATTTCTGTGGCAGAAAGTACGGCAATCTGAGAGGAGCCACAAATTTCCTTCCACCCAGCGTTCCCCCAAGTCTCCCGATAAAAATGATACCTCACTTGTGTGGGTAGGCCTAGGGCTCGCGACAGGAAACGCCCCAAAGCGCAACGTGGACACATCCAAATTTTTGGAATAAAACAGAGGTATTTTTTGCGAAGTGCCTACCTGTAGATTTTGGCCTCTAGCTCAGCCGGCACCTAGGGAAACCTACCAAACCTGTGCATTTCTGAAAACTAGAGACGTAGGGGAATCTAAGGAGGGGTGACTTGCGGGGCTCGGACCAGGTTCTGTTACCCAGAATCCTTTGCAAATCTCAAATTTTGGCTAAAAAAACACATATTCCTCACATTTCTGTGGCAGAAAGTTCGGGAATCTGAGAGGAGCCACAAATTTCCTTCCACCCAGCGTTCCCCAAAGTCTCCCGATAAAAATGATACCTCACTTGTGTGGGTAGGCCTAGCGCCCGCGACAGGAAACGCCCCAAAGCGCGACGTGGACACATACAAATTTTTGGAAGAAAACAGAGGTGTTTTTTGCGAAGTGCCTACCTGTAGATTTTGGCCTATAGTTCAGCTGGCACCTAGGGAAACCTACCAAACCTGTGCATTTCTGAAAACTAGGGACCTAGGGGAATCCTAGGAGGGGTGACTTGCGAGGCTTGGACCAGGTTATGTTACCCAGAATCCTTTGCAAACCTCAAAATTTGGCTAAAAAAAAACATGTTCCTCACATTTCTGTGGCAGAAAGTTCTGGAATCTGAGAGGAGCCACAAATTTCCTTCTACCCAGCGTTCCCCCAAGTCTCCCGATAAAAATGATACCTCACTTGTGTGAGTAGGCCTAGCGCCCGCGACAGGAAACGCCCCAAAGCGCAACGTGGACACATCCAAATTTTTGGAAGAAAACAGAGGTGTTTTTTGCGAAGTGCCTACCTGTAGATTGTGGCCTCTAGCTCAGCCGGCACCTAGGGAAACCTACCAAACCTGTGCATTTCTGAAAACTAGAGACCTAGGGGAATCCAAGGAGGGGTGACTTGCGGAGCTCGGACCAGGTTCTGTTACCCAGAATCCTTTGCAAACCTCAAAATTTGGCTAAAAAAACACATGTTCCTCAAATTTCTGTGGCAGAAAGTTCTGGAATCTGAGAGGAGCCACAAATTTCCTTCCACCCAGCGTTCCCCCAAGTCTCCCGATAAAAATGATACCTCACTTGTGTGGGTAGGCCTAGGGCTCGCGACAGGAAACGCCCCAAAGCGCAACGTGGACACATCCAAATTTTTGGAATAAAACAGAGGTGTTTTTTGCGAAGTGCCTACCTGTAGATTTTGGACTCTAGCTCAGCCGGCACCTAGGGAAACCTACCAAACCTGTGCATTTCTGAAAACTAGAGACCTAGGGGAATCCAAGGAGGGGTGACTTGCAGGGCTCGGACCAGGTTCTGTTACCCAGAATCCTTTGCAAACCTCAAAATTTGGCTAAAAAAACACATGTTCCTCACATTTCTGTGGCAGAAAGTTCTGGAATCTGAGAGGAGCCACAAATGTCCTTCCAACCAGCGTTCCCCAAAGTCTCCCGATAAAAATGATACCTCACTTGTGTGGGTAGGCCTAGCGCTCGCGACAGGAAACGCCCCAAAGCGCAACGTGAACACATCAAAATTTTTGGAAGAAAACAGAGGTGTTTTTTGCGAAGTGCCTACCTGTAGATTTTGGCCTCTAGCTCAGCCGGTACCTAGGGAAACCTACCAAACCTGTGCATTTCTGAAAACTAGAGACCTAGGGGAATCCAAGGAGGGGTGACTTGCAGGGCTCGGACCAGGGTCTGTTACCCAGAATCCTTTGCAAACCTCAAAATGTTGCTAAAAAAACACATGTTCCTCACATTTCTGTTGCAGAAAGTTCGGGAATCAGAAAGGAGCCACAAATATCCTTCCACCCAGCGTTCCCCCAAGTCTCCCAATAAAAATGATACCTCACTTGTGTGGGTAGGCCTAGCGCCCACGACAGGAAACGCCCCAAAGCGCAACGTGGACACATCCAAATTTTTGGAAGAAAACAGAGGTGTTTTTTGCGAAGTGCCTACCTGTAGATTGTGGCCTCTAGCTCAGCCGGCACCTAGGGAAACCTACCAAACCTGTGCATTTCTGAAAACTAGAGACCTAGGGGAATCCAAGGAGGGGTGACTTGCGGGGCTCGGACCAGGTTCTGTTACCCAGAATCCTTTTCAAACCTTAAAATTTGGCTAAAAAAACACATGTTCCTCACATTTCTGTGGCAGAAAGTTCTGGAATCTGAGAGGAGCCACAAATTTCCTTCCACCCAGTGTTCCCCTAAGTCTCCCGATAAAAATGATACCTCACTTGTGTGGGTAGGCCTAGCGCCCGCGACAGGAAACGCCCCAAAGCGCAACGTGGACACATACAAATTTTTGGAAGAAAACAGAGGTGTTTTTTGCGAAGTGCCTACCTGTAGATTTTGGACTCTAGCTCAGCCGGTACCTAGGGAAACCTACCAAACCTGTGCATTTCTGAAAACTAGAGACCTAGAAGAATCCAAGGAGGGGTGACTTGCGGGGCTCGGACCAGGTTCTGTTACCCAGAATCCTTTGCAAACCTCAAAATTTGGCTAATAAACTACATGTTCCTCAAATTTCTGTGGCAGAAAGTACGGCAATCTGAGAGGAGCCACAAATTTCCTTCCACCCAGCGTTCCCCAAAGTCTCCCGATAAAAATGATACCTCACTTGTGTGGGTAGGCCTAGCGCCCGCGACAGGAAACGCCCCAAAGCGCAATGTGGACACATCCACATTTTTGGAAGAAAACAGAGGTGTTTTTTGCGAAGTGCCTACCTGTAGATTTTGGCCTCTAGCTCAGCCGGCACCTAGGGAAACCTACCAAACCTGTGCATTTCTGAAAACTAGAGACGTAGGGGAATCTAAGGAGGGGTGACTTGCGGGGCTCGGACCAGGTTCTGTTACCCAGAATCCTTTGCAAATCTCAAAATTTGGCTACAAAACCACATATTCCTCACATTTCTGTGGCAGAAAGTTCGGGAATCTGAGAGGAGCCACAAATTTCCTTCCACCCAGCGTTCCCCAAAGTCTCCCGATAAAAATGATACCTCACTTGTGTGGGTAGGCCTAGCGCCCGCGACAGGAAACGCCCCAAAGCGCAATGTGGACACATCCACATTTTTGGAAGAAAACAGAGGTGTTTTTTGCGAAGTGACTACCTGTAGATTTTGGCCTCTAGCTCAGCCAGCACATAGGGAAAGCCTACCAAACCTGTGCATTTCTGAAAACTAGAGACGTAGGGGAATCTAAGGAGGGGTGACTTGCGGGGCTCGGACCAGGGTCTGTTACCCAGAATCCTTTGCAAACCTCAAAATTTGGCTAAAAAAACACATGTTCCTCACATTTCTGTGGCAGAAAGTTCTGGAATCTGAGAGGAGCCACAAATGTCCTTCCAACCACCGTTCCCCAAAGTCTCCCGATAAAAATGATACCTCACTTGTGTGGGTAGGCCTAGCGCTCGCGACAGGAAACGCCCCAAAGCGCAACGTGGACACATCAAAATTTTTGGAAGAAAACAGAGGTGTTTTTTGCGAAGTGCCTACCTGTAGATTTTGGCCTCTAGCTCAGCCGGTACCTAGGGAAACCTACCAAACCTGTGCATTTCTGAAAACTAGAGACCTAGGGGAATCCAAGGAGGGGTGACTTGCAGGGCTCGGACCAGGGTCTGTTACCCAGAATCCTTTGCAAACCTCAAAATTTTGCTAAAAAAACACATGTTCCTCACATTTCTGTTGCAGAAAGTTCGGGAATCAGAAAGGAGCCACAAATATCCTTCCACCCAGCGTTCCCCCAAGTCTCCCAATAAAAATGATACCTCACTTGTGTGGGTAGGCCTAGCGCCCACGACAGGAAACGCCCCAAAGCGCAACGTGGACACATCCAAATTTTTGGAAGAAAACAGAGGTGTTTTTTGCGAAGTGCCTACCTGTAGATTGTGGCCTCTAGCTCAGCCGGCACCTAGGGAAACCTACCAAACCTGTGCATTTCTGAAAACTACAGACCTAGGGGAATCCAAGGAGGGGTGACTTGCGGGGCTCGGACCAGGTTCTGTTACCCAGAATCCTTTTCAAACCTTAAAATTTGGCTAAAAAAACACATGTTCCTCACATTTCTGTGGCAGAAAGTTCTGGAATCTGAGAGGAGCCACAAATTTCCTTCCACCCAGTGTTCCCCTAAGTCTCCCGATAAAAATGATACCTCACTTGTGTGGGTAGGCCTAGCGCCCGCGACAGGAAACGCCCCAAAGCGCAACGTGGACACATACAAATTTTTGGAAGAAAACAGAGGTGTTTTTTGCGAAGTGCCTACCTGTAGATTTTGGACTCTAGCTCAGCCGGCACCTAGGGAAACCTACCAAACCTGTGCATTTCTGAAAACTAGAGACCTAGAAGAATCCAAGGAGGGGTGACTTGCGGGGCTCGGACCAGGTTCTGTTACCCAGAATCCTTTGCAAACCTCAAAATTTGGCTAATAAACCACATGTTCCTCAAATTTCTGTGGCAGAAAGTACGGCAATCTGAGAGGAGCCACAAATTTCCTTCCACCCAGCGTTCCCCAAAGTCTCCCGATAAAAATTATACCTCACTTGTGTGGGTAGGCCTAGCGCCCGCGACAGGAAACGCCCCAAAGCGCAATGTGGACACATCCACATTTTTGGAAGAAAACAGAGGTGTTTTTTGCGAAGTGCCTACCTGTAGATTTTGGCCTCTAGCTCAGTCGGCACCTAGGGAAACCTACCAAACCTGTGCATTTCTGAAAACTAGAGAAGTAGGGGAATCTAATGAGGGGTGACTTGCGGGGCTCGGACCAGGTTCTGTTACCCAGAATCCTTTGCAAATCTCAAAATTTGGCTACAAAACCACATATTCCTCACATTTCTGTGGCAGAAAGTTCGGGAATCTGAGAGGAGCCACAAATTTCCTTCCACCCAGCGTTCCCCAAAGTCTCCCGATAAAAATGATACCTCACTTGTGTGGGTAGGCCTAGCGCCCGCGACAGGAAACGCCCCAAAGCGCAATGTGGACACATCCACATTTTTGGAAGAAAACAGAGGTGTTTTTTGCGAAGTGCCTACCTGTAGATTTTGGCCTCTAGCTCAGCCAGCACATAGGGAAAGCCTACCAAACCTGTGCATTTCTGAAAACTAGAGACCTAGGGGAATCCAAGGAGGGGTGACTTGCGGGGCTCGGACCAGGTTCTGTTACCCAGAATCCTTTGCAAACCTCAAAATTTGGCTAATAAACCACATGTTCCTCAAATTTCTGTGGCAGAAAGTTTGGGAATCTGAGAGGAGCCACAAATTTCCTTCCACCAGCGTTCCCCAAAGTATCCCGATAAAAATGATACCTCACTTGTGTGGGTAGGCCTAGCGCTCGCGACAGGAAACGCCCCAAAGCGCAACGTGGACAGATCCAAATTTTTGGAAGAAAACAGAGGTGTTTTTTGCGAAGTGCCTACCTGTAGATTTTGGACTCTAGCTCAGCCGGCACCTAGGGAAACCTACCAAACCTGTGCATTTCTGAAAACTAGAGACCTAGGGGAATCCAAGGAGGGGTGACTTGCGGGGCTCGGACCAGGTTCTGTTACCCAGAATCCTTTGCAAACCTCAAAATTTGGCTAATAAACCACATGTTCCTCAAATTTCTGTGGCAGAAAGTACGGCAATCTGAGAGGAGCCACAAATTTCCTTCCACCCAGCGTTCCCCCAAGTCTCCCGATAAAAATGATACCTCACTTGTGTGGGTAGGCCTAGGGCTCGCGACAGGAAACGCCCCAAAGCGCAACGTGGACACATCCAAATTTTTGGAATAAAACAGAGGTATTTTTTGCGAAGTGCCTACCTGTAGATTTTGGCCTCTAGTTCAGCTGGCACCTAGGGAAACCTACCAAACCTGTGCATTTCTGAAAACTAGAGACCTAGTGGAATCCAAGGAGGGGTGACTTGCGAGGCTTGGACCAGGTTATGTTACCCAGAATCCTTTGCAAACCTCAAAATTTGGCTAAAAAAAAACATGTTCCTCACATTTCTGTGGCAGAAAGTTCTGGAATCTGAGAGGAGCCACAAATTTCCTTCCACCCAGCGTTCCCCCAAGTCTCCCGATAAAAATGATACCTCACTTGTGTGAGTAGGCCTAGCGCCCGCGACAGGAAACGCCCCAAAGCGCAACGTGGACACATCCAAATTTTTGGAAGAAAACAGAGGTGTGTTTTGCGAAGTGCCTACCTGTAGATTGTGGCCTCTAGCTCAGCCGGCACCTAGGGAAACCTACCAAACCTGTGCATTTCTGAAAACTAGAGACCTAGGGGAATCCAAGGAGGGGTGACTTGCGGAGCTCGGACCAGGTTCTGTTACCCAGAATCCTTTGCAAACCTCAAAATTTGGCTAAAAAAACACATGTTCCTCAAATTTCTGTGGCAGAAAGTTCTGGAATCTGAGAGGAGCCACAAATTTCCTTCCACCCAGCGTTCCCCCAAGTCTCCCGATAAAAATGATACCTCACTTGTGTGGGTAGGCCTAGCGCCCACGACAGGAAACGCCCCAAAGCGCAACGTGGACATATACAAATTTTTGGAAGAAAACAGAGGTGTTTTTTGCGAAGTGCCTACCTGTAGATTTTGGACTCTAGCTCAGCCGGCACCTAGGGAAACCTACCAAACCTGTGCATTTCTGAAAACTAGAGACCTAGAAGAATCCAAGGAGGGGTGACTTGCGGGGCTCGGACCAGGTTCTGTTACCCAGAATCCTTTGCAAACCTCAAAATTTGGCTAATAAACCACATGTTCCTCAAATTTCTGTGGCAGAAAGTACGGCAATCTGAGAGGAGCCACAAATTTCCAACCACCCAGCGTTCCCCAAAGTCTCCCGATAAAAATGATACCTCACTTGTGTGGGTAGGCCTAGCGCCCGCGACAGGAAACGCCCCAAAGCGCAATGTGGACACATCCACATTTTTGGAAGAAAACAGAGGTATTTTTTGCGAAGGGCCTACCTGTAGATTTTGGCCTCTAGCTCAGCCGGCACCTAGGGAAACCTACCAAACCTGTGCATTTATGAAAACTAGAGACGTAGGGGAATCTAAGGAGGGGTGACTTGCGGGGCTCGGACCAGGTTCTGTTACCCAGAATCCTTTGCAAATCTCAAATTTTGGCTAAAAAAACACATATTCCTCACATTTCTGTGGCAGAAAGTTCGGGAATCTGAGAGGAGCCACAAATTTCCTTCCACCCAGCGTTCCCCAAAGTCTCCCGATAAAAATGATACCTCACTTGTGTGGGTAGGCCTAGCGCCCGCGACAGGAAACGCCCCAAAGCGCGACGTGGACACATACAAATTTTTGGAAGAAAACAGAGGGGTTTTTTGCGAAGTGCCTACCTGTAGATTTTGGCCTCTAGTTCAGCTGGCACCTAGGGAAACCTACCAAACCTGTGCATTTCTGAAAACTAGAGACCTAGGGGAATCCAAGGAGGGGTGACTTGCGAGGCTTGGACCAGGTTATGTTACCCAGAATCCTTTGCAAACCTCAAAATTTGGCTAAAAAAAAACATGTTCCTCACATTTCTGTGGCAGAAAGTTCTGGAATCTGAGAGGAGCCACAAATTTCCTTCCACCCAGCGTTCCCCCAAGTCTCCCGATAAAAATGATACCTCACTTGTGTGAGTAGGCCTAGCGCCCGCGACAGGAAACGCCCCAAAGCGCAACGTGGACACATCCAAATTTTTGGAAGAAAACAGAGGTGTTTTTTGCGAAGTGCCTACCTGTAGATTGTGGCCTCTAGCTCAGCCGGCACCTAGGGAAACCTACCAAACCTGTGCATTTCTGAAAACTAGAGACCTAGGGGAATCCAAGGAGGGGTGACTTGCGGAGCTCGGACCAGGTTCTGTTACCCAGAATCCTTTGCAAACCTCAAAATTTGGCTAAAAAAACACATGTTCCTCAAATTTCTGTGGCAGAAAGTTCTGGAATCTGAGAGGAGCCACAAATTTCCTTCCACCCAGCGTTCCCCCAAGTCTCCCGATAAAAATGATACCTCACTTGTGTGGGTAGGCCTAGCGCCCGCGACAGGAAACGCCCCAAAGCGCAATGTGGACACATCCACATTTTTGGTAGAAAACAGAGGTGTTTTTTGAGAAGTGCCTACCTGTAGATTTTGGCCTCTAGCTCAGCCGGCACATAGGGAAACCTACCAAACCTGTGCATTTCTGAAAACTAGAGACCTAGGGGAATCCAAGGAGGGGTGACTTGCGGGGCTCGGACCAGGTTCTGTTACCCAGAATCCTTTGCAAACCTCAAAATTTGGCTAATAAACCACATGTTCCTCAAATTTCTGTGGCAGAAAGTTTGGGAATCTGAGAGGAGCCACAAATTTCCTTCCACCCAGCGTTCCCCAAAGTCTCCCGATAAAAATGATACCTCACTTGTGTGGGTAGGCCTAGCGCTCGCGACAGGAAACGCCCCAAAGCGCAACGTGGACACATCCAAATTTTTGGAAGAAAACAGAGTTGTTTTTTGCGAAGTGCCTACCTGTAGATTTTGGCCTCTAGCTCAGCCGGCACCTAGGGAAACCTACTTAACCTGTGCATTTCTGAGAACTAGAGACCTAGGGGAATCCAAGGAGGGGTGACTTGCGGGGCTCGTACCAGGTTCTGTTACCCAGAATCCTTTTCAAACCTTAAAATTTGGCTAAAAAAACACATGTTCCTCACATTTCTGTGGCAGAAAGTTCTGGAATCTGAGAGGAGCCACAAATTTCCTTCCACCCAGTGTTCCCCCAAGTCTCCCGATAAAAATGATACCTCACTTGTGTGGGTAGGCCTAGCGCCCGCGACAGGAAACGCCCCAAAGCGCAACGTGGACACATACAAATTTTTGGAAGAAAACAGAGGTGTTTTTTGCGAAGGGCCTACCTGTAGATTTTGGACTCTAGCTCAGCCGGCACCTAGGGAAACCTACCAAATCTGTGCATTTCTGAAAACTAGAGACCTAGGGGAATCCAAGGAGGGGTGACTTGCGGGGCTCGGACCAGGTTCTGTTAACCAGAATCCTTTGCAAACCTCAAAATTTGGCTAATAAACCACATGTTCCTCAAATTTCTGTGGCAGAAAGTTCTGGAATCTGAGAGGAGCCACAAATTTCCTTCCACCCAGCGTTCCCCCAAGTCTCCCGATAAAAATGATACCTCACTTGTGTGGGTAGGCCTAGCGTCCGCGACAGGAAACGCCCCAAAGCGCAACGTGGACACATCCAAATTTTTGGAAGAAAACAGAGGTGTTTTTTGCGAAGTGCCTACCCGTAGATTTTGGCCTCTAGCTTAGCCAGTACCTAGGGAAACCTACCAAACCTGTGCATTTCTGAAAACTAGAGACCTAGGGGAATCCAAGGAGGGGTGACTTGCAGGGCTCGGACCAGGTTCTGTTACCCAGAATCCTTTGCAAACCTCAAAATTTGGCTAAAAAAACACATGTTCCTCACATTTCTGTGGCAGAAAGTTCTGGAATCTGAGAGGAGCCACAAATGTCCTTCCAACCAGCGTTCCCCAAAGTCTCCCGTTAAAAATGATACCTCACTTGTGTGGGTAGGCCTAGCGCTCGCGACAGGAAACGCCCCAAAGCGCAACGTGGACACATCAACATTTTTGGAAGAAAACAGAGGTGTTTTTTGCGAAGTGCCTACCTGTAGATTTTGGCCTCTAGCTCAGCCGGTACCTAGGGAAACCTACCAAACCTGTGCATTTCTGAAAACTAGAGACCTAGGGGAATCCAAGGAGGGGTGACTTGCAGGGCTCGGACCAGGGTCTGTTACCCAGAATCCTTTGCAAACCTCAAAATTTTGCTAAAAAAACACATGTTCCTCACATTTCTGTGGCAGAAAGTTCGGGAATCAGAAAGGAGCCACAAATATCCTTCCACCCAGCGTTCCCCCAAGTCTCCCAATAAAAATGATACCTCACTTGTGTGGGTAGGCCTAGCGCCCACGACAGGAAACGCCCCAAAGCGCAACGTGGACACATCCAAATTTTTGGAAGAAAACAGAGGTGTTTTTTGCGAAGTGCCTACCTGTAGATTGTGGCCTCTAGCTCAGCCGGCACCTAGGGAAACCTACCAAACCTGTGCATTTCTGAAAACTAGAGACCTAGGGGAATCCAAGGAGGGGTGACTTGCGGAGCTCGGACCAGGTTCTGTTACCCAGAATCCTTTGCAAACCTCAAAATTTGGCTAAAAAAACACATGTTCCTCAAATTTCTGTGGCAGAAAGTTCTGGAATCTGGGAGGAGCCACAAATTTCCTTCCACCCAGCGTTCCCCCAAGTCTCCCGATAAAAATGATACCTCACTTGTGTGGGTAGGCCTAGCGCCCGCGACAGGAAACGCCCCAAAGCGCAATGTGGACACATCCACATTTTTGGAAGAAAACAGAGGTGTTTTTTGCGAAGTGCCTACCTGTAGATTTTGGCCTCTAGCTCAGCCGGCACATAGGGAAACCTACCAAACCTGTGCATTTCTGAAAACTAGAGACCTAGGGGAATCCAAGGAGGGGTGACTTGCGGGGCTCGGTCCAGGTTCTGTTACCCAGAATCCTTTGCAAACCTCAAAATTTGGCTAATAAACCACATGTTCCTCAAATTTCTGTGGCAGAAAGTTTGGGAATCTGAGAGGAGCCACAAATTTCCTTCCACCCACCGTTCCCCAAAGTCTCCCGATAAAAATGATACCTCACTTGTGTGGGTAGGCCTAGCGCTCGCGACAGGAAACGCCCCAAAGCGCAACGTGGACACATCCAAATTTTTGGAAGAAAACAGAGGTGTTTTTTGCGAAGTGCCTACCTGTAGATTTTGGCCTCTAGCTCAGCCGGCACCTAGGGAAACCTACTTAACCTGTGCATTTCTGAGAACTAGAGACCTAGGGGAATCCAAGGAGGGGTGACTTGCGGGGCTCGGACCAGGTTCTGTTACCCAGAATCCTTTTCAAACCTTAAAATTTGGTTAAAAAAACACATGTTCCTCACATTTCTGTGGCAGAAAGTTCTGGAATCTGAGAGGAGCCACAAATTTCCTTCCACCCAGTGTTCCCCCAAGTCTCCCGATAAAAATGATACCTCACTTGTGTGGGTAGGCCTAGCGCCCGCGACAGGAAACGCCCCAAAGCGCAACGTGGACACATACAAATTTTTGGAAGAAAACAGAGGTGTTTTTTGCGAAGTGCCTACCTGTAGATTTTGGACTCTAGCTCAGCCGGCACCTAGGGAAACCTACCAAACCTGTGCATTTCTGAAAACTAGAGACCTAGGGGAATCCAAGGAGGGGTGACTTGAGGGGCTCGGACCAGGTTCTGTTACCCAGAATCCTTTGCAAACCTCAAAATTTGGCTAATAAACCACATGTTCCTCAAATTTCTGTGGCAGAAAGTACGGCAATCTGAGAGGAGCCACAAATTTCCTTCCACCCAGCGTTCCCCCAAGTCTCCCGATAAAAATGATACCTCACTTGTGTGGGTAGGCCTAGGGCTCGCGACAGGAAACGCCCCAAAGCGCAACGTGGACACATCCAAATTTTTGGAATAAAACAGAGGTGTTTTTTGCGAAGTGCCTACCTGTAGATTTTGGACTCTAGCTCAGCCGGCACCTAGGGAAACCTACCAAACCTGTGCATTTCTGAAAACTAGAGACCTAGGGGAATCCAAGGAGGGGTGACTTGCAGGGCTCGGACCAGGTTCTGTTACCCAGAATCCTTTGCAAACCTCAAAATTTGGCTAAAAAAACACATGTTCCTCACATTTCTGTGGCAGAAAGTTCTGGAATCTGAGAGGAGCCACAAATGTCCTTCCAACCAGCGTTCCCCAAAGTCTCCCGATAAAAATGATACCTCACTTGTGTGGGTAGGCCTAGCGCTCGCGACAGGAAACGCCCCAAAGCGCAACGTGGACACATCAAAATTTTTGGAAGAAAACAGAGGTGTTTTTTGCGAAGTGCCTACCTGTAGATTTTGGCCTCTAGCTCAGCCGGTACCTAGGGAAACCTACCAAACCTGTGCATTTCTGAAAACTAGAGACCTAGGGGAATCCAAGGAGGGGTGACTTGCAGGGCTCGGACCAGGGTCTGTTACCCAGAATCCTTTGCAAACCTCAAAATTTTGCTAAAAAAACACATGTTCCTCACATTTCTGTTGCAGAAAGTTCGGGAATCAGAAAGGAGCCACAAATATCCTTCCACCCAGCGTTCCCCCAAGTCTCCCAATAAAAATGATACCTCACTTGTGTGGGTAGGCCTAGCGCCCACGACAGGAAACGCCCCAAAGCGCAACGTGGACACATCCAAATTTTTGGAAGAAAACAGAGGTGTTTTTTGCGAAGTGCCTACCTGTAGATTGTGGCTTCTAGCTCAGCCGGCACCTAGGGAAACCTACCAAACCTGTGCATTTCTGAAAACTAGAGACCTAGGGGAATCCAAGGAGGGGTGACTTGCGGGGCTCGGACCAGGTTCTGTTACCCAGAATCCTTTTCAAACCTTAAAATTTGGCTAAAAAAACACATGTTCCTCACATTTCTGTGGCAGAAAGTTCTGGAATCTGAGAGGAGCCACAAATTTCCTTCCACCCAGTGTTCCCCTAAGTCTCCCGATAAAAATGATACCTCACTTGTGTGGGTAGGCCTAGCGCCCGCGACAGGAAACGCCCCAAAGCGCAACGTGGACACATACAAATTTTTGGAAGAAAACAGAGGTGTTTTTTGCGAAGTGCCTACCTGTAGATTTTGGACTCTAGCTCAGCCGGCACCTAGGGAAACCTACCAAACCTGTGCATTTCTGAAAACTAGAGACCTAGAAGAATCCAAGGAGGGGTGACTTGCGGGGCTCGGACCAGGTTCTGTTACCCAGAATCCTTTGCAAACCTCAAAATTTGGCTAATAAACCACATGTTCCTCAAATTTCTGTGGCAGAAAGTACGGCAATCTGAGAGGAGCCACAAATTTCCTTCCACCCAGCGTTCCCCAAAGTCTCCCGATAAAAATGATACCTCACTTGTGTGGGTAGGCCTAGCGCCCGCGACAGGAAACGCCCCAAAGCGCAATGTGGACACATCCACATTTTTGGAAGAAAACAGAGGTGTTTTTTGCGAAGTGCCTACCAGTAGATTTTGGCCTCTAGCTCAGCCGGCACCTAGGGAAACCTACCAAACCTGTGCATTTCTGAAAACTAGAGACGTAGGGGAATCTAAGGAGGGGTGACTTGCGGGGCTCGGACCAGGTTCTGTTACCCAGAATCCTTTGCAAATCTCAAAATTTGGCTACAAAACCACATATTCCTCACATTTCTGTGGCAGAAAGTTCGGGAATCTGAGAGGAGCCACAAATTTCCTTCCACCCAGCGTTCCCCAAAGTCTCCCGATAAAAATGATACCTCACTTGTGTGGGTAGGCCTAGCGCCCGCGACAGGAAACGCCCCAAAGCGCAATGTGGACACATCCACATTTTTGGAAGAAAACAGAGGTGTTTTTTGCGAAGTGCCTACCTGTAGATTTTGGCCTCTAGCTCAGCCAGCACATAGGGAAAGCCTACCAAACCTGTGCATTTCTGAAAACTAGAGACGTAGGGGAATCTAAGGAGGGGTGACTTGCGGGGCTCGGACCAGGTTCTGTTACCCAGAATCCTTGCAAACCTCAAAATTTGGCTAAAAAAACACATGTTCCTCACATTTCTGTGGCAGAAAGTTCTGGAATCTGAGAGGAGCCACAAATGTCCTTCCAACCAGCGTTCCCCAAAGTCTCCCGATAAAAATGATACCTCACTTGTGTGGGTAGGCCTAGCGCTCGCGACAGGAAACGCCCCAAAGCGCAATGTGGACACATCAAACTTTTTGGAAGAAAACAGAGGTGTTTTTTGCGAAGTGCCTACCTGTAGATTTTGGCCTCTAGCTCAGCCGGTACCTAGGGAAACCTACCAAACCTGTGCATTTCTGAAAACTAGAGACCTAGGGGAATCCAAGGAGGGGTGACTTGCAGGGCTCGGACCAGGGTCTGTTACCCAGAATCCTTTGCAAACCTCAAAATTTTGCTAAAAAAACACATGTTCCTCACATTTCTGTTGCAGAAAGTTCGGGAATCAGAAAGGAGCCACAAATATCCTTCCACCCAGCGTTCCCCCAAGTCTCCCAATAAAAATGATACCTCACTTGTGTGGGTAGGCCTAGCGCCCACGACAGGAAACGCCCCAAAGCGCAACGTGGACACATCCAAATTTTTGGAAGAAAACAGAGGTGTTTTTTGCGAAGTGCCTACCTGTAGATTGTGGCCTCTAGCTCAGCCGGCACCTAGGGAAACCTACCAAACCTGTGCATTTCTGAAAACTAGAGACCTAGGGGAATCCAATGAGGGGTGACTTGCGGGGCTCGGACCAGGTTCTGTTACCCAGAATCCTTTTCAAACCTTAAAATTTGGCTAAAAAAACACATGTTCCTCACATTTCTGTGGCAGAAAGTTCTGGAATCTGAGAGGAGCCACAAATTTCCTTCCACCCAGCGTTCCCCAAAGTCTCCCGATAAAAATGATACCTCACTTGTGTGGGTAGGCCTAGCGCCCGCGACAGGAAACGCCCCAAAGCGCAATGTGGACACATCCACATTTTTGGAAGAAAACAGAGGTGTTTTTTGCGAAGTGCCTACCAGTAGATTTTGGCCTCTAGCTCAGCCGGCACCTAGGGAAACCTACCAAACCTGTGCATTTCTGAAAACTAGAGACGTAGGGGAATCTAAGGAGGGGTGACTTGCGGGGCTCGGACCAGGTTCTGTTACCCAGAATCCTTTGCAAATCTCAAAATTTGGAAACAAAACCACATATTCCTCACATTTCTGTGGCAGAAAGTTCGGGAATCTGAGAGGAGCCACAAATTTCCTTCCACCCAGCGTTCCCCAAAGTCTCCCGATAAAAATGATACCTCACTTGTGTGGGTAGGCCTAGCGCCCGCGACAGGAAACGCCCCAAAGCGCAATGTGGACACATCCACATTTTTGGAAGAAAACAGAGGTGTTTTTTGCGAAGTGCCTACCTGTAGATTTTGGCCTCTAGCTCAGCCAGCACATAGGGAAAGCCTACCAAACCTGTGCATTTCTGAAAACTAGAGACGTAGGGGAATCTAAGGAGGGGTGACTTGCGGGGCTCGGACCAGGTTCTGTTACCCAGAATCCTTGCAAACCTCAAAATTTGGCTAAAAAAACACATGTTCCTCACATTTCTGTGGCAGAAAGTTCTGGAATCTGAGAGGAGCCACAAATGTCCTTCCAACCAGCGTTCCCCAAAGTCTCCCGATAAAAATGATACCTCACTTGTGTGGGTAGGCCTAGCGCTCGCGACAGGAAACGCCCCAAAGCGCAATGTGGACACATCAAACTTTTTGGAAGAAAACAGAGGTGTTTTTTGCGAAGTGCCTACCTGTAGATTTTGGCCTCTAGCTCAGCCGGTACCTAGGGAAACCTACCAAACCTGTGCATTTCTGAAAACTAGAGACCTAGGGGAATCCAAGGAGGGGTGACTTGCAGGGCTCGGACCAGGGTCTGTTACCCAGAATCCTTTGCAAACCTCAAAATTTTGCTAAAAAAACACATGTTCCTCACATTTCTGTTGCAGAAAGTTCGGGAATCAGAAAGGAGCCACAAATATCCTTCCACCCAGCGTTCCCCCAAGTCTCCCAATAAAAATGATACCTCACTTGTGTGGGTAGGCCTAGCGCCCACGACAGGAAACGCCCCAAAGCGCAACGTGGACACATCCAAATTTTTGGAAGAAAACAGAGGTGTTTTTTGCGAAGTGCCTACCTGTAGATTGTGGCCTCTAGCTCAGCCGGCACCTAGGGAAACCTACCAAACCTGTGCATTTCTGAAAACTAGAGACCTAGGGGAATCCAAGGAGGGGTGACTTGCGGGGCTCGGACCAGGTTCTGTTACCCAGAATCCTTTTCAAACCTTAAAATTTGGCTAAAAAAACACATGTTCCTCACATTTCTGTGGCAGAAAGTTCTGGAATCTGAGAGGAGCCACAAATTTCCTTCCACCCAGTGTTCCCCTAAGTCTCCCGATAAAAATGATACCTCACTTGTGTGGGTAGGCCTAGCGCCCGCGACAGGAAACGCCCCAAAGCGCAACGTGGACACATACAAATTTTTGGAAGAAAACAGAGGTGTTTTTTGCGAAGTGCCTACCTGTAGATTTTGGACTCTAGCTCAGCCGGCACCTAGGGAAACCTACCAAACCTGTGCATTTCTGAAAACTAGAGACCTAGAAGAATCCAAGGAGGGGTGACTTGCGGGGCTCGGACCAGGTTCTGTTACCCAGAATCCTTTGCAAACCTCAAAATTTGGCTAATAAACCACATGTTCCTCAAATTTCTGTGGCAGAAAGTACGGCAATCTGAGAGGAGCCACAAATTTCCTTCCACCCAGCGTTCCCCAAAGTCTCCCGATAAAAATGATACCTCACTTGTGTGGGTAGGCCTAGCGCCCGCGACAGGAAACGCCCCAAAGCGCAATGTGGACACATCCACATTTTTGGAAGAAAACAGAGGTGTTTTTTGCGAAGTGCCTACCTGTAGATTTTGGCCTCTAGCTCAGCCGGCACCTAGGGAAACCTACCAAACCTGTGCATTTCTGAAAACTAGAGACGTAGGGGAATCTAAGGAGGGGTGACTTGCGGGGCTCGGACCAGGTTCTGTTACCCAGAATCCTTTGCAAATCTCAAAATTTGGCTACAAAACCACATATTCCTCACATTTCTGTGGCAGAAAGTTCGGGAATCTGAGAGGAGCCACAAATTTCCTTCCACCCAGCGTTCCCCAAAGTCTCCCGATAAAAATGATACCTCACTTGTGTGGGTAGGCCTAGCGCCCGCGACAGGAAACGCCCCAAAGCGCAATGTGGACACATCCACATTTTTGGAAGAAAACAGAGGTGTTTTTTGCGAAGTGCCTACCTGTAGATTTTGGCCTCTAGCTCAGCCAGCACATAGGGAAAGCCTACCAAACCTGTGCATTTCTCAAAACTAGAGACCTAGGGGAATCCAAGGAGGGGTGACTTGCGGGGCTCGGACCAGGTTCTGTTACCCAGAATCCTTTGCAAACCTCAAAATTTGGCTAATAAACCACATGTTCCTCAAATTTCTGTGGCAGAAAGTTTGGGAATCTGAGAGGAGCCACAAATTTCCTTCCACCAGCGTTCCCCAAAGTCTCCCGATAAAAATGATACCTCACTTGTGTGGGTAGGCCTAGCGCTCGCGACAGGAAACGCCCCAAAGCGCAACGTGGACACATCCAAATTTTTGGAAGAAAACAGAGGTGTTTTTTGCGAAGTGCCTACCTGTAGATTTTGGACTCTAGCTCAGCCGGCACCTAGGGAAACCTACCAAACCTGTGCATTTCTGAAAACTAGAGACCTAGGGGAATCCAAGGAGGGGTGACTTGCGGGGCTCGGACCAGGTTCTGTTACCCAGAATCCTTTGCAAACCTCAAAATTTGGCTAATAAACCACATGTTCCTCAAATTTCTGTGGCAGAAAGTACGGCAATCTGAGAGGAGCCACAAATTTCCTTCCACCCAGCGTTCCCCCAAGTCTCCCGATAAAAATGATACCTCACTTGTGTGGGTAGGCCTAGGGCTCGCGACAGGAAACGCCCCAAAGCGCAACGTGGACACATCCAAATTTTTGGAATAAAACAGAGGTATTTTTTGCGAAGTGCCTACCTGTAGATTTTGGCCTCTAGCTCAGCCGGCACCTAGGGAAACCTACCAAACCTGTGCATTTCTGAAAACTAGAGACGTAGGGGAATCTAAGGAGGGGTGACTTGCGGGGCTCGGACCAGGTTCTGTTACCCAGAATCCTTTGCAAATCTCAAAATTTGGAAACAAAACCACATATTCCTCACATTTCTGTGGCAGAAAGTTCGGGAATCTGAGAGGAGCCACAAATTTCCTTCCACCCAGCGTTCCCCAAAGTCTCCCGATAAAAATGATACCTCACTTGTGTGGGTAGGCCTAGCGCCCGCGACAGGAAACGCCCCAAAGCGCAATGTGGACACATCCACATTTTTGGAAGAAAACAGAGGTGTTTTTTGCGAAGTGCCTACCTGTAGATTTTGGCCTCTAGCTCAGCCAGCACATAGGGAAAGCCTACCAAACCTGTGCATTTCTGAAAACTAGAGACGTAGGGGAATCTAAGGAGGGGTGACTTGCGGGGCTCGGACCAGGTTCTGTTACCCAGAATCCTTGCAAACCTCAAAATTTGGCTAAAAAAACACATGTTCCTCACATTTCTGTGGCAGAAAGTTCTGGAATCTGAGAGGAGCCACAAATGTCCTTCCAACCAGCGTTCCCCAAAGTCTCCCGATAAAAATGATACCTCACTTGTGTGGGTAGGCCTAGCGCTCGCGACAGGAAACGCCCCAAAGCGCAATGTGGACACATCAAACTTTTTGGAAGAAAACAGAGGTGTTTTTTGCGAAGTGCCTACCTGTAGATTTTGGCCTCTAGCTCAGCCGGTACCTAGGGAAACCTACCAAACCTGTGCATTTCTGAAAACTAGAGACCTAGGGGAATCCAAGGAGGGGTGACTTGCAGGGCTCGGACCAGGGTCTGTTACCCAGAATCCTTTGCAAACCTCAAAATTTTGCTAAAAAAACACATGTTCCTCACATTTCTGTTGCAGAAAGTTCGGGAATCAGAAAGGAGCCACAAATATCCTTCCACCCAGCGTTCCCCCAAGTCTCCCAATAAAAATGATACCTCACTTGTGTGGGTAGGCCTAGCGCCCACGACAGGAAACGCCCCAAAGCGCAACGTGGACACATCCAAATTTTTGGAAGAAAACAGAGGTGTTTTTTGCGAAGTGCCTACCTGTAGATTGTGGCCTCTAGCTCAGCCGGCACCTAGGGAAACCTACCAAACCTGTGCATTTCTGAAAACTAGAGACCTAGGGGAATCCAAGGAGGGGTGACTTGCGGGGCTCGGACCAGGTTCTGTTACCCAGAATCCTTTTCAAACCTTAAAATTTGGCTAAAAAAACACATGTTCCTCACATTTCTGTGGCAGAAAGTTCTGGAATCTGAGAGGAGCCACAAATTTCCTTCCACCCAGTGTTCCCCTAAGTCTCCCGATAAAAATGATACCTCACTTGTGTGGGTAGGCCTAGCGCCCGCGACAGGAAACGCCCCAAAGCGCAACGTGGACACATACAAATTTTTGGAAGAAAACAGAGGTGTTTTTTGCGAAGTGCCTACCTGTAGATTTTGGACTCTAGCTCAGCCGGCACCTAGGGAAACCTACCAAACCTGTGCATTTCTGAAAACTAGAGACCTAGAAGAATCCAAGGAGGGGTGACTTGCGGGGCTCGGACCAGGTTCTGTTACCCAGAATCCTTTGCAAACCTCAAAATTTGGCTAATAAACCACATGTTCCTCAAATTTCTGTGGCAGAAAGTACGGCAATCTGAGAGGAGCCACAAATTTCCTTCCACCCAGCGTTCCCCAAAGTCTCCCGATAAAAATGATACCTCACTTGTGTGGGTAGGCCTAGCGCCCGCGACAGGAAACGCCCCAAAGCGCAATGTGGACACATCCACATTTTTGGAAGAAAACAGAGGTGTTTTTTGCGAAGTGCCTACCTGTAGATTTTGGCCTCTAGCTCAGCCGGCACCTAGGGAAACCTACCAAACCTGTGCATTTCTGAAAACTAGAGACGTAGGGGAATCTAAGGAGGGGTGACTTGCGGGGCTCGGACCAGGTTCTGTTACCCAGAATCCTTTGCAAATCTCAAAATTTGGCTACAAAACCACATATTCCTCACATTTCTGTGGCAGAAAGTTCGGGAATCTGAGAGGAGCCACAAATTTCCTTCCACCCAGCGTTCCCCAAAGTCTCCCGATAAAAATGATACCTCACTTGTGTGGGTAGGCCTAGCGCCCGCGACAGGAAACGCCCCAAAGCGCAATGTGGACACATCCACATTTTTGGAAGAAAACAGAGGTGTTTTTTGCGAAGTGCCTACCTGTAGATTTTGGCCTCTAGCTCAGCCAGCACATAGGGAAAGCCTACCAAACCTGTGCATTTCTCAAAACTAGAGACCTAGGGGAATCCAAGGAGGGGTGACTTGCGGGGCTCGGACCAGGTTCTGTTACCCAGAATCCTTTGCAAACCTCAAAATTTGGCTAATAAACCACATGTTCCTCAAATTTCTGTGGCAGAAAGTTTGGGAATCTGAGAGGAGCCACAAATTTCCTTCCACCAGCGTTCCCCAAAGTCTCCCGATAAAAATGATACCTCACTTGTGTGGGTAGGCCTAGCGCTCGCGACAGGAAACGCCCCAAAGCGCAACGTGGACACATCCAAATTTTTGGAAGAAAACAGAGGTGTTTTTTGCGAAGTGCCTACCTGTAGATTTTGGACTCTAGCTCAGCCGGCACCTAGGGAAACCTACCAAACCTGTGCATTTCTGAAAACTAGAGACCTAGGGGAATCCAAGGAGGGGTGACTTGCGGGGCTCGGACCAGGTTCTGTTACCCAGAATCCTTTGCAAACCTCAAAATTTGGCTAATAAACCACATGTTCCTCAAATTTCTGTGGCAGAAAGTACGGCAATCTGAGAGGAGCCACAAATTTCCTTCCACCCAGCGTTCCCCCAAGTCTCCCGATAAAAATGATACCTCACTTGTGTGGGTAGGCCTAGGGCTCGCGACAGGAAACGCCCCAAAGCGCAACGTGGACACATCCAAATTTTTGGAATAAAACAGAGGTATTTTTTGCGAAGTGCCTACCTGTAGATTTTGGCCTCTAGCTCAGCCGGCACCTAGGGAAACCTACCAAACCTGTGCATTTCTGAAAACTAGAGACGTAGGGGAATCTAAGGAGGGGTGACTTGCGGGGCTCGGACCAGGTTCTGTTACCCAGAATCCTTTGCAAATCTCAAATTTTGGCTAAAAAAACACATATTCCTCACATTTCTGTGGCAGAAAGTTCGGGAATCTGAGAGGAGCCACAAATTTCCTTCCACCCAGCGTTCCCCAAAGTCTCCCGATAAAAATGATACCTCACTTGTGTGGGTAGGCCTAGCGCCCGCGACAGGAAACGCCCCAAAGCGCGACGTGGACACATTCAAATTTTTGGAAGAAAACAGAGGTGTTTTTTGCGAAGTGCCTAACTGTAGATTTTGGCCTCTAGTTCAGCTGGCACCTAGGGAAACCTACCAAACCTGTGCATTTCTGAAAACTAGGGACCTAGGGGAATCCAAGGAGGGGTGACTTGCGAGGCTTGGACCAGGTTATGTTACCCAGAATCCTTTGCAAACCTCAAAATTTGGCTAAAAAAAAACATGTTCCTCACATTTCTGTGGCAGAAAGTTCTGGAATCTGAGAGGAGCCACAAATTTCCTTCTACCCAGCGTTCCCCCAAGTCTCCCGATAAAAATGATACCTCACTTGTGTGAGTAGGCCTAGCGCCCGCGACAGGAAACGCCCCAAAGCGCAACGTGGACACATCCAAATTTTTGGAAGAAAACAGAGGTGTTTTTTGCGAAGTGCCTACCTGTAGATTGTGGCCTCTAGCTCAGCCGGCACCTAGGGAAACCTACCAAACCTGTGCATTTCTGAAAACTAGAGACCTAGGGGAATCCAAGGAGGGGTGACTTGCGGAGCTCGGACCAGGTTCTGTTACCCAGAATCCTTTGCAAACCTCAAAATTTGGCTAAAAAAACACATGTTCCTCAAATTTCTGTGGCAGAAAGTTCTGGAATCTGAGAGGAGCCACAAATTTCCTTCCACCCAGCGTTCCCCCAAGTCTCCCGATAAAAATGATACCTCACTTGTGTGGGTAGGCCTAGGGCTCGCGACAGGAAACGCCCCAAAGCGCAACGTGGACACATCCAAATTTTTGGAATAAAACAGAGGTGTTTTTTGCGAAGTGCCTACCTGTAGATTTTGGACTCTAGCTCAGCCGGCACCTAGGGAAACCTACCAAACCTGTGCATTTCTGAAAACTAGAGACCTAGGGGAATCCAAGGAGGGGTGACTTGCAGGGCTCGGACCAGGTTCTGTTACCCAGAATCCTTTGCAAACCTCAAAATTTGGCTAAAAAAACACATGTTCCTCACATTTCTGTGGCAGAAAGTTCTGGAATCTGAGAGGAGCCACAAATGTCCTTCCAACCAGCGTTCCCCAAAGTCTCCCGATAAAAATGATACCTCACTTGTGTGGGTAGGCCTAGCGCTCGCGACAGGAAACGCCCCAAAGCGCAACGTGGACACATCAAAATTTTTGGAAGAAAACAGAGGTGTTTTTTGCGAAGTGCCTACCTGTAGATTTTGGCCTCTAGCTCAGCCGGTACCTAGGGAAACCTACCAAACCTGTGCATTTCTGAAAACTAGAGACCTAGGGGAATCCAAGGAGGGGTGACTTGCAGGGCTCGGACCAGGGTCTGTTACCCAGAATCCTTTGCAAACCTCAAAATTTTGCTAAAAAAACACATGTTCCTCACATTTCTGTTGCAGAAAGTTCGGGAATCAGAAAGGAGCCACAAATATCCTTCCACCCAGCGTTCCCCCAAGTCTCCCAATAAAAATGATACCTCACTTGTGTGGGTAGGCCTAGCGCCCACGACAGGAAACGCCCCAAAGCGCAACGTGGACACATCCAAATTTTTGGAAGAAAACAGAGGTGTTTTTTGCGAAGTGCCTACCTGTAGATTGTGGCCTCTAGCTCAGCCGGCACCTAGGGAAACCTACCAAACCTGTGCATTTCTGAAAACTAGAGACCTAGGGGAATCCAAGGAGGGGTGACTTGCGGGGCTCGGACCAGGTTCTGTTACCCAGAATCCTTTTCAAACCTTAAAATTTGGCTAAAAAAACACATGTTCCTCACATTTCTGTGGCAGAAAGTTCTGGAATCTGAGAGGAGCCACAAATTTCCTTCCACCCAGTGTTCCCCTAAGTCTCCCGATAAAAATTATACCTCACTTGTGTGGGTAGGCCTAGCGCCCGCGACAGGAAACGCCCCAAAGCGCAACGTGGACACATACAAATTTTTGGAAGAAAACAGAGGTGTTTTTTGCGAAGTGCCTACCTGTAGATTTTGGACTCTAGCTCAGCCGGCACCTAGGGAAACCTACCAAACCTGTGCATTTCTGAAAACTAGAGACCTAGAAGAATCCAAGGAGGGGTGACTTGCGGGGCTCGGACCAGGTTCTGTTACCCAGAATCCTTTGCAAACCTCAAAATTTGGCTAATAAACCACATGTTCCTCAAATTTCTGTGGCAGAAAGTGCGGCAATCTGAGAGGAGCCACAAATTTCCTTCCACCCAGCGTTCCCCAAAGTCTCCCGATAAAAATGATACCTCACTTGTGTGGGTAGGCCTAGCGCCCGCGACAGGAAACGCCCCAAAGCGCAATGTGGACACATCCACATTTTTGGAAGAAAACAGAGGTGTTTTTTGCGAAGTGCCTACCTGTAGATTTTGGCCTCTAGCTCAGCCGGCACCTAGGGAAACCTACCAAACCTGTGCATTTCTGAAAACTAGAGACGTAGGGGAATCTAAGGAGGGGTGACTTGCGGGGCTCGGACCAGGTTCTGTTACCCAGAATCCTTTGCAAATCTCAAAATTTGGCTACAAAACCACATATTCCTCACATTTCTGTGGCAGAAAGTTCGGGAATCTGAGAGGAGCCACAAATTTCCTTCCACCCAGCGTTCCCCAAAGTCTCCCGATAAAAATGATACCTCACTTGTGTGGGTAGGCCTAGCGCCCGCGACAGGAAACGCCCCAAAGCGCAATGTGGACACATCCACATTTTTGGAAGAAAACAGAGGTGTTTTTTGCGAAGTGCCTACCTGTAGATTTTGGCCTCTAGCTCAGCCAGCACATAGGGAAAGCCTACCAAACCTGTGCATTTCTGAAAACTAGAGACGTAGGGGAATCTAAGGAGGGGTGACTTGCGGGGCTCGGACCAGGGTCTGTTACCCAGAATCCTTTGCAAACCTCAAAATTTGGCTAAAAAAACACATGTTCCTCACATTTCTGTGGCAGAAAGTTCTGGAATCTGAGAGGAGCCACAAATGTCCTTCCAACCAGCGTTCCCCAAAGTCTCCCGATAAAAATGATACCTCACTTGTGTGGGTAGGCCTAGCGCTCGCGACAGGAAACGCCCCAAAGCGCAACGTGGACACATCAAAATTTTTGGAAGAAAACAGAGGTGTTTTTTGCGAAGTGCCTACCTGTAGATTTTGGCCTCTAGCTCAGCCGGTACCTAGGGAAACCTACCAAACCTGTGCATTTCTGAAAACTAGAGACCTAGGGGAATCCAAGGAGGGGTGACTTGCAGGGCTCGGACCAGGGTCTGTTACCCAGAATCCTTTGCAAACCTCAAAATTTTGCTAAAAAAACACATGTTCCTCACATTTCTGTTGCAGAAAGTTCGGGAATCAGAAAGGAGCCACAAATTTTCTTCCACCCAGCGTTCCCCCAAGTCTCCCAATAAAAATGATACCTCACTTGTGTGGGTAGGCCTAGCGCCCGCGACAGGAAACGCCCCAAAGCGCAACGTGGACACATACAAATTCTTGGAAGAAAACAGAGGTGTTTTTTGCGAAGTGCCTACCTGTAGATTTTGGACTCTAGCTCAGCCGGCACCTAGGGAAACCTACCAAACCTGTGCATTTCTGAAAACTAGTGACCTAGAAGAATCCAAGGAGGGGTGACTTGCGGGGCTCGGACCAGGTTCTGTTACCCAGAATCCTTTGCAAACCTCAAAATTTGGCTAAAAAAACACATGTTCCTCAAATTTCTGTGGCAGAAAGTACGGCAATCTGAGAGGAGCCACAAATTTCCTTCCACCCAGCGTTCCCCAAAGTCTCCCGATAAAAATGATACCTCACTTGTGTGGGTAGGCCTAGCGCCCGCGACAGGAAACGCCCCAAAGCGCAATGTGGACACATCCACATTTTTGGAAGAAAACAGAGGTGTTTTTTGCGAAGTGCCTACCTGTAGATTTTGGCCTCTAGCTCAGCCGGCACCTAGGGAAACCTACCAAACCTGTGCATTTCTGAAAACTAGAGACGTAGGGGAATCTAAGGAGGGGTGACTTGCGGGGCTCGGACCAGGTTCTGTTACCCAGAATCCTTTGCAAATCTCAAAATTTGGCTACAAAACCACATATTCCTCACATTTCTGTGGCAGAAAGTTTGGGAATCTGAGAGGAGCCACAAATTTCCTTCCAACCAGCGTTCCCCAAAGTCTCCCGATAAAAATGATACCTCACTTGTGTGGGTAGGCCTAGCGCTCGCGACAGGAAACGCCCCAAAGCGCAACGTGGACACATCAAAATTTTTGGAAGAAAACAGAGGTGTTTTTTGCGAAGTGCCTACCTGTAGATTTTGGCCTCTAGCTCAGCCGGTACCTAGGGAAACCTACCAAACCTGTGCATTTCTGAAAACTAGAGACCTAGGGGAATCCAAGGAGGGGTGACTTGCAGGGCTCGGACCAGGGTCTGTTACCCAGAATCCTTTGCAAACCTCAAAATTTTGCTAAAAAAACACATGTTCCTCACATTTCTGTTGCAGAAAGTTCGGGAATCAGAAAGGAGCCACAAATATCCTTCCACCCAGCGTTCCCCCAAGTCTCCCAATAAAAATGATACCTCACTTGTGTGGGTAGGCCTAGCGCCCACGACAGGAAACGCCCCAAAGCGCAACGTGGACACATCCAAATTTTTGGAAGAAAACAGAGGTGTTTTTTGCGAAGTGCCTACCTGTAGATTGTGGCCTCTAGCTCAGCCGGCACCTAGGGAAACCTACCAAACCTGTGCATTTCTGAAAACTAGAGACCTAGGGGAATCCAAGGAGGGGTGACTTGCGGGGCTCGGACCAGGTTCTGTTACCCAGAATCCTTTTCAAACCTTAAAATTTGGCTAAAAAAACACATGTTCCTCACATTTCTGTGGCAGAAAGTTCTGGAATCTGAGAGGAGCCACAAATTTCCTTCCACCCAGTGTTCCCCTAAGTCTCCCGATAAAAATGATACCTCACTTGTGTTGGTAGGCCTAGCGCCCGCGACAGGAAACGCCCCGAAGCGCAACGTGGACACATACAAATTTTTGGAAGAAAACAGAGGTGTTTTTTGCGAAGTGCCTACCTGTAGATTTTGGACTCTAGCTCAGCCGGCACCTAGGGAAACCTACCAAACCTGTGCATTTCTGAAAACTAGAGACCTAGAAGAATCCAAGGAGGGGTGACTTGCGGGGCTCGGACCAGGTTCTGTTACCCAGAATCCTTTGCAAACCTCAAAATTTGGCTAATAAACCACATGTTCCTCAAATTTCTGTGGCAGAAAGTACGGCAATCTGAGAGGAGCCACAAATTTCCTTCCACCCAGCGTTCCCCAAAGTCTCCCGATAAAAATTATACCTCACTTGTGTGGGTAGGCCTAGCGCCCGCGACAGGAAACGCCCCAAAGCGCAATGTGGACACATCCACATTTTTGGAAGAAAACAGAGGTGTTTTTTGCGAAGTGCCTACCTGTAGATTTTGGCCTCTAGCTCAGCCGGCACCTAGGGAAACCTACCAAACCTGTGCATTTCTGAAAACTAGAGACCTAGGGGAATCCAAGGAGGGGTGACTTGCAGGGCTCGGACCAGGTTCTGTTACCCAGAATCCTTTGCAAACCTCAAAATTTGGCTAAAAAAACACATGTTCCTCACATTTCTGTGGCAGAAAGTTCTGGAATCTGAGAGGAGCCACAAATGTCCTTCCAACCAGCGTTCCCCAAAGTCTCCCGATAAAAATGATACCTCACTTGTGTGGGTAGGCCTAGCGCTCGCGACAGGAAACGCCCCAAAGCGCAACGTGGACACATCAAAATTTTTGGAAGAAAACAGAGGTGTTTTTTGCGAAGTGCCTACCTGTAGATTTTGGCCTCTAGCTCAGCCGGTACCTAGGGAAACCTACCAAACCTGTGCATTTCTGAAAACTAGAGACCTAGGGGAATCCAAGGAGGGGTGACTTGCAGGGCTCGGACCAGGGTCTGTTACCCAGAATCCTTTGCAAACCTCAAAATTTTGCTAAAAAAACACATGTTCCTCACATTTCTGTTGCAGAAAGTTCGGGAATCAGAAAGGAGCCACAAATATCCTTCCACCCAGCGTTCCCCCAAGTCTCCCAATAAAAATGATACCTCACTTGTGTGGGTAGGCCTAGCACCCACGACAGGAAACGCCCCAAAGCGCAACGTGGACACATCCAAATTTTTGGAAGAAAACAGAGGTGTTTTTTGCGAAGTGCCTACCTGTAGATTGTGGCCTCTAGCTCAGCCGGCACCTAGGGAAACCTACCAAACCTGTGCATTTCTGAAAACTAGAGACCTAGGGGAATCCAAGGAGGGGTGACTTGCGGGGCTCGGACCAGGTTCTGTTACCCAGAATCCTTTTCAAACCTTAAAATTTGGCTAAAAAAACACATGTTCCTCACATTTCTGTGGCAGAAAGTTCTGGAATCTGAGAGGAGCCACAAATTTCCTTCCACCCAGTGTTCCCCTAAGTCTCCCGATAAAAATGATACCTCACTTGTGTGGGTAGGCCTAGCGCCCGCGACAGGAAACGCCCCAAAGCGCAACGTGGACACATACAAATTTTTGGAAGAAAACAGAGGTGTTTTTTGCGAAGTGCCTACCTGTAGATTTTGGACTCTAGCTCAGCCGGCACCTAGGGAAACCTACCAAACCTGTGCATTTCTGAAAACTAGAGACCTAGAAGAATCCAAGGAGGGGTGACTTGCGGGGCTCGGACCAGGTTCTGTTACCCAGAATCCTTTGCAAACCTCAAAATTTGGCTAATAAACCACATGTTCCTCAAATTTCTGTGGCAGAAAGTACGGCAATCTGAGAGGAGCCACAAATTTCCTTCCACCCAGCGTTCCCCAAAGTCTCCCGATAAAAATGATACCTCACTTGTGTGGGTAGGCCTAGCGCCCGCGACAGGAAACGCCCCAAAGCGCAATGTGGACACATCCACATTTTTGGAAGAAAACAGAGGTGTTTTTTGCGAAGTGCCTACCTGTAGATTTTGGCCTCTAGCTCAGCCGGCACCTAGGGAAACCTACCAAACCTGTGCATTTCTGAAAACTAGAGACGTAGGGGAATCTAAGGAGGGGTGACTTGCGGGGCTCGGACCAGGTTCTGTTACCCAGAATCCTTTGCAAATCTCAAAATTTGGCTACAAAACCACATATTCCTCACATTTCTGTGGCAGAAAGTTCGGGAATCTGAGAGGAGCCACAAATTTCCTTCCACCCAGCGTTCCCCAAAGTCTCCCGATAAAAATGATACCTCACTTGTGTGGGTAGGCCTAGCGCCCGCGACAGGAAACGCCCCAAAGCGCAATGTGGACACATCCACATTTTTGGAAGAAAACAGAGGTGTTTTTTGCGAAGTGCCTACCTGTAGATTTTGGCCTCTAGCTCAGCCAGCACATAGGGAAAGCCTACCAAACCTGTGCATTTCTGAAAACTAGAGACGTAGGGGAATCTAAGGAGGGGTGACTTGCGGGGCTCGGACCAGGGTCTGTTACCCAGAATCCTTTGCAAACCTCAAAATTTGGCTAAAAAAACACATGTTCCTCACATTTCTGTGGCAGAAAGTTCTGGAATCTGAGAGGAGCCACAAATGTCCTTCCAACCAGCGTTCCCCAAAGTCTCCCGATAAAAATGATACCTCACTTGTGTGGGTAGGCCTAGCGCTCGCGACAGGAAACGCCCCAAAGCGCAACGTGGACACATCAAAATTTTTGGAAGAAAACAGAGGTGTTTTTTGCGAAGTGCCTACCTGTA
The DNA here is from genome assembly GCF_031143425.1 of Pleurodeles waltl. Lineage (NCBI taxonomy): Eukaryota > Metazoa > Chordata > Amphibia > Caudata > Salamandridae > Pleurodeles > Pleurodeles waltl. The sequence goes on along the minus strand of NC_090437.1, from coordinate 301,581 downwards.
GATTTTGGCCTCTAGCTCAGCCGGTACCTAGGGAAACCTACCAAACCTGTGCATTTCTGAAAACTAGAGACCTAGGGGAATCCAAGGAGGGGTGACTTGCAGGGCTCGGACCAGGGTCTGTTACCCAGAATCCTTTGCAAACCTCAAAATTTTGCTAAAAAAACACATGTTCCTCACATTTCTGTTGCAGAAAGTTCGGGAATCAGAAAGGAGCCACAAATATCCTTCCACCCAGCGTTCCCCCAAGTCTCCCAATAAAAATGATACCTCACTTGTGTGGGTAGGCCTAGCGCCCACGACAGGAAACGCCCCAAAGCGCAACGTGGACACATCCAAATTTTTGGAAGAAAACAGAGGTGTTTTTTGCGAAGTGCCTACCTGTAGATTGTGGCCTCTAGCTCAGCCGGCACCTAGGGAAACCTACCAAACCTGTGCATTTCTGAAAACTAGAGACCTAGGGGAATCCAAGGAGGGGTGACTTGCGGGGCTCGGACCAGGTTCTGTTACCCAGAATCCTTTTCAAACCTTAAAATTTGGCTAAAAAAACACATGTTCCTCACATTTCTGTGGCAGAAAGTTCTGGAATCTGAGAGGAGCCACAAATTTCCTTCCACCCAGTGTTCCCCTAAGTCTCCCGATAAAAATGATACCTCACTTGTGTGGGTAGGCCTAGCGCCCGCGACAGGAAACGCCCCAAAGCGCAACGTGGACACATACAAATTTTTGGAAGAAAACAGAGGTGTTTTTTGCGAAGTGCCTACCTGTAGATTTTGGACTCTAGCTCAGCCGGCACCTAGGGAAACCTACCAAACCTGTGCATTTCTGAAAACTAGAGACCTAGAAGAATCCAAGGAGGGGTGACTTGCGGGGCTCGGACCAGGTTCTGTTACCCAGAATCCTTTGCAAACCTCAAAATTTGGCTAATAAACCACATGTTCCTCAAATTTCTGTGGCAGAAAGTACGGCAATCTGAGAGGAGCCACAAATTTCCTTCCACCCAGCGTTCCCCAAAGTCTCCCGATAAAAATTATACCTCACTTGTGTGGGTAGGCCTAGCGCCCGCGACAGGAAACGCCCCAAAGCGCAATGTGGACACATCCACATTTTTGGAAGAAAACAGAGGTGTTTTTTGCGAAGTGCCTACCTGTAGATTTTGGCCTCTAGCTCAGCCGGCACCTAGGGAAACCTACCAAACCTGTGCATTTCTGAAAACTAGAGACGTAGGGGAATCTAAGGAGGGGTGACTTGCGGGGCTCGGACCAGGTTCTGTTACCCAGAATCCTTTGCAAATCTCAAAATTTGGCTACAAAACCACATATTCCTCACATTTCTGTGGCAGAAAGTTCGGGAATCTGAGAGGAGCCACAAATTTCCTTCCACCCAGCGTTCCCCAAAGTCTCCCGATAAAAATGATACCTCACTTGTGTGGGTAGGCCTAGCGCCCGCGACAGGAAACGCCCCAAAGCGCAATGTGGACACATCCACATTTTTGGAAGAAAACAGAGGTGTTTTTTGCGAAGTGCCTACCTGTAGATTTTGGCCTCTAGCTCAGCCAGCACATAGGGAAAGCCTACCAAACCTGTGCATTTCTGAAAACTAGAGACCTAGGGGAATCCAAGGAGGGGTGACTTGCGGGGCTCGGACCAGGTTCTGTTACCCAGAATCCTTTGCAAACCTCAAAATTTGGCTAATAAACCACATGTTCCTCAAATTTCTGTGGCAGAAAGTTTGGGAATCTGAGAGGAGCCACAAATTTCCTTCCACCAGCGTTCCCCAAAGTCTCCCGATAAAAATGATACCTCACTTGTGTGGGTAGGCCTAGCGCTCGCGACAGGAAACGCCCCAAAGCGCAACGTGGACACATCCAAATTTTTGGAAGAAAACAGAGGTGTTTTTTGCGAAGTGCCTACCTGTAGATTTTGGACTCTAGCTCAGCCGGCACCTAGGGAAACCTACCAAACCTGTGCATTTCTGAAAACTAGAGACCTAGGGGAATCCAAGGAGGGGTGACTTGCGGGGCTCGGACCAGGTTCTGTTACCCAGAATCCTTTGCAAACCTCAAAATTTGGCTAATAAACCACATGTTCCTCAAATTTCTGTGGCAGAAAGTACGGCAATCTGAGAGGAGCCACAAATTTCCTTCCACCCAGCGTTCCCCCAAGTCTCCCGATAAAAATGATACCTCACTTGTGTGGGTAGGCCTAGGGCTCGCGACAGGAAACGCCCCAAAGCGCAACGTGGACACATCCAAATTTTTGGAATAAAACAGAGGTATTTTTTGCGAAGTGCCTACCTGTAGATTTTGGCCTCTAGCTCAGCCGGCACCTAGGGAACCCTACCAAACCTGTGCATTTCTGAAAACTAGAGACGTAGGGGAATCTAAGGAGGGGTGACTTGCGGTTCTCGGACCAGGTTCTGTTACCCAGAATCCTTTGCAAATCTCAAATTTTGGCTAAAAAAACACATATTCCTCACATTTCTGTGGCAGAAAGTTCGGGAATCTGAGAAGAGCCACAAATTTCCTTCCACCCAGCGTTCCCCAAAGTCTCCCGATAAAAATGATACCTCACTTGTGTGGGTAGGCCTAGCGCCCGCGACAGGAAACGCCCCAAAGCGCGACGTGGACACATACAAATTTTTGGAAGAAAACAGAGGTGTTTTTTGCGAAGTGCCTACCTGTAGATTTTGGCCTCTAGTTCAGCTGGCACCTAGGGAAACCTACCAAACCTGTGCATTTCTGAAAACTAGAGACATAGGGGAATCCAAGGAGGGGTGACTTGCGAGGCTTGGACCAGGTTATGTTACCCAGAATCCTTTGCAAACCTCAAAATTTGGCTAAAAAAAAACATGTTCCTCACATTTCTGTGGCAGAAAGTTCTGGAATCTGAGAGGAGCCACAAATTTCCTTCCACCCAGCGTTCCCCCAAGTCTCCCGATAAAAATGATACCTCACTTGTGTGAGTAGGCCTAGCGCCCGCGACAGGAAACGCCCCAAAGCGCAACGTGGACACATCCAAATTTTTGGAAGAAAACAGAGGTGTTTTTTGCGAAGTGCCTACCTGTAGATTGTGGCCTCTAGCTCAGCCGGCACCTAGGGAAACCTACCAAACCTGTGCATTTCTGAAAACTAGAGACCTAGGGGAATCCAAGGAGGGGTGACTTGCGGAGCTCGGACCAGGTTCTGTTACCCAGAATCCTTTGCAAACCTCAAAATTTGGCTAAAAAAACACATGTTCCTCAAATTTCTGTGGCAGAAAGTTCTGGAATCTGAGAGGAGCAACAAATTTCCTTCCACCCAGCGTTCCCCCAAGTCTCCCGATAAAAATGATACCTCACTTGTGTGGGTAGGCCTAGCGCCCACGACAGGAAACGCCCCAAAGCGCAATGTGGACACATCCACATTTTTGGAAGAAAACAGAGGTGTTTTTTGCGAAGTGCCTACCTGTAGATTTTGGCCTCTAGCTCAGCCGGCACATAGGGAAACCTACCAAACCTGTGCATTTCTGAAAACTAGAGACCTAGGGGAATCCAAGGAGGGGTGACTTGCGGGGCTCGGACCAGGTTCTGTTACCCAGAATCCTTTGCAAACCTCAAAATTTGGCTAATAAACCACATGTTCCTCAAATTTCTGTGGCAGAAAGTTTGGGAATCTGAGAGGAGCCACAAATTTCCTTCCACCCAGCGTTCCCCAAAGTCTCCCGATAAAAATGATACCTCACTTGTGTGGGTAGGCCTAGCGCTCGCGACAGGAAACGCCCCAAAGCGCAACGTGGACACATCCAAATTTTTGGAAGAAAACAGAGGTGTTTTTTGCGAAGTGCCTACCTGTAGATTTTGGCCTCTAGCTCAGCCGGCACCTAGGGAAACCTACTTAACCTGTGCATTTCTGAGAACTAGAGACCTAGGGGAATCCAAGGAGGGGTGACTTGCGGGGCTCGTACCAGGTTCTGTTACCCAGAATCCTTTTCAAACCTTAAAATTTGGCTAAAAAAACACATGTTCCTCACATTTCTGTGGCAGAAAGTTCTGGAATCTGAGAGGAGCCACAAATTTCCTTCCACCCAGTGTTCCCCCAAGTCTCCCGATAAAAATGATACCTCACTTGTGTGGGTAGGCCTAGCGCCCGCGACAGGAAACGCCCCAAAGCGCAACGTGGACACATACAAATTTTTGGAAGAAAACAGAGGTGTTTTTTGCGAAGGGCCTACCTGTAGATTTTGGACTCTAGCTCAGCCGGCACCTAGGGAAACCTACCAAATCTGTGCATTTCTGAAAACTAGAGACCTAGGGGAATCCAAGGAGGGGTGACTTGCGGGGCTCGGACCAGGTTCTGTTAACCAGAATCCTTTGCAAACCTCAAAATTTGGCTAATAAACCACATGTTCCTCAAATTTCTGTGGCAGAAAGTTCTGGAATCTGAGAGGAGCCACAAATTTCCTTCCACCCAGCGTTCCCCCAAGTCTCCCGATAAAAATGATACCTCACTTGTGTGGGTAGGCCTAGGGCCCGCGACAGGAAACGCCCCAAAGCGCAACGTGGACACATCCAAATTTTTGGAATAAAACAGAGGTATTTTTTGCGAAGTGCCTACCTGTAGATTTTGGCCTCTAGCTCAGCCGGCACCTAGGGAAACCTACCAAACCTGTGCATTTCTGAAAACTAGAGACCTAGGGGAATCCAAGGAGGGGTGACTTGCGGGGCTCGGACCAGGTTCTGTTACCCAGAATCCTTTGCAAATCTCAAAATTTGGCTAAAAAACCACATGTTCCTCACATTTCTGTGGCAGAAAGTTCGGGAATCTGAGAGGAGCCACAAATTTCCTTCCACCCAGCGTTCCCCCAAGTCTCCCGATAAGAATGATACCTCACTTGTGTGGGTAGGCCTAGCGTCCGCGACAGGAAACGCCCCAAAGCGCAACGTGGACACATCCAAATTTTTGGAAGAAAACAGAGGTGTTTTTTGCGAAGTGCCTACCCGTAGATTTTGGCCTCTAGCTTAGCCGGTACCTAGGGAAACCTACCAAACCTGTGCATTTCTGAAAACTAGAGACCTAGGGGAATCCAAGGAGGGGTGACTTGCAGGGCTCGGACCAGGTTCTGTTACCCAGAATCCTTTGCAAACCTCAAAATTTGGCTAAAAAAACACATGTTCCTCACATTTCTGTGGCAGAAAGTTCTGGAATCTGAGAGGAGCCACAAATGTCCTTCCAACCAGCGTTCCCCAAAGTCTCCCGATAAAAATGATACCTCACTTGTGTGGGTAGGCCTAGCGCTCGCGACAGGAAACGCCCCAAAGCGCAACGTGGACACATCAAAATTTTTGGAAGAAAACAGAGGTGTTTTTTGCGAAGTGCCTACCTGTAGATTTTGGCCTCTAGCTCAGCCGGTACCTAAGGAAACCTACCAAACCTGTGCATTTCTGAAAACTAGAGACCTAGGGGAATCCAAGGAGGGGTGACTTGCAGGGCTCGGACCAGGGTCTGTTACCCAGAATATTTTGCAAACCTCAAAATTTTCCTAAAAAAACACATGTTCCTCACATTTCTGTGGCAGAAAGTTCGGGAATCAGAAAGGAGCCACAAATATCCTTCCACCCAGCGTTCCCCCAAGTCTCCCAATAAAAATGATACCTCACTTGTGTGGGTAGGCCTAGCGCCCACGACAGGAAACGCCCCAAAGCGCAACGTGGACACATCCAAATTTTTGGAAGAAAACAGAGGTGTTTTTTGCGAAGTGCCTACCTGTAGATTGTGGCCTCTAGCTCAGCCGGCACCTAGGGAAACCTACCAAACCTGTGCATTTCTGAAAACTAGAGACCTAGGGGAATCCAAGGAGGGGTGACTTGCGGAGCTCGGACCAGGTTCTGTTACCCAGAATCCTTTGCAAACCTCAAAATTTGGATAAAAAAACACATGTTCCTCAAATTTCTGTGGCAGAAAGTTCTGGAATCTGAGAGGAGCCACAAATTTCCTTCCACCCAGCGTTCCCCCAAGTCTCCCGATAAAAATGATACCTCACTTGTGTGGGTAGGCCTAGCGCCCGCGACAGGAAACGCCCCAAAGCGCAATGTGGACACATCCACATTTTTGGAAGAAAACAGAGGTGTTTTTTGCGAAGTGCCTACCTGTAGATTTTGGCCTCTAGCTCAGCCGGCACATAGGGAAACCTACCAAACCTGTGCATTTCTGAAAACTAGAGACCTAGGGGAATCCAAGGAGGGGTGACTTGCGGGGCTCGGAACAGGTTCTGTTACCCAGAATCCTTTGCAAACCTCAAAATTTGGCTAATAATCCACATGTTCCTCAAATTTCTGTGGCAGAAAGTTTGGGAATCTGAGAGGAGCCACAAATTTCCTTCCACCCAGCGTTCCCCAAAGTCTCCCGATAAAAATGATACCTCACTTGTGTGGGTAGGCCTAGCACTCGCGACAGGAAACGCCCCAAAGCGCAACGTGGACACATCCAAATTTTTGGAAGAAAACAGAGGTGTTTTTTGCGAAGTGCCTACCTGTAGATTTTGGCCTCTAGCTCAGCCGGCATCTAGGGAAACCTACTTAACCTGTGCATTTCTGAGAACTAGAGACCTAGGGGAATCCAAGGAGGGGTGACTTGCGGGGCTCGGACCAGGTTCTGTTACCCAGAATCCTTTTCAAACCTTAAAATTTGGCTAAAAAAACACATGTTCCTCACATTTCTGTGGCAGAAAGTTCTGGAATCTGAGAGGAGCCACAAATTTCCTTCCACCCAGTGTTCCCCCAAGTCTCCCGATAAAAATGATACCTCACTTGTGTGGGTAGGCCTAGCGCCCGCGACAGGAAACGCCCCAAAGCGCAACGTGGACACATCCAAATTTTTGGAAGAAAACAGAGGTGTTTTTTGCGAAGTGCCTACCTGTAGATTTTGGACTCTAGCTCAGCCGGCACCCAGGGAAACCTACCAAACCTGTGCATTTCTGAAAACTAGAGACCTAGGGGAATCCAAGGAGGGGTGACTTGAGGGGCTCGGACCAGGTTCTGTTACCCAGAATCCTTTGCAAACCTCAAAATTTGGCTAAAAAAACACATGTTCCTCACATTTCTGTGGCAGAAAGTTCTGGAATCTGAGAGGAGCCACAGATTTCCTTCCACCCAGTGTTCCCCTAAGTCTCCCGATAAAAATGATACCTCACTTGTGTGGGTAGGCCTAGCGCCCGCGACAGGAAACGCCCCAAAGCGCAACGTGGACACATACAAATTTTTGGAAGAAAACAGAGGTGTTTTTTGCGAAGTGCCTACCTGTAGATTTTGGACTCTAGCTCAGCCGGCACCTAGGGAAACCTACCAAACCTGTGCATTTCTGAAAACTAGAGACCTAGGGGAATCCAAGGAGGGGTGACTTGCGGGGCTCGGACCAGGTTCTGTTACCCAGAATCCTTTGCAAATCTCCAAATTTGGCTAAAAAACCACATGTTCCTCACATTTCTGTGGCAGAAAGTTCGGGAATCTGAGAGGAGCCACAAATTTTCTTCCACCCAGCGTTCCCCCAAGTCTCCCGATAAAAATGATACCTCACTTGTGTGGGTAGGCCTAGCGTCCGCGACAGGAAACGCCCCAAAGCGCAACGTGGACACATCCAAATTTTTGGAAGAAAACAGAGGTGTTTTTTGCGAAGTGCCTACCCGTAGATTTTGGCCTCTAGCTTAGCCGGTACCTAGGGAAACCTACCAAACCTGTGCATTTCTGAAAACTAGAGACCTAGGGGAATCCAAGGAGGGGTGACTTGCAGGGCTCGGACCAGGTTCTGTTACCCAGAATCCTTTGCAAACCTCAAAATTTGGCTAAAAAAACACATGTTCCTCACATTTCTGTGGCAGAAAGTTCTGGAATCTGACAGGAGCCACAAATGTCCTTCCAACCAGCGTTCCCCAAAGTCTCCCGATAAAAATGATACCTCACTTGTGTGGGTAGGCCTAGCGCTCGCGACAGGAAACGCCCCAAAGCGCAACGTGGACACATCAAAATTTTTGGAAGAAAACAGAGGTGTTTTTTGCGAAGTGCCTACCTGTAGATTTTGGCCTCTAGCTCAGCCGGTACCTAGGGAAACCTACCAAACCTGTGCATTTCTGAAAACTAGAGACCTAGGGGAATCCAAGGAGGGGTGACTTGCAGGGCTCGGACCAGGGTCTGTTACCCAGAATCCTTTGCAAACCTCAAAATTTTCCTAAAAAAACACATGTTCCTCACATTTCTGTGGCAGAAAGTTCGGGAATCAGAAAGGAGCCACAAATATCCTTCCACCCAGCGTTCCCCCAAGTCTCCCAATAAAAATGATACCTCACTTGTGTGGGTAGGCCTAGCGCCCACGACAGGAAACGCCCCAAAGCGCAACGTGGACACATCCAAATTTTTGGAAGAAAACAGAGGTGTTTTTTGCGAAGTGCCTACCTGTAGATTGTGGCCTCTAGCTCAGCCGGCACCTAGGGAAACCTACCAAACCTGTGCATTTCTGAAAACTAGAGACCTAGGGGAATCCAAGGAGGGGTGACTTGCGGAGCTCGGACCAGGTTCTGTTACCCAGAATCCTTTGCAAACCTCAAAATTTGGCTAAAAAAACACATGTTCCTCAAATTTCTGTGGCAGAAAGTTCTGGAATCTGAGAGGAGCCACAAATTTCCTTCCACCCAGCGTTCCCCCAAGTCTCCCGATAAAAATGATACCTCACTTGTGTGGGTAGGCCTAGCGCCCGCGACAGGAAACGCCCCAAAGCGCAATGTGGACACATCCACATTTTTGGAAGAAAACAGAGGTGTTTTTTGTGAAGTGCCTACCTGTAGATTTTGGCCTCTAGCTCAGCCGGCACATAGGGAAACCTACCAAACCTGTGCATTTCTGAAAACTAGAGACCTAGGGGAATCCAAGGAGGGGTGACTTGCGGGGCTCGGACCAGGTTCTGTTACCCAGAATCCTTTGCAAACCTTAAAATTTGGCTAATAAACCACATGTTCCTCAAATTTCTGTGGCAGAAAGTTTGGGAATCTGAGAGGAGCCACAAATTTCCTTCCACCCAGCGTTCCCCAAAGTCTCCCGATAAAAATGATACCTCACTTGTGTGGGTAGGCCTAGCGCTCGCGACAGGAAACGCCCCAAAGCGCAACGTGGACACATCCAAATTTTTGGAAGAAAACAGAGGTGTTTTTTGCGAAGTGCCTACCTGTAGATTTTGGCCTCTAGCTCAGCCGGCACCTAGGGAAACCTACTTAACCTGTGCATTTCTGAGAACTAGAGACCTAGGGGAATCCAAGGAGGGGTGACTTGCGGGGCTCGGACCAGGTTCTGTTACCCAGAATCCTTTTCAAACCTTAAAATTTGGCTAAAAAAACACATGTTCCTCACATTTCTGTGGCAGAAAGTTCTGGAATCTGAGAGGAGCCACAAATTTCCTTCCACCCAGTGTTCCCCCAAGTCTCCCGATAAAAATGATACCTCACTTGTGTGGGTAGGCCTAGCGCCCGTGACAGGAAACGCCCCAAAGCGCAACGTGGACACATACAAATTTTTGGAAGAAAACAGAGGTGTTTTTTGCGAAGTGCCTACCTGTAGATTTTGGACTCTAGCTCAGCCGGCACCTAGGGAAACCTACCAAACCTGTGCATTTCTGAAAACTAGAGACCTAGGGGAATCCAAGGAGGGGTGACTTGAGGGGCTCGGACCAGGTTCTGTTACCCAGAATCCTTTGCAAACCTCAAAATTTGGCTAATAAACCACATGTTCCTCAAATTTCTGTGGCAGAAAGTACGGCAATCTGAGAGGAGCCACAAATTTCCTTCCACCCAGCGTTCCCCCAAGTCTCCCGATAAAAATGATACCTCACTTGTGTGGGTAGGCCTAGGGCTCGCGACAGGAAACGCCCCAAAGCGCAACGTGGACACATCCAAATTTTTGGAATAAAACAGAGGTGTTTTTTGCGAAGTGCCTACCTGTAGATTTTGGACTCTAGCTCAGCCGGCACCTAGGGAAACCTACCAAACCTGTGCATTTCTGAAAACTAGAGACCTAGGGGAATCCAAGGAGGGGTGACTTGCAGGGCTCGGACCAGGTTCTGTTACCCAGAATCCTTTGCAAACCTCAAAATTTGGCTAAAAAAACACATGTTCCTCACATTTCTGTGGCAGAAAGTTCTGGAATCTGAGAGGAGCCACAAATGTCCTTCCAACCAGCGTTCCCCAAAGTCTCCCGATAAAAATGATACCTCACTTGTGTGGGTAGGCCTAGCGCTCGCGACAGGAAACGCCCCAAAGCGCAACGTGGACACATCAAAATTTTTGGAAGAAAACAGAGGTGTTTTTTGCGAAGTGCCTACCTGTAGATTTTGGCCTCTAGCTCAGCCGGTACCTAGGGAAACCTACCAAACCTGTGCATTTCTGAAAACTAGAGACCTAGGGGAATCCAAGGAGGGGTGACTTGCAGGGCTCGGACCAGGGTCTGTTACCCAGAATCCTTTGCAAACCTCAAAATTTTGCTAAAAAAACACATGTTCCTCACATTTCTGTTGCAGAAAGTTCGGGAATCAGAAAGGAGCCACAAATATCCTTCCACCCAGCGTTCCCCCAAGTCTCCCAATAAAAATGATACCTCACTTGTGTGGGTAGGCCTAGCGCCCACGACAGGAAACGCCCCAAAGCGCAACGTGGACACATCCAAATTTTTGGAAGAAAACAGAGGTGTTTTTTGCGAAGTGCCTACCTGTAGATTGTGGCCTCTAGCTCAGCCGGCACCTAGGGAAACCTACCAAACCTGTGCATTTCTGAAAACTAGAGACCTAGGGGAATCCAAGGAGGGGTGACTTGCGGGGCTCGGACCAGGTTCTGTTACCCAGAATCCTTTTCAAACCTTAAAATTTGGCTAAAAAAACACATGTTCCTCACATTTCTGTGGCAGAAAGTTCTGGAATCTGAGAGGAGCCACAAATTTCCTTCCACCCAGCGTTCCCCCAAGTCTCCCGATAAAAATGATACCTCACTTGTGTGGGTAGGCCTAGGGCTCGCGACAGGAAACGCCCCAAAGCGCAACGTGGACACATCCAAATTTTTGGAATAAAACAGAGGTATTTTTTGCGAAGTGCCTACCTGTAGATTTTGGCCTCTAGCTCAGCCGGCACCTAGGGAACCCTACCAAACCTGTGCATTTCTGAAAACTAGAGACGTAGGGGAATCTAAGGAGGGGTGACTTGCGGTTCTCGGACCAGGTTCTGTTACCCAGAATCCTTTGCAAATCTCAAATTTTGGCTAAAAAAACACATATTCCTCACATTTCTGTGGCAGAAAGTTCGGGAATCTGAGAAGAGCCACAAATTTCCTTCCACCCAGCGTTCCCCAAAGTCTCCCGATAAAAATGATACCTCACTTGTGTGGGTAGGCCTAGCGCCCGCGACAGGAAACGCCCCAAAGCGCGACGTGGACACATACAAATTTTTGGAAGAAAACAGAGGTGTTTTTTGCGAAGTGCCTACCTGTAGATTTTGGCCTCTAGTTCAGCTGGCACCTAGGGAAACCTACCAAACCTGTGCATTTCTGAAAACTAGAGACATAGGGGAATCCAAGGAGGGGTGACTTGCGAGGCTTGGACCAGGTTATGTTACCCAGAATCCTTTGCAAACCTCAAAATTTGGCTAAAAAAAAACATGTTCCTCACATTTCTGTGGCAGAAAGTTCTGGAATCTGAGAGGAGCCACAAATTTCCTTCCACCCAGCGTTCCCCCAAGTCTCCCGATAAAAATGATACCTCACTTGTGTGAGTAGGCCTAGCGCCCGCGACAGGAAACGCCCCAAAGCGCAACGTGGACACATCCAAATTTTTGGAAGAAAACAGAGGTGTTTTTTGCGAAGTGCCTACCTGTAGATTGTGGCCTCTAGCTCAGCCGGCACCTAGGGAAACCTACCAAACCTGTGCATTTCTGAAAACTAGAGACCTAGGGGAATCCAAGGAGGGGTGACTTGCGGAGCTCGGACCAGGTTCTGTTACCCAGAATCCTTTGCAAACCTCAAAATTTGGCTAAAAAAACACATGTTCCTCAAATTTCTGTGGCAGAAAGTTCTGGAATCTGAGAGGAGCCACAAATTTCCTTCCACCCAGCGTTCCCCCAAGTCTCCCGATAAAAATGATACCTCACTTGTGTGGGTAGGCCTAGCGCCCGCGACAGGAAACGCCCCAAAGCGCAATGTGGACACATCCACATTTTTGGAAGAAAACAGAGGTGTTTTTTGCGAAGTGCCTACCTGTAGATTTTGGCCTCTAGCTCAGCCGGCACATAGGGAAACCTACCAAACCTGTGCATTTCTGAAAACTAGAGACCTAGGGGAATCCAAGGAGGGGTGACTTGCGGGGCTCGGACCAGGTTCTGTTACCCAGAATCCTTTGCAAACCTCAAAATTTGGCTAATAAACCACATGTTCCTCAAATTTCTGTGGCAGAAAGTTTGGGAATCTGAGAGGAGCCACAAATTTCCTTCCACCCAGCGTTCCCCAAAGTCTCCCGATAAAAATGATACCTCACTTGTGTGGGTAGGCCTAGCGCTCGCGACAGGAAACGCCCCAAAGCGCAACGTGGACACATCCAAATTTTTGGAAGAAAACAGAGGTGTTTTTTGCGAAGTGCCTACCTGTAGATTTTGGCCTCTAGCTCAGCCGGCACCTAGGGAAACCTACTTAACCTGTGCATTTCTGAGAACTAGAGACCTAGGGGAATCCAAGGAGGGGTGACTTGCGGGGCTCGTACCAGGTTCTGTTACCCAGAATCCTTTTCAAACCTTAAAATTTGGCTAAAAAAACACATGTTCCTCACATTTCTGTGGCAGAAAGTTCTGGAATCTGAGAGGAGCCACAAATTTCCTTCCACCCAGTGTTCCCCCAAGTCTCCCGATAAAAATGATACCTCACTTGTGTGGGTAGGCCTAGCGCCCGCGACAGGAAACGCCCCAAAGCGCAACGTGGACACATACAAATTTTTGGAAGAAAACAGAGGTGTTTTTTGCGAAGGGCCTACCTGTAGATTTTGGACTCTAGCTCAGCCGGCACCTAGGGAAACCTACCAAATCTGTGCATTTCTGAAAACTAGAGACCTAGGGGAATCCAAGGAGGGGTGACTTGCGGGGCTCGGACCAGGTTCTGTTAACCAGAATCCTTTGCAAACCTCAAAATTTGGCTAATAAACCACATGTTCCTCAAATTTCTGTGGCAGAAAGTTCTGGAATCTGAGAGGAGCCACAAATTTCCTTCCACCCAGCGTTCCCCCAAGTCTCCCGATAAAAATGATACCTCACTTGTGTGGGTAGGCCTAGGGCCCGCGACAGGAAACGCCCCAAAGCGCAACGTGGACACATCCAAATTTTTGGAATAAAACAGAGGTATTTTTTGCGAAGTGCCTACCTGTAGATTTTGGCCTCTAGCTCAGCCGGCACCTAGGGAAACCTACCAAACCTGTGCATTTCTGAAAACTAGAGACCTAGGGGAATCCAAGGAGGGGTGACTTGCGGGGCTCGGACCAGGTTCTGTTACCCAGAATCATTTGCAAATCTCAAAATTTGGCTAAAAAACCACATGTTCCTCACATTTCTGTGGCAGAAAGTTCGGGAATCTGAGAGGAGCCACAAATTTCCTTCCACCCAGCGTTCCCCCAAGTCTCCCGATAAGAATGATACCTCACTTGTGTGGGTAGGCCTAGCGTCCGCGACAGGAAACGCCCCAAAGCGCAACGTGGACACATCCAAATTTTTGGAAGAAAACAGAGGTGTTTTTTGCGAAGTGCCTACCCGTAGATTTTGGCCTCTAGCTTAGCCGGTACCTAGGGAAACCTACCAAACCTGTGCATTTCTGAAAACTAGAGACCTAGGGGAATCCAAGGAGGGGTGACTTGCAGGGCTCGGACCAGGTTCTGTTACCCAGAATCCTTTGCAAACCTCAAAATTTGGCTAAAAAAACACATGTTCCTCACATTTCTGTGGCAGAAAGTTCTGGAATCTGAGAGGAGCCACAAATGTCCTTCCAACCAGCGTTCCCCAAAGTCTCCCGATAAAAATGATACCTCACTTGTGTGGGTAGGCATAGCGCTCGCGACAGGAAACGCCCCAAAGCGCAACGTGGACACATCAAAATTTTTGGAAGAAAACAGAGGTGTTTTTTGCGAAGTGCCTACCTGTAGATTTTGGCCTCTAGCTCAGCCGGTACCTAAGGAAACCTACCAAACCTGTGCATTTCTGAAAACTAGAGACCTAGGGGAATCCAAGGAGGGGTGACTTGCAGGGCTCGGACCAGGGTCTGTTACCCAGAATATTTTGCAAACCTCAAAATTTTCCTAAAAAAACACATGTTCCTCACATTTCTGTGGCAGAAAGTTCGGGAATCAGAAAGGAGCCACAAATATCCTTCCACCCAGCGTTCCCCCAAGTCTCCCAATAAAAATGATACCTCACTTGTGTGGGTAGGCCTAGCGCCCACGACAGGAAACGCCCCAAAGCGCAACGTGGACACATCCAAATTTTTGGAAGAAAACAGAGGTGTTTTTTGCGAAGTGCCTACCTGTAGATTGTGGCCTCTAGCTCAGCCGGCACCTAGGGAAACCTACCAAACCTGTGCATTTCTGAAAACTAGAGACCTAGGGGAATCCAAGGAGGGGTGACTTGCGGAGCTCGGACCAGGTTCTGTTACCCAGAATCCTTTGCAAACCTCAAAATTTGGATAAAAAAACACATGTTCCTCAAATTTCTGTGGCAGAAAGTTCTGGAATCTGAGAGGAGCCACAAATTTCCTTCCACCCAGCGTTCCCCCAAGTCTCCCGATAAAAATGATACCTCACTTGTGTGGGTAGGCCTAGCGCCCGCGACAGGAAACGCCCCAAAGCGCAATGTGGACACATCCACATTTTTGGAAGAAAACAGAGGTGTTTTTTGCGAAGTGCCTACCTGTAGATTTTGGCCTCTAGCTCAGCCGGCACATAGGGAAACCTACCAAACCTGTGCATTTCTGAAAACTAGAGACCTAGGGGAATCCAAGGAGGGGTGACTTGCGGGGCTCGGAACAGGTTCTGTTACCCAGAATCCTTTGCAAACCTCAAAATTTGGCTAATAATCCACATGTTCCTCAAATTTCTGTGGCAGAAAGTTTGGGAATCTGAGAGGAGCCACAAATTTCCTTCCACCCAGCGTTCCCCAAAGTCTCCCGATAAAAATGATACCTCACTTGTGTGGGTAGGCCTAGCGCTCGCGACAGGAAACGCCCCAAAGCGCAACGTGGACACATCCAAATTTTTGGAAGAAAACAGAGGTGTTTTTTGCGAAGTGCCTACCTGTAGATTTTGGCCTCTAGCTCAGCCGGCATCTAGGGAAACCTACTTAACCTGTGCATTTCTGAGAACTAGAGACCTAGGGGAATCCAAGGAGGGGTGACTTGCGGGGCTCGGACCAGGTTCTGTTACCCAGAATCCTTTTCAAACCTTAAAATTTGGCTAAAAAAACACATGTTCCTCACATTTCTGTGGCAGAAAGTTCTGGAATCTGAGAGGAGCCACAAATTTCCTTCCACCCAGTGTTCCCCCAAGTCTCCCGATAAAAATGATACCTCACTTGTGTGGGTAGGCCTAGCGCCCGCGACAGGAAACGCCCCAAAGCGCAACGTGGACACATACAAATTTTTGGAAGAAAACAGAGGTGTTTTTTGCGAAGTGCCTACCTGTAGATTTTGGACTCTAGCTCAGCCGGCACCTAGGGAAACCTACCAAACCTGTGCATTTCTGAAAACTAGAGACCTAGGGGAATCCAAGGAGGGGTGACTTGAGGGGCTCGGACCAGGTTCTGTTACCCAGAATCCTTTGCAAACCTCAAAATTTGGCTAATAAACCACATGTTCCTCAAATTTCTGTGGCAGAAAGTACGGCAATCTGAGAGGAGCCACAAATTTCCTTCCACCCAGCGTTCCCCCAATTCTCCCGATAAAAATGATACCTCACTTGTGTGGGTAGGCCTAGGGCCCGCGACAGGAAACGCCCCAAAGCGCAACGTGGACACATCCAAATTTTTGGAATAAAACAGAGGTATTTTTTGCGAAGTGCCTACCTGTAGATTTTGGCCTCTATCTCAGCCGGCACCTAGGGAAACCTACCAAACCTGTGCATTTCTGAAAACTAGAGACCTAGGGGAATCCAAGGAGGGGTGACTTGCGGGGCTCGGACCAGGTTCTGTTACCCAGAATCCTTTGCAAATCTCCAAATTTGGCTAAAAAACCACATGTTCCTCACATTTCTGTGGCAGAAAGTTCGGGAATCTGAGAGGAGCCACAAATTTCCTTCCACCCAGCGTTCCCCCAAGTCTCCCGATAAAAATGATACCTCACTTGTGTGGGTAGGCCTAGCGTCCGCGACAGGAAACGCCCCAAAGCGCAACGTGGACACATCCAAATTTTTGGAAGAAAACAGAGGTGTTTTTTGCGAAGGGCCTACCTGTAGATTTTGGACTCTAGCTCAGCCGGCACCTAGGGAAACCTACCAAATCTGTGCATTTCTGAAAACTAGAGACCTAGGGGAATCCAAGGAGGGGTGACTTGCGGGGCTCGGACCAGGTTCTGTTAACCAGAATCCTTTGCAAACCTCAAAATTTGGCTAATAAACCACATGTTCCTCAAATTTCTGTGGCAGAAAGTTCTGGAATCTGAGAGGAGCCACAAATTTCCTTCCACCCAGCGTTCCCCCAAGTCTCCCGATAAAAATGATACCTCACTTGTGTGGGTAGGCCTAGGGCCCGCGACAGGAAACGCCCCAAAGCGCAACGTGGACACATCCAAATTTTTGGAATAAAACAGAGGTATTTTTTGCGAAGTGCCTACCTGTAGATTTTGGCCTCTAGCTCAGCCGGCACCTAGGGAAACCTACCAAACCTGTGCATTTCTGAAAACTAGAGACCTAGGGGAATCCAAGGAGGGGTGACTTGCGGGGCTCGGACCAGGTTCTGTTACCCAGAATCATTTGCAAATCTCAAAATTTGGCTAAAAAACCACATGTTCCTCACATTTCTGTGGCAGAAAGTTCGGGAATCTGAGAGGAGCCACAAATTTCCTTCCACCCAGCGTTCCCCCAAGTCTCCCGATAAGAATGATACCTCACTTGTGTGGGTAGGCCTAGCGTCCGCGACAGGAAACGCCCCAAAGCGCAACGTGGACACATCCAAATTTTTGGAAGAAAACAGAGGTGTTTTTTGCGAAGTGCCTACCCGTAGATTTTGGCCTCTAGCTTAGCCGGTACCTAGGGAAACCTACCAAACCTGTGCATTTCTGAAAACTAGAGACCTAGGGGAATCCAAGGAGGGGTGACTTGCAGGGCTCGGACCAGGTTCTGTTACCCAGAATCCTTTGCAAACCTCAAAATTTGGCTAAAAAAACACATGTTCCTCACATTTCTGTGGCAGAAAGTTCTGGAATCTGAGAGGAGCCACAAATGTCCTTCCAACCAGCGTTCCCCAAAGTCTCCCGATAAAAATGATACCTCACTTGTGTGGGTAGGCATAGCGCTCGCGACAGGAAACGCCCCAAAGCGCAACGTGGACACATCAAAATTTTTGGAAGAAAACAGAGGTGTTTTTTGCGAAGTGCCTACCTGTAGATTTTGGCCTCTAGCTCAGCCGGTACCTAAGGAAACCTACCAAACCTGTGCATTTCTGAAAACTAGAGACCTAGGGGAATCCAAGGAGGGGTGACTTGCAGGGCTCGGACCAGGGTCTGTTACCCAGAATATTTTGCAAACCTCAAAATTTTCCTAAAAAAACACATGTTCCTCACATTTCTGTGGCAGAAAGTTCGGGAATCAGAAAGGAGCCACAAATATCCTTCCACCCAGCGTTCCCCCAAGTCTCCCAATAAAAATGATACCTCACTTGTGTGGGTAGGCCTAGCGCCCACGACAGGAAACGCCCCAAAGCGCAACGTGGACACATCCAAATTTTTGGAAGAAAACAGAGGTGTTTATTGCGAAGTGCCTACCTGTAGATTGTGGCCTCTAGCTCAGCCGGTACCTAGGGAAACCTACCAAACCTGTGCATTTCTGAAAACTAGAGACCTAGGGGAATCCAAGGAGGGGTGACTTGCGGAGCTCGGACCAGGTTCTGTTACCCAGAATCCTTTGCAAACCTCAAAATTTGGATAAAAAAACACATGTTCCTCAAATTTCTGTGGCAGAAAGTTCTGGAATCTGAGAGGAGCCACAAATTTCCTTCCACCCAGCGTTCCCCCAAGTCTCCCGATAAAAATGATACCTCACTTGTGTGGGTAGGCCTAGCGCCCGCGACAGGAAACGCCCCAAAGCGCAATGTGGACACATCCACATTTTTGGAAGAAAACAGAGGTGTTTTTTGCGAAGTGCCTACCTGTAGATTTTGGCCTCTAGCTCAGCCGGCACATAGGGAAACCTACCAAACCTGTGCATTTCTGAAAACTAGAGACCTAGGGGAATCCAAGGAGGGGTGACTTGCGGGGCTCGGAACAGGTTCTGTTACCCAGAATCCTTTGCAAACCTCAAAATTTGGCTAATAATCCACATGTTCCTCAAATTTCTGTGGCAGAAAGTTTGGGAATCTGAGAGGAGCCACAAATTTCCTTCCACCCAGCGTTCCCCAAAGTCTCCCGATAAAAATGATACCTCACTTGTGTGGGTAGGCCTAGCGCTCGCGACAGGAAACGCCCCAAAGCGCAACGTGGACACATCCAAATTTTTGGAAGAAAACAGAGGTGTTTTTTGCGAAGTGCCTACCTGTAGATTTTGGCCTCTAGCTCAGCCGGCATCTAGGGAAACCTACTTAACCTGTGCATTTCTGAGAACTAGAGACCTAGGGGAATCCAAGGAGGGGTGACTTGCGGGGCTCGGACCAGGTTCTGTTACCCAGAATCCTTTTCAAACCTTAAAATTTGGCTAAAAAAACACATGTTCCTCACATTTCTGTGGCAGAAAGTTCTGGAATCTGAGAGGAGCCACAAATTTCCTTCCACCCAGTGTTCCCCCAAGTCTCCCGATAAAAATGATACCTCACTTGTGTGGGTAGGCCTAGCGCCCGCGACAGGAAACGCCCCAAAGCGCAACGTGGACACATACAAATTTTTGGAAGAAAACAGAGGTGTTTTTTGCGAAGTGCCTACCTGTAGATTTTGGACTCTAGCTCAGCCGGCACCTAGGGAAACCTACCAAACCTGTGCATTTCTGAAAACTAGAGACCTAGGGGAATCCAAGGAGGGGTGACTTGAGGGGCTCGGACCAGGTTCTGTTACCCAGAATCCTTTGCAAACCTCAAAATTTGGCTAATAAACCACATGTTCCTCAAATTTCTGTGGCAGAAAGTACGGCAATCTGAGAGGAGCCACAAATTTCCTTCCACCCAGCGTTCCCCCAATTCTCCCGATAAAAATGATACCTCACTTGTGTGGGTAGGCCTAGGGCCCGCGACAGGAAACGCCCCAAAGCGCAACGTGGACACATCCACATTTTTGGAATAAAACAGAGGTATTTTTTGCGAAGTGCCTACCTGTAGATTTTGGCCTCTATCTCAGCCGGCACCTAGGGAAACCTACCAAACCTGTGCATTTCTGAAAACTAGAGACCTAGGGGAATCCAAGGAGGGGTGACTTGCGGGGCTCGGACCAGGTTCTGTTACCCAGAATCCTTTGCAAATCTCCAAATTTGGCTAAAAAACCACATGTTCCTCACATTTCTGTGGCAGAAAGTTCGGGAATCTGAGAGGAGCCACAAATTTCCTTCCACCCAGCGTTCCCCCAAGTCTCCCGATAAAAATGATACCTCACTTGTGTGGGTAGGCCTAGCGTCCGCGACAGGAAACGCCCCAAAGCGCAACGTGGACACATCCAAATTTTTGGAAGAAAACAGAGGTGTTTTTTGCGAAGTGCCTACCCGTAGATTTTGGCCTCTAGCTTAGCCGGTACCTAGGGAAACCTACCAAACCTGTGCATTTCTGAAAACTAGAGACCTAGGGGAATCCAAGGAGGGGTGACTTGCAGGGCTCGGACCAGGTTCTGTTACCCAGAATCCTTTGCAAACCTCAAAATTTGGCTAAAAAAACACATGTTCCTCACATTTCTGTGGCAGAAAGTTCTGGAATCTGACAGGAGCCACAAATGTCCTTCCAACCAGCGTTCCCCAAAGTCTCCCGATAAAAATGATACCTCACTTGTGTGGGTAGGCCTAGCGCTCGCGACAGGAAACGCCCCAAAGCGCAACGTGGACACATCAAAATTTTTGGAAGAAAACAGAGGTGTTTTTTGCGAAGTGCCTACCTGTAGATTTTGGCCTCTAGCTCAGCCGGTACCTAGGGAAACCTACCAAACCTGTGCATTTCTGAAAACTAGAGACCTAGGGGAATCCAAGGAGGGGTGACTTGCAGGGCTCGGACCAGGGTCTGTTACCCAGAATCCTTTGCAAACCTCAAAATTTTCCTAAAAAAACACATGTTCCTCACATTTCTGTGGCAGAAAGTTCGGGAATCAGAAAGGAGCCACAAATATCCTTCCACCCAGCGTTCCCCCAAGTCTCCCAATAAAAATGATACCTCACTTGTGTGGGTAGGCCTAGCGCCCACGACAGGAAACGCCCCAAAGCGCAACGTGGACACATCCAAATTTTTGGAAGAAAACAGAGGTGTTTTTTGCGAAGTGCCTACCTGTAGATTGTGGCCTCTAGCTCAGCCGGCACCTAGGGAAACCTACCAAACCTGTGCATTTCTGAAAACTAGAGACCTAGGGGAATCCAAGGAGGGGTGACTTGCGGAGCTCGGACCAGGTTCTGTTACCCAGAATCCTTTGCAAACCTCAAAATTTGGCTAAAAAAACACATGTTCCTCAAATTTCTGTGGCAGAAAGTTCTGGAATCTGAGAGGAGCCACAAATTTCCTTCCACCCAGCGTTCCCCCAAGTCTCCCGATAAAAATGATACCTCACTTGTGTGGGTAGGCCTAGCGCCCGCGACAGGAAACGCCCCAAAGCGCAATGTGGACACATCCACATTTTTGGAAGAAAACAGAGGTGTTTTTTGTGAAGTGCCTACCTGTAGATTTTGGCCTCTAGCTCAGCCGGCACATAGGGAAACCTACCAAACCTGTGCATTTCTGAAAACTAGAGACCTAGGGGAATCCAAGGAGGGGTGACTTGCGGGGCTCGGACCAGGTTCTGTTACCCAGAATCCTTTAAAAACCTCAAAATTTGGCTAATAAACCACATGTTCCTCAAATTTCTGTGGCAGAAAGTTTGGGAATCTGAGAGGAGCCACAAATTTCCTTCCACCCAGCGTTCCCCAAAGTCTCCCGATAAAAATGATACCTCACTTGTGTGGGTAGGCCTAGCGCTCGCGACAGGAAACGCCCCAAAGCGCAACGTGGACACATCCAAATTTTTGGAAGAAAACAGAGGTGTTTTTTGCGAAGTGCCTACCTGTAGATTTTGGCCTCTAGCTCAGCCGGCACCTAGGGAAACCTACTTAACCTGTGCATTTCTGAGAACTAGAGACCTAGGGGAATCCAAGGAGGGGTGACTTGCGGGGCTCGGACCAGGTTCTGTTACCCAGAATCCTTTTCAAACCTTAAAATTTGGCTAAAAAAACACATGTTCCTCACATTTCTGTGGCAGAAAGTTCTGGAATCTGAGAGGAGCCACAAATTTCCTTCCACCCAGTGTTCCCCCAAGTCTCCCGATAAAAATGATACCTCACTTGTGTGGGTAGGCCTAGCGCCCGCGACAGGAAACGCCCCAAAGCGCAACGTGGACACATACACATTTTTGGAAGAAAACAGAGGTGTTTTTTGCGAAGTGCCTACCTGTAGATTTTGGACTCTAGCTCAGCCGGCACCTAGGGAAACCTACCAAACCTGTGCATTTCTGAAAACTAGAGACCTAGGGGAATCCAAGGAGGGGTGACTTGAGGGGCTCGGACCAGGTTCTGTTACCCAGAATCCTTTGCAAACCTCAAAATTTGGCTAATAAACCACATGTTCCTCAAATTTCTGTGGCAGAAAGTACGGCAATCTGAGAGGAGCCACAAATTTCCTTCCACCCAGCGTTCCCCCAAGTCTCCCGATAAAAATGATACCTCACTTGTGTGGGTAGGCCTAGGGCTCGCGACAGGAAACGCCCCAAAGCGCAACGTGGACACATCCAAATTTTTGGAATAAAACAGAGGTGTTTTTTGCGAAGTGCCTACCTGTAGATTTTGGACTCTAGCTCAGCCGGCACCTAGGGAAACCTACCAAACCTGTGCATTTCTGAAAACTAGAGACCTAGGGGAATCCAAGGAGGGGTGACTTGCAGGGCTCGGACCAGGTTCTGTTACCCAGAATCCTTTGCAAACCTCAAAATTTGGCTAAAAAAACACATGTTCCTCACATTTCTGTGGCAGAAAGTTCTGGAATCTGAGAGGAGCCACAAATGTCCTTCCAACCAGCGTTCCCCAAAGTCTCCCGATAAAAATGATACCTCACTTGTGTGGGTAGGCCTAGCGCTCGCGACAGGAAACGCCCCAAAGCGCAACGTGGACACATCAAAATTTTTGGAAGAAAACAGAGGTGTTTTTTGCGAAGTGCCTACCTGTAGATTTTGGCCTCTAGCTCAGCCGGTACCTAGGGAAACCTACCAAACCTGTGCATTTCTGAAAACTAGAGACCTAGGGGAATCCAAGGAGGGGTGACTTGCAGGGCTCGGACCAGGGTCTGTTACCCAGAATCCTTTGCAAACCTCAAAATTTTGCTAAAAAAACACATGTTCCTCACATTTCTGTTGCAGAAAGTTCGGGAATCAGAAAGGAGCCACAAATATCCTTCCACCCAGCGTTCCCCCAAGTCTCCCAATAAAAATGATACCTCACTTGTGTGGGTAGGCCTAGCGCCCACGACAGGAAACGCCCCAAAGCGCAACGTGGACACATCCAAATTTTTGGAAGAAAACAGAGGTGTTTTTTGCGAAGTGCCTACCTGTAGATTGTGGCCTCTAGCTCAGCCGGCACCTAGGGAAACCTACCAAACCTGTGCATTTCTGAAAACTAGAGACCTAGGGGAATCCAAGGAGGGGTGACTTGCGGGGCTCGGACCAGGTTCTGTTACCCAGAATCCTTTTCAAACCTTAAAATTTGGCTAAAAAAACACATGTTCCTCACATTTCTGTGGCAGAAAGTTCTGGAATCTGAGAGGAGCCACAAATTTCCTTCCACCCAGTGTTCCCCTAAGTCTCCCGATAAAAATGATACCTCACTTGTGTGGGTAGGCCTAGCGCCCGCGACAGGAAACGCCCCAAAGCGCAACGTGGACACATACAAATTTTTGGAAGAAAACAGAGGTGTTTTTTGCGAAGTGCCTACCTGTAGATTTTGGACTCTAGCTCAGCCGGCACCTAGGGAAACCTACCAAACCTGTGCATTTCTGAAAACTAGAGACCTAGAAGAATCCAAGGAGGGGTGACTTGCGGGGCTCGGACCAGGTTCTGTTACCCAGAAATCTTTGCAAACCTCAAAATTTGGCTAATAAACCACATGTTCCTCAAATTTCTGTGGCAGAAAGTACGGCAATCTGAGAGGAGCCACAAATTTCCTTCCACCCAGCGTTCCCCAAAGTCTCCCGATATAAATGATACCTCACTTGTGTGGGTAGGCCTAGCGCCCGCGACAGGAAACGCCCCAAAGCGCAATGTGGACACATCCACATTTTTGGAAGAAAACAGAGGTGTTTTTTGCGAAGTGCCTACCAGTAGATTTTGGCCTCTAGCTCAGCCGGCACCTAGGGAAACCTACCAAACCTGTGCATTTCTGAAAACTAGAGACGTAGGGGAATCTAAGGAGGGGTGACTTGCGGGGCTCGGACCAGGTTCTGTTACCCAGAATCCTTTGCAAATCTCAAAATTTGGCTACAAAACCACATATTCCTCACATTTCTGTGGCAGAAAGTTCGGGAATCTGAGAGGAGCCACAAATTTCCTTCCACCCAGCGTTCCCCAAAGTCTCCCGATAAAAATGATACCTCACTTGTGTGGGTAGGCCTAGCGCCCGCGACAGGAAACGCCCCAAAGCGCAATGTGGACACATCCACATTTTTGGAAGAAAACAGAGGTGTTTTTTGCGAAGTGCCTACCTGTAGATTTTGGCCTCTAGCTCAGCCAGCACATAGGGAAAGCCTACCAAACCTGTGCATTTCTGAAAACTAGAGACGTAGGGGAATCTAAGGAGGGGTGACTTGCGGGGCTCGGACCAGGTTCTGTTACCCAGAATCCTTTGCAAACCTCAAAATTTGGCTAAAAAAACACATGTTCCTCACATTTCTGTGGCAGAAAGTTCTGGAATCTGAGAGGAGCCACAAATGTCCTTCCAACCAGCGTTCCCCAAAGTCTCCCGATAAAAATGATACCTCACTTGTGTGGGTAGGCCTAGCGCTCGCGACAGGAAACGCCCCAAAGCGCAACGTGGACACATCAAAATTTTTGGAAGAAAACAGAGGTGTTTTTTTGCGAAGTGCCTACCTGTAGATTTTGGCCTCTAGCTCAGCCGGTACCTAGGGAAACCTACCAAACCTGTGCATTTCTGAAAACTAGAGACCTAGGGGAATCCAAGGAGGGGTGACTTGCAGGGCTCGGACCAGGGTCTGTTACCCAGAATCCTTTGCAAACCTCAAAATTTTGCTAAAAAAACACATGTTCCTCACATTTCTGTTGCAGAAAGTTCGGGAATCAGAAAGGAGCCACAAATATCCTTCCACCCAGCGTTCCCCCAAGTCTCCCAATAAAAATGATACCTCACTTGTGTGGGTAGGCCTAGCGCCCACGACAGGAAACGCCCCAAAGCGCAACGTGGACACATCCAAATTTTTGGAAGAAAACAGAGGTGTTTTTTGCGAAGTGCCTACCTGTAGATTGTGGCCTCTAGCTCAGCCGGCACCTAGGGAAACCTACAAAACCTGTGCATTTCTGAAAACTAGAGACCTAGGGGAATCCAAGGAGGGGTGACTTGCGGGGCTCGGACCAGGTTCTGTTACCCAGAATCCTTTTGAAACCTTAAAATTTGGCTAAAAAAACACATGTTCCTCACATTTCTGTGGCAGAAAGTTCTGGAATCTGAGAGGAGCCACAAATTTCCTTCCACCCAGTGTTCCCCTAAGTCTCCCGATAAAAATGATACCTCACTTGTGTGGGTAGGCCTAGCGCCCGCGACAGGAAACGCCCCAAAGCGCAACGTGGACACATACACATTTTTGGAAGAAAACAGAGGTGTTTTTTGCGAAGTGCCTACCTGTAGATTTTGGACTCTAGCTCAGCCGGCACCTAGGGAAACCTAACAAACCTGTGCATTTCTGAAAACTAGAGACCTAGAAGAATCCAAGGAGGGGTGACTTGCGGGGCTCGGACCAGGTTCTGTTACCCAGAATCCTTTGCAAACCTCAAAATTTGGCTAATAAACCACATGTTCCTCACATTTCTGTGGCAGAAAGTACGGCAATCTGAGAGGAGCCACAAATTTCCTTCCACCCAGCGTTCCCCAAAGTCTCCCGATAAAAATGATACCTCACTTGTGTGGGTAGGCCTAGCGCCCGCGACAGGAAACGCCCCAAAGCGCAATGTGGACACATCCACATTTTTGGAAGAAAACAGAGGTGTTTTTTGCGAAGTGCCTACCTGTAGATTTTGGCCTCTAGCTCAGCCGGCACCTAGGGAAACCTACCAAACCTGTGCATTTCTGAAAACTAGAGACGTAGGGGAATCTAAGGAGGGGTGACTTGCGGGGCTCGGACCAGGTTCTGTTACCCAGAATCCTTTGCAAATCTCAAAATTTGGCTACAAAACCACATATTCCTCACATTTCTGTGGCAGAAAGTTCGGGAATCTGAGAGGAGCCACAAATTTCCTTCCACCCAGCGTTCCCCAAAGTCTCCCGATAAAAATGATACCTCACTTGTGTGGGTAGGCCTAGCGCCCGCGACAGGAAACGCCCCAAAGCGCAATGTGGACACATCCACATTTTTGGAAGAAAACAGAGGTGTTTTTTGCGAAGTGCCTACCTGTAGATTTTGGCCTCTAGCTCAGCCAGCACATAGGGAAAGCCTACCAAACCTGTGCATTTCTGAAAACTAGAGACCTAGGGGAATCCAAGGAGGGGTGACTTGCGGGGCTCGGACCAGGTTCTGTTACCCAGAATCCTTTGCAAACCTCAAAATTTGGCTAATAAACCACATGTTCCTCAAATTTCTGTGGCAGAAAGTTTGGGAATCTGAGAGGAGCCACAAATTTCCTTCCACCAGCGTTCCCCAAAGTCTCCCGATAAAAATGATACCTCACTTGTGTGGGTAGGCCTAGCGCCCGCGACATGAAACGCCCCAAAGCGCAATGTGCACACATCCACAATTTTGGAAGAAAACAGAGGTGTTTTTTGCGAAGTGCCTACCTGTAGATTTTGGCCTCTAGCTCAGCCAGCACATAGGGAAAGCCTACCAAACCTGTGCATTTCTGAAAACTAGAGACCTAGGGGAATCCAAGGAGGGGTGACTTGCGGGGCTCGGACCAGGTTCTGTTACCCAGAATCCTTTGCAAACCTCAAAATTTGGCTAATAAACCACATGTTCCTCAAATTTCTGTGGCAGAAAGTTTGGGAATCTGAGAGGAGCCACAAATTTCCTTCCACCAGCGTTCCCCAAAGTCTCCCGATAAAAATGATACCTCACTTGTGTGGGTAGGCCTAGGGCTCGCGACAGGAAACGCCCCAAAGCGCAACGTGGACACATCCAAATTTTTGGAAGAAAACAGAGGTGTTTTTTGCGAAGTGCCTACCTGTAGATTTTGGACTCTAGCTCAGCCGGCACCTAGGGAAACCTACCAAACCTGTGCATTTCTGAAAACTAGAGACCTAGGGGAATCCAAGGAGGGGTGACTTGCGGGGCTCGGACCAGGTTCTGTTACCCAGAATCCTTTGCAAACCTCAAAATTTGGCTAATAAACCACATGTTCCTCAAATTTCTGTGGCAGAAAGTACGGCAATCTGAGAGGAGCCACAAATTTCCTTCCACCCAGCGTTCCCCCAAGTCTCCCGATAAAAATGATACCTCACTTGTGTGGGTAGGCCTAGGGCTCGCGACAGGAAACGCCCCAAAGCGCAACGTGGACACATCCAAATTTTTGGAATAAAACAGAGGTATTTTTTGCGAAGTGCCTACCTGTAGATTTTGGCCTCTAGCTCAGCCGGCACCTAGGGAAACCTACCAAACCTGTGCATTTCTGAAAACTAGAGACGTAGGGGAATCTAAGGAGGGGTGACTTGCGGGGCTCGGACCAGGTTCTGTTACCCAGAATCCTTTGCAAATCTCAAATTTTGGCTAAAAAAACACATATTCCTCACATTTCTGTGGCAGAAAGTTCGGGAATCTGAGAGGAGCCACAAATTTCCTTCCACCCAGCGTTCCCCAAAGTCTCCCGATAAAAATGATACCTCACTTGTGTGGGTAGGCCTAGCGCCCGCGACAGGAAACGCCCCAAAGCGCGACGTGGACACATACAAATTTTTGGAAGAAAACAGAGGTGTTTTTTGCGAAGTGCCTACCTGTAGATTTTGGCCTCTAGTTCAGCTGGCACCTAGGGAAACCTACCAAACCTGTGCATTTCTGAAAACTAGGGACCTAGGGGAATCCAAGGAGGGGTGACTTGCGAGGCTTGGACCAGGTTATGTTACCCAGAATCCTTTGCAAACCTCAAAATTTGGCTAAAAAAAAACATGTTCCTCACATTTCTGTGGCAGAAAGTTCTGGAATCTGAGAGAAGCCACAAATTTCCTTCTACCCAGCGTTCCCCCAAGTCTCCCGATAAAAATGATACCTCACTTGTGTGAGTAGGCCTAGCGCCCGCGACAGGAAACGCCCCAAAGCGCAACGTGGACACATCCAAATTTTTGGAAGAAAACAAAGGTGTTTTTTGCGAAGTGCCTACCTGTAGATTGTGGCCTCTAGCTCAGCCGGCACCTAGGGAAACCTACCAAACCTGTGCATTTCTGAAAACTAGAGACCTAGGGGAATCCAAGGAGGGGTGACTTGCGGGGCTCGGACCAGGTTCTGTTACCCAGAATCCTTTGCAAATCTCAAAATTTGGCTACAAAACCACATATTCCTCACATTTCTGTGGCAGAAAGTTCGGGAATCTGAGAGGAGCCACAAATTTCCTTCCACCCAGCGTTCCCCAAAGTCTCCCGATAAAAATGATACCTCACTTGTGTGGGTAGGCCTAGCGCCCGCGACAGGAAACGCCCCAAAGCGCAATGTGGACACATGCACATTTTTGGAAGAAAACAGAGGTGTTTTTTGCGAAGTGCCTACCTGTAGATTTTGGCCTCTAGCTCAGCCGGCACCTAGGGAAACCTACCAAACCTGTGCATTTCTGAAAACTAGAGACGTAGGGGAATCTAAGGAGGGGTGACTTGCGGGGCTCGGACCAGGTTCTGTTACCCAGAATCCTTTGCAAATCTCAAAATTTGGCTACAAAACCACATATTCCTCACATTTCTGTGGCAGAAAGTTCGGGAATCTGAGAGGAGCCACAAATTTCCTTCCACCCAGCGTTCCCCAAAGTCTCCCGATAAAAATGATACCTCACTTGTGTGGGTAGGCCTAGCGCCCGCGACAGGAAACGCCCCAAAGCGCAATGTGGACACATCCACATTTTTGGAAGAAAACAGAGGTGTTTTTTGCGAAGTGCCTACCTGTAGATTTTGGCCTCTAGCTCAGCCAGCACATAGGGAAAGCCTACCAAACCTGTGCATTTCTGAAAACTAGAGACCTAGGGGAATCCAAGGAGGGGTGACTTGCGGGGCTCGGACCAGGTTCTGTTACCCAGAATCCTTTGCAAACCTCAAAATTTGGCTAATAAACCACATGTTCCTCAAATTTCTGTGGCAGAAAGTTTGGGAATCTGAGAGGAGCCACAAATTTCCTTCCACCAGCGTTCCCCAAAGTCTCCCGATAAAAATGATACCTCACTTGTGTGGGTAGGCCTAGCGCTCGCGACAGGAAACGCCCCAAAGCGCAACGTGGACACATCCAAATTTTTGGAAGAAAACAGAGGTGTTTTTTGCGAAGTGCCTACCTGTAGATTTTGGACTCTAGCTCAGCCGGCACCTAGGGAAACCTACCAAACCTGTGCATTTCTGAAAACTAGAGACCTAGGGGAATCCAAGGAGGGGTGACTTGCGGGGCTCGGACCAGGTTCTGTTACCCAGAATCCTTTGCAAACCTCAAAATTTGGCTAATAAACCACATGTTCCTCAAATTTCTGTGGCAGAAAGTACGGCAATCTGAGAGGAGCCACAAATTTCCTTCCACCCAGCGTTCCCCCAAGTCTCCCGATAAAAATGATACCTCACTTGTGTGGGTAGGCCTAGGGCTCGCGACAGGAAACGCCCCAAAGCGCAACGTGGACACATCCAAATTTTTGGAATAAAACAGAGGTATTTTTTGCGAAGTGCCTACCTGTAGATTTTGGCCTCTAGCTCAGCCGGCACCTAGGGAAACCTACCAAACCTGTGCATTTCTGAAAACTAGAGACGTAGGGGAATCTAAGGAGGGGTGACTTGCGGGGCTCAGACCAGGTTCTGTTACCCAGAATCCTTTGCAAATCTCAAATTTTGGCTAAAAAAACACATATTCCTCACATTTCTGTGGCAGAAAGTTCGGGAATCTGAGAGGAGCCACAAATTTCCTTCCACCCAGCGTTCCCCAAAGTCTCCCGATAAAAATGATACCTCACTTGTGTGGGTAGGCCTAGCGCCCGCGACAGGAAACGCCCCAAAGCGCGACGTGGACACATACAAATTTTTGGAAGAAAACAGAGGTGTTTTTTGCGAAGTGCCTACATGTAGATTTTGGCCTCTAGTTCAGCTGGCACCTAGGGAAACCTACCAAACCTGTGCATTTCTGAAAACTAGAGACCTAGGGGAATCCAAGGAGGGGTGACTTGCGAGGCTTGTACCAGGTTATGTTACCCAGAATCCTTTGCAAACCTCAAAATTTGGCTAAAAAAAAACATGTTCCTCACATTTCTGTGGCAGAAAGTTCTGGAATCTGAGAGGAGCCACAAATTTCCTTCCACCCAGCGTTCCCCCAAGTCTCCCGATAAAAATGATACCTCACTTGTGTGAGTAGGCCTAGCGCCCGCGACAGGAAACGCCCCAAAGCGCAACGTGGACACATCCAAATTTTTGGAAGAAAACAGAGGTGTTTTTTGCGAAGTGCCTACCTGTAGATTGTGGCCTCTAGCTCAGCCGGCACCTAGGGAAACCTACCAAACCTGTGCATTTCTGAAAACTAGAGACCTAGGGGAATCCAAGGAGGGGTGACTTGCGGAGCTCGGACCAGGTTCTGTTACCCAGAATCCTTTGCAAACCTCAAAATTTGGCTAAAAAAACACATGTTCCTCAAATTTCTGTGGCAGAAAGTTCTGGAATCTGAGAGGAGCCACAAATTTCCTTCCACCCAGCGTTCCCCCAAGTCTCCCGATAAAAATGATACCTCACTTGTGTGGGTAGGCCTAGCGCCCGCGACAGGAAACGCCCCAAAGCGCAACGTGGACACATACAAATTTTTGGAAGAAAACAGTGGTGTTTTTTGCGAAGTGCCTACCTGTAGATTTTGGACTCTAGCTCAGCCGGCACTCAGGGAAACCTACCAAACCTGTGCATTTCTGAAAACTAGAGACCTAGAAGAATCCAAGGAGGGGTGACTTGCAGTGCTCGGACCAGGTTCTGTTACCCAGAATCCTTTGCAAACCTCAAAATTTGGCTAATAAACCACATGTTCCTCAAATTTCTGTGGCAGAAAGTACGGCAATCTGAGAGGAGCCACAAATTTCCAACCACCCAGCGTTCCCCAAAGTCTCCCAATAAAAATGATACCTCACTTGTGTGGGTAGGCCTAGCGCCCGCGACAGGAAACGCCCCAAAGCGCAATGTGGACACATCCACATTTTTGGAAGAAAACAGAGGTGTTTTTTGCGAAGTGCCTACCTGTAGATTTTGGCCTCTAGCTCAGCCGGCACCTAGGGAGACCTACCAAACCTGTGCATTTCTGAAAACTAGAGACGTAGGGGAATCTAAGGAGGGGTGACTTGCGGGGCTCGGACCAGGTTCTGTTACCCAGAATCCTTTGCAAATCTCAAAATTTGGCTACAAAACCACATATTCCTCACATTTCTGTGGCAGAAAGTTCGGGAATTTGAGAGGAGCCACAAATTTCCTTCCACCCAGCGTTCCCCAAAGTCTCTCAATAAAAATGATACCTCACTTGTGTGGGTAGGCCTAGCGCCCGCGACAGGAAACGCCCCAAAGCGCAATGTGGACACATCCACATTTTTGGAAGAAAACAGAGGTGTTTTTTGCGAAGTGCCTACCTGTAGATTTTGGCCTCTAGCTCAGCCAGCACATAGGGAAAGCCTACCAAACCTGTGCATTTCTGAAAACTAGAGACCTAGGGGAAGCCAAGGAGGGGTGACTTGCGGGGCTCGGACCAGGTTCTGTTAACCAGAATCCTTTGCAAACCTCAAAATTTGGCTAATAAACCACATGTTCCTCAAATTTCTGTGGCAGAAAGTTTGGGAATCTGAGAGGAGCCACAAATTTCTTTCCACCAGCGTTCCCCAAAGTCTCCCGATAAAAATGATACCTCACTTGTGTGGGTAGGCCTAGCGCTCGCGACAGGAAACGCCCCAAAGCGCAACGTGGACACATCCAAATTTTTGGAAGAAAACAGAGGTGTTTTTTGCGAAGTGCCTACCTGTAGATTTTGGACTCTAGCTCAGCCGGCACCTAGGGAAACCTACCAAACCTGTGCATTTCTGAAAACTAGAGACCTAGGGGAATCCAAGGAGGGGTGACTTGCGGGGCTCGGACCAGGTTCTGTTACCCAGAATCCTTTGCAAACCTCAAAATTTGGCTAATAAACCACATGTTCCTCAAATTTCTGTGGCAGAAAGTACGGCAATCTGAGAGGAGCCACAAATTTCCTTCCACCCCGCGTTCCCCCAAGTCTCCCGATAAAAATGATACCTCACTTGTGTGGGTAGGCCTAGGGCTCGCGACAGGAAACGCCCCAAAGCGCAACGTGGACACATCCAAATTTTTGGAATAAAACAGAGGTATTTTTTGCGAAGTGCCTACCTGTAGATTTTGGCCTCTAGCTCAGCCGGCACCTAGGGAAACCTACCAAACCTGTGCATTTCTGAAAACTAGAGACGTAGGGGAATCTAAGGAGGGGTGACTTGCGGGGCTCGGACCAGGTTCTGTTACCCAGAATCCTTTGCAAATCTCAAATTTTGGCTAAAAAAACACATATTCCTCACATTTCTGTGGCAGAAAGTTCGGGAATCTGAGAGGAGCCACAAATTTCCTTCCACCCACCGTTCCCCAAAGTCTCCCGATAAAAATGATACCTCACTTGTGTGGGTAGGCCTAGCGCCCGCGACAGGAAACGCCCCAAAGCGCGACGTGGACACATACAAATTTTTGGAAGAAAACAGAGGTGTTTTTTGCGAAGTGCCTACCTGTAGATTTTGGCCTCTAGTTCAGCTGGCACCTAGGGAAACCTACTAAACCTGTGCATTTCTGAAAACTAGAGACCTAGGGGAATCCAAGGAGGGGTGACTTGCGAGGCTTGGACCAGGTTATGTTACCCAGAATCCTTTGCAAACCTCAAAATTTGGCTAAAAAAAAACATGTTCCTCACATTTCTGTGGCAGAAAGTTCTGGAATCTGAGAGGAGCCACAAATTTCCTTCCACCCAGCGTTCCCCCAAGTCTCCCGATAAAAATGATACCTCACTTGTGTGAGTAGGCCTAGCGCCCGCGACAGGAAACGCCCCAAAGCGCAACGTGGACACATCCAAATTTTTGGAAGAAAACAGAGGTGTTTTTTGCGAAGTGCCTACCTGTAGATTGTGGCCTCTAGCTCAGCCGGCACCTAGGGAAACCTACCAAACCTGTGCATTTCTGAAAACTAGAGACCTAGGGGAATCCAAGGAGGGGTGACTTGCGGAGCTCGGACCAGGTTCTGTTACCCAGAATCCTTTGCAAACCTCAAAATTTGGCTAAAAAAACACATGTTCCTCAAATTTCTGTGGCAGAAAGTTCTGGAATCTGAGAGGAGCCACAAATTTCCTTCCACCCAGCGTTCCCCCAAGTCTCCCGATAAAAATGATACCTCACTTGTGTGGGTAGGCCTAGCGCCCGCGACAGGAAACGCCCCAAAGCGCAATGTGGACACATCCACATTTTTGGAAGAAAACAGAGGTGTTTTTTGCGAAGTGCCTACCTGTAGATTTTGGCCTCTAGCTCAGCCGGCACATAGGGAAACCTACCAAACCTGTGCATTTCTGAAAACTAGAGACCTAGGGGAATCCAAGGAGGGGTGACTTGCGGGGCTCGGACCAGGTTCTGTTACCCAGAATCCTTTGCAAACCTCAAAATTTGGCTAATAAACCACATGTTCCTCAAATTTCTGTGGCAGAAAGTTTGGGAATCTGAGAGGAGCCACAAATTTCCTTCCACCCAGCGTTCCCCAAAGTCTCCCGATAAAAATGATACCTCACTTGTGTGGGTAGGCCTAGCGCTCGCGACAGGAAACGCCCCAAAGCGCAACGTGGACACATCCAAATTTTTGGAAGAAAACAGAGGTGTTTTTTGCGAAGTGCCTACCTGTAGATTTTGGCCTCTAGCTCAGCCGGCACCTAGGGAAACCTACTTAACCTGTGCATTTCTGAGAACTAGAGACCTAGGGGAATCCAAGGAGGGGTGACTTGCGGGGCTCGGACCAGGTTCTGTTACCCAGAATCCTTTTCAAACCTTAAAATTTGGCTAAAAAAACACATGTTCCTCACATTTCTGTGGCAGAAAGTTCTGGAATCTGAGAGGAGCCACAAATTTCCTTCCACCCAGTGTTCCCCCAAGTCTCCCGATAAAAATGATACCTCACTTGTGTGGGTAGGCCTAGCGCCCGCGACAGGAAACGCCCCAAAGCGCAACGTGGACACATACAAATTTTTGGAAGAAAACAGAGGTGTTTTTTGCGAAGTGCCTACCCGTAGATTTTGGACTCTAGCTCAGCCGGCACCTAGGGAAACCTACCAAACCTGTGCATTTCTGAAAACTAGAGACCTAGGGGAATCCAAGGAGGGGTGACTTGAGGGGCTCGGACCAGGTTCTGTTACCCAGAATCCTTTGCAAACCTCAAAATTTGGCTAATAAACCACATGTTCCTCAAATTTCTGTGGCAGAAAGTACGGCAATCTGAGAGGAGCCACAAATTTCCTTCCACCCAGCGTTCCCCCAAGTCTCCCGATAAAAATGATACCTCACTTGTGTGGGTAGGCCTAGGGCCCGCGACAGGAAACGCCCCAAAGCGCAACGTGGACACATCCAAATTTTTGGAATAAAACAGAGGTATTTTTTGCGAAGTGCCTACCTGTAGATTTTGGCCTCTAGCTCAGCCGGCACCTAGGGAAACCTACCAAACCTGTGCATTTCTGAAAACTAGAGACCTAGGGGAATCCAAGGAGGGGTGACTTGCGGGGATCGGACCAGGTTCTGTTACCCAGAATCCTTTGCAAATCTCCAAATTTGGCTAAAAAACCACATGTTCCTCACATTTCTGTGGCAGAAAGTTCGGGAATCTGAGAGGAGCCACAAATTTCCTTCCACCCAGCGTTCCCCCAAGTCTCCCGATAAAAATGATACCTCACTTGTGTGGGTAGGCCTAGCGTCCGCGACAGGAAACGCCCCAAAGCGCAACGTGGACACATCCAAATTTTTGGAAGAAAACAGAGGTGTTTTTAGCGAAGTGCCTACCCGTAGATTTTGGCCTCTAGCTTAGCCGGTACCTAGGGAAACCTACCAAACCTGTGCATTTCTGAAAACTAGAGACCTAGGGGAATCCAAGGAGGGGTGACTTGCAGGGCTCGGACCAGGTTCTGTTACCCAGAATCCTTTGCAAAGCTCAAAATTTGGCTAAAAAAACACATGTTCCTCACATTTCTGTGGCAGAAAGTTCTGGAATCAGAAAGGAGCCACAAATATCCTTCCACCCAGCGTTCCCCCAAGTCTCCCAATAAAAATGATACCTCACTTGTGTGGGTAGGCCTAGCGCCCACGACAGGAAACGCCCCAAAGCGCAACGTGGACACATCCACATTTTTGGAAGAAAACAGAGGTGTTTTTTGCGAAGTGCCTACCTGTAGATTGTGGCCTCTAGCTCAGCCGGCACCTAGGGAAACCTACCAAACCTGTGCATTTCTGAAAACTAGAGACCTAGGGGAATCCAAGGAGGGGTGACTTGCGGAGCTCGGACCAGGTTCTGTTACCCAGAATCCTTTGCAAACCTCAAAATTTGGCTAAAAAAACACATGTTCCTCAAATTTCTGTGGCAGAAAGTTCTGGAATCTGAGAGGAGCCACAAATTTCCTTCCACCCAGCGTTCCCCCAAGTCTCCCGATAAAAATGATACCTCACTTGTGTGGGTAGGCCTAGCGCCCGCGACAGGAAACGCCCCAAAGCGCAATGTGGACACATCCACATTTTTGGAAGAAAACAGAGGTGTTTTTTGTGAAGTGCCTACCTGTAGATTTTGGCCTCTAGCTCAGCCGGCACATAGGGAAACCTACCAAACCTGTGCATTTCTGAAAACTAGAGACCTAGGGGAATCCAAGGAGGGGTGACTTGCAGGGCTCGGACCAGGTTCTGTTACCCAGAATCCTTTGCAAACCTCAAAATTTGGCTAATAAACCACATGTTCCTCAAATTTCTGTGGCAGAAAGTTTGGGAATCTGAGAGGAGCCACAAATTTCCTTCCACCCAGCGTTCCCCAAAGTCTCCCGATAAAAATGATACCTCACTTGTGTGGGTAGGCCTAGCGCTCGCGACAGGAAACGCCCCAAAGCGCAACGTGGACACATCCAAATTTTTGGAAGAAAACAGAGGTGTTTTTTGCGAAGTGCCTACCTGTAGATTTTGGCCTCTAGCTCAGCCGGCACCTAGGGAAACCTACTTAACCTGTGCATTTCTGAGAACTAGAGACCTAGGGGAATCCAAGGAGGGGTGACTTGCGGGGCTCGGACCAGGTTCTGTTACCCAGAATCCTTTTCAAACCTTAAAATTTGGCTAAAAAAACACATGTTCCTCACATTTCTGTGGCAGAAAGTTCTGGAATCTGAGAGGAGCCACAAATTTCCTTCCACCCAGTGTTCCCCCAAGTCTCCCGATAAAAATGATACCTCACTTGTGTGGGTAGGCCTAGCGCCCGCGACAGGAAACGCCCCAAAGCGCAACGTGGACACATACAAATTTTTGGAAGAAAACAGAGGTGTTTTTTGCGAAGTGCCTACCTGTAGATTTTGGACTCTAGCTCAGCCGGCACCTAGGGAAACCTACCAAACCTGTGCATTTCTGAAAACTAGAGACCTAGGGGAATCCAAGGAGGGGTGACTTGAGGGGCTCGGACCAGGTTCTGTTACCCAGAATCCTTTGCAAACCTCAAAATTTGGCTAATAAACCACATGTTCCTCAAATTTCTGTGGCAGAAAGTACGGCAATCTGAGAGGAGCCACAAATTTCCTTCCACCCAGCGTTCCCCCAAGTCTCCCGATAAAAATGATACCTCACTTGTGTGGGTAGGCCTAGGGCCCGCGACAGGAAACGCCCCAAAGCGCAACGTGGACACATCCAAATTTTTGGAATAAAACAGAGGTATTTTTTGCGATTTGCCTACCTATAGATTTTGGCCTCTAGCTCAGCCGGCACCTAGGGAAACCTACCAAACCTGTGCATTTCTGAAAACTAGAGACCTAGGGGAATCCAAGGAGGGGTGACTTGCGGGGATCGGACCAGGTTCTGTTACCCAGAATCCTTTGCAAATCTCCAAATTTGGCTAAAAAACCACATGTTCCTCACATTTCTGTGGCAGAAAGTTCGGGAATCTGAGAGGAGCCACAAATTTCCTTCCACCCAGCGTTCCCCCAAGTCTCCCGATAAAAATGATACCTCACTTGTGTGGGTAGGCCTAGCGTCCGCGACAGGAAACGCCCCAAAGCGCAACGTGGACACATCCAAATTTTTGGAAGAAAACAGAGGTGTTTTTTGCGAAGTGCCTACCCGTAGATTTTGGCCTCTAGCTTAGCCGGTACCTAGGGAAACCTACCAAACCTGTGCATTTCTGAAAACTAGAGACCTAGGGGAATCCAAGGAGGGGTGACTTGCAGGGCTCGGACCAGGTTCTGTTACCCAGAATCCTTTGCAAACCTCAAAATTTGGCTAAAAAAACACATGTTCCTCACATTTCTGTGGCAGAAAGTTCTGGAATCTGAGAGGAGCCACAAATGTCCTTCCAACCAGCGTTCCCCAAAGTCTCCCGATAAAAATGATACCTCACTTGTGTGGGTAGGCCTAGCGCTCGCGACAGGAAACGCCCCAAAGCGCAACGTGGACACATCAACATTTTTGGAAGAAAACAGAGGTGTTTTTTGCGAAGTGCCTACCTGTAGATTTTGGCCTCTAGCTCAGCCGGTACCTAGGGAAACCTACCAAACCTGTGCATTTCTGAAAACTAGAGACCTAGGGGAATCCAAGGAGGGGTGACTTGCAGGGCTCGGACCAGGGTCTGTTACCCAGAATCCTTTGCAAACCTCAAAATTTGGCTAATAAACCACATGTTCCTCAAATTTCTGTGGCAGAAAGTTTGGGAATCTGAGAGGAGCCACAAATTTCCTTCCACCAGCGTTCCCCAAAGTCTCCCGATAAAAATGATACCTCACTTGTGTGGGTAGGCCTAGCGCTCGCGACAGGAAACGCCCCAAAGCGCAACGTGGACACATCCAAATTTTTGGAAGAAAACAGAGGTGTTTTTTGCGAAGTGCCTACCTGTAGATTTTGGACTCTAGCTCAGCCGGCACCTAGGGAAACCTACCAAACCTGTGCATTTCTGAAAACTAGAGACCTAGGGGAATCCAAGGAGGGGTGACTTGCGGGGCTCGGACCAGGTTCTGTTACCCAGAATCCTTTGCAAACCTCAAAATTTGGCTAATAAACCACATGTTCCTCAAATTTCTGTGGCAGAAAGTACGGCAATCTGAGAGGAGCCACAAATTTCCTTCCACCCAGCGTTCCCCCAAGTCTCCCGATAAAAATGATACCTCACTTGTGTGGGTAGGCCTAGGGCTCGCGACAGGAAACGCCCCAAAGCGCAACGTGGACACATCCAAATTTTTGGAATAAAACAGAGGTATTTTTTGCGAAGTGCCTACCTGTAGATTTTGGCCTCTAGCTCAGCCGGCACCTAGGGAAACCTACCAAACCTGTGCATTTCTGAAAACTAGAGACGTAGGGGAATCTAAGGAGGGGTGACTTGCGGGGCTCGGACCAGGTTCTGTTAACCAGAATCCTTTGCAAATCTCAAATTTTGGCTAAAAAAACACATATTCCTCACATTTCTGTGGCAGAAAGTTCGGGAATCTGAGAGGAGCCACAAATTTCCTTCCACCCAGCGTTCCCCAAAGTCTCCCGATAAAAATGATACCTCACTTGTGTGGGTAGGCCTAGCGCCCGCGACAGGAAACGCCCCAAAGCGCGACGTGGACACATACAAATTTTTGGAAGAAAACAGAGGTGTTTTTTGCGAAGTGCCTACCTGTAGATTTTGGCCTCTAGTTCAGCTGGCACCTAGGGAAACCTACCAAACCTGTGCATTTCTGAAAACTAGGGACCTAGGGGAATCCAAGGAGGGGTGACTTGCGAGGCTTGGACCAGGTTATGTTACCCAGAATCCTTTGCAAACCTCAAAATTTGGCTAAAAAAAAACATGTTCCTCACATTTCTGTGGCAGAAAGTTCTGGAATCTGAGAGGAGCCACAAATTTCCTTCTACCCAGCGTTCCCCCAAGTCTCCCGATAAAAATGATACCTCACTTGTGTGAGTAGGCCTAGCGCCCGCGACAGGAAACGCCCCAAAGCGCAACGTGGACACATCCAAATTTTTGGAAGAAAACAGAGGTGTTTTTTGCGAAGTGCCTACCTGTAGATTGTGGCCTCTAGCTCAGCCGGCACCTAGGGAAACCTACCAAACCTGTGCATTTCTGAAAACTAGAGACCTAGGGGAATCCAAGGAGGGGTGACTTGCGGAGCTCGGACCAGGTTCTGTTACCCAGAATCCTTTGCAAACCTCAAAATTTGGCTAAAAAAACACATGTTCCTCAAATTTCTGTGGCAGAAAGTTCTGGAATCTGAGAGGAGCCACAAATTTCCTTCCACCCAGCGTTCCCCCAAGTCTCCCGATAAAAATGATACCTCACTTGTGTGGGTAGGCCTAGGGCTCGCGACAGGAAACGCCCCAAAGCGCAACGTGGACACATCCAAATTTTTGGAATAAAACAGAGGTGTTTTTTGCGAAGTGCCTACCTGAAGATTTTGGACTCTAGCTCAGCCGGCACCTAGGGAAACCTACCAAACCTGTGCATTTCTGAAAACTAGAGAACTAGGGGAATCCAAGGAGGGGTGACTTGCAGGGCTCGGACCAGGTTCTGTTACCCAGAATCCTTTGCAAACCTCAAAATTTGGCTAAAAAAACACATGTTCCTCACATTTCTGTGGCAGAAAGTTCTGGAATCTGAGAGGAGCCACAAATGTCCTTCCAACCAGCGTTCCCCAAAGTCTCCCGATAAAAATGATACCTCACTTGTGTGGGTAGGCCTAGCACTCGCGACAGGAAACGCCCCAAAGCGCAACGTGGACACATCAAAATTTTTGGAAGAAAACAGAGGTGTTTTTTGCGAAGTGCCTACCTGTAGATTTTGGCCTCTAGCTCAGCCGGTACCTAGGGAAACCTACCAAACCTGTGCATTTCTGAAAACTAGAGACCTAGGGGAATCCAAGGAGGGGTGACTTGCAGGGCTCGGACCAGGGTCTGTTACCCAGAATCCTTTGCAAACCTCAAAATTTTGCTAAAAAAACACATGTTCCTCACATTTCTGTTGCAGAAAATTCGGGAATCAGAAAGGAGCCACAAATATCCTTCCACCCAGCGTTCCCCCAAGTCTCCCAATAAAAATGATACCTCACTTGTGTGGGTAGGCCTAGCGCCCACGACAGGAAACGCCCCAAAGCGCAACGTGGACACATCCAAATTTTTGGAAGAAAACAGAGGTGTTTTTTGCGAAGTGCCTACCTGTAGATTGTGGCCTCTAGCTCAGCCGGCACCTAGGGAAACCTACCAAACCTGTGCATTTCTGAAAACTAGAGACCTAGGGGAATCCAAGGAGGGGTGACTTGCGGGGCTCGGACCAGGTTCTGTTACCCAGAATCCTTTTCAAACCTTAAAATTTGGCTAAAAAAACACATGTTCCTCACATTTCTGTGGCAGAAAGTTCTGGAATCTGAGAGGAGCCACAAATTTCCTTCCACCCAGTGTTCCCCTAAGTCTCCCGATAAAAATGATACCTCACTTGTGTGGGTAGGCCTAGCGCCCGCGACAGGAAACGCCCCAAAGCGCAACGTGGACACATCCAAATTTTTGGAAGAAAACAGAGGTGTTTTTTGCGAAGTGCCTACCTGTAGATTTTGGACTCTAGCTCAGCCGGCACCTAGGGAAACCTACCAAACCTGTGCATTTCTGAAAACTAGAGACCTAGAAGAATCCAAGGAGGGGTGACTTGCGGGGCTCGGACCAGGTTCTGTTACCCAGAATCCGTTGCAAACCTCAAAATTTGGCTAATAAACCACATATTCCTCACATTTCTCTGGCAGAAAGTTTGGTAATCTGAGAGGAGGAACAAATTTCCTTCCACCCAGCGTTCCCCAAAGTCTCCCGATAAAAATGATACCTCACTTGTGTGGGTAGGCCTAGCGCCCGCGACAGGAAACGCCCCAAAGCGCAATGTGGACACATCCACATTTTTGGAAGAAAACAGAGGTGTTTTTTGCGAAGTGCCTACCTGTAGATTTTGGCCTCTAGCTCAGCCAGCACATAGGGAAAGCCTACCAAACCTGTGCATTTCTGAAAACTAGAGACGTAGGGGAATCTAAGGAGGGGTGACTTGCGGGGCTCGGACCAGGTTCTGTTACCCAGAATCCTTTGCAAACCTCAAAATTTGGCTAAAAAAACACATGTTCCTCACATTTCTGTGGCAGAAAGTTCTGGAATCTGAGAGGAGCCACAAATGTCCTTCCAACCAGCGTTCCCCAAAGTCTCCCGATAAAAATGATACCTCACTTGTGTGGGTAGGCCTAGCGCTCGCGACAGGAAACGCCCCAAAGCGCAACGTGGACACATCCAAATTTTTGGAAGAAAACAGAGGTGTTTTTTGCGAAGTGCCTACCTGTAGATTGTGGCCTCTAGCTCAGCCGGCACCTAGGGAAACCTACCAAACCTGTGCATTTCTGAAAACTAGAGACCTAGGGGAATCCAAGGAGGGGTGACTTGCGGGGCTCGGACCAGGTTCTGTTACCCAGAATCCTTTTCAAACCTTAAAATTTGGCTAAAAAAACACATGTTCCTCACATTTCTGTGGCAGAAAGTTCTGGAATCTGAGAGGAGCCACAAATTTCCTTCCACCCAGTGTTCCCCTAAGTCTCCCGATAAAAATGATACCTCACTTGTGTGGGTAGGCCTAGCGCCCGCGACAGGAAACGCCCCAAAGCGCAACGTGGACACATACAAATTTTTGGAAGAAAACAGAGGTGTTTTTTGCGAAGTGCCTACCTGTAGATTTTGGACTCTAGCTCAGCCGGCACTCAGGGAAACCTACCAAAC
Source organism: Pleurodeles waltl (assembly GCF_031143425.1). NCBI lineage: Eukaryota > Metazoa > Chordata > Amphibia > Caudata > Salamandridae > Pleurodeles > Pleurodeles waltl. The sequence continues at coordinate 259,786 of NC_090437.1, read as the reverse complement.
CTGTGCATTTCTGAAAACTAGAGACCTAGAAGAATCCAAGGAGGGGTGACTTGCGGGGCTCGGACCAGGTTCTGTTACCCAGAATCCTTTGCAAACCTCAAAATTTGGCTAATAAACCACATGTTCCTCAAATTTCTGTGGCAGAAAGTACGGCAATCTGAGAGGAGCCACAAATTTCCAACCACCCAGCGTTCCCCAAAGTCTCCCGATAAAAATGATACCTCACTTGTGTGGGTAGGCCTAGCGCCCGCGACAGGAAACGCCCCAAAGCGCAATTTGGACACATCCACATTTTTGGAAGAAAACAGAGGTGTTTTTTGCGAAGTGCCTACCTGTAGATTTTGGCCTCTAGCTCAGCCGGCACCTAGGGAAACCTACCAAACCTGTGCATTTCTGAAAACTAGAGACGTAGGGGAATCTAAGGAGGGGTGACTTGCGGGGCTCGGACCAGGTTCTGTTACCCAGAATCCTTTGCAAATCTCAAAATTTGGCTACAAAACCACATATTCCTCACATTTCTGTGGCAGAAAGTTCGGGAATCTGAGAGGAGCCACAAATTTCCTTCCACCCAGCGTTCCCCAAAGTCTCCCGATAAAAATGATACCTCACTTGTGTGGGTAGGCCTAGCGCCCGCGACAGGAAACGCCCCAAAGCGCAATGTGGACACATCCACATTTTTGGAAGAAAACAGAGGTGTTTTTTGCGAAGTGCCTACCTGTAGATTTTGGCCTCTAGCTCAGCCAGCACATAGGGAAAGCCTACCAAACCTGTGCATTTCTGAAAACTAGAGACCTAGGGGAAGCCAAGGAGGGGTGACTTGCGGGGCTCGGACCAGGTTCTGTTACCCAGAATCCTTTGCAAACCTCAAAATTTGGCTAATAAACCACATGTTCCACAAATTTCTGTGGCAGAAAGTTTGGGAATCTGAGAGGAGCCACAAATTTCTTTCCACCAGCGTTCCCCAAAGTCTCCCGATAAAAATGATACCTCACTTGTGTGGGTAGGCCTAGCGCTCGCGACAGGAAACGCCCCAAAGCGCAACGTGGACACATCCAAATTTTTGGAAGAAAACAGAGGTGTTTTTTGCGAAGTGCCTACCTGTAGATTTTGGACTCTAGCTCAGCCGGCACCTAGAGAAACCTACCAAACCTGTGCATTTCTGAAAACTAGAGACCTAGGGGAATCCAAGGAGGGGTGACTTGCGGGGTTCGGACCAGGTTCTGTTACCCAGAATCCTTTGCAAACCTCAAAATTTGGCTAATAAACCACATGTTCCTCAAATTTCTGTGGCAGAAAGTACGGCAATCTGAGAGGAGCCACAAATTTCCTTCCACCCAGCGTTCCCCCAAGTCTCCCGATAAAAATGATACCTCACTTGTGTGGGTAGGCCTAGGGCTCGCGACAGGAAACGCCCCAAAGCGCAACGTGGACACATCCAAATTTTTGGAATAAAACAGAGGTATTTTTTGCGAAGTGCCTACCTGTAGATTTTGGCCTCTAGCTCAGCCGGCACCTAGGGAAACCTACCAAACCTGTGCATTTCTGAAAACTAGAGACGTAGGGGAATCTAAGGAGGGGTGACTTGCGGGGCTCGGACCAGGTTCTGTTACCCAGAATCCTTTGCAAATCTCAAATTTTGGCTAAAAAAACACATATTCCTAACATTTCTGTGGCAGAAAGTTCGGGAATCTGAGAGGAGCCACAAATTTCCTTCCACCCAGCGTTCCCCAAAGTCTCCCGATAAAAATGATACCTCACTTGTGTGGGTAGGCCTAGCGCCCGCGACAGGAAACGCCCCAAAGCGCGACGTGGACACATACAAATTTTTGGAAGAAAACAGAGGTGTTTTTTGCGAAGTGCCTACCTGTAGATTTTGGCCTCTAGTTCAGCTGGCACCTAGGGAAACCTACCAAACCTGTGCATTTCTGAAAACTAGAGACCTAGGGGAATCCAAGGAGGGGTGACTTGCGAGGCTTGGACCAGGTTATGTTACCCAGAATCCTTTGCAAACCTCAAAATTTGGCTAAAAAAAAACATGTTCCTCACATTTCTGTGGCAGAAAGTTCTGGAATCTGAGAGGAGCCACAAATTTCCTTCCACCCAGCGTTCCCCCAAGTCTCCCGATAAAAATGATACCTCACTTGTGTGAGTAGGCCTAGCGCCCGCGACAGGAAACGCCCCAAAGCGCAACGTGGACACATCCAAATTTTTGGAAGAAAACAGAGGTGTTTTTTGCGAAGTGCCTACCTGTAGATTTTGGACTCTAGCTCAGCCGGCACCTAGGGAAACGTACCAAACCTGTGCATTTCTGAAAACTAGAGACCTAGGGGAATCCAAGGAGGGGTGACTTGAGGGGCTCGGACCAGGTTCTGTTACCCAGAATCCTTTGCAAACCTCAAAATTTGGCTAATAAACCACATGTTCCTCAAATTTCTGTGGCAGAAAGTACGGCAATCTGAGAGGAGCCACAAATTTCCTTCCACCCAGCGTTCCCCCAAGTCTCCCGATAAAAATGATACCTCACTTGTGTGGGTAGGCCTAGGGCTCGCGACAGGAAACGCCCCAAAGCGCAACGTGGACACATCCAAATTTTTGGAATAAAACAGAGGTGTTTTTTGCGAAGTGCCTACCTGTAGATTTTGGACTCTAGCTCAGCCGGCACCTAGGGAAACCTACCAAACCTGTGCATTTCTGAAAACTAGAGACCTAGGGGAATCCAAGGAGGGGTGACTTGCAGGGCTCGGACCAGGTTCTGTTACCCAGAATCCTTTGCAAACCTCAAAATTTGGCTAAAAAAACACATGTTCCTCACATTTCTGTGGCAGAAAGTTCTGGAATCTGAGAGGAGCCACAAATGTCCTTCCAACCAGCGTTCCCCAAAGTCTCCCGATAAAAATGATACCTCACTTGTGTGGGTAGGCCTAGCGCTCGCGACAGGAAACGCCCCAAAGCGCAACGTGGACACATCAAAATTTTTGGAAGAAAACAGAGGTGTTTTTTGCGAAGTGCCTACCTGTAGATTTTGGCCTCTAGCTCAGCCGGTACCTAGGGAAACCTACCAAACCTGTGCATTTCTGAAAACTAGAGACCTAGGGGAATCCAAGGAGGGGTGACTTGCGGGGCTCGGACCAGGTTCTGTTACCCAGAATCCTTTTCAAACCTTAAAATTTGGCTAAAAAAACACATGTTCCTCACATTTCTGTGGCAGAAAGTTCTGGAATCTGAGAGGAGCCACAAATTTCCTTCCACCCAGTGTTCCCCTAAGTCTCCCGATAAAAATGATACCTCACTTGTGTGGGTAGGCCTAGCGCCCGCGACAGGAAACGCCCCAAAGCGCAACGTGTAGACATACAAATTTTTGGAAGAAAACAGAGGTGTTTTTTGCGAAGTGCCTACCTGTAGATTTTGGACTCTAGCTCAGCCGGCACCTAGGGAAACCTACCAAACCTGTGCATTTCTGAAAACTAGAGACCTAGAAGAATCCAAGGAGGGGTGACTTGCGGGGCTCGGACCAGGTTCTGTTACCCAGAATCCTTTGCAAACCTCAAAATTTGGCTAATAAACCACATGTTCCTCAAATTTCTGTGGCAGAAAGTACGGCAATCTGAGAGGAGCCACAAATTTCCTTCCACCCAGCGTTCCCCAAAGTCTCCCGATAAAAATGATACCTCACTTGTGTGGGTAGGCCTAGCGCCCGCGACAGGAAACGCCCCAAAGCGCAATGTGGACACATCCACATTTTTGGAAGAAAACAGAGGTGTTTTTTGCGAAGTGCCTACCAGTAGATTTTGGCCTCTAGCTCAGCCGGCACCTAGGGAAACCTACCAAACCTGTGCATTTCTGAAAACTAGAGACGTAGGGGAATCTAAGGAGGGGTGACTTGCGGGGCTCGGACCAGGTTCTGTTACCCAGAATCCTTTGCAAATCTCAAAATTTGGCTACAAAACCACATATTCCTCACATTTCTGTGGCAGAAAGTTCGGGAATCTGAGAGGAGCCACAAATTTCCTTCCACCCAGCGTTCCCCAAAGTCTCCCGATAAAAATGATACCTCACTTGTGTGGGTAGGCCTAGCGCCCGCGACAGGAAACGCCCCAAAGCGCAATGTGGACACATCCACATTTTTGGAAGAAAACAGAGGTGTTTTTTGCGAAGTGCCTACCTGTAGATTTTGCCCTCTAGCTCAGCCAGCACATAGGGAAAGCCTACCAAACCTGTGCATTTCTGAAAACTAGAGACGTAGGGGAATCTAAGGAGGGGTGACTTGCGGGGCTCGGACCAGGTTCTGTTACCCAGAATCCTTTGCAAACCTCAAAATTTGGCTAAAAAAACACATGTTCCTCACATTTCTGTGGCAGAAAGTTCTGGAATCTGAGAGGAGCCACAAATGTCCTTCCAACCAGCGTTCCCCAAAGTCTCCCGATAAAAATGATACCTCACTTGTGTGGGTAGGCCTAGCGCTCGCGACAGGAAACGCCCCAAAGCGCAACGTGGACACATCAAAATTTTTGGAAGAAAACAGAGGTGTTTTTTGCGAAGTGCCTACCTGTAGATTTTGGCCTCTAGCTCAGCCGGTACCTAGGGAAACCTACCAAACCTGTGCATTTCTGAAAACTAGAGACGTAGGGGAATCTAAGGAGGGGTGACTTGCGGGGCTCGGACCAGGTTCTGTTACCCAGAATCCTTTGCAAATCTCAAAATTTGGCTACAAAACCACATATTCCTCACATTTCTGTGGCAGAAAGTTCGGGAATCTGAGAGGAGCCACAAATTTCCTTCCACCCAGCGTTCCCCAAAGTCTCCCGATAAAAATGATACCTCACTTGTGTGGGTAGGCCTAGCGCCCGCGACAGGAAACGCCCCAAAGCGCAATGTGGACACATCCACATTTTTGGAAGAAAACAGAGGTGTTTTTTGCGAAGTGCCTACCTGTAGATTTTGGCCTCTAGCTCAGCCAGCACATAGGGAAAGCCTACCAAACCTGTGCATTTCTGAAAACTAGAGACGTAGGGGAATCTAAGGAGGGGTGACTTGCGGGGCTCGGACCAGGTTCTGTTACCCAGAATCCTTTGCAAACCTCAAAATTTGGCTAAAAAAACACATGTTCCTCACATTTCTGTGGCAGAAAGTTCTGGAATCTGAGAGGAGCCACAAATGTCCTTCCAACCAGCGTTCCCCAAAGTCTCCCGATAAAAATGATACCTCACTTGTGTGGGTAGGCCTAGCGCTCGCGACAGGAAACGCCCCAAAGCGCAACGTGGACACATCAAAATTTTTGGAAGAAAACAGAGGTGTTTTTTGCGAAGTGCCTACCTGTAGATTTTGGCCTCTAGCTCAGCCGGTACCTAGGGAAACCTACCAAACCTGTGCATTTCTGAAAACTAGAGACCTAGGGGAATCCAAGGAGGGGTGACTTGCAGGGCTCGGACCAGGGTCTGTTACCCAGAATCCTTTGCAAACCTCAAAATTTTGCTAAAAAAACACATGTTCCTCACATTTCTGTTGCAGAAAGTTCGGGAATCAGAAAGGAGCCACAAATATCCTTCCACCCAGCGTTCCCCCAAGTCTCCCAATAAAAATGATACCTCACTTGTGTGGGTAGGCCTAGCGCCCACGACAGGAAACGCCCCAAAGCGCAACGTGGACACATCCAAATTTTTGGAAGAAAACAGAGGTGTTTTTTGCGAAGTGCCTACCTGTAGATTTTGGCCTCTAGCTCAGCCGGCACCTAGGGAAACCTACCAAACCTGTGCATTTCTGAAAACTAGAGACCTAGGGGAATCCAAGGAGGGGTGACTTGCGGGGCTCGGACCAGGTTCTGTTACCCAGAATCCTTTTCAAACCTTAAAATTTGGCTAAAAAAACACATGTTACTCACATTTCTGTGGCAGAAAGTTCTGGAATCTGAGAGGAGCCACAAATTTCCTTCCACCTAGTGTTCCCCTAAGTCTCCCGATAAAAATGATACCTCACTTGTGTGGGTAGGCCTAGCGCCCGCGACAGGAAACGCCCCAAAGCGCAACGTGGACACATACAAATTTTTGGAAGAAAACAGAGGTGTTTTTTGCGAAGTGCCTACCTGTAGATTTTGGACTCTAGCTCAGCCGGCACCTAGGGAAACCTACCAAACCTGTGCATTTCTGAAAACTAGAGACCTAGAAGAATCCAAGGAGGGGTGACTTGCGGGGCTCGGACCAGGTTCTGTTACCCAGAATCCTTTGCAAACCTCAAAATTTGGCTAATAAACCACATGTTCCTCAAATTTCTGTGGCAGAAAGTACGGCAATCTGAGAGGAGCCACAAATTTCCTTCCACCCAGCGTTCCCCAAAGTCTCCCGATAAAAATGATACCTCACTTGTGTGGGTAGGCCTAGCGCCCGCGACAGGAAACGCCCCAAAGCGCAATGTGGACACATCCACATTTTTGGAAGAAAACAGAGGTGTTTTTTGCAAAGTGCCTACCTGTAGATTTTGGCCTCTAGCTCAGCCAGCACATAGGGAAAGCCTACCAAACCTGTGCATTTCTGAAAACTAGAGACCTAGGGGAATCCAAGGAGGGGTGACTTGCGGGGCTCGGACCAGGTTCTGTTACCCAGAATCCTTTGCAAACCTCAAAATTTGGCTAATAAACCACATGTTCCTCAAATTTCTGTGGCAGAAAGTTTGGGAATCTGAGAGGAGCCACAAATTTCCTTCCACCAGCGTTCCCCAAAGTCTCCCGATAAAAATGATACCTCACTTGTGTGGGTAGGCCTAGCGCTCGCGACAGGAAACGCCTCAAAGCGCAACGTGGACACATCCAAATTTTTGGAAGAAAACAGAGGTGTTTTTTGCGAAGTGCCTACCTGTAGATTTTGGACTCTAGCTCAGCCGGCACCTAGGGAAACCTACCAAACCTGTGCATTTCTGAAAACTAGAGACCTAGGGGAATCCAAGGAGGGGTGACTTGCGGGGCTCCGACCAGGTTCTGTTACCCAGAATCCTTTGCAAACCTCAAAATTTGGCTAATAAACCACATGTTCCTCAAATTTCTGTGGCAGAAAGTACGGCAATCTGAGAGGAGCCACAAATTTCCTTCCACCCAGCGTTCCCCCAAGTCTCCAGATAAAAATGATACCTCACTTGTGTGGGTAGGCCTAGGGCTCGCGACAGGAAACGCCCCAAAGCGCAACGTGGACACATCCAAATTTTTGGAATAAAACAGAGGTATTTTTTGCGAAGTGCCTACCTGTAGATTTTGGCCTCTAGCTCAGCCGGCACCTAGGGAAACCTACCAAACCTGTGCATTTCTGAAAACTAGAGACGTAGGGGAATCTAAGGAGGGGTGACTTGCGGGGCTCGGACCAGGTTCTGTTACCCAGAATCCTTTGCAAATCTCAAATTTTGGCTAAAAAAACACATATTCCTCACATTTCTGTGGCAGAAAGTTCGGGAATCTGAGAGGAGCCACAAATTTCCTTCCACCCAGCGTTCCCCAAAGTCTCCCGATAAAAATGATACCTCACTTGTGTGGGTAGGCCTAGCGCCCGCGACAGGAAACGCCCCAAAGCGCGACGTGGACACATACAAATTTTTGGAAGAAAACAGAGGTGTTTTTTGCGAAGTGCCTACCTGTAGATTTTGGCCTCTAGTTCAGCTGGCACCTAGGGAAACCTACCAAACCTGTGCATTTCTGAAAACTAGGGACCTAGGGGAATCCAAGGAGGGGTGACTTGCGAGGCTTGGACCAGGTTATGTTACCCAGAATCCTTTGCAAACCTCAAAATTTGGCTAAAAAAAAACATGTTCCTCACATTTCTGTGGCAGAAAGTTCTGGAATCTGAGAGGAGCCACAAATTTCCTTCTACCCAGCGTTCCCCCAAGTCTCCCGATAAAAATGATACCTCACTTGTGTGAGTAGGCCTAGCGCCCGCGACAGGAAACGCCCCAAAGCGCAACGTGGACACATCCAAATTTTTGGAAGAAAACAGAGGTGTTTTTTGCGAAGTGCCTACCTGTAGATTGTGGCCTCTAGCTCAGCCGGCACCTAGGGAAACCTACCAAACCTGTGCATTTCTGAAAACTAGAGACCTAGGGGAATCCAAGGAGGGGTGACTTGCGGAGCTCGGACCAGGTTCTGTTACCCAGAATCCTTTGCAAACCTCAAAATTTGGCTAAAAAAACACATGTTCCTCAAATTTCTGTGGCAGAAAGTTCTGGAATCTGAGAGGAGCCACAAATTTCCTTCCACCCAGCGTTCCCCCAAGTCTCCCGATAAAAATGATACCTCACTTGTGTGGGTAGGCCTAGGGCTCGCGACAGGAAACGCCCCAAAGCGCAACGTGGACACATCCAAATTTTTGGAATAAAACAGAGGTGTTTTTTGCGAAGTGCCTACCTGTAGATTTTGGACTCTAGCTCAGCCGGCACCTAGGGAAACCTACCAAACCTGTGCATTTCTGAAAACTAGAGACCTAGGGGAATCCAAGGAGGGGTGACTTGCAGGGCTCGGACCAGGTTCTGTTACCCAGAATCCTTTGCAAACCTCAAAATTTGACTAAAAAAACACATGTTCCTCACATTTCTGTGGCAGAAAGTTCTGGAATCTGAGAGGAGCCACAAATGTCCTTCCAACCAGCGTTCCCCAAAGTCTCCCGATAAAAATGATACCTCACTTGTGTGGGTAGGCCTAGCGCTCGCGACAGGAAACGCCCCAAAGCGCAACGTGGACACATCAAAATTTTTGGAAGAAAACAGAGGTGTTTTTTGCGAAGTGCCTACCTGTAGATTTTGGCCTCTAGCTCAGCCGGTACCTAGGGAAACCTACCAAACCTGTGCATTTCTGAAAACTAGAGACCTAGGGGAATCCAAGGAGGGGTGACTTGCAGGGCTCGGACCAGGGTCTGTTACCCAGAATCCTTTGCAAACCTCAAAATTTTGCTAAAAAAACACATGTTCCTCACATTTCTGTTGCAGAAAATTCGGGAATCAGAAAGGAGCCACAAATATACTTCCACCCAGCGTTCCCCCAAGTCTCCCAATAAAAATGATACCTCACTTGTGTGGGTAGGCCTAGCGCCCACGACAGGAAACGCCCCAAAGCGCAACGTGGACACATCCAAATTTTTGGAAGAAAACAGAGGTGTTTTTTGCGAAGTGCCTACCTGTAGATTGTGGCCTCTAGCTCAGCCGGCACCTAGGGAAACCTACCAAACCTGTGCATTTCTGAAAACTAGAGACCTAGGGGAATCCAAGGAGGGGTGACTTGCGGGGCTCGGACCAGGTTCTGTTACCCAGAATCCTTTTCAAACCTTAAAATTTGGCTAAAAAAACACATGTTCCTCACATTTCTGTGGCAGAAAGTTCTGGAATCTGAGAGGAGCCACAAATTTCCTTCCACCCAGTGTTCCCCTAAGTCTCCCGATAAAAATGATACCTCACTTGTGTGGGTAGGCCTAGCGCCCGCGACAGGAAATGCCCCAAAGCGCAACGTGGACACATACAAATTTTTGGAAGAAAACAGAGGTGTTTTTTGCGAAGTGCCTACCTGTAGATTTTGGACTCTAGCTCAGCCGGCACCTAGGGAAACCTACCAAACCTGTGCATTTCTGAAAACTAGAGACCTAGAAGAATCCAAGGAGGGGTGACTTGCGGGGCTCCGACCAGGTTCTGTTACCCAGAATCCTTTGCAAACCTCAAAATTTGGCTAATAAACCACATGTTCCTCAAATTTCTGTGGCAGAAAGTACGGCAATCTGAGAGGAGCCACAAATTTCCTTCCACCCAGCGTTCCCCAAAGTCTCCCGATAAAAATTATACCTCACTTGTGTGGGTAGGCCTAGCGCCCGCGACAGGAAACGCCCCAAAGCGCAATGTGGACACATCCACATTTTTGGAAGAAAACAGAGGTGTTTTTTGCGAAGTGCCTACCTGTAGATTTTGGCCTCTAGCTCAGCCGGCACCTAGGGAAACCTACCAAACCTGTGCATTTCTGAAAACTAGAGACGTAGGGGAATCTAAGGAGGGGTGACTTGCGGGGCTCGGACCAGGTTCTGTTACCCAGAATCCTTTGCAAATCTCAAAATTTGGCTACAAAACCACATATTCCTCACATTTCTGTGGCAGAAAGTTCGGTAATCTGAGAGGAGGAACAAATTTCCTTCCACCCAGCGTTCCCCAAAGTCTCCCGATAAAAATGATACCTCACTTGTGTGGGTAGGCCTAGCGCCCGCGACAGGAAACGCCCCAAAGCGCAATGTGGACACATCCACATTTTTGGAAGAAAACAGAGGTGTTTTTTGCGAAGTGCCTACCTGTAGATTTTGGCCTCTAGCTCAGCCAGCACATAGGGAAAGCCTACCAAACCTGTGCATTTCTGAAAACTAGAGACGTAGGGGAATCTAAGGAGGGGTGACTTGCGGGGCTCGGACCAGGTTCTGTTACCCAGAATCCTTTGCAAACCTCAAAATTTGGCTAAAAAAACACATGTTCCTCACATTTCTGTGGCAGAAAGTTCTGGAATCTGAGAGGAGCCACAAATGTCCTTCCAACCAGCGTTCCCCAAAGTCTCCCGATAAAAATGATACCTCACTTGTGTGGGTAGGCCTAGCGCTCGCGACAGGAAACGCCCCAAAGCGCAACGTGGACACATCCAAATTTTTGGAAGAAAACAGAGGTGTTTTTTGCGAAGTGCCTACCTGTAGATTGTGGCCTCTAGCTCAGCCGGCACCTAGGGAAACCTACCAAACCTGTGCATTTCTGAAAACTAGAGACCTAGGGGAATCCAAGGAGGGGTGACTTGCGGGGCTCGGACCAGGTTCTGTTACCCAGAATCCTTTTCAAACCTTAAAATTTGGCTAAAAAAACACATGTTCCTCACATTTCTGTGGCAGAAAGTTCTGGAATCTGAGAGGAGCCACAAATTTCCTTCCACCCAGTGTTCCCCTAAGTCTCCCGATAAAAATGATACCTCACTTGTGTGGGTAGGCCTAGCGCCCGCGACAGGAAACGCCCCAAAGCGCAACGTGGACACATACAAATTTTTGGAAGAAAACAGAGGTGTTTTTTGCGAAGTGCCTACCTGTAGATTTTGGACTCTAGCTCAGCCGGCACCTAGGGAAACCTACCAAACCTGTGCATTTCTGAAAACTAGAGACCTAGAAGAATCCAAGGAGGGGTGACTTGCGGGGCTCGGACCAGGTTCTGTTACCCAGAATCCTTTGCAAACCTCAAAATTTGGCTAATAAACCACATGTTCCTCAAATTTCTGTGGCAGAAAGTACGGCAACCTGAGAGGAGCCACAAATTTCCTTCCACCCAGCGTTCCCCAAAGTCTCCCGATAAAAATTATACCTCACTTGTGTGGGTAGGCCTAGCGCCCGCGACAGGAAACGCCCCAAAGCGCAATGTGGACACATCCACATTTTTGGAAGAAAACAGAGGTGTTTTTTGCGAAGTGCCTACCTGTAGATTTTGGCCTCTAGCTCAGCCGGCACCTAGGGAAACCTACCAAACCTGTGCATTTCTGAAAACTAGAGACGTAGGGGAATCTAAGGAGGGGTGACTTGCGGGGCTCGGACCAGGTTCTGTTACCCAGAATCCTTTGCAAATCTCAAAATTTGGCTACAAAACCACATATTCCTCACATTTCTGTGGCAGAAAGTTCGGGAATCTGAGAGGAGCCACAAATTTCCTTCCACCCAGCGTTCCCCAAAGTCTCCCGATAAAAATGATACCTCACTTGTGTGGGTAGGCCTAGCGCCCGCGACAGGAAACGCCCCTAAGCGCAATGTGGACACATCCACATTTTTGGAAGAAAACAGAGGTGTTTTTTGCGAAGTGCCTACCTGTAGATTTTGGCCTCTAGCTCAGCCAGCACATAGGGAAAGCCTACCAAACCTGTGCATTTCTGAAAACTAGAGACCTAGGGGAATCCAAGGAGGGGTGACTTGCGGGGCTCGGACCAGGTTCTGTTACCCAGAATCCTTTGCAAACCTCAAAATTTGGCTAATAAACCACATGTTCCTCAAATTTCTGTGGCAGAAAGTTTGGGAATCTGAGAGGAGCCACAAATTTCCTTCCACCAGCGTTCCCCAAAGTCTCCCGATAAAAATGATACCTCACTTGTGTGGGTAGGCCTAGCGCTCGCGACAGGAAACGCCCCAAAGCGCAACGTGGACACATCCAAATTTTTGGAAGAAAACAGAGGTGTTTTTTGCGAAGTGCCTACCTGTAGATTTTGGACTCTAGCTCAGCCGGCACCTAGGGAAACCTACCAAACCTGTGCATTTCTGAAAACTAGAGACCTAGGGGAATCCAAGGAGGGGTGACTTGCGGGGCTCGGACCAGGTTCTGTTACCCAGAATCCTTTGCAAACCTCAAAATTTGGCTAATAAACCACATGTTCCTCAAATTTCTGTGGCAGAAAGTACGGCAATCTGAGAGGAGCCACAAATTTCCTTCCACCCAGCGTTCCCCCAAGTCTCCCGATAAAAATTATACCTCACTTGTGTGGGTAGGCCTAGGGCTCGCGACAGGAAACGCCCCAAAGCGCAACGTGGACACATCCAAATTTTTGGAATAAAACAGAGGTATTTTTTGCGAAGTGCCTACCTGTAGATTTTGGCCTCTAGCTCAGCCGGCACCTAGGGAAACCTACCAAACCTGTGCATTTCTGAAAACTAGAGACGTAGGGGAATCTAAGGAGGGGTGACTTGCGGGGCTCGGACCAGGTTCTGTTACCCAGAATCCTTTGCAAATCTCAAATTTTGGCTAAAAAAACACATATTCCTCACATTTCTGTGGCAGAAAGTTCGGGAATCTGAGAGGAGCCACAAATTTCCTTCCACCCAGCGTTCCCCAAAGTCTCCCGATAAAAATGATACCTCACTTGTGTGGGTAGGCCTAGCGCCCGCGACAGGAAACGCCCCAAAGCGCGACGTGGACACATACAAATTTTTGGAAGAAAACAGAGGTGTTTTTTGCGAAGTGCCTACCTGTAGATTTTGGCCTCTAGTTCAGCTGGCACCTAGGGAAACCTACCAAACCTGTGCATTTCTGAAAACTAGAGACCTAGGGGAATCCAAGGAGGGGTGACTTGCGAGGCTTGGACCAGGTTATGTTACCCAGAATCCTTTGCAAACCTCAAAATTTGGCTAAAAAAAAACATGTTCCTCACATTTCTGTGGCAGAAAGTTCTGGAATCTGAGAGGAGCCACAAATTTCCTTCCACCCAGCGTTCCCCCAAGTCTCCCGATAAAAATGATACCTCACTTGTGTGAGTAGGCCTAGCGCCCGCGACAGGAAACGCCCCAAAGCGCAACGTGGACACATCCAAATTTTTGGAAGAAAACAGAGGTGTTTTTTGCGAAGTGCCTACCTGTAGATTGTGGCCTCTAGCTCAGCCGGCACCTAGGGAAACCTACCAAACCTGTGCATTTCTGAAAACTAGAGACCTAGGGGAATCCAAGGAGGGGTGACTTGCGGAGCTCGGACCAGGTTCTGTTACCCAGAATCCTTTGCAAACCTCAAAATTTGGCTAAAAAAACACATGTTCCTCAAATTTCTGTGGCAGAAAGTTCTGGAATCTGAGAGGAGCCACAAATTTCCTTCCTCCCAGCGTTCCCCCAAGTCTCCCGATAAAAATGATACCTCACTTGTGTGGGTAGGCCTAGCGCCCGCGACAGGAAACGCCCCAAAGCGCAACGTGGACACATACACATTTTTGGAAGAAAACAGAGGTGTTTTTTGCGAAGTGCCTACCTGTAGATTTTGGACTCTAGCTCAGCCGGCACTCAGGGAAACCTACCAAACCTGTGCATTTCTGAAAACTAGAGACCTAGAAGAATCCAAGGAGGGGTGACTTGCGGGGCTCGGACCAGGTTCTGTTACCCAGAATCCTTTGCAAACCTCAAAATTTGGCTAATAAACCACATGTTCCTCAAATTTCTGTGGCAGAAAGTACGGCAACCTGAGAGGAGCCACAAATTTCCTTCCACCCAGCGTTCCCCAAAGTCTCCCGATAAAAATTATACCTCACTTGTGTGGGTAGGCCTAGCGCCCGCGACAGGAAACGCCCCAAAGCGCAATGTGGACACATCCACATTTTTGGAAGAAAACAGAGGTGTTTTTTGCGAAGTGCCTACCTGTAGATTTTGGCCTCTAGCTCAGCCGGCACCTAGGGAAACCTACCAAACCTGTGCATTTCTGAAAACTAGAGACGTAGGGGAATCTAAGGAGGGGTGACTTGCGGGGCTCGGACCAGGTTCTGTTACCCAGAATCCTTTGCAAATCTCAAAATTTGGCTACAAAACCACATATTCCTCACATTTCTGTGGCAGAAAGTTCGGGAATCTGAGAGGAGCCACAAATTTCCTTCCACCCAGCGTTCCCCAAAGTCTCCCGATAAAAATGATACCTCACTTGTGTGGGTAGGCCTAGCGCCCGCGACAGGAAACGCCCCTAAGCGCAATGTGGACACATCCACATTTTTGGAAGAAAACAGAGGTGTTTTTTGCGAAGTGCCTACCTGTAGATTTTGGCCTCTAGCTCAGCCAGCACATAGGGAAAGCCTACCAAACCTGTGCATTTCTGAAAACTAGAGACCTAGGGGAATCCAAGGAGGGGTGACTTGCGGGGCTCGGACCAGGTTCTGTTACCCAGAATCCTTTGCAAACCTCAAAATTTGGCTAATAAACCACATGTTCCTCAAATTTCTGTGGCAGAAAGTTTGGGAATCTGAGAGGAGCCACAAATTTCCTTCCACCAGCGTTCCCCAAAGTCTCCCGATAAAAATGATACCTCACTTGTGTGGGTAGGCCTAGCGCTCGCGACAGGAAACGCCCCAAAGCGCAACGTGGACACATCCAAATTTTTGGAAGAAAACAGAGGTGTTTTTTGCGAAGTGCCTACCTGTAGATTTTGGACTCTAGCTCAGCCGGCACCTAGGGAAACCTACCAAACCTGTGCATTTCTGAAAACTAGAGACCTAGGGGAATCCAAGGAGGGGTGACTTGCGGGGCTCGGACCAGGTTCTGTTACCCAGAATCCTTTGCAAACCTCAAAATTTGGCTAATAAACCACATGTTCCTCAAATTTCTGTGGCAGAAAGTACGGCAATCTGAGAGGAGCCACAAATTTCCTTCCACCCAGCGTTCCCCCAAGTCTCCCGATAAAAATTATACCTCACTTGTGTGGGTAGGCCTAGGGCTCGCGACAGGAAACGCCCCAAAGCGCAACGTGGACACATCCAAATTTTTGGAATAAAACAGAGGTATTTTTTGCGAAGTGCCTACCTGTAGATTTTGGCCTCTAGCTCAGCCGACACCTAGGGAAACCTACCAAACCTGTGCATTTCTGAAAACTAGAGACGTAGGGGAATCTAAGGAGGGGTGACTTGCGGGGCTCGGACCAGGTTCTGTTACCCAGAATCCTTTGCAAATCTCAAATTTTGGCTAAAAAAACACATATTCCTCACATTTCTGTGGCAGAAAGTTCGGGAATCTGAGAGGAGCCACAAATTTCCTTCCACCCAGCGTTCCCCAAAGTCTCCCGATAAAAATGATACCTCACTTGTGTGGGTAGGACTAGCGCCCGCGACAGGAAACGCCCCAAAGCGCGACGTGGACACATACAAATTTTTGGAAGAAAACAGAGGTGTTTTTTGCGAAGTGCCTACCTGTAGATTTTGGCCTCTAGTTCAGCTGGCACCTAGGGAAACCTACCAAACCTGTGCATTTCTGAAAACTAGAGACCTAGGGGAATCCAAGGAGGGGTGACTTGCGAGGCTTGGACCAGGTTATGTTACCCAGAATCCTTTGCAAACCTCAAAATTTGGCTAAAAAAAAACATGTTCCTCACATTTCTGTGGCAGAAAGTTCTGGAATCCGAGAGGAGCCACAAATTTCCTTCCACCCAGCGTTCCCCCAAGTCTCCCGATAAAAATGATACCTCACTTGTGTGAGTAGGCCTAGCGCCCGCGACAGGAAACGCCCCAAAGCGCAACGTGGACACATCCAAATTTTTGGAAGAAAACAGAGGTGTTTTTTGCGAAGTGCCTACCTGTAGATTGTGGCCTCTAGCTCAGCCGGCACCTAGGGAAACCTACCAAACCTGTGCATTTCTGAAAACTAGAGACCTAGGGGAATCCAAGGAGGGGTGACTTGCGGAGCTCGGACCAGGTTCTGTTACCCAGAATCCTTTGCAAACCTCAAAATTTGGCTAAAAAAACACATGTTCCTCAAATTTCTGTGGCAGAAAGTTCTGGAATCTGAGAGGAGCCACAAATTTCCTTCCTCCCAGCGTTCCCCCAAGTCTCCCGATAAAAATGATACCTCACTTGTGTGGGTAGTCCTAGCGCCCGCGACAGGAAACGCCCCAAAGCGCAACGTGGACACATACACATTTTTGGAAGAAAACAGAGGTGTTTTTTGCGAAGTGCCTACCTGTAGATTTTGGACTCTAGCTCAGCCGGCACTCAGGGAAACCTACCAAACCTGTGCATTTCTGAAAACTAGAGACCTAGAAGAATCCAAGGAGGGGTGACTTGCGGGGCTCGGACCAGGTTCTGTTACCCAGAATCCTTTGCAAACCTCAAAATTTGGCTAATAAACCACATGTTCCTCAAATTTCTGTGGCAGAAAGTACGGCAATCTGAGAGGAGCCACAAATTTCCAACCACCCAGCGTTCCCCAAAGTCTCCCGATAAAAATGATACCTCACTTGTGTGGGTAGGCCTAGCGCCCGCGACAGGAAACGCCCCAAAGCGCAATTTGGACACATCCACATTTTTGGAAGAAAACAGAGGTGTTTTTTGCGAAGTGCCTACCTGTAGATTTTGGCCTCTAGCTCAGCCGGCACCTAGGGAAACCTACCAAACCTGTGCATTTCTGAAAACTAGAGACGTAGGGGAATCTAAGGAGGGGTGACTTGCGGGGCTCGGACCAGGTTCTGTTACCCAGAATCCTTTGCAAATCTCAAAATTTGGCTACAAAACCACATATTCCTCACATTTCTGTGGCAGAAAGTTCGGGAATCTGAGAGGAGCCACAAATTTCCTTCCACCCAGCGTTCCCCAAAGTCTCCCGATAAAAATGATACCTCACTTGTGTGGGTAGGCCTAGCGCCCGCAACAGGAAACGCCCCAAAGCGCAATGTGGACACATCCACATTTTTGGAAGAAAACAGAGGTGTTTTTTGCGAAGTGCCTACCTGTAGATTTTGGCCTCTAGCTCAGCCAGCACATAGGGAAAGCCTACCAAACCTGTGCATTTCTGAAAACTAGAGACCTAGGGGAAGCCAAGGAGGGGTGACTTGCGGGGCTCGGACCAGGTTCTGTTACCCAGAATCCTTTGCAAACCTCAAAATTTGGCTAATAAACCACATGTTCCTCAAATTTCTGTGGCAGAAAGTTTGGGAATCTGAGAGGAGCCACAAATTTCTTTCCACCAGCGTTCCCCAAAGTCTCCCGATAAAAATGATACCTCACTTGTGTGGGTAGGCCTAGCGCTCGCGACAGGAAACGCCCCAAAGCGCAACGTGGACACATCCAAATTTTTGGAAGAAAACAGAGGTGTTTTTTGCGAAGTGCCTACCTGTAGATTTTGGACTCTAGCTCAGCCGGCACCTAGAGAAACCTACCAAACCTGTGCATTTCTGAAAACTAGAGACCTAGGGGAATCCAAGGAGGGGTGACTTGCGGGGCTCGGACCAGGTTCTGTTACCCAGAATCCTTTGCAAACCTCAAAATTTGGCTAATAAACCACATGTTCCTCAAATTTCTGTGGCAGAAAGTACGGCAATCTGAGAGGAGCCACAAATTTCCTTCCACCCAGCGTTCCCCCAAGTCTCCCGATAAAAATGATACCTCACTTGTGTGGGTAGGCCTAGGGCTCGCGACAGGAAACGCCCCAAAGCGCAACGTGGACACATCCAAATTTTTGGAATAAAACAGAGGTATTTTTTGCGAAGTGCCTACCTGTAGATTTTGGCCTCTAGCTCAGCCGGCACCTAGGGAAACCTACCAAACCTGTGCATTTCTGAAAACTAGAGACGTAGGGGAATCTAAGGAGGGGTGACTTGCGGGGCTCGGACCAGGTTCTGTTACCCAGAATCCTTTGCAAATCTCAAATTTTGGCTAAAAAAACACATATTCCTAACATTTCTGTGGCAGAAAGTTCGGGAATCTGAGAGGAGCCACAAATTTCCTTCCACCCAGCGTTCCCCAAAGTCTCCCGATAAAAATGATACCTCACTTGTGTGGGTAGGCCTAGCGCCCGCGACAGGAAACGCCCCAAAGCGCGACGTGGACACTTACAAATTTTTGGAAGAAAACAGAGGTGTTTTTTGCGAAGTGCCTACCTGTAGATTTTGGCCTCTAGTTCAGCTGGCACCTAGGGAAACCTACCAAACCTGTGCATTTCTGAAAACTAGAGACCTAGGGGAATCCAAGGAGGGGTGACTTGCGAGGCTTGGACCAGGTTATGTTACCCAGAATCCTTTGCAAACCTCAAAATTTGGCTAAAAAAAAACATGTTCCTCACATTTCTGTGGCAGAAAGTTCTGGAATCTGAGAGGAGCCACAAATTTCCTTCCACCCAGCGTTCCCCCAAGTCTCCCGATAAAAATGATACCTCACTTGTGTGAGTAGGCCTAGCGCCCTTGACAGGAAACGCCCCAAAGCGCAACGTGGACACATCCAAATTTTTGGAAGAAAACAGAGGTGTTTTTTGCGAAGTGCCTACCTGTAGATTGTGGCCTCTAGCTCAGCCGGCACCTAGGGAAACCTACCAAACCTGTGCATTTCTGAAAACTAGAGACCTAGGGGAATCCAAGGAGGGGTGACTTGCGGAGCTCGGACCAGGTTCTGTTACCCAGAATCCTTTGCAAACCTCAAAATTTGGCTAAAAAAACACATGTTCCTCAAATTTCTGTGGCAGAAAGTTCTGGAATCTGAGAGGAGCCACAAATTTCCTTCCACCCAGCGTTCCCCCAAGTCTCCCGATAAAAATGATACCTCACTTGTGTGGGTAGGCCTAGCGCCCGCGACAGGAAACGCCCCAAAGCGCAATGTGGACACATCCACATTTTTGGAAGAAAACAGAGGTGTTTTTTGCGAAGTGCCTACCTGTAGATTTTGGCCTCTAGCTCAGCCGGCACATAGGGAAACCTACCAAACCTGTGCATTTCTGAAAACTAGAGATCTAGGGGAATCCAAGGAGGGGTGACTTGCGGGGCTCGGACCAGGTTCTGTTACCCAGAATCCTTTGCAAACCTCAAAATTTGGCTAATAAACCACATGTTCCTCAAATTTCTGTGGCAGAAAGTTCTGGAATCTGAGAGGAGCCACAAATTTCCTTCCACCCAGCGTTCCCCAAAGTCTCCCGATAAAAATGATACCTCACTTGTGTGGGTAGGCCTAGCGCTCGCGACAGGAAACGCCCCAAAGCGCAACGTGGACACATCCAAATTTTTGGAAGAAAACAGAGGTGTTTTTTGCGAAGTGCCTACCTGTAGATTTTGGCCTCTAGCTCAGCCGGCACCTAGGGAAACCTACTTAACCTGTGCATTTCTGAGAACTAGAGACCTAGGGGAATCCAAGGAGGGGTGACTTGCGGGGCTCGTACCAGGTTCTGTTACCCAGAATCCTTTTCAAACCTTAAAATTTGGCTAAAAAAACACATGTTCCTCAAATTTCTGTGGCAGAAAGTTCTGGAATCTGAGAGGAGCCACAAATTTCCTTCCACCCAGCGTTCCCCCAAGTCTCCCGATAAAAATGATACCTCACTTGTGTGGGTAGGCCTAGGGCCCGCGACAGGAAACGCCCCAAAGCGCAACGTGGACACATCCAAATTTTTGGAATTAAACAGAGGTATTTTTTGCGAAGTGCCTACCTGTAGATTTTGGCCTCTAGCTCAGCCGGCACCTAGGGAAACCTACCAAACCTGTGCATTTCTGAAAACTAGAGACCTAGGGGAATCCAAGGAGGGGTGACTTGCGGGGCTCGGACCAGGTTCTGTTACCCAGAATCCTTTGCAAATCTCAAAATTTGGCTAAAAAACCACATGTTCCTCACATTTCTGTGGCAGAAAGTTCGGGAATCTGAGAGGAGCCACAAATTTCCTTCCACCCAGCGTTCCCCCAAGTCTCCCGATAAAAATGATACCTCACTTGTGTGGGTAGGCCTAGCGTCCGCGACAGGAAACGCCCCAAAGCGCAACGTGGACACATCCAAATTTTTGGAAGAAAACAGAGGTGTTTTTTGCGAAGTGCCTACCCGTAGATTTTGGCCTCTAGCTTAGCCGGTACCTAGGGAAACCTACCAAACCTGTGCATTTCTGAAAACTAGAGACCTAGGGGAATCCAAGGAGGGGTGACTTGCAGGGCTCGGACCAGGTTCTGTTACCCAGAATCCTTTGCAAACCTCAAAATTTGGCTAAAAAAACACATGTTCCTCACATTTCTGTGGCAGAAAGTTCTGGAATCTGAGAGGAGCCATAAATGTCCTTCCACCCAGCGTTCCCCCAAGTCTCCCGATAAAAATGATACCTCACTTGTGTGAGTAGGCCTAGCGCCCGCGACAGGAAACGCCCCAAAGCGCAATGTGGACACATCCAAATTTTTGGAAGAAAACAGAGGTGTTTTTTGCGAAGTGCCTACCTGTAGATTGTGGCCTCTAGCTCAGCCGGCACCTAGGGAAACCTACCAAACCTGTGCATTTCTGAAAACTAGAGACCTAGGGGAATCCAAGGAGGGGTGACTTGCGGAGCTCGGACCAGGTTCTGTTACCCAGAATCCTTTGCAAACCTCAAAATTTGGCTAAAAAAACACATGTTCCTCAAATTTCTGTGGCAGAAAGTTCTGGAATCTGAGAGGAGCCACAAATTTCCTTCCACCCAGCGTTCCCCCAAGTCTCCCGATAAAAATGATACCTCACTTGTGTGGGTAGGCCTAGCGCCCGCGACAGGAAACGCCCCAAAGCGCAATGTGGACACATCCACATTTTTGGAAGAAAACAGAGGTGTTTTTTGCGAAGTGCCTACCTGTAGATTTTGGCCTCTAGCTCAGCCGGCACATAGGGAAACCTACCAAACCTGTGCATTTCTGAAAACTAGAGACCTAGGGGAATCCAAGGAGGGGTGACTTGCGGGGCTCGGACCAGGTTCTGTTACCCAGAATCCTTTGCAAACCTCAAAATTTGGCTAATAAACCACATGTTCCTCAAATTTCTGTGGCAGAAAGTTTGGGAATCTGAGAGGAGCCACAAATTTCCTTCCACCCAGCGTTCCCCAAAGTCTCCCGATAAAAATGATACCTCACTTGTGTGGGTAGGCCTAGCGCTCGCGACAGGAAACGCCCCAAAGCGCAACGTGGACACATCCAAATTTTTGGAAGAAAACAGAGGTGTTTTTTGCGAAGTGCCTACCTGTAGATTTTGGCCTCTAGCTCAGCCGGCACCTAGGGAAACCTACTTAACCTGTGCATTTCTGAGAACTAGAGACCTAGGGGAATCCAAGGAGGGGTGACTTGCGGGGCTCGTACCAGGTTCTGTTACCCAGAATCCTTTTCAAACCTTAAAATTTGGCTAAAAAAACACATGTTCCTCACATTTCTGTGGCAGAAAGTTCTGGAATCTGAGAGGAGCCACAAATTTCCTTCCACCCAGTGTTCCCCCAAGTCTCCCGATAAAAATGATACCTCACTTGTGTGGGTAGGCCTAGCGCCCGCGACAGGAAACGCCCCAAAGCGCAACGTGGACACATACAAATTTTTGGAAGAAAACAGAGGTTTTTTTTGCGAAGGGCCTACCTGTAGATTTTGGACTCTAGCTCAGCCGGCACCTAGGGAAACCTACCAAATCTGTGCATTTCTGAAAACTAGAGACCTAGGGGAATCCAAGGAGGGGTGACTTGCGGGGCTCGGACCAGGTTCTGTTAACCAGAATCCTTTGCAAACCTCAAAATTTGGCTAATAAACCACATGTTCCTCAAATTTCTGTGGCAGAAAGTTCTGGAATCTGAGAGGAGCCACAAATTTCCTTCCACCCAGCGTTCCCCCAAGTCTCCCGATAAAAATGATACCTCACTTGTGTGGGTAGGCCTAGGGCCCGCGACAGGAAACGCCCCAAAGCGCAACGTGGACACATCCAAATTTTTGGAATTAAACAGAGGTATTTTTTGCGAAGTGCCTACCTGTAGATTTTGGCCTCTAGCTCAGCCGGCACCTAGGGAAACCTACCAAACCTGTGCATTTCTGAAAACTAGAGACCTAGGGGAATCCAAGGAGGGGTGACTTGCGGGGCTCGGACCAGGTTCTGTTACCCAGAATACTTTGCAAATCTCAAAATTTGGCTAAAAAACCACATGTTCCTCACATTTCTGTGGCAGAAAGTTCGGGAATCTGAGAGGAGCCACAAATTTCCTTCCACCCAGCGTTCCCCCAAGTCTCCCGATAAAAATGATACCTCACTTGTGTGGGTAGGCCTAGCGTCCGCGACAGGAAACGCCCCAAAGCGCAACGTGGACACATCCAAATTTTTGGAAGAAAACAGAGGTGTTTTTTGCGAAGTGCCTACCCGTAGATTTTGGCCTCTAGCTTAGCCGGTACCTAGGGAAACCTACCAAACCTGTGCATTTCTGAAAACTAGAGACCTAGGGGAATCCAAGGAGGGGTGACTTGCAGGGCTCGGACCAGGTTCTGTTACCCAGAATCCTTTGCAAACCTCAAAATTTGGCTAAAAAAACACATGTTCCTCACATTTCTGTGGCAGAAAGTTCTGGAATCTGAGAGGAGCCACAAATGTCCTTCCAACCAGCGTTCCCCAAAGTCTCCCGATAAAAATGATACCTCACTTGTGTGGGTAGGCCTAGCGCTCGCGACAGGAAACGCCCCAAAGCGCAACGTGGACACATCAAAATTTTTGGAAGAAAACAGAGGTGTTTTTTGCGAAGTGCCTACCTGTAGATTTTGGCCTCTAGCTCAGCCGGTACCTAGGGAAACCTACCAAACCTGTGCATTTCTGAAAACTAGAGACCTAGGGGAATCCAAGGAGGGGTGACTTGCAGGGCTCGGACCAGGGTCTGTTACCCAGAATCCTTTGCAAACCTCAAAATTTTGCTAAAAAAACACATGTTCCTCACATTTCTGTGGCAGAAAGTTCTGGAATCTGAGAGGAGCCACAAATTTCCTTCCACCCAGCGTTCCCCCAAGTCTCCCGATAAAAATGATACCTCACTTGTGTGAGTAGGCCTAGCTCCCGCGACAGGAAACGCCCCAAAGCGCAACGTGGACACATCCAAATTTTTGGAAGAAAACAGAGGTGTTTTTTGCGAAGTGCCTACCTGTAGATTGTGGCCTCTAGCTCAGCCGGCACCTAGGGAAACCTACCAAACCTGTGCATTTCTGAAAACTAGAGACCTAGGGGAATCCAAGGAGGGGTGACTTGCGGAGCTCGGACCAGGTTCTGTTACCCAGAATCCTTTGCAAACCTCAAAATTTGGCTAAAAAAACACATGTTCCTCAAATTTCTGTGGCAGAAAGTTCTGGAATCTGAGAGGAGCCACAAATTTCCTTCCTCCCAGCGTTCCCCCAAGTCTCCCGATAAAAATGATACCTCACTTGTGTGGGTAGGCCTAGCGCCCGCGACAGGAAACGCCCCAAAGCGCAACGTGGACACATACAAATATTTGGAAGAAAACAGAGGTGTTTTTTGCGAAGTGCCTACCTGTAGATTTTGGACTCTAGCTCAGCCGGCACTCAGGGAAACCTACCAAACCTGTGCATTTCTGAAAACTAGAGACCTAGAAGAATCCAAGGAGGGGTGACTTGCGGGGCTCGGACCAGGTTCTGTTACCCAGAATCCTTTGCAAACCTCAAAATTTGGCTAATAAACCACATGTTCCTCAAATTTCTGTGGCAGAAAGTACGGCAATCTGAGAGGAGCCACAAATTTCCAACCACCCAGCGTTCCCCAAAGTCTCCCGATAAAAATGATACCTCACTTGTGTGGGTAGGCCTAGCGCCCGCGACAGGAAACGCCCCAAAGCGCAATTTGGACACATCCACATTTTTGGAAGAAAACAGAGGTGTTTTTTGCGAAGTGCCTACCTGTAGATTTTGGCCTCTAGCTCAGCCGGCACCTAGGGAAACCTACCAAACCTGTGCATTTCTGAAAACTAGAGACGTAGGGGAATCTAAGGAGGGGTGACTTGCGGGGCTCGGACCAGGTTCTGTTACCCAGAATCCTTTGCAAATCTCAAAATTTGGCTACAAAACCACATATTCCTCACATTTCTGTGGCAGAAAGTTCGGGAATCTGAGAGGAGCCACAAATTTCCTTCCACCCAGCGTTCCCCAAAGTCTCACGATAAAAATGATACCTCACTTGTGTGGGTAGGCCTAGCGCCCGCGACAGGAAACGCCCCAAAGCGCAATGTGGACACATCCACATTTTTGGAAGAAAACAGAGGTGTTTTTTGCGAAGTGCCTACCTGTAGATTTTGGCCTCTAGCTCAGCCAGCACATAGGGAAAGCCTACCAAACCTGTGCATTTCTGAAAACTAGAGACCTAGGGGAAGCCAAGGAGGGGTGACTTGCGGGGCTCGGACCAGGTTCTGTTACCCAGAATCCTTTGCAAACCTCAAAATTTGGCTAATAAACCACATGTTCCTCAAATTTCTGTGGCAGAAAGTTTGGGAATCTGAGAGGAGCCACAAATTTCTTTCCACCAGCGTTCCCCAAAGTCTCCCGATAAAAATGATACCTCACTTGTGTGGGTAGGCCTAGCGCTCGCGACAGGAAACGCCCCAAAGCGCAACGTGGACACATCCAAATTTTTGGAAGAAAACAGAGGTGTTTTTTGCGAAGTGCCTACCTGTAGATTTTGGACTCTAGCTCAGCCGGCACCTAGAGAAACCTACCAAACCTGTGCATTTCTGAAAACTAGAGACCTAGGGGAATCCAAGGAGGGGTGACTTGCGGGGCTCGGACCAGGTTCTGTTACCCAGAATCCTTTGCAAACCTCAAAATTTGGCTAATAAACCACATGTTCCTCAAATTTCTGTGGCAGAAAGTACGGCAATCTGAGAGGAGCCACAAATTTCCTTCCACCCAGCGTTCCCCCAAGTCTCCCGATAAAAATGATACCTCACTTGTGTGGGTAGGCCTAGGGCTCGCGACAGGAAACGCCCCAAAGCGCAACGTGGACACATCCAAATTTGTGGAATAAAACAGAGGTATTTTTTGCGAAGTGCCTACCTGTAGATTTTGGCCTCTAGCTCAGCCGGCACCTAGGGAAACCTACCAAACCTGTGCATTTCTGAAAACTAGAGACGTAGGGGAATCTAAGGAGGGGTGACTTGCGGGGCTCGGACCAGGTTCTGTTACCCAGAATCCTTTGCAAATCTCAAATTTTGGCTAAAAAAACACATATTCCTAACATTTCTGTGGCAGAAAGTTCGGGAATCTGAGAGGAGCCACAAATTTCCTTCCACCCAGCGTTCCCCAAAGTCTCCCGATAAAAATGATACCTCACTTGTGTGGGTAGGCCTAGCGCCCGCGACAGGAAACGCCCCAAAGCGCGACGTGGACACATACAAATTTTTGGAAGAAAACAGAGGTGTTTTTTGCGAAGTGCCTACCTGTAGATTTTGGCCTCTAGTTCAGCTGGCACCTAGGGAAACCTACCAAACCTGTGCATTTCTGAAAACTAGAGACCTAGGGGAATCCAAGGAGGGGTGACTTGCGAGGCTTGGACCAGGTTATGTTACCCAGAATCCTTTGCAAACCTCAAAATTTGGCTAAAAAAAAACATGTTCCTCACATTTCTGTGGCAGAAAGTTCTGGAATCTGAGAGGAGCCACAAATTTCCTTCCACCCAGCGTTCCCCCAAGACTCCCGATAAAAATGATACCTCACTTGTGTGAGTAGGCCTAGCGCCCGCGACAGGAAACGCCCCAAAGCGCAACGTGGACACATCCAAATTTTTGGAAGAAAACAGAGGTGTTTTTTGCGAAGTGCCTACCTGTAGATTGTGGCCTCTAGCTCAGCCGGCACCTAGGGAAACCTACCAAACCTGTGCATTTCTGAAAACTAGAGACCTAGGGGAATCCAAGGAGGGGTGACTTGCGGAGCTCGGACCAGGTTCTGTTACCCAGAATCCTTTGCAAACCTCAAAATTTGGCTAAAAAAACACATGTTCCTCAAATTTCTGTGGCAGAAAGTTCTGGAATCTGAGAGGAGCCACAAATTTCCTTCCACCCAGCGTTCCCCCAAGTCTCCCGATAAAAATGATACCTCACTTGTGTGGGTAGGCCTAGCGCCCGCGACAGGAAACGCCCCAAAGCGCAATGTGGACACATCCACATTTTTGGAAGAAAACAGAGGTGTTTTTTGCGAAGTGCCTACCTGTAGATTTTGGCCTCTAGCTCAGCCGGCACATAGGGAAACCTACCAAACCTGTGCATTTCTGAAAACTAGAGACCTAGGGGAATCCAAGGAGGGGTGACTTGCGGGGCTCGGACCAGGTTCTGTTACCCAGAATCCTTTGCAAACCTCAAAATTTGGCTAATAAACCACATGTTCCTCAAATTTCTGTGGCAGAAAGTTTGGGAATCTGAGAGGAGCCACAAATTTCCTTCCACCCAGCGTTCCCCAAAGTCTCCCGATAAAAATGATACCTCACTTGTGTGGGTAGGCCTAGCGCTCGCGACAGGAAACGCCCCAAAGCGCAACGTGGACACATCCAAATTTTGGGAAGAAAACAGAGGTGTTTTTTGCGAAGTGCCTACCTGTAGATTTTGGCCTCTAGCTCAGCCGGCACCTAGGGAAACCTACTTAACCTGTGCATTTCTGAGAACTAGAGACCTAGGGGAATCCAAGGAGGGGTGACTTGCGGGGCTCGTACCAGGTTCTGTTACCCAGAATCCTTTTCAAACCTTAAAATTTGGCTAAAAAAACACATGTTCCTCACATTTCTGTGGCAGAAAGTTCTGGAATCTGAGAGGAGCCACAAATTTCCTTCCACCCAGTGTTCCCCCAAGTCTCCCGATAAAAATGATACCTCACTTGTGTGGGTAGGCCTAGCGCCCGCGACAGGAAACGCCCCAAAGCGCAACGTGGACACATACAAATTTTTGGAAGAAAACAGAGGTGTTTTTTGCGAAGGGCCTACCTGTAGATTTTGGACTCTAGCTCAGCCGGCACCTAGGGAAACCTACGAAATCTGTGCATTTCTGAAAACTAGAGACCTAGGGGAATCCAAGGAGGGGTGACTTGCGGGGCTCGGACCAGGTTCTGTTAACCAGAATCCTTTGCAAACCTCAAAATTTGGCTAATAAACCACATGTTCCTCAAATTTCTGTGGCAGAAAGTTCTGGAATCTGAGAGGAGCCACAAATTTCCTTCCACCCAGCGTTCCCCCAAGTCTCCCGATAAAAATGATACCTCACTTGTGTGGGTAGGCCTAGGGCCCGCGACAGGAAACGCCCCAAAGCGCAACGTGGACACATCCAAATTTTTGGAATTAAACAGAGGTATTTTTTGCGAAGTGCCTACCTGTAGATTTTGGCCTCTAGCTCAGCCGGCACCTAGGGAAACCTACCAAACCTGTGCATTTCTGAAAACTAGAGACCTAGGGGAATCCAAGGAGGGGTGACTTGCGGGGCTCGGACCAGGTTCTGTTACCCAGAATCCTTTGCAAATCTCAAAATTTGGCTAAAAAACCACATGTTCCTCACATTTCTGTGGCAGAAAGTTCGGGAATCTGAGAGGAGCCACAAATTTCCTTCCACCCAGCGTTCCCCCAAGTCTCCCGATAAAAATGATACCTCACTTGTGTGGGTAGGCCTAGCGTCCGCGACAGGAAACGCCCCAAAGCGCAACGTGGACACATCCAAATTTTTGGAAGAAAACAGAGGTGTTTTTTGCGAAGTGCCTACCCGTAGATTTTGGCCTCTAGCTTAGCCGGTACCTAGGGAAACCTACCAAACCTGTGCATTTCTGAAAACTAGAGACCTAGGGGAATCCAAGGAGGGGTGACTTGCAGGGCTCGGACCAGGTTCTGTTACCCAGAATCCTTTGCAAACCTCAAAATTTGGCTAAAAAAACACATGTTCCTCACATTTCTGTGGCAGAAAGTTCTGGAATCTGAGAGGAGCCACAAATGTCCTTCCAACCAGCGTTCCCCAAAGTCTCCCGATAAAAATGATACCTCACTTGTGTGGGTAGGCCTAGCGCTCGCGACAGGAAACGCCCCAAAGCGCAACGTGGACACATCAAAATTTTTGGAAGAAAACAGAGGTGTTTTTTGCGAAGTGCCTACCTGTAGATTTTGGCCTCTAGCTCAGCCGGTACCTAGGGAAACCTACCAAACCTGTGCATTTCTGAAAACTAGAGACCTAGGGGAATCCAAGGAGGGGTGACTTGCGGAGCTCGGACCAGGTTCTGTTACCCAGAATCCTTTGCAAACCTCAAAATTTGGCTAAAAAAACACATGTTCCTCAAATTTCTGTGGCAGAAAGTTCTGGAATCTGAGAGGAGCCACAAATTTCCTTCCTCCCAGCGTTCCCCCAAGTCTCCCGATAAAAATGATACCTCACTTGTGTGGGTAGGCCTAGCGCCCGCGACAGGAAACGCCCCAAAGCGCAACGTGGACACATACAAATTTTTGGAAGAAAACAGAGGTGTTTTTTGCGAAGTGCCTACCTGTAGATTTTGGACTCTAGCTCAGCCGGCACTCAGGGAAACCTACCAAACCTGTGCATTTCTGAAAACTAGAGACCTAGAAGAATCCAAGGAGGGGTGACTTGCGGGGCTCGGACCAGGTTCTGTTACCCAGAATCCTTTGCAAACCTCAAAATTTGGCTAATAAACCACATGTTCCTCAAATTTCTGTGGCAGAAAGTACGGCAATCTGAGAGGAGCCACAAATTTCCAACCACCCAGCGTTCCCCAAAGTCTCCCGATAAAAATGATACCTCACTTGTGTGGGTAGGCCTAGCGCCCGCGACAGGAAACGCCCCAAAGCGCAATTTGGACACATCCACATTTTTGGAAGAAAACAGAGGTGTTTTTTGCGAAGTGCCTACCTGTAGATTTTGGCCTCTAGCTCAGCCGGCACCTAGGGAAACCTACCAAACCTGTGCATTTCTGAAAACTAGAGACGTAGGGGAATCTAAGGAGGGGTGACTTGCGGGGCTCGGACCAGGTTCTGTTACCCAGAATCCTTTGCAAATCTCAAAATTTGGCTACAAAACCACATATTCCTCACATTTCTGTGGCAGAAAGTTCGGGAATCTGAGAGGAGCCACAAATTTCCTTCCACCCAGCGTTCCCCAAAGTCTCACGATAAAAATGATACCTCACTTGTGTGGGTAGGCCTAGCGCCCGCGACAGGAAACGCCCCAAAGCGCAATGTGGACACATCCACATTTTTGGAAGAAAACAGAGGTGTTTTTTGCGAAGTGCCTACCTGTAGATTTTGGCCTCTAGCTCAGCCAGCACATAGGGAAAGCCTACCAAACCTGTGCATTTCTGAAAACTAGAGACCTAGGGGAAGCCAAGGAGGGGTGACTTGCGGGGCTCGGACCAGGTTCTGTTACCCAGAATCCTTTGCAAACCTCAAAATTTGGCTAATAAACCACATGTTCCTCAAATTTCTGTGGCAGAAAGTTTGGGAATCTGAGAGGAGCCACAAATTTCTTTCCTCCAGCGTTCCCCAAAGTCTCCCGATAAAAATGATACCTCACTTGTGTGGGTAGGCCTAGCGCTCGCGACAGGAAACGCCCCAAAGCGCAACGTGGACACATCCAAATTTTTGGAAGAAAACAGAGGTGTTTTTTGCGAAGTGCCTACCTGTAGATTTTGGACTCTAGCTCAGCCGGCACCTAGAGAAACCTACCAAACCTGTGCATTTCTGAAAACTAGAGACCTAGGGGAATCCAAGGAGGGGTGACTTGCGGGGCTCGGACCAGGTTCTGTTACCCAGAATCCTTTGCAAATCTCAAAATTTGGCTAAAAAACCACATGTTCCTCACATTTCTGTGGCAGAAAGTTCGGGAATCTGAGAGGAGCCACAAATTTCCTTCCACCCAGCGTTCCCCCAAGTCTCCCGATAAAAATGATACCTCACTTGTGTGGGTAGGCCTAGCGTCCGCGACAGGAAACGCCCCAAAGCGCAACGTGGACACATCCAAATTTTTGGAAGAAAACAGAGGTGTTTTTTGCGAAGTGCCTACCCGTAGATTTTGGCCTCTAGCTTAGCCGGTACCTAGGGAAACCTACCAAACCTGTGCATTTCTGAAAACTAGAGACCTAGGGGAATCCAAGGAGGGGTGACTTGCAGGGCTCGGACCAGGTTCTGTTACCCAGAATCCTTTGCAAACCTCAAAATTTGGCTAATAAACCACATGTTCCTCAAATTTCTGTGGCAGAAAGTTTGGGAATCTGAGAGGAGCCACAAATGTCCTTCCAACCTGCGTTCCCCAAAGTCTCCAGATAAAAATGATACCTCACTTGTGTGGGTAGGCCTAGCGCCCGCGACAGGAAACGCCCCAAAGCGCAACGTGGACACATCCAAATTTTTGGAAGAAAACAGAGGTGTTTTTTGCGAAGTGCCTACCTGTAGATTTTGGCCTCTAGCTCAGCCGGCACCTAGGGAAACCTACTTAACCTGTGCATTTCTGAGAACTAGAGACCTAGGGGAATCCAAGGAGGGGTGACTTGCGGGGCTCGGACCAGGTTCTGTTACCCAGAATCCTTTTCAAACCTTAAAATTTGGCTAAAAAAACACATGTTCCTCACATTTCTGTGGCAGAAAGTTCTGGAATCTGAGAGGAGCCACAAATTTCCTTCCACCCAGTGTTCCCCCAAGTCTCCCGATAAAAATGATACCTCACTTGTGTGGGTAGGCCTAGCGCCCGCGACAGGAAACGCCCCAAAGCGCAACGTGGACACATACAAATTTTTGGAAGAAAACAGAGGTGTTTTTTGCGAAGTGCCTACCTGTAGATTTTGGACTCTAGCTCAGCCGGCACCTAGGGAAACCTACCAAACCTGTGCATTTCTGAAAACTAGAGACCTAGGGGAATCCAAGGAGGTGTGACTTGAGGGGCTCGGACCAGGTTCTGTTACCCAGAATCCTTTGCAAACCTCAAAATTTGGCTAATAAACCACATGTTCCTCAAATTTCTGTGGCAGAAAGTACGGCAATCTGAGAGGAGCCACAAATTTCCTTCCACCCAGCGTTCCCCCAAGTCTCCCGATAAAAATGATACCTCACTTGTGTGGGTAGGCCTAGGGCTCGCGACAGGAAACGCCCCAAAGCGCAACGTGGACACATCCAAATTTTTGGAATAAAACAGAGGTGTTTTTTGCGAAGTGCCTACCTGTAGATTTTGGACTCTAGCTCAGCCGGCACCTAGGGAAACCTACCAAACCTGTGCATTTCTGAAAACTAGAGACCTAGGGGAATCCAAGGAGGGGTGACTTGCAGGGCTCGGACCAGGTTCTGTTACCCAGAATCCTTTGCAAACCTCAAAATTTGGCTAAAAAAACACATGTTCCTCACATTTCTGTGGCAGAAAGTTCTGGAATCTGAGAGGAGCCACAAATGTCCTTCCAACCAGCGTTCCCCAAAGTCTCCCGATAAAAATGATACCTCACTTGTGTGGGTAGGCCTAGCGCTCGTGACAGGAAACGCCCCAAAGCGCAACGTGGACACATAAAAATTTTTGGAAGAAAACAGAGGTGTTTTTTGCGAAGTGCCTACCTGTAGATTTTGGCCTCTAGCTCAGCCGGTACCTAGGGAAACCTACCAAACCTGTGCATTTCTGAAAACTAGAGACCTAGGGGAATCCAAGGAGGGGTGACTTGCAGGGCTCGGACCAGGGTCTGTTACCCAGAATCCTTTGCAAACCTCAAAATTTTGCTAAAAAAACACATGTTCCTCACATTTCTGTTGCAGAAAGTTCGGGAATCAGAAAGGAGCCACAAATATCCTTCCACCCAGCGTTCCCCCAAGTCTCCCAATAAAAATGATACCTCACTTGTGTGGGTAGGCCTAGCGCCCACGACAGGAAACGCCCCAAAGCGCAACGTGGACACATCCAAATTTTTGGAAGAAAACAGAGGTGTTTTTTGCGAAGTGCCTACCTGTAGATTGAGGCCTCTAGCTCAGCCGGCACCTAGGGAAACCTACCAAACCTGTGCATTTCTGAAAACTAGAGACCTAGGGGAATCCAAGGAGGGGTGACTTGCGGGGCTCGGACCAGGTTCTGTTACCCAGAATCCTTTTCAAACCTTAAAATTTGGCTAAAAAAACACATGTTCCTCACATTTCTGTGGCAGAAAGTTCTGGAATCTGAGAGGAGCCACAAATTTCCTTCCACCCAGTGTTCCCCTAAGTCTCCCGATAAAAATGATACCTCACTTGTGTGGGTAGGCCTAGCGCCCGCGACAGAAAACGCCCCAAAGCGCAACGTGGACACATCCAAATTTTTGGAATAAAACAGAGGTGTTTTTTGCGAAGTGCCTACCTGTAGATTTTGGCCTCTAGCTCAGCCGGCACCTAGGGAAACCTACTTAACCTGTGCATTTCTGAGAACTAGAGACCTAGGGGAATCCAAGGAGGGGTGACTTGCAGGGCTCGGACCAGGTTCTGTTACCCAGAATCCTTTGCAAACCTCAAAATTTGGCTAATAAACCACATGTTCCTCAAATTTCTGTGGCAGAAAGTTTGGGAATCTGAGAGGAGCCACAAATTTCCTTCCACCCAGCGTTCCCCAAAGTCTCCCGATAAAAATGATACCTCACTTGTGTGGGTAGGCCTAGCGCTCGCGACAGGAAACGCCCCAAAGCGCAACGTGGACACATCCAAATTTTTGGAAGAAAACAGAGGTGTTTTTTGCGAAGTGCCTACCTGTAGATTTTGGCCTCTAGCTCAGCCGGCACCTAGGGAAACCTACTTAACCTGTGCATTTCTGAGAACTAGAGACCTAGGGGAATCCAAGGAGGGGTGACTTGCGGGGCTCGGACCAGGTTCTGTTACCCAGAATCCTTTTCAAACCTTAAAATTTGGCTAAAAAAACACATGTTCCTCACATTTCTGTGGCAGAAAGTTCTGGAATCTGAGAGGAGCCACAAATTTCCTTCCACCCATTGTTCCCCCAAGTCTCCCGATAAAAATGATACCTCACTTGTGTGGGTAGGCCTAGCGCCCGCGACAGGAAACGCCCCAAAGCGCAACGTGGACACATACAAATTTTTGGAAGAAAACAGAGGTGTTTTTTGCGAAGTGCCTACCTGTAGATTTTGGACTCTAGCTCAGCCGGCACCTAGGGAAACCTACCAAACCTGTGCATTTCTGAAAACTAGAGACCTAGGGGAATCCAAGGAGGGGTGACTTGCGGAGCTCGGACCAGGTTCTGTTACCCAGAATCCTTTGCAAACCTAAAAATTTGACTAAAAAAACACATGTTCCTCAAATTTCTGTGGCAGAAAGTTCTGGAATCTGAGAGGAGCCACAAATTTCCTTCCACCCAGCGTTCCCCCAAGTCTCCCGATAAAAATGATTCCTCACTTGTGTGGGTAGGCCTAGCGCTCGCGACAGGAAACGCCCCAAAGCGCAACGTGGACACATCCACATTTTTGGAAGAAAACAGAGGTGTTTTTTGCGAAGTGCCTACCTGTAGATTTTGACCTCTAGCTCAGCCGGCACCTAGGGAAACCTACCAAACCTGTGCATTTCTGAAAACTAGAGACGTAGGGGAATCTAAGGAGGGGTGACTTGCGGGGCTCGGACCAGGTTCTGTTACCCAGAATCCTTTGCAAATCTCAAAATTTGGCTAAAAAAACACATGTTCCTCACATTTCTGTGGCAGAAAGTTCGGGAATCTGAGAGGAGCCACAAATTTCCTTCCACCCAGCGTTCCCCAAAGTCTCCCGATAAAAATGATACCTCACTTGTGTGGGTAGGCCTAGCGCTCGCGACAGGAAACGCCCCAAAGCGCAACGTGGACACATCCACATTTTTGGAAGAAAACAGAGGTGTTTTTTGCGAAGTGCCTACCTGTAGATTTTGGCCTCTAGCTCAGCCGGTACCTAGGGAAACCTACCAAACCTGTGCATTTCTGAAAACTAGAGACCTAGGGGAATCCAAGGAGGGGTGACTTGCAGGGCTCGGACCAGGGTCTGTTACCCAGAATCCTTTGCAAACCTCAACATTTTGCTAAAAAACCACATGTTCCTCACATTTCTGTGGCAGAAAGTTTGGGAATCAGAAAGGAGACACAAATATCCTTCCACCCAGCGTTCCCCCAAGTCTCCCAATAAAAATGATACCTCACTTGTGTGGGTAGGCCTAGCGCCTACGACAGGAAACGCCCCAAAGCGCAACGTGGACACATCCAAATTTTTGGAAGAAAACAGAGGTGTTTTTTGCGAAGTGCCTACCTGTAGATTTTGGCCTCTAGCTCAGCCGGCACCTAGGGAAACCTACCAAACCTGTGCATTTCTGAAAACTAGAGACCTAGGGGAATCCAAGGAGGGGTGACTTGCGGGGCTCGGACCAGGTTCTGTTACCCAGAATCCTTTGCAAACCTCAAAATTTGGCTAATAAACCACATGTTCCTCCAATTTCTGTGGCAGAAAGTTCGGAATCTGAGAGGAGCCACAAATTTTCTTCCACCCAGCGTTCCCCAAAGTCTCCCGATAAAAATGATACCTCACTTGTGTGGGTAGGCCTAGCGCTCGCGACAGGAAACGCCCCAAAGCGCAACGTGGACACATCCAAATTTTTGGAAGAAAACAGAGGTGTTTTTTGCGAAGTGCCTACCTGTAGATTCTGGCCTCTAGCTCAGCCGGGACTTAGGGAAACCTACCAAACATGTGCATTTCTGAGAACTAGAGACCTAGGGGAATCCAAGGAGGGGTGACTTGCGGGGCTCAGACCAGCTTCTGTTACCCAGAATCCTTTGCAAACCTCAAAATTTGGCTAAAAAAACACATGTTCCTCACATTTCTGTGGCAGAAAGTTCTGGAATCTGAGAGGAGCCACAAATTTCCTTCCACCCAGCGTTCCCCAAAGTCTCCCGATAAAAATGATACCTCACTTGTGTGGGTAGGCCTAGCGCCCGCGACAGGAAACGCCCCAAAGCGCGACGTGGACACATCCAAATTTTTGGAAGAAAACAGAGGTGTTTTTTGCGAAGTGCCTACCTGTAGATTTTGGCCTCTAGTTCAGCTGGCACCTAGGGAAACCTACCAAACCTGTGCATTTCTGAAAACTAGAGACCTAGGGGAATCCAAGGAGGGGTGACTTGCGAGGCTTGGACCAGGTTCTGTTACCCAGAATCCTTTGCAAACCTCAAAATTTGGCTAAAAAAAAACATGTTCCTCACATTTCTGTGGCAGAAAGTTCTGGAATCTGAGAGGAGCCACAAATTTCCTTCCACCCAGCGTTCCCCCAAGTCTCCCGATAAAAATGATACCTCACTTGTGTGGGTAGGCCTAGCGCCCGCGACAGGAAACGCCCCAAAGCGCGACGTGGACACATCCAAATTTTTGGAAGAAAACAGAGGTGTTTTTTGCGAAGTGCCTACCTGTAGATTTTGGCCTCTAGTTCAGCTGGCACCTAGGGAAACCTACCAAACCTGTGCATTTCTGAAAACTAGAGACCTAGGGGAATCCAAGGAGGGGTGACTTGCGAGGCTTGGACCAGGTTCTGTTACCCAGAATCCTTTGCAAACCTCAAAATTTGGCTAAAAAAAAACATGTTCCTCGCATTTCTGTGGCAGAAAGTTCTGGAATCTGAGAGGAGCCACAAATTTCCTTCCACCCAGTGTTCCCCCAAGTCTCCCGATAAAAATGATACCTCACTTGTGTGGGTAGGCCTAGCGCCCGCGACAGGAAACGCCCCAAAGCGCAACGTGGACACATACAAATTTTTGGAAGAAAACAGAGGTGTTTTTTGCGAAGTGCCTACCTGTAGATTTTGGACTCTAGCTCAGCCGGCACCTAGGGAAACCTACCAAACCTGTGCATTTCTGAAAACTAGAGACCTAGGGGAATCCAAGGAGGGGTGACTTGCGGAGCTCGGACCAGGTTCTGTTACCCAGAATCCTTTGCAAACCTAAAAATTTGGCTAAAAAAACACATGTTCCTCAAATTTCTGTGGCAGAAAGTTCTGGAATCTGAGAGGAGCCACAAATTTCCTTCCACCCAGCGTTCCCCCAAGTCTCCCGATAAAAATGATACCTCACTTGTGTGGGTAGGCCTAGGGCTCGCGACAGGAAACGCCCCAAAGCGCAACGTGGACACATCCAAATTTTTGGAATAAAACAGAGGTGTTTTTTGCGAAGTGCCTACCTGTAGATTTTGGACTCTAGCTCATCCGGCACCTAGGGAAACCTACGAAACCTGTGCATTTCTGAAAACTAGAGACCTAGGGGAATCCAAGGAGGGGTGACTTGCAGGGCTCGGACCAGGTTCTGTTACCCAGAATCCTTTGCAAACCTCAAAATTTGGCTAAAAAAACACATGTTCCTCACATTTCTGTGGCAGAAAGTTCTGGAATCTGAGAGGAGCCACAAATGTCCTTCCAACCAGCGTTCCCCAAAGTCTCCCGATAAAAATGATACCTCACTTGTGTGGGTAGGCCTAGCGCTCGCGACAGGAAACGCCCCAAAGCGCAACGTGGACACATAAAATTTTTTGGAAGAAAACAGAGGTGTTTTTTGCGAAGTGCCTACCTGTAGCTTTTGGCCTCTAGCTCAGCCGGTACCTAGGGAAACCTACCAAACCTGTGTATTTCTGAAAACTAGAGACCTAGGGGAATCCAAGGAGGGGTGACTTGCAGGGCTCGGACCAGGGTCTGTTACCCAGAATCCTTTGCAAACCTCAAAATTTTGCTAAAAAAACACATGTTCCTCACATTTCTGTTGCAGAAAGTTCGGGAATCAGAAAGGAGCCACAAATATCCTTCCACCCAGCGGTCCCCCAAGTCTCCCAATAAAAATGATACCTCACTTGTGTGGGTAGGCCTAGCGCCCACGACAGGAAACGCCCCAAAGCGCAACGTGGACACATCCAAATTTTTGGAAGAAAACAGAGGTGTTTTTTGCGAAGTGCCTACCTGTAGATTGTGGCCTCTAGCTCAGCCGGCACCTAGGGAAACCTACCAAACCTGTGCATTTCTGAAAACTAGAGACCTAGGGGAATCCAAGGAGGGGTGACTTGCGGGGCTCGGACCAGGTTCTGTTACCCAGAATCCTTTTCAAACCTTAAAATTTGGCTAAAAAAACACATGTTCCTCACATTTCTGTGGCAGAAAGTTCTGGAATCTGAGAGGAGCCACAAATTTCCTTCCACCCAGTGTTCCCCTAAGTCTCCCGATAAAAATGATACCTCACTTGTGTGGGTAGGCCTAGCGCCCGCGACAGGAAACGCCCCAAAGCGCAACGTGGACACATCCAAATTTTTGGAATAAAACAGAGGTGTTTTTTGCGAAGTGCCTACCTGTAGATTTTGGACTCTAGCTCAGCCGGCACATAGGGAAACCTACCAAACCTGTGCATTTCTGAAAAAAAAAGACCTAGGGGAATCCAAGGAGGGGTGACTTGCAGGGCTCGGACCAGGTTCTGTTACCCAGAATCCTTTGCAAACCTCAAAATTTGGCTAATAAACCACATGTTCCTCAAATTTCTGTGGCAGAAAGTTTGGGAATCTGAGAGGAGCCACAAATTTCCTTCCACCCATCGTTCCCCAAAGTCTCCCGATAAAAATGATACCTCACTTGTGTGGGTAGGCCTAGCGCTCGCGACAGGAAACGCCCCAAAGCGCAACGTGGACACATCCAAATTTTTGGAAGAAAACAGAGGTGTTTT
The DNA here is from genome assembly GCF_031143425.1 of Pleurodeles waltl. Lineage (NCBI taxonomy): Eukaryota > Metazoa > Chordata > Amphibia > Caudata > Salamandridae > Pleurodeles > Pleurodeles waltl. The sequence goes on along the minus strand of NC_090437.1, from coordinate 221,933 downwards.
TTGCGAAGTGCCTACCTGTAGATTTTGGCCTCTAGCTCAGCCGGCACCTAGGGAAACCTACTTAACCTGTGCATTTCTGAGAACTAGAGACCTAGGGGAATCCAAGGAGGGGTGACTTGCGGGGCTCGGACCAGGTTCTGTTACCCAGAATCCTTTTCAAACCTTAAAATTTGGCTAAAAAAACACATGTTCCTCACATTTCTGTGGCAGAAAGTTCTGGAATCTGAGAGGAGCCACAAATTTCCTTCCACCCATTGTTCCCCCAAGTCTCCCGATAAAAATGATACCTCACTTGTGTGGGTAGGCCTAGCGCCCGCGACAGGAAACGCCCCAAAGCGCAACGTGGACACATACAAATTTTTGGAAGAAAACAGAGGTGTTTTTTGCGAAGTGCCTACCTGTAGATTTTGGACTCTAGCTCAGCCGGCACCTAGGGAAACGTACCAAACCTGTGCATTTCTGAAAACTAGAGACCTAGGGGAATCCAAGGAGGGGTGACTTGCGGAGCTCGGACCAGGTTCTGTTACCCAGAATCCTTTGCAAACCTAAAAATTTGGCTAAAAAAACACATGTTCCTCAAATTTCTGTGGCAGAAAGTTCTGGAATCTGAGAGGAGCCACAAATTTCCTTCCACCCAGCGTTCCCCCAAGTCTCCCGATAAAAATGATACCTCACTTGTGTGGGTAGGCCTAGCGCTCGCGACAGGAAACGCCCCAAAGCGCAACGTGGACACATCCACATTTTTGGAAGAAAACAGAGGTGTTTTTTGCGAAGTGCCTACCTGTAGATTTTGACCTCTAGCTCAGCCGGCACCTAGGGAAACCTACCAAACCTGTGCATTTCTGAAAACTAGAGACGTAGGGGAATCTAAGGAGGGGTGACTTGCGGGGCTCGGACCAGGTTCTGTTACCCAGAATCCTTTGCAAATCTCAAAATTTGGCTTAAAAACCACATGTTCCTCACATTTCTGTGGCAGAAAGTTCGGGAATCTGAGAGGAGCCACAAATTTCCTTCCACCCAGCGTTCCCCAAAGTCTCCCGATAAAAATGATACCTCACTTGTGTGGGTAGGCCTAGCGCTCGCGACAGGAAACGCCCCAAAGCGCAACGTGGACACATCCACATTTTTGGAAGAAAACAGAGGTGTTTTTTGCGAAGTGCCTACCTGTAGATTTTGGCCTCTAGCTCAGCCGGTACCTAGGGAAACCTACCAAACCTGTGCATTTCTGAAAACTAGAGACCTAGGGGAATCCAAGGAGGGGTGACTTGCAGGGCTCGGACCAGGGTCTGTTACCCAGAATCCTTTGCAAACCTCAACATTTTGCTAAAAAACCACATGTTCCTCACATTTCTGTGGCAGAAAGTTTGGGAATCAGAAAGGAGCCACAAATATCCTTCCACCCAGCGTTCCCCCAAGTCTCCCAATAAAAATGATACCTCACTTGTGTGGGTAGGCCTAGCGCCTACGACAGGAAACGCCCCAAAGCGCAACGTGGACACATCCAAATTTTTGGAAGAAAACAGAGGTGTTTTTTGCGAAGTGCCTAACTGTAGATTTTGGCCTCTAGCTCAGCCGGCACCTAGGGAAACCTACCAAACCTGTGCATTTCTGAAAACTAGAGACCTAGGGGAATCCAAGGAGGGGTGACTTGCGGGGCTCGGACCAGGTTCTGTTACCCAGAATCCTTTGCAAACCTCAAAATTTGGCTAATAAACCACATGTTCCTCCAATTTCTGTGGCAGAAAGTTCGGGAATCTGAGAGGAGCCACAAATTTTCTTCCACCCAGCGTTCCCCAAAGTCTCCCGATAAAAATGATACCTCACTTGTGTGGGTAGGCCTAGAGCTCGCGACAGGAAACGCCCCAAAGCGCAACGTGGACACATCCAAATTTTTGGAAGAAAACAGAGGTGTTTTTTGCGAAGTGCCTACCTGTAGATTCTGGCCTCTAGCTCAGCCGGGACTTAGGGAAACCTACCAAACCTGTGCATTTCTGAGAACTAGAGACCTAGGGGAATCCAAGGAGGGGTGACTTGCGGGGCTCAGACCAGCTTCTGTTACCCAGAATCCTTTGCAAACCTCAAAATTTGGCTAAAAAAACACATGTTCCTCACATTTCTGTGGCAGAAAGTTCTGGAATCTGAGAGGAGCCACAAATTTCCTTCCACCCAGCGTTCCCCAAAGTCTCCCGATAAAAATGATACCTCACTTGTGTGGGTAGGCCTAGCGCCCGCGACAGGAAACGCCCCAAAGCGCGACGTGGACACATCCAAATTTTTGGAAGAAAACAGAGGTGTTTTTTGCGAAGTGCCTACCTGTAGATTTTGGCCTCTAGTTCAGCTGGCACCTAGGGAAACCTACCAAACCTGTGCATTTCTGAAAACTAGAGACCTAGGGGAATCCAAGGAGGGGTGACTTGCGAGGCTTGGACCAGGTTCTGTTACCCAGAATCCTTTGCAAACCTCAAAATTTGGCTAAAAAAAAACATGTTCCTCACATTTCTGTGGCAGAAAGTTCTGGAATCTGAGAGGAGCCACAAATTTCCTTCCACCCAGCGTTCCCCCAAGTCTCCCGATAAAAATGATACCTCACTTGTGTGGGTAGGCCTAGCGCCCGCGACAGGAAACGCCCCAAAGCGCGACGTGGACACATCCAAATTTTTGGAAGAAAACAGAGGTGTTTTTTGCGAAGTGCCTACCTGTAGATTTTGGCCTCTAGTTCAGCTGGCACCTAGGGAAACCTACCAAACCTGTGCATTTCTGAAAACTAGAGACCTAGGGGAATCCAAGGAGGGGTGACTTGCGAGGCTTGGACCAGGTTCTGTTACCCAGAATCCTTTGCAAACCTCAAAATTTGGCTAAAAAAAAACATGTTCCTCACATTTCTGTGGCAGAAAGTTCTGGAATCTGAGAGGAGCCACAAATTTCCTTCCACCCAGCGTTCCCCCAAGTCTCCCGATAAAAATGATACCTCACTTGTGTGAGTAGGCCTAGCGCCCGCGACAGGAAACGCCCCAAAGCGCAACGTGGACACATCCAAATTTTTGGAAGAAAACAGAGGTGTTTTTTGCGAAGTGCCTACCTGTAGATTGTGGCCTCTAGCTCAGCCGGCACCTAGGGAAACCTACCAAACCTGTGCATTTCTGAAAACTAGAGACCTAGGGGAATCCAAGGAGGGGTGACTTGCGGAGCTCGGACCAGGTTCTTTTACCCAGAATCCTTTGCCACCCTCAAAATTTGGCTAATAAACCACATGTTCCTCAAATTTCTCTGGCAGAAAGTTTGGGAATCTGAGAGGAGCCACAAATGTCCTTCCACCCAGCGTTCCCCAAAGTCTCCCGATAAAAATGATACCTCACTTGTGTGGGTAGGCCTAGCGCCCGCGACAGGAAACGCCCCAAAGCGCAATGTGGACACATCCACATTTTTGGAAGAAAACAGAGGTGTTTTTTGCGAAGTGCCTACCTGTAGATTTTGGCCTCTAGCTCAGCCGGCACATAGGGAAACCTACCAAACCTGTGCAGTTCTGAAAACTAGAGACCTAGGGGAATCCAAGGAGGGGTGACTTGCGAGGCTTGGACCAGGTTCTGTTACCCAGAATCCTTTGCAAACCTCAAAATTTGGCTAAAAAAAACATGTTCCTCTCATTTCTGTGGCAGAAAGTTCTGGAATCTGAGAGGAGCCACAAATTTCCTTCCACCCAGCGTTCCCCAAAGTCTCCCGATAAAAATGATACCTCACTTGTGTGGGTAGGCCTAGCGCTCGCGACAGGAAACGCCCCAAAGCGCAACGTGGACACATCGAAATTTTTGGAAGAAAACAGAGGTGTTTTTTGCGAAGTGCCTACCTGTAGATTTTGGCCTCTAGTTCAGCTGGCACCTAGGGAAACCTACCAAACCTGTGCATTTCTGAAAACTAGAGACCTAGGGGAATCCAAGGAGGGGTGACTTGCGAGGCTTGGACCAGGTTCTGTTACCCAGAATCCTTTGCAAACCTCAAAATTTGGCTAATAAACCACATGTTCCTCAAATTTCTCTGGCAGAAAGTTTGGGAATCTGAGAGGAGCCACAAATGTCCTTCCACCCAGCGTTCCCCAAAGTCTCCCGATAAAAATGATACCTCACTTGTGTGGGTAGGCCTAGCGCTCGCGACAGGAAACGCCCCAAAGCGCAACGTGGACACATCCAAATTTTTGGAAGAGAACAGAGGTGTTTTTTGCGAAGTGCCTACCTGTAGATTGTGGCCTCTAGCTCAGCCGGCACCTAGGGAAACCTACCAAACCTGTGCATTTCTGAAAACTAGAGACCTAGGGGAATCCAAGGAGGGGTGACTTGCGGAGCTCGGACCAGGTTCTTTTACCCAGAATCCTTTGCAAACCTCAAAATTTGGCTAAAAAAACACATGTTCCTCAAATTTCTGTGGCAGAAAGTTCTGGAATCTGAAAGGAGCCACAAATTTCCTTCCACCCAGCGTTCCCCCAAGTCTCCCGATAAAAATGATACCTCACTTGTGTGGGTAGGCCTAGCGCCCGCGACAGGAAACGCCCCAAAGCGCAATGTGGACACATCCACATTTTTGGAAGAAAACAGAGGTGTTTTTTGCGAAGTGCCTACCTGTAGATTTTGGCCTCTAGCTCAGCCGGCACATAGGGAAACCTACCAAACCTGTGCAGTTCTGAAAACTAGAGACCTAGGGGAATCCAAGGAGGGGTGACTTGCGGGGCTCGCACCAGGTTCTGTTACCCAGAATCCTTTGCAAACCTTAAAATTTGGCTAATAAACCACATGTTCCTCAAATTTCTGTGGCAGAAAGTTTGGGAATCTGAGAGGAGCCACAAATTTCCTTCCACCCAGCGTTCCCCCAAGTCTCCCGATAAAAACGATACCTCACTTGTGTGGGTAGGCCTAGCGCCCGCGACAGGAAACGCCCCAAAGCGCAACGTGGACACATCCAAATTTTTGGAAGAAAACAGAGGTGTTTTTTGCGAAGTGCCTACCTGTAGATTTTGGCCTCTAGTTCAGCTGGCACCTAGGGAAACCTACCAAACCTGTGCATTTCTGAAAACTAGAGACCTAGGGGAATCCAAGGAGGGGTGACTTGCGAGGCTTGGACCAGGTTCTGTTACCCAGAATCCTTTGCAAACCTCAAAATTTGGCTAAAAAAAACATGTTCCTCACATTTCTGTGGCAGAAAGTTCTGGAATCTGAGAGGAGCCACAAATTTCCTTCCACCCAGCGTTCCCCCAAGTCTCCCGATAAAAATGATACCTCACTTGTGTGAGTAGGCCTAGCGCCCGCGACAGGAATCGCCCCAAAGCGCAACGTGGACACATCCAAATTTTTGGAAGAAAACAGAGGTGTTTTTTGCGAAGTGCCTACCTGTAGATTGTGGCCTCTAGCTCAGCCGGCACCTAGGGAAACCTACCAAACCTGTGCATTTCTGAAAACTAGAGACCTAGGGGAATCCAAGGAGGGGTGACTTGCGGAGCTCGGACCAGGTTCTGTTACCCAGAATCCTTTGCAAACCTCAAAATTTGGCTAAAAAAACACATGTTCCTCAAATTTCTGTGGCAGAAAGTTCTGGAATCTGAGAGGAGCCACAAATTTCCTTCCACCCAGCGTTCCCCCAAGTCTCCCGATAAAAATTATACCTCACTTGTGTGGGTAGGCCTAGCGCCCGCGACAGGAAACGCCCCAAAGCGCAATGTGGACACATCCACATTTTTGGAAGAAAACAGAGGTGTTTTTTCCGAAGTGCCTACCTGTAGATTTTGGCCTCTAGCTCAGCCGGCACATAGGGAAACCTACCAAACCAGTGCAGTTCTGAAAAGTAGAGACCTAGGGGAATCCAAGGAGGGGTGACTTGCGGGGCTCGGACCAGGTTCTGTTACCCAGAATCCTTTGCAAACCTCAAAATTTGGCTAATAAACCACATGTTCCTCAAATTTCTGTGGCAGAAAGTTTGGGAATCTGAGAGGAGCCACAAATTTCCTTCCACCCAGCGTTCCCCAAAGTCTCCTGATAAAAATGATACCTCACTTGTGTGGGTAGGCCTAGCGCTCGCGACAGGAAACGCCCCAAAGCGCAACGTGGACACATCCAAATTTTTGGAAGAAAACAGAGGTGTGTTTTGCGAAGTGCCTACCTGTAGATTTTGGCCTCTAGCTCAGCCGGCACCTAGGGAAACCTACATAACCTGTGCATTTCTGAGAACTAGAGACCTAGGGGAATCCAAGGAGGGGTGACTTGCGGGGCTCGGACCAGGTTCTGTTACCCAGAATCCTTTTCAAACCTTAAAATTTGGCTAAAAAAACACATGTTCCTCACATTTCTGTGGCAGAAAGTTCTGGAATCTGAGAGGAGCCACAAATTTCCTTCCACCCAGCGTTCCCCCAAGTCTCCCGATAAAAATGATACCTCACTTGTGTGGGTAGGCCTAGGGCCCGCGACAGGAAACGCCCCAAAGCGCAACGTGGACACATCCAAATTTTTGGAAGAAAACAGAGGTGTTTTTTCCGAAGTGCCTACCTGTAGATTTTGGCCTCTAGCTCAGCCGGCACATAGGGAAACCTACCAAACCAGTGCAGTTCTGAAAAGTAGAGACCTAGGGGAATCCAAGGAGGGGTGACTTGCGGGGCTCGGACCAGGTTCTGTTACCCAGAATCCTTTGCAAACCTCAAAATTTGGCTAATAAACCACATGTTCCTCAAATTTCTGTGGCAGAAAGTTTGGGAATCTGAGAGGAGCCACAAATTTCCTTCCACCCAGCGTTCCCCAAAGTCTCCCGATAAAAATGATACCTCACTTGTGTGGGTAGGCCTAGCGCCCGCGACAGGAAACGCCCCAAAGCGCAATGTGGACACATCCACATTTTTGGAAGAAAACAGAGGTGTTTTTTGCGAAGTGCCTACCTGTAGATTTTGGCCTCTAGCTCAGCCGGCACATAGGGAAACCTACCAAACCTGTGCAGTTCTGAAAACTAGAGACCTAGGGGAATCCAAGGAGGGGTGACTTGCGAGGCTTGGACCAGGTTCTGTTACCCAGAATCCTTTGCAAACCTCAAAATTTGGCTAAAAAAAACATGTTCCTCTCATTTCTGTGGCAGAAAGTTCTGGAATCTGAGAGGAGCCACAAATTTCCTTCCACCCAGCGTTCCCCCAAGTCTCCCGATAAAAATGATACCTCACTTGTGTGAGTAGGCCTAGCGCCCGCGACAGGAATCGCCCCAAAGCGCAACGTGGACACATCCAAATTTTTGGAAGAAAACAGAGGTGTTTTTTGCGAAGTGCCTACCTGTAGATTGTGGCCTCTAGCTCAGCCGGCACCTAGGGAAACCTACCAAACCTGTGCATTTCTGAAAACTAGAGACCTAGGGGAATCCAAGGAGGGGTGACTTGCGGAGCTCGGACCAGGTTCTTTTACCCAGAATCCTTTGCAAACCTCAAAATTTGGCTAAAAAAACACATGTTCCTCAAATTTCTGTGGCAGAAAGTTCTGGAATCTGAGAGGAGCCACAAATTTCCTTCCACCCAGCGTTCCCCCAAGTCTCCCGATAAAAATTATACCTCACTTGTGTGGGTAGGCCTAGCGCCAGCGACAGGAAACGCCCCAAAGCGCAATGTGGACACATCCACATTTTTGGAAGAAAACAGAGGTGTTTTTTCCGAAGTGCCTACCTGTAGATTTTGGCCTCTAGCTCAGCCGGCACATAGGGAAACCTACCAAACCAGTGCAGTTCTGAAAAGTAGAGACCTAGGGGAATCCAAGGAGGGGTGACTTGCGGGGCTCGGACCAGGTTCTGTTACCCAGAATCCTTTGCAAACCTCAAAATTTGGCTAATAAACCACATGTTCCTCAAATTTCTGTGGCAGAAAGTTTGGGAATCTGAGAGGAGCCACAAATTTCCTTCCACCCAGCGTTCCCCAAAGTCTCCTGATAAAAATGATACCTCACTTGTGTGGGTAGGCCTAGCGCTCGCGACAGGAAACGCCCCAAAGCGCAACGTGGACACATCCAAATTTTTGGAAGAAAACAGAGGTGTGTTTTGCGAAGTGCCTACCTGTAGATTTTGGCCTCTAGCTCAGCCGGCACCTAGGGAAACCTACATAACCTGTGCATTTCTGAGAACTAGAGACCTAGGGGAATCCAAGGAGGGGTGACTTGCGGGGCTCGGACCAGGTTCTGTTACCCAGAATCCTTTTCAAACCTTAAAATTTGGCTAAAAAAACACATGTTCCTCACATTTCTGTGGCAGAAAGTTCTGGAATCTGAGAGGAGCCACAAATTTCCTTCCACCCAGCGTTCCCCCAAGTCTCCCGATAAAAATGATACCTCACTTGTGTGGGTAGGCCTAGGGCCCGCGACAGGAAACGCCCCAAAGCGCAACGTGGACACATCCAAATTTTTGGAAGAAAACAGAGGTGTTTTTTCCGAAGTGCCTACCTGTAGATTTTGGCCTCTAGCTCAGCCGGCACATAGGGAAACCTACCAAACCAGTGCAGTTCTGAAAAGTAGAGACCTAGGGGAATCCAAGGAGGGGTGACTTGCGGGGCTCGGACCAGGTTCTGTTACCCAGAATCCTTTGCAAACCTCAAAATTTGGCTAATAAACCACATGTTCCTCAAATTTCTGTGGCAGAAAGTTTGGGAATCTGAGAGGAGCCACAAATTTCCTTCCACCCAGCGTTCCCCAAAGTCTCCCGATAAAAATGATACCTCACTTGTGTTGGTAGGCCTAGCGCTCGCGACAGGAAACGCCCCAAAGCGCAACGTGGACACATCCAAATTTTTGGAAGAAAACAGAGGTGTTTTTTGCGAAGTGCCTACCTGTAGATTTTGGCCTCTAGCTCAGCCGGCACCTAGGGAAACCTACTTAACCTGTGCATTTCTGAGAACTAGAGACCTAGGGGAATCCAAGGAGGGGTGACTTGCGGGGCTCGGACCAGGTTCTGTTACCCAGAATCCTTTTCAAACCTTAAAATTTGGCTAAAAAAACACATGTTCCTCACATTTCTGTGGCAGAAAGTTCTGGAATCTGAGAGGAGCCACAAATTTCCTTCCACCCATTGTTCCCCCAAGTCTCCCGATAAAAATGATACCTCACTTGTGTGGGTAGGCCTAGCGCCCGCGACAGGAAACGCCCCAAAGCGCAACGTGGACACATACAAATTTTTGGAAGAAAACAGAGGTGTTTTTTGCGAAGTGCCTACCTGTAGATTTTGGACTCTAGCTCAGCCGGCACCTAGGGAAACCTACCAAACCTGTGCATTTCTGAGAACTAGAGACCTAGGGGAATCCAAGGAGGGGTGACTTGCGGAGCTCGGACCAGGTTCTGTTACCCAGAATCCTTTGCAAACCTAAAAATTTGGCTAAAAAACCACATGTTCCTCACATTTCTGTGGCAGAAAGTTCGGGAATCTGAGAGGAGCCACAAATTTCCTTCCACCCAGCGTTCCCCAAAGTCTCCCGATAAAAATGATACCTCACTTGTGTGGGTAGGCCTAGCGCTCGCGACAGGAAACGCCCCAAAGCGCAACGTGGACACATACAAATTTTTGGAAGAAAACAGAGGTGTTTTTTGCGAAGTGCCTACCTGTAGATTTTGGACTCTAGCTCAGCCGGCACCTAGGGAAACCTACCAAACCTGTGCATTTCTGAGAACTAGAGACCTAGGGGAATCCAAGGAGGGGTGACTTGCGGGGCTCGGACCAGGTTCTGTTACCCAGAATCCTTTGCAAACCTCAAAATTTGGCTAATAAACCACATGTTCCTCAAATTTCTGTGGCAGAAAGTTTGGGAATCTGAGAGGAGCCACAAATTTCCTTCCACCCAGCGTTCCCCAAAGTCTCCCGATAAAAATGATACCTCACTTGTGTTGGTAGGCCTAGCGCTCGCGACAGGAAACGCCCCAAAGCGCAACGTGGACACATCCAAATTTTTGGAAGAAAACAGAGGTGTTTTTTGCGAAGTGCCTACCTGTAGATTTTGGCCTCTAGCTCAGCCGGCACCTAGGGAAACCTACTTAACCTGTGCATTTCTGAGAACTAGAGACCTAGGGGAATCCAAGGAGGGGTGACTTGCGGGGCTCGGACCAGGTTCTGTTACCCAGAATCCTTTTCAAACCTTAAAATTTGGCTAAAAAAACACATGTTCCTCACATTTCTGTGGCAGAAAGTTCTGGAATCTGAGAGGAGCCACAAATTTCCTTCCACCCATTGTTCCCCCAAGTCTCCCGATAAAAATGATACCTCACTTGTGTGGGTAGGCCTAGCGCCCGCGACAGGAAACGCCCCAAAGCGCAACGTGGACACATACAAATTTTTGGAAGAAAACAGAGGTGTTTTTTGCGAAGTGCCTACCTGTAGATTTTGGACTCTAGCTCAGCCGGCACCTAGGGAAACCTACCAAACCTGTGCATTTCTGAGAACTAGAGACCTAGGGGAATCCAAGGAGGGGTGACTTGCGGAGCTCGGACCAGGTTCTGTTACCCAGAATCCTTTGCAAACCTAAAAATTTGGCTAAAAAACCACATGTTCCTCACATTTCTGTGGCAGAAAGTTCTGGAATCTGAGAGGAGCCACAAATTTCCTTCCACCCATTGTTCCCCCAAGTCTCCCGATAAAAATGATACCTCACTTGTGTTGGTAGGCCTAGCGCTCGCGACAGGAAACGCCCCAAAGCGCAACGTGGACACATCCAAATTTTTGGAAGAAAACAGAGGTGTTTTTTGCGAAGTGCCTACCTGTAGATTTTGGCCTCTAGCTCAGCCGGCACCTAGGGAAACCTACTTAACCTGTGCATTTCTGAGAACTAGAGACCTAGGGGAATCCAAGGAGGGGTGACTTGCGGAGCTCGGACCAGGTTCTGTTACCCAGAATCCTTTGCAAACCTAAAAATTTGGCTAAAAAAACACATGTTCCTCAAATTTCTGTGGCAGAAAGTTCTGGAATCTGAGAGGAGCCACAAATTTCATTCCACCCAGCGTTCCCCCAAGTCTCCCGATAAAAATGATACCTCACTTGTGTGGGTAGGCCTAGCGCTCGCGACAGGAAACGCCCCAAAGCGCAACGTGGACACATCCACATTTTTGGAAGAAAACAGAGGTGTTTTTTGCGAAGTGCCTACCTGTAGATTTTGACCTCTAGCTCAGCCGGCACCTAGGGAAACCTACCAAACCTGTGCATTTCTGAAAACTAGAGACGTAGGGGAATCTAAGGAGGGGTGACTTGCGGGGCTCGGACCAGGTTCTGTTACCCAGAATCCTTTGCAAATCTCAAAATTTGGCTAAAAAACCACATGTTCCTCACATTTCTGTGGCAGAAAGTTCGGGAATCTGAGAGGAGCCACAAATTTCCTTCCACCCAGCGTTCCCCAAAGTCTCCCGATAAAAATGATACCTCACTTGTGTGGGTAGGCCTAGCGCTCGCGACAGGAAACGCCCCAAAGCGCAACGTGGACACATCCACATTTTTGGAAGAAAACAGAGGTGTTTTTTGCGAAGTGCCTACCTGTAGATTTTGGCCTCTAGCTCAGCCGGTACCTAGGGAAACCTACCAAACCTGTGCATTTCTGAAAACTAGAGACCTAGGGGAATTCAAGGAGGGGTGACTTGCAGGGCTCGGACCAGGGTCTGTTACCCAGAATCCTTTGCAAACCTCAACATTTTGCTAAAAAACCACATGTTCCTCACATTTCTGTGGCAGAAAGTTTGGGAATCAGAAAGGAGCCACAAATATCCTTCCACCCAGCGTTCCCCCAAGTCTCCCAATAAAAATGATACCTCACTTGTGTGGGTAGGCCTAGCGCCTACGACAGGAAACGCCCCAAAGCGCAACGTGGACACATCCAAATTTTTGGAAGAAAACAGAGGTGTTTTTTGCGAAGTGCCTAACTGTAGATTTTGGCCTCTAGCTCAGCCGGCACCTAGGGAAACCTACCAAACCTGTGCATTTCTGAAAACTAGAGACCTAGGGGAATCCAAGGAGGGGTGACTTGCGGGGCTCGGACCAGGTTCTGTTACCCAGAATCCTTTGCAAACCTCAAAATTTGGCTAATAAACCACATGTTCCTCCAATTTCTGTGGCAGAAAGTTCGGGAATCTGAGAGGAGCCACAAATTTTCTTCCACCCAGCGTTCCCCAAAGTCTCCCGATAAAAATGATACCTCACTTGTGTGGGTAGGCCTAGAGCTCGCGACAGGAAACGCCCCAAAGCGCAACGTGGACACATCCAAATTTTTGGAAGAAAACAGAGGTGTTTTTTGCGAAGTGCCTACCTGTAGATTCTGGCCTCTAGCTCAGCCGGGACTTAGGGAAACCTACCAAACCTGTGCATTTCTGAGAACTAGAGACCTAGGGGAATCCAAGGAGGGGTGACTTGCGGGGCTCAGACCAGCTTCTGTTACCCAGAATCCTTTGCAAACCTCAAAATTTGGCTAAAAAAACACATGTTCCTCACATTTCTGTGGCAGAAAGTTCTGGAATCTGAGAGGAGCCACAAATTTCCTTCCACCCAGCGTTCCCCAAAGTCTCCCGATAAAAATGATACCTCACTTGTGTGGGTAGGCCTAGCGCCCGCGACAGGAAACGCCCCAAAGCGCGACGTGGACACATCCAAATTTTTGGAAGAAAACAGAGGTGTTTTTTGCGAAGTGCCTACCTGTAGATTTTGGCCTCTAGTTCAGCTGGCACCTAGGGAAACCTACCAAACCTGTGCATTTCTGAAAACTAGAGACCTAGGGGAATCCAAGGAGGGGTGACTTGCGAGGCTTGGACCAGGTTCTGTTACCCAGAATCCTTTGCAAACCTCAAAATTTGGCTAAAAAAAAACATGTTCCTCACATTTCTGTGGCAGAAAGTTCTGGAATCTGAGAGGAGCCACAAATTTCCTTCCACCCAGCGTTCCCCCAAGTCTCCCGATAAAAATGATACCTCACTTGTGTGGGTAGGCCTAGCGCCCGCGACAGGAAACGCCCCAAAGCGCGACGTGGACACATCCAAATTTTTGGAAGAAAACAGAGGTGTTTTTTGCGAAGTGCCTACCTGTAGATTTTGGCCTCTAGTTCAGCTGGCACCTAGGGAAACCTACCAAACCTGTGCATTTCTGAAAACTAGAGACCTAGGGGAATCCAAGGAGGGGTGACTTGCGAGGCTTGGACCAGGTTCTGTTACCCAGAATCCTTTGCAAACCTCAAAATTTGGCTAAAAAAAAACATGTTCCTCACATTTCTGTGGCAGAAAGTTCGGGAATCTGAGAGGAGCCACAAATTTCCTTCCACCCAGCGTTCCCCAAAGTCTCCCGATAAAAATGATACCTCACTTGTGTGGGTAGGCCTAGCGCTCGCGACAGGAAACGCCCCAAAGCGCAACGTGGACACATCCACATTTTTGGAAGAAAACAGAGGTGTTTTTTGCGAAGTGCCTACCTGTAGATTTTGGCCTCTAGCTCAGCCGGTACCTAGGGAAACCTACCAAACCTGTGCATTTCTGAAAACTAGAGACCTAGGGGAATTCAAGGAGGGGTGACTTGCAGGGCTCGGACCAGGGTCTGTTACCCAGAATCCTTTGCAAACCTCAACATTTTGCTAAAAAACCACATGTTCCTCACATTTCTGTGGCAGAAAGTTTGGGAATCAGAAAGGAGCCACAAATATCCTTCCACCCAGCGTTCCCCCAAGTCTCCCAATAAAAATGATACCTCACTTGTGTGGGTAGGCCTAGCGCCTACGACAGGAAACGCCCCAAAGCGCAACGTGGACACATCCAAATTTTTGGAAGAAAACAGAGGTGTTTTTTGCGAAGTGCCTAACTGTAGATTTTGGCCTCTAGCTCAGCCGGCACCTAGGGAAACCTACCAAACCTGTGCATTTCTGAAAACTAGAGACCTAGGGGAATCCAAGGAGGGGTGACTTGCGGGGCTCGGACCAGGTTCTGTTACCCAGAATCCTTTGCAAACCTCAAAATTTGGCTAATAAACCACATGTTCCTCCAATTTCTGTGGCAGAAAGTTCGGGAATCTGAGAGGAGCCACAAATTTTCTTCCACCCAGCGTTCCCCAAAGTCTCCCGATAAAAATGATACCTCACTTGTGTGGGTAGGCCTAGAGCTCGCGACAGGAAACGCCCCAAAGCGCAACGTGGACTCATCCAAATTTTTGGAAGAAAACAGAGGTGTTTTTTGCGAAGTGCCTACCTGTAGATTCTGGCCTCTAGCTCAGCCGGGACTTAGGGAAACCTACCAAACCTGTGCATTTCTGAGAACTAGAGACCTAGGGGAATCCAAGGAGGGGTGACTTGCGGGGCTCAGACCAGCTTCTGTTACCCAGAATCCTTTGCAAACCTCAAAATTTGGCTAAAAAAACACATGTTCCTCACATTTCTGTGGCAGAAAGTTCTGGAATCTGAGAGGAGCCACAAATTTCCTTCCACCCAGCGTTCCCCAAAGTCTCCCGATAAAAATGATACCTCACTTGTGTGGGTAGGCCTAGCGCCCGCGACAGGAAACGCCCCAAAGCGCGACGTGGACACATCCAAATTTTTGGAAGAAAACAGAGGTGTTTTTTGCGAAGTGCCTACCTGTAGATTTTGGCCTCTAGTTCAGCTGGCACCTAGGGAAACCTACCAAACCTGTGCATTTCTGAAAACTAGAGACCTAGGGGAATCCAAGGAGGGGTGACTTGCGAGGCTTGGACCAGGTTCTGTTACCCAGAATCCTTTGCAAACCTCAAAATTTGGCTAAAAAAAAACATGTTCCTCACATTTCTGTGGCAGAAAGTTCTGGAATCTGAGAGGAGCCACAAATTTCCTTCCACCCAGCGTTCCCCCAAGTCTCCCGATAAAAATGATACCTCACTTGTGTGGGTAGGCCTAGCGCCCGCGACAGGAAACGCCCCAAAGCGCGACGTGGACACATCCAAATTTTTGGAAGAAAACAGAGGTGTTTTTTGCGAAGTGCCTACCTGTAGATTTTGGCCTCTAGTTCAGCTGGCACCTAGGGAAACCTACCAAACCTGTGCATTTCTGAAAACTAGAGACCTAGGGGAATCCAAGGAGGGGTGACTTGCGAGGCTTGGACCAGGTTCTGTTACCCAGAATCCTTTGCAAACCTCAAAATTTGGCTAAAAAAAAACATGTTCCTCACATTTCTGTGGCAGAAAGTTCTGGAATCTGAGAGGAGCCACAAATTTCCTTCCACCCAGCGTTCCCCCAAGTCTCCCGATAAAAATGATACCTCACTTGTGTGAGTAGGCCTAGCGCCCGCGACAGGAAACGCCCCAAAGCGCAACGTGGACACATCCAAATTTTTGGAAGAAAACAGAGGTGTTTTTTGCGAAGTGCCTACCTGTAGATTGTGGCCTCTAGCTCAGCCGGCACCTAGGGAAACCTACCAAACCTGTGCATTTCTGAAAACTAGAGACCTAGGGGAATCCAAGGAGGGGTGACTTGTGGAGCTCGGACCAGGTTCTTTTACCCAGAATCCTTTGCAAACCTCAAAATTTGGCTAATAAACCACATGTTCCTCAAATTTCTCTGGCAGAAAGTTTGGGAATCTGAGAGGAGCCACAAATGTCCTTCCACCCAGCGTTCCCCAAAGTCTCCCGATAAAAATGATACCTCACTTGTGTGGGTAGGCCTAGCGCCCGCGACAGGAAACGCCCCAAAGCGCAATGTGGACACATCCACATTTTTGGAAGAAAACAGAGGTGTTTTTTGCGAAGTGCCTACCTGTAGATTTTGGCCTCTAGCTCAGCCGGCACATAGGGAAACCTACCAAACCTGTGCAGTTCTGAAAACTAGAGACCTAGGGGAATCCAAGGAGGGGTGACTTGCGAGGCTTGGACCAGGTTCTGTTACCCAGAATCCTTTGCAAACCTCAAAATTTGGCTAAAAAAAACATGTTCCTCACATTTCTGTGGCAGAAAGTTCTGGAATCTGAGAGGAGCCACAAATTTCCTTCCACCCAGCGTTCCCCAAAGTCTCCCGATAAAAATGATACCTCACTTGTGTGGGTAGGCCTAGCGCTCGCGACAGGAAACGCCCCAAAGCGCAACGTGGACACATCCAAATTTTTGGAAGAAAACAGAGGTGTTTTTTGCGAAGTGCCTACCTGTAGATTTTGGCCTCTAGTTCAGCTGGCACCTAGGGAAACCTACCAAACCTGTGCATTTCTGAAAACTAGAGACCTAGGGGAATCCAAGGAGGGGTGACTTGCGAGGCTTGGACCAGGTTCTGTTACCCAGAATCCTTTGCAAACCTCAAAATTTGGCTAATAAACCACATGTTCCTCAAATTTCTCTGGCAGAAAGTTTGGGAATCTGAGAGGAGCCACAAATGTCCTCCCACCCAGCGTTCCCCAAAGTCTCCCGATAAAAATGATACCTCACTTGTGTGGGTAGGCCTAGCGCTCGCGACAGGAAACGCCCCAAAGCGCAACGTGGACACATCCAAATTTTTGGAAGAGAACAGAGGTGTTTTTTGCGAAGTGCCTACCTGTAGATTGTGGCCTCTAGCTCAGCCGGCACCTAGGGAAACCTACCAAACCTGTGCATTTCTGAAAACTAGAGACCTAGGGGAATCCAAGGAGGGGTGACTTGCGGAGCTCGGACCAGGTTCTTTTACCCAGAATCCTTTGCAAACCTCAAAATTTGGCTAAAAAAACACATGTTCCTCAAATTTCTGTGGCAGAAAGTTCTGGAATCTGAAAGGAGCCACAAATTTCCTTCCACCCAGCGTTCCCCCAAGTCTCCCGATAAAAATGATACCTCACTTGTGTGGGTAGGCCTAGCGCCCGCGACAGGAAACGCCCCAAAGCGCAATGTGGACACATCCACATTTTTGGAAGAAAACAGAGGTGTTTTTTGCGAAGTGCCTACCTGTAGATTTTGGCCTCTAGCTCAGCCGGCACATAGGGAAACCTACCAAACCTGTGCAGTTCTGAAAACTAGAGACCTAGGGGAATCCAAGGAGTGGTGACTTGCGGGGCTCGGACCAGGTTCTGTTACCCAGAATCCTTTGCAAACCTTAAAATTTGGCTAATAAACCACATGTTCCTCAAATTTCTGTGGCAGAAAGTTTGGGAATCTGAGAGGAGCCACAAATTTCCTTCCACCCAGCGTTCCCCCAAGTCTCCCGATAAAAACGATACCTCACTTGTGTGGGTAGGCCTAGCGCCCGCGACAGGAAACGCCCCAAAGCGCAACGTGGACACATCCAAATTTTTGGAAGAAAACAGAGGTGTTTTTTGCGAAGTGCCTACCTGTAGATTTTGGCCTCTAGTTCAGCTGGCACCTAGGGAAACCTACCAAACCTGTGCATTTCTGAAAACTAGAGACCTAGGGGAATCCAAGGAGGGGTGACTTGCGAGGCTTGGACCAGGTTCTGTTACCCAGAATCCTTTGCAAACCTCAAAATTTGGCTAAAAAAAACATGTTCCTCACATTTCTGTGGCAGAAAGTTCTGGAATCTGAGAGGAGCCACAAATTTCCTTCCACCCAGCGTTCCCCCAAGTCTCCCGATAAAAATGATACCTCACTTGTGTGAGTAGGCCTAGCGCCCGCGACAGGAAACGCCCCAAAGCGCAACGTGGACACATCCAAATTTTTGGAAGAAAACAGAGGTGTTTTTTGCGAAGTGCCTACCTGTAGATTGTGGCCTCTAGCTCAGCCGGCACCTAGGGAAACCTACCAAACCTGTGCATTTCTGAAAACTAGAGACCTAGGGGAATCCAAGGAGGGGTGACTTGCGGAGCTCGGACCAGGTTCTTTTACCCAGAATCCTTTGCAAACCTCAAAATTTGGCTAAAAAAACACATGTTCCTCAAATTTCTGTGGCAGAAAGTTCTGGAATCTGAGAGGAGCCACAAATTTCCTTCCACCCAGCGTTCCCCCAAGTCTCCCGATAAAAATTATACCTCACTTGTGTGGGTAGGCCTAGCGCCCGCGACAGGAAACGCCCCAAAGCGCAATGTGGACACATCCACATTTTTGGAAGAAAACAGAGGTGTTTTTTCCGAAGTGCCTACCTGTAGATTTTGGCCTCTAGCTCAGCCGGCACATAGGGAAACCTACCAAACCAGTGCAGTTCTGAAAAGTAGAGACCTAGGGGAATCCAAGGAGGGGTGACTTGCGGGGCTCGGACCAGGTTCTGTTACCCAGAATCCTTTGCAAACCTCAAAATTTGGCTAATAAACCACATGTTCCTCAAATTTCTGTGGCAGAAAGTTTGGGAATCTGAGAGGAGCCACAAATTTCCTTCCACCCAGCGTTCCCCAAAGTCTCCTGATAAAAATGATACCTCACTTGTGTGGGTAGGCCTAGCGCTCGCGACAGGAAACGCCCCAAAGCGCAACGTGGACACATCCAAATTTTTGGAAGAAAACAGAGGTGTGTTTTGCGAAGTGCCTACCTGTAGATTTTGGCCTCTAGCTCAGCCGGCACCTAGGGAAACCTACATAACCTGTGCATTTCTGAGAACTAGAGACCTAGGGGAATCCAAGGAGGGGTGACTTGCGGGGCTCGGACCAGGTTCTGTTACCCAGAATCCTTTTCAAACCTTAAAATTTGGCTAAAAAAACACATGTTCCTCTCATTTCTGTGGCAGAAAGTTCTGGAATCTGAGAGGAGCCACAAATTTCCTTCCACCCAGCGTTCCCCCAAGTCTCCCGATAAAAATGATACCTCACTTGTGTGGGTAGGCCTAGGGCCCGCGACAGGAAACGCCCCAAAGCGCAACGTGGACACATCCAAATTTTTGGAAGAAAACAGAGGTGTTTTTTCCGAAGTGCCTACCTGTAGATTTTGGCCTCTAGCTCAGCCGGCACATAGGGAAACCTACCAAACCAGTGCAGTTCTGAAAAGTAGAGACCTAGGGGAATCCAAGGAGGGGTGACTTGCGGGGCTCGGACCAGGTTCTGTTACCCAGAATCCTTTGCAAACCTCAAAATTTGGCTAATAAACCACATGTTCCTCAAATTTCTGTGGCAGAAAGTTTGGGAATCTGAGAGGAGCCACAAATTTCCTTCCACCCAGCGTTCCCCAAAGTCTCCCGATAAAAATGATACCTCACTTGTGTGGGTAGGCCTAGCGCTCGCGACAGGAAACGCCCCAAAGCGCAACGTGGACACATCCAAATTTTTGGAAGAAAACAGAGGTGTGTTTTGCGAAGTGCCTACCTGTAGATTTTGGCCTCTAGCTCAGCCGGCACCTAGGGAAACCTACATAACCTGTGCATTTCTGAGAACTAGAGACCTAGGGGAATCCAAGGAGGGGTGACTTGCGGGGCTCGGACCAGGTTCTGTTACCGAGAATCCTTTTCAAACCTTAAAATTTGGCTAAAAAAACACATGTTCCTCACATTTCTGTGGCAGAAAGTTCTGGAATCTGAGAGGAGCCACAAATTTCCTTCCACCCAGCGTTCCCCCAAGTCTCCCGATAAAAATGATACCTCACTTGTGTGGGTAGGCCTAGGGCCCGCGACAGGAAACGCCCCAAAGCGCAACGTGGACACATCCACATTTTTGGAATAAAACAGAGGTATTTTTTGCGAAGTGCCTACCTGTAGATTTTGGCCTCTAGCTCAGCCGGCACCTAGGGAAACCTACCAAACCTGTGCATTTCTGAAAACTAGAGACGTAGGGGAATCTAAGGAGGGGTGACTTGCGGGGCTCGGACCAGGTTCTGTTACCCAGAATCCTTTGCAAATCTCAAAATTTGGCTAAAAAACCACATGTTCCTCACATTTCTGTGGCAGAAAGTTCGGGAATCTGAGAGGAGCCACAAATTTCCTTCCACCCAGCGTTCCCCCAAGTCTCCCGATAAAAATGATACCTCACTTGTGTGGGTAGGCCTTGCGTCCGCGACAGGAAACGCCCCAAAGCGCAACGTGGACACATCCAAATTTTTGGAAGAAAACAGAGGTGTTTTTTGCGAAGTGCCTACCCGTAGATTTTGGCCTCTAGCTCAGCCGGTACCTAGGGAAACCTACCAAACCTGTGCATTTCTGAAAACTAGAGACCTAGGGGAATCCAAGGAGGGGTGACTTGCAGGGCTCTGACCAGGTTCTGTTACCCAGAATCCTTTGCAAACCTCAAAATTTGGCTAAAAAACACATGTTCCTCACATTTCTGTGGCAGAAAGTTCTGGAATCTGAGAGGAGCCACAAATGTCCTTCCAACCAGCGTTCCCCAAAGTCTCCCGATAAAAATGATACCTCACTTGTGTGGGTAGGCCTAGCGCTCGCGACAGGAAACGCCCCAAAGCGCAACGTGGACACATCAAAATTTTTGGAAGAAAACCGAGGTGTTTTTTGCGAAGTGCCTACCTGTAGATTTTGGCCTCTAGCTCAGCCGGTACCTAGGGAAACCTACCAAACCTGTGCATTTCTGAAAACTAGAGACCTAGGGGAATCCAAGGAGGGGTGACTTGCAGGGCTCGGACCAGGGTCTGTTACCCAGAATCCTTTGCAAACCTCAAAATTTGGCTAAAAAAACACATGTTCCTCACATTTCTGTGGCAGAAAGTTCGGGAATCAGAAAGGAGCCACAAATATCCTTCCACCCAGCGTTCCCCCAAGTCTCCCAATAAAAATGATACCTCACTTGTGTGGGTAGGCCTAGCGCCCACGACAGGAAACGCCCCAAAGCGCAACGTGGACACATCCAAATTTTTGGAAGAAAACAGAGGTGTTTTTTGCGAAGTGCCTACCTGTAGATTTTGGCCTCTAGCTCAGCCGGCACCTAGGGAAACCTACATAACCTGTGCATTTCTGAGAACTAGAGACCTAGGGGAATCCAAGGAGGGGTGACTTGCGGGGCTCGGACCAGGTTCTGTTACCCAGAATCCTTTTCAAACCTTAAAATTTGGCTAAAAAAACACATGTTCCTCTCATTTCTGTGGCAGAAAGTTCTGGAATCTGAGAGGAGCCACAAATTTCCTTCCACCCAGCGTTCCCCCAAGTCTCCCGATAAAAATGATACCTCACTTGTGTGGGTAGGCCTAGGGCCCGCGACAGGAAACGCCCCAAAGCGCAACGTGGACACATCCAAATTTTTGGAAGAAAACAGAGGTGTTTTTTCCGAAGTGCCTACCTGTAGATTTTGGCCTCTAGCTCAGCCGGCACATAGGGAAACCTACCAAACCAGTGCAGTTCTGAAAAGTAGAGACCTAGGGGAATCCAAGGAGGGGTGACTTGCGGGGCTCGGACCAGGTTCTGTTACCCAGAATCCTTTGCAAACCTCAAAATTTGGCTAATAAACCACATGTTCCTCAAATTTCTGTGGCAGAAAGTTTGGGAATCTGAGAGGAGCCACAAATTTCCTTCCACCCAGCGTTCCCCAAAGTCTCCCGATAAAAATGATACCTCACTTGTGTGGGTAGGCCTAGCGCTCGCGACAGGAAACGCCCCAAAGCGCAACGTGGACACATCCAAATTTTTGGAAGAAAACAGAGGTGTGTTTTGCGAAGTGCCTACCTGTAGATTTTGGCCTCTAGCTCAGCCGGCACCTAGGGAAACCTACATAACCTGTGCATTTCTGAGAACTAGAGACCTAGGGGAATCCAAGGAGGGGTGACTTGCGGGGCTCGGACCAGGTTCTGTTACCGAGAATCCTTTTCAAACCTTAAAATTTGGCTAAAAAAACACATGTTCCTCACATTTCTGTGGCAGAAAGTTCTGGAATCTGAGAGGAGCCACAAATTTCCTTCCACCCAGCGTTCCCCCAAGTCTCCCGATAAAAATGATACCTCACTTGTGTGGGTAGGCCTAGGGCCCGCGACAGGAAACGCCCCAAAGCGCAACGTGGACACATCCAAATTTTTGGAATAAAACAGAGGTATTTTTTGCGAAGTGCCTACCTGTAGATTTTGGCCTCTAGCTCAGCCGGCACCTAGGGAAACCTACCAAACCTGTGCATTTCTGAAAACTAGAGACGTAGGGGAATCTAAGGAGGGGTGACTTGCGGGGCTCGGACCAGGTTCTGTTACCCAGAATCCTTTGCAAATCTCAAAATTTGGCTAAAAAACCACATGTTCCTCACATTTCTGTGGCAGAAAGTTCGGGAATCTGAGAGGAGCCACAAATTTCCTTCCACCCAGCGTTTCCCCAAGTCTCCCGATAAAAATGATACCTCACTTGTGTGGGTAGGCCTAGCGTCCGCGACAGGAAACGCCCCAAAGCGCAACGTGGACACATCCAAATTTTTGGAAGAAAACAGAGGTGTTTTTTGCGAAGTGCCTACCCGTAGATTTTGGCCTCTAGCTCAGCCGGTACCTAGGGAAACCTACCAAACCTGTGCATTTCTGAAAACTAGAGACCTAGGGGAATCCGAGGAGGGGTGACTTGCAGGGCTCTGACCAGGTTCTGTTACCCAGAATCCTTTGCAAACCTCAAAATTTGGCTAAAAAACACATGTTCCTCACATTTCTGTGGCAGAAAGTTCTGGAATCTGAGAGGAGCCACAAATGTCCTTCCAACCAGCGTTCCCCAAAGTCTCCCGATAAAAATGATACCTCACTTGTGTGGGTAGGCCTAGCGCTCGCGACAGGAAACGCCCCAAAGCGCAACGTGGACACATCAAAATTTTTGGAAGAAAACCGAGGTGTTTTTTGCGAAGTGCCTACCTGTAGATTTTGGCCTCTAGCTCAGCCGGTACCTAGGGAAACCTACCAAACCTGTGCATTTCTGAAAACTAGAGACCTAGGGGAATCCAAGGAGGGGTGACTTGCAGGGCTCGGACCAGGGTCTGTTACCCAGAATCCTTTGCAAACCTCAAAATTTGGCTAAAAAAACACATGTTCCTCACATTTCTGTGGCAGAAAGTTCTGGAATCTGAGAGGAGCCACAAATTTCCTTCCACCCAGCGTTCCCCCAAGTCTCCCGATAAAAATGATACCTCACTTGTGTGAGTAGGCCTAGCGCCCGCGACAGGAAACGCCCCAAAGCGCAACGTGGACACATCCAAATTTTTGGAAGAAAACAGAGGTGTTTTTTGCGAAGTGCCTACCTGTAGATTGTGGCCTCTAGCTCAGCCGGCACCTAGGGAAACCTACCAAACCTGTGCATTTCTGAAAACTAGAGACCTAGGGGAATCCAAGGAGGGGTGACTTGCGGGGCTCGGACCAGGTTCTGTTACCCAGAATCCTTTGCAAACCTCAAAATTTGGCTAATAAACCACATGTTCCTCAAATTTCTGTGGCAGAAAGTTTTAGAATCTGAGAGGAGCCACAAATTTCCTTCCACCCAGCGTTCCCCAAAGTCTCCCGATAAAAATGATACCACACTTGTGTGGGTAGGCCTAGCGCTCGCGACAGGAAACGCCCCAAAGCGCAACGTGGACACATCCAAATTTTTGGAAGAAAACAGAGGTGTTTTTTGCGAAGTGCCTACCTGTAGATTTTGGCCTCTACCTCAGCCGGCACCTAGGGAAACCTACCAAACCTGTGCATTTCTGAAAACTAGAGACCTAGGGGAATCCAAGGAGGGGTGACTTGCGGAGCTCGGACCAGGTTCTGTTACCCAGAATCCTTTGCAAACCTCAAAATTTGACTAAAAAAACACATGTTCCTCAAATTTCTGTGGCAGAAAGTTCTGGAATCTGAGAGGAGCCACAAATTTCCTTCCACCCAGCGTTCCCCCAAGTCTCCCGATAAAAATGATACCTCACTTGTGTGGGTAGGCCTAGCGCTCGCGACAGGAAACGCCCCAAAGCGCAACGTGGACACATCCAAATTTTTGGAAGAAAACAGAGGTGTTTTTTGCGAAGTGCCTACCTGTAGATTTTGGCCTCTAGCTCAGCCGGCACCTAGGGAAACCTACTTAACCTGTGCATTTCTGAGAACTAGAGACCTAGGGGAATCCAAGGAGGGGTGACTTGCGGGGCTCGGACCAGGTTCTGTTACCCAGAATCCTTTGCAAACCTCAAAATGTGGCTAAAAAAACACATGTTCCTCACATTTCTGTGGCAGAAAGTTCTGGAATCTGAGAGGAGCCACAAATTTCCTTCCACCCAGCGTTCCCCCAAGTCTCCCGATAAAAATGATACCTCACTTGTGTGAGTAGGCCTAGCGCCCGCGACAGGAAACGCCCCAAAGCGCAACGTGGACCCATCCAAATTTTTGGAAGAAAACAGAGGTGTTTTTTGCGAAGTGCCTACCTGTAGATTTTGGCCTCTAGCTCAGCCGGCACCTAGGGAAACCTACCAAACCTGTGCCTTTCTGAAAACTAGAGACCTAGGGGAATCCAAGGAGGGGTGACTTGCGGGGCTCGGACCAGGTTCTGTTACCCAGAATCCTTTGCAAACCTCAAAATTTGGCTAATAAACCACATATTCCTCAAATTTCTGTGGCAGAAAGTTCGGGAATCTGAGAGGAGCCACAAATTTCCTTCCACTCGGGAGCGTTCCCCAAAGTCTCCCGATAAAAATGATACCTCACTTGTGTGGGTAGGCCTAGCGCTCGCGACAGGAAACGCCCCAAAGCGCAACGTGGACACATCCAAATTTTTGGAAGAAAACAGAGGTGTTTTTTGCGAAGTGCCTACCTGTAGATTCTGGCCTCTAGCTCAGCCGGCACTTAGGGAAACCTACCAAACCTGTGCATTTCTGAGAACTAGAGACCTAGGGGAATCCAAGGAGGGGTGACTTGCGGGGCTCGGACCAGGTTCTGTTACCCAGAATCCTTTGCAAACCTCAAAATTTGGCTAAAAAAACACATGTTCCTCACATTTCTGTGGCATAAAGTTCTGGAATCTGAGAGGAGCCACAAATTTCCTTCCACCCAGCGTTCCCCCAAGTCTCCCGATAAAAATGATACCTCACTTGTGTGGGTAGGCCTAGCGCCCGCGACAAGAAACGCCCCAAAGCGCGACGTGGACACATACAAATTTTTGGAAGAAAACAGAGGTGTTTTTTGCGAAGTGCCTACCTGTAGATTTTGGCCTCTAGTTCAGCTGGCACCTAGGGAAACCTACCAAACCTGTGCATTTCTGAAAACTAGAGACCTAGGGGAATCCAAGGAGGGGTGACTTGCGAGGCTTGGACCAGGTTCTGTTACCCAGAATCCTTTGCAAACCTCAAAATTTGGCTAAAAAAAAACATGTTCCTCACATTTCTGTGGCAGAAAGTTCTGGAATCTGAGAGGAGCCACAAATTTCCTTCCACCCACCGTTCCCCCACGTCTCCCGATAAAAATGATACCTCACTTGTGTGAGTAGGCCTAGCGCCCGCGACAGGAAACGCCCCAAAGCGCAACGTGGACACATCCACATTTTTGGAAGAAAACAGAGGTGTTTTTTGCGAAGTGCCTACCTGTAGATTTTGGCCTCTAGCTCAGCCGGCACCTAGGGAAACCTACCAAACCTGTGCATTTCTGAAAACTAGAGACCTAGAGGAATCCAAGGAGGGGTGACTTGCAGGGCTCGGACCAGGTTATGTTACCTAGAATCCTTTGCAAACCTCAAAATTTAGCTAAAAAAACATATGTTCCTCACATTTCTGTGGCAGAAAGTTCTGGAATCTGAGAGGAGCCACAAATTTCCTTCCAACCAGCGTTCCCCAAAGTCTCCCGATAAAAATGATACCTCACTTGTGTGGGTAGGCCTAGCGCTCGCGACAGGAAACGCCCCAAAGCGCAACGTAGACACATCCAAATTTTTGGAAGAAAACAGAGGTGTTTTTTGCGAAGTGCCTACCTGTAGATTCTGGCCTCTAGCTCAGCCGGCACTTAGGGAAACGTACCAAACCTGTGCATTTCTGAGAACTAGAGACCTAGGGGAATCCAAGGAGGGGTGACTTGCGGGGCTCGGACCAGGTTCTGTTACCCAGAATCCTTTGCAAACCTCAAAATTTGGCTAAAAAAACACATGTTCCTCACATTTCTGTGGCAGAAAGTTCTGGAATCTGAGAGGAGCCACAAATTTCCTTCCACCCAGCGTTCCCCCAAGTCTCCCGATAAAAATGATACCTCACTTGTGTGGGAAGGACTAGCGCCCGCGACAGGAAACGCCCCAAAGCGCGACGTGGACACATCCAAATTTTTGGAAGAAAACAGAGGTGTTTTTTGCGAAGTGCCTACCTGTAGATTTTGGCCTCTAGTTCAGCTGGCACCTAGGGAAACCTACCAAACCTGTGCATTTCTGAAAACTAGAGACCTAGGGGAATCCAAGGAGGGGTGACTTGCGGGGCTCGGACCAGGTTCTGTTACCGAGAATCCTTTGCAAACCTCAAAATTTGGCAAATAAACCACATGTTCCTCAAATTTCTGTGGCAGAAAGTTCGGGAATCTGAGAGGAGCCACAAATTTCCTTCCACCCAGCGTTCCCCCAAGTCTCCCGATAAAAATGATACCTCACTTGTGTGAGTAGGCCTAGCGCCCGCGACAGGAAACGCCCCAAAGCGCAACGTGGACACATCCAAATTTTTGGAAGAAAACAGAGGTGTTTTTTGCGAAGTGCCTACCTGTAGATTGTGGCCTCTAGCTCAGCCGGCACCTAGGGAAACCCACCAAACCTGTGCATTTCTGAAAACTAGAGACCTAGGGGAATCCAAGGAGGTGTGACTTGCGGAGCTCGGACCAGGTTCTTTTACCCAGAATCCTTTGCAAACCTCAAAATTTGGCTAAAAAAACACATGTTCCTCAAATTTCTGTGGCAGAAAGTTCTGGAATCTGAGAGGAGCCACAAATTTCCTTCCACCCAGCGTTCCCCCAAGTCTCCCGATAAAAATTATACCTCACTTGTGTGGGTAGGCCTAGCGCCCGCGACAGGAAACGCCCCAAAGCGCAATGTGGACACATCCACATTTTTGGAAGAAAACATAGGTGTTTTTTCCGAAGTGCCTACCTGTAGATTTTGGCCTCTAGCTCAGCCGGCACATAGGGAAACCTACCAAACCTGTGCAGTTCTGAAAACTAGAGACCTAGGGGAATCCAAGGAGAGGTGACTTGCGGGGCTCGGACCAGGTTCTGTTACCCAGAATCCTTTGCAAACCTCAAAATTTGGCTAATAAACCACATGTTCCTCAAATTTCTGTGGCAGAAAGTTTGGGAATCTGAGAGGAGCCACAAATTTCCTTCCACCCAGCGTTCCCCAAAGTCTCCCGATAAAAATGATACCTCACTTGTGTGGGTAGGCCTAGCGCTCGCGACAGGAAACGCACCAAAGCGCAACGTGGACACATCCAAATTTTTGGAAGAAAACAGAGGTGTTTTTTGCGAAGTGCCTACCTGTAGATTTTGGCCTCTAGCTCTGCCGGCACCTAGGGAAACCTACTTAACCTGTGCATTTCTGAGAACTAGAGACCTAGGGGAATCCAAGGAGGGGTGACTTGCGGGGCTCGGACCAGGTTCTGTTACCCAGAATCCTTTTCAAACCTTAAAATTTGGCTAAAAAAACACATGTTCCTCACATTTCTGTGGCAGAAAGTTCTGGAATCTGAGAGGAGCCACAAATTTCCTTCCACCCAGTGTTCCCCCAAGTCTCCCGATAAAAATGATACCTCACTTGTGTGGGTAGGCCTAGCGCCCGCGACAGGAAACGCCCCAAAGCGCAACGTGGACACATACAAATTTTTGGAAGAAAACAGAGGTGTTTTTTGCGAAGTACCTACCTGTAGATTTTGGACTCTAGCTCAGCCGGCACCTAGGGAAACCTACCAAACCTGTGCATTTCTGAAAACTAGAGACCTAGGGGAATCCAAGGAGGGGTGACTTGCGGGGCTCGGACCAGGTTCTGTTACCCAGAATCCTTTGCAAACCTCAAAATTTGGCTAATACACCACATGTTCCTCAAATTTCTGTGGCAGAAAGTTCTGGAATCTGAGAGGAGCCACAAATTTCCTTCCACCCAGCGTTCCCCCAAGTCTCCCGATAAAAATGATACCTCACTTGTGTGGGTAGGCCTAGGGCCCGCGACAGGAAACGCCCCAAAGCGCAACGTGGACACATCCAAATTTTTGGAATAAAACAGAGGTATTTTTTGCGAAGTGCCTACCTGTAGATTTTGGCCTCTAGCTCAGCCGGCACCTAGGGAAACCTACCAAACCTGTGCATTTCTGAAAACTAGAGACGTAGGGGAATCTAAGGAGGGGTGACTTGCGGGGCTCGGACCAGGTTCTGTTACCCAGAATCCTTTGCAAATCTCAAAATTTGGCTAAAAAACCACATGTTCCTCACATTTCTGTGGCAGAAAGTTCGGGAATCTGAGAGGAGCCACAAATTTCCTTCCACCCAGCGTTCCCCCAAGTCTCCCGATAAAAATGATACCTCACTTGTGTGGGTAGGCCTAGCGTCCGCGACAGGAAACGCCCCAAAGCGCAACGTGGACACATCCAAATTTTTGGAAGAAAACAGAGGTGTTTTTTGCGAAGTGCCTACCCGTAGATTTTGGCCTCTAGCTCAACCGGTACCTAGGGAAACCTACCAAACCTGTGCATTTCTGAAAACTAGAGACCTAGGGGAATCCAAGGAGGGGTGACTTGCAGGGCTCGGATCAGGTTCTGTCACCCAGAATCCTTTGCAAACCTCAAAATTTGGCTAAAAAAACACATGTTCCTCACATTTCTGTGGCAGAAAGTTCGGGAATCTGAAAGGAACCACAAATTTCCTTCCACCCAGCGTTCCCCAAAGTCTCCCGATAAAAATGATACCTCACTTGTGTGGGTAGGCCTAGCGCCCGCGACAGGAAACGCCCCAAAGCGCAACGTGGACACATCCAAATTTTTGGAAGAAAACAGAGGTGTTTTTTGCGAAGTGCCTACCTGTAGATTTTGGCCTCTAGCTCAGCCGGCACCTAGGGAAATCTACCAAACCTGTGCATTTCTGAAAACTAGAGACGTAGGGGAATCTAAGGAGGGGTGACTTGCGGGGCTCGGACCAGGTTCTGTTACCCAGAATCCTTTGCAAATCTCAAAATTTGGCTAAAAAACCACATGTTCCTCACATTTCTGTGGCAGAAAGTTCGGGAATCTGAGAGGAGCCACAAATTTCCTTCCACCCAGCGTTCCCCCAAGTCTCCCGATAAAAATGATACCTCACTTGTGTGGGTAGGCCTAGCGTCCGCGACAGGAAACGCCCCAAAGCGCAACGTGGACACATCCAAATTTTTGGAAGAAAACAGAGGTGTTTTTTGCGAAGTGCCTACCCGTAGATTTTGGCCTCTAGCTCAGCCGGTACCTAGGGAAACCTACCAAACCTGTGCATTTCTGAAAACTAGAGACCTAGGGGAATCCAAGGAGTGGTGACTTGCAGGGCTCGGACCAGGTTCTGTTACCCAGAATCCTTTGCAAACCTCAAAATTTGGCTAAAAAAACACATGTTCCTCACATTTCTGTGGCAGAAAGTTCTGGAATCTGAGAGGAGCCACAAATGTCCTTCCAACCAGCGTTCCCCAAAGTCTCCCGATAAAAATGATACCTCACTTGTGTGGGTAGGCCTAGCGCTCGCGACAGAAAACGCCCCAAAGCGCAACGTGGACACATCAAAATTTTTGGAAGAAAACCGAGGTGTTTTTTGCGAAGTGCCTACCTGTAGATTTTGGCCTCTAGCTCAGCCGGTACCTAGGGAAACCTACCAAACCTGTGCATTTCTGAAAACTAGAGACCTAGGGGAATCCAAGGAGGGGTGACTTGCAGGGCTCGGACCAGGGTCTGTTACCCAGAATCCTTTGCAAACCTCAAAATTTGGCTAAAAAAACACATGTTCCTCACATTTCTGTGGCAGAAAGTTCGGGAATCAGAAAGGAGCCACAAATATCCTTCCACCCAGCGTTCCCCCAAGTCTCCCAATAAAAATGATACCTCACTTGTGTGGGTAGGCCTAGCGCCCACGACAGGAAACGCCCCAAAGCGCAACGTGGACACATCCAAATTTTTGGAAGAAAACAGAGGTGTTTTTTGCGAAGTGCCTACCTGTAGATTTTGGCCTCTACCTCAGCCGGCACCTAGGGAAACCTACCAAACCTGTGCATTTCTGAAAACTAGAGACCTAGGGGAATCCAAGGAGGGGTGACTTGCGAGGCTTGGACCAGGTTCTGTTACCCAGAATCCTTTGCAAACCTCAAAATTTGGCTAAAAAAAAACATGTTCCTCACATTTCTGTGGCAGAAAGTTCTGGAATCTGAGAGGAGCCACAAATTTCCTTCCACCCAGCGTTCCCCCAAGTCTCCCGATAAAAATGATACCTCACTTGTGTGAGTAGGCCTAGCGCCCGCGACAGGAAACGCCCCAAAGCGCAAAGTGGACACATCCAAATTTTTGGAAGAAAACAGAGGTGTTTTTTGCGAAGTGCCTACCTGTAGATTGTGGCCTCTAGCTCAGCCGGCACCTAGGGAAACCTACCAAACCTGTGCATTTCTGAAAACTAGAGACCTAGGGGAATCCAAGGAGGGGTGACTTGCGGAGCTCGGACCAGGTTCTGTTACCAAGAATCCTTTGCAAACCTCAAAATTTGGCTAAAAAAACACATGTTCCTCAAATTTCTGTGGCAGAAAGTTCTGGAATCTGAGAGGAGCCACAAATTTCCTTCCACCCAGCGTTCCCCCAAGTCTCCCGATAAAAATGATACCTCACTTGTGTGGGTAGGCCTAGCGCCCGCGACAGGAAACGCCCCAAAGCGCAATGTGGACACATCCACATTTTTGGAAGAAAACAGAGGTGTTTTTTGCGAAGTGCCTACCTGTAGATTTTGGCCTCTAGCTCAGCCGGCACATAGGGAAACCAACCAAACCTGTGCAGTTCTGAAAACTAAAGACCTAGGGGAATCCAAGGAGGGGTGACTTGCGGGGCTCGGACCAGGTTCTGTTACCCAGAATCCTTTGCAAACCTCAAAATTTGGCTAATAAACCACATGTTCCTCAAATTTCTGTGGCAGAAAGTTTTAGAATCTGAGAGGAGCCACAAATTTCCTTCCACCCAGCGTTCCCCAAAGTCTCCCGATAAAAATGATACCTCACTTGTGTGGGTAGGCGTAGCGCTCGCGACAGGAAACGCCCCAAAGCGCAACGTGGACACATCCAAATTTTTGGAAGAAAACAGAGGTGTTTTTTGCGAAGTGCCTACCTGTAGATTTTGGCCTCTACCTCAGCCGGCACCTAGGGAAACCTACCAAACCTGTGCATTTCTGAAAACTAGAGACCTAGGGGAATCCAAGGAGGGGTGACTTGCGGAGCTCGGACCAGGTTCTGTTACCCAGAATCCTTTGCAAACCTCAAAATTTGACTAAAAAAACACATGTTCCTCAAATTTCTGTGGCAGAAAGTTCTGGAATCTGAGAGGAGCCACAAATTTCCTTCCACCCAGCGTTCCCCCAAGTCCCCCGATAAAAATGATACTTCACTTGTGTGGGTAGGCCTAGCGCTCGCGACAGGAAACGCCCCAAAGCGCAACGTGGACACATCCACATTTTTGGAAGAAAACAGAGGTGTTTTTTGCGAAGTGCCTACCTGTAGATTTTGGCCTCTAGCTCAGCCGGCACCTAGGGAAACCTACTTAACCTGTGCATTTCTGAGAACTAGAGACCTAGGGGAATCCAAGGAGGGGTGACTTGCGGGGCTCAGACCAGGTTCTGTTACCCAGAATCCTTTTCAAACCTTAAAATTTGGCTAAAAAAACACATGTTCCTCACATTTCTGTGGCAGAAAGTTCTGGAATCTGAGAGGAGCCACAAATTTCCTTCCACCCAGTGTTCCCCCAAGTCTCCCGATAAAAATGATACCTCACTTGTGTGGGTAGGCCTAGCGCCCGCGACAGGATACGCCCCAAAGCGCAACGTGGACACATACAAATTTTTGGAAGAAAACAGAGGTGTTTTTTGCGAAGTGCCTACCTGTAGATTTTGGACTCTAGCTCAGCCGGCACATAGGGAAACCTACCAAACCTGTGCATTTCTGAAAACTAGAGACCTAGGGGAATCCAAGGAGGGGTGACTTGCAGGGCTCGGACCAGGTTCTGTTACCCAGAATCCTTTTCAAACCTTAAAATTTGGCTAATAAACCACATGTTCCTCACATTTCTGTGGCAGAAAGTTCGGCAATCTGAGAGGAGCCACAAATTTCCTTCCACCCAGCGTTCCCCCAAGTCTCCCGATAAAAATGATACCTCACTTGTGTGGGTAGGCCTAGGGCCCGCGACAGGAAACGCCCCAAAGCGCAACGTGGACACATCCAAATTTTTGGAATAAAACAGAGGTATTTTTTGCGAAGTGCCTACCTGTAGATTTTGGCCTCTAGCTCAGCCGGCACCTAGGGAAACCTACCAAACCTGTGCATTTCTGAAAACTAGAGACGTAGAGGAATCTAAGGAGGGGTGACTTGCGGGGCTCGGACCAGGTTCTGTTACCCAGAATCCTTTGCAAATCTCAAAATTTGGCTAAAAAACCACATGTTCCTCACATTTCTGTGGCAGAAAGTTCGGGAATCTGAGAGGAGCCACAAATTTCCTTCCACCCAGCGTTCCCCCAAGTCTCCCGATAAAAATGATACCTCACTTGTGTGGGTAGGCCTAGCGTCCGCGACAGGAAACGCCCCAAAGCGCAACGTGGACACATCCAAATTTTTGGAAGAAAACAGAGGTGTTTTTTGCGAAGTGCCTACCCGTAGATTTTGGCCTCTAGCTCAGCCGGTACCTAGGGAAACCTACCAAACCTGTGCATTTCTGAAAACTAGAGACCTAGGGGAATCCAAGGAGGGTTGACTTGCAGGGCTCGGACCAGGTTCTGTTACCCAGAATCCTTTGCAAACCTCAAAATGTGGCTAAAAAAACACATGTTCCTCACATTTCTGTGGCAGAAAGTTCTGGAATCTGAGGAGCCACAAATGTCCTTCCAACCAGCGTTCCCCAAAGTCTCCCGATAAAAATGATACCTCACTTGTGTGGGTAGGCCTAGCGCTCGCGACAGGAAACGCCCCAAAGCGCAACGTGGACACATCCAAATTATTGGAAGAAAACAGAGGTGTTTTTTGCGAAGTGCCTACCTGTAGATTTTGGCCTCTAGCTCAGCCGGTACCTAGGGAA
Organism: Pleurodeles waltl; assembly: GCF_031143425.1. Lineage (NCBI taxonomy): Eukaryota > Metazoa > Chordata > Amphibia > Caudata > Salamandridae > Pleurodeles > Pleurodeles waltl. Next base: position 188,946 of record NC_090437.1, on the reverse strand, counting down.
ACCTACCAAACCTGTGCATTTCTGAAAACTAGAGACCTAGGGGAATCCAAGGAGGGGTGACTTGCAGGGCTCGGACCAGGGTCTGTTACCCAGAATCCTTTGCAAACCTCAAAATTTTGCTAAAAAACCACATGTTCCTCACATTTCTGTGGCAGAAAGTTCGGGAATCAGAAAGGAGCCACAAATATCCTTCCACCCAGCGTTCCCCCAAGTCTCCCAATAAAAATGATACCTCACTTGTGTGGGTAGGCCTAGCGCCCACGACAGGAAACGCCCCAAAGCGCAACGTGGACACATCCAAATTTTTGGAAGAAAACAGAGGTGTTTTTTGCGAAGTGCCTACCTGTAGATTTTGGCCTCTAGCTCAGCCGGCACCTAGGGAAACCTACCAAACCTGTGCATTTCTGAAAACTGGAGACCTAGGGGAATCCAAGGAGGGGTGATTTGCGGAGCTCGGACCAGGTTCTGTTACCCAGAATCCTTTGCAAACCTCAAAATTTGGCTAAAAAAACACATGTTCCTCAAATTTCTGTGGCAGAAAGTTCTGGAATCTGAGAGGAGCCACAAATTTCCTTCCAACCAGCGTTCCCCCAAGTCTCCCGATAAAAATGATACCTCACTTGTGTGGGTAGGCCTAGCGCTCGCGACAGGAAACGCCCCAAAGCGCAACGTGGACGCATCCAAATGTTTTGAAAGAAAACAGAGATGTTTTTTGCGAAGTGCCTACCTGTAGATTTTGGCCTCTAGCTCAGCCGGCACCTAGGGAAACCTACCAAACCTGTGCATTTCTGAAAACTAGAGACCTAGGGGAATCCAAGGAGGGGTGACTTGCGGGGCTCGGACCAGGTTCTGTTACCCAGAATCCTTTGCAAACCTCAAAATTTGGCTAATATACCACATGTTCCTCAAATTTCTGTGGCAGAAAGTTCGGGAATCTGAGAGGAGCCACAAATTTCCTTCCACCCAGTGTTCCCCCAAGTCTCCCGATAAAAATGATACCTCAATTGTGTGGGTAGGCCTAGCGCCCGCAACAGGAAACGCCCCAAAGCGCAACGTGGACACATCCACATTTTTGGAAGAAAACAGAGGTGTTTTTTGCGAAGTGCCTACCTGTAGATTTTGGCCTCTAGTTCAGCTGGCACCTAGGGAAACCTACCAAACCTGTGCATTTCTGAAAACTAGAGACCTAGGGGAATCCAAGGAGGGGTGACTTGCGAGGCTTGGACCAGGTTCTGTTACCCAGAATCCTTTGCAAACCTCAACATTTGGCTAAAAAAAAACATGTTCCTCACATTTCTGTGGCAGAAAGTTCTGGAATCTGAGAGGAGCCACAAATTTCCTTCCACCCAGCGTTCCCCCACGTCTCCCGATAAAAATGATACCTCACTTGTGTGAGTAGGCCTAGCGCCCGCGACAGGAAACGCCCCAAAGCGCAACGTGGACACATCCACATTTTTGGAAGAAAACAGAGGTGTTTTTTGCGAAGTGCCTACCTGTAGATTTTGGCCTCTAGCTCAGCCGGCACCTAGGGAAACCTACCAAACCTGTGCATTTCTGAAAACTAGAGACCTAGAGGAATCCAAGGAGGGGTGACTTGCAGGGCTCGGACCAGGTTATGTTACCTAGAATCCTTTGCAAACCTCAAAATTTAGCTAAAAAAACATATGTTCCTCACATTTCTGTGGCAGAAAGTTCTGGAATCTGAGAGGAGCCACAAATTTCCTTCCAACCAGCGTTCCCCAAAGTCTCCCGATAAAAATGATACCTCACTTGTGTGGGTAGGCCTAGCGCTCGTGACAGGAAACGCCCCAAAGCGCAACGTAGACACATCCAAATTTTTGGAAGAAAACAGAGGTGTTTTTTGCGAAGTGCCTACCTGTAGATTCTGGCCTCTAGCTCAGCCGGCACTTAGGGAAACGTACCAAACCTGTGCATTTCTGAGAACTAGAGACCTAGGGGAATCCAAGGAGGGGTGACTTGCGGGGCTCGGACCAGGTTCTGTTACCCAGAATCCTTTTCAAACCTCAAAATTTGGCTAAAAAAACACATGTTCCTCACATTTCTGTGGCAGAAAGTTCTGGAATCTGAGAGGAGCCACAAATTTCCTTCCACCCAGCGTTCCCCCAAGTCTCCCGATAAAAATGATACCTCACTTGTGTGGGAAGGACTAGTGCCCGCGACAGGAAACGCCCCAAAGCGCGACATGGACACATCCAAATTTTTGGAAGAAAACAGAGGTGTTTTTTGCGAAGTGCCTACCTGTAGATTTTGGCCTCTAGTTCAGCCGGCACCTGGGGAAACCTACCAAACCTGTGCATTTCTGAAAACTAGAGACCTAGGGGAATCCAAGGAGGGGTGACTTGCGGGGCTTGGACCAGGTTCTGTTACCCAGAATCCTTTGCAAACCTCAAAATGTGGCTAAAAAAACACATGTTCCTCACATTTCTGTGGCAGAAAGTTCTGGAATCTGAGAGGAGCCACAAATTTCCTTCCACCCAGCGTTCCCCCAAGTCTCCCGATAAAAATGATACCTCACTTGTGTGAGTAGGCCTAGCGCCCGCGACAGGAAACGCCCCAAAGCGCAACGTGGACACATCCAAATTTTTGGAAGAAAACAGAGGTGTTTTTTGCGAAGTGCCTACCTGTAGATTTTGGCCTCTAGCTCAGCCGGCACCTAGGGAAACCTACCAAACCTGTGCATTTCTGAAAACTAGAGACCTAGGGGAATCCAAGGAGGGGTGATTTGCGGAGCTCGGACCAGGTTCTGTTACCCAGAATCCTTTGCAAACCTCAAAATTTGGCTAAAAAAACACATGTTCCTCAAATTTCTGTGGCAGAAAGTTCTGGAATCTGAGAGGAGCCACAAATTTCCTTCCACCCAGTGTTCCCCCAAGTCTCCCGATAAAAATGATACCTCACTTGTGTGGGTAGGCCTAGCGCCCGCGACAGGAAACGCCCCAAAGCGCAACGTGGACACATCCAAATTTTTGGAAGAAAACAGAGGTGTTTTTTGCGAAGTGCCTACCTGTAGATTTTGGCCTCTAGCTCAGCCGGCACCTAGGGAAACCTACCAAACCTGTGCATTTCTGAAAACTAGAGACCTAGGGGAATCCAAGGAGGGGTGACTTGCGGGGCTCGGACCAGGTTCTGTTACCCAGAATCCTTTGCAAACCTTAAAATTTGGCTAATAAACCACATGTTCCTCAAATTTCTGTGGCAGAAAGTTCGGGAATCTGAGAGGAGCCACAAATTTCCTTCCACCCAGCGTTCCCCAAAGTCTCCCGATAAAAATGATACCTCACTTGTGTGGGTAGGCCTAGCGCTTGCGACAGGAAACGCCCCAAAGCGCAACGTGGACACATCCAAATTTTTGGAAGAAAACAGAGGTGTTTTTTGCGAAGTGCCTACCTGTAGATTTTGGCCTCTAGCTCAGCCGGCACCTAGGGAAACCTACCAAACCTGTGCATTTCTTAAAACTAGAGACCTAGGGGAATCCAAGGAGGGGTGACTTGCGGAGCTCGGACCAGGTTCTGTTACCCAGAATCCTTTGCAAACCTCAAAATTTGGCTAAAAAAACACATGTTCCTCAAATTTCTGTGGCAGAAAGTTCTGGAATCTGAGAGGAGCCACAAATTTCCTTCCACCCAGTGTTCCCCCAAGTCTCCCGATAAAAATGATACCTCACTTGTGTGGGTAGGCCTAGCGCCCGCGACAGGAAACGCCCCAAAGCGCAACGTGGACACATCCAAATTTTTGGAAGAGAACAGAGGTGTTTTTTGCGAAGTGCCTACCTGTAGATTTTGGCCTCTAGCTCAGCCGGCACCTAGGGAAACCTACCAAACCTGTGCATTTCTGAAAACTAGAGACCTAGGGGAATCCAAGGAGGGGTGACTTGCGGGGCTCGGACCAGGTTCTGTTACCCAGAATCCTTTGCAAACCTCAAAATTTGGCTAATAAACTACATGTTCCTCAAATTTCTGTGGCAGAAAGTTCGGGAATCTGAGAGGAGCCACAAATTTCCTTCCACCCAGCGTTCCCCAAAGTCTCCCGATAAAAATGATACCTCACTTGTGTGGGTAGGCCTAGCGCTCGCGACAGGAAACGCCCCAAAGCGCAACGTGGACACATCCAAATTTTTGGAAGAAAACAGAGGTGTTTTTTGCGAAGTGTCTACCTGTAGATTCTGGCCTCTAGCTCAGCCGGCACTTAGGGAAACGTACCAAACCTGTGCATTTCTGAGAACTAGAGACCTAGGGGAATCCAAGGAGGGGTGACTTGCGGGGCTCGGACCAGGTTCTGTTACCCAGAATCCTTTGCAAACCTCAAAATTTGGCTAAAAAAACACATGTTCCTCACATTTCTGTGGCAGAAAGTTCTGGAATCTGAGAGGAGCCACAAATTACCTTCCTCCCAGCGTTCCCCCAAGTCTCCCGATAAAAATGATACCTCACTTGTGTGGGAAGGACTAGCGCCCACGACAGGAAACGCCCCAAAGCGCAACGTGGACACATCCAAATTTTTGGAAGAAAACAGAGGTGTTTTTTGCGAAGTGCCTACCTGTAGATTTTGGCCTCTAGTTCAGCTGGCACCTAGGGAAACCTACCAAACCTGTGCATCTCTGAAAACTAAAGACCTAGGGGAATCCAAGGAGGGGTGACTTGCGGGGCTCGGACCAGGTTCTGTTACCCAGAATCCTTTGCAAACCTCAAAATTTGGCTAATAAACCACATGTTCCTCAAATTTCTGTGGCAGAAAGTTCGGGAATCTGAGAGGAGCCACAAATTTCCTTCCACCCAGCGTTCCCCCAAGTCTCCCGATAAAAATGATACCTCACTTGTGTGGGTAGGCCTAGCGCTCGCGACAGGAAACGCCCCAAAGCGCAACGTGGACACATCCAAATTTTTGGAAGAAAACAGAGGTGTTTTTTGCGAAGTGCCTACCTGTAGATTCTGGCCTCTAGCTCAGCCGGCACTTAGGGAAACCTACCAAACCTGTGCATTTCTGAGAACTAGAGACCTAGGGGAATCCAAGGAGGGGTGACTTGCGGGGCTCGGACCAGGTTCTGTTACCCAGAATCCTTTGCAAACCTCAAAATGTGGCTAAAAAAACACATGTTCCTCACATTTCTGTGGCATAAAGTTCTGGAATCTGAGAGGAGCCACAAATTTCCTTCCACCCAGCGTTCCCCCAAGTCTCCCGATAAAAATGATACCTCACTTGTGTGGGTAGGCCTAGCGCCCGCGACAAGAAACGCCCCAAAGCGCGACGTGGACACATACAAATTTTTGGAAGAAAACAGAGGTGTTTTTTGCGAAGTGCCTACCTGTAGATTTTGGCCTCTAGTTCAGCTGGCACCTAGGGAAACCTACCAAACCTGTGCATTTCTGAAAACTAGAGACCTAGGGGAATCCAAGGAGGGGTGACTTGCGAGGCTTGGACCAGGTTCTGTTACCCAGAATCCTTTGCAAACCTCAAAATTTGGCTAAAAAAAAACATGTTCCTCACATTTCTGTGGCAGAAAGTTCTGGAATCTGAGAGGAGCCACAAATTTCCTTCCACCCAGCGTTCCCCCACGTCTCCCGATAAAAATGATACCTCACTTGTGTGAGTAGGCCTAGCGCCCGCGACAGGAAACGCCCCAAAGCGCAACGTGGACACATCCACATTTTTGGAAGAAAACAGAGGTGTTTTTTGCGAAGTGCCTACCTGTAGATTTTGGCCTCTAGCTCCGCCGGCACCTAGGGAAACCTACCAAACCTGTGCATTTCTGAAAACTAGAGACCTAGAGGAATCCAAGGAGGGGTGACTTGCAGGGCTCGGACCAGGTTATGTTACCCAGAATCCTTTGCAAACCTCAAAATTTAGCAAAAAAACATATGTTCCTCACATTTCTGTGGCAGAAAGTTCTGGAATCTGAGAGGAGCTACAAATTTCCTTCCAACCAGCGTTCCCCAAAGTCTCCCGATAAAAATGATACCTCACTTGTGTGGGTAGGCCTAGCGCTCGCGACAGGAAACGCCCCAAAGCGCAACGTGGACACATCCAAATTTTTGGAAGAAAACAGAGGTGTTTTTTGCGAAGTGCCTACCTGTAGATTTTGGCCTCTAGCTCAGCCGGCACCTAGGGAAACCTACCAAACCTGTGCCTTTCTGAAAACTAGAGACCTAGGGGAATCCAAGGAGGGGTGACTTGCGGGGCTCGGACCAGGTTCTGTTACCCAGAATCCTTTGCAAACCTCAAAATTTGGCTAAAAAAACACATGTTCCTCACATTTCTGTGGCAGAAAGTTCTGGAATCTGAGAGGAGCCACAAATTTCCTTCCACCCAGCGTTCCCCCAAGTCTCCCGATAAAAATGATACCTCACTTGTGTGGGAAGGACTAGCGCCCGCGACAGGAAACGCCCCAAAGCACAACGTGGACACATCCAAATTTTTGGAAGAAAACAGAGGTGTTTTTTGCGAAGTGCCTACCTGTAGATTTTGGCCTCTAGTTCAGCTGGCACCTAGGGAAACCTACCAAACCTGTGCATTTCTGAAAACTAGAGACCTAGGGGAATCCAAGGAGGGGTGACTTGCGGGGCTCGGACCAGGTTCTGTTACCCAGAATCCTTTGCAAACCTCAAAATTTGGCTAATAAACCACATGTTCCTCAAATTTCGGTGGCAGAAAGTTCGGGAATCTGAGAGGAGCCACAAATTTCCTTCCACCCAGCGTCCCCCCAAGTCTCCCGATAAAAATGATACCTCACTTGTGTGGGTAGGCCTAGCGCCCGCGACAGGAAACGCCCCAAAGCGCACCGTGGACACATCCAAATTTTTGGAAGAAAACAGAGGTGTTTTTTGCGAAGTGCCTACCTGTAGATTTTGGCCTCTAGCTCAGCCGGCACCTGGGGAAACCTACCAAACCTGTGCATTTCTGAAAACTAGAGACCTAGGGGAATCCAAGGAGGGGTGACTTGCGGGGCTTGGACCAGGTTCTGTTACCCAGAATCCTTTGCAAACCTCAAAATGTGGCTAAAAAAACACATGTTCCTCACATTTCTGTGGCAGAAAGTTCTGGAATCTGAGAGGAGCCACAAATTTCCTTCCACCCAGCGTTCCCCCAAGTCTCCCGATAAAAATGATACCTCACTTGTGTGAGTAGGCCTAGCGCCCGCGACAGGAAACGCCCCAAAGCGCAACGTGGACACATCCAAATTTTTGGAAGAAAACAGAGGTGTTTTTTGCGAAGTGCCTACCTGTAGATTTTGGCCTCTAGCTCAGCCGGCACCTAGGGAAACCTACCAAACCTGTGCATTTCTGAAAACTAGAGACCTAGGGGAATCCAAGGAGGGGTGATTTGCGGAGCTCGGACCAGGTTCTGTTACCCAGAATCCTTTGCAAACCTCAAAATTTGGCTAAAAAAACACATGTTCCTCAAATTTCTGTGGCAGAAAGTTCTGGAATCTGAGAGGAGCCACACATTTCCTTCCACCCAGTGTTCCCCCAAGTCTCCCGATAAAAATGATACCTCACTTGTGTGGGTAGGCCTAGCGCCCGCGACAGGAAACGCCCCAAAGCGCAACGTGGACACATCCACATTTTTGGAAGAAAACAGAGGGTTTTTTTGCGAAGTGCCTACCTGTAGATTTTGGCCTCTAGCTCAGCCGGCACCTAGGGAAACCTACCAAACCTGTGCATTTCTGAAAACTAGAGACCTAGGGGAATCCAAGGAGGGGTGACTTGCGGGGCTCGGACCAGGTTCTGTTACCCAGAATCCTTTGCAAACCTCAAAATTTGGCTAATAAACCACATGTTCCTCAAATTTCTGTGGCAGAAAGTTCGGGAATCTGAGAGGAGCCACAAATTTCCTTCCACCCAGCGTTCCCCAAAGTCTCCCGATAAAAATGATACCTCACTTGTGTGGGTAGGCCTAGCGCTCGCGACAGGAAACGCCCCAAAGCGCAACGTGGACACATCCAAATTTTTGGAAGAAAACAGAGGTGTTTTTTGCGAAGTGCCTACCTGTAGATTTTGGCCTCTAGCTCAGCCGGCACCTAGGGAAACCTACCAAACCTGTGCATTTCTTAAAACTAGAGACCTAGGGGAATCCAAGGAGGGGTGATTTGCGGAGCTCGGACCAGGTTCTGTTACCCAGAATCCTTTGCAAACCTCAAAATTTGGCTAAAAAAACACATGTTCCTCAAATTTCTCTGGCAGAAAGTTCTGGAATCTGAGAGGAGCCACAAATTTCCTTCCACCCAGTGTTCCCCCAAGTCTCCCGATAAAAATGATACCTCACTTGTGTGGGTAGGCCTAGCGCCCGCGACAGGAAACGCCCCAAAGCGCAACGTGGACACATCCAAATTTTTGGAAGAAAACAGAGGTGGTTTTTGCGAAGTGCCTACCTGTAGATTTTGGCCTCTAGCTCAGCCGGCACCTAGGGAAACCTACCAAACCTGTGCATTTCTGAAAACTAGAGACCTACGGGAATCCAAGGAGGGGTGACTTGCGGGGCTTGGACCAGGTTCTGTTACCCAGAATCCTTTGCAAACCTCAAAATGTGGCTAAAAAAACACATGTTCCTCACATTTCTGTGGCAGAAAGTTCTGGAATCTGAGAGGAGCCACAAATTTCCTTCCACCCAGCGTTCCCCCAAGTCTCCCGATAAAAATGATACCTCACTTGTGTGAGTAGGCCTAGCGCCCGCGACAGGAAACGCCCCAAAGCGCAACGTGGACACATCCAAATTTTTGGAAGAAAACAGAGGTGTTTTTTGCGAAGTGCCTACCTGTAGATTTTGGCCTCTAGCTCAGCCGGCACCTAGGGAAACCTACCAAACCTGTGCCTTTCTGAAAACTAGAGACCTAGGGGAATCCAAGGAGGGGTGACTTGCGGGGCTCGGACCAGGTTCTGTTACCCAGAATCCTTTGCAACCCTCAAAATTTGGCTAAAAAAACATATGTTCCTCACATTTCTGTGGCAGAAAGTTCTGGAATCTGAGAGGAGCCACAAATTTCCTTCCAACCAGCGTTCCCCAAAGTCTCCCGATAAAAATGATACCTCACTTGTGTGGGTAGGCCTAGCGCTCGCGACAGGAAACGCCCCAAAGCGCAACGTAGACACATCCAAATTTTTGGAAGAAAACAGAGGTGTTTTTTGCGAAGTGCCTACCTGTAGATTCTGGCCTCTAGCTCAGCCGGCACTTAGGGAAACGTACCAAACCTGTGCATTTCTGAGAACTAGAGACCTAGGGGAATCCAAGGAGGGGTGACTTGCGAGGCTCGGACCAGGTTCTGTTACCCAGAATCCTTTGCAAACCTCAAAATGTGGCTAAAAAAACACATGTTCCTCACATTTCTGTGGCAGAAAGTTCTGGAATCTGAGAGGAGCCACAAATTTCCTTCCACCCAGCGTTCCCCCAAGTCTCCCGATAAAAATGATACCTCACTTGTGTGGGAAGGACTAGCGCCCGCGACAGGAAACGCCCCAAAGCGCGACGTGGACACATACAAATTTTTGGAAGAAAACAGAGGTGTTTTTTGCGAAGTGCCTACCTGTAGATTTTGGCCTCTAGTTCAGCTGGCACCTAGGGAAACCTACCAAACCTGTGCATTTCTGAAAACTAGAGACCTAGGGGAATCCAAGGAGGGGTGACTTGCGGGGCTCGGACCAGGTTCTGTTACCCAGAATCCTTTGCAAACCTCAAAATTTGGCTAATAAACCACATGTTCCTCAAATTTCGGTGGCAGAAAGTTCGGGAATCTGAGAGGAGCCACAAATTTCCTTCCACCCAGCGTCCCCCCAAGTCTCCCGATAAAAATGATACCTCACTTGTGTGGGTAGGCCTAGCGCCCGCGACAGGAAACGCCCCAAAGCGCACCGTGGACACATCCAAATTTTTGGAAGAAAACAGAGGTGTTTTTTGCGAAGTGCCTACCTGTAGATTTTGGCCTCTAGCTCAGCCGGCACCTGGGGAAACCTACCAAACCTGTGCATTTCTGAAAACTAGAGACCTAGGGGAATCCAAGGAGGGGTGACTTGCGGGGCTTGGACCAGGTTCTGTTACCCAGAATCCTTTGCAAACCTCAAAATGTGGCTAAAAAAACACATGTTCCTCACATTTCTGTGGCAGAAAGTTCTGGAATCTGAGAGGAGCCACAAATTTCCTTCCACCCAGCGTTCCCCCAAGTCTCCCGATAAAAATGATACCTCACTTGTGTGAGTAGGCCTAGCGCCCGCGACAGGAAACGCCCCAAAGCGCAACGTGGACACATCCAAATTTTTGGAAGAAAACAGAGGTGTTTTTTGCGAAGTGCCTACCTGTAGATTTTGGCCTCTAGCTCAGCCGGCACCTAGGGAAACCTACCAAACCTGTGCATTTCTGAAAACTAGAGACCTAGGGGAATCCAAGGAGGGGTGATTTGCGGAGCTCGGACCAGGTTCTGTTACCCAGAATCCTTTGCAAACCTCAAAATTTGGCTAAAAAAACACATGTTCCTCAAATTTCTGTGGCAGAAAGTTCTGGAATCTGAGAGGAGCCACACATTTCCTTCCACCCAGTGTTCCCCCAAGTCTCCCGATAAAAATGATACCTCACTTGTGTGGGTAGGCCTAGCGCCCGCGACAGGAAACGCCCCAAAGCGCAACGTGGACACATCCACATTTTTGGAAGAAAACAGAGGGTTTTTTTGCGAAGTGCCTACCTGTAGATTTTGGCCTCTAGCTCAGCCGGCACCTAGGGAAACCTACCAAACCTGTGCATTTCTGAAAACTAGAGACCTAGGGGAATCCAAGGAGGGGTGACTTGCGGGGCTCGGACCAGGTTCTGTTACCCAGAATCCTTTGCAAACCTCAAAATTTGGCTAATAAACCACATGTTCCTCAAATTTCTGTGGCAGAAAGTTCGGGAATCTGAGAGGAGCCACAAATTTCCTTCCACCCAGCGTTCCCCAAAGTCTCCCGATAAAAATGATACCTCACTTGTGTGGGTAGGCCTAGCGCTCGCGACAGGAAACGCCCCAAAGCGCAACGTGGACACATCCAAATTTTTGGAAGAAAACAGAGGTGTTTTTTGCGAAGTGCCTACCTGTAGATTTTGGCCTCTAGCTCAGCCGGCACCTAGGGAAACCTACCAAACCTGTGCATTTCTTAAAACTAGAGACCTAGGGGAATCCAAGGAGGGGTGATTTGCGGAGCTCGGACCAGGTTCTGTTACCCAGAATCCTTTGCAAACCTCAAAATTTGGCTAAAAAAACACATGTTCCTCAAATTTCTCTGGCAGAAAGTTCTGGAATCTGAGAGGAGCCACAAATTTCCTTCCACCCAGTGTTCCCCCAAGTCTCCCGATAAAAATGATACCTCACTTGTGTGGGTAGGCCTAGCGCCCGCGACAGGAAACGCCCCAAAGCGCAACGTGGACACATCCAAATTTTTGGAAGAAAACAGAGGTGGTTTTTGCGAAGTGCCTACCTGTAGATTTTGGCCTCTAGCTCAGCCGGCACCTAGGGAAACCTACCAAACCTGTGCATTTCTGAAAACTAGAGACCTACGGGAATCCAAGGAGGGGTGACTTGCGGGGCTTGGACCAGGTTCTGTTACCCAGAATCCTTTGCAAACCTCAAAATGTGGCTAAAAAAACACATGTTCCTCACATTTCTGTGGCAGAAAGTTCTGGAATCTGAGAGGAGCCACAAATTTCCTTCCACCCAGCGTTCCCCCAAGTCTCCCGATAAAAATGATACCTCACTTGTGTGAGTAGGCCTAGCGCCCGCGACAGGAAACGCCCCAAAGCGCAACGTGGACACATCCAAATTTTTGGAAGAAAACAGAGGTGTTTTTTGCGAAGTGCCTACCTGTAGATTTTGGCCTCTAGCTCAGCCGGCACCTAGGGAAACCTACCAAACCTGTGCCTTTCTGAAAACTAGAGACCTAGGGGAATCCAAGGAGGGGTGACTTGCGGGGCTCGGACCAGGTTCTGTTACCCAGAATCCTTTGCAACCCTCAAAATTTGGCTAAAAAAACATATGTTCCTCACATTTCTGTGGCAGAAAGTTCTGGAATCTGAGAGGAGCCACAAATTTCCTTCCAACCAGCGTTCCCCAAAGTCTCCCGATAAAAATGATACCTCACTTGTGTGGGTAGGCCTAGCGCTCGCGACAGGAAACGCCCCAAAGCGCAACGTAGACACATCCAAATTTTTGGAAGAAAACAGAGGTGTTTTTTGCGAAGTGCCTACCTGTAGATTCTGGCCTCTAGCTCAGCCGGCACTTAGGGAAACGTACCAAACCTGTGCATTTCTGAGAACTAGAGACCTAGGGGAATCCAAGGAGGGGTGACTTGCGAGGCTCGGACCAGGTTCTGTTACCCAGAATCCTTTGCAAACCTCAAAATTTGGCTAAAAAAACACATGTTCCTCACATTTCTGTGGCAGAAAGTTCTGGAATCTGAGAGGAGCCACAAATTTCCTTCCACCCAGCGTTCCCCCAAGTCTCCCGATAAAAATGATACCTCACTTGTGTGGGAAGGACTAGCGCCCGCGACAGGAAACGCCCCAAAGCGCGACGTGGACACATACAAATTTTTGGAAGAAAACAGAGGTGTTTTTTGCGAAGTGCCTACCTGTAGATTTTGGCCTCTAGTTCAGCTGGCACCTAGGGAAACCTACCAAACCTGTGCATTTCTGAAAACTAGAGACCTAGGGGAATCCAAGGAGGGGTGACTTGCGAGGCTTGGACCAGGTTCTGTTACCCAGAATCCTTTGCAAACCTCAACATTTGGCTAAAAAAAAACATGTTCCTCACATTTCTGTGGCAGAAAGTTCTGGAATCTGAGAGGAGCCACAAATTTCCTTCCACCCAGCGTTCCCCCACGTCTCCCGATAAAAATGATACCTCACTTGTGTGAGTAGGCCTAGCGCCCGCGACAGGAAACGCCCCAAAGCGCAACGTGGACACATCCACATTTTTGGAAGAAAACAGAGGTGTTTTTTGCGAAGTGCTACCTGTAGATTGTGGCCTCTAGCTCAGCCGGCACCTAGGGAAACCTACCAAACCTGTGCATTTCTGAAAACTAGAGACCTAGAGGAATCCAAGGAGGGGTGACTTGCAGGGCTCGGACCAGGTTATGTTACCTAGAATCCTTTGCAAACCTCAAAATTTAGCTAAAAAAACATATGTTCCTCACATTTCTGTGGCAGAAAGTTCTGGAATCTGAGAGGAGCCACAAATTTCCTTCCAACCAGCGTTCCCCAAAGTCTCCCGATAAAAATGATACCTCACTTGTGTGGGTAGGCCTAGCGCTCGCGACAGGAAACGCCCCAAAGCGCAACGTAGACACATCCAAATTTTTGGAAGAAAACAGAGGTGTTTTTTGCGAAGTGCCTACCTGTAGATTCTGGCCTCTAGCTCAGCCGGCACTTAGGGAAACGTACCAAACCTGTGCATTTCTGAGAACTAGAGACCTAGGGGAATCCAAGGAGGGGTGACTTGCGGGGCTCGGACCAGGTTCTGTTACCCAGAATCCTTTGCAAACCTCAAAATTTGGCTAAAAAAACACATGTTCCTCACATTTCTGTGGCAGAAAGTTCTGGAATCTGAGAGGAGCCACAAATTTCCTTCCACCCAGCGTTCCCCCAAGTCTCCCGATAAAAATGATACCTCACTTGTGTGGGAAGGACTAGCGCCCGCGACAGGAAACGCCCCAAAGCGCGACGTGGACACATCCAAATTTTTGGAAGAAAACAGAGGTGTTTTTTGCGAAGTGCCTACCTGTAGATTTTGGCCTCTAGTTCAGCCGGCACCTGGGGAAACCTACTAAACCTGTGCATTTCTGAAAACTAGAGACCTAGGGGAATCCAAGGAGGGGTGACTTGCGGGGCTTGGACCAGGTTCTGTTACCCAGAATCCTTTGCAAACCTCAAAATGTGGCTAAAAAAACACATGTTCCTCACATTTCTGTGGCAGAAAGTTCTGGAATCTGAGAGGAGCCACAAATTTCCTTCCACCCAGCGTTCCCCCAAGTCTCCCGATAAAAATGATACCTCACTTGTGTGAGTAGGCCTAGCGCCCGCGACAGGAAGCGCCCCAAAGCGCAACGTGGACACATCCAAATTTTTGGAAGAAAACAGAGGTGTTTTTTGCGAAGTGCCTACCTGTAGATTTTGGCCTCTAGCTCAGCCGGCACCTAGGGAAACCTACCAAACCTGTGCATTTCTGAAAACTAGAGACCTAGGGGAATCCAAGGAGGGGTGACTTGCGGGGCTCGGACCAGGTTCTGTTACCCAGAATCCTTTGCAAACCTTAAAATTTGGCTAATAAACCACATGTTCCTCAAATTTCTGTGGCAGAAAGTTCGGGAATCTGAGAGGAGCCACAAATTTCCTTCCACCCAGCGTTCCCCAAAGTCTCCCGATAAAAATGATACCTCACTTGTGTGGGTAGGCCTAGCGCTCCCGACAGGAAACGCCCCAAAGCGCAACGTAGACACATCCAAATTTTTGGAAGAAAACAGAGGTGTTTTTTGCGAAGTGCCTACCTGTAGATTTTGGCCTCTAGCTCAGCCGGCACCTAGGGAAACCTACCAAACCTGTGCATTTCTGAAAACTAGAGACCTAGGGGAATCCAAGGAGGGGTGACTTGCGGGGCTCGGACCAGGTTCTGTTACCCAGAATCCTTTGCAACCCTCAAAATTTGGCTAAAAAAACATATGTTCCTCACATTTCTGTGGCAGAAAGTTCTGGAATCTGAGAGGAGCCACAAATTTCCTTCCAACCAGCGTTCCCCAAAGTCTCCCGATAAAAATGATACCTCACTTGTGTGGGTAGGCCTAGCGCTCGCGACAGGAAACGCCCCAAAGCGCAACGTAGACACATCCAAATTTTTGGAAGAAAACAGAGGTGTTTTTTGCGAAGTGCCTACCTGTAGATTCTGGCCTCTAGCTCAGCCGGCACTTAGGAAAACGTACCAAACCTGTGCATTTCTGAGAACTAGAGACCTAGGGGAATCCAAGGAGGGGTGACTTGCGGGGCTCGGACCAGGTTCTGTTACCCAGAATCCTTTGCAAACCTCAAAATTTGGCTAAAAAAACACATGTTCCTCACATTTCTGTGGCAGAAAGTTCTGGAATCTGAGAGGAGCCACAAATTTCCTTCCACCCAGCGTTCCCCCAAGTCTCCCGATAAAAATGATACCTCACTTGTGTGGGAAGGACTAGCGCCCGCGACAGGAAACGCCCCAAAGCGCGACGTGGACACATACAAATTTTTGGAAGAAAACAGAGGTGTTTTTTGCGAAGTGCCTACCTGTAGATTTTGGCCTCTAGTTCAGCTGGCACCTAGGGAAACCTACCAAACCTGTGCATTTCTGAAAACTAGAGACCTAGGGGAATCCAAGGAGGGGTGACTTGCGAGGCTTGGACCAGGTTCTGTTACCCAGAATCCTTTGCAAACCTCAACATTTGGCTAAAAAAAAACATGTTCCTCACATTTCTGTGGCAGAAAGTTCTGGAATCTGAGAGGAGCCACAAATTTCCTTCCACCCAGCGTTCCCCCACGTCTCCCGATAAAAATGATACCTCACTTGTGTGAGTAGGCCTAGCGCCCGCGACAGGAAACGCCCCAAAGCGCAACGTGGACACATCCACATTTTTGGAAGAAAACAGAGGTGTTTTTTGCGAAGTGCCTACCTGTAGATTGTGGCCTCTAGCTCAGCCGGCACCTAGGGAAACCTACCAAACCTGTGCATTTCTGAAAACTAGAGACCTAGAGGAATCCAAGGAGGGGTGACTTGCAGGGCTCGGACCAGGTTATGTTACCTAGAATCCTTTGCAAACCTCAAAATTTAGCTAAAAAAACATATGTTCCTCACATTTCTGTGGCAGAAAGTTCTGGAATCTGAGAGGAGCCACAAATTTCCTTCCAACCAGCGTTCCCCAAAGTCTCCCGATAAAAATGATACCTCACTTGTGTGGGTAGGCCTAGCGCTCGCGACAGGAAACGCCCCAAAGCGCAACGTAGACACATCCAAATTTTTGGAAGAAAACAGAGGTGTTTTTTGCGAAGTGCCTACCTGTAGATTCTGGCCTCTAGCTCAGCCGGCACTTAGGGAAACGTACCAAACCTGTGCATTTCTGAGAACTAGAGACCTAGGGGAATCCAAGGAGGGGTGACTTGCGGGGCTCGGACCAGGTTCTGTTACCCAGAATCCTTTGCAAACCTCAAAATTTGGCTAAAAAAACACATGTTCCTCACATTTCTGTGGCAGAAAGTTCTGGAATCTGAGAGGAGCCACAAATTTCCTTCCACCCAGCGTTCCCCCAAGTCTCCCGATAAAAATGATACCTCACTTGTGTGGGAAGGACTAGCGCCCGCGACAGGAAACGCCCCAAAGCGCGACGTGGACACATCCAAATTTTTGGAAGAAAACAGAGGTGTTTTTTGCGAAGTGCCTACCTGTAGATTTTGGCCTCTAGTTCAGCCGGCACCTGGGGAAACCTACTAAACCTGTGCATTTCTGAAAACTAGAGACCTAGGGGAATCCAAGGAGGGGTGACTTGCGGGGCTTGGACCAGGTTCTGTTACCCAGAATCCTTTGCAAACCTCAAAATGTGGCTAAAAAAACACATGTTCCTCACATTTCTGTGGCAGAAAGTTCTGGAATCTGAGAGGAGCCACAAATTTCCTTCCACCCAGCGTTCCCCCAAGTCTCCCGATAAAAATGATACCTCACTTGTGTGAGTAGGCCTAGCGCCCGCGACAGGAAACGCCCCAAAGCGCAACGTGGACACATCCAAATTTTTGGAAGAAAACAGAGGTGTTTTTTGCGAAGTGCCTACCTGTAGATTTTGGCCTCTAGCTCAGCCGGCACCTAGGGAAACCTACCAAACCTGTGCATTTCTGAAAACTAGAGACCTAGGGGAATCCAAGGAGGGGTGACTTGCGGGGCTCGGACCAGGTTCTGTTACCCAGAATCCTTTGCAAACCTTAAAATTTGGCTAATAAACCACATGTTCCTCAAATTTCTGTGGCAGAAAGTTCGGGAATCTGAGAGGAGCCACAAATTTCCTTCCACCCAGCGTTCCCCAAAGTCTCCCGATAAAAATGATACCTCACTTGTGTGGGTAGGCCTAGCGCTCGCGACAGGAAACGCCCCAAAGCGCAACGTGGACACATCCAAATTTTTGGAAGAAAACAGAGGTGTTTTTTGCGAAGTGCCTACCTGTAGATTTTGGCCTCTAGCTCAGCCGGCACCTAGGGAAACCTACCAAACCTGTGCATTTCTTAAAACTAGAGACCTAGGGGAATCCAAGGAGGGGTGATTTGCGGAGCTCGGACCAGGTTCTGTTACCCAGAATCCTTTGCAAACCTCAAAATTTGGCTAAAAAAACACATGTTCCTCAAATTTCTGTGGCAGAAAGTTCTGGAATCTGAGAGGAGCCACAAATTTCCTTCCACCCTGTGTTCCCCCAAGTCTCCCGATAAAAATGATACCTCACTTGTGTGGGTAGGCCTAGCGCCCGCGACAGGAAACGCCCCAAAGCGCAACGTGGACACATCCAAATTTTTGGAAGAGAACAGAGGTGTTTTTTGCGAAGTGCCTACCTGTAGATTTTGGCCTCTAGCTCAGCCGGCACCTAGGGAAACCTACCAAACCTGTGCATTTCTGAAAACTAGAGACCTAGGGGAATCCAAGGAGGGGTGACTTGCGGGGCTCGGACCAGGTTCTGTTACCCAGAATCCTTTGCAAACCTCAAAATTTGGCTAATAAACTACATGTTCCTCAAATTTCTGTGGCAGAAAGTTCGGGAATCTGAGAGGAGCCACAAATTTCCATCCACCCAGCGTTCCCCAAAGTCTCCCGATAAAAATGATACCTCACTTGTGTGGGTAGGCCTAGCGCTCGCGACAGGAAACGCCCCAAAGCGCAACGTGGACACATCCAAATTTTTGGAAGAAAACAAAGGTGTTTTTTGCGAAGTGTCTACCTGTAGATTCTGGCCTCTAGCTCAGCCGGCACTTAGGGAAACGTACCAAACCTGTGCATTTCTGAGAACTAGAGACCTAGGGGAATCCAAGGAGGGGTGACTTGCGGGGCTCGGACCAGGTTCTGTTACCCAGAATCCTTTGCAAACCTCAAAATTTGGCTAAAAAAACACATGTTCCTCACATTTCTGTGGCAGAAAGTTCTGGAATCTGAGAGGAGCCACAAATTACCTTCCACCCAGCGTTCCCCCAAGTCTCCCGATAAAAATGATACCTCACTTGTGTGGGAAGGACTAGCGCCCACGACAGGAAACGCCCCAAAGCGCAACGTGGACACATCCAAATTTTTGGAAGAAAACAGAGGTGTTTTTTGCGAAGTGCCTACCTGTAGATTTTGGCCTCTAGTTCAGCTGGCACCTAGGGAAACCTACCAAACCTGTGCATTTCTGAAAACTAAAGACCTAGGGGAATCCAAGGAGGGGTGACTTGCGGGGCTCGGACCAGGTTCTGTTACCCAGAATCCTTTGCAAACCTCAAAATTTGGCTAATAAACCACATGTTCCTCAAATTTCTGTTGCAGAAAGTTCGGGAATCTGAGAGGAGCCACAAATTTCCTTCCACCCAGCGTTCCCCCAAGTCTCCCGATAAAAATGATACCTCACTTGTGTGAGTAGGCCTAGCGCCCGCGACAGGAAACGCCCCAAAGCGCAACGTGGACACATCCAAATTTTTGGAAGAAAACAGATGTGTTTTTTGCGAAGTGCCTACCTGTAGATTTTGGCCTCTAGCTCAGCCGGCACCTAGGGAAACCTACCAAACCTGTGCATTTCTGAAAACTAGAGACCTAGGGGAATCCAAGGAGGGGTGATTTGCGGAGCTCGGACCAGGTTCTGTTACCCAGAATCCTTTGCAAACCTCAAAATTTGGCTAAAAAAACACATGTTCCTCAAATTTCTGTGGCAGAAAGTTCTGGAATCTGAGAGGAGCCACAAATTTCCTTCCACCCAGTGTTCCCCCAAGTCTCCCGATAAAAATGATACCTCACTTGTGTGGGTAGGCCTAGCGCCCGCGACAGGAAACGCCCCAAAGCGCAACGTGGACACATCCACATTTTTGGAAGAAAACAGAGGTGTTTTTTGCGAAGTGCCTACCTGTAGATTTTGGCCTCTAGCTCAGCCGGCACCTAGGGAAACCTACCAAACCTGTGCATTTCTGAAAACTAGAGACCTAGGGGAATCCAAGGAGGGGTGACTTGCGGGGCTCGGACCAGGTTCTGTTACCCAGAATCCTTTGCAAACCTCAAAATTTGGCTAATAAACCTCATGTTCCTCAAATTTCTGTGGCAGAAAGTTCGGGAATCTGAGAGGAGCCACAAATTTCCTTCCACCCAGCGTTCCCCAAAGTCTCCCGATAAAAATGATACCTCACTTGTGTGGGTAGGCCTAGCGCTCGCGACAGGAAACGCCCCAAAGCGCAACGTGGACACATCCAAATTTTTGGAAGAAAACAGAGGTGTTTTTGGCGAAGTGCCTACCTGTAGATTTTGGCCTCTAGCTCAGCCGGCACCTAGGGAAACCTACCAAACCTGTGCATTTCTTAAAACTAGAGACCTAGGGGAATCCAAGGAGGGGTGATTTGCGGAGCTCGGACCAGGTTCTGTTACCCAGAATCCTTTGCAAACCTCAAAATTTGGCTAAAAAAACACATGTTCCTCAAATTTCTCTGGCAGAAAGTTCTGGAATCTGAGAGGAGCCACAAATTTCCTTCCACCCAGTGTTCCCCCAAGTCTCCCGATAAAAATGATACCTCACTTGTGTGGGTAGGCCTAGCGCCCGCGACAGGAAACGCCCCAAAGCGCAACGTGGACACATCCAAATTTTTGGAAGAAAACAGAGGTGTTTTTTGCGAAGTGCCTACCTGTAGATTTTGGCCTCTAGCTCAGCCGGCACCTAGGGAAACCTACCAAACCTGTGCATTTCTGAAAACTAGAGACCTAGGGGAATCCAAGGAGGGGTGACTTGCGAGGCTTGGACCAGGTTCTGTTACCCAGAATCCTTTGCAAACCTCAACATTTGGCTAAAAAAAAACATGTTCCTCACATTTCTGTGGCAGAAAGTTCTGGAATCTGAGAGGAGCCACAAATTTCCTTCCACCCAGCGTTCCCCCACGTCTCCCGATAAAAATGATACCTCACTTGTGTGAGTAGGCCTAGCGCCCGCGACAGGAAACGCCCCAAAGCGCAACGTGGACACATCCACATTTTTGGAAGAAAACAGAGGTGTTTTTTGCGAAGTGCCTACCTGTAGATTGTGGCCTCTAGCTCAGCCGGCACCTAGGGAAACCTACCAAACCTGTGCATTTCTGAAAACTAGAGACCTAGAGGAATCCAAGGAGGGGTGACTTGCAGGGCTCGGACCAGGTTATGTTACCTAGAATCCTTTGCAAACCTCAAAATTTAGCTAAAAAAACAAATGTTCCTCACATTTCTGTGGCAGAAAGTTCTGGAATCTGAGAGGAGCCACAAATTTCCTTCCAACCAGCGTTCCCCAAAGTCTCCCGATAAAAATGATACCTCACTTGTGTGGGTAGGCCTAGCGCTCGCGACAGGAAACGCCCCAAAGCGCAACGTAGACACATCCAAATTTTTGGAAGAAAACAGAGGTGTTTTTTGCGAAGTGCCTACCTGTAGATTCTGGCCTCTAGCTCAGCCGGCACTTAGGGAAACGTACCAAACCTGTGCATTTCTGAGAACTAGAGACCTAGGGGAATCCAAGGAGGGGTGACTTGCGGGGCTCGGACCAGGTTCTGTTACCCAGAATCCTTTGCAAACCTCAAAATTTGGCTAAAAAAACACATGTTCCTCACATTTCTGTGGCAGAAAGTTCTGGAATCTGAGAGGAGCCACAAATTTCCTTCCACCCAGCGTTCCCCCAAGTCTCCCGATAAAAATGATACCTCACTTGTGTGGGAAGGACTAGCGCCCGCGACAGGAAACGCCCCAAAGCGCGACGTGGACACATCCAAATTTTTGGAAGAAAACAGAGGTGTTTTTTGCGAAGTGCCTACCTGTAGATTTTGGCCTCTAGTTCAGCCGGCACCTGGGGAAACCTACTAAACCTGTGCATTTCTGAAAACTAGAGACCTAGGGGAATCCAAGGAGGGGTGACTTGCGGGGCTTGGACCAGGTTCTGTTACCCAGAATCCTTTGCAAACCTCAAAATGTGGCTAAAAAAACACATGTTCCTCACATTTCTGTGGCAGAAAGTTCTGGAATCTGAGAGGAGCCACAAATTTCCTTCCACCCAGCGTTCCCCCAAGTCTCCCGATAAAAATGATACCTCACTTGTGTGAGTAGGCCTAGCGCCCGCGACAGGAAACGCCCCAAAGCGCAACGTGGACACATCCAAATTTTTGGAAGAAAACAGAGGTGTTTTTTGCGAAGTGCCTACCTGTAGATTTTGGCCTCTAGCTCAGCCGGCACCTAGGGAAACCTACCAAACCTGTGCATTTCTGAAAACTAGAGACCTAGGGGAATCCAAGGAGGGGTGACTTGCGGGGCTCGGACCAGGTTCTGTTACCCAGAATCCTTTGCAAACCTTAAAATTTGGCTAATAAACCACATGTTCCTCAAATTTCTGTGGCAGAAAGTTCGGGAATCTGAGAGGAGCCACAAATTTCCTTCCACCCAGCGTTCCCCAAAGTCTCCCGATAAAAATGATACCTCACTTGTGTGGGTAGGCCTAGCGCTCGCGACAGGAAACGCCCCAAAGCGCAACGTGGACACATCCAAATTTTTGGAAGAAAACAGAGGTGTTTTTTGCGAAGTGCCTACCTGTAGATTTTGGCCTCTAGCTCAGCCGGCACCTAGGGAAACCTACCAAACCTGTGCATTTCTTAAAACTAGAGACCTAGGGGAATCCAAGGAGGGGTGATTTGCGGAGCTCGGACCAGGTTCTGTTACCCAGAATCCTTTGCAAACCTCAAAATTTGGCTAAAAAAACACATGTTCCTCAAATTTCTGTGGCAGAAAGTTCTGGAATCTGAGAGGAGCCACAAATTTCCTTCCACCCTGTGTTCCCCCAAGTCTCCCGATAAAAATGATACCTCACTTGTGTGGGTAGGCCTAGCGCCCGCGACAGGAAACGCCCCAAAGCGCAACGTGGACACATCCAAATTTTTGGAAGAGAACAGAGGTGTTTTTTGCGAAGTGCCTACCTGTAGATTTTGGCCTCTAGCTCAGCCGGCACCTAGGGAAACCTACCAAACCTGTGCATTTCTGAAAACTAGAGACCTAGGGGAATCCAAGGAGGGGTGACTTGCGGGGCTCGGACCAGGTTCTGTTACCCAGAATCCTTTGCAAACCTCAAAATTTGGCTAATAAACTACATGTTCCTCAAATTTCTGTGGCAGAAAGTTCGGGAATCTGAGAGGAGCCACAAATTTCCATCCACCCAGCGTTCCCCAAAGTCTCCCGATAAAAATGATACCTCACTTGTGTGGGTAGGCCTAGCGCTCGCGACAGGAAACGCCCCAAAGCGCAACGTGGACACATCCAAATTTTTGGAAGAAAACAAAGGTGTTTTTTGCGAAGTGTCTACCTGTAGATTCTGGCCTCTAGCTCAGCCGGCACTTAGGGAAACGTACCAAACCTGTGCATTTCTGAGAACTAGAGACCTAGGGGAATCCAAGGAGGGGTGACTTGCGGGGCTCGGACCAGGTTCTGTTACCCAGAATCCTTTGCAAACCTCAAAATTTGGCTAAAAAAACACATGTTCCTCACATTTCTGTGGCAGAAAGTTCTGGAATCTGAGAGGAGCCACAAATTACCTTCCACCCAGCGTTCCCCCAAGTCTCCCGATAAAAATGATACCTCACTTGTGTGGGAAGGACTAGCGCCCACGACAGGAAACGCCCCAAAGCGCAACGTGGACACATCCAAATTTTTGGAAGAAAACAGAGGTGTTTTTTGCGAAGTGCCTACCTGTAGATTTTGGCCTCTAGTTCAGCTGGCACCTAGGGAAACCTACCAAACCTGTGCATTTCTGAAAACTAAAGACCTAGGGGAATCCAAGGAGGGGTGACTTGCGGGGCTCGGACCAGGTTCTGTTACCCAGAATCCTTTGCAAACCTCAAAATTTGGCTAATAAACCACATGTTCCTCAAATTTCTGTTGCAGAAAGTTCGGGAATCTGAGAGGAGCCACAAATTTCCTTCCACCCAGCGTTCCCCCAAGTCTCCCGATAAAAATGATACCTCACTTGTGTGAGTAGGCCTAGCGCCCGCGACAGGAAACGCCCCAAAGCGCAACGTGGACACATCCAAATTTTTGGAAGAAAACAGATGTGTTTTTTGCGAAGTGCCTACCTGTAGATTTTGGCCTCTAGCTCAGCCGGCACCTAGGGAAACCTACCAAACCTGTGCATTTCTGAAAACTAGAGACCTAGGGGAATCCAAGGAGGGGTGATTTGCGGAGCTCGGACCAGGTTCTGTTACCCAGAATCCTTTGCAAACCTCAAAATTTGGCTAAAAAAACACATGTTCCTCAAATTTCTGTGGCAGAAAGTTCTGGAATCTGAGAGGAGCCACAAATTTCCTTCCACCCAGTGTTCCCCCAAGTCTCCCGATAAAAATGATACCTCACTTGTGTGGGTAGGCCTAGCGCCCGCGACAGGAAACGCCCCAAAGCGCAACGTGGACACATCCACATTTTTGGAAGAAAACAGAGGTGTTTTTTGCGAAGTGCCTACCTGTAGATTTTGGCCTCTAGCTCAGCCGGCACCTAGGGAAACCTACCAAACCTGTGCATTTCTGAAAACTAGAGACCTAGGGGAATCCAAGGAGGGGTGACTTGCGGGGCTCGGACCAGGTTCTGTTACCCAGAATCCTTTGCAAACCTCAAAATTTGGCTAATAAACCTCATGTTCCTCAAATTTCTGTGGCAGAAAGTTCGGGAATCTGAGAGGAGCCACAAATTTCCTTCCACCCAGCGTTCCCCAAAGTCTCCCGATAAAAATGATACCTCACTTGTGTGGGTAGGCCTAGCGCTCGCGACAGGAAACGCCCCAAAGCGCAACGTGGACACATCCAAATTTTTGGAAGAAAACAGAGGTGTTTTTTGCGAAGTGCCTACCTGTAGATTTTGGCCTCTAGCTCAGCCGGCACCTAGGGAAACCTACCAAACCTGTGCATTTCTTAAAACTAGAGACCTAGGGGAATCCAAGGAGGGGTGATTTGCGGAGCTCGGACCAGGTTCTGTTACCCAGAATCCTTTGCAAACCTCAAAATTTGGCTAAAAAAACACATGTTCCTCAAATTTCTCTGGCAGAAAGTTCTGGAATCTGAGAGGAGCCACAAATTTCCTTCCACCCAGTGTTCCCCCAAGTCTCCCGATAAAAATGATACCTCACTTGTGTGGGTAGGCCTAGCGCCCGCGACAGGAAACGCCCCAAAGCGCAACGTGGACACATCCAAATTTTTGGAAGAAAACAGAGGTGTTTTTTGCGAAGTGCCTACCTGTAGATTTTGGCCTCTAGCTCAGCCGGCACCTAGGGAAACCTACCAAACCTGTGCATTTCTGAAAACTAGAGACCTACGGGAATCCAAGGAGGGGTGACTTGCGGGGCTTGGACCAGGTTCTGTTACCCAGAATCCTTTGCAAACCTCAAAATGTGGCTAAAAAAACACATGTTCCTCACATTTCTGTGGCAGAAAGTTCTGGAATCTGAGAGAAGCCACAAATTTCCTTCCACCCAGCGTTCCCCCAAGTCTCCCGATAAAAATGATACCTCACTTGTGTGAGTAGGCCTAGCGCCCGCGACAGGAAACGCCCCAAAGCGCAACGTGGACACATCCAAATTTTTGGAAGAAAACAGAGGTGTTTTTTGCGAAGTGCCTACCTGTAGATTTTGGCCTCTAGCTCAGCCGGCACCTAGGGAAACCTACCAAACCTGTGCCTTTCTGAAAACTAGAGACCTAGGGGAATCCAAGGAGGGGTGACTTGCGGGGCTCGGACCAGGTTCTGTTACCCAGAATCCTTTGCAAACCTCAAAATTTGGCTAATAAACCACATGTTCCTCAAATTTCTGTGGCAGAAAGTTCGGGAATCTGAGAGGAGCCACAAATTTCCTTCCACTCGGGAGCGTTCCCCAAAGTCTCCCGATAAAAATGATACCTCACTTGTGTGGGTAGGCCTAGCGCTCGCGACAGGAAACGCCCCAAAGCGCAACGTGGACACATCCAAATGTTTGGAAGAAAACAGAGGTGTTTTTTGCGAAGTGCCTACCTGTAGATTCTGGCCTCTAGCTCAGCCGGCACTTAGGGAAACCTACCAAACCTGTGCATTTCTGAGAACTAGAGACCTAGGGGAATCCAAGGAGGGGTGACTTGCGGGGCTCGGACCAGGTTCTGTTACCCAGAATCCTTTGCAAACCTCAAAATTTGGCTAAAAAAACACATGTTCCTCACATTTCTGTGGCATAAAGTTCTGGAATCTGAGAGGAGCCACAAATTTCATTCCACCCAGCGTTCCCCCAAGTCTCCCGATAAAAATGATACCTCACTTGTGTGGGTAGGCCTAGCGCCCGCGACAAGAAACGCCCCAAAGCGCGACGTGGACACATACAAATTTTTGGAAGAAAACAGAGGTGTTTTTTGCGAAGTGCCTACCTGTAGATTTTGGCCTCTAGTTCAGCTGGCACCTAGGGAAACCTACCAAACCTGTGCATTTCTGAAAACTAGAGACCTAGGGGAATCCAAGGAGGGGTGACTTGCGAGGCTTGGACCAGGTTCTGTTACCCAGAATCCTTTGCAAACCTCAACATTTGGCTAAAAAAAAACATGTTCCTCACATTTCTGTGGCAGAAAGTTCTGGAATCTGAGAGGAGCCACAAATTTCCTTCCACCCAGCGTTCCCCCACGTCTCCCGATAAAAATGATACCTCACTTGTGTGAGTAGGCCTAGCGCCCGCGACAGGAAACGCCCCAAAGCGCAACGTGGACACATCCACATTTTTGGAAGAAAACAGAGGTGTTTTTTGCGAAGTGCCTACCTGTAGATTTTGGCCTCTAGCTCAGCCGGCACCTAGGGAAACCTACCAAACCTGTGCATTTCTGAAAACTAGAGACCTAGAGGAATCCAAGGAGGGGTGACTTGCAGGGCTCGGACCAGGTTATGTTACCTAGAATCCTTTGCAAACCTCAAAATTTAGCTAAAAAAACATATGTTCCTCACATTTCTGTGGCAGAAAGTTCTGGAATCTGAGAGGAGCCACAAATTTCCTTCCAACCAGCGTTCCCCAAAGTCTCCCGATAAAAATGATACCTCACTTGTGTGGGTAGGCCTAGCGCTCGCGACAGGAAACGCCCCAAAGCGCAACGTAGACACATCCAAATTTTTGGAAGAAAACAGAGGTGTTTTTTGCGAAGTGCCTACCTGTAGATTCTGGCCTCTAGCTCAGCCGGCACTTAGGGAAACGTACCAAACCTGTGCATTTCTGAGAACTAGAGACCTAGGGGAATCCAAGGAGGGGTGACTTGCGGGGCTCGGACCAGGTTCTGTTACCCAGAATCCTTTGCAAACCTCAAAATTTGGCTAAAAAAACACATGTTCCTCACATTTCTGTGGCAGAAAGTTCTGGAATCTGAGAGGAGCCACAAATTTCCTTCCACCCAGCGTTCCCCCAAGTCTCCCGATAAAAATGATACCTCACTTGTGTGGGAAGGACTAGCGCCCGCGACAGGAAACGCCCCAAAGCGCGACGTGGACACATCCAAATTTTTGGAAGAAAACAGAGGTGTTTTTTGCGAAGTGCCTACCTGTAGATTTTGGCCTCTAGTTCAGCCGGCACCTGGGGAAACCTACCAAACCTGTGCATTTCTGAAAACTAGAGACCTAGGGGAATCCAAGGAGGGGTGACTTGCGGGGCTTGGACCAGGTTCTGTTACCCAGAATCCTTTGCAAACCTCAAAATGTGGCTAAAAAAACACATGTTCCTCACATTTCTGTGGCAGAAAGTTCTGGAATCTGAGAGGAGCCACAAATTTCCTTCCACCCAGCGTTCCCCCAAGTCTCCCGATAAAAATGATACCTCACTTGTGTGAGTAGGCCTAGCGCCCGCGACAGGAAACGCCCCAAAGCGCAACGTGGACACATCCAAATTTTTGGAAGAAAACAGAGGTGTTTTTTGCGAAGTGCCTACCTGTAGATTTTGGCCTCTAGCTCAGCCGGCACCTAGGGAAACCTACCAAACCTGTGCATTTCTGAAAACTAGAGACCTAGGGGAATCCAAGGAGGGGTGATTTGCGGAGCTCGGACCAGGTTCTGTTACCCAGAACCTTTGCAAACCTCAAAATTTGGCTAAAAAAACACATGTTCCTCAAATTTCTGTGGCAGAAAGTTCTGGAATCTGAGAGGAGCCACAAATTTCCTTCCACCCAGTGTTCCCCCAAGTCTCCCGATAAAAATGATACCTCACTTGTGTGGGTAGGCCTAGCGCCCGCGACAGGAAACGCCCCAAAGCGCAACGTGGACACATCCAAATTTTTGGAAGAAAACAGAGGTGTTTTTTGCGAAGTGCCTACCTGTAGATTTTGGCCTCTAGCTCAGCCGGCACCTAGGGAAACCTACCAAACCTGTGCATTTCTGAAAACTAGAGAGCGAGGGGAATCCAAGGAGGGGTGACTTGCGGGGCTCGGACCAGGTTCTGTTACCCAGAATCCTTTGCAAACCTTAAAATTTGGCTAATAAACCACATGTTCCTCAAATTTCTGTGGCAGAAAGTTCGGGAATCTGAGAGGAGCCATAAATTTCCTTCCACCCAGCGTTCCCCAAAGTCTCCCGATAAAAATGATACCTCACTTGTGTGGGTAGGCCTAGCGCTCGCGACAGGAAACGCCCCAAAGCGCAACGTGGACACATCCAAATTTTTGGAAGAAAACAGAGGTGTTTTTTGCGAAGTGCCTACCTGTAGATTTTGGCCTCTAGTTCAGCTGGCACCTAGGGAAACCTACCAAACCTGTGCATTTCTTAAAACTAGAGACCTAGGGGAATCCAAGGAGGGGTGATTTGCGGAGCTCGGACCAGGTTCTGTTACCCAGAATCCTTTGCAAACCTCAAAATTTGGCTAAAAAAACACATGTTCCTCAAATTTCTGTGGCAGAAAGTTCTGGAATCTGAGAGGAGCCACAAATTTCCTTCCACCCAGTGTTCCCCCAAGTCTCCCGATAAAAATGATACCTCACTTGTGTGGGTAGGCCTAGCGCCCGCGACAGGAAACGCCCCAAAGCGCAACGTGGACACATCCAAATTTTTGGAAGAGAACAGAGGTGTTTTTTGCGAAGTGCCTACCTGTAGATTTTGGCCTCTAGCTCAGCCGGCACCTAGGGAAACCTACCAAACCTGTGCATTTCTGAAAACTAGAGACCTAGGGGAATCCAAGGAGGGGTGACTTGCGGGGCTCGGACCAGGTTCTGTTACCCAGAATCCTTTGCAAACCTCAAAATTTGGCTAATAAACTACATGTTCCTCAAATTTCTGTGGCAGAAAGTTCGGGAATCTGAGAGGAGCCACAAATTTCCTTCCACCCAGCGTTCCCCAAAGTCTCCCGATAAAAATGATACCTCACTTGTGTGGGTAGGCCTAGCGCTCGCGACAGGAAACGCCCCAAAGCGCAACGTGGACACATCCAAATTTTTGGAAGAAAACAAAGGTGTTTTTTGCGAAGTGTCTACCTGTAGATTCTGGCCTCTAGCTCAGCCGGCACTTAGGGAAACGTACCAAACCTGTGCATTTCTGAGAACTAGAGACCTAGGGGAATCCAAGGAGGGGTGACTTGCGGGGCTCGGACCAGGTTCTGTTACCCAGAATCCTTTGCAAACCTCAAAATTTGGCTAAAAAAACACATGTTCCTCACATTTCTGTGGCAGAAAGTTCTGGAATCTGAGAGGAGCCACAAATTACCTTCCACCCAGCGTTCCCCCAAGTCTCCCGATAAAAATGATACCTCACTTGTGTGGGAAGGACTAGCGTCCACGACAGGAAACGCCCCAAAGCGCAACGTGGACACATCCAAATTTTTGGAAGAAAACAGAGGTGTTTTTTGCGAAGTGCCTACCTGTAGATTTTGGCCTCTAGTTCAGCTGGCACCTAGGGAAACCTACCAAACCTGTGCATTTCTGAAAACTAAAGACCTAGGGGAATCCAAGGAGGGGTGACTTGCGGGGCTCGGACCAGGTTCTGTTACCCAGAATCCTTTGCAAACCTCAAAATTTGGCTAATAAACCACATGTTCCTCAAATTTCTGTGGCAGAAAGTTCGGGAATCTGAGAGGAGCCACAAATTTCCTTCCACTCGGGAGCGTTCCCCAAAGTCTCCCGATAAAAATGATACCTCACTTGTGTGGGTAGGCCTAGCGCTCGCGACAGGAAACGCCCCAAAGCGCAACGTGGAATCATCCAAATTTTTGGAAGAAAACAGAGGTGTTTTTTGCGAAGTGCCTACCTGTAGATTCTGGCCTCTAGCTCAGCCGGCACTTAGGGAAACCTACCAAACCTGTGCATTTCTGAGAACTAGAGACCTAGGGGAATCCAAGGAGGGGTGACTTGCGGGGCTCGGACCAGGTTCTGTTACCCAGAATCCTTTGCAAACCTCAAAATTTGGCTAAAAAAACACATGTTCCTCACATTTCTGTGGCATAAAGTTCTGGAATCTGAGAGGAGCCACAAATTTCCTTCCACCCAGCGTTCCCCCAAGTCTCCCGATAAAAATGATACCTCACTTGTGTGGGTAGGCCTAGCGCCCGCGACAAGAAACGCCCCAAAGCGCGACGTGGACACATACAAATTTTTGGAAGAAAACAGAGGTGTTTTTTGCGAAGTGCCTACCTGTAGATTTTGGCCTCTAGTTCAGCTGGCACCTAGGGAAACCTACCAAACCTGTGCATTTCTGAAAACTAGAGACCTAGGGGAATCCAAGGAGGGGTGACTTGCGAGGCTTGGACCAGGTTCTGTTACCCAGAATCCTTTGCAAACCTCAAAATTTGGCTGAAAAAAAACATGTTCCTCACATTTCTGTGGCAGAAAGTTCTGGAATCTGAGAGGAGCCACAAATTTCCTTCCACCCAGCGTTCCCCCACGTCTCCCGATAAAAATGATACCTCACTTGTGTGAGTAGGCCTAGCGCCCGCGACAGGAAACGCCCCAAAGCGCACCGTGGACACATCCAAATTTTTGGAAGAAAACAGAGATGTTTTTTGCGAAGTGCCTACCTGTAGATTTTGGCCTCTAGCTCAGGCGGCACCTAGGGAAACCTACCAAACCTGTGCCTTTCTGAAAACTAGAGACCTAGGGGAATCCAAGGAGGGGTGACTTGCGGGGCTAGGACCAGGTTCTGTTACCCAGAATCCTTTGCAAACCTCAAAATTTGGCTAATAAACCACATGTTCCTCAAATTTCTGTGGCAGAAAGTTCGGGAATCTGAGAGGAGCCACAAATTTCCTTCCACTCGGGAGCGTTCCCCAAAGTCTCCCGATAAAAATGATACCTCACTTGTGTGGGTAGGCCTAGCGCTCGCGACAGGAAACGCCCCAAAGCGCAACGTGGACACATCCAAATTTTTGAAAGAAAACAGAGGTGTTTTTTGCGAAGTGCCTACCTGTAGATTCTGGCCTCTAGCTCAGCCGGCACTTAGGGAAACCTACCAAACCTGTGCATTTCTGAGAACTAGAGACCTAGGGGAATCCAAGGAGGGGTGACTTGCGGGGCTCGGACCAGGTTCTGTTACCCAGAATCCTTTGCAAACCTCAAAATTTGGCTAAAAAAACACATGTTCCTCACATTTCTGTGGCATAAAGTTCTGGAATCTGAGAGGAGCCACAAATTTCCTTCCACCCAGCGTTCCCCCAAGTCTCCCGATAAAAATGATACCTCACTTGTGTGGGTAGGCCTAGCGCCCGCGACAAGAAACGCCCCAAAGCGCGACGTGGACACATACAAATTTTTGGAAGAAAACAGAGGTGTTTTTTGCGAAGTGCCTACCTGTAGATTTTGGCCTCTAGTTCAGCTGGCACCTAGGGAAACCTACCAAACCTGTGCATTTCTGAAAACTAGAGACCTAGGGGAATCCAAGGAAGGTGAGTTGCGAGGCTTGGACCAGGTTCTGTTACCCAGAATCCTTTGCAAACCTCAAAATTTGGCTAAAAAAAAACATGTTCCTCACATTTCTGTGGCAGAAAGTTCTGGAATCTGAGAGGAGCCACAAATTTCCTTCCACCCAGCGTTCCCCCACGTCTCCCGATAAAAATGATACCTCACTTGTGTGAGTAGGCCTAGCGCCCGCGACAGGAAACGCCCCAAAGCGCAACGTGGACACATCCACATTTTTGGAAGAAAACAGAGGTGTTTTTTGCGAAGTGCCTACCTGTAGATTTTGGCCTCTAGCTCAGCCGGCACCTAGGGAAACCTACCAAACCTGTGCATTTCTGAAAACTAGAGACCTAGAGGAATCCAAGGAGGGGTGACTTGCAGGGCTCGGACCAGGTTATGTTACCCAGAATCCTTTGCAAACCTCAAAATTTAGCTAAAAAAACATATGTTCCTCACATTTCTGTGGCAGAAAGTTCTGGAATCTGAGAGGAGCCACAAATTTCCTTCCACCCAGCGTTCCCCCAAGTCTCCCGATAAAAATGATACCTCACTTGTGTGGGAAGGACTAGCGCCCGCGACAGGAAACGCCCCAAAGCGCGACGTGGACACATCCAAATTTTTGGAAGAAAACAGAGGTGTTTTTTGCGAAGTGCCTACCTGTAGATTTTGGCCTCTAGTTCAGCTGGCACCTAGGGAAACCTACCAAACCTGTGCATTTCTGAAAACTAGAGACCTAGGGGAATCCAAGGAGGGGTGACTTGCGGGGCTCGGACCAGGTTCTGTTACCCAGAATCCTTTGCAAACCTCAAAATTTGGCTAATAAACCACATGTTCCTCAAATTTCTGTGGCAGAAAGTTCGGGAATCTGAGAGGAGCCACAAATTTCCTTCCACCCAGCGTCCCCCCAAGTCTCCCGATAAAAATGATACCTCACTTGTGTGGGTAGGCCCAGCGCCCGCGACAGGAAACGCCCCAAAGCGCACCGTGGACACATCCAAATTTTTGGAAGAAAACAGAGGTGTTTTTTGCGAAGTGCCTACCTGTAGATTTTGGCCTCTAGCTCAGCCGGCACCTGGGGAAACCTACCAAACCTGTGCATTTCTGAAAACTAGAGACCTAGGGGAATCCAAGGAGGGGTGACTTGCGGGGCTTGGACCAGGTTCTGTTACCCAGAATCCTTTGCAAACCTCAAAATGTGGCTAAAAAAACACATGTTCCTCACATTTCTGTGGCAGAAAGTTCTGGAATCTGAGAGGAGCCACAAATTTCCTTCCACCCAGCGTTCCCCCAAGTCTCCCGATAAAAATGATACCTCACTTGTGTGAGTAGGCCTAGCGCCCGCGACAGGAAACGCCCCAAAGCGCAACGTGGACACATCCAAATTTTTGGAAGAAAACAGAGGTGTTTTTTGCGAAGTGCCTACCTGTAGATTTTGGCCTCTAGCTCAGCCGGCACCTAGGGAAACCTACCAAACCTGTGCATTTCTGAAAACTAGAGACCTAGGGGAATCCAAGGAGGGGTGATTTGCGGAGCTCGGACCAGGTTCTGTTACCCAGAATCCTTTGCAAACCTCAAAATTTGGCAAAAAAAACACATGTTCCTCAAATTTCTGTGGCAGAAAGTTCTGGAATCTGAGAGGAGCCACAAATTTCCTTCCACCCAGTGTTCCCCCAAGTCTCCCGATAAAAATGATACCTCACTTGTGTGGGTAGGCCTAGCGCCCGCGACAGGAAACGCCCCAAAGCGCAACGTGGACACATCCACATTTTTGGAAGAAAACAGAGGTGTTTTTTGCGAAGTGCCTACCTGTAGATTTTGGCCTCTAGTTCAGCTGGCACCTAGGGAAACCTACCAAACCTGTGCATTTCTGAAAACTAGAGACCTAGGGGAATCCAAGGAGGGGTGACTTGCGGGGCTCGGACCAGGTTCTGTTACCCAGAATCCTTTGCAAACCTCAAAATTTGGCTAATAAACCACATGTTCCTCAAATTTCTGTGGCAGAAAGTTCGGGAATCTGAGAGGAGCCACAAATTTCCTTCCACCCAGCGTTCCCCAAAGTCTCCCGATAAAAATGATACCTCACTTGTGTGGGTAGGCCTAGCGCTCGCGACAGGAAACGCCCCAAAGCACAACGTGGACACATCCAAATTTTTGGAAGAAAACAGAGGTGTTTTTTGCGAAGTGCCTACCTGTAGATTTTGGCCTCTAGCTCAGCCGGCACCTAGGGAAACCTACCAAACCTGTGCATTTCTTAAAACTAGAGACCTGGGGGAATCCAAGGAGGGGTGATTTGCGGAGCTCGGACCAGGTTCTGTTACCCAGAATCCTTTGCAAACCTTAAAATTTGGCTAAAAAAACACATGTTCCTCAAATTTCTGTGGCAGAAAGTTCTGGAATCTGAGAGGAGCCACAAATTTCCTTCCACCCAGTGTTCCCCCAAGTCTCCCGATAAAAATGATACCTCACTTGTGTGGGTAGGCCTAGCGCTCGCGACAGGAAACGCCCCAAAGCGCAACGTAGACACATCCAAATTTTTGGAAGAAAACAGAGGTGTTTTTTGCGAAGTGCCTACCTGTAGATTCTGGCCTCTAGCTCAGCCGGCACTTAGGGAAACGTACCAAACCTGTGCATTTCTGAGAACTAGAGACCTAGGGGAATCCAAGGAGGGGTGACTTGCGGGGCTCGGACCAGGTTCTGTTACCCAGAATCCTTTGCAAACCTCAAAATTTGGCTAAAAAAACACATGTTCCTCACATTTCTGTGGCAGAAAGTTCTGGAATCTGAGAGGAGCCACAAATTTCCTTCCACCCAGCGTTCCCCCAAGTCTCCCGATAAAAATGATACCTCACTTGTGTGGGAAGGACTAGCGCCCGCGACAGGAAACGCCCCAAAGCGCGACGTGGACACATCCAAATTTTTGGAAGAAAACAGAGGTGTTTTTTGCGAAGTGCCTACCTGTAGATTTTGGCCTCTAGTTCAGCTGGCACCTAGGGAAACCTACCAAACCTGTGCATTTCTGAAAACTAGAGACCTAGGGGAATCCAAGGAGGGGTGACTTGCGGGGCTCGGACCAGGTTCTGTTACCCAGAATCCTTTGCAAACCTCAAAATTTGGCTAATAAACCACATGTTCCTCAAATTTCTGTGGCAGAAAGTTCGGGAATCTGAGAGGAGCCACAAATTTCCTTCCACCCAGCGTCCCCCCAAGTCTCCCGATAAAAATGATACCTCACTTGTGTGGGTAGGCCTAGCGCCCGCGACAGGAAACGCCCCAAAGCGCACCGTGGACACATCCAAATTTTTGGAAGAAAACAGAGGTGTTTTTTGCGAAGTGCCTACCTGTAGATTTTGGCCTCTAGCTCAGCCGGCACCTGGGGAAACCTACCAAACCTGTGCATTTCTGAAAACTAGAGACCTAGGGGAATCCAAGGAGGGGTGACTTGCGGGGCTTGGACCAGGTTCTGTTACCCAGAATCCTTTGCAAACCTCAAAATGTGGCTAAAAAAACACATGTTCCTCACATTTCTGTGGCAGAAAGTTCTGGAATCTGAGAGGAGCCACAAATTTCCTTCCACCCAGCGTTCCCCCAAGTCTCCCGATAAAAATGATACCTCACTTGTGTGAGTAGGCCTAGCGCCCGCGACAGGAAACGCCCCAAAGCGCAACGTGGACACATCCAAATTTTTGGAAGAAAACAGAGGTGTTTTTTGCGAAGTGCCTACCTGTAGATTTTGGCCTCTAGCTCAGCCGGCACCTAGGGAAACCTACCAAACCTGTGCATTTCTGAAAACTAGAGACCTAGGGGAATCCAAGGAGGGGTGATTTGCGGAGCTCGGACCAGGTTCTGTTACCCAGAATCCTTTGCAAACCTCAAAATTTGGCTAAAAAAACACATGTTCCTCAAATTTCTGTGGCAGAAAGTTCTGGAATCTGAGAGGAGCCACAAATTTCCTTCCACCCAGTGTTCCCCCAAGTCTCCCGATAAAAATGATACCTCACTTGTGTGGGTAGGCCTAGCGCCCGCGACAGGAAACGCCCCAAAGCGCAACGTGGACACATCCACATTTTTGGAAGAAAACAGAGGTGTTTTTTGCGAAGTGCCTACCTGTAGATTTTGGCCTCTAGCTCAGCCGGCACCTAGGGAAACCTACCAAACCTGTGCATTTCTGAAAACTAGAGACCTAGGGGAATCCAAGGAGGGGTGACTTGCGGGGCTCGGACCAGGTTCTGTTACCCAGAATCCTTTGCAAACCTCAAAATTTGGCTAATAAACCACATGTTCCTCAAATTTCTGTGGCAGAAAGTTCGGGAATCTGAGAGGAGCCACAAATTTCCTTCCACCCAGCGTTCCCCAAAGTCTCCCGATAAAAATGATACCTCACTTGTGTGGGTAGGCCTAGCGCTCGCGACAGGAAACGCCCCAAAGCACAACGTGGACACATCCAAATTTTTGGAAGAAAACAGAGGTGTTTTTTGCGAAGTGCCTACCTGTAGATTTTGGCCTCTAGCTCAGCCGGCACCTAGGGAAACCTACCAAACCTGTGCATTTCTTAAAACTAGAGACCTAGGGGAATCCAAGGAGGGGTGATTTGCGGAGCTCGGACCAGGTTCTGTTACCTAGAATCCTTTGCAAACCTCAAAATTTGGCTAAAAAAACACATGTTCCTCAAATTTCTGTGGCAGAAAGTTCTGGAATCTGAGAGGAGCCACAAATTTCCTTCCACCCAGTGTTCCCCCAAGTCTCCCGATAAAAATGATACCTCACTTGTGTGGGTAGGCCTAGCGCCCGCGACAGGAAACGCCCCAAAGCGCAACGTGGACACATCCAAATTTTTGGAAGAGAACAGAGGTGTTTTTTGCGAAGTGCCTACCTGTAGATTTTGGCCTCTAGCTCAGCCGGCACCTAGGGAAACCTACCAAACCTGTGCATTTCTGAAAACTAGAGACCTAGGGGAATCCAAGGAGGGGTGACTTGCGGGGCTCGGACCAGGTTCTGTTACCCAGAATCCTTTGCAAACCTCAAAATTTGGCTAATAAACTACATGTTCCTCAAATTTCTGTGGCAGAAAGTTCGGGAATCTGAGAGGAGCCACAAATTTCCTTCCACCCAGCGTTCCCCAAAGTCTCCCGATAAAAATGATACCTCACTTGTGTGGGTAGGCCTAGCGCTCGCGACAGGAAACGCCCCAAAGCGCAACGTGGACACATCCAAATTTTTGGAAGAAAACAGAGGTGTTTTTTGCGAAGTGTCTACCTGTAGATTCTGGCCTCTAGCTCAGCCGGCACTTAGGGAAACGTACCAAACCTGTGCATTTCTGAGAACTAGAGACCTAGGGGAATCCAAGGAGGGGTGACTTGCGGGGCTCGGACCAGGTTCTGTTACCCAGAATCCTTTGCAAACCTCAAAATTTGGCTAAAAAAACACATGTTCCTCACATTTCTGTGGCAGAAAGTTCTGGAATCTGAGAGGAGCCACAAATTACCTTCCACCCAGCGTTCCCCCAAGTCTCCCGATAAAAATGATACCTCACTTGTGTGGGAAGGACTAGCGCCCGCGACAGGAAACGCCCCAAAGCGCGACGTGGACACATCCAAATTTTTGGAAGAAAACAGAGGTGTTTTTTGCGAAGTGCCTACCTGTAGATTTTGGCCTCTAGTTCAGCTGGCACCTAGGGAAACCTACCAAACCTGTGCATTTCTGAAAACTAGAGACCTAGGGGAATCCAAGGAGGGGTGACTTGCGGGGCTCGGACCAGGTTCTGTTACCCAGAATCCTTTGCAAACCTCAAAATTTGGCTAATAAACCACATGTTCCTCAAATTTCTGTGGCAGAAAGTTCGGGAATCTGAGAGGAGCCACAAATTTCCTTCCACCCAGCGTTCCCCCAAGTCTCCCGATAAAAATGATACCTCACTTGTGTGGGTAGGCCTAGCGCCCGCGACAGGAAACGCCCCAAAGCGCACCGTGGACACATCCACATTTTTGGAAGAAAACAGAGGTGTTTTTTTGCGAAGTGCCTACCTGTAGATTTTGGCCTCTAGCTCAGCCGGCACCTAGGGAAACCTACCAAACCTGTGCCTTTCTGAAAACTAGAGACCTAGGGGAATCCAAGGAGGGGTGACTTGCGGGGCTCGGACCAGGTTCTGTTACCCAGAATCCTTTGCAAACCTCAAAATTTGGCTAATAAACCACATGTTCCTCAAATTTCTGTGGCAGAAAGTTCGGGAATCTGAGAGGAGCCACAAATTTCCTTCCACCCAGCGTTTCCCCAAGTCTCCCGATAAAAATGATACCTCACTTGTGTGGGTAGGCCTAGCGCCCGTGACAGGAAACGCCCCAAAGCGCACCGTGGACACATCCAAATTTTTTGAAGAAAACAGAGGTGTTTTTTGCGAAGTGCCTACCTGTAGATTTTGGCCTCTAGCTCAGCCGGCACCTAGGGAAACCTACCAAACCTGTGCATTTCTGAAAACTAGAGACCTAGGGGAATCCAAGGAGGGGTGACTTGCAGGGCTCGGACCAGGTTATGTTACCCAGAATCCTTTGCAAACCTCAAAATTTAGCTAAAAAAACATATGTTCCTCACATTTCTGTGGCAGAAAGTTCTGGAATCTGAGAGGAGCCACAAATTTCCTTCCAACCAGCGTTCCCCAAAGTCTCCCGATAAAAATGATACCTCACTTGTGTGGGTAGGCCTAGCGCTCGCGACAGGAAACGCCCCAAAGCGCAACGTAGACACATCCAAATTTTTGGAAGAAAACAGAGGTGTTTTTTGCGAAGTGCCTACCTGTAGATTCTGGCCTCTAGCTCAGCCGGCACTTAGGGAAACGTACCAAACCTGTGCATTTCTGAGAACTAGAGACCTAGGGGAATCCAAGGAGGGGTGACTTGCGGGGCTCGGACCAGGTTCTGTTACCCAGAATCCTTTGCAAACCTCAAAATTTGGCTAAAAAAACACATGTTCCTCACATTTCTGTGGCAGAAAGTTCTGGAATCTGAGAGGAGCCACAAATTTCCTTCCACCCAGCGTTCCTCCAAGTCTCCCGATAAAAATGATACCTCACTTGTGTGGGAAGGACTAGCGCCCGCGACAGGAAACGCCCCAAAGCGCGACGTGGACACATCCAAATTTTTGGAAGAAAACAGAGGTGTTTTTTGCGAAGTGCCTACCTGTAGATTTTGGCCTCTAGTTCAGCTGGCACCTAGGGAAACCTACCAAACCTGTGCATTTCTGAAAACTAGAGACCTAGGGGAATCCAAGGAGGGGTGACTTGCGGGGCTCGGACCAGGTTCTGTTACCCAGAATCCTTTGCAAACCTCAAAATTTGGCTAATAAACCACATGTTCCTCAAATTTCTGTGGCAGAAAGTTCGGGAATCTGAGAGGAGCCACAAATTTCCTTCCACCCAGCGTTTCCCCAAGTCTCCCGATAAAAATGATACCTCACTTGTGTGGGTAGGCCTAGCGCCCGTGACAGGAAACGCCCCAAAGCGCACCGTGGACACATCCAAATTTTTTGAAGAAAACAGAGGTGTTTTTTGCCAAGTGCCTACCTGTAGATTTTGGCCTCTAGCTCAGCCGGCACCTAGGGAAACCTACCAAACCTGTGCATTTCTGAAAACTAGAGACCTAGGGGAATCCAAGGAGGGGTGACTTGCGGGGCTTGGACCAGGTTCTGTTACCCAGAATCCTTTGCAAACCTCAAAATGTGGCTAAAAAAACACATGTTCCTCACATTTCTGTGGCAGAAAGTTCTAGAATCTGAGAGGAGCCACAAATTTCCTTCCACCCAGCGTTCCCCCAAGTCTCCCGATAAAAATGATACCTCACTTGTGTGAGTAGGCCTAGCGCCCGCGACAGGAAACGCCCCAAAGCGCAACGTGGACACATCCAAATTTTTGGAAGAAAACAGAGGTGTTTTTTGCGAAGTGCCTACCTGTAGATTTTGGCCTCTAGCTCAGCCGGCACCTAGGGAAACCTACCAAACCTGTGCATTTCTGAAAACTAGAGACCTAGAGGAATCCATGGAGGGGTGACTTGCAGGGCTCGGACCAGGTTATGTTACCCAGAATCCTTTGCAAACTTCAAAATTTAGCTAAAAAAACATATGTTCCTCACATTTCTGTGGCAGAAAGTTCTGGAATCTGAGAGGAGCCACAAATTTCCTTCCAACCAGCGTTCCCCAAAGTCTCCCGATAAAAATGATACCTCACTTGTGTGGGTAGGCCTAGCGCTCGCGACAGGAAACGCCCCAAAGCGCAACGTAGACACATCCAAATTTTTGGAAGAAAACAGAGGTGTTTTTTGCGAAGTGCCTACCTGTAGATTCTGGCCTCTAGCTCAGCCGGCACTTAGGGAAACCTACCAAACCTGTGCATTTCTGAGAACTAGAGACCTAGGGGAATCCAAGGAGGGGTGACTTGCGGGGCTCGGACCAGGTTCTGTTACCCAGAATCCTTTGCAAACCTCAAAATTTGGCTAAAAAAACACATGTTCCTCACATTTCTGTGGCAGAAAGTTCTGGAATCTGAGAGGAGCCACAAATTTCCTTCCACCCAGCGTTCCCCCAAGTCTCCCGATAAAAATGATACCTCACTTGTGTGGGAAGGACTAGCGCCCGCGACAGGAAACGCCCCAAAGCGCGACGTGGACACATCCAAATTTTTGGAAGAAAACAGAGGTGTTTTTTGCGAAGTGCCTACCTGTAGATTTTGGCCTCTAGTTCAGCCGGCACTTAGGGAAACCTACCAAACCTGTGCATTTCTGAGAACTAGAGACCTAGGGGAATCCAAGGAGGGGTGACTTGCGGGGCTCGGACCAGGTTCTGTTACCCAGAATCCTTTGCAAACCTCAAAATTTGGCTAATAAACCACATGTTCCTCAAATTTCTGTGGCAGAAAGTTCGGGAATCTGAGAGGAGCCACAAATTTCCTTCCACCCAGCGTTCCCCCAAGTCTCCCGATAAAAATGATACCTCACTTGTGTGGGTAGGCCTAGCGCCCGTGACAGGAAACGCCCCAAAGCGCACCGTGGACACATCCAAATGTTTGGAAGAAAACAGAGGTGTTTTTTGCGAAGTGCCTACCTGTAGATTTTGGCCTCTAGCTCAGCCGGCACCTAGGGAAACCTACCAAACCTGTGCATTTCTGAAAACTAGAGACCTAGGGGAATCCAAGGAGGGGTGACTTGCGGGGCTTGGACCAGGTTCTGTTACCCAGAATCCTTTGCAAACCTCAAAATGTGGCTAAAAAAACACATGTTCCTCACATTTCTGTGGCAGAAAGTTCTGGAATCTGAGAGGAGCCACAAATTTCCTTCCACCCAGCGTTCCCCCAAGTCTCCCGATAAAAATGATACCTCACTTGTGTGAGTAGGCCTAGCGCCCGCGACAGGAAACGCCCCAAAGCGCAACGTGGACACATCCAAATTTTTGGAAGAAAACAGAGGTGTTTTTTGCGAAGTGCCTACCTGTAGATTTTGGCCTCTAGCTCAGCCGGCACCTAGGGAAACCTACCAAACCTGTGCATTTCTGAAAACTAGAGACCTAGGGGAATCCAAGGAGGGGTGATTTGCGGAGCTCGGACCAGGTTCTGTTACCCAGAATCCTTTGCAAACCTCAAAATTTGGCTAAAAAAACACATGTTCCTCAAATTTCTGTGGCAGAAAGTTCTGGAATCTGAGAGGAGCCACAAATTTCCTTCCACCCAGTGTTCCCCCAAGTCTCCCGATAAAAATGATACCTCACTTGTGTGGGTAGGCCTAGCGCCCGCGACAGGAAACGCCCCAAAGCGCAACGTGGACACATCCAAATTTTTGGAAGAAAACAGAGGTGTTTTTTGCGAAGTGCCTACCTGTAGATTTTGGCCTCTAGCTCAGCCGGCACCTAGGGAAACCTACCAAACCTGTGCATTTCTGAAAACTAGAGACCTAGGGGAATCCAAGGAGGGGTGACTTGCGGGGCTCGGACCAGGTTCTGTTACCCAGAATCCTTTGCAAACCTCAAAATTTGGCTAATAAACCACATGTTCCTCAAATTTCTGTGGCAGAAAGTTCGGGAATCTGAGAGGAGCCACAAATTTCCTTCCACCCAGCGTTCCCCAAAGTCTCCCGATAAAAATGATACCTCACTTGTGTGGGTAGGCCTAGCGCTTGCGACAGGAAACGCCCCAAAGCGCAACGTGGACACATCCAAATTTTTGGAAGAAAACAGAGGTGTTTTTTGCGAAGTGCCTACCTGTAGATTTTGGCCTCTAGCTCAGCCGGCACCTAGGGAAACCTACCAAACCTGTGCATTTCTTAAAACTAGAGACCTAGGGGAATCCAAGGAGGGGTGATTTGCGGAGCTCGGACCAGGTTCTGTTACCCAGAATCCTTTGCAAACCTCAAAATTTAGCTAAAAAAACACATGTTCCTCAAATTTCTGTGGCAGAAAGTTCTGGAATCTGAGAGGAGCCACAAATTTCCTTCCACCCAGTGTTCCCCCAAGTCTCCCGATAAAAATGATACCTCACTTGTGTGGGTAGGCCTAGCGCCCGCGACAGGAAACGCCCCAAAGCGCAACGTGGACACATCCACATTTTTGGAAGAGAACAGAGGTGTTTTTTGCGAAGTGCCTACCTGTAGATTTTGGCCTCTAGCTCAGCCGGCACCTAGGGAAACCTACCAAACCTGTGCATTTCTGAAAACTAGAGACCTAGGGGAATCCAAGGAGGGGTGACTTGCGGGGCTCGGACCAGGTTCTGTTACCCAGAATCCTTTGCAAACCTTAAAATTTGGCTAATAAACCACATGTTCCTCAAATTTCTGTGGCAGAAAGTTCGGGAATCTGAGAGGAGCCACAAATTTCCTTCCACCCAGCGTTCCCCAAAGTCTCCCGATAAAAATGATACCTCACTTGTGTGGGTAGGCCTAGCGCTCGCGACAGGAAACGCCCCAAAGCGCGACGTGGACACATACAAATTTTTGGAAGAAAACAGAGGTGTTTTTTGCGAAGTGCCTACCTGTAGATTTTGGCCTCTAGTTCAGCTGGCACCTAGGGAAACCTACCAAACCTGTGCATTTCTGAAAACTAGAGACCTAGGGGAATCCAAGGAGGGGTGACTTGCGAGGCTTGGACCAGGTTCTGTTACCCAGAATCCTTTGCAAACCTCAAAATTTGGCTAAAAAAAAACATGTTCCTCACATTTCTGTGGCAGAAAGTTCTGGAATCTGAGAGGAGCCACAAATTTCCTTCCACCCAGCGTTCCCCCACGTCTCCCGATAAAAATGATACCTCACTTGTGTGAGTAGGCCTAGAGCCCGCGACAGGAAACGCTCCAAAGCGCAACGTGGACACATCCAAATTTTTGGAAAAAAACAGAGGTGTTTTTTGCGAAGTGCCTACCTGTAGATTGTGGCCTCTAGCTCAGCCGGCACCTAGGGAAACCTACCAAACCTGTGCATTTCTGAAAACTAGAGACGTAGGGGAATCCAAGGAGGGGTGACTTGCGGAGCTCGGACCAGGTTCTGTTTCCCAGAATCCTTTGCAAACCTCAAAATTTGGCTAAAAAAACACATGTTCCTCAAATTTCTGTGGCAGAAAGTTCTGGAATCTGAGAGGAGCCACAAATTTCCTTCCACCCAGCGTTCCCCCAAGTCTCCCGATAAAATGATACCTCACTTGTGTGGGTAGGCCTAGCGCCCGCGACAGTAAACGCCCCAAAGCGGACACATCCACATTTTTGGAAGAAAACAGAGGAGTTTTTTGCAAAGTGCCTACCTGTAGATTTTGGCCTCTAGCTCAGCCGGCACATAGGGAAACCTACCAAACCTGTGCATTTCTGAAAACTAGAGACCTAGGGGAATCCAAGGAGGGGTGACTTGCGGGGCTCGGACCAGGTTCTGTTACCCAGAATCCTTTGCAAACCTCAAAATTTGGCTAATAAACCACATGTTCCTCAAATTTCTGTGGCAGAAAGTTTGGGAATCTGAGAGGAGCCACAAATTTCCTTCCACCCAGCGTTCCCCAAAGTCTCCCGATAAAAATGATACCTCACTTGTGTGGGTAGGCCTAGCGCTCGCGACAGGAAACGCCCCAAAGCGCAACGTGGACACATCCAAATTTTTGGAAGAAAACAGAGGGTTTTTTTGCGAAGTGCCTACCTGTAGATTTTGGCCTCTAGCTCAGCCGGCACCTAGGGAAACCTACCAAACCTGTGCATTTCTGAAAACTAGAGACCTAGGGGAATCCAAGGAGGGGTGACTTGCGGGGCTCGGACCAGGTTCTGTTACCCAGAATCCTTTGCAAACCTCAAAATTTGGCTAATAAACCACATGTTCCTCAAATTTCTGTGGCAGAAAGTTCGGGAATCTGATAGGAGCCACAAATTTCCTTCCACCCAGCGTTCCCCAAAGTCTCCCGATAAAAATGATACCTCACTTGTGTGGGTAGGCCTAGCGCTCGCGACAGGAAACGCCCCAAAGCGCAACGTGGACACATCCAAATTTTTGGAAGAAAACAGAGGTGTTTTTTGCGAAGTGCCTACCTGTAGATTTTGGCCTCTAGCTCAGCCGGCACCTAGGGAAACCTACCAAACCTGTGCATTTCTTAAAACTAGAGACCTAGGGGAATCCAAGGAGGGGTGATTTGCGGAGCTCGGACCAGGTTCTGTTACCCAGAATCCTTTGCAAACCTCAAAATTTAGCTAAAAAAACACATGTTCCTCAAATTTCTGTGGCAGAAAGTTCTGGAATCTGAGAGGAGCCACAAATTTCCTTCCACCCAGTGTTCCCCCAAGTCTCCCGATAAAAATGATACCTCACTTGTGTGGGTAGGCCTAGCGCCCGCGACAGGAAACGCCCCAAAGCGCAACGTGGACACATCCACATTTTTGGAAGAGAACAGAGGTGTTTTTTGCGAAGTGCCTACCTGTAGATTTTGGCCTCTAGCTCAGCCGGCACCTAGGGAAACCTACCAAACCTGTGCATTTCTGAAAACTAGAGACCTAGGGGAATCCAAGGAGGGGTGACTTGCGGGGCTCGGACCAGGTTCTGTTACCCAGAATCCTTTGCAAACCTTAAAATTTGGCTAATAAACCACATGTTCCTCAAATTTCTGTGGCAGAAAGTTCGGGAATCTGAGAGGAGCCACAAATTTCCTTCCACCCAGCGTTCCCCAAAGTCTCCCGATAAAAATGATACCTCACTTGTGTGGGTAGGCCTAGCGCTCGCGACAGGAAACGCCCCAAAGCGCGACGTGGACACATACAAATTTTTGGAAGAAAACAGAGGTGTTTTTTGCGAAGTGCCTACCTGTAGATTTTGGCCTCTAGTTCAGCTGGCACCTAGGGAAACCTACCAAACCTGTGCA
Organism: Pleurodeles waltl; assembly: GCF_031143425.1. Taxonomy (NCBI): domain Eukaryota; kingdom Metazoa; phylum Chordata; class Amphibia; order Caudata; family Salamandridae; genus Pleurodeles; species Pleurodeles waltl. Next base: position 144,501 of record NC_090437.1, on the reverse strand, counting down.
TTTCTGAAAACTAGAGACCTAGGGGAATCCAAGGAGGGGTGACTTGCGAGGCTTGGACCAGGTTCTGTTACCCAGAATCCTTTGCAAACCTCAAAATTTGGCTAAAAAAAAACATGTTCCTCACATTTCTGTGGCAGAAAGTTCTGGAATCTGAGAGGAGCCACAAATTTCCTTCCACCCAGCGTTCCCCCACGTCTCCCGATAAAAATGATACCTCACTTGTGTGAGTAGGCCTAGCGCCCGCGACAGGAAACGCTCCAAAGCGCAACGTGGACACATCCAAATTTTTGGAAAAAAACAGAGGTGTTTTTTGCGAAGTGCCTACCTGTAGATTGTGGCCTCTAGCTCAGCCGGCACCTAGGGAAACCTACCAAACCTGTGCATTTCTGAAAACTAGAGACCTAGGGGAATCCAAGGAGGGGTGACTTGCGGAGCTCGGACCAGGTTCTGTTACCCAGAATCCTTTGCAAACCTCAAAATTTGGCTAAAAAACCACATGTTCCTCAAATTTCTGTGGCAGAAAGTTTGGGAATCTGAGAGGAGCCACAAATTTCCTTCCACCCAGCGTTCCCCAAAGTCTCCCGATAAAATGATACCTCACTTGTGTGGGTAGGCCTAGCGCCCGCGACAGGAAACGCCCCAAAGCGCAATGTGGACACATCCACATTTTTGGAAGAAAACAGAGGTGTTTTTTGCGAAGTGCCTACCTGTAGATTTTGGCCTCTAGCTCAGCCGGCACCTAGGGAAACCTACCAAACCTGTGCATTTCTGAAAACTAGAGACCTAGGGGAATCCAAGGAGGGGTGACTTGCGGAGCTCGGACCAGGTTCTGTTACCCAGAATCCTTTGCAAACCTCAAAATTTGGCTAATAAACCACATGTTCCTCAAATTTCTGTGGCAGAAAGTTCGGGAATCTGAGAGGAGCCACAAATTTCCTTCCACCCAGCGTTCCCCAAAGTCTCCCGATAAAAATGATACCTCACTTGTGTGGGTAGGCCTAGCGCTCGCGACAGGAAACGCCCCAAAGCGCAACGTGGACACATCCAAATTTTTGGAAGAAAACAGAGGTGTTTTTTGCGAAGTGCCTACCTGTAGATTTTGGCCTCTAGCTCAGCCGGCACCTAGGGAAACCTACCAAACCTGTGCATTTCTTAAAACTAGAGACCTAGGGGAATCCAAGGAGGGGTGATTTGCGGAGCTCGGACCAGGTTCTGTTACCCAGAATCCTTTGCAAACCTCAAAATTTAGCTAAAAAAACACATGTTCCTCAAATTTCTGTGGCAGAAAGTTCTGGAATCTGAGAGGAGCCACAAATTTCCTTCCACCCAGTGTTCCCCCAAGTCTCCCGATAAAAATGATACCTCACTTGTGTGGGTAGGCCTAGCGCCCGCGACAGGAAACGCCCCAAAGCGCAACGTGGACACATCCACATTTTTGGAAGAAAACAGAGGAGTTTTTTGCAAAGTGCCTACCTGTAGATTTTGGCCTCTAGCTCAGCCGGCACATAGGGAAACCTACCAAACCTGTGCATTTCTGAAAACTAGAGACCTAGGGGAATCCAAGGAGGGGTGACTTGCGGGGCTCGGACCAGGTTCTGTTACCCAGAATCCTTTGCAAACCTCAAAATTTGGCTAATAAACCACATGTTCCTCAAATTTCTGTGGCAGAAAGTTTGGGAATCTGAGAGGAGCCACAAATTTCCTTCCACCCAGCGTTCCCCAAAGTCTCCCGATAAAAATGATACCTCACTTGTGTGGGTAGGCCTAGCGCTCGCGACAGGAAACGCCCCAAAGCGCAACGTGGACACATCCAAATTTTTGGAAGAAAACAGAGGGTTTTTTTGCGAAGTGCCTACCTGTAGATTTTGGCCTCTAGCTCAGCCGGCACCTAGGGAAACCTACCAAACCTGTGCATTTCTGAAAACTAGAGACCTAGGGGAATCCAAGGAGGGGTGACTTGCGGGGCTCGGACCAGGTTCTGTTACCCAGAATCCTTTGCAAACCTCAAAATTTGGCTAATAAACCACATGTTCCTCAAATTTCTGTGGCAGAAAGTTCGGGAATCTGATAGGAGCCACAAATTTCCTTCCACCCAGCGTTCCCCAAAGTCTCCCGATAAAAATGATACCTCACTTGTGTGGGTAGGCCTAGCGCTCGCGACAGGAAACGCCCCAAAGCGCAACGTGGACACATCCAAATTTTTGGAAGAAAACAGAGGTGTTTTTTGCGAAGTGCCTACCTGTAGATTTTGGCCTCTAGCTCAGCCGGCACCTAGGGAAACCTACCAAACCTGTGCATTTCTTAAAACTAGAGACCTAGGGGAATCCAAGGAGGGGTGATTTGCGGAGCTCGGACCAGGTTCTGTTACCCAGAATCCTTTGCAAACCTCAAAATTTAGCTAAAAAAACACATGTTCCTCAAATTTCTGTGGCAGAAAGTTCTGGAATCTGAGAGGAGCCACAAATTTCCTTCCACCCAGTGTTCCCCCAAGTCTCCCGATAAAAATGATACCTCACTTGTGTGGGTAGGCCTAGCGCCCGCGACAGGAAACGCCCCAAAGCGCAACGTGGACACATCCACATTTTTGGAAGAGAACAGAGGTGTTTTTTGCGAAGTGCCTACCTGTAGATTTTGGCCTCTAGCTCAGCCGGCACCTAGGGAAACCTACCAAACCTGTGCATTTCTGAAAACTAGAGACCTAGGGGAATCCAAGGAGGGGTGACTTGCGGGGCTCGGACCAGGTTCTGTTACCCAGAATCCTTTGCAAACCTTAAAATTTGGCTAATAAACCACATGTTCCTCAAATTTCTGTGGCAGAAAGTTCGGGAATCTGAGAGGAGCCACAAATTTCCTTCCACCCAGCGTTCCCCAAAGTCTCCCGATAAAAATGATACCTCACTTGTGTGGGTAGGCCTAGCGCTCGCGACAGGAAACGCCCCAAAGCGCGACGTGGACACATACAAATTTTTGGAAGAAAACAGAGGTGTTTTTTGCGAAGTGCCTACCTGTAGATTTTGGCCTCTAGTTCAGCTGGCACCTAGGGAAACCTACCAAACCTGTGCATTTCTGAAAACTAGAGACCTAGGGGAATCCAAGGAGGGGTGACTTGCGAGGCTTGGACCAGGTTCTGTTACCCAGAATCCTTTGCAAACCTCAAAATTTGGCTAAAAAAAAACATGTTCCTCACATTTCTGTGGCAGAAAGTTCTGGAATCTGAGAGGAGCCACAAATTTCCTTCCACCCAGCGTTCCCCCACGTCTCCCGATAAAAATGATACCTCACTTGTGTGAGTAGGCCTAGCGCCCGCGACAGGAAACGCTCCAAAGCGCAACGTGGACACATCCAAATTTTTGGAAAAAAACAGAGGTGTTTTTTGCGAAGTGCCTACCTGTAGATTGTGGCCTCTAGCTCAGCCGGCACCTAGGGAAACCTACCAAACCTGTGCATTACTGAAAACTAGAGACCTAGGGGAATCCAAGGAGGGGTGACTTGCGGAGCTCGGACCAGGTTCTGTTACCCAGAATCCTTTGCAAACCTCAAAATTTGGCTAAAAAACCACATGTTCCTCAAATTTCTGTGGCAGAAAGTTTGGGAATCTGAGAGGAGCCACAAATTTCCTTCCACCCAGCGTTCCCCAAAGTCTCCCGATAAAATGATACCTCACTTGTGTGGGTAGGCCTAGCGCCCGCGACAGGAAACGCCCCAAAGCGCAATGTGGACACATCCACATTTTTGGAAGAAAACAGAGGTGTTTTTTGCGAAGTGCCTACCTGTAGATTTTGGCCTCTAGCTCAGCCGGCACCTAGGGAAACCTACCAAACCTGTGCATTTCTAAAAACTAGAGACCTAGGGGAATCCAAGGAGGGGTGACTTGCGGAGCTCGGACCAGGTTCTGTTACCCAGAATCCTTTGCAAACCTCAAAATTTGGCTAATAAACCACATGTTCCTCAAATTTCTGTGGCAGAAAGTTCGGGAATCTGAGAGGAGCCACAAATTTCCTTCCACCCAGCGTTCCCCAAAGTCTCCCGATAAAAATGATACCTCACTTGTGTGGGTAGGCCTAGCGCTCGCGACAGGAAACGCCCCAAAGCGCAACGTGGACACATCCAAATTTTTGGAAGAAAACAGAGGTGTTTTTTGCGAAGTGCCTACCTGTAGATTTTGGCCTCTAGCTCAGCCGGCACCTAGGGAAACCTACCAAACCTGTGCATTTCTTAAAACTAGAGACCTAGGGGAATCCAAGGAGGGGTGATTTGCGGAGCTCGGACCAGGTTCTGTTACCCAGAATCCTTTGCAAACCGCAATATTTAGCTAAAAAAACACATGTTCCTCAAATTTCTGTGGCAGAAAGTTCTGGAATCTGAGAGGAGCCACAAATTTCCTTCCACCCAGTGTTCCCCCAAGTCTCCCGATAAAAATGATACCTCACTTGTGTGGGTAGGCCTAGCGCCCGCGACAGGAAACGCCCCAAAGCGCAACGTGGACACATCCACATTTTTGGAAGAGAACAGAGGTGTTTTTTGCGAAGTGCCTACCTGTAGATTTTGGCCTCTAGCTCAGCCGGCACCTAGGGAAACCTACCAAACCTGTGCATTTCTGAAAACTAGAGACCTAGGGGAATCCAAGGAGGGGTGACTTGCGGGGCTCGGACCAGGTTCTGTTACCCAGAATCCTTTGCAAACCTTAAAATTTGGCTAATAAACCACATGTTCCTCAAATTTCTGTGGCAGAAAGTTCGGGAATCTGAGAGGAGCCACAAATTTCCTTCCACCCAGCGTTCCCCAAAGTCTCCCGATAAAAATGATACCTCACTTGTGTGGGTAGGCCTAGCGCTCGCGACAGGAAACGCCCCAAAGCGCGACGTGGACACATACAAATTTTTGGAAGAAAACAGAGGTGTTTTTTGCGAAGTGCCTACCTGTAGATTTTGGCCTCTAGTTCAGCTGGCACCTAGGGAAACCTACCAAACCTGTGCATTTCTGAAAACTAGAGACCTAGGGGAATCCAAGGAGGGGTGACTTGCGAGGCTTGGACCAGGTTCTGTTACCCAGAATCCTTTGCAAACCTCAAAATTTGGCTAAAAAAAAACATGTTCCTCACATTTCTGTGGCAGAAAGTTCTGGAATCTGAGAGGAGCCACAAATTTCCTTCCACCCAGCGTTCCCCCACGTCTCCCGATAAAAATGATACCTCACTTGTGTGAGTAGGCCTAGCGCCCACAACAGGAAACGCTCCAAAGCGCAACGTGGACACATCCAAATTTTTGGAAAAAAACAGAGGTGTTTTTTGCGAAGTGCCTACCTGTAGATTGTGGCCTCTAGCTCAGCCGGCACCTAGGGAAACCTACCAAACCTGTGCATTTCTGAAAACTAGAGACCTAGGGGAATCCAAGGAGGGGTGACTTGCGGAGCTCGGACCAGGTTCTGTTACCCAGAATCCTTTGCAAACCTCAAAATTTGGCTAAAAAAACACATGTTCCTCAAATTTCTGTGGCAGAAAGTTCTGGAATCTGAGAGGAGCCACAAATTTCCTTCCACCCAGCATTCCCCCAAGTCTCCCGATAAAATGATACCTCACTTGTGTGGGTAGGCCTAGCGCCCGCGATAGGAAACGCCCCAAAGCGCAATGTGGACACATCCACATTTTTGGAAGAAAACAGAGGTGTTTTTTGCGAAGTGCCTACCTGTAGATTTTGGCCTCTAGCTCAGCCGGCACATAGGGAAACCTACCAAACCTGTGCATTTCTGAAAACTAGAGACCTAGGGGAATCCAAGGAGGGGTGACTTGCGGAGCTCGGACCAGGTTCTGTTACCCAGAATCCTTTGCAAACCTCAAAATTTGGCTAATAAACCACATGTTCCTCAAATTTCTGTGGCAGAAAGTTTGGGAATCTGAGAGGAGCCACAAATTTCCTTCCACCCAGCGTTCCCCAAAGACTCCCGATAAAAATGATACCTCACTTGTGTGGGTAGGCCTAGCGCTCGCGACAGGAAACGCCCCAAAGCGCAACGTGGACACATCCAAATTTTTGGAAGAAAACAGAGGGTTTTTTTGCGAAGTGCCTACCTGTAGATTTTGGCCTCTAGCTCAGCCGGCACCTAGGGAAACCTACTTAACCTGTGCATTTCTGAGAACTAGAGACCTAGGGGAATCCAAGAAGGGGTGACTTGCGGGGCTCGGACCAGGTTCTGTTACCCAGAATCCTTTTCAAACCTTAAAATTTGGCTAAAAAAACACATGTTCCTCACATTTCTGTGGCAGAAAGTTCTGGAATCTGAGAGGAGCCACAAATTTCCTTCCACCCAGTGTTCCCCCAAGTCTCCCGATAAAAATGATACCTCACTTGTGTGGGTAGGCCTAGCGCCCGCGACAGGAAACGCCCCAAAGCGCAACGTGGACACATACACATTTTTGGAAGAAAACAGAGGTGTTTTTTGCGAAGTGCCTACCTGTAGATTTTGGACTCTAGCTCAGCCGGCACCTAGGGAAACCTACCAAACCTGTGCATTTCTGAAAACTAGAGACCTAGGGGAATCCAAGGAGGGGTGACTTGCGGGGCTCGGACCAGGTTCTGTTACCCAGAATCCTTTGCAAACCTCAAAATTTGGCTAATAAACCACATGTTCCTCAAATTTCTGTGGCAGAAAGTTCGGCAATCTGAGAGGAGCCACAAATTTCCTTCCACCCAGCGTTCCCCCAAGTCTCCCGATAAAAATGATACCTCACTTGTGTGGGTAGGCCTAGGGCCCGCGACAGGAAACGCCCCAAAGCGCAACGTGGACACATCCACATTTTTGGAATAAAACAGAGGTATTTTTTGCGAAGTGCCTACCTGTAGATTTTGGCCTCTAGCTCAGCCGGCACCTAGGGAAACCTACCAAACCTGTGCATTTCTGAAAACTAGAGACGTAGGGGAATCTAAGGAGGGGTGACTTGCGGAGCTCGGACCAGGTTCTGTTACCCAGAATCCTTTGCAAATCTCAAAATTTGGCTAAAAAACCACATGTTCCTCACATTTCTGTGGCAGAAAGTTCGGGAATCTGAGAGGAGCCACAAATTTCCTTCCACCCAGCGTTCCCCCAAGTCTCCCGATAAAAATGATACCTCACTTGTGTTGGTAGGCCTAGCGTCCGCGGCAGGAGACGCCCCAAAGCGCAACGTGGACACATCCACATTTTTGGAAGAAAACAGAGGTGTTTTTTGCGAAGTGCCTACCTGTAGATTTTGGCCTCTAGCTCAGCCGGTACCTAGAGAACCCTACCAAACCTGTGCATTTCTGAAAACTAGAGACCTAGGGGAATCCAAGGAGGGGTGACTTGCAGGGCTCGGACCAGGTTCTGTTACCCAGAATCCTTTGCAAACCTCAAAATTTGGCTAAAAAAACACATGTTCCTCACATTTCTGTGGCAGAAAGTTCTGGAATCTGAGAGGAGCCACAAATGTCCTTCCAACCAGCGTTCCCCAAAGTCTCCCGATAAAAATGATACCTCACTTGTGTGGGTAGGCCTAGCGCTCGCGACAGGAAACGCCCCAAAGCGCAACGTGGACACATCCAAATTTTGGGAAGAAAACAGAGGTGTTTTTTGCGAAGTGCCTACCTGTAGATTTTGGCCTCTAGCTCAGCCGGTACCTAGGGAAACCTACCAAACCTGTGCATTTCTGAAAACTAGAGATCTAGGGGAATCCAAGGAGGGGTGACTTGCAGGGCTCGGACCAGGGTCTGTTACCCAGAATCCTTTGCAAACCTCAAAATTTTGCTAAAAAAACACATGTTCCTCACATTTCTGTTGCAGAAAGTTCGGGAATCTGAAAGGAGCCACAAATATCCTTCCACCCAGCGTTCCCCCAAGTCTCCCAATAAAAATGATACCTCACTTGTGTGGGTAGGCCTAGCGCCCACGACAGGAAACGCCCCAAAGCGCAACGTGGACACATCCAAATTTTTGGAAGAAAACAGAGGTGTTTTTTGCGAAGTGCCTACCTGTAGATTTTGGCCTCTAGCTCAGCCGGCACCTATGGAAACCTACCAAACCTGTGCCTTTCTGAAAACTAGAGACCTAGGGGAATCCAAGGAGGGGTGACTTGCGGGGCTCGGACCAGGTTCTGTTACCCAGAATCCTTTGCAAACCTCAAAATTTGGCTAAAAAAACACATGTTCCTCAAATTTCTGTGGCAGAAAGTTCTGGAATCTGAGAGGAGCCACAAATTTCCTTCCACCCAGCGTTCCCCCAAGTCTCCCGATAAAAATGATACCTCACTTGTGTGGGTAGGCCTAGCGCCCGCGACAGGAAACGCCCCAAAGCGCAACGTGGACACATCCAAAATTTTGGAATAAAACAGAGGTATTTTTTGCGAAGTGCCTACCTGTAGATTTTGGCCTCTAGCTCAGCCGGCACCTAGGGAAACCTACCAAACCTGTGCATTTCTGAAAACTAGAGACGTAGGGGAATCTAAGGAGGGGTGACTTGCGGGGCTCGGACCAGGTTCTGTTACCCAGAATCCTTTGCAAATCTCAAAATTTGGCTAAAAAACCACATGTTCCTCACATTTCTGTGGCAGAAAGTTCGGGAATCTGAGAGGAGCCACAAATTTCCTTCCACCCAGCGTTCCCCCAAGTCTCCCGATAAAAATGATACCTCACTTGTGTTGGTAGGCCTAGCGTCCGCGACAGGAGACGCCCCAAAGCGCAACGTGGACACATCCAAATTTTTGGAAGAAAACAGAGGTGTTTTTTGCGAAGTGCCTACCCGTAGATTTTGGCCTCTAGCTCAGCCGGTACCTAGAGAACCCTACCAAACCTGTGCATTTCTGAAAACTAGAGACCTAGGGGAATCCAAGGAGGGGTGACTTGCAGGGCTCGGACCAGGTTCTGTTACCCAGAATCCTTTGCAAACCTCAAAATTTGGCTAAAAAAACACATGTTCCTCACATTTCTGTGGCAGAAAGTTCTGGAATCTGAGAGGAGCCACAAATGTCCTTCCAACCAGCGTTCCCCAAAGTCTCCCGATAAAAATGATACCTCACTTGTGTGGGTAGGCCTAGCGCTCGCGACAGGAAAACGCCCCAAAGCGTAACGTGGACACATCCAAATTTTGGGAAGAAAACAGAGGTGTTTTTTGCGAAGTGCCTACCTGTAGATTTTGGCCTCTAGCTCAGCCGGTACCTAGGGAAACCTACCAAACCTGTGCATTTCTGAAAACTAGAGACCTAGGGGAATCCAAGGAGGGGTGACTTGCAGGGCTCGGACCAGGGTCTGTTACCCAGAATCCTTTGCAAACCTCAAAATTTTGCTAAAAAAACACATGTTCCTCACATTTCTGTGGCAGAAAGTTCGGGAATCTGAAAGGAGCCACAAATATCCTTCCACCCAGCGTTCCCCCAAGTCTCCCAATAAAAATGATACCTCACTTGTGTGGGTAGGCCTAGCGCCCACGACAGGAAACGCCCCAAAGCGCAACGTGGACACATCCAAATTTTTGGAAAAAAACAGAGGTGTTTTTTGCGAAGTGCCTACCTGTAGATTGTGGCCTCTAGCTCAGCCGGCACCTAGGGAAACCTACCAAACCTGTGCATTTCTGAAAACTAGAGACCTAGGGGAATCCAAGGAGGGGTGACTTGCGGGGCTCGGACCAGGTTCTGTTACCCAGAATCCTTTGCAAACCTCAAAATTTGGCTAAAAAAACACATGTTCCTCAAATTTCTGTGGCAGAAAGTTCTGGAATCTGAGAGGAGCCACAAATTTCCTTCCACCCAGCGTTCCCCCAAGTCTCCCGATAAAAATGATACCTCACTTGTGTGGGTAGGCCTAGCGCCCGCGACAGGAAACGCCCCAAAGCGCAACGTGGACGCATCCAAATTTTTTGAAAGAAAACAGAGATGTTTTTTGCGAAGTGCCTACCTGTAGATTTTGGCCTCTAGCTCAGCCGGCACCTAGGGAAACCTACCAAACCTGTGCATTTCTGACAACTAGAGACGTAGGGGAATCTAAGGAGGGGTGACTTGCGGGGCTCGGACCAGGTTCTGTTACCCAGAATCCTTTGCAAATCTCAAAATTTGGCTAAAAAACCACCTGTTCCTCACATTTCTGTGGCAGAAAGTTCGGGAATCTGAGAGGAGCCACAAATTTCCTTCCACCCAGCGTTCCCCCAAGTCTCCCGATAAAAATGATACCTCACTTGTGTTGGTAGGCCTAGCGTCCGCGACAGGAGACGCCCCAAAGCGCAACGTGGACACATCCAAATTTTTGGAAGAAAACAGAGGTGTTTTTTGCGAAGTGCCTACCCGTAGATTTTGGCCTCTAGCTCAGCCGGTACCTAGAGAACCCTACCAAACCTGTGCATTTCTGAAAACTAGAGACCTAGGGGAATCCAAGGAGGGGTGACTTGCAGGGCTCGGACCAGGGTCTGTTACCCAGAATCCTTTGCAAACCTCAAAATTTTGCTAAAAAAACACATGTTCCTCACATTTCTGTGGCAGAAAGTTCTGGAATCTGAGAGGAGCCACAAATGTCCTTCCAACCAGCGTTCCCCAAAGTCTCCCGATAAAAATGATACCTCACTTGTGTGGGTAGGCCTAGCGCTCGCGACAGGAAACGCCCCAAAGCGTAACGTGCACACATCCAAATTTTGGGAAGAAAACAGAGGTGTTTTTTGCGAAGTGCCTACCTGTAGATTTTGGCCTCTAGCTCAGCCGGTACCTAGGGAAACCTACCAAACCTGTGCATTTCTGAAAACTAGAGACCTAGGGGAATCCAAGGAGGGGTGACTTGCAGGGCTCGGACCAGGGTCTGTTACCCAGAATCCTTTGCAAACCTCAAAATTTTGCTAAAAAAACACATGTTCCTCACATTTCTGTGGCAGAAAGTTCGGGAATCTGAAAGGAGCCACAAATATCCTTCCACCCAGCGTTCCCCCAAGTCTCCCGATAAAAATGATACCTCACTTGTGTGGGTAGGCCTAGCGCCCACGACAGGAAACGCCCCAAAGCGCAACGTGGACACATCCAAATTTTTGGAAGAAAACAGAGGTGTTTTTTGCGAAGTGCCTACCTGTAGATTTTGGCCTCTAGCTCAGCCGGCACCTAGGGAAACCTACCAAACCTGTGCCTTTCTGAAAACTAGAGACCTAGGGGAATCCAAGGAGGGGTGACTTGCGGGGCTCGGACCAGGTTCTGTTACCCAGAATCCTTTGCAAACCTCAAAATTTGGCTAAAAAAACACATGTTCCTCAAATTTCTGTGGCAGAAAGTTCTGGAATCTGAGAGGAGCCACAAATTTCCTTCCACCCAGCGTTCCCCCAAGTCTCCCGATAAAAATGATACCTCACTTGTGTGGGTAGGCCTAGCGCCCGCAACAGGAAACGCCCCAAAGCGCAACGTGGACGCATCCAAATTTTTTTAAAGAAAACAGAGATGTTTTTTGTGAAGTGCCTACCTGTAGATTTTGGCCTCTAGCTCAGCCGGCACCTAGGGAAACCTACCAAACCTGTGCATTTCTGAAAACTAGAGACCTAGGGGAATCCAAGGAGGGGTGACTTGCGGGGCTCGGACCAGGTTCTGTTACCCAGAATCCTTTGCAAACCGCAAAATTTGGCTAAAAAAACACATGTTCCTCACATTTCTGTGGCAGAAAGTTCGGGAATCTGAAAGGAACCACAAATTTCCTTCCACCCAGCGTTCCCCCAAGTCTCCCAATAAAAATGATACCTCACTTGTGTGGGTAGGCCTAGCACCCGCGACAGGAAACGCCCCAAAGCGCAACGTGGACACATCCAAATTTTGGGAAGAAAACAGAGGTGTTTTTTGCGAAGTGCCTACCTGTAGATTTTGGCCTCTAGCTCAGCCGGTACCTAGGGAAACCTACCAAACCTGTGCATTTCTGAAAACTAGAGACCTAGGGGAATCCAAGGAGGGGTGACTTGCAGGGCTCGGACCAGGGTCTGTTACCCAGAATCCTTTGCAAACCTCAAAATTTTGCTAAAAAAACACATGTTCCTCACATTTCTGTGGCAGAAAGTTCGGGAATCTGAAAGGAGCCACAAATATCCTTCCACCCAGCGTTCCCCCAAGTCTCCCAATAAAAATGATACCTCACTTGTGTGGGTAGGCCTAGCGCCCACGACAGGAAACGCCCCAAAGCGCAACGTGGACACATCCAAATTTTTGGAAGAAAACAGAGGTGTTTTTTGCGAAGTGCCTACCTGTAGATTTTGGCCTCTAGCTCAGCCGGCACCTAGGGAAACCTACCAAACCTGTGCCTTTCTGAAAACTAGAGACCTAGGGGAATCCAAGGAGGGGTGACTTGCGGGGCTCGGACCAGGTTCTGTTACCCAGAATCCTTTGCAAACCTCAAAATTTGGCTAAAAAAACACATGTTCCTCACATTTCTGTGGCAGAAAGTTCTGGAATCTGAGAGGAGCCACAAATTTCCTTCCACCCAGCGTTCCCCCAAGTCTCCCGATAAAAATGATACCTCACTTGTGTGGGTAGGCCTAGCGCCCGCGACAGGAAACGCCCCAAAGCGCAACGTGGACGCATCCAAATTTTTTGAAAGAAAACAGAGATGTTTTTTGCGAAGTGCCTACCTGTAGATTTTGGCCTCTAGCTCAGCCGGCACCTAGGGAAACCTACCAAACCTGTGCATTTCTGAAAACTAGAGACGTAGGGGAATCTAAGGAGGGGTGACTTGCGGGGCTCGGACCAGGTTCTGTTACCCAGAATCCTTTGCAAATCTCAAAATTTGGCTAAAAAACCACATGTTCCTCACATTTCTGTGGCAGAAAGTTCGGGAATCTGAGAGGAGCCACAAATTTCCTTCCACCCAGCGTTCCCCCAAGTCTCCCGATAAAAATGATACCTCACTTGTGTTGGTAGGCCTAGCGTCCGCGACAGGAGACGCCCCAAAGCGCAACGTGGACACATCCACATTTTTGGAAGAAAACAGAGGTGTTTTTTGCAAAGTGCCTACCCGTAGATTTTGGCCTCTAGCTCAGCCGGTACCTAGAGAAACCTACCAAACCTGTGCATTTCTGAAAACTAGAGACCTAGGGGAATCCAAGGAGGGGTGACTTGCAGGGCTCGGACCAGGTTCTGTTACCCAGAATCCTTTGCAAACCTCAAAATTTGGCTAAAAAAACACATGTTCCTCACATTTCTGTGGCAGAAAGTTCTGGAATCTGAGAGGAGCCACAAATGTCCTTCCAACCAGCGTTCCCCAAAGTCTCCCGATAAAAATGATACCTCACTTGTGTGGGTAGGCCTAGCGCTCGCGACAGGAAACGCCCCAAAGCGTAACGTGGACACATCCAAATTTTGGGAAGAAAACCGAGGTGTTTTTTGCGAAGTGCCTACCTGTAGATTTTGGCCTCTAGCTCAGCCGGTACCTAGGGAAACCTACCAAACCTGTGCATTTCTGAAAACTAGAGACCTAGGGGAATCCAAGGAGGGGTGACTTGCAGGGCTCGGACCAGGGTCTGTTACCCAGAATCCTTTGCAAACCTCAAAATTTTGCTAAAAAAACACATGTTCCTCACATTTCTGTGGCAGAAAGTTCGGGAATCTGAAAGGAGCCACAAATATCCTTCCACCCAGCGTTCCCCCAAGTCTCCCAATAAAAATGATACCTCACTTGTGTGGGTAGGCCTAGCGCCCACGACAGGAAACGCCCCAAAGCGCAACGTGGACACATCCAAATTTTTGGAAGAAAACAGAGGTGTTTTTTGCGAAGTGCCTACCTGTAGATTTTGGCCCCTAGCTCAGCCGGCACCTAGGGAAACCTACCAAACCTGTGCCTTTCTGAAAACTAGAGACCTAGGGGAATCCAAGGAGGGGTGACTTGCGGGGCTCGGACCAGGTTCTGTAACCCAGAATCCTTTGCAAACCTCAAAATTTGGCTAATATACCACATGTTCCTCAAATTTCTGTGGCAGAAAGTTCGGGAATCTGAGAGGAGCCACAAATTTCCTTCCACCCAGCGTTCCCCCAAGTCTCCCGATAAAAATGATACCTCACTTGTGTGGGTAGGCCTAGCGCCCGCGACAGGAAACGCCCCAAAGCGCAACGTGGACACATCCAAATTTTTGGAAGAAAACAGAGGTGTTTTTTGCGAAGTGCCTACCTGTAGATTTTGGCCTCTAGCTCAGCCGGCACCTAGGGAAACCTACCAAACCTGTGCATTTCTGAAAACTAGAGACCTAGGGGAATCCAAGGAGGGGTGACTTGCGGGGCTTGGACCAGGTTCTGTTACCCAGAATCCTTTGCAAACCGCAAAATTTGGATAAAAAAACACATGTTCCTCACATTTCTGTGGCAGAAAGTTCGGGAATCTGAAAGGAACCACAAATTACCTTCCACCCAGCGTTCCCCCAAGTCTCCCAATAAAAATGATACCTCACTTGTGTGGGTAGGCCTAGCGCCCGCGACAGGAAACGCCCCAAAGCGCAACGTGGACACATCCAAATTTTTGGAAGAAAACAGAGGTGTTTTTTGCGAAGTGCCTACCTGTAGATTTTGGCCTCTAGCTCAGCCGGCACCTAGGGAAACCTACCAAACCTGTGCATTTCTGAAAACTAGAGACCTAGGGGAATCCAAGGAGGGGTGACTTGCGGAGCTCGGACCAGGTTCTGTTACCCAGAATCCTTTGCAAACCTCAAAATTTGGCTAAAAAAACACATGTTTCTCAAATTTCTGTGGCAGAAAGTTCTGGAATCTGAGAGGAGCCACAAATATCCTTCCACCCAGCGTTCCCCCAAGTCTCCCGATAAAAATGATACCTCACTTGTGTGGGTAGGCCTAGCGCCCGCGACAGGAAACGCCCCAAAGCGCAACGTGGACACATCCAATTTTTTGAAAGAAAACAGAGGTGTTTTTTGCGAAGTGCCTACCTGTAGATTTTGGCCTCTAGCTCAGCCGGCACCTAGGGAAACCTACCAAACCTGTGCATTTCTGAAAACTAGAGACCTAGGGGAATCCAAGGAGGGGTGACTTGCGGGGCTCGGACCAGGTTCTGTTACCCAGAATCCTTTGCAAACCTCAAAATTTGGTTAATAAACCACATGTTCCTCAAATTTCTGTGGCAGAAAGTTCGGGAATCTGAGAGGAGCCACAAATTTCCTTCCACCCAGCGTTCCCCCAAGTCTCCCGATAAAAATGATACCTCACTTGTGTGGGTAGGCCTAGCACCCGTGACAGGAAACGCCCCAAAGCGCAACGTGGACACATCCAAATTTTTGGAAGAAAACAGAGGTGTTTTTTGCGAAGTGCCTACCTGTAGATTTTGGCCTCTAGCTCAGCCGGCACCTAGGGAAACCTACCAAACCTGTGCATTTCTGATAACTAGAGACCTAGGGGAATCCAAGGAGGGGTGGCTTGCGGAGCTTGGACCAGGTTCTGTTACCCCGAATCCTTTGCAAACCTGAAAATTTGGCTAAAAAAACACATGTTCATCACATTTCTGTGGCAGAAAGTTCTGCAATCTGAGAGGAGCCACAAATTTCCTTCCATCCAAGGAGGGGTGACTTGCGGGGCTCGGACCAGGGTCTGTTACCCAGAACCTTTGCAAACCTCAAAATTTGGCTAAAAAACCACATGTTCCTCACATTTCTGTGGCAGAAAGTTCGGGAATCTGAAAGGAGCCACAAATTTCCTTCCACCCAGTGTTCCCCCAAGTCTCCCTATAAAAATGATACCTCACTTGTGTGGGTAGGCCTAGCGCCCATGACAGGAAACGCCCCAAAGCGCAACGTGGACACATCCAAATTTTTGGAAGAAAACAGAGGTGTTTTTTGCGAAGTGCCTACAAGTAGATTTTGGCCTCTAGCTCAGCCGGCACCTAGGGAAACCTACCAAACCTGTGCATTTCTGAGAACTAGAGACCTAGGGGAATCCAAGGAGGGGTGACTTGAGGAGCTCGGACCAGGTTCTGTTACCCAGAATCCTTTGCAAACCTCAAAATTTGGCTAAAAAACACATGTTCCTCACATTTCTGTGGCAGAAAGATCTGGAATCTGAGAGGAGCCACAAATTTCCTTCCAACCAGCGTTCCCCAAAGTCTCCCGATAAAAATGATACCTCACTTGTGTGGGTAGGCCGAGCGCTCACGACAGGAAACGCCCCAAAGCGCAACGTGGACACATCCAAATATTTGGAAGAAAACAGAGGTGTTTTTTGCGAAGTGCCTACCTGTAGATTTTGGCCTCTAGCTCAGCCGGTACCTAGGGAAACCTACCAAACCTGTGCATTTCTGAAAGCTAGAGACCTAGGGGAATCCAAGGAGGGGTGACTTGCGGAGCTCGGACCAGGTTCTGTTACCCAGAATCCTTTGCAAACCTCAAAATTTGGCTAAAAAAACACATGTTCCTCAAATTTCTGTGGCAGAAAGTTCTGGAATCTGAGAGGAGCCACAAATTTCCTTCCACCCAGCGTTCCCCCAAGTCTCCCGATAAAAATAATACCTCACTTGTGTGGGTAGGCCTAGCGCCCGCGACAGGAAACGCCCCAAAGCGCAATGTGGACACATCCACATTTTTGGAAGAAAACAGAGGTGTTTTTTGCGAAGTGCCTACCTGAAGATTTTGGCCTCTAGCTCAGCCGGCACATAGGGAAACCTACCAAACCTGTGAATTTCTGAAAACTAGAGACCTAGGGGAATCCAAGGAGGGGTGACTTGCGGGGCTCGGACCAGGTTCTGTTACCCAGAATCCTTTGCAAACCTCAAAATTTGGCTAATAAACCACATGTTACCCAAATTTCTGTGGCAGAAAGTTTGGGAATCTGAGAGGAGCCACAAATTTCCTTCCACCCAGCGTTCCCCAAAGTCTCCCGATAAAAATGATACCTCACTTGTGTGGGTAGGCCTAGCGCTCGCGACAGGAAACGCCCCAAAGCGCAACGTGGACACATCCAAATTTTTGGAAGAAAACAGAGGTGTTTTTTGCGAAGTGCCTACCTGTAGATTTTGGCCTCTAGCTCAGCCGGCACTTAGGGAAACCTACCAAACCTGTGCATTTCTGAGAACTAGAGACCTAGGGGAATCCAAGGAGGGGTGACTTGAGGAGCTCGGACCAGGTTCTGTTACCCAGAATCCTTTGCAAACCTCAAAATTTGGCTAAAAAACACATGTTCCTCACATTTCTGTGGCAGAAAGATCTGGAATCTGAGAGGAGCCACAAATTTCCTTCCAACCAGCGTTCCCCAAAGTCCCCGATAAAAATGATACCTCACTTGTGTGGGTAGGCCGAGCGCTCACGACAGAAAACGCCCCAAAGCGCAACGTGGACACATCCAAATATTTGGAAGAAAACAGAGGTGTTTTTTGCGAAGTGCCTACCTGTAGATTTTGGCCTCTAGCTCAGCCGGTACCTAGGGAAACCTACCAAACCTGTGCATTTCTGAAAACTAGAGACCTAGGGGAATCCAAGGAGGGGTGACTTGCGGAGCTCGGACCAGGTTCTGTTACCCAGAATCCTTTGCAAACCTCAAAATTTGGCTAAAAAAACACATGTTCCTCACATTTCTGTGGCAGAAAGTTCGGGAATCTGAAAGGAACCACAAATTTCCTTCCACCCAGCGTTCCCCCAAGTCTCCCAATAAAAATGATACCTCACTTGTGTGGGTAGGCCTAGCACCCGCGACAGGAAACGCCCCAAAGCGCAACGTGGACACATCCAAATTTTGGGAAGAAAACAGAGGTGTTTTTTGCGAAGTGCCTACCTGTAGATTTTGGCCTCTAGCTCAGCCGGTACCTAGGGAAACCTACCAAACCTGTGCATTTCTGAAAACTAGAGACCTAGGGGAATCCAAGGAGGGGTGACTTGCAGGGCTCGGACCAGGGTCTGTTACCCAGAATCCTTTGCAAACCTCAAAATTTTGCTAAAAAAACACATGTTCCTCACATTTCTGTGGCAGAAAGTTCGGGAATCTGAAAGGAGCCACAAATATCCTTCCACCCAGCGTTCCCCCAAGTCTCCCAATAAAAATGATACCTCACTTGTGTGGGTAGGCCTAGCGCCCACGACAGGAAACGCCCCAAAGCGCAACGTGGACACATCCAAATTTTTGGAAGAAAACAGAGGTGTTTTTTGCGAAGTGCCTACCTGTAGATTTTGGCCTCTAGCTCAGCCGGCACCTAGGGAAACCTACCAAACCTGTGCCTTTCTGAAAACTAGAGACCTAGGGGAATCCAAGGAGGGGTGACTTGCGGGGCTCGGACCAGGTTCTGTTACCCAGAATCCTTTGCAAACCTCAAAATTTGGCTAAAAAAACACATGTTCCTCACATTTCTGTGGCAGAAAGTTCTGGAATCTGAGAGGAGCCACAAATTTCCTTCCACCCAGCGTTCCCCCAAGTCTCCCGATAAAAATGATACCTCACTTGTGTGGGTAGGCCTAGCGCCCGCGACAGGAAACGCCCCAAAGCGCAACGTGGACGCATCCAAATTTTTTGAAAGAAAACAGAGATGTTTTTTGCGAAGTGCCTACCTGTAGATTTTGGCCTCTAGCTCAGCCGGCACCTAGGGAAACCTACCAAACCTGTGCATTTCTGAAAACTAGAGACGTAGGGGAATCTAAGGAGGGGTGACTTGCGGGGCTCGGACCAGGTTCTGTTACCCAGAATCCTTTGCAAATCTCAAAATTTGGCTAAAAAACCACATGTTCCTCACATTTCTGTGGCAGAAAGTTCGGGAATCTGAGAGGAGCCACAAATTTCCTTCCACCCAGCGTTCCCCCAAGTCTCCCGATAAAAATGATACCTCACTTGTGTTGGTAGGCCTAGCGTCCGCGACAGGAGACGCCCCAAAGCGCAACGTGGACACATCCACATTTTTGGAAGAAAACAGAGGTGTTTTTTGCAAAGTGCCTACCCGTAGATTTTGGCCTCTAGCTCAGCCGGTACCTAGAGAAACCTACCAAACCTGTGCATTTCTGAAAACTAGAGACCTAGGGGAATCCAAGGAGGGGTGACTTGCAGGGCTCGGACCAGGTTCTGTTACCCAGAATCCTTTGCAAACCTCAAAATTTGGCTAAAAAACCACATGTTCCTCACATTTCTGTGGCAGAAAGTTCGGGAATCTGAAAGGAGCCACAAATATCCTTCCACCCAGCGTTCCCCCAAGTCTCCCAATAAAAATGATACCTCACTTGTGTGGGTAGGCCTAGCGCCCACGACAGGAAACGCCCCAAAGCGCAACGTGGACACATCCAAATTTTTGGAAGAAAACAGAGGTGTTTTTTGCGAAGTGCCTACCTGTAGATTTTGGCCTCTAGCTCAGCCGGCACCTAGGGAAACCTACCAAACCTGTGCCTTTCTGAAAACTAGAGACCTAGGGGAATCCAAGGAGGGGTGACTTGCGGGGCTCGGACCAGGTTCTGTTACCCAGAATCCTTTGCAAACCTCAAAATTTGGCTAATATACCACATGTTCCTCAAATTTCTGTGGCAGAAAGTTCGGGAATCTGAGAGGAGCCACAAATTTCCTTCCACCCAGCGTTCCCCCAAGTCTCCCGATAAAAATGATACCTCACTTGTGTGGGTAGGCCTAGCGCCCGCGACAGGAAACGCCCCAAAGCGCAACGTGGACACATCCAAATTTTTGGAAGAAAACAGAGGTGTTTTTTGCGAAGTGCCTACCTGTAGATTTTGGCCTCTAGCTCAGCCGGCACCTAGGGAAACCTACCAAACCTGTGCATTTCTGAAAACTAGAGACCTAGGGGAATCCAAGGAGGGGTGACTTGCGGGGCTTGGACCAGGTTCTGTTACCCAGAATCCTTTGCAAACCGCAAAATTTGGCTAAAAAAACACATGTTCCTCACATTTCTGTGGCAGAAAGTTCGGGAATCTGAAAGGAACCACAAATTTCCTTCCACCCAGCGTTCCCCCAAGTCTCCCAATAAAAATGATACCTCACTTGTGTGGGTAGGCCTAGCGCCCGCGACAGGAAACGCCCCAAAGCGCAACGTGGACACATCCAAATTTTTGGAAGAAAACAGAGGTGTTTTTTGCGAAGTGCCTACCTGTAGATTTTGGCCTCTAGCTCAGCCGGCACCTAGGGAAACCTACCAAACCTGTGCATTTCTGAAAACTAGAGACCTAGGGGAATCCAAGGAGGGGTGACTTGCGGAGCTCGGACCAGGTTCTGTTACCCAGAATCCTTTGCAAACCTCAAAATTTGGCTAAAAAAACACATGTTTCTCAAATTTCTGTGGCAGAAAGTTCTGGAATCTGAGAGGAGCCACAAATATCCTTCCACCCAGCGTTCCCCCAAGTCTCCCGATAAAAATGATACCTCACTTGTGTGGGTAGGCCTAGCGCCCGCGATAGGAAACGCCCCAAAACGCAACGTGGACACATCCAATTTTTTGAAAGAAAACAGAGGTGTTTTTTGCGAAGTGCCTACCTGTAGATTTTGGCCTCTAGCTCAGCCGGCACCTAGGGAAACCTACCAAACCTGTGCATTTATGAAAACTAGAGACCTAGGGGAATCCAAGGAGGGGTGACTTGCGGGGCTCGGACCAGGTTCTGTTACCCAGAATCCTTTGCAAACCTCAAAATTTGGTTAATAAACCACATGTTCCTCAAATTTCTGTGGCAGAAAGTTCGGGAATCTGAGAGGAGCCACAAATTTCCTTCCACCCAGCGTTCCCCCAAGTCTCCCGATAAAAATGATACCTCACTTGTGTGGGTAGGCCTAGCACCCGTGACAGGAAACGCCCCAAAGCGCAACGTGGACACATCCAAATTTTTGGAAGAAAACAGAGGTGTTTTTTGCGAAGTGCCTACCTGTAGATTTTGGCCTCTAGCTCAGCCGGCACCTAGGGAAACCTACCAAACCTGTGCATTTCTGATAACTAGAGACCTAGGGGAATCCAAGGAGGGGTGGCTTGCGGAGCTTGGACCAGGTTCTGTTACCCTGAATCCTTTGCAAACCTGAAAATTTGGCTAAAAAAACACATGTTCCTCACATTTCTGTGGCAGAAAGTTCTGCAATCTGAGAGGAGCCACAAATTTCCTTCCATCCAAGGAGGGGTGACTTGCGGGGGTCGGACCAGGGTCTGTTACCCAGAACCTTTGCAAACCTCAAAATTTGGCTAAAAAACCACATGTTCCTCACATTTCTGTGGCAGAAAGTTCGGGAATCTGAAAGGAGCCACAAATTTCCTTCCACCCAGTGTTCCCCCAAGTCTCCCTATAAAAATGATACCTCACTTGTGTGGGTAGGCCTAGCGCCCACAACAGGAAACGCCCCAAAGCGCAACGTGGACACATCCAAATTTTTGGAAGAAAACAGAGGTGTTTTTTGCGAAGTGCCTACCTGTAGATTTTGGCCTCTAGCTCAGCCGGCACCTAGGGAAACCTACCAAACCTGTGCATTTCTGAGAACTAGAGACCTAGGGGAATCCAAGGAGGGGTGACTTGAGGAGCTCGGACCAGGTTCTGTTACCCAGAATCCTTTGCAAACCTCAAAATTTGGCTAAAAAACACATGTTCCTCACATTTCTGTGGCAGAAAGATCTGGAATCTGAGAGGAGCCACAAATTTCCTTCCAACCAGCGTTCCCCAAAGTCTCCCGATAAAAATGATACCTCACTTGTGTGGGTAGGCCGAGCGCTCACGACAGGAAACGCCCCAAAGCGCAACGTGGACACATCCAAATATTTGGAAGAAAACAGAGGTGTTTTTTGCGAAGTGCCTACCTGTAGATTTTGGCCTCTAGCTCAGCCGGTACCTAGGGAAACCTACCAAACCTGTGCATTTCTGAAAGCTAGAGACCTAGGGGAATCCAAGGAGGGGTGACTTGCGGAGCTCGGACCAGGTTCTGTTACCCAGAATCCTTTGCAAACCTCAAAATTTGGCTAAAAAAACACATGTTCCTCAAATTTCTGTGGCAGAAAGTTCTGGAATCTGAGAGGAGCCACAAATTTCCTTCCACCCAGCGTTCCCCCAAGTCTCCCGATAAAAATAATACCTCACTTGTGTGGGTAGGCCTAGCGCCCGCGACAGGAAACGCCCCAAAGCGCAATGTGGACACATCCACATTTTTGGAAGAAAACAGAGGTGTTTTTTGCGAAGTGCCTACCTGTAGATTTTGGCCTCTAGCTCAGCCGGCACATAGGGAAACCTACCAAACCTGTGAATTTCTGAAAACTAGAGACCTAGGGGAATCCAAGGAGGGGTGACTTGCGGGGCTCGGACCAGGTTCTGTTACCCAGAATCCTTTGCAAACCTCAAAATTTGGCTAATAAACCACATGTTCCCCAAATTTCTGTGGCAGAAAGTTTGGGAATCTGAGAGGAGCCACAAATTTCCTTCCACCCAGCGTTCCCCAAAGTCTCCCGATAAAAATGATACCTCACTTGTGTGGGTAGGCCTAGCGCTCGCGACAGGAAACGCCCCAAAGCGCAACGTGGACACATCCACATTTTTGGAAGAAAACAGAGGTGTTTTTTGCGAAGTGCCTACCTGTAGATTTTGGCCTCTAGCTCAGCCGGCACCTAGGGAAACCTACCAAACCTGTGCATTTCTGAGAACTAGAGACCTAGGGGAATCCAAGGAGGGGTGACTTGAGGAGCTCGGACCAGGTTCTGTTACCCAGAATCCTTTGCAAACCTCAAAATTTGGCTAAAAAACACATGTTCCTCACATTTCTGTGGCAGAAAGATCTGGAATCTGAGAGGAGCCACAAATTTCCTTCCAACCAGCGTTCCCCAAAGTCCCCGATAAAAATGATACCTCACTTGTGTGGGTAGGCCGAGCGCTCACAACAGGAAACGCCCCAAAGCGCAACGTGGACACATCCAAATATTTGGAAGAAAACAGAGGTGTTTTTTGCGAAGTGCCTACCTGTAGATTTTGGCCTCTAGCTCAGCCGGTACCCAGGGAAACCTACCAAACCTGTGCATTTCTGAAAACTAGAGACCTAGGGGAATCCAAGGAGGGGTGACTTGCGGAGCTCGGACCAGGTTCTGTTACCCAGAATCCTTTGCAAACCTCAAAATTTGGCTAAAAAAACACATGTTCCTCAAATTTCTGTGGCAGAAAGTTCTGGAATCTGAGAGGAGCCACAAATTTCCTTCCACCCAGCGTTCCCCCAAGTCTCCCGATAAAAATAATACCTCACTTGTGTGGGTAGGCCTAGCGCCCGGGACAGGAAACGCCCCAAAGCGCAATGTGGACACATCCACATTTTTGGAAGAAAACAGAGGTGTTTTTTGCGAAGTGCCTACCTGTAGATTTTGGCCTCTAGCTCAGCCGGCACATAGGGAAACCTACCAAACCTGTGAATTTCTGAAAACTAGAGACCTAGGGGAATCCAAGGAGGGGTGACTTGCGGGGCTCGGACCAGGTTCTGTTACCCAGAATCCTTTGCAAACCTCAAAATTTGGCTAAAAAAACACATGTTCCTCACATTTCTGTGGCAGAAAGTTCTGGAATCTGAGAGGAGCCACAAATTTCCTTCCACCCAGCGTTCCCCCAAGTCTCCCGATAAAAATGATACCTCACTTGTGTGGGTAGGCCTAGCGCCCGCGACAGGAAACGCCCCAAAGCGCAACGTGGACGCATCCAAATTTTTTGAAAGAAAACAGAGATGTTTTTTGCGAAGTGCCTACCTGTAGATTTTGGCCTCTAGCTCAGCCGGCACCTAGGGAAACCTACCAAACCTGTGCATTTCTGAAAACTAGAGACGTAGGGGAATCTAAGGAGGGGTGACTTGCGGGGCTCGGACCAGGTTCTGTTACCCAGAATCCTTTGCAAATCTCAAAATTTGGCTAAAAAACCACATGTTCCTCACATTTCTGTGGCAGAAAGTTCGGGAATCTGAGAGGAGCCACAAATTTCCTTCCACCCAGCGTTCCCCCAAGTCTCCTGATAAAAATGATACCTCACTTGTGTTGGTAGGCCTAGCGTCCGCGACAGGAGACGCCCCAAAGCGCAACGTGGACACATCCACATTTTTGGAAGAAAACAGAGGTGTTTTTTGCAAAGTGCCTACCCATAGATTTTGGCCTCTAGCTCAGCCGGTACCTAGAGAAACCTACCAAACCTGTGCATTTCTGAAAAC
The DNA here is from genome assembly GCF_031143425.1 of Pleurodeles waltl. Taxonomy (NCBI): domain Eukaryota; kingdom Metazoa; phylum Chordata; class Amphibia; order Caudata; family Salamandridae; genus Pleurodeles; species Pleurodeles waltl. The sequence goes on along the minus strand of NC_090437.1, from coordinate 120,449 downwards.
TAGAGACCTAGGGGAATCCAAGGAGGGGTGACTTGCAGGGCTCGGACCAGGTTCTGTTACCCAGAATCCTTTGCAAACCTCAAAATTTGGCTAAAAAAACACATGTTCCTCACATTTCTGTGGCAGAAAGTTCTGGAATCTGAGAGGAGCCACAAATGTCCTTCCAACCAGCGTTCCCCAAAGTCTCCCGATAAAAATGATACCTCACTTGTGTGGGTAGGCCTAGCGCTCGCGACAGGAAACGCCCCAAAGCGTAACGTGGACACATCCAAATTTTGGGAAGAAAACCGAGGTGTTTTTTGCGAAGTGCCTACCTGTAGATTTTGGCCTCTAGCTCAGCCGGTACCTAGGGAAACCTACCAAACCTGTGCATTTCTGAAAACTAGAGACCTAGGGGAATCCAAGGAGGGGTGACTTGCAGGGCTCGGACCAGGGTCTGTTACCCAGAATCCTTTGCAAACCTCAAAATTTTGCTAAAAAAACACATGTTCCTCACATTTCTGTGGCAGAAAGTTCGGGAATCTGAAAGGAGCCACAAATATCCTTCCACCCAGCGTTCCCCCAAGTCTCCCAATAAAAATGATACCTCACTTGTGTGGGTAGGCCTAGCGCCCACGACAGGAAACGCCCCAAAGCGCAACGTGGACACATCCAAATTTTTGGAAGAAAACAGAGGTGTTTTTTGCGAAGTGCCTACCTGTAGATTTTGGCCTCTAGCTCAGCCGGCACCTAGGGAAACCTACCAAACCTGTGCCTTTCTGAAAACTAGAGACCTAGGGGAATCCAAGGAGGGGTGACTTGCGGGGCTCGGACCAGGTTCTGTTACCCAGAATCCTTTGCAAACCTCAAAATTTGTCTAATATACCACATGTTCCTCAAATTTCTGTGGCAGAAAGTTCGGGAATCTGAGAGGAGCCACAAATTTCCTTCCACCCAGCGTTCCCCCAAGTCTCCCGATAAAAATGATACCTCACTTGTGTGGGTAGGCCTAGCGCCCGCGACAGGAAACGCCCCAAAGCGCAACGTGGACACATCCAAATTTTTGGAAGAAAACAGAGGTGTTTTTTGCGAAGTGCCTACCTGTAGATTTTGGCCTCTAGCTCAGCCGGCACCTAGGGAAACCTACCAAACCTGTGCATTTCTGAAAACTAGAGACCTAGGGGAATCCAAGGAGGGGTGACTTGCGGGGCTTGGACCAGGTTCTGTTACCCAGAATCCTTTGCAAACCGCTAAATTTGGCTAAAAAAACACATCTTCCTCACATTTCTGTGGCAGAAAGTTCGGGAATCTGAAAGGAACCACAAATTTCCTCCCACCCAGCGTTCCCCCAAGTCTCCCAATAAAAATGATACCTCACTTGTGTGGGTAGGCCTAGCGCCCGCGACAGGAAACGCCCCAAAGAGCAACGTGGACACATCCAAATTTTTGGAAGAAAACAGAGGTGTTTTTTGCGAAGTGCCTACCTGTAGATTTTGGCCTCTAGCTCAGCCGGCACCTAGGGAAACCTACCAAACCTGTGCATTTCTGAAAACTAGAGACCTAGGGGAATCCAAGGAGGGGTGACTTGCGGAGCTCGGACCAGGTTCTGTTACCCAGAATCCTTTGCAAACCTCAAAATTTGGCTAAAAAAACACACGTTTCTCAAATTTCTGTGGCAGAAAGTTCTGGAATCTGAGAGGAGCCACAAATATCCTTCCACCCAGCGTTCCCCCAAGTCTCCCGATAAAAATGATACCTCACTTGTGTGGGTAGGCCTAGCGCCCGCGACAGGAAACGCCCCAAAGCGCAACGTGGACACATCCAATTTTTTGAAAGAAAACAGAGGTGTTTTTTGCGAAGTGCCTACCTGTAGATTTTGGCCTCTAGCTCAGCCGGCACCTAGGGAAACCTACCAAACCTGTGCATTTCTGAAAACTAGAGACCTAGGGGAATCCAAGGAGGGGTGACTTGCGGGGCTCGGACCAGGTTCTGTTACCCAGAATCCTTTGCAAACCTCAAAATTTGGTTAATAAACCACATGTTCCTCAAATTTCTGTGGCAGAAAGTTCGGGAATCTGAGAGGAGCCACAAATTTCCTTCCACCCAGCGTTCCCCCAAGTCTCCCGATAAAAATGATACCTCACTTGTGTGGGTAGGCCTAGCACCCGTGACAGGAAACGCCCCAAAGCGCAACGTGGACACATCCAAATTTTTGGAAGAAAACAGAGGTGTTTTTTGCGAAGTGCCTACCTGTAGATTTTGGCCTCTAGCTCAGCCGGCACCTAGGGAAACCTACCAAACCTGTGCATTTCTGATAACTAGAGACCTAGGGGAATCCAAGGAGGGGTGGCTTGCGGAGCTTGGAGCAGGTTCTGTTACCCCGAATCCTTTGCAAACCTGAAAATTTGGCTAAAAAAACACATGTTCCTCACATTTCTGTGGCAGAAAGTTCTGCAATCTGAGAGGAGCCACAAATTTCCTTCCATCCAAGGAGGGGTGACTTGCGGGGCTCGGACCAGGGTCTGTTACCCAGAACCTTTGCAAACCTCAAAATTTGGCTAAAAAACCACATGTTCCTCACATTTCTGTGGCAGAAAGTTCGGGAATCTGAAAGGAGCCACAAATTTCCTTCCACCCAGTGTTCCCCCAAGTCTCCCTATAAAAATGATACCTCACTTGTGTGGGTAGGCCTAGCGCCCACGACAGGAAACGCCCCAAAGCGCAACGTGGACACATCCAAATTTTTGGAAGAAAACAGAGGTGTTTTTTGCGAAGTGCCTACCTGTAGATTTTGGCCTCTAGCTCAGCCGGCACCTAGGGAAACCTACCAAACCTGTGCATTTCTGAGAACTAGAGACCTAGGGGAATCCAAGGAGGGGTGACTTGAGGAGCTCGGACCAGGTTCTGTTACCCAGAATCCTTTGCAAACCTCAAAATTTGGCTAAAAAACACATGTTCCTCACATTTCTGTGGCAGAAAGATCTGGAATCTGAGAGGAGCCACAAATTTCCTTCCAACCAGCGTTCCCCAAAGTCTCCCGATAAAAATGATACCTCACTTGTGTGGGTAGGCCGAGCGCTCACGACAGGAAACGCCCCAAAGCGCAACGTGGACACATCCAAATATTTGGAAGAAAACAGAGGTGTTTTTTGCGAAGTGCCTACCTGTAGATTTTGGCCTCTAGCTCAGCCGGTACCTAGGGAAACCTACCAAACCTGTGCATTTCTGAAAACTAGAGACCTAGGGGAATCCAAGGAGGGGTGACTTGCGGAGCTCGGACCACGTTCTGTTACCCAGAATCCTTTGCAAACCTCAAAATTTGGCTAAAAAAACACATGTTCCTCAAATTTCTGTGGCAGAAAGATCTGGAATCTGAGAGGAGCCACAAATTTCCTTCCAACCAGCGTTCCCCAAAGTCCCCGATAAAAATGATACCTCACTTGTGTGGGTAGGCCGAGCGCTCACAACAGGAAACGCCCCAAAGCGCAACGTGGACACATCCAAATATTTGGAAGAAAACAGAGGTGTTTTTTGCGAAGTGCCTACCTGTAGATTTTGGCCTCTAGCTCAGCCGGTACCCAGGGAAACCTACCAAACCTGTGCATTTCTGAAAACTAGAGACCTAGGGGAATCCAAGGAGGGGTGACTTGCGGAGCTCGGACCAGGTTCTGTTACCCAGAATCCTTTGCAAACCTCAAAATTTGGCTAAAAAAACACATGTTCCTCAAATTTCTGTGGCAGAAAGTTCTGGAATCTGAGAGGAGCCACAAATTTCCTTCCACCCAGCGTTCCCCCAAGTCTCCCGATAAAAATAATACCTCACTTGTGTGGGTAGGCCTAGCGCCCGGGACAGGAAACGCCCCAAAGCGCAATGTGGACACATCCACATTTTTGGAAGAAAACAGAGGTGTTTTTTGCGAAGTGCCTACCTGTAGATTTTGGCCTCTAGCTCAGCCGGCACATAGGGAAACCTACCAAACCTGTGAATTTCTGAAAACTAGAGACCTAGGGGAATCCAAGGAGGGGTGACTTGCGGGGCTCGGACCAGGTTCTGTTACCCAGAATCCTTTGCAAACCTCAAAATTTGTCTAATATACCACATGTTCCTCAAATTTCTGTGGCAGAAAGTTCGGGAATCTGAGAGGAGCCACAAATTTCCTTCCACCCAGCGTTCCCCCAAGTCTCCCGATAAAAATGATACCTCACTTGTGTGGGTAGTCCTAGCGCCCGCGACAGGAAACGCCCCAAAGCGCAACGTGGACACATCCAAATTTTTGGAAGAAAACAGAGGTGTTTTTTGCGAAGTGCCTACCTGTAGATTTTGGCCTCTAGCTCAGCCGGCACCTAGGGAAACCTACCAAACCTGTGCATTTCTGAAAACTAGAGACCTAGGGGAATTCAAGGAGGGGTGACTTGCGGGGCTTGGACCAGGTTCTGTTACCCAGAATCCTTTGCAAACCGCTAAATTTGGCTAAAAAAACACATCTTCCTCACATTTCTGTGGCAGAAAGTTCGGGAATCTGAAAGGAACCACAAATTTCCTCCCACCCAGCGTTCCCCCAAGTCTCCCAATAAAAATGATACCTCACTTGTGTGGGTAGGCCTAGCGCCCGCGACAGGAAACGCCCCAAAGAGCAACGTGGACACATCCAAATTTTTGGAAGAAAACAGAGGTGTTTTTTGCGAAGTGCCTACCTGTAGATTTTGGCCTCTAGCTCAGCCGGCACCTAGGGAAACCTACCAAACCTGTGCATTTCTGAAAACTAGAGACCTAGGGGAATCCAAGGAGGGGTGACTTGCGGAGCTCGGACCAGGTTCTGTTACCCAGAATCCTTTGCAAACCTCAAAATTTGGCTAAAAAAACACACGTTTCTCAAATTTCTGTGGCAGAAAGTTCTGGAATCTGAGAGGAGCCACAAATATCCTTCCACCCAGCGTTCCCCCAAGTCTCCCGATAAAAATGATACCTCACTTGTGTGGGTAGGCCTAGCGCCCGCGACAGGAAACGCCCCAAAGCGCAACGTGGACACATCCAATTTTTTGAAAGAAAACAGAGGTGTTTTTTGCGAAGTGCCTACCTGTAGATTTTGGCCTCTAGCTCAGCCGGCACCTAGGGAAACCTACCAAACCTGTGCATTTCTGAAAACTAGAGACCTAGGGGAATCCAAGGAGGGGTGACTTGCGGGGCTCGGACCAGGTTCTGTTACCCAGAATCCTTTGCAAACCTCAAAATTTGGTTAATAAACCACATGTTCCTCAAATTTCTGTGGCAGAAAGTTCGGGAATCTGAGAGGAGCCACAAATTTCCTTCCACCCAGCGTTCCCCCAAGTCTCCCGATAAAAATGATACCTCACTTGTGTGGGTAGGCCTAGCACCCGTGACAGGAAACGCCCCAAAGCGCAACGTGGACACATCCAAATTTTTGGAAGAAAACAGAGGTGTTTTTTGCGAAGTGCCTACCTGTAGATTTTGGCCTCTAGCTCAGCCGGCACCTAGGGAAACCTACCAAACCTGTGCATTTCTGATAACTAGAGACCTAGGGGAATCCAAGGAGGGGTGGCTTGCGGAGCTTGGAGCAGGTTCTGTTACCCCGAATCCTTTGCAAACCTGAAAATTTGGCTAAAAAAACACATGTTCCTCACATTTCTGTGGCAGAAAGTTCTGCAATCTGAGAGGAGCCACAAATTTCCTTCCATCCAAGGAGGGGTGACTTGCGGGGCTCGGACCAGGGTCTGTTACCCAGAACCTTTGCAAACCTCAAAATTTGGCTAAAAAACCACATGTTCCTCACATTTCTGTGGCAGAAAGTTCGGGAATCTGAAAGGAGCCACAAATTTCCTTCCACCCAGTGTTCCCCCAAGTCTCCCTATAAAAATGATACCTCACTTGTGTGGGTAGGCCTAGCGCCCACGACAGGAAACGCCCCAAAGCGCAACGTGGACACATCCAAATTTTTGGAAGAAAACAGAGGTGTTTTTTGCGAAGTGCCTACCTGTAGATTTTGGCCTCTAGCTCAGCCGGCACCTAGGGAAACCTACCAAACCTGTGCATTTCTGAGAACTAGAGACCTAGGGGAATCCAAGGAGGGGTGACTTGAGGAGCTCGGACCAGGTTCTGTTACCCAGAATCCTTTGCAAACCTCAAAATTTGGCTAAAAAACACATGTTCCTCACATTTCTGTGGCAGAAAGATCTGGAATCTGAGAGGAGCCACAAATTTCCTTCCAACCAGCGTTCCCCAAAGTCTCCCGATAAAAATGATACCTCACTTGTGTGGGTAGGCCGAGCGCTCACGACAGGAAACGCCCCAAAGCGCAACGTGGACACATCCAAATATTTGGAAGAAAACAGAGGTGTTTTTTGCGAAGTGCCTACCTGTAGATTTTGGCCTCTAGCTCAGCCGGTACCTAGGGAAACCTACCAAACCTGTGCATTTCTGAAAACTAGAGACCTAGGGGAATCCAAGGAGGGGTGACTTGCGGAGCTCGGACCACGTTCTGTTACCCAGAATCCTTTGCAAACCTCAAAATTTGGCTAAAAAAACACATGTTCCTCAAATTTCTGTGGCAGAAAGTTCTGGAATCTGAGAGGAGCCACAAATTTCCTTCCACCCAGCGTTCCCCCAAGTCTCCCGATAAAAATAATACCTCACTTGTGTGGGTAGGCCTAGCGCCCGCGACAGGAAACGCCCCAAAGCGCAATGTGGACACATCCACATTTTTGGAAGAAAACAGAGGTGTTTTTTGCGAAGTGCCTACCTGTAGATTTTGGCCTCTAGCTCAGCCGGCACATAGGGAAACCTACCAAACCTGTGAATTTCTGAAAACTAGAGACCTAGGGGAATCCAAGGAGGGGTGACTTGCGGGGCTCGGACCAGGTTCTGTTACCCAGAATCCTTTGCAAACCTCAAAATTTGGCTAATAAACCACATGTTCCCCAAATTTCTGTGGCAGAAAGTTTGGGAATCTGAGAGGAGCCACAAATTTCCTTCCACCCAGCGTTCCCCAAAGTCTCCCGATAAAAATGATACCTCACTTGTGTGGGTAGGCCTAGCGCTCGCGACAGGAAACGCCCCAAAGCGCAACGTGGACACATCCAAATTTTTGGAAGAAAACAGAGGTGTTTTTTGCGAAGTGCCTACCTGTAGATTTTGGCCTCTAGCTCAGCCGGCACATAGGGAAACCTACCAAACCTGTGCATTTCTGAGAACTAGAGACCTAGGGGAATCCAAGGAGGGGTGACTTGAGGAGCTCGGACCAGGTTCTGTTACCCAGAATCCTTTGCAAACCTCAAAATTTGGCTAAAAACCACATGTTCCTCACATTTCTGTGGCAGAAAGATCTGGAATCTGAGAGGAGCCACAAATTTCCTTCCAACCAGCGTTCCCCAAAGTCCCCGATAAAAATGATACCTCACTTGTGTGGGTAGGCCGAGCGCTCACAACAGGAAACGCCCCAAAGCGCAACGTGGACACATCCAAATATTTGGAAGAAAACAGAGGTGTTTTTTGCGAAGTGCCTACCTGTAGATTTTGGCCTCTAGCTCAGCCGGTACCTAGGGAAACCTACCAAACCTGTGCATTTCTGAAAACTAGAGACCTAGGGGAATCCAAGGAGGGGTGACTTGCGGAGCTCGGACCAGGTTCTGTTACCCAGAATCCTTTGCAAACCTCAAAATTTGGCTAAAAAAACACATGTTCCTCAAATTTCTGTGGCAGAAAGTTCTGGAATCTGAGAGGAGCCACAAATTTCCTTCCACCCAGCGTTCCCCCAAGTCTCCCGATAAAAATAATACCTCACTTGTGTGGGTAGGCCTAGCGCCCGGGACAGGAAACGCCCCAAAGCGCAATGTGGACACATCCACATTTTTGGAAGAAAACAGAGGTGTTTTTTGCGAAGTGCCTACCTGTAGATTTTGGCCTCTAGCTCAGCCGGCACATAGGGAAACCTACCAAACCTGTGAATTTCTGAAAACTAGAGACCTAGGGGAATCCAAGGAGGGGTGACTTGCGGGGCTCGGACCAGGTTCTGTTACCCAGAATCCTTTGCAAACCTCAAAATTTGGCTAATAAACCACATGTTCCTCAAATTTCTGTGGCAGAAAGTTTGGGAATCTGAGAGGAGCCACAAATTTCCTTCCACCCAGCGTTCCCCAAAGTCTCCCGATAAAAATGATACCTCACTTGTGTGGGTAGGCCTAGCGCTCGCGACAGGAAACGCCCCAAAGCGCAACGTGGACACATCCAAATCTTTGGAAGAAAACAGAGGTTTTTTTTGCGAAGTGCCTACCTGTAGATTTTGGCCTCTAGCTCAGCCGGCACCTAGGGAAACCTACTTAACCTGTGCATTTCTGAGAACTAGAGACCTAGGGGAATCCAAGGAGGGGTGACTTGCGGGGCTCGGACCAGGTTCTGTTACCCAGAATCCTTTTCAAACCTTAAAATTTGGCTAAAAAAACACATGTTCCTCACATTTCTGTGGCAGAAAGTTCTGGAATCTGAGAGGAGCCACAAATTTCCTTCCACCCAGTGTTCCCCCAAGTCTCCCGATAAAAATGATACCTCACTTGTGTGGGTAGGCCTAGCGCCCGCGACAGGAAACGCCCCAAAGCGCAACGTGGACACATACAAATTTTTCGAAGAAATCAGAGGTGTTTTTTGCGAAGTGCCTACCTGTAGATTTTGGACTCTAGCTCAGCCGGCACCTAGGGAAACCTACCAAACCTGTGCATTTCTGAAAACTAGAGACCTAGGGGAATCCAAGGAGGGGTGACTTGCGGGGCTCGGACCAGGTTCTGTTACCCAGAATACTTTGCAAACCTCAAAATTTGGCTAATAAACCACATGTTCCTCAAATTTCTGTGGCAGAAAGTTCGGCAATCTGAGAGGAGCCACAAATTTCCTTCCACCCAGCGTTCCCCCAAGTCTCCCGATAAAAATGATACCTCACTTGTGTGGGTAGGCCTAGGGCCCGCGACAGGAAACGGCCCAAAGCGCAACGTGGACACATCCAAATTTTTGGAATAAAACAGAGGTATTTTTTGCGAAGTGCCTACCTGTAGATTTTGGCCTCTAGCTCAGCCGGAACCTAGGGAAACCTACCAAACCTGTGCATTTCTGAAAACTAGAGACGTAGGGGAATCTAAGGAGGGGTGACTTGCGGGGCTCGGACCAGGTTCTGTTACCCAGAATCCTTTGCAAATCTCAAAATTTGGCTAAAAAAACACATGTTCCTCACATTTCTGTGGCAGAAAGTTCGGGAATCTGAGAGGAGCCACAAATTTCCTTCCACCCCGCGTTCCCCCAAGTCTCCCGATAAAAATGATACCTCACTTGTGTGGGTAGGCCTAGCGTCCGCGACAGGAAACACCCCAAAGCGCAACGTGGACACATCCAAATTTTTGGAAGAAAACAGAGGTGTTTTTTGCGAAGTGCCTACCCGTAGATTTTGGCCTCTAGCTCAGCCGGTACCTAGAGAACCCTACCAAACCAGTGCATTTCTGAAAACTAGAGACCTAGGGGAATCCAAGGAGGGGTGACTTGCAGGGCTCGGACCAGGTTCTGTTACCCAGAATCCTTTGCAAACCTCAAAATTTGGCTAAAAAAACACATGTTCCTCACATTTCTGTGGCAGAAAGTTCTGGAATCTGAGAGGAGCCACAAATGTCCTTCCAACCAGCGTTCCCCAAAGTCTCCCGATAAAAATGATACCTCACTTGTGTGGGTAGGCCTAGCGCACGCGACAGGAAACGCCCCAAAGCGCAACGTGGACACATCCAAATTTTTGGAAGAAAACAGAGGTGTTTTTTGCGAAGTGCCTACCTGTAGATTTTGGCCTCTAGCACAGCCGGTACCTAGGGAAACCTACCAAACCTGTGCATTTCTGAAAACTAGAGACGTAGGGGAATCTAAGGAGGGGTGACTTGCGGGGCTCGGACCAGGTTCTGTTACCCAGAATCCTTTGCAAATCTCAAAATTTGGCTAAAAAACCACATGTTCCTCACATTTCTGTGGCAGAAAGTTCGGGAATCTGAGAGGAGCCACAAATTTCCTTCCACCCAGCGTTCCCCCAAGTCTCCCGATAAAAATGATACCTCACTTGTGTGGGTAGGCCTAGCGTCCGCGACAGGAAACGCCCCAAAGCGCAACGTGGACACATCCAAATTTTTGGAAGAAAACAGAGGTGTTTTTTGCGAAGTGCCACCTGTAGATTTTGGCCTCTAGCTCAGCCGGTACCTAGGTAAACCTACCAAACCTGTGCATTTCTGAAAACTAGAGACCTAGGGGAATCCAAGGAGGGGTGACTTGCAGGGCTCGGACCAGGGTCTGTTACCCAGAATCCTTTGCAAACCTCAAAATTTGGCTAAAAAAACCACATGATCCTCACATTTCTGTGGCAGAAAGTTCGGGAATCTGAAAGGAGCCACAAATATCCTTCCACCCAGCGTTCCCCCAAGTCTCCCAATAAAAATGATACCTCACTTGTGTGGGTAGGCCTAGCGCCCGCGACAGGAAACGCCCCAAAGCGCAACGTGGACACATCCAAATTTTTGGAATAAAACAGAGGTATTTTTTGCGAAGTGCCTACCTGTAGATTTTGGCCTCTAGCTCAGCCGGCACCTAGGGAAACCTACCAAACCTGTGCATTTCTGAAAACTAGAGACGTAGGGGAATCTAAGGAGGGGTGACTTGCGGGGCTCGGACCAGGTTCTGTTACCCAGAATCCTTTGCAAATCTCAAAATTTGGCTATAAAACCACATGTTCCTCACATTTCTGTGGCAGAAAGTTCGGGAATCTGAGAGGAGCCACAAATTTCCTTCCACCCAGCGTTCCCCCAAGTCTCCCGATAAAAATGATACCTCACTTGTGTTGGTAGGCCTAGCGCCCACGACAGGAAACGCCCCAAAGCGCAACGTGGACACATCCAAATTTTTGGAAGAAAACAGAGGTGTTTTTTGCGAAGTGCCTACCTGTAGATTTTGGCCTCTAGCTCAGCCGGCACCTAGGGAAACCTACCAAACCTGTGCATTTCTGAAAACTAGAGACCTAGGGGAATCCAAGGAGGGGTGACTTGCGGGGCTTGGACCAGGTTCTGTTACCCAGAATCCTTTGCAAACCGCAAAATTTGGCTAAAAAAACACATGTTCCTCACATTTCTGTGGCAGAAAGTTCTGGAATCTGAGAGGAGCCACAAATTTCCTTCCACCCCGCGTTCCCCCAAGTCTCCCGATAAAAATGATACCTCACTTGTGTGGGTAGGCCTAGCGTCCGCGACAGGAAACACCCCAAAGCGCAACATGGACACATCCAAATTTTTGGAAGAAAACAGAGGTGTTTTTTGCGAAGTGCCTACCCGTAGATTTTGGCCTCTAGCTCAGCCGGTACCTACAGAACCCTACCAAACCAGTGCATTTCTGAAAACTAGAGACCTAGGGGAATCCAAGGAGGGGTGACTTGCAGGGCTCGGACCAGGTTCTGTTACCCAGAATCCTATGCAAACCTCAAAATTTGGCTAAAAAAACACATGTTCCTCACATTTCTGTGGCAGAAAGTTCTGGAATCTGAGAGGAGCCACAAATGTCCTTCCAACCAGCGTTCCCCAAAGTCTCCCGATAAAAATGATACCTCACTTGTGTGGGTAGGCCTAGCGCACGCGACAGGAAACGCCCCAAAGCGCAACGTGGACACATCCAAATTTTTGGAAGAAAACAGAGGTGTTTTTTGCGAAGTGCCTACCTGTAGATTTTGGCCTCTAGCTCAGCCGGTACCTAGGGAAACCTACCAAACCTGTGCATTTCTGAAAACTAGAGACGTAGGGGAATCTAAGGAGGGGTGACTTGCGGGGCTCGGACCAGGTTCTGTTACCCAGAATCCTTTGCAAATCTCAAAATTTGGCTAAAAAACCACATGTTCCTCACATTTCTGTGGCAGAAAGTTCGGGAATCTGAGAGGAGCCACAAATTTCCTTCCACCCAGCGTTCCCCCAAGTCTCCCGATAAAAATGATACCTCACTTGTGTGGGTAGGCCTAGCGTCCGCGACAGGAAACGCCCCAAAGCGCAACGTGGACACATCCAAATTTTTGGAAGAAAACAGAGGTGTTTTTTGCGAAGTGCCTACCTGTAGATTTTGGCCTCTAGCTCAGCCGGTACCTAGGTAAACCTACCAAACCTGTGCATTTCTGAAAACTAGAGACCTAGGGGAATCCAAGGAGGGGTGACTTGCAGGGCTCGGACCAGGGTCTGTTACCCAGAATCCTTTGCAAACCTCAAAATTTGGCTAAAAAAACCACATGATCCTCACATTTCTGTGGCAGAAAGTTCGGGAATCTGAAAGGAGCCACAAATATCCTTCCACCCAGCGTTCCCCCAAGTCTCCCGATAAAAATGATACCTCACTTGTGTTGGTAGGCCTAGCGCCCACGACAGGAAACGCCCCAAAGCGCAACGTGGACACATCCAAATTTTTGGAAGAAAACAGAGGTGTTTTTTGCGAAGTGCCTACCTGTAGATTTTGGCCTCTAGCTCAGCCGGCACCTAGGGAAACCTACCAAACCTGTGCATTTCTGAAAACTAGAGACCTAGGGGAATCCAAGGAGGGGTGACTTGCGCGGCTTGGACCAGGTTCTGTTACCCAGAATCCTTTGCAAACCGCAAAATTTGGCTAAAAAAACACATGTTCCTCACATTTCTGTGGCAGAAAGTTCTGGAATCTGAGAGGAGCCACAAATTTCCTTCCACCCAGCGTTCCTCCAAGTCTCCCGATAAAAATGATACCTCACTTGTGTGGGTAGGCCTAGCGCCCACGACAGGAAACGCCCCAAAGCGCAATGTGGACACATCCACATTTTTGGAAGAAAACAGAGGTGTTTTTTGCGAAGTGCCTACCTGTAGATTTTGGCCTCTAGCTCAGCCGGCACGCAGGGAAACATACCAAACCTGTGCATTTCTGAAAACTAGAGACCTAGGGGAATCCAAGGAGGGCTGACTTGCGGAGCTCGGACCAGGGTCTGTTACCCAGAATCCTTTGCAAACCTCAAAATTTGGCTAAAAAAACACATGTTCCTCACATTTCTGTGGCAGAAAGTTCAGGAATCTGAAAGGAACCACAAATTTCCTTCCACCCAGCGTTCCCCCAAGTCTCCCAATAAAAATGATACCTCACTTGTGTGGGTAGGCCTAGCGCCCGCGACAGGAAACGCCCCAAAGCGCAACGTGGACACATCCAAATTTTTGGAAGAAAACAGAGGTGTTTTTTGCGAAGTGCCTACCTGTAGATTTTGGCCTCTGGCTCAGCCGGCACCTAGGGAAACCTACCAAACCTGTGCATTTCTGAAAACTAGAGACCTAGGGGAATCCAAGGAAGGGTGACTTGCGGAGCTCGGACCAAGTTCTGTTACCCAGAATCCTTTGCAAACCTCAAAATTTGGCTAAAAAAACACATGTTTCTCAAATTTCTGTGGCAGAAAGTTCTGGAATCTGAGAGGAGCCACAAATATCCTTCCACCCAGCGTTCCCCCAAGTCTCCCGATAAAAATGATACCTCACTTGTGTGGGTAGGCCTAGCGCCCGCGACAGGAAACGCCCCAAAGCGCAACGAGGACACATTCAATTTTTTGAAAGAAAACAGAGGTGTTTTTTGCGAAGTGCCTACCTGTAGATTTTGGCCTCTAGCTCAGCCGGCACCTAGGGAAACCTACCAAACCTGTGCATTTCTGAAAACTAGAGACCTAGGGGAATCCAAGGAGGGGTGACTTGCGGGGCTCGGACCAGGTTCTGTTACCCAGAATCCTTTGCAAACCTCCTAATTTGGCTAATAAACCACATGTTCCTCAAATTTCTGTAGCAGAAAGTTCGGGAATCTGAGAGGAGCCACAAATTTCCTTCCACCCAGCGTTCCCCCAAGTCTCCCGATAAAAATGATACCTCACTTGTGTGGGTAGACCTAGCGCCCGTGACAGGAAACGCACCAAAGCGCAACGTGGACACATCCAAATTTTTGGAAGAAAACAGAGGTGTTTTTTGCGAAGTGCCTACCTGTAGATTTTGGCCTCTAGCTCAGCCGGCACCTAGGGAAACCTACCAAACCTGTGCATTTCTGAAAACTAGAGACCTAGGGGAATCCAAGGAGGGGTGGCTTGCGGAGCTTGGACCAGGTTCTGTTACCCCGAATCCTTTGCAAACCTGAAAATTTGGCTAAAAAAACACATGTTCCTCACATTTCTGTGGCAGAAAGTTCTGGAATCTGAGAGGAGCCACAAATTTCCTTCCATCCAAGGAGGAGTGACTTGCGGGGCTCGGACCAAGGTCTGTTACCCAGAATCCTTTGCAAACCTCAAAATTTGGCTAAAAAACCACATGTTCCTCACATTTCTGTGGCAGAAAGTTCGGGAATCTGAAAGGAGCCACAAATTTCCTTCCACCCAGCGTTCCCCCAAGTCTCCCTATAAAAATGATACCTCACTTGTGTGGGTAGGCCTAGCACCCACGACAGGAAACGCCCCAAAGCGCAACGTGGACACATCCAAATTTTTGGAAGAAAACAGAGGTGTTTTTTGCGAAGTGCCTACCTGTAGATTTTGGCCTCTAGCTCAGCCGGCACCTAGGGAAACCTACCACACCTGTGCATTTCTGAGAACTAGAGACCTAGGGGAATCCAAGGAGGGGTGACTTGAGGAGCTCGGACCAGGTTCTGTTACCCAGAATCCTTTGCAAACCTCAAAATTTGGCTAAAAAACACATGTTCCTCACATTTCTGTGGCAGAAAGATCTGGAATCTGAGAGGAGCCACAAATTTCCTTCCAACCAGCGTTCCCCAAAGTCTCCCGATAAAAATGATACCTCACTTGTGTGGGTAGGCCGAGCGCTCACGACAGGAAACGCCCCAAAGCGCAACGTGGACACATCCAAATATTTGGAAGAAAACAGAGGTGTTTTTTGCGAAGTGCCTACCTGTAGATTTTGGCCTCTAGCTCAGCCGGTACCTAGGGAAACCTACCAAACCTGTGCATTTCTGAAATCTAGAGACCTAGGGGAATCCAAGGAGGGGTGACTTGCGGAGCTCGGACCAGGTTCTGTTACCCAGAATCCTTTGCAAACCTCAAAATTTGGCTAAAAAAACACATGTTCCTCAAATTTCTGTGGCAGAAAGTTCTGGAATCTGAGAGGAGCCACAAATTTCCTTCCACCCAGCGTTCCCCAAAGTCTCCCGATAAAAATGATACCTCACTTGTGTGGGTAGGCCTAGCGCTCGCGACAGGAAACGCCCCAAAGCGCAACGTGGACACATCCAAATTTATGGAAGAAAACAGAGGTGTTTTTTGCGAAGTGCCTACCTGTAGATTTTGGCCTCTAGCTCAGCCGGCACCTAGGGAAACCTACCAAACCTGTGCATTTCTGAGAACTAGAGACCTAGGGGAATCCAAGGAGGGGTGACTTGAGGAGCTCGGACCAGGTTCTGTTACCCAGAATCCTTTGCAAACCTCAAAATTTGGCTAAAAAACACATGTTCCTCACATTTCTGTGGCAGAAAGATCTGGAATCTGAGAGGAGCCACAAATTTCCTTCCAACCAGCGTTCCCCAAAGTCTCCCGATAAAAATGATACCTCACTTGTGTGGGTAGGCCGAGCGCTCACGACAGGAAACGCCCCAAAGCGCAACGTGGACACATCCAAATATTTGGAAGAAAACAGAGGTATTTTTTGCGAAGTGCCTACCTGTAGATTTTGGCCTCTAGCTCAGCCGGTACCTAGGGAAACCTACCAAACCTGTGCATTTCTGAAAACTAGAGACCTAGGGGAATCCAAGGAGGGGTGACTTGCGGAGCTCGGACCAGGTTCTGTTACCCAGAATCCTTTGCAAACCTCAAAATTTGGCTAAAAAAACACATGTTCCTCAAATTTCTGTGGCAGAAAGTTCTGGAATCTGAGAGGAGCCACAAATTTCCTTCCACCCAGCGTTCCCCCAAGTCTCCCGATAAAAATAATACCTCACTTGTGTGGGTAGGCCTAGCGCCCGCGACAGGAAACGCCCCAAAGCGCAATGTGGACACATCCACATTTTTGGAAGAAAACAGAGGTGTTTTTTGCGAAGTGCCTACCTGTAGATTTTGGCCTCTAGCTCAGCCGGCACATAGGGAAACCTACCAAACCTGTGAATTTCTGAAAACTAGAGACCTAGGGGAATCCAAGGAGGGGTGACTTGCGGGGCTCGGACCAGGTTCTGTTACCCAGAATCCTTTGCAAACCTCAAAATTTGGCTAATAAACCACATGTTCCTCAAATTTCTGTGGCAGAAAGTTTGGGAATCTGAGAGGAGCCACAAATTTCCTTCCACCCAGCGTTCCCCAAAGTCTCCCGATAAAAATGATACCTCACTTGTGTGGGTAGGCCTAGCGCTCGCGACAGGAAACGCCCCAAAGCGCAACGTGGACACATCCAAATTTATGGAAGAAAACAGAGGTGTTTTTTGCGAAGTGCCTACCTGTAGATTTTGGCCTCTAGCTCAGCCGGCACCTAGGGAAACCTACCAAACCTGTGCATTTCTGAGAACTAGAGACCTAGGGGAATCCAAGGAGGGGTGACTTGAGGAGCTCGGACCAGGTTCTGTTACCCAGAATCCTTTGCAAACCTCAAAATTTGGCTAAAAAACACATGTTCCTCACATTTCTGTGGCAGAAAGATCTGGAATCTGAGAGGAGCCACAAATTTCCTTCCAACCAGCGTTCCCCAAAGTCTCCCGATAAAAATGATACCTCACTTGTGTGGGTAGGCCGAGCGCTCACGACAGGAAACGCCCCAAAGCGCAACGTGGACACATCCAAATATTTGGAAGAAAACAGAGGTATTTTTTGCGAAGTGCCTACCTGTAGATTTTGGCCTCTAGCTCAGCCGGTACCTAGGGAAACCTACCAAACCTGTGCATTTCTGAAAACTAGAGACCTAGGGGAATCCAAGGAGGGGTGACTTGCGGAGCTCGGACCAGGTTCTGTTACCCAGAATCCTTTGCAAACCTCAAAATTTGGCTAAAAAAACACATGTTCCTCAAATTTCTGTGGCAGAAAGTTCTGGAATCTGAGAGGAGCCACAAATTTCCTTCCACCCAGCGTTCCCCCAAGTCTCCCGATAAAAATAATACCTCACTTGTGTGGGTAGGCCTAGCGCCCGCGACAGGAAACGCCCCAAAGCGCAATGTGGACACATCCACATTTTTGGAAGAAAACAGAGGTGTTTTTTGCGAAGTGCCTACCTGTAGATTTTGGCCTCTAGCTCAGCCGGCACATAGGGAAACCTACCAAACCTGTGAATTTCTGAAAACTAGAGACCTAGGGGAATCCAAGGAGGGGTGACTTGCGGGGCTCGGACCAGGTTCTGTTACCCAGAATCCTTTGCAAACCTCAAAATTTGGCTAATAAACCACATGTTCCTCAAATTTCTGTGGCAGAAAGTTTGGGAATCTGAGAGGAGCCACAAATTTCCTTCCACCCAGCGTTCCCCAAAGTCTCCCGATAAAAATGATACCTCACTTGTGTGGGTAGGCCTAGCGCTCGCGACAGGAAACGCCCCAAAGCGCAACGTGGACACATCCAAATTTTTGGAAGAAAACAGAGGTTTTTTTTGCGAAGTGCCTACCTGTAGATTTTGGCCTCTAGCTCAGCCGGCACCTAGGGAAACCTACTTAACCTGTGCATTTCTGAGAACTAGAGACCTAGGGGAATCCAAGGAGGGGTGACTTGCGGGGCTCGGACCAGGTTCTGTTACCCAGAATCCTTTTCAAACCTTAAAATTTGGCTAAAAAAACTCATGTTTCTCACATTTCTGTGGCAGAAAGTTCTGGAATCTGAGAGGAGCCACAAATTTCCTTCCACCCAGTGTTCCCCCAAGTCTCCCGATAAAAATGATACCTCACTTGTGTGGGTAGGCCTAGCGCCCGCGACAGGAAACGCCCCAAAGCGCAACGTGGACACATACAAATTTTTGGAAGAAATCAGAGGTGTTTTTTGCGAAGTGCCTACCTGTAGATTTTGGACTCTAGCTCAGCCGGCACCTAGGGAAACCTACCAAACCTGTGCATTTCTGAAAACTAGAGACCTAGGGGAATCCAAGGAGGGGTGACTTGCGGGGCTCGGACCAGGTTCTGTTACCCAGAATACTTTGCAAACCTCAAAATTTGGCTAATAAACCACATGTTCCTCAAATTTCTGTGGCAGAAAGTTCGGCAATCTGAGAGTAGCCACAAATTTCCTTCCACCCAGCGTTCCCCCAAGTCTCCCGATAAAAATGATACCTCACTTGTGTGGGTAGGCCTAGGGCCCGCGACAGGAAACGCCCCAAAGCGCAACGTGGACACATCCAAATTTTTGGAATAAAACAGAGGTATTTTTTGCGAAGTGCCTACCCGTAGATTTTGGCCTCTAGCTCAGCCGGTACCTAGAGAAGCCTACCAAACCTGTGCATTTCTGAAAACTAGAGACCTAGGGGAATCCAAGGAGGGGTGACTTGCAGGGCTCGGACCAGGTTCTGTTACCCAGAATCCTTTGCAAACCTCAAAATTTGGCTAAAAAAACACATGTTCCTCACATTTCTGTGGCAGAAAGTTCTGGAATCTGAGAGGAGCCACAAATGTCCTTCCAACCAGCGTTCCCCAAAGTCTCCCGATAAAAATGATACCTCACTTGTGTGGGTAGGCCTAGCGCTCGCGACAGGAAACGCCCCAAAGCGCAACGTGGACACATCCAAATTTTTGGAAGAAAACAGAGGTGTTTTTTGCGAAGTGCCTACCTGTAGATTTTGGCCTCTAGCTCAGCCGGTACCTAGGGAAACCTACCAAACCTGTGCATTTCTGAAAACTAGAGACCTAGGGGAATCCAAGGAGGGGTGACTTGCAGGGCTCGGACCAGGGTCTGTTACCCAGAATCCTTTGCAAACCTCAAAATTTTGCTAAAAAAACACATGATCCTCACATTTCTGTGGCAGAAAGTTCGGGAATCTGAAAGGAGCCACAAATATCCTTCCACCCAGCGTTCCCCCAAGTCTCCCAATAAAAATGATACCTCACTTGTGTGGGTAGGCCGAGCGCTCACGACAGGAAACGCCCCAAAGCGCAACGTGGACACATCCAAATATTTGGAAGAAAACAGAGGTGTTTTTTGCGAAGTGCCTACCTGTAGATTTTGGCCTCTAGCTCAGCCGGTACCTAGGGAAACATACCAAACCTGTGCATTTCTGAAAACTAGAGACCTAGGGGAATCCAAGGAGGGGTGACTTGCGGAGCTCGGACCAGGTTCTGTTACCCAGAATCCTTTGCAAACCTCAAAATTTGGCTAAAAAAACACATGTTCCTAAAATTTCTGTGGCAGAAAGATCTGGAATCTGAGAGGAGCCACAAATTTCCTTCCACCCAGCGTTCCCCCAAGTCTCCCGATAAAAATGATACCTCACTTGTGTGGGTAGGCCTAGCGCCCGCGACAGGAAACGCCCCAAAGCGCAACGTGGACGCATCCAAATTTTTTGAAAGAAAACAGAGATGTTTTTTGCGAAGTGCCTACCTGTAGATTTTGGCCTCTAGCTCAGCCGGCACCTAGGGAAACCTACCAAACCTGTGCATTTCTGAAAACTAGAGACCTAGGGGAATCCAAGGAGGGGTGACTTGCGGAGCTCGGACCAGTTTCTGTTACCCAGAATCCTTTGCAAACCTCAAAATTTGGCTAAAAAAACACATGTTCCTCAAATTTCTGTGGCAGAAAGTTCTGGAATCTGAGAGGAGCCACAAATATCCTTCCACCCAGCGTTCCCCCAAGTCTCCCGATAAAAATGATACCTCACTTGTGTGGGTAGGCCTAGCGCCTGCGACAGGAAACGCCCCAAAGCGCAACGTGGACGCATCCAAATTTTTTGAAAGAAAACAGAGGTGTTTTTTTGCGAAGTGCCTACCTGTAGATTTTGGCCTCTAGCTCAGCCGGCACCTAGGGAAACCTACCAAACCTGTGCATTTCTGAAAACTAGAGACCTAGGGGAATCCAAGGAGGGGTGACTTGCGGGGCTCGGACCAGGTTCTGTTACCCAGAATCCTTTGCAAACCTCAAAATTTGGCTAATATACCACATGTTCCTCAAATTTCTGTGGCAGAAAGTTCGGGAATCTGAGAGGAGCCACAAATTTCCTTCCACCCAGCGTTCCCCCAAGTCTCCCGATAAAAATGATACCTCACTTGTGTGGGTAGGCCTAGCGTCCGCGACAGGAAACACCCCAAAGCGCAACGTGGACACATCCAAATTTTTGGAAGAAAACAGAGGTGTTTTTTGCGAAGTGCCTACCCGTAGATTTTGGCCTCTAGCTCAGCCGGTACCTAGAGAACCCTACCAAACCAGTGCATTTCTGAAAACTAGAGACCTAGGGGAATCCAAGGAGGGGTGACTTGCAGGGCTCGGACCAGGTTCTGTTACCCAGAATCCTTTGCAAACCTCAAAATTTGGCTAAAAAAACACATGTTCCTCACATTTCTGTGGCAGAAAGTTCTGGAATCTGAGAGGAGCCACAAATGTCCTTCCAACCAGCGTTCCCCAAAGTCTCCCGATAAAAATGATACCTCACTTGTGTGGGTAGGCCTAGCGCACGCGACAGGAAACGCCCCAAAGCGCAACGTGGACACATCCAAATTTTTGGAAGAAAACAGAGGTGTTTTTTGCGAAGTGCCTACCTGTAGATTTTGGCCTCTAGCTCAGCCGGTACCTAGGGAAACCTACCAAACCTGTGCATTTCTGAAAACTAGAGACGTAGGGGAATCTAAGGAGGGGTGACTTGCGGGGCTCGGACCAGGTTCTGTTACCCAGAATCCTTTGCAAATCTCAAAATTTGGCTAAAAAACCACATGTTCCTCACATTTCTGAGGCAGAAAGTTCGGGAATCTGAGAGGAGCCACAAATTTCCTTCCACCCAGCGTTCCCCCAAGTCTCCCGATAAAAATGATACCTCACTTGTGTGGGTAGGCCTAGCGTCCGCGACAGGAAACGCCCCAAAGCGCAACGTGGACACATCCAAATTTTTGGAAGAAAACAGAGGTGTTTTTTGCGAAGTGCCTACCTGTAGATTTTGGCCTCTAGCTCAGCCGGTACCTAGGTAAACCTACCAAACCTGTGCATTTCTGAAAACTAGAGACCTAGGGGAATCCAAGGAGGGGAGACTTGCAGGGCTCGGACCAGGGTCTGTTACCCAGAATCCTTTGCAAACCTCAAAATTTGGCTAAAAAAACCACATGATCCTCACATTTCTGTGGCAGAAAGTTCGGGAATCTGAAAGGAGCCATAAATATCCTTCCACCCAGCGTTCCCCCAAGTCTCCCGATAAAAATGATACCTCACTTGTGTTGGTAGGCCTAGCGCCCACGACAGGAAACGCCCCAAAGCGCAACGTGGACACATCCAAATTTTTGGAAGAAAACAGAGGTGTTTTTTGCGAAGTGCCTACCTGTAGATTTTGGCCTCTAGCTCAGCCGGCACCTAGGGAAACCTACCAAACCTGTGCATTTCTGAAAACTAGAGACCTAGGGGAATCCAAGGAGGGGTGACTTGCGGGGCTTGGACCAGGTTCTGTTACCCAGAATCCTTTGCAAACCGCAAAATTTGGCTAAAAAAACACATGTTCCTCACATTTCTGTGGCAGAAAGTTCTGGAATCTGAGAGGAGCCACAAATTTCCTTCCACCCAGCGTTCCTCCAAGTCTCCCGATAAAAATGATACCTCACTTGTGTGGGTAGGCCTAGCGCCCACGACAGGAAACGCCCCAAAGCGCAATGTGGACACATCCACATTTTTGGAAGAAAACAGAGGTGTTTTTTGCGAAGTGCCTACCTGTAGATTTTGGCCTCTAGCTCAGCCGGCACGCAGGGAAACATACCAAACCTGTGCATTTCTGAAAACTAGAGACCTAGGGGAATCCAAGGAGGGCTGACTTGCGGAGCTCGGACCAGGGTCTGTTACCCAGAATCCTTTGCAAACCTCAAAATTTGGCTAAAAAAACACATGTTCCTCACATTTCTGTGGCAGAAAGTTCAGGAATCTGAAAGGAACCACAAATTTCCTTCCACCCAGCGTTCCCCCAAGTCTCCCAATAAAAATGATACCTCACTTGTGTGGGTAGGCCTAGCGCCCGCGACAGGAAACGCCCCAAAGCGCAACGTGGACACATCCAAATTTTTGGAAGAAAACAGAGGTGTTTTTTGCGAAGTGCCTACCTGTAGATTTTGGCCTCTAGCTCAGCCGGCACCTAGGGAAACCTACCAAACCTGTGCATTTCTGAAAACTAGAGACCTAGGGGAATCCAAGGAAGGGTGACTTGCGGAGCTCGGACCAAGTTCTGTTACCCAGAATCCTTTGCAAACCTCAAAATTTGGCTAAAAAAACACATGTTTCTCAAATTTCTGTGGCAGAAAGTTCTGGAATCTGAGAGGAGCCACAAATTTCCTTCCACCCAGCGTTCCCCCAAGTCTCCCGATAAAAATGATACCTCACTTGTGTGGGTAGGCCTAGCGCCCGCGACAGGAAACGCCCCAAAGCGCAACGTGGACACATCCAATTTTTTGAAAGAAAACAGAGGTGTTTTTTGCGAAGTGCCTACCTGTAGATTTTGGCCTCTAGCTCAGCCGGCACCTAGGGAAACCTACCAAACCTGTGCATTTCTGAAAACTAGAGACCTAGGGGAATCAAAGGAGGGGTGACTTGCGGGGCTCGGACCAGGTTCTGTTACCCAGAATCCTTTGCAAACCTCCTAATTTGGCTAATAAACCACATGTTCCTCAAATTTCTGTAGCAGAAAGTTCGGGAATCTGAGAGGAGCCACAAATTTCCTTCCACCCAGCGTTCCCCCAAGTCTCCCGATAAAAATGATACCTCACTTGTGTGGGTAGACCTAGCGCCCGTGACAGGAAACGCACCAAAGCGCAACGTGGACACATCCAAATTTTTGGAAGAAAACAGAGGTGTTTTTTGCGAAGTGCCTACCTGTAGATTTTGGCCTCTAGCTCAGCCGGCACCTAGGGAAACCTACCAAACCTGTGCATTTCTGAAAACTAGAGACCTAGGGGAATCCAAGGAGGGGTGGCTTGCGGAGCTTGGACCAGGTTCTGTTACCCCGAATCCTTTGCAAACCTGAAAATTTGGCTAAAAAAACACATGTTCCTCACATCTCTGTGGCAGAAAGTTCTGGAATCTGAGAGGAGCCACAAATTTCCTTCCATCCAAGGAGGGGTGACTTGCGGGGCTCGGACCAAGGTCTGTTACCCAGAATCCTTTGCAAACCTCAAAATTTGGCTAAAAAACCACATGTTCCTCACATTTCTGTGGCAGAAAGTTCGGGAATCTGAAAGGAGCCACAAATTTCCTTCCACCCAGCGTTCCCCCAAGTCTCCCTATAAAAATGATACCTCACTTGTGTGGGTAGGCCTAGCGCCCACGACAGGAAACGCCCCAAAGCGCAACGTGGACACATCCAAATTTTTGGAAGAAAACAGAGGTGTTTTTTGCGAAGTGCCTACCTGTAGATTTTGGCCTCTAGCTCAGCCGGCACCTAGGGAAACCTACCAAACCTGTGCATTTCTGAAAACTAGAGACCTAGGGGAATCCAAGGAGGGGTGACTTGCGGGGCTCGGACCAGGTTCTGTTACCCAGAATCCTTTGCAAACCTCAAAATTTGGCTAATAAACCACATGTTCCTCAAATTTCTGTGGCAGAAAGTTCGGGAATCTGAGAGGAGCCACAAATTTCCTTCCACCCAGCGTTCCCCCAAGTCTCCCGATAAAAATTATACCTCACTTGTGTGGGTAGACCTAGCGCCCGTGACAGGAAACGCACCAAAGCGCAACGTGGACACATCCAAATTTTTGGAAGAAAACAGAGGTGTTTTTTGCGAAGTGCCTACCTGTAGATTTTGGCCTATAGCTCAGCCGGCACCTAGGGAAACCTACCAAACCTGTGCATTTCTGAAAACTAGAGACCTAGGGGAATCCAAGGAGGGGTGGCTTGCGGAGCTTGGACCAGGTTCTGTTACCCCGAATCCTTTGCAAACCTGAAAATTTGGCTAAAAAAACACATGTTCCTCACATTTCTGTGGCAGAAAGTTCTGGAATCTGAGAGGAGCCACAAATTTCCTTCCATCCAAGGAGGGGTGACTTGCGGGGCTCGGACCAGGGTCTGTTACCCAGAATCCTTTGCAAACCTCAAAATTTGGCTAAAAAACCACATGTTCCTCACATTTCTGTGGCAGAAAGTTCGGGAATCTGAAAGGAGCCACAAATTTCCTTCCACCCAGCGTTCCCCCAAGTCTCCCTATAAAAATGATACCTCACTTGTGTGGGTAGGCCTAGCGCCCACGACAGGAAACGCCCCAAAGCGCAACGTGGACACATCCAAATTTTTGGAAGAAAACAGAGGTGTTTTTTGCGAAGTGCCTACCTGTAGATTTTGGCCTCTAGCTCAGCCGGCACCTAGGGAAACCTACCAAACCTGTGCATTTCTGAGAACTAGAGACCTAGGGGAATCCAAGGAGGGGTGACTTGAGGAGCTCGGACCAGGTTCTGTTACCCAGAATCCTTTGCAAACCTCAAAATTTGGCTAAAAAACACATGTTCCTCACATTTCTGTGGCAGAAAGATCTGGAATCTGAGAGGAGCCACAAATTTCCTTCCAACCAGCGTTCCCCAAAGTCTCCCGATAAAAATGATACCTCACTTGTGTGGGTAGGCCGAGCGCTCACGACAGGAAACGCCCCAAAGCGCAACGTGGACACATCCAAATATTTGGAAGAAAACAGAGGTGTTTTTTGCGAAGTGCCTACCTGTAGATTTTGGCCTCTAGCTCAGCCGGTACCTAGGGAAACCTACCAAACCTGTGCATTTCTGAAAACTAGAGAACTAGGGGAATCCAAGGAGGGGTGACTTGCGGAGCTCGGACCAGGTTCTGTTACCCAGAATCCTTTGCAAACCTCAAAATTTGGCTAAAAAAACACATGTTCCTCAAATTTCTGTGGCAGAAAGTTCTGGAATCTGAGAGGAGCCACAAATTTCCTTCCACCCAGCGTTCCCCAAAGTCTCCCGATAAAAATGATACCTCACTTGTGTGGGTAGGCCTAGCGCTCGCGACAGGAAACGCCCCAAAGCGCAACGTGGACACATCCAAATTTATGGAAGAAAACAGAGGTGTTTTTTGCGAAGTGCCTACCTGTAGATTTTGGCCTCTAGCTCAGCCGGCACCTAGGGAAACCTACCAAACCTGTGCATTTCTGAGAACTAGAGACCTAGGGGAATCCAAGGAGGGGTGACTTGAGGAGCTCGGACCAGGTTCTGTTACCCAGAATCCTTTGCAAACCTCAAAATTTGGCTAAAAAACACATGTTCCTCACATTTCTGTGGCAGAAAGATCTGGAATCTGAGAGGAGCCACAAATTTCCTTCCAACCAGCGTTCCCCAAAGTCTCCCGATAAAAATGATACCTCACTTGTGTGGGTAGGCCGAGCGCTCACGACATGAAACGCCCCAAAGCGCAACGTGGACACATCCAAATATTTGGAAGAAAACAGAGGTATTTTTTGCGAAGTGCCTACCTGTAGATTTTGGCCTCTAGCTCAGCCGGTACCTAGGGAAACCTACCAAACCTGTGCATTTCTGAAAACTAGAGACCTAGGGGAATCCAAGGAGGGGTGACTTGCGGAGCTCGGACCAGGTTCTGTTACCCAGAATCCTTTGCAAACCTCAAAATTTGGCTAAAAAAACACATGTTCCTCAAATTTCTGTGGCAGAAAGTTCTGGAATCTGAGAGGAGCCACAAATTTCCTTCCACCCAGCGTTCCCCCAAGTCTCCCGATAAAAATAATACCTCACTTGTGTGGGTAGGCCTAGCGCCCGCGACAGGAAACGCCCCAAAGCGCAATGTGGACACATCCACATTTTTGGAAGAAAACAGAGGTGTTTTTTGCGAAGTGCCTACCTGTAGATTTTGGCCTCTAGCTCAGCCGGCACATAGGGAAACCTACCAAACCTGTGAATTTCTGAAAACTAGAGACCTAGGGGAATCCAAGGAGGGGTGACTTGCGGGGCTCGGACCAGGTTCTGTTACCCAGAATCCTTTGCAAACCTCAAAATTTGGCTAATAAACCACATGTTCCTCAAATTTCTGTGGCAGAAAGTTTGGGAATCTGAGAGGAGCCACAAATTTCCTTCCACCCAGCGTTCCCCAAAGTCTCCCGATAAAAATGATACCTCACTTGTGTGGGTAGGCCTAGCGCTCGCGACAGGAAACGCCCCAAAGCGCAACGTGGACACATCCAAATTTTTGGAAGAAAACAGAGGTTTTTTTTGCGAAGTGCCTACATGTAGATTTTGGCCTCTAGCTCAGCCGGCACCTAGGGAAACCTACTTAACCTGTGCATTTCTGAGAACTAGAGACCTAGGGGAATCCAAGGAGGGGTGACTTGCGGGGCTCGGACCAGGTTCTGTTACCCAGAATCCTTTTCAAACCTTAAAATTTGGCTAAAAAAACACATGTTTCTCACATTTCTGTGGCAGAAAGTTCTGGAATCTGAGAGGAGCCACAAATTTCCTTCCACCCAGTGTTCCCCCAAGTCTCCCGATAAAAATGATACCTCACTTGTGTGGGTAGGCCTAGCGCCCGCGACAGGAAACGCCCCAAAGCGCAACGTGGACACATACAAATTTTTGGAAGAAATCAGAGGTGTTTTTTGCGAAGTGCCTACCTGTAGATTTTGGACTCTAGCTCAGCCGGCACCTAGGGAAACCTACCAAACCTGTGCATTTCTGAAAACTAGAGACCTAGGGGAATCCAAGGAGGGGTGACTTGCGGGGCTCGGACCAGGTTCTGTTACCCAGAATACTTTGCAAACCTCAAAATTTGGCTAATAAACCACATGTTCCTCAAATTTCTGTGGTAGAAAGTTCGGCAATCTGAGAGTAGCCACAAATTTCCTTCCACCCAGCGTTCCCCCAAGTCTCCCGATAAAAATGATACCTCACTTGTGTGGGTAGGCCTAGGGCCCGCGACAGGAAACGCCCCAAAGCGCAACGTGGACACATCCAAATTTTTGGAATAAAACAGAGGTATTTTTTGCGAAGTGCCTACCCGTAGATTTTGGCCTCTAGCTCAGCCGGTACCTAGAGAAGCCTACCAAACCTGTGCATTTCTGAAAACTAGAGACCTAGGGGAATCCAAGGAGGGGTGACTTGCAGGGCTCGGACCAGGTTCTGTTACCCAGAATCCTTTGCAAACCTCAAAATTTGGCTAAAAAAACACATGTTCCTCACATTTCTGTGGCAGAAAGTTCTGGAATCTGAGAGGAGCCACAAATGTCCTTCCAACCAGCATTCCCCAAAGTCTCCCGATAAAAATGATACCTCACTTGTGTGGGTAGGCCTAGCGCTCGCGACAGGAAACGCCCCAAAGCGCAACGTGGACACATCCAAATTTTTGGAAGAAAACAGAGGTGTTTTTTGCGAAGTGCCTACCTGTAGATTTTGGCCTCTAGCTCAGCCGGTACCTAGGGAAACCTACCAAACCTGTGCATTTCTGAAAACTAGAGACCTAGGGGAATCCAAGGAGGGGTGACTTGCAGGGCTCGGACCAGGGTCTGTTACCCAGAATCCTTTGCAAACCTCAAAATTTTGCTAAAAAAACACATGATCCTCACATTTCTGTGGCAGAAAGTTCGGGAATCTGAAAGGAGCCACAAATATCCTTCCACCCAGCGTTCCCCCAAGTCTCCCAATAAAAATGATACCTCACTTGTGTGGGTAGGCCGAGCGCTCACGACAGGAAACGCCCCAAAGCGCAACGTGGACACATCCAAATATTTGGAAGAAAACAGAGGTGTTTTTTGCGAAGTGCCTACCTGTAGATTTTGGCCTCTAGCTCAGCCGGTACCTAGGGAAACCTACCAAACCTGTGCATTTCTGAAAACTAGAGACCTAGGGGAATCCAAGGAGGGGTGACTTGCGGAGCTCGGACCAGGTTCTGTTACCCAGAATCCTTTGCAAACCTCAAAATTTGGCTAAAAAAACACATGTTCCTAAAATTTCTGTGGCAGAAAGTTCTGGAATCTGAGAGGAGCCACAAATTTCCTTCCACCCAGCGTTCCCCCAAGTCTCCCGATAAAAATGATACCTCACTTGTGTGGGTAGGCCTAGCGCCCGCGACAGGAAACGCCCCAAAGCGCAACGTGGACGCATCCAAATTTTTTGAAAGAAAACAGAGATGTTTTTTGCGAAGTGCCTACCTGTAGATTTTGGCCTCTAGCTCAGCCGGCACCTAGGGAAACCTACCAAACCTGTGCATTTCTGAAAACTAGAGACCTAGGGGAATCCAAGGAGGGGTGACTTGCGGAGCTCGGACCAGTTTCTGTTACCCAGAATCCTTTGCAAACCTCAAAATTTGGCTAAAAAAACACATGTTCCTCAAATTTCTGTGGCAGAAAGTTTTGGAATCTGAGAGGAGCCACAAATATCCTTCCACCCAGCGTTCCCCCAAGTCTCCCGATAAAAATGAT
Organism: Pleurodeles waltl; assembly: GCF_031143425.1. Classification (NCBI taxonomy): domain Eukaryota; kingdom Metazoa; phylum Chordata; class Amphibia; order Caudata; family Salamandridae; genus Pleurodeles; species Pleurodeles waltl. The sequence continues at coordinate 91,928 of NC_090437.1, read as the reverse complement.
ACCTCACTTGTGTGGGTAGGCCTAGCGCCCGCGACAGGAAACGCCCCAAAGCGCAACGTGGACGCATCCAAATTTTTTGAAAGAAAACAGAGGTGTTTTTTGCGAAGTGCCTACCTGTAGATTTTGGCCTCTAGCTCAGCCGGCACCTAGGGAAACCTACCAAACCTGTGCATTTCTGAAAACTAGAGACCTAGGGGAATCCAAGGAGGGGTGACTTGCGGGGCTCGGACCAGGTTCTGTTACCCAGAATCCTTTGCAAACCTCAAAATTTGGCTAATATACCACATGTTCCTCAAATTTCTGTGGCAGAAAGTTCGGGAATCTGAGAGGAGCCACAAATTTCCTTCCACCCAGCGTTCCCCCAAGTCTCCCGATAAAAATGATACCTCACTTGTGTGGGTAGGCCTAGCGCCCGCGACAGGAAACGCCCCAAAGCGCAACGTGGACACATCCAAATTTTTGGAAGAAAACAGAGGCGTTTTTTGCGAAGTGCCTACCTGTAGATTTTGGCCTCTAGCTCAGCCGGCACCTAGGGAAACCTACCAAACCTGTGCATTTCTGAAAACTAGAGACCTAGGGGAATCCAAGGAGGGGTGACTTGCGGGGCTTGGACCAGGTTCTGTTACCCAGAATCCTTTGCAAACCGCAAAATTTGGCTAAAAAAACACATGTTCCTCACATTTCTGTGGCAGAAAGTTCTGGAATCTGAGAGGAGCCACAAATTTCCTTCCACCCAGCGTTCCCCCAAGTCTCCCGATAAAAATGATACCTCACTTGTGTGAGTAGGCCTAGCGCCCGCGACAGGAAACGCCCCAAAGAGCACCGTGGACACATCCAATTTTTTGAAAGAAAACAGAGGTGTTTTTTGCGAAGTGCCTACCTGTAGATTTTGGCCTCTAGCTCAGCCGGCACCTTACGGAAACCTACCAAACCTGTGCATTTCTGAAAACTAGAGACCTAGGGGAATCCAAGGAGGGGTGACTTGCGGGGCTCGGACCAGGTTCTGTTACCCAGAATCCTTTGCAAACCTCAAAATTTGGCTAATAAACCACATGTTCCTCAAATTTCTGTGGCAGAAAGTTCGGGAATCTGAGAGGAGCCACAAATTTCCTTCCACCCAGCGTTCCCCCTAGTCTCCCGATAAAAATGATACCTCACTTGTGTGGGTAGGCCTAGCCCCTGCGACAGGAAACGCCCCAAAGCGCAACGTGGACACATCCACATTTTTGGAAGAAAACAGAGGTTTTTTTGGGGAAGTGCCTACCTGTAGATTTTGGCCTCTAGCTCAGCCGGCACCTAGGGAAACCTACCAAACCTGTGCATTTCTGAAAACTAGAGACCTAGGGGAATCCAAGGACGGGTGACTTGAGGAGCTCGGACCAGGTTCTGTTACCCAGAATCCTTTGCAAACCTCAAAATTTGGCTAAAAAACACATGTTCCTCACATTTCTGTGGCAGAAAGTTCTGGAATCTGAGAGGAGCCACAAATTTCCTTCCAACCAGCGTTCCCCAAAGTCTCCCGATAAAAATGATACCTCACTTGTGTGGGTAGGCCGAGCGCTCACGACAGGAAACGCCCCAAAGCGCAACGTGGACACATCCAAATATTTGGAAGAAAACAGAGGTGTTTTTTGCGAAGTGCCTACCTGTAGATTTTGGCCTCTAGATCAGCCGGCACCTAGGGAAACCTACCAAACCTGTGCATTTCTGAAAACTAGAGACCTAGGGGAATCGAAGGAGGTGTGACTTGCGGGGCTCGGACCAGGGTCTGTTACCCAGAATCCTTTGCAAACCTCAAAATTTGGCTAAAAAACCACATGTTCCTCACATTTCTGTGGCAGAAAGTTCGGGAATCTGAAAGGAGCCACAAATTTCCTTCCACCCAGCGTTCCCCCAAGTCTCCCTATAAAAATGATACCTCACTTGTGTGGGTAGGCCTAGCGCCCACGACAGGAAACGCCCCAAAGCGCAACGTGGACAGATCCAAATTTTTGGAAGAAAACAGAGGTGTTTTTTGCGAAGTGCCTACCTGTAGATTTTGGCCTCTAGCTCAGCCGGCACCTAGGGAAACCTACCAAACCTGTGCATTTCTGAGAACTAGAGACCTAGGGGAATCCAAGGAGGGGTGACTTGAGGAGCTCGGACCAGGTTCTGGTACCCAGAATCCTTTGCAAACCGCAAATTTTGGCTAAAAAAACACATGTTCCTCACATTTCTGTGGCAGAAAGTTCTGGAATCTGAGAGGAGCCACAAATTTCCTTCCACCCAGCGTTCCCCCAAGTCTCCCAATAAAAATGAAACCTCACTTGTGTGGGTAGGCCTAGCGCCCACGACAGGAAACGCCCCAAAGCGCAACGTGGACACATCCACATTTTTGGAAGAAAACAGAGGTGTTTTTTGAGAAGTGCCTACCTGCAGATTTTGGCCTCTAGCTCAGTCGGCACCTAGGGAAACCTACCAAACCTGTGCATTTCTGAAAACTAGAGACCTAGGGGAATCCAAGGAGGGGTGACTTACGGGGCTCGGACCAGGTTCTGTTACCCAGAATCCTTTGCATACCTCAAAATTTGGATAAAAAAACACATGTTCCTCACATTTCTGTGGCAGAAAGTTCTGGAATCTGAGAGGAGCCACAAATGTCCTTCCAACCAGCGTTCCCCAAAGTCTCCCGATAAAAATGATACCTCACTTGTGTGGGTAGGCCTAGTGCTCGCGACAGGAAACGCCCCAAAGCGTAACGTGGACACATCCAAATTTTGGGAAGAAAACAGAGGTGTTTTTTGCGAAGTGCCTACCTGTAGATTTAAGCCTCTAGCTCAGCCGGCACCTAGGGAAACCTACCAAACCTGTGCATTTCTGAAAACTAGAGACCTAGGGGAATCCAAGGAGGGGTGGCTTGCGGAGCTTGGACCAGGTTCTGTTACCCAGAATCCTTTGCAAACCTGAAAATTTGGCTAAAAAAACACATGTTCCTCACATTTCTGTGGCAGAAAGATCTGGAATCTGAGAGGAGCCACAAATTTCCTTCCAACCAGCGTTCCCCAAAGTCTCCCGATAAAAATGATACCTCACTTGTGTGGGTAGGCCGAGCGCTCACGACATGAAACGCCCCAAAGCGCAACGTGGACACATCCAAATATTTGGAAGAAAACAGAGGTATTTTTTGCGAAGTGCCTACCTGTAGATTTTGGCCTCTAGCTCAGCCGGTACCTAGGGAAACCTACCAAACCTGTGCATTTCTGAAAACTAGAGACCTAGGGGAATCCAAGGAGGGGTGACTTGCGGAGCTCGGACCAGGTTCTGTTACCCAGAATCCTTTGCAAACCTCAAAATTTGGCTAAAAAAACACATGTTCCTCAAATTTCTGTGGCAGAAAGTTCTGGAATCTGAGAGGAGCCACAAATTTCCTTCCACCCAGCGTTCCCCCAAGTCTCCCGATAAAAATAATACCTCACTTGTGTGGGTAGGCCTAGCGCCCGCGACAGGAAACGCCCCAAAGCGCAATGTGGACACATCCACATTTTTGGAAGAAAACAGAGGTGTTTTTTGCGAAGTGCCTACCTGTAGATTTTGGCCTCTAGCTCAGCCGGCACATAGGGAAACCTACCAAACCTGTGAATTTCTGAAAACTAGAGACCTAGGGGAATCCAAGGAGGGGTGACTTGCGGGGCTCGGACCAGGTTCTGTTACCCAGAATCTTTTGCAAACCTCAAAATTTGGCTAATAAACCACATGTTCCTCAAATTTCTGTGGCAGAAAGTTTGGGAATCTGAGAGGAGCCACAAATTTCCTTCCACCCAGCGTTCCCCAAAGTCTCCCGATAAAAATGATACCTCACTTGTGTGGGTAGGCCTAGCGCTCGCGACAGGAAACGCCCCAAAGCGCAACGTGGACACATCCAAATTTTTGGAAGAAAACAGAGGTTTTTTTTGCGAAGTGCCTACATGTAGATTTTGGCCTCTAGCTCAGCCGGCACCTAGGGAAACCTACTTAACCTGTGCATTTCTGAGAACTAGAGACCTAGGGGAATCCAAGGAGGGGTGACTTGCGGGGCTCGGACCAGGTTCTGTTACCCAGAATCCTTTTCAAACCTTAAAATTTGGCTAAAAAAACACATGTTTCTCACATTTCTGTGGCAGAAAGTTCTGGAATCTGAGAGGAGCCACAAATTTCCTTCCACCCAGTGTTCCCCCAAGTCTCCCGATAAAAATGATACCTCACTTGTGTGGGTAGGCCTAGCGCCCGCGACAGGAAACGCCCCAAAGCGCAACGTGGACACATACAAATTTTTGGAAGAAATCAGAGGTGTTTTTTGCGAAGTGCCTACCTGTAGATTTTGGACTCTAGCTCAGCCGGCACCTAGGGAAACCTACCAAACCTGTGCATTTCTGAAAACTAGAGACCTAGGGGAATCCAAGGAGGGGTGACTTGCGGGGCTCGGACCAGGTTCTGTTACCCAGAATACTTTGCAAACCTCAAAATTTGGCTAATAAACCACATGTTCCTCAAATTTCTGTGGTAGAAAGTTCGGCAATCTGAGAGTAGCCACAAATTTCCTTCCACCCAGCGTTCCCCCAAGTCTCCCGATAAAAATGATACCTCACTTGTGTGGGTAGGCCTAGGGCCCGCGACAGGAAACGCCCCAAAGCGCAACGTGGACACATCCAAATTTTTGGAATAAAACAGAGGTATTTTTTGCGAAGTGCCTACCCGTAGATTTTGGCCTCTAGCTCAGCCGGTACCTAGAGAAGCCTACCAAACCTGTGCATTTCTGAAAACTAGAGACCTAGGGGAATCCAAGGAGGGGTGACTTGCAGGGCTCGGACCAGGTTCTGTTACCCAGAATCCTTTGCAAACCTCAAAATTTGGCTAAAAAAACACATGTTCCTCACATTTCTGTGGCAGAAAGTTCTGGAATCTGAGAGGAGCCACAAATGTCCTTCCAACCAGCGTTCCCCAAAGTCTCCCGATAAAAATGATACCTCACTTGTGTGGGTAGGCCTAGCGCTCGCGACAGGAAACGCCCCAAAGCGCAACGTGGACACATCCAAATTTTTGGAAGAAAACAGAGGTGTTTTTTGCGAAGTGCCTACCTGTAGATTTTGGCCTCTAGCTCAGCCGGTACCTAGGGAAACCTACCAAACCTGTGCATTTCTGAAAACTAGAGACCTAGGGGAATCCAAGGAGGGGTGACTTGCAGGGCTCGGACCAGGGTCTGTTACCCAGAATCCTTTGCAAACCTCAAAATTTTGCTAAAAAAACACATGATCCTCACATTTCTGTGGCAGAAAGTTCGGGAATCTGAAAGGAGCCACAAATATCCTTCCACCCAGCGTTCCCCCAAGTCTCCCAATAAAAATGATACCTCACTTGTGTGGGTAGGCCGAGCGCTCACGACAGGAAACGCCCCAAAGCGCAACGTGGACACATCCAAATATTTGGAAGAAAACAGAGGTGTTTTTTGCGAAGTGCCTACCTGTAGATTTTGGCCTCTAGCTCAGCCGGTACCTAGGGAAACCTACCAAACCTGTGCATTTCTGAAAACTAGAGACCTAGGGGAATCCAAGGAGGGGTGACTTGCGGAGCTCGGACCAGGTTCTGTTACCCAGAATCCTTTGCAAACCTCAAAATTTGGCTAAAAAAACACATGTTCCTAAAATTTCTGTGGCAGAAAGTTCTGGAATCTGAGAGGAGCCACAAATTTCCTTCCACCCAGCGTTCCCCCAAGTCTCCCGATAAAAATGATACCTCACTTGTGTGGGTAGGCCTAGCGCCCGCGACAGGAAACGCCCCAAAGCGCAACGTGGACGCATCCAAATTTTTTGAAAGAAAACAGAGATGTTTTTTGCGAAGTGCCTACCTGTAGATTTTGGCCTCTAGCTCAGCCGGCACCTAGGGAAACCTACCAAACCTGTGCATTTCTGAAAACTAGAGACCTAGGGGAATCCAAGGAGGGGTGACTTGCGGAGCTCGGACCAGTTTCTGTTACCCAGAATCCTTTGCAAACCTCAAAATTTGGCTAAAAAAACACATGTTCCTCAAATTTCTGTGGCAGAAAGTTTTGGAATCTGAGAGGAGCCACAAATATCCTTCCACCCAGCGTTCCCCCAAGTCTCCCGATAAAAATGATACCTCACTTGTGTGGGTAGGCCTAGCGCCCGCGACAGGAAACGCCCCAAAGCGCAACGTGGACGCATCCAAATTTTTTGAAAGAAAACAGAGGTGTTTTTTGCGAAGTGCCTACCTGTAGATTTTGGCCTCTAGCTCAGCCGGCACCTAGGGAAACCTACCAAACCTGTGCATTTCTGAAAACTAGAGACCTAGGGGAATCCAAGGAGGGGTGACTTGCGGGGCTCGGACCAGGTTCTGTTACCCAGAATCCTTTGCAAACCTCAAAATTTGGCTAATATACCACATGTTCCTCAAATTTCTGTGGCAGAAAGTTCGGGAATCTGAGAGGAGCCACAAATTTCCTTCCACCCAGCGTTCCCCCAAGTCTCCCGATAAAAATGATACCTCACTTGTGTGGGTAGGCCTAGCGCCCGCGACAGGAAACGCCCCAAAGCGCAACGTGGACACATCCAAATTTTTGGAAGAAAACAGAGGCGTTTTTTGCGAAGTGCCTACCTGTAGATTTTGGCCTCTAGCTCAGCCGGCACCTAGGGAAACCTACCAAACCTGTGCATTTCTGAAAACTAGAGACCTAGGGGAATCCAAGGAGGGGTGACTTGCGGGGCTTGGACCAGGTTCTGTTACCCAGAATCCTTTGCAAACCGCAAAATTTGGCTAAAAAAACACATGTTCCTCACATTTCTGTGGCAGAAAGTTCTGGAATCTGAGAGGAGCCACAAATTTCCTTCCACCCAGCGTTCCCCCAAGTCTCCCGATAAAAATGATACCTCACTTGTGTGAGTAGGCCTAGCGCCCGCGACAGGAAACGCCCCAAAGAGCACCGTGGACACATCCAATTTTTTGAAAGAAAACAGAGGTGTTTTTTGCGAAGTGCCTACCTGTAGATTTTGGCCTCTAGCTCAGCCGGCACCTTACGGAAACCTACCAAACCTGTGCATTTCTGAAAACTAGAGACCTAGGGGAATCCAAGGAGGGGTGACTTGCGGGGCTCGGACCAGGTTCTGTTACCCAGAATCCTTTGCAAACCTCAAAATTTGGCTAATAAACCACATGTTCCTCAAATTTCTGTGGCAGAAAGTTCGGGAATCTGAGAGGAGCCACAAATTTCCTTCCACCCAGCGTTCCCCCTAGTCTCCCGATAAAAATGATACCTCACTTGTGTGGGTAGGCCTAGCCCCTGCGACAGGAAACGCCCCAAAGCGCAACGTGGACACATCCACATTTTTGGAAGAAAACAGAGGTTTTTTTGGGGAAGTGCCTACCTGTAGATTTTGGCCTCTAGCTCAGCCGGCACCTAGGGAAACCTACCAAACCTGTGCATTTCTGAAAACTAGAGACCTAGGGGAATCCAAGGACGGGTGACTTGAGGAGCTCGGACCAGGTTCTGTTACCCAGAATCCTTTGCAAACCTCAAAATTTGGCTAAAAAACACATGTTCCTCACATTTCTGTGGCAGAAAGTTCTGGAATCTGAGAGGAGCCACAAATTTCCTTCCAACCAGCGTTCCCCAAAGTCTCCCGATAAAAATGATACCTCACTTGTGTGGGTAGGCCGAGCGCTCACGACAGGAAACGCCCCAAAGCGCAACGTGGACACATCCAAATATTTGGAAGAAAACAGAGGTGTTTTTTGCGAAGTGCCTACCTGTAGATTTTGGCCTCTAGATCAGCCGGCACCTAGGGAAACCTACCAAACCTGTGCATTTCTGAAAACTAGAGACCTAGGGGAATCGAAGGAGGTGTGACTTGCGGGGCTCGGACCAGGGTCTGTTACCCAGAATCCTTTGCAAACCTCAAAATTTGGCTAAAAAACCACATGTTCCTCACATTTCTGTGGCAGAAAGTTCGGGAATCTGAAAGGAGCCACAAATTTCCTTCCACCCAGCGTTCCCCCAAGTCTCCCTATAAAAATGATACCTCACTTGTGTGGGTAGGCCTAGCGCCCACGACAGGAAACGCCCCAAAGCGCAACGTGGACAGATCCAAATTTTTGGAAGAAAACAGAGGTGTTTTTTGCGAAGTGCCTACCTGTAGATTTTGGCCTCTAGCTCAGCCGGCACCTAGGGAAACCTACCAAACCTGTGCATTTCTGAGAACTAGAGACCTAGGGGAATCCAAGGAGGGGTGACTTGAGGAGCTCGGACCAGGTTCTGGTACCCAGAATCCTTTGCAAACCGCAAATTTTGGCTAAAAAAACACATGTTCCTCACATTTCTGTGGCAGAAAGTTCTGGAATCTGAGAGGAGCCACAAATTTCCTTCCACCCAGCGTTCCCCCAAGTCTCCCAATAAAAATGAAACCTCACTTGTGTGGGTAGGCCTAGCGCCCACGACAGGAAACGCCCCAAAGCGCAACGTGGACACATCCACATTTTTGGAAGAAAACAGAGGTGTTTTTTGAGAAGTGCCTACCTGCAGATTTTGGCCTCTAGCTCAGTCGGCACCTAGGGAAACCTACCAAACCTGTGCATTTCTGAAAACTAGAGACCTAGGGGAATCCAAGGAGGGGTGACTTACGGGGCTCGGACCAGGTTCTGTTACCCAGAATCCTTTGCATACCTCAAAATTTGGATAAAAAAACACATGTTCCTCACATTTCTGTGGCAGAAAGTTCTGGAATCTGAGAGGAGCCACAAATGTCCTTCCAACCAGCGTTCCCCAAAGTCTCCCGATAAAAATGATACCTCACTTGTGTGGGTAGGCCTAGTGCTCGCGACAGGAAACGCCCCAAAGCGTAACGTGGACACATCCAAATTTTGGGAAGAAAACAGAGGTGTTTTTTGCGAAGTGCCTACCTGTAGATTTAAGCCTCTAGCTCAGCCGGCACCTAGGGAAACCTACCAAACCTGTGCATTTCTGAAAACTAGAGACCTAGGGGAATCCAAGGAGGGGTGGCTTGCGGAGCTTGGACCAGGTTCTGTTACCCAGAATCCTTTGCAAACCTGAAAATTTGGCTAAAAAAACACATGTTCCTCACATTTCTGTGGCAGAAAGATCTGGAATCTGAGAGGAGCCACAAATTTCCTTCCAACCAGCGTTCCCCAAAGTCTCCCGATAAAAATGATACCTCACTTGTGTGGGTAGGCCGAGCGCTCACGACATGAAACGCCCCAAAGCGCAACGTGGACACATCCAAATATTTGGAAGAAAACAGAGGTATTTTTTGCGAAGTGCCTACCTGTAGATTTTGGCCTCTAGCTCAGCCGGTACCTAGGGAAACCTACCAAACCTGTGCATTTCTGAAAACTAGAGACCTAGGGGAATCCAAGGAGGGGTGACTTGCGGAGCTCGGACCAGGTTCTGTTACCCAGAATCCTTTGCAAACCTCAAAATTTGGCTAAAAAAACACATGTTCCTCAAATTTCTGTGGCAGAAAGTTCTGGAATCTGAGAGGAGCCACAAATTTCCTTCCACCCAGCGTTCCCCCAAGTCTCCCGATAAAAATAATACCTCACTTGTGTGGGTAGGCCTAGCGCCCGCGACAGGAAACGCCCCAAAGCGCAATGTGGACACATCCACATTTTTGGAAGAAAACAGAGGTGTTTTTTGCGAAGTGCCTACCTGTAGATTTTGGCCTCTAGCTCAGCCGGCACATAGGGAAACCTACCAAACCTGTGAATTTCTGAAAACTAGAGACCTAGGGGAATCCAAGGAGGGGTGACTTGCGGGGCTCGGACCAGGTTCTGTTACCCAGAATCTTTTGCAAACCTCAAAATTTGGCTAATAAACCACATGTTCCTCAAATTTCTGTGGCAGAAAGTTTGGGAATCTGAGAGGAGCCACAAATTTCCTTCCACCCAGCGTTCCCCAAAGTCTCCCGATAAAAATGATACCTCACTTGTGTGGGTAGGCCTAGCGCTCGCGACAGGAAACGCCCCAAAGCGCAACGTGGACACATCCAAATTTTTGGAAGAAAACAGAGGTTTTTTTTGCGAAGTGCCTACATGTAGATTTTGGCCTCTAGCTCAGCCGGCACCTAGGGAAACCTACTTAACCTGTGCATTTCTGAGAACTAGAGACCTAGGGGAATCCAAGGAGGGGTGACTTGCGGGGCTCGGACCAGGTTCTGTTACCCAGAATCCTTTTCAAACCTTAAAATTTGGCTAAAAAAACACATGTTTCTCACATTTCTGTGGCAGAAAGTTCTGGAATCTGAGAGGAGCCACAAATTTCCTTCCACCCAGTGTTCCCCCAAGTCTCCCGATAAAAATGATACCTCACTTGTGTGGGTAGGCCTAGCGCCCGCGACAGGAAACGCCCCAAAGCGCAACGTGGACACATACAAATTTTTGGAAGAAATCAGAGGTGTTTTTTGCGAAGTGCCTACCTGTAGATTTTGGACTCTAGCTCAGCCGGCACCTAGGGAAACCTACCAAACCTGTGCATTTCTGAAAACTAGAGACCTAGGGGAATCCAAGGAGGGGTGACTTGCGGGGCTCGGACCAGGTTCTGTTACCCAGAATACTTTGCAAACCTCAAAATTTGGCTAATAAACCACATGTTCCTCAAATTTCTGTGGTAGAAAGTTCGGCAATCTGAGAGTAGCCACAAATTTCCTTCCACCCAGCGTTCCCCCAAGTCTCCCGATAAAAATGATACCTCACTTGTGTGGGTAGGCCTAGGGCCCGCGACAGGAAACGCCCCAAAGCGCAACGTGGACACATCCAAATTTTTGGAATAAAACAGAGGTATTTTTTGCGAAGTGCCTACCCGTAGATTTTGGCCTCTAGCTCAGCCGGTACCTAGAGAAGCCTACCAAACCTGTGCATTTCTGAAAACTAGAGACCTAGGGGAATCCAAGGAGGGGTGACTTGCAGGGCTCGGACCAGGTTCTGTTACCCAGAATCCTTTGCAAACCTCAAAATTTGGCTAAAAAAACACATGTTCCTCACATTTCTGTGGCAGAAAGTTCTGGAATCTGAGAGGAGCCACAAATGTCCTTCCAACCAGCGTTCCCCAAAGTCTCCCGATAAAAATGATACCTCACTTGTGTGGGTAGGCCTAGCGCTCGCGACAGGAAACGCCCCAAAGCGCAACGTGGACACATCCAAATTTTTGGAAGAAAACAGAGGTGTTTTTTGCGAAGTGCCTACCTGTAGATTTTGGCCTCTAGCTCAGCCGGTACCTAGGGAAACCTACCAAACCTGTGCATTTCTGAAAACTAGAGACCTAGGGGAATCCAAGGAGGGGTGACTTGCAGGGCTCGGACCAGGGTCTGTTACCCAGAATCCTTTGCAAACCTCAAAATTTTGCTAAAAAAACACATGATCCTCACATTTCTGTGGCAGAAAGTTCGGGAATCTGAAAGGAGCCACAAATATCCTTCCACCCAGCGTTCCCCCAAGTCTCCCAATAAAAATGATACCTCACTTGTGTGGGTAGGCCGAGCGCTCACGACAGGAAACGCCCCAAAGCGCAACGTGGACACATCCAAATATTTGGAAGAAAACAGAGGTGTTTTTTGCGAAGTGCCTACCTGTAGATTTTGGCCTCTAGCTCAGCCGGTACCTAGGGAAACCTACCAAACCTGTGCATTTCTGAAAACTAGAGACCTAGGGGAATCCAAGGAGGGGTGACTTGCGGAGCTCGGACCAGGTTCTGTTACCCAGAATCCTTTGCAAACCTCAAAATTTGGCTAAAAAAACACATGTTCCTAAAATTTCTGTGGCAGAAAGTTCTGGAATCTGAGAGGAGCCACAAATTTCCTTCCACCCAGCGTTCCCCCAAGTCTCCCGATAAAAATGATACCTCACTTGTGTGGGTAGGCCTAGCGCCCGCGACAGGAAACGCCCCAAAGCGCAACGTGGACGCATCCAAATTTTTTGAAAGAAAACAGAGATGTTTTTTGCGAAGTGCCTACCTGTAGATTTTGGCCTCTAGCTCAGCCGGCACCTAGGGAAACCTACCAAACCTGTGCATTTCTGAAAACTAGAGACCTAGGGGAATCCAAGGAGGGGTGACTTGCGGAGCTCGGACCAGTTTCTGTTACCCAGAATCCTTTGCAAACCTCAAAATTTGGCTAAAAAAACACATGTTCCTCAAATTTCTGTGGCAGAAAGTTTTGGAATCTGAGAGGAGCCACAAATATCCTTCCACCCAGCGTTCCCCCAAGTCTCCCGATAAAAATGATACCTCACTTGTGTGGGTAGGCCTAGCGCCCGCGACAGGAAACGCCCCAAAGCGCAACGTGGACGCATCCAAATTTTTTGAAAGAAAACAGAGGTGTTTTTTGCGAAGTGCCTACCTGTAGATTTTGGCCTCTAGCTCAGCCGGCACCTAGGGAAACCTACCAAACCTGTGCATTTCTGAAAACTAGAGACCTAGGGGAATCCAAGGAGGGGTGACTTGCGGGGCTCGGACCAGGTTCTGTTACCCAGAATCCTTTGCAAACCTCAAAATTTGGCTAATATACCACATGTTCCTCAAATTTCTGTGGCAGAAAGTTCGGGAATCTGAGAGGAGCCACAAATTTCCTTCCACCCAGCGTTCCCCCAAGTCTCCCGATAAAAATGATACCTCACTTGTGTGGGTAGGCCTAGCGCCCGCGACAGGAAACGCCCCAAAGCGCAACGTGGACACATCCAAATTTTTGGAAGAAAACAGAGGCGTTTTTTGCGAAGTGCCTACCTGTAGATTTTGGCCTCTAGCTCAGCCGGCACCTAGGGAAACCTACCAAACCTGTGCATTTCTGAAAACTAGAGACCTAGGGGAATCCAAGGAGGGGTGACTTGCGGGGCTTGGACCAGGTTCTGTTACCCAGAATCCTTTGCAAACCGCAAAATTTGGCTAAAAAAACACATGTTCCTCACATTTCTGTGGCAGAAAGTTCTGGAATCTGAGAGGAGCCACAAATTTCCTTCCACCCAGCGTTCCCCCAAGTCTCCCGATAAAAATGATACCTCACTTGTGTGAGTAGGCCTAGCGCCCGCGACAGGAAACGCCCCAAAGAGCAACGTGGACACATCCAATTTTTTGAAAGAAAACAGAGGTGTTTTTTGCGAAGTGCCTACCTGTAGATTTTGGCCTCTAGCTCAGCCGGCACCTTACGGAAACCTACCAAACCTGTGCATTTCTGAAAACTAGAGACCTAGGGGAATCCAAGGAGGGGTGACTTGCGGGGCTCGGACCAGGTTCTGTTACCCAGAATCCTTTGCAAACCTCAAAATTTGGCTAATAAACCACATGTTCCTCAAATTTCTGTGGCAGAAAGTTCGGGAATCTGAGAGGAGCCACAAATTTCCTTCCACCCAGCGTTCCCCCTAGTCTCCCGATAAAAATGATACCTCACTTGTGTGGGTAGGCCTAGCCCCTGCGACAGGAAACGCCCCAAAGCGCAACGTGGACACATCCACATTTTTGGAAGAAAACAGAGGTTTTTTTTGGGAAGTGCCTACCTGTAGATTTTGGCCTCTAGCTCAGCCGGCACCTAGGGAAACCTACCAAACCTGTGCATTTCTGAAAACTAGAGACCTAGGGGAATCCAAGGACGGGTGACTTGAGGAGCTCGGACCAGGTTCTGTTACCCAGAATCCTTTGCAAACCTCAAAATTTGGCTAAAAAACACATGTTCCTCATATTTCTGTGGCAGAAAGTTCTGGAATCTGAGAGGAGCCACAAATTTCCTTCCAACCAGCGTTCCCCAAAGTCTCCCGATAAAAATGATACCTCACTTGTGTGGGTAGGCCGAGCGCTCACGACAGGAAACGCCCCAAAGCGCAACGTGGACACATCCAAATATTTGGAAGAAAACAGAGTTGTTTTTTGCGAAGTGCCTACCTGTAGATTTTGGCCTCTAGATCAGCCGGCACCTAGGGAAACCTACCAAACCTGTGCATTTCTGAAAACTAGAGACCTAGGGGAATCCAAGGACGGGTGACTTGAGGAGCTCGGACCAGGTTCTGTTACCCAGAATCCTTTGCAAACCTCAAAATTTGGCTAAAAAACACATGTTCCTCACATTTCTGTGGCAGAAAGTTCTGGAATCTGAGAGGAGCCACAAATTTCCTTCCAACCAGCGTTCCCCAAAGTCTCCCGATAAAAATGATACCTCACTTGTGTGGGTAGGCCGAGCGCTCACGACAGGAAACGCCCCAAAGCGCAACGTGGACACATCCAAATATTTGGAAGAAAACAGAGGTGTTTTTTGCGAAGTGCCTACCTGTAGATTTTGGCCTCTAGATCAGCCGGCACCTAGGGAAACCTACCAAACCTGTGCATTTCTGAAAACTAGAGACCTAGGGGAATCGAAGTAGGTGTGACTTGCGGGGCTCGGACCAGGGTCTGTTACCCAGAATCCTTTGCAAACCTCAAAATTTGGCTAAAAAACCACATGTTCCTCACATTTCTGTGGCAGAAAGTTCGGGAATCTGAAAGGAGCCACAAATTTCCTTCCACCCAGCGTTCCCCCAAGTCTCCCTATAAAAATGATACCTCACTTGTGTGGGTAGGCCTAGCGCCCACGACAGGAAACGCCCCAAAGCGCAACGTGGACAGATCCAAATTTTTGGAAGAAAACAGAGGTGTTTTTTGCGAAGTGCCTACCTGTAGATTTTGGCCTCTAGCTCAGCCGGCACCTAGGGAAACCTACCAAACCTGTGCATTTCTGAGAACTAGAGACCTAGGGGAATCCAAGGAGGGGTGACTTGAGGAGCTCGGACCAGGTTCTGGTACCCAGAATCCTTTGCAAACCGCAAATTTTGGCTAAAAAAACACATGTTCCTCACATTTCTGTGGCAGAAAGTTCTGGAATCTGAGAGGAGCCACAAATTTCCTTCCACCCAGCGTTCCCCCAAGTCTCCCAATAAAAATGAAACCTCACTTGTGTGGGTAGGCCTAGCGCCCACGACAGGAAACGCCCCAAAGCGCAACGTGGACACATCCACATTTTTGGAAGAAAACAGAGGTGTTTTTTGAGAAGTGCCTACCTGCAGATTTTGGCCTCTAGCTCAGTCGGCACCTAGGGAAACCTACCAAACCTGTGCATTTCTGAAAACTAGAGACCTAGGGGAATCCAAGGAGGGGTGACTTACGGGGCTCGGACCAGGTTCTGTTACCCAGAATCCTTTGCATACCTCAAAATTTGGATAAAAAAACACATGTTCCTCACATTTCTGTGGCAGAAAGTTCTGGAATCTGAGAGGAGCCACAAATGTCCTTCCAAACAGCGTTCCCCAAAGTCTCCCGATAAAAATGATACCTCACTTGTGTGGGTAGGCCTAGTGCTCGCGACAGGAAACGCCCCAAAGCGTAACGTGGACACATCCAAATTTTGGGAAGAAAACAGAGGTGTTTTTTGCGAAGTGCCTACCTGTAGATTTAAGCCTCTAGCTCAGCCGGCACCTAGGGAAACCTACCAAACCTGTGCATTTCTGAAAACTAGAGACCTAGGGGAATCCAAGGAGGGGTGGCTTGCGGAGCTTGGACCAGGTTCTGTTACCCAGAATCCTTTGCAAACCTGAAAATTTGGCTAAAAAAACACATGTTCCTCACATTTCTGTGGCAGAAAGTTCTGGAATCTGAGAGGAGCCACAAATTTCCTTCCACCCAGCGTTCCCCCAAGTCTCCCGATAAAAATGATACCTCACTTGTGTGAGTAGGCCTAGCGCCCGCGACAGGAAACGCCCCAAAGCGCAACGTGGACGCATCCAAATTTTTGGAAGAAAACAGAGGTGTTTTTTGCGAAGTGCCTACCTGTAGATTTTCGCCTCTAGATCAGCCGGGACCTAGGGAAAACTACCAAACCTTTGCATTTCTGAAAACTAGAGACCTAGGGGAATCCAAGGAGGGGTGACTTGCGGGGCTCGGACCAGGGTCTGTTACCCAGAATCCTTTGCAAACCTCAAAATTTGGCTAAAAAACCACATGTTCCTCACATTTCTGTGGCAGAAAGTTCGGGAATCTGAAAGGAGCCACAAATTTCCTTCCACCCAGCGTTCCCCCAAGTCTCCCTATAAAAATGATACCTCACTTGTGTGGGTAGGCCTAGCGCCCACGACAGGAAACGCCCCAAAGCGCAACGTGGACACATCCAAATTTTTGGAAGAAAACAGAGGTGTTTTTTGCGAAGTGCCTACCTGTAGATTTTGGCCTCTAGCTCAACCGGCACCTAGGGAAACCTACCAAACCTGTGCATTTCTGAGAACTAGAGACCTAGGGGAATCCAAGGAGGGGTGACTTGAGGAGCTCGGACCAGGTTCTGTTACCCAGAATCCTTTGCAAACCTCAAAATTTGGCTAATAAACACATGTTCCTCACATTTCTGTGGCAGAAAGTTCTGGAATCTGAGAGTAGCCACAAATGTCCTTCCAACCAGCGTTCCCCAAAGTCTCCCGATAAAAATGATACCTCACTTGTGTGGGTAGGCCTAGCGCACGCGACAGGAAACGCCCCAAAGCGCAACGTGGACACATCCAAATTTTTGGAAGAAAACAGAGGTGTTTTTTGCGAAGTGCCTACCTGTAGATTTTGGCCTCTAGCTCAGCCGGTACCTAGGGAAACCTACCAAACCTGTGCATTTCTGAAAACTAGAGACGTAGGGGAATCTAAGGAGGGGTGACTTGCGGGGCTCGGACCAGGTTCTGTTACCCAGAATCCTTTGCAAATCTCAAAATTTGGCTAAAAAACCACATGTTCCTCACATTTCTGAGGCAGAAAGTTCGGGAATCTGAGAGGAGCCACAAATTTCCTTCCACCCAGCGTTCCCCCAAGTCTCCCGATAAAAATGATACCTCACTTGTGTGGGTAGGCCTAGCGTCCGCGACAGGAAACGCCCCAAAGCGCAACGTGGACACATCCAAATTTTTGGAAGAAAACAGAGGTGTTTTTTGCGAAGTGCCTACCTGTAGATTTTGGCCTCTAGCTCAGCCGGTACCTAGGTAAACCTACCAAACCTGTGCATTTCTGAAAACTAGAGACCTAGGGGAATCCAAGGAGGGGAGACTTGCAGGGCTCGGACCAGGGTCTGTTACCCAGAATCCTTTGCAAACCTCAAAATTTGGCTAAAAAAACCACATGATCCTCACATTTCTGTGGCAGAAAGTTCGGGAATCTGAAAGGAGCCACAAATATCCTTCCACCCAGCGTTCCCCCAAGTCTCCCGATAAAAATGATACCTCACTTGTGTTGGTAGGCCTAGCGCCCACGACAGGAAACGCCCCAAAGCGCAACGTGGACACATCCAAATTTTTGGAAGAAAACAGAGGTGTTTTTTGCGAAGTGCCTACCTGTAGATTTTGGCCTCTAGCTCAGCCGGCACCTAGGGAAACCTACCAAACCTGTGCATTTCTGAAAACTAGAGACCTAGGGGAATCCAAGGAGGGGTGACTTGCGGGGCTTGGACCAGGTTCTGTTACCCAGAATCCTTTGCAAACCGCAAAATTTGGCTAAAAAAACACATGTTCCTCACATTTCTGTGGCAGAAAGTTCTGGAATCTGAGAGGAGCCACAAATTTCCTTCCACCCAGCGTTCCTCCAAGTCTCCCGATAAAAATGATACCTCACTTGTGTGGGTAGGCCTAGCGCCCACGACAGGAAACGCCCCAAAGCGCAATGTGGACACATCCACATTTTTGGAAGAAAACAGAGGTGTTCTTTGCGAAGTGCCTACCTGTAGATTTTGGCCTCTAGCTCAGCCGGCACGCAGGGAAACATACCAAACCTGTGCATTTCTGAAAACTAGAGACCTAGGGGAATCCAAGGAGGGCTGACTTGCGGAGCTCGGACCAGGGTCTGTTACCCAGAATCCTTTGCAAACCTCAAAATTTGGCTAAAAAAACACATGTTCCTCACATTTCTGTGGCAGAAAGTTCAGGAATCTGAAAGGAACCACAAATTTCCTTCCACCCAGCGTTCCCCCAAGTCTCCCAATAAAAATGATACCTCACTTGTGTGGGTAGGCCTAGCGCCCGCGACAGGAAACGCCCCAAAGCGCAACGTGGACACATCCAAATTTTTGGAAGAAAACAGAGGTGTTTTTTGCGAAGTGCCTACCTGTAGATTTTGGCCTCTAGCTCAGCCGGCACCTAGGGAAACCTACCAAACCTGTGCATTTCTGAAAACTAGAGACCTAGGGGAATCCAAGGAAGGGTGACTTGCGGAGCTCGGACCAAGTTCTGTTACCCAGAATCCTTTGCAAACCTCAAAATTTGGCTAAAAAAACACATGTTTCTCAAATTTCTGTGGCAGAAAGTTCTGGAATCTGAGAGGAGCCACAAATTTCCTTCCACCCAGCGTTCCCCCAAGTCTCCCGATAAAAATGATACCTCACTTGTGTGGGTAGGCCTAGCGCCCGCGACAGGAAACGCCCCAAAGCGCAACGTGGACACATCCAATTTTTTGAAAGAAAACAGAGGTGTTTTTTGCGAAGTGCCTACCTGTAGATTTTGGCCTCTAGCTCAGCCGGCACCTAGGGAAACCTACCAAACCTGTGCATTTCTGAAAACTAGAGACCTAGGGGAATCCAAGGAGGGGTGGCTTGCGGAGCTTGGACCAGGTTCTGTTACCCCGAATCCTTTGCAAACCTGAAAATTTGGCTAAAAAACCACATGTTCCTCACATTTCTGTGGCAGAAAGTTCGGGAATCTGAAAGGAGCCACAAATTTCCTTCCACCCAGCGTTCCCCCAAGTCTCCCTATAAAAATGATACCTCACTTGTGTGGGTAGGCCTAGCGCCCACGACAGGAAACGCCCCAAAGCGCAACGTGGACACATCCAAATTTTTGGAAGAAAACAGAGGTGTTTTTTGCGAAGTGCCTACCTGTAGATTTTGGCCTCTAGCTCAGCCGGCACCTAGGGAAACCTACCAAACCTGTGCATTTCTGAAAACTAGAGACCTAGGGGAATCCAAGGAGGGGTGACTTGCGGGGCTCGGACCAGGTTCTGTTACCCAGAATCCTTTGCAAACCTCAAAATTTGGCTAATAAACCACATGTTCCTCAAATTTCTGTGGCAGAAAGTTCGGGAATCTGAGAGGAGCCACAAATTTCCTTCCACCCAGCGTTCCCCCAAGTCTCCCGATAAAAATTATACCTCACTTGTGTGGGTAGACCTAGCGCCCGTGACAGGAAACGCACCAAAGCGCAACGTGGACACATCCAAATTTTTGGAAGAAAACAGAGGTGTTTTTTGCGAAGTGCCTACCTGTAGATTTTGGCCTATAGCTCAGCCGGCACCTAGGGAAACCTACCAAACCTGTGCATTTCTGAAAACTAGAGACCTAGGGGAATCCAAGGAGGGGTGGCTTGCGGAGCTTGGACCAGGTTCTGTTACCCCGAATCCTTTGCAAACCTGAAAATTTGGCTAAAAAAACACATGTTCCTCACATTTCTGTGGCAGAAAGTTCTGGAATCTGAGAGGAGCCACAAATTTCCTTCCATCCAAGGAGGGGTGACTTGCGGGGCTCGGACCAGGGTCTGTTACCCAGAATCCTTTGCAAACCTCAAAATTTGGCTAAAAAACCACATGTTCCTCACATTTCTGTGGCAGAAAGTTCGGGAATCTGAAAGGAGCCACAAATTTCCTTCCACCCAGCGTTCCCCCAAGTCTCCCTATAAAAATGATACCTCACTTGTGTGGGTAGGCCTAGCGCCCACGACAGGAAACGCCCCAAAGCGCAACGTGGACACATCCAAATTTTTGGAAGAAAACAGAGGTGTTTTTTGCGAAGTGCCTACCTGTAGATTTTGGCCTCTAGCTCAGCCGGCACCTAGGGAAACCTACCAAACCTGTGCATTTCTGAGAACTAGAGACCTAGGGGAATCCAAGGAGGGGTGACTTGAGGAGCTCGGACCAGGTTCTGTTACCCAGAATCCTTTGCAAACCTCAAAATTTGGCTAAAAAACACATGTTCCTCACATTTCTGTGGCAGAAAGATCTGGAATCTGAGAGGAGCCACAAATTTCCTTCCAACCAGCGTTCCCCAAAGTCTCCCGATAAAAATGATACCTCACTTGTGTGGGTAGGCCGAGCGCTCACGACAGGAAACGCCCCAAAGCGCAACGTGGACACATCCAAATATTTGGAAGAAAACAGAGGTGTTTTTTGCGAAGTGCCTACCTGTAGATTTTGGCCTCTAGCTCAGCCGGTACCTAGGGAAACCTACCAAACCTGTGCATTTTTGAAAACTAGAGACCTAGGGGAATCCAAGGAGGGGTGACTTGCGGAGCTCGGACCAGGTTCTGTTACCCAGAATCCTTTGCAAACCTCAAAATTTGGCTAAAAAAACACATGTTCCTCAAATTTCTGTGGCAGAAAGTTCTGGAATCTGAGAGGAGCCACAAATTTCCTTCCACCCAGCGTTCCCCCAAGTCTCCCGATAAAAATAATACCTCACTTGTGTGGGTAGGCCTAGCGCCCGCGACAGGAAACGCCCCAAAGCGCAATGTGGACACATCCACATTTTTGGAAGAAAACAGAGGTGTTTTTTGCGAAGTGCCTACCTGTAGATTTTGGCCTCTAGCTCAGCCGGCACATAGGGAAACCTACCAAACCTGTGAATTTCTGAAAACTAGAGACCTAGGGGAATCCAAGGAGGGGTGACTTGCGGGGCTCGGACCAGGTTCTGTTACCCAGAATCCTTTGCAAACCTCAAAATTTGGCTAATAAACCACATGTTCCTCAAATTTCTGTGGCAGAAAGTTCTGGAATCTGAGAGGAGCCACGAATTTCCTTCCACCCAGCGTTCCCCAAAGTCTCCCGATAAAAATGATACCTCACTTGTGTGGGTAGGCCTAGCGCTCGCGACAGGAAACGCCCCAAAGCGCAACGTGGACACATCAAAATTTTTGGAAGAAAACAGAGGTTTTTTTTGCGAAGTGCCTACCTGTAGATTTTGGCCTCTAGCTCAGCCGGCACCTAGGGAAACCTACTTAACCTGTGCATTTCTGAGAACTAGAGACCTAGGGGAATCCAAGGAGGGGTGACTTGCGGGGCTCGGACCAGGTTCTGTTACCCAGAATCCTTTTCAAACCTTAAAATTTGGCTAAAAAAACACATGTTTCTCACATTTCTGTGGCAGAAAGTTCTGGAATCTGAGAGGAGCCACAAATTTCCTTCCACCCAGTGTTCCCCCAAGTCTCCCGATAAAAATGATACCTCACTTGTGTGGGTAGGCCTAGCGCCCGCGACAGGAAACGCCCCAAAGCGCAACGTGGACACATACAAATTTTTGGAAGAAATCAGAGGTGTTTTTTGCGAAGTGCCTACCTGTAGATTTTGGACTCTAGCTCAGCCGGCACCTAGGGAAACCTACCAAACCTGTGCATTTCTGAAAACTAGAGACCTAGGGGAATCCAAGGAGGGGTGACTTGCGGGGCTCGGACCAGGTTCTGTTACCCAGAATACTTTGCAAACCTCAAAATTTGGCTAATAAACCACATGTTCCTCAAATTTCTGTGGTAGAAAGTTCGGCAATCTGAGAGTAGCCACAAATTTCCTTCCACCCAGCGTTCCCCCAAGTCTCCCGATAAAAATGATACCTCACTTGTGTGGGTAGGCCTAGGGCCCGCGACAGGAAACGCCCCAAAGCGCAACGTGGACACATCCAAATTTTTGGAATAAAACAGAGGTATTTTTTGCGAAGTGCCTACCAGTAGATTTTGGCCTCTAGCTCAGCCGGTACCTAGAGAAGCCTACCAAACCTGTGCATTTCTGAAAACTAGAGACCTAGGGGAATCCAAGGAGGGGTGACTTGCAGGGCTCGGACCAGGTTCTGTTACCCAGAATCCTTTGCAAACCTCAAAATTTGGCTAAAAAAACACATGTTCCTCACATTTCTGTGGCAGAAAGTTCTGGAATCTGAGAGGAGCCACAAATGTCCTTCCAACCAGCGTTCCCCAAAGTCTCCCGATAAAAATGATACCTCACTTGTGTGGGTAGGCCTAGCGCTCGCGACAGGAAACGCCCCAAAGCGCAACGTGGACACATCCAAATTTTTGGAAGAAAACAGAGGTGTTTTTTGCGAAGTGCCTACCTGTAGATTTTGGCCTCTAGCTCAGCCGGTACCTAGGGAAACCTACCAAACCTGTGCATTTCTGAAAACTAGAGACCTAGGGGAATCCAAGGAGGGGTGACTTGCAGGGCTCGGACCAGGGTCTGTTACCCAGAATCCTTTGCAAACCTCAAAATTTTGCTAAAAAAACACATGATCCTCACATTTCTGTGGCAGAAAGTTCGGGAATCTGAAAGGAGCCACAAATATCCTTCCACCCAGCGTTCCCCCAAGTCTCCCAATAAAAATGATACCTCACTTGTGTGGGTAGGCCGAGCGCTCACGACAGGAAACGCCCCAAAGCGCAACGTGGACACATCCAAATATTTGGAAGAAAACAGAGGTGTTTTTTGCGAAGTGCCTACCTGTAGATTTTGGCCTCTAGCTCAGCCGGTACCTAGGGAAACCTACCAAACCTGTGCATTTCTGAAAACTAGAGACCTAGGGGAATCCAAGGAGGGGTGACTTGCGGAGCTCGGACCAGGTTCTGTTACCCAGAATCCTTTGCAAACCTCAAAATTTGGCTAAAAAAACACATGTTCCTAAAATTTCTGTGGCAGAAAGTTCTGGAATCTGAGAGGAGCCACAAATTTCCTTCCACCCAGCGTTCCCCCAAGTCTCCCGATAAAAATGATACCTCACTTGTGTGGGTAGGCCTAGCGCCCGCGACAGGAAACGCCCCAAAGCGCAACGTGGACGCATCCAAATTTTTTGAAAGAAAACAGAGATGTTTTTTGCGAAGTGCCTACCTGTAGATTTTGGCCTCTAGCTCAGCCGGCACCTAGGGAAACCTACCAAACCTGTGCATTTCTGAAAACTAGAGACCTAGGGGAATCCAAGGAGGGGTGACTTGCGGAGCTCGGACCAGTTTCTGTTACCCAGAATCCTTTGCAAACCTCAAAATTTGGCTAAAAAAACACATGTTCCTCAAATTTCTGTGGCAGAAAGTTCTGGAATCTGAGAGGAGCCACAAATATCCTTCCACCCAGCGTTCCCCCAAGTCTCCCGATAAAAATGATACCTCACTTGTGTGGGTAGGCCTAGCGCCCGCGACAGGAAACGCCCCAAAGCGCAACGTGGACGCATCCAAATTTTTTGAAAGAAAACAGAGGTGTTTTTTGCGAAGTGCCTACCTGTAGATTTTGGCCTCTAGCTCAGCCGGCACCTAGGGAAACCTACCAAACCTGTGCATTTCTGAAAACTAGAGACCTAGGGGAATCCAAGGAGGGGTGACTTGCGGGGCTCGGACCAGGTTCTGTTACCCAGAATCCTTTGCAAACCTCAAAATTTGGCTAATATACCACATGTTTCTCAAATTTCTGTGGCAGAAAGTTCGGGAATCTGAGAGGAGCCACAAATTTCCTTCCACCCAGCGTTCCCCCAAGTCTCCCGATAAAAATGATACCTCACTTGTGTGGGTAGGCCTAGCGCCCGCGACAGGAAACGCCCCAAAGCGCAACGTGGACACATCCAAATTTTTGGAAGAAAACAGAGGTGTTTTTTGCGAACTGCCTACCTGTAGATTTTGGCCTCTAGCTCAGCCGGCACCTAGGGAAACCTACCAAACCTGTGCATTTCTGAAAACTAGAGACCTAGGGGAATCCAAGGAGGGGTGACTTGCGGGGCTTGGACCAGGTTCTGTTACCCAGAATCCTTTGCAAACCGCAAAATTTGGCTAAAAAAACACATGTTCCTCACATTTCTGTGGCAGAAAGTTCTGGAATCTGAGAGGAGCCACAAATTTCCTTCCACCCAGCGTTCCCCCAAGTCTCCCGATAAAAATGATACCTCACTTGTGTGAGTAGGCCTAGCGCCCGCGACAGGAAACGCCCCAAAGAGCAACGTGGACACATCCAATTTTTTGAAAGAAAACAGAGGTGTTTTTTGCGAAGTGCCTACCTGTAGATTTTGGCCTCTAGCTCAGCCGGCACCTTACGGAAACCTACCAAACCTGTGCATTTCTGAAAACTAGAGACCTAGGGGAATCCAAGGAGGGGTGACTTGCGGGGCTCGGACCAGGTTCTGTTACCCAGAATCCTTTGCAAACCTCAAAATTTGGCTAATAAACCACATGTTCCTCAAATTTCTGTGGCAGAAAGTTCGGGAATCTGAGAGGAGCCACAAATTTCCTTCCACCCAGCGTTCCCCCTAGTCTCCCGATAAAAATGATACCTCACTTGTGTGGGTAGGCCTAGCCCCTGCGACAGGAAACGCCCCAAAGCGCAACGTGGACACATCCACATTTTTGGAAGAAAACAGAGGTTTTTTTTGAGAAGTGCCTGCCTGTAGATTTTGGCCTCTAGCTCAGCCGGCACCTAGGGAAACCTACCAAACCTGTGCATTTCTGAAAACTAGAGACCTAGGGGAATCCAAGGACGGGTGACTT
This sequence comes from Pleurodeles waltl, assembly GCF_031143425.1. Classification (NCBI taxonomy): domain Eukaryota; kingdom Metazoa; phylum Chordata; class Amphibia; order Caudata; family Salamandridae; genus Pleurodeles; species Pleurodeles waltl. The sequence continues at coordinate 67,427 of NC_090437.1, read as the reverse complement.
GAGGAGCTCGGACCAGGTTCTGTTACCCAGAATCCTTTGCAAACCTCAAAATTTGGCTAAAAAACACATGTTCCTCATATTTCTGTGGCAGAAAGTTCTGGAATCTGAGAGGAGCCACAAATTTCCTTCCAACCAGCGTTCCCTAAAGTCTCCCGATAAAAATGATACCTCACTTGTGTGGGTAGGCCTAGCGCTCACGACAGGAAACGCCCCAAAGCGCAACGTGGACACATCCAAATATTTGGAAGAAAACAGAGGTTTTTTTTGAGAAGTGCCTACCTGTAGATTTTGGCCTCTAGCTCAGCCGGCACCTAGGGAAACCTACCAAACCTGTGCATTTCTGAAAACTAGAGACCTAGGGGAATCCAAGGACGGGTGACTTGAGGAGCTCGGACCAGGTTCTGTTACCCAGAATCCTTTGCAAACCTCAAAATTTGGCTAAAAAACACATGTTCCTCATATTTCTGTGGCAGAAAGTTCTGGAATCTGAGAGGAGCCACAAATTTCCTTCCAACCAGCGTTCCCCCAAGTCTCCCGATAAAAATGATACCTCACTTGTGTGGGTAGGCCTAGCGCCCGCGACAGGAAACGCCCCAAAGCGCAACGTGGACGCATCCAAATTTTTTGAAAGAAAACAGAGGTGTTTTTTGCGAAGTGCCTACCTGTAGATTTTGGCCTCTAGCTCAGCCGGCACCTAGGGAAACCTACCAAACCTGTGCATTTCTGAAAACTAGAGACCTAGGGGAATCCAAGGAGGGGTGACTTGCGGGGCTCGGACCAGGTTCTGTTACCCAGAATCCTTTGCAAACCTCAAAATTTGGCTAATATACCACATGTTTCTCAAATTTCTGTGGCAGAAAGTTCGGGAATCTGAGAGGAGCCACAAATTTCCTTCCACCCAGCGTTCCCCCAAGTCTCCCGATAAAAATGATACCTCACTTGTGTGGGTAGGCCTAGCGCCCGCGACAGGAAACGCCCCAAAGCGCAACGTGGACACATCCAAATTTTTGGAAGAAAACAGAGGTGTTTTTTGCGAACTGCCTACCTGTAGATTTTGGCCTCTAGCTCAGCCGGCACCTAGGGAAACCTACCAAACCTGTGCATTTCTGAAAACTAGAGACCTAGGGGAATCCAAGGAGGGGTGACTTGCGGGGCTTGGACCAGGTTCTGTTACCCAGAATCCTTTGCAAACCGCAAAATTTGGCTAAAAAAACACATGTTCCTCACATTTCTGTGGCAGAAAGTTCTGGAATCTGAGAGGAGCCACAAATTTCCTTCCACCCAGCGTTCCCCCAAGTCTCCCGATAAAAATGATACCTCACTTGTGTGAGTAGGCCTAGCGCCCGCGACAGGAAACGCCCCAAAGAGCAACGTGGACACATCCAATTTTTTGAAAGAAAACAGAGGTGTTTTTTGCGAAGTGCCTACCTGTAGATTTTGGCCTCTAGCTCAGCCGGCACCTTACGGAAACCTACCAAACCTGTGCATTTCTGAAAACTAGAGACCTAGGGGAATCCAAGGAGGGGTGACTTGCGGGGCTCGGACCAGGTTCTGTTACCCAGAATCCTTTGCAAACCTCAAAATTTGGCTAATATACCACATGTTTCTCAAATTTCTGTGGCAGAAAGTTCGGGAATCTGAGAGGAGCCACAAATTTCCTTCCACCCAGCGTTCCCCCAAGTCTCCCGATAAAAATGATACCTCACTTGTGTGGGTAGGCCTAGCGCCCGCGACAGGAAACGCCCCAAAGCGCAACGTGGACACATCCAAATTTTTGGAAGAAAACAGAGGTGTTTTTTGCGAACTGCCTACCTGTAGATTTTGGCCTCTAGCTCAGCCGGCACCTAGGGAAACCTACCAAACCTGTGCATTTCTGAAAACTAGAGACCTAGGGGAATCCAAGGAGGGGTGACTTGCGGGGCTTGGACCAGGTTCTGTTACCCAGAATCCTTTGCAAACCGCAAAATTTGGCTAAAAAAACACATGTTCCTCACATTTCTGTGGCAGAAAGTTCTGGAATCTGAGAGGAGCCACAAATTTCCTTCCACCCAGCGTTCCCCCAAGTCTCCCGATAAAAATGATACCTCACTTGTGTGAGTAGGCCTAGCGCCCGCGACAGGAAACGCCCCAAAGAGCAACGTGGACACATCCAATTTTTTGAAAGAAAACAGAGGTGTTTTTTGCGAAGTGCCTACCTGTAGATTTTGGCCTCTAGCTCAGCCGGCACCTTACGGAAACCTACCAAACCTGTGCATTTCTGAAAACTAGAGACCTAGGGGAATCCAAGGAGGGGTGACTTGCGGGGCTCGGACCAGGTTCTGTTACCCAGAATCCTTTGCAAACCTCAAAATTTGGCTAATAAACCACATGTTCCTCAAATTTCTGTGGCAGAAAGTTCGGGAATCTGAGAGGAGCCACAAATTTCCTTCCACCCAGCGTTCCCCCTAGTCTCCCGATAAAAATGATACCTCACTTGTGTGGGTAGGCCTAGCCCCTGCGACAGGAAACGCCCCAAAGCGCAACGTGGACACATCCACATTTTTGGAAGAAAACAGAGGTTTTTTTTGAGAAGTGCCTACCTGTAGATTTTGGCCTCTAGCTCAGCCGGCACCTAGGGAAACCTACCAAACCTGTGCATTTCTGAAAACTAGAGACCTAGGGGAATCCAAGGACGGGTGACTTGAGGAGCTCGGACCAGGTTCTGTTACCCAGAATCCTTTGCAAACCTCAAAATTTGGCTAAAAAACACATGTTCCTCATATTTCTGTGGCAGAAAGTTCTGGAATCTGAGAGGAGCCACAAATTTCCTTCCAACCAGCGTTCCCTAAAGTCTCCCGATAAAAATGATACCTCACTTGTGTGGGTAGGCCGAGCGCTCACGACAGGAAACGCCCCAAAGCGCAACGTGGACACATCCAAATATTTGGAAGAAAACAGAGTTGTTTTTTGCGAAGTGCCTACCTGTAGATTTTGGCCTCTAGATCAGCCGGCACCTAGGGAAACCTACCAAACCTGTGCATTTCTGAAAACTAGAGACCTAGGGGAATCCAAGGACGGGTGACTTGAGGAGCTCGGACCAGGTTCTGTTACCCAGAATCCTTTGCAAACCTCAAAATTTGGCTAAAAAACACATGTTCCTCACATTTCTGTGGCAGAAAGTTCTGGAATCTGAGAGGAGCCACAAATTTCCTTCCAACCAGCGTTCCCCAAAGTCTCCCGATAAAAATGATACCTCACTTGTGTGGGTAGGCCGAGCGCTCACGACAGGAAACGCCCCAAAGCGCAACGTGGACACATCCAAATATTTGGAAGAAAACAGAGGTGTTTTTTGCGAAGTGCCTACCTGTAGATTTTGGCCTCTAGATCAGCCGGCACCTAGGGAAACCTACCAAACCTGTGCATTTCTGAAAACTAGAGACCTAGGGGAATCGAAGGAGGTGTGACTTGCGGGGCTCGGACCAGGGTCTGTTACCCAGAATCCTTTGCAAACCTCAAAATTTGGCTAAAAAACCACATGTTCCTCACATTTCTGTGGCAGAAAGTTCGGGAATCTGAAAGGAGCCACAAATTTCCTTCCACCCAGCGTTCCCCCAAGTCTCCCTATAAAAATGATACCTCACTTGTGTGGGTAGGCCTAGCGCCCACGACAGGAAACGCCCCAAAGCGCAACGTGGACAGATCCAAATTTTTGGAAGAAAACAGAGGTGTTTTTTGCGAAGTGCCTACCTGTAGATTTTGGCCTCTAGCTCAGCCGGCACCTAGGGAAACCTACCAAACCTGTGCATTTCTGAGAACTAGAGACCTAGGGGAATCCAAGGAGGGGTGACTTGAGGAGCTCGGACCAGGTTCTGGTACCCAGAATCCTTTGCAAACCACAAATTTTGGCTAAAAAAACACATGTTCCTCACATTTCTGTGGCAGAAAGTTCTGGAATCTGAGAGGAGCCACAAATTTCCTTCCACCCAGCGTTCCCCCAAGTCTCCCAATAAAAATGAAACCTCACTTGTGTGGGTAGGCCTAGCGCCCACGACAGGAAACGCCCCAAAGCGCAACGTGGACACATCCACATTTTTGGAAGAAAACAGAGGTGTTTTTTGAGAAGTGCCTACCTGCAGATTTTGGCCTCTAGCTCAGTCGGCACCTAGGGAAACCTACCAAACCTGTGCATTTCTGAAAACTAGAGACCTAGGGGAATCCAAGGAGGGGTGACTTACGGGGCTCGGACCAGGTTCTGTTACCCAGAATCCTTTGCATACCTCAAAATTTGGATAAAAAAACACATGTTCCTCACATTTCTGTGGCAGAAAGTTCTGGAATCTGAGAGGAGCCACAAATGTCCTTCCAACCAGCGTTCCCCAAAGTCTCCCGATAAAAATGATACCTCACTTGTGTGGGTAGGCCTAGTGCTCGCGACAGGAAACGCCCCAAAGCGTAACGTGGACACATCCAAATTTTGGGAAGAAAACAGAGGTGTTTTTTGCGAAGTGCCTACCTGTAGATTTAAGCCTCTAGCTCAGCCGGCACCTAGGGAAACCTACCAAACCTGTGCATTTCTGAAAACTAGAGACCTAGGGGAATCCAAGGAGGGGTGGCTTGCGGAGCTTGGACCAGGTTCTGTTACCCAGAATCCTTTGCAAACCTGAAAATTTGGCTAAAAAAACACATGTTCCTCACATTTCTGTGGCAGAAAGTTCTGGAATCTGAGAGGAGCCACAAATTTCCTTCCACCCAGCGTTCCCCCAAGTCTCCCGATAAAAATGATACCTCACTTGTGTGAGTAGGCCTAGCGCCCGCGACAGGAAACGCCCCAAAGCGCAACGTGGACGCATCCAAATTTTTGGAAGAAAACAGAGGTGTTTTTTGCGAAGTGCCTACCTGTAGATTTTCGCCTCTAGATCAGCCGGGACCTAGGGAAAACTACCAAACCTGTGCATTTCTGAAAACTAGAGACCTAGGGGAATCCAAGGAGGGGTGACTTGCGGGGCTCGGACCAGGGTCTGTTACCCAGAATCCTTTGCAAACCTCAAAATTTGGCTAAAAAACCACATGTTCCTCACATTTCTGTGGCAGAAAGTTCGGGAATCTGAAAGGAGCCACAAATTTCCTTCCACCCAGCGTTCCCCCAAGTCTCCCTATAAAAATGATACCTCACTTGTGTGGGTAGGCCTAGCGCCCACGACAGGAAACGCCCCAAAGCGCAACGTGGACACATCCAAATTTTTGGAAGAAAACAGAGGTGTTTTTTGCGAAGTGCCTACCTGTAGATTTTGGCCTCTAGCTCAACCGGCACCTAGGGAAACCTACCAAACCTGTGCATTTCTGAGAACTAGAGACCTAGGGGAATCCAAGGAGGGGTGACTTGAGGAGCTCGGACCAGGTTCTGTTACCCAGAATCCTTGCAAACCTCAAAATTTGGCTAATAAACACATGTTCCTCACATTTCTGTGGCAGAAAGTTCTGGAATCTGAGAGGAGCCACAAATTTCCTTCCAACCAGCGTTCCCCAAAGTCTCCCAATAAAAATGATACCTCACTTGTGTGGGTAGGCCTAGCGCCCACGACAGGAAACGCCCCAAAGCGCAACGTGGACACATCCAAATTTTTGGAAGAAAACAGAGGTGTTTTTTCCGAAGTGCCTACCTGTAGATTTTGGCCTCTAGCTCAGCAGGCATCTAGGGAAACCTACCAAACCTGTGCCTTTCTGAAAACTAGAGACCTAGGGGAATCCAAGGAGGGGTGACTTGCGGAGCTCGGACCAGGTTCTGTTACCCAGAATCCTTTGCAAACCTCAAAATTTGGCTAAATAAACACATGTTCCTCAAATTTCTGTGGCAGAAAGTTCTGGAATCTGAGAGGAGCCACAAATTTCCTTCCACCCAGCGTTCCCCCAAGTCTCCCGATAAAAATGATACCTCACTTGTGTGGGTAGGCCTAGCGCCCGCGTCAGGAAACGCCCCAAAGCGCAACGTGGACGCATCCAAATTTTTTGAAAGAAAACAGAGGTGTTTTTTGCGAAGTGCCTACCTGTAGATTTTGGCCTCTAGCTCAGCCGGCACCTAGGGAAACCTACCAAACCTGTGCATTTCTGAAAACTAGAGACCTAGGGGAATCCAAGGAGGGGTGACTTGCGGGGCTCGGACCAGGTTCTGTTACCCAGAATCCTTTTCAAACCTCAAAATTTGGCTAAAAAAACACATGTTCCTCACATTTCTGTGGCAGAAAGTTCTGGAATCTGAGAGGAGCCACAAATTTTCTTCCACCCGGTGTTCCTCCAAGTCTCCTGATAAAAATGATACCTCACTTGTGTGGGTAGGCCTAGCGCCCGCGACAGGAAACGCCCCAAAGCGCAACGTGGACACATCCACATTTTTGGAAGAAAACAGAGGTTTTTTTTGGGAAGTGCCTACCTGTAGATTTTGGCCTCTAGCTCAGCCGGCACCTAGGGAAACCTACCAAACCTGTGCATTTCTGAAAACTAGAGACCTAGGGGAATCCAAGGACGGGTGACTTGAGGAGCTCGGACCAGGTTCTGTTACCCAGAATCCTTTGCAAACCTCAAAATTTGGCTAAAAAACACATGTTCCTCATATTTCTGTGGCAGAAAGTTCTGGAATCTGAGAGGAGCCACGAATTTCCTTCCAACCAGCGTTCCCCAAAGTCTCCCGATAAAAATGATACCTCACTTGTGTGGGTAGGCCGAGCGCTCACGACAGGAAACGCCCCAAAGCGCAACGTGGACACATCCAAATATTTGGAAGAAAACAGAGTTGTTTTTTGCGAAGTGCCTACCTGTAGATTTTGGCCTCTAGATCAGCCGGCACCTAGGGAAACCTACCAAACCTGTGCATTTCTGAAAACTAGAGACCTAGGGGAATCCAAGGACGGGTGACTTGAGGAGCTCGGACCAGGTTCTGTTACCCAGAATCCTTTGCAAACCTCAAAATTTGGCTAAAAAACACATGTTCCTCACATTTCTGTGGCAGAAAGTTCTGGAATCTGAGAGGAGCCACAAATTTCTTTCCAACCAGCGTTCCCCAAAGTCTCCCGATAAAAATGATACCTCACTTGTGTGGGTAGGCCGAGCGCTCACGACAGGAAACGCCCCAAAGCGCAACGTGGACACATCCAAATATTTGGAAGAAAACAGAGGTGTTTTTTGCGAAGTGCCTACCTGTAGATTTTGGCCTCTAGATCAGCCGGCACCTAGGGAAACCTACCAAACCTGTGCATTTCTGAAAACTAGAGACCTAGGGGAATCGAAGGAGGTGTGACTTGCGGGGCTCGGACCAGGGTCTGTTACCCAGAATCCTTTGCAAACCTCAAAATTTGGCTAAAAAACCACATGTTCCTCACATTTCTGTGGCAGAAAGTTCGGGAATCTGAAAGGAGCCACAAATTTCCTTCCACCCAGCGTTCCCCCAAGTCTCCCTATAAAAATGATACCTCACTTGTGTGGGTAGGCCTAGCGCCCACGACAGGAAACGCCCCAAAGCGCAACGTGGACAGATCCAAATTTTTGGAAGAAAACAGAGGTGTTTTTTGCGAAGTGCCTACCTGTAGATTTTGGCCTCTAGCTCAGCCGGCACCTAGGGAAACCTACCAAACCTGTGCATTTCTGAGAACTAGAGACCTAGGGGAATCCAAGGAGGGGTGACTTGAGGAGCTCGGACCAGGTTCTGGTACCCAGAATCCTTTGCAAACCGCAAATTTTGGCTAAAAAAACACATGTTCCTCACATTTCTGTGGCAGAAAGTTCTGGAATCTGAGAGGAGCCACAAATTTCCTTCCACCCAGCGTTCCCCCAAGTCTCCCAATAAAAATGAAACCTCACTTGTGTGGGTAGGCCTAGCGCCCACGACAGGAAACGCCCCAAAGCGCAACGTGGACACATCCACATTTTTGGAAGAAAACAGAGGTGTTTTTTGAGAAGTGCCTACCTGCAGATTTTGGCCTCTAGCTCAGCCGGCACCTAGGGAAACCTACCAAACCTGTGCATTTCTGAAAACTAGAGACCTAGGGGAATCCAAGGAGGGGTGACTTACGGGGCTCGGACCAGGTTCTGTTACCCAGAATCCTTTGCATACCTCAAAATTTGGATAAAAAAACACATGTTCCTCACATTTCTGTGGCAGAAAGTTCTGGAATCTGAGAGGAGCCACAAATGTCCTTCCAACCAGCGTTCCCCAAAGTCTCCCGATAAAAATGATACCTCACTTGTGTGGGTAGGCCTAGTGCTCGCGACAGGAAACGCCCCAAAGCGTAACGTGGACACATCCAAATTTTGGGAAGAAAACAGAGGTGTTTTTTGCGAAGTGCCTACCTGTAGATTTAAGCCTCTAGCTCAGCCGGCACCTAGGGAAACCTACCAAACCTGTGCATTTCTGAAAACTAGAGACCTAGGGGAATCCAAGGAGGGGTGGCTTGCGGAGCTTGGACCAGGTTCTGTTACCCAGAATCCTTTGCAAACCTGAAAATTTGGCTAAAAAAACACATGTTCCTCACATTTCTGTGGCAGAAAGTTCTGGAATCTGAGAGGAGCCACAAATTTCCTTCCACCCAGCGTTCCCCCAAGTCTCCCGATAAAAATGATACCTCACTTGTGTGAGTAGGCCTAGCGCCCGCGACAGGAAACGCCCCAAAGCGCAACGTGGACACATCCAAATTTTTGGAAGAAAACAGAGGTGTTTTTTGCGAAGTGCCTACCTGTAGATTTTCGCCTCTAGATCAGCCGGGACCTAGGGAAAACTACCAAACCTGTGCATTTCTGAAAACTAGAGACCTAGGGGAATCCAAGGAGGGGTGACTTGCGGGGCTCGGACCAGGGTCTGTTACCCAGAATCCTTTGCAAACCTCAAAATTTGGCTAAAAAACCACATGTTCCTCACATTTCTGTGGCAGAAAGTTCGGGAATCTGAAAGGAGCCACAAATTTCCTTCCACCCAGCGTTCCCCCAAGTCTCCCTATAAAAATGATACCTCACTTGTGTGGGTAGGCCTAGCGCCCACGACAGGAAACGCCCCAAAGCGCAACGTGGACACATCCAAATTTTTGGAAGAAAACAGAGGTGTTTTTTGCGAAGTGCCTACCTGTAGATTTTGGCCTCTAGCTCAACCGGCACCTAGGGAAACCTACCAAACCTGTGCATTTCTGAGAACTAGAGACCTAGGGGAATCCAAGGAGGGGTGACTTGAGGAGCTCGGACCAGGTTCTGTTACCCAGAATCCTTTGCAAACCTCAAAATTTGGCTAATAAACACATGTTCCTCACATTTCTGTGGCAGAAAGTTCTGGAATCTGAGAGGAGCCACAAATTTCCTTCCAACCAGCGTTCCCCAAAGTCTCCCAATAAAAATGATACCTCACTTGTGTGGGTAGGCCTAGCGCCCACGACAGGAAACGCCCCAAAGCGCAACGTGGACACATCCAAATTTTTGGAAGAAAACAGAGGTGTTTTTTGCGAAGTGCCTACCTGTAGATTTTGGCCTCTAGCTCAGCAGGCATCTAGGGAAACCTACCAAACCTGTGCCTTTCTGAAAACTAGAGACCTAGGGGAATCCAAGGAGGGGTGACTTGCGGAGCTCGGACCAGGTTCTGTTACCCAGAATCCTTTGCAAACCTCAAAATTTGGCTAAATAAACACATGTTCCTCAAATTTCTGTGGCAGAAAGTTCTGGAATCTGAGAGGAGCCACAAATTTCCTTCCACCCAGCGTTCCCCCAAGTCTCCCGATAAAAATGATACCTCACTTGTGTGGGTAGGCCTAGCGCCCGCGTCAGGAAACGCCCCAAAGCGCAACGTGGACGCATCCAAATTTTTTGAAAGAAAACAGAGGTGTTTTTTGCGAAGTGCCTACCTGTAGATTTTGGCCTCTAGCTCAGCCGGCACCTAGGGAAACCTACCAAACCTGTGCATTTCTGAAAACTAGAGACCTAGGGGAATCCAAGGAGGGGTGACTTGCGGGCTCGGACCAGGTTCTGTTACCCAGAATCCTTTTCAAACCTCAAAATTTGGCTAAAAAAACACATGTTCCTCACATTTCTGTGGCAGAAAGTTCTGGAATCTGAGAGGAGCCACAAATTTTCTTCCACCCGGTGTTCCTCCAAGTCTCCTGATAAAAATGATACCTCACTTGTGTGGGTAGGCCTAGCGCCCGCGACAGGAAACGCCCCAAAGCGCAACGTGGACACATACAAATTTTTGGAAGAAAACAGAGGTGTTTTTTGCGAAGTGCCTACCTGTAGATTTTGGACTCTAGCTCAGCCGGCACCTAGGGAAACCTACCAAACCTGTGCATTTCTGAAAACTAGAGACCTAGGGGAATCGAAGGAGGGGTGACTTGCGGGGCTTGGACCAGGTTCTGTTACCCAGAATCCTTTGCAAACCGCAAAATTTGGCTAAAAAAACACATGTTCCTCACATTTCTGTGGCAGAAAGTTCTGGAATCTGAGAGGAGCCACAAATTTCCTTCCACCCAGCGTTCCCCCAAGTCTCCCGATAAAAATCATACCTCACTTGTGTGAGTAGGCCTAGCGCCCGCGACAGGAAACGCCCCAAAGCGCAACGTGGACACATCCAAATTTTTGGAAGAAAACAGAGGTGTTTTTTGCGAAGTGCCTACCTGTAGATTTTGGCCTCTAGATCAGCCGGCACCTAGGGAAACCTACCAAACCTGTGCATTTCTGAAAACTAGAGACCTTGGGGAATCCAAGGAGGGGTGACTTGCAGAGCTCGGACCAGGGTCTGTTACCCAGAATCCTTTGCAAACCTCAAAATTTTGCTAAAAAAACACATGTTCCTCACATTTCTGTGGCAGAAAGTTCGGGAATCTGAAAGGAGCCACAAATTTCCTTCCACCCAGCGTTCCCCCAAGTCTCCCAATAAAATTGATACCTCACTTGTGTGGGTAGGCCTAGCGCCCACGACAGGAAACGCCCCAAAGCGCAACGTGGACACATCCAAATTTTTGGAAGAAAACAGAGGTGTTTTTTGAGAAGTGCCTACCTGCAGATTTTGGCCTCTAGCTCATCCGGCACCTAGGGAAACCTACCAAACCTGTGCATTTCTGAAAACTAGAGACCTAGGGGAATCCAAGGAGGGGTGACTTGCGGAGCTCGGACCAGGGTCTGTTACCCAGAATCCTTTGCAAACCTCAAAATTTGGCAAAAAAAACACATGTTCCTCACATTTCTGTGGCAGAAAGTTCGGGAATCTGAAAGGAACCACAAATTTCCTTCCACCCAGCGTTCCCCCAAGTCTCCCAATAAAAATGATACCTCACTTGTATGGGTAGGCCTAGCGCCCGCGACAGGAAACGCCCCAAAGCGCAACGTGGACACATCCAAATTTTTGGAAGAAAACAGAGGTGTTTTTTGCGAAGTGCCTACCTGCAGATTTTGGCCTCTAGCTCAGCCGGCACCTAGGGAAACCTACCAAACCTGTGCATTTCTGAAAACTAGAGACCTAGGGGAATCCAAGGAGGGGTGACTTGCGGAGCTCGGACCAGGTTCTGTTACCCAGAATCCTTTGCAAACCTCAAAATTTGGCTATGTGTTCCTCAAATTTCTGTGGCAGAAAGTTCTGGAATCTGAGAGGAGCCACAAATTTCCTTCCACCCAGCGTTCCCCCAAGTCTCCCGATAAAAATGATACCTCACTTGTGTGGGTAGGCCTAGCGCCCGCGACAGGAAACGCCCCAAAGCGCAACGTGGACACATCCAATTTTTTGAAAGAAAACAGAGGTGTTTTTTGCGAAGTGCCTACCTGTAGATTTTGGCCTCTAGCTCAGCCGGCACCTTACGGAAACCTACCAAACCTGTGCATTTCTGAAAACTAGAGACCTAGGGGAATCCAAGGAGGGGTGACTTGCGGGGCTCGGACCAGGTTCTGTTACCCAGAATCCTTTGCAAACCTCAAAATTTGGCTAATAAACCACATGTTCCTCAAATTTCTGTGGCAGAAAGTTCGGGAATCTGAGAGGAGCCACAAATTTCCTTCCACCCAGCGTTCCCCCAAGTCTCCCGATAAAAATGATACCTCACTTGTGTGGGTAGGCCTAGCCCCTGCGACAGGAAACGCCCCAAAGCGCAACGTGGACACATCCACATTTTTGGAAGAAAACAGAGGTGTTTTTTGCGAAGTGCCTACCTGCAGATTTTGGCCTCTAGCTCAGCCGGCACCTAGGGAAACCTACCAAACCTGTGCATTTCTGAAAACTAGAGACCTAGGGGAATCCAAGGAGGGGTGACTTGCGGAGCTCGGACCAGGTTCTGTTACCCAGAATCCTTTGCAAACCTCAAAATGTGGCTAAAAAAACACATGTTCCTCAAATTTCTGTGGCAGAAAGTTCTGGAATCTGAGAGGAGCCACAAATTTCCTTCCACCCAGCGTTCCCCCAAGTCTCCCGATAAAAATGATACCTCACTTGTGTGGGTAGGCCTAGCGCCCGCGACAGGAAACGCCCCAAAGCGCAACGTGGACACATCCAATTTTTTGAAAGAAAACAGAGGTGTTTTTTGCGAAGTGCCTACCTGTAGATTTTGGCCTCTAGCTCAGCCGGCACCTTACGGAAACCTACCAAACCTGTGCATTTCTGAAAACTAGAGACCTAGGGGAATCCAAGGAGGGGTGACTTGCGGGCTCGGACCAGGTTCTGTTACCCAGAATCCTTTTCAAACCTCAAAATTTGGCTAAAAAAACACATGTTCCTCACATTTCTGTGGCAGAAAGTTCTGGAATCTGAGAGGAGCCACAAATTTTCTTCCACCCGGTGTTCCTCCAAGTCTCCTGATAAAAATGATACCTCACTTGTGTGGGTAGGCCTAGCGCCCGCGACAGGAAACGCCCCAAAGCGCAACGTGGACACATACAAATTTTTGGAAGAAAACAGAGGTGTTTTTTGCGAAGTGCCTACCTGTAGATTTTGGACTCTAGCTCAGCCGGCACCTAGGGAAACCTACCAAACCTGTGCATTTCTGAAAACTAGAGACCTAGGGGAATCGAAGGAGGGGTGACTTGCGGGGCTTGGACCAGGTTCTGTTACCCAGAATCCTTTGCAAACCGCAAAATTTGGCTAAAAAAACACATGTTCCTCACATTTCTGTGGCAGAAAGTTCTGGAATCTGAGAGGAGCCACAAATTTCCTTCCACCCAGCGTTCCCCCAAGTCTCCCGATAAAAATGATACCTCACTTGTGTGAGTAGGCCTAGCGCCCGCGACAGGAAACGCCCCAAAGCGCAACGTGGACACATCCAAATTTTTGGAAGAAAACAGAGGTGTTTTTTGCGAAGTGCCTACCTGTAGATTTTGGCCTCTAGATCAGCCGGCACCTAGGGAAACCTACCAAACCTGTGCATTTCTGAAAACTAGAGACCTTGGGGAATCCAAGGAGGGGTGACTTGCAGAGCTCGTACCAGGGTCTGTTACCCAGAATCCTTTGCAAACCTCAAAATTTTGCTAAAAAAACACATGTTCCTCACATTTCTGTGGCAGAAAGTTCGGGAATCTGAAAGGAGCCACAAATTTCCTTCCACCCAGCGTTCCCCCAAGTCTCCCAATAAAATTGATACCTCACTTCTGTGGGTAGGCCTAGCGCCCACGACAGGAAACGCCCCAAAGCGCAACGTGGACACATCCAAATTTTTGGAAGAAAACAGAGGTGTTTTTTGAGAAGTGCCTACCTGCAGATTTTGGCCTCTAGCTCATCCGGCACCTAGGGAAACCTACCAAACCTGTGCATTTCTGAAAACTAGAGACCTAGGGGAATCCAAGGAGGGGTGACTTGCGGAGCTCGGACCAGGGTCTGTTACCCAGAATCCTTTGCAAACCTCAAAATTTGGCAAAAAAAACACATGTTCCTCACATTTCTGTGGCAGAAAGTTCGGGAATCTGAAAGGAACCACAAATTTCCTTCCACCCAGCGTTCCCCCAAGTCTCCCAATAAAAATGATACCTCACTTGTATGGGTAGGCCTAGCGCCCGCGACAGGAAACGCCCCAAAGCGCAACGTGGACACATCCAAATTTTTGGAAGAAAACAGAGGTGTTTTTTGCGAAGTGCCTACCTGCAGATTTTGGCCTCTAGCTCAGCCGGCACCTAGGGAAACCTACCAAACCTGTGCATTTCTGAAAACTAGAGACCTAGGGGAATCCAAGGAGGGGTGACTTGCGGAGCTCGGACCAGGTTCTGTTACCCAGAATCCTTTGCAAACCTCAAAATTTGGCTAAAAAAAAACACATGTTCCTCAAATTTCTGTGGCAGAAAGTTCTGGAATCTGAGAGGAGCCACAAATTTCCTTCCACCCAGCGTTCCCCCAAGTCTCCCGATAAAAATGATACCTCACTTGTGTGGGTAGGCCTAGCGCCCGCGACAGGAAACGCCCCAAAGCGCAACGTGGACACATCCAATTTTTTGAAAGAAAACAGAGGTGTTTTTTGCGAAGTGCCTACCTGTAGATTTTGGCCTCTAGCTCAGCCGGCACCTTACGGAAACCTACCAAACCTGTGCATTTCTGAAAACTAGAGACCTAGGGGAATCCAAGGAGGGGTGACTTGCGGGGCTCGGACCAGGTTCTGTTACCCAGAATCCTTTGCAAACCTCAAAATTTGGCTAATAAACCACATGTTCCTCAAATTTCTGTGGCAGAAAGTTCGGGAATCTGAGAGGAGCCACAACTTTCCTTCCACCCAGCGTTCCCCCAAGTCTCCCGATAAAAATGATACCTCACTTGTGTGGGTAGGCCTAGCCCCTGCGACAGGAAACGCCCCAAAGCGCAACGTGGACACATCCACATTTTTGGAAGAAAACAGAGGTGTTTTTTGCGAAGTGCCTACCTGCAGATTTTGGCCTCTAGCTCAGCCGGCACCTAGGGAAACCTACCAAACCTGTGCATTTCTGAAAACTAGAGACCTAGGGGAATCCAAGGAGGGGTGACTTGCGGAGCTCGGACCAGGTTCTGTTACCCAGAATCCTTTGCAAACCTCAAAATTTGGCTAAAAAAACACATGTTCCTCAAATTTCTGTGGCAGAAAGTTCTGGAATCTGAGAGGAGCCACAAATTTCCTTCCACCCAGCGTTCCCCCAAGTCTCCCGATAAAAATGATACCTCACTTGTGTGGGTAGGCCTAGCGCCCGCGACAGGAAACGCCCCAAAGCGCAACGTGGACACATCCAATTTTTTGAAAGAAAACAGAGGTGTTTTTTGCGAAGTGCCTACCTGTAGATTTTGGCCTCTAGCTCAGCCGGCACCTTACGGAAACCTACCAAACCTGTGCATTTCTGAAAACTAGAGACCTAGGGGAATCCAAGGAGGGGTGACTTGCGGGGCTCGGACCAGGTTCTGTTACCCAGAATCCTTTGCAAACCTCAAAATTTGGCTAATAAACCATATGTTCCTCAAATTTCTGTGGCAGAAAGTTCGGGAATCTGAGAGGAGCCACAAATTTCCTTCCACCCAGCGTTCCCCCAAGTCTCCCGATAAAAATGATACCTCACTTGTGTGGGTAGGCCTAGCCCCTGCGACAGGAAACGCCCCAAAGCGCAACGTGGACACATCCACATTTTTGGAAGAAAACAGAGGTTTTTTTTGGGAAGTGCCTACCTGTAGATTTTGGCCTCTAGCTCAGCCGGCACCTAGGGAAACCTACCAAACCTGTGCATTTCTGAAAACTAGAGACCTAGGGGAATCCAAGGACGGATGACTTGAGGAGCTCGGACCAGGTTCTGTTACCCAGAATCCTTTGCAAACCTCAAAATTTGGCTAAAAAACACATGTTCCTCACATTTCTGTGGCAGAAAGTTCTGGAATCTGAGAGGAGCCACAAATTTCCTTCCAACCAGCGTTCCCCAAAGTCTCCCGATAAAAATGATACCTCACTTGTGTGGGTAGGCCGAGCGCTCACGACAGGAAACGCCCCAAAGCGCAACGTGGACACATCCAAATATTTGGAAGAAAACAGAGGTGTTTTTTGCGAAGTGCCTACCTGTAGATTTTGGCCTCTAAATCAGCCGGCACCTAGGGAAACCTACCAAACCTGTGCATTTCTGAAAACTAGAGACCTAGGGGAATCGAAGGAGGGGTGACTTGCGGGGCTCGGACCAGGGTCTGTTACCCAGAATCCTTTGCAAACCTCAAAATTTGGCTAAAAAACCACATGTTCCTCACATTTCTGTGGCAGAAAGTTCGGGAATCTGAAAGGAGCCACAAATTTCCTTCCACCCAGCGTTCCCCCAAGTCTCCCTATAAAAATGATACCTCACTTGTGTGGGTAGGCCTAGCGCCCACGACAGGAAACGCCCCAAAGCGCAACGTGGACAGATCCAAATTTTTGGAAGAAAACAGAGGTGTTTTTTGCGAAGTGCCTACCTGTAGATTTTGGCCTCTAGCTCAGCCGGCACCTAGGGAAACCTACCAAACCTGTGCATTTCTGAGAACTAGAGACCTAGGGGAATCCAAGGAGGGGTGACTTGAGGAGCTCGGACCAGGTTCTGGTACCCAGAATCCTTTGCAAACCGCAATATTTGGCTAAAAAAACACATGTTCCTCACATTTCTGTGGCAGAAAGTTCTGGAATCTGAGAGGAGCCACAAATTTCCTTCCACCCAGCGTTCCCCCAAGTCTCCCAATAAAAATGATACCTCACTTGTGTGGGTAGGCCTAGCGCCCACGACAGGAAACGCCCCAAAGCGCAACGTGGACACATCCATATTTTTGGAAGAAAACAGAGGTGTTTTTTGAGAAGTGCCTACCTGCAGATTTTGGCCTCTAGCTCAGCCGGCACCTAGGGAAACCTACCAAACCTGTGCATTTCTGAAAACTAAAGACCGAGGGGAATCCAAGGAGGGGTGACTTGCGGGGCTCGGACCAGGTTCTGTTACCCAGAATCCTTTGCAAACCTCAAAATTTGGCTAATAAACCAAATGTTCCTCAAATTTCTGTGGCAGAAAGTTCGGGAATCTGAGAGGAGCCACAAATTTCCTTCCACCCAGCGTTCCCCCAAGTCTCCCGATAAAAATGATACCTCACTTGTGTGGGTAGGCCTAGCGCCCGCGACAGGAAACGCCCCAAAGCGCAACGTGGACACATCCAAATTTTTGGAAGAAAACAGAGGTGTTTTTTGCGAAGTGCCTACCTGTAGATTTAAGCCTCTAGCTCAGCCGGCACCTAGGGAAACCTACCAAACCTGTGCATTTCTGAAAACTAGAGACCTAGGGGAATCGAAGGAGGGGTGACTTGCGGGGCTTGGACCAGGTTCTGTTACCCAGAATCCTTTGCAAACCTCAAAATTTGGTTAATAAACCACATGTTCCTCAAATTTCTGTGGCAGAAAGTTCGGGAATCTGAGAGGAGCCACAAATTTCCTTCCACCCAGCGTTCCCCCAAGTCCCCCGATAAAAATGATACCTACCTTGTGTGAATAGGCCTAGCGCCCGCGACAGGAAACGCCCCAAAGCGCAACGTGGACACATCCAAATTTTTGGAAGAAAACAGAGGTGTTTTTTGCGAAGTGCCTACCTGTAGATTTTGGCCTCTAGCTCAGCCGGCACCAAGGGAAACCTACCAAACCTGTGCATTTCTGAAAACTAGAGACCTAGGGGAATCCAAGGAGGGGTGGCTTGCGGAGCTTGGACCAGGTTCTGTTACCCAGAATCCTTTGCAAACCTGAAAATTTGGCTAAAAAAACACATGTTCCTCACATTTCTGTGGCAGAAAGTTCTGGAATCTGAGAGGAGCCACAAATTTCCTTCCACCCAGCGTTCCCCCAAGTCTCCCGATAAAAATGATACCTCACTTGTGTGAGTAGGCCTAGCGCCCGCGACAGGAAACGCCCCAAAGCGCAACGTGGACACATCAAAATTTTTGGAAGAAAACAGAGGTGTTTTTTGCGAAGTGCCTACCTGTAGATTTTCGCCTCTAGATCAGCCGGGACCTAGGGAAACCTACCAAACCTGTGCATTTCTGAAAACTAGAGACCTAGGGGAATCCAAGGAGGGGTGACTTGCGGGGCTCGGACCAGGGTCTATTACCCAGAATCCTTTGCAAACCTCAAAATTTGGCTAAAAAACCACATGTTCCTCACATTTCTGTGGCAGAAAGTTTGGGAATCTGAAAGGAGCCACAAATTTCCTTCCACCCAGCGTTCCCCCAAGTCTCCCTATAAAAATGATACCTCACTTGTGTGGGTAGGCCTAGCGCCCACAACAGGAAACGCCCCAAAGCGCAACGTGGACACATCCAAATTTTTGGAAGAAAACAGAGGTGTTTTTTGGGAAGTGCCTACCTGTAGATTTTGGCCTCTAGCTCAACCGGCACCTAGGGAAACCTACCAAACCTGTGCATTTCTGAGAACTAGAGACCTAGGGGAATCCAAGGAGGGGTGACTTGAGGAGCTCGGACCAGGTTCTGTTACCCAGAATCCTTTGCAAACCTCAAAATTTGGCTAATAAACACATGTTCCTCACATTTCTGTGGCAGAAAGTTCGGGAATCTGAGAGGAGCCACAAATTTCCTTCCACCCAGCGTTCCCCCAAGTCTCCCTATAAAAATGATACCTCACTTGTGTGGGTAGGCCTAGCGCCCACGACAGGAAACGCCCCAAAGCGCAACGTGGACACATCCAAATTTTTGGAAGAAAACAGAGGTGTTTTTTGCGAAGTGCCTACCTGTAGATTTTGGCCTCTAGCTCAGCAGGCATCTAGGGAAACCTACCAAACCTGTGCCTTTCTGAAAACTAGAGACCTAGGGGAATCCAAGGAGGGGTGACTTGCGGAGCTCGGACCAGGTTCTGTTACCCAGAATCCTTTGCAAACCTCAAAATTTGGATAAATAAACACATGTTCCTCAAATTTCTGTGGCAGAAAGTTCTGGAATCTGAGAGGAGCCACAAATTTCCTTCCACCCAGCGTTCCCCCAAGTCTCCCGATAAAAATGATACCTCACTTGTGTGGGTAGGCCTAGCGCCCGCGACAGGAAACGCCCCAAAGCGCAACGTGGACGCATCCACATTTTTTGAAAGAAAACAGAGGTGTTTTTTGCGAAGTGCCTACCTGTAGATTTTGGCCTCTAGCTCAGCCGGCACCTAGGGAAACCTACCAAACCTGTGCATTTCTGAAAACTAGAGACCTAGGGGAATCGAAGGAGGGGTGACTTGCGGGGCTTGGACCAGGTTCTGTTACCCAGAATCCTTTGCAAACCGCAAAATTTGGCTAAAAAAACACATGTTCCTCACATTTCTGTGGCAGAAAGTTCTGGAATCTGAGAAGAGCCACAAATTTCCTTCCACCCAGCGTTCCCCCAAGTCTCCCGATAAAAATGATACCTCACTTGTGTGAGTAGGCCTAGCGCCCGCGACAGGAAACGCCCCAAAGCGCAACGTGGACACATCCAAATTTTTGGAAGAAAACAGAGGTGTTTTTTGCGAAGTGCCTACCTGTAGATTTTGGCATCTAGATCAGCCGGCACCTAGGGAAACCTACCAAACCTGTGCATTTCTGAAAACTAGAGACCTAGGGGAATCCAAGGAGGGGTGACTTGCAGAGCTCGGACCAGGGTCTGTTACCCAGAATCCTTTGCAAACCTCAAAACTTTGCTAAAAAAACACATGTTCCTCACATTTCTGTGGCAGAAAGTTCGGGAATCTGAAAGGAGCCACAAATTTCCTTCCACCCAGCGTTCCCCCAAGTCTCCCAATAAAAATGATACCTCACTTGTGTGGGTAGGCCTAGCGCCCACGACAGGAAACGCCCCAAAGCGCAACATGGACACATCCAAATTTTTGGAAGAAAACAGAGGTGTTTTTTGAGAAGTGCCTACCTGCAGATTTTGGCCTCTAGCTCATCCGGCACCTAGGGAAACCTACCAAACCTGTGCATTTCTGAAAACTAGAGACCTAGGGGAATCCAAGGAGGGGTGACTTGCGGAGCTCGGACCAGGGTCTGTTACCCAGAATCCTTTGCAAACCTCAAAATTTGGCTAAAAAAACACATGTTCCTCACATTTCTGTGGCAGAAAGTTCGGGAATCTGAAAGGAACCACAAATTTCCTTCCACCCAGCGTTCCCCCAAGTCTCCCAATAAAAATGATACCTCACTTGTATGGGTAGGCCTAGCGCCCGCGACAGGAAACGCCCCAAAGCGCAACGTGGACACATCCAAATTTTTGGAAGAAAACAGAGGTGTTTTTTGCGAAGTGCCTACCTGTAGATTTTGGCCTCTAGCTCAGCCGGCACCTAGGGAAACCTACCAAACCTGTGCATTTCTGAAAACTAGAGACCTAGGGGAATCCAAGGAGGGGTGACTTGCGGAGCTCGGACCAGGTTCTGTTACCCAGAATCCTTTGCAAACCTCAAAATTTGGCTAAAAAACACATGTTCCTCACATTTCTGTGGCAGAAAGTTCTGGAATCTGAGAGGAGCCACAAATTTCCTTCCAACCAGCGTTCCCCAAAGTCTCCCGATAAAAATGATACCTCACTTGTGTGGGTAGGCCGAGCGCTCACGACAGGAAACGCCCCTAAGCGCAACGTGGACACATCCAAATATTTGGAAGAAAACAGAGGTGTTTTTTGCGAAGTGCCTACCTGTAGATTTTGGCCTCTAGATCAGCCGGCACCTAGGGAAACCTACCAAACCTGTGCATTTCTGAAAACTAGAGACCTAGGGGAATCGAAGGAGGGGTGACTTGCGGGGCTCGGACCAGGGTCTGTTACCCAGAATCCTTTGCAAACCTCAAAATTTGGCTAAAAAAACACATGTTCCTCACATTTCTGTGGCAGAAAGTTCGGGAATCTGAAAGGAACCACAAATTTCCTTCCACCCAGCGTTCCCCCAAGTCTCCCAATAAAAATGATACCTCACTTGTATGGGTAGGCCTAGCGCCCGCGACAGGAAACGCCCCAAAGCGCAACGTGGACACATCCAAATTTTTGGAAGAAAACAGAGGTGTTTTTTGCGAAGTGCCTACCTGTAGATTTTGGCCTCTAGCTCAGCCGGCACCTAGGGAAACCTACCAAACCTGTGCATTTCTGAAAACTAGAGACCTAGGGGAATCTAAGGAGGGGTGACTTGCGGAGCTCGGACCAGGTTCTGTTACCCAGAATCCTTTGCAAACCTCAAAATTTGGCTAAAAAACACATGTTCCTCACATTTCTGTGGCAGAAAGTTCTGGAATCTGAGAGGAGCCACAAATTTCCTTCCAACCAGCGTTCCCCAAAGTCTCCCGATAAAAATGATACCTCACTTGTGTGGGTAGGCCGAGCGCTCACGACAGGAAACGCCCCTAAGCGCAACGTGGACACATCCAAATATTTGGAAGAAAACAGAGGTGTTTTTTGCGAAGTGCCTACCTGTAGATTTTGGCCTCTAGATCAGCCGGCACCTAGGGAAACCTACCAAACCTGTGCATTTCTGAAAACTAGAGACCTAGGGGAATCGAAGGAGGGGTGACTTGCGGGGCTCGGACCAGGGTCTGTTACCCAGAATCCTTTGCAAACCTCAAAATTTGGCTAAAAAACCACATGTTCCTCACATTTCTGTGGCAGAAAGTTCGGGAATCTGAAAGGAGCCACAAATTTCCTTCCACCCAGCGTTCCCCCAAGTCTCCCTATAAAAATGATACCTCACTTGTGTGGGTAGGCCTAGCGCCCACGACAGGAAATGCCCCAAAGCGCAACGTGGACAGATCCAAATTTTTGGAAGAAAACAGAGGTGTTTTTTGCGAAGTGCCTACCTGTAGATTTTGGCCTCTAGCTCAGCCGGCACCTAGGGAAACCTACCAAACCTGTGCATTTCTGAGAACTAGAGACCTAGGGGAATCCAAGGAGGGGTGACTTGAGGAGCTCGGACCAGGTTCTGGTACCCAGAATCCTTTGCAAACCGAAAAATTTGGCCAAAAAAAAAACACATGTTCCTCACATTTCTGTGGCAGAAAGTTCTGGAATCTGAGAGGAGCCACAAATTTCCTTCCACCCAGCGTTCCCCCAAGTCTCCCAATAAAAATGATACCTCACTTGTGTGGGTAGGCCTAGCGCCCACGACAGGAAACGCCCCAAAGCGCAACGTGGACACATCCACATTTTTGGAAGAAAACAGAGGTGTTTTTTGAGAAGTGCCTACCTGCAGATTTTGGCCTCTAGCTCAGCCGGCACCTAGGGAAACCTACCAAAACCTGTGCATTTCTGAAAACTAGAGACCTAGGGGAATCCAAGGAGGGGTGACTTGCGGGGCTCGGACCAGGTTCTGTTACCCAGAATCCTTTGCAAACCTCAAAATTTGGCTAATAAACCACATGTTCCTCAAATTTCTGTGGCAGAAAGTTCGGGAATCTGAGAGGAGCCACAAATTTCCTTCCACCCAGCGTTCCCCCAAGTCTCCCGATAAAAATGATACCTCACTTGTGTGGGTAGGCCTAGCGCCCGCGACAGGAAACGCCCCAATGCGCAACGTGGACACATCCAAATTTTTGGAAGAAAACAGAGGTGTTTTTTGCGAAGTGCCTACCTGTAGATTTAAGCCTCTAGCTCAGCCGGCACCTAGGGAAACCTACCAAACCTGTGCATTTCTGAAAACTAGAGACCTAGGGGAATCCAAGGAGGGGTGGCTTGCGGAGCTTGGACCAGGTTCTGTTACCCAGAATCCTTTGCAAACCTGAAAATTTGGCTAAAAAAATACATGTTCCTCACATTTCTGTGGCAGAAAGTTCTGGAATCTGAGAGGAGCCACAAATTTCCTTCCACCCAGCGTTCCCCCAAGTCTCCCGATAAAAATGATACCTCACTTGTGTGAGTAGGCCTAGCGCCCGCGACAGGAAACGCCCCAAAGCGCAACGTGGACACATCCAAATTTTTGGAAGAAAACAGAGGTGTTTTTTGCGAAGTGCCTACCTGTAGATTTTCGCCTCTAGATCAGCCGGGACCTAGGGAAACCTACCAAACCTGTGCATTTCTGAAAACTAGAGACCTAGGGGAATCCAAGGAGGGGTGACTTGCGGGGCTCGGACCAGGGTCTGTTACCCAGAATCCTTTGCAAACCTCAAAATTTGGCTAAAAAACCACATGTTCCTCACATTTCTGTGGCAGAAAGTTTGGGAATCTGAAAGGAGCCACAAATTTCCTTCCACCCAGCGTTCCCCCAAGTCTCCCTATAAAAATGATACCTCACTTGTGTGGGTAGGCCTAGCGCCCACGACAGGAAACGCCCCAAAGTGCAACGTGGACACATCCAAATTTTTGGAAGAAAACAGAGGTGTTTTTTGCGAAGTGCCTACCTGTAGATTTTGGCCTCTAGCTCAACCGGCACCTAGGGAAACCTACCAAACCTGTGCATTTCTGAGAACTAGAGACCTAGGGGAATCCAAGGAGGGGTGACTTGAGGAGCTCGGACCAGGTTCTGTTACCCAGAATCCTTTGCAAACCTCAAAATTTGGCTAATAAACACATGTTCCTCATATTTCTGTGGCAGAAAGTTCTGGAATCTGAGAGGAGCCACAAATTTCCTTCCAACCAGCGTTCCCCAAAGTCTCCCGATAAAAATGATACCTCACTTGTGTGGGTAGGCCTAGCGCCCACGACAGGAAATGCCCCAAAGCGCAACGTGGACAGATCCAAATTTTTGGAAGAAAACAGAGGTGTTTTTTGCGAAGTGCTTACCTGTAGATTTTGGCCTCTAGCTCAGCCGGCACCTAGGGAAACCTACCAAACCTGTGCATTTCTGAGAACTAGAGACCTAGGGGAATCCAAGGAGGGGTGACTTGAGGAGCTCGGACCAGGTTCTGGTACCCAGAATCCTTTGCAAACCGCAAAATTTGGCTAAAAAAACACATGTTCCTCACATTTCTGTGGCAGAAAGTTCTGGAATCTGAGAGGAGACACAAATTTCCTTCCACCCAGCGTTCCCCCAAGTCTCCCAATAAAAATGATACCTCACTTGTGTGGGTAGGCCTAGCGCCCACGACAGGAAACGCCCCAAAGCGCAACGTGGACACATCCACATTTTTGGAAGAAAACAGAGGTGTTTTTTGAGAAGTGCCTACCTGCAGATTTTGGCCTCTAGCTCAGCCGGCACCTAGGGAAACCTACCAAAACCTGTGCATTTCTGAAAACTAGAGACCTAGGGGAATCCAAGGAGGGGTGACTTGCGGGGCTCGGACCAGGTTCTGTTACCCAGAATCCTTTGCAAACCTCAAAATTTGGCTAATAAACCACATGTTCCTCAAATTTCTGTGGCAGAAAGTTCGGGAATCTGAGAGGAGCCACAAATGTCCTTCCACCCAGCGTTCCCCCAAGTCTCCCGATAAAAATGATACCTCACTTGTGTGGGTAGGCCTAGCGCCCGCGACAGGAAACGCCCCAAAGCGCAACGTGGACACATCCAAATTTTTGGAAGAAAACAGAGGTGTTTTTTGCGAAGTGCCTACCTGTAGATTTAAGCCTCTAGCTCAGCCGGCACCTAGGGAAACCTACCAAACCTGTGCATTTCTGAAAACTAGAGACCTAGGGGAATCCAAGGAGGGGTGGCTTGCGGAGCTTGGACCAGGTTCTGTTACCCAGAATCCTTTGCAAACCTGAAAATTTGGCTAAAAAAACACATGTTCCTCACATTTCTGTGGCAGAAAGTTCTGGAATCTGAGAGGAGCCACAAATTTCCTTCCACCCAGCGTTCCCCCAAGTCTCCCGATAAAAATGATACCTCACTTGTGTGAGTAGGCCTAGCGCCCGCGACAGGAAACGCCCCAAAGCGCAACGTGGACACATCCAAATTTTTGGAAGAAAACAGAGGTGTTTTTTGCGAAGTGCCTACCTGTAGATTTTCGCCTCTAGATCAGCCGGGACCTAGGGAAACCTACCAAACCTGTGCATTTCTGAAAACTAGAGACCTAGGGGAATCCAAGGAGGGGTGACTTGCGGGGCTCGGACCAGGGTCTGTTACCCAGAATCCTTTGCAAACCTCAAAATTTGGCTAAAAAACCACATGTTCCTCACATTTCTGTGGCAGAAAGTTTGGGAATCTGAAAGGAGCCACAAATTTCCTTCCACCCAGCGTTCCCCCAAGTCTCCCTATAAAAATGATACCTCACTTGTGTGGGTAGGCCTAGCGCCCACGACAGGAAACGCCCCAAAGCGCAACGTGGACACATCCAAATTTTTGGAAGAAAACAGAGGTGTTTTTTGCGAAGTGCCTACCTGTAGATTTTGGCCTCTAGCTCAACCGGCACCTAGGGAAACCTACCAAACCTGTGCATTTCTGAGAACTAGAGACCTAGGGGAATCCAAGGAGGGGTGACTTGAGGAGCTCGGACCAGGTTCTGTTACCCAGAATCCTTTGCAAACCTCAAAATTTGGCTAATAAACACATGTTCCTCATATTTCTGTGGCAGAAAGTTCTGGAATCTGAGAGGAGCCACAAATTTCCTTCCAACCAGCGTTCCCCAAAGTCTCCCGATAAAAATGATACCTCACTTGTGTGGGTAGGCCTAGCGCCCGCGACAGGAAACGCCCCAAAGCGCAACGTGGACACATCCAAATTTTTGGAAGAAAACAGAGGTGTTTTTTGCGAAGTGCCTACCTGTAGATTTAAGCCTCTAGCTCAGCCGGCACCTAGGGAAACCTACCAAACCTGTGCATTTCTGAAAACTAGAGACCTAGGGGAATCCAAGGAGGGGTGGCTTGCGGAGCTTGGACCAGGTTCTGTTACCCAGAATCCTTTGCAAACCTGAAAATTTGGCTAAAAAAACACATGTTCCTCACATTTCTGTGGCAGAAAGTTCTGGAATCTGAGAGGAGCCACAAATTTCCTTCCACCCAGCGTTCCCCCAAGTCTCCCGATAAAAATGATACCTCACTTGTGTGAGTAGGCCTAGCGCCCGCGACAGGAAACGCCCCAAAGCGCAACGTGGACACATCCAAATTTTTGGAAGAAAACAGAGGTGTTTTTTGCGAAGTGCCTACCTGTAGATTTTCGCCTCTAGATCAGCCGGGACCTAGGGAAACCTACCAAACCTGTGCATTTCTGAAAACTAGAGACCTAGGGGAATCCAAGGAGGGGTGACTTGCGGGGCTCGGACCAGGGTCTGTTACCCAGAATCCTTTGCAAACCTCAAAATTTGGCTAAAAAACCACATGTTCCTCACATTTCTGTGGCAGAAAGTTTGGGAATCTGAAAGGAGCCACAAATTTCCTTCCACCCAGCGTTCCCCCAAGTCTCCCTATAAAAATGATACCTCACTTGTGTGGGTAGGCCTAGCGCCCACGACAGGAAACGCCCCAAAGCGCAACGTGGACACATCCAAATTTTTGGAAGAAAACAGAGGTGTTTTTTGCGAAGTGCCTACCTGTAGATTTTGGCCTCTAGCTCAACCGGCACCTAGGGAAACCTACCAAACCTGTGCATTTCTGAGAACTAGAGACCTAGGGGAATCCAAGGAGGGGTGACTTGAGGAGCTCGGACCAGGTTCTGTTACCCAGAATCCTTTGCAAACCTCAAAATTTGGCTAATAAACACATGTTCCTCATATTTCTGTGGCAGAAAGTTCTGGAATCTGAGAGGAGCCACAAATTTCCTTCCAACCAGCGTTCCCCAAAGTCTCCCGATAAAAATGATACCTCACTTGTGTGGGTAGGCCTAGCGCCCACGACAGGAAACGCCCCAAAGCGCAACGTGGATACATCCAAATTTTTGGAAGAAAACAGAGGTGTTTTTTGCGAAGTGCCTACCTGTAGATTTTGGACTCTAGCTCAGCCGGCACCTAGGGAAACCTACCAAACCTGTGCATTTCTGAAAACTAGAGACCTAGGGGAATCCAAGGAGGGGTGACTTGCGGGGCTCGGACCAGGTTCTGTTACCCAGAATCCTTTGCAAACCTCAAAATTTGGCTAATAAACCACATGTTCCTCAAATTTCTGTGGCAGAAAGTTCGGGAATCTGAGAGGAGCCACAAATGTCCTTCCACCCAGCGTTCCCCCAAGTCTCCCGATAAAAATGATACCTCACTTGTGTGGGTAGGCCTAGCGCCCGCGACAGGAAACGCCCCAAAGCGCAACGTGGACACATCCAAATTTTTGGAAGAAAACAGAGGTGTTTTTTGCGAAGTGCCTACCTGTAGATTTAAGCCTCTAGCTCAGCCGGCACCTAGGGAAACCTACCAAACCTGTGCATTTCTGAAAACTAGAGACCTAGGGGAATCCAAGGAGGGGTGGCTTGCGGAGCTTGGACCAGGTTCTGTTACCCAGAATCCTTTGCAAACCTGAAAATTTGGCTAAAAAAACACATGTTCCTCACATTTCTGTGGCAGAAAGTTCTGGAATCTGAGAGGAGCCACAAATTTCCTTCCACCCAGCGTTCCCCCAAGTCTCCCGATAAAAATGATACCTCACTTGTGTGAGTAGGCCTAGCGCCCGCGACAGGAAACGCCCCAAAGCGCAACGTGGACACATCCAAATTTTTGGAAGAAAACAGAGGTGTTTTTTGCGAAGTGCCTACCTGTAGATTTTCGCCTCTAGATCAGCCGGGACCTAGGGAAACCTACCAAACCTGTGCATTTCTGAAAACTAGAGACCTAGGGGAATCCAAGGAGGGGTGACTTGCGGGGCTCGGACCAGGGTCTGTTACCCAGAATCCTTTGCAAACCTCAAAATTTGGCTAAAAAACCACATGTTCCTCACATTTCTGTGGCAGAAAGTTTGGGAATCTGAAAGGAGCCACAAATTTCCTTCCACCCAGCGTTCCCCCAAGTCTCCCTATAAAAATGATACCTCACTTGTGTGGGTAGGCCTAGCGCCCACGACAGGAAACGCCCCAAAGCGCAACGTGGACACATCCAAATTTTTGGAAGAAAACAGAGGTGTTTTTTGCGAAGTGCCTACCTGTAGATTTTGGCCTCTAGCTCAACCGGCACCTAGGGAAACCTACCAAACCTGTGCATTTCTGAGAACTAGAGACCTAGGGGAATCCAAGGAGGGGTGACTTGAGGAGCTCGGACCAGGTTCTGTTACCCAGAATCCTTTGCAAACCTCAAAATTTGGCTAATAAACACATGTTCCTCATATTTCTGTGGCAGAAAGTTCTGGAATCTGAGAGGAGCCACAAATTTCCTTCCAACCAGCGTTCCCCAAAGTCTCCCGATAAAAATGATACCTCACTTGTGTGGGTAGGCCTAGCGCCCACGACAGGAAACGCCCCAAAGCGCAACGTGGACACATCCAAATTTTTGGAAGAAAACAGAGGTGTTTTTTGCGAAGTGCCTACCTGTAGATTTTGGCCTCTAGCTCAGCCGGCACCTAGGGAAACCTACCAAACCTGTGCATTTCTG
Source organism: Pleurodeles waltl (assembly GCF_031143425.1). Lineage (NCBI taxonomy): Eukaryota > Metazoa > Chordata > Amphibia > Caudata > Salamandridae > Pleurodeles > Pleurodeles waltl. The sequence goes on along the minus strand of NC_090437.1, from coordinate 39,134 downwards.
AAAACTAGAGACCTAGGGGAATCCAAGGAGGGGTGACTTGCGGGCTCGGACCAGGTTCTGTTACCCAGAATCCTTTTCAAACCTCAAAATTTGGCTAAAAAAACACATGTTCCTCACATTTCTGTGGCAGAAAGTTCTGGAATCTGAGAGGAGCCACAAATTTTCTTCCACCCAGTGTTCCCCCAAGTCTCCTGATAAAAATTATACCTCACTTGTGTGGGTAGGCCTAGCGCCCGCGACAGGAAACGCCCCAAAGCGCAACGTGGACACATACAAATTTTTGGAAGAAAACAGAGGTGTTTTTTGCGAAGTGCCTACCTGTAGATTTTGGACTCTAGCTCAGCCGGCACCTAGGGAAACCTACCAAACCTGTGCATTTCTGAAAACTAGAGACCTAGGGGAATCGAAGGAGGGGTGACTTGCGGGGCTTGGACCAGGTTCTGTTACCCAGAATCCTTTGCAAACCGCAAAATTTGGCTAAAAAAACACATGTTCCTCACATTTCTGTGGCAGAAAGTTCTGGAATCTGAGAGGAGCCACAAATTTCCTTCCACCCAGCGTTCCCCCAAGTCTCCCGATAACAATGATACCTCACTTGTGTGAGTAGGCCTAGCGCCCGCGACAGGAAACGCCCCAAAGCGAAACGTGGACACATCCAAATTTTTGAAAGAAAACAGAGATGTTTTTTGCGAAGTGCCTACCTGTAGATTTTGGCCTCTAGATCAGCCGGCACTTAGGGAAACCTACCAAACCTGTGCATTTCTGAAAACTAGAGACCTAGGGGAATCCAAGGAGGGGTGACTTGCAGAGCTCGGACCAGGGTCTGTTACCCAGAATCCTTTGCAAACCTCAAAATTTTGCTAAAAAAACACATGTTCCTCACATTTCTGTGGCAGAAAGTTCTGGAATCTGAAAGGAGCCACAAATTTCCTTCCACCCAGCATTCCCCCAAGTCTCCCAATAAAAATGATACCTCACTTGTGTGGGTAGGCCTAGCGCCCACGACAGGAAACGCCCCAAAGCGCAACGTGGACACATCCAAATTTTTGGAAGAAAACAGAGGTGTTTTTTGAGAAGTGCCTACCTGCAGATTTTGGCCTCTAGCTCATCCGGCACCTAGGGAAACCTACCAAACCTGTGCATTTCTGAAAACTAGAGACCTAGGGGAATCCAAGGAGGGGTGACTTGCAGAGCTCGGACCAGGGTCTGTTACCCAGAATCCTTTGCAAACCTCAAAATTTGGCTAAAAAAACACATGTTCCTCACATTTCTGTGGCAGAAAGTTCGGGAATCTCAAAAGAACCACAAATTTCCTTCCACCCAGCGTTCCCCCAAGTCTCCCAATAAAAATGATACCTCACTTGTATGGGTAGGCCTAGCGCCCGCGACAGGAAACGCCCCAAAGCGCAACGTGGACACATCCAAATTTTTGGAAGAAAACAGAGGTGTTTTTTGCGAAGTGCCTACCTGTAGATTTTGGCCTCTAGATCAGCCGGCACCTAGGGAAACCTACCAAACCTGTGCATTTCTGAAAACTAGAGACCTAGGGGAATCCAAGGAGGGGTGACTTGCGGGGCTCGGACCAGGGTCTATTACCCAGAATCCTTTGCAAACCTCAAAATTTGGCTAAAAAACCACATGTTCCTCACATTTCTGTGGCAGAAAGTTTGGGAATCTGAAAGGAGCCACAAATTTCCTTCCACCCAGCGTTCCCCCAAGTCTCCCTATAAAAATGATACCTCACTTGTGTGGGTAGGCCTAGCGCCCACAACAGGAAACGCCCCAAAGCGCAACGTGGACACATCCAAATTTTTGGAAGAAAACAGAGGTGTTTTTTGCGAAGTGCCTATCTGTAGATTTTGGCCTCTAGCTCAACCGGCACCTAGGGAAACCTACCAAACCTGTGCATTTCTGAGAACTAGAGACCTAGGGGAATCCAAGGAGGGGTGACTTGAGGAGCTCGGACCAGGTTCTGTTACCCAGAATCCTTTGCAAACCTCAAAATTTGGCTAATAAACACATGTTCCTCACATTTCTGTGGCAGAAAGTTCGGGAATCTGAGAGGAGCCACAAATTTCCTTCCACCCAGCGTTCCCCCAAGTCTCCCGATAAAAATGATACCTCACTTGTGTGGGTAGGCCTAGCGCCCACGACAGGAAACGCCCCAAAGCGCAACGTGGACACATCCAAATTTTTGGAAGAAAACAGAGGTGTTTTTTGCGAAGTGCCTACCTGTAGATTTTGGCCTCTAGCTCAGCAGGCATCTAGGGAAACCTACCAAACCTGTGCCTTTCTGAAAACTAGAGACCTAGGGGAATCCAAGGAGGGGTGACTTGCGGAGCTCGGACCAGGTTCTGTTACCCAGAATCCTTTGCAAACCTCAAAATTTGGATAAATAAACACATGTTCCTCAAATTTCTGTGGCAGAAAGTTCTGGAATCTGAGAGGAGCCACAAATTTCCTTCCACCCAGCGTTCCCCCAAGTCTCCCGATAAAAATGATACCTCACTTGTGTGGGTAGGCCTAGCGCCCGCGACAGGAAACGCCCCAAAGCGCAACGTGGACGCATCCACATTTTTTGAAAGAAAACAGAGGTGTTTTTTGCGAAGTGCCTACCTGTAGATTTTGGCCTCTAGCTCAGCCGGCACCTAGGGAAACCTACCAAACCTGTGCATTTCTGAAAACTAGAGACCTAGGGGAATCGAAGGAGGGGTGACTTGCGGGGCTTGGACCAGGTTCTGTTACCCAGAATCCTTTGCAAACCGCAAAATTTGGCTAAAAAAACACATGTTCCTCACATTTCTGTGGCAGAAAGTTCTGGAATCTGAGAGGAGCCACAAATTTCCTTCCACCCAGCGTTCCCCCAAGTCTCCCGATAAAAATGATACCTCACTTGTGTGAGTAGGCCTAGCGCCCGCGACAGGAAACGCCCCAAAGCGCAACGTGGACACATCCAAATTTTTGGAAGAAAACAGAGGTGTTTTTTGCGAAGTGCCTACCTGTAGATTTTGGCGTCTAGATCAGCCGGCACCTAGGGAAACCTACCAAACCTGTGCATTTCTGAAAACTAGAGACCTAGGGGAATCCAAGGAGGGGTGACTTGCAGAGCTCGGACCAGGGTCTGTTACCCAGAATCCTTTGCAAACCTCAAAACTTTGCTAAAAAAACACATGTTCCTCACATTTCTGTGGCAGAAAGTTCGGGAATCTGAAAGGAGCCACAAATTTCCTTCCACCCAGCGTTCCCCCAAGTCTCCCAATAAAAATGATACCTCACTTGTGTGGGTAGGCCTAGCGCCCACGACAGGAAACGCCCCAAAGCGCAACGTGGACACATCCAAATTTTTGGAAGAAAACAGAGGTGTTTTTTGAGAAGTGCCTACCTGCAGATTTTGGCCTCTAGCTCATCCGGCACCTAGGGAAACCTACCAAACCTGTGCATTTCTGAAAACTAGAGACCTAGGGGAATCCAAGGAGGGGTGACTTGCGGAGCTCGGACCAGGGTCTGTTACCCAGAATCCTTTGCAAACCTCAAAATTTGGCTAAAAAAACACATGTTCCTCACATTTCTGTGGCAGAAAGTTCGGGAATCTGAAAGGAACCACAAATTTCCTTCCACCCAGCGTTCCCCCAAGTCTCCCAATAAAAATGATACCTCACTTGTATGGGTAGGCCTAGCGCCCGCGACAGGAAACGCCCCAAAGCGCAACGTGGACACATCCAAATTTTTGGAAGAAAACAGAGGTGTTTTTTGCGAAGTGCCTACCTGTAGATTTTGGCCTCTAGCTCAGCCGGCACCTAGGGAAACCTACCAAACCTGTGCATTTCTGAAAACTAGAGACCTAGGGGAATCCAAGGAGGGGTGACTTGCGGAGCTCGGACCAGGTTCTGTTACCCAGAATCCTTTGCAAACCTCAAAACTTGGCTAAAAAACACATGTTCCTCACATTTCTGTGGCAGAAAGTTCTGGAATCTGAGAGGAGCCACAAATTTCCTTCCAACCAGCGTTCCCCAAAGTCTCCCGATACAAATGATACCTCACTTGTGTGGGTAGGCCGAGCGCTCACGACAGGAAACGCCCCAAAGCGCAACGTGGACACATCCAAATATTTGGAAGAAAACAGAGGTGTTTTTTGCGAAGTGCCTACCTGTAGATTTTGGCCTCTAGATCAGCCGGCACCTAGGGAAACCTACCAAACCTGTGCATTTCTGAAAACTAGAGACCTAGGGGAATCGAAGGAGGGGTGACTTGCGGGGCTCGGACCAGGGTCTGTTACCCAGAATCCTTTGCAAACCTCAAAATTTGGCTCAAAAACCACATGTTCCTCACATTTCTGTGGCAGAAAGTTCGGGAATCTGAAAGGAGCCACAAATTTCCTTCCACCCAGCGTTCCCCCAAGTCTCCCTATAAAAATGATACCTCACTTGTGTGGGTAGGCCTAGCGCCCACGACAGGAAATGCCCCAAAGCGCAACGTGGACAGATCCAAATTTTTGGAAGAAAACAGAGGTGTTTTTTGCGAAGTGCCTACCTGTAGATTTTGGCCTCTAGCTCAGCCGGCACCTAGGGAAACCTACCAAACCTGTGCATTTCTGAGAACTAGAGACCTAGGGGAATCCAAGGAGGGGTGACTTGAGGAGCTCGGACCAGGTTCTGGTACCCAGAATCCTTTGCAAACCGCAAAATTTGGCTAAAAAAACACATGTTCCTCACATTTCTGTGGCAGAAAGTTCTGGAATCTGAGAGGAGCCACAAATTTCCTTCCACCCAGCGTTCCCCCAAGTCTCCCAATAAAAATGATACCTCACTTGTGTGGGTAGGCCTAGCGCCCACGACTGGAAACGCCCTAAAGCGCAACGTGGACACATCCACATTTTTGGAAGAAAACAGAGGTGTTTTTTGAGAAGTGCCTACCTGCAGATTTTGGCCTCTAGCTCAGCCGGCACCTAGGGAAACCTACCAAAACCTGTGCATTTCTGAAAACTAGAGACCTAGGGGAATCCAAGGAGGGGTGACTTGCGGGGCTCGGACCAGGTTCTGTTACCCAGAATCCTTTGCAAACCTCAAAATTTGGCTAATAAACCACATGTTCCTCAAATTTCTGTGGCAGAAAGTTCGGGAATCTGAGAGGAGCCACAAATTTCCTTCCACCCAGCGTTCCCCCAAGTCTCCCGATAAAAATGATACCTCACTTGTGTGGGTAGGCCTAGCGCCCACGACAGGAAACGCCCCAAAGCGCAACGTGGACACATCCAAATTTTTGGAAGAAAACAGAGGTGTTTTTTGCGAAGTGCCTACCTGTAGATTTTGGCCTCTAGCTCAACCGGCACCTAGGGAAACCTACCAAACCTGTGCATTTCTGAGAACTAGAGACCTAGGGGAATCCAAGGAGGGGTGACTTGAGGAGCTCGGACCAGGTTCTGTTACCCAGAATCCTTTGCAAACCTCAAAATTTGGCTAATAAACACATGTTCCTCATATTTCTGTGGCAGAAAGTTCTGGAATCTGAGAGGAGCCACAAATTTCCTTCCAACCAGCGTTCCCCAAAGTCTCCCGATAAAAATGATACCTCACTTGTGTGGGTAGGCCTAGCGCCCATGACAGGAAATGCCCCAAAGCGCAACGTGGACAGATCCAAATTTTTGGAAGAAAACAGAGGTGTTTTTTGCGAAGTGCCTACCTGTAGATTTTGGCCTCTAGCTCAGCCGGCACCTAGGGAAACCTACCAAAACCTGTGCATTTCTGAAAACTAGAGACCTAGGGGAATCCAAGGAGGGGTGACTTGCGGGGCTCGGACCAGGTTCTGTTACCCAGAATCCTTTGCAAACCTCAAAATTTGGCTAATAAACCACATGTTCCTCAAATTTCTGTGGCAGAAAGTTCGGGAATCTGAGAGGAGCCACAAATGTCCTTCCACCCAGCGTTCCCCCAAGTCTCCCGATAAAAATGATACCTCACTTGTGTGGGTAGGCCTAGCGCCCGCGACAGGAAACGCCCCAAAGCGCAACGTGGACACATCCAAATTTTTGGAAGAAAACAGAGGTGTTTTTTGCGAAGTGCCTACCTGTAGATTTAAGCCTCTAGCTCAGCCGGCACCTAGGGAAACCTACCAAACCTGTGCATTTCTGAAAACTAGAGACCTAGGGGAATCCAAGGAGGGGTGGCTTGCGGAGCTTGGACCAGGTTCTGTTACCCAGAATCCTTTGCAAACCTGAAAATTTGGCTAAAAAAACACATGTTCCTCACATTTCTGTGGCAGAAAGTTCTGGAATCTGAGAGGAGCCACAAATTTCCTTCCACCCAGCGTTCCCCCAAGTCTCCCGATAAAAATGATACCTCACTTGTGTGAGTAGGCCTAGCGCCCGCGACAGGAAACGCCCCAAAGCGCAACGTGGACACATCCAAATTTTTGGAAGAAAACAGAGGTGTTTTTTGCGAAGTGCCTACCTGTAGATTTTCGCCTCTAGATCAGCCGGGACCTAGGGAAACCTACCAAACCTGTGCATTTCTGAGAACTAGAGACCTAGGGGAATCCAAGGAGGGGTGACTTGAGGAGCTCGGACCAGGTTCTGTTACCCAGAATCCTTTGCAAACCTCAAAATTTGGCTAAAAAACACATGTTCCTCACATTTCTGTGGCAGAAAGTTTGGGAATCTGAAAGGAGCCACAAATTTCCTTCCACCCAGCGTTCCCCCAAGTCTCCCTATAAAAATGATACCTCACTTGTGTGGGTAGGCCTAGCGCCCACGACAGGAAACGCCCCAAAGCGCAACGTGGACACATCCAAATTTTTGGAAGAAAACAGAGGTGTTTTTTGCGAAGTGCCTACCTGTAGATTTTGGCCTCTAGCTCAACCGGCACCTAGGGAAACCTACCAAACCTGTGCATTTCTGAGAACTAGAGACCTAGGGGAATCCAAGGAGGGGTGACTTGAGGAGCTCGGACCAGGTTCTGTTACCCAGAATCCTTTGCAAACCTCAAAATTTGGCTAATAAACACATGTTCCTCATATTTCTGTGGCAGAAAGTTCTGGAATCTGAGAGGAGCCACAAATTTCCTTCCAACCAGCGTTCCCCAAAGTCTCCCGATAAAAATGATACCTCACTTGTGTGGGTAGGCCTAGCGCCCACGACAGGAAACGCCCCAAAGCGCAACGTGGACACATCCAAATTTTTGGAAGAAAACAGAGGTGTTTTTTGCGAAGTGCCTACCTGTAGATTTTGGCCTCTAGCTCAGCCGGCACCTAGGGAAACCTACCAAACCTGTGCATTTCTGAAAACTAGAGACCTAGGGGAATCCAAGGAGGGGTGACTTGCGGGCTCGGACCAGGTTCTGTTACCCAGAATCCTTTTCAAACCTCAAAATTTGGCTAAAAAAACACATGTTCCTCACATTTCTGTGGCAGAAAGTTCTGGAATCTGAGAGGAGCCACAAATTTTCTTCCACCCAGTGTTCCCCCAAGTCTCCTGATAAAAATGATACCTCACTTGTGTGGGTAGGCCTAGCGCCCGCGACAGGAAACGCCCCAAAGCGCAACGTGGACACATACAAATTTTTGGAAGAAAACAGAGGTGTTTTTTGCGAAGTGCCTACCTGTAGATTTTGGACTCTAGCTCAGCCGGCACCTAGGGAAACCTACCAAACCTGTGCATTTCTGAAAACTAGAGACCTAGGGGAATCGAAGGAGGGGTGACTTGCGGGGCTTGGACCAGGTTCTGTTACCCAGAATCCTTTGCAAACCGCAAAATTTGGCTAAAAAAACACATGTTCCTCACATTTCTGTGGCAGAAAGTTCTGGAATCTGAGAGGAGCCACAAATTTCCTTCCACCCAGCGTTCCCCCAAGTCTCCCGATAACAATGATACCTCACTTGTGTGAGTAGGCCTAGCGCCCGCGACAGGAAACGCCCCAAAGCGAAACGTGGACACATCCAAATTTTTGAAAGAAAACAGAGATGTTTTTTGCGAAGTGCCTACCTGTAGATTTTGGCCTCTAGATCAGCCGGCACCTAGGGAAACCTACCAAACCTGTGCATTTCTGAAAACTAGAGACCTAGGGGAATCCAAGGACGGGTGACTTGCAGAGCTCGGACCAGGGTCTGTTACCCAGAATCCTTTGCAAACCTCAAAATTTTGCTAAAAAAACACATGTTCCTCACATTTCTGTGGCAGAAAGTTCGGGAATCTGAAAGGAGCCACAAATTTCCTTCCACCCAGCATTCCCCCAAGTCTCCCAATAAAAATGATACCTCACTTGTGTGGGTAGGCCTAGCGCCCACGACAGGAAACGCCCCAAAGCGCAACGTGGACACATCCAAATTTTTGGAAGAAAACAGAGGTGTTTTTTGAGAAGTGCCTACCTGCAGATTTTGGCCTCTAGCTCATCCGGCACCTAGGGAAACCTACCAAACCTGTGCATTTCTGAAAACTAGAGACCTAGGGGAATCCAAGGAGGGGTGACTTGCAGAGCTCGGACCAGGGTCTGTTACCCAGAATCCTTTGCAAACCTCAAAATTTGGCTAAAAAAACACATGTTCCTCACATTTCTGTGGCAGAAAGTTCGGGAATCTCAAAAGAACCTCAAATTTCCTTCCACCCAGCGTTCCCCCAAGTCTCCCAATAAAAATGATACCTCACTTGTATGGGTAGGCCTAGCGCCCGCGACAGGAAACGCCCCAAAGCGCAACGTGGACACATCCAAATTTTTGGAAGAAAACAGAGGTGTTTTTTGCGAAGTGCCTACCTGTAGATTTTGGCCTCTAGCTCAGCCGGCACCTAGGGAAACCTACCAAACCTGTGCATTTCTGAAAACTAGAGACCTAGGGGAATCCAAGGAGGGGTGACTTGCGGAGCTCGGACCAGGTTCTGTTACCCAGAATCCTTTGCAAACCTCAAAATTTGGCTAAAAAAACACATGTTCCTCAAATTTCTGTGGCAGAAAGTTCTGGAATCTGAGAGGAGCCACAAATTTCCTTCCACCCAGCGTTCCCCCAAGCCTCCCGATAAAAATGATACCTCACCTGTGTGGGTAGGCCTAGCGCCCGCGACAGGAAACGCCCCAAAGCGCAACGTGGACACATCCAATTTTTTGAAAGAAAACAGAGGTGTTTTTTGCGAAGTGCCTACCTGTAGATTTTGGCCTATAGCTCAGCCGGCACCTTACGGAAACCTACCAAACCTGTGCATTTCTGAAAACTAGAGACCTAGGGGAATCCAAGGAGGGGTGACTTGCGGGGCTCGGACCAGGTTCTGTTACCCAGAATCCTTTGCAAACCTCAAAATTTGGCTAATAAACCACATGTTCCTCAAATTTCTGTGGCAGAAAGTTCGGGAATCTGAGAGGAGCCACAAATTTCCTTCCACCCAGCGTTCCCCCAAGTCTCCCGATAAAAATGATACCTCACTTGTGTGGGTAGGCCTAGCCCCTGCGACAGGAAACGCCCCAAAGCGCAACGTGGACACATCCACATTTTTGGAAGAAAACAGAGGTTTTTTTGGGGAAGTGCCTACCTGTAGATTTTGGCCTCTAGCTCAGCCGGCACCTAGGGAAACCTACCAAACCTGTGCATTTCTGAAAACTAGAGACCTAGGGGAATCCAAGGACGGGTGACTTGAGGAGCTCGGACCAGGTTCTGTTACCCAGAATCCTTTGCAAACCTCAAAATTTGGCTAAAAAACACATGTTCCTCACATTTCTGTGGCAGAAAGTTCTGGAATCTGAGAGGAGCCACAAATTTCCTTCCACCCAGCGTTCCCCCAAGTCTCCCAATAAAAATGATACCTCACTTGTGTGGGTAGGCCTAGCGCCCACGACAGGAAACGCCCCAAAGCGCAACGTGGACACATCCAAATTTTTGGAAGAAAACAGAGGTGTTTTTTGAGAAGTGCCTACCTGCAGATTTTGGCCTCTAGCTCATCCGGCACCTAGGGAAACCTACCAAACCTGTGCATTTCTGAAAACTAGAGACCTAGGGGAATCCAAGGAGGGGTGACGTGCGGAGCTCGGACCAGGGTCTGTTACCCAGAATCCTTTGCAAACCTCAAAATTTGGCTAAAAAAACACATGTTCCTCATATTTCTGTGGCAGAAAGTTCGGGAATCTGAAAGGAACCACAAATTTCCTTCCACCCAGCGTTCCCCCAAGTCTCCCAATAAAAATGATACCTCACTTGTATGGGTAGGCCTAGCGCCCGCGACAGGAAACGCCCCAAAGCGCAACGTGGACACATCCAAATTTTTGGAAGAAAACAGAGGTGTTTTTTGTGAAGTGCCTACCTGTAGATTTTGGCCTCTAGCTCAGCCGGCACCTAGGGAAACCTACCAAACCTGTGCATTTCTGAGAACTAGAGACCTAGGGGAATCCAAGGAGGGGTGACTTGAGGAGCTCGGACCAGGTTCTGTTACCCAGAATCCTTTGCAAACCTCAAAATTTGGCTAAAAAACACATGTTCCTCACATTTCTGTGGCAGAAAGTTCTGGAATCTGAGAGGAGCCACAAATTTCCTTCCAACCAGCGTTCCCCAAAGTCTCCCGATAAAAATGATACCTCACTTGTGTGGGTAGGCCGAGCGCTCACGACAGGAAACGCCCCAAAGCGCAACGTGGACACATCCAAATATTTGGAAGAAAACAGAGGTGTTTTTTGCGAAGTGCCTACCTGTAGATTTTGGCCTCTAGATCAGCCGGCACCTAGGGAAACCTACCAAACCTGTGCATTTCTGAAAACTAGAGACCTAGGGGAATCGAAGGAGGGGTGACTTGCGGGGCTCGGACCAGGGTCTCTTACCCAGAATCCTTTGCAAACCTCAAAATTTGGCTAAAAAACCACATGTTCCTCACATTTCTGTTGCAGAAAGTTCGGGAATCTGAAAGGAGCCACAAATTTCCTTCCACCCAGCGTTCCCTAAAGTCTCCCTATAAAAATGATACCTCACTTGTGTGGGTAGGCCTAGCGCCCACGACAGGAAACGCCCCAAAGCGCAACGTGGACAGATCCAAATTTTTGGAAGAAAACAGAGGTGTTTTTTGCGAAGTGCCTACCTGTAGATTTTGGCCTCTAGCTCAGCCGGCACCTAGGGAAACCTACCAAACCTGTGCATTTCTGAGAACTAGAGACCTAGGGGAATCCAAGGAGGGGTGACTTGAGGAGCTCGGACCAGGTTCTGGTACCCAGAATCCTTTGCAAACCGCAAAATTTGGCTAAAAAAACACATGTTCCTCACATTTCTGTGGCAGAAAGTTCTGGAATCTGAGAGGAGCCACAAATTTCCTTCCACCCAGCGTTCCCCCAAGTCTCCCAATAAAAATGATACCTCACTTGTGTGGGTAGGCCTAGCGCCCACGACAGGAAACGCCCCAAAGCTCAACGTGGACACATCCACATTTTTGGAAGAAAACAGAGGTGTTTTTTGAGAAGTGCCTACCTGCAGATTTTGGCCTCTAGCTCAGCCGGCACCTAGGGAAACCTACCAAACCTGTGCATTTCTGAAAACTAGAGACCTAGGGGAATCCAAGGAGGGGTGACTTGCGGGGCTCGGACCAGGTTCTGTTACCCAGAATCCTTTGCAAACCTCAAAATTTGGCTAATAAACCACATGTTCCTCAAATTTCTGTGGCAGAAAGTTCGGGAATCTGAGAGGAGCCACAAATTTCCTTCCACCCAGCGTTCCCCCAAGTCTCCCGATAAAAATGATACCTCACTTGTGTGGGTAGGCCTAGCGCCCGCGACAGGAAACGCCCCAAAGCGCAACGTGGACACATCCATATTTTTGGAAGAAAACAGAGGTGTTTTTTGCGAAGTGCCTACCTGTAGATTTAAGCCTCTAGCTCAGCCGGCACCTAGGGAAACCTACCAAACCTGTGCATTTCTGAAAACTAGAGACCTAGGGGAATCCAAGGAGGGGTGGCTTGCGGAGCTTGGACCAGGTTCTGTTACCCCGAATCCTTTGCAAACCTGAAAATTTGGCTAAAAAAACACATGTTCCTCACATTTCTGTGGCAGAAAGTTCTGGAATCTGAGAGGAGCCACAAATTTCCTTCCATCCAAGGAGGGGTGACTTGCGGGGCTCGGACCAGGGTCTGTTACCCAGAATCCTTTGCAAACCTGAAAATTTGGCTAAAAAAACACATGTTCCTCACATTTCTGTGGCAGAAAGTTATGGAATCTGAGAGGAGCCACAAATTTTCTTCCACCCAGCGTTCCCCCAAGTCTCCCGATAAAAATGATACCTCACTTGTGTGAGTAGGCCTAGCGCCCGCGACAGGAAACGCCCCAAAGCGCAACGTGGACACATCCAAATTTTTGGAAGAAAACAGAGGTGTTTTTTGCGAAGTGCCTACCTGTAGATTTTCGCCTCTAGATCAGCCGGGACCTAGGGAAACCTACCAAACCTGTGCATTTCTGAAAACTAGAGACCTAGGGGAATCCAAGGAGGGGTGACTTGCGGGGCTCGGACCAGGGTCTGTTACCCAGAATCCTTTGCAAACCTCAAAATTTGGCTAAAAAACCACATGTTCCTCACATTTCTGTGGCAGAAAGTTTGGGAATCTGAAAGGAGCCACAAATTTCCTTCCACCCAGCGTTCCCCCAAGTCTCCCTATAAAAATGATACCTCACTTGTGTGGGTAGGCCTATCGCCCACGACAGGAAACGCCCCAAAGCGCAACGTGGACACATCCAAATTTTTGGAAGAAAACAGAGGTGTTTTTTGCGAAGTGCCTACCTGTAGATTTTGGCCTATAGCTCAACCGGCACCTAGGGAAACCTACCAAACCTGTGCATTTCTGAGAACTAGAGACCTAGGGGAATCCAAGGAGGGGTGACTTGAGGAGCTCGGACCAGGTTCTGTTTCCCAGAATCCTTTGCAAACCTCAAAATTTGGCTAATAAACACATGTTCCTCACATATCTGTGGCAGAAAGTTCGGGAATCGGAAAGGAGCCACAAATTTCCTTCCACCCAGCGTTCCCCCAAGTCTCCCTATAAAAATGATACCTCACTTGTGTGGGTAGGCCTAGCGCCCACGACAGGAAACGCCCCAAAGCGCAACGTGGACACATCCAAATTTTTGGAAGAAAACAGAGGTGTTTTTTGCGAAGTGCCTACCTGTAGATTTTGGCCTCTAGCTCAACCGGCACCTAGGGAAACCTACCAAACCTGTGCATTTCTGAGAACTAGAGACCTAGGGGAATCCAAGGAGGGGTGACTTGAGGAGCTCGGACCAGGTTCTGTTACCCAGAATCCTTTGCAAACCTCAAAATTTGGCTAATAAACACATGTTCCTCACATTTCTGTGGCAGAAAGTTCTGGAATCTGAGAGGAGCCACAAATTTCCTTCCAACCAGCGTTCCCCAAAGTCTCCCGATAAAAATGATAACTCACTTGTGTGGGTAGGCCTAGCGCCCACGACAGGAAACGCCCCAAAGCGCAACGTGGACACATCCAAATTTTTGGAAGAAAACAGAGGTGTTTTTTGCGAAGTGCCTACCTGTAGATTTTGGCCTCTAGCTCAGCCGGCACCTAGGGAAACCTACCAAACCTGTGCATTTCTGAAAACTAGAGACCTAGGGGAATCCAAGGAGGGGTGACTTGCGGGCTCGGACCAGGTTCTGTTACCCAGAATCCTTTTCAAACCTCAAAATTTGGCTAAAAAAACACATGTTCCTCACATTTCTGTGGCAGAAAGTTCTGGAATCTGAGAGGAGCCACAAATTTTCTTCCACCCAGTGTTCCCCCAAGTCTCCTGATAAAAATGATACCTCACTTGTGTGGGTAGGCCTAGCGCCCGCGACAGGAAACGCCCCAAAGCGCAACGTGGACACATACAAATTTTTGGAAGAAAACAGAGGTGTTTTTTGCGAAGTGCCTACCTGTAGATTTGGGACTCTAGCTCAGCCGGCACCTAGGGAATCCTACCAAACCTGTGCATTTCTGAAAACTAGAGACCTAGGGGAATCGAAGGAGGGGTGACTTGCGGGGCTTGGACCAGGTTCTGTTACCCAGAATCCTTTGCAAACCGCAAAATTTGGCTAAAAAAACACATGTTCCTCACATTTCTGTGGCAGAAAGTTCTGGAATCTGAGAGGAGCCACAAATTTCCTTCCACCCAGCGTTCCCCCAAGTCTCCCGATAACAATGATACCTCACATGTGTGAGTAGGCCTAGCGCCCGCGACAGGAAACGCCCCAAAGCGCAACGTGGACACATCCAAATTTTTGGAAGAAAACAGAGGTGTTTTTGCGAAGTGCCTACCTGTAGATTTTGGCCTCTCGATCAGCCGGCACCTAGGGAAACCTACCAAACCTGTGCATTTCTGAAAACTAGAGACCTAGGGGAATCCAAGGAGGGGTGACTTGCAGAGCTCGGACCAGGGTCTGTTACCCAGAATCCTTTGCAAACCTCAAAATTTTGCTAAAAAAACACATGTTCCTCACATTTCTGTGGCAGAAAGTTCGGGAATCTGAAAGGAGCCACAAATTTCCTTCCACCCAGCATTCCCCCAAGTCTCCCAATAAAAATGATACCTCACTTGTGTGGGTAGGCCTAGCGCCCACGACAGGAAACGCCCCAAAGCGCAACGTGGACACATCCAAATTTTTGGAAGAAAACAGAGGTGTTTTTTGAGAAGTGCCTACCTGCAGATTTTGGCCTCTAGCTCATCCGGCACCTAGGGAAACCTACCAAACCTGTGCATTTCTGAAAACTAGAGACCTAGGGGAATCCAAGGAGGGGTGACTTGCGGAGCTCGGACCAGGGTCTGTTACCCAGAATCCTTTGCAAACCTCAAAATTTGGCTAAAAAAACACATGTTCCTCACATTTCTGTGGCAGAAAGTTCGGGAATCTGAAAGGAACCACAAATTTCCTTCCACCCAGCGTTCCCCCAAGTCTCCCAATAAAAATGATACCTCACTTGTATGGGTAGGCCTGGCGCCCGCGACAGGAAACGCCCCAAAGCTCAACGTGGACACATCCACATTTTTGGAAGAAAACAGAGGTGTTTTTTGAGAAGTGCCTACCTGCAGATTTTGGCCTCTAGCTCAGCCGGCACCTAGGGAAACCTACCAAACCTGTGCATTTCTGAAAACTAGAGACCTAGGGGAATCCAAGGAGGGGTGACTTGCGGGGCTCGGACCAGGTTCTGTTACCCAGAATCCTTTGCAAACCTCAAAATTTGGCTAATAAACCACATGTTCCTCAAATTTCTGTGGCAGAAAGTTCGGGAATCTGAGAGGAGCCACAAATTTCCTTCCACCCAGCGTTCCCCCAAGTCTCCCGATAAAAATGATACCTCACTTGTGTGGGTAGGCCTAGCGCCCGCGACAGGAAACGCCCCAAAGCGCAACGTGGACACATCCATATTTTTGGAAGAAAACAGAGGTGTTTTTTGCGAAGTGCCTACCTGTAGATTTAAGCCTCTAGCTCAGCCGGCACCTAGGGAAACCTACCAAACCTGTGCATTTCTGAAAACTAGAGACCTAGGGGAATCCAAGGAGGGGTGGCTTGCGGAGCTTGGACCAGGTTCTGTTACCCCGAATCCTTTGCAAACCTGAAAATTTGGCTAAAAAAACACATGTTCCTCACATTTCTGTGGCAGAAAGTTCTGGAATCTGAGAGGAGCCACAAATTTCCTTCCATCCAAGGAGGGGTGACTTGCGGGGCTCGGACCAGGGTCTGTTACCCAGAATCCTTTGCAAACCTGAAAATTTGGCTAAAAAAACACATGTTCCTCACATTTCTGTGGCAGAAAGTTATGGAATCTGAGAGGAGCCACAAATTTTCTTCCACCCAGCGTTCCCCCAAGTCTCCCGATAAAAATGATACCTCACTTGTGTGAGTAGGCCTAGCGCCCGCGACAGGAAACGCCCCAAACCGCAACGTGGACACATCCAAATTTTTGGAAGAAAACAGAGGTGTTTTTTGCGAAGTGCCTACCTGTAGATTTTCGCCTCTAGATCAGCCGGGACCTAGGGAAACCTACCAAACCTGTGCATTTCTGAAAACTAGAGACCTAGGGGAATCCAAGGAGGGGTGACTTGCGGGGCTCGGACCAGGGTCTGTTACCCAGAATCCTTTGCAAACCTCAAAATTTGGCTAAAAAACCACATGTTCCTCACATTTCTGTGGCAGAAAGTTTGGGAATCTGAAAGGAGCCACAAATTTCCTTCCACCCAGCGTTCCCCCAAGTCTCCCTATAAAAATGATACCTCACTTGTGTGGGTAGGCCTATCGCCCACGACAGGAAACGCCCCAAAGCGCAACGTGGACACATCCAAATTTTTGGAAGAAAACAGAGGTGTTTTTTGCGAAGTGCCTACCTGTAGATTTTGGCCTATAGCTCAACCGGCACCTAGGGAAACCTACCAAACCTGTGCATTTCTGAGAACTAGAGACCTAGGGGAATCCAAGGAGGGGTGACTTGAGGAGCTCGGACCAGGTTCTGTTTCCCAGAATCCTTTGCAAACCTCAAAATTTGGCTAATAAACACATGTTCCTCACATATCTGTGGCAGAAAGTTCGGGAATCGGAAAGGAGCCACAAATTTCCTTCCACCCAGCGTTCCCCCAAGTCTCCCTATAAAAATGATACCTCACTTGTGTGGGTAGGCCTAGCGCCCACGACAGGAAACGCCCCAAAGCGCAACGTGGACACATCCAAATTTTTGGAAGAAAACAGAGGTGTTTTTTGCGAAGTGCCTACCTGTAGATTTTGGCCTCTAGCTCAACCGGCACCTAGGGAAACCTACCAAACCTGTGCATTTCTGAGAACTAGAGACCTAGGGGAATCCAAGGAGGGGTGACTTGAGGAGCTCGGACCAGGTTCTGTTACCCAGAATCCTTTGCAAACCTCAAAATTTGGCTAATAAACACATGTTCCTCACATTTCTGTGGCAGAAAGTTCTGGAATCTGAGAGGAGCCACAAATTTCCTTCCAACCAGCGTTCCCCAAAGTCTCCCGATAAAAATGATAACTCACTTGTGTGGGTAGGCCTAGCGCCCACGACAGGAAACGCCCCAAAGCGCAACGTGGACACATCCAAATTTTTGGAAGAAAACAGAGGTGTTTTTTGCGAAGTGCCTACCTGTAGATTTTGGCCTCTAGCTCAGCCGGCACCTAGGGAAACCTACCAAACCTGTGCATTTCTGAAAACTAGAGACCTAGGGGAATCCAAGGAGGGGTGACTTGCGGGCTCGGACCAGGTTCTGTTACCCAGAATCCTTTTCAAACCTCAAAATTTGGCTAAAAAAACACATGTTCCTCACATTTCTGTGGCAGAAAGTTCTGGAATCTGAGAGGAGCCACAAATTTTCTTCCACCCAGTGTTCCCCCAAGTCTCCTGATAAAAATGATACCTCACTTGTGTGGGTAGGCCTAGCGCCCGCGACAGGAAACGCCCCAAAGCGCAACGTGGACACATACAAATTTTTGGAAGAAAACAGAGGTGTTTTTTGCGAAGTGCCTACCTGTAGATTTGGGACTCTAGCTCAGCCGGCACCTAGGGAATCCTACCAAACCTGTGCATTTCTGAAAACTAGAGACCTAGGGGAATCGAAGGAGGGGTGACTTGCGGGGCTTGGACCAGGTTCTGTTACCCAGAATCCTTTGCAAACCGCAAAATTTGGCTAAAAAAACACATGTTCCTCACATTTCTGTGGCAGAAAGTTCTGGAATCTGAGAGGAGCCACAAATTTCCTTCCACCCAGCGTTCCCCCAAGTCTCCCGATAACAATGATACCTCACTTGTGTGAGTAGGCCTAGCGCCCGCGACAGGAAACGCCCCAAAGCGCAACGTGGACACATCCAAATTTTTGGAAGAAAACAGAGGTGTTTTTGCGAAGTGCCTACCTGTAGATTTTGGCCTCTCGATCAGCCGGCACCTAGGGAAACCTACCAAACCTGTGCATTTCTGAAAACTAGAGACCTAGGGGAATCCAAGGAGGGGTGACTTGCAGAGCTCGGACCAGGGTCTGTTACCCAGAATCCTTTGCAAACCTCAAAATTTTGCTAAAAAAACACATGTTCCTCACATTTCTGTGGCAGAAAGTTCGGGAATCTGAAAGGAGCCACAAATTTCCTTCCACCCAGCATTCCCCCAAGTCTCCCAATAAAAATGATACCTCACTTGTGTGGGTAGGCCTAGCGCCCACGACAGGAAACGCCCCAAAGCGCAACGTGGACACATCCAAATTTTTGGAAGAAAACAGAGGTGTTTTTTGAGAAGTGCCTACCTGCAGATTTTGGCCTCTAGCTCATCCGGCACCTAGGGAAACCTACCAAACCTGTGCATTTCTGAAAACTAGAGACCTAGGGGAATCCAAGGAGGGGTGACTTGCGGAGCTCGGACCAGGGTCTGTTACCCAGAATCCTTTGCAAACCTCAAAATTTGGCTAAAAAAACACATGTTCCTCACATTTCTGTGGCAGAAAGTTCGGGAATCTGAAAGGAACCACAAATTTCCTTCCACCCAGCGTTCCCCCAAGTCTCCCAATAAAAATGATACCTCACTTGTATGGGTAGGCCTGGCGCCCGCGACAGGAAACGCCCCAAAGCGCAACGTGGACACATCCAAATTTTTGGAAGAAAACAGAGGTGTTTTTTGCGAAGTGCCTACCTGTAGATTTTGGCCTCTAGCTCAGCCGGCACCTAGGGAAACCTACCAAACCTGTGCATTTCTGAGAACTAGAGACCTAGGGGAATCCAAGGAGGGGTGACTTGAGGAGCTCGGACCAGGTTCTGTTACCCAGAATCCTTTGCAAACCTCAAAATTTGGCTAAAAAACACATGTTCCTCACATTTCTGTGGCAGAAAGTTCTGGAATCTGAGAGGAGCCACAAATTTCCTTCCATCCAGCGTTCCCCAAAGTCTCCCGATAAAAATGATACCTCACTTGTGTGGGTAGGCCGAGCGCTCACGACAGGAAACGCCCCAAAGCGCAACGTGGACACATCCAAATATTTGGAAGAAAACAGAGGTGTTTTTTGCGAAGTGCCTACCTGTAGATTTTGGCCTCTAGATCAGCCGGCACCTAGGGAAACCTACCAAACCTGTGCATTTCTGAAAACTAGAGACCTAGGGGAATCGAAGGAGGGGTGACTTGCGGGGCTCGGACCAGGGTCTCTTACCCAGAATCCTTTGCAAACCTCAAAATTTGGCTAAAAAACCACATGTTCCTCACATTTCTGTGGCAGAAAGTTCGGGAATCTGAAAGGAGCCACAAATTTCCTTCCACCCAGCGTTCCCTAAAGTCTCCCTATAAAAATGATACCTCACTTGTGTGGGTAGGCCTAGCGCCCACGACAGGAAACGCCCCAAAGCGCAACGTGGACAGATCCAAATTTTTGGAAGAAAACAGAGGTGTTTTTTGCGAAGTGCCTACCTGTAGATTTTGGCCTCTAGCTCAGCCGGCACCTAGGGAAACCTACCAAACCTGTGCATTTCTGAGAACTAGAGACCTAGGGGAATCCAAGGAGGGGTGACTTGAGGAGCTCGGACCAGGTTCTGGTACCCAGAATCCTTTGCAAACCGCAAAATTTGGCTAAAAAAACACATGTTCCTCACATTTCTGTGGCAGAAAGTTCTGGAATCTGAGAGGAGCCACAAATTTCCTTCCACCCAGCGTTCCCCCAAGTCTCCCAATAAAAATGATACCTCACTTGTGTGGGTAGGCCTAGCGCCCACGACAGGAAACGCCCCAAAGCTCAACGTGGACACATCCACATTTTTGGAAGAAAACAGAGGTGTTTTTTGAGAAGTGCCTACCTGCAGATTTTGGCCTCTAGCTCAGCCGGCACCTAGGGAAACCTACCAAACCTGTGCATTTCTGAAAACTAGAGACCTAGGGGAATCCAAGGAGGGGTGACTTGCGGGGCTCGGACCAGGTTCTGTTACCCAGAATCCTTTGCAAACCTCAAAATTTGGCTAATAAACCACATGTTCCTCAAATTTCTGTGGCAGAAAGTTCGGGAATCTGAGAGGAGCCACAAATTTCCTTCCACCCAGCGTTCCCCCAAGTCTCCCGATAAAAATGATACCTCACTTGTGTGGGTAGGCCTAGCGCCCGCGACAGGAAACGCCCCAAAGCGCAACGTGGACACATCCATATTTTTGGAAGAAAACAGAGGTGTTTTTTGCGAAGTGCCTACCTGTAGATTTAAGCCTCTAGCTCAGCCGGCACCTAGGGAAACCTACCAAACCTGTGCATTTCTGAAAACTAGAGACCTAGGGGAATCCAAGGAGGGGTGGCTTGCGGAGCTTGGACCAGGTTCTGTTACCCCGAATCCTTTGCAAACCTGAAAATTTGGCTAAAAAAACACATGTTCCTCACATTTCTGTGGCAGAAAGTTCTGGAATCTGAGAGGAGCCACAAATTTCCTTCCATCCAAGGAGGGGTGACTTGCGGGGCTCGGACCAGGGTCTGTTACCCAGAATCCTTTGCAAACCTGAAAATTTGGCTAAAAAAACACATGTTCCTCACATTTCTGTGGCAGAAAGTTATGGAATCTGAGAGGAGCCACAAATTTTCTTCCACCCAGCGTTCCCCCAAGTCTCCCGATAAAAATGATACCTCACTTGTGTGAGTAGGCCTAGCGCCCGCGACAGGAAACGCCCCAAAGCGCAACGTGGACACATCCAAATTTTTGGAAGAAAACAGAGGTGTTTTTTGCGAAGTGCCTACCTGTAGATTTTCGCCTCTAGATCAGCCGGGACCTAGGGAAACCTACCAAACCTGTGCATTTCTGAAAACTAGAGACCTAGGGGAATCCAAGGAGGGGTGACTTGCGGGGCTCGGACCAGGGTCTGTTACCCAGAATCCTTTGCAAACCTCAAAATTTGGCTAAAAAACCACATGTTCCTCACATTTCTGTGGCAGAAAGTTTGGGAATCTGAAAGGAGCCACAAATTTCCTTCCACCCAGCGTTCCCCCAAGTCTCCCTATAAAAATGATACCTCACTTGTGTGGGTAGGCCTATCGCCCACGACAGGAAACGCCCCAAAGCGCAACGTGGACACATCCAAATTTTTGGAAGAAAACAGAGGTGTTTTTTGCGAAGTGCCTACCTGTAGATTTTGGCCTATAGCTCAACCGGCACCTAGGGAAACCTACCAAACCTGTGCATTTCTGAGAACTAGAGACCTAGGGGAATCCAAGGAGGGGTGACTTGAGGAGCTCGGACCAGGTTCTGTTTCCCAGAATCCTTTGCAAACCTCAAAATTTGGCTAATAAACACATGTTCCTCACATATCTGTGGCAGAAAGTTCGGGAATCGGAAAGGAGCCACAAATTTCCTTCCACCCAGCGTTCCCCCAAGTCTCCCTATAAAAATGATACCTCACTTGTGTGGGTAGGCCTAGCGCCCACGACAGGAAACGCCCCAAAGCGCAACGTGGACACATCCAAATTTTTGGAAGAAAACAGAGGTGTTTTTTGCGAAGTGCCTACCTGTAGATTTTGGCCTCTAGCTCAACCGGCACCTAGGGAAACCTACCAAACCTGTGCATTTCTGAGAACTAGAGACCTAGGGGAATCCAAGGAGGGGTGACTTGAGGAGCTCGGACCAGGTTCTGTTACCCAGAATCCTTTGCAAACCTCAAAATTTGGCTAATAAACACATGTTCCTCACATTTCTGTGGCAGAAAGTTCTGGAATCTGAGAGGAGCCACAAATTTCCTTCCAACCAGCGTTCCCCAAAGTCTCCCGATAAAAATGATAACTCACTTGTGTGGGTAGGCCTAGCGCCCACGACAGGAAACGCCCCAAAGCGCAACGTGGACACATCCAAATTTTTGGAAGAAAACAGAGGTGTTTTTTGCGAAGTGCCTACCTGTAGATTTTGGCCTCTAGCTCAGCCGGCACCTAGGGAAACCTACCAAACCTGTGCATTTCTGAAAACTAGAGACCTAGGGGAATCCAAGGAGGGGTGACTTGCGGGCTCGGACCAGGTTCTGTTACCCAGAATCCTTTTCAAACCTCAAAATTTGGCTAAAAAAACACATGTTCCTCACATTTCTGTGGCAGAAAGTTCTGGAATCTGAGAGGAGCCACAAATTTTCTTCCACCCAGTGTTCCCCCAAGTCTCCTGATAAAAATGATACCTCACTTGTGTGGGTAGGCCTAGCGCCCGCGACAGGAAACGCCCCAAAGCGCAACGTGGACACATACAAATTTTTGGAAGAAAACAGAGGTGTTTTTTGCGAAGTGCCTACCTGTAGATTTGGGACTCTAGCTCAGCCGGCACCTAGGGAATCCTACCAAACCTGTGCATTTCTGAAAACTAGAGACCTAGGGGAATCGAAGGAGGGGTGACTTGCGGGGCTTGGACCAGGTTCTGTTACCCAGAATCCTTTGCAAACCGCAAAATTTGGCTAAAAAAACACATGTTCCTCACATTTCTGTGGCAGAAAGTTCTGGAATCTGAGAGGAGCCACAAATTTCCTTCCACCCAGCGTTCCCCCAAGTCTCCCGATAACAATGATACCTCACTTGTGTGAGTAGGCCTAGCGCCCGCGACAGGAAACGCCCCAAAGCGCAACGTGGACACATCCAAATTTTTGGAAGAAAACAGAGGTGTTTTTGCGAAGTGCCTACCTGTAGATTTTGGCCTCTCGATCAGCCGGCACCTAGGGAAACCTACCAAACCTGTGCATTTCTGAAAACTAGAGACCTAGGGGAATCCAAGGAGGGGTGACTTGCAGAGCTCGGACCAGGGTCTGTTACCCAGAATCCTTTGCAAACCTCAAAATTTTGCTAAAAAAACACATGTTCCTCACATTTCTGTGGCAGAAAGTTCGGGAATCTGAAAGGAGCCACAAATTTCCTTCCACCCAGCATTCCCCCAAGTCTCCCAATAAAAATGATACCTCACTTGTGTGGGTAGGCCTAGCGCCCACGACAGGAAACGCCCCAAAGCGCAACGTGGACACATCCAAATTTTTGGAAGAAAACAGAGGTGTTTTTTGAGAAGTGCCTACCTGCAGATTTTGGCCTCTAGCTCATCCGGCACCTAGGGAAACCTACCAAACCTGTGCATTTCTGAAAACTAGAGACCTAGGGGAATCCAAGGAGGGGTGACTTGCGGAGCTCGGACCAGGGTCTGTTACCCAGAATCCTTTGCAAACCTCAAAATTTGGCTAAAAAAACACATGTTCCTCACATTTCTGTGGCAGAAAGTTCGGGAATCTGAAAGGAACCACAAATTTCCTTCCACCCAGCGTTCCCCCAAGTCTCCCAATAAAAATGATACCTCACTTGTATGGGTAGGCCTGGCGCCCGCGACAGGAAACGCCCCAAAGCGCAACGTGGACACATCCAAATTTTTGGAAGAAAACAGAGGTGTTTTTTGCGAAGTGCCTACCTGTAGATTTTGGCCTCTAGCTCAGCCGGCACCTAGGGAAACCTACCAAACCTGTGCATTTCTGAGAACTAGAGACCTAGGGGAATCCAAGGAGGGGTGACTTGAGGAGCTCGGACCAGGTTCTGTTACCCAGAATCCTTTGCAAACCTCAAAATTTGGCTAAAAAACACATGTTCCTCACATTTCTGTGGCAGAAAGTTCTGGAATCTGAGAGGAGCCACAAATTTCCTTCCAACCAGCGTTCCCCAAAGTCTCCCGATAAAAATGATACCTCACTTGTGTGGGTAGGCCGAGCGCTCACGACAGGAAACGCCCCAAAGCGCAACGTGGACACATCCAAATATTTGGAAGAAAACAGAGGTGTTTTTTGCGAAGTGCCTACCTGTAGATTTTGGCCTCTAGATCAGCCGGCACCTAGGGAAACCTACCAAACCTGTGCATTTCTGAAAACTAGAGACCTAGGGGAATCGAAGGAGGGGTGACTTGCGGGGCTCGGACCAGGGTCTCTTACCCAGAATCCTTTGCAAACCTCAAAATTTGGCTAAAAAACCACATGTTCCTCACATTTCTGTGGCAGAAAGTTCGGGAATCTGAAAGGAGCCACAAATTTCCTTCCACCCAGCGTTCCCTAAAGTCTCCCTATAAAAATGATACCTCACTTGTGTGGGTAGGCCTAGCGCCCACGACAGGAAACGCCCCAAAGCGCAACGTGGACAGATCCAAATTTTTGGAAGAAAACAGAGGTGTTTTTTGCGAAGTGCCTACCTGTAGATTTTGGCCTCTAGCTCAGCCGGCACCTAGGGAAACCTACCAAACCTGTGCATTTCTGAGAACTAGAGACCTAGGGGAATCCAAGGAGGGGTGACTTGAGGAGCTCGGACCAGGTTCTGGTACCCAGAATCCTTTGCAAACCGCAAAATTTGGCTAAAAAAACACATGTTCCTCACATTTCTGTGGCAGAAAGTTCTGGAATCTGAGAGGAGCCACAAATTTCCTTCCACCCAGCGTTCCCCCAAGTCTCCCAATAAAAATGATACCTCACTTGTGTGGGTAGGCCTAGCGCCCACGACAGGAAACGCCCCAAAGCTCAACGTGGACACATCCACATTTTTGGAAGAAAACAGAGGTGTTTTTTGAGAAGTGCCTACCTGCAGATTTTGGCCTCTAGCTCAGCCGGCACCTAGGGAAACCTACCAAACCTGTGCATTTCTGAAAACTAGAGACCTAGGGGAATCCAAGGAGGGGTGACTTGCGGGGCTCGGACCAGGTTCTGTTACCCAGAATCCTTTGCAAACCTCAAAATTTGGCTAATAAACCACATGTTCCTCAAATTTCTGTGGCAGAAAGTTCGGGAATCTGAGAGGAGCCACAAATTTCCTTCCACCCAGCGTTCCCCCAAGTCTCCCGATAAAAATGATACCTCACTTGTGTGGGTAGGCCTAGCGCCCGCGACAGGAAACGCCCCAAAGCGCAACGTGGACACATCCATATTTTTGGAAGAAAACAGAGGTGTTTTTTGCGAAGTGCCTACCTGTAGATTTAAGCCTCTAGCTCAGCCGGCACCTAGGGAAACCTACCAAACCTGTGCATTTCTGAAAACTAGAGACCTAGGGGAATCCAAGGAGGGGTGGCTTGCGGAGCTTGGACCAGGTTCTGTTACCCCGAATCCTTTGCAAACCTGAAAATTTGGCTAAAAAAACACATGTTCCTCACATTTCTGTGGCAGAAAGTTCTGGAATCTGAGAGGAGCCACAAATTTCCTTCCATCCAAGGAGGGGTGACTTGCGGGGCTCGGACCAGGGTCTGTTACCCAGAATCCTTTGCAAACCTGAAAATTTGGCTAAAAAAACACATGTTCCTCACATTTCTGTGGCAGAAAGTTATGGAATCTGAGAGGAGCCACAAATTTTCTTCCACCCAGCGTTCCCCCAAGTCTCCCGATAAAAATGATACCTCACTTGTGTGAGTAGGCCTAGCGCCCGCGACAGGAAACGCCCCAAAGCGCAACGTGGACACATCCAAATTTTTGGAAGAAAACAGAGGTGTTTTTTGCGAAGTGCCTACCTGTAGATTTTCGCCTCTAGATCAGCCGGGACCTAGGGAAACCTACCAAACCTGTGCATTTCTGAAAACTAGAGACCTAGGGGAATCCAAGGAGGGGTGACTTGCGGGGCTCGGACCAGGGTCTGTTACCCAGAATCCTTTGCAAACCTCAAAATTTGGCTAAAAAACCACATGTTCCTCACATTTCTGTGGCAGAAAGTTTGGGAATCTGAAAGGAGCCACAAATTTCCTTCCACCCAGCGTTCCCCCAAGTCTCCCTATAAAAATGATACCTCACTTGTGTGGGTAGGCCTATCGCCCACGACAGGAAACGCCCCAAAGCGCAACGTGGACACATCCAAATTTTTGGAAGAAAACAGAGGTGTTTTTTGCGAAGTGCCTACCTGTAGATTTTGGCCTATAGCTCAACCGGCACCTAGGGAAACCTACCAAACCTGTGCATTTCTGAGAACTAGAGACCTAGGGGAATCCAAGGAGGGGTGACTTGAGGAGCTCGGACCAGGTTCTGTTTCCCAGAATCCTTTGCAAACCTCAAAATTTGGCTAATAAACACATGTTCCTCACATATCTGTGGCAGAAAGTTCGGGAATCGGAAAGGAGCCACAAATTTCCTTCCACCCAGCGTTCCCCCAAGTCTCCCTATAAAAATGATACCTCACTTGTGTGGGTAGGCCTAGCGCCCACGACAGGAAACGCCCCAAAGCGCAACGTGGACACATCCAAATTTTTGGAAGAAAACAGAGGTGTTTTTTGCGAAGTGCCTACCTGTAGATTTTGGCCTCTAGCTCAACCGGCACCTAGGGAAACCTACCAAACCTGTGCATTTCTGAGAACTAGAGACCTAGGGGAATCCAAGGAGGGGTGACTTGAGGAGCTCGGACCAGGTTCTGTTACCCAGAATCCTTTGCAAACCTCAAAATTTGGCTAATAAACACATGTTCCTCACATTTCTGTGGCAGAAAGTTCTGGAATCTGAGAGGAGCCACAAATTTCCTTCCAACCAGCGTTCCCCAAAGTCTCCCGATAAAAATGATAACTCACTTGTGTGGGTAGGCCTAGCGCCCACGACAGGAAACGCCCCAAAGCGCAACGTGGACACATCCAAATTTTTGGAAGAAAACAGAGGTGTTTTTTGCGAAGTGCCTACCTGTAGATTTTGGCCTCTAGCTCAGCCGGCACCTAGGGAAACCTACCAAACCTGTGCATTTCTGAAAACTAGAGACCTAGGGGAATCCAAGGAGGGGTGACTTGCGGGCTCGGACCAGGTTCTGTTACCCAGAATCCTTTTCAAACCTCAAAATTTGGCTAAAAAAACACATGTTCCTCACATTTCTGTGGCAGAAAGTTCTGGAATCTGAGAGGAGCCACAAATTTCCTTCCACCCAGCGTTCCCCCAAGTCTCCCGATAACAATGATACCTCACTTGTGTGAGTAGGCCTAGCGCCCGCGACAGGAAACGCCCCAAAGCGCAACGTGGACACATCCAAATTTTTGGAAGAAAACAGAGGTGTTTTTGCGAAGTGCCTACCTGTAGATTTTGGCCTCTCGATCAGCCGGCACCTAGGGAAACCTACCAAACCTGTGCATTTCTGAAAACTAGAGACCTAGGGGAATCCAAGGAGGGGTGACTTGCAGAGCTCGGACCAGGGTCTGTTACCCAGAATCCTTTGCAAACCTCAAAATTTTGCTAAAAAAACACATGTTCCTCACATTTCTGTGGCAGAAAGTTCGGGAATCTGAAAGGAGCCACAAATTTCCTTCCACCCAGCATTCCCCCAAGTCTCCCAATAAAAATGATACCTCACTTGTGTGGGTAGGCCTAGCGCCCACGACAGGAAACGCCCCAAAGCGCAACGTGGACACATCCAAATTTTTGGAAGAAAACAGAGGTGTTTTTTGAGAAGTGCCTACCTGCAGATTTTGGCCTCTAGCTCATCCGGCACCTAGGGAAACCTACCAAACCTGTGCATTTCTGAAAACTAGAGACCTAGGGGAATCCAAGGAGGGGTGACTTGCGGAGCTCGGACCAGGGTCTGTTACCCAGAATCCTTTGCAAACCTCAAAATTTGGCTAAAAAAACACATGTTCCTCACATTTCTGTGGCAGAAAGTTCGGGAATCTGAGAGGAGCCACAAATTTCCTTCCACCCAGCGTTCCCCCAAGTCTCCCGATAAAAATGATACCTCACTTGTGTGGGTAGGCCTAGCGCCCGCGACAGGAAACGCCCCAAAGCGCAACGTGGACACATCCATATTTTTGGAAGAAAACAGAGGTGTTTTTTGCGAAGTGCCTACCTGTAGATTTAAGCCTCTAGCTCATCCGGCACCTAGGGAAACCTACCAAACCTGTGCATTTCTGAAAACTAGAGACCTAGGGGAATCCAAGGAGGGGTGACTTGCGGAGCTCGGACCAGGGTCTGTTACCCAGAATCCTTTGCAAACCTCAAAATTTGGCTAAAAAAACACATGTTCCTCACATTTCTGTGGCAGAAAGTTCGGGAATCTGAGAGGAGCCACAAATTTCCTTCCACCCAGCGTTCCCCCAAGTCTCCCGATAAAAATGATACCTCACTTGTGTGGGTAGGCCTAGCGCCCGCGACAGGAAACGCCCCAAAGCGCAACGTGGACACATCCATATTTTTGGAAGAAAACAGAGGTGTTTTTTGCGAAGTGCCTACCTGTAGATTTAAGCCTCTAGCTCAGCCGGCACCTAGGGAAACCTACCAAACCTGTGCATTTCTGAAAACTAGAGACCTAGGGGAATCCAAGGAGGGGTGGCTTGCGGAGCTTGGACCAGGTTCTGTTACCCCGAATCCTTTGCAAACCTGAAAATTTGGCTAAAAAAACACATGTTCCTCACATTTCTGTGGCAGAAAGTTCTGGAATCTGAGAGGAGCCACAAATTTCCTTCCATCCAAGGAGGGGTGACTTGCGGGGCTCGGACCAGGGTCTGTTACCAAGAATCCTTTGCAAACCTGAAAATTTGGCTAAAAAAACACATGTTCCTCACATTTCTGTGGCAGAAAGTTATGGAATCTGAGAGGAGCCACAAATTTTCTTCCACCCAGCGTTCCCCCAAGTCTCCCGATAAAAATGATACCTCACTTGTGTGAGTAGGCCTAGCGCCCGCGACAGGAAACGCCCCAAAGCGCAACGTGGACACATCCAAATTTTTGGAAGAAAACAGAGGTGTTTTTTGCGAAGTGCCTACCTGTAGATTTTCGCCTCTAGATCAGCCGGGACCTAGGGAAACCTACCAAACCTGTGCATTTCTGAAAACTAGAGACCTAGGGGAATCCAAGGAGGGGTGACTTGCGGGGCTCGGACCAGGGTCTGTTACCCAGAATCCTTTGCAAACCTCAAAATTTGGCTAAAAAACCACATGTTCCTCACATTTCTGTGGCAGAAAGTTTGGGAATCTGAAAGGAGCCACAAATTTCCTTCCACCCAGCGTTCCCCCAAGTCTCCCTATAAAAATGATACCTCACTTGTGTGGGTAGGCCTATCGCCCACGACAGGAAACGCCCCAAAGCGCAACGTGGACACATCCAAATTTTTGGAAGAAAACAGAGGTGTTTTTTGCGAAGTGCCTACCTGTAGATTTTGGCCTATAGCTCAACCGGCACCTAGGGAAACCTACCAAACCTGTGCATTTCTGAGAACTAGAGACCTAGGGGAATCCAAGGAGGGGTGACTTGAGGAGCTCGGACCAGGTTCTGTTTCCCAGAATCCTTTGCAAACCTCAAAATTTGGCTAATAAACACATGTTCCTCACATATCTGTGGCAGAAAGTTCGGGAATCGGAAAGGAGCCACAAATTTCCTTCCACCCAGCGTTCCCCCAAGTCTCCCTATAAAAATGATACCTCACTTGTGTGGGTAGGCCTAGCGCCCACGACAGGAAACGCCCCAAAGCGCAACGTGGACACATCCAAATTTTTGGAAGAAAACAGAGGTGTTTTTTGCGAAGTGCCTACCTGTAGATTTTGGCCTCTAGCTCAACCGGCACCTAGGGAAACCTACCAAACCTGTGCATTTCTGAGAACTAGAGACCTAGGGGAATCCAAGGAGGGGTGACTTGAGGAGCTCGGACCAGGTTCTGTTACCCAGAATCCTTTGCAAACCTCAAAATTTGGCTAATAAACACATGTTCCTCACATTTCTGTGGCAGAAAGTTCTGGAATCTGAGAGGAGCCACAAATTTCCTTCCAACCAGCGTTCCCCAAAGTCTCCCGATAAAAATGATAACTCACTTGTGTGGGTAGGCCTAGCGCCCACGACAGGAAACGCCCCAAAGCGCAACGTGGACACATCCAAATTTTTGGAAGAAAACAGAGGTGTTTTTTGCGAAGTGCCTACCTGTAGATTTTGGCCTCTAGCTCAGCCGGCACCTAGGGAAACCTACCAAACCTGTGCATTTCTGAAAACTAGAGACCTAGGGGAATCCAAGGAGGGGTGACTTGCGGGCTCGGACCAGGTTCTGTTACCCAGAATCCTTTTCAAACCTCAAAATTTGGCTAAAAAAACACATGTTCCTCACATTTCTGTGGCAGAAAGTTCTGGAATCTGAGAGGAGCCACAAATTTTCTTCCACCCAGTGTTCCCCCAAGTCTCCTGATAAAAATGATACCTCACTTGTGTGGGTAGGCCTAGCGCCCGCGACAGGAAACGCCCCAAAGCGCAACGTGGACACATACAAATTTTTGGAAGAAAACAGAGGTGTTTTTTGCGAAGTGCCTACCTGTAGATTTGGGACTCTAGCTCAGCCGGCACCTAGGGAATCCTACCAAACCTGTGCATTTCTGAAAACTAGAGACCTAGGGGAATCGAAGGAGGGGTGACTTGCGGGGCTTGGACCAGGTTCTGTTACCCAGAATCCTTTGCAAACCGCAAAATTTGGCTAAAAAAACACATGTTCCTCACATTTCTGTGGCAGAAAGTTCTGGAATCTGAGAGGAGCCACAAATTTCCTTCCACCCAGCGTTCCCCCAAGTCTCCCGATAACAATGATACCTCACTTGTGTGAGTAGGCCTAGCGCCCGCGACAGGAAACGCCCCAAAGCGCAACGTGGACACATCCAAATTTTTGGAAGAAAACAGAGGTGTTTTTGCGAAGTGCCTACCTGTAGATTTTGGCCTCTCGATCAGCCGGCACCTAGGGAAACCTACCAAACCTGTGCATTTCTGAAAACTAGAGACCTAGGGGAATCCAAGGAGGGGTGACTTGCAGAGCTCGGACCAGGGTCTGTTACCCAGAATCCTTTGCAAACCTCAAAATTTTGCTAAAAAAACACATGTTCCTCACATTTCTGTGGCAGAAAGTTCGGGAATCTGAAAGGAGCCACAAATTTCCTTCCACCCAGCATTCCCCCAAGTCTCCCAATAAAAATGATACCTCACTTGTGTGGGTAGGCCTAGCGCCCACGACAGGAAACGCCCCAAAGCGCAACGTGGACACATCCAAATTTTTGGAAGAAAACAGAGGTGTTTTTTGAGAAGTGCCTACCTGCAGATTTTGGCCTCTAGCTCATCCGGCACCTAGGGAAACCTACCAAACCTGTGCATTTCTGAAAACTAGAGACCTAGGGGAATCCAAGGAGGGGTGACTTGCGGAGCTCGGACCAGGGTCTGTTACCCAGAATCCTTTGCAAACCTCAAAATTTGGCTAAAAAAACACATGTTCCTCACATTTCTGTGGCAGAAAGTTCGGGAATCTGAAAGGAACCACAAATTTCCTTCCACCCAGCGTTCCCCCAAGTCTCCCAATAAAAATGATACCTCACTTGTATGGGTAGGCCTGGCGCCCGCGACAGGAAACGCCCCAAAGCGCAACGTGGACACATCCAAATTTTTGGAAGAAAACAGAGGTGTTTTTTGCGAAGTGCCTACCTGTAGATTTTGGCCTCTAGCTCAGCCGGCACCTAGGGAAACCTACCAAACCTGTGCATTTCTGAAAACTAGAGACCTAGGGGAATCCAAGGAGGGGTGACTTGCGGAGCCCGGACCAGGTTCTGTTACCCAGAATCCTTTGCAAACCTCAAAATTTGGCTAAAAAAACACATGTTCCTCAAATTTCTGTGGCAGAAAGTTCTGGAATCTGAGAGGAGCCACAAATTTCCTTCCACCCAGCGTTCCCCCAAGTCTCCCGATAAAAATGATACCTCACTTGTGTGGGTAGGCCTAGCGCCCGCGACAGGAAACGCCCCAAAGCGCAACGTGGACACATCCAATTTTTTGAAAGAAAACAGAGGTGTTTTTTGCGAAGTGCCTACCTGTAGATTTTGGCCTCTAGCTCAGCCGGCACCTTACGGAAACCTACCAAACCTGTGCATTTCTGAAAACTAGAGACCTAGGGGAATCCAAGGAGGGGTGACTTGCGGGGCTCGGACCAGGTTCTGTTACCCAGAATCCTTTGCAAACCTCAAAATTTGGATAATAAACCACATGTTCCTCAAATTTCTGTGGCAGAAAGTTCGGGAATCTGAGAGGAGCCACAAATTTCCTTCCACCCAGCGTTCCCCCAAGTCTCCCGATAAAAATGATACCTCACTTGTGTGGGTAGGCCTAGCCCCTGCGACAGGAAACGCCCCAAAGCGCAACGTGGACACATCCACATTTTTGGAAGAAAACAGAGGTTTTTTTTGGGAAGTGCCTACCTGTAGATTTTGGCCTCTAGCTCAGCCGGCACCTAGGGAAACCTACCAAACCTGTGCATTGCTGAAAACTAGAGACCTAGGGGAATCCAAGGACGGGTGACTTGAGGAGCTCGGACCAGGTTCTGTTACCCAGAATCCTTTGCAAACCTCAAAATTTGGCTAAAAAACACATGTTCCTCACATTTCTGTGGCAGAAAGTTCTGGAATCTGAGAGGAGCCACAAATTTCCTTCCAACCAGCGTTCCCCAAAGTCTCCCGATAAAAATGATACCTCACTTGTGTGGGTAGGCCGAGCGCTCACGACAGGAAACGCCCCAAAGCGCAACGTGGACACATCCAAATATTTGGAAGAAAACAGAGGTGTTTTTTGCGAAGTGCCTACCTGTAGATTTTGGCCTCTAGATCAGCCGGCACCTAGGGAAACCTACCAAACCTGTGCATTTCTGAAAACTAGAGACCTTGGGGAATCGAAGGAGGGGTGACTTGCGGGGCTCGGACCAGGGTCTGTTACCCAGAATCCTTTGCAAACCTCAAAATTTGGCTAAAAAACCACATGTTCCTCACATTTCTGTGGCAGAAAGTTCGGGAATCTGAAAGGAGCCACAAATTTCCTTCCACCCAGCGTTCCCTAAAGTCTCCCTATAAAAATGATACCTCACTTGTGTGGGTAGGCCTAGCGCCCACGACAGGAAACGCCCCAAAGCGCAACGTGGACAGATCCAAATTTTTGGAAGAAAACAGAGGTGTTTTTTGCGAAGTGCCTACCTGTAGATTTTGGCCTCTAGCTCAGCCGGCACCTAGGGAAACCTACCAAACCTGTGCATTTCTGAGAACTAGAGACCTAGGGGAATCCAAGGAGGGGTGACTTGAGGAGCTCGGACCAGGTTCTGGTACCCAGAATCCTTTGCAAACCGCAAAATTTGGCTAAAAAAACACATGTTCCTCACATTTCTGTGGCAGAAAGTTCTGGAATCTGAGAGGAGCCACAAATTTCCTTCCACCCAGCGTTCCCCCAAGTCTCCCAATAAAAATGATACCTCACTTGTGTGGGTAGGCCTAGCGCCCACGACAGGAAACGCCCCAAAGCTCAACGTGGACACATCCACATTTTTGGAAGAAAACAGAGGTGTTTTTTGAGAAGTGCCTACCTGCAGATTTTGGCCTCTAGCTCAGCCGGCACCTAGGGAAACCTACCAAACCTGTGCATTTCTGAAAACTAGAGACCTTGGGGAATCCAAGGAGGGGTGACTTGCGGGGCTCGGACCAGGTTCTGTTACCCAGAATCCTTTGCAAACCTCAAAATTTGGCTAATAAACCACATGTTCCTCAAATTTCTGTGGCAGAAAGTTCGGGAATCTGAGAGGAGCCACAAATTTCCTTCCACCCAGCGTTCCCCCAAGTCTCCCGATAAAAATGATACCTCACTTGTGTGGGTAGGCCTAGCGCCCGCGACAGGAAACGCCCCAAAGCGCAACGTGGACACATCCAAATTTTTGGAAGAAAACAGAGGTGTTTTTTGCGAAGTGCCTACCTGTAGATTTAAGCCTCTAGCTCAGCCGGCACCTAGGGAAACCTACCAAACCTGTGCATTTCTGAAAACTAGAGACCTAGGGGAATCCAAGGAGGGGTGGCTTGCGGAGCTTGGACCAGGTTCTGTTACCCCGAATCCTTTGCAAACCTGAAAATTTGGCTAAAAAAACACATGTTCCTCACATTTCTGTGGCAGAAAGTTCTGGAATCTGAGAGGAGCCACAAATTTCCTTCCATCCAAGGAGGGGTGACTTGCGGGGCTCGGACCAGGGTCTGTTACCCAGAATCCTTTGCAAACCTGAAAATTTGGCTAAAAAAACACATGTTCCTCACATTTCTGTGGCAGAAAGTTCTGGAATCTGAGAGGAGCCACAAATTTCCTTCCACCCAGCGTTCCCCCAAGTCTCCCGATAAAAATGATACCTCACTTGTGTGAGTAGGCCTAGCGCCCGCGACAGGAAACGCCCCAAAGCGCAACGTGGACACATCCAAATTTTTGGAAGAAAACAGAGGTGTTTTTTGCGAAGTGCCTACCTGTAGATTTTCGCCTCTAGATCAGCCGGGACCTAGGGAAACCTACCAAACCTGTGCATTTCTGAAAACTAGAGACCAAGGGGAATCCAAGGAGGGGTGACTTGCGGGGCTCGGACCAGGGTCTGTTACCCAGAATCCTTTGCAAACCTCAAAATTTGGCTAAAAAACCACATGTTCCTCACATTTCTGTGGCAGAAAGTTTGGGAATCTGAAAGGAGCCACAAATTTCCTTCCACCCAGCGTTCCCCCAAGTCTCCCTATAAAAATGATACCTCACTTGTGTGGGTAGGCCTATCGCCCACGACAGGAAACGCCCCAAAGCGCAACGTGGACACATCCAAATTTTTGGAAGAAAACAGAGGTGTTTTTTGCGAAGTGCCTACCTGTAGATTTTGGCCTCTAGCTCAACCGGCACCTAGGGAAACCTACCAAACCTGTGCATTTCTGAGAACTAGAGACCTAGGGGAATCCAAGGAGGGGTGACTTGAGGAGCTCGGACCAGGTTCTGTTACCCAGAATCCTTTGCAAACCTCAAAATTTGGCTAATAAACACATGTTCCTCACATATCTGTGGCAGAAAGTTCGGGAATCAGAAAGGAGCCACAAATTTCCTTCCACCCAGCGTTCCCCCAAGTCTCCCTATAAAAATGATACCTCACTTGTGTGGGTAGGCCTAGCGCCCACGACAGGAAACGCCCCAAAGCGCAACGTGGACACATCCAAATTTTTGGAAGAAAACAGAGGTGTTTTTTGCGAAGTGCCTACCTGTAGATTTTGGCCTCTAGCTCAACCGGCACCTAGGGAAACCTACCAAACCTGTGCATTTCTGAGAACTAGAGACCTAGGGGAATCCAAGGAGGGGTGACTTGAGGAGCTCGGACCAGGTTCTGTTACCCAGAATCCTTTGCAAACCTCAAAATTTGGCTAATAAACACATGTTCCTCACATTTCTGTGGCAGAAAGTTCTGGAATCTGAGAGGAGCCACAAATTTCCTTCCCACCAGCGTTCCCCAAAGTCTCCCGATAAAAATGATACCTCACTTGTGTGGGTAGGAGAAGCGCCCACGACAGGAAACGCCCCAAAGCGCAACGTGGACACATCCAAATTTTTGGAAGAAAACAGAGGTGTTTTTTGCGAAGTGCCTACCTGTAGATTTTGGCCTCTAGCTCAGCCGGCACCTAGGGAAACCTACCAAACCTGTGCATTTCTGAAAACTAGAGACCTAGGGGAATCCAAGGAGGGGTGACTTGCGGGCTCGGACCAGGTTCTGTTACCCAGAATCCTTTTCAAACCTCAAAATTTGGCTAAAAAAACACATGTTCCTCACATTTCTGTGGCAGAAAGTTCTGGAATCTGAGAGGAGCCACAAATTTTCTTCCACCCAGTGTTCCCCCAAGTCTCCTGATAAAAATGATACCTCACTTGTGTGGGTAGGCCTAGCGCCCGCGTCAGGAAACGCCCCAAAGCGCAACGTGGACACATACAAATTTTTGGAAGAAAACAGAGGTGTTTTTTGCGAAGTGCCTACCTGTAGATTTTGGACTCTAGCTCAGCCGGCACCTAGGGAATCCTACCAAACCTGTGCATTTCTGAAAACTAGAGACCTAGGGGAATCGACGGAGGGGTGACTTGCGGGGCTTGGACCAGGTTCTGTTACCCAGAATCCTTTGCAAACCGCAAAATTTGGCTAAAAAAACACATGTTCCTCACATTTCTGTGGCAGAAAGTTCTGGAATCTGAGAGGAGCCACAAATTTCCTTCCACCCAGCGTTCCCCCAAGTCTCCCGATAACAATGATACCTCACTTGTGTGAGTAGGCCTAGCGCCCGCGACAGGAAACGCCCCAAAGCGCAACGTGGACACATCCAAATTTTTGGAAGAAAACAGAGGTGTTTTTTGCGAAGTGCCTACCTGTAGATTTTGGCCTCTCGATCAGCCGGCACCTAGGGAAACCTACCAAACCTGTGCATTTCTGAAAACTAGAGACCTAGGGGAATCCAAGGAGGGGTGACTTGCAGAGCTCGGACCAGGGTCTGTTACCCAGAATCCTTTGCAAACCTCAAAATTTTGCTAAAAAAACACATGTTCCTCACATTTCTGTGGCAGAAAGTTCGGGTATCTGAAAGGAGCCACAAATTTCCTTCCACCCAGCATTCCCCCAAGTCTCCCAATAAAAATGATACCTCACTTGTGTGGGTAGGCCTAGCGCCCACGACAGGAAACGCCCCAAAGCGCAACGTGGACACATCCAAATTTTTGGAAGAAAACAGAGGTGTTTTTTGAGAAGTGCCTACCTGCAGATTTTGGCCTCTAGCTCATCCGGCACCTAGGGAAACCTACCAAACCTGTGCATTTCTGAAAACTAGAGACCTAGGGGAATCGACGGAGGGGTGACTTGCGGGGCTTGGACCAGGTTCTGTTACCCAGAATCCTTTGCAAACCGCAAAATTTGGCTAAAAAAACACATGTTCCTCACATTTCTGTGGCAGAAAGTTCTGGAATCTGAGAGGAGCCACAAATTTCCTTCCACCCAGCGTTCCCCCAAGTCTCCCGATAACAATGATACCTCACTTGTGTGAGTAGGCCTAGCGCCCGCGACAGGAAACGCCCCAAAGCGCAACGTGGACACATCCAAATTTTTGGAAGAAAACAGAGGTGTTTTTTGCGAAGTGCCTACCTGTAGATTTTGGCCTCTCGATCAGCCGGCACCTAGGGAAACCTACCAAACCTGTGCATTTCTGAAAACTAGAGACCTAGGGGAATCCAAGGAGGGGTGACTTGCGGAGCTCGGACCAGGGTCTGTTACCCAGAATCCTTTGCAAACCTCAAAATTTGGCTAAAAAAACACATGTTCCTCACATTTCTGTGGCAGAAAGTTCGGGAATCTGAAAGGAACCACAAATTTCCTTCCACCCAGCGTTCCCCCAAGTCTCCCAATAAAAATGATACCTCACTTGTATGGGTAGGCCTAGCGCCCGCGACAGGAAACGCCCCAAAGCGCAACGTGGACACATCCAAATTTTTGGAAGAAAACAGAGGTGTTTTTTGCGAAGTGCCTACCTGTAGATTTTGGCCTCTAGCTCAGCCGGCACCTAGGGAAACCTACCAAACCTGTGCATTTCTGAAAACTAGAGACCTAGGGGAATCCAAGGAGGGGTGACTTGCGGAGCCCAGACCAGGTTCTGTTACCCAGAATCCTTTGCAAACCTCAAAATTTGGCTAAAAAAACACATGTTCCTCAAATTTCTGTGGCAGAAAGTTCTGGAATCTGAGAGGAGCCACACATTTCCTTCCACCCAGCGTTCCCCCAAGTCTCCCGATAAAAATGATACCTCACTTGTGTGGGTAGGCCTAGCGCCCGCGACAGGAAACGCCCCAAAGCGCAACGTGGACACATCCAAATTTTTGGAAGAAAACAGAGGTGTTTTTTGCGAAGTGCCTACCTGTAGATTTAAGCCTCTAGCTCAGCCGGCACCTAGGGAAACCTACCAAACCTGTGCATTTCTGAAAACTAGAGACCTAGGGGAATCCAAGGAGGGGTGGCTTGCGGAGCTTGGACCAGGTTCTGTTACCCCGAATCCTTTGCAAACCTGAAAATTTGGCTAAAAAAACACATGTTCCTCACATTTCTGTGGCAGAAAGTTCTGGAATCTGAGAGGAGCCACAAATTTCCTTCCATCCAAGGAGGGGTGACTTGCGGGGCTCGGACCAGGGTCTGTTACCCAGAATCCTTTGCAAACCTGAAAATTTGGCTAAAAAAACACATGTTCCTCACATTTCTGTGGCAGAAAGTTCTGGAATCTGAGAGGAGCCACAAATTTCCTTCCACCCAGCGTTCCCCCAAGTCTCCCGATAAAAATGATACCTCACTTGTGTGAGTAGGCCTAGCGCCCGCGACAGGAAACGCCCCAAAGCGCAACGTGGACACATCCAAATTTTTGGAAGAAAACAGAGGTGTTTTTTGCGAAGTGCCTACCTGTAGATTTTCGCCTCTAGATCAGCCGGGACCTAGGGAAACCTACCAAACCTGTGCATTTCTGAAAACTAGAGACCTAGGGGAATCCAAGGAGGGGTGACTTGCGGAGCTCGGACCAGGGTCTGTTACCCAGAATCCTTTGCAAACCTCAAAATTTGGCTAAAAAACCACATGTTCCTCACATTTCTGTGGCAGAAAGTTCTGGAATCTGAGAGGAGCCACAAATTTCCTTCCACCCAGCGTTCCCCCAAGTCTCCCGATAACAATGATACCTCACTTGTGTGAGTAGGCCTAGCGCCCGCGACAGGAAACGCCCCAAAGCGCAACGTGGACACATCCAAATTTTTGGAAGAAAACAGAGGTGTTTTTTGCGAAGTGCCTACCTGTAGATTTTGGCCTCTCGATCAGCCGGCACCTAGGGAAACCTACCAAACCTGTGCATTTCTGAAAACTAGAGACCTAGGGGAATCCAAGGAGGGGTGACTTGCAGAGCTCGGACCAGGGTCTGTTACCCAGAATCCTTTGCAAACCTCAAAATTTGGCTAAAAAACCACATGTTCCTCATATTTCTGTGGCAGAAAGTTCGGGAATCTGAAAGGAGCCACAAATTTCCTTCCACCCAGCGTTCCCCCAAGTCTCCCTATAAAAATGATACCTCACTTGTGTGGGTAGGCCTAGCGCCCACGACAGGAAGCGCCCCAAAGCGCAACGTGGACAGATCCAAATTTTTGGAAGAAAACAGAGGTGTTTTTTGCGAAGTGCCTACCTGTAGATTTTGGCCTCTAGCTCAGCCGGCACCTAGGGAAACCTACCAAACCTGTGCATTTCTGAGAACTAGAGACCTAGGGGAATCCAAGGAGGGGTGACTTGAGGAGCTCGGACCAGGTTCTGTTACCCAGAATCCTTTGCAAACCTCAAAATTTGGCTAATAAACACATGTTCCTCACATTTCTGTGGCAGAAAGTTCTGGAATCTGAGAGGAGCCACAAATTTCCTTCCAACCAGCGTTCCCCAAAGTCTCCCGATA